>NC_046317.1:40906265-45706265 GCF_009819535.1 Lacerta agilis | reverse complement strand
TCAGAAGGAGCATGATGTGTCCCCTACCAGAGGTATAACCCATCCCCCAACACCCTATATTAAATTTAAGGAATGCAGTTATGGGGGGAATGAAATAAATTTGTAGATAGTTGCCAGGAAAGTGTTGTATTTCATGTCTTACCCTCCAATAGAGGGGGAGCAGTTGGGGAAACTCAGGTGAGGAGGAAAAGTCAGGAGGCCAGTGAGGCCCCCTATCCCACCATATTCATGCAGTGCCTGAGGCAATTGCCTCACTCTGCCTAATGATAGGGCTGGCCCTGCAGACAATTCAAAAACAGAACAAGCAACACATGCAGCATATTGGAGGGTTGATGTAGTATATATGCTGTACAAATTCTTTGACTAGGGAAGGATGATTTATAGGGGCAGCCAGCAACATATGAATAATTCCATAATGGATATACTAGTTATATAAAAATATGCAATGACAATGCATTTCAGAAGGAAATAATCCCCATGCTGAGTCAGCTGAGTTTCACCAAACATTTTGCTAGACCCATCTTGTAAAAATGCATAGGGTCTTTAAAACCCAGATACTTGTGACCAAGTGTTATCCTGTACAAATAACTTCCACAGGAAACTTGAAAGGGCATTTAGCAGCAAGTGGTGTATTTCAAAGTTAGGTATTTGTATTCTAAATGGATTTGGTAATTTATCTTAAAATCCCCTGCTACCAGTGAGCAAAAGTTTTCATAGGTCCTTGGCACTTCTTAAGATTTTCTTTAGCACATTTTCTGAAAAGGAAGAGCTTGCCTTCTTGGCCACCCCTCCCACCCATGTTGAAATGAAGCACTGTGTTCTAGGCTCAGAAACCAAAAAAGCAAATAGGAACTATATCAAGACTCAGTTGTTTTCAAAACTTTTGAGCCCATCCCATTTGTTGCAGATAATGACTGAAAATTTATAAAAGGCTATGTTAGTAGTAATATGGTTTTTGTAACTCCAAGTGTCTGAAAGACCCAGCTGGTAAGGATGGGGACTTGTGATATTTCCCAAAACATCAGCAATCCACCCCACTAAAAATTAAAAGCCAAACAAGGCATAAAAAGTTGCAATCCATATGTAAGATGTAGTTTGAAGGCAACCTGTTTTGATGTAAAGATAACTGTCATGGTCTTTGTGGCCGCATATGGACTTCATGTTAAACCATAGTTCAGCATTACAAGAAAACACCTTGGTGGCCTGGTTCACACATAATGCTAAGCCATAGTTTGTTTAAGCCGTAGTTTAACAAACAAAGAATTTGTTTTTTGAAGGTTAACTGCTTCTAACTAATTTTAAATAGTACTATTTTGTACTGACATGTTTTCTGCCCTGGGCATCTGTGGAAGAAGGGCAGGATATAAATTTAATAAAATAATATAATATAAATATAATTAATTAATTAATTAAAAAGTTAACAAACACAGACAATCAAACAAACATACTATTGCTGTTACTTCAAAGTTCAGTTTGTTTTGCTTGCTCTTGCCTCATGTTTATTGTAGTTTGGTGAGCTTCTGGAGTGGGATGATCAAACAAACTATGGTTAAGACGGGGTGTTGGATTCATATGTAACACAAAGCCATAGTTAAAACAAACTAATGTTTGTAAGCCATCAACCAGCCATAACTTCAGATTGTGGTTTGTTGGCAGTTGACAAAACTAGTTAAGCTGCTGGGCAGGGTTCACACATAATGGTAAGTCATGGTTTAATAAGCCATGGTTTAATGTTTTGTGTGAACCAGAGTCTTGGCTCCCTCCTTCTCCTTCTACACAGCTGCAAGGAGTTCTAAAACTTTTGCTTCCATTCTTGCTTAACCACAACCTGTCCTGTCATCTGAATTAACAAAGTGTGGTTAACCGTAACTATGGTTTGTTTGAAAGAAGCTTCAAGTCAAACATTGTTAACATTAATCAAAATGTGTTAATTCAGTGGACGGGACAAGCTGTGGTTATTTAAAAGTGGAAGTGGTGGCTTACAAATTCTTCCTCATAGCCATGGCAGAGCAGGGCAGGGAGCATGTGAAACGGAGACTTATTGCAGCTTGTTCTCATAATCCTAAAACTATGTTCAGGGCACAGTGACATAGCTAGTCACTTGGGTGCCTGGGGTGTTGCGTTGTAAGACCATAATGGGCTCTTGAGCTCTTGAGCGGTGGATTCAGGAACACGAAGAGGCAAAAACCATGCAGGTTCAACAGGATTTATTTTGAGTTGCATATGCAAAGCAAAAGGCACAATCCAAAAGTTGGACTGAGCACTGAGAGACTGGCGCGTACTCCTTATAAAGACAATACAGAAACCGAAAATAGAAACCGAAAATTGGCTCAAGGTTCACATGTTCCCTAGGAGGGTAACCTCCCAAAGCCTCCCCAGTCTGGGAATGTGTACCTGGCGAGCTTTGAATGTACTTGGCAGACTTCCCAGAAATATAGCAACATAACCTAGCTTGTCAGCACACAGATCCGCTATTGTATGCTGAAGGTTGAACCTATTCATAAGGCATGTGTGTGTGCCTAATCAGCAAGAAAGCATAACTTCAATTAACCGGCAATAATACTTGTTGCATTAGATAGGAAATACAAAAGCATAAATCAATAATACCCATGCAGGGGGATGAGTCTACTAACTAGGAAATACCTTACATCTTAATGGACTGAATATAATATTAATACAGTTGGCAGGAGCCAACTCCAGCTGCATTCCTCCTGTCTGCTCGGAAAGCGCATACATCCCGTCCAAGGCTGAGAGCCCCCCCTTGCTCACACAACTCAGAGCTGCCCCTCTCCCAAAGACCCATAGGAACAATACACAAATATGCAATCAATACATACCAATACATGTAAGGATACGCAACTCCAACAAGCCTGATGCCTCCAGTATGATCAATCAACAAGACCAGCTCTTAAGCCCATTAAAGGCTAACCACAATTAATATTAACGGCACATTCCTTAAAAGGGGCTTTCCGTCCCCCTCTCTCGTGATGGTGTTTCTATGGTAACAGCCAAGGTGCTAATTTTAGACAGCTTCAAAACTTCTCTAAGGTGCTTTGTTCTAGCCCAGACACCTTATCTGTAACCTTGGCTGGGTTCCCAGGAATTCTTCAAGCTACTGCAAGGAAGACTTGTGTCTTTTTTAATATTAGGCAACACAGAAAATTATATTAATGCACAAATGCTGTGAATGATACACAAATAAACAAGCTTAGAAAGCAATTAAGGCATTCATAATCAATATGGGATATTTAGCTATTTGAACTGTCCCCTTCATTCCCTCCTTTTCTCTTCAGACAACTCGGACTTCACAGTACGAGTTCGTCTGACGGATCCTCCTGAGCCAAACTGCGATACAGGGTCATTTTATAGGGATCAGTTATCCTTTGCACAGAATCAGAAATACACTTTTGGACACATTGGGCTAAACAAGGGGCCATGTAAATTGATAACAAAATAACAAACAGATATGGTCCTCGGCCATAGGTATAATGGACATTGCCAGGAGACCAACTGTGAGCCACTATCATGTAGCACCTTCTCTCCATTTATAGGGGTAGTAACATCATTAACTCTTCCGCAATGGTATGCATGTTTGTATTTTAAAAGCAGTCAGGTTCAATGGGATGGGTAGCAAAGGCATTTTTCCACCTTTTGCATCTATGGGGCCTGACATGCGTACCAAGCAATTTCCCTTCTGGTTCCTCCCCACAACCTACGCTCCTGTAGGTGCCTCAATAGGAAAAGAAATACCACCACCATGTAAAGTATAGTTAACATGATGCTAACACCTAGAAAACTCAGTGTATTCTCTCTTTGCGTGGTGTTCTCGTGGGGCATCATTCCTCTGCTCTCCACCTTTGGAGATCAACGTATAGGCCACACGTACCACAGGAAGATTTCCTGCTGTTGGAAGTATTCCAAGCAGCTTAACTACTGTTTCTTCCTGACCCTGGGTTCCTGGAACCTCCACCTGAGGGAGTGACCCTTCCATTTATTGACGGGGGAAACTGACTTGCACCGTACACACCTCCTTTCTAATTCCTGACTCAGATGGTCCTGGTATATCGCTTGGCCCCTGTGGCTATAGCGATTCCTGTAAGGCAATACACCTTGTGTGTGATGCCCACCTTCCGGATTAGGAGGAACGGTCTATGGACCCACTCCTATTCCCCAGTGGCCCTATAGGCCCTGCTTTGACTGGTTGGACAAACCAATGGTAGCACTGTCCTGCTGTCCAACTGTCCTGATACCGTTCAGCTGCTGATGTTTCCCAGTTTCTTCTGCCGTGCGTAGAGGTGCCAGCTTCCCGGGTGTGGCACCAGCAGGGCTGTCGTCTCGCGGACATCGAGAAATAATCAGGAATCACTGTCCAATCTGCTTCAACTTCCTTCACACGCGGACGGTGGACCCACGGGATGGTACCGGTAACTTTCACTGCCGTTGAAATAGACAGAGTACGCTGCCCTCGCCAGGCCTCGCAGAATGGGGCGGTATGTTGACCCACACTCGGCTCCTGGTTCGATAGCGGCAACGGTTCCACCAGCACACAAGGCGTTCTAGCCTGGGTCCACCTGTTCAAAGACAAAAATCTGAGACAGTGATTGCACATCATGCTCAATATCTATAACATTTCTTGAAACAGCTGAAACCATTTCCGTTGTCTCTTCAGCACAGGATACTTCAGCTGCTTTTTCAACTCCTGAAGTTTTTTTCTCTAGCTGTAATTGCTTCTGTGGTTACTTCTTGCTGCACTGGAGCTGCACAAAGTACATTTTCCTGTTGATTTTTTTACTAGCACCTTCTCCGACAATGCTTGCCTTCTGTGACAGAACTCTTTCCTTCCTCTGATAAGGCACCAGAGTCCGAGATGAGGGTGCCTCCACCTTTGGTCTTTACTGCTGCAGTTGCTACCATTCCTGTGAATTTCGCTTCAGTAGCTAGCTCTATGCTTCCAACCTTTTTTTCTTCTTCTCTTTTTTCTTTTTCTTTTTTTCCTTCTTCTTCTCGGGGGATCCACAGTTGACTCACTTTTCACAGTGCCATCCTCTGTGAACTCGGCCTTAGTGCGTTTTGATCCCAAAGTAAGCACATCTTCCTTGTCATTCTGCAAAGATCCTTCAGTTGCAGTTACAAGCGTGACATCCTTCGGTTCATTACTTTCTGGAACATCAACTTCAACTTTCTTCCGTGCCTGCCCATCTCAAGGTATGGCTGGCATCTGCTACATCCATTTGGATGACATTCACTACCTTTTGATCAGGTGCCGAGACTGCAGCTACTCCCCTTTCCATAGATCTCTCAGCTACAGCTTGCTCTGTTGATGTTTTTTAGGGCAGGATCATCTTCTACTTCATTCATTGAAGGCCCCTCAATAACAACTGCATAAACATCTTGCATTTCCCTCTGCTCAGGAGCTTCAGTCCTGTCACCAATTACAGAGGCTTTATCAGAATTTACCTCAACACATGTCGCAAGGGAATCTGAAGTATCTTCTACCTCAGAGTTGAAACCGACCTCATTCTCCACATTCTGCAGGATCTCCTTTAGTCCTGGCTGTACAGTGGCTGCGGCTTCCGCTTCCATAATTCTTCTGACTGTTCTGAAAAGATCTCCTTATGCACCTTCTCAGGAGGAAATTTCACTTCCACTATGCGCCCTCCTTCTCTGCAAAGACCTTCACACCACCAGCCTTGAGGGCTGCCTTTTTATGGGGGCTTCTGTTTTCCTTTCCTTAAGAATAATATCACCTTCTGCTGTTTCTATAGAGGATGCCATCTTCTTTGCTTTGTGGAGTCCTCTGCCTCAACGTCTTTGCAAGAACCTCGCTCCACCATTTCCCTTGGCAATCTCTACAGCAAACTCTATATCCACCTTCTCTGCAGGTGTTTCCATATCTAGCCTTTCATCTGGCCGATCTGATGAGGCCACTGTTTCTGCCTTCTCTGCAGGAACCTCTGCTTTCACCTTTCTTGTGGGCAAGTCTTCTTCTACCGTCTCAGCACGGAGAGGTTCAAGTTTTTCATTTACCATTGCCTTGCCTTTGCCTTTGCCTTTGCCTTTGCCTTTGCCTTTGCCTTTGCCTTTGCCATTGCCTTTGCCATTGCCTTTGCCTTTGCCTTTGCCTTTGCCTTTGCCTTTGCCGTTGCCTTTCCTTTTCCTTTGCCTTTGCCTTTGCCTTTCCTTTGCCTTTGCCTTTCCTTTGCCTTTGCCTTTGGAAATACTGGTTTCTGATTTCAACCACAACATTCTCTGTGCTTTCTGGTAGTAAGCCAAGTGCGGCATGTTCGGCCATACCTAGGTCACTGACTTCAGTTGCTGCATTCTGCACTGGAACTGCAGTTATCTTGCTCCGGATAGGTGCCTCAAACACAAAAACTTCGGCACAGGGAGGCTCAGCTTCCTTTTGCTGCCCCATCGGCCGCCCTATTCCCTCGGGTCACAGGTTCCTTTTCCTCTCTGGTGCCCTTTGTAGTGCCTCACGGCTATCATCTCAGGGGTCCAAACGGCTCCCAACAGTTCTGCTAGCTGGTTTCGGCGTTTCACATTGCGCCCATCTGATTCCAGCCACCAACATTCTTTCCATATAGCTTCATCCTCGTTAGTGTGAGGAAAGCATACTCAAAGTCTGTATAGATGTTTACAGTTCGTACATTGGCCAACCATAATACTTGGGTGAGGGCCACTAATTCAGCTGTCTGAGCTGACGTTCCCGGATCCAATGGACCTGCTTCAACTGTTTCATATCTCGCTAATCTCCTCCCATTCTGAACAAAGCTGCTTTTATCGGAGAATGAAATTTGGGCTTGGAGCTTTGTAAGGAGATCTCGACCCAACAAAGGGATGGGACACTCTGACATATTTAGGAATTGATGGGTCAGCGTTCGCCCCCAATCACGCATTCCATGGGTTGTAGAAAGCTGTACTTGACTGGTCCCTGTTGCCCCTGTAACTTTGATTGACTGCATGCTGATAGCTGTAGTTGCCATTGGAACTACTGAGTTCTCCATAAAATTGACCACTTGGTTCCCTATTTACATCTGGGCCATGAGTTCAGGGGAACCCTAAAGTGAACCTGGTCCTCCCTATTGCTGGTTCTCAAAACTTTGCCAGCCCAATGAGTCCTGGACCTCCTTGTCCGCTATTCCATTGGTCTGTATGATAAGAGTAGCGATTTTCACCGGTTCCTCTTCTTCCTCGGCTTGGTTCCCCTTGGTTCCAGCCTTCGCCCGTTCTCCTGTTCGGGCCACCCCTTTTCCAATCCAATGGCCTTCTCGGCTGCACAACGCACACTGGTTTCTCCCTAAACCAGTTTCCGCGCTCTCTGCCTCTTCCTTCAGTTGCACGTCCTCTTCCCTCAGTTGCACGTCCTCTTCCCTTCCTCATTTCCTCTTCTCCTTGTTGCTTCTCCCCTATAGCCAGTGCCAACATATTCAATTTCTTCTTTCTGTACTTCTCTCGTTTCCTTTCCTTTTCCTGATCTCTATTATCATATACACGCTGAGCAGTTGCTATCGTCCACTCCAATGAATGGCCTTCTAAACCACCCTTCCTCAGTATTTTCTTGCGGATATCTGGGGTTGATTGGGCTATGAAGGTAGTCTTTAATAATATCTCATTATTCCCTTCCTCTGGGTTTAGGGGTGTCCAGATTCGAAATGCCTCCTTCAGTCTTTCCAGGAACATGGCAGGACTTTCATCAGGCTTCTGGATAATTTCAGAAACTTTTGCCATATTGGTGGGCTTTCGCGCATCCCTAATGAGCCCTTGGATCAAAGTGCTCCTATAAGATTTGAGCTTCTGCCTGGCATCTGCCTCATTGTAATCCCAGTTGGGATCTGTGAGGGGATATTGAAGCAATCTTTCTCCCTCATCTACTATGTCGTCTGCCAGAAGGCGACGAGCTTCAGTACGTACTCTCTGCACTTCTTCGCTTGTTTGCAATTTCTGCTGGCAATCTTCCCAAGTAGGGGTAGTATTCAGGTCAGTGGTAGAAAGTGGGATATGTTGGAAAGTACTAGTTCTGGGCAGGGGTTCCCCTTCCCGTGGGGCAGGCCCAGGCGCATCCCATGCCTGGCGGAGCGGCATTAAATTAGACGTTATTCCCTTCACTCTTTCCATTTCTTTTAGTCTCCGTTGTTCCTCATAATTTAGCACCAGCTCACTTGTGCTCAGGAAGGCTCTTAAATACTCCTTAGATTCTTTAATTTTTATCTGAGCCAGCCTCAAAAGCCCATCAGACCCACCTGCAGCAGCCTGCCACCTCTTCATGATCAGCCTAGCCCTTTGGTAATTTACTGCAGTGTCCTCTTGGGTTCTGGCATGGATGCCAGGGGTACATGGCAAATCCTCTGGTTGTTGGTTTAACTCATGGGTGGGATACACACTTCTCTTAGGCGTTTGAAGAACTGCCTTGGGGTCTGTTGCCTCTGTCTCTCCTCCTTGTTCCTCTACTGCCCTTGGAGCCTGGCCTTGCGGCAATTGACTCGGTGGGGGTTGGAATGGAGCACTGGGAACATAAGGGGTTGTCTGCTGAACAATGTCTACATCTGTTCTGTCGAGATCACTTGCTACTTGCAACTGTGCCTTCTCTCCAGAGCATGGCATTATCTTCTTTTTGCATTGTTCCTTCGGGTTATGGTATATACGCCCTTTCCATATATTTACATATGGAATCTGATCCAAACGTGTTTGGATTACTGCTGCCCACAGTGGGTTCACTTTCACAGGATCAAAGGATCCTTCAGATGGCCATCCGGTGTCTAGTGTTGGCCAATCCACTTCACAAAGACTTCTCATCTTTTCCTTGTCTAGCTTGATATCATAGTTATTGCCTTTGTTAGCTAACTTCCAGTTGTTCAAATGCACTGGAGCGGGGTCAGTGGGGTTGAAGAACCTCCCCCCATTTCCCGCGCCTTCAAACGTGCTTGCACACACACACTCGCACCCGGGGTTCGTGGCCTGGGCAGTCTCCTGCACACAGGAATCTCACTACTTGCCAGTCCCGTCTCTGCCAAGGCAGAGATCCACACTCAGTTTTGGGTTTCCTCTACGGTCCCCCACTCATACACTCTTTACAACCACACAGGCGCCTCACACACCACCTTCCCAACCTATCTCTGGTTCCCTTCTGGACGTTTCACCTACGTCCAACCCTTTTTCCTCCTTTGGGAGCAGCGTTGGGTCACGTCTTATACCTGTGCGTGCCCACTAGCCCTCTCCCAGTTTCTAAGACATCCAAGACGTCCTAGTTCCCTTTCCTCTTTTGGGAGCAGCGTTGGGTCACGTCTTATACCTGTGCGTGCCCACTAGCCCTCTCCCAGTTTCTAAGACATCCAAGACGTCCTAGTTCCCTTTCCTCTTTTGGGAGCAGCGTTGGGTCACGTCTTATACCTGTGCGTGCCCACTAGCCCTCTCCCAGTTTCTAAGACATCCAAGACGTCCTAGTTCCCTTATAGACGTTCAAGACGTCCACCCTTACCCTAGGGAGCGGCTTTCAGTTGTCTTATGGACTGATCGGGTCCACTCGTACAAACCTATACCACCTCCCAGAAGAATGATCAATTCTTCTTTCCTTATCCCCTCTCCCAGGAGGATTCCTTACTTACCCTTCCCGCGGGTTGCCCTTCAGCGCTGCTCCTTCTCCTGTTCCTTGTGTCTGTTCCTTCGCGGCAAGGCGGTGGCCACAGAAACGGCTTTCAGTTTCCCAGTCAAAGGTAGCCTGGCGTGCACAGAAACTTTCAAGTGTTTACAGCGACCACAAGCCAGACCAGAAAAGGCACAGACCTGCCTTCGTGTCAGCATTCAACACTCAAAGAGCCCTGGCCCACCCAGGGACGCCAAAATGTAAGACCATAATGGGCTCTTGAGCTCTTGAGCGGTGGATTCAGGAACACGAAGAGGCAAAAACCATGCAGGTTCAACAGGATTTATTTTGAGTTGCATATGCAAAGCAAAAGGCACAATCCAAAAGTTGGACTGAGCACTGAGAGACTGGCGCGTACTCCTTATAAAGACAATACAGAAACCGAAAATAGAAACCGAAAATTGGCTCAAGGTTCACATGTTCCCTAGGAGGGTAACCTCCCAAAGCCTCCCCAGTCTGGGAATGTGTACCTGGCGAGCTTTGAATGTACTTGGCAGACTTCCCAGAAATATAGCAACATAACCTAGCTTGTCAGCACACAGATCCGCTATTGTATGCTGAAGGTTGAACCTATTCATAAGGCATGTGTGTGTGCCTAATCAGCAAGAAAGCATAACTTCAATTAACCGGCAATAATACTTGTTGCATTAGATAGGAAATACAAAAGCATAAATCAATAATACCCATGCAGGGGGATGAGTCTACTAACTAGGAAATACCTTACATCTTAATGGACTGAATATAATATTAATACAGTTGGCAGGAGCCAACTCCAGCTGCATTCCTCCTGTCTGCTCGGAAAGCGCATACATCCCGTCCAAGGCTGAGAGCCCCCCCTTGCTCACACAACTCAGAGCTGCCCCTCTCCCAAAGACCCATAGGAACAATACACAAATATGCAATCAATACATACCAATACATGTAAGGATACGCAACTCCAACAAGCCTGATGCCTCCAGTATGATCAATCAACAAGACCAGCTCTTAAGCCCATTAAAGGCTAACCACAATTAATATTAACGGCACATTCCTTAAAAGGGGCTTTCCGTCCCCCTCTCTCGTGATGGTGTTTCTATGGTAACAGCCAAGGTGCTAATTTTAGACAGCTTCAAAACTTCTCTAAGGTGCTTTGTTCTAGCCCAGACACCTTATCTGTAACCTTGGCTGGGTTCCCAGGAATTCTTCAAGCTACTGCAAGGAAGACTTGTGTCTCTTTTAATATTAGGCAACACAGAAAATTATATTAATGCACAAATGCTGTGAATGATACACAAATAAACAAGCTTAGAAAGCAATTAAGGCATTCATAATCAATATGGGATATTTAGCTATTTGAACTGTCCCCTTCAGCGTGAGCCCTGCACCTGGGTGGACCATCCATGGCCAGGTGACAACTGGGCAGGGAGAGCCGGGGCAGGGCACGCTATGCGGAGCCTCCAAGGAGTCCACCCACTGCCTCCCCTTCAGCTGTAGGGCGACTGAGGGGGAGACAGCAGGCAGACCCAAGCCCCACACTGGTGTTTTGGGGAGTGTGGAGCCTGAGCCACCGCATCTCTCCCCGGAGAGACACGTAGCTCGGGTGCGCTGCAGGCCCCAGTGATGCAGCCCGCGGTGTGGCCCCCAGTGTGCCCTGCCCCCCCAGCTACGCCTCTGGTTCAGGGAAACCCAGATTGGGCACCCCAGAAGTTGGGAGACTCACATACCGGTAACTCTCAATTGACTCACTTCCTTTTTACCTGGACTCAGTATCATAACTGCAACGCCATTGCAATAGTTCTCCCTCTTCCACACTCGTTCTTCACAAACATTCCTTCTCTCTCAAGCAAATATTATTTCTGGACAAATACAGTGTGAATCAGCCCCTTTTGTTTTGCAGGCCTAGCTTGTCAGGCTGCTGTTTAATGACCCTCATGCTGTGTACTGTAGGCTGTTCATTAACCTCTAACCACAGATGGTGAGGAGCTGGCACTGAGCCACTGGGAACAGTTTGCCAGCGCTAACCAGGAGCTGCCAGTGACCTTTACACAGGGATGACTATGCCTACCACAGGGAATCAAGTAGATAGAGAATTTGGTGTGACCATTTAAGGAATGCCTACTCCTAATAGGGGCAGTGTCAGGGCCTAAGTGGACTTGTGCCTTTGCCTTTAAGGTGCAGGTTTTTAGAAATACAAATAGCACCAGCTTAACAGAGTGGATATTTTTTTTAATTGCAGCAGGCTTGAAGAGGCTATTTAACCCTGTTCCTCACTTGCTGCAGCCCTGAGAAAAATACTTTCTCTGAAGCCAGTATTTGTACCAGGTCTCTCCATGACTGCTGCAATTCCAGAAACTCCCCCAGGCTAATGGAATCTCTGTTTCTAAAAATCTGCAATCCTGATAATCAGCCCCCCCCATGCAATTTGCATTTTAAGAAACATTAAATGCCAATATGCTTTTAGCATTAACGACAACCAAACCATACATTTAAAGCACATGACCTCCCTGCAAGAATTTTGGGAACTAGATTCCCCCTCATAGAACCACAGTTCCCATGATTCTTTGGAGAAAGTAATGTGCTTTAAATGTACGTAAGCTGGATGTGCTTTAAATGTATGGTGTGGATCTGCCAATCATACCTAGTTCGGCCCTTGGCATCTTAATATTATGCTATTGCAATGTATATAGCAGAGGTATTTAAACCATGACCCATGGGCTACATACCGGTATGTTCTTTGTAGGCCAAGCCATACATTTGCATCAGGTAAATGGATACCACACAAAACTATTCCCTACACATGCAGTGCTGGTGATGACAGGTGCAACAGCCAAGGACCCAGGTGTGAAATGTTCTTTTGATAGCCCTCTGAACTCTCCACCCAGGTAATGGAATCAAACAAATTGGTTATTAATTAGCAGAGGGGGTTAAATAATGACTGCTGCCTGAGTCACAAGAGAGTACACAGACACACAAAGAGTGTCATTCAGTAAATGCACTTGGGGAAACTTAATAGTAATACACACGCATATACTTGAGTCATGGCAGAATCCCGATCGTTTACCTGGGGTGCAATATATGTGGAACCGGGAAAGAGACAAAGAGGACATGTTCCTTCCTCACTACCACATGAGAGCATTATTTTGGTTTCTGAGCCTCTGGTGCTATTCATTAAAGCATTATTTTGTTAATTACAAAAGCTGCTCCAACATTATAGGCATGTCTAGCAAGTTTACCATTGTGCGGTATTTCCCAAATATTTGAATTTGGATCCTCCTATAGACATCATCTTCCCTCTGAGCCCTGACCCCCCACAACTTTTGGTAGGCAGGCATATATTTAGTGTGTGATCACACAAAATCTTCACACGCTTGTCACTGCTGCTGGGTGTAAGAATCTGATGACTGGGGCACTAAATCAATACTGGCATTAAAGGTAAAGATAAAGATACCCCTGACTGTTAGGTCCAGTCGCGGACAACTCTGGGGTTGCACGCTCATCTCACTCTATAGGCCAAGGGCGCCGGCGTTTGTCCGCAGACAGCTGCCAGGTCATGTGACCAGCATAACTAAACCGCTTCTGGCGAACCAGAGCAGTGCACGGAAACGCCGTTTACCTTCCCGCCAGAGCGGTACCTATTTATCTACTTGCACTTTGACGTGCTTTGGAACTGCTAGGTTGGCAGGATCTGGGACCGAGCAACAGGAGCTCACCCCATCTCGGGGATTCGAACCGCCAACCTTCTGATCAGCAAGCCCTAGGCTCTGTGGTTTAACCCACAGCACCACCTGCGTCCCTTACAATACTGGCATTAGAAGACAGCTAAAACAGACTTCCTCTTTAAGCCAGCCTCTGAAGGAGTCAGAAGCGGGGAGGAGCTGCTGTGGCCAAATATATGTGGCCTGACATTGTGCAACTTCCATGATAACAGCAATTTTATTGGTTGCAACTGTAAAGCTCTACTGCTGAGAAAGGAGAGCTTTGCCTGCTGCAGGATCTTCTGCCTCCCTTAAGCTTCAAACCTATCCTTGAATGCACTCCTCGCAGTGTCCTATGCAACAGTCTGAGAATTATTGACTATTGGGTTATCAACAACTTATTTAAATGTTTTATATATAGGAGAGGAGCTTTATTTATTTAAATTTATACACTGCTCGATTGTAAAAAAAAAAAAAACCACCCTCAAAGAGGTTTACAAAAGATAAAATGGTAGAATTAAGAAAAATGTACACCCTTACTTTAAAACATACAAAAGTTAAAATATTAAACAGATTAAAATTAAGATGCCCTAAACCTAAAACACCCCCTACAGATGCTTACATAAGTTTAACTTATTAAGATGATCCTATCTAAGCATTCTTATGAAGAAGAAATCTTATTGAAGTTAAGGAGACTTAGTCCACAGTTTATACTCGGGACTAAGATGTAAAACTGCTGCTATTATATGTTCCTACACTGCCTTGGAAAACACTTATTCTCCACTTTTCCCCACTGTGGGTTCTTATAGAGCCAGTGTGGTGTAGTGGTTAAGAGTGGTAGACTCGTAATCTGGGGAACCGGGTTCGCGTCTCCACTCCTCCACATGCAGCTGCTGGGTGACCTTGGGCTAGTCACACTTCTTTGAAGTCTCTCAGCCCCACTCACCTCACAGAGTGTTTGTTGTGGGGGAGGAAGGGAAAGGAGATTGTTAGCCGCTTTGAGACTCCTTCGGGTAGTGAAAAGCGGGATATCAAATCCAAACTCTTCTTAGTCACCTATCTTATACATACATATCTGTGCATGCTTATTTCCTTAGTTAATGAAAAGCAGCCTCAGGAGGCTAAGATATTGAGGACTAGTGGGCAGGCAGAACACTTGAACTTTTTTTTCTTCCTGTTCGTCTTTTTATGATTGAATTAAATATTCCCTAAACTGCCTTTACCACCACTTGTCCACTCAATAGGTCTACTTCCCTATTGAGGAAGGGAAAGGAGAATGTTAGCCGCTTTGAGACTCCTTCGGGTAGTGAAAAGTGGGATATCAAATCCAAACTCCTCCTCCTCCTCCTCTTCTTCTTCTTCTTCTTCTTCTTCTTCTTCTTCTTCTTCTTCTTCTACTACTACTACTACTCTAGGGCTATATAGTGCTGTTGATACATAGCTTTTCTGCACACAGCTGGTGGAATTAAATGGGGTTCTATATGGCATCTAATAAAGTACTATTTCCTTATAAAAACCCAGCAATGTCAGTCCTAACTGGCAAGATTCTTCTAAATGTGCACTTTGATATGTCCCACTATTGCAAATTCTTACTTCTCCTTACTACTGCCTCTTTAATTAGTAGCGTCTCTATTTTTTCTTTCTTTTAAAGTGGCTTCTGCTCCTTTAATTAGCTGTTTCCAGAGTACAGTGGAGTAGCTTTAATCACTGGATATCTCTTTGCAGTCAGAGCAATTGCTTGCTTGCTTGCTTATTTATTATTTTATTAGGCACATTTTTGCAATTTCACTCTTAAAAATAAAATGAATTAGAACAATTATGCATATTTGCAAACAGGAAACCAGTAATTAATACACACACACTCCATGGAGCAGGAGCTAACTAATTACAGCCAATCCAGGGATGCCATGGGCACAGAAGTGAAGGAACTAATTATAGGGGCACTAGCAGCTTTAAATGAAAGAGGCAAGGATGAGGCTGGCACAAATCATTTATGAAAAAAGGTAGGCAAACAAGAGAAAACATTAGAATGTGGTAGGCTGGCAGTGATGTCTGGATTCTCTGTAAAAATGGTGAGTGAATGAATGCTGTATTATTATGGGAAACACAGCTAGTATAGAAGCAGTGGCTGCACAGGGCTAGGTTCAAGACTGCTACAGTCATACCTCGAGTTGCGTATGCTTCATGTTGCGTACGTTCGACTTACGGACCTCCGCAACCCAGAAGTTCTCCCAGGAGTGCGCGCAGGTGCGCAGAAACATTCTGCACACTTCGCGCATGTGCAGAAGCGCAAAAACACACAAATTTCCGGGTTGTTCCCCCCCCCCGGGGTGTTCATGTTAAGCACACCCATGTTACTCTGGAACTGATCACGTGCATAACACGGGGTACCACTGTATTTCACATTTCTGCAGGGCCCAAAGATACATCCGAAATACATTTTTAAGGTTAAATTGTGAAAAGGCAATGCATTTTATAAATATGTGTTGTGGTTATTGTCAGTATCATTTTGTATCGCCTAATAACAATAGGAATGCTATCAGAACAAAACAAACAAGCATTCATTTTAGAAGCAAATAAGCTTGTGCTTTTGACATGCATACCTAGTTCTTAGGATTGTTTAATTGTTCAGAACAATAGTCAAGCAGATGTACCGAGGCAGAAAGTTGGCCAGAGATATGAGTGCTCCTGGGGCATAATCACTTGTGTGGTCGGGGGTGGGGGTTCCTCTCCTCCCTAAATGGTGTTCCTGTTTGGCTGGTTTGCTTGAGCGATTTGAAGCACATGTAGGCGAAGGATGCCATTTCACTCATGGCGAGCCATTCCTAACTTATATTTGAGGTTGAAGAGGCTGGGTTTTGTTCATTCCAGCTGCAATGATTATATTATTCTTTGAACCTATCCCACTTACTTGGGAGGAAGTCTCACTGAAATAAATGGGACTTGATTCTGAGTAGGCATGTATAGGAAGTTCTTTAAAAAAAAACCCAACCCCAACACTTTCCCTTATTATTTTCCTCCTCAAGCTACACGTGTCCTTTTACCTTTTGCCATACATCACCCAGAGTCTGTGTGTGTTGCTGTCTTCTGAATTGTCTTCAGTTAGTATGTCTTAAACTTCAATACATAACATGTCTTCTCTTTAAAAGCAATTTCAAAACGTGCTGCAGCAGTAAAAAGTCAAACTTATACACATCCCCACCTCTCCCAGAGCATGTATTGCCCTATCCCAGCTGAGCTGGCCTTAAGCCTTTCTATTTATGCTTGCTGAGAAAAAGCCCTGTTGGCAACAATTAAACTGGAATAGGTCACACCAGTGTAAAGGACCAAAAAACAAAACAAAACAAAACAAAAACCCAGGGTATGTCATGGGCAGAGAATTGGCATGTTGGGGCTGGAAGGGATAGTGGGGCAAGAAAGGGAGTGGACAGAAATCCCCCCAGAGAAGTTTTCCCCACCCCAAACACACACACTGAGGACACCTAGCCCAAGAGACCCCCAGAACTTGGAGCCAGCACTACAGCTGGCCGTAATTTGAAGCAAGCTGTTGAACTAGAATTTTATTCAGCAAGTCTGTGCTTGGGCTTTTATGATCGAGATGCAGCAGTAAGTCCCTGTTTGTCAGCGTTGCACTACTGATTCATATTCAGAGTATAATTAGTCTCTCTCTCTCATACACACCCCTACATGCACATAGTGTCTGGGACAGTTTTTGGCAAATGGACTCTGTTTTCCCTTCAAGGTCTGGCAAGTTCCCATTTAAAGAAGGAATGCTGAGTTCCTTTTCCCTCTCATATTTAAGCAGGAATTAATGCTGAGAGGAGAGGCGGACCTGGAAAGGGTGATATTGTAGAGCAAATAGCTAGAATCAACATTTTGACCCAATAAACAATAAGTCTAAGGCTGTGTACACACTATACCTCTAAAATACATTTGAAGCACATGAATGAATTCCTCATTCTTCAGTGAATTCTGGGCACTGTAGTTTGTTAAAGGGTGCTGGGAAACTGTAACTCTGTGAGGGGTAGACTACAGTGCCCAGAATTATTTTGAAGAAAATAATATGTGATTTAAAGGCAGTGCTTTTTTTCTAAAATAATGTTTAGGGGTACTCTCATTTTCCTACTCATATTGAAATACTGCCCCTCAATGAGGCAAAACTTAGATTCACAAAATGTTTAGGGGTATGGCATGCGTACCCCCCAGAAATAAAAACAGTTTAAAGGTATAATGTGAACACAACCTAAAACACATTGTGAAGGTTTAGATGCTGAACTGGTATATGGAGCCCACGGGAGAAATGATGTAGGGTGACTTGAGGAAAGGGGCAAATCAAGAGGGGATAGCTGCCAACCTGTACTTCTACAGCTCAAAGTCACAGCCTCTCTGGAGGTCTATCTCAGCTGTAGGGATTGTTTGTAACATATCACTTTTATTGACCTAGGACTAGGTAAAGGCAGCTCTGTTTCAAGAGGCAGGCAAGTGCACAAAGTGGATTTCACTTTGTGGTTGGCAGGAAGCTTCTAACTATCTTTGTTTATTGATGCACACAGTGTATTTATACTACAGACAGAGCCTGGGTTACTCCCAAATTGGAGAAGTTGTGTACATGAGATGCGCGGGGGGGGGGGGGCTTACCAAAGGGTATTGTGGAGGACAGAGAAAGGCGTTAAGCGTTGAAAACTAACAAAAACCACTGTGCCAAAGGCAAAAAGGCTCCTGCATACACAGAAGTGACCCAGCTGGAGAGAGTGTCCCCTGGGAGCTTGCACTGAATTTGGATTGAAGATAAAAAGAGGCTTTCAAATAATCCAAAGTGTGACATTCTAAAATAGCTTCCCTAGCAAAGTTGTGAGAACAAAGGATCTAATTCATTTGAAAACTCAGCAGGGTGTATTTGAAAAATATTCCATGTGAGGTCTATCTGATGCTTCCACATTTTTTCCTGGTGCTTTCTTATTTACTCCCTGAAGTTTCAAAATATACACCCCTGCCATACATGTCTGCAAAGTGTAGAACTCACAAGCAGCATAGCTGAAGCACCCAGCTTATGAACACTCAGCTTTTGGATGTGGTTTGATAGATCACAGAATTTCTCCAAGTGATGTTTAAAAATAAAAAGCTGCAGGAGTAAAAGGGACTAATTTGGACTATTATTAACATTATTAAAGTTATTAATTTCATTTAATAATTGCTTCCTATGAGGCATTCTGAATCAATATAAAATAGAATAGCAGCCATATATAAAACAGTTAAAATAATTGTACATATAAAAACCATTTAAATAAAACAATTATAAATATACAAAACCAGTTTAAAACTACAAGAGAACATACATAAAATCAATTAAAATCCAAGAGAGATACCCAGTGCTTTTTTCTGGGGGGGGGGGACGCAGGGGTACGCATACCCCTAAACATTTTGTGAATCTTCGTACTTTTGTCCATTAACTGTATTTATTTTTCCCAATTTGAACTATAAAATGGTGGTTTTCTTGAGTCAAAATGAGAGTACCCCTAAACATTTTTGTATAAAAAAGCAGTTCAGATACCAATGGGGATGAATATTTTAGAAGGCTTGTTGAAGGAGGAATTTGAAGCTACATGTCACAGAAGCGCATCTCTCTCTGTTAAAAATAAGAGCATACAGAAGGACACTTCTCTCAACCCCTTCCCCACAGAGAGGGTAGCGGCAGTGTATTTTGTGGGGGGTGGGTGTTGGCTGGATTACACCTAGCATTAGTTAAACATGGATAGCAGGTGGGGGAGGGACCTCAGGCTTTGGGCTGAATGCTGGATTCTCCTCAAGCCAAAGATCCTCCTCAGCCACACCCCCATTCTCCAGGCCACACCCCTCACTGGTGCTGCTTTGCAACCAATTTGAGGGTTTGCCTGGCTGGAATGTGCCTTTGAAGTCTTTTCATGCCTCTTACCTGTCTGGATAGAGACTAGCGAGGGGTGTGTGTGTGTGTGTATAAAAACAAGCCTAGCGTACAAAGCTAAAATTTACATTAATTGCCCTACCCACTTTTGTCTCTGGCCTCTGTCACCACGTGGTCCCTGGAAGGTTGCCCAGAAGGGAATGAGGCCCTCAGCTGAAAATGGTTTTCCACCCTGAAAATTAAATTGTTTTAATATATACAGTATACAGTTATGCTCCTCGGTTCAGTAGTACACCAGAAACTTATTAACATGGCCAGAAAAGAAATGAAAGCACCGAGGCAAGTAGTGGGTGTGGAAAGGAGAAGAGCAGAAAGTGATGGCTGATCCTCCCACCCCGAAACACCAAAGCAAATTTTCTGTGACCCCCAAGTGGAGCAATTTGGAGCCCAATTTCCTCAACTTTGGGGATTATCTCCATATTGGACAAAGTCAAATTTACAGGGGAAAGCATAGGTTTTTGTGTTATTTGACTGCACAAATTAAGCAACTACACAGTAAATTCTGTGTGGACAAGCCCTTAGTCTCTCTGTGGAACACAGTACTTACACATGCTACTGAGAGAGAAAGACAGGACAAATACATCCACTCTCCACCCCAACAATGATATGTGATTGCATATGTGAATATATTTTGGCAAAAGTTACATCTGCTCAGCAAAGGATGCACCCCACAGCTCAGCATGTGAGAGTCTGTGTTCTGGCAGAGGGAATATGATCGCCAGCAATAGTTCTTTCTTGTGGTGAGTGCTGCTCTCTTCTGGTGAGGGTGCATACATGCATTGTCTGTCTCTATTTGCATAAAATTGTCCAGGAAGTTATTGTGATTTTTCTATTTCTGCAGAGTTTCTTTCTCCAGGCAGGAATGAAATGATTCTGCTGAAAGCTTACTGAGCATGTAACCTGACACAGAATGTTCCCTGGATAGTGTGGTACCTGCAATGAGCATGTGGGTCTGTCTGTCTGTCTGTCTCTCTATCCATCATGGGTACAGTGAAGAAGTATGAGCAAAGGGAAATAATTATTGTGCATCAGATTGTTTTTACTCATATGCACAACCAAATACCATTTGTGGTAAGCAAATGCTACTTTCAATATTGATAGCGAAATATGGAACCAACATTGATAGGGTAGCCATCGTAGGAGCCAACTCCTAGGGGCTGAGGTCTCTTCGCACCCCCCCTAAAATATTTGAGCCCCCCCCCAAGTTGATGGGCATTGCCATTCAAATGGTTTGTTTGTGTGTAGTGTCTTGTGATTGATTATGTGGGGTGGGGCTTATCCGGACCCCCCCTATTTTATTCAAGTTGACACTCCTGGTGGCTATGTGTACTTTACAGAGGATGCTCCTCTATTTCCCACCCTGCACTTTTAATTACACCTGGAAAAGAACTGGCAGTCAGTCAAGTTGGAATAAAATGAGAGTGAAATGATACTCCATAAAACTGACTCTGGTAAAAAACCTCATAACTTCAGTTTGAACCAGCTGCATTTTTTGGATGCTTTTTGAAAGCAGCCTTGTATAGAACACATTGACATCTCAGTGTAACTAAGGGATGTGTTACTTACCCTGACTAGTTTTGCTTTCTCCAGAAATCAGTGCAACTGGCATGATAACAGCTGGGCAAAAATAGTCCTGGCCACAATAGCCATTCAGTAACCTAAAGCCCTGGATCCAGCAGTACCCAATTACAGAAGTTGGCTACAAATTACTACATAGACTCTGTGAGGAGTCTGCCCTCCTCCCCTCTCGCAGTTAACCACTGTCTCTTCAAATTATTGCACAGATTTTCCAGGGGGTCTGGCCTCCTCCATTGGATTTCCCCCCTCCTTTGGTGGACTACAGCTCCCATCACACCCTTTGCCTTTAACACAGATACTGGGGAATAAATTGTTTTGTCTGTTTAAATCAGACTGGATGTGTTTGAATTGTAGCTATTCTATGGAAATACCACTAAGATCACTTGTGGGAATAAATATTGTACTAAAATTCCTAACTTTTTAAAAAAAGGAAAACCGTTATGGCGATCATCCAGTTTAAGAATTTATGCAGTGTGCGTTAAGGGGAGGACGGAAAACGTGCTGTAAGATGTTACAGGCGCAGTAGCATTCCCTGCTTTTACCTATAAAATGTAGCTTCAACATACATGCAGCCTTACTTTTTAGTAGCGATGTTCTGACATCGACTGAGTGGCGTTGCCTCTGTTTGCTACGCCCCTTGTATAGTGGGAAAATCGCATCAGAATTTGACGCAAACAAAGCAATCGCCATCTGCATTCTAGTTTAGTGATATTAGTTTTACGCCTACTCTCCACCCTGTACTTTATCGTCAACATTTTAGAAAAAAAAATTCCACTTCAAGCGGGGAAACGGAACCAGCAACTTCGAACTCTTAACGCTAGCCGAGCCACAATTGGTGTTGCACGTTCGGACCCAAGTGGGAAACGATTCTCGGATAAACGGGGACCGGAAGTAGTATTGGGATTCCCGTATCGGCGCTGCACAACCGGTGTCCGCTGCTGCTGGTTTAGGGTTGGTAGCGCGTGAAAGGAAAGTGTGAGGTACGGGGGAAGGGAAATGGGAATGTGCATTGGAGATACGCTGGGAGTTGGGACTGCGTAAGAAACCGTGAACAGCGGGAAACTTGAGGCGCACGGAGTTGATAACATGGTTTGGGGAGCCTGGGGCCATTTGAGCGGGCTGCAGCGTATGCGGAGAAAAGCTGGGGGGGGGGGGAATGTATATTTCATTAGTATCCGGTGTCTTTTCCCTTGGGGCTCCGGAACTCCAGAGCTACCATAGGAAAAAGTCCACGCCAAAACATCATGAAAAACATATATTTGTCGAAATGTAACGGTATTCCAGAAATATTGTTCCATTCATAATGCAACAATTCAGGCCGAAGATTGAACTCCCGAATTCCAACTAAGGCCGCCGTCCAAGCCCCACATGCCTGGGAGTAAGCTCCATTGAGCTCAGGAGGACTTCTGTCATAGTTAGGATTGCACTTGACATCCTTATCAGGGAGCAGCGGGGCGATCTAAACTACAGCCAGGCAGTAGTTGGAGAGCGCAGATGGGCAGAAACACTGCCTCCTCTGCAGCCCTGTTGTTCACAGTGGCTTGGGCAGAAGGCAAGAGGGCAGGCAGAAACCTGCTCTGGGAACTGCTATAGCTTTCAGGTCCGATGCCATCAAGTGCCTGCAGGAGTGGACAAAGCAGCAAATAAAGTCTGTGTTATTGTGTGAGATATCTTTAGGCCCTATTTAAATAACAGGGATTAAGGTTTGTGCACTTACCGGTATATTTCAGTGGCCCACTTTGCACATCTCATTATACCATAGTTTACAACAAGTACAGTACTGTAATGGTTTAATGTGAATGAGTGGCACCCTGGTGCAAATGGATCAAAAGTTCCCACAGCACTCCTACCCCATTCCTACCAGTGCTGTGCTGTGGGCTCTACACAAAGCATGAGTGTACCTAAGATTTGTTGTGGTCACCCACTCATGTTTTGTTTGGAGAGGAACAAGCCACGAGCCCAGGTTTGGATGACATAACTAGCCAGACCCTGACTTGTTTTGTCTGCGGTGCAGCAGGAACAGAGTAGGAATGCTGTGAGAATGTTTGAGCACTTGTCATGGATGTAGCCAGGATTTTTGTGGTGGGGGTATGCCTCAGCTATGTATTTTTATTGATTTTTTTTTATTTAGAGGGGGCAGCTGCCCCCCTTGGTTACGCCCATAGCACTTGTTCACTTTAAACTATAGTTTGTTTTAAACTATGGTTTAATGTGACATGCAAACCAGGCTAGTATCCCCTTCCTAATGCTTGTCTACCTCCATATTTTAGAATAGTTGTTTATATAAACAGAATTTTATAAACAAAATTGTTTTGTTATTATTTCTTATCCAACTTCTTTTTCTATTTCATGTTGTGTCTGGGCCTGGATATCATTATATATTGGACAGTGGATGCAAAGGAGCTCTTTTATATAACTCTTGCTAATCAAGTTTGACACCAGGCATGTGTGTAATCTATTAAAATTTATAAATTTTGGTGTAGCTAGATTACATAGATGTGACTATGTTTATTTTTTTTCCTGCTTCAGAGATTCAGGTTTTCAAATAATTTGTCTGCTGTTTTTGACATAGACTGTTAGGAGGAAATGGCAAGAAGATTGATTTGTAGGTAGACTTGTAGTGATAGAGATAGCGAGAAGCAACCATAGTAGACACAGACACATAGCTGACACAAAACGTCCATCCCCTAGCTGAAGTCTAGGATTCAAAGTCTTTATCAGATGCTGCCTGTGCTTTTCACATAATGCCAAATATCAGGTTCTGCAGTTTGGTGGAAAACACATGGGTGCCAGACTGTTGCAGGTGCTTGTATTTTCTGTAAGTTAACTGTATGGAGAAGAGAAAATTAATTCCAAGGTAAGTAAGTTAAGTAAGTAAGTAAGTAACAAGCAGTGTGTTGTATGTAGAGGGAGTCAACAAATTTTGCAGCTAATTTTGTGAAGGCTAGTCTGTATCCTTTTGGTATTCACTTAATTTTTAATTATGCCTTGATTTTTATTTCAGGTGACAAAATGACTACAGGAGCTGATGTCCGGGATATTTTGGAACTGGGGGGCACAGAATCTGAGAACATAGGAACTATTAATAAAAAAGATATCATCAATTCTGATAAGGTACAAAAGGGGTGAAGAAAGGGGATAGGAGGAGGAGAAGATTTGTGCTTGTAATTCTAAGCTGTATGCATGCAACATGATCTTCTTTTTTTGGATCTTGCCAGCATGATTGCTGCATACAGCAATATTGTTTACCCTATTCTTGAACAAGTTGTGAGACTACATTCCTCTTTTAAAAAATAGAAATAAAAGATCAGATTCTTTTTCTTTTTTAAAATATAACACATTTTTCAGCAACCTCATTCTGTGCTGTCCGTATAGTTCTGCATTTGAGCGTCTAAAGAAATTAATATCTCTGTACCTGCTGGTGAAAGCAATGTGGTATCACTTATTTCAATTATGTGTCATCTATATACAGCATAAAGCTGGGATGCATAATTTGAATGTCATTTTTGGGCATAAGGAAAATAGCAATCCATTCTACTTTTGTTAATGATATTTACATTTTGAATAATATTCTTTACACTAGGATTTGCAGGGATCTCAGGAAACCTCTCAGGCTATATTCACTGAAGGGCTCCTCTCTTGTTTTTTGCTGCTTCCTGTTTATATTTGCAGCATTGTTTACATTGTTGATTATAAAAGAGAATCACACCTGCAGCAGAATGACGAAATAATAATAATAATAATAATAATAATAATAATAATTTATTTGTACCCCGCCCATCTGGCTGGGTCTCCCCAGCCACTCTGGGTGGCTTCCATCAAATATTAAAATACATTTAAAATATCACAGTTTAAAAACTTCCCTAAACAGGGAATGTGGAGAAATGTGGAGGGATGGGAGAATTAGGGAAAGTTTGTTTGTCTGCGGAACTTTGGGAGGTCTGGTTGACACTGCAGGTATTGTCTGTCATCAAATAGAAATTCTGCTACCCTCTTAATCCCCACCTCCAGAATGTTCCTGCATTTTGAGAACTATGAGTAAAATAGGAAGTAAAGACTTTGCAGGGAAGCAAAATACAAACAACATCCTCTTGCTGCTCATATGTTTTTGTACTGAGTGTTTAAGCTTAACTAAAGTTAGATCAATAAAGCTGGATTGTGATGTTTTGAGGCATTGCATAGGAGAGAACAGATGCAATCTGTCAGATGTAAAAATCAGAATAAACAGAGACTGATGTTTATTCTCCCACATAATTTTGGTGTTAAGGTTGCACAGCCTTTGATAAAAACCTTATTTTTCAGAAAAAATCCAAGAAGTCATCAGAGACCCTCACATTTAAGAGACCAGAAGGAATGCACCGGGAGGTCTATGCACTGCTGTACTCTGATAAAAAGTAAGTTTTGTTACCTGGATAGTTGGTGTTTTCCTTAAACCAGCCTCTCATCTTCTAGGTATTTGGCAGGTGAAAGCCTTGACAAGTCTGTTCTTGAAAATTTACTTTCTCCAGCTTTCAATAGTATTTTTACTTTTAGCCCCTTCCTAGTATCTATGACTTGCTCTACTGGAAATGCTGTTTCTGCATTTTGATCTCCATGATCTAAATGTGTGACACCCTTTTGATATGTGAAAATTTCAGATGTTGGGGGCATGAAACTCTCCTTTTAAAAAGAATGTTGGGAAATACTGAACTATTTGCTTTCTGAAAGAGCTATAGTTTTTGATTCTGAATTTTCATTTTGGGTTCATGAACCTTAGACAATGGAAAGTTCACATGAATTGTAACAGATTTCTCAACTCTCACATGCTGTTTTGTTTCTTGAATTTACCGTATCTGTATTTTCAAACTTTCATCTGTTTGTGGTAGAAGATGAAGGAGAATCAGAAGCAAGTACTGGTAAGCGGCAAGAGATATTAGAGGCTGGATTGTAGGAAGGCCGTGCAATTATGCCTTGCCTAAATAATGTTTTAGGAGCACTATGCTTCGTGGATTCCGAGATTGAATGAAAGAAGCAGATTTTCTATATCCTGTAGTATTTGAAAGTGCATAACAGGAAACCATGGTTTTCCATTATGAGAATGTGCTGTGATTAGCCTTTAGCTTGTATTTAACTTCTAAGAGGTCTCTTACTTGCTATCAGGAAAAGTGACACCTTAGAGGTGATTATAAGACTTACTTTTTGGTTTTTTGGTTGGCTTTCTCATCTTTTGTAGAGGAACTGAACAGATGGGAATAAATGGTCACTAGAGCTAACCTTGCTGCCCAGTGAGCCTTTAATGATCCCACCAGCTCCATCTTTTATAGCTTCAAGCAAAGAGGCATCCTATTCCTGAAACATACTTGTTCTTGGGATCTGTCCTAGGAGATCTTTGGACATGCTCTTTTTTAAGGTCTTGCAGTTCCATTTGTCCTTTTTTACACTTCATGCCAGTGAACATGAACAGCAACTTGAGGAAGTGGAAAACAAGGCTGCGTGTCAGCAGCAGCTACAAGCAGAGCTGCTACTAGCCAATGCACATCCAGGCTAAATAACGGGGGCAGGACTGATTGCAGACTCTGTACCTCACTGGCCTATGTTCACGTAAGAGACTAATAAATTGTGACCCTCTTTGCTCTGTGGAGCTTTGGGTTGTGTGCTGAGTGTGTAAGATCAATCTACAGTATACAGAATTGTCCTAGCTTTACACTGATCTTTAAGCATTCCTCAGAGATCATAGAAGAGGATTAAATATGCAAAATGAGCTTCATGCAGACAGTAAAGGTAAAGGTAAACGGACCCCTGACCATTAGCTCCAGTTGTGGACGACTCTGGGGTTGCAGCGCTCATCTCGCTTTACTGGCCGAGGGAGCTGGCGTAGAGCTTCAGGGTCATGTGGCCAGCATGACTAAGCTGCATCTGGCGAACCAGAGCAGTACACGGAAATGCCGTTTACCTTCCTGCCGGAACGGTACCTATTTATCTACTTGCACTTTGACATGCTTTCTAACTGCTAGGTTGGCTGGAGCTGGGTCCAAACAACGGGAGCTCACCCCGTCGTGGGGATTCGAACCACTGACCTTCTGATTGGCAAGCCCAACACTCTGTGGTTTAGACCACAGTAGGTTCCATTAATTTGTACCTTGTCTTTGTTTCAGGGATGCACCTCCCCTTCTTCCAAGTGACACAACGCAGGGCTACCGCACAGTTAAGGCAAAGCTGGGATCTAAGAAAGTGCGGCCTTGGAAGTGGATGCCTTTCACCAACCCTGCTAGGAAGGATGGGGCTATGTTTTACCACTGGAGGAGGGCAGCAGAAGAGGGCAAGGATTACCCTTTCGCCAGATTCAACAAAGTATGGAGGCTTGATCAGAGCTTGTATTAAGTATGAAGGCTTGAACAGGGCTTGTGAAATGGGAGTGAGTGGATAAATTTGTGCCAAAGTATCTAAAAGGACATCTCCAAATACCCTCTTTCTTTCATTTGCTATCTCTAGGGTTAATTCCCATATGAACTTCAGAAGTGTAAGACTGATTCTGGTATCACAGGTCATTAAACTTTGCAGTATTCTTTAAAAAATAATAATACTTGAGTCCTGTGGGGCATGTACACTGTTGCTACTTATTAGTGTCCACACTGAAAGTCCTGATTTGGAAGGCATCTAAGTAACATTGGGTAGTGCCTCAAAGCCACAAGTTAAAGTTAGCAACTTTTCACTAAGGAGCATGCAGGTGTGAACACACACACACAAACACACACACAAAATTATGTGAGGTCAGATTGGACCAGGAGCATTGCAAACTTTATTATACTATGACATCTGAAACTGAAATAGAGTTGAACATTTGCTAGATGCCCAAACAAGCTTTTTATACTTCTGCTGTAGTGCCCCGAGTGGAGGTTGTGTTAGGAGAGAGGCACATCCCTCAGATGTGATTATCACATGTACATCTTCCCCCCTGTGTTACGTTGAAAGCAGAAAAAGTAGATTATCAACCAGGAACACATCTGTGACTGTTCATATCTGTTGTATGTAGTCCCTTTAGTCTAAGGAGATAGCATTGAGTAAAGGTGCAATTGCCCCCAAGATTGAGGGGGCCCGCCACGTGTGACATCACACGCGTAACGCATGTGCAATGTTGCATCATCTGGAAGAGGCTGAGTGCTCTGAAGGAACCGGCCACTAAAGCTGTGCCACATTCGGCTGTGTGCTCAGCCTCCTCTGCCCCTTAAACATTGGGGGCCCAGCACTGAGTAACAGATAAAACTAATGGATGGAACTAGCAGCCCCCACTTTATCACTTGGGTGTCAGCAAAGATGGGAAATAAAGCTTACATTTTGAAGATACTTGTGATTGGGGCATAGAAGAGGGCAACTGAATTTCTTTCCTGTGAAATCATGAGTTTGTTTTCCCTCAAAGTAATTCTGCTAGATGGAACAATCCTGCATGTAGATGAGGGGGAGCCTATTGTGCGAGCCGTCTCATTCAGTCTGTTCTTTCCTTCTGCAGACAGTGCAAATTCCAATTTACTCAGAACAAGAGTATCAGCTGTACCTTCATGATGATGCTTGGACCAAAGCTGAAACAGACCACCTCTTTGACTTATCCAGACGGTTTGATCTTCGCTTTGTGGTCATTCATGACCGTTATGACCACCAGCAGTTCAAAGTAAGTGCCTGTCAGCTAATACCATCTACAGTAAAGTTGCCACGGTGCAGTTTAGTTCCAGTTTAAGGATCTGCAGACATGGACTATGCAGTGTGCTGGTTAAAATGATACATGCCTGTTAAGGGTTCCTGAATTCTCTTCCTGAAGTTTTGTGTGAAACATTATAAGCACCAGCTACATTGGGTAAGAGACTTACAAAAGCAAGGGAAAACTGGGTTGTTATGCTCTGAGAGGCATCTCAACAGTGTGTATTTGAAGGTGGGTGGCTAGGACAGAATAGGGATTCTGTTGGTGTACTTCCCACCCTGTCACTCAACAGTCTCATTTCCTGAGCTAGCAGGGGTAGTCTTGGTGTTGGCGTTGGAGTCCTCTCAGCTTATTGTGCTGGAGAACTTCAACATTTGTGCTGATGCCTTGCTAGGACCGGCTCAGGTTTTCATGGCTGCCATGACAACCATGTGTCTGCCCCAAGTAACATCTGGTCATACCCATGCTGCAGGGCACATTCTGGACTTAGCGTGGAGGACCTTTCTATAGTTCCACTGTCATGGCCAGATCACTGCTTGGTGGGGTTTAGACTCACTGGAGCTCATAACCTTAGTGGGTATGTGGGTGTGATTAAGATGGTCCGTCCCAGGAGGCAAGGTATCTGGAGTGTGTTGGCATCTCAGATCATGGATGAGACAGATTATCTAGATCTATTTCAATCTGGTTTCAGGCCTGGTTATGGGAGATAGATGGCTTTGGTTGCCTTGGTGGATGGCATGCCAGGAATTGGACAGGGGGAGTGTGTCCCTTTTGGTTCTGCTGGACTTTCAATACCAACCTGGGCTGCCTTGTTGGAATGCAGCTTGGAGCCACTGTTTTACAGTGGCTTTGTGTCTTCTTGGAGGGGTGAACATAGAAGGTGGTGCTGGAGGACTCTTGTTTGACACATTGGCTGTTGACCTTTGGGTTCTCTCAAGGTTGTGTACTGTCCCCCATGCTCTTTAACATTTACATGAAACTGCTGGGAGAGGTTATCTGGAGTGTTGAAATTCAGTGTCACCAGTATGCTCCTGACACCCTGCTCTATTTCTCCTTTCCACCTAAATTCAAGGAAGCTGTCTTGATTCTAAACTGGTGTCTGTCATCAGTGATGGACTGGATGAGGGTGAACAAATAGAAACTTAATCCACACAAGACAGAGGTGCTCCTGGTCAGTCAAAAGGCTGTGCTGGATGGAGCTGTACTCTCCCTGTAGACACATGTTTGCAGTTTAGGTGTGCTCCTTTATTCAGCCCTGGGCCCTCTGGTTGGGAGCCTCCCTTACTCCAGCAAAGGAACAACCAGCAACCCACTTTAAGCTCCCAATAGCTCATTTGAATCCCCACCCTTACTTGCCCTACACCCTTACTTGCAAGGAGAAGAACTATGTTGATTAATATAGAAAAATAATTTTAGGGTTTCTACTGCTGGGTAACTGATTAAGTGAGGTGAGATGGAGAGTGTTAGTAAAGATGTTGCCATGGAATGAGGGGACATGGAACAGAGGATTTTGGAGAATGCCTGTATTTTTAATAAAATTGTATTGGTGAGGGAAGATCCCAGAATATGCAGTCCTGTCTTGATTTGTGATTGTTGAATGAAGAGCATCAAAGCCTTGTATGTAGCATGGGACCACCGTCTTGTGATACCTAGGCCTGGATACTACTGCCCAGAGAGCAATAAGTTATTGGATGCTTTGCAGATACTGGAAATAAATAAACTAGTTCCTGTGATAGAGTTCACTCACTGGTGCTGATTACAGTCATTTTCCTAACGTTTCTCTGATGCTTTGTTCATGTTGCATAACTTTAAGCTATTTTTTCATGGTGTTAGATTTCTTTAAGCTCAGTTGTATCCTTGGTCTCTCCTTAGAAGCGGTCGGTGGAAGATCTAAAGGAGCGCTACTATCACATCTGTGCCAAGCTGGCCAACATCCGTGCTACCCCAGGCACTGACTTGAAAATCCCTGTTTTTGATGCTGGCCATGAAAGGCGCCGGAAAGAACAGCTAGAGAGGCTATATAATCGGACACCAGAGCAGGTAATGTCAGGAAATGTTGCAAGGCAGCCTGGCCTCACATTATCTTACACTGGATCTGTAGCAATAGCTCATCATTTCTGGGTACTCCCCAATGCCCTTCAGGGCTGCTAATGTGACTCCTGTTGGAGGTAGTGTGTGGTAGGTGCACCTGCCATCCTTTAAGCGTGATTTATCAAGTAATGGGCATGCACATATTAAGTGATCAATGTGACTAATGGAATAACTACTAGAAAACAAAGTGTGTTAAAATATGTTTTATTTGAGTTTTGTCTGAGAAGGATAGAAGTGTAGTGTTGATTACGCTTGACAAGTTCTATCTCTGGATTTCAGACAATGCATTTAGCATATTTTTCTTTTCACTAATGCATGAGTAATTTCATTACTTTGAGAAAAACGGTTGCTTTCATGAAACACCCTGAACACACCATCTTTTTGTAGCTTGTAGTTTGTAATTTGGTGCTGTTTGGTATTGGCTAAGAATGTTATAAATATTCATATTTCTGAGGAAATGAAACAAAGTGAAAGGTAGGTTTGACTGTGTTAAACACACTCAGAAAGCTCCGTGAGCAGGAGTATCTGTGAGGGTATAGCTAGGGCAGCTTGTGTGCTGAAAATGGGGGAAGGGGCAAAGAAAGGAAAGGCAGGGACTTGTAAATTATGTGTGGTGGAAGAAAGTGAAGAGCCCTTATATAGGCAGGAGATATGAAAAGAGAGACAACGAGATAGTGACATTGTTGTTGTTGTTCAGTCATTCAGTCGTGTCCGACTCTTCGTGACCCCATGGACCAGAGCATGCCAGACACGCCTATCCTTCACTGCCTCTCGTAGTTTGGCCAAACTCATGTTAGTAGCTTCGAGAACACTGTCCAACCATCTCATCCTCTGTCGTCCCCTTCTCCTTGTGCCCTCCATCTTTCCCAACATCAGGGTCTTTTCTAGGGAGTCTTCTCTTCTCATGAGGTGGCCAAAGTACTGGAGCCTCAACTTCAGGATCTGTCCTTCTAGTGAGCACTCAGGGCTGATTTCTTTGAGAATGGATAGGTTTGATCTTCTTGCAGTCCATGGGACTCTCAAGAGTCTCCTCCAGCACCATAATTCAAAAGCATCAATTCTTCGGCGATCAGCCTTCTTGATGGTCCAGCTCTCACTTCCGTACATTACTACTGGGAAAACCATAGCTTTAACTATACGGACCTTTGTCGGCAAGGTGATGTCTTTGCTTTTTAAGATACTGTCTAGGTTTGTCATTGCTTTTCTCCCAAGAAGCAGGCGTCTTCTAATTTCGTGACTGCTGTCACCATCTGCAGTGATCATGGAACCCAAAAAGTGAAATCTCTCACTGCCTCTATTTCTTCCCCTTCTATTTGCCAGGAGGTGATGGGACCAGTGGCCATGATCTTAGTTTTTTTGATGTTGAGCTTCAGACCATATTTTGCGCTCTCCTCTTTCACCCTCATTAAAAGGTTCTTTAATTCCTCCTCACTTTCTGCCATCAAGGTAGTATCATCAGCATATCTGAGGTTGTTGATATTTTTTCCGGCAATCTTAATTCCGGTTTGGGATTCATCCAGTCCAGCCTTGGGATTCATCCAGTCCAGATAGTGACATTAACAACGTAGAATCTATATACTACACTACAGCCTACTATATACATTGTGAGAGCTTTGGAATCTGATAGGCTGTGGAATCTAGTGTTTCAAGGTTTCATGAGCCTTTAAAATTGCTTAGGCGAGAACATTGTACTATTTGTTGCTGCTTTTGTCTCTCTAGTAGTATATTACTTGGCTCCCAGAATACCACAGGGCAGGTGAAACCCAGGCCAGAAGCACATCTGTTGCTATTAAGTGGCTCTTTTGGATTGCTTTTCCAATCATGTTTCCTTTTCACCTGTAGGTGGCAGAGGAGGAATATCTAATCCAGGAGTTGCGGAAAATTGAAGCCAGGAAGAAAGAGAGGGAGAAGCGAACACAAGACTTGCAGAAACTCATCACCGCCGCTGACACCACCACCGAACAAAGACGTGCAGAGCGCAAGGCACCCAAGAAGAAGCTGCCACAGAAGAAAGAGACAGAGAAGCCTGTAAATATCTCGTGCCTGCCCTCTTTGTTAGGGCTCTACCTTGCCATTTGTCTGCTATGGCCTGGGGCAGGGAGTGAGGGGTGGTTTGCCGGTCCTCGCCATAGAAGCATTGTTTCTGTGTTTTTGTATGCTTCTTTTTAGACCCTCATATCTCTTGGGGTGTGGAGAAAAGTTGGGTTTCAATCATATTGCAAGCTGCAGAGCAATTTTGGTTAAGCTGGAGCGACTTGAAAGTGCTTCACTAGGAAGGAGAGAAACTGGACTCATGCAAAGCCCTCTCAGCAAGCAGTTCAGTGGTTAGTGAATACACAGCAAGGAACTTGCTCTTCTTCGTGCCATGCAGTATAGCAACACGAGGGGAGATAAGGGAAATTTGAAAGAAGCACATTTTTCAGCTGGTTTCTTCTAAAAAATTACAATTAACTCCCTTCTCGGGTTTCCCAGAGCTTCTGGGTCTGGCATAATTGACAGGCTTGCAGAGGAATTGAAGCTCTTTCAATCTAGGGTTAAGCCAATATTTTTGAAATGTTAAAAGAGAATGATCTTTAGTTGATGTTCCTGCCCTCACCTAGAACAAGTGTTTTTATTCCTTCCTAAAACCTCAAGATGGTAGGTGTAAATGGATAACATAAGGAGCAGCATTGACATTCATTCATTTATTTATAAAGAAAAAATTACATGCCACCCACACATAGAACACCAAGGTGGTGTACAAAAAATACCAGTGCATTTGCAGTGCCTCTTTGCCTCTACCTTTCCTATGTTCAGTTGTGAACTTCTCACTTATTCTATGAAATATTAGACCACAATATGATTTAAAGGTTGTGAGTGGTGGGCCAACAGAATGTCTTAATAATATATGAAATGTTTAGCACTGTGTTTTATTTAGAATACACTGTGGAATTATCGCATTGACGCCATGCAGTTTCTGGGGAAAGGACTTTGCCTTTCAGATGGCTGTAAGGAGTGAGATGAGTAGGAAGAAGCCACTAAACACTTAAGAAAGAAAAGAAAAAAAAGCGTGCACCACTTTGTGTCACTACAGGCTTACTGCTTGTTAGGACTGCTCTGCTGACTTGGGTTGGGCTGCCCTGAAGGTTTGTGGTTTCAGTTTCCCTTTGCCTCTTAGTCAGTGCACTTAGCCAGATTGTTCCATGCCATGCAGCATGTGGAATCAAATAGCCACTCAAAATGCTTGAGGCATGTTTGGCTGTCTCCCCCAGTATTGCCTGGGGCCCTTGTGCCTGCCTATAGGTAAGCACCTCAGGGCTCCTGAAGGCAGCTTCTGTTGTTGCACTAGTGCTGTTTCAACCATGACAGAGTCCATTAGGAGTCAATTACCAACTGTAGCAGGGAAACGTGTGTGGGGTTTTTTTTGAAAAAAAATATGCATTTTAACTAAGAATTTGAATTGAGGGCTGTATCAGCATCATCTCAACAAAGGGAAGTCATTTACCAAAGAGTCAATTGAGGTTGAAGCATTTACAGCTCATGCTGGCGTGTGAGGGATAGCAACCTGTTTAATTGCTCTGATGTGAGGTGAAGACAGACTGTGCATTGTGGGAGGGAGTTAGTGTGTCCCTCATTTTCATTAGGGATTAGGCGGATAATTGTCAAGGGGAGATGGCAGGGGTATGCCCAAAACTGCTCCAGGATTCTCTTGAACAGAATAACATGGAGAAGTTTGGTTGCATCAGTACCTTTAGTATGTAGTGGAGTCTGCAGGTCATGGCGCACGCACGCGCGGCGACGCCCCGCCCCCGGGGTATGCCGGGCGGGGGCTTGGGGGCTTCGGCGGGCTGCAAAGAGCCCCGAAGCCGCTGCCGTAGCGCAAAGGGGTGCCAGGCTGCGGCTTTGGGGCTCTTTGCAGCCCACCGAGGCTCCCGAAGCGGCGGCCCCGCCATCCCCGGGGGCGGGGCATCGCTGCGTGTGCGTCATGACGCACGCACACGCGGCGACGCCCCGCCCCCGGGGATGCCGGGCCGCCGCTTCGGGAGCCTTGTCCATGCAGCGCTGCTGCTCCCGGGGTGACGGAGGGAGCGACGGCGCGTGGGAGTGGTGGGAGGGGCCGCCGCTTGTCACCCCATGCGTCGCCGCTCCCTCCGTCACCCCGGGAGCAGCAGCACCGCACACACCCGCCTAGGGGCGGCACGAGGGGCAGCCCGCCCCCACCCTACGACGCCCCTGCCGAAGGGATAGAATAACTAATTTGTTGTAATCAACACAGTTTCCTGGGCTGTGGATGGAGGCTTTCCTTTGTTTGCAACATGGAAAACCAAATTGCATAGCTTCAACAGGTTAGGGCTTGGCCAAACACAAGTAAGAAAGTTTGCTGCTAAATGATGGGAGATAATTCCCTGCTCAGTGAATTATCTCAGTGATTATTGTACTAGTCATCAGTATTTCCTTGGGTTCACAGAATATATCAGTTGTCTCATGGATGATCCACGGTATATCTCTTTACAATATTGAAATTTCTGGGTGGAAAGGCATTTTTTTTTAAATTAATAGAAGATGTTCAGTAGAATGATGTGTTGGACTGGTGACAATTTTTCTTTTGAGAAGCATATATGTATCCAAACATATATGTATCCAACTCAGACCCTGTCTTCTGTCTTCCAGTCAGCTTTAACAGTTTCCTAGGATTACTATAGCTCCCTTTTAATTAAGACCCACATTATTTGGAGGCAAAGATAGAGGGATCTGCAATAGAGCTTATTATGCTGGGTTTCTTTCTTCCTCTGCTGAGGATATGCACACACGCTTTTAAAATTATAGCTTAATTGTCCAAGAATTTATTGTATTGAAGCATTTGTGAATCTGCAGTGTTTAAACAGCGGATAAATTACATGCTTAGCTTGTAATGGGAAAATATTTGGCTAGAAGAGAAAGACATTATTCCTGGTGAAAAATGCAAGGCACTATGAGATGGGTATATTTCCCCACAGCATGAAGTTCATGCAGGGAACAAATGGCTAGAACAAGAATAGTAAAGTTGTTTAGTACAAATGGTACAGAAGTTAAATAGTTAATGGGAAGTGATACTAATCCTGGTTTATTGGCTATAAACATGGAACAGAAAACATGCAATGATCAGGTGGGGAGAGTTTAAAGATATTCTTAAACAAATCTTAGATTCTCAGGATTTTGAGAAGTCATAATTTTGTATTTCAGAGTTGCACTCCAAAATATATCCACACTTGGGACCATGCAGGGTTTTAAAACCTGCTTTGTGTCCAGGTTTGTAGTTATACTAGCATGTTGTGAGTTCTACAGGTCAAGACTATAAGGTTGCATTTAGTGTAGTGTTAAGGTGAATGTTCTGTCAGTGCAAGGGTTTCTCTTTGCTCAACTGAACATTCTGTTCTCTCCCCATGCGTCCCCAAATCTGTTCTGGGGGTTCCCCCAACCCCCTGGATCAGATTTGGATTACAGTGAGGAGGAATCGAGAAAACCCATTGTGCTAGAGGTAATCCTTGTGCTTGTGCAAGAATTTAATTGAATATTGCTATAATGCTTTAGAGCTGGGGGCCAGAAGGCATACCCTCCAATATTCCGCATGAAAATAGGGACATTCTGTACTTTAGAAATGTCCCTATCTTCAGACTGCTCAGGTAGCAATGGGCATTCTACTGTATGTAGCATACATGTAGTAAAAAAAATGAGGCTAAAATAATCCAGAATGGATCAAAGCAAACAGATTTTAAACCAGTAAGCAAATCAGTGTGGTGGTTGACTAACTTTGTGTAAAATGATTCATAAAAGTAATTTTATCTATTGGAGTCTGTTTTCAGGAATTGGGCAAAACAAAGATGTAGAAGTTAAGCCAGGTTTGGAGACCTGGGAGACCTGAATAGCATTCTTACAGTCCTAGCTAGTGTGAGGCCCTGTAGATTTTAGCCTAGTAGAATCTTTGTGGTTCATCCAGAAGAGACTGCTGTTCGGGTAGTGCTGCTTTTAAGGGCAGTGTCACATGTTATGTCAGTATAGTTTGGGCTATTTTGTTTCGCCTTGCGCTATGAAACCCATTCCATGTCCCACTGGTTGTTTTAGATGCAATTTTCCTCCATAATTTTCAGTACGTTCCTAGTACAGCATGGCTGGATTTGTACCAGCAGAAATTGTTGATATCTTAACATATCAAAGCCACCTTTGGCAATTTAAAAGGCATTAAAATTAATGGGTGCAGTTCTCAAAATCCAGTTTCCCCCAGTCTTGCTTAGCAGGGCTATGCAGTTGTGATAAGGACTTCTGTCCTTCTTAGTGCAGACATTGACAGCTGGCTCTCTGTCAGAGAGTGGTCTTTGTACATCCTTTTGCATTTCCTTTTCTCAACATATGCTGTCTCTTTCTCTTTTAGGCTGTCCCAGAGACTGCTGGCATCAAGTTTCCGGACTTCAAGTCTGCAGGTGTCACACTGCGGAGTCAGAGGGTAGGCTACTATGTTGGTCATTGGAGCCCTGTATGGATGCTTGATTGCTTTCATTTCCTAGTTATTCTCCTTTTAAAGCTGTTAAAGGTCCATTGGAGTCTGGGTGTAATACCAATGTGGATTCTGGCTGGTCTCAGAAATAATAGCTGTGTGTTTGCACTAGAGGCCCACTAGAGGTGCCAGTTGTGCATGGCTGAATTTGCTTCTTTGCTCCTTAAGCCTCAGCTGTTCTGAATATGTCTCTGCGCTCTTATGCTTCCATCTGAGGTCAGGTTATCATGCCTGATAATGGGACCCCAGCAGAATATGTAGCCAGGAGAAGAGTCCTAGGAAAATCATTGGGAAATGGATCACAAGCTAGCTCTGTCTTTTGCAAACTGCATTATTCCCACGAATAGTTTTAAAATAAAAATTAGACTTCTAGATTTTGCAGCATTCTTCATGAGAAGAAGCAGTTGGGACATGGAACTAACTTTCTGCCTCTTTTGAAGTTAATCATAGGGCATTTTTAATATTGCAATGTTAACTCTGCAAATAACTTTCTGTTTCCCCATTCTGTTGCTTCATTCTCTCTCTCCCCCCCCCCCAATTTACATAATGGTTCTTTTTCATAAAAGATAATTGAGACAAAGGTGTAAGGTGCAGCTTAGGCCCACTCACTGCCCAGCAGTCTCCCTGCCTGAGCTGACAGAGCTGGTTGGCTGTGTTGAGGACTCCTAGACTGCTGGTTCTGGGGGACTTCAACATCCATGCTGAGGTAACTAGCTCTGGGGTGGCTCAGGGCTTCATGGCTGCCATGACAACCATGGGGCTGTCCCAACATGTCATTGGCCCAATGCATGAAAGTGGGGGGTATTGACACAAGTCCCTTGTCATGGTCAGATCACTTCCTTTTAAGATTTAGGCTTTCAGCACCCTTCCCCTCTGCAGAGGCAGGGGACCTATTAGGATGGTCCACCCTCAGAGGCTGATGGATCCAATGGGTTTCCAGTCAGCGCTGGGGGATTTTCCAGCTGATATGACTGGTGCTCTTGTCAAAGCCTTGGCCGACCTCTGGAACATCTGAATGGCTTGGGCTATTGACATGGTCGCACCTGCTTTGTGGAGCTTGCTTCGCTCCCTGTTATACTCTAGAGCTTAGGGTGAGGAAACAAGATGGGAGATGGCTTGAATGTGAGTGGAGGAAAACTCCAGTTGAATGCAGCTGAACACTGGTGAGGGCTCATCATTGAGCCTACACAGTGGCAGTGAAGGCAGCAAAGAAGGCATACTTTGCTGTCTCCGTTGTATCCCTGTTGGACCGTCAGGCAGAGCTTCTTGCAGTCTGGCCTAAAGAAGGTGATAGAACCAATGGTAGCTTACTGTGACTTGCTTGCAGAGCATTTTTAGGACAAAATCACCTGCATCTGCTGGGATCTTGAGTCCACGAGTACAACATATGAATTTCAAAGGGTATCCTGAGCACTGTCTAGACTTATTGTGTTGGATGAGTTTTAGTTTGGAAGGCTTGATGTGGACAAGGTGCTTGGATTGGTCAGGATGACCATTTGCGCTCTGGACTCTTGCGCCTCTTGGCTGATAAAACTAACAGGGAGGGGACAGCTGGCTGAGCCAGGCAGGTGATTACTGCCTTCTTGCGAGAGGAGGTAGTCCCTGCTTGCTTGAAGGAGGCAATGGTGAAATAATTCCTCAAGAAACTCTTCCTGGATTCAGAAAATCTAAGTAACTACCGGCCAGTTGTCAAGCTCCCCCCCTTGGACAAGGTTCTTGAGCAAGTGGTTGCAGATCTGATCCCTTCCTTGTTACTGAGCAAGCTAATCACTGATGGCATTGTCTGGGTTGTGGCTTTGCTGTATGACATGTCTCAGAACTTCTAATACAGTAGAAGGAGCGAATTGGCTACAGTGCATATATGAGAAATCTGTTGCTGACAGTAGGTTAATTGGTGTAACTTTGGGACATGGCTTGGAATGCTACTTAGAGCAGCAGCAAGGAGATGAGTGGTTATGGCTTGGTTCAGCCTTAATAACAAACCATGGTTTGTTTGCTATGAGCATGAGCCTTGGGTTTACATGGTCTTCCCACCTCTTTGCAAGTGAGGAGAGGAGATTGAAAGCTTCTGTTTTAAAATGCAATTTCTTGTTTTGTCCAAACCTGAGGAAATTGTAGTTTCTCCCCTTTCAAAAATAAAATAAAATAAAATAATAAAAGAGGAAAGATGGGAGAGTGCATGAGACTTTTATTTGAAACACCTGTCTGAATCAGGCCAAAGCATTGAAGTGAAATGTTCTGGCAAGCTCACCAGGTTTTCCACAGTCTTCATCATACTCCAGCATGGATGGGGACTTATTGGGCAGGCCTGGGTTTAGTTTTGCAGAGATCCTAGACTATTAATTAATTGAGGCCCTCCTTCTGAACTCAAACCTGTGCCACCTTTATCAGCTTCATTTTATGCATAACATAGTAAGCAAGATTTCATATGTTTGGTTATTTTCATGCAACTATAAAATTAAAGATTAAAAAACCCATCCACCAGCAAGGGTTTCTCATGTTCTATACAGTGGTGCCCCGCTAGACGAAAATAATTCGTTCTGCGAAAATTTTCGTCTAGCGGGTTTTTCGTCTTGCGGAGCGGCAATGACAGCCGCGCTCCGCAAAACGGAAAAAAAAAAGACGAAAATTTTTCGTCTTGCGAGGCAGCCCCATAGACTTTTTCGTCTTGCGGGGCAGCCTTCCGCTAGACGAATGCCTTCGTCTAGCGAGTTTTTCGTCTTGCGAGGCATTCGTCTAGCGGGGTACCACTGTATTATTAGAAGTACTTCATTAACAGAGTTTGTCTTTTGCCCAGGACCATTTTTCCCCCTTCAAAGATCTTGAGATGCCTAAAATTTAAGACCATAGTCATATGCCAAGACTGGTCATTGGTAAACCTTAGCTCCATTACTGGGATATGTTGGCATTAAATATCACCATTGTTTTGGCTAGGGAATCACTGGGTGAAAAGATATTGGGTGGTGAGAATTGACCTTTGACCACTCATTTAACCTTGTCTGAGGTCCCAGTTCATGCATTAGGAGTGTAGCACGGCTGCCATAGCTTTGTAATTGGATCCTTTGCTTCGCTGGCAACATTCACAGGGCAGAACTGCATAGAATTGGGGGATAAAATGCTAAGTTAACATCAATGCACTGGTGCCCAGCTGTTCCTGCAGCCATGCTTTATCCATAATCTCTTAATTGGGCCTCTGTCTTCAAGGGTTAATAGTTTTCTCTACGCTGCTGGCACTCATGGAGTCTGGAGGCTTTACCAATATTTGTGTGGCATTTCCAAAGCTTCTGCAAGTGATTGTGATTCTAAGTGTTGCCTGGAATGGGAAAAGCTGGCTTTATTGGGCTGTTATTTCTGCCAGTATGTGCTTTGGTGCCAGCACTCCCACCTCTGTTTTTGATTGACAAGGTTTGGAGATGGTGTGCAGTGTGACATACGCAAAGGTGAGCAGACATGAATGCCCTGGGGAGCAATCGGGAGAGGATTTGTTAACTGCCTGGATTAAGTCCTCTTTCTAAACAGCTTGTTCAGATTTCTTCTGCAGTTTGTTGCAATGGAGAAGCAAGGGGCAGCTTTGTATCTAAGATCAACGTGATGTTTTCTGCATAATAGTGAGGGAAACGATTTGCTTGAATATCATAAAAAAACCAGTCCTCCCCCAGTTCTGCCTTAATGAAGATCTTACAAATTAACAGATTTGTTTGGAAGTGCCCTGATAATGTCCTGTACTCTCTTTCCTACTCCGGATAATTTACTTAATTCAATAATAGCCTTTTAAAGCTTGCAGAGTAACCAAGTGCTGGCAATCAGGAGTTTAGAGAAATTTGAAGGGGGGGAGCAGTTGTCACTACAAGTTCTATACAGATCTTTTGCTTCTACAATTAATTATCAGAAATTAACAGCTGAATTTGGTTTTCAAAAGACCAAACCTGATAATTGTAGTCCATAAAGAATTGAACAAAAGCAATCTTCCCTTCCTCAATCTAGACCTCTTGGGAAGAGTGGGGTGTTGTAGTCACTTTGAAAAAGGGGGAGTTTTGTATGATTGAAATATATTGTGTGCCAGTGAATTTGAAATGTGTGCAAAAATTTCATATCTCCCCTCACTTTTTGGAGGAGAAATTAATTTATTCCTGTAGACTTCCATGCTGCCAGCTTAGAATAGAATGAAGGCTTTAAATTTGTGTTCTCTCTGAATGTGGACTTCTTTTATATTTAACCTTAATATTCCCTCTGTGTTAATATACATTTTGTCAGGCAATTTTGTTGATACGTTTTCTTGCTACCCTATCCTCATCGCTAAAGAGAACATTGGCAAAGAATAGGTGTGTGTTTGGGTTCTGCTTTGTGGCTCTTGCCCTGAGTCTATGGGATGAGGCAAGAGGTCTGGACTCTAGACTGCTAAGTCTTTGATAATGAGGCAAAAACAGTAGGATAAAAGAAAGTTCTTAGCAGCCTCAGAGCCAGGGAGCGCACTGGGAGATGCTGTGGCGCAATTGTTTAGTTCACAGCTGGACACCTTCCACCAAGAAAGGTTTCCAGCCGGCAGTTTTACTTGTTACCTGCTAACTAGGATCTTGTAGACAAATTGGTGGTCAGACCAATTAAAAAGAAATAGGGGGAGAGGGAGCTTTCATTCCCATTGATTCACACATCCACCCTCACTGGCTTTTAAATATTTACTAGCAAACTGAGCACTTTTTTAGCACTGATTAATGAGGTACAATCTACTGTGGTGCTTGCTTTCTCGGAGCACGGGGATGGGGTGGGGGCTAGGATTGTACTACGCATTCAAGATAAACGAGTATTTTGGTCAAAGCTTGGCACGAGGGAGGGGGGCGGCTTAGGTATGTGTATATATTAAATGCATGTTCTCAATATTTGATTTGTTTCGCTGTGAAGCGGTTGTGTGCGCTGCCTGTTTACTCTTCACCAGAGGCCCTTGGCCATGCGCCTTCTCTCTGACATTAATGCAGAGCCAGACCTCATCAGCTGCTAACGGGGGAAACATCTGTCTTTCTTCGCTTGATCAATACTGTCCCTTCAGAGGCCGAGCCTTGAAAGCAGTTACATAAAATACCAGTAATATTTATTTGGATTTGATAAATTTAATTACTTGGAACAATTAATAATTTATCTCTTTAGTATTGACTGTGCTGCAAGGCATTTTGGTGAGATAAGCTGATCGTAATCAGCACCTTCTTATTAGCCGGAAATTGTATGTTGCCACGATGGGAAAAGACTTCCAATGGTTAGAAAGATGAAGTGTTCTTGTTGCTTTTACTGACACATTCATGTAGTAACAGCGTGCAGAGCTAGACTCCACTACACAAATGTGTGAGATAATAGCTTGGGACATGGAGCACGTGGCAAGATGGGCAGAAAGTGTGATTTGAATGTCATCTCTGTTTTACTAACAGATATTGAGCACTGAAGCAATACAACTCAGAAGTATTCTTCTAACCCTTCATCAGTATGTCCAGTACTGCGGTGGTTCTCAAATCTTTTACTTATGGGAGACTGGTTGTAAAAAATGTGGGGCTTGTGTCATGCCAGTGGATAGGATTTCCTCTCTTCCCCATCTGCTCCAAAGGGTCTCCCAGCTCTCTGAAGGGAATTTGGGGGGATTGCGGAAGGAAGGGTAAGCAGAAGTTTTTGTCGTGCAAGTGTGATGCCACAAATGGCTGTCACCCTTGATTAATTGAAAGATGAGATTTCATAAGCTAAAGCTCCTTGATCACAAATGCACCAAATGGGCAATGAAGGTTTCGTATGGATGTGCAAGTGTGTGTGCACCCATGTACCCCCTGCATTTGGGGCCAAATTTAAAGTGCTGGCTTTAGCGATTGAAGTCCTAAGTCCAGCTTATGTGAAGGACTACCTGTACCTGCATCAGCCTGCCTGAGCTTTGTGATCAGTTATGGACACCATATTTTCTGAACTGTAGATTAGAGGCTAATGGGTATCAAGAAAAGGGCCTTTTCAGTGGTTATGGAATATGACCACTGCCCACAGCCCAGGAAGTGACTTTTACTTGCTTTCATAAAAGGATCCTTAAGATGTTCTTGTTTTAAACAACTTTTTATATTCTTTTTAAAAAATAGTTGTTTTTTACTGCTAACTTTAAATGACTTAATTATATGATTGAATGCATATGTTTTATTACTGGTTTTATATGCTGCCTTGGGAGGACAATTGTCCTGCCAGGTGGAATGTAAATCTTTAAATAAACAAATACCCGATACCTGAATTACTAGTTTTCCTAAGAATATTTGTATATATATGTTTATTAATTCTGCCTATAGTGCACTTCTGAGATTTAGCTATAGGCAGAAGGTTAGACATTGAAAGGCTTCTGGTCCTTTCAGAATATTGGGTTTGGGGCATGTGCCCATGTAGTAAGGTGTTAAGTTTTGTTAGAGACCATTATTTGACAGAATTACTTCTAGGCATGTGCCAGATTGCTTAACACAGCCTGGAAGTAATTTTTGCAAAGTAATCTTGGAAGAATTTGGTCCTCAATCAGAGTCAACCTTTCTTGTGTTTGCATATAGTAAAATGCAGCTGTGAGTGAAAGAATTTCCTTAAAAGTGAGCTGTCATTACAAAAATAACTTAGAATCCACATAAAGGAAAGAACAGCTGAAAACCGTAAATACTTTGCATAGCTGTGAACAATCAAATACTAAAGGAAGAACTCTACTCAACCTGCAGCTGTGACTGAAAAATGCCAAGAGGATGTTAGGTCACATAAAGGAAGGGAAACCCATATGGAAAATATCCTAATGCTCCTGGACAATTTGATGGTTCCCTCTTATCTGGGTAATGCCTGCATCGCTGCTCGCTTTATCCTTCAAAGGAAATTACTCAGTCGGAGCTTGAGAAGGTGATTTCACAACCTCCTTGGGCAGCCTGTTCCATCGCTGTAGTGATCTGACAGGAAGGAAAACCTTTCCTAATAGATGACTTAAATCTAAATGCTTTTAATTGAAATCCTTTGGTCTGTGTCTTATTCCTAAAAGACATAGTGAAGAAAAGTTCTCTCCATCTTGGGAGTTGAGGATGGAGGTGGAAACCCACCAGGAATGCCTTTCTGTGCAACCCTCACTGAAATGAGTTGAAGTTGCACAGACGTACAGTATTTGTGTGTAATGCCCATTGATTCCAGAGCTGCTGGCTCAGAACCCAAAGTGGATCATGCTGTGCATGTGAATCTTTAGATATGGTTGCAGTAAATCTAGGGCAGCATAAAAATGGCTGATGGTATGCATTTAGTAGAGTATTGTTTTACAATAAACCTTGAAGAGTGACAGACGAAAATCTGCCCTTTGATCAGGTTTAAATACAACAGAGGATGAACTCATAGAATCATAGAGTTGGAAGAGACCACAAGGGCCATCCAGTCCAGTCCAACTCACTTCTCTAGGGTGACCATAGTGTGGAATTTAAAGCCAGTTTGGACATTTCTGTGAGTGAAAAAGAAAGTAATTCAGGGCTTGAGCAATTAACAGGAAATAAAAAACGCTAGTTCCAGGGATATTGCTAGTGCCTGATTGGAAGCTTTAGAAAAAAAGAAGACAGATTTTCTGATACTTGTTGCTGCACTTTTGTTTGAATGCTTTGCAATTGACCATGGACTTCTGTTGAGCCCAAATGTGGTGGCACTCTCCTTGCAGAGTTTTGTGAGACCTAAATGTATCTCAATCAGTGTATCTAAAATTTGGAGCAGGGTTAAGGAAAATGGTAATGGTTTAAATAATATGCTCATAATAGCCCTTACACACATACTTACATATATTCTTACAGTGACTGGTAGGATCCTCAATCATTGTGGCATAGAATGTAAGCACAAGTTCTTCAGTAGCAAAACCCATGAAGAAATGTAGAAGCTGTTAGAAGGACAAGTTAGAGCCTTCTTTGTGGTGGCACCCTATTTGTGGAATTTTCACTTATTAACAGCAGAGGTGGCAAACCTTTATAAAGAAAAGGGCTGCATTCCTGTCTGTGAAAGCTTCTTGAGGGCCATATGCCAGTGGCAAATGAGGCTAGAGGCAAATGTGGGCCAAGCAGAAAATGTAAATGTTGTCTTCATGCCATAAACTAGTTTCTACACCCACTGACACACCCACTCTGCTATTTTCTGTCAAGACAAGCAAGAGGCATTCTCAGAGTTCAAGGACACATTCCAGCCAGGCAAAAGGTATGAAGTAGGGCCTGTGATGGGTGTTGCAGAGTCCTGAGGCTCAGCCAGAGAGGCATAGAGAGTTTCATTTGGCCCCAGGCCTGAGGTTCCCCACCCACAGCTATGTTAGGTACCTATACTGTGGCCATGTGAACAGCAAGTGAGGTGTACCTGTTTACTCAAACTTTTTAGGTTTTAAACAGCTGACTGTTTTAGTTGTCTTTGTTGGTGTAAACATATTTTTTGTTTTACTGCTTTTTAAAAATAAGAGGGCTTGGAAGTGTGCCAGGTGTGAATATTCTTGCCTGTGTTGGTTCATTGTCTTACTCTGGCAACTAGGAGGTTGATTACTAGTCTGCTTCCTGCCAGTCTCATTGGTGGTTCAGGGAGAAAGTCCCACCTACTTGCCCCTCTGCAAACTTACTCTCTTCTTCCAGTCACATGGCCTTGATTCATATATTGGTATGTTGCCCTTTTATTTATTTTTCTCTTTCTGCACAGTTCATGCATTTACTGGTTGTTTATAGCAAGGACAAAGGCTCAGAGTCCCTAAATCAAAAGTGATGCTGGCATAATTATAAGCACAAGCTGGCGTTGCAAAGAGGGCTGCAGGGAGAAGTTGTCAGAAGACGGGAGAATCCAAGATATATTAACCTCAAAAATTCCAGCTAATCACTTCTTCAATGTGGGCAATCCATTTTTTGAGATATGATTATTTGGGGACTTTAGTTAATAATAAATAATTCTAATAGATTGTTACAAAGAGGGAGGGCCTGACACTACATGCTTTTCAAAGATCCTTCCATTGCACTTGCTTAACAGCAAACTTTCTCCGGTGTTGCAGTGGGGTGCTAAGGGAAGCACTTTATTGCCTTTATCGGCCACCTTTAATCTAATGTGGGTCCTGAAAGCTTTCAATCTGCCATGCAGTGTTGCCATTTTGAGGTGAGATGTGTTGCAAGATACATAATGGTCGTTTCAGATACAGTGGTACCCCGCAAGACGAAATTAATTCGTTCCGCAAGACTTTTCGTCTTGCGGAAATTTCGTCTTGCGAGGCACCGTTTCCCATAGGAACGCATTAAAATTTAATTAATGCGTTCCTATGGGAAAAAAAGTCCGGGGGCCCCTTCCGACCGTCACCGGAGCCTCGCCGCGCCGTGTTTTAAAGCTACAGGGAGCGAACAGCAGCACTGCTGTTCGCTCCTTGCAGCTTTAAAACGTGGCGCGATGAGGCTCCGGTGGGGAGAGGCGGCGTCGGATCGCGCACGGCCATCCAAAATGGCGGCGTGATCCCACTCCGCCCCCCCACGCACCGGAGCCGCGCCGCGCCGTGTTTTAAAGCTACAGGGAGCGAACAGAAGCATTGCTGTTGGCTCCCTGCAGCTTTAAAACGCGGCGCGATGAGGCTCCGGTGCGCGGGGGGGCGACGTCGGATCGCGCACGGCCATCCAAAATGGCGGCGCGATCCCACTCTGCCCCCCCCGCGCACCGGAGCCTCGTCGCGCCGTGTTTTAAAGCTGCAGGGAGCCAACAGCAGCACTCCTGTTCGCTCCCTGCAGCTTTAAAACGCGGTGCCGCGCCATTACAGGGAGCTGTAAAGGCTTACCTTTTTCTCCGGTCGGGAGGGGTGTTGTGCATCGCGTCCATCTTGGATCGACTGTGCATGTCTGGAGATCGCAGACATGCACAGTCGATCCAAGATGGATCGGGTCCATCTTGGATCGACTGTGCATGTCTGGAGATCGCAGACATGCACAGTCGATCCAAGATGGACGCGATGCACAACACCCCTCCCGACCGGAGAAAAAGGTAAGCCTTTACAGCTCCCTGTAATGGCGCGGCACCGCGTTTTAAAGCTGCAGGGAGCGAACAGGAGTGCTGCTGTTGGCTCCCTGCAGCTTTAAAACACGGCGCGACGAGGCTCCGGGGGGCGGGGGGGATCGCGCCGCCATTTTGGATGGCCGTGCGCGATCCGACGCCGCCCCCCGCGCACCGGATCCGTGCCGCGCCGCGTTTTAAAGCTGCAAGGAGCGAACAGCAGCACTCCCTGCAGCTTTAAAACACGGCGGGGCGAGGATCCGGTGCTTACAGTGGTACCTCGCCAGACGAATTCGTCTTGCGAAAAAGAGCCATAGACGAATTCGTCTCGCGAGTCAACTAAAAACTCGCAAAACCCTTTCGTTTTGCGAGTTTTTCGTTGTGCGAGGCATTCGTCTTGCGGGGTACCACTGTATGTAGCCTGCAGATTCCATCTAGGTGGCTAATGGTCACCAACATTTTTCAGAAGCATCTTTGTCAAACTGATTCAGCCCTATAGTTCTGTGCCTCATCCCAGTGTTTTGCTTCCAGCACTATCCAGTCAAAGAGCAATGCTAAACAGCTGGATTATTGCATTAATCTGCCCCCATTAATGATCCATGCAAGACTTCTCTGGGAAGGAAATGGAGAAGTGTGTGTAGGTACAAAACTGCACATGCTACTAATATCAACTTCATTCTTGGTTTTACATCAGACTTCAGTACATGTACCAACATGTGACTATTGACATCCTCAGTTTTGCTTATAAATTGATACAAGCATCCTTTTGAAGCAGAAAGGTTTAATTGACAGAGTTGGGAATGAATCTGTATCTCTTCTTATCCAGTGTAGCGGGATCTCTGCTGAAGGGCTGATGCGGAATGTGGACACTTAATGCAGGGAAACGTCCTTCCTGCACATTATTAGGGCAATAACTTAGGACTCCTGGATTAGAGGAACTTTAGTGAGCTCTGTCACAGGCACTGTCGTGTCAGAAAGGCACTTCTATTATTACAGGCATTGGGTTACCCAGATCTCTTTGTGGGCAAATAGTGCTGAATCTCACTCCTGAACCTAGATAGGTCTCGGAAACAAGCAGAAAAGAGCATAGAACATCAACAGTTTTAGTCACAGGTCCTGCTTGAGGGAAACACCACACATAGCCTGGGGAATAGGTTCCCGTGGTAGCCAAAACCAGCACTGTTTATCAGAGTCCTGCATTTTGTAGCCTTAGAGTTCTGTCAAACTTGATTGCACCAAAAATCTGCAGGATTTGAGAATGCCTGCTCTTCTTAGCTGCCTGTGCTTTTGGCTGCCGTGGTGAGTGGAGCATTGGGCCTTCCCCTGCCGTTGAGACAGCCAGGCTAACGGAGCCTACCTAACAGATTATCAGCGCCCTGTGAGTAATAGACTCCTCATTTAGTTTTAATACATTTTGCATAGAGAGCAATCAACCTTCATCAGTCTTAAAGATGAATTGGCTTAGCCAGCTAAATTTTAAAGATATTAGTTCGACAGCAGCCGCATAAATCATAACGTTTTCTTAATGACGGTAAAATTAAAATATACTCTTGCTTGAAGAAGCCAATGGAGCTTTCATGTTCACAGGCCAAATCCTCCCCCAAAATTAAAGGAAAGCTTAATTGATGTTCTCTAAAGCCGAGTAAACTCAAAACAGTCCCGCTTCTCCTGAGTTGGCCTCGTATTTCTTCTGCGGTCTATTGGTAGATCTAAATCCATCCAGACTGCTTCTGTCCCTTCCTATTCTTGAAGCTGCCAATATATCAGGCCAAAACATAGCAAGGCAATAATCCTGACTGTTTAAAGACTCTGGGTCCAGCTGTCAGCCCTTCCTCGCTTGTCATTGATGGAGCTCTGATTGACACATGAAGGAGATCCTCCTTATTTCCTCCTGCTAGTATATAGAAGACAGCATATCTGGAGCTGCGATTAGCAGGGAGGAGTGAGCTAGAAGCCTAACAAAGCTCTTTCAGATAGGAAAGGTGCTTATTTTGAATGGAAAGCATTGCATGGCTTCTCCCCAGATCCCAGCCATACAAGTGTTGTTCTACTGGCTATAGTGAGGTGGGTAGATTATCTAAAGATACATGAAGAGCCTCAAAACAGGATGTGATGAAATAGTGTTGCCTTGTGAGGAGATGCTGTTCTCTTAAGCAGGGTACTATGTGTTAAGAATCTAATCTTCCATGTTTTATTGTTGACCCTTGTTGGCACCTTCAGAATCCCATTAGACATCTCATTCTGGCTACTTCCACATACTCTAAGGCAGGGTTTCCCAACCTTGGGTCTCCAGCTGTTGTTGGACTACAACTCCCATCATCCCTAGCTAGCAGGACCAGTGGTCAGGGATGATGGGAATTGTAGTCCAAAAGCAGCTTGAGGCCCAAGTTTAGGAAACCCTGCTTTGAGGAAACCTCTGCCTGCCGTTTGCAGATTTGGGAATTCCTCACAATCCCTGTTTCTGGCCTGAGGTTCTGAGAACCTACTGCAAAGGGATGGGCACTATGGGGAATAGTAATGACTAAGAGAAGGCAAAAATTATTGCTGCCTCATGAGAATTCTGAAGAGTGCCTACCTGAAACCAGGCCTCTGATTGGCTTACCTTGGTAGCCAGTAGAAATCTGTTTCCTTCTCACCACTGCAGTTGATCCCTTCACTTGTAGATAAGGCTGATTTATGTGAGTATCTGTGATGTGTCTGATTTTAGGCTGATTGTTTTTCACAAGATGGTTGTAACCATGCTGTGATTATCCATGAGGTTGGCAGCCTTGGTGGTGTGTCCCAGCAGTATTTGTCAATGCAGAGAAACACTTTACATGATATAATCCTCCTGCGAGTTGGTAATGTGAATCTCCTCTAAATTATTTAAATCCGCTCCACCTCCTTGTGGGGAGGAGTTGCGGTGGACCGCAGAGCCGCTCTCCCCACTTCCTGTGGGCGGGGGACTTTGTCCCTCGCTGCTCGGAGGAGTCCCCGGCCGCGTCAGCAGGCAACCGGCCAATCAGCCGGCTGGGGGCGTGGCCGGGGGCTCTCAGCTGCAGCAGATCATACCCAAAAAACGCTTGAATCATTCAGTGGCACAGAAGGTGCACATGCTGGGTGGCCGGTTGATTCTGCATCCCACTATACCTTACAGCAAGATGGCATTGTTTTGAGATGATGGCTTACACACTATACTTTACAGCAAGATGGCATTGTTTTGAGATGATGGCTTACACCTTTCTGAATGAGGAAAATGACTTTTGGCTGGCCGATATAGCGGAGGGATTGAAGTATTGGTTGCAGCTGTGAGGGTATGTGGCGGCGAGCCCCTTTCGGGACTCTTGTGGCGGTTAGGCATTGAGTGACCTAATGTTGGGGGAGGGGAGGCCTGGCCATCGCCTGCCCCTCCAAGCTTAAGGGTAGTCCGTTAAAGGAATCCGGGGGTGTGGGATCTTGTCCGAAGCCCGGGGCGGGGCTAGGGCCATGCCACGACCCCATTGGAACCCAAGGGGAACTCGAGTTGGTCTGAATCGACGGGGCTCCCCTTATCAGTGGTTTACCCTTACTGGACTTCCTGCTCTGCGGGCAGGAGTCAGATATAGTCAGGTCCACTCAATGCCTAAGCCAATACCGCTCACATGCTGTAACCAATAAAGTTGTGGCCAAATTTTTACCCAATCACATTAACCTTATATTCTGTGTCCTGGTGTTTTTATTTCATCCCTGGGAGGGCGGCTTTGGGGTCTCGACACGCAACTGGTCAGAGGTTGGAAGCAACTGGGAAGTTTTTCCAGTTTCCTGCTCCCAGTATCTTCATGACTTGGAAGTGGCCCTTTGAGAGAGGCTGATATCTATATTTCCTATTGAAAAATCAAGGAGCACCGACCTGATACTGGAAACTGAGCAATGGTGCAGGGATCAACTTTCTGTTTGTGTAAGAAAAGGGCAAGAGGCAGAAAGGGAAAGTGGCAGCAGGTATCTAAAGTCGATCCCCTTCCAGGTAGTCCTTGTTATACTTGGGTATTTGTAAGCCCAAAGGGTGTGTTTGAAGCTTGGCTAGTTTCGCCTGCGTGCTCAAGTCCCCTTTTCCCACTTGAAATTGTGCTCGAGTTCTTTGTACTTTTCCTTGGCTGCTTGTTCTGAGTTGCTCCTGCCCGTAGGGTTGTAGTGAGGGTGGTTTGGTGTTTTTTTTTGTTTTTTTTTAGCTAAGCGTGATCTCATGCCCAGCTTGGGTTCCCTGCCCCTGCCTAATACTTCCCTGCTCCCCATACCCCCCTCAGCTCCACTGTGAATGTGTGTTCACACTTCTACCAATTGAGTTAGTGTGTGTGCTCTTTGTGCCTCTTTGCGTCTTTTGTTAGAAAACTGGCTCTGTAAATGAATCCCACGGCTCTGGGCTCTGCAGGTAAAGGGAGAAGGAAGTCTGTTAGTGCACGAGTCTAATCAGGCTGGCAAGAGCAAGTAAAGTAGGGCAGCATCGCACATTAGCTGCTGTGTAATTGAGCTCTTTGATGGGCAGGGCACTGCGGGAGAGGGTTCGAAGCAGAGCAGAACTTTTGTTGTTAATTCAGTTGCACATGGAAGCTGTAAAGCTGTGCATCTCCGCATCTTGGCACCGGGAGGAACTGAAAAGCCCTTGCGACCAGGCTTTTCAGTCCCTGCCCTTGGCCCTCGTCTGCAAACTTTCAGGCCTTCTTTCTGCCTCCCTCTCCCAGCACTTGATTTCCCTTTTCTCTCTTTCTTTCTTTGGCTCACTTTTTTCCCCGTGCACTATAAAAAGCAAAGCTCCCTTGCCGTTTGAACTAGGCGGCTGTGAGTGAGGGCTAGCTCAGAGCTGTGTGGCTGTTACCTTTGTATTCCAGATGAAACTGCCGAGCTCCGTGGGACAGAAGAAGATTAAAGCCTTGGAGCAGATGCTGATGGAACTCGGAGTAGGTGAGTAAAGAGGGCAGGTAGAGAGAGAGAGAGAGAGACCCATGGAGCAAAGCCTTTGTAGTCGAGAGGGGCTATTTTTCCCCCAAGTAATACAGCCAGTTCCTTGAATAACACTATGTGAATGGGTTTGAAAATAAGATCTTATGTGTTTTGTTAAAAAAAAAAAAAGCAGCAGAGGGGTAAAAGCCAGAAGATGATGCACAAGAATATCCCCCCTCAAAAAAATTCCTCCCAGTCGAAAAGTATTTGAACAGAGTCTTTTGTCTCTTTCTCTCTTGTTTGGGTTCTTTAAGCCATCGAGAGTGACAGCCCAGTATTAAGGAGGCAAATCTCTTCGTGCAGGGAGAGGTACTGTGAAAGGGTTAGTGGCCATTGTCTGTGAGACTCTGCCTGGCTTTTGTGCTTCCTTGTTGCTCCTCTTCTGGATGGGTCCCACGCGACCTGTGTGGGGATATGCCTGGCCTGCACTTTTTGGCTAAGGAGCAAAATACAACCCCCCCTCTAGCCTGTGGATTCAGCGAGTACAACAATGCTTGGCTCCAGTGGCTTGCTCAGGTTGTGTACTAACGGGGTTGCCCACCTGATGCCTTCCCTTGAAGAGGAGCTTCTTCTAGACCAGTGTTTCCCAATCTTGGGGCTCCAGGTGTTTTTGGACTACAATGCCCATCATTGCCCACAATGGGAACTGTAGTCCAAAAACAGCTGGAGACCCAAGGTTGCAAAATACTGATCTAGACTGTCCTCACATCCCTGGCTTGGCACAGTAGTGAAGGCTTGGCTGGCAGTGAGTCCGATGCAGGCAAAACTTTCCAGTTGTGCTACATCTGGGGCAATAAAGGACTCGACTCTTTAATGCTTTCTGCTTTAGCCAGTTTGGACTGAACCAAGACCTACAGAGGAGCAGAGGAGCATTGGCACAGTCTGAAGCTGGCAAGGGACAGAGTTCCCTTGCTTAACTTTCTTCCTTTCACCTCCTCCAGACCTGAGTCCGATGCCGACAGAGGAGATTGTCCAGATGTTCAACGAGTTGCGCAGTGATCTCGTGCTGCTGTATGAGCTCAAGCAAGCATTCGCAAACTGTGAATATGAGCTGCAGATGTTGCGGCACCGCTATGAGGCATTGGCCAAAGCAGGTAGCACAGGGCCCAGCACAGATGGTGGCTCACATGCTGATGGACAGTCAGGCTTGTGCACTGAAGAGAACAAGGGTGACACAAAGGAGCAGATCATTGATGTGGTGGGGGCTCCCCTCACACCCAATTCGGTGAGTAGATATGGATGTTGGCATGCCCTTGCACCCCTTTAGGCCTGCTTGAAACAATATCACTGCAAACCAAGACCTTTTAAGGTCACTGGGGAATCATAGAATTGTAGAGTTGGAAGGGACCCAAGGGTCATCTAGTCTAACCCCCTGCACTGAAGGAATCTGAACTGAAGCATGCATAGCAGATGGCCATCCAATCTCTGCTTTAAAACCCTGGAGAGTCTACCACATCTTGTCGGGGTCTGTTCCACGGTTGAACAGTTCTTACTGTCAGAAAGTTGTTCCTGATGCTTAGTCAGAAAGTTATTTCTTGTAACTTGAAGCCATTGGTTCAAGTGCTGCCCTTAAGAGCAGGAGAAGACAAGCTTGCTCCATCTTCCATGTGACAGCTCTTCAAATATTTGAAGATGACTATCATATCTCCTCTCCGTAAGGGAGAGCCTCTGTCTTTCCACTCCATGGTTCTATGCCCAAGAAAGTTTTTTCCAGTGGAGTACAGTAAATGGTCAGCTGGCCACCAAACCCTTCTTGCTTCCTTGCATAATGGCTGCCCCAGTATGTTGGCACAGCAGTGTGTCAGGATATATTTTTAAATGACTTTTCTTTTCTTTTTTTGATATTCAAGAAATTTTCTCTGTAAGTTGTAAAGGTGACATGGAGTTTTGAGTAACTGCTCATTCTTAGAGGCTTCTCCTACTGAATGGGCTTGACCATACTATTGAGCCCCACACCTCTGTGTCATAAATTCTCACCTGCTTGTGGGGGTGGGGGTTCAGCAAGCCTCAGCAGCAGGCCAGTTCAATATCCTTTTCTTCCTCTAGAGAGTTTTCACTGACTTGTGTCTGTTTGCAAAACATTGCACTTATATGTTTTCCCCAGTGCTGTTCTTTTCCAACTCCATGCTTGGAATAGGAACAAAAAGAATGAAGGCAGCACCAGGAGGGTTAATGTGACCTGGGCTCTGACATATTTGAAAGAAATATAATCAAGTTAATTCACTGCAAGGCAAATTTGGTACCTAAAGGGCCCCCCTGTTAAATACAGCTCTGACCTTTACCGGCTGGTTACACAAAGACGACACAATTAGATTAGTCCAAGACAAAAGGTCAAGCGCATTCACACTGTGACCACTTTATGCTGTCTTTGGAGGGGAAAGAAATTCCACCCAGCAGGAGGGGGGCATCTCAGGGAGGTTCACTGTTGCTGCCAAGATGGAGGGGAGGGGCATAAGTATGTGGGGGAGTGGTGTCATTGGGGTGTGTGTGGAATGACACTGCTGCCAATCAGAGAAGCTGCCCCACTTTCAATGGAGTGTGTCTGTCTCTCCCTGCCTTTCAGGGAGCTGATCCTGCTGCTGTGGGAGTTATTTGGGCATAGAACCATTCTGCTCCATGACTAAAGCATCCAGAGTATTTTTCCTACTGCCTGTCTCTATGTATATGACACCACCTGAGTGAACAAGTGGACATTGGCTTAAACAGGTGGTCATTGAGCGATAATTGTCTGCAATTCTCAAACGTGGGAGCCATTGTTGTTGTTGTGGCTAGATTATTGGGGTTGAACCTGGGAAGCCTGGGTTCAAATCCCTATTTGGCTATGAAGCTCACCAAGTGACCTGGGCAAGGTAGCATCTCTCAGGCTGGTCTACCACATAGAATTGTTGCTAGGCTAAATTGTCATTCTGAGCTCCTGTGTGGAAAAGTGTAACAAATAAAACACTCTCTAAATGCTTGCAGCCCCAGTAGCGTGGCCTTTCCCCAGTCCATGATATGCATTCACACGCAGAATGAAGTCTATCAGGACTTTACCCTGGCAGCCAGGGTGATTCTGTAGACTAGAGAACACATAAAATATCATGCCTGTCTCCAACAGCTCTTGGATGCCCGGAATGGAGCTACTATGTATGTGGAGAAACACATCTTGGCTTCATGTTTCACCATGTTCTCTGCATATTAAAAAGTGCCTTGTTTGGTATTTTCCAAAAGTTCTAGCTTCCAGTTTTCTGTTCCCTCTCCTGACAGCACCTCCTTCCCAGTAATGAATTTGGAATCTTCCCCACTGTATCCTGCATTAGCAACAAACCCACCCACCTCTCATCCCAAATAATATATACAGGCATTTGAACCACTTGTGAATGGCAACCAAATTGCTGGTGATTGGTGTGGACCTGAAAGACTACACAGGAACCTTAGAGGAGCAATTGTTCCTTCCCCAAAGCTTCTTCAATGTTTCACTTGGGGTGTTAGCTCTGTTACAATGGAAAGTGGACTCTTTTTTGTAATTCTGTAGGAGAGATGGTCTAGCATTCAAGCATCTGCTCGTGACACCACTAGGCTTTTAGTGCTACATTTCCCTCTCATCGCAGGCTGGGAAAAAATAGAAGAGAATATCCACCTTCATAGGCTCAGCTTTTGGCTACCTGACTGCCAGCCCAGTGCACCCCAGCTTTGGTTAGTCTGCTGTGGGCATGTCGTGATGCCCACTGCTGGCAGCCCACAGTGAAGGGAGCCTTCTCCCCACCCCACCCCCACCCCCACCCCAGAGCATTGCTCTGCTGACCCAGGAGGGACGCTACTCTGGGCCTTTGCAGGGTGAAAGGTGAGTATAACTTGGGAACAAATTAGTTCCAAGCAGAAGTGCAGCCAGTTACTCCAGATTAGAGCCTTTGATTTGTGCAACTCAGACTCCACTCGCCCATCCATAATGAGTTGACTCTCCTCAGAATTCCTCACATCAGCGCACTTTGTTCCTGGGCTCACAAGTCAGCCCATTAATGGGGAAAGGAAAGGACCTTGCCTCTAAGAAGTCTCGGGTTCAGAGTCAGAATCATTTGACTTTTAAGCTGCCTTTATCTGAACTCCTGCCGGCTCCTTGTTTTCTGAGCCTGCTTGAAAGTGAGAAGTTACATTGTTAACATCAAACATCCTTCCTTCCAGATGGAGTTAGAAAGCTCGCTTGCGCGTCTATATAAATGTGTATCTGTATCACGATACGTGTGTGTTTTATAATATATATTTTCTCATTTTAAAATCATTCCTTTCCATTAACAGGGAGCCAGGTTCCCAGGCTCTTGTAAATTACAATGTAGAACATTTTTCCTAACCAGACACTTTCCGTTTTTGCCCACGGCGACGGGCAGAGCCAAGCTAGGGAAGGTGATTAATATGAATTTGTGACATATTTGAAAGATGGCTCTTTTGCCATATAAAGATTATCAAACACATGCTCTCATCCCCATTAATTCGGCAGCCTCCCTGGGAAGCTCTTGGGGCCCCCACTCCTTTGTTTCCAGGTTGGGCTGGCTGCTTTAAATGTACCTTTGCTCCTAATTTCCCAAAATTCTAGGTATTGTTTTTCACAGGGTGCCAGTTAACGAAGTGGTGCGCATTCCCCACTAATCAAAGCCACTGAAGGCAGTTCTGCTGGATCAACTGGGGCTTCCTATTTTAGGCATGCATTTTCTGCCATGGAGATAGTTGCATCCCCAAGAAGTGGGGGGGGGGGGCTGCATTATTAATACAGGCTCCCACTCATTTATGCCTGAAACATTTAAAACAAGGAAAGGTGGTGGATGGCAGCCTGTGGTTCCCAAGAGGGTTCATTTTAATTTCTTTCCTCCATTCACCGTGGACCTGGAGAAGGAGAGGGTGGTGGGTTTTTGTTTGTTTGTTTGTTTAAATGCCTTTCACTTCCTGCATTGGCCTTAAACTACCAGTGTTGCTTGATAATTTCTGTGGATTATTTCCCCTTTCTCTGCATTGCACTCTCTCTCCCAGTTGATCTGCTGAGGAAACTTCAGGCACATTTAGTACAATTTGCAGACATCCCAACTATTTGCTAAGTTTTCAATGTGTCCCCTTGGGAGGGGCCTGTGACTGATTTAGGGGTCATGCATCAGCCAGTGGAATCTGCTAATCCTGTTAAATGCTAATTCACAAGCTTCAGGCAGGCTTGTGGTTTTGTGGTTACCTCTACTCCTTCCCTTTATATGTCAAACCCAGAAATACTGGCTCTGGAAAAGTTTGCCCCATACCAGGGGGTTTATATTGGAACTTTCACCCTCTTTCCATCACTTCCTTAGTTTTGTCACTAGAGTCATTTATAAGACCATTTTATGGTGAAAAAACAAGCTTAATGTTGTGCCTCAAGGTTCCTCTAGGGCTTTTAAGTAACAGGCCTGGTCCAGAGTCTTCTCGGGTGTTGTGTGATGGTTTTCTTCCTGAATTCGTTGGCTGGACACACCCAATACCTTGGGTTCTAGAAAAGGGTTTGTGTTGCATCTAGCACTGAGCCAGATGGTCTGACCTCTTGTTAACACCTATCTTTCATTTCTGCTTCTTGGAACAGAGAAAGCGCAGGGAATCTGCTTCCAGTTCATCGTCTGTCAAAAAAGTGAAGAAGCCATGAATAGCCTGAAGTTCCAGGATGTCGGAGGATCAGGACACTGACTGCAGGGGCAAGATGGCTGCATTTGCCAGTATGTGTACTTTATGCTATGGGATTCCTGCAGTGACATTGCCCTCTCTTGTTCCAGAAAGGGTGTTGCTGCCCCAGGTAAATGGGTTGGACTTCCTTGCATTAACAGCCTCATACTGGTTGTTGCTGTGGTGATTGTGTTGTCTTTCGTATGTCTGATTTTTGTAAACTTCCTTGTAAATACAGAATCCATTACCTCTTGTTCCGTAATCTGACTCTTCCAGCACTTGTGGTGGGTGGGCAGAAGGGCAGCACCTGTATGGTGGTAGGAGCTGCTTTTGTCTAGATAGATCTTGAGCTGGAGTAGGTAGGTGCTGAATCATCAGCTAGATCTTACGGATTAGAATAGTTTTTATGACGGATGTGAGGCAAGAGGGGACAAACGCCCGCCTAAGACACCCTAGTAATGCTACACATGATTAACTTTCTCACAACTGCAAGGAAGACTCAGTTGTAGTAGCAGAAACTGCAATACAGAGCTACATGGATAAATTATTTTTTAGAAAACTTATCTTTGCAAGAAAAGACAGACATATCTCAGGCTGCTTTGAACACTGAAGGTCTTCCACCTTTTGCAGTGCCACCATTGAAGCATAGTCTTTTTTATGGTTCTAGTTGGGCACTAATTCTCACACCACCATCCCATTCCCATTGGAAGACATGCTTGTTTGTTTCTGGCTTATTCTTACAGAATGTTCTTCTGGATGTCCACAAGGTTCCTATTTCCCTCAGGGTTTCATCTAATTATAGAACAGTTGGTTGACTCATGTGCCCTGCATATGAATTAAACAATAGAGTTGAGGAAAAGAACCCCATACTGTATCTTGGGTGATGCATTCATTCGTTGCAGGAGGTATTTCCTGCTCTGATAAGAGGGGGTAATGCCTCTGCCAAGATTTTGCCTGCTCTCCATGTATTTTTCTAAGTCCTTATACTAAAAATAATTTAGATCTTCCGTTTGATTTAAGCAGTGACACCTTTTTAGTTAAATAAATTTTCAATATTAATTTAGTTAGCCAACTAAATGCTGCATCCCTAGTTTCCTCATCTCTCAGGTAGGTGAGGTACCTTCCCATATCTGTTAAAGAGTAGCCAGAATTATTCTGTGTTATTTTGTGGACATACATACCCATCCTGAGTGTAGTGGTGTATTGATAAGTTCTTTGTGCCAACATAAAAAAGTAGTTCTACATATTCTTTTAACAAGACAATCCTGTGTGTGTTTACTTGGAAGAAAATAAAAAACAAAAAAATCCTTCCAGTAGCACCTGAGAGGCCAGCTAAGTTTGTTCTTGGTATGAGCTTTCATGTGCATGCACACTTCTTCAGATACACTGAAACAGAAAACTCATACCAAGAACAAACTTAGTTGGTCTCTAAGGTGCTACTGGAAGGATTTTTTTATTTTGTATTTTGTTTTGACTATGGCAGACCAACACGGCTACCTACCTGTAACTGATACTTGGAAGAAAGTTCCATTTTGTTCAGTAAGTGTGTTCATGGTTGCCTTTTCCTGCTGTAGCCTGCTGCATGCAGACCAATATCTCTTATACACTCCAGAGGTGCTTTGGTGTGTGATAATTGTGTTGATTAGTGACCAATGGAGCAACCAGCTGTATGCATGCTGGTTTTCCAAGAACCAAGAAGCATCCTTTTCTCATTGCTAGACTCAGCTTCAGCTGTGAAGGTTTGGTTTGATAGTGTGGTGTTGGATATTCCAAGTCAGTATAATTAAGCCTGTGTATACAGTTGCAGGAAAGGCTATGTTTTGCTATTAAATGTAGAATTCAGCACCATGAAGGAAGTTTCTAGCCCATAAGCTTTTACAAAGGTCACCTTGAAAGTGTGTGAGTATCTCTGGTGAGATCTCTGAAGCCATAGGAGGGCTAAGTAGGACTTCTACTGATCAGACTGTGGTGTTTTGCATAGCTCTTTACCCTTCCCTAGAGTAGCAAAATAAATTATGCAAAATGAGCAAATATGTGCACATTTGCATAATGCATACAGGCCATGGAATTCCAGTTTTAATTTTAATTTTGATGGGGTTTTTAGTGCAGATCACAAAGCCCTAGGTATAACCCTTGCCCTCGCAGGAAGAGATTGACTGGCTACGTCTAAGACTTCAGTCACATGTTCTCCAGTGTGTGGCAGGCAGTGAAGCCAGTGATACCCTCAAGAAGAGCTAATTGTAAGTAACTTTGGTTTCACCAATGTAAAAATATTGAGTGCTAGCCTATGAGATAGCTCTCCATTCTGATCTGGAGTTTCTCCAGCTTGTTGACTGTTTTAATGACTGAATTGCATTCTTCTCCCCCCCACCCCCGCCCAGCCCTTTCAAATATTCATCTTCCATCAGAAACATGTTGGAAGGAGGGCTATGATACTTTTGGCCTGCTGCTGTCAGACCTAACTCACGCTCTACCTTCCCCTTCCCATTTCAAGTGCAACTGGGAATCAATAGTGCATGACAACGCCCTTTGATTTACATTCTTGCTGGCAGAAAGAAAGGTCAAAGGCCAAGTTCTTCGTTTTCATAGAAAACTAATTAGACGACTCCATCGACACTGAATCAATAAAACTGATCAGGTGATTACGCAAAGGGAGCCATTAAAATCCCTATGACCTTTGATCTCAAGTCCCTAACCTGAGGTGGGAAAGGCTCAGTTATATTCTCTAGTACTTGGAGGACAAACCTCCCAAAGTGAGATGGAATGGCCCACAAGGCTTCAGTGGGTGGTGGAGGACACAGGCTTTGCTGACTCTGCTGGTTGTATCACTGAGAGCCAGTGTGGTGTAGTGCTTAAGAGCGGTAGACTCATAATCTGGGGAACCGGGTTCGTGTCTCCGCTCCTCCACATGCAGCTGCTGGGTGACCTTGGGCTAGTCACACTTCTTTGAAGTCTCTCAGCCCCACTCACCTCACAGAGTGTTTGTTGTGGGGGAGGAAGGGGAAGGAGAATGTGAGCCGCTTTGAGACTCCTTCGGGTAGTGATAAAGCGGGATATCAAATCCAAACTCTTCTTCTTCTAGTATGTTCTCATTTCAACCCCTACTGCATGAATTGTCATGTGGGTGGAAAGGCATGGCAGACATAGACCAAGGGCTGATTAGGCAATTACCTTCTGCAGTGGTGCCATAAAGAGACAGGTGGCCCTAACTGGAACAGACCCCCAAACTTTTCACTGATACAACGGGAGGGGAAAGAGCAGAGACCAACACTGAAAGGGGATAGTGGTTTATTTGGGGCTTTGTCTTAAGCTACAGAGTCAATTAGTATGTTCTCCAAGCAGCTTGTTTTGTTTTCAATCTCCCATTTGTCATTGTTGTCTAAATCATAAAAGATTGTTCACATTGGTGCATAAGCCATCTTAGGTCATGTAGCACTAAACAAACATTTGGTAATTATTCATTGGCCTTCTGTGTTCAAGTTTATTTGACTTCTATAAAATGAGTCATGATTTTTTTAACATGTAGCTCCAGGCTTTGCTCTGTTTTACATGGTATATTGTTGTAGCTAACAGAGAGAAAAGGATGGGAAACCATATAAACTTCAACTGGGGCCAGTGTCTAGACCTGAGTATTGCCCTCTGTGAGTACCACTTCTACCTGCAAATTGGGGAGGGTGCATGAGCCAAAGTGTTCTCCTGTGCCCCTGTGTGCTAAGCATCCTTGATGGTGCAATGGGCTGAGGTGATGAGATGTAAATATTTTGGCTTCTTCAGGATCCTCCTTTCATTGAGAGGCCCTTCAGTAATGTTAAACAGATGGTATGAAAACATTTTAATGGTGCCCACTGATTGGCAGTGGGTGCAAATACCACTTTCAGCAAAACTCAGCTCTACTTGGGAGCGCCAAATCTAAAAGGTGCCAAATACAAGCTCCACTTGCTAAGGAAGAAGCAGGATCAAACTTTAAGGTTCCTGCTTCTTCCTTTGCAGCTGCATCTTTGCCTGACATCACATTATGTCAGGTGTGAGCCAGGTTAGTGTGATTTGGACAAAATGGCCCCTGAGGCCTGATTAGGGCTGTGGGCTGGAGGTTTCCCACCCCTGGTGTAGAGCACAAGGCAGGGGGCTAACTATTGTGAAGGAAAGCATGACCTATTCTCAAGATACTTTCCTGGGGAAGAACTAATAAGGAAGCAGCTTTTGTTTTGGCTACAGATGGGAATATGTGGGTGATTTTCTCTCATGAAGGTACATGATACTTGTGTCACAAATCAATCCCAGAACGCAAATCCATTTAAGGATGGGAGAAACATCTGTGCAGTTACTGCCAGATTGCATGGGCATTTGAAGAGGTATTGGGAAAAGGAGTTTACTTGCAGCATATTTCAGATAAAGCCTCCCCCCAGCCCCACTCCCTTACAGCATACAAGGAGCCAGGTTCCTTTCCCCCAAACTTTATTCATGTGGCACATTTACAGCAAGGATGGGAATAACGAGCCAATGAGGAGGTCAGGTTGGGTTCAGCTGGAACATCCACACACCATGCATTATTTACCGGTAAGGCCCAGTGCCTGTATCAGCTCACAGCCTGACTCTTGGTGTGGCTCCCAGGTAGGTGGCAGCTGGAGCCTATCCTTCTGGGGATCCATTCAGCAAAAGCTAGGGCAGAAGGTTTCAGGAAAATACTGAGCTGGGAGAGGGCGATTCATTCTTTATTTCTGTCTTCCCACACTGGACCAAGGTGGTGGGAATAGGATAGGAAGAATAGGCCACACCTCTCAAAGCAACAAGTCAGTTGCAGCCATTGTAGGAGGAAGTCAGGTGAGCAAAGGGGCAGTAACAGAGATGTCAGTCAATTTACAGATCCCTGCTGGCTAATGGGAACACAGCCCCATGCTGAGCTAGCAGTAATGGGCACGTCCACTGCCTGCAATGGACTGCATGCTCCATAGGGGGGCCATGCGCAAGTGCAGGGTGGATGCACAGTAGGGCTCCCCATGTTCTGAGGAGGCATGAGCAAGGGATCACAGGGTTCAAGAAATGCAGGACACGGTGATGAGCATCAGCCAGGATGCTCCTGCCTACGATAACCCCTGCTGAATGAAGCCCCAGGGAGATAGGTGACTCTTGGTGGGCAGGGAATACAGGCACTTTACCTTGAACAGAAAGAGCCGAGCTTCCTCAGATCACATACAGAAGGAATCAGAGGGTTAGTGTTTATTCAAAACAGAAGGGAAGGAGGGAAGAAGCCTGCCGAAGAAAGGGGGGCTGTCTGGATGCTGATCAGTCAATATTTAGCTGACACGCAGAAGACACAGTAACAGATTCACACAGGAAAAGGGGAGGGGGGCTTGACCGCAGTTGTTGCGATATTGGACTCAAAGTAATAAGGGCGAGTGCCCCAAACATGGCGCCACGGTCTTGCTACAGGCGCAAGTATGAGCAGAGAGAGAGAGAAAGATGCCAATGGAAATCGGAAGCCAACAAAAGGGAAAACAATCTACGTCTCTAACCATGTGGAGCAAGCGCCCTAGGGGGCTGCAGGCTGGGCCAGGCCGGGCAGGCAGCCGGCCCCAGAGAGGGAGTCACGTCAGGCCTACACAGAGATTCCAGTTCCATATATACAGCCTCTACTGGCAGAACAGCAAAACTGACGGAGTCGTGGGGTTGCTCGTTCCTCTGTCCTCTTTCTGTCGTTCGAATGCTCCAGCCCATCACGCCCAGGTAGCAGGAGCCGGCCGCATGCAGCCCTGTCTGGCCGGCCCCAGAGATCAAAAGGGCTTGGAGGTCTGCTTGAAGATGAACCCTCTGTGAGCCAGTGTCTTCATGATGTTGGCAATGTTCTTGCAGTCATCTGCCGGTCAGGGGAAGAAAGGGCGTGAGAACGGTCATGTTGTTGTTGTTATATTTATTTCATTTCTATACCACTTTATATTTTAAAGAAAAATCTCAAAACAGTTTACAGCATATTAAAACATTAATAAAACAATGTTGAATTGGACAGGTATGAAAATGCTTGGAAAAAAGGATCACACACATACCCCCATACTTCTAGGCAGTACTTTGCTTCTAGAAAAAAAGGTGCCGGTACTGCGTATCCTTGAGTACCTCCAGAAAAATACACTGCTTATAGGCATACAACAATCCACACATAAATGCTGACCTCTCAGAGACATGTGTATCCATAAGTACACATGCATGCAAACAACTCTCTGATTCATGCACACCCTAGATGTGTTGTGGTAGTACTGGCAGCACAGCTGCGTGGAATGTGCTTCTTGCCTCTGGGTTCATCCACACTTCTGCTTGTCCCACTACTTTCCCCTGAGAAAACCCACTCCTTACCACTGAATTGGAGCAAATGCCAGTCGGGATTTCGGCATGTTGATGTTTGCTCTGATTCAGAGGTAAAGAGTGGGTTTTCCTGGGGAAAGAGGCAAGGCAAATGGAAAACTGCTCAGAGCTGTGCCTAAAAAGCATGGGTCAAGCAGAAAGCCTCTTGGAAAGCTGAAGTGTGGACGAGCCCTTTGTCTCAGCCCTACTTAAGCTTCCTGTCTATGGCAAGTAGATCTTCACAGTGCATTCTGCCATTTCCAATAAAGTGGGATATGGTTTATTTCAATTTTGCAGCCCTACTCCAACTAGCCTAGACTGCATCCTTTTACTGCTTGGCTGTGCCCCCACCCACATGCATGAGCTCTGGGAGTTTCCAGTAGGTCCCAGCTCTTGAAAAATGGAAGACCACTATTTTCGAGCAAGGCTGCAATATACCAGCTACTCATTTTTGTATCGGTTCAAGTGGAACAACTACTTCCTCTTCGAAACAGGAATAATGTGGCATGTGGTAATCCTGATATGATATATTTGAGGCTAGGTCTAGCCTTGATTTAGTATTTTTCATTGCATATCTCATAAAAATAAATACAGATAATATGATAACACAAAACATATATTGCAGGTTTGTATTATTTAATTTGTTTTATAACATTTGAAATATAGTTAAATAGAAGTTTGGAATTTCTCTCTTCAAAAAGAAATGAACAAGGAGCAGTTTTGTATTACTGTACAGCTTTGGGAGTTATATTGACTGCTTGAATAATTTCAGTTTTGTGAGCAGGGACACATCCTATTGGGGGGGGAAAACACATTCTGTAACACCAGGAAGCCCTGCTGATTTCTAGTGTTGGAGCACGCATATCTTAGTTGCTAGTCTTAAATGCCAGGTTGACCACAAAACAAAGAGAACAAACACCATACAATGGTTGTGCTCCAATACAATAACACTTACCTGTGGAGGGATCTAATTATTAGAGGAGGGCCCAGTGGGCAAAATGTCCACATTTCAAATTCTGAGGAAGTGCTATGGGTGCCAGCCACAGAATGGCTGCCGTGGGAGCATGGCCTAACACAAAACTAGAGCATAGTTATTGCTGCTTTTCCCCACCCCCAAGACAACCCCATGGGACGTGAGCTATGTCCTGCTGGTTCTGATATTGACCCCCTCTCTGTGATACTGTTGCTGTCTAATAACAATAGGGAGCATTCCCCAGTACCAGAAAAAATATACAGGGTGGCCACACCACTCTCTTGCACATGCATCACATGCACACATCTCTCATTCACTACACCCACATTGCAAGCACATCTTCCCCCATCTCTCAGCCCAAGTGCATCTTTCCTTCTCTCCCTCACCACATTCATATATACCCCCATCTCCCCCACACATACACCTCTCCCCAACTGCACCTTTCTCAATCACACACAGAGCATGCTTGAGCGATCCACCCACCCGCACATTCAGAAAAGGCTATCCATAAGCAAAGGGAGTGCCTACCATTTCAATCCCTGCCCAACCTAAATAAAACAAATATTCACAGGGGTCACCAGCCCCACCACCTGCAGGCATTGGGCATTGGGAAGGAAGGCTTTGTTGGTGCTGTGGGGCCCACAGGGGCCAGGTTGGCAGACCCAGCATTAGAGCAACTCCATCAAAACAGTAAAGACGAAGAAAAGGGCTCAGCTCCATGGACTCAGCTGTGTTACTGTTCTACCAAGATATCTTAAATTAGGTGTGCAAAAGATTTTGATGATGATTTAAGTACATTTCCCTGCAAAATACCCATTTATCCAATTTAAACAAAATGAAAAATTGCAAATCAGCAGAATTTGTATTTTTTGACAAAACAAAGGGGGCAGGGGTTTGGAGACATGAAAGGAAGCTGTGACGGGGAAATCCCCCCTCACATTCTCTAAATTTTGAAATAGAAAATAAAACTGGCAACACCACTCATCTATTTTTTTCATCCTGAAGCGTTAACAGAAACTGGTTGCATTTCTTTCTTTTGAAAAACCAACAATGAGGGATAGAAACATGCTTTTAAAGTTGCATTTCAGATTTTCTAGATTCTATATTGCATGGCACACTAAATAAAAAGCCTTGATTAGGGCAACAGCTATAAAAGTAGCTTTCCTGCACACTTTTGGCGTGGACTTTCATCACAGGCCCCACTAGTTCCAGTCCAGCTCTTGCACCTTTCCTCATCTTTTATATTGGAAGGATGACAGAAGGATGGACCGGTAAGTAGAGCAAGCTCCATTCTCTTCTGAACTAACAGGGAAGCAGGGTTGGGCTGGCTCGCATTATTTACCTGGGACTAAACGCAAGCAGAGTTTGCTAAAATAGAAGCAAGCCTTAAATTGATTCCTGGTGTCTATATTTCATGTTGAAAATTGGCTTGTAAATCCATGTTTTGATCTATGGTGGCCGTCTCCTTAAGAAAAAGCAAGAGTAAATGTGTAATTTCTCCCTTGACAGCACACGGTGGCGAGGCGATCCTTCTTCCCGCTCCCCTCCGACTCGGGACAGCTCCGCTGCCTCCCATCAGCACTCTTTCTTCCTCGCCCCACGCCTTGATGTCTCCATTTCATTAGTGTGCGCCCATTCATCACGCTGTTACCGTAAGGGTGACTTTGCCCACTTGCATGTGGCAGGCAGGGCCTGGATGACATGGGGTGGCGCTGCCACTCTGACGGGGGGAGGGAAGCAGAACACACACACACACACACACACACACACACCCCTGCTAGTAAATGGATGTTGTGGCAGAAGGACAGCTGCATCATTACTGATGTGTAAATGATAAAGCAGCGCCTCCACATCCGTCTCTTAACTGTAAATCTAGGGAGTGCTTTATAATCAAGCGGCAGCGATAATAATGTGAAATTAGGTCTCTCTATCAAAGGGGGGAGGCCTTTTAATCACGGCTTAAAGGGTGCAAGCGCTGTTTATCATAATTGAACTGTATCCGGGCTAATTGTGGCCATATTTCACTGTCTAGGAGACAGGCACACCGACTGAGGAATGAACGCCAGGGGCCGAATGGAGCAGGAAGCTGCCACCCAACCTGTCTTGGCCCCAAAGTGCAGGGGCTTGAGTATTTGGGGAGAGTGTCAATAGATACACGAAAGAGCCCCCCATCTACCTTCCCCCTGCTTAACCTATTGAATGCTGGTAGCACAACTGGGGGAAAACAGCATTCTGCTGTTCAACTGGGAGTTTACACAGCTAGGCTAACAAAACCAAGAATTTTTTTATCAAAAGCAACTAGAAAATGAAAATTCGGTGTTTAAAAAGGTGCATAAATTAGTCAGATTGGTAACAGCTGCAAAGAAGCCGCAGTGTGACTACAGAAATGGGAGGGGGGCAAGGGATCTTATATACCGGTAATGAGCAGAGCTTGCCTATTTGCAATGCAACCCTTACCATGTCTACTCAAAGGTAAGTCCTATTGAATTCAGTGAGGCTTACATCTAGGTAAGTGGGGATAGGATTGCAGAAAAAAGTCAGAAAGGCTATGATACCCTTCTGTAAGAGTACCCTAGAGAGTAAGATAGATTGCAATGGAACATGTCATGTGGTATGTAGCTGCAAGTAGTCAGATAGCCTACAGTTGAAGCTGTAGGCTATTTTTGGCCTCCTCAACACTTAATTTGCTCTGCCTATGAGTTTGAGGCACACCCCAAAAAGAATTGGGTGGGGGAACATCCATCAGCTTCACGTCTCACCCATGCTCAGCCAGACCACATTCAAAACAGGGATTGGCCATATCTGCAACAAGTCACTACTACTACTGTCATTTTCACCAAACTTATCTTCAATAGTACTTTTCTGATCAGAAGGAAGGGCATAAAGGCATAAAGATAGAAGTTTGGCCAGGTGCACACCTGAGCATTAGCTGCTTCCTAGTACAGCTATCTGGCAAAGTATGTCTCTACTTAATGGCTGGAATGCAAAGCAAATAGATCCACTTCTAGATGTACAAAATGTCTGATTATCTGCTGGACATTAGCTCCCATAACTTCTCTGCCTTGTACAAAGTCTAATGGCTCGTCAAATCTGTGGTGATGTTCAACATTCTTGCAGTATGTTTTTCTACCTGAAGAGCTCTGATTCCTCTCTGCCCTTGAAAACATCTCATTGATTTCCACCTAAAGAAACCTGTGTTGTCAGGAATTGTGGAGGGTATCTCTGAGGGGTTCATCTTCTTGGAATCTATGGGGGGAAGCAGACCACCAATGGTGTCTCTTGATATGTGAAAAGATTTTCAAAGGGGCAAAAAAACTCCTAAACAATGGACCCTGGTAAAAACTTTGTTTACAATTATAGGCAAAACTGAGGAACCACTATGACTTAGTGGAACAGAAACATGGACCTGGTTCTGTAGGCTCTGTATGTTCCATCTTCTCTTGAGAGATCTCCTTATCTGAGTAGATAGAAATGTCAAGAGTCTCAGCCTACTGCTTGTCTACAGTGGGGCTTCCTCCTTCATACACACTCTGGAACCTGCTCTTCCATGCCCCCAGTGCCTGTTGACGGGGATACTGCAAGCCCTCTTTCCAGATGTTCATTCCTTATCCTCTATAGTTGGCCTAAACCAGGGGTCAGCAAGGTTTTCCGGCCATGGGCCGGATCATTCCCATGGAGATCATCTGTGGGCCGGACATGCACAGCGCGATGCTGGAAATCACGTCTGCGCATGCCCGGACGCCAAAAACTGCACCTGCACAGAAGCGATTTTAAGTGTCTGGGCAGACGCGGTTTCTGGTATCTCTGTGTGTGCAGATGCCATTTCTGGCACCACTCAGCGAGTCCCCGTGCCACGCTGCAGTGGTTTAGCGCAGCGCACGGGGGACTTGCCGAGCGGGCAGCTTGGTGAGCGGGCAGATCGTGGGCCAGTAAAACGGTCTTCGGTTGCCGATCCCTGGCTTAAAATGACCTACACCTGCTCAGCCACTCGTAATTACCTCGGTGGGTACACACAATGAAGACATCTGGGGAGGGCGATTCTTGCTTCCAAAGCTCACTGTTTTGGTTGCTCCCCTTTGCACCATCTTCAGTTTATATTGTCTTCTCTCTCTGTATGCCCCTTGACTGAATCCATACTGACCTTTCTACATCAAATGTTGTTGAACTTTGATCCCCACCACCCGACCATTGTCCATACTGGGGGTTGTCATCCAACACCTGAGCACCCAAGGCAGGAGAAAACACCTGAGGATCCAAGGCAGAGGAAGTCTGCCTTAAGATTCTCTTACCTTAGCTGCAAACCCTCTTCTGCAATATGGTGATAACTATACTGGTCTAATTCATAGGGCTGTTGTAAAGATGATTGAGATACTGTACAGGAAGAGTTCTAAACACCTGGAATGCATTACACTAATTACTATAGTTTGGCCAAACTCCGGGAGGCAGTGAAAGATAGGCGTGCCTGGCATGCTCTGGTCCATGGGGTCACGAAGAGTCGGACACGACTGAACGACTGAACAACAACAACAAATTACTATAGTAATTATTATACATAGCATCCCAGTATAGGTGGCAGTCTGATGGGCAATCAACAGATCTCCATACAGAGTATATTAGGTCTCCAGTAGCTAGAAGTGATCAAGTGGAAGTACCCCAATGTGGGTAACATTCTGCTACACTTTTCTACTAAAAGATCCAGAATTAATTTGAATACTCACACATCAGGTTCTTTGATTTCTGACATCATATTGCAACTTGCATGTGTGAAACAGTCGCCACAGATCAAATGCTACAGTCAGAGCTTTCATATTGCCTTGCATCTCCCATTTAAAAAGTTTTCAATGTAGGCAATTCAGAAATTTGCCTGGGAGCGACAGGTCATCAAGTGAGAAGCTACTACATAACACACATGGATATGTGAAACAAGTTTCCATTGCAGGAAGATTCGGGATACTAAGCTAGGTAAACCCAGACAAGCCATTCGCCTAACCCAGTGTGACTGTTCTCAGTTATGTTCTTGCCATCTGTGGGCTATTCTTTCTGGGCAAATTTACTCTGGCTATGACCACATTCTGTGCCATTTGGTTGTGCTAGTGCAAAGAAAGCCAAGCTGCCAGCCTTCCCACCCTGGACACTCTTAAACCAGACTATGCCAGGTGTGTTTCAGACACTTGGTACAGGTGGCTCCTAACAAGCCATTGCAAAGCTCACTTGCCACAAGTCATTTAGCAAGACTGACTTCAAATCAGCACGAAGGTAAACACGCTTATTACAATTATCCGTGTACAAAAAAATCAACAACAGCCGAACAACTTTCTAATATGCAATTACAGCCGCTTATTGATTTTACAATGTAATCCGCTCCGATTGATTTAATAACACAATTATAGGCTGGCTCCCGGGATATTAGTGCGGGAGATTTTCATAAACTCCAAAGCAAAAAACTAAGCGGCTTTTAAAACAACATCGTCAGATGGCTGTTTGGGGAATTATTAGCCATATGAAATCTCCTAAATCGCCTCGTCATTACCTTGAAAGAGTATTTTCTACAAAAATGGCAACTAAGAATAGGAGGCCACTGATCATGCAGCATTGGGTGCTTTGCTGACACTTGATCCCTTTCAAGGGTGGACACAGATGCCAGGCTGTCCCCATTTGGACCTGCTCTTCATTGCAGGGAAAGCCACACAATTTGACCCTCTCGTGTCTAGCTGTGAAATCCCTGCACTATAGCCAGAACTGGTTCAGTTTGCTCTTGCAGGGTATATTGTCTTACCCCAATTTGAATGACTTCGTTGCTTTTGCTCATCCTTTGCATGGTGGGTTGAAGGGTTTCTGAACATTCCTCTTTCCTGTACTTTTAATTCTTCCTTGCAAACAAATTAAAGACTTTGAGAAAGTTCTCCTAAAAAGATATCATTTGCATGTCACTGTATCCTATCACACAGTGCCAGCTTGGAGAGAATATATCAGATCGCACAAAATGAAACCAAATCTTTGGACTCACCCCCAAGCTACCTTGTCTCGATAGAGAGAAGTGAACAATTCGGAGCCATCTGATTGATACTGGAACTGCTCGCCCTCAGCCAATATTGCTACCTTTTCTTCCACTGCAATGATTCCTGCTGCATTTGCACCAGCTGGGTGAACCTGGTTGCTTTCAGCAGAAGGCAGGGAGAGGCCATCCTGGCACTACAACAATCTTAGCTGAATCTGTGTAAGAGCCATAAAAAGAAAGGCCTGCCATGTGGGGAACATCCACAGCCATAAAGACAGAGACCTACACAACTGAGCACCTTCACCCCTAAATGTCCAACCATCCCACCTCCCCAGCTGAGAATGCCACACGTTTGTTCAGAACTGACAAATGCTCCCTTTGTAGGCCTGCCCACTGGCACAGAATGGCTCCCAAACACACAAAACGCACATGCTTAGCTCTTTCCCCACAATGTATTTGCCAGCTTTATGGGCCCATTTTTCTTGTCAAGCTGACAGCGCTGCTAAGTGGATTTCTCTCTGATATGCGGACAGATTATCACATTACCCCAATGTCCAACACAAACATATTACTTTATATTCAATAGCTCTAATGAATATAAACTGCTTTTTCTCTTTTTGGGAGGGGAAGGAGGCTGGTGGGAGGGGGCAATCTATAGATTTTTAATGAGGGCTGCTATTTACTCCCTCCTCTTTAAAACAGGCTGAGGTGCAGCCTCTGGCTGGAAAATCAATGTTGTTATTGTTGGAATATTGTATATTGATATTGTAATAATAAGATGCAATTGATTTAGGGGTGCGTATGGATGGGGTCAACCCAGGGTTACTCTGCCTAGAGTGTGGTGCTGTATCTCAAAGTGGACCATTTGTTTTAGGCAACCCAATTCCCCATTTGAACACAGTGAATCCTCCCATCTGCACCCCTCCAAAAAGAAAAATGTTTGCAAACGGTAGTATAGCACTGATGGCAGACCCCAAAAAGGACCAAAGCTCTGCTAAGGAAAAAACAAACAAAATCTGGTGGTCTTAAGAGTTGATTATCTAGGGTCCTGGCCCCCTGAGGAAAAGGAAGAGGGGGAAATGAGAGACACTCCTAGAATTTCAGAAAAGGTGGACCTCTGGGCTGTGTGCGAAAAACAAAAAGATGAGTTGGCCAAGGGTGGGGCAGGGCAGGGCAACAACTTAGTCTTTACAGTTTACATGGCCAAAAGGCTAAAGCCTGCCCTGCCCTGCCCTTGTGTAAATGAGAGTTTAAATTCTGGCCCCAGCAGATGCAGACACAGACCCAAATGTGAAGTGTGTGCAACAGATGACCCTGCACAGTAGGGACAGGGAGGCTAGAGATGCTGAAACAGTCCCTCATGAAATCCCAATGAGATGCTGGAACTAACTGGTCTATGTGGTCGGCCTTGGGAAATGTGCTCATTTGGAGTGAAGCTGGCTGCACCTGCATTATAGCCACCAAGACGGATCACCCAATGGCCTGCACTGAGCAGGTCCATATTTAAGCTGTCCCCATGCTTTATGGTCTGTACAGGAGCTGATGCAGAGGCAGCGAGAGGCCATTTGTCACTGCTGGAATGGCAGATTCCTGTTAATGAATAATATCGCTGCTCTCTTTGTACAACAGCTCTCGGCACTGGGGGTGGTGGGGGAGGACATTCACTGGGCTGCCTGCCTTGCTTCTGGCTTCCCTTTATTTGCCTTTGTTACCCAACGAAAGGGTCTGCCCAAACAACTTGTGCACCGTCACCCACTGTCACAGTATCTCACAACTCTGTCAACGCAACTGGAAATAAGGATGTTTTCTGTCTTGTCATCATACCTCTTAAGTCCTAACCTTGCTGCCTGCCAGTTTGCTAACAACCAGCACCAGACTGAAATCCATCACTCTGTGACCGATGAGCTGCCGGATGATGGCTGCATTGTTGAGAGAGCACCAAGATGCTCCCCACTGTCCATGGGTGGCTTGCACCTGTGCCTCGCACCTCACTCACATCAGTCTTAGCCCCTTCACCCCTTCCATGGGCCAGCTTCCTCTCAGGTTTTTCTCAAGAGCATCCCTAACATATCACAGGTCAGAGTGGACTGGTTACAACAGGAAAGACGGGTGCTTTCTGGATCTAGTCAAGCATTATCTCCTGACTTAAACAAAGCCTTTTCAGCATCCATTGGCAACTGATCTGCAGACTTTCAGGGCAAAAATGTAAGGCAACTTATGGCAGAGCTCATTTTTCTTAGACTAATGCCTCTTGTAGGATGAGGCAGGTCCTTCAAGGTTCAGGAGCTTCTCCCCCTGAGATAGACCAGTGAAAGACAGCATATGCCCAGCTTCACCTACACTCGTTTTACTCAGAAGCAAGCACAGCTGTAGAAAAAGAAACAGTAGTTAGGAGGTCTAAAACTGTCACAACTGCCCCGTCCCTTTATCAAAGATATAGAGTCCTGGGATTCTTCACAACTGCATGAACACTAGCTTCCTTTAAGCCATATTAATGATATTAGATATTATTTGGTTGTGTCTGATTTGGTTCCACTTTTTGACATCTTATATTGAATACAAAACAGAAAGCAACAAGAATAAAAATGCAAGAATAAAAACAGAAGTGCTTTAAAGCAACATGTTTCAAGTCCTCATTATTTACAAAGGAACAAAATCACTTAAAGGCACCTGTGTCAATGGGGACACAGAGCTGCATGAGGTAAAGAAGACTGGTCCCCTTCTCTCCACCCCAATATCCTCTCTGCTTTCTGATGCTTTATTATTAACCACAAATGTAGTAATTTTAGGCTGCTGTCCTGCATGCTAATATGTCCCTCTGAAAAATAAACAGGATGCATGAATGTGCAAATGTAAGGTACTAGATTAAAGCTTTAGCATGCATAATGTTTTACAATATACAGTATATTGTTTCAGTTATTCTCAAAACCACCCTATCAGTTTTGCAAAAGGTGGAGAACTTAGGCAGGATCCACACTAACAGTTTTGCCACATTTCATTTCAGTTAGCTTCCTCATCGTCCTAGGACACATCTTTCTGTCTTTCCTGTAAATGCACACCCCTTGCAGAATTGCACTTGGTTTTTTAAATACATTTTTCTTAGACAACATTGAATTTGTCACATTTCTGATAAGTTTGATGTATTGTGATTTAAAAGGCAGCCAGGGCAAGGGGAATATTGAAGCAGGATATGGTTTGGATAATATCATCTCCTTGTGGTATTTTCCCTATAATTTTCTCTACTACTTTTTTAAAATAATCTTTTGCAAAACCTGCAATCATAATAAAATATAGCAGATTAAGAAACTCTATTCAAATTCTAATGTGTCATATTTGCATCATTTCTAACCAAGGGCATCCTACTGGATCAAGTTCCAGGTCAGATGCAAAACTAACTCAAGTGAGCTCCCTTTGCTGTCTCAAGCAAAAGCACTACATTGCTGCCGATCCACAAATAAGTTCTCAGCCTTTCAATCAGCCTTGTCTTTAGTCACAGGGGATCACAACAGTGCCAGTTTCAATCCCAGTGCCCTTTCAAAAATATAAGAAGGTGAGAAAGGGTTGTTGCCACCATAGGATCAGAACCCCTTGAAGTCAGCCAGTTTATCTAACCCGTTTGCCCTATTTGTGTCCAAGTTCCATAAATTTAAAAAGGGAGGATTTATTAAGGATGATGGGATAATGAGCATGTGGAATAAGCCTGTTAGAACCAAATACTAATCTAAAGATACCATAGTTTCAAGTACGATCCAAAGCAAACACTGAATTTCTCTATAGCTCTCGCTGTTACACCCATACTTCACAATCCTTTGCACCCTCCTTTATTCCCTGCTTGGGAAATTTCACTGCTCAAATAGTTCAAGCCCACACTTGTTTCCATATAACTGCAAAGGTAAATTACTCATACTGGCCCATAAAGAACGAAGTCCTAATGCTGACTTCATCCGAACGCTGTGTACTCTGTGAGGAACATCGAACAGATAATAGAGCTAGCCTGAGGTTGATGTGGGGTTTTTTTTTTTTGGGGGGGGGGGTGGAATCATGGCTCAGTGCTTAAGCTCATGCTGAAGGGTTCAGTTCCTAGCATCTCCAGTTAAAGGGTTTGCAGGTAAACTGGTCTAGGAAAGGCCGCTTCCTGAAACAGGTAACTGTTGCCACCAATTGGAGCAGGCAGCACTGGCCCAGGTGGATCACTGCTCTGACTCAGTATAAAAAAAACACATAATATGTCCATAGAAACAGGCGAGGAACCTGAGTCGTAAAACAGGGCATCTTAGAAGCCATTCCTGTGAAGCTGATTGTCACGTAGACCTGTCACTTTTAATCACAAACCTCTTTGAGGGAAATGAACTGCTTGCTACATGGAACAGCCACACTGTAGTACTTTTTAAATAGTCACTACTGTGTGTGAGACAGCTTCTTTGCATGAATCAGACCAAATTACACCACACTTAGCTCTCAAAGCCTCAGTCACCAACTAGATGCAGCCACTATTATCTATGCAAGTTCTTATGTGTTTGCATACACAACAGAAATCTGTGGCTATGAGTTCCACAGTAGAACAGCATGTTTAGTAAAAATAGCACTTGCTGAATTAAAAAGATGATGAAGTTAATGAACTAATGGAATACGAAATTCCTTCCAAGGCAGCCCACAAGACATTCGCAATGCCACCAGAATACAGAATGACAACAATGAACCAGAAGTGAGAATTAAATTGGGGTGTTCTCTCTCTCCTCCCTCATACCTTCAATATGGCCACAGTGGGAAGGTCCCTGGGATTGCCGGCAGATATCTCAGATAGTGCTGACAGCAGATGGACAGAACATTAAGAATAACTTACCTCATTATCTGCAATTACATTACTGCCACACACCTCATTTCTTCGCAAAGAAAAGAAAATTAGTTTTATATTGACTTCATCCTAGCACTTTTCCCAACCGGCCACTGGATAAACCACTCATTGTTTGAAGGCAGGGATTTGGGACACAGAGTGGGGGTGGGCTTTGATGCCTCAATGAATAACAATTTCTCCTAACCTGTTGCCTAAAGGTGAGACTCTCCTCATACACAGCAGCCCATGTTTTTGTGTGGAAGGCTAGGTTTAGGAATGAGACACAAGTTACTAGGGCTTGATCTTGGATTATTAGCCCCTGAAATGAGAAACTTCAATTCACAAATCACCCGTATGGTAGTCAATGGCATTCAAAAGGCCCAGCCTGGAGGTGAGAAGTTCTCAGGCCATATAGGGATCTGTCTCTGCTATACACAGCATGCTTCATTTCCATTTCCTGTCTGGCCCCTGCCATGGGATGTCACCTTTCCAATGTACATAAAGACCCCAAACAATGGCCTGCCCTCAAGGGCCAACATGCCTGAGAACTGAAATGGGGGAAGCATGCAGGGAAGGGGCAGCAGGTTACAATGGAGACATTTCCCCATGTGTCAGCATCCTGCAACCTCTCCATCCATTAGCCGTAATTGCTGGCAGCAGAATAACAGCATTTTTAAAAGCAGAGCTTTGCTCTGCTGGGTAGAGAGAAGGGGGAACATGTTCTCTGCTTCAAGGTGCAAATGCCAGGCTCCCATCTGTCAGGAGGAAGGGCAGAAAGAGCCACCCGAGAGGCCGTCACATATCCATTTTGCTTGAGAACATGGGAGGGTCCTGCATGTAAAGGGAACACTCACACTCCAGGAATCACTGAGCAGGTAGAAATCATACCCAGTTCTGGGCTAAACAAGTTGCCCCCTGCTGAGAGATGAAGAGGCTGACAGTGATTCAAATCTTCATTTACAGCCACAGAAAAAGGCTAGACCATCCTAATTGCTCACAACTTTTATCCATGCAAATATATACCTATATCAGTATCTCGCCTGCATCCAACACAATGAGCTAAATTTAGGTTTTAAGGCACCATCCAAGCCACTCTAAATAGTGGTGGCTTGCCAGAATCCTAATCTGTGCTGAATTCAGCCTGTGGTAGCATATGCTTATACTACAGGCTTGGAATCGAAAGCAATGTACAAAAGTTAGAAGTAGACAGTCCTTTCCAGGGGTTACTATGAGCTGAAATGTTTGGTGTAAATCATTCCTGAGGCTCAGTGGGGAAGGCACTCTGCCTGCTAAATTTCTCACATAGTGTGGTTGGGGCTGAACTCAGTTGTGGGTGGTGCCATCACTTTTCAATGTCTCCCTCCCCACTTTGTGGGTGTGGAGGGGGGCTGGCCCTTGCCAGAGATCTGACCTTATCACTTGTAAATTCCTTTGAAACCAGGCTGAGGATTTCCCAACTGGCCTGTGCCAACCATGCCAAAGGTCTCTTCACTGAGGACAAAGAAAGACAACTTTTTTGGACAATGGCCAAAGTATTGTTTGGATTGCCATTTAGTGGCCTCGGTTAACCGGGCATGCAATGAGGCTCAAATCCAGTTGGCATTCAAAACAGATGTACTGTATAAATAAATACCAGCCATCACATTGCCTGAATGATCTACTGTTCTATGTAGTTGTTTTATGTTTATCCTGCTACTCAAGGAGCTCAGAAGTGTTTTGGCCTCCTGAGGTAAGCTGGGTTAAGAAAGGGATTTGCTCCAGGCCACCTGGAGCCACCAGGCCACCAGGCATCACGGCTGAACAGAGATCTGATCTTGGGCTTCCCTAATCCAAACCTCATGTTAAAGTCACTATCCCACAGTTGCTCTCCAGCAGCAAATTACCATATTGTTTTAAGTGGTGGATTTAAAAGGGGATAAATTTTCCTGAATTTCAGAAGATAAAGGACCTAAATGGATAGTGTGTCTACTAGTGAAATAGGGCAGAAAAATTGGATATTGACATGATACAGTTTAGTTTACTAAACAGAAGTCAAATAAACATGCAAAACCATCTGTGGTCAAGTATGGGCATCTTAAATGTCTAAAAAAAAAAACCCTCACATCAGTGCTTTCCACCATGTACCTGTAAGGTATATACTGAAATCTGGCACTAGCTGGAGTCCAGACTGCAGGTGATATGTCTGCCCCACTCCTTACTGTGCATGTATCAGGAACAGCAAAGCAAGAGATGTTTGCCCCTCTTTCTCAACTGGTCACTGAGAAATTCTTCTGGTATCTAGCTTCCACAGCTGCTCTTGTGCTGGTTATAAGGAGCTGTGTTAGACAGTGCAATTCGCCCTCCTCACCCCATAATATCTACCATACTTTCAGGAAAAGATTGTTCCCAGCTAAGAGTTCACAGTCTTGTTCACCATTCTTGCCATACTGCCATAAAGCCAGGCTCTAGTAAAAAAGAGAAGCCCAAGTCTCTGCTGAAGGGAGAAGGAAGAGATACGTTGGCTTGTCTCTGCCTTGCTTGGGATTCCAAGTATAGAGGCAAAACAAGTACAGATGGTGACCATTTTAGGCACGATCACTGATGTGTGGGTCCTTTTGGACCTGGAAGAAGGCACAATGTGGCGTAACAGGGCACAAAATGGTTGTTGCCTGTAGACTCATTTCCACTTCCCTTGTCTAGCTCTGCAATGAAGCCGGGGCAGAGGGATGTAGAGGCACATGGGCTTGTTTGCACCTGCCATGCATTTTGAACACCCAGCAACTACAGAGTCAAAGCAAGCCTCTTCTCACCTCCAGTTCCAAGATGGAGAGGGCAGGAGGTTATTTTCACACTGTGCAAAATGCTCCACCACCACTCCTGCTCCAGACTTCCAGCAGGAGAAGGAAGCAGGGGAATACTCTTGGATTTGTGCTATGTTTAAGGGTCTAGCATGCGGTCGAGGACCAGGCCCTACCCACTGAAGGATGATGATGATACTCTTGGCACCAACAAATTTTGGGTTGGCCACCAAGGCAATAAATATTTACTGGCCTCTGCTCCCAATTCTAGTACCTGAGATGCCAGAGATTGAAACTGATACCTTATACATGCAAAAAGAATTGTGCTCTGTTGCAAAGCTATGATTCCTCCCATGTTTCTCTTAGTGACAATTATGATTACAGTATGTTATGAAAACAGTCACTGTTGACTTGATCCCTAGGATACACCTGTGCATAGATGAGTGTCCAACAGCCAAGGCATTTGTTTTCTCCAGCATTTCCTTCTTTCCTGACCAGGCCTGAAGAGTAGCTTCCTTGCTATACCCTAGGAGCTGCATTCCTCATCAGCCTTCTTTCTCCCTGGCCACCATCCAAAGAAAAAAAAAGAACATCCCATGACAACATAACCCCTTCCACTTGCTCAACATTTATATTTGTTAAACTTTTCAGCAAACTTTCAGATTTTTGTGTGCATTTGAAGTTCTCAGGATTTACTCAGCATCTTGCACCCAGTAGTCCAATGAAGCTGGGCCTGTTTATTAATCAGCTCCCAAGAAGCATCCCAAAATGACTGAACAATAAAAATATCAACAGCAAAAAACATATAAAAACAAGTTTTTTTTATTGCACTTTTACCCCGCTCTTCAATCAAAAAAGCTCCCAGAGAAGCTTATTTATCAAGACAAAAGTCCCTACCCTCAGGTTTATAATCTAAAGCAGGTATCAGCAAACTTTTTCAGCAGGGGGCCAGTCCACTGTCCCTCAGACCTTGTGGGGGGCCGGACTATATTTTGGAAAAAAAAGAACAAATTCCTATGCCCCACAAATAACCCAGAGATGCATTTTAAATAAAAGGACACATTCTACTCATGTAAAAACACACTAATTCCCAGACTGTCCACCGGCCGCATTAGAAGGCGATTGGGCCGCATCCGGCCCCCGGGCCTTAGTTTGGGGACCCCTGATCTAAAGCGAAAGAAGAGCCAGTGGCCCGTCTAGTCCAGCATCCTGTTCTCAAAGTGGCCAACCAAATGCCTATGGGAAGTTTGCAAGCAGGATCTGAGCACAACAGCATACTCTCCTCTTTTGATTCCCAGCAACTGGTATTCAGAAGCATACTGTCTCCAAAAGTGGAGGTAGAACATAGCCATCATGACTAGTAGTCAATGACAGCCTTATCCTCCATTAATTTGTTTAATCGTCTTTTAAAGCCACTGCAGTTTCAGAACCCAGTTCTGAAAATTACAGTTCTTATAATGATCAGCTGTGATAGAAACAGTTCAGGTAGACTGATGGAAAGGCTGCTGCTAAGTGATGGTTGGGAAAGCACCAAAAGCTGCTGGTCTCTCGGCAGAACAGATGAAATAGTCCTGCTTCCCTTCTCTCCTTCTGCTCTGCAGCCAGATTCCACCTGCCTTGCTCTGATCTGGAGGGTCAGAAGCTGTGCTATTTTGCAACTTGAAAGTGTTTGTGTGCCTTAGACTGTATTGCATAAGATTACCTTTGGGTGTTGTATAGCTCTGTAATGGTATGTCTATCATTCAACCTAAGTCACAGCTTGCAAACTAATTCTGGGGCTCATATAGAAAGGTGCTTTCAAGGCATGTGAGGAGGAAAATTCTACCATCAGCCATTTCTAATAATGAGATGTGGTAACAGCCTCCTGTTGTGACTGGACACTAAAGAAAACCAGTTCCTAAAATGATATAATTTTGTATGGATTGTTATTCTATGATTTGGCTGGTTGCTTTTATTTTGTGTTCTATACACCATATCTGTACGGTGGGTTATAAATACTTTAATAAAATAAAAATAAATCATAAATGTGCATCAGCTTTGTAATACGCTATTATCTGCATCTACCTTGAGATTCATAAACACTTTCATGATTTGGAAAAATCCTGGAAGCCAGGCCCAAAATGCAGCCATTATCTCTATTAATATATTTATTTGTATCCTGTCCTTCCTCTAAGTAGCTCAGGGTGAAATATATGGTTCCTCCTCCCTTCTATGATCACGCAAGTCACGTGAGTTAGGTTAGGCTGAGAGGCAGGAAACAGGCCCAATGTCAAATAGCAGGCTTTGTAGCTGAGCAAGGATTTCAACTTCAGCCTTCCTGGTCTAAGTCCAACACTCTAGTGACTGTCACTACACCACACTAACTCTCACGAGGCCACAGGCCACTTTTGCTGCATGCTTGAAGTGGCCTTTTGCCCCAGCAATTCTTTATGGGATGCTATTTTACACAACTCCTGAACACAGTCCTGTTCTAAAAGAAAAGAGTCTCAAATAGCTGTATTTCTGTCAACCAAGCCCACATTGGGGTTTTCTGACGACTGTCTTAACAATAGCAAGGCTGGTGAGACATCTTCATTATGCACAGTCTCAGCCACTTGCAAGGTCTCCCATGAATGTCCACCTGCCCTTTCGGAGTTACTCTTCTTCAATACTTTTCCTAAGTCCCAACTCTTTACTGCAGACAAATTGAACACTGAATTTATACTGTTGCGAAGAACTCCAGCATCAGAACCACCAGCACATTGAAATTACCATATGGCAGGGCACAAGCTGTAATAAAAATATCTTTACCTGTCAGTGAAAGACAGCCAGAGAAGGAGCCACCCACATTTTGTGAAGCAATGTCTATCTCCTGTTCCCATAAAATACAAGGTGTTTGTGGCTTGTGGGCTTTCACGGCTTTTCTTTGTGTTTTTCAAGAGTGTTTTATTATGATGGGTTTAGATAGCCTTGAGTTCCTAGCAATGCCTAGAAAGAGTTCTGAAAATGTTTATGCATAAACAAATAGATGAATAAATGCAGGGTGGACTACCAGGGCATATAGTGGGAGGCCAAGGACCTGCACTGGAGAAAAAATTACTCAGCCTCCGTGATTAATACCACTCACCCAGCCCTGATGCATATATAATGCTGCTCAATAGTAATGAAGTGTTAACAGAGCCATTTCCTCAGAAATTCCTTTTTATCTTTCCATAAGTCTTTATAAAGGCAGAAGCAACGGCATTTCCCACCTGTCAGGATATTTGTGGAATGGGACAAGTCGCTTACGACACTTCTGAAAGTTCTGTTTTATTTATGAAGGAGTTGGACAGACATCCAGTTAAGAAAAACATCAATCTATTTAGCCCAGTAGGTTCTACAGAGTTTTCTTGAGTCTCAGGAAGACATCCTTCTCAGCCCTGCTACGTGAGAACTTTTTAACCAGATAACCCAGGGACTCTATCTGTGTCTTCATATGAACACTGCCAAGCTGATGTTCTTCCACACTCCTCTCACCTCAGAAGTTTCTCCAGTGGCAGACACTAGACTGGTACCTAGCAACATAACCTTATGCCAAGGCAGACACTGGTCCATCCAGCTCATTGTTGTCTATACAGACTGGCTTGTGGCTCCCCAGGGGTTTAGGCCCTCCAGACCTACTTGGAGGTGCCAGGCACTGAACTTGGTACTTTTTGCATGTAAACCATGTGCTCTTCTACAGAACTACATTCCTTCCCCTTGTAGTGAGGTCATAGTCCACAAACCTGCAAACCACACTTGGAGGCAGTATGCTCCTGAAAACCAGTTTGTGGAAAGGCAGGCAAAGTGCTCACATGCTCATGCCCTGCATGCAGGTTTCCCACAGGCATCTGGCTGGCTGCTATGAGAACAGGATACTGGACTAGATGGGACATTAAGACTCTTCTTACATTCCAATGAGATGCTCCATCTGGTCTCTTCTCTGTGCTACACTCAATTTTATAGCCACAAACTAAAAAAAAAGTCCACATTAGGGCCACTGAAAGTGCTTGTGTGAAACAACAAGAATGCTGGGAGGCAGAAACGAACCAGCAGCTAACTGAAAATATAACCTCTCTTCACCAGAAAGCTCTCTGTAAACTCTGCTGAAATGAGAGCTGAGCCTTGCAGCTACACTGAAGCTTTGCAATATGGGCATGGCCTATTCCTTTGTGTAAAGACAGAGATGGCAAGTCTGGATGTGAAAAGCCATGGCATGGCCAGAGACAGTAAGGCTAAAACTGTGTCCCCTTCCCCTCCATGAGATAACGACCAGGCTGATATTGAAGGATAACAGTGGTTCGGCAATAAGAGGGGGGGAAGCAATTTCATCTTTATTAGTGGGAGAATTCTCTTTTAGTAATAAGCACACTTCAAATAATTAGCGTGTTTTACGTAATAATGAAATTATGGAAATGCAGTCCACTTATTCAAACAAGTCACCATTACCATATTTTTAAATATTAGACTTAATTAGAGTTTATCACTTCACAGAAGTACGAGTGGAGATTTTTTTCCCCTACTTTGCGCAAAAAAAAAATCCTCATAAAGTGTTTATTAAGAGCGGGTAAGAAGGGGATAATGATGTGTTTGGAAATTAAGGCAATCAAACATTTAATGCTATGCACTCCTGTAGGCAAAAGCATTCAAATGAGTCAATTAGACATCCATTATCCAGGCACGATTAAACACGGCAGAACGAGAGGCTGTCCGCCCCAGTGCCTGTTTGTGCTGAGGACTTATGCCCACTTAAAGCTGGCTAATAAAACACTAAACTTGGAAGAGGATGCAAAATGCGGGTGTGGGGGGAGGGAGGCAAAGGAAGGAAGGTAAGACATAAGGAAGTGGATTGCCAGGATGACAGGCAGGCCATGAGAGGAGGGACAATGATGTAGTGGTGTCTTGTGGACCAGGGTTTCATAAATCACAATAATTAAGTTAACACGGAAATCAACTTCACCATCCCGTTAAATTACAGCATTTGCATATTAGGGCTCAAATGAAGTCTGTGTTTTGGCAGGACAAGGAGGGGGCTGGAGAGAGGGAAAAAGTAGGGTGGGAGGGGAGGAAGGAGGGAGCTGATAAGGGATCCATTTATTATGGTGAATAACTAATTTCAGAATTTATAGTGCTGGATTTTCGTCCCCATGCCATTTATATTACCGGTGGAAATTAAGGGGCGGGCAGGAGGCTGGCTGGACATCTTTCTGCGTTATTGCTTGTCTGCCATTTGCAAATCATTATTAATTGTGGCCCACGCACATGGTGCAGCAGGCCACAGCGCCTGGACAGACAGTGCCAGCACACATATCTCTTCATCAGGCCCCCAGCCACTGGCCCTGAGAGGCAATTACCCCTCCCTGATTGGTATCAGATAAGGAGGGAATTTTTACAAATTAGAGAATAAATAGGATTTCCACACATGGAGCAGAGAGGACTTGAGAGGCGGTAATGAAAAACGATACATCACCATCAGCTAGACAATCCTATTCATACAGTCCTGTATTATGCTCACCACTCATAAAAATCCCACCAAATGACAGACAGACACCGACAACATGTCCTGCAAAATCAGACACACTCCCCACCCTCAGAGTTTCCTTGGGCAGTTATCGGGGACCTTCCCCTCCAAAATGGCTACCACTAGAGATGCAATCCTGCCAACAGCTGTTTTTTTCATATAAGGATTTCCCTGGGCTAGTGAAGCCATGCCTTCAGATTTCAACGTCCTGTCCCATAACTGGAGATGTGAGGTGTGGACTGTGAGTATACAGCGTGGGAGATGCTCATTTTGCACAACATCCTTAAAAATACTTCTGTGTTAGCTCTTAACCTAGACCAGGGCTGAACCCAGCACTGAGAGGAATGAGCTGGAGTTGCACCGAAGACAGATTACCAGTTTTCCACCAGAAAGACCAGGGCAAAACTAATAAATATATTTTAGAGATAAAAAACTAATTTTCTCCATCATGCCAAATTTGACTGGCAATTCTGTTTTGTTTTAAAATTCCCACAGCGTATTAACATAAGAAAACTGTTTCTGTTGCAAATCACAGCCTTGAGTGGATGCGGTGTATTGCGCTCCCTCTTGCTATCTCTAAACTATGCCTTAATTCCCCTGGAATCTGTTTGGCTTAATTATATCCCAAGAGGCATTCATTTCTGCACTTCAGATAGAATTTTGGGGGTATACAAAGCCTAGCTTAGAACAGCAGCAAAAATATCTGCAGGCTTTCTAAGTGACTTCCTTGTCTCTCTCCTGGGAATTAGTATACCACTCTGCAAGGGAGCATTTTTGTGCTATACAGTTTCTATAGGTGTTAATACACTTCAGAAATCCAGCATGCATCTGAGCAGGGAGGCAAAGAGCACTCACCAGTTGCCCAGGATCTGGGCCAATCCAGAATGACAGAACCAGTTCCCTAAGCATGTCCCCTCTGTGAAATGGACTTGGACAGTTATTAATCTGGGCTTGTTTAAGAGCTATTGCTATGACTTGTTTTGAAAGGTTTCCACATTAGCTGATGTACCTATCCAGACCTCAGTCTAAGGAAAATTATGAGGACTCCTCCCCAAGTATGACTCATCATTTGACAGCACTAATTCTGGTCCCTATGATCCACAGAAACCACTTTCACTTCAGAATATGCCTTGGTCCCACACTGCTCCCTTTACAATGCTCCTCTAATGTCAGACAGAGGGGAATAGGGGCATCTGCAAGGAGACAGAAAGCAAACTGGAATCTTCCATCCTGGATTTGCAGTTAGTCCTCCACTGTGGCAACCATGATATTAACAGCCCTTACAAGGTTACTGGTTTGATCCACATACGACTATGTTCAATTATAACCTTTAATTAACCCCCCTCATAATTCTACAGCCACATTTCCTGGTCTGCAATATTTCAGAGAAGAATCTTAGGGCCAAATAAATGGGAGAACATTTCAGCCATTAAGCGATTAAATGAATTTTTGGAAGTATAGATGTTAGGCACGAGAGCCTCAATCCTGATTGAGACCTTGTTTGGAGGAGGAATTTAAACCCTTTACCCTCACTGCAGTCCCAGTCCAGACCAGGTCCCTATACCTGCTACACCAGCTATATTCACTTAAATGAACATTCATACAATTGCTAACTGAATGGGACCATGGTTCAGTTGGTCCACAGGCAGTTATACTTTGGCAACAACACAGTTTTCTGTGCAAGCTCCAGTGAAATAAATGGCAACTGAGCCAAGGCATATCCATGCTTTTGAGCAAGCCCCATTCATCACAGGGGCCTCACACAGAAGACGCTCAGGCTTATTGTGCCATAGGTTGAATGGCTGTGTGATGCTATGGAGAACAACTTAAAAACATACCTAACGACCAGAAAGGACCCCAAATGGGATTTAAACCGGGGCAGAATTTGTTAAAAAACAATTGTCACAATCTGTTATTTCCTCAACTTTCTTGTGCATTTAGATGCCTAATTGTAAGTGCCAGCTTGATTTAGCCATTATTCCCCAGTTTTGCTCTGGTGGGTGTTCCTGGGAGCACTCATTCACACACACAATAGGCAGAGAGTGTAAGGGTCAGGGGTGAAGCAGGAGCCAATACTCTTAAGCTGAAAGGGTCTCCATCCTTCACTGCTCCAAATCAACCAGCCAGGTGTTTGACTGTCTTGGCAATGGGGATGGATTGCCATTTCCGGCACAGAAGCTGTTCTACATGCAGTTAGAAATGTGTAAGGGAGCTCAGAGACTGGGAATTGGGGGAGGGGGGCATGGTGAAGGTCTGCACTATGGAAAGCTACGTCTCGTCAGGTAGTGCCTGAAGCACAACTGTGTTTAAAATGGTAACATTAGGGGAATTGCCCGTATTCGCCTGTGACTATTGCAGGGGAAAGGGCTTGAGTATGGAGACTGCTAGCCCCAAGTGATCCAGTGCATTTCTTTTTGAACAAGAGTACAAGAGAACTTAATCCGTTCCTGGAGTCCGTTCTTAAACCAAATCTATTCTTAAACTGAGGTGCACGCTTTCCCTAATGAGGCCTCCTGCCGCCGATGTCCTTCCACCATTCAGCTTCCGTTCATAGACTGAGGTAAAGTTCGCAAACCAAATAGTTCGAAAACAGAACTGTTCGTAAACCGAGGTACCACTGTATATGTGGGAGCGGTACTATTTTCCACTCCCTGATCTTCCATGGATCTCCTGTGTGATCACAGACAAGAACATGCTCTGGGCTACTTCCCAAACTCTACTATAGGTAATGCTGATTTTAAAAAGTGGGAGAACACTGAACTTTTCACAGCATCATTCCATGGATCTAGTGTAGAAAGAGGTAAGAAGTCACAATTCGATAGCTGAAAATGTTATTCTAAAAGCAACATTGGGAAGGCAGAGTGTGGGGCAAACAGCAGTAGTGTATACCTGCCTGCAAGGACATTGCCTCCTCTCTCACTAGAAGAAATGGCCAGAGCAATACGGCTTCTGGTATACAGCCATATATTCTCTAGGGGAAGGTCAGACCTCTGCTCGCTGTAAAGGAGTCATGTCTTAGCACTTATCCTCACAATATTTATGGCAAGTTTATGCCTGGCTGTTAAAGTCAGCAGTAGTTACTGCTGATAAAGGCAGGGCTCTGCTCCCTGGAACTTTCTGCCCTTGCTAAACTGCTCATCGCTGTCTTTTGGCTGCTCCTGCTGAGAACCTCACATGAACACTGGGGTTTCGTTTCCAGCAATGAGAAATTTCAATACTTGCTGCAGAAAAACACCAGTCACCTCTGCAGGCACTGAAGTCTCTGGGTTCTATATTCCTATGATTGGATTGCTACAAGCAAGGACCAGCTTTTTCTGTCTACACTTGCACCATGTGCTAGGGACTATAGCCTGGCCTCATGGGTACCTTCACAATCAAAGATTTTAAAATCAAATTATAATGATCACCGATTCATCTCCACTGAGGCCCCACTGGTCTCTAGTGGATATCCTAGGTTGCAAGAGGAACCTGGTCCTAAATATTAACATATATTTTTGCTTCATTGGTATCTTACACAAGAAGTATGTGACAGGCAAGAAGTGGTGAATCTTATCTTCCCAAATAGCTGCTTGCATCCTTACTGCCAGATAGAAAGGAGATGCACCCTTTGAGTAGGGTAGGTGGTGAGAGCTGGTCTTCCAGCTACTCTCCTTGCCCATTATTTTTACTTTGTCAGGAAATTATTTTTACCATATTCATTGACTTGAGAGCAGCTGTCCCTCCATCCCTTTCCATCCACTGCTCATGAGTGGGATTCAGCTAATAAGACCATTAATGGAATCCCTTTGCAAGGGCTTTCATTTGTGCAATAGGGGCTTTCCCACCTGCATCCCCCCAAATTGGCTCTTCGGCAGGGGGAGAACCCATGGAACAGCCTGCTCAGGAAGGAAAGGGGGTATTGTTCAGTCTGCAAGCCAAAATGCTTGCCCTGATGCAACAATCACCTTAGCACGGCATTGAATCCCTCCCCACGTCTCACCAGCAAGCCTTGAACAACCCCCTGGTCACTTCCTGGTTCACCTGAAGCTACTGGGATTGGGACCCTAATTAGGAAGAGACATCAAAGTCAAAATGGGAGAATCTGTTAAGTGGAGCTACTTCTCCCTGAGAGTGACACACCATGACAAGAAAAAGGAATGAAAGGGAAGGGTTGCAATTCCGGAGCTTCCAAGAGTCCTAATATAAAGTTTTCTGCTTTAAAGCCAGGCGAGATGGCCTAGTTATTGCGTTGAAAGGCTTTGGAATGAAACTGCAGAGCTACACTCAAAATCTTTCAAATAAGCCCAGCTTCATTTTGGCAGGTCCAGCAAGGCAGAGGCACTGATTGCACACAGAAGGCCAGCTCTCTTTATCTTGGAGGGAGACCTGCCTATTTTTAAACATTAGCTCCCAATCCTCAGTCCAGCCCTTTGTCTCTCTTGCCTTCGGAAGGACAGATCAAACGCCAGACCCTTGCCATTGTTTCTCTCCCAGCGAGAAGGATGCAGAGCTGTAATCTTCCCACAAAGCCACACGCTTCAAAGGAATCAAAAGTGCTTATTAAAAGTCCTGGGAAACTAATTTAATAACATCCCAAAGGGCTGGAAAAATCAGCACCGGAGGCTCAAAATATAGCCAGGGGTGAGGAACTATTTTATCTAGCTACAGATGCACAACAGCCTCCTGTGCTCAAGAGGGAGTTTCTTCCATCTCCACAAGGGAAGAATCTACATTTGTTTTATGCCTTTAAATTATTTCTCTGGTACTCTGCCTACTGATCCTTCTTTGCCAGGACTACTTCTAAAAATCCACAGCTCTTCATCAGACTACACAGGCTCTAATGAACTGATCAACATTATCAGTAGCCTCAAAAAACCTTTCTTATGAAAAGCAACCAATAATGTTATGTATCTCTCTGGGTCACCACCAAAGATAAGGATCACACATTTAATAACAGCCCAAAATGTACAAGAAAGCCATTCTAGGAGGTAACACCATATATATGTTGATGCTTAAATTTACCTGGTTTTGCATATGCTATACAGTCGTATATACAGCAGTGGCCAGAGGACTGGAGAAGATAAGTCTACATCCCAATCCCAAAGAAGGGCAGTGCCAAAGAATGCTCCAACTACCGCACAATCACACTCATTTCACACGCTAGCAAGGTTATGTTTAAAATTCTACAAGGCAGGCTTAAGCAGTATGTGGACCGAGAACTCCCAGAAGTGCAAGCTGGATTTCGAAGGGGCAGAGGAACCAGAGACCAAATTGCGAACATGCGCTGGATTATGGAGAAAGCTAGAAAGTTCCAGAAAAAACGTCTACTTCTGCTTCATTAACTACGCAAAAGCATTTGACTGTGTTGACCACAGCAAACTATGGCAAGTTCTTAAAGAAATGGGAGTGCCGGATCACCTCATTTGTCTCCTGAGAAATCTCTATGTGGGACAAGAAGCTACAGTTAGAACTGGATATGGAACAACTGATTAGTTCAAAACTGGGAAAGGAGTACAACAAGGCTATATATTGTCTCCCTTCTTATTTAACTTATATGCAGAATTCATCATGGGAAAGGCTGGACTGGATGAATCCAAAGCTGGAATTAAGATTGCCGGAAGAAATATCAACAACCTCAGATATGCTGATGACACAACCTTGATTTCAGAAAGTGAGGAGGAATTAAAGAACCTTTTGATGAGGGTGAAAGAGGAGAGCGCAAAATATGGTCTGAAGCTCAACATAAAAAAAACTATGATCATGGCCACTGGTCCCATCACCTCCTGGCAAATAGAAGGGGAAGAAATGGAGGCAGTGAGAGATTTTACTTTCTTGGGCTCCATGATCACTGCAGATGGTGACAGCAGTCACAAAATTAAACGACACCTGCTTCTTGGGAGGAAAGCAATGACAAACCTAGACAGCATCTTAAAAAGCAGAGACATCACCTTGCCGACAAAGGTCCGTATAGTTAAAGCTATGGTTTTCCCAGTAGTAATATATGAAAGTGAGAGCTGGACCATAAAGAAGACTGATCGCCTAAGAATTGATGCTTTTGAATTATGGTGCTGGAGGAGACTCTTGAGAGTCCCATGGACTGCAAAAAGATCAAACTTATCCATCAGAAATGGATCAGAAATCAGCCCTGAGTGCTCACTGGAAGGACAGATCCTGAAGTTGAGGCTCCAGTACTTTGGCCACCTCATGAGAAGAGAAGACTCACTAGAAAAGACCCTGATGTTGGGAAAGATGGAGGGCACAAGGAGAAAGGGACAACAGAGGATGAGATGGTTGGACAGTGTTCTCGAAGTGACTAGCATGAGTTTGGCCAAATTGCGGGAGGCAGTGAAAGATAGGCATGCCTGGCGTGCTCTGGTCCATGGCGTCACGAAGAGTCGGACATGACTGAACGACTGAACAAAACAAATACAGTCGTACTTTGGTTTTTGAACCGTTTAGTTCTCGAACGTTGTGGCTCCCAAATGCCACAAACCACCATCCATATATATGCGTGTGTGTGTGTGTGTGTGTGTATGGATGGTGGTCTTTCTGCTGGTCTTTGACCGTATTAAAGTTTTACTTACTATATATGCTTAAATTTACCTGGTTTTGCATATGCCTATACAGTCGTACTTTGGTTTCTGAACCGTTTAGTTCTCGAATGTTTTGGCTCCTAAACGCCACAAACCCGGAAATGACTGTTCCAGTTTGCAAACTATTTTTGGGAGCCAAACATCTGACAGGGCTTCCGATTGGCTGCAGGACCTTCCTGCATCCAATCAGAAGCCACGCTTTGGTTTCCAAATGTTTTGGAAGTCAAACAGACTTCCGGAATGGATTCTGTTCAACTTCCAAGGTACGACTGTATTGAATGGCTTAGCACAGGCATAGGCAAATTCGGCCCTCCAGATGTTTTGGGACTACAATTCCCATCATCCCTGACCACTGGTCCTGTTAGCTAGGGACCATGAGAGTTGTAGTCCCAAAACATCTGGGGGCAGAGTTTGCCTATGCCTGGCTTGGCATATATTATAACCCCCAGGGGTTGTTGGACTAGAATTCCTTCAGCTACAGCCAGAAGACCAATAGTCAGGGATGACAGAAGCTGGAGAAGGGGCCATGTAGTTCAAGTGGTAGAGCACCTGCTTTCCATGCAGAAAGTCTTGGATTCAATCCCCAGCATCTCCAGGAAAATGCATAGCCCCATATCCTTAAACCCCAGCTACCTTAAGCAAAAGCTTGTGCATAAAGCTGCCAATCCCCACAAAAAAAATAACTCTCAGAAAATAAATAAGATAGAATCAGACAGAATAAAGATTTGGAATAATTGTCTGCATCAGCGGAGCTACCACATTCTTGTAGGAAATCAAATATGTTGGATTGTGATGGTGTCCTAACAAGATTATCTCATGCCCAAAGTTAACCTCAGGTTCTAGCAGCCCTCAAATGTCAAAAGATGACTGATCAAGAAAGTTATTAAGATTAATATACAGAAAAAGTATTGTTTCTTCCAACTCCACATTTACATAAGGTTAATATGGTGAAGCTGACCCAGGAAAAGAAAGCTGCATCTTAGAAGCTTGCTGACTGTCACCATGATAACTGCTTCAGACTGAATATAAAGAATCTAAAGAAAAAACAAGCCTGCTGTGGTTGAAAGTCTCATTCTTTTCACCATATGCAGAGTTATAGCTGTGGTAACAATTGCATTCCTTTAACTATTTGGAACATTTGCAGAACTTCACATACATTGCCTTCTTGTAGTTCTTACAACAGCCCTTTTAGGTAGGCCAGGCTTCTTTTTGCTTCAGTAGGCATTTTAAGAAAGTTTTACTGATTAATTTTCTCTATTGTATCTTTCTTCTAACCTATGATATTAAGTGGATATAAATGGTTGAAATAAATATTCTTATCAGCACAGCACAGACTGGGGGAAGAGGGATATTGCTGAAAGTTTGTTGCTTAAGTTAGTTTGTAAAACGGCCAAAACACAAACAGAGAAGTTTGCAAGTCATAGCTCAGTTTCTTAGTCACTATGCTACACCAGCTGGTTGTTTTATCAACATAAGGGGACATGCAACAAAAAGTTGCAACACAACATAAGGGGGCATGCAACAAAATGTTGCAGCAGAGCTTTCCAAATTTTTCATGTTGGTGACAGCCTTTTTAAATATGAATCATTTCGTGACAGAGTAATTCAGTTTTACTAGCAAACTAGAGGTTAAACTAACCCCTTTTCAGCCCTGTGAGAAGCCCGGGGAATGTTCGTGCGGCACACCTACACACTGCAGCCAACACACTAACGTGTCACAACACACAGTTTGGCAAGCTCTGCCTTAGAGGAATGCTTCTGTTAACGGCTCTGGAGAGTCTGGACTGAGAGACAGGTTACATACTCCGCTAACCCAGAGATAATGCTTCACATTAAGAACTTTGCTTCAGGATAAGAACATAAATTGTGCTCTGGCAGTGCAGCAGCAGCGGGAGGTCCCCTTAGCTAGAGTGGTGCTTCAGGTTAAGAACAGTTTCAGGTTAAGAACGGACCTCCAGAACGAATTAAGTTCTTAACCTGAGGTGCCACTGTAATCCTGGCATGTGGAAGTCCAAGTGGAGTACAGTGGTACCTTGGTTTAAGAACAGCTTAGTTTATGAACAACTTGGATTAAGAACGCTGCAAACCCGGAAGTAGGGGTTTTGGTTTGTGAACTTTGCCTTGGAAGCAGAACATGTTCCGCTTCCTGTTGAGTGTGTTCCATTTGTAAATTGAGTCCCCCGCTGCTATGGGAAAGCATGCATTGGTCTAAGAACGCTTTGGTTTAAGAACGGACTTCTGGAGCGGATTAAGTTTGTAAACCAAGGTACCACTGTATGCAGTTTCATTCCTATGAAAACTGCATTATTTTGTTGTTTAATTATCAATTTATTCAACTACACATGGAGATTCTGAGTGGGGGGGGGGGAGAGCACCATGGTTCCATAAGCACTAGAACAGAGCCACTCTGTCTTCAGAACTACAGTGGTGCCCCGCTAGACGAAAATAATTCGTTCTACGAGTGTCTTCGTAGAGCGAATTTTTCGTCTAGCGAAGCGGCAATGCAGCGCGGAGGTTTCCGCGTCGAAATTTCCCCCCCCCCCGTCTTGCGAGGCAGCCCCATTGACTTTTTCGTCTTGCAGGGCAGCCTTCTGCTAGCGAATGCCGTTCGTCTAGCGAGTTTTTCATCTAGCGAGGCACCACTGTATTCAGTACCATTTAGCCAATGGGTTTTCTTATTCTATTAGACATCTTCTCTGAAGTACCAAGTTCAAGCCTACCCAGCCTGTGAAGTGCCAGAGAACATTTAGGTCCCAAAGAACCTTCTCTGGAAGTTGGAGGGACGGAACTCGCTTTGTGGGCATGCTACAGCTCCTGAAAGCTAGCTAATATATGGCTTTTGCAAAACTCTGCTCAGAATGGTGAGAGCAGGGAAGCTGTCACCAGCTGCCCCTGTTTAAGGGGGTCCGATCAGGAAAGAGGCCATTTGGGACTGCCAGAGCCGGCTACCTTTGAGAAGGGAAGAGAATAGAAGTGTCGACCACCATTAGCAGGCTGCTTCACTCCGGATCATTAAATATGTATATCTTATTACACGCCTTGTTAGAGGATCGAGCTCTATTGACTGATAATAAATTCCAAGCCTCATCCCAGCCATAAATTTATCTGGAGACGATGAAGACTCAATAATCTAGTCATGCAGATAATATGATAGGGCCTTAAAAAGATCATTACACTGGATGTCAAAATTAAAAGTGAAATACACTTTATTAACACTGTTTCCACACTCAGGCCCATTACTCGTTCTAGGCCCTATTCCCGCCCACCCAAACCTGCTGACTGATGATTTGGGGCCAGGCAAAACAAGCCCCCGGCCTCCTGGAACTATGTGAGTGTGCAGCTAGCGCAGTGCTTGATTTCTAAAAAGACAGAAGCCAGGGTTGATGGAAATGATAGTTCTGCTCTGAAAGACTTTACTCCCTGATTCAGATACATTGGGGTGGGGTTAGCTGTGTTTTTTTCAGTAGAAACACAAAGATGTTCTGAACTTGCTTGGTTTATATAAGGTGCATGTTCCAGGACTGAGCCTTGGCTTTGAAAGCATGATCCACAGCTTATATTGTCACATCCTGGCGCAAATTTAGCCTGACTATACCACCCTCACCATCTAGATGGGAACAAGCTGCAGAGCTGGCAAGTCCCACTGAGTGCTAAGAGAATCCCAATAGAAAGCACAGCACAAGCGACATTGTTCAAGCTCCGCCACCCGAGAACACATCCCAAGGCAACGGGGCAAAGGCACAGATCTGTGAGCTGCAGGCAGCCCTTGCCAAGGCCACAAACAGAGCAGTATGGTGGGCTCAGAGGCTTCAGGCCACCCAATGCCTTCTACTCCCCAGCTAGCTACCCCTCCAGACATGATTTCTCGCTTCTAATCAGAAGGTCACAACCATTTAAACCCCTTTGATTAGGGCTGGCGGCTCCTGCTCTTCTTGTATTGGCCCCACTGGCCTCTTTGTGCTCCTGCCTCCGGATCAATTGGATGTATCAAGTTTAAAGTGGTTCCACCAAGGGCTCACGCACTTCAATTCCACTATACACCCCCCTTTCCCACCTTCCTCTCCAGACAAACAAGGTGGAGGGCACGCGAATCGATAAGGCAGCACAGATCAGCTGCCAGGAAACCAATCGCAGATCAGATTGAAACTGACTTCTGCTTGTATCTTACCAGCTCTCTCTACAATAGATTGGCTTGCAAAATCCGATGGAAAAGGAAGACAAAAGGGAGGGGGGGATCCGATAATACTCCTTGCCATGGCTGCTCTAATCTGTGACAGCCTGAGGATTTGCTGAAAACCATTATCACATCACAGGCTCCCTCCTCTCCTTCTCCGATAAAACCCTGGCTAATCTGTTTGTTGCAAGGACTGAACAAATGCATTTAGCGAAACAAGGAATGGGGATTCCCCACACCCACCTCAGGAAATGTGGGAAATGTGAGCAGGACCTGGTCAGGTTGAGAAGCCTGTTGCAGGAAGAGACCCTAAGCATAGACTGGTGGGAGGGAAGCAGAGCAGGTGTGTTTGGTTTGCCAGTAAATACAGGTGTTAACTGCTGTAAGATTTCTAAAAGTTTTGTCTGGTTCAGGGACACTAGTCACTAGTTATGTAATTGACTGTAATTCCTTGGTTTTGAGAATAATCCTTGATGATTCGCAGTGCTTGCATCACAGCACCCAGAGTTTTTCTTGAGCTCGGATTTTGACCCAAGCCTGAGAAGAATTCCTTCCTCCCAACCACCCAGCTCTTATTAAGGCTGAGCAGGAAATTTCTTTCCCCTCTTCAGTGCTTGGATTGCTGTTTACAACAATGCCAGGATCCTTAGAATATGCATTTTTCTCAAGGTAGACAGACACCTTGGAAAAATCTGCCTCAACAGCTGCTGTATCCCATTATCCCAGGCATGGCAGACTGGGGAAACGAAAATACAACCCTCCCTCATACTGCCAAAGAGGTGGGGGAAGATACATGCCACTACAGCAGTAACTATTGCCATGTAAAGCACCTGAGTGGCTGCTTTAGAATGGCCACTGAAAAATAGGAGGACTGGTATACTTTATCTTCTTTTAGTTCCCTTAGTGAAACCTCTTTATGTTTCTGGCTACCTGATTTGTATGTATAGCTTGACAAGGCAGAAAGGGGTAGGGGTAGGGGTAGGGGTAGGGGTAGGGGTGTGTGTGTGTGTGTGTGTGTGTGTGTGCGACAAGTGTTTGTTGAATGCCCTTTAGACAATGTTCCCGGTCCTTGAGCAAAAGTGTCAGTTCTTCTATGCACTCTGGGAACCAGACACCTAACTTATTTACTCATGTAAGTTGCAGGGCACTGGCTCACACTATCCCTGGGACCTCAATGCCAGTTTGGTATGGTGCCCCCCCCTCCTGCTGCCAGTTGGCTGCTACACTACAGGCTCTTATTACCTGTGCACAGAAAATGCGACAGGAACAAAGGGACTCTGGGATCTGTAGTTATTGAAAGGGCATGTCATGCAACAGAAGCACTCATGTCTCTTGCACTCTGCCTACAGGTCCATGTTTCTTCTACAAGTGTGTGCTGTGCGTGCGTGTTGTGGAGGAGATGCCTGGCCAATAAGCTAATAATTCGGAATCCTGCCTGCTCTGTTCTAACACTGCTTTGCCAGAGGCAATCTCACACGATTTAAGGTTCCCTCACTTGTTATCTGCACAAAGCAGGCTCCATGCATTGAAGACACAGTAGGCTTTGCTGTCCTGAACATCACACTGATCCCCAGCTCCCACACCTCAGCCAAGCAATAGGTACATATTGTAAAGAGGCTTCCACAAGAACAGGATTCCAGACTGTATACAAGTCATGCATGGTTACTCTGATGCATATGTCCACATTCAATGTGTGGATACCAGGGAGTGGGACTGCAGAGCCATGTGATATTGGAAGACAGGGCCAACAAAAGGCCTTGCTACCTCTTTAAACAGTGGAATCCCCTTTGTGCAGGTTAATGAATCAAGGAAGTTCTAGACATCACATATAGGTAAAACAAACAGACAGAAGTAAGTTTGCATAGACATTCTCAAATACCATTAAGCCTCGGGTTTTTTCCTCATGGTAATAAGCTTACAGGGCGGGCTTCCTGGCCATCCCCCATGCTTGAGCTCTTCTCTCACACACAAACAAACAAACACACACTTAACTTTGCTCAGTTTAGAGGACAAGGCTTCCACAGGCAGGTTTGTACTGAGATGACCTTTTTCATCATACAAATATACTGAATTATGTTCTTTCAACAAAGAAGATTCATATTAGGCTAGCAGTCCCATATATGTTGCTCCTGTACTTTATCATACAAATGTTTGTGTGTTGTAGCCACATAGGAGGAGGAGGAGGATTGGTCACGACTGAGCAAGAACAGCCACTTTCTCACTGCTGAATGATTTCTAAGTTATTTGCAATACATCAGTATAGGGGCTGGTTTGGAAAGGGCAGACCAGGGACCGCATACTTTTCCTGATATCCTCCAATGTGAGTGTGTGGTGGGGTGTACGGAGAAGGCCATATCTGAGCTCCACAAAGCTACGCCCTCTGGTGTCTCTTCATGTCTGATTCTGTGGCTACAAAACAAGAGAAAGGGAACAGGAGCATGCAGAGCTATCTTTCTCTCCGTGATCTCATGCCTTCAGGCAATCAGTTAACCCAAGCGCCATCTCCCCCTCCCTCCTCCATGTAAAATAATGCTCAACAAAGCTGGGTGGGCGCAGGGCGGCATTGCAGCAGTATGTCAAACAGAAGGACATTTTCCTTCTATCTCAGCTGCTGCCCCAGGGTACATTCCACCTACATTCAATCTTTACTCCACTACACATGTTTCCTCTCCAGCCTGGGATTATTTTTTATCATCAAATTACTGTAGCGATAAGATAGACTCGATGTGATAGCCAGCAGAGGCCCCCGACCTCATTGCCTTCCCCCAGCCCGGCATCACCCACCATGCCTCCACCGCAAACAGGCAGAGTGCTTTATTCAAATGTCATCAGGGGGTGAAGATACGCCCGTCGGCTGCCTTATTCACTGGCTGAAACCAAACAGCATATGACAGCAAACGCCTGGGAAAAGGAGGCGGCTGTTAGCAAGTTAGCTAGGTTTTGCCAAGGCCTTTGTGGGGCAGCAGGGAACTTTCACACACTCACACTTTTAGCACAAATGTAGCTGGAGCTACAAAAATGATACAGGCAGAGGTGCAGGGAGACAGGAGGGACGAGCAGTTACTGTTTAAGGGCAATATTCAATAAAGGCTAGATACCAACAGCCAGTTTGTTCCACCCATCCACCCAGCTGTGCATTTCTATACTAACAATGCTAGCAACAGGGGACACTTGTGGCCTAGTCTTCTGCTAATAACAGCCAGCGCAGCACGGTGACTAAGAGAGTGAGCCACGAATCAGACTACCCATGCTTCAAATCTTGCCTCTGCCATGGTCTCACCAGATGGCCTTTGGCTAGCCACTCTCTCTTAGCCTCAGACCCCTGCCCCCAACAATCTACAAAATTAGGCACAATAATACTGACAGACATTATACTGGGGCTGTAGTAAGGATTACTATTAGACAATACATGTGAAGTGCTTTGACAACACGCTTGCTAAAGGCCGAACTAGACATGAGGTTGATGGCATGATTGAAATTAACATGTATTGTCTTAAAAAATCAAATAGTTGCCAATTGAGACCTGAGGGAGAGGGGCTGGTTACTCTCCCGCCCCCCCCCCATGCATTGGTCCTGATGAAACTCCTCCTCACCCCCACAAACCACTATTTACTCCAGGAGTGAAGTTTCATTTGCTGTCACTTGAGGCTTCCTTTCCAAGGCAAATAGCAGCTTAAAAAGGGGGTGGGGGGTTCAGTGAGATCAGAGTAGGGGGAAGGGTTAATCCTGAAAAGTTCCCAGCCTGATTCTTTCCCTCAACCACAAGGCTACTACAGTAGTAGCTTGTTTTGCAACCGGGATCCATTCCGGAGCCCTGGCCACTAGACGAAAAAGATGCAGGGCAAAGCGCCGCGTCTGCACGCACGGAGTGGTTTCCTTCTGTGCATGTGCGAGAGGCAAACCCGGAAATAACCCGTTCTGGTACGTCTGGGTTTGCTTCAGATGTTCGCGTGAATGGATGCTAGACGAGGCATTTGCGGAAGTATTACTGTATTTCTATTTTGTAAAATTAGGCATATTGATTGCAATCACTCCAGGAATGGCATGCCTAGTTTGGCCCTGATGGAGCCCTAGCTCAAGTAAAGCTGGTTCACATACAAGGTCCCTGATTTGTTACTCGCCTTTCAAGTGCATTATTTAACAAACTGTATGCCCAGCTTGTCACCTTTAGGGTCTACTTTTCACTGCAACCTTAGATCGCTAGAAATGTAGCAGCTGGTTGGAGCCAAACAAAGTGTAAAGAGACACACATTATTGTACTACATACGTGTGTGTGTGTGTGTGTGTGTGTGTGTGTGTGTGTCAGGCTTAGAGATGTAAAATTTCCGAAAATTTTGAAGCTTGGAAAAAAACAACGGAAATTTTCAGAAAAATTGAAAAAAATGCTACATTAGCATTTTTTTTTCCTTTCCAGATTGAAAGTCATTCTGTTACTTTAGAAACATGAAATATAACTATGGACAATTTTAATGGGCATAAAATTACCACAACTAGCATATTAAAAACATAGTGTATTTTATTATTACAAACATAATTTACTTTTAAAATAATATTTATTTGTATTTGTAACAAATGGAGCAACAATCTCCTGAACTGTTTACTAGTTTATGTGGAAGGGAAAAAAACTCCATAAAATAATTTTTTAAAATCCAGAAGTAACAATTATTCATATTTCCTCTCCACAGTATTAAAAAAAAATTCTCATAAAAAGAACTGAAGAAGGAAGTGGGACTAAGTTTCGATGAATGGGCATGAAATTTAATCAGAATCATTTTCTGAGCTGTAATTAAGTATATACTTTCAGGCCTTTTTTGTTGCTCTATATTTTCTTCCAGTGCTTTGAGGCCTAGTGAAGAGCAACAGAACCAATGCATACCACACATATGCAAAAACAAAACTGAAACCTCTTTCTTTTTCTGGTGACAACAGCACCTCCTAAAGGAAGAAATGTATCTTGTTCTTGCATTGGAGACTTCAGTTTGTAACCTAGGACTTGCTTGCCCTCACAGAAATTATAATAATCTGATACCATACATATTTTTTAGAAATGATTTATAAAATATTCAAACCCCTTATCTTAAAATATTTTATTCATCATGTTAAAATAAAACATTCCATAATCTATTTTTTATTTTTCCAATTTTTCAAAAAAAACAAAAAAAAAAAACAAAAACCAAACAAACCCCAAAAAAGGCTTCAGGGGGAAAAAACGGTTTCCACCCGACATTTTTCTGGTTTTTTTTTCCGGGCCCTCACATCTCTAGCCAGGCTCCCTATCACAGTTTCACGTGTACTTAAGGAAGCATGTGTGCCTTTCACACTTCATGTCTGTGCTACAGGAAATACTATGTCCTTACAACAAAAGCAACTGCCATATTAAGTGTGGAACGTCTCATACAAGGATCTCATAAAGCTGAAGAAATAGACTAGAAGAAACCCCTCTAAATGCTTACACAATGGGTGGGGGGGCGGAAATAACAAGGAATTGTTGCTGTCTCACATCATTCGGAGCATCCCAGCATTGGGCCAATTTGTGTCATGCAAAAACATCATAGGAAATGGTGCCCCACCTGCTGTTTTCAGTCTCACCTGAAGTCTCACTATTCATCCTTGAGTGAGCAACCCAAGAGGCCAAGTAAGGCAAATGACAGGTAGGGGATCCAGAACAGATAGAAGGATCCACCTGTGCTTGCAAAGCCAAGGAAACTCAGTCAGGCCTTTGTGATGAATCTCCTCCGCTTCTTGTTTACTCCAACCCCTTCTCTGAACAACTGCCTGCCCAGCTGCATGTCAGGGCACTCCCTCTAATCCCTATTAATTTAAGCAATGCTGGGCTGCTGCTCGCCCCAAACTCTTTATTATTTATCAGGTTTGTTTATTTGTAGCTAACAGGTAGTGCTCAGCGTGGGCCCCCAGGACAGAGACAGGGGCCGTTAATCATATTGCTTCCCCGCCATCCGCCATCCGTCAATTACTCCTGCTTCCTTTAATTAGTAATGAGGACTAATATCCCTGCCTCGCACACAGGCTGGAGTGGAACTCCCCTCCAGGGGAACGAGAGAGTGAGGGCCAGGGGAGGATTCGAAATAAATAAGGGAAATGGGGCTCCTCTTTCTCAAGCAGCCACTAAGCCCCAGGCTCCTGTCACTCCTGGAGAAACAAGCAGCCCCCAAGGCCCTTATTTATCACCCACTTGAGAGTGCCTACTGCAAAAGGCAAGCAGGAATTATTTTTCCAAGCAGCAGATCCCTCTCCAGTTGATGCAGAGTGAGAACAAGACAAGCAGCCTCGGTCACAGAGGTGCACAAAGAAGCACAGGAGGCCAAGGTTCTGCTCTCACACAGAGGGCTTTCAAAATGAACCTGAGGGCAAGAAAGCTGGATGGTGCCCAAGCTCTGTGATGTTGGCCATCCAGAACTATAGTCCTGGAAAGCAATTCTGACCCAAATCTCTCCCTCTCTCTCTCTCTCTCTCTCTGTGTGTGTGTGTGTGTGTGTTTCATCAGTAAGCCTCACTCTAATTCATCTCAGACCCAGCCTCTGTCCACTCGTTTAGATGCCCATCAGCTCTAATTCAGTGAATCCCTTGCAAGTCCAACCACACTCCTTGCTCAAAATTTTAATGCCCCACAGTTCTGATTCATGATTCCAGCCCCAAATTATCTCCTTCACAGTTTAGGAGATTAGCTATAATTTCCATGCACAAACTGCTATCCCATATAAACATCAGGGGAAAGTACCTTTTGGGGGGCATGAACACCCCTAGCCTTGAATCCCAAACCAGGAGTGCCCCAGAGTAAAAGGAGGAATGAATTTTACAGTTCTAAATTTCTGACTCCCTCCTTACAAGATCACATTAGACATTTCCTCTTATTGGCATGGAATGGTATCCCTATATGTTTCTTTTCTGAAGAAACCAAGTCTAGACAGAATAACGTTGGAGGAGGGGAGAGAGGAGTGACTGAGAAAGTCCAACACTAGATTAGAGATTGAAACTATTTACAGAACAGCTGCCACATCCAATTGTTCTTCCTGTGAGCTCCCAAAAGGTAGTGGAGGAAGAAAGTTAAGTCAAATGGTCATTAAAGCTGGTTGTTGTGGGGAGTCTTGTGTGTGAGTAAGTTTACCCAATGCCTCAGGCAGCATAGGGATACAAATTATGCCCTTGTGATTTATTGACTGGGGAAGTTTTTACACTGCAGCCCATTAAAACAGATGGCTCTGTTTACAGCTTGGGCTTCATGCCGTAGAAACCTACACTGTCTGGATGTTAAGCTTATGATGACTCTGCAGGTGGACATCTCATTAAACATATCTGTATGCACTGTGCTCAAGATCCAAGCTTCATGAGCCCTTAGGGAGGTTTTTAATGAGTTTAATAAGTGAGATAGGTTATCAACTGTTCAGGCCTCTTGGCTCAACGGATCTGTAGGAGAACATACACAAAACTCTACAAATCACAGCTATGTAGCAGTAGCTGTTACCACTTGAACACTAAGGTAGGGTCAACAATGGCCAGACCAGGCCCAATTTTGCCCTCCAAGCTTCAAGAGATTAAGGAGCCTATGTGACTACTTTCTCAGTTTTTCAAACTCTTCTCACACTTGAAGGACTCTGGGTTTGACATGGAGACTACTGTGGTTTCTCCTGTTATGGAAATTATGGGGGGGGGGTCACCTAAGCAAAGTCTCCTCCTGAGTAAACTCATTTGGGGTGTGGAGTGATGCCCTTAAGGGGACCCATCTCTCTGCCATGATCCAGTAGGCGAGAGACCACATGCACAGGGAAATGCCTCAGCAGGTAATCTCTGGGTGCTTCAGGAAGCCACTGGGCTAATATCCCTCAGCTGGAATCCCATTGTTCTCTCCCAGATAAGTGCTCAAGGTATCTTTGCCAATACTTAACACCCATTCACATTGGCTCAGGGCTATCTCCCTGAGCTTGCTCTGTTTCCCCCATATGCTAATCTTGTTTTTCCTGTTTTTCCTATATGCCAATCATGTATGACCCTTCCCTTTCGTGATGTAGTGATGATGTAGTAATGATGTTTTCAAACTGTATTCTGGGATATGATAGGGGTTTTTAAAAGTTCTTGTAACACTGCTCTGGGGGGGGGGGCAGTTTGACTGTAACCTATTGCGCAATAAACCCTGTCTTGTCCTTGCTCCAGTGGCTGGACTTCTTTTATTTAACTCCGCAGAAACCAGTGGGCCTATCCCTAAGGGCCAGGTGGCTGGGCAGTTCCACACCTGGGATTTTTCCATAACACTCCACAGAGTAAAAAATCTGAAAGAAAGTTGCTTGTGCCATAAGGCAGTTGGGGGTCAGAGGTTTGACTGCCAGGAGAGTGGAGAGTGCATGTCCTAGCTTGGAAACTGCAGGGCTAGTCTGGTCTGAGGCTGCCCAAGGATGATGGAATATCCATGCTTCCAGACCCTCAGGATTTTACAGTGCCTTGGATCCAGAGATCCCATTCAAACATGTGGTCAATTACCCAACACCCACATCTACAGTTGCCTGAACTTGTTGAAAAGCTACTGTGGTGGTTAACCCATTAAATTACTTTTCATGGAGGGCTGCAGCTACTCTGCTGTGGTAGCTGATGGAGGCAATGTGTGTGTGCGGGAGAGCACAGTATAAATGCAAAAGTTCCTGCTGCCATGCAGCTCCACTAGGTACCACTACTGTTGCTGCCACTACTTGAGGGTGAAACAAATGCTCCCTTCTCTGATCACAGAACCAGGCCCCATGTGGGGAGAAAATAGTTGGGAGGGAGTTTGCTGGAAAACAGAGCAGACAAGTGCAGGTGGGAGCTCTCAAGATGGTAAAACAAACTTTTCTTAATGCAAACTTTCTAGTCCAACATATTTATGAAACCCACTTTGCATGGTAATGTTGACAACTGTACAAATCCTTCTGGGCATGGAAGAAACTACTTGTGTAGGCCAGGATAGCCAGCCATTCCCCTCCAAATTGTCTGGGTGGAAGTATGGGATGGAAAGGAAGAAACAGGCAGAGTTGGCATTTTCACCACTAATTCTCTCCTAAACAGGCTGCATCTCTCAGAAATGAAATTTTGTAGGCGATTAGCTCACAATGTGAACTTAATCGCTTTGGGTATTTAAAAAGCCCCATTAAATTAAATGGCCAAGATATTGAGGTTTAAGCAGTGGCTGCGTCCAATGCACAGTAACTCCCAAGCTCATTACCAGCATTGCCAATTTTGCAGTTGGAATTACAGACCCATGAGAGGCTGAGCTATTTAATGCCCATTCACAGAACACAGCACAACAGAGCATTTCGGGGGGATGAAATGGCTGCAATAACACAAAGTTTGTGGCAAAAAAGGCTAATGTGACATTCATGTGTAAATAGGGGTGAATTGAACATGCCGGGGGGGGGGGGTAGCTACCAGATACCACACACAAATCAGAGTTCCAAAACCAGGGCGAAAAGGAAAAATAAAGTGGCAGCGGCAAAAATGCCATTTTGGCAACATATACATATATGGAACGGGAAGTTGATACACATGGAAGCTTAGTCATCAGTCTAAACATAGTGAAATAATACTGTTGTGCTGTTATGAATATGTTTGCTGTCTGTCCACTAGTGCCTATCCATTAGGAAGGGATGGGGATACTCCCACTTCCCAAATCAAAGAAATTCAAGTTTGCAACTAACTTTTAACATTAACACAATATGTTCCTTGGGGCCGAGAAATAACCAAACACAAGAAACATTTGTGATCTTGCATATAACACTGTAGGACACAGCAGTAGCAAGGCCCACAGGAGAGCTGGCACAAAACCAAACAGATTGTTGTTTAATTCCAGCTTTGAGGAAGAAATAGTTGAATGACTGAAGAGGCTGGGCTCTGCTTTACATTCCTCTCTGTAACACTATTGAGCTGTAAGTGATTGCAATTTTACCTGACATTGTTCATTTAAATTATTTACACTCCTCAAGTGTAGATATGCAACTTTTCTTGGAGTGCCTTGCGAAGGGAGATTGGGACAACAGCTTTAAAATTACTTGCATCTATCACTCAATCGCTTTAAAGTCACACACACCACTCCGGACTTAATGACATCATTTCTGCAGTCACAAATCTGTCACTGATTTTGGTTTAAAGCCAACAGGATTCCCTGTCTGAGAGCTGAAATTACCAGGCTTCTCAATGATGGAAGAACCTCATCACTCAAACTACACTCTTCCTGCAAGTTGTGAATAGTGTGGTTTCTTCTCTCTTTTGTGGCATGAAACATGTTGCACTGTAAATGCTATGGAGTACAGAATGGACAAATGAAGCAACCCAATCCCTCATTCTAATTCTATACTGAGTAAAGCTAATATTTGCCAGAGGATGGGGTCAAGTAAGGAATAAGACAAGACAGGAGAATCCAGAAATCAACATGGCTTATTATCCTTTAAAGAAGCTCAGATTCCCATACTGCCCCCCCCTCATTAACATAGGAATTGATTCCAGCGGGTCAGTGGCTAGGGAGAGGGAGAGGGAGAGAAAATCTACACTATTAACCTTCTGTGGCTGCCCATACCAAAAGAGCATGTAAAGTGGATGGTGGCAACTGCATCAAATAATTTGCATGAGCTTGCCTGTGCATAGGTTAGCTTTAGAGGCCCAGCTCTTAGTCCATCTTTACTGAATATTTGATTGACGAGTACCACAGACAGTGCTTTTTCAGTGGTGGTACCACAGATATTCTCTGCCTGGGAGCAATCACCCTCTCTTTACATTCATGAAATAGGCCTTTTATTATTATTATTCTGGCAGGCATTTTCTATTTGATCTTTGCAGTTCTAAGAAAAGAACGGTTTTGAGCTCAATGGTTTTATTGTGGTATTTTTAGTCTCATTTTATTATTTCCAATAGTTTATCTTTTTATACTGAAAGCAACTTTGATTAAATCAGTGAAAGGCTGAACAGAAATAACTTTACATACATGCAAACTAATGAGCCACCAAACCATTTTGGAAAGCCAAAGCAATGAGTGCAGTGCTGGTACAATTAACTCAAGCAGTCACGAATCTTTGCTTCTGCCATTGATTTCGATTCAACTCCAATTTTATGCTTTGACCTTCTCCCTACAGCCCTTGCTCCCAAACCAACAAACAAATCTTATGCAGTTTTCTGACTGAGAACAACTATAATAAATCCCAGTGAACAATAAGAGCAGCTAGGGAGAAGAGCACCCCTCTGGCTTTGGTTTGTTTTAAGCCGTCAGGTTTCTGTGTAGAAGCCTTTTGGCTGCGTGGTAATGCAAAATGAATATCTTGAGCTCCAGTATGGCTTCCTCTGCTGCCAGGAAGATATTATGCTGGTGAAAGTAATATACAATTCAACTTTAGCAGAGAAATAGCCCCTAACAGAATTTGTATCTACAAAAGCTCATGCAAGTTACGGTTTCAAATGATGATCCAAGAAGGAAGATGAAAAGGTAAAACAGTCTATTCTTCTAACCATAGACTTCTTCACTGCTGATCCTTGGCCAAACAAGTGGGTCAGAATGATTCCAAAATGCAGCCCGATGCACAGAAGCCTTTTCCTTCAACTGCCAGAAAATGGTTAGCAATGGAAGGCCATTTAAAGTAAACACAGGGTCTCTTCCAACAAGCCTGACCGATTCAAGATTGGCAAGAGGTGCCTGTGTGCCCAAGCATAACCAATCAGGGTTCAGGACAGGGCTGGCCTTCACTGTACCATTTTCCAGATGTAAAGCAAAGGGGCGTTCCTAATGGTTTATAATTGTGTTGGAAAGATTTTGCTTGTCCCTTGAGTGGGAAAGGTCATGAACCATAGCTACTGCCCAACTGCTAAGTAATGGTTGTTTTTAATCTAAATTGTACAGATAACAAAGCTGGATTCCATCCAAGACTGTTCATTACTATTCCATTCATCATGTGACTACCAATGCTGCAGTATCTGCCAGGAAGATGAAGAAAAATAATAGCAGTGTTGGGGGGGGGGGCTGCTGTCAAACACAACCAGCCTAGCAACAGGTATGAGTGCATGAGGAATGGTAGAAGGGCATTGGAGGTTAGCTTCCTGTTAACATACTGAAACATGAAATCAAACTTTCAGTTCATAGGCAAGGGGCAGGCATATAGTTCAAATAAAAGCTGGTAGTACTGGGTCCTGATCAAACTAGGTAGCACTATTCTCTGGAGTCCAGTCACTCTCCACAACACATGCATTGTGACAGATCCACCAAACTTAGGAAAAGCCTAAGAGTTGAAATATTCTACATCAGTCCTCAATGCTCTGTCCTGAATAGCATGCCCAGCAATGGTGCCTGCCAGTCCCCTCCTTTCTTCTTTCCCACTGCATAATGGAATATGAACCAATCATTCAGAAGCAGTTACACCATCAGGGTGTAATGCACTAATGGGTAAGAGAACAGATTAGGGCACCACTTATGTTACATCCCCATCGAGGTGGAGCAATGGGTTGGATCTCCTGGAATAATATTAGAAGAGGCAGAGATGGAAGGCCTTCACCCCGCAGAGTTTTGTTTCTGTTCAGCAGCAATTTACCATGTGAAGGGACTGGATATTTATAATTATGCTCAGAGTGGCCACTTTGAAAAATCTATATGTCTCTAGGCTCTACGTACATCACCATGTCAGCTCTCTGAACAGAGGCATCCATCAGCTACCACGCTTCACAGATCTTGGAGAGCACTTGAGAAATGCTTAGTGAGGCCTGTGTCCCACCATCCTGGCTGGGAAGGCATTCTGGTCCAAAGCAGCCACCTTAGCCTGGACCAATAAAGTAGGGCATTGCAACCACACCATCACCAAAGAATAAGACTCAGTAACTGGAGCCTGGGTTTTGTCCAGGAAGTGATGTCAGCATCACAGGATTTTAGTCTTAGCACCTATGAAGTTAGCAGAATCTTGTTTGGTGCTTTCTCCAATCTTACTAGGTATACTGGCAGAAATTTGGAGTCAAGATGTACAATAATGGAGGGGGAAATCACTCAAACTGACAAAGTTGATATACAGAAACCCATGTCCACAGATCTATTTATCCATCCATCGAGAGACAAAAGCAGGTGCACGGGGACTTTTGGATGACATCACACTGGCAGGATCCTTCCAAATACTTTTCAGAATTCCGTCTCTCCCAAGCAACTCTCATCATAAAGGTGAAGACATCAAGGTCCAATGGAAGTTCTTGAGAATGTAAGAATCGTCCTGTTGGCTCAGTCTAATGGCCCATCTAGTCCAACCTGTTATCACAGTGGCCAGCCAGCTGCCTTGGGGAAGCTTGCAAGCAGGACATCAGTGCAACAGCACTCTTGACGGCACTCAAAGAACAATGATCTCCATTCCCTTTATTTAAATCATGTGCTTCTCCCAGGATGTGGGTGGATATGCTCTAACTAACCTGCCACCTTGGCTATCTTCCTGCGAAGAGTGAAGAAGAGCTCTTATCAGGCACAGAGAGGGCTGGAAGCGGACGCACCATGCTTCCTTCCCTAACACTCTGCCCAGGCTGTTCTTAAAAATTTATTACTCTGTTGCAACATGAAAAATAAGACAGAGAAGCAATCATTAGTATAACTATAACTCCCCGTGCAATAGTCACACTTGTAAATTGAGATTTATGATTGCAGCTGCCGATATTTTAGAGCAGGGTGCCTGCGCCGGCATCAGCAAAGCCCCGCTGCTCGCTGCCCCGGCGCTGTTACAGTTTATCACAATCTGCAGAGATTATTGCAATGAATAATACAGAACAGGCTGGCAGTGAAGAACTATTCCCGATCAAACGCTTCTGTAAACAACTGAATAAATAATATTTCTCATCCCCTCTTTGAAGCCCTTGCGGGCCTGGGGAGATCACTCATTGCACAGTAGAAGAGCCAAGGGCTTGGGGAGAGTGGGGGGGGGGAGATGGTCATTAGATTAAATGCAACACCAGGCATGCGGTGGAAGCTCTACGAAGACCAATCTCTATCAGTCACAGCTCGCAAACCTCCACTTGTTTATGGAGGAGCAGCCAGTGAAGAAGGGGCATGACTAAGACTGTATCACAAGTCTGTGGCAGAGAACAGATTGAATACCCAGTCTTCTGAAATCTAGCCCAGTGAAATTGAGAAATAATCAGCTAGGATTGAGCGAAGTATTCTTTCCATACATATCTGATTGTCTAAGTAAATGAAAAGATCACATTGAAAGACAACAGAGAAAGAGGCAGATAAGAGAAGGAGGAATTTGCTCACAGGCAGGTTCAGGAGCAGGTGCAAGTATGATGAAACGACATCCCCCAAGATACACCAGAGCTGCCTCTCAGGCCATGTAGAGTTTGAGGGTATGCAGGGAGGCCAGGCTCTCCGCATGCATAAATGTCAATAAGTAATGTAACATGATGAGGATTGTGTGCCAACATCTGCAAAAAGGGCATATCTTGCAGGATGTTAAAGGATAAAGTTCACCTCTGGAACAGCCTTCAATTTTTCACTGCTACAGCAGCCATTCCTGCCTCTCTTTAACCTGTTCTGTGTGGTTTCAATCATCAGCATGACAGCTCAAGTATTGGGGAGCCAAAGGGACATTAGGCCAGAGCTTTCTATTTTGACACATTTTTTCATCATCTACTACTGAATTATTTCAAGAAAGGCACCCCATTCAATTTTTTAGTGATCCCAGTCTAGGAGACTGGATGGAAATATGGCATACATGTTCATAATATTCATAGTTAACAAGGGAACATGCAACAGGAACCAAAGGTTTGTTCTGGTACATGAGAACACAGGTTTTTTTTGGGGGGGGGGGATGAAACCCCTGCATCACCACTTTGCCTTATAGAAAACAGGCAGTTTTAGTGCTGCATGAAAATGTCTTATGGTGAGTGTGGGAACGGGAGAAACCAAGTCACATTATTTAATTAATTACTGTAGGATAATTGAAAAAATGACATAGCTTTGCAAAATGCACTTGAATGTCTGGTGCCCCTAAGATGGTGTGAGAGCAAAGGAAGCACAAGAGAGATATGCACACCAGTGGAGCAGAGCAACTCCCAAGGGAAGTTCTGCCTCATTCAGGCTTAGAAAGACAAAACAATCCTCCAAGGTCATGAAGGTAAGAGGCAAGGATTAATCTGATTCTTTGGGCCTTGGCTGTTAGCTTACAGGACTTGTCTGTCTGGATTGCTCTAGCAGAATGTCTTTCCAGGGGCCCGACTTTTGCCATTCATTTGTTGATACCTTTCCAAGTAGTAGGTTGTAAGTGCCCAGCAAATATACAGGACTTTAATAATTATCTCTGTTAGTTCTTGGTGGGATGGTTGAGAAAGAACATAACCAAGGACTTGGCTAAAACTCAGAAGGGAATTATTATTATTATTATTACCCCGCCCATCTGGCTGGATTTCCCCAGCCACTCTGGGCAGCTTCCAACAAAAATCAAATACATTAAAATATCACACATTAAAAGCTTCCCTAAACAGGGCTGCCTTCAGATGTCCTCTAAATGTCTGGTAGTTGTCTATCTCTTTGACATTCTCCACTACAGAGACACCTGTAAAGAATGCAGTTTTCAGAGGCTGGCCAAACTCCCAAATACCCCAGCTTTTGTGAGGCCAGGAATAACTTCACTTTGCATTCTGAATGCAAGCCAATCATTCCACTTTCCTCAAAGGGCCCCGGTGGGACAAGGGCCCAGTCTCAGCGGAGAGAGGTGGTGAGTCTGTGCTCTATGAGCAGGAATCGGTTCCAATTAATCCCCTCTCAGCTTGGCCTGCCCGCTTCATTACCTCCCCTTGATGAGAACCATCAGTGGGGCCTGTATGATTTTGCTAATTAGCCTCACTTCGTTTATCATTTCCATTTTCTCTCAGCGACGCACGGCTTGCTGGGCGACAGCTTCATCTCCTGCTGAAACAATGCGGCCCCTTCTGTGCCTGTCTCACTTAGCGCTGTCACTGCAGCCATTATGAAATTGGGGTTTCATTTACACACTAATTAAACATTACAGCTTGTTCACAATTACAACACGGGGATGAGGAGGTAACTAATTACTTAAGAAATGAGCTAACATTTATCTCCAATTCTCTTCTTTATCCATCTCCCCTCCCCACTCCCTCTGCAATCAAGATTAGATTGTTGTTCAACAGAGATGGTGCTGGAGGCCCTTGGTAGCCTCAACACATGCAGCCCCCCTTCTGAGTACACTTTGCGGGGTTCGGTCGTAGGACAATAAATCAGTCCCTAATTGCTGCTGAGGTTGCAGGGGACCACCACAGTCACTAACACGCCAGACAAAGGCTGAGGAAGCAAGCACCTTGGCACTCACCCCAAGTATTGTTAGGGAGGGCGGTTGAGTTGATGCATGTGTCTATCCCACCCCACCCCACACGGCTCAGATAATAATAAGAAAAATACACGGGGACCAGCATTTTTCATCTGGGGAAAACAGACTAATGCATTGCTAATTTACCTCTGAAAAAGGCCTCTGACCCCTATTCTTAACCACTGCTTTGCATCAGGAGCAGCTCTCAAAATACTCTAGGTGTTAGTGATTATGCCCCATCCTTCATTAAGCCAGTAGCCCAGCCCCACAATATTTACTGACTTGCTCCCCTCCAAGCGGTCACAGTCTTGGACTCAAATATGTGTTTGTATTTGTGCTGTTATAATCCAGAACCAGGCAGTACAAGCAATGAGGAAAATCAATGGTTCTTTTTATTTCCCCAGGGAGGCATAGATGGGGAGTTAACTACCACGACAGTTTGGGCTGGAGCCAACACCACTGCTCCCTTCTGATTTGGTCATTCCTGTCACATAGGGAGCCAAGCTAGTCTTCTTGCACCGTTGCAACAGAGACTAAGCTGTCTGCCAAACAGTATTCACCCCCTTCTTACCCACAAAAAATTACCTTACTGAGTAAAGCTAAGCTTTTGGTTTAACTTGCCTACTTACCTGTTTAAAATTAGTTTGCTTGTACAGTAACACTTTTTTTAAAAACACTGAAGTACTTTAATGAGGATTGGTGCACACGTTCTAGATTTCAAGTTTAAAAACCAGCTCAGCCTCCATACCCATCCTCAAAGTGAGAGAGGACATGCAAAATATTATGGTATTTGCCCAGAAGGCAGATTTATATATCCAAATAGGTGCAGGCATGACTGTGGTGCAATACGAGAGGCCAAGAAGGGAGGATGGCCCAGGGGTGGGGGTGGAGAAGGGGCACAGATACAGCTAACTGGCTGGGTAGGCATGATGTCTGTCTACGTTCTCAACTACAGGGGTTGAGATGGACCTTGCACACACTCTGATGTGTTCAACTTAGTGACGGCCAACTCATCTTGAAGAGACATTTTCTTCAGGGAGGAATTAACATTTACAAATGAGACCTATTAGAGTAAATAAAGGCGATTGTCATTTGGCTCAGGAGGCAATGGAGACCATAGGCTTAGATACAAATCTGATTAGGGAGATGCGCCATTTGGAGGGGGAGGCAGCCTTTGGCATTGATTGTGTGTGTGTGTGTGTGTGTGTGTGTGTGTGTGAAAGATTTATTTATTGACTTGGACACAGGAGCATTGTGCATTTAGCCTAGGCAAAGCAGCAGAATGGTAGGGGACATGCTTATGAGACAGATTTGCAATGGACTAGGCAGGTTGGTGAGGAATATGATCACAATTATCAGATCAAAATAATCAGGACATAGGGGCACTAAACAGAATGACACCGTTGAGACCAACAGTATACCTTCCTTTGCAAGGGTAGCAGATGGCGTTGTGGTCTAAACCACTGAGCCGCTGGGGCTTGCTGATCAGAAGGTCAGCGGTTTGAATCTGCACGACTGGGTGAGCTCCTGTTGCTCCATCCCAGCTTCTGTCAACCTAGCGGTTTGAAAGCACGCCAGTGCAAATAGATAAATAGGTATCGCTTCGTCAGCAAGGTAAATGGTGTTTCCGTGTGCTCTGGCTTCCATCATGGTATTCCATAGTGCCAGAAGTGGTTTAGTCATGACCCACATGACCCATCTGTGGACAAATGCCAGCTCCCTTGGCCTGAAAGCGAGATGACCGCCACACCCCAAAGTCGCCTTTGACTGGAGTTAACCGTACAGGGGTCCTTTACCTTTTTACCTTACATTACTTTTAAATTAGCATACAAAAAAATAAAATAAAAATCTGTTACTGAGTTGAGTGGTCTGATTAGAATGCAATAATGCCCTCATATAACGTGTCATTCTGGGATGGTGGCTGGGGTAAAAGGCCATAAGCTCCAACAGATTTGATGGCAAAACCAGCAAGAAAGGAAAGAGGAAAGGAAACACAAATTAGGATCACCAAAGTAAAGCACCAAATGCTGTTGCCTACAAGCCCAACTGAAGAAGAAAAATGCCACCATACCTGAAAATGCTTCTTAACTGTTTTGGTAACCTGAGGAGGGTCTTTCCTAGTAAAGTACCAGAACAGTAGGGAGGCTGACCTGGAGCCATTTCCAAACAAACTGGAATTGGGGGTGAGGTGCTGCAACTTTTAATCCACGTTTCCCAGAAAGAAAGTCTGATTTATGCAAATAGAAATATGGAGCTTCTTGAAAAAGAACCAGTATGTGACAAACCAATCTTGTGAAGAAACTTGCTGCCTGTTTTTCTAGTGATACTCACCACATCATCACAAAACCACAAAGAAAGAAGATATGCACAGGGCCTGGTGAAAACTGGAGTGGCAGGGGATTTCACACTAACAGCTTCGCCACACACAAGCATCACCCAGGTTCACTGCAGCCAGTGTTGCTTGTGTGAACTTTAAAAAATAAATTCCTGGACATTATGAAGGTCCCCAATTGTTCCTTGGCTACATAATCCTGGAGTGTACCATGGACAGGGGTAGATTTGGCTCTCACGAGAGAGCTCTTTAGGAATGCTTAAAATATATGGGCCTAGAAATAGTTAAAGCATGAACAGGGATGGGGCTCTGTGGACTTTAATAATAGTAACTCCTCATTCTCATAGTTTTTATCCTTCCTGTCTTTGGCCTACAAAAAAAAAAAAATCTCCGCTAAACTACTGACACCGGCTGGGAGCTTAGAACTCCCAAATCAAACAGGGCCCTTGATTCTCCAGCACATAATTGTGCTGCCCTTTCACCCCCACCTTCAATCAGTGCCGTTTAACTATCTCGTTTAGCCTACGCGACCCACCCCTCTGCTAACTAGCAGCCATATTCTTCTCATTAGGACAGAGGCTGCTCTTGCTTTACAGACAAGTAGAGACAAATCTGTAATGTCTCTCTCAACACAGTTATATATAGAAAGGGTTTGACAGGGGGGTGGGGTGGGGGTCAGGCAATCATGGTCTCCCACAAAACAGCCCAGCTTGCATCTGTCTCAGCCTGAATAATAAACCAGAAAAATTACTGTATTTACCTTGTTCTAATTCCAGTAAATAAACATCAGGAAAGGGGGGGGGGCAGGCAGTGGTAGGGAGGTTCACTCACAGAGTATATCTTTATACAAAATGGCTGCCCTTACTGTGGGACAAAATGTTTCCAAGGTAAAGAGACAAGCATTCTCACAAAGCCTTGGGTAGTCTTTGTTCATCAGGAGTACCTTTCTCCAGAACAAGAAAAATTACGACTTTTTGTTCAAGAGCAAACTGTACCTCTCTGCAGTAATGCAGCTAGCAATGCTGGGGGAAGTTGGGTTAATTATTCATTCTGTGTACTCATCCTCTGCCTGAGAGGTTCACTTTTAAACTTCTCAGTCTTATGGGTAACTCTGAATCCAGAAAAACCCAAGTATCACTATGCCAAACAAAACATCCCCAATCCTTCTGTAGTCTATTCCACCAAGGAAGCATCCATATGCTATTATGTACACACGCCTATTCTCTTGTGTACCATTCCACTAGCTCTGTATTTGCTTATTGTAGCTGTCAACTATCCGGCATAGAAAGCAGAAAGATTCTCTTCAGCACAATGGCCAGGACCTCTGACATGACAAATCAGCATCACCCAAGGCAAAGTATATCAACTGTTAAGTTCCTGCTGTTCCAGAAACTTTTGGAAGCCCAACATGAAAAATCGAGAATGGAATACACCAATCTTCTGTAGACTGCACCTCAGTAACCATTCACTGGCCAATATCTATTACTTGGTTTTCAGGCCATAGGAAATGCAAGGCTTCCAGGTACCATCAAATACCAGGCTCGAGATTTTACATTGTTGAAAGACACAACCTCAAGTATAGCTTTGAGAACTACTGAAATGAAATTATATTAAGACAATGTTCATCTTTCCCCATCCTATACTGACACCATGTTAAACTATATAAACAGATTTTCAGAAATACATCAGTGGAAGAACTGGTTCCTTTCCTTACTCCAATACATTTAAGTGTGTTCCTTTTGTAGAGACCTATCAGTAAATAATATAAGTATCAATAGAAATAAAACCAGCAGGGCCTTTTCAGCAGCTGCCCCAAAGTGATAGAAGTTATATGAGACAAAAATGTAGATCAGTTAATAAGGTTTCCCTCCTTTTCTAGCTGATGATGAGGACCCCAGCTGGAAAAAAAAACACCTTAATTCCACCTGAAAGCTGGGGGCCTACCACAGAACATGTCTTTTGGGTGGTGACACCTATTCTTTGAACTCCGCTTCCTAACACAGTGCAGCAGACTCGAGAACTTGTCCCTTTAAAACCTTCTTTTACAGGCTGGCTTTTTATTACAAGGGCTTGGGGTTTTAGTTTTTTTCATGCCTACTTCAAGTTTACCTTGCCGTTCTTTTTATTAAGAACACAAGAAGAGCTTGCTGGATCAGGTCAAGGGCCCATCTAGTCTGCCAACCTGTGCTCACAGTGGTCAACCAGATACCTATTGGAAGCCCACTTGCTCCGCAGCTGCAGTTTCCAGCAACTGGTAATTCAGAAATATACTGCTTCCTAATTTTGTACTTTTTTCTGCATTGTTAAAATTCTCTGAATTATTAATTGTACCTCATTGTAGGGTTTATTATTAATATTTTTTTTAAAGTTACAAAATAACAAGTGAAAAGGTTGGGTTTTCTCTTAAATTGGGGCAGCTACTTGTTGCAGAAATGCATGGTTTTGGTCACGTTTCTAATATTCTATACTGATATATACCAGAAGCCATGTATTTGAGCTTGGAAGTTGGACAATCTTTCCCAGTCTTGCAAAAGAGCTCTGTGATGTTTTAAAGCTTGTCTCTTCTTCCAACAAATGGTAGTCCAATAAGAGATTCTACCTGACCCACCTTGTCAGTCTCTTGCTTGCATCCTGGGACTAATACGGCTGTGATCAGCTATTAAAAACATTCCAAGTTCATTATCTTGCAAAGACCAGCCAGGACATGGGGCAGTGAGGCTTAAACCAATTAACAGAACACTTCAGTTTTTAAGCAAGAAGAAGCTGTGAGTCAGGTCTTCAAGAGAGGGATGTCAATGCAACAGGAAGAAACATGTCACGGGTCACAGCAACTCTGAACAGAGGGGCCTGTTAGATCTTAACGATGGTTGGGAAAAGCTGGTCAACTCAGGTCAGATAGTGCTGTTGCCAAGTCTGGGCTCTGCCACAGAATGCTTCCAAAGAAAGAAAACTAGAAGTTTTCAAGAGCAATATAGAAGTCAGCCAGATCCTGCAAGGAATCCTGCAAGCAGCACAGGGTGAGAGTGAATGATCAAGCTTCTCGTATATTGGCAAAAATCTAATGTAGTCCCTAAACAGAATACCGTACCTGGTGAACGTATGCAGGAATTTCACCTCTGATGTTAGTGAAAAGAAAACAAACAGATGAAAATAACAGAAACGAATCGAAAGGACTAAACAAAAAAAACACCCTGGACTCAGTTTTAACTTGGCACACTTAGAACAGCTCTTTCTGTTAGGCTGACAGAAATAAATACATAAATGGATGGTTAAAGAGATTATTTTGTCCTGACCATGAACATCTTTCAGAAGCAAATGGTGTCAAAGGGAAAAAATTATTCTAATTATATAATTAAAATTATCATACCACCCAGCTTCATATCTTGCTTCTCAGTGAAGTTACATAGAACCAGAAATCAAAGGCAAGGGAGGGCCTAGTAGGTATGCAGAACAAAAACAGGATGTGTTATGAATTCCAAAGAGGAATTCCAATTTGAGAAGTATTTGGCATCTCTAATTATAAAAAATATCTGAGCCCTGTTTTTAAACACTCACAGGTAAACCCTGAAAGAGATAAAACATCATGGCAGAGACAGTCAAGGGTGATCAATTTTGAATGAAACCATTTTTGGGCCTTAAAATCCAGAACATTTTGGTGACAACATCCACCTGTCTCCTGTTTGAAAGTCCTGATAACTAGCTCCAAACAGAGCAAACTAAACTTATGCCCATTTAGCTCAGTGGCTATGGTAAGTCAACAGCCCATTATTAGCTGTCCATTAGTCAATTGGCTTTAGGTGGGAGAACTATGTTTAAAAGATCACGCTATACCTCACACATGCTGGGTAGCAAGACACCCCTTACTGTCCCCCTGTCCAAAGGGAAACTTCTTTAAAGGCCTATTTCAATCCTTGCCAACCCTTTTTTGCTAGAGGAAAAGGGGAGGGATAGTAGGAAGTTAAAGAGAATTGTCTTGCTACTCAAAGCCTTTAACAACTATTTTTAATATCAGGCTGAGGAGCTGGATTTTGAAATGAAACAGCCAGTTCCCCTTTGATGCAGGAACTACAGATCTTGAAACAAGGTCCATTCCCTCCTCCTTCACTAACTAACAGCCATATTTCTCTCATTAAAAGGCAATCTGACTGTATTTCCAAACTTCTTAACAAGGCGATCACCGTAATTTGAGGTTTCTATTATCCCTGTTCCTATTTCAGTTGGATCGAGAAGCAGTGTGCTCTTTGGGGGGGGGGTGCAGTTGCCTCTGTTCACCACCCTCTCAAACTGCTGCCAGTGATAATGATGACTTGTGAATATTGATTAAACAAGACTACCGAGAGGGGGATGTTAGCTTTTTTTTGTTCAGGGTGGAAGCAGATAATAAGAAATAAAATATAAGCCAAATCAAAATGAAGTTTGTTTATCTCCCATCTAGAGTTTGGTCTTATACCTCCTGGAGATATAAATTAATCTGATGCACCCTCTTTCTCCTTCCTATCACTTCCAATCTCCCATCACTCTATCCCCTTCCCAAATGCATAGAGCCAGAGCTCCAAAACACCTCCCTCTTTGGATCCTTCTCTGCCCGCCCAGCACCCTCACTCCTCTGAGCCAGCTCTGCCAGATGGATGCAATTTGCATAATATCACCAGCAGAGGCTGCAGGATCAACAGGGGTCAGGCTCTGACATCTCCAGCACAGTCTATCTCCGAGTGCTAATTTGGACTGCATTGATCTCTCTTTCTGATTTCTTTGTCATTTATGTCTGCAGCAGTTTGACAGGAGATATGGAGACAGGCAAGGTGGGGGGGGGGAGAGGCAAGTGGGGGGAGGCAAGGAGAGAAACAAAGATTGTAGTTACAGATGTCTTTAAGGAAAGAAAAAGATTAAGCCAAGGACTCCGCTGAGGGTCGAAGCTCAGAGACATCCTAATTACCTTGTTCTTAGGGATTCTTGTACAGACTTAGAGGGGGGTCTTGTCATGGAACTTGCAGGAAAGGAAACTTGTTAAATTGCAATGGAGTGCCTCCAGTTGGCTGCTATCCACACACACCCCACAGCCCACCCCCATGCCACACCTCTCAGTGGTTTCTCATTAGGTAAATGCCGGGCTGCTAAAAGCCAGAATCATCCACCAGCACATCCTCACCTCCATACCTCTCCGGAGTGTCTCATTAAAGACAAAAACAAGGCCACTCCATAATGCAAGCAGGTGCCAGCTCAAAAAGCTGGCAATAAGCAATCTCCCTGCCACACACCCGTGGTTTGGAATGTAATGGGGAAAGTCCAGCCCCTCTCCCCAGCACCATCAGTGCCCAGCCATGATGCAGGTCTGGAAAGAGAGAAAAACCCCTTTCCACTGACCCATTCGTGCTTTATATTTTGTTTGTTAACCACCATGAGTTTTTCTGTGGCGAAGAAAGGGAGGCCATGAATGAAAGAGCAAAACAGACAAATGCTTTCTGCTTTGATTATGTTTTCACATTGTTTTATGTATTTAATATTCAACTTTAATGTCAACCAACTTGAGGGCCTTTGATAGACAGAAAAGATGTGGGAGGGCCTAAGCATGCTATATTCTTCTTTAATCAAAGCTCTGTTAGATGCACCTATTCAAAACATTGTATTTACACTCATTTTCATGCACTTTGCATGATCTTTTGCCTGCCTATTTCCTAAAACATCAAGATTCAACATTTTGAGTATTATATTTTGGCTGGAGTTGGTAGTCAGCCAGCATTTAAGGTAGGCCCTAGTATCTCCCCTTCCCCAAGTCCCCTGTCTCTCACACACAGAAGACTTGGGAGAGAAAGTCAGTCTCTCACCTCATACTAGGCTTGAACCTTTTCAGAAGCAGCATTGGGAAATGTCTCTACCCACTTGAAAAGGTCTCCAGAACGTGGTGCAAGTCAACTAAATCTCTTTACCTCTCTTTCCCCCAAGCTCTAAAGAAGATAGGAGAGGGAAGGGATCATTCTAGCATCTTGCACTGGATTTACTTATGAGTGTCTCCCAGACCAGCATCAGCTATGCAGTCTGCACAACCTGCTTCCTGATTTGAATGAAGAGCTATTTTAAGAAGAAGAGGAGGAATATTTTTTAAAAGAGTTTTTTAAAGTCCCATGTTCTTTGTGTGTATGTGTGGAGCTGTAAAAAACAGCTTCACAAACTCTGTTCCTAGCCTTTTCTAATGTACTGACATCACCTCAGTCCTCAACTTCAGGGAAGGCAGGTACAGGATATGTGTTTTATGTGCTGCAGATCCAGCTTGTGAAAATCCAGACAGAGGCTAAGGATGACCCTCTCCTAACACTAGTCAGAGCCTGAGGTCCAGACATTCAATAACATGAGTGAGCACATTTAGACAGGGCTGTTCCTGGCTAACTGCTGGTGTTTTTTTCTTCCAAAAGAAGCACTTGAATATGCATGTGTTTGTGTGGTTTAAGCAACATACACACATACACATGAATGAAAAAGTTTCTCTGCAGCACTCATCCCCAATGGTTTTGAAGAAAGAAGCTGCACTAATGACTGCATACAGCAAAACAAACAAACAAACAAACCCATATGGTCTGGACTGTATCACTAGCAATCAAGCTAAAATGGCCACTGCAGCTCACTTGGCAGGGACTATCATGGATAGCCAACCCAAAATATTATGGGTCTACCTTTGCCATGGCTGGGTGTGGAAAGTATGTTGCAGTGAATAGCAGACTGACATAGAAAGACAAGAAGTCAACACAAACACATATTCTGTCACACACCCCCGCCCCGCAACCCAGTTTCTTTGTTAACCATAGGAAACAGTTGAAAGGCCTTGAGTCCTCCATTGTAACATGCATAGGAATAGAGCGGCAGTGATAAGAACATGCCCCCTGCCGCTGCCAGAAAAAAAGAAGCGCTGAATCTTTGCTAAAAAGGGCTGAACGCTGGCAAGAGTGTTCTGTCACTTTTGCGCACAGTAATCCACTGTGCCACTGAGTCCCATCAGAGGGATTTTGAAAACTTAAATGACTGAAAGCAAAAGAGCACCAGCTCAAGGTTCCCAGCCAGCCCAGACATCCTAATTAGCTTTACACACACTCCCACTCAGAGGGGAGAGAGCACACACACAAAAAGGACTGTCACTTTGCTTTTTTCTCTTTCTAAAAGCGTGTCTGCGCTTACTGGCTTTCCCACTGTGACACCTCTCACAGTAGTTAATTAGAATCATGTCACCACGTTAATGCGCTCTGACTGGACGCTGACAGACATTCGGCCTGTATCCTGCCCAAACCCCCTCCTCCCAGGCCAACAGTACCTACGCAAAGCACCTCTCTGCTTCCAAAAACCTCTCCTCACATCCTGGGCAGAAAGGGCCTTGTCTCGTCCACCCGCCTGCCAGCCCATACTCTCTCCTTGCCAGAAATATCTGCCATATTGCCTCACTCACGGAGCATCCGCTTCACCTGTTTTGAGCTTCCTGACCTTTAGCAGCACTAATTCAAAATGACACTGCTCATTTGATGACATTTCTGATGATTTTTATTTTAGTCTCTTTTAATTATTTAACTCTGGAGTCTTTGGCCCTATCCCTTAGGCTGTGAGACAGTTGGCCCCTTACCATAAATCTGGTCTAGGGCCACGCCCCCCTCCTGCCCATTCTCTGTGAGTAAGGGGCACCACAGTGAATCAAAGGTAGAGCAAGACTGATGTGATGTCGTTTGGGAAACCTTAAAACTGGGAACTGGGCCATATCAGTCACAAGAACTTCCGCTTATGTCAGAAAACCATTGCTTGGAAAGCTATCAAGGGATCAGAATTTCCTCAGAGTTATAAAGTCCCTTTCTTTTTAAATACAATCAGATTCTGAAGAATCTGAGCAGCTACCAACTTCATCATGGCCATGCACACTTCAAGACTGAGCTGCATCTAACAAAGTTGTTTTGTCCATGTAAAGACTTCTGCTTGCACAACAGAACTTCCTCTCCCTCTCCTCACCTCATGTACCAATCTGTTCTCAAGTTTTCCCCAAACCACCAGGGCAAATTTGAGGAGTAGGGGGCATGCGGGGAAAAGAGAGGGAGGGGAAGTTCCTTGCATGAACAGGACAATTTCACTGGATTCAACCGTCTTAGAAGATTTCGCTACTGTTTGTCTGGAGCTGCTGCCAGGTAACTTATCCATAGAAGCACATGGCACACAGGTCTTCAGGCATGCTAAAATTAGTATGTTTTCAGTGCCTTGATTCTCTCTACCTTAAAGTCAAACAGAGTGAAGGAAAGATATGCTATTAGATCATGTCTTTAATTCCCCCCCATATCACATTTTTCAATTCAATTCAATATGCTTTTTTTGCTACTAGAAAAACTTTGAAATATTTATATCTAAATATCTAAATTGATAATCTAAATTATTAAGGCACACTAAGCACAAATGAAACAAACTATTTAGGGCAGCAGAATATCTTCCAATTCAAATTTTCCCACAGTATCCACATTCACTGTTTGATACCCAAGACAAGTATTAATAAGAAGAGTATATACCCTGAAATGCAGAGAGGCCAAGAGAGTGCACAGAAACAAGAAAGAACATGCACAGTAAATAAAGTCCAAAAAGACTAAAACAGTGGATGAAATGAAGCCAGGGCTCCTTTGCTGAGTGGTATGGAGTTGGTTGTGTGCTGACTGAATCTGTTAACAAATGAATATGCTGTCTCCTAGGTGAGCAGATCCAGGATGTGATGAACAAGTTGTCAAGTCTTATCAAGTTCACCGATCATTATCCTTTCTTGCTTTTCCCCAAGGGAATGAATTACACCAGAGACAACTATGAACGTATCACATTTACTACAAAACTTGAGGGGGGAGGTGAAGGACCTTGGGGCTCAGGTGATGTCCTTGTCAATTCTTCCTGTAAAACAGGAATGGGGAATCTCTAACCCACCAAGCATTTCCATGTAGCTCCTGACTCTCTCCCCAGGCTATGCCCCCTTTCCCCTCACTGACTCACTGCGGTATGTCTCTCAGGAACCACAAGCGCTGAAAAGTCCTGTAGATAAAAGTGCAGCTCATTTTTTTTTCTTGTGCATTGCTGCAATGTGTCCCTAAGCTGTGGCAACTGAAAATATACAAGAGAAGTCCACCTTCCTGGGCAGAATGTGTCCTTCATTGTGAAAAACATGCTTATGATTTTGCGTTCTGGGATGCTGTGCTCCTGTGAGCTTCCCCATCAGTTTGGCCATTGTGGGGACAGCATGATAGACTACACATGCCTTTGGTCTGGTCCAACAGGGCTGTTCTTATGCTCCACTAATCACACATTCCTCTTTTGGATCCACTCCTTCCCTATTTTAGGTCTGGCCTGATTGCTCGTGTAGCACAGCCCCTGGGAAGGAATTGGTTCTTGGGCAAAAAAATATTATTTTGGCTGCAAAAGGTAGAGGACACAAAGAGTGGGGGGGGGTGGAGGGATGAATACACCGGGTGAATAACTAGCAGTGCAAATGCTGTTGAGAAGAAAGGTTGGTTTTTAGGGCCACCAGCTTAATTTTTCTCAGTAAAGGACTATTGGAAAGTAGCAGGTGAACCTGATCAGGAAGGTTTTAAACTAAAGCCTGAAGTTAAGTCCCCATCCTGGTACCACTACTGATGAAGGGACAGCTGCAAATCTTCAATATAAAGGTAAGCATCAGAGAAAGAGATTTAGATATTATAGGAGAAACTGCAGGGGGAGATGGCCGATGTGGGTGTATAGCAAAACACACAATAAAACAGCAGGAGACACATTGTAGCATATTATTTAAGGTTTTTTATGTCTATACACTACTGCACACAGCAGTGGTAGGAAATAAACAAGATGAGCTTGAACTGCTTGTAAAGCAAGGGAACTACGACAATAGGTATTTATGGGACTTAGTGGGATGGCTCCCATGACTGAGATGTAGCAACTGAAAGATACAGCTTGTTAAAAGAGTACTGACACAACCAAAAGGGAGGGGGAGTAGCAGTGTGTGTCTGCACCTGTACAGAAAAGCAAGAAAGTGAACACGGTGGGTCTATGGAGATTATATGGGTAGAATGAATTGGGAAATTAGCAAAAATAATACAGTGATGAAGTCTGCTACAGACTCCACACCAATGTGATGAGTAACACATTACAGATGTTTCAGGAAAGGAGAAATTAGTAATAATGGGGTACCTTGGTATCTGCTGAGGGGAAAACTCCGCTGTTTATTTATTTATTACAATTTATACACGGCTTGATACGCGAGTGGTGCTGTGGGTTAAACCACAGAGCCTAGGGCTTGTTGATCAGAAGGTCGGCGGTCCGAATCCCCGCAACGGGGTGAGCTCCCGTTGTTCGGTCCCAGCTCCTGCCTACCTAGCAGTTCGAAAGCATGTCAAAGTGCAAGTAGATAAATAGGCAATGCTCCGGCGGGAAGGTAAACGGCGTTTCCGTTGGTCGCTGGAAGCGGCTTAGTCATGCTGGCCACATGACCCAGAAGCTGTATGCCGGCTCCCTCGGCCAATAAAGCAAGATGAGCACCGCAACCCCAGAGTCGTCTGCAACTGGACCTAATGGTCAGGGGTCCCTTTACCTTTACTGATTGAAAAAAAAACCACTCCAAGCAGTTTACAAACAGATAAAACAATAAAACTGAGAAAATTCACAACCATACTTTAAAAACATACAAAAATGAAAATACTAAAACAGATTTAATTACTCCAACTTTCTAAGCATATGGGCAGGCTTGTATAAACAACAATTTTTTTATACCAAAAAGAATATGGTGAAGGCACCTGCTTGATCTCAATAGGCAGGGAGTTCCGAAGTGCAGCTGTTGCCAAACTAAATGATTAGAGTTCTTACAAATGTGGAAGAGGCATTATGTGGTAGCTGTAGTAGTGACAATTCCACTGATCAAAGCAGTTGAGTGGAGGTTGTGAGAAGGCATAATAGCAATCTTCAAATATCTAATGGGCTGTCACATTCTCCTGCTCCAGAGGCTAGGTCCCAAACCAATGGCTTCAAGTTACAATAAAGGAGATTCTGACTAAACATCAAGAATAACTTTGAGACAGTAAGAGCTGTTTGGCAGTGGAATGGACACCTATGAGAGGTGGTGGGCTCTCCTTCACTGGATGTTTCTTAGCAGACGTTGGATGGCCATCTGTCATGGATGATCTAGTTGAGATCATTGCAGGCGTTGGACTAGATGACCCTCAAGGTCCCTTACAACTTTACAATCTGTGAGCAGTTCAACAATGCAGCTAATTATTCATAAGATCTTCAAGCAGAGGTTGGACTGCAACCTGTTGGAGGGTGGTTTAAGCTCAGGATTTTCAGAATCAAGGAGGGCATTGGACTAAATGCACTAAGGAACTAGATTTCTAAGAGGTTGTTATGGACTACCAAAGGGCAGCCCAACGTACTAGCTTCCAGAACAAAGAACATTGCATGACAAGATATGTCATTCCTACAGTAAACAGCCCCAGCTTGCTGGCACACACAGCAAGTGCATGAACATACCCACACATGCACAATCATACCTGTCCTTTTACATTAGACATGAAAGCATGCCTGTTTCTCTCCAAACACAAACTCTATATACAGAATGAGGAGTTTGTAAAGATAAGAGGCTGCAACATGGCAGCTCCCCATGGGGCAGGCGGGTGGCCAGCTTGGTGGGAGTTAATTAGAATCTTGTCACTAAGTGAATGCGCCCTGCCTGGACTATGACAGATGCTCCCCTCTGACACTGGGGGCCAGGAGACAATCCACATCAAGCTACTGCAGGATGACCCTTTTAACACAAAGAGTAAACTCACTGCACAGCAAGTTGAAGCTCATTAAAACTGTCTACTCTGTGAGCATCCCATTAACCTCCCTGTTAAAAACACGCAATCCCTCTTCTTCTTCTGCAGGCCTAATTAATGCTCAGGATCAGGAACAATATAACACCCTAACCTCCCTAGATTTCCAATCAGTAAATGAAAAGAAAGAGGGGAAGCCAGGAAGATACAGATGCATCACCTGCACTTCACACCATATTGGTGGTTGACCCTTTCAAATAGGTAGGCTTTCCCATGAGGCTTTCGTGAGTTAAGGGAGATGGCCTGTGCATAGCCAGGGCAGTGTAATCAGGCTGCCATTTGCACTACATGCTTTGGTTGGTCAGCTTATAAAGCATCTACATTCGATTTCCAAAATTGCTCTGCATGCTAGGGTATACAGGTATGTGTGCACACATGCAGTTCTCAATTCCTTCACACACTCCAAACAGCCTCATAGTCAGTTCATGGGTGCTAGCTTTTTGATTCATGCTGCAATGAGTAAATTAGGCTACTGCATATGCACTAAGCAGGGGTTTGTTGGGAAGGAAGTCAAGTAGTATAGACAGAAAGGAAGGAAAACAGATAGTCCTTGAAAAATCATCCACAGAGTTGTCTAACTAGTGTTCAGCACTTGCTGAACAATGAAGGCGAAGAGGCTCCCTCAGATCTCAGCCCACTCTATTGTAGGGTGTGTAAAGCAAAAACAAACAAAACTGCTACTTCATAGCAACTCAGCCTAGAGACCAGCATACAACTATAACTGCAGGGTCCTTCTTCGACCCTTTACCACAGGAAGGGAAAGCAAAGGAACTCCATGCCACTACAGGGATGCTGAGTAAACCATGCACAGCCAGAAGCGATAAAGCTTGAGGTGATTTGTATGGGAGAAGCTGCTCCACAAGATATGCTAGGCACAAACCATTTGGGCTTTTATAGCCACCACTTTAAATCAGGCCTGAAAGATAATTTGCAGCCAAGAAACTGAGGAAGAATTGCCTTAATATATTCTCTGTGCCCATTTCTGAGAAAGCTCACCACACAATTCTGTGCCTGATAAGCGTTTCCAAATAATTGTCAAGGACAGTCCTGTGTAGACTGCACATTATAATACTTTATCTGGGAGGTTACCGAAGAACGGAGCAGAGTGAGGACAGGTATATCTCCCAGGCTCCCTCAGCCACTGTATCAGAGAAAGAAAGTGAGAGATTGCATCCAGAACATGTGATCCTCCCCTACAACAGACTGCCAACCATCACACCTGTTGTCTAGATTCAGTCTAGCATTCATCCAGCCCAGAATGTGCTGCTGCTCCTTGATCTGATGAAAAAGAACAACAGAGCTGAATCTCATCAGAATATCTGGTTTGAAGTTTGCTTCATCTCTAGTGAGACTACTCTACCTGCCAGTCAACTCCTCTTTCACTATTTCTGCACCCTATCGGGGCTCCTGGCCTCCCCAACTGAAGTGCTTGCTTTTGAACTAAAATGTTCTAGACCGAACTTACATGACATTACACCGTTTATGGCAAGTAATACTTGGCAAGTAAAAGTCACTGTCAAGCATTCGGAAATCAAATATATTAGGAATATTTTTTCTACATAAATGCACAATGGTTACTGAATAGGTCCGGGGGGGCATTACTGTCTTCCAGTAATGGAAAATATTTATTAATTTTAAAACTACACTGACACACATTGTTAGGGTCTATACAAATTGTAAAAGAGCCACGACAAGCTTGAACGAATCACAACTCGGAAAGCTGCTTTACCATTGTTTGCAAAATGGAGCATGTTTGGGAGAGTAGGGAGACATACTTGGCACAATACTACAGTGTGAAGAAAAACTTCCCTTGTTAAAATGAGAAGTCAGGCTCGACAACCTTACTCAAGGGCTAACTGCTGGGCTCAGAGCAGATATGGCGCAGTGTTTAACCTCAGTGCTACAACCTCAGATGGCATGCAAGTGCATCACACCAAAAGCAGCAGCAGTAGCAGCATGTGCTCCCACCTCAAGGCTGTTTAACTGAAATGAAGAAGCAAGAGCCCCTGGAAAGAAAAGTCAGTCAAGAAGATTGGGGAAAATAAACCACTATTGTGCACTGCTATCCAGCAGGGCAAAGCCAACTAATGACAGTCCGATAAATGTACAAGGTAATTAAAGGAAGTGACAGATTATATTCTAGGGATGTTTGTTGCTTTAGTGTGGTAAGAGGAGACACTATAAACACTCCTATAAAACACAGAGAGGAGATGAATGGTTCTAAGGGGTCCCTAGCAACAACGTGAAACAGGTTTTGCATCAGGCTCCCGCTCCAACCCAATTTGTGGGCTTTTCCTACAGCATACATATATTGCTGAAATGAATTTACACTCAGGCACAGAAGCAAAATTTCAATGCTACATCCTATCAATGAAGCAACCAGATCCATAGTTCAAAAGGAGCTTGCTAATTAAAAGCTGGTAAGCTTTAAATAATTCATCTCCTTAACTCATATTGATTTGGTAGTTTAGTGGTTAGGATCTTGAAACAATATTAAACAGCCTCCTCCAGGCTCGGGTGGTGGGTAACTTTCTCACATAAGTCTCTCACCCTAGGAAATGTAAATGCACAACAGCAAGAAGCAGACAGATGTGGACACGCCTAGGCAGGGGCAAAGGAAAGGAGAAATGCAACTAGTCGGATTAAAAGGTCAGACATTTGAAGGGTTTTACATAAAGAACAGGAAACAATGAACAGGTTGCATCAATATCCCTCAATCTGAGAGCTTTTCATATTTTCCTGGACTGGCACAGCACACAGGTCCCTAAAGAACAAACCCTATGGTAATTCTCCAGCACACAGGACAAGCAAGCACACAGATATATATTGGCCCATACCGGCTAGGACTGTCACATTAGAGATTTTAGGACTTTTGGGCACAAGCTGTAGAGAAGTACAGTATATACTCTCATAGCTGTGCTAGCAGGACTGCTATCTGGTGCTAGCAGGACTAACAAACAGCCAGCTCTCCAAAACTTGTTGGATCCAGAGGGTGGGATGATCATGGCTAAAACACCCACACTTGAATAGAAAAATGGATTCTAAAATCAGGGGCCAAGTGAGGGGTGGTTTGGCATGACCTCAGGAAGGACCCTACCATGATGATCTGGCAAAGCCCCAGTATGGGGGAAGTAAGACAAAGGCATTGCATTTCTGAGGCATCATGTTCACCGTTGCCACTCAAATGCAGCAGCAAGTGTCAAATGTCTTAGAAACATATATAGAGGTAATGGATCTGGATGCTAGACTGATGAAAGATAAACGATATTGAAGTGGAGCATGCTTATTTCTCCACTATCAGCTCCTTCTGGATCCAGCATCCTTTTGTATTCCAGAGGCAGTGGCAGTCCTAAACCTACCCGGTATGTGCTCAAGTTCTTGCCACACCAAAGATAGAGATAAGCTGGTTTCCACAGATAAGAGAGCCACACCTCCTTGGGAACTGCAGCTGAGCCTGCCACTATACACTATTCCACAAACAGAGAAAAATACATCTGGACTGGAGTGAGAGAAGGAAGTCATGTTACTGACCTATCCCACTGTGAGGCCTTCCTATGTGCTGTAGGTTCAGGCCTTTGTTCATGTCTAAGAGTCCATTCTTTGGCCAGCTCCCCATGGCAAAGCTGTATGCCTGTAAAAGAAAGAGGAAAAAGACATTTAAGATAATTGTACAAGAGGATGGCTCAGTATCACAAGGCAAAACCCTACTGAAGCATTGTAAAAAGTTACATAGTACCTTTAAGCCCTCCCTTGCTGATATTTGGCTGATTACTCAGACAGAACACACAATATGATCTACCCAGTGCTTTTACTTTGGGCTTTCCATCTCCACATAATTCTGCAAATACAAATTCTCACTCTCTTATCTCAAGTTTTCCTTCTCCTATCTCTCTCAACTTAAATCTGTTTTAATAAAGATATTGTTGACTTGCTGTCTTAGTTTATCCCAGGTCCCACAACACAAAATGCCAAGTTCTCCACATTTTCTGCAAACATAATGTTGAAAATTGAATTAAGCAAATTTTCATTGACCATTTCCACTAATAAATCAATCAGATTTGATTTGTTGTACATAAACACCATTTACCATCAGCAACATTGCTAATAACTCATTCAGAACTGTGCCACCCACACTGATTAAAGTACTACAGCCTTAGCAGACGCCAACAGGAAAGTGGAAAAATATAATGCCAAGCAACAGTCACAGGAAAAAAAACACAAATGAATAAAGCAGGTGACGAGGTATGCAAAGAATAAATATGACATTCCCCTAAGCTGCACTGAGTATCCCTCTCAGAACCCTCTGAAATCTTTATCAGTCACTCTTGCATCTTTTCAGATTTTTCTCTGCACCATGAGGGCAACACACATTTTAAAATTAAACCTCAGAGTCTATCTGACATACCTCCTGTGTTATCTTGTTCCTTCTGCTCCAGAGACAGATGAAAGCCTTTTTCTTATTAATTTACAACCATGTGAAATTTTACTAATCAAAATAGTAGGTTCTAAAGTCCATTATTAAACTGGGTGGGGAGCTGGGAGAGAGAATTTGCCTGCTGGTGGAAGCTACCTAGAAGAAACCCCAATTATTTGTTTTCCAGTAATGAGAACAAGCTTTTGACTCCCAAACCAACTATGACAATGTTAGTCCTAGAACCCAAAGGCACCCACAAAAGTTTCTGACTAAACAATGTAATTGATGTTCTACCAATACAAAGGGATTCTGCCCTGGAGCCTCTAAAGCCAGCCTTTCTCAACCCTCCAAATGTTATGGACTGCAACTCCCACCAGCCCCATCAAGCATGACCAATAGTCAGGGATTATGGGAGCTGCAGTCCAGTATATTTGAAGGGCACCAGGCTGAGGAAATTTTGCGCACTCTCTGATGCTCCTATATGTTTGATCTCTAGCCATAATGTTTAGGGACTTGCAGCTCTGTCCTAACCTGATTACTTTTGTATTGCAGTCTACAAGAATTATCCAAAGATGCTATGTGGATTTCCATTTCAACAGCTAAATTGGGAGACCACTCCATACTATGCACTGTAACCACTTTGAAGAAGGGTGGGATAGAAACATAGTAAGAACAATAAACTATGGAACTCGTCATCAGTCATTATTTTTTCCTGCACTCTGCCTTGAGCTTAACGTATTTAAGGAGACATTTGAATGCATTAGTTAAGCAACAGTTATTTTTCTATTTGTTTTAATCCCTTAAGCAAGTTTAAGGATTGCAGGTTTTTGTTATTAAGATATTCTACTTGACTCAGCTACTCTAAGTTTAATTATGCCTAAAAATAAACAATGCTTAGTGCTATAATATGAATCTAAGCAGTTGGATGAGGAAACTGATCATGTTCTCAGCTAAATACTGTTAAAGAAAATAAGGTTTAAACCAAGTGCTCCTGGCATTTTTCCAGGTATACATTAAGGCAAAGTTTCCAATTAATAGATGACAGGGACAATGTTCTTTTGGAAAGAAGGGTCCAGCATAGGAACTTGTGAGTAGAGCTCTGTTTAGTCTATTTTCACTCTCACCCAGCTTGTGCAAGAGTACGGGTGCAGTTTAGTTTGGGTAACTGACTCTTGGCAGCCACTGTTCCTTCCTTCATTCCTGAACTGAGATTCTAAGAGTACCTTCTTTGAGGCCCAGGAGATAACACTGCTGTTTGCCATCTGCTCTTTCCAACTCACTCCGTCTCATCATGCAGCGATTGTCAACAGCACTTCTAGCACATATTAGACCACAAGGCAAGGCATTCACTGTTCACATCACATCCAGGTGCTATACTTGAATAGCTTGGGAACCATGTGCTGCTCCCAGGCTACATTTCAGCCAGAGCCGTCTCACCCATAGGGGCTAGTGGCGCGGCGCGCCAGGGCGCCGGGCCCCCCAGGGGCGCCCCCGCGAGCCCGCCGGCATACCGGGCGCCCCCCTCCCCAACCCGCCCCCACAGGCGGGCTGGTGGCTGGGTGCTCGCGCGCCGGCAGCACAGCCTCTGCCGCCCATGCCACTCCCGGGCGGGCTGCGAGCTGACCGCCCTCGCCTCCCATCCCGGGAGCACTGGAAGGGCGCGCAGAGCCCCGCGCCGCTCCAGCGCCACGCCCCTTATCCCCCGCTCGCCCGCCACCAGGGAGAAGGCTGAAGGCAGGAGGAGGCGATCGGTGGCGGCGAGCCGGGCGCGCAGTGAGCACCCCTCCCTCCCTCTGTCTACCCCTCTGCGGCTGGTGTGCGCCTGGGAGGCGGGCGTGATCCCCGGCGGCCGCCCCTCCTCTCAGCGCCGCAATTGGCCGTCGGGGCGCTTCTCCAGCCTGCCGCTGCGCAGGACTGGAGTAGGGCACGGGGCAGCCGGGAAAGAGCCTGACTGAGGGGTCCCGGGCTAGGCACGACGATCTCCAGCAGCCGCCGCTCCTTTGAGCGCTTCTCCAGCCTGCCGCTGCGCAGGACTGGAGTAGGGTGCGGGGCGACGGGAAGGAACCCAAGGGGTCCCAAGCGGGGCATGATCCCTGGCGGCTGCCGCTCCTCTGGACACTTCTCCAGCCTGCCGCTGCGCAGGACTGGAGTAGGGCGCGGGGCGGGGGAAGGATGGGGGGCGTGGGGGCGCCGGAGAGATCCCTGCACCACAGCGCCAGATAGGCTTAAGACGGCCCTGATTTCAGCTAGCCCTACTATAATTATACAGGATTACTTGTTCATGAGCAGACGCTTGAATACCCAGGGTTTATCTGGAGCAAGGGGAACACCTTACTAGAACAAACTTGATGGAAGAGGATCCTAGACTAGTTCACAGAGGGACAAGGTAGAAAGGAAATGAGCAAATTTAAGCATGCAAGTGGAAAAGTGCATTAGCAGCTGCACAAAGCCTCAGGGCCTTAAAACACCACAATAATTATGATCTGACAGCAGCATAACTTCTCCATCACAAGGTATTACAGAAGCTGTGTCATTGTGAGATATTAATGGTGCAAGGCTTAGCCATACTTAAGTGCTGGGCTGCCATGTGAGCCATTGTTCCCAGACAGGATCATGTCAATCCACAGAATATAACACCGCCAGGTCCACTTTATCTCAGCTACCCCAGAAATAGGCAGAACAGGGCTCTTAACAGAGTTAGCAGCTATCTTTTTCCTTACCTGGCTAACCACAACTTGGAGAAGATAACAGCCACGGTAGTGTCTGAGGGCTATTACACTGGAAGGGGGGAATCAAGCCCAACTTTGCTCCTGTAATCACTATAGTATTTACTGGGTCAGCTTGTGGGGGAAACCATACCTATTATACTGTTAAGTGTTTGAAAATTACTCACTGGGGAATCTTCATCTAATACAAAACCGTCTCACACTAGTTTAAAATGCTCCTCTATCTGCTGGTGCCCAAATACTGACAATATCCACCCTTCTGGTATGCAGAAAACTACATTTTTCTAAGAGGGACACAGAGGGACTAATTTCATTTAATATTTGCTTTCAGATATCTTTCAGCATAGTATGTACTGTATTTCATTTTCTTCTATTAGCTTTTTCTAAGCTTTCAGAGAAGCTTTAGATCAAAATAAAAGCGAACAAACAGTGCAACATCATTAAAATCAACCTCCTTACATTTGGTATCCTCAAATCTTCTGGTAACACTGATTTCCTTACAAAAGGGGTCCATATCTGGGAACTTAAGATTTCTTAGCCTAGGACTGTTGAACACACAGAAGAACAAGCCTTAGCATACAATTCTGCCCTCTGACAAGCAGTGACAGAGCTTGATGTGCTCTATGGGGAGCTGGCTTTGGGCACTAGGCCTGGTGGCAGACCACCATTACATTATAAAGATGTCTGCAAATGTGACATGAAAGCTAGCAACATTAACCCCACCATGTGGCAATTCCTTACAGATGACCACAGTGCTTGGAAGCAATCCGTCAGGTTGCATATCCACAGCAGTGACCAGAGGAGGAATGACTGCTGGGATGAGCACAGAGAGAAGAAATGCCATGGTTGAAGCCTTCATCTGCCCCAGCTGCAGTAAAACATGTCTCTCCCTTATTGGTCTCTATAGCCACAGTAGGTCCTGTAACTCTCCAATGTGTAGAGTTCTGTACATCCCATCTGAAAAACACAGAAAAAACTGCAACGAAAATGATCAAGTGCTGGAGCACATTCTCTATTAGTAAAGCCATTGGAGCTTTTTAGTTCAGAAAAAGGACAACTAAAGGGAGCCATGATAGGAGCTTTATAAGATTACTAATGACACAGAGAGGATGGATAGAGATTTTTCTCTTTCTCTCTTAATATTAGGACTCAGGGTTGCCAAATGAAATTGATCAGCAGTAGATTCAGAGCAGACAAAACGAAGTACTATTTCACCTAAAACAAAACTAACTTAGGCAATTTACTGCCATGGTATGTAGCAATGACCACTACCTTACATGGCTTTTAAAAAGGACTAGACAAATTCAGTGGGAGAACAGGTCTATCAAAAGCGATTCGTCATGGTAGCTAAGTGGAATCTCAATGTTAGAGGTAGGATACCTTGGAAGGCATACAGTGTGGGAAGACTCATGACTTCTAGAGGACTTCCCAGAGTCCTCTGGAAGGTCACTATTAATATCATCTGGACTACTGACCAGTTAACACACACACACACACTACCCAAATACAATAAAATAAAAAATAAAACTGTCTCAGTACAATTATTAAATATGGCTAAAGTGACCCTTGCCCATTTATCATCCTCCAAGTGGCTCCCCTGAAGGCGAACCTCCATTTGGTGTCATCCCTTTGATGACTAGCCGCCAGTGGTGACCCCTTACAAATAAGCCCAGCAGTGAGTCAGAAACACAGAAGTCAGCCCTTACTGGGTGGGGCAGATCCTCACTAAGATGCTGACTTTGATAGGCTCTTGGTCTGATCCAGCAGATAATTTCTAATGATCTTATTCCCATTTTAAGGGCATGCAAAGCTGACTGCTTTGGCACTCAAGTATTCTACTCACAGAAGTTTTTGGAAAAGCATCCTTTATGAGGCAGTCACTGCAAGGGAAGCAAGGAGTGAACACCCCAAAGAAAGCATTTACAGTCCCAATAGCCACATAGATACAGAGCTAGGAGACTCCTGCTGTACCACCTACAGCTCTCCTGACTAGCAAACTCTCTCTTTCAAAGCCAGTGTATTTAAGGCCCCTCCCCACCAATCAGTGCCACTGCTGAGATGTCCCTGGAGTTCCATCACAGGGTTTTGGGTAGTTAATTTATTGCCACGTATGTAGCCATTTATGCTGCTTTGTTACTCCTGCCTTAGCAAAACACAGGGGCTCCACAGGTAATTAATAGACAACACTGCTAATCCTATTGGGAGATGATTAGCAATTAAAACTCCTAATTAAGTCTATGCATAATTCACTGAAATTACATCCCTGTGTACACAATAGAGAGGTTTCCTTCGCCTTTGACAAATACGCACTGATATCTTTATTACTCATTCAAATCACTGTGGCCCAGGATCTGGTCTATTACCCACAAGGGAGACTAAACTTCTGGTTTTCTTCCTCTTCTGTTGAGCTGTACTTCATCCCTCCATCCCCTGCCATGCAGCAAGAAACTTCTCTTTTTTATTATTTAGATGGGGGGAGCTGTTCCACCATAATACCAGGAGGGAAAAGCAGTTCAGCTGTTTTTAAATAGGCACAGTGGTGCCCCCTCCTGGCTTTAACTTATATTTGGAAGGTGCCAGAAGAGAAAGTCGTGCAAGCAAGTTAGTGGAAGATGCACTGGAAAATGCAATCTACAACAAAGGGGCAGAAAGCTTAGACAAGAAGGCGAAATGGTAGAACTCTCTCAGCCTCATCCAAGAAGCAGACACAAAATTAGGCTCCACTTGCTAAGTACTGTGCAAAAGTTACCAAGAATTTGAGACTCAGAAGCACTTCACATATTACACTTTGCTTATATAGTTCTTCATACTTCTGTGCATGAAATATCACACACAAAATGTATACACCATAAAGAATACAAGTGTCTATTTCACTGCATGTTTCCTTCATGTATGTTCTTCACAAATGATCATATAGATGTGTTATAATAATACTTCTTCCTACACATAAAGGCAAATTGCCTCACTCTCCTGTGGCATGGGTGCATCCATACTTTGCTGGACTAATTGCATCATATGAAAAAAGAAGTGGTATCAATATGATGCATGGGAAATTGTGCTAATCTGAAATGGAAGCCTCATCTCTACATTGCATAGAATAATGCAGTAATGAAGAGGTAAAATGGACTGTCCCACTTTAAGCTGTAGATAGGGGAGCATTCAAAAATGTGATCCGTTTAAAAGCACAACCTCCCTGCAAGCGGAAAAGTAGCAAATGAGGAAAAGTGGTTTCCCCTGATGTGCTAGTTCCTGTAGTTAAATGAAGAGGTGCTTTTGTTCACATGGGAGAGCATTCAAAAACTGAATCTCCTAATTGTGGCTTGACATTCTGCAAGAACACTCTGCCACCTCAGGATTCTAACACCTTGTTCAGTTGTGTCCCACACACGTGTGTGCATATACACACTTATGTGGCCTGAGAAATGAGCACATTAAATGACCCTGAACCTTAATGAACAGAAATTGTCACCTAAACAAAATCCAGGCTGACGCCAGAGGGTGTCAAAGCCTGTTGATAGCAGCTCACTGAGGCTCCAGGTAAAGATTTTCCCCCAGGTCCTGTAACAGGAATTGCTGGGCGTTGGGTCTGGAGCCTCATAGAGATAAAGCATGTACAATACAGCCCCACTTCACATTCGCCAGGTCTATCAGCTTATATGGAAGAGCCAGTCTTCTAAGGCTTACATCTGAGCCCCAAAATCAGGATCAGGACCACAACTGGGCTTTTCTTTGCATCACATTCTGCTTTGCTCATCAAGGTCGTTGAGAACGGCAGGAATACCTGAGCAAACTTGTTAAAGAGGCAGCATGGAAGGTGGCCTGAGCACTGAAGGTCAAGTGTGCCCTTATGCATATTCACAGCTGCCTGCAGGATCGATTGGGTTTTAATTGTTTTTCCTGGGGTTTTGGAAGGAAGTGCCAGGGGCATTGATCAGCCCTTGACGAAGCCACTCACACTTGGGGCCTCACATAGGCTGTCACTTTGGTACAGGCAGACGGAAACGAAGGAGCTAAGAATGAGAGACAGAAAGCAAAACATGCCACTTGAGAAGGGGATGCTGCCCCAGTCTGCGCAGAGTAGAAAACAGGGGAGGGGAGGCAGGAGCTGCGCGCGGAGATGTGTGACCAGTGAATTGTATTTGAAAATAAAGTTTTTAATTAAAATGGGCAATTCTGAGCCGCCTGCTGGCAGCGGCCAAGCAATCAGGAGACAGGAGCATGGCTGTTTAATATTTAAACACAACGTTTAATCTTTAAACAGGAAAGTTCTTCTTCTGACTGTTAAAGCCTCTATTAAAGCAGGATGGAAAGGGCTTCACAGCGGCTGCCACTGGGGCTTCCCAGACCATCTAAGGGGCAAGACAGATGAAAGGGGGAGATGTAAAAAGAAAGCACTCTCTCCGGGTACACATCCCATAACAGGAAATCCCATGTACTGTGAGTGGAGGAGAGACAGAGTCAAATAACCCAACTAACTATTCACCATCCAGGCTTCAGAAAAGGACAGGGGCAGGGAGGCACAGAAAGGAACAGGCACACCCCAGTACCTGTAGTTTGCTTAGTTTCACCCACAGCCATTAATAACAAAAGGAATTTCAGCTTTAGAGAAACAGATCTCACAATTTTACTGCAACTTTCAAAATATACTAGATTTCTATATGTTTCCTGGAACCCTATTTAAATTAATGCTACCAGCCCACAGTGGTATCAGGAAAGGCTTAAAAACATAAAAGGGGAAATAGTCTGGTCTGGCCTACATTCTCCACTTGCACATGGGAGTGGAGAAGTGCAAGCACAACACTGGTCTCTCTTGATTCTATTTTTATTGTCATGTAAACACTAATAATTATATTATTATTAGTATTTAATATTCATTAAACACTAATAATATCCATTAATATTAGATTTTAACAGGACCTCTTTATTTTATGAACTCATTTATCCATTGTACAATCCTACTAGGGTGTAGCAGAGCCTCCAGGTTAGCTAAGGGGATATTTTCCTGGGTACAGTACTCTCTCCAAAGGACACTTGTGACTATTGTACATTTGCATGCCTGCCACAGTTCCTTCATTCCTTCTTCCAGGTGTGAGATTGTGCCCCCTGTCCAGAGATGGAGATGTTAGTTAATATGTTCATGCACATGCCATCAGGAAAGTTCCCCTGCACAAATATTAGGCATTGTCCAATATTTTCTCAACAGCTCTGGGAGGCAGCATAACCCCACCAAATGCAAACCAAGCCTTGCTATTAGTGAAAGCCCCATCATAGGGGCAGACACAGAGGAAAAATGAGGCACAGGAAGGATTCAGCACTCTACAAAATGAGTATCTGGGTTTGGCACTCAGCCCTTCATAAGACAGCCCAGCTGCAAAGACATTTCAAACTGAATCTTACGTCCAGTGTGCCTTTTGACTTGCCTAAGGAACAGGCATTTCATTTTCAACAGAAAACCTTTATTCACACCCACAACTGTGAGTGCATGTTATCTGCATTCTCCCCAAATCTTGTAAGATGTTGACAATACTATTTACAAAAGACATCCTTGCACATTTCAAGTATGCTTGCATTTTCTTTACCAGTGACCTATTAAGAATATAATCTACTGTTCAAACTATTTGCAATATCTGAACAATTTGGACCCAATCCAGCAGTGGTGTTATCTGGGAGTGAGAGCTATGATCTAACTTTCTGTGGTAAACTGGTAAAAAATGGGTGCAAAGCAAGTCTAGGTGTCTAGACTCATGGAAATCATAGCCTTTTCACCGTTCTTCCAAAAACAGCTTAGCATGTGACATGGTAATTCTAATCCATGTGACAGCAAGAAAAAAAAATCAGGAGCCAGACTGATTTATCCAAAATAAAAGAGCTCAAGATGCAAACAACATCACCATTTACTTGTCTAGCCCTCCCCACAACTTTGCATCCTAGTACAGCAGCCCCCTATCATCTCCATCACATTTCTAATCTGGACAGGGGCTCGATCCACATTTTCTCTCCCTTTGCCTTCTATAATGCAGTGCATTGTTGAATTTATTCAACACTCAGTTCAATGAAAGGTACCCAAAAGCAGTGTGTCCTCTGTCCTATTGCAAAGTAGGGCAATCACTCTCCCACCAATCATCACACACAATACTTAGAGCACAGGATGACACAATCAAAGAGTTGGCTAATTAAAAGTGCATGTAAAGCAAACAGCTGCAGAAAATTAATAGCCCATATATGAAACAGAGAAAGACAACTTCCACTTTCTTGGGAAATTGCTAGCCAATATGTTTTGGAAGAAAATTCCTTCAAATCAGTCATAAACAAAATGTATCTATGCAGTCTTCTTCTAAAGAAGCTTAGAACCTCCAGTTGAGAAGAGGCCACATGGCAAACAACAGGACCCGCAAAGAGAAGCAAACTGGTTCCAAGGACACTTCAGGTGCAGTAGCAGACTGCATGGTGGGGCAATGGTACTCACCTGACCACCCAACAGCTGGGTTGCTGCTGCTTACTAGGAAGGAGAGAGGAGAGGCAAGGTAGTTAGAAGGTTAGCGTGGTGCAAACACCAGCAGGAGTGCTGTGTTGGCTCCTTGGTGCATTTGCATCACACCAACCTCCACTCTATCCTCCCAGTAAGCTGCAGAACTCAGCTGTTGGGAGGTTAGGTAAGCACCATGACCTATCATGCCATCTGCTACTGTTTAGGTCGTAATTTTTTCTTGGGAACTGCAGACACATACAAGGGACTTTGAACATGGTCTCCAAGACCTTGCTCTGAACTGGAAACTGTATGCATGTGTGATAATTGAGAAGAACAGCTGAACATAGTACAATGGGGGGAAAACATGGAAGTAGTTCACTTTGCTGTGGACTTAAATCTGAAAATGTATGGCTAGCATTGTGTTAGGGATACATTAGGTCACACTTCAATGAATGAGGATGGGCCAGGCTGGGCATCAGGCACTTGTTCAAACCTACAACCATATGACTTACGGTAGTTTTATGAAGCGGGAGCTTCATTACAAAGACAAAGGATATGGCATGAGCATTTACATCAAGCAAATGATTGTGGAAAGGTCTGTAGATTTTCCTTATAACTAATCAGCTTTGCTTAATGCCTCAAAACAACCATTTAAGTAGTATCAACACAATGGCACAGGTCTTTTATTTGACACGTGTATGTATATTTATTTATAAGATTTCCTACCTGCCTTTCAACATAAGGTCTTAGGAAAGGATACAACAACATAATACAGTAAACATTTATAAAAACAGATCAAACTATTACAAATATAAAACAAGTAAAAACAAAATAAATAAATAAAATTCCTTCCAGTAGCACCTTAGAGACCAACTAAGTTTGTTCTTGGTATGAGCTTTCTTGTGCATGCACACTTCTTCAGATACACTGAAAGAGAAGTCACCAGACCCTTATATATAGTGAGAGTGTGAGGAGGGGTATTACTCAGGAGGGTGGTGGGAATGGGTGATAGGTGTAGAAATAAAACAAGTAAAACATTCTGAATGGAAGAGAACAGTGTACACAAGAAATCAAGCAGCTAGAACACTTCATAGATATGTGTACATTTTCACTAAAACGATAATTACTTCATTTAATGCCCCTTTTCTCACATCTTTCAAAGAGACTGATCCCAAGTTAGGACCCTTAAAGTTCTGCTCTTTTGAGAAACATTTCCTACTGCACAAACTGAAAAATCTGGTTGCAAACAAAGAAGTGTCTTAAAAAGAATCAGCAGCTCAGAGGTTTGGTGTATGGGGCTCATCAATCCATTCTCCAATTAATAATGTAGCTAAAAAGGCACTAAGTACGTCCAAGTAACAATTCCAATCATCAAGATTCCCATGTTCAGGTAACTCGGGGGCTGTATAATATAAGCCTTGCAACAAAGCCAGCCAAAAAGAAAATTCTACAATGACCTCTCTGCCCACACTCTGGCAAACTTTGTACATAAACAGGATTTCTCACATCTCAAGTCAGAAAGGCATGTACAGCCTTCCATGCCCAGCTCTACATACACCAAGTATGTTCCTTTTTAAGCACTTTAAACAGAGGTGCTGCTACATTCACAACTATTCGAGTATTTTCAAATCACTTACAAAAGCAGGATTAAACTATCAGAAATTCCATTTAATAGGACAAATAAAGAAATAACAATAAACACCATCAGACCCAGGAAGGCGGGTTTGATTTTAAAAAAGGATCAGAAAAAAGGAAGAGAGGGATAAAAAAAAGGATAATGTGTGTTTACTCAAGCAAAGAAAAAAATATTTAAGTGATGTAGGAGAGAAGATTGCAGTAACTAGTGAAGAATAACATCGTCTGCTTTGCTGTCAAATCACACAAAAATTTCAGTAATAGATTCTCATTCTGACACTCAATTCAATTCGAAGGTGATCCTGCTTTATCCCAACACATCAAATATTAAACACTCGTATTAGCCAGGGTGCTGTCGCCTTCCTCGGCTTAGAGACACGGCGTAGGAGGGGGAGGGAAAAGGGGGGGAACCCTTCTTCCCTTCACTCACTATAATATTCTCAATGTTATCTAAACATGCCTTCATACACTAGGCTCCTTATCAATTCTATTTGGGGGAGGGAGGGGTACTTAAAATGGTATTAGTTGTGGGGAGCTGTATTATTCTGATTTCCAAAAGCTTTTCAATTTTGTGTGGAAAAAGCTTAAGAGGAAGCTGGGAAGGGAGGGGAAAGGGGGGTGGGGAAGAGAGCTGGAGCAGGAGAGCGAGAGAAAGTCTAAGAAAGGGAAAAAGCAGCCAGCAGCTCTCGTTTGACGGATGCCTTTCAACAAGGGCAGTCTAGCTTGTCAAAGCCCAGGCTGGAGATGAATTGGCATATCTATTCAGCCTGCCTCTGGATGTCATGCAATACAGTTTCATATTCCAAGATAAGGCATGATAAGCAATTGCTGCCCTGACACCAGCTCCATCCACCCCTTGCCTTCCTGAGCACATGAGTGTGCACCACATCCCTCCGCTCAGCTGCTAATAAGCGGTACACTGCTATTTTCAAATGCCTAGGTAAAAAAGTACCTGGAAACATCCCAGAAACTCCCCAAACACACAGAGAAACCCACAGCAAAACACTATTAAAACAGTTAATGTTTAATTACTTTCCTTCCAATGTGCACTTCATGCTAAGCAGGTGTGGGGCACGCATGCAAAGCACTCAGCGTGGTACAGACACAGAACAGCAGGAATACCTTTGGGTGGAAATGCCTGATGATTCAAGGGACAGGATTGGAGCAGAATTAGACCTACATGACCCAGCAGAAGTGGAAGGTTCTGGGGAACAGACAGAGGAGGAGGAGGTGGGCAGAAACAAGAACACAGGCCAGCTAGAATCCCTAAAGCAACTACTGTAAAGACACAAAACGATGGCTGGGTCTTCCTCAGGTGAACAGATACCAGCTGTCAATAGCTATCAGAGCCTTTTCTTCTACGGCAAAACTAGACAAGATGGTGGGAGTTGCCTGACTGTACCCTCCCATGCTTTGTTTTGTAAGCCTAAAAAGAATCCATGGGGAGAGGATTGGGGTCACAGCCCTTGAGGGAATGTTAAACTTCCCTCACACCATTCTAAACCCCCCTGAAGCTGCCATTTGCCCAAGTGGGAACACATAGGTGCCCATACCTATTCCCCCACAGGGCACATTTATCACTTGGGAGAATTTATATCCAGAAAGCAGCATAGGGGAGAAGGGGTTAATCCACTGTGGTAATTAATTGAATTAATTCTGTTGCCAGAAGAACTCTGGTGAAAGAGAGAGACTGTGTCTCCCATCAGGGGATGGCTGTTTCCACCTGCCATGCCCTGCCATGCTGAAATTACCCATTCTTAATGGTAAATATTATGTTCTCTTAATTTTCTTTTTATGTGTTTTAAATTAATTTTTAATTGTTGATTTGTTAGTGTTAGGATGTAGTGCTATGTTTTTTAATATGTATTATTGTTATTGTACTACTGTATTTAGACTGTCTATTTTCAGTGAACCACTTTCAGCAGAAACGTTATCTGCGAAAACATGGTATATAAATAAACTGACGGTGGTTATTGGGGAAGGGGGGTGGAATCATTTGGTTGCTCTGATGAAGGGGGGGGGAGGCCTCAACATGAACAGGTGAATTCCAAAAGATGCATGAATGGAACCACATATATAGCCACTAAAGAGCATGGGGCTGCACGATGGCAATGCACCATTTAGAATTTAGAGATTTTTTTGAAATATTAAGCAGTATATTAATGCTTTGAAATAAATTAATAAATACAAACATGCCTCTCCCCTTCTAGGCTGAAAGACCCAAGAGAAAATGAAAGAACTTCCCACGGCCAGCTTCCACAGCACAAGTCTATGTAACCTAGGGCTGTGCTCTGCAGTTGTATATGGGACTGTCATTGTTCCTCTTCCAATCATATAACCTGCAGTTTTACAGCTGAAAGGCAGAGATCTCAGAGTGTTACCTGCACAGCATAACCCTGTTTAAGAAAGAGGGACACTGGGGTGAGGTGGGACAAAAGGTGTAGAAAGAGATGGAGAACCACCCCATGCATCCTGAATTTACATGTCTTGCTGCATTGGTGGATCCAGCATCCTCTGTCACAAGGCATACCTGTCCCAGAGTATTGGGGTCAGAAAAAAATGTCTCTAAAACATATTGACCCAACCTGTTAAGACTAATATAGCCAGGGGCGTACGAAGTGGGGGTGGAGGGAGTGGGCCGGCCCAGGTGCCACTCGGGGTGTGTGTGTGACAAGATGGCCCCTGCCTCCCCCCAGCTGTAGAGCGGCCGAGAGCATGCACAGTCATTATGGGCACCACTCATGCGCCGTCCGTACGGATGCCGTGCGTGTGCCACTGGGCGGTTTGCCCCGCCCCTCAGCGTCCTGCCCCATGTGCCGGAGAGGGTTCCTCCGCCACTGAATACAGCCACACCAGAAAGAAATTGAATCATCGGCAGCATCTATTTCATATGAAAGGCTGGGAAAGGGTACAATATAGAAAACGACAACTCACCACAGGTTGACTTGGTCACCCCTCAATATCCCCCTGTAGCATTCCTAGTATCAAGTACTTAAAAATTACGAGTCATTCCTTCAACCCACTAACCATGCATAAAGAGGCTAATGGATTAATTAAGATTCTAAAATGCTTAAAAAGTCTTTATCTCTCTCCTGAGTTCTGGAGGCATGTTTTAAAACTTTTCATAGGGGGAGGTAGGGGATTGACTCCAGGGCTAAGACTTACCCATTTTTGAAAAACAACAATAACAATACCGGTATGCTGTTTGGAATTTAACCAAAATAATGTTCAGCATTGTCTTTTATCTGTTTTAAAAATAAAAATAAAAAGTGCCTACCTGGAAAATGCCAATTTTAATGTATATGTCATTAATTCAATTACCATATGTGCTATTAAAGTAAACAATTGCAGTATCTCAGAACAGCATATACTTTTAACAGCCTACAATTAAAGTGCTACATTAAAATATTAAGAACCCTGTCGGCCTGAGGGTGTAAATAGGCTCCATGGAATATTCTAAAAGTGCATTAGCCTGAGTTACAAATTCTATTCACAAGATGGGCTGCTTAAAAAGGAACCCTGTCAAGTAATTTAGGCACTACCATGATGATACATCGGATCAAAACACACTCGAGAGAGAATTCTCTCTAGGTCTATGGGTTCTCAACAGTTCATTGGATTTGAATCATTCCTTATTAAGAGTTAGCCGACAATCTGGACTAATGCACTGAGTCTAAGAACTGGTTCAGGGCACTACAAAATATGTGAGTCTGGTTAGCGATCTAGAACACTGGTTACCTCGCAATTTAATTGTTATTTGCAGAATCTAGCTTTCTACAAAAAATATTGTGCTTTTGTCTACATCAGAATACCACCTGCTTTCTTCTTCATCATCATAATCATTGTAAACACAAATTTAAAATCATAACTGCAGAGAAACATGTTAACACACATTACCACTTTTTGTTAAGAGTTCTTAAAGCACAACAGAATCTGGGTACACTTGCCTGTCCCTCCCTATTAATCCATGTGGCTACATGCATTTTCTTCTATTTTCTTTTATGCCCCCCCTCCCCTGCACAAGATCTCTAGTTACCAAAGAATTTCAAATTATGAAAAAAACTGTAATCTGAAAAAGAAAAATTGGTGCCAGCTTTCTTGGCCTGGGTAGGATACCCTCCCAATGTGCTTCTGTGGGTATATCTGGTTTGGAGACATACATATCAAATTCTCTCTTCACATCATCATCTTCTTTAACCCGGCACTAAATAGATGGCAAGTGTGTACTTTTGAGTGTACATTAACCAAAAAACTGGAACTTTAGGAAGAAAGGTTCAGTATAGCCCAACTCCTGGTGTGCTAAGTTACTACATGCAGGGAGATTTTTACATGGGAAAGCATTAAAAAGTGTTCCCCTATCTGCAGCCTGGTAGAATTCCAGACTTTACTACCTCATTCTGTGGAAAGTGTATTATTGTTTTAAACTGAGCATGTACTTTGCCACAGGACTGAATGCCACTGAAATACCACCAGTGGTGCAGGGCCAACAATTCACCACCAAAGTTTTCACTATGATTTAGCAAGGCATATTATCAGTAGATGTATCACCTAAAACAGCTGCAATTCACCTTGTTTCAAAAGAAGAATCCAATGCTTGCCGTGCTAAGAATGCAATATTATGCGCTAGCCTTTGATTTTGTTACTTCAGCAACCATGCCTCAGCTACTGTTGTGCACACAAGGGATGGTCAGAAGACACATAAGGCCACCAACGTGATGCAGCTAAGCAAACCTGTCTACATAGATGACCATTTGGAAACCACATTAGTTTCCTTGAGTTCCTTGATGAAAAATAGGCAGGTTATAATTGTGAGAAAAAATAAAATACCCTGGCATGATATAGCCCTAAGTACAGCAAGTTGTACCTCATTTACATATGCACCTATATTTAATATTCAATATGTTTGTCTTATAAAGTTTTATAGTTAGAAGGAAAATCCAGGAACCTGAAATCTGTAGTATGTCCAGGGTTATAAACTAAATGTGATTCCTAAAATTGAGCATGAATTATAATTAACAGAGAGGTGAGGGAGCACAATGGTGCATGTGTGTGTGTGTGTGTGTGCGTGCGTGCACACACATCTCATAATATAGACTAAGAAAGATTATTTGATACTAGTGGGTGCTGCTTGATATAAAAAACACATGAAAGGAACAAAGGACAGAGACCTGAGAAACCAAGTCCATGCTGTCAACAGACACTAAACAAGAATACTTCCATGCCAATTGCTTTCATTCCACTGTTGCTGCAGTCATAGTCTGTAAAATAGAATAAACTCAAGTCCATGAAAGCTTACACCACAATCCATTAGTCTTAAAGTTGTCACAAGCCTCTTAAGCCTCTTTTGCATGTAATTCAAACTATGGCTTAAATGTCACCACACTACTTTGGGTTAACACTATGTCCAAGACTGGGCTCATGGTATGTCTTTCTCCAAACAAACAAGGAGCTGTAACCAAGGTTTGTTCCTGGCTTACAGTACACAGTTCATTTGGAATGAGACAAACCACAACCTGGGGTTCAGGCGCAAACCATGGCTTAGCTCTTAGGAGCAACAGAGGAGTGAGTGAGGCAGGTACAATTTTCTCACTGTGGAGCAGCACCTTACGTTTTCCTGGCCTGCCTCTGGTTTTGTTTCTCGAGAAGGAAACTGGGCAGCCGAAGAATGATCTCTTTCATTACATGAATGAAGTGAAGTCTGGTCCCCAATATCTGTTACTCTTTAAAGGTGCCACAAGATTCTTTGTCCCCTTCACAATTTAAACCTGATACTTCCCTCAGCATGCACACACATTTTCACTTAATCTGTGTTAAGACGGGGGTCACCATTTAAAACACTGAGCTCTCAAGCCAAGTTCTATTTTATATCACACACGCAGAGGCTAATACGTACACACACACACTTTCTAATTTCCATGCAAGAGGGAAGCAGGTGCCCACATTCCCGTAAGCACTCCCATCTCTCATTTCCCCCCCCCCTGCCTCCACCACCCTCCTTGGATCCTGCCCCATTAGTTTAGTGCCCAGCCATCTGCGACGTCTCCTGTAATGCTCTCCCCCCTGTGTATCAGGGAGCTTTTCCATTAGCGCCTTTAATATTCTGACACCTTAGCACAGGCTGCTATTACATTCAAACACGGATCGCCCTGTGAAATTACATTGCCAGGCTTGCTAAAATGGAATTGGGTATAATCAGGCTGCTCCATGCGCTGTCAGTCCCATCACAAATACAACGCAAAGCAGGCTTATGGATGGGCTTAGCAGCTGCTACAAGTGTATTTTTTTAATAGATGAAGTATCCCTTATTTAAAAGCATTTCCTTAAGAAGAAGGGGGAACGCACACATACACACGGTGGAAAGACAAATCAAAAGCTGCGTCACTGTGTTACCAATACCTCAGGTCTCTTAAAAAACTGTTATTTACTACGGGGCTATCTGTTTATCTATAACTATATCACATACACAGCGAGGAGGAGGGAGAGATAAAGGTAGTTAAACAGACAGCCAGTGAGATATGTGCCACCAGGAATTAATAGCTAAATAAAAAGCCCCATTATTTACTCCAAGGAGGAGGGAGTCTGGGGCGATCTCACAGGTGTCTTGCTCGGATGCTAACATACAAGAATCTGGTTTGTAAAGACCAGTGCATACTGCCTGCTAATAGTACTACTGCACCTTTGCATGTGTCATCAGGGCACACATAAGTAGATTTACCAAAAACATCCCAAAATTGTTTATTCATGGAAAAGCATTCCATGTGGTTCAGGCAGAAGCTTAGAGAAGGATAGCACTGTATCTTTGGGTTTATGGGAAGAATAAAGTATATTCAGATTGTGAGTGGCTAGGCAGAATATGAGCCTTGGATACAAGAGCCCAAGGTAGAGAATACCAGTAACTTCCTGCAAATTCAACAGGTAAACTTCCACCATCGTAAAAACAATTAACCAGGAAATCACTAGTGCCTCAAGCAATTTGGTGATCATTTGTCCATGACTGCTAGTTAAGTGTTAGAATTCATAGAATAACAGTTCTCTCGTTGTCATAGACATTAAAATTAAACTAAAGCTATGGAAGAACAATGGGACCCAGCACAAATACATCATGGTGAATCCAGACAAGAGCCCATCACCTAAGGCAGGGACACAATTGATGGCCATACAGTAGACATGATGTTGTCAGGCTCCTCCAACCCATTACCATACCGGTTCTTGACTGCTCTACTAGGCCTGGAGTGCGAAAGAAGGAAATCCAAAGAGAAAAGTGGCTTGGATGCTTCTTCCATCATATGTGATCGCTACTCCAAGAGCCCTATTAATAGCAAGGCTCACAGGAAAGGGAAGAATAGAGGCACCTCTGCCTGTATGGAAGCTAGAATAGGAAGCAAAGTTCCTTTGCTCTTGGATTATCTCTCCACTGTATACTAAATATAGCAATTCTGTTATAGAAGTGGGAAAGGCTGGTCCTCCAAACAACTTTGCTGTGGAGGGTTCAGCCTCCAGAAGTTGGCCGCTCCAGTTTCAGATTCTAAGGTTGAAGGTATTCCTGGGACCATCTTTTCTAACTGGTTTGCCTAAGATACCACAGTTACAGAACACTAAGTCCCACTGTAGACATTGCTCTCTCTCTACACAAGTAAAGGGATGTTCCCAAGGTATTACTTGAAGGCACATGGGGCCACCGCCTTGATGAAGCTAAGTAAGCCTGTGTCTTGCACCTGGACAGGAAATCACCTGGGAACCACATGTATCCTTTTATGGGTTCCATGATGGAAGAAAGGTGGGATATAAATTTAAGAAAGTAAGTAAATGCATCAACAATCAGGTCAAGAAAATATTTCTTTCTGATCCACAATAGGGATGGGGAATTTGTGCCTCCCCCATAGGCTACTATACTACAACTCTTATCATTCCTGAATTGGCTTTGCTAGATAGAGGTGACAGGAGCTGGAATCAAACTACATCTGGAGGGCTGTAAGTTCCCCATCCCTGGTCTACAAGCATGTGATTTACATATTGGGAAGTCAGAAATGTAAGACTGCCATTTATACATTATATAGGATATGCTTTGGTAGAAAAAGATAACATCTGAGGCTACCTAAGTCTCTGTTTGAACACACCAAGGGACATCAGCTGCATTACTCCCATTGCACACTGTTACCTTCAGGGCATTTTTCATACTGATCAACCTTAAATGAAGGCTCCTTTTTGCATTTTCTCACCCAACCCACAAATATCCATTAGATTATTAATTAGATTTAGATCCCATGCTAAAGAGTCAGGAACTGAAATCCCAAATTTAAAATGAACGAATAAATTCTCAAATGGCTCTTCAGGCAACCCTGAAAAATGACAAGGCAGTGCAACAGGATTGAGCATCAAACAAAAATGGTAGAAATGATCACAAAGACTGTGATTATTAGTAACAGAGACAAAACATGCTGAGAGGCAGCACAATTGCTGTGCCAGGAAGTCATGCCTCACCAATCTATTACAGTGCATTGAGGATGGCAACAAATAAGTGATCCAGATAATAATGTGGCGCTTTCAAAAAGCTTTTGTCACCTTTTTCCACCCAAGAAAAGGATGTTAAGTAATCGTGGATTAGAAACAAATTACTTTTCATGTATCAGCCACAGGTTAACAACTAGGAAGGGAAGAAACATATGCTGAGTTTTATTTATGATTTATTGATTGCTTTTGTATCTCACCTTTTTCTCCAAGGCGCTCAAGGTGGCACACATGGTTCTCCTCCTCCTCATGTAAACCCCACAACAACCCCATGAAGTAGGTTAGGCTGATAAGCAATGAATGGCCTAAAATCACCCAGTGAGCATCATGGCTGAGTGGGGATTCGAACCCTGATCTCCCAGATCCTAGTTCAACACTCTAACCACTACACAACAGTGGGGCAGTGGTGGCCAATGTGGCACCCTCCAGATGTTTTTGTACTGTCACTCCCATAACCCATGACCATTAGCCATGCTGGCTAGAACTGATAAGAGCTGGAATCTAACATCACTGGGAGAGTACCACACAGTACCACACAGTGTCTCCACAATGGCTAAGATTTGAGGCCAATGCAAAATTATTAAGAGAGAGGGAAAAATCAATGGTTAATAGTTTACAGAAGAATCATGAAAAACTAGGTAACAGGTTTTTGTGTGTGTCTTTTATAGACTGGTCACAAACAAATGTCACACATTACAACAAGCCATTAGCGCAAATATGACAATTAATATGTGGCCACTTTGGGCATGAGGCTTGTGCTCTTTTGGGGTCAGGAGTCCATCGCATCCTACTGTCTGCACCAACAAAACAGAATGAAATAGACATCTAGGTACTAAGAGGGCCCACTGAAGTAGACTTGCAAGATATCAAGAGATTGGTCCTGAGAGCTTGGGTTGTTTTTCCTCTGCAGGCCAGAGACTAAATCAGAAATATGGTCTGTCAAAATTAGCTGGAAATTCTGGAATATTCATTAAGAGCCTTTCAGAACTAGCAGCAACATATTCATGAAACAAGGAAAGGGCAGAAAATCAAGTAAAATAGAGGGAGGGGAAACAGGGGCAAAGAACCAAGTTCAATATGGATAATCAGAGCAGTGTTTCATGTCATTTCCTATCTAGTTTCCAGAGCACCTGAACTGATGTCACATGAAACAGAGAGAAACTAAAGTAGCCTGAAGAGCACATGCAACCTGTGCTGGTGACATTTACACCGGGCTACCTTGCTGTGTACTTTTCTGTAATTGTTGATTCAAGACAAAATTTGGATACGTTTCCACGAGCAGTACTACGTGAGGAAGCTAGAGATTGAATCAGAGCTGGAGCAGAAGATGAGCAAGGAAGCTGAACACTAAGCTGCTCAATTGGGAGCAATTAACCCAGCAAAGGTCCAGAGAAGACCACGAGGCTTACAATCTCACTACCAACTCCTCCTTTAACTGGTCACCTTCTGGGTTATGATTCACAGCTGAGTCTTCTTCCTTCTCCCACAGAGAATCTTGCACTCAAATGAGTCCACTGGTGATGAAGCCTTCAGGAAGCCAGACACACATATACCAACTCTAGGATTCCTATTGGGTTCATGCCACCTTTATTTTTAAGGGCTGGGTGACAAAGGGGAAGAATCAGGATCAAGGTTAGACTGTCAAAACACCCATGAGCTGAGGCACTTTCGGCTGCTTGGGACTTTTGTGGGTTCCTCCAGAGCCTCAGTTGTATTGGGGTTCTCCACAGGGAGAAACTCTTCCTCAGAGGGGGTCTTTCTGAGATCTGGGTGGAGTGGGATCCTGACAATAGGTGAGGTCAAGAGATGATAACATGCTGCAAGCATGGAGCAAGAAGCTTACAATGCACAGAGGAAATTGAAGTGCTGATAATTAAGGAAGCAGAATATAAAATTGAGAGACTTCATATTTTTTCTATTCTGGTATGGATACCAAAGTTCAAGAGACACAAACCTTTGCCAGTTAAGAAAAGCAGCTATTTAAATACACACACAGAGAGAGAGAGAGAGAGAGAGAGAGAGAGAGAGAGAAGGGGGGGTGGATCCTTAACCAGACAGGGAATAGGCACATCAATCAGGCAAAAGCAAGGTACAGTAAAAGTAAGGAACACAAAATAGCTAGCAAGAAGGTTCAAGGCAAGAAAGCTCTAAGCAGGAAGGTTGACCAGCAGCCTCTACCTTTTTCCTTTTAGGTGGTGTTGGCCTCTGGTAAACGTTTCCAAGATCTGAGCAGCAGGAAGCTATTTCCAACAATTTGGGACTTCAATATTTGATGCGAGTATAGAACATCCAGTGAAAAGCAAAATTCAAACAATGAGGCATAAGAATATAAAACTGACAGACAGAATCAAAGGTATGTCGTACAACACTAAGCAGGACCAGGAAAACAATGAGTGAGTGGCATGGGACAATGACAAAAGGTGCTAAAAATAAGGAGCCACTGTTGTGGTAGATAGGTGCTCATTATGTGCTTGCAGAGATAATGTAGCATGAAAGACCGAGAAACTAGCTTAAAGATGCAACAATTTGTAAGGATTCAGAGCACTTGGAGAGCCTCCAATTCACAAGTGTGAACAGAGAGAGCAAAGGTGCATTAGCGGAAGGCGTTAAGAGGAAACAGGAGTGAGAGGAGACCAATGGCATGGCCTTGTCATGCCAAGTTCCGAACAGAATCCAGCACAGCTGGTAACAAGCTACGGAAGTCTTCCCTGCAGCCTAGGGAAGCAGGCAAACGGGCCTGCGGCCAATCTGCTCCCTGTAACTAGAGCGAGCCAGTGTCTGTGTGTGCGCATTCATGTTCCGCTTGAGCTGAAGCTCGGTGTTAAATTCAATGCCTTGAGTATTGATTTCCTCGCACATGCAGAACTTTGTTAAAGGGTTTGTTGTGAACTGAGATCAAAGGGAGGTTAACTCACTTCTCATAAGTGATAAAACAGACCTCAAGAAAAATTCTGCCACCCGGTCAATCCTCAGAGGACAGCAAGCAAGAGCTGTTAGTTACTCTTGTGTTGCCATTGTAAGGCTGCAAGCCATGAAGTTTCTGAATAAAGCTGGGATAAAAAAGAGCCTAACTCCTCACAGTGCCCTATATATCATCATATGAACATTCCAAAACCACCCTCACCATTTCATCTCTAATTTCTCATTCCCAAAGTGAGAGGAAAGGAGTTCATCAGCTTATATCTAGGAGCTAGCAAAGGAGATGCTCTGTCCTTGTCAGCAGTGGTGGCTTCTTAATGAAGGGTGTCTCTAATCATTGGAAATTTATATTAAGACTGGAATACATATCTTGTATAGCCCTTAGTACTGGCCATTGTCAACGTCATATTACTGGGATAAATGCATCAGTACAACCGAGTAAGTCTGCTTGGCTTTGGTTTCCTTCTTAAATATCTTTAGACAAATGAACCACATTCTATTTCTATAATTTCTATAATGTCATTAGTGTACACGGCACTTTTATAGAGTTGCCTAATCTAAAATGTCAGTTGCCAACACCTTTGCATTATATAGGGCAGCTTGGATCTTTTAAACAATCCAAAGCAGGTTTTCAACTCTCTCTATCACAGCTCTGCAAAAGAAGCAGCCTTGCTGGGGCAGCAAAAATACATAATCTGATAGAACAGCACTCCAGAGGAAATGGGGAGAACAAGCCTCATAAGTAATAAAAGGGGGGGAAACAATAATGTAGGGAGATGAGCAAAGTGGAATGAGGAACCTTGCTGGTCTTTTGTCTCTTATTTTTCAGCTAGACAAGTACCCTCACGCAATAGTCACACGGTATGGAAGAAGAACCAAGTTCACCAAATGGCATGGCAGAGCTGACCTATTGACATGGATACTGGTGGCTGCCGGAACTTCAACTGTCTCAAAACGGAACAGGACTCCCTCTCAACAATACAACATGAAATCTGGCTTTCCTAATGGTCTTAAGTACCCCAGATATAGTGTGCTGGTTTTTTGTATTTGTACTTCTATTATTTCTATTCCATTTCTTTGTTTGACTTACCTCAATAAAAATTATTTTAAAAACCATTCAAATCTTAAGCAATATTCAACAGGTGCTGGGAACACTTGTAGGATCACATTTGATACAGGAATTGTAAATAGAAACATTTGCTTTAGTTTAATAGTAGTAGTAGCCTTATTTTCATGTGTACAAAAATCAAATTCTAATACTGAAAAGAGTGAGGGAAGTCTGGATCCCACACTACAAATAAGTAACAATTGCATCTTTATTGCACACAATATGAATGCGCACTCAAACCTGAGCCCTGCAGGTTTAAAATCTCAATTGCCCCACCTTGTGTTACCATCTAGCTTCTGCCTGGATACTTTATCTGAATCAAATGCCGGCAGTGTTTATAGAGCAATTGCTGTGTGTTCTCCACTTGCACAGTGATGAAGATTTCACTTAAACTCTCAACATCTGCACATTTCAACTAAATTAGGCCATTCGCTATAAAAGAACACAATGACAGTAATGGAATAATAACAGCATTAATAAAACACAACAATCCTTGGATGAGGAGCAGATGCACTCACAAGCTTCAGAGACAGAGGGAGGGAGGGAGAAAATGAGGCTGTTAAGAAAGTCATACAATGCATATTCAGGTCTGGGGGGTGGGGGGGACCAACAACAAAGGCAGGGTCAGGAGGAAATTGTATTTTAACCTTGCAAGAAAGTCTTCCTGACTCCAGAAAGTTCTATCCTCACCAGAGGAAAATGTTTCCTTGGAAAAACACAGGTTTGTAATGGGCATCCAAGGAGCGCGAACACACACACGGGGGGGGGGGGAGAATCTGCAGCCCTGGAATAGCATGCAGCCCGTAGCCTAACTTTAAAAGCCCTTTTCAAGCAATCAGTTTGAACTCCTGGCAAGAGCAGTTGCCAGACAAGGAACACAAGCAGCAAGGAGAGAGACAGAGACAGATATCAAAAGGGTGGCAGGAAGTGAATGTTAAGGGGTGGCCCTGCCCACAATCACTACTAGTTTCTAGCTTCACACCACCATGTGGCTCTTGAAAGATCACCTGTGAGGACATGTGGCCACCAATAGCAAACAAACAACAAACAAACACCATTGTCCCCTCCTTATCTACATTGAAGTACTCCAAATTCTACTGTTGGGAAGCCTTGTGAGCCAAACAAAATATGCAAAAGGGCAATTTGCAATAATCCACAGGCAGTAATAAAGTTCACTGGCAAGGGTTCTTGAACTGCACTGGGCAAATGAGTAAATGCCAAAAAGGTTTATTTAGGGGGAAATAGAATACAAAATGAGGTCCACACCACACAAAAACTGCATGGAAACTGAGTACGAATACAAACTCAGAGATAGAAAAACATTATGTCAAGACAAAATTCTCAGTTAGCAGAGCTAAAATAGAGTGAGTAATCAATTGGCAGGTAAATATTTCCACCGTCAGAGAGCAAAGCAAGTCTCCCCCTTCATAGCAATGGCTTGGGAAAGTTAAAAATAAATATCCTCCAAAATGCTGTTTCCCACGGAATAGATTCATACCTTTTATCAGAGGCGAAAGCCCAGTTTCAGTTGTAACTAATGACCAGTGAGCCAGATGAGACCCAAACTGGAAAAGGTGACTCACAAATTAAAACCCGATTCTCAATGTGGATGTGGATGATGATGGTGATGTGGGCGTGTGGGTTGGGATTGGCAAGTAGGTAGGAGGCCAGGTACAGTAGCTTCTTCCAAGCTCCCAGGTGTTTCACTTGAATCATAGCCTCAATCTGCCACCTCCTCCTTACCAATGCCAATCAATATCCCACAATTTGAATGCCTCCTCCTCCTTTGTTCCACTATGCCATATTTTGCAAATATCTGACCTGTTGTTTTTTCAGTGGAATGTTCCCCAAAATGACTGACAAGCCTAATTTGCCCAGTTCATTCAGTTAATTTGCTAAATTTGGGTTTGGAGTTGCTAGATTTGGATAAGGAGTTGCTAGATTTGGAAGGTTTCAATAATAGGTACGGCTGGCACTCCTACCTTTGGCAAGAAAAAGTGAAGGTGCATAGGGAATTCCTAACACACGTATTTAGAAAACCTTTATATGAGGTGTGGTTAAGATACAAGGATTTGGTGGAGAGAAGAACACCTAGATGGCTCTCACCCACAGAGATATTAACAATAAAGAAAATTAACACAGAAGAAGAAAATTGGATCACATATGAGGAATTGTTAATTGAGTCAGACAAAGGTTGGAAAATTAAAGCATATGATCAGGTAGCAGGGAAACTGACAGGATGGATTCAATACCATCAGATTTATAATTTATTCAATGAAGATAAAAGAAAGGGTAATTTCGACAGTAAAAAAATCAAAATTCCAAATAGAAATTTTAGAAGGCAAAGAGAAATTGTTATCAAAAATGTACGATTATTTATTGGAGTGGCATACCAAAGACGAAGAAGTTAAAGAGGTAATGATAAAATGGGCAGTAGACGTCGGTCACAACATACAATTAGAAATGTGGGAAAACCTCTGGAAGAAACATATGAAATTTACAGCATGTATACTCCTAAAAGAAAACATCATGAAAATGATGTATCGATGGTACCTCACACCAGTAAGATTGGCAAAGATGTACAGAAAGTATGATAAGAAATGCTGGAAGTGTGAGAGAAAGGATGGTGAGTTCCACCACATGTGGTGGACATGTGAAAAAGTTAAGCCTTTTTGGGAAGCAATTTATAATGAATTAAAGAAAATTTTCAGGTATACATTCCCAAAAAAACAGGAAGCGTTTTTGATTGGATTGGTAGGGGAAGAGATTGAAAGGAAAGATCAAAACTTTTTCTTATATGCCACCACGGCAGCAAGAATATTATTGGCACAAAAATGGAAAGTCAAAGAGGTACCAACGGTAAATGATTGGAGAAGAAAGGTATTGGAATTTTCAGAATTGGCGAAATTAACTGGGAAAATAAGAGAACAAAAGGATCGAAGGTTTCAAACGGAGTGGGGTAAATTTTTGGAATATATAAAAGATTACAAAGAGGTGTAAGCGCTTACAGGGTATAAAGAAATCTTGCAACAGGGAAAAATTAGTAATGAAAATATTATAATATCAAAATATGCGAAAGAAGAAAAAGAATAGAAGAGAAAGCGTAGGAGTGATGCAAAAATTAGAAAGCCAGAGAAGAGAGGGAAGGAAGTCAATAAAAACTCGGCGGAGTTTGGTGAAATTGTAAAACTTTATTTGATGTATACATTTGTGTTCTGTATAAAATCGGAAAATAAAAAAATACTTGCAAAAAAAAAAAATTTGGGTTTGGCATTCCAATGAATGAAGGTCTGTACCCAATTTCCAGCAGCTTCAACAAGTTACACAATGTTGTGTTCTGATCTCTATATTTGAAGTGGTCTCACACGTTCATTTCACCAACTACTACTTGGCAAAGAAAGTGATTAAGGTTGTGATCTGCAGTTTATTTAAAGGAGTGGACACATGGAGGTTCAGTTATTTTAAATACCCACAGCTACCACTCTTCTCAGAAGTGAAAGGCTGAAACGTGCTTACTTTTATTCCCTTTTCTTTTATCAATGTGCTCCTTTAACTTTTATGTTCTGAATCATTCTGAAATTGCCTTTGGGTTGAACAATAACATGAAGGACATTTTTCCAGCTTCTTTGTGAATTATGAGCATGCCAAAAAACATCCCTCCAATTTGTGAACAGAGGAAATAATTGTCTCCCCCTTATCTGCCCCATCCTCTCACATAATAAAGCAGCAAAAATAAAACATGCAGAATTCTAACACTCAACATGAAGCTGTAATTATTAAACAAACATTGAAATACATTATAATTCAGCCCAGCCAGAAAACGCACCTATCATGCATGCAGGGGTATCATAGTCCTGTTTTTTTTCCCGCCAAGTTATCTACTCTAGCTCAGTATTTCTGTCAAAATTACCTGTGGCAGTTAGCATTGCTCCAAGGGCAATTTTTGCAAGGCTGGGGTGGGGGGAACAATATTTCACCTGTTTAGTTGCATCTCACCTAAATGCACAAGCTGAGCGCACTATCTCCACTCATAATTTCTTAACGGAGCTAAGAGAAATGGAGGAAATGAAAGAGACCAAAGAACCAGTTGCCCAGGACCCAAACAAGGTTGCAAAAATCTTTGTTGACACTACAATTTCTTCTTCGTCTGCTTATTTTTAGCCACCTCTGCTTCTCCCCCGAGATGCCTCAGGTGATTGAATGAAATACAACCCTCAGCTCCAATAAGCGTATTTCAATTACATCTGTCACCACGTAACGACGTAATGATATATCATGTGATATTAAATCCATGGTAATCATATCAGGGATTTTTTTATAGTGTGTTAATCATGTTATTACATCTCAATAATTAACAACAGAAGATCTGGAAATCTCTGTTACTGTAATCATTATGTCCTAGGCTGCATACGAAAAGCCTATAGGATGCCAGGAAGGCAGAGATTGGACATCTCAGGCTCATGAGGCAACTGTCAGGTACTGAATGGGAAGAGCAAGAACATACCAAGTGTGAGATGATGGTGATTATTTTTGCCTCTTGTGTCTTCTAGAATGAACTCAGACAAGTCAATGATGAGGGAGAAGAGATGAGCAGCAATGCTACTACTGTGTGTTTCAGACTGAAATCATTGTTAGTGGCTATCATGATTAAATCTTAGGTTTAGGTAAGGTGGAAGTACAGCAGATAGTGACCCTCTGTGTCCCCAACCAGCACAGATCTGCTCAGCAGCCAGTATTCTCCTCCCTTACCTGCCTATGGTAAAACTAAAGATCAACCCAATTTGACTTTTATGTGACTAAAAGGGTAGGGAATGCAAGTGTCAAAATTAATTCAGACTACAGCATATCATACCCTCCAGAAGAGGGCAACCTACTGCCTTCCTCCAATGGTTTTGTTGGAACTCGTCCTTAAACCGTGGATCAGTACTTTATTTACATGGGAACTGTTTGCTCAGTGGGCCAATTGATCCATTCTGCAAGCAGGAAATCATAGTCTTGTAGAGCAAGCTGAGTGCACAGGCTGCACACTCCTAAAGTCAAGATGGCTGTAAGATGTACAGAGAGAGATACAGGGATTATGTGGTTCCAAATCCAAACTGGGGAGACTTGGGGATAATAGTTTTATTTGGGAGGTATATTCCCAGCTTGCCTGGAAGAGGGCAAGGTATTCAAAAGTTACCTGAGGGAGAGAAGGCTACTCTCTGGCTGCAATAGAGCTTTTACACTTATCCCATTTGCAGCCTGATCAATCTAGCAGTTTCCACTCATGAGCAGATCTGAGAGAGCCTCATTACCTGCCTTAAAGTTGCAGCCATGCACTTAGCTCTTAAAGATGGGATTTCAGGAATATCTGACTGATCATTTCTCTTCTCATTTATTTCTGCTGCCCTGAACCAATTCAACCTGTAAAGTCGAAAGAGGAAGAATAAGTTGGAACATATTTGCAGAGCTCCTGCCACACTCTGCTCTTGACTTCCTGCATCCTTTTGCAAATCACCCCTACTGGATGCCATTAGGTGGGGAGATATGCCTACAAGTCAATTGTGTCAAATGGTAACAAGGAATAGAAGGTGCCCCATTCCATTGCTGGCGAAGGGAACAGAATACTATCAGGGAAGCCCATTCAGTCGCAATACCCGAGAATCTCTCCCAAGAAGTATGGAGCTTGTCACACTGACAAGACTACTCTTGCCTCAGTGAGATGGAAACTGCTAGCCTTCTGTCTGGAAGCAGGGAGAAGCAGCGTCTTCCACCATGGGAGGCTACAAACCAAATTTAAATAAAATAAAAAACAAGTTTTGTTTCTCAGGAATAAAATTATGCGCCAGATTTTGGACTGTATAGTATGGTCATACCCAGTACTCCCCCCCCTAAAAATGTTTAGGGGTACTCTCATTTTGACTCAAGAAAATCACCATTTTATAGTTCGAATTGGGAAAAATAAATATGGTAAATGGACAAAAGTACAAAGATTCACAAAATGTTTAGGGGTATGTGCACCGCTGTGTACCCCCAGAAAAAAGCACTGGTCATACCATTGGTCTTACATATCCGTACATTCAGTGTGTGAATCCAGGAAGCTGCTTTATCCTGAGGTCAGATCTAAGCCCAACCCTAGTTATTTAGTGACCAATGTGGTACAACCCTCTTTTGGACCTAAATCACTTCAGCATTTGACACAATAAGCTCCTTGTTTGAAGACACACATATATACACATCCAGTACAAAGAGAACATCCCTTGTAAAAATCCTCCTCTCTGTGATTGTCAGACGAGACAATTAGCCATCTCCGAGGTGGAACCATTTGAGTGTAATATGCACACAGGCAACTCACCATGCGAAAACCATGTGACAAGGGGCCTATGAAAGCCTTGCACTGTGTCAATCACAGTACATTTCATTTCATCAGCAGTTCCTGGCACTAGGAGAACAGAACCTGTAGATTACAAGTCAACAAGCACAGTATCTGAGTCAACACTACAAGGATCCACTTTACCGACTGTTATTAGCACCACCTTGACATTGCCTGTGAAGAGGGCTCAGTGACAGGAACATACTCTGTTAGGGGACAGTCCACAGGAGCAGCTTCCCCTGTATATGGGGAACTATGGCCTATCCTCGGAATGCAGCTTGAGTGGAATACATCATGAGCCAGGGTAGACATTAATATAGCCATAGCCATTTCTGTGACCACAGTAGCACTTTACAAGAACTGATCCTGGTTGCCCTTATGTACAACCCAATTTCACAGAAACATTTCCCTTTGCAATCATGATTGAACAGAACCTGCATCCGTACATAAGGGAGAAACCACAGCTTTAAGTAAAGAAGAACGCAATTAGGAAATGCTTCACTACTTTGTACTTTCAGTTAAAGCAGGCAAAAGGTAGACCATTCTGCTTTCCCATACAAATCTTTTACATACAAGAAGTGCTGGAAAAAATATTCAAGTCGCATACAGTGGTGCCCCGCTAGACGAAAATAATTCGTTCTGCGAAAATTTTCGTCTAGCGGGTTTTTCGTCTAGCGAAGCGGCAATGACAGCCGCGCTTTCGCTAGACGAAAAGAAAAAAAAGACGAAAATTTTTCGTCTTGCGAGGCAGCCCCATAGACAAATTCGTCTTGCGGGGCAGCCTTCCGCTAGACGAATGCCTTCGTCTAGCGAGTTTTTCGTCTTGCGAGGCATTCGTCTAGCGGGGCACCACTGTATGTCAATCCATCTCCATACTTTTTTTCTTGGTCCCTGCCCTCTTTGCTTTTATTGAATGTCATCTGTTGGAGGGGGGGGGGCTCAAATGTGCGCACACTGTTTTGTAAGATATTTGGGCTGTCGTAACAAAGGCATTGCTCTAATAAAGATTTTGAATTTTCTCCTATAGGCCCAAACAGCTACCTTGCCTGTGGCACCTGCAACAGTGCCAGTTCCACAGACTGAATCCATCGATAGGGTAAAGCAATCCCACAAGTAAACTGGTTTCAAGATGTTCAGGACTTTATAAACTATGAAATACCTTTGAGGGAACTCCTCCCACACTCCATCTCTTAAGACTCCAACCAGATGCAAATAAGGACAACCTGGTTAACAATATTGTTTTCCTCTTCTTTCCCCAACTCTCCCAAACTGAGTTCCTTAGCATCTAACCCAGGACTGGAGAAACTATGGCCTTCCTGATTTCATTGGACTACAACTCCCATCATTCCTGACCACTGGCCATGCTGGCAGATGCTGATGAGAGCTGGAGTCCAGCATCTGGAGGGCCATACGTTCTCTGCTCTTGATCTAGCCTAATGAAGGTTTCTGGAGAACTACAAAACATTGGTTGACCTACAAAACCTATTGACCTAATGTGGATTTCTAGATAGAATTTGATGTGGATGCCACACTTGCTATACTGCTAGAGCTTTTATTTAATTTTCAGTAAACCTTGGCCCCCTTGAAGTACAATCTTTTTAAATAATGGGCATGCCTCATTAACTCTGCCTTGAGAATCAGAAACAGCAAATGCAGGATGGTGTGGTACTACTAGGGAGGGGAATGTCCATTATTTTGCTCTTAAAGGGATACTTTCAGAGAAGATCCTGCAAGAAACCATTTTGTTTTCCCTAAGTTTGAAATCACTCACATCAACCCAATTCCACTCTTCTCCACATGTGACCAACTAACAATAATGAAGTTGGTCAAGACTGGGAAACAACTTATATAAAGCTGAAACTCCTGTCCATCAATGTTTGACTCAACCTAAATTGAATTCAGGTTATTATAAAGATCTATTCCATACCCTCTTCACCAAGTTCCATGCAAAGTCAACCTGGTCAGTTTTCTTCTATCACTTGCAGGGGGAAAACCTTGGTAGGAAACTCTGTGTACTCTAATTGGATGCAAAACAGGGGTGTACTGAATAGGCCCTTTGGTAATCTGGGGTGAAGCAAGTTTAATATTTTGCAAAACTCACTGTCATATCCCTATAAATAGTGTGAGAGAAACATTTATCTTCTTTAAAAATGCTTAATTTCTGAGATGGGTCACTGCCCATTCGTTTTCTAGCTTATTTATGCATCCCTAAGAGCTAGTGACATGAAAAATAAAATAAAAGAGTCTGGGGATTCTGGATTCTTAGTTTCTCCCATATATCCATAGTCATGCAGAACACACATAGCTCTATCTATATGAGTCAGGCACATGGAGGGAAATGTTCCTGTGTGGGTCTTCAGCCAGCATGGCAGCATACAAATTTAAAATACTCAAGCTGTTCAAAGTATCAACAGAAGGCCCCCTTATCACACTCATAATTTATAACAGAAGCTCTTGTACATGATACAATCCCACACCACTGAATACTGCAAGCATGGGGGGTGGGCATTGTGGGGAAGGAGAGATTGACAATATAATGGAACACTCTCACCAGACCGTTGCCCACACTCCCATCAGGGAAGCAATTAGGTGGTATAGACCTAGGGAATCAGTCCTACAAAAAGTTGCAATATTCACATCCACTTCCCAATGGCATGGGATAACACCATGATGCAGCATGGATGAAGGGGGGAATACTTTATTAAATCAGCTATAGTGGCACTGACACTTTAGATTCACAGTTAAACTAAAGAGAGAAAGACCTCATACTTTAAGTGTACTTCCAGACAGCACTGCTTTTCATGGACATTGAACATTGCCCATGAAAAGTTGAGCATTGACTGTGTCACTACCACAGTGAATCTGCACAGCTTAAATCTAGAGAGGGGTCAGAATAATACAGTCGTACCTTGGAAGTCAAACAGAATCCATTCCGGAAGTCCGTTCGACTTCCAAAGCACGGCCTCTGATTAGCTGCAGGAAGCTCCTGCAGCCAATCAGAAGCCGCAGAAGCTCCGTCGGACATTCGGCTTCCAAAAGAACATTCAAAAACTGGAACACTCACTTCTGGTTTTTGATCATTAGGAAGCCGAAATGTATGAGTTACGACTGTACTGGCAACAGCTGGAGGAAGGGGGAAGAGGACCGATTTCCACATGTGTAAACCAACGTGAGTGTGCAATACTGAAAACCCACCACTAGGAGATAAGCATAAGTGGAGAAGCTGCAGCTGGAATCACAAACCAATAGCCATTGTTAGACTTGTAATGATCTTACTCTACAGTCCCACTTAGAAAACACACCATATAACCAGTAGGTAATCAGTCAAACCACGAGTGATGCACCATGGTGAGAGAGCCAGTGTGGTATAGTGGTAGAATCGTAATCTGGTGAACCAGGTTCACGTCTCCGCTCCTCCACATGCAGCTCCTGGGTGACCTTGGGCTAGTCACACTTCTTTGAAGTCTCTCAGCCCCACTCACCTCACATAGTGTTTGTTGTGAGGAAGGGAAAGGAGAATGTTAGCCGCTTTGAGACTCCTTCGGGTAGTGATAAAGCGGGATATCAAATCCAAACTCTTCTTCTTCTTCTTCTTCTTCTTCTTCTTCTTCCCCCCAAGTTTGGTTCTGTCTCCTTCCTTGCTACCTCTCCCCAAACATTTAAACAAGGAACCCACGGCATGTGCAAAAGGTCCAAACCTTTCCAGATACATTCCAGTTTGAAAGCTATAACACACCATCACAGTCACGCATTACTAACATGCTAATGCAGAGCTTTCTTTGGCTTTCCCCATTGCTCTGTGCCCAGAACACACATTCCAGCAATCTCTCCACTGCAGCTCACATTGCTGGGGCAGCCATGACCAGAGCCACAATCCTGGGAAGGATCCTACCTCTGCACAAGGCTGTCCAAGAACTTGACAGGGCTCTGTTTGAAAAAAGCTGTTGAAAGAAATGATCTCTTTAAGTGCAATGGGGAGATATTTGTCTCTGATTTACCCTTGGCTTTTTGCTCTGGTTCAGGTAGGAGCGGCGTGGGATGGCTGGCAGATCTGAGAGCATGGCACGCCCCAGCGGGCAAAGCGCGCAGTGCGGAGGAATGCGAGAGTCAGTTTGGAGTGCTCTCCATTTATCAAACTCATGCAGCCCGCCAGCAGAGCGAGTCTTTCTATCATTACACCTCTCAAAATCCGATTCATACCACTAATCCTGCCTTCATTCCCCCAGATTAATAACATCTCTTTCAACCTTCACAGTGTGATAAATAGACAAAGAGAGAACAAAAGGAGAAACAGAAGTGAGGGAGAGAGCCAGAGCAACTCCAGATAATAAAGAGAACCAAGAAAGGGGAAAGGAGAAAAAAAAGCAAAGAAAGAAAGAGGAAAGAAAAGAAAAGATATCTGACCTGACTCTGCCATCTACCTTAACAGAACCTCAACAAGAGCCGGCTCAGCAGAGCTTTAGAGAATGTAAAACATTGCTCAAAAGAGAGAGGGCTCGTTAGCAGCAACTGCCAGCCGGGTGTTTGGCTGGAATCCTTTTCACTTCCAGCTTCGCTTTAGGTCGTAAGTGGTAATAAGTTTGTTGGTTTCTATTGCAGCTTCCCAGTCTGCTCCTTTAAGGGGAAATTTCCAGCGCATGCTCACTTTTTCTTTTGCACAACCAGCCAGCCGTCCGCAGCCTTGCAGTAGCCTAGCACAGGGTGCTATAGGTCAGGATGAAGATGTGTTGGAAGCCTAGAACTTGAGGAAACTGATGCTTCAGGTGGTCTCTTTCTGGTAGCAAAGGACCAGATAAGAAGGGATGCCGAGCATCGGCATGGAAGGGCATCAGCAGAGGAGACAGTGCCTGCGTGAAGCCCAAGCAGCTGGCGTCAGAATGATTACATCCCTCTAATGCACAAACACTGGCTGTTACTTGTCTCCTTCTGTCAGAATAGGGCATTCCAAGAGGACAGAATATTGAAGAGGCTATTCCAAGCAGCCAGGCTTCATGAAAAATAGTGCCTTCATTTTGTAATGAGTATTAATAAATAAGAGAACATCTAAGAAATACTAAAGTCTGTGGGGCTCAGTGCAGGAAGTACAATATCCCAATGGTCTGGTATTGCTGGGCTACATGCTCAGGTTCAACTGCATTCACACAAACCTTGCAATTAGTTACCCATGGCAAGTGATTATCTATTGGATTTGATATTTATATACCTAGGTCTATTTGACCAAAACCAACCCTATACCAACTAGTAAGCAAGTGACTAGCTTTGCCAATGAGAAACAAGAAAGAGGTGTCAGCACACTAGGGGGAACTGTGAGGTATGCAAACATAGGTGGCTTTAACACGAGGTTTAAAAATATACGGAAGGGGCACCAAAAACAACCCAATGAGGACTGCTTTCTCTCTCACCTTCAGTTTCCCCTTGTTCAAATAAGGGAAATTGCGGGAAGGAAGAAAAGAAATAACAGAATATATCCTAAAATTAATGTCGGGGGAAAATAAGGTTGTAATGTGTTATGCATAGTTAAGGTGTAGGCAAATAAGTCTTTCCACTGAAGGTTCAATTCCTTTCCTGTTCTCTCCCTGTTAATTAAGATCATTAAGGCATATATATATCCTCTTGCTGAGATGGTGCCCAAACCACTTTCCCCTGGAAAAAAGATGGAAACCATTGACATTGACTAGAGTACTCTCTACGCAGTAAACTGTGATGTTATATGCCTACTCTAAAGCATCTGGAACTGGACACTGTTAGAAATAATATAGCTATAATACTGGGCTAGATGGGCCATTGGTTTGACCCCCAAAAGATTGTTCTTATATTATGCACTGCTCCACTGATGTTTTAATAGTCTTTCATATCTCATCCCATTAACTATCCTGCCCCTGCTTAAATCCCTCAAAAAGCCTCATCTCGATCCTGTGCCTAACCTCCCTCCGTCTGCAAGGACCTTGGGTGTGCACTGCTTCATGCATCATGTGGTACGGAGCTAACACAGCATGTGCCAAATCACATCTACTACAGGTGGATTTTAATGTCATGTTAAATGTTGAGGCAGGATACTGCCCCCTTTCAGATACTGCCGCTTCCACACACACACAAAAAAAATCCCCCACAGAAGGCTAGGGTGGCTTTTAAAAAAAACTGTTCTATATTACTTCAAGCTTTGAAGTACAGAGAATAGCAACACTCACATAGGGGTTGATTTTTCTTTTTAAATGCTGCCTTTATCAGAATAAATCTTTTCCTCCTCTGTATCACTGGAGATAGATAATCAAGTCAAAAAAGAAAGTCTCTTCTAACAATAGATTTCTTTTTCTTTCTGAACTTCAAATGGGAAACTCTTATCTCCAGCCACAGTTGACCAAGAGAAGAAAAGAACAGAACACACAGGCACACTCACCAAACCTTCCATTTACTCCAAAGGCCATGCTAACTCCACATACCCGCACCACTTCCCCCTCTGCTTAACAGAGAGAGGCATTCAGAACATTTTATAGGACGTATTTACTCACTAGAAACACTCTTGAAACAGAATGCTCCTTTTTGCTCAGAAGATGAACTTTGGTCTCTAAAATGGTATCTCGCCAGGTAAGTGTAGCTGCTCTGAGCATGAGAGATTTTCAAAGACATCGTCCATACCCAATTCTCTCTGACCAGCACTGTGAGCTTCTCAAAGGTATCTGGGGGTCCAGCTTTGGGAAATGTTCCCATTTTTTCCAGTTCTTCATTGCCAGGTATATCTGGGGGACTCCTTTTGTTCCCATACAAAACCATTGCGGCCTTTAACCCTTTGAATTATCACTGGAGGTTACAAATCTCCTTGGGAGAATCATGGGGGATTTCATAAGGCACTGATTTGGAGAAGCATAGGGCTAACCTACACTTAGCTTTTGCCCCACTCTTTTCAGGCACGGGCCCATGCTTAAAAACTTTGAGTCCACGCCTTTGTTTGTTTCTGCCCCAAGCTTGTTTGTTTGTTTTTCAGTCTGTTTTCGCCTTGCTCTTTAGCACTCAATTGGAGCAAACCTCAATTCGAGTTTGAGCTTTAAAAGGCAGGTTTTCGGAGAGAAAGCACCAGAACAAAGAGGGGAGGGCGCCTCTCTCCGATAAAAACAAATCAGATAAAAGTAGTTTAAACCAGTGAAAATATGACCATATACAGCTACTAGCCCAGAAAAAATACAATCCCGAAACAAAATACTACAATTTCCTTTGTAATTTGTTCAAAAGATCAATTATTGTACTAATGTCTATGGAAACACCACTGGCTTTCTCCGAGGAATCTGCATTAGAACAGTCTCAGAAGCCTCCCTCTCACATGGGATGATCTATCATACAAGGTACCCTCACTTCAAGCTGCCTGATGACTGATGTTCCACTAGCAGCGTGTTGGGATTGGCTGAGCACCCAGACAAATGCTCTATAATCCCTTTTTTCCTCTCCTCCTCTGCCAATGTCTCCCATGAGAGGTGTGATGATAGACGGTGACATAAACTGACTGTTCCCAATCAAGGTAATGTAAGTAATGACAGCTGACGTGATTCCTGGAACGTGTTTCCAGCGGTCGACCTATCTGCTTTGCCTACTATAGCAGAACATGGCAGTGCGTACGGAAAGGGGGAAAGCGGGGGAAGAACCTTAGCACAGGTCTGGAAAAAGTTAAAGAGTGCCTACTGGAAGCTCTAAACTGAAAACTGCATCAAAACCGGAAGTACTACAAAGGCCCCATTAACACATAATCTGCCCGAGGAAAGAACTCCAATAACCTAAACTCTTCTCATGCTTTGGTGGGAGTCCAAGAGGTGAAATTGTGTGACTAAGTGGTACCCACAGTCATGGTGACATGAACGCCTGCTACTTGAAAACCTCCAAGCTCAGAACAGCTTCATATGTTACAGGAAAATGTGCCAGCAGGGAAGCAGAGATGTGGGGAATACGTGTCTGATTTCCACAGTTCATTCAGGCTCTGAAGCAGCAGTCCACAAATCTTGGCTGACATTATTAGTGACCATTCCCAGCCCTACGACTCCCCTGAGTTTTCTGCCATACACAAAAGGATCTATGGGTAAAGAGCAGTGGACTTCTCCCTTTGCACCAAGCTGGGAGACACCCCAAAGCAGTAAGAATCTCTTTGAACCCTGCAACCCAAATCCCAGCCCTGTACAGAGGACTGGAAGAAAGGGAGGGGTCAATGTCTCACTCCACAACAGGCAAAAAGTGCTTCCCCCAAAGGTGAGAGAGACTTCCTCACCCCACCCCATGGCACAAAGGAAGGTGACTGGGCTGCAATTCTAGTGGCTTTGGTTTGATAGGCAATGAGTCATGTGTGACTCTGGGGATGTCCGTTGAGTCTGCAAACCATAAAGGCAGCAGCAAAAGCTGTCTGCTGTAGCTAACTTGATTTTTAAATGACACAATTGCTGCTGCACCGTATCCTCGTATAACTTGGGGTCAGTGAGGCCGTCAAAGCAGCAGCAGGGAGGAAGAATGAATATTTTCAGACAACAAATGTCATGGACGGGTTGGACACAGAGGAATGGTGGGAGTAACCAGCCAGGGTACCACCAAGGGAAGGAGGAGGCTCAGAGCCCAGAGAGTGGTGGTGGGACGACAATGAGTGATTGGAGGGAGAAGACTGTGAAGAAGAAGTGTCAGGAGCTGAAGGGGTAACAAGGCTTAGTGAGCTGGGAGAGTTTGTGGCAGAGAGAAATCAAGAAGCAGAAGCAGAAGCTGAAGCAGGCAAGTGGAAAGAGGGAGGCCAAGAGGCAGAGATGAGTCAGGCTGGTGAAGAATCATGAGTGTCTCCGCCTCCTACTGCAACTATTTCCCCTTACCACTTGTCTTCCAGAACCAGAAGAGAAACGACAAGTGTTGAGGAGAGGTTGGCTGCACACAGGAGCAGTCTTTGATTGCTTGGGGAAAGCCCTGGAATGGAGTGGACTCATAGGCTGTGAGGAGGTGGGGACTTTCAGCCTTGGCAACTGATTTTCATGGAGTGAGACCACCAGGAATGAGCTGCTGTGCTCATTAGGCCCAACACTCAGCCAGGCCTGTGAGATCGTGTTTCTGCTAATAAAGAGTTAACTCCAACTTTGAACTGTGTGATTATTGACCAGCACATTGCTATGACAACTAACAATGTAGGTCTCAAATACCTGAAAGACTACCTCCTTCCCTACAGGCCCTCCTGGGTGTTAAGGCTGGCGGGGGTCTCAGAAGTTCAAGTGGAGGTACCCAGGGGGAGGGCATTTTTCATGGCATTCCCTCTCCACTATATTGCCTTTGTCATATGCTAAAGACACACATATTTACTCTGGCCTTTGACACCCACCATATATGTACATTGTTTTAACTTATTTTAATATAGTATATTTATATTGTTATAATCTGCCCTGGAACCTTATGGTGATGCTTGAGCAAGAAATCCAATAAAACTAACAACAACAAGTTAGCTTGCATAAATCACATGGCGACAATCCATGGAAAGTATAATTCAACATAAATATATAGTCCACTCTCAACTGTCTGCTAAATAACAAATGAAGTATGCAACCAATTGGTGTCTACCCACAAGAAATAGCCAACATAAATTATTGGGAGTAGTGAGCATTGTGTGTATACTGAACCTATACAAACATACAGCATAAAGAACCGGAATTTTGGAACAAGGCTAATTTTAAGAGCAACACATTGGTAGCCATTATGGTTAAGAAAAATAATAATGTAAAAATACTGTTGCAAAAGGCTCTGAATGGTAAGAAGGCAAGGCTCCTGCCATGTAAAACCTTGTTGTCTTTCCTTTTATGTTCCTTGGACCAGGCTGCCCTACCACATAATTATCTCCAGCTTCACCTCATTTCTTACCCTTCACCACCACCACCAATTCCTTTCATACAGTTGGAATTCTGCAAAAACCAAAATCTTGCAATCAGTATGAAAATAAGTTTATTTCATGGCAACTAGCACCGTTTAGTCACTGGGAGGATTCAAATTTCTTAGAATGAAATGAAAGCATAATGTGTGGCCAGGAATATGGTCCAGCGGGGCAGAGGGATATCATATCTGCCCGGTCTCTTCAAAAAAAAGTCTAGCAAATATACCATGCAATTTAATATCTGCAGAGTTACAACGGAGAAGATAATGGGCTGGATTCAACTAAATAGTTACACAATGGGGTTCCCCCTCTCCCCTCATAGCTCTTGGGGATCAGGAGAACACCCAGAACAGTGCAAGCAAAGAAGAAAGGCAGGTGAGTTTGCTTGCCTGATGGAGCAGCAATGCTTGCACTGGCAGAGCAATCTCCTTAGCGCAACTTTCAAATGCACTGAATCTAAAAAGCCCAAGTATAGGCATCAGAGGACTGGAGTTCTACTCCTAAGTCTATCTTAAAACCTTCCAAGTCTCAGTGGTAAATATTTAATATCAGTTTTAGCTCCCTCGCTATACAGCTTACTTCTAATATTAACAAATGCAAAACACTTGGAACCCCTGGATTGGGAAGGACTAGGGAAGTTAAAAGGTTATGTGCACTATTTATTTTTTTCTGCACTGGAAAGCTATAGAAATTTGTATGGGAACATAGTGAAAATATCAGTAAGTATTTGAAAGTAGGTAATACAGAATAATCTGAGCAGTGCTTAATTTAAAGACAAATAGGTAGGAGAAGTTCTATTAATAATAGAATCTCAGCAAATACAAGAGGGCTCAGCAAATACAAGAGGGTTGGTCCAGTTAGTGCTGACCAAGGAGAACTAAATTCGCTCACCCTCCTTGGGCACATCTATGGAAGAACCCATACAAAGTTGCAAGTTGCTCATCGTATCTCACCCAGGAAAAAAAATGCATGGAATGAGCCATCATTTACCTCTTGCGCTATTGCTCAGCAGAGCTAATAAATCTTGCATGAGCAGAGCAGATTGTAATTTTCTAATATGAAAAGGCATTTGGATTGAAAGAGGGAGGGAAAGATAAAAGTGATTGAATCCCAAGTAGCCCAGGGTCAGTAACAAGACACTCCCAAGAAGCATGGCTCCCTCTTCTCTCTCAAGCTTTTCATACATCCATTTCTCCCTACTCTCCACATGTTCTGTCTTAACTTCCCTTATTGACAGCACATTGCTTTAAATGGTTACACAAGTTATCATTTTTCCCTTCTGATCAATCTGAATTTTCAGGGCAATTACCCTCTTAATCAATTATTGCCATCCAAAGCCTCTCAAGATTCTTCCTCAGCCAGGCAGTTACACCTCTCTGGTGCAGACAGTACACACAGAAGCAATGAAGCTGGGGGCAACGCCAGCACAGGCAAGTCCATCTTACGCAGACACACCTGCCTGCTGCAAGTCTGGAAAAGTGTGAAGGCCACTTCAAGGAACACCTGATGAAAAGAAATGAGCATGTGTAGGTAGAAGGCCATTAGAGAAGGAAAGCAATATATAAGGATTCACAAGTAAAGGGGAGAACCAATCACCTAGCCGGAGAGTAAACAAATTTATGCAGCCAGGCTGCCTGTAGGCCATGAAGAAGCTACACGATTAAGCACTGCTTAATGCCTAGAAAGGCAAATAAAGAGTCACAATATTTGACAAGCCCCAAAATCAGCAGTCCAGCTGCTTCAGTATATGTCCATTTCGCAACAAAACCCATATTAACCACACCACTACTCAACTGACTTCTGGCTTTGTTATGACACAATAAATGTGAGTTGAACTCAAGTCCAGGACAATGCTGCACAGACCCTCTCAACCCACATCCACAATAAACCTAGTACGCCTTAAGAATCTGCAAATTTCATACAAGAATCTGGTACATTTCCTGTTAATGGCAAAATTCCACTTTAGTAACTCTTAAAATTTGTTGGCTAGAATTGTTTGAATAAGCAATTGTCCTGGCTTAAATCACACTGAGTGCAGAAAGCAACCTCTCTCAAAGCATGGTGGTTTGTTTGTTTTTTTAATCAAGGATACAGATACCAACTACTCTTTCTGAATTTGTTGTGCTACATTCTTTTTCAACTAAAGCTCAGAAAGATTAAGTTATGCCAGCAAGATTTTACTGAGTAAACACAATCCTGTTCCAATGTGGAATTTTGTATACACTCTTCTGTCCTGTAGAATCTAGAAAAGCAGAAGAAATCTTGTGGAATCTGATTCAACTGCTCCTACCAGCCCCAGGTTCACTTTAGAGGCAACACCATCAACATTTTGAGAAGGACAGCTGGTGCTCTGTAATGTTAAATAGTACTAACAGATTTTTTCCAGGTGCTGCAAGGTCTTTGCCAATCTGACCCACAAGATAACATGATAGATTCCTGGAAGCCAGCTGTGACATGTGTACCACACGTTTTGAAGATAAAAATGCTTGTATGCATTTCAACCTGATTTCTGCTTTATGTGCAAGTCCATGAATGAATACACCCAGAGCACCATCTAGTCTTGTTTTCAGTTGTGGAGGATCAATGTTGATGACAAGGTGCTTGGAGAACTGCAATTAACCTGTTTGCTTGCCCCTTGCCCCTCCGAGATCTTAACATCAAATGGTAGAGGACTGACCAGCTGAATCCAGGAAGTTATAAGTGCCTCAGCCGCATTAAAAGAGAGGGTCAAAAGGCCACTCTTGAAAAAATCCTCTCTAGGCCTCTCAGTATCATTTCAGGTATAAGTTAATCATAAATATTCCCTTTTGGGACAAGGTACTCAAACAGACAATAACATAAGAAGAGTCCTCCTGGTTAAAGGAAGCTCATCTTCCCCAGTATCCTGTTCTCACATTGGCCAACCAGATGCCTATGGGAAGCCTCCAAGAAGAACCTGAGTGAAACAGCAGAACATAGCCATCATGGGTAATAGTCACTGACAGTCTTAGTGGATCTGATTTGATTTAACATTATATTATGCTTTCCCAAAAACAAATATTGAACTCAAAGCAGCTCATAATATTCACAGTAGCATCAAAACAAGCACATTGCGATCACTCTATCAAACACAATAGCATATAACAAGTTACAGGTAGGTAGCCGTGTTGGTCTGCCATAGTCGAAACAAAATAAAAAATAAAAAAATTCCTTCCAGTAGCACCTTAGAGACCAACTAAGTTTGTTCTTGGTATGAGCTTTCGTGTGCATGCACACTTCTTCAGATACACTGAAACAGAAGTCACCAGACCCTTATATATAGTGAGAGGGTGGGGAGGGGTATTACTCAGAAGGGTGGTGGGAATGGGTGATACCACGCTCATACCAAGAATAAACTTAATTGGTCTCTAAGGTGCTACTGGAAGGAGTTTTTTATTTTGTTTCGACAATAGCATATAAATAAAACAAACAACAGCAACAAATTCACCAAAACAATTAATACAATTCAGTAACTCCAGACCGTTTTGGATGACAATGATTTCAGCCCAGTTTTGGCATTAAAAAGTGAAACTCACCTTCATGTGCCTCCTTTACAAGAAGAGAGAATGACTTTTTTTAGCACTAGAGCCCACATAATATTCTACCTGGAGTGAACATTGACATTTTTTGGCACCAGGCAAAAATGTTTTTGCTGAATCATGCATTTTTAACTGCTGGAAATGAATTTTGTAAATTTTATTCATTGTTTTATTATTGTATTTTGCTATGAGTATTGATTGTGCAGTGCCCTGAAATCCAAAAGGGTGAAGAGGAGAATAAAAATGCTTTAAATAAACAACCCTCCTGGTACTTTTTGTAGCTTTCAGCACTATCAGCCACAATATCCTTCTTGCCTGGCTACATGAGATGTGCACTGGGGACACTGGGCCACAGTGGTTCCATTCATACCTAGGTGGCCATTTCTAGAAAGTGATATTGAGGGACTACTACTCTGCCCCATGGCATTTATGGCAGGGTTCCACTCCAAGTTCTATTGGAAACTACTGAGCAATTTCATCTGGGGATTTGGGGTGTAATGTCATTAATATGCTGAGGCTCAAAAGTGGCCTATATCTGCCTAAAAATAAATGCATATATAAATGTATGACATTCAGAAATAGCTGGATGCAGAATTCCCTACATGCCATTCAAAGTTGCTGATAAACTAACAAAGTGCCAAGGTTTTTACTTAAGTTCTTCAGAACTGAACAGTTCACTTTCCATTCTTTGGGTTACACAGGAAATCCATGCTCATCCCTCTCTCCCACCACCCATTCTCTATGGGTCCTGCTTCTCCAGATGCACTCTGAAATATAAATCTTGCCCTTCTTCACAGAGAAAAATACCTAGGATCCCTGGCATCTTCATTTTAAAGGTTTTGGTAGCAGGTGTCCACTTGAAGACCCGCTGTCACTGGGCCCAGATGGTCCGAGTGTCTTGACTCCAATTATAAAGACAACTTTGGAAGATTTCAGATTAGTGCTTGAAGGGTAAACAAGCATGTAAGACATAAAGATTAAGACAGCCATCCTGAAGTAGCAGTATTCTCAAAAGGCAAATATATTTCACCCTTAATTTAGGTAATTTTGAGGATGATGCTCCTGCAGAAGGAGCACTGGCTTCACCCATCAGGCTGGCAGCCAAAAGGTGCCTGCAGAGACAGGAGAGCCTGGAAGGGCCAGCAGGCCAGTCGCCGGCAAAACGCCTGACGGATGGCCCTGCGCTTCACTAGCTATTTTACATGGAGCATGGCTGATCAAAGCTATCCCCACTGTGTACTATGGAGCAATAAAAATAAAAAAAACCCACAGGAAGAATTCCTTCGGCAGGTAATGGGCACTTTATTCCTTTTTATGGCACTAAACATAGGCAGCTGGCATAATTACACTACAATAAAGGCATAATGTGCACCCAGCAGAACGAATGCGAGGCTTCTGATAATTAGGCAGAGCAAACAGTCTGGGATTCAACCACATGGTTTTACTTGGTCTCCTGGATCTGTCTGAGCCCAATTCCCAAAGCAGGCCAAGTCTGTCCCCCATGAAATCTTAACCCAGCTCAACTTTTTCCTGGCTAGGATTGCTCTATTTATTATTGCTTGTTTCTCCAATATCACAAGATAAGAAGCACACAGCCCCAGCTAGGATCCCTTAGCTCTACTAACAGAAATGTATCAATTCAAAAGAATATATGGAACCTAGGTGGTAACACAGAGTTGTGCCTTGGGTCTCTGTACTGACATTGGTATAAACTTCTTTTTGGACAGCTGTATGCACCCAGCTCTGAGCAGGTTATAAAACAATAAAGCAAAGAGCAAATGTTGTACTGTCAACCACTCCCCAACTACTTATACGACAGAAATGGGGATCAATGAGAATAATACATGTTTGAGGGTGACTTGCTTTGAGAACCATGGCAGACACTCAGGATCTGTTGGTACTAAGGACTAACCTATCAGTTCTGAAACAAAAAAAAAATGAAGAGTGGAAAAAGATAACATCAGGAGCCTTCAGAGCCATAGAATTCTCCTACCTATTACCCCACAAATAGCAATTCCTCAGGTGTCAGGGTCTAATTAAGAATGATGATGATGATGATGATGATGATGATGATACCACCTTGCTGGACAGGTTTATAATCTTAAGCACTCACAACATGCAGCTGAGATCTAGGAGAGTAGCAAAATCTGAGCCAGCATTTCTAAACAATCTTTAAAGTATTAGTCAAGAAAATAAGAAGCAGATTTGCAAGGTTATATCCAGAACTCAAAGTTTAGGGCTCAGCACGCTTGGATCATTGCAAGAGTTTCCTCAAGTGTAGAAAAGAAAACCTTTTTAGAGTGAACATGTGCATCTGGGCTCTAATTGTCATTGTTGAGAGTCAGTGTTACTACAATCCAGATTCCTTGGGGAGCAGACCCGTATTTTTCACCCTACTAACAAGCCTCAACAACATAATCAGTACCCCTCTTTACAGCCAGAGTTGTGAGATCTTTCAGACATTTCTATTAACACCATTCTAACACTTCAGAAAGATGTTAGCTGCAACCCTGGCCTTGGGACAGCCCTCGATGACACACACTATGCTGGTATGGTTTTTACTAAAAACAGGTAACATTATGTTCCAAGAGTAAAAGGAGGCATTGCATTCTCCTCTATAGGAGAAATGAGGGTCACATGCAATCTGGGAGGCAAGCAGGGGGCAGAGAAAGAGAAAGGGGTATCTTTCCCACTTGGGTTCTGATGCAAACCACAACATCTTTTAGCCCCTTCCACTGACAGCATGTAGCCCCCACATTAAATTAATGAAGGGAATACAGGTAAATTGAGTCACTTAAGAGTCTGTCCCTCTCCTGCTCTGACTCACTCATGTTTCTAAGCAGTTTACAGGAAACCCAATAAAATTCAATAAAAACAAGTTAAAGTGATAAAATCAGAATTCAGTTTAAAAGTCTGCCTGGAATTTTAAAAAGTGGCCCAGTATACCTGAAGGAGCGTCTCCACCCCCATAGTTCTGCACAGACACTGAGGTCCAGCGCCAAAGCCCTTCTGCCTGGTTCCCTCACTGCGAGAAGAGAAGTTACAGGGAACCAGGCAGAGGGCCTTCTCGGCAGTGGTGCCCTCCCTGTGGAACACCCTCCCATCAGATGTCAAGGAAATAAACAACTATCTGACTTTTAGAAGACACCTGGATCAGGAAGTTTTTAATATTTGATGAATTATTGTATTTTAATATTTTGCTGAAGAAGTGTGCATGCACACGAAAGCTCATACCAAGAACAAACTTAGTTGGTTTCTAAGGTGCTACTGGAAGGATTTTATTTGTTTGTTTGTTTGTTTGTTTGTTTGTTTGTTATTAAAAAACACCCTACTCACCTCTGTATTGCCATGGGGAAGAAACTGCAAATACTGAATCTCAAAGCATTGTATTTTAACCTTCAGCCCCACTTCCCACTCCCTAAGGGAATGAAGGCTACAAAGCACCAATGGGACCTTTGCACAGCCAGAATTCTTTATGTGTGCCACAGGAAGTGGAAACATGGGGGAAAGAGAAGCTTGTGTATGATTTACCGTATTTTTCGTTCCGTACGGCACACCGGACCATAGGGTGCACCTCATTTTTAGAGGAGGAAACAAGAAAAAAAAATATTTTTCTGGTTTTCCTCCTCTAAAAGCCCTGTTTTTTTGAGGATCAGCTCAAATTTGTGCAGCTTTTTTTGCAAAGGGGAAAGCCCTGGTTTTTTGAGGATCAGCTCAAAGTTTTGCAGCTTTTTGCAAAGGGAAAAGCCCTGTTTTTTGAGGATCAGCTCAAATTTTTGCAGCTTTTTTGCAAAGGGAAAAGCCCTTTTTTAGGATCAGCTCAGATTTGTGCAGCTTTTTTGCAAAGGGGGAAAAGCAAAGCTTCTTTTGCAAAGGGGGAAAAGCAAAGAGGAAAAGCCCTGTTTTAATAGGGTTCAACTCACATTTCTACAGCTTCTTAAGGAAAGGGAGCGGTTTCTACAGTTTGCAGACAGATAATCTAATCAGCCAGTCACATGTTGCTGGGGAAACAAACAACCCCCTCTGCAGCACATTCAACAATGGAGGCCTGGGCAAGGGGGCGGGGCTGAAAGGGAGCCAGGGACTCTTATCTCTCTCCCGATCTCTTGCTGATCAGCTGCTGAGCGGGGCCCTTTCAACACCCCCTTTTCTCTTTGTAAAATAAAAAGCACAATCCTTTTTCGGCCCCTGGGCAATTCGGCTCCTGGGACCACCATTCGCTCCATAAGACGCAAGGATATTTCCCCTTTACCTTTCAGGAGGAAAAAAAGTGCGTCTTATGGAGCGAAAAATATGTTGCCTTCCAATCTCTTTCCTAAGCCTTTTAACCCCTTCATGGCACATGAGTGGCTAATAAGAATATGAAATGGATACCAGTCCCAGCAATACGTCTTCCCTTTCCTTCAGTCTACCAGATTCCATCCGAGCATTTCCCACACATGTGGCAAGTGCCTCTCCACTCTCACCTGGCCTGGAATGCAGCCCACGTTGCAGGATTATTGTAAGACATGCCCTGCCTTTAATCCCTTCTTCTCTAGTCTTGCTCTAGTATTGACTGCGGGGGAGGAAGGGTCAGGTGCGAGGTCAAGCTTGTCTCTTTCAACACTGGTACGCGACAAGCATTCCAGCCTCACAGCTGATTTCAAGATACACTGAAATCCAGCAAAGCAACCGCAAGGAAAACAAGGAGCTCTATAAGAGACTATGGAGCTGGGGCAGGGCGAGGGGGCGAGTAGGAAGCTAGGACAGCTGACATCTACCTGAATACCATCTAACTTTGGACTGGTGTCTCCTGAGGTCTGGCACTTGGCATCTAACAGATAATGACAGTGTCAGGCCAGGCAAAATAATTATATATCCATGTACACAAACGTACAAGAGAAAACATTTTTAGTGTGAGTATGCGGCCTTATATTCCCATGGAAGCTATACGTTGCAGCTGTGGTTAAAAAGTGATGCTGCACAAAATCCCTCCGCCTCTGAGAAGCTAATGACAAGAGGTATGGAACCAACACTAACATATCAGCACAAGACACCACAAACCTGCAATTCCTGGTCCTTTTGCATTTTGGGACATACCTTCAGCATATGGGTATCTTGACCAGCAGGTGGTCTTTATGATAGTGCAAAAACATTTATGTGGGGGTCCACATCTTTTCCCAGAGTTTAGAGGTCTAATTGTTTACTAACATAACAAGTACCATTTTCTAGACAAAGAAAACTAACAGAACCATGGTATTTTAATTACATACTTTTTCAGCAGCAATTTACCCACAGCATTTTTGTAGTCTTCCTGCCACGGGCTCCATTATGACTCTTCTTGAGTTGGTGGTCTATAAAAGATCAGACTTACAAAAATGTTGGTCTGTTTCAGCATCCTAGCCTCTTACAATCTCATCTCAGAAAGTGGCTCTCTTATACGCTCTGAGCCCTGCATCATTGGTGTTCATAAGCAATATCTAGTATCTAGTGTGTCTCACAGCAAGTAGACAGCTCTTGCTCAATATATAGGCAATTCTTGTAGCAGCTGCCCTGCATGCGATATGATGCAGTTTGGAGATAGGCAGCTTCACAACAGGGCTTTATATTACAAGAGTCCCCAGTCCTTCTTCCCCAGTTGGGCGGATCAAAATTAACTTTTAACATGGTTTTTTTGAGTGGGGGTCAAGGTTAACTAATTTATGAAATACTCTTTGCCACTCTGAAAAGTTTATGGTGGATTGAAATGGATATGATTTGGAAGCAAAACATGATTTGAAAAGTATATTCATTTTTACTGCTATGAGGCAGCCTAGACAAGGAAGACCCAACTCACCCCAAGTTCAAAGGTATTTTTCTCTCTCCCCAACCCCATTAGCAGAATATGATTGACCCTTAATATATCCTAATCTTCTAATGAGATCTGAATATATAAGGGTCTGAAATAGGGTTTAATTTTACTCATTTGTTTACTCATTTATTCATTTTATAAACCTGATTTGAACTAGGTCACAAATTTGAGCCCCAGGATTTTGGTTTGCTCTGTTGAAGCCTATAACCTTTTCCATTTTTCTTTCTTTCTTAATATATTTCAGATATGAACCTTACTGGCAAGGCATCACATAATATTACCTGTAAAGAGGCCTGTTTGTTTGACAGTATCCCAGCCAATTCCATCTTTACAGATGCAAACTACAGAGCACAAGGTCTAAATAAAATTTCACAAATAGCTGTATAAAGTTGTCTAAGCTCATATGTCCCTTCACTGTGGCACTGTGCAGCAACAGCATTCAAGCAAGTATAACAGGAAGAGGTCTACATTCAATTAGCCTAAGAAGCACCACATTAACCATCACAGACAAGACCAGATGGCAACTAGCTGGACTGTAAACACACAGAACAAATGCTCAGGCAAAGTAAAGGAAAGCTGGCTGAAAAAAGCACTGCGCCAACTACTATACTGTTTGCTGTCAAGATACATTGTTTTAAAAGTTTCAGAACTTCAATAAATAATGATGGGGGGGAAGCATTGTGGGAAATGTACCCAGAAAGTTGGGGCCTCAGATCATGCAATACATTAGCACATCTGATGCATGGCTCACATAAGACCAAATGTTCAGGTTCGGGTCAGGCCAGGCCAGGCACCGGCGATTTATAGCTTAACATGCTGTGCTATTCTGGTTAATGATCTGGATGGAAGCTAGTCTGATACGTGAATGTGACTAACTAGGGATTTGCTTTCCCCAGGGTTAATAACCACACGGGAAAACACTTTTCTTTCTAAATCCAAATATGTAGCAAATTTATGATAACAGAATCAAGTATGACTCTAGGGTGGTTTGAGCAAGAGCTAAACTCTTCTCTCTCTCCCCCCCCCTCCTCCCCCCCCCCCCGTTCACCAGATCTCCTAAGTGGCCTTAGACAAGCCACTTTTTCTCAGATTCAGCCCTCCATCACCAACAATGCAGGGAATCTATGTTGCTGGAATCTTAGTTATCCCTACATTAATGTAATATTAGCAATACTATTTTTAAAAAAAACAGCATGAAAAAGATATAAAGTGAACAACTGCCACCCACTTACAAATCTGCACAGAGATTCAGCCAACCTAGCCGATGATCCAACACAGTAGGCAAAGGCAACTGGGACTTTTGCAAATTCCACATTCTCTTGCTGTTCCTAGGACATCTATCAATCAACAGTCTTTTGTAGTACTCGAGAATATCCCCACAGGAACTACTACCGGTACCTGACATAAGTTTGAAGATCTGTCACCACTGCCTCGTTCAGTTGGTATAGAATTGAATTCATGCATGTTTGCCCGAAAAGTTTCGTTCATCAGCAGTACAACTTTAGTTCTAGCTAGAGGAAAAACAATTCTTACATCATGATAATCCTACAAGTATTTTCTTAGTATGCCCAAGGCCTATGTAATTATCATTTATATAGATCCAAGAGGTTTGAGTGGCTTACAAATAACAATTTAAATAGTCACCAATAACGTAATACAAATCAAGACCATAAACCCAAAATTATATAAGAGAGTGTAAAATGACATTTGAAAAACCAACAACCAGGATACCATAAGAAGATAGTAATTCAAATGTAAGTTTAACTTAACACTTTTAACTTGGCCAATGAAAACCTTTCAAAAATGTTAAAAGCATACAACATTGGGTTCCAGGGGGCTTGGTGACCATCAAGTCACTCCTGGGAACTTCCTAAACTTACCTGGTGGGCAGGTGTTACTTTTAGTACCCTATCCCTAACTAATGTTAAGGGCTTTGGGAAAAGAGACATTCCTCAGGCAACTAGGACCCCAAATAATGTCTAGAGATAGCACAAATTCACTCCAATAATTCTCATTCAAAATTCCTGGAAAACTACTACAGGCAGTTGAACCATTTTAGTTAAAGGGAGAAATGCACATCACCACTGAGATTTGGCATTCAAAGCTCACCTTTCCCCACCATAAATCCAACACTGATTTATAAATTTATATTTACACATCCAAGTTAAGAACCAAGTAGATCCCTTGTGGAGTACACTGCAGCAGGATAGAGGGGACCCAGTATCTTTAAGGCCTTTCCTGGATGCCCTTTCCGTCTCCAATGACTACCCGCTAGCTCTCTCCCTTTGATTTAAGAGTTCCTCTCGTGGCCCTGACAGTAAGGTATTTCTGTCCCACAGATTATAACTCACTCTGGGCTATTATTCAACTCCCAAGCCCTGGCCCTGCTGCATTTAGTCCAAACATAATATCCTTCATGCATATATTATCTGTCTCCCTATTATCTGGAATCATTTCGGAATTAAATTTCAGTCCTGCAATATTGGCTCGAAGAGCGGCTCGCTTTATGGGCTAGTCAAAGGTTAGAATACCAATCAAAATAACATTGCCGATGCAGCGAGACATTTTAATATTCCAAAACCCGGTAATTGTAAAAGGACATAATATTTTTTCCCTGATTACCCCAAAGGCAACACATGTTAACAAGGCGAGGGAGAGAGTGAAAGGATTTCCAGAGTTCAAGACAGCTGTGTGACAGATTTAAAGGCAAAGTAGTAAAAAGCTGGCCCCGTGCAGCCTTCCAGGAGGAAGAAGCACACCTGCCCCTATTGATCAGATCAATGAACCCAGTGTCTCTCTCTCTCTACGATTGGCTAGTTACCAGTATCCTTTGAGCTATCACATGACTGTCAAGCTGATCGCATGTGCTTCGGAAAGCTGCTGGGCTGAAGGAATAGTCATTACATAAGATAACAACTCACAAAATGGCACAATTAAAAATACTAATTCAAGTCCAGGAAGTGCTGGAAGTTAGAAAGCAGGCAATAAGATAACCATGGCAAGCGTCATGTTATGATTTCTGGCAGCAGGAACAACAAACATTCTGACCCTACTCCTGTAGTCCTTTTAGTTTTTAGGGTCAGCCTCTGAATTAGGCATATGTTTTAATGTTAAGCAAATGCTTCAGATCAAAAGTTGCTAAGCTTAGTAATTTGCCATGCAGACACTAATTATTTCCACTATCTGGGTGACTTTGGGCCTTCAGTAAATTTATGTGAACCTAATGTCAATCCTGTTTGACCAGACAAATGATGCACCTAGCCTTATGTCCCATCCTTGACAAAAGCCAAATAAAGATGCTTGAGGAAATATATAACAGCAGTCCATTCTTGGTCATCCACTCCCAATCACCAGTTTTAAAGTTTAGAGACATCCTAAATATTAGAATAGATGCCCTGAGCATGCTAATAAAGAGCTATTGATATTCTTATCTTCCATTAATTCGTCTAAGGGGTTTTATTATTATTGCCCAGCTGTACTGATAGCAGAGAGTTCCACAAATAAACTGAGGGTTGTGTGAAAATAGTTTATGTGCTTGTTTTAAACCTGCTGCTTGTTAATTTCATTGGAGGTTCACTGGTTGCAGTAACTACTTGAAAGGGTAAAAGGTCTGTTTCCTGGCTACTCTTTCAACTCCACTCACGATTTTATATACTTCTGCTTAGAAAAGTAATAGATAAGAGTGGGTATTACAGGAAAGTCCCGATCTTTAACCCTTCCTCATATTTGTAAGGTAGTGCATACCTTGATTATTTTTTCTGCTCGTTTTGAGGTGGAATCCAATGTTGCAGAAACAGCCTTCAACTTGTACAACAGCACTTCACCTTTTCCTCCCTCACATACCCACAAAATTTACTCCCTGGGATCCCACACCTTCTAGAACAGATTTTGAGGGCATGTGGAGGACTGTAGGGAGAAGGCTATGTCCCATTATGTGAACACGAGTTCATTCTGCTTGCACACAGACAGCACTGGATACAACCCTCTATTCCTTTTCTCCATTACCTGGGTCTTCCTTTCCCCCTTTTTGAAGATGGGGACAACATTTGGCCACCTCCAGTCTGTAGGGACCTCACCTGTTCTCCAAGAATTCTCAAAGATAATAGACAAAGGCTCTGAAATTACACCCACAAACTCCTTTAGTATCCTTGGATACAGCTCATTAGGCTCTGGAGATTTGAATTCATGTTAAATAGCTAGGTGTTTCCTTACTACCTGTTTTCCTACCTTGGGCTGCAGCTCCCTCCTTACATCATTCTGTTATCACCAGGTTGAGCATCGCTTTCCTTTTGGGTGAAGACAGAGGCAAAGTACCGGTAGGTGCTGAGTAGTTCCACCTTTTCTCTGTCACCCAATAGCATTTCTCCATGTTCCCCATGCAGAGGATCTACCACTTGCTTGTTCTTCCTCTTACTTCGGACATAGCCAAAGAAACCTTTTTCAATTATTTTTAACCTCTCTTGCAAGCCTGAGCTCATCCTAAGCTTTAGCCAGCCTAACTTTCCCCAATGTGCCATTCATCCATGTAGCCTACACACTGTGCTAAGTCTCTCACACACACACACACACACACACACACATTTAGCAGAAAGAAAACAATGTAAGAATATTCCATAAAATATAATTTAAACATATGGATTAATATAAAATGCCCATATGTCCAAACAGATATCCAAATGAGACTGGCAATTATAAGATGTATGTTCAAATGTAAAAAAGGCAGTATGATCTTCAGATCACTGAGTAATGAGTGGTGGGTCTTTAACCTTCCAATCTTGAATACAAATCTCTTTGCAACTATAGTGGATCAAAGGATTGACTTTCGTTGTACATCTGTTAGTTACCACATCGCAGGAATATAATTTAGAAGTGCATAAATATCCGAAAATATCAAGGCTTTTTCCAAAGAAAAGTAAATATGAACAACAATTTCTAACCAAAAAGGCACCATAGGACACACCCTCATCATAAGCCTAAAAGAAGTATTATCAGCTTTACATCACCAGGATGTATCTGAATGGGTCAGCTGTATATCACTAGGGTTTTAACAGATCAGTGAACCACACAATTGTGCAGAGCATGAATGCAATTCAGAAATGAGGTTGCTGGACTAGAGTCTACACGTGATAAAAATGCATTTGGTTCTGCGTTTGGTACTAAAGTTGAAATTGGCAACACTGCACCATCATCATGTGACATAGCAGATGGACTCTGGCCCAGCAACCTCATTAGCTAACGCACCCATATGCTCACAAATATACATATACACAGTTATTCATACACCCATAAGGTTTATGAGGTACAATGCATGCAACATTGCACCCCTGCTTCCTGCCTTCTGCCACAATGGAGACCCAAACAGCACAAATTGCCCAGGACGACAATAAAAGCTATTTTGTTTTGTTTGCATGAGAGCATTCCTTTTGCTCCTTGTTAAGTCTTAATCAAAGTTATTTTATTACACAGCCTAAGGAGCTGCACCTTCTTGTTGGGCAACTACTGCTACTAATCGTTTATATAGTACCATCAATGCTCATGGCATATTCCAGATCAAAGTGAGAGAGATGGATCCCTGTTCTAAAGAGTTTACAGCACAAGATTCAGTGGTAAATTGCAGCTGTCTGACCCAACCGAGCGGAAGTCTTAGCAGACAGATATTTGGAGGTGGGTGCTTTGGTACATACCTATATATGGCCTCCCTCCTCCTTGTAACTATGAGGGAGCAAGCAGTTTTGTGGTTACAGGCCCTCAGTGTCCAAAAGACAAATTGAAATGCATGTTATATTTCAGCCTTGCAGTATAGCAAATTGCTCTTCTGTAGTGGGCTTTCCCCAAGCCACTGCTTTATTATATGTATCTACCCTTTCCCCATAGACCCTCTACAGTTCCAGCATTTGTCAGTCCCACTACTGCTTCCTCCATCCTGGCCTGCAAGCACCCTTAGCTCTTCCAAACTTGGACATCACCATCTGAGAAACAATATCCTTCTTAAAATACCTTAATTCTGATCCACAGCACCTCTGCTGCTCATAAAGACAGCTTTTGACAGCAGCAGTAGGGAAGCCAGTCAACAGCACTCAACCACTATCTCAATGGCTGCCCATCGAGAAGGTTTAAGGGGAGAGCTGATATATAAGAACATTCTAATAAAATCCATATCCCCCGGTAGCCCCCGCCAATACAGATCTAGTCAAGGCAGAGAGCACAATAAACTCCCTGCCCTAAGTCCTTACTAAACTGACAGTTCATGAAGGATACAAGATCGCTCAGTGACATTAAAAATGTCAGCAAGAGGCCGATGCGGTTTGGCAGACGGGAAGCATTTGCAGGCAGGGGAAAGTAAAACTTGTGACAATGCATCCAGCTATAAGCAGGGCTTGTTCTCGCTGCTGATTTCTGCCCATCCTAAGGTCTTGCATTTATTCATCCCCTGCATCCATGTTTAAGGCTATTGTTAAACTTTACAGGGGGGTGGGGAACCTTTTACATTCAACCTGTTTCTGAACTTGCAACAAAGTCTAAGAATGCCTTCCAATTCCCACCGGAGTGGCTTTCCTAGATTACACATCCAAGATGGCTTACTGGAAGTACTTGTCAGCTAATGGTGGGAAGCTGGACAGATCTTCTGCCTGCAACAGCAGTTATCATCAGCAGGACACTCAAGGTTACAAGGCATGAATCAGTTTCCTGCCAGTTCCAACTTGGAGAAAAGAAAACAATGAAGAGAGAAGATGCAGGTGGTCTGGCTTCAACTGAAAGGAGCTCACCAACACAATATGTTCTGATTAGATGAGGGGAACAACATGGACATTTTTGCTTTGTTTCTTTGCAGATACACAGTCTAGTGTCCTTAAAAAAGGTACTGTGTCTCCTTTCCAACCCATGTAGTAAGACTATCTTCTGCTGTTGACTATGCATACATGCCTATAGCATATGATATAGATAAAAAGACTGTGCTGACCTACCTACCCACCCTAGTCTCTAACAAGGTATCCTCATGCACAACAGAATCAAGCTATGTGTCTGTTACAACGTGTGTACAGTTCCAGGGTTATGACTAAGCTTACTAAGTCAGAACCTATCATTGAGTACTCACCACTTATTCCATCCTATCCTCATTAAGATGTAATAATAAGCCATAGCTTATCTTAACCATGGTTTGTTGAACAAGCAAGAAATTGGCTCACAACAAGCCCTCTGTCTTTATGTGCATTATCTGTGTTATCATCTATGATTGGCTATACAGAAAACACATTTTCTCCCTCTTTGAATTTTTCAGCCACTCCCTCTGAAGCTCCCCCACTTTCCCCATTCTTAGACACAACCCACAGAGGCTTGCTACCATCTTTCCCTCTCAGACCTCCTGTACAAAAGGATATCTTGCTACAGGTGTTCTGCTTACAGTCCAGTTGGCTTTTTTTACCAAATTTGCTAGCACATCAAAAAGACAATTCATCTGTGTGAAAGAGAAATGTGAAACTTCTCCATTTGACACTTAACCTTCCAACACCAGCTCTAAAGTATATCTCTTACCTTCTCCCCCATCTTTAGTATTCCAACCTCCTGTCAAATGTATAAGGGAAGATTTTTGCCATTTATTATTATCTGATGAACTAGCAAACCCAGATGACTCCTACCCCATTTTACTTCTGACCTGTAAATTAGCAACCCAACTATGAGCCATGTAAAAAGAACTAGCTTACCATGGACAGGTTGTATCAGCAAACACCAGCTTCTATTGGACACCTGAAGACAACTGAGGTCAGAGGACCAATCTCTGACTTCCACCCTTCCTCAGACTCTGCCTTCACCACCTGTACCCAATTCATGCAATTCAGGTACAAGTTTTGGTTCTTTGTTTTTTTGTTTGTCCAGTTGAAACAACAAAAATACACTAAATCCATCTGAAAATCCTGCTAGCAACTGACCAGTATCAAGGACCTAACATGGGGCGGTAGTTAACCAAGTTTTACCAAGTTCATCAAGTTATTTAATTTCAATGGGTCTACTCTAAATAAAACTTAGTTGAATACCACCTGTTATTTCTAAAGTGCTGTGAAAATTTTTCTGCCTAGGGTTGGAGATTTTTTCAAGCTTGAGGCTGAAACACTCTTATTTCTAGGCAGTTTGGAAAACATGACGGCTGAGCACTTAAACCATTTCTACTCTTTCCACATTCTGCAGAACAAGTGAGCTTCTATTTCCTTCTGAGAAAGCCAAGTATGGGTCACCACACTTGACAAGAGAGTGAGTGGTTTTCTAAGTGATGTTAACCCCGATCTTGTCTGTTTTATCTACATGAGCCCTGATCTCTACTGCTCTACTGATCCTCTGTCCTGGGGTTTTGTGCTGCTCCCATTCCTGCCATACTGAAACATCGTGAATTCTGATCAAACATCAGCACCATGAAGCTATTCCCTGAAAGAGACATAAAATTTCCCTCTGCCTGCATGTCAAAATGGATTATACATAATAAAGAAAGCAGGCTTCTAACAGTCTGAACCCGATAGCCCAAAACGATAGCAAAAAAGACATAATGTATTGTCCTAAGGGCAGGAGGTGCAACACAGCCAAGGGTTTCAGCCAGCTAATATCAAACATCACCACGCAGAGTGATTTGACTTTTTTGTATGTCCATCAACCTGCTGGTTATATCACTGCTATCCATTCACCAGAAGTTTAGTGAACTTCAAATGGCGATCATTAATGGTCACTGAACTGCACAACGCCCCAATGTGCTTTCAGATTGCATTTGCAAAAGCCCAGCAATAAGGCAAGAAATTTGCTCTGACAGCAGGAAACCCTTGTCAAGCTCAGTGAGGAACATGCTGCCAGCCTCCCCCTTGTTACATTCAAGCCCTACCCTGATTTGCCAGAACAGAAAATGCTTTTTTATTTTATTTTTTAAAAATCTATTACCATTCAGAATGCCACTCTTGCTTTCACTTTATTAATTTTTTTTAATAGGCAAAACAAAATAGGAAGAACCAAATTACGCGAGCATTTCATAAAGCAAGCTCCTACATAAGGTTTGAAAATGCAAAATTGCTGAATTCAATGGCATCATGATGCCACTCATTAACAGGATACAGAAATTGTTTAAAGCGTTGTAACATTTCCTTGCACAACACTGGGTTTGGCTTTCTTGCACCAATTGCCAGTATCCACTACCTAACTGTCCCCTTATCAACACAGGGAGGTTGGGGGATGGCCTTTTCCATGTATGCAATTCTCTTGTATGCCAGAGGAGGGGGGGGGGAGTCTCTAGAGAAATACAAAATGCCTGAGTAGTTAATCCATTAGGTTTGAACAAACGAGGGAGGTATCTATGCTTAAAGCTCCAGTGGTCATACTGCTAAGCAGTTTGGGTCACATAATTTGGAGCCGGGGAGTTGTTGTTTTAAAGGTTTGTATGAAGCAGAGTCTTAAGCAGGTTATTTTTCTATGCACTTTCCAGACCTTTAGCACTGAGAAACAGCTGGCTAATATTCACTGGCGGGCAAGGGGAGGTGAGAGGGAGAGAGACTTAGAAGACTGGGTGGGGGGTGGAGCAGACTTGGATATGCTCCAGCTGACCCAGCCTTTCCCAGAGAGATGCTGAGTTATTATGCATAGAGGTGCTATGTTAGGGTGGCCACAATGGGATTCTCCTCAGCTGCAGACCATATTCCATCAAGTACAGTAAGACTCTATTAGGGGAGATACAATAGGAACTTCGCTTCACCCGGCCTCTGAGAAAATAACTCCTCATTTCAATGCAAAACAGCAGTGCTTATTAAATACCTCCTTGAAGGAGCCAAGGAAGGGAGATGGGGAAATGAAGAGGCAGCCAAGGGGTGGTGGGGAAAGGGAGATTTGCAATGAAAGTACCTTTTTGAGATTAATCCACTGTTTGAAGTAATCAGCAACTGGAAGCCCTAAGTATTGGCATTGTCCAGGTAACCTGTAAGAGAGGAGAGAGAACAGGTTGGATTCCGTTAGAGGAGCCTGACATCACAAAATAAACTTTATTAAAACACTTCTGGTTTTGAGAAAGAGGATAGAATAAAATGCATGCACACTTCTTCAGATACATAACTTATGCCAGTGCTTGCAGCTGGACCCAAAGATGCCAAGATTACCAGAACTAGGCACACAGAACGTGTGGTAAACAGCCAAGACATACCTAGGAGATCACATTTCTATTCCTCACATTTCTATTCTGCTGTAACAACAGTCATCAGAAAGTTATCAGCAAGAGAATTATCAATGCATTGGCAAACTTAGCTAGGGAACTAAGGACTATATCATAGCTCTACAATCTCTCCCATAGTAAGAACTTGTGTTCCCAAGACAGCAGGCATGTCCTAAGCCCCACAACTCCCCCCTTCTGCTACTGGAAGGGCAAAGAATAGGCATTGTGTCCATTATCTTGGAATGTAGATTCATTTGTTCCCAATCAATTTGATTGATATGGGGTAGTTAACAGGTCATAATGCTTATTAATGCTTTGCTAAAGATTTTTAGATATGCCCTGAATGCTGGATGGGGTATGAATTAGGCGAACATAGGAAAGACCCAAAATTAATTAAATAAGTGATTAATAGATCCATTTACACATGGTAATTACTCCAATCCAAGCAATTGGATATGCAAATTAGGCATGCACTTTGTACCCAGCACTTTGTTGTAAACTCCTACAAAGAAAGAAGGGGTTGGATAGGGCAATGCAGTGCAGTGCTGGTTCCCTGGTGTTTGTAGTGTTGCCTCTAAGTGAGCACAATTCAATGGATCTAGAAACAAGACTTTCACCTACCGTCCGCATCTAGACCTCAATAACATCTTCCCATACACACATGCTATACTTCAACATAAACATAAGAGTTCTGGGGCAAACTGCTTCCAAACTGAAGTTTTGTAAGGGTCCAAGTTATCCTCATCTTGAAGTACACACAAATTTGTTACTTTTCCTTATCAAATAAAAATACTAAAAAGTATGAGCTAGCAAACTATTGCCTTCTAAACTCTTACATGTGAATCCAAACTGTCATGATAGTTACTGTATATACCATATCCAGGATCAGAGGCAGCATTCTTGTTTTAACTGCTTGTAATAATTTATTTTAAAATTGTGGTATCCCACCTATATGAAGAGAGAGTAAGAAAAATATATAAGTAATTAATGTCACTGAACAACAGTTGCTAGAGACCAACCACACAAGAGAGGTCTTGTCCTCATGTTGTCCTTGAAGACTTCACAGTGTTTGGTTGGCCACTGCAGGAAATGCTGACTAGACAGGCCTTTGGTTTGATCCAGCAGGGCTCTTATCTCTATCATCTTTGTTTGCAATAATAAAAGAATTACACAGATATATTCAACCCAAAAACAAATAGACTAGCTGCTCTTCATGATCTCCAGCATGACTTTCATTGGCAGGAAGAACTTCTCTTTTGAGGCCTGGATGGCTTAAAGGACAGGCTTCAATTGCCACTGTGTATTCTAAATTCCTACATTATGTTCTGCAGTAGGAAAAAAAGTTCAGCTGCAACCTAAATATGTGTCTAAAAAATATGAATGTTATACATCCTACTAGCCACGAAAGAGAAACACACACCCCTGACCACTGAACATCCTATTCACTCTTTTTATATTTCACTCCTGCATATTTTAATTTTCCTCCCAGAGCCATAAGACTGGGAAAATTAAATTTAAAAACTTGAGAGTTTTGTGTCAAATTCTAGCCCAGCATAATGTGAGGGAAGGCTTCTAAAATAAACAGGGCAGTCTGACGGACTGCAGAGGAGAATGACACACAGATGGAGACAAAATCATGCAGCCCTCTTTCCTCCTTTGAAGCCAACTCTCCTTTCTTTCAACCAGGAAAGAAGAGCCCAGCTTGGCGGTGATAAACAGCCATGCTTTGGTTATCGCTTTCCTTAAGTTGAGGAGAGGCAGCTAGTGATGGATGGACAGGAATTTGGTTATCAGGCAGGGCTGTCAGCCAGGTTTGCAGATAGCGCACACACATTTAGCAGGGCATCATTATGCAATGGCATGGAGCTAAAATATGGCCAAGGGTATTGAAAGAATGAAAGAACAGGATTTAGAAAAAAATAGTAAATTGAGCAACAATAAAGGAGAGCAAGGCGAGGACGTTATCGTCCTAGTGACACCTTTTATCTCAGTCTGGTTAGCGAGAGAAGGGCACAAATTGGTCCTTCCTCCACCATTGTATCCTCTTGTACAAACAGAGGCAGATAAAATGTGTCACCAATGTGATAGCATATCAATTTAACCCTAATTATCCAGTGGGTCACGCTAAGAAATAAGGGTTTCTCATTTCAACAGGTCCCTCGGTTTCTGCTATGGAGGAGCCACATTAATAACACAGGGGGGAAGGGGGGGCAACGAGAAAAGGAGGGAGCCTGTAATTGAATTCAGTCACTCAGGTGGTCCTAGTGTATAAAAAATTAATGTACAACTCTCCCAACTAATCAGAGGCGGTTAATGTCCATCTGCTTCTGGGTTCAGAAAGTCAGAAGCCCAAGAAAATAGGGCCATATCCTACATGCTGGATTCATTGATACCGAGCTGGCTTTTTAAAAAGTCTCCTCCTTTGGAAAAGATATGGGGAACATTAAATCTTGATATTTATAGACCCAGTCAGGAGGCATTAATAGAACCTCATATGCTGTCATGTTCTCAAAATATACAGAAAGCTTTGTCACCACTGCTTCAGTAAAGGCCTTTCCGCATGGGTAGTGGAAGGAAGGGAGGTCGCGGAGGTGGTAGAAGGAAGGGGACAACACTGAGGACTGCTGCTTTGTGGCCTAAAGATAATTTTTGAACGAAGTTACACCATGTTCTATTTTTAGTTACCATATATACTTGAGTATAAGCCTAGTTTTTCAGCACATTTTTTGTGCTGAAAAAGCTGCCCTCGGTTTATACTCAAGTGAGACAGGCGGTGGGGGTGGCGAGAAAGAAGCCCTTTCTCTCCGCTCGTGCCGCCACCCGCTCTCCCCAGTCAACCATTCCTTAAGAAGTGTACAAGAACGGCGGTTCTTTACTCTCCCCAGGCAGCTTGTTCCATTCCTGAATTGCTCGCATAAATGCAAACTTGGCAAAGGAAGAAGAGGAAGGAGCAGCCCAAAGGGTTGCTTTCGGGCTGCTCATTCCTCCTCCTCCTCCACAGCGGCAAAGGTGAACCGGCTTATACTCGAGTCAATAAGCTTTCCCAGGTTTTTGTAGGAAAATTAGGTGCCTCGGTTTATATTCGGGTCGGCTTATACTCGGGTATATACGGTACTTATATATTTAAAGCACCGATGTGCTGCAGTAAAGATGCTTCAGGAAATCTGCCAAATTGCTTATAAAGTATGTGAAAGTAAACATGAAAGCAGAGTGACACAACCTCTTCCTCACACTTTAGAGGAAAGTCATACATCCCTTATACCATTTAGATGCACTATAAAGTAAGAGAACAAAAACAATGGCCATTTGTGTATTCAGACCTAACAGTATGTAGATGTCTATAGAAACCCAGAAAGCCTAACAATGCAAGAAGCATGTGCTACTCAAAGGCACTGCCATTCCTTAATGCAATAATAATTCTTCACTCCAATTTACAGGTGGCACCGTCTTATCCCAAGACAAATCTTTGGATGGTTATGGAAAATAGCTAGTGAGAAAGACATGCTTTGCCTAGTATAACCAACTGATACATAGAAATATTAGATGCAGCTTTTAAGAAAACAAAGAAAAAAGAATAAACCTACTGCAGAGGAGAGGAAGTGCTCACTAGTAAGCACATGATGTTGTGCCAAGCTCTGACCTGGAGCAGGACATCAACTCCTCAGAGAACAAAGCAGATCTATCATCAAACAAATAATAAAGAGACCAAAAAGTGTCCCCCTTTGCCAGCCCTGAAGATCCCTTTCCTGGTCTACCAACCGAGGATCTTCTCAAGGCCTCTCAGAGTGGGTGCCATTCTGAGTGTCATCAGATGATCCCCCAGTGGACTCAAAGGGAGAGAACAAATTGCAGGCACCTAAAACATCCAAGCCTTCTTGGACTCTACACCACTGGAGCAGAACACTTGGTATCCATTGCTGTATACATGCCAAATTGAGAATTAGGCCCTGAATTCAGGGTCTTGATAATCTGATGTTAGTTGTTTTAAAAGCAAGTTTCTAGCCCTCATACAAATGGAGAAAATCTAAAATGTGCCTGTGGCAGATCACCACCACTCTAGGTTGTATGTTACAACTGCCACAGTACAACATTTCCAATTATTTCCAAGCTTGGTGCAGGACTTAATAGTTTGCTGAAAATGTGATAAAAAGTCAGTTTTGTGCTCTTCTGGAATTGCAGTAAATGAACTTCAAAGCTCTGCAAAGTCACCTAAATGCCTTCCACAAAGAACACTTACTTTTTGCTCCTGTGTCCCCACAAAAGACTTAATTACTTTTTTGAGTCATCTTGGTAGCATCCAAACAGCCAGAGTGGTGGCTGTGGTTCACATTTGCAAGTGACAGCATCAGGATGAAATATTCTAGCTTGGAAGTGCTGGGATTAATGCAGCACTCAATTTTCAGACCAACATGAGACAGATCTCCCCTTTTTCTGCCCTCAAATGTGTCACAGCATAGCCAAACTATACGATGCATGTCAGCCTCACACATCAGTGTGCATGAAGCAGAAACATGAGAAAAAGAAAATGGAAAGGCACAGCATATAGCTCTTCTACTGTCAATAGAAGCTGATGAATTTTTGCTTCTGAAGGGTCGATTGGAGTTGCCTCTTTCTCTCAAAGTTCTACAGTGGAAAAAGTCACCTGAGCAAACAGTCAAAGACCTATTTAGCTTCTTGCCCTGGAATTCCTCAAGTGGCCATAGGTCCAGGTAATGCCCAGAAATTCACTAATGCAACAAGAAAGTCACCACCTCAGTCTGCTCATGTTCCCTCACACATAAATCATCTAGTCTCAACTCTACCTGGCTCACGAGCGCCACACTTCTAACTCTACAAGCATTCCTCACATCCCCCATCTCTTTGTAAGCCCTCAATCTGAAAAGCCATTAATGGCGACAGCCTTAGTGCACAACATGAAGGTCAGTGAAAGTTTTGCCTACAAATGTCAACCTGTCACCTCTAAATATTAATGAGGGCTGACCAGCAGCAAAAATGCATCCATGCTCCGTTAGTAACAACATAGATACATTACAGTAAGAAAGGAGGAAGAAAAGAGCATAGCTGGAGCAGACAGAAGCCATGTTTTAGGGCCACAGGTGCTGATCTGAGCAGTTTTGATGTACTAGCCTAGCTCCCCCTCAACACTATCCAGGAAGGTAACCATTTCCAGTATAAAGTGTGATATACACCAAAACAGAAACACCTAACTCAAAGACCTATTGACATGAACTGGATATTGCTTCTTAACTTGTACTTACAGCATATTTGCTAATGACTGCTTTCCTCTATTTTAAGGGTCGTCTTTGCATCTACTTTGTAAATGTGCCTGGAGTTCTAGTTAAAACAACAAGGACAACACACAAAAATAAAAATAAGAGGTCAAGGATACAAGTAGCCTGAGATATGGACTATCTGCAGCAGGGGTAGCCAACATGGTATGCTCCAGATATTGTTGGAATATAATTCCCATCAACTTTAACCATTGGACATACTGACTCGGAACACCACATAGGCTACCCAGGCTCTACAGGGACTGAATTACCTTTTCCCATTCAGAACAGACATTAAAGGTTCTTTGTACAACATGGGACTAACAGCAATTCAAACTCCTTTTGGCCAGGTTGGGGTGGGATGGGGTGAGCGTGTGTGAGTGGATTGAGCAAAGGCATCTCTCCATCTAGCCCTGCTGATCTCCACCAGTACAGAGCTTCTGCTTCTGCCCTTGGGTTCCCCGCTGGTGGCAGCCAGCAAAAAGTCCTCCAGTGGGATGTTCTGGGGGCCAGCCCCACTGCTATTACATGATAGCTTTACAATCTCCCTTCCACCTCTACCACCCTTCCCAGTCGGCATGTTTTGCAGGGATGCAAATCCAACAGTGTCCTCAGCACTCCTATAAAGCTTCACCAGGCAACAGCCAGGGTTTGGATTGCAACATAATTCTCTGAATGTTATTTTTTAAAAGTCTCTGAACTTTGAATTCTTTTCAGAGAACGTTTTGTACTTGGGAACCTCAGTTTCTATAATTATTCCACTAAAGTGGATTCAGCAAACTTTCAGATTTTCAGAGGATCAGAGTTGCAGGATTCAGGAAAAGCAAAAGGAAGAACTTCTTTGCACAATGCATAGTTAAGCAACTGAATTTGCTGCCACAAGATGTAGCAACGGTAACCATCTTGGCAGGGCCGTCTTAATCCAGCGCCCTGGCACAAAGATCCCTCCGGCACCCCTCGCGCTCCACCAGGCAGGGCCAGGCGCAGCAGGCAGCCAGAGGGTGCGGCGGGCAGGGACGCCAAAACTCGCACTCCGCTGGGCAGTGCCAGGCGCGGTGGGCAGCCAGAGGGCGCAGAGGGGCGGTGGGGACACTGCCAGCTGTGCTCCACCTCCGCCTGTTCGGCCGAAGCAGTGGTGCGGCGCTGCCATCCGGGAGCTCTGGCTGCAGCACCGACGGGAGGATCGCCAATGGCCTCCCCGCATCCACAGCACGAGAAGAGGTGGGCGAGAGCGGCGCTGCCAGCGGGGATGGAGGGCACAAGCGCCCTCCTCAGGCCGTGGTGCCTTGCGCCAGTAGCCTCAATGGCTAAGACGTCCCTGCATCTTGGAAGGCTTAGAAGGGTTCAAGCAAATTTGTGGAAGATAAGGCTCCCAATGGCTCCTAGTTGCAATGTCTAGTATGCCTCGGAATAAGCTTTCCTTCACAAGCAGGATGATTTGAATTTTACATTTTTTTAAAAAAAGGTAAAGTTCTTAATAGATAACAGGGATTTACTCCTATGTGTGCGCTTTTCTTTTTATTTTACTACAGTTTTAAAAATTGCTTTATCCTGTCTCTACTGCAGCTTTTTATTGGCTGCTTTACTGACTTATCTTAATTCATTTCCTTGTTTACTTTATTGCTTATTTGTACACCACTGTGAAAAGCAGGATGTAAATAACATGAAATAAGACAAATCCTTCCTGTAATGCAGGAGAACGCCAACTTATGAACCTAGGAAGTTGCCTTACACAGAGTCAGAACATTGGTCCACCTAGCTCAGTACTGTCTACGATGTCTGGGAACAAGTGTCCGGGATTTCGGAAGAGGGTTTTCCCAGCCATCTCTGGAAATACTGAGGGTTGAACCTGGGGCCTTCTGCATGCAAAGCAGGCACGGAGCAACAGTCTTGCACCCAGCTCTGCATCTTAAACAGAACTATACATAAGCTGCACATAAAAGATTCAATAATTCTGTGCCATGGTAACTCAATCGGAGCACGAAAAACTTGCAATATTCTACAAGACAGACATTCTACATTATGCATTTTCTTAATTTTGATCATTTAGCTCTGCTCCTGCTGATCATGGAGAATGGATAACAGTTATGCAAGGGACTACTGTCTTGTCACCTGACCATCAGAAATTCTGCTTGACGCAATTTCCTGTATAAGAGAGTTCATTAAGCAGTCCCTACACGTTTTCAAGCCTATTTTCACAACTGTGAGGGCTAGATTTGCTTTTATATTTTATTTTTAAGTGAGATAAGATCTTCAGTATACCAAGGTTAGCAGTCACATCATGGACAGAAAAGTCACAGAATTGTAGAGTTGGAAGGGACCATGAGGAACTAATTCTAATCCAACCCCGTGCAATGCAGAAATCTATTTGCCCAACGTGGGGCTCAAACCCACAACCCTGAGATTAAGAGTTTCATGCTCTCTTGAACATATAAGCATCATTAAGTTTAAACATACAAAACTGAGTTATGCAAGAGTCCCAACACTTGATTCATCTAGCTTAGTACTGTCTCCTATAACTAGGAGTGGCTCTTCACGATCTCAGACAAAGATCTTTTCCAGCACCTGGTTTCTGAATGCTTTTAACCAGAGATGCAAGGGATTATATCTGGGTCCTCTCACAGGCAAACATGTGTTCTATGAATTGTGGCCACTCCCCTTCTCCTTGCTGATATTTAAAAAGGATGCTCTATCTTGCAGTGTCCATTTTCAGCAGGGGGGTGGGGGGACTAAGCCAAAGCAAACGAGAGTTAATCAAAAACAGTCATAGAAAAAAGTCAAACACAAACAGGCAGCTGCACGGATGATTAGGTTGCAAACACATTTTGAGGGAAAAACTGTTTGTCAAGGCCTGACTAAACTCCCCATACATGAAGCATCTCTCACTTCCTTCCCACCCAAAGTTGTCAACTCCCTCTCCAGCTAACAAAGCATGCCAGAAAACCAGAACATTGCCAGCCCATCACCCATGCCTTCCCCAAAGTGAACATTAACTTCAATTTGAAAAAGCTGATAGGAGAAAACAGAAAATCAAGCGGAACATGGGCACCCTCTCCACTGAAGAGTCAGGCACTCTTAAAGAAGAGAATGACAGAAAAACGCAACAGAGCCAAGCAGAAAGCTGCACAATACCAGCGAAGCAGCAGGTGACAGCAGAGCTTAAATTTCTCCTGGGTTCTGGAATCTCACAGCAGGCAAACCTCTGGCATTTGGGCCAGACAATGTGAGACAAGCTGTGTTCTTGCCTTGACAAAACACCCCGCCCAGAAACAGTCACCATTAGCATGTGTTCTGCCAGTGAGAAACCTCCAGAGCCAAAGGACAAGTGCAGCAATTAGCAATGCAGGGAGGGAGGGGGGCAGGAGCTGTTTAACTGCACAACCCCAGAGGTCAGTGCATCTGACTCCTAGCACTTCCATAAATATTACATGAATGGGGGGGGGTTAAGCTTCCCTGAACGAATTCTCCCTTTGACCCTTCCCCTCATCCTCACATTCTACATGCAGCTCAACATGTTAGCAACGTTATGTAACACATGCAAAAGGCCAGATAATAATTTGTGTAAATGAAGGGAAGTAGATAAAAGTGTTGACTGCAAGAGTGACCTAGAAAAAGCAGGGATCTCCAATACCCATCCGTGTTCCCTATGCAACAGTTCTTCTATATAATGCATTTATCATCTGCTCGGAGTCAGTGCCTCACAATCGATCCATCAAAGCACAGGACATCAGAAAAGGGAAAACAGAACTTTCAGCAGTACATGGATCATGCAAGATATGAAGAGTCAACTTGCCATACGACTGTGATTGCATTCCATCACCACTGAACTTCATGTACCATGGGTAGGGATGCAAAATGAATTAGTTCGCTCTGAATTTCAGAGTGAACTGATCTGATCTGCATATCCAGGATTAATGCACAGAATAAAATGTGATTTTGTGGTGTTTGATTTGTTTGTGCACCTATACACACACAGATGTGAACCTATGGCCACCCCACCCCCTCAAGTATTTCCTTGGCCACAACATGGCATATTCCTACAACTTTTCTTTGCAAAAAAAAAAAAAAACAGCTTCAGCACCTTCACAGCTCTTTTCAGAATATATATATACACACATACCAGCCCTGTTTTGCCTTTCTTAAAAACAAATTAAAGTCCACCTGAACAGTTCTTCCCCAACCTGGTGCCCCCTGAGTTTCAATTACAACTCCCTTCATTCCTCAACACTGACCATGTTAGCAGTGGGTGATGGGAGTTATAGCCTAAAAGCATATGGAGGGCACCAGTTGGGAAAGGCTGCACTAGAGAGAGAGAAGAAATAGAATCCTTCAGGAATTCACCTAGCACGAGGCTCTCACCAAAACCATCCTGCTTCCATGTGATATAGTAATCACCAAGTGACTTCAATGATCCTAGTGTACCTCTTAGCCTGATAGCTATTTGACCATTTAGACATTTCCCACACTGGTTGTACCAAGAAGGTGATAAGAAGGCAAGGTCTGCAAGTATCCTGGAACTGAGAAAGAGCCCCAGCCTTCATGCATCTCCTATGATCGTGCTCTAATGCTCCTTGACATCCCTCTGAAGACGGTGAGCTATTTGTAGTCACCACCATGATTTGTTAGTAATTATTTTCATGGTGTCACATTGCTGTCACACTGCTAACAAAGAGACAGGCAGCCTGAGGCTGCTTGCAAGAGACACTCAGAAAATGTGGCGGGGGGTGGGGTGGGATTGTCAGGTACCCAAAGACTCTCTTTGCTCAACAGAGCTTTCGAACCAGAGCCCTTACAATAGCCTAAAATCAATGGTTCCTCAGAAGCAGCAAGCCAGCACTATCTTGCACTTTGGCCACAGAGGCTGAAATTAATTACTATCCTCCTCGCACTATCCCTGAAACAAAGCCAACAAAGCCAGCAGGTTCGTGGTAGTTTAGATTTCCTTAAGCTATTAACGTGCTAGAGAACTAAAGCAAAGACACATACAAAATGTGGGTGCAGATGACTTTAGCTATCTCCTTTCAAGCTGCATTCCCCCCCCCCCCAAGCACTACAAAACCACTGTGAAGTCTACGTATCCCAGTATCTGCAAATATGCTAATTTATACACAGTGACAATGTATTTCTTCAGTCTGGCCCGCCTTAGCTGTTTAGCATTCCCAGTGCAAGGGACAGTTTGCAGAGAGACACACGCACACTGTCACAGCCTAATGGCTTGTGCCCGGTTACCTTGCCCTCGTGTCACTGAAATCCCAAGAACTTCCTATATGCCAGCTCCATCCATCCATCTTGCACCGTGACTGTGATACTCAGACTGACTTGTCAGTCAAAGGTAATCATCCTTCCCTCACTATCTGCATTGCTTGCTTGGTCCCCATGAGAAATGTCAGCAATTCTAAGACCAGATTGTTGCACAATACATATACAGCCAAATGAAAGTGAGCTGCCACACCAGCTGACCTTTCAGGCTGCCTTGATCCTGCTGCATAGAATAATGGTGAACATGGCTCCTTGAGCAACCCTAAATGTTCACAGCTTCCAATAGGTATGATCTTCCTTCTGCTCAATGTAACGGCTTGCACATCATACATCACTACAACAGGAAGAAAAGTGCCAAGAATTCTGAGGACATTAAACTAATTGTAGAAGCTTAACCTGAGAGTGTGTGTCACATAAAGACAAGTTGCGAAACTTACCATATGCTCCAAAAATTGATATGTGGCCGCCCCCTCTGAATGGCCCTGATCACTACTTAGAACGATTTAAATGGTCCATAAAATGTAACTGATGCAGCAGCTCATGGGGCAGCAAAATGATGTCACAATTCAAGAGGATGGTTTGACCTCATCTGTACCTGCAGAATTAGTGGAAGGAGGATGTTGGCTCCCAGTTTGCACTGTTTCCAAAGCCTCCAAAGTCCTAGCACTACGATAGCTAAAGAACAAGCAGATACAGTCACACCTCAAAGGCAGAAATGGTGAAACATTGTTCATACAGGCTGATAATGTCGGCATCGATGCAGCACAGAAGGATAAATAATTTAACTTTAGCCATACCTAATACTCCTTGCTATTTAACTTTGCCCACAGTCATTTTGCTTGCCCCCTCCCCAATATGATAGTATATACTGCTTTTTTCAGCTTCAAAGTACTGCCTCCAACAATACTGAAGGTTCTTGGTCAACACATAAAGCGGAGCCTATAGCCAAAACAGATCATCTTGTATCTTAACAGGTTTCATCTCTGACCTCTGCCTTTCACTAACAACTTAACAGATAACAGCCATTTAACTCAATTTTGCTACAACCTAGCCAACCTCCTGGCAAATAGAAGGGGACGAAATGGAGGCAGTGAGAGATTTACTTTTCTTGGGATCCCATGAATCACTGCAGATGGTGACAGCAGTCACGAATTAAAAGACGCCTGCTTCTTGGAAGAAAAGCAATGACAACCTAGACAGCATCCTTAAAAAGCAGAGACATTACCTTGCCGACAAAGGTCCGTATAGTTAAAGCTATGGTTTTTCCCAGTAGTAATGTATGGAAGTGAGAGCTGGAACATAAAGAAGGCTGATCGCCGAAGAATTGATGCTTTGAATTATGGTGCTGGAGGAGACTCTTGAGAGTCCCATGGACTGCAAGAAGATCAAACCTATCCATTCTTAAGGAAATCAGGCCTGAGTGCTCACTGGAAGGACAGATCCTGAAGCTGAGCCTCCAATACTTTGGCCACTTCATGAGAAGAGAAGACTCCCTGGAAAAGACCCTGATGTTGGGAAAGATGGAGGGCACAAGGAGAAGGGGGGTGACAGAGGAACAGATGGTTGGACAGTGTTCTCGAAGCTACCAACATGAGTCTGACCAAACTGCGGGAGGCAGTGGAAGACAGGAGTGCCTGGCGTGCTCTGGTTCATGGGGTCTCGAAGAGTCGGACACAACTAAACGACTAAACAACAGCAGCAGCCAGCCAAAGAACATAGAGCCCTAGAGTTTTCAGCATCACACACACAAAAAAACTCCAGATCTCTAGAGCTAACAGAATGGAAAAGGAGCTCCAAGATTATCTACCTAACCCGACGCACTGAAAGCATTATCTACATCTGGGCAATTTAAGACCCACATGCCAAATACAAATAAGGGCATCCTTTCTGTAGCTTGTCAAGTATTCACTGCATCACATAGCATGCCAGCTACCACCTTACATTGTATTTTATTACACTTTAGCCCAGCATATCTTTCAGGAAATAGCTCTGTCCATTTGGCGGAATGCAGTGTCAGCAAACCCAAAGTGTAAGTTCTCTTCCCTATCATGGTCCAGAAAGCTTCAGCAGGTATACAATCCAACCTACGCTGAAAAGTCATCCAGCAGAACGCTATGCTAACTGATTGTGTCTCCCCATCTTATTAAATTATCATCAAGCAAGGAAGTTGGTCAATAACCTCAAAAAACACCTATATGAATATTTGGCAATATGCAAATATAAATATAATTGATGAATAATCAATTACAAAGCTGGTGAAAAATCAATTTAAAATATCTAATCAGCTAACTTTCCTATTTCTTGATTTTCTTAGGCCTCTTGTGGAACACGCATCAACAGAATAATGTCCTGATTATAGGAAGGAATAGGAAGGAATAGTACCACTCTATTCTGCCTTGGTCAGACTACACCTGGAGTACTGTGTCTAGTTCTGGGCACCACAATTTAAGAAGGATGTTGACAAGCTGGACAAGATGATCAAGGGTCTGGAAACCTTAAAGTCTATGAGGGATGGTTGAGGGAGTTGGGTATGTTTAGCCTGGGAAAGCAGTGACTGAAGAGAGATATGATAGCCATCTTCAAATATCTAAAGCATTAATTTACTTATTATTAAATTTGTATACTGCCCTTCATTCATAGATCTCATGGTGGTTCACAGCAAAAAACCAAGATAAAAACACAAACATATAATAAAAATAAGAACAAAAACAAAACAATAAACCCCCTCACTCTCACTCCCTCCCCTTGTTGCTGGTTGTGCTACAAATGACTAATGCAGTCTATGTGGGTTAGTGGGCTGGTATTTCATTTATCACAGTTTTAAGGGGAGAAAAACATGCTCACAATGACATAAAACAGATGCTTATGAACTAGTAGCTTTTATAGACTTTTGTATGGCTATGGTACCTGTAGTACCACCACTGCCAGTCTCTGCATACTTTTTCCTCAGTCTCAACTACAAGAAAATAGGACAATGCTGCCACCACCCCCAATTATGAATATACAATTTTATTAAATAATAATCTCCTCTCTCTCTAATACCTGGATATCAGTTTCTCTATGTGTCCCCCCCCCTTTCTTAGCATTTACTATCCCTTGTGATACTGTTGTCTGGCTTCATTCCCATGGTCTTAATTTCCAAACCAATACCACTGTGCTCTCTCACTTCCACTGTGTCAAAGCTCATTATGCTTTCAGCTAACACACCACCAACCCCTTCAGATACAGGGATGAAGCTCTTACCCTTTGTGTATAGAAGATTAGACAAGCTGAAGTTTGCCGTCCATAGCAAGGTAATCCCTACGTGAACGGCTTAGTTACAAGCATCTCACCCAAAACCAATTCCTAGAAACCACAGGGAGAGGGAGAGGGGGGGGGGAGACACTTGCAGGATTCGACATACAACCCTCCATTCCCAAACAAAGCAAGAAAAAGAAAGCAGCAGAAAAGGTAAGTATGCAGAGCCATAAAATTAGAAAATACAGGACTGAGAAAGCGGGTGCTTGGATTACAAGAACTAGTTTAAGTTTCCTTTTGTCTTGAAGAGTGAGAGATTTGGGGGTAAAATAATAGTCAGGGGTTTAGAAGCTCACTGCCTGCAAAAGGTTCAATTTGGCCTCCGATGCTCATTGATCTTTATGAATCTGCTGGGAAAAGTCATCTGGGGGTTTGAGTTGAAGTGTCACCAAAATGAAATGCCATTCATTTCTACCTGTCTACCCACAGGAGGTTGTGGAAGCCCTCCACCTAGACAAAAGGAGGTGCTATGGATTGGAAAGTCACGGCTTCCAGATTCAGCTGTACAAGTAGTCCTAAATGGGACTGTGGCCCCCAAAGTACAGCAACTGCAAAAAATCCAGAACAGATTCAACGGGTGCATGGGGAGAGGAGGGAGGGAAATTTACACTGTGCAAACAAACATCCTTGCACTAATAGAACTACTGTGTTGGATACCACTCTTAATGTTCTGTCGGGTTTTAACTCTAATGGGGAAGTTATGGATTAAATTTTGTAATGATTTAATTCTGCAATGTTGCATGTTGGTAACCGGTTGTGAGCCACTTTGTAAAGAAAAATTCTCCCAAAAAGTGGGATATAAATTTATTAAATAAATAAAAGCAATAACCAGATGAAGCAGAATTCAGTACATACACAGTACACACATAGGTCTTCTACTTGTTTATTCCAGAACTTATTATGCTGACAGCTATTTTTATGGTGAAGCATGTAACATAGCAGCATAAGCATTATATGTACTTGGAAAAACAAGCCAAGGATCAGCACTTAACCATGGTTTCCCATTTATGTGTGAACTGAAACAATGCTTAATGATTTCAAGACAAGCAACTTTGAACTATGGCTTAATATCCTGGCTTGTTTTGAAGACACTAACCATACTTTCCAGATTCACATATATTGGGGAGCTATGATTAAGTGATGAATCTTGTTCTGTTGTTTGCGTGAAGGGAAGAGCTAAAGGGCAGAAAAGAGACTGCCTGCAGCAGTTGCACACTTCTCATGCATATTTGGCTTAATAGCATGTGAAAAGTGGTTTATCTGCTAGGATTCTTGGAGGATTGTGAATTCTGCATTTGCACAGCTTGACTGCAGAAGACACATAATCTTGCCCTTATTTCGCCATTGCTACACCTGTCATGTAATCAGTTGTGAGATCTGACAAATTCTCCAGGCAGAAATTTTAACTGCTTGGCATTATTCAAAGCAACTTATTTGTGTGACTGGTTAGGTTTGTGTTCTTTTTAAGATATAGATTTCTTGATTTGGAAGCAAAATTCTTCACTCAACGAATACAGGGCAATAAGCACAATAGCACTACTCCTAAAAAGTCACACATCCACCAGTATTAGCATCTCAGGAAGCAGTCTCTCACACTAAAAGATATTAGAACTTGTGCATGAGTCGACAGTATTAACAGTGAGGTCCAGTGTAGCATGAGCAAATGCAACATGATATCTCCTCCTCCACTCTGTAGCATGTTGCACACTTCCAAAATCTCCAGAACAGATTTTGGAGTCACAGGTGGAGCCTGGAAGGTGAAGGAAAAAAAGCAGAATTCCTGCTGCACACATGGATTTCAGCAAGCAGGTGGATCTTACTGGGTGCCGCCATAATACTTGGGTTCAGTTAACTTAAACCTAGAACATGGTTGGTAGCTTAAGACCTTGGATGTATGAAAGTCAAGTGGTTTATTCTCTGAGCTTGTAATAGAGAGCTTCTGCCCTTCCCATTGTTCTTGATATATTCTGAATGTGGCATCGCCAAGTCTTCTTGTAAAACTTGGACAAGGGAAAATTAAAAACAGTAAAATCAAATTAAGCAATGGTATAATTCACTGCTAAGGATTCACTAATGTGCATCCCAAGAAATGCACCAGAGCTATAAATGTTTCTAGTATGTTTTATCACCATATTAGAAAGTGAGCACTTGCTTTTTAACCACTTATCAAAATAAAAACTTCTGAGCAAGTAGTTTCCTGGAGAGAAATGAATTAGTCAAGTCTTTCCTGCCATGGAAATAATCAGATAAGCATTTTCACATCTTAGAAGTTTACTTTTGCAGGTGGGACTTGTTCTGCTTCTCAACCTCAGTCCCAAACAGTACTTAATATTCTGTTTGGATCAAACTAAAGGTTCATCCATCCCATCATACTCTTTCCCACAGTGGTCACTGAGATGCTTTGGGAAAGCCCACTAGAAGCAGAGCGTGAAGGCAATAGCCTTCCTCTGCTGCTGCCCACAGTAACAAGTAGGTTCCATTGAAATATCATGGCTAATAGGCATTAGAGGCATATTTGCCAAATCCCCATTTGAAGCCAATGGCGATAATGACATCTTCTGTCAGACAGAAGATGGATCTCTAGTCTGACCCAGCTTGGCAACTATTATACTAAGTTATCTTGGGTGCTACTCCAAGTCAACACAAAAGTGAAGTTCCTTCATGATATAAATGGGGTGCAGTATGACAGCCTGTTCCTTGTATGTGTGGAGGAGCTTCTCAGGGAAGCCTACTATTTTTATATTATATGTAGGTTGTGAATAAGAGGAGAATGAACAGGGTGGAGATCAAGCCTCAATATCAGCTTCCAGAAAATCAGACAAGGTTGAAATATCTATGCTCTACTTCTGGTTCTCCTGGATGGTAATGATGAAGCTAGACAAGCTGAATTATCCAGGATATAGCACAACGCATCAATATAATGATATAGCAGACAGGAAAGAATGACTCACCAGGTGCTGGTTTGCTTTGAGGAGAGAGAAAAAGAATACAATGCCATCCCACCATACTGTTGGAACGGGGAGATTTTCCACAGAGATACAGGGCCGAACAGGGAGGCTTACCCAGAGGGAAGCCTGGTGTGAATGAGCCCTAGGCAGTTCCCTCATCTGGCCCCTCCAAGGAAGCAAGACCCAGTGGTTTGTAACAAAAAATACACAATTCACTGTTCATAACAATTATACACATCGCAGTTTGCTATAAATACACTGATTTCCAAGAATGACCTGCTTACACCAGGTCCAAGCTTTGCCTTGAAGTTTCACATTCTCAAGTAGCTCCTTGGAATCCCCTTCCCACAGCACTTGTTCTCAGGCCTAAGGACCCATAAGCTTAACAAGACTGAATCTCCACTCACGCATTTCAGCCTGGCAGGTCTGGTGCCTCTTATCTCGAGCTTCAGGTAGTTTCTTTTTAATTAATAGCATTTCTGTATCGATGGAGGAAACTCTAACACCCAGAATGAATGGCCCTCTCTCATTAGATCCAGTGCTGTCATGATGTATTCAAGCTGTGGAGGAGAATTCATTTCCTCTCAGGTGCATGGACTTTTCTTTTCCTTAGGGGGGAGGTTTTTAGAGTGAGTGACTGTATTCGCCAAACCTGACATGAGACTACGTTGATGTGAAATGCCTTTGTCAGGACAACCCTTCAGAAAGGTGATGTTCCCACTCAGGGGCTTTTTCCTCGTTAAAGAAATTGCATCTTAACAAGGAAAGGAGGCTAGTAAGCAGAAGGAGAACAGCTGTCTTCCTTTTGCCAACCCGATTCCTGCTGATCAGTGGGGGCTGGGAATCAGGAAATCCACCCATGCACATGTTGGATACAGAATCAGCACCTGGTTTCTGACCCCAGGGTTACAATGAGCCTTCTGGGCAACAACTCACCACGTATCGCAAACAGGTCCATGATACTATTCTGACCTAAGCTCATCACTACTGGATATTCACTTATGCCTAGCTGCTGTCAACATCTAATGAAGAACCCTGGAACCCTGAAGCTAAACAAAATAATGTGACAGTATGCCAGCTATGAATCTACTGGAATAGAAACAGCCTTGCTTCAGTTATCCATTACCTGGTAACTTCTACTGCAATGCATGGGTATGGGGCTTGAAAATGGTTTGGAAACTCCAGTTAATTCAGAATATGACCATGAGACTGCTAACTGGGACCAGATGATATGAGCACATCAAGCCAGTACTTCACTGCCTTCACTGGTTCTGTTTCCAGGAGGAGTTAAAAAGTATTGGGATTTACTTTTAGGGCCTTTCAAAGCTTAGAACAAAGATACTGAAGAACTCTTTTTTTCTATCCCTACACCTACCTACCTACCTAACACTTCAGATTTTCTTCAGGTCCTTCTTCATGTGCCCTACCAGGTGAGGTGCAGGATGTGGCCCCTCAGATGCTGAACTACAACTCACATTCTTCCTATCAACCATGCTTGCTGGGGCCTTTAGGAACTATACTCAGCAATATATGAAGAGTCCAGGTTAGCACCTCCACTGCAACAACAAGTGACAAAACCTTAGAATTTTTTTCTGAAACACTGAAAGAAAGAGGATGGAAAGTACTGAGAAAGAGCCACTGATTCTTATTCCAACAATGAATTGGAGCTGTAAAAAAACGCATGTTTGCTCCTTGTACTAATATGCCCATTAAAGTGAAACACAAGATAGAGACCTCCCTCAAGTGCAGTATATTTTCAGAAATATATCAATTAATTTTCCTGTTATCATCTGGAATGAAAAGATTAATACCTGTTAACCTGCCACATAGTTTTGCACTTATTTGATATTAGTCCAGCCTTTGACTTTTAAAAAATCTGCATCTGAAACAGTAGGATTCCTGAAAACTCACTCATCTATCATAAGCAAAACAGCTGTTTATCCTTTGCACAATAATGCCATATTAGTTAGCTTCCCTCTGGTGCACTCTTAGAATATAATTGAACTTCGCTGAGGAATACATCTGAGGTATGCTGCACATTCAAGCTACTGTGCCTCTTTTGGTCCTTGAGGCAGCATATCAGCTCTTCACCAATCCCATTTGAAAAGAGATGTAGCTCAGTTCTGCTTTGCTAAATCTTATTTGGCAATGTGTCTAAACACATGCAAACTTAATTAGTTCAGGAGGGAGCCTCAGCATTCATAGTGATGGATAAAAGTAAATGGGGAAATGAGACGAGTCAGGGCTGGCAGCAAGCGCTCTCTCACTCAAGCTCAAGCCAAGTTTGCCAACATGCTGCTAATCAGATGTGATGCCACTAAGGCTCCCGCAGCCCATCTCCACTGGGACAAAGTGATGGGCTGTTCATTAACAGGTAGCTGTTGAAGCCCTTACTTCCATGAAGCAGGAATCACAAAACCACAGGTTTCCCACCTGGCACCAGACATGTCCAAGGATTAGCCTCTGAAACTGTTGTGTAAAATAACATTTTAAAATAAGATAAAATGCATGGTGGGGGAGATGAGCCATTTACAACATCTTCTGAGGCTACAATGGAATGTTCTCTCCCACATGGATGAAAATGCGTGTAGAAGATACATAAAGAATGACGTTAACAAACTCAAAAAGGATCTGTGGTGTCTCCTGCTGGCCACGAGGCCTCAAATCCACATTGCAGGAAGGAAAATCCTCATTATGTTCTTTTCCCTCAGAATCACAGAAGTGTATGGTATGTTTGTCCCAGATATGTTTTTTAAGGCTTCCATAGTAGAATTATACACCTCAACTAGCTAGCTCTATTCCTTAACTGTTTTGGAATGAAGTCCCTCACTCCTGCCAACCAAGTGTTGTTATTGTTCAGTCGTTCAGTCGTGTCCAACTCTTCGTGACCCCATGGACCAGAGCACGCCAGGCACGCCTATCCTTCACTGCCTCTTGCAGTTTGGCCAAACTCATGTTAGTAGCTTCTCGAAGCCAACCAAGTATCCAACTTAAAATAGGCCTGCACACACTTGAACTATTGCTTCTTGTTCTGTATTTAATTATCCTGGGCTTTCTTCTCTATGTCAGCCTCTTTCACATTCTATTTGCAAACAGTGCAAATGGACCTGATAAATCTCAGCAAAGCTACTTCACTCAGTTTTTATGTTTTTTTATGCATTTCAAGTTCTTTACCATCTTTGATGCTCATTCAAATCCTCTCCAGTTTGTTTGTATCCCCCTTAAAATGTGAAAACAAAAACTAGACAAGCTGCTCCAGCTGAGTAGCACCTTCCATCCTTTTTGGAAGCATTTCCGATCATGTGATATATAAATTTGGTTAAATAACTAAATAAAAATGTGGACAGGATTCAACAAAAGAAGATTCACTACCAGAGAGTTAAAAAAGTTGACAACCAGAATATGTAATTCCAAATGCTGCAGGTAAACAACTCCAAATGATGGAGGTAAACAAACTAAGGTACATATGTTTATTTTATTCTGGCTGCTTGGAGGCATGCACAAAAACAATCTGAGATTTTTGCAATAAAGACTGAAGTGATAGTGAAAGGTGGCAATGATTCTGGAGGCACACAAAGGCAAAAGATAAGCATTAAACACAAAAATGTCCTTATGGAGTACCAGAATCCAGCACTGATACAATGGCAATTCCTCACCTAATCCCAAAGACACAGGCTATATAGATATGACCTAAGGGATCGTTTGGCCATCTGTAGGGACACTGATCCATCACATATGAGAAACTCACCTTCATCAACCAAGTGACCTTCAGACATTTTGGACTACAACTCTCCTCAGCCCCAACTAGCACAGGTGGCTGGGATTGGTGGAAATTGCAATCCAAAACATCTGGATGGCATCAGGTCAGGGAAGGCTTGACTTGCCCACAAAGGTAACTCTGTGTTGCAGATTTAGGGCCAGATGCTCTGACACCAAAAAAAGATGTAGAGAAAGTTGTAGGGATAAATAATGTATATTTAGGCCAATGAAATTCTGAATTTTCTCATACTGACGCTTTAAAGCAAATTAAGCTCTGCTAAATCTCTGCAACAAGGTCAATCTATGTTGGCTCTAGACAGGGCTTCAAAGAGGGCTCAGATACAGACCGTTCTGCTAACACAAATACAAAAAAGTAATTATTTTGTCTAAAAAAGAGCAACACCATTTCTTTCCACATTGGGTGTTTTGCTGTCAGTTCAGTTCCAATTTTTCAAGTTACCACTAGTAATCAGTCCAAGCAAGTAAGTGCTCAAGAATCCTTCTCAATGCTGAATGGAATAAGCATGGATTCTCTCCAGCAGCATGCCCTCTTATGACTTGTAGAAATTCACCTGTGATTGAAAGCCAAGCAGCACAGCTAACAAGTTGTGGATGTCAGGTTAGCACTGTATATGTCAAGTGCACAACCTTTTTCTTGTAATATAACCGGCATCACTCTGCTAGAGAGGCAAAGATCAGGTCACATGAGCCCCAGTGCTTTCTGGCTGTCCAGATATTACTGATAAACAGGGATAAGTGGCTTTTATGTACATGCACTCAATTAAGGAACATAATAATGCACTGTAGTTGAACAGATTCAAAATCGTTGTGGTGTCTCCTGCTGGTCACTAAGTCTCAAATCCTTCTTCATACTGTGAATGAGAGGACCACAAAGGAAGTACACTTTCACATGCCACATGGAGTATGCCATGGATAGCTTTAAAAGGTTAGTCAAATTCATGGAGGATAAAGCTATCAAGGACTCTAAGTCATGATGGCTATATACTGCCTACAGGATCAGAGGAAGAATACTGAACACAAGTTGCTGAGGAACAGGAGTAGGGGAGGACCCTTGCTTTCATGTCCGTGAGAGTTTCTGCTTGACTAGTGTGGAAAACAGGAAGCTCAACTAGATTGGCTTTTGGTCTGATCCCGCAGGGCTCCTAACCCCTTTACATCAGCATAATGCTAGGCACCTTGTATAGTTCAATAATACAAAACTGTGATAGACCAAGTCAGGGAGTTACAAAGACATGGAGCTGTATCAGCTCCTCCAGTATTAAGTTGTATTGCTGTTGACTGAAGTGAAGTGCTGTAGCTCATTTTCTATAGAATATGTCTAGGAAAAAAGAACTCTTGGCTAATAAGGCCCCAAACAATGCAGATTAAAATATGTCAATATCACAACTATTTGTTTTAATTTAATTTTGATGTACAGAAGCTGATATCTTTCAATATGAAAGTAGGGAAAGACCATCCCCTTTTAAACCTGCTGACAGTCTTATTGGGGGGGGGGATAAAAATGAACCCTATATATCCATCTTTTCTCAAGCAAGAAATACAACGTTCCTTGCTCTTCAGTTCCTTGCTCTTCAAATTAGTCATCATTTCTGAAAGAAAGGATCTTCAAACAGACAGTAATGTGGTTCAAGTTCAAGAAAAAATGCTCCTGCCAAATCCTGCACTCCGTTTGTTTACAATATGGACTATTTAGATGGGGGGAAATGCTGAGATACAGGAATGCATCAAAGCATGCAACTTCTAGGGATACGCGGGGGCCTCAGCATCTTGTGTATCTGACCAAGGAAATGATGGGTGCCACCTTTACTCCCAAATGTAGCATGCTCCATAAAGTCCCCTTCAAGATGGCTAAGTGCTCGCACACAGGGAAAGAGTGACAGGCATGATATGACCATCACTAGACATGTATCAGTACCACACCATTTGAAGACATTTTACTTCCAAAAGGGGTGTGCTACCTAGAAAGTTAAGATACAGGAGGAATGGTAGCACACACTTCCCTTTACTTCTCCAAAATAAGGAAGACACATGAAAATCCTAGCGCAGGAGGAAATCTTGAGAAGCGGCAAGAGTGCTCATAACATGAATGCATAATCCTCCATCCCATACTCACATTACTTTCAAGTCCCAGTCTCCACAGGTTACAAAAATTGACTTGACGCTGGGATCCAAGAGGCCTTCCTTTGCCATCCACTCATCGACCCTCTGAAAGAAACAGATGAGCTTTCTGAGACACGGAAAAAAGACACAACAGTTAAATGCTGATAAGCCTCACAATCACAAGAGAAGAAAATTGTGATCTTATCCGACACGGCTGCCCCCCCCTCCCATCTCATTCTGTTCCCCTCCTCATCTCTATGAAAGTATGCTTGGACCTTTGAAGATTTCTGATAGGAGACATCAAGCGGCCAGAGAAGGGGTGATCTTATCAGGAATCACAACACTTCTGCTTACAGAATGGCCGTCACATTTTAATATTACTTGGCCATTTCCTGTGTGTTTTGAATAGCCTTCCCCACGCCATAAAACAGATAGCTTGGTAAATCAACAGTTACAAAAGGACCTTTTTCAACATACCCTAAGCAATTGCTTACAGAATTGTTCGGATCTGAACAAGCTGGACTTTAACCAAGGAGACCCATCAAGCAATCAAAGGTGGAATAGCGGAGTACAAAAATAAGGGTTCCTATCCAAATCTGTAGGGAGTGAGAAAGCCTTGCAAATAAATAACCTTGTAAACACAATTATTCCACTGCTTTATTATTCTAACAAATATCAACTTATTCTCTGTAATAGACAGGTGTAAGGACACATTTTCCTCTTTCCAGAAGCAGAAAAGTGGTGCAAGAATATGAAACAAGGACAGCAGATAGGGCACAGGGATCAAAAGGGGCCGACAACATGGGAACAGGATATATAGTACGAGCACTGGAAAGACACATGGAACCATGCAGGGCATTAAAACAACAGGTACCTTCACTATATTGTTTTCTGTGCCTGCTTTAAAAAGCCTGTGTTTCATTATGCCCACCATGAATTTAATTTTAGCATGCAATTTTAACAGGTGATTTTAGTACGCATAATTGTTTTAAAATTACTGATTTTAGTTTACATTTTGTAATGTAGCTTTTTTTTAATGTTTGTCTCTTGTTAATAACTTGGAGATATTTTGCTTGACTGGTGTACAAATTTCATTAAATGAATGAAAACAAACAAACAAACAAAAAGACCCCAGGCACATTCTTGACACCTCCAGATACAGGTAGCAAAGACTCCTGTCTGAAACCCTGTAGAGCCACTGCCAGTCATTTTAGGCTACAGTGATCTAGATTGTCCAGCAGTCTGACTAAATATAGGACAGATTCTCATGTTCTCAGCAGGGTGTATCAACCCTTTACTGGAGCTGCAATTCTTCAAGTGCCAACATTACTCAGTAGCTCCACCCTTCTGGATGGAATTGTAAAACTTAATTGTTTCATACTGAGCACCCTATGCAAATTTCTTCACTTGTCTTGTATGGAATGGGCCTTCAGGATCTCACTGGTGGCCCTAACCACAGGAAGGAGACTCAAAGAGTAATAAACTATGAAGGTTCATTCCACCTGCCAGGGGAAGTTTTTGAGCAAAGAGCAGAAGAAAAGTCTTCTCATCCAGGCCAGCTGAGGCTGCTTCTAATGCAGTCAGGAGGAAGACTCAAAACTGAATAGCATCCAGGGATTCATAGCTGTCCCCTTTTGCCTCACTCAGGCAATTTCAAGCTACCCCTGAAGCAAGAGAGCACAACTTTAACCTCTAATCAGATTTCCTTACACTAGCTGTGGTTACAATTGTTTTGATTAAGAACCATTAGGCACAAATCCTGATGGGAGCAACACATCGAGCTGCAGTCAGAATAGGCTCTCCCTCCTGGAGGACTCCATCCATAGATGCCAAACAACAAAAGCTATTGATTGTAAAAGTACTTTCAGCTAATTAAGCCTTAAATGCTGCAGGAATTCAACATTAAGCAGATGGCACTATTAAGATTATCTCCTGCATTCAGGACCCTCACAGACAAGATTTCATGGGCACTATTCTTTCTGTTTATTACTGAGTATTTAAGCAGATATGTCCATTAATTTATCATCTTTCATGCAGTTGTCTTAATGCAACATTGATGACCCCTGAAGACCATCTCCTGTAAGAGAGTCCCCCCAACACACACCTCCCCTCATGACTTCTGGCAGGAGTCTGGACATGCTGTCAGTACCTTTGACAAGAACAGCTGGAAATGACAGATCAATGGTTCAATATTCTCAACAGCATGTCACTGATGTGACAGCAAATGTTATTCTAATGAAGCTGTAATCATAGTCAAATTACGTGGTTCAATACACAGGAAGAGGAAGGGGGAAGGGAAAGAAGGTGTCAGAGGTCAGGAACTAAAGGTTATTAGGCTTACCTCAAGCACTTGCTGGAGACTGGGCTGCCCATCTACCATGGCTTGAATAATTCCAGTCAGCTGAAACAAAGGAAATGGAGAAAACAAAAACAAAGAAATGAGTGATAACACTAAAAGGAATATATTTTCCCCCCTGCTCTTCTCACTGATACTGCAAAATACTGCTCTGCTGCATTTAGATGGTACCAAAGCACTGGCACTCATAGAAATCTAGATGAAAGATCTGCCCAAAGCAAAGAATACTGTTCTAAGCTTCACACTCAGCTAAATTTGAGGGGATTTTAAAGGGAAATAGCTTATTGGAGACCCAAACACAACAGTTATCCCAGTTATAACAGGAACGGTCTTTGGTTAGAACAGCATTTTCTCTCAGCTGAGATTTATTTGAGGCCTGTATCTTCCCTTGCAGCTGGGGCTCCGGCTCACTAGTTTATCCATCAAATTCATAGGACTAAAATTATTCCTTGCCCAGGCACAATGAATCTTGCCCACATCTGTTCTCTTCTTGTGCACGATAATTTAGGCTAATAGAGCTGACACTATTCATGAGGATGAGTCAGAAGGATCCTCCTCTTTCAATTCAAGGTGTTGGACTAGATGACATCCATGCTTCCTTTCCAGAGCCACACTTCAGTGATTCTATGAACCTGTTCAAGATGTATGTTCAGTGGTCCTTCTCAATGTCCAACTGCTAAGTGGCAGTTGGGGGATGAGAGAGAGCCTTTTCAGCTGTGGCATCAAAACTGTGGAACAGTCCCACATGCATGTTCATGCACCTCTCAGCCTCCAAACTGTGATTCGGAGCAATCAGTGTCTCTTACTTACACTCTAGTTCGCTTCTCATACAGTATGGCAGAGGTTTTCAACCTTTTTGAGTCCATGGCTCCCTTGACCAAGTATATTCTTTCTGGGCAACCCTGTGGGGCTCATAAGCCAAGTTAGTCACCCCTTGCCTGCAGAGCTGGCAGCCTCTCACCCTTTTTCGAACACCTTCCCTTGTGGTGTGTTCCCTCAGCCTCCTCCCCTCTCCTTGGGAGTCCTCTGGGCAGCCACTGCTGCCACGACTCGGTCTCTGAGCTGCCCCTCCTGCCCCAAGAAGAGGTGCCTCCTCACACTGCCCCACAGGGGCCTGGGAAGGCACCCCCTGGCCAGCCCCAGAGGCAACCATTCGCCTGCGGAGCTTGTAGCCCGGGCTGCTGCAACAACAGCTGTGCAAGCCTTTGGAAGGCAGAGACACAGAGGGCATCCGAGGAGGAGGGAAGGAAAGAGGGACGGAAGCCAGTGTTTCCCCACAGCACACTGGTTGAAAACTACTGCTTTAGGGAATGGAAGAGAGGAGGCAACAGCCTTGCTGTTTGTCACAGAAGAATTGTTGTCATGATATCAGGACCAACAGTGCTATATGAATACTTTTCTCCAGAGTATCAAATATTTACCTTAGGGGAGCATGATCTACAACCTTCAAGCCAGCAGTTGGTGCTCTAGTTTAAAAGAATAAGTAAACTGCCCGCCGTTTTAGTGTGCAAGTTCTTCAGTGCCATTCCTACTGCATCCCTTATTTACATTTTACAGTCCAAGGTGTCCTCGGACACTACCGTACACTAGTGATTAACACAAGAGAAAGGACCATAAACAAATAAAATAACCTCTCCGGAAAAGCGAGGTGCTCAGTGTATCAGTGGTGCTGCTTTCCAGGGAATGGAGGAAAAAGTATCACAACATTATCAGACAGGAGTGCAAAGCTATCTTTCCAATTTTATAGACATTTGCAAATTTAATTTGAGAAGAATACTTTGCATTTTTAAAAACTGCAATGACATCATTCTCAGTACTCTCCTTATACAGTGGTACCTCGGGTTACATACGCTTCAGGTTACATACGCTTTCAGGTTACAGACTTCCGCTAACCCAGAAATAATGCTTCAGGTTAAGAACTTTGCTTCAGGATAAGAACAGAATTGTGCTCTGGCGGCGCAGCGGCAGCGGGAGGTCCCTTTAGCTGAAGTGGTGCTTCAGGTTAAGAACAGTTTCAGGTTAAGAACAGACCTCCAGAACGAATTAAGTACGTAACTAGAGGTACCACTGTAAAATGTTTTGTTTGTAAATAGAACATGTTTTGTTTATAATTTTTATAATTTATACAAAATATTGGCTACAACTCTTCAATAGGAGAACACTTCAGTCTCCCAGGACATTCTATACAAGATCTCAAAGTAGCTGTCTTACTACAAAGGAATTTCAAAAATAGACTGGAAAGAGAAGTTGCTGAATTGCAACTAATTACCAAACTTAAAACCATGGAGAGACCTGGTCTGAACAAAGACATTGGATTCTTATCTCATTATACATGACAAAGCTATCTTTAGCCATCTCACCCCTTGCTTTTTCCTGTAAGACCAACTGAAGTCATTAACAGTCGTCAACAGGTTTTCCACACCTATCAGCCAATCACCCATTTCCACCACCCTTCTGAGTAATACCGCTCCTCACTCTCTCACAATATATAAGGGTCTGGTGACTTCTGTTTCAGTGTATCTGAAGAAGTGTGCATGCACACGAAAGCTCATACCAAGAACAAACTTAGTTGGTCTCTAATGTGCTACTGGAAGGAATTTTTTTATTTTATTTTATTTTGTTTTGACTATGGCAGACCAACATGGCTACCTACCTGTGTCAATAACTCTATAGCAGTGATAGCCTAGAATGAAGGGGTGGGGTGGTCATTTTGCTTAACAAAATACACCAAACTGATGACAAAAACACAGAGGTTAGTTATTCCCAAGCCTCTGTTCTGATACAGGAAACCCTAATCCTTATGTACCATTGGGAGATGCTTAATAATAAAAACTCCATACACAAAGCCTTCACAACTTCCCTCCCCCCATCCCACCGGGGTGATCTACCACCAAGTGCCCTATGGGAAGGATTCCAGGAGTAGAAGGAAGGCTGCTGCAGCTGGACTATTTCCTTCCCACAGAGCCCCTGTGGGAAGGATCCTGATGGGTTTTAATAGTATTGTTTATTGTATTTTTAAAGTATGTAATTGAATGTTACTTGTAAGCAGCCTTAGTAGGATGTATATCTCAAAAGGGAAAATATAAACAATTTAAATAATAACACTAAATAAACACACAATTTGACACTTTTTAGTAGATTTATAATGGGGAAATTTATTTCTATAACCAAATCTATTTAGCAAGCAGCTTTATTGTGAAAGGCAGATAATAACCTGCACCCCACAAAAGCCAGATTGTCACTGAACCTCTATTCTAAGAATTAAGCAAAGGCCAGACTTACATTTGTATTTTTTTATTTTATTTTTTGGCTATAAAACTTCTGTTTCCCTCTTACAGTGCACAACATTATTCTCTATCCCCATTCATTCTTTTTGGTTTAATGCAACTAAATGCAAAGTGGTTTGAGTCTATAGTGGGGATACGTAAGGCAAGTGAGCTGGTCAGACTTCAGGAGGGGGAACCTGTGGTCCACCCAATATTGTTGGACTCCATCAGCCCCAGCCAGCACTTTCAGTCCTGTTTCCCAACTGAAACCAAGCCCAGGTACATGAAACTTCATTTGACTCTCCCTCTTCTATTGCCTCTCCCACAACCACAAGCCAGTTCTCAAATATTCAAAATTTAGACTGTAGACTGCTCAGGGATGTGTGTCTTGCCATTTCTTTATGTTGTAAGTGCCACTGGTGGTGCTATACAAATAATAAATATCAGATAGAAAACATGGTACAGCACCAGCAAGCAAGGTTCCACGCTTGTGTTTGTTTGGCTGGCTATCACTGGAGTGTGTGTGTGTGTGTGTGTGTGTGTGTAAAGATTAAACTCCAATTAAACTGTAATTGAATCTAATGAATACCAAATACCTGACTAGCTGAATAAGCAGCTCATAATGGAAAATTATTTTCTTGCAGTAACATCCCTAGAATGGTAACATATACCTTTTAGGGGAAATTTTTAATTTTCAGAATGCAACGTTCCTCTAGGTGGACTCCTGAAGTTCATCAAGTCATTATTAGGTGGAATTTTAAGAAGAGAGGGGGTCAGGGAGGCTGCATTCTTGAATTGGTTTTAATATTAATCCATAGTTTAATTAGGTAACAGCAGCTGCCTACAGGCTTCACATACTCTTGAAAAGGAAAATAAGTGTGTATGTTAACTGTTCTATGCCTCTTTCATTCCTTTTCCGTGTTATGAGAAAATAATTTTCCCCTAACAATCAAAATTGGACTGCAAAGAACAGAGTGACATGGACCAGAATCCAAATCTATCCTGTATATGGCATGGCTGTTCCTGCAAGTCCAGTTGAGATGTCTATTACAACATGTTCCCATATTTTCTGGAATCAATTTCAGTTTATGCACCCTGATGATGTGAACAGTTACTTGCTCTCTTGACTCCTGTCCATTCTGGTTGGTGAAAGCCAGCTGAGGCTGGGGCCCGACCAGGTAGGTCCAGGGTGTGGTGAACACATCTTTGCACAATGGAGTGGTACCTGCTGCCCTTAAACAAGCAGTAGTGCATCCACCCATAGAGAAGTCCACTCTGGACCCTGCAGTTCACAGTAACTATCTCCCGATCATGAATACCCCATCATGGACAAAGAGGTAGTGATCGTGGTGCTGGTACAATTGTAGGAGTTCCTGGAAGAGACAATCTATTTGAAACTGGCTCTAGGAATCCCACAAGATTCCCTCTTTCTGTCTCGTGATTACCACCAGTACGTTTCAGCTGAAAATATGAAAAAACAAATAGTTCATGCTCAGGTTTATGCTTCCCTGACCCCAGGCCAAGAAGAAAACACCTATGGTGTGCCCACCTGGCTTTAATAGCAACCAGAATTTGAGCACCTTACACCACAAGCCATTGTGGAAGAGTACAGTGTAGTATGGAAAAAAGAAACTATGTAGGTTGGTCCATGTCCTCTAGCTCCCTCTGTTGACAAAGTATTTCTGGCCCCGTGAGCTAGATTATCTAGGGGGGAAAACAGCATTAGCCCAGACTCACAATTCTGTTTAATTCCACATCAGTAAAATAGATCTCATGGTGCTCCAGGCAACAAGTCACATTTTTCAGATAACTCCACAGAAATTTGGATAAAGGTGTGCAATTAGTCAATTTGCCACATATGCTTCCCTTTGCCTTGGCAAGCCCTGCAGCTTTCCCTTGTGGAAATGGCAAAGACAGAAGAGGGCAGCACACCAGACACACTTCAAGACAATGTCAACAGCATGGATTTTCCTCTGGTGTTTATCTCGTACACCATCGTATTTCTAGCTTGAGACAGTTTGCTGATTACATAAGCACTTGTCTCTGGCGTACCATCAGATAATCGGACCTGGCCTTTCTGTGCAGACAAAAAGACCTATAAAGCTTACTGTCTATAAGTAGAGGTGCAGAGACAAAGCCTTTAACCAGCATTTAGCAAAATCAGTGCTTTGGGGAAAGCATAGAGGAGGGTTGCTGTTCATAGCTATTTAGACAAAAGCTTACAATAAGAGGTGAGAGAGAGGATACACAGGGAAACAGAAGAATAAGGGGCTCATTAGGTGACCCAAGAGCTGTGTAGCCTGCTGCCCATGCTATCATTCACCACACTAGACACTACCATGACAGCTAGAAATGCTGGCAGAAGATGGGAAAGGATTTAAACACCCTTGAATGTCATACAAAAGGGAGATGTTGGGCCACGTTCACCTTGTCCCATCATCATAACAAGCAGAGACATGATGTGCACCTGTTGAAATGATTCCATACAAGCACCTGCTCAGTGACAATGCCACATTTTGTATGGAAAATGGCAAGCAGAATTTCTGCTTACATTAGAGCAATAGCCTCCCCTTTCCCCCATGCCATTTACCATTGCTGTTTTTGATACAGAAGTTGATCTAGGTATCAGGATCCCAGCACTGAATAGATTATGAACATAATGTAAATTGTCTTGAAGATTTCACTGTACCCCAACTTCTTTTCTTCTCCATTTTAAAACTAGGAAATAACTAGGTTATTTTGGTGAGGAAGCCAATACACCAGACTTAACAGCAAAGTTTTAGCATTATACGAATAAACCTGGAGAGTTGATGGCATACACTCTCCCCTCTCTTCCTTTCATGTGTAGCAATTCCCCCTCCCTTTCCTAATTTGCAGCAATTTCCAGGGTTTAATTTTTAAAAAAATTATGTTTACTCTTTAAAAAATGCTCCAAGAAAGGAGAGGGGGAAAGAAGTGGCTTCATGATTGGCACAAGGGCCAGCCAATCAATGCAATGCAAATCCAGCTTCTGTTGAACATCAGAAAAACAGTTTATCCTGAGTTCAGTCTGGAGCAAAATATTTTACACGCACTGCAGAGTGAGCTCACTGGTAAAATTATGTACATCTAGATGCATCCTGAATTTGGCAGCCATATTTAATCAATGCACAAACTACTTCCTGCTGAACTGAAGTTTTTGCACGGGAACTGGAAAGTGGCAGGAAGGCAATAAGGAAACAGGGGGCAATATGTTGAACCATTGTCAGTGGCTACAGCTGTGCACAGTACAAATCCTATCCTGCTGCAAGTTGGAATTCCCAACCAAATTCTCACTACCCTGTAGTTCCAAAGCTTGTACTAGAAACTGCCTAAACATTTTCCACCTTTTCTCTATGAAGAGGAGAGCTATAAAATGAGTTAGTCATCAACCTTAGCTTTGTAAAACTATTTCAATGATACAAGTATCTCAGCAACTAACTAATGCATTCTAGTGCACTAATAAAAACAAACAATAAGCTAAGATTTCAGCAACTGCAAGGAAACTAGAAATAACTGCCTGCATTTCAGCAGCTCTCAGAAGGGACTATTCCTAAGCAACAAGAAACATTCAACTCTAGGAAAATGAAGTGTTTTACCTCTGTGCAGAAAGGTGTGAGCTGTGGATGGACCACTGGCTGCACATACATATGGAAGGTGGATTCAATCTCCATTGTCCGACCATTTAGCTTCAGGATGGGGAACTCAATGATCTCCTACAATAAGAAAATTAATACATTAAATGTTACTTTTAAGAAACATCCAGGGAAGTTAAAAAGGCAAGCTACAACTGAAAGGAAAGTGCATGTAATATCTGACAAAGAGCAGTAGTCAGGATGGGAACAATGGCTTGAAACCGAAGAACTACAAGCAGAGTGAAATGAAATGGGGATTTCCTGCCCCCCTCCATCCTGCTGAGCCCCCTGCGCCCCTCGGAAAACCACTCAGGAGGGTCACTGAATGCAACACAGAAGACTGCAGCAACATGAGCAGAATTCCCTGCTGTTGTGGCTCTGCTGGATGGATCTAAGGCAAAGGGATTTTTCTCAAAGGACCTCATCGTTCTACACAGATGGGCAAGTTTAATCCAATTTATTACAGCATCCCTTCTCCAGGACTTATTTTTTGCAGCCACAAAAATCTTGCACTGAAGCCGACCACACACTGGTTAGGGCACGTAATTGTACCTACCATGTGGGCAGGGAAGGCAGCAAAGAAGGCCTATTCTGCTGCTGCCACTGCATCCTCTACTAGCCAGCTGTCACTCTGCTTTGCAGTGATCTTAATGCCCTAGTTGGTGGAGAACCATGTGAGGTGTCTAATGTCACAACTGGCTGGGCTTTGTGGGATCAGTTTCAGTTGATGCAGCCTGAGGATGTTGACAAGTTGCTTGCAGCTATGCGTCAAAACTGCTTACTTGAGCTTAGTTCCCTCAGTGATAATAAAACTGAGCCAGAAGGGCATGACTAGGTGGGTCCAAGCATGGTGAATGCGCCTTAAATGGCAGGGTGGTGTCTGCTGCTTTGAAAGAGGCAGTAGTGTGTCCATGACTAAAATTGTTCACCCTGCGCCCACTAGTCTGGCTATCAACTGGTTTGTAATACACTTTTCTTGTGAAGTTGATTGAGAGGGTTATGGTGTGTGCAGCTGCAGGCATGCTTGGATGAAACTGATTATCTAGACCCATTTCAGTCTGGTTTCAGACCTGTTTTTGGGAACGAATCAGCCTTGATCACCCTAATGGATGGCCTTTACTGGGAGATGGATAAAGGGAGTGTAGCACTGCTTCATCTGCTTGATCTCTCTGTTATTTTTGATACCATCAGCCATGATATTCTCCTGGACTGGTTCTGTGGGATGTTCTGGAAGTAAAAAATGCTATTGTCTGCTACTGTCTGTTTACTATATTTCTGTAGATCTTATTAAAATTGTTAGTATTAAATATTATCATTATTTATTATATGTGGCCATCTGTTACATGACACTTTGCAAAGAGCAGGCTTCACAAGTTCCTACCCAAGGGGGGCTTTAAACCTAAGAATACACACATGAAATAGAGGAAAGGGAGAAAAATGTACATTGCATGTAAATATACAAATAAACTTCAGCTCACATACCACAATATCATCCCATTTGTCCCAGGTGCAAATATCTAGAACTGCAAGCACAGCCTGTTGGGTTTCCGCTTTTGAGAAACACTTCCATAGAAACTCAAGACAAATGTTAGACTCTATCTTCCACCCACACACCATATCCATACACACACACACATGTACATAAACCTGTACACTGTAGACATTATTATGTTCTGTGGCAAATTTATACTGACAAGAGGGAAAGAGAAACAACAGCATGTTCAACTATTTGAAAAATCAAAAATTTACATGGGCTTGTTAATAAAAAGTTTAAGCAAATGCAGTTATGATAGATTTAGCAATTATTAAAATATACACATGGAATTTAAAAAAAACACCCAAGGAATAAAAACGATAAACTCCTTTGTCTCTTTCCTCCACACTCCACCCCCTCCCGAGTTTAATGTAAGAGGAGTGACAATTTGCTTGGTGTCTTTAAAGGATAATTTGTCTGCGTTATTTAATAGAGAAGCATGATGCTGGGGCTCTGGAGTGCAAATGAGCCCACTGAGTGATAGCCAAGCATCGAGCCTCTCAAATCACTTGTGGAGAGAAGAGAGAATAAAAAAAATTGCTTTTTAATATTCAAAAACAGTTTGCAAAATTTAATCAAAGCACAGCAAAAGCTAACATTTTTACCACTTTGACATTTTTATTAGTGCTTTCATAAATTTTTAAAACATGAATAGAATTAGTTTAAAAACAACAACAAAAAACTGCCTGAAAACATCTGGAAGAGAGAAAAGACGACGAAAGAGAAAAAGAAAAGCTCCTCTGCCAAGCAACATTTGCATCTTAAGAAGCCAACTGCTGCTGCTGCTGAACAAAGCTTTTGGGCACTGACCACACCACCACTGCCCATCATGCCTTGTGAGGTCATAAATGTCAGGCAATGACATCAGTATGCTGACAAAGCAACATGTATACAACAAACAACTTTAAGATTTTGACTGTGTATCCCTCCTTTGGAAATAAAAAAGGAAAATAAAGAAAAAAAGAACCTATGATTAAATTCTGTAAATACTCCTATCAAGCTTTTTTTTTGGTGGGCACCAATATAGAATTTATTAAAACATGGGAAAAACAGGGCTCCAATCCTGCAAACTACATTTAGGAGAGGCAGTTATCACAACACCACCCTCTATATCAGAGGCAGAAGAACTGTAGAGAGATAGGGAGAATGAGGAGAATTTTTCTATTTGCAATTTAAAAGTATGAAAAAAAAATCAGAAAGATATTAAACACTCAAGAGTAAAGTTAAGGTGTAACTGTTTTTCAGCATTCTGCTATTATAAAGCAAAGAAAAGTATTCTGCTAGGAAAAATAGATACTATTTGTCAGATCAAATGAATTTTAGTATGGGGAATCTCCATGATGAGGGCAAACCATTTGTACAAATTTCAAATAATTAAATTAAAATGCCTTAGTTACAGCAGTTTACAAATTTTGGCTGGAGTGATTTTTGCCACTTGCAACTTTTTTGTTTTGTTTTTGGCCAATAGATAAAGTATCTTTTAATACAACAGTAGTACAAGACCAGGACAAAATTCAATAGGTACAATTTTACCACTTGCAATAAACACACACTAAATTCCTGTTCAGTGATCAGCAATTACACGAAGGGTGATAACTGTTACAGAAGGTGCACTTCACTGCATTTCCTTTAAAGAAACGGTGGGGGGCATTTTAGAAATAAAAAGATTTTTAGTTTAAGAAAGACGTTCAGGCACCAAAAAATATAGAGATTGAAAATTAAGGGCTTGCACCTTAATGTCTGCAGAATGTAAGCTTTCTAGTCTTTCTATAGGCTCACATGCTGCATTCAAATGCCCACAACTAGAGCAGAGTATGTAAAACTGTAAAACTGATGTGCTGATAATGCCTGTTAGTAACTTTGCTCAATTTACTTTTGATTCAACGTGCACATGAGTGGGGTCTGCAGTTGATAACAAATTTGCATGAGCTTGGTTGTCATAATTTAACACAGCATATATTGTATTAAACAGCAACATGTCACTGCTCCTATTTCAATACAACCACAAGCTGTAACCAGGGTTTATTGCGGGGCTTGGAGAGACAAGCCACAAGTCTCTGTTTGGATGTCATGCTAAGCAAAACCCTGGCTTAGCTCACAGGAGTGCAGAAGGAAGTCTGGGAAAGGAGTCAGTGGCAGATGTTCTTCTCCAGGAATGCCCTGCTCTCCCCTCATCCTGTGCAATTCACCTCAAGAAACACTCCTCAGGTAGAGAAATGACATATGGGTATACAGCCCACCTTCAAGTTTCCCTTTCCCCACCACACTATATGCCCCCTGCTCACCCACGAGCCTCATGCAACACACAGCAAGAAGTGGACAAGGTCTGTCAGTGATAGGGCTTTTAACAGCATCAAGCCGGTCTAAATCTCTCTCTTCTACTACTCCTAGCAGGTCAACTCGTGGGACAACAAATGATCTTAGACATTAAGGGAGACAGACCCAGGCAAGCAGCACAACTTCAGGGGGGCTAGTTTAAAACAGCTGGAGGAAATAAAATGAACAAGTCTGAAAATTTTTTATGATAGTCCAAATTATTGCTGGCCTATGAAAACTATCAGACTACAAAAGACTGACTAAAAAAATAATCAGATGCCCTCGGGAAAAATACAACAGCTTTACTTTCCCACCTCCTTTTCTTGGCTTTCTTGAAAGAAGCAGAAAGGGCCTTCCCAAAAGACTGTTATCCCAAAGATGGGGGGGGGGGAGGCAGAGAGAGAGAGCGAGAGAGAGAGCGCAATGACTTTTTCTTCCAATGTCTGACAATGTTTGTTCCACTGGTATCTACAACAACAGATACCAGCCCTATGAAATCAGCACCACTGCTCACTAACAATGTTAACCAGCCCCACAATGAAATGTAACCTGCGACACCCTGCGCTACTTTCCATTTAAAACTTCCATTTGAAGCGCAACAGAATTTGGGGAGCCTGCTGTCCATCCTGCTAATAAAGACAAGTGTTTGGACCTTTAAAGCTGCCATTCATCTTACGCCTTTATTAATTTCCATTTCCCTAAACCCATGATACATCATGAAATTAGGAGCTGACATTCCTGCAGAAACAAAAATATCTATCAAACATAAAGAGGGAGAAAAAGCGCTCCATTACCCAGAATTTATGGCTTAAAGCCGATCTGTTTCCACTTTTTTTTACAAGCATATGGTTTGTTTTAGATAGCCAAAATGTTATTACAGATCTAGAATTTCATTAGGAGCTATTATGAAATGGTAAGCACTTACACACACACAAACAACAGGCTGTGTTTCAGAGCACATAGACACAGACTGGCAACTTAGCCAGCTTTCAAGTACTAGAATACATTCACACTGTCAACCCAATTCACAAAGAATTGATGGGAAAAGAAGAACAGAGAGAGGCTGGAAGTTCACGTGGTTGATCTGGCTTGAGCAAAGGGAGTTGGTGCTGCAACAGTAGGGACAGTTAAGAACATTTCTGACTGAACCAAATTGGTAGTGCCAAATACAAAAAAAGCATATTTTGGAAGTTCAATCCACCTTTGCCTTTCCACCAATTTAAACACTCTCTTTTTTAGCATTTCTGTTTGTTTTTTTAAAGTGAATCATGCCACTTAAGTCAGGCAGAATATTATCCATGTTCTGGCCACACCACCTCTCTTCCAAACTCTGACCTAACAAAGGAAATCCCCACCCCCTGCAAAGCTGCATTTAAACCCCAGATTTAGCCCACTGTTGACAGATTAGCAATCCAAGACATGACACTCATTTGCTTAAAGAACACCATGACACCAGCACCTCAAACACTGAGCCTAGTCATCACACTGCACTTTCCAACAAAGCAATAACTATTGTATGCCCTAATTGTGCACTGTCTATTTTTGCTTTAGGATTTTGCCACAATGCCAGCACAAGTTCACTACAACATGAGATACTACAGCTATTACTCAAGGAATTATTATGCCATTCCCTAAAACTATAAACAGAGCGAAACCTGTTTCTGTATGTAATGCACACTGTCACAATCTAGCTAAAAAGGAAGGCAAGGATTCAAATTGCTGGTGATGAAATAATAATCTTTTGAATTATCTCTATCCATTATTATGAAATCTGTATACAATTACTTGATTTGAAAATGTCTGCACATAGCCCCAACTCATGCACAAACATATTTGCATTTATATGGTAGGAACACAGTTTCGCATAGCAATTCTAACCTATAAGAGAAACACTAGAAATCAGCTCAACACACACACACACCCCACGTAGAGAAAAATGTTATAAATATTCTTACCAAACATGCCTGCTTTAAATCATTTTGTATACAAAAGTCTGCAGTACTTGCGTTCTAAGGAGCTGGCAGCCCATGAAGTGTTTCTGACCCACCACCCTCAGAGGAAAACACACATGCACACACACAGGCAGCCCCCTTATGTAATTTGCCTACCCCACAAAAAGTCGTCAAGAAACAGATGGAAGGCTGAATCTCAACTGGCCTGTTGAAAACTTAAAAGAACTTCCCTTTCCAAGGGATTAGGAAAATTCATGAGGGCCTGTGATTTCAGCACTATAAACCCACCCTATATTTCACTCCACCCTCCTAAAGAAAAAAAGCATAACCTCCTGGCATGATGTCGCTAAGACAAGGAAAAGGGGGGGGGGAGCGGAACCTAAGGTTCTAGAAACATTGAGCTTTCTTGCTGAAAGGAAAAGCTACAAGCTTAACTACCTAAGCAACTTCTGAAGAAATCTTGACTTGGGAACACAACAAAAAGAATTACACCGATATCCACAGAGGAACACTTTGTCCACAATATTGGAGGACCTTATTAGATTACAGAAATAAAATACCCACAAAAACATTCAGAATCCCAAATGTTTATCTGAGCAGTGGGCAAGAAGCACTCAAAGATCAGTATAAATTTATTGGCAGTGGATAAGATTACCCTGTTTAGTTCAAAAAACCACAATTGAGAATAATGTATTTCTCTCCCCCCCCCCACAACCGCCCTTGCCATTTTTATAAATAAATATAAAAAAATGAAAGATGCCACGGGAAAATCAGAGCTGACTGTTCCTCCTGCAATAAAAAAGCCCAGTGCCGCTGATAGTAAGAGATGTTTCTGATAAGAGAAAGGGCAGCATTCCTTACTTAAAAGACATCCTATTTGCACCTCCAAGAGAGGAAGGAAGTCAGAGTTTCAGCGGCAGCAGCTCATTTCATTCAACAGTTTTTCTCCTATTCTTTGAAAAAGACAAGAAAAAGTCATTTTATGTACAATGAGCTTGTTTCTTAAACAAACACTTGTGTTTTTGATTTACACCACAGGCTGCTCCTAAATAATTTATGGCGGGTTAAATTTATTGCATAGCCCTGGCCGGCTGCAAATTCGAATTGCCAAATAATTAGATTTTAGGGCAATGCTTATAAATTATCCGCCGATTTGTCCGGACTTGTTTGTCAGTCGCTTTGTGCTCCAGGTCATCTTTGGCATTTTGCTGTTTGTGTTTTAATTGCTGATTTACACTTTGACAGATGAGAGTTGATGCCTCCAAGTTGGGGAGGGGGAGTAAGAGATGTGATAGAAGAATCAGAGATCGTAGAAGGCAGGGGTACCATCCCCCATCTTTTTTTCAAAGGCAATTAGAAGAAGGGACAGCATGTGGACAGTACTGGCCTAGTGAATTTTTAATTATTATTTTAATGAGAGCTGGCTGAGTTGAGCAGTCTTACACTGGCCTCCAGGGGTAATGGACAACATGGCTAAACAGCCGTCTGCCCCCACCCCACAGAGAGACACACAAATACACCCTCAAAAATTCTACAGAACTGACCACACAGACTCATTACAAGAAAGAAAAGCAACTGCTGTATTAGTTTAATGAAGGGTTGTTAACTATTCCAACACACATTTACATATATTGCCATTCTAGCTCAACACATCTGTCTTGAAATACTTAAACCGGTATGTTAATCAGGTACACCAAAAAGCCTTTCTAGAGAGTAGTCAATTCCAAATTACAGTACATTTGCTGCAGCTACCTGGAAAAATTAAATATGCATACTATATATGTAACAACATGCACAAAGAACATAGACTTTTAAATTTAACTAGACTGGCAAATGTGTATGTGCAAGAGAAGCAAGAAAATGCCAATGACATAAATGCTTAAAAGTTCCATGAATAAGGATTAACAACACAGTAAAGTGGCATGAGATAATGAACCAGACAAAGACAATTATATGCTAATTTCTGCTGCCAGAGTTCTGAATTCTATGCTTTCCCCTGTAACTTTTTCAATTCATAACCTCTGCCATTTCACAGCATTCATAAATCCTAAATTTAACATACTAACTAAAAGTACTGTGTCCCAAGTATCTCCTCCTCTTAAGTCTAATTCCACAATATATCTATGATTTGGTTGCCCTTACACTCTTCATAATATCTAGGCTACATTCACTCTGCAGTACAGTAGTACCTCAGGTTGCGGACACGATCTGTTCCGGGGTGCCATTTGCACCCTGAAAAGTCCGCAACCCGAGCAGCGATAATGCGCTTCTGCGCATGCGCAACCTGTGCATAACGCTTCTGCATGCGCACGTGCGGCAAAACCCAGAAGTAAACACTTCCGGGTTTGCTGCGTTCGTAACCCCCGCCGTTTGCAACCCGCAGCGAATGCAACACGAGGTACGACTGTAAATACTTGAGGTGTGTGCTTTTAGAACTCACCCTATTCCTTATAATTGCAGTTTGTTTTAACTGTTTTAAAGTCTGAAGTTCAAACTGTTGTAACCTGCCCTGGGACCTGCTGGAGAAGGGCAAGTAATAATTTATTACTGCTACCACCCGCCTTTTAAACACAAAATCATTATCATTCAAAAATTTAGGAGCCTCAAAATGCAGTATAGTAACCATCCACTGAGGTCACTGTTGAATCACAAACCATACTACTTAAGTGTGAGCTGAAGTTCACAAGTTTAAAATTCATAAATATTTTCATAAATGAAACAGGAGTGAAGAGTGTTAAAAAGACAATTTATTTAAAGGCCTATAAGACTACACAGGTTGCCTTAAGTGAAGAATCCAATCTGTATAGTTCAACCAATACTGAAAACTAAGAGACAAAACCCGAATTTTAAAAAATGTTTAGAAAGAAGGCAGGAATCAAGAATGAGTCTTCAACAGGTATTAACAAACAAGTTTAATATGAACAGAATGCAGCAGAGCTTGGGACCCTCAGGCCCCTGGGCTGAATGCAGTCCTACAGGCCTCTCTATCCAGTTCTCAGGGCTCTTCTACAGGTCATGCTCCCTCCACAAATAAGGTACTTCTGCCTGGCTGGAATGTATCCTTCAACTGTGATAATGCCTCTTGCTTGCCTGCATAAACCTCTGATTTGTGTGTGGCTACAATGTAGCCTGGTAAGAGCCACATCCATTGCTCAACCCACTTTTGCAATACAGTACTAGCATGTTGACTCCAGAAAAGCTGACCATGAGGAAATGCAGCCTTCAGGCTTACCCCTGAAATAGCTTTGGGATACCCATACGCAGGCAGCCACCACGCCTTTGGTAAAGGCTGTTCTCCAATTGAAGCACTCGCAGATGAAAGAAGAAGAAAAGAAGAAGAGGAGGAGGAGGAAGAGGAGGACAACAACAACAACAACAATGACGACGCAAGCACTTCTTGTACTATTACATACTTCTTTCCTATAAAGCAGGAATGACTAACCCCCAGTTCAGACAATTGATACAGGTCCCCAAGCAATTTCTTCTGGCCCCACAAGACCAGAAGATTTTGTCAGCACTAGCAAAAAAAAAGGGGGAAATAGACACAGCACTCGTTAATAACCCCCTCCTCAACTAATCTGCACAGATCTACTGAGAAGAAGAGGCTGTGTGCCTGTATGTACAAGCAAGATTTTGTATGAAAGAGTGTGGTGTGGCCACAACCCCCACCACTGACATGCAACCCTCATCGAGTGTTGGTCAAGGATGAAAGTGGCCCTCAGACCAAAAAAGTTAGTCATCCCTGCTTTAGGGCAGATGGTGGGGAATACTGTTTAAGATAGGATACCAGGCTCAGTTAACTGCTACTTTTATCCTAGCAAGGCTATTCTTATGTGGGAATATGACAGGGTAATAAGATGGAATGTGCAAGAGAAATGGAGGAACCAGAGTAATGTAGAAAATAATATTAATGACTTTGAATGTCAGGAAAACAGTATGAACCAAAGCATGTCTCCGAGTCAATTCATATAACCACTGGATGTGTATTAGCTGCTTGAATTTCCTTTACATGCCAGCTCACTGTCCCTGGCTAGCCGCTCCATACAAATACCACCAGAGCAAAAGTCACATGTCAATAAACTAATGCTACATGTTTTCCACATATTGCACTGTCTGTACACCATTGTCTTGTCACAGGCAAAGAACCAGCGGGCAGGAACTTCAAGTAGTTACCACATATACGCAATGGTTGTATGAGGTTTCCGAACTCCAAAGAACGTAGTGCATGTGCCTGAGGCATAGACTTGGACAAGGCAAAGAATCTAGGGACACACATGCTTAGACTTATGATCAAGAATGCCACCCATCAGACTGTATACACTACAATGCAACTACACAAGACTACCGATGTAACAGGAAATGTCATTGAGTTCAGTGACCATTAGTGAGAGCTATAATAAAGAAATAAATTTGAGTACCTCTAGAGCACATGGCTCTGGAATTCTTGAGGCACTTTGCTACCTTTTTAAAAACTAAATTGTTTGAAGATTGTTACATAGAACAATTACAGTAGTAGCAACGTTACATTAATTAAACATTAAACCAACTAGCACTGCTACAAGCAAAAAAATGTTAATGCATCCTCACTAGATGAGATACATTGGACACTGCCTTTTTCTGCTACTGGAGCTGAGCATTTCCTTTTATTGCAGATTTCAAGCTATTAACTAAATTTGTAAGCGCTACTAGTCCGTGTCAAAGGATTCTTACAAACTTGGAGCTGTGAACGCTGTTTTCAAAGCTCCCCCGCAGGGATCTGGCAAGGTGGGGCCTTCGTGTGTCATAAGAAGCTGCCTTATACGAAGGCAGACCATCAGTCCACCTAGCCATACCTGAACATACCAGGGATTAAACTCAAGACCTTCTGCATTCAAAACAAGTGCTCTACCACTGAGCTATGGAAGAGAAGTAGGTCCAGCACTAACAGCTGGAATACCTGGGAAGTAGGCAAAGAGGACTGACCAGCATTGCTCTTCCCAGCCCTTCCCTTTTGCTGCTGCCAACCTCCTCTAGAGGAGAAGAAACCTGGTAGGAAGTCCCTGCCTGCTCAGAACTGAACTTAATCCAGGCTGCTGTAGGCTCCTGAAGTGCATTAATACTAGTACCAGTATTGTGGACCAATTTACTTTCAATTTTTGGGCATCTTCATTTTGGTTGTCTTAATTATAGATGTCATTATAATACAGAAATTACCCAATGATTGTTTTTGTCTTATTTGAATGAATCAAAACCAGTGCAGATGCTGCTTCTCTGCTGGTGGCGGAGGTGGCAAGGCAGGTACGCTGCCCAATGTGGGCACCTCCTCACTTCACCTCATGGGCAGGACAGCCCTGGTTCTAGGCTACTTGCTCCATATCCCAGCTTCGCCATGCCTGGCCCTCTACAGTGGTGCCCCGCTAGACGAAAATAATTCGTTCTGCGAAAATTTTCGTCTAGCGGGTTTTTCGTCTTGCGGAGCGGCAATGACAGCCGCGCTCCGCAAAACGGAAAAAAAAAAGACGAAAATTTTTCGTCTTGCGAGGCAGCCCCATAGACTTTTTCGTCTTGCGGGGCAGCCTTCCGCTAGACGAATGCCTTCGTCTAGCGAGTTTTTCGTCTTGCGAGGCATTCGTCTAGCGGGGTACCACTGTATTTCATTTCTGACTAATGGCCCTGATCCTACAGGCTGGTCCCAAACACACCTCCTGGTTCTCATTCTGTAAACCATCAGGAATAAGTTCCATTCCATTTTTTAAGACGATGGCTTTCTCAGAATAAACCTGGACTTACGCCCTGAAGCTAAACCTCTTATGCTGAAGTTCACAAGGGCAATGCCTGGTTAGTTCAGGTGTTGCTGTTTTTCAATCTGTCCTGAAGTCCCGGGCTCTAAAATGAAACTCTTTAAATAATTTTCAGCAAAGGATTCTGCAAGCATATGTTAGCTAATCTACACATCAGCTTGTTCTCCAAAAGCACCTCTCTATATTCACATTAAATGCACACAAGTAAAGATATATAACTTTGACACACAGAGCAAGTTCTCATTTTTAGTAAGATATTTTTGAGTAAAGTCTCTTTAGTGTCTCTACAGGTTCTAACAAAAAGCATACCAAGACAGCCCCGGGCAAAGGAATGCATGGTGCAGGTGAGCCCCTTGGGCACAGTTGATGAAAAGATCCAATTGAATAACGTCCAACCTTAATGCACTATCTTCCCCACAAAATATATAGCCAAGCTGCAACGGCACATATTGTTACATATTCCACAGCAAGGACTTGGGGGGCATAGCTCCTTAAAGTTGTAGTAATAGTATTCCACTCATGCTCCATTTTTACTACCAGCTGTAAAATAGCTCCACATGCATCATGGTTTTGCATCAAAATGAACACAAGTCCAAAGGGACACGGTAGAGCAAATTTACAGCTTTGACAGGACTTTGCACCCAAGGCTGGGTGCACAGGAAATAGCCAGTTAAGTTTTTTCTGCAGAAAAAAATACTCTCAAAAAATCAACTGCGCCTCCCCACAGACACACAGGAGTTTGGGAAGACTGTTTCTAGCCAGTTTATTTCAGGATACAGTAAGCCTGTGACTTATGTGCATTTAACTTGTGCACATTCAGCTTTACGTGTGTGGCAAAAAAATAAAAAGGGGCAGAAAAGGGCCAAGATTCCAGGAAAAAAGACTTTGGCAATCCTACCCACCACTGAACCCAATGGCTCTCAACTATACAGGTACATGATTTTGGCTTCAGGCACGATCCCCAGAACGTAACCTCCGTGTAAGCTGCAAGCTTACTGTAGTTACTTTTCACACGGCAAAGTAACATAAAAACAGGCACATCTACAAGATGGCTAATATTGAGCTGCATCTTCTCTAAGAACTGAGACACAGATTAAAAACACTCTTTGAAACAAAGTAAGAGGGCCTAGAAAGGAAGCTGGAGATGGTAGTGTGATTTACAGCGAATATCACTCCAGTATTCTCCAGGGCACCAATTATTGGGGAAAGAGAAGGAGGGTAACCTTAATGAAATCTACATCCCCCCTCCAATCCCCCCCCCATTTAAGCTAAGCATGCCCCACCCACATTAGTATTCTATAATTTTAGGTAAGAGGACAATACAAAAGGGGTGGGCTCTTGATCCACCACAATCCCCTTCAAGCATTAGAAACAAACAAAACAAAACAAAAATCAGGAGGAAAGTGCTTAATATAGCTTTAAAATACTTGAATGCTTAATGCATATTGGAAGAAACATACTTTTCAGTCCAATGAAATAATATACCAACCATATCGGCTCACAATTCTAACTGCAAACCTGAATTAAAAACAGCCAGATGACATGGCTCTACTGAAACCCACAATCCTGAGTGTTCATTACCATGCTGACGAGGCGGCTCATTTTGATTTAGCAACCCTTTACAATTCAAAATATTAAGCAGGGAGACTAGAGATCTATCTCCATAGCCATAACAGTATAGAAATCTCAGCTGCATAATACATAACAGTCATATGCAATATCCTGAGAATCTCCACTTTCATTTTTTAAATTAATTTTCTTGCCTTGCTTAGGTGTGAATAATGCTGGATTATTCGCATTTAGAAGGGAAAACCATATTGTTTGGGCTACTGGTGATCATGAAGGAAAGGACTAACGCATCTCCCTAGGTCTGTCTGTACTCATACTGCCTCCCAGTATCCCAGGTGTGTGTTTCCCTTCCACCACCCTGCCAGAATAACTTCCCAAACTGTAAATGCCACCATTTTTAATTAGACTTACTGAGCAATCCTAACACCAGATCAACTTGCTACCTGGGAGTTAGGACTGTGGAGATGTGGCGTGTCCTCTGCTGACTGAAAAGAGCTCCAGCGGCTGGGGCCACATCTGCTGCAGAGGCCATTACTATGCCAGTGAAAAAGCATTTATCTACTGTTGGTAGTGTTCCCACTGACAGTAGTCAGCCTTGGGGCCCAAAACAGGGTGTTCTGGGGCAGGAGTGCAATTGAGGCAGCCTTGTAATCACTGGATCCCAGGCCCCTTCCCATTCAATGGGCATCCCCTAGGAATGGTCCTCACATCCAAACAAGCCGGGAAATAGATCTTCTGGAGAGGGGGGCACTAGCCAAAATAGACAACCATGAATGTGGGGAGAGGTAAGCATGCCCCCCCCACCTCTCATCCTGGACTGTCCATGCCAGCAGGGGCTTGGGAGTGGTGGACCACCCACCGCTTCACTCCCCATTCCTCCCCACATCAGACTGCACTCTTAATCAAGTAACCCGAGCAAACAAATAGATTTGACTTTCTGAATAATTTTTTTATTTTTTATTGCAGAATATTAAGTATGTGTTGCATAGAAACATAGACCAAACTGGCAATATGGGAACCTACACAATGTTTCCATATGTATTTTCCATGAGGATGGTAAATTCTAAGCAAAATTGCAGAAGCAAGTTGTGCAATCAAGACTGATCCAGAGGCCCAGAACAGCTGGAAGGTACCTTTTAAAGTGGTAAAGATCGTTGGACTTCAAAATTACCACTGAGTGAGAAAAATGCAAACAGGGAAAGTCAACAATTTGAGGTGCTGTAATTCCAGCTCCTTTGTAAAATACAGCAAGCAGACCTGCATACATTCACACTCAAAGTTGTTTCACTATCTTGCAAATTAGGGGACTTGGCTATTCCCACTGAAAACAACAAAGCGAGTGTAAAGGACAATAAATGCATTATCACAACTTAGAAAAGATGAGCCTTCCTCCAGAGTCCATGTTTTCTTAGGAGGAAAGTCTCGATAAAAAAATGCATCATGAAGCTCCTCATGCCATGAGGAAAACAAAGAGGTGGATCAGCAACTTACAGGAGTGAACAAAGGGAAAACGTATGACAAATTATTATGAATTTCTCTAGCGCTTTTAAATGCAGAATACATTTTTGTCTTCATAATGACTCTGTGTAGTAAGTAGTTTCTCATTTTAAAGATGAGGAACTGAGGGTGTAAGAGTGGATTGCCAAAGCATGAGTTTACGAGGAAGTCTAAGATCTGAATATTCTAATCCAGATTCTACATTATCTGCTAGTGAGATATAGATATCTCAAAAAAGGGAAAGAAAAATGCTTAGGAAACAACTACTCTTCAGATGCTACATGTTGGAAGACACAGATTGCAAAGCCTTCAATGCCAAACAGAAGGTCTCCTGTAGAAAACTAGACAAACTAAAGTCAAACAATTACCTGTGGATGGATTTGCGGCTTGTCACATGTGGCCTCAAAATCCAGCACTAAGAAGTAGTGATACCTCTGCGGGGGAAAGGATGACATTGCTGCCATGGAAGCAAAGCCGTGAGACGCCAGTTTCCCGTTTGTAGTGGAACCGTACCGCTGGAAAAAAACCCACAGAAGGGAGCACAGAGTATTCCTTGCTCTTGGGAGTAACTTGAGGTGAGGCCTTGCTGCTGTGGTACAGACAAGTGCTACCATTGAACACCTAGCAGCATCTGGAACTTGAGAGAGAGAGAGAAAGAAGCTGGTGTTACTCCCAGATACACACTTTACGGATCAAAAAATTGTATTTCCATGATGGCAGTAAAGTATTTGGGTGGAGAGCTGGACATTAACTCTTATTAAAATAATATTTATTTCAAATACATATACCCTGCCATTGAAACAAAGTATCCACAGCAGCAACAAAATAACTAGAACAATAAAAATGCAAGAATCAAATTATTAAAACATATAATGCAGTTCAATAAAACAGCAGGAGAAATAAAAACCCTTTATACACCTCCCTTTCCAAATGCTTAGCCCCTGCCCCCCAAAACCCTTTTTTATACTTGCTACCAAAAAGTGAAAATAGAGCTAAGAGAGCATCTGGTGAGCACAGTAACTATCAGCAGCCAACACTAAAAGTTACTATGCCTGGCCCAGTTCAGACTCAACAATGGATATGACAAATGGAATAGAACAGGGATGTCCAACAGGTTGATTGTGATCTACTGGTAGATCCCCGTGAGGTTTTGGTAGATCGCGGTCAATCTCTGGCTCCCTTTCCTTAGCGTCGCTAAAATTGACTCCTGCCCTGCCCCCTTGACCCGCCCTCAATTGTTGTATGATTTCTGGAAGATGGAGCTTTCCGTGCTGCTGTTTTCACCCATAGAGATCTTTTTGTGAGTGACTTCACCCCTTTGTCTCTTGCTTTTAACCCCCCCACCACAAAAATGGAAGTTCCCCCTCCAAAAGCTTTTTTTAACCCCAAAAAAGCTCAACAACTTTGAGCTGAAACCCCCCAAAATGGGGGTAGATCACTGCCAGTTTTCAAATCTGAAAGTAGACTGCAGTCACTTGAGAGTTGGCTACCCCTGGAATAGAACATGGGTCGGCAAACTAAGGCCCAGGGGCCGGATCTGGCCCAATTGCCTTCTGGATCCGGCCCATGAACTGTCCGGCCCGTGGATTGGTGTGGGGATTATGATCTAATGCTGCGCCATTTCACACACACACACACACACACACACACACACCATGGCGCCGCCTCCTCCTTCCCTTCTCCTGGCTTCTCCCCGCCCTGCCTAGAGAAGGAAGGAGGCTGGGCTTTGTTGAGCCATGGTTGGCTGAGCGCTATTTTAAGCAGCCCTCTCCAGAGCCAGCCTTTTCGTGCTGCTCATCATCCCGCCACCACCGCCAGCCCCTGCCGCTCGCAAGGCACAGGTAAGCAGCCACCGGGGCTCATACAGTGCTGTGCAGAAGGGAGGGGAGAGCTGGTGGGGGGATTCCCCCCCCAAAAAATATAATCTGGGCCCCCACAAGGTCTGATGGACAGTGGGCTGGCCCCCTGTGGAAAAAGTTTGCTGACCCCTGGAATAGAATGAGTAGAGTTGCACATAAACTAGGAAAACACATGTTCAGATCCTTTTTAGACTGAGTATGAAGCTCACAGGGTGACCTTGAAGCAGCCACAATCTCTCAGCCTAACCTATCTCAGAGGATACAATGCAGGGAAGTCTATGTACATACAATGAACTCCTTGGAGGAGGAAGGTTGTTGTTGTTTTAGAAAGGTTTGCTGCTATTTGGCATCACTAACTATGTATACATATGATTAATAAACTCTTAAATCATACTGATCAGTGACTACCTGCAGTGCTACTTACGTGTATCATATTTGTGCAGCTTCTATAGCAGTAGCTTATACAACAAATGTCTAAAGACAACCAACTGTAAGCTTCACCTGTTAACTCATTCTGACCACAAGAGACCTGCATACACATACCTAAGACCTTGGCACTGAACCCTCCCACCCCACACCCCCAACCAAAAAAAACAAACCCTTTTCAAGATGCTTGATCTTCAGCACCTTTCCTAAATGGATCTCCAAGATAAAGTTACTGCCTTGCAGAGGTTTCCTATAATATTGTACCCTGGAACACTGAGCAAGGATTAGAAGCACATTTGGCTTCCCAAGTTGAAAGCTCGGACTGAAAACAGAGAAACAGAGTTGAATCCAATGATGCATGAGCAGAGTTTCACTAGTGCACTTTCCCATCCTCTCCTTGTGTGCCACCAAATATGCTCTGGGGGGTTCCCCAAACCTCTGGAGCAGATTGGGGGCGTGCTGCAGAGCAGAGGAGAGGGCAATTCCATTGCACAACAGAACAACCCTAAACTTTTAAGACCCTTCAAATCATTTGTCTATACTCAAAACTAGCATAAGGTGCAGGATGAAATTATTCAATACCTTAGTATGTTAGACCAAGCACACATCTTAAGTTGGCTGAGTCACCCTTACTAGACCCAACAATACTGACTGAGCAATACCAGCATCCACACACACTACCTAAATCCATAGCTTTTCATTAGGTCTTACTGTTCCATAAAGTTCATCTCCAAAGGCCCTGGCAGGTTAGTGCTAGTTTGCGGTGGAAAATTGTGGAGGCTGCTTGCGGTGGAAAATTGCAAAGCTTTAGACCTGCCCTCCATTGGTATGTATATAATTCACATCTTCCTGCTGCAAGCAGGAACAGGAAAGACCCTTTGATGACCATTAGGTGGAACAGAAAAGACTTTCCACCAAAAACACAAAGGCAGGAGGTAGAGTCCCTTGCGAACATTAGGGGTTATTTATATAACAGACACCAACTTCTCCTCTGTATCCGTTAGTCCATCAGGTAAATAATGCACGTGCCAAAATACACACTTAATGAGGTAAATAATATGCCTTAAAGAAGAACTAAAGCTGTATTTACCTGGGAGACCAGTGAAGGGCCAGATTAGAAGATAATTGAAGATGAGCAGGTCAGGTAAATACACATTTTATAACCTTCACACAGAAGGATTTTTGGTTAGAGATGCACTCACATGCACACAGAAAGCTTAAAGACTGGGCCACTTTTCAAGTGGAGATTTTTACAGAATAGGCTGGTTCACACTGTGGTACATTAGCACCGGGGGAGGGGGAGAGAGAAGAGGAGAAATGGCAGAAGTGAAAGATGTTGCTTCCATAAAGCAATGGACCAAGCCTCAGAAACTGGAAAGCCAAGCTACAAAAATAATAAGCAGCTGCCCTTGTAGCCTAACATTATATTTATCCTAGAGGTTCCCTGCCATAACTACCATCTTTCCATCTAGCGCCTTTTATTGTCATTAATAAATACATTACAGCCAAATAGAAGTTAGTAACAGTCACTTCTAACCCATCATAGAGTAACATGTATTTGAGAGAGACGCCTTTTAAATCTTCAAAGCTGCCAAGCTGTGTAGCTGTAGGGCTATCAGGCAGATGTAATGCTCTGGAGTAAAACAGCTTCGCTAATATTTTACTGTGGCAAAACCCAGGCCCTCGCCAACTGTACAGGGAAGTATACAGAACAGCAAGAGCCATTGTATCAAATATTAAAATATATCCAAGAAATGCATGGAGCTGTACCCAGCACCCAGCCACACATGCTTATTTCATATATATACACCTCTTACACACAAATATATTTTCATGAGCACGAGCAATTAACCCTATTTTAGACTCTAGCTCTGCGATTTGTACAGGGGCTAAGGCAAAATTGCCCCTTTCCCTGCGAGTAACATGAAACAAGTTTAACTGATACTTTTCTTATTGAATTGAGATGATGGGGTGTCTCCCAAACCTATTCATATGTAAGGCTTCCACATACAACTGCTTTGCTTCATATTCTTAGATATGAAGTCTCCACCAGAGCTTGCCATCCTCAAGGGAGAAGAATTTCAGTCATGGAAGAAAAGCAAAGGGCAGAAGTCCATAATAATCACACATATCCAGTGCTTATTTTCTTGAAAGAGAAGTGCCAGGGTTCATATCTGTCTGGATATCTATCTTCTAATAAGGAAGCCCCGCTCCAGATTCAAGATTCAAGATATACCATGGGGTGGGAGGACCGTGGTTCCATTTGGGTTAAGGGAATTCATTCTACATGGGCTGCAAAGAATTCTCCTTCATCACCATTTAACTTCACAAGTTCCAAAGTACTGTACTGCTTTTAAAGCAAGTGCCAGGACTCATTGCACAGATTCAGAGGGCAAGAGTTGGATGAAATTAAGAAATGCCCATGAGAAAGAGCACACAAATGGAAATACTAACATTCAGACTTCAACAAGCTACTTTAGAGAAGGGAAGCAGCAATAACATCCCAGCAGTAACTGTCTCTATAAGAGCCCCAAACTTTGAAGAGGTTTTTTTTCCTAGAAGCCAGCTCATATGCCATTTTAAACTACATTTCAGTGTGATATTCTTTTTAAAAAACATGTGTGTTTTGCAACCTGTATAAACTCTGGTCTGGTTTGGGCCTGCCTGGTGCAATTTGGCCCATGAGGCAATTTCCCTCAAAACAACACCCACCCACCCATCAGCTGATATTGCTGGTGGCATCAGCTGGTGGGTGGGACTTCCTTAAAAAGCATGCTCTGCCCTGATCCCTTCAACCTCCAAAAAGGATCAGCATGGAGCAAGCTTTCCAAAGAATCAGCAAAAGCAGGTAGACCCAATTTTGTCTTTATCACTGTGCAACAGAGCAGTCACTGCCAGTTGGTCTGCTTTATGCAGACACCAGCGCTGACAGAGACTGCTCCATTGCACAGCAATGAATAAACAGGTGATGTTTTGCAGCACTCTCTGAAGCAGTCTCTTCCCTTTCCCTTTAAAGACCACTGGAGCAGTGCTTCAAAGAGCACCTGCTTAAGGGCAATCCCCGCCCTCCCATGCTCAGATGGGATTGCAGGGTCTGCCTTAAAACAGGCGCTCTTTGCAAATGTTCCCCCCTTCCTTAAAGAGTGCTCCAGCGATCTGATCTCTAAAGTGGGGATGAAGCTGCCACAAATAAGAGTTTCCAAATGCTTTTCAAGTGTGCCGTTCCTTTCAAGTGCTGATTGCCACAGGTGAAAATCACGTAAATGGGGGCACAAGACTAGGGGGCCACAGAGGCAAGTCAAGAAAACAGAAAAGTGACTGAGAAAATAAAACAGAAAAGAAAACAAGAAAACAGAGAAGTGAAGTATTTGGTAGAATGAGATTTTAGTTGTGAAAATAATTTACACAGCCTAAGGCGGAATCGCCTTAACATAATGGACAGAGGTGTTCTTCCGTTATCCCTCACAGCAATAGAACAGGATATAAAAAAGCTTGTTTCTGGTCATCAAGCACAAGGGTCACATCAATCAAGAAATACTTATAGTATAATTTTTATGTAATTGTATTTTGTATAAATTATAAAAATTATAAACAAAACATGTTCTTTTTACAAACAAAACATTTACAGTGCTACCTCTGGTTACATACTTAATTCGTTCTAGAGGTCCATTCTTAACCTGAAACTGTTCTTAACCTGAGGTACCACTGTAAATGGTTAGCTTTCTACCAGTAGGATGGGGGAACACAGGAAGCTAACAAGGTCGGAAGAGGGTCATGGTCAGGAAAAGGTTGAGAAACACTGATTTATAGCTTGTCATTTGTCCAGGACAGCTAAACCACAAGCCAAGATTTGGATAACACACCAAGTGAAGCCATGGTTTAGCACAGCATGGCACAGCAGAGGAACTGGGGAGAAGCAATGCAGCTGAGATGTCCTCTTCAGAAGCTGACACATTAGAGCTTAGCCATGATTTGGCTTAGCATGACATATGAACTAGCTCTCTCTCTCTCTCCCCCTCCCCCATTATGAGTCCTGGGGAAGGAAAATGAACTATTCAGGGACCTGAACTCCTATCCTCTGACCACAGAAAATCCAGTTGAAACTCACTCATATAGTTCCCACAACTTCATCAAGCATCGTTTCATGTTTTCAACCTGTCACAGGTTCAATATCTATAATTTATTCAGTAAATAAATGAAAGCTGAACCTCTGAGTTTTCAAAACATCATTAAGAAATAAAATTAAACGTCATCTAGATAAACACACAGAGAGAATGACGTTTCCCCTGCATGTCAAGGGTCAGATTATAACCTTTGACTGAGCAAACCATCCCAACTGGCCAGTCATGTCAATATTCCCAACTATTACTACTCCATGTTGCTATAAAATATGGCTAGGCATCATGAAGTACTTTAACAGATTCAGTGTGTGTGACATGGAAAAATGAACAACATTCAAACACCCAATAACTCGGGAAATATCCACCTGGAGGAGTGCAAGATACGGCATTTATAGACCATTACAGATTATAGAAACTTGCCCATGATTTCATCTCCTGCCATTGGTAACTTTTTCTTATGAAATACTAGAATGCTTTAAAAAAAGAGGAGGGGTTAGTTTGCTCAAGACATTCTGGCACCCAGGGCAAGTTTGTCTGTGCTCTTGGTCACTAGTATATCATACGAATAATCCTATCATTTTTTCTATTGATTGGGGAAAAAACTACCATATGTCCCTAATCAACAGCTCCTTTCAGATGTTGTCTCCACAAGTAGACTAAACATGTGAAGTCTTGCAACTGCCAGTCTCACCTCCAATGCACCCCATTTTCCCTATCCCCACCCTCAACGCATAAAGCTAAGTGCACAAGAAAGGGTGCCTACCCTGTATAGACGTAGGCACTCCATATACTGTGCAGGGTTTCCAATTGCCTTGAGCATGTTCACACATACAGTTGTACAGATGATGGTGCCCCTTCTCAGATATTTGGCCCTATGCACAAAGCTTGTATGTGGAGCCAACATGTACAGTTACATGCCCCCACATTTACTCTGTGCATTGAGGGAACAAGCGAAAGGAACTAATGGAATGTGTATATTTTAAGCATTTTTATTCACTTCAGGAACTAGAAATTTCACAGAGAAGAAAAATGAAAATTATATCTGTTTCAGATGTTGAAAGGTGCTGATAATGTAGATGTGTCTGAGGTTGAGGTACTATGTAAGTGACAGAAATTTACCCACCCACTCCCCTCAAAATAAATGATACAAGCTTTTTAGAATACAAATATATCAATCCAATAAAATATTAAAGGTAATTTAAAAGTATTTCAGAAATATTTTACATTTTAACATGGCAATACTGGGATGTGGTGAGCCATTCCAGTTGGCTGCTTCATTAATTAATAATGATATGATAAAATAAAACATAGATTGCTAGAAATATTAAGGGGATAAAATATCTTAGCTATAGAAGACACAGGTTCTTGGTGTGTGTGTGTGGGTGTGTGTGTGTGTGTAAAACAGTGAGAGTTGAGGCCCATCATAGCCTCCACACACTGTAGGTGAAATTAACTTGGCGCTTCCAATTGTTCCAGAAAGTCACCTGACCAAAATAACTACCTAGAAGATTTATGAAGATTCTCTTAAAGCTAAATTATATTTTGTATTTTGATATCCCTGTAGAACAGAAGCAATATTGTATTGAAATTGGAGCTTACAGGGGATGGGAGATTTCCCTTCTTTGGTAGGAGGTAGCAATTCAAATGTATTAATATCCCATTTCACATATTCCAGGGCCAAGCTCTGGCACAGAAACCAGGTTGCAGGACTAAGCCCTGGTAAACTCTGGCTCAATTGAGCTCTGATACGAAGCTAGATGGTGTGACCCAGGAAGGCACCACTTATGCTGTATTATGTTCCTAGCTGCACTACACTGTTTGCCAAGGGGCTACAGGGAAGCCCTAGCACCAAGGCTGCTACACAGCTTGGATCAAGATATATCTGAGGAAAGAGTAATAAAAATAGGGACTGTGTGTGTGTGTGTGTGTGTGTGTGTGTACACATGCACATCCATTTCCAAGAGAAAGAAGAGGGGGAAACAAAGGCAGACAATGCCCCATGAGAAATGCTTAACGCCTGCCTTGCAGTTACAAAGAACAAACAAGCAATGAATGATACTCAGGCATGCAACTAATTTTTGCAGTGAGACATGTTAGCCTATGAATCTTCATTTTATGGGATCTTTGTGCATAATACTAATATTTAAATTTTACAGGCAAGTGTAATTAAAACAAATCAAACCCATGCATGGGCATAAATGAGACAGATAATTCCAATAGCTGGTTTTCAACAACAACAAAAACCCCAGATAAATTCATACAACAGTCAATCATTGGCATTTGTTGACATCATTCTGTAGCCAAGTGCTGCAAGGTTGTTGTTCTTTTGTATAATTTACTAAGGTTATATTCTGGGTTACTGCCCTTTTATTCTTTGTGGTCCTGTCACCATTAAGTCCAATGAGGCAGCATATTGCATCTTCAAAATATAACCCAATCCAAAAGCAGCACCTTCATTCCATCCCCATAACACAAGATCATATTTGCACTGTAGCGTGTACAACCTGTAAACTGTCACTTTGTACATGAGATGACCCACCCATTAAAAAATTCTGGGTCTCATCCTGAGGGCAGTTTGTGCACACACAAACCGACCAGTTGCAAAAGTCTGCACTGGTATGCCAAGAGCTGGAAGCATCCTATGCCAGAAAAAGTCCATCTATACAATGGAAAAACCAGCATTCACTTTGTAGGGATGTAAGCCCATAGCAGCCTTCTCAGGGGTAGGCCTTTCAGTTCACCTTAGCACTTTCAGTGGGACATGTACCTACATTTCTACACTGGCAACATTGTCACAGTAGGAAAGCAATAAATGCCCAAGTTCACTTCCACTCATCTCCATTCAAAGTGCTAATATGTACAGTGGTACCTTGGGTTAAGAACTTAATTAGTTCTGGAGGTCCGTTCTTAACCTGAAAGTGTTCTTAACCTGAGGTACCACTTTAGCTAATGGGGCTGCATGATTTCTGTTCTCATCCTGAAGTAAAGTTCTTAACTCTCAGTTAGCAGAGTCTGTAACCTGAAGTGCTTGTAACCCGAGGTACCACTGTACATCATATTAGCTCTGCCTATAAAAGGGGCTTCATCACCACCACCACTGAGAAAAAATGTATATATTAAAACATGAGTAGGCAAAATAAGGCCCGGGGGCCGGATGCGGCCCAATCGCCTTCTAAATCCGGCCTGCACAGTCCAGGAATCAGCGTGTTTTTACATGAGTAGAATGTGTCCTTTTATTTAAAATGCATCTATGGGTTATTTGTGGGGCATAGGAATTCGGTCTTTCCCCCCCAAAAAATATAGTCCGGGCCCCCATGAGGTCTGAGGGACAGTGGACTGGCCCCCTGCTGAAAGTTTGCTGACCCTGTATTAAAACATTAAAATCGGAATGTTGTGGTGCTTTCAGAACTCAGTGTTCAGAATATATTATATTTTATTATATTATATTATATTATATTATATTATATTATATTATATTATATTATATTATATAAATATTCAGAGAAAGAAGGAAAAGAACAGAGAGGGTTATGGAACAAATGGATCTATGACCACAGTGCCATAACTTCCTCTCCCTCTTTCTCCTTGTGGCAGGAACAAGTGTGCTTCTGTTAGGGTAACTAACCTATGGTGGAAATTAAGATAGAGACTCAGTCTGTCAGGAGGGATTAAATTATCTTCATTTATATGCTAGGGTGTATGGTGCTAGAGGAGGGGTAATGTTGTGCTCCTTCTGGGGTAGTTCCTCCAACTTTTGTCCCCACCCTGCACTCACCTTTGGCTCCTAGAAGCTGTCAGCACATGACAGCAGCCACACTCCGGGAATGGGCTTTGACTGGCCGGCTAAACAGGGTGAGGGTAAATGATGGGTCTCAAACTCTCAGTGAGTTAGGGTCTTCTCTTCCCCTGCATGCAAAGACAGTCTCTAGCAGATTGAGCAGACGAAACCAAAAGTGGGTCCAACAGCCAAGAAGGTGGTTTCTGCATGTGCTGTAAAGCAGCCTTTCTCAACCTTGGGTCCCCAGATGTTTTTGGCCTACAACTCCAATCATCCCTGACCACTGGTCCTGCTACCTAGGGATGATGGGAGTTGTAGGCCATAAACATCTGGCAACCCAAGGTTGAGAAAGGCTGCTGTAGAGGGAAGTGAGGGACACATGGGGCTCACCAACCTAGGAAGGTAGCCCATCTAGAAGGAAAACTCTGGTCCTAATTCACATCTGCCTTGCAGATTAAAAGGCTGAGGAGTAAACCCTACACAAATCCAGAGTGAAGTCCCTAAGAGGGTTGGATGGCAATTTATATGCCTTCTTCCGGCAACTCCTTCAGCCAAGCTGGTGTCAAATGTATTGCTCTGCTTTCCTTTGGACCACATCAGTGAGGCCAAGAGGGGGGTTTTGTTGTCTGGGCAACCCAGGAACTCCATACACACTGCCCAGGCTTGTGCCCCAGAGAGGTCACTTTGGTGCTGCTAACCCAGAGGTTTGACTTCACCCTCGGAGGTGCAATCCACTGTCTCTCAAGACAGGCAGATGCCAACAGTATTCTGAACCCATAAAGCCTACAGTCCAGTTTATACTTAAACACACCTTGAGTGTATTTGAAAAATGTACTCATTAGTATGATGACCGAATGCAGGTAAACTGGTTTAGTGAGACATGAACAAGCCTAACCTCCTCTCAGTTCTGCACATTGCCTCCTTCCCACATGTACAGGACGTTCTGAGAACTTCAAAAGCTTTCACTTCTATTTTTGAATAACCATAGCTTATCATGACATTTGTACCCAACAAATTGTGGTCATTCTTAACTATGGCTAGTTTCAGAGAAGCTAACTTCAAACCAAATTTCCTGAAGCTGTTTTACTTGAAACTAGCCACAATTAAGACATTAACCTCCATTTGTGTTTGGATGGTTAATTAAAAGTAGAGGGCAGGAACCCAGAAGTCTAGGCTCATGGATGTCACACTAAACATAGTTTAATGCAGGAGTAGGGACCCCTTTTCACCCCACGAGTCAAGCCCAGTTAAGTCTCATGCTCTACCAACTGAGCTATCTTATTGTATCTAATGAAGATTCAGTGAAACCAGTGTTAAAGGTAAAGGTAAAGGGACCCCTGACCGTTAGGTCCAGTCCCAGACGACTCTGGGGTTGCAGCGCTCATCTCGCGCTATAGGCCAAGGGAGCCAGCATTTGTCTGCAGACAGCTTCCGGGTCATGTGGCCAGCATGACTAAGCTACTTCTGGCGAACCAGAGCAGCGCACAGAAACACCGTTTACCTTCCCGCCGGAGCGGTACCTATTTATCTACTTTCACTTGGACGTGCTTTCGAACTGCTAGGTTGGCAGTTATATATCTGCGCGTTAGAAACTCAGATATATACGGTAAGCTAGGTGCCAAATGACTCCTTAAAATGGAGTGTCTATTGCCATTTTGGGGCCAGGCGGCTCAAAAGTCCTATTTTTCAATATGACTTTTTGGTTCCTGAAATTCATTCTGATTATGCAGATAAAATATAAGACATACAATTCTACAGGATGTGTTGTGTGTGAAAACAGTCAAGATCCAAGGACCCCCAGGCATGCACCTCCAGATGGTGATGTCAGGCACCATCCTGGTCCCTGGGCATCTTCACTTGGTCACATGTGGCCGATAGCCAGGTGCAAAATGCACATGGTGAATTTTGAACACTGAGTGAAATCCACAGGTGCTATCCTTAACTGCAGGGTACAGAACTTTTTTGGCCCACCAGACCATATATTTATCTTCCTCCACTGCTGCAGGCTATGCTCAGTGCTTCCCAAGCACAGGGCTTGCAAAGCACTTTGCACAGCGCTTCTGAACTGTCCGATAATCATCATACCTGTCAGTTAGCTCAGGACCGCAATACCTCAAGGACTGCCTCTATCCATATGAACCTACTCAGATGCTGCATTCATCATCTGAGGCCCTTCTCCATATGCCTCTTCCATGAGAGGTCTGGAGGGTGACAACACGAGAACGGGCCTTTCTTGCAGTGGCTCCCTTGCTGGTGGAATGCTTTCCCCAAAGAGGTTTGGCAGACACCTTCATTATACACCTTTAGGTGCCAGGCAAAAATATTCCTCTTCAACCAAGCTTTGGGCTGATTAATATTCTACAGCCTTTTAAATGTGTTTGTGGGGGGGGAGGCTACTAGTTTGTGGGGAGGAGGTTGTTCTTGTTTTTATTATGTATTTTATGTTTTTTTATCTTGTATTTTTACGTTGTGAAACTGCCCTGATAGCTAAGGTATACTAAATAAATACATAAATACATAAAATAAAAATAAGTCATATAAATGTAAATATGGCTTGGCCAAAACAGTCTCATAGGCCAAATGGGGAGGACCAGTAAGCCAAATTTCACCTGGAGGCCTTATGTTACCCCAACACAATATACTGCAACCCTGTGCACAATTTATACTTTGTCTCTTGGGACGGACAAGATTCCCTACACCAAAGAAACTATGTGTATACCATAATTAATAGAGCCAATATGAAGCTAGGCATTAAAATGTTCTCTTACGGAACAAAACCAAATGTGAAATCCTTCATCCAAAAAAGGTATTGGAACAGGATTCATTTGCAGGGGTGGGGTTTAGAGAAGAGGCCCAACATCATTATTCTAACAGATTGGTAAACCTATATGAATATTCCTAGTTGATCACATTTATTTTCTTTTTACTAAAACAGGTTTCTGCATCTAGTTATACGGTCCAGATTCCAGTAATTTCCATTATATGGCACAATCCTACATATGGCTATGGGCCAAAATGGCTAACTACCCTAGTTTAGAGTTAGTTTTGAGGGATATCTGGGCATTTGTGTCTTTAACAGCTGTGTGGCAGGCAGAAATTCTAGTGTGGAAATACAATTGCAGGAAAAGCATCATCTAATAGCATTCTGTCACTCAGACTTCTTAGCACTTGTATGGGGCCCCTAATTGATTTGGCCCCTCTGTACCACCTGCAAAGTGGTCACTGGTTTGCCTATGATAAACATGCAAATTTTATGGAAATCGGTGGCCTCTTGCCGGTAAGGTGGAGGGACTAAATAACATGCAGTGTACTAGGTACAGAAAATCCTACTGGCACCCATGAGCCATATTTTGAATAAGTGAATCATGATGGTCAAAGGATAGAATTCACTGAACATTTCATATGCAGGAAATGTAGAACTGACCTATTGTAAAGCAACAGAATATGTAAGTAAACATTCCATCCTATAATTGAAGAATCAGGTTAAAAACTTTATTTAAAAAATCAGCTTAGTTTCATATATGCTTGGAGCATATCTGAAACCACAGTTTTTCTTACCACTCCTCAGTGAGCCATTCACTTAACAACTTTTGGCACATTGATTATTTTTCAAACAATATAATGAGCAAAATCTCACATGCCAAACTTACATACAAGTGTCCTGAGCATTAAAAAGGATTACAAAAAATGTTTTAGGTAACACTACAAAAATAGAAAATGTCTCATAAGGCAACTATTTTCAGAAACTCCATAACAAAACTCCTCCTCCTAGCCACCCACTATCCCATTTGAGATAAAGTACAACACTCAGTTAACCATGTCTTTGCTAGATCCTCAAGACAAACCTGTGGTTTCAAACTGTGCTGTAGAGATTCCCTGAATTTTTCATAAATTCCCAATGACAAAATCAGTAATGAAAGCTAAGCTTCCCTGAAGCACAGTATACCCACAACTGTTTATTAAGTGTTGGTGCATTCTAGAGTGTGTTCTTAGTTCATGTAGAGTGACAAGATTGTCCAACACCACACCATAAGTGTGTGAATAAACACACAATCCAGCTACTCTACAACACTCAAAGATATTCCTCAGCAAACAAATTAATGTGCAAACAAACTCTGGAAGCCACTGAACTAAAGGAAACACCACACAAGCCTGGCAATGGTATAGCAGAGAAATCTAATTCAAGAATCATGGCAAGCTAGAAAGAATGCTAACTCACACCTCTCCATCAATATATCAATAAATTCATTTCTATGTGAGACTCTTATAAATGGAAATGTGGCAAACAGTGTACACTGTGAAGCAAGTACTGACAGGGTGATCCTCCCAACAGTGTTTTACTCAGAAAGACATCTCACTCAATTCAACGGGACTGAATTCCTGGTAAATGGTTTAAGATTGCAGCCTAAGTGTGCAGTGGCAGGCTCCTTGTCCTTGTGTTTCTCCAAAAGTATCCTTCCCCGAAGTCCACATACCCACTTCTATATTTCTTAATATTTACTACCTATCTATGCTTCTACTTGTCAGTTACTGGTGCAAGTTATGCATGTGTGTGAATATACCGGTAGATTAAATGGTTAGTTTTTTCCAACTCTAGAATTCCATGGAACACCTGCAGCTCTCTTGCTGTATCAAATACAACCCTTAAATATTTAAAAAGAAGTAATTTAATTAACAACCCCAATCTACCCATCACCCCAACTCCTGTCACTACAGTCCATTGCCTTAGATTATGGCTTGGTCTCTACCAGATCTCAATTCTCAATGCATCCATACCTGACATAACCCAAACATAGCAGCATCACTTCTGACCCAAGTCTTAATTCTACACTGGCACACCTCTCTTGCCTCACTCTTCCAACTCCAGCTTTTCTCAACCTTGGGTACCCAAAATGTTGTGGTGCTACAACTCCCATCATCCCTAGGTAGCAAGACCAGTGGTCAGGATCAAGGGAGTTGTAGTCCAGCAACATCTGGGGACCCAAGGTTGAGAAAGGCTGAGCTACCAGTAGATCCTTTGTGCAGTATAAAAACAACCTATAACCCAATTAAACCAAACCCCTTTGCTTCCAACCCCTGGCCCAATACAATCTGCCCTCTAGATCTGGTATACCCTCCTGTCTCAACATTACAGGAAGATCCTAGGCGGGGGGGGGGGGAGTTACTGCACCAAAGGCATCCAGCCCCCTCCCCGCAAACCACGGCATTGCTACTCCGTGTTCCCAGTCTCCTATGCAAATTTCTCTATGCCCAAAGGCACGCGAGCACACTCCGGCTAGCACAGGCCCAGCACCCCCCAATGCACCTTTGCTAACCAGGCCTTACTGGGTTCTCCCTTGCATCTATCTCAGCCCATCCCCCCACTCGATCTTGGTAACTCCGTTTCTCTAGCGCGTCCCACCCGGCGCTGACAGGGGCACCGGCGCCCCTTGATCCAAATACTTAGTGAGATCCCCTCAGCCCGTCGCTCCAGGCCGAGCTCTACCGCCCAATGCCTCCTGCTCAGCTCCCCCAATCCTGGCCGTAGGGCCCAAGCGGCCCCTTAAAGCCCCATCCAACACGCCCCTCAGCTCCACGCCCCTTAAGTATCTCCCTATCTAGCGACACCCGACACCCCCGCCCCCCAGGACGGCCCCGGCCACCCCCATCCCTCAGCACCACGAGTCCCCAACAGCAACCACTCACCTTCGCGCCCTCTGACCCTCGAACTCACTCTAAGCGGCAGCCGTAACAACCAACCACAACTGCGGTTCCCGCCCTAAGGGGCGGGATTCCTGGATTCGGACATGCGCACACTAAGTTTGCCGCGCGCTGCTCTCTCCTGTGGCATCGTGGGAAATGTAGTTTTCAGACTTTTCAGCGAGGAGGGGAGGCGAAGATGTGTCTGGCTGGAGGCATCCCGGAGCTCGCCCTTCCAGAGAAGGCAGGAACCCTTGGAATGGAGATTAAAGTTATAGCACGGAAATTGTTTTTAACACACGAGTGTTAAATATCATTATGTGCGCTCAGGTTTGCTTTAAAAAAATTTAGATTTTAGATTCCAAGCACTTTGTTTTAATTCAGACATCTCGTTGCAGAACATTTCTCTTAATTGGGGAAAGCCTCACAAAAACAAGCATATTTAGAATTGGGTTAATAGCCGTTAAAAGAGTGTTATGTGTATTTAAAAATATGCTAGTGAATTTTTTAAAAGTTTTATATTTTTGTACTTTAAATATTAACTTTAAAAGTTTTATGTTATACAAGCATAAAGTATGTATCTAATAAAGTTTAATTTTAAGAGGGGATAAAGAGGGGATAAACCAAGAGTTCTAAATTAATAGCCAAGTCTTGTTCTCTTTGGGATAGCACCCTTTTAGATAAGACAATTGCTCATCCCCATGTATCAATGGATTTGTATTTACACACCTTTATTTTTAATGCCTCTTTATTATCTACCTTTTCCCTAAGTTTTCAGTCTAGTAATATTTTAACAGTTTAAAACTGTTGAGCAATACATCCGCTTTATTACTTAATAAGTAAGGGGGAAATAGAAAACATGTAGGATACGTTCCCATTTTTAATGGAAGGTGAGAAGCAGGGTTTTTTGTGGCTACCCATTAAATATGTGTCTAACCTAGTGTTTAAGACTGCAATCCTAATTATGTCTACTGAGAAGTAAATCCTGTTAAATTCAACAGGGTTTACTCTCCAGTAAGTGGAGTTAGGATTGCAGTCTAACAGCATTACTAAACGACTAAACACACAGTATTACCGTATGTTATATTAAATTTTTTGTGCTGTTTTTTGGCCCAAAGGGGCAACCAGCACAACAATGGGACACACACACACACAAAATAAATACAACACATAAATCAAAATAATCTAAAATAGCAAAATTACCAAATACCCCCCAATCTCACTGGATAGTGCAAATACAGACATGTCTACTCAGAGGTAACCCAAACATAGTTCAATGGGGCTTATTCTCAGAAAATTGCAGCCTTAAATAGCAATCCTATACCCCAACAGGGTGGAGCACAACAGTAAATAAACCACAGCATCTGAGGCTTTGTAGGCTCAAAGAATCATAGAATTGCACTCTAAGGTGCTACTGGAAGGAATGTTTTTATTTTATTTTGTTTTTAGAATTGTAGAGTTGGAAGTGAGCCCAAGAGTCATCTAGTCCAACCCCCTGCAATGCAGGGATCTCAACTAGATCATACATGACAGATGGCCACCCAACATCTGCTTACAAACCTCCAATGATTGAGTCCACCACCTCCAGAGGGAGTCTCTTCCATTGTTGAATAGCTCTTACTGTGAGAAAGTCCTTCCTGATCTTTAGTCTTGATCTCCTTTCTTATGACTTGATTCCACTGGTTCAGGTCCTACCTTCCAGAGCAGGAGGAAACAAGCTTGCTCCCTGTGATAGCCCTTAAGATATTTGAAGATGGCTATCACATCTCCTCTCAGTCTTCTCTTTCCCAGGCGAAACATACCCAACTTCCTCAACCATTCCTCATAAGGCTTAGTTTCTAGGTCCTTTATAATCATGGTTACCCTCTGCACACGCTACAGCTTGTCAATATCCTTTTTAAATTGTTGTGACAGAACTGGACATGGTACTCCAAGTGTGGTCTGACCAAGGCAGAATAGAGCAGAACTATTACTTCCCTTGATCAGGACACTATACTAGAATAGCATTAACTCACAATGCCATTGGAAGACAGAAGCAGGATTTAAGATCAGGGGTCAGCAAACTTTTTCAGCAGGGGGCTGGTCCACTGTCCCTCAGACCTTGTGGGGGGCCGGACTATATTTTTTTTGGGGGGGGGGGAATGAATGAATTCCTATGCCCCACAAATAACCCAGAGATGCATTTTAAATAAAAGCACACATTCTACTCATGTAAAAACAAGCTGATTCCTGGACCGTCCGCGGGCCAGAGTGAGAAGGGGATTGGGCTGCATCCGGCCCCCGGGCCTTAGTTTGGGGACCCCTGTTCAAGATGATCTTAACAGATTGTAGCACTGGGCCCAAACTAACAGAATAAATTCTAGTAGGGACAAAGGTAAGGTTCCATACTTAGGTAGGAAGAAACAGCTGCAGAAATATGTTATGAGGCAGAGAGGGGAACCCATAACATAATGTAAACAGAAAGGTAAGAAGTGGAGCTTACCTTTCGTCTCATTATGTTTGACACACATTGAGAAATAAAGATCTCGTTATCTCCAGCAAAACTTAACTTCCTTTCTGTCTCTCTGTACACACATAGACCCAGAGGAATAAAGAGGGCTAATGCTGGTAGTAAAGTTCCTGCCATGGTCTAGTGTTCTGCTAGGTCCAGTGTCAGTGTGTGGCACCATCAGGCCAGTGCTGCAGCCCCAGCATCCCACAAGGCCCACTGTACTCCTTCAAATGTATTTGTTTACACCTTGAGTCATTTACAGGACCTGTGCCTAAACCATCACTACTGTGCTGGCCTGAGGGTATCCGGGAAGCAAGGTCCAAGTCCAGTCTGGAGTTCGAGGAGTCAGCAAGAAGTCAGTCCAAAGGAGTCTGGGCAGGAAACCAGGCAAGGTCAGGTACAGGAACACAGGCAGGATCTGGCAAACAGCAATGTTGCTCCCGCACCTGGGGCAGGGTCCTACAGCCTTTTATCTCTGATGAGGTAATGGTCGGTCCCGATCCCCCAACAATTCACCACCCTGTCTCGCCTGAAGGCGAGCACTCCTCCTGCAAGTAATCAGGTCTCTCCTTCTCTCAGACCTGAGTCTCTGCAGCTCGGGAGACGCCAGTGGGTTACTAGACCCAGGGGCTGCCTCAGCCAGTAGTGGAGCAACTTTCAATGATGGCCCAGCTGACAGCAACAAGGCTCAGGACAGGCTCAGGCCCCTGACTCGGCCCAGCTGGTGCTTGTTGCAGGGGAACCTGTGCAGACTGGGGCTCTTCAGGATCAGGCCCCAGACTTGGTTCAGACAATGTCTGGGGCAGAGGACCCTGTGCAGACTGAGACTCCTCTGGTTCCGAGTCCGAGCCCGAGTCCCAGGCCATCACAACTACTATCTTAATTCCCCCACAGTGCCTCTGGACTCCTGACATAGCTTCAGCTTATGACTCTACATCCAGCCCAGAGGAATGAAGATGGTGACAGATGCAGTCTTCTGGTCTGGTGCTCCCCTCAGCACCAGCAACATATCCAACATCATTCTGCTTGGAGAAGACCCATTGAAATTAGTGGATCTAATATGATCATGCTTATTGACTTACTGGTAATTGGGTATACTCTGATCAGAGTATGAGATGGTTGGACAGTGTTCTCGAAGCAACTAGCATGAGTTTGGCCAAACTGCGGGAGGCAGTGAAAGGCGTGCCTGGCGTGCTCTGGTCCATGGGGTCACGAAGAGTCGGACACGACTGAACAACAACAACAAAAACACTCTGATCAGGACTAGCACTGGATGCAGCCCCTAATGTAGAAGCATATCTTCCAGTAACAGCTTCTTTTCCCCTCTTCCACATCTGAATGTAGCAAGGAGAACAGACGTCAGAAAGGAAAACTGGGGGTTAAAAATATATATATACCGCCTTTCAAAATAAAATTATTCCCAGGGCAGTTTACATAGTTACTTGCTTGCTTGCTTGCTTGCTTGCTTGCTTGCTTGCTTGATTTATTTATTTATTTATTTATTTCATTTATATACCACCCAGACTTTTTTTAGCTGGAATTCACTGGAACTCAGTTCTAACACCTCATAGATAAATACAATATTTATTAATGTGTTAAAAGCAATATGCCAAACAGTAGTTCAGCAGAGTACTGAATAGCATAATACAACAAGTTTGTGTTAATTCTGCTTTACTGCTTCACTACTTTAACACTGTGCACTTTCTTATTCCTGATTCTTACATTTTCTTGGTTCTGTTTCTGGCATCTATTTTGCAGAGCCTAATCTCTCATCTACATTTTCCATGTAATCGCCTTTGATTTTATTCTCAACTTGGCTTGAATCTATGATTCCTGTTATCTCCATGCTAGGTGCAGTAGTATCTCTAGTTACAACCTGTGTCATACCAGGAAGCGCTAAAGAGGAACAGGCAAACTGAATTAAATGTGGGCAGGGCAGACCAGGGAGCCAGTCATAGGCACTGTCAGTGCATCCTATGTATTGGAAGACATCTAATTCTCTGGTCAATGGTTTGGTTTGAGGATTAGGAATGAACTTCATGTGTAGGTGCTCTCTTCTCCCCGCTTCCTCCCCTCACATTGGTTTGATTAATAGAACTTCCTGATTTGTCAAACATTTTGCTGCACACTGTGATTTGAACAATCCCTCAGGTAATTCTTTATCTTGCAAACTATAGTTTGTAGGACTGTAGAACGAAATCTCTGGATGCATTTTATTTCTCTTGGAATCCTGGAGGATCTCTGATTATTACATCGGATTTGGCATTCTCTACAGAAGTTTCATAGGGATTGGCCAGAGCTGTCAAGAGGAACTGAAGACCAAAGAGCCAACTATAGCTCTTCTGGATGAAAAATAGAGTATGGAGCAACCATCCTCCACTACCTGAGGCCTCTTAAAGAAGGATTTGTGGTGGGTCCTATATCAAGAAAAGCTGTTAAAAGCACAGGAACTGTGCCAGATTGGGTGTGGGAGGAGTCCTCTTGTAGAAAAGGCTTTGTTTTAAAGCAGCTTAATTAAAATTATGTGTAAGGGTTACAACAGATAAAGTTATATGTTCAAGAGGTAATATAATTTGGCAGAATAAGGGCAAGATCTCGTATCTCAACAGCACTCAAGTCAGTGGGATGGTGAAAAGTAGGGAAAGAGATGGAATAATTTGAAGTACTTTGTATGCTCTGGCAGTTTTGGCCCTATGCTGAGAAATTGGGATGGGATTTAGGAAGCACAGGAAATTGCAACCGATGGCTGCCTTTGCCTCAGGCCAGGGTGGTCTGCCATAGGTCCCCCACCAAATTTAGTACTATCCCATGGAGAATTAAACTTAGAGCTCTTCAAGAGCTTCAGCATTAGCCAGAATGGATTACACAACCGTCTTGTTTCTGAAAACAGTTTCTGCATGCCAGCATAATCACTTCGGCTGAGTACAAATATTGTGATGATGTCTGTAATACCCATAAGGAGAAATCTTATATTATGCTATGTTCTGTTTAACAAGTTAATAATGTGTTGGACCAAATCCTTAAGTTCCTAACTTTGCCAGTGGGACTAATTAACCATCTTGGAGGGAATACTAATATTCACAGTGAACATTTTTATATTCTTGTTGTTTCTTGCAACCATGCCTTTAACTGCAATGTGTTTGGCTTAGAGACATTACTTTGAAGATATATATTGCCTATTTCTCTCCTCAGTTTTTCTGCTGCTTTAATTCCCACCAAGATATTATGGGAAGTGACATCAGTAATAACTGTCACAGAGGAAAGGTGTTTCTATATGTTGATGTTAGAAAGAAGATGCAATCCCACAGATCTGTCCAATACCCCTGAGAATGACTGTAGCATGAAAAATGGAAAAATCCATATTAGGCCAATACCTTAATTAGACTGATCAAAATATCGCAAAATAATGTACAAGCCTTTGAGTTCTCCATAATGTCATCAGGTGAGATTGTAAATGGAGAGAGGGGAGAACTGATTTATTTTATTTTCTTGTTATTATTCTGAAATGACGGTCAATATGAAATATTCAGCAAATTGGAAAACAGCTTAAATGGGTAACAAAGACAATCAGGATGAGGATGAAGACTAGTTTTAGAGTAACTAAGTAGGTTCCACTAAATCCATAGTTCCTTTCATATGAGTTGTTATGGGTAAATGCGTAAAAAAGGAAAAATGGGTCAGGTTACTAAGAGCCTGAAGGTTGCGAGTGAGAGCAATGCCATATGTACACCACTCCATGGTTCCATATTCAATCATGAAAAGAGATTATAATATTTTCTACATCCATAATTATGCACTGAAAGATCAACGTCTACCATTCTTTAACCACACTGAATCTGAGTACAAAAGGGTCATGGAAGTGCATTGAGGAGTAACTAATCCAAGTTTTTACTTAGACTTAACAAGGGGAGATATTAGATTTTTCTCTCTAGAACTCATGCATTTGGTAAAAAGGCTGCTTTGTGACTCTGAGGCTTCAATCCCATGCTCCACTGAACACAGAGGGACTTACTTCCAAGTAAGCGTCCAAAGGATCAGGCTGCAAAATATTGTCCTCCTGCCCAAGGAAAGTGTCTAAACTAATAGATTTTATAACTGAGAATGTGTTTTTTGTTTCTTTTATTTTCAGATATGCCTGAGTTTTCCTTTCTCTGCTGAATAAACTTTATTTTATTTTTAATCAGTACTATTTCTATGTAATCTAATGGTTTCAGCCTAGATCCCCATAAGCCTCAGCACACTTTTTTTTTCTTGTTACCTGTATAATATGTAGAAGGGCTATTGTGAGACTAGAAATCCTCTTTGAATAATCAAGGAAAGATGCATGGACTTCACATCAGTTCAGCTTCTTTTTAAAACTAGACACAGCAGTCATAACAAACAAAAGTGTATCCCATAAGAGCCACCTTCTCATTTTCCCATTCTTTAAGTATCCTGAGTTATATTCTCAAAATCACAACAGGGAATATAGATTTAAATATGTGGTAAAAATATGGCATCTATTTTGTGTCAGAATTGAAACTGGCTAGGCTAATTCTGTACTAAGTCAACCTTGGTCAGGTTATGTTACGTTTACCAGCTCATCTAAAAGAGTTATTTAGTCTATGAAGGGATTCCAGAGATATTATTGTCAGGAAAACGGCCTACTCACAAGTAGGACCCTGGCAGAGACACATGCCTGACTGGCATGTTCCCTTCTTTCTGGACGATCGTTCGGGAGCTCCTAAAACTTCTTCAGCCCAAACATCACAGTGACTGATGTGGGAGGACATCAGCACACTTACTGGATCCACAGAGTTTGCGCAGTTGCGTAACAGACCACAGCAACTCAGCATGTAGGCTAATCTACTTTATTACATATAATACACAAAGAGCTCTTCAACATGGCTCCCTCTCTCTCTAGCATCAGACAGCAAAGAGAAAGAACAAAGGACAACAGTCCCACTTCAGGGAATACAGTAAGACAAAACATCCTGTCTACGTCACTTCCCACTCTGTGGAATCAAAACACATACCCAGTCATGTGATAAACAATAAACCCATGACTGCACACAGGGGAATGAATCAACAATGATAACATCATGGCATACCTAACAATATCATGCACAAAATAGCTGTATTGCTTATTTTTGTCATTGTGGATTATGTTGCCTTTCCATTTATACTCCAAGGCTAAAGGCTTATCAAGAGCACCCGTCTTGTGCAACACAAAACATAATTGTTAGCCAGCCAGAAGCATGATTACCTCAAAGCATAGATATGAGATTTGGTTGGGACATCCCCCAGGGTTAATAAATTTATCTTGTAAAGTTTGGTTCAAAACTAGAAGGCCCTCCTCTTGGAGATCTTGTAAGGCTTTCCTTGTGATGTGACACAGTCATAAGAACATAAGAAGAGCCTGCTAGATCTGACCAATGACTCATCTAGTCCAGCATCCTGTTCTCACAGTGGTCAAACAGATGCCTATGTGAAGACCAAAAGAGGGATCTGACAGCTGCAACTCTATTCCCACTTGTGATTCCCAGCAACTGGCATTCAGATGCACACAGCTTCCGTCAGAGGAGGACAGTCATTTATGAAATATTAATTGTACGTCTGTTTTTATTGTTTGTATAATGGTCTTAAATTTGCTATTACAATCTTGCTCTCAACATTTCAAGAAACGGGGCTTGAGGAAGTCACATGGTTAACACCCTAAGTAGACCAGCCATTGTCCTAACAAGGGAATTGTCTCCATATATGATTTATTAAATGTTACTGGTTCTGCACGGAGAGGGAGGGAGGGAGGTAGCAGGGAATGACAATATGAATAAATTGTTCCATTATTTCAGGGATGGCCAACCAGAGGATAGTGGATTAGAGGAATTTTATCTAGCCTTGCTGGCCCACACTATCTTGAATCAATATGTGGTACATTTTTGCCAAAATATTAAATCTTAAGCAAAGCTGCTCTCAAAAGCGGTGGAAAATAAATAATTTGATTGGAGAGTTACACACTTTAATGTTATATTTATTTTTGTGCCTCAGCACATGTGTTCCACAACTTAAAAGTGCTAATTGTGGTGCTGATTTTATGATAGAGCCTGATCAACCTGGAAGGAATCAGATTCTTCAGCAAAATTAACTTCCAGCCTCTACACTATGGCCCAGGGCCAGAGACAGTGTGGCCCCTATCAGCGCACATTGGCCATGCGTTCATTTGCCAATGTACTTTTCTATACTTCAACTTCTCATTTTCTGACTAACCGTATCTCCTGCTGTTGAATTGGTAGGAAGGTGATAGTCCTTGCAATCCTTCTAAAGTGAGATCTGTAATCTGGGGCGGGGAGAGGGGGGAATGAAAGAGACTACTGTTTCAGTCCCTTGGAAGTTCCTCACAGAAAAAGCGAAACTCTGTCCTTTAGAACTGAGCTATATTCATTCATCATATCATCTGGAGGTTGCCTTCTGATGTGGCTCAGGTGGAAACTGGCCGGGGCAGGAGGAACACTGTTTGCTAACGATAGCCTGACCACTGTTGTCAGTGTGCTGATAACCTCTAGGTTGGATTACTGTAATATTCTTGAGGTTAGTCTGGAAGCTGTAGCTGGTATAAAATGTGGTGCCTCAACGGCTTGCTGGGGCAGAATATCACCAACATGTTACCCTGCTGTTGGAAGAATTCCACTGGCTGCCAAATAGCTGTAGGACTTAGAACAGATAATTTATTATGGTCGGAGACCAGCATAAAAAACACATTTGGAGGTACAATCTCAAACGAAAAACAAACATGTAATACATTGCATAACAAGCTGTAGGGCTTGTTTTGATGCATAAAGTCCTATACAGTTTGGGACCAGGGTACCTGAAAGATCATCTCACCTCTTATATATCCAGCCAGTCACTGCACTCTGTTAAGTGATGGCCTCCTGCTTATACCATATTAACAGAAGGTCCATGCTGCATAAAAAAGGAACTGAGCCTTTAGTGTTGTGGCACACACCCTTTGGAATTCCCACCCCTTAAATATTAGGTGCAGTCTTATCTCTTCCAACAAGCCTTTTATTGGTGCAAGTGTGTGTGTGTGTGTGTGTGTGTGTGTGTGTGTGTGTGTGTGTGTGTTCCTGGATGCCATTCATTCATTCATTCGTTCATTTTCTATACCACCCTTCAACCAAGGATCATAGGACAGTTTACAATATAAAAACACAAAAATACACAACGTAACAAAAGCAATACCCCACCCCCCAGTTTAAAAGACCATAGATTGTTTAAGTCACTAAAGGCCTGGGAGAAGAGGAATGTTTCTGCCTGGTGCTTAAATATATGTAGCAAGGGTGCCAGGCAAGATTCCCTGGGGAAAGCATTCCACAATCACAGAGCCACGTTTGGGACAATTACACTTTGATGAGAGAAACCCAGCAGAGATTTTAAGTCACAAAATATGCAACAAAGTAAAACATGATAAATATAGACTTTGAGACCTTTAAAATAGACACTTTATAGTGATTTCTAAAATATCCCCTTTTTAAAGTTTCTTTCCAAAGTTTGCTTCTTCCCGCAGCATAGGAAAAGACCACGTTTTGCAAATTAAAAATTGGTTTACATACAAACTCTACAAAGGTCAGATTCATGTTATTCAGAAATAGTTGCACATGCAGTAAAACATAGCTTACTTACAAAGTGTTGAAAGTTCCTAAATTATTGATATAGGAACTCAAGAGAGAGAGAGAGTGCTGTGTGGTCTGAGCTGGAGCAACTGGCTGAAACCTCTTCACACACTGAGGTTCACAGGTAGACTGGGGGGGGGGGGAGAGAAAGGTTTGATTACCTAGTTCCTCTTAAGGTGAGGGGAAGTGGACATAGCCAAGCCTGGCAGGCCAGCTTACTGTATGATATTAACCGCTTCATGCATTAATTAGACTTCAGCACATTGGTTATATAAGGATGGTTATCCCACACCTTTTAGGTAGATAATTTTCCCAGTCTGTACTTCTATTGGAATTGTTTTTAAGATGCATTTATTGTTTTATTACTTGTTTACTATCCTAGGCTCCTTTGGGATGAATATATATTTAATAATAATAATAATAATAATAATAATAATATCATCATCACCATTTGTAGTATTGAAAAAGCAGACAGGTCTTCCTTTTGCATTGTGCAGCATTGCTGGATGCCTGCCATTCAGAGATGTTCCCTGGATCTCAAACAATCATTACTATTGTGACCTGCAACTGAACTAAGAGACAGATGTCCCTGACTGAGTAGGCCAGTGTAGTAATGTGCTACCTTATCCCTCATGCCACCAACTTGGGTCTATTTAATTTTCTCTTTGATTTTAATACAGATTTATTGAAAGTTTCAGTTATCAAAACAAACTGCAGTGGCAAATTGGTGTTCGTCTGCAGCCCTACAAGCACCTATAAACCTGCCATGGCATGAAATAAATGGCACTATATTGGAGGTCAGTTATTGCAATAGTAATCCTCCTGGGATTTCCACTGTGCAGTTTAATATTTTTCTTATTACCCTCTTTCTTCATTGCTATTTATGTCTTTCTCTTTACATTCAGAGTAACATGCTGCTGTCCACCTCAATAGGCAGAAAGTCACCTCAGATAAACCTGTGAGCGATGCACAGCCAGAAATCCTCAGAAAATCTGTCTGGGAGAGGCCTCATAACACCAGGGACAACCTTATTAAAAAATATTCCAGCTGGGCCCACTGCTTGTTTTTCAGCGATACCTCCAAAAGCTCTCTTTTCTGTTCTTTCTCTTTCCTTCACAGCAGAAGTTGGTCCTTCAGGTAGCGTTGTCTCAAGTCCTGTTAGGACAGCAGGAGGGGTTAAGTAGTGCCCAGGCCGGAGAAGAGGTGCTGTGGATGGGGAAGAGTCTGCTAGGTTGAATACCAACATGATTTTCACAACCAAAAGACAAACAGGACCACACAGCAACAACTGGAGCTACAACCACAACAGCAGCAGCAGCAGCAGCAGCAAGAGGAGGAGCTGTGCTGCAACCGGAGACAAGATTAAGGCCCAGGCAGCCTCCTCCACAGGAGACACTCAAGGTAACATTGGAGCCACTCTGGGTGTGCTTCCTTTCTATCACCATGATGTGGGGAGGAGGGGTGGAAAGGAAAGAATTATACTTGGCTGCCATGCCAGCAGCACAAAGAAAGCACACCCTCATGAACCTCACTCCTGCCCCCCCCCAACCAACCACACTTGCAGTGGGCACTATTGTTTCCATGTGGCTGCCTTTGGGATTTCACAGATTGCTACCCAACAGATGCTGATTATATCAAGGAAGCCCTGTGTTGCTGAGAGGCCAAACTCACCCTCTTTCCCCATATGGCACCTCAGAAAGAACCAAGACTCCCCTACCACCGCCTCCCGTGAAGGAACCAAGGAAGTGTGCACTCTGATTTCCGGAAAGGCCTCCCTTAGGACTGTTTTCTCTGTACCGGTAGTTTATTCTCAGGGATGCTCAGATAGGGATTGCTTTCTCTGAACACTAGGGGTCGCTCAGCAGGACTCTTCCTGCATTTCTCACAGGCTCTGCTCCTGGGCCTAGACACCCTTTCTGCAGGGGCCTTTCCTACAGCAGGGTGATGGTCAGACAGAAATTGAGAACTTCAAACATTCACACATGTGGAAGCTACTGCTGCAGGAGACAGGTTTGGCTCAGCTCAGGCAAACTCCTATCACAGACTGGGGAAGGAGCGACAACCCGCTCTGGGTGGCAATGGCCAGCCCAGCTCATGAACACTCTCAGGGAAGCATTAGCTGTGGGATAAACAAAGGGTTGGGGGGAGACAGGGATTTAGCAGGAGGGAGGTCCAAGGCAACAGGGAGCAAGGTGCAGACCTGGACAGATGCCCTGAGCTGAGGGAGGAGAGGAGGGCAGGCAGCAAGCAGGAGGGAATATGTCATCAGTAGGGGGCAGGGCATGTGAGTCAGAGGGGCAAAGAGGCCAGGAGGGGGTTTGACAGCACAGTCGTACCTCGGGTTACGTACACTTCGGGTTGCGTACTTTTCGGGTTACAAACTCCGCTAACCCAGAAGCGCACGTGATTCGCACATGCGCAGACGTGTTTTCGCGGTCTGCGCATGCATGCACAGAAGCGGTTTTTCGGTTTGATGCGCAAACCGAATTTTTTGGGTTACGTACTTTTCGGGTTACGTACAGCGACCCAGAACCAATTAAGTACGTAACCCGAGGTACCACTGTATATTGAGGCCAAGCTTGGCAGCTTTCTGTCCCAAAGTATTTCCTGGCATTACATTCCGATCCTACAATACCAATGGGTGCAAAGCCACTTCTCTCTTGTCTCCCCTTCAGGTGCCCTGATCTGAGAGACTCCTGCCCAGCCAGGCTGACATCCATTGGCAGCTACCACACCAGCACCTCATTGTGTTGTATGGCACATGCCACCTTTGCTGCCGTTTTCGGAGAGTGTGTCATGTGTGCGTTTTCAGAGAGTGTGTCACCCCTCCCTATGATTGAGGCAGTAGAGCTGCATTTTCAGTGTTCACAATGCACACTTGATCACCATATGTGCTGAGTAGTGAGCCTGGCTGTAGCATGCATTGTGGTCTGGCACATCCATCAGATAAGGGCATCAGCAGGCAGTTATGGACAGCGAGACGGAGAAGACAATGGGCAGTGACATCCCACATGCCTTGTCAGCCAAGCTGGGTGGGGGGAATGCCGGTGGTGGGCAAGACCAAAGTCAAAAAGCAGGTGGAGGAATGCTGGTGATTCCTACCTTGGAACACTAAGCTACATTCCAGCCATGCAAAAAGTCAGGGTTTTCCACATACACATCTCTCCATCAAGGCAAGCAAGAGGCGTTGTCATAGTTCCAGCCAGTGAGGGGTTATGGCATGGGAAGAGGATGTAGGCTAGGAGAGTCCCAAAGGCCAGATAGAGATGCCTGGGGAGCTACATTCAGCCCCCAGCCAGATGCCCCCCCATAATATGTTTTTCTCCTCATTGTCAATAACTTTTAAACTGAAACTACACTGGATTGCCCTAATTCAGGGGCTGTCCTGCATACATCATTCAGAATTACCAGCTCAGCAGTTCTCGCTTCAGACTGGAGCATCTGAGGCTTTGTTATATCATTAGGGGTTATTCTATTGCAACAGCGGCATTTGCAGCTGTGCCTATGAGGACAGAGTCTTGGAGGAAATACACTGTTCTATGCAGCCGGATGATTCACCTTTGCACATAAAGAAGTTTTGTTTTTACAGCTCTTGTTAAAGACATTTTCTCATCACGGCACCAGACATATTAAAGTCCACAATAAATTACACTCCCGCCCACCTAGAGCTCAAGCACACTGTTAGTTAAAGTTTTCTACCAAACTTCATTTTGCCTGCTTGTTGACACTGGGGTGTTCTAATGGTTTGATGAATACTGCATTTTTCATATCTATAGATGCTGTGGATTGTTATACTGAGCACAACTTTGTGGCCAGGGTGAGAGCTAGGGTCAAGTTGGATGTATGATTTTGGCTTTGTTTGGGTTTTATGTTTGATGCACAACAAAGCAAATGATCCCTGAGATAAACTCATCTTCAGAAAACCCTCCAAAGAAAAGGTCTGTTCTACAATTTTTTGAGGTCGCTTGTCAGCTGTTTATCCACTGTACACCTCCTGTTTGTTTCACAGAATGTGAAGCTGTACATCTTTGTGATGGTGCCCTTGCAGGAATGCAAGGCAAGAAGACTACACGGAACGGAAAAGGCAACAGAAGGATGCAGAGGATACTGGAAAAGTAGAGCTGAGCGACCATCATTGTGAGCCAAACTAATTTCCCATAGTCCCATATAAATTAGGGGTGGGAATGTTAGAAATGTCGATCCTATGTGAACCAGGTCAAATTAAATCACATTTCCAGGCTAGGGAAATTACTTTTTGCCTGCAGCAAAAGAGAATGGCACACAGCACAAATTAAGGCAAAGAGCCTAGTGCCCCTGGGCTGGCTGTACTTGTATCCACTTAATGCACAACGGATGGAATCTGTAATTAGTGCATTGCAATGGATCCACGTGGGACACTTGCTGACTGTCTGGTAGAAGGTTACTTTGGCAAGGGAACTGGAAATGGGATCTGTCACAAATCTCTTTCTAGTTAGGAACTAAGCCCACCCTGGATCCATAAAGAGGTGTCCTTTCTTTCTCTCTCTCTTGATGTCCCAGGCAGGATTGCGAAGGGTCTGTGAAAGACTCCTGTTGGAAATTGTGGAGAGATGCTTTCAGCTAGTATGGACAAGGTGGATCAATGGCTTGATTCAGTGTAAGGCAGCTTCCTATGTTCTTCTTGTTGGGAGGCTATCAGCAGAACTGAGCCAATACATTTTAGCACCTGAGGCAAACCACAAAATGGTGCTCCTCACCTCTGTCCAGGGAAGAAGGGGTGAGTGAAGATGTACATCAGGAGCAAGGGGGCAGAATAAAAATCTACATCAGGAACAAGGCTGGTTAGAGACCAGCAGTGCCTCCCCAGAGACTGATATAGAGGCAGCATCATGGGGGCTGCCGAAGAGGCTGCAGATCAAGCCCCCAAGGAGCATGCTGCAGCTGTCATTGCCACCACAACAGCAACAGCGGGTGATGCATTCCTTGGAGGCTGGATCTGCTGCCCCTGTGAATCCAGCCACCTGAGACATTTGCCTCACCTTGCCTCATGGATGGGCTGACCCTAGTAGTCAGGATCAAACCATTAGGCAGGACATAAGAACTAATCAGTAAGATACAAAAATCAAAGTGCACAAGAACATGTTGGTCAGACAAAGTTCCATGGAGAGAGGAAGGCCTCTTAATACTCCTTCCTCCTGAGAAAGAGCCAATGGCCAGCTTTGGCATATTAGTTCAAGAAAATTATTGCCTGAGAAGATGTAGTGATAGTGCTCACCACATTATGACTATCACTTTACTCAGAAGCCATAGTGATGCAATTTTCAACGTAGGACAATTGTCAGCATTTCCTGACATGCTACCACCAACCAATGTTTAGTGTGATCTGCAGTGCCATGCCAAGAGTCAATTGTCAGTTTACTACAAACTGACATGGCTGAAAGTCACATGGACAGAATTTCCCCATGGTTAGATAAACATAATCTATTGAGAATTAATGTGTTTTTGATAATTGGGTGCATCCAAAAGCTTCTTTCCCCCATGGCTGCCACAGATTATTGTCAGAATCAGCATTGAGAGTACTTGGAGATTTGTATGAGCTCATTAATGTTAACTTAGTGCTTTTGCATAATCTAGCACAGATCAGATGCTTTAGCCTTCACTGGGTTGTCGTTCCCATTCGTTAAAAAATGACAAATCATACCCACTCTCCAAAACAAATCACAATAATTCCTTTATTGAAGCATTTCTTTGTTCTCCTTGAAATGTTCCCATGATGCCTATATAAAAATGGACAAAGACTGGGTGGCAGGTCAAAAGGGATCACTGATCACTTGTATTGCTCCACTCTTTCCTCAGATTAACTGTAATTTTTTTACCATTTGCTTTTCTTCTCCTGTATTTAGGCTTTGAGCAGGGCTATATTTCATACTCTGTAGGTTGTCTGATGCAATCATCCCCAGGTCTGTGGCTGGGATTCCTGAAGGATTATAGCTTTGCTTAAAAGTAATATTTTTATTTCCTTTGTGCTTTTCAAGCCCTTAGAGTTATACCATAGTTGGGTTTTGAACAATTCTCTACCATATGGAAGAGTAAACATGAACCTGTTCCTCTTAAGGCGGTGTTTCTCAAACATTTCGAACTTGGCTCCTTTTCTAAAACTACTGCACCTTCTGCCAGCACCAACCATCTGCTGAGCACACAGATATTCTTGCATGCATCTGAGTGCATGCATTCTGCTGCAGTGCTTGGAGATCTATGTATGACCCTCATGGCCCCTTCCAACTCTACAATGCTATGATTCTATTACCCTTTGCCTGCTCCATCTAGACAGACAGATAACAGAGGCATAATTTAGGGAGTCCAGGAAATTTAATTTCCCACCTGTAATTCAGGCTACATATGTTTATTATGTACTCTGAAGTTCCTATATCTCTGGCCCATTTACTCGTTCCACACTTGGACAGAACATGATTGTATCTGATTAAATGGATCTAGGTGCTAGATTTGTATGTTTGTATTGCAAAGAGCTCCAAACTGGCTGTGAAGAGCTCCAAAATAACAAATGAGCTTCACTGTGAAAAATTATGTGAGACACAAAGGAGCAAAAAAAATCCTTACTTCAAATATATAATGAAGAGGTTAAAGATGGAAGTAACTGACCAGAAAGGGATCTTGGGGTCAGGGTGGACAGTTCCATTAAAATGTCAACCCAGTGGGCAGCAGCTGTGAAAAAGCAAATTTATTAGGGATCATTAGGAATGGGTTAAAATAAATACTGTATACAAATCTATAGTGTAACCAAGCTTGGAATATTAGTTGCCATGCTTAAAAAAATGATATTGTAAAGCTGGAAAGGTGCAGAAAGTGGGGGACCAAAATGATCAGGGAATTGGAATAACTTGCAAAGAAGAAAGGTTACAAAGCTTGGGGGCTAATTAGTTTAGGGGTAAAGGTGACTAAGGGAGGGTATGTTATAAATGTATTAAGGCTTTGCATAATGTGGGGGAAAGTGCTCAGATATGTGTTTTTCTCTTTGTCCATAATACTAGAATCTAGAATAAAGAAATTAATGGAATCCGTTCAATAATCTGGAATGATGTGAGATTCAGGACAAGCAAAACACCATACTTTTTCACACAGCCCATAGTTAAAACTATGGAATTTGCTTCCACAACATATGGTGAACATAAAAGGGGGAATTAGATATTAAGCATGATGGCTTTGTAACACTTCCAGGATCAGAGGCAGTAGGCCACTGAGTACCAGTTGAAGGAAGATGATGGCCTCACAGAGTAGTTGCGTCCTACTTTTCAACTTCCACTGGGGCACCTGGTGGAGAAACAGGATGCTGAATTCAAAGGGTCTTTGGTCTGATTTAGTAGGGCTCTTTTTATATTCTTAGATTCACCAGCATAAAGTTAATAATTATATGCTTCTCTGAAAAAAAATGCTAAAAAAATAGTGACAATTGTTTTTTAAAGGAACCCCAGAAAAATCTCTTTAATTACACCTTTTTGCATTTAATCTTTAATATCTACATGAGTGGGCTTTTAAATCTTGATAGTCTTCCTTCACCACCACTTCATCCCTGAATTATGAATTCATCACTGACATGCAGGCTTTGTGGAGCTGGCATAGAGGAGAGAGGAGGAGGAGGAAATAACAGGGTTTGCTTGGTTTCACATATTGATCTGAAAGGTTGAAACTGAAAAACTAATTCCTCCTGGATTCCTATCCACCCACAGCAGAAGTTGTTTCATTGAGTTGAAGGCTTGGATTCTTACTGTATTGCAAAAGATCAGAGACCGACAGAGTATTATGAACATTCCTTGCTTCAGTATGTTAGGTTTAGATGCCATCTGTTATTTTTGGGATTTAGACTAGGCAACCCTAATTCCTAAATTCTTAATCTTTCCAGCAGAGGGCATGGGGCAAACACACTATTTTAGTGGGTAGTGATCTTTAAAAGCCTGTCCCAAAAACAGGGCTTAATATGAGCTAATGTTCTGTAAAGGTGGGTCCCAGAATTTGCTTTTTTCATCTGGAGCTCAGCCCTGGACATGTGCATTTGCATCCTGCTAAAAAAGAAGTAGCAGCTCCTGGCTTCTGCTTGCACTAATATTTCCAACAATCCAACACAAATCATGTTTACTTGAAACACCCATCTCATTGATTTAAGTGGAATTGGCTTTGAATTAAATATGCTTAGAATTACTAGTCTTAAAGAGATACAGAACAGAAAATCCCTATATTACATATCACTTTCCAAGCAGGTATCTTTATACTGTTAGATAACTTTCTTAGCTAGAAAATAAATTAATCTACTTCAGTGTCTACATTAAAACAGACTAATCAGTGTGAAGTTAGTGCCAGATACTGGATCCATATCACAACTAGACTGCTTTCGTGTGTAGGTGTGCCAAGACCCAGTTGACATAACCACCTTGATGTAGCAGTGCAGCCACTACAAGTTACCATCTCCGGCTTATTGGCCAATCTTGTGACTTCTTCAGCATGTGTTGACATGGTGACTCTGTGCACATCTTGAAGCATTTTATGTAATACTGTCTATAGTCTGTGGTCTTTGCATGTGTCAAAGCATTCCCTACTTTAGGGAGAAAATTACAGCTCCTGGGGGGGCTTCATCACCTTATCAAAATGGTTGTGTGAATCAGCCTGTACCTGAATGCTTTCCAGTTCCTTATTTATTTATTTTTAATTGTGTTTTTTATTCTTGATTTACAAAAGTATGTGCAATGTCTCTCTCTCATATTTTTTCCAAAACAAAATTAAAAAAATTAAAAAAATCCTTCCAGTAGTACCTTAGAGACCAACTAAGTTTGTTCTTGGTATGAGCTGTCGTGTGCATGCACACTTATGGCAGACCAACACGTCTACCTACCTGTAACTGTATTTTTCCCAAGTAACATTTTTACAAATCAGTTTCATTTGTTGAGACATTATGAAGAAAAGGGGGGGAAGAGGTGGGCGAGGGGGGGAAGATGGGTGGGGTGGGGTCAGATGACTATGTTTCTATTTTACTTCATGTATGTAGGGTTTGGTGTCAGCGTTGCTTGTGCAGGTTCTCTGTTGTTCGCTTGTGTTGCTTTGGGGGTAAGAGGTTGGGGTTGGCTTGGGGTGTGCTTGTTCATTTGTAGTTGGCTGTGGTGGTCTTTGTTTTCATGCGTGAGTGGGGTGGGTGGGTGTTTTGGATCAGGTTAGCCACATTGATTTGTATGCTGTTGGTGGATTTTTGTCATTGTCTTGTTGGGCTGTGTGTTTGATAAAGGGGAGCCATACCGGGGTGAAGGCGTCTTCTTCTATTTGTCCCCGTGTCAGGTTGAGCTTATTGGTTAATTTTTCTAGTAAGGATTCCAGTTCCTTATTTCTCTCCAGAAACAAACAGCAGAATCAGGGGTTCAGGAGAAAGCTCTGCTTTGTTTACAGCTTCAGCCTGAAGTAGTTGCTTGGCGGTAGTAGTTGCTTTGCCTATAAAGGGAAGAAGAACTAGTCATAGTCTGTCGATCAGTCTGGGGGCTATGTCAGGGAAATGGTGATTTGGATTCAAGGTTTCCTCTGCTCCACCCCAGCATCGCTGCTCCTGGCTGCATACTGGACAGGGGAAGGAGGTAGCCACGCTGTGTTGCCAGCAGCCTTTTCCCTTCCTGGCTTTGGGGGAGAGGACAGGAAACCAAGCACGGGGCGGGCACCGCTTTGCTGCGCTTCTGGCGCTGTTTGCCCCGCACTCCTGGCTGCATACCGCAAGGTTGCGAAAAAAGCCACACTTTAACTTCTCATGATCGGAATTTGGGGGGGGGGGAAGTGAGGCTTATATTCAGGCCAATACGGTATTTAATGTTTTGGTTATTTGGAATAGTATATCAGAAAAGCCAAATTAGGTAGGTCAGACCAATGGTCCATCTAGTTTGCAGTCCTTTCCTTAGCAGGAACCTTCCTAAAGAATCCTAAACATTGCCCATATCCAGGTGCTTTAGGAAGTTCTAGCTCCTAAATGTAAGGATGCACTAAAAGCAACATGATAGATGCCTATAAAACACAGCAATAAACTTGTTGGGTGTTTGTGTGTGTGTGTTTGTGTGTGTGTATGTGTGTATGTTTCTAGTGGTTCAAAAGAATGTATCTGCTAAGCCCATACCCTTGCAGTGAGTTATAAAAAGGGAAGGAACCACTAGAGTCATTACATTTCTGAATACCAAGGCTTCCTCCTTACGAATAAGAGAATCCAGGACTGTAATATTTAATTCTTTCCTATGATTTGTCATCACAGTAGTAGGGTATTAAAGTACCTGATCTCAAGAGCACTTAAACATATGTTCAACTTTGCTCAAAAGGGATTATTAATTTGGATAAAGTTACACATGTGTTTTGAATAGTTGAAGGATTTGAAGCTCTTGTAGTCTCCTTTAGATTTGGAAAAAATGTTCATAAGAAAGACTGCACTTAGAATTGTCCCTGACTAATGTGAAGTTGATAGGGACCCAGGTGGGCGGCGCTGTGGGTTAAACCACAGAGTCTAGGGCTTGCTGATCAGAAGGTTGGCGGTTCGAATCCCTGAGATGGGGTGAGCTCCCGCTGCTGAGTCCCAGCTCCTGCCCACCTAACAGTTCGAAAGCACGTCAAAGTGCAAATAGATAAATAGGGACCGCTCCGGCGGGAAGGTAAAACAGCGTTTCCGTGCGCTGCTCTGGTTCGCCAGAAGCGGCTTTGTCATGCTGGCCACATGACCCAGAAGCTGTCTGCGGACAAACGCCGGCTCCCTCCGCCTATAGAGCGAGATGAGTGCCGCAACCCCAGAGTCGGACATGACTAGACCTAATGGTCAGGGGCTCCTTTACCTTTAATGTGAAGTTGATATATCCAGTTCCCTCCCTTCTCCACTCTTTCTAACAGACACACAAAATCTGCACTTCTGTACATACATACACACTTCAAAAATCATTGAATGTAATTTTAAGTGGGATTTCCCTCCCCCAATAAATATCCTTCCAAAGTTGGAAGTACTACTGACAGCATACTTATGAATTTGGAAATACAGTACACAAGATCACTACCAAAAACATATAGGAACCAATTTTTATTTTAAAATATTTATATACTGCTGTTCTGGGCAAATGTTGCTTTTGTAATATTATTAAATAAGGTTCTGAAGCTGAAAGCTATATCTTACATTTTGCTGACATGGAATAGTGATTGATGTGTCTTCATATTCATTAAAATGTTTTCTGTGGATGGGTTGTTTGCATATCTAGCTTCTGAAACCTCAAAAGGCTTCAGATTCAACTTGGCAAATTCACATATATGTTGTTACAGTGTAATAAGAGGACTTGGCAATGGAATCCAAACCCTTTTTTCAGCTGGACTGGGTGTGCATGGGGGGGGGGAGTGTATTGGGCAGAGGTGCCCCTCCACCTAGCCCAACCAACCTCAAGGTTCAAGAGTATACAAAATAAATTGAATATGTGCAATTATTATTACATTTTCGACATTTGAAAAGCTGAACAAACTTATTTGAACACAATTCTGAATTCCATAAAAAAGGAATGTAATTTTAATTTTTTTAAATGTACCAAATGTTGTTGACCCCATTATTTTAATGTTGAAAAGTAATGAAATTACATTTATATCTAATTATTTTGTGGAACTACCAGTGGTCTCCCATTGGTCAATATCTGCTTTGCTTCATCAATAGTGCTGTATCAGGTTCTTCCAGATAATTTACTGGACCCAATGTTGACATCATCGTCGTTGTCATCATCATCATCATCATTATTACCTGTATTGCAGAAACCAATATGTATTCTTATCAATTTACATTTTAAGGTTCCTGCTGAAAATACTAAATGCATCTGACTTCCTATCCTTTAGCATGCACATATCATACTTTGCCTCGTTGTTGACATTTTTCAGTAGTATGCTTCCCTGAGTAATGTTGCTGGGACTGCCATAATATGGCCATTTGGAATAGTGCAGCTGCTCCTGCTGTTAACAAGGAAGATGTAAAGTGCCTAGAGAGTTCGCCCCCCAGCCACAGCGTCTCACTGATTTCAGAGGCTTGGAATGTTGCATCATTTTTATTTTGGAATATTGTATGTGTAAAAGGGGAAAGCTTATTGCTTGGCTTATTTTATTCCCATCATCCCAAAGTTTAATCACATTCAGGGTGCCAATAGGAAGGGTGATGATAAGCTAAGAGGTCTGACTCTGAGGTGACATAAAGTGTGTGGTTCATAGCAGCCCAGGAGATGTGCAAAACAATGGAAAATGTGCTGACCTCAGCTTAATTGCAACAGCACACTAAAAATTCTGCTTGGTTTCAGACTTGTGGAACGCACAGTCACTATTGTGGATTTCAGCAGTTTCCGGAAATAATGTGCTAGTCCAAAGACAACGTATTTGATGACTTTAATGGTGAGTGTCGTTTATTGGAGGGATCCTGTACAGCATGCCCAGAATTGGAGTCTTTGCAAGGAGTGAGTAAATCTCTTGATCTCTAAAGGTTGACTGTTCCAAAAGTGGGTTGGGTAGAGGTGTCTAATCAAGAGGCCAAGCACAACTGTAATCTGGAAAGGTGGATTGTCTCAATAGATCAGGTAAGTATGAAGAGAGGAGCAGGCAGGAGAGTTGGTAGTTCTAAATTAAATTAATTAAGTAAAGGGCTGCAGGACCAGGAAATGGAGCATGAGCAGATGGGCAGAATATGATGTAGTATCTGTGAGTTGCACATGTGAGGTGCTTTGATGAACAGACAAATTCAGCTAGCAGGAAGGAAAAGCAATATAGGAACAGGAAAGGACAGAAAAGAACCAATCACAGTAGGAGCAAGGCAAAGATACAGTAAAACTACTCGGGTCTGTGAAAGCCTATAATTTGCCAATGACATGCAGCAGCTCATGGTTCTCTGAAGAACCCCCAGTGGCTGATTAACCGGAAAAGAATGAGACACAAACTTATAATTGTTGCGCTTCTCTGTTCAGGGGACTAACTGCATTTTATTTTAGAATTTGTAAGTTTTGTTAAAATGCAGGCACTTTCAAAAGGTCTAATACAACTTTGTTGTTGAAATAAAAATATAAGTTGTAATTGTGAACATTTCACATTTTTAAAAGAAATACATTTTCACTAAGTAAAAAAAAGCATTCAGACTAATAAACAATTTGGGAAAATATAAGATTATGCAGGTAACTAAAAACTATAGCAACAGCAAACAGTTATCAATAGTTGAGAAGGCATTGCCTTGTTTTGCTATTTAATTAATGGCTGATTGAATTCAAATATTAAGGGCAACAAAATTGCTGGGTAAAGCAATCTAAAATCAGAAAGTCAACAAAAATATAATTAGATAAAGCAGCACTTAAAACAATAATTTTAGAACAGATAGAAAACTACCCTTCCCCTCAAAAATCAGCAATAAGGAATTCCAGAAAAAAGAAAAAGAACAAAATCTTATGGCAAGCCAATCTAATTCAAACACATAATCCGGTGACACAATGACATACCTATGTTATACTATACATATTGCGGATATAACACTCAAAACCCAATGATATCCCATTTAAAAAAAGTATGTGACTGGGTTAAGTCACATACATAAAATTAAAGTCATCTGTATAGCGAAAATGGAAGTTATGGGTTGTTTTTTTCTCAGATGGATTTGTAATAAAGATAGGTGCCCATCATGAAGTTACAGGACTTGGACACTGAGGACCTGAGTTAGGGAGGTTTGTTGGTCACCAGTTCTCCCTAGTGTTATACAGTGTTATACTGTGGAGGGAGCGGGTGGCGCTGTGGTCTAAACCACTGAGCCTTTTGGGCTTGCTGATCGGAAGGTCAGTGGTTCAGATCCATGTGATGGGGTGAGCCCCTGTTGCTTTGTCCCAGCTTGTGCCAACATAGCAGTTCTAATACACACTAGTGCAAGTAGAGAAATAGGTACCGCTGCTGTGGGAAAGCAACATATTTTTCGCTCCATAAGACGCACCTGAACATAAGACACACCTAGTTTTTAGAGGAGGAAAGGGGGAAAGCCCTGTTGTTTTGAGGATCAGCTCAAAGTGGTGCAGCTTTTTTTGCAAAGAGGAAAAGCCCCCCTTTTATGGGGTCCAACTCACAGTTCTGCAGCTTCTAGTCCTACAGCCATTTCTACAGTGTCCAGACAGATAATCTAATCAGCCCGTCACATGTAGCTGGGGAAACAAACAGCCTCCCTGTGCATTCAACAAGGGGGCGGGGCTGGAAAGGGAGCCTTATCTCTCTCCCAATCACTTGCTGAACGCAGCTTCCTTTCAACACCCCCTTCTCTCTTTGTAAAAAAAAAGAGCACAATTTGCTTTTGGCCCCTAGGCAATTCGGCGCCAGGGACCATGCATTCGCTCCATAAGACGCACAGACATTTCCCCTTACTTTTCAGGTGGGAAAAAGTGTGTCTTATGGAGCGAAAAATATGGTAAATGGCATTTCCATGCACTCTGGCTTCTGTCACGGTGTCCTGTTGCTTGATGTATTCCCTGGGAGGGCTATGCCCTAGTAGCCCTAGTGTAAGAGCCTCCACTGATGAGATCATTGCTAGGTGGACAGACACCAAGCTGCTTCTAAATTTCTTGCATGGAGCTGACTGCTTGGTTGAAAAGAAACATGTCAGTGTTCTCCCTCATCTTTGTCAACTGCTCAATCATTAGCGCTGAATGATCACAACTCTGCTTTGCTTCTCTGCTCTCCACAAGGACATGTTGATTTAGTCAGACTGTGTGGCATCTGTCAGTGTCTTGCATGGATTTTCTGATGCTTAATGAATTTATTTTGTAAAACAAACACCTTCTTGCAGTCCACACATCTATGGGGTTTCTAACACATTGGGGTGGGGGTTTAGGCACAAAATATATTTTTGCTTTTACTTCCTTTTTTGAGAGTTGGTCAAATGTTTTCTCACATTTGTTACGTGTAAAAGTTTTGTTTCAGAGTAGATTGCTGTAAGGCTTGATTTCTTACTGAGGTTTCCCCCACAAATCAGTCATTTATAAAGTCTTGCCTCTTAATAGATCTTAAGGCAGGCACCCCCAACCTGCGGCCCTCCCGATGTTTTGGCCTACAACTCCCATGATCCCAAGGTGTTTCACAAGGATAATTTTCACTTTAAAGTTTTCCCCACACCCAGTGTACTTGCAGTATACTTTAATTATTGCTGGCACTTTTGGATAGATAATTACAACCTTCCATATTTTGAGTTGTATTGTAGGACAATATTGCTGTCTTTCGTGATATTCACTTTCCTGATATTCAGGTTTTGCAGAAGCATCTCCTTCCCCATTGTTCAGCCTGGACCCTGAGGTCCTCCTCACAGGGTCTCTTCTACTGGTTACTTCACTATGAGAAGCGAGGTTACAGGGAACCGGGCAGAGGGCCTTCTCGGTAGTGGTGCCCTCCCTGTGGAACACCCTCCCTTCATATGTCAAGGAAATAAACAACAATCTGACTTTTAGAAGACACCTGAAGGCAGCCCTGGATCAGGAAGTTTTAAATGTTTGATGTTTTAGTATTTTCTCAAATATGCTGTGAGCAGCCCAGAGTGGCTGGAGAAACCCAGCCAGATGGGCAGGGAATAATAATAATAATAATAATAATAATAATAATAATAATAATAATAATAATAATAATAATAATAATAGCAATAATAGTAATTCCAACCAGGATGAAGCAGAGGATGTAATCCATCAGTTCCCACATTATGTTTCTCTTCAACCATCACTCATGTCTACCTTCGCACCACTCATGTTACTTCCAACAGATGTAGGCAGTGTATACCAGAAGTTTAAAGTGGATCAAATGCTTCCCTGGTGTGCATGTTTGTTGCATCATCCACAATATCCTTGTCCTCATCTTCAAAGTGCAGCCCTGGACTTTTTGAAAGCCCTTTGGAAGCAATTTTGCACCTTGCTTAAAGAGGAGAAAGTACTGGTACTTTCCATTTAATGGAAACTGCTTCTCCTGTCCTGCCCTGTTCCTTAAACTTCTGTTTTCAGCAGTTTAGAAAATCAACACAAAACAGTTTCCAAAATATAATTTTTAAAAAGTGAGAACCCTGGCTTAAAATTTGCCTGGAGAAGTTCTCAGGAATGCTGAAGATTCTGTCAATGACCTGGAAGCATTGACATGGACCATAATCACCTGTGTGAGAGCAGCTTATCAAACAGCACTAAGCCTGGTTTCCTGCTTTGAATACACCAGCTCAGATGAAGTGAGCAATCCCAATCCTGTCTGGGGAGCAGCAAGGCAGAGCAGTTGATTGACTGCTGCATCCCATGTCTGCTGACTCAGTAGGTGGGTGGGCATTTCTTTCTTTCTTTCTTTCTTTTTTACTTCAGTTTCAGGCTGGTATAGTTGAAGAATTAGGGCTCTTCGGAGACCCACGTGGCTGCTGGTGCCCCACATCAACCCCTGGGCAAAGCTCTCCAAAATAACAGTGCTCCTCTCTGGCAACTGAGGCCAGGGGAGCAGTAACAACACTCTGTCCTGTCTGCCCCACCTTCTACATTGTAAGGACATCTGATCCATCATGCTGTTTTCACAGTGGCCAACCAGATGCCTGTGGGAAAACCTCGAGCAGAGATTGTGCTCTGCTACAATTAATACATTTTACAACAAATTCTGAGCACAGGCAGTGAAGGGAGGGTGCGGTTTGCCTCACGATGCAAGTTACAGGTCAGATAAATCCTGTTGATGATGGAGATAAGGAGCCCATGGTCCAGATGTTATGGGACTCCAGTTCCCACCCCCAACCAACATGACCAATGGCCAGGGATGAATGGAGGTGCAATCCAACAATATATAGAGGGCCACAGGTTCACTATCCCTGGTGCAGAAAATGGATATGGAGTTGAAAGGATTCCTTTGTATCTTAGCACAATACGTCATGCAAACATGACAGTAAAACTCACAGTGTTAAAGTATTGCACCTGCCGCCAATTTCTACATGCAACAAAGGTAATCACAAACCTAGCCAGCTTCTAAATCTGTTTTCCAACACGTCTTATTTTCCTGTGATGGTAAGGAACGCCATGGAATGTCGCCGAGGCAATTAGATCAGTGCCTGACAAAGTTTGTTGTTCTAAGTAAGGCTGATGGTAGCTAGGTGGTGGTTCTGTGCACAAGGAAACGGTGATGAATTTGGATATGCTGTGAATCAGAAAGTCCGGAAGAAGGAGAGCTGGTAATGATGCAGTGAAACACAATAACAATTTTTAAGGGTCTGGAATTACTTTCATATGGGGAGAGACTAAAATGTATAGGGGGAAAGGGAATATGACACACAACAGTACTAGAACCAGAAGCGCCAGTTAAAATCAATACACATAAAGTAACTAACAAAACCAGTCTATGTAAAGAAGCCTCATATATAGCTCTGTTGGCCTCTGGAACTAACTGGTTAAAAAAAACTCACTAGAGCAGAGGTTTTCAATGTTTCTGATTCCACAGCTTCCTTAACCAACTACCGGTACATTCTTTCTGCAGCATCCCTGTGTGGCTCTGGAGCTCACTTATGTCACCCCTTGCCTGCAGAGCCAGCAGCACTCCCTTGTGGTGTTCCCTCAGTCTCCTCTTCTCTCCCCTCTCCTTGGGAGTTCTCTGGGCAGCTGCTGCCAGGTCTCTGAGCTGCCCACCCCAAAGAGAGGTGCCTCCCAGAGGCACCATTTGCCTGTGGAGCTTGTAGCCAGGACTGCTTCAATAAACAACTGTGCAAGCCTTTGTGAGGCAGAGACGTGAGAGGGCATCAGTAGGGAAAGAAAGAGGGACAGAGGCCAGTGTTGCTCATAGCACCCCTGACCATCATTCAAGGCACCCCAGGGTGCCACGGCACACTGGTTGAAAACCACTGCACTAGAGTAACAAGGAAGTAAAGGACTATCTCCTAAGGCGGACAGGCCAAGAGTCCCATAGTCAGGCCGTATATCTAATGCACCTAATCTCTTATGGTACTCAAGACCAAGTGCTGCTGCCTATATGACTCTCTTACTATTAAAACTCAGACCTGTCATGGTGTTGTTCACAAGTGACACTTGTGTTCCAAGCACTCATGCCAGAGAGTAAGTTCTATTGTACTCAGGGTGCTTCCAGGTATGGGGCTTTGTATTGTAAAAGGGTAGTTTAGATATTGCAAATGGGTTGTTGGCAACAGTTTTTTAAACTTTACTCTCCCCTCCCACCTAAACAGGTAAATCTGGATTAAATAAGGGTTAAATACACACTGGTGTTTTGAAGCTATGGATGCTGTGAAAACTCTGCATGCATCCCGCCATAAACACGAGCAGTACCCTCAGTGTATCTTACTTCAGAGTGCATGTGCTTAGCATAGCACTTATAAGGACAACTTTTAGCCTATAACACATTTTCACAATAGAGTTTTGAAAGGACCTCTGAACTTCACTTGGGATATGTGTGCAGTATGTGGGTGTTGTCAATTCAGCGCTGCAACCAGATGAGAAATCAAATGTTTTCCTGACCTGTAGCAGCCAATGTAGGCCTGACTTTAGAGTTACAGACTAATTTAAGCAAGAGGTGATTTAAATGTAAGGGGGGTGGGGAATAGCAAGGTACTAAAACAAACAAACTTGAGATTGTCTCCTTTAGTGTTGCATGTGAATATGTCTATGAACAGACAGATAAAAGCGTTGCCATTAGCACTGCAGGCCAATTTAAGCCTTTACAAAGGAGAATGTTTAATGCTGTTGATGTGGGAGAAAGCAGAAGAGCTGCTTTTAAATCGAAGAAATCACAGAAATGCAAAGGCAAATACTGGTGAAAAGGAACTCCATCCTAGACGGGATGTGCTCGCTCACCCCCAACCACCCTGAGTTTGAAACGCGAAAACAGCTCGACCCCAACCTTCCCGACCTCCTTCGCCAGCTCCCAGCCAAAGTTCATGCCTTGCTCGGTGTGGGGCAGGAGGAGGGGGGTGACGGACGGGCTCATCCCTGAGCAGCTGTGCGTCCCAGCTGTGGACTCCATTTCCCAGGCTTCCTCCCTGCCCTAATGTATTCCGTTCTCAGGCCGGCTCTGTGTCTCTGTGTGTGTGTGAGAGAGAGAGTGTTTGAGAGCAAGAGCGAGCGTGAGTGTGTGTGAGTGAGAGAGAGAGAGAGAGCAGCTAGGAGTCCCTGGGAGAGTGGAGGCTCATTCACTGATTAGAGGCAGCTTCGAGAGGCAGCGCTGCGCTCTCCTTGGCTCCCAGCAGCCGTGTCAGGCTCCTGCTCACTCCCATGCTGGCCAAAGGCGCTTGCACACACGCGCCGGGCTTAGCACGTCCGGCTCTCCTCCCCGCGCAGCAACAGCCCAGGCTCTCGCTCTCCGCAGCCCGACATCAAAGGGGGACGCCACCTCTCGAGGAATTTTCACGGTGAGTAGCGGGAGATCCCAGGGGTGCCTGCGTGGAAGCCAGGGGTGCATTGTTTGCGTGCATGCGTGTTTGTGCCTAAACGTATGTGTCGATCTAACTTTCCAACAGGGGATCTCCGGGGTTTCGATTCAGTTCTCTGCCCTCGTACTCTCCCCCCTTTCTTCTTCTTCTTATTTTTTTACTTCTCTTGCAAATGCGGGCGCCGATGTTTCGAAAAGTCAAACTTTCTGAACCAAGTTTGCCTCTCCATTTTTTCTCCACGCCCGGCTCTTTGGCGCAAAATTCCCACGGAAGAAGATGCTCATCGGGGTCCAGGGGTGGAAATGCTGAAAAGCGCGCACGCGGGTGGGGAGAGGGGGTTGGAATCTTAATGAGTGTGTTTTTAAAAAACAACAACAACAAAATCTGATCAATATGGTGCCCCCTCCCCTTTTAAGGGTAGCTGTGTTCCCGGGACTCTCCTCCTCCTGCTGCTGTTTATTTTACTGGGGAGGGGGTGGGAAGCAGGCAACACGGGGAGGGGGCTGGGTGGGATCAGGTGCTGGGGGAAGAAGCCTGCAAAACGCAGCCGAAAACCGCGCGGCTCCAATTAGCGCAAACAACATTTAGTTTTAAAAAGGAGAGAGAGAAGAGCGGCGGGGTGGGGTGGGGCGGGGGGAGAGAGAAACGATCCCTGTGCAAGCCCGGGAGATACTTCCCGGCTTTTCTTCGCGTGTCCCACGGTCTTTGGCTGAAATAGCGCAGTTTCCCCAAACAATACCCAAGACTCTGGGTGGGGGGTGGGGGTGGAGAGGACCTTCGTCGAAAGGAACAAGCTTGCTAGTCTCCCTCTGACACAAGCTAGGTAGATATTATTTTTGCACAAAACTCAACATGTTAAAAAATCCAGCATTTGCCCTGTGCGTAGAAAGCACCGCATAGAGTCAGGATCGTCTTCCCCCCTTCAGCTTTCAGTTTTACCACGGAGCGGGCGCACATGTGAACTTTGAGTATTAGAAATTACATAACCGCAATTAAGGCGTACTTTCCGCCTCCCCCCCCCCCTTTTGTCCCAAGTTCCTTTTCGCTGCCACGATGGTTGCGCGCGTGAAAAGCTTGCAGTTTGGAGGAAAGGTTGAAGTTCGGACAAACAACTCTCCCTCCTTCAAAGAAAGTCCCTCTCTGCCTGCATTTTTATCTCCGAGATGCAAAACAATTTTTTTTTAAAAAAACTGGTCGTTTGTTGTATGTTTTGCAATTATTCTCCTGCAATGAATAGCATAGCAAAAGCGATGTTGTGTTGTAGGGTCAACACCGGTGCAAGCGAGCAAATAGAGAACCCGGCTGGAAACCCGGTTGGCGAGAGGAAGTGGAAGGAAATTGGAATATGCATCTTTAGCTGGGCTTCCTTAGCAAAACTTTCTTCGCATTTTCAGCCCGAAGCCGAGGAACGGCCAGCTTTTAAAATGAAACAACAGCAGCCGCTGCAGCGGGGTAGGGAAGTCAGTACAGAGGTTGCAAGGAAGGGGAAATAATTCCTCACCTTGTAGATCGAAATACATAAAAAAACATCTGCTTGGGCACAATGAAATCATTAGGCAATGTCCAGTTCAGGAGTTGCATTGAATGCTTTCGCCTTCCAGGCAGGAAACGTGCAGGGAAGGAATTGTTGCAATAAATTCAAACAGCACGAGGCATCCGCACATTTGATGAGCTTTGTTTAGTATTTTACAAAGAAAACGAGTCTTGAACAGACTGTAGAGATTGGGGTGAAGGGAGATAGATCTCTGCTCCCACTCCACCCGCCCCGCACATATTTCCAGGAAGGAATTTAAAAATTGATTCCTTTTCAAAGTTGCGAAACCGATTTTGCACAGTTATTATTCTTATTATTTTTTCTTTTTTCGATTTAGACGGGGGTGTTCAGTTAAAAAAGTGACCAGGCGTGGCCGAGCGGGCGTATTAGCGGGGAATTAGTTTCCGATTCCTGTATCTCTCCAGTGCACTTTCTGAAATCTGTACCCACTTTTTTCTATTATATTCCCGATGTGGAGAGGACAGTGTGTATATAAAACATCGTTTGAAGTTGTAGTAAGCCGACCGAATTCTTTTCGTGCTCAGTTTAGGCAGCGGGAAAAGGACAAACACCTGTTTTGATTTGCAACTGCAGAAAGTGGGAGAAGAGCGGGTTAATGCTCCTCCTATGAAATTAAAAGCGTGCTTGTTTTCTGCTTTTGCTGGAAATTGGAGATTTGTGCAACAGAACTTTAAGATCCAAATCGATCAAGTATTATTCCTCTACCAGAAAACTTAAGAGTTTGAATAGTTTAATTTTACACTCCCCCCGCCCCCGCTCGCTTAACTGAGGAAGCGTTGTGCGTCCATCTCGTGTCCCTTTGCAGAGTCTTTCTGGGTCGGGGCTGGAGGATGAGATGAAGGCCCCACAATTTGCACATCAGAACCTCCTTACTTTGTGTGGTTTACCGATGGTTAACAAACGCCCTTTGGCGGCTTCGACTTCTGCAAGTTATTATTTTGCAAAACAAAAGAAGGATGCATTTTGTTGGGGTAGGGTGGAAATCTATTATCTGTTTTAGTACCTTGGCCCGTCCCCGTACTTTAATTTTATTTTCCTTGTTATTTTGTTGTTGTTGCAAAGCGGGGGGGGGGGAGGCGGCCCCTTTGTTGTTGCGCCAAGGGGCCCGATTCACCATCGGTTTCATGTAAATGTGAATACATCTTCGTACTTTCCGAACTGGCATTTTGGACGCCGAAAATGCAGTGCCCTTAGTCCCTATGCCGGCCACCGTCTCATGATTTACTTTGGACACCCAAAATTCCAAAACCATTCTGATGTTTAGTGACAAGGAATACAAACCTATAGATTTTCTTAATTCAGCACTGGGATCTGCTGCTTATTCTTGTCCTCAGTCTTGCATTTGTTTCCATTTATTAGGAGGAAATCCAGTTTAGTTTGAATAGATAATCCAGTTGCACACTTTAATTCCCCTCAACATCTGGGATAATTTTGTTTTACGTTATCAGGATTTTCTCAGTAGGAATAAATCTTCAAATTCCTGCTTCTAAAATTATGTGATTCCAAAGTAAAAAGAGCTCAAACCTGTAGTTTCCAACTCTGTTCTTTCCTAACAGCTTGAACTCTTAAAGAAAAAGTTATTTCTTTCTCTCCGCAAACTGCAGGGATTTTTCTTTATTACGTTATTTTAATTATTGGAATTGGGAAATAGCAGGAGGATCACAAAAATGCAACCTGTTTTAGTAGTAAGGAATGTGTGGTTTATTTGTTTTAATTAAGAATGGAAAAGTAATTTGTTACACAGAAACTCTGCCTTGTTTTTCTGGGTTCTGTATATTAATATAAAATTTATATTAATTAGCAAATGAGTTTTCCACCTGCAGCTTGTGACCAACTCTGTTTATCCACTTGCATGATGGCTAGAAGGATGCATGGTGAATTCTGCATTATCTTAGCCTCTCTTCATTTTAGTAAGTTCTCCTCTGGGGTAATTAAAAAATAACATTATAATAATTACCGGTAATAAACAGAGCAACCAAAACCTAATCTGTGCATAACATGTTACATTTTGTTCTAAGTTGTGGGTTTGTTTGTTTTTGTTATGAATAAAGGCTGAAGCTTTTAACTGGGATTCTCTTGGTCTTGCCGCTTCACTTTGCATTTAAGTAATCGGTGCAAATGATGGGTGTTCTTGCAAGGAATCATGCTTATCCATAAAGCCAAGTGGTGATTTTGGAAATATAAGTAAACATTTAAAAAAAATTATTATTATTATTTGTGTGCTGATCTAACCCGGATACCCAGTGGACAGTTTATGTAGCTTCATAGATTTATCTCCACCCCCTTGGCCTCCTCCACTCCTTGTTTAGTTAATTTAACAAAGACTTTTTGCAATCTGTTTGGAGTTTGTCTGATGCCATGGAAAAGTATCTGCTGATTTATTTGGTTGCTTTTCGATTTCTGTCGCTAGACCGTCTTTTCTCTTCCTTTCAGCGAGGATGTCAGCTGTTATTACTTCCTATTGATCCCTTTGCAAAGTGAGAAGTGAACTAAAATTAATGTCAATTCCACTGCTTGGATCAATAGCTGGAGTTATTTTAATCTGGATTTGCACAGGGTGCTAAATTAAAAAAATCAGCATAGAGGCAGAAAAGTAACAGTTACTTACTTTGGCTGTGCCCGCTCCCTTCCAGTCACCCAAATGTTTCATCAGGCTGGTTATCCTGCAATCCATATTTTTTTAATTAAGCAGGTCAGTTAGTTTTCTTATTTTGGGTTCCATATTTAAAAACCAATGACATTTTGACATTGGGAGTGTATTATCTATAGATTTTCATAATGACTGGCCTTGCCGCAGCCTCATCTGTACATGCTCCTAATGATGGTGGTGATAGGGGATAATCGTGTGGGGCAAAGAGATGGTGGAAAAGAAGGTAAGAGACAAGGAGAAAATGGGGGAGAAAAGGATGCAGGAGGTTTTTTTTTTTTAAAAAAAAATAAATAAACTTGGCTTGGTGCAATATCGTAATATGTTGATTTATTCTCTATGTAATGAAGTTTGCGAACGAATAGGGCGATTGGAGTGATTCACAGTATTCTACAAGGAGTGTCAAGTGTGGCTTCCAGATTACTAATTTATGAAATACATTTAACGTAATGAGGTGACAGTGGAAGTAAAAATAGAAAAGCAGGCACAGAGGCATTAGTAGTGTGCTCTCACCCCCCTCCTTTATTTAAATCCTAGAAAGGCTATGGTTTTCCCTCAGTCCCATGGGTCAATTCAGATATTAATAGTGTATTTATGTATTTATCTGGGTAGGGTGTTCCCTTCCCTTTAAAAATAATTGAAAATGAGCATTCAGGTCTCCTAGCCCCTGCTTCACCTTCACCTATTATTGCAGTTTTTTGTTTTAAATTTGTTTGCTTGCTTTTCTGTGGCAAATCAGCTATGCAGAAAACAGTGCAGAAGGTAACTCCGAAAGAAGGCCGACCAGATTCTCCGTGGCATCTTTCTGTCCATGGCTAGTACTTGACAGAAAGTTATTTAAAATTAGGAAGAGACCAAAACCTTGTTAATGTGTGATCTATAATCTGGTGATTTAGCACTGATCTGTATCAGGAAGGGAGCCAAATGAGGAAGAGGCGAGATGATGCCCTCTCATCTTCACACTTAATAACAGTCACTGAGCGTCTGGATACAGAATGGGAGAAAAGGAAATGTTACTGCTGGACAGCATGAAAGGCGCAGTCAGGATTCCACAGAGTTTGTTAACCTAGCCTTGCTCATTCACAGAATACAAAAGCCACTCCATTAGAAAAGAGACTCTTTCAGTAAGTTTTATTTGCTATGTCTGACCTTCTGGATCTAACAGGCACATTTTGTAACAGCTTTTTTATTATATGATTTTTTTGTGGCCTTTTGAGTGCCGCAAGGCTAGCACATTGTTTTAAAGTAACAGTTCTCTTACATTCAAGTGCATTGTGGCATTCTGAATGGTTGGCAGTGGAAGCTTAAAGAGAATGTGATTTTGATTTCAACCCTAAAAAAGGGTTAGAGGGAAAGTTAATTTTATTATTTATACATACATGTAAATGTAAATATCTGTACTGCTACTTTGGAAGTGGGGATAATAGGTAACTTAAAATTTGTAAGTAATTTCAAGGAAAAGCAAGCCTAGACATTTTGTTAACATTTTTCTCTAAATGCTAATGGCATATCCAGGACAGTTTACAAATCTACTTAAGCATGAGCGCATTAGGAAGTAAAATTACTGATCCGTTTTGTGCTGTCCTCAACCTAAAAGGCAGATGCTTGCAAGAGATCATATGGCACTGGCACCCATTATGATTTTAAATATTGTCAGAGACGCCAAGCACTTTATTGATGAAGTTGCTGCTGCTTTCCTAAAAGCACACAAACATCACATGGAACAACAATTCAGAGAAATGTATAAGAGAGGCATGTTTGTGCACACATGCACCATTGAATATAAAGTGAAATCTATAACTTGTATGTATATCTGCACAGGTAGATATTCACATGGGCCTCTACAACAGAAAACAGATATGGTTTCTACATTTTTTTTCATTAATGGGCTGTGCAGATACATGCAGAAATGTTTGTTTGTAAATTGTGAATAACTTACCAACTTTTTAAAATAGTAATTACTTTCTTTAGACATAATAACCTAAAATTGCCACCACTGATTTTCACAGATCAGTATTTTACCCCATATTTTTGTCTGTAAGTAGTCAGGTCATTTGCCTTTCATTTGCTCATTAAAAATTGTTTTCAACCCATATAGCCCTTATTCAGAGCATTCAGTCCCCACAAACCACTCATTCCTTAATCTGAACATGCACTAGTTTATTGCCCTTCTTATAGTGGAAGGTGAGGTCAGAGCAAGTTGCACTACCTGCATGAACCACAGAGTAGTGTGTGGAAAAGTGCCCCATTTTATCTACTTTTGGTGGGGATCTTCTCTTGACTTCAAAGTTTGGTGCCAAACCTGGTAGCAGGAGAAAGACATGTGCTGACACACCCTTAGAGGGAGTTAGAGACCCTTCTAGCTATTTGTGAACTTGCCTGAAAGAGAACACATGGAGGTTTGGTTCTTTGCTCATAGCTCATACAATTTTCTTGTTGCATTCATGATAGGTAACTGTCCAGGACTGAATGGCAATTAACTATTCCCCCCCCCTTCCCTTCTTTTTCTCCACAGCTTTGGAACAGTGATGAAGCCCCAGTGAGACCCCCCAGCTCTACACCCAGACGTTGCTTTGTTTTCCATCCAGGGAAGACCATTTTCCTTGCGGCCCTGTCAAGGAAAGAGACTCCGATGGACTTACACCGGGCAGCCTTCAAGATGGAAAACTCCTCCTACCTTCCCAATCCTCTGGCATCCCCAGCCCTGATGGTTCTCGCTTCTACTGCTGAAGCAAGTCGCGATGCTTCCATCCCTTGCCAGCAGCCAAGGCCCTTTGGCGTTCCAGTATCGGTGGACAAGGATGTGCACATCCCGTTCACTAATGGCTCCTATACTTTTGCCTCCATGTATCACCGACAAGGTGGTGTGCCAGGAGCATTCACCAACCGTGATTTTCCACCTTCCTTGCTGCATCTGCACCCCCAGTTTGCTCCCCCCAATCTGGACTGCACCCCAATCAGCATGCTGAACCACAGTGGCGTTGGGGCCTTCCGTCCCTTTGCCTCCACTGAGGACAGGGAGAGTTACCAGTCAGCTTTTACACCTGCCAAGCGTCTGAAGAACTGCCATGACACTGACTCTCCTCACCTTCGCTTCTCAGACGCTGATGGCAAGGAGTATGAGTTTGGAGCCCAGCTCCCATCTGGCTCCCCCGGCTCCCTCAAAGTCGATGACACGGGGAAAAAGATCTTTGCTGTCTCTGGCCTCATTTCGGACCGGGAGACCTCATCCAGTCCCGAGGACCGAAATGATAGATGTAAGTACCTCAACTTTGCTTAGCTGGGGCAGAAAAATGTTCAACAGCTGTGTTTTGCAATGCTAGGAGGTGTCATAATACTTGAGGGGGATTGGAGGGAATCTATGCAAGGAAGCTGTTATTCTCATACTAGATTGGGATGCTGAGTCACAGAAAAATGACCAACATTCCAGAAATGGGAGGGAAACACTATGTTGTGAATGCATTGGAGGTTGTCTCCCTGTAGTTACCGAGGAACATTTGTTCCAGAGCACTTGCCTATTCCATGATTGTTGCCCTACTGTCTTGTTAAACTCCCTTCCCTCCCTCCCACCCCAACCCTTTCCCTCACATATTTGTCTCTGGTTGTAATCAGTGCACCATTATTTGCTCCCCTGATCAGTGTAAAGGCATTATTATTGGATGTTTAGCGTAAGCTAACTTAAGCCCTTTCATCAAAGCAGAGAAAGAAAGAGAGCTGGTGATGCTCTAGGGGAGGAGATCACCCTGCCCCAATATAACTCTTAAATGGGCAGAGATGTTTCCTGCAGTTCCTTCTTCAAATCCAGAAGTGATATTATTTTTTGCAGGCTGGGAGCCAAGCTGAAGCCAGCCTGTATAATTGTTTTGGGAGCAATGCCTGTTGCAGCATTCCTTTCCCACAGCTCACCCCCTTTGTCATTAAGTGCCATGAGCTCCCCACCTAAGAAGTGGAAGATACGGCGGTATTTGGCTTATGATGGTCTGCTCCAAATTCAAATGCACAGCTTAGATGTTGAGCTGGGATTCCCCCCCTTCTTTTGTTTGTTCTTGTGGGACCTTGCCCCCTCCTGCTTATTTTCCGGGGTGTGTGGGTGTGTGCAGGGTGGGGCATGGAAGAATCAGCAATTTATTTATTTTTTAAAAAAACTTCTACGTGGCTTTCCAGTTACCCCTTGGATACCATTTTTCTTCTCCTCCTTTATGATGCCGAGGAGAGTAATAGAGACGTTGTTGCGCTCTCTCCCCTGTCGGTGCTGCTTCCTCGGGCTGTCTCCTTGAATTAGGCACTGTGTTAACTTCCCAGTGCTACGAGGCATCTGCCGAAAGCCTGCGTACCTTGTCAATAAAAGTCACCATAAAATCAACCTGCCTTGTAAATCCATCGCTCTTTGGTTTTGAAATATGCCATGAGTGTGTCTTTTATGTCAACGTTTGTAAGTGTGGAATGATTCCCTCTTGAAGACAGAAGCTACATGTTGCACTACAGACGTGTGTGCTCTCTTTTGCCCTACAGCGGCTTAAGCTGTGTGAGAAGAACTACTTGCATGTGCTTTTTGGTCTTTGATACCTATGTGCAACAGTTGTGTGTGTACGTGTGTGTGTGTGAAGTAGGGAAAACATTAACAAAAGGAGGAAAGAAGAGATGTATCATGTTCCCAATTATATGTATAAACTCCATATGAATATAAAACTCACTCAGATCATGGCACACTGACTGGAAGATAAAAATAGTGTAAAAAGCTGGCTTGCCAATTAAATATGTCTAGAGCATATTGAAGATTGCATGTTGCTAACCTCCTGTCAAAAACTAGTATAAAATACCTTATATTAATAATTTGACAATATTTAGAAAGAGGATATGACGGTGGGCACATCTGTGTTTACATGTACTCACACACATTGTCTATCTTCCTCTGTTCAGAAAGGACATATCTTCCTTTCACTGACTTTGTTGTTAGGAGTACTGATGAATTCCCAGATAGTAAATAAATGAACCTCATTAAAATATGCCATCTAACGGGGGGGGGGGGGGGTTAAGGAGGAAGTTTTAGAAACACACATTGAAAGTCGGAATAAAATCTGTGCAGATGGTTTGAACGGTGTCAAGATACAGAACGTTTTTCTTCCTTGATTATCGGTTTGTTGCTATAAAAAACATATAAATTATTTTGAATTTATAAAGCTCTCATGGGAGCAAAACAAAAAATGACTTTCTACCCAATAGGCTAGGTAAAGTGCATATTAATGGAGACTGACCAGGTTTAGCTCTAGTCCCGAATATTGCCTCTCATCTAGTTAAAACTTTATTTTAACAGGCAAGGGTTTTAGAGGCATTTTATTGAAACTTAATGCATGTGTGTGAGCGACAGAGCATTGTTGCAACTACTTACGACCTTCAGATACCCTTGGCATGTTTAGATATTATTTCATAGGATATATATTTGTGGACATTTCAGTGTTTTGGAGAAGAGGGGGGTGTATGTTCCATGTATGAAAGGTTCTTTGTTGATGTTTGATAGAATGTGTCTGAGGGCTGAAATAGCTTTCTAGTGACACCACAGCTCGGAACAAAATTAGAGATATTTGCATGTATGTAAATGTGTCCTTATGGGCTTTTATAAATACCTGGTCATTGGCCCCTAAAAAGCTGTCTCCGTTTTCTTGCGCAAACAGTATATACAAACCTTTCCTGTGAAACAAGGATTCTTTTCACCACCACTCTAACATACATTGCAGATAAATGGTTGTATAGACAGGCTGGTCGGCAAAAGTGTATTGATGGAGGTAGTAAAAGCCATCAGATCAGCAAACCCTTTATGCCTCCAATAGACACCCTACAGAATTGCCGGACTGTACTGTTTATTTGTATTCTCCCAAATACTGCAATGGAATCACACCACATGACGGGTGAATAACTTTAATTGCAACACATAGCATTCCTTGTGCCGCCACCAACAGACTAAATTCCATTTTTTGTTTGTGTCTTGTAATTTCAAAGTTGGATTTCTCACTAACTGGTTCATTTGATTTTAAGAAGGGGAATGCTACACAGGGGGTTTGTAGGGTGTGGTTTTTTTGTTTGTTTGATTAAAAAAAAAACACCTAAAGGCAATGCTGTCCAAGGTGTTCTACAATATAAATAACAGGGCTTGATGAAGGAAATGTGTGGCTTTGTAGAGATATAGATGTGGGAATCTCATTGTATTAATTAGATACTAAGTGATACTTTGCGTATTTATATTCCCATGAGGCTACATTCTTATCTCTGTTAATTAGTGTTGTAAATTTGGATTGATTCTCATACCCTCTTGAAAGTCGTTTAGGATTTACTTTGGTATAATAGAGTTTTGGGTTCTGGCTTCAGAATATGTTCTGAGGTTTCACGAAATAGCCTAGTTTACGGGGTTGAACTTCAGATTTCAGTTTGGAATCAGCACTTTACCAGTGCACAATTGCACCCCAAATCAATGGCAGATGTTAACGAGTGCATCATATGGCCTTTAATATATTTTTGCTAATTATTATTTTGCAATCTGCTTCCTGGAGAGAGGTCCATAATACCTTAGTAAATATACTTCTTTACTCTGGATCCCTATGGTTCCAGGAAAGTTGGAGTCTCCAGGAGCTGGGCATGATCCTAGGAGGGTTTGTCAAGGCAAATGTTTTGTCCAGATAGCTCTGTTTAGATGTTCATTGAGCATGCTAATGACATTTATGAAACACTGCTTGCACTGCATTTGTGTTGCACAGGCATCTACAGACACATTCCATGGGGTTCTTCAGACAACATGTCCTCATTAGTGTGGAAGTTTCCAGCTGGAGTGGATATAAACGTATCCCTGTGTGACAGATATCTATAACTCTCCTTTTAAAAACCCTCTTTATTCTTTGGCTTCTAAAATAAATTGTCCTGACTGCTCCCCACAGACTAGTTGCCGCAGTGTTTCCTCTCAGCAGAGGGAACTGGCAGTAAGGTCCGCAGCAGCACCTGGATCATGCAGAACAATATTTTTTTTTCTGCTGGGCAAAACCACTTGGTTGTTGCAGTTCCCTTCCCTCTGTTCATTTTGGGGAACTCCAGAATGCATTATCTCCTGTATCCCTAGAATTACTTGCAATCTCTGGCCTTAATTTTGAATCTACAAATGATGCTTATTTCTGTTTGAGTCACTTTTATTCTTTATTACAGCTGTTTCAAAGTTTAGCCTGTTGCAGAAGAATATTTCTGGAGCTTGCTTTCCACATAATATGGAACATAGTAGTCCTCTCTCTCTTTAGTTTGAAGAATCATATTTCCAGAGCCTCTTCTTGGCTCTTTGGTTCTTTCTAGCAATTTAATACCAAGTGCCCCTTTAATGAAGCATGTAAACAAATGGTCAATCTAGGAGAGCAGGACAGGGAATAAGGCACCATCGACTTCTTCATACTTCATTATTTTCTCACAATTTTGCGTCACAGTAGGGAGTGAACTTCTTGTTTGTCCTCAGAGTTTGGGCGGCTTGTGAAAATCACTTCAGTAACTTGTAGCTTTGAAACTAATGAATGGAAACATCTGAGAGCAAATAAAAGCACTGTTCTGTTTAAATGCCAAACAGGAATTAATAATAATATATCAATTGCTGGCTTTTCTTTTCTCTTAGCATATTATACAACCAACTCAAGCCTTGCTTTAGCTCTGGCTCCATCAGCAGAGCACGTGTTGTCCAGCTGTTTGCATACTAGGGCCTATACTAAGGGAGGGATATGTATTTTAATTATTCCATGTGCAATTTGTAGACATGATGTTTGATTGGGTTTTTTATTTGTTTGTTCACTGCTATATACTGCTATATATTCAAGCCTTTCCTGTGAAATGTTTTAACTACATTAAATTAGGAGCTAGAAGGAAAACCATGATGTGAATAGCTATTTGGGATTAGGATTACTTTCAAACATAGTGAAAATAGCTATGTTTCTAAAGAGTTTGTGTGTGTGCATGTTTGTATGAGGGAGGATACTACAGGTGAGTTTTAAATGAGTGAAAACTGGATTGTGAATACAGAAAAGACCGTCCTGACAGGTCAGCTTTTGATGTCAGTTATGCCAGTTAAAACTCATGGATTTCAGTAGCATCGTTCCAGATTTGTACTGGATTTCAGTAGAATTCTTCCAGATATGTACTGGTTTGTCATACCTCAGACTTCAGTGGAGCCCACAGCCAACCTCTTTCCTACACCTTTATTTCTGCATTTTGGCTTCAGTTTTCCCTTTCTCCCCCTCAGCAAACTGTTGCCGTGACTCCTTGTCATGTCCGTCTCTTTTAGTTGTATTGTTGGAATAAAGAAATGTTTGGGCCGTTAAAGTGGCGGAGAGCTGGTTGTGAGCTGCTCCAGTTCTGCCGGCTGCAGGACCATCTGGCCCTGGCTCGCATCCGCTGGTCTCCAGCTTCTCTTTCTCTTTATGTTAGCTAGGGCTATCTTGCACACTTGGAATGCCTAATCACCATGGTGAGAGGATGGGCCTTGCTGCCTGCCCCTTCCCGTCAATTGTCATGCAGAACCGATCGGGACAAGCGTTTTCTTTGCGGCAGTCGCTTGCCCGTCTTTGCCTGGCTCTTGGCAGAAGGACGGCTTTTAATTGATCATTTGTGGGGGAGGGCTGGGGTTGTTTGAGCCTCTCAAATGTTTCCCCACACAGTCTCTACCACCCGGCCAGATTTCTCATTTGTTGGGAAATGTTAGTGATTTAGCTTTTCCTTCGTCTTCCTTTTGGACTTCTGCTTGTTGCTGTTTTATGGGGAACTCTGAGGGCTTGTAACTGTGACTCCAAGGAGCACTGAGCAAGATATAAATGTTGTGTTTATCTATCCACAACTGGGAAGGGGGCACATATGGGCACTAAATGTTTATTGTTCTTCTTTCCACTGTGTGTTCATGTTTGTATTTGCATGAACGCTTATGGATTTATTATCTGTGGGCAGGGTGAACTCTTAATCTATTTTGCTTCATGAACAAATCCAACCCTTTTCACCAATCCTAAAAACATGCTCCCAAATCTGGTGGTTGAATCCTGTAGAGATTTGATAAAATGCTGATCTTGACAGAGTTTTCTGTTAGAAGAAGTCCCCCCCCCCCCCAGATAGATATATATAGAAAGAAAAATTCTTTTTGGGATTACAGAGGACTGGAAGTGAGGGATAACCTGTGCTGATTTTTGAGGCTTGTGCTTTTTTGTGTAATCTTTAATGCCACAGTTTTTTTAAGTATAAAAGAAGAACTGATGACCTCCAGCGATGGTCAGCCGAGTCAGCCCTGTAGTTAGGCAGAGTGGGCGACTTGCCTCAGACAGCAGTTTCTTAAGTACAGTGCAGCAAACTTCTCACTTGATGGTGAGGAGAGGGAACCGTTTTGATTTTTTACCTCAGGTAGCAAATTGTATTGGGGTGATGGGATGGTTTTATTTATTTTTAAAATATTATTTCAAACTGCAGATTTTGTCATAGGCTATGATTGTGCCATTTGCCCCTGGAATTTAAAAGCATTCAAACAGGTATTTATACCAATAAACAAATATTTGGCTGCAGTATCTCTTCAGCTATATGTTTGAATCTACACTTAGCTACTGCTATTAAAATAAAATGAGCAAGGGAATGACATGGAAGCTGTTCATCTTGGAACCCTCTTCCTGCTTTGTAATGTACTAATATTTTTATTTAATAGCATGTACATTTTGCAGCACAGTCCTATTCAGAAGTAAGCCCCATTGGCTCCAGTGGGCCTTACTCCCAAATTAAGCCAGTATAGGATTGCAGCCTCTGTCACTTTAAGCAAACATCTGTGGTAATTACAAGGTTTTCTCTCGATTCATTTATCCCTAAAGACTATTGGTAAATGTAATACTATAAAATCTGTGTAAAAGTTAGTTGGAATAAATAAAACAGAGATCCTTTTGAGAAGATCAGTTAGCAGTGCAGTAAATGCACACTTGTTACTTGCCGGTAATCGTTGCAGGGTGACTAGATACCTTTCCTGGCTCAAGGAAGCATTTCTGTTGCGGGGATATCACATTTTGCCAGCATTTAAATGCAGTTTTGTCACAGGGAAAGCATCCTGCTCTCCTCATGTATCTATGGTGATTGTGAATTTTATGTGAAATGGGATTGCGGGATTGCTTGATACTTATTGGACAGAGCTGAAGACATTCTTAGTGGTGAGTGTTGCAGTTTCCAGACCCATTTGAAAACATAAACAAAGAACAGCAGAACTATACTTGCATAATCTCTTAAGTGAACACAAAATATAATGTTACTGGTAGTGGATTAGATGTAGTTGCTGTATCATTATGGATTCACATTTTTTAAAAAAATGTGTAAAGACTCAGATAGCTAGCAGAGCACTATTCTATCCATAAATGAGGGGCTGTTTGCATATTATGGTTGCCACATAGTTCACTATGCAGAGCATTTCAAAGTGGTATCTACCTGTATTTGTGTGCAGTGGCTTGCCAGGTGGGCTTGGTGAATTTTAGCGCCACGAGCATCTGAGGTCTCAGGTCTGCATTTGGGGTAGTGAAAAGTCACCAAGTCCTCATAGTGAGCCATGGATAGTCCACTCTTTGGTAATAGCTGCAAATTCAGTAATAAGAAAACAATAATGATATGGTTTCTTTATATAGCAACCCCTTTCTATATTCTATTAACAAAATAGAATGTAAAATGTGAACATGGCTTTTGGGTGCCTCATGGCAGGGTATAATTTATAAATATTAGGAATAACAAATAAATAACAGATGTATGCAGAAGACTTAAGTTAAATAGTTGTCTCCCGATGGCTGGCTATCCCTGCTGTGCACACATAGTTGCAAGGAAGTGTGATACTGTACAATAAAGAGATGAAGCAACATTTTATTTAGGAAGACTGCTAATGCCGCAATCCTGTGCACACCTACTTGGGAGTAAGAACTACATTGGTATATATGTACAGGATCATGCTGTAAGTTTTTTTGAGAAAAGGTGTAAAGCTATTATTTTTCTGTTAATGTTCCTGTGGAAAACAGGAGGTGTTGTTTTTATTACCTCAAATTTCGCAATCTTTTGTCTACTTCCATGTTTGTACGTATCATAACTAATGAACTTTGCCCTCACCATATTATTAAGAAGAGAAAAGTCACTTGAAGGTTTTACAACTGGATTTTTTTTTGTTGAAAACCCTGGTGACATCATTTCTTCAGTGTGAAATTGCATCATTACAGTTGTGTACTTACTGTGAAAGAAAAGTGTGTGTCAGATGGATCTGCCCCGGATGTTAAGTTTAACTAATCACTGTAACACATGTAATTCACAGAGATTTCAGTCGATGAACATCTTACTCTGGCGTATTCCTATAGACTGCAATAGAACTTCATTGAGAATATGCTGGTGTAAGTAGTTTGTGGATTGTTATAATTACATATTTCAAGTTAACAGCAAGTTTGGTTCTCCTCCTCCTTCTGAATACTGAAGTATTTACCGAATACTTTACTCAACAAGAGTTTAATGAAGTTAATTTGGCATCTTTATCAGATCTTTTAAAATGAATAAACAGTTTGCAGCCTCTGCTCCTCAAGCCTTGTAGTCACTGAAATGTTTCTGTGGCAGGATCTGGCTACATTTTGAATTTTGACAAATGCGGATGGCTTGTGTGGAGTGTAAACAGTGATTTAGATAACATTTGCTTTTATATTGGACCTGCAGCAGTGCCTATAACCTGAAGCTGGGGAAAGGCCCAGGGCATTTGGGACATGATGTGACAAGGACTAAGTATGCTTCTGCAAGAGGTGTGCATATATGTGATAACGATGTACACATTGACCCATATGAGGCACATTAAAATATTTAGAATGCTAATGTTTTTAGAAATGCCCTTCTCACCATTTTCTACTGCAGTAGAAGATCCCACCCTCAGAAGACCTCTGATGTGATGTTTATTCATGGCAAAAAAGCCAAGTGGCAGCTGTTGATGCACTGTGTTAACAAGCATGACAATTTGCAGGAAAAATGCATGCATACCAGATAATTTGCATTAAATAGTTACATTTCTAGGCATCCAGTCTTTTGAATTAAAAATGGGTGGTATTCAAGTAGGTTTTGCTCAGAGTAGACCCATTGAAATTAATGAACATGGCTTAATGTGAAATGCCCTCCCATCAGATGTCAAGTAAATAAACAACTATCTGACTTTTAGAAGACTTCTGAAGGCAGCCCTGTTTAGGGAAGTTTTTAATGACTGATGTTTTAATGTATTTTTAATATTTTGTTGGAAGCCACCCAGAGTGGCTGGGGAAACCCAGCCAGATGAACGGAGTATAAATAAATTATTATTATTATTATTATTATTATTCATTTAGGTCAATTAGTTTCAAAAGGTCTCCTCTGAATAAAAAATAGCTGAATAATACCTGGTGGATTTCAACATATCAGGTAATATAAACTATATTTGCAAATTTTTTAAAAAAACCAAGACAAAAGCCTGTTCTCCATGCCATTTTGAATGTGTCATTAAAGGTTTTCTTCTGGGCATTATGTAATGGTCTTTCATAGTTTAGGCTGCTCCCGTTTACTAACCTTTATAGGAGCTGATAAGAGTCTAGAACCAAATACAGTGGTACCTCAGGTTACATATGCTTCAGGTTACATACGCTTCAGGTTACATACTCCGCTAACCCAGAAATAACGCTTCAGGTTAAGAACTTTGCTTCAGGATAATAACAGAAATTGTGCTCTGGTGGCGCAGCAGCAGTGGGAGGTCCCATTAAGCTAAAGTGGTGCTTCAGATTAAGAACAGTTTCAGGTTAACAACGGACCTCCAGAACGTATTAAGTTCTTAACCCGAGGTACCACTGTAAAGCAGGGGTGTTTGCGGCCTCCAATGAGCTTTAATTCCTCAAAGTAAGAAGGTGCAGAGGCCATATTTCTGATCATTGATAGTTTGTGAGGATGGCGAAGACTGGATAATTTATTTGGTATTTTGCTGCATCTTCTCCTTTCTCCCATTGCAGAAGCAAACAGCTGGTTACTGAGATGGGACACTTCCATCTCAGGTACTCATCTATGGGGCAGGAGGAAGCATTGGCAGTAGTGATGTTGTGTATAGGTGAACTAGTTGCCTATCTTTTTATTGCTGTTTCCTCCTGTTACTGCTGGGCAGGAATACAACCTGTAGCTGTGTGCTTGAGATGGAAGCTACTTAACCTCTTCTTGTCTCAAGGTACGGGCTTTGAGGTGCTTCATTTTCCAGTAGGAGATGACTGGCAATGAAGCAAATGGCAGGAGCAGAGTTGCCAGCTAGGGACTGTAGCATATACTGTACTACTCGATATTCTAGAACCACACATTTTTAATGTGTGTTTGTCTTTTCCCTTATTCTCATTCCATTTGACCATTTGAAACTGTTCTGATAGAGAAGTACTAGATTTTATTGCTGCCAAAGTCAGGTTGTGCACAACCCAGTATAAGTCAGACGGCCAGAGATAACAACCCTTCCATTTGCAAGGGGAAATGACAAGTAACAACTGGCTGGTTAAAACCTATATCTCATCTACATCAGATTTGGTCATTGCCTGTTAGAGCAGATAAACATTTATGAATGATAAATATGATTTCAGATTTGGTCATTGCCTGTTAGAGAGGATAAACTTTTATGAATGATAAATATGATTTCTGTTTTTTATTGCTGCAATATCTGCACTTGTTAGCACCTTTTCCCTTCATTTAAATACATTCCATTTTCAGTCTGAAATTTGTGAAAATGCTATTTTCTCTTGCCTTACCTGAGCCCCTATGCAGCTCTGTGGAATGGTCATTTCCTTCTTATGTACACTTCTAAGTTGTATAGAAGGATCAAGACTAGTATTGTTTTGACTGCTTATGCTCTGTTTAGCTTTGTCCAGGCTTTCCAGGATAGTGTAGGGAATCCTCTCAAGTTTTCATTTCTGTTTTGAAAGATAAAGCTGAGAAGGGAAGAAAACCTGAAGGCCCCTTTTTTGTTTACCAGTCACTGTACAAAGCAGATGCTGACAGTGATAATAATGTTTACTTGCATTTGTTATAACTAGGACTGGAAATACTTTGCATACATCAGTCTTTTATAAAACTTCCACCCAGCACAGAGCTGGTTTTATTTTCTATTTTTAAAAATATTTCTATGTGCTGGTATCAAACTTTCTAGCTACCCAGGCAACAGGTTCCTGAGAATTTGTCCAGCCCTGCTCACAACTCAAAGGAAGCAGCAAAAACAGGCAGACTGTGGTATTTCTTTATTTACATGATTTCTGCAGATTTAATTGCTGTTGGATGATTTCATGGCTTAACATGAAGTTCCCTGGTCATAGCACTGCACTAGATGGTCCACTGATCTGCTCCCCTTTATACGGAAGAAAAAAAGCAGTTGCGTTTTTCCTCATTGCAGAAATTGTCTGATTAAATACAGTACAGATTGTGGAAACTCAAAGCACTTTGCTTTCTAAGAAACTAGCCAATTAGGCTATAGCTAAAATTGATTCCTGTTTGGAAAGAGTAGATTAATTTATCAAATGGTAGGGTCATTTCAAGTTTGGAGTTGAAAGTGAAAGACGTTACTATGGTTTTACAAGTTAGATGATCCACAAAGGCTGTTGTAGTTATGGAGTTTTGAATGCAGGGGGGGAAAACTGAAACAAAGGAAGCAGACGCAAGAGACATTTTTGCTGGGGTAATGCTGGAAGCTGTGAGGAATCCACTGCATTCCTGGAGGCAAAGCGAAGAATCCAGTTTCCTTCCTATACCGTAAAATCTCTTTTTTGCCTTTAAAAGAAAACCTTGAAACAACAAGACTGGCTGCCTTAGCTTCCTTCCTGACACACCCAACCATGTGATGCTTCTGTATATTCTTGCTTTAATCATGGCTGACTGATTAACAGACCAAATTGAACCTGATCAAAAGGTGAAATAGGCAGTTAACCCTTCTGTTTAATTTAAGTGGGTTACTTTCTGCTTTGCTTGCCTTTAGCCCTCCATTCCCTAACATGTAGCACAACCCATGCCTCTGTTCGGAAGAAATTCCTGTTTATACTTCTGCTTATGACCCTCGGCACCTGAGAGTCAGTAAGAAGTGGCTTGTATAGATTTGGTTTGTGCCGTTTGTTTGGGTTCGGTTTTTATTTTTCTTCCTAATACTCTAACTAGCAAAGGATTTTAATACTATCTCCTTCTCTTCTTTGAACATGATGCAATTTAGGTCCTGATAAAAAAAACAGCAACCCCTTGCATAGAAACCTGTTGTCGTGGTGCTCAATTTTCTCTGCAACAGCAACGTAAGAATTCTCTCTTCCAGCTCTTTCAGCCAAACAACATAACTCCTCAAACCAAGAATTATTACATGGGATGAATTCAGTTGTTGTCAACACACAAGCATAAACACCTATTTAATAGAATCAATCATAGAGTTGGAAAGGATCCTAAGGATCATCTAGTCCAGCCACCTGCAATGCAGGCATATGCAGCTGTTCCTTAATGGGGAATCAAACCTTTGACCTTGGGTTTCTCAAGTTGCATCTTTGTGGTTCCATACAATTGTTTATATGTGGATAGATATATTTTGCTGGGTGGGATGGGGAGTGGCAAATATGTGTGACTTGATAGATGAATTGAAGTGGTGTGTGTATTTGTGTGTGAAAGAGAGGGGAGTGTGTGAGAGTTGACTCTGGCCCTGCCCACCATTGGCATGCTCCCCAAAGATTACCCTCAAGGAAATGCAGCCCTTGGTGGTGGGGGGGATGTTCCCCAGTCCTGATCTAGTGCTTCACTTCAATTCTATCACCTTTTCTCTCTATCTGACCAAAGCAGGCATGATGTGGAAGATCCACTACAGGATTGCCATGGGATTTTTGTGTGAGATAATTTTAAAGCAGCCATAGTGTTGATCAGAGTAGTAGTGTTTGGTAGAAGGAAGTGTTCAGCCTTTTCCCTCCATGCTGTTTTTCTGATCTAAACTCCCTCCACTTGTCCCCTACTACCACCAGTATAGGGAAAAAATATAGGTACAGTATATGTACCTTTATAATAGGTTACGTAAATTAAGGAAATGGTATGGAGAAAAAAGTTTAAAAAACAAAAAACCTTCGCTGCTATCACAGCTCCAATAAAAATCAGGACACTGACACACACACTTTAAAATAAACAAAAATTTTGGGAGATCTCCTGTGTCACATCTATTCTCACCCTAAGCTAGCTTTGCTAGCTGTGATACTTCATATTTTCTTGGTGAAAAATGATAAAACTTTGATCCTTCTTGAAATTTGGGAAATATGCAAGTTTGGGCATCTTACAATAATTGGCAAGGCCTTTCCCCCAACAATGTCAATTATGCAAGTATCTCCTCCTGTTAAAAGAAATTATTTCCTCCTTCCTTTTTTGTATTGTGCAGGTCATAATTTCATAGATCGGAGTTGGGAATTACTCTTTCATTCTTAAAAATTACCTTTGTGGACCACATGATGGAGTAGAAAACCCTTCTGGTCATGACCCAAAACAGCACTATACAGGTGCACATTTATTGCTTTTGTGGATTGAAATCTGGTGGTGTTTATCATTACGTTTTAGTATTTATCATTACCGACTACCTTTAACTTTAGCTACCCAAGCAATAACAAAGTGCCCTTATTTTTTTGAGTGGTGTCCAGTGATGCCTCACATGTATCATGAGAACTTGAATGATGACAGCAAGAGCCAGAAGAAAGAGAATTCAACTAAGGGCTGAAGAATTTAGGAACAAAAGAAGCAGCCTTATACTGTACTAGATAAAATTGTCCATCTACCCAAGTAGTCTCTTCTGGCTGGCAGCATCTTTCAGGCAGGAATCTTTCACATTCCCTGTTTCCCTGATCCTTATAGATGTGGCTGTTGAAACTGTTTCTGCTGTGAATTCTCCAAAGCTCTGTGGGGGTCTAAAGCCTCTTCTAAGTTCTCAGCAGCTGGCAAAATATTTATTTTTGGGTACTTACAAATATCCTAATTTGAGGCGGTGTAGGATGTTCAGAGCGAGGTGGAAATGTTTTCACTTAACTGTTTGATGTTGCAATATATTTCATTCTCCATCATGCCAGCGTGTGGGTGTCTAACATTCTGGGCTTGTACAATTTTCTTACTGTGATCAACCCTGTAGTTTGACAGTGATTTTTCCAACAGGTAAGTCACAAGAGGCTTAGCAGTTTCTTTCTCTTCAGGAGGGACACTATTGCTTTGTGATTTTCCTGGAGTCTGTGAAATGTGTCTACAATGTCCAATGGTGAGTGGAGCATTCAGAAGGATGTATGATTAAAAAAAAATCCATGGAAGCAGGGACTTTGATAAATCTGCAAGCAAGTTGTCTAAGATTCAAACTTCTCTTCTGTCATGATAAATAATCTCAAAGGCACAAAACATGTTTCCAGATAGCACTGGTTGTCTGTCTGAAGAGGGGTATATAGATAAGATTTAGCAGAGCACAGCTTATTGTACTTAACACCTACTTTCAATAAAATATTGGGTAACGTTCTTTCTCTTCTAAGTGAATGTCTGTGCGTCTGGTTTTTTCCTGATCTCTATGTGCAAATTATATATATTTTGTAAATATTGTAAAACATTTTCCTGGTTCTGAAATGCAAATTTTAAAATGATAAAAAGGCAACTGTGGGAGGTGGTGGGATAGAATCTCAAGTACCTAATAGGTTTATCCCTAATGTATAGGTGGGCTTTGCTATAACTGAATCGCTGCTTTCTGACCCTTATTCAGCTTACTCTTGCAGCTACCAAAGAAAGGAGACTCTACAATTTCCTTATGTTACTTTTTTATCCCTTATCTGTTACAGGAGATGTTTCCTAATATCTTATCTACTTGATCTAAATTCCCCATCACCACCGGTAGAGTTTTGGAATCACCTGTTGGTATTGGCCTGTAGCCTAGGAACCACACATTTGTAGCTCTTTTTCTTTATTTGTGTCTTGCCTTATTGCTGAGGTCTCAAGCTGGCAAACAAAAACAAATATTAAAAACAACCAGGAGAAATAACAATAAAAACAGGGGCCATCAAAAGGACACTTGAGATTATGCTGGGCACCTAAAAGAGTATGACGCCAGCAGTTGATGAACATAACATGAGAACAAGGTTGAAATTTTGTGTCCCACCCCAGAAAAGACCCTGTCTCCTTTCTGGTAGCTATGGACTGAACCTCATGTGGCAGAAGCACTTGGACAGGCAGGCTTGCATAGAAGAAGATAGTCCTTCAGATACTCAGATTCTAGGCCGATCAAGGCTTTAAATGCCCAAACCATCATGTTGAATTGTACTTGGAAGCAGACTAGTAGACACTAGCATAGTACTTTATTTATTTAATTTCTAGACTGTCCATCTGTTAGGATCACAGTGTGGTATACAAAATTCATTTTAAAATGACAATGAACCTAATCTTAAAAATAAACCAATGAATGCAACCAAATGGTTAAAACAAGAGTTCAGTGGCTATATTTCTGCAGCAAACCAAACACTTCAGTTTCAGCTAGTATCATCAAACAGCTCAACTCAATATCCTTCCATGTTCATCTCAGCCTAGATGCAAAGGTAAGTTTCAAGGCAATGATGGACCCTCACAAACAAAAGATACCATACATGCCTCCAATGGGAAGGGAGTTGCATGTTCATAGTGAATGTTGCCAGTTAACAATTTGGCCATCACATATTGATCCTGGTGCAATTTCTGTACTGTCTTCAAAGTCAGCTCCATGTGCAATTCATTACAGTAATCTATCTTGGATATTACTAGGCCATGGATAACTGTATCTAGATATTTTTTCTTCAGAGAGAGATGCAGGCTGTATGTTACTGGTAAAAGACTCAGCAAGCTGTTATTGTGAGCACCCACTCACAAAGCTAGATCAAACAGAACTCCAGACTGGGCCTCAATACATTTCAGTTTTTTAGACTTGCTAATTGCATTTATATCATTTTCTTCTTTTAAGGTTACAGGTAGTTAGCCGCGTTGGTCTGCCATAGTCAAAACAAAATAAAAAATAAAAAAATTCCTTAGAGACCAACTAAGTTTGTTCTTGGTATGAGCTTTTGTGTGCATGCACACTTCTTCAGATACTTCTTCAGGTTATCTGAAAGCTCTTACCAAGAACAAACTTAGTTGGTCTCTAAGGTGCTACTGGAAGGAATTTTTTTTTCCTTTAAGGTGTTCAGGATAGTAAAGGAGTGATCCGTTCTCTCTCCCCCTTACTGTCCCTCAACAAAGCCGTGAGGTTGGTTAGGGTGTGAGAGAATGACTCTCAGGATCACTCAGGGATCTTCATAACTGATGAAGAAAAGCCCTGGTCTCTACACCCTCCACCAGGAGTCTCCCGTGATAGAATTCTCATCAGAATCCAGTGCATTTTGTCTTGTCGCTTGCAAATTTTAAAATTTGCATTAGTTTTTGATGCCCAAGTGACTAGACAAGAATTCTTGGTGTGGCTCTTGATGGAAGAAGCAATGTGGCAGCAATACATGCTTTATTGCAAATAAAATCCCATTGTATGTGGTGCTATATCTTTAGAACTGAACACTGGAGTGCCTACAAAAGTTTAGTTCTGGGTATTTTTCCTGCAAAAGGTAATAATTTTAACGTTTATCTGATTCTTTTCAGTTTTGCTTTCTTTATATGTGGCTCTCAGTACTGTATAGACCTAAGTCATGTCATTGACATCTTTTCCCCATCTGTGCATGTGAACTAGACTCACCTTGCTCCACAACATAAGCTGTGGTGTGGGAAATAGCCATTGTTGGTGATAGCTACTTTATCAAGTCTGAGAACAGTGGGGAAGCATGCCGTTGGGCCATGGTTCTGAAGGCAGCCATGCTCTAGATTAGATTTCAGGAGCCACTCCTAGGCATTTTCAGTAGCACTTCCCATTCCTGCCAACTGCTCCCCCCTCTTTCCTCTGAGCATGGATGGTCAGTCAAGCATGCTAATTTTCCAGCAGAAGTGTTGTCATAATTAGGCAGCTTGTCTGAGGGTTTAGTGGTACTTAACCAGATGTGAAAAGGCTGGTCCCCTAGTCCTGGCTTGCTCACAGGAGCTTTTGCCAGATGCCTTGTCACTGATGTTCACGCTGCCCGCAATGGACTGCCAAGCTCCCTTTCCCACTGCTTGCCTCTCCTTTTATGCTAAGCATCCATTTGAAAACTTTGTCCACAACCCTCTTATTTGGTTGCCTTCTTAATAAATGCTGGGGTGGGAGAAATGAGGCCAAAATTTGACACACACACCTCTACCCTTGCATTGCCTTCCCAAAGCCATTAAAGTGCTAACTAGGCTTTAGAAAGGAGGTGGGAGGACTCTAGAACCCTGTCAAAGCTCTCATGCCTCCTTCCTAAAGCCCATCTCCTCCATTATCCTGCTTTGGGAAGGTGGCACAAGGGCTGAGAGGGGTGTCACATGTTCCTGAGGGATGCGTGTGGCCCTTGGGCCATGCATTGGACCACCCAGAGCTAGATGGACCAAGGGTCTGACTCGGTAGAAGGCTACCTATTACTGTTTACTGTGGCTCCAGCGTGCTCCCACCACTGGTCTTTGAAGCCAAGTGCACCTGATATCAGCCACAATCTATGTGTATCCTCTCTGTAGTACAGGGTTGGGGGGACACCCACAACTTGGCTTTGTTTTAAGCTTCTTAGCCTAAGACAGCTTCCTATGTTCCTATATATATTTTGGAGAGGGGTGTAAACACTTTTTGTAGAAGTAGCCTGTCACCAGAGATAGGGCATATCTGATTTGTATGACATTCCCCTGTTTAGCCTGTCCTGTCTTTAGACCCAATTCATATGGTCAGTTGAGGTCACAGTGGCTGGCTTCCTCTGACAAGCACAGCATTCATTTCATAAAGAACAATAGCTGATTTGTAATGACTTTTCATACAAGTAAGTATCCTATGATAATTACAGTTGCACATGGTAAACAGGGTGGTGAGCCAGTCCTGTCATTCTAATATTGAATTCCTTTCCTGACAGAAGCGTCTCCTGATGCATCTGAGGGGTGTGCCAGATCTAGCTGGTGGGAAATAGGGTAATTTGCTATCAGTAATTTTACACCTATTCTCCTGGTCATGAGAGACTAGCTTTAACTTTGGTACAGAATATTCTGAAACAGCCCCCAGATTTTCCAAGCAATGCATTTAAATCAACTTCAACTAGGTTTAAATTGGGCACATACTCAACATCAGCTAACATAAAAACTTTGAGACACTTTAATTACTCTTTGCACAATCCAGGGTAGTTAAAGAGTGACAAAATAACGGATTTCTCCCCACTTCTAAATGCATGCTAATGGATGGATTGTAGATGGCTGGCTACTACATAGATTGCACCCTGGGTTAAATGCACAAGCCTGAGATTTCATTATTTTTTCACAAGAAGTGTAGAGTGCATGTGTATAGTTTTGTTTTGAAGCATTGATCCAGGTTACATTAGTATCAAGATACTCCTTGGGGGTCCAGTTGGACATGTTGCACACGTTCTCGTACAAAAAGCCTATGCTAACTAGAAAATTAGCACTTGTTTTGCAGGGAATTTCTGCATTTTATGAGTACTAAAGGGGGTAACATTTGGTGTGCCTTGGTTTCTGAAATACCTGAATGTTCAACCTAGAGGGAGCTCTGTTACACAGAGAAGATTAACTGTTACTCACACAGCAGTTGCTTTTACAGTATCCAATTATTACTGTTGTTATTTTAAAAATTTATGCAGCTTTTCAGCCAACCCCTCTGCCCCATAGCCCCCTTTGCAGATGGATAATATGCTAGCTACAAAATCTTTTTAGGTTCCTCTCATTCTTCCGTTTTGTTATATTATTGGAATGTCAGCATGCCATCCACAATGTTACAAAGTGGTGTTTTCTGATAGTTTTGCTTGGGTCATGGTTTGTAGCAGCCATGGCTAGTAATAAAGCGGGACCTCTGAAGCTTCTGGCACAGCAAAGCTGTCGTTATCCCAAGTGCAGCACTTTAGCGTTGCCTTCAGGAGTGAATTGAAGCCGTTCACTTATATGGGAGAAAGGAAAAGAGTGCACTTTGGGGTTTGTCCTGTGCTATACCTGACCTTCATGCTCCGGTTTCTGAGTCAGAGGTCAGGTGCCCTGCCCTTGAGTTTCTTCTAAAGTACAGCCTATTTGTATAGATGGCACTGTGGTCTAAACCACAGAGCCTTGGGCTTGCCGATCAGAAGGTTGGCTGTTCAAATCCCCACGACGGGGTGAGCTCCCGTTGTTTGGTCCCAGCTCCTGCCAACCTAGCAGTTCGAAAGCATGTCAAAGTGCAAGTAGATAAATAGGTACCGCTCTGGCGGAAAGGTAAACGGCGTTTCTGTGCGCTGCTCTGGTTTCGCCAGAAGCTGCTTAGTCATGCTGGCCACATGACCTGGAAATACTGTCTGCAGACAAATGCCGGCTCCCTTGGCCAGTAAAGCAAGATGAGCGTTGCAACCCCAGAGTTGTTCACAACTGGACTTAAGTGTCAGGGCTCCTTTACATTTACCTTTTTAATAAAACTTAGTGGAAGCCATTATGAACTGAAGCACTCTGTTTCCATAGCCCTAGCCCACCCTCACAGTCCTGTGTTGAATTCTATTTGTGCTTAGAGTTACATTCCAGAGTGAGATTATCCTCTTTTGGTGTAATATTTAGAATCAAGCAAGTGGGGATGAGGGTGCTAGCTTCACTGTTCCCTTCAAATGTGAAGATTTGAAGTTGGAAGTCTGGTACTCATAGGAGCTCCGCATGTAAGTTTCAGTGGACAGGGGTGGAAGAACAGAAATTCATTGATCACCAGAAACATGCTGGCGCTTTCTCCCTGCAGCTCCTGGACCTGCCTCCAGTTGAGAGAAATAGAATGTTGTTCCACTTTCCCCATTGTCAGGTGTCACCCCCAAGTGTAGCATTTTGCATTTCCCATAGAGACGGAATGACTGCCATTCTCTGAGGGTGCATCCAGAAGAGAACTCTTATGTGCAGTTGAAACATCACTCTTAGGACCCACCTTGTTTTTGTGATTGTAATAACTTTAAACTGTTCTTAATATTGCATTTTAAATGGTTGTAACCTATCCTGGGATCTTAAGGTGAAGGGAGGGTAAGTAGCAGCAGCAGCAGCAGCATATTTTTAAAGCCCAGTTAATTTCAGATACAGTTAAGAGTGGGATAAGAGATGATATTATGATAGAGCAAGTTGGCATTTTGCAGAAACATAATCAATTGCCTTTAATTCTCAATATATTAGTCATTTACTCAGTTTCTTTTTAGGGTATGTTCTAGCTTTGTAAGCTCCAGTTGGGTAGGAAGGACAGGCTAGGGTGGGCAGTGTTGATTTTGAAAACATTGTCAAAGGGCAACAGAGGCCTTTGAATTCACCAGAGCTATCTTTGAAAGTTGCGCTTTTCTGTTTCTGCTACAAAAGGAAGTTAAATATATAAATCCTTATTCAGGCATCTGTTCAAAGTTTGTCTGACTTGCTGAATTTCTAACTGGACAAAAATCAGAAAATGAAAAAGAAGAAGAAGAAAGGACAACACAAATTTTATTTTTTCCCCTCTTGCCTGACTAGCAAAGTACTGCTATGGCTGCAGCTGCACATACCTCTTGTACTCCTTGCCTCTCCACATACACCCATTCCCACCCCTCCCACATGGAGCCTTAGGCCTTTCCTAAGCTGCTTGGCATGGTCTCACTTTCTTCAGCAACATTCTAACTTCTAAGCGGCTTAATAGCTAGGGAGATTTGGAGGGGAGTGAAAAGGTGGGTGTTTCTCTCTCTTTTTCAGCCCTGGCTTTAAGGAGTTTATTTTCTTAAGCTTATTGGGAAGAATATCGAGTGGACTAGTAAGGAGGTTGTGACGGGCAGGCTTTTTCCAGGATTTGGGAATGTTAAATGCACATGCTGAATTGTGGGCAGTTTTCTTCAATAATTTCCTGGGGAGTTTCTACCACTTCTCGCAGCTTATTTGTTCACTTAGCTCATTTCTGCAGCCAGGTTGATTGCCAGTGAAATTAACTTTCTGTCCTCTTTGTGTAGGGTGGGGTGGTGACAGAAATTACCTCAAAAAGAAAAGTATAAAAAGTGTCACATAAAATGGAGAACCAGGATAGTGACAGTACAAAGAAATGACAGTACAAAGGATGCTCCTCTAGGGTGAGGGGACTTCTTATCGTGAAACTTCCCCAACTTGATGCCTTCCAGATATTTTCAACTATAGCTCCCATCAGCCCCAGCCAGCATGGTAAGGGATGACTGAAATTGTAGTCCTAAAGAAGAGAAGAAGAGGAGTTTGGATTTGATATCCCGCTTTATCACTACCCGAAGGAGTCTCAAAGTGGCTAACATTCTCCTTTCCCTTCCTCCCCCACAACAAACACTCTGTGAGGTGAGTGGGGCAGAGAGACTTCAAAGAAGTCTGACTAGCCCAAGGTCACCCAGCAGCTGCATGTGGTGGAGCGGAGACACGAACCCGGTTCCCCAGATTACGAGTCTACCACTCTTAACCACTACACCACACTGGTCCTAAACATCTAGAGGGTTCTGATTGTGAAAGGCTGTTACAGTGGAATGAACCACTGTTGTTACTTTTAACTTGCTTTGTGTAAGCTGCTCTGAAAACATGTTTTCATTAGAGGATAGGATATACATTCATAAAAGAAAATAAGTGATTGTCCATTGGACATTACAATAAGATATTCAGGGAACTCTGGGACTCAATTTGTTTACCAGCCCTGAGTGCATTGTGGCAGTGCCAAGAAGGAACAAAAGTAAGATGGCAAAATTTGGGTCACACTCTGTCACAAGACAGGTCTTCCCTTGATTATCTTTCATGAGCTCTTAAGTCTGTTGGCATCCACTGTGTCATGTTAAAAGGTAGCTCACTTTATTATATTATTGGGTATTGTCCAGGTAAGTCATTTGTGTAGCAAGGTAACTAACATATGGGTGCTCAGCTCTGAGGGGTGACAAATAATTTGGTCCAAGGCAGCTCTTTTATGGGATCTTACAATTAGCAATTAAAGCATAAAAAATAGTTCCAGGCAGCAACTGCTAAATAAACGCTTGTCACTACTGCTGACTGGGGCTGCTTTATTTCCCTGTGTGTTTCCGCCTCTCTGTATAACTTACGGTGCTGTAAATGCACAGCAGCTGTTAATATGATTCTGTCGATACATTTACCATGGTGATTTGGCAGTATTTGGCGACTGTGTGAAGAAATCACTCACTGGTTGGAAGGCAAGAAAGACAAGCTGTCAATATCTCAGAAGAAATGCTAATAACCCTGGTGACAAATTGTCCCAGGAAGTCTCGAAGGGTTAAAAAAGGGAGAGCATTTCCAGAAACGAGGATTCTTGTTTTTGCTCAAGTGAAGAGAACTCATCTCTCCTAACGCTGCTACCAACTGCTCTCTTGCTCTAGTTATTGGTTGTTTTACCGAATAAATATTCATGGGTTTGTGTGAGTTGACTTAGGCATGCTACTATATAGATTAAAGTGTGAGGGAAAGGAGATTCCTTGCAATGTGCTTCTGTCTGATTTGGAGCAATTCCTGATTCCCATTGCAGCCCCACACCCTCATACTACATCCCACACCACTGAAGAAGCTGCCACAACCCACTCACCCTAGGAGAGTCTTGTCAAGAGGAGTTGTCTGCAAGGGGGGGGGGGGTCAAGGAAGTCCCCTTTTTGTGATCTTCCATTCATTCTATGGATCTCAGGATTCAGCCCTTGATGTGAAGTGAACATTTCACACAATGAATAATTGATTACTATTTTTCGACCCCAAAAAGAGCCCTTTAGACAAGCCTTGGATGCAACAAGGTTTCTCTCCTAATAATCTCATTCCACATTCCACCTGCAGAGGCTAATAATTTGTTGTTTTTTTTAATAGGTTTCCCAGATAACTTCTGTTTAAATATTTCTTGGAACATAATAGTAAATCAAATTACCACCCTTCACAATTTAATCACATGACTTAGGGTTTTTAAAGTAAGTTTGTATCAGCATGAAATCAAAGAGGACAAAGGCTTTGTTTCTCAAATTTCTGCTCCTTAAGTTTGGTGGAGAAAAACCTGAAAATGTGACCATAGGGCACAATAAAAATTAATAAACCAAAAGCAAAATGTCATTATTCTTAAACCACTCCAGCCTCTAAAGAAGTAAGGAGCCCTTAGGAGGGATGAAACATGTATTTTACAAATACCCTGAGCCCTGACAACATACACAGTGCCTAAGTTGCAAATGAAAATATGAAAAATACATGATCACTGCTTTAATGTGTGCTGTATGCTTTCGAAATTGGAGATCTATCTGGCTCCCACATCTGATTCAGGAGTTTAGGATGTTGAGCAAGGTTTTAAGAAAACCTAGGAAGGAAAGAAACCACTTCAGAAGGTGAAGAGCCCTTAGGCTTTCTTAGTACCGGCATCCCCCCACTTGTGCACGATTGACTTGTGTGTGTGGCGCCAGGAAATAAACAAACAAACAAATAAATAAATAGATTCAAACCTGGGAATGGTGAGAGAGAGCTGGAAAGTCCTTGTTGCTCACGATGAGACCCTCCCCAGAGACCAAGGAGGATGTCAGTGATCCAAAAGTGCAGAAATAAAGATTTAAAAGGCTTTTTTTAATAAAAAAAAAGGATTTATGGGTTCCAAAATGGTGCATGGGAACTCTTGCTGATGTTGCGCTATCCTGCTCAACAGCTGTTGGGAGGGAAGCTGTGTTGCAGCGGGCTTGCACACATGGTTCCCTACACTTTCTCGCACTCTGGAGGCAAAGGTACAGTGTAAAAGAAAAGGGCATTCCTGATACCTCTTAAATCTCCCCAGTTCCCTGCTTTGATGAGGCTCTGCACTTACATGCATTTCGCTTACATGCACGAGCAGGTATGGTGGGCATTCTAGAAAGCATCCAGATTTGGAAAGGATGCTGTAGCTCTCCTAGCCTTGCTTGTCTAGAAGCTTCTGTGACCAGGCTTGTTCCCTGTGTCTTTGCATGTCCAGACCTTTGACAGGTCTGATATAACATACGGGTTTTTAATGAATGGTTTATTTCCTCTCATTTCCTTTTCCATGTGCAAATGTTCAATGTTCCTTTTCATTTGAGGGAATATCTAAGCATGAAAGGGTGCTGGTTCCACTGAGCCTGTCTCAGCCCCTTAACTGTGTTTATTGATGTACTCATTGTTCTATTAGCATTTTAGTGTTTTTGCAATCATGGCGATAAACAGATCCATAACTGTATCCTGCGGGTGTAGCTGCCCATGTACATTTAGATGCTGATGAGACCTCCATACAGAAAGTGTCTCCAGATGTGCCTCCTTGGCAGTGTGATACCAACATGCAGCGTCCCCTGGAACCAATGGCTAGGGGAAAGCTGCAGGGTACTGGGGCAGGGAATAGGAACAAACTTTATCCCACCCCCCACCTCCAAAAAGTGCTGGAAAGCGCCAGATTTTGCTGATATTAAGTTATAATTCAAGGCAGTGAACATGTGCTCTGCTGGCAGCTATAAAGATTCAAATCATAAAGTTTTACAGTGGAACGGTTTCTGTAAAAGCATCGTTACAAAGTGGGAACCGTGCCTTTAATTCTTATGACATATGGGACCGCCTGCTTCATTTTGGTCTCAGCACTGTTTAGTGAATCGGTTGGGGTGGTGCATTGGGGGCGTCTCTGTAACTGAAGTCAGGTTTCTTTTCCACCACCCTCCCCCTTACTCCATGGTAACTCAAGTTCCTTGAGAGGTGCTAAAGGCCGCGCTACAGAAGTTACTATATCTTCATGATTAACATTTTCAAAACACAGGAGTTTGGGGATTTTAAGGGTGGGATTTTCTTAGGTGTTTTTGACTTCACCACCAATTAGAATAGATTTCATTTCTCTCCATAAATAAAACAGCTTTTTTTTTCTTTGTGGTATTGTGTTAATCACCACTGTCTTTTGTGTGTCTACTCCAGAGCATAGGTTCTCAAAATCAAGAAATCAACTGTAATTTTGCACATACCCCTCCCACACCACATGTACTGGGACAAAGAAGCATGGTTGGTCTCATATTTGTTTCTACCTTTGGGATATTGTTTCTGGTGTGGGAAAAGCAGATGAAAGGAGAAAGGAAAGTGCATAGTGTGTCTCATAGGTCTCTGCCAAGTTTTAAGTCCCTTGGGATAGAGGGTTCTCAGGATAGGTCCATTGAGCATCAACCCTTGCTATTAATGTGGAAGGAATTTACAGTCTACCTTCTTATATTGCACTGATTGGAAGGCTGTGTGTGATGGACTATTATTTGCCATCCTGATCCAATGTGGACCCTTACTGGAAAGGATGGAGGAGGAATTCACATCTCTTGTAGCAACTCTTCACATCTCCTGGCTTCAGAGTGCAAGTAGATTTAAAAGACTACTGTAGTACCATTAATATTTCATGTAGGATATATTTTGAACACACTGTGACTAGCATTTAGCCCACAATAACTATTAATATCAATAAAATGCAGTGTGTGGAGGTGCATTTATGGGCTTCGTTGTTTGTCAGGTATTGTTGGAAGCAAGGGTGCAAGCTGAAGGATGTGACTCTGAACTCCCTGCTGTGAGTTTGGTAATTCTGGATATGTATTGAACTATTTGGAGGCAGCATTCTGGCCCAGAGGTGGACCACAGCGTATTTTTTTCATAATTGCACAAAATAATAGGGTGCATCTGTTGGCTTGTGCACATGAAAATTCATCAGGTTGCTTACACATAATGAGAGAAAGGTCACATTGGAGTGAAAAATATGATATGGGGCCACTTTTTTTGTCCAAAAGCCATATTGTGCTGACCTGCCCTATGAAGTATTTGGTGTCATTATATTTTGGCTTTTCTTTGGGGTAGGATCTCTTTAGCCACTAGAAATGCAGCTTCTGCGCCCCCTAAAGAGTTATGTGGTACACCGCCGCACAGGGTATAGGAATGATATTAGCCATACGTACGAATATTTCAGTTGGGTCATCATCATCTGAAATATTAATGACTGAGCTTCAGGATAGAAGATTAATACATTTAGGTTTCAGGGAAGAAATATCCTTCAAAACCAATGAATAGTTGCTGACAGGGCAGTGGTAGGCAATTTAGCCTTGTCTAGGATACTGGACAGACAGGTTCTAAAACAGCCAAGAAGTGTTACTTGCAAATGGAAACAGGAACAGGTTGGGTGTGGTGGGCTAAATGCTAGAGCCAATATATTTCTAGAGCAGAAATTGGTAGTTAAATTAAATTGCCTGTGAAATTGCCACCTAATCATTTATATCTCGCTCTTCAAGAATCTTGTGATGCAGATTAAGAGTTTTCTCAGTTTGAGGTAGCTTAGACAGAGGCTTGAATGCTCAAGTTTATGCAGGGAGCTGAGTAAAGATTTGAACCCAGGTCTGACTGGACCAAATACAATTGTCAAGCTTGCTGTCATCGATCAGACACAGGTGACAGATGAAGTAGTTAGAGAAGAATAATATATTTTTTAATTCAGTACCTACTTTGTCTGTGTTTGCTTTGTGTTGAAGCACTGACTTACAGGGCAATCCTAGCCAAACTTACTCAGAAGTAAGTATAACTGAATTCTGTGGAATTTATTCCTGGGTAAGTGGGTCTAGGACTGCAAACTAAGTTGTACTTGGCTTACATGTTTGATGGTTTCTGTTTAAGGCTAGGGGTTCTCAAAGCTTCTATGAGTTAAACCTGGGATTCTGAAGAGTAGTTCTTTAGTAGAGTCTGAACAGAGCCTTCCTTACACAATATGGGGCTGGGTGCTCTGGGTATTGCTTCTGAGCAATTGCTCCCTACAGAGTCTATTACTGTAGAGCAACCATAGTGATGGTGCACTAAAATTACATAACTCTCATTGGCTTGAAGTAAAGAGAAAAAAGAATGAGTTTGCCACTTACTTAGGTCTAGGGATGCTCTTTTGCCATTAGTTATTGACTGTTTGTTTACATGTCACACACTAAGCTAGGATTGGCTTGCTAGGCTATTTTTGGCTTGTGAGGGGGCAGTGAGGATGGCTCAACTCTATGAGGGCCACATGCCAGCGGTGGGTATAGCCAAAGCTGCCAGTGCACACTAATGCACAGATGTACACACTATCATTGCACATACAATCCATATTTACACACCCACACACATCCTGTGGTTTTCCAGTGATCAGCAGAGAAGCAGGGGGTTCCTCCTCATTACATAACTGGGAACAGAGGTTCCATTTCTTCTAGCCCAGTGCTGCAATGAGATCAGTCTCCGAAGAGGATGAGCGACAGCACATCTTGGGCTTGTGAGCTTTCCAGTTCTCTTTCTCTGGCACAGTTGCAGGGAGAAGGTAAAAAACTTCCAGTTCCATTTTACATTGACCATAATTTAGTGTTGCATCCAAATCCTAAATTGTGGTTAGTCTTAACTAGGGTTTGATGAAACAAAACAAATTCATAAGGTAGAGCTTAACTTTGACTTGTTTAAGCAAACCATACTTAAGGTTAACCACAGTTTGTCTGGTCTCAGGTATCATTACTAGTTGCAGGAAAGCAAAAACTTTTGAACTCTTCCCACATCTGCACTGTAGGAGGATCACTGGCTTGTCCTTGTAACACTAAACCATGGTTTACCATTTCATGCTAACACAGCCATTATGTCTGTCAGTGCAGCCGTCAACCATTTTATTGGATTTTTGTGACAGTGCAGCTGAGTATCCCTATGTACACATGTTATGGCCCAAATTAGATTATGGTGTGCAGAAACCAGGCACTACTGAACTTCTCTTAATTTGTTCTGCAACAGTCACAAAAGTTTCTGACTGGATTTGCAAGACACAGCAAGGGATGGTATGGTACTGCTTCCTTGGAGGAGCAGATCAATAACAGAGGCTGGTGATACATGAGGGAAGTTAGGGATGGATAATCTGGTGAATTTACATGACCCTGACTGGCCTGTGAAAAGCTGCAGTTTTGTTGGGCAATTTTCAGTTTTAGTTGCTGCCCGTTGTATTTTAAAATTGCCACAAGACTAGCTTGGGTGCATGGCAGGGAAGCTGACTTTTGTGGTTCAAAGGAGGCATATACAGTCATACCTCGGGTTACAGACGCTTCAGGTTGCACATTTTCGGGTTGCGCACTGCGCCGAACCCGGAAGTACCGGAACAGGTTACTTCCAGGTTTCAGCGCTCGCGCATGTGCAAATTCACCGAATCACAACGCGCATGCGCAGGCGCGGTGCTGCGGGTTGCGAATGCACCTCCTGCATGGATCACGTTCACAACCCGAGCGCAGTGGCGGAGTAAGGCTCCGCGGCACCCGGGGCGGCAAAGGAAACGCCCCGGGGGCGGGGCCTCTTGACAGCACATTGTGACGTTGCGACGCCCCACCCCCAGGGCGTTTCCAGGAGTGCCGCTGCCGCTTCTGCAGCCCCCTTTTAAGCCTAAGAGCCCCCTTTTAAGCTCTGCGGCTCAAAAGGAGGCTGTGGAAGCGGCGGTCCGACGTCGTCGGGCCGTGCGCTGCCGCTCCCAGGGTAACGGAGGGAGCGGCAGCGCGTGGGAATGGTGGGAGGCGCTGCCGCTTGTCACCCCCACGCGCCGCTGTTCGCTCCGTTGCCCCGGGAGCAGCAGCACCGCACACAACATGCGCTGCTGCTCCCGGGGTGACGAAGCGAGTGGCGGCGCGTGGGGGTGACAAGCGGCAGCCCCTCCCGCCACTCCCCACGCATGGCTGGTCACCCCGGGAGCAGCAGCGCTGCACGGACGGGGTGCTCCCTCGGCCGTGTGCTGCTGCTCCGGGGTGACCGACGTTGTGTGGGGAGTGGCGGGAGGGGCCGCTGCTTGTCACCCCCACCCGCCGCTTGTCACCCCCACCCACTGCTTGTCACCCCTGTCACCCGGGGCGTGCCGCCCCCACCGCACCCCCTAGCGACGCCCCTGCCCGAGCGTCCACTGTATACACTTCAGAAAGGAATAGAGTTCCTAACTATAAGAGGTTTGTGTGTGGCTGATCTAGCACATTCCCATTCTTGCCAAATTCCAGGGAGGTCCTACTGTGTTTGTGCCTTTATTGTAATTACGTTGCATTGCTTGTTGTTTTTTGTGGCCCTTTGAACCTTTCCTTTAGGATTACACCACCTGCTCCTCCAGTTTTTTCACTTGTATGTGTTAATGCGGATACTGGTTTAAAACACACACCAGAAGAGTTACCAAGATATTGAAGACGTGCTTCTTTGTTGTCCGTCAGTCCTAATGGCAAACTCAGGTGGTGAACGCTGACAGGACTGGAGCCAAAATGGGACCATGGAGCAGGAGCAGGATATATGGTGCAGGTGCTAATAGCATGCTTGGGGAACCCACAAGGTCATCATAACTTCAAAAATATTTTAAAAGTCAGACCTAAGAGTTCAACATCGCCTTCTGCAAAGTCTTAATGAGCACTGAGCATGCTCAGTAGCCATGGAGTGCTGAATGTTAGTTGGAAAATTGTTATGCATTAAGTTGACTGCAATACTCATTCTGGCCACCATGGCTGCAGTTCTCACTCTGGTCCACAACATGCAAATGAAGGATTGAGAGTGCCATTCACGGATTGGGTAGCTAGAGGGAGTTTGTTACTGTTGCAAGTTACTTAGTACTATATAAGCCAGCCGGCTAAGCTGTAGTCAGTCCAGGAATCAGAGCTTAAATAAAGAGCTGGTTGTTTTAAGAGCTGTGTCTTCATCCATCTTTCCCACTATTTAACAAAAAGGAAAAGAGAGGGGGAGAGGGGATGGACTGGCAATCTGCACAGGAGTACTGCTGTTAGGAGATGAGGAAAAGTCCAATAGAAGACACGCTACAATAGAGGGCACCCTGCAACATTCAGTGTAGGCCCTGTTTGTCTACTTCAAAACTTGCAGTTGGTAACACAGTATGGATAACATGATGCTGAAATTATGTGCAGTAAACATTTCCGTAGACAGTACTGATATAGGAGTGCACCAAGCTGTTCTTACGTTACAAAATCAAATAGAAAACCCTCCATTCCATATTTAGGCAAGAGACCATTGGGAGGTGTTAAGTCCCTTCCCCACCTTACCTCCCCCTGCTTAATGCCTGAAGGAGAAGTTTTGGATTTGACCCTCCCCTTCCTTGGCAGCTGGCTAGTTTATGAAGTAAATAGATGGAGACAATAGAGTTGGTGTCAAAAAGCTTGAGGTGATTCTGTCTGCATCATTTTGAAGAAAGAAAGAAAAAGAAAAATACTACCTTCAAAATGGGCAAGTCAAATTTTGGACTGTTCAGTAGCTTTTAGCATAGACATGTATAAATTATTTGTGTGTAGTGTCACTGCAGACCTCTTTCCTATCTGGGGCTTTAATTTTTTTATATATAATGACAAAATAATAAAAAAACTAATTAAAAAGGGCCTTGGCCAATAAGGAACTTAACAATGAGAAAGCAGCACATGTACCTGCTTAAAACATTTTTATTTAGGCAAGCCTATCCAGTCATGTAGATGTTGGTGTGTTCTGGTCTTTTTTCTCTGTTGATTCTAATTACCTTTAGATGTTTTTAAATGTTTTAAACTGTTTTTATTGATAATGTTAGTGTTTATTGCAAACCACTCAGAAGCTTTTCTACAAGCAAGTGGTATATAAATTCTGTTAAATAAATAATACATGAAGGAAGTGCTGCGATAATTATTCTGTGCATGCACACTGGAGAAAGAAAATACAAATGGATGCAAGATGGCATTTTCCATTTTTTGTGAGAACATGTACACAAGTCCTTTAAAAAATGTACATGTTTAAAATGAGATATAAATGCGAACACACTTGTGAGTATATTATTATTGTCCGTATGACCTACATGCCTACACACATTTTGGGCCTACTCCAGGCCCAAGTTCTTTTCACTGTTTCCTGAGAGAGAGGGAGAGAGCGCCTGCTGATTCCAGCTTTACGTAAAGTATAGAACTCCCTCCATGTTTATCTACTTAAGAAATTAGGCTTCTCAACCTTTGCAATAAAACTATCTCACCTCCCCCCTATCCCCCCTTAGATTCATTTGTTGTCATCACAGTGGTACCCTCCTTACTGTGTTTTAATTCCAGTCTCTAATCTCAGCGCTTCTGTGATAAATTAATTGTAATGATAGAGGCCACAGTTACGAGGGTTGCTCCGCTTGCTTGTAATCTGAGCGACAGGTTTAGGGCCTGCTTTATTTAAGATGCAAGGGTAATTACATGGGAGTTCGCATATGCAGGCAGAGAGATATGATTCATTCTCCCGGCGACGGCCATGACACAGCTGTTTGTCGGATAAAATAGCGGAGCCGTGTTGTTACAAAATGTTCTCCTTATTATACCTCATTAAAAACAAGGCTGCGATAAGTCAGTCCTGGCAATGAATAAAACGTATTGCCCCCCTGTAAAAGCTGATAGGAAAAATGGGGCTCATCCAAGCAGTAGCTATCGGGTCATTTATTTATTTTTGAGACCTCTCCCATTCTCTTTACTTTGTACCTCTTTCTGTACTTTGGAGGCCGCCAAAGAGATATTATTTCCCCCTACTTTGTCACCCATTGATTTTGTTCCCTCTCTCCGCGCTACCCTGCTTTTTCCCAGTGTTAACTGACAAACACAGAAAGTGGCTAGAAGCAATTAGCAAAGACTTTTGCCAAGAACAAAAGAAGGGATTTGTTCTTCTCAGCCCAACACAAGTTGTTCCTCTTCACCTTTATCAAGAGCAACAGGCATCTGGAAAGGTAAAGATCTTTATGGGGCTTGACTCTTTCAAAAGCAGGTTGAAAAAGAAAAAGACCCTTCCTTAAAAGCAAGAGAAAATATCCCCTCTATTCTCTCTCCCTGCCCCCCCTCCCACCTTCCCAGCTTCCTTTTTTTGCTTTTCATTTTTAATAGCCTTAAGTTTAAAGTGTTGTGGGTTTCCCTCCTCTCTGTTCTTTGTTACTCTGAAAGAAAACAAAAAGTTGAAACAATAAAAAGGCAATGTGGAAAAAAGTGACTGACTTCTGAGAATGGCATCAGGGTGAGCTGTCGAGGAAAGGGCTCTCTGAACTGGCTTGCTGGAGCAGCTGCATCAATCCTGCATCTGCCACAGTTCCTGGGTGCTGGCGTTCAAAGAATGGCTTTGGTTTGTATGTGCTTGGATTTCTTTTCGAATACACACTTTAAAGTATTGTGCTCTGCTGGGCTGCCCAGGATGTGGATTAATTATTAATTTCTTTGTCACTTTTCTGGCCTAAGGGTGCTTTTTAGGCTTGATTTTTACTGATGGGAAAAATCAGATCTGTAAGGCTGAAAATCCTCTTCATTCTTCTCAACCTTTTCTAACATCTCCTGGAACAGGGATAGTCAGTGTGGTGCCCCATCATTCCTGACTTTTTGCTATGTTGGTTGGAGCTGACAGGAGTTGAGAGTCCAACATTTGGAAGGCTATTCGTTCCCTGTAACCTGCACCAAAAAAGTGAGCATGAAGTTACCTGTCTGTACTGAGGAAAACTAAGGCCTGTGCTTACTTAGTATCTGATCTAGCCAGAACCACTTGGAAGGTATTTCAGTTTATACAAAAGTTCTGGTAAAGGAGGGGGGCGGAAGCACTTAATTGGTCAGTCAGCTAATTATCGGTAACCCCAGATTATCTATAACGTTCTTAGGAACCTTACTACACAATGAATTGCCCCCAAAATTTATTACCTTAATGCAAAGAGGACATAGCTTAATTGCGACAGAAATTAAAAAGAATAATCTGTAGAAACTGGTTTATGATGCATGGTACCTCCTGTAACAGCAGCAGCAGAGTAGTACTAGTAGTTGTTACTATTATTGTTACTATTATTTTTTCAATGCTTTTTCCAGAAAATAACATATTAGAAAAACATAATACAAAAAGAAGGGAAGGAGCAAAAAGTTGTGCAAAACTCAGAAAAATTAACAATATATAGTAATACACAAGTGATTTTTGTGTGTTGTTGTTCTACATAGGGACGTGGGTGGCGCTGTGGTCTAAACCACAGAGCCGAGGGCTTGCCGATCAGAAGGTCGGCGGTTCGAATCCCCGCAATGGGGCGAGCTCCCATTGTTCGGTCCCAGCTCCTGCCCACCTAGCAGTTTGAAAGCACGTCAAGTGCAAGTAGATAAATAGGTACCGCGCCAGAAGTGGCTTAGTCATGCTGGCCACATGACCCAGAAGCTGTATGCGGACAAACACCGGCTCCCTCAGCCTATAGAGCGAGATGAGCGCTGCAACCCCAGAGTCGTCCGCAACTGGACCTAATGGTCAGGGGTACCTTTACCTTTACCCAAATAGATACCAAGATTATTTACTTATTAAGTTTATAGCAAAGAAGCTTAAGGCAGTATACATCACTCTTCTATTTTATCTTCACAATATCTCTGTGAGAGTTTAGACAGAGAGGTAACAACTGCCTTAAGTTTGTCTGCAAATTTCATGGCTGAATGGGGATTTGAGCCTAGGTCTCCTCCTCTAACCACCTTACCACACAGGCTCACATAACTGTGATTAGGGCTGGGTGATATTGGGTTTTCAACATCGTGGTGTATTGCCAGCCAAACATCCGGGTTTGGTGATATACCGCAATGCTGAAAAACACTGCATTGGCCCCAGCTTGTGAGATGCCGGGTGAAATTGCCGCAGCTCTCATCATGGAAGCTGAGGTGCTTTCACCTAGCACATCACGGGCTGTGGCCTACACAGCTGGCCCCAGCCTGCTGCTCAGCCAGGGGGCAGAAAGACTCCTGCCTCCAGCTGAGCAAAACCTGAGGCCCCTGCCGCTTGCGCTGGAGCAGCAAGGATCTTGGGACTCCTTGGCCAAGCTCCCTCTGCCTTCGCTGGTGGGGGGGTGCGGCTGAGTTACCAGCTTACCCCCCACTCCTCGAAGACTGACCAAGCGACAGTAGCCAAGTACACGGAGCCTGCCTTCACTTTCACACGTGTGGGTGCGCTGTCTCTTTCCTCTCGTGGGGGATCATTCACCCCAGGAGGAATGATGCAGCCCACCCTCCTGGGAGAAGTCCCTAAGGCGCGGGGTGCAAAGCCACCCTATCCGCACCTTGCAGAGAGGGGCTGTTGGAAGCTGCTGCCTAGCGCTGGCCCACCAGCAGCAGCCAAGAGCCCCTACACCGCCTGGCTGCCTTCCACCGGCGCTGATTCAGTGCGATGGCGGTTTCACCAGCGGCATATCGCTGGTAAAACTGCTGCCATTTGAGTCCCTCTGCCTCTAGCTCCCAGCTAGTTGGTTTATTCCTCAGTGCGCTGGGCGCTGGAGGCAGAGGGACTCAAGTGCGGTGACATTTTCACCAGTGATATACCGCTGAGTGTAGCTGTCATTGCAGTCTGCCCCCACATACCGGTCCTGGGCGATATATTGATATATTGCCCATGCCTACCTGTGATAAAAGTTTCTTCCTACTTCTGTGTTTCCTGTGATCTCAGAACAGCTAGTTGCTGTGGCAACAGTATCTTTATTTGGTGCAGAGACCCCCAACCTGGCATGGTGCCAACAGGTGCCAGGTTGGTGGCACTCATGTATTTTTTTTGGGGGGGGGTTGGAATTTTTTTGGGGGGAGTTCTTTTGGAAATGGCAAGCACTTTCTTCACCTGTGGGGGAGTTTTACTGAATGTGTGTGTCTTTGTGTGTGTGGTATGGAAGCGAGAGAGTGAGATGCTCATGAGGAGAGAGAAAGGAAAAAATACACGCAGGGTTCCTGTTCCTGGAGCCTGCTCGTCTCAGTGAAGCACTCCCTCATTCTGCCCTCTTCCATGTCCAAAAAGACTTGTGAACCTCCAATCGTGCATCAGTTGGCTGAAACTAAAATGGTTGCTGTCTGTGTGGGTATATATGTATAAGTAGGCCTATTGTATATGTAAAGTGCTTGTGTGTGAATGGTGCATGTGTGCCTGTGGTGCTGCATATACAAGAGAGAGTAAGTGTGGTGTGACCACCCCGATTATTTTTCCTGGCACTGGGGTATGTTCCATGTTATTATTAGACAACAACAGTGTGTGTGTGTGTGTGTGTGTGTGTGTGTGTGTGTGTGTGTAAATCAATATTGTGTGATTTCCATGGTCAGGACCAGCAGGACATAGGTGACTTCCTACAGCAAATATGAGGTTGCCTTGGGTAGGGGGAGTTTGTTGGGGAAACAGCAATGACTGTACTCCCTCTAATTGTGTGCTATGTCATGCCCCTACAGCAGCCATTTTGTGTAATGCCATGCCCTCACAGCAGCCATTTTGTGACTGGCACCACAGCACTTTGTCAAAATTTGAAATGTGCCCGGTGGTCTAGGATGATGGCTGGCATCGAGCCAAGCTGTGGCATAGATCTGCCACAATGATGTTTGTATCAAGTCTGAGTCTACGTTATGTGAATTTTGTTCTGCTGATCATAGCTCTAGACCAGATGCTTCATTATTTGTGGTGTGTCTTGAGGGTTTGACTTAGGCAGAGACTTCTATTGTACCTGTTGTTAGCTGAATTGTAGATTTGCTTCCTGTTACTACACTGTGTTTTGAGCTCCTGTTGCAGTTTAGTAGCACCCCATAGCTTATTAGCAGGTGGTAGGGTGGCTATATGAAAGAGAGGGCAGGGCTCCTGTACCTTTAATAGTTACATAGAAGAGGGAACACAGCGAATATACAAAAAGATTACATGGTATATTCTCTGTGTTTCATATGAGTATCTGGATATGTAGAATATATATATATAAATATATAGAAGAGGGAATTATGGCAGATGTAGCTTCCGTGGCATTAAATCTGCTGAAATTCTCTCTTTAATTCTTTCTTCAGCTACACAACTGTTCAAGATGCAAAAGCCTTCCCCTCTTTTCTTTTGGGCATTGTAGCAAGTGGATTTTTAAACGTAACTGTGTGAGTTTGCTTTTACTGGCCAAGTAGAGGTTTCACAATTCAAACCTGAATGAACTTCCCGAGTACATTCCTTAGGGCATTTTTAGCAAATTTGTAAGGGAAAGGACTTGATTAAAGTAATTATTGAGACAAATCTTTGTGGTTTTATCTTTCAAATTAGATGAGAAAGTCCAAAGTAGCTAGGGCAACTTGTTACTTGACCTCTATAACTCTCATAATCTCTGCATGCAAACCTCTTCCTAGCTCTCTGGTCTTTTCTTCATAGTTCTTGCATGGAATTGAATGTTGCACTATTGCAAATATTCTGTCTGTGCAAGCGTTTCAGCTTGCCAGACAGAATGTCTCTCCTTCTCACCCTGTGTGCTGTCCTGGGCGTTCTCCCGATCCCACCAGAGCCTTTCCCAAGGGGCATGTGGTGGGGAGATGCGAAAGGCCTATTGCACAAGTGGAAGCACTTATGCAGGGCTTCTGCTGATGTGACTCATTAGATGAATTCTGCCCCTTAGTCCCAAGCAGCATTACTATGCTTTAGTTCAGGCATTGTCAGCATATGAAGCCAAACAAAAATATACCCTGACTTGGTGAGCCCCAGGTAAATTGCAGTTTGGTTTAAGGTGATCAATGTAATTTGCACAGAGGTTATGGCATCATCCCATAATAGGTAGAAGCATTATCTTTCTTCAATGACAGTGGGATTATTAAACTTTATTGAAAATAATAATAATTTCTTATCTATACCCTGCCCATCTGGTTGGGTTGCCCCAGCCACTTTGGGGGGAATGTGGGGGAAATACAAATCTAACCTTCTGAACTCTTGAAATGCACAATTTGTGAGATATGGAGAACAATGGATTTGGGTTTGCTTTTATATAATTTCTTTTTGGGCTGATTTCTGTAGCCCAAGGGTAAACAGAAGCTCCTGGCAGGGAGAGGTAAGGTGGTGAGGAAGGTGCAGGAATGCCACACTGACTCCACTAGTGTGTTGGTACCGCGCTCACCTCACTGCTGCATCACCCCTCCCAATAAGCAGCAGCAAGGAGGTCAGGTAAGCATTTCTGCTCCACCACACTGTCCACTAGTGGGAGTAGACTGTGAATCGCTTCGGCTTCCTTTGCCGTGCCAAGGCCTTGCACCCTGAAAAGTTTATCCATTTATCGGTGGGTAAGTCACTGTACAGAAAATATTTGCAACAAAAAAAGCCTCAGTGGTTAACTATGTTCCCTCTCCTATTTTAGCGCATATGTGCAAATTCATTTCCAAACACAAATGCAGTCACAAAGTCTAGAAATGTTCAAACGGTTATATAATTTAACAGTAGCCATCGTTACAGGTTACTACTTTGTAAAACGTATACTTTATTGTGTATTATTTGGATTCCACATCCCTTCAAGTTATGCTGTTGATCCAGACATCCCTATCAACACTGTCTAATAAATGCTAATTAATTGTACAGGCTGTGTTCAAATAAGTTTTACTCAGAATAGACCAATTCTAATGTATGAACATGACTCAGGCTGAACAATATCCTCTAAGCAGTACCTAATGAACAGCATCATGAGAGGGCTGTTTCCAGCTACCTCACCCTTTGCCCTTAGAGGCCTTATAAGTAGCTGCTACAGGAAAGGGACACTGGGAGGAGTTGTTTCTAAGACTAAGATGAAACTGTGATGCTCCCTTGTTATTTTTGATAGTGGATGCTACATGTTGTTTAAGTAAATCTAGTTACAGTGGTACCTCGGGTTACAGACGCTTCAGGTTACAGACTCCACTAACCCAGAAATAGTACCTCGGGTTAAGAACTTTGCTTCAGGATGAGAACAGAAATCATGCGGCGGCAGCAGGAAGCCCCATTAGCTAAAGTGGTACCTCAGGTTAAGAACAGTTTCAGGTTAAGAACGGACCTCCAGAACAAATTAAGTTCTTAACCCAAGGTACCACTGTATATTTCTAGTACTGGAATGCTGGTTTTTGGTACATTATTGCATTTGTTATTGTTCTGCTATGTTATGAAATTCTGCAAGGGCTTAAACATGGCAGGGCACACTATGAGCTAATAGTTTAGATAGGTACATTTTCAACTAAAGAAGTAGTAACTGGAATTTGGATTTTGATGGTCAGTCTTTAAAAAATAAGATTTTTGGTGTTGAGATCTTCAAAACCTCAATAGTGCAGCAGGAAAAGTGTTTGTTTCATGGATTCCGAAGTCCTTTAATCAAGGCACAGTTGGTTGCTAAATGCTGCTAAAGGGGCTAGATTCCATGTATGGAAGGACAAGCTGGTTGGCTACAAAACTGCTTCCACTCATTGACCACAACTACCTTTCAAGAAGAGCAGCCATGTTAGTTACGAATGCAGTGGGCTTGAGTGCCTGTGAGTGAGCACAAAATCCAATCCCTCTCGGGGTGCTGACTTCAGCATAGCGGATTGAGGTCAACTGCCATAGTCACCGAATGGTGTTTGCTCTCAATGCCTCAAGAAGCAGGTGAGTAAATCTTGTGGCAAGCTTTGTTACTGTGGAGCTCCTTTGTATTGCACATAAAAGTTTCCCAACTCTTTTATTTTTGGCATGTGTGTGTGTGTGTCCTCTGGAGCCCTCCACTGCAGTAGCAGCAGTGGAGAGGGGACAATAGGCTTTGTCAGGGCTGGGTTTCCCTCTTACATCGCCTCTGTCCTAGGGAAGGGGGGAGCCCGTGCAACTCAAGGAGGCTTTGTCTTGCTGGGTTTTATGCACTCTCTTTTAGAGGTAGGGATGGGGTGGGGGAGCAGTGGAACTCCTGAATTTTAATCAAGTTGAGCTTTGAAGAATTCAAGGCAGGGTGGGGTTGTTGAGAAGGAGGGGAAAAGAGGGGGTTGTTGAGGAGAGGTTACTTTCTAACTCAAACCAATATGTCTGTGAAGGGGTTCTCCCCCCCCATCAACATTTGCAGCACCCCCTTTGGCCATTGAAGCCTCAGGTTTAGAGTATGTTTTTTCAAGATTTGGGGAAAATGGGTGGTGGTGATGGTTATGCTATTTGATGGAAGGGTGGTAGGCAGCTGCTTTGTAGCTGTTCAGCAGTGGCTGCAGACACTTGTGGCTGTGTGGAAACGTCTGTCTGAAATGTGGGTATCTTTGAATTGCCTCTTCTCTGTCCAGGAGAACACCAGCCTAACTTCTTTCTCTTGCTGATGGCAAATTTGACTAGTGTTGGCTAAACAATTCAATCAGCTCAGGCTGTCTTTTCTCCTTCACTGAGAATTCAGACTGGCCAGAACATAAATCATAGCAGCCTGCTTTGGGATAGCTGCCTAAATGCCAAGCAAACTATTATGGAAATACCTGACCCTGTCAGCATGCACTTAGGTAGAGTGTTAGGGTTGGACAAATTCATGGATGATAAGGCTATCAATGGCTACTACCCATGATGCCTGTGTCCTACCTCCACAGTCAGTGGCAGTAATGTTTCTGAATACCAGTGGAATCCATGCGGTGTGTGTGTGCTCTTGTGCTTGGGTCCTGCGTGAAGGTTTTCCACAGATCTCTGGGTAGTTACTGTGAGAACAGGATGCTGGACTGGATGGGCCAATGGCCTGATACAGGAGACTCCTCTTACAGGCAGTCTAGGGGTAGAACTGACTATCAGCTCCCTTCATTTTTAGTCTCTGTTGCTCTTGTAGAACTCAGCAGGGAGAAAGTTGGAGACAAAACTAGAATTAGTTGGTTACTTCTCTCATTGGCTCTGGCTACACCTACACTCCCTGGTTGCTGCCATACTAGTCCTAGTGGGCACCAGCCACCACTGTTTGAGAGGCAAAGGGTGGAATGACACACTGTGGAAATCTTTCTGAAGCCCCTGATCAGCACTGAGTTAGCAGTGTAGGGCTGGCAGCAAGGGGGCTTACACTTTCCCTTCCACACTGTGGTTCCAGTGAAAATCCCGACCCAAAAGCTGCTGTTTGTCATAGGAGGGAAGATTCCCTTACCTATCAAACTGAGTTAGCAATGTAGGGCTGGCAGCAAGGGGGCTTACACTTTCCCTTCCACACTATGGTTCCAAGGGAAATCCCAACCCAAAAGCTGCTGTTTGTCATAGGAGGGAAGATTCCCTTACCTAACAAAGAGCAGCTTCTGACAGTGAGTGTTTGTTGGAACTGAAGCATGGGAAGAAAGAGTTTTTAAAAGATTTCTAGACTGCTGGCAATTAGAATAATTCTGGAGCTATAGACAAGGGAGTGCCTAGTAGTCTCACTTCTCTTTCTAGCTGCTTTGTATACTCCTGCTAACTCCTCCAGTGATACTTTGGTCTTCAGGGGCACTAGAAGGATCTTTGGCTCTCAGCATAGTATTTGCATTCAGTCGTCACCTCTCTGCTCCTGAGTGGTGCAGCTCATAGATGGCTGTACAGCAGATCTCTGAAATGGCACTCCATAATCTAAGAGTTGGAGAACCATTTTCAGTCCAAAGGGCCACTTTCTTTCATGGGAAGCCTTCCAAAGGTCACATGCCAGTAGTGGGTGGGGTCAGAGGTAAATGTGGGCAGAGCAGTACATGTGGCTCTGTAGGTCCAATAGGCTATATTCCAGCCTTGCAAAAATCAAAGGTTTACATACATACCCTTCATCCAGGCAAGCAAGAGGCACTATCACATTTGAATGACACATTCTAGCAAGGCAAAAGCAGAACAGGATCATTGAGAGGTGCGGCTTTGGAAGGGAGATTGGCCTAGGGAAAATCCTGAGGGCCAGATAAAGAGGCTTGGGGACATTTGGTCCCCAGGCACAGGCTCTACGGTTTACATCTATGTTGTGATCAATTCATCGGTATCCCCTCCCATCTGCAATCTGCTCATTTTATACAGGGTATATGTTGCTCTCTTAGCCCATTTTCCCCATCAACTGCTTTGCTCTGTTTTTCTTTGTACAAACCTTCTGAACATTGTTCTATTTTCATTTCTTTCAAATTTACATTTCTGTCACTTTAAACCCCTTTAAGCAGCCACATTAGTGTAGTATTGCCACACAGCACAGGAATGTGATTCTCCCAGTACTATACAAACCTGTGCCACTTTTTTCAATCTCCTCTCAGAGGCTGTGTGTAGATGCCATGGTATCTTATTGTATCTGTGCTTGACTTTATCATCCAGCTGCCTGAGAAGTTACTTTCCTTTGTTTTGGGCAGAGTCATTTAATATCAAAGCAATTTCCAAGGCATCCTTGCACTGTGATTCTTTTTCATTGTTCTTGTCTTCAATAGGACCTGTTATATGCCCTGAACCCCAAGGACTTGCTTCCATTGATGCCTTTTTCTCTAGATCAGTTGAGCTCCTGCTTTCCACTAAGACACAGCTGTCCCTATGGGATTGATTGACAGTGCATCATGATTTACACTGCATCATCAGATTTACAATATCCAATGGCAATCTTTCATAATCACTGGTGCATGCACGTTCCATGTGGGCAAGATAAGTGCCTGTGTTGGAGCTTTCATATGGCTCCTGTTTCTGGGCTCAGCATATTCTATGGCTCCTGCTCTCACTTCCTGCCATACTGAAGTGGCAACAGTGGGAAGTGCAGAAATTGGGTGTTTTTAGACTGATGGAGTTGTAGCCAACTTGGTTTTACTCAGAGTAGACTCATTGAAATTAATGGAACTAAGTTAGTCATGTTCATTTATTTCCATGGATCTACTTTTGACTAGGAATAGTATTAACAACAACTCATGGCTCTTAGCTCTAATCAATCACTGCTCTTCTGCTATAAGCTACATGTGATATTGCAATGGGCTTCCAAGTTTCAGGGGGTATGAAAATTGTTTGTGTGTACACCCCAATTTGTTCCGCCTCTACTAGTGAGTGTGACATAGCTGTGTTGGTAACATGGCCTACAACCTTTCTAAAAAGTTGTTTTATCACTAACTTAGGGGGGGAAACTCAGCACGGAACAACAACTACAGCTACAAAAACAATTTTATTATTTATACCCCACCCATTTGGCTGGTACAGTGAAGTAAATGTTAAAATTTTCACTAAAATTCTTACTTTCATTGTAGCACTGTTTCACAAATATTGCAATGATTTTAAAAATGAATCTGAAAAGGTATTTTAGAGCAGTTTTTAAAAAGGAAGGTGATACAATTATGTTGGTAAGAAAGTTAAAGTGTGCTGAAAGAAGTGAGTAGCACACAGCCACCCCTCTCTAAAAAGATGGAAGAATAGTGCTGAGGCAATCAATACCTGTGGAGATTGTGCTCCTATTCTGTACAAACCCCAAAATTCAAATTTTCTGTGGTCAAAAAAAGGGATGAAAGAACCTTAAGGAAAGGACCATTTTTTAATTACAGTGTCATGTAAAAGTCCTATAAAAAGTGAATGACCAAAGTGTTGGTATTGCGGAGTAAATATCCAGTGGGGAAGAGATGAGTAATTTGTGTAGTTACTAATAAGTAATACTCTGACAAACACTAAGTGGGATGGTAAACAGGTGCCAGTAAATCCTGATCTGCTGTCTACCAAGCTGATCTAAAGATTCTTAACAAGATCTCCTGATAATTATCAAGAGGAATATATTCTGTTTAGTTAATGCCAACCAGATTAATTCCTCCCAGGAGCTGGGGGGACTGAACAGACTGGTCTAATTTGTGATTTTTTTATCTTTGATTCATATTTGATTGAGTGATTGAATGATGCAGTAACTGATGCCATTAAAAAAGCACATTTTTTCCCTAGGAGATTAGTTGACTTCTCTTCTGTTCCTGCATAACTTTTATTTTTAACATGAATTGCTCTGGAATTTTGACATTGGTGCTTATTCTCACAAGTAATTTGGATCTATTTTCTTTCTGATTTTAATTAAGGTTCAAGTTGATAACTACCTGTTATGGGCAAGAGCTAAGTCAAAGCTATGCTAGTGGTCTTCACAAGTTAGATGTACAGGTATTTTATAATATCTAATGAATCTGTAAGAACCTTCCTTCCTTCAAGCAAAATTGTAATGCAGTTTTAATGTTAGCAACCATCAAGCAAGAATAGCAGCTTTAACTTTAAAGCCATTCTTGGTATTCTTGCTTGACTTGTGATTTGTACATATTTGGCCTGCTATATGCCTCCTTTGCTAGGCAGAGGCATTACAAATTTCATTCCCAGCAGTGTTAGAAATTCATGGGTGGTTGAGTTAAACCTGAGACTGCATCCTACTTTACCTTCTGTTTCCCTCCCCAGTGTTGTCTCCCTTAATTCTTTTCTGTGGTTTTGGTCCCACCTGATTCTTGCTTGCAGGATCACTGCCCCTCTATCTCAAGGCTCAGTTAACTTTCCTCCTGCAGCACAGGTTAAGCCTGTGCTAAGGGATTCTCCTGCACACCCTGCTTGACTTGCTCTGTTGCCGACAGCTTTTTTCATTATTTATTTAATGTCTTGTACCGTAAATAATGGTGACTTTATGGTTATTAGGAACGGGTTAAGGTACATGCGGGCAGCACCAGACTGCCTTCAAAAGGAGCAGCCCCGGCATAAAATGTTGTGATAATTGCTTTACTGCTGAGTGCTTGGTCTTTATTTTGTGTCCGATTTGTCTCTTAAGCCAGCGTAACATTCTCCCCGCTGCAGGAGAATGCCGAGAGCAAATTGAAGGTCTGAGCGTGAACAATGCAACATGGTGCACTGCTGGGTTTTTCTTTTCCCTTTCTTCGTTCCTCTGCCGACCACCCCAGTCCCCCTCCCCTTCTAGCTCTCAGCCTCTTTGCAATTATTACACCTCCCCAACCTCTCCACACCATCTGAACTTAAGAGATATCATTGGTTCATCTGGCCCCAGCATTCAGCCCCCTTGAATGACCTGTCCTGGATGCCTCAAAGGAAAATTTAGTAGAAGCCATAGAGTTGTTCTTTAATAATTCACTGTCTATAAGTTAACCTCAATTCTGGCAACTAGAAGTTTGGGGATCACTAGAGCATGAGGTTGAATCCCTACACTGCCTACTCACCTATGTGGCTGTTAGCTGCTAATGAGCTCTTTGGTGCCCCCAGATTCTCTACCTCAAGGGCAATGGGAAACAAAGGTATGTCTCCAATGTTTCATGCAGGTGGTGGAGGTAAGGGGCAGTGCCTGTTTGAAGGAAAAGCAAAATAAAGGATGAACAATTAGCGGAAATTTTCTGTTGTCCCCCAGGATCTCCCAAATCTTGTCATCGCCAGATTGTTTTTAGATTTTTACTGACCTTGTACCACTGTAGGCTGGTAAACCACTGCAAAATAAATGTTTAAAATGTTTTTATGTGCCCAAAGCTATTTCAAGCTACCGGTATCCTCCCAAAATTGCTTTACTGTATTGCTTCTTCCTCATTGCAAGAGCGTCTGCTGCACTTATAACGCTTCAGCACCAACATTTACTATACATTCGCTGCTGAAGAGATCTCATCTCTTCCCAAGTCAGTAGTCAAAATGCAGAGCTCCTGATTAGATAGGAGGTCTTGACAGTTTAGAATCTAGTGCCTGTTAAGGCTCTCCAAGCTCAGGTCCAAGTGCCAATTTCATATTTATGTTTGGAGACACAGTGGCAAGAGGTGCTCTAAAATACTTTTACTCTTTTTTATATCATGTGGCCAGACGGGAAGCCCAGGGAAGGTGGAATTCAGTTTCCCTCTTCCCTCTTTGAATAGACAACATTGTGGCATTTGGAACATTTTCATTATGAAGAATACTGTTTTTGCAGCAAAGGGGGATTATTGACAGTGTCGATTCAGCTGGGCATTAAAGCTGAAATTTCTTGATCATGGGCTCAATAAGGAACTTCACTGATTCACTGCTACTGCTTTATCTCTCCCATATTTCAGCTTATTCTTTGCCTTATAGTGGTGTAAAAAACAAGTTTCTGACAGCTGTCAGACCTCCCTTGTTAAATTTTGACAATGGATCTGATGGCAGATAATAAGTCTGTTTAATAATGGTATTATTAGACCATTTCTGAGTTTGCAAATATAAATAGGCCATTTGCAAATGGCCATGTAAGTAGGGCTTACAAATTCTATATTCATGTTTCCCATCAAAAACTGCTTATGGTTCTTTTCTATTTCTTAGAAGAAGCCCCCGTGAGTTTCCAGATAGATAATAGCAGTATGACATTGAGGGTGTCTACTCGATGTGGCTAGGATGTTTAGAAAGGCAGTCATGAGCTTCAGCCAACCTTTCTGCTCTTATTGTCTTTTTAAATGTCTCCTGAGCTTTCAGGCATTCCTGTTCTGTTCATTAGTCCCAACCTTTGTTCTCTAATATAGGAATTAGGCAGATGAATAAGAATAAATCTTTGAGGGTTGGATCATGTTGGGTTTGTGAGAGCTTCGTGTAATGCCAAGGGTGAGTAGACTGAGAAGTTCATTTTTTGTGTGTGAAAGAGCCAGCTCTTCAACTTATTGGGATGCAGCATTTTGCAGAAAAGAGGGCAGAGTTTTTAGTTTCCCAGTACCTCTAGATGTGAACTCAATTAGCAAAGTACAGGTACTCAGCTGGTGGAAGTAGGATTGCTTCTCCTGTTCCTTGGGACTATGAGGGCTTCAGCCAGAGAATGCTAGCTAGCTATCTTGGCTGGAGTCTGTAGGCTGCAGTCTTGGCAAGGAGCGAATGAGTGTTTGAAATCAGATTCAGATAAGCCTGTTTCATCAAGAAAATGGGGGCTGCTAATTGATAAAGAAAAGGGCATAAATGAAAATATGAATGTGAGCAGCCTGGAAGGATTTGTCGTTGGATATTGAATAGCTTCAAAATCTTTTACAATTGGTGGCTCGTTCAAGTAATCCATTTAAGAGGATGCTCTCTTTGGCTAGTAAATGTGGGTACTGAGGGACAGAAAGCAGTAGGGATAGTGGAGGAAGGCAGGAGAGAGTGTCTGCTATAGGCAGTCCTGAGACTGGGGTGGCCCTGAAGAAACAGTGGCTTTAAAATAAATAAATAAAGGAAGGAAGCTTCCCAACTCCATTATGGGCCTGTAACCGGCCACCAAAGTCAGCAGCAAAATGGCTAGCGCTTCAGCCTCTTCAGGCTTAATGTGTCCTGTTTTCTGACCCTGAAACATTCCCTTTATGAAAGGATCAAGTTGGGAGCATTGTCCCAGTGCCTTGAAAAGAGCGGCACAGAATGTGCTTTTGTGTTAACTTGCCTTCCCTCCCCCCTTTTCTGAGCTACTGCCTGCTGTGCTCCCCCCCCCCTTTTAAAGGCGACTAGGCAGAAGGGGGGGACGAGAAAGAGAGGCTGGGAAGGACAGTGATACAGACAGAGACTGTCTTGATGAACCATCTGTGCTGGGGTGTAGTCCAGTGGAGCTGAAAAATTAAACAGCATTTTCAATTAACTTTCTGTCCCTCTTTCTCCAGTGCCTTTTCTCCTCTCTCCCCCCTTCCTGGTTTTCTATGGAAGTTTTTATTTTAACCCTTTGAAAGCTGTTGCAGGAGTGAGAAGATGTTTGCTTTTAGGGCACATCCTCTGGGAGTAAATCCATGAATTGCTAGGCAGTGTCAGATGGTTGTACTCCATTAACTCCATTCCCCGTTTCTTACTGAAGTACTACTCAGCCCCTCCACTTTTGCAGAGGCTATAAGGCCTGTACCTATTCTTTGTTTTCATATAGGCTCAAACCATAAGGTTACTGTTTTTGAGCCATCCCATTATCAAGACCTTGTTCACACTTGGGTTGCTGTAACTGTCACAAACTTGTCCTTGTTTATTGTTGCAGGGAATTGTGCTTCCTTTTTTTTCTAAACTTAGACACAGACATGCTGTATATAAGTATTTTCTGTTTTCCATTTATAGACCTGCTACACACTGAGGCAGACCAAATGACTGCTACTAGTGCGTCCTCATTGATATAGTACAAATGGGAGTGTGGCCCAGGAGTCCATTAGAATTAGGTGAGATGGATAGTGAGGGTTAATTTGCTCCCCATTATTGAGGTGTGAATAGCTAAGGATTAAGTATCAATTGCCCCTGAGTGGCGGTGTTCACACTTCAGCTAATGAGCTACTGTGCAAGCTGCACACCTCACATGAATAAGTAGTAGGGTTACTGTGCCAGTTGGAGGGCACTGCTGGTCATTTTGCCACCACCTCAGGGATTGACCCCAACCCCAATACTGGAATTTCAGCAGCAATTGGTGCTGCTACATTCATTTTCCTCCTTCCTTTTCTCCTGGCTATATAGCTGTCTTACACAAAAAAATATGTGTTTCTGGCTGGGCTGGCAATGGTCATGTTTGAGGGCTGCCATTGTGGCCCAGGGTGACCTAGACTGGCATGTCCTTGTGTTTAGGTAAGGTAAATGAATAAGGTAGATAAATAGGCACCACTGCAGCAGGAAGGTGAACAACGTTTCTGTGTGCTCTGGTTGCAGTCACAGTGTTCTGTTGCACCAGAAGCAGTTTAGTCAAGCTGGCCACATGACCCAGAAAGCTGTCTGTGGGCAAACGCTGGCTCCCTCAGCCTGAAGCGAGATGAGCACCGCACCCCATAATCACCTTTGACTGGACTTAATCGTTCAGGGGTCCTTTACCTTTTTATCTTTATCTGTGTTTATTTTTTTTTGTTAGTGAATAGCTTTATGATTACTTTCAAGTGAAGATGACTAGAACAGCATGTCTCTGTCCTAGAGTTGGATGCCACTTTAGCTGCAGTGGTGCGGATGTCTCTGTACGACTTAGCTAAATCATGCTAGTGGTCGTATAAACATACTCATTTATAAAATCCTTCTCTCATTGCATCTGAGATTGGTGATTCTTCTTAAGTTTCCTGACATTGTGTGTCTTGTACTTTGTTGAGCCAAAGATAGCAAAAGTTGTCAACATTCATTCCTACGTTACCCCAAAATAGCTTCTGTAGGGTTTAAATCCAGCTTTGAGAATAGCAAATGGATCCTTCATCCCTGTAGGCAAAACTGTGTGTGTAGCTCAGCACCTCATTTTGGCTCTCATTTCCTTCTCTTTGTTAGGAGTCTTGTCCGCTGAAAGTCTGCCCTCTCAGCATCCATCCCTTTTCCCAGGTCATTAATAAGTGTATTAAAGAGTATGGTGCTCAGGGGCTCGCCACTGTTAATCTTCTGCCTGGACCAAAAGTGGCCGTTCATTCCCACTCCCAGCTCCTCTCTTTCTTAGGCACTTTCTGACCCGTGACAATAGTTTGCCTCCCACCCTACATTAGCTTCGTTTCTTTAGTAGCCTTCTCGTCAAAGGCTTTTTGAAAACTCTATATAAATTATGTTAGCTAGTTCTCCTCTATCAGCTCTTTGGCCTACAGACTGATACAATACCAGAAGATAAAGACAGAGTCTATTGTCTTTTGCAGATGCTGTGCTGGTTTTGTTAGCATCCTAATTGTGATTGTCACTAGGATTTATAATTCTTTAATTTTCGAAGTCAGTCTACCTGTCACTCAAGGGTGTGTAGCAGCTGAAGGTTCCCATGATTCTACCTGCTTTATTTTTCAAAACAGATTTGCAAATTGCTAGTCTTGGACATCGTGGCAGATTTTATGCAGTGGTGTGATGTTTTTATTAGTAGGTGAGCCTTCCCATTTGACTTTTTGAACATGATTCATAAATTAGCTCTTTTTTAAATGGGTCAATAAGGTGAAAGTAAATTGGCTACATTTCGGTTTTCTTTCTTGGGTCAGGGACCTGACTTTTAGCAGTACTCTTTCAAATGGGATGTATATGCATGGTAGAAGTGGCGGTGGAATAGAATCATAGAGTTGGAAGGGACCATGAGTTCATTATAATAATATAATATAATGATTGTGTGACATTATTTTTCTACCCTTTGCTCTTTTTAGAATGGTGTTCAAAGGTAGTTCAAATAGAACAAGCAGCATTCTTAGGCAGAAGTTCTATACTTGCTTACCTGAGAGAAAGCTCAGTTGAAATTAATGGGAGTTATGTCAGAGTAGACATGTCTGGGATTGCTTTACATAGAATCATAATTGTAGAGTTGGAAAGGACCCGGAGAGTCATCTAGTCCAACCCCCTGCAATGCAGGAATCCTACCCACAGCTGTCCCTGGGTGGGCTTAAACCACCAACCTTTTGGTTAACAGCTGGACACACTGACACACTGTGTCACAAAATTGCATGAGTAATTTAAGTGTTTTGTGAAAATACTCTGTAAGACAGTTCTTGGCATATCCCTCAGAATCATGTTCATTTCTTAATTCAAAAGAAAGTAAATGAGTAGCATTAAATTTGTAGTGTACTTTTGCAATGATACAACAAAGTCAAAATGGATTTAAAACCAAGTTGCAGCTTATACAAATAAATTGTTTAGTATAGAAAAACAATAAAATTCATTTCATATGCAACACATATCTTGAAATACTGCATTTTCCTGCCATGTCTTCTTTTGTACCTAGGTCAGCCAGCCAGATGGAGAACTACTGAAACAGTCATAGTCTTTATCCAAACACACACACACACACACGGAAGCTGTCAAAACTTCAAAGGAAATGTGTCTTAAGCACACTTGTTACTCTCTTTTTCACATACAGTTCCTTTGGATCCAGGCCCTCCCACCAGCTTGTTACAAAAACCTGTCATTATCCCCTGTAACACCATGTAACCAGGGCTGTCCCAAGACACTTAAGCACCTGAGGTGGAAAATTCAAATGGTCACATACTGACAGTGTGATAAAGCAAAACAAAACCCAACCAGCTCCAGCCAAGCAATTTGCTACCTGTCAGTGGCTCCCAAAATCTGTATCACAAGGTTACTATTTTGGTCTGCCTCATGGCAGAGCTAATACCGGTTTAATTGGAAAGAGTGTCCTGTGTTTTCTCATAGGAGACCTTGCACCCTGATCCTGAGCATGTAAATTCCAAAATGACGGCTGATTGGGCCCAAGTAAAGGCAGGAGGCCATTGCCTTCTGTGACACTTTTCAGACCTGCTTTTGCAAATGTGAAATGTGTGGGAGAGAAACCGGCAGCCAAAAAAACTCCAGGCTCAATCTCTCAGCTGGGCAGGGTTAAGAGGGTAACAAAGTCTATGTCCGCAGAGAAGGCAGGCTGGTGTGCTAACCATTGGAGCGCTGTGACTGGTTGAATCACCACCCTCACAATGGGTCAGGCTACAGTTACTATGGACTGCTGCTGGCATGACAAAGATGGGGGAGTTAGAGGAGGCGTGGGGAGGGAAAGTCCTCACTGAATTGCTTAAAGGCATTCTTGATTTGATTTAAACAAAAACAAAACACTAGCAGGCTGGGTGGGTGGGTGGTTGGCAGGCAGGGACCTCCCCCTCCCTTCCCCCTCTCTCACACTCGGGTGGGGAGCTTTCATTCTGCTAGGTCAGCCCTTCGTCAGTGGGAGCCAAAGTGTCTGTCATGTTCTGGGTTCCTTTCTCTCCATGAAAGGGTGGGCGAGACCTTTGCATTCAAAGCAGTAGCGGTTCTGGGAGGTCCCTTTCCTCTCTGGGTATGGGGGGCGGGGTGGAGAGGAGGACAACAGTGGCACTGATGTGTAGAGGCTGATCCCACTTCCTTCAGAAGGGGCGCAAGAGATCAGCAAGTTGGTTTTTAGACCCGGCCGGGAAATGAATTCTCATCTGTCCTGCTCACTCAGTCATTTGTGTCTCCAGGGCATCCCCTTAACAAAGCATTGTATTAACTATAGTATCGGATAGAGAATCCACTTCCCGGGCTATATTAGAATTGATGGATTGGGGCCTTTGTCCCATGTGACTGTCAGGTGTTCTACCCCAGCCCAATCACTCTCATTTTCCTTGCTGTCAATCTAGCTTTAAAGATACAATCCCAAGTGATTCAGATGTAGACCAGATCCGCCACAAAAATATCCTTCCCTTCCCTGACGGTTTGGCAAACAGGTTGTGATGTTGCTGCAGGAAATGCTCTCTGTTGCTCCAGACTTCTTCCTACTTCCTATATTTTTAGATTTGCACCTATATTGTTGATTTGTTAAAGTGTACCCTTAAAATACATAAAGTGTGAATGGGACAAACAGATGCTTGAAAAATAGACCTGTCGTGTAGATAGACTCATCAGAGCTGAGATTGACTTAGCTCCTTACTGAGTGTACACTATGTGGCAAATCTAGGTTTTTGCAATATAATGGGGTTTGGTTTAACCACTTCCACATCTTTTTCTGTAACCTACAATACTTTGGGAAGAATGAGAGTTAACTGTACCTTTGGTAAGTGGTGTGGCATAAACCCTCTTGTAACCAGGCCAGACATGGTCAAATATACAGAGTTGTCATTGCCTCAGACTTCAGGGAAAATAGCATTGTTTGCTGCTCATTTCCCCTGTACTATAATGTCATGTAGTCAGAAGTCCAGTTGTAACAGAAGAACCAGTTGTACTTGGGAAGCCTTGCATCTTTGGCCTTTTGAGGTTCTCTGCGTGGGTTTGACTATTGCTCAGTACTTCTTAAAACAGACACCTCTGATGATACTTATTTTCAACATTTATTTACCAACCCATATCAGTTTGATGCAGGCAGCAGTTTAGAATTATATTTAAGCACAATAAGAAAGAAATACATCCATTAAAGCTGTAATAACATAGTAGGATACAAAATCTGCCAACACCTCTAAAAAGCCTGTCTAAACAAACAAACAAAGTCTTAACCTGGGTCCCAAATGCTAAAAAAAAAAAAGAATATGCTTGTGGAGAGAAAATTCCACAACTGGAATGCCACCCCCCAAAATGCCCAGTCTTTTGTTGCCACTGCCTCTCTCATGCTGACGGGCACCTAGAGGACACAGATAGGATGCACACACAACAGCGGGAGGATGGCGGACTTTAACATCTTTGCTATCTATCACGAGTTAATTTGGCGGCTGCGATGGGAGTAAGCAGCCTCCCACCTCCCCGGGACGACGGGGAGGGCTGCCTTTGCCCGCGGTACTCCTTAACCCGCTTTGGGTCCTTCGGGACCGGTGGGGGAGTCTGGGCACATAGGGCTCGTTTTCAGATGCAGCTCCTGGAGCCGGCCCCGTTCGTGCACGCTCCCTTTAATTGGATATATAAATTTGTTTAAAGATTTTGGGCATGTCTCGGACAAAGGAGTGGGAAGAATGTTGCTAACTGCAGCCCTGAGTGATTAAGAATGAAGATTGGAAGAAGACGCGGACTTTACATTGGTATGTGAAGGAGGGAAAAGAAGGGGGGGTAAGCTCTGGAATCTCCGTTTGTTTTGCCTCAATATCTACTTAACACGGGCGAAACCTCCCCCTAGAAAATCCACTTTCACAGGCAAATGGCAAGTGGACTTTAAAGACAGAATGGAAATTAGAATGGAAATTACAAAAATAAACTGTGTGGAGGTGAAACTTGATCTGGACTTGACTCAACAGAAATGGAGGATCCTCGGCTGGCTGTGACGCAGCTAGAATTAACTGCCGAGTGCTGATGATAGCCTGTGGAGCTGTACACCACTTCAAAGGGAGAAGCCGGATTTGATGGACGATTGATAGTGGAATTTACGAGGGTCTGGCCCTCCCGGAAAGGAGTGGGGACGGCTCACAGGGGAAGAAATTGGTGTGTCGCAGTTTGATTTACAAGTTTGATTTATGAGAGACTTTCAAGATGGCGTCAGCCGAAATGCGATATTGGGAGAGGATGGCTTTTTCCACACAGAGACATTATTTACTATAAGAGTGTCTGCTTGCTGGCATTTATCAGAGGCTGTGAAAATATTGACTTTATGAAGCAACTGGAAAAGATCATAAGAAAGCGCTCCGGAGTCCGAGACATGGGGAATTCACAAGTTAAAAATTTGGCATAATTGGAATTGTTATAATTGGAATTGTATAATTAATTTGGCATTGTAATTTGTTTGGTAATTGGAAATATATGTTGGAAAATCAATAAATATGTTTTAAAAAAAAAAAAAAAAGATAGGATGCACACATACAGTATTAGGACTAGAGCAGAATGCTGGAAAAGAACCATGTCCCATACTGTTAGACCTGATGCTAGGGTTGCTCTAGGAATGTCTTAGTTCAGGACTGGAGCAGTGATACTGGAATACAAAATCATGGATTAGAAAATAACCAGAAGGTCACCCAATCAAACCTTCCTTTCCTATAGTAACCTACATTCACAATTTCTTGTCACTCCAACTACCACAGAAATTATTAACATATTACAGTTTGTAGTGTTATGCAAACAGAGACCAGGACAAAACAAGATGCATCGTGACATGTGCATGCACAATTAATCTGTTTCCCTTTTTAAATGCAGATGGTTCGAGTAAGTGAATCAAGCTACACAATGCTAGGGCTGTCAAGGTAGACACAAGCAGTTTGCTGTGGTGAGCAGGCTCTGGCAGGTGCTCTCATTTACTTATCATGATTCCATGGTCTGTAGATAGAGGGGGCAAACAAGAAATAGCAGGATAGCAAGTATTCTTTATGGAAAAGACGGCAGAAAGCTGGCTAAAGAGAATCTCTCCTCCTTTCTGCCAGCACTCTGACAGCTATGTATCTCTGGATCCTTACACAGGATGGCAGGATTCCTCTTCTAAGATTATAGGTAATTCAACTTTGGTCTGTCTGGCAACCTCATAGTTAAAAATGTTACCCATTGCTTTCTCTCCTTTTCTCCCTCTTCTTTCCTTTTTCTCCCCCTCCTCTCCTTCTTTCCTTTTCAGAGTTGACAGGGGCAAAATAAAGACACTTAAAAAAAAAACAATTTTGTTCCTTCTGGGAGTGATGGAGCGAGAGTGAACAAAGATTATAGCTCTGTGTGCTGGAGACCTTCGTAATGGGGGGAGCGGCAGTGACATAATGGCAACCTAATGGCAGTAATTGCCCCTGGTTTTGACAGGGCCTATATCACGGCTCAAGGAAAAAAGAGATGTTTAAAGTAAAAATTTACACAAAATTATACGGTTTGGGGGGTGAAAACGGCTGTTTGTTTTTTTACCATTCTGTGTTGGGGGATTTTATCTCCCCCTGTCCTTTTCTCTGGGGATGTTTCTTGTGCCCATGTTTGTTGTCCCTGTTTTGTACATGTGTATTTATATCCATCACTTAATCTACACAAACAATTGATCTCCTCTGAATTGTACAAGTTGTTGTTGCCACTGCTGGGAATGGCACTTTAATGTGCCTTCAAAAATACCACCTGTAGAGCTTTCCTTGGGATTGGTGGTGGAAACATGAGGTGTTTGGCTAAGCCTCCTTGGTCCTGGCCAGAACAGCAATAGCAGAAGTTTGAAATGGAAGTTAAGCTTCATATTTATTTGCAGCCTTGATAGCTTAAGTGACTCGACTCTGTAAAGAGGACAACTGGGCTGAAATATGTGTTTCAGGCTCTGCCCACATAAATAGGTTGTTGTGTAGTGCAAATAGGCTTATGGCAGATGGCACTCAGGCAAATTACTCATCACTGGAGCCGTGCAATTTTTGAACACTGCTTTGGTCCCACCCACACTTGCAAATGAGGATTGTAGTGCACCTAGTTTCCCCACTTTCAGTGTGTTTTGTCACTGTGATGAGTCCTATTAATTTTTTCAGCTTCGGTTACTTCCAAGTGGAAGTTCATTGTGCAAACTCAGCAGCATGTGCATGCAAGTGTCATGCAGGGTCTATATCAAATCATCATCAAAATGCCAGCCCATACTTTCATTGCATTTAATTCAGATTTTCCCATATCGCAGAAAATTGGCTAAGTAAAAGATAAGCAGTTATACATCTGCAGTCATCATTGGTGTGGAAGTTTGGGCAAAAATTGCATTATTTTGGGCAGGCAATATTGTCATGTTTGCATGGTGATGTTTTGGTGGGTGTTCTCTACCGCCACTTCTGCTTGTCCTTACAGCCTTTATCAGCATCTCTGGCTCTTTTGGAGATCCTATCAGACAGCTCATACTTAAATGGTGGCGTGGAAGAGCTTGATCTGAATGGTTTTTGTGACTAGGTAAGTGAAGGAAGAAGGGAACTTTCAAGGGCTCCTTAGGAAGAATAGACCATTTTTAGTTTAGCCATTAAGCACATCAAACCTGCTGTGCAATTCTTCTAACTTCTTTGAATGTTTTTCATCGTTCTCAGGCAGTAGAAAGGGACAAGGCTTTTCTGTAACACTTTTGAAACCGGGGAGAGATGCTTGGTAGCCTTAGCTCCTAGTAGCTACCAAACCAAATATGGTGAAAGCAATGGTGGGAATAGATATGGGGAGCAGCCGTCGATGGTCAGCTGGCCACATACAGCCAGTATGTTGCCCACTCTGGTCTTTCGCAGTAGCAAAGTTCACAAGCCTAGGGCTACTTACTTTTCAGCTATCTGCTATAAGACTAATGTACTCCAAGTAGAAAGCAGCCTAAGCTAATAATTTGGTTCCTGCAATTACTTCCAAAGTTGACATGCCTATTTTTAGGACCTTTGATGTACATTCTGAGTAAACATAGGATTGTGGTACATATGACTGAAAAATTTGTGGACAATGCAACAAGAATAAACATTTGTACTTGTGCTATCTACACACTCCCATTTGCTCTGCACTCAGTGCATTCCCATTACTAGTTTGGGAAGTGGTGTACACATGATATTAGCCACAGTCCAGCTGTACTGTATCCATCCTGTCATTTCTTATGAAATACATACTGCATCTTGTTGCATTCCCTCCTCCAAGCCAGTTTTGATCCGAATTGAGAAAAAAACACAACCTAGTTGCATTTTAGCCTGGTTACAATTTTAAAGTCCATTCATATTTTTTTTATTTAGAAAGGATTGGAGAAAGGCCAACATTAAATATTACAATCTCTGTTCTTGTCCATAGTTGTTTAGATATTTCTGGCGACACATGTTCATCTTGGAACTTGTGCTTGAATAGCTGCCGAAAGTGCACCTGACTGGCTGTATGCAAGTGTGTGGAACTCATTTCCAGTCCCGGCTCAAAGGTTTGCACAGGAGATGGTGAGGGGAAAGAAACATCTGTTCAAAACCAAACACGGCCTCCTGTTAAATGGCCTAGAACGCTCCTGCTGGTGGGGTCCGGGGTGGGAAAGTGAACCAATGCTGGGAATGTTATGTCTGGAGGAGCTGGATAGGGAGGGGGTGTATGTCCGTGGCAGGAGGGGGGCTCCCCCTATATCCTGAGAGCTGGTCACATCTGGGGAAGTCGTCTGGACCAGGTTGATGGCTCCCTCAGCTCACCTGGCTTTAATGACTCGTGATGCCGCAAGAAGTGGCCTTGTAATGGCCATTCCATGCTTGGCAAAGGAAAGGGGATGAAGACAGCCTTGCTCAGATTTTTTTTATTCCCATTAGGGACCTGGCACTTTTGCGGTAGAGTTGCCTACAGCTGGACAACATGAATATACGCATCCCCTCATTTTTTAAAAAACAGATTCATGGAAGATCTAAGAATTTATTAACAATGTATTGTATGAGTATTGCGTCCTGGATTGCTTCATCAATGGATTTCGGTTTGTTTGTATTCTAATTGCTCATTTTTAAAGAATACTTTATGGCTCATTGCTTTCAGGATATTTTTATTTCACTAGATTGTGGGTGATTTTTGGTCAGGTATGTTTGGTCACCCTGACAGTATTCCACTTGAACACTGCCCTAAGCCGGTGTACTGTCATGAGGTGCCCTTTGAGTGGGCTGCAGCATGATCACAGACAGCAGGCCTTGGAGTTTTTTGGCTATATTCTCTGCACCAAAGAGCCCCCACTTTCACAGACACTGAGTCATCAACCTTCTCGGACGCCAGACACACCTTCAACCCAAACTTACATTTTTTTTGCCATGGTGGAAGTGCTGTTTTTGTGACCCTCTTATGAGCAGGTCTTGACTTGCCAGTTGGAGACCAATAGAGTAGGTGGCTTTGAACCACAAGATATCATATTCAAGTTTAACTAAACTTATCAGGTGTTAGAATCAAACCCAGACAGTAACTGGTGACCCATAAGGTTTTCGATGGTCAAAATCCCAAATTGTCTGCATCAAACCATGACATCTAGCAAGTCTGCCTAGTACAGGTTGGGAAACTCCCATTCAACCTTCTCTGCAGTTTAATGCAGAAGAAAGCCCTACCTTGATTTACAGTTGTTTGTGATGCAGTTGCATCTAGTTTTTTAAATTTTATTCTTGTAGCTAACTGCTTCTTCGTATTATCTCCCGCTTGTAGGCTCAGAGGTACCTTCTGGTACCAAGTCCTTTCCTCCACTCATGTGCTTTGACACTCAGTTTGTTCAAAATTTGTATTTATTAAATCATTTCTCTCCTGCCTGTCCACTTGAAAACCCACAAGGCAGCAAGCAAAACTTCATTAAAACCTAGAAGGAGGTCAAAGTTATGCAATGCTGGGGGTGTAAATGTTATGGACACAGAACGGGAGACAAAGAATGCCCATTCTTCATTAAAGGCAACCAGAAGCTAGAACAATTCAGAGTGGCACATGAAAACCACATGTATGATATTATAAGGGAAAATAAACGCCATGAGAAGGAAATCCTGATACAACAGTTGAAGCAGCTGCTAGAGGATTCCACTTCGGATGAAGAAGGCAGTAGCAGCAGCAGCTGCAGCTCTTCAGGATATAAAGGAAAACACAAGAGAAAGAGAAAGAAGAAAGAAAAGAAGAAAAAAAGAGAGAAAGCACAAATCTTCTAAACCAAGCAAGAGGTCCAAACTGCATTGAGGAGACTTGTAGCAAGCTTGCAATATCTTGCGAAGCATTCAGAGAACAATTCTCTGCAAAGGGTGTGTTTTAGGTGCTCCTTAGTGTCTAAGTGTTATTCTCTCCACCCCCTGCAGCTTCCCTTTTTGGCAGTTCTTGGGCCCTGTTGACCCCCCCCCCCCAAATTTCTTTTTAGCCTCCTGAGAGGTCAAAAATTAAATCTAGAATTTTCAGGCAGTGGGAAGCTGCCAGTGGAGAAGCTAGCCACATAGCTTGCAAGGCGTATAGAAGCACCCCGTGGTATTTCTTGGAGAATATGGAGAAAGGGATTCCTTTAGTGGCATGTAAACAAGGTCTCTGTGGTCCTGCACAGCCAATACCTGGGCTTTGTTGAAGGAAGACTAACAAGGAATGCCTCTGGCCACTCAGGTTCTGAGGCACACAGTGGGGGGAAATTCGAGAGAACTACAAAGGAACTTGGTGTGAACTTCACTCCCAATTGCCTATAGTTGACTTTATATTATTGTACAGAACAGTGTGATTAAACACAGATCACAGTAAAAAAGAAAAGAAAAGAAAAGGTTATATCCCATGTGTCCATCCACTATATCTCTGATGAAGAAGACACATAGGGTGGTATTCAACAACTCTTAAGTGGGGTATGTGTGTGTGGAACAAGGCCTGCTCATGCAATAAGACTTTCCCTTCTTTCCTCCCCCTGTGCATGGCCCCATCACGTCCACCGAACCCGTTCTGGGAGTTTACCCAGTCATCCAGAGCAAATGGGTGGTGGGAAATCCTGTTCTGCGAGCAGACCTAGTTCCACACATGCAACAACGTACTTTAATCCCGCCCATAGAACAGGCCCTCAATGGAAGATTTTAATGTGTAGGTAGGTTCATGAGGGATAAAGCAATTTTTGAAGCATTCCAGGCCACAGACCTGTTTGGCCATTTATTTATTTATTTGACACATTTCTATACTACCTTTTGTCCCTATAAAGGACTCCTAAGGCCCTTAACAACAACTAAGGTCTAGCTATGAGGGCCTTTTGGCAGTTTCCTCATTGCAAGAAGTAAAGTTAAAGGGAACCAGGCAGAGGGCCTTCTCAGTAGTGGCACCCGCCCTGTAGAACACCCTCCTGTCAGATGTCAAAGAGATAATTATACAACCTTCTGTAGATATCTAAAGGCAGCCTTGTATTGGGTTGCTTTTAGTCTGTTTTGTTCTGTTCTGTTGTTGCTGTTATGTTTCTGTATATTATGTTGGAAGCCACCCAGAGTGGCTGGGGCAACCTAATCAGATGGGCAGGATAATAATAACAACACACACACACACACACACACACAATTAAACTGAAAAACAAATCCAAGTTTAAACAACCAAAACAGTTTTGAAAGAAAGTAGGATTAAAGCATAGTAAAGGGTTGCTGGAATAAAAAATACATTGATTTCATTTAATGACATGAAATAGGAGGCCATTCTATTCTCTCTTGGGAGTGAGTGCCACAACTGGCATGCCAGCACTGAAAAGGCTCTGTCTCACATCTCTCTAGCTTTTCCTGTCTAGGTGGCTGAACATAACACAGGGCCTCCGAAGGTGAACCCAGTTGAGAGGCTGCTTAAAGGAGGAAGAAGGGATCCTTCAGCTATTTTTAGATTAAACAAATGGTCTTCTTCATTCTGTGGCTTGTTTTCAGTTCTTGATCATTCTTGCAGCCCCCTCTCCTTTCATGCTGATTTTGCATACTAAAAGACAGGAACATCTGGGTGGCCCTAACTTCACTACATGTGGGAAATGCAGGACATGGCAAGAGGGATGGACTTCTTTTCTTCTTGCTCTGTATAGAGTGTCACCTAAAGCTCATTGGCTAGTACTGGGTTTTTCTGCAAAAAGTGACCTCTTTCAGACAAAGGATTCAGCAGTTGTTTCTGGAGTATTCAGAGATGTCTGGGGTATTGGGGTGCAGAAGAAACAATATAGCCAAAGGAAGTAGGGCACTAAATAGAACTCCTGGTCTTTGACTGGCCTTTGTGTCCAAGTGGCACACTGTTAACTTTGCTGAGCATGTCATCTCTGTCATATGGCTGGAAGTCCCATTAGTCACTGGATAATGGCATCTTTTGAGTCTGCATATTTTTGACCCAGCTTTCCTCATGACATTAGCAATGTGGGGCTCTTTTGAGTTTGCACCTGCTTCTGGCTTCATTGTTCCAAGGTGGTGGGCCCTGGTTTTAAAGAGGCCCAGCATCATTGCTTCAAGAAAAAAGGTTTTGCTGAAATGCAGTTGGATCAGGATTTGCATATGTAGATACAGGGTAGAGCGGGGAAATGCTTTGCCCTTTGCCTGCTGGAGACTGTCCGAAGCATCAGTGGGAAGCAGGAAAGTTCCCCCTAGCAAGGGGCTCATAAAGCTGCAGGTGTGGGGATGTTGTTATTTAGTCTGCCGCCATGGAATGCGACGGTTTCTTTTAGGCTTGAAGAGTGGTCTACAATAATTAGTCCATTACGACTCTCTCACCCCGAGCTGAGTGGAGGGGGCAGCCCACCCTCAGACTTCTCTGAGTTTCACATCCTGAATTTTATGAACCCAAATTGTTGGGGGCATGGCGATGTGTGGGAGGGGGTTGAGGGGGTCAGATGCAGTCAACCCCCCTCAATCACTCTGCATTTCTATAGCAACCAAATGCTATTCGGACACTTTGCATTTTGACCAATTTGCTAAAGTTTCCGAGGGAGTAAGCGCAAAGTGAGCTGTAGTTTCTTTACTGCGCTTGAACCATCTCCATTGCTTGCCCATTTTATTACACGCTTATCGCCTCTTTCCCTCCCGCTTTTGAAATTGATTTCCTTTCCTTTCTTTCCCTATTCAGGGCCTAAACGCTGAATGTTCGATATTTCATTTGAGGCTTGCTAATCGCATTACTGCCCTTGACGTTTTACAGATATCATATTATGGGCCCAAATTTGGCAAATTATTAGCGCTGTAATGTATAGCTTGTCAAAGGTATTTAAGACACTAAGAGCCCAGGGCTTATCAGGGTGAGCAGAGAGCGCTTGTTGAGCTTTTGAAATGCAGAGAGGCTGTTATAAAACACACTGGGTGATTCTTTATTTTTTTTAGCCCATGAAAAAAAAAAGTCGAGAAAGAAAGAAAATGGAAGGGAGGGGAAAAAAAGTGTCATCCATTTATCAGGGTTTTCCAGGACTGATAAGCAGAATTCTTCTGTGTGGGTTTCACTGGAAATACGAGAAGCATTAAAAAATTTCACAAGCTGTCTGGGAACAAGGAACAAAATCTTTATTGAAAGGATGTAGCAATCATTTTACTGCTGTCTATCTCCTGGGGAAAAGGCTGTAACCAGCAGCTCCCCTACTGGTCACCACCCTGTATCATTGGGATCTTTAGGCATGGCCAGCCAAGATCAGTCTTGCTGGGTGTCCCTTTGCTCCTGCTGGAAACTTCAGGACATGTATGTTGGTAAGTTCTTCAGAACTACAGGATCCTGAGAGCACCTCTAATGCTGGAACCTTGTTGCCTGTTGAGATTGGTAGCTTTTTCACAATACCCAGGGGGCATGTAGAAAACATTCCATTGCACACAAGCTGTGGGGCTGGTCTTCATTGGCTTGAAGCATCTGTTTTACACAGACACCTTCTTTTCATTTAAAGAATTTTCATAATGATGATTGTGCCTGTTTTCTTACTGTCCCTGCTTTAGTTTGCCTGTCGGCATCCAAGAATAAAACGACTTTGGTCTTAAAGCAAAATTGAACAGATCTAAGTTGGCTACTGGCCAGTCCTAGTCCACAGGTGAAAGTTATGAAAGCATGAAGAACTAACATTGCTGAGTGGAGGATGCTTCTGCCTCTTTTCTAGGTAAATAAGGGCTGAGTCATATGTTAAGAACTAGGACATTCTCCTTGTATGTGCATCACTTGCTCCTTTTAGCTCAAAAGTAGAGAAGGAGGTAGATGAGCCAGGGTCACCCTTTGCACTCACCATTGTGATGCTAAGAAGCTATGGAGTTCGTAAACATTCCCCCCTCCTTTTGCAGCTCTGCTGGGGAGGGGGCAGTTCACTCCCTGCTGGCAGCAGAATGGATATCATGGCCCTTATTATGGAGTTAGACAGGCAGAGCCCAACCGCAGAGAGCTGTCAGTCCCACTTCTTGGTGACAAAAACAAGCCATAAATAAGCAAATGCTTCACAGCAAGGGAGCCTGTATATGTGTGTGTATGTTGAAGAAAGGGGAGAGAGAGAAAGAGAGAGAATAAAAGAGTGTGTCTGTGTGACAGTATTTTTTACTATGCCTGTACGGAAAAAGTACCTGCTGTGTGTGTTTTGGTGCTTTGACTGTGTATGTGTGTTGTGCTTGTTTACGTGTGCACATGTGTATGTACTTAAGTGTGTTTCTGCACGCAATAATTTTGTAGATTTTTTTGCGTTAGTGGAGATCCAAGAGTACCTTATTTGTATAGGTGCAAATTAGTTTCGGTCCTGTGGCACTGAGGGCAACTATATAGCTAGGGATGCTTATATGCAAATATTAAAAGGCCACACTGTGTTATATTTACAAGAGACTTGCATTTATTCATACACTGTGTATTTCAGCTTTTTGTGTATTTCAGCTTTTTGTACAGCATTTTGTGACTGTAGCAGAAATGTATGTGTAGCCTACCTTGTGTACAGCTATGCTTTGAATGGTGAGCATGAGACAGCATAGACATTTTTGCTGCCCGATACAAACATTTAAATAGTGTGAACTGCGTAACCTACAGAATATTGCCGATCACTTCCTTTAAACAGGATGCACAGAAATTTATTGATTTCAGGCTCATCCACACTTCCTTTTGTGCTGCGTTTTCTAGGCACAGGTCTGGAATTTCTGTGTCTGTGCCGGAACACTGCTTTCCCTGGGAGAACCCGTTGTTTACCACTGAATCAGAACAAATGACAGTCAGTGGTAAACAACAGGTTTTCCCAGGGAAAGTGGTGGGACAATACAAAAAACCTGCTTGGACGCTGACCTAGAAATCCCAGACCTGTGCCTAGGAAGTATGGCGCAAAAGAAAGTGTGGCTAGAGCCCTTCATGATGCATCCTGAATACAAAAGCTGATCTTCAGAGTTTCATGGATCTCTTCCTCCACCATTGCTACTCACGTAAGTAAACTACATAGCTGAAGCTCATATCACATGACAAATGACATGTCAATTGCAACAAGAGAAGGGGGACACTAGTATGGCATTGCCTTTGCAGGTAAGGAGGTAGGAGAAAACCAAGTACAGTGGTACCTCGGGTTACAGACGCTTCAGGTTACAGACTCTGCTAACCCAGAAATAGTACCTCGGGTTAAGAACTTTGCTTCAGGATGAGAACAGAAATCGCACGGCGGAAGCAGTAGGCACCATTAGCTAAAGTGGTACCTCAGGTTAAGAACAGTTTCAGGTTAAGAATGGATCTCCAGAACAAATTAAGTTCTTAACCCGAGGTACCACTGTATGCACATTAGATGACACTGAGATGGTCGCAATATAGCACAGTTGCTTTGTGTTCTCTTGTCATGGCACACTTGTCCCCATAGCAGGAAGTGTAATTTGGGTTCCATATGGAACAGTGGATATCAGTGGCACAACCTGCCCAGTGTCTCCTCACTTGCATGCCCCTCTCCACTAGCCATGCTATAAACTTTTGGTTGAACCAATGCCAGTGCCAGCAGCTCCTTGCATGCTGAGTAAAGATGACTGAGGGACCTGAGTTCAAGGGTGGGAGAGGGAAGGAAGCTCTCCTTTGAGGTGAGAGGCTTCAAGAAGGTGTTGAAGGAAATCAGAAAGTGAGATAAAAGGTTAATATGAAGCAGTAACAACAATTATTGTTTTTATTATAATGGTGGAGGATAAAGAGAAGAAAGCTGTTATAGAAGAAAGAAGTTTAAAAAATGCTAGCTGTTTATGCCAAGCTCTGCATCCATCTGCCGCCATTTTGAGACTAGCTCTGCCCCTGCACCACCATTTTGTAACTGATAGGCCTCAGTAATTTTAAGTGAACCCTGGAGCTAGGAAGTTTTTTAATCTGTGTATTAGAGGACATGGCTACAGAGACCTTAAGGCCTTAGGTCTTCAAGGAGTAGTTTCTGATGAATCAAAGAAGATGATATTTGTTGAATTTCACACTTAAAAGTGTTTCCTTCACTTTTACTGTGAATCTGTTTCGTGCTGTTCCAAACAGCATATGAATAGAATATGATCAGAAGGAGATCCTGAGCAAATGATTACTCCCCCTAGACAGCATCTAGAGAATTGCAGGAGGGATGAGTAAGTGTACCTCTGCCCACTGGAGGAGCAAAGAAGGCGTTCATACCCAAGGACCAATAGATTTCAGGTTCCTGGTGTCCATATCCTTATGATTTACCTTCTGGAATGGTTCCAGTACTCTACAAAATATTGGCCCTAAAAAGAAACAGTGATGCAGTGAGGACACCCTCATCCTTTGTCATTCCATTTGTTGGAGTAGAGATGCTTTAAGCCAGATCAGCACCCAGTACCAAAATTTGAATAGTAGGGGTTTTACAGATCCTGAGTTAGGTGCGTATGTAACATCACCTGAAGCTTGTTTTCCTGTTGCACCCTAGACTGGAACTGGGGAGGAGGAGGAACTGTAGAAAGGGCCCTTTTCTTATGTCTGGAGTTCACTGGAAATAAATAGCAGGTGTGTCAGGTGAAATGCAAGTCTTTGTGAAAGATGAACAGTCAGAAAGTAAGGCTGAGGTCTTAAATATCCAGATCCTACCTCTCTGCTGGTTGGTCTTCATGTCCCTTCACATTCAGTGCCTCTATTTTCTACTTGTAGTTAACACCCGTCCCTACACACACACAAGGGAATTCTATCCATGCAAAGGTTTTATATAGCACCCGCCAGCATTGAATCCAAGTGGATTAATTAATTCATGTCTGTAAAAAGCTTGTTAAGTGCTGTAGCGATGATTATATTGTGGAGTGCCTAACAACAACACCCCCTTCCCGATTCCCGATTTGACTCTAAAACTGGAGTAAAGAAGATAGACAGCCAAATAGGGGCCATACTAGGAGGGCTTTAAACTTTGTTGCTCTATCTGGGCCGAAGTTTGTACTTCTTTTCTCTCCTTTTTTGTGTATTTTGTTTGGGTTAGCGTGGTTGTGTTCCTCCCCTCCCGGCAGCTGCTCAGGATGCAATATTTCCCCCTCACGCACTCTCTCCCTTATGAAATGGCGTGTCGGTAAGTGCTACTTAAGAAAACACATGTTCTCCCCCTTGAAAGCAGCCCCCCCTCCTCACACCAACACCTTTCTTTATTCGACCCAAACCTCACCGAAGGGAATTCGCAACAACTGCGGTGATAAATCCGCCCGCAGATAATTGGCAAGAAAACAACACTTGTGCAGTATATAACGTTTTATGGTTGTTTCATGTACTTTATTATAATACTAATGAGCAGTTATATATCAGGAGCTAACTGCACGCCGGATTAGCTTGTTAGCATGATATGAAATGGCAGAGCAAATAGTCTGGGCCTCCTCGTCCGCCTGCTCGCTCTTCCCCTCCGCCCTGCTTGCATTCCCATTTGCACTGAGTAATTAGTATGCAAATTAGAGCCCAGGACCACACAAGTTCTAGTATATTACAAGGGCTTTATTATACTCTTGTGAGTGTATGATGGAAATGGCCCATGGCAGTGTTTATCTCACTACCTCTCTCTCTGTCTATGTCTCTCTCGCTTTTATCCATACCTAACATTGGCCAAGAATAAACACACATTGCTCTGGGCCCGCCACGTTATGGGTCCCTGAAGAACTCACCAGCTTGGCTTTGCCCCAGCAATGGGATCTTCTGTCTGGAAATGCCATATCAATGATGTTCATGATAATAATGTTGATGTTGGTGGCTATGATGATGATGGTGGAATGGTGGTGGATATAGTCCTGCAAACTCACTCAGCTTCCGTCGGCAGTGTTAATAACAGGAAGACCGGGAAAATATTTTCCTGATGCAAACACTACTCTTTCTGTTTCATTTGCTGCAACCAGTGGACCACTCTCTATGCTGAACCACTCTCCATACATGCTCTCTTGTCCCATTCTGAAATTGCTGCAGGTTTCCTGTTAATCTGGGTCAAGAACCTGCCTCTGTGAAAGCAGGATTTTATTCTCTGGATCTCTTGTGTGACATCCAAGATACTGAGGAATCAGAATGTCTGTGCCTACCTTGCTGTTGGCACTGCACAAATATAGCAACACAACTTTTGTGTTGGCTTGCCAAGTGTGTCATTCTGGTGGCAGAAGCAGGCTGGGTAAATCTGGTTTATATGAGGAAAGCTGCTGAAGAGACCTGATTTCAAATGCCAGTAAGATGAAGCTCAAAGGCATTGGATTGTTACGGATGGATCCATTTGATAGAGCATAAAAATAAGAGAGGATTGGCAGTGGGACTGTCTTCCGGGCACAACTGATGGACTACCTTCTCAAGAGTCATTTTCACATGCAAGACCACAAGGCCCTTGAAAAATTGTAGGGGTACCAGGTTTTCTGGTTTTGGTCAAATGTGCCCCCTTTTAGCCATGTAATTCATGATCCTAAAGAGCTAATCCAGCAAGAGGGTTTTGGCTCGGCCTGGAGAAACCACTCTGCCTTACATATTGTGAATTGGTGTCTAAATGTACAAATATTTTTTGAGCTTTTATTCAGTCCATGCAAGCTTATTGTTTAGTGTGCTGTGCTGTTATTCAGAGGTATAACCAGCATTTCATTGTGTACACACATCCCAAATTACAGCAGCACCAAAAACATTACCATAATATAATTTCTCATGGCCTAGTAAATCAAAATCAGGGCTTACATTGGAGCACTCAGACTACTATTTTAAGATAGATATATTCCATCCCAGCTGGCTAATTGTTAATAATTTGGCACAAATTATTGAATATAGGGTTGCTGTATTTTCAAAAGTGAAAATCCGGACAAAGTTGTTGACTTTTTTGGGATGGGGACACCCGCCCCCCCAAAAAAAATACTTGGAGTTTTTTTATTTTTAAGGCATTTTTCTTTAAAAATCGCCCTAATTGCCATATGTCCATGTTTCCCCAGACATTTTGCCAATTCGGCAAAAATCCACCCAGACACCATTTTGACAGTCTTGATTCCTGGACGTATGGTAGCCCTATGAATATAAATAGCAAAAAAAGTTTGTTTAAAAAAAAAAACCACCCTTCAATGCTGAGGAAGAATAAAAGCTTTGGGTGGTACTCAATTATTGTGTCTCATCAGCAGAAGGATTCCTGCTTCCATGATGGGGTTTTGAACCCGGGGCCCTACCCAAATCTGCTCCATGTATTTGGAAACCTCAGAACAGAATTAAGGCACATGCACAGGGAGGAGAGGGAAAGAATGTTTAGTTGCATAAGCAAAAAATCTGTATGCTGTAGCGCTGCATTGGATATTACTATTCCGGTGTATATAGTTTGCCCTTGTAGGAGAGCATCTGCATGTATGTTTTGTCATCTAGAATAACTTGCCTTTGCTGAGTGGGTTGTCCATGCCGGTAATATGACAACAGAGGGCAATTTGCATAGTGGCTGGAGAATAAATATCAGCAGAGATGTTGCTCTGTCCCTTAGCTGTGTACTTCTACAACTGAGCTTTGAAGGTCTTTGGGATCTAGTGAAGAGCATGGAAGAGCCACAAGTCCCCAGGAAAAATGAAAAAACAAAAACAAAAAACCTTGACTGCATTAATACTTAGCATAAAATACATGGAGGGAGGGGTAGAATCTGTATAGCCGGCAGTTTTTGCAAAGCGCTGAAGTACGCCACACATCACCCTCTGACAGGCCCTGATGTTAGCTCCCAGAATGGATCACAGGAGACTCATTAGAAAAAACAAATATTATCGCACGCTGTGGTGATTTATGGGAAAAAATGAAAAATTTTGTGTTGTTGCGTCCTCGCTTTCCTCTGCCTTCATGCAGGAAGGTTATTTATGGCACCGGGCCCTTAGCAAGAAACAGTGAAGCTGTTGCTGCTACAAACTGCTTGGGTTTGATTTTTATTAGCAACTTAAATTTTTCTTGGCCCAACCCCTTGCCCCTGTTGTTATTAAATTGGTATCCTTTGAATATAACATTAAATTTGATCTTTTTGCTAGCACCCAGTGTCATGTAGCAGATTGGGGAGGGGCAATGAAAGGAATTGCTATAAAATGTTTGTTTCCTCTCATTTGTGTTAGCACCATTTTAATTCAGAAATGCAGCCATACAGTTATTGTCTGAGGAGCAACTATAACAATATTTTCAGTTCCAGCCTATTGTTTTCCACATCAGTTAGAATTAGCCTGTTGCACTTGAAGTTGCAGTTTGAATTCTACATAGATATAGAAACATGATGGAAAGACTTCAGGCTTGCAGGATCTACTTGGTTTCCAGATCCACCAACTAGAGGCAGATGCAAAATGGTAGCCAGAGAGTGGAAGGTGGGTGGCAGTGAAGAGCCAATGATCTATTGCAGAGGTTTTCAACCTTTTTGAGTCTATGGCTCCTTTTACCAACTACATTCTTTCTGCGGCGCCCCGTGGGACTCAGGAGCCCAGTTATGTCACCCCTTGCCTCCAGAGCTCATATCCTCTTACCCTTTTTTGGGCACCCTCCCTTAGGAGTGTTCCCTCAGCCTCCTCTCCTCTCTCTTTGGGAGTCCTTTGGGCAGCTGCTGCTGCTGCTGCTGCTGCCACCCTGGTCTCTGAGCTGCCTCCCCGCCCTGCCTCAAAGAGAGGTGTTTCCTCACACTGCCACACAGGGGCCTGGGACTTGTTTGTCCATTCCCAACAGCAAGGGCTGGTGGACTGGCTGGCTAGGTTTCCTTGCCTGTTTGCTTGCATACTCCAAGGCTGCCTCAGCTCCTGGCAGTCAGCACTCCCTGGCTAGCCCCTGAGGCACCATTCGCCTGTAGAGCTTGTAGCCAGGGCTGCTGCAACAAACAGCTGTGCAAGCATTTGGGAGGCAAAGATGCAAGAGGGCATCAGGGGAGGGAGGGAAGGAAAGAGGGACAGAGGCCAGTGTTGCCCAGGCACCCCTGACCACCAGTCAAGGCACCCCAGGGTGCCACAACAAGCCAGTTGAAAACCACTGATCTATTGCATTAATATGACCTGACCATACAATTGCTAATCTACATCCGAGTTGCTGTTGATCAGTTTTTAAAAGCACAATCTGGGGGTGTGGGAGCTAGAAGCCCTTCTGTTGTTGCTATTGTTAAATATGTTGGAAACGGAAATAGTTGTTGATCTACTGCAAATCACCCAGAGATTTACTAATAGATCCTCATCTGCATTTTGCTTACCCCCTTTACAGAAGAATAGAGCTTCCCACATTTAAGAATGTATATCCTAATGTGAGTTATTTTCACATTACCCAGCAAATGAGTAACATGTTAATCCAACAATAAATATTTTTAATGGTTTTGTCATGGCCACCTGGTCCCAATACAGTCTGTGTTTTTTGGGGGTGGGTGGGTTGTAAAATCTACCTCAAGAAAATAATTTTTAAAAAATACCTGGAGATAATACTTGAGCACACTTAGCATTCTTACTTATTTTCTTTTGGCCTCTTGGCAAGCCATAGATTTCTGTGGCATTGAAAGAGCAGCAGACAAGTTACATTTGATGGCAACCATCACATAAGCATCTCTAAGGAATGCATGGGGTGACCATGCCATGAGCACACAGATGTACCTCTATGTATGGGCCATAAGACTAGGTCCTGGCATGCACATTCTGCTCAGGAGTATGGCCCCAACCTACCATTTATAATATTCTGCATGAACTAATGCATGTGCATTTGTACATATTTGTGCCCTACCTACACAATTAGAGGTGGGTGGTTCTACACACACACACACACACACACACACACACAATTCACACCAGGTTCACATTAAATGACTGCACAGTAGCATGGCCTGATCCTGTGGCTTGTTTGTAGTCCAGTGCTTGTTGAACATGTTGGGACCTCATGTGAACTCTTTCTGCCTCTGTTGGGAAAGAAAGATGGAATATATTAGATTTGGGAGTGTTGTCCAACCATAACACATGCTCATAGGTCTGAGAAATTTGTATTGACCAGCTCACTTCCCCAGATGTCTCTTTTTATCCAGCTTGAAGAATAAAAGCTGATGATTCCTCTGTACTTAATCATCAATGGTGTGTGTAGGTTGATGCCTCTGCTGGGGGTCTTGTGGTGTCTGGTCATCCTGGCAGTTGAACAGGGGTGAAGCTAAGAGATAGATTTGAAGTGGTGGGGGATGTGCAGGTGAAAATTTCTCCCAGTTTTTAAGTCTGGGAAGGTTTACCAGGACAGTAGTCTAAACCACAGTTATGATGCAATCCACCGAATTCACTACAGTAATTAACTTGAAAAAAAAAACAGTTTTCAAGTTTTTATTTCTTCTAAAACAGTCTACTCTATTAGAAAGATCTAACTCACGGGGAAGCCTCTTGTCCAGAGGCCACTCTGTGTCACTGCTAAAAACTAAGCTGGTTTTTAAAACTTTTTTATTCCTGAACTTTATTGGGTTTTAACATGTATATAAGTTTAACACTTGAAATTACCAAAGTTGAAAACTATTCATGTCACCCCTTTCTTCCTGTCTGATTTTGAATATAAATGTACCTCTGTATCTTTGTCCTGAATCCACAGCCCTTTAGTTTATAGTATCTTCTTCCTGTGACAGTCTTTAAAACTTGTTATTAAATTACCTATGAAGTTAAACAAAGAAGAACTCCATAAACCTCTCACAATAAAGTCAAGATTCTTTTATCAAGTGGCAAGTCATGCTTGACAGGGGGTTCCCTCCCCCAGTATTGATATGGCTATCAAGTTGCAGTTGACCATGTCTGCCCCTTTCAAGGCATGTCTACTTAGCTATGTGCCTAATGAAACCACCCCACTTCCTTTGTGCTTTAGGATGAGGTGGATTGGGGGGTGGGGTGGGGCAGAGAATTTCTTCTTAGGGCAGATGCACAGGAGGGTACAAGGTAACCCTTTTGTTTGCTGTGGGAAGAGTTGGCACTTTGTTCTTTGTCTTTACGATGCATTGCATAATGGCAACCTGCAGGCCTTGAATAGCTTCAATAGACATCACTCTAATGATCCCATGGTGCTCAGCAGCACAAGTGCTACTCTCAACTCTTGTAATGCATACTGTCCTCACTCATTTCTGCCAGGCTCCTGGGCACTGTTGCTAAGTGTCCCCAGGGCTGGAGTGAGCATGCCAGACCCCCCCCCTTCCCCAATCTCTCTGGGTGGCTAGGCAGTCCCATTTTTTTGCCTGGCTGCTCTTTTGCTAAGCACCCCTGCAGTGATGCAATAAGCTTTCCGGAGCAATGGTTATCGGTTGGCCTTTTACTCTTTTGTACAAAACCCAAATGTCCTCCTGTTCTTCCTTCTCAGCTCCTCCCTCTCCTCCCCCTCCCATCTGTGATTGCCTTTCAATGGAACGGCCAGCAAAGGAGGGGTTAATACCCAGTGGCACCTGCAGCTTGGCTGGTGGTGTTGACATGAGGAGGAGGGGAGATTCTTGGTGGGTGGGGGGGGCGAGCAGAATGAGGAGGGGGAATGGTTGGTGGCTTTATTATAAAGAGCTCAGCAGGCCCTGGGCTCCCATTGTCCAAGTGGCAAATAAATAAATAGGAGAAAGCAAGTCTTCCCTATGGCTCCACCACGGGAGGTTAACAGCTGGGCATGACATGACAAATTGGACCCTTTTTGGTAGAGATGGATCCTGTCAGCCCTGAGCAGTAGAGCTTAAGCGGGAGGGAACATTGCAAAGGGCTTGTTTAACTTTGGAAGGGATTTTCCTTCCTTGCTGCCATGTATGTGGCTTTCTTCTCTTACAAAGTTTACTCCTTGAAGTAACAACATTATGGGCTCAATGTCAGAATAGACCACACAAGCCCATTTGGGGATGGGAAGGGATATCCCTTTATGTTTCTTTTCTTTAGTCAAGAAGCCCTTTGCAAGGAGCCAGAACCAACTGATACAGTGGTGCAGGGGGGAGGGGACTGGGGGGCAGTGGTCCTGGGTGCATTTTTTTTTTTTGATGGGGCACGACCAGACACCCCTTGGACAAGCTTCCCTCATCAGAGCCTGAAATAGCCGAAAGACACCAGCTGCAGCTCCGCTCCCAGGTCAAGCCTGACCCAAAGGTAGAGAGAGGAGAGTCGCGGCAATGCTGCTGTCCACTCTCCTTAGTTGCAGTAGCTCCACCCCTGGATCAGGCCTAACCTGGGGTTGCAGCGAGCTCCCTCCAAGCCCCACCCCCCTTGGGGGTGCACCCCATGCTCTTGCCCCAGGCAGTGCTAGCCTATGCTCCGCCGCTGGACTGATAACCCCCAGTTGCCCCCCCCCAAAGAAACCCCAGAGCTATTGGGCATGCTAGGGTTGGTTTCTTAGCATTAGAATCCAATAGATGCCATTTTAAAACTTGTGGGATGGATTTGCTTGTTAACAATAGGCACCTTGGAAGCTGCTCTATACTGAGCCAGGGCCATTGGTCCATCTAGCTCAGTACTGTCTACACCAGGGGTCGGCAAGGCTTACTGGGCATGGGCTGGATCACTCCTGTGGAGATCCTCCGTGGGCTGGACCGGCGCAGTGTGATGCCGGAAATTGCCTCTGCACATGCCCAGATGCCCAAAATCACGCCTGTGCAGAAGCAATTTTTGGCGTTTGGGCATGTGCAGAAGTGATTTCTGGTGCTGCGGACATGCACTGATGCAATTTCTAGGGTGTGGGCATGCACAGAAGCGATTTCCGGAGCCACGGAAGAGAGTCCCTGTGCCACGCTGCACCAGTTTAGCGCAGCGGCTCACTGAGTGGGCAGCTCAGGGGCCGGTTAAGCGACCCTCGTGGGCCACTTTCAGCCCATGGGCCTTAGGTTGCTGACCTCTGGTCTACACTGACAGGCAGCAGCTCTACAGGGTTTCAGGCAGGAGACATTAGCTCTATCTGGAGATGTTGTTGATTGAACCTGGGACCTTCTGCATGCAAAGCACATGTTCTGCCACTGAGCTGTAGCCCTTCCCCTAGCTGATTTCTGAATTTTGCCTCATTTCTGAAATGAAAAGTGCCAGGCAGGAGTCACCTGCCCCTTCCCTGCCTGCCCCACCTCTGAAGCCTCACTTGCTAGGGTCATGTGGCTGTGGGTTTTGGGTTTTGGCAAGATATTCCAAAAAGCCTGTGAGATCTCACTGGATACCACAGCTGCTTCTCCTTGCTTCTTCAGTGGTGGTGATGGGGTGCAGGTGGGGTAACCCCCACCCCCGCCATAGAAGTGAGGAGAAGCAGTGGGGGAAAGGGTTTGGAGCAACCAAATTCAGGGAGAAAAGGCTCAGAAGGGTAGAGGGTTCAGAGCCTTCTCTTCTGTGTGCTTGTCTTGCTGTTAAAGTATGGTGACCCCCCCCCCCCACTTTATGTGAGTGGACCGGACAAGTGGAAAATGTCTCCATCACATCTAGTTTTAGCCTAATTCACTTGCAGAGGTGATTAGCGTTAGATTTTCTGGTCCTGTTCTTTGCCCCACCCTCCAGCCACATTGAAAGCTATTCCAGACTTCCCAGAAGAGGACAGTAGAGACAAAAAGTGACGTCTGGCTACTGAGTGCTGATGGGGAAGGGAAAAGGCTAAGATTACAATGGCTGGAGAATACTTAGCACTATTTTAGAGCTGGACAAGCATGAACTTTACAAAGCATGTATTTCATGCCCTTCTAAATACATTGCTGAAAGCAAATTCAAATCTCTGGTGTAAATCTATCCTTTAGAAATTTTAAGAAATATAGAGCGAGATCATTTTTTTTAAAAGTTTGTACAATAACACCCCCCTTTTGTGTGTAGGAATGTGTGACTGTGACTGTTGCTTTACTTAGGTGTATAAATTAATGCCTCAAACTGCCCCCTACCACAGCAAAAATAACAAAGGGTCTTGTGGCACCTTCAGTACTAACAAATTTATTATGATGTAAGCTTTTGTGGACTCAAGGTGCTTAAGTAGTTTTCAGCGCAGATAAAAAAACAACCTTAGGTGTGAATGTGACAGATATTTTAAATAAACCTCGTTGGGAAAATAAAATCCCACAAGGCTAGGCGTGTAGTAGAAACTTCTTCTGAAGGCATTCAGCACTCCCCCCCCCCTTTCTTCAGATCCAAATAACTTTCTCCTCTTGTCCCTCATTCTGCAAATTAGGGTATAGGATAAGAGATAAATACATACAGGAGAGAGAGAACTTGGAAGAGCATGGCAGAGCTGCCACTTGAGCATCAGTATACAAGTTTTCTAAGCATTATAAGATGAAACTCTGAATCTCGGCATATGCTTCTTGGGGGTAGGCAACATGCCTTCGTTCTGTAGCATGCAGCTGATTCTGTGGAGCTGACCCAAGGGAATAGTACTACTTTCCCACTTGCATTCCAGCAGTTGAGACTGACCTCAAGATGTGGGGAAAACATTTTCTTTCAAATAAAACAAAACACCAGTCCCTCTGTTTCTGAAGTTGACAAGCATATATGAATGGCACCATTTATGTACAAGGAGGGGATATTTGCAGGCTTGAGAGAACCCCGAGATTTACAGGACAAAAAAACTTTAACAAGCAAAAAACCCAAAGGGGAGACACACACACCCCAGTCGAAAAAGAACTGAGCATGCTTAGTGGCTGCATAATGCTTATTAATTGCTAGAACTTGGAAGTGCAAATCAGGGAAATGGGAAGTATATCCTATAGAAGGGCGTGGCTAGCTGACTGGAACTCTGAATAGGAAAACTCCATGCTGCAACATTTTGTTGCAAGTTCCACTTGTAAATTTCTGGTTTTCTGTGTGTCCAGAGAAGAGTCTGTACATCTGATACATTATTTTGGCCTGGGCTACATGTGTAGGTACATGTAGATGGGGTGTGTCTTCTTGTATGCATCTGCAGCCCTTTTGTTCATTATATGTATTTTTAAATTTCAATGTTGAATCAATGTTGAAAACTTATAGGGGCTGAGGGGATTCTGTTTTTCTAGTTCTATTCTGGGAAACCAGAGCACCCCTCTCTATGCTAGAGTAAGATGCTGACCCTGTCCTTCTAACCAGCAGTTGCTATCCCAATAGTGAGACTGCTTCCTCAACCCATCAAATGGTCCCTTACCCATTTATGGTAAGAAAATTTTCCTTTCCCTCACAACTTCACCTGGGGCCTTACACATAAATACACAATCTCTCTCTCTCTCTCTCTCTCTCTCTCTCTCTCTCTCTCTCTCTCTTTGTGTCTCATATCTCCACTCCTGCCCATAAACGCCACAGTGAGGCCACAGCCTGATTGAATTTGGAAGCCTTTGTTTACAGACGTCTGGCTGGACAAGAGGCTATTTATTGAATTTTCCATGAAATGTTGCTCCCTTAATGCTGTAAAGAGCATGCTGCCCACATCAAGAGGGAGGTTATATTAACAGATCAGGTTACTCTAAGATGCATTGTATGCCTGTCCCATACTCTTTCTGCATGCTTAGGCAAGCCCAAGTGTGTGCCTGTGTGTATACATGCGCATATCATTGGGGACTGATGTTGGGATTGCGCTATAGTGGGAAACTGTCTTTTGCCCATGGAGTTGTATCTTCCTCACACCAGAAAGGATTGATACTTCTTTTCAAAGGGACTGTGGCATTACAAGGCTAGTTGTGCTGGTACCTTCCGCATAGGGGTAGAATGTGCTGTTGAGAAAATTAATTGTATAAGATTGCATCCCAGATTCTGGCCCCACAAGCACAATTTCATGATGAAGTATTTTGCTTTCTGCTTTTTGGAAGTTTTGGCAGCCTAAGTATAAGACTGGCCAGTACTCCAATATTTGGGAGGCTTAGACTGTTGCTCAAGAGCAGGTGGGGCTTGTGCCTGATCTGTGTCTGGGCAATAGTGGCTATTTATGGGAGTTAACCAATAAGCGTGATCTAGGTATTCTAGATAAAGGTAAAGGTAAAGGGACCCCTGGCCATTAGGTCCAGTCGCAGACGACTCTGGGGTTGCGGCGCTCATCACGCTTTACTGGCCGAGGGAGCCAGCGTACAGCTTCTGGGTCATGTGCCAGCATGACTAAGCAGCTTCTGGCGAACCAGAGCAGCACACGGAAATGCCGTTTACCTTCCCGCCGGAGCGGTACCTATTTATCTACTTGCACTTTTACGTGCTTTCAAACTGCTAGGTGGGCAGGAGCTGGGACCAAGCAACGGGAACTCACCCCGGTGCAGGGATTCGAACCGCCGAACTTCAGATCGGCAAGCCTTAGACTGTGGTTTAACCCACAGCGCCAATAAGTGTGATTGATGTATTCTAGATGCTGTTATACAAAAAGGAACACCATAGAAGGCATTACAGCAGAGATGAATTTTGTGATGCAGGCAGTCTAATTTTTGTTGTATTTGTTTTTGTTAGATGTCTTAAGTTAAAAAGAAAATAACAAATTAATTTGACCAAATATTTTGGTGGAAGGAAATAAATTATGTTGTGTGGGCTGCTTATAGATTAGTCCTTAGTAAATTGACCAAGAAAAATAAAAGTTTTTTGGCAAAGCATGTAAAATATCCACACCACATCTTTTGACCTCTAATCCTGTTTCGCAATGGGGTGGGTGTGAGTTGTATTATGCCTAAAATAAGCTAAGTCTACAATTTTCTCCTGTTGCAGTTATCATTACATGGGTTTCCCTCCTCCTTGGAAAGAGAAAGTTATGTGTGCAAATGTATATTGAAAGGCTCTGAACTGAAAGCCCCAGGATTCCTAAGGAAAAATAAAAGGGCTTTGGAGAGTCCATGTGTTCACCATGTTAGAAAAACAAACCCCCATAAATAGAGCATACCAAACACTGTGAAGAGGAGGTGATTTCAAGGAGAACTGGAGGGGTGTGGCCCCAGCATCACAGCATTTTTGGGGGTCTTCCTTCATTGGTGCAGGCAGGAGGGCAGGATGGTTGTGGGATTGTTTTCTCAGACTTGATTGGTTTATTTATCCTTGGACCAGACTCCCATCTGGTCCAACTTCAAACGGGATCTGTGGCAAAGCTACCGGGAGAGAGCAGCTGAGGAAAGCACAGAAGTATTCCTGGAAATAGAAGTGGCTGTGTGTGAAGGGGAATGGTCAGGATCAGCTCCCAGAGCCAAGCTGTATGACTCACTGTATTTTGCTTGCCTTTATTTATTTATTGAAAATGTTTATATACCATTTCTCTTTAATATGAAGATGGTATATAACAAAACAATTCAATACAAAATAACAATTCAAAACAATTCAAAATACAATGAAAGCAATTCAATTACAACAGGATAATACAGTTACAGTAACCAGGAATCATTCAGTTGATAGGTGCTGGCTGTATGTCAGGGGAGAGTTCACTCCACAAGCTCGGAGCCACCACTGAACAGGCCTACCTCCAGGTTGCCGCAACCTAAACCTCTGTAAGGTAACGTAACCTAATAGGGCTAGCTCCCAAGATCTTAGTGAATGGACAGGTATATGTGGCAGAAGGAGTTACCTTAGATGGTAGTCAGTGTGAATCCTTTAACAGTTTTTATACAGTATGCGCATAGTAGTTTGCCTCACTTAGCATCTTAGTTGCTGCATCATGAGTTGCGGCTTCTGAACCAGTCTTAAGGACAATCCCACATAGAGGGCATTTCAGTTGTCCAATTTTGAGGTTACCGATGCTAGGCTGTCTAAGTCCAGGAATAGTTGTAACTGCTGCAGTTACAAACAGCACTCTTAGCCACTGAGACATCCAGTGAAAAAGATGAATCAAGAAGCACCTCCACCCCAGGCTACATATCTTTAGGGCTACCGTACATATCTTCAGGGAGAGTACAACCCTGTCTTGAACAGGTACACTCTTCCAGGGCTTCAGTCTTATCAGGATTCAGCTGCAGCATATAGGCTGCTCACTACTGCTTCCAGACACCATCCCTGAATCATTCCTGATTCAGATGTAACAACATGACAGAAACAAAGCTGGGTATCATCAGCATACTGATAATATTTAGCTCCAAGTCCCCTCAAGACCACTCCCAATAGCTTCGTGTAGATTGCAAATTGAGAAGGTGATTCCTTGCAGCACCCCACAGCATAACTGTCAGGGGTCCGAAAAGCAGTCATTCAGTGTTACTGTCTCAGACCATCCCCACAGGCAGAGCAGAATCTGTGTAATGCAGGGCTTCCAACCCCAAATTATGGAGGTGGTCCAGGAGGAGACAATGGTCAATGATACCAAATGCCACTGAGTAACTGAGCAAGCATAACATGGTCACATTCCCCCGTATCTCTCCCAATCATCTATGAAGGCAACCAAGCTTTATTCCATCCCAAAATCATGTCCAAACTTAGACTGAAATATTAGATAATCAATATCCTCCAATAGTTCTTGCAGCTGAACTGAAACCACCCTTTTGAGCGGCTTACTCAAAAATAGGATATTACCAACTGAGTGTTAGTTTTTTTTTTTTAATGTACAGGATGCTTTTTTCCCCAGATGCAGGTGCACTACTTCCTCCTTAAGAATGGAAGATGCCACTCCCTCATTCTCCATAACCTGGGCCCACTTTGGATAGATTGAATCAGTTATCTTGGGCAGGGGTTGAGAGAGAAGACAATTAGCTGGACAGCGACAAGCACACTGTCCACATTCTCAGACCACAAAATCTGAAACTGATCCCATAAAGCCTGATCTGACAATACACTGAATGCCTCGTTTGGACCTGCTACAACAGAAGTGGGAAGCTGAATCTGGCTAGTAGGACATAGAGTTCTCTCTCCCACCTCCCATGGGTCTGGTAAATCTGATGTCAGATTACCTTTTTTGCTCATATAGGAATGCAGAGGCATTTTGGTTTTGTTGCTACAGATTTTGCATACATGCACACATACAAGCCCCAGTTTGGACATGATTACTTCCTCGCCAGTCCTACTTTCTCCCCTAACCAGACACTGAATACCATTCTAAATGCCTGCCCACCCCATGTCACTTATGGATTGCCACAAGCATCAGGAACTTGATTCTGCTTGCCAGCCAATAAGTGGTCATTGGCTGCCATTTCAAAAGAAACAATGGAGTTCAGTGAAGCAGGGGCTGATCCTGTCTACACCAGGATGGAGGTGTTTTGCCTTCTTACCCAGCAGCCTGCCTGTGAATTTAAAAGTAGTGCAGTGATAGCCACAGTTGCATGTACATGGATCAAATTTGGTAGCAGGGCCTATATGGAGAGTGTAGGCGCTGCCCGAGACTCATTTTTCTATACAGTATTACTTGAGTGAACAAGCAGTTGGCCATGTGCCAAAGACAAGCAGCAGCTGGAGGTCACCCCTTCTTTCACTCTCTCACTCTCGCCCAAGCAAACCTTAGTCCTGTTAGGTTTCAGGCGGGGTGAAAGGGCAGGAGGTAAGCAGGAGACCGTGAGAGGGAAGAGCAAGAAGCAGCTGGAAGGAGGAAATGCTCAGTTCCTGTTCTTCGGGTCATTGCCTAGAGCAGCTGGGTGGGCCCACTTATTTTCTTCTCATCAGCTCCCTAAATCAGAGAAGAAGAAGAAGAAGCTTTATCACTATCCGAAGGAGTCTCAAAGCGGCTAACATTCTCCTTTCCCTTCCTCCCCCACAACAAACACTCTGTGAGGTGATTGGGGCTGAGAGACTTCAAAAAAGTGTGACTAGCCCAAGGTCACCCAGCAGCTGCATGTGGAGGAGCGGAGACACGAACCTGGTTCGCCAGATTACGAGTCTACCGCTCTTAACCACTACACCACACTGCCTATATGGTCTGTTAAATAGATTTTTAAAGTGAGTACTGTAGTGCTAACTATATCCTTGACATTAGCACCAGTTTCAGGTAGGTTTTGCAGGTGAACTGGGCAAGTGATCTGGGGCCAGGACTGGAGGGAAAAGCAGAGTATTTCTGCTGAAATAATCACAGTATCTTTATAGCCTCAGTTCACATCGCCTAGCAGAGTCCATGCACAGAGTTGCTTGTGAGGAGCTGCACACACTTGCCCATCAAACAGAAGATTGGTGCTGGGTGAGAGGAGGCCTGGAATGAAATCAAGCAAGATAAGAACTGCCTCAATGGCAAATCTATTCCTGAGAGCATCAGTCATCTTTTGTGTTGGCCATTTGAACTTGATAGACAATAATAAGAGTTCTGATCAGAAATCTGACTTGGTCTGGCAGGACTTGTCTACAGAAGGGAGAAGTACAAAGAGAACCCTTCCTTGCCACTTACTTATTGGCTTGCAAGACTTAGGGACACAGTCGTGATTTAGGGATTGTATCCATCTTAACTAATAGTCATTGAGGAATTAATCACTAATCAAACTGTCTTTTTAAAGCTTTAATAAACCTTGCTTCCCTCCTTTCCTTTGAAGCGAGATGCACACATCTGATAGCTTCCATTAATTTGCTATGGGCCTGTTACACATTGATAACTTGAATATCTTAAGACCATGTAGTCCTAAGGGCTATATAACAATGCACTCTTTTCTTCAGCTGGAAAGTAGGTGGAAAAAGAGAGCTAATATCATTCCTAGGAGTTAGACAAAGGTGTTTGGTTGCACTGTGTGGGCACATTGGACAGAAAACTTGCAAATAAAGGGGTCAGCCTTTGCAGAGGCTGGGTTTCCCGTCCCTTTACTCCTTAGCAGTCCCTGTTAAATTTGATCCTTTGTTTTAAGGGTCTGCCTGGCCCTTATGGGCAGCTGCAAATGGCAGTTTCTAAACGATCTTCACGCCAACTCTGTTGGTGCAGCAAAAACATCAAAGCCTATAATTCACGCCCTCCTGCGTGCTGTGCCTCACAAATGTTGAACCTTTGATGTGTACACCCCCTTTCTCCTTGTTACCTGCACATGGGGGCTAGTCTGTGTCGACTCTTTGCAACAAGATGCCAGACCTGCTCAGTAAGGCAGTTTTATAGGGCATCTGCTGTCATTCAGTGTTTTTGCCCATTTGACGGGACATCTGTGCAACAGTAGAGAGGGGGAGGTGAGGTGGGGACAGCTGCTAAACAGCACCTAGACCCTTTCCCTCAGCACACACACCTGCAAAGAAGTGGATAGACTTTGTACCAGATGTACCATGTCCGCTCTTTAACAATTCATGCTGTGGCAGAGAACCCTATTAATGTTCCTCTCAGAGAGCTCCATGTCTTAATTCTTCTCTGCTTTGGAGTTTGAACTGGGAAGTCTCATTTTGTGGGGGGATTGGGGATGTTAGCATTTGCTCCATGGTTACTGCTTTCTAGAACAATGATTTTCAATTTTCTGAGAAAGACAGTGTTGCTATGAGAAGAACAGGAATGGCTGACAAGCTTCTCTGAATCATCACTTCTGCCATTTGCAGCTTTCTATTGCTTTACAGCCTTTTGGGAGGACTGGGCCAAATATACCTCTTCAGGCTTTCCTATCTAGCTCTCAAGACACTCCAGGCTACTTAACTGTTATCAGCCACACACCTTCTCCCAAGGGCAGTGTTTGTCAAACTTGGGTCTCAGCTGTTAGACTACAACTCCCATCATCCCTAGCTAGCAGGAAGTGGTCAGGGATGATGGGAGTTGTAGTCCAACAACAGCTGTAGAACCAGGTTTGGGGAACAACGCCCTAGGGTCATACTCCTCACCAGCCTTACTTCAAATCCCCCTTGGATATTGCATGTTGTTTTTCTTTTCTGACAGGGGAAGGTTTGCTGGAATTCTGATGATGCCTCTTAGTTGTCTATATCAGGCTTCCTCAATCTTGGCCCTCCAGATGTTTTTGGCCTACAACTCCCATGATGCCTAACTAGCAGGACCAGTGGTCAGGGATGATGGGAATTGTAGTCAAAACATCTGGAGGGCTGAGTTTGAGGAAGCCTGGTCTAGATGGAAGGAGCAGAGGAGTGTGTTTAAAATCTAGCCTGGTGTACAAAATTAACATTTGCATTTGTTGCTCAGCCAGATGGGCGGGGTACAAATAAATTATTATTATTATTATTATTATTATTATTATTATTATTATTATTATTATTATTATTATTTCCACTTTTGACTCTGGCCTCAGCCACCACTGGTATTTGGCCCCTGAAAGGTTGTCTAGATGAAAATGCAGCCCTTGGGGTGAAAATGGTTCCTTAACCCTGTTGTATGGCATGCCCTAGTTTGTGTAGGTAACAGTGAGGTCCAACTTTGTTGGCTTGGTCCCCATATAAATCGAGGGTTCAACATCAAAGGTGTCCAAAAATCTGTCAATTGTAGGGATTTAGAGGCAGGTGTCTGAAGGGTTTCTATTTATCATGAAGGGCAAGAAGTTTGAAAAACAATACTGTAGAAGAATAGATTGTTTTAATAGTTCCTGCTTAGATGTTTTACTACAATCAACTGGTATATAACTTTTGTTAAATAAAATAAACAGAGCAATGCAGAACTGGAGCAACTCAGTTAACTTTTCTTCCTGCTCCCGGTCCACCACCATGAGTTTGCCTCAGTATGAAAATTCCTGAGTGGAGGAGATGCAGGCTTTATTTTGTTTTCCTGGCGTTCCCTTACCTTCTCATTTCCACGTTTTATGTGCTCCTTCACATGACGTAAAAGCCACACCTGGAAGTCTAGTGGAATCTAACAGAAGTTGAGCTTTGATATCCATGTAAATGGTTTCCAGAAAAAAATCCATTTGCAACCCTGTAACCGGGCTGGGGTAGGGTGGGACTGCAGGAGTTTTTTGTTGTAACTTCACATGACAAAATTTGGGTCAGTACCCTGGCATACAGTTCTTTCGTGTGGTTTAAAAATTAGTGTGACTGGCAATGTACCAATAAAAAGCCACAGTTCCATAATGCAACAGGAAGGGAAAGGGAAAGGACCCCTGAATGGTTGTCCAGTCAAAGGTGACTTTGGGGTGCGACGCTCATTTCGCTTCAGGCCAAGGGAGCCAGTGTTTGTCCACAGACAGCTTTCTGGGTCATGTGGTCAGCATGACTAAACTGCTTCTGACGCAATGAAACACTGTGACGGAAGCCAGAGCGCATGGAAACGCCATTTACCTTCCCGCTGCAGTGGTACCTGTTTATCTCCTTGCACTGGTGTGCTTTCAAACTGCTAGGTTGGCAGAAGGTGGAATAGAGTAAACGCAACAGGTATTGCAGTGCAAAAAATACATTAAGAATTGGGACAGAAGGTCTAGCACTATAACCAGAAAAAGTTAATGAAATAAACCTCTTGTCTGAATGTAGTCATAGCTTCATGCTGAAGCTGGACACTGCACGTATGCACCTGTTTATAGGGTCTGGAGGCTGCCTACAGTAGCCGGGCACTTGCGTTTTTCAAGAGAAATGTGCTGAAAGCCCTGCAAGTTCTGTGGGACACTAGGCTGTGAATCATGCAATTTGCCTCTTTATTTAATCACATTGAACTGGTTTAGTTCTCCAATGTCAACATATATTATCTACTTTAAGAGAGTGTTTTACAGGCTTAGGAGTTCTAAATATCATTTATAAATAATTAATTCCACAATTGAGCTTCATGGAAGAAGGATAGCTCTTCATTATAATACCTGTGCCTTTTGAAATATCACTGTTATTTACTGTGGCACCTCTGTATCAGAAGGAATTAGTGTACTCTGGAGGCTGTAGTGTGTAATCTTGCATAGTTTCCAACAGGAGCTGATGAAGAGACTAGCTTAAAATGGTGGGTTCTTGCCACTTAGACTTTGTAGGAGCAGGTTAACTGCACTTGGGATGTTATGTAACCCATGTGGATCAGATTTGGCACGATAAGTGCATGTCTGAATCCATTCTAAGCCACCAGGGCTAGTAGAGAAGTTGTTGGAGGTCGCTCTTACTGGCTCAAGAATCCAGTGTGTCCCTTTGTATTCATCTTTAGAGTATCCCATTGGCCAATTTGGGAATAAGAATTGGGCCATCTTAGCTCTGTAACTCACAGCAGATTGCTATTGTTGTGGGTGGAACAAGCTGCAAACCTGATCCTCCATTTGAGGAATGAGGTGGTGATGGAAGGACTGGAATTCTTCATCCCTCCCATATTATTTCTCAAATTATGACCAATACATGCATGTATGCATTTACTGTGTAAGTGCTTTCAGCAGCAACCAGCAGAAAGAGGTGCACTTCATCCATTTCTTTGAGCTGATGGAAATAACATGACTAGACGATGAGCACCCGGCAAAATGTCATCACATTCATTTTACAAAAACAACAACAGCACTGCAGTGCAGTGCATCCACACTTGAGAAACTTGTGATTTTATTTTGGATTTTCTCCTCTTATTGGATTATCGACCCATTGGGAAAATACAAATTAATTGAGAAGTGCAGGCTGTCACTTGGATAAGGACAGTGTCATGTGGATGATATGAAAAAACATGCACACATGGATCACGTCCACTTCAAACTGCTGTGGGTACATACACTGTGATTTCAAATAATGGACAATTATTCAGTGTATATCATTTTTTATTAATGCTAGAAATGTTTTACTGTACATGCAAGGTGCTAATGGAAGGAATGGGGAGGACCAGCAGAGACATGTGACCACCCCTCTTCATAAACAACCTTCTCTTCTCTGCATCTGGTTGTAACCTTTCTGACATTCAGCACATCCCTGCCCTGCTTTGTTTTGACTCCTGACAAGCCTTTCAATTTGCTCTTTTCTTTGAAGAGCTGAGAAGTCATCAGTAGCCCCTCTTCTGCTCTCACCTCTCAAATTATTGAGTGCTGGTGTTGAGTTTCAGCCCTGGCGGACATGAATGGGGCAGCACCATTGATCCACAGGGCTCAAGTTCAGCTGGCTGCCAGTGTGACCCTATTCCTGAGTGGGTTGTGGCTGCCTCAGCTTACAGTGGCTCTTGCTTCTTTATGCAAAGGGACAAGAAGGATCCTGGGGTTCTTTGTGTGTACATGTATATATCTATGTGTGTGAACTGTTATCGTATCATGAGATGGAAAGGCAGGTGCCACAACTTAAAAGCTGGGAGTCAGACAGAATGAACAATACTTGGAACAAGGCTATGCTGTGAACACTTCAAGAAAGTGTGCCTGTTTCAGTGTGCATGTACAGCATGGGGTCAGCAGCTTAATTTTAATTCCAAATATTTGCAATAAAACAAATACTGGCATTTTGTCCCTTATCCTATATTTATGTTACTTCTGCCTCCCCACTCCCAGTTCCCTATTGCATAAATGTGCATTGAGTTCTGATCAGAGAATCACAAAATACTCTTCATGAAGGAGAGTTACACCACTTATCGAGGAAGGCTTTTGAATTTCTTTATTTGTAGGGATGGAAAGACTTCGAGAATGTGGGTGCTGAGAAGGAAATTGGGTCAATACTTTGTAACAACTTAGACATCTAATTGTTTGTCAGGCATCTTAGTGAGGGCAAATCCATTAGTCTGGATAAAAAAGTTAGGACTTTGCAGTGCCAGGTGAGAAATGTGAAAAAGAAAGATAAATCTGTACTGTATTGCTCAGTGGGACAATTACTGTGTGTAATTTTAGCCTGAAAATAACTTCTAGATGAAGGGTGTGTTTAACACTTTTTCTACGCAACCACTTTCTCTCTAAAACTCACCCCAACACCTGTTTCCCCTCTACCCCACAGAGTTCCTGATCCATATTTGAGAGGTTTACATGGTTTTACAACCCTATGAAGAAGAGGAAGCAAGTGGGAGTGGTGGTGGATTTCCTCTCCTGTAGCTTTGTCTATATAAATCACCTTTTTCTCAGGGCCCATTACAATATGGTTGCAGTATAATGCATAATTTGGCCCTTGCAGATCTCTGGGTTCCATTCTTACTTGTTGTTAAATCTGTCTCCAGAATCTTTGACCTTGCTGCATATCTTTATATCACCACATCTAATCTGGTCCAAGATCAAAGGTTGGCTTTTTAGAGAAGTTCAAATGCAAGCTTGTGAAAGATAGAGTGGTTTTGTTTCCTCTCTTCTTATTGTAATGTATTTTGCAATTCTTGATTCTCTTAATAGAAGTCTATGTTGAATCCCTTCCATCTTCTTTATGGTCATGTCCAAGGAATTCCCTTTACCGGTATATTTTCCTCAGTACATTTCTGTTTTTGTACATTAACCATAGTCTAAGCAAAGCAGTAAATATAAGCACAGATGTATTCCTTGCTGTACAGCCTCTGAGACAAATAGAGAAAAGTGTTCTTTTTCTTTTTTTGCTATATATGCTGCCAGAAATGGTTGACTGACCAGTCAATGAGAGCCGTTTTTTACAGCTTCCCCCCTATTGTTTGGGACAGCAATACTTTAGTCTTAGGCTAGAATCACAGGGAAGTATTTCACATTGATTAGCTGGTCAATTATGAAAGATGACTAAAGCAAGACAAAATAAGGTAAATAACTAGTTTTGAAAAAGTCAGTAGAGAACAACTGTAGACACTTCCATGTGTTGCTTGGAACTGATATTTTCTACCTCACTCTGCCAATGGAGCTAGCAAACAATGTGTTGTTGGCATCCATTTGCCCTGAGAGACAACGGAGTGTGCCTCCAAGAGTGAAGTCAAACCGCTGTGTTAGCAACACCAAAGTGACCTCCTAGGCAGTGTATATGGAGGTCCTGGACTGCCCAGACGACAACCCTCCTCTTGGCCTTGCTGATGTGGTCCAAAGGAAAGTAGAGCAATATGTTTGGCACCATTTTGATTGCAGGAGTTGCTGGAAAGAGGTGTACAAGGTGCCATCCAACTGTCTTATGGACTCCATTCCAGATTTGTTTATGATTTACTTACTAGCTTTTTCTTCTCCTAAAGAGATCTTGCAAGGCAGAAGAGGTTTAGAATCAGAATTTTCCTTCTCCTAGATGGACTACCTTCCCAGGTTGATGAACCCCATCTGCCCCTCACTTCCCTCCATAGCATGTGCAGAAATCACCTTCTTGACTGGTGGATCCACTCAATCTACTGGAGCCTGTTTTCACATGCAGAGGAAGTTTCTAACTCACCAAGGATCTGACACCAATCGGCTACCCTCACCTGGTTTAGCCGACCAGTTGAAGCCCCATCCTGTTATATACTGATGTTTCTCCAGTACTGGCCAAACCTGGAGACAGAGGGTAGAATTCAGTATCATGCTATTACAAATGTTCTGTCTGCACAAGTATATCTTCTTGCTAGATTAAACAATCCTTCCCCCCCATATACTGTTCTGGGGGTTCTCCTGACCCTCCTGTCAATATCTTGGGGGGCACAGTGTGGGGAGAGGAGGGAAAGCTCTAAAGTGCAAGCAGAAGTCCTTAGACAGCGCTTCTGCTGATGAGGTTCATTAAATGATTCCTGCTCAGTGTTGTAGTCTGGGTAAATGTTTGGCCCAGCAGGGCTGTTCTTGTGTATATGATGTGAAATTGAGTAGCTCTCAGTTCAAGTAGAACTGTGGGTTGGCCTGGCCACACCTATCACATTCGTTATATCAGGAGCTTCTCTCTTGGGCTTGTTTTGCTCATGTTTCTAAGGGGGGAGAGTGCAGCTGTAGTGGTGACAGGTTTTGCAGCTGGCCTGGGAGGACCCAAACACGTGCTTTTAAGAGGAAGGAAAAAGTACAGCTTTTATTAAACAATAGCATATCTTCAAATTGGATTATGGCAAATTTTCAGGGACACCACAACATTGATTGGCTGGCCTGGAGTGGGAGAGGCTATGCATAGGCACGCCAGCGCGTGTGCAATCGGATCTCTTCCATTAGACTGATCAATAACTGCTGTGCAAGGGTGGTGGTGGTGTGGAGTGTTGACAAAACTGAATAAATATAGATGTGAGAGCTGAGAAATTGCATTACAACCAGAGGGTCCAAGCACAACACACATAACCCTTTCACCTCGCCACCCAGATTCCTGGGAGGGTTAACTCTTTCAAGGGCAGGGGCATGGCACTGGAAGAACCAAAGGTAAAGAAACACTACGTCACAGACCGGGGGTCCCAGACCCTTCAGCTTTTTTGACAGCTGCTCCTTGCTTGCTACCCTTTTTATCTTGTCTTCCCATCTGATGAGAGAAGCCCTACTCATCAAGTGAGGGAGTAGAGAACCCAGTCTACCCTCCCATTGCTTTATCCTTTCAAGAGGCAGCCTCTGCCTTCTTCAGGATTCACCTCTACCTCCTTTCCATGACTTCCTCTAAGACTGACAAGCATCAGGAGGCATCTGGAAGCCTGCAGCCTTTTATCATGCCCATTGTAACATACCTTCAGGACCCCCCCCCCCAGCTGATTACCAGTTGAGCTACTTGCAAGCAGGCAAACAATCTAGCAGCTGCTTCTCCACACACTCCATTGCCATGGATGTCATGCTGTGGAGTTCTGTTTTCCAACTCTGCCACTCTGGGCTACAGTTATTTTGCTCTGCAAATGCTGGGTCAAGAATCAGTTCAGCAGGGATGAAGGAGTGAGTGCCTGTCCCTGGCAAAAGCCAGGGTTATTATTTTACACCAGTCAACATACTGTTCAGTAAGTAGGAGAACATGGTGCTGAATTACCATGCTAATGATTCCAAATTCCTATCGAGTAGTGGGAATGATTTGGGCTAAGATATGTGGTGTATATATTTTGTGCCTGTGTGCCTACAGTGAGCTCACATTGCAAACCATGCTTATTGAGGTCTACACCTACAGGCGTTGCTGCTGCTGCTGCTGCTGCTGCTGCTGCTGCTGCTGCTGCTGCTGCTGCTGCTGCTGTTTTTTAAGAGATACAAGTTGCAGCAATGTCCCACAAGGTGGTAAACTTGCTTCTGTTTGCACCTGCTACAGATTCTCTTCTCTCAACATCCTGTGACCTAAACAAGTCCTGCTGAGGCAGCCATATTGGGCTACCTCTAATTAGTGTTCATTGAACATACTGTTTTGCTTGGGCCAGACAACACAGCAGTGACCTCTTGACCTTTCATTTTGGTTCAGAGCTCCCTGGCAGCTGTGAACCTTGGGAATGTCTTCTGCTCTATTCCCTTCCCCCTGTCTCATCCTTCTCACCCAGTGGCCCCAGCCATGCTGACTGGGGTGGCATGTGGGCCAGGAGATAGCATCTGCCTCCGTAAGCTCTTTCCTGAATATGATTTAAAGTAATAAGTGAGGAGGAAACCTGTAATAAAGTCAGCAGCACTTTGCTTATTAAGGGGAAAAAGACTATGCTGGGCTAGGAATAATATTAATTAGACAGATATATGAGGAGCCGGGAAGCCTTTCGGAGATATATATGGTGCCTCCAAATTGGATAAATGGGAAGAACAGCACCCACACTTTTGGCAAAAAAGAGATTTTGGAGGTAGAGTGGGATGGGCCTGAAGGCATTATGTAAACTAGGGTGACATTACCAAGAAAGGGGGCCTTCCAAAACAATCTGATAATATCATTCGTAGATAACTGATAACTGATCCCTCAGGGACTGGGACGCTTAAGGTTGTTTTGTTGTATATAGTTCCAAGAATGATGCTGTTTGGGCTTAGCTTATCCTGCCAAGCTCAGAGAATGACACCGGTGTATTATAACTTTTGTGTTCCTGGGTTATAGTTGGCCCAACTTTTCTCATGGTTGATTCTCGGCTTGCTTCCTCAGTACCCTCTCCCTCTAAATATAGCAGCTGACTTTGGAGGTGATTAGTAATAAAAAATTTAACAAGCGTCTATATGAGCGTCTTTCTGTCACTTTTATGAGGCCATTTACCGCTGGGGAGATATACCTTCTATTTCCCCCTCACAAGAAGTTCCAAAGCTCAGAGGCAGCATACCGTATGGCCAGCCCTCCTCATTCTGACAGGTAGTGGAGGAAAGGAAAACAACATGCCCAACTTGCATTCCCAGCCAACACTGCCATTTCCCTCTGCACAGACTTTCAGATGTTCTCCATTCTCCAGTCTGCATGGCTGTAACAAAAATCTTGCCTTCCATCAGTCTTTGTTTCTGTTTTGAAGAGCCACCTTCTACTGGATAGCCCTTGCAGAGGTGAAGGTAGAACTGGATCTACTGGTAGATCTCTAGGTGATTTGCAGAAGATAGATAAGGGTATCTGACTTCAAATAGTGTAACAACGACAGCAACAAAATTCACTCCCTCCACTCTGAATTATACTGCTGAAATGAAGAAAGCTTAGGGTAATTAGGTGGCACTGTGGTCTAACCCACAGAGCCTAGGGCAGGCACCCCCAAACTTCGGCCCTCCAGATGTTTTGGACTACAATTCCCATCATCCCTGACCACTGGTCCTGTTAGCTAGGGATCATGGGAGTTGTAGGCCAAAACATCTGGAGGGCCGCAGTTTGGGGATGCCTGGCCTAGGGCTTGCCAATCAGAAGGTCGGTGGTTCGAATCCCCATGATGGGATGAGCTCCTGTTGTTCGGTCCCAGCTCCTGCCCACCTAGCAGTTCAAAAGCATGTAAGTGCAAGTAGATAAATAGGTACCTCTCTAGCGGGAAGGTAAACAGCGTTTCCGTGTGCTGCTCTGGTTTGCCAGAAGCGGCTTAGTCATGCTGGCCACATGAGCCGGAAGCTGTCTGCGGACAAACGCCGGCTCCCTCAGCCTATAGAGTGAGATGAGCACCGCAACCCCAGAGTCGTCTGCGACTGGACCTAATGGTCAGGGGTACATTTACCTTTATTTGTGTGTAGAAGGGCTATGGTATTAGGCCAGGTCTGTATTCAAAAGCAAATTTATTGGCTCGAAATTATTCAATCCTGGACTTCTGGCGAGGCAATATGGTGACTGCCACAGTGCCACGGAGCTCCTGAAGACAGCCAGCGTTAACTGCGCTGCCTGACAGGCTCCCAGACCACCAGGATCACCGCCGCTATTCCGTTACAAGGGCTGAACCGGGGGTACCCAGTGAATCAATCGGGAACCACGAAATGCTCCCCCAGCGATCTGCAACAAGCCGAGGCTGAAAATGCCTGCCCACATGCCAGCAGAGCTCCGGGGCCCAGAGACCTAAGGAGCCAGTGGAAAAAGAAGAAAAAAGGTAAAAAAATAAAAAAGGAGCCCCGGCGCCCGGAGCAAACCGCAGCCCCCCCCCCCCGTGACCTTGACTGAGTCGGGACCAAGGACACCTGGCCACTTGAAGTTCCGAGGTCAGGAGGACCCCGGAGCCAGTGCGAAAGCAGGAGGAGAAGGAGAGAAAGGAGCCCAAGCCCCACTGTTCCTACCTTCACCACCGCCAGCACCGCTGGCAGAGGGGAACCGGGGTGTCCGGTGCGCTTACCGAGGGAGCCGCAGCCTCCCCCCCCCAGCAACCCAGTGGAGCTCTGAGACCAGAGGGACCTCGGAGCTGAAGCAACAAATTTTATCTTATATATACATACACATATTTTTCTTTTTTCCCCTTTTCTTTATTTTCTTTCTTCCCCCCTTTTTTCTTTTTTATCTTTACTTTTATTTCTACCTCAGCCCCTTCACTTGAAAATAAAAATGGTGGAGCAGTGATCCACCACAGGCCACTCCCTGGGATCACCATTCCAACCCAGACAACGTGCCCCTCTCTAACTTATTTTCCCCATATTTTCTGTATCTTGTTTTTAATCCTACCTCACTTTCTATCTCCCACCCTCATTTCTATTTTTTGAAGAAAAGGGGGAAAGGGGGGGTGAACAGAAATCTTTACTTTTTATCTCTACTCTTATTTTATTTTTCTTAATCCCCTTTAATTTCTTAGTCTGTTTTTACGGAGGAAGCCTTACCTCCCTCCATCGCCCTGCCACTATCACCACTCTCTAACAAATTAAATATAGTACGTAAAACACACTTCCCACCCCCACCCCAAAAGGGTGGATTTTTATCCCATTTTTATCTTTCCTTCTTCTCCCCTTTCCTTTTGCTTCGTTTGCTGTTGTTGTTGTCCTCCTTCCTTACCAACACCTGTACTTTATTCTTACCTCATTTCCCTCCCTTTTAAGAAAATTTTCCTCATATTTTTCCTTTCATCTCACTGTTTTCTTCTCACCCTCACCTTTGTTTTCTTTAACCGGACCCCAATACCCCCTCCGGATATATACAACCCCCCGCAAACAAACACACATTTCCCCTGGCCTACCCTTCTGGCCCCCTGCATCTCTGCCTGTTAACCCCCCCCCTTTTTATGTGAACTGTTTGCCTGTCAGTCTAACCGTTTTTCTGCTTACCTGACCCCTGCCTTGACGGCACCGCTGAGGCGATTACGGAATTCCTAGAGAAGTTCTTAAAGCACAGCCCAGAAGTGACATAAATTACCACCTAATCCGAACGCTCTGCAAAAGCCACCAGCCAACAACGCCTGATCAGCTCAACAACCCAGCAACACCCAAGAACCACCAGCACCACAACCCCTAACTGCAACATGCCATACTCCAAGAGGACGCTAAGCAGACCTCAAACCAAAATCATCAGGAAGATTAAGATGGCACCAACCAGGCAGATGGCACACAGCGCTGAGACCACAATACCCCTCCAAGATGACACAGCCAACCACCCAACAACAAAACGACCACCCAACAACAAAACGAGATCTAAGGGAAATGGAAGCGAGATTAGCAGAAAAATTAGCAGAAAAACTGGAGGCCACAGTGGCTCCCCCTGAAGGTACTAATCAACAATCTAACTTCCAAAGTGGAAGCTCTAGAGAACAAGAACCAAACGCAAGAAAGAACAATAGCACAATACCGGGAGGAGAACACACATATGAAAAAGAAAATGAACGAAATGGAAACAAAAACACAGAAATGAGAATCAAACAAGCAGACTTCGAAGACCGAAGTAGACGCTGCAACATCCGCTTCCGCAACTTTCCTGAAAATGCATCACACACACAGCCCAACAAGACAATGACAGAAATCTACCGACAGCATACAAATCAATATGGCTAACCTGATCAAAAACACTCATCCATCCCACTCACACAGGAAACCAAAGACCACCACAGCCAACCACAAATGAACAATCACCCCACGCCAACCCCGACCTCTCTCACCACCAAAGGAGCACAAGCGAATAACAAAGAACCTGCACAAACAAAGCTGATGTACTAAACCCTACATGTACTAAGTAAAATAGAAACATTGTCACCCCACCCCACCCATCTCCCCATCCCACCCACCTCATTCCCCCTTTTCTTCCTAATGTCTCAACAAGCGAAATTGATTTGTAAAAATGTTACATGGAAAAAATACGAGAGAGACATTATGCATACCTTTGTAAATCAAGAAAATCTTTAATATTTTTTTTAAAAAAAAGAATTATTCAATCCTAAATGTATGTCTTTTGCACTTGGCTCTGGATGATGGAATTGAAGTCTGCTTACCCCTTACAGCATTAACATATGTAGATGAGTAATGACTCTAGTATGAAGAATTGCTATGAGTATAGTGGTAATGCTAGAGTATTTACATGTCTTCCTATTCTGTCCCTTGGTAAGCACCATGGAGAAACCTCACATGGCTTATATGCAGTTTTGGGTTGTTTTATGCTTTGAAAGCACTGCACTTCTTTCATACTTGTATTAATTAACATTAATAAGATTGTGGTCCATGTTGCACAAATTGGTATTTTGGAAATATAGGCTGAGTGGATCTGGGTAGCATTTGGCCCTGTCCTGTTTTGGCTAGGGCGGAAAGCCTGTGGGATACCAGAAGCCGAATCCTACTTTCTCCCCTCTCCCCTTCCAAGTTGGCTCAGGGGGTTGGGAGTACCTGCAGAACATCATGCCGGGGAGGAGATGGAAGATTGTTCCATCAGGCAAGCTGAACCAAATGCATGAGCTGAGGAAACAATTGTCATAGCACTGTGTTGAATATATTCAACCTGAAGAGGTGAAAGTGAGCAGGAGTTGGAAGAGAGTTGCATGTAATGAAATACCAGCATATCAGGTAGCAGGATAATTGGGAAGCAGAGCAGAAAGGCATCATGCACCTATATCAGTAGAACCTAGGATATCCAGAACCTAGGATAGCTCAGAGAGTGGCACTGACATTTATCTGACAAAAGCTTAAACTTGATGGCAACTGCACTAAGCCTAGTCCCACAGGTGCAGCTGATGGAATTTAAAGGACCTGGTTTGTTGGAGTGAAACTGTCAGTGAATGACAGGACACATGGTCCAGGGTACTTATCAGAGCCACCCTGTCTGCTTAGTTCCTCCTTGTCTTTCATTCATTCCTGACCAGATAGCTCAATGGCACCCCTGGTCTCCCTTTGCCAGCAGTACCATGCAAACTGTGTCATGGTTTATTTAAGGGAGGCTATACATGCTGTTTTGCCAGGCATGTGACTATGTCTAGGAGCCCTTTGAGTATAGGGAGATATTACTTGCAGCGGGCTTTCTCCATAGCAATATGGGGTAGAAACTGGGATATAGGAAGACTGGCTTAGAAGTAGACAGAGAGAAGTATGGCTCTGCCTATGCTGTAGAACGTATGATCATTCTAGCCTCATTCTGCTGCTCCAGGAGGAGGTCAAGAAGGCAAAGTTACCAGAGAGGTGAATTATCAGAGGGAGTGGTAACAATGGGTCAGGCAGCTCCAAGCAGGGGGTAATAGAGTTAAGGGGCAGCATCTTGTGGGGAGCCCGGCATTAAAGCAATGAGTAGAGCTTAATCTGCCCCGAGCAAGGGCAGCGAGGTCTTTAATATTATGTCAGGCACATGGGCTGCACTGGCGGGCTATCCTTCACAGCAGCTAATGCCACTGGGATAACTGAATTAGCCCCTTTTCTGACGGGGAGAGCATGGGGTTGGCGGCCGGGCGATCGTGCCTTGCAGCTGCAAGAGAAGCGAGCAATGGACTGCAAATTCAATCAGGTGAGTGGGACCGAAGGACGCAGGTGTTCCCTCACTTCTAAGCAACCTCTTCTCCAGCCCACCAGGCTTCATTCCAGTCCTAAGAGTCCTGATGCTCAGTCCCTCCTATTCCAAGCCCCTAGAACCTGACTATTGGCTTCCAGTACTTCTCACCCCCCTTTCTCCTCCCAGTGAATGCAGCAGTTCTAGTATTCTGCGCCTCTCACTCTGCAAGAATTAAGGACACCTTGTCTGATTCTCTCAGTTTTGGGAAAGTGATTTAGCTAAGAGGATAGTAGTTTCATCTTGGTTATCAGGAGAGGGAACCCAAGCAACTCCCAAGCAGAATATTGCTGATTATGGAGTTCAAGTGCCCTGGATGCTAGTTCCTCCTTGCTTACTGTTGTTTTCAATTGTAGGGCTAATTCTGTTTCATGTCATTTGGGTTGGATAAGAGAGAGTAAAAACACTAAATAATAATTGTGACAGCTGTGGTGTTTCCTATTCTTTAATGGGATTCTGCTCTGCTGCCTAAGCTGAGCCAAACTAGCGCCCCCCCCCCCCCCGCGCGTAAGTTAAGTAGATTGTTAGGATTGTTGTTTCTCACAGAGGGTGAGGAACTGGATCCAGCTGGTGATCTGGATAATTACTTCTCCCACAGGACAGCTTTGACAGGTGGGTTGAGCCACCCACATGTTGATCACTTGATGTTATTATGCCACCAAAGGACAACTTCAAAGCAGTTTTCGGTAACTCCAAACCAGCTGATCAGTAGTTACAGTGAGTTGCTTTGAAGTTTGTTTGCGGGGTGGTTTGGATTCCGACAACTCCTGCAAACAGGCTGCAAACAGACAAAGTGGGGCTTTCAGAAAGCTCATTTGAAGGCACATTGTCAGTGCCAATCAGTTTATCAACACTGATGAGAGTCCCATTGACTGCTCTGGTTGGTTGACTCCTGTCTATCTTGGGAGACAATGAAAGAGGGGTGAAGTCAAAATGTTGGATCATTACAGTACCTGCTTTGACCATAGAGACCAATATGGGAGAGACATGTTTTGTTGCAGCTGGGGCAGATGAAGGCATCCAGTTGTGCTGATGCAGGTGTACCATGGTGTTTCTTCTTTCTGTGCTCCTCCCAATGATCATTCCTCCTCTGGTCTCTGCTGTGGATACACAACCTGATTGATTGTCTCCAGGTGCTGTGGCCATCTGCAAGGGATTGCCACATGGTGGGGTTAATGTTGCCAGCCTTCATGTCACGTTTGCAGACATCTTTGTAACACAGAGTTGGTCTGCCAATGGGCCTGCTCCCCATAGAGAAGCCATCTCCCCAAAGAGCATGTCCTTGGGGATTCTGCCATCTTCTATTCTGTGGACATGACCAAGCCAGCATAGACGTTGCTGACACAGGAGTGCAAACATGCTGGGAATATGTGCTGCCAATCAGCTGATTGTTCCTTTGCAAGTGGGACTCACTGCAATCAGGAGCTCACTTTAAGCTCTCAAATATTATTACTATTATTTATTTAATTTGTATACTGCTCTTCATCCCAAGATCCCATGGCGGTTCACAACATAAAAATACAAAATGAGAATGCAAAATATATAAAAAGCCAAAAACAAATCATTAACCCATTCCCACAAACCTGTTTAAAAAGCCATAGAATGCTAATCAACTATAGAGTTACATTTTCGCCTAGGGTCTAAAGATATGTAATGAAGGCACTAGGCAAGCCTTCCTGGGGAGAGCATTCTACAATTAGGGAGCTACTGCAGAAAATGGTCCCATGTACACCCTTGTGAAAAGACCCAGCGCGCGCACACACAAACCCTATAGGAGCGTTCACTTGTATACTCAGTCTTGTCCCTTGAGGTGACAACTGTGTAACTGACTAGGCCTCCCTGATTCTTTAAAAGCAGAGCAGGAGTGGTGTGTTAAGTGTTGGCCAGCATCTTTGCTTATGCCTAGCCATATATCCTAGAATTCTGCCGATGAACCGTTGAACCTTGTATCCTGTACTTAAGAGTTGATGCTGAGACTGAGTGCTGATTTTATCAGTTAAGTTTTGGAATTTCCTGAGCCAAGAGTCTGAGTCTTTCATTTGATGATGGGAGCCAGGACAAGCTTAGTCTAGGCCTGTTTCCTACCTCACCTCACCCCTTTTTGTTAATGTTCAGGTATTCTAACTAGGCCTGGACGATATACTAATACATCATCCAGGACCAGTTTGAGGGCCAGATTGCAATGGCGCCTTCACCCAGCAGTATGTCACGGGTGGGGCTTGCCCGCTGCCTGGCACCTTACTTACCTTCCTTTTCCTGCTGCCTTCTTCCTCCCTGCCAGGCACTGGCAGTGTTGGGAGTGAGGCAGTTTCACCCCAGTGCCCTGTGGAGCCAGGGCCTATGGTCCTTGTTCCTCTCCACACCAGGCCCTGGGAGTGGTGGTGGTTTTACATGATACATTGTGAGGTTGAAAACCTGATATTGCCCAGCCCTAATTCAACCTAGGGCTCCTTGAAAAATCTGTCATATGTCCCTCAGGCCTGTACTGCGGTAACAGTGCCCTGCCGGTAAACCTTTTAAAGGAAATACAGTGAGGGAGGAATACATTGGAATTTAATCTTATTTGTATTATTTGCAAGGAGGATATTACTGTGTCAAGTATTTTCAGTTCAATAATATGTATCATTTAGTCACAGGACCCCTTGACAGGTGATGATTTCATACATTTAGACATAGGAAAACTGCATGTAAATCATCATCTGTGACAAGCATATGTATTTCTGTTGCCTTTCTTAGCATCCTGAATAAAAATGGGTGTGTCTGTGTCTGTTTATTTCACATTTTAATGCAAAACAAACCTAATTCACATTTTCTGAAGAAATACACAAACCAAAACACAACTATCCTTCTAAATTTGCCCTTCTCTAAATTGTGTGGTGCAGGGCAAATATTGTGCATAAAAAAGAGTATATCAGGACAATGTGTACACAAAATGCACATATTGGTGAAAATAACATAGAAAAATGCATTATATGAGGGGAAATTGTATACAAAATGTGTGTGTTAGAAGAAATACACACTAAAATGCCGATATTGCAGGGGTTGGTCTAGGTGACCCTTAGAGTCACTTCCAACTCTACAGTTCTGTGATTCAAAGACAAATTACAGTGGTACCTTGGGTACAGACGCTTCAGGTTACAGACTCTGCTAACCCAGAAATAGTACCTCAGGTTAAGAACTTTGCTTCAGGATGAGAACAGAAATCGTGTGGTGGTGGCGTAGTGGCAGCGGGAGGCCCCATTAGCTAAAGTGGTACCTCAGGTTAAGAACAATTTCAGGTTAAGAACGGACCTCCAGAACTAATTTGTAACCTGAGGTACCACTGTATTATAAGAACTTAAAGGAAAAAAAACCAACTCCTGCAAGTTCATGCGAAAATGTGAAGAATTGAACTCCATATTGTCTGGAGAAGCTGAAAATGACAGATTCACCCATCCCTTGTCCCAGATTCCTCAGAACTCATGGTAGCTGCTTTTTGCTTCCTTGGGGAGCACCATTTATGCTCCTTTCTTTGTCTTTCCATTAAGTCAGAGAAGCCTGGCTCATCAGAGGTGTGTGGCGGGAGTAGATAACCCAGTTTACTCTCACCCTCACTAGTTTCTTAATCTTCATTCCCTCCCTTTCCATGACTTCCTCTGAGGTGAGGACTCTGGAATCTTTCAGCCTCTCATCAGCCCTACATGAATCCCTATCTGGACTGACTTCTGGCTGGGCTACTCATGAGCAAGCAGCTGGTCTTTCCCACAGTGTGTATTTCACCAAGTCTACTCTTGGTGTATGCATTGGAAAGGCAAAGTCAAACACAGTTCTCATCCTGTCTGTGTACATTCTGCAAAACAGAACTTCTGGCCACACATGATGGTGTGAAATTATATCTCTATAGGGAAATGTTGCAAGTAAACATTAGACCATACCCTGCCTAAACAAGAACAAGAAAATCCTCTGCATGTCAAGATCAGTTGTGCTATGTAGCACAAGAACTGTGTTTCAAGTTCTGTGAAATAAACTCAACAAGCTTATCCAGTCTCTAATTCTCTTCATATATATAATTTTTATTAAGTTTTCATATTTTTCCTTTATCACATTCATATCAAATCATATCATCACATACAACTTTGCTCATACCAAGCATCGACTTCCCCCCTCCCACTCCCTGGCTTTCTTAAGCAATCACAATCCTCTATATCACCCTATTTACCTTCTTACTATACTTTAAAAAATTACTTTAGTATTTATAAATCAGTTTCAAAAATTATAATTACAAAATATTTTAAATCAAACCTGCAAATGTTCTCAAATATTTACAATGTTCTTTCATATATTGTATAAATTTACTCCAGTCCTTTTCAAACAGTTCGTCACACTGGTTTCAGATTTTCCCTGTCAGCTTTGTCAGTTCTGCATATTCAATCATTTTTATCTGCCATTCTTCCAAAATTGGAAGTTCCTGCTGCTTCCATTTCTGGGCTAAAAGTGTCCTTGCAGCCATGGTAGCATACATAAACATACTGGTATTTAAGTCTACTTTTGGAATTTCTTCTCCCACAATACCCAATACAGTCTCTAATTCTTTGGTCATGTTAAAACACACCGTTTTTCCTTTTTAAAAATTACAAGATCAGGACTATGATGTAGGGATGTATGTTTTATCCCCTTTCTTCTGTGCTGCACTTCTGGTGAAAATTGGCCTTTTGGTGTTGCTATTTTGTACCAAAGAGAAGCTGCCATTGGTGCTCAAAAGTTAATTCTGCCCCCCAACAGATGCTATTTGGAAGATAATGGAAAATAACTTCAGTCACTCAAATACAGTAGATCACTATTTTCTAGGTATCTGTGAAAGTATATAAAGCCCCTGAAGAAGGCATTTTGGCTGAAACGCATTGGGCTATTTATAAAAATTCATGCAGTCTTTCTTTTTGGAAGCTAATGAATGATTTTACCAAAGATGAACTACCTGCTTTACATTCTATGGCAATTCAGTGACAAGGAGATAGTATTGGTTACTAATGTGGTATTTAACTGAGCTGAAGGAGGCTGAACAAGGGGCAGTAGATGAAAATTTCAGTGGAACATTTTCAAAAGAGGAATAATTTAACCAGGGGTGCCAACTTGAATAAAATATTGGGGGGCCCTCATAATCACAAGACACAATACACCATCAACAATGCCCATCAACCTCAGAGAGGCCCAGCTCCCTCAAATATTTTATTGGAGTAGTCCAAGGAACCTCAGCCCCTAGGGGTTGGTTCCTGTGAATCTAACCATTCATTGTCAAAGAAAACAAGTACCGGTATTTGCCTCAACTGTTAGAGCTGAAACTTCACAAATTCACTGAGGCACAATTTCAGTATTTTGCTGTACTTCATTTAATATTTTTGTATTTGTTTTGTAAAACTAAAACAAGCTACAAAACCCAACAACATCCAATTTTTATATTAAATACAACTGAGTCTGAACATCTCCAGCTGTCTTTAGCAAGTTAGACCATTCATACAGTCTAACCCATTTGTGTCTGCACTGACTGCCAAGATATCCAAGGTCTTAAGCACAGATATTTCCCAGACTTTGCTATCTATGATCTTTCAAATGGAGATGATGGGAACTGAACCTAACATTTTGCACATCCAAATCATGTGCTTGTACCATGGGATCAGTGACTCATTTTCTGGCTGTGACTAGAAGTGGATGGACAGAGGAGAGCATACAATGAAAAACATACCGGTAACTGCAGAGTGAAACATATTCACCAGGATTAATACATCTGCCCTATTCACTTTACCCTTATGTCAGTTCAAGGGGAAGAGTTGGTGTGGGAATTGGAGGCCTGAGGCAAGAAAGACAGCAAGGAAGGGAAAATGGGGTAAAAAACCCCACCTAGGGCTTGGGGGTGGAAGTAAGTGAATGGGCATGTGAGCTTTAGAGCAGGCATCCCCAAACTCGGCCCTCCAGATGTTTTGGGGCTACAACTCCCATCATCCCTAGCTAACAGGACCAGTGGTCAGGGATGATGGGAATTGTAGTCCCAAAACATATGGAGGGCCAAGTTTGGGGATGCCTGCTTTAGAGGCTAGCAAATTGGGTTAGGGAGGTCAAAGAGTGTTGACTTTCTTTGGCTGTAGGATCTTGTACATATCAGCCATTTTAATCATATAGATCTAATTATTTCAGTTTATATCTTAACAGTTAAGATCTGCCAAGTTGGAATAGCGGTGGCAAGGTAAAGGCAAGGTTGAACAAGGCAAAGGAGGCTTATCACAAACTAGTTTTGTTGTTTTAAACTAGGGAACAACACTGACTAAGAAGCTTTAATAGGGACAGGGCTTGCTGAGAGGTCTGATTTTCTATAGTTGCCTCTTGTCACTAAAATATCCCTGCCTGACTTCACTCAGGGCCTGGTTCTGAACCTACTATGGAAGGCTCAGGTCCTCACAATAGCTTTATGAAATAGTCAAAACAAAATAAAATAAAAAATTCCTTCCAGTAGCACCTTAGAGACCAACTAAGTTTGTTCTTGGTATGAGCTTTCGTGTGCATGCACACTTCTTCAGATATGAAATAGATTAGACACAAGGCTACCCATCAAGTTTTGTCACTCAGTGAACGTTTTAACCTGGTTCTCCTGACCAGACCGAACCTTCAATTTACTCCAGTATGTGTGCTTCATATACACAGATGCTTAGTGTAAGTAAAAAGTATTCCTTCTTCATGATGATAATACTCTGGTTTTTTACCTTCATTTTGCATTTTGCGTTCTCCTAGAGGGCTTTTTTTAAGCCCTTCCTTTTGCTCCACCTCTCCCCACTCTCCAAAAATGATTAGAAAGAATTATTGCCATTAGGACGTCTTTCCTGGTGAAAGGAGAAAATCGCCTCATTCATAATTTATACCCTCAATTACTATTAATAAAGAAATATTTCAGCAGGAGATCGCCTGGGAAAATTACACGTAACATTGCATTAACATTCTATTTGAACATTTTCATCACATTTGTTATAGAGTTAATAAGAGGGATATGCTCCCCTGACTTCTTCATGAAATTATGGGCTGCCTGTGATAGTTTAATCTTTTAGACTTTATATAATATATTCACTTTGCTAATTGAGCCATCCAAGGAGCAGTTAGGGATGTTCTTAAATGGGGAAGACAAAGTAATCAGGGCCGCGACTTCCTGACTAAAGGATCCTCTTCCGGAGATAAAGAGCTGTATATCTGAGCAAGAAGTACATACACTTTGTGTCTCCCTTTGAGACCGTTGAGGCCTTATAGAGCCACTTCATGCCATGTCCTTTCCAAAGGTAAGGCCACATTGAGCACCTGATCATTCAAACGTGTGTGGTTCTAGGTCTGCACCAGGGAGAGCAGGAATCAGATCGTCTGACCATGTATGGCTAAAATTAATGATACATGAACCAGGTGCCATGTTGAAGATGAGATTAACGTAAGAGATAATGAAGTTACTGTAGACATCTACTGCACATCATTTGCTTATAGGATTCTGCTCTAAGACTTAAGCAGGGATGATGAACTTGTGACCATCCAGGTGTTGGACTCCCAATTCCCATCATTTGCAGCCAGCATGGCCAATGGTGAGGGATGATGGAAATTGTAGTCCAACAGCACCTGGAGGACCACAGGTTCCCCACCTCTAGTTTAGGAGTCTCCCTGAGCCCAAGATTATACCATTTGACTACCTGGGCTAATAACCTTGGTAGTATGACCCCACTTTTTACTATCCCCCCCTCCACCCATGTTTTTACACACACAGCTGCCAATTGAGGATATCAGTTCAGAAACCTGATAGTGGTCTCTAGGACACAAAAGTGCTTTAAATATTAAATTTGTTAGTTAAGGTGCTTATATAGGACTCCTTTGTTATTTTTGCAGCAGACACACAGCCACCCTTCTATGTTAATAATTGTCATAGAATCCATAACTATTCTCCAGTTGTTAGCTCATTTATGCCACTGTCCTTCCTATCTCTTACTAATGCTGTAGGCCCATCATGTGCTGTATAGAGTTGTACCATCTTAGTCGAAGTATGTTGCCTTTCACACCTGTCAGATCCCTTCTGGGTTCCTGTGTTTTGGCAAGTGATAATAAAAGGTCCCTTTTATATTTTCCCAGTCACAGTCTTATGGATGTCTTGTGTTTTTCTTGTGTGTCTGAGGCATCAGAGGTGGTCCCAGAGGTGTGGTTGATGGTAGAGTTACAGTCTGAACTTGAAGGCAATTCTAGAGATGTATTGGAACTGCCATGGAATTGTTTGATGTTGTTCTTCTCTTCCTCGATTGGTTCTTTTTCTGCTTCTAGGAGCCTTTTTGTCCTCAGCCAAAATACTTTCCTAGCCTTCTAATTCTTCTCTTCCAGCCACCCCAGCTTGCCCCCAGTCTTCTGAGATCAAGGCCAAGTGGGAGTATCTGGGATGGAAATGAAGTCCACAAAACCTTTAAAAACAAAACAAGACTTTTCCAAACTTAGTGATTAGCATTCTTCATAGGATACATTCTTTTATATTTGGGTGTAAATGAATTTGGCATTTCAGATTGAACAAGTGGGATGTTAGAAATGAATTAGAATGAACAGGAAGATCACTTAATTAATACTGCAGGAGGTGTCCATTCTATAAACAGAAAACAGTGGATGTGGAGTTCACGACAACACACTTGAACAGGCATGACAATACAACTCTGCTCCTTCGATCCTAGATAAGAAGGCTTCCTCATCACACCTCAGTGTGACCACGTTTGTCCTTGCCACATCACAGGCAGGGTAGGCAAGGAAATGGAGCACAGTGCATAGCTTGTAAAATGCCATTGGATGATATTAGAGCAGGATGGGGCAACAATGTAAACAGGACAAGCTTTGTAAACACAATTGCAGCTGGGATAAATTTAGCTGGTTGGGGTTGCAGCCATAGCACTGCAGGACACTGTGTCAGGGCATTCTTGCTAGGAGGGGAAACTGGATAAACAAACACAGCTTGTCGCTTCTTCTTTGCTTTGTCCCTCAATTGTGTCCCAACATTGTTATTCCAGTTGGACAATTGTGCCGCACACCGAAGGAACCAGGCATAAATTTATGGATATTTTGATGTTCTCATCCCTTTACATTACTTGTTCTTATGGATATTTGCTTATGAGTGTGGGTCCTTTCTGACTCTCCTGAGAGCCAAACTGTGCCCACCAAATGTTATCCAATTCAAATAAAATCTCTTGAATGTTCAGGAATGTGTGCAATCTGCATACTGTGTGTGTATTTTATGCATGGTTCCTTAAATATGTACACTGGAAGGAAGAAACTCTTGAACCAACACCAGGAGCAGGGGTGCCAACTTGAGTAAAATATGAAGGGGCAAGTAAGCCCCGCCCCACACAACTGATCACATGACACAGTGCGCACACACTGTTTGAATGGCAATGCCCATCAACTTTGAGGGAGCCCAGCCCCCTCAAATATTTTATGGGGGGGCTGAAGACCCCTCAGCCCCTATGAGTTGACTCCTATGACCAGGACTATAATTAAAACACACAAAAACACAAACAGACAAACTCAGAGGTAGCATTCAGAAGTATGAAAATGCCTTTGAACTATGCTACTGTCAGGCTACACCATGGTGTTGCTCATGAGTAATGACAGAGTCCTCTTACACTAAAGATTACTTTATTGTGCATAACTATTTACAGTGCAGAGCTAGCTAAAAACATGACCGCTCAGTCACTTGCAGAATCCGGAAGTGCCCCTCTCCTGTTTCCCGCCCAGCACCAAAGCCTCGGCACCCTGAAACAACGTCTTCTGTGTCCCCTGACCCCCCGATGCTCCGCTAGCGCCGGAAGCAGCAACTCCCCCTCTGATCGCCTCTGGCTGGCATTGCTGGGTCTCTGCCCAGCATCCCTGACTCTCGACTCCTCCTCCTCTTCCGCAGGAGAGAGCTCTGGCGATGAGCTTTGAGAGGAGTCAGATGACAGCAGTGGCTGGGGCTCCCTGTAACTGAGCAAGACCTCCTCTCGAGGAGGTTCCCTACCCTGATCCTCCCCACTAGCAGGATCACCTTCCCCACTCTCCCCACGAGGAGTACTCCCTCCCAGGCTCTCCTCATGAGTAGGACCTCCCCCGGGCTCTCCTCGCGAGGAGAAGGCAAATCCCTGACAGCTACATTGCATGGGGAAATATATTCCAAGAAGTATTTGGCTGCTATAGATGTGAGGACTACAAAGGCCTTTAACTTGCTATCTCAAGATATCTGAGGGTCTGTGTATGTTAACTTATAGAGAGAGCACTTTAATTCCTAAGCCTTCATGACAAGGCATTTTGGAGATGAAAGTCTTTAGAACTTTCTGAGTATGTGGATATATATATATGCAGTGTAGTGCTGGTCTATGCTGCAAGGCCATCTGATTTTCATTTCTTATCACATGGATGCCCGCATTCACCATTTCAAGCACATGCATTCTCACACCTACCTATTGGCAGAAAAATCTGCATACCCATAACATGCTGTCCACATTTGATATAAAATCCAATGACATGTGACATTTGGAAAAGGTCACTTCTCCCCCCAGAATTCATAATCCTGCTCCAGCCAAAGAATCCACAAGGTCATCATCTCTTCAGTGGGTCTATTGATTCCTCGGGGGGGGGGGGATGAGAAATGGGATAGGGATTTCTTTATCCATCTGGCAAAAGGGGCTGAGGATGGAGAGGTTGTGGGATAATTACTAGGTGATGGGGGAGTTGCCTGTTAGTCTGATGACAGCTTCAGAGATTGCATGAGAGAGGATAATTAGCTGAAAACAATTGAAGAGTCATGGACTCCATATAGAGCAGGTATCAACTACATGTTCATATGGAGTTATGAAATAAAGGTCAGGCAAGAGGGGAGAATGGTTTTGCACTTGAGTCATGCTTGTGGACTTTCCATAGGCATCTGGTTAGCACTGTGAGAATAGGATGCTAAACTAAGACGTTTGGCAGGCTTGATATAGCTTGTAGGCCAAGGCCCATACCTGACCCTAGATTGGATTACTGCAATGCATTTTACAGGTAGTTGTCTTTGAAAACAGTCTTGAAACTTCAGCTAGTCCAAAATGAGATAGCTAGATTGCTAACTGGAACTGGCCTTTCTGATCATATGTGAGTATTTGTTGTTTGTATCTGTCTGTCTTGTGACACAATGGAAGAGTGCGTCTTTTGTTGTAAAGTCAAACCTTTGGAGAGTTACAATGCCTGCTGTGGCTGCAGAGACCAATGCAGGAGAGACACGTTTTATTGCAGGTAGGATAGATGAAGGCCTCTGGTTTTGCTGCTACAGGTGCACCATGGTGTTTCTTTTATCTGTGCTCCTCCCAGTAGTCATTCCTCTTCTGGTTGCTGCTGTGGATACACGAGCTGGCTGACTCTAGGCACTTTGATCATCTGCAAGGGATTCCCATACGGCGGGGTTAATGTTGTTAACCTTCATATCTCATTTTCAGACATCTTTGTAACACAGAGTTGGTCTGGCAACAGGCCTAGTGCCTGAATCCAGCTCCCTTTAGAGGATGTCCTTGGGGATCCTGCCATCTTCCATTCTTTGGATATGATCAAGCCAGCATAGACATCACTGAAACAGAAGCGTGATCATGCTGAGAATGTGGGCTTGGGGGAGCACATCTTTGTTTGAAACTCAGTCCTGGAAGGCATTGAGGCATTGCTATAGCAGTCCTGTTTCACACTGCTATTTATAGGGAGGGTGAACCTGCATACTGGACAGTGCTGTGCATATTCTTGTGGAAGGACACAATCATCTTGTGGAGCTTAGGTGGACATCTCATCTTGTTGAGCAGTGTTAAGGTTCCTTTTTGGCTGACAAGGTCAAAGACCATTGTCAGGTCTATGAAGGTGATGTACAGGGGGCATCTCTGCTCTCGGCATTTCTCCTGACGCAGTGAGAAAATAATGCCAACTGCTGACCTGAACTCTAAAGATGCATTATGACTTGGGATAGGCCCTGTCAGCGAGTACTGTAATCTGTTAAGAACTATGTGGGCAAAGGCTTTCTCTACAGTACTCAGCAGGGAAATACAATGGTAGTTGTTACAATCATGGCAGTCACCTTTGTTATTATAGAGGGTCAGAATTCTGGGGTCGTGAAAGTCTTGTGGCATGGATCCTTTCCCCCAACTACTCCCATGTGAGGGGTGTGTCAAATTCAAAGTGCTGGTTTTATAAAATGTATTTTTATTAAATATTTTCTTGATTTACAAAGGTATGTGCGATGTCTTGATCTCGTATTTTTTATTTTCCATGTAACTTTTTTTACAAATCGGTTTCATTTTTTGAGACATTAGGAAGAAAAGGGGGAGATTGGTGGAAGGTGGGGAAGCTGAGGGGGGTGGGGTCGGGTGGCGATGTTTCTGTTTTACTTAATATATGTGGGATATTGTGTCAGCGTTGCTTGTGCAGGTTCTCTGCTGTTCACTTGTGTTCCTTTGGTGGTGAGAGAGGTTGGGGTTGGCCTAGGGTGTGGCTGTTCATTTGGGGTTGGCTGTGGTGGTCTTTGTTTTCGTGCGTGAGTGGGGTGGGTGGGTGTTTTGGATCAGGTTAGCCATATTGAGTTGTATGCTGTTGGTGGATTTTTGTCATTGTCTTGTTCAACGTGCTGGTTTTAACGTTCAAAGCTCAAAATGTCTTGTGGCCAGGTTCCCTAAAGATCACCTCCTCTTACACTTACTTACACTGACCCTAGGACCTTTAGGAGTTCTTCTCAGGGTGCCAAATGAGGTATGGTGGGTGGCTGTCAGAGAAAGGGCATTTTTATCGGTGACACCTGAATGCTCTTCCCAGAGAGACTCACCTGGGGCCTATGTTATTGTCTTCCTAGTACCACGTAGCAACCTTTTTATTTTCCCGCTTTAAGATCTTAAGTGGCTTTACCTCAGTTGTGTGAATGTAAGTTTTATTGTTGCTGGATTTACTTATTTATTTTAATACCATGGCTGGCTTTATTCCACTTAATTTTTATGGTTTTTAGTTTTTATTGTTAACTCCCCATAGGACATTGTTAATTGGGTGGTATACAAAGGATGCAAATCAATCAGTGGATCAATTTATATAGTCCTGGGTTTAACCACATGTTCATGGTGGTTGGATGAACATAGCAGTTGTGGCTTTATTACCATGGAATCAAGAGTGTGTGACAAACACCCACCTTGACTGCGATTTGTCTTTCTTTAGCAGTTGGTTATTGCTACAGGCAGTAGTAACCCTAGCTCTCTTGTCTCTTTCCTCTCCTTTGCATATTTTTGACCCATGCTTCTTCCAAGAAGCTCAAGGATATTGTATCCTCACAATAAACCTGTAGATGTACCGGTACTTTAAATTGCATATTTGTGATACAGGTTTATGTAAACTGATGTCATATTTCTGGTGTGTAGTCGTGAGCAAGATCAGCCCTCATAATCACATAGCTGCCTAGGTTTGCATACAGCCAGACTGAAAGTAAGTACATGACTCCTGGTGAGGGCAGTATGGTCAGAGTTCCTGCAGAATTTGAATGGACTATCTCTTACTATGGTACCAATCTACATGGAACAGTTAACAGCAAGATAGTATGGTTCTATGAAGCTGAGCGGTACGTCAGCATGTGAGCTTCCTGGCACATTCCACTTGAATGCTGGAATGTATAGGAAGCATACAGAAAAGGAAGCCCAGTGTGCCATTGCACAACCTTTCAGTCTTACACTTTGAGAAGCATAGAGTGTACTTCTTTAGCTTGCTCCTCATTCATGCCAATGTGCAGCACAAATACTTGGGTATCAAGCAAAATGTCTGAAATCAAACACACTGCAAGAAGGATTCCTAAATAAATGCAACGTCTTTATGGAAGGTTCAATCTGTAGGCGATTAAGCCATACAACAACTGTATGCTAGGATTGCTAGATTCTGTGCCCATCTTTGCAATCAAAATGAGGTCTAGTAATTAGAATTCTGAAGGTACCAAAACAGACATTCTGCAGTAAATTTGTCTACCATTGAAAGACAAAAGGCTGGATTCAGTTATGAAGGTGGGCTAATGGGAGCCAGTGCAAGGAGTTCTGCTAGTGCAATGGGACTTTCTCTCCTCTCCTCCCACTGCATGTCCTGTAACCTAAATTAACTCTGGGGATGTGTGTCGGGAGAACTCCCAGAACAGCACAGGGAGAGGAGAGGGGAAATTGTTTCATTGGGCAAACTGAAATGCTTGTGCTGATGGAATGATTGGAAAAGTGTGATTATGAATTTCTCCCATAATGTTTGTGCTAAAATTGGATTGTAATTTAAATTGGATGGTAATTTTATTAATTGTAGGAATGCCACTAAAATGCATAATTATCAAAACAGATTTCAGAATACCCTTTTTACCACAACACACTGACTGAACCTAACAGAAAGACCCCAGTTCCAAAACTAATATATGCCTACTGAATTATTTTGAGATATCTAGTGGGCATCCAGGAAAACAATGCAGATTATAAAATTCTTAAATGTCTTGTTCTATGTCTTATTTTCCTCTTGGCAATAATGGAGCAGCTGTATGCTGTTCACGTTTGCAAGTCTAGATCAGATGTAACACTTGCTGAATTTAAGGGTTGCAATTGGGAGTTTACCTCACTGATATTCAGGCCAACATGTGGGAGAGCATTCCATACTCCTATTGAGGTGACTTTTCAAAGCAGAGAGGACTATTGCGGATGTGGCCCTTTCGTGCTGTCCAAACCACTGTGAGTTATGGCTTCTCCAGCCTCTAATTATGCAGTCATCCCCCAGTCGCCTGTTCCTAACGAGGCTGACAGGCTAATCTCTCAAGAGCCCTTAATGTGTTATCATCTCTCGCTGGGTGACCTCATATTTCTAACTGCTTTGGTGGGGGGAGGAAGGAAAAGTGTCGTCTGCTCTCCCCCCTCAACATAAGCCCACATCCTCAGGCTCATCTGTTCAGGCAAGGGAGATCAGCCCATCCATCACCTACCCCGTTGGGCTATTAGATGATTAAAGGCATTTTTTATAATATTTGGGCGAGTTTTCAAAGCTTCTTGCAAAGTGTCTGATTAACACCCGTTTTAACCCCTCACTGGTCAAACTGCAAACCCCAGGAACAGGGGAGATGCACATGGGCAAGACTGTTAAGAGATGCCTGCCTTCAGCAGTGTTTGTTTCGTCTGCTCATGCCCAGATCACTGACAAGGTGTGATTCATGGTCCCTGGACACCTGCAGGAAACAGTTCTTCCCTGCCAACCGGGACCTGGTGGTTTATGAGGTTTTAACGGTTCCATGGGACAGGAAATGGGACCCTGGGTTTGTTATGCAACAGGCTGTGCAGGCGCTGATTATGTCTCCTTTTGGTAGCAGATCCATTAGTTGCCCTTAGGAGTAGAGGGGTAGGATGGATTGCAGTTCTGTGACCCAGCAATGAAAGCAGCTTGAGATGTGAACACCACACAATCTTTGGCATTTTTTACCACATGCCTGCTCTTGTGCCCATTTCCTAGGTTCACACACACCTCAGGTCACACATTCCTTCCAGATCTGTTCCTTTGGGCAGTTATCTGTTGCAACTAAAGGCACAGAGACTGGGAAAATGAGCCATGGGACAGAATTGTGTATGGTAGTTGTCTCTTTGTCTACCAGAGCCCCCTTTGGATTTGGAACTTTCGGCTAACTCTGCTCAGGTTTTTTTCTACATTGATTAAAGTTAAGGTACACAGGATTGTGTACATATGTGATGCAATTGCACAGTATGTATAGTCATGATTAAGGCCCTTTGCATGGAGGAAGTGTAGTCATTAAAGGGCACCGAGTAACAAACACAAAGCAGAGTTCTGGAGTTAAAAGTTGATCATGTCTCAGTTGTAAAAAGAGCCAATATTTTAAGAGAGAGGGTAGCTGACTTTTAAGAGAGAGGCTAGTTACTTGGGGAAAGGGTGGTTTTTCTGCTTCATGCTGTCTGTACATTAAAATGTGATGCCTACTCAAAGAGCATAGAACTTTCTTTAACAGGTTTTTGAAGTGCAAAGTATATATGAGTTGAATATTCTTTCTACAGTTTATCTAGCTTTCAAGGCAAATTTTCTGATAGATTATAACTTATGGGAAGCTGTTAGTTGTTGGGGGCTTTTGAGAAATGGTCTATTCACAAATGTTCCTTTTGTGCTTTGTTTGTAAGACCCCAGCACTTGAAGCAGAAGCTTCAGATGCTTAATCCCATGACGCTTGCTGAGTTTGGAAAATCTCTGCTGTTAAATGTCACTTGCTCAGTTGTAGGAGTCAATTGATTGATTGTCGTCCTTTGTGGTGCTCATTGTCATATTTCATAATCTCAATTTCTTGTCAATTGATTGCCAGATAGAAGCGACAGCCAAGGAGGGCCGCCAGCGTCTGCAGGGGCCAGCCAGCGCATGGCGTTAACTTTCCCTCTCTGTAAGTGTTCCCTTCTTTTATTACTGTTGTGGGGAGGTTCAGAAAATGAATAGAAGAATAGTTGGGGTAGATGATAATAGTCCTGGGGATAACTGTGCTGTTAGCATTATCAAACATGTCACATTTTTCAGGCAAGAAAAGAGAACATTTATTTTTAATAAAGGTGTTTTCTGGTGCTTGGTTGAGAATAGCACATATGAGTCCTGACTCCCCGGCCCTCACTGCTCTAACTTTTAACTTCTAAAAAGAGCTGGGAATAAACTGAGCATTGTCTCGTCAGGGACAGTTAATTGTAATTTGTGTAGGCATGTTTTAAGGAAAATGTTGATATTAGTCTAAATGTGGGTAGGGCTGAAAATTATGGGTGGAAACTACTTGCAAACTGTGTTCAGGGTGGTAGGTGGGGTATATTATTGTTATGGGAGGTTCAACGCCATGTAGGCAAGCCCGATCAAAGCTCTGCCCTCTCCTCCTCTCGCAGCTGGGAAGACTTCTGCCAAGATTACTTTCAGTTTCAAATAATCTTATTTTAATGCTACACGTGAAGCAGGAATCTTGGTATTCAAACCACGGTTATCAAGACTGGCCCAAGGCATTTTGCTTCCTGAGGCAAAGGACAAGATGGTGCCTCCTCCTCTTCCACATACAGAAACCAGCTGGACTGGCAGCTGATCTTACTTCAACTGTATGACTGTATTCAAAACAAAATCGAAAATTCTTTCTAGTAGCACCTTAGAGACCAACTGAGTTTGTTCCTGGTATGAGCTTTCGTGTGCATGCACACTTCTTCAGGTATCTGTAACTGGATGTATGACTGTATATCATCCTCCACTGTGCCTGAGGCAGCAGGCCAGGTTAGGGAGACAGTGAAATTCACACAGTTCTCTCCTCCAACATAGGGGGAATGTCTGGTTTGAAGTTGTTTTGTTTAACAATGAACCAGTGTTCATTTGAAATCAGGATTCCTGGTTTGCACATGATGCTAAAATGAGATTATTTGAAACAGAAATTTATGCCAGTAGAAATCGTCCTCCCAGCCACGAGGTAGTAGGGGAAGAAGGGAGTACACAACCTGAATGCTTTTCTTGGGCTTGCTATGGCTCATCCATGCCACAGTTCCTAAACCATTGCTTACTGTTACCTGCAAACCAGCCATTGCCTGGGTGGGTCAGACAAATAATTTATCCTGGATTAGACAGTTTATTTTTATCTATGTAATTCATAAAATTTATATACTACTGAATAGCAGAAAAAATATCCGCAAGTGGTTCACAAAAAAGATGAAACAATAAAATAATCACTTTAAAAATTGCAACCATAATTTAAAACATACAGGTTAATACCGCAATAAAAGAGACTGAAACCAATTAAAATTCCTACAAACTTTCTAAACATCTAAACAATGACTGTCAACAGATGCTACTGAAGATATGCAACTGCTTTGCAGTTATCTTAACTCATGACTGTGTATATTATGCTTATACAATGTTAATTCGTGACTGTATTAGGCTTCTATTGGGCATTAGATCATACATAATTTGAATTCTACCTACAAGAGAGAAAGCTGCTTATACTGAGTCAGACCATTGGTCCATCTAGCTCAGTATTGTCCACAGTTATGACTGGCAGCTGCTCCCCAGTTTTTCAGAATGGAACTTTTCCCTAGCCCTACTTAGAGAACCTGGAGATTAAAACTGGGACCTTTTGTATGAAAAACAGATGTTTTGCCACTGATTTGTGGCCCGTCTCTTCAATTGCACACCAAGAACCTCAGCTTTTAATTTATTAATTTTTATAGACCTCTGGGTTTCAGGAAAAACTTTGGAAGTGTATTGGAAATGTCCGATGAGAGCTTAGAATGCAATGGATGTTTTAAACAGGGCTTATAAGAACAGAGCTGCCCTTCTGCTCCTTGTTCCTCTGTCTTCTTCAGATTAACGTTACTCTTCTTTCTTTGCCCTGTGCCACAGCCATTCCATTGCTTACAACTTCTGAATGCAACAAAGCTCCATGTTATACAACAAGATTTACTTAATGCAGATTAATTGAGCAATCTGAATGCCTAATTTGCCATGCCAGAGGGGATTGGGCTGGATCCCGTGAGGATTGCTGTCATGTGATGGTATTTGGGTTTATTCCAGGCCTTTTTGCTGTGCCAGACATGAAGGTGGTGCAATGAAGAGGCATTTCACCAGCAGCAGCTTTTGACCTGGCGAGTGAAAACAGCAGGGCTGTGTTTGTGATGCTGCTGCTGGCCAGGGCTTAGGACTGTAGCATAAGTCCTACATTGTGTGTAACCTATTTGGAAAACACAATTTCTACATGAACATGTGAAATGTGATTGATCCATTGATTAAATTTATAAGCCCACCCTTCACTAAGCATTGTCAGCCTTGTTTGAAGTAGGGAGGCGGGCTTCACTTCACTTGCCCCCCTGTATTTGCATTTTACAATGAAAGCCGTTGAAACCATATGGTCTTCTCCCATAATTTAGAACATCTTTGGAAATTCCATCCCCATATTGTTCAGGTTGAAATTAGAGTGTGCACACTAGAATAATAGGTAAACCGGTTTGGAGAGTGGCTGCTCAGATGGCTCCACAACCTGGTTCCTATTGCATTGTTTTGTGTGTCTTCCACCTCCCCCCACCCCACCCCACCCCACTCCTAACAACCTTTACTGGAAAGCATATGGAAAGGAGAGCAGCCGACCTTTGCCACATTTATTGACACTCCCAGAGTTCATACTGCAACTCTACAATCTTTCCCTGAGATTATTAAAAATTAATTGATCACTTTTATATCCCCCCATGGTGCCCGACACTGTCGCTGCGAGAGGGGCCAAGGGGAGGAGGGCGTGTGCAGGCGTAGCAAACACACTGATAAATGTTAATTACTCTTTTATGGCCCTTGTCAAATTCCAAAGCAAGTCATAAATTCATTAAACTCTAACGGATTAAGCACATGCAGCTTATTTAGCCGCCATAAACAAGATCATTTGTATGTTGGTTTTTCCTTTTTTATTGCTTCAGCAGCAAAAAGGAGAAAAAATAGACTCAGGAGCTCTTGATGGGTTTGAAAAGTTGGGCAGTTAATATCCTGCTGCTATTGTCTCTTATTATTTTGTATACACATATCTATGTACATTTGATATTTGGCATGATAAATTATTACTGTCTTATTTCCAGATAACAAGAAATAATATAGTAATATACCTTGCATTGGTGAAAATTGCATTGGTGAAAATTCATGCTGGCTTTCAAGTTCTTCAGCAACAAAGAGCTTTCCAACTCTTTTGCCAGTTGACATTGATCCCAGTACAAAGCATGACCGCCACCTATTTTGTACCTCCCCTGTCATTACACAGTGTATAGTATCAATATAATATTATGGGAGTTCTGGTAAAACATGCAGCCTTCTTTTATGAAATGGTTTCTGCTTGAATTAACCTCTTTGGAAGTATGCTCAGGAACACCACATTTTCTTAGGATTCAAAACAACAATATTTTGACTCTACGGAAATAAGATGATTTCCTAAGCTGGAGCATGCATTGCCCTACTACAGTCATAAATGTGGCCCCCAGAATGTCATGAGAACCTGTTGGATAGATCACCAGTGTCACTTAATTTCATTGACCTCAGAAGAAGAGATGTTCCTAATAAGAGAAATGAAAAGCTGAGTCAAAGGTACTTGATTGAACTCGTTGGCCATAAGACTGAAAGCTCAGGACTCATGGTTCAATGTTATAGCCTGCACAGCTTGGTTCTGGTCTGCTGTCTTGTCGATGTACCGAGAGCCCCGACACCACCTCAGTAGTGAAACCTCTTCAAGCGGGAAAAGCGGCACCTCCTCCGGCGGGGAGGGGCAAGCTGAAAGCAGCCAGGAGAGACAAGGGCTTGGAGATGCTGCTGAGAGCCCCAGCACGTCTCTGAGGGGAGCATGCCACTTCCGTCACCCCAGTTGTGCAGAGGGGTCAAAAGGAGACGGGGAGGCAGCGCTTTGGGGTACCTAAATTCTTAGGTTGGGGTCACAGCCGGAAACCGGCATTTCCAGATTCTGCAAGTGACTAGGATGGTCATGTTTTCACGTTCTCTGCACTGTAAATAGTCTGCACCAATAAACTGTTAAAAGACAGTTGAAACTCATGCCTGGTTACTCGTGAGCAACCGCAACGCAGATCTGACATTAGAGGTTCCAAAAGACAAGGACTCTCTACTGAAAACAGCATCTATTTGTTCAGGTCTCCCCTTCGCCTTAACATCTGGTACAGCTTATCCTGTGTCCTCCTGATATCATTATGCTGCATTTTCCTGTCCCAGTTCCACACGCTTCTACCACTGGTAGAACATTGGGACATGAGCAAAGTTGCATTACACATTGTGGAAACAGAGTCGACACAGGGCTGCCATTTTCAGAAGCAGACTTTTGTTCTTCCATAATGTGTTGTTCTGCTCTGAAATGTGACCATTCAAGTCACAGGGAGACTTGGATCAAGCCTCAGCTGATCCACACAAAAGTCAGTGGTGAGTCTAATTAGCACGCCACATTATAGAATTGTATGTGAAAAGTTCTAACATTCATGCCCAAAATCACCATGTCAACTCTGCTTTTTCAAGGCTGGCAAAGAGCCCTTATTTTGCATGCCTCAAAGTCTGAACCCCCCTAAACAGTATGCTTCCCTGGAGTTGCAAACACCACAAACCTTAGATTTTGTGCATTGCTGCCCCATGTGGTGAGCTATCAGAACTGCAGCTTTTAACATATACATGGCAAAGTATTCTTAGGATTTAGACTGGCCCTATCTACCAAGGCTGGCCATTGTGTCCTAAGAAGGGCTCTCAAAGTCTTCCTGCTTGGCTTGGGCATTACTTGAGTAGCAAGCTATTTCCGGCTCTCTTTCTTTTAGGTGTTCCTCAGCTCTTACTCCTTGGTTCAGTTCTTGGCCCTTAGTTAACCTATAACAGATCAGCTTTGACTGATCAATCTTAATTTATTTTTTTTACGGCAACAAAACATTATAGAACACATACAGGAATCTGTTTTGCAAGACTGCAGATGTCAGTCAAAATGGTCAAAGAGCTGTCTTAGATAGACAGGACCACAACAGCCTATCGTTACAACAAGTGAGATCTGGGGTAGTATAGTGGCTAAGGACTGGGGTTGCCATCCTAACCCACTTATCTGGGAGCAGATGCCAATGAATTCAATATGACTTCCTAATGAGTAGATACAGTTAGGGCTGTGCTGTGGGTGACTAATCAGAAAATCTCCAGTTCAAATCTCACTTTCCCCATGAACTGACTTGATTGCATTAGGCATGTGATTCCCCCCTGCCCCCCATTTTCTGCACCCATCCGTCTCCAATATGATGATAGCATTGAGCATTACAAGGTTGTTGTCTACAGCAGGATAATGTATGCCAATCAAGTGCTTTGAACATCATAAAATGCCCAAAGCACATAAACACCCCTTTGCTTTCTGCTTAATTATAATACTGTAAGTAGAACCCCAAAACTTCCATTGGGCCTAGTTTGACACCACTGTTTTCTCCTTGGTTAAAAACAGGCCACTAATAAGCATCCAGGTATGGCATTGGTCTTGGTCCTACCCATTGGTACATTGGAATATCTGTGGGGCTCCCCTTGCCTTGAGACATAAAAACCTGCTCCCATGTTTGATGGATTTATGAGCACAGGGGTGGGCAGTCAGGGGTTAATGGAAGAACTGTGCCCTGTGCTCAGCGGTAGCTAACAGCCACTAGCTAATAACTTTATGGCTTCAAAGCAAGGCATTTATCATGCTGAAGTTTGTTTATGCACTAGTTATACAGCACATTATGGCAGATCTAAGTTGGACTGATAAATTCTAGATGACAAGCAAGGCTACTGAATGGGGCTTGCAGAGTCCAAAAGACCAGTAGCTTTTTCCTGAACTCTGCTTACAAGATAAGAATGTTTTCCCTCTCTATTGTTTAGTGTGCACAAAAGTGCATAAATTTGATGTAAAAGAAGACATGGATAATGTCCAAGACTTTTGCAAAATTACCGCCTTGTGAACAAGAGCTAGCAGCGTGTATGGATAGATGTGTGCATAACACACTCGTTTTCTGCAATACAGGTGGAATTATTTGGCCAGAATAAGTGCAAATCCGGCACAATTGTTTTTTTTTTTCTTCAAATGTCTCTTATTTATGTCATTTAATCTATGGGGACGAGGGGTTGGGGCCAGCCATCAGGAATGTTTGCAAAGAGCAAGTGTTGAACTCTAAGCCCTTATCACAAAGAATTCCCTAAAGAACCCTTTGGAATTTTGAGCTGGCACTGGCACTTTTTGCATATTTTCAGTTTTCCTATCAGCATGCTGACTATAAGTTAAAATCAAACCTGAAATTCCTGTTCCATAAGTGTTAATTCCAAGTATGATTGGCGTATTCCATTTTGGTGGAGACATTCTACATACAACATTATGACAAACCTAGGATTGCAACCCAGTGTACACTTTATGTACACTATACATATATGCTCTATGCCAGGAGTAGCCAACACGGTACCCCCCATACATTGTTGTATTCCAGTTCTCACCAACCCTAGCTAGCATGGCCAATGATCAGTGATGATGGGTGGGGTATAGTCCAGTCTCTGGAGGATGTTGGAACTCTGGGGTGCAACTCAGCTTGCTGAGAGGAGTTTGCATGGTGTTAAAACAGATACAGAAGGGAATCTCCAAATTCCCACACAGTCCCACTGCTCTTTGCCTGTGTTGACTTTATATTTGATCTTAGACTGATATTCCTAGGTTGCAGCTTTCACTTCTGGTCTCCCCTTCACTTCTCTTTTGGATCCTTTTGGGAGAGGTCACCCTTGCTTTGTTTGCCAAGCACAAAGAGGACATCGTGTAGGCTATCTCTTGTCATGTCTTAGTCTCATCGGCACATTGCATTATATGGTATGCGCTTAGCAAGGTGGATTGAGACATGAATTCTTGGGCCCCAACAATGGAAGAGTAAGGCACACTAGTAGAATGCTTAACACAGGCTCTGCTTCTGTGTGGTGACTGGTACTGCGAGCAAGATCCACACTTTCACTGCGTGTGTATCCAGATTCCCAATAGTTTATGGGGTTCCCATAGTGACCCGTTTGTAGAATGGCTGGATTATGTATTCTTCATCTATATCTATGGCAGTGTACTGATAGATGTATCCTGATCTGAAATGTTATGTGTTAATATTTGTATACATTTGCATGTTCACCCCTGAATTCAGGGCCATCTTAGAGGGATCGGCCGCCATGGCGCGGCAATCCCCCAGCACCCCCCGTGCCGCCTCTCCGCCTGCCTCCCTCCCGCACTGGCCGCCCCTCGGGAGGGGGGGTGGGCGAGCGGGGGATGAGGGGCGTGGCGCTGGAGTGGCACGGGGCTTTGCGCGCCCTTCCAGCGCTCCAGCTGGGGCTCTGGGAGGCGAGGGCGGCCGGCTTGCAGCCCACCCGCCCGCCGACGTGCGAGTGCCCGCCCGCCGGCGGGGGCGGGTTGGGGAGGGGGCGCCTGGTATGCTGGCGAGCTTGCGGGGGCACCCCTGGGGGGCCCGGCGCCCTGGCGCGCCGCGCCACCAGCCCCTATAGACGAGACGGCCCTGCCTGAATTGCCTGATAGCTCCTGCATGTGTGTTCCTTGGATACATAAATGTGTTCATTCATGTGACTGAAGAGGTTTCTCTCCATAGTTGTGTATATGTGTAATGGTGTGTATGGTGGGCATCTGAATTATATTGTTCTGTGTATTGTGATATGGTTACCTCCTGCTTTATGACTGTGCACATATATTTGTGCATGAACACATAGTCTGCTCTCACAGCGTGGTTACATTGTGTTCGTGGGTTGGTGTGCAAGTCTTTGTATGTGAGTGCCAGCCCCTGTGGGCTGTAAATCCTGCTGCCCAGCTGAGGAGGTTGAGCGGTTTATTGCTCAAGGCCAGGCCCATGAATCAGGCAGAGGTGTCGGAAGACGCATTAACTCGTAGCCTTTGCTCAGTTGCTGTGTGGTTCCAGGAGGGGCCCTAGAGGCAGCGATTAAAGGCGGCACCTTCCCCTTTCAGTTTTATGGTAAGAGGAAAGCAGTAAATTAGAGGCCCAGAGGCTTTAGGGCAGGCCTCGCCCTGACATTGCTACCTGCTGCTGCCCTGACAGCAAGCAAGGCCTAGTCCAGCCCTGGGATAGAGAGCTTTCCAGTGGACTGAGGAGTGAGATCAGTAGTGTGAGAGAGCTGATTTGTAACAACTCTCCTTGGATAACCTTGAGTTTGGGCCTGTATACAGGTGCCTTTTCCAGCGCAACAAACATTTATTCTTCTTTACAGGCAAATACGCATAACACACAGGCAGTGCCACAAACTCTGTGTATGGTATATAAGGCCCCAAAGCATAGAAGTTTCATAACATGGGAATCACCCACTTGAATTGGAAGTAGAAAAGCTGTACCTGTGAATGTTGACAAAAATTGTGACATGTCAGTGATGTTCACTTTGGGGACCAAGGACAGGGGGAGCTTGAGCAAAAGAATAACTCGAGGGCAAGTAGGTCCTATGCAATTGCTTATACAGTGATGTCCACTTAACCACTTCAGTATCTTTGGTTCTTCCTACAAAGGACTTTTTCTCATGTTGCTATTGTTGTTAACATTGTACACATATTTTATCATCGCCTGAATGTTTTCTCAAGTAATGGAAACCTGACAAGGGGTGCTTGGTCCTCGCCTCTAAATTCATTTAATGTTGAGACGCATCGTAGGGAATATGGGAGACACAGGCATGTTGTGAGACTGAGAAAAATAACAGAAATTTACAGCCACACATTTAAGAGGTGACACCAAACTGTGTGCTTGCCTGCAGGACTGCTCGTGATAGTGTTATGCAACACAGTAGAAAGAAATCCATAGGTGATTAGTGAGTTGTGTGAGGGCATTGTTTGTTGATTGAACATTTATGGGAAATTGGAGTAAGTACAGAGAAGAGGAAAAAGAATGAAAGATGAAGAGTTTTAGACATATCCAGCTGAAGAAAAAAAGTTTACTTTATTTAGCTTGAAACTGGCTTCCATTTAATAGAAGCTGCCTTCATTACTCAGCATGTTAAGCCTTTAGATCAGGCTTACCTCTTGAAGAATCACTGGGGACTTTGATGCAAGCCCTATGAAGAACTTTAAGACTGATTGCTTTATCGTAAAATATGATCCATTATGTGAGACTGTCTTATTTAAGAAGAACAGGATTGATTCTTTTGTCATCAAAGTTAATTTCTATGAGTCAGTGTCTTAACAAACACATTAAAAAATAAAATAAAAAATCCTTCCAGTAGCACCTTAGAGACCAACTAAGTTTGTTCTTGGTATGAGCTTTCGTGTGCATGCACACTTCTTCAGATACACTGCCTACCTACTTACCTACCTGTAACAAACCTACCTGTAACAAACACATGGTGACTGTTACTGTGGTGTCACAACTTGTGGCATTGGTGGTGTGGCATGAGGCAGTCTGGAATACCAGCACAACATCATGGTTCAAACAACAGCCACCTTCAACATTCGCAGGAAGTTGTATCCAATACTGCAGGCATGGAATTCTGCTCATGCGCTGGGATTTCCCCTCCCTCTCTCTTTCAGTCCCCCCCCCATCCCCAAATGTGCTCTGGAGGGTCTTCCAACCCTCTGGAGAAGATTTTGAGGGTGCATTGGGGACTGCAGGGGAGAGGAGAAGAAGGGAATTTTTTGTTGCACAAGTAGAGCAGCAGCAGCATTAAATATGAAGCAACAGGGCTGGAACTAAAGACGCTAAGAAGCCCAGAGCTGCTGCCACTCAGTAACTCTCCCCACTTCTTGGTAACATCTAGTATAACCTAACCTTTGACATGGTGTCATCATGTTGCCTGTTCCCCCCCCCCCCCCTCTGTCTCCCTGACAGTCAATAATATAATGTAGGAATGGGGACATGCACAACACAATCACTTTGAGTTACATAATGTGTTAATTAGACCAGCTTTCCCCAATCTGATGACATCCATGTGTTTTGGACTTCAGCTCCCATCAGCTACAGACAGCACAGTTGTAGTCTAAAACATCTAAAGGGCATCAGATTGGGGAAGACTGTACTAGACATTGCCAGGAAGAGGGAAGAAGGATGGAGCAGCTGCTGCTCTGTGTCTCTGATAACGTCTTCCTTGTGCATGACAGTGTGAGGTGAAATATTTGTATGGGGCTTTGCAAGGGTTCCAGTTTTGTCATCCATTTTATCAGGTTGTACCAGAGGCGTCCCTGGTGCCTGGGTATGTCTTAATGCCCCTAGCACCACTGTAAGATGTCTGCCAAGGGAAATGTTTCTTCTTCTTTTTTTCATTTTTGTATTGCTTGCCTTTTGGCCTAGAAAGGCAGCAGCCTCTTTTCCTCTGAAACCTTTTTATGACTCCGGGTATAATTAACTCAAGCCATAAAAATTTTTCGAATCCAAATAGATATAATTAACATTTAATGTCACCGGGTTTTTTGTGGATAGTCAAGACTATTAAGAAGTGAGTATTGATTGAAGAGGTGAAGCAGATGTTTCAGTTATTGGATCAGGACATCAGAGGGAAGAGGGAGCCAGGAGGCTGTGCTGGAGCTGATCCAGTGACTCTTCTGTGCCTCCTGGAAGAGATTGGTGTGCTAGGAAAAAGGCAGAGATTTTGTAAGAAATTTGCAGAACTCCTCCTCTCTTGTGCTTGGCCTCCTCCTCCTCCTGCTGCATAAGGGAAAGACAGGGGAAGCAACATCTGGCTGGTGGCGGCAGCAGCAGCAGGAGGCCAAGCAGAAGAGAAGAGGAGCCACCAGCCATTGAAGCTGCACTGCTGCCACACTCGGCTCCTCCTGTTGTCCCAACGTCATGTGTGCTCCACTGGCCTCCTCGCAATCTTCTGCGTAAATAGGCCCCTCTGCCTATGAGCATGGTTACCTAAGACTCTTGTTGGCCAGTCTGTATGTCCAGAAGGTAAACTGCAGAGGTGCTTTTTTCTGAAGTCAAAGCTGTTTGAGGTATAAATTCAGAAATAGAAAAAAGTGAGCGGTGTCTACATAGAGTCAAACTGCACCCCACAAAGTTTTAGCCATTTGCCTCAGTATTGCACTCAATAGTCATGCAACTGTTAATCCAACTATGGTAAACCAAAACCAAGGTTATTCTGTTAAGAAGGTTCTTAGATAAGGGAAGGGGGAAATGGAACCACTCTTTGGCAACATTGGATAGAATTGCAGATCTAGCCTACAAAATGCCTAAACTTAATATGACATGTTAGCTGTTGGGGTGCTTGCCTTTGAGGATTGGGGAACTGGAGGAAGTGGTACATTCCAGAAAGGCCTGTACTACATACCTGTCCTGTGTATTTGAATTCACTTTAAATTGTCAGAAGGCTTTATTTTAGTTATTAGTTACATTTGTTTCACACACACTCAGTTTTTAAAATGCTGTCAGGAAGACGTTAGAGCTGGAGGGCCCATGTATTCCTCAAGATCCATCATAGTACCTCTTATTGGTCATGTCATAACTAAAGTGATCTTTCTGCTCACTTCCCACTGGCAGCTGTTTAATGGTAACAACTACCTGGCATGGGCTGCCAGATATCTTTCCCCTTCCAGGTTCTTATTTAGCTCCCTAACCCCTGGCCTCAATCCTGACTGATTATGCATCTGTTTTCCCTGGTCCTGTAGCATATCTGATCTGAGGCTGACCCCTTGGGCCAAGCCTTGCCTCCTTGCTAGATCCTAGGGCTCTTTAGATGACATTCTTGGCTGACTCCCCTGCCAGACCTGCTTGGGAATTGCCAGGCTGGGTGAGAGAGTGATGGCATGCCATATTTTGTGTGCCCCCTGATGCTGGGAGCAAGACTTCCAAGCCCTGGGATTGATTGGGGCTGCTGATGCTGACAGATGACATGAGCACAGGAACATGAGGCAGGTCAGCAGAGCAGAAACCAGCAAATGCAAAGAAACAGGCGGCATTGAGTTTAATAAATAAAAACAGTGACATGCTGTGCTAGGGCTAAGAGTGGGAGGCTAGCCCTGCACCAGCAGCTTCTGGCACCCCTCTGTAGCTGACACCAGCGTACCAGCTCTGGATTCACCCCAAATGCCCTAGACAGCACAGAGCTGCCTTTCTCTGCCCACACACAAACTCTGATTGTTTGGGAGCATCTCCTGCCCTGGATGTTTTGTGTTCCTTGTACTGATCAGTGATTGTCATGGTAAGGAGGAAGGAAACACTGTTGGCATCTGTGTGTGTTGGCATCTCCATAGAATTTATTCACCTTTGCTCACATGTTTTAAGATATTTAAATTGGTACAGCGCTTGCACATTTTCTATGTAACCTCCTGGGAGGCAAAGGAGGCAATTTCTAACAGCCCTTTTGGAAGAGGATTATAATGTGGAGAGACAAAGAGGTGGGAGGCCTCATATGTCTCTCCCTAATCTAACATGGCAGTGTTGGTGAAGATTACATATATGAACTTTCCCGAGGAAGCCCTCTTGGCACAAATGGACATGTAGCCACACTCAGGCAATGTGTTGTCCACCCACACTTGGGGAGGAGAGGCAGAACTGTCCACAACATGGCAAGATATGCTGCAATTGGAGTTGAATCCTAACAATTCTAACTGATGTAATAAAGTGTCAAGTGACTGAATATCTGGCCTTGTAGTTAACTTGATGCATTCAACTTGCTGTTTGGTCCTAGCAATCCTGTGGGCATATTTTTCCACCTAATCCTGCAGCAATCCATAAATTATGGATGAGGTTGTCCTCATCCAAGCTCCTTGAGACCTCTGGCACACTTAGGCACACACACTCTTCTTCTGACCACTACCAGCCTGCAGACCCTTTAGAGGATGCAGCTGTCATAGTGGAGAAGACTGCCTGGATAGAAGTAGAGTCAAAGCAATACTTCACCGTGCTACAACTCTCTGTGAACTAGTTGGTGAAAGGCAGTATGTTATGTACTGAGTTGAATAGGATCCAAACTGCAGCAGGCTGATTGGTCCTAGAACAATAGGATTGAGATTGCAGCAGTCTGACTGGTCCCAGAACAATAGGATTGAGATTGCAGCAGTCTGACTGGTCCCAGAACAATAGGATTGAGATTGCAGCAGTCTGATTGGTCTGCAGGAGCCACCCAATCCAGCTCCAGGTGGAAGTGAATCCGCATTCCGATTGGCATACAGGAGTATCCCGGAATTAGCCAATCACGTGGGGCCCATTGTGTAAATAGTGTATATAAAGCAAACATTTTGGGGGAACTGCATTCCTCACTACTATGAGCTGAATAAAGAGCATGAAATTCACACTCGACTCCGAGTATCTTTCACTGGCGACGAGGATGGGATCCCGCTGAGCTGACTGCCACACACAGCACCGCAGCAACGCCACCTGCCGCACAGCTGCCTCGCACCGTGTATCCAGGCTTCAGCTCCGGGTCCCAAGGAACTCAAGATGGCAACGGACAGCAGCTTCTCGCCGTTCAACCCAGCATCAGGAGACTGGGAAGGATACGCCACCCGTTTCACCTTTCTTCTAGAAGCCAAGGGGGTCACCAACGATGCCAAGAAGAGGGCGATATTCTTCAGTGTCTGTGGAGAGGAGACATTCGAAATCGCCCGGGCTCTCCTTGCGCCTGATGATGTCGCTACCGTTCCTTACAAAACAATAGTGGAACGGCTGAAGGGGCACTTCTCGCCACAGCCCTCGGTGGTGGCTCGTCGAAATGCCTTCTATGCAAAGCGGCAAGCCCCGGGGGAAACCATAACGGGGTTTGTGACCTCCCTCCGCCAAGCCGCTCGGTTCTGCAACTTCTCAGAGTTGGAGAACATGCTGCGTGACCGCCTCGTCGGTGGCCTGAGGGACGAGAAGCTGCAACGACGCCTCTATGCCAAGAAGGACCTAACGTTCCAGGTCGCTCTGGAGGAGGCCCTGGCAACAGAAGCCGCCGAGAGGTCAATGCAAGAGGCACGGCCGAGCGTGCCGTCCCAACCAAGGGTCCACCACGAGGACCTCATCGACGATTCAGGATCAGACAGGGAGGAGGTGCACAGAGTACAGCGGCGCACTCAAGCCGTGCACACACCACAGCTGCCTCGACCAGAAGGAGGGAACTGCGCAAGCTGCGGGGAGAATCACGAGAGGAGGACCTGCCGTTTCCGCAATGCCGAGTGCAGGCAGTGCAGAAAATCAGGCCACATCGCCCGGGTGTGTCGGGCTCGGCCCATCCGACGCCAGGCATCAGATGACCGCCCCAAGAGCCCCAGGTCCCGGGGCCCAACGCACCAAGGCAACTCGACGGAGACCACGGACTACCAGGTATACCAGTTGCCCCACCCCAACATAGAGAAAATTTATGTAGAGGTACAGATAGAGGGGGCCCCATGCCGCATGGAGCTGGACACAGGTTCAACCCTATCCATAATCTCGGCACGGACTTTAAGGAAACTGTGCCCTAGTGGGGGTCCCAAACTCAGGCCGGCCCCATTCACCCTCCGGGACTTCCAGAAACGTAAGGTCCCCACAATGGGGGTGGGGACCTTCAGGGTGCAATATCGAGGGCGGACGCGGCAACTGGACTTGCTCGTGGTCAAGGGCTCCTACGTTAGCTTACTGGGATTGGCATGGTTTGGACCACTGGGGCTAGCCATCACCGGGGTGAACCGCACTAGCTTACAAGTGGATGTGGACGCCATATGCAAGGAGTTTCCGGGCGGTTTTCGATGGGAAATTGGGACAGTATACGGGCCCCCCTATTGCCCTACAGCTGGACCCCGCAGTACGACCTGTCAGGCTCAAGGCCCGCCGGGTCCCGTTCGCCCTGAAACCCCGTATAGACGAGGAATTGGACCGGCTCGTGGAGCAAGGAGTGCTGGAGCCTGTGCCTAATGCCACCTGGGAAACCCCGATCGTCACACCCGTCAAGCCTAATGGTTCGGTCCGCATCTGCGCAGACTACAAATGTACCATAAACAAGGCCCTCATGGCCCACGCATACCCAGTGCCAGTGGTCAGCCATGTCCTCGCCACCCTGGCTGGGTCAAAAATTTTTGGCAAGCTGGACTTGGCCCAAGCCTATCAACAGCTGCCAGTAGATGAAGCCACAGCAGAGGCACAGACAATTGTGACGCACAGGGGAGCGTTCAAGGTAAAGCGGCTGCAATTCGGTGTCAGCGTGGCACCAGGCATATTCCAGAATCTAATGGACTCGCTGCTTAAAGGGATTCCTGGCGTCACCCCCTTCTTCGATGATGTGTTGATTGCCGGGCCCACAGCAGAGGAGTTTGAGGACCGCCTTCGCACCGTTCTGCACCGTTTCCAGACGGCGGGTCTCAAGGTGAAGCGGGAAAAGTGTCTACTAGGAGTGCCTCAGGTGGACTTTCTGGGATTTATGGTGGATGCAGAAGGGGTCCACCCGACTGGGGACAAGGTACGGGCCATTTGTGATGCCCCAGCGCCCAAGGGCAAGACTGAACTTCAGGCCTTCTTGGGGCTATTGAACTTTTACCATGCCTTCCTTCCCCATAAGGCAGCAGTAGCAGAGCCCCTACACAGACTCCTGGACAAGCGGGCCCCTTGGGTGTGGGGCCAGCGCCAGGAGGCCGCATTCCAGGCAGTCAAGGACTTGCTCGTCTCAAACTCTGTCTTGGCACACTTCGATGAGAGGCTGCCGGTGGTGCTAGCATGCGACGCCTCACCCTACGGCATCGGCGCTGTCCTTGGACACCAACTCCCAGATGGAAGAGAGGTGCCAGTGGCATACTTTTCCCAGACACTCACCGCAGCCGAGCGGAACTACTCGCAAATCGACAAGGAAGGTCTGGCAATCGTGAAGGGAGTAAAAAAATTCCATGATTTCTTGTACGGGCGGCCCTTTACCGTGGTGACTGATCACAAGCCGTTGCTTGGTTTGTTTGCCCCCGAAAAGCAGACCCCCCAAGTGCTGTCTCCGCGCGTTCTCAGGTGGTCAATTTTCCTTGCCGGCTACCAGTATGCACTGATTCACCGCCCTGGGAAGGCGATGGGCCACGCAGACGCCCTCAGCAGGCTACCACTACCAGAAACAGGCCCCGACCCAGCACCCGCACAAGAGGTTATGAGCCTGGAGCTGCTTCCCGACCGCCCTATTCAGGCACAAGAAGTTGCACACCATTCCAAGAAAGATAGGGTCATCTCCCGGGTCCTGGACTGGGTGTGGAGGGGATGGCCCAGCAGCAGCCCCGGGCCAGAATTTGCTGGCTACAGAACCCGTAAACATGAACTGTCGGCCCACAAGGGGTGCCTGTTATGGGGAAGCAGGGTCGTCGTTCCTGAGCCCCTTCGCAAAAGGGTCCTTATAGCCCTACACGAGACACACCCAGGGGTAGTGAGAATGAAGGCCCTCGCCAGGAGTTATGTATGGTGGCCAGGAATTGACGGAGAGATAGAGACCTGGGTTAAACACTGCCAGGCCTGCCAAGAATCCCGCCCAGATCCCCCAAGGGCCCCAGTCCAGTCGTGGGAGTCCGCCCGAGCACCATGGTCACGCCTGCACATGGACTTCGCGGGCCCCTTCCAGGGGAAAACATTCTTCATAGTGGTGGACTCCTACACCAAATGGCTGGAAGTCGCACTGGTACCATCCACTTCTACGTCTGCAGCCATCCGGGTACTACGCAGGCTGTTTGCAACCCATGGACTCCCTGACACTCTCGTCTCAGACAATGGAACCGCATTTACGTCAGAAGAATTCCAGACCTTCACAGCGCAGAATGCCATCCGCCACACCCGCTCAGCACCATTCCACCCTGCCACCAATGGCCAAGCAGAGCGCATGGTGCGGACCACCAAGGACACCCTACGCCGCATGACGCAAGGGGACTGGGAGTACCGCCTTGCCACATTCCTTCTAGCACAGCACAGCACCCCTAGCTCAACGACTGGCCGGAGCCCCGCGGAACTACTAATGGGCCGGCGCCTCGCAATCAGACTGGACCGCCTCCACCCCGACAGAGCTCAGGATGAGGTAGTGGTGGGTGAAGGCAGGAACCCCCGGACCTTTGTGGCCCAGGATCCAGTGTATGCAAAGAATTTTGGGGCAGGCCCGGCATGGGTACCCGCCACAGTCACCAGGGTGACGGGCCCCGTGTCATACGAGGTGCTAACAGAGGGGGGGCAATGCTGGCGCCGCCACTGCGACCAGCTACGGCGACGATTCCCAGGAGAAAACCAGGAGGAGGACAGGTCAGAGGAGTCCCAAGGGAACAGTGGGGCATTGAGACCCGTAGAGCAGGAGGGGCTGGCAGGGGAGGCAGAATCAGTAAATACTGAGAGGACCCGCGAGGCCGAAAGGGCACCGGAACCAGAGCCACGACAGAGCGAGCTGGTTGCGCCAGACCAAACAGCCCCATCACAACCAGCAGCCTCGGAACACGAGCCAGAACCAGAACCCCTGACCAGGGAACAGCCCAGGCCGCAACGCACACGTAGGCGACCAGCGTACCTTGAGGACTATGGATGCAACCTCCCAGGCACTACTGGAACTTAGAGGGGAGGGGTGTTATGTACTGAGTTGAATAGGATCCAAACTGCAGCAGGCTGATTGGTCCTAGAACAATAGGATTGAGATTGCAGCAGTCTGACTGGTCCCAGAACAATAGGATTGAGATTGCAGCAGTCTGACTGGTCCCAGAACAATAGGATTGAGATTGCAGCAGTCTGATTGGTCTGCAGGAGCCACCCAATCCAGCTCCAGGTGGAAGTGAATCCGCATTCCGATTGGCATACAGGAGTATCCCGGAATTAGCCAATCACGTGGGGCCCATTGTGTAAATAGTGTATATAAAGCAAACATTTTGGGGGAACTGCATTCCTCACTACTATGAGCTGAATAAAGAGCATGAAATTCACACTCGACTCCGAGTATCTTTCACAGTATCTCCCCACTTTTCTTTGGGGCAGCCTTCCGTTGCCAAGGCCTTGTGGGTATCTAAATGGAGAGGCCGCTTGCATTCAGAAAGAATCATTTTGGGGGGTTTGGGAACTATCTTCATCCATGTGTCTGCATTAAGAGATGGGTTTTGCAGCATTTGCTGCTTCCAGATAAATTCCAGTTCCAGGGTTTCATATAGTTCCCATTGAAACTGTAGCCAGCAGCAACTGAAATCATATTGCAGCACTTCATCCAGCAATGTTGCAGTTAACTTTCAGTATATTTTTTCCGAGCGTAGGACCCTTGCATGTTATAATCGTCTTTGCTATTAACAACACCTTACTGGGATCCCAAAATTACCTGTAGATCTGCAGACATGGCTACACTGCCTCCCGTCTCTCCTGCAGTCAGAGTCTGTCTATCTCTACTATAATATCAGCCTGTTTCTCTTTAGAGTTGGATGGAGTTTGAGAAGGTTTTAGGCAGGGGTCTCTACCTGCCTACCTGGAGTGAACCTTGGACCTTCTGCATGCAAAGCACCTGCTCTACCACTGAGCTACAGCCCTTCCCTAAGATTTACTAGATTGCGCTGAGTAATTCATGTAAGCCTTTTAGAACAATCTATTCATGTTTCCTGAATGCTCATTCTTCCTCTTCTTGCAATTGCAAACTCAGTCTTTTGCTACTTCAAAAATAACCCATGCATCAAGACATGTCAATATGGTGCAGTGTGCCAAATAAAGGGGGGGGGGAAGAGCCTTAAAATTGGATTGTGATAGGGACAGATTTTATTTCTGCAGAAAACAATTAGCTGGAGAAAACAGGGTGGCGGGTGTGGTGAACAGGTATATAGTGCAGTGATGCAGGTTCAGTTCCTCCTGGTCCCCTGTCTATGTTGTAATAGAGTTGGGGTGGAAAGGTGGCCAGGATGAAAGTCAGCATGACAGGTGCAAATTAGTTGTAGGAAGAGATTATCTTTTTAGGTTGTAGTCCTATACATACTTACCAGTGGCATGCAGTTAATTTTTTTCATAAGGGGAACAGTTAAGGCCAGAGGCACCAGCATGCAAGGGGGATGGTGGGGCAATTTCACACATGTGATATTGTAAAGTCCTGACGTTGTGCATGTGAGCATTGCGCCTCCCTCCCTAAGCCTGTCAGAAGCTTCCTGGGCTTTGCAAAGGAGATTCCAGAGCTCTGATAGAATGCTAGAGTCCTCCTTCTCCTTCCAAAAGCCGGTGGGCTTTGGCAAGATGGCAGGACAGATCTTGGACCCAGCAGAACCTTGCTTTGGGAAGGAGGCACCAGGGGAACATTTAGGGGACTAGCCTAGTTCCCTTAGTCCAATAACTGCATGGCAATGATACTTATCTGTGAGTAAGTCTCACTGAACTCAGTGGGACTTACTTCTGAATAGATATGCATAGGATTCCTCAGTTAAAAGTTTTTATGCAAAAGCACTCAAAAGGAGAATATTAAATAGTGAAAGACCACAAAATAAGTTGCAGGCTACATAACCCTTTTGTGCAAATATCAGTTGCAGTGCATGAAGAAAGCTGCCCTCTTAGATCTTTAATAGTCAGTGGTAATGGTGGGATGAGCTCCTGAAAAGACACAGGTGCAAGAACAATGATTGCACAAGTGATCTCCCAGTCTGTTGACTTGGGTACACATTGACTGACATTGAATCAATTGCTGAATAGTCCAGACCACCCTGGCCATGTAGAAAATCTTAAATTGACCTAGAGACTTATACCATGATAGACACAACTTGCATACTGGAAACCACTGGTATTTTTCTCAGGATATTTCAAGTTCCCTCAATTCTGGTCCCCAAGACTGAGCAGAGTACTTCTAAAACATATATGTTATATATTTGACTGAACACAGTACTGTAGATGATGGCTAGTAGGGCTGCATGCAAGTGCATTGACTAGTTTTTCTTTATCTTTAGATTTGTTATATCCCTCTTTTTGGCCAAAGTCTTTGAAGTGGCTCAAAATGAGACCCATCATATAAACTACAGACAATAAAATAAAATACTTATCTTAAAACCAAGTTGTTAATACCACTAATGCAACCTTAAAAGTTGGAATTGAAAACAATAAATAATTTTAATTCAGGGTTTATGAGTTAAACATCAGTCCTGTTTGACTCGGGGGGGGGGGGTAGTGCACGCTGGAAAAGTTGATGAGAGAAATTCCCTGAGCAAATTTGGGGTGCCACACCTGAGAAGAACCTAAATCTTATATCTGTCTGCTATACATCAGACAGCAGCGACACTTAAAACAGGGTTTTCCAAAATTATATTAAAACACAGGAAGGGACATGTGGAGGATATACTCCTCCAGACAGCCAAAACCCAAACTGTTTTATTATCTCAGTTCCCACCTTATTTTGGTCAATATTATTCATGCTTATTTTATCATGCAGCAAACCCCTCCCTATTGCTACTATTTAGCCATTTATTTTCCTATTTTGTATTTGAGGTTTTTGGCCTGTGTTATCATTTTCTTGGAATTTAATTTTACGTGTCCAGTACTCTCAATTTATCAAGAGGGTTTTGAATGTTAATATTTCCTTCCAAAGTGTTCATGGTCCCTTCCAGCTTTGTGTCATCTGCAACTTTGATAAGTGTGCTCTACTCTTTTATCCAAGCCATTAATAAAAAGGTTGAATAGCAACAAGCTTGAGATAATCTAATTACATTACTTTGGGCTGGAATGCATTCAGGATTAGCTCTTAGCCACTGGGTCACATTCTGTTCCCTCTGGTGGATCAAGCACTTCCTTCAAACTTTGGTTTAAGCTTGCTTCCCTGAAGCCAGAGATCTGAGTGTGATAGCATAGTCTTGCATTGGTGGAAGATGCAGGATGGCGGGTGAGCTTGTGGGGCAAGGCGCCTGGGGAGCTGTTCATCTAATTCCAGGAGGAGAAGTGTGTCAGCCTGAGCAAAATTGGCTGGCTGCTGGATTTATTCATTTTCCCTTGTCTCTGCCTTGTGGCAGGTGTTATGCTAAGAGCCTTCGCCGTACAGCCATCTCGCTAAAGCCCAGGGCGGCTTAACACTTTAAATGGTTTTGCTGCCACTGCAGTGATCCATGCTTGTCAACAATTTGAGAGCCCTGGAGAGTGTCCACACAAACAAGGTGGTAGAGGAGGATGCAGCCAGCAGCGAAGCTAAAGCAGGTACAAATGCATCCAGCCTAGACATGAGGCTAAGCTATTCGGCTTGTCTTGTTGTATTTGAAATGTTACTTACCCATGTATGAACTGATTTATATCTGAATCCTATAAATATCTCTCAGATCTGCACAAAAGCATCTTGCATTTCTTCTTATCCAATGGCTAAGTGTTAAGCACAGAGCCAAAGTTAGGACACTTAAATGCCAACAAGCAAGTAAAATCAAGTTTGAACAATTTCTGCATTCAATGACCAGCATGGTAGGGGACAACATTTCCACTCACCCCAATCTTTATTTACAAGGCCAGGGCAAGAAATTGTGTCCAGGAAGATGATATTTTCAATTGAAAATATTACCCTAGCTACATGACCAGTATGGAATATAGCCAAACATGCAGACTCCTAAACAAAACAACCTGAGCTCTTGATGCCCAGTGTGTCTTATAAAGTTTCTGAAATATCCAACTCATTTACACACAGGTGTTTGATGTGGATTCCCAAGGTAGCTAGTTCACTGTATCCAGAAGGAAGTTAAATTTTGAAACAGTGATCAATACAATTACGATTGGTGTTTGGAGCACTGAAACCTGCTCCTAGAAACAGAATTGCTTCTATGGAAGTACTGTATTAAAGGCATGTGCAGCCAGGCTGAACCAAAAGTGTTTGGCCACTGAAGCCAGCTTGTGGTGTTCAAACAGTGTTGTAGATCTTGTTATGTGTTAGCATCAGGTGCTTTATCATTAATATTTTTATTTATTTACTAAATATCTATACCACCCTTCATCTGAGGATCACAGGGTGGTTTACAATATAAAAACACAATAATGCATACCACAATAACAATAACACAGTAACCCCCCCCCCCAGTTTAAAATGCCATAGATTGTTTAATTAGCCAAAGATATGGGAGAAGAGGTGCATGAAAGGAGTCATAATGTGGGCTATACTTTTCTTTTATGCTGAAAGCACACAGCTGTTTAAAGATTTTGTAGCCAGCTCCAGTTGCCTGATATTGATGGGAGAATCATGAGACTTCAAAAACAGAGGGGGTTCTTTGGTTTTATGTTTCCAAATCATTATGACATGAAACACCTATGCTTAGTCAAAGACACTTTGAAGGAACTTTTATTTTATTGACATTTATATCTTAATACTCAAGGTGTGTGCCCTGCTCTCTTGAAAATGGTTAAATGAATGCATATTTCACTATGAAGACCATGCAGGGAGGGAAAAAAACCAAAGCTACTGACCAAAAGTGCATCTGAGCAGCAAATTGGACATAAATAATCATACTCTTGACTGATCCTAGCACATTGGTGACAGACAACTTAAGACCATGAGATTCTGAGGTGCATATCAGTAAGCACTGGGTGTAACTCTTGGTCAGTAGGTTCGCTCTTGGGTACAAAATGTTCTCACTGGACTAGAATCTGTGGAGCAAATATCCAACAATCTATAAGCCACCTGGCCATTACATAGGTATCTAGGCCCTTTTCCATATTTTTATGTTTGTTTTGCTAGTTCTGCTTGCCATCCCAGGTGGTGCTGGTGGTAAAACAATCTCCATGAGTCAAGGCAATGGTGCTGTGGCCTGCAGGATACCTAGCGTCATATTCCTCATATCTGGCAGGATTTGATATGGTTTCAGTTATCCAGCACAATGGAAAATTGTTAATCATATATGACTCTTTCCCAAGGAGAGGGAGAAATGACTTTAACAGCATTGGTGGGTTAACGGCTTGGCCTCGCTGATATGGCAAGGAGTTCAGTTCATGTTTGGTTTTAATAACCATCCCTTATTGCTAGCAAAAAAAGATTCAAAGCAAACAGGCAACAGAGCAGTCAGAAGCCTTGTTGCCTACAACTTTTTCTCCCAGCCCGCCCCATACATTTACCTAACGCTAATGAGATGTATTGATTGGAATGATGGGATTTGTAAAGGTCGTGGGGTGACAGTCCATAAAACCAGCTGTGCCGGATCTGCAGCATCAGGGCCGATGGGTCTGGGGGGACAGATTAAGCCTTTGCACTGCAAGAGCTGACATCAATTACCTTGCAGATGTGTAATGTATCTTCCCATGAGGCAGTTAACTCCACAGAGGTTCCTTTCCCCTACTCAGTTCTCCAAAGCCTGTTGAGTTATCTGGTTTAATCTTAGTAAATCAGAAAGGGAGAGGGACGCAGAACTGCTTGTGCCATACCCTCTTGGGAAGTGCTGGCCCACTTCCAATGCCTTTGTCATGTGCTGTGAATTCTGACTGAGTGATCAGCATAGATATGGTCCCGGAATCTAGACTGCCAGTTACCGTTTTGAATGATAGACACATGGTGTTTCTTTAAGGTCCTGGCAAGAATGCAGTGTGAACTTCAACACACACATACACATTTCACACCTGTAACAATAGATGACTTCTCCTTAACATGTGGCAGGAGATGCTTTCCCCTTAATGTTTCACTCCAGAACATGTGGAATGGTAAAAAGAGTGGGCTGTGAGAAACTCTGGAACACAGTAAGGGATTGGCTTGAAGATATTTTTGCAGACGGAACTTAAGGTAACTTAAATAACTGTCAATGCTTATCACTACATTTGTTGTAAAGCTGCCACTATCCATAAGCTCAGTTTGCATTAATCAGCACACTTTAGCCTGCATACCCTTAAGGAGGTGTTCCAAAATAAGATATTTAAAATGCAGTTATCTCTTTTTACTAGTCCTTAAGGTATTCATGCCCTATGAAATTTCAGTCATTTGTGGACAGCTTCTAATTTTCACTTGTTTTATTTTTGAAATGAAGAAATTGCTGATTAGAGTCATGACATCTTCTCTCTAAGGGCATGTCTTTGCAGATCCCATTTTTAGATATACTGTTATCATCTAGTGAAAGATATCTCATTTGAATTTGCTGTCTACTACTAATAAATATTTTTTCAAGGCCTATGAATGTGTCTTATTTCCAACCCAGCCAGGTTATACTACATGTTGAAAGTAGAGAAAGTATCAACAATATCTGGCCTGCCAGTCAACATAAGCCTTATAGTTTCCTCCTTTTGGCCCACTCATTCTGGTCTGGATTATTAGTTGTTCTATTGATGCGATCATTCCAGATCTAGTTCAGGATTTGGTGGAAAGCCACATTCCTATTTATGTTGATTTAAATTTGGTGCATGAAGGCAGTGTGACCTAATCCCAGTTATTTCATTATTTAGCCCTTTGTTGACTTCCATCCAAGTACTAAAATTCAAGCACTTCATCTCTACAGGTACATAGACCAGCATGTGCATCTATTCTAGTAATCACTCTCTGTTGGTGGGTAGAGATTGATACTTAGGAGGATTTCAGAGCCTTACTGTTAGCAGCAAGTTTCTTAGGCTGAAATGATGTGTGGTATGCACATGTACCACAATGGCAGGTCTGAGGCAGAGGGAGTTATTAGCCTGATCCTTGTTGTGCTCGAATGCTATAGATGGTACTACTGCTCTTTAGTCCAGGTGGATCTTTGGTATAGTATACCGGTATATTTTTTCTCAGTACAAGCACCTTGTTACTCAAGTTGCGTTATGTAGTCTTATCTAATGTTCTTACTCAAATGAGCTAGTAGTAGGTGATGTAGTTCAAGCTATGTCACCTACCACTAGTTCATTTGAAAAGTGTACTTTATCATAATGTGCACATTTATAAATGTATTTTATCTTAAAATATATACATTTTACACATTTTAGTACAGTTTATAAGTTGAAAATGGTTTTGCAGAATTTGGAGAATCTGAAATATAGTTACATTCATCCTTAGTCAAAGAGGTGTAGATTGCAGTGGAATTCATAGAAATCAAATTCTTCAGCCATCACTACTTTGCCCCTGAACATCAACAGACCTTCATACTGACATATTTTCCCCAGAGGGAGAAGCATCTGGTCCTGTGTTCAAGGTGCAGTCAAAAGATACAGGCTACTGCATCTCGCATTTAGTTTCAGCCTTGGATTGCCCTGCCTAGGCCTACACTTATCGCCACATGATGGGATGGAGCTGCTTCCTGTGGCTACTGCAGTCCTACTAAAACCCTCTAACCACAATAAACCAATGAAAATACATTTGTGGGCACCGGGAGACCCCACCAGATTTTGAAATTTTCCCCAAAGTATGTTGCCATGGGGGAATTTAATATTAAATCCCAGCAAACACCCTCACCCTCTGCTCTTAACTCATCCATGAATGTAGCAGCATTGGTTCCTTCTTCCACCCTGCATGTGTGTGTGTGTGTGTGTGTGTGTGTGTGAGAGAGAGAGAGAGAGAGAGAGAGAGAGAGAGAGAGAGAGAGAGAGAGCTCTTGTGGGCTCACTCGCTCTTTCTCCTGCTTTTGCTCTCTGTGCTGGTAATGAGTGGTTTGCAGTGGGAACTAAATGAAGTTGATTGCCCACTGGTGTCTGCCATTAGTGGTAATTAGTTAAAACATCAGAGTATAAACAGTAAATTGGATCTAATAATTAATACTAGCACTCAAGCATATGAGATAGACTGGGAGAGAAGCAGCAGCTTGTAAAATCAGTCGGGGATGTTTTAATTAAAAAAGAAAGAATGTAAGTAACACTGTATTGGAAAAAGGACAAAAGACATTGGGGCTGCCTGCGCTCATTAGCAGCCTAAGATTCTGTCTGCTCCAGGGCGCAGAGGAGGGACTACTAGCCCCCAGAAAACTCCAGGTGTGGAGCAAAGCAGGATCTTGGGTTTTCCATTGCATGCTGAAGGAGAAGGCGGAATAATTCCTCCGGCAAGTTAATTTCTGGACCAGCATGAAATTTATTGGGGTTTCCCCCATCTTGGGTTAGTAGAAAGGTTTTGCAAATATAACTTTTTTTTTTTTGAAGCTTGTAAAATTGCAATATTTTCGCACACCCACCAGGCTTTCCTGTTTTCAAAATCATAAAATTCGCAACAGGTCCCAAGTTTATACTTTTTGAAAAACAAAATATTTTTGATAAGGGCAAAATATTGTTCTTTCTTTTACTGAACACCAGAAGGTCTACATATGTAAAATGAGAGATGTAAAGGAATTAAAACAAAATAAAGAAAAGCAAAGTACCTAAATAGGGCTGCAGTTTTACACAGTTAAACATGATGGGCAGAACAAACTGTAACAAGGCAATGTGTGGCATGAAGTACCATGTTCACCAGCCCATATTTACAGCCCTACTGGCCAGGGTAGACGATAGGGTGGGTTTTTTGTTCTGATTTTGCTGCACTATCTGCAGTCTGGAACAGCAGATTGTGCTCCAGGAAACAGACTGGCCGTGGATCCTGTGGATCTGTCTTTTGCCATACTTCCCCCTACTCCACCCCTGTGATGCTCCATTTTGTGTTCTTCTGCTGATCACCTCAGGCAGTAGCTTCCCAACTGCCTGTGATTACAGCTGAGGCCTCCAAGTCAGCTGAGCTGAATGGTGAGAAAACATTGCCTAATCCAAACCCCTTCTAGTGATGCTGAGCAAAGGGGTTAGGATTGCACTGTTGAAGGTTTTTTATTTCAGTATAAATGAAGCAACCTTTACTGTTGGTTCTGAATCACAATCAAGAATGCCAAAAAGGACAATGAAGTCAGAGTTCATAATAAATCAGAATTTGTTTCATACTTGTTGCAGCTTCTTTCCGTCTTTGAGCCTATAGGTTTGGAGAGCATGTGCAGTTGTCTGTAGTGCAGTCTATTCAGAAGTAAGTCCTACTGAATTCAGCGGGACTTGCTCCTTAGTAAGAGTGTACAGGATTCCAGACCTCCCCCCCCCCTGAAGTTGGCTATGTGCACGTGTGGTCATTATTTTGAGGACACAGCATACGAGGCTGACCACTCCTGAAATAACAATCAGTTATGGCCATTGGTGCCATGAAGATCATTCAAATTTCCTAGTGTATATCTGCACAGTTCTATCTTCACAGATCGGATGGACCGTTTCCTTGCTTCCCATCTCAACTATCTTGATCCAGAGCTTAGTCTGCTAGTGGCCTGCACTGTTGATGCAGAGTGGCATGGATTCAGGCAAAGATTTTCAGTCCACATAGCTGGCTTCCTACAGTGAATGCAAGAATGTCGTGGAAGAAATAGTACCTGCTTTTCCTGATGATGCATTGATGTTTGTGTGCTGCTGAATATGCTTGAAACTTCCTTCTAACATTCTTCCATTCGTGTAAGTCATAGAGTCATAGAATTGTGGAGTTGGAAGGACCACAAGGGTCATCTATTGATCCCGTAATGCAGGAATCTTTTGCCTAACGTGGCGCTTGAACCCATGACCTGACATTAAGAGTCTCATGCTCTACTGACTGAGCTATCTGTTTGGCTCCACCATGTTCACCTATTGTAGGTCCAGTCTGTGTTCCAAAGCTACATTTCCAGAGAGAAGAAGGAAAGATCTAACTTGGAGACCCACATTCTTGAACACATTGATGCTGGCTGATATGATTATAACAAGGGACCTTATGCTTCATCCTCCTTTCCTCCCCCATTTCCTTCCTGTCTGAAAATTCATCCACTATCCCAGGTCCAGTGCCTTAGGCTGTCACCAGAGAGAGAGACATAATAAATAATAGTAGGAGTGAGGTGGTGCCACATTATGTCTTCATAATGTACCGAGTGTCTGTGCTAAAAGCATTAGTAAGAAGGTGAGATATCCCTCCACTGGGTAGTGAATAAAAGCTGTGTGTGTGTGTGTGTGTGTGTGTGTGTGTGTGTGTGTGTGTCTATGTGTGTATATATATATATATATATATATATATATATATATATATATATATATATATATATATATATATTCATTACTGCCCTGCTCTCCCTCAAATTAGCTGGAACTGGCAGATTCCTAAGAAATGGCCTCCCCCCCCCCTGCTCAATAGACAGAGGTTTTATGCATTTCCAGGAACTGTAGTATAAAACCTGGAGATGTTGAAATTGTTGTGGGACTAGACCTGAGTTGTATTGTATTGTGCTGAATTTTTCTGGATTTTGATTTTCACACAAATGTTCCAGGGTTGAGTGAGGAGGAACTAAAATGTTTATGACAAAATCTCTACTTCCCACTTTTTAAATGTGTCTGTTCATGCCCATTCACAGACATTGCTTTTTCAATCTGTTGCTGCTTTAGGTCAGCGCAAAAGGGAACACATCTCTGTTGTACCTGAGTTTATCACATACCTGTAGTGCTGAGATGACTTTCATTGCCTGTGAGCACTGTGAAGATCCCTGGTCCAAATGTAGTTGTGTTCAGTGCCAGATCTTCAAATTTTGCCATAGAAGGCAAAAGTCTGCTCTGACACCCACCTCTTCCTGATTGTGAACGATGGGCTGTAAACCTGCAACCCCAAATTAAACAGAGGGAGGAAGCCACAGGTCCTGAAAAAGTCCTACAGACAGCCTTTTACAATGCTTAATTCTTTGATGCACCTTAACATCTTTTACAAGGGACGTGGGTGGCGCTGTGGTCTAACCCACTGAGCCTAGGGCTTGCCGATCAGAAGGTTGGCGGTTCGAATCCCCGCGACGGGGTGAGTTCCCGTTGTTCGGTCCCAGCTCCAGCCAACCTAGCAGTTTGAAAGCATATCAAAGTGCAAGTAGATAAATAGGTACTGCTCCAGCGGGAAGGTAAACTGTGTTTCCGTGCGCTGCTCTGGTTTAACCAGAAGCGGCTTAGTCATGCTGGCCACATGACCCAGAAAAACTGTCTGCGGACAAATGTCAGCTCCCTCGGACAGTAAAGCGAGATGAGCACCACAACCCCAGAGTTGTTCACGACTGGACTTAACTGTCAGGGGTCCTTTACCTTTACCTTTTAAAATGTATTTTACAGTAATGATCAGAGTGGATTTCCCCCAACCTTTTAAACCAAGCTAAGCAAGTTTGCACCTAATACTTAGGTGGGAGACTTCTAGGGAAGCCATACCCAAGCTTCCTTGAAGGAAGGCTGGATAAAGTTTAGCAAATAAATAATTAGTACTTTGTCACTTAGCTCAGTATTGCCTGAACAGACTGGCAGTAGATCTCCATGGTTCTCTCCCTACTCTACTTGGAGATATGGGAGATTGAACCTGCCACTGTCCACTTGCAAAAGAGATTCTCTGCCACTGAGCTATGGCCCCTTCCCCCTTGTGAATCTTGTATTGATTTTGAGGGGAAATCCCAACAACACAGATGAAGCATTTTCCTCAGGATGGCAGCAGAGGAGGAAAGGGAAAACTTTCGCTCTCCACATTTGGATCACATTAAGAATCAGCAATTGATCAGCTGATGGGGGTGATTTAAGTAGGACAATGACACAGGACTACCACCCACCCAGAGCACTGTAATCCTGAACTACTCTTTCTGCTGCTGCTATCTCCCACTAGTTCTGGCCCACCACTCATTCCTTCGCTAGCTTTCCCCCTCCTCACCTTCCCATGAGCATAGAACAAACCCTGCATTGTTTCAGGCAGTGGCGGGTATGAGAAAGGTAGGGGCAGGGTACTGTTTGCTGCCACCCCTAACCTGCCACCCAGGGCAGTTGCCCCCACTCCTCAATTTGGGCCTGGTTATGACTCTAGGACAGAAAGTGGGTGGGGGTGCACATCAAATGTATAATCCCCATCTAGTTCCTGCCCCAACTAGGGGCAGGAGTGTTGGTCTGGTTATAGAATAATAGAATCATAGAACTGTAGAGTTGGAAGGGACCACAGGGGTCATCTAGTCCCTGCAATGCAGGAATCTCTTGCCCAATGTGGGGCTCAAACCCATGATCCTGAAATTAAGAGTCTTATGCTCTACTGACTCGGCTATCCCAGATATTCTACTTTCCCCCCTTTTCAGTAACCCTCCCACTACAAACATTTTCACACCCTTTTACAAATGGGTGGAAATAATTGCAAAATGCATCCCTTGCTTCAGTTCAGAAGTTTCCCTAGACAGCGGCTCTCACTAAAGTGTATGCTTTGAGGGCGCTTAATATGACACACTATGCATCCTAAAGCATTTCAAAGAGATGTCTCTGATCCTGGCACCGTTGCCCCTGCTCTTTGAGGTTTGAGGCACTGGGAAGGGAGCACACCCAAATTAGGAGGGCCAGACCAGGAGGGCTGCACATGCATGGTTGTTAATCATCTTCTGAATGCACTAACGATGCTAATGCTGTAAGTGACAGTGGCCCATCTTTAGGGCCATGATTTAGGGGCTCTGAGCGGAAGCCCAGCTCTAGGGAGTAAATGCATGAATTCTCCACTGATACTAAACCTCCCAATAAATCTTGCACACACCAAAAAGCCCTAAGCACTAAATCCCAGAATCCGGTAATTGAAACCCTCCAAGCTCATGGGGATGAAAAGGTAAATGGCCCACGTGTGTTTTTATTATAGTTTACCTGATTATCTCCCAGGGAGACAAAGGAAAGCAGGGTCTTCAAATTAACACACCACATTTCACACTGTGGAAACAGTATCTGTAACATGAGCATATGGCTGAAGGACTGAGTTCTATGCAGCAGGGCCTTGGGATAACTGCAATTTCACCTGATAAATATCCAAACCTGATGTTACACTGTTGTCTCTGTATTGCATCTCTTTGCTGTTCTCCATTGCCCCCTGCTGCCTGCTCTGTGGGAGAGCCAGATGCATTAGGAATGGCTTATAATATTGTTCACAATTGTGGTTGTGCATTTCATATATATAAAGAAACAACCTAGTGCTGTGCTACAATGCTATCAACACAATGCTGTGGATATTAAACATTATAAGTTCAGCTTGCTATAGAAATGGTTGAGTTTATCTTCTTAATCACAAAAAGCTAGATGTGAGACCCAGCACTGGGTCTCTGCTGGCACAATGAGACTTTGCTTTCCTCTCTACCCCCTAAAGTCCCTTGATCCAGAAGGTTGGGGGGACCCTCTGGAACAATTTTTGGAGTGCCCAGGAGGCTGGATGACACCCTAGATTGTATTATTCCACTTTATACATTGTAAACTAGGATTTAGGAGAATCACTTGTCCAGAGCCATTTAACTAAGTTTGTGTCTGAGCAGGAATTTTATTTCAGTTCTCTTATTTCTGTAAACCTCACTGTTGAGATGGGCTGGTAGCAAGTGATGATAAAATCTATTACTGTGTCTGTTTGTTTGGGATTTATTGGTGGCAGTTTCTTCAAGGATGTCCTCATTTAGATAAAGAATAAAAAGGTACAATACCCCCCCCCACATCTCCTAAGAAAGAAAAGTGCAAGCCAAGGATACATTGGTCCATTTCTTCTTACATTGGTCACCAACATAGCACTAGATCACAAACCTACTAGGAAGTCTTTCATGAGATAACTAAGAGATGGGGCATTCAGAGTCAGTGCCAGGATGGGATGCTCTGCTGGGACATGTTTTCCAAGACATGGACAACACCAGTGCAGCGCCTTGTTAGTGTGGTGCTCTCTGGTTTTTCTTCAGGTCTTTTCAATGTTTCAAATTCTAGCTATGCTGTTTGGAAAATCAGAGTGCTACAGTTCAGGGTAATCCTTATAGCTCTACACTGTTCAATGAGATCTTGGTTCTTGGATCTCAGTTGTCTCAGGTTCAAAATCCTTAGCATGTATCTTTGTATTGGGACCTTCTGGTATCCAGAATGAAAGGGGCATGGTTCAGTGGCCATGAGAACATCATCTTCACTTTCTGTAATAGACTCTGTGACCTGATTTTTTGGGGGATGAGACAAAAAAAAGCTTCATTCATTTTAATACATTAGCAGGTAATGTCCTATGTCTCCTACAGACCACAGGGTGCTATGAAGTTGGCATTTTGTCATGAGCTCCCAGCATGCAGTCTAATGTATTATTCTGCCATTTAACTAACCCAGATTCAACTTACCCAGCACTCTAATGGAAACCAGTGTGAGGGCTCCAGCTAACAGTAGGGCTCCCCCCCCCACCTCCTCAAAATCTTTTCTAGAAGATCAGGAGAACCCACCCCCTGCAGAACAGCAAGTGGGGAGGGGGGGCATTCCATCTGGCAAGAAGAAATTCTTGTGCTGACATAATGATAAGAAGAGTGTGATGTTGACTTCCTCCCACTGTGTTGAGGTGCAACCCCTGGGAAGTGTCAAAACAGACTAAAATGCATCACACAATATGTTGTGAGCTAATGGCAAAATGCTAATTTTTCAGCACTCTGTGTGGCTACAGTATCCCATTTCCTCTAGCACCCCTCTCATTGGATCTGTTGCCTCATGTTTGTCTTATTCAAGCCCATTAAGTTCATTTCCTTGAAGGTTCTCACCCTTCTCACATGGAAGCATTCATGCATACAGCTGTACTTGCAATAGCTTCCTTCCTAGAAATACAAAGCCATGGCAGGGGGAAGTGGAGGAACTCTGTATGCATGATATAGGCAGATGGGGCTAGTTGGTGCAGCCCCTGTGCCCCCACCCCAATACCTGCTCACCATGTAAGAATGATTCAGGGTTTGCTTGCCAATTTCCTTCCCCTCCTTTTCTTCTATTCAGTTCCATATTCTAGATTTCTGTTGGCTTCTATTTTATAAAATCAATAAGCTGTAGCTATCTCTAAAACTGGAAGGCAACTTCTATATGGAAAGAGATTTTCAGGTAGGTTGACTTTACCTGCCGAGTAGTCTGAGGAGTTATTAACCCTTTCCTTTCTTACTGGCTGTCCTGCCAACTGTACAGAATTAACTTTCATGGTAAAAACAAATTTCTTTGTGTTCCGCCTTTTATATTAAACCTTGTTTTTCAGGAAATCTCTACTGTCATTACAGATCAATCAGAATGCTCATGACTATCAGTGTTCAACCAGGTTTTGAGCCGCAGCTCAAAAGATGCATATAACCCTGGGAGTGTTGGCAATGAAATGTCAAATTAAATGAACTGCTGAGAAAGACAAAAATAAGCAAGCAAAGAAAAATGCAGAGACAAATTTGCTTACGATGCTTTTGAATGAACTGCTACCTTTTTCAGAAGATCTTGAAAATTATTATGGCTAGTTACAAAGAACAAACAAAGGAAGCTTAAGAGAGAAATATTTACCCACACGCAATTGATCTTTGAAGGGCCATGCCACAAGTGTGGCAAATGCCAACAGCATAACTGAGTTCTAAATAAGATTGATGTAAGATGAGGATATCATTTTCTAACAATTAATATATCTGGGTCGTACTTCCTTTTAAAATGGGTGTCCTTAAATATTTGACTACAAAAGACTGGAAATAATCAGTCTTTATAAAATCTTTATCCAATTTCTGTCTGGAGTGGGTTACTGCAGTTGTTGTTCATATGCAGTAAGGGTGGTTTAATCCTTGTTGGTCTGTTTGCTTTGTGGATGCTTGTTTTGAAAGAGATGCTAAACGTTAGAGTTCTCCACCGTGTCCTCATTTTCTACTTTGGGCCCTTGAATCCCTAAGCAGCTTCATAAAACGCACTCTGAAACTTGAATAGAGCTTGGGGCACATTCCTTGAAAAGTGCTGGAATCTTGCTGAATTTGAGGGGATGTGCATATTAAAACACTCCAGCTCGAGCCTTATGGAGAGGCATCCGCCCATCATTTCTCAGGTCACCGCTTGGCTAATGGTCTATTAATTTGTTCAGTCATCCCATGTGAGTCAAACTCAATTTCTGGTCTGTGATTCTTCCCTGTCAGCAATGTGATTGATTGGACGTATGACTGTCAGCGGCTGCTCCAAATCCGACCCCCCACCCCGCATCGTCCACCACTGCTCACCAAGATGTCTTCCCATCGCTTTGGCAGGCACATAGACACACATACACCTACACACACAAATCTCTCCTAAAGAGCAGTCCGTCTACTGCTGTATACCCAAGGATTTGTCTCTAGCAATGAAAAATGACAGAAATATTTAAGGACAAATAAGGTTTACAAACCCAATTGAAAATTATTACAGAGAGGCCTGGGCTGCAGATGGGCCCAAGCTGATGTGCAGAGGCAATCAAATCGAATTTCCTTATCGCGTTGTTATTTTAGGGCGTTATCTGGTGCCGTAATGCAGTTATAAATTCAATTTTGCTGCCGAGCATTTATTGTTTACCATTGCCTGTTTGCTGGAAAAAATGTAAACACTTCACGGCTGTAAAATTAATTTCTGGCCTGAGAACTAAGGTAGGGGGTCGGGGATGGAAAGATGGAAAGAAAATAAGAAATCAAAACGGAATGCAAGGATAGAGCATGGGTTGTGTGCTGGCATTCCTGTATTTCTCTCCCCTCCCCCCAACATCTAAACCTAAATGTTTTTCAGTTCCTGCCTTTTGCCTAGTTGCACCTGCTTCATTTTGCAGAATGAGAAGTGAAGTTGGGAGCCAACCATTTTAATTATCAGATGTGGGCTTAAATCTGAGAGGTTTGGTTACAGAGCCGGATCTAACTCTGCCATACACTCACTGAGTGGCCTTGGTCAGTGCACTGTCTCTCCACTTCATTTTCCCATCTGTGGAATGATCTCCCAGAAAATGATCATGAGCTGGGAGAGAAGATGTAACAAATCCTGTAACACACTTTGCAAACACGATATGCCATGTAAAGCAGTCATAGAATGGGAGTAGACTGATTGCTTCTGGCCAGTTCTCCACTGCCCTCTTTCAGGAGAGGCTGATACTGGAATAGCAGGGAACACCCCTTAGAATCAACATCTATAGTCTCTTTGCAGCGACCCCTGTTGGAAAATGTGGGACGTCACATGATTCTCCAATCCTGAATCAAGTGCACCTGCTCCTTAGTATGAAGCTGGACTATAACCTCCTTTTCCCTTCTCAGTTCCAGTGGCCTGTTCTTTCCCCTACCCGCATTCAGGCTGAGCAAAGCCAGGAAATGCAGGTTGCTGCCAAAGAAAAGTTGAAGGTCTCCCATTAATTCAAGACTAAAAATGACAAATTCATCTTCTACGACAATTAAATGAAGTCAGTAATTGATGCTAATTGATATTCAGCTGGGAGGGCTCTTACTGCTTCACTGCACTCTGTCATTTCGCATGCCTGCTCCCCCTTCTCCTCCGCAGTGGCGTTCCACCATCACCCTAGGCATCTGTGCTGCTTGCTAGGAACCCATCCCAGTGGCTACTCTTTGCTCTTCCACATGTTCAGCATTCAAACCCAGGAAAGCCATGTAGGCTTCATAGGACTGTGGTTTCGGCTTTCTCCGTAGATACCCCCCCCACCAAGGCAGGTAAACTCCAGGCCTAATAGAGTTGGCAACAAAGGGTTTATAGCCCACAGCTGTGTAAGTTCCCACTTAATTTTTATAAGCCCGGCATAAGAGCCAGCAGGGGGTAAAGCACACTTGGATTTTCTCTCCTTAAAATATTATGGTGTTAGCACTTTTCTGCAAGACCCGAAAGGAATGACAAAGGGGGGGGGGGAGAGAGAGAGACCTGGATGTGTATGTGTTTGGATTTTTTTTTTTTACAAGATTCCTTTAATCTGAAGCCAATATGTCAAAATCAAATTAAGCCTTGGAAAGGGAATGGGTTCCGTGTGCCAAGTGAGCAAGCTGGATAGTAAATGTGCAATTGTTTCTGGGACTGTTATTAAGGCAACATGACTGTTGCCCATTAAGGAAACATGACATCACTTCCTCAGGAAATAGCACAGAGTTGGAGAGAGAGGCATTCACAGCCGGTTGTGCCAATCAAGTTTGTGATGAGCAGGAAACAAAAATAAGAGCATAGGTCTCACAATAAGGGGCATGGGTCAAAGGTCAGATGGACCCTAGTGGTTCATTCAGCCTGGCTGACATTCCTTTGCAGCCACAAGAAGAAACTACATTTCAGCTTCTAAAATATGTACCCTCTTTTATCTGTCCTGATAGTTGTGTACTGGATTGGTCAACAATTTACATTATGAGATACTATAATAGGTTTGTACATTATAAAGTTATTATAGAAATCGGTAGAACTTTCCTGTGAGTTTTCAAAGCAACTGTAGCACTATATTGCAGAAGGGTGATCTGTCCCCATCCATTTAGTTGTGGGTTAATTCAGATGCGTAGGATGGTAATTTAGAAGGCAAACTGCCGCCCCCCCCCAAAGTTTCCATGAGAAGTGACTTTGTCAGTGGTCTCTTCCAAGATCTTTATCGCAAGGAAGAGTTTCAAGTAGTAATGGAACTTCAATGATGTAATTTATGAGTCCTCTTTTAATGTCACAAATAAAAACAACACACAGCTTTCTTTTCAGGTCATTTTGGGTGCCCGCTGCCTTCTGGGGGAGCCTTTGGAATATGGACAGAAATGGCCCATGTGTTGCTTACTTGCTAGCTTGCTATGCCTTTGTGTGGCTTGGTGCAAATCAAACCCACCCCACTGCCTGTGGGATTCAAAACAGTTTGCATGATGCCATATGTTCTTAAATTTACGGTACCATGTGGTGCCACTGAGGCCTTTTAATTTTTTCATTATAGACCAGGCAAGTATCTATGGCAAATTTCACAGACCAGAAGAAATTGAGATGTGGTCCCTCTCTCCAAGAGATTCTTAGTTTGAATGTTTGTTGTTTATATAACAACTACAAGAGCATGGTGCTACAGGAACTGCAATCTCCTTTTTGCACCAGAAACCCAGGCCATTTGAGCACCTTCTGCTGGCTGGCAATCCACCATGCAACATGAACACACAAAAGTTGCAAGAGAGTTGCATGTAAGAGAGAACATGATGGCCAAGGCAATGTGGATGAAGCAGGCAATTCCCAGACGCCCCATGCTCTCTGGTTTCCAGGAACAAAGAGGGAAATAAATAAAGTGATCCAGACAATTTTGTATTAAACATACGCGACATGAAGGCTTCTCTCCCTTCCCTTCCCTTCTCTCCTTACTAAGTTCTATTAAACCTGACAAATTATGACATACAGACATGTAATGCAAACTGATCCATTATACATTTAAATATGCTGCACAGAAGCAGTGGGGAAGCAGTGTCTGTGTGGGTGGGAGGGGGAATAGGAAGACAAGTGTATTACATGGATAATGTATTTGACGTATTAATAAAACAAGCAGCATTGCTCCGGCCAGGCAATGGTCGAATGCCGATAGGCGATGATGGATCACAGATTGATGGAATCCAGATGTTTAGAATCATAGTCTTGGGGCCTTTCTCATATTGACTAAAAGTAAAAAATGCAGCGCTGTCAGCACATTAAGTCTCCCTGCCGCTCTTGGAGGCTGCTGAAGTGATTATTTATTTCTGAAAGCCAGCACTACCCAACCCCCAGTCTGCTTCCTCTTAGCTGGGCCACCTGGCTGCAAGGTGTGGGGAAAACCTGGACCTTGTCCCTTACCTCCCAGTGAGGTCAAACTCCAGGATGTTCTCTGCCAAATCAAAAGCATGAGCCAGCCTATGGAAATTAAACATTTTAGGTTTCCTGTGCTTTCTTCACAATGACCTGTTTGCTTAATGCTCATTTCAAACTTTTTCCTCAGAATATTTTCATATAAACAAAATTAGCCCTGATTTGATTTGATAGGGTGAGTTTTCACCTAAGACAAATGTCCCACGGGGACTGGGACGGGGGGTGCAGTCCTCCCTGGGTGACATCTCTGAGGGAGGTGACAAGAAGGCACTACACGGGGGGGAGCCGGCCCGCTGCCCCTGGGTGCAGCGACGCAAGCCGCCACCACCGCACCCTTGCAGCTGTGTGTGGAAGATCCTTCCGTTGCCACTGCAGCCGCGGGCGGAGGACCCCTCCGCCACTGCTGCAGCCACGGGCAGAGGATCCTGCCGCTGTCCATATGGCGCTCAAGCGAAGCCGTCAGCAAACTGCCCAGCGGCGCATGTGCAGCGGCACTATGTACACCACATGCGTTGCGCCATACATAGCAGTGTCGCACATGTGGCATACATATGGCACATGCACCGCTGGGTGGTTTGCCCCACCCCCGACACCCCGCATCAGGTGCTGGTTAGCCTTCCTTCGCCCCTGCTTGGGGAATGAACCTATTGTCATCTCTTTTGGGACAGATTGTGATTTTAATTTATGTAAAATGCACTAAGTGGGGCATAAGCCTTAGAAAGTTGAGCCGGAAATTGTATAAATAAAGCAAACTTTCAAAGTAAATGGCACACAGGAGCAAAAGGACTTCCTCTTTCAAGAAGAAGGTGTCTATGCAGAGTGTTGATTAGCTGCTCTTCTGACAATCATGAAACCACTCTTGAGTTTTTAAGATTAAAAACAACAACAACTAAAGGATATTGGATTGGCTTTTGGGGGGGGGGCTGGTAATATGACAGATATACACTGAAATGGGTAAACATGCCAGACACTTGTGAATGGAACTCCAAGTGTCTGCATAGCAAGAAGGCCAGAAATTCACAGTGGAGTTGGAACAGATACATATGTTAACAGAGATGTGATAGTGATGTGGAAAAAATTGGCACCCATGCCTTGAAATAGATGCTATCTAGTCACAGGCTATTTTGTGTGCACTCACTGACCCCATGACACACATGTGCCACAATGGTGAGCAGGATTTAAAGAGGAGTGGAGAATGGATCCGATGGGTCCGATTCTTAAAACCTCCACCCACAACAGAGCAAGTTTGACAGGACCACCCAACTGTCGGTCACCTGGAATCATAATGATGTCAGGTGACACCTGTTGAACTTCAGAGGAGGTAGCTGTAACAAGCAATTAGCTGATCAGTGGTTTGAGGATTTCCCTTTGAAGAAGAAAAAAAGTTACATTTTAAAATGGCGCGTTTCCCACTCTGCAGAGGAAATAGTTTCAATCCAAACTGCTACCCCTTATCCTCTTGGCTGCATTAGGGAATTTCCATCAGAGCTTCCTGTGAGCCCCAGCCAGCTGATTGGTCCTGATAGGGAGTCCACCTTGCAAAGGACCCATTGGTAGCTCCCCATAAGCTCCCATTTCTTCCTTTGAAACCATGTCTGTACCTGCCCCACACCTGGCGTCCCATATGATGTCAGCTGCAGGGTAGGCAGGTGTGATTTGTGGGAAACATCCTCACAGTCCAAATTGGGACCTGTGCCAGACCTAATTAGGCCTGTGGGCCAGAGGTTCTCCACTCCTGGTTTAAAGAATCAGGGCAAGGGCTCATTCTATAAAAATCTGAGTAATTCATCCACACCTGCTTATCACTTCATTACCATTTTCACTAGAACTTGACACTGAGCCAGTTTGGCAAGTGCAGCATTTGCCAACTTGGTACCTTCTAGATTATTTTGACTACAGCTCTTGATTAGCTTCAGCCAGCACAGCTGGGATTTGTAGCCTAAACTATCTGGAGGGCACCAGGTTGGCAATAGGCTAGTGTTTCAGTTACCTGGCTCTCAGACTCCTACAGCTCATGATACTTTGCTCTGAACCCCGGTGCTCAGAAAATTATGTGAAATGCTCAGCTTCTGAATCTCAAAATGCTTCAGTCATGGTTACAGACAAAAAGCTGGGAAATGTGACTGTTAAAAGCTCATAAAGCAGAAAGCAAATAAAAAGGCCTTAGATTTATTAGCTTTTAAAATCTTGTGATTTTAAAACCACTATTTTTGATTGGGTATAATCTATTGACTTTTGATGGTACAGCAGTCCCGTTGTCAGGCTTTATCTGTTGGTGCAGTTCATTTGCATGCTTGTGATTTCACCCTGGCATCTGGCTGACCACTATCAGAGGCAGAGTAACCTTGCTGTGACCCTTGCCTGTGAATTCTTATGTCCCGATTTTTGCTTTTGCTCTAATTAATTCAATTTCTTTTTCACTTTCCCCTCTCAAAAGAAAAACTCAGGGTTGCATTAGATTCAAATGCAGTCCTAAAAAAGGCAGGCTTCCAAATCAGTGTTTAAGAACATAGTGCTACATGCTACCCTCAATTTCTGCCAAGCAGTAGCAAGATTCCTGGGGACTCCAGTTGCTTACTCAGGGTAACGTTTCCGTTGGGAAATTGAGGCACAGCAGAGACTAGTGTTTTTAAGGGAAAATGTGTTTTTTTTACACATGTTTACATACAGAGCCTTCAATGGAGGGGGTGCAGAACATTATGCCCCAAGCGTGTCTCTCATTGCTCCTATCATAGCTTCAGCGAGCTTGGGTTCAAAGTCATGACCCTGGTCTCTTGGTGCAGCCTCCTCCAGCCAGCGCCACTTGGAGTGCTCCTTACTTCCTCCTAGTTGTTCCCAGAACATCTTACCAAAAAACTTCTGTGTGGCATCACATCCGTAGTGCCGTTGCAACCTCCCCCTCAGTTACCTGTAAGGTCTTTTGTTTTGTAGGTGGCTTAGGGGCAAGGCCACAATCTCCCTCTGCCCCTCTGTCTGGCAGAAAAACAAGCTTAGCCTGTCAGCTCTGTTTAATTCCTGCACCCAAGAATCTAGAGGGGGAAAGCCGGCATCCAGGGATCTCGGGAATCCCTGTTCCCCCACTAAACCATAACAATAAGAAGATTCTGCTAGGTGATGCCAATGGCCCATCAAGTCCTGCATTCTGTTCTCACAGTAGCAAAACAGATGCTTGTAAGAAGCTCGCAAACCAGACATGAGTACAACACTCTGGCCAGCCACCATTCCCAGATACTGGTATTGAGAAGCATAATGCTTCCAACCATGGAAGCAGAACATAGCCAGTATGGCTAGTGGCCATCAATAGCCTTATGCTCCACAAATTTGTCTAATCCTCTTTTGAGAGCCAGTGTGGTGTAGTGGTTAAGAGTGGTAGACTCGTTATCTGGGGAACCGGGTTCGTGTCTCCACTCCTCCACATGCAGCTGCTGGGTGACCTTGGGCTAGTCACACTTCTCTGAAGTCTCTCAGCCCCACTCACCTCACAGAGTGTTTGTTGTGGGGGAGGAAGGGAAAGGAGAATGTTGGCCGCTTTGAGACTCCTTTGGGTAGTGAAAAGCGGGATATCAAATCCAAACTCCTCTTCTTCTTCTCTTCTTTGAAGCCATCCAAGTTGGATGCCATCATCCCTCTAGAACAGATTCCATAGCTTAACTATGCAGTATGGGAAGAAATACCTTCTTTCATCCATCCTGAATCTTCCAACCTTTGTCTTCATTGAATATCTCTGCATTCTGCTGTTAATAGAAAAGGAGGAAAACATCTCTCTATCCTCTTTCTCCGTGCCATGCATAATTTTATAAACTTGTATCTTGTCACCTCTTCCTCATCACCTTTTCTCTAAACTAAAAGGCATCAAATGCTTCAAAGCTTTCCTCATAGGTGAGTCATTTGTTATGTTAGTTACACTTGGGAAGGCTCATGAGTGCTGGATTAAAAAAACTGCATTAAAAAAAAACAGGCTGCATTCACAGTAACCTGTTCGTAGCACAAAAACAGAATTGTTCTTAATACAAAATTGTTCATGTTCATCTTCACCATGCTGCTTTCAATCTAGATTGATTCTAGATCCTGTCTTCCTTCCCTGCACATGTCCCAGGGGAAGGGAGCAAGAAGTAGTGACTGTGAAGTATATGGCCACCCTCAATGTCATTGAGCAGATGTGGATACACCCCCAATTACTTTGACCACCTACATCTGTTTTCAAATGGACACACTGCAAAGTAATGCAATATCAATCTGCAATGAGCTTTTATTTTTTGAATAAAACAGCATTTTCAATAAGCAGTTTGCAAGGGCAAAAAATATGCAATAGATCTAAAATGTGTGTGGACTTGCATAGAAAAAAACAAGTACTGTCTCTATTGATTTTAGAGTAAAATGTTGTGTGTACACAGCCTTAGTATTAGAGGATCTCAGAAATGAAACTGGGAAGTGGAGCTCAGTTCTTGACTTATTAGGAGTTCTGTGACAAGTCAAGTGAGTATCTTCTTTAATTAAGGATATCTCCCAAATTTTGGATATGCATTCCTTTTGTGTGCCTATCAGTAATTTCCCCATAGTATCCGAGACCTTAAGGGGCAAATAAGCTCTGAGCTTCTTGCTGCAAATTAGTCTATATTTTAACGTTGGGCTTAAAGGAACTAGGGTCCAGATCTGCGGGCCATACTGACTTGGGGACTCAAGGAGATGCATAGGTTTGGGAGAGAAACCCAACAATGAGGAAGGTCGTTTCTGGTCTTAAAATAAAACATGCTACAGCATAGATTGCATAGCATTGTTAAGATTTATCAGAAGACAGGGAAGGCTCCCCCTCCTCCTTGAGAGAAAGATGGTGGGGACAGGAGAGTGACAAAGTATGCCGTTCCAGTAGAGTGGGAGATGGTCTGCTTTAGCTCATTAAATACTGCAATAAAATATTAATAGTTATTGTCCCTCTATTTTTTGTAATTATAATCGCAAAGAAGGATCTGCTGCAACTCACTAATGTATTCCCAGCAGTGGGTTGCTTTTTAATACCGCAGCGGGAGGGTTAGTGGGGAATAGAAGCCTTAATATGTGACTAAGAAAATAGTAGTATGGTTAGGGTAACTAGTACCCCAGCCCAAGATGTTTTTTTGTCACATATCTTCCTTCCAAGGCCAGCTCAACCAATAGGCAGAGTGAAGCAGCTGGCTCTGGCATCAGTTGCTTGGGAGTTAAGCATTGAAGGATAGAGTTGTAGTGTCTTGAGCTGGCCAGGCAGCAAAATGCCTGGGGCCAGTCCTACTGTCTTCAACATGTGTGTAATCCTAGTTTGTGATATTCTGTTGTTGCAAGCATAGTTGGTAGTGAAGCTGGGGATAAAGTTCCCTTCCTCTTTCTCTGGCTCCAGAGCTCCCCTCTGGGTAACCTCTTCATTACAGAAGCATAGAGCACTGATTTGCATGCAGATAGTTCTGGTTCAGTTCCTGGCATCCCCATGTAGTTCCAGGGGGAAAGGGCCCCTTTCTGAAAATTTGGAAAGCTGCTGCCAGTCAGTGCAGACAATACTGAACTAGATGTACCATAAGTCTGATTCAGTACAAGGCAGCTTCCTTTTTCTTTTGAAATGGCATATGGGTACCTCCAAGTATTAGACAAGATGTGGAGAACATTTGTCCTCCAGATGTTGCAGAACTACAACTCCTATCAGCCCCAGCAAGCGTAGCCAATGGCCAGGGATGATGGAATTTGTAGTACTGCAACATCTGGAGGGCCAAAGGTTCCCCAGGCCTGTCTCTTCCGGGTGGAGTATCAACTCTTCTGTCTTTCCTAACCAGATTGTGCCAACTTGTGGAAGAAATTATATCAATGTACCCATATGTCCTCTCTTTCCTCTGCTCGCAATGGGGGCTTATAGAGAGATGATGAGACCCTGCTTATAGGCACTCCAGGCTCCTAGAGTAAGTGTCCAAGGGATCCATTGCTCTGGCTCCTTCACACACTGTTTTCTTAGTTTGTGTTTCATGTAGGGTTATGGCCAAAAGTGCTACAGTAGCATTTCCAGACTGGAGGGAAATTCCTCCACTGCAGGTGAGGAGAGTACTATATCTCCTATATAAGCTTCTCCTATGTCCAGTTATGAGCACATACTTTCATGTTGGCTCAGCAAATCTTAGAACCAGGTGGTGCTGTGAAGTTAAGCAGCTTTACATGGAAGTTACTTTTACTGGAATAGATTGGTGAATTTGCATGTGGTGAAATTATTATGTGATGGCTTCAGCAGATACCCAGCTAGCAGCTGAATCCATATCTACCACAGCGGTACTCATCTTCCCAAGGTAAGTTGAGCTGCAGTATAGCTTATAAATGTGAATGAGTTGGGAAATATACAGATGACAAAGCAGTTGCACAACATCACTATGTGCTAAAGTCCAACATCTATTCAACACACATTCCCAACACGCTAGTTACTTGGCACTCAAAAGTCAGTTCATACACTGGCAGGCGGCCAGATTCCCCCTTCCCCTTTTTTCCTACCCAGATTGCATCATGCTTGTGGCATATGGGTTATATAAATAGTGTGTCATGAGCACAAATTGCAGTTTTGTATGCTACATTCAGCCAACGCTAGAAAACTTTGCAGTGGACTGCAAAATCATAGGCTATACTCATCATTAATTACTCAGACATCCCATTACCCAGGAGCACAGTGCATCTGGCCATGTGCCAAATGGCGATGCAAATTGACTCCTCGAATAAACATTGCTTTAGATGTTGTAGCCTTTTCAGTAGTTCTGAAGTTCCACTCAGTGCTGCACTTCCTTTTTTTAACATCTGTTCTTACAACAGAACAATTTCTGACTTATTTGTCGTGAAATCCCCATTTTGCAGTCCCAGTACACAATTGGGTGCAGGACGGACCTTGCCTCAGGTAGATGTTTTCGAACTCTGTTGTGCTGTAAGCTGCCACTTCGCATGGCTCCATCTCTAAGGCAGGTGAATGATCTTTGCTGACCCCTGCTGGGTATAATACATGTGTGCAAAGCAGGTTATCTTGCTTGATCTTCTGTGGTACCATTATCAATTAATTCTGTACCTGCTTTGTATCCCTGTCACTCTTTCCTTTCCTACATCCATGTTGTTTCCTTTATATGTTCCTGCATCTCTGTACTCCTGCCTTCCACCCTTGCCTTCAGAAGGGTTTCTTACTTGCCTTTAATGTTGTTTATTGCCTGCTCCAGGGGACGCGGGTGGTACTGTGGTCTAAACCACTGAGCCTAGGGCTTGCCGATCAGAAGGTCGGTGGTTCGAATCCCTGCGACGGGGTGAGTTCCCGTTGCTCGGTCCCTGCTCCTGCCAACCTAGCAGTTCGAAAGCACGTCAAAGTGCAAGTAGATAAATAGGTACCACTCCGGCGGGAAGGTAAACGGCGTTTCCATGTGCTGCTCTGGTTCACCAGAAGCGGCTTAGTCATGCTGGCCACATGACCCGGAAGCTATATGCTGGCTCCCTCGGCCAGTAAAGCGAGATGAGCGCTGCAACCCCAGAGTCGTCTGCGACTGGACCTAACAGTCAGGGGTCCCTTTACCTTTACCTTAATTGCCTGCTCCAGATGGGCCATATTGACTGAGTTTGGCTGATCCAGTCCCCAGATTCATTTGTTGTTTCCATCATGGACTAATTGGCTTCTAGGCTTCATACCTGCAAGCCCCTTCTACTAAAGTGGGTCTTGAACATAGGACTTGACCTGGCTGAAATTAGGAGTTGGATCCACCTACAGCCTGCCATATGATAAAGCAGTACCTAACTATTCCACAAAATCGTGGTGTGTGTGTGGAATCTCATCAGCTATTGAAGTAAAATTGGCATTCATACATACGGAAAAGAACACACATGTGTAATACTTTCTTCCTTGCTTAAAAACCCAAATGAGGCTTTCTGGCATGTTGCTCATAATAAGCTGTGTTTTGGAAATTTCATAATTTTCATATCTTCATCTTCTCATGCTCTGCTTGGACTTTGGGGGCAGCATCATTTTCTATTGCTTTGTTTGACCTGCAGAGGCAGTATATCCATATTTCTTGCAAACTTGTTGTTGTTCAGTCGTTCAGTCGTGTCCGACTCTTCGTGACCCCATGGACCAGAGCACGCCAGGCACGCCTATCCTTCACCGCCTCCCGCAGTTTGGCCAAACTCATGTTAGTAGCTTCGAGAATACTGTCCAACCATCTCATCCTTTGTCGTCCCCTTCTCCTTGTGCCCTCCATCTTTCCCAACATCAGGGTCTTTTCCAGGGAGTCTTCTCTTCTCATGAGGTGGCCAAAGTACTGGAGCCTCAACTTCAGGATCTGTCCTTCTAGTGAGCACTCAGGGCCGATTTCCTTGAGAATGGATAGGTTTGATCTTCTTGCAGTCCATGGGACTCTCAAGAGTCTCCTCCAGCACCATAATTCAAAAGCATCAATTCTTCGGCGATCAGCCTTCTTGATGGTCCAGCTCTCACTTCCGTACATTACTACTGGGAAAACCATAGCTTTAACTATACGGACCTTTGTTGGCAAGGTGATGTCTTTGCTTTTTAAGATGCTGTCTAGGTTTGTCATTGCTTTTCTTCTTGCAAACTACCCAAAGCTTATTGCTGCCAAAGTTATTTTAGCCTACCTTATTTTGTTTTCTGACCAGGCTAGCATATCTACTTAAAGGAACAGTGCAGAGTTTCTGCAACCCAGCCACACATCTCATATCCTGAGTTAAATCCTCCATCCAATATTTACATTGTTAAACTTAATGTTGCCAGCATATTCTTGAGTTACTAAGTAGAAAATTCTTAGTTCTTTTCTGTGGCCACTATGTATGCACACTAATCAGCTCTGTGCCTGTGCAGAGCAAACTTGGCAGAGTAAACTTGGAAACTTCTTCAGTTTTAGCCAGGGAACTGGTGCTTCTTCACAGAAAGGGGAGGAATGCATGCTTAAAGCTGAGAACCTTCTTGCTCAGTTCTCTTCTAACTGTTGTATAAGCAAGAGCTTTGGAGAGCTCTCTGCCGCATTTAGTCAGTTTCCCCCTTCTTTTGGACCACAAGTTCCCCAGTTTGTCTGCTTGCTTGTGTGTGTGTACAAAAGTTTAGTTGTCCACATTGTAGCCACATTGTCTGTGATTAAGTGGCTGCCTAGGCCACTTTGGTGGTGATGGTGGTGGGAAGCTCCCCATATTGTCTGGCCATGATAGCCATCTATCATAAAATCCACATTTTACCACTGAATTGAAGCAAATGGCAATTGGGTTTTTTTTCCCACAGGGACAAATAAACCCTGCTTGGACAAGGAGCTTTAAAGTGCGGACTTTTGCCTGGGAAAGGTGGCAAAAAGGAAATCTGGATAAGCCCTCAGAGCTATTCTGTCTGTAAAGGTGTGAGTCCAAACTGTGCTTGCTCAGTGGTTAGGGAAACACATTCTGTGCATGCTCAGAGATACTTTTCTTTGTTATTACTTCAGGACTCAGCCTTGCTCCAGAGTTTGAATCCTGGCACAAATATGTAAAATGTGGCAGCATGGTACAAGTCAGCCTGTCTGTATCAGTACATCTGCTGCTCCCTCCTCCTCCTTGTTTCCACTTGTTTCTATGTGAATAAAGTGATTGGCTTTGCATACTTTCAGTCAAGCACTTTCACATCTCCAGCTACCAATTCTGCCTCCCAAAGGCCTTTTTTTCAGGAGCCCGTCCCACGTGTGTCTGGCTTATTGTACTGAGCAGCCAGTTTCTCCCAGAAAGACCCTGGCCATTGGTTGCACTATCCAGCAGGCTCACCTGCACAGAAGGTCTGGTCCCATCAGCCAGCAGGCAGAAGAGAAACGGTGGTGACAAGCTGCTAAGCGAGGTGGAATTAGGAGGAATGATAATAAATGTAGATGGTCAGGCGGGAAAATAAAATGATCCATCTTTTGCATGTTCGCCAAGGTGGCTGCCCCCTCCCCATGCCCGTTCAATCAGAGCCTGTCAGACCTCCGGCAGCTTGGCATTTTTGTGAAGAATCTCTTGGCTAAAAATTGTTGTCATTCCTATTTCCTTGTTATCAGTCGTCAGCACCTCGCCAGCGCCCGGAGATTAACGCCGAATCACCGGGCAAGCATCCATCCCCCAGGAACCTTCTCCATTACGCCAAGCTCAACGGGTCCCTCCCGCCTCACCTCCCCCATCCATCATCTTTAACGCTGACAGCCCAGCATAGGCCTCTCAAATTTATCTCGCTGCGTCCTGGGCAGGCTCTATCCGTCAAACCAAGCAGGGCCTCCTCTCTCCCCTGGTTTGTGGGGGGGGGGGAGGAAGCCGCCCGCGTGAGGGACTCGGGGAAAGATTGGTCCGAGATACACAATTAATCACGGCTCGTATCAATTTGGTTGATTTACTCCCTGGAGAGAGAAGGGGTGTAAACACGGTGTGTGCAGAGGCAGCGTGGAGACATAATGTGTCTGTCTATAGGAAAAACATTAACAGATCATCCCTGTGGCTGCTGATTGATGGGGTTGATGGAAGAGGGACAGCCTAGTGCTGGCAGTAGTGACAGACAAGAGGATGCCAAGGTGTTGGTCCCACTTGAAAGAAGTATCCTCTTACCAAAGGCCACCTCTGCATATAAACTAGTCTCCACTAATCTGTTGAAATTGCGGTCCTGTTCACAGAGGCAGTGTCTCTTTTCCTATTTTTAGGGCCAGGTATGAAGGGCCCAGTTTTAACCACATAATGTTGCAGTTGCTAATATGGGATCTGGCAGAGAATATATTTGTGTCCCTTCCTATTCTGTCCAGTGGGTTTTCTAGTAACATAAATAGCACTCCAGTGTTCTGGGGAGGTCATGGAAGGTCATGTTCACACACAACTTTTTCTAGAGTGCTTATCTTCTCTGACAGGTGAAACGCTTGTATTTAGGGAAGGAGAGCAAGGAATACAGTGGTACCTCTGGTTACGAACTTAATTCATTCTGGAGGTCCGTTCTTAACCTGAAACCATTCTTAACCTGAGGTGCCACTTTAGCTAATGGGGCCTCCCGCTGCTGCCACGCCGCCGCCACGCGATTTCTGTTCTCATCCTGAGGTAAAGTTCTTAACCCGAAGTACTACTTCTGAATTAGTGGAATCTGTAACCCAAAGGGTTTGTAACCCGAGGTGTTTGTAACCTGAGGTACCACTGTATAGGCAAGACAGGAGAGCCTCGTTTAAGAAGGTGAGAGGGATGAGCTGACAGAGAGACGTCAGGCTATAGATCCAATAGATATATTCCCTGAAGAGCTGCAGTGTAACAACTTCCAGTGAGCCAATGCTGATATTTTAATGGAAAAAAATAAATATATTGGGAGGTATCCACCAACCATGTTCAGTCAGTGCAAGAATTTCCACTTGCGCAATGGAACACCCCCACTCAATTCTCTCTGTGCATGCCTCACGTCCTCCGCAAATCTGCTTCAGAGGATTGAGGGAACCCCCAAGAACTTACTTAAGTGCAGGATGCAGTGAAGTTTGGAGGCAATAAAAAAAATGCTTCAGATTCTTTTTCCTTGTCACATTGCACTATGGAAAATGAGAACAAACAAGAAAATGTCACTGTGGTACTGAAAATAATACGTATAAGATTTGTGTTAAAAACTTAGCTGTACACTTGAAACAAGTTTTTGACAACCCCCCCCCCCCATAATTATATCCTTTCTTTTTGGGCTAATAGAAAATCAGCCCATTTTCCTGGCCAAGATTGGTTTCTTTTCCTTTGCCACCTGGTGGCCTTGGCACAGTTATCCTGTGCCCCAAAGAGCAGTGGCTCACCTTGCACTGTGGTGTCTCCTGGATATGACCCTGTTGCCTATGAATGGCCATAATGTAGTATGAGGAAAAGACTGAACTTAGTACCATGTACATTGGGCCTAGACAAAAAGAATATTAAGGACCAATATGATAGCCTTTTATATGCCTGTTGTCTTTGTCCATGGAGTTTTCTTGGCAGGGATACTGGAGTGGCTTGCCTGTTCCTTCTCCCAGTAGTAATGTATGGAAGTGAGAGCTGGACCATAAAGAATGCTTTTGAATTATGGTGCTGGAGGAGACTCTTGAGAGTCCCATGGACTGCAAAAAGATCAAACATATCCATCCTTAAAGAAATCAGACCTGAGTGCTCACTGGAAGGGCAGACCCTGAAGTTGAGGCTCCAATACTTTGGGCACCTCATGAGAAGAGAAGACTCAACTCGACTAGCATGAGTTTGGCCAAACTGTGGGAGGCAGTGGAGGATAGGGGTGCCTGGTGTGCTCTGGTTCATGGGGTCACAAAGAGTTGGACACGACTGAACGACTGAACAACAACAACAAATGATAGCCTATCTAAATGGATGCCAAGAAGATGAGGAGCAACTGTTTAATACAGATGTTAAATAGAGATATCCCAAATGCAAATATGAAGGAAAATTATACAGGGTGCAGCAACAGGTTCTTGATTTTAATATGGATTGCCATTCTCTTCCACCACCTTGTCCCCTACTATTTTATAGATCAGCCTTCTTCTGATTTGCCATCCAGTAGAGCTTTTCTGGGTAATGAAGGCCAAATCTGGCCAATCTGGCCAAAAGGAGATGACAGAACTGACAGTAGCTCACTGACTTGTTTTTTGAGGATAAAATCACTTGCATCCGCCAGGATCTTGACTCCTCTGTTACAGCAGATGAATCTGTCTAGTTCTGTTGTGTTGGATGAATTTCAGTTTGTAAGAATAAAGGATGTAGACAAGATGCTCAGATTGGTCAGGGTGCCACTTGTGCTCTGGACCCTTGCCCCTCTTGGCTGATAATAACTAGCAGGGGGAGAGGACAGCTGGTTGGGCCAGGGAGGCAATTAATACCTCCTTATGAGAGGGGGTGGTCCCTGCCTGCTTAAAGGAGGCTGCGGTTAAAACTGTTCCTCAAGAAACATTCCCTGGATTCGGAAAATCTAAATAATTAATGGTCAGTTGCCCATCTCCCCTTCTTGGGCAGGGTTCTTGAGTGGGTGGTCACGGACAAGATCCAAGTGCTCTTGGATTTAACTGATTTTCTAGATCCATTTCAATCAGGGTTTAGGCCCAGTTTTAATTCAGCAGTTTATGATACCATTGACAATGATATCCTTCTGGAGAGGCTGTTTGAGTTATAGGTGGGTGGCACTGCTTTGCGGATGGTTGTTTCCAGAGCATGATGCTTGAGGAGTGCTCTTTGACCCTGTGTAGCCTTCAATGTGAGGTTCCTCAGGGTTCAATTTTATCCCCCATAATGTTTAACATCTACATGAAACTGCTGAGTTCCAAATTTATTTGTGTATAATAGCTGGTGGTGAGTGTACACCCTACTCACAGTGTGGTATAGATCCTGTATGTGAGTTGTGCATTAGTGCATAAACAGTGTAAAGCTGATGTGGGGAACCATTGGCCCTCTGGATGTTGCCGAACTACAGCTCCCATAATTCCTGGCCATTGGCCATGCTTTCTGGGGCAAATGGGAGCTGAAGTTCAGCAATACCTTGAGGGCCAAAGTTTTCCCACACTTGGTGTAAAGCCACATCACCCATCCAAACACACCAATTGTAAGGAGTTACCATTTCAAAGAATCATAGTATTGTAGAGCTGGAAGGGACCACAAGGGTAATCTAGTCTAACCCCCTTCATGCAAGAATCTTTTGCCCAACATAGGGCTCAAAGCCATAACCCTGAGATTAAGAGTCTCATGCTCTACCAACCTGAGCTATCCTGGACAGAGCTTGCAGATCATAATGAGTGAAACTCCTGCTTTGCTGGTCCAGTTCTGCTCCAACTGAGTATCATTGTCAAATCTTCCTTTACTTCCCCGCATTGTCCTTAGGCAGATCTGGAATTGCTTTTGCAATAGCTTCTTTTTATTCCTCTCTCTTCCAACACTCCAAGGTTAATCACGCCTGGGGAGTTTTTTTGTTTTCTTTTATTTTTGTGGAAACGATCCATAATTTTGTAGTGGCTGTTTCAAATATATATACGAGCTGATTTTTACAGCTCATTTTTATCACCTTTTTATTATCTTGGGTCAAAAGCTTTACTGGGTTGTATTCAGGGAATTATGCAAACTAAGAGAAAATACCATAGCAAAACTATAGATTTTCTCATTAAACTCTGCTTGGACATGTAGTTATTGTAGTAAAATTCTAGTAACTATTACGGTGCCTAATATAAAATTATAGTTTGACACCTTGACGCCAGTGGCCCTGCCTTCGGTTCAAATTAACCCCTCCTGTGCTGGAATAAAAGCTGGCTTCTGTGAAAGGAGATATCCCGTGGCTCCCTGGAGGCCTATGAATGGATTGATCGCAATACTGCTGCCATGTAGAAGCAACCATCTGATTCTTTCCAAGCAGCTGCAGCCCTTACTCAGCAGCAGGCCAGGCATCTCTTTCCATATTTGTTTCAGAGGAGAGAGTAGGACAAGTGGCCTCTAACATAAGGGATGCTAGTGTCTTTTGGAAAATATAGTCTTGATAGGCTATTCAGTTTAGGATACTAAAAGCTGATGCAGCAGTCCACAACACACTTATGCTGGAGCAGTACCACCAATTGTTGGGCATCTCACCTTAACCTCTAGTCTTGAGACACTGTTAATTTCTACAGCGACCTGGAAGTTGTGCCTTCTGTTCAGAAAACTCTTGAAAGCCTGTGTGGTATAGTGGTTTAGAGTGTCAGACTGAGGAGAACCAGCTTCAGAGCTCTCTCAGTCACAAAGCAGGGCACATTGGGATACTCATCATCTCTCAGCCTCATCTTCTATACAGGGTTGTGGCGAGAGCTAGATGGTGGAGGTGAATCATATATGCTGCTTTGAGCTCCTTGAAGAAAAGGTTGGATAATAAATAAATAAAAGTTGTCTCAGTCTTGCATGCATGGACGCTGCTAAGGAATAAACAAAAGACACTTTGAGCATGCTCAGCACATGCTTCCAAGGCTGTGTGCACATTACTGGCTACAAACACATTGAGGTGGTTCTTTTTCTAAATTTGGATTGAAGCTGGTTGGGGCTGTTCAAATACATTGCCAGTGATCCTGATGAGCCTTTAGACCTTGACATTCCAGCCATGGGACTGGAAGTTTCCACACTGGTTGTCTGGGTTCCTGGCTGGCTCCTGGATCTCCCCTCATTATGCCCATGAGCATAGGAGTTGGCATGTGAGACAGGTGCTTTCAGGGCTGCCGGCAAAGTACCTGGCTTGCCACACATGATGGAAAAAAATGCATGTAAGCACCTGCCCTATCAGAATCCGGCTAAGAATTAGGAAGGGGTGGAGTCTCCAGTTCCAACATCTGCTCTCAGTGTGAACCACAGCATTCCTGGAGCCATCGCACTCTTGAACTTGGTAATGGACAAGAAGCTGTTGGAGCTTGGCTGTCCTCCCTTACTTGCATAAAACCTTAAGTGTGGAGAGAGGCCTGCATGTAGAAATGCCTCGTTTTGGCACCAAAAGATTGTGTGAGCATGGCTAAGTTACCTAGGCATGAGTTCATACTGAAGACTTGCTCCTGTGCTCTACCCTGTCTGAAACATGCATACTTAGACTGTGTGCGAACTGGATCGATCCTTTAATAAAAGTAAATCTTAGCATTTCCCCCCTGCATTATAAATTCCCTCTTCCGATTGCCCTGATAGTTTCATTCCTGTAGGTCTGTGAGGTTATATGTTGGGAGTGGCTGCATATTCATTCTGCACTGTCCACATGATTTTCTAGATAGTTATGCAAAAAATCCTTGACCAGCATGGAGACAGTACTCCCAGCTGCCAGGTCCACATGATGACTTAGTAATCCATTTGTGTCACCATTTTATAGTAACCTGACTTGCAAATTCTGTCCTTGCTCTTGAGCTTTTCCTTGTGTTCAGCTTGACTAGAAATGAGACCAGATAAACAGTAGGGGTATGTATAGCAATATAATTATTGCTTTATTTAATTAAGCTAGTGAAAGTCTACTCAAATGGATAGGTTACTCTGGTAGAAAATGCAAAAAATGCAAGGTCTTATGTATGGTAGTTGCGCTCAGTTTCACAGGAGAGGCTTTCTTCAGACAGTGTCCTATCTGACTGACTGTTCTAAAGAAATTTGTATTGCGTGTAGCCAGGCTCTGGAAACATTTCCTTTTGATTGTCTTATTAACATTTTAAAGCCACATAGATAATAACCTGGGGTAACATGACAGTTCAGCAACTTCGTTTGAGGGAAACACTTAATCATATTTATTATGTAAACACAGCATGCCTTGCCCCCGTTAAATTATTAATAGTACCATTAACATATTTACATATAAATCTTATTGCAATTGATGAAAACTGTGAACAGAACCTCACACTGTCTCCCCTTTGTAGAATAGATTCTCTGTATTTTACAGAGACCCGTTTATTAAAGGGACAAAATACTTATTTTTTTGGCTCAAAGTTCATGTCGAAAATGTTGCTTCCACAGTTTTGGAAATTGGCATTAATGTGAGACCCAGTGACGTTGATTTCTTCCCCCCACAATCTTCATTTCTTTTCAAAATGTGTCATTATTATATAGTGTAATTAATGGAAAGGATTGCATTGCATTTCAGTTGCTCTTATAGCATTTAAAAATTGTTGATGAATAAGAACCAGCCCCCTGCTAATATAATAAGGATGGCTGGTAGTTAAAGGAAAATATCAGAATTTCATTATTTTCCTTTGTATTGATAATTTTACTCTAATAGTCTTAGAGGATAACAAATGCAGACAAGCTGATATATTTAATTGGATCAATGTCTGGGGAATTTCAAAAGCTTTCATGGTAGTCCATCATGTGCATCTTGAAAGCCAGATAGCCCTACACAAATCAAGGATATTCCTGTGACACTATCCCATTACTAGCCATCTTGTCCTCAGCAACAACTATAAAAATTAGAACTCAGAACCTGTCTTCTCTCTTTTTGTTTTGTTTATTGTTACCTTTAAGCTTAACCTGGTGTGCTGAGCATGCCAACTTGATTGTATCATCTGCAGCAAATTCTCTGGGGTTTCTTTACCATTGTAGAACTGCCTTACACCAGACCAGTACTGTATTCCTCAACCTTGGATTCCCAGGTGTGGTTGGATTAAAACTGCCATCACCCCCCCACCTCTGCTTAATCTGTCTGGGGGCTATGGGAGCTGTGGTGCAACAATATTTTTCTTTGGTTGGGACCTTGCTCAATTTCCATTTTGGGGCTAACAAAACATGGGCTGCAGTAGTAGCATACATAAAGATACTTAAGAACTTTGCTTCAGGATAAGAACAGAAATTGTGCTCTGGCGGCGCAGCTGTAGAGGGAGGTCCCATTAGCTAAAGTGGTGCTTCAGGTTAAGAAAAGTTTCAGGTTAAGAACGGACCTTCTTAACCTGAAGCACCACTTTAGCTAATGGGACCTCCCTCTACAGCTGCGCCGCCAGAGCACAATTTCTGTTCTTATCCTGAAGCAAAGTTCTTAACCTGAAGCATTATTTCTGGGTTAGCGGAGTATGTAACCTGAAGCGTATGTAACCTGAAGCATATGTAACCTGAGGTACCAATGTATTTTCTTCCACTAGGAATAATTCCTGTTCTTGGCATAGCCATGTTACCCTAGACTCCCTGTGCTTCAGTTTATTCTCCTGAAGCTTTGAACAGTTAGCATGAACAGGAAGGCAATGGCAAAGAATACATGTATCTACATACTCCCTATACTCACCTTGTTCTGGATGCTGACTATAAATTCTTTCTTGGGAAAAAATAAGTATTTGATATAAGTGTTTGATCCTCCCCGCCCCTCCCAGCAATTTCTCATGAAACAGGCACTTTCAGAAAAATCATAAGAAAGCAATTGTTTCAAATTGGTCATTTGGGACTCAAATTACTAATCTAATACATTTTTATGGAGGTTTGCTGAGAGCTCCTATAAAATACAGTCTGTGAAGCTCCCCCAACATACCAGCGTTTTGAGTCTGACAGATCGAACCCAACAATCTCTCTGGGCTATTCAGGTTTAGGACCTATGAGGCTGTTGCTGCCACCATGATAGAAATGTTTATATTCCTTCATCAATAGTGCCTGCCTTGCCAAGAGTTTTAAATTCTTGCGGGGTGGATTTTCCACCTTGCCCTGATTGGGGGTGGGCGGTGGGGGGACAGAAATGAAGCATTTGAAAGAAGAGAATTGAGGAGCACTTTCTAGATGAATTCCCTCCAGTTGCACCCTGTCTTGCAACCAATTTGGGATATCGAAAACCGAGTTGTTAGACTGTTTTAGTTATTGGCTCATTTCTCCTTTTGTCAGGATAGAGAAGAGGTTGCTGTAGTGAGAAGAGTGTTGGGTCCCTTCCTACTAGGGCTCTTGAGTGCTGCTGAGCCATTGATCTTTTGTGGTCAGTGTGAAATAGAATTAAACTTGTGATTCCACATGACCATTTAGGGCCCCTGTGGTTTCTTACAGGAATATTCTGCAACATGTCATTGGCACAATACTAGTGGGTTAGGATTTACACAGGGCCATTCACAAATCATACCACTTAATTCGTTGTTCTGCAATGCTTCCCCACATTATTGCCATCTGGAGTGGCACTCTTGCACAACAAAAGTGGGACGACAACCCCACCCACCCATACCCTGGGAACATTTGTGGTATGACATTTCAGCAGGAGGCTACGGGACACACCCTGATTGGAAACAAATCTACCCTAAAAATATTGCAGATGCAAATAATAGTGAAAGAGAGATAATGCATAACTGCTCCAATATCATCAGGACAAATAATTATGAATGCATGATCTGAAGAGTTCCATAGTGCTCTATTCTCCCAAACAATTCCAGTATTTCTATTAGCTATGGGCGAAATCCTAATGATATTTATTCAGCAATAAACACCACTTGCTTTGATGGGACTTACTCTCTAGAAAGTGCATTTATGATTTCAGTTTTTTTATCAGCAAATGTTTCCCTGAGGTATGTTTTAAAGTAGTGCCTGCTTTTCCTGGCTACTAGCTCTTTATTAGTCATTTCCTGATTATACCCTTCCGTCAGCAAAAATCTCCCCATTTAACATTGTTTAAATCAGCCCCTTCTCCCTGTAGGAATTCCCTTCTGACCTAGCCCAGGAAATAACCAATTAAAGAGCCAGTAGCCAGGAGAAACAGGATTGGCTGAAAACCACATAAAAAGGTAGACCTTTACTGAAATTAGCCCTTTCATTTGTTGTTCTTGAACTCACCAGCAGAATTATTGAAAATGGTTTTTAAAAACAATACCTGGATCATCTTAAAAATATATTAATGAAATTGTGCTTTATTTTAAAAAAATTGTTTTATTTATACACTCATGTTTCAGTGCAAAAGCAATATCAGATTATCATAGAATCATAGAGTTGGAAGAGACCACAAGGGCCATCCAGTCCAACCCCCTGCCAAGCAGGAAACACCATCAAAGCATTCCTGACAGATGGCTGTCAAGCCTCTGCTTAAAGACCTCCAAAGAAGGAGATTATGATTTTTTTAACAATGAAATTCCAGCTGCCTGGAAAAGACCCACATAGCAAGGCATGTAAATACAATGGGATCAGGAAATCCAAGCAAACAATACAGGGCATCAGTGGTAGTTTGTCATTCTATGCTGGACAGGTTGGTGCTGCAACTGAAACTGCATTCAAACTCAGAAAATCGCCACAAATCAAGTGTTTCAAAAACAACATATAAAACATTAGAATTGTAACAGGTGGTCAGTGATGCTGTCTGAGGGCTTATCCACACTTACTTTTTGTGTCCCCCCCCAAAAAAAAATCCTTCCAGTAGCACCTTAGAGACCAACTAAGTTTGTTCTTGGTATGAGCTTTCGTGTGCATGCACACTTCTTCAGATACACTGAAACAGAAGTCACCAGACCCTTATATATATATTGAGAGAGTTGGGAGGGGTATTACTCAGAAGGGTGGTGGGAATGGGTGATTGGCTGATAGGTGTGGAAAACCTGTTAAATACTGCAATTGGTCTTACAGGAAAAAGCAAGGGGTGAGATGGCTAAAGATAGCTTTGTCATGTATAATGAGATAAGAATCCAATGTCTTTGTTCAGACCAGGTCTCTCCATGGTTTTAAGTTTGGTAATTAGTTGCAATTCAGCAACTTCTCTTTCCAGTCTATTTCTGAAATTCCTTTGTAGTAAAAAGCACCGTGTCTGAGCGTGGGGTGTTGTTGTTTTTTGCCCCACAGCTTTCACTGCAAAAACGTTCTCTTTAACAGTCAATTGGAGCAAATTGGATTTTCTGTGGATTGCCGTTTGCTCTAATTAAGCATTAAAGAACAGGTGTGTTTTTTTGCAGGGAAAGCTCTGGAGCAAAAAAAAGAAGAAGAGAGAGAGAGTGTGTGTGTCTTGAGTTCTGTGTAATAACCAAGGGCTGGGTGTGCACATTACTACTTACTTTGGCTTCAGTGTGCTCCCACTGGTGGTACACATGACATTAGCCACAACCCATCTGCATCTTGTAGTTTCTTGAGAAATACTGCTGATTGATGCACTTTCCCTCAAACTGAGTTCCATCCAATTCAAAAACGTAAGTTGCAGTTAAGCTGAGGTTTTTACATTTTAGATGATGGCTTAATTTAATAGGAATTAATAGGAGTTGCAGACATGGGGAAACAAATCTGGTAATAACTTATGGTGTGTACAACAAGGGGAAATGATCTCCCTGCATTTTAAGCTGCTAATTTGTATATGCCTTTAGTCTTGGACCAGGGACAGGTGTGGCCATGCAATTTATGTGGCAGTGTTAGGGAAATCACTTTGAAAGAGACAATCCAGGAAAGCAGTTGAAGAAGACAGTGTGGCTCCTCCATCCTTTGGCCATGCCGAGCATTTTGTTTGGCGCATGTGCATGTACACAGAAGTGGATACAGAAGATTAATGTTCTTAACAGATGTGTGCGAAAGCAGAATGTGAGGCTGCAGCCCATTCTCATATTACCTTTTTCTTGACTCTTCCACTTTCCTTGCTTTATCTCCTGCCACTTTCCCCATTCTACAACTGCTTCTTCCCGTCCCTGTGGTTCTTCATGTATCAACAAGCTACTGCTCCTGGTGTAACAAGAGACCAGGCTAAATCTGCTTAGCCTTGCCCCAAGTGTGCCAAAGCAACAACCACATCTTGCAGAGATGTCGGTAAACAATACCTTGCCTCTCCTCCCTATAGAAGAAATGGAGAGTGCCAGAGTGTGCCATGAAGGACCATGAGCCATCTGGTCAGTGTCCTGTCCTTGATGAACCAGTTACAGGTGGGTAGCCATGTTGGTCTGCCATAGTCGAAACAAAATAGAAAATTCTTTCCAGTAGCACCTTAGAGACCAACTGAGTTTGTTCTTGGTATGAGCTTTCGTGTGCATGCACACTTCTTCAGATACAGTGTATCTGAAGAAGTGTGCATGCACACGAAAGCTCATACCAAGAACAAACTCAGTTGGTCTCTAAGGTGCCCCTGGAAAGAATTTTCTATTTTGTTTCGCCTGATGAACCACTTACTTAAAGCTTCATGGGGAGTATATGGGAAAGAAGTCTGTGATGCAAGTATCATTCTGCCACCAATCTTTCCCCAATGTTTTAGCATACATATGCATACTTTCCTAAGCCCAAGTCATAGAAGGTCAGCTCCCCCCACCCCACTTTTATGGTTGTTGTAAAAATAATTAAATCAGGAAGTGCAATCCTGTGCATGTCTACTTAGATGTCTCATTGAGTTCAGTGGGGCTTGTTCCCAGGTTAGGAGGTATAGGATTGCAGCCTGGACCTTCTAATATTCTTCTATAGAAATCATATAGCAGTCAGTTCCACAGTTTAATTTCTTTTATTTGCTATCTGAATGTAAGCATGGTTGAATCTTGTTGGTATGTGTCAAATCTTCTGTTGCTGATATGGAGGATTCTGCATTACTTTAGTAAATTAGACACTAGATTATCTTTAGCCGTTCTCCAGTCCTGTGTTTCTTAACAATGGTTGAGCTTTAATACATGCAAAATTAAAAAGCTTAGGATGTGTTGACATCCTGCCTTTTTGTGATCCAGGAGAGGTGGAGAGAGGGCCCAGCAGACTGTAAAAAGAAATCAAACAGTGAAGAGAAACAACCCCTGAGCTTGCCAAGGAGCAGACTCAATATTGTCTTTTCTGTTCTCCGACTCACCCCCCCCCTTCTTTTATGAGCTGCTCTCATTGGCAGCAACATAAAAATGTAGTTGTAAGGAGGAGGATTGTTTTGATAGCGCCTGCTATTCTGGACTAGACAGCTGAAGAAGCACCAGAGTGGAAAAGTAAAAAGATGGAGAGGAAATTTGCAAGGAACAACTGGGGGAAGCTGGACCAGTCTCAGTCTTTCTCTGGGACAGTTTACATTGGCAACCTTTGAGGAATCCAGTAAGCTGTGCTTCTCTCTTGAACATACAAAGGTTAGATAATACTTTGACATCAAATGACTGACATGTTTCAAGGCGAGCAGAGCTTTTTCTCACTTATTGTACTTTCCATAATGCCAGTACTGTGTATGTAGAAGGGGAGGGTTTGTGACTAAACCTAGACTAGGCACAATGATGATGGTGATGATGATGATGATGATTTTATTCATGTGCTGCCTTGTATCCTAAGACTATATGTTTCTTATACACAACCATAATAACTGAAAGTAATCACACTAGGCATCCCTCCCAGTACACATTTCCTACCATAAAGTGATCACAAGTGGTCATCTTAAAAAAGCAGCTAAAAGCTATCCACTGAGTGAGCCAGCTACATATATCAACATTCAAATGGCCAGTGCTACTCATATATTCAGACAGCCTGGTCCTAGTTGTAAGTATGGCCACTTAATTTGGGAAGAGCTGAAGTGTCTGAACTATCTTCAAAGGCAGTCCTATGTATTAGGCACTACAGCAGTCTAAATTTGTGGTTACCAGAGCATAAACAACTGAAGTCAAGCTATCCTCATTGAGATAGGGGTGTAGTTGGGTCACCAGCTGAATCTAGCAGAAGGCACTTGGTGCCACAAGGGCCACCTGGACCTCCATTGACAGTGATGGATCCAGGAGTAGCCTCAAAGTAGAAACCTGCTCCTTTAATGGGAGTGCAACCTCAATCATAATTGGGTTATGGTTAGGTTATTCCTGTCCAGATAAGTGTGTAGCTGGGTCACTAGCCAAAGACACTCAGCACCACTGAGACCACCTGAGCCTCAAGTACCAGCAAAGGATCCTGACGTACTCCCAAACTACTTAACCAATCCTTCAGAGGGAGTGTAACCCTATCAGGGGCAGGCAACCTCCCATCCACCCAGTCTAGGGAATCACCCACTAACAGCGCCTCAGTCATATCTGGATTGAGCTTCAGTTTGTCTCTCATCCAGTCCATTACTGAGGCAAGACAATGGTCCATCATCTCCACTGCCACACCTTTCAACTCTCAACTTTCTATTTTCAACTCTCCTTCTAACTTCTAACTAAGCTTGGTCCTTCAAATTAGCAGTGAGCCAGTGGAGGGGCCCCACCCATTTGCCATCTCCCACAGAGCCCCTTTCCTTTGTTTTCCTTAATGGCCCATCACCCAGGCAAGCACCTCAACTCAGGAAGCTAGCTTGGCTTATATTTTAACACTAGTAGAATCCAGGGGTTAGAAGGGTCTCACATACAGCCTACTTTCTCCCCCTGAAGAGCAAGAGATGCTTTGAAAACAAAATATAAGTTTGAGTGATTTAGTAAAAGGCCGGCTTTCCCAAGAGAGTCCTGTGAGCTGCAAAAGTGTTATTCAGCTTTTTCTAGTTTTTTGGGAGGGAGGGGGTGCGGGTGTCCTTTGTAATCTATTGAGGGCCTCTTTCCAACAGGCACTCAGGAACAGCAGATTTTGCAAATTCTACATCCCTTCCCCTAAATTAAACCTTTGTTAGCTCTCTTGGAATGCTTATACAATTCTGAATTTGTTCATGTGGAATCTGATGCAGAGACACTCTCCAACCAATCAATTTAAGTTGACTACTGCAAATCATGGATAATAATTATAAAGAAGGGAACAATATTTTTATCCATGCTGTGCAAAGCTTAACAAACCAGTTTTATGTCCCTCGTTACGGTAGTTGCATTTTCCTTGAACTATAGTAATGGGGATCCTTTAGGCTTCCTGATGTTGTTGAACTCCAGTGTTCAGGGATGATGGAAGTTGTAGTCCAGTAGCACAGTAGCATCCAGAGGGCCACCAGTTCCCTGGGGTGACCAGAACTGTGCACAGTATTTTATAAATTTATATCCCGGTAGTCATTATTATAGTGGCAGCCTTATTTTCACCCACTTTCATTATCCTAGCATGAAATTTGCTGGATTTTGTTTCCTGCCCCCACACTGAGATGAAGATCCAGATCAGGGACCCTGTCATAATGGCTAGGCGGCATTAACACGTTCCCTCTCCCTCTCTCTCTCTCTCTCTGTGTGTGTGTCCCACTATTTGCATTAGAAATAGAAATCCTATTTAATGGGTTTTACAACCACACAAGCCAATAAATAGCATCTTGTTACACAACTCAAAATCTTGATACATTATTCTGACTGAATCACTGGGCTCTTCACCTTGATCCTCACCCACTTACACACACTACTATCAGTATGTGTACAGTGCTTTATATAAGTCCAAGAGGATAGGTGTCCCTGCTTTGAAGCTCTGACCATCTAAAATCCATATCACAAGCAGTTACATCCCATAACAGAGTGTTCCATAGGTCTATGGTGAGCAGTGTGAGAGAGAGTTATATTTTGATTAGTTTATAAAGCCTGCAACATGTTCATTTAACTGCCTTCCCTCTAGCTCTTTGTATTATGTGAAAATGTATTTAACTTTTTCTGATTAATTTATTACTTTAAACATCTTCGATGTTCCTTTAGCTATGTCATTTGAATCATAATCATCGTTTTGGTAAAAGCCTTGAGGTGATTATTTCATTGCTGTTTTAAATGGCTATGGTGCCTTTTTGTTTTTCATTCAGCAAGACTATGAATAAGTGCTTTCGCAGATGAAACTGGTGGGCAGAAATGACTCGTTCTACCATCTCACTTGTAAAAATATATCCTCAAATAAGAGGTGTGTTGTGCATTGAGGGGGGGTGCTGACTTTTTAGAATTACAAACGAATGTAACAAATCTATAAATATTTACTCTGTGAAACGTTTGGTTTTGAATGAGCTGAACAGTGTATCTTGTCATTGCTGATTTACAGAAAGATTTGTGAGATGTGGATGCTTCATATCTCTTGGACCCAAAGCTGATCCCTCTCTGCTTAGTATAACCAGCATAAGAGGCCAACCTTTTCCAAAGTGGTGTCCCCGTTCCCCCCAGCACACCCACCCACCCTGGGTGGCAATTGGGCACATTACGCTACTGATCCTCAGGAACAGGTCCAGTGACACAGCCAGTGACTCAGTCAGATACTGAGTTCAGAGGGCCCTTCATTGGAAATAGTCACACTTGCCCTAGCACTGCTCTTGCAAGGACAGCACCCTCGTCCCACTTTTAATGATATCTATTCTCAGACTTGGTATATTGGTGAGCTGTCCGAATACTGTACTGTATGTAGATGTGTTTATTATCTGAATATTGTATTCTTTGCAGGGTCAAGATGAAATCTTCTCTTAGTGGAACAACGCAGTCACAACTCTTTGTAGTCAAGCTCTCAAGACCACCAAAGGTTTCTTGGGACATGCCGTTGTTTGCTTATCTCCCTTTGATACCCTCAAGTTTTAGGTGGTCCTTATTTTTATGGCTAGCACTTAACAATCTTCTGTTCACCTCCTGCTGATGAGACTTTCTCTCATGTCAATCTTGCCCGGACAATGTTTGAGGAGTTATTTATGTTAGCCAAGGAAAAAAGGCCCCTTGGGAGAATGGAATCTTGTGGCAGGAGGTGAGTCTGACACAACGTCTCTGAATGGGAATGCATGGTAAGAATTGGAAGGGGAAGAGGGAGGGCTGCCAAATTACAGTCTCACTTTATGTCTAGCTCTGTGTCCAAACTTCAGTTTAGAGAGTGGCATGAGGAACTTAGGATATTTCCAGATCAACACACACACACACACACACACACACCCTACAGTGACAAGTGAAAACTATTCAGGTTTACGCCATTTTAGCTGATGTGAAAAGAGTTGTGAGGCCTTCACATCTTTGCAAACTGAACTTAGAACATAAAGCTAAGGCTTCTGCTTGGTGCTATGGGCCAAGAACATCTGTGAACATCAAGCTGCTGAATCAGTGTGTCTACAAGGGTTAGAGGTGCAGGTGAGTCAACATGGCTTTTAGCTCGTTTTGCACCCTCTTTTAAGGACCAGCTCAGCAGTGCAAAAATATCAGCTGTTGGACAGTCCAAACAACACTTATTACTGTGGCATTGATCTAATCCCCTATTTGCAGTCTGAAGTGGTGCGATTCAGGAAAGATTGTACTATGTCAGATTTCCCCCCAAAAGTATTAGATTCCTATTTTTTAGTATCTAGGACTTAGGATATCCTTGCTTGGTTTCCGATGTCTTCTGTCCTTCAGGGATAAGTTTTACACTCATAGAATTGGATGATTGACTATTGAGTGTCAACACCAACATTTAACATGTTGTTGTTGTTGTTTAGTCATTTAGTCGTGTCCGACTCTTCGTGACCCCATGGACCAGAGCACACCAGGCACTCCTGTCTTCCACTGCATCCCGCAGTTTGGTCAGATTCATGTTGGTAGCTTCGAGAACACTGTCCAACCATCTCGTCCTCTGTCATCCCCTTCTCCTTGTGCCCTCAATCTTTCCCAACATCAGGGTCTTTTTCAGGGAGTCTCAGTATTGGAGCCTCAGCTTCAGGATCTGTCCTTCCAGTGAGCACTCAGGGCTGATTTCCTTCAGAATGGATAGGTTTGATCTTCTTGCAGTTCATGGGACTCTCAAGAGTCTCCTCCAGCACCATAATTCAAAAGCATCAATTCTTTGTCGATCAGCCTTCTTTATGGTCCAGCTCTCACTTCCATACATCACTACTGGGAAAACCATAGCTTTAACTATACAGACCTTTGTTGGCAAGGTGATGTCTCTGCTTTTAAAGATGTTGTAAGGGTTTGTCATTGCTTTTCTCCCCAGAAGCAGGCGTTTTTTTAATTTCGTTACTGCTGTCACCATCTGCAGTGATCATGGAACCCAAGAAAGTAAAATCTCTCACTGCCTCCATTTCTTCCTCTTCTTCCCCTATTTGCCAGGAGGTGATGGGACCAGTGACCAGTAGTTTTTTATGTTGAGCTTCAGACCATATTTTGTGTTCTCCTCTTTCACCCTCATTAAAAGGTTCTTTAATTCCTCTTCACTTTCTGTCATCAAGGTTGTGTCATCAGCACATCTGAGGTTGTTGATATTTCTTCTGGCAATCTTAATTCCGGCTTGGGATTCATCCAGTCCAGCCTTTCGCATGATGAATTCTGCATATAAGTTAAATAAGCAGGGAGACAATATATAGCCTTGTCGTACTCCTTTCCCAATTTTGAACCATTCAGTTTAACATGGTTCACCCCAAGTGAAAAGGAATGATATCAGCAGGTTTTAGAGGAAGTTGGAATCCTGAGGTAAAATCAACTGCATTGTGAAGGTTAGCATAAGGAACATCTTGACTTATTTTGGACTGCTACCTCTGCCATTTCAGTATTCCGATCTCCATTCCATGTAAAACAATGGCAGGCTCCATGCTCCACATGGGATGGGCTCTCCCAAAAGTTCCAGAGGTTCCTTTCTAAAGTCCCATGCACAACCAAGTAATGAGTCTTTGTGAGACCTGGACACCCCAAAATTTCCAGTTGTACACCAAGCACTGAGAAAGATGTATGTTTTCAAAGCTCTGTGCTGGCCCTTTGCCCAGGAATATTCTCAGTTACCATTTCTGCCAAATGAATGTACCACTTCAAAGAACCTGCCTAGACCCCCCGCCAATTAACAACAGAGCTAGCCTTTGTTAGCCACTAAAATAATATTTCCCATCCTGCAGAGAGAAGCAAACCAACAGCTCGATCAGGGAACCAGACTCAGCCAGTGGAGAGAACGATGCAGAGGGCCTCATGTATTGGGAATCTATGCAGGCAATCACAGCAAGCGGCTGTTGCCTGTTTTCACCACACTGAGGCTGAGCTGCAGTGTTATTCCAGTTTGCCAATGACACTTTCCAAAGCTCTTTATCCTCCCTTAGCTTTCCCCAGTCCCCACCCCACCCCCTTCCTGTTGTTCCTGTTCTCTCCAGTTATTGTCAATGCTGTAATAGAGCGATCAAAGTGCAATAAGCTAAACATGACCCATTAGCGGCGTCACAGGCATTTTTAATTTTTTTTTAAAGAAAAAAATCAAAGGCATTTATGTTTGCTTATTATGCACTTTAAATCTTGGCAATGTGATGTGATCAGAGAAGGAGAGAGAAATAAGAGAGGTGCCCCTCCATGCTCTGTCCCTCTGCCTGCCCTTCCCCCTCCCCTCATGTTGGTCCACTCTGTGTTCATTAGTGGCCACAGCTGTGTAGCCGGCCAATTACTTGGAAATAATAAGTACATTTTGCAGTAAATTAAATATTAATTAGTGCTTGGCAGGTTGTTGTTTCTCCCCTTATTCCTGCACCACCTTCTGGAAAAAGAGGGGGAAAGAATCATTGGAGAATTAAGCATAAATTGTCCTGTTTGTGCTGACATGTCAATAACACGGTGACAGAATAGAGAGGTGGTGTTGTGTAGTGGTTAGAGTGTCATAGACTAGGACCTGGGAGGCCAGGGTTCAAATCCCCACTCAGCTATGAAGCTCAGTGGGTGACCTTGAGCCAGTCATTGTCTATCAGCCTAGCCCACCTCACAGGGTTGTTGTGAGGATAAAATGAGAGAGAGAATCCTGTACACTGCCTGCAGCTACTTGGAGCCAGTGGTGGCTGGTCCCCATTGTGATTAGTAGGGCAGAAGGCATGGAGCTCCAAACACTGGGCAGATCCAGAGCCAGTGACAACTAATTCTAGCTCTGTCCCCATCCTCTTCCCTGCAAAGTTCTACAAGGGGCAGAACAGAGTCTCAGGAGGATGAGGCTGACATCAGTACCCCCCCCCCCCGCCTCGACTTGGGGCAGTTCCCCATTGGCCTTAATGAACCAATCTCCACTGCCTGGAGGAAAAATGGGATACAAAAAATAAGGCATCTACCCTGCTTTCAGTGCATATTTGAAGGAGGGGTCGGGCTCAGTCATGCGCTTCATTCCTTTGCTTGGTTGTGTCTAAGGCAGGAGAACCCTGTTCCTCAACTCGAAACCCACAGACTTAATCAGCCACACTGTTTCTTCTCTCCTGGCCATCATTGCCACTGAATCCTTCCCCATTACTGTCACTGGCCACTGACATCCCAGTCCCACCAGCAGCCATTTTTCCAGGGGCAGCAGAAGTGTTTGGGTAGGGCATCAGGAAGTGTAACTTTTCTTCCTATTATCTTGTAGTAGTTGAGAGTCACATTTTATTCCATTTTCTTTCCATTCCTTCTCTGCAGAGATTGTGATATGTTTTCATCTAGGACTGGCTGCATGGTTTCTGGTCTAGTCCTTGCTTCAGTGAGCTTCTTCTTTAGCAAAATACTGATTTGGGATGCAGTCCAGCCAGAGTTAAGCATTATAAGTTCCACTGATGCAGTGGGAAAATTAAGCATGTGCTTTACATGCTTTGATTGAAAACAGTGGGATTTAAGCCCTTAAAAAAAAAGATGACCAGTCTGTCTTCTTTAGTCTTTTCACTGATTAATTCATCTGCGATGGAAACGGTATGATACAAAGAGGAAGGAAATCCACAGACCATCCCCAATTCTTGATCCTTTTCTGTTCCCATTCAGCAAGTAAAAGTATCACTTTAGACAGAGTGGAAGAAGACTGGCTTTCTGTCACAAACTACAAGTGCAAAGCCTGAATCATTTGTCCCTTTGAGCAGCCTTTCTCAACTGGTATAGTGCTTCAGTCCACACTCTGTTAACAGATCCATGAATGGAAATGAAATGGTGATTCAGGGGATGGCTGTTCCAATTAAAACCCAGTTAGCCATTTTTATAAATATGTACCTAGTTTCACAATAACCAAGCTGGGCTCATGTTATGTCCTGCTTATGTTCAGATGCCAGTGAAAGCACAGCTGGCCAATATGAGGTTTTGGATTTTCAGTGTGTATCTTTTGTACTGGCTATCATTTATTTGTGTTTCATCTTGTGCAAGCTTCTCCTTCCCTGCTGAGAAGTGTGTAATGCCAGGGGCTCTTTGAAGACCTCTTCCTATAGGGGAGCCACCACCAGCAACCTCTTTAAACATCTGCCTTTTTGAAAACATAGCCTCCTTTGCTGCTAGTGTGTGTGTGTGTGTGTGTGTGTGTGTGCGTGCGTGCTATTGCAGCCCAATATTTTAATGTTTTTGTACCATTTTTGCTCAAAAATACTTTATCACTAGTATTTGTATATATAGGTTACTGGGAATTGTAGAATTAGATGCTGGCATTTTAAGAAACGTAATCTGTATTGGTTCTTGCTTATCAATGTCACACACCTTTCACAGTCAGATACAATAAGATCATCACATAGAACTATTGTATTGTAGAGTTGAAAGGGACCACCACGAGGGTCCTCTAGCCCAACCACCTGCGATGCAGGAACCTTTTGCTCAATGTGGGGCTTGAACCCACAGCATTCATGCTCTACTGATTGAGGTATCCCAGTTTTATTAATAAGAAAAATGGCCATCACTACAATAGGGAGTGAGGAGAGAGGGAGAGTAGAAATAGTGCTTGAATATTATAAGGACCAGGACCGGTGCTAGGGCTTCTTGCGCCTAGGTGAACCACCTTCTGACGCCCCCTGCCCCCGCGCCAAAGCCTGCTTTAGCGGGAGGTGGGGGGGTGGAGAGGCAAGCAGCAGTTTCTCCACTGTAGCGGAGAGCTACTGCTCACCCGTCCCGCCGCCCGCCAAAGCCTGCTTTAGCGGGAGCCGGAGGTGGTGGTGTAGGGGGCAAGCAGCACCTCTCCGCTACAGCGGAGAAGCTGCTGCTAGCCCATCCCGCCCAAGGCTGGCCAGCGCCCCCTCCATTTTGGCGCCCTAGGCAATTGCCTAGTTCGCCTAAATGAACGCACCGGCCCTGATAAGGACCACTGGGGAATCCAATGTGTCTCTGTTGAGATGCAATGCTCTTCCTCTGGCTCCCTGACTGTGGAATGGGGAGCAGTCAGCTACTGTCAGGTGTAGAGAAAAGATTTTGTTCTTACCACAGAAGCAGTCAGTGTTTTAATAATATCCAACCATTCATTTATAAAGGTGAAAGTAAAATTAACTTTGCTCATACTTGCATAATCACATCCTGGATATTCTTTCAGTAAAGCTCTGAGGCAAGGTGATCCAGTGCAGTTTAAAAAAATATTTTGATAACATAGTCGTTTATATTTTCCATATTATAGTATGATTAAGGCAGAGGAAAGTTTGTCAGAATATTTAGGAGTGTTGCAGGACTCAGAATAAAGAAGATTTAAAATGTGATGCAATGGTTAGAGCAGGCATCCCCAAACTCGGCCCTCCAGAGGTTTTGGGACTACAACTCCCATCATCCCTGACCACTGGTCCTGTTAACTAGGGATGATGGGAGTTGCAGTCCCAAAACATCTAGACGGCCAAGTTAGGGGATGCCTGGGTTAGAGTGACTAACTAGGACCAGGGAGACCCAGAATCGAAGCCCAGCTGAGCTGTGAAGTTAACTGGGTGAACTTGGGCCACCCACTATTTGTCCACTTAGCTTACTTCACAGAGTTATTGAGCAAATAAAATGGCAGGGGAAATATACAGTGCTATGGGGACTTTGGAGAAACAGCAAGACAAATTAAGCAATTGAGCTTAAATCCTTCCTTCCTTGTTTGTTGGCTTCCTTCCTTTCTTCCTTCCTCGATGCTTTACGCCTCTTCTATTTTTAAATTTGGTTCCCTATTGTACTGCCCCCTGCTCCTGCCCTGTCTATGAGCTTTCTAAATTCACTGAGGTCTTCCTCAAGGTGAAATGAAGGCGTCTGGTTGTGTTTGGTGGTGCAAGAGGGGGCAGTGTGGCGATGTGGCCTGATCTTGTGATTAAACAAAGGGATTCAGCCAACATGTGTAAAATTAAGTGATCAAGAGTTGATTACAGAGTGCATTGATTGTGTACTGATGGATTAAACGGAGTCGTGCTCAGGATGCGATTTTCCAAGCTGGAGAGAGAGTGCGAGCAATTGACGTGCCGGCCAGAAGGACCTACCTTCTCTTGAGCTCTGCCTTTTCTACATTCTCCGGATAAATCTGCAGAGAGGCCTCTGGAATTATAATCGATTATCCATTTCTCAAAGTCACTTAGGGGCCCTGAGCTACAAGCTAAAGTGCCGGCACTGCGAAGAAGCATTGGGTATGCGCCGGCATGAGCGGATGCCGACGCGAGAGGGATATGTGGCGTTGACCCTGCCTGCTGCAAGCTGATGAATCTATTTTCTTGTAGGAAATAGTTTTGACAGTTCAATATCTGTGTTTTCAGTATGTGTGCTTTCCCCTCCCCCTTGTCTCACCAAGCTAGTGGGAGGAGGGAGGGCAATGCTGCAGGGAAGGAATGGAGAAGAAAGAGTGGAGGGCTCTGCCCCGTCACTGCTTCAAATTATAGGCATCTCAGTATATCACCAACCTAGCAAGTTGCCCTCTAAGTCAAGGACAAGTGCTGCCTGCAAGGATGTCTTGTGGGAAAGGACTGGAGCTGCTGCCTTGTGCAAGATGGTTCCTGAGTGTCGCACCTGCAAAGAAATGGAACTAAAAAAAAGTGGCTCCTCTCTCACGATGTTCTTTACATGAACTTTATGCGGGGAACACTGTGTTAGAACATTTAATGCTGCAAGCGTAAGGGTATATAGCCATCCACAAGCCTATAAATATCCCCAGCTAAGGGAAAAATAAAAACTCTTGTGGAACTGGGAGTCATTATTTTGGGGACTGGCTGGTGCTGCCCTCTGAAACACCAGGTTCTATTGGTATTAGAGATGGAGTGCAAACCAGGAAGGAATAGGGATTGTGTGTACTCTGTAGTTGGATAACTACAGAACTGTAGGCTGTTACCCATTTCTAATGGCCACATCCATTCTAGAAATGAGCATGTAGAATTGTAGCCAATACACAGGTTGTGGGTTTTTGTCTTGAGGTATCCTATGTGCCTCTCATCCTGTCTGGTGGTGGCATTGGGCTACAAAGTGATCTTGATTCTGTTTCCTCCAGATTACTAGTCCACATAGTCTTTATAATGCTTTCTCCTTTTCAGAGGATGTAGGCCATGTTGACCATTCATGAGCTTTTCATTCCTTACTTGTCAGATCTATATATTTTAGTTCAAAAGCCTGAACTAGAGGGAGCTAGTTAGTTCCTCCAGTTGCTCCACTATTGTTGTTCCCAAGGTATTCCTCTAAAACAGTTAGAGATGGACTGTGCGTAGGATATTTTAGTTTCCACTTCTTTAAATAGTGTGAAAATTTCTGCCATCGTTGACTAGAAAAACATGAGTCAGTAACTTTGGCCAATAGGGTTTTTTCTTGGATAGACCCCTGACCATTGAGATACTTGGAGTTTTAGCATGCTTTGTGTATACAGAATACTCAAGGGCCATTAGACTAGTAAGAGTGAGACCAAATATATTCGTAAACCCTACATTTGAACACAATTTAAAGAGGAGATGAGTTTGCCTTTTCCAGATCTATAGTGTGGTCCCATCTGGAATGCTGTGTATAGTTCTGGTCACCCTATTTCAAAGAGGATGCTGTAAAGTTGGAAAATATATAGAACAGGGCAACCACAGCAACCAAGGGATTGAAGCATCATTTCACTAGGAAAGGCGTAAGTGTGGGAGTTCCTAGTTTGGGGGGAGGGGAGATGGTGATGGGGAGACAATAGAGGTTTATAATATTACCTCAGATTTCAAGATTATCAAGTGAAATTGATTGGCAATAGACTCAAGATGGACAAAATAAATAACTTCTTCATACAATGAATCATTGCCGCCGGATGTGATGGCCACTAGCTTAGATGTTTTTAAAAGGGGATTAGACTAATTCATGGAGGATAAAGCTATATAAATGCCCACCAGTCATAATGGTTGTCTTACCTCCAAAATCAGAGGGAGTATGCCTCTGCGTACCATTTGCTAGGGATCAGCAGCAGTTGTGGGCCGTTGTTTTCCTGCCTTGGCTATTGGCTTCTTAGAAGCATCTAGTTGGCTACCGTGTAGAAACATAATGTTTGGATAGAACGACCTTTGCTGGGATCCAACAGGGCTCTGCTTAACCAAGAGAAAGTAATTTCTGGCGTGATGTTTGAGGACTCCTGTGCTACTATTGTACAATGTACAACTAGCTCTTATAACGCCTGTCTCTGCACCATAAGCCCTACCCAGTGAAACTATTCAAGTCAGGAGGGGTGGGTGGGGAGGTGCCCCTCACAAGCAAAAGGCTACATTTAAATCCATGGCCATTGCATAGTCGTGCATTTTTGCCTTCCTTTAACATTTGAATTAGTAGTACTTTTTAAAGCTTATTTACATAATCAGGAGAGCCAGAGATTTGCAACAAATGTTCTATGCAAGCTGAGGAAGTGTAAATGCTAAAATAAAAGCATATGCTCATGAAGATATTGGTCCCACACCAGCTGCTGCTGTTTCAGTGGCTTGATCCATCTGATTGTTGCCCACATCTGCACTCCCCTCCTGTACTTGTCCCTGGTCTCAGTTAGCTTCTGAGGACACAGGCAGAACATATGTATTTAACTATCCCTCTTGCCAATACTCACATAAATCTTCTGAATAAGATGCTAGAAAAATCTTTGCTGCACCAGAGACGACACCCATGAACCTTCCAGCTTCGACTCAACAACCAGCATCCACTGACAACAAAAGGTATGGATTGGCCTTACTACACATTTACCCTAAACATGAGAGTACAGAATTTTCCTACACCAAAAGATGCTCAAAGTTGTGTACAAGTACAGGAAAATATTTGGGGGAAGGGAAATTAAATTAAAACAAGTATGAACAATAAATATGAAGAAGAAAATAGTTTGTCCACATACGTTTCTTTTAATGGGGCAAGGGGAATTTTTCATCAGAAAAACTGCTGAGGGAAAGGGTTAAGCCCATGGGTCCAATCCAAAATCCATCTCTTTTCACTGCAGCTTCTATTTGCTGAAATTTAAAGAGGTGGGGGGTCTGATCTACTTTGGCCAGGGGTAGGAAACTTTTTTCAGCCCAACAACCTTCTGGGCCACCTTCTGAGGACCACATGGCAGTGGTGGGAGGGGCCAGGCAGCAAATGTAAATTTTGCCTTTATACGGTAGCAAGAGGTATTATCAAAGTTCAAGGATCCCTCCTAGCCAGGCAAAAAACACTCATGTTGCAAAGCAGGACCAGTGAAGGATGTGTCCTGGGGAGAGATTTGTGGGTTAGATAGAGAGGCCTGAGTTTCCCCTCCTCTGACTGAGACCCATTGATAGTCTGTAGAAGCCACAATTCACTTAGGGATGGAAGACAGTTTCAAAAACAAGCATGCACAAACATACAGACTCTCACACACAAACACCCCCCTCCCCCAAAAAATATGTATATGACACACTCACAAACTCTAAATCAGCAACTGCATGGAGGAGGTCAAAGAACTGACTAACAGTTGAGCCTCGTGCTTCAAGAGCTCCTAAATCTCTGACATAAACACAAAGTGAATTATGTAAAATGGATTCTTTTAAGATTGCTCCATTCCACGTATACTGTTCTCTGATGCAGTTTGACATTGCTTACTGTAAGAGACAGGATCTTGAAGAAGATAGACAAGTCATTTGATCAAATCTGGCAGTTGCTCTGTTCTTATGATCACTCCTTTGCCTAGTAGCAGAAAACTTCTAACTTCATACAAAGGAACAACTGCCTACTAAATCCTACAAGCTTAGTAATGCACATAGCAGCCAAGCAGAGCAAGGCCAATTGATTACCAGTGTTCTGGAGCAGCATTTCCCAACCCCAGATCCCCAACCCCAGATCCCCAGATGTTGTTGGACTACAACTCCCATCATCCTTAGCCAGCAGTGCCAGTGGTCAGGGGTGATTAGAGTTGTAATCCAACAATATCTGGAGAGTCACAGGTCCCCCATCCCCACTGTAGAGGAATCCTCACCCAGTTCTTGCTCCCATAACCTCACCTAGTTCTCATGGCAATTGATCATCATTATTACTCTGGATTCTCTTGTATTTGTCTTGCTGCAGTTTCTGTGAATCATCTAGTAACCAGCTGTACCAATGACCGTGCTTTTGTACCCACCCCTTTGTCAGGGCAGAATCTATCTTACAAAAGCAAAACTCATTCTTACACCATCAGAAACAGTTCAGGCTGCTTAGGAATGAAGCTGGTGTTTCATCTGTGGATGTATTTATTATTGTTCTTATTTTTGAGTACCTCTTGCAAAGTGATCATTAGCTTGAATAAAAATATATGACTCAGTCAGGTGTTTGTTAGAAACTGAGTGTGAGACCAAGGATCAAAGCAGCTTCTAATGATTTAGAACTAAAGTCCAATTTTCTCATGAACAGGCTGCTCCCTAGCATGGAAAGAGTGGTCTGGTGGCTTCCTTTGAAGCCCCCCACCCCTTTAATTATTGTTTTATTGAATAAACTTATAACATCTTACACAATACTAATGTAAATGCACCAGTAACCTAGTAAAAGGAAAGTGAAGCCTGGAAAGGGAAGGGAACAGTTAAAGGAAATACAAATAAAGTTATACATAGGATGAAATATACTTATCAAGTGAAGCACGTATACAAGCCAGTCAATATGTAAATTTAGCATTATTCAGATCCCTTGCCCCAGACACTAGGCAAAGGTCTCTATATACGCTGACCATATCTGCCTTCCTTTGAAGCTTGGATTTCTTCAGATTGACCATGGGGAATGACATAGAATGAGGTGACAAGTGTGGAAAGTTTAGTGAATCTAGGTATGTTACCACTTTTCCATTCCTTCTCTGCTGGGATGAGGGCAACACTTTCCCTCCATTGCTCATGGAGCTGGCTGCCCAGGTGGGCTTAGGGAATGAAGAGCTCAGGAAAGACAGGATGGTGTGTGTGGCTCTTTCTTTCAGATCTCTGCCACGGTGTCTTCTTTCTTTCTTCCTTCTCACCGAGAATTCATTGTCTTGTCAGCCTCTAGTTAGCTGGCGTGCGTGCGAATCATAAATTACACAGCCTGGGCCTCTACTAGGCTTCAGCACAGACAAAAAAATTGCACTCCATCACTGTGTCGCCCAGCTTTTAGCGGTATTGATCAACGCAGCCCCCCTCCCCCCCTTTCATTTTAACCGAGCTGGTTAAGTGCAGTATCTTATTTTGTGCTGGGACAAATGAAAAGAATATTAGCAGGGGTTGAAATATATCTCTTTTTTATCTCTCTGCTACTTTTTTATTGAATCTCTCTGAGTAGGTGGCTTTCCGCAGGATGACAGCCTCCTGACAGGCCCCTCATTAGAGACTAGACAGTAATTGTGATGCATTTCCCTGCACGGCCTTTTCACTTCTTTCCCCTTCCCCCCTTCCTCCTCTCTCCCTTTCTCCTGATTTGTAAAGTGATTGGATGTACAGACTCGCTCAGTTTCTTAAATTATTGCCCAGCTCAATCCATCTTCCTCTTGCTGAGGATGGGCAGCTGTGGGCTTAGAATCAGGAGCTGGAGACTCAGCTCCTTGTGGCAGAAACAGAGCGCTGACCACTCCTGGACATGGAATATTGGGCTGGAAGGGCCATGGTGTTGGCACTGTTCAGCAGAAGCACAGACCTCTGTTGTCTGAACTCACTGGGTACCATACCTGTGACTGTAATCCTGGCAAACTTGTGCTCTTCCTTATCTCTACATAAGCCTCAGTGTGGGTGGAACTAAACTTTAAAAGAAACGCTGGATTGGCACTGAAAATGGCAGCCTTCAGTTAAACTCCCCCTTCTCTCCAACCTGTAGTTCAACTCACCCTGTATCCTGACATCATTAAACGGTGTGATTCTCCACCACACCTGTGGCAAGACACACAAGTAAGTTGTACTAGGCATTTTCAAGGGGAACCTGCCATTTTCAGAAGAAGCACCGTGTGTCTTGTAATGCTTAGATCCACCCTCCCTAAGGTCCTGACTATTTAAATGTTGTAGCAGATGTTTTCTCAGGACGTGAGGAAACAAAATATGTGATTCCTAAAATGCTCCAAAGTAGTAGGCAGTTTTTCATACACAGTTCAAATGGCTAATCTTTCTGGAAATGTTTTTTTTGGGGGGTGAGGGGGTTCTATTTGAGAATTTGGAAGCATGGAAGTGTAGAGTTGGAAGGGAACCTGAGGGTCATTTAGTCCAACTCCCTGAAGCATCCATGGCAGATGGCCAATGAACCTCTGCTTTAAAACATCCAATAAAGAAGAGCACACCACCTTCCGAGGGAGTTGGTCCCACTGTTGAACAGCTCTTACTGTCAGAGAATTCTTCCTGATGTTTAGTCAGAATTTCCTTTATCATCTTGTCAGGGACTGGCAGGGCTCCGAAGAGTGTGTGGTGAAGGCTATGGTCAAGGGGAATGACTCAGGAAAGGGGACCAGTGGGGGGGGGGGAAGAGTCAGGGCAGTCCAAGATGGAGGAAGGCACATGGAGGAAGAGACTGTTCAGGTGACAGATGGGTCAGTAGACTTCTCACCTCCCTCTGCCCCACTGTCTCCTCAAACAGTGACAACTTCTGTGCAGGAGGTGTCTCAGGTTGTGGGTGCACAACCTGTCAGGGGAGGGTATATAAGCTGGCAGGGAGGAGGGGTCTCACTGTTGCCGCAACTGCTCCACAGGGTGTACATCTGTGTGGGACAGTTGCCTAGTGGCTGGAGGCGTGTGTGCATCTGCATCTGGAGCACGACGAGAGTTGTTGTAAATCACAGTCACAGTAACTGGGTGGGTACCAGAATCCCATTTTTAAGATGTCATATTATGGGGAAAAGAGTAAGGGGGCTTTAGTGAAATCCACAAGCCCCATTCCCTGCTCCCACCAATTTTAGCCAAATCACAATGTGTTTCCCCTGCAGTCTTCTAAATCTGTAGCTAAGAAGGACATCACAAAAAGTTAAGGGGGCTGGGCCCCGCCTCACCCCCTGTAATCCAAGCAGTGGGTTTTCTCATTGGCTTGTGCTGTCTAGGGATAAGTTCTGTTGGTACTTTCATTATATGGTTGTGGTAGGCTGAAATCTGAGTGATGTATGGAATATCCTGTTTTAGGGTTAGGGTTACTGAGGTTACTGTTCAAGGCTTTTGTGTCCATTTCTCTCCTTGGACTTTATGATGTACTCAAAGCCAGGCAAGGTCAGTCAAGCACTGTTTTTTGCGTATTCTGCATTTGCCCTTTTCCTGCTGACCCTTGTCTCCTGCCTTCCTTTTGGTAGTATTAACTGTCGTTGCCCGTATGAGGAAGAGAGGGGAAAGGGGCAGCACTTAAAAGGCAGAAAAAACTAAAGTAAGAAATTTGTTGAGGTGTGTTTTTGTGCCCAGCGGGACAAACAAAAAAACCTCTCAGACCCATGCCTAGAAAACATGAAACAGAATAAAACATGGACCAAACAGAATTGTGGATGTGTCCGTAGTTGCATAAATCTATTCTGAACTTCTAACAGAAAGCATGACCAGACTGTGATAATAGTTGTCTAGGGAAGTTACAGAAGCAACATCACTTTTCTGTCTTACGTTTCTACGGGTTTCTGCCTTAGAGAGCCTTTGTGGTTCCTTCCCACTTGATACATCAGTATGCAATGGTATTTAAGTGTACTATGTGATAACTAATTTGTTTTGACTAGCAATCTGTCTTGCGCAGCTTTACATCGGCTAAATTTGATCTCCCCCTGAGTCTGCATCCCTGTGCTCTTTTGGATGCATTATTTTGACACCTGAACAAATTCCTCTTAATTGTCATGTAATTATCTTCCTCGGGAGACAGTGACTGCTGTGCACAAGAAGTTCAGTGCCCTCTTTGGTGCCAAACAAGAAATTGCCAAAAGAAGAAGGTACAAGAGAACTCAGAAGAAACTTGAGCTGGTATCAGTCACCTGAACAATTCAACTTGCCTTATAGGGCATGGATGTTTGGGCAAGTTTGTCAGATTCATAGGGGGAAACGTCTTTAAAGGGTTTGATTTAAATGCTTAGAATAAAAACAAACAAGTAAACTGTGTATGAGTGCCTCCTCATAGCCATGAGCTGGCAATGTTTCTGGGTGCAGAAGCAGCATTTGGTGGCTCCAAAGCTAATGTGGACCCTCCTTAGAATGATTGTTTTCTGAGCTGGAGGGAGAAGCAGCTTGTCACAGCAGATACCTGCTATCAGCCCAGGAATAACAGCAGGCCCATCACCAACGGGAGAATAATCCCCACAGAAGCTTCAGGAGCTTGATTACAGACCCTGAGGCTGTGTCAGCATTTCTATTATGTTTCTGCCACTAGGCTTCTTTGCAGCCTGTCAGGCAACAGGTCTCTGGTATAGGGAGCGGGCTGCTCATTTATTCTGGGGCGTTTCAGAGTAAATGATTTGGGTAGATTTGTTAGGTCAGACACATGTTTATGAAATGTGGGAGAGTGAGAGTGAAATTGCTTTGCTTTGCTGTTTGGCTGGAAAGCAGCCTTTGTTGCTGAAAATTAAGGGTATGTTGTCACAAAGCGTTGGCTATCAGATTGCTTCCATGCAAAGCACCTACGAATCTGTTTGCATCCTGGAGCATGTTGCCCTTATTCTGGGGCACTGTCTTTCAGGCTCTGTGTAAACATGGCAGATTACTGTGATGTTGGGGATGCCTTAGTTTGCATATAGGAATCCTTTCTTCTTTTTTCCTTTGCTAAAAATATATTTTATTGATTTTCTGAGTTGAGTACTGAACATAAAAAGGATAAACAGTTATCAAGACAGAATACAGAGCTTAGTTAATGAAGAAAATACGTATCAGCTGAAATTTGTAGTCCCTTGTATTCTGATTTGTTGTTGTTGTTCAGTCGTTCAGCCGTGTCCGACTCTTCGTGACCCCATGGACCAGAGCACGCTAGGCACCCCATCCTCCACTGCCTCCCGCAGTTTGGCCAAACTCATGTTAGTAGCTTCAAGAACACTGTCCAACCATCTCATCCTCTGTCATCCCCTTCTCCTTGTGCCCTCCATCTTTCCCAACATCAGGGGCTTTTCCAGGGAGTCTTCTCTTCTCATGAGGTGGCCAAAGTATTGGAGCCTCAACTTTAGGATCTGCCCTTCCAGTGAGCACTCAGGGCTGATTTCTTTAAAGATGGATAAGTTTGATCTTTTTGCAGTCCATGAGACTCTCAAGAGTCTCCTCCAGCACCATAATTCAAAAGCATCAATTCTTCGGCGATCAGTCTTCTTTATGGTCCAGCTCTCACTTCCATACATTACTACTGGGAAAACCATAGCTTTAACTATACGGACCTTTGTCGGCAAGGTGATGTCTCTCCTTTTTAAGATGCTGTCTAGGTTTGTCATTGCTTTCCTCCCAAGAAGCAGGCATCTTTTAATTTTGTGACTGCTGTATTCTGATATCGGCAGTCAAATAAAGGTGTTGCTCCATAGTGTTCCATGTGATGATGGCGGAGGGAAACCATACTCAGTTGATTTACAAAGTCAATGCAAGCATACCATATTGTATAGAAGGTGTTCGCTTTCGTCCTGGTGTGACATTCCTTTTGTAAAATGGTTAATTTTTCCATAACAGTGATGTGCCATACTCCTGAGAACAAAGCTTCAAAAAGGTTTGTATCTAGAGACTTCCAATATGTTGCTATCACTAATTTAGCTGCTGCTAATAACAGCAGAGTAAGATCATTATTGGTTGTATCTTGGTTTAGTGAGGGATCCTCTTTATATCGATATTGGTTAGAAAACAACTGCAACAAACCCCTTTCCCCCTCATAGCTATGCACTGTCTCCCATACAGCCATATTTTGTATTATTACTCCTTAACTGTTAAGCATGCATTATTATTTAAATGTCTAAAATTCCAAAAATACTCAGATGCATCCTATGTGTATTCAGAAAGCAGTCTGTACTGTACTGTATACACACAGTAAATTTTCCAAATGCTTATTCTACAGTTGCCCCACAAAAGTGGTGGTGACATCTCTGGAATGCTTCTGGAATAAACTCATTTTTTTTAAATATTCCAGTATGGGGCATTACTACAAGTATCCCCTCCAGCCTTTTGTGAAGAGATGTTTTATTGTTATGACATCTATACAATGTGCCTGTACCTTAATTTGGCAGCAATTTTGGCTACATCTAACAGCAGAAAGGATGAAAAAGCCACTGGGGACAGGAAATTGTGCCGCTGCAGGCCCATTGGCTCTGCAAATGTCTTCATATAACCTGAGACAACTCTAGGCACATTCATACATGCAGAGGTTCCTCCTGGGTAAGTGATAAAGTTGCTCACTTCTCAGTGATGCAACCACCATGCCTCCTTCTTCACAGGCTACCAGCAGGTGTGTTCTTGTTGTCCAGACAGACCCACCTAAGGCTGTGATGTGTGAAGGGATTTCACAGAGCTGCTCTTGTGGTTTCTGTGTTGAAGTACCAACCCCCCTCTGCCCCGCTTTCAGGACAGGAAATATTCAGTTTCAAACACTTAGAACGAAGCATTTATTTGGAGCCCAGGGGAGTCTGCACACACAGGAGAGGGAGGTGGCTGGCCCTTTTCATCTTCGCAGTGTTAGCAAGCCAAGGGCTGCAGGGGAGAGAACAGCCGTGCCAAGGAGGGTAAACACTGGAGATGAACCCTGCTGAGTTACAAGGGGCCAAAGGGAAGGGAAGGACAGGCAGGGAGGCCAAGCAAACACAAACACAGCTGCCAAAAACAAAGCTTGAAAGGGGCCATTTGAAGCCCGCAGCCTTGGCTGAAATATGGGGGCGTGGGAGCTCCTGGCACAATGGCATACTCAGACTTGGCACAGACTGGGCAGGGTGGTTGGTTGCTTGGCACCACACTCTCAGCTGCCTTCTTGTTTCCTTCAACAGGCGTAAGTTGGGAAGAAACAGAAAACTGTACCTGGTGGGTTCTGCGGGAGGTGCCTCTGTAAGGAGCAGATGTTATCCTGGGTGCTGGTTGACTCACAGTGCTAAAGTCACTCTGGCAACCATCTGGATTAAATGATTTCAAATGTATCCTTGAAATGGGTTGTGTTTGCTACAGTGAGTCTGCAATCTCTCCCTCCCAGTGTCACATAAATTAAGTGATCTGAAAAGTCCATTTTGATCTTAGGCCAACAAACGATGGGCACCTAATACGGGTTACTAATCTAGTAACTAGTTTTGTTTCTATGCCGCCCTCTGCTGGCGATCAGTTGATCAGCATGTGAAACTGTAGTTTTTGGCAAGACCTTGGCTTCATATTTTAATTTTTCAAAACAGCTGAGAATGTGTGTGGTGTTTTCTTACAAGCAATTTAAAATCATTTTTTTTCTTCCAAAACAAGAAAAATAATGAAGAAATTGCCACCAGAAGAAGATGGGACAGAAACCCCATTAAAGTTGAAGAGCATTGAGTTAATTGTCCTTTTGTGGCTCTGGGTCACATCTAGTGGTGATGGACAGAGAAGCAGTTCCAAGGAGCATTTCATGCTCTTGCAGTGCTGTGGGAAGGGGACAGCGAGATCACCCTGCATGTTTACCCATCCAACCATGCAGACTGCAGCAGGGATCTAGCAGGATTTCCCGTTTGCTTGAAGGCTGCCTGTTTGTTTTAGGAGGGAGGTCTCAGACACCAGCATTGTTACACTAATGGGACTATAGTTATAAATAGCAGCCAGTGGGGGACCTTCTGGGGTTATTTTGGACTTTGACCACACAAAAGTGGAAAGGCTCCAAGAGGAAGCTGGGATTGCTCACCCTCCCAGTCAATGTGAGAGGATTGTTTAGGTCTGGCTATTATTGAAAAGCAGCAGCACTCTGTGTGTGATGGAGCAACAGTGAGCACTGCAAAACAGGCCAGTTGTTCTCCTTCTGATCCATAGCAGGGCTTATAGCAGGGGTGATGGTGGTAAGGACCAGCAATCTGTCTCTGTTCTGGAAGGGGAGTTTAACAATGCCCGAATAAGAATAATCTGAATAATTTGCTGGCATGAACTGAAGCATATTTTGTTTATTTATTACATTTATGCCCCCTCCAAGGAGCTCAAGGTGGCACACATGGTTCTTCTCCCTCCCCATTTTATCCTCACAGCAACCATGTGGGGTAAGCTAGACTAAGAGTGAGTGACTGGCCCAAGGTCATCCAGTGAGCTTCATGGTTGAGTGGCCATTTGAAGCCTGGTCTCCCAGGTCTTAGTCCATCCCTCTAACCACTACACCACCCTGCTTGTTTGCTTATGTACATATTCAATCTAAAGTGAGTGTCTCTGGACAAATCAAGGTGGCATGTAGCCGGGGTGTCTTATGGGCAATGCACTTTTTAGCATGTCAGTATGCAAAATTAAAAACAACATATTGAGTTCCTTGAAAAAGAGAGGGGAAGAGGCAGGGGAACTAGGGGCCTACAAAAAAGACCTGGGACTCAGGTTATTTGGGCTACCTCATAACAGCACCCCTTCACTCCATCCTGATATAAGACTTATACTACTCCCTTCCACCCCCCTGAACTCTGATAATTCAAACACTGTTTGCAGCTTGAGTTATAAAAGGGAACAATGGTGTGGTAGTTTACAGCAGGGGGAGAAGAAGCCTTGAGTAAGGTGCCCTCAGTTCAATGCCCTCAATATGTATAGAGAGAAATAAAACCCTAATTCCCATAAAGGGTTCTGTGGTGCACTTAGTGAGTGTATTATATAGTGAGGACATTGCTGGTGAAAGACATCTCCCCTGAAGCATGGCCTTGTGCATAATTTGAAGGCAAGGATGAGTCAAGGTTATTTCCAAACTTATTTCAGTCCTGGTAAAGCGCCTCCCCCCTACACCTGTTTATGTAGCCCCGGCAAAGTGCTTGTGCCAACATTTTCTCCTTTGGGAGGTCTATTCCTTTCAAGGGGATTCATTTAACTGGGCTGTGCATTTTGCTTGGGGCCATAAAATGGCACCTTTTGGCTTTTGATTGGAAGGCCATATTGCACGCAGCCTGCTTTATGGTGCATTACTGCCTCTTGCGCGGATTTAACCAATTTGATCCATGTCTAATACATAAATAAATAATCCAGCAGGAACGCTTCACATTAGATGACAATAGGAAACTATAAAGCATGCTTCCCTTCACAGCAGCCATCAGATCTGGGTGTGCTACGCCCTCTGACGACCAGAGCAGCTATCACAGCTATGGAGCTCGTGCTTGCAGCCCTGCAGCTGTCTAATGTCTTTGGTCACTTGGTTGTTTGCCTTTAAAAAATATTTATATGTTAGTAACATCTCTGAGCAGGGAAAGAAACTACCTGTAGAACATAGAAAACATAGAAAACCAAACTGCTGCCGGGTTCTCAACAAAATTCAGTTGTGCTGCGATAGGCCACGGAGGTCTTTCTCAGGTGATTCAAATGGTACAGAAATCACTGTCCCTGCTAGTTCAGAGCTCTCAGTATCTTTTGAAGTTGTGACTGGTTGAATTTGTACCAGAGGAAGAAGCTGAATAGGGCTGGTATAATTGGTATAATTTCTAGTACCAATACATCACATTTCATCACAATCGTTTATTTGTATGTCGCCTTTCTACTGTTAAACCCAAGGTGACTTACAACATCAAAAGATTTACATAATTACAAAAATATAACAAAACTTAAGTTATAAGCAATAAATGAAAACTTTTTAATACATATATAATATATAAAATGAAACAATCTCTGCATAATTCATAATAAGGTCTAATAGTAAAGAGACAAAAGCATTATACTGTACCAGTAACAGCATTTCCAAAATTTAATCTTGACTCCAACAAAAACTCCATCCTGATAGCCTCTAGGCATCTTGAGCAGCAACCCTGCAGGATTCACAGCTAAGATGGTCTCTGATCATTTTAGTAGCAACAGCTGTTTCTGTAGCTGGAGTCAGTCAGCGACCCACCCTCCCAGGCCAGGTAGAAACAGGCCAGCAAAGCAGGGAGCAGGTCTTGCAGGACTCACAGCAAAGATGGTCTTCTGCTTGGGAGACCTTCAAAAATACCTGTATATTTCTTAGGTTTTCAGTATCCCTCCTGTTCATCAACACACACACACACACCCCAAGTGACAAGCCATTCAAGTAAGTTGCTTGTCTTTTCTGAATCATCTCAAGCTTACAAGGAATCATGTATATCCAGTTTCTCCCCTGAAAGTTTGTTTACATGGCTTGAGTGCTAACTTGAGTGGTAGAAGTGCTTTAGTTCTGTCCTTGGAAGGTTACTGTGACTTAATCCTTGCTTGCACTTTTGACAGAAGTCTATTTTAAAACCACATTGTTTCTGCCTCTGCTTAGCGCCTTCTGAGGTTGTTCCAACCAGGGAAATCAGTGGCATGGTTCCTAGCAGGGCGAATGGGGACAAAGGGTTAGAATATTGATGCTGAGTAAAATATACTGTTGTAAGACTCTCTCACTTTTAAGGCCATTTCATGCAAAAAGAATTTCCTTCATGGATATAATTGCCATGTAAGAAAACGTGGTGTGTGCCCAAGGACCCCATTATATAAATACATTGTGTACTCTCAACAGTTCTGTAAGGAAGTGATAATCATGTAGGCAAATTGTCTTGTGTGGTGTTGCCCTCAGTTGTTGCTAGTGCCTGTGTATAGGTAACGTTAGAAAAGTGCAAATAGGTTATTGCTGCCACTTCTAGCAGTGGTAAGCAGCAGTCATAGTCAGTCTCTCAGTCTCTCTCTCTCTGTGTGTCTGTCTCATGGTAGTATGAGGTGGGGCATCTTTCTTCTTGGCTGATGGTGCAGAAAAAGGCTGCCCTAGTAATTTCCCCTAGCTGCTAGAAGTGCCCCTTCTCTCCCTTTAATTGCCTCCTTCAGCCATGTTTAATTATAGGATAAGAAGCTGAAGTTACTTTCTTCAAGCTAACTTCCCTCAGCACCTCCCCACAGTCACCCCTTTCCAAGCTTATAAGGGTATAATCTTAAACCAGGACCAGCTGCTGCAACCCATTACATAGGTCTAAAGTTCTGCTGAACTTAGCCAGTGGTGTGTGGCCTACAAGTGCGTTCCTGAAACAGACAAGTGGGTAGACAAGAGACACAAATTGGCTACTGAGCTAGTAATTCAGGCTACAGGTGTTTGTGGGTTGTTGTTTTTCTAAAGCACTTCCTGTTTCCAATCTATAAGAGTGGTGGGATGGTACTAATGAATGGATCTGAGGGTACCTGAAACTCAATATTCTATCTTGTATTCCATTACAGGCAAAAAGAAGGCAACACTTTTTGACAGCCAGGCTCCCATCTGCCCCATTTGTCAGGTCTTGCTTCGTCCAGGTGAGCTGCAGGAACACATGGAGCAGGAAATGGAGAAGTTAACACAGCTCAACATCAGGTAAGGACAGCCAGGATCTTCACTAACCCATGTACTACCACAAGCATCATTGTGCATAACCCAAGACGCAGCTAACCTGGGTCCCATCCCTCTAGAGTCAGTGTGGCATGTACCAGCTGAGGAATCTATAAATTTGTTCTTGTATACCTTGGTGAGGAGTATTTAACTCCTATTGCAATTTTTTAGAACATTAAACTATCTGTGTACCCTTCTTTTGAACATGTGTTTTCAGTCCCAATAATCAATCAATCTGAGATGCTCCTCCCACCCCCAAAGAGGAGGAGGGAGGAAACTTTAGGTGTTGCAAAATATTCCCCACCAATGCTCTCAGGCAATGTTGTTTTCCTGATTGATCATGCCACACAAGATTTATTGTGAGTGCAACACATTTGGGGGGATTCTTTCTCAAGGGCACTTTTTAAAAAGTGACACACCGGGGCAGAATTAGGTAATCTTTGGTAGTATGGTGCCCTGAGCAAGCCTAAAATTTGGCACCTCCAAATGGATCTTCTGAATTTTGTGCCCCCTCAGCTCGCTGCCCTTTTATGGGGGAACTACCGGCACCGCCCTAAATCCAATGCGGGGAACACTGGGAATACTTCACTAGTTCTCAGGCTGCTTCTCTCTGTAGCCAGCCCTGCCTGCATTGATGTCTCTGGTGGTGCTTCACTGGTTTCAGGGAAAGCTCCACGAAACTCCCACCATGCATTTTTATCTCTTAACCTGTAAATTCCATACTGGCCTAGCCTGCCAATGAAAATGAAAGTTTAGAAATCTCTACACACACACACACACACACACCCCGGCTTTCATTGATTGCAAAACAAATGTTGTGTGATCTTACCAATATGGAAAACAATATTGCCAAAGAGTTTTGGTGGGGAATTACTGCCTCTCCAGTTTCCCCTTTCATGACTCCTATGAACAGCAGCCTCCTTTTCTCAGGCATTCTTGCCTCCCCAATGCAGCAGAGAAGAGGTTAAGCAGGTGGACACAAAAGTGGAGTCCACCAGCCCACCTCCCAGAGGCTGCCACCTGCCCTGAGGCTGCCTCTCCCTTGCTTGCTGCTGCTGCTTCTGCTGCTTTCACCAGCGCAGCAAAAGTCCTCTGAGTTTTTTTTAAAATAATAATTGCATTTTAACTGCTAGCAGTTATTTAGGAAATCGCTGCAGCCAAGGGTTGGCAGATCCCTGGCCTTCCCTTAATAAAACTGCAGCCTGGGAGAGAGCGTGTTTATTTCAATTATTAATGAATTCCCCGGTCATTAAAAGGTGAAGAAAGAGATCAGGCTGCCGATGGCAGCAAGGTGATGTCATCAGGTTGCTGGGAACAGTAGGAAGCAGGGAACAACCAGGTTTTGGACCGCCCAGCTCCTCAACAGACCACCCCTCAAGGTTTGGAAAGAGGGCCCAGCTTAGCCTGGAGTCTTTTCTCAGTGTAACAAGGGAGATTATTGGACACAGGTGTAAGGAACCAGTTTCCACAGGGTATAAAAAGAGGGGCCTACTGAATTCAGGTTGGACCAAGACCTCCCAGATCCATACCGATGTAGGATCCAGTACCGAGCCAGAATCTGCCACTTCTCAGATGGGAGGGAGGAGGAGTGGGGGGCGGGAAGGGGAGGCAACAGCCAAGTCATTTATCCCATGTGACACCCAGTTCCCTTGTGCGCATAATTTATGGTGTAATTTGGGCTGCATCCAACTTAATAAAGGGCCACAGCAAATTAACGAACAGGTTTAAATGAACAGAAGCAATTAGCGCTCAGAGGAGCCTGTGGAAAGAGCAAGGCTAGTCTTGGAGTGGAGCTGGCCGAGAGCAGCCTGTGGCTGGCGTGAGGCGGGGGGGGGGGAGGTGGCGTTTAATGGGAAAGGAAAGGAAACACTAAATCATAAAGGCTGACAAGGGCCATTGTGGGCCAGCTGACAAATGAAAAAGAATGGCATTATTCCTTTAAATAACCACAGCAGTTAAAGGGGGAGACAGCTTACTCCTAGCCCTTGCCCGCTAAGGCTGCATGCATGGGGAAGAGCAATAGCAGGGTCTTTATTAATTATTAACTAATGACTCCTACCATGCTGCAATAGATAACGCTCAGTCTCCTCTGCAGATCAGGCCCCAGGGGCTAATCACCAGCCCGCTGTCGCATCCTGCCCCAGCCTGGCAGTGGGAACAAGCCACCTTAAATGTCAGGCTGCTTTTGTGTCTCATGGGAACTGGGGTTCAGGGCTTCCTTGCACAGAACATGGTATATAAACATGACCTCTTACATGAACTTGCCCATCTTCAACACAAATCTCACTCTGTGTGTGCATGCATGTGTGTGTGGTGCTTTGTGTATTCAATATGGTGGCACCATCCTTCCAGCTTGTGACCCTGGACACAGAAAGGACTTGGGAGACCGAAGCCATCCATAATGAGAAAGGGAAGCTAATAATCAATCTCAAATAAGCCAATAAACTTGAAAATAAAATGTAGGCTTATAAATGTGATGAGCTAGAGTACAGGAGCCCAACATACCTCTCTGCCAAACTCCAGTCGTTACCAAAATGGCCCAGCAGCTGTTACTAATCACTGTGGTATGGGGAAATCATCCTAGGAAGTGGGAGAACCTCGCTTGCCAAAGGGAAGGATCTTCTTCTTTTTTTAAAGGGAAGATGTGCCCAACCACAGATTGTTGTTTCAGCTATTAAATAAACATTAGGGTAAAGGAAACCTCCTGTGGTGTGGGATGAAAAAAGCATCCTTCCCTGGTCATGGCCAAACAAAGAATGCCCTGGCCCATATTGTCTTCTCAGCAGGGCATCGGTGTGAACACTGCACAGTAAAGCGATTTGGACATTACTCAGAAGCATTTAACTCCAGTGTTTATGAAAAGCACCAGTGGCTCCATGGTTTGTGGCCTCTAAAGGCTTGTTTACACAGCCAAAAAGATTTAGAGGTAATGATTCCAGGGTTATCATCTTGAGGTAACAACCTTTATCTGCATTAACAAGGCACTGGGGGATGTTACAGCTACATCTCCTTACTGGTCTTACTCAATAGATGGCATTTTCTCACCAGAGATTATGACTTCACTTCAATTTACATGATATTTGTTTGTTTTCCCATTTATGACTTGCTTTTCTTCCATCATGGCGCCCCCATCCTTTCACTAACCAGACTCAGATCTACTTAGCCGCAGTACCGTATGCCTTCAGACCATGAATTGGATGGGGGAATTGGATGGCGTGTTGAGATTCCTATATTGCAGGGGGTTGGACTAGATGACCCTCAGGGTCCCTTCCTACTCTACAATTCTATGATTCTATGTCGTGGAATTGAGATGTATAATCGTAGTATCTTAGAACAAAAGACAGGAGTGTCGTTTCTATTTTTAATTGAGATTGCTGACACTCTGTCACCTCACTTCAGTTTCTGATTCAACCCTTGCTTGGGTGAACAAATCAGTTTTCATCCCCACACAACAGACTTCTCTCTGTTACAGCAGGATTTGTCCCCTCTACCAGAGAAAAATAAACTCAACCTTGGCTCATTTAGAACTTTGTCATGAACTTTGAATGACAAACTTTCCTCTTCACATGTGCCTTACTTCTTTTTGTTAGTTTTGCTTTAATTATCTCCAGCACTGCCTCATTTTGTAGATCCATTGTAGGAACGCTCTAGCAAGGCATTTTTTAAACCCTCAACAGGTGTGAAGCAAGTTGCAGCTGTCTCACTGGCCATGTAGCCTAGTTGCTTATTAGAATCTGAGCCAATTGGCCACTGCAACAGCTTTGCCCTTGCTCCGGCTATGTACACCCTATGCCATTAAAGCACATCTGAAACACATTCTTTCCCCTCAAAGAGTTACAATCCCAGTGAACCTTAACAAACAACAGTGTCCAGAATTCTCTGAAGAATGTGCTTCGAATTTGCTCTAAAGATATAGTGTTTGTACACGGCTGTTTATCCAGTGAATGTGCAGTCTGTTGCATTTGTGCCTGAGTGGACGTCCTGCATATTTTTGAATGGGAGGTGAACTGGAGCACAGCAGTTCCTCTGAGCAAGGCTATCCTCTACATCTAGTGGGTTGAACAACGAGTGAAGCGCATGTGACATTGGTAGCCTGCTTTAGTAGAGGGGAAGTGGCTCAATAAGCCCTAAAAAGAAACTAGATAGGCAACTGTCCAGAGTGCTTTAGCCTGAAGGAATCTTGCTGGGGCAGGGGATTGGACTATATTGCCTCTAACGATATTTCTAATATTCTTTCATTTAAAAGCAGTGCCTAGCACCTACCTTGCCACAAAATGTTGCATCTATTTCCAAAACTGCCCTGTAAAAGTAAGATAGAAGCTTGTTTGTTTTTCAGAAGGACATGCCAGCGTGGACGGAGTTAATCCCCTCCAAGCCGAAGCTTGTAGTTTTGTTTTCTTTCAATTTATATCCTTCGCTTAAAAAGGGAGGGAGGAGGGGGAAGAAACGCCCGGCAGGTGACATATTCTAAGAGGGAGCAGCGAAATCGTGTTAACCACTTCAAAATCTCATATATTCAATCGGCCTCTGGCAAGACATCTGCCTAATGTTAGCGCTTAAATATCCTTTTCCATTTTACATGCATTCAAGTCTCATTTGAGTGAAATGAAACGGTATTATTAAAGGGAGATTTTGCACAAATGGCCTGAATTTGACATGTCAAGTTCAATGAGGCTGTTACATATGTAATGCTGAGAAGGGGCTCCGAGGCTCCTGGCACTTGAAACAGCGCCAGTGGCTCAGAAATGAAATTTGCATGCAGCCCTTTCTCTCCCCACCCTTCCACTGCCTCCCACGGAATGCCAAGTAGCTGCTCATGCAGTACACAGCCCTGGGTTAGGATTCGGGGACAAGGTACAGTGCCCCATGGTGAAGCACTGAAGGGATCAAGATGCTGCGTCCCCCCCCCCCAGCTCTATAGTTGACTGAAGATAAAACATTTAAAGAATCACTGTGTTGAAAGGTGCCTCAGCTGCCCTCTAATCTGCCTCCACCCAACCACCCAGTTATGGCAGAATCCTCTGGATCCTTTATGCAACTCTTGCAAATGGCCTTTCAGTCTTCTAATGTAAAGATGATGAGATTCTACAATGACCTTGCTTATTTCCAACACATTTGCACATTTAAGCAGTATCCAGGCATGTCTGACGTCAGTACCCAGCATTATCAGCACCTAGCGCTGGCAGATTCTCATAGATTGCTAAGGGCCCACGCAGCCAAGTTTCCAGTCCTGATGCAAATCCCAGTCTACCTTCCTTCCAGCTTTCCAGGTGATCAAGAGACTAGTGAGAGGCTGCACTCAAGGATAATGAAAGTGTATGAGCACTCTCATTGGAGAGAGGCGACTTTCATGGTACTTTTCTCCTTAGAGAGGGAGAGGCACAAAAATCTGAAGCCCAAGCCCTGCTAACTCCCCACCCACCCATCTGTTCTAATGCTGCTGAATTAAAAGTGAATGGGAAGGTATCCTAACAAAGCTAGCTAGCACTGTTGTTTTCTAACACTCACTGATTCAGGCTGTGCCACCTGCACTGATCCTACAGGTTCATTTGTAATTGTGGATTAGCACAACCTGAACGGCTTAAGAGTGTGCATTTGCACTGATTCAGCATATCTAGTGCTCAGAAAATCTTTTGTGTTAATAAGTGGCCCTACTATTTAACCAAAATCTGTGGGTTGTAATTAGTGTACCATTAAGCAGATTGTTCTGTCAGTGCTGGGATTTCTCCTTGTGCAGTGAAACAATTTCCCCTGTTCCTCCCCCAGCATACTCCCTAAATCTCTTCTGGGATTTCCCCTGACACTCTGGAGCAGACATGGGGATGGCATGGGGCACACACAGAGAGGAAGAGAGGGGTTTTTGTTTTGTTTTACTAGTGCAACTATTTTACTGTTCCTCTACATCACAACACATGCAGGAAGTTTCTTATTTAGATAAATGGGTTATGATGTAGGACAGAAGCTGAGAGCTTCGAGATTCTGTAGGACAACTAGATCCATAATATGGCTGCATCCTTACATCAGGGATGAGAAACCTATGGCCCTCTAGGTGTTGCTGGACTCCAACTCTCATCAGCCCCAGCCTGCATGGCCAGTGGCCAGGGATAATGGGAATTGTAGCCCAACAATGTATGAAGAGCCACAGGTTCTTCACATATGTCAGGAACCTTGGTGGTCTGAGATTAGTCTGCTCATTTATTTTTCCTGAGCCATATGTATGGTATGCACACCCAGTGCTTAAAATCCCCCTTCCTCCTGTATCAGTATTTTGGTATAACTTTGCCAGCATCCTCCTATTCCATTAGCACTATTATGCAGACATAACAGGAGATAGTAGAGAGAATGAAATAAAAAACAGGGCTCTTCCAGATAACCAGTGTACTGAGCATTTATCCTAATTTGTTTACACACACACACACACACACTGCTTTTTTCTGGGGGGAAGCAGGAGTACACATACCCCTAAACATTTTGTGAATCAACAACAATTTATTCGACCGTCAGTCAGAACACTATCATTATCCATACAAATTTTAAAAACTTGAGACAGCTCAGAGGGGTTTACACTAAAACATACACTAAAAGTAGATTATACATAAAGACCCATATCAATACTATCGATTTTAACCTTATGTCGTTTAAAGGCCAAAAAAAGAAATTTGGCCACCTCAAAGGTTGTGGTACCAGTAAAATTGTTCACCAAAAGCGAAACCTGACATTCTCTATCTACCAGGCTAAGGTGGCCTAAGAGTGGAGCTATCAGTTTTTGTCTAAGGTCTACATAAAATGGACAGATTTTGTGAATCTTAAGTTTGGCCTCATTGAGGGGCAGTATTTCAATATGAGTAGGAAAATGAGAGTTCCTCTAAACATTTTTTTAGGGGGGAAAAGCACTGTGTATGTACGTATACACACACACACACACACACACACACGTTATACAACATCACTATTGAGCATTCAGTTTGAGTGAAGGTTATATAGCATCACCTGACATTGCCATTATCTGACACTCTTGAGTGTATTTTCCCATCACTTTTCTTACCACAAAAAAATTATGTGGCTGTTTTTTGGAAGTGAATTTATTGTGCCAGAACTTAAGAGCACCAAATCCACTTTAACTGTGCAGTCTGAATTTACTGGTATATGATAGAAACAAAATAAAAAAATTCCTTCCAGTAGCACCTTAGAGACCAACTAAGTTTGTTATTGGTATGAGCTTTCATGTGCATGCACACTTCTTCAGATATCATAGAATCATACCTGCAAAATAGTGACAGTCTGGAAGTAGCCACACTGAGTATAATCACTGAGCTCCGTCTTGAGTTCAGGTAAGACACTCTAGTTTGAAATACAGTGTTTTCTACCCTCCTGTAACCATGAGTTGGGTTGATCCACTAGGAACTCACCTATAGCCAGTGTGGTGTAGTGGTTAAGAGCGGTAGACTCGTAATCTGGGGAACTGGGTTCGCGTCTCCGTTCCTCCACATGCAGCTGCTGGGTGACCTTGGGCTAGTCACACTTCTTTGAAGTCTCTCAGCCTCACTCACCTCACAGAGTGTTTGTTGTGGGGGAGGAAGGGAAAGGAGAATGTTAGCCGCTTTGAGACTCCTTCGGGTAGTGAAAAGTGGGATATCAAATCCAAACTCTTCTTCTTCTTCTTCTTCTTCTTCTTCTTCTTCTTCTTCTTCTTCTTCTTCTTCTATAGGGAGCTTATGAGCAGGTGCCACACAGTTCCCTGGGTAATCCAGCTGTTGACTGTGCCGGCCCTCTTCAGAATCCTCCTGAGAAGCTAATCCCCAAGAGGTGTGCAAGATGTAATCCTTTCCCCCCAATAAGAATAAACGGAGTGCATAAAACATAAATAAGTCCCACTGTCACATGCCATGCATCAGGGTCACTGCTCTCACCTCTTGCTCTCCTAGATTTACGCCCAGTGACATAAACCGGCCAGGCAACGCACTGGTACCTCCAAAGCAACCAACACTCAGGTCTTACAGAGCTCTGAGCGAGTGAGATTAGAGACATTTATGAGTGAGGGCCTTTTTTCTTTCACAAAGCTCCATTGAAATACATAGTAAATCTCTCACCTTAAAAGCAACCTGACAACCAAGCAGAGATCTAAAGAGACAGTGACTAGCCAGCATTACTCTCAGTGAGAATTAGACCCCGGTGGCCCCCTATCTCCCTCCATTCGCTAACTTTTTTCTCATTAGTTTCTCTTTGATTCCCCCCCCACCCATCAGCTTTTTAACATTTCATCCTTTCTTTCTTCCCTCTTCTCCTCCCCCTCCTTCCCATGGTATCATGGCGACATCTCCAAGCCAAGTACTTTTAATTTCGCCTGTGGCCCTTGCTGACACTGTGGATATGCACAGCAAGTTAAATTCCTGCCTGATCAATAAAGCAGAAGCCGTGTGTCCGACCGGTCGATACTTTTTTATCTGTCTTCAGCCCAGTCCTGCTGATGACAGGCCTCTTGCGCATTGCCAAAGACACTCAAGGGCAACCGGGCTTTCAAAAACATGAGCACTTTAAAAATATATATATCATTATCATTATTATTATTTTATTATTATGTTTATAATCCCCTCCAAAAAAACCTCTACTATATCCCTATAGGAAGACGGAAATCAGTTCACAATGTTTGGCCTTTGCTTGAAACATTTTTATGATTTATCTTAATTTTTAATTGAAAAAAACTTGTGAATTAATTGATTTCTGGGGCTTGCCAATTAACATTGTAATTGGGTGCATGATAAATTCTGAGGCAGTGTAATTTTTTATTCTTGTCACCAAGAGGGGCTTGGTGAGGGCAGCCTTTTTTCTGCATGTCCCCTCGCATAGAATGTATTCTACCTCTAAGGTACAGCCTTGCTTACTGCTACCAGCTTCTTCAGAAAGAGATCAGTAACCTATTCAGCTTTGCAAAGTGGGATCTCTCAAAGGCATAAATTCATGCCTGGTAGATCTGAAGGAGAGGGCAGTTCCGTCACAAGGGTCTTTTCCTTCTAGTTTTCCCTTCCCATTCCACAGCATATACCTAATCAATGCTTCCTCCATTCAATTATGGCTTAGAAAAGTGAAAGTCTTGAGCTGTTGCTCCTGAAGTAGTGTTGCCCAGTTGCAACTCTGGGAATATGCATATACTTTTGGATCTTTCAGTGCAATGGGAAATGAGGCAGCCACAGCTTATTCCATCCATTCTTTCTCTGTCTTTGCACACTTGGAGCCCTGCTTGCCACACAGCTGGTGGGTAGAAGAAAGGGGGGCAGAAAGACTATGGCTACTTTGTCTCCCACTTGGAACAAAGCCACCAAAAATATCATTACATAAAATGCAACTCCCAACCAAGGAAGGTGGCTTTGGGCTCCCAAATCTGGAATCATATCACCAGGCTTACCTGCTGAGTAAGACTAATTATTGGAGAGCTAGCAAGAATCCCATTTGGGTTTCTCTCGAATATAGTTTCTTTGAACCTCTTGTAGGGTGGACTAAACTCGGCTCCAATTTTATGAAATATCCTATTATCCTGGATATTATTAAAGCACCTATAAAAATTTGGATGAATATAAATAAAAATAATAAGGATGACCCCTATCAGCATGAGAAATTAACAATATGGGCCAATCCAAAATTAAAAATTGGAAATCAAGTAATAATTTGGCAAAATTGGATGAAAAAAGGTATTTCGACATTGAATCAATTAATTGATGAAAATTATATATTTGTGGAATATAAGACTTTGCAAGTAAAGTATGGATTAACTAGTGAAACACAATGGCAATACATCCAATTGAAACGTATGTTGGAAAGGCAGATTGGCCCTGACGCTATAGTAGCATCGGAAACACCTATGCTGCTACAAGACTTAATATTTGCAACAAAAACAAAAAACTCTACACTTGCACTATATAAAACCCTACTCAACAGGAAGAAATATGATTTAGAATATGATAGACAAAAATGGAGCGAAGAGTTAGGGGTACAGATAACAAATGATATATGGGAGTCAAGTATAAAATCAACAAAAATAGCCTCTATAGATTTACGACTAAGACTTATTCAACAGCAAATAATATTTAGAATCCACTGGACTCCAGCAAAATTATACCAGAAGAAAATAACAAGTGCAGACAACTGCTGGAGATGTGGGAGTAAAAAGGCGAACTTAGTACATATGTTGATTAATTGCCCGATGATAAGATCATTTTGGTGCAAGGTGAGGATATTTATAGCAAGAGTAATAAAAAGGAATTGTTATTTAGGGGAACTGAATTTAATTCTAAATTATATTCCGGAAACGTGGGAGATTTCAGCGGGCGAAAAATATATATGGTTGTACCGTGCTATATTAGAAGCAAAAAAACTTGTTTTGATGAATTGGAAGAGCCGTAAAAAGATTCCATTGAGCAAATGGATTGATAATATGGACAGATTAGCTACATATGAACGAATTACGTGTCATCACAAAATAAGAATGGATAAATATGAAGAAATCTGGAATGAATATTTAAGCGATAAGGTGGACAGTGGTGGGAGGTAGAGGGAGGCGAGAGAGGTGGGGAAACAGTGTTTTAAAAAAAGGTGTAGGCCTAGGTATATCAGTGTATTCAAAATTGAATTGTCAAACTGTGCTATTATTATTATTATGGTGTTTATTGTTTGTGTTTTTGTGGTTGATGTTTGTACTGGGGGAAAAATGATTAAATAAATAAATACTTTGTCTCCCACTTCTTGGAGGTGGTGGGGCTTCAAAATATATGAATATTTTGCAGGACACAACCAGGCAATCCTATCTAAAAATAAGTCTGGCAATGGAGAGAAATAGAGGTGTTGTCAGGGCCTGGTCATTATACTTTGGTAAGGGAATACGCATCACCCTGCTATGTAACATTTGAGTTGGCAGGTGGAGGAGATGCCCATCTTTAAAGTTTAGAGGATGCTTGTGGACCATCACCCAATTGCTCAGGTTAAAGGCCCCTTTCCCAGTCTCATTCATTACCCATTACTCAAAGACCCTGTAGGCAGAACAGAAAGAAGTGGTGAAGAAGGTATACATAAAGAGGAATGGAGAGTCAGGCCTTTACAAGTTTCAACCAACAGAAGACTCGTCAGCTTCTGCATAGTCCAGTGCTGTTAGCTAAAAGGTAAAGGTTACCAGAACGCCACTAGCAAGGAGATAAGGCACCACAAACCTGTGTGTGGCACATCATTGGAGTCCAGCAGAGTCAACAAACTGTGCATAGACCAATCACTAAATCTAATGTGGTTTAGTCTTTGCCTCATCCCTGGTTTATGTTCCATGCAGATGAAGATGAAGATGATTATTATTATTAATTTTGTTTAGGTATCATTTAATTTATTAATGGGGTTTAATTTATTAATGGGTGGGACGTGGGTGGTGCTGTGGTCTAAACCACAGAGCCTAGGGCTTGCTGATCAGAAGGTCGGTGGTTCGAATCCCCACAACGAGGTGAGCTCCCATTGCTCAGACCCAGCTCCTGCCCACCTAGCAGTTTGAAAGCACGTCAAAGTGCAGGTAGATAAATAGGTACCACTCCAGCGGGAAGGTAAACGGCATTTATGTGCGCTGCTCTGGTTCGCCAGAAGCGGCTTAGTCATGCTGGTCACATGACCCGGAAGCTGTACACCAGCTCCCTTGGCCAGTAACGCGAGATGAGTCCCGCAACCCCAGAGTCAGACACAACTGGACCTAATGGTCAGGGGTCCCTTTACCTTTACGTTTAATTTATTAATCATTCCCATATATAAAACAGTTATATAAATTAAAAATATATATATTTCAGTGTATCTGAAGAAGTGTGCATGCACACGAAAGCTCATACCAAGAACAAACTTAGTTGGTCTCTAAGGTGCTACTGGAAGGAATTTTTTATTTTATTTTATACATAAAAATAGTTGACATAATTGCACACATAAAAACAATTTTATACAAAACAATTATAAATATAAATAAGGGATTAAAACAACAGCTGTGTTCACATACATAAGATCAATTCAGATCACAACCTGGATAAAGATTTTGGAAGGTTTATTGAAAGAGGAGCATCTTATGCAGGCATTGAAAAGGCAAAAAGAAGGATGGGCAACCCAGTCAGATGGGTGGAGTACAAATAATAAAAATATTATTAAAAAATATTATTACCTGTCTGGTATGCAGTGGGAGGGAGTTCCAAAGGATAGGTGTCATTACACTAAAGGCCTGATTCTGGCATTGTACAGAACAGACCTCCTGATAGGATTCCCTCTTCTTCAGAAAACAGTAATTGGGTATGTAAGGAACGAGGCAATCTTTTAGGCATCTTGGTATTTGTACACCAATACCAGCACCTTGAACCCATCTCAGTAGCTAATTGGCAGCCAGTGTACATACAGGTGTACATGCAGTCAATAGGTTTTACATTGATTGCTTCAGCCTTTGAAGGCATCCTGCTTTCAGTGGGGAAATTGACAGTTATGCTGTAGTTAGCTACTGTGCCTTTATTCATGAATATGTCAGCCTCTCCCCAGACTTATGCTCATATCGTCAACTTTCATGCTTCTCCATTTTCTTGGGTACAGGTATGCTACCTTTAGAGTGGTGTATGCCCAAAAGAGTGTAAGTGAATGTTTCTTTTTCAAAAGAAAAGGCCAAGTAATTTTTACTTTGTGTTGAGTGTGGCCATCTTTTCTACAAACTCTTCAGCTATGCCTCTGTCAACATCCTGGCCCTGCTCCTGTGGTTTTGACAGGATCCTGATACACAAAATTTGCAGAGGAAAAGCTTTTTCTGGTATAGATATAAGTTGTTGGAGGAGCTTCACCTCCTTAATTGCTGTGTCACAGGCTTCTATTATAAGCACAGGAGCAAGAGGAGTTTGTTTTTTAAGGGTGGCAAGTTGTTTTGTGGTGTGATTTCAAACTTATGTTCTTGAAAAAGGAGCAGGTGGTGCTGTGGTCTAAACCACTAAGCCTCTTGGGCTTGCTGATCAGAAGGTCGGCAGTTCAAGTCAGCACGATGGGGTGAGCTTCTGATGCTCTGTCGCAGCTCCTGCCAACCTAGCTGTTTTGAAAGCATACCAGTGTGAGTACATAAATAGACGAGAAGGTAAATGGTTTCTTTGCGCTCTGGCACTTGTCACAGTGTCCCGTTACACCATGCTGGCCACATTACCCAGAAAGCTGTCTGAGGACAAACTCCAGCTCCCTTGGCCTGAAGCGAGATGAGCGCTGCATCTCATAGTCAAGTTTGACTGGAAACCATCCAGGGGTCCTTTACCTGTACCTTTACCTTGGCAAACTGAATTCGTGCCCTGCCATATTTGCTATTGAGATGGGTCAGAGACCTGATTGTGACATTAGTGAAAATGGAGACATGGTGTGGTATTCAACTAAGTGTTATTCACAGAAGACCCATTTAAATTAATGAACATGATTAAGTTTGGTCCATTAATTTCAATGTGTCTACTCTGAATAAAATTTAGTTGAATACTACCCATGTCCTCTTTTGTTGCACCTCTTTGGTACTGGGACATTGAAGCTTGGCCTAACTTTGTGGCTGAGATTCTGAATGTGACTGAGCTTGAACTAGGCCTCTGAACACAAAAGTTCAAGCTCCACCACATTCTCCCTCTATGACGTTAAGTGGATCTGGCAACTCATCTGGGCCTCTGTTCCCCATGTGTATAGAAAGGTTAATAGAGGTTGTAATTTTAAATTTGTCAGTGATTGTGAGGCCACTTGGACATTTAGTTGTTGAAGGGTGTGCCATATGATGAGCAGGTAAGCTAACAAAGTGAACCCAGGTGCCCTGGTGAAGGGCAGAGTAGGGAGAAACATGGGCAGCAGAGTAGATTGGGCAACTAAACTCATGGAAAATGTCTAAGTCTTTTCCCCTGCAAGCAAAATTCAACTGTAGGCCAGTCTTTATGGTGGATTAAAGCTACCAGCTGGAGGATAATTATTCCCCCATTACAGCTACAGTAACAAAGATCTATCTCCACATTCCCTTCCTCCCTGGCTTGTACAGTATCTTGTCTTTATTCGTCAGACTGGCTTTTTGTTTCCCCCCTCCTGTCGTTTTCCGGGAAGAGTTAAGGAGCTGAATTTGTTGGGTTTCAACCCATAAGGAAAGGCAAAACAGAGCAGAAACCAAAATATAGCCATTTGGTTAAAAGAAAACACACACCCATGTTTCCCTTTATTTTATCACTGAGTTGATCTTATGGTGCAAGTGATTGCTTCATGGATTCTTGTCCTGAAGCTGCTGTGTACAAATTGGAGATTACTGGCTATCGTGAGCTTGTGCAAGTGTTATTTTGTATGGGGTTTCCCCCACTGATAAATATAGTGCAGGCTAATGGTCACTGATCATCCTGATTTACATATTCTTGGTTAGAGATGTAACAAGAAGGCAAGAGATCACTATGGCCTGATTTTAATGTGGGCAAGTCAATTGCTTGTACTGTATTGGAGTTTGGCTGTTTCAGCAGATGTACCATTTTTACCCTGCTGCTGATTTGGGGAAGTGCCAAGATGAGTCTCTTGGGGCTAGCATTTGCTTAGCATGGAGTGCCAAGCTTTTTAAAGTCTACCCCATTGTGCAAGCAGAAATCCTTGTGCTGATGGAATGAGTTAGTTGGATACCTATGGCTGTACACCATGAAAATATAACAGGGAAGGATAGCAGGCCGGAAAGGGAAGGGTTGTTGCTCAGTAGAGGAACACATGCCTTCTGTGCAGTAGGTTACAGGTTCAATTCCCGGTATCTCCAGTAAGAGCTGAGAAAATATTCCTGTCAGAAATCCTAGAAAGCTGCTGCCAGTCAAAATAGAGTCTGTACTGTCTGTATCAGTACAGAGCTAGATGGGCCAATGATCTGACTCAGCATGACAGCTTCCCATCTTCCTATGATTTTTTTTTTTTTTAAAAAAAATACAGATTGCTGTCAGATTTTTAAATACTACCTGCATTCATGAAGGCTATAAATGAACTTATTTTATATGGAAGTTTGTGTCAAAGCAATGGAACCAACCAACAAAACTCCATGTTCTCTGCTAGTGTCCCCGGTTTCAATTAGGTTTGAAGCACATCCATTATCAGACTATAAGCCAGTATGATCAACAATTTTACATGCTCATGTCATCCTCAGATTTTATTTGGGCTTCTGGGAGGCTGGAGTGAAGAAAAGTAAAAACAGACTTTTATACCACTTTATGTTTTATCTAAAAGTGGCAGTGTGCAGACTCACTGTACTTATCCCCATTTGGCAAGCAATATTTTTCTCTCATGTTGTTGGAACATTTTCCCAGTCACTACTAGCCAATATAGGCCACACACACACGAACAACGAATCCCTGCTTCCTTCATGTTGAGCCTTCCCATGGAACAGTCACTGATTAAAAGTGACATTTAAAATTTCCGGTTTACTTTTTCACTGCCTCTGTTTATTGCCTCTCCCCCTCCTTCCTGCACACACACACACACACACGCGCGATATGGTTGAAGCCAGCTCACTGCCCCTATTCCATTGTAGTACCTTTTGCTATTGGATGTCATTGTGTAAGCAGTGCATTCCAAGGCAAAATGTTGTTATTCCAAAAGGAATTGTTATCAAGAGGCTTAATTTTAAACGCCTCTAAAACCAATAAGGCAGACTGCTATTAAGATGCTGAATGAGGTTTCAAGAGTTTCACTCACTCACTTGGTGTCAGCTGGAGCTAGGAAAGCTCATGACCTCTTTAAAGCAGATGCCTCAGAATAACCCTCAGACTGCCCGGTGAAACGACTCGCTTAACACTGGGAGAGACAAGGTGTGAATGTCCATGTTCTATGCATATTTATCATAATTTAGATATCAGGAATGGTTTTATACTGAATTAGACTAGTGGTCCATTTGGCCCAGTAGTGTCAACTGGCTGCTCTTCAGAAAGATCAAGTGGGGCCTCTACAAGTAGAGCCATCAGATGTCAGGCAAGACTTGGGAAGGGAGTTCATAGTCGTGTATCTCTAAATAGCCGGGACTCTTGTGCCATTGACAATTTAGAACACACTTTTAACTAGTTTGCAGAAAAGCAATCAAATTAATGTGTTTTTTTAACAGCAGAAAATGAGGTCCACTCTAGATTGGAGTACTAAAAACTACATTTATTGCATGAAAGAGAACAAGTAAGATGATGACTTATGTGGACCAAGTGGTGATCATAGAAGCAGAAATTGCAACCCCCCCCCCCGGTTAAATATTCAAGAGGATAATAGATTGTTGAGTTATTGTGTAACTCCCATTCATTTCCATGTGGTTTCTGTTGGAGAACTTCCCAGTTGACTTGCTCTTTGCCAAATATTAAATTACTCTTTGCAATCAGAGTGTTCAGGATCAGTTGTGTTACAAACTCAGTAAAATTGTGATCCTATGGTGTAAGGTTCTCAGTTGTTGCTCGTGAGTAACCAAGCCGACTCTGTCGTTCCTTTTTTAAAGTTCTTTATTGTGCAGTGATTTACAGTGCAGAGCATAAGGTTCACGTCTGTCTCCTCCTCAGTCAGAGTCCGGGAATGACCCCTGCTGGTTCTTTGACCAGCATAAAAGCCGTGGTATGCAGAACCCCCGCCTACCACCCCTGCACCGACCCACTCTGCGCAAGTGGGGCGACGGAAGAGTTGCGCCTTCCCCTGCCTTAGCTTGGTGCAATGGCTCTTCTACCTTACCAGAGCCCTGATTCCCACTTCCGCGATCAGCTTCCCCCTCCCCACTAGAGGGATCACTGATTCCCCCACTGGACGATGAGGAATTGCTCAACATATGAGGCGTGGGCTCGCAATACTGAGAAAGCCCTAACACCTCTCCACTCTGGGACGAGGCAGTTCCCTGACAGCTGGCTTTGGAATGACATCCCCAGGGGTCATAGGATACAGCAGACCTTCTCCACCATTGGTTAGAGAGGGAGGTCTGCCATCAGAGAGGGACCCCAGAATGCTTCCTTATAGTGGTGGCAGAGAGCTCTGCTGCTGGTACTCCAGTAACAGAAAGAACAAGGGTGTGGGTTTCCTGGGCACATTGGGGGAAGCTTTGGATGCAGTGGATTTAAAGCCCCCTACTGGGCATGCCCTTGGAACAGGAAATAATGATTTCCCTCCCATTAGAGTCTATTGTGGGGGGTGGCTTTCCCCACCCTCTGCTGATGTGAGCCCCTGGTGTTTCTTCTTCCCCTCCCCAGTAGGATTGCTTTGTAAATATGTGCTTCTGCTTCATAACAGATGTGTTTGCAACATAGCCAAATGCTGACACATATATTTGTGTGTAGAAAGTGGATCAACATGGAAACATTAATTTTTCTTAGAAATATGCAAAGCCCCAAGAACGAAAATCTTACCCACAAACTCCCCCTTAGCCTCATTAGGGGATGATAGCTATTCCCCATCTGTTAATTCCTGCCTCTTTGTGATCTGCTGCTACCTAAAAGGGGCAAGTAAGTTGTGCTATCATAATGAACTGGATAAACAATTCCCCAAACAGATTAAAACTAACTGTAACTTGTAAAGGGTGGGAGGATGGGGGGTATGTAGTAATTATATTTTATTAGCTAGCAAAGCACCATTTTTTGCTTTCAAAGGATAATTCTATGTAAATCATCTTAATTAGAAGTGTCAGACAAACCTGTGAAGATCATAGTTAGCAAGTAATTTCCTATGTATGGGTTATAATTTAAACCACATGGATCGCTCGCTGTGTGGCAATATGCTGGCCATGAAATAATGTGGGGAGTGTCGGTTGAGGTTATTACTATGTAAATGTGTGATCATTTCAGACCGCTCCTGACTTGCTTAGTGATTAAAGAGAATTCTGAGGTCTCCAAAGATTGTGCTCTTTGCAAGGGCCTGGAGCAGGAAACTTTAAAAGGTGCTGGAAAGTGTTTGAACTTTAAAGGTCGTGATTTCCCTTTTACCATTTTTAATTTGCCACCACTGTTTATGGGAAGGAAGGTTGCTCTTTGCTTATGGCCTCTCACTTTCCCAACCATCAGGCTAGCAATTAATGATTTGCTCTCAGAAGAACTGGACAAGAGAGAGTGTTGCCGCTTCACACAATACATTTACCTATGCACATAATTTACCTGTGTGTTTAAAAACACAACCTCTGACTTGGTTCTTTAATCCCAGAAGAAAAGGCTGAAATGGAGGTGTCAGCCTGTTCCGGGTTTTGTGTCCTTATAATGAAGCAACAGATAGGCAATACTGTACTTTTAGGAAGAATGGTCCCTTGGCCTGACCTGGTAAGACTATATTAATGCACTGAAATGACACCCACAAAAATCACATTCTAATTCTCTAGATGAATTAATCTGGACTAGTTACCACTAGTTAAATGATCTTCAGCATGTGCTTTTACTACTGAGAGTAGAATCAGAAGCACTTATACTCCTCCTCAAATATTGTCAACTTGCTTTGTAATATTTAACTGTGCTCATCATCTTGAGGCCCTTCTTTGTCTGCCCTCTTGTGTACACAAGAGGCCTGGAGGGTGGCAACACAGGAACGGGCCTTTTTTGCGGTGGCTCCCTGTTTGTGGAGTGCTCCCCACAGGAAGACTCACCTGGCACCAGGCAAAAGCTTTGGCCTTTTAACTATCTGTGGGATGTTTTTAATGTATTTCTCTTTCCTTTTGGTTTTCATGTATCCATGTGGGGTGTAATGTCTGTCTGTTTGTTTGTCCATTCATTTGTAAGTTGCTTTGGGTTGCCCTGGGCATGTTGAAGCAACTAATAAATTCAATAAATAAAAATAAGAATCATTCATTTCCTCACTGCATCATGGAAAGGAAGAATTGGTTAAAAACCATAAAGCCTATTTAACTGCCAACATCATAGGAACCACATTCCCTTCTTGGCAGTGCTCCGAGAGCCACATGTCAGTGTTGGTCAGGGCGAGAGGCAAAAGTGGGCAGAGCAATAAAAGTGAAGGTAACTTCTGTATGGTAGGCTAGTTTCTTTACACTCACACATCTCTCTCTGTCCTCCATCCAGCTAAGCAAAAGCCCTCAAGGAAGGTGCAAAGCAAGGCTGGTGAGGGGTGTGTCTCAGCAGGATGTATAACCTGGGGAGAGTCCTGAGGGCTATAGAGAGAGGAATGGTGGGCCACCATTGTTCCCCTGCCCTGAGGAGAAGAGTATGGTGTCTCCATGATTACAAATTTAAAAAACCCCTTTTGACAATCATTTAGTAAGAATGGGTTAGAAAGAAAGAAAAGAGTACAAAGAGAGCAAAACTAACTGGAGGGGAATGACGTTAAGTAATGGGCAATCTAACACTGGCTTATGCTGGCCAGGGTTTTTTCCCTTTTTTTGTTCGGGTGGCTCCTACTTTTTTTAATCTCCGCTTTGGCTTCCGTGGGAAATAATTGGTTTCAAGGCAGGCATAGTTGAGGGACCCAATCCTGGTGCTTCCCAGGGGAATGAAAGAGCTGTGAACCTGGCACACCCATGACCGCCTCTGACTCAGCCCCAGAGCACCCAGTTTGGGGGGCTCCCCACAGTGGAAACATCTCCAGTGAATCTGGGGGTTGGGATTGCTCTCCAGATAGGTAAATATCTGCAGTGCAACTATGCAATCCCAGGTGATTCTTTTCATTCTATCACATGGCAACACACACAACATACTTCCCTTTTGATAAGGAATTGGATAACTTGGCCTCCTACCTCCATGAAGTGTGCACAAAAGACCAGCTTTTTGTCAGTGACCCCAAAGAGTTGCATTGGTTGCTATTGAGAAGGGAGGTAGAATTGAGGTGGAGATGACTTTTGGTCTTCAATTTTTTAGGGGTCTGTGATTGTGACAAAGAAGCAGTGGTGGCATGGGAAGCTTTGCAGTCCCCAGGAGCCAACACCTTCAAAATACCCTCCTCACTTCGTTTTTCTACACCCAGCCATCTGCCAACAAAAGGCAGATTAAAGCTAGCCAAATTCAATTTCTACTCACTGCTGCCACAGCTCGACATCTGGGGCTAAAGTGTCCCCGACAAAGCGAACATGACAGCCACATTGCTTTTTTGTCACATCCAGTAGCATGTTGATCTTCTAAAAGTCTCATAAAAATTTATTGATGTCTCCCATATTGCTGTGATTGGGAAGAAAAGTGTGTGTGTGTGTGTGTGTGTGTGTGTGTGTTAATGCTTCTAGAATAGATCTGATTTGATATGTCTTGTTCTATTGTCAGCATCTGTTTAGCAAGGCTTTTTAATACTTTCTGGCTGCCGATCAGTCATCCCTAGCTTGGGATGCCGACTTGCATACAAATTTTATTATTAAGTACAATTCCTTCTCTCCCCACTATCCTCCCCCCACCACCACCCTCCCCTCTACCTATCCACCCATCCATCCATCAACCCCCCCAAGGCTAAGAAGAGGGACCTCCAGCTGTGGGAGCCCTGCAAGCGCAAGACATCAGCTTGGGTAACATATTTCAGAGCCCCATTTTTGCCTGTTGCAGGTGCTTTGTATCAGTAAATCGAATCATGGGGAAATCATTTATTTCCTAATGCTGTTTGTGGCATGTTAGCTGGAGAATTTACATGAGAGAGATTACTTTAATAACCAAAAAAATTACAGTGCGGGGTCTCCCCGCCCCGTCGCCTTTGATATGTAATTGTTTCAAATTTAACCTGTCTGGAGTGAGGGTGAAAGGCATTATTAAATCTGAAGCATCTTGCTCCAGGGAGGGCGGGGAGGGGGAGGATCACCCTAGTGTGAACCTCCTTCCAGCCGTTAAATAGAAATGGAGTGAAATTAACAAATCAACCAAGCAGAGAGAGAGAGAAGGAATTCCTACAGCCTGGAGAAAGGCCCTTCTAATTTTAGTAATTTGTCTCTCTTTTCTCTGCTCCACATTCTCCTCCTGTGACCCAGTCCTGTGTGATACCTAATGCTCTTCATTCCTGCTAGTGTCTCTGTACATTAATTTTGTTCGAGGGCTGAGATCCTTACTGGACCAAGGGTCTCAGGGAAAATGTGAACTGCAGAGAAATGTAACCATTTATATTTAGAAATGTAATTCCTTATCAGGTATCCTCTGACTAATAGGGACTGTAATCAGTCACAGAGCAACAAGGCAGTGTATATGAATGACTGCACCCAGACAGGGTTATACCAGGAAGGTGCCTGTCACATCAGCGTCCCACAGGACGCTAACTTCGCAGCAGGATTTCTGGTCAAACAAGGTGGCAAGTGCTTATAGTAGAATTTTCAACCAGTTTCTGTGTCCCATAAGCAGTAGGAGCAGGTGATAATGCTTTGTGAGACAACTTATCCACAGCACAACTAACTGCTTTTCTGTATGGCAAGTAGGTCTCTTAATGGTTTCCCAAATCATCTGGGGGGTTTTCCAGCACACTTTGGTTTCAGTTTCACCCCTTTACCTGCCTCTCCTAGACTGGGCTGTGGTTTCATCCAAGATCCTGTCTTACCCAACATGGCCAGTTCAAGAAGTCATCAGGGTTGGGAATTTGCCAGGGCCCAGAACCAGTAAGGGGACAACTAACTGAAAGTGAATGCCACCACTTTGACTGTCATTTGCTACTAGGATTGACTAGGTTTGGAAGGGACACTAGAGCAAACCCTTAACTAAGTTGAGATTTTTGTTTTTTTTAAGAATCTGGCTGAGATTTGCCAAGTGTGTATGCCATTACTTCTGACTAGTTTGCATGCCTTGCTTCCTTCTGCTCTCCAGGGCTGTGCTTTAGTTCTCCCCACACCCTCAACAGCTTAATCAGGGTACCATGGAGCTCCCTTTGTGCATTCACTCTGCAATGTGGTAAAGTGCTACCCATAGCTCCAATCACTAGGTAATACCACTGCTACCCTGCCTATGAGTCTTCTTTAAGCTAGTGGGTGAGCAGGCTTTGATCTTGGGAATGGGGGAATTGCCAGCAAACTCACTCCACTTGCCACTGGATGCCAGAGTCAGCCTAACCTCTTCTTATTCCCCGTTGGCACAAATCTCTGGAGTAAGTTACCTATCAGCCTGGCTCATGGGTCAGTGGAGTCACTGCTGCAACTACAGCTGGGCTGCTCACAATGGCAGGTCATGAGGGGAGGATAATTGGCTTTGGAACACCCTGTTTTGGGGCTTTCTTCTGGCCTCCATCAGTGTGGAAGAGGGGACAGCATGAGACAGACCACATATACAGAAGCCTCGATAGATGTGGTATTCGGGGGCAATGGTTGCTTTGCTTAGGTGAGAGGAAAGTGGCAGGATCTACTCTTGGGTTCCTATCAGACAAATTTAAGTTAAGAGAAAGCACTGCTGTGGGGGAATGCTTGAGGTATGTCTATCCAATCTTTGAGCAATGGAATATTTGGTGTAAGAAGAGTTGTGAATGGATGTGTAGTGGTTTGGGCAGGCCATTGTAACACGGGGATGAGAAACCTCCAAAACACCATGCCTCAGAACCAGATAACGGAGGTCTTTGCAGCCCATGCTCCAACCTAATGGTGTGCCAGCTGCCTCACTCCATGCTCTGCTTCCAGTTTGGTTGCCTCCCTCCCTCCGATCTTGCTGTCCCTCATTCTCCTCTGCAAAAATGAATGAGGAGATACAAAGAGAACGAGGAGAGTTATTAAATGGTCCTTGTCCAAGTTGCCCAAAAAGTCTCCAGAAGCTGGAGCCAGTCCAGTTAAATGGCCATGGTTTCAAATTGCAACACTATGCATTTCTTCTGTTTATGATACTTAATGGTGTATTTTCCCATAGAGCCAGACCTGCCTCCCTAGTAGACATGGAAAGCTTTATTATGCTACAAGAATTATGTGGATGTAAAAGGCAGATGCACTTCAGAGCTTCTGTGATACCTAGAGTATGATTTTGGATACAGGAAGTCAAAGTTATATCCTTGCTCAGCTTCAAAGTTGACAGGGTAGCACTGAGTGTCACTGTCTCTCAGTCTAATCTGCCTCACAGGTTTTTTGTGAGAACACCAATCCTGCTCTAGGATTCAAATGTAATATAGAAATAATAGGGATAGGAAGTTGGGTGCAGCGTGGTGGTGATGGCCTTCTGTGTGGAAAGTGAATTCCTAGTTGTCTGGATCTCATTACAGCACCAAGCCCCCCCAAAAGGTCTGAAAAGTCTTACCTTGTAGAATTTATCTGCCCACTTTCAGTATGGTACTGATACTCTTCTTTTCTCTCTTGACAGTAAGAACTCTATATTGAAGGATGTCATGGCTCCAGGTACTCCCAAGGTAAGTGAGCCAACTTTGGTCACATATTGTTTTCCAATATCCTCCATGCCCCTACAAACACTCTGTTTCTTGGTCCAATTTGATCTTCCTTTCATAATCTTCATAACAGTATGTGGTATCAAACAGTTGTCTCGTCCTGTACGCAGACCCTGAAGTTCCCTGGGCAGGGGACAGTCACTTAAGTCTTTATTTCTGCATCCCTCTTTATATTAGTGCCTCAATACGTAATGGGCATGCTTATAACCCATTGCAAAACCATTTCAGCATTCTAAATACTTCCAGGTTTTACTAGAATTGGCCTTTGGGTCCCTGCAATTGGAAATTAAATCATCACATTGGGTGCTCTGGAAGCAAAGACACTAGTTTCGTGAAGTGGGTGTCTGCAGCAATTCTATCTCCTCTGTCTCCAACCTCCATTTGTAATGTGTTAGGGGTGGGATGTGCTTAGCTGTGGCTAAACAAATGTGTATGTGGTGGCAAATGCAGGGTCATTGCTGAATAATGTAGGAAGTGGCCCTTAGGTCCAAGCAGAAAAACTTTGTAGGTTATTGTGGCACCTGCTGTCATAGGCTACTAGTAATGTGTGCGCCACACCTTATACAGTGTGGTCTTAGTGCTACTCCGGCAGATCATGAGCTGCTGTTCCTGATCCAGAAACAAACATACACAGCAGAAGCAGGCATGCAAGTAAAAGGGAACACATCAATTAAAAATCAAGAATCTTCATATTCGCCTTTGTATCTCACAAGGGAGTAGGAAAGAGCAGCATGAAAAGCAGCTCTTGTACTGTGCATTTTGGTTGTGCTCATTGCTGGATGGTGATAACTCATCTGTCCCAAACACCAAGCCTGAGGAGGCGTTCAATAGGCAGATTAGTTGTTTGGAAGTAAATATAGAGAGTTAGAGACAGTCACCAGATAAGGAAGAAAAAGGCCTTTTCTCCCAGCAGGGATTGAGCCTTTGAAGCTTCAAGCAACAAAGAATCCCATTTGCTTTGAGTGAAGGGATTAAGGCAGGATAGTTGAGGGGTCCTGTGTAACGAAGATCACTTGTCTGCTGTCGCCACATGGCGTCCCCCTCCCTTCACTCTCCCACCATCACCTAAGAACGTTAAGAAGAGGGGGCTTTTGAATTCTTCTTACAGCCTCTTGGCCTCAGAATTGTTATTCTCAAGTGGCACTTGCTTGAAGAACAGGCCTGCGTGTTGCAAAAGATGCTGCGCTTCTCACTTAATAGCTATATTAAGTGTAAGTCTGCCTTGGTGTTCAGCTGGTGGGTCAAGATTCACTATCAAGTCATGGGCTGATCTGAGGTGGGTTGTATCAGCAGTGCTACCACCATTTAAGTATATGGTGAAAAATAAATAAATAAATGGTCCTTAAATATATGTTTAGCTTAAAAGTGGGTGCTGGGTCTGAAAAGGATGAAGAGTAGTGGTCTGGAAACACCATTCACCTTCCTCCTCAACCCCTGGTTTGCTGGGATTCTCTATGGTTATTTAGTGGGAAGATAAGTGAGTCCCACTCACATGTTCCAGGAAAGAATCTTGACATTGAAATAAAACCTGCAAATTGCCCCGGAACGATCAAAGATGCCAAAAATTGTGCAAAGGAAATAGGCAAATTTAATAAATTTCACATTTTATGTAGGCTTGCACATTTTGGATTTTAATTTTCAAAATGGGATTCCTGCCCCTGCCCCCGTACTGCTGCCACTAACAGTTGACTAAAATAAATGCTTGGGTGCAAGTTTTGAGATACAAGGATTATTTGTTGAAGATGCAGTACCATAATGTTTGGTGGGTGCTAAATGCTTGGGTTTAAGAAATGTTAGGATTTAATTAGAACTGGTATGTTAGGACTGATAATAGCCAGACTCATGTGTAACACCTGGAATCTTGTGCAGCCAATTGGGGTCGCGTGTAACAGTGCATTGAAGTTTAAAAAGAAGAGAGGGAAGGGATGGCAGGGAATTCTGATGCTGCGTTACTGTTTCTGGCGGTCTGCCTGACCACTAACTTCCTCTGAGGAGGAAGAGTTTGATGAAGCTGTTTCCAAATATCTCACAGTGGATAGATTCTTTACTGAATTTTCTCTGTACTTTAAGCCAGAAAGGGTACTATTTACCTAGATTCCTCCATCAGTGTTCCTGAATCCCTAGTAACAGCTTTGCCATGTACTTCTGTGATGACCTTGGGGAAATCACATAATACCTCAGGGCTTCATCTCTAAAAGTGATAGACGATAAAAGATTAATAATTAAATCTGCTCATTGTGGCTGTAGGGGAGAGGGAGAGACCAGAGAACTGTCCATGTATATTTGAAATATGTCAGCACTTAGGGCTGGTATTCATGTGGGAGAAAGACTGGGAAAAAGATTGGGTAGTTGTAATTAAGTTTGGAAACATATCCACTAAGGCTGTGATCCTAAGTATACTTTATTGGAAGTGAGCATTATTGAAATCAATGAGACTTACTTCCAATCACATGGATTTAAGAACAGAATTCCTTCCTTCCTATCAACCAACAAACCAAATTCCACATATTGAAAACTCACAGGAGACATGGAAGACTCTCTGGTGCTGGTTTTTAAAAAGTACCAGTAGTTCGAACATAACCATATAGAGTGTGCGACGGATGATCTGTGTGCGCTAGGCAGAAATGAGGTATAGTTCTGACTTCTGTGTCCAAAGCTGAGTGGAAAATAGTACCAAGAAATACCTTTTTTGAGATACAAGAAGGATGCCATACTTCAGTAGTAGAACACATATTTTGCATGTAAAATGTTCCAGATTCATTCTCTGGCATGGATGGCAATGAACCACTAGCAGTAGACAATGGCGGAGCGTAAGCCAGCGCTACCTGGGATGGGTGCGTGGGGCGTGCCCCCCAGGGGGGCGGGGCACAGAGGGCGGCCTCCCATGTGCCAGTGTCCAGGGGATAAGAGGGACATGGAAGCTGCCACCTACTCTCCTCCACTGGGTCAGGCCTGACCCAGGGGCAGACCTGTGGCCAGGCACGAGCGCAGCAGCCAAGGCGCAGCTCCTTCTCATGTGGAGCCAGGCTCCAATGAAGGAGATAGATAGATAGATAGATAGATAGATAGATAGATAGATAGATAATACTTTATTCGGCTATAAGCCCACAAGGTAAAACAAATCAATAAATAAAACAGCATTTTACATTTTAAAATATCAACTAAAATATTTCAGCGCATAATCTCCTTCGCATTACTTACAATCTCTAGATGTACCGTATTATGGCCTTGAAGATAAAGATGGTGCATAGAGTGAAGGAGCCTGCAGTGGGGGTGCCCGTTTGCACTCAGGGCCACCCCCCCCCCATGCTACGCCTATGCCAGGCACAGCACTTTAAAGTGAAGACCTGTGCCTGGGAAGATTGGGGCAAATAAGTGTGGACAAGCCCAGAGAGCAAAGTTATTGGGATTCCTTGCATGGCAATATGCTAGCATGGTCAAGTCTTTGCCTTCCCCAGCTTTCATTGAGGCATGGAGAACTGTCCTCTGGTGTAACTCAAACAGTGGTTCAAATTGCCAGAAGTCAGGAAGTTGAAGTTGGCTTTCCTCCTTAAGCATTTATCTACAGTATTAAGTGCTGCTGTGGCTTCCTGAAGACAGACAGACAAAGGAGCCAGTGGGAGTATGTGAGTTTTACTGGGCATTGGGAAAGTGTCAGAGAATAAAAGATGCTGGTGGTGTTCGCGTCTTGAGATGCTGAGACCACTGGTGCTGTTACAAAGCACAGCAAAAGCTGGTATCACTCATTGCATTCGGGTTACAGTTCCCAAGTGATAACAGCTATTAGCAACACTTTGACTGCTTCCCCACCATGCAGGGGAGGGCAGGAGACAGAAAACATGTCAAGCCATCACCTCCATGTTAAGTGATAAGTACCTATTTAGATGGCAGAGTTAAAGTCCAACGCATCAGGCAGGAAACACTTTGCGCAGGAGAGAAGGGAAAGGCCAGAGCGAGATGTAAAAAGCAGGGTTAGGGTATTTGTTGTGCTGACAGCAGCTGTGATTGATTGTTTAAGAGAAATAAACTGCCTGTGTTTTCGGGGCTATCAAAAAGCAGGAGCCCAGCACTTAATAGTCTCAAATGGGTGGCCTTGAAAGGAAACAAAGTGTCACTGCTGCCGGCTCACCGCTTCCCAGTGCTGACATCTGACCTGTCTCTGAGACAGGGAGGGGGTAGTTTTAGGAGAGGCAGCAATGAGCATATGTTACAATCTTGGTGTGTTTTCTTGGCTGTGGGCTGCTCCCAAATCATAGGTGTCCCTCGCCTTGTGTTTGCTTCCACCTGTGTCCCTGGGGTCAGCATGGCACACTCACATGTTTATGTAAGCACATACATGTATGCATCCGACATGCATGGGCACGTCTTATACACATACACACAGAGTGAACAGTCATTCACCTAGCCCAGGCATGGCCAGGTTTGCAGAGACTGGTTCTTTTTTTACTAGCACTTTGAGCTCCTGCAACCAGTACCAGAGGCAAAAGGATGGCTCCAGGGAAGAAACCAGTTACCTGTCTCCACTGCCCCACACCTACCCTGGCCGCATTAGTCTTGCATATCCGAGTACAAATATCTGAACTCTGCAGTAACTCTGGAACCCTAGCACCTCAGTTTAAGGTTTCTGCTATTGCTGATGTTAAATACCGTATTTTCCGGCATATAAGATGACTTGGCGTATAAGACGACCCCCAACTTTTCCAGTTAAAATATAGAGTTTGAGATATACTCGACCGCAGATTCTCCACCCGGCATATAAGACGACCCCCGACTTTTGAGAAGATTTTCCTGGATTAAAAAGTAGTCTTATACGCCAGAATATACAGTAACTGAGAGGCAGAACCTCCTGCTATTCTACTATGTGATCTGACTATCTACCGGTAGATTCTGATCTACCTGCTAACATACAGATGATAAAACAATTTCAAAACACTCACACCTGCATGAGTTTTTCTTGCCTGTGAATACATAGGCGCTCTCACACATAATAATAATAATAATAATAATAATAATAATAATAATAATAATAATTCAGAGATATATTCAAGAGCACCAAGATCTATCCTGTATGTGGACCTACACCTCATTTACACTACCCAAGTTTTTGGGATGGGTGAGTAAGGAGGGATTTTCTTGTTCTCTTGTCTCCCACAACAGGTACCAGTGGCAGAGTAGATAAAGGGAAGGGAAATTGGTAAGCAGCCATTGTCAATGTCCTCCTCTTCCTTCATTTGAAAGAGTCTCAACCCCACCTCTCCCTTCCTCTTTTACCTGTGGCTCCCCAAGTGGCCCATTCCTATATTTTTTTTCTTTGCTAAAGAGGTGCTGTGACCTCTTGAAAGAGAGCACTGATATCCCTCTTTGCAATGAGGATGTCCCATGCTGTCCCCTTCCATTCAAGCTTAGTGACCTATTGACTCCCTCCCCATTTCCAACTTCCCTGTAAGAGGGGCCTCCCCCCCATCAACAAGCATATTGAAGCAGGTTGCATTCAAAATTGTGACATTTTCACAATCACAATTGCAACATCCTATAAAGGCTTATTGCTTTCAGTAACCTGATAGCAGTTTGTCCAGTGTTGTTGTCAAACAAATTATTACAGAACATCTGGTAAAACAAACTACTTATGGCTTGCAGAGAAAGAAATCTTGGAGGTAACTGTTTCTCTGCCTTTCTAACTGGTTGAGGTGGTTACTTTGTTACCAGGAGTATTTACTCTGACTTTTCTGGGTAGGAGCACCACACACCACAAAACCAAAAGACTCAGGGCTCATCCACACTTCCTCTTGTCCCGCTGCTTTCTCCAGGGGAAAACCAATATTTAGTACTCAGTTGGAGCAAATGGCAATTTGGGTTTGCTCCTATAGAACTTTAAAGAGAGGGGTTTGTGGGGAAACCTCTGGAGCAAAAAAAGAGCGCTCAGACATAATCTCTGAGTTTGATGTAATAATAACTTTGGACTGTGTGTGCACATTACTGCTTGCTTCAGCTCCAGTGTGCTCCCACCACTGGTGTTTGAAGGGAAAGGATTGTAGCAAGGGGAAAACTGCTCGAACCCATGCCTAGAAAGTGTGGCTCAAGCAGAAAACTGTTCAGATCTGTGTTTTCCAGGCACAGGACAAGCGGAAGTGTGGACGAGCCCTGAAACAGCAAATAGTACAGTATATATAAAAAAGCAGCATTAATGTCTGAAAGCCTGCATAAGCAGCCAAGTTTTAACCTGATGTCTAAATAGCTTCTTACACTTTACAATGTCAATTTATAGTACTTTTCCTGACTTTGTCAAGACTTGTTCACTTTGGCTGCCATTGATAATAATTTTTCCTCTTCCAATCTCAGTCTGCACAGAATTGTATGGGGGGGGCAGGCATTTTTACGTAGGGGCAGGCATTTTTCTCTGTGTACAGCATCAAGAGGGCAGCATCACTCTGAGTGCAGCACCAAGCTACTGGTATGTTGCTCTCAGGGGGACTTGCTCTATTGTATTCAAAGCATGCAGTGGCGAAAAGCAAGGAGCCCCATGCACTACTAGCTGCTCCAGAGTGTGGGCAGCTACATTACTTAGGGCTTTTTAAAGGGCAAGGAGGGGGAAAAAACCCATACAGAAATGGTGCTGTAGTTGTCGGACGCCTCTTAAAGGGATCCACAGAATCAAGTGGATTCGTGATCTAAACCTGGTTATGATCCATCCAGATCAAATGAAGTGAGTCTGCTTTGGAATAAAACTTCTGCAGATTCTTTCCCCATCATATATGACAAAAAGAGTACAATAGTTTAGGATTGACTAAAGTTACTGTTTAAGGATATGTTAGCCTTGTGTGAAGGGATGCTCTTGATTGAGAATCCACAACTTTCCTTGATAACCCAGTCCCAGTTTTTAATCACTTTTCCCTGCTGAACAGACTGCACCTTAATTTCTACTTTCAATCTGTCCGGCAGTGCTCTCTCCTTGTGCTGTTGCATATTATAACTGATATTTCTCTCTTAGCTTGTTCTTTAAAGGGGGATTTGTCAAGTTGGAAAGCATTAGAGCAGAAGCAGAGAAGAAAGACCCCGTTATTCCTATGAGCTAAGTAGGTTGTTGCTTGGAAGCTGGCAGGGGAGGGAAGCGAGGGTGAGAGCAAGCCTTGGACAAGATTGATGGCCTCGTTGCCATTAAGAAAAAAATTAGCCGGTGGCGGCTATCATATTAAAGGGTGAAGAAGCCGTGAATTATTTTCTTAAAGATCTTATCGCTTACAATGATAATTTTACCTTCCAAAAGGCCACTTTTAATGAGGCGAGCCAGGCAAAAAGTCATGATTTAATGCCAGATTTTTTTTTCCAAACACATTTTACTGCTTTTTTGTCCATGTTTAAAAAGCACCGGTGACCTTTTTTTATTTAGCGTGCCCCAGGTGTAATGCTGAGGCTGATCCTCTTAGGGTTTATAACCTCAACAGAGAGTGCCTTTACCCAACGGAGGAATGATTTAAAGGAGGGCTAGAAATATGAGGCCTCACTGGCACTCGCACAAGTCTCTTGCTCTGCCTTTCCAGAGCGAAATGGTGGCTTGCCTTGGAAATGGTATAGGGAAAGAGCTCTTGCTGAGAAGGGTTTGGTCAGGTTGTTGGTTGCTGTTACAGATTAGTGCTTGGGAAGGAGGGGAAGGCTGGACTTCAGGCCGCTGGTCCTTCACAATTAGCACAATTACCAATACATCTGCATGCTCCATACTAGATTGCAGAGTAGGTTTATATAACCAAAAAGCTCCATTACTATGTAGAAGATAAAGCCAAGAGAAATCTAGGGTGAAATTCAACATCTTGCTATTGCAAACATTCTGTTTGCACAAGTATATCAGCTGGCCAGAGAGAACAATCCCCCCCCTCCCCATGTGCTATTCTGGGTTCTTCTTACCCTCCCCCCCCAGCCAATTTCACAGTGGGAGTAATGGGAGGAAAGCCCAATAGCAGAGGCCTTCAACTGATAGGGTTTGTTAGGTAAATCCTGCCCCCGATATTTGAGCAATCTTCAATGGTTCCAAGATGTTTGGTGACTTGGAAGCATTTATTCTCCATGACATTTTGATGCCATTCCACTGGTTCGATTCAAGAGAGAAAGAAGAAATACAATATTATATTCATTTAACAGCATTCTCTGCTTTTTTTAAATTTCAACCATTTTGCTAGGAGTGTCAAGTTTCTTTGAGAGGACAGGAAAGATGACCCAGTGTTGAGAGTGTCCAGGGGGCAAGAGGAGAATTTTTTTCCCTTGTGGATAGTAACTCCCTAGGGAACAAAGGCTGCTGGGGTATCACAGGGTTCAATCACAGGAGTTCAGGTTGCCTTTTGTGGGTTTTTTGTAGGGTGGGTTGAATTGACTGGGTTATTTGTAAAAAAACAACAACACACAACCCTCATGATTATAGTGTCAATAGTTGTATAGTGTATAGTTGTCCTGTGGCGCTGTGGTCTAAACCACAGAGCATAGGGCTTGCCGGTCAGGAGGTCGGCGGTTCGAATCCCTGTGACAGGGTGAGCTCCCGTTGCTCGGTCCCTGCTCCTGCCAATGTAGCAGTTTGAAAGCATGTCAAAGTGCAAGTAGATAAATAGGTACCGCTCTGGCGGGAAGGTAAACGGCGTTTCCGTGCGCTGCTCTGGTTTGCCAGAAGCGCTTAGTCATGCTGGCCACATGACCCGGAAGCTGTACACCACTCCCTCGGCCAGTAAAGCGAGATGAGCGCCGCAACCCCAGAGTCGTCCGCAACTGTACCTAATGCTCAGGGGTCCCTTTACCTTTACCTTACCATGGGGTTAATTGATTTGGAGGGTTGAGGATTTGATGAAATTCTCCAACACTTTTGTTTATTTAGAAACTGGGGGATGGGGAACCTGTAGCCCTGTAGATGTTTTTGGACTCCAGCTCCCAATAGCCCCAGCCAGCATGGCTAATGGTCAAGGATAATAGCTGTTTTAGTCTAGGAAAACCAGGAAGGCTGGTTCAGAGTTCACACTCTGCCCTCAGTTAGGTAGACTAAGTACAGACTATCTCCTGTTTTGGCCCATTGTATGCATGAAGAAAGAGGTTTTCTGAGGAGACCCTGAGCTGGGACCTAATTTTTCAAAGTAGATGTGCATCCTTACCTTACAAAATTACAAAAATACGGGAAAACAGACTCCATGCAGGAATAAGAAATCACCCTTAATGGAACCCAGGGTCCATTGGCCACATTAGAATGGGCCCAATTAACATTTCGATCACAATCCACAGGTCGAAGAACACTGCTCATTAGTCAAGAGGTTATGTGACCTCAAATTGTTATTCTTTTGATTTAGAAAAGCAAATTGTAAGCACTAAAACAATGGACCTTTCATATTTTCTGGTGGCAGACAATCTGCAACATAGGACAGACTTAATCTTCCTCTCCCTCAATCTATCATCCACCCACCCACCCATCCCTTCCTCATGTTTCCTCTTTACCCTCGAATCCATTTTTACTCTCTATCGAAAAGATGGTTGTGGTGTCATTGGGGTGACCCACCTTTGATCAAATCTGAGTCCAGCTTTGAGCACAAACTACCAGCCAACAACACTAATGCTGGTAGAAAGGAGCAAGATGGGCATTTAAAGCTGACAAGATTTCTAATTCTAAACCTTCTGCTCCCATTCCTCCCCCTCCATCCCATCTACCGGTATGTGCCTGATAATTCTCCTGACGCAGCCTAAATGGAGAAGCAGTTGCCATTCCACCTTGGTGAAATGAGAAACACAAATGAAGTGCAGTTTGGTGCTAGAGCAGGGGCTTGACTCACTGATACAGTGTTTAGCATGCTGCCGAGGTATTTAGAATAGAACCGCTTGCTACAATTTTAAGAAGACAGTTTATTCATCTAAACGGCAAGCGTATGTAGAAGAGGGTCTGAGATTGACGTCTTTGGGATTAGTTTAGCCCTGCATTTTTTCTGGAGGTCGTTGTCATGGTGCTCAGGAGGTTTGTAGAATAAATGGGGCCAGCGTTCTTCTTGGGACCACATGCTAAAAACTAATACATAACGTTTAATTTACTGTCTCCGTAGCTAGCCCAGCCATTTTTCAGATAATAATATTGGATTAGAGTGATTTGCAAGGGTGGATGGGAGTGGGCAGGCAGGCATGTGGGGGCTGATTAGGAGCAATGAGAGTTGTGGAGGTTCCTTAAAGCAGAGTCCATGGCTTGTGCACTTTTATTTCTTCACAGAAGCAAATTGAAAAGGGAAGTATCTTTAACTCCTGCGATCTGGGTGTTACATGCAATCTGAGAGGGTTTACATTGCAACCAGAGCCCTCCCTGATGTCAAAATATTGTATCTAGCCTATTAAGTTACAATATTAGCTTCAAATTTTATTTTGCTATCTTGGCCCTTTCTGATACAAAGATGGTCACATTTTTGCAAGGTGGGTACGGTACTTCTCTGAAAAGTGTTTCTTGCTGCAGTTAGAAGACCAGGGTATTTGTTCCTCAAATGGCTGGTTTGTGTGGGATTTTATAAACATTGTTTTATTTGTCTATTTATTTAATAAACTTCACCCCTCTTTTCCAAATAAATTATAAAATACTCGATCACAAAACACATGGAAACGTCCGTTAAAACAGCAAAATAGTAACAGTTTTCACCCCCTGCCAAAGTGACCACTCCATTATCTCAAAAGACAGGGGCTTTCAGCTGTCACAAACTTATTTGGGTTTAAAGTGTCTGTGTATATGACTAATCTGAGCTCAATTTGAATCAGTCAAGATTATAAATCCAAATCCAACTATAAGGCTGTGGTAAGTTTAGTGAGGAGCTGTTGGTTAGTTTTTGCACATTACACACCAGCCCAGAGAAGTTAATGTAATTGGGTTGGCAAATTTCCTAGAAAATGGCTAATAGCTATTGACATGCAAATATATGCACATTTTAAGTTGTTCACTACTTAGCTGAGCTTATTTTACAGAGCTCAGATGGTTTGGAGTGGATGGGCATCTTGCCTGGGGTCACCACTGGGGATGGGGGATAATCCAATGGCAACAGAGAAGTGGGTGATATGAGGCTAGGCTGGTTCAGAAAGGCTTTCCTTTAAAAAAAAGTGGTATGAATAGAGTTACTTAGAGAGTTATCAGCTGGATTAATGGGAAAGAGAAGAAGACTATTTCAAGTATAACAAGCAACATGGTAAATTACACAAAAATGGAAGTCACATGAGACAACCTGTTTGTTTGTTTGTTTGTTTGTTTGTTTGTTTGTTTGTTTCTTTGTGGGGCAATTCTTTGCTCCCCTAAAGGGCAGCTGATGAACTATAGTATTGGCAGAAGGGGCACTATGCTAACAGAGAGGGAGTCCAGCTATCCAACTGACCCCCAGTGAGTCAGAAAGCTCCACCAATAACACTGTCCCACTGACAGTGTTTTGTGAATGGTGAAGACCAAAGCAGGATATGATCAAAGGTAGCAGGGGAGGGTGTAGATCCACAGGATACTAAGCTCCATCATTATCTTGACATATCCCCCAAGAAAGAAAGAAAGAAGGAAGGAAGGAAGGAAGGAAGGAAGGAAGGAAAGAAGGAAAGAAAGAAAGAAAGAAAGAAAGAAAGAAAGAAAGAAAGAAAGAAAGAAAGAGAGAGAGTTCCTGGAACTACTACACAGGCCCTGGAACTAAAGTTGTGGTTAATGAGGAGGGGAAGAAGAAGAAGAATGAAAAAGAAAAAAGTTATCTCCTGTTGCTGAGCATGTGAGCTTCACCTGCTCACCTGCTATTTGTCAGTGACCACTGATTATTATTATTGGGGGGGGGGCCTGCACTCCACCTGAAAATGAGACCATTTGCATATGGCAAAGCACACACAAATATGCAAATCTATGCAAATAGGTGGAGAGTCAAATCAACATATAGTGTAGTGAGCTCAGAAAATCCCTGATCTCGGTAAATGAACCTCCTTAAAATATTGTCAAAGCATTCTATCATTTCACATAAATCTTTTTTGTGCATGGAATTTATACCTCTGCCATTGCTCTGAAATTTGCACGGTACTGATAACCTTCACAAATTCAAGTAAACTGCTGACCATTTTGCCTGCTTAGCTTGTGGTAAAAGAAAGGAAATGTCTGTGTTATTTGGGATATTTATGAGATTAATAGGAAATCCTATAATTAGAATAATGTTAATAATATACTAATATTTGTAATTACGGAATGGATCTGTGCAGTTGAATAGTGTTTGGCACCAAATGCTTCTCCCCACTGATTGTGCATTACTGCTTTTATGTCTTTTTGTTTGAGTACATTTTCTGAGGGATTTTTATGCACATTAAAAGTTAGGAGACGCAACTGAGATGCTTTCGCTTGTATCCCTGTTTAAACCCACAGATAGTATTTCAATGGCTAAGAAAATGCAAATAAAAAAGTTTTCTTTAACAAAAGCAATATGGGCTTCTTAGGGAGCCTCATATGTGGTCATTTGACCAAGGCACTGCTCACCTTTATCCTATGCATTTTTGGTGGCATCTTTCTTGTCCAGGTGCAGAGATAGTATTGCACATTCTTTTATAATCCCAGATGATGTATACTTTACTTGTATGTATAATTATGTAGTTTCCCAATGTGTATGCCCGTGATACTGGAATGGAGATGATGGGAGAACATTATTTCATATAGTGTCTTTCACTTAACCCAACAATTCCAAGTTGCTGTCTTTTCTTTTTCCAAATCATCTCTCTGTGCCTAACGGGCAGTAGTTCCTGCAAGATGTAGTTGTGTACTGGTGTTTCTATGTCGTGACTGCCGGTCTTGCTCTTCAGTGATGTATTTCCATGTGAGAGATACAAAGCTAAATAATGTAGCTACCTCTGCCACTAACACAAACTTAGGAGCACACTGGAGGACAGACAGAGGAGGGGCAATGTTCATGCATCCAATCCTAACCATAGGCACTGTATGCAAGCCACCACACATGAGGCCCAAAAATGATATTCTTGTTTGTCCCATACTGGGTGACAGGTTTGGCATGGGGTGAATATTTAGCTCTCTGAATGACTTCCTGCATCATTCTCAAAAAACCTTCTGAAGAGTTATCACACCACATGCCCATCTAACTTAGAAGATGTCCCTCTCTATAGCTGGTTATTGGTGATCATGTTTTCTTAATTAGCATTTATTGCTATTACATATCACACATCCTTCTACGCTTCCTCTTGAGAACAAGGAACACTTTGCATTGTTAACTGCTTCTCCCTTTCCCTGCTTCTTCCACAGTCAATTTTGTTGTCAGCTTCAATCAAGCGAGAAGGAGACTCTCCAACGGCATCACCTCACTCCTCAGATGATATCCATCACTCAGACAGATACCAGGTGAGAGAGCAACCAGGAGGACTCAGCTGATGACTGGAAACCAGGAGCTACTAAGTGCCACTACTAGTTCTTTCAGTGCTGCCATTCAAGTCCTTAACTTTTTAGCCTTTTATGTTTTTCAGGGATTATAATATACCACTTGTATAATGCATATGTCCTTGCATCTGGGAAATCTTGGCCAAAAAAAGCACTATGGTATACAAATGTTAAATAGTACCCTTAACAAGCTTGCACCCAGTATAACTTTCTGGTTCCTAACGCTTCTTGGTGCATTATGGCATAAAATACAGTTGTTAAGTATTTTATTTTATTTTATTTTATTTTATTTATTTTCTCTATTTATACCCCACCCACTCTGGGCAGCTTACAGCATATCTAAAAACATAAAATCTCCCAGTACAGGGCTGCCTTCAGATGTCTTCTAAAAGCTGTGTAATTCTTTATCTCCTTGACATCTGAAGGGAGGGCGTTCCACAGGGAAAGTGCCACTACTGAGAAGGCCCTCTGCCTGGTCCCCTGTAACTATTATTTAATAACATTAGTTTTAATTTTGATATTACTGTATTTTGCAAATGGATGGAAAATAGGACTAAGCAGAAACAAGTCACCACCAGTGGGACTCCCTTCTGAAAATCATGTAAATGGAATTTGCAGGTGTAAAAAGTGTTGTAGCCTTGTCCATTTTATTGGTCAGTATGTTTTGTAGTTTATTAAGGTGTGAACACAAAGGTTATCTGCTGTAGTATGTCCAAAGCCAACACAAAGGTTATCTGCTATACCATGTCCAAAGCCAATAGAAGGTAACTGTACAACTACAGTTCCTATTACAGCCTGAAATATGCTGCCCCTCATCTACATGGGTATATGGGCTGTACTACTAGTTGGAATGCAGCCAGTGCATATCTGTGCTAATGAATCAGTAGTGGTCTGAGGCTGGGATGAACGTTTTGTCTATTGTATGACTAATATATCTAGCATTATATGTCTTTTCTTAATTGTTAGTAGCTCCTGCCATAGTCATAGTTTATATAGTTCAGACTATGCTAGAGATATGAAGTGCTCACACTCTGTACTTTCTGCTAGTACATGCTCTCAAAAATGAATCAGCACTGTTCTGAATATTGTCAAATACAGATAAACATTGCTAATAGTATTCTTCTGTATGCAGTAAGTGATCCCAGTTTGCATTTGATGGCTTTACTTTTCACAACAGGCACTTCACGGAGACTCATAAATTCTTGATGGAGAGGCAAATGGGAATTATAGTTTGCTTTTATAGGGTAGGAGACTAGAGGATGATCCTTTTTTTGGTATTTTTTACTGCTCTAGAATTTGCAGGCCAGAGTAGTACAAAGCAACTCCAGTGTATAACTAGAATATGACTAGGGAAATACACAGGCATCAGAGATAAATCTCCTCTGGGAGCTAATCCAATGGGCTTTATGCAAATAAAATAAAATAAAATAAAATACTCCCCTTGATTCCAAGAGCTGCAAGCTGAGCTTTTCATGTGCTGGATGTGTGCCCTTATTATATATTTCTTTAAAACTGCAGTGCTGGTAATTTTGCATTGCAAGTTCTTTATGGCATTTATGATCTGCTAGGAAATATACTGTATATATTAGTGAGAGATTGGGAAGCAAACATTTGCTTATGAGGTTGTTCTGAAGGAAATTTCACAAAGTTTGCACTTTCAAGCTCTGTTGGTGGCTTAGCCAGTGTGGTGTAGTGGTGAACTGGGTTCACATCTCCGCTCCTCCACATGCAGCTGCTGGGTGATCTTGGGCTAGTCACACTTCTTTCTCTTAGCCTCTTAGCCCCACTCACCCCACAGAGTGTTTGTTGTTCGCCATTTAGCCCATAGTGATCACGTGAAAACTTAACCTGATGCACATGCAATCACATGGGGGAGCTCTCTGTGATAAAGCAAATATTTCCACATCCCTGCTACCAGTGATATGTAGAGAGCATATATTTTATGTGGATAAATGGTGCAGTCAGCCAGTAGGAGTCAGGACCATAGTAAAATCAGGATCAGAGGGTAAACCAGAAGGCAGAACTGGGATACCTCCACTTGACCTGTTTATTGAACATTCATCCTGGTTTGTTTGCATTGTTACATGATTCCCGTCACTCATTTCCAACACTTTCTAGTGTATTGCCTCATCACTTTCTGCACCACAAAAGTCCTTTTTCTAAAGTGGGGTTGTTGTGCAAGAGCACCAGAACGCTTTAATCTACTTTAATTGTGCAAACCTAAATTAGCTGGTATGCAGTTGAATCTTTCCCGCAAAATAGTAACTGTCTGGAAGGGATCTTAGTAGAACAAGCCAGAGTCTGGATTGACAAACAAGCCCTTGTTGCTGAAGCAAAGGTCTACTGAGACAGGAAGCCCTCAGGAAGGAAGGCTTCTGGAAGGTAACCTGCCCAAGAAGTTGTAGTGATTTTGCTTTCCAAATGGGGTAATTAATGGTCAACCGTTCCTGAAATATGTATTTAGATCTAGTTGGATACAAATGTAATCTGGTAAAGCAAGGGAAAATTCAGTAGGAACAGAATTAGGAAGTGAAGCATTATTATGAGAGCTGAAACAGGTTGATCAGAAAACTAGGATCTAGTCCAAGTTATAATTTGGCAGCCAAAATTAGTTGCTAGCTCTTTCCTACTTGGCTGTTTGGTACCTATACTGCATTTTTCTGTGTTCTCATAGAAAAGTGGAGAAACATTTTAAGTTAACAGTGTTGTCCCACATACATTTGATTTAAACTAGAGTTATAGGCTACTACAAATATTGTTGTGGAATTATGGTATAAAGAAAAAGAACAGATTATGTTGCAATTGAAACTGTCCCCTCTGCATTTGCAGCTCAGGCCCAGAAGCCTTGAATTGTTTTCAGAGAGAGCAAGTGAAACTGACAGGAAGTTGTTGTTTTTTGAGTGATCATGTTGAGTGAAATAGTAAAGGCAGGATGGTTGAGGAAAAGAGGTGAAAGGAAGCAGAAATGCAGGTAGGTAGGTAGGTAAATGAGAGGTTTGAAGTTGCTCTGGCTGCATTAATCTGACATCTCTTGAGTAACACAAGAACAGTATTGCTTTTTGAAATTGGAATTTTTATACTGTGTCCTTTCTTCCCAGCTTTCTGCATAAGAATAGGATTAATGACATGACTGTTTCTTGACAAAAAGAAAGAACTGTTCCAGTTAAAGAGTATGTTAGCATTCTAACACAGAGAATCAATTTAGGTCAGGTCCTAGAAAATATTGGAGCACTCCTATCTCTCCTTGTAATAAATGTGAAATGAGGATGCTAAGCACTAGACAGAGTCAGGTTCCAATATTCTAGTCCAGGGTTTGGATAGTAAGTAGAGTGGAGCTGCTTGGTAAAAGTGCAATTTGCCTGAAGAAAAATCCATTAAAAATAGGATTTCACCATCTTTCTAGGCAGTCAAACTGAGAGGAGGAGCCAATCCAATTCAGCCCAGGTACATTCTGCCTTTGGCAGAATCAGTAGGCTATAGCTCCTTCTGTAAATGTGCCGGCCCATGTTCCCTCCACCTTCCATAGATATTTCCAGCTTGTACAGTACTAATCAGGGATGTGGGTGGTGCTGTGGTCTAAACCACAGAGCCTAGGGCTTGCTGATCAGAAGGTTGGCAGTTCGAATCCCCGTGATGGGGTGAGCTCCCATTGCTTGGTCCCTGCTCCTGCCAACCTAGCAGTTCGAAAGCACGTCAAAGTGCAAGCAGATAAATAGGTACCGCTCCAGTAGGAATGTAAACAGCATTTCCGTGCACTGCTCTGGTTCGCCAGAAGTGGCTTAGTCATGCTGGTCACATGACCTAGAAGCTGTACGCCGGCTCCCTTGGCCAGTAAAGCGAGATGAGCGCTGCAACCCCAGAGTCATTCGTGACTGGACCTAATGGTCAGGGGTTCCTTTGCCTTTGCCTTTACCTTTACAGCACTAATCAGGCCATTAAATTATGCTTACATTATCCAGTTTATTACAGAGACTCATTTTTGCTTTGCACAAGTACGCACAATGCCTTTGTTGGTTGCTGGTTGGTCTTTATATGGGCTGATCTTGTCTTCCAAAGATTCATAATACACACATCTTTTGAAGATGTGCTTAAACAATAGAGTGATGGAATTCCCTGTGGTACTCCCTAAACTCCAAGATACGTTACAGTATTTTGCACCCAGAAATATAAAGACTAGTATATTGTGATGTGCTGCATTCTTGCACGAGTCACTGAGGGATAGTCCATTGGCAACTCAAGTGCATCAGATAATGTGGATAAAGCTTCTAAAGAAGAGGCTCAGTGTAGTAGAACGAAGCTGCCAGCCGAGACTTCACTTGAAACAATTGCCCTCCTCCTCTCTCCTCAGAACCTCAATAATATGTATTTTACTACTGTTTTAGCTTACAAACTAATGTCTTAACATCTGTGAAATATAAAGCATTTCATTCATACATCAGTTTGTGACAGATGCAAGGCATTTGCTGTTTCTTAAAATCAGTGCAGACTTAGCATACAGAGGTGCTAATTAGGAAAATAAATAGACAGCAGACAGTTGAGATTGCCCAAAAATACTTGATTTTTATCTTTTTTTCAAAATCATGCTGTCTACTTCTGTGCATATTGACCTAAGATTTTATTATCTGCAATTGACCCCAGTGAATTATAATGAATACAAGTAGTCTCTCAGTTAAGATTGTACAACTAGTGCCCCCACCTTGTAGGGTAGCTGTGCAAGAGATATAAAAATGAGTTAAAAATATAAAGTAGCAGAGAGATCAGAAGGGTGCAGACCTGCCCCAAATCTCATCCCTTAAGTTATGTATTTACTGAAAAGAAACATGGAAAAGCCCAGTATATTGAAATAATTCAAAAGCTTAGGAAAAAAGCGTTTCGAGAGGCTTACGGTTTTTAAAGGTGTGTTTTTTTAAAAGCAATTTAGGCCTCAGGATTGCAACACTGTCACACATGTTTGCCTTTAAACACTTGGATAGTCTTTGATGGCTTCAACAGGATTGCTAATAGGATCAAAGTGAATCACTTCCCTTAAGTGTTTGCAGGATGTGGACCCTGGTTGGCAGGATAAAGGCCATTTTATAGATTTATCATTCTTGCAATCACTGACTGTGACTTTAGAGTCATAAAAGAATAAAATAATGACTGCTTTGTCCAATAACATGTTGTATTTGGTAAGGTTTTATCTTTATTTCATCCCTATAGAGAACTTCAGCTCATCACTGCCTTTTGACAGGAAAAGGGAGGAATGCTTATGTTTCTAAGAGTCTAAAAGATCTGCACACACCACTTTTTGTTAGTATTTTATCTGCTGTGTGCATGTATAATAAAAAGGGCTAAGTATTTCACATAGCTTAATAAAAAGCCAGACTTTCCACACATGCCAAGAACAATTTACTGGATGTGATTATTGCAGCGTACAGTGATACCTATAGCATTTCTTAGAAAAGAGGTGCCTCTCAGAATGGAGACAACATCAATTTATCAAGAGGGGTACCTTTATACAGTTGTAGCTTGTGTGCAAGTGTGCACTGCTGGGTTGTTGGTTTTCCTCTGCTTAGCCTCACAACTATTATTGCTGAGGGTTAAGTTACTTTATTGGTGCAGGGCACCCAAAAAGGCAGTTTGTCTTCTACAGAAAGTTGGAGTGAGTTCCTGCACTTTTTGTAATAGAAATTAGCCGTGCTTTTTTTCCTAAAAAAAATGTTTAGGGGTACTCTCATTTTCCTACTCATATTGAAATACTGCCCCTCAATGAGGCAAAACTTAAATTCACAAAATGTTTAGGGGTATGCGAACCCATGCATCCCCCCAGAAGAAAAGCACTGGATATAAGCTTGAACTTTCTCTGTTTACAAGGGAGACAATATCGGGGTACTTCTGTCCCTGCTAATTGCATTGTTATCTTTCAAAATTTTGTTAGCTTGAGCTGCTAGCTTGCCATTTTTCTGCTCATTTCTCAAAGTCTCTGCAAGTTAAATTTCTGCTTGGGGAGTAGATGCATCTTGTCTGTAGTTGTACAGGAATGTATGTACACGTGCGAACACTGAAGACACAGGGAGGCAGCCTTAATGCGACGTCAGGGGTGTTGCAAGCATTTAGCAGTGTCCCTGTTTCCTTCGCTGCCTTGCTGGAGAATTTGCTTGCGTAAAAGAGTGTACCTTCCATGCTTCTCTTCAAAACACAGACGTCCACTAAGGGTGCAGATTTTGAGGGAGACGCTGAGCGACGGGAGAGGAAGTGCTGCTTTGTGCTGGGGACAGTTGCGTCTCGGGAATCCGGCTCCTGGTGGTGTTAGAGGAGGGGCTGAGGGAGATCGTATCAAACTGAGTGGTATTTGCGGCGCGAAGAAGGAAGCGTGGTAGCAAAAGAAAAAGTCCCGAGTCCCAGACCGCTCTTTGCCTCCCCGTTGCCATGAGAACAGCTTCCTCCCCCTGAACTCTCACCCCGCGCAGGCCGCGGAGACGCCTGGTCACATGATCGGAACTAACATGGCGGCGGCCGCTGTTATGGGGAGCTGATTGCAGGTGCCGGGGCCGTTGCCTGCATCCGCCCTCATCCCCGGCCATGCAGAGCGAGAGAAGGGAACCCGGTGGTCGAGAGGAGGTGCGAGCGGGGCGCGTCTGAGAGGCCGGAGCGTCTCTGGGGCCGGAGCCGCTAGGGCAGGAGATGGGGCTTGTTTACATCCGAACGGGGGTTGGGCCATCATCCCTGAGGTGGGAGGGGTCTGCTTATATCCATATCCATAAACTTGGAGGGTGCATTTTTTTTCATTTAAGGACGAGACATACCCTCCTCCCCTCTTAGGGGCCGTGCAGAACGGCTTTGTTTATCTAAGGATGACACGGGTCCCTGGAGGGGAAAGACCAGGAGGAGGTTGTTTATCTTTAGTATCTAGGAAATAAGGGCAATACAAGTATGCTTGTTCATTTGTAGGGAGATTAATTTATAGCTATGCCAAAGCTAGACAGCTGCTTTTCCCCCTACAGTAGTCTTGTAGGCTGAGGAATTAGGGAGTGGGGAAGTGGTATGGAAGCTTGCAAGCAGTTGGGATGAACAGTGTGCATACATTTGGCGTGCTGTGGATATCTGTACTTGGACAACAGCCGAGTCAGAGGAAATGTGGGTATATTTGTGTTTGAGGAAGTTATCTGGGGAAGATTAAATTGTGGTATTGGTTTGAATTGGTAAATGGAGGCAACCCCCACAAGGGAAGCTTGTCAGGTAGATGTGAGTGCTCTGGTGGATTTTTCTAATCTAATTCCCCCATACACTCCCCAAGACTGCTTCTCAAAATGGGGTAAATAACTCTGTGGTTTTCTCACAAGCAAGTTCCTAATGTTTTTTTTGCTCCTGATCTTCTCTTAACAGACCTTCTTGCGAGTGAGGGCAAACAGACAGACCCGGCTGAATGGTGAGTGCAGCAGAAATCCTGTACCATATCCCCCCTTGTTCCGAGATGAAGACTTTCATTATCAGGGCCCAACAAGTGTGATGCTTCCTTTCTTTGCAACATTCCTGAACTAAATATGCCCCAAAAGGTTAAAGCTTCAAATCAATCATTTGTATTCGTAACACATTTTATTCCTCTCTGAACCCTATCTTAAGTTGCTGCCCCTGCTTTACATTTATGTGGGCCTCCCACTGACATTGCTTTTCAGGCAGCTTGCAAACATGAAATATAATACAGTAAAACAACAATTGCAGGAAAACATTGTCAGCAAAGGTAAGAGAGAGAATCATTCACTCAACATTATTAAAAACACACCATGTGGAAGCAGTAGATTACAGTTCAAAACTTGAAATAATCACAGATCTGAAAAGGCTTGGGAGAATTATTTTTTAAAAGTATTTTACTTGGCATTGAAATGGTCATAAAGAGGTGGCAAGCGGGCCTCTCTGAGGAGGGCATGCCACAATTGGGGTACCACCTCTTCTTGTTAAATGACCTGGTTGATATTGCAAAGGAGAAATTATCAGTGCCAAGTAGAATTATTATTTTACTGCTTGCCTTTTTAAAAATAATGATTTTCTTATGGGTATAGTGAGATTAGTCTTTTTCCCCAATGGCATTGTTTTAACTTTGTTACCTGCTATAATCTACAGCTGTCAACAATACTTGCTTACAGCTAAAAAAATACAAACAACTATAATTCCTGTTTGTTTAAGTTATTACAACTTTTTTAATTCCACCTTTCTTTCAACACCTTCCCCCAAAGCTGTTTTGAAACAATGTGCACGATAAAGGCCTTTAATATCTCACCTGGTTATATGGACTTAATACCTCAGTAATTTGCAACTTGGAGCTGAACCTAACTATTACTACTGTGTATGTAATAGCAGATTCCATAATTTTTGGTCTTAGGATAGACCTGTCTTCAGAGAAGTAATTAATTCAAGATGTATTTTGTAATTTTTATCCAATAGTACGTAAAACACAGTGTATTGTTACTAAGTAGGAATAATTTTTCAAATATTTTATATAGTGACCCTTTATTTTAACTGATTCTACTTCCACTGCCAGTGAACAGAAAAACGTGTACTTTATCATCTTTAATTTGGTCAAGAGTAAAGATTATGAAAATTCATCCCTGAAAAGTTAAGAGCAACTTTAAATTATCCTGACAGTGCAAGAGGAAATTTTCCTTGAATTCTTGAATGCCAGCAAGATTCAGAGCTGTAACATACTTACTATGTTGGATAAAAGGAGAGAGCTCTTGAATTAATGAGGACTGTGCACTATGTAGTGAATACACGTGATCTGACTTTCACATACACAACTACAATATATTTCTGCTACTGAATAATTCTGGCATATGATTAATGAATACGATTGCAGTATTCTATTGATCATCTTGCAAACATTCCCTTAGGGCACATGGAGCTATTACTGGAAATGCTTATTGCAGAAATGCTAATATTTTTCAAAAGAACATGATCGTTTTTGAAAGCAGACCCAGGTTTTGCCAAATATATTGTATGTTGGCTGTATTTGGACATAATGCTAAACTAGCATTCCCCAACCGGTTGCCTCCAAATGCTTTCAGCTTCATTTCCCATCGACCCCAACCACTGGACACGCTGGCTGGGGTTAATGGGAGTTGGCATTCAAAAAATCTGGAGAGCATCAGATTGGAGAAGGCTGTGCTAAACCATGGTCTTGCATTATAAGAACAAACCTTGGGCCAATATACCCAACCCTTCCCTCTGGCTTGGCCATAACAGGAAGATTATCACCAGTTTAACATGTTGTGTAAACCATAAGCTGCCATTAGTTTTTACTGAAACAAAATAAAAAATGTTCCTTCCAGTAGCACCTTAGAGACCAACTAAGTTTGTTCTTGGTATGAGCTTTCGACGAAAGCTCATACCAAGAACAAACTTAGTTGGTCTCTACAGTGCTACTGGAAGGAACATTTTTTATTTTGTTTTGACTATGGCAGACCAACACGGCTACCTACCTGTAACTAGTTTTAACTGGTTATCTTAAACAAATTATCATCACAAACTTATGATTTGAAGTTGTCTTGTTTCCACTAACTATAGTTTGACCTAGTTCAGAGGACATAGCAATCTGCAATGCATCTAAAACCAGCATTGAAAACTTTCAAACTCTTCTGCATGGCTGTGGTTGTGATAGGGGCAAGAGTCCTGGGCAACCTGTTCTTTCTCACAATTCTAAAGTGTGGTTTATTTAATATTGCATCTAAACCATTTCATTGTCTCTGTGTTAGGTCATTGTGAGTGTTTGGTGTCCCAGCATAAACTCATCACTTGATCTTCTTCCTCATTATCTTTACTAACTGCTGTGTTGTGTTAGTTGTATAGGCCTATCTTATGGTATTTGAAGAACAGCTAAAGTTATAGGATAGTTGGGAGTCTAAAATCAGCAAGGAAAAGACTGGAGCTTGGGTCTTTAGTTCTACAGTGCTTTGCTTTTGCCTTGCTTGGTTAAGTCACATAACATACAAGATTCACATTCCTCTTTCAGTCCCCCCCCCCTTTCTATGTACCTGAACACCATTAAAATTTCCTTCTTTGGAATACTATTATTAGTCAAGCAGAACTAGCCCAGCCATAAGCTTAAATAACAAGAATGATTATCTGCCTAGGATTAGCAATATATGAATAGTTCAAAATCCTTCAGTTGGAGATTGCTTTACACTTGCTAAACAACTTAATCAACTCTTGTATTTTTGTTCATCCTTCAGGTTATTTTTAGTCTAGATTGGTACTTTCTGTAGACATAGGCAGCTCATTTATCTTTTTACTTCGTGGTTCCACTGAACTGTCGTGATAGCTAACTAAATTTATCATTGAGGCTGTGTTTTCCCACACCACTGTTTCCAAAGTCTGTCACTCTTTGTAGACTTTTACAAGGACTTGGTTAAGATGTCTTTGAAGATCCAGGTGTGGTAAAATTCTCTTTGCAGATACTCCCCTTCAACTAACTCATTTTTTCAGAAATTCAGTAACACTTCCAGCAACACAGAGGTTATTGTAAAGAGAATAGAAATCTACTGATCTCTGCCAAGTGGAGGAAGTGAGTAGATAGCTTGCTGTTCCCATCGTTATACTTTATGTGAACGGGCTAATGTCTGTACCGTGGAGAGTGCTGTTGCCCTCAGGTTCTGCTTGCAAACTCATTCCCACAGAGACACTGTAGAACAGAGCATTGGATTAGATGGGCTCTTGGCATGATCCAGGAGGACTGTTCTTATGGTTTCAGCTGATGGTCTAAAGCTGAAGGAAGGCACTCTGTGCCACTGAAGTCACCTGAGCCTCAAGGGACAGCAAAGGATCCCCAAGCTATGAGTCCACTCCTTGAGAGGGACTCCAAGAGCAGGCAGCCTCCCATTCATCTAGTCTAAGGAACTACCGACTAACAATGCTGCTGCCTTATCTGGATTGAGGTTCAGTTTATTGGCTCTCACCCAGTCCATTACCAAGGCAAGACAACAGTCCAGCACATCCACTGCTACACCTGCAGATGTAAAGGAGAAGCAGAACTGTAAGTCATCATCAGATTGCTGATAATGTACTTCAAAACTGGATAACCCCAGTCAGCAGTTTCATGTAGATGTTAAAAAGCATAGGGGATAAAATTGAACCCTGGGGAACCCCACACTGAGGGCTCTACATTGCTAAAGAGCACTTCCCAAGCATCACCCTCTGGAAACAACCATCCGAGTAGGACCAGAACCACCGCAAATCGGTGCCACCCACCCCTATCTCAGACAGCTGCTCTAGAAGGATACTGTACTCTGTGTGATGGTATCAAAAGAAGCTGAGAGATCAAGGAGAATTAACAGGAACACATTTTCCCTACTTTTCTCCTGACAGATAATCATTCAGTGTGACCAAAGCAGTTTTTGTGCCAAAACCAGGCCTAACCATCATTTGAAATGGATCTAGAAAATCAGGTGAACAGGAGGCTTTGCCTGTACTAGATATTGCATAAGATAAAACTTACTTTTATGTTTCTTTTGTTCGTTTCTATTCCATGACTTGGTCAAAGGCCTTAGAAGGTCCTTTATGAGAAATCATGTTAGAAGAGTGCTAGTTTTTCTGGTGGGTTTTTTTTTAGTGGGAATCAAATCTAAATGCTTATGCACATCACAACAGCTGATTCTCTTCATTTTCCTGTGTCTCTAATAATTTAGCAAATAGTGATAGCTGCAAAAGGTGTACCACTTCTTTATCAGCAGAATTAGAGGTGTTGGAAAGATATGTCTTTGAAAAATCTTTGTCCTTGATACTGCTTTCCACTTAGAGTAGTTGTATGCAAAGATGGGGGTGGTAAATTACCTTAGTACTGGCACATACCAAGGGGTGCAACAGCAGATCTTTAAGCATGGGCAGCTTCACACGAGACAATCCTTCCCGTAGCTTGGTTTCAAGATGTTTAGAGTTTTATAGGTAACAACCAGCATCTTGAATTATGTTCTGAAATGGATTGGAAATTAATTTTTCTGGTGGAATAAAAGGTTCACATGATCCCATCACTTTGAAGTGATGAAGAACCAATGTGGTCATTCCTCAGATACAATCATGTACACTCTACCAAACATAGGACCTTCATTTTTACTTCATGAAAATAAACTCTAGTTTGCCCAGTAACTCTCAAACCTTGCTTCAAGCTGTCAGTCATGAATATTTGTGTTTTTGTGTTTGACTTGGACCATTCCCACCTGTTCTGAAGCAGAACGGAACAATGCTGGAAAGAAAAAAAGAATTTTATCCAGTGCTCAGATTCCTATACAGTGGTATCTCGGTTTACGAACTTAATCCGTTCCGGAAGTCCGTTCTTAAACTGGAACCATTCTTAAACAACCGAGGCACACTTTTCCTAATGAGGTCTCCCACCGTCGGTGCCCTTCCATCATTTGGCTTCCATTCTTAAACAGAGGTAAAGTTCACAAACCGGAACACTACTTCCAGTTTTGCGGAGTTTGTAAACCGAATAGTTTGTAAACAGGGCTGTTCTTAAACCGAGGCACCACTGTATCCCCATAATTAATCACATAAATTGTCAAGGCTGTTTGTCACTTAAAAATAAATAAATTCTTATAGACTCTTAAAAAAAACCTCTAGAGGCAAAAAGAAAAGGAAAAAGGGACGAAAGCATGCAAAATGTATATAATGTGAGAAAAAATGCAAGCCCTTGTTATAAGAATGCCCAAATAGTATAAATATCACTCTGTTATTGTAAAGTAACATGTTTTAGTGGTCACATCTGCACCAAGTTTTAGAAAATATATGAAGAACTATTAATGAGGAGAAAGATACTAAAATTAATTATTTAAAATTAGCATTTTTAAATGATTTAAATCAATTCACCCTGACTAAGCAATGTCTTAATATCCAGAAATCCTAATGCATCTCACAGCAAACTGTTCAGGTACCCCATTAGACCTCATATCAGCACTGAACTTGAGACATGCACACAGTCTTGTCTAGCACAAGAAACTGAAAAGGAGAGGACTTGAGCCAGTAATGATTGGTAAGCAGTCAGGACTGAGTGAGGAATTTGCCGGCATTGCATCTTTAGCAGCAGCAGGCAGATGGGATCTGCTCTAGAAGCTTCAGGATGAATCAGTGGATAGAAGAAACAAGTTAGAGGGCTAGAAGGGATATTGACTGGGCCTCTTTAGCACAGCTGGGTGCCTAGGATAGGTGGGGTGCAGAGTTCATGCTTGGGTTTTTGTGCATAAATGGCAGACAAAACATGGATCAAGCATATATACAAGATAGGTATGTAAAAAGAACTCAGTATGAATTCCATGCTTCCACCCAGCAGCTGAGCTCAGCTTCAGAAGAGTTCCAGGGATCAGCTGCACAGTACACATTGAGGCATGGCAAGATAAAAGCAGGGGATTTGTGAGAAAATGAAGCAGAATAAGAAAAGTTACAGGTGGGTAGCCGTGTTGGTCTGCCATAGTTGAAACAAAATAGGAAATTCTTTCCAGTAGCACCTTAGAGACCAACTGAGTTTGTTCTTGGTATGAGCTTTCGTGTGCATGCACACGAAAGCTCATACCAAGAACAAACTCAGTTGGTCTCTAAGGTGCTACTGGAAAGAATTTCCTATTTTGTTCAGAATAAGAAAAGACTTCAGAAAAAGAGGAGTGCCCCCATGCCCAGTAGGTATCATGAAAAGCCTACTTGTTTCCTAGAAAAACCTTTCAATCAGGAGCATAACACATGATGAACTCCCTTAATAGAGCAAGAAAACAAGAGCCTGATAAACTTAAACATGTCAGTAACATAAAACATGTCAGTAACATAAAAGATTGAGACCAAGCATTAGTTCTTCTATCTGCAGTACCTCAACGACCACCTCTCTTTTCATATGAACTTACTTGGACCCTGAAGATCATTTTTTTGAGGGCCTTCTTCGTGTGCCCCTCCACAAGAGGTCTGAAGGGTGGCAACACAAGAATGGGCCTTTTCTGCAGTGGCTCCCCATTTGTGGAATGCTTTCCTCAGACTGGCACCTTCATTATACAATTTTAGGAGCCAGGTGAAAATGTTCCTCTTTAACCAGACATCTGATGCCCCTTAAAAGTGTGTTTTGGAAGTGGGGATTATTGAGTTGTTTTTGTTTTTATTATGTATTTTGTGTCTTTTATATTGTGATTTTATGTTGTGAACTGCCCTGAGATCTGCAGGTATAGGGTGGCATACATTTTATAAATAAATAAAATAAATAAATTGGATCACCAAAATAGAGGCTGTCACAGATGAGTGCTCAGTGTGGAAGGGCAGGTCTCCCCCTGTATTTTAGGTCCAGGCATAACGGTGCAGCTGAACCAATTCAAGGGGCAAAGTCAGTGTAGTCCAGGGTGAGCCATGGCCATAATGAAGAGGGAAATTTGGCAAGATGGATTGCTTGACATTATGGACACGCTGGTGCACTGGCATCATTATTGTAATATAAGTGGCCTCCTTGCATCCTGGGTGGGAACTGGAATAAAGAAGCTTTTTTTAAAGAAGAGATCGGCAATGAGGGACATTTAAGTGAAAGTCTTTTTTTCATGCTGTTTTATATTCAGATTTTTAAAAAAAGCTGTGACTTAAGGGTAAGGAAAAATCAACCCAGCCCCCCTCTTTGCTCCTGCAACAGGAATACAGGGGAGAAGGATTAGCGAGCTAATTAGAAATGATTGCATCTATCAGCACTAATTAACAATACTGTGGTCTCACTTGTGTGTTCTTTTGAGCTGTTCTCCTTCGGGACAGCTCAGCAGTTGCCCCCCTTCCTCTGGGGCTCCTCCATCCCTCCTACGTTGATTAGAAGTGATAGTTGAGCTCTATAGTAGCAATTGGAAATTCTGTTCAGTGGCTTTCAAACAGCCCCCGTTTTTTTCCCTCTCACAGTCCAGATCTGCCTCTCCCAGTATCAAGCTACTGCAAAAGGTGTTAGAACAGAAACTTTTTGTTAGCTCTTCTTCACTCCATTTACACTTTGGTTCATGCTGCTCTTATTTTGTGAGCAAAGCAATTTTTCTTTGCCCAATGTCTCATGAGTCTCTATGGTGGACTGTGTTGCTTAGAGCACCTAATGCTCTTATTTGCTGGATGTTGTTGAAAACTTTGCCAGCTGAGGCACAAAAATCCTTTGCATTAGTACTGTATGTGTCATGATAGCACACAAGCAATGATAGCAGAAAAATCTGCTGACGTATAACTGGTTCAAAAATATTAAGGATCAGTATAATGACAGCTCTAAAAGTTTTGCAAGGGCACTTAAAATTCAAGTTTAGTTTTTCATTAAGTGGGCTTTGAAGTCTATAGAAATGATTAGTCATGGACCCTGAGTTTTTATGAAGTAGTTTTCAAGTTCTGTTTCCGTTATTCTCACACCAGAGAGTTACATTATGCCCATAGGGTTTGCAAAATGTTTTACAAATTGTGCCACTGGGAGACAGCTGGGAATGTTGCCCCAGCTGCTCCTTGAGGGCAATGAGAAATATTTCTGAAATCCAGGTGGTTCGAACCATGCCTCATACATATTGAGAATCTGAGCGAGTATGACTTGGGAGGGGAGTCGTTACTGGCTCTGGATTTGGTACTTGAGACCCACAAATGCAAGTCAGGTGGGTAAAACATACAGATTTAGGGCAGATTTGCAAATCACATTCCTTGGGTGAATTAGGATTACCTTCACTTGCCAAAGTGAGAGAGAGCCCTGTGTGGAAAATGGAAAAGAAAAGGCCAAGTAAGCAACCTCTCTTAACAGAGACCTGCCGAAGATGGAGCTACAGTCAGGAGACGGTACCTGAAACTGCTTGCTCTTCCTCCTTTCCCAGAAGTGTGAGAAAAATAGTTAGGTGTGCCCCATCCAGAATGGACTATCTCTCTTCAGAAGGCTGCATCAACTCTTCTCATTCCTGTACTCACTTCAAGTGGGATGGAGTTGGCTCTTTTTTTCCTTGAGAGAGTGTTTTAGTTCTAAGTATAGGAGGGAGAAAGCGGGCAGGTGCCCATTAGCACTACACTGGATAAACAGCCTAGTGATAATGGTAGCTGCACCTCTCTGCCCTGTGTTCTACAAGTGGGGAGAGGAGCTCTAGAGTAGTTGGAGCGGGGATAGTGGGGATGGCTCAGGCAAATGGATTGCGGGTGGATGTCTGATCCTCCTCTGCTGATTAACTATCCTGTATAGCCAGTCTGTATTGCCAGCCCAAAGTGCTTGAATTTGCTTATATGTTAACTCCAGAGAAAAAGGCCGCAAACAGAAAAAAATTGGTACCTTTATTAAGTCAACATTGGTCTGGTTAAAAGCTTTTGCTGTGTTGCTGTATTGCCTCCTTGGATTATGACTAAAAGCCTACCCTGCTTATGGCATTTGTCTTATTTTCCAGTGCCTCCCTTAATTTAGTTTTTGGGTCCTTTCTTCCTACTTGGTGTGTGCATTATCTTGTTCTCGCAGTGCAGTTGCAATGCATTACAATTTCTGCAACAAACTGGCAGGCTCATAATGTCAATAATTGTTACTGCATTAAGTGACTTCTCTGTCATGTCATCTCTTGTTACTACACAGAATATCCTTGGGCCCTGTCAGAATATTTTGGTCCCTGTCAGAATTCTGACCTTCCTTATTAAGTTGTTCATTTCCCCTGTCTGTGATTGAAATATCTGATAATATTTGATTAAAGCCATCTCTCTTAATGATCAATGTTGTTTTAATGCAAGTTTTTTCAGATGTTTTGCCCACATTTAAAGAGGGTTCAAATTAATCAGCAGTTTGGTAAAGGAAAAAGTTCACCAGAGGGGCATGTCTCTCGAGCCTACAGTAGAATTTTCTCCCAAAAAAGCAAACTTCAAGCTCCATAATTGGAATTACTTGTATATATTCTGCATTGCTTTTGCTTGTAGTCGTTTTGGGATGAGATGTAGGAGATTAGAGATAGAATCTGAAATTGTAGGATTGAGCAAAGAGTACAGATAGGGATATAGGGACATGGAGCTGTTCTAAGTGAAATCTTCTGAGCACAATTAAGTCCAGTATAGTCCTGCTGTGATTTCTAAATATTTACTGGAAACTGCCTGTGCATGTTTGGGTCTTTTCTCCATATTTCAAAGCCTGCTTACCTTTTAAGCAGAAGCTCTCTTTCATCATTATAGAAATCATTTTGACAGAAACTCTTCTTTCTGACATCTTCACAGCTGTGCAGATTACTAGGCTCTTGGGGCTTCCCATTTATACTGATTGGTGTCTTTTCTTAGAGCAAGCTTCAATTAGTCATGTTAGTCTGCAGCAGAAGCATAAGTGTTTTGTGGCATCTTTTATAGCAGTTTGAAAACTGTTCTCTAGTCAGGATATTGTAAAATGCAACTATTGAATAAGTCTGATTAGGAACAATGGAGGCAAAAATAAAATAAAATTGATGACTTATTCTAGGGTGGATTCAGGAGGAGAATAGGACCCAACAAGTATCTTCATCCCGACAGTGTGGATTTTGTATTTGCAGGAGATGCTGAACATGAAAATAATGGTTCTTAGGCTTTTTCAGGGGAGGAACAGTACAGTGGTGCCCCGCTAGACGAATGCCTCGCTAGACGAAAAACTCGCTAGACGAAGGCATTCGTCTAGCGGAAGCCTGCCCCGCAAGACGAATTTGTCTATGGGGCTGCCTCGCAAGACGAAAAAAAATGTTTTTTTCGCCTAGCGAAAACCGCGGTTTGCATTGGTGCTTCGCTAGATGAAAAAACTGCTAGACGGAAATATTCGCAGAACGAATTATTTTCGTCTAGCGGGGCACCACTGTATTATAAAGATGGAATCAGATATGCCCTTTTGAGGGCAAGGCACTTGTTTTGTGTTTGACTTAATTTCTACTGTGCCGTGAGGATGGTGGCTGTTTTTGTTCACTAGGGGGGCATTTGGTTAAATTCATTAAGAGTTCTGTAACTGCACAAGATGAAACATGGGCACAGCTCCTCAAGATGAAGCAGGTGGAGTGTGGTGGGGAGGAAACCACTGAGGCTCGGTGGAAGAAAGAGCAAATGTTTGCCTTGAAACATTGCATCTATATCACACTCACTCTTTGTAGCTCTCAGTTATTCATATTATTTAATACCTACAAAGCACCTGCAATTTTAAAGTTCCCTATATATCTTAAATTAAGCTCACAGATTCACAGTCTTAATAGACATAATACAAAAGGAAAAAAGAAGGGAGAAGGGAGTGAGCATTGGAGCAGCAGATCCTTTATTGGCCAATGAATGGGGCCAGGTTGGTCTCCCCATTGCCAGTGTTCTTTCTGAAAGGCATGAGATAAAGCCTCACAGGGGCTCTAGGCTTCCTGGCTGACTGCAGAAACCAGTATGTTCTTCCCTTTGGTTCCTCAGTCACTGGGCAAATAAATAACCTATTGTGTTTTTCTTTTCTCTCTGCTTTCCTCGCATAGCTCGGATTGGAAAAATGAAACGGAGGAAGCAAGACGAAGGACAGGTATGTCCCCTCTGCAGCCAACCTCTCTCAGGATCCGAGGAGGAGAGGAGTAGGCATGTCGAACAATGCCTTGCAAAGGTAGAAGCACTGAGGGAACCCTACTGCCTCTCTCTCATTTCTTCCTACCCTCTGCTACTCCTGTGATCTGGGTAGAAACCAAGTTTGCAGATTGAAGTCCACGTGGCCATGTAGATCTGTACTTGAGTTCCATCTTGAAGTTTTAATCTGTCTGGCAATCTCGTTATTCTAAAGACAGTTTTCCTAACCTTTCAAATGAGAAGGGATAGCAGGCTCTATTTTTGACTCTTAACTAGGAGACCGGCTGTCTTATTGCTAGACTTTGGTTATATTAGACAACTGTGGTTTAACCAAAATCCAGCAAAGCTCAGAGATGGACATAGATTGGAGAGGAGGTGGTTATCAGAAAGTTTCTAATAATGAATAGACAGAAGTTTTTCTCCCTCATATAATACAGTGGTGCCCCGCTAGACGAATGCCTCGCTAGACGAAAAACTCGCTAGACGAAGGCATTCGTCTATCGGAAGGCTGCCCCGCTAGACGAAAAAGTCTATGGGGCTGCCTCGCAAGACGAAAAATTTTCGTCTTTTTTTCCGTTTTGCGGAGCGCGGCTGTCATTGCCACTCCGCAAGACGAAAAACCCGCTAGACGGAAATTTTTGCAGAACGAATTATTTTCGTCTAGTGGGGCACCACTGTAACTACAACCCTCAGTCCTATGAAACTGAATATGATGCAGCACATAGTTAATTTGCAGAATTCTCTGCCACAGGATCTAATGATAGCCACCAACTTTGATGGCTTTAAGAGGGGATTAGAAAAAATCATCAGGATAAGGCTTTCAGTGGCTACTAGTCATGATGGCTTTGTACTACCTCTGGTATCAGAGGCAGTATGTCCCTGAATACCAGTTGCACACAAGTGTGTTCTTGTCCTGCTTGCAGGTTTCCCTGTACGAATCTGGTTGGCTGTTGTGAGAACAGGATGCTGGATTAATTATGCCTTTGGTCTAATCCAGCAGGTTTCTTCTTCTGTTCTCTGATTTTTGAAGGAAGTATTAATTAATTTTTTTAGTGTGGGGTTGGGGGACTGTGGTAGTACAACTGCACAGTATTAACGTTCTGAGCTGATTTCACTTAGGTTGTGGTCTTCCTGCAGGATAGATGGCACTAGTCAGGCTAAGCTCCATCAACCTATCATTCTGGCCATGGTGGCTTTTATAGCAGCCTCTGATACAGCTGACTGTGGACTTCTGTTTTTCAGTTAACATACATTGCTGGCATAACTGGAGTTGCCTAACGGTGATATTTTCAAGGTTGGAGTAAAACTGGCAATAAGATGATTAAGCATTGCCCTTGAAATGGAGCATCCCTTGAGGTTCTCTCCTATTGGCCATATTGTTCGGTGTCTTTGTGTAGCCCTGCCAGTGCTGTATGAATAAATAAAAGTATTTTTGTAGCAGCACCTTCATACACTGCAGGCTGTGCTAAAGAGTTATCCAATAGCAACAGCGATCCTGAAGCTTGATGTAGAGTGTTACCCATTTGCTCCTAGAAGAGTTGCAGCTCCAGCTCCACTTTTCTGCCTTATCTAACTTTCTAGTTTTGCCTAGTTCAAATAGTTTCTAAATTTGAGGCATAATTTCCACACAGTAGCAAAGATTATATGTGTGAAAGAACTTCATTCCTTTCATTGCAAGGAACTATAGTTTTGATCGGATACTGAATTGGGAAGTCTTGAATTCAAATTTGGCCATGAATTCAGTATTTGGCCTTGGGCAATAATGTCACAGCCTCTGTCCCTACATCCCACACTACCTTGGGGGAGCCAGTAACATAAAGCGAGCACTCAATAAGCAGCAATGAATGTGGATGACATTCTTTTTCCTGCTTCATTAGCTTTTGCCAGTACCCTGTGTCGACATGTGCTTGCCACCTTGTCCACCATTCAGCTTTGTCTATACAGTATGTATTGGCAGGAATACTACCTACTAGCACAGTTTTTAACCCAGGACACTGAAATGATGCTTGATGCTTTATTCTTTTCACTTAATAGAGGGAAGGCTCATGCATGATGGAGGATGATGCAGTGGACATCGAAAATGAAAATGGTAATCGCTTTGAGGAATATGAATGGTGCGGGCAGAAGAGGATACGTGCCACTACTCTCCTGGAAGGGGGATTCAGAGGTAAGAGGGGCATTGTGGGGATTGCTGAGGTGTGCTGCCAACTGAACAGTGCCCTATCATCCCAAGAACAAAACAGATTGTTAATATTGGAGCTATTGCCCTACAAACTGTAGCCCAGGCTAAAGGCTCTTTCCCTCAGCAGTTTTTGTTCATGCAAGTATACCCCCAAAAGTTATTCCTGTGACAGACAGACATTTTTTCACAATGACAACATGTGGATGCTGATGATGGTTGAAGCAGCTTGTCATGCATGTGTGACTCTAAAGGAGCATGGATGTAAATTCATCCAGAGAGTTGGCTTTCAACATAGTAATGATCTGTGGTGTTAACATTAACAGAAATTTATGTTATTTGTCTCCTGCCAGAAAATGCATTCACAAACAGCAATCATACCTTACAAGATCAAGGCAGTAAAGTTGCTTTTGTAAATTTCCCTTTGTAATTCTTAACTTTTAGAGATTGCTTAAGGGAAGTGACTTTGCTGACATGGTCAGGAGGAAAAATGTTTTTTTCCCATTCATTGCATCACTTGCCATTGAATGTTTTTTAAACTCTGTAACAGGCCAGGTGCTTGCTTCTCAGTGTAGGTGGGAAGTTGCACTTCTGCCAGTACCAATGTTTATTTTCCTATGGCTATGAAAACAGCATAAAATAGTAGTAGTTATAAGTAAAACCCTGCTTAAATTAGCCTTTGAGGGGGGAATGTGGCCCAAAGTTGGGAGACAACAGGAGCAGCTACAGGCCAATCAGTTTCAGCAATATTGTGCATATTTTTAAAAAATGGAAGTGGAGAATGAAATTGTAAAAAGCCCCAGTCTGGAGTGACGAAAGCTGGTTTATCAGCCGCTGGTGATGTATGGAAGTTGACAGCTAAGTCGCTTTAGCACCTGCATAAAATATTAAAGGGCCGGTTATGCATTTATCACTCCATCTTTTTTAAGGCTGATAAATGAGAATTCAGCAACCTGCCATACACCTCCAGCACTGCAGCCCTCAGGGCTCCCAGACAAACACATCTTATTTTTCCTCCTTCTATTTCTTCCCCTGTGACAGGAAAATCGGCTGCAAAAGAGAGAATGAGTTATGGCAAAATGTGACCTTTGTGAGTTTTATTGGTGAATGTAATTTTATCTGTGCACCTGACTCCTTTCTTACATTCTGCCTTTTGCTCTGTGTCAGGATTGACTAAACTGTCTGGTGTGAACATTGTGATTCTGTAGAAACAGTGTCCCACCCTTCCTTGACCAGAGAATCTAGTACATTGCCTCATCAAAGTAAAAGTTGGCATCCTCTTGTATTTTCATAGATTGCCCTGGATTCTAATTTAAAATATCCCAAGGAAAATCCCACTGGGAAAGGAAATCAGGTTTAAAAGATGCATGAGTTACTAGGGCTTATAAATGGTGCTCTTTCTTTCCTCTTTTCCTTCACACTTTAGTCTATGGATAAATCTGTACAAAAAAATAATAATAATAGATGAATGAGACCTGAGAGGTAAGCAGCACCAAGACAGATATTCAGGAGTTCAGCCATATGGGGAAAGTATATTCTCTTAGCTACCAATATATTCAGAATTTTGTCTACTGAATTGCAGTAGCAAATAATTTTTTGCTGTCCCATGGTTTCCTTGCACCCACCGATTTTATTCATAATTCTCATTCAGCTGGTTGACTGCTGCAGGAATGTGTTAACTTTTCGGACCCTGGCTAAGCCTATGGAATTGGTTTTCCTATGTGCCCCGAGGTCTGGGAGCCAGAAGCAGTTAAGTTCCTATGTAACCAGGAATGTTGAGCAGTCTGCACTTTTGTGCACAGTCTTAGCATGGAAAACATAGGCAGCTAATGTAAATTATCCCTGTCTTGTTTTTGAAGTGGAAATATGGACGCTCATCAGCCATTTTCACTGCTGTTTTGTACCCTTTCCTGAAATATTTTGGATTAGTTTCTCAGCCACTTGATAGGGATCATCATTTTGCTTGTGGGCTTTGTCAATTAAGGAGCAATGCAAGCCATTTAGATATGTGTAAAGAAGCAAAATCTACTCTCCACATATTCCCTGGAGTGCTTTCTTGATCAATCTATTGGCTTGTTTTTACCACATGATGTTTCTAAGCTATTGGGACCTCTTGCTGCCGCTGTGCTGCCAAAGCACAATTTCTGTTCTTAAGCGGAGTACTTAACCTGAAGCGTACTTAACCTGAAGCGTACTTAACCCAAGGTACCACTGTATTTGCATTGGGTACTGTTGTTGCAGTGTTAGAAGATGATGCTAAAAAATGATCAAATAAGGTATTCCATAGTGGATATATTTGAAAAGTGTAATTCCACACTTTATAAAGTGGAATAGTAACTTTTGTAGCCTTTAAGGCCTAATGCACCTTTAACATGAGAGTTCACATATATTGACCATGTTTGGATGCAACACTTGGCCATAAAGTGCACATAGGTCCTGCTATTGGAAGGCTTGCCATCTGAAATTTCAGTCATCTGAACACAAAAAAAATTACACCCAAACCTTGCTGCACAAGTGGCTCATTCAGTTATCTGAATAGCTGGTGTTTGCTCACTTCCTTGCTTATTTGTGTTTTGCTGGTCAGTGGCAGCCATTTTGATTAGAAACAAAGGAGGAATGGAGGAAAGGAAAGAGATTGGACAAATCAAGGAGCAGGAGAGATTGTCTTTTGCTAGTTGGCTGCAGCAGTTTGGGGTGAAAACCAGGGAGAGAGGGAGATCAGACAATTCACAGATTTGAAATGTTCCCATAGAAAATAATGGAAATCATCAGCTCATTATGTGGTTGCTTGCCTAATTAATGATTTCCTGGGAACCCATTGTGTTCAGATAGCAAGACCTGCATGTATAGATACGTGAATTAGTATGTTCATAGATGTGTGTTTGTGCATGCAGTTCAAGCACTCACTGCTGTGGTCCTCTCTTCTCAAAGCTTGGAAACAACTTGCAGAACTGCTGGCTTAGGGTCATGTCCAAACCAGCTCTTTTGGCATGTTTCTCATAAACAAACCACCTCCAGGAAGCAAAGGGTAGTTCTTTGTTTCTTGATTATAGTTTATTTGAGATAAAGCAACCATGAGCACTGGTTCAGGTTTTGGTTCAGCTGCTGAATCAGATGCTTCTTGGTTTGTTTCCATGCAGCTGGAAGGAAGGAATGAAGTGGGAAGTGCTTGATTTGTGTGTATGAGGATGCAACTCATGCTCATACTAATTTGTTTAACTGTGGTTTATGGCCATCATTTCATCCTAACATGACCATTGAGAGAGAGAGAGAGAGAAAGAGTGGAGATACAAGAGGCCTGATAGAGCTAGATGGGCTGTGAGGACAGAGCTTAGACCTTAGAAACAGGGCACTTGGTAGTACAATCTATACACTTTACCAGTTTCCGCTTTCAATAAGGTAAGAAATATGATACAGTTGTTTGTAGTAATTGGTTAGCTTGATGTGTCTCTCCCCCCCCCCCCGAATTTAGATTTTAGAAGTAGGGAAACACTAATCCAGGCATAGGCAAACTCGGCCCTGCAGATGTTTTGAGACTACAATTCCCATCATCCATGACCACTGTTCCTGTTAGCTAGGAATGATGGGAGTTGTAGTCCCAAAACATCTGCAGGGCCGAGTTTGCCTATGCCTGGATTAGTGTTTCCCTACTTCTTATAGGTGAGGCACACAAGCACCCTATTTTAACTTAGTAGTAGATTTCATTCTTGCTTTCTGAAAGGTTTGTCTTTACAGTGTGTGAAAATTACCTACACCCAGATGCCCCTGTGTTAGTCTGGGCATGCCTCCTGATTAGAATGAGCAGTAATTCTTGGAGCTACTTCTGAGGGCAGGTAATTCTGCTGACTATCAGGAAGGAGTGATTGATTCAATAACACTTGAGGAAGAGCTGAAACAGAACTACCCCCTACCTCACCCCACCCTGGTTAACTGGAAGGAGGCATGGTTAGAACAGTGAATCATGCAGAGATACAGCAACACCCTCTATGTGGGTGATACTTTTGGGCAGCATTCCCCAACCTGGTGGTCATCAGATATTTTTGGACTACAACTTCCATTAGCCTAGTGGCTACCAACCTTTTTTGACCACTAGGTGCATTTTTATTTTTGAGTAGGTTTGTAGGTTATTCACAGAACAGCATGTCACCATGGAATCCAACATAGTACTAAGTCTCTCATTCAATCTCATTCTCCTTCCACAAAAGAACCCTGAACACACCCTAAATTTATTCTATAGGTTCCCCCCACCCTCTGGAGCAGATTTAGAGGGGAATGTCCCATTGCACAAGTTGAAATCCTTGCATTGATGGGACATGGTAGTTGAAAACCACCCTAAGTGTTCATTTTGTTTGACAATCTAAATATTTACAGGTTATAATAAGTATACTTGTTACTTTTGTGACATTTGTAATACTTGACCTAAAAACCACATTTCTCTTTTATTACTATAGAAGAGTAAACTTACTCTATAGAAGAGTAAACTTAATTCAGTCCCTCAATAAAAGTTATGAATTCAGTGTTAAGAGACTAATTTAAGATGTAATTTTAAACTGTTTAAACTGTTTTTAAGGGGCACACTGTGCCTGATATTTTAAAAATTATGATTTAAATAATAACAATAGATATAAAAAACAGTGGGGTGGGGTGGGGGCATTGGCTGGTTCCACTAGTGCTTTACCAGCAGTTTTGATTTCTGGATGCTGAAACTTGTGAGTGTTAGGCATAGTACAGCAGCAAACTGTGCCCAGGTTGGAGAATTCAGAGTTATCTCGCAACATCGTAAAGTTTTGTTGGAGACTCACCAGTCAGTGGGGCCTGAATTTATATCTACTGAACTTTATGAAGAATTGTTCCTGTGTTCTGCGTCTAATGCTCCAGCCTGCATCCTACTTGCTGAAATGCGGGAGGCATTGGGTTTCTTCTCACTTTTTTCCCTTTTAAATTCCCTGCATTTGTAGCAATCCTTCAGTGGTTCTAAAGAACAGCTACTCATTTACTCTAGCTGTTTACATTGCAAGGTTATCCCTTTAAAGAATTGCAGAGAGAAGTTGAGGGGGAAATGCATTTTTTTCTTTGAAAGCTTAGCAGTTTTGTGTGTGCGTCTGTTATTTGTGAGTGGGAGGGAGGAAGAGTGGGTGAGAAAAAAGTGCTTTATCTGAAAAGAATCATATTGGCTTTGTGCTGATAGAGGCTGCTGTCATCTCTTAAACGGCTTAGCCCAGTCAAAAGGCTAGCGGACTTAAAACAGTGTCTTACACGAGGATCGATGGAGAAAACACGGCAGTGGTAACTGTGAGGAAAAAAGGGTGAATGCAAGAGAGATAACAGTAATGATTGCATGGAAGGGAGCTGGAGGCAGGCTTGCTCTTTGTAGGAACCTTGCTTCAAAGGAGTCTGAGCTGCCTGGTCCCCAGGATGTTGCTTCCTCGGTGTATCTAGGAAGAGAGCCCAAGCCCCCTCCCCCTTTGCTGGAGCAAATGGGCTAAGTAGATTAAAGCATGATAGGTTATCTCTTCCCCCTATGTTGTATCACTTTTAGGAGATTTTTTGGTCAATCAGCATATTGTGTCATTCCTTTAGCCAAAGGAGGTGAGTTGGTGTTGGGGAGGGGGGTAAGAGTCTGAACTGCACAGTGAGGGAGCCATTGGGAAAGGGGGAGTTGGGCGGGGGGGTGAAACGGTATGTCAGTTTATCGATCGCACCTCAGCCAGGAGAGCTGCAGGCACAGCTATGCGGGCACGAGCAGCAGCACTCCTAATGTGATTGAAAGGCAGTTAAAATGGCGGTGACCTTTTCAGGGGGAATTAGATTGCCTGCCAAGAGTGGTTAGAGGGAGTGATAACGCCAGCTTGAGGAAGCTGTCCAGGCAACTTCAAAGAGAGAGAGAGACAGAGACAGGAAAAGCAAGTGAGCGCAAGTCCCATTTAAACTCTGAGCTGTACTGTCTGATAGAGCCAAGATTGCTGTCCTCTCTAGATATGAAGGGTTTGAAGAATGTAGTCTAGTTGCCTCTCCTTGCCCTTCCTGCACTGCACCAAGGAAAGCAACAACTGGCCAGCTGTCTATTCACCTGACACTCTTGGGGATTTCAGTTGCCTTGAAAATAATACACAGAGGCAAAGCCCTAATGGCTGAAAGACAGTATCCAAGGCTTCCTAGAAGAGTGATTACTAGAAACCCTCCTATGAGGAACTGTGTGGTATGTTCTGAATTTGGAAGGTCTTTCACTTATAAGCAATTCAAAGGTGCTGGTGTTCCTACTAAATGTGAAACCCCATCGTTCTTGGTGTTCCAGGTTTCTTTGTCAAAAGATTACTAACCAGCTGGGAGGCTCCTAAATTGAGCCTTCATGGCCCAGAGGCAGGAGCCTTTGGAGTACCAGATGCTGGGGCCAACAATGTAAGGAGGTCATATCTTGTCGTTTAGCTTCATGGAGGCATCTGGCTGGCCTCTGTGGGAAGCAGGATACTGGACAAACCCGTGACCTTATCTAGTAGACCTTTTCTTAATTTGGAGATTGAAGTACTGGCTCAGGAGCCTAACTTCTGTGCCAGAGCAAAGTATTTAATAGATGGTATTGTCACCTACACTTGTTATGACTATTTGAAGAGTCAGATGAATTGCTTGGCATTTCCTGCAGATGGCTGTCATCCCACTCTTGGCTTACAGCCTGTTTCTCCCTTTAACTTCAAATGTTCTGAGCACTGATGTCACAGCAGACTTTTTGCAAAATAAATTGCAGAAGTGGCACCACAACGAACAACAATAGTGACTGTACTTTTATGTATGTAGAATCCAGACGCATGTGAAATAGGTATCTAGGAGTGGCACATGTCTGTTCCTACAGTAGGGGGAAATACAATTGTGATACGTAATAGTTTTATACGGTAATATGAACATTCATGGAAACCCTGCACTTGACATATGGAAATGCATAGTCTCATCTTACTCAAGCTGTTTTGTTTTCTAATCATTTTGAAATAATCTGCCTCTAGCAAAATGTAGATGTCATACAGTTGTTCTGCTAGGAATCTTAAACTATACAAAGGGTGACATCCTGCCTACTTTCTTTTGAAATTACTAGCAACATTTGCTTCTCTCTCCCCCCCCCCCCAGCACAAATAGGAAGATGCTTTTCTTTGAGAGCGCCTGCAAAGCTAACAGGCGTGTGCCTGATTTCCATCATCCAGTTTGTTGAGTTAAAGTTGCATTTAAGGTCATATCAAAGAGAGCTGGCAGTGGCATTAGACAATGAGATTTCCCAGAGGACTGACCAGGAAATAAAAGGTATCTGTAGTGTGTACAGATCCTTGGATGAATGAATCTGTAACTAATATTTGTTACCCATGGATTTGAATGGACTTGGCAGAAGGAAGGAGAGCTGTCAGTGGAGCAGCTTTCAAATTTCATATCTGTGATGTCCTTAATGTCTATCTCCTTCTCTCAGTTTTGAAAATATGTTTCAGAAATTGCTCCTTGGTAACATGCTCTCTTTTGCCTTATCCCACAAATTAAAAAAAATACCCTGGACTGTCTGCTTCCATAGTTTAATGCTGTTCCTTTAAAAAAAAATTGTTGTGTTAATTTATCAGTTGAGAAACAAGTACACTATGTGTCTTGAACAGTTGAACAAGAACCAGTAAAGACAACTAAAGGAATGCTCATGTTATTTCTGCTCTTGTTAGCCCTTACAGATCTTTTCTAGCCCTTCTGCTGCTGCATAAATGTGCATACACAGTACTTTGTTTTATTTGTTTTCTTGGATAAAGATGAAATGCCATAGAATGAAACTCCCTTACTATACAAACTGTAATATGTATTTGTTCATATAAGCATGTCTCTCTCATTCATACACTAAGCAGCATGTTTGCTGTTACAAGGTGCCTGCCACATAGCTATCTCTTGTTTCACTCAAAGGCAGAAATTGCTCAAGACTGCTAACTAATCTAGTCTTGCTTGTCTTGAGCTGGCCTGCAATAGTTTTCCTTGTGTGATGTGGATTCCTGTTGTAAGCTTTTTGTGTATACTGCACTAACATGCAAAAGTCCTGCACCAAGAAAATGTATCTCTCTGCAGAAGATAAATTAAATTGAAATACCTGAATGAATTTACTTTGTGCAATCATCACAGGATTTCTGAAGCAGAATTTAGAACCCTTTTCCCTCCATTAAGCAGTAGTGACTTAAAAGGTGTAGATTTCCCAAGATTTAGCGCAGAGAGGGTTTTTTTTGGAATAAAACGCACTTTGAAAAGAAATTCAAATTGTAGTTTCTTTCAGAATGGCACCATGAATAAGGTAAGTAAAACCGACACAATCCAGAAGATGGAGATGTAATATGTTTGGTGCTTCTGTGCTATCAAAAGAGAAAGAGAAAGACAGAGAAAAGAGCCATTGTATTTCCTAAGAGCCTTGCCTTTCACTAACTGAGGAATCCCATGCGATTGTTATGTAAGTCATATGCATGATATGGTCTGTTGTCTAAAGCTGAATCCTAACCCCGCTTTTCTGAGAGTAAGCCCCACTAGGATTTTCTTCAGAGTAGGCATGGTTAGGACTGGGTAATAGTCTGAACCAGAACTCAGGAACCAGGTCCTTAACTTTTCAGTGCAGAGTTTTATTCTCATTTGGGATATTAATTATTAGTTCCTCACAGATCCCTGACAGTTAAGCAAACCCTGTCTTGGCATGGTCTACCTTTCTATTACCTAAGAGGAGGCAGGATGAGCATTAGTGGACTCCTCTAATTTCCAGTCTACCAAGTGGGAAAAGTTAAGTATTTGAGGTGTTTAGTGAAATATGATTTAAGGATTTGTGGTATGCTCATTCACACACATAGTGGAAGAGGATATCTGGTTGCCTGATAAACCACCCAACCTTAGAATTAATGCACTTGTTTGCTTTTGTCACCCCAGAAGGCTATGCAGTGTGTATTTCCTGAACGCCTGCTCATTTCCATTCAAATTTCTGGAGCGTAGATGACATATTTGATGTCTCATTTCCTCATGAACATGAAAGAATACAACACCGTGTTAAAACTTATATTTGAGTTCTCATTGTCTGACTACAACACAAGCATAGGGAATCTGAAATGAAAATGACAGAGATGTGCAGCATTAATGTGTTGTAATGTATCCCTGTCCCCTAAGAGGAATATTGCTGTTCAGAGGCAGATAAGGGCAAAAGAGTGTAATACTATCTGAGTGTGGGAGCACACACTTTTTTTCTCTACTTGCCTAAAGCCATTCCCACTATGCTATTTAATTCTGAAGGGCTGAGGCCAAACTATGTACCATTTCTTGCTATCTATCTTGGGGAGGAGGGTTTCTGGACACGGAGAAGGTATACTTGAAAAAAAAAAGTTATTGTCTAGTGCCTCAATTTTTCTTCCCTGATAATATAAGTTACTAAGCAGCGTGAGCAAACTAGTTCCCTGTCTTTCTCCCTCTGGTTCCTTTTATTTTTTTTTAGTTGACACGCTCAACTTCATAGGTCCTAAAAGTTCACAGGTCCTTGTCATGCTGATCCCCACCCCACCCCAGTTTTTCTTTCTTTTAAAAATATTTTTATTAAGGATTTTCTTGTTTTACAAAGGTATATGCAATGTCTCTCTTGTATTTTTCCATGTAACGTTTTTACACATCAGTTTCGTTTGTTGAGACATTAGGAAGAGAAAGGGGGGTCCAGTTTTTATTTTTCAGTTAATTTAGAAACTACTATACTTCTGTATACCTAGAAAATTCCCATGTAGAAACTACTACCTTATTTTTAGGTGAGTCCATTTTGCTTTTAAACAGGGTTGCCCCAGTGGTATTTTTTGAGGTGGGATGAGGAATAATAGCAATGTATTTATAATGGCCTTGTGGGATGGATAAGTGGGAATAAGTTCAAGTTACAGAAAGACAGGCTTCAATTAAACATTCGGGAAGGTTAAACTAGGATTCACTGCTCTCCTGTAACCTTAAAAAAGTAGGATAAGTATTGCATGAAAATAATTCTGGTGCCTATTGCATGACAACTTCTGGCACCACTATTTCATTAGACAGTGCAGTTTAAATAAAGGGAATAACTGATGCTTTATCTGTTGCCTGCAAGATTATTGAAACTTGAAAGGGTTTAAGGAGAATCTTAGTATCTGTTCTCCGTTTACTCACATGCAGCAATTGAGTAAACCATTTCCTTCATAGCATAGCCCTCACGCACAGCAACAGGGGAGGAAGAGATTAATCGGCTGTCGGGGGACAAAATTTGATTGTTAGGTGCACTAAATTGGCAGGAGGAATCTAGGGTAATGGGGTGACATTTGAAAGTACTCCATGCTGGAAACTGAGTAGGTTCCAAGTTGAGAACATACATTTTAATGTACATATTCTTGGCTGTCGGACAAGCAGGCATGAGCTCATCTACTCTTGGTTCTCACAGCATTACTGAAACAATATTTTGTGTGTGTGCGCGCACCCCCATGCTTGGTATGAAGGTTCCAGTCCGTCATTTTTCTCTCTTTATCCCCTTTCCTCCCCCTGCAAAGCCATCTGCCTTGAATACAGCTTCTCCTGTGAGCTTTGGGGTTGCCCTTCAGCCTCAACTGTCAAGATATTGATTGACGCAATTTTAATAGCATTTTAAAATACAGTTGTTAAGTTAGGGCAGTGGGACTCTTCTCTTGCTCCTCCTTCCTACACCTCCACCACCACCAAAGAGGGGAAATGTGGTTTTTCAATGACTTTAAACTGCTTCTTGTCTTTGCATGTCGTCTCTTGCACCAAGCGGTGAAACGCATTAACGAGTAGTGCCCAGAAAGTGGTTAACTGCGTTTGACACACGCCAACTCCCTGCCTCCACACTGGATAATTGCATTGTCAACTATTCAGTAAAGTGGCAGGTGACAGTGCTGCCGGATTGATTGTCCTAGCATTGAGGCTCCTAAGACTGTCAGCTTCCCAATCGATAGCGTTTACACAAGACACCGTGACTGCATCTGTAACTAATTTCAGTTTGAAACTTGCAAGACACTGTGCTGCCCCTGTTTTCTGGCTACATGTATTTAGTGACTTGCTTCCTCTCTTTGGACCACAGGGTTGATACCATCCTGCTTCACCCCCCTCCTTCCTTGGAAAGTGCATTCCTGTTTTTATTTTGGTGTAGCAGGTGAAGAAATCGATGATGTGTGCTGTGCCCTCAAAAGCAGGCAGAATTACTGCAGATGGCTAACTAGCAGCTCCAGTTTTGTAATCAATAGCCTGATCAATTGATTAAATTAACACTGATTTTCTTCCGTCTTCCTGGCCTATATGAAAAATTAGTTTGCAGTGAGCATGCAGGTTTGGCTTATAAAATACAGGCCTTGTTATGCTATCCCATGACTCTTTTCTATCCAGTTTGAGTGCATTGTTATTTAAATCAGTGGACAGCAAGGCATGCTGCTTTCACTAGTGCCTTTAAATGGGGACATTGCTGTGGGTTGCTTACCAAACTTGACTACTTCATGCTCTGCTGCTTTAGAAAAGTCGTCCCCTCAGCTTTTCCGCCTTCCTCTGTTATTGGCAGAATTGCAATGTGACTGTGATCCCTGTCAGTGGTGCTTATTGATCCAGTGATGTGAACCTGTTTAGTGATTCAAGATTACTTTAATTCCCCTCTTTCCCTTTTTGTTTTCCCTCACTCCTTACATGAACAAAAATTCCCCTGAGCCACCTTCATGGAAATTACGCCAATGATTGCTAAGCCTCTGCTTGCAAATTTCCCTTTGTATGGCAGCCTTCCACATACAAGCACACAAATGCATGCACGCCTCCTGCTGAACATTAGGCTGGCATAGAACTGGAGGAATTGCCATAGCAGCTTGGATATGGGATCCTCTTTCCAGCTGTATCCACTGTGTGATGGAGGCACAAAGGGGGACTTGTGTAGTGCTCTCAGCCAAGTTCTGAGGTGCTGTTTACAGGAGGAAAAATCCTTTTGCAGGCAACCAGCTTGCCCCCTGAGGCACAGGCTTGATGACTTTCACCTTGGCATGCAGCAGTACCACAAAATATTAATGGTCATAAAATTATACAGCCCCCTCTTAAAGTCTCCTCCTTGGTGTGTTAGTAAAGATGACTACAAGCAGTTGGGATGCAGACTTGCAGCCTAGGCTCTGTTTTCTTACAGCGTGAAAGATGACTTTAGAGTGGCAGCTCTACTACAATGATCCACATGCATGGCCTCATACACTGAAGACCTGTGTGTGTATTTTATAAATCCCATGATCCTGATTAAGTTATTTCATAGCAGCCAGTGAAAACCAGACTTTGCATTTTTCTGTGGTCAGGTTAGTTTTCCATCAACCTGGAGTCATGAACATTACTAATCCAATTCATCTTTACCTGATCGTTTATAGTGCAACAGGGTAATAGAACAATGCAATTTAATAACTAATTCCAACAAACAGCCATCAAAGGTTGACTACAGCGATCCTTTCCTTTTGCAAGAGTAAGGCAGTTTGCTTTTCCCCAAGCCATTTTTAAAGGAAAGCTACATCCGTGCCACTATGCTCTCTTGATGCTAGTTTGGAGATGTTTCGGCAGCTGAGGAAACAAACACTGCCAAGAGCTGTTCCCAGGAAATGTGTGTGAGGCCTGGCAGCATTAAAACACTTTTATAGCTGCTTTTTGGGGTGGGGGGTGGAGGGGAGTTATTCCTCATCCAGGAAGGAGCAAGCAACACTTTAGGCAAAGCAGGTGAATGAGCTCAGCCAGAGGTTGGTAGATGTTGTGGGAAAAGTAATTAACAAAACCTGCTATTTTTTTAGTCTTTAACTAGAGACTATTTTTTACGAAATCTCTCTCTACTACCCACAAGCACTGTAAAACTCATCTGATTTCTGGCCATTGCAGCCTTGGATAGGTCTGTGCACCAAGTGAGAGGCAAAGCATAATTCAGTTTTTGGAGATTATTTATATTGAAGAATCAAGTGTTGCGCCTTGTGCACCTTGAGCACATTAGAGACCAGCACTAAAGACTTCCATCGCAGGAGCAGAACAGCCAAGATACGCATGCCATAAGCAGATTACCGGTAGCTCTTCTGCTCTGCACTAGAGGGTCTTCTGGCAGGTCATTATTTCATTTGTTATTTATATTTTGGATTTATATCTTGTCACTTTTACTCAAAAAGAGCCCTCTAGGTGGCTTACAATTTAAAATCAATAACAATACACAGCAACGTATCCATAAATGACAACCAGTGACACACAGTTAAATTATAAGCAGTAGCAACTTCAGTAGGAAGTAATCATGTGTGAGCAAATTTGGAATAATAAATAGTGAGTGAAAACAAATAGTCGATTCTTAGCATTCCGGATGGTGGAACTCTAAAGCCATTGTGTGCTACTACTCACAATGCATAAATGATAATCACTTGATTATCAGTTGGACAAGTGGGAGATTTACCCCTTAAATGCTGTAAAGAATAAAACAGATTCTGTGCTTTATTTGCTTCAGTTCTACTCTTCACTTATATAAAGATGATGTGCTGTCTCATTTCTGTACAGAATCTGTTTTTAGCACTCGAAAGTTGCATACGTAATGGTAAATAAGCACCCCAACTAAGGATACAATTGTACCCCAAGACCTGATTTTTTTGTGGGGGTTTTTCCTTTTTGCTAAGGAAATAAGCAAAGCAAAGTGAATTACAATGCAACTGCTACTTATAACCAAGCAAAGCATGGTTCACGTATGGCCTTGTTATGATGCACCGTTGCCTGTACTCGGTGCTGGTGCCAGATATTTTGCACCCTAGGCAAGGCTAACCTTGCACGCACGCATACCCCCCAAAATTGCTAACTTCAGTTTACAAAAAATGATGTAGAAATGATAAAATTCTTCAAAATATAAAATTAAATATTACTAGAAATTCATAAGCTATAACAAAAAACAATCTCTGTAAAACTGTACCCCTAAAAGGTCAGCACTGCGCCCCTCTGAGGTCTGTGGCTGCCTAGTTGGCCTAGGCCCTGCCTTTACTGAATCCATGGTTCTGAAGCCCACTTATGAGCAAAATAGGATCATATTTTTATTTCTCTGGATTGAGTTGTGCAAGACACTATATATTTTTCAAGTTTGAATCAGGTGAAATAATATGTTGACTATCTTTGTGGTAAAAGCAGACTTAAAATACAGGGGGCAATTTTCATGACTGCCGATGCCTGGGTACTTTTGGACTCCACTGACATTTGTGGGGCCCAGGAACGGAATTCCCACGCAAAATGGTCACCACCTGTATTTATCATTTTAGAGAAGATTGGCATCGTTGTATATAAAGACTTTAAACTATTTAAAGCATGGAATGAGCTGTCCATGTTTGTGAGAGAGAGAGAAAGGGGGAGTACTTTCTGTGTAATTTCATTCATTTACATTTATACCCTGCACCCTCAATTTAAATTCATGTTTTCTAATGCAGAAAAGCTAAAGCAACAACTAAGCTATAAATACCAATATTTTTAGGAAAACAGAAATATATTTGCTAGGTACCTTAATGATAGCAGTAAGAGTGCTAGGTAGGTCTCTCTGGGAAGGATATTCCAAAGGAAAGGCACCATCATTGCAAAGACTGGCTCTGTTACCATCTGCTGCACTTCCATTTGGTGGGGGCTCCAAGAGAAGAGACAACAGATGACAATCTCAGTGGATGAGCAGATTGATCCAAGATAAAGTAGTGAAACAGGTATCTGGATGCTGGACTTTAAAGGTTAAGAACAACTCTTTGAATTGCGCTTGGAAACTTACTGTATATTCTGGCGTATAAGACTACTTTTTAATCCAAGAAAATCTTCTCAAAAGTCAGGGGTCGTCTTATACGCCGGGTGGAGAATCTGTGGTCGAGTATATCTCAAATTCTATATTTTAACTGGAAAAGTTGGGGGTCATCTTATACGCCCAGTCGTCTTATACGCCAGAAAATACAGGTGCCAGGAATCAGCAAAGCTCTTTCAGTACAGACAAGATATGATCTCTACAGCTGGTCTCTGTTAGCTGTTTAGCCACAGTATTCTAAATTAGTTTCAGTAATCCAACCCAGAATTTACCAGGACATGGCTAACTATGACTAAACTATTCTTTTCCTGGGCATGGGCAGGTGTGGGGTGGGCAGTTATCAGCTTGAGCTGATAGGTCTTTTCTGCAATCCCTTCCAGAGCTTGTTGAATACCACCACTCTGCACCTCCGTCTTGTCTGGATTGAATTTCAATTTATTGACCCATATCCAGTCCATTACTTCTCCCAAATACCAAATCAGTACTTTTCTGACTCAGCTGGGGAAAAAGTAGAGCTATTATTGTATAACAGTATTATGGAATGTTTCATTAGTCCTTATTGTCACTTCCAGCTTCCGGAAGTGCAATTCTGTTGCAGCCCCAATTTTATTCACAACACAAATATCATGGTGTTAGTGAGGGCTTTGCAGCAGGAGGAAAAATATTTACATCTTTTAAAAAATATGTGGGTTTTAGTTCTGGAGTGATGGAATACAAATTCTTTCATGAAAAATAAAATTATTGAAATGGAATGCAGGCGAGATGTAGTTACGCACTTTACCAATGAACATTCATGAGCACTTACTCTGTATGGCATCTAAAATATATAGTTGTTTTTAAAGGGCATGGGATTTTATCTTACTAGCATAGTCATGGGTACTGTTAAACATACAGATGTCTAGCAAAACAGTGCTTCTAGGTTGCACTTCGAGTGGGGAGGCATTAGATTTTTAGGAAGTAAAAGGCCATGTATCTTCCCATCCCAAACATTCTAGTTTGAGCATGATTGAAATAACAGACCCACACATTGCATGCAAAAAGAGGATGGGGGAAGTGAAAATATGTCACAAGAGTGGAAGAGGGAAAAGATGTTGTGTTTAAAGTCACCCAAGAGAATAATGCTGAAGTCACCTTCATTAATAAGATAATTAATTCATTTTAATCTAGGTATGCTTGTCATATCATCATATTCTGTGGCAGTGAATGCCACAGACTATTGATGCCCTTCTGTTTTGCTTGTAAATGAATTTCATCACACCCTCTAATTCAGAAGTATACCAGGTAGTAGGTCAGTGTTCTCTATTATTTCCCCCCCCCCCCAAACTGTTCATAATTTCAGTAACACCTATGTCATGCTATATATTTTATCCACTCATACAGAACTACCGTGGAAACAGATTATAGAAAAATGGTTCTTTAGAAAGGCATAAATAATCATTTTTAAACTCAGAAATTGGAGAGGGGGAGAGCTGTCTAATGTGTGCAGTTTAGATCTGGCCTGCTACACATGTGAAATGGGCCTCTTTACTCGTAGCAAAGGTCCTGTGCTCATATCTCTGTGGGGCTGTTTCTTGCTTGGAACTCCTATAATGTTCAGCATTAACTCAATTTTGGTGCTGGGTCCAGCTGCTCCAAGGCCAGGCAGAGCAGAGCTGTGTACACAGTGCTTGAGGGCTACTGTGCTCTCAAGGTAAGTGATCTTGATAGGTACATTCTGACTGATGAGAGAGTTTGTCTCCCGAACTGTCACAGGGTTTATAGAGGTGCCACTCAACACTGGTGCTGGAATTGCTTGTCAGAGCAGCCGCCTACAAGAGCAATGGGGATCGGAGACAGAACAGTAACTTTGTTTTTTCTTGGCTTAATGGCTCCTGAGTCTGACCTGCATGCTCACTCTTGTTTGTCTGGACCTTTAGAAAGGCATCTTGGATTAAGATTGTCAGAAAATGGTGCTGTTTTAGCTTCAGTAGGGTTAGTTATATCACCAAAAGTAAATGGTATTCAGCCAAAAGCTAGCAGATTGGAAGGATGAGAGTTGGCAAAATTATTTTCTCTAAGGAGTGCCAAATGGGGGATTAAGAAACCTTACAACACAATTTTAATATTTTTAAACTTCAGTGATTTAACTGTAATACACTTGCCACATCCGAAAGTAAACCCTTTAAAACTTCTCTTTTTCTTCTTCTTTGAGTCTATTTAAGCTGCTGCATAAATACTAGTTAATAACACGATAGCATGCTTTGTGTTCTTTTAACCACCCCAGATGAGAAGACATCAAAATGGGCCTTAAAACACAGCATTTTATTCTGATTAGTCATATTTGGAAGATGTGGTGATGCCCAATGGCTTTAACAGTGATTTAGCTAATTCTTGGAGGGTAGCCCTGTCAGCTGCTACTGGACATGATTACTGAATGGAACCTCCATCTTCAAAGGTGGTCTCCTGGGTACCCATTGCTGGGGCTAGCAGCACAGGAGGTTGCATGACTTGAAAGTACTGAATGGTAAGAAAGGGAGAACTTAATCTGGAACAAAGTTAATCATGACCTCTACTGCCCATTCAACAGCCCTGGAATATGTGAGGTATAAGAGAGCACATCTAAGCACTAGTCTGCCTAATCTAAAGTTTAAGAATTTCTAGAACAGCAGGCATAGGTTCCAAGTAGGCTTCAGACCCAGCACATACCTTTTTGAAAACAAAACAATGCTCTTTCCCAAGCAGAGCCCAACCATCCTCTGAACCAATGCAAAAAAAAAAAGTGCACCTCCTCTCTCCCACACCTGAAGTCCTGACTTGAAAATTCATTACTTTCTGGCTGCTACAAGGGGAATGTTGCCAGTGGTGTTCAGGATGAGATTGCTTATGGCTGAACAGGGAACTGACGAAGCAGTGAGCTAGCCTAGATGAGTGAGGCTTGGGGACTTCATTGATGCATGCATGTACAATCCCACATCCTGTAGCTTTCTCCTCTACATAAATGATTATTTTCTAAGTGAGAAGGTGGTAGGACTGTAATAAGCTTTGAAGTGTCTGAGAGCAAATGTTTTCTGCTTTTATTTTACAATTAGAATTTGAAGCAATGAGTAGGACTGCCCTTTTGTTGATAACATCAAGAATTGACAGGGAGGCAGCAGAAGGGGCTTATGCAGTATGAGTCCATTACCAGAAAGGCCCTGGTGCCTACCAATTAATAGATCTTAATGGCCAATTCACAAGCAGGACCCAGGCAGATTCATATGGGTATAGACTTTTCCTCAAACAGCCTTCAAATTAAGAAAGGGATATGCATTCATAAACATGGAGGACAAATTGGTTTGAACCCTAAAAGCTAGTATGATTATGTCAGGTGAGAGGTCTGGTCTCCCTGAAATGCATTGCCTCAAGCAAGCAACCACCTGGGTATATTACAACCATTAGCCTTATGGGCAGGGAAGTCATGGAATTGCCCTCAAGCATTTTTGTTGGAATTCTTCTGTCTTGGACTTCCTGTCCTTTTCCCCACTCAGGGTGGAATTGTGCTTGTGCCAAAGACTAGTAGTGTGTGGTTTTTTTTTTAGATCTTTACACATCATATACTCGTGCACATGCACATATGCACACACATAGCAGCTATGATCCTATCAGGTTGTCTTGCTTTTATAAAACCCATTTAATTCATTTATAAAGGTTCTTGTCCAGAAATCTGGTTTGAATGAGCCTGGGATGAATAATTAATGTAAATCGGTTTAGACCTCCAATATTTAAACAGCTGCTGGCATGTTTTCACTGGCTCTGTACAGTGAAAAAATGTGAGTGAGTTGGGACACTAAAAGTGTAACAAAAGCCCTGACCCTGTTGGAACCATCCCTATATCCATCCTTATGCTGGGCACAGGGTCCCTTTTCATAGGTAGTGTCAGCCATTGTAGGAGTCACTCTTTAGATTCTGGAGATACTATAATGTTACCCAGTGGCAACTCAAGAATTAAAAAATAAATAAATCTCCCTCAGTTACTGCAGCGTAGAGCAGAGACCCATGACTTTCTAAAGCTGGCAGATAGATTGCTTATGCATCAAGTCTTCCTGTAGATGCATGAACTTGTTTTGTTCCACGCAATGAGAACTCCAGACCACTTCTGCCACCCATAACACTTTTGTTGTACTCTGCTGATGAAGCATAAGAAGCTTTACAGACTTACTTTTCCTTCTCTGGCAAAGTCAGTTGACTGAAGGACAGGAAGGTAGGATGCTAACAGTGTTGACTACAGTAAGTAAATTTCATGTGCATACATGCACAGCATTCTAAAGTATGAAAGAAAAAAGATATGTGACTAGAACTTTTACGCATAATGAGTAATGCAACATTTTCTTAATTTACATTTTCTGGTTGCAGAATTTATTATTGTATTTAACGAAATGTATATACTACTTGCTAGGCTTCTTGTAAAGTCCTTAGAAGTTTTGCTGCAATCAAGTGGTATGTATGTTTTGTTAAAAAAAAGTAGTGACAACATTCCCCTAGTGTTCTGCAGTATCACCAAATCTTGCAAGTGATTCTGTATGTCAGTATGAGTTTTTTCTTTCCTTCCTTTTCTCTTCTCTCCCCGCCCCCACCCTGTGGCTATGGACATTTCTGGCCAGCCAGCCATTTCAATTTTTAAGTCTCTTAAATACTATGGGCTATAGTCAACTAACTTGTTGGGCAGGTTGGCATAGCTTGGGGAAAACAGCCTGGCTGACCAAGATTGGGCCAGGATTTGCCAATATTTACTGGCTTCTAACAAGAATTTCAGAAAATAAAGTTTCAGCAGAGAGAAATCTGATCAAAATTCTACTTATGACTCTTCCTCCTATCAGGAACCCATGTTAGCCTTTGCCCACTTACTTCTCATTAGGACTTAATTTCAGGCCTGGTTGAAATGAAACTATGATCATACTTTAGGTTCCTTCAAGGTGCAGCCCTAACATTCCATATAACAATTTGGACTCTGGTGGCATCATAGGTTTCTCTGTTCTACTTTGCAGTCTTTGAACTGAGCTTCCTGAGCACATATAACAAAATGCAACTGTGAAAAGGAGATTCTGGTCTCTGACTTTGTATGGTAAACTTTTGTTGCTTGTACTGTGTTCTGATAGCTTAATTTGACATATAGGACAAGAAATTGGATTTCCTAAAAGCTGCTTCTTTCTCCCCATTTTTGTATCAATTCTGTTACTGAAGTGAAGCAGAGATGAAATTCATTTCTATTCAAGATTTCCTCCAGCCTCAAATCTTGTTCTACATCTTTAATATAGATGGCATTCAGATCACAGCCCAGGTCAGGCCATAACTTCTGCTTTGTATTTGAGAGATGGTGGGAAAGAAAGAAGCTTTGTGTGTTTAGAGGCTGGGCTTTTCAGAAATTACAAGCTAAATTATACCTGATACAGTCGTACCTCGGGTTACGTACTTTTCGGGTTACGAACTCGGGTAACCTGGAAGCGCAAACCGGAGCGCGTGCAGATGCACAGAAGCGTCCTGCGCATGCGCAAACCGCTACTTCCGGGTTTTTTGCGCGCTTGTTCGGGTTGCATACTTTTCGGGTTACGAACTGTAACCCGGAACCAATTATGTACGCAACCCAGGGTACCACTGTACTGGCATACTGCAGGCCAGTATCTGTGTGACCTTATTGTCTCTACCAGTATGAAATGGCACTCTTGCTCTTTGGGCAACTATGGAAAAATACCACAGTCTTTAGCAACTCTGTCCTGTTTTAAATCTAAATAAACTGAAAAGGTTGTACTTGCTAGACCAGGCATCCCCAAACTCGGCCCTCCAGCTGTTTTGGGACTACAACTCCCATCATCCCTAGCTAACAGGTCCAGTGGTCAGGGATGGTGGGAATTGTAGTCCCAAAACAGCTGGAGGACCAAGTTTGGGGATGCCTGTGCTAGACAAACCATTGCTGAGGAGGCTTCAAAATCCAGGGCAATTTGTGGTACTTCCAGATGTGAGCGTTACAACATAAATAAGTTACAAAAATCCAGTTTTTCTATGTGTGGGTTTTAGCAGATAAGTTTCCACAGATTCAATTTTTTTCAGTCATGAATACTCATTGCTATTCTGTTTTCTACACCAGTGGGTAGAACTTGATGGAAAGTATCTGGGCTGTTTTTCTGTCCCTTATGTCAGTCACACACCCCTTTCCCCCTCCACTACTGTTCTGGGCATTTTTGCAGATATTTCAGTTCCTGTGCATGCACATCTTTAAAAACACAACAGCAACCAGGAAGTCTGCAGGAGCAAACATTAGCCACCTTAGTTATCATGTTTCACATTGGGCAAAATGGAGGTGTGCAAAGGCTAGCCAGGATTTCTCTATAACTGTATGTATTGCCAAATTGTGTGTTGTCTTTAAAATATGGCATCAAAGTGGCAGAAAATATCTGAGCTAACTTTTTTTGAAAGTAGTATTCTAGAGCAAAAGTGAGAGAGGTTGCTGGTTTTTTCTTTCCAAACATGCCCCCTTCCTGGAAAGTTGTTCTGGAAGCTCAGGGGACCATCTGAAACAACATGGGAGATGGCATTTGGCACTGAAAGGCGAAGGGGAAATCTGCAAAATATGCCACCCTCCTCTTCCTCCTATAGGAGGAATGGAGCCCTTCCATTTTCAGAGGTTGAAATAGAAACTTACTCGTAGAAAAACAAGTTCCACACTACAGCCCAAAGTGGGTAAACAAAACAATTTTGCTTTTAAATCCTTCATTTGAGCTGTATAACACTGAATTATCTGAGCACAAAATCTGGGATTCTAGCACAGAATTTTAGACTGCCTATAAGAGAGTTGTACAGGCAAGTACAATACTTAGACTTAGGGGCTGGTACAACTGATAAAAGGAATGAAAGGTTCATGGAGGGATTTTGCATTTGTGCATAAAGCCTAGGCGCCAGATTTATGACTAGGATTGGGTACCTCTGGTAATTTGAGACAGGGAGATTCCTTATAACATCAGTCAATTTTTGTCCATTCAAAGCTAAATATACTCCTTTCTTTGAAACACCTCCAGTAAACAGTACCTATTTCCCCTTGGCTCTCTGCTCATTAAAATCTTTGTGATGTGATCTAACCGAGTGCATGGGGGGGGGGGCAGAGGCAAGCAATTCAGTTTTATGAAATTGTAAAGATGATGAAGGAAGTGATGGTAGTGTTTGGAACCAGGTTCCTTCCTGCACACAAAAGTATTCTGCTTCACATATCAGTTTATGTGTGATCCATCAAGCCTGCATTGAACCCTTATTTCTCACTTCCCCGTTTTTGCATTTGGAGTCTATAGAATTCTTCTGTGGTATACAAGCCTGGAGTGTGTTTCTCATCTCCCATATTAATTGGATGTTTCTATGCATTTACCACCTGCTGCTTGCAACAAACCTAATAAATCACAGACTTGCTAGTTTTTGGCTTGAGTACACTTTTTCTGTTGCTGAGCAGTGCTGGTTCCCAGTCCAGTTTATCTCTGACAGACTGTGTCATGACTCACAATTCTCTTTGCTTCCCCAGCGCGCTCTCTCTCTATACAGTGGCACCCCGCAAGACAAATGCCTCGCACAACGAAAAACTCGCAAAACGAAAGGGTTTTGCGAGTTTTTAGTTGACTCGCGAGACGAATTCGTCTATGGCTCTTTTTCGCAAGACGAATTCGTCTGGCGAGGTACCACTGTAAGCACCGGAGCCTCGCCCCGCCGTGTTTTAAAGCTGCAGGGAGCGAACAGCAGCACTGCTGTTCGCTCCTTGCAGCTTTAAAACGCAACGCGGCTCCGGTGGGGAGAGGCGGCGTTGGATCGCGCACGGCCATCCAAAATGGCTGTGCGAGCCCACTCCGCCCCCCGCGCACCGGAGCCTCGCCCCGCCATGTTTTAAAGCTGCAGAGAGTGCTGCTGTTCGCTCCTTGCAGCTTTAAAACGCGGCGCGACGCGGCTCCGGTGGGGAGAGGCGGCGTCGGATCGCGCACGGCCATCCAAAATGGCGGCGCGATCCCACTCCGCCCCCCCGCGCACCGGAGCCTCGCCCGCCGTGTTTTAAAGCTGCAGGGAGCGAACAGCAGCACTCCTGTTTGCTCCTTGCAGCCTTAAAACGCAGCGCCGAGCCATACAGGGAGCTGTAAAGGCTTACCTTTTGGCTCCGGTCGGGAGGGGTGTTGTCCATCGCGTCCATCTTGGATCGACTGTGCATGCACAGTCGATCCAAGATGGTGCCACATTTTAAGGCTGCAAGGAGCGAACAGGAGTGCTGCTGTTCGCTCCCTGCAGCTTTAAAACGCAGCGCGGCGAGGCTCCGGTGCAGGGGGGGGTGGAGTGGGATCGCGCCGCCATTTTGGATGGCCGTGCGCGATCCGACGCCACCTCTCCTCACCGGAGCCGCGCCGCGCCGCGTTTTAAAGCTGCAAGGAGCAAACAGCAGTGCTGCTGTTCAGTCCCTGCAGCTTTAAAATGCGGCGCGGCGAGGCTCCGGTGCTGGTCGGAAGGGGCCCCCGGACTTCCCCCCCCCCATAGGAACGCATTAATTAAATTTTAATGCGTTCCTATGGGAAACGGTGCCTCGCAAGACGAAAAGTCTTGCGGAACGAATTAATTTCGTCTTGCGAGGCACCACTGTATATATAGAGAGAAAGAGATTTATAAATCAAGATATATCATGACCTCTCTTTATACTTATGAAATTATACAATGTTACCATTGTATTACATACAGTTGAGACAGAGAGATAGCCTGATCAAACCATAGCTAAAATGAGCCTGGAGGAAAGTGACTGCTTTTTCTCTCCCATGCCATCTTTCCCCTCCCCTAGACTTGCCCATGCCACATTTTGTTCCTCTGTGCCCTGTGGTGACACATTGCACATCTTTTCTTTTCCTTCAGGGTCCGGGTTTGTCATGTGCAGCGGCAAGGAGAATCCAGACAGTGATGCTGACCTTGATGTGGATGGAGATGACACACTGGAATATGGAAAGCCACAGTATCATTTTCTAGAGGTGCTGAACTCCCACCAAGAGACTGTGGCTCTGCTGTGCCACTAAAACTCTTGCTGCTCTCGCCTCATTCATTCATATGTTTTCATTCAGTTAGGAGAGGATTCCACAAGTTGCCTGTTCACTAAAATTGCTCCCTTAGCAACTTTATTTACCAGTCATGGGCTGTGTAGTAATTCCACCAGTTCCAGCATCCTGTTCCTTGCTGAGGAGAGATGGTTTCCTCTTGTGCTGTTTTCAGATGAACATGTTCTTATTATCAAACAGCTGTTACTGTGTTTACACGTTCCTTGTGGTGAAAGGAACCTTATGGTCTTTGAAATGCATTCTTTAGTATTTCAGAATTTCTGGTGCCATTCTAATCGGTGCACTATATTGAATTTGTATGGTATGTGTGTAGAAACTAGCCTAGTGTGGAAAGGTACCATTCACATTCATTGATCTGCCCATTTTGCATCTGCCCCTGCTCACCACTGCTTTGTGGGCCCCAGAAAAAGTTGCCCAGATGGAAATGTGGCTCTTGGACTACAACAGTTCCTACCCATCCCTCAAAGGACTTCTTGGCTGCTCTGCCTTGATAGCTTGGGATAAGCAGTGAAAGCTACTTATTCATCAGGCTGTGCTCTCCTTAACCCTCCATGCTTAGATACACAGAGGCAGATATCATTCCATGCACTGGGGAAGAACCAGGTGAAGCCAAGGAGAGAGAGGCGCTTCGAGGTGCAGTCTTAAAGTAAGTGTGGACTTTTAAAAGTACTGTCTGGGAGTGGAGAAGGACATGCTTCATTGTGCTGGGTGGGCGGTGAGGACGTTTCTCAAAGCAGATCCCTATTCATATCAGTGTGAGATGGAAGTCAGGAAGAACTTTGGAAGCAGCTACTTGTAAAGAAAATGGTTACTCATCTATAAGACAGCAGTAAAGTCCCACCCTACTCCCTGGCCACATTTATGCCAAAGGTAGTAGTAGTTCTTGTTCTTTGAGAAATTAAATCCTGACTCTGGACATAGCACCTTGTACATGGGGCATTGTGCACTGGAAAAAAAACTCTCAGCTCACCCATTAGAAATATGAAAATCAGGTAGATTTGTAAAATACTGGTGAGCTTATTTATTTACAGTTGAAAAATATAGGCTTTGTACAATTTAGAATTTTTGATAAGACCTGCATTATGAATTTTTGACAACAGGGCAGGATGCAAAAGTTGTTAAGTGTGTAGATAGGGAAAGGAGAAGGGCTGGAAACCCTGTTAAGCATGCTTGTGCCCCATTTGAAATAAGTAAGACAAGTGCATACAGTTCATAGAATAGTAGAATTTGAAGGAACTACAAGGACCATCTAGTCCAAACTCCTGCAACGCAGGAATGTCAAACCCATATACTGGGTCAATCATTGGTCTGTCTAGCTCAGTATTATTCACATCAGCCTTTGCAAACATGATGCCTTCCAGATGTTTTCTATAACTTCCATCAGCTGCAGTCAACGCAACCATGGGAGTTGTAGTTCAAAACAACTGAAGGGTACCAGGTTGGTGAAGGTCAGTCTACATTAAATATTTGAGACTATCTGGTTTTATATAGGGGTCTTACCTGCAAATGCAGGGACCTTTTACATGTAAATAATGTGTTTTGTCACTGAACTATGACCCTTCCCCTTCAGCGAATTAATTTTGATTTTTTTAAAAACTGCTAGCATTCTTTAACACTTCTTCATTTTCATGACCAGATCTCATTAAACGATAGGGAAGCCTTTTTCCACTGCTTAAGGTGGTACTCAAGAGTAGTTTTTTCAAGAGACTCAGGCAATTACAAATTACAGTGACTGAACCACTGGCAAAAGCAGCTAAATCCCCCAGATCATTCTGGATTCTGGTGATCCATAAGTGTCTAGGAGTTGACCACCTTAATGGATCTCAAGGTCCTTGCAGTGCTGATTATGTATTCTGGGCTGCTGTCTGCTAGAGCAGTGTTTTTCAACCTTTTTTGGGCAAAGGCACACTTGTTTCATGAAAAAAATCACGAGGCACACCACCATTAGAAAATGTTAAAAAATTTAACTCTGTGCCTATATTGACTATATATAAAGTAATTTTTAAATTTTTCCCACGGCACACCAGGCAACATCTCGCGGCACACTAGTGTGCCGCGGAACAGTGGTTGAAAAACACTGTGCTAGAGTTCTGCACAGGCCTTATGTGGAAGATTCTGGAAAGCATTTCAGGCAAATAACTGAATGGGTGTTAACGGAGAGCTAAGAAATGGATTGGTTTTTCAAGCCCTCTGCCCTGTGTGGAAACAGCACTTACATTGCTCCAGTCTCTTAGGCTGAGTGAGCCTTGGAGGTCAAGGTTGAAGAGATTGATAGAGCAGTGAAATGAAGTTTTCCTACTGCTTAGCTTGTTACAAGCAGTGGCCTGAAATCAGATTTCACTCCATAGAAACACATATCTGCCTCATACTATTGCTGCCTCCAGTAATTTAAATTGACAGTGACTAATATTTGATGTTGAAAGGAAGGCAGAAATGCTAGGGTGTTAGTGGGGACTTCTGATGGTTAACCTGCCCTATCCCTATAGCCCATAGTAGGTGGTAGCAATAATTTAAGTAATGTAATAATAATTTATTATTTATACCCCACCTATCTGGCTAGATTTCCCCAGCCACTCTGGACGGCTTCCAACAAAATATAAAAAATACAATAAAGTAACAGTAATTTAAAATTACAAAAACAGTGAGATTATCTCCAGGTATGCTTAAACTTAGCCATTTAAGGTCTGCTTGAGTGCTTCTGGGGGGAAAAACTCAAATATCAGTGAGTCTTGTTGGGAAAGAATTTCCACAGTTTGTAGGGAGTTATGGAAAGCATTTCTGCATGCTATTCAAAGCTTAGCATGTGGATGACGCAAGTAAAGAGAGGTCTTGGTGCACTCTTGGAAAACAGAAGATTAAAGGTGGGCTCTAAGTTCTGTAAATGCTTAAATCAATCAAGAAATAGGATCTTGAATTGCATTTAGAAGATGACGAGTCAGTAAAGATGTAGCATTGGTGTAATCCACTCTTAACCCACCATTGCAGTAGCTGCATTCTGCACTGACTAGAACATGTCTTCTCTCCCTTCCAGTGGATACATAGTTATGGTTGGGCCTGGAAGGCCTCTGTTCAAGTTCATCTTCTGCTGGGAATCATTGCATGGGCGGACAGATTTTTTTTCTCAGTTCCCCATATGTAAAATGAATAATAGTGTCCTGCTTTAACACAGTTGTGAGCAGGGGCGTAGGGAGCCGCTTTGCTCATGTGCAGTCCACGCAAGATGGCGGGCGCGAGCGCCCAGCAGCGGCACCCCTTCCGATCGTGCAGCGGCGCAGCAACTTTTAAGGCTGCAGCGCACGAACAGCAGCACAGGCGCTGTGCTGCTGTTCGCGCGCTGCAGCCTTAAAAGTTGCCGCGCGTCGGCGCCGCCAATCGCAGGGGCGGGGTACCACCCCGAGTGTCACCCCCCAGGGTGGTACCCTGGGCGGCCCGCCCCCTCGCTCCGCCCCTGGTTGTGAGAGTAAAGTCAGATTGATTGTAAGGCACTTGACAAACTTTAAATACTATGTACATAATGAATCCTAATAATGGTTAGAAGAAATGCATGCTGTAGGATTTTTTCCTGGGACAAATTTTCACTGCTGTCTCTTTTTCCAGTGGTGGCACGCCTAGTACCCGAATAACACCAGAATTTTCTAAGTGGGCAAGTGACGGTGAGTGTAAGATATATATGTGGCAATCTGTTGTGTTGGCTTGCATAGTGACAATCGGTATTTTATGGTGCAGTTTTAGTATTCAGCATATTGGGAGTATATTACAGGTGAAACTTGAAAAATTAGAATATCGTGGAAAAGTTCATTTATTTCAGTAATTCAACTTAAAAGGTAAAACTAATATATGAGATAGACTCCTGTCATTCAAAGCGAGATATGTCAAGCCTTTATTTGTTATAATTGTGATGATTATGGCATACTGCTGATGAAAACCCTAAATTCACAATCTCAGAAAATTAGAATATTGTGAAAAGGTGCAGTAGCTACTCAATCCATAACACCTGCAAAGGGTTCCTGAGCCTTTAAATGGTCTCTCAGTCTGGTTCAGTAGGAATCACAATCATGGGGAAGGCTGCTGACCTGACAGTTGTGCAGAAAACCATCATTGAGACCCCCCATAAGGAAGGAAAGCCTCAAAAGGTAATTGCAGAAGAAGTTGGATGTTCCCAAAGTGCTATAGCAAAGCACATTAATGGAAAGTTATGTGGAAGGGAAAAATGTGGAAGAAAAAGGTGCACAAGCAGCAGGGATGACCGCAGCCTGGAGAGGATTGTCAGGAAAAGACCATTCAAACGTGTTGGGGACTTTCACAAGCAGTGGACTGAGGGTGGAGTTAGTGCATCAAGAGCCACCACACAGAGACGGATCCTGGAGATGGGATTCAAGTGTCGTATTCCTCTTGTCAAGCCGCTCCTGAACAAGAAACAACGTCAGAAGTGTCTTACCTGGGCTAAAGAAAAAAAGAAGTCGTCTGTTTCTTAGTGGTCCCAAGTCCTCTTTTCTGATGAGAGCAACTTTTACATTTCATTTGGAAACCAAGGACCCAGAATCTGGAGGAAGAATGGGGAGGCACACAATGCCAGATGCTTGAAGTCCAGCATGAAGTTTCCACAGTCTGTGTTGATTTCGGGAGCCATGTCATCTGCTGGTGTTGGTCCACTGTGCTTCATTAAGTCCAGGGTCAATGCAGCCATCTACCAGGAGATTTTGGAGCACTTCATGCTTCCTTCCGCAGACGAGCTTTATGGGGATGCTGACTTCATTTTCCAGCAGGACTTGGCACCTGCTCACACTGCCAAAAGTACCAAAACCTGGTTCAATGCCCATGGGATTACTGTGCTTGATTGGCCAGCAAACTCACCTGACCTGAACCCCATAGAGAATCTATGGGGCATTGCCAAGAGAAAGATGAGAGACATGAGACCGAGCAATGCAGAAGAGCTGAAGGCTGCTATTGAAGCATCCTGGTCTTCCATAACACCTCAGCAGTGCCACAAGCTGATAGCATCCATGCCACGCCGCATTGAGGCAGTAATTGATGCAAAAGGGGCCCAAACCAAGTACTGAGTACATATGCATGCATCTACTTTTCAGAGGTCCAATATTGTTCTATTTGCAATCCTTGTTTTGTTGATTTCATTTAATATTCTAATTTTCCAAGATTGTGAATTTGGGGTTTTCATCAGCTGTACGCCATAATCATCACAATTATAACAAATAAAGGCTTGACATATCTCGCTTTGCATGTCAGGAGTCTATCTCATGTATTAGTTTCACCTTTTAAGTTGAATTACTGAAATAAATGAACTTTCCCATGATATTCTAATTTTTTTAGTTTCACCTGTATTCCTATGTGCCCAACACCAGAGATCTGAAGTAGTGTAATAAGGTGGTTACCAGCTTTTGAGTTTTGATAGGAGAATCCATGCAGCAGTTTAATCTATGCTCCTGGAGATGGATACAGGTTATTGCCTCAATTTTCCAATAGAAAAAACATTGCTAAATGCCCCCAGAGTGTTCTGGAATATAACCCAAGTTACAAGAAGTTTGAATATGATTTTCTGGTTTTCAATCCTGTGGCTGGCCTGCAATGCATTCCTATTCCTCTTGGTTTGGAGGATGATTTGAGGGACATGAAAGCTTTCCACTTATTACACTGATTGTGTTTGATGTTATTATGCATTCTGAGACGGCAAACCCCGCCCCCTGCTTTGAAATGCCTGCCCAAGAAGGTTCATCTGGCTCTGGATCTGATGCAATTTCAGTGCCTTTTGAGACAACTTTTTAATTTTCCATGTGTTTTGGTTTTTCACCCTTTTAATGCAATATTTTTATCTGGCTTCTGTTCATATTCTGCATTTTAGATACATGATCTTTATATGAACTGTTTTCTTTCTGGTGACTGCTTAGAAGCAGTGGACTGAAGAACAGGATAAAACTTTTAATAAGAAATGTAAAATACTTCTTTTAAGGCATAAACAGGGCAGTGTTCATGAAGTCCCGCCATTTTTATTCTCTCAACCCTGTGAGATAATTTGGTTTTTGAGAGAAATTGCACTTCCAGGAGCTTGATGACTAGGATGTCCATAGAACTATTGACATTTAAAGGTAAAGGGACCCCTGACTGTTAGGTCCAGTCGTGGACGACTCTGGGGTTGCGGCGCTCATCTCGCTCTATAGGCAGAGGGAGCCGACGTTTGTCCGCAGACAGCTTCTGGGTCATGTGGCCAGCATGACTAAGCCGTTTCTGGCGAACCAGAGCAGTGCACAGAAATGCCTTTGACATTTACATACAGGTTTAAAAAAGGGGGTACTAATAGAAAGTATGGCTGGAAGTTCCCAGGCAGTGTGTATTGATGGGGGGGGGAGCTATTCTGCATTTGGAGATGAGGGATATTTTAAATAAGTTTGGCAATCATTATCTTCTGGGTATTTTCCCCCTGTGTGATTCCACATTCTTGTTTGTTATTTCACACCATTTTCTTTATCCATGGTAGTAAAGAATAAAATATTATCACTATGGAAATTAGCTTAGGAATTGGGACAATACTGTGCAAGTAGAGTTCAGTTTCAGTTAAACTCCTGAGAAGTGCCAATGCTAGCTGTCCTGCAATGATTTTGATTTATTATATTTCTGTGCTGCTTTTCATTCAAATGAATCCCAAAGCGGCTTACAAACAATAAATAACAGCGACATAGTAGTACATATTGAAACATCACAAATACAGCATAAATCATATAGAATAATTAACAAATAACCAGTGAAGCAATTATAATCTATAAAACTCTCTTAACACAGCAACAACTAAAAAATAAGCTAAACATCACAGTTAAAGCATTAATACAGCATATATAATCTGTAAAACAATATTAATAACATTAACAAAATAGCAACCCCCCAAAAAATAAACTAGGCACTGTTAAGTTTATACACACAATCTCCACAACCCCATGACTTTCATGCTATTCAGCTCAGAAAAATATACATACACATAATGCCCCTGACAGCAACTCCTTTCTGAAGGTTCCTCGGGATGGAAGTGAGGCAGCAACTGCCCCTGTAAAGCAAAACCAGCTGCCCCCTGATGGCAAACAGTCTCTCTTTTCTCACAATTCTTCCTCTGGAAACAGTGCTCCTCCCTTCATTATTCCAAAAGGCTTGTGAGAAAATTCTCAGCCTCTTTGATTCCTATGTGTGGGTAAACCTGTCTGGCCTGTAAACACATGTTTCTTCCATAAAGCCCCATAAATAGAAAACCTCCAGAATCCTAACTGCAATTCACAGCATTGACAAAGAACAAATTGCACATACAAGCCATTTACAGAATCGATTTCATGAGAATTGCTCAAGGAAGTTGAAGTGGATCCTTTGTGTCTAACTGGTCTGAAAACTGCAAGTAATTCCAAGTGCTTAGGTTTTGGGTGAAAAGTTGCCAATGTAAAGCAGGAAATTGATGGATTGTGGCAATTTGTCATAATTTGGCATCCCAACCTCATTATTTGCTTTGAGTAATCCATGGCCCTATCAATTCCAGAACTACTTTGTGGGCTATGAGTTCTGCAGGTCTGCCATACTGGGCAAGTCATGAATGCATCTTGAGTGATACAACAGTACTTGTCACTTGTACACTCCAGCATGTTGTTGGTAGTTTTTTCTTGGGAACTAACATTAGAACAATTCACCAACTATTTGGTTTCTCTGACTTTTTGTGAATAAACATTTCCCTTTACTGATCTGGGCTCTTCCTTACTTTTGCAGAAATGCCATCAACGAGTAATGGAGAGAGCAGTAAACAGGAGCCTATGCAAAAGACCTGCAAGAATAGTGACATAGAAAAGTGAGTATGGCTCAGGCATGTCTGTCTTTGTTAGGGATGGAAAAAGAGACTGCCAGCAGCTTTCTATCAAAGGGGCATCACTGTAGCACATGACATGCTGTTTATGGCTTTCCTTGTGTAGTTCCCACACGTTTCTCATGCGAAACATATCCAGCTTTTAAACTCAGACACAGTATTATCTTTCCCCTAGCTGAAAGTCAAATAGGTCCCCCCCATTTTTGTTTGTTTTTCATTCTTCATAGGAATTCCCCATCTGTAGGATAGAGAAAAATCCATTTTGTTTGTTGGCTCTAAAAGTGGAAGGATGATTTTATATTTCATTTCTAAGTCCCTATTGTAGTTTCTACAGCTTTAGAGGGATGATGGCAAATCTTCCCCTTGTGTTAAATTCTCAACAGTATCAAAGTGCTGCCCTTTTCCTTCCCTTGGGATGTGTTATTTTTCAGAAGCTTTACTTGATATGGCCTGCCTCTGGAAAAGAATAAGATTATCTTAACCTTCATTTCCATTGGGGATGAGTCACATGGGACTGGATCTTTTGCTTCACCAAAGTGCAGAGGCAAGCCTAAGGATGATACATGATGCCGCACTGTCTCCTTGCAGCAAGGCAATGCTATGTGCAGTAATATCCTATGTCATTTTTGTATGCTCCTTCTAATTAGCAGAGACAAAATTGAAGTCTTAAGCATAGAAATAGGCTAAGGTCATAAGAACAAAAATATGAGACTATAGATGCAAGTGCCTTAGATGACTGCACCATGTTGCCGATGTCCCACAGTGCATGCAGGATTATTAGCCAGTGATTTGTGTGAACAAGCCCAAAGTCTCAGGGCAATTATCTACCAGAACAAGATGCTGGGGGGTTAAGTTGAATCTCAGTTATTGTAGTCCAAAGCAGAGATGGGTATCCTGAGACCCTCCAAATGTTATTTTACTCCTAACTCCCATCACTTCCACCTGGGATAGCAAATGGTCAGGGATGATGGAAGTTGTAGTCCCAGAGCACCTGGTGAGACATTGGATCCCTATGTCTGCTCTTCTAGATTAACACTCTAGATTGGGATACAATTTTAAATGAAATGCAGAAGGAAATATATTGCCTGCCTCAGCCTCCTGCATTTGTGTGCCTAGGAATTAAAAGCTAGGATTATAGGCTGTTCAGGACGTTGGAGGCAGAAATCAAGAGAGGGGTGAGAGGAGAATTTCATGATTTGATTAGGCACGAATGTTAGTTGCCAATGCATGCCAGCTTCCTTTGCAGGGATATATCTGCTTGTTGCCATTTTTAAACTATTGCTTAGCAGTCTTTTGATACTGCCTTCCATTTAGGAGACAGGAGAATTCAGTCTTCTTCAGCAGTCTGTGTCAATAGCATTAGTTACCAACACTTATTCCCCAAATCCTGGCCTCCCAAACAGAGGTTTGACGTTCTCCAGAACGATCAATTGATGTCATCTTGATCAGATAATTTTAAAAGCTTTATTCAGTGTCTCTTGGCAGACCCCACATTCTTTCCAAGGTGGTGCATGCTATAATTCGGAGTTGTAAAGTATGGCATCCTCCTCTTTGTGACAAGTTAGGACCCATTGTAGAGAGCACTGAAAACTTCCTGACTTCAGAAGTCAAAAATTACACTTGGATACCCAACCTGTTACCTTTCTTAAGAAGGTAAAAACTAAATGCCATTTATTGCACTTTACAGCAATTTCTTGGTTCTTGAGAAATCCCTTGTGGTAAAGGGTTACTGCTTTTTAGTTAGAGACTTAAATTCCAAAGGGAACAGAAAACAAAATGTTTAGAAGCAGAGGTTCCAGCTGTGCTGCTCCTGCTCCTCAGGGAGTTGTGTGTGATAAATAGTTTGTGTTCTAATGGTTAAGGAGCTAGAATGTTGTGTGCGAAGGGGTGGGCTCTGTTAAATTAATTGATAAGTGGGATCAGACCTTGGGGCTTGCAGAAAGGAAGGTGTTCTTTTATTCTTACTGTCTGGCTGCTTTCACCTGCACTGCCAAGCCATGATGTATGGTGACCCAGTCCAGCTAGCTAAATTGATTCATCTCCAGTTCCTGGTTCTTAATCTAGAGCTAAATTGGTTTCATTTTTCTTGTTTTGGGTGGTGATTGTGGTGAGCTCTCCATGGGATCACTTCTTTCTGTTCATAACTTTAATTTTTGCTTTTAAATCTGGGCATTATTGATTAGTGTGTTAAGCTCCATGTAATGTCTGATTAGCATTTTAAAAAGTGTTTAGAAGCACATGGTTTATCACCTGTGTCAGCTGGGCTGTCCATTTAGAACAATGGTTAATGGAGTTAGCAGTGATTCTCTTTATTGATCCTACTTTTATAAGAATGACATTCATTTTCTCTTCCCTTTCCAAAACAAAGTCTAGGCATGGAGCGTATATTTTTAATTAGCTAATACAATACAGTAAACTGTCCTTGTTTGGGCGCAGAGCTAATGTACTTGGGTTGAAAGTTAATGGAATGTGTGCTTCAGGCTGCTTGTAGCTAAATCTCTTGCATGCCAAGCAACTTACCTCCGTTCAAGAGAAATGTATTTGCTGATGGATTCTTCTTTGTATCTCATTCATTTCGTTTTTTGTTTGAATTTGATATGAAAGCTGCTATTGGCCCAGATCAGTCAAAAGGGAAAATTGCGATTTGTTGTTGCATCTGAACTGGGCCGCTATGACAAGAAAAAAATAAGAATTTCTCTCTTTTTTCCCTTTAACTGCATGTGATGATTTTTATATGTAATATATTTTTAGATTATTATTTTAATGAGGATATTGCTTATATCTAATGGTTGTAGTCTAGAAGATACTAAATAGAGCAGCGTCGGATGAAATGCTCATCTATAGAAAAACGTGGGATTCAGCTTTGGTTGTGACTGTTGGTTGATGTTTAAACAGGTTTTTCTAGTCTTCAGTGCTTGAGCAGATTCAGAAGTGATAGAATAACAGGGCTAGAAAGGGTTTACTGAGCTGTACAGCCAGCATAGGCATGCAACAAGAGCATCTGGTACAGGTTTTTCTAAGCTTAAAACAAGAACCTTTCAGTTCCTGGGATCCACCTTGGCTCCTGAACAACATGCAACCTGGGACTCAATATTCTATCTTGTGTGCTTTTTAAACTGTGTTTATTTCATTATTTAATATGTTTCATAGTCCTTTAATTCCCCTTTTAAGAAGAATCTCTTCACAAATCACCAAATATTTTATACATAAACCACCTATATCCACCTCTCAGTCACCTTATTTTTCTCCATCTCTTCTTTACATCAGTCTTCTGTAGTCTATTACATGCTGCTAGATCTTGCTGTACAGGTGCAAGTGTGACTCAGCCATCTGTCTGGACGAGCAACCAAGCCTCAGCTAGGGAACGCAAGAGTTTAAGGAGAGTCTAGTTAGCCATCCTGACAATAGTTACTCAGTACTCAGGAAATCCAGCAGGCAGTTGGTTAAGCAAGTCTAGTCAGTCAGTAATGACTGCAAGCTAGTCCAGCAAGTCAGAAGCAGGATGCTGTAGCAGCAACTACACCCGAACCAATAGATTCAAGTTATATGAAAGGAGATTCCAACTAAACATCAGTAAGTACTTGGTGACTTCTGTTTCAGTGTATCTGAAGAAGTGTGCATGCACACGAAAGTTCATACCATGAACAAACTTAGTTGGTCTCTAAGGTGCTACTGGAAGGAATTTTTTTATTTTTTATTTTTTTATTTTTACTTTGTGATGGTAAGAGCTGTTTGACAGGGGAACAGACTCCCTCAGAAGGTGGTGGACTCTCCTTCCTTGGAGGTTTTTAAGAAGAGGTTGGATGGCCATCTGTCATGGGTGCTTTAATTGAGATTCTTGCATTGTAGAGGGTTGAACTAGATGACCCTCAGATTCCCTTCCAACTCTGTGATTCTGATTCAAGTTAAGAGACTAGTGGGGAACATTTCTTGGGGGCTTTGTGAATGTACATAGAGGTTGTATGGAAGAACTCCACAGGGAGTCTATGTCTGCAAAGGAGCTAATTCCTCTGAGCATTCATCCTGAACTAATCTGGCAAAGTTGATAATAATGGATGAAAGCTTTTTGACCCATAATCCTGCCATATACTTTGTAAACAGGGTCTCATTCTTCCTCAAACATCTATTCTTGCCACTGGAAAAAGTGTCCCAATTCATTGACATATGAAACTTTGAGACCATAAAGTAGCACAGAGGTAAAATGAAGCAGCTGCAAGCCACCAGCTTTCCTGCTGTTTTTCTTCCAAACAGCCCTCCCAGTCCTTTTTGGTGTTTCTCTGTCATTCCACAACAGCCTCCACCATCACCTTTCCATCCAAGCTTTCTCTATAGCCTCTCCATTCATTCCTAGGCCGACATGCTTCTCTTTCCTCCCACTGTTCCTACTCCCATCCATCTCATTTTTAAGATGGGATACTTCCTTCTACTGAGTCAGGCGTCCATCTAGCTCAGCCAGCAACCCTCTAGGCTTTGGACGGAAGTCTCCCATAGTTCTACCTGGAAATGCCAGGGATTGAACCTGGAATATTTTGCATGCAAAACATGTGCTTCACCAATATATGATTGGAGGGGGATGGAGCAGGACCAAGCCTTTTGTTCAAGAGCTATTAGTGGCTCTTGAACTTCAGCTTGGGATCCCTCCCCTAAGCCTTTCCTCTTGGAATCTAACACCACTGCATCTTATTCTGCCATCAGAAACAATTCCTACCTAGGAACAATTCTGCTCCTCCTCCTCTACAACAGCTTTTAAATTAGTTTAAGATTTGATGTCATGTTTTCCTTCTCTCAGTAGTATCTGCTTAGATCAGCCAATCTTTTCTGTCATTTCGGCCCTCCCTTCTGCATTGCTGGTGCCTGAATCTTAGCAGTGGTGCTAAGACTAGCCCACCTGTGTGTAGGCTGCAAACTCTGCAACGGCTCGTTTTCTCCTCCCTGAAGATGCAAGCCACGTTGCCTGGTGCCATCTTGAAATCAAGGCTTCCTGGGGTTAAGAAGCCAGCCTCTTAATTCAGAGTGCCAATGTTCAATTTTGCTTTCTGCCACCAAACTAGATTGCAGGCCAAGGAAAGAGTCTGGGTTAGTGCCCCACTGGGTCACCTCCCATTTGTTTTCCTCAATTTTGTGTTGTCATAAATTCATTCCAGCCCGTTGTGCTTGATCAGTTTATCTCTGTTGGGGCAGGGAGCCCTGCTAGCATGATATATGACATGAAACATTGTAGCCAGCCTCTCCATGAATCACTCCAGCTGTTTGTTGTCAGCATGAAAAGCAAACAGGCCAGGGCTGCCGAGTGTTGACTAGGATGAGCTCAGGTTGGGAAGAGACATGACGTATGAATGTTTATTTAATAATTCTCTAATATTTCCAGCGGAGTGTGGCTGTGCCTTCTGAGGTGGGTGGGGGGAAGGGGGCTGGTTGAAGAGGAAACTCTAATCTGTCAGGGTGGGTCATAAATCAGGCAGACAAGATCATTAATCAGGAATGGAGCAAAACTAGAGGGAGGTGGGACTCGGCTGCCGTTCCCAGGAGCAAAGGGGCACGCTCTTCTTTTCCATAAAACAAATCTCATTTTGGATGCGGCTCCGGCTGTGTCGCTTACATAAGAGCAAAGCCAGGGCACTGGGCCAGTTAAGCAAGCGTGTGTGCTACCTTTGTCATAAGCCTTGGCAATTTGAGCTCGCCAAGCATTAAATCCCTTTATAATTATCTTCTTTATATAACTCTTCATGCTCCTCATGGTTGATTGGGCAAGGTGCTTGTTTGGTTTAGAAGAGGGTTTTAGAAAAGGGAGGTGTGTGTGTGTGTGTGTGTGTGTGTGTGTGTGTGTGTGTGTACACACTCACGTGACAATCTTCTTCTTTCTTTTTTACTCATATCCATTTTCTCGAATCCACTCCAAAAGTTAAGCTTTGGCATATTATCCTACAAGAATACTGTAGAAATGGTGTTCCAGAATTTTGCTCCTTAGATAAAACCAACTTTCTGGCTTTCATAGTCTGACAATGCAGAAGCTAACTTCCTATAACTTTATTTAAAAACAAAACCCCATTTCTAGCTTTTAAGGATATGAAAAAAGTTTAATGTTTGCAGGTGGAGATCTGTCTACTCAGGTGCTAATGGGAGTCTCATGACGACCTAGGGCTCCCATTCTGTCAGTAGAGGGAGCTGAGCCATTCATAGAATCATAGAATTGAGTGGAGAAACTGGGCTTTCTCCACTGAAATGATGGGGAAATTGTTCCAGGCAGGGGTGCAGCTATAGGGGAACGTTAGCATGAAGAACAGACAATTGATTTAATGTATGTGGCAGAAATGATAGAAGTTCCCGTTGTGGAAGAATAAGAGTGGGGAAAGTCCCTGCCCTCTTTTCAAACTCTTCTGTAGCTTAAAGACCACTTCATTCCTTCTGTTGCACACTTTATACCATATTTCCAGACATTGCCTTCTCTGTTTGCTAATACTATAGTCCCTTGCCAGATTTCAGCAAAATTCTGTTCTCAGGGAATACCCAAATAGGACAAATGGAATAAATTGTATATAGCTAAACAGATGCATACAGTTGTAATTATTTTGTCTCAATATAAAACTGCAGCTATTTTGACCAAACTGCAGGAGGCAGTGGAAGACAGGAGTGCCTGGCGTGCTCTGCTCCATGGGGTCACAAAGAGTCGGACAGGACTAAATGACTAAACAACAACAACAACATGTTCATTTAAATTACGGATGTGGGGGATGGGGTAAGGCAGACTAGCTGTTAGTTACTATTTAAAGGGACACAGCCACTGGAGTATGGCAGATGCTACCAAATGTGCCTTAGACAGCCATAGAGTTAATGCAGATTTTTAAAAGAACTCTTGGGATGGGGTCATACCTCAGTGGAAGAGCATCTGCTTTGCATGCAGAAGGTCCTCAGTTCAGTCCCCGGCATCTCCAGATAGGGCTGGGAGTAGCCCCTGTTTGAAACCCTGCAGAACCGCTGCCAATCAATGTAGGCAGTCCTGAGCTAGACGGGCCAATGGTCTGACTCTTTATAAGGCAGCTTCCTGTGCTTCCTACATGAGATTTATTTGTGCTTAATTCAGCAAGTTGTTTCAGAGCAGAAAACTGGCTAATATAAAATTACCCAAGATGTTATCTGCAAGCAGTTCCCCATAAATGTTTTGGGATTAATAGGCTAAAATACAGAAAAAGCAGACACATGCCAAAAATAAATATTCAGTAACACCACAAGCATAGTTGTTTACATCTGGAAATCCCAGTTGCCTGTTGAGTTTGTGACTCTGTTTGAAAAATGTAAGCCTCAGTTAGGCATGGTCATTAACTGTTCAGTACTACTTCCTGCATTAATCATCTTCAGGGCATATGTAAAAGAATCTGTGGGTTTGGAGGAGTATTTAAGGCAACAGTAAGCAATTCACACTATTTTACTGTAAAAAAGGGTGGATGCTACTAGTGTGTCTGGTACAGGATTTGGCATCCTATAAACTTGGGCAATTATTCATGATTGGGCGGGAGTTTCATGGGGTTGCGGCGCTCATCTTGCTTTACTGGCCGAGGGAGCCGGCGTACAGCTTCTGGGTCATGTGGCCAGCATGACAAAGCTGCTTCTGGCGAACCAGAGCAGCACACGGAAACGCCATTTACCTTCCCGCCGGAGCGGAACCTATTTATCTACTTGCACTTTGATGTGCTTTCAAACTGCTGGGTGGGCAGGAGCTGGGACCGAGCAACGGGAGCTCACCCCGTTGCGGGGATTCGAACCGCCGACCTTCTGATCAGCAAGCCCTAGGCTCTGTGGTTTAACCCACAGCACCACACAGCGTCCCAAGCCCAGAGTAGGTTTGCACTAATGGTGTCATACACCATCTGTAATTTCTTTTCAAGCAGACTTCTAGCCTAGCATACAGAAGAGATCAACCCCATTTACCTTTCTCAAATGCATTTCAAGTTCTTACTTGCAGTTTTCCTTGGGATCCACTTGAGAGAAAAACTCCAGCATTTCTGAAGAGTAGGGCAACTAGTGTAGGAGGCCAAATCAATTCTCCAAGGTAGCACAAGCAGTAGGACTTGCACTGCAGACTTTCAGGGGAAATAGAGAAACAAATGAACCACACCTGCACCCACCCCTTGCTAGGACTCGTTGTTGTTGTTGCTGTTTAGAGCCAGTGTGGTGTAGTGGTTAAGAGCAGTGGACTTGTAATCTGGTGAACCGTGTTTGATTCCCTGCTGTGTGGTGTAGTGGTTCAGAGCGGTAGTCTCGTAATCTGGGGAACCGGGTTCGTGTCTCCGCTCCTCCACATGCAGCTGCTGGGTGACCTCAGGCTAGTCACACTTCTTTGAAGTCTCTCAGCCTCACTCACCTCACAGAGTGTTTGTTGTGGGGGAGGAAGGGAAAGGAGAATGTTAGCCACTTTGAGACTCCTTTGGGTAGTGCTAAAGCGGGATATCAAATCCAAACTCCTCCTCCTCCTCCTCCTCCTCTTCTTCTTCTTCTTCTTCTTCTCCTTCTTCTTCTTCACAAGCAGCTGCTGGGTGACATTGGGCTAGTCAAACTTCTCTGAAGTCTCTCAGCCTCACTCACCTCACAGAGTGTTTGTTATGAGGGAGGAAGGGAAAGGAGATTGTTAGCCGCTTTGAGACTCCTTAGGGTGGTGATAAAGCGGGATATCAAATCCAAACCCTTCTTCTTTTCTTAGTCGTCTCCGACTCTTCGTGACTCCATGGACCAGAGCATGCCAGGCACTCCTGTCTTTCACTGCCTCCCACAGTTTGGTCAAACTCATGTTAGTAGCTTTGAGAACACTGTCCAACCATCTCGTCCTCTGTCGTCCACTTCTCTTGGTGCCCTCCATCTTTCCCAACATCAGGGTCTTTTCCAGGGAGTCTTCTCTTCTCATGAGGTGGCCAAAATCTTGGAGCCTCAACTTCAGGATCTGTCCTCCCAGTGAGCACTCAGGGCTGATTTCCTTCAGAATGAATAGGTTTGATCTTCTTGCAGTCCATGGGACTCTCAAGAGTCTCCTCCAGCACCATAATTCAAAAGCATCAATTCTTCAGCGATCAGTCCAGCTGTCACTTCCATACATCACTACTGGGAAAACCATAGCTTTAACTATACGGACCCTTGTCTTTAGCACATAGTTATTAGACATTAAAATGGAGATGTTGGATCACCCTCATGGTATAAACTAAGCTGAAAGTTGTAACCCTTTGATAATAGATCTATTGCTTTTATATCCTCCCCTTTTGAGGTATTTGCTATTGGTTTTATTGATCCGTCTATATTTTAAACAAATTAAGTTTAAAAAATTGCTAAAATGTGTCCTTGAACTCATGCTTGTCTGGATGTGGGATAGAGAGGAGAAAGTGAGGGAGTTTAGAAACTAAACTGCTGCACATTGGTAAAATTTACATTTGTTCCTCCACTCACTTTTGTCTCTGATCCTGCCTACCACTGGCATGTGGCCCCCGGAAGGTTTCCCAGAAGGGATGCGGCCCTCAGGCTGAAAAAGGTTCTCACCATTGCACCAGGGTCTTTGGCAGCACCTGGTGTGCTGTTTCATGGAGGATGAAGCACTGGAGAGCACCATCCTTCCCTCTCCCTACAGCTGGAATACTTCCTGCTGGCCCAAGCAATAAGTAGATTTAAAGGGGAAGTGGGTGACTGGATTGTACAGTGGAATGGGTTGGAAGGAATAAACTGAGAATTCTTCTTGGATTCTAGTCCAAGTTTGAGAGTAATTCAAGTCTCCTAAGGCTCACCTCTTCTTCTTTGGTCAGATTCAAACCCTCCAAAACTTATATCCATACGAGTTCCAGAACTATGGATTTCACTGGCATCTCTACTCCTGGAGACCACTACTGTAATCATAATTTCTGTGAGGTCTTCTGTTGCTCCATGCATGTTCCACAGTACTTACTGAAGTTGATTGTATTGGGAGCACTTAGGGTTTAGATGCACTATGGCCAGAGTAGAGGTTCAAGTAGTTGGTTGAGAATGCAAACAGGTGCACAGGATTTAAAAATAAAGTAGACAGTATGACACTGCTAGTGGCAAGTGCCATTCCACTCCCAACCCATGTTTTGTGGACTTGCTTAATGGACTTGAGGTGTATTTTACTCTTATTTTCAGGCATTGTACATTTCAGAATTGTATTGCTCAAAGTACAAGAGTCTTTGTGTATTTTTTGCAATGCTGCCTATCAGTCCATCTCCCCTACAGCAATACCTTTACATTTTGTGGATCTTTTGATATGATTTCATTCGTTCAAAGGAATTCCCTTTCAAAAGGTTTTAATTTTCTGGAAATGCCCTTCACCTTTGGATTTTCCTCCCTCTCCCCCAAACACATTGAACCCCTGGTGTTCAGGTATCTTTTCGATCCCATTTTTCCCCCTCAGTTATTTCAAAGTTTCAACAATGCTGTTAACTTTAATTTGTAGAGTTGCTCCCTGCAAGTGAAAAATCGATGGGGGGCTATCACAGTGTGAAATTCGACTGTCAGTCTTGAGCTTATGGAGTGAGTAAGACATCTTAGAAGGGGGAAAAATCACAGTCTGTGCAGTGCTCAGCTGGACTATTTCAAAGAGAAGGCAAGGCTGATGGGCCGTTGGAGAGTATTTCAGTTAGATGGATGATGATTCTCTGTGAAATACTGGAGTTAGCCTACAGGTAAGGGAAAACCAGAGGTTAGAAAATACAACTAGTTTCCCCTGAAGAACTAAATTACACCTTGGGAACCTTGAGCTGTGTCATACAGGAACAAAAACCTGTCCCTAAAATTGGCCATTGCCTCTGAACAACAACCAGTAACAAATTAGTCAACATAACTTGCAGTGTTTCAGTTTTGCTTCCTTGTAAAGTTTATAATAAGCTCTTTGGGGCAAGTATTCCATCAAGTGTATTAAAGCACCTAAAAATGATTTGTGTGCTTCAATATAGGATTTGTGTGTTGTACATGACCACAGCGTAACTTAAGACGATGGGCTCAATTCTGAATCTTGGCCATATAAGTTGTTGTTTCCTGTGACAGCCTTCCATGCCAGTACAGGGGCAGATTGCATATCTGACAGCAGAAAGTGGTACCCAAGAGACAGAATGAACACTATAAAAAAGAAGCTCTGAGCTGCATGAATCACATTTGCTTTCCTTGCATTGTATGATATCTATTCTTATATCCTGGCTCAGAAGTCTGCACAACTCTGCTCCCTTCTAGCACAGCAATGAGAAGATCAGAAGCACCCACTTCTTTTTCCAACTAGCTGTGACCTGCCATTTCATCCAAACCAGGGTAAACTGTGATTGGTTTAAACCTGGGGGTGAGAACACTTTCCCCAAAAGTGAGTGGGCAGGGCCAGAAGCAAAAGTGGGCAGTACTTTTGTATAGTAGGCGACACACCACAGACACCCCTCTATCCAGGTATGCAAGAGGCATTCTCGCAGTTCAAGAGCACATTCCACCCAGGCAGAAGCACTCAAGGAGGATGCGAGCACAGTTGGTAAGGGGTGTGGCCTTGGGGAAACTCCTGAGAGCCAGGTAAATATGCCTGGAGAGCTACATTTGGCCCTTGGGACTGAGGTTCCACCTGATTTAAGCAGGTTTTTGTCCAAACAGGCGAGGATCAGAAACTAAGATTTTATCTTGGCTTGTTTGGGCAAATAATAACAGTTTGGATAAAAAGGAAGTCGAGGCTTCCAAACTGCTCCTTGCAGTCATGCCAGAAAAGGAATGTGGGGAAGGGGGAACTCATAAACCTGAGGCTTGTTCACATATCACTAATCTTTGATTTAGTTAATGTTACAGCCAGATGCAGCACTACTGCAGCTCAAGAACACATGTACACACAGCTCAAATTAAGGGAGGAAAAGATCAAACTGGTGGAGTCCTGTTCCATTCTGATCTCCTGTGTTGTAGCTACCCATTCTCTTCCCATTTGAGGATAAATGTGATGGAGCAAAACATGCAGAGTTGCTTTTTTTAAGTGAAGCATTGTAAATTAATATTTTTACCATATAAATTCACACTGGCTAATGTGGGTAAAATATGTCTCATGTTTGACATTCTCCCCCCCCCCCCTGCCGCCGTCAAAATGTTTGTGTGTCTGTTACTATCACCAAAATTAATGTGTCCTTAGTTTTACTATATTTTGCCCCCCTCCTATTAAAAGGCAGCTTCCTAAGGGCTAGAAGCATGCTGTTTTTTGCAGAAATCTCAAATTTTCAGGACATTGAAATCTGCACCATTCTTCTCTTCCTTGCATATCCAGCTATAGCTTGGTATAAGGTGGTTACTGGAGTTTTGCTCAAATCTTCTCCCTTTTGGTGGTTCATATTTGAGAATAATAAGCATAAAAGCTAGGGCTTTGAGACCCCACAAGTTTCACCTTAATCGAAAGGATTTTGTTGATTATCTGGGTGTTGTCTGTCTCCATGCACAACTCTCAACATAGCAATAATACAGCAACCTGGTGGCAGCCTTGCTTCTTCCTCAGAGGTAGCTGTCAGGAGAGCAAGTTGATGTCTTTTCTGATATGGGTCTTTGTGGGGGGGGGGGAAATTAAGCCGTTGTGCAGGATTTAGATGCATTTCCTCAAAGTAGTACTTCTCTTGTGGGGAAATTGCATTTCCTCATCATTCAATGAAAATATACAGTCGTTTTTTCTGCACCGCTAGTGCTTCAAATATAAAATACCCTTGATAATTGCTGATGGTGAGCAACACAAGTCCTTATCTTTCATTCCTGTTATTTTGTGGGCTTTTTTCTTTAGATTTTAATTTACTAGAGAACAAATGTTCCCATCATGTAGCACTGAAATGCAGAAGTTTATGTAAGAGTTCAATTGTTTTTCAAGGTGATAGTCACCAGCAACACTGCCCTTTCCTCCTGCAGTAATGCCTGCCCATTTTATGAACATTTTTACTTACATTTGTTCAGTTATTTAGTTCTGTGAATGATTTCAAGTTATTCAGTGCATGTCTCTACCCTTCTTTTTTGTTTTTAAAGTAGGGAAGAACACAATTACAGAGTTCCTATGAAGCAACACACACACAAAGTGGAACAGGCACTTCTGGTCACCAGCTGCTTGTCAAATTTAGAGTTAGTTGTTCGCCAACTATCTTGTAGATGCATGATTGCCCGGATTATGCATAAGAACTTCAGTGCAAGCTTAGCCTTTCGGTACCCTCCTCCTAAAATAAATTAACAAAAATCCTTCTCGGTGGCTAACAGATCTCCACATCCCTGCTGATTCTTCCAATCGTGCTGACTCGGAAACTTCTTACTGCTTTCATTGATTGTTGGTGCCATCTGTCTGCAGTTTGATCAGGCCAGGCACGTGAGTCCCGGAGGCAGAGAAGGCTGAGTGCCAACTCCCGAACTCACTCTCTGGTTCTGCAGAGACATTTTGGGCTCCATGTCAGTGAAGGGATGGGGGGCGTGAAAGCAGCATAATGAATTCTTCTGTAGGGAAATTCTTTGGGGAATCGTTACCAGGTCCTAGCTAAATGTAGCTTAGAATGCCTTCTTGTGGCAGTAAGCTTCCCCTCCATGCCACTGTGATAGAGCATGCAAGTGTAAGAAGAATAATTCCTCTGCGGAGTAGAGCAACGCAACATGTTTGCTTTGCATGAAGATTAAATTAGTCAACAGAACTCCAAACTTGGCAAGCAGCTGGTGGCATTAACAAATTGTGCAAGCAAGTATAAAATAGAGGCACTTGTGACGCTGAGGGCCTCTGCTTTGCAGACGCGCACCCTTGCATGCAACATCTTCCAAATTTTCAGCTTAGAACATGGAAATTAGGCCACAGAACACTACATTATTCATAACTTGGCAACCAGGAGCTAGGGCATGTTGCCAAACTAAGTCACCCACTGAAATTACAGGTGAACAGCATTCTTAATATATTGTACTACAGAAATGCACAATTATCAAGATGGGAGGACTCTCCTCTTGGAGAACAATATATTAGCATCCCTGCCAGTTCCTCAATAGAGGCAGCATTCCTGCACAGAATTCCAAGTCAGCCTTTTTCAGAGAGGTTCATCTAAAAAGATACATAACTGAAGACATTTCTGTCTGCAGCAGGAAAGCCAGCTCCTTTATTGTAAGAAAATAATTGGGCATTTTGTCATTTCACTGTAATTCGATAATTTAGCTATTAATCCACTTTCCCCCATTTGAATTAGACTGGAGTAATCCACACCTATTTTAATTTGTATGTGAGGAAAAACTTTGGTCTTTCTCATTCATACCAGTAGGCATTCTCTTTTGTGTTTGCCACTGCCTTCCAGTTTGTTGATTCTGTTATGCCAGTTAAGTACCAACAGGGCATGTGTGCACTTGCACCTTGTTTGCTTGTTTTGTGCAAAACTGAGGGATCAAAAGAAAAAAATTAATATATATAAAAGGCTAAGTTGCTGAGTCACCCTAACAGGCTGGAAAAGAAATTAAGGCAATTTTAAATTTCTCAGCACACACTTTTCAGACTGCTTGTCAGCATAAATGGTGTAGAAATGTTTAATGTGCTTTGGTGGTGCAAGTAGAGAAGGTGTAGGTTCTTCTTGGTCTCCAAGTACCTGGTAATGCTGCTGCAGACGCACCCTTTTGGGGTCGTTGATCACTCCAGAAAAGGGGGAAATGGAGGTGTCCAGTTAATGGTTAAATCCTGGGATCCCAGACCTATGCCACTTATGAGTAGGCAGTGAGGATGTTTTGCTTCACTGAGTGGTCCAGAGGAAGATTTGACTTTGATCCCAGATCCTGGAGCAGCCCAGCTTTTAAAAATTCTCCCCTCTCCTTTGAAGGGAGACATAAGAGCCCCTGTCACATTTCCCAGAGAGACACCTTAATTACCTTTGAGCTTTTGAATACTTTTTGGGAAATACATGACTGCTTGGCTTGGCTTACATGAAATGATTGGGGCAGGTTGCCAATGTCCTTTGCATGGTGCAGTTTTCTGATTTTGTGCAAATCTGAGGGATCAAAATGAAAAACCCAGGCACTTTTCAACACCAATAGTTACAAGCCCAGCCAGTAAAGAAATGAAAGTATTGAGGAGGCAGTAGGCTTGTGCCCCTGTGCACAGTTCTGGAGGTTCTCCTGAACCACCCTCCAGCCAATATTTTTTTGGGGTGGGGGTGGGGGTGGTGAAGACAGGGAAGTCTCACTGCACAAGCAGAAGCCCTTCTGTGACAGGGCTCCTTAGGTGGATCCTGCCCTGACTTTTTGTTGCAGCAGACTAACAATATTACTCCTCTGGAAATAGTTTTTACCAATTCTCCACCAGGCATATTTTCTAGCACATTTGTGCTTGTGCATGCGATTCAGCTGTAGTGACATCTAGTAGTGTGTGTCAGTAGTTTACTAATTATTGCTACTACTACATTAATTTTGTATGCCACTTTCCCACATAGATGCACTGTCCCTTAGTGTTGCATTACAGGTTGACTGATTTTTCTCACAGGTTTATGCCCCCACTTATTCTGGAAACGACAATCTGTTGTGCATCTCTGCTCAAAAGCAGTTCCATCATCTCATAATTTTATTGTGAACAATACTTTCTTTTGGCAGAGGGTTGCTTTGGATGCATATTTTTTATTTAACATAAAGTTCCAGGAAACAGTCCTGTATCTTAGCATCTATTTCTTGCCACTAGAAAGAACAAGAGCCTGTGGGTTGTATGAGAAAACCTGAATTTTGTCTGAATTCTCAGACTCCTGAACACCAAAATAAATGACTATGTGAAAAGAGCAAAAGGTCCAAGATTTCAGGTGTCGGAAGTAGCCTATGAAGTTTTATTGGTGTTGGATATAATCAGTTCTAAATGTGTTTTACAAGGTACATATAAACAGTAGGGCTATAAAATTTATGGAATGTTATGTACAGTGTGACTATTTATGAAGAGGAAGGAAATTTGTATTCTGTTGAAATAAACTGGAGAGGGAAGATGGGAAGGGAATTTTTTGAAGCAAAACTGGGGAGAAGACTACAATGAGACAACACACACACACACACACACACACACACACACACGTGTGTGTGTGTGTGTCTGCTCATATCAGACCCTGGCTAAGAAGAACAAATAATAATTAGAGGGGCACTGTGGTCATGGCTCTTTCTGAGTTGCTAGACCTGCAGATTTGTGGAAATAGCAAAACCTTCCCTTTTGGTTATTTTATGTTTTGTTTTTCTCCCAGCGGCACACCAAGGCAAAATAAGGTAAACAGCCTGTTGCGTTGTCCTCTGTACATTAGGTTTGGGAGTGGGGTGGAGGTATTTTATCCTATAATTCTGCTCTAGTGCTTGACATTCCTCATTTGATTCAGTCCCAACTTCTGGTGTGAGACAATTCTCACAGGCTAAAAATTTGATATATTTAGTTTGATAGGTTTTAAGTTTCCTTCCTTTCCATTTTGGTGTCTCTCTGTTCTTGGGAGTTTGGCTTTCCTCATTTCAGTCCTCAGTCTCTCCCCTCACAAAGCCCTGCCTGTTTCCGCCCTCTCTCTTCCAACTTCTTCTGCCAGAGGCCCAGATTCCCTTCCAGGCAATCTTCCTGGGGTGGGTACAGTAGGCTAATTTCTACACAAACTCTCACAACTACCTCTGTCCTCCATCCAGGCAAGCAAGAGGCATTATCAGCGTTCCAGGACGAATTCCAGCCAGCAGGGGTGGTGAGGGCTGTGGCCTAGAGATGGTTCCCAGGCTTCCCACCCCTGTAATAAAGGAATAAAACACTTCTGAATATGATAAAAAAGCTGGCAGCCTAACTTTGAATTCATTAACTTGCCATTCCTGCAGTGGGAATGAAGGGATAGTCTCTTTCTGAAGCTCGTTACTTATTCTGCCATGTTAAAGCCTGCCTGAACCTTCCATGTTGGGGCAGCTATGAGGACTTTGGCATGCTGGCTGAGCTGGAGTAGAGTTTGTACTTGTTCAGACTTACTGTATGTCCCCTTCTCAGCTTTGTTAATAAATGTATATTTAACAATGTCTGGAGCATATGAAGTGATAATAACTAAATCAATACCTCCTTCATTGATTGTCCAGGATCCCTCCAGCGTGACGCATGCGGCAATGCAGTAATTTTCCAGCTAACTAACACCCTGATCTACAGCCTCACTATTGATTGACCATTGTATTGGGCAGGCACTGAGTGTTGTTGCTTATGCCTCTATTCTGCCGCCTCCTCTGATTCATTCGTTTATCACTGGACAGAGAGACTTTCACAAACTGTCCAGCGAGGGGAAGCCCATTAGACTCCTATAAACAAACCATTTCATGTCATTGCCTGCCTCTTCCTGACCAAGGTCTAATTTCTGTTGGTTGGTAGTGTGGTTTGTTATGATTGGAGTTGCTGCCCAACTCATCTGGCTATCAGTTGCTCATTTCTTTAGTGGCTCCCCACTTGTGGAATGCTCTCCCCAGGGAGGCTCACCTGGCACCTTCATTACATATCTTTAGGTGCCAAGCAAGAACATTCCTCTTCTCCCAGACCTTTGGCTAATTAAATAATCTACAGCCTTTTAAACTGGGTGGAGGGGTAATTGTTTTGGTTTGTTATTATGGTGTGTATTCTTGTGCTTTTAAATGGTAAACCATCCTGTTATCCTCAGATGAAGCAGTATAAAAGTATCACCATCACCCAATAACATTGGTTTCAGACATCTTACTTAGATTCCTGGAGGGGTGAACTGGCCTAAGCTATGTTATAGTATTGTTCCTGCTAGATGTCTTTGCTCTTGATACTTGAATTCATGGCTTAGCCTACCCCATGGGTCGGCAAACTAAGGCCCGTGGGCCAGATAAGGCCCAATTGCCTTCTAAATCCAGCCTGCAGATGGCCCAGGAATCACTGCGTGGATTGCCAGTGTGTGCGTTCTTTCCCCCTCCCTCCCTCTCCCTCACATGGCGGCAGCGGCACCTCCTCCCTCCCTCCTCCTGGCTTCTCCCCGCCCTGCCTAGAGGAGGAAGGGGGCTGGGCTTTGTTGGTGCCAGCCCCTCTCCGGAGCCCTTTCACATGCCGCTCATCTTCCCACCACCGCCTCTCGCAAGACACAGGAGCTGCCATTGACTGAGCCCCCCTCTCGAGCAGCCGCCATTTAAAGCAGCACCTCTCTGGAGTCCTTTTGCGCGCTGCTCATCGTCCCTCATTCATTTCTCCCCAAAAAAATATAGTCTGGCCCCCAACAAGGTCTGAGGGACAGTGGACCTGCTGGAAAAGTTTGAGGACCCCTGGCCCACCCTATTCTGGTACTGAGAGCTACATTTGTCATTTGTTACAGTAGCAAACAGAATGGAACAAATGGTATCTGCAACAAAATGTTGCAGTGTGGAGTGCTTCTGTTCAAGGTTCCAGCCAACCACACAATTTCTGCTTCTCCCATCTTCCCAACACCTCCACCCAGTCCCACAGTTGGTCAGCCATGCCAGGTGCACTGGTCATACACCATCATCATTGGGTTGTTCTTCCAAGGTTTCCATTTTGTTTCTCAGATTTACGTTTTTGTACCTCGGCAAACCTTGGGGTTTCTCAAGTCTTCTGATGCCTCCCTCTACTGCCATTTTGTCTGCACCTTGAATCCACACTTGGACTATGAGTTTGCTGTTAGTATCTAAGATAAGGATCCTGTTTTGCTATAGAGGTTGGTTGGTTTCTCCTGGAGTCTGTGCCCAAGCCATGCAGTTAGTTCCCACCAGAATGAGTATTTGCACTTCTTACACAAGGCTGTGTACTGATGTAAAAGAGTAATCTGTGGTTGCTTGGCTCTCTGTCATCATTCACAACTTGATTTATAATATTCCCCGGTTGACAGGGCAGTGGCTGTTTTGAGGAGAGAGAAAATGAAATGCTAGACTAAAGAAACATAATTGTTTTGTGTGGCATAAATGTCAATTTATCCGGTTTATTTCATTTCCTTCATTCTAATTGCTATATTTGGGTTTGGATGCTTCTTGATCTCTGCAAGGTTTGCAGTTACTGATATAATATATTGGTTGCTTTTTCTATCATCAAAATGTGGCAGAGATGTTAATAGCCAAGTTGCGCAAACTAAAACTTCTTGTTACAGCTATGTCCCTTTAGCTTTAACATTCCAGTGTTCAAGTTTCTTGGAGGCATCTGGGATCTTGCTGCTTTCCCTCAGCCTTTTTTCTATTGCATACCCCATGGGTATGTTGCAGCCGTTGAGCAACACTTCACTTTCAGATGTGCCCACCCCCCTCATTTATGTTAATTTGGCATCATCTTGCTTGGTCCTCTTGAAAAAGGGACCAACACAATTTCAATATTGACTAAAACACATTGGTTCATGATCATGCATGCTCTCATGCTCTCTCACCTCCTCTGGAAATACTATATGGCATTGATCCACTAGGACTGGGTTTCTGTATTCTGTACCCTGCTCCTTGACCTTTGTTCTTAAACCTGGTGGCTAAAGTTGATTCTCAAGCCTCAGGCAGTCTCTGCTGCTTTGATTCTATTTCTTGAGTTACCTTTACCAGGAACCAACATGCAAGCTGCCATCATGTGGCTTTGCTCTACAATATTTGGCACATAAGAAATCGGTGGGTTTTTTCCTCTTAAGAATTCAGCCAGCCCTGACTTTCTCATCTATTTTAGGATTACAGAAGACTCAGCAGTGACAACGTTTGAGGCGCTAAAGGCTCGTGTCCGCGAATTAGAAAGGCAGCTTTCCCGTGGGGACCGCTATAAATGTCTCATTTGCATGGTGAGTAGCTTGCCAGTTGTGGTCATGAATAAGAAAATGACTCTGTACCTCTGCCTGCCCTATAGGAAGGTGGCACAATTGATACCTAGTGTGGAGAAACTAAAACCTTGTCTTTTGTCCCTCAATTCTGGATGAAAACGGCACAGCTTGGGGCTATGTTTCAATGTGTGCTTCTATGGTGTGGTCAACATTGGTGTCATTTTTAGACAAACTATTGGTTGACCCTGCAGATCTCCCCGTGTCCATGTTCCTGTCTCCCTGCATATACTGTAGGGTTAGAATACAGCCTATTAGCCAAACTCTTTCAAAGTTGTTGATTGTCTACTACACCCTGATGAAGAGTGCCTTGGCTCTTGTGATTCACTTACTAAAGTGCTGAAGCTCCCTCTAGTGGCCTGGCGTCTGTAACTTTTTACATCTCTGGTTGCAGGGATGCTGGTATGTTTCCTTCAAATTGTGCCTCAGCCCCTCCAAGCTCTCTCCCCCCCCCCCCACCAAAAAAAGGAATAATGGTATGACTTGTCAGGCAGATACTGGGAAGTGTGTGTGTTTCTCCTATTAAATTTTGAAACATGCCCTTTTAAATTAGGGATGGGGAACTGGTAGCCTTCTATATGTTGCAGGACCGCAACCCATATCATCCTAAGTTGGCTAGAGATGATGGGACTTGGAGTCCAACACTCCAAAGTTTTGCTACCACTGCTCTTAAAGGGTATTGCTACTGGCGCTGTAATTGCATAGTTTTAATATACTTTTGTGTCCCCCCACCCCCAATAAAATAAAATAGTCAACATTACTTGCAGATCATTTGGGATAGAAAGGATATAGATATTTATAAAACTGTATTTTCTTAAAATAAGAAAAAATGGAAAACTTACTGTCCTCCTTTGCAGCAGTGACCTCCAATTCAGCTTACAATATTCGCTGAAGAATGAACATTTCTCCTGTCCATACTATTTATTAGGAAAGGCTTTTCTTCCTGCAACAGTTTAGCTTTCCTTCCTCCTCAACCCCCCCCCCCCCCGCAATACAGTGGTGCCCCACTAGACGAATACCTCGCTAGACGAAAGGCATTCGCTAGCGGAAGGCTGCCCCGCAAGATGAAATTGTCTACGGGGCTGCCTCACAAGACGAAAAAAAATATTTTTTCATCGCGCGAAAACCGCTATTGCATTGGTGCTTCGCTAGACGAAGAGACTCGCAGAACGAATTCTTTTCGTCTAGCGAGGCACCACTGTATTACATTTGTACAGTTGTCACACTATTGCTGCAGGACTAGGGCTCACGTCTGCATAGCATCAAGGGGAAGGTTGCTTCCATTACTACAAAAATAAATAAAATAATAACAATTCTTGTACAAGCCCTTAGATTTAATGTTTTAGTTTTATTTGGTTATGAAAACAACTGATATAAACTGTGGGTGCTAGGAAAGAAACTCAAATGACAGAGTGAAATGCCTCTTTTCTGTTCTAAAAATAATCAAACAATAATTACCGTATTTTTCGCTTCACAAGACGCACTTTTTCCCTCCTAAAAATGAAGGGGAAATGTCTGTGCGTCTTGTGGAGCGAAGGCACTGGACGGCAGCGGGATCGCTCGGGCGGAGGGATGCCTCTGCCGCCGGAGCCATGGCTCCCAGTGGCGGGGGAGGGGCAAGCAGCCCAAAACCAGGCTTCTCTGCCCCCCTGCCACCGCCAACGACAGAGTGGTGGGGGAGGGGGGAGCAGCCTGAAATCGGGCTTCTCCGCCCCCACCAGCTGCAGAGCAGCGGGGCTGGACAGCAGCCGCTTAGCTAATGCCCAGCCCCGCTGCTTTGGGACAAACCGCGAGGGAGGACTCCGTTTCCCTCCCTCATGGCTTGCTTTGGAGCAGCGGGGCTGCACAGGAGATGTTTAGCTCCTGCCTAGCCCTGCTGCTTTGGGGCGAGCGGCGAAGGAGGGGTCCGTCTGGGCCGCTTTCCCTCCACCCACCCCACAGTGAGCCACGGAGAAGGGAGACACAGTTTGCCCCTGCAAGAGGTGGCAACGGGATGAGCGCCCTTTTCAGGGCGCTCATCCCGCCGCCACCTCTCGCAAGAGCGGGCTTCCTTCCCCCTCTCTCTTTCTTTCTCTCTCTCCCCCTTTCTTTCTTTCTTTCCTTCCTTCTCTCTCTTCTTCCCGCCCTCCCTTCCCACCCTGCACTATTATTCTGTGGTAGCAGGACTGCAACTGCTTTGGAACATGTAGCAGAGATGATGGTTACAAGGAACAGTTTGGATGTGAAGTGGATGGAGGAAAGTAATCGTTTTGTGCCATCAGCTTTTTTATAGTGACACGGCAAGAAGTGTCTTTGAAGTTTCTATTTCTGCTCCCCACAAAGTACCAATTTAGTGGCTTGCTGTAGAAAAACTGTGTATGCAGTTTGAATCTCAGTACCTAATGGAACACCTTTGCTCATATGTACCTACCTGTGCCTTGAAACCATCAGTGGAGACCCTGGTTCACATGTCTGCTCTGGCTGAAGCACAGGGAATGCCTATGAGTGAGGCCTTTTTGGCAGTGCCCCCTTGAATGTGGAAGGCTCTCCTTAGAGACACCTGCCCAGGGCCCATTTTAACATCTTTTCTGCAGCAGGCCAATACAGTACATTTATTTATTCATATAACAATGAACATTCCAACAGCTCACTGTAAAGCAAGCAAAGGGAGAGCCGCTTACATGCTCTGTGCGGCTCTCAATTTTTTTTCTTGTTTTCCTCCTCTAAAAACTAGATGTGCCCTATGGTTCGGTACGCCCTATGGAGCGAAAAATATGGTAGCTGTCGTAAGAGATACTTGGCAAGTCTTAATGTAAAATCAGGATATTCAAAATAAGGATTGATGCTGTTTCTGGCAAGCAGCTGTCACAAGACCTGTTGATTTTTATTCCATTGTTGTTCCCATTTGTGGAGCAAGAGGTGATTACTATAACAGCTTGTTTTGTTTCTATCTACAAGTAAACATTGTGCTACATTGCAGTTGGATTATTAATAACAATACAATGGTACCTCCAGTTGCACATGGGATCCGTTCCGGAGTTCCAGTCGTATCCCGAGGTTTTCGCAACCAGAGGTGCCTGTTCTGCGCATGCACATGGTGTGGTAGAGCGCTTCTGCGCATGTGTGCGCTGAGAAACCCGGGAAAATACTTCTGGGTTTGCCATGTGCATATCCCGAAGGATACATAACCAGAGGTGCTCGTAAGTAGAGGTACCACTGTACTGTTGTTATTTCTCACAATTTCTTAGGTGAGGCCTTCTAAAAACAACCTTGAGGCAATTTGCAATATAAAATACAAGCAATATAAAAATATAGAAGAATTAAAACGGAGACCACAGCAACCAACTAGTTGATATAAATTCTGAAAAGTCAAATGCCCAGCAGAACGTAACAATATTAACAATCATATGCCTGGGTAAAGAGGAAACTTCCTAGCACCAGAAATATATTAAGTTAGTGCCAGGCAGACCTTGATGGGTAGAGCAGTCTGTAAACATTCTATAAACACTGAAAATCTCTTTTTGTCTGAACTTCTCTTATGGAGGGTACATGGATGAGGGTCTTGGAAGATGACCTCAGGGTTCATTCTGGTATGCCTCTTTCAGAAGAGGCACAACATTTTGAGGTTATGCTGCTTTCCATTTCATGCCTAGCCCACTGTGTAAGGAGTATGATTACTATTATTATTAATTACCAGCCTAGTAATTAAATCACAATATTAAAAACAGTTTAATCCCCCAGAGGTAGTGTATTCTCAACTGCATGTGAATCTGAAGCTATTCTGTGTGGATCACATGAGAAAATGAAGTTGTACTGGTACAGTATGTCCTCTACATCCTGCCCCAAGAGATCAGGATCTAAAAGGGGATTTCTCAAAAATTTCGAGTATATGATGAGGCTGTCTCAATTTTCTCTCCACAGGACTCATACACGATGCCCCTGACCTCCATCCAGTGCTGGCACGTGCACTGCGAGGAATGCTGGCTGCGGACTCTGGTGAGGCTATTCGTTTCTTGGGTGGTGATTCGTACATTGTTTCTTATCCTCAAGTATTTTCCCATCGCTCTCAGCCTTTTGGCTGTGATCAAGTGTAGTATTTTCCCTAGTTGAAGTTACAGTTGGATTGGAGTCTTCCCCAGGGATTCAGTGAATTTAATTTAATTTAGGGTGTATGGATTCTTCCTCCTCCTCTAACACTAGTGGCAGTATCATACACCTTCTCGTTAACTTTGCTGCATGCTATTTGGTTGGAAAGGTACTCGGCCTCATTTCCAACAGCACAAGTTGGATGACATGAAGGGTATCCCAATGAGCTCTACACATTGGGCAGTATCCCCTTGAGACTCTAGCCCAATGGTTTTCACTTTGCACCCATGTTCCACCTACCCATCCCTATAGCCTCTCTCGGCCCTTTTAAAGAAGATGCAAGAAACTGCACCACTGAGTGTTGATTATTTAGGTTGTGTACTAGAAAGAAAGCATGCTCCAGGAGTATGACTAAATAACTATGGATGTGCAGGATTCAGAGGAGATTGCAGACAGTGTTGGAATGGTAGGGAGAGGCATGTTGACTCCGTGGGTCTGTGTTTGAGTGAGTGTGCATATAAAAGAGAATTTTTACATTTGTGTGTGTGTGTGTGCGTGCGCATGCATGCATGTGCAAGTAATATGAAATGAGTTTCTTCTTTTCAGATGTTCAGGGGAAATGTCAAAAGATTTTGTAGTGCACAAATAGCTCAAACACATATTTGCAGATCTCCAAGAATTTAATGAGGAGAGAGTGACTATTTGCAAGTTGCAGAGATGCACATCTTTGGGATACTCCTGTATATGCATCTCAAAGATGCACACATAGGGGACAATAACAAGAAGCAGACCTGCAAAGAATCCGTTAACACTACAGAGAATCCAGTAACCCTGCAGCCCTATTACACATTTCTGAATGAAACACAGCATAATCAAACTTTTTCAACCAAGTAACCATTGAAGTCGTCTTCTTTTTTTAGAAAAAGCATAGAAGATTGGCCCCAAATAGAGAAACATAATGCTAAAAAGACAAAAATCCAAAATAGTGCATAGTTAACTAAAAGATCCTTTCAGCCTTCAACTCTACCTTGGTGAGGAATGTCTATGAAGACAGATCTGATCTCTAGGCATGAAGCTCTAAAACAGAGGTTACACACACATTTTGCTAAGTTCCCCTGGGAACGTGTTGTAGGGCAGAATATAAAGTATTTATATAAAATAAAAGAACACAGGTCAGTTTTTGTATAAACATAAGATCAGAACCACAAGTAGCATACACTATTAAACATATATTTCAAACAAGTGATCTCTTTTTAAGACAGAAAGGTTTTAAAGACAAAAACTGCGACAGCATTTACCCCGTACAGAATTTGCCATCCATGGCTCTGTTTAAAAACTGCTATCCATATTGTAAAAGTATAATGTCTCATACAATGTTTCTATCACACTATTACGACGCATGCAGACTCCCTATCCACCCTGGCATTCATTGTAAAACCAATAGGATTAACAGGCAGATGCCCTCAGTGCCACTTTCACAGACCCGGGGACACCCCATATTCCTGACAGAAGCCTGGATATGTATTTTGCCACCCAACACCCTTCTGTAATAATGTTAGCTTGGATGGTAAGCTTGGATGGTAAGGAGTCATCAGTTAAATATAGTAGGGGGACCTGGTCTGAGGAACAAATAGGCTTTCCTAAAGAGCCCCTCAAGCTGCAGTTTGGCAGTGAATGTTTGCTGTTCTAAAAGCACATCAAAAATAGTAAAAAATAAAATTTATTTGAGATGCACACAGAATATTACAGCTTCTTCAAGTAACTTTCAGCAGGGTCATTGCAAACAGAGTTGTAAGCTTTGGGGTGGAATACATCTCTTACTGTCTTCGCTTTTGAAAAAAACTTAACTGTCTTTGGAAGTGAAAGTGGAGGGAATGTTTTACTACACCTTGATTTAGAAGTTGTTAGGGCTACTGGGACCCAGATGCAGTTAATGAACAGGATCCAGCTTGTGGGCTACCAACTGACTATCCTTGATCTTATTAGTTGACAACAGTTGCTTTCTGAAACTAGGTGTTCAACGGTTTTGTTCCTTTCGTTTAGCAAAGCATACCGGTATTTGCATGCATACCGCTTAAATTAGATGGAACTTGGTGGCCTTACTGCTGCCCCCTTCCCCATCCCAAAGTTTCAGTCCCAGTGCCTTTCTGTTGTTGTTCGTAAGATATGGCTCCCAGTACTTTTCCAAGCACAATTCAAACTGTTGGTGCTGACCTTTATAGCCCTAAATGCTCTCATACTTGAAGGAGCGTCTCCACCCCCATCATTCAGCACAGACGCTGAGATCCAGCACTGAAGGCCTTCTCATAGTGGTGCCCACCCTGTGGAATGCCCTCCCATCAGATGTTAAGGAGATGAGTAATTATATAACATTTAGGAAACATCTGAAAGCAGCCCTGTATAGGGAAGCTTTTTAAGGTTTAATGTTTTATTATGTTTTTATATATGCTGGAAGCCAGCCAGAGTGGCTGGGGCAATCCAATCAGATTGGTGGTATACAAATAATAAATTTATTATTATTATTATTATTATTACTACTACTACTACTACTTCTACTACTACTTCAAATAATTCTTGAAGCAAGCCCTAAAATGCTTGCCTCTCTTTCCAAGACAAGGTAAAAGGATCACTAAAACTCCAGAGGCAAGGCTAGAGCATGTACCTAACCCCTGGGCAATATGCACACATTCCTGTTCCTGTATATTCCCTTTGTGTGTATCTTGAGTGAGACACAGGTAGGCCCACCTGTATCTTCTTTCTTTCTACTTGAGTGCCATGCAAAGCAGTCCTGCTGTTGTTTTTTTACTGCAACAACTATATTTGCAAAAGGGAACCGTGCTGAAAATTGGGATAGCATTGATGGGAGGAACCCGTTCAGAGTGGTGCCCCAACACTGCCTGTGCATGTTCCCTGCACTGACCAAGCACAACGTTCAGAGTTGGGAATTGCGCAGGGGATGTAATTAATAAGCAGCCGCTCATCTGTTCCCCAGCCCTCGCCTTTTCCCTACAGCCCGCAATTTATTAAAGCGGGGCCTTTTGCGAGGCAGGCTCTCACTAAAAAACCTCTCAGCCTATGTTCGCATGTTTCTAATGTAACCATTAAAACGTAGCCCGAAGACAGCAATAAAAACCCTGGAACGCCTTAGTGCTTTTGTGTCTTGATCAAAGTCAATGTGTGTAATCTCGTTAAGGCTGCCCTTCCCTCCTCCTCCTCTTTATGAATTTAATGGCACGCGGCAGCTGGGCTGGGTGTTTCATACTCTCTGACCTGCATTGTTCTAATTAAGGTATCTCCTTTTATTTTGGGCACAAAAGAGACGCTTGTGTGTGCCTACTGTGTATGTGTGGTTTTTTAGAGTAGCAAGGAACCTTGGCGTAATGGATTTAATAATTGCCACACGTTACCTTTCTCTGGATGCAAAGCTGGCTTTCTTCCCTCTTGGTGAGGAGAGTGCCGCGAGTCCTCTGTGTGCAGCACACATGGAAAAATGTGCTCCGTAAAGAGGGCAGCATATTTCTCATGTTGTGCAATAAACAATTTGTTGCAGTTAATGGGAGTTATGGGGCGAGGCTGGCTTGCTGGGCTTCCTGACATGTTTGAACATTTCTGGAGATTTGCCATTCTTCCCCCCGTTAGGGGAAAAGTCAAGCTTTTCCTTCTGTGTCTGTGTTTTATATGACCAGACTAAACGTTTGCTTGGACTTCTTTGTACTGCGGACTAAGTAAGGAAACTAGAAACAAAGTGGGCATGAAATTCTTAAACTTACATAGGGATGAACATACGTCTCTGCTTGAGCCAAAGCATTCTCTATTCACTAACACAGGAATCACTGAAGAGTTGACCTCCAATATTTCCCTTCACGTTCTTCGCTCTGGGTGGCAGTTTTACCTGCTAATCATTAATATGTCATTTTCAATGCATAAAGTTATTTTCCATCCTTATCCTTTTCATCTCCCCAAGAACAACCATGTTTAGCTGCTTTCCCATTTCCCATCTGGGAACTATAGCTGTAACAGCCCTGATATTGGAAATACAGTTGCTGCATTTGTTAAAAGGAAACAGAGTTTAAAAAGGCAGTGGGAATACAAGGCTACCCACAGCGATGAGAGATTTGGACCCAATTTAATCCTGTTTTCTGGTCAGCTGGAGCAACTGCTTCCAAAGTAAGAAAACAGTGCAGTCTGGGAGATAGAGAGTTATTGGGGTGAGGAAACTGAAGTGGGAGAAGAGGAGGTTTTATTTGCCTCTTCCTCTCCATGTATAAAATTAAGTTTGTAGCAGAAAAGTTTGTTTGCCTTCAATATAGTGACCCAATTTAGATGGAAGGGAGGTAAACAAAGAGCCCAGGTTTGGACAGCACACTAAACTATAGCTTAGTCCCAAAAAGCATGGCAGCAAGGGAGGGAGGAGCAGAGTAGCTGTAATTTCCTCTCTGGGAGCCTGCAGGTTTTGACTTAGCATTACGTGCAAACTGAGCCAGTAGCAAAGCTTACCAAGTTGCCTTTGAAGATGTACAGGTAGCACTTGTCTCTAGTGCATAGCAGTTGGGGTTCCTGTAGCCTGCATGGCTTCCTGGCAGACCTCTATTCCACCTAGAATATTTTTAAGAGAGGGAACATACTTTGGCAAGTAAGATGAAACAATATTAGGCTACACAGACTAAAGTCCGATTTAGAATAAGGCAGCTTTTTAAGTGTATATTGCTCAAATATTCAAAACTTTTTAAAAAATCAAAATGCTGGAACTGCATACAGCCCAAGCAAATTTATTATTGTTATTTATTCAATTTATATACCGTCCTTCAGCCAAAGATCACAGGGAGGTTTATAATATAAAACACCAAAATATACCATAATAACAAACAAAAACAATACCCCCATATGCACACATAGTTTAAAAGGTCATAGATAGTTTTAATTAGCCCAAAGATGTGGGAGTAGAGGAATGTCTTGCCTGGTGCCTAAATATATGTAACTTATGCATGGATTATATGACTGTATTCACTGATTGATAGATTTGGGTTTTTATGCAGGATTTAGAATTGTTTTAGCACAGAGTCCTTCTCTCAGTCCTTCATGCATCAAGTGCCTGATACTGCTAGGTGGTATGCAAACCTTAGAAACAATGTAGGCCCCTGACTGCAGCATACAATCTAGAGCAAAAGTGAGGAGCTTGTGGCCCGAGAGTCCCATGTGTCCCTTGGCCTAATCTCATGTGGGTGGAGGAGCCCACAGGGACAGAAGGAGAATAGGGTGTTGGAGGAAGTAAGCTGAAAGGTAACAATGGAAATGGGAGCTGGGTCCCCTGTAAGTGATCAGTACAATACTCTACTAGAGTAATCTGCCCCTCTCCTGGCTTGCCTGTTGGGCAGGGAGGAAGAAGGCGATTTGAAGAAAGGTGGGGGGGGGGAGAGAGAGAAGGGATGGCCTGCCTACTCTTGCTTCTGGCCATGCCCACTGCCTAGTATATGGCTCCTTGAGAGATTTCTGCCCCTGACAGGAAAAAAAAATCTGGATGCAGAAATTGACAAGACATATAGGGGGACAGTGAAAGAAAAGGAAAGAAGTGTCAGTGAGGATAAGCCAGGGCGTTTACCCTCACCCCAATAGTACATCAAGTTCTCTTACTGCTGCCAGCCATGTTACCTGGTTTTCACGTTGTTCTTATAACCTTTCCCTGCATCTCTCCTCTCTCTTTTCCTCCATACACCCTATGCAGGCTTGGGTGAACGGCATAGCTCAGGTGTTAGGATCATGATTATGCTTCTTGCCCCTCCAGAATCTTGTGGTCTTGGTCCTCTCCCTTCTTTGGTATGTGTTCCTCTTTTCCCCCATCCATAACATGGTGATTGCATAGTTCTCTTAGGCAAGGCACTGATGAGCTTGTAACCTTTGAGTGAAATTTGTTCTCTCTCTTCAATGGCAAAGCTCCCGCCTCTTTTGCAGACCAGGCAAAGGAATTATCGTGCACTGCAAATGTTCAGTTTTCCAGGTTTTGAAGAAAATTCTCCACCATGTTCTCAAAGCACTGTTCCTTCCTGACATAGTGTGAGATATAATGACTTTGCAAAGTGGGTAGTACTCATTATTTTTCAAAATTCCCCAAAGTGATTAGCCTGCATTCTAGATCAATCACTTGCCAAAATTTAATTAAGAATGCGTGGGGGCAAATAAAACCCTTCTCTTCATCATTCCTTTTGGTGCCGTGTTTCAGCCCCGGAGCTACGTTTTGCAGCCGGGTTTTATAAACCCTGGAAAACTGGGGTTTATAACGGAAAAGCTGAGGTGGCCTTCAGTGCAGCATACACTGCTGTTACCCATCAAGGCTTTTCCATGGGGCCACGATGAAAGGAGCAGGAGGACATTTCAGATATATTTTTTCCATGTTCAACAGGTGTGGCTTATTATTCCACAGTATTTTTATTTCAAGGGAAAAGTTTAGTAACCCCAGCTGGCAGGTGAGCAGGATGGGGTTGGGGGAAGGAAGTCCTTTTTCACTGGCTCCATGCCAGGGCATGTGTGAGAGGCTTGTTTAATTGCTTCTGTAACGAGTACTATATGCAGGGTTGAGAAATGTTTAAATAGAAGAGTGAGCCTGTGAGTGCCTTAAACTGTTGTGCATAGCCCACATCCCTGGATGTAATCAGCAAGCCTTGTAGCTTGCCATTCAAAATGCAGTTTGTCTGTGTGACTGGGGTGGGTGGGCCAGGGGCGAGATCTGTTCTTGGAATAAATTGTTCATGTTAAGCTTCCTCGGAGTAGGTCGGTATAAGTCTGCAACCTTTGTCTTGCTTACATTTTTGTGTACAAAATACCCATATAACTCATATTTCATTTACCCTCATAGCATCTGCTGTTATAAACTAGGCTGCATCATCCACAAAAATTTGAGACAAGTTTCCAATACCTGAAGCTAATATTCTGGGTACTGCCTTTTGTTCAGTTGGGTTACATTTTCTTGCATAATCATGATTGGTATATAGGTAACATGAAATACGGGTTGGGGCTCAGAAGACATGGTGGAGGTAAGAGGGGTGAGAGTGGTTCTGAGACAGCCATTAAGTTCAGCTACCGAAGCCAGTAGCATAAACTTGATGTTTTCATGTTCTCTGCAGCCATGATGGCTACCTACTTGGGAGCCAGCACTGATTTCAGCATAGTGGTTTGCTAGACCTGATGCTGGTCAAGCAGGCTTGGGGCAACTAGCACAGGGAAATCTGGCTGCAGGCACAGATTTGGCAGAGTCTTTCCTTCCTCCTCTAGCAACAACTGTATACGCCTCTACTTTGTGTAGATTGCTGTACTAAGCCAGATGGGGTGAAGTAATATAGTGCTTGTTTTTAAAATCTTAGGATTGCTTATCAAAGGGCTTTGCTCAGATTGTTTTACAATTTTAACTAACTTTGGATGCTAATCTTTTAAATCCTGGTAGCTTCATCACTTAATTCCGTTGCCTCTGTATTATACAGTTCTCACAGTCTACCTCTCGCATATCTTCTTCATTCATTTAAATATTTATAAGTGACACTTTTGTGAAAATACAACAAAGTAGTGTACACCATTCAAAAATTACAGCCTGTGATTCCAGAGCTACATGGTGCATTCACAACCAGAAAAAGGGAGGTTGGATTGCAGGCAGAGGATGAGCTGATCATTTTTCTAAAGGTAAAGGGACACCTGACCATTATGTCCAGTCGCGGACGACTCTGGGGTTGCGGCGCTCATCTTGCTTTATTGGCCAAGGGAGCCAGTGTACAGCTTCCAGGTCATGTGACTAGCATGACTAAGCCACTTCTGGCGAACCAGAGCAGTGCACAGAAACAGCGTTTACCTTCCCACCGGAGCGGTACCTGTTTATCTACTTGCACTTTGACGTGCTTTGAAACTGCTAGGTTGGCAGGAGCTGGGACTGAGCAATGGGAGCTCACCCCATCGTGGGGATTTGAACCACCGACCTTCTCATTGGCAAGCCCTAGGCTCAGTGGTTTAGACCACAGCGCCACCTGCGTCCCTTTTCTAAAGTTAGGTGCTAATATTTGATTCCCTCTCATTGCACTTCTTAGCTGATGTCCTAGGCTGCATTTGCCTTCAAAAAAGACGCATACAGTGTTGCCTGTCGCTCTTCTCATCTGCTGTCTGTCACACCTGCCAAATCTGATGATGACTGGCATATCTTGACCCATATTCAGAGACTTATGTTAACACCCCAACCTGTCAGGTTAATTGATGAATTGTGTCAGCCATTGTTTTGCTTCAGTCAGTTTTCAACTTCCTTTTTCCTTGCCCAGGTTTCAGTTTCTCTTAGTGGTGCAGATGACTTCTTTACATAGTCAGGCTATGCATATTCAGCAATCACAGAACTGATTTTGTGTGACTTCATTTTGGAGCTCCTTCTTTCTAGCACCTTTCAAGTTTCCAGCATTCAGTGTTGCAAGATGAATCATACCTGGGCAGCAAAAATGCCTCTACTTCTCAAGCGTTTTCCTCCATCTCCTCTATCAACCTGATTCTTGCCAAAATATTTTGAATGTTTTGATTTCATACATGTGTCATTGTTTCTCCCATCTTTGTGCTTTCTGCTCTGCCTGTTGGGAACAGCTTTACTCTGAAGCCGACAAAGTGTGAAGGATAGCCTTGAGGGCCCAGTGCCAGAACAAGTAATGTGAGAAGTGGCCCATGGAGTCAGTTTGAAAATGAGAACAAAAAGACTGTGGTAGCAAATAAACCATGCATCAGGTCCTTCATTTCTCTTCTGGTCTGCTACCAGCTGCCATTAGTAACAGCTTTATGTGAGGAAAGAGAGTCTGCCTCTTCCCCAGATTGAAGTCTAATTCTCAACTGCTTCCTGCAATTACGGGAAATAATGTGTAACTTGTGACTGCTTCCCTTTCTTACTCTATAGTGATGTGTTTGAGATAGGGTTCTTTCTCTTTCTAACTTTCTCCCTCTTGTCTTCCACAGGGTGCCAAGAAGCTGTGCCCTCAGTGCAATACCATCACCTCTCCAGGGGACCTCAGGCGTATCTACTTATGAAGGACATGGCTGCTCAGACCAGGGATTTGGGGGAAAGAAATGGCAGCAGCAATGAAAGACATTTGAAAACAAAACCTAGAGACTCCAAATGTGAACTAGAGGCTGAGGGAGCAGCGCAATGCCTCTGCTTCCAAACCTGTCACTGGTGCCGCCAACTCCACGGGAAGGCCAAACCGGAATCCTTATTGTGAAGCCCCACCTTTTTTTACAGACTGATGTTCCACACCTGTCCTATTTCTTCAAGAGCGAGGTTCCATCATGGACGACTTGCAAGCCTTTCCAGGGGAGCGTCTTGACAAGCCAACCTGGCCTAACCCCACATGCCAACTCAAGTAGGGACTGGATCTTCCACAGCAGGAACTGTCATAACCTGTCACTTGTGTTCTCTCCCCTCCCCTTTTTTGTGGTGTTCTAGTGTTTTTTAGGTCAGAGAGAGAGAGAGCCTACACTTGCAAACCCACAAAGGCAGAATGAAGCACATGTAATATAGACTATATGTTTACAATGTTGTGTATAAATGGGATAGACTCCAACATTACATACTAATATGTTTCCCTTTTATTTTTTCCTTTGTTCTTGGGTTGTACTTTTTTTTAAAAAGAGAAAAAAAATAAGCAGAGAACATTAAACCCATATTTTTCTTGGTTCTACAAAGTTTTGGCATTAAGTCATTAGTTTAAAAGAAATATAAATAAATATATATATATATATTATACATATATATAATATAAATGGTTTAATGTTCTGTGGTGTATATTTCCTCATTCAGATATGACGTTAACAGCTTCTAGTAACAGCTGTAGTTTTTGCCCGTAACACAACTTCTGGGGGAAGTAGGGAAAAGTAGCTAATGGGCTCTTTTTATCAAATCTTTATCACACTGAAACAGTTTTAATTTTTCACTGAGGGGAAAGCAAGAAACTTGCAGATCAGGCTTACAAGGCTTTACCCTATTGCCAGCTGGGAAAAGGACAGAGGTTTACATGAAGACAAAGAGCAAAAAAATAGGTTGGCAGTGGGGGTTATCAGAATTCAGGCCAGTAAGTTTAGCTCTTAAAAGCTGAAGTCATCTTTAGTTCAAGCATAATGTATTCACCCACCTCTACGCCTGCTCTGTAGCCCTACCTGTGATGCAAGAGTAAATGCAAGAACTGCTGAAAAAAACACCATATTCTAGCCATCCAGTATCAGTGGGGGTGGGGTGGGGTGCAGGAAGTATTCTAGCACTTCCTCCGTTCTACTTCCTCATGAAAGATTATGTGTTTCACTAGTCAGGCAGGTTCTGTATCACTAGCATACTGTTTTGCCATGCCCAGCCACTGCCTTGCTCTGAAATGCTTTTCCATGAAGGTGCAACATGATGTCCCAATTTTTCAGAGGTTCAGGTCCAATAATGCATCAAGTTCCAGTTTTGAAAAGAAAAGAAAGTGGGGTATGTGTTGGCTTTTTGTGACACTGGTCTCGTTTCCTCCTGTTATCTCCTACTTGTACTGTGGCAATAGTGGAACTCAACCCAGGCAGGTCCACACTAAGTTGGATTCAGTTAATCCCTCTTCACCTGTTTCTGCAGCGTTCCTGACATCAACCTTTTACTCAGACCCCTGTTCTGCATTTGAAAATATCTCCAGCTGTGGCTCACATATAGTCTGCTTACTACCTGCCTTAATCAGAAACAAGCAACTGACATTTTTAAATACATAGCCAAACAAGCCTCCTGCATTCCACCCGAGGGAAATTTTGCAGGGTTGCCGGAAGCTTGAAAGGGGAAGCAAGCACTTTGCTTGGCAATAATTTGGGTAGGCAAATGTCCCTGTCATGAATCACCTTTTAAACTGAGGCAGACTGCTGCTCTTGGATATCCTGCAAGGTATTTTGTTCTTTTTCTCTGTCTCTGTGACTTAAGCACTAGAAAGTCATGGTTGCACTAAAACATCTGGCTATCGTCAGTCATGCTGTTGTCAAAAGGACTGGTCTTATATGAATGAGACTTCAACCACAAGAGAGTTGTATTTTGCAGTACAGGATTCCATATTCCTGTTGCAATTTGGCTGATAATGCGCTACTGCTGTCTACTGAATGCAAGCTGGAAATGGCTATCATCAGCAGGGTCTTGCTGTTTGACTTCACCCTGTTCAACACACACTATTGTCTAGTGGGAAATAGTTTCATACCCTTAGAGCAGGTGCAGCCAATATGGTGCCCTCCAGATATTGGGACTACAACTCCAAATATCCCTAACCATTGGCCATGTTCACTGGGGCTAATGTGAGTTGGCAGTCCCCTAGCAGCTGGCAGGCACCATAGTGGCTACGACCGCAGAATTCTAAGCTTCCATTGTGTCCAAAGAATTTCTGAACTGCTATGTCTCACTCAAACCACAAGTGTTTCTGACTGCTGCTACATAGGAACAGGTCTGAGAAAGGGCCATCTGCAACCTGTATTAGCAGGAGAAACACATTTTCAAGCAGCAGTTCATTGGCATCATAAATAGGTATCAATAGATTGCAAGAGGCACAAAGTTTCAGCAACTGCCTTTGCTCACGATGGGGCTTCCTCCACTGGTATAGCACTTAAGCCTTCCTAAAGGCAATCAAAAGAAATTTGTCATGGTGGGGATGTCTGAATTGCACCCAAACCTGCTCACCTTGTACAAGCAATCTCTGCTCAGGCATTTAGGACAGAGCTATATTTCTCCCAGATCTGTTTCAGAATACGCAGTGCTGAGGCAGCTCATTTTTGATTTCCCAGTCTGGGAACAATGAGCTTTCTCTGGTCCTGTGGACCACCACTAAGCCAAATGAATATATATAAACCACATATAACTAGTAGGCTTTATTTTTAAAGTTGATTTGTCCCTACTTTTTTTCTTGAGGGGTAGGGAGGGGAGAGAAGACCTGATGGGAAGATGCAAGGACTTGTTACCTCCTCTGGAACGAGGCACATTTTGCAAAACTCTGTGACTTCTTCCTCAAAAAGCTTAAAAAGAAATGAACTATCTTTGCCCAAAGATTCCCAGCTGCACAAGGTGATATTCAAGTTGTGTCTATGATTGTGTGTCGATGTATATTCTATAAAAAGGTACTTGTCATTCCCGTTTGTAAACTACATTGACATTAATTAAATGAGTATAAAATCTTCCAAGTTTGCCTCCTGTCTTCTGCTTGCTTCCTGGTTTTATCCCTAGTTTTTTGGCAATTGCATAAACATATGCTTCTGTTCCTGCTGCCCTCAAAACATGGTAACTGTTAAGTCACATTCATGCAGGACCCACTGAATTATCCACCTGCTCCAGTGCCTTATGGCGGGGGCTTCCAAGGGGCTGCATGCCAGTAGTGTTCCACGTTTTGACTTTTCCTTAAAATATTCTCAAACCATTTGTGCAAATACACAAGGAGGATCTAATGAACCCTGTCAGCAGAAGCCCTGTGCAAAGACTTCTGGCTGCCCAATGGGGCTTCCCTCCTATCTCACAGTTGGCTGTGGGGAGGAGAATCCTTAGAGCAGCACGAGGCAAGTGGGATCATTTCATATGGCAGGCAAACTGAAATGTTTGCGCAAAAATGATCAAGATGCTGGAACAGCGCCCCTAAAAAGGGAAAGTCAAAGTTTGGAGCGCCTAATAAAAAAAGATTGGGGAACCTAATAGACAGAAAAAAGTACTAATGATTTGTAGAGAGAGCACCCCTATCTCAAATCTAGAATTCAAGACCATCAAGCAAAGCTGAATGTTGGGAGATTCAGGACAAACAAAGTATACTACTTCACCTAGCATGCAGTTAAACTGTCATTAACTTTAAAGAGATGATAAAGCTAGTAAAAAGCTAGTACAAAAAAGCCAGAGCTGCTTGTTTTTCAAACCTGGTTTCTAAATATTAAAATGTTTAACATAACTCAAGTTATTTTAAGTTACAGAATAAATAAAACAAGGAATGGGGAAGCTGTTGCAGCCACCACATTTGTGAAAACTATATACATAATCCCATAACTCATGTAGCTAAATGCTGAGTTGGAAGGCGTCTCCTGAGGTCATCTAGTCCTACCATCTCGTCAATGCAAGGTCTATATAGTGCAGAATGAAATGCCTTCCTAGATAACAGCTAATTTAACTTCTGCTTAGACCCCTCCAGCAGGAGAGACAGTCATCCCTAACAATGTGCAAAACCCCATTGCCCATTTGCCTTCTGAAAATACTGCTTATGGAGTTCCATCCAGGCTCTTTCCCTGAAGTTTTGGGCTGTAACTTATTTGTAGCTTGCTGACAGCTAATAGTATCTGTACACAGGTCAGCCAGATCTACTTATAGCGTGGAGTCTTATTAGTAACACTAGGTAAAGGCCCATGGAATTTCACAGGGCTCCAGCTCTTTTCCTCTCCCATTCTCATTCTCCTACTCATCCCAAACTTCAAACCCTAATTACTAGCAAAACCTCACATCTTGCCAAACAGAGGGTAGGGGCCAGAGAAACAAATTTTTCCGACCCCTTGTTCTGCTTGCAGCAAGGGTCTCGGAAAGGGTCTCGCCAAGGAGAAGAGGTACTGAAGGAACAGCATGAGGCAGAGAATCAGCAAGAACAGGATATGAGCAAGTTGACCAAATAAATAGCTGCTTTCCCCAATCGAGGGCATTTGTGGGAGCATATAATAAACTATACATCCCTTCATCCACTGTCTTGAGAGTAGAGCCACACATTACCTTGCATCACATGGTCCCCAACCCACATCTACACAGGTAATGAAAACAAGGGGGCAGAAGGGCACTTGTAGGTGAGAAAGAGTGGTTGGGTGAGTCTTGAACCCTATCTGTGCCCAGAAACACTCCTGTATAAATCCCCCCAGGAGGGTCTGAGTGTACCTAGGCAAAAAACGAATAAAGCATGCCATGAGATATTTGCAAGGGAGTATCAGACAGAAAGGGTAAAACACCCTCCCTGTATGCTGAGTCTCCTCTTGCACGTGCTGCCCTCAACATTATAATGCAAAGTCAGGGCTGGGAAACTCCATTATTATTATTATTTAAAGTTATTTACTGAATTTATATAGTTGCTCACCAATAAATATTCTCTGGGCAGCTTGCAAATACAATATATCATGCTAAATACAATAAAAGCAAAAAACCTGTTACACCAGCCCAGATTTAAAACACAATTAAAAAGTCTAGGTGAATAAAAAGGTCATGGAACATGAAGGTGGCCCTACACTTATGGAATTCACCTCTCCCCCCCCCCCACGGTTTTAGTGGCTGATGCAAATTTCGCTGTAGAGATGGTGAATGTGGCTTGTTAATAGCACATTCAGTTTATAATGGGCTATTTTAGTGCTAGATACTTTTTAGATTACAGTATTTTGAAATGTGCTTGTTTTAAATGTTTGGTGCTTTTTGTGAATATTTTTTTCCTTTAAAAAACAGTTATAAATTTATATGAACTTAAACTATAGCTTAGTTCTCTCACTCAAAGCACAGACTTTTGCAACTTTCTTAGGGTTCAGGGTTATGAGAATATACCTATAAAACGAAGGCTCTCAACAAATACCATAAAAGAAGCATTAACTGAATAATTGAGAATTGACAGGAGTTTGTTTAGGGTTAGAGAAATGTGGTTTGAAAGAGAATTAAGAATCTAGTTTAACAAAAATACAAGATTTGTTTCGGGGGGGTGTCCAGATTCTATGCCAGCTAGTGTTTGTTTGTTTTAAACACAATGCCATTATCCATTTTTTTCTGGGGCAGATCGGTTGACACTTGGAACGCTCTGAGAAAACCCACATTAATGCTACACCAATCTTGTGATGCTATAAGAAATTGAATCTAGACTGCAATCCCCAACTGGCTACTGGAGTTCCTGCCTTACGAAGGATAAAGCATTCCTGTGCTAAGCAGGTAGTGGGAAATCTCTGGCCCTTGGGTCCTTAGGCCATTCCCCTCAGTGGTCTTGCTCTATGCCCTCTTCAGGTGCTTGTGCCTGTCTGAAATGCCTCTGGCAGAACAATGGCCAATACCTCTTCTGGGAGACACCTTGAGATGCTAGCAAGCATTCTGGTGATAAGGCTGTCTCCCATTCAGGGGTGTCCTGGCCCATTTCGCCACCTGAGGCAAAATGGGAAGGTGCTGCCCTGTGTGTGCATGCTGCCCACCACCCCTGTTGAAGCCTCCCTATCCATGGTCATGCAGCTATGCCTTCCGGGTTCCAGCAAGATCTCTCAGGCTCTCGCAAGATCTCACCAGAAGCCACCACAGCCACTTCTCCAGCAGAAGCAAGGTGGGGGGGACGGGGACGGTGATGACAACGACAGAGGCATCCCTTGGATTCCACTGCCTGAGGCAGCTGCCTCAGTTTACCTCATGGACGAGCCAGCACTGCTCCCATTATTTGTCCCCAATACAATCCCATACAGTAATTGAAGCACACCAGCTGCAACTAAGGTCCTGTAAGACAGTTTTTCCCAACCTTTTTCCAACCGTAGCCCCCTACCAACTTTGTTTCCTTCCTGTGCCCCCCCCCCCGGCATATCCAAGGGCAGCAAAAATCCTGGCTATGCCCATGCCCTTCTGTTGTACCAGTAGAAAGGTAGCTATTTAAATGTTTTGTTTGTAAATGGAACATGCTTTATTTATATTTAGTATAATTTATACTAAATACAATTACATAAAATGATAGGAACATAATGAAATATTGTTGAAGCATAAAAGCAGAGATAATAGAGCTGGAAGGGACCCCAAGGGTCATCTTTCTAGTGCAACCCCCTGCAATGTAGGAAACTCAGCTAAAGCATCCATGACAGATGGCTAGCCAACATCTGCTTAGAAACCTCTAAGGAAGGAGAGTCCAGAACCTCCTGAGGGAGATCTATACACTATAAAAAGTAAACAACACTTATTTGACTCCAGTTATTTGACACAGAGGGGGAAATCTACAGATACAGTCCAAAGGCGCACAGGGAGTTCTTTATATATGGGAGAATTTTAAAAAGCAAGTGGTCCTCACTGACCTGCTGCAAAAAGATATTGTCATGCGGAGGAGCCCTGGCTGCCTAGATAAAACACTATAGTCTCACTCACCCTTACCTGGGAGTAAGGCCCACTGAACAGAGTGTGGCTTTCTTCTGAGTAGATAATTATTTACAAGATGCAAGTCAGCAGCACCAGACAACCCCTCTTGGTTAAGTGCTTGGGTGGATTTTACCCCACGCCTTGCAAAGCCAGGCTGATCCTGTTGACAGGCCCTGCACCCCTCAGCAACATCCAAACGCCCTGATCCACTAGGCGCTGGGGTGGATTGCACCCTGCGCCTTGCAGAGTCAGGCCCAGGCTGCCACCTGGCCCAGTACTGGCAGCAACAAGCAGCTCTGGCTTGCCTATCATCAAAGCTAACAGCAAATGCCAAACAACCTATTCAGAGGAGTTTAGAATCCAAAGGAGTTTCCAGGACACCAGTTCTTATCTTGTCTCTCCAAAGTGACAACATTTCAGAAACCAGAGGCACAATCTGAAATTCAGAGCTACTTCTCAAATCCCAGGCACCATCAAGAGCAACAACAAGCTAAGCAGATCAAGGTCAGGCAGCAGCAGTTGATTCCTGAAATGTGACTGTTTTAATATCTGTCCTGGGCTTTGTTGCTCCCTAGAGCCAAAGGGGTGGGAGAGGAGGATTTTCCAGTTTATGGGGCAAAGCAAGAAAAATCTTAGTATTGACTATCCGTAAAGCGTTTATGACTTCACATTGCACACACTGGATTGTGAGTGAGTTTGGAAAGTGCAATAACTGCCTCATCTAGCCTTCCTTGTTTGGAACTGCTTGTCCAGCAAATGGTCAGCTGCCCTTGGGGCAAACAAAGCCCCATCCCAGGTGAACTCACCCTCTTGTTTAATTTCCTATCTCCCAGTAACTAGAGTGATGCACTCCTAACAGTACAAACCTTTACAAACAAGAGCAAGCAGAGTGGGATACAGGTTCTCCAAACTGGGGAGAAAAAAAGGTTTGAGTAGGAATTCAGCCAAAGCAAAATACTGAGTGGATTTCACCACAGTACTAATGCTGTGTCTGTACAGCACATGCTTGTGCTTCCAGTTTGGCAACTCAGGAGGAAAAAATCACTCTCCTTACCTTAGAAAGTCCTCCTTTCAACAGCATGGAGCCATGGAAGCAGCAAAATCTTTTCTGGGCCACCACCAACCATACAGGTGAGCAGATGCAATAGAGAACAAGGTTCCTGTAACTTTTTAACAGCTGCACTGAAGAACTCTGGGGAGTGGATGAGCTGCACAAGTTTATTCAATCCCTCAAATCACCACTGTGAGGCTGTATCTTGATAGTTAACGCAGGTCAGGTGTGCAATTTTACTGGCAAGCTAAGGTGAACTCATCACTTCACTTACTCCAATTCGATGTAGATCATAAGTGCACAACATAGGTCTAAATTCTCACACGAAAACTCCTTATTCTCTCAGTGAAAGGCAGTTTTCAGATTCTTCTTAGGGTCTCCATTAGTAAATCAGCACTAGGCTCATCATGCATCTGCGAAGAGTAAACAGGACTATCAGTTCCAACCATGACTTCCTGGGAGGCTTGAACCTTTGTACCCCTCCCTTTAGTGCTAAGCTTTTGCTTCAAATAATTATTTTTACATTCATGAACATTAACAGTCTTAGTTTAATGTTCACATTAACAGTCATAATTTAAATTATCCTACCAAAAGGTATAGCTAAAAATAAGACCGGGGAAGTATTTGTGTTTGTCTTACTCTTATTTTAGAGGTCTGAGTAGTTAATATCCTGCTGTGGTCACTGGCACCAAACAGCTTCTTTATATCAAATTAGGAATACCCCAAAATATATCAGAAACACCTGTTCTCTCTCTTAAACTCTGAGAATTTTGAAGGAAGTGGGCAGATAGTAGATCTTGGGAATAAACCTCCATCAAGCCACGTCTGGCTCCATGGTGTCCCATAAGAAGGCCTGAGAGACAGGGCCAAGGGACTGCTGCTCCTTCCAGAATCCCTTCAGCCACATGCCTACCTCTTCATCCTGCCTCCCCAGCACATAGTTCCCTGCTGATATATGTTCCCTTAAGCCCTTGTGATTGCAGGTTGGGGAGTTTATTTTCAAGATCTAATTCCACACAATAAAAACTGTATCGGGTCATAAAGAAAGCAGCTCTCTCATTCCCATTCATATGCTCAGTATCAATAGGTAGTTAGCTCCCTGGAGCTGCTGCTCCATTATGCTCAGGCACAGTCCCTCTGAGCCAGGGTCATTTGAGCAGGTACAGTCTTTATAGCCCCTGCTGCCAATAGAACCACAAAGTTGTATTCATGCTCACCCCATGTTTGAAAGAGAGAGGCTATCTTAATGTTGCAACCCCCCTCAACAGACCCCTACTACCAGATTCCCCATATCATCAAGATTTTGTTGGAACATACTCCTATAGACCACAATTGTTATTTCAGATCACCATGCTGCATTCTTTTTTTAAAATATATTTTTATTAAAGATTTTCTTGATTTACAAAGGTAGTGCAATGTTTCTCATATTTTTCCATATAACATTTTTACAAATCAGTTTTTGTTGTTGAGACTTTAGGAAGAAAAGGGGAGCCATGCTGCATTCTGAAAAATATCAGGCTGGTGTATGTAGGGGTAGGAGCAGAGAGTATTCCAGGAGTTAACATTCACCTCCTGACTCCTCCAGAGTTGCAGAAAGGTTGACCAGAGAAAACAGATACATGCAAATGAAGGCAGATCACACACAGAAAGGCTCAGAATATGGGAGGACCACCTTACCATCCATCAAAGTCGGGATAGCTCATGCTGTTCAACATCAAATATCCCAGGGCCTCCCGTGCTTCTATATACTGTACCACAGGGCAAATACAGAATAGTGGAAGTGTTAGTGGGTCTTCTGTGTGGATAAATGCTGACATCTGCTGGTAAGAACAGTCTTTCAAAGCAAGAGAAATTGGCAGTCAGCAAAAGAGACTAGATCAGGGTGGTTCAACCTCTCAGACCAAGGGGGCCGCAATAATACTTCAACACAGAACCCGCAGGCCACTGAACTTAAATTTCCATATCGTAAATTAAAGTATGTGCAATATACTTAAGATTATTGAATATACACAATTAATAGATTTAATGTATTTATTTATTAAACAAAATGTAATGCAAAAATTATTTTAGAAGGCTATGCATAGCCTCCCCACCCTCTCCTCCTCACAGGCCCACTGGTGCCACTGCAGAACACGCAACCATTACAGGAAGGCTGTGAGGAAGGAACCAGCAGCAGGGTGGTGCTGCCACCACCGTTAACTTCTCTCTCTCTCTCTCTCTCTCTCTCTCTCTCTCTCACACACACACACACACACACACACACACACACACACCACCACCACCACCACCACCCAGCAAGGGCACTGCAGGACAGCACAACCTGCAGCCCCCACTCTTCCCTCATCTGCCCATCTCAAACCCCCCATCATCCACAACAAGCATAGGAAGGGATGACAGACAAACATCTGGAGGGCCACAAATTCCCCATCCTTATTGAACTTGTGCACATTTACTCAGGAGTTTGTCTCATTTATTCCAATGGGTCTTACTGCAGAGTAAGTGTGCCTGGGATTACAGCTCATGCACCCTTAACAAAAGCTTCATTTGTGGTATGCTACAATCCAGAAGCAGCACAACAGCTGACTTGCCTGCCTTTTCTTTTTCAGCCACTCTGTCAACTACTCCTGTGCCCCCAAAGGAGACATAGTAGCTATGTTTAGGCAGGCACAGTGCAACAAGGACCCCTGAAATGGAAAGGAGTGAGCAGACTGGAGTCCAAGCAGCAGAAGGGTGAAGAGATCAGGTGGCCCAGGCCACCCACTGCCCTGCTCCCCAGCCCAAAGGCAGAGATGGTAGGAGTCCAGCAACATCTACAAGGTCACATGTTTCCAAACCCTGCCTTAGGCACAAAATCACCAGGCATTGCCATGCAATAGGTACAGGGAGTAGGGGTGTCAACCTGAATAAAATATTGGGGGGCAGGTAAGCCCCACCCCACATAATTGGTCACAAGACACATCACACACACACCATTTGAATGACAATGCCCATCAACTCTGTCAGACCCGGACCCCTCAAATATTTTAGGAGGGGCAAAGGGACCTCCCCCTAGGAGCTGGCTCCTATAACAGGAAGCATTTGTATTCATCAATAGCAGCAAGATATAGGCTGGTCAAATTCCTTTTTCTGGTACAGTTCCTGTACCCTTAAGAGCTGGATAACAAGCAGCAAGATGCTTCCTTCCACTACTGAATCCACATACCAGGAAAAGCTTGACCCGCTGAATTTCTGCTTATCATACAGCTACTGAAAACTTAAGTCCTGCCAGAAAAGAGGTAGCAACCCTTCTTGAAGGATGACAAAAGGTATTGTGGTAGGACATATTAGAACCTCACAGACTTTTCAGGTTAATATTTTTAAAATCGTAATTAAATTATAAGCATTCATTTAAAAGCCAGGCTTAACCTTTGCAAATCTAAGATGTTTTCAGTCCTCCCATGGGCATCCTAATATCAAAGTCTCAATAAAGACATCAGATAAGTGGGCATATCTGTATGGTTTTAAGATGGTTGTTAACTGCCCTGGGAGGAAGTGTGGGTATTAGTATAATTAAGAAAGAAACAAGTGTCAAATATAATGCATGCCTAGGGCAGATAAAGCAAGCATCTTGTTTAACCCCTGGATTTTAACATGAGGGATTATCGGGGGCAAAACTCCTTGAAATTATAGAGAAAGATAATGGCAACAAGTTTAAATTAAGAAATACTTTATGAAGAGCTATGACTCATCATGCAAGACAAAGAGATGCCTCAGAATTAACTGTGAGTCCATAGGATCTTAAGGGAAGGCAAGCTGGCGGAGGTGGGGGAGCTGAGCAAAGTCCCTTTAACTGAACAGCTGACAACCATCCTCAAAGTATTCTCTAGTGGCCCTTTGCCCACAGTTGCAGGCAAATGCTAAAGAAAATGAATGGATATTGAGAATCAGAGTCACTGAAGGATGAGGAGGGATGACTTTAAAAATTATGTTCAACTCAGAAATATTTCTGACAATGAGAAGCACTTGAAAGGCAGTAAGAGATGACAGGAACTGCTACCCTTTGCATCTCGCAGCTCAGTAAGCAAACAGTGAGAGTGATTACTGCTGTATACAAAATGTGGGAGTTTTTGTGCATTTGTCCACTAATAGAAGAACCATTTTCTCAAAAATTACTGTGGTTTTTTGCCAATATGTTGAAGTTTAAGAATGCTGTACAACTGTCAAATTGCTAGGGATTTTATACCGTCACAATATTATTATCTTACTTACGCTGCATTGTAAAATATCAACAGTTAAAACTTGAAACCAAACTCAGCAAGAGACTTGTTCATACTATAGTGTTGGAAACCACATCTATCAATGATGGGCTTTTGATGCTTTTTATATTTCCAGTTCCAGATACCCATCACTTTTTTCCTGCTTCTTCAATCTATTCTGCATGTAACCTCCTTGTAACTTTGCATTAATTAGAATTCCTAGTGGAGAAATAAACATCACCACCACTTTGGTCTCCAGTTCAGCTGGGCACATACAGATAATGCCCCCAAAGAGGATGTGCATTTCCATGCACATCAAAAGACCCATCTAGTCAATTTTTTAAAAAAATTTAAAAGTATTTTATTAAAGTTTTCTTGGTTTACAAAGGTATGCGCATTGCACCATGTCTCTTTTTTTCAAGTTACATTTTCCATAGGTCAGTTTCATTTGTTGAGACATTAGGATTACATTAGGAAGAAAAAGGGGGGAGGTGAAGGGGGCCATGGTGGGTGGGGGTGGGGTCGGGAGGCAATATTTCTATTTTGCTTAATATATGTGTGGGTTTTTGTGTCTGTGTCATTTGTGCAGGTTCTCTTTGCTATTTGCTTGTGTTCCTTTGGTGGTGAGAGAAATTGTGGTTGGCCTAGGGTGCGGTTGCTTGTTTGTGATTGGCTGTGTTGAACTTTGTTTTCATGTGTGAGTGGGTTAGGTGGGTGTTTTTGAATCAAGTTAGCCATATTGATTCATATGCTGTTGGTGGATTCTTGTTGTTGTATATGTGATGAAGGGGAGCCATGCAGGGGTGAAGGCATCTTCTTCTATTTGTCCCCATTGTCAGTTTCAGTTTATCGGTTAATTTTTCTAGTAAGGCTGTTTTCCATACTATTTGGTACCATTGGTCCATGCTTACTCTTGACAGGTCTCTCCAGTGTCTGGCTATGATGTTTCTGGTTGCTGAGAGTAGGTGGGTTATGAGTTCATTGTGATATGAGTGGGCATTATTGTCTTGGAATATGTTTAGTAGGGCCAGTTCTGGGGTGATTTCTAATACTTGCTTAGTTATTTTACATATTTCTTGTATGGCTGTTGTCCAGAATAGTTGGATTTTGGGGCATTCCCACCACATATGTGCCTGTGGAGGTGCACCTTCTTCAGCATTTTGGTGAGGTTCCTGGGCGTATTAGTGCTAATTTCCTTGGTGTTAGGTACCACCTGTAGGTGAGTTTCAGAGTGAGTTCTCTCCTTCTCACTAAGTCAGCTCCACGAAGGTACCCTTGCCAGAGTGAGACTTACTCCTGCGGGTGACCTCACAAATTCGATACCAATAAACAAGGGAGTTCGCCAAGGATGTATATTGGCTCCCTGTCTATTTAACCTATTCATCAGCGACATGCGAGCACCCCTAGTTAACTCATCTCCAAGTACACACGCGCCTAGACTAGCGGACTACCGCTGCCCACTCCTTTTATATGCGGACGATGCGGTAATTCTATCTTACTCACGTGTTGGACTAACCAGGGCTTTGAAGATCTTTGCCACGTATTGTCAACTCAACCAATTAACCATTAACCATGTTAAATCCAAGATTCTGATTTTCTCCAGAAGTCGGAGATTATACGAATGGAAGCTTGGTGGAGCAAAAATAGAGCAAGTTCTAAAATTTCAATACCTAGGAGTTATTTTTCAATACAATTTGGGGTGGAAAGCTCAAATTCAACACCTACTTAACAAGGCCAAAACTCTGTCATATGCGCTCCTCCGATTCTTTTTTTCGGAGGGAGCTTTGCATGTTCCCTCGGCCCTAAAGGTGTTCAAGGCAAAAGTGGTGACCGTGCTTGCTTATGCTGCCCCGCTTTGGGCTGCGATGACAGATCTTGCCCCTCTTGAGACGCTGCAAAATCAATTCCTACGTCGGCTCCTAATGCTCCCCCTGTGCGTAAGCAATGCAGCCATTCGACTAGAATTGAAGATTGCATCCCTAGAAACTTGCCTGTGGAAGCAAGTCTTCAATTATTGGTTAACATTGTGGCATAGATTACCAAACCACTACCTTGTCCAATGCTTATGGCGAGATGAATTCTCTAGCCTTTGGACTAGTAGAATTCATGCCAAACTCCTGAGTTATGGAATCTCTCCTTCAGATTCCCTAAAATTAGATCAAATTACTGCTCAAAGACTGATCCGCCAAAGACTGGATGACATCGATCTACAGCAAAATTATATGCTGGGGGGAGGTGTTTGTTCGCCCCAGAACATCGGTATCACTTTAACTTACCGCGTTCCATCATACCTCTCCTCCCTTTCGACTGTTGTCCATAGACTGGCCTTCACCAAAGCGAGGTTCAACGTTTTTCCCTCCAACGTCCTGAGACATAGATTCTCAAAGGGCCAAGCCTCCGCCATGTGTGAATGTGATAAGGAGACACTGGAGTCTCTCCAGCACATTATGTTCACTTGCCCCTTGTTCAATGTGCCACGGGCAAATTTGTTGGGGTCAATCATACAGAAACTAGAGGGCACCCCACCAGAATTCCACCTCGCCCAAATCTTGCAGGATAAGGATACTCATACGACCCTGAAAGTGGCAAGGTTCCTGGTCGCTGTCCTTATCCAAAAGCGACGCCAAGGAGCACTACAGGCTAGCTAAGGCGTAGTATGCCATTCTATTTTATTGTATTTTATTGTATTGTGGTGTTTTAGCGGCTGTTGTTCCCACTTGCACAAGTTGTTATCTATGTGTTTTTTTGTTTTTGTTTTTACTTGTATGGGCCTATGGCCGTAAATAAATTCTATTCTATTCTCCTTCTCATTGATATGGATTTAAAGGGTGTTTAGACCACATTCTGGTCCACTGAGTGGGGTTAATCTCATAGCCTATGTCGTCTTCGCATTGTTTTTTTTATTACGTCTAGGGGGTTCATGGGGTTTTGGAATAGTATTTTGTATATTGCAGATACCATCCCTTTGCCATGTCCCTTTTTTGATAGGAGGTTTTCGAAGGTTGTAAGGGGCCTAGTTGCAGATTTTACTACTGGGTTGTTTAAGAGGGCGTGTAATTGATGATGTGTTAACCAGGGCAATTGGGTGTCCTCGAGTTTTTCTTGTATTTCTTGTGTTGACAAGGATTTGTTATTTTTATAGAAGTCTGTTAGGCGATATAGGCCTTTGGTTTGCCAGGTTTTTATCTGGAGGTTTTGTGCTGTGTGATGGAATAGTGGGTGGTGTCCCAGGGGAGTTAGTGGGGATGGGGTTGGGGACAGTTTGTCTATTTCTGTTTTCCATGCTTTAAGCATGGTCTGTGTGTACCTGGTGAGTGTTGTGGGAATTTTCCTTAGTTTGTTTGGAAGGAATGGGTATGCTGCAGTGCAGGTATTTTCAATTGTGTCTCTCTCCAGATGTACCCACTGTTTTGTCTCGTCTTCTAGTATATATGGGATTATGTGGCATATTTGGTTGCAATTAAATATGCTTCTATGTTGGGGATTCCCCATCCTCCCTCTGAGGAGGGGAGGTACAGATATTTGAAAAGACCCATCTAGTCAATTAAACGGTGATCAGATAAGCACTGAATGTGCATCTGCACCAACTGTGGTTATGGAAGCCTGATTCTCCATGTGCATTGCCTTTGCCCAACTGGGGCATTTACCTCTCAAAACTATTCACATCCACACTCAATCTTCTTTTCTAGAGATCAACCCATGCCTGTTCCCTCATCCCTTTCAAACCTTTATAGCACAGCCTTTCCTCTAGATTTCTCCTATTTTCATACCCTTCCTAAAGTCCTAGAATAGCCATAATTCCCTTTGGTCACAGCAATACGTTGTATGTTACACGTTCACACATGAAGCCATCTGAGAGCGGTCAGCTGACTGAGTTAAGAATAAATATTTGTTGAGTTTTCTGACAACCCCTTTTAGAGAACTGACACCTCCAGGACTAAAGCTATCAGTCTCTAAATGCTGAGAAAGAACAGAAAGGGACCACAATTCTATCTCTTGATGATAGTCTCACATCATCTTGAGTTGTGTTAAAAAGAGGAGGCATCCCTTTCTGAAGCACAAGATGTTATTGCTGTAAGAGATGGACAAGCAGCTAAACTCTGAAACTAGCCAGCACAGGCATTGCCCATATTCGTATTTCGCCCTTTGCTAGTGCTGCTTGAAACCACCTGCTTAGTCTTTAATGGTTCCCTGATCCCAGCTGAGAGCTGAGAAACCAATTAAGATTGACTGGTGTGTGCCTGTCCCGGCTGTCCTTTGACACTGTCGATACAGCCCGGGGAGGTCAAAGGTTAACGTCACACTTAGTGCAGTGAAGGAGGGTGTCAGGTTTGTTAAACACTCTGGTAATGAAGTCAGGGCAGCTGCATTATTTTGTCATTTCCCTGGCCTGAGAGAGGGAGACCCAGGCACAGCCCAAACAGATCTATAAGGGCTTACATTAGAAGAACACAGGCTCAGGTGTAGAATTACATGGGCCCCAGTACCAAGTCAAAGAAAGGCTGAGAATCGGGGCTGGAGGTCAACAGCTCTGCTGACTTGGAAGATGGAGGTGGCGCCATTACTGCAAGTGTGCAAACATCATGCAGACAGGTCGATCCAAGACACACATACACAGGCACCCAACCACCTTTCTGTGGGTCTGCTTTGGAGGAAAGGTAATTCCTAGCTTCAATTCTTGCCTCGGATTACCCACATGAGAAGCAAATTACTGCCTCCTTAGCCTCAGCCAAAATCCAGTTGTAGTGCCACTTCTGCCAGAGGCACTCTCCAACATTTTCTGTCCTGGAATTTTTGTGTGTTTCATAATAGTGAGGAAGACAATTGGTGGGACAGACACTCCCACACACACAAAGAAAGCAGAGGACTGGTTGTGATTACTCTGGTGAAGAACAGCCATGATTTCACTTGTTCCAGACTAAACCCCGGCATTAAACAGGATGGGAACAGGAGTTTGTGTTCAAAGCCAGTCCTGAGGAATTGGAGCCAAGTAGCAAGCTAGCATCAGCACTCTTCATTATAATTCAAAAACCAAAGCGACAATAACAAGAAAGATGAGGGAAGTTATAAGGGAAGAAAAAAGAGATCATAAACACGACAGATGAATTTAGCATCTTGGGCTGCCACTGTCTCCCAAGGTGGCTTTAGACAAATCATCCTACTCCACAAAGATAATAGGGTTCAAATGAGGGCAAATAGATCCACTCTACATTTCTGGTCACTACCTGGATGCATGTAAATGGAGGTGCTAAAATAAATAATTAACTACTTCCTGCCCAGCCTGATAGAGCATTCATGGGATGGGAGGAGGGACATAAATCTCAGATTGAGCAGCTAATATTTTATTTAAAATATCTTCAAAAAGAGAGAGATGATCTATTGAATGTATTGAGAAAATGCTAATGCATAATAGCACGTGTCAGGAGGCTCGTCCATCACTCTCTGCCGCCATTCGGGAGATCCATATCTAATTAACGGTAATGAATGAGGGAGCCATGCTGAGGACAAGCCACCAGTTTTTTATGGAAATCAGGCAAAACAATTAATTAAACAAACCGTCCTTGCCATGCCAGTCCAGCGTCTGGGTCCTGACTTCTGTGCTGTTCTATCTACCAGCAAATGGGAGGGCAAGGGGAGGAGAGAGCTACACTTTTAGCTGATTGGGGTTTAGGGTACGCACTTGGAACTAGAAGAATGCATGTTCAAATCCCACTTCCATACACACACCCCACCAGCTCAGTGGCTTCTGGTCAAGTACTTCAGGCACAGTGACTGACTAACCACACTTCATTGGCATGGGCAGAGTGGCCATGGCTACCAACTGAAGTGCTTCACACTCAATGTAAATCCTGTTTCTAGGAGGAAAATGGCACCTATGTCCTTATACCAAAACAATTATGGTCCTGTTGACTCATTATAATCCACAATGCAAAACAAAATCTAAAATGCATTAGCTCTAGACTGAAACATCAATGTATTTGTGGCAGAAGCAAACAGGGTGTGGAGACAGCAATCAGGCACTCATCCATCATGCCTAGATCCAACTCTAGCCTAGTGCTGCTGCTAGGCCATGTCAAACCCTTTGAACAGTCATGTATATTATAGCTTTTTTGAAGCACACAATTAACATTCCTCTTCTCTGCTGTAATTCCATGTTTTTCAACTGTTTCTAAATTGCTGTTTTGTTAGAGCAAAGCCCTTTCCCAAACAGTCGGTCAACCCTGATTAAACAACAACAAATTTGAGCATGTACAAATTCACATTTTAAATCCACTTAAATCACAGCACTATCATAACTACAAAAATACAATGCAGTTTGCTTCTGCTGACCTGATGATAAACACATTTACTTGGGAATAACCATCATTTTGTTGTAGAAAAGGATGGTGTCTTTTTAATGTAAAAATAATAAAATGAACATCTGGAACCATGTATATGGCTGCTGAGCTGCTTCCTGACTATAAGATATATTTCAAAGTAAGAAGAAAGGAAGGATGCTATAGTTCCCAGTATCAGATAGCTCAGTTGGTAGAGCATGAAACTCTTAAACTCAGGGTCATGGTTCGAGGGGATTGGACTAGATGACCCTCGTGGCCTCTTCCAACTCTACAATTCTACGATTCTAAGTTGGCTACCAACATTCTTGAAGCTACCAACATGAGTCCGACCAAACTGCGGGAGGCAGTGGAAGACAGGAGTGCCTGGCCTGTTCTGGTCCATGGGGTTACGAAGAGTCGGACACGACTAAAAGACTAAACAACAACAAAAGTTGGCCCATGTGCTGATGCTGGGCCTGTTTGCCCTCATCGTACGCAGTTCTCTAGGTGGCCATTTGGGGGCCTACTGGGCTGCCTCATTAAGCTATCAAGGAAGGGGAGGTAGAAGTCAGACATCATACCCTGACTCATACCCAGCTGAGAATCCCTTTCTCAAGGACAATTATGTGCTGAATTTTAATTATCATTGGTATAAGATATTTATCCCTGTGAGCCGCTTTGGAAGCCAACTTGTATCTGAAGAAGTGTGCATGCACACGAAAGCTCATACCAAGAACAAACTTAGTTGGTCTCTAAGGTGCTACTGGAAGGATTTTTTTTTTTTTTACTATGGCAGACCAACACGGCTACCTACCTGTAATTGTATCTCAAAGGTAGGGTAAAAATAATGAGATAAAAGTGACTTGTAGTTTATCAGGTTCAGAGTAGGTATGAAGTCCTTGAAATACAAGAGGTCCTGCTTGTATCTGCAACAGCTAATTCCTACCTAGCTTCCAAATATATCTCATTGTGTTCCATAAGAAAAGACACAGATGCATTTAAATATTATAACTATGGGGCACAAAACAGATGAAAACTCATCCAAGGGCAAGCACATCCATAGCTTACAGTAAGTGTCTCTGAGCTCTAAATCAGATACCCCATCACCAAATGGGATCAGGTTACAGATATAACTGCAAGTGTGCATAATGGGTGGAAATGATGGGTTTGGATGATCTGAAAAACAGCAGTCACATTCCACATTGATTTGCAATGCAGCAAATCAAATGGAAGCAAAACATCAAATGGAGAGGTCACAAGATGCTATACATTATCAGGTCTGTGCACATTCTATAAGTTAGATGTACACTGCAGTCCTGAATATAAGACAGATATTGGATCTAGATCTCAACTTTCCTTCTATTGTTAAAATTTCAGACTTCCTTGGGGCAGTGAAGTTCAAGCAGTACCTGCTGAAAGCTCAAAAATATGGGTGAACCCTAAGAAAGGGTTAAGTGGGTAAGGAAGACTTGTCCCACTCCTTAAACCTTGCCCATAATTTCTGTTATCAAACCCTGACCTATGCTTTTCCAACCTCATTCTCTAATGCCCCAGTTATTGCTAGTTTTCTACAGGTTCAGTGGGAGCCCAAATTAAACAGACTGTAAAAAAGCCATCTTCAAATTATTGTCCATGGCTTCATAACACATGCATTTATAAAGATGTGGAAAAAACTGTCACTATGTGTTCCTCACTTGTCTCAGCCCACCTTCTGTTCCACACCAATTCCTTTGCAAGCATCCTGGCTTGCATTAAGGCAGAGTTATTAGTTATATTTGAGCCAGAGAATTCTGGTTTAATGCTAACAAACCAGGATAGCAAGCATAACAGGACATAACAGGGAACTCTGACTTAAAGAAAGTCAGGATCTTCACACCACGGCTGGTACATTATGGGAGGAGAGGAGGTGCAGTGGCCATGGCAGCATGAACCACAGCTTATGAAGCTATGGATAACCATCCAAACATAGCCAATATACACATGCATGTGTAATCTACTTCTCATTGAATAAATATTATTTTAAAATACAAACACCTTCATCCCTTTTATAACTGATGAACAGGATGAGCCTTGACTTTCTGCACCTGAAGAGGGGTAGGGGAGAAGTGGAAATGAGGCACCAAGCAGGATCTTTGAAACACAGTGGTTAGGGTATGCAAGACTTCATTTGCACACACATCACGTCAGGCTGGAATTCATGCCTTGCTTCCTTGCCCCTGAACCCTGGATCTCTGTCCTTAACATGTCAATGGCTCCTCAAGATCTCTGTGCACATAACACAGATTTCCAATCGGAGGCGTGTACTTGGCTCCTGGTCTATTGACACTGAAGCAAGAAGGGCTCAAGGTTAATTCCTTATCAATACCCTATTGTCAGCTCATTAATCAAAGTGAGAGGTCAGAGGCAACTGAAGTGTGAAGAAAGCAGAGAGATGGACACTAGCTCCACCACTTCCTAAAACCCATCTTTATCCTTCTCACTGTACTATCCCCAATTTGGGCACTTCAGGTTTTCCAACACCTTTTGGTCCTGTGACACATCTACCAGCTCTACTTACACAGATATTTAAATTAAGCTTGAGATTAGTGATCACATTAGCATAAATCCTAAGAAGGCTGGAAACCAGTGGGTACAGAATTGTACTTAAATCATAGTTCATGTTCTATCACTGATGTAGACTTAACTATATGTCCCTGGGGAACTTCCTGAATTTGTGCCTCATTTTTCCAGTGATCAAATGGAAGAATATTGATTTATTCACAGGGTTGCAATGGGGCAAAAATAAAGCCTGTAGAACAATTAATATGCTATCTAACAAAGTACTAAAAGAATATATTGTTTCATGCCACCCAAATCTCCAAGCAGTGCAAGATTCCAGGGGTTTCAGGTAAGCACCTGTGCTTTTTTGGAACGAGGCACAGCGGAGACTAGTATCTTTAGGATATATGGTTTATTTACACATATATACAACCTAAGCCTACGATGGAAGGGTTCACAGTATTGACACTCCATGCAGGTCTTGCTTTCCCAAAGCTGCAGCCCAGGACAAAAACCAGCCATGGTTCTGACTCTGCAGACTGTAACTTTTTTCCTCCAGCTCACATCACAGCCAACACTGAAAACCCAATCCTAAACATTAAAGGTAAAGGGGCCCCTGACCATCAGGTCCAGTCGTGTCCGACTCTGGGGTTGCGGCGCTCATCTCGCTCTATAGGCCGAGGGAGCCAGCGTTTGTCCGCAGACAGCTTGTCCGTGTCATGTGGCCAGCATGACAAAGCCGCTTCTGGTGAACCAGAGCAGCGCACGGAAACGCCGTTTACCTTCCCGCTGGAGCGGTCCGTATTTATCTACTTGCACTTTGACGTGCTTTCGAACTGCTAGATGGGCAGGAGCTGGGACCGAGCAACGGGAGCTCACCCCGTGGCAGGGATTCGAACCGCCGACCTTCTGATCAGCAAGCCCTAGACTCTGTGGTTTAACCCACAGCGCCACCTGGGTCCTCTACTTCACCTCTACTTCAAACTCTGGCCTTTGTTTTTCTAACTAACTCAGAGCTGTAGGAGCATCTGGCACAAGGCCTCCTTTCCTTGGTTTTCTTAAGGACCCATTACTTTCCCTTTGTTCTTGGTTAATGGCTTGGTCCCCTTCATGGATCACTGCCTTGTCGTGGCGAAGGGGCTTGAATTACTCAGGCAAGCTATGGACAGGTCAAGATGGACAGGTCATAGCGGAGAGTTTGGACCAAACGTGATCCACCTGGAGAAGGAACTGGCAAGCCGCTCCAGTATCCCTGCCAAGAAAACTCCATGGACAAAGACAACAGGCATATAAAAGATATGACGCTGGAAGATGAGCCCCTCAGGTCGGAAGGCGTCCAACTTGCTACTGGGGAAGAGCGGAGGACAAGTACAAGTAGATCCAGAGCTGATGAAGCGGCTGGGCCAAAGCCGAAAGGACGCTCAGTTGTGGATATGCCTGGAAGCGAAAGGAAAGTCCAATGCTGTAAAGAAAAGTATTGCATAGGAACCTGGAATGTAAGAACCATGAACCTTGGTAAGCTGGATGTGGTAAAAAATGAGATGGCAAGAATAAACATTGACATCCTAGGCATCAGTGAACTAAAATGGACAGGAATGGGCGAATTCAGTTCGGATGACTATCATATCTACTACTGTGGGCAGGAATCCCGTAAAAGAAATGGTGTGGCCCTCATAGTCAACAAAAGAGTGGCGAAAGCTGTACTGGGATGCAACTTCAAAAATGATAGAATGATCTCGATACGAATCCAAGGCAGTCCTTTTAACATCACAGTAATCCAAGTTTATGCACCAACTACCAGTGCTGAAGAAACCGAAATTGATCAATTCTATGAAGACTTACAACACCTTATAGAAATGACACCAAAGAAGGATGTTCTTCTCATTATAGGGGATTGGAATGCTAAAGTAGGAAGTCAAGAGATAAAAGGAACAACTGGCAAGTTTGGCCTTGGAGATCAAAATGAAGCAGGGCAAAGGCTAATAGAGTTCTGTCAAGAGAACAAGCTGGTCATCACAAACACTCTTTTCCAACAACACAAGAGACGACTCTACACATGGACATCACCAGATGGGCAACATCGAAATCAGATTGATTATATTCTCTGCAGCCAAAGATGGAGAAGCTCTATACACTCAGCAAAAACAAGACCTGGAGCTGACTGTGGCTCAGATCATCAGCTCCTTATAGCAAAATTCCAGCTTAAACTGAAGAAAGTAGGAAAAACCACTGGGCCAGTAAGATTCAATCTAAATCAAATTCCTTATGAATACACAGTTGAAGTGAAGAACAGGTTCAAGGATTTAGATTTGGTGGATAGAGTACCTGAAGAACTGTGGATGGAGGCTCGTAACATTATACAGGAGACAGCAACGAAAACCATCCCAATGAAAAAGAAATGCAAGAAAGCAAAGTGGCTGACCAATGAGGCCTTACAAATAGCGGGGGAGAGAAGACAAGCAAAATGCGAAGGAGATCGTGAAAGATACAGGAAATTGAATGCAGATTTCCAAAGAATAGCAAGGAGAGACAAGAGGGCCTTTCTAAACGAGCAATGCAAAGAAATAGAGGAAAATAACAGAATGGGAAAAACCAGAGATTTATTCAAGAAAATTGGAGATATGAAAGGAACATTTCGTACAAAGATTATCACAATTAAGGACAAAAGTGGAAAGGACCTAACAGAAGCAGAAGACATCAAGAAGAGGTGGCAAGAATACACAGAGGAATTATACCAGAAAGATATGGAGGTCTCATACACCCCAGGAAATGTGGTTGCTGACCTTGAGCCAGACATCCTGGAGAGTGAAGTCAAATGGGCCTTAGAAAGCCTTGCTAAAAACAAGGCCAGTGGAAGTGATGATATTCCAGCTGAACTATTTAAAATTTTAAAAGAGGATGCTGTTAAGGTGCTGCACTCAATATGCCAGCAAGTTTGGAAAACTCAGCAGTGGCCAGAGGATTGGAGAAGATCAGTCTACATCCCAATCCCAAAGAAGGGCAGTGCCAAAGAATGCTCCAACTACCGCACAATTGCACTCATTTCACACGCTAGCAAGGTTATGCTTAAAATTCTACAAGGCAGGCTTAAGCAGTATGTGGACCGAGAACTCCCAGAAGTGCAAGCTGGATTTCGAAGGGGCAGAGGAACCAGAGACCAAATTGCAAACATGCGCTGGATTATGGAGAAAGCCAGAGAGTTCCAGAAAAACATCTACTTCTGCTTCATTGATTATGCAAAAGCATTTGACTGTGTCGACCACAGCAAACTATGGCAAGTTCTTAAAGAAATGGGAGTGCCGGATCACCTCATTTGCCTCCTGAGAAATCTGTATGTGGGACAAGAAGCTACAGTTAGAACTGGATATGGAACAACTGATTGGTTCAAAATTGGGAAAGGAGTACGACAAGGCTGTATATTGTCTCCCTGCTTATTTAACTTATATGCAGAATACATCATGCGAAAGGCTGGACTGGATGAATCCCCAACCGGAATTAAGATTGCCGGGAAAAATATCAACAACCTCAGATATGCTGATGATACTACCTTGATGGCAGAAAGTGAGGAAGAATTGAAGAACCTTTTAATGAGGGTGAAAGAAGAGAGCGCAAAATATGGTCTGAAGCTCAACATCAAAAAAACTAAGATCATGGCCACTGGTCCCATCACCTCCTGGCAAATAGAAGGGGAAGAAATGGAGGCAGTGAGAGATTTCACTTTCTTGGGTTCCATGATCACTGCAGATGGTGACAGCAGTCACGAAATCAGAAGACGCCTGCTTCTTGGGAGAAAAGCAATGACAAACCTAGACAGCATCTTAAAAAGCAAAGACATCACCTTGCCGACAAAGGTCCGTATAGTTAAAGCTATGGTTTTCCCAGTAGTAATGTACGGAAGTGAGAGCTGGACCATAAAGAAGGCTGATCGCCGTAGAATTGATGCTTTTGAATTATGGTGCTGGAGGAGACTCTTGAGAGTCCCGTGGACTGCAAGAAGATCAAACCTATCCATTCTCAAAGAAATCAGCCCTGAGTACTCACTAGAAGGACAGATCCTGAAGTTGAGGCTCCAGTACTTTGGCCACCTCATGAGAAGAGAAGAATCCTTAGAAAAGACCCTGATGTTGGGAAAGATGGAGGGCACAAGGAGAAGGGGACGACAGAGGATGAGATGGTTGGACAGTGTTCTCGAAGCTACTAACATGAGTTTGGCCAAACTGCGAGAGGCAGTGAAGGATAGGCGTGCCTGGCGTACTCTGGTCCATGGGGTCACGAAGAGTCGGACACGACTGAACGACTGAACAACAACAACAACAATGGCTTGGTTCTTAGTTAATCCCAGGTGATTAACTCATGAGGAGACTGGCCTGGTTATCATAAAATATAATCTGAATCCAGGAGTTCAGTGCCTTGTATCCAGTTCAATACTGCAAACATTGATTAAATTCTAACAGTTACAGGTAGGTAGCTGTGTTGGTCTGCCATAGTCAAAACAAAATAAAAAATAAAAATATTCCTTCCAGTAGCACTTTAGAGACCAACTAAGTTTGTTTTTGGTACGAGCTTTTGTGTGCATGCACACTTCTTCAGATACACTGAAACAGAAGTCACCAGACCCTTATATATAGTGAGAGAGTGCCTTTTCCTGTAAGACCAATTGCAGTCATTAACAGTTGTCAACAGGTTTTCCACACCTATCAGTCAATCACCCATTCCCACCACCCTTCTGAGTAATATCCCTACCCACTCTCTCACTATATATAAGGGTCTGGTGACTTCTGTTTCAGTGTATCTGAAAAAGTGTGCATGCACACGAAAGCTCATACCAAGAACAAACTTAGTTGGTCTCTAAGGTGCTATTGGGAGGAATTTTTTATTTTTTATTTTGTTTTAATTCTAACAGTTACTGGATCTAGGAATTTAGGAGGGTCTGGTACCCGAATTCATAACTAAAAATTATCCCATCCACAATTTCTTTTACCTTGTACCATTCTCCTTGGTTATTTACTGGGGAATGACAATGCTCTTCCTAACCAAAGTTTCTGTGCAATATCACAAACGTTTATGTAATTCCATGCCAACCTTGATCACACAATTATATTCTCTCCCTGCAATGTATGTTCTGTGGCCAGCATTTTTATTTCACTCCATAGCCAAAAGGGTTCCTAGAGTGGCTTGCAAGTTCACTAGTAACCCTTGAAACAGCGCATTAACTAGTTTGCATTCTATGTCTAATAACAACACAAAATAAAAGAACCTGGAGTAGACCTCATAAAACATAAAAAGCTCTGCTGGATCAGACCAAAGGTCCATCTAGTCTAGCATCTCCCCCCCCCCCAGTGGCACAACCAGATACCTATGGGAAGCCCACTAGTAGGGCATCAAGGCAACAGCCCTCTTTTCATTGCTCCCCAGCAACCAGCATTCACTGCCTCTGAATATGGAGCTTATAAAAAACAATGATGACTAATAGTCTCCAATAGTGTTATGGGTGATATGATCTCTTGAAGCACATTTCTCTGGGGCTACTTTCCCCCAACATAACATGTCCCTTAAGGTGTTTCACACAATTCAGGTGCTATATAAACCCAGTACAATAACCATTGCTAGGTATGGGGGCAAAGGAAGAGGAGCAAGTGGACAGCATAAAGGTGCTGCATTAAGATCTTCCTAAGCTCTTTCCTCAGTTCTGTAGGTTTATTGTGCTAGCCAAAGGCCATGACAAAAGCATGGAAAGACAGGCAATTTCAAATACAAAATATAAATCAAGGCATCTGCTAAAACAAACAGAACCATCAATTCCTAGCAAGACTATAATCAGGGAGCACTCTACTACTACACAAAGTATATTCAGATTTAGACCTCTGAATCACCATTACAGTTCACAGCTATTTTGTCCAATTCTTTCTTCCTAATCTTCCTTGCCGCCAACACAAAAAAGGCCACTTTATGAGTCACTAATGCATTGCAGTCACTCAGTAACCAGTGAACCCACTCCATCAGGGGAAGACTGCTTCCTTGAACAAACAAGGATTTTAGAAAGTGACTTCTTGGGTCTGTGTGTAAGGGGCAATATAACAAAAACTGAGTATCTTCTAATTGTGATTGCCCGCATATACATAGTCTATCTGCATATGGAATATTGTGGTAATGACTATCCAACGTTTGAAACTGCAACTCAATAAAGGCAGAAATGGTACACGCAGAAATATAGGCAAGGAACTGGCTCTGAAATGCTGTTTTCAGCAGAGGGAAATACAGGAAACATTTACTGTAGATTTAATCACATGTAGGTCGCTTCTGGATTCTATCCAGTAGAACCAATCCCTTAGTTGGTGCTTATTCCATCATCAGAATTTCATGAAAACAAGAATCAAGACTACATTGACTGTTTAATTTCCCCCCCATGTGTGTTCCCCAGTTCTATATAATGCTCATTGTGTAAGAATGTAATTTTTTTCTGGCTTTAACACAGGTATGGGGAACCTTTGGCCATTGTCCATGCTTGCTAGGGCCAACAGTTGTAGAACAGCAACATCTAGAGGGATAAGTGTCCTGCACCCCTGCTTTAATTGCTGCTCCAATACCTTCCAAAGTTTCTGGACCACCCTGCTTCTAATGACTGAATGCCTCTCCCACACCAGTACAAGGTTTTTTCCTCAGCTTTATAACAATAAATGGATATAACAGGCAAATGAGGAAACACAAAATGAATTTTCTTAAATGGGGTTCTGTTGCAGGCACAATGTGAAGTTGCTCTCTTCCAAAGTAATCCAAGCTACATCAGCCTGTTTTCCAGAGTCCAAATTGTACATAGTCTTAAGTGCACAAACCTAGCATTTACTGCACCAGGTACAGAGTACCATTCCCATTTACACAGAGTGACATGTCAGTTTTGTAATATAATTTATCTTTTTAGAGTCTGACAAAGATAATGTGCATATAGTCAATCTGTACAACTAAACAGTTCTGCAAGGACTTTTAGCTGTGCAATGAAATTTCCCTGCCTTCTACTCTACTGCACAACCTCTAAGTCTATTCTGGGGATACCCGCAAACCTTCAGGAGAGAGAAGAGTGAAGTTACATTGGGTAGCTAAAAGTCCTTGTGAACTATTTAGTTGGATGCCACCTTGAAAAAATATTTACTTAATTACACATGTATTTGTGTTGAAAAATATGACTGATCAATGAGATGACATCAAATATCAGCTTCTAAACTGATCCATCTGCAATGAAAATTATGATTCTCATGTATTCCACTGAAGCATACCTAGAGACATAATACTGGGCAGAAAAACTGTGAATATGGACTTTCCTCTTCTTAAGTGTACAAACAATTCTCTTCCTACATTCCTGATACATGGCTGCTTTATTATATATGCAAGTCAAACTAGTTCAAATGCAAAGAAGAAATAATGCTCAGCTGTAGTGAAACAACAATGCAACTGTTAGATGAGCAAATGAAGTTTAGCTGTGGTTATGAAAAAGCTTAATAGTTTAATCAAAGGGCACTCTGGTGCTATATAAAAAAAGAATCCTGACCCTTTTGCTGTTTTCACTTAGAACCACTAGAGAGCAGCAAGTCACACTTTCCTTGTTTACTCCCCAAAATCTCTGATACAACAGCTGGAGAATTTCCTTCTACAAAGAAAAAAGGATTTTTATTAGGGGGGAAACCAGGACCTAAAGTCAACGTCTCCATTGGCACCCTTAAGCAGCCATTCAGAGCCCTTACTTCTGGTCTTAGGTGGTAGAATCTACACAAATGCCACCACTAAAAGCGAAAGATTATTGCAAGTTACTAATCTATTTTTTTGGGACCCAGGTGGCGCTGTGGGTTAAACCGCAGAGTCTAGGGCTTGCTGATCAGAAGGTCGGCGGTTCGAATCCCTGCCACGGGGTGAGCTCCCGTTGCTCGGTCCCAGCTCCTGCCCACCTAGCAGTTCGAAAGCACGTCAAAGTGCAAGTAGATAAATAGGGACCGCTGCAGCGGGAAGGTAAACGGTGTTTCCGTGTGCTGCTCTGGTTCGCCAGAAGCAGCTTAGTCATGCTGGCCACATGACCCGGAAGCTGTCTGCGGACAAACGCCGGCTCCCTCGGCCTATAGAGCGAGATGAGCGCCGCAACCCCAGAGTCGGACACGACTGGACCTGATGGTCAGGGGTCCCTTTACCTTTTTACTAATCTATTTTAGTCAATTTCACAGATGATGCTCCTGGGATGATGGGGTGGTGAGGAGAGTAGCAACACAATATTATTATTTTTTTCAGAAGTCCTGTTTGTGTTATTAACTCCTCAGGGAAACACTTGGCACCATCACTGTCAGTTTTTAGAAACCCAGCTGAGATATTTTTATTTCCATAGGCTTTTGAGTTTTTGAGATAATACTTGTGTATGAATTTAGCCTTCACTGTAGTGCTCATCTTTTAGTTAGGTAGACAGGATTTTATTGTATTTGTGAATGAGCACTTTAGGAGGGGTTTTTTGCACCTTCTTTTTATTTTTATATTATATCTTGATATTTTATATTCTTGTTAAGTTCCTTTAATTTTTTTTAATAAAACAACAAACTAATGGAATAACTAAACAACAACAACAACAACTTTTGCAGTAATTAGTTTAATTGCTGCTTACGTAGTGTTTTGTTTTTATCAGTGCTGCTTTCAGTTTTAGTCTAGTCTCTAGAAGATAGCCTGCTGCTATCTGATTTGGTTTTTATTTTTATTCACTGTGATATTTTCAAGGTTTTTTATTGCTATCCTTTGGAAACTGAAAAGTGGAATATAAATGTTTAAATTTAAACAAACTCACTCAAGCTGTGGCAAGCTCACAGAAGTTCAACTGAAAGCAACTGTCAGTGCAGACAGCACAGACCACCATAGGCTTGATAATAACAAAAAAGTAGGACACACCAATTATGTATCATTTTAGCCCAAATATCTCTGCAACATGGCACAATTTGTCTTATAATACGATTTAGCAAGATCTTCATAAGTTATCTTATTCTGTCCTCACAACAACCCTGTGAGGTAGGTTAGAAAAAATGTTGTGACTGGCCCAAAGTTACACAGAGATTTTCACAGTTGAGGCTACAATCCTACACACATTTGTCTTGGTAGCTTCAACAGGACTTCAACAATATTGTGAGAAAGCAGCAGTAAAATGAATTGCATTCATCAAAGGTGGCAATATAGGGTTTTGTTATTAATAGATAAAGTATGAATGCACTGCCTGTAAAATCTATTTGAGAGAAGCCTTAAAATCTCCTGATAACACATCTGCAGCTAGGGCAACTGAGGTGCCATTTATATTTAAGGCTTTAAAACCATTATTCTTCAGGAGTCTCACTAATCTCTAGACTAAAGGTTTAGATCTAGTTGCCTATTATTTCTGAGTCACCTACGGTAGCTTGTTAGCATCTTAAAACACTTTTGTACATCTCAAACAGCAACATGTTTTCCTCTCCAGTTATTTTCCCCAGTACACAGTTATGAACTGGAAGCAAAATATCCTGAGCTATTGACCCATTGATAGAGGAGACACATGGAAACTGACACCAAGATAGGTAAATCCACCCATTTGAAACATACCGTATTTTTTGCTCCATAAGACGCACTTTTTTCCTCCTAAAAAGTAAGTGGAAATATCTGTGCGTCTTATGGAGCGAATGGTGGTCCCTAGAGCTGAATTGCCCAGGAGCCAAGAGCAGATCGTGCTTTTTCTTTTTACAAAGAGAAAAGGGGTGTTGAAAGGACCAGTTCAGCAGCTGATCAGCAAGAGATCGGGAGAGAGATAATAGTCCCAGCTCCCTTTGGCCCCGCCCCCTTGCCTAGGCCTCCATTGTTGAATGTGCTGCAGAGGGAGGTTGTTTGTTTCCCCAGCGACATGTGACTGGCTGATTAGATTATCTGTCTGGAAACTGTAGAAAGGGCTCCCTTTCCTTCAGAAGCTGCAGAAATGTGAGTTGAACCCCATAAAAATGGGGCTTTTCCTCTTTGCTTTTCCCCCTTTGCAAAAGGAGCTTTGCTTTTCCCCCTTTGCAAAAAAAAGCTGCAAAACTTTTAGCTGATCCTAAAAAAAACAGGGCTTTTAGAGGAGGAAAACCAGAAAAATATTTTTTTTTTCTTGTTTCCTACTCTAAAAACGAGGTGTGCCCTATGGAGCAAAAAATACGGTAATTAGCTACAGCAGCTCGGCTAGAACTTCAGTCTGTTCACTGTTCACCTTCACTGTTTTAAGCCTTTCTACAATGGACATATGATCAAGTTAATGTAAAATGGATTAGATACTAGATCCAGAAAAGAGATATGCACAACTTCAGATATGTCCTTTTAATTCTGTGTTATAGTCTATAGCTTAGTTGATAATATGGAGTCACTAGCCTGGCTTTAACTCACAAGAAGCCTCCTCCTGCCCTCAGCTAAAAAGTACTTGGTCACAAGGCAAGTATGAGAGAAAAGCAGCCCAGAGATGGTGGTAGATCAACTAACTGCAGAGTTGTATACAACAGCACAGAAAGGAACTGATTTTGCTTCACAAGGTGAAACCTTGAAGAGGTGGAAGCAGTTGATGGAAAGATGAAATGAACATCAGGAGGGTTTTACATTTAAATTCCACATACATCAAAACAGAGAATTTAATATCAGCCACAGGTACATTTGAGAGCCAGTGCTTACTAAAATCTCAGAAACCAAACAGGAAGCTATATAAGATTTCAAATAGTTAGGGACGGGCTTCAGCACCCTGTATAGGTCCTTGCTCCCCATGATCAGGGGAAGCAGGATAAAATACAGCAGATCCTCGGGTTACATTACCTTCGGGTAATGTAACTTTTGGGTTGCGAACGCGGCAAACTCGGAAGTGTGTACTTCCAGGTTTCTCTGCACACTTCGTGTATGCGCAGAAGTGCTCTGCACACCGCATGTAAAAGTGCTCTATTGCGCCACGTGTGTGCGCAGAAGCAGCGCCTTATGTGGCGGACTTTTCGAGGTACATAAGGACCCCCGGAATGAATTAAGTTCGTATCCGGAGGGTCCACTGTATACACTGTATATCAAATGAGTGTATGCAAATGTGCATACTTAAATAAAAGTTGCAAAATTTAGTTTTTCTTAGCTCAGAAGTGTATATGTTTAAATGCACAGAGAACACACAGCCTATTACAGAGTACTTTCCAAAGCCCATGAGCCAAAGTCAAGAAGAATGAATATATTGCAAAATGCATCAGTGTGGGTTTGCTCAAATTTATCCTACAGTCCTACTCTCTGCTACTCAACTATATGACAATTTCAGACATTCAGGTTCCGAGAAATACTTTGGCTTGCATTAGCGAGAGGCAGCAACAGAATTTTATCAAAAGCAATGATGAACGGTTTAGAATATAAGAAAATTAGTGGGAGAACAGGCAGATACTAATACCTTCACATCAGCCACCGAGTGAGCCTAAGTGCTCCCAATGCAATTGTACATAAAGGAGATGCAATGAGTTGTGTATAAGGTGGGATATGCTCGCAGGTGGCTGACATGATCAGTGTCCACAAAGTCCACAGCCTTAACAAGGACCTGATGCTGCTTCCGAGCCTCTATCATATTCTCCACATCACTTGCTTGAATAACAGAATCCGCCTTGGAGTAGAGGTATAGCTCAGGCCATCTAGAAAGTTGCTTCGACATGGCATCATAGTGGCTCTCATGTACAAAGCGGGTCACAGGATACAGTACCATCCGCCATGTCACCACCAGAACTGCAAATGTCAGTAAAAGGGCATACTTAACACATACATTGTATGACGATAGGACAACTGAGAGGGCACCAATTGCACCCCGCAGGTTCTTCCTGCCAGGAGCACTGTCAAACACTGTACCCACCACCCTTAGATGCTGGAACTGCTGGTGAGTGTGAAGAAGCTCCACAATGTAGCGGTACAGCATGACACCTCCATTGCTGAACACATGAAAGAGCAGGGGCTTCGTCTCTACTTTGTAGTCAAAGAGGAACTCCAGCAGCTTCTTTGCCAAGTTCTGCAGGGAATTTATACCCAAGGATTCTGAAAAGAAAACCAATCTCCAAGGAGCCGTATAGCGGATCACTACACATCCCTGTGAGGAATACAAAAGTTTTAGTGTGTGCCATACAGTAAAAAGAACAAGAATTGGACAAGGTGTGCCAAGAGAAATATTCATATACTGCATATTTGAGAATTGCTCTCAATTTTCACTCCAGGAAATGGAAACATCTTAGAAGCAATATTCCTATATAGACTAGCACAATTAGGTACATGTTAGGTTATCGCAAAGGGTGAGTCCTGAGGACTGAGTAACAAACTAAATTATCTGCAGTGGACTGCAGTGATGGGAAAATGAAGCTCTTTCATTTCAAGTCAGTGACTCATCCAAAAAAACCTTAACTACATTCACAAATCCCACACTTGTCAGCTGACATGGTTATAGCATGTTTTACATCAGTGTTTGAGCAAGAGAGTAGAAAGGAATCCATTATAGCCAAAATGGCTATAACAGCAGGGAGAGAGAGACAACTGCTCAGTCTCCCTGCCTCTAACAAGGGAACCACATTTCAGTCTAAAACATCTATCATAGGAAAGAAATAAAGAGAACATCAGACAGGACCTCAGTTAATTTTCAGAATCTTTGAAGAGCTAGGCAATAAACACAAAATGGTAGGCTTCTGAATGTCCCCTAGAATACATTTTAAAGAGGATGCCAAGCAAACTTCTTAAGCTAAAGTTGTTACCAAAACTAAACACTTCAAATATTCCCAAGCTTTCCGTTAACATAAAAGAGTTGAAAAAGATTTCAATCAGGCCATATAGAAAATTCAACTTGAAATCAGTCAAGCTACACTCTGCAACTTATTATGTAAGTATGTAATTTGTATACCAACCTTCATCTGAAGATAGCAGGGCAGTTCACAACAGCAAAATACAAAATACATAAGAAAACAAAAACAAACCAATAATCCTTCCTCCTACAAACACATTTAAAAAGCCAAACACCTGGTTGAAGAGAAACATTTTCACTTGGCACTAGAGTCTACTCTATGCAAGTCCTGGGAATGATCAGGTCAGGAAATTCACACCCTAGAATTTTCACTTTTTGAGTAGTTCTTTTATACAAAATGTTCAGGTGTGCCACATGCCACCCAAAGTACAATCCATCCAAGTGTTCTTGATGTATTTCTGGATTAGCAACGAATTGTTCTTTCTCTGAAGAACACTGCAATAACTGCAGTCAAATAAGTTCACTACTCACCTCCTGAAGGTAGATGGTGCTGTATTTCTGCAGGTACCTATCCTTGCAGCCAGCCCACCCAAGCAGTATCACCACGGGCAGATTGCCTTTACTTCTCTTTGCAGCACCGGACTCTGGAAAAAAAAGAAAGGAAGATTAAAAGTCTGCTTTAGTCTTAACGAAAGGACTACATTGCCATCAGAAACGCAAACTTTTTTTGGGGGGGGGGGCTGCAGCCGCCTCCGCAGATCATCCCTGCACTTGTCGGGAGATCCCTGGGTAATATGTGCGCGTGCGCGCCGCTTATTTGCGATTAATTCATACTTCCAAAGGCGAAGTACCTCAGCAATGGAAGCAGATTTCGGGGCCAAGCCAAAGGGAACGCTACCTAAAATCAATCTCTTAAAAACAACAAAAAACAACCCGACCCCACGAACACAGCCCTCGCCTATTTCCAGTTTCCACCTTCAGCACGTCGGTCGGACCTTCCTTTTCCTCTCTAACGGCCGGTCCGCGAGTGCCGTACCAGTGAAACCTCCCAAACCCTCGCACACTCACCAGGCTCTCTCTCCCGCGGGGTCGGGGGCAGCTCCACTACGCACCCCAACTCCTTGGACCCCATCCCTACGGCGGCTACCTCAGAACTGCCGCTTCCGCCTCAGCCCCACCGGAAATGCCCGCCCTCTTCGACTCGTCTGACGAATCAGGAGGAGCAGGCGAGAGCGCGCGCGGCAGCTCAGTGACCCCCCCCCACTTCGGCGGTAACCGGAATGCTGCTTAGCAACGTAGCGGCCTTAGCAACCGAGCGGCCATCCCTTTGCATATACAGTATAAATACACACACACACACACAGCCCGTTTTCGTCAAAAACAAAACAAAACCGAGCTGGGCTTCCTCGTTGACAGGTTTGCCAGTGGGTCACCGCTGGAAGTTTTGAAGCAGCCCAGGAAAGAAGGAGCAGCGGAGGCTAGAGCAGCCTGTATATGCCAAGGGCACGACGAGGGGTGTGTAGGGAATTGCGAAGGCTTCGAGACTGAGAGGGTGGTGGGCAGAGACTACGACTTGAGAAGCTAGTATTCAAGCCTGGTCCTAGAAGCATTGTAGTCTGCTTAGGAAACGGCTGTTGCTAAATCCTAAATGTGCGGGGTAACAAGTGGGGGTCTCTGAACGAGGAGAGAATGGCACTGGACACTTTGCTGCATTATTCGTTTATTCTGCATCTCAAATTCCAAAGCTGAGCTCCAGCAAAAAAATAAGGGTGGGAGAAAACAAGCCCCACTCCACTCCACAAGAACATATTTCTAGGGATGCAAGGAAATTTTGCATTTTGTTGCTGAAGTTTGCTCTGGCAGGGTTATCATTTGGTTTGATTTGATTTGGTTTGGTTTGGTTTGGTTTGGTTTTGTTTTCCTAGCAGGATTCCTGTGACTTTAACAACTGCATGATGGAGTAGTTCAGACACCTGGTGAGTTGAACCTTAATGTCTTTCTGCAGGAAACGCATCACAAATCTGAACTACAATGGACAACAATTTTTAGCTCACAGCTTATCTAAATGTTATGTTCTAGAGTCTACAGTATATTGTTTTTGCCAAGCACATCACTATGAAGGTTTCTAGGTTGGGTTGTTTTCATTATGGCTATTTTTGAATGGATTAAGATGAACTGCACCCCTAATACCAGACAGAAAGGACCTCCTTTTGGAAGTAATGTAATATAATTAGTTCTTTCAGGGAAGAAGAGTTAGAATGCATTCCTAACCATTCCTACTTTAGAGTAAGTTACAGGTAGGTAGCCGTGTTGGTCTGCCATAGTCAAAACAAAATAAAAAATAAAAAAATCCTTCCAGTAGCACCTCAGAGACCAACTAAGTTTGTTCTTGGTATGAGCTTTCGTGTGCATGCACACTTCTTCAGATACACTGAAATAGAAGTCACCAGACTTACTTTAGAGTAAGTTCATTGAATCCAACGGAGCTTACTGCCAGGTAAGTGAAATTATGATTGCAGCCTTAGTTACTCGAAAAGATTTTAACATTGTATGTACCAGATGTAAAAACACAGAGAAATAAGAGGGATATCTTCTAAAATGATTTTATTCAGGTAACTAGGCTACTTGATATATGAAGAAGTTACTGTCATATGTGCTTTTTACTGTGTGTCCTATAATTCATCAGGCATATTGATTGTACACTTCTGCTTCCATAGAGCGTTGGAGAAACTGAGATTGGACTCCACTATATGGTTTGATCACTCTGACTATTGGGTCTTTAGTTTATATAATACTGTAGATGGTTAGTGATTGTGTTTCTTTATTAACACTTCCAGGATCTTTATAAACTTGACATCTCATGAGAAATAGGAAAAACCCACAAAATTCAATGATATATATGACCAAGCCCATAAATATTTTTAAGGTGGAGGAACTTTAAAAGCTTAAGTTGTTAGAAATTAAAAAATTGCAAAAGATACTACTGGGACAGGCTCCTTCACTAAAGATGAGAGCCGAGTAACATAATCAATACAGTATTCTGAGTGTTTAGAAGTTTCTGTTTTCTGATACTAAAGAATATATAAAAGAGTTAAAAGGACTGGTAGTTTTCCATTAAAATTCTGTGAGCACTTCTCATAAGAACTTGTACCACATTTAACTCCATTGTTTAACAATATACCGAGGTGCCCAATATTGAAATTCCTGATATATGTAGGGAGGTGATATTAGTAGTTATCCAAAAGCATAGTAGAAACTTTACCTATTTTGCCCCTTGGGGCAATCCTGTTCATCTATTAGATGTGAAAATGTTTACTGTATTTCTCAGTGGGAGGATTAATTATACTCCTATACATTTACACACCTTATATTTAAAGCATATTTATACAGTGGTACCTCGGGTTACATACGCTTCAGGTTATATACTCCACTAACCCAGAAATAACGCTTCAGGTTAACAATTTTGCTTCAGGATAAGAACAGAAATTGTGCTCTGGTGGCGCAGCGGCAGTGGGAGGTCCCATTAGCTAAAGTGGTGCTTCAGGTTAAGAACAGTTTCAGGTTAAGAACGGACCTCCGGAACGAATTAAGTACGTAACCAGAGGTACCACTGTACCACTTTAACAGTCATGGTTTTCCCCAAAGAATCATGGGAACTGGAGCTTACCCTTAACAGAACACAGTTCCTAAGATTCTTTGTGAAAGTCTTATGCTTTAAATGGATCAAATACTGTGATTATGACCCATAATCAGGTTGTGAATATCATTCAGTTTCATAAAATGCGCAAAATCCTAATTATTTTTCTCTGGATATGCACAGTACATTGGATTGCTTGAAAAGGATTGCCATAAAAGGATTTCAAATAAAATGAATTTCAGGGAATGTTTTGTATGGACCATAAAAATGTTATAGTCTCATGGGACTTTGGACTGAGAAGGAGCATTCATTCATGTTGCTTTTCTGTGCTTATCAGTGGGGTCCGTAGCCATTGCTCTGAAAGAGATTAAACAAGTTGGCTCTTCCTACGGACAATTTTGAAAAACCTGCTATACTACTGTTCTTGCCTGCTCTGCTCAATAACCTAAGAATGTACAGTATTATTCAACCATCCCAAGCTAATTTGTGGGGATGGGGGTGCACAGGGGAGGAGAGGAAGGAAAGTCCCATTGCTTAGTTAAATCCATCCCTTTAACACCCAAGAGAAATAGATAAAATTTTGCATTGAAAGAAAATGTGTGGGGTCAGTGGCAGTATTTAAGGCTCCAGATTACAAATAAACTTCAAGACCTAAAGAATGGAAGTTTTGCTTTTATACTGTTCAGCATTAAGCATGCTATACTTTCTTAGAATGGCTGTTAAGGTCTCTCTTAATGGATGTACAGCAACACTAAAATGGCAGTGTTTCCTAAAGTGTTAGATCTGTTTCAGATTGTGCTTATGGTTCCATTAAAGTAGTTAACAGCTTGGCAAAAATATTATGTGGCAAGGCAAGAAGCCAAAGATTGTTAGATTTACTATGCATTAGCCAATTAGGCATGGTGGGCTTCCTGTTCTGGATTTCACATTGGATTGCTATGCTGCTGAGTTTTGTGATTTCATTAGTTTGGTACAAGTGCCAGAAAACAAATATTGGAAGATGGAAAACAAAGGATACCCAATTACTCAGGTACTGTGCTAGGTTTTTCTTTCTAAAGATAGACTTAAAACCTGGCAGCATTATATCCCTGACTTCATATGGGAGAAATGGAAAGAGAGGTTACCTTAGATGTCTCCCCTCTTCCTTTTTTAAAATCCTCCATAGCAGCTGTGTTGGCAGCACCCAAATGTATACCCAATTGGCATCTTGGATAAATAGGCAGTTTCTATTTGTGGCTCAAGATATCCTTATACACTAATTCAAATGTCTATAAATAAAAAGGCTGGTGAGAGAGACAACTCTTGAAAACACTTTCTAGAGAATTAAGTGCTTTTGTTATTTAACAATATGTACACATGGCAGATTTCTCAAGTTCTGAGTTCAGCACTTAGACAGGTATGTTTTTGCCTCACTGACATCCAGAACCTATCTGTGCAGGTGGCAAACTTGTGCCAGTCTCAGTCTTTTCCAACTCAATCCAGAAGGCAATTGTGGGCTGAAGTCCCTATGTATTTGGATTGCAGAAGATAGATGTGGAACATATAATACCTTTTGAGAGTTTCTCTGTGGCTGTGCCTTTAAAAATGCATTTTCCTTTGTTGGAAGCCTGAATCTCCTTGTGTCAACTGTGAATAAAGGTAAACATATTCACAGTAGGTGGTGCCATTGAATCTTCAAATAAGAACATGATGTGGTCATGCAGCCTTCTCCCCTGTGACTGACTTCTGTGTATCACGTGCTGCAGCCAAGTAGATGAAGATTTATCTTTAACAGTCAAAGGACTCATTGTTTCCTATAAAAAGGAGGGAATATATGCCCCCATAAAAATATGGAGATGTTAATTTAGAATCAAACTAGCAATTGTTTCACTTGGAAAGTTCTTTTAACTACATCAGTGTAGAGGACACAGGTGCACAATATGGAGCTATAATTTATAGTGAATGTCCCAAGATGAAAAACAACTTCTGCCAAAAGGCAAATATCAGCTACAAGCCTCACGAGTAAGATTTCACAAATATTCTGTAAATCAAGTGAATGAGACTCATGTTTCACCTCTTCCTCTGAAAGGCTGCTACAGCTGTTCCCTTGTCAGTGCTAACATTTGTTATGGCTAATAACACTTTCAATCACAACTATTTGAGGAAAATTGATTTATTTAGAACCTTCTCTCCTGTGCTGAAAATACTCTGCCAAGGACAAAAGCTCCTGCAAACCACAGGTTGTTAATTCCCTGATGGATTCCTATGCATGTCTCAGCACTGCTTCTTTATACATTTTTGAAGGGGCTGTAAAAGAAAAAAAATGAGATGGGTAAGCTCTTCTTTATATTTAATGTTGCCTTTATCATAGCAATTCTGTAAACGTTACCCCTCAAATTAATGTATGTGAATCAAATTTGAGTTTCATGTGCTGTCTGTAGGATAGATAAGATTAGTGGGGCAGTGCTGACATAACTTCCAGGATGTCTGTGTTGAGTTTTTGCCTTTCTGACCTACCTACAGAATCCATTTTAATTAGCCAAATGCCAAAATTTGGTAACTACAGAATGACACTGCTTGTTTAGCCTACATTACTGAAAGACATGTTAGTACCTTGACAAAAAAAAAGTATCTCTCCTGGAGGCAGTGGTGGAGCTTCATACTCTGGCACGGGGAGGGGGGGCGGGGCTGGCATGCATCCGGGGGGCGGGGCGCCCAGCGCAGGGGGGGGGAGCAGCCGCAATGGCACCCTGCCAGGATCGTGCTGCCGGGGGCAACTTGGAGTTGCTTCTGGCTAACCAAAGTTAATCTTCCTGTCCACATTTTATCAAAACTGCAGGAGTCATTACCTTTTTCTTGGTTGACCACTTGTTGGGAACATTTGGAGATTCATTCAACATCTTGTCCTTGGTTACTTGAATATTTTAAATTATTACCTCTGATCTCTATAACAATTATTAACTTGAATACTAGTCAGCAGGAGGAATGCAAAAATAATGATTGGACAGTAGAATCAACCTTTTAGCAGAAGTGTGGGATCTCAGTGTGTGACTTTCCTGATGAAACTGTTGGGAGAACTACATTGCTCTTTATGTTCCTTCAAAGTCCATAATAACATACTTGTTCCTGCTTGAGGAGGTATGTTGTCAGTTTGCAAGACAGAGCTGGGTATAGTGCAACTTAGAAGGAATGTGCTCTCTTGAACTGTACACAGATGCCACATTAAGACATAGTTTAAAACAAACTAGGCTTTAATAATGGTTCAAACTATGGTTTAAACAAGCATGGTGACTTGCTTTAAATTACTATTTTAATGTGAGATGCAAGGTGTGCCAATGTCAAAGTCAGGCATAGGCAAACTCGGCCCTCCAGATGTTTTGAGACTACAACTCCCATCATCCCTGACCACTGGTCCTGTTAGCTAGGGATGATGGGAGTTGTACTCCCAAAACATTGGGAGGGCCGAGTTTGCCTATGCCTCGTTAAAGTAGATGGGGCTGGTGTATTCTCTGATCTCACAAATGCATAGGTCTAAGGTTCTCTTCTTTTCTCAACAGAAGGACACAACCAGTCATGACTTCCATAAAGGAGCAGGCAGCCATCAGCAGATTAATAAGTTTTCTACAGGAATGGGACAGTGCTGGCAAAATTGCTCGAAGCCACATTCTGGAAAATTTTATGCTAACCAACCAAGGCAAGACAGGTCCAGAACTGGAAATAGAATTCTCTCAAGGAGCCAGTTTGTTTCTCGCCCGTCTAACTGCTTGGCTCAGGTTGACGTATCCTTTTCCTTGGAGATCTCTTGTTAAAGTGTAACAAAAGGAGCAATAATTTCTCCATTAAAATTACCAGAATTGGCTACATATTGGTTTGATAAATTATATTTATTTTATACCAGTTATTAGTATAAATGGCACCAACTTTTGCTATTTTTAGGGCAATTGTGCTCCAGTTATGGTAGCAGAATGTAATAATCCTGGGCTCTGACTTTTCCTGCAATATTGCCCAATGTCCCAAGTTCACAGACAGACCTTGCAAGTCCTACTTCAGACACGTCATTCCTCTAAATACAGTATGAACTCCTGCAAAAGGGCTGAGATGGGTAGGGAGAAAATCAGATTTAGCTGAGGTTTAGTGTGCCAGAATGTATTTAATTTAAAGCCTTCACAAACTCACAATAGGTACATGTATGGAACGTGCCTAGAGCAACAATTGAAGTCCATTGGTATCTTCCTATCAGCTGCAAGTGGGTGAGTAAAAAATGTACCATTTCCATATTTGGATAGGATCCTGAGGTTTTTAGCACATTAGGTTGGTGTGAAAGAGGTAGTGAGAATGTGGTGTTTGGGAAAATATAATCGTATTATCAAAGAGATTGGCAAATATAAAAAGCTCTGCTTTCTGTGGCTTGGTACTTCTTTGTCCGTTGCCTAAATAACCATTTTATCAAACATGAAATCATGCAACTTGCACACTGGCATGGCTTCAGGAATAAAAACTACTCCAGCAACAACCATAGGGAATGTTCTTAGATGAACCATTCCTATAGTCTTCTTGGCTGAGATACCAGGTTGTAAGTGTTGGATTTGGGAATACCTATGCCCAGTTCTGTATATGGAAAATGTGGTCATTCTTCCCACGTAAGAAAACTGGAATTGCTTTAGTTCATCAGCTTGCATTCCTATAAAGAATGGAACACTATTTAGTGAATGACTGAAGTGCAAAGTCTTTCCCTTGGCATCTTTGCTGCTTTAGTAAAGGGGTTACCAAAGTGGTGTTTAGGAAGAGAAGCAGTGGAGCTGCCAATTACCTTGCCTATGAAAAGAAACTTATCTGTTAATAAGAGTTAAATAATAACTGAAATCATATTATGCAATCTTGTTGCAAATAGACTTTAGATCTGTTGCTTTCTTCTCCACATTTTTTCAGCCAGCGGTACATTATTGAATTCCTGGAAGTTGGTGGTATCCTCACATTGCTGGAAATACTTGGGCTCAACCAACTGAAAGAGGAGGACAAAAGGGAGTCCATAAAGCTTCTTCAGTTAGTAGCAAGATCTGGCAGGAAGTTCAAAGAGATTATTTGTGAAAGCTATGGTAAGGCAGATTGTGACAAATGAGATGTACTGCCAGATATTTAAGTGAAGTGGTTTTCTGACCTCAGGGTTTTCCCCACAGAGCTCAGCTTATTCTTTCCACCCCAGCGAATACCACTGATAGAAAAGAGTTGCTTTCTTGTTCAGTATCTCACCTGTCACAGGTTCATCAACAAAAGGGCATGGAAACATTTGATCCTCACAAGGATCTTACTTCGTAGTGTTTTCCTTTCACTGCAGTATATAGCAGCCAGGATATTTCTGCCTGTAGAAGACGAATAGATCTCTGAAACATCAGCATATTAATAACTCTGTAAAGTTTCCTTTCTTCGGTAGAGTAGGATGAAGTATTTTAACTACAGTATTAAAAATTAGTGTATGGGGAGTTAAACGCAAATAAATTCAGCTGGGAGGGAATATAAACTTTTTTAGTATCTACCATAAAGTGACAGTGGATGCTTGTTTACTGCATTGCTCCACTGAAATGGATGAGTGTGATATATGTCCATCCCAGTCCAGCAAGGGAAAGCTGTATGTGAAAACAGGCTTCTAAGTACACTGTAAATGGGGATGCAGATTTTGCATCTGGATGTGTATCAATGTGCTCAATGAATCTCATTTAACTGGTTGAATATGGCTTTTCATGCAAATCTGAATCTGCATCCAAATTCAGAGCCAATCATTGCTGCCCATAACAAGCTGTGTGAGCTTGAACTATATTGATTAGATTGGATTTATATTATGCATTATCCCACTGGCTCAAAGCAGCTTACAGTGGCTTTCTCCCTAAACCTTAATAGTCCTGTCCCCAAAGCTCCCACTTCCTACTTGCTGCAAGCCATATACAGTGGTACCTCTGGTTACGTACTTAATTTGTTCCAGAGGTCCGTTCTTAACCTGAAACTGTTTTTAACCTGAAGCACCACTTTAGCTAATGGGACCTCCCGCTGCCACTGCGCCGCCAGAGCATGGTTTCTTTTTTTTTTTTTTGCAAATTCTTTTTATTTTCATCAAAAGGAAAATAAACACTCACAAGTCATCATACAAATGTTCACAATGTTACATAAACTCCGCCGAGTTTTTTGGACTTCCTTCCTTCTTTACTCTGGTTTTCTAATTTTTCATCTTTCACTCGCTTTACCTTCTTTTATACATGTTTTGTTTTCTTGTTGTAGTTATATCTCTTACCATATTTTTCCTCTGCTGCAAGATTTCTTTCATACCTGTAAATGCCTTCAGATTTTATATTCTTTCATATAATTTATAAATTTACTCCACTCCATTTGAAACCTCTGATCTCTTTGCTCTCTTATTTTTCCAGTTAATTTCGCCAATTCTGCATATTCTAATAATTTCCTTTTCCAATCATCTATTGTAGGTACTTCTTTTACTTTCCAATTTTGCGCCAGTAACATTAGTGCCGCTGTGGTGGCATATAAGAAGAATTTTTGGTCTTCCTTTTTAATCTCCTCCCCTACTAAGCCAATTAGGAAGGCTTCCGGTTTTTTAATGAATGTATATTTAAGTATTTTCTTTAATTCATTATAGACTGCTTCCCAAAACTTTTTAACCTTTTCACATGTCCACCACATGTGGTAAAATTCTCCATCTTTCGTTTCACATTTCCAACATTTTTTATCATACTTCCTATACATTTTTGCTAATCTTACTGGCGTTAAGTACCATCGGTACATCATTTTCATGATGTTTTCTTTTAAAGTTATGCAGGCTGTAAATTTCATATGCTCTTTCTAAAGTTTTTCCCACATTTCCAATTGTATATTATGACCCACGTCCATAGCCCATTTCACCATTACCTCCTTCACTTCTTCATCCTTTGTATACCATTCTAGAAAATAGTTATACATTTTTGAAAGTAATTTCTCCTTTCCTTCTAATATTTCCACCTGGAATTTCGATTTTCTGATATCAAAACCACATCTTCTTTTATCCTCATTGAATAGATTAAACACCTGGTGGTACTGGATCCACCCAGTCAAGTTTCCTGCCACCTGGTCATACGGTTTAATTTTCCACCCTTTTTCTGTTTCAATTAGTAAATCCTCATAAGTTATCCAATTTTCATCCTCTGTATAAATTTTTTTATTGTCAATATCTCTGTGGGGGACAACCATCTAGGTGTTTTCCTTTCTACCAAATCTTTATGCCTTTGCCACACCTCATAAAGTGGTTTTCTGAATACATGTGCCAGAAATTCTTTATGAACTCTCACTTTGTCCTGCCAGAGGTAGGCATGCCATCCATATCTGTTGTTGAAACCTTCCAGGTCTAACAACTCTATCTTTCAGCACTATCCATTCTTTTAACCAGATCAAACCCTCCCCTCTCTTTTTTATCTATCTACCAGAGCATGGTTTCTGTTCTTATCCTGAAGCAAAGTTCTTAACCTGAAGCGTTATTTCTGTGTTTGCAGAGTGTGTAACCTGAAGCGTATGTAACCCGAAGTACCACTGTATAAGAGAGAGGTTCTCTCTCTCTCTCTCTCTCTCTCTCTCTCTCACACACACACACACACACACACACACACACACACACACAGTCTTGTGTTTACTCAAAAGTGAATCCCATTGAGTTCAATTTGGCTTACTCCCAAGAATACAAAGTGCATGTTTAACAATTGTAACCTTAGACCAGCACAATTTCAAAAACAAGGACTGATTGAAACATGGATTAAATCAACCGAATAAGGCTATTTATTATTTATTTATTCATTTGCCCTAAAGTCTACAGAATTTTTACATAAATGGGCAAATACTTCAAAACTCAAAGCCTGAAAACCATTGCATATTTTAGCTAGTGTGAGGTGCAATGGCTTCACTCCATTTTGTTTTCAGTTGTAGACTCTGAAGGCATATGGAAAGCAGGATTTACTTGAAGATAGCCCTGTACATTGATCCAAAAATTTCCATACATGATACCATATGAGAAATCCATTTAGTGATTAAATAGATGTGATGTTAAGTGTGTATTTACATAAAGCACACACATTTTAAGAATTGCAAATAGCAATTGGTTACAATCATGTTCACTATTAAGAGTGATTGCCTGCCAATAGTACTCTGCATATTTATCATTGTATAATAAGGGTGTCCTTTGTTACTTACAAAATACTTGTATTAAAACTTCCATATTATTTAAATACAAGTTAAAACATGGGGCTACTTAGCTGACTCTAGCTTGCGTGTTCAGAAAGCCTTTTTTCCTTTATAGGTGTGCGATCAATTGCTGAGTTTTTGGCCACCTGCAAGTCAGAAGAGACTCAGGAGCAAGTACAGATTCTTCTGGATGCTTTAGGCCATGGCAACCCCAAATACCAGAATCAAGTGTACAAAGGGCTGATTGCTCTTCTAAAGTGCACCTCTCCCAAAGCCCAGCAACTGTCCCTACAAACATTGAGGACAATACAGGTGAGCAAAAACAAGATGGAGTGGGGGAACAAAGGCATGGGGTTGTAATCTTTGTTTCATCCACTATGTGGAACTTCTTCCCATCAACTGTTACAGACATCATGCATTTTTTCCTCAGGGGCATCTGTTTCTAGCCAGTGCAGGGTCTACAAACTGCACATCTATATTGCTATTAACAGTTAAATGGATCTAAGTGCCAAGTACCATGCCAAAGGAACAAACTATATTAGGCAAGAAAGGCTAACAGATCTGACCCGAGTTTGATAATTGAACTATAAGTAATGGAGATATAAGTAACCCAAATACATTGCTTTAAAATACAATGTTTGTAATTGTATTTACCGGTAAATAGGTTCAAAAGGAGTTTCTTTTAAAAAAATATACTGAAATCTCATTCTGCCCCCATGGCTAAAATCTGAAATAGTACCCCTGTAAATATGTTTGGGTTTTTTTAAGCTAAGAACTGTCAGCTGTAGAACACACCACCCCAATTATGGCTAGATCTAGAAGTTTAGGGACACATAGAACTTAGACGCCTCTCTTAGCCATTCTAGCTAATGATTATTTCTAGGTAATGCACTTATAAAACTGATTGATATAACAGATTCATGAAGAAAGAGTGGTCTCCCTAAATACTGCCCTTGCATCTTTACGGTTCATTGCAGCATGTTGTCTGATCTCACTTATAACACCTGTGTGAGTGTTCACATTACTGCATTAGAGAAGTTGGGTTTGTTTGTTTTTTGTTCATTTTACAGCTCTTGCGCCCCAAGTTGTTTATATCAGCACAGATTTAATTTGCAACAGGGAACTTCAATCAGTTACAGCAATCTACATTCTTACAAAACGAGTTGTCTCCCCTCAGAATATTTCATGTATATGCTAAAACATCGTTTGACGTGCATCACCAGTCAAAATATAATCTTTTTTCTGCTTGACCATGCTGAAGATTTGGGTAGCCCAGCTCTTCCTTGTGATCTCTTGATTGTGACCTATATTTTTCATGCTTGTTCTGTATTACAGCATACTAAGATGGGGTCTCAAATTTTCTTCTCTTGCTCCTTTACTTTGGCAGACAATTGTGGGAGATGCCCATCCAAGTATTGTGGACTCAGTGCTTAGTGTACTCCGTTCTCTGCACCTGGAGGTGCAATATGAGGGTAAGATGACTTTATGCACTCACCTCCACTTTTGAAGCCAACCCTCAAATCGTTGAGTCCAGGTGACTACCATAGTGAAACTGAAAATCAGTTTTAAAACAATGCACCAGTGAGCCAAATGTCTATAGGAAGAGAAGAACCCTAGTAACTAAGGCATTCATGAAAAAGCAAATTTTACGTAAGGGACAGCACAAGGCAAACTGGTCTTTGGCTGGTGCCAAAGCTGGGTGAATCCAGTGTGTGTTCTAATTTGCATGGTAGCTACCACTATTTTCTTTTTTCTTTTTTAATGCTATATTTGCTTCAAAACAGATAACTTACACATTCCTAAGTAGCATAAACAACAAGTTTTCAAAGCAGGTGACTCACTGGCCTTTATTCCATACAGTTAAGCTGTGTGGTTAGTGCTACCATTTTTTTTTAAAATTAGTCTACACGGGGCCTTTACGGAGGGATTGAAGTCTTTAGGAACTTGAGAATTGCACAGTTAACGTGCTATATTGCCTAGTGCATTAACAAACACACTTTTTTTAAAAAATTGAGTGTTCTTTGTCCTATAACTGCCATATAAATGTAAGGAGGATGTGCTGGATAAGGCCAGTGGCCCATCTAGTCCAGTATCCCATTCTCACAGTGGCAGGCAGCTGCCTATGGAAAGCCCAAAAGCAGGACCTGTGCTCAACAGTGCTCTCCCCACCTATGATTCTCAGTACGGTCATACATCTTCTTGCGAACGCTTCATGTTGAGTTATTTTCAGGTTGAGAATGCGGCACACGTACAGAAGTGCTCTATCGTGCTTCGCGCATGCGTAAAAGCGCCACTTGGGGTGCGAACGGCACCCCAGAACGGATCATGTTCACAACCAGAGATACCACTGTAACTGGTAAACACACTGGAACAAATGCTTAATAAAGACTGGACATAGTTGAACCAACTTTTAAGCTTTGTGTACGCAAGTTATTCCCCAAGAAAAACTGTGCAACAGGAGCTACCTTACTACTATTACTCTGTGACAAAGCACCCACTTTAGTATCTTCCTTCTTCTAGCAATTCAACTGATCAAGGACCTCATGGCATATGATGTGCGGCCAGCTTTGCTAAAAGGACTGGTTGCATTGCTAAAGCCATCAAGACAGGAGACTGCCAAAATGCAAGCCAGAATCCTGGAAGGTGAGATCCACAAATGCTGCCATTTGGACCCACTTATGAAGAAGATGTTCCCCACTTCTACATCTCCTTCCTTATCTCTAAAGTATATTAGTCTAAGGCTGTGTTCACATTCTCGTTTACTGTGCACTCACTGCATTTCCAGTTTTTGTGTTCACAAGTTGTTAGCCAAAATGCATATATTTACTGTACTTCATACTACTGTTTGGTGCATTGTTTCTCAAACCAACTTCACACCGATTGAAGTTATTAAGCTGATCCCAATTTGTCTCCACCCATGTATGAACATCTCTGCATAGGGTAAAGACATTCCTGCCTGTCAACATTCTCTGGTGCATATAGAAACAGGAACAAATTGAACCTGTGCTGATGTAAACAGCTTGGGGTGCAAGAGCTATGAAATGCACTGAAAAAACAACTTCACTGCTCTCTGAGGCAGTAATGTGAACACACACTTAGTGTAGCATTAATATTCATGTGTTGAGAAGGGAAGGCATATATTTTAACAACTTAAATCCATACTCTGTTCCTTTTCTTTTATCATGGGATCCAACCTGTTCCCTCATTCATACCTGAAAAACTCTATCAAGTTCCAAGTTTGCTCAGAGCGGGACTGTAGGGGTGTGGAATGAGAACCCATTGTGATAGAACAGAAATTCAATCACCAGTCTGAGAAACTGGAGCAGGGAGGGCTGCAGGCAAACATTGACATCTTTCAAAGCAGACCCAAGCCAACATGCCCTGCATCAAGGAATCAAATTTCTGCATGACAGCAATTAGCTGGTGCTAGCCTAAGTCAAACTGTGTTGCTGGATAGGTACTGAATGGATTTTCTGTGCAATTCAGTTCTTTCTGGAGTGTTTTAGGTCAAAAGCAAAGCTTTGGGGCAGCTATGAGACACAGTATCTGACTCCTACATTGTTTCCTACATACAGAAGCAGGTACGTTACACCTGATGGAGTCCTTGCCAGCATATATTCAGCAAGCTGCCGCTGCCAAAGCCATTGGGTAAGAGATTATGATGGGTTACTGGAACCAGTTGCCAACACAGAGGCAAACTGTGAAGCACTCTTAGCCCAGTTTTGGGTAGGCCACAGATGCAAACTAGAAAACACCTCACTTACTGTGTGAAACAGCCACCAGTCCACAGTCCAGATTGGCAGATTATATACACCCACTTCACCTGCTACTCAGATGGAGGCAGTAGGGCACTAGGTTGGGCAGTGTTTCTATATATTTCTAATTGTTGGTGTTAACTATATGTTTTAATCATACTACGATATCTACTTGCTACATTTTGTTCCAAGAACCTCAAAGTAGCAATTTTAGTCTCTTAACATAGCGCACTGGCTAAGAGTGACTTGCATCGCCCAAGGCCAGCCAGTAACCAAGCATATATATTTGGAAACACACACCCCCATCCAAACATTACTACAAAATGGCTTTCAAGGATAGGAGTTGAATCCATGTCTTCTGCTTCTTGATGCAACATTGGATAGCCAGCATCCAGCATCACATCCAGTCCCTCAAAAACACATTCAGAACTAGAATACCTATGTAATCCAGCCACTATCCTCTTACCTTTCAGAGTTTATAACAGCCATAGGCAAACTCGGTCCTCCAGATGTTTTGGGACTACAATTCCCATCACCCCTGACCACTGGTCCTGTCAGCTAGGGATAATGGGAGTTGTAGTCCCAAAACATCTGGAGGGCAGAGTTTGCCTATGCCTGGTTTATAACATGAGCTAGAATAGTCAGAGAACCCCCTGCAGGTTATCAATGGAGATATACATAAAATATCCTCTGAATATACAGCTCCTCTCTAATCATTTTAGGGTTGTCATCTTCAGCACTAGACAAAGTGTTTGCTGCTTAGACAAATTCATGTCACCAACACCTTACTATGCTTAGCACCATAACAACTCATTCAGTACAATAGATATGCCCAGTCAGCTTATTTTCTTGGCAGTGTGTGCCTTTAACAACTGTTGCAGAAATCCAAGAGTGCAGCAATTAGGAAAGCTGAACCTATTGGATGTGTCACTGTCAATCAGCTGGTAAAAGGCACAGAACAACCTAGATCTCTCTAGCTTGTAAATTAGCAGGATACTCCCTCTGCTCTTAAACCCCCTCCCCCTCTCATCTGTTTATTGAAAACATTTTTATCCCACTCTTCAAACACTCAACTTTGCAGAATTCTGGCCCAAGACTCCAGAGATGTGGCTGAGGAGCTGGTCTTCTTGAGAGTGGTGCATGGTCTCATGTGTGCCATGGGCAACAAAGATCACACTAACTGCCAGAGGCAGGCCAGCATTACCCTAGAGGCAAGTGACTTTGTTGAAAAGGAGAGAACTGGGCATAGATGTCTATTGTCACTTTTTCAAAGCTCTCTAACTGAAGGGGTTGTTTCAATGGGTGGAATGGATGAGATAAACGTTAGTCAGTGAATTAATCACTAAAGAATACAAAGATCAAACTATGACAGGAGTAATTAAGGCTTTCTTAGAATTTAATGTGCATGGCTTGTAGATGTTGGAAGCATGGGAGGAGAAACTGCCTGTATATTTAAGCCAAAATATACAGAAGTATGTTAAAACTGTTTCTAATGTATTTTAATCCCCTGGGATCTTAGGGTGAAGGGTGGGTAATTAATAAATTAATACCACTAGAGAACTTTTAAAGTCTCCCTTGTGCTGGGAAATTATGGTTGAGGCGATTGCTTTGGAAAAAGAGAACAGCAGCCCCCACTTAAAAATTCTGAGTGATAAAGACAAGAACAAGAAATACTAATGAAACCTGCATAGAAAATACTAGTTTTATACAGTGGTGCCTCGCTAGACGGAAATAATTCGTTCTGCGAGTGTCTTCGTCTAGCGATTTTTCGTCTAGCAAAGCACCAATGCAAACCACTTGTTTTAGCAACTGAATTTTTTTTTTTTTTCGTCTTGCGAGGCAGCCCCATAGACTTTTTCGTCTTGCGGGGCAGCCTTCCGCTAGCAAATGCCTTTCGTCTAGCGAGTTTTTCGTCTAGCGAGGCATTCGTCTAGCGGGGCACCACTGTACTCCTGTAGCTTAGATGGCACAATAAGGGCTGCATCCAACACTATACAGTCAAACATTGGATCCAGAATACCTCCGTTTTGGAACATTTGGGCTCCCAAATGCCAAAAACCCAGAAGTAAATGCTCCAGTTTTTGAACGTTTTTCAGAAGCCAAACATCCAACGCAGCTTCCACTTAAGTGCAGAAAGCTCCTGCAACCAATTGGAAGCCACACATCAATTGTCAGACATTTCAGAAGCCGAACATTCGACAACTGAGGTTTGACTGTACAAGCTAAGTTTCACTTGTGCAATGGAGTCCTGTTTCCTCACCTCTCTGCATTCAAAATTTGCTCCAGAGCATACCCAACCCTCTGGAGTCTGGAGAGTTTAAGGATGCATCATGGGCTGGAGAGGAGGGAGAAGTTATGTTAACTCAAGCAGAGGTCTGCTGCACGAACAGAAAAGCAGAGTTGGATACAACCCATGGATTATTCTTATTTTCCCTATGGATTAAATTGTGTTCCCTTGCAGCATTTTGTAAAGATGTTCATAGTGGTGGAGAATCATACCCGGAACGCCATGGGAGAAAAATTGTTCGAGCTCTTTATGGTATGTCTTGTCTATGGTTATGGGACTCAGATATGAGATGTTTTATTTACCAAGAGCAACAGTGAGATCTAAGACAAAATACCTGAAATCCAAAACCACTTTTCTGAATTGTTTAGAAGTCTTCCCACCCCCAGCAACTATAGTAAGAAGCACTATCTTCTGTGGCATAGCCAATGTTAGACAAGACCTTCAGTAACTATTAAATTCAAATGAATGCTTTAAGAGAGCTAGAGTTCAGAAAGGGTAGTGGTATCTTCTTACTACTTCTGCCATTGTGAAAGCTGCTTTCTGCTTACCAGGTTTCTCTTATCCTCTTATCTTAAACCACTTAGAAACCTATTTTAAAAGCATTAAGCAGTATTTAAATTAATAACCATCTTGAAGAGGAGGAACATAGAAAGTGGCACAGTAGAGGGAAAGCACAGCTCTAGACCTTTTTCAGAATAAGAGCAAGAACATCACCTGCCAGAGTAATTGATGGACACTGCTGCCTCCAGCATGTGACTGTGGTGATGAGGCTTTCCAATTTGCTTATGACAGATTAACCAAAAAAGTCTGAGAATGAGGAAAATAATCAAGCAGAGGCCTGAAATACTTTACTTGCCTCTTTAAACCACAGCACCACCCAATGCAATATTCCAGCCTTCTTTCCATACTGTGATTCATCTTCCTAGCAATTTTTGCTTTTCTATTTCTAAGTAAACATATTCAACAATATTTCTCAATTTTTGTAAAAGTTGTTCTGAACATTGGATTGGCAGATTTTTAAAGAAATTAATTTGGGAAGCCTGCATATTTTAATGTGTGGATTTACTAGTAAAGCTAATTCTAATACAGTCTCTCTCGTCATAGCTGCATATGATGGTTATAATAACCAACCACCTACAATTATTGAATGATGTTTTATACAAAGTCTCAAAACTATTTACAATAAATATTTTGTATTTTTCTAAACATTAAAACACATGGCATTAGTACAGCAGCACTAAAGCCCAGATTGAGCAACGGCAACAATATAACTAAAGATGCCCATATGTCAAAGAATAAAAATTATATTCCCTGCTGGCAAAATGATAATAAAATTGTCATCAGGTGTGCCTTTCTGGAGAGAGCATTCTAAAAAGATGGTGAACTATTACAGAGAAGGCCCATTCATATTTCTTCTAAATTTTCCAAATATCCAATTTTAATTAAAAGCCAGGCAGCCATTAGTCCTTAAGCAAATTAATATTCCAAGAAGTTCACTGTTCAGATACAGTCATCCTAGCCTTTGAGTGAAGAGTCATGTAGAGACAACTCCATTAAAGTGGCCCTGGTTTCAAAGAAGAGATGCCCATGAACCATCAGGAATTGCCCTCCATTTATTTCCAACCCTGAACCTTGGAAAGTTTCTGCTTTTCAATAAAGTGACTGTCTTACCTTTCTTCCCTCTAGCAAGATGCTACAAACTTGTACCTGAATATGGATGCTGTACAGGCTGTTATCCTGGCCACCAATATAGTCAATATTCCAGAATATATTTTGGCTCAGGCAAAAATGGATATTTCAGGTGTGTTGGGCACAGTTGTGGACAAAAATAACTTTGGAATATGTAGATACCTCCTTAATGCTTTAAAAAAAAAGGAAGCAAGGGAAATAATGGGATGACATATTGTGTAGGCAGGTTGTGAATATGTACAAAAAGGTGATCTGGAACAAGTTATTAGTTCACAACAGTATACACAAGAAGGGTCTCATATTAATTCAACAAGTCCAGAGGGAACAGAAATTACATATGAAATCTATAGAGAGAAATGCTAGTTAGATGACAAGAAAAAAAAGTACTGTGTCTACTCTTGAGAGTGATTTGCATGTTGGCAAAGCCTCAATATGGCTCTCAAGCCAAAAACGTTAGCCACCCCTGTATTATGCATTTATAATCTTTATGACTTCACTTGTGCATACTGCATTTTATTTTATGGAAACTGCCATGTGAGGATGCTTGGCCTAAAAGGCAGCTTACCAGTACCTTAAGTAAATACTGTATCTTGTTTGTATAACAGTACAGTGGTACCTTGGTTCCTGAACTCAATCCATTCAGGAAGTCCATTCGACTTCCAAAACATTCAAAAAACAAGGCACGGCTTCTCATTGGCCCCGAAAACAATGCCGACAGCCGAAACGGATGTTCAGCTTCCAAAAAACGTTCGCAAACCAGAACACTTACTTCCAGGTTTGCAGCCTTCGGGAGCCGATTTGTTCATCAACTAAGCTGTTCAGAAACCAAGGTACCACTGTATTTAAAAAATAAGCTACCACACTTGGTACTGAAGTAATGAACTGAATTGCGTTTATTGAACTCTTTTTCCTCCCTCAGAGAGAAACTCAACTGCAGAAGATGAACAGGAACAGCTGTCTCAAGATAGCGAGTTGCTGCCTTAGTTAGCTACCTCTCAATTGTCTTCATTTATGGGGATGTTGTTCAGTTTCATTTATTTCTTCATGCATTCTATTTCAGGCCCCACCACCCATCCCCATGAGAAAAAGATGCAAAGCTCCAAGTGTCTTATGACAGGTGACTTTTGAGTCCCTGTCCACATCCCTTTTCTCAAATCTGAAATCTGCTTAGTTTGGTTATCAACCACCAGACACATCAAATTGCTAATTGTTCTGCAACAGCCTTCTTTGCAACAACATAACCACAGACTAACTTGTGTCACAGACTTATGAAAGTAAGGAATAATCCCTTATACAGCCACTTTGAGTTCTGAGAAGGAGATAGGATATCTATGTAATAAATAAAAACAGTACTGAATAACTAAATTTAAGTCTCTGTGATCATACATACCAGACACAAGACTTCACTCCAATTCGCAGGTTCAACTGAAACTTAAATAAATGAACATACAGAAGATACATGGGCATCTGGTTAGCCACTGTGATAACAGAATGCTTGGCCTTATCTAGCAGGCTGCTCTGCTCTTGCACCGCAAACTAAATCCCTATGCAAACTTATTTTTGTGCAGACAGACTCAACCATAATGTAGTAGAGCATCCAGAAGTCTAGTACAAGACCCAAATGTTCTTTTATTGAGAAATATTATTAAAGGCAAAACATTTACCGGTACATGATTTACAAGCCAAAAGCAGAAACTGCCATTCTCTAGCAGCGCTACTGGGAAAGCAGCAATGGCTTCTCTAGTTATGCATTCAGCATTTATCACACTCTTGAATACTTCATGGCTTTACTGTTATATAAAGGGATTTTTGAAGTAATATAGCTCTTTAAGAGAAATTAAGGAGCAATCCTATGCTTAAACCCATTGATTTCAGATACAGCTAATTTTGTATAGGATTTGGCTGCTCTTTTCCTGAAGTGAACTTTAGCACAATGGATAGTATATATGCTTACAGATCAGGCCTATCTACTTCAGAGAGATGGAGATAAAATGTTGGAACTTCATACCAGCCGTTTCCCCAACTCCTAGCTCTGTTCTCTTAGAAAGCATCCTATGCCATTAGCACCTCCTTAGCCACTTTGTATGCTTAGATCTTAGGAATCCATTAACACTTACATGCAATAATAACACCCTAAATTCACTTTAGAATGGCCAATGCCAGTAGACAAAATTAGCAGCATCCTTCCCATCCTTTAAAAGCTACACTGATACATCCATGCATATATCAGACTTTTCTCATAGGGTGTTAAGTACATATATAAACACACACACACACACTCAGGGGAAGGATACTGAAGCATACCCACACACTACTGGCTCTTGAGTAGTCCAAATAGGTGCACATTTTAAATGAAATGGCCCAAACAGTCCACACTTTTTGCCATTCTACTGATAAAATGCAAAAACTCAGAAAGGCAGAAATTAATTTCCATTTCAGAACAGACTGACACTATAATTGATTTTATTCTGTGAACCGCTCTGAGACCTCCGGATATAGGGCAGTATATAAATTCAAATAATAATAATAATAATGTGTTTTGTAGACTTTTTTCAAAATAATAGCCATCAGAGATCATTTTCTTTTAAGCACATGATTAATGTATAAAGCAGTAAAATTGATAGGACAAAACGTATCTGACAGGTTTCAATACCAGTGTTTGACTAGTTCCAGAAGTCATAAACTGAATTCTTGCCTCTATATGAACGAAGCCTATCACAGTCCAACACATTGACTTAAATAGATATGATTATGGTCATTGTCCATTTGCAACATTTATACCAGGAACAGCCAGGAGCTGCGTATTCCCAGGTCTGTGTGAGGAAATACCCAGACCTCCCAGGGACTAAAACATTTGGTACTATATGGGCCTGGGTTGTTAAATTGCACACATGGGGGTAGGTATTCCCCTCCATGAAGCCTTTGAAGAGCAGCAGTTGTAATAGCCACAGTAGCTAAGGAGTGGAGACCTTTCTATCCAAGTCGGCAACCTTGGTCTTGTCAGGCATAAAGAGTGGGTATAAGTATTTTAAATAAATCCACCAATGTTTTTAAAACTTATTTATGCAGTTTTTACAGCCTTTATACATACACTGCACAGTATCCATCACTTATCTCTTTTCCCGACTTTCCAATCCATCTCTCTGTGGCATTCTATGGAAATCTGGATCTGCTGCATATCCTGATATTTCGCCCATTATCATCTCAAGTCTTCCTTTTTGATGTTATCTGCTGCTCATATGTTAACTCCTACTTGTAAGTTAAATGGTATATTGTACCCTCTAAGATAATCTCCAAAACACCTTCATTCTTATCTTTAACTCATTCATTAGTTTCGCGGTCATGGTTACTACTGTAGTTCTACATATTCTATGTTTGTTTTGCCAAGTTTCCTTCGTGGGTACCTCTACTTCTTCCCATTTTTTCGCATATACTATTCTAGCTGCAGTGGTTGTGTGCAGAAAGAGATTGGGTGCCTTTTTTGGAATGCTATCACCTATTCTCCCAAATAGGAAGGCCTCTGGTCTTTGGGGAAATGTGACTTTTAAAATCTTTAATTATTCTCTAGCGTATCTACACAATCACCACATTTGAATCAAGGTTCCCTCTACCTCATGACACTTCCAGCATAAATTAGACCCTTTTTTAATACATTTTCACTAATTTGCTGGGTGTCAAGTACCACTGGTAAATCATCTTTTGTAGGTTTCCCTTAACAAGTTAACAGGCAGAGAAATTCATGCCCCCCCAATAACCCCCCCCCCCAATAATTTTTCCCATGTGGACAATTCTGTTGCAACCAATAAGGCCCATTTTGTCATTGTCACCTTTACCACCTCATCTTTGGTCTCCCACTCCAGTAACAGTTTATAAATATTTGAGATTAATTTATCATCCTTTGCTAATACAATTTTGTCAAATTCTGAACTAATTTCTACAAATCCCTTTTCGTTATCTCATTTAAATAACTCGTTCACCTGAAAATACTGAAACCAATCTATAGTATGATCCCAAATCTCTTCTCCTTTTTTTAGGTGAACTCCTCCTTCTTTAAACTCTATAAGGTCTTTTATAAGTGGCCCACTTGTCCATATTCAACGTTTTCACTGAGACCTCAATATCTTTGTGTCGCTGCCAAACCATGTACATACTTCTTACGATGTGGTTTTTGAAACCTTTGTGCACCCTAGATTTGTCATAATGCAGGTATGCATGCCATCCAAAGTGTAGATCAAAACCTTCTAGGTCTAAAACGTTGGTATCTCTTAGCTCCATCTACTCTTTCATCCAACAGAGGCACACTGCCTCATAATAAAGTCTAAGAACTAGAAAGCCAAAGCCCCCTCTTTCTCTTACATCTGTCAGATTTTTATACTTAATTTGGGTTTTTCCCCTGCCAAATGAAGTTTGTCATGTCTTTCTTTCACATTTTGAAACAGTTTGGGCTATTTTATCACTGAAGTGTTTAAAATAAGATCATCTTGGGCAAAACATTCATTTTGACTGTGGATATTCTTCCTAACAACAAAAGGTTGTCTAGTCCATTTTTCTAGATTTTTTCCTTCTTTTGTTCCAGATTTTAACATAGTTATCCTGAAAAGGGTTTAGGTTCTTAGCTAATGTCCATATCCCCAAATATTTTTCTGTTTTAATTCCCATATTATCAAATCTTTCTTTTGCCTGTGAGTCAAGGTTTTTGACTATCATTTTTGTTTTTTCCTTATTTATATAGAATCCTGCTAAGCTGACAAATTTTGTTTTAGTTTCTATTGTCCTTGGGAAGCTTTCCATCAAATTTTCCAATGTCAACACAACATCGTCCGCAAAGGCTTTCACTTTGCATTCTCTCTGCCCAACCTTAATTCCTGTTATTTCGTCATTTTTTCGTATTTCTCTAGTTAACACTTCTAATATTAGGATAAACAACAGTGGCAACGGGGCATCCCTGCCTTGTCCCCTTCTTGATGCTACGTTTTTCTGTGACATTACTATTATTAAGCTCGCCCATTGCTCTGTATAAACTGCATTTATCCCATTAGAAAATATGGCATTCAGAACAGCTTTCTCCATTTCTTTGCTCAGGAAGACCCAGAACACATTGTCAAAGGCCTTTTCAGCATCTAGGAATATTAGTGATGCTTCTTTTTCATTTCTTTTTCCCCCAAGTATTCAATCACATTTAATACATTTCTAATATTATTCCTTAGGTGTCTCCTTGGTAAAAAAAAAAAAACCCTGCTTGATCCTCATGAATAGATGCTTCTAGGACCACCATCAGCTTTTTTGCTATCATTGCAGTGTACAACTATAATCATTGTTCAGTAAGGAGATCGGCTTATAGTTCTTGGGTTGGAGTATATCCTGATCTTGTTTGGGGATTAGAGTACAGTGGTACCTCGGGTTAAGAACTTAATTCGTTCTGGAGGTCCGTTCTTAACCTGAAACTGTTATTAACCTGAAGCACCACTTTAGCTAATGGGACCTCCCGCTCCCGCTGCACTGCCAGAGCGCGATTCTTCCACGATGTTATTGTTCTTCTCCCTTGTAAAATTTCATTCATAAGATCTTTAAGGGGAGTAGTAATGTTTCTCTGAATGTTTCATAATTTGAATGTTTTATAATATGCAGCTGGAAGTCCATCCAGACCAGGCGATTTGCCAGACATTGCCTGCTTGATAGCTACATCTATTTCCATCATTGAGATGGGGGCATTCAGACTATCTACTTGGTCCTTTGTTAGTTGCGGTAGATTACATTTTTGCAAATATTCTTCTATTTCTTTCTCACTCTCCTTTCCATTCACACACAAAATTGAGAATCTTAAATTTTCATTTCTGAATTCTTTTTGACTATATATCCTCTCCCCTACCATTATCTTGTTTATTAAATTGGGTTTTTTCTCCCTTTGAAGCTGCCATGCTAGTAACTTTCCCAGCTTATTGGCAAACTCAAATCTTTTTGTTTTAAAGCTTTTTAGTCGTTGCTCTATTTCATTCTGTGTGATCATGGCAAATTGTATTTGTAGTATTTTCAGTTTCTGAATACAAACTTTATCACCTGGTTTGTCCCCTAATATTTTTTCATAACACACCATTTCCTTCAAACTCCTTTGTTTTTCTTCCTCTTTTCTTTCTATAAAATGCATTTTGTTGAATAAAGAAGCCTCTTACAACCACTTTACCAGCATCCCACATCACACCCTGATCCGTTCCTTTATTCTTCCTTAGTTGCTTTTTCGTTTTCTGTCAACACCACGGCATTAAGTCCCCTAATATTATTATCTCCCCATTACATCTTTCAAATAATTTGTCTTCCAGCTCTCTATAGAACTTCAGTATTTTTTTTCATTTATCTAGCCTACAAGGTGATTAGCTCTAACTTTCTACACATACCTATGTTAGTAATTTTTTTGATATACCCTGGAAAAAGGTCAGAATGAATCTTGTCCTCTTCCAGTTGTTCCATTAGCAAATATAGCTGAGTGGCAGAGCACAGAAGTTTTGACTAGCATTGACCACCCACATTTTTCCAGAACCCCTGATCATGTCTCATAAATAGGGACCATCTTTCCTTAAACTTCAACCAAAATAGAAACAACCTTAGCTGTCATCACAACCTAGCTGGACTAGGATTACCTAATGTGTTCAAGTTACAGTCCTAAACATTCTTTCCGTGCTCCTGTAAACATTTAATGGAGGGGGGGCGGATCCACCAAGTTCAATAGGCTTCCTCTGATAAGTATACTAGTAAGTACAATAGCTGCCTTCCTCTGAAACAAAACCAGTTGAAAACCAAGATAAAAGGCCAGATTCAGCTAAATAGTTGTGCTAGCGCAACAAGTCATGTTAACCCAATAGCGAGAGGGGAAACTGGTCTACCTGGCAAGCAGAAATGTTTGCAATGACTGAACAAACATAACAGCACAATGATGAACTCTTCCCATAGTATTTCTAAGTAAAATATGTTTATAACCAGTCCTACTGACAAATCTCAAATTCTCCTTTAGATACAGGTAGGTAGGCGTGTTGGTCTGCCGTAGTCAAAACAAAAAAATTCCTTCCAGTAGCACCTTAGAGACCAACTAAGTTTGTTCTTGGTATGAGCTTTCGTGTGCATTCTCCTTTAGATGTAATAGATAAGGTTGAAAATAAACAAGCTGTCCTTACCAAGTCGTTGCTCTCCAAGCCAGATGTGCATACAAATCCAACATATAAAAGCAGCCTCCAGAACAGCAGAAGACCTGCAGAACACACTTGAAACCCCTCACAATACAGAACTGATGCATTCAGAAATATTTATTTATAAACTGCTTCAATTACTGATTATTTATATTTTAAAAAGTCTCAAACAGCAGCAAAGCCAGTTCAAGATTCACTGGATTGCATTCAATGTTAACATTTCAAAAGTATTTAGTGAAATACTTTATTTACACTAGAAAAATGTACAAGCTTACCAAGAGACACCAAAGCAACTCTTCTTCTTAGCCTTCAGTTGTGAAGAGGAGCAATGGTCCCAGAAACATCACATTCTGGCAGAGTACTTTCCTTTGCCTGCATAAAGGATAGCACCCTCTCCCCAAAATAGGGAACCCTCAAACAAGATAGGAATAACCTTCTGCTTGCATTTTAAATACTGTTAACAGCAAACCAAAGAAGTGACAGACAAATAGGGAAGAAATTCATTTAACAAGTGGGTAACTACTGAAGTGGCCGCTTATTCAGATGCTTGCTGGCTTGTTCTTCCATCTGCATGGCAAGGGTTAGTTCTTCCAGAGTGTCTATGGAAGAGGAAGGAGACAGAGAAGATAGACGTCAGCATGAGACCCCATTGGGGGGCATCCAGAAAACATAAAAGGAAACACACATGTCAATCACCTGACACCCCACTTCAAAGTTGGGCTGCAAAGGACAATACCCAAGGGCCTTGTTCTAATTATCAATCAGTTGATTGGTGCTTACAGGAAGTCCTGTTTTGGGCAGGGATCAGCTGCACTATGGAGTTCCTATTTGGAATTCAGATCGTGCAGCCAGTCTCTCCAGGACTTGCTGTCTTGTCCCATTCAAGTATATGAAAAATATTTTCTGGCAAAATAGCATCGTGCATGGCTGAAAACTAAAGTGAAACTAATTTTTTGCCTCAGGGTTGTAATGTTTGCAGAGAGCCACCTAGTGAATGCTTTGTAAAATGCCTATTCCTTTAGTTCTGGAACATCACAGTACTGAACAGTGTAGGGGTTATCAACATTTGGGGGGCCCATGGGCACATTTGGAAAACTGACAAACCGTCATGGGGGACCACACACTCCACAGCAATGCATGAACCCACCCCAGTGCAATTGCCTCACTCAGTAACAGTGCAACCTCTTACATTCCATGCCCCACACTGAACACTTCTCTTACAAGGACAGCATTCCAGAATTAAACAGCTCCATACTGACCCCCCTTCCTCTTCAAGAATGTGCACTAAGAGGACAGTGGTGATTCTCTTCCAGCCTGTGGCAATGTATTCCTGGGAATCACACACCATGTGTTTAACCAGTCCAAAAACCATGGTATTGCCCACCAACTCTACACTTTAGCACCACAAAGCTCCTTATCAAAGTGGAAAGGAAGTACAGTATAGAGGTACGCAAATGGCAAGTTGTAAGAAAGCATAATTTATTACACTGCCCATTATTGTTGATCACTGGGCATGTCTGTTAAGGCACTAACCTTAGCTTTGAATTTTTGAAGTTTTGTGGAGCTTGAGTCAACATGACATGGTTTTAAGATCAGAGTTAAAATTAATACACCCAGCTAATCTTTTGTAAGGGAGGCAGGCACAATGCGATAGTAACCTAAACTCTGCCTGAAATTTTCATTTCTATACCAGTCTCTCATGCAATCATTTTGGCAGAAGGCCATCTCTATTTTATCCTTCTACTATTTCTTTTTTATTTTTTATACTTATACATCATACAAACAAACACTGAATAAAATGAACAAATAATACAAAACAGAAGAAAATACAAAAACAAAATTACAAGGATATAAACATAGTAACATAAACTACTGTCAAGGCTGGTCAATTCCTCTTCACATTACCACACAAACGTCTCTTGGTCTTTTATAATTTTTATTAAGAATTCACAAACAGTATTTATAAATAGTTCTTAACTTCAACTATCACTCCACAGAGTCATTCAGTTCAGATACCTTCTGAGCTCTGCTTCTCCCCTGACCAGCAATTCTCAAAAGGTTTTTCCCGCTCTTTTTCTAACCTCCTAGTGAGGACTGGCTTGTACCTCCCCTCCCCCGAGTTGGAGTCATCACTTAACCCTTGCCTCTGTGAACATTCTAACTCTCTTTCTAACTCTACCCTAACTACAATCAGAAAAAAGAAAAGAAAAAAGTGACTTCCAACTAACTCCATGTGGATTTTTATTCCTCTTATCACTGGTTGTCTGTAATGGTTAAATTTTGGAGAAATATTTTAATTACCTGTGAGATTTTTATTCTAAGCTAAACCAAGTATGGATCTGGGAATCAGTTCTCTTCATATAATTTATAAAGACTTCCCACTCTCTCCTTATTTTCTCATTGGAATAATTTCTTATTAAACCTGTAAGTTTCGCCAGTTCTTCTTTTGTCAGTGTTATGCTACATTTCCAGTGTTCAGCAATCACTATCCTGGCAGTCGTTAATACATACAAAAATATTCCTTTGGTTTCTTTTGGGGTGTCTGTTGTTAAGAGGCCCAATAAAAACATTTCCGGGTTTTTGGGGAAAGTATGTCTTAACATTTTCTTTAATTCTTCATAAATGCTATCCCTTTTTTTTTAATTTTAGGGCACGTCCACCACATATGGAAGAAATTCCCTTCTTTGAGTTTACACCTCCAACATTTTCCACTGGTGTTTTGGTATATTTTAGCTAATTTCGAGGGTGTAAGGTACCATCTGCACATCATTTTTTTTAAAAAAAATATTTTATTGTATAACATGCTGTAAATCTTATGTCTCTTTTCCATAGATTTTCTCATTTTTCCAATTCAATTGTATGACTGACGTCTTGTGCCCATTTGACCATGACATCTTTAACTTCATCTTTTCAACCATTTCATTCATGACTTCTGCCTAGAAGTGTTTCTATTCAAACCATTTTAAGTCTCCCCACATCATCTGATTCTATGCAGTACACGTAGCAACCGCTTTGCATGCAGTCAACTGATGCGTGGGTCCTTTTGGACCTGGAAAAGGGCATAACGGGGGCAGGCTTATGCGTGCTCCACCTATGCACGTGGGGGCCAGGAACGCAACCCTCACGCAAATTGAGAGTTGCCTGTACTTTCTGGACAACCCTAGCTACATTTTACCTTCTCCTTTCCTTACCACTAATCATGGTAAAGCCTTATCTCTCTCCCCAGCCTCCATCATCTTATGTGGTAAGCAATTTTGGATAGCAACTGCATCACTTCTATATTCTATGCAGTGTTTAACATACAAATGGCAGTTTTCGTAGCATAGCTGAACATCCTGTCACAGGGAAGTTGAAAAGCCAACTCCCAAAAGCACCAAGCATTTTAATTTCTATGCTACCTCCTGCAGTGTGATAGTGAAATACAGCACCCTCCAGTACCTTTCAGGCGGAGGAAATTTTTGGATCCTTCATTTACGAAGCACTGGGCTTGATACACAAATGCTTCCAGGTCATATTCTGGTTGTTCTGCAATATCCAGAAGACAGTTGCAGTCGTTCATTTTCTGAGTACGAAAGGTGAGGAAAGTTAGGAGTTTCTCTTACATTTACGGAGCAAACTCATGTTACTGGAAATATTGGCTTAAAATTTGCCCTGAAATCTTGTTGCATGCTACTTGATTTAGGATAAGCATCATTTCAGAATCACAATTTCAGTTCTTCAACAGTAAAAGCCACTTGAACACAGAGACCATCAAGAAGATTTGGTGCACTACCCATCAATACATACCTCCCTGACATCCTTAAGCTCTTCTATTGCCTTCTCCTCAAGCTCACTTATCCGGCTGACAGCATCACGGAAACTGGTCAGATGAGACAGCTCATCATCAGAAAGCTGCTGTTTTGACAAGAGAAAGTATTAGCACAGCCTCACTAAGCTCTACTCGCCAAACAGATTGCCTTCCCGTTCAGCACATGCAAACCTCATGAAGGTTGGCCGATTCTTCCTCACTGATATCCACCTCTTCATTTTCAGTTTCCATGCAGTTCTGTGCTTCTCCAGTTGTTCCATTGTGAGGGAGCTCCTTCACTCTGAGAACAGAAGGGAAGAATCCAGCCTTGGTAAAGCACTTAATGGCCTGTACACAACACAGGTGAAGCCTGAGGGTAGAACTCAACATTGCCCTCTTCCAGTCATTCTGTCTGCACAAGCATTCCAGCTTGCTAGACAGAACAATACCCCGTCCCCCCACACCCTGTTCTGGAGGTTCTCCCAACCCCCACAAGCCAATTAATTGGGGGCCACAGAGGGGAGGACAGGGGGAATGCCCCATTGCACATGCTGAAGCTCATGTGCAGGGCTTCCACTGGTGGTGCTTGTTAGATGAATCCCACCCTTAAAGTGAAAGCCTGAGGCCATTTGAAAACTGCAATTCTAAAACAGCTTTTCCTTCCACAAAGGACTAATTATGACTAAGATCACTTGTATTACCAACAATTTACCCCAGTGTTAAGGATGAGATTTGTAAGTCCAGAAATCACTCACCTATCAGCATACCGCAAGGTATTTAGGGTATATTCACAGGAATTCATGCCTGGGGAGATCATTGCAATCTGAAAGCAAATTTAAAAAATTAGCCACCTGTATTCATCTCTTCGTTTCTATACAATTACAGTCGCTCTCATCCATCCAGCCTGCAATGCTGTCCTGGCATCTTAAGTTTTCTTGTTTCTGCACCTTCATCATATTTACTTGGAATTTAGACTCCACAGAAATCAATGGGCTTTTTCCAAGCAAACACATTCAGGTTGTCACCCTAATGCAACTAAGACCCTGAAGGAGAGTAATTTTAACAACTGTATGTTGATAAGCTTTGCTCTAGATTCCAACATACCGGCTCATGAATCAGTGCAACAAAATATTTGATCAGGAAGCTTGTTTTGGCTTTCTGCATAAATCAAGAACTGGGTATAATTTTCTTAAGATACACTGGCATAGCTATTTTGCTTATAATAATTATACTTGTTACTAGAAACAGAATAAGATAAAATAAAGTGGTAACTTCAGCAAGTTCCTGCCATTTCTGAGATCAGAAGGCCAGCTATTTAACTTACCATACAGGTTCTGGAATTTGCTCCAATGAAGGAATCCCTCAGCACTTGGGTAAGTTTGCTCTCCCGAAAAGGTGTGTGTTGTTTATTCTGGCCTAGAGCACGGATACATTCCTGGGGGTGGAAGGAGAAATAGCCATATTTGAAGAGTTTAGGATCATCACCATCATGGCTATAGCTAAACACTTTGTTTACCTTAAGTAGAACCTAGTGGACTTCTAACTACTTAGTTAGGATTGCACAGTAGGATGTGGCTCCAGATGTTGCTGACTCCCAACTCCCATCATCTCTGGCCATGTTAGCTGGGCTTGATGGGAGTTAGAAATCTAACATCACCTGATTGGCAATAGCTTTCCCACCTTTGGGGGGGGAAAGGTTGCAATAAATCCTGAAATGTCTCAAGACTGCCCTGCTCTAGGTAACTTTGAAATATTATCACAGGTGCACTTAAAACTTTTGTTTGCCTTGTTCTTGTCTACAACTGCCACAAACTCTTATTGCCTACCATGGAGTTACACTGTACCTTCAATGCTAGCAAACTTTTGTTTATTTCTGCTGCTTCCAACCGTGTCTGCCGATCATTGCTGGAGGTATCAGCACCTCTTTCATTCCCAGCCAAATCCACCAAGGAGAACTTGCCATGAAGTTTTTGTTTTCTGCGCAGAATAATTTGAAAACAAGCATGGGAACGCGAGGAGCTGGCGTTTGCAAATGTATGCCCGGATGTCCTACAACAGAGATAAGAATGCCCATTGGAACATGGGTATTAAATATAATTATATACCAACTGTTCTGTATCTTCACCTCAGAATATGTCAGTATAACTTGTGTTGTCTGTACCTCATCTGTTATGTTCCAATTAATGCATCTACTTAATGTATTAAAAGGATACTAGCCTTTCCAGTTTCAACATGGATCTAAGGATGGGGTCTCCAACCAGGCACCCATATGAATTATGGCAGACATCCATCCCACTTAGGAGCCCACCAAGGCCCTCTGCCCCTCTCTGGTGGGACAGTGTCTTGGGGAAGTTGCCTGATTTTTATTTGATGAAGAGTCTGAGCATTACCAGTTTTTCTTCTGTCATGTCTTCAGTAGTTTTAGATTTGTACATGTGCCCTGGGGCCCAAAAAGGATGGAGACTGCCTAATGTGTTTGTGGGAGGAGGAGGGAGATTATTGGTTGGTTGAGTTTTGTTCTTATGATGTATTTTGTGCTTTTATATTGTATTTTTATGTTGTGAACCACCCTGAGATTTGCTAATGAAGGACAGTATACAAATCTTAATAATGATATTGTTGTTGTTGTTGTTAATGTTCAGTGTTTTGGTGTTCCAGTGACATGAATGACTCTCCCTTCACAGTCCCCAGTCACTTTCTCCGAACTCTCCACATCTATGAATCTCTTTCTCTAGGAATTGCTTTTTGTAGCAATAAAAAGCCCCTAAGGTTTCAAAGATTGGAGAAAAACAGTGAGTTTATAATAAAAGCAAGTAAATTTAGAACATGCAAGTTCAGTTTTACTGGTGCAAAATTTAGGTTTCTTTAGTAGAGAATTTCTCTTAATTCTAACATATTTAAGTGCTTGTCATACAGCTCTTCTTGTTTTACCACCAGAAGACTAAAGGCTATGGATAGTCTCCACGCTTTCTTGCAAATTGTCTTCTAAGTGAAGGTAAAACCAGTTATATATTGTCAACTGCTCCTTTTCCCCAAGAGTTAAGGGAGACATGATAAATGGTCAGATCTACATCCTGCATTAATATTAAACATGCAGCACAACCAACCTGCAGGCACTGCCTATCTCAATCATCCGGATAACATCTTCAGCACAGTTCACTTGCATTTCTTGCAGGCCAACGACCTGAACCTGTTGTTTACCATCCTCCAACACGCGCAGCTTTGCTTTTTTGTTTAAGAGATCAAATAGCTGGATTGGAAAAGAGGGAAATACAAAAAGTTGCAGAAAGATAAGGTGCTAGAAGTGTAGCATTTGAGAAAGCTGCTTTAAAAGGTCTCACATATTTTTAAAATCCTCCTGCAAGCCTCAACATAAAGCTTTCCAATAAAGAAGGGTACAATACATTTATGCATAATAGACTGGAATGTCACTGCAAATTCCCCAAGTCTAGGAACCTTATACCAAGCACCACAAAGATTCAATGACACCACATTTCCCATGAATGTAGAGACTGGACTAAGTATTAAAATCAAGAAACTAACGCATGCAAACTGAGGAGTGGCTTAAGAGGAGCTCAAACCTCTCTCCCAAGAGCCTGCATTTTCCTTGGGATGGTCACATTTTCTATATGTAGCTTGTGGTGTAGCCTCAAGAGCAGTGGGTATATCACATCTCATTCTCAAAAGGACTCCCTCTTCTCAGGTTCACCCAAGTGAACATTAATTCCCAGTGCAAGACCATGCAATATAGTGTAGTGCTCTGCTCCTAAAATGTTTCAAAGATTTCCATTTAGCAGTGTTTAAGATTATACAAACTGTAACAAAGCTGTAACCCTAAGAAGTCTAAAATGGCTTACAATGAGAAGACACCTCTCGCCACTGCTAAACTACCCCAGCTGCAGAAAGGGGATGTTAGTCTAATACTCCCTGCCATCACCAGATTATATATAGAAGATGCCAACTCATCTCCAGCACTCTCAGATCTCAGGATATATGAAGAATATTTAAAAATACACATGGCCTCACCTTTCCATTATATATTTCAAAGAAAGTCACGTACACTTCCAGACCTAGAGCCTTATATCTTGGCTGGTTCTGAAGAAGGAAGACATCCTGTGCTGGTAAGGGAAAGACATTTACAAGACAATTATCAAGAGTTCTATGTGCTTTGGGGTCCTTTCTAGAAGTTCTTTTACAGCTTATAAAGTGGTTATCTAAAGCATTTGCTGTGGACATTAGTACTTAATGTATACAATTTAACCAGAAGTTTAATTGGAAGAGCTTCACATAGACCTTCCACATTACAATCTATTTTTCCTTATGTTTCCAACTTTTTAAATAAAATTCAAATGAAAATGGTACATACATGCAAAAGCATATATTCCTTTAGAGGCCTTCTGCACTTTCCCAGAGAAGTCACCTCCCATAGTCTAGAAAGAGAAAATATATTAAGAGGCAGGTTCTCAGCAGTTATAAGGGAATCTATTTTCTGCAACTTTGATTACAGTATTTGCAAGCACAAAAAATCAATGTTTAAAAGCAGTGGAATTCAGTCCCTGCAGGATCATGCAACAGCAGTCCACACCCAAAAGCTCATTTAAAAGCCACGTAAGTGCAGCAGCTATGACTATATAGATAAATGCTGTGATAGGGCCTTAAGTTCACCAAGCTAAGTCAGAGTGAAAAGGTTCATTAATATCCTGCAATACATACACACATCCCTCAAGAACAAGACACTTACATGGGTTTTTCCACTTCCAGTCTGACCATAGGCAAAACATGTAGCTTTCCCTCCTTCAAATATGGTCTGTACAAGTGGTCTAGCAGTGAACCTGATCAAACCATAACAGGAAAATGCAAAATATGAATGGATGAGTGAAACTATCACAGTACAAGTGAATTCTCAAAACTCAAATCCCCATAAAACCATTTACAAGAGCACCCACTAAAATAACTCCATTACTGCTTAATAACTCAAACACTGACAAGATCAGAAGTCTAGAAATTTGCTTGATCACAAGAGCATTGCAGGCTGAATACAAGAAGTTCCACTAGAGGCTCAAGAGCTACCTTTCTACACTTTCAGCACTCAAAGCATAATGTTGCTTTATAAGGGGCTATCAGAAGCTCTTGGGTTTCTGAACCCTTTGCTACTATGTATTATCATGCTACTGCTGCATTGGTAAGTTGATGAGGGCTGATTAGCAGTACAGTGGTACCTCTGTATGCGAACGGGATCCATTCCGGAGCCCCGTTCACATCATGAGCAGAACGCATCATGAAGCATTATATGTGCGCAACGCAATTCGGTGCTTCTGCGCATGACGTCATTTCACGCATCTGCGAACCGCCGAACCTGGAAGTAACCTGTTCCGGTACTTCCAGGTTTGGCGTGTTCATAACCCACGCCGAACGCAACCCGCAGCAGCCGCAACACGAGGTATGACTGTACCGTACTTTTATTCGTCTGATTTTGTGTTTTATATCATTTTTGGTAAACTGCTGTGTGACCTTTAAAAAAAATTAAAAGTGGGATATAGCTGTAGTGCTAACAGAAAGGATTATGTCTACTCCCTGGGGACAGGTACAATCCCATTAGAGCTGAAGAGTGAGGCACAGGGGTTCTGCCCCTCTAGCTTTACACCTCTGTCTTAGAAGCCTTAGGAAAACCTTCTCATCTCAAGTACAAACAGGGAAGGAGAACCTCTGACCTGCAGAACATACTGGCCTATGAGGCCATTCTGGGCAAGTCTTGCCCACCCTGCACCCAATGCCATGCATGAAGTCAGGTATGGACAGGTAAAGACAGAGCTTCAAAATAACAACTGGGAGCTTCAAGTGAACTCTCAATTGTTCCATTTTAGCAGCAACGTAAATGGAAACAGCTTCTACCTCCCAGTGCTACTCTTTGAACCTCTGGTTTTCCTCAAAGAGCAGCAACTATTTGAAAGCCCTTTTGCACAGTCCCACACAGCTTTTCAAACATGCAATGCAAAAGGGCTTTCAAACAGTCCCAACAATCCAGGTTTCATAGCAAAGAATCAACCAACATCGTAGTGACGTCAGATTTGGCTTACCAGGGGTGGGGAGAAAAAGATTTAGCCTACTGGCCAGAGAAACTCCATCACCTTTGCCATAAAGGACTTCCCTATATACCATGAAGACTGATGTTTAAATACGAGAGGGATAAAGTTTCTGCTCCCAACACCGAGAAAGAACAGATTTGGGAAAGATAGTTAATATGCTTTATTTCTCAAGTATCAAGGATTTCCAGTTATTTTGCCTAACGCCAAACTGTAATTTGGTGTGATGTATTAATTGATTCTTAGTGTGGAATTTTTCTGGTTCCTCAGGAGAAATTATTGCAGAATGTTACATTTCCAGTGCTGCTTCAGATTCACCACCTCCCAAATGAAGCCTCAGCACAAGCCCCTTACCCATGAAGGAGCTCCATGCAGCAGGTTCCCCAGGTAAGGATCTTCCACCTATCTAGCAACTTCTGTGCATGTAGTGCCAGCATATAAATGATGCACAGATATGAGCTTATACAATAGGCAATAAAGTTTTTTTAAGTGGCATCTGCTGCCTGGAGTGCCTGTATGGGTTAAAATCTTTGACAGCTGCATGGAGGAAGATTCACATGTGAACGGGCCCTCCACGTCTACTGCCCCATTTGCCAAGTGTCACAACTCTGTACTCTTCATTCACTGCCATTGAAAGGAAAGACATGCATTACCAATAAACCATTTCATTGGAAGCTTTTTCATCAAACGAGAAGTCAAATCGAAAAGCCTGGTTTTCAAGGTATTTCGTCAGATCCACCTTCACCTTTGGTTCATGTACTAGGATGCTGTTCTTGCTGGCAACAGTAATTATATCACATTCTTTCTTTCCAAGTTCTGTTTAGGAAACAAAAGTAGTTCACACTATAAAGTTGAACCCTATTGATTTGCAATGTTTTGTGGAACTGAAAATCTGAGCAGGAAAGCAAAGGTTGAACAACTTGGCATGGGATTTTCAATAGGAGATGAGCAGCAGAAGGGAAGCACTGAGGTAGTAAAATGTTAACTGAAAAAATTAAACCATGGGTAGGCAAACTAAGGCCCGGGGGCCAGATCCGGCCCAATCACCTTCAAAATCTGGCCTGCGGACAGTCCGGGAATCAGCGTGTTTTTACATGAGTAGAATGTGTCCTTTTATTTAAAACGAATCTCTGGTTTATTTGTGGGGCATAGGAATTCATTCCCCCCCCCCCAAAAAAAAATATAGTCCAGCCCCCGACAAGGTCTGAGGGGCAGTGGACCGGCCCTTGCTGAAAAAGTTTGCTGACTCCTGAATTAAATATTAAAGGGAGTTGACAAACTGTACAAGCATCCTGCTAGAGGTTTGCTAAAGAGGTCTTCTGATATCTTATTCCTTCCTCGTTGGAGCAAAATACATGACATTGGTTTTAAAAGACAACCATTTTCATCAGTAACCAAGTTCCAACTGACAGAAATCTGCCATAATTTCTGCACTGACATACTCCACAGAATTCAGCATAAAGAACAGTGTTGGACCAACCTGTCAATTACTAAACTCCACAGATGCCACTTTACCTTGTTTATTTAAGGGTCGTTTCCTCACACAGACACAAATTCTATGTTCTTCTATCTTCAAAAAAGGAAAGAAAATTTCACATTAAGACCAGCTCTTTGGCATCTTTATTCACTAAGCTGTATCAGAGAAGGTGATGATGGGATACTCTGCAACACCCAACAGTATAATGCAATTCCCTAGTATAAGAAAGTTTTAAGTAGTAAGAGTTTTTGTTGCAGTTATGAAGACTTGTAACATCACTGTCAATATTAGCCCTTCTTCAGTAATAAATTAAAAATAATAATAATAATAATTTATTTATACCCTGACTATCTGACTGGGTTTTCCCAGCCACTCTGGGCAGCTTCCAACAAAATGTTAAAATACAATAATATATTAAACATTAAAAGCTTCCCTAAACAGGGCTGCCTTCAGATGTCTTCTAAAAGTCTGGTAGTTGTTTTTCTCTTTGACATCTGGTGGGAGGGCGTTCCACAGGGTGGATGCTACTACTGAGAAGGCCCTCTGCCTGGTTTCCCTGTAACTTGGTTTCTTGTAGCGAGAGAACTGCCAGAAGGCCCTCGGCACTGGACCTCAGTGTCTGGGCAGAATGATGGGGGTGGAGAAGCTCCTTCAGGTATACTGGACCAAGGCCGTTTAGGGCTTTAAAGGTCAGCACCAAGACTTTGAATTGTTCTCAGAAACGTACTGGGAGCCAATGTAGGTCTTTCAAGACCGGTGTTATGTGGTCTTGGTGGCCGCTCCCAGTCATTGGTCTAGCTGCTGCATTCTGGATTAGTTGTAGTTTCCGAGTCACCTTCAAAGGTAGCCCCACGTAGAGCGCATTGCAGTAATCCAAGCGAGAGAAACTAGAGCATGCACCACTCTGGCCAGACAGTCTGTGGGCAGGTAGTGTCTCAGCCTGCGTACCAGATGGAGCTGATAAACAGCTGCCCTAGACACAGAATTAACCTGCGCCTCCATGGACAGCTGTGAGTCCAAAATGACTCCCAGGCTGCGCACCTGGTCCTTTAGGGGCACAGTTACCCCATTCAGGATCAGGGAGTCCTCCACCCCTGCCCACCTCCTGTCCCCTAAAAACAGTACTTCTGTCTTGTCAGGATTCAACCTCAATCTGTTAGCCGCCGCCCATCCTCCAACCACCTCCAGACACTCACACAGGACCTTCACCGCCTTCACTGGTTCTAAAAGAGGTAGAGCTGGGTATCATCCGCTTACTGATGAACACCCAGCCCAAACCCCCTGATGATCTCTCCCAGTAAGTCATATAGCCAACAAAGGTCCCATTCCTATGTAGAATGGCACCAGCTGTCATGTGCAGTTTTCTTATCGAGATAGTTCTGCATATATGCAAATAATGTTAATGTGAAATACTACAAAACAACTATGGCCCCCAAAAAGCATTTTCCAAAACCCTGTACTGAACTCAGTCATGTAAATTTTTAAAAAAATCCATTGTGATTTTCTTTATTTGCAATATATATATTAGTCATAAACATTGATTCATGCAAAGTTGATTTTTTTTTATTTTACAACCCCCCCACGATGTTCCAAATGTCTATTTAAAATCATTTAAGTTAAGTAGTTTCAGTTTTTAAACAATGGTATCATTCCACAAATCACCATGGGTTCTTGGAGGCCTATACCCACATTTATCAACATTATATGTGATAAAAATATACCAGGTTGATGAAAAATAGATATTTATATGACTTGTCTAGACAAAGCAGGCAGGTAGAGAAAGTCAGTGCGTACTTCTAGAAGTCACATGCTTAATGCAACTTTAGCCCAATGATAGCTATTCCACTCCCTTGAGTGGTTATCACTTGTGAAAATTTTAATAATTTGCCAAGTCACAGTATGATCCAGCAGCTTACCGATTTCATTGAGCACTAGATCTGTTTAATGTTCAATGCACATTCCTTGACACCATTTTAAAATTCTTCAGGACATACAATCAATAAATGAGCAAGATTACTTTGATAATCCCAGATAATACATTGAGAGCTCAAATGGAGTCCCATTCTTTAATAGTTTACTTCAGTTACCTAGATCTTGATGTTCATAAAGTATTTGTTACCTCCTTAAAATATAGCAACTGTACATCAATAATTGTGTTTATTTGAAGATGAATACTAAATTAAGAAGACACTTGGAGGGGGAAATGTGGCTAGTTAGTTGCAAGTATTTACTTACCGGATCATTCATTGATATCGACTGACAAACAATATTGGCTCTATATTCCTTGACCATCCGTGCAAAATCCCAGTTTGGACAACTACTGTCATATTCCTGTAAGGCAAAGTAGTAACTTGCTATAGAGAAAATTATGCAACTTTTCTTCCTAAGAATGTGCAACACTACCGATTAAGAAATAAAAGTACAGAGAGCAGGAAAGGTCTTCCTTGGGGCAAAAGTTTTACTTTATGCTTTCATCCACTGTTATTAAAGCTTCACTACTATACATTTTATAAAGCTCCCCCCACTCCCCGCTTCCAGTTCTAAATGAGATTCCTTGAGCTCTTAAGTTCCAACTAGCTGCTCTCCATTAAGTTCAGGGGCGTCGCTGGGGAGGGGCGGTGGGGGCGGTACGCCCCCAGTGACAGGGTGAGCAGCGGCGGGTGGGGGCGACCCCTCCCGCCACTCCCACGCGCGCTGCGCCCTCCGTCACCCCGGGAGCAGCAGCACACGGATGGGGTGCTGCCGCCGCTTTTTTTCGGCAGGGGGGGTCGACCAGCGAGGGGGGGTGTCGCGCTTGTCCCCCCCCTCATCGCTGGTCACCACCCCCCGCCGAAAAAAACCGCGGGGGGGGGGGGCCGGGAAAGGAAGCAGAGCAGGCGCGTTTAAGCGCCGCTCTGCTTCTTTTCCAGGCTTTCCGCTGCTTTTTTTCGGCGGGGGGGGGGCCGACCAGCGAGGGGGGGGTGTCACGCTTGTCACCCCCTCCTCGCTGGTCACCCCCCCGCCGAAAAAAAACCGCGGGGGGGGGGGCGGGGAAAGCCTGGAAAGGAAGGAGAGCAGGCGCGTTTAAGCGCCGCTCTGCTTCTTTTCCAGGCTTTCCGCCCGCTTTTTTCGGCGGGGGGGGGCCCGACCAGCGAGGGGGGGTCACGCTTGTCACCCCCTCCTTGCTGGTCACCCCCCCCCGCCGAAAAAAAACCGCGGGGGGGGGGCGGGGAAAGCCTGGAAAGGAAGCAGAGCAGGCGCGTTTAAGCGCCGCTCTGCTTCTTTTCCAGGCTTTCCGCCCGCTTTTTTTCGGCGGGGGGGGGCCGACCAGCGAGGGGGGGTCACGCTTGTCACCCCCTCCTTGCTGGTCACCCCCCCGCCGAAAAAAACCGCGGGGGGGGGCGGGGAAAGCCTGGAAAGGAAGCAGAGCAGGCGCGTTTAAGCGCCGCTCTGCTTCTTTTCCAGGCTTTCTGCCCGCTTTTTTCGGCGGGGGGGGGCCGACCAGCGAGGGGGGGCACGCTTGTCACCCCCTCCTCGCTGGTCACCACCCCCTGCCGAAAAAAAGCCTCGGAAAGGGGGAAATCCCCCCTTTCTGCATACACGTGCGTCGTGACGTCACGATGACGTCACGACGCACGCGTTGTGCCCCTCCCCCAGGGGGGTGCCTCTGCGCTGCCGCCGCCCCCAGCAGCGCAGAGGCTAGCGACGCCACTGATTAAGTTGGTCTAATTGTAGCCTTGATATACTTAAAGTATGGCAAGCAAGTATCATTTTTTCTTAGGACAGGTTTTAGAGAAACTGCCCAGGCAGTTTTCTGTAATGTGTCGGTCATAAGGACCTTTCAAAACTAGAAGTAGGAATAAAAATCTAGAACTCAGTTTGGTATGCTAAATGCTTTTAACTTTGAGAAACCAGAACTAATTTCATTCCATGCAATAAGAAAAGCTAAATTGCTTATTTTAATCAGATTACATAGAGAACAATGATGAATATCCACGCTCTGCATGTCACCCAAGATACAGCTATTGAATGAAACATCCTACAGAATGTTTCACATGCAAGTGTCACATTCTTACCTGTGCCCGCTTATTTCTTATTTCAGAGAACTGGGCCCTTTTCTCTTCCCTCTTATTTTTCATTTTGTCCATCTCTTTTACAATGTTCGATTTCCTACGAGCTAGAAGAAGCAAGAATGTCATTACTGTTACAGAAATGAAATGGCCTACATCCAAAAATTGATCATCTATCCGCAAGTCTCCGAGAGGCAGTCTTAAAATAAAAATCAGATGTATCATTTTATTGTCGTGTAATTTTCTACAGTCATAGGTGATATTTAAGACAACAGGAGTGTTCAGGTTCTTCAAGTTTCCTTGGAAGTCATCCACTTTGGCTGGAAGCCCTTCCTGCCAATGCTAGATGCATGGAAACTGACTGGTTGCTTTGTGGTGATAGTGAGCTCTCTGCAAATGCCAAAATACACTTGAAATACTACTGTACTTCTTATGTTCAGGAACTAAGCTTTTATTCAAGCTTGGATGCAAGAATGAAGACCAGTTCAACCTAAGTTTTGGTGTCCATCCTCAACTATATTCAAACCTCCATTAAGATGGTAGTACAAAGCTCTCTACCAGACTGAACAAAGCCATTGAGGATATTGATTTAAAGAACCATGAAGCAAGCTGGGAACCATATTCCTACCTTGAATTGCAGCAGAGACCATTCTCAAAGTCTGTGGAGTGTCTTCTGTCATTTCATTCCCATTTGGTTGCACATTACATCGATCAGTAGAATAGCTGACCCTAGATCGAGTTCGTACAACTGTTGAGACAGGAAATCAGTGGGTAAAAGCATTACTCAAGGCAACACAAGAAATAGTGAGGCTTTGTAAATTTACAAGGTCTTATGCATAGAGATGAGAGCTGCCCTACCCCTGTGAACACTTGTGCGATACAAATGCAAAATCATAGTGTGTTGTACAACTCACCAGGAAGAGCAGAGTGGCTTCGTGTTCGTACAGGAGCAGGCAATTCTACCTCCATATCATTTTCCAGGGGGCTGTTCTGAGTTTCTGCTATGACAGACATCTTGCTAGCTTGCAATCGCAGTACTAAGGAAGCAAGGGGAAAGTGCCATGAATTGCCAACTTAATAATATAGTGGTGCCCCGCTAGACGAAAATAATTCGTTCTACGAATTTTTTCGTCTAGCGCTTTTTTTGTCTAGCAAAGCGGCAATGACAGCCGTGCTCCGCTAAACGAATGCCGTTCGCCTAGCGAGTTTTTCGTCTAGCGAGGCATTCGTCTAGCGGGGCACCACTGTATACAGCAAAATTGACTCAAAAATGTTTGCGTATTTTTGTGTTTGTACAAAGCAGTACAATACGATTTCAGCAAGCATTTAGGAACTAGAGGTCAGTTTGGTAAAACCCAGTTTAAAGGCTGTATTTAACTAACTTTTACTTGTAGTACACCCAATGAAATTAAATGCCACGACTAACAGATCCTGTTTAGTTGAATAAACCCCTAGAGAACAGTGTAAGGGTGGTATTTAACTACGTTTTACTTGGAGGGACAGATGTGGCTCATCAACCTGGGAAGGTAGCCCATCTAGGAGAAGGAAAACTCTATGCAATTTTAATAAGGTATTCAGAAAGGCATGTTTCTACAACCTAAATTAGAGGAAAGGACTTCAAAAATGGAAATGTGAGGGAATATTACCATATAACTGATGAGCAATATGGAGGCAACAAGATACTGCTAAGATTTATTTCCTGAACATAATTCAGAAAATGAAAGACCTCTGGAACATATATTTATTGTGATGCAGAGTAACTGAACTTTTTTTTAAGTTTTAATAAATGCTTTGGGAAGAATAACCATTAGTATTATTTCAATTTATTACCTGCCCTTCACCCTATGGTCCTTGGGCAGATTACAATAAGTTAAAGTACAACATTAAAAATTGTTTTAAAAACTAACAAGTACAAAAAATACACCACCACTGCAATATATAGAGTGGGTCCTTATTAGTATTAAGCATATATTATGACACTTCTGTGACAGTGGCTACATAGAATTCCAAAAATAAGAAGTGAAGGGAGAATCAGGCTCTGTAATACATATGTCTTCCAGTTCCCAGTAACCTAGTAAATCTGAGACAAAATTGCTTCAAAATCAGATGCAGCGTACAGAGTTCTTTTCCAATAGAGGGTTAAAACTATTCATAATATCTTGAAGCAAATAAATTTGTTTTTACCTTCTTTCGGAGCAGGAATTTTTGAGAGTGTTGTTCTGCGGGTTTGCCTCTGAAGTAAAAAAAAAAGTATTGTAGTCTACTGAGCATTAACACAAACCCCAGTTTGCAACATAATAAATTTGGAATATTAATGGAATTGTTTTAATGAGAATTGCTAACTGTCAACTTACAAATATTGTAGAGAACATAGAAATACATAATCTAAAAATTACAAAACTCAGAAAATTTTAGAAGTTATATTAATTTCTGTGTATTCCCCAAAATAAAACTCAAAAAGAATTTTAGGACAACCAGATTGGCTAATTCGATCCAGGAAGATTGAGAGTAGATTACAGCTAAATATTTCAATGGATTTTTAACAGTAAATTTGAATGTCAGTGGAAAACTACTAGCAATGTTTATCAAACATCAAATGCCTCCCACAGGAATTTAGCTTCTGGTTAGTTAATAATGCAATTATAGTTATCTGGCAACATAAGGCAATTCAAAAGGCTTATACTTCCCTTCCTACATGGGGGTGTCACAAAAGCTAGCTGAAAATTAGCTCTTGAGAAGAGGGATACACTGGCAAAGGAACATATGCAAAGCACGCTTATGATACCATACAGAAACCAGGTACACAAAGAATCTAACTGAAAATTGAATAGGGCTTTGTTACATTGAAGAAATCCATTTTCATTTGTATCTTCATAAAATTCCATAATTGTCATTACAAATAGTTTGGCAAATGCTTAAAACAGTTTGGCTTGTTTTATAACATACTGTATTTAAAGAACCACCAACACTTTAGTTGGCTGATTTGTTTTCATATGCTTGGTGCTCCTGCTGAAGGGGGTGGGGAGGGAGATTTATGCAAATTCCTTCCCTGCCACTGCAACCTGCTGTAAAGATGTACCAGAGAGTTGGGGGGACCTTTCAAAATAGAGTGGTAGGTGGTAAAGAAACAAGGAGTGGGAATTAGTGAAAAGCACTACTATACTGTTTTGTCAATAGGTACAGCTGGATATCAGCCCCTTCCATTTATGAAAGGAGATACAGTACTGTACTTTAATACAACCACACTTTTTCCACCCGACCATTCCTATGAATGAAGTAAAAGTTAATTTCTGCTGTATAATACTGCCATCTATTAAATATGGACTGCAAGATTTTAACATGTATGCTAGGAGGGGTACTGAATGCTACTTTAAAAAAGAAAGCCATCAAACTCAGGGAGAATATTAGATAAATAACCAATATAATTAATTGCAGAAGAAATGGTTAGTTTATTGATGGAGAAGTTTTGACAGGATTAAGTTTTAAAAGACATTGTTCTGCCTCATTAATATTAACTGGACCTATCTGCTATCTGACTAGGCAGGTACTGTATAATGATTTCCCTGTAGGTGACCAATGTAACAAAAAACAGTATCAAATCAGAATGCAGAACTTGATTTTATATGCTGCTTTTCAAGCAACCAAGCTGAGCTCAAAGCAGCTCACTACAGTATCAGATGAGTCAATCTCAAGTATTTGCAGCCCAAGAATCTAGTCTTAAGGGTACAGAGAAAATAAGAATTTGACTCAAAGCATTTTGCCATCATGGCTATAATCTAAAGGACTGCTTGAAAAATATATTTGGCAGCTCAGCCCAGCGGTTCCATCAACCAACGCGTAGCTTGGATCCTGCAATCGCCCACAGCGGTTTGAAAAATATATTTGAATGAACTTGCTACCAACAAAGGCAAACACCAGAAAAATTGAAAACGTTTCTCTGTATAATGGATACACTTCTAGGAGAGACCCAAGAACTCGTGGTCTTAAAAAGAAACTTACTACATCCAACATCCAACAGAGCAGTTCCATTAGTGCAGGGGCTTTTGGCTGTGTAACAAATGTCCCTTCTCTCTCCTCTCCCTATGCAACTCCTTCAATCAGCTCTAGCGGATCCCCCAACCCTCAACAGAAGGTTTGGGGTGGGCTCAGGGAGAGAGAGCTGAGGGGGGTAGACCGAGGGACAGTTCAATTGTGCAAGTGGAAATGTTTGCACTAGCAGTGTTAACATAATAGACAAGCCTTTGCTGCTGTATTTTCCTAACAAGGAGGAAGTTTATCTCTGAAGTTTGTGTTGCGGAATTAATAGCACGAGCATCAAGCCTGTGCCTGCTCCGGAGGCTTATATTTGAATCACCTGTTGTCAAGTGACTGACAGCTGTGTGACCCTTCCCATCTGTCAGAATGGACCACTCACCCAAAAATCCCCCACCCCTGAACTACATGATAATGTGCACAGGGTAAGCAGCAGAAACTGACTGCACATAAGCCACAGTGAAGTGAAAGGGTAGATAATCCAAGATCATGACAATAGAGCAGCAAGTGCAAGGCAAAAGGCAGTTTGGACAGTGGTAGAAAGCTTCAGGTAGGGCAGTCCTACAAAGCAGTGGAGAGCAGGGGCTTCTGTGCGTCCAACAACAAAAGAAAAATCAGTATTTTCAAATCCAAGCCTTCAGGAAAAGCTGCAGGTCCTACAATTCCCTCCTCTTGGCAATTATCTGACACAGAAGCCCCATGTGCCTTTGGACATGGTTCCCTTAGCTTTACCTCTCACCATTTGCCTAAGCTAGCACTGTCCAAAATGCTCTTTCTACATATTACCCCACCATCTCTCTCCTTTGCCCTTCAAATTTTCCCTTTCAATTGTCATTGCCTCATTCCTAGTCCTCTGAGGCAGTGTGCATATCCGTATCCCTAGGGCTCCTGTACCCAATGTCTTGCTCCTCCATCACAAGAGAGTTTGGCCATACTGCTTCCCCCCAGCACCACTGTTCAGGTGATGTAACTACTACCATATTAAGACATGGATGCAGAAAAGCTTCAATTAGCACTTTTAGAGGATACTAGAATAAAGACATTGGGGGGGGGTGATCAGAAATTATCCCCAGGAAAGTAAATCAACAGAGATGCTGTTAGTATACTTTTTTAAAAAGGATTAAAAACGCTAAAAGACGTAAACTTCTTTTGCATTATTAATCCATATTTTGAGACCTCAAATCAATATAGAGGCAAGCATTAAATAGTAAAAGATTAAAAGCTATAAAAACAACTCACTAAGTTTCAAACCATCTTTAAAACTCAGTAGGTTCAGATTTTTGCTGCTTGGCAAGTATCAAAGGAAAAACTCCAGGATAACCTACCTGTGTGGTTACATTTTCCTGGGCAAGATGGCTTTCTTTCGCAGCAGCAACAACTGGAGATGTAAACAGCTCTGGATTTATTGCTACCACATCATCAAGGTCAATCTGCAAGGGGAAAACAGACACAAAACACAGGATGAGCCATTTACCACATAATTAATCATCAGCCTTAAGCGTATGTGTTAAGCAATCGACCACATGCCTAAGCACCAGGACCATCAGTCGGCAATTTGTTTGGCATGACCAGTTTAAAGCAATGAATTCACAGCTCTCATGAGTTGATATACAATATATTAAAACAAGTTGCCCACCAATATAGTGTTCCAGGAGGCTCTTATTTCACAAGACACCAGCAAAGCCCATTTGCTACAAATGCTTTAATCTCTAGTAGCTAATCTTAGTACATCCCAGTCATTCCTTGATTTCCGCTGTAAGCTCCTAGTATTTGTAAAGCAGTTATTACTTACTGAAACAAATTCTTAGAAAGACTGACACTCCAAAAAATGAAGTGTTTACTAATCTAAAACTAATCAGTTAGGCTATGCAACTGATTTCTCCCTCTTAGCTTTGTTCATGTGCAGAGGTAGAGTGAATAAGTCATGCCCCACAGCCTATCTGCTTTACCTTAAGAATGACATCATAATCCTATTGCTAGTGCTGCAATATTCTAACAGTCATTTTCATGAGCTACAGAGGCACCCATAGAGCAGGCAGGAAGTATGAATTTGAAGTCTCCAGATCAACTATTCAACTTCTACACATATCATACCATGTTGGGAAATGTTGTCTCTTATTCATTTAACATAAGAGTTTGTTTCGTGGTTAATAAAAAAGCTCCAAGTAGGTGTTTAGTATACACACTTATCAGCCAACATTCAGCCTGATCCTAGTCATGTTTACTCAAAAGCTAGGCTCTACTGAGCTCAATATATTCACAACTTACTCCCAAATGAGTAAATTAGTTTTGCAGCCTATATGATACAACTTTCTAAGCAAAAAGAGTGCCATTATTACAACAATATCTAGGGGTTAGGGTTACTCTTAGCCTCAGCTGCTTGACTGCATAAGTAAAGAATGCGGATATATTTCAAATTCTCACCTCTTTCCCTTTGACAATGTTATTTTCTGTCCATTCTACAGATACCACCATTTTTTCCAGACTCACTGTCTTGATTGTGGCACCATGGACTGCACCTGAATAGGGGGGGAAATCATTTCAAAAAAGGCTAGTTTCCTCAAATCAGAGAACCACAGAGGAACTAGATGCCTTGAAATATCAACTAATCTGAAACATGCACCATGAAACTTGTCACAAAAGTACAAACACATCTGTGAGCTTCCACTCTAAGCAGAAAAGTATTAATGGAGTACCATAGGTAACGATTTGCTGCCCTCTTTTGAGAGACAGTTCTAGGTATTTATTTATTTTTGCAGTAATTCTTTCTCGTCTCCCTGGGTCACTTCCTTGACAGTCTTAATAAGTTTGCTAAGTTTTATGACTATCAATCCCTTAACACCAACTTGGACAAAACCATGTTCTGGACACTAACATGGCCTACGATGTAGGAATGATATAATGATATATCACAGTCTGAAATAAGGATGGAGCTATGCAGAGGCATTGACTGGCTTCACAGTTCTTCCCGCATCATGATTTTTGCATAGTGCACACACAGACACATCACGATTCGCAATATATTGCCAGGTGAAAAATTATGAGACAAATATCACAATATGAACATCAAACTGGTTTTAGATGATATATCAATATATGGCCCAGCCCTACTACTATTCCTAGAGAAGCTCAGTGTTTTTTTGGCACCCCCTCCCCAAAAACACGGTTAGTTATACCTCTGCTAGCTATTGTTGATAGTTTCCAGGTTAGTACCATTATCAACAGAATATGGCTTCTTGTATCCAAAGCTCAAAATTCATTTTAGAAAAGTGTCTGCAGAAGAGGTGAGGAATCCCCAGCCAAGAAGGGCATAGGTGATTCTCCTAGCTTCTCTAACCAGCCCTTGGGACTCTCCCCAGGCTCTGTTCGGCACCCACTTTGAGTGCTTTTGTCTGGCTGGAATATATCTTTGAAATGTGATACTGCAATGCCTCTTGAACACATCTTTCCATCCAGAAAAGCATGTGTGCATACACAACCCTCTAGCTTTTGCGTGGCTGGAATATAGCCTACTGTACAAAGGGTTCCAATTCTTATCTGTCCACTTTTGCCTCTGGCCAAGGTTTGCACCTGCTGACCCCACCCCCAAATCAAGCAAATCAATAAAACTACTTAACTAACCAAAGTTCTGCCCCCTCCCAAAAATAAATCTGTTCCCCTAACATAAACCATGGCTATCCCCATGCCGCTGGCCCCTGTAAATTTGCCCAGAATGGAATGTGGCCCTCAAATGGAAAAATTGTAAGTAAAAAGTCTTTTGAAAAAGTCCTTAAAACCATTTCGTAAAATTAACTGTTCACTATAAACTGAGGCAAAGTGATCATGTGAACATCTGCATTAGCAGCTTGTTAGCTTATAGACACAATTCAGAGTTATGTTATTAACCTATAAAGCCCTTAACAGCCTGGAACTCAAATTACTAACGGAAACGCCTCATCTTATTAGCATTGGAGTGTCGGGGAGGGAAAGAATTTCACCAGATTTGTATTCAACTACGCAACGTCTGAAGCAGCTCTACTGCATGAGGGAACCTTGTTGCTGTTAAACAAGTCTGTAGATGGGTCAGTGCCAGGATGGGAGCCCACCTGAGAACAGCGTGCAACGCCCTCTTGGCTTCCATGGCGGAAGAAAAGTGGGGGATAAGTACTGTATAATGAAATAAAAACCAAGCAGGGGCTTCTCTATCTGGCTATATGCTGGGTTCCTTCCTATCAGTAAATTCCATTGCCCGCTAGAAGGAAGGCGAGGGTAACTGCAGCGCATGCGCATTAATTCTACAAAGGCCCAGAAGAGGCTGAAAACTTTGGTTACGGCAAGAGGAAAAAGACACACCTAATCAGATCGCGATTTTTGTCAGACTCCGGTCCTTTACTTACCATTGCTACGCTGAATATAAATCAACAACCCGGGCTGAAGGCATCTATAAACGCTTGGGTCCATAGTACTGGAAAAGTCTGGTTCTCTAGCGTCAGCAAAAAAAAAAAAAAGGGAGCACCTCTCACTTCACAGACCGGTATCGAAAAGAAGCATCGAATCAACTGCCGCCGTTTTGAACGGGGCGCGCCGCAAAGCCTGCCGGGAAGCTACGTCCGTCAGGTGACGTAAACGCCTACAAAAAAAACTACATCTACTAGCACGACTTGCGGCGCCCGACCCCTAATTGTTTCCCCATGTTTTCTGGAGATTTACACTTCTGGACATTTCCGGAGCCTCCCCGGAGGAGCATTCTAAGGGGGAAATGTCCTCTCTTGTGATGGAGAAGCAGATATATAGGTAGACGAATGACGGGGTCTTTTAGTGCAGATTAATTGGTATCTCGTAATTTTTAACTTTTCTGTTTTCAACCTTTTTGCGTTTTGCCCGATTCATTTATTTTTGCCTTTTGGTATACAACTTTTCCTTTTTTTGAATCTATGGGAATCTCGTGATGATTGCCAATGCAATATTATGCACATACTGTATCGTATTCATGGCATTTTATCCCGCTCTTCCTTCAAGCTCAGGCACCCCGCCATCCGTTTTTATTCCCTTAACACACTTATAAGATGGGCTGCCTGAGAGACACAAGCCCAAGATCACCGAAGGAGTTTTGTGGCGGAGGGGGCATTTGCACAGGGTTCCCCAAGGCTACATCGGAACGCTACATTTCCAGCAGTGCTTCATTCATTGATACACAGTAAAAACAAAATAAAATAAAAAATTCCTTCCAGTAGCACCTTAGAGACCAACTAAGTTTGTTCTTGGTATAAGCTTTCGTAACTGATATACAGTAAATCGTGATTAACGTAGAAATAATCAGACTTTTTAAATTTCTGCTTCGGGCTAAACACGTAAGAGACTGCGCTAAGGGTTGGCATTAAAAGAAACGTACAGAATCACTCTCAACAATACCGTTTTACGGGTGTTGGTTTTTGTGAAGTTAATAAGCATTCAAATCTATTTTTAACAGCAAAGAAGTAGCCCCACCGAAGCGGGGCCTCAAAAAATTAGTTGTAAACTCATAACTGTTCCTCTCCACGGAAATCTTTAGTAAAAGGCGAAAGATTTATACGATCTGAAGAGAAACCAGAGTATGAACTTATGCACCGTGGTAGATTTGCTGGAGTAACCACGCCTGCTTCTTAGGTGATAGCAACTCCTTTAAATCCAGGGTTAAAATCTTGCTTTTCAACAATGAGTTATATTCCGGAATTTCTACTTGCTTTTAGAACGAGCACTTGTAATATTTTACAACAAAAATAAACAGAAAATACAGATACAACAATTAATTCAGCGCACTGCATTATGGTTGTGACTAAATGCAAAATAAGCTCACAAACTCTTCCTGCTTTACGCCCCGCCCTCGCCCAAGCCGTCAGCAGCGGGCGGGTGCCCATATCTGTCAGTGGCTTCGTTCGCTGCTACAGACGTGTTGGGTCTTGTTCATAATGGCAGTTCAATTTTCTACATATAGTACTTGAAAAGTGATACTGCTGGATAATTACGTAGTGAGCAATGTGACTAACACGCAGGAAGTAGCAAGGCACATAAAAATCTACACTTGGCTATAACAACACACTAATGAATAGTTTCCTTTCAATCTATCATCTCCAAGGAAGAAAAAAATGCCCTTTTTCAAAAAAGAGGATTTCATACTAAACAATATCATATTTGCCAACAAATTTTCTTTTCAAATTCTAGTCTCAAATTCAGCAATAACAAAGTTGCCAACCCGAACCAATGGATTCAAGTTACATGAAAGCAGATTCTGAAACCACTTTGACAGTAAGAGCTGTTTTAACAATGGAACAGACTCCCTGAGAAGGTTGTGGGTTGTCCTTCACTGGAGGTTTTTAGCACTGGCTGGCCACCTGTCATGAATGTTTTAGTTGAGATTCCTGCGTTGCAGGGGGTTGGACTAGATGGCCCTTGGGGGTCCTTTCCAGTTCTACAATTTCTATGATTCTATGATACCAGTACTTGGTGTCTGTTTCTGCACTTTCTTTTAGGATTATCACACTCCCCATAAATACATTTTCCCTGTGCTGGTGGCCATCAATGTTCTCCTGTGGGAGCAAGTTCCTTAGTTTAAATATGTGCTGCATATTTAAACTACCGGTACTTTTATCTGTTCCAAATCTTCCAACATTCAACTTAATTGGATGTCTTTGAGTTCTAGTGTTATGAGAGGGGAATAAAATATTTCCTTTATCCACTTTCTCCATACCATGCATAATGTTATAATCTTTTATTATATCACCACTTACCTTTTCTTTAAACTAAGAAGTCCCAAATGCTGCGCAACCTTTCTTCCCAGGTGAGTTGCTCCATCCCATTGATCATTTTGGTTGCCCCTTTCTGAACCTTTTCCAAGTCAAAGGCTCACAAATGTGCGCATGTATGCACAAATACCAAAGTGTAGAACCTTCAGAAGTGTGCATGCACACAAAAGCTCATACCAAGAACAAACTAAGTTGGTCTCTAAGGTGCTACTGGAAGGAATCCTTTTATTTTTATTTTGTTTTGACTACGGCAGACCAACACGGCTACCTACCTGTAACTGCCAGAGTGTAGGGACAGCCTTTATTGCCCTGCATATAAACAACAGAAGAATGGAATTGCTTTAAGAACATACACTCTCCTTAACTGTCCCTCCCCTCTAGTGACTGATACAGGGAGGTGGCTGACACCCCACCAGGTATATAGACTCAGCTCCTTCATGGATTCTCAGATTGCACTTAAGAGTTTCCCCGTAACAGCTCTTACTGATTTGGTTAATATTATGTATTGCATTTACTTTAGGCCTTTTTATTATTACACCTTTCCATGTCATAAACTTTTTTCCACTTTGTACATATGGTTAGGAGTGGACTATATGTACATAAACATTTTTCCTGAGGTGCTTGTGGACTAGGCTTACAGTAGCACACAATTCAGACCAGGTTTTGCAGAGTGCTATCACAGAAAGGGCCCTGTCAGAAATATAAAAAGCAAATAGAGACCAGGTACTACTATGCACACAGATCTCCTCTCCTTAACAGATCTTAGGTAACAGCAAACATAAACAGTAGCTACTGCCATGGTGATTATTCCAATCACTCTGGGCTACTTCGCTGCCTCATTTTGGCAGGCTAGCACCGCCTGCCATTTACCAGCATACCAACTATAGAAACTCCATATGCTGTTGTAGTCCTTCCCTGCAAGGAAGAACAAGTGCCCAGTGCCTTCCAAATAAACACCACCCTTTGTGGAACAGCAGCAGCAGCAACTCCTCGTGATGACGGATCTGGTGGCTTTCCACTGTGCCAGCTGTGGGATGGGATTCCGCTCCAGGCGGCTGCTAGAGAAGCACATGGAAAAATTCTGCATTGGAGAGGAGACTGCATCTGATGCCAGATACCGAAACAGGCATGCCCTCTGTAAGGGGAAAGAACCTAAGAAAGCAGAGACTCCGGACAGCATGGTAAAGACCAGGCAATGTTTGTTAGACTTTCCCCCAACCTTTTGGGATCTACTAGCTTGTGTGCTGGAGGGGGGAAGTTATGTGCTGCAATTTTGCTGACCCCATTGGTGTATAAGGCTTCTCCAGCCATACAAAAAAGCCATCAATATTTTAAACTTTTTCCTGTGTATGTACACATACAGCAGGAGGAGGAAGGTGTGCCTAGATTTTCCCCCACCCCAGTTTTGAGGTGTTTCAGGGACAGAGAGGGTTTTGAAGCCTTCTGTTTAGATATTTCAGCTTCCATTAATTTTGGCAGGGTAGCACCTGCATTTTGAATTTGCATTTGAGTAACAATATATTTTCCTGACACCCCCTTCCATTTATTTATTTACTTTCTTTTCTGGGTGGTGGCTTCTATGGCACAGCATCATCAGCTACAAGCACCAAAAACAAAGAAGCATCACTGGGATGGGGAATATGAGGAACAAGCACACCACTCCAGAAGCTTTGATCATAAAGGAAGTGTTTCAAACAGCCAGGCCTTGAAGAAACTGACTGAAGAGGTACTGCAGAAAAGAATAAAAAAAGAGAGGAGCTCAGATCTTTGCTCCATCATAGATTCTCTGTTTACAAAGGGCTCATCATCTGAGTTCTCCACCACAAAGTCTAGCTTTCAGCTTATGCACTTATTGCAAGCATTTCGGAAAGCTCCCTCACCCCAACATTTCAGTTGAGCCAAGGGACAATAAGATGCAATCTCCCGCTAGACGTGTTTTTAGAGCACTTGACAAACTTACCATTAGGCTTAGAAAGGTCAACTAGTAACAGTGGCGTGGAAAAGCTTGTATGAAACATTGGCCTATAGATTCAGAGAATTTGGCTACTAGTGTTGATTTTTTTTTCTCAAGTTCCATCTGAAATTCTATTAGCTTTGTATTCACCAGCAGTAAAAAAAGAATAGAAGAGAGCCAGCTCTTTTCTCTATATGATGTGCCAACAGCAATATTGCCAATGGAAATGTAGGCCTCTTTGGACAGCTGTAAGAAATTCAGCAGGTGAAACCTTTCCTGTCACTGAGACAGAGTGATGGAAAAGCTTCACCTGTATAATTTCTGCTTAACACTCAGCAGAAGGCACAATAGTCCTGCCAGAAAATAAGCTGGCAGCCTTCAATAAAACAATAAACAAACCCTAATTAGCACCCAGAACTTGAACAAGTTGTTTCAAGATCTTTTTAATATTCTGTTGTAACCCACCTTGGAACCTTGGGGTGAAGGGTGGGTAATAAGTTGTAGTAGTAATTATAATAATAATGTCACTAAAGGAATTCTTCCCTTTCACAGTTCCACAAACTGAGGATGTCACTGGAAGACACACTTCCTACATTCAGGACATTCCAGGCAGAGGTAAAACAGCGATTAAAGACTTCTAAAAACATGTTGCAGGCTTCCAGCAATTTTAATTCTGGATTGCAGTGGAGTGCTTAAAATTGCCAGAATTGTGTGAAGAACAGCTTTACAGAAACTCATTGCCATGTGGAGCGCCTTCCTGTGCTGCTCCATTTTCAGACCAGAAAGTGCAGATCGTGGGCACTTGTCATAGCTCAGATCAGGGGAAGCAACACCAAAAGCTCTGCTCTGAGTTATTGTGGAGCAGACCTCAGATCTTTGGAATTTGCAGGATAAACTCTCCCACTGACCACAGTGATCTACTGGGTATATAAGGGATATGGTGGTTTCCCCAGTAACCTGTACTAGTAACAGATTACCGGTAGTAGCCAATGCAAATCCTGCAAGCAGGGTGTTATATGCTAGTAGTAGTTGTTCATGAGATAAATATTTGAAATCCATTCCAATATTATATTATTATTTTTGTAATGGCTGTGTCCTGTCTTTCCTTACAAGGAATTTAGAGAACAGTTTTAAGCTTTACCACTTAGGAAGTAGGCTAGTCTGATAGAGAGTGTGATTTACCCAAAGCTGAATGGAGATTTGAATCTGGGTTTCTCACATCTAAGCCCAGCACTCTGCCACTAAATCATGCAGGCTTTCAGTAGAGGGCATGCCGAGATCACTTCTTCTGGAATTTACAATTAATTCACCACAACATAACATTTCTCATGGACATTTAGCTCTGGAGCATCACTGGCTCCAGAACAGGCATATCAAACATATCAAACTCGTCATCTTTCCTTGACCCCTAGGATAACGACAGACACCAGCGGGAATACTGGCAGCGCCAACAGCAAATGGCAGAAGTACACGAGCGCCATTTGGCAGATATCCAGGCTAGAAACCAGTACCTGGAGCAGCAGAAGGATGGTAAGAGAATGAGAGTACCTACTAGATTACTGCCTTCTTGCTTCTAGTTCAGGTAAAGGAGTTCAAAACAATAAAGAATGAGCAAACAGCCACCACTATCCAGCAACTGGCCAGGCCTGATACACAAGGCTCATGGTACCACAAGTTCTACAGAAGGGAAGGAGGCAGTTAGACCCATCCGCAAGTACTAACCAACAGCTAATTTTGTACTTGAGAGCTTTCTTGTCTACTTACGTATGTTTGGAGGATGCACAGGCCAAGTCCTCAGAAACAGCAGATGACATGGTAAACCTGTATCTGGGCCGTTCCACTTCAGACTGTGCATGAAGATTTTCATGACTGAATTCTCCTCCATACAAAACAACAACACAAAACCCATTTTGCATATACTATCATTTCAGGGAATATATTTCTACCCTAGCCTTCTCCCTGATATGCAAGTTTTCTATATGTAAGATTTTTCTTTTCTTTTCAGAGCAGGGTGGGGGGTGGGGTATTAAGTAATAAGCATACACCTGCAATCTTTAGTACATATAAAGTGCAGGTTTGCTTTCCTTATCAGGTGTTTCTGAGAACTAGGACAAAGGATGCATATTAAATCACCAGAGATAAAGTGTTCCCAGCTGGGCAGATCAGGGTTCTGATACAGGGTAATGGAGAGAAATTATGTATCTATATTTTGCATGGAAATCCAATTCAGACTTGGTCTAGGTGTTCCAATAATGTGTGTCAATTTTTCTGTTTATCCAGAGATCCATAGGCGCCTGTCCGAACTGAAACTAGGGAACTCAGCTACATCTCATATTGAACAGCTGCTGGTGGAGTTGACTACCCAGGAGGGAAAAAACCAACTGGCTTTGGATGCTCTGCGGAAACAGGTGGAACTCCTACAGGTATCAGCAGAGACCAGGTAAGGCTCAAAGAGGGACCATTTCTGGGGATGGATGGAGTTCCATCAAATGCTGGAGAAGCCTAAGTTCATTCACTGTCTGAGAGTGGAATAGGGGAGTCTATCCATGACTCAAGCATTGTGGGAAACAAGTATTATCACTGATTGAAAAAAGCAAGATGACAGACACACACCTTATTGGGTTTTTTTTTTTTTTTTAGAAGCAAACCTAAATCTCCCACCAACAAACAGACAGACAGTGCTGAGGGCAACATAGAGAAGAAGGTCTTCAAGTCTATGTCATTTCCAGCAGCAGTTGGACCCCTCTCTTCAGAGATACAGTGAGTAGGGAGGGAGCTGCAAGACTGAATGGGACAATATTTTCTGTAAACATAATTATTTGACTATCAATTTATTAGATCTTTCACTGTTTGTTGCCTGTGGAGTTTTCTCCTGGATTCCTCTCTGTCCCACTTTTGGGAAGCTCTGCAGTTGCAGGTTGCTATTCTGGGTGGATGGGAGGCAGATACTTTTCAATGGATGGGAGAGGAAAGAACTTTCTTCCCAGTGGGCACAGTCAGTAGGATTGCCATCCCTTTTCCCCACAATGTTGCACAGCTTCATGAAATACAGGTGTTCAGCAAGCCCAGTTGTATTCATCTTCATGCCAGGAAAAATAGTTCCTTTGATTCCCCCCCCCCACAACCCCGAGTTAAGAAAGACTTTGAAATGCTGTCAGTGGGAGAAAATCTAGCAATAGCACCAATAAATTTATGATGCATTTGTGTTTCCCTGCAGGGCCCTTTACCTGGCTTATTTGCAGGGGGGAGGCAGTGACCATAACATCCTCCGTCAGATGTATGAGCTGCAGGTGGAGGCCATAGCCCTGGAGAAAGTAGGAGCAAGGCCTGAGCACAAGGGCAGAAAGAAGAGTGAGCTTTGTTTCCCTGTTTTCTTCTCTCCAAACTTGGATATTGTATTGTTGCATGCCATGCCAATATCTGAGTAGTGTGAAATTCCAGGGGTTCCAAGTGCTTACTCCACAGAGGAGACTGTGGGGTCTTTATGATATATATATATATGAGATATGATACACACATATATATATGATATATATATATATGAGATATGATACACACACACACACACACAACCTGAGCCTACAATAGAGGAGCTCACAGCATTATCATCCCAAAACAGTTTTGTTTATCCCTGTTTATCACATGCCATCAGAAATCAGGCATGGCTCTCACAACCATTTCCTTTTTTTCTTCTAGCTTCTAGCTCACATCACTGCAACTTTCAACTCTGGACTTGTCGTCCTACTCATTTCACAAAGAACCCCTTTCCTTTGTTTACCTTAATGGCCCATCACACAGGCTATCACCTCAACACAAGAAGGTAGCCTGGCTTATATTTTAACATTTGCTGGATCCAGAGGTTAGATTTAGAAGGATCTCACATACAGCCTACGGTACTTCCTCCCCCATCCCAACTCATAACAGTATCATAGACTAGGCTGTCTCTTGGACCCTTGGGACAATGTGGTGCTCTCTAGATGCTGCTGGGCTTCAACTTCTATCAGCCTCAGTCAACATGGTCAATGCTCAGGGATGATGGAAGCTATAGTCCAACATCTGGATGGCATCATGTTGGCTAACCCTGCCTTTAGGCCTTGAGCTCAAGAAGGCATTACTATTCACAGCCAAGTGAGAATCAATTCAACTGGACAGTATGGTACTCTTACAAAGCTCATGTGCTATCATAAATGTGTATGATGCCAAATGATTATTTGCTGATTATGCAGATTGAGAAACCTTGGCAAATACTTCTTGCCCTTTCACATCTCCAAGCCATTTTTGTTGTTGATTGGCTGTTCTTGTCATTGCAGAACATGAAGGTAGCCCGAACTCCTACCCACGGGGTTTGGATGCTGAGCTCCTGTCTGTTGAGCTGGAGAATCAGAGGCTGGAAGATGAGATATTAAAGTTGAAGATCCTGAAGGACAGAAAGAAAACAGAAGATGGTGGGGACCATAGCCTACTCTACTGAAGTTGGGCCAAAGAAGTTTAAGTTGTGGTAGCAGGCATCCATCTCTGCAATTCAGGGCCTTGGCATATATCTCACCTAAGCAATCACTTTGATTTGGGCACTTTGATTTGGAGGTGTAACTGGAAGTGCAGAGGGTTCTCTTTGGACAGTAACCAGATCTGTTAGCTGCTGGCCAAATTCAGCCTCCATAGTTGTCCATTATGGAGAGAAATCATGAAAGATGGCAGAGATGGGCTGAGTGTTCTGCAGCAGTGTGCTTGCCAACCAGATTGTGGTTCATTATTCTCCTGGGCATTTGGGCAGTGCTAAGGTCTGGTGTTTGGTTATTTATTTTTTATGTTCATCCTTATTCAAGGTGGAATGTGGTTATTTTACATTGTTGGTTTTTTGTGTGTGGATGAACACTTCTAGTATATTTGTTTTGTTTTAATGCATTTTTATTGATATTGTATGTTATCCCTGTAAATCACTTTGGAAATCCTTTTATGGGAAGCAATTCCTAAACTAAATATACCAAATCTCATCTACTCATTTGACACATAGATTATACTGCCGGGGTTTCCAAGCAGGCCCTTTTTCTTTGTGACCCTAAACACCAAATTTTCAAGACCACCCCATCTGCAGTATGGAGGTTGCTAATGGCCAAAGGTGCTCCTTGAAATGTTGGGTGGGGAGGGGGCAACATTTCCACAGCTAAATGGCTTTGTATTCAGTATCTGTAGTCTTATCATAGATACTGTTGCTGTCACTATACATTTTTGGAGATGTAGCTGAAATGTTCAGTAGTGCCAGTCCAGCAAAAACAAATAAGCACATTGAGCTGGCTTTGTTTTTTTTTTTTTTTTACAAAAAAGCTAGATAAATAATATGCAGGCTCTTGTCCCACCTCATAAGGATTCTTTCCCAGTATTGGCACAAGCAATATTGGGTGTAGTGCTGCGTTAATGGGCTCCCCCTGCTCATCTTTTTCATCAGGGTCTTCAGGCACAGAGCTGGCGCAACTGCAGCGGTTACACATGGCAGAGATGGCTCAGCTCCATGCAGAGATTGGCAGCCTGAGACATGACACCGAGAGGATGAAGCTACGACATCCCAAGAGGGGGTCACCACTACCCCGGCTGCCACCTCCTATAGCTCCACCCCTGCCACCTCCTCCCCCTCAGCATCTTATTGGATTGCCTGACCCTACCTTTCCAGCTAGTAACATGGTTTGTGCCCCTTTAACTTGGGAAACTTCAGGCAAAAGTCATACTGAATATCTGCTTATGGAGCAGAAATAGTATAAAAATACTTCTATAGTTTTAATAATTCGGAACTATCATCCTGTGTGGCTGGCTCTCTCCATATCTGTGTTCACTCCAGAAAGATGCATTCAGTGGTTCATGCTCTGCTCGTTGCAAATACTGTATGCTGACCATTTTGCTCAGGGGTGAATGATTTATCTGAAGCTGTTGTGTTATATTCTTAAGAGTTTCCTTGGGGCAGCAAGCATTATTATTCTTGTTAAGACTGATGCTGGTATTTCCTTTTCCTATTCTTTGGTAATGTAAAGCAACCCTCATATTTCTGCCTGCTATAGGACTCCATGAGAGCATCTGCCACAGCTATGAGCCGGTACTTCCTGGACCCTTCTGATGCCCTAGGACCAGCTCCATATGATCCAGCGTATGTCATTTCTATTACCTGTATCATTCTGGGTTGGGCTAGGGGAGGGTAGCATATGTTCTTTTTATGTCTCATTCTTGCATTGAGCATTTGTAGACACTGCCATGTAAAGATGTTCATTTTTTTACACCCTAGTACCATTCCTAGGGTCACATTTTGGAAACTAGCCTGTTGAGTCTTCTGGACTGCAGCCAGCCAGAAAATAGCTGTTGTTAAGAGTTTGGGGTGGTGGGAGATAGGCTATATGCCTAAAGGGACCCCTGACCATTAGGTCCAGTTGCGGACGACTCTGGGGTTGTGGCGCTCATCTCGCTCTATAGGCCGAGGGAGCCAGCATTTGACAGCTTCTGGGTCATGTGGCCAGCATGACTAAGCCGCTTCTGGCAAATCAGAGCAGCACACGGAAACACCACTTACCTTCCTGTTTATCTACTTGCATTTTGACATGCTTTCGAACTGCTAGGTGGGTAGGAGCTGGGACTGAGCAACGGGAGCTCACCCTGTCGCGGGTATTCGAACCGCCTACTTTCTGATCCACAGAGCCACCCGCATCCCACTAATTGTATGCCTAAACCCTCCTAATTTCTGGAAGTGCCTGGAACCCTGGGAATTTCACTCAGATTGGGGTGGCAGGCAAGCTGTGTTAACTATTACATGAGTGTGACAAATTATCATCTCTCTGCAGGTCTGGCTTTGTGATATTCTATGATTTTCTTTTGGGCCTGGATCCCACATTCTATCAAGTCTGCCTGGTCTCTGGCCTGTTCCGCAATGGGCAAGAGTTGGGCAAGCCCACCCCACTGCCCGTTGTCTCCTCTGATATGGGTCAATACCCACAGTATGTGACTGATGGGCAAAGAGGGTGCTGCGCCATCTTAGCAGCTAGGCAACCAGTCCCAAGGTGAGTTTCAGTGGCTTTTGCCATAATATCTAATCTCTTCACGGGTCATTGTCTGAGCAGCCATTCCCAGTTGGCAAAGTTATTTGTTTTCATTGTTTCAATGTATATAGTGTACAGCTTGTCTTCTACAAAATAATGCTCAAGACAAATGCAATGATAAGTGGTAGAAGATTCCTTTCTAAACAACAATGCAAAGACCATCTATCATGTACTGCTTTTATCTTGACCCATTAGAAGACCCAGGGCCCTATCATCTTAGCATGGGAACCTTGCCCCACACACTCTGGGGATTAGTATGAGCTTCAGATTGCCATAAAATAGGCTGTTTCAGTCCAGTTTTGCACTTGCCACATTCTTGTCTGTTCTTAGAAGGTAGTTTTCTTTGCCAAACCCCCATGTGAAACTCTGGGAGTGAACTTTGTATCCAGATTTGTAGAGAAAAAGGTAGGCTTGGGAGTGTGTATTATCTTTGTGATTGCTTTTCAGGGTCCTTCCTTCGACCACCATCACCCTCATAACCGAGCTTCAAGCATCTGGAGGCTTTGATGCTTATGGGCTGGAGATCCAGAATTTGGCCCCCAGGGGGTGGGCCAAAATCAACATCTTTGACCATCTACATCAAGTGATGTGTGGACGCTGGAAGATCCCCATCCGAGTGCTTCCTATGAAGCCAAGCCTTACTCCAGAACAGTTGAATGGTGTGCCCCAGGTGAGGACCTTTAACAAGGGTCAGTGCAGAGTATGAGAACAGGCTTCTTGCCCAGAAAATTATTTCCTGCCCATCATGAAGGGAGAGTGTCATGCTTGTGCTCTCAGGAGACTCATGGTGAACCATTAACATTGGCACTTAACACTGAGCACCTACTTTCTGCATTGTGCTGGGTGTGATTTGAGACAGATTCAATCTCAGGCCTCATTGACTGAATAGAAACATTCCTGGAATGATGGCTGTTCCTCAAAACACCTTGGCCAGATTAAGATAAATTAGTCCAACGCCGTCTTCAGTTATTTTCGCATTTGTTTTAATTCCAACCAGACCGCACCTTGTTTTTCCCTCACAGGTGGGCAAAGCAGAGCTGTACTTGCGACTAGTGAATGCAAGAGATGCTGACATGCAGTCAATGGCAGAGATTCATCCAGGCAATGCCTCCTTGTACAAATACCCTCCTACAGTGAGTTGAACTGCATGGCATTATTGTCTCTTTTGAAGTTATTTTTAACTCTTTTTCTTGCTAGCATAGCTTGAGGGCAGATTCTGGAAAACAGGTTATTTGTGTCCTCAGTATTTACCGTATTTGCTGCAAAGAACCAGAATGACACCAAAAAGAAAGACAATTTGAAATAATAAATTGGGAAAATTTGGGAAACCACAAGGAGAACATGAGCACAATAATAGCCTCCCACTCCTGTTCCCCAACAACTGGAACTTGGAGGGATACTGCCTCTGATCCTGGAGGTTATACCCATCATAACTAGTAGTAGCCACTGATAGCTGAACTGGAGGTTAAGGCTATCCAGTATCCATGGAAGAAAAGGCTAAGAGCAAACTCAGTGAAAATGTATTAATTATGTATTTCAAAGGAATAAATGAAGTATGCTACCATCTGACTGAAGCCTTTTTAAAACCCCAGCTATTAACTATCTAGCACATTAATATAAAACTCCAGATGAATTAATAACTAATTCAACAATTAAGTAACTACTTTCATTCCTTGCATAAAAAATGATTCTACCTGCCAATCCATTGAAAAGTCCAAGGTTTTCAAGTAGTGTCCCAGTGAGACGGAGTGCCACCATTGCACCAGTCTCTCAAACACAGTGAGGCAACATTGCAGAGAGGATAGGAGAGGCACTGGGTTGGTGGCGGCAGGAACAAGCACACACATCTATACCTGCTGCTACCAATCCAGTGCTCCCCCACCCTTGCTGCTGCACTGACTTGCACGGTCCTGGGCCCAGCAAGCACATCATACAACACAACTGGTTCCAGGTTTGTTTGTTTGTTTGTTTGTTTGTTTGTTTGTTTGTTTTAAAAAGGTCCCAAATTGTTGGAAATCGTGAAACAAAAGCTTAAAGTTTTCCAGATAAAATTAGCACTGTATTACCGAGAGGGGAAAGCAGGTTTCAAATTTCCAGCATTCCAATGTTAATACTGGGCGGAAGCAAGATGGTTTTTAGAAATGACGGCAGGTGGATGGCAAACTCTCCACTGGAAGGAACATTTGAAAAGTAGGATCAAGAGATTGGAAGCCTTCCTTTCACCCCCAGCATATTTACACTGCCCTCACCCTGCTTGTCATGCTACCCCACCTCACCTGTTTAATCCTGTTGTATTTTGTTCTTTCAAATGCAGGTGCCCAGTCGCACAGCACCCCCTACAGACTTCGCTCCAGCCCAGCGCTCTTCCCACCCTGCCCCCACCAGCCTGTTCTTCTCTGTCCCTCCTTACACTGGCTTTGTTGACTCTCCTCCTGATCAGGAACAGCCTCTCCAATACAAACCCAATAAAAGGTGAGAAAGGAGGAAGACCATCCCTTTCTCCTTTCAGGATTAGGCTTTCTTTCTAATGAAGATAAGTCAGCATAGAAACACCTGTGTCTTCCTCTGTATATGTCTCTCTGTGTTTTGTGTATAAATGAAAAAACTAAAAGATTATGCATCTCTAATCCACCCACGTCTGTGATTTTCTCTGTGTTTTTTAATTAAGGATATGGGGGCTGTTTTTAAGGGTGCATCTGCGTGAGGTTTTGGTGGTGGCAGGATTGGATGTACTTACCCATCTGCACAGCAGAGAGTAGTTTTAGTCTGCTCTGCCTGCAACTGACCATATAAACTAAAGCACAACATCAATTAATATTTTCTTTCCACTGAATATACCATTATCACAAGGAGAGATTTCTCCTGACCTTCCCGTTGGCAGTAGAACACCAAAATGTGTTCAGAATAACTGTTTGTACATATGATCCCTAAAAATGTAATTGTTCTGTCATGATTATCTAGAGTCTTCCTTGTTGTGTGTGTCTGTCCATGTCCATCACTACAAGATTAAAGACATTCACACATTCATGGCACGTTAGTTTATCAATGGCTGTTCACTGGAACATCCTATATTCAGAGGCTGCCTCCTTAGGAAATGCTGAGGACACTCGCCTTTGGCTTTGTTTATGCATTGGAGAGGATATAACAGAGGCACCTTTTTAGTCCTAAATATATATATATACAAAAATCCTCTGTAAAACCAAACTGCTTCTATTAAAGTAGGCTGATAGGATCACGTTTCTAATTATTTCTCCGAGTCAATTTCAGTGTGATTACTTTATACTGGAAGTCATGTACTTGAAGTGCTTGTGAAATGCAAACAAATAAAACACAAAAAAATTCTGAAACATTCACCCTCTTCCTTTAGAAATAGTGCCCCTTCCACCCTTTTGAAGTGATCAATTCTGCAAGTCTTCCCTCTTTAATCTTTAAGGGATCACCACTGGATAATATTTTAGTGTATTATATTTTAGTGACATCAAGGGATGCCAACAACAAGAAGATGGTTCTCTCAGCGACTGCAAGTCATTCCCCTCTGGAAAATTCTAAGCATATTGGTAAAATCTGCTAAATTAGTCCCTACCTCCTAGAAACTGTTCTAGTACCCCAGAGGTTAATCCTTCCCCACTCATCTAGAATCTCTTTGAAAAAGGAGGCTTCTGCCAATGGAAAATGTCAGCATTTGCCTATTTTCTTTAGATAGGAAATGCTGGCTGTCATGGTACCAGCAGGGATGCATGTAAGAGGTCACCCTGGCTTAGTAACGTCTAAGTTTTAGAATTGGCTAAGGCCAATACCAATAAATGTAGGCTACCGAGAAGTAACATCTTCTATTTTTGTTTCTTTAGAAGCTGCTTGCTCTCTTTGATGTTTCCTTCTGTATGTGCTCATCAATAAGTGCATCCCTGTGTTTGTGGGCTCTAAAACTGGTGCAAATCTGTAGGATGTCTTCTTTTTTAAAACCATTGATTTTAGCAACTTAACAAAACATGTCTCTCCCACATCTCTACAGCCACAACTGGAGTTGCAACCTTCCAACAGTTTGACTTCACCTCCAAAGGTGCATTCCTCCTCCATTGTCTTCCAAGACAAATGAATGCCAACAACAATTAGTACATAATAAGAAAAACAAAGTTGCACACTAGCTACATTCATATTCATGCCCCAAATGTCACCTAGATCAGAGAGCGATAAAACAAAGAGGGAAATTATTCTGAAGCAACAGTGTAACAGTGTAACAAGAGAAGCAGCCCCCAATCTGACTTCTTTTTAGACTCTGTGATTCTTTCTTCCTTGTCTTATTCTTCATTCAGTAACCATAAACCTATTGTAAGGTTCTCAGTTGCTCATGAGTAAGCAGCCAGAATTCCGTGGTTTCCTTTAAGGTTTTTATTGTGCAAACTATGTACAGTGCAGAGCTAAAAAGTTAATGTCTGTATCAAGTGGTGTCAGAATCCGGGAATGGTCCCTTCTGGTTCTGACCCCAACAACAGAGCTTAGGGATACGAAAACCCCGCCTCCCATCTTTTCATTTCACCCCACGACACCTTTGGGGTGGCGGAAGTTGCGCACCCCCTGTATCACCCGCTGAACTGTGCGAGTGCTGGGTCTCTCGTGCATCCCCAGAGCCTCTGCTCCCCCCCCCCCGAGAGACCTCCCCCTCCTCGCTGGATGCCTCACCACTCCTCCCGCTGCTAGAGGAGGTACTGCTGGCAAGGTGGGACTGGGGCTCTTTGTAACATCCTGAGAGCCCTTGCACCACTCTGCGCTGAGTCGAGGATAGTTCCCTGACACCTATTGATCTATTTTGTTCTACATCAACATGGCTTCTTCTATAGTTGAGAATCTTATTTGTATTGGGCCTCATTCAGTTTTATTCCCAATATTGTGGTGATCACTTTCAGTGCCAAATATTTTCAATGGCAATTTTGTCGAGAATGTCCTACTGAAAAAGGGAGGTGCAACACCATTGCTCACTCCAGATACAGAAAAGGAGTAGGGATGGAGTACTTGACCAAAGATATCAGGTAGAAAGATTCCATTCAGCTTTCTGTCATCCCTTTAGACTAACTCATGCCAGTCTCCAGTTTGTGGTAGCAGTTCGAAAGCACGCTCCGGCAGGAAGGTAAATGGTGTTTCCGTGCACTGCTCTGGTTCACCAGAAGTGGCTTTGTCATGCTGGCCACACGACCCGGAAGCTATACGCCGGCTCCCTCGGCCAGTAACGCGAGATGAGCACCGCAACCCCAGAGTCGGACATGACTGGACCTAATGGTCAGGGGTCCCTTTACCTTTACCTATTTTAGTTTTGCATGTTGCAGAGTTGTTCTGTAGCTTGCTAATGAAATACACATGATTCACCAGATCCTACCAAGAGGAACTTTCATGTATATAAATTAAACTCAGCAAAAGTATTTTTCCTTCCTATGTCCTTTCTTATTTGTCACATTTTATTTACTCCTACCCCTATATAATCAACTACCTTTAACATTCCTTCTCTGCTCCCCTAACACCCAACTGGGCAGTATATATGGTTCTTCAAGAAACCCCTTTCTGGCCTTTGTGCTGCAGTATGCTCACACGCATCAACCTTCCCCTCTTTTTTTCATTCCCACGCCCCCATCTCTCCCTGTTACCTTCCTGGCTGTGGCACTGGCAGCACCCAGAAACAGAAACCAAAGGCTTCTCCATACCTTCCTAGGTAAATATGAAGTATAGTTTGGCTTTTCCTTTGCAGGGGATATTATATTTCTCTCCAGATTCTGCTGTCGCAATAGAAATTGGCAATGAGACGCTTGCTCTACATGGCTTTAATAGCCAGATATACAGTATATACACTGTATTTGATGTCACAGCAAAATGCCCTTCTGCTGGCTAGAGAAAGAACTTCCTCATGGTCTCCTGAAGAAGGTTTATCCAACCTATTTAAAAGAGGAAAGGATCCAGGAGAGACACTGTTTCAGAAGTGGTCAAGATGGAAATCTGGGCAGCCATAATTGTACTGGATCAATTGCTCTCTACTTTTCTCGTAACCCAGCTTTATTGCTTAATCTAGCAAGGTTCTGATTTGGTGGGGAACTGCCATTTTGCTGTTTGAGAAGGGGAAAGGTGCCACTTGCTGTTGAAGGACAACAGCTGAAGAGCAGTGGGTTAATAAGTCTCTGATTATTTCAGGAAATTTGAAGCAGTGCTCGAGTGGCCACAATCCCAGCAGAATGAAAGAAGACAATTAGGGTTCATCCTTGATAGAGTAAAAGGTGCCCCACCGGGAGATGGGGCTGTCCGGCTAACTGGTTACCATCAGAAAACTGGTCAGGTATGGGACGTGTGTGGCTCCGTCAATAGCCCCAGTGTCATAGTGGTGTTCAGCTAGCACCCTGGTTCAGCATTCTAGCTGAACCATCCTGGTGTTCTTTATTATTTTAGGAAGAAACACCAAGAGAGCTTAAGAAGGAAGTTGGACCGTGTGTTACATTTTTCTCAAACTTGATTTCAGGTGATTGCCACCAAGGACTTGGGACTGAATTACTGCACTGATTCCATGAGATCCAATATTAAACATGGCTACTTCATCTTTGGAGAACAGGAGGTACAGAATGGTGCTTTGACCGGAGAGCGTTAGGCTTGGAGATGGACTTAGGTTTACATCCCAGTCCAGCTGGGAAGTTCACAGAGTGTCCTCAGACAGGTTACTATCCTTGCACTGATTGGATGGTTACGGTACTTAGCACTACCATTGCTGCAAGCACTAAAATACTTGTTTCTCAGAGGCCAAGTTTGCCCAGACCTCACCACCACTCAGTCACCTGTTACCAGAAATGGTAGACCAGTTCTCTGATGCTTGATAAGTATTTACATAGGTTTGGCGTATTTACTTTTTCCAATCCTGGGGATAATTCTTGTGGGTGCCTATGCCTAACTATAAGAATCACTGATGTTACTTGTTTGCAAAATATGGGCTTTGGGTTTTCTTGCCAATGGTGTAAAAAAGTAGTTCTGAGCTCAGAGAAAAACATGCTCATTCCTAACCCATGAAAAGAGTTAGGTTTTTGAATATGGTGCATGGCAGAGGGAATTGAAGGGTAGAAGGTGCTGGAAATTATAGCACTACTCTTGGCTCACCTGAACTGCTTCTTTTTGTTTCCTTCAGGAAACCTTCTGGGATATTGAACCACAGCAGGACATGATCCTTATTGCTCGCTTTTACCACTGGCCCAGTGGGAGGGTAGCACCCACCCCCTGGGACAAAGGATTCAAGCCTCAACACCAGCCACTACTAGGGAGTGATGAATGGCTGGCTGCCTGGGCTGTGCTCAGACTGACCAAGCTGCATGAATCCCATAAAATGATGGTCACAGGTATGCTGCAGGCATTTTTTGTTGCCTGGTGCTATGATTCCCCACAGGAATTAAGGTTTTCCTATTACTAGTCTAGGAATTAAGTTTTCTGCATTCTGCTTTCACAGGTGCAATGAAGAAAGGGGGGCCTGGGATGCCTGTCTGGAACACAGGGACTCATACGCTGACACTGTATCATGGCCCTGTACCACCTGTTGTAGCTCTGTCAGTGATGGTAAGTCCACTCCAGTAAAGCAAACCAAGGTTAACCAGGTAGGTAAAGTACACCAATATTAATACACCAGCAAAAGGCTGAAGAGATGTTAAACATCTAATGACTGGCTCAGTCTTGCTGCTCTTATTGATGCAACACTCCTTACTGGCTTACTCTAGTAAAGACTTACAACTGTAATCTTCATAGAGCAATATTTTATATGGAAGCAACAGTATGTAATACTTAGAGGACTGAATCATTGGTTAAGCCTCCATTCTGTTGTGTGTTGATACCTTGGGCTGTATCCAGTGCTGCAGCTTCACTGGAACAAAACACTGCTATGCATGCCGTGGAAGCACATGGGGGTTGAAGAAATGGAATTTATGTTGTGCCAGTGGTGCTATGTGCACAGAGGACTGGATAAAGCCCCATGTTTTAAGCTGTGCCTTATTATGCTTTCCTCTTGTTTCATTCCCATCTGCACATAATGCTTTGCTCCCAGTCAATGGAAGAGAATCATCAGGACTTCAAGATATATGGTGATGCTACTTTAAGACTGCACATCTTCAGCACCCAGAAACCTGAGCAGCCTTTCCCACCAGAGACACCACCTCCACTTGACCCAGCAAAAACCTGGCCTCATGTGAGTGCTGGGCAAAGACGGTTTTACAGTCCCTACAGGGCTTGGGATAATTGGGACAGACCTTCCACCTCCACTCAGTTCACAATCTGGCTGCATATGTATTATACCTTTAAAGCGTATCTGAAGCACATCCTTTCCTTCAAAGAATTCCGGACACTGCACTTTACAGTTCTTTTATCTGTCCTGAATCTCCCAAAATTCAGCTTCATTGGATGTTCAGGAGTCCTGGTGTTATGAGAGAGGAAGAACAACTTTTCTCTATATACTCTACGACATGCTTAATGTTATAAACATATCATGTCACATCTCATGCACATTTTCTTTAAACTAAAAAGTTCCGAATCTGCAACCTTCCTTCATAGGGGAGTTGCTCCATTCTCTTGATCATTTTGGTTGCCCTTTTGTGAACCTTATCCAACACGACAATATCCTTTTTGAGGTGAGGTGACCAGAACGGTACACAGTATTCCAAATGCAGTCACACCATATATAATGGCATTATGGTATCAACAGTTTTATTCTCAGTTCCTTTCCTAGTGATCCCTAGCATGGATTTTGTCTTTCTCACAGTTCCTGCACACTGGATCAACATCTTAATTGAGCTATCTACTATGGTCCCCAGGTCTCGTTGCTGATCAATCACTGCCACTTGAGACCCCCATTGAGAGTATATGCGGCATTAATATTTTTGCACCAGCATGCATTTCTCTACATTTGTTTACAATGAATTGCATTTGTTTGTTCATGATAATAAACTGTTCAGGATTCTTAAAACAAAAGGACCTCTAAAACTGAGTGAAAGTGCAGTAAAATGGCTATTTAGTATCATCATGACTTTTCCCCCCACAGGAAGCTTTTATTCATCATTTCAGGGAGACACCTCCTGTTGAGCCTTTCAGAGCTGGAGATGGCTTTGACCTATACATTGATGGAGCCCGCTTCCTGCCTGATGGTGTCACTGTTACCAGGGTCACTGCTCGCATCTTCACCAGTGGTTTCATGCAGTAAGGAAGAACAGTTCTCCGGGTTTTTCTTCCCTAATATGCCATCTTTCCTCTGCTTCTCCCAGGCTGCATACATGCTATGGGTGGAATTCAATGGGGGCACTCTCGCAATTGTTCTGTCTGTGTAAGCCTTCCAGACAGAATGGCCCTCAGTCTCCTACTTAATGTTTCTGTGGCTATGTCCTGAAGCATGCAAAGGGTTTTGCTTCAGTCCAAGGTGCCACAACAACAGAGGAGCTTAACAATGCCCTCTTATGGAAAACATCTAGCTGAAGGTTGTTTCTGCTTCTTCCTTTCAGAATTGGGCCAGACATTTACACTGGGATTGACCTGAATAGCAGCATATTTGATCCACTTTACAACTACTCAGTTGAAATCAGAGAGCCAGTGATAGCGCCTTGTGCAACTCTTCTATTAAAGGTTTGTATTGGGCATGGGTAAAGGGCGAGCAAAGAATGCTGCCAATGAATGAAGCATGTCCTGTTGGGGGTCAAGAGTTAGTTAAGGATCTTTCCTTTTCCTAGAATGGAGCTGGAACAACTCCCCTGTGTGGAAAAGCTACATCATTTGGGGCTTTTTAGTTTTGAAAAAAAGAGTAAGGAGGCAAATGTCAGAGCTGTGCAAAATTATGCATGCTGAGAATAAGCTGGATAGAGAGACATTTACCAGTTGCTGGGGAACACAAGTGGGAAGAGTATTGTTGGGGTTAGGTCCTACTATTTATTTACTGTTTAATGCCAAAATAGGCTTCTAACCAACCTACAAAGCATAAGAGTTGCACAAATATTAAAATAGAAACACCCATAATTAAAATGCAACAAAACAGGTGTATACTAAAACAAAGTAGTAGTTAAAACTAGAGATGTGAAGGCCCGGGGGGCCCCAGAAAAATTCGGGGGGAAACGGGTTTTTTCCTGAAACCTTTTTCCCCCCCAAAAAATTGGAAAAATTGAAAAAATAGATTATGGAATGTTTTATTTTAACATGATGAATAAAATATTTTAAGATAAGGGGTTCAAATATTTTATAGAGCATTTCTAAAAAATATGTATGGTATCAGATTATTCTAATTTCTGTGAGGACAAGCAAGTCCTAGGTTACAAACTGAACTCTCCAATGCAAGAACAAGATACATTTCTTCCTTTAGGAGGTGCTGTTGTAACCAGAAATGAAAAAGGTTTCAGTTTTGTTTTTGCATGCGTGTGGTATGCATTGGTTCTGTTCCTCTTCACTAGGCCTCAAAGCACTAGAAGAAAATATAGAGCAACAAAAAGAGCCTGAAAGTATATACTTAATTACAGCTCAGAAAATTATTCTGATTAAATTTCATGCCCATTCATTGAAACTTAGTTCCACTTCCTTCTTTAGTTCTTTTTATGAGAATGTTTTTTTTTTTTTTAAATACTGTGGAGAGGAAATATCAATAATTGTTACTTCTGGATTTTAAAAAAATTGTTTTGTGGAGTTTTTTTTTTTTTTTTTTTTTGTTCCACATAAACTAGTAAACAGTTCAGGAGATTGTTGCTCCATTTGTTACAAATACAAATAAATATTTTAAAAGTAAATTCTGTTTGTAATAATTGTTTGGATACACTATATTTTTAATATGCTAGTTGTGATAATTTTATGCCCATTAAAATTGTCCATAGTTATATTTTATGTTTCTAAAGTAACAGAATGACTTTCAATCTGAAAAAGAAAAAAGAAGTACTAATGTAGCATTTTTTTCAATTTTTCTGAAAATTTCCGTTTCCCCCCGAAAAAAAACCCTTTTCCGAGCTTCAAAATTTCCAGAAATTTTACATCTCGTTAAAACTGGAGACTCGGGTCAAAAGATGAAGGGAATGCCTGTGTAAGCAGGCTGAGGCGTGTCTTCAAAAGACAGCAGAATGCTTGCAGGCTTCCTATAAGCATCTAGTTGGCCACTATGAGAACAGCATGCTGGACCAGGTGGGCCTTTGGTCTGATTCTGCAGGGCTTATATTCTTAATGGAGGACATTATGGCAACATCTTCCTGACCTCCACCTCACCTCCAACACAAAACAGAACTATGGGTCTAGCTGCCAGGGGGGGAATGAACTAATGCCCCTTGGTATTTTACAGGTTTATTCCATCAATCGCTTAACCTCTGAGCTCATCCAGATCGGTTGGGCAGCTCTCAATGTTTTTGTGGAATGTGGAACACACACAGCCCCTGAACCAGAGACCAAGGGGATCCAGGTGAATTAACTGAAGGGGAGTTCAGGGGAAGCAGCCTCAATTCTGAAAATGAAGTTAGGATATGGTTTATAATGCTGATAGGCACCGGTAGGAAAATGCCTTCCTCCTTTATGGGTATTTCAGAAACTCTCATTATTTTGCTGATAACCAAAGTTCTACAAGAATGTTTCACATTCCCACTAGATTGCACAGGATAGGTTTTACTATTAATGCTCATGCTTTCTAGTGCCATGCCAAAAATCCCATCCCACCATAACTGCTGTGTGACCTGGAGCCCTACCCAAAAATCTTACTGTCTCTCCACAGTTCAGCTGCAAATGGTATGAGGAGGGGAACACAATATATTTCCCATTACGTTTCCCAGGAAGGAGGAAAAAGGGGTCTGTGGATAGATGTTGATTACTGTTTTCCTCAGGTCTCCCTCAATGATGGTGCTCATCAGCTCCGTATTTTTCACAACAGTCCCTGCCCAGATCAGCCCTTCTCTACCAGCTCTCTGACATCAATAGGACGGTGAGCCCCTCTCACTGACATCATTTTCAATTCCTTCCCCATCTTATCATCAAACTATCTTTCTTAATATCTGTCTTCTCATCTGTAGGTATGTGCCATGTGCAACCCTGCTAGTGAGGCTTATCAAAGCGCCTGTAAATTCCAGCCATCAAACTTTACAAAGAAGCATGGTCCCTCAGACAAACTGGGCCAAAGTGGGCCTTTTTCAGCCCAGGCCTGACTATTCTGATGGTGTCTATTACTCAGACTCGGCCAAGCCTACTGCAGGAGAAAGTTGCTTCTATGAAGTCATGGCCAACAGGTAAACTGAGTTTCTGTCTCCTCAGTGGTTGTAGGATGGATGGAAGTAAAAAAAGGTGGAATCATAGCAATTGTGGAAAAGTCTCCCTTAAGAGGACTGCCAGCTATTACTTTTAAGAATTTTTGGTGTCACTGTAGTCACATACATAAAAGCTGAGTTATTATAGTGTGTTCTATGGTGGACTATGTATTTGATGAGCCTATTGATTGGATTTCTTTTTTTTAATCAAAGGGCAGACGTAACCTTACAAAACATTAACAGTCCATCTTACATTCAAATCAGATTAACAGAAGGGTGAGCCAAACATCTCGCCCCATGCATCTACACACTTTGGTAGGAAATAATTATAGAATTCCGTAACTGTGGGCCACAGCAAAAACAGCTTTTTGTTTCACACAGGTCTGTTGTTTCAGTGCGGGAAATAGTTCACCAACTTGAAGGTCCCAAGAGTTTAAGCACAGATGAGGAGATTGTCACCTGGATCCACCAGAAACTAACCCGGGTGCCAGGCAGCAGTCCACAGCCTTTCAGCCTCACCTATGTCTCCAGATACATTCCCACCTACGGCATCAAGGTGAATAGCTCACACTCACAGAAATGCCCTGTTAAGCATAAAGTTTTATACATGACTGGGATGGAATACTAGATATGGAAGCTGTGTTTAACTCAGCCATATCCATAGGAATGCTGCCTCCTTATAACCAGCCTTAAGTAATTTCTGCACTTGAAAATAGTTATCAACCTTTAACCTGGTCTCTGTTGCTGTGCCTTTAGCTACATGTTGATCTACAGGCATTTATCAACTTCTGAAGACAACCACTAGTATTCTTAATTTTCTAAACAAGTTGACTTTCTCAACTGTATTACTTCATACTGCTAAGAACAAAAATTCCCTGCTCACAGAAAACTGGCATGTCAGAGTAATTTGAAATGGTATAGTTCATGTTTGTGAGCAAACTAAGGCTTGGCTGCGTGTGTGTACAGTGCTCTTATCCAGAATGACATCTAATCTCTGTGGTATTCTAGTTTGCATTGGACAGAGGTATGAACTTACCATGGTCTGGCTTGACAATTGCCCAATTCTGCTTCAATCCACCTGGGGCATGTTACTTTGGGGCCCAATGGCTGAAGTATGATTATCCCATCTTCGTTGAGGAGCTTGACAAAAACAGCTACCAGCAATGGCCTGTGTGGCTTGATGGCTTCAAGGTATCCTTTATTTTGTTGTTGGTCACTCTGTAAGCCACCCTTCAGTCACAGGACTCTGAGAATGGCATACAACTAAAAAAAGATATAGTCAAAAACATGATACTGGGTGTTCCACTCAGCAAAGGGTAGGCAGTTGCCTTTCAGTAAGATGGGTCCCATGCTGCAAGGAGGAACCCATCTGTATTTCAACACTGGTTTATCTGGTATTTATCACAAGTAATCTGTCTTATTCAGCAGTCTACAGCAAAGCTGCTAAAAGCCTCTTGAGCCTAGTAACCAGTTAACTAAGATGCACTGTGTGGAAGGTAACTAGGTGTTGTAAGTAGAAATATTAGCTCCAGAAAAGTTCAGCAAAGTAGAAACATTCTCTCTAGTGAACTAGTATTGCTCTAATTAGGCTGATTCCCTACCACCTATCCCTACTAAATCTGTAGCCTATATTTTGATACCCTACTGGTGTTCAAACATTTTTGCTAGCAGCAAGGTTCAGGGTTCTTAATTTCTGTTCCACATAGTGTGCTGCCCAGTTTTACACAGAGGCATGTCATACCATTTACCATATTTTTTGCTCCATAAGACGCACTTTTTTCCTCCTAAAAAGTAAGGGGAAATGCCTGTGCGTCTTATGGAGCGAATGGTGGTCCCTGGAGCTGAATTGCCCAGGGGCCAAAAGAGGATCATGCTTTTTATTTTACAAAGGAAAAGGGAGTGTTGAAAGGACCCCGCTCAGCAGCTGATCAGCAAGAGATCGGGAGAGAGATAAGAGTCCCCGGCTCCCTTTCAGCCCCGCCCTCCTTTGTTGAATGTGCTGCAGAGGGAGGTTGTTTGTTTCCCCAGGACATGTGACTGGCTGATTAGATTATCTGTCTGGAAACTGTAGAAATGGCTCCCTTTCCTTAAGATTTTTCAGAAATGTGAGTTAAACCTCATAAAAATGGGGCTTTTCCTCTTTGCTTTTCCCCCTTTGCAAAAGGAGCTTTGCTTTTCCCCCTTTGCAAAAAAAGCTGCAAAACCTTTAGCTGATCCTCGGAAAAAAAAAACCCAGGGCTTTTCCCTTTGCAAAAAAAGCTGCAAAACCTTTAGCTGATCCTAAAAAAAGCCTTTTGCCTTTGCAAAAACAGCTGCAAAACTTTTAGCTGATCCTCAAAAAAGCCAGGGCTTTTCCCTTTGCAAAAAAAGCTGCAAAACTTTTAGCTGATCCTCAAACACACACACACGGGCTTTTAGAGGAGGAAAATCAGAAAAATATTTTTTTTCCTTGTTTCCTCCTCTAAAAATGAGGTGCGCCCTATGGTCCGGTGCGTTCTATGGTGCGAAAAATACGGTACTCACTGCCTTATACCAGGGGACTCCAGGTATGTGAAATTTAATTCTGTTAAGGAGACCTGGCATGATTTTGAAGGAGGCAGTCTGCCCATGGTGGAGTACAGTGTTAAGCTCTCTTACTGATGACCATATTAATTTCCAAACTCGTATTTGTGAATCTTTACACGACAGGTGGCTCAGCCTTTCCTTTCAGAACCTGCAACAACTTCTGTTTTTCAGACCTGTCCCCACAGAGTTTACCATGAATATACAGCCATTATTATCTACCTGTACCAAGGTGTGGTGAATCCTGCCCAATGTGCCTCAGGTGAAAAAGAATGCAAAGCAGCACAAAGAAGAGTCATTCTAAAAGGGGAACAGTTACAATACACTCAGAAAAGTGGGGCATGGACAGCTCTTCATGTGTTTTCCAGAGGTTACTGCAACACCGGCATTTACCAACTGCCCTTATACCAGGGGGCTCCCAGTCAGGTATATAGTTAACCAACCAGGTAAAAGTTATAGACTTGCAGTTCCAATACCTGCTGCATTCCATAGAATTCTAAATGTTATTTTAAATACAGTAGATATACCCGAATACATCTTAAGGATATAAACAGATGTCACAGCAGCTGCATAACATACATGTCTATTTTCTTGCAAAAACAATCAGAATTCCAGCAGCTGGGCAGTGGCGTGCACTTACTAGCATATATATGCATTATATTTTGTACAATGTTTCCCTGCATCACTTGTATATCACCATTCTGTCAAGCTATGTTATCCACTTCCCCACTTTTGAGCTTTATAATGTGAACGCAGCATCAGTTAAGAACTGATGGCTCATCCCCACAGCATTCAGTACCGGTACTTTCTGAAGTCCCTACTTGTGTCCGCTTAATGCCTGCAAATATCTTAGGACAAAGGGTACAAATGGCAACAGGTAGTTCTTCCAGCTTTTGGAGGTGGTGGTGCAGAAGCAATGAACCAGTGCCTATAGCTGCTATGCATTCCCCACCCCATCTTTGGCTTAAGGGTCACCAGCTCTTGACCCACTTGTTTTTACCCACTATAATTTAGTTCAGTCAGCAACCAGTTTCTAATTTCAAGATGTTGTTTGGGGTGTGTACAAAATTAGTAAGCTTTAGAATAAAGAATGTTACTTTGTATTGTTTTGGGAACACTTCTCACTATTTCTCTCACTTAAGTAATTTCTTGCAGTAGTCTACTAAAACAATGCTGCAAAGAAACAGTAGGTGGTTTGTTGTTTCCTGAACAGATCATCCTGGCTTCCTTATCTGAAGGGAAATGTAGCAGCATTATGAAGAGCATGCTCCAAAAGAAAGAGGTATGAGACTAGTTAAGCATAGAGCAGTAGCTTCACAAAGCTTATCCAAGAAGTAAAATGGTGATGTAAGGGGAGCACTTGCAATCCTTTTCTAGATCGTATTGTACAGGGTAGTAACAAAAACTTATGCAAAAGGTAGACCACACAAATCCCAATTACAGCAAACACTACTGCAAGTGCAGAAAGTTCAAAGGAGCATGGCTGGCAAAGATTTCTGGGAGCAAGACAAAAGGTGGTTTGCAACATCAGGCCCACCATCATACAAATACATGGTAAAAAAATAAAATAGTGGATCCCAAAATGTGTTTGTGCTGTAGAGAGATCCTCCCTGAAGATCACCAAGTCAGATAAAAACAATGTGCAAGACTATGTTTCTTCATAATGTAATCTTTAAATTGAAAGTTTACCTGAACCTGCAGTTCTAAAATGTTTTTCTTTCAGCCACACTTCCAGAATAAAAACTTGCTCATGCCATACCAAATTGTTTGGCAAGAAATACATTGGGGGGGTGGAACTCAAAAGTAGTGTTTTTTTGTAAATATATGTATCCATAGTCTGCAAATAAAAAAGTACAGTGGTGCCCCGCTAGACGAAAATCATTCTAGGAGTGTCTTTGTACAGCGAATTTTTCGTCTAGCAATGCAGCGCGGAGGTTTTCGCACCGGAATTTTTTTTTTCGTCTTGCGGGGCAGCCTTCCGCTAGCGAATGCCGTTCGTCTAGCGAGGCACCACTGTATTTTGATACTATACTACACCAATGTTTAAATATTTGATTGTCCTCGAATCTTCTCGCCACACCCTTTGAGAACCACTGCAATGGGGAACATTTATGTGGTCTACTAACTCTGGAGTAGAAGGCTCCAGTATAGAGTAAGGAGGAACTTGGATATTCTGTAATTATATGAAAACCTCAACAGATGCCTGCAATCCATGTGAGCCCTACTTTATCCCCAATGTTTCACCATTATTCTTGTTCAACAATCATACACATATAAATGAATGTACTTAATGCTATAGTTTGAAACTTCCAGATCCAGTTGGTGCCAGGTGCATCTGTGGTTGTGCGCATAGCAGATGGAAGATGGGATGAAGAACTCAGATATACATCAGAGGTATATATACTAGCTAAGTGAATCTAATCATCACAAACTTTTCATTCCACCCAGGAAAACAAAAGGATGAGCATACTAATTAACCACTCACTGGAGAAAACAAAAAGCAATCTCACTTTCTTGTTTACCATTAACCACACATTAGATAATCACATCCTAGCTGACCTTGTCATTTGTTTCAGAGTATCGATCAATCTTATCTGCCAGAGACAACAGATCTTTATAATAAAGAACCCTCTGGAGGAAAAATTGCAGAATTAATGTTGCAGGAGACTTCAAGAAAACAGGTAAAATTGGGCTATACCCCTATTTATGAATGTAACAATTTGTCAACTAGCAACAGCCACAGTGCTGCTCTCCTATGACATAACTGAAGTTATAATTTAACTGCAAGGTTTGAAGTACACCCATTCTAGTGAGAGATCAGAACAAATGGAACTTGCTACGTACATTTCCTGACCGAAAGCTTTGCTCCGCATTCCCCATAAGCAGCGGGGGTTTAATTGTGACTTGCACGTTTTTCTTTCAGACAAAGCTGAAGGCATTGGAACAAATTTAAAGAGAAGGAACAAGACATCTTAGGCTATACACTTACTCTACTGGCAATCATTGCAAGACTATGAAGAATGTCCATCCTGTTGCCTAGGATCTCAAGAGGCCACCTGTGTTTTATAGTGGCTATGGTAAAGTATATTAATGTGGCTAACATCTTGGCAGTGAATGAGATAATCACCTGCTTGAAGCAGCCACGGTATTTTGCTTTTTAAAAAACCAGGTGTCCCTTACTTGGAAACTGCACATTGGCTGCTGTGCACCTAAACTTGCCTCAGTTCTCCAGACCTCCTTTATACCATTCCTAAGTAGTGGTTTAATTCTACCACCCATGAGCCTCTCACCCTTATATCATCTCTCCCCAATAGAATCCTACCTTAGCACGGGCTCTTCTTCCAGCTGAATTAATGTAATGTGCCTGACACACAAATGAGAAATTTTGCACCAAACACAATCATGATTCAATTTTTTAGTCTGTCAAAGCAGATCTTTTTTGTCTTCCCTCATATTTGAAGCTACTCTAGCCAGCACTCTGCTTGACTCCCAAAGAATTTGCTAGAAGGCTCATCCTCTCAAAACTATTTCCAGTCTGACACAGTAGACATTAATGGTTTAGTGCAGGAGTCAGGAAACTTTCTCAGCAGGGGGCCGGTCCACTGTCCCTCAGACCTTGTAGGGGGGCGGACTATATTTTTTGGGGAGTGGGGATGAACAAATTCCTATGCCCCACAAATAACCCAGAGATGCATTTTAAATAAAAGGACACATTCTACTCATGCAGAAACATGCTGACTCCTGGACTGTCCTGCAAGCTGGCCCCAGCCCCCAGGCCTTAGTTTGCTTACCCATGGTTTAGTGCGTCCTCAGACGTGCAGTTTCAAACTAAATCCAGGAAGAAACCCCACCAACATTTAGGCCCCATATCTGCTCAGTATCTAGGCCACAATTCTCTAACAACAACAAAATGCTACTTTGCTTCCTAAACCCTTACAAAACTGACATTTACAATTTTGCTGTCCTGAAGTCAGCCTGGCACTGCTGTTGTAGAGCTGGCTATGAGGCAGATGCAACCATCTTTAGGTCTGCTGATCGAGACAATAGGTATTTATGCATGAATACGGCTGAATTTTATCAAAAGGCAATGTTAAATGTTTCGAGTAATCTTTATTGAATACAAAAGTTGCCAAAAGTGAAAAAATACATTATATACAAAACCCACTGGCCTTGGGAGGGAGTGTCCAATATTAAAACTATATCATACAGCACTTTGAACTGTTTCAACTTGTGGCCTTTCCTCTGCCTGTAAAAGAAAAGAAAAAAGTAATTTAGGACATGCATTTGTTTTACCTGACCAGTTAAATACAGCTCTTAAAAGCATTCAATACACTTACATACGATTGATTATTTAAATGTAGCATGGCTGCTGCTGCCTCTTGACAGAAGCCATTAACCAAATTATGCTTAGAAAATCTGTCTTAAATAAATCTATTGGCTCTACTTCTGATAATGCAAAGAATTAGGACTCCTGCATAAATAGTACTTTAAGCAAAGTTGCTATTTCAAAGCATCCAAGAGATACAATACTGCATTCTGCAAGTATACAGAACTAGTCTAGCAGCTAGACTTTAGGTTTAGCTTAGACAGATTCCAGCATGTATTTTGACACAAGCAAATTTCCCATTTTAAGAAGTTTGGGAGAAAAGACCAGCAAGCAATTAAAGACAGGCAGGAAAGATGTGCCTGGGAAGGGGAAAATATACACAAGGCTCCTGAATCGACAGCCCACCTCCTCTTCCTTTTTCTCTGCAACCTCATTTCCACTGGGGGTAGCATCACCACCACCATTGACAGCCGGTTCTGGTTTAGATTTCTTAGCTTCATTGTCTCCCTGTTGAGTTTCTTCCTCGGGTTTCCTCTGAAGACAAAATTGTTTAGTCTTCACCAAGTACAACTTCAAATGTAAAGTATTAATAAAGAATATCTAGTGTTATTATGCATTTACTATTAATAAGCTGCCAACTGAACTACTCTTTAAAACTGTTCTGGGCTACAGCACAGGTTACAAGGTGCATATTGCTGCTTCAGCTATTGGAAAGTTGTCCTCTGATACTGAAAGCAATCTAGTTCTGGGTTACCTAACAGTCTACACATAGCTCTCAAAATCAGAAGGCAGACCATCGAAGAAACAGATCAAATATTTTATAACTATATGGAGAGATTTTGTTAAGAGGGGATCTTAAGATACAAATGTAGTTTGCTTGTTTTAGACTGGCTTTGCTATTTTAACCAATTCTCCTTTCCACTTGAAATATGGGAACCCAGCTCAGCCCAGCTGTGACGTTCAGTTTATATGGATTTCATGCTACCTGTAAACTCTGAATCTCTACCCTGGACAATTTTGCAGGTCCTCAACACAGCTAAATTCTCAAGTGCCTGCAGCACCCACACAATTAAGCTTTGAAATTAAACCAGGGTGAGTCAGATGAGCGCTGTACAGCAGAAAACCATCAAAAGCTACCAAGTATGCTAGATGGTTCTCTGGCTGATTGGCTGGCTCCCAGTGGAGAAGATATTATGCAGGATTTCTAAAATTTGTAGAAGCAGAATGATCAAAGCTTTTAAGTGATGGCTTAAGTCAGGAATAGGCAATCTCAGCTCTCCAGATGTTTTGGGACTACAACTCCCATCATCCCTAACCACTGGTCCTGTTCGCTAGGGATGATCGGAGTTGTAATCCCAAAACATCTGGAGGGCTGAGATTGCCTACGCCTGGCTGAAGTACTGCAAGCCAGTGGTTACCTATTTTTGTTTGTTTTATGGGACACACACCTTTTTTCTGACAAGATGGGAGATATCTGTAATACACTGAGGAGCTCCATCAGTTTTTTGCCCAGCTGGGATCTGTTACAAAACAGAAGGCAAAATATGAAATACTATGGAAGAGCAGAATTAAACTGCTTGCTTTAGGGATTAGTATCACTTACAGCTGAAGCTGGATTGCTTTCAGTAGCCTGTGGAAAACTAGAAGAAGATCCACCAACCTAGAAACAAAGAGATCTATTAGTCTAGAAGTCACTATTAAAAGCCTACTGGGACTAAACTACAAATATGTACAATGAATAGCACACCAGTTTTGAAGCACAATTTATAAAGTTTAAGGTGTAATGAGAAGCAATAATGAGGAAGCTGGTCTGCAGTTAAAAAACATTGGGAGCTTGAAAAATTGTTAAGACCACAAGAGAGGTAAACAGGTGTCTCATCTGTAGTGTGTGAACCCCCAAGCCATTTTGCAGTTGCTATCTGCAGTCATGCTTTAAGAATAAGGGAAATATTCAAGCCTGCAACAACTTCCATTTCTGTAACAGTGCTTCATCTACTATAAAACTAAAGTCAGTATCAATGGCATCCTCTGTCTTCCCATTTACTGTTGTGTATCTCCTCTTAATTTATTTTGCAATCTGCTCCTCTCTAGCACAAGTTCACAAAAAAGTAGTAGTAAGCCTAGGACTCACCAAAGTTGCTTTCAGAGCCAGTTCGGCTATTCTTGCGCTCTTTTGAGACTCCTTTGAATCCTCTATCTTCTCTTTAATTTCAGGAAGCAGTCCCTCAAGTTCTACAATTTCCTTCTCATCCTCAGCTGATCCCTCCCCTTTTGCTTTTAGTCGCTCAGTCAACATTGCTAAAAAGGTGATATTTAGGTGATATTAGTACTTTCAGAGCCATTTACTCATCAGTTTTGGACTTTGCCCCAATGTATGTTAAAACACATTCTCAAGGATCAGCAGCAGCTGTCAGATTTATTGCAGTGTTTGCTAGCTGACACATTAGCTCTCTGAACACCTCTTCAAGAAGAAACTAGCTCTGTAGCTTTCCCAACACTGGAGCTTGGAGCACACAGTAACGGTAATGCTTAACTAAAACTGCATGAGGAAGAAGAACAGCACTTCACTTACCCATTCTTTTATCAATGACTTCCATCGATTTACTATACTGCAACACTGCTTCATCGTACTGATTATCATAGTGAAAGGCCAACCCCAGATGATAATGAGTCTCTGCAAGCAAGCGGTCATGGGCCTCTAAGTACTTCTGCTGAAGAGCCAGGCAAGAACGGAACTCTTCTATAGCTTGAGAGTAGTTTTCTGCACAATAAAAACAAAGTAAACCACAGGATTTTCATATGAAAGTAGACATTTGTACAAAGCAGAATTCAATCAGTGTAGAAACAAGGTTTTCAATCAATAGTTTTATAACCTGTTGTGATTCCATTATCAATTTTTTGAAGAATATAGGAATTTCACATTTAATATAGTCTGCAGAGATTGGTGGAAACAGTGGCTAGAAAGCATATCTGGCTTGCTCAACATAGTTCAACAACTAAGAACAAACGAGGAGACTGCAAGCTTCCTTCCCATGCCTTTCCCCTTATTCATCAACTACACCCTGGTTTGGTTAAACTGCAGTTAGCCATTATATTCAAAACAAGTAACTATAGTTTAAGTTCCTGGTTAGTAGATAGACAAAGTTGCATTTAGGAAGCAGGCAAAGGGCCTTCTCGGTAGTGGCGCTGTCCCTGTGGAACACCCTCCCTTCAGATGTCAAGGAAATAAACAACTATCTGACTTTTAGAAGACATCTGAAGGTAGAAAAGCTAACTGAAATTTAATTACCATTTAACCAGGATGTAAACACTGAGAAAGGACCAAGGCGAGGGGCCTCTATTGGTTCCTCAAGGCTTCTAAGCTATTCTTTAATAAGCAGGGAATCATGCATCTGAACTAGGCCACAGTAGCATAAAAGTAACAAATCTACCAGCGTACTTCCCAATATAGGTAACTGTATTATAACAAAGTACAGTATGAGGTGACCAAAATAAAAGGCTTAGTTGATCAAGTCTGAGCTAGTTAATCAAGTCTGAGCAGTTATGAAAATATGAATACTGTAAAGTGAATATAAAATATATTACTGACAGTTTATATAATATGTAATGGACATGCAAAAACTGAAATATCATATGCAGTGGAAATATATTTAGTATCAGAAATTAATCCACTGCATGCCTAAGCAACTTTAAGATAGTTACCAGATTCGATGCTAACTTCTCCTAGTTTTAGGTGAGCCTGAGCAACAAGGAGCTGAGCTTCTTTTGTGTCCTGTCTAGATCAAGAAGGCAGAGTCAGCAAGATTGTCATAACACCTTCAGCTGTATAAAAAAGCATTATTTGTTAAAACTCCCAGACATACCTTTTGTATATTACTTTTGCTAACTCCAGCATATCCCAAGCCAGTTCTAAGTTCCCAACATCATCTTCTTCACTCTCCTAAAGCAAAGTTATTTGAAAGAGTCAAAGAAAAGGATAGAAAGGCAACTGCTAAGGATCTTGGCAGACCACTTGATTTTTCTGCTTGTTGTAACAACTGTAGTGCCCTGTGGTAGATTCTCCATGATTCCAATTGTATTTTTAATTGTATTTTTACAGACACACCAGACCACCTAAATGAAACACTGGTGGTTGATGGACCAATTCAGAAACTCCTGCCTTAAAGCAGGGAACTGAAGAAACCACACAAAAATCGTAACCGACTGATAAAGTGGTCTCATTTTTGCATCATTTTTACATCAGTTGAATATTCAACTGATGTAAAAATGATGCAAAATTGAGACCACTTTATCAGCCGGTTACGATTTTTGTGTGGTTGACATAGCGTTGTTCCTGACCTTGGTTCTTTTGGGTGTTATTCAACTGAAGAAACCAGTCATCATAGGAAACAAATATATAAACTTTAGAAAAGGAACATCATACCCCTTCCACAAACTCCTATGCTGAAGCATCTGTTAGCAAAATTTAGCACTTACATTAGGGAAATCAGCACTTCTTCCTTACAATGGCGCCAGTTCTGTTGCAGGGAGTCTTGAACACAGCTGAGGAGGCTCTATTAATGTCCTACCTTTCCTTTAAGTTGCTCAATACAGTGTGCATGATTCTCTCTCTCCCCATTTTATCCTCACAGCTCTGAGGTAAGACTAAGAGACAGTAAGGCCCAAAGCCAGTCAGTGAGCTTCATGGCTAAGTGGGGATTTGAACCCTGGTCTTCCAGACCCCGCCTAGTACCATAGTCTTCACCGCAATGCTTCTGCCAGTTCCAGAACCTAGTGTAATAAAAGCTCACCTTCTGGTAAACCAAGAGAAGACTTGGAAGCACAGGTTCTGCAGAAAGACCAATGGCTAGGCTAATGAGTCAAGTCAAGATTTGTGGACTGTGATTAACTGCTTGACAAAAAGGATTTACAAACAGCTTTAGGGGATTATCTATTTTCCTCCTGTATTAGTTTTGAACTGCTTGTCTTTCACATTGTATCTTACTCCTCTTATGAATTGGCTGTTCAGCCAGCAAATCCTTCACAAGCAGAATTAAAACCAATGTTTGGAAAGTGCAGTCAATTTTGCATTGAACACTACATATTCCTTGTCAGTAAATGTGATTCAGAGTAACCCTACTCATATTCATTCTACATTATAATTAGTGGTAATTATAATTCTTGCTCCAAAAGCACATTTCTCAGTAGTTCTAGCTAATCACCAGCACTTTGCATGTCAATACAGTTCTTGCCCTGGTCTTTCCTGAGGCTTCCCTGATGAACAGCTCAGCTTATCAGCTGGCTAATCTTCCTCATGTTTGACCTTGCTGTCTTCATAGTTTGAGTAGCAGGAAAAAATGCAGTACCCAGTTCTTTAATGTTAAGGCAAAAAAGGAGATTTCACAAGAGGACATACTTCCAGTTGAGTTAAAAATTGGTTGTCTGTCTGCAGATAATTACTTCAGAAGGTGGTGTACTGTTGCAAAAAAGCTGCATCAATAGCCATTTTTTAAAACAATAGCAAGCTTCTGATAATTAAGCAGATACCATGCACATTATCAGGCACAGCCCTTTCCCTTTCTGTAGCAAATCACTATTGCTGTGATATGAGGCAGAGGAGATGCAACCTGTTTCCAAGTTCCTATAGGTTTTGGAGACCTGCTTTTGGGCTTTTAAACAACTGTAATAAGACACTCAACAGGTTTAGAGAAAGTAGGAATAGTTATAGAAATTAGTTTAACCATGGGTGCTGTACTAGACAGAGACCACAATGCTCCACGTGCTTCACTGAAACTAGTTTATGAGTTAAAATGTATGAATGCATTGTGTCAGTAGACAAGAGATTTTGATAGCAGAGGGGACAAGGAAAGAAGGGGGGAGTACAGAGAAGGATAAGAGCTTTTTATTAAGAATGGAGAGAGAACAAGCATCTAGAAGGAAAAACAGGCTAAAGTTTTAACAGACTAAAATGTTAAAATGCTGCTTTGAACCAGAATGCTCAAAGCCACACCCCTACTATAATCTTGAACCTTCGGAAGGAACTGCCTACTTCAGTCTTCCTATGCTCTAGAAAACATACATAATTGGAGTTTCCATGAAAACAATGTTCCTTTCTCCATGACAAACATTGAACCAGCTCATTAACAGGCTTGAATGCTCATTTTTATACTTCACCTTTTCTTCAACTGTAGAGTCATTTTCTTTATCCTCTTCGGCTGCAGAGTCATTTTCTTTATCCTCTTCAACTGCGGAGTCGTTTTCTTTATCCTCTTCAACTGCGGAGTCATTTTCTTTATCCTCTTCAACTTTATCTTCCTCTTCTGATCCTTCCATCTCTACAAGAATAGTTTCTCATTAATATACAACCAGCTGTTTATACATCCATTTTACTTGACTCTTTGCTTATTCAGCTGTGAAATTCTTCCACCATTATTATGCTTCGAACCTATGAGTTCATGAGGGTTGGGCTTGGTAGGTTTCTGTGCAATCTGCAAGAATAAGCCAAGGACTGCAACATGTGTTTATAAGAAGTTTTGAGAGGGAGCTACATAGATTAAAATATTCAGCATTCGGATATTCTTTCACCTTTATGCTGTTTGCATGGCACCCCCAGCATGTCAGTTTAAAAGAATTTGAACATGTTTTAATACTTTTATACTCTAGAAGTTTTGTTTTCATAGTAACAGGGGAGACAAAGAGAATAGCTTTAAAATTGCTCTTCTTAGTAGTCCCATTTCATAGTTAACTAGAAATACTCTGCAGTGTCAGGGAAAATATACCCTCTTATGGAACAAGAAATCTGACCTCCTATCAGCTATTCAGTAATCCAGATGCCCAGCAAGCACAATCTCAAACTGCCTTATGCTCAACAGCCTTAATGTAACAACTACTACAGAAGCCAAGGAAAAAAATATTGCTGTAAACACTGGACTTCAAACTAGAACAGGGATGGCTAACTTGTATTCTTCTAGTTACAGGTAGGTAGCCGTGTTGGTCTGCCATAGTCAAAACAAAATATCTGAAGAAGTGTGCATGCACACAAAAGCTGATACCAAGAACAAACTTAGTTGGTCTCTTAAGGTGCTACTGGAAGAATTTTTTTTATTTTTTATTTTGCTTTGTATTCTTCTGGATGTTGCTAAACCCACCAGCCCCAGCCAACATGGCCAAAGTAATTAGGGATTATGGAGTTTTAGTTCAGCAGTATCTGGAAGGCCATGCTTTTAAGCTACTCTTGGACTAGAAATGCATGGGACAAGGCTCCAGTTGCCAGAGCAACTTGCCACTGGACTGTATCCCTATTATTTATTGCAATTATTAGTCACTTTTTTTCAAATAGGAACAGAAAGTGACTAAATATTTGTTAAACAGTTGTATTACAACTATTTCACTACTTAGAATCTCACTTGTAAACAAACATTTTCAAGGTATTATAAGGTAAACAGCAATGCTAAAGCAAGAGAAGCAGGACATGAAAGCTGTGATGTCTATTTCCTGCACTTGTTTCTAGTTATAGGCCTGAAAGCATGATAGGTTTTAGGTTGTTTAATACAGGTCCATAAGCCAGCACTCTTGTGTTGCTGTATTTTTGTGGATCTTGTTGTCAATATATATTCTAGTACTATGCTTTTAATTGTTCAGAGTTAATCTTGCATTAGCAAACATGCAGTGAACATCCATTCAGTGTTCTCTATGAGCCATTGCTTTCTGTATTTGCTGCTCATGCAAGCCAGTCCCCCAAAAAGCCAGTAATTTATTGCTCAACTTGTTACGTTTTGTTTCAATTCAACTGTTCCTTGCAGCTTCAAAATTCTCCCTGGGTAGATTTATCCCTGCGGCACAGAGAATTCTGAATGGATTAGTCTTACTAAGGGTTAGCTCTCTAAAGAAATCCACCCACAAGTGTCTTCTATCCCTGTTACCTTCGCCCTCTCCCATCTCGTCATCCTTTTCTTCTTCCTTTTCTACCTTAGGAGCAACTTCAGCTTTTTCTTCTGGTTGTATTTCATGTGACTGCTTGATGCTCCCTGAAGGAGTAGTTTCATTTGGAGCTGAAGGTTTTACTTCTCTTGAATCCAATGTTTCTTCCTTCTCTTTCAAGTTCACCACCACCTGTTCTGTGGCAGGCTTCATGTCCTCTGTCTTTTCAGCAGCTTTGGCTGGCTGCTGTTCTGCTTTTTCTGCCTGGCCTTCAACTTTCTCAACAGCTGTCATGAATTCTCTCTCTAACTCACCTGAAGCTTTTACCAATTCCTCTACTATTGGATTCTTTTCTACAATTGTGTCTGCCTGCTTTTCTACCTCTTCAGTCTTCTCTTGAGCTGCTATCTTAACTACCTTATCTTTCTCAGGTGCTTCCTCTGCAGGCACTTGTTTTTCTAAAGTACTATCTCCCCCAGCTGCTTCTGCAGCCTCTTCTATTACTGGATTAACTTTCACAGCTGCATCTTCTGAAACCACTACTCTGTGTACAGCATCATCTTCCCTAGCCTCTTCTACCACCACTGGCTTATCTTCTCCAGCTGTCCCTTCTGCATCCACTGGCTTCTCTTCCCTAGCAGCACCATCTTCTAATGCGACCTCAGTAGTTACTTCATTGACGTTTTGTTCTTCCATAGCTGCCTCTACCTGCTTTTCTGCCTTCTCTTGCTCTTCCTTTTCCTCCACAACAGTAGTATCTTCTCCACCCAGAGCTGCTGCTTTTGTTTTTTCTTCCTTAGCTGCTTCTTCTTCTTCCCTAACTTCTTCCATTTCAACATCCTTCAGCTGCATCTCCACTCCTGTATGCACCAGAGACTCTTCAGGATTTTTTCTGGATTCATCTTTTTCCCCCATGGCATTATATACCTGCTCTCTTAATTCCTCCCTTGCTTCTTCTACATGTTTAAGGAAGATCAAGCACAAACAAACCTTCGAATTTAGTGATAAACATTCATGATCTTCACACCCCACCCTCCATCCCACTGATGTCTTGCTTCAAAGTTACAGCAATCAACATAATCCTTTTGGACCCTTAAACTGAGAACAAGTGCCTTCCCTAACAGGGCTTGCAAGGAGTTGCGCTTAAGCAATGAGTTGTATGCCAGCATAGTAACAGCCAAGCAAGAGATGCCAAGCTTTGTCTAGACAAGACATTGCACTAGATTGCAGAGGAAGATGCTACGAACTGAGGGACAGGGCAAGTACTGAAAATTAGACAAACTATCCACTTTCCTAATTGAACGTGGCCTATTGTCACAACATGATCTTCACAGCATCAAACCTTATTAGATGCCACTGCCCAAAAGATCTAGGCCACAATGTGCTATACACTAGTTTTGTAATATGTAGTAATACTGGGAGTTACTATTCAGTTTGTTCACAGAACCTTTGCCCAATTAGTTCATGGTTCTAGAAACAATTAGCTGACTGTCCTTAAGATCTCAAAGCACAGAAACCAATGCTTTACTAAGAAACAAAGCTAGGCCCACATGGTTCAAGGCTTGGTTCAAAACAATGCTTTAATCTATAGGTTTGTAGAAGCACTGGCCATGTTAAAAGGTGGGTTAAGCTTTTTAAAGAGTTTTTGGTCAATTTTATCATTAAAAATACTTTTAGAGTGTCTTTTTAGTTGTGGTTTAAGATTCAAACAACTTGAAAATAATAAAATGACCCTTGTCTAGTATCCACTTGAACACACACAGCTTGGCATCTCTATGATGAGTTAAGACAGCACTACATACCATCTATATTATCAGCACTTTCTACCATTGAGTCTTCTGTTTTTTCTTCCTCCTCTTCCACCTGCACTCCTTCCAAGGCATTTCCCAGCACACCATTTTCCATTCTAGAAGATATAAGTAGGCATTGCTGTTACCTTTTCCCTCACCAGCTTTAGTGTTCAAAAGCTTGAACTCAAGGCTGTACTGATGTAGCATAAGAACACCAGTTAAGAGATCCTGCTCCAGGTGTCCTGGAAGCAAATACATATTTGGTGGACAAGGAAGACCAACCAAAGTTTGTTGACCTGATTATTGACCTCTAGAATGGCTGCCACTACTCTGAGGAAAAAGTTACAAAAAGTAACTTCAGTTTTGTGTGCAGCAACAACTGGTGGATTCCAGTCCATGTAAAATTATGTTAGCTTTCCTAATCTAAATTAACTATTCAAACCACCAAGTGGCCCAAAGCAGGTCACATTAACTTACCTTGCCAATTCCAGAAGTGATTTCCCGTAAAAAAAGTAAGCTTCTGCACACTCATTTCCAGTTTCACCATACTTATTAGCCCTAAAAAGAGATTACCAGATTAGCAGGGTGGATTAATTTAAGTCATGTTTCCCATTTACACAAGTGGCCAAAATTGTGGAAACCTTTTGGGAAAAGTTTATTTCCAAGGTTTGATGGCTCATAACACCACTTTTTTTAGCAATAACAATAAAATTATGTATCAAATGAAAGATAATTTAATGAAGAATGTAATGCAACAAGGTTTGTTCAATTATCTGTATTCTATCAAAAGTTATAGCCAAATAATCAGAAAAAGTTACAGGTGGGTAGCCGTGTTGGTCTGCCATAGTCAAAACAAAATCGAAAATTCTTTCTAGTAGCACCTTAGAGACCAACTGAGTTTGTTCCTGGTATGAGCTTTCGTGTCCTTTCAGAAAAAGGAATGCTTTAGAGATCCAATCAGGTGTCATTGTTTTCGCAATGATGGCTCATAACATCACTTTTTTGGGGAGTAATACCCTAAAATTATATTTCAATGGAAAGATAATTTAATGAAGAATGTAATGCAACAACTTTTATGAACGATTGTTTATTACAACAGCAGTGAAAGAAGAAACGTGAAACAAATAGAAAAAATTAGATATACAAAAATTCTCACGTCAGTTAATACTTAGTTGGGTAACCTTTAGCCTTCCCATGGAGTAAACAAAGTTTTTTAGTTCTACAGCTGTAGTAATGTGAAACTAAGATTGAATTATTGCCTCTATTAAGTGGGTTTTATTGCTGGGTTGCTTCTGACTAACACGTTTCTTTAGTTGACTCCATAAATTTTCCATTGGGTTAAGGTCTGGGCAATGTATTTTGGGGCATTTACAGTCCCATTAATGATGCAAATTCTGCCCACACCTTTTGCTGTCAAACAACCCCAGATAAATAAAAAAGTGGTGTTATGAGCCATCAAACCTTGGAAATACAACAATTTTGGCCACTAGTGTATTACTTCATGTATTTGTTGAACACTGGGGCAAATCTGACATCTAAATACTGCCTTAAAACTAAATGCCCATTATTTAGTACAACCAAGCTTTTTTTCTATTTGTTGGAGTCTACAGCTTTTTGTAAGATTTCATTCCCTATAGAGGGAAAGTCTTTAAAATATTCCATTATGGCCAGTAGCCATGACTGTTTGAGATAAAGTACAAAAATGCAGGAATGTGAACACTGGACAATTTTGTGTGTCTTCTTTCCAGTGTTGTTGCTTTCTGCTTGACTTATTTATATACCACCCGTCTGACTGGGTTATCCCAGCCATTCTGGGCAGCTTCCAATAAATTGCAAAAATGAAATGCCTGTCATTGATATGCCAATTATTGAGCAGACTAGAAATCAGTTTCATTCAGTGGAACTAAACATTTATGTTTGCTAGTTGGACTGTAAATAATCATTTAAAAAAAATGATTGAACTGGTGCTTGATTTAAATAGGAAGCCTTCGTTAACTCTACGTATCTGATAGAGAAACTACATTTTAAAGAATAACTGTAGCTAACATTCTTTGGTTAAGATATAATATTAACAGCATTGTTATTTGAGAATTTATTAAATTTAAAATTCCAGAAAATCCCAAAAGTTTAAAAATCCATTTAAAAATAGATCTTTTTATCTACCTGCAGATTATATTCCCTGTCCTTTCCACATAGTATCAGGAAGTATTAAAATGGACAATATTGTATTCAACAGAAATATTGACACACACATACACAGGCCATATGGCTTGAGAAAAAGTTTTGCCCGAATTATTTTGGGGTGGGGAGATATACTTTGAAAGTTCTCCTGAATTCCATCTTTTCACTGGAGTGGCTTCCATTGCTAGATGGTTATGCCCAGGAAAGTCTGGTTACTGGACCAGGATAACCTTGTGTCAGTTGTCTATGCTCTAGTGACCTCCCACATGGAGGCTTGGAAACTAAATACAGTATCTAAAAAAGTACCTTCTCAAATACCAATAATCTCAGTCCCTACAATAAGCAGGCGAGGCCATGTTGGCGATGCAACCACCAGGTTTGCTTGGTTTGCACTGACCCACAACAGGGCTTTTTTGGTGTTAGTTCCCTTTCCGGTGAGCTGTGCCTATAACCATTATTAACTTTCATGAGAACTTTGAAAATATTCCTGGTTATGCAGGAATTTGGTGGCTGAATTTCCCGGCAACCTTGAGCTCACTGGATGGTCTTTTTTTAAAAAACTGTAATTGTTTTTATAATGTTCTAACAGTTTTAGAATATTTCTGGTTTGTTTTCTGATGTGTGGATCTGTTTGCTATCCTGGGGTTCCTCATAAGGAATATAAATTTAATAATTAAGTAAACAAATAATGTGCTAAAGTTACTTGCATTCATTTTCCAAAACAGGAGTTGTGCTATAATAATCCTCTACATATAGTGGACCCTCTGGATACTGATTTAATTTGTTCCAGGGGACATTGCGTATCCCCAAAAATCCGTAACCAGATGCACCGCTTCTGTGCATGCACGAGTGGCGAAACCCAGAAAAATACTTCCAGGTTTGCCACGTTTGTAAGCTAAAGGTTACATATCCAGAGAGGTACATAACCCGAGGGTCCACTGAACTTCCTTCCAGTAGCACCTTAGAAACCAACTAAGTCTGTTACTGGTATGAGCTTTCGTGTACATGCACACTTCTTCAGATACACTGAAATAGAAGAACTAGCAGAAGAACAGTGGAGAACTAGCATGCAGTTCTCCACTGACTACCCCCAAGAGAATGTAGCCCATAACAGAAAGAAAAAAGGTTGTCATCCCTAAGATAGGCTAAATTCCCTTAATCAAATGAAAATTCAACTGAAGGGATAAATCTCATTACTTACAACAGAGAAGCAGCTTCCTGAAAAGCATTAACAGCAGCTGGAATATCTCCCATTACCAAATTTTTCTGCCCCAAACCGAGGTATTTCTTGGCTTCTGCATCCACATCCATACTAGAAAAATAGAAACAAGGTTCTAGTTACAGGTAGGTAGCAGTGTTGGTCTGCCGTAGTCGAAACAAAATAAAAAAGTTCCTTCCAGTAGCACCTTAGAGACCAACTACAGTAAGTTTGTTATTGGTATGAGCTTTCGTGTGCATGCACACGAAAGCTCATGCCAATAACAAACTTAGTTGGTCTCTAAGGTGCTACTGGGAGAAACAAGGTTGTTAGCCACAACATTATAGCTGTTAGAAGCAAGCTTGGTCATTATTTACCTGTTTTACTATAGTGAATCAAGAGTGTCAGGTCTTGTTACATTCATCTATTCTAATCAATGTAACTAGTAGTAGCTGACTACTGTATTACAGGAAGATAGTTACACTACTCTATTTCAAACTCACATGCACTATTCTTACATCTAATTATATCTTACCTCTCAGTTTTGTTAGCGGAAGTAGAAGGAGCCGCAGATTCTTCTGCCATTCTGAAACTGAAAATTCTGAAGTTAGAATACTTAAGAATTTCTCCAGCAACTGTAATGTATGCTTTATAAATAGAATTATAGCAAATTAAGGGTAAGGACAATCAATGGTACATTATGCCCTACATAGGCTGCTAGTGCAAATAACTATCAGCTGGCTCCTTCATGTATGCCACAACCTTTTACTATTAAGTCAAAAAGTTCCCAATCAAACAACCTGTGCGCTGTTCAAGAGGCATGCTAGTCACAGAAAATTATTTAAGAGTTTCAATTTCATTTTAAATGAACTTTAAACAATTTTTGTACAGATGCCAATCTGTCAATAGTGGAAGGTATACAATCTACCAGTTTAAATTACAGCCCTCCTGACTAGAACATTTCTTTCTATGGACTCCTCACACAGGATTGTTACAAATGTAAAGAGCACACCCCAGGAACACAAGTTGCTGCTCTCGCGGAATTATCAGTACCAGTATCCTTGACAAACTAGTTTCCAAAATTCTTCAGGCAAAACAATGTGCTTTAAATGCATGCTGAATGCATTTTAAATCGTTTGACAGGTCTAGCAGAGCATAAATTCAATAAATATTGCAAACAGTGGGCAGTATTACAGTGACTTAGAAGTCCTACTCTGCTATATTGCTGAGAGACCTCAGTCCCTTAAACGACACTTGCTCCAGAAGTGTAAAAACATATCAAATCTGTAATAGTACTGTACAGGCTACAACACAAAAGGGCTGTACAGGTCTTTTATCAATATCCAGATGACTCTTGGCTAAGGAAGTATCACCATGCGAGTTTATAGACTCTTGTAAGTTACAAACTCTCCAACAGAAAAAATAATGATGGCCAATTAGTCTGAAGGCGAGTAACAGAATAGCGCTTCAAGGAACGCTCCCGTTTCTTTAAGTGTTTACTCGTTAACTGTGGTGAGATGAGAAAACATCGAGGGACAGTTCCTTCCAAAAACTACAGTAAAGGCGGCATTTTCCAATTCACTCAGCAGTTCCACTGCAACCACCTACTTTTCGGTACCACAAATGTGTTAACAAGAGTAGACCCGACATGCCTTAAGTCCCCCCCACCGCCTTGGAGCGCACGAAAAATATACCAGACTACTAATATGCTCGGTTTATCGAACGAGTTAAAAGGCAGAGCGTTAAAAGCCGCTCTTAACTCCTCCCCCGGAGCCGCCAACGACGCTAAGGAAGTTCTCTCTGGGAGAAAGACGTTTACCTCAGCAGACAATGGGGTTCGTTTCCCGCCTCCGCCCCTCCCCTCGTCAGATCTTTTGGCGCCGAATCTCAACGGTCTCTTTCTACAGGCCGAGGCTGCCTACCACGTGACGCGGCTTTTCCCTCTTCCCCCCGCCCCCTTCTCCCTCCCTCCTTCCTTTGCGCGCGCCGGATTGATGGGCCTTGAAAATGGCGGCCTAAACTCCAAGTCGGGTCACGTGGCGTCTCGGTTTTAAGGCGAACCGCCGCCTCCGCCCCCCACGCTGTGAGAAAACGGCATGCACCAAACCGCCGGTGGGAGGATTAGGAGGTTAAAGGATGGTGAGTGGGGGAGAGAATGAAATAAAACGCCACGAGGTGAAGAGGACCAGAATGTGCCGCCTAAAGCGAAGCGGAGAGAGAACAAATTCTACGAAGGAATACCTGTGTGGCCGCCGCCGCCCCATTACTCGGCGTTCCCTTCGTTCTTACCCAGTTCCCGAAAAGACAAAACCTGAGCCGAACCCCGCCAGCGGCGCCGCCGCCAAAGGTGATGGCAGAGCCCCACAACTCACCTCAAGACCCCAACCGAGGAACAACAATCAGCCGAAAAACGCAGCCCACCGCCCCTCCAGATGCTTTTATAGCCCCCTGAGGACACGCCCCAGCAGCGCGAGGCACGCTCTCAAGGCAAAGGAACTACGGCTCCCAGCATGTCTCGCGCTTCCCTGTGAGGCCTTTCGGGAAGCCGGAACTCGTCCCGAGACGTTGAAAAAAACCGCAAAAAAAAACAAGCGCAACGTGACGAATGCCAGAGAAACACTCGATCACGTTGGAAATGTCGCCCCACTCCCACTCTCACTCTGGTTGCTGTTTCGGGAAACGTAGTCCGCGGACTCGGAGTAAACCTAGCCCACGACTTTTGTAGCATGCCGGAAAATGTAGTTCTGAGCTCAGAGTACTTGTAGTCCGTAGATGGTAGAAGAGCATACTGGGAAAGGCTGTGAAATAAATAGCATCCATTCCGAGATCTATTAGCTCTGCGGGCGGTTAAAGGCAAGAGTCAGAAACTGTCTTAACCCTCTGACCTCTTTAACTGCTCTGACACAGATCATCTAGTCTGCTGGGCAACCCCCTTCCTCCAGCGTTTTTTATAAGATGGAGGAAACAAGGAGAAGGGGACGGCAGAGGACGAGAAGGTTGGACAGTGTTCTCGAAGCTACCAACATGAGTCTGACCAAACTGCGGGAGGCAGTGGAAGACAGGAGTGCCTGGCGTGCTCCGGTCCATGGGGACACAAATAGTCGGACACGACTAAACGACTAAACAACAACAGTCTTTAAAAACCAAGGTCCTGGATCACAGCACGCATGCTTCAGATGTGACGAATGAACACAACACAGGGCAGCTCCCGATCCCACAGACTTCCGTGCATCAATGTAAAGAGGTTGCAGTGTGACCTGCGAGAGGGTGGAAGTGGCGCGACTCACCTGACCCTCATCTCTGACACCGGGATCTCTACCGGCAGAGGGCAGGATTAGCCTGGCAATGCAGTGGTGTCCCCAAGTGCACCTGTCTTCGGCTTGGAGGGAAATGAACCCCATTCGCTCAGGCTAGGAAAAAATAAAAGCACTGCGCGTGGAGGAAACGCCGCACATAGGATAATACCTGCCCAGGTCTTCCCTACTGAGATGTGTGTGTACTGGATATGTCATATTTCTAGTCCAGTAGACTGGGCTTAGAAAGTGATTGACCCTAAGATGAAGCTTCGTACATTTGTGAGGATTTGGGACCTATTTATCTGCGGTTCTCTTTATTTTTCAGCCTCGGTTCCCTTCCCACATGTTGTCAGACTACAATTCCCATCTTCCTTGACAATTGGCTAAGCTGGCTAAGGAATACTTACCTGCTGCATCACTAGCTCTCAATAATTCATAGCAAAAATGTTGCTACTGATAAAGATTGTATCTGAACATGTGCAAACTATGTTATCTCCCTAACAAGTATGCTTAGGATTGCATTAGAAATTAACCTTACTGGGGCATGACAGTAGCTAATTAAGACCAAGCAACTGACAAAACGTCAAATGCTGCAACATTTTTCCTGGTTCAGTACCAGCCTTATAAGAATGGTCTATTGTGTTCGGTAGGCTTTCTTCCAAGGTCCACAATCACCCTATGCAAAGTTAAGCATGCCTAAACATGTTTATTTCAGTGGTCTCAGGCACACCTAACTGCACAGGACTCTGTGTAAGTGTGCACAAATTGTCGCCTTATGGGAGTAAACACAAACTGCTAACATAGAAGAAAATCCTACTAACAATATTACTAGGAGTTGTCTCTAGTTAGATAACAGTTAACACCTCTTGAAAGCATATATTACTAACTGGGTTAAAAACAGGACAGGATTCTGTACCTTTAATGGTTGTGTAGGGTGGAATTTTAGCAGACACAAGCTTACACCTGCTGAAAATTCTTCTGCGCAACTATTAAGGGTGCAGGAGCTTTATCTTGCATCTAGCCACCTAGCAGAAATAAGGGAAACTGCACTAGTAATAAGGCAGCAATAATTCCCAATCAAAACATACTGACCTAATCAGTATTAATGCAAAGTTCTCTAAAGATTACAGTTGGAGTAAAGTTTGGTCTGCAGTTTGTTTCCACATCTTCTTACATAAAGTGTGTGCTTGAATTTCCATGTTGGCTGTAAGGCTTCTGTGAACCAGCCCACCAATCTGAAACTTTATGTTACCTGTTGTATTGTCATCTATGGTATGAACTTCAATATACTTTTTCAGTTACAGTAATTTTTTTCAAAGCTGAGTCTCATTTAAAAACAACTAGTGAAGGAGAATATTTTTTTAATGAGTAGACACTGACATTGATTATGCAGCTAAGAACCTCATCACTATTCTGCTATCAACAGCTGCTCCTCCTCTGGTCATTAGCTCCATTCTAAAAGCTTCTACCTACCCAAATGTCATTTTGCTGGGTCTTTACTTTCATAGGCTGAATAGTTAACTTCATTCATTAGATAAGGTAAATTGCCTGCCTAATGCAAAGGTTGTAGATGTTAGCCATGGAGGAGACAGTGGTTGTGGTGCACATTGACACCAGTGACATGGGGAAATGTAATCTCAGCCCTTTTTTTTTTGCTACCGTATATTCTGGCGTATAAGACTACTTTTTAATCCAGGAAAATCTTCTCAAAAGTCGGGGGTCGTCTTATACGTCGGGTGGAGAATATCTCAATCTCTATATTTTTACTGGAAAAGTTGGGGGTCGTCTTATACGCCGGAAAATATGGTAGTTTAACTTTGCACATCTCTTCAGTCTCACACCATTTTTGATTCTCCCTTACAGCTTGTTTCTGAAGTTGTGCCCATCAATAAAGAGCTGGGAAAGCGCTAACCAGGCTTTGGGAAGGAGACAGGAGAACTGTATCACCCTGCCAGAGCCCTCACACCTCCTTCCCAAAGCCCAGTGCTCAGAAACTCGAGGAGGTCAAATGTTGCAGAGGACCACCCCTGCTGGGTCAGGTGGGCCTTTGATATGATCCAACAGGGTTCTTATGTTCTTTATCTCGCGTAAAAATGCAGCAGTTGCTCACTGTATCAAAGAGTGCACTAGCCACAGCATATTGCAACCTAGGTGAATCTTCATTGAGAATAATATCAGACATATACACACTTGCTAGCATATACAAAACTGAATATATTTACCAAAAAGACAATATAGATTTTCAGACAAGGTATCTTAAGACCCCAACCCAAGGGAATCATTATATCAATATACCCAGACAGCTGACAATTTTACTAAGAAAAATACTAATAACAAAACTGTTGCTTGTATTTTGGATCTGCATCCCTAAAGATGCAATATATGTCTGCTTTTAATTCAAAACACTTTAACCTACTGCAGCAATCTGAAAGTTACCTTAAAAACACTAGTACCCCTTCAGCTCCAGTATAAGATACCTGTGCACATGTTTGGATATAATGTTCTTAGTGTATCAAAGTCACTAGGAATACTGGAGGATTTGATTGTTTCAGCCCCCCACACAAAATACAGTTTTTCTGTACAAGGACATCCTGAATAACACTGAGTTGGAATTTTGTAAGTTGAGGGAGGAGGGGAACAGGGACCTAGAGAATATGAAAGGGAGTGGGTGACTGTGCTCCCTTTTGTAAAATAAAAAAATCAGAATTTCATGGATGTAGACATTTAGCTTAATTACTTCTCCATGGTGTGGCACCTCACTGAAGGACTGCATATAGCTAAATCCTGAGCACCACTTCGGCAGCAAAACAATTGGTATTTCAACACTAGAAATAATTTTTCAATCCCATCAATAATACAATGATCAGAAGATCGGTTTACAGTAGCTGCTTATGAGGAAGTGGCTCTTCACAGGAGACAGACTGGCAACATTTGGACTCCATATATAGACCTGTTTGCATGATGGGTCACTATGACGTCTGACCTGATACAGGATTCTAGTGATGATTAAGATTATGTGTACTCCTTTGTCTACTTTTCCCTCTCCCTTTCTGGTTTCTTTTTTGTTTCTCTTCTTTATGGGAAAGAAAAACAATTTAAAATCAAATAAAATTAAAGAAGGTCTTCCATTACAAAGTACATGCGTATATACCTATGTAAATAAGGGAGGGCATTTGGAAAAGACTGACAGAAAAATGTGAAAAGGTTGTTTTAAACTATCCTCCTGAAAGTTCATACATGGCTGGAGGAGATGGTTCAGTTAATACACAATGGGGTTAGTGATTTCCATCTAGCATTAAATGCAGTAGCAATATCAAGCACATTCTGTTTCAAATTATGTTCCCTGAAAGCAGGCTTGTGATATTAGAGCACATTCAGCGTTAAATCAGGCTAACACTGCTGTCATAGCATAAGCATAATTTTGGACCGAGGTGGGACTTACAAACTTGTGCATTTATTTTTAATGCTTACACATGTCTCTTGCAATTTATCTCTATTCCTGTCATTCATTTCTTTATAAACATGTAGAAACAAATAAAGGCCACACACAAAAATAATCATAATAACACCAGAAATGTTTTTTAAGTCTAATAACCCATGGCAGTCTTGAGTGGAAATTCTATCTTCTGTCTTCTAAACTACTGGAGTTAATAGGGATCATTGAAAGGATAGAGGGGGTGTCCAGCATCCCTTGCAACAAGTTTGCCCTCGACCTGTAGCAGATAAAGGTAAAGAGAAAAGGAAGTACAAGTGTTACAATTATTCTAGAAAATGAATGCTATCTCTCAGGTGCGTGTGCATAACCAGTGGGAAAACTGCCATAGCTAATAGCTGCTCTTTTGGTCAGCTTCTATCTTCTATAGCAATTGCAACTTAAAGTAATAGAATGTTGGATATACTAGCAAGGCAAAATTAGAATTAATCCTACTGATCTGAGTACGGTCCATGAATCTAATGAAACAGCACTGATCTCAATTTGAGGCCTTTTTATAAAACACACTGATGACATGGGAGCAAGCGAACATGTCTCCAATGAAGATGACAGAAAATTTTGAATGTAGTTTTGCATATGGTAAAATGATACTGTTTATAGGTGTGAATACGATTACACTGGGGGAAATGGAACATGTTTTGCAGGATACACACACATACAGCGCAGAGAAAAGGGAAACCAATAAGAGTGACGAGAGGGCAACATGATTCTTTTATAGAAACCACTGGCTAATGTACAATAAGGTTCTGTTGATAAAGAATAGTTTTCTTCCTCATCTCAGGAGCCACTAGGGGGCACGCAACACAAGCAATACAGCTTGCACCATCACAAAAGCAAATTTAAAAATTGTCTGTTCATTAAATATTGCATTAGAAGATAGGGGGTGGGGGAGCAATATAAAACCTACAGAACTTCCCAAGGACAAATTAGTAATTTATTCTCTTCATGCATCACTCTTAGCAAGGAAATATATCTGATCTATTTTTACACAGAAGGAAAATCCTCTGCATCTTTATCCTCCGCTACCAGGGACAGCCCTCTCATCAGACAACCTGAGATAGTTTTCTTGCTGCTGTTTGGAAAAGCACATGAATCCGACTTTGAAGAATCTGTAAGTAAACCATTTTCAGCTTACCAAACGTGTGGTCTCTTTCACAAAGAGGAAGTAGGAGCTTTGAAATAAACTTAGAAGGGGATATTTTAAAGATCTAACAGCCTATATTCCCACACTTTACTGCTTGTTTTGTGATTTTAAATCTTTTCTGAGGCTCTTTCACCAAACAGTACTTGCCCCAAACCTGGATCTAGGCCATCCAGGGAATTCTCATTTTATTCTTTTAAGCCTAATTTACAACTAAAAAACACAAACACATTTGACACATGTTTTAAACATTAAATCAAATGATGCACTGCTTGATAGCCAATAGCATTCACAAGAAGTAATCATGTTAAGTAAATAGCTTGTCATCTACACAATGGGTTACCCCAAGTTCTACTTCAGCTGTTTTGTTTGAATGCCAGTTACTAAGGGATAAATGAATAAGAAGGGTTAGAGTGTTGAACACCCTCGTGGGAGGCGAATGATACAAAGCCTCAATTATGGTGAAAATGCCTTAGAGAGCAAGAGGCAACATTACCGTAACCATTGGAACAATATATCGCCAGTTCTTATTCAGGCTCCCAATAAAGCTCATCTCTTCCGCTGTCAGGTTGAAGTCAAACACCTAAAACCAGAAGCAGATACTTCATTCCTTATTTAAGATATGATTTTCACTCACACTAATCCACAACCCTCTCTACCCTGCCTTTTTAGTCACAGTGCTTTCCTTATATTGAGCAGGTTAGCATTAACCTTACATTGTGCAAAAGATGGACCGTATGAGCATTTTCTTTATTTACTGCTATCTTTTTTTAAAAAAAAAACAGCTTTAATCCACTATAAGATGTTTTCAGCTACTCTGCATGTCTGGTATATATGAAGTATGCTTCTTTACTGCATCTCCTCTACTAAAGACTAAGTGGAAAAGAAACAAATTTTGTTCCTCACTTATCAGCAAATCTCCTTAAGGAGCTCAATAGCAGAGATTAGGTGGAAGTAACTCCCTCTGGGTTGACAGGAGGCAGAATTAAGATGGACGACTTCCTCCAAAAGCAAGGGCTTCCTTGCAAGGCCACTGTGCATGGAATTTATAAAACAGATCCAGCCTTTGGAAATGAGACAGAGAACCATTTGTGCACAGCAGCTTGCAATGGAAAACAGACACTAGGGAAACCCTCTCTGCTCACAAGCTAAATAATTTCAAATACAACCATTGAGCATATAATAAGAGGCAGGACAGGCTATTACTGCTTTCCTCAAGGTAGAGGGCACTTTCTTCCTCAATAACAGAAGCCTGAATTTGTTGCTAGACATAAGAATCAAATTCCCTAGGGAAGACTCATTTAGTGATATGAGGCTTGGCTACCCTCCACAAATCTTCAGACACAAAGATGACCAATGAAAAAAGTTCTGACTTCCATCAGGGAGTTCTCATTCGTAGGCTCCTCAAATCTAGTTAAGCACCAGCTGAAGGCTTGGCCATGATGACAGGGTGGTGGTGAAGGGGGGGGGGTGCAGCAGGAAAAACTCTCATAGGCTTCTTCAGCAAAACCAGCGTTGCCCAACACAAAGCCCTCTCATTCAGTAGTGAAGTTGGAATGAAAGTTAAATTATCTGCTTCTGAGAGAGTACCTGTCCAGCTCATCTCTTCACCTGTCCTGCCTAACTTTGCTATGTAGGAGATGGAGTTGCTGTCACTGTTTGGAAGTTGTCATGCAGGAGGCATTTCAGAGGCAGGAAATAAACCAGCTTCCTTGAAATGAAGGTAATCTTAATCCTGCCTCCTGTCATCCTAGAGAGTGGAACTTCCTAGTGACTCCACTCCCAACACACACAATCCAAAGCATTTGGGAGGATCTCCCCGAAAACACTATAATATTGCCAACATGATTCTGAACTTCATTTTAATAGCACTTGAAAAGCCATGTTCCGGCTTAGTGATAAAAATTACAGAGTAATTTTTCAGCAGTGCTCTCAAAATGGGGAGGGCATAGATTTATTTTTGCCTGGACTATACATAAAAGCCCTGGAGAAAAAGATCAAAGATTATGGTGAACTCATTTAAATCCAAAAGGAACATGCACAATTAAAATTGTTTGAAGTGAGGCTTTAAAAGAATACAGCCACCCAAATCAAAACTGGAAAAGAAAATCCCTTTAAGGCACTGGAAACAATGGCAATGAATACACACAATTGAGGGTCAGCTGCAGCAGACTGAACATATAGATTACAAAGACTGGATGTGCTAAACTAGTATGCTCCAGTCTCTAAAAATCAGATATCCAGATAAGCCTCTGCTGATACATATAGTAGAAAAAGAGTTGATGAACTACTGCACGGGGTGGCTGCTGCACAGAATGAACTGGAAATGGTAAATATGCGTGCATTGGCTATATAAAACTACTTCATGGTAGGACCACACCTTACTTAGACAATGCCAGTAAGGAAACAGACAGAGAGAGCAGAAGCCTTAGTACTGCAAGCCAAGGCAGTGCTGTTTCTGAAAGGCGTGGCAGGAGGCCTCACTCACCTGGAGATTCTGGAGTATGCGAGCAGGAGTAACGCTCTTGGGAATGACTACCACTTTGCGCTGTACTTGCCATCTATCACAGAGTTAAAGGAGAAGCTGTGATTCCTCCACAATGTCTAAATAAAACCCAAAACAGTCGATCCAGGTAGCAAAATAGTACATGCCGCAGCCACTGCTGCCATCCGTTTTGTTTCTACAGGCCTCTCATGCCTTCTAAGGCATCTTCGGGGCTCAGAGTGTGACAGCATAATCTTAAGAAGACAGAGCTCCAAGCTCTGGGATAGCTCAGTTGTTGGGGAGCAAGACAGAGCTCCAAAGCAGCTCCTTTCAGATAAACCTCAGAATGGATTCTCAAAATGAATGGTTATTTTTGAAAAGTTGAGCCCACTTGGGCCTTGATAATGCTTGCAATATAGCCAAGAAATCCCAGTATATTCTCGGATATTAAGTTCTCCTTTCCCACTTGGGGAGCTTTTGTTTCCTCTAGTATCTCTTCTCTTACAAGGAGCTGACTCTATCTTGCAGAGTATTGAACCCACTTAGAGCCTACCGCTCACCATAACCTTTCAGCCCTTTGAAAGGCCAAAAATAAGAAATGGGAGAGGCAGCTGAAAATGCTTTATTGCCATTTAGAAGCCAAAGTCAGCTAAGCAGACCATTTTGGCTAAAACAAGGACGAGGAACCTGTGGACTCTCCAGATGTTGCTTGACTACAACTCTCATCATTCTGGACCACCTGCTCATTGTGCTGGCTGGTTAGACAGGAGTTGTAGCCCTGCAACAGTTGCCTGGGGGGGGGAGCAGGTTTCCCACCCCTTGGGCTAAAACAAAGTTCATAGTGAATTCGCACAGAAACCAAAAAGATCCATTTGTTCCAATAAGTCCTCACCATGTCCTCTACCAAATTCTAGTCTGCTGTTACCTGAGAAGAATCTGCGCAGGAGATTTGCTGTATTTTTCAGCTAGCTTTTTTATCCCAGGTTCTTCCAGCAACACAGGTTCATCTGGGTGCTTCCACATCCGGTCAGGGGAACCAAGAGGGCTATAAGCAGTTACCACCAGCCCTTTCTGATGGCAGTGAGCTATCAGTTCATTCTGGGCAAGGTAAGGGTGACATTCCACCTATTTAAAAAAGCAGTATATAGTAATGAGAAGATTGCTAAAAGGGGGGGGGGAGACATCCACCTGCACTGCAGAAGCAGGAAAGGCAGATGCAGGTCAATTCATATATGGGCAGAAACAGCAGTATGGCATTCACAAACCACATAATTTCTGCTCTTAGAGGAAACCCTCCCACTTGTGGCATAAACATTCTAAAGCATAAGTGCAAGATTGATCACGGTTGGGGCTGGATTAACTGGGAGTAGAATAACCCAAGTCATTGACCACTTCCTTATCTCCACCCTGCAGGGGCTGATAACATTTCCTTTACTACACATACTAGCTACAATCTGCAATCTGTTTATTCTGCAGCAGTCCTGCTTATTTTAAGACAACATACAGAAAACACACTCTCCAGGCATAACAGCTTTGTAAAACCATTTATGCCATTATATAATTTTTGTATTAAAAAGTATATATTTTCTGAAACAATGAAGTTTTTCCTTCCCTTCCTTTCTCAAGACACCTGATCTTAAGGATCCCTATTGCTTTACAAAATGCCTTCTATTACCAGACTCTCATTTGCAAATACTGTAAGGAATGCTGTGAGACCGGTTGTGTCATGCTGAAATCAATGTTGAAAGCAGGACATTATTAAGAGAGGGTTTAAAAAACAAAAAACAAATGTCTCTGTTGCAGAGAATCATGCAAGCCACTCAGTCTGCAACGAGTCTGCAGTCTGGAGCACTACACCACCCTTTCCTTTGCCATAAGAATTCTGGTTATTGATCGCACGTTTTAGCAAATCGTTGATAGCACTATCACAGTTAATTCTCAAACTGGGTACCAGAACCAATAGTATGCTATGAAAAATAAGATGATTAATGGCTCATGTGAGTCTGAAGTACCCATTCACTGAAATGATCACATCTTTTTGTCAAGAGATTCACTTTAAATGCATCACTTCTCTCTCTACTCATCACTTTCTGCCAAAGAGCAAACAATATGTTGGGGGCCCAATTTAAATCAGGGAAATGGAGTGAGGAAAAAGAGTCAAACCCCCTACTCTAGTACTGCTCCTTCAAAATAACAGCCTCAAACAGCATGGGCAAAGGCTAAAAACAAAACCACCAAAGCAAAGAGAAATCTTGATAATGGAAGAGTGGGAAAGCTGGGCTATTTTGATCACATTTCTCATATTATAAGGAAACCAACTGATTAAGAGTAATCAGTCGCTTTAAATAAAAACTGCAAGTCCCAACTACCAGTACTTGAACCTTTCTTAGAAGAGTCAAGCGAGCTTTTTTGTACAGGACGTTCCATTCTGCAGGGGCAGTTCCACGGCACAGCCACCCCATGCCCAACAGAAACAGAAGCATCCATCCTTATGGCCCACCTTCTCTCCTCTGCCAAGAGAACCATCTCAGAAAGTAACCTGCTCCCTCTTTTTCTGCATCTGCCTTACCTGTAGCACAGCTGGCTTTACAGAAGCTATGCCAAGGATATCATCAATTTGACGGCTATTGAAGTTTGATAACCCAATGGCTTTCACCAGACCCTTTTCCACTAGCTTCTCCATCGCCTTCCAAGTTTCTTTGTAGTCAATGTAGTCATAACGCATTGTGCCATCAGGATTCTTGGGGAAGAGGTTGTCCCCCCGTCTATTATTTTAAAAAAAAAATGCACAGAAAACAGATAACTAGCAGAATCTTAAGTCTATTTAAGTTCAACTCATTAGAAGCACTGCTAAAATCCCATGTCATATGACCCAGATCCAGAACAAGCTCTCCTCCTCTAATTTTACCATTCCCACTTACAATGTGGTCAAGTAGTTGATATGTAGTTATTAATTGTTAACTAAAAACCAACCCATACAAATTTATGGCAGTATAAATTGAGTTATGACTGACCATCTTAGGCCTTGGAAAAGTAACTCCCATAAATCCACAGCTTTGGTTATAACAGCACAGAATCTAGAAGGTGGCACAGAACAGGGTGGGGAACCTATGGTCTTCCAGTTGTGGTTGGACTACAATTCTCACAATCCCTCACTATTTGGTTAGGGTTGATGGGAGTTAGCATCTAGCAACATCTGAAGGACCACAGGTTTCTTTTCTATAGGCCACTTAATAATTTGTTTTCATTCATTAGGCATTTGTTTCTTCCCTTTTTTTCTTTTTGCAAAAGAAAGAAGAATCTCAAACCTGAGGAACAGAAGGGGTAACAGGGCTGGCTCATCATTTTGTGACAACAAATTCCTATCTATGCAGATGGTGAAAGGTATCTGACCCTCCCATACCCTCTAAGTGCTGCTGTGGTTTCATGTTCCACATTTCCTTCCTACGGACACTCACTCGAAGGCATGTGGCCAGTGCATGAGGTAAAGATCCAGGTACTCCAGTTTTAGATCTTCCAGGGTCTTCTTTAGAGCTGGCTCCACATCTTCTGGGTGGTGCTTGGTGTTCCATAACTTGGAAGTCACAAACAGCTCTTCCCTCTTAATGGCCTTTTAGAAAGAACGGGGAAGGGAATCTTTTCAGTACTCAAGAAGTTTCTCATCCCTTGATTAGATTTTTGTGTGTGCCTTCTGTGCTATTATGCTAAGGAAGCTTCATTTCCAGAGTCAACAGAATAACACAGACATATTTTTAATGTGCCCTATGAATTTTTTTTTTGCAGCAAAAGGACATTTAGCAAAGGGATAGGCAGAATGTCAAAGCAACAGAGCCCACTAACACACAGCAGGCAGCAGGAACAATAGCTGATTGCCATCTTGGTAGGTTTATATGGAGATGTAATTACACTTTGTAAGCAGAGCCAATCTGAAATAAACATGAAACTTCCACCCACCCAGCCTTTTTGCAGCAGCAATATTCTCGCTCCTTTTTTTTTTACCTTGTCATTTCCAACCATCTCTTGGAGAGCATCACCTATCTCTGCTTCATTGCTGTAAGCAGTAGCACAGTCAATGTGGTGATATCCAGCACTAAGGGCATATTTTACTGCCTCCTTCACCTATATGAAAAATAGGGAGATTGCTGCATAAGAATGTGGGGACATCTGGTTCATTTTAGCCAACAGTGCCATTCCAAATCTACAAGAACTTATGACAAAAGGAAAGCTCATACCAATAACAAACTTACCGGTAGTTGGTCTCTAAGGTGCTACCGGCAGGATTTTTTTGTTTTGTTTTGTTTCAACTACGGCAGACCAACACGACTACCTACCTGTAATTATGACAAAAGGCCTATACATCTTGGAGAAAGCTTCATAGTTTTATAAAATGAGAGATTTGCACTTCTTTTTATCCTTTTCCCTTTACACTTTAAGGTGATTTATGCTAAATAGCAATGTAGTGTGGGGTGGTTATAATGTCAGACTAGAACCTGGGAGGCCAGGGTTCAAGTCTTCACTTGGCCATGAAGCTTTACTGGGTGACCCTGAGCCAGTCACTACCTCTTTGCCTAACCTACCTCACTGTGTTGTGGAGAATAAATGAGGAGGGAAGAATCATGTATGCCACCTTGAGCACTGACATCATTTAACAGTGAACACCATACACATACTACCACAAGTCCCATTGTCTGGTTGCACATCCACAAAGAGATAATGTGTATGTAAGTGATTCTCAGCAAGGTCAATACATTTTCTCTCATACTCTCCCTGTCCTCTGCCCACCGGAACTACGCCTATTTTTTTTTTTAAGCAATGTTTTTATCCAGTTCTCCAATTAGAAGAACAAACAACATTTAGCAAAGGTTTCTGTGGCAATAATAGAATAAATAATATACCCATTTGATGTTACATCTGATAAAGCTCCTGCATTTTTTGTTTGAAAGGAGATGAAACAATATTCACAAAAGGAAGATAAGAGCCTTTGGTTTTAGGTTTTTGTTGTTGTGTTTTTTAAGAAAAAGATCAGAGCCTCTGATGCCTCTTAGATTTAATTTCCTTTTGCTTATTGGAAGCCTGGGCAATGGATAAAGTGTGTCACAAATGCTCTGATGTTCTAAAAAGCCACATTAATTAGAAATCAGTTTCCCTTAGTCACAATGATAAAATAATTTTGTTTCCCTCACAGCTGCAAGATTTTTCTTTCCTCTAGCCTTGGCATGATTCATTTTATGGTCACCATTACGTACTATTCAGAAAGTGGAGACGTTGCTATAAATACACTGTGAATGGAAGTTCAGCTTATGAAAATCTTGCAACACACTTCAGGTTACACAAGGCGTTGTCATCACTGTAGAAAAATTAAATGTGGCACACTACCAAATGAGAGCAATTCTACTGAAGATGAAACTTGCAGATGCCTTTAAAACTTTGTAAACTGCTTTGAGGTTTTCGGTTTGTTTAACAATCAAGTTGTATATACATTTCATTTTATGAAGTAAAATGAAGACAAATAAAGCTTTAAAACATGTTATTTAAATTGGTTGTTCTGTCTCCACCTAATAAGAATTGCAGCTGCAATGGGATGAAGAGCAGGAGAACCAGTTTTGGCTGCCAGCAATTATCAATAAATCATTACTTTGATTTTAAACATTTAAAAACACATTATGCAAAAATGTCACCTCCATTATCAGTGCCTGAAGATATTATTATAATTATCATTATTAATTAAATTTGTATACTGCCCATCATCTGAAGATCATGGGGTGGTTCGCAACAAAAATTTACAAAATGAGAACACAAAATACAGAGAACAAACCAGTAGCCCCCTCCCTTCCCACAAACGCATTTAAAATGCCAAAGAATGTTTAATCTCATTCTGACTAAGTTTCCCTCAGCTGGCTCCCTTTTTTGTACAAAGTGAATGCAAAGCTTCATGCCTTGTGACTGGAAATTAGCCTCTCCTCAGAATCCATGTTGAAGCTACTCTATTAGTTACAGGAAGGCAAAATAAAGAATATGTACTCCCTGCTTGTTGGTTCCTGATAAATCCTTATTTCCCACTACTCCTAACCATTTTTCTTCCAAGCTGAGGGAAGAAAAGTGTCCTCCCACCAAGGCATGACTCTGGGTCAGAAAGAGAGTGAGGCAGACTGAAAAAGAGACTAATTAAATGCATTGTGACTAGTAACATGACTGGCCTCCCTTCAAAAGGAATTTTGGACGCCACTAAGTTGTAGGAATCTATAACTGCACTGAAAAAGCAGAGCCAGCAAATGGCACTTCAGTGAAGTGGAGACTGGCTGTTTAATAGGACCTATAAAATTTATGCAAAGTGGGTGTTCTTCCTCCTTCTTTATCTTGCTTTTGGAATGTGCAAAATCAATCAATACAGAGGTATTGAATAAAAGATGGTGCAAGGGAATTCAGAGGCAGAGACAGTTCCAACCTATGTTCAAATGGACAAGCAAAGATGTGAATTAAGGTCACATTCATACCACATGGCTTCCCCCAGAGAATTCTGGGAATTGTAATTTATCTCCCACAGAGCTACAATTTCCTCTGCAGCTCTGTGGCTGAGGTAGAATTTGACTTCTGGACTCTTCTGTGGTGAACCTCAGCAGCACGTCTCTCACTGCTAGATGAAAGTGAATCACTAAGTCTTGCCACTATTGCACATGGACTCAGACTCAAGTGGACACTACGCCATACCCACCCAACATCTCTGCCTCCAACATCTCATCATGATTTAAAATATTTGTGAAGTGCTTCACATGTACCAGTCACATCATCAAATTTATAACCGTACTACTCCTACGGAAAGAGATGTCATACCAATGAGCCGTAAGAAAGTACATGCATATATGCATAACTTTCAAGAATCCACATTTAATGTCCAGCTAAATAAGAACATGAACTGTATCTACATTCAGGATAGCCATTTCAGTTCAATATCCATTTGTACTTTCAAGTCAAAAAGAGAAAGGCAAATGAAGAGAGAAGGGGGAGGTGTAACAAGCAGGTTAATGCTATCCATCCACAATCTCTATTCTTCATGACTGCTGCTCTTGGATGAACACATTTATTCAGTATCATGCTTAAATGCCAGAAAAGTAATTGTGCTCTTCTCTATTACATCTTGCTCCTAACACAGCATGCATGTGCCTGAGGAAAACTCCTAGTCATTTAATCACAATTAAGAAACTGAAAACTGTTCTCTCTGCACAGAGTACATACAGTAGCTCCTGGTCATGCAACCTCACCTTTCTATGCAGCCCCAGATTTAAAAGAAGAAGAAGAATCTGAATGGTTTTAGCATAGAGTTCTAGAATTCCCCTCCCTCAAACACTAAATTCACAGCTTACCTGTCCAGCGTCACTTTTCCAAGTACCCAATCCAACAAGAGGCAGCTTTTGCCCAGTATGAAGCAAAGCATAGTTGGCCTCGGAAGACATCTTTACCTAAAATAAATGCAATAATAAAAATATTAATTTTTATTGGCTGTACCAATTTGTTTCGCTACACAGAACAGAATGTGTAGTAGATTTGACATTCTTATTTAAGCTGAAACTGAGAGAGTGGAATGCAAAGTATAAATATATAATAGGATTGATTATATTTCATTTTATAAATTTTATTCATCACGCCCTTCCATGGCAGGCACCATGTTCACAGTGGCTTACATCAATTTAAAAACATCTACAGATGCTCACACACACACACACACACACAAATCCAAAATCTGTATAAATCTTTATAAAACCAACAGCATATTAAGAGGCATCACTGTAGACAAAACCTGCAGGGTGGGAGAGCTGTGCCTTTGCTGCTAGTAAAGACAGGCTTTCCTTAAATAAGAGGTGCAGCTCAAGTTATTCCTTATAAATTAGAAGAGTTTGCTTTATTCTAAAAAGTGAAGGATGGATGCTGCAAGTCTGAGTTTTGAAAGGACAGACCACAAGGATTCAGGCATAGTATTCCCCAAGCCCATACCCTCTCCTCTCCCCACTGTGTACCTTGGGATGTAACTTGAAGATATTGTAAGTCTGTGTACTTCAGTGAAGAAATCTGTGCATAAGCTGGCTGGCAGGGCTATATACCTGTAGCTTGATGCTTGCTTGTTATCAGAACAAGATATCAGTTTATCTTCTGACACACTTAGGGAAGCATATAAAGGCAAGGTATCTTGGTATGTCCCAAAGCAATGGTCAGAGCCTGATTTCATAACAAGCAGATCTACAGAGCAATATCAGGTTTTCATTCTCAACTTTCTGTTCACTGTCCAAAACTTACACAATATACCACCATTAACTAACTCCTTCCCTGTTTCCTTCACACCTATTGCCTGAAAGTTGCAGATTCAATGGATTTTTATTCAGATGCAGGTTTCACTGAATTCATCTGTCTTACTCCCAAGTGCATGTGCATGGAACTGAAAGTAATTAAAAGGGACTCTTTGTTGGAGTTTAAGGTAAAGGTGAAGAACCCCTGGATGGTTAAGTCCAGTCAAAGGCAACTATAGGGTGTGGCACTCATCTCACTTTTCAGGCCGATGGAGCCGGCGTTTGTCCACAGTCAGTTTTCCAGGTCATGTGGCCAGCATAACTAAACCGCTTTGGCAAATAGGACACCGTAATGGAAGCCAGAGCACACGGAAATACCGTTTACCTTCCTGCTAGGTTGGCAGAAGCTGGGACAGAGCAACGGGGGTTCACCCCGTCACATGAATTCGAACCACCAACCTTCCAATGAGCAAGCCCAAGAGGCTCAGTGGTTTGGACCACAGCGCCACCCGCGTCCCTTGACTTACTATACGCGTTTGTGCTGATTGAAAAGTATTTTGTTTATCAAAGAGGAACATCCTCCAATGCGATCTAAAAGCTGCTTTGCTGGCTGAATTGTAAGAGGAAATTATGTTTCAAGATATTCCAGTCTCCGTCAACTTCCTCAGCTTTTGCTGAGATCAGCTGTATAGCAGTGTCCCATGAAACTGCTTCCTCCATTTAAGCAGCAGCTCCATTAGACAATTAAGGCAGGATGAAAATTACATTCCTACTTCTACTATTAAATTTCTAATAAAATAATAAATGCCTATTGGATACTGCCAATGAGAAAAACGAGCTTAAGTTGCAGGGCCTATATGCAAACAATGGCTTGGTGTGCAGAACTAGTCTCCCTCTTTAAAACTCTTATTCACACTACTGTATATATATTCACAACACTTATGTATATTCATAGCTTCCCTGTCTTTAAATCATAGAATAGAATCATAGAGTTGGAAGGGACAAATATATATATATATAGGTGTGGAGCACAAACCTATACATAATCGTAAGTCCCATTCAGTTTAATAGGCTTTTCTCCCAAGGAAGCATGCACAGGTTTGCAGTGCCACCCTATACAGTAATTGATTACTCAGAAGTAAAGTCCAATTGAATTCAATGGCATTTACTCCCAAGTGATTATGACTTGCAGCCTCAGCCTAATCATTATTCTTGGGGAGGTCCCAACATGCTAGGATTCAAACTCATGTGCAAAGCTAGCACATTAACCACTTGGTTACACTAATTCATTGCCCTGTGAAAATATGACATGGAAGCCTTTAAGAGGACAACCAGCAAAGAAAAGTACATGTTGGTATTTTTAAAATGTACAATAATCTCATTTGACACAAGCATAATTAGCACTTATATGATCTGAATTGTGCAATTCAGTATACTAGCAGAGGCTGATGAGCAGACTCTTGGGCTGGGGTACTGTTTATTTATTTATTTTTTGGGGGGGTCGTGTTGCTGTTGTTGCTGGTTCTTTTGTGTTTTTATTATTTTTTATCTTGCGATTTATGTGGAAATTATTCCATACGGTTGTATATTTTTTGAATGTTTTATTTATTGTTTATTACTATTTGTGTTATTTTGCAGTTCTGTATTTTTTTTTCATGTTGTAAGCTGCCTTGAGCATAGTTTAAAAACTGTGGAAATGTGGCGTACAAATAAAGTTATATATGCACTGTATGTATATTATTCATTCCAGCTCTGCACTTTAGATAAGTTGCACATCAATCTTGAATGCAAAACTTTAACCCAAGGCAAGTTATAATATATAATCAGTAACTTGATCAGTAGATACCAGCAGTTTCATGCTATTTCACCTGACACAGAGGCAAATAAACCCAATTCCAACTGCAGCTGTAGTGCATACATTGCAGAATTAAAACAGTAAAGGCTATAATTGATTCTGTTTTGAAGACAAGTTATATGATTTTTTTTTATTTATGCTTTGGTCTAGACATCTCTCCTAAAATTACAGTGGTACCTCGGATTACAGATGCTTCAGGTTACAGACTCCACTAACCCAGAAATAGTACCTTGAGTTAATAACTTTGCTTCAGGATGAGAACAGAAATCGCGCGGCCCCATTAGCTAAACCTGGTACCTCAGGTTAAGAACAGTTTCAGGTTAAGAACGGACCTCCAGAATGAATTAAGTTCTTAACCCAAGGTACTACTGTATTATCCTTTACAGTGCATGGTTTACAAAGTCTAACATATTACCAAGATGGTTCAGAGTTGCTCTGTATCTGTAAAATAGAAACAGAGGCTGATAGTGACTTATCCAACACCACAAAGTTAGTCCAGTCTGAGTTAGGAACTAAGTTCAGGGTTCCTAGGAGCTAGTCTACCTCCCCACCACCAGCCATGAGGCCACACTGGTTCAAATGGTTTGCTTTGGAGGTCAGTCTTCATTGGAAAGCAAGTACAGTCCAGCAGATATAATAGTGGATTTAGAAGTGTTGACTTCAAATCAATGCTGAGCAGACTTGGGCAAAGGGCACACAGGACTTTGGGCAGCAGGAACATGAACAGTACACAAGCTGTCCAAATCAAAATTACCAGCAGGCAGTATTACAAGTAATAGTTGATTCACACATTATTGATGTGACAGTATCTTCTAAAACATAAGAGCTGCAGTCTAGTTTGGGGTGAGGGAAAAGACATTGTGTGAGACAGCTCTGTCCTGCAAGCGAGGGGAATAGGAGTCCTGGGGGTGCTGTTGCAATGCCATCCCACCCCAAAACTCAACTATCAGCATATTTGTACTCTGAGCAACAATGCTATGCACACCCAATTTCTACTGAACATTACATACACAGGAGGAAACTACAGTGGTACCCCGCTAGACGAATGCTTCGCTAGACGAAAAACTCGCTAGACGAAAGCATTCGTCTAGCGGGAGGCTGCCCCGCTAGACGAAAAAGTCTATGGGGCTGCCTCGCAAGACGAAAAAATTTCGTCTTTTTTTTTTTTCGTTTTTGCGGAGCGCGGCTCCCATTGCCGCTCCGCAAGACGAAAACCCCGCTAGACGAAAATTTTCGCGGGACGAATTATTTTCGTCTAGCGGGGCACCACTGTACAAGTCTTAATTAGTTTACACACTGATCCCAGGAAAAAAATGCCCTCTGGTTTTAGTTAGGCTTGCTTCTAGACAAATTATGTTTAGGATAACACCCACAAAACTTTATCTTAGTGATCTTAGAGCAATTTAGTTTTTTTCAGTTTAAATTTAATTGAACCAAGTACAAAATGAGGCAGTCTGAATAATTGAGACAGCAAAATAATTAAGAGAACTTGCTCAAGAAAATCTTCAGGGAATCCCTTAGCACCTCAACTTGCCATAGTGTCAATTGTTACACCACACTCCTAGCTATTGGATGCTTGTCATTTGCCTCAAGGTTTATTGCAACCACTTGCAACAGAAATGCATGGGGAGTGGGTGGGTGCTGGCAAGTGAGCAGAGTTTTGCCCAGAGGCATGTGATAAAAAATGTAGACTCCCTGCATTTTGTAGGAGAATCCCCTAACCACGTTACCTCCATTTCAAAATTAAAAAGGCATTGCACTCAACCCACAAACATTAGTTGTTTAACCTTTTCTATTTCTCCAAAAAGATATGGTTTGCCCATGCATACATTACTGTCAGACATTACCAATGATTTCTAAACAGGACTGCCAAGGGGTAAACTAAACTACTCCGAGGTGGTGCGTGCTCAGTGGTAGTAATCTCCAGATAGAGTGGTTATAGCACCCATAATTAAATATTTGTTAAGTGTGGAAACAACTGGATTTTGATACGTAGCCGCTGCAAAGTACACTACAGACACCGTTGTACGGGTGTGAATACATGTATCGCATGCCATAGTTCTTAGTGCAGCCAGAGATTTCTACACGGGGGGGGGGGAGGACAAAAACCCACAGCTTTCAATGGGACTTATTTCAAAACAAATACTATATACGTAACTCCTATGCACACTTAGTTGTAAAGAAGACCGTGTGGAACTCACTTCAATGCAAACACGTGTAGTTTCACTCGCCACGCGTAAATACCACGTTGCACTTAATGCACGTTAGTGGTACATGTTGTTGTTGTTTTCCCCCCTCCCTCCTTCTGTTAACAATTTTTCCACCCCCCAGCCCACCAACTTTTACAGCGAAAAGGGAGGGGGGTCAAAATAAAAAAAAGCAGAGCCTCCGGAAAGGCGCGATTCCTCTACTTTCTACCCCACTTCTTGATTATGCACGAATCCGGCTGACGCCAATCAAGTCAGGCAAAGCAAGAGATAAGCTAACCACGGGAAACTCACAACCAGTTTGCCGCGCGCCTCGTCCTCGAGCGCTCCCTTCCCTCACCGCAGTTCAAAATACACCGACAACTCCCCCGGCCTCCAACTTCAATGTTTCCGTTTCCGGGTTTGATATGTAACCGTATATTCCTCACTTCTCAACATTTTCCAGACCACGTGGGTGCGATGCGTTAACAGTTACAGTATTGCTCTATATTCCCACTCTTTCAAAAAGGGTTTGGTAGAATTAAATCGCTTCCATTACAATCTGGCAGAAACCTTTACTGAATAAAGTTTGCATTCCAAATTTTGGGTATATTTACGACAGTTGGGGTGGGGTTGCCAGGTCATGCTGCAACCAGAGTATGATAAAAGGACAGGATCCCAGGATTGCCTCATCTCAATCAAAGCTGGAAATATGTTCATAATTAGATAAGGAATGTGGCGAAAGATACTACCACCAGGATTGTCAGTGGCAGCAATAACAGAAACAATGCCAAAAAGGTATCTTTACTCCTGCCTGACTCCATTTGCAGCAATTCACTTACACGGGAGAAATGTGCATTCAAGGGCATGATGAGGCTGGGACTAAAAGCCTAACTGCCTACCTCTGATAGCTTCAGTTTCTTTCAGATTTGCTGATTGAACCTATTTGTTCCATACAACTTAATAAAGGAAACAGAACATTTCCTTGTCTTAATAGTTGCACCCAGTGCTTTTTTTCTTTAAAAAAATGTTTAGGGGTACTCACATTTTCCTACTCATATTGAAATACTGCCCCTCTATTAGGCCAAACTTAGATTCACAAAATGTTTAGGGGTATGTTTACCCCTGCGTCCCCCCGAAAAAAAAGCATTGGTTACACCCCTTTATCTGCACATACCCCACCTTACATTCTACTTCCAGTCATGCTTGAATCCACTCACTTGAACCCACTCACTTATTTTTAAAATGGTAAAGCAGTTTGTGGAGGTTGAAGTGTGTAGTCCTGTCACGTGCCCCACTACCACCTCACATACATATGTGTGCAGGTAGAGCTCTTGTTCCACCCAAGGGGAGTTCCTGATGGTTTTTGGGATCCTACACACACACACACACACACACACACACACCAGGCTGTGTAAATATATCTGTCAGTATATGTCAAGGGCTCTTCACATGAATGCTAAATGCATAGCTGACAGCAAATTAAGCTACACAGTGCTGACCCTGCATTTCCCACATGCATTATTTCGATGTGTGCATGGGCTGAAGTGACACATCCCTCCTCCCCAGTATGACAAATAAATAAAATTCAATAAGTGTTTGTAAAATACAAACATTTCTTCTTTATCTCCTCAACCTATCCTAATAATAGGCATTGTTTTAGTCATAATTGCACAATGTGGTAAGGAGTGAGATCCCTTGGCAATGGAGGCTGGGTCTAGTCTCTGGAGCAGGGATGTTTTGCCTTCCCTACACAATTGTTTTCAAATGCAGTACTTTACCTTTCTCCACAGGTGTGAATAGAAATCATTCACTTATATATACAGGTAAAGGTAAAGGTAAAAGTACCCCTGACCATTAGGTCCAGTCGCGGACGACTCTGGGGTTGCGTGCTCATCTCACTCTATAGGCCGAGGGAGCCCACGTTTGTCCTCAGACAGCTTCCGGGTCATGTGGCCAGCATGACAGAGCAGCTTCTGGCAAACCAAAGCAGCGCACAGAAACACGGTTTACCTTCCCGCCAGAGCGGTACCTATTAATCTACTTGCACTTGACATGTTTTCGAACTGCTAGGTGGGCAGGAGCTGGGACCAAGCAACAGGAGCTCACCCCATCATGGGGATTCAAACCGCTGACCTTCCAATCGGCAAGCCCTAGGCCCAGTGGTTTAGACCACAGCGCCAACCGCGTCCCATATATATACAGGTAGCCAGATGCAAGAGGATAGGACTCCTGCACCTAAGAGTTGTGTAGATAAAGGAATTTCAACAGACACCAGGCCTCATTTAGATGGACTGGAGATCAAGAAACAAAATAGGAAATTCTTTCCAGTAGCACCTTAGAGACCAACTGAGTTTGTTCTTGGTATGAGCTTTCGTGTGCAGGAGTCTTCCCCACCCCTGGACCTGTTGTAACATTAAGTAGAGTGAGGTAGCAGCCTCGGACAGATGATATTGCATGTCATGAAAGAGTAACAAATTGTTACAGTTACAGGTGGGTAGCCGTGTGGGTCTGCCATAGTCGAAACAAAATAGGAAATTCTTTCCAGTAGCACCTTAGAGACCAACTGAGTTTGTTCTTGGTATGAGCTTTCGTGTGCATGCACACGAAAGCTCATACCAAGAACAAACTCAGTTGGTCTCTAAGGTGCTACTGGAAAGAATTTCCTATTTTGTTTTAACAAATTGTTAGTTATTTGTATTTTTACTCCAAGGGAGAAGTACTTGTGGGGTTTTCTGCCTCTGGTGTCAAAATAATTTGGTCAGCCTTAGGGATTAGGTGGTGGTAGTGCTCAAAGTTACCAACATGAGTCTGACCAAACTGCGGGAGGCAATGGAAGACAGGAGTGCCTGGCGTGCTCTGGTCCATGGGATCACAAAGAGTCGGACACGACTAAACAATAACAACAGTGCTATTTGATTTGCTTTTCTGCATCAGGCAACAAAAAGTCTTGTACCAGCTCCGGTTCTTTCACTTAGTTAAAAAAATAAAAAATCCAGATTGTTTTCTAGATCTCCCTAACTGATACTTTTAATGGATAGTTTCTAGACCTCTTTAGATGATGAATTTACACAGAGAGGTATTATATAATTTACATTTATGAATAAATACATGAATACATTATTTCCTTTTGCATAGGGAGTTGGTAATATGTGACACATTCCTTACTATTTTGCACACTTGTACATGTGGCTTGGACTTTAGACATTAATTCTGCTGTTACTGATTAATCCATCTTTCCTTTCCCCCCTCATATTAGCATTTTATAGTGGTGAATTTCAAATACAGTACAGTATTCAAATCATATAAAATAAAGTTAAACATAAACCCAAAAGATAAGAATATTATCCTGTTTAATATTATGTTTTTAAAAGGATTAAACACTGGGTTTCAGATAATTATTCTTGCAACATAATCCATGATAAAAATCATAGTGGGTCAATTCAATCATCCTTCTAATATAGCACAGTGTTTCTTTCAATACTAAACTTGGTTACCCAGTAAGCTTCACTGAGTTCAATAAGTTCAAACCTACTTGGAAGTGTGCATTGAACTTTTTGTGTGTCTTATTTCTGAGTAAACATTTATTGCATTAGTTTGCCCATCTCGTTTTTCCTCCTCCTGGATTGTATAATCACCAGTCCTGAGTATCGTTATTCCTTAATATGTACTAATTCAAACTGTTGATTTTTTTACAATAATGTTATAGCAGCATGTATCTGAGAAGTAGCATAGCATTAAAATGGAAATATTGTTTCAATAAATGTTTAAAAAATGGAAACACTGACATGCATTTAAAGGCAACTGGGACTTGGGGCAGGTGTTAGTTGCCTCTGAAATGATTAATTATTCCTCTCTCAGTCAACCTTCATGATTACTGTAGTCATTTGGCCCAAATCCATACATCTCAGAGGTACAGAAACAAATCCCCATTTGGCTTCTCACATGATTACTTCTCCACAGTGTTATCTGTCTCTTGGAATCAAAGTAAAAAAGAGATATCCCAGAGGAAAGGAACAGAAAAGTTACATAAGGAAGAAAGTTGAGCAGAGAGAAAATAAAGCAACAATAAATACCTGAATTGAAGAGAACAGATTAAGAAGCTATTCGAAGCAGCATGTATGAGCCACTGCCAAGAGAATGGCTCATGTGAATAAGACTAACTAATGAATAGCAGAGATTATAAAATAATTAACCTTAAAATGGGAAAAATAGATTATCCAGTAACATGCCACCTCCCTGGTTACAAGGAAATATGGCACTGGTATCTTGCAAACACTGTTGATAATGTTTTTTTTGGCTGAATCAACAAAATACTGAGTTTCTGTTTGCTAGCAGTTACAGCTAAGTGACTGAATATGTGGCTTTATTTGGCCTTGCAGGATAATGTGCACATCAATGGTTAATAATAGTATATGCCTCTGAGCATAAATTAACATTCTCTCACCACTAACAGCCCAAAGTACCGGTAATCTGGGATTATAGACAAATCCACATCCAGGCAACTCCCATTTTATAAAACCTGTTTGAACGGAACTATTATTGTCTATTCAGCATTGTAATTCCAGCAGAAAACTGACTTAAAGCAATTTTATTGAATTTTATACTAGTTACAATCAGTGCATTTTCTAGTAAAAAATTAGGCGCTAGTACTACTCATATTGTTAACAGTGTGTCACCTGGGATGCTTGGACACAACATGGAGAATGTTGCTTGTATTCAAGATTTACGGGCCATTGTCTTTTGCTTCATGTGGGACAGCAATTTTGAGTTCATTATAGAGGAAGATGGGAGACTGTAGGTAGCTATTGTTAGTCATGTTGATTATATATCACTTACAGATTCAAAAGTACCTTGACACTTCTGCTCTAGGGCAACAAAGGCAGAGGGATGTTTTCACCTCCTGCTTTTGGCCTCCCAGGGGGCACCCAATTGGGCCTTGTGGGGAACATTGAGACTGGACAGGCCTTTGGTATGATCCTTAAATAAATATCTTATGGATATTCCTATGTCAGCAAGGAACAGGAGTTCAGTTGTACTGTAAATTGTATGGCAGGAACCCAACTAGTCCGAAGCAATCTATGAAATGAAGGATCCCAGGAATGAATAGAACCCATGAGATTTCCACATTTTTATAACAGAGGGATGCGGCAGTTTAAATGCCAACGAGTCACATCTATCTGAAAACAGAATTCCTTATGTGACCCAAGTTTCGCTGAAGCATCATCGTTGTGAAGGAGCTGTGGTGTTAATTGGGCAAATCCCCAAGTCCTTCCCTTTCACACAGCAAACTGTCTATTCCACATGACGTTGCATTTCCAATTCAGATCGGTTGCACAACACGGTTTCAGTGAAACCTTCGCCGCCGCTTTGTGGTCATGCATGGTTTACATCACCCAAAAAACCCGAGTCTAAGCAACCATTACTCTGCAGCTAGAATTCATTGTTTCTCTCCCCCCACCCCGGCGATCTGTCGAAGGGGAGGGGGCACCTTCCCCCCCAAAAAAACTATCAAGATCTGTGCAGTACTGTTGGCCCTGATTCTCACCCACCCACCAACTACCAAAAAGCAACAACACCCGATTCCAAAACCAGCACCACCAAAAGTTATGTTAGTGAACAAAAAGCCGCAAAATGCAAAGTCATGCTGGCGCAGCAGCTACGCCGGCTGGCAGGAGAGCCGGGAAGGAGGCGCCAACCGACAAGTTCTTCGGCTTCGTACTCTCGCGAGAGTTGAGAAGGTATAAAACAGAAGGGGCACTGCCTGCAGGGGTGGATCTTTTTTTGTTTCGAGCCGGGAGCGGTAAGAAGATATTTGAGGAAGCGGATAATTTCGCATTAGGTAAAACATACCTCTCTCCGCCGTCCAAAATGAGTATCTAGGCGAGGGCAGGGCTTTGTTCGTTTGCTGTAATAGAATGTGCTTCCTAATAGTATTTGAGATCTGCTGTTTTGTGTGTCAAAAAAATTGTAGACGGTTTCCTGATGGAGATGTGTGTGTGTGTATGTGTGTATAACTTAGCTGGGCTCTGCTCCCCGGCGATTGGTAGCCCAACAGGTGGAGGGAGAGCTGAGCTGAATTCAGTTTCCTGCCTTGGTAGAGCTTCAGTTCATTTTTCAGCGCCTCGAAGTTTCCTGGCGCAACAAAAGATCCCGGTTTAAAGAGGCTCGGAAGTTGGCAAGTGCAGCCTGCAGGGCGGGGAAAAGCTCTCGGTGCGATAGACGCCCGAGCTATTAAGTGAAATTGCGGTATTAAGTCAGTTAACTTCAAAGGACGTTGCTGGTGGTTTCAATGGGCTGATGGTCGGTTTGGTTGGGCGTGAAGCTGCATTTATCTTGGTAGCGAGAGAAGTTGGGATGCTTGAACACAAAATAGGGAATTTGGGAGTTGGAAGGCTGCTGCCTCCGCGGGTTAGGCGCCGTTGTCTTGTGTTCCACGAGAGATGGCAATTTTAAAATGTAATTATAGAGTAAGGTCGAGGTTGCAGCTCTGGGCTCAGGTACCTGAAAAGGTGCTACTGAGCTCCATGGAATTTATCGAACGAACATGACGCACAGTGTGCAGGAGAATTGAAATGGGCGAAGGCTAGCTAGTTATGAACGAGTTTCCTCTTATCGGTTTCATTTCCATACAATTGCGTAATGGAAAACTAAACCGTTTAAAGTTAACAGCATTGATTTGAGTAGTGTCACTATTATTTTTGGCATTTTGGGGTTAAGATGATCATCTGGAACTCTGATTTGTACACCGTTGCCTGTTTTGGGATGTAAGAAGTTTATACTTGGAATACTTCTTGTGCATTCCACAGCTAATCTCAAGGCTTATTTTTTAAATAACGCAGCTGTTATTTTCTTGTGCTAGAGCCAAGTTGTATGGAGAACAGTGTTAGAAACTGAGATATGAAAGCTCAGAACTAAATGGCACCTTAAACCTAGGTTATGGGTGCAACAACGAAATGTTTAGGCACACTTTTTTATAACAATAATACAAAGCTGAAAATGAATGAACTGCAGCTAAAATATTATGTTTGTTTTTACATGGTCTAGTCCTTCCCCTAATATTCTTAAGAGGGTCTCTTCTCATGTCTTCAGAGAGTAGCTAAAAGTGGAGAGGCAGAAAAAGGTCCTCCTTTCCTTCCACTTTGCATTTTTAGTCTGAAATCTTAGGTGCAGTACTGTGCCCAGAGCTCAGAAACTGCTTACCCCAATGAAATTCCCTGTCACAAAATCATAGCTGTCAACTTTTTCCCTTTTTTAAGGGAAATTCCCTTATTCCAAATAGGATTCCTCGCAAGAAAAGGGAAAAGTTGACAGCTGTGCACAAAATGCACCTAGAACAATAGGCGTTTCGAACACTGATGGGGAATTACTAAAGCCACTAAACTAGTGGTTTAAAATTCCTTTTTATTTTTTTGGCCCAAGGGTCACATTTAAACACCTGGGGGCTGTACACACTTTCACATACACATGCATGCGCACACAGTCAGACAACCCTCCCTATGCAGCTGATCCAGGCAGATCACCTGAAGGGGAATTATTGCTCCTCATGTGGTTATCAGATTGCTCTTGGGAAGTGTTTGCAGCCATCGGTATTAAATATGCTTAGAATGCATATTCCACATTACTGTACTTCTATATTTTTAATAGTTTTGCATTTTATTATATACATATTGTACACCACCTTGGTACTTTAGCAGATGGTGGTATATAAATTCTTTTATAAATAATTTTAGTCTAGAGGGTACAGTTTTCCACTCCCCAACCCAGTTCTGCATCTAATATTTTTTTTTATTTTGCCCTTGCTGCCCCATGGGTGATTGTGGGAAGAGGAAAAATGCTTGTGGAAGGGTTGAATTAGGCCCTAAACTGAAGAATAGCCACTCTTGTTCTACATAATGCTGTTAAATTTCATGTTCCTATTGTTAGTATAGATTATCCCTTGAAGTGTCTCTTGTTCGACAGTGGAACAGACGTCCTTGGGAGGTTGTGGACTATCCTTCCTTGGAGGTTTTTAAGTGGAGGTTGGATGCCCATCTGTCATGGATGCTTTAGTTGAGATTTCTGCACTGCAGGGGGTTGGACTAGATGACCCTTGGGGGTCTCTTGCAACTCTACAGTTCTGTGATTCTATGAATAAAACAAAATTGATGCAATTACACTTTCTTTCCAGTTTGCTTAAAGATGGCAGGATGCACACATCTAATCTTTTTCTGCTCTGTTGAGACAATTAATGTTGGCATTTAAAGGTGATTGGTATGTACTTTTGAGTCATATTAGATCTTTAAAACTATGCTAATGCAGTGTAATGCTTGGCTGCAATCACAGTAGAAAATTAGGTTGTGTTAAGGTTCAAATATTTAAAATTATGTGGCAATATAAACTTAGTTGAAGTACATACTTTAAAATGAATTTCCGGTTGCATGCATGATGGCATTTGGCCTTGCTCATAATTATTTTATGCAAACCTTTGGCAGAGGGGCCCTATGACTCCTATTGCAACTTCATACTCTGCAGTTCAACTTTGGTGGGTGGGGCCACTTTCCTTTGCCCATGTAGTTCGAAATCAAAGCGTATGGGTGCAGCTTGCTTGCCTGAAATAACCTCTTGGGCTGAACGTTCCCCCGTGCTGCAGAGTAGATACTGATGGGTAAAAGGTAGAGTTTACTTGAAGCCATGGAGTTTGTAACTCAGCAGATATTGCTTAAAGCATGTGGAAGATTTAACATCTGTTTTGTGTGCTACATCGATTGTGTTTTAAAAAAGTATTGAATATACAGATAGTGAAGGTTCTTTTCCTTTTGGTCCAAATACTGAGGTAATGAAATAGTTGTTCCTACAATATCTTGGCAAACCTGCAGTAGTTCTGTTCAGTCTGGCACATTCTAAATTGTATTTTAAATGTATGCTAAACTTTTGCTAATCGGTTTCCTCTTCTGGGGTGGGTCAACGTAAAAGCCACAGAACCTAACAAGTTCAAACTTTCTCCAGCTCCAGTCAGAATGTCAGCAGGAGATGCTCACATTGGGAAGCCAGCCCCAGACTTTCTGGCCACGGCTGTAATGCCAGATGGGCAATTCAAAGAAATCACACTCTCTCAGTACAAAGGTAAGTGCAATAAAGCATGTTGCATTTGTATTTGTTGGCAAGAGGTTACTGAGGTACTGATAAATATGCGACATGTATAAAACCCTAACTTACTGTCTGGGCCAACAACATAACCACCTTTGGCTCTGAAAGGGAAGTTTTGTTGGCATTCACAAAAATGCATTGGATAGTATTGCAAATAAGTCCTCAGAAAGTTACTAACACATCTGCATGTAGGTACTCTATTTTGTTCTAGTATGCATGTGTCACTTCTGCTAGCTTGGAAGAAAATAGTTATGACTTTTATTTGCAGCACTTCTTTTGTATATTTGGAGATCAAGGAGAGAAGAGAGCATGGGTGGGGAACCTTCAGCCTACAGTCCAAACTAGGCTCACTAGGCTGTTTTTCTTAAACCACACCCACCTGCCCCATATGTGACCTCAGGTGTGGCATATGCCCAGGGAGTTCAATCCTTCAAATCAACTGGTGCCAGTATGACATCAGATGACTGACAAGTAAGGTGATCGTGTGCAAAGTTTGCTAGCTATGGTGGCAGAAGATAAACAACTGGCCTGCCATGCCAAAATAAGGCTCCTCACCTCTGGGGTAGAATGCCACAAAGCTGTTAATGTTTGGAATCAGAAATTTGTGACTTTTGAATTGCTTCTAACTTTGCTGTGATGGGAATCTCCACGTAAGAGATTAACTTGTTAACTTCTTCACCAGGGAAATATGTTGTGTTCTTCTTCTATCCACTTGACTTTACCTTTGTCTGCCCAACTGAGATCATTGCATTCAGTGACAGGTCTGAGGAGTTTAGAAAAATCAACTGCGAAGTGATTGGTGCTTCTGTCGACTCTCACTTTTGCCATCTTGCCTGGTAAGAATATTTGGACCTCAGCCTTTTTATAACGTAGGGGGTCTCCTACGTTAAAAGTTGTAAGCCTGTTAAATGGGTGAAAGAAGCAGCTGCCAACAAGTGACTTCTCAGCCATTTCTCCCCCCCCCCCCAACCCAGCTTCATGTCATGTGCAAGAGGGAGAAAACACCATCCTGCTCACAAATCAATTTGTGCTAGAAAGGGGGTTGGTTCAGGGTTTTGTGCCGACCCTTCACAATCCTGTTCTGATCTGGTCCTGTAGCTTTTTAAGTGTAGTCATCTTAAGTCCCTGAACTCAAGCGGCTTGAGCTGTAACCTTAGACCCAATGAAGCTGCTTGCTGTGGCCATTATGGTAAGAATGGTAAGAACCATGTGGGTTTCATTTACTGGATATTATAAGAGCAGTGTGGGACCGGCCAACTAGGAAGCTGTTCCCACACCACTCCAGTAACATGGATTGGGACTTGAAATAATTCCAAACTAGCACTTGAAACTAGACAGGCAGTTTTGCAAAGACCACTGAATCTCCTGTGCTTTAGATATTCTGCTGCAGTCAAATGTGTAAGTGTACAGAAGGACAAGGATATTATCGAAATACTAACCTGCCTTATAAAATGCCTTTCCTCTTGTTAACAGGATCAACACACCCAAAAAACAGGGTGGACTAGGCAGCATGCGCATTCCCTTGGTATCTGACACAAACCGTGCAATTTCTAAAAAGTATGGAGTACTAAAAGAAGATGAAGGCATTTCCTACAGGTAAGGTTAGCATTGCAGCCTTTTAGTGACTTGTGACTTAGTGACTTGTGGTATATAGAGCACTGCATGATAAAGGTTCCAAAAGATAAAACTTAATCGGAGGGAGAAGCCCACAGAAAATAAGTAACACAAGTTTTGAGTCAACATGCACACTTTACTAGCCCTACTAATAAGGCTGCCCTTAATTATGCATGTCCTTTTCACTGGGAAGAGGAAAGTGAATGTGTGAATATGTGCAATCTCCGCTTTGCATCTTCCCAGACCCACTATCAGCACCTGGGTTGGAAAACACCAATTCAAATTTAAACTCTGTTCCTTAAAATAGTGCTAGTATCTTGTAACAAAAGTTTGAACATTCAAATTAGAAGTCTCTTGAAGGGTGAAAGGTAAAGAGGCCTTATGTAAGAAGTTTTACCACATTCCTTTATGAAAAGTTCTATATAGGTTTTAGTGCTTGGAGTTGCAAATGAGCCTCCATATACTTTTGCTTTTAATTTATATATAGGGTGGAAGTTGTACCATATCTTAAGAGAACTGGTTTTTATGTTTTCAGAAGAACTAAAATGGTACAGAACTTGGTATTGAATGCTAGCTTGTAGTTTTGTGTATTCTGCCACCATACATTTAAGTGTTTTTGTGTGTGTGTGTGCGCCTTCTCTCTTTAGGGGCCTCTTTATCATTGATGATAAGGGAATCTTGCGCCAGATCACAATCAATGATCTCCCTGTTGGTCGCTCAGTTGATGAAACACTCCGGCTAGTTCAGGCTTTTCAGTTTACAGACAAACATGGAGAAGGTAAGTTCCAGTTACAGGTGGGTAGCCGTGTTGGCCTGCCATAGTCAAAACAAAATAAAAAATTCTTTCCAGTGCATGCACACGAAAGCTCATACCAAGAACAAACTTAGTTGGTCTCTAAGGTGCTACTGGAAAGAATTTTTTATTTTGTTATGGAGAAGGTAAGACTGTCAAGTTCAGGCTAGGCAAGTGTGAACTGCATTAAGTTTCTCAGTGAAAAAGAGGGATGCACTTAACAGTTCATGGTGTATCCTCCTGTCTGCAAAAGGGGATACTCTATTTAAAGAAACATAAACGTGAAAATCTAGGACTATAGTTCTCTAAAACAGTATCTCATTGACAAAAATCTTGTAGCATCTTGTATGTCTAAAAAAAAAGTCCAGGAACAGGTAAATAGAAATAGGAGTCTTTGGTTTCTAGCCATATCTACAGGACAAATAAGAGATGGTATTGACAGCTGGTGAAGGGGCAGAACATCTTTCCACCAAGAAACTAGAGTCAGAGGTAGACAGCAACTACTGTCCCACAGTAGAATTTTTCCACATAAGTGAGTAGCTACCATTCATTCCCATGGGAAGATATCTCAGATGTTGCATTTGGGGACTGCTGTGTTAGGGAAAGCGTTGGCACCTCACATTATTTGCTTGTCTTCTCTGTGAGATTCTTGTTGAGGCCATCTCCTACAGAACCTACCGTATTTTTCCGTCTATAAGATGCCCCCATGTATTTTGCAGCAACAACCAATCGCCAGTCCACCCTCGGCACTATCCGTGTATAAGAGGCCCCCTAATTTTTCACATTATTTTTAAGGGGGGGGAAAACAGTCTTATACACGGAAAAATACGGTATATTTTGTGCCCCCTCAGGACTCTGCAACATGCGTCCTTTTCGCTTTTCTTCCCTACTGCCAACAAATAAATGTCAGTTATAACTCGTATATATCCGCCACATTGCCACCATATTGTGATATTCCCAGGCTCCCTTGCAAAGTTTGATTTCCAGGTGGGCACTAAGGGCATTCCTCCTTTTTCACTGAATCAAGACTTTCCTTAAAATTCCTGCATCAACCACCTATTTACTTACAGAAAGCAATAGGACTCTTCCTTTATATTCTTAGTCAGTGAGATATATTTACGTTAGAATCTACCCTGACCAGAACAGTTAAAACAGAAACATGTATTTACTTAAGGAACATAAACGTACAGGACTGTGTACAGACTGTTCTAACTTTGATAATGTCTATCCTTTTCTACATATGCCTCTCATTGGCTCTCTAATCTCATTCCCATTTCATTCAGTCCCTCAAAGCGACTCTTTCAGCTGTTATTTTTCAATAGACACATAATACTAGTCTTTCACTCTCAACTCTGGCCCATATTCCATCCAACCTCCCTGCTCTCAGTCATTATTTCAGTCTTCTTTTGCTGTCAGGCATTTATTTGGCTAGTATTTTATATGCATAAACTGTGAATCACTTTGGTTTTTCCAAGAGGCAGCTGTCCTGTACAACTCAGGTACACAATTGCATCAAGAAGCCTGTCTGTAGGAGAGGTGGGGTGAAGACTGCTGCTAGCTCCAGAAGTTCGTCAAATAGATGACGGAACTTGTGGTGATCCAAGTCATCTTGTGTGAAGTCTAGTGATGGACATAACAACTTAGTTCTTTGCATGCTGTTTTTGGTCTCTACTCATGGAGTAACTTAAAAGTTAATGTTATTATCTCCTCAGTGTGTCCTGCTGGCTGGCATCCTGGGAAAGACACTATCAAGCCTGATGTTCAGAAGAGTAGAGAGTACTTCTCCAAGCAGAACTAAATGTGCTGTGTGATTGTTGTTGTTTTTTTTGTACAAGGCATCTATTCTGTAACCTGTATAAGTAAAAGCAGATCTGTACTTATCATTTTCTTTATTTTTAATAGTAAAATTATTGTGAGCTAATTGGTTTATAGTTCAGATGCCATTTATTCTGGATCAATCCAATTTACGTTACTAAGACAGCTTTGGAGTAAATGGATTATGAACTGAAACATTGGTCAGTACTTAATAGCTATTGTTAATAGTATGTCCTTTTGATCAGAATCAGGAAAGGGAAATTGCTCCTTGTGCTAATGTGGATAAACAGTTGGTTTTTCTGATGTTTTGTACTGTCATTAAACTCGGGGGGAAATCGGATTTTTATGTATCTAATTAATTGTGTGAAAAGATAATCAAATACATAACAATGTGTAAAAACCCTAAGGTTTATGCAACCCCTGCTGCATAGACTTTGTTAACCATGTTGCCAGAACCTTTTAGCCATGAAACAGATGCTTCAGCCTTCAGTCTAATAACTCATGACTTACAGACCTTCACTATCCAAAACCTGAACTGGAAGCCCAAAATCATCCATTGATCTTAGTCCTTGCATAGTCCTAATTGCCTTCCTATCAGTACTGGCTCTGATAAGGTCCTTTCCATCTCACAACATTTTGTGTACTGTATTTTTCGCTCCATAAGACACACTTTTTCCTTCCTATAAAGGAAGGGAAAATGTTGGTGCGTCTTATGGAGCGAAGGCTTAGCTCCCACTGCCTCCCCCCACCGACGCCGTGTTTGGCGGGAGGTGGGGGCAGCAGCGGAGATGTTGCTGGATCCTCCCCGCAACTCTGTTCTGCGAACGGAGGCTGCGGGAGGATCCAGCAACATCCGCTTTGCTCCCTGCTGCCTCCCCCCACCCCCGCCGAGTTTGGCGGGAGGTGGGGGGTGGCAGCGGAGATATTGCTGCATCCTCCGCGCCACCCGCCGATCCCAAATATTTTTTTCTGGTTTTCCCCCTTTAAAAATGAGGTGCGTCTCATGGTCCGGAGCATCTTATGGACCCAAAAATACAGTACTTATGCAGTCCTGGAATTTCTCTACATTATTTATTTTCTGTTTCTAAGAGTATGAACTGCCAAGTCACAGAAAAAAATCATGGTAGTATAAAAGGTAAAGGTACCCCTGACTGTTTGGTCCAGTCGCGGACGACTGGGGTTGCGGCGCTCATATCGCTCTATAGGCTGAGGGAGCCTGTGTTTGTCCGCAGACAGGTTCTGGGTCATGTGGCCAGCATGACAGTCGCTTCTGGCGAACCAGAGCAGCGCACGAAAACGCCGTTTACCTTCCCGCCGGAGCAGCACCTATTTATCTACTTGCACTTTGACGTGCTTTCGAACTGCTAGGTGAGCAGGAGCTGGGACTGAACAACAGGAGCTCACCCTGTCGCAGGGATTCAAACCGCCGACCTTCTGATCGGCCAGCCCTAGGCTCAGTGGTTTAGACCACAGTGCCACCCGCTGTCCCATGGCAGTATACAGTACAATAAAACAACATAAAATACAGATCTAATTACCAACAAGGAATCAAATAAATCATCTAAAAATGACTGGAGAAAGCAACTTTTATCGGTGACAAATTATCAAAAGTGATAAGTCTGAAACAGTGTTCCAGAGCAACTGTGCTGTTACGCTAAACTTTGGTTCTTGTAGAAACTACATCTGTGTCAGGAGGGCTTCTTCAGATGAGTGCAATGAACTGGCTGGTTTATAAGGGATAGGGTGGTCATTAAGGTAACCTGGTAGATGTTTAGAAACATTGGGGATGTGATGGTACCATGAGAGACCCAATAGTAGAAATGCCAGAGATTTATAGTCCTAGAGTCATTCTCTGAAAGGTCCTGTAGAAAGGAATGGAACCAGTGAAGTAGAGTACCACAAATCCCCACCCAACACGGCTGGTCCGAGTGGGTACCATGATTGCTGTCAAAAAAGAGCTGCGGGCTCACCCTCCTGTGTCTTCTGTGATCAAGGTCATCCATCAGGACCACTAATGCTGACTAGGTCCTAAAACAACCTGAAGCCAGACTGAGGTGGATCAAGATTATATGTTTCACACCTCCACTCAGTAAATTGGAGGATCAACATACTTCCTAGGAATATGAAATGAGTACCGCTAAATATATGATATATAAATTGATAAAATAGCATCTTAAAAGCAAATGTCCTGTACCTGTCCAAGCATTAGAATACAAAAGAGCTGCCAAAAGTGCTTGATCTTGAGAATCCATTCAGATTGAACATCCTGCAATTTAGGGGGTTTCCTGAGAAAGCGGGAGACAGTACTTGCTGCACTGACACAACCCATAATGTGTCACTGCCACCTAACATTAGGAAATATCCCCACAAGGCACTAAATTAAAAGAACTTGATTTTCTAAGATTGCAGAGCATCAATTATGATGGTGATATTCAAATACCTGCTATAGCTGGGATCCTCTTAAATTGATAGCGTCAAGTGGATTAATGCAGTAAGGATTACTAGCACTCTTCTGGTTAATTCAAGGTGCGTTCTGAGGCAGTCCCTTCACTTTAGCCCCCTTGCCCTGCTTCTATGGGTGCCTCTGACTGAAATGTGCTGGCACACAACCAAGGCTTCTGTAGCTGTTTTATATTTTCTGTGAGCTTTGTATCCAGGGCTGAGTGTTCTTTGGCTCTCATTTCCTTCTGATTCTCCATATTTGGTATCCTCACTTACCATCATACTAGTCTTTGCTGGTTACACACCTGTGAAGGTAATAATAGGCATCTGGTGTATCACACAGACAAACAGAATTAACAGCTAGAAAAATTAGAGGGGAGCTAACACAAGGCAGTTGCTATTTCTTCTTGTGGACAAAGAGTAAGATTAATGAGGATTAGGAAGCAGAAGAGCTTCATACTTCCGTACCAAGAACAATCACCACATTGATCCTTGCATGCAGAGTGCACAACTTTTCAACATCATTATGATATTGGCAGATAACTGTAGATTATGGATGTAGAAATCTAGTTTACCACACCTTCAAAGCACGTGAAGATAAGCAGGATAAGAACTGGTGCCACAAAACCTGGAGATTAATCCATTATGCTTTTTAAAATTATATGTTGTAAGCTGTTCTTAAAACTTTTTTGTAGGTGTGGGATTTAAAATTGCAGAAAGTTGCCTTTAAGTTGTGGCAGCCCATACCTAAAACAAAAATAAAATATTTAGATGTGCTGGAGAAGACTGTTATTATTTTTAGAAAATGGCCTGTTGAGTTTTGAGCTCACAGCTAATTTTCAAATGTACTTTCATGCAAAAATAGAATCATATACATTAGAGTGAAATACAGTAATTATTCTTGTTGTATTTTATGAAGCTTTACCAATATTATGTAGAAACTATACAATATAAAACCTACATATTCACGAGAGGACTTCTGAGTTGTCAGTAGAAATAATGTTTAAAATTATGATTTGAAATAATGTCTTAAACTTTTCTGAGCTCATTATAAAATGAATATCATTGTAAGCTGGAAGCATACTGCTTTGAATGAATTATTTGATAAATGAGTTTTATACTTGGGAATCACATGTGAGGACTCTTACTTATACAACAGATGTTGAAAGATTCAAAGCACAATCCTATGCATTCATATCCAGAAGAAAATCCTAGCGATTTCAGTCTGCATGTAAGATTTTACACTCTAATCAGTATGTATAAGATTGCAAACTTAAAGACTAATCAAGCATGGCCTATCTATAGGGAATGACTCTTAAATAAGTTTTAGAAACTCATTGGCATGTTGGATTTTATATTTTATCATATATGTAAATACTCCTGAATACTATATGAACAAAACATTACAATGGAAGCAATTACTCTACAAGTGTAAACTTTAAATGTGCCAGACCATTTTCTATAAATGAGTTTCTACAGCACCGTTAGATATTTTTCTGTTGTTTCTGTCAGTCTTTACATGCATGCATGAATTAATTGAATAATGAAGCCAGTTAACAAAACCCCTCTGAATTGGCTAGATGGGCTTTTGTTTCTTTTTACTTCACTGCCCAACAGGGGAAAGTGGATTGGGCAGGGAAAGTGTACTTAAGAGGCATTAAAGCATATTTACCCCTCAGCTGCTTCCTCCTTTGCTGATTAAAGTCTAATGCTGTCCCACTTTTGAGGCTTCCAACAGAAGTACTACATCTGAAGGCAGCCCATAGTGTGGATTCTATGGAGAAATAGACATGGACACAGCCTCTCCTTCCCTCCTCATCTGTCTCTCTCTCACATACATACCATTCTGCTTTTCATTCTCTGGCTGATCCCTCAGATGAACAGGGTTAAAGGCCTGTAGAGCAAATGACAGTGTTAAGTAGAAGATAAAGAAGCTGTACAGATATTTACACAACCTAATGGTCCTTGGTGCTAGTCAAGAAAGAGACAAGCTTATGGGTGCAAATGCAGGGGGAATTGTAAATAGAGCTTACACATGAAGGGAGGAAGGAGGACTGTTCCTCACAGAATGTAGCCTAGCAAATTTTATCACTCCTCTCTCTGTCTACCCTGTAGACTTGTGTAGGTTTGATTTTTAAGGCAAAGAATCAGAAGGGTAAGGGGATCCAAACCCTCCTTCCACTCAGTACTTAATTTTCCGTAGTTCCCTTCCAAAACGCTTTTCATCCAGTCAAAGTCACTTCCAATATTGGAGCTCATCCATGGAGAAAAATTATTGGAGGGGAAGATGGTAACATCAATAATATATTGTTACTGCTTCCCTCTGGAGAGCTTTAACAATAAAAAAATCTGTGGGAAAGACTTTGCTGTTCTACCAATTCTACCCTAAATGCTAAGGCTCCTTTAACTGAGCATCTATTTGATTTGATTCTGTAATCATGCAGCCAGACAAAACCCTAATGCAATTTAGTACCAAGGCAAAATACACATAATAAAAAGTTTTATTTTTTGCACCCCACCCATCAGACTGGGTTGCCCCAGCCACGCTGGACTGCTTCCCACATGTATAAAAACATAATTAAACATTACAAAACTTCCCTATGCAGGGCGGCCTTCAGGTGTCTTCTTTCTCCATTTGCAATGGGATTGCATCCTCCACAATCCCTGAGGGCAGCAGGGGAGGTTGTGTGTGGCACAGGCAGTTCTCTCTTCCAACATCTTGCCTCCACTTTTATCTGCCCAATGGTAGGGCCAGCCTTGTCCATCAAAAAGAGACTACATCTGCAATGCTATACCCACATACTTGGCAGTAAGTGCCATAGAACTCAAATGAGGCTTTATTCTGAGTAGGCATACACAGGCAAACTATAAGAGATTATCTGGCTGCTGCAAACAGAGAGGCCAGTTTAAAGAGGATCTTTAGCAAATATTTGAACTGCATGTTAGATGAGATTAGCATTAAACATGATACCGTAATAAAAGTCTTGCTCCAGTTTTGCTGTGAACCTATGGACTCTGCTGCAAATGTAAGCAAAAAGGACATGACGCAAAGGAGTTTAGTTTGGATAATGGGAACTGTGGGCTGGGGCAGAGGGTATCAGGAAAGCTGGATCAGAGCCCAAGGCCAGCATTATGTAGGAATGTTGTTGTCCTAAGCAAAACATAAATTTGCCCCATCTTTTTTTTAGCACTGGTACTACTGAATATTTTTTCTTTGGCAATTAATAATGGTAATACTGTACATAGAAACAAAGGGAAGAGATTGTAGATACAATTGGAATGTTAAAACAAAAACAAAAAACAAGCCAGAAGGGATGGTTTCAGCTAGGTATGTACATAAGTAGGAAATGAACTAAAGGAACATAAAAAGGGAACGGAACAGCATGTGGAAAGAAGGACAGCTGAATCTTTGCATGTCAGTTGGGCAAGTAATCAAATATTACACCAGATCATAGCAGCTACCATACGGGCTACACGGTGGGGATGGGATATTGCTTTTGTTTGTTACTACGGTATGTATTGTGGAGAGCAAGATTGCTAAGAACATTAAACTAGTTGTTAAGCAACTAAGGCTGCAAGTTGAATCACAGTTGCGAGCATTTTATTTAGAGTCCATTGTGCTGGTTATGCCCTGGGTGAAGGCGATTAATTATACGACGTATTACCAAAAGCTATAAATTATGTTATAGCTCTAATACATGTATGTTAAGAGTAGCCAGCATGTACAGCTATCAGGAAAGTTTTGATATACACAAGGGGATAAATCAATCTGCAGTAAGTATGCCGTTTACAACAAAGGTGGGTTGTTAACTATAAGCACCTCACTGACAGCCTAATGCCCTTTTATAGCTTTCTAAGTTGGTAGCCATCACCACACCTTGCAGAATTTCAAAGGCTGCCTTCTTCCACAAGAACCTCCTGAACTACTAATATAATACCAGGAGGCCCTTCTTCAGATCTCCCCACTTTCAGGGACTGTGATTGGATCTTTCCAGCTATACTGCCCCATCTTTCCTAGAAAAGCTTGCCCGGCACCAGCAGCAAGCCTTATTAATATCTGGGGCCAGGTGAAGAACTGTTTTATTTCCCCAAACCTTTTAAGGCATTGTGTTTTAAATATTATTTCAATCTCATTCTTTCCACTGCTACTGTTCTGTGCTGGTTTTTTTTTTTGGTATGTATTGTTACTGTTTTTTCCTTTAACAAACTAATACATAAGGGCACACACCCTGGGCTGGCATGAAATCATATGATGATAAATGTATCCTATAGAACAGAACAAGGATAGGGAACCTCAGGCCCTCCAGAATTCATTATCCGGCCCTTGAGGCTCTCCTCAGGCCACATCACTGCTTCACACCCTCTTTTTGAGTGGCTGGACTGCGTTGTTGAATTCTGATCATGCTTCTTGCTTGCCTGAGTGAATAGAGAGGAATGTGTGAGTATGAAGAAACTAGCCTACTGGTACGAAAGGTAAAATTAACCACTGTTGCGTCATTCACTTTTGCCTCTGTCCCTGTGCACCACTGGCAGGCGGCCCTCAGAAGGTTACCCAGAAGCAAATGTGGCCCTTGGGCTGAAATAAGCTGCTCACTCCAGTCTACAGCATGTGTGAGTGTAATCAGCAGAGTTATAATTGTGAGCTACCTATTATAGATGTTACACCTATGGCAGGTCCTGTAAATTGAAGATTGGTCCCTTTAGCCACCAGCAGAGATGTAATAGAAATGAATTGAGGCTTTCAAAGAAATGCCATAAACCTATGGGCAGCTGCCACCTATTGCAGTCTAGTCTAGCTGGCTTTACTAACTAGGGTTACTTTGGAGTAAACAGATTATAGGTGGATACCTATCAGCATTAACAATACAATAAAGAAGACAGATGACACCCTCCCGTAAATATTTGTAGCAGTAGCTTCCTAAAACTGTGGGATATGGAGGACTTGTACAGTGTGAACCAATTCATTGACTTTCAACAAATAACAGGAACTTGGACTCTTCTCAATAAGGACTGCTTAGTATTCCATAAATGCAGATAAACTATGGGGCATCTCTTAAACGTTGAAAGTGAACACTTGTTCTACAATGCTGGGTACTGTCTGAAATAAATGACACCATTTGTGCATTAAGGTATTGTGAGCAAAGACTTCAAACATATTCATTTCAGAGAATTTATTTCCAACATTCTTCCCCAGAAACAGTTTTACTACTTTTAATCAGCAAGCAGTGCATCCCTTTCCATGAATTTTCCTGATACATGGCATTTTCTTCCCTTGTTCAGCTCTCATAGCACTGACAAACTCAACTCTCCCCTCAGACTTCTCTGTCTTTCATACCTCTATCAACATACCTGTAAACTTGGCTAATTCTGTCTCACCACTTCCATTCCTACAAACCACAAATGTTCTTTATTTCCAGCAACAACACAACAAATGTCAGTTTTCAAGCTAGTAATTTGTGTGCATGGACTTTAATGTACAAAACCTTGAGCCCCAGGTTCAAAGTTAGCCTTCTCTGCCACAGTCAGTCACCCTCCTGTTAATACCATTTCTGATCCCCATCCTTCCATCTCCAAGGACATGCTTTTATGTACAGTGTCAGCATGTGGTGAAAGGTTTACATCACATGCTTCATTGAGTGCAGAAAAGCAGGAAATGCAAAAGGGAGGGTCAAAATTGGCTTCCCAAGAAGCTGATTACCATAGCAGCTCTGTGTTCCTGAGGAAAACAAGATGGCTTCCTTAGGCAGTCCTCACCACAGAAATGTGATGTATCCAAAAATCCATCTGAGCCCAAGATGAACACCACCTTAAGGCTTGGTGGAACAAAACTGGTGGTTAATTGGGAGCCAGATTCAAAATAGAAGTCTCATTGTGGACAAGCAGTTAAACTTTCCAATCACATATATGACACAACAAAAGTTTGTGTTGTGCCCTCTGCTATCAGTTGAGAGACCTTGAACGTTTGTGTTAATTTAGGGAGTGGAACGTTCACTTCCCTTCCCCTGCTGAAAACTGAACCATCATACTTCTTCCTTCTGATGCATGTAAGTTTGCCCCCTGGCTCTTCTTAAAAGCTTGCTTAGTGCTGAGAGTGCTTATGGCTAACCGTTGGGTGTTGCATATACTGAAGTTTAAATGTTTTATGGGGATTCCCTTGTTTGATGTTTCCGTGAGCGATTCTGAGAGTGGAGAACTGGCTGGTGTGTACTGCTCAAACCCAAGGCTTTATGGTTGCCGACTCCTCCATGATGTGAATAGTGATGGGCTGTGTGCTTGGTGTTAGGTGCTTCTTGGGTTGGCTCATCATGATGGTACTTGGGTTCTTCCAGGTGCTTCTCTTTGTGTCCAGATGCCTCAGTTGTCGTCACGTTAAGACTTGCTGTCTTATTCACCTGTGAAGAGAATGAAAGATTCTAGTATATGTACATGTATATACAGATGGGCTTAGGGTGAAGACAGAAAAACATTTTAAAAAGTGAAGATGGATGTATATATCTGAAACATAGCTGTCAACCTTTTCCTTTTTTGTGGGAAATTCCCTTATTATAGCATTGGGAAACAGCAGGGAGGGTTGACAGCTATGTATATAGCAATGGGGAACAGCAGGGAGGGTTGACAGCTATGATCTGAAGAGATCTGCATTCAGCCCTTTTTGACAAAATATGTAAACTTCCAAAATAAACTGAGTTCAGAGCAACTGCTACTTTCTGTTTTCAGGAAAAATTGGCTGTGAAGAATGGTGATTGCCTGGCAGTCACTTAAAAAGTGGTTTTAAAGAATGTGTAAAACAGGAGTTTAAATGAGTAAACATGCTGGATGTCTAGGCGTAGAAATGGTTTTTAAAAGCTCAAAGTTTGAGAGGCAAAAAGCTGCACAGGAGTTTAAGCCAAGTATACATATATCTCAAAAGAGTGGGGAGGAAAGAAGGATTGATTTCTCCAGATCTGAAAAATCTGCACCCACTGGAAGGAGATCTGTTTGTCTTCACTCTTGGTATGGTCGAAATGGCTTAAAAAGTATTTATAATATTTTGCTGCATTGGATATCAGGGCGGCAAAAAACTAAAATAGGTAATACAGGTGTCAGCAAACTTTTTCAGCATGGGGTCTGTCCACTGTCCCTCAGACCTTGTGGGGGGCCAGACTATATTTGAAAAAAAATAATGAGCGAATTCCCATGCCCCACAAATAACCCAGAGATGCATTTTAAATAAAAGCACACATTTTACTCATGTAGAAACACGCTGATTCCCGGACCGTCCGTGGGCCGGATTGAGAAGGCGATTGGGCTGGATCTGGCCCCCGGGCCTCAGTTTGCCTACCCATGAGGTAACATCACCCTCCCCCCCCATCCCACCTTGAGGAATGAACTTTCAGATCACTGATGGGGCAGGAAGTGACACCACAGGACAAGACAGCAGTTACTATTTCTTCTATCCAAGGAACAATATGCTCCCATTCATTGGGAACAGGAAGCACTTCAACCTGACAAATTAAGGCTGTTAATTTCTTTTTTATCTAGAACTGAGGGCAGACAATGGCTACTGGTTGAGGCTCAAGCAGTACATGATGGCAGCAGACCCAGGTCTTGCCCCAGCATGTATAAAACAGGAAGGTGGGGTGGACTTTAGAGCAAAAGGGGTGCCTGGGTGAGGGGAACCAAACCTTTCCTGCACTTGATGCCACACAGCTTCTGTTCCAAAGTGTTCTTCTCCAAGTTAATCTCACTTTTAGTATCTGAACTCAGCTGGGGAGAAAAGCACTTGGGGGTGGGCAGAAATATGTGTATGTGTGAGAAGCTGCAAGTGGGGGGGGGAGGAGAGTTTAGCATTCCCTCCCACCTGGGTTCTCCTGGACCCCTCCACGCTACACTATCTGTGACTGCGGCAGACCTGGTGTCACCACCTGCAATTTGCTTCTGAGATTGTTATTTCAAGATGGTTTACTTCCTGTCAAGATGAAAGATGCTTTGTGGTATCTCAACATCCTTTCTCCTTGCTCGCTATAGTGTCCCGATATAATAAAACCCTCCCTTTTCCTCCCACATCCCTGCTGTAAGACCGATCTGATCAGAAACCTAGAATTCCCAGGCAGAAGTTCAGGATGGGCAAATGAGGAAACGTCTGGCTTAAACGAAATAGTCGAAAAGGAAGTTGATGAGGGGATTCAAGTCCCTACCTCCTGGCTGCTGTTAGAGGGGTACCAGGAACAATTGCCGCAGTAGTCTTTGCTGTGTGTGTACCGCACGGCTGCTTCAACATAGGGCAAGTGCAGAAAACTGTATGGCAGCTGGATGTGGAAAGCCAGCCTGCTGCACCTGCAAAGCCCGAAAGCCATGAAACAAATGGACATAAAGTTAGTGTCAGGAGAGCCTGTAGTCCACTAATTTGCACTAGAAATGAATCTAACCTGGCCTGAAGAATCTGATTTTCCTCACCAACAGTTGTGAGGCATGATGGTAAAGAGAAACACTTAAATCATGGTATGACCTTTCTTTCCAGATGTGTCCTCAAACAGACTTTTTGATAACGTAGTCAGGAATCTCGGATTCCATATATCTTACTTTCCTCCCTTCTGCCCAGGCCTGCAGACCCCCAATGGCCTCCCATCAGCAGCTGCCTACGGAGCACCCTCTTCTCCCCCGCTAGTGCTGCTGATGGGATCCCTGCTGGTGGCAGCAGGGGCTTTCAGCAGTCAAGGAAGGAGCTGGACTGAGCCGCCTTCCAGTCCATTGGATCCTGAGATGGTCCCACTGCCAGAACTGGGCTTGTTCCAGGCTCAACTGCTGCACCAGCTCCAAGCTGGCTCAGTGATCTGCCTTCCCTCACTTCTGCCCCAGCTGCTATGCACAGCAGTGGCCCTGACTCTCCAAAAACCCTATCAGCCTGGGTGGTTGGGGAGTTAGAATTGCTCCCTTAAGCACTGACCTGTCATAGATCAGGAAGTCATCCTTGTCCCCATCTAGAATTTGCCAGACGTCAGGCTCCAGAATCTGCTGCTGGTAAACAGGAACTCCCTCTGGGGCATGCCTTTTGAGCTCCCAGTACATAGCCCTGGAGAAAGGAGTCTTCTCATTCACAATCATGAAGCTGACATTGGTCACTCCTTCAAGGGACAGCTTCCTCTGCAAGCTGCCAAGGCTGGTAGGTAGGAAGAACAAGCAACGTTTAGGAAATGCTGTGCACAGACATAGGTCCCAGCCCTTGCCCTCTGTGTATACCTTTTTGGGATATGAGCCTGCACTGCTGGACGGAGGCCCCTTCATTTATCAGTTCACTGGACTTGCCATTACTGCAGTCCCTGCTACATAGATCCAGCAATAAGTTAAATGATACATATTATGCTTGTGCTGTAATTCACCAGGAAAATTGCATCCACCTTCTATATGCGTGTTATATCTGGTCTGCTGCAGCCCAAGCCTCAATTTCTGATTGCTGAACTGGAGCTTATAAACAATCAGTTCAGTTCTGTGTTTCCTAGTAGAATGCCTAGGGGCAAAGATGTGACCTTAAGAGTTGTGATATTGTCACTGAACACCAGATACAGGGTTCCAACACATATCTGACTTTCTAGTCACATCCAGACCATCTTTTTAAAGCATGTGACTTTCCCCAAAGAATTATGGGAACTGCGATTTACCCCCTCACAGAGCTACAGTTCCCAGCACTCTTAAACTATGGTTCCCATGATGACTCTTTGGGGAAAGCCATGTGTATCAAATGTATGGTGTGGCTGCGAACTAACAGCCCCTGACTCAGGCAATCTTCTCTATGAACTCACCTGGCGGCCTGCTTGAGACAGAACTGTCAGCTGGCTTTCAACAGTGCCACCACTGTCACTTGGCCCTCCATCCCAGCCATGGGGGCCACCCCATTGATCTTCCAGAGTGGTGCAGGCTGGCATATTCGGGTCCTGTTCTCAGCCACGTCTGCCAGCGTAGCAGCAATTGCCAGGAGCAGCAGCAAGGTGGTTGTGGCTAGGGCTGAACAGCCCATCCTGGCCACCTCCCTTCAGCCTAAAGCAGAAGAGAGCAGCTTAAGACCATAAGAACTTCCCTCAGCAGGCCAGATGCAACCTCCAAGTCTCAGAAGGCTTTCTTCTGAGTAAACATAGGTAGGATTGTCCTACATGGATGCCCTAGTGCCCTGTATTTGAAAGTGACAGTAATGGATGCTTAAAGAAACACTCACATATCAGCTGCCCAGGATGTCAGCTACAGGAAGGGTTGTTGCTGTCCTGTGGCCCTCTGGATATTGTTGCAGTACAACTCCCAGCATGGTCATTAAGAACATATGAAGAGACCTGCTGGATCAGACCAAAGGCTCATCTAGTCCAGCATCCTGTTCTCACAGTGGCCATCCAGATGCCTAGTGCCACAGCACTCCCTCTATTAGTGATTCCCATTGACTGGTATGCAGAAGTGTCTCAGACAGTGGAGGTATCCATCATACCTAGTGGTTATGAATAGCCCTGTCCTCCATGAATTTGTCTAATCCTCCTGGCTTGCCAAAGGCAAGGTGGTTCTTTTAAAATGAGATTCAGAAGCAATACAAAATACACAAGTGCGTGAGAAGTTTAAAGATTTTATTCTAAAACAGCAAGCAAGCATATACCAAGCAAGCACTTCAATCTGCCACTTGGAAGCCCTCAAGAAGCGGCAAAGCGACTCCCCCAGGTAGCCTCAGTTTGCATGGCCCTGTGGCCGATCAGTCCGTGCATGAGCTTCAAAGAAACTTTGCCCAAACTGTCTGATTTTATAGATAGCCTGTGTGGCTTCCAAGACTGGCTATGTGCAGATCATCCATTAGCCACCCCCTCCCAAGGCCTCCCTTTCTCAAAACAATGTCCAGCATCAAAGAAGGTACCTAGAATTATCCTCCACAACTGAAGGCGGCAGCTGTGTGTGGGGCTTCACCTCCTCCCAAAGTTCTCAGGACATTAAAGACTGTTCTCACAGCATCAAAAAACTTAACAAGAGCAAGGGAGGGAGAAGGAACAGAGGCAGGAAGGGTAACCATGCCAGATCACTAACTCCTCAATACATTTTGTTTTCCAGATGCATTTCCCATACACCTCCAAATTACTGGATATCTCCACATCCTGTGAGAGCAAGTACTTATATAGTACTTCTTTTTGTCCGCCCTGAATTTTCCAATATTCAGCTTCATTGGATGGCCTAATGTTCTGGAAGACAGAGAACAACTTCTCTCCATCCACGTTCTCCATGCCATGCATAATTGTAAACATCACTATCATGTCCCTACCTTATAAAACCTTTTTTTTCTAATCTGGAAATCCCCAAATGTTGTAATCTTTCGTCATCAGACAGCTGTACCAGCCCTTTGATCATTTTAGTTGCCCTGGCCTTTTCTGAAACTTTTCCAACTCTACAGAATATATTTTTAGGTGAGGTGACCAGAATGGTACACAGTATGCCCAATGCTTTTTTTTCTAGAAAAATTGGTGCCGGTACCAAGTTGTTACAGTAAGTGCCACACTTTTTAACAACAACAAAAAGAGGTGCTGGTACTGCGTACCCTTGAGTACCCCCTTTAAAAAAAGCACTGAGTATGCCTAGTATTGTGTTGTCCCACCATAATTTGATGAGCAGACAGGGCCAAGGAAGGAGTCTGGCAGCCAAGCAGTCTGGTCTGGCAGACAATGGTGAAGCCAACACAATCTGGACTGAAACATGCCTCAAGCAGAAAGTGGGAACTAAAAATGAATGCAAGCAAATATCTAGACCTGACAAAAGCAATGAGGTAAGCCACAGGCCACGAGGCAATCTACATACATAAGACACATATAGGCACCCTATTCCTTTTAGAGGATATTGGCCCCATTTTACAAGTGGGGTACAGCACCCTATATAAGTCAGATAACCATGGGAGAGAATGCACAAATAGTTAAACATTAATAAACAGTGTGCCTCTGAGCATATTCAGAGTAATTCCCCATGCTGCTTAACAGCTGCAGCTTCCCCTTCCTCCCTGCACTTAGAATTTAGGAATAGTGTGCATCTGAGCATATGTTTTTCACTTGTTACTAAACAATAGCAGTTTTCCTTTCCCTATACATTTATAAATACAAAGCAGGGCTGATGATGTGATGGCATGTTTCCTACATAGATGAACGCTCCTGTATAAGTTTTGCTAGAAAATAAGAACTGTTCAAAAAGCAAAGAGAAAAAAGCACTGTCTTCCTCTGTTGTCAGCAAACTTAAAAGCAGAGAATTCTCATGTGCAGCTTACGCAACAAACTGTATTCCTAGCCCAGAGCCCCCTGTTTATTGACATTCATCCTGATTTGCTTGCACAAAGTTCACACAGAAGTTAAATTTTAGCTAGTCTTTGCTGAGTATTCATTCTGATTTGTTTGCAGGGTGTTTATATGTCCTCCCTTTAGTCATTTGCTCAATGCACATGTTTTCAGTGCATTTCCCCATCATTTTCCAAACTGTAAAAAGTCTGGTCTTTTTGTATGATGTGGATTTGTTGCCCGGAATCCTTTAATCTGCTATAACTGTGCAAATCTAAATTTCCAGCATGTATTTGCATCCTCTTCTGCAAGATAGTGAAAGTCCGGAGGCACCGTTAGTTTCTCCCCCACATTTTTTTTTTAACAGCTCTGGCTGCATTCACGTCTAATGCTAAGGAAAGCCATAATTTAGTGTGAACTGGCTGCTGGGAAGAAGATTACAGCTGCTCCTCCGGGGCCCCTTTAGCTCAGTGGGGTGCAGCACCAAAGCCAAGGGTGGCTTAGTGAGTTGTCTGAACTTGGGATACTGATTAAGCTCTTGCCTCCTTAACAATTATCTACAGCCAAGATTTGTTACTGTCTACATATTGCGGCTTAGCTACCCAACTGAGCTAAAAAGCCTGGGGAGGAACAAAACAGGTGAAAGCTCCTCTCTGGGAGCCAGCCTGTTTTGCACAGTCCTGGTGAGCCACACACATTAATCACATGGATGAAATCTCAACAAGAGTCTTGTTGCTTTCCAACACACTGGTAAAAAAGGACACACACCCAAGCCTTGTTAAACTTGTAAAAACAAGCCACACAAACCCAGCATGATTCAGCCACACCACCCTAATCCCTCAATAAAAATAGTTATTTAGAAAGTGGCAAAACAGGGAAGGCAATGCCTTTGGTTGAACCAAATCTTGGCAGGATGTTCCCCTCCCCTAATTGTCCTCTGGAACAGGTCCAAGCTTTTGAGTCCACCATCAGAAGCAGTGGCGCTTGCATTCTAAAGCTGGTCACAACATCTCCATCATCCCCTACTTGCCACCACACAGGCTGTGTGCAATTCCCTCCCATATACTCCTCACCTTCCCACACCCAAGAAAAACAGCCTTGGGGTGGTGGTGGTAGTAGATTAGGAACAACTCAAAGATCAGATAATGAGGGCAGAGAACTTCATTGTGCGTATCTTGGCAAGATTCAAAACCTCTCACAGTCTCACCCACAAAAGGTGGTTCAGTCAAAGGTGATTTGACACCTTGCCAATGTTGTGCCTCTCAAGAATCCACCAAGACTATGTTCTGGGAAGCAGTAGCACAACTTTGCATTCCTTGTTCGGAACCTTTCTGCTCTAACTTCATTGTGATAAAGATTTCTCATGAGCCTCCCCCCCACAAAATATTGACCAACTGCAGAAACTGAACTTGATAGACATTGACACCCGCCTTCCCAAAAAGTCTGCACCAAGAATTCCCAACCAGGTGATACTCTGCCTTTTCTCAGATGACTCCAGCTGTTGCTCTACTCCGTTCTATGACAGTCCTACTGCAGCTCTGTTCTCTCTTTTATCCTCAGGCTGGCTGTGGCATACTTTATCTCTCATTCAAGGTCTCTCCACCCAGAAGGGGCTGGGAGAGAGGAGGTGCTTGGCTGGGGGATAGATGTACAGATGTCCTTGAAGAATTTCAGAGCAGCATGAATTGCGTTCACCACTGCCATACACCCAGCAGTACTTGTTTTTCATTCAGAGACATCACATTCAGGAACTGAAGAAATACCATGCAGTGCCAGGCCAGGAACACTGGAAAGCATTATGCTCTTGGAAGATGACAGGGCTGCATCCTGGCAGTTTTTCGTTACATTGAGGAATACATTATTGGTGTGATGAGATGGGCCGCCTTGCTATAAAGCAAAAGGAAGCAATTGTTACAGGCAGTGCTATTTTTCTAGAAAAAGAAGTGCCGGAACTCACCATGAATGCTTCCATTGTTCTCTTATCATGGCAACGGTGTCCACCTGAAAGATGCTGGAACTGAGTTCCGGTGAGTTCTGCATGAAAAAAAGCCCTGGTTACAGGCAACAGATTCCAAAAGAGACAGATTTCCCTCACTCAACTTGCATTATTGTGAAGGGGTGGTATATGTTGACTTTTTGCTTCAGGCGCAAAATTGTTTTAAGATTAGTAGCTAAAGGTAAAAGGCCCCTGGACGGTTAAGTTCAGTCAAAGGCGACTATGGGGTTGCGACGCTCATCTCGCTTTCAGGCCGAGGGAATCAGCGTTTGTCCACAGACAACTTTTGGGCCATTTGGCCAGCATGACTAAACTGCTTCTGGCGCAACCTGACACCATGATGAAAGCTAGAGCGCCGCTGCAGTGGTACATATTTATCTACTTGCACTGGTATGCTTCCAAACTGCTAGGTTGGCAGAAGCTGGGACAGAGCAACAGGAGCTCACCCATCGAGCAGATTCGAACTGCTGACCTTCCAATTGGCAAGAGGCTCAGTGGTTTAGACCACAGTGCCACCCGCGTCCCACTAGTAAGACTGGTACAGCTTGATTAGATATCCATGAGTATATGAAAAAAACAGTTCCTTTGAGTTTCCAATTCAGGCATGAACTCCCTAATATTCCTACTCTAAAGTATATGAGAGGACAGATTTGACAATGAGCAGTCAGTCCCTTTTAAAGCATTAGAAGGGTGTAATTTCAGGTGTGAGTGCCATTGTTTAGATAATCAAAATGGCACCCTGGCATCACCCATGAATGTGATGGGAGAATCAACGGGCCTGTGGGGACAACAAGGTCTGCATTAGTGTAAAATAAATTTGAAAAACCATATGGGAGCCCCCCAAAAACAGACCAGTGGGGACCAGTGAGTATAATGGAGGGTATGGCCCACTGACTTGAACACCAAACACTCCGTATTGCATCAATTTGTTGCAGGTCCAGTTTGTGCTACTAAGTATAGTTGTGGGGAACCAACTGTGGGTAAGGACTGTTACCTTCGTGCCCTATTCGTTTGCTTTCCAGAGGAATCTATTTGGCCACGGTGGGAAACTGGATATTGAACTAGATGATTTGGTTGATCCAGAAAGGCTCTTCCTATATTATTTGGATTCTCCTTCCCAAGAATTCATGAGCATAAATATTCAGCCAATTGCAGCCATTTTTTCCTAATCAAGACAATAATCTCTACCTATGGGTTGTTGTGCATTAAATGTGCTTATTCCGTACAGTAACAGAAGCTTCATGTGACCTTGAACCTTGCTGCATGTGACCTTGGAAATATTGTTGTGCATTAAATGTGCTTATTCCGTACATTAACAGAAGCTGAGGACCTTGCTGCCCTTCAACCCACAAACTCCCAGGATTGTGTACAGCTCAAATAATTAGATGATTTAAAGCATATTGTGCGGAGAGTTTATAGGTCAGTTGCATATCCCAAAATAACCAGCCATTCAGCAGAGAATATTTAGCTGATCTAGATATTCAGAAGAAAAATCACAAAGCCAGTGAAGTGAAGCTAGTCAGCCTGACACTGAATAAGAGAAAGAAGCAATTGTTAAAAACTGTGTAGTGTGCCAGCCTCTCCTCCAACCTGGGGAATTATGGTTGTCCTATCAAGCAGCCCTCAGGTTTGTGGCTGCTGTTGCTGAATCCCAGACCTCCCTCATCCATGATCTGATTATGGATGAGAAGGCCGATCTGGTCTGTATCATTGAAACCTGGGTGGGTGACCAGGGTGGAATTGGTCTCACCCAGCTGTGCCAACATTGGTACTCAGTACAACATCAGGGCAGACTTGAGGGTTGGGGGATTGCTGTGCTCCATAGAAATTCTCTGTCTCTCCCTCCCACCAGGCTCTGTCCAGTTGTGTGTTTGTTCCTGGCATTGGGCAATCAGGACAGATTAGGCTTCCCTTATTGCCTGCCCTGCTCCTTAAAGCTGCAGGTAAAGGAACAGACAATTGGGATACATGCTAAGAAGAGCTCTAAGAAGGCATGGATGGGAGAAAAACTGACATTTTTATTTCTTTTTTTTATTTGAGGGTGGCATGAATGGCTGGAGGAAATTTAATTGAATGTGAACTGACATGAGAGGACCTGGGTGGAAAACTGGTTTTCTAGGATAATAAAAGTGAATTGACTGAGTGATTTGAGGTACAAGTGAAATTGAGTTCCTCTGAACATGTGCAGAATACCTCTGCCTTGCAACAGAGAAGCTGCCATGTATAAGCATGTGCTTTGAAACAGTATTTCCTGAGCAGATTATATGGCTTCCAGACTGCTCCTTAAGGCCCCGTACTCATGTTACCCCAACACCATTGGAAGTGCTGCTCCTTCTTGCATTGCTGGGGTAACAGTGAGAAGCCCAGACCATGAGTAACAAAGCCCACATCACAGCTCTTTCCTGTGCCAATGCTAACCATTAAGATAAACTCTTGTACCATTCAGGAGTGGTGCTGCTGAAGATCCAATACCAGCAGAGTAACGTAAGAACCTAGAAATTATGTCCTGTCCCCATTTTCTTGCCAGGTTTCTGTACAACTAGTACCTACTACAGGCCATTCCCATCAACCCCTGCCCCCAAGTATTGGCCTTCTCCAAATCTATAGCTTTCCAGCAGTAAACACACACTCTCTTCCCTCACAATAGTCCCCACCCCACTTTAAAAGTCCTGAAGGAAAAGTATTTCCCAAGATCTGATAAGACACATGCAAACCTGCTGTACCTGGAACTGGTATTAGAGAGTGCAGCTGAGTGGGACACAGCCAAAGGCAGCCTGAGGAAGTACCATCCACCTTGGATCTGCAAGTCTCTGAGAGGCTAGGGTGATGTCTGAGGTTTCCAGGAACCCTTCTCCTTGTGAAACTTTTGTTGGTGAGCTGAGTATTTGTTTCGACCCTGGGTGCTGAGAGGGTCAGAAGGAAAATGCATTGATATTGATTTAAATAGAGTGGTAACTTTCTATTAATGTAACATTTTTATGTGTATTTTTGTAATATTTTGTTTTGTCTGCTGTTAGTGTTTCAGTTTACTGTACACCGTTTAAGAGATATTTTTAACAGATTAAGCAGCATAGAAATTAAATAATCATCAGTCATCATCAACATAATAAAGTATGCCACTTCCTTGTGCCTTCCCACTGAAATCTGTAACTGTTACGAGTGTGTGAAAAGGGGAGGTTCGATCTAAAGGCCTGTTCTTAAAAATACTTTCAAGATTGAATTGCAAACCTCCTCCCCACGTAAAAAATAAAAATAACAGCGAGTCTTCAAGCGCTGTAAACACTTAACAAGGCTGTTCACCCAGTGGCGGCGGTATGAAAGCAATTTATTTTAAGAACATTCCTTGGGATTTTTAAAAATAAAATAATTGTAGCACAAAACAGTGTTATCAACAAAGGTAAAATAAACGCTCTTGGTGGTTGTTGTTGTTGTTGTTGTTTTGGGGGGGGGGTGGCGTTGTAGGAAAGGAGATTGCAGCTCCGGTATACGCAGCCCATTGAACGGCTGATAAGCGTTGCAATTGCTTTCGCTTAGGACCTGCGAGCCGGTGGAAGATGTTGGCGTAGCCCCACGTGCGCCCTGGAGACACTCGCCTTCCGCTTCCGAGCGCGTGTTGCGGAGCCCCTCCTTGCGGGAGATTCAAGTCAGCGGCGGGAGGAGGAGGAGTTCCGGCGCCTGCCTGCCTGCTGCGTGAAAGTCACTTTCGCATGAGGAATCAAAGACACACGGCAGATAAGCTTTCAATCAGGAGGCCTGAGGCAAGATCTAAACCGGGGAAAGAGGGAGATGATAGACTCTGCAGCTAGGCAGAGAGACAAGGAGAAACGTGCAGATTTCTGGGGGAGGGGCAGATTCCCCCCCGACGTGGATTCCTTTGATTTTTCAGGCACATGTCAGCCGAAGGGCGGTGGCACAAAGTTGCCTCCTCCTCCTCCTGCCCCCCCTACAAAACCTGGAGGCACTAACAGAACAGGCCTCTGTTCCCATCCGTAGAACCATAGAGTTGGAAGGGACCACTAGGGTCATCTAGCCCAACCCCTTTTGTAATGCAGGGAACTTTTGCCTAACGTGGGACCCGAACTAATGACCCCCGTGCTCTACCGACTGAGCTTCCCCACCCTACAACAACTGAGGTGGCTTTCTTTTCTGTTTCTGTAGGTCTAGCAGCAAAAGTTGTATTACCATTGACCACCCTTTCAAACTGCATAATGCCTGGTCTTCTGAACCGGATTTTCCACATTGGGTTCCACGTCCCTGAGGGGCAACAGCTGGCCAGCAACCTGGTGCACCAGTTTGGATTCAAGCTGTTTGCTGCACGGCTGGCAGAACGGAGCAGGCAGCTGGCCTTCCGGAGAGGGGATGCTGTTTTTCTTGTCAATGAAAGGCTGAAGCCTGCCGAGAGAGACGCTCCACCTGTGCCATCTTCAGGCTGCCACAAGGATAAAGGAATCCTGTATGACGTGGACCTAGAGTATGCCGTCAGTACTGCCTCCAACATTTGCTTTGAGGCAGAAGATGTACCTGGCATCTCCCAAAGCCTACAGGAACGAGGATGCCAGATCCTCATCCCTCCAACAGCTGTGGGAGATGAAAATGGCCATGTCACTTATTCAGTAGTGGGATCCATCATAGGCAACGTCAGCCACACACTACTTGACAGATCTCGGTACAGCGGACCATTCCTGCCTGGTTTCCACATGGCGGAGGGTGCTCCCAAGAAGTTCCAGGTGGGTGGCCAGGTGACACATTTTGACCATATCACCTATGCTTGCCCCCAAGGTAGCTCGCAAGCTGTGCTGGACTGGTACAAGAACTGTTTGGGATTCCAGCGCTTCCCCATCCACCAGCAAGACAATGGTACTGATGGCTATACAATCCAGGGTGCTGGTATGGGTCTTCGTCTTACTGCCATGCAGTCCAATAGGAGCGATTCGACTCTGCTTCGCAATGACTGTAAAATTATTCTAGCTGAGTCTCTGTCAGACCAAAAGAAGAACCAGGTGGATACTTTCTTAGAGCAGCACGGTGGATCGGGCATCCAACACGTGGCACTCTACACCACAGGTATTATAGGGGCAGCTGCGGCCATGGCCAGATCTGGCGCAAACTTTTTCAAGCCCCCCTTATCATACTACAGTGAGAAAAGGAAGGTGGAGGAGATAAGGCAAGCTGGGCAAAATCTTCAGCTCCTGAAGGACCACGGCATCCTTCTGGACACTGACGTAGGAGGCAACGGTGGCTCTGGAGGCCTTTGTGGGAAGCAATACCTCATGCAGATCTTCACCAAACCTCTCTTTACAGAGGATACTTTCTTCCTGGAGCTTATAGAGCGATGTGGGGCCACAGGTTTTGGCGAGGGAAACATTCGTGCTCTCTGGCAGTCTGTACAAAACTATATGGACCAGCAAGTTTAAAGAATGCGCACAAACACCCCGGTACACAATCTTGTGCTCAGTGTACTGTATATGTGAACCTGATGGTGCGAATTGTGCAAACCTGCTCCTAAGGGGTTGGTTTCCCTGTTATATCAATAACATAAGGAGTTCTAGATCATGTGCATACTTCCTAAACTGGCTCTGCACCTCCACCAGAGTTGCTTTCACTGGTGTAAAAAGTATCCATGTGATCTGGATGACCCACCTAATCAGAACTTTTTACACATTGCTGATCTATTTTGAGTTGGGAGCTAACCATAGCCAAGAAACATTGTGATGGCAGCTGCACCTCAAGGCCTGTGTGTACATATTTATTTCTCTTAGTGCTAAAATGCAAAGGCTTTAAGGACCCTCCAGATGTTGAGCTACAACTCATATTATTCCTGACCACTGGCCATGCTGGGTGTTCGGAGTTTAGCAACATCTGCAGGGCTGCAGGTTCCCATCCCTAAGGCAAGATATGGCATGTATTTCTGTCCTAAAAGGGGGCATGCATTGGTACTGCACAAGCAACTTATCCACAGCAAAGCCCATTATTTTGGGACCTGATTCTGAAACAAGTGAATCGCCCCATTCACTTAATTCATTGCGATTCCCATTTTAAGGTCAGAAGAGGAAGTTGTTTCTACCTCTACCAGTGTTTACGCTTAGTTTATCTCCATCATCCAGTTAAGTGTCCAAAAAAAGCAAGTAAATTCCTATGCAGCTTCTACCCATTTACACACTATAGAAAAATACAGTTAATTGGACACACAGCATGCAAGATGGTTTACTAACTATTCCTGCTGTGCAACTTGGCAGTTTCCTGACTAGCAGCACAATAAGGACTACGTAGTTGGGAACTTTTGTGACTCTGTAGATCTGAAACAGCTGCACACAGAATTGGATGATGAGACAGTGTCAAGGTTTGGGCTCCTATAAGAGGGACAGAATTTGCCATGCACCATATTGAAAACTGGAAGGGTGAATAATTATCAGGTGAGCCTACATCTCCAAAGGCAACTACCTTGTTATGCTGCTTAATTACCGCTACCACTATTCCAAGTAATTATGTGGAGGGCAAAGTATTTAGTCAATTCATTAAAGTCTCTTGAGCTCTGACAGAGAACACGTTTTTGCTAAGTGGGCATTGGAATACTGCATCTTGCCTGCAAACAAGTGTGGTCAATACTCCTAGAACAGGGCTTCTCTATTCTGCATCTTTATCAACAGGCTTCACTGCTGGAACAAGCAAGACAAACGGCAAGCATAGAAATCTGGCTCTAATTCCTTGTAGATCTGGGGCTCCAGAGGCAAAGACTAAAGAAACATGGAAAGGGGTAGTATCAGGTTGATGCTTGCCCAACATTGTCCCAGAACAGGAAATGGCATTCTTCAATAGTATGAAATTCATCTTCTTCAGCACAAAACTATGTGCTGAAGCTCTTTTAAAAAACTGTTACTTGAATGGTTTCTGTCTCAAGTGTATTTGTGATGAGATCAAAGCAAAACAATATGTTTATTAACAACAATTTAAATTAAAGGATTTATTTATAACTTATTACTTAAATTTTAACACTGAAGTATAATGTTCTATTAAGTGTTGGGTATAATAGCGGTTTTTCTGTTTTAGGTCTAGTTGGTAATATGTTTTACTATTTCAATTTGGCCTGCTAGTCAGCTGAAGAACAGCTCATTTCTTTAGTAAACTTGCTTAATTTCTGTTACAATTGTGTTAAGTTTTAAACATCTTTCAGTTGTCAGTTTTGTTTGGATATTTATTTGGACATGTGGAATACTTATAGTAATTATAGTAATATAATATATAGTTACAGTTGGGTAGCCGTGTTGGTCTGCCACAGTCAAAACAAAATAAAAAATTCTTTCCAGTAGCACCTTAGAGACCAACTAAGTTTGTTCTTGGTATGAGCTTTCGTGTGCATGCACACTTCTTCAGATACACTGAAACGGAAGTCACCAGACCTTTAAATATAGTTGAGGGTCACCAAACTTAAAACCATGGAGAAACCTGGTCTGAACAAAGACATTGGATTCTTATCTCATTATACATGACAAAGCTATCTTTAGCCATCTCACCCCTTGCCTTTCCCTGCAAGACCAATTGCAGGCGTCAACAGGTTTTCCACATCTATCAGCTGATCACCCATTCCCACCACCCTTCTGAGTAATACCCCTCCCCACTCCCTCACTATATATAAGGGTCTGGTGACTTCCGTTTCAGTGTATCTGAAGAAGTGTGCATGCACATGAAAGCTCATATCAAGAACAAACTTAGTTGGTCTCTAAGGTGCTACTGGAAATAAATTTTTTATAGATATATATGTTTAAGTCTTTTTTTAAAAATCTTAATATCAGTTGAGACTATTTTAAAAACACAATTGCATTAACTTTATTTCTTTGTAGTTCTGTAGTTCTGTAATAGAACACATTGTTACATGCTTCTCTGTATTAATTCCCTTCAGAGTTTAGAATATTTAGAATGATTATTATCAACATTATGCAACAAACAAGGTCTTATTTATGTGTTTGCTTACTGTGTGGGTGAGCTTTTATGAACTTGCTGTTTCTTTATCTTGGGGAACAGATGCTGCTACTTAGCCGTACTTTGCAAAAAGGACATGCCCAATAGTACAGTGTATTTTCCAAGTTGCTTATGGCGGGGTAGTTACCCTTTGGATATATGTTACCAATGTGCCCCTTTTGGGCACAGGGGAGCAATGGGGAGATTATAGAGTAGTCATTTATTGTGCTTTTTTCACATGTGAAATAGAAAATACTAGAAATAGTGAGAAAAGAACTGAAAACTCCACAATATTCCACCTTTGTATTAACAGATTTCTGAATGCTTGCTTTTAAAGAGACTTTCTTGGTTCCTTGCCAGTGACATGGCTGTGCAGGTATCAACATGCTAGTGCAATAGTTAAGGTGGGGTGTGTGTGTGTGTACGCGCCAATTTTCAATGCTACAGTGTGAATAATACAATAAATTATAAGTTAAGAAGAAAGTATAACTAAATTAACAGCCACAGTAAAAATTCATTAAAATTTTATTAGCAAACCCACAATTAAAACAGAACACTGCATGTACTGAAAAACAGTTTCATCTGTGAACTCCGGCAATTGAGGCATCTAGTACAGCAGCAAAACACTTTGTTGACTATGGATGTGAACAAATGGCAATTGCATAGTTACTTGTCCTTGAGAATAAACTAGCTCTAAAAAAGCAACATTTAAGAAGGATGCAGAAGAGACTGAGTCTTTTTGCTTAGCATCCACTGGAGAATAAAAGTCTTTCAGTCAGCCTGCCTCATTTTACTGCAGTGTGGCACACCAATAAACGCTGACCTCCTCCTCCTAGGAGTCACTATAGCCACACTTGTTTGAATTGTGCCCGTGTTATGTATTGGAGTGGAGGGGGGCAGTGTTAAAGTCACAACATTCCCATGATGCCCTCATTGCAGCCACAGTGTTTCATTCCAGTATGACCACATCCTTGCTGGAGATCAGTCCCTCATCTCCGAAACTATAAGATAAGGCACATCAGCTGAATGGTAATACAGACAAAACAACTGGACTCACCCCACAGCCCTGAACTCTAGTAAGATTATGTAGCTTAGCACTGTTTACAACAGGCAGGCACACCTCACTGCCTGGGTAGTGTGGTCATCCCAGCCAAGAATCTTCAGACCTTTTGGTGATGGTCATTGAGAAGGCACCAGTGGGGCTTCCAAGTGTTGTGCAAGGTTGCTGGGAGTGGAATGAGGTGTACTCACGTGAGGTCAGGTAGAGCATAGAGACTGCCATCAGTCCCCGGGATTTGCTGCAAGAAATGAATCCAGAGAAAGTTGCCTCTTGGAAAAACTGCCTTCTTCATGCAGGGTCTGGCTGGTGTGTAGGAAGTCCCGTTTCCTCTTGACAGTCTGTACGGTCACACATGCATATGCATTTGACAGTGAAAGCACTGAGGCCACCTCTAAATCCCATCCTCTTGCTTACAGGCCTAACATTGGTAAGCACTCCAAGGGTGGAGGCAAACCAGCAGGACCCACCCAGTGTGGTTGGAAGGATGTGCAGTTGGCAAGCCTCAAACTGGTGGCTCCCAACATGCAGGACCAGCGGTGGAGCTCAGTAGACAGAGGGGCGAGATGCTGTTCCCTGTGGAATGCCCTCCCTTCAGATGTCAAGAAGATAAAAAAGTACCAAACTTTTAGAAGACATCTGAAGGCAGCCCTGTATTGGGAGGTTTCTAACACTTGATGCTTTTATTATGTTTTTAGATATACTGTAAGCTGCCCAGAGTGGCTGAGGAATAATAATAATAATAATAATAATAATAATAATAATAATAATAGGAACATGATTGGAGCTGCACAGAGAGAGAAGAGCTGTTCAGCTCTAGCAAATGGATGTCCTTACCTTGGCAGTACTGATTGTAGGGCTCCACTTTTCATAAGCTTTCAAGACCTGGAAAGGTAGGACACTCCACATAACACATCTAGCACCATAATGAATACATGGTGTTGACTACATATGAGGGGGCAGGTTGCAACTGTTTATGTACAAAGGCGTTTTTAACGTATCGGCTGCCCCCTGGAACCACTGATTGCTTGAGCCAGAAACACAGGGACAGTGTGAAAGAGGAGACAGAGCACACACAAAAAGAGAAGCAGCTAAAAGTGGGCCAAGTGTATCCCTTGCTAGAAAGCTATGCTCAGTCATACGTCCAGCTGCAGTTAACGGTTGCATTTCCCCAGAAGCTGGGGCTAACATTCCACACTGTTGCGTCACCTGCATCTCTCAGGAGAAATTGGGAAACTTGAAGCAACCAAGCTCTAGATTCTCAGTACCTTCTTCATGGCTGTGGAGATGGCAGAGTTGTGGAATTCTGTTTCGGTCACCCACCGGGATGCTGGCAGCTCCAGCTCCACGTCCCAGTTTCCTTCATCTTTATCCAGATTCAAAGAGTAGATCACATATGTTTGGCGGATGTGGGAGAAGATATGGAGAACCTGGTGAAGGAGGTGAAGATATGTAGATGTGGTTAGGGAAGGTGAGAGATGACGTTATGTCACAGTGTCCCTTCCCTCCCTACCTTCTGGCAGATAAGGACAAGTTCCTTGGGAAGGAAGAAACCCAGCTGCAGCCTCATAGAGGGAGGCTGGGCTTTGCATGGAGAGCTGGGAGCTTCTCCTTCCCAACCTTCATTGTTTCAGGACAAGGAGCTGCAGGTACATAATCTACTTGTATGTGGGAGTGAAGACAGGGAAGAAAGCAGAGACTGTGCTCTAGGACTAGGACAGGGGTAACCGGTTGCAGGCCTGGAGGCAGACTGCAGTTCTCCAGGCTTCTCTTCCCAGTCCCTGAGACTCACACTAGGTTGTGCCTCCTTCCCATTCCACACCCCTCCCCAGTCATACTCCTCCAAGTGTTTTTGCCTGGCTGCAATGTGGCCTTGAAGTGCAATAATGCTCCTGGCCTGCCTGGATGAAAGAGTGTGTGTGTGTGTGTGTGTGTGTGTGTGTGTGTGTGTGTGTATTAAAACCTGACTTTTGTTTGGCTAGAATGTAGCCTGTTGGCATTCGTCTGTCTCGGGAGATAATGGAGGAGTGCACCTTTGGGGGTCAAGTAGTTCACTCCACTTGTCAAGTGATACTCTGAGCTCCAAGCAACCATTGAAGCAGGCGGACAGTGGGGGGTCAGCACTTTATCAACTGGGGCTGCCAAGCTTAAGATGGGCAGAAGCTGACTAGCAAGACATGATGATCTCTCCCACCTATGGCATAATCTGAGTGATAATCTAAAAATAATCTGAGGGCTGAATGGCTGGAAGAAGAGAAGAGTTTGGATTTGATATCCCGCTTTATCACTACCCGAAGGAGTCTCAAAGCGGCTAACATTCTCCTTTCCCTTCCTCCCCCACAACAAACACTCTGTGAGGTGAGTGGGGCTGAGAGACATCAGAGAAGTGTGACTAGCCCAAGGTCACCCAGCAGCTGCATGTGGAGGAGCGGAGACGCGAACCCGGTTCCCCAGATTACGAGTCTACTGCTCTTAACCACTACACCACACTGGCTCTCAGGAAGTGAGATTTAATTCAATCCTGACAAATACTGTTCCAGATATTCATGGGGCCAGTAATTTCATTGCCAGCTATTTAACCGCAAAACTTTCCACCTGTCAATTACAAAATAGAACAACTGTCTTCCCCATCAAACCAGCTTTATGCATGGCACAAATCCTGAAGGTTTTGCTTGGCAGTTAATAGCAACAGAGATTCTGATGCTAATGCCACCCCAGATTGTAGGTTGTAAATCCCATTCAAGGGGAGGTGATGGCGAGAGGGGAGGTACTCGCTGGAGCCAATTCTGCAGGGGGGGGGGGATCCAATGTACCTCTCCAACATGCTGCAGGCATCTTGTTGCCACGTTACTGCCAACCCAGGCCTGTAGGTGATCTGCCAGCGCTGCTTTCTGCCGCTTCTCCTGCCCTGGCTCAAGGAGGAGGCTTGGAAACTCCCAAAGCCCTGCCAACAGACCTTCAAGGAAATGTTCCGTCACCAGCACAAGCTGATATTGTATCATAGTTAAGAGCCTGAGCTATGAGCTAGAAATCCCTGGTTGAAAAAAATCATCTCGGACATAAAATTTGGTATCCTTTGGCAAAGTTACACATTCTCAGCCATATCAAAAAACCTGGAATATATGTATCTACTTAATAAGGCTGTCACAGAGATTCCTGGGATAATGTACATGAAACACCTAGGAAATGCTCTGAATAAATACTGTGTTGTCAACATCATATTTTAAACATAACCACCCTCTATCAGGCACACAAGACATGTATTTAGAAAACACTGCTCCTAAGGTACATGCCTAGGTCAGGGCTGAGTGCTCTCTCCCTTGACTAGTGCAGGCGAAAGTAATGCCTTAAATAATTCAGCTGGTTTTCTTTTACTTCAACTGTGGCATGAATTTTTCAGCAGCTGAAAAAATGCTCAATAACAGAGACAGGTCCGGGTGCCCAGGGTATCTATCTATTTATTAAATGTGTATACCACCCTTCATCTGAAAACCACAGGGTGTTTCACAACATAAAAATACAAAATGAGAACACAAGATACATAATAAACAAAAACAAACCAATAACCCCCCCTCCCACAATCACATTTTAAAGACCATAGAACCTTAATCAGCCAAAGGCCTGGTTATATTGAAACGTTTTTGCCTGGCACCTAGTATAGCAGCCTGGAATGGACTGGCAGATAAACTTGACCAATCTTGCAGGCATCTATTTTCTGCAACCACTCACTCAAAATCATAAATGTGCCTCAACATAAAATTGAAAAGCCTCCCTTTCTCAGACCATTACCTGTGCTAGGTCTCTGCACAATAAGGTACTCTGGTTTCCCATCACTGCACTTTCTCTGTAGCACACATGTGGCTGTGCACTCGATCCTGGGCTGCTTCTTGGCAGTTTTCCTGGGGAAGTTGGTCACACCAAGGCTGGGATCCCATGGCTCTGAAGGAGGCAGGCAGAGGGAGCAGCTCCCTGTGGTGGCAGCGGCTACAAGTCAGAAGAATGAAACAGATGAGATGCCTGGCTCTGATCTGCTGGCAACAGGCAACTGTCTGCAAAGCATCTTTGCGGGAGGTGACATATTCTAGGACAGGAAGGCCTGGCTTGCTAATGAAGCCAGAGTTAAATCAATGCTACCCATTCCATGGTAGCAAAGCTGACAAATGTCAATTCACAACCAAACAAGAAACCATTAATCTCACTGCATAAAAATAAATTCCTCAGTGCAGCATGAACTGCACACCTAAACTGAATTTGAGCCAGTCTAGTCAATAGTTCTATACCAGAGGGAAACCTCCAGTCTCTATTGGACCCCTTGGAACTCTCCACAGGCCATGCCTCTCATGGCCTCCTCAGGTGTCTCAGCCTGGCAGGAATGTTCCCTGAACTGTGATAATACATTTTGCTTGCCTGGCTGAAGGATAGAGACATTTGTGTTACCCGTTACAGAACATAGCACTTGGGGTGAAAAAATGTTTCCTGCCTCTGATCTATCTATAGACTCTATGCAAAGAGATCAATGTGTAGCCATTTACTAGCTTCTCATAGATAAACCTTCACAATTCAAACAACAGATTACCAGAAGCAGAGAGCAAATATGGTACAAAAAAATTACCTGCAGGGGAAATAAGATACTTCAGAGGAAGGATCCAGTGCTCCTCTGCTTCTCTACTAGAGAGCTTTTAGGGAAAGACATGTTTAAAAATGAATTTTTGCCATGCATTTGCCATATGCCTAAGGCAGCATACAAATACAAGCATAAAATCCATCAGAATGATAATTAAAATGCAATTAACATATTAAGGGTGGGTTTGTTTGTTTGCATTTTAATGATTATCTTTTTATGGAGACCTCATCAAAAACCATTCATCACAGCAACACTCTCATAAACCATCACAAAAGCCTGCTCAAATAAAAAGGCCACGTTTGCTCCTTAAAACCAGATCTGGATTTAGTATTTTGGTTTTTTTGGTGGGGAGTTGGGGGGGACCTTAATTTGTTGGCTACAGAGGATGGCCGTGATTCTTCCCCCTCCTTCTTGCATCTACTACCCTGAATAATGAAGGGCTGCTGGTGGAATTGGGAAGAGAAGGTAGAGATTTGCTGGAGGTCGTGATCTGAGAGCTTTCCCACCTTGTAAAAACTCCAAACCACCAACCTGGTAATGCGCTTACAACATTCATGCACTTACCACATTCTTCTACATCCAGCACCTGGGGGCACTCAGAAGCAGGTTTTCCTAACAGTTTTTTGGCAGAGGCTGCCTGCCCTTTCTCCACCTGCAGGAAAAGGTTCCAACCATCAGTGAACACACAAGGTGGGGGACTGCAAGTACTTGAGGCTTCTTCTAGATTAGAACTCCCATGTCCTCAGTCTTAACATTAGCCATGGTTCCAAAGTTGAGACCAAACCCAAGGACAGAATAGAATGCACATCTGTGTTGTATATGCAACATTTTAAGAAAAGAGATGAAGCGAGCCTGGTTATGTGAAAGGAACTAGGAAGGACCCACAATTTAGAGTACAATATGATTAACTGAAGACATTATAACGAAGCACCAATAGGTGGCTTTGTTAGACTGTATATCTGCTCAGGAGGAAATCCACCCATATGAAACTGAACGAACTCCGAGGGGATTTATGTGCACGACAGCATTCCTAAACACACTTACTAGGGAGTAAGCACCACTGAACAAAGTACTTCTGAGCAGACATGCAGACAGACATGCAGAACCCCCATACAATATCTGTGTGGTATGTGTACAAGGAGTGTTGAGTTTTTCAGGGAGCTTTGCAGGAAATGGCTCTTCTTTCCTAACAGATAATAATAATCTGACTCCACAGCAAAACACCAGAGTGTGGGGAACAGCAAAGGGTATAAAAGGAGGAGCTCCTTACTTTGTGGCGTGCTCTGCAGTGCTGCTTCACGGGACACTCCATGCACCGTGGGGCCTTGGGAGTGCACACAGTTGCCCCCAATTCCATCATCGCTTGGTTAAAGTCACCGGGATAGGATGGGTCCACCAGAGTGTGCGCTAAAGCCCTGAAATGACAGCAGCCTACATTAGCAAGCATAACAAGTCTTTCTAAAGCAGCAGCTTGAAAAAACAACTTCTGAGCTTTCTCAACCTACAACTGCATTGATGGGAGACAGCGGAGAGTGAAAAAAAGAGACAGAGAGAGGTGCTAGTTTTGCACAAAAACTGTCCTGGGGCTGCCAGCTGTTGCTCTGTGCTGTAGGGAAGCATTTCGTAGGGAGCTGGCTACCTCCTCCCTAACCTACTCTAGAGCAGGCTCTAGAAACCAGCATTCTGTAAAAGCTCAGCAATAGGTAATGGGGAGTTTCCAAAATATGAAGAGCAGCATTTCTAAATTCTCTGCCCTCTGTCACTCTCCACAGCACCTAGCTCTTCCTCTTGAGCCAATGAACATTTAGTTAGGACTCCCATTGATTTGAATGGAACTTGCTTACATGTGAAGGACTGCATTATTCACCCCAACTTCTCTGGGTGTGTGTACAGCTCCTGGTTTGCTGATCAAACTGCTAATTCATTATGTTTTTGACATAAGAGTTCAAACTCGTGTGTGTAGGGCCACTAACAGCAAGGGGAGACCAACTGCAAGACCACTATATGCAATTAGGGACTGGCTGTGGACAGTTTAGATTTTGCCAGGACGTGTTGTCTCCAGTTTGGATAGCTGATGGGAAAGAATGAATAAAATACCTTTACCTTCCAAAAGCTATTGTCCTTTCCTGACTCTCAGGTCCTAAAGGTATGCCTGCACCACCCCAACCCCATTCCTTCCCTTACCAGAGTCTGTCAGCAACAGATGCATTGGCGGGGTCAGCACCAATGGCTCGTGTACGGCACAAGACCCGAATTACGTTCCCATCCACCACACCGGTCACCTGGATGCATTGGACAAAACAGCAACCCAGCCGTTACTGTACTTGTGACAACTTCTGCTCCAGCTTCTATTAAGGGCTGCTGACAGAGCTACTGAAGAGCCCAACTAGGCCACAGAGGGCCTTCTGCCTGCATCAAATTCACCCTGTGGATCCATGCAAAGTTGGGATTACGTAGTGGTTAGGATATAAAGTATGATTCCAGGAAGTCTTTGGTTTGAAGCCGAGTGCACTGAGGTACAAGTCATTGTTTAGTGGCTTAGATAGTAATGTCTAGTGACCATATTAAATTCTGTATTAATATTTGTTTCTCTTGCTAGACACCACCTCTGTATGGTTTGTGTTTGTATTGTACAAAAGGAAGTTACTCTTTAGGACTGATGACCAAGACTAGCCACAATTTAGTCTTTCTTCCAGTCACAGGGTTAGAAAGGTACTGATACTCTTTCTTTTCATTTATACAGGTTATGAAGTCATGCCATACAGAGCAGAAATCTAAATTACACACCACTTCCTTGGCTGAGATATTCCTATTTGTTCCTACTTGTTCTAGCGCTACCAGTGAGGGAATTCATAGCCAATTCACTGTTTTTAGGGGCATCAAGGGAAACACGGGAGTGAACATCAGCTGCAAAGGGAAAGGAGATAAGAAATGTCTATCCCTCTAGATTGACTAAGGACTCAAAATCCCAAAGACAGGTTGGGTAATAATCCTTTGTGCATATTCCTAAAGCAAATCTGCCCACTCAAGACTGCAACCTCATTACCTGACCAAATGCTATGGATGCAATAGCTCCTGCAGTGTACTTTCCAACTCCTGGCAACTGCTTCTGCAGCTCTTCTGCTGTCCTGGGCATATGCCCTTCCATCTGTGACACCAACTGCAAAATAAACCAGTTGAAGCAACACAGGGACATTGTCACTCAAAAGCACCATCTCTGGTGGTTCTTAGGCACACCGTTAAAACTTCCAACATCCCTCTAAGGTGTCATGATCCTGGAGTCAGATTCCCCTTCTTCGGGGGATGAGGTTGAGGACTCTGAAGCAGGAGGGAAAGGGAATGCAGGGTCAGCCCTGGAAGTACTTCTATCTGATGATCCTGTGAGGGCAGTGTTCCTCCAGCCAGAGGATGTGGCACTGCTGTCCTTGGAAGAAACTATTGCAGAACCTTCCTAGCTCCCTGCTCTAGTGCAATAGGAGTAGGTTGGCTTTCACTGAAGAAGCACCTGCCATTGCAGATGGGGCTAACAATTGGGATGCCCTTGTTGCCACTATATAGGGTTCAGTGACTGAAGCAGTATCAGAGCTCTGTGTTTCAGAGCTCTGTGTTTCTATAGCACAACCTGAACAGCACATTAAGAAGGTGGCCTTTCTGCTGATAAGATATCATGAGACTAAAATACTGCCCATCACCTCTTGGAGGAAGGGTGGGATACAAACATTAAGGGATTTTGGATATACATTTCCTACAAACTATGCCCTCAGTTTTAGGAAGCTACTCAGCTTAGGACCTCAATAGTGTTGCCAAATGTCCCGCCCGGACAAAGCCTTGTGCACATTCCCGGCTACTTGAGTCCGGTGGCACAGTCATATGCGATTGTTCCCCAGCTTGAAGAACAACACACAGAAGCCGTTGATTGAGGCTAAACTGGTATTTATTGTAGGTAAAATGCAGAGTATGTCTCTGCTTTGCCATCTCAGAGAGTCAGAGCTGTGCATAATAGCGTCCAGCATCTCTCGAGCCAGAAGAGAAAGTAAAAAGTACAATGACATCACATGAGAAAGCAGATAAGACAGCTGGCTTTCTCACAGGTAAAAACAGACACAAATCACCCCAGCCTCGCTGCTGCTGGTTTTGCAGCTCGGCCTGTACAAATATCCCAACAAAGAGAAAACTATTTGGGGTTCCCACCTTGACATCTAATAACACTTTGCTATTCCTACCTGAACTCCCAATTAGACTAGTTAGTACAATAGCTCCAGTAGCTAGTTATTTTGCACCTGTTTCTTTCCTAAGTGGCTATTAGAAAATCTTTCTTTCTGTAAGCACAGGGCATAAAGGGAACTATCTTCTTGCAAAAAATGCCTTGTGTCTTGACCCACTACCTATAGAGTACCTTATGTGCACCTTCCTGGAGTCGCTTCCCTCGGGAATAGTAGCCAAGCCCTGCCCATAGCTCATTCACCTCCTATTTCCAAATAGAAAGAGTTAGAAAAAATATTAGACCAGACCAATCATGATTGCTTTTGCTTAGTGTATTATTTTTTTGCTATTTCATTTTTGTAGATTTTTTGGGGTATTTACGTATTTTTTAAAATGTATTTACAGTAAATCCTTTTTTTAAAGGGGGGGGGGAGAGAGCAAAGCTGCCATGTTCCATTCAAATATTCATGCATGAACACACACAAAATATTGCATTCTCATTCTTACCTCTAGTGAAGCCTGAGCCAGGTCCTGCAAGGTTGGCCATTTCTGTATCAAAAAGGAAAACATGGACATGTCTACAAGGTCCCCAAAGCACAATGGATACAAGATCCAGAATTCAGGAGCTAATGCACAACAGAGCATGCCACAGGGGAAAAAAGGATCTCAGCATCACCTGCATCCAGCAATTGTAGTAGTTGATCACTGAAGCCACCTGGGTCTGCTGGAGCATTATCTCTGATACCCACACTGCAGGCACAAAGAGAAAGCAGGTGCATCAGGGATTCTGATACCTTCCTTGTTCTGCATGGCAAGTGGGAGGGGATGTGCTGCTCAATATACTTTAAAGGCAATTGTAAGATGTTAAGCAACCTTTTTGTATCCCAGGGGGACTGTTTAGCTGGAGATAACTAGTTCTTCATACGGTTCTATCTTGCCCCTTAAATATTACACTGCTGCCAAAAGTCAATTGCCAAGATCTGATTAGGGGATCTCTAGCAACACAGAACACCAATGTCCTTAACTGGACTAAGGAGCCACAATTCAAAGTATTTTCTCAGTAAAACTGATACCACCACATTGCAGCTGCCACTAGGACAGTGTTGTGTGCAGCCTGTGGCATTTATCTCTAGAGCACCCCTGAATGCAAATAGATGTCCGGAATTCCCAGCAGAATTCCTGAGGGTTCTTGCTCTCACCAGCATATGCTCGTCTGTCAGCATCATCTTCACTTGCAGCCTGTAAAAGAGTGAACAGGGGATTTTAGGGAACAGGACACAGCAAAGCAATTGTCTCTTTCTTCTGAGATATTTCTGAGCACCCTAGAAGCTCAGCACAATATGCTATACCAATTTCCTCCAAGGAAGATCTCGTTTGCATTTGTTGTACCAAGTGAGCAGCCTCTTCCGAAACTCTTTGATTTCAGATGCATTGCTGAAGGTGTGGAATGAAGACTGTTGGCTGGGCACTCCTGCAACAAAGAGAGGCCAGTTACAATTTTTGCAGTGGCAATTTCTATCGAGTTGTACAAATATACATGGCAGTGGATAAACCTGCGCTGGGCCAGAGGGGAATACGTATTTGACAGACAGTTGAAGAACAGCAGTTCTACTGGCATACCCCTCTACAAATATTTCCCAAAGATCTGCTCTTTCTGTTAACCTCAGAAACAGAAGTCCTCAGCAGATATCTCCTTTGTCCATGTCATTCTTCCAGGGCTGAAGAAACCTTTCTCAGCCGAAGGGCAACATTCCCTTCTAGGCAACCTTCTCAGGGCCACATGCCAATGGTGGGCAGAGTTAGAGACAAATGTGGGCAGAGAGCAATGAATGTGGATTTTTACTTTTGTGTAGGCTACTTTTTTACACACTCACACATTCTTTTCTATGTTCCATCTAATTCAAGCAAGAAGCATTTTCTGAGTTCAAGGACACATTCTAGCCAGCAAAAACACTTAAGGAGGATGCAAAGCAGGGCTGATGAACAGCGGGGCTCAGGAGGTTGTGTGGCCTGGGGAAGGTCCGATGGGCTAGACAGAGATTCTTGGAGGATCATATTTGGACCCCAGCCTGGAAGTTCCACATCCCTATATCACACAAATTCAAAGCAGGAAGATGAGCCCCTATGACTGCAAACTAGACAACAAGCACCGTGTCTGCTTATGTCACACTATCCTAAAACAGAATACTTTCCCGACTCTACAAGTTCCAATTAAATTTCTTAAAAAAAGAAGTCACCAAATAAATTTGGGTCGAAGAATGCTACAAGAACGAAGGCAAGGAAGATACAAGTTTTCAGGTTTTGTGTTGTTGGCCAAGCATCTCTAGACATTTTCTAATTCCTTCATAAGGAATACTCCATCTATCCCAAAGACAGTTTGTGGAATCAGTGATGCATTAAATCTGAGATATTTGTAACTGCAGCTTCTGATTCAGTCTTTGAATGCATGGCCAGCTAAAAAGTTGAGGGGAGTTCAATAGCTGTTACCACAAAATAACTGATCCTGAAAACAGGTTCAAACAATTCCTTTCAATTTTCTTTAATCCTACGCTGACGAAAAGATATTTTTGTAACCCAAGCACCTTTGTATAGTGTGGTATTTCCTTCACATTTCTTCAGCGATTTCTGTTGTTTCCCAGTGTTCCTTTGTATTCCTAGCTTGCTGCGTGTTGCCAACTGGAGTTTGCTCATTGCCAGCCTAGAAAAAAATGTACCACTGTCAAATTGCATTTCTCTTCACCATCTCCAGATCCAAAATTAGCACTATGTGCAACACTCTATATACAGTATCCTGTATTCCACCAAGGTGGCAAGATGTGAATAAGAACTATGAATATAAATGCTGACAATATGGATATACAGAATTATAGGGGAACTGAAGAGTGATATAAGAGGCCTGACTTTATTACTCCTTAATAGATGTAGTCTACATATACAAGAGAAGACAGATAAGGAATCCTGAGTTCCTGGAATAGATTGCAAAGCGCTCTCTCTCTCGCTCTCTCTATATATCTCCTATGCAAAACTCTTTTAAAGTACAAAATTTAGCACATCAGAGAGGAAAGTTCTACACGGGTCACTCCCTTGTTGTGCTAGTTTTCTACTTGCTGGAAACTCCCAGCTCCCCAATAGGGGAGAATTGCGGATCCTTCATCCGTAGCCTTGAACTGGTATGGTCCATTCTACCACCTCAAGTTTCTGTAACCTCATCCGCTGCGTGTGTAGTAAAACCAAGGGCTCGGCTCCTCATATCCCGTGCACGAAGGAATATGCACACTAGGGAGTGTTCTATGCACTTTCACGCACAACGGCGTTATTAGAGAGACAGGCCACGAGTAACATCCCTACCTTCGTCTCTTTGTTGATTTCTTTCCGCGCGTCCGACTCAGAACCTCCTTCCGACTAGCGTGGAGCCAATCAAACCGAAGCACAACCTCAGCCCGGCAAGCGGAAGGCTCGCAAGGAAAAGGGCTGACAGCATCAAGCCAATCGGCGTCAAAGACGGAACAAAAACTAAGTCACAACGACCAACTTCCTGGTTTCTTTTGGCGCCATTTTCGCCCAGGGTTGAAGTGAAATGTATCCATAGAGCCAATGCAGAAAGCTAGAATTTTAGCGTTAACTGCGATTGGGCAGTAAAAATCAGCCCGTGCTGTTCCTAACATTTCATGTAGAAAATGCGCAGTTTCAACAACCATTCACAACATCCCTGCAATGTAGCGCACCGCGGATGTTGCAAGTTAGAAGTTGCTGTGGTCAAAAGCGAGCGAGCGAGAATGAATACAGTAGGGAACAACAAGGGGGTAGTTTGCAGCACATTGCAACTATGTCTAATCAGAAGTAAGTCCTGCATAATTCAATGAGCCTCACTCCCAGATACGTAGGGTTAGGATTCCAGCCCTTATTATTGCTATCCTGTCTTCCGGACGCACATGCAAATCGTGGGCAGAGAGCAATGAATGCGAATTTTACTTTGGTGCAGTAGGCTAGTTTTTACACACTCAGACATCCCACCCTACCCAAGCCCAGAAAGCATTTTCAGAGTACAGAGACACATTTTCGCCATGCAAAGCTGGGCTGGTGAACAAGTGGATGAGCTAAGGAGATTGTGGGCCTGAGGAGAATGAGTGGGTTTGGATCCGGCGAAAGGCACTTGCAAAGACAGCTAGGCCTATGCGCCACCCTTAGAGGAAGGACCCCAGAGAGCAGGACGCGCCGGAAGCTGGCGAGTTGAACGACGACGGAGATGGCGGCTGTGTAACTAACTCGCAGGTGTCACTTCTCAAAGGTAAGAGAAGGCCTTTCGAAAGCACCTTCCGTGAGGAGATATTGTGCTCAGCGGTTTCTTGTGCAGACGATGTGAATTCTCCTAAACCTAAACGAGTTAGTTGCCAGGGACCAGGAAATGGTGGCGGAGCGGAGGTTTAAACTTGATCTCATCTATAACGTGCACGTTATGGATCATGTACTGATGACTTACTGTTCCCGTTCTAGTTCTGGTTTGAGCTTTAACGAGATGAAGCATTTACTATACCTGGGGCTCTTGGGTTTTTTGCCATATAAAGCAGCGGTTCCTGTTTTCTCTTTTTTTCTGAGGTTTTGTTATTTAATATATGCAGGGAGCAGTCTGTGCGTTGGGTTTTTTAAAATTAGTCATTGGTATCCCCAAAGCAAAATTAACCATTGGATTGTAAAAGTTATGCATGTCTCATCTCTTGTGTCCCAACAGCTGCATAAGGATGACTTCCTTGAAAGTGCCAGTCATTGATGTCCAGAATGATAATTTCAAGGAGCTTTGGCCATCCATGCTCTTGGCCATCAAAACATCTAGCTTTATAGCTATTGACACGGTGGGTAGAGTTGACCTTCTTTGTGATTTCTCAAAAAGGGTGGGGTGGGGGGAATGTAACTTTGATGGTAACTGGGTTGCTGTCTTTGCTAGGAAAGCTGACACCATTTTCTTTTCCATTGGTCTATCTACCTATTCTTTATACTGCTTTCCAGGGTTTTAGACAGGAGTTTTCCAGCTCTGCATGGGAGACATCAGGGATTAAACCTTGAACCTTGTACATGTAAACATGCAACACTGAGCTAGAACTTATTTTACATAACTTACTCTACCATGGAGTGGAAATCTAATTGTTATCTTTGTCCATAGGAGCTTAGTGGGCTTGGAACAAGGAAGAGTTTGTTGAATCAGTAAGTAATGTGCTGCTTCTGTGCGAGTCCTTTCTGAAGCATGATGTTCTCATTCTTGTTGTTCTGAATTATTAGGTCCTTGAGTATGGGCAGCATTGTGGAGTGTCTGCCAATACTTTCAGGAGTCTTTGTTTCCCCCTGACTCAGTACCAGATACTAGCTGAATGGACCTATTGGGATTCACAGTGGAAGCAGTTCATTGACTGTGTGGGTGTGGATGGCTTAAGATGTGCTTGCCCATTTGGAGTAATCAGTTCTTTGAGGGCAGGGAATATGCAAGCTGTGGGGAACAGGCCCACATGCTGTTAATATGCTTTGAAACTCCGGCTGGTCTCGATCTTGAATGGGAAGGTGAAATTTGTCATGTCAATAGGGAAGCTATGGTTCAGTGGTCTAAATTTCCTACTAAGCTGCCTGAGGCTTCTCCCCACAGGTGTATTGAAGAACGATACAAATCTGTTTGCAGTGCTGCCAGAACACGCTCCATTTTGTCTCTAGGAATTGCTTGTTTCAAACATCTTCCTGATAAGGTATAGTGCTCATTGTCTGGCTTTCACCCTAATTCTACTGCTAAGTTAAGAATGTGTTGCTTATAAGAGGATGGTATATTAATGAGGGTGAAAGAGGAGAGCACAAAATATGGTCTGAAGCTCAACATCAAAAAAACTAAGATCATGGCCACGGTCCCATCACCTCCTGGCAAATAGAAAGGGAAGAAATGGAGGCAGTGAGAGATTTTACTTTCTTGGGTTCCATGATCACCGCAGATGGTGACAGCAGTCACGAAATTAGAAGACACCTGCTTCTTGGGAGAAAAGCAATGACAAACCTAGACAGCATCTTAAAAAGCAGATACATCACCTTGCCGACAAAGGCCTGTATAGTTAAAGCTATGGTTTTTCCAGTAGTAATGTATGGAAGTTAGAGCTGGACCATAAAGAAGGCTGATGGCTGAAGAATTGATGCTTTTGAATTATGGTGCTGGAGGAGACTCTTGAGAGTCCCATGGACTGCAAGAAGATCAAACCTATCCATTCTTAAGGAAATCAGGCCTGAGTACTCACTGGAAGGACAGATCCTGAAGCTGAGGCTCCAATACTTTGGCCACCTCATGAGAAGAGAAGACCCCCTGGAAAAAGACCCTGATGTTGGGAAAGATGTAGGGCACAAGGAGAAGGGGACGACAGAGGACGAGATTGTTGGACAGTGTTCTCGAAGCTACCAACATGAGTCTGACCAAACTGCGGGAGGCAGTGGAAGAAAAGAGTGCCTGGCATGCTCTGGTCCATGGGGTCACGAAGAGTCAGATACGACTAAACGACTAAACAACAATAACAATATTGAAGGTTCAGTCTTCAATGCATAAAGTGACCAGCATTGATTCTAGACAATAAAGGAAGTAGTTGTTGATTTCTAGGATGTTACTGTTTGCACTTTTTCTGTGCTCTCAATTTGTTTGAACTGGCCTGTATTTGCAGTCAGAGAACACGTACCTCTCCCAGATCTACAACCTGACCCTGCTCTGTATGGAGGATTATATCATTGAACCACAGTCAGTTCAGTTCCTGGTGCAACATGGCTTTGACTTCAACAAGCAGTATTCTCAGGGCATTCCTTATCACAGAGGCAATGACAAGGTATGGGGACTCTTTACTGTAAGGTATAAGTGAGGTGAGACCACAATGAGAAAGTAACTGGTTTCTTTCTTAATACCTGCTTGGCTTCATTTGCATTTCACACTTCTTTTGCTTATCAAAATTACCCACATGTATATTTTAAAAACCTTTATTAACATTATTAACATCAATTAACAACCCACAATGCATTTCACACTTCATTGTCATGGGGCTGAATTGATGCTGCACTAACATGGCCATCACTTAGTCAAAGTAGTTCTGGGGAGCTTCTGTGGAAGAGTCAGTCTACTAGCAGCTACAGAAAGGAAGCACCTGGGATTTGCCTGTTGCTAAAACAAGCCTGGGAGCCAAGCAGAGCTGGTTTCACCACTGAGCTGGAGGAGAACTGGCTTTGCAGAAATAAGCCTGGGAACACATACCAGGGCCTGAGCTGATGGGGTGGGAAATGTCCTGCACTTTCATCTGACAGTTCTGGTAGATGAATAAAGCACCATCTCTGCTTAGAGTACAGAAGAGAGTGGTGGTGGGCATCCTGCCTTTTCCAGGCTGTACCTCAGCAAAAACTAGGTGTGGTAGTTCTGCCCTAGGATCTGGGTCATGAATCCATAAGCAGTGGCAGAATTTGGCCTGTAGACCGGTACCATCATAACAGGTGAAGGGAACTCCAGGGGATCAATGCCACCCTCTTTCTTTTGCATTTACCTCTGCTGCCTTTGCCTGCAGTGACTGCCCAACACTGCTGAGGCTCATCTTCATCCAGGCTGTTCCCATATCAGAGAAACTAGTGCAGGCTTTGGAAATGAGGCTAGCTAACCTTACCCCCTCTCTGCTCTCTCACAGGGAAATGAAAACCACAGCCAGACTGTCCGTACTTTTTTCCTGGAACTGATCCGAGCCAGGAAGCCCCTCATTCTGCACAATGGCCTAATTGATTTGGTTTTCCTGTACCAGTGCTTTTATGCTCACCTTCCTGACAATTTGGGCACCTTCACTGCTGATCTTTCAGAGATGTTCCCAGCTGGCATCTATGACACCAAGTATGCTTCCGAGTTTGAGGCACGTTTTGTGGCTTCATACCTAGAGTATGCCTACAAGAAATGGTAAGTATCTTTTGCCAGGTCAAGCTGTAAGCACCCTGACAAGGATTCTTGGGATGAGATCCATCATAGCACAAGTGGACATTTGCCTGCTCACATAACAAGGCTTTTGCTTCCTCCCCTCCCCCTTTCACCTCCCCATGTACTTCCAAAATCTACTCTGGAGATTTGAGGGACAAGGTTTTTGGAGCACATGGGCATGGGAAGTAAAATAGAAATTGGAAGTTCTATTGAACAGGCTGCTTTCTGTTGGGTGAGCAGGCATACATCATTGAATGCTGCTCCTGGGCTTTAAGTAAGGAGAACACAACTGCTGGGTCCAAGGCTGCTGCTTTTCTATTTTTACCAGAACAGGGTCTGATTTGGGTATGAATGTGTAGGGTGGAGGACAAGACGTATGAATACCATATCCAATTAGTGACTTTGTTACTTTCCATATAGGTTATTCTATTTATGTGCATTTTGGGCAAATACTTTGATTCAGTTAAATCTTAATTGTCATTCAATTAAACCCTAGGCTCCACTGAAAAACTCATAACTCCACATGCATGTACTTGCCTGCCATTTGTCTCAGGTTGTTCTCTTGCTACAGCTTTCAGCAGAAATTCTTTATGAGTTTAAATTATTAATATTATTATTATTACTACTAAATTTGTATTCTGCCCTATACCTGTAGATCTTAGGGTGGTTCACAACATAAAATTACAATAAAAAACACAAAATACATACCAGTAATAGAAATATGAACAAAAACAAACCAATAATCGCCCATTCCACAACCCATTTTAAAGGGCATCGGATGTCAATCAGCCAAAGGCCTGGTTGAAGAGGGATGTTTTCACCTGGTGCCTAAAGACGTATAATGAAGATTAGTTGCATTTCTTTGAAATCTCCTATTTGGTACTAGAGCCTGGCTTCCGAGTAAAATATTTTATTTAATTCCAGTCCACAAAATTTTGACTGGCCTTGGCAGTTAGCCATACTTTATGGTCTCCACAAACTCTACTCCTTTGGCACATGCAGAGGACCCAAGAGATGAAGGGTCAGTCACATTCCATTCTGTGCCTTTAAAACACTAAAATACAGCAAGAAGGATTCTCACTCAATTTTCAGTATCTTCAAAATGTGGCATGAAGCAAAAGTTCTTTGCATATATCAGAATACTTGAAAAAGAGACTGCAACAGTCTCGTCTGCCTAATGCGGTAGAAGATGGCTCCTATCTAAGTTCTCTGTGGCAGCAGAATGAAGGGGTAGGGTTTTTCATGTTGTCCTTGGCTACTAGCAGAAGAAACTAGTAGAAATCTGCAGAAGTGACTAAACAACTCAGATTTTCCCTTCCCTTTTCTCCGTTTCCCCACTCCCTGATTCTAATAATCAAATGAGAGGTTTGCCTTCTGCTTAGAGAAAAGTACTAGTTTGGGAAGATGCTCATACCCTGTTATGGTATTCCAGGTATTTGGCAGTCAGGAGAACAAGCAGTTGTGCTGATAGCATTTTCATGTGTTTGTGCTTCTCTTCTAAAAGGCAATGCTATGTATCTTTTATATTCTTATTTCCACTTTAGCTTATTTTTCTACATGCAAGGGGCTTTCCTATGAGTACATAGAAGAGCCTGTCCTGAAGGGCAGTTGATCTTGCTATGACACAGCCTCTGTTCCAGGTTCTAATGCTATTCTTGCCTTCCAGCAAGCGAGAGAACTACAGGTTGAAGAATTCAGAAAAGCAGCACCTCAGCATAGAGTTCTGCAACTACCCAGACAGCATAGCTTCCTACATCGATTATCGCTTCTGTTCCCTGTCAGATGCCAGCCAATCTGGGCTTGACCCTGCAAACAAAGTCACCATCTGTCAGACATTTTCTGTAAGTATTACTTCTCTCTACCTTCTATCTTAAAACAAACAAACAAACAAAAATCCTTCCAGTAGCACCTTAGAGACCAACTAAGTTTGTTCTTGGTATGAGCTTACGTGTGCATGCACACTTCTTCAGATACACTGAAACGGAAGTCACCAGACCCTTATATATAGTGAGAGAGTGAGGAGGGGTATTACTCAGAAGGGTGGTGGGAATGGGTGATTGGCTGATGGGTGTGGAAAACCTGTTGATGACTGTTAACGACTGCAATTGGTCTTAAAGGAAAAAGCAAGGGGTGAGATGGCTAAAGATAGCTTTGTCATGTATAATGAGATAAGAATCCAATGTCTTTGTTCAGACCAGGTCTCTCCATGGTTTTAAGTTTGGTAATGAGTTGCAATTCAGCAACTTCTCTTTCCAGTCTATTTCTGAAATTCCTTTGTATTAAGACAGCTACTTTGAGATCTTGTATAGATCTTCTATCTTAAAAGTTTGTCAAATAGTAAATTGTAAATAGTTCATTCAGTGTGGTGGATATTCTCAGATAGGGACTATGAGGACGAGCTGTCTAGGATGAGAGACGGGCTCTTGGGCTGGATATGTGTGCAGCAGTGGGAGGCAAATGCTTATTCTGGTATTCTGGTGAATTTTAAAGCATGGTACCTCTTTCTGCAGCTTTCTGATAAAAATGGAGGTGCTACCTTTTAATAATGAGGGTATCTGGGAGCTTACTATGGAACACAGGAGACCTGCCGGATCAAGCTAAAGGTCCATTTAGTCAAGTATATTTTTCCAACAGTGGTCTAGCCTTGAAGCCTACAAGTAATACATGAGGTTTGGATTATACAGAATAGTCTTTAACATTGCTATTTTCCAGTTAATTAGCATGGCACAATCTCACAAATGTGATAAATATCCAGAAGTTAATGTTGAAAGTTGCTCTAGGGCAGCGTTTCTCAAACTTGAGTCCCCAGCTGTTGGACTACAACTCCCATCATCCCTGACCACTGGTTCTGCTAGCTAGGGATGATGGGAGCTGTAGTCCAACAACAGCTGGAGACCCAAGTTTGAGAATCACTGCTGTAGGGTATCTAAGATCCAGTGATATTTTCTCAAGTGTGCTAATGCTTCTCACTCTCCCCTGCAGGCCTATGGCTGGTGCCCAGATGGACTGAAGTGTTCACAGTCTCACAACATTGACCTAATAATTAATGAAGATGAGAACCACAGAGAGGACAAGCGGAAGAAAAGGAAGCAGAAGTGGAAGCATCGAAAGAATTTTGTAGAACCCTCAAAGGAACCTGCATCGAGAAGCCCTGAGAAGGATGTAGAGGCAGCTTGCAATATGGAGGACGGTCCCCCATCCAAGCAGTCCTGTTTAAACAACGTGGTTGCTCCTGCTGTAGATTCTGCAGGCACAGAAACTGTATCCAGTAATGAGGAGAGTTCTATGGATGTGGAACGAGACCTAGGCTCTGACACGGCAACTGATACCAAGATGGATGAGGAACAAGCCAGTGCCACAGACAATGAGGGCATCACTTTATCACCATCCAAAGATGGGTCACAACAAAGGGCAGCAGGGACTGAAGGATCAGGACCAAAAGTCCAGATAGAGTGTGCTTCCGTAGTAACGGCTTTTTCTGGCACCCAGAACCCAGTGGCACCAGTGCCTGGCTGTTCAGAGGGTGGTATTCACCGGGCTGGCTTTGATGCCTTCATGACAGGTTACATTATTGCCTACGTCCATATGCTCAAAAATGATGAACACAAAGACTCAAGTGAAGGGCCTTGGTTGCCGGACTGCCATAACAAAGTGTACCTCAGTGGGAAGTCTGTCCCCCTTCAGATAGTGAAAAGTTTGTTTTCTAAATCGTCCAAAGCTCACAGCCAGAAGATGAAATTGGCTTGGGCTAGTAAGTAGAGCTGGGAACCTTCCTACTTGGGACTTTACATAAGAGCTGTTGAAAACAGCAGCAGCTTCTACCCACAGTCCTCAAACAAAAGCAGCAGACTGTGACTTTATTTTTAAACATCTGCACAATTAAATTACTCTGTACAGTACTAGAATTTCCCTTCTTGTTTGTTAAAGGTAGAGCCTTTATGTACACAGGACCACACAACTGTCTTAAACATGAGAGAGCTATGAGGAGCCCTAATTTATAGCATATAAATTTAATCCACTCATTCAAACCAACAGCACAAGAACCAGCAGTTTATTTTTCTTACGACCATGGAGACCACACAGCTTCCATATATAAGTAACAATATTTATAGTAGTATAAAACCTTGTATCTATGCAGTATTTGTGCAATTTAAATTTCAGATCAGAGCCTGTTAGGGATTATATTGGTAAGTATACAGCAGCCAAACTGCGGGAGGCAGTGAAAGATAGGCGTGCCAGGTGTGCTCTGGTCCATGGGGTCACGAAGAGTCGGACATGACTGAACAACAAATGCAGCAGCATACTTACCAAACTAGATACAATACTGTGTAAATGCAATAAAGTGCATATTCAAAAAGATGCAAATCGCAGATGGAGGGAAGGGAGAAGGAACAACATTCAGACTCCAGGTTATGTGGCAGTGGGGATGCTTTCATCCCACCCTGCTGCTTGTGCCCAGCATTTGCATATTTTAAAATGTGCATGGTAATTAGTCATATAATTAAGCTCATTGTTTTGATGATTGGGTCTTTAGTTAACTACTTTTCCAACCCATCCAAAGTTCATCAGTGCCTAGTACAAGGCATGTGCAGAAAACCTAGTACTGTACAAGACTCTGCTGTTTAAAGTAACTAATTTTGAACAAGGCACCAACAGTGCAACATGACTCTTGCAGTAACTAGCTGTTGCTCATGTTTATCACCTTTTATGAAATATTGCATTGTATCCAACTAAATAATTGTATGTACTGAATGACTTCCACAAGTGCAACAGTGTTCCCTTTCCTCCCACTGCATGCCCCCCACGTGCTCTTGGCATTTCTGCAACCTGGCAGTGTGTGCAATGATTTGGTTAGATACGGCCTATTCTTTTCTGTAACAATAATGGTGAAACTCTTGCCGCAGGACGTAAAAGACTGCAGCTATGTGGGAGACACGGAGGATGGCACAAGAGCTTGAAGATGCAAGAGAATTTCAGAAATAGGTTTCATGCTTTTCTTCTACCCATACCAATTGCCTGTTCGATGGCAAGTTTGCTGCAGAATAAATGAGTAAGAAGCTAGATGGGCTTCTGTGAACCTTAGTTTGCAAAGGGCAGAGGAAGGTATCTACATCATACTCTGATTTAGTTTGAGAACAACAACTGCTCAAGACTTGTAGTGTACTTTAGGTAAAACCTACTGGAAACAAAAAAGGGTCAAAAATCAATTCACAAATGCTACCTTTTAAGTCAGGTTTGGCATTAGTAGAGGGGAAATGTGCCCAACCAACTAATGCAGTTACATTAGGTTTAATCTCTTGCTAGCTGCCTTTACTTATAAAAGGCTTTTAATCTTACTCAGCTTTGTCACCACTAGTTTTAGCAGGGAAAGAAAACAGTCTGCTTTGTTAGTACTCTCCTTCTCAGGCCAAATGATCCTCCCACCAATTAGTTGCAATGACAGTGGCCTCCCCATGCTGTGGTAATTTAGCCCTCTGACCAATCTAGTTTGAGTTACAGGTAGGTAGCCGTGCTGGTCTGCCATAGTCAAAACAAAATAAAAAATAAAAAACCCTTCCAGTAGCACCTTAGAGACCAACTAAGTTTGTTCTTGGTATGAGCTTTTGTGTGCATGCACATTTCTTCAGATATTGACTTGACCACTGTGGGAAACAGAATGATGACACTTTAGTTCAAAGCACAGCTTTGATTAAAGATCAGAATGAAAGTGGGGGTGTATTTTCTAAGCTGCATACTGTTGGGTAGTTGGAAATAGAAACAGCTTTTTTTGGGGGGGGGGGGAATCTGAATTCCACACAACAAAGAAATAGTAACTGTGTCTTTGTAGCATGAAAAAAAAGGAATCATGAAATACCATAAAAAGAACCTCTGTGAAATCGGACATTTACCAAAGAAGCAGACTATCACATCCCTTAAAAGTTGCACAATAAATGCAACTGTTTCATTGGATTTCATACTGCTCAAGCATTATTCTCGCCCTTATGCTAACGCAGCAGCTCTTGTTCTGGCGGTCAGAGGATGCTGAGTCCAGGCTAGAGCTTTGTTCCTTAGCTCTGTCTTTTCAACCACAAAAGTAGATTTATTTGTTTTTATTCTGAAAGCAAATTGGGAAACAGTTTACAAAAACAGACAAAGAAAACATTCAAATACTTTAAACTAGATTCATCTTTGGTTACTTATTTCAGTTCCAGTAAAACATACTGCTGCTGTAGTTCAGGAAAAAAGTCAGACCAAGTAAAACATAAAAACCAATATTTGCCTTCTTTACACATCCATAAATATCTGCAGTATTAGAAAAATGTTTCGTAAAGATTCTTTTCCGGCAGTGTTAAATTATACACAGGCTACAGACTTTTTTCCTAAGATTTAATGACAAAGTTTAGCTATTTACAGACTGCAAATATTAAGACATAAAATTCCTTCATAAATATGAAAATAGATCTTGCAAAGATCTTTAAACCTTAATCAAATATTTGGCTGCCCCAAAGGTTATTTTTGCATAGAAATGTAGTGACATGCAGTATAAACAGCAGCATTAAGTGCAAAGAGGAATTATTCAAGTGTCTGTAGTTAAACTGGCAAGAAACACCAGTGTTCTTGGACAAGATACAGCAACCAAGAATAAACCTATCATACTCCTGTCTTCTGCTGGGGTAGCAATTTCTTACATACAATTATACACAGTCATCTTTCACCAATCAGTCATAAGTATTGCTGCTATCATGTGTTTAATAAATGTAACATAGAAAGATTGAGTGAATTAAAAACAGATTGGGGATCTTAGACGGGTCTGCAGGTCGCTTGTAAGAAAGCAAGATGCATCTGTCAGCAAATCAAAAACATGATAAAAGCAAAACTCTCTATTGTATTTGTACAAAGCACTGCCACTGTTTTGCCACAATCTGTATTCATTACAGCTAATGGCCAACAGCTGCTCTGCAATACTGGCTCTAGACAGCATACCCAGAAGGCCATGGGCTCTTACATGTTGCAAAAGTGGACAGTATACATTTAATTTTAGCCACACAATGACCAAGGAATTGGCTTCCACCAAGCTCCTTCAAAAAGAACTTCATTACAGTGTGGGCTGGAGAAATGTCATACTTTCTGTACCAGGATAAGAGACTGAAGCCTTGCACTAGCATTCTGCTAAGAATGCAGAGCAGCCATATAAGTAACCCTCTCCCCCAGCTCAAGAAAGAATACCACATCTGATAGTTTGTTTGCAGAAAAACTGCATGAAAGCAGGAAAAACATAGATGAAGCAAAATCAGAGAGGCCACTTGTTTAAATCTTCACAAAACAGCACAAGTCACACATCTAAAGGCTACAGGGTTCTAGCAGCTCACATCAACCACAGGCCAGAGTAAGCAGAAGTGTGGACTCTTTTCATGGCCTCTAAAGCAGACTCCAGTGCTCAGTTCTTTCAGTATCCATGCACTGATCAAGAGTAAATGCTTCTTCCTTGGAGGAACAAAACATTACTATATCCTAAGTGTGTAGTGAGATGGTAACATATTTATTTTTCACTGTCTTAAAAAAATGCATGCAAAAAATGGCTGTGGGGAGTTCTCTAGAAGGAACTTGACAATGTTAAGGGCTCCTATATAAATAAGCATAGATTGCAAAAAGATGTTACTGCTGTCAAGGTTGCAACAAACAACTCTTAGGCAAGAGATTGTTACCTGTTTTACAAATATTTCCATATCTGTGACCCCCAGTTATTGCTTGATACTTTTTGTGGACTTTCACCGTTTTTATGGTTCCTTTTTGAGGGGTTAATAAGAGAGGACATCTACACACATCAGGAAGCAGCACTGCTTTTTTATTTCTTCCCCACAGGTGAGTTCTCATTAGCCTATTATATTAAAATAAGGGTCTAGAGTCAAGACTTGGGACTCCAATCCCTCTTATTCAGCACATACTATCTTCTCTCTACTTTGAGCATTGTGCTGGACTTGATACTCAGAAAGAGAGACTAGTAAGGACTGGAAGTACTATTTCTGCAGCTACAGTCAGAGTCTAGTGAACAAGCATCCCTCTTCCAATGGAGGAATCTCAGGTGAGGTACTTTTAAGTTATACAAAATGTAAATACAGACCAAGTTTCCATATATGCACACATCTGTTCAGAGTGTGTGACTGACCCACATGGAGAGGCTGATTGAAGAGTTGCACAGGAGTTGGCTAGAGCTGGATTTTAAGAGGCTGCTGCTGCAGAAGGGCTGGCTTACTTTTAAGAGCTCCCATATCAAACACTTGGATGGTTATACACTTAATTTCTTCTACAATATAGAATTGTAGGTACTGAAGAGTTACAAACACACAGCTGTGTTTATCCTCTTTGTGCACTTCAAATTTACTGAACAGGCATTTGGTTGCATAGCACCTATTATTGCTTAAGGAAAATGGGATTGACCTCTTTCTTGGTCATGGTATTAAGGTGACCAAAGCAAGTAATAATTGGACAAGGAATGCTTGAAGTAGGAATCTGAGCTGTTTGCTTCCAGTGTTTGAAACTGGATTGGAAGAGGTAGGAAATTTAGCTCCAGCAGTCAAGTCTGATTTTCTTCAGTGGAACTTTGAGTTTCAGGCCAGCACTATGAACCTGCCATTACAACAGAGGTACAGGATGCTACCACCTTATCTATCTATGTTGTCCCAGCATTGCCAATTTCCATCTTGTTATACTCAATAAGAGGTCATTTATACCTGCTCAGCAGCTCCCAAGAAAGGACACAAAAAGAGAGTTATAGATTTTTTTAAAGGCTGCTGCCAAGTTTGGAATAATTTCTTCAATGGGATCTAAACTGTGTACACAGACAGAAAATGGCTTCTAAGTAGAGGCAAGCCTAGGATCCCATATTTATGGCCCTGCATTGATCCAGGCATTGCACTGATATATTGTTCTCCCCTTCTGCGTGCAGCAGCTGCCTCCTGAGGTACGGTAAGGGATTATTATCTCTCACACATTGACATACATGCTGTCTCTCCAAATGGACTGGTCTGGTTGCTACACTTTGCTAGAGTATTCTGACATAGAAAATTTAAAAAGCAAAGAAGTTGGGAGGAATATACCACCATGGTATCATGGCTGAACTTTAAATGTCACATTTTGATTGCTCGCATACTGATGCTGGTGCATTTGAAGATGGCAGAGAAACAAGATTTGAGATGTCACTATCCACTGCCTCAAAAAGAGAGGCTTCTCTGCCAGACTGTGGGGAAGGGTCAACACTGAACAATAGTTTGGAAGACTCCGACCTAGTGGAAGGCATGTTCCTTTGAGTTTCATCTTCAACTTCCATATCTTCAGAGGAGATGCAGCTCATAAACATCTCTGAGGATCTATTTTCTGAATGGTCTAAATTATGTGCCAAGATACCATCTACATTTTGGGAAACTTGTCCCCTGGGCTTTCCGAGTTCTGCTTCCTTAGCAAAATTTACAGGGCAGTACCCGTTTTCATCTTGGGGCTCCAGTCCATCAGAATAGTCCATCTCCTCCTCCTGCAGAGGAGGAGAAGGCAAGTCCTGCCTATGATGTTTGGCCTGAAAAGGAGGAATCTCAGACACTCCATATTCACTGCTGCTCAGTAGCTTCTGCAGCTGGCTGGGATCACATCTACTAATGGTTGAAGAGAGATCCCCAAATGTTCTATAATCTTTATGCACAAATTCAAGAGATCCTGGAAGTGATCTGCTCCGTCTTGCAGGAAGGAAAGAGGAGTCCAGCCAGTCAGTGTTAGAAGTCTGCCGGAATGGAGTCGGGTTCATCCTCAGACATCCTTCTGCCTCCGGGGAGTGCAAGTCAAATACAAGTGATATCACAGATTTGCTTGGCAAATCAAAAAATTTGACCTTCCCACCTTTCAAGTCTTCCCTAGAATTGAAAGGGTTGACTTTCCGGTTTGTCCCTTTGCTTGGTGTATAGTAGGGGTCCTGAACATTTATCTTGCGGCAAGGTTTGCGAGAGAATATGTCTGACTGACTGCGCGATAGCCAGATATTGCGCCGTGGACGGGGTGATTTAGGTGGAATCTTGTCATCCAGTGAACTTAGCCTTTTTACTCCTTGTCCCCTCTCTAGTAAACCTAAAATGGAGAGAAAAAGAAAATCAGACTTAAAGGATGTTGCTAGTGACAGGATTAGAATGATACAGAAAAAGATAACCAATGTACATATGACATTCTGTTCAGTCTTCCACAAAACCCCACACCTTGGAAATGTATGAACTCTCATGGAATTCTGTATCAGTTGAGATCCAAATCTTTTTTTATTCGCGCAAGTAGGAAGTAAATGTCTAGTATAGAATATTAGTACCAATAAATTGTGTTTAAAGTAATCTAAGGATTGATCCTATCTCTAACTCCTCATGTTCATCCAAAATCTTTTCTCTAAGTCAACATTTTACTGCTTTGAGCTGCATTCTGCATAGACCATTAGAGGGGAATGCAATACCAATTGTTAAAGTCTTATCTCTATTACATGTGGGCAAGTATTTTCAAAGGCCAACATAACAGGAGATATAGCCTTCCCATTCTATTATTGTGCTCTGTGCACTAGCAGATTGTTCCCAAGAACAAGAGTTGAGGAAGACAGCCACCATTTAATGAGACTACAAGACAAATTCATGCTACTAAAAGCTGATGTTTTCAACGTGAGGTTTCCTTAGAGCAAAGACACCCCTGTGCTTTGAAAGGTGAAGGCAAACAATAATACCTCCCTCTGGAAGTGAAGAGGTTATATTCCACATCAGCTTTGAAACAGCACATTGTCCAGTGCAGAAACTATGACACACAGCAGTTGGGCTTGGGGGTAAAATCTGTTAAATACATGTAAATAATGCATCACAAAATAGAGCAACTGCAAATATTAAGGTCAAGTGGAAAGTAGCTGTCCAAGCCATGTAATAGCTTTCTCTCAAAACTGAGAACAGGTACCCAAATTTTGGCTGCAATTTACCTAAGTACACCAGGGGGCAGTGTAATGCTTTATAAGAAGGTACAGTCATACCTCTGGTTGCGTTTGCTGCGGGTTGCGATTGGCACGGGTTACCAACGCACCAAACCCAGAAGTACCGGAATGGGTTACTTCCGGGTTCGGCGCGTTGCGCAGAAGCACAAAATCACACTTTGCGCATGCGAAGAAGCACCGAATCACACCGCGCACATGCGCAGACGCAGTACTTCAGGTTGCGCTCTGCTCATGTTGCGAACGGGGCTCCGGAACGGATCCCATTCGCAATCAGAGGTACCACTGTACAATCCAATCCTAACACCAATGCTTCCTAGGTTTTATTATGTTAAACATACATATTTCTGGGTACATTAAAGGATTTGCAATTAACCAGCACTGATATAGAAACCTTTTGAACAAGTTTCAGGGTCACATGTATCTCACACATATGAAAGCACTTCTTCATTTGTGCAATGCCAAGTACAGCTCTCCTCACATGTCTCCAGTGCCCTTAATATTGCTAAGAATGAAGAACCCAGTGTACTCTGGATCAAGCTGACAGCGGATATCGCTGTTCAAATGAAAGCACTTTTCCGTACAGTCCTCAATCCTTATTGTGTGGGGTAACGACGCCTATGGCCCAAAACAATGTATTCAGTTCCTAGATTCATTTCACTTGCAGTTTCCACAAACCAGCTTGCAGCAGTAGTCTTCAAAGCTGCAATAATTCAAAATGATCTGATATAGTCTCTAGGAAATACTTTGCAATACGTCAGCCTCTGGTTAAAGGTCAGAAGTCCCAAGCCAACAAGGAAGAGCTTAATTTGGATGAAGTTCCTGGAATCTGTTTCACAAGGGCACAGCAGACACCAGGAGCCTTGTTTGCTTCTAAAATTAGATATTTAAACTCCAAAAGTGCAAGCTACAGAAAAAGCTACTAACAGCTAGTAGTTACTTAAGTAACAGTTTCCTTTTGAGGTCTATATAGTTAGAATTTGGGTACCTATAGAGCTGGGCTTTAGAAAAAGTGGGAAATAAGAATAAAAAAGATGAACGATCAAGAGTTTACATCATATGCAAATAAAATGTTCCCTTTGAAAAATAAAATAAGAGTACTAATGTCAAGCAACAAAGCGTTTGTGAGAACAGGTCTTCTCATCTGTCATAGCCTATGATGCATAAAAAATGGGTGTCTCAGAAATGATATTAGGGAATTAGGGAAAGTTTGTTCTCAGAGTGGCACCTCCTCTGATCCTACAAGGATTAAGACACCAAACAAAGGATTATTTTACTCCACTAGTCAAGATGATCCTTAATGACATTAAGCAGAACAATTCTAATTCACATTTACACATGGGGCGTGGCAGAGAGAAGACAAGACAACATCCTGGAGATCCACTTGCAGAGAGTCCATTGCATCAACTGTCCTGCTACTGCCACTGCAAATGGAGCAGCTTCTTTTTCTCTCCCCAACCCCGACTGACAGGGCTGGCACAGAGTTCCACCTTTTCCATGGGCCTGTCTGGGGAAAAGGGGCTTTGGCACAGACCTTGTTTCTCCAATGCAACATCAATATTGAATTTCGTGATAATGTAGCTCAAGTCAAGTTTTCTTATTTAGAAATAAAGGTATTATTTCTGGTTCACATTCTCCATCAAAAATTCAAGAAAGGAACCCTCATTATAATACAATTTTTGTTATTCTTGCTTAGTAATCAGAGCAGCCTTGTGCTCATTCCCCTTGATCCCTACCTTTGGAAACTGAGATGGGTTTTCGATCTGTGCTTTCCAGATTTAGGAGCTTTCTTTCTCTTTCAGCTTCCTCACTTTTCAAATTCCCTAGAATTTCCTCCAGTGTCTTGGCAATGTCAGCAAATGAAGGACGTAATTTTGGGTCCATCTATTAACAAAATAAGTGACAAGATACACAAGAGCTTAGTCATGAAGAAAAATCTGTACACATAGCACTATGTTACAAAAACATGATTTTCTTGTTTTTTTACAAATTAATTTTCACAGGCACCATCTTTAACACATGTATACCTACAGGGATATTGTTATGTTACATGGAAGAAAGATTAACTGATGTTTCATTTTGACAAAGCCATACATCTAAAGCAATGTGGAGCAGAGGAATTATAACTTTTAAAATATCCTTTTGCTCTAAAATATCCTATTTGCATTCCAGAAATCTAACATTGGATTTTAGAGATGCCCTCTCCTCCAAGTCCCTCATGAACCATTTATCCAAGTTACCAGAGGCCTCAGTGTACTGATGTTTTGTTTTAGGAAATATGTTCATTCCATTATTTTCCTTTAAATATACTCACATTGCAGCAGTTGAAGGCCAACTGGAGGAAGTTAGGGGGACAATCTCCCACCATGTGCTGGAAAGCATCATAATCCAACCCAAAATTCTGCAAGTAGAGGTGGAAAAAGAAAAGGAAGGGAAAAGTTAACAATTGAGGCACAAGAGAGGAGGGGGGAGGAAACATGTGCTAGACAAGGAAATGAAGAAATCATGAAGACAGTGTTACAAGGCAAAGCATGAAAGGGAATTACAAATAATAATTCTCTACTTAAGCAATACAATTAATTATATATATAAGTTATTCCCTATACAAGCAACACACCAAGTCAAATCTATTAGTGCTCTAACACAAACACAAGGTTCCTATGTAGATATGGGCAATGGCAAAGGGAAAGGGTAATTTCTTCTTGTCTCAGTTTGTGCCTTGATCTTGTATGGACACTGAGGTACACCTACTGTCTCCTAAACATTCTGCCATATTAGGTGAATTTACCTGAAGCACAGTTCATATAACCTGACATTCCTACTGTATAAAGTTTAGCCATCTACAGCTTAAAATGCTTAAATAAACTGCACAACGTATCTGTGATGAAGTAGGAAAACTTTCAACTTGCATCATTATCCATCTAGTTTTGCAATAACTTTGGCTTGGACTACTTTAATTGGTGATTTTATAAGTTCTCTCCAAGGCAAGATGACTGCCTCAAAATCCCCCCTTCTCTTGCAAAGAGAAGACATTTTCTACACTTTCAGTTTGAGAATATTTCATAGGAAGCTGCCTTATGCCAGATCAGGCTACTTGCAATTTGGCCAAGCATCATCTACTTCAGCTAGCAGCAATTCTCAAGTGTCTCCTGTAGAGGTCTATCACATCAGTGCCTACCTAGTCTTTTTAACTGGAGATGCCTGGGGTTGAACCTGGAACTTTCTGCATAGGTAGGATAGGACATGACAGCTTCCCTCTTATCCTGCTCTCCTGTGAAAAGGCAAAGTGCATCTGAGGTAGTGAGGCAACTCACCAATACCAAAATGTAGTTCTAATTTAGAAGAGAAGGATTCCTATGCAGATAGTCCTCTTTCATTGAATAAGGTACCATCAATAACTTGCTTTGGGTTATACCAGTCAGATATTATAGAAGCTCATGGCTAATTGCTGATGTAGCAGTTACAGGTAGGTAGCCGTGTTGGTCTGCTGTAGTCAAAACAAAATAAAATAAAAAATTCCTTCCAGTACCACCTTAGAGAAGTGTGCATGCACATGAAAGCTCATACCAATAACAAACTTAGTTGGTCTCTAAGGTGGTACTGGAAGGATTTTTTTTATTTTGCTGATGTAGCACTCACCTGCAAAGTATACTGTAATTATGTGCTTTAACTGGGGAAGGAGTGGAGAGAAGGGGTTAGTGCCAGTCTCTGCATGCAACTGTAGCAGAGGATGAATGCTTTATTAGAAGACATATAGTGGTCATTCATCATGTGTTCAGCAACTCTGCGAACATTAATGACCCAACGAAATTCTTGAGGATTCTTCCCTTTCCTGTCCTTGTCAATGCACTCTGCTTACCTCTGTGCGAGGGAGATAGTCTGGATCTGCCTGGATCCTTGCTATAATCTCACAAAGAATGATGCCATACGAGAATACATCCGCCTGAGGGGGGGGTGGAGGGGGAGAAAGAAAACATGACCACAACTTTATTACAGGCACTCCTATGCTGCCTGATCTGTTAGGGTCTCCCTTCCCCATTCACATGACAAAAGTGTCCTGTATGGTGTTCACGTTTTTTACTTTCCAACATTTGCCAAAGTTCTAGGTTCAAGCAATTAAAACCTAAGCCTGCAGAGTGGCAGTCTCACTTCCTTCTCCTAAGGGATAATGCATAAAAGTACATTCATTGAACAGGTATCTTAGGACCCAGAGATTTACCTGTAAACAGGGCTCAATGTGGACTTTTCAACTTTGAGGTGATCTCCGCTTCCGCATCTCTGCTGCTCAACGCACATGTGCAAGCCCCCAGGTCAAGGTCTAATTGCCTGTTTCCCTTTCCCTTCCATGCTTCAGGTGGGCTGCCCAATTTGTATTGTTATATTTACTACACTTTTTTAAAATGGCTAACCTTTATTCACTCTTAAAACTGCTCTGAGAAGACGTGACTGTGGTTGCGGCCAGCTAATCAGTACTGTGCAAAACTGGCTTCTGTTGCAAACCAGAAGAACATATTTAAGTTTAGTCTGGGAGAGCCTTGACAAAAATGTGGTGTGCTAAAAAATAATGTACATCTTATGTACATGTATCCCACTGCCCACTCCAAACAAGGAAAATCAGAAAATGTTGCAGTATTAATTGGGAGAGAGAGTCCATCCAAACAATTACCAAATGTATTTAGAGCTATAAAAAATACTACTCACAGGAAAGAGAAAGTACGTAACATATTGCTGTGCAATATTCAAAACAAAACAGCATGTGTATGACTAGAGAAAACAACCTCCCCTATAGCATATCATACCTATCATATGAGATAATTCAGCTAGGTACTTGCAGGCACAGGGTTTCATATGATTTATGCTGTGCTGCTTTTTACTTGCTTATCTGGAAGCATTTATTGTCATTATAAAACTCTAAAGGTTGAGAAACCCATTTTTTGCTACTCTGAAAATTAAGAAAAACAGAAACCTTGGATATTTATTCCACAATGAAATAAAAAGTGCTGTCATTCCATTCAAATGAGATCTATAGTAATATAGTAACTCTGAAATCATGTTCAGGAAGGAGCAGATTCCTACTGAATTTTCTATGTAGGACCCATTCAGCTAAACGTATTAATTACTATCATGTTAGAACAGCTTTAAAGCTACAGATGCTCACAAATTCCCTACCCCACCTATGCCAGGCAACCAGCAACCCAGTATCTATTAACTGATGTATAATTAAAGAAGACCAACCTTTTCATTATATGGCTCATCTCTCAGCACTTCAGGTGCCATCCAGTAAGGAGAGCCCACCACTGGCAGTTTCTCACTTTAAACATTTGAAGAGAGAGGTGGTTAGAAGCTGGCAAATTAAGCTGGCAAATTAAGCAACTCCTTTCACTTTCAGCATGGGAACAAGTACAAGCTGTTCTCTTGCCATTCATATTGATTCTATTTGTCTGGACAACAGAAGGTGATGGAGAGAGCAGAGGTGAAGTGTGAAGTGGCCAGAGTACCACTGCAAGGCAAAAGAGCTTCTGTCCTTTTTCCTGAAAGGCCTCTTCATAGTTCTAGGCTCTTTAGAGCAAGTCTTCAGATATCATTAACAGGCAACAGTTGACACTTCAGAACACCATTCAGTAGCAGATAACCCTTATCTTGAAAAAAATATCCCATGACAAATCAGACTATTCAGAAGTTTCTCCCTAGACAATTCAGAAAAGTATTCTATTTAGGAAGCATGATAGGAAGCTTCCTGGAAATTGAAATAATTCATTTCCACATTTATAGAGCAGCTGTATCGAGTCAGTACATTTTTTAGTTTAATTTTGTTTCACCCAAACTGTTCTAGTTCAGTTCATTAATGGATCACTTATCCAATGGGAAGAATATGACAATAATGATTTGCATAACTGCTTGAAGCATGTTCAGGGTCAAAATAGTCACTAAAATAGTAATTTTACAGAACCCCACTCATTAGTATTCATGGTACTTTACATAGCAGTTAAACCATTTTGATATCTTTTAAAAATATATATATATGAAAAACAGGAAGGCAAGAAGAAAGGTTTCTAAGTGGCGTGATGATATCTGAAAGAACTGTATGGAACTTTCACGAACTGATTTCAGTGAGAACTCAAATGCGGATCGTGTAAAGGAAGATATACCTGAGCATTTGCAAAGTACTTATATTCATCACTGAGCAAACATACACTGCCGTAAACACTGAGGATCAAAAGGTGCATGTCAAGGTGAGCACCAACATCTATCTTTTTTAGGAGATGACCTCATTTAGCCACTATGGAAACTCATGGTAAAAACTCCCAGAGCAACCAGTCTTAGTCTATTGCAGCTAAAATAAAGAGGCTTATAGCACCTTAAAGTCTAACCAATTTATTATGGCATAAGCTTTCATGGTCTGGAGTCCATTTGATAAGTTGCTGCCAGGACTGTTATCCTCACTTGACAGATAAATATACACACTGGGGCATAATAGGTTATGTTATACTCTGGATTATGTTATGTTTTAATAGATTATGTTTTAATAAGGATGAGAGTGTTGGAGATATGTGCAAATGTGTATGGTAAATCCGGTCTTTGGGTGTTTGATTTTCGTTGTTGTGTATACTGTGTATATACGGACAATGACAATAAATAAATCTTATCTTATCTTATCTTATACAAGAGAGAAAATATAAATAGGTGGGCTAAAAAAAGCCAATAATTGCAAACAGGTGGAATACAGTCCTGTTCTTCTTCAGCTGTGGTTTTGCAGGTTGCTGCTGATCTGAAAGCTGCCATTCTCTATTAGAAGAATTTCAAAGGGAAATCCAGCAGGAGATAGAAGAATTAGAACTAATAACCATATTTGATTTTGTTTGCCCTGTTCGGCAAGTTTAATTCTGTTTGAATATACAAAATGGTTCACTCTCCCACTACAGGTATTAGCAATGAGAAGTTGATTCTGTTAAATAACTTATAACCAATACCTGCTGCTGTGAATAGTCACTACTTGTTTGACAGATTAAAACCTTTACTGAATTTTCAGGCTGTACCTTTAAATTTCTTTGCCATTTTATTCCCACGGCTGAGGATTTCCCCCATAGTTTATGTTTGCAGTAATTTTCCTCATTTTGATTCATGCTGACAATGCTACTTACCTGAAGTCGGGGATTTTCTCTGCTAAGCCAAAGTCACCAACTATAGCAGAATATCCATTCTCATCAAGCTTTATCAAACAGTTCTGAATGAAAAGAAGAGGGGAATTAGTGTGGTCCACACTTGAATCCCACCATTAAAAACTTAATAGGAAGCAATACAAGTAAGTGTGTGTGTGTGTGTTATATGGTATCCCACCCTTCATCAGAAGTGATCTCGAGACAGCTCACAAAATTAAATATACAATCAACTAACAAACCATTAATCATAGTAACTAATCCATCTGTCAAGTATTACAAGGAGTACCTCTCAATTGTAATGCGGGCACATGCACCACAAATTTAAGAGGACTGGCAGGAGAGGAAAGTCTTTAGCTGGTGCATAAATATAGACAAGTATGCAGCAGGTGAAGTTCTGAGGGGAGTGAATGTATCACAACTGAGGTGCTCTTTGCCAAGACCCTCTCTGGTGACTTCAGTCAGCAATGGCACTGCCAGAAGAGCCTCCAACCTCAAAGCCTGTCCAGAACAATATGGGGTGTTTCTTCAGATAATCAGGCCCCTATTATGCCATTTAGGGTTTTGTGTGTCAGAAATAAAACTCTGAAATTGGCCTGGTGGCCAATAGGCAGCCAAGTGCATTTATTTGAGGACTAGTTATACAGTCCTAGGCAAATATACCTACTAAAACTCTGGCTTCTGCAATCTCCAGATATGACTGATCTGAAGATCAGCCAAAGCTACCGCTCATTTTTTTAGCAATCTGTTCAGGTTTACTATACAGTTTGACTGGGGAAAAGAATGTCCACCCCAATTCTAAATATGCAACAGTTACCTGAATAATTACCCAATAGCACGGGAACATTTGGGAGGGTAGAGAAACTAGTAGTGCGATTCTATGCTTGCTGAGTCAGAAGTAAGCCACATTACATTCAGGAGGCTTACTCCCAGGTAAGTATGTATTGGATTGCAGCCTAAGGCTCCACTCCTAAACATGCTTATTAGGAAGAAATCACAGTAGGAATTCTCAACACAGTAGGAATTCTCAACAAGTGTACGACTGCACCATAAGGCTGGAAATTCTATTCACATTTGGGAGCAAATCATACTGAACCCAGCAAGACTTCTGAGCAAACACATATAGAAATGAGTTGCAAACAGAACAAGGAATAAATATGATATATTGGGCTCTTGTGCTGTTTGATATCTTTAAGTGAAATCTGTTTGCTAGATTCAGTTCATGGATTATTACTACTATGAATTATAATTTCTAGGTTTACACTGCATTTAGGCTGTAGTTTAAGCACAGTATTAATTTCATTTTTGCCTTTTATTGATTTTAATATCTCAGGTAGAACATTAATTTGCTATTTCCATTCAGAACATTTTTGGGATTTTGCTTTTTAAAATAGATCACTACATACATTTAATCTATTTTAAAATTAAAAAATAACTTGCTTGCAATATCTGCAATTCACTGCCAAGTCTCACTTAGCCAAAATCTTGTAGGTAAACAAGGACTGTGAACTGTAGTCTTTACTGGATTTGGAGAGCAACGGCCACATCATTACAATGATACCTAACTGTCAAAGACAAGGAGCAGATGGGGGAAATTAAGCATTCTGGTCTGTGTACTGTTCTCTCTAATGTACTGATGCCTCTGGCACTGGCCACTGTTAGCCTTTCATTATAAAATGAAAGTATAGTAAAGTTCTGTTCTGTTTTAGTTTTGTCCAGTTTAATTTTTTGCACAACTGCATTGCCCACTGTGCGTAACACACACATCCATGTAAACAGCAGGCAGCAGAGACTTCATGGACTTCTCTCAAGTTGTAACCTGCAAAATCAGCAAATAAATTCAGGTACTTGCCTGCTCATAAAAAGAGCAGATAGGAAAGGGGAGGGGGAGGAAGGACACATCAGTCTCAGATCTTCATTGTACTTCTCTCATGGACACACAGAGATTCCGCTTTGATTCCTAGGTCCCAATTAATTTTTATTTTATTTTAACCTGGATCAGTTATAGCACATACAGCTCACTTTGAGATTTAAAAAATTGCACAAGGTCAACTGAATCAGGCCAACCCAACACACACTAAAGCTTCTCAATTATGGCCTTTGTTATCTCTCGTCAAAGAATGCATTCATTCAGCTTGCTTGTGGTAAACTATTTGTTCACTGCAAAATGCAGCTAAATCCTAGAGGGATAACATTAATCATACAGCAATGTTAAAACCACGATGAAAATTCAGCAGTTGGTGTAGAAGTAACCATATGTTGGGCAGCAGCCATTTGATAATGCTAGGGTTCTTTTTTGGTGCTTCATATGGCAAGTAATTTTTCTACCTACGGTACTTAAGAAGCTTTTAGTGTAATACAATGAAATCAAGCTTTCTCTTACAGTTTATGAACTTTCGAACTATATACCATGAATACAGAGTTGTATTTCTAAAATAATAATAATAATGTTGCTGATCACTGAGTGGTTGCTATTCATTTGCTTTCCTGCATTAGCCTGCATTTCCCCCCCCTTAAATGTAAACAATGCATGGGAGGCACATCTTATTGTCCAAACTTTTACAAGTATTCCAATAAGAATACCTGCTTTGAATTTGTTTGAACATAACTTCATGTCAAACTCTGCTTGAGATACCCTTTTCAATCATTATGGAACCCACCCACAGTTTGTCTCCTAATCTCATCCCTACTCATTATCTCTCTCAAAACTTCCCTTTCCCTGTTCTCCCTGAAATTGCTGCCCCTTCACCCCAATAACTATACCTTACTGTAACTAAGTCAAATTGTGTGTAATTGAAACCACCTTGTTCTTCTCTGCCTCCATTTCCCTCCCACTTCCTCTGTTTTTCCTGTGTTTATTTTAGACTGCTATTTGTAAAGCATCGTGTTTTACCTGAACCAATGGATTCAAATTACAAGAAAGGAGATTCCAATTAAACATTAGGAAGAACTTTCTGACAGTTAAGAGCTGTTCAACAGTGGAAAGGGACTACATTGGAAGGTGGTGGACTCTCCTTCATTGGAAGTGTTTAAATCTACTGTCAGCTATTCTTTAGCTGCAATTCCTGCGTTTGCAGGACTAGGTAATCCTTTGGGTCTCTTTCAACTCTACAATTCCATGATTCTATGTGTGCATAGGTAGTCCCATATAGATTTTTTTTTTTAAAAAAAAACCATTTAAAGCTATATTAATTGTGCTTTATTTTGTTTCTTCTCTAATCAAATTTCAGTTCAAATACTAATACGTAATGAGACACCAAATTAACATGGGCAATCTGCTGAATCAGATTACACTACAAGGACATCAGAAAAATATTCCAGAAAACCCACATCACTGATTAGCCAAGCTGTGCTCTACAAGGCAACTGTGGGCACTTATTATAGATATGTCCCTGGATTGAGCTTCACAGAAGGTCTCTGGGAAACTTTTAAATTATATTTATTTTGATAAAGAGAAGGCAATCAGACTGGGAACCAATGGTTACATTTACTCAGAATACTTACTGTCACAATATTATCCCTGAAAATAAGAATTTAGAATGAATTTAATCTGGACAATCAGGAGTGATCTTGGTTAGTTAGGAGTGACAGTCTAGCAGTAGGTTTCGGATGGAATTGTATTCCCCTTGAAAAAAAATCAGGTCTACTACCATACTGTTTTCAGGCAAAATTCTAAGTCATTGTCTTTAATACCCTCTTGGTTTCAGTCCAGGATATTTAAAGGACTGTCATCTGCCCTACTTTAATCTTGCCCGTCTACTAAGGTCAATGAGAGAGGCGCTTTTTGTATGTCCAATCACCCATCACCATCTGAAACATGGTGGGTGGGACTAACACTGCTCTGTTTAAACAAAATCAAAAATTCTTTCCAGTAGCACCTTAGAGACCAACTGAGTTTGTTCCTGGTATGAGCTTTCGTGTGCATGCACACTTCTTCAGATCAACTTCTTTTGATTTTGTTTTGACTATGGCAGACCAACACGGCTACCCACCTGTAACTGCTCTATTTGTCTAACTCAGTACCCTCTACCCTGACTGGTCTTGCACAGAGGCTTTTCACAGGCTGGAGGTGCCAAGGATTGAACATGGAATATTCTGTATGCAAATATTGCACTCCACCACTGAGCTACGGCCCCTTGTTATGCAGATTCAAATTCTGTGGAATGTATTGCTACATTGCATCTATAAAAAAGTCCAACAATACATGATCAAATCTTTCTGTGGAGACTTCCCCAGAGATACAATTCTAGAAGTTTATACAACATGAGTTATGCCTTAGGCTGAAATCTTTACTTAAAGAAGCTGAAACTGAGCTCCAAAGAGTTAACAAATGTTTATACATAAACAGATGTGAGGGAACATAAAGCTCCTTTTGTGTGTTGAGAGAGCTTAACATCTGCTTTGCACAGTGTAATCCTGCTAAGGAAGTTCAACATTTATTTTCTTCTCACATAAGAAAAGATATCCACTAGCAATAGCTTGTTCAGGCCCAATGCAGTTTCCATTAATTTTCTTTGTGCTAAGGTAAGCAAAGAAGGATTGCTTTATATTCAGGCATGTTACCACAGTTTCCTTCACATTAGCTAAAATGCCAAACAGTCAAATGGGACAATATTAACTGCTACTTGTTCTGTCATCCTCACCACCAATGATGGAAGAGGAGAGTAAAGGCAAACCTATAATCCCTCAGTTTCAAACCACATCTTTCTAACGAAATGTATCACAGCCCTTGCTATGAAGTGGGAAACTGTACAGGCACAGTGCTAATACACAACAATATAATCCTGCTATTGTCTTAATGGTTACATACAACTTTTACAATATTGCTAAAGAAATCCATGTTTGCTAAATGAAGTCATTTAAGAGACACAATTTATGCTCAAAAGTGTGCTTTAAACTATCTATCTATCTATCTATCTATCTATCTATCTATCTATCTATAAATAAAACAAGAGAGAGTTCAGACAATTTTGCACTGTAAAATTTTGTCTCAGAAAATCAGATTTATCTAAAAATATTAACAGGTAAGAAATGCATCCTCACAATAACTCATTGTCTCCTGGTTCTCATCCTCTTCATTATTCGTTTCTGCCAACTTGAAGGTTTTACAAGAAAATTATCTATATCCAAATTTAATTACCTCATTTGATTTTGAAGTTCACTAGCTTAAATAGCAATTCCATAAATCAAAGGAAGGTAGGGAAAAGGCTAGCATAAAAAATATGCTGAGCAGAATTGTTACCATTTAAGTAACATTGGTATCTCTAGTTACAGGTAGGTAGCTGTGTTGGTCTGCCATAGTCAAAACAAAATAAAATAATTTTTATTAGGATTTTTAATTTTAGGATTATGGAGCTTTCGTACTACTCTGGCTTGTCAAACTTGAAAATCTTGAAAACATTTCAAGAAGCATAATGGCAACATGGAAATCTACTCCTCATTCTCCATAGTGTTCTCAATATATTTTGTATTTAGACTGGGGTGCAGGGAAGAACCTTTGGTTGTTAGCCTGATAAGGATCCCAAAATGGTCCATAAGGACGTTTTCCTCAAAAAAAACCTGAGCTGTCTGTCTCTCCTTGTAAACTTCATGCATGTGCATCTGGTTGGAAAGCACACGAGCAAAAATGCTACTATTTTTCAAATGAGGAAAAGAACTGGACCCTCAGCCAGAGCTTCTGTGCTTCACAGAATGCCTCCTAGGCTGTGTTTAAAAGCAAAGAAGAAAGGGTGAGAAATGCAAATATTTTAGCTGTTCTACACAAGTCCTTGTGATACTGATAAAGATGTTCAACCATTAGGGGCTTTGCTGGGCTTAAATATAAAACCTCTTGGCATCCTACCTACAAAACACAAACACATCAGATAGATACTGGTGAAGGAGGTTTGCAGTGCAATCCTAACCAGCCTACCCAGAAGAAAATCCAATTGAATTAAATGGGACTTTCTGCCAGGAAATAGAACTGCTAGTACATTGGCAAAGCTAAGCAGTTCTGTTTTGGTTTCAAAGTCAATGGGGGATTGCAAGGTGAGATTCCTGTCTCTCAGAGGGTTGGAATAGATGGCCCGCTGGGTCCCTTCCAACTCTACAATTCTGTGATTCTATACCCCATACCTGTGATGTCAGGTATGCAGCAGGTAGAGGTTTGGAGACTTAAAGTGTGCTCCCAGTTGTTCCTTGGCAAGTGAGGATTGGTGCTGCTGAAAGCACCAATCACTTTGTATTCCCATCTTGAATTCAAGCTGGTGATTCAAATGATCTTAATCTACTGGCATGGCTCAAGCCATGGTGACAAAGGAAAATAATTACTCTGCGTCATCTGATGTCATGTTGAAGTCAGGTAATTTGAGTGGACAGCTCCACCCAGCAGTCAAATTGGTCTTCAGGGGCTGGGGGAGCTGCCAAAATGGCCCACCAGCTGCAAATGGTTCCCTGCCCCCAATTTAAAGGGTTCAAAAAGATTGCACATACGAATACATTATACTGTTGTAATTCTAACTATCTATAAAGGTAGATATCATCAAAGTACAAATGGTGAGAGAGGTCGACATTGAGAGGGTGTGGCTTTTTAAAGGCCACCTAGTGAGTTCAGGGCTGATTCAAACAGGAGAATTCATCGTTTGTATCTCAATCACTTAAATAGCAAGATAGAGTGAAACCACAGACAACACTAACAGGAATTATGATTTGCTCACCAATATTGTAACACCAAACAATTTTACACTATTAAGTGATATTAATTCAGCCTAAGTGCTGTTGTACTAAAGCTTCTCATCTTAGTGTTTCAGGCATAACCTAATTACTTTCAAGCTCACACAACTCTTCAGCCATAAGTATGCCACCTGTTAATATTTGCCCTCCATTTGAATTAGTTTCAAAAAGACCACAGTTCAGTTACAAAAATCAGTATACTGAAGTCTGGAAATACTCCTATAAACAGAAGAGGTGGCATTTGGGATGCTTTGCTTCCTAAGAACACAGACAGTAACTCTTTATTCCATTCTGTCCCATCTCCCCAGAGTTGGCAGACGATTAAAGTGCATCCCAGCTGGTAATTTGCAGATTTGGCATGAGAACCTTCATCGTAACTCTGCATTTTACCTATGGCACATTTAAAAAATCACTATCACTATTTATTAATCATTAGTGGTTTATAATAGTGTTGTTTATGAATTAGTGCCAAAACGACAGATAATCGTAAAGATGATAAATTTCTGATTGCTTTCCTCACCAGTTTGCAATTACAATGGGACATTTATAAGGAAAGAAATGATTTTCATATTACTAGCTACAATGTTAAATAGTCGTAATGACAAGGCATCTTGAAAAGCAAAGTTTATGCAATTATTTGTAGCACTGTTTTATCCATTAGTTGAACAGCTGCTGGAGTAAAACTACTACTAGCTTAGTGTTGCTCTGTAGCAGTTTAGGTCACCTGTAGAACAATGTTGAATGTATCTGAAGTTATGGGGAGCATTTAAATATACAGCAATAAGCCTTTAGGAAAGTAGGGTGGGACACAGAGACAAGCCTGCATCTTTTTGTAGTTTTATATTATAAAATGTATAGCAGCTGGATCTCTAGGCTTTGGGAACTAGAAGTTTGAATAACTTGCTGCGAACAAATTAAAGAAGTTGTGCAACCACCTTCCCAGGAACATAATCCTAACTCATTTATTTGTGACCTCTACTTCAGGTTAGTTTCTTCTCAGACATCTACACAACGTGAGTTGTTCTGGGAAAGTTTAATCCACTAAACTATGTTTTCAGTGTTTTCTCGCAATCTTTTAAAGTGACATTTTATGTAACAGTTTTACAGTTTGAGGCACTGAGTGGGGCTGGAGAAAAGTAAAACTACACAAGATTGTTTGTAGTCCACTAAGTAATACACATCTATTGCCAAATGGTTTCATTTAATAGGGGCGCATGGTACCTTGGATGTTAGATCCCGATGGAAAATGCCTTTATAGTGAAGGTAAGTGAGTCCCAGAGCAATGTCCAGTGCCAGCTTCACCCTTACTGTCCAGGGCAGATGTTGATTACCATCCAACAGCTGTTCTAGGTTACCACAGTTGATATACTGAAAATATAAAAAAAAACCAATTAAAAAGAAAAGAACCACAGTTAAACTGTCTGTACTTCAAAGTACAGACAGGTGAGGAATTTCTTCTTGGATTTAGTGGGGCAAATGTAAGTTCCTCCAATTGTACTAATGATATACCGGTACTAACTCAAACCAAACAGTCAATCAATCAATCAATCAATCATAAAAGTAAATAATCTATTAACTTTAAGATCGGTAGGTGAATGCATCCCCAATAACTCCTGGACATCCTCCTTGTTGGCATCCATCTGTCTCGAGACACAATGGAGTGTGCATCCAGGGGTGAAGTCAAACTGCTGTGTTACCAGCACCGAAGTAACTTCCCAGTGTGTATGGAGGTTCTGAGCTGCCCAGACAGACAAGACCTCCCTCTTGGCCTCACTGATGTGGTCCAAAGGAAAGCAGAGCAATATGTTTGGCCCAAGCTAGGCTGCCTGAGTTGCTGGTAGGAGGCATACAAGGTGCCATCCAACAGTCTTAGGGAACCCACTCAGGATATGTTTAGAAACCACCTTCCTGACTCCTTTTTCATGAATGCACAGGAAGCTGTCAAGGCTGAGTCAGACCTTTGGTTCATCCAGCTCAATACTGTTCACTGACTGTCAGTGACTCTCCAGGGTTTCAGCCAAGGGACATTCTCAGCCCTACCTAGACAAGCCAGGGATTGAACCTGGGCCCTTTAGCATGCAACTCACGTGCTCTGCTACTGAGCTATGATCCTTCCCTAAAGCACAGCATACACCAAAAGAGGAGGAAATGACAACTGGAAAGAGGTAGTGCAGACAAAACAACTGATAACTGAGACATCATCCTAGATTTCAATTAACATGGTTAGTTTTTGCCAGCAGGTGGTGGCATTAAGTAATTTAAGGTTCTCCTCTCTCCCTGTATTTCTACTATAAAAAGAGTTCTCATGTAGTAGATTTCTGCTAAACACCACGTACTGTAGCACAATATTTCTGCAAGTCAGCCCAGACTTCAGGCTTGTAGAGAAGTACTATCAAATAAGTCCCACTTGTTAAACTGCAAGAACTGAAGAAATTCATGTGCACAAAGAATAAATATACAACATTCTTTCTATATTTGCACCCCTCTTTAAATACAATGAGACCAAAAATTTATATCCAAGTGGGATTACTTTAACAAAAACCAGTGACCCAGCAACTGTATCAGCCACTGAACTACAAATCAAAGAACTGTTAATTTCTAGCTGTCCAGAATACTTGAGGATCTAAAGAGGATCAAAACGAAGTGTTCCTTGGCTAGATGCCAAACTACTTGGCCCAGATTTTAGGAGCCAGCTCAAGTTTCTCAATGTATTATGCCAGGAGAGTTCAAGGCCACCTCACAAAAAAGTGCAGTTGTTTACCACTTGTGGACCAGGACTATGTTATGCAGCGATTTCCACCACAAGCAAATTAATTGTGCATATTAACGCAGATTGCCATTTGGAAGCAACAGTTATCTGCCCCAGGCAAATATAAGTTTCTGATGCAGCAAAAATGAGTCTTGCAGCAGTCCACTGTGCCTGTGTGGTTACTGCCATAATTAAAAGAGATGCCCATGAACATACATGTAGGAAATATATTCTGATGGTACGTGATAACAATCTTGCACACACTTTGCTCTATTCTGTTTGTCAAGTCATTATTTAATTTCTATTAATTTTATTCAATTTATGAGTTATCCAGTAATGCAGCAACTTGCTTAGGAACAAAGGAAGCCACCTTTTATTGAGGGAGATCCACCAGCCCATCTAGAACATTCACAAGTCTGAGGGTCAGATACTCTCACGGACAACCTTCTGTGGGCCACATGATAGTGGTGCATAGGGCCAGTGGCAAGAACTGGGTGCAGCAACGGATGTGAATCTTTACCTTCGTTCAACCACACAAATGTCAGAAGTCAGTCAGTCAGTCTCTCCCTCTCTCTCTCTCTCACACACACACCCCTCATCTACCATCCAAGAAAACAAGAATCATTGTCATAGTTCAAGGACAAATTCGTGTCAGGCAAAGAGCACTTGAGGAGGCTGTGAAGCACTACAGTGAGGAGTGTGACCTTGGGAAAATCTCAATGACTGACTAGAAAAGGCTTTGGAGGTTCAGATTTGGCATCCGGGCCTGAGGTTCCCCACTATCTTCTGCACTAGCATTCTAGGATTTCAGACAGGGGCATTCCCAGTCCTACCCGGAAATGCCAGGGATTGAACTTGGGAACTTCTGCAACTTTGCAAGCAGATGCGCTGTCACTGAGTTATGGCTCTCCTGCTTCAGCCAGCACTCTATGGAACCATGCAAATATTTTGGGATGAAAATAGTGGGCATACTTTTTTGACAGTTAAAACAACTGAGCCACAATATCTACATTGCAAATCACAGTTGATCCCAGATTCCCTGTTGTGATTGCTCTGCCAGAATCTGCACTTTTGGAGCAATACTGATGTCAGGTCTTCTTGCAATGCACCACACCTCCTTCACATGGTATTAAGCTGCAGGAGATCACAGTCCTGCTACATAATGTCCAACCGTCATTCTCAAAGAGCCTCCTTTGCACAAGCAGTACTTCCTTTATATTTTTCTCAGAACATATTGTCCTTCACAGTTCAGTATTGTTTTGTCTCCTGCATATCATTGTTTGAAGGACTGAGAGGTGTCGTGGCAGATGTGCTGAACCAGTGCCTGGCCTTGATAATAGATTTTGGTGAGCGACAACAAACTGAAGCTCAACTCAGACAGGAGATATGCACAGTCAGTAGGTAGCTTCCCCAGTCCAGATGGATGAGGTGTAATCTGCTCTAAATGCGGTCAGAATCCCCTTGAAGAAACAGGTGTGCAAACCTGGGGGGTACTCCTGTATCCTCCATTGTCAATGAAGGAACAAGTGGGCTCCATGCTGCCAAGTGCCTTTTAACAGCTTTGGCTGGTGGTCCAGCAGCCTTCCTATCTGGATACAGTGATCTGGTAATTTATAGGATAGATTACTGCATTGTGTTTTATGTTGAAATAACTTTGAAGACTATTCAGTAACTGCAGCTAGTGCAGAATGTGGTGGCCAGACTGACCAGGACTAGCTGGCCTGAACATATAACTTCAGTTCTGGCTGGCTTGTGCTGACTGTCAATATTTTTTTCTGAGCCCAAGTCAAAGTGCTAATCTTGACATATAAAGTCTTGGGTGGCTATGAATGCCAGCACTTCAAGGACTGCTTTTCCTCACATGAAGGTGAAATCAGCATCTGAGGTCCTTCTGTGTGCCCCCTCCAACAGATATTCAGAGGGTGTCAACAAGAGAAACTACCCACAAATAATGGATTGTCCTTCCCAGAGATGCTTCCTTGGCACTGACATTGTCACTTTCACAGTGCCAGCCAAAAACATTTTTATCCTCACAAGCATTTGGACACAGTTCCAATAGTCTGACTTTTTGTTGTTTATTTTTAATGTTCATTCCTATGAATGTGGGCTGATTATTTTTATATTGCTGGGTGGTTTTTGTGAATTTAGACTTTTCATATTTGTTTTGTTCCAATGGCTTTTTATTCTGTATATACTGCATAGTCTTGTAAATAACTGTGGTAATTTTTCCTGCATGAAGCAACTCATACATTGATTTGGAATGAACCAATGATTAGTTTGCTGTGTCTATACTGCAGCCAATAATTAAACTGGGCTTACCAGGTTTTTTGGTATTACCCATTTTTTAATTCAGCTTACAAGTATATTAGCACATTGCATTTTTACCACAATCACTCTTTTTCTTTTGACAGTTAAAAACAACTGAGCCACAACTGAGTCAACATCACAGAATTGGACCTCCACTCATGCAACTGGACTTCTTCTTTCCAACCCCCTACACCTGCCACAGCTCAGCTACCATAACAGAGTTGCAGCATGCACAGAGGGCTGCAATGGGAGCAGGAATCCATTCCACAAACTGTAATGTGCCACTGGTGGACCAATGGATATCACCCTCTTGTTTATTGAATGCTATGTCATCACAGCAAAATGAGCTCGGCATGTAAAGCATGGAGTTGTCTTGTATGCAGACACTGGAAATATTTGACTGCAAATCTTTAATGAAGGTTTAATTAAGAAAGACCTTTAATAGTGAAAGGGCTATAATAGTGCAAATGTGTCCAATTCCATGCTGTTTGGCTTCTAAGTACTTTGTCTATTGTAACTGTAACTTAATCTTATCTGTTGATACAGTTAGCACATAACAAGGCAAGATCCAGTCTGCTCAAACACTTAGTACCATAGATCTGAATAAAGCTTCCCCAGGAGGAATTATAACACTTTGCTCATTTCTCTTTACATAGTAGGACTACAGCTCATTTCACCAGCCCCACAGGCTCCCATAGTCAAGAATCTCAGGTGAAAGGATCTCTATTACCAAGCTATTCCACCCTCCTCCTCCCAACAAGTTATCAGTCCCAATGCAAGTACTGGAAGATGTGGTCTTTGCAATTTCAAATATGCATGCTCTGAATGTCTGCCATTTCAGATAAATTAACTATCCTATGGGCCCTTGCTCCAGCTGATGCTACAAGATAAGCAATGCTTTAACAGTTGGGCCTAAAAGTTCATTGTGTGTACAAATGCAATTACAATTCTACAGTACTTAAAACCAAATTAATCCAACTCTTCAAAATAGGGATAAGGCTCCACCTAATTATATATTTGGAAAAGCCTTCTAAGCAAAGGGGGGGAAAGTAAAGTAAAAAAAGTGTAATGATGTGACAGCTCTTGCTCTCATTATGTACAAAACAAACTGCGGCTTTGCAAGTAACAGAACTTTTTTTCCAACTGGAACAAGGGTTAAGTACATCAAGAGTGGCAGCTCAGGACTGAAGGCTGGGAATACTTGTACTCCAAGTATGCCAACAATTCAAATTCCATTAAAAATACAAGTTTGCCCTTGAAGAGTTAGATGGGAAGGAAAGGCCTATTCTGTGTGTTGTCGGAACTCAGCTGAATGTTGTTTCCTTTCTTCACAATCCTTGATAAAATATACTTTAAGCAGCAATACAAATTCATGTAGATCTAAATTCTTGATTCTGATGTTTTTACTTCTGAGCGTTTGCAAAGTTGTTGTACGGTCCTGTGAAATTGTGGGTTGTAGGAAAATATTAGAGAATTCAGGATTAGAGAAATTTGTAGGTAAAAGTAAAGGAGCCCTGGACGGTTAAGTCCAGTCAAAGGTGACTATGGGGTGCGGCGCTCATCTCGCTTTCAGGCCGAGGGAGCCAGCATTTGCCCAGAAAGCCTTCTGAGTCATGTGGCCAGCATGACTAAACCGCTTCTGGCGCAACAAAACACCCGTGATGGAAGCCAGGGCCCACGGAAACGCCAGACTGGGACAAGAATAAGTGTTTGCACATATTCTGCAATTATTTTTGACCTGAGCTTCACAAATTTCTTCCAGCAGCCTGATCTTAAGTTTGCAGGCCTTTCCCCTATACTGCAGAGAAGCAGTACATGGAACTTATATTTAGTTGTAAAATAAGCCTGTACAAGCCTACTCATAGAAATGCTACAAAAGCTTTACCGCATTCTTAAAGTGAATTCCACTATAACATCTCTTTTAATATATATCTATTCAGGTAAGAGAAAGAAAGAAAGAAATAGAACAGATGATGAATTTATAAATCTGTATGCTGTATCCTTATGCAATAAGATGTAGCTCCAGTTGGAGAACCAGTTCTAGCACAGCAAGAAGTACAGCAACACTAAGGACTGCAAAGGACCTGGTCATTTAATTCTTTCCACATGACCTCTCCTATGTATGTGGAAAAGCATCTGTGTGGCTCTGGCTGTAAGCTTACAGAAATCATAAGACATTTCCACAGAAGAAGGAACAATTTTGCAACTACAAGAAATGGATGCTGAGCACCATGAGCTATATCCTCATACCATCCAATTTATACTGAGGTTATTCTGTGCAATCTGATATTGGGGTACAGTGAGTTTAGTGACTAGTAATCAAGTCTGCAAAAGTGCAATAGAACTCAGTTTCCTAGGCTGAGCAGTAACAACTGGATCAGTGAACTGGGGCTTAAGATTAGCACCTGATGACCATAAACTAAGAATTTCAGAAAATTAAACTAAAAACACATGCCACAGTGGGGGAGACAAGTCACCCAAATGTTTGTATGCCTCCTCCGCCCCTCCTTCTCACATGCAACTCCCTCCTCCACTTCATATTTGCTAGCCATAGTTAACCATCATTTCTGTGACATAGGAATAGAAAGGGAAGCCTGCTGGGTGACTGGGTACTCCCAGTTACCAAACCACAACTTGTCTCAACTGAACCACCAGTGGAAGTGAAATGAACCAGAGGCTTCCACATATAAATCCTGAGTGTAATCAGCTTCAGTTCCTCTACAAATTCTCATTAAAAGGCTTAACAGCCGGAAAGTACCACCATCCCAGCTTTGAAAAAAGAGGGTGGGGCAAACAATAGCATGGCTATTTCTCACTGCAACAAAGTAATCACCCAGCTTCATTAAGCATGGGATAAAATGAAGTATTCAACTGCCATGTGTGAAGGGAAGAAGGGGAAAGGAGGAAGCACACAAGCTCAAGGACTGTACTTAAAAACATTTAACTGGTTTGTCCTTGGCTTCCTGCACATGGTTTGTTTAAGGTAAACAAGTCATGAGCCCCTGACTCATGATAAGCCAGATTCTGCCTTGTTTCCTGATGGTGCAGGAAGAGCAGGAGAGGAGCACTAACTTTTAAACAAGATGCACTAGCACCCTGTACATTCACGTTAAACCACAGTTTCTTTTAAACCAGTTTAATGCAACATGTGAATTAAGCCATTTCAGTCATTTCAGTCTATTGTCTACCTGTGAAAATGCTGATGAAGCAGAGATGGCCTGAATTTTTAGAATTTCACTGAGAATTATGGTTCTTCAGTCAGATTAAGTTCAAAATATTTAATATGATTAATTAATATTTTAGCAATGCTTTTAAAAAATGAAAATAGATCTAATTTAATTTGTTATAATTAAAAATTAATGCATTTAAATTGGAGAGCATTATGAAATGTCAAGACAAATTATTCTTTGTATAAAATACAAGGAAAAGTTACGCTTATAAAGTAACAAAATATCTTTTATTTGTGCAGACCAAGTGCCAAACTCAGTTCAAGTTTCTCAAAGGCCTTGGCAGTTACTAAAAATAACTACATGAAATATGCATTAAGACCTCAAGAGAGTTTACAAGTGAATACTTGAATTGCTGAAGAACAGCTTCCAAGCCAAAGAGTGATTTCATGCCAAAGTACAGCCACATGGCTTATTGCAACATGACTTATTTGTATCAAAAAGTGCTTCCATACAACAATAAGCATTCTTTTATTTACTTTTGCAGATACTATGCAAGCTCTAGCTAATTAAGCAATATGCAGTGCTAATTAAGCAATATGCAGCTGTCACAGAATAGACTTTATTCAGAAGGGATAACTATGCTTAAGATAAACTTCATCCACACCTTTACTAAAGCAATTGCTGGTGAAATTTAAAGGAGCCAACCCTTTTCTCGTAATGGGCACCTCTTGTTCCCAACTAGAGGAAGAGTCACTCTCCCCCTAACAAGAGTACCTACCCCTGTCTACAAGGATAGGAACCTCTGGCCTATGGACCAAATTTGGCCCAGCATGGGTCACATTTGGTCTGTGAGGCCGTTTCCCCCAAATCACACCTATCTAATCCACATCTGATGTTATGTGTGGAGCAGGTAGAGTCACAGTTCAATTAGATGCACAACGTAGTTCCCCGTGGGGAACTCAACTGCATAGCTTATCCTTGCAGAATGCAGCTTGAAATCACCACCAGTCAGTGGATCAAGTTCACCACACATACCCTACTCCTACAGATATAACTTTGCCAGATCAACCCTTTCTTTACAAGAGCTCCTGAGCCACCGTTGTGGTGTTCTATGGAGCGCAAAAAAGTAAGAAATTTGACAAAAATTATCAACGTTGACTTTCTCTTTGGCATTCAAACTATAGAAAGGCAATCTCTAGGTGAAAAGCGAAGAGTCTCCTCAATTCCACCATTCCCCACACCTAACAAAAGCAAACTACAGCCAAAGAAATTCTACCAATTTTTCAAGTACATGAAAATGACAATATTCCCCACTGGAGAATCTACATTGCTCCTCCCTGGACTTTTCAGCTTGGTGAGTCAGCTAAGACCTTAACCACAATCCTGGTTTGGATGCCAAGTAAAAGCTTGGCTTAGCTATTGCAGTGTGCTAAAAATCTCGGAAAAGCAAAGCAGGTGCAAGCTTCTCTCCAGAAGCATATGCACTCTGTCCCAATAAGTTACACATTTGCTTCTAGTTTGTATATCTGCATTAAGTGCCCTCCTTGCACAATGGTCTGCAAGGACTATAGACAGAAAACAACTGCTGGATTTGGAGGGCATAGGAAGCATTTCCTATTGAATATTCTCAAAGCATAAAATCTGTAAAGCATCATTAAGAACAAAAGTTCAAATGGGAGAATGGTTAACCACAGGGGATGGAGTCCACTCAAAACAATGCCACAGAATTCATTGCAATCACACTTTGATGCCTCCAGGTGCAATATAGTTTACAGAATCAGTGGGATGTGACTATCCTTACTGTCTTAGCACCCTTCTCTAATTTCTGATTTTGCAGAAGTTCTGTAACCACTGAGACAAGTGGAATTTTCAGCTCAATAGAGCATGCACTTAGGAAGTGGTATTGATGGTTCAATGGTTCAAACATAGCTTTTTTAGTTTTCCGTCTCTAGTGGTGCCAAACTAAGTGACAAACTAGACATGGTAACAGTAGATCAGTGTTTAATCCAGATTTGTCCCAATCATTTAGGAAGAGGGAGTGAGGGGAGGTATATGATCCTACAAGCAGATGGCATGCATGTAAAAGCTGTTTGACCCTTCCTGCAATCTGAACTCAGCTGTTGAAAAAGCTTGGGAAGGACAATATGGAAGTAAGTGGGAAAGGGGGAAGGGAGAGATCTATATTCTTCACCCCCATACCCCTCTTCTGTTAAAACCAGTCTCTATTCACTATCTAATAGTGTGGCTCCAGGTTTAAACAAGCAGCCTGGGAGGGTGTGTGTGTGTTCATATTGATCAGAAAAATACAGTGGTGCCTCTGGTTAAGTACTTAATTCATTCCGGAGGTCTGTTCTTAACCTGAAACTGTTCTTAACCTGAAGCACCACTTTAGTTAATGGGGCCTCCCGCTGCTGCTGCGCCGCCAGAGCACAATTTCTGTTCTTATCCTGAAGCAAAATTCTTAACCTGAAGCGTTATTTCTGAGTTAACGGAGTTTGTAACCTGAAGCATATGTAACCTGAAGCGTATGTAACCCGAGGTACCACTGTAACTGAAATATCCCCCACCTGTCCTTCATTCATGCTTGCATTCAACTAATTCCACATTAATGTTTTTGGAAACGTATTACTGTAGTTCCTCTACATCCAGCTGAGGATTTGGTGCTCTGTAGTAGTGCAGGACAGCAACATATGTGATTGGTTTGCTAGAAAACTAATTTCTGAAGCAAGCAATTCAAAATAAGGCTGATTGGTGTCAGTCCTCCCTCCCTTCCCATAAAGAACCAGATGTGCTAACTTCCTTCAAACTTAAGCACATAACCTCAAAATCTTTAATGTGTACAGACTCTCAAGCAGACATGTGAGAAAGAAGCCTGCAATACTTGATGTACGGTATAGCCATTCTGCGCTTCTACAGAACATAAATCTGCAACAGCCCAAAGATGCATTATTCAGTTTCAGAATTCCTCTAGCAAGTTTGCTACACTTCCTTGATATCTTTGCTGCTTGAGTGAAGGGCATCAACAGAATCCACATATAATATTTTCCAGAAGACTCCAGCTCAAAGAACAGATGTGAAATCTTGGACACTTGAAACTATGTTCATGTGCTAATCTTATGCTAGATACTTGATCTAACCCTTTTAGATCTCTAGTTCTGCATTCAAAATTCATTCAGAATGAATCTGTGTTTCACCTAAACAGGAATTGAAAGGAAGAAAAGATATAGCGTTCCTTTAACTATCTTGGGTTGTATCCAACTAGATACTTGTGCACGTGGGACAGCTTCAACTAGTTCATAAGAACTTCCTCTCCCTTTCCTCCTGCCGCACACACCCCTTATCTGCTCTGAGGGTTTTCTTAACCCTCCAGTGCAGAACTGGAGGTGATGTGAGGGGAAGCTCTGTTGCATGCACAGAACTTCTATGAGCACAATTTTTTTGTTGAACAAAACCTGTTTTGAATCCAAGATGTTTCTTAACTAGCAACATAAAAACAACCAGTGCTGTTGCAATATCAGAGTTTACACATGCTTATGAATAATATTTCTGCTCTGAATTATTGAAGGCAAGTAGCTGAATTAATGACACTTGCTTTCATGCGAATAACATTAGATGTGGCACAAGATGAACAAACTACAAGTGTATTGTGACTTCTGGAGAATGTCCTTTTAGATTAAAAGCTGCAGTTTGTGACCAAGTCTGCCCTTTAGAAACCAATATGTTGTTTTTCATCTCCCTATTCCATTGTGCTCAGAAATGACATCCCACCCAAATTTATAAAGCAGCATAGGAATTAAATTACTTGAACACTGGAGATGCTCTTAACACATCCTTTCTTATATTCTACTTTGGCAAGGAAGAGCTGTGAAATTTAAATATAAACTACAATAATATTAAAATGTGAACTAGAGTATATTAGAAGTTCTATAGGTGTGGTAGTAGCATAGTATGCAATGACTTAAGTAATGACTTGGTCTCCTACTTGATTCTAATAAGGAATTTGTCAGTGAAAATTAAGAGGCCTGATTATAGAACCCTTACAATTAAGACTTGCCTTCAATTATACTGGAATGTTTGGGTAAACATAGAATCATAGATTTGGAAGGGACCCCGAATGTCATCTAGTCCAACCCCCTGCAATGCAGGATTCTCAACTAGATCATACATGACAGGTGCCTCCCAGCCTCTGCTTAAAAACCTCCAAGGAAACAATGTTTCTAGGGACAATTACAGATAACCCAACTAGTTCAAGGAAAGTACATATGATAAATAGCTTGGTACTTTATACAGTCATACCTCAGTAAGGGCATGCAGTTGTCCTTGATGTACACAGACGCCCATAAACCTATAAAACAGGAGTAAACAGCTTCTTAAAATGGGAAACAGACAGTGCATTGTGTCAACTTTAAAACAAGTTACCAGTGCATCTGAATCATTATGTTAATAGCTGCTGCTTTAAAAATACAAATCACTAAGTATATTAGTTTCTGTCTAGCACTAGTATACTGAACCAATGTAGTGGAAGATGGGGAGTAGATTTCTAAATTCTGCCTATTCCTAAACATTTTTAGGATTTGGGGTGAGGACAATACTAACAAACACAACCTTTTACATTCATACATACAGAAAAAGTTTGGTGTAGAGAAATCAATGCTGTGTCTTAATGTAGAAATGGACATCTGAACAAAGTGTATGTTTGGCCTGGCCTTAGCAATTGTCTAGCTAGATTTTATATCTACCCAGACATTAGTATTGGTATACAAAATCTGGATTATTAGAACAGCAATGAAGATACCACCAAATGTGATCACACTGCCAGAAAAGACCAACAAATAAACTGCTAAGTTTTCTATTCAGTTAAAACATAGATTCTACATGCATAAAGGCTTAGGAATCCAATTGTTCACAGTTCATCTCACAACTGCAAAATGTTATCAGTTTTAAATATGACTTTTATAAGTACCTTTGAGCTATGTCATGACAATGAGCTATGTCATAACTGAAAATGGAACAATAGTTTAATTTTTATTATGGGGCAACTCTGGGACTTTATTTAGCATAAGCAGAAGTGAAAATGCACAATTTCAAAAATAAAGACCACAAGACGCCTGACAAAAGGAATACTGTAAAACTAACTTATGGAAAATGTTCCTTTATATATATATTTATAGTTCTGTATGATACCAGAAACATGCAGTAGAACGTAAGCTGCTTTCCAGTAAACTTTCAGTACTCTTATCTATTAAGTAGGGGGGTACGGGGATAACTTCATTAAGAGTTGAAGGAAAACAAGCAAATAAGCCTTCAGCTATGAGAATCTGTTTGTGTTAATAGAACAATTAAATAGGCTCATTTCTATCTTATCCAATATACAATGTTCTGCCTAAAAATGAAATAAAGCATAAAGAATGAAGCTACTTTGGACATTACATGGAATCACACATAAAAACTAAACACCAAACTGACTGTATGGCAACTATGCAGCTACCTGAAGGCATATCAGAGTATTTCAAAGGAAAGGAGGTTAAGTTATAGAACACAAATCTCAGAACCACATTAGAAAAAAGAAAAACAAAGCCTGACAACACATTTTGCACCTTCAAAATGTAACTTTTGTGAAAATGGCAAGTGCCGACCATGAGTGAAAGTTATGACATCTCATACGTTACTTTTTCAGCATTCCTAAAGTAAAAAAATCCAAAATCCATTAAAACCCACTTTATTTTGCGTAGTGGAGCAGTAACAAAGTCTGAAAATAATCCAGTTCCTAGTTTAATCAAAACATGTTAGCACCAACACTCCTTGTTGCCTTTCACTGCTGTTGTCCCACTAATTTTTGTGCATTTCCTATGCATACATACTTCCTATTCTTGGGGGGGGGGAGTCTTGTGTCCTCCTCCTTAAAAAAAAAAAAAAAAGCACCACTCCAACAGATCACACACCCATTTACCTGTATTTATTTTCTTGGATTTCTATTCTCCCTTCTTCAAGGAACTCAAGGTAGCATACATGTGGTTTCCAGGCAGTCATCTATCCAAGTATTTACACTCATACACATACCTATGCAACAACGTGCCAAGTGGTGAGGGGGAGAATCTTGAGGCAGGACTATGCAAATATGTTTATGTAGGATGGAAATTTATATTTACCCATTCCCCTCTGTAGATGCCTCTGTCTATTTGCATTAACAAACAAACATGGAACTGGAAACCCCGTGTTAGCTTCAGTTCCACCCTAGCCTCACAATTTTTCAGAAGAGCTGTGGTTCAGTTATAAGTATCTGCATGCAGAAAGGGCCCCGGCTGAAATCCTGAAGAGCCACTATCAGGTCTGACTCAGCGTTAAGGCAGTATCCGATGTTCCTAGTTTCCAAAAGTGCAGTGCCAGCACTTAAGTAGCATTGCACAGTCAGCCATTGGAAGAGAGGAAATTAGACAAGTTGCACGTCATTCATATGAACAGTTTTAGTTAACAGAAGTCACAAAGCTCAAAGTATACAGATGCAATTGTAATCCCATTTTATAAACTCATTTGTATGAATATATTTTCCCCATTTAAATACATTGATCTGCATAAAATATTTCCTATGGAAATGATATGCTATAAGCAAGATAGATGTTTAGAGACTTCAGGAGCTTGTCACTATCAAAGCAGTTGTTTAATCATGCTAGAAAAAGAATACTGATTTAAAAGATGACAGTGGAGTCCTAATCATTTGCATGAGTATTTCTGCTCAAAATGCCAGTCATCACCATAACACATGTAGTAATATTATGTTTTGCAATGCTCTATTTGTGCAAAATACTTGCATTGTACTGTAACAAATATTCCACAACAAGGACTACCTCAAATATCATTTCAGGGGGGTTTCATTTAAATTTACAATCACTTTGTAAAACTGCACACTGCCATGTCTCACCCACCTCAAAGTCTATGAGCTTTGTCCAATGCTCAAATCACTACTTCACACAAGCGCAATGCAAATTAAGATTTAAACAACTAGTATTTGTAAAAATAAATTACATTCTTCGGTGGCATGCAATATAAATAAAAGTCTCCCTGCACAAGTTTAAACACCGTTACCCATTTTAACATAAAGAATACAAGCCAATCCTCTTGTGCTCCCCTATGCAAAAGTGATTTATACATTTATAGTACATAAACTTGCAGACACATCTGCTCAATTTGCATTTTACCAACTGCAGATGACAGGGCAGCTGTATTCAATTTTTACTCGGAGCAATCCCACTGAAATTAATGGACCCATATTAGTTATGGTCTACTCTGAGTAAAAGTTAGTTGAATACAATACATAATACAGTGGTACCTCAGGTTACAGACACTTCAGGTTACAGACGCTTCAGGTTACAGAGTCCGCTAATCCAGAAATAACGCTTCAGGTTAAGAACTTTGCTTCAGGATAAGAACAGAAATTGTGCTCTGGCAACGCAGCAGCAGTGGGAGGTCCCATTAGTTAAAGTGGTGCTTCAGGATAATAACAGTTTCAGGTTAAGAACGGACCTCCAGAACGAATTAAGCTCTTAACCCGAGGTACCACTGTAATTATTTTTAAATATTTTTTCCCTTCCGTTTGACAGATTTTAACGTCTTTAATTAAGACTGCAGAAGACCAGAAGAAAGCTTGTCAAAATTATGGTATAGGATAATAGAAATGTATTTGGAATCAGGATGACTCTGGGAATAATGGCATAAATAAGAGTCTAACCACTGATCCAAAAGTTAGCTCCGAAGTTTTGAGAGACATTACCTGAATATTCAACTTTACCTCCACAAACATGAAGGACCATAAGAGGTGGTACATGAAACTTTATTTGCATTCCCACATACAAATATACACCCCACCTTTCTTACTTTAATATGTTTGGATGTGAAAGTCTATTCATGAGCTGGACTTCTTTCAGCATATTTGCTCTGTTGCTGCTTAGCGTGTTCATCTTCAAAGCCATAACCTGATCAGATACTTTGTGCCGCACCTAAAAGACAACCCCCGAAAAAGAAGCTATGAGTCACACAGTGAAAATGAATGGAAACAGTAATGGGCATAGTACATCTCAAGAAGTTAAAATTACATTCTCTATTATGAAATGTGGCACAATAGTAATTAATCACCTTCTACAGATGCAACAATAGATTCCTCGCTGGTTCTCTTCCGCTTTCAAGTAGACTATGTTAATTTATAGTATAGCTGAGTAAGGGGAGTCGAGGCAGAGGAAGGGGGTGCGGTGGGGGCAGGCCACCCCGGGTGTCACCAATGAGGGGTGACAAAATGCCAGACAGCATTTACCGCGGAGCCTGCAGTGCGCCCGAGCCACGCGTCTCTCCTGTGAGAGACGCGGTGGCTTGGGTGCACGCAGGCTCCATGCTGACCAAACGGTCAGCCCGCTGCCTCCCCCCCAACTGTAGGGTGACTTAGTGGGAGGAGGCAGGCAGACTCCAGGGGCCCCGCGGTGCGCCTCACCCTGCCCCTGGGCATGCCACCCCAGGCGTCTGAGCAGCTTCCTCCGCAGTTGAGGGGACTATTGCCAACACCCTAAGACTCCACATAAATTGCCCTTTAAGTTAACTTACTTTTCTCTATTCCAAATTTGCCAGTGGTCAGAAGTGTTTAAGGCAATTTCACTCAATGAAATTAGTGGACCTAAATTAGTCATGCTGGGGGAAAGTTGTGACCCTCTTTTCAGGTTTTTTCCTATTGGTTTCTGCAAAATTGGGTGAGGGCAGAAAGCAATGGAGGGGGGGATCAGCCCCCACATCTCTGTCTTTTCCCCCAGGCTTTCACATCTCTATGCGATTCTTCCAAAAAGAATCACAGGTTGGGTAGTGCAACAGCAAAGAAAATAATCCACATGCATAATACCTTGTCTGACCCAACTGCACTAACTTCCAAGCGGTTTCTGGGCTCAATTAAAGGTGCTAGTTTTATCCTATAAAGTCTTATACTGCTTAGGACTTCATACCTTACAGATTGCATTTTTCCATACGAGCCCAACAACTATTCCCTGAGAAAAGCATCAGAGGCCTTTCTAAGAGTGCCCTCTCCAACAGTTGTATGAAGGGTGGAGATGAGGGAATGTTTCTCATCTTCAAGATAATTTAGTGTTGTTTTTTTCATTTGCAGCAGTTCGTTGTGCCCTCTTCCCTCTTTGGGGGCTGTTTGTGGTGGTTAGACTTATGTTAGGGGATAGAAGGACAGCTTTTATGGTTTGATTGCCTTTTATTGTGCTTTACTTTTAATTATTTTGTTTTTTTATCTGTAGTATAGTGTATTTCACTACTATTTTTAGTCACTTTCAGACTCTTGAGCATAGCAACCAATAAGTGGAAGAATTTCCAGTTTCTGCGACACATTGTAAATAACCCACAGACTTGAATCAATTCTGCAAAGTCCAAAGTTCTCATATCAGAGCTACCAAATTAAGTCATTTATTTATGTTATATATAGGACTGAAGAACAAAAATTGTCTGAGCAATAAAAGTAAAAAGTGCAACAATAAGCATATAGTAATCTAAAAGTGAGCATTAAGACATAACCAAATAAGATAAAACCAAATCAAATCAAATTGGTTTTCAGCACTGCAATGCTGACCAGATTGAAAAGGGAGGCTTCTCTGCATATTTTGTGTTATTGGGATTTACACTGAACAAGACCGTTCTAACCCACCCTGATTTATGTTGTTGTTGTTGTTTAGTCATTTAGTTGTGTCCGACTCTTCGTGACCCCATGGACCAGAGCACGCCAGGCACTCCTGTCTTCCACTGCCTCCCACAGTTTGGCCAATTTATGTAGAGCCTTGAAAAAGCTGCCCGATACCTATTCTCCTCTTGTGTCATGGGTACTTTAGATCCATAGCTGGTCCCCCCCCCCACAAGCATACTGATTACATTACTGTTTCCAAGTTTGTTTATAATCAATTAACTAAACATTTGCTACTTTATTTCTGCAGTAAAATCCTTGATTGTTTCCATGGTGTGTACATACATTTATTTTGTCCTACTTTCATATCTGTCAAATATTGTGCAAGTTTCCTGTAGTTCCACACTATATTTCTCACTATACATAGTTTTGAGCCAGTGAAACACAATTTGTATATTGTCCTATATCAAGATCCACATACCCAAGAAAAAAGTTAGCCTGCCAAATATTTTAGAAGCTTAACTTTTTAAAAGCAGCCTGAAGACATGCTTAACAGAAGATCAATTTTATGTGCATGTTCTTCTGCTGGAATTGAAGCTGCATTTATGTCAAGCCTCGCCCCCCCCCCAAAAAAATAAATCTGAAGAGATGGAACAACCGTTTTGGATGGCACACCTACCTAGTTTATGATAAGGTGGCCGTAAATAAGAACTTTCTGAATTATAAAATCTGGAGGTCCCTATACTGAATAAGGTATGGGCAAATTACCGGTGGCTCTTAGAACCAAAGATACCCTGGTGGGTCTCTCCTTTGGAAGTAGTAGCGGTAAAAAGAAAAAATATCAACAGTTATTAACACAAGAGCACGGTGAGGTAAGACTAAAAGCTTATGAAGAGATTAAGAACTACTGCAATAGTTGGCTACAATATCACCAGTTAATGCATCTTTTAAATCAAGATAAAAAAAATAACATTTGAACAGAAAATATCAAAACTACAAAGTGAACTTTTGCAACCAAACAAAAAAATTATATCGAGAATACACAGCTTACTCCTTGAATGGGAGCTGAAAGATGAGGTAATAAAAGAAACAATGATAAAATGGTCACAAGATCTGGGCCAGACAATCCACTTAAGTTTGTTGGTATCTTACCCCAGTAAAATTAGCAAAGATTTATTTAAAAAAAATACTCAAATCTCTGTTGGAAATTCAAATCAGAGGTAGGAACAATGTATCAGATGTGGTGGGGGTGCAAGGTGGTTAAACAATTTTGAATAGTGGTACATGAAGAACTTAAAAAGATATTTAAGAGTTCAATCTCCAAAAAGCCGGAAGCAAAAGGAATGTATTCCTATACGCAACAGCAGCGGCTAGATTACTAGTGGCAAAAAATTGGAAAACAGAAAAAATACCAGAACTATCAGAATGGCGAGCTAAAATTAGTGAATTTGCTGAGATGGCAAAATTAACGACAACAATTAGAGGCTGTTCTAACCAAAAAATTTACAAAGAGTGGGAGTGCGTAAAGGAATATATGGAAAGAACTGGGTTTGGAGTTCAGATTTAATATGCAATAGCTAAAGTGCACAAGGATATAATATGATATAATATATACGAAACAATAAATACAACTTTAATTAACACAACGAGAAACAATATTATGTAGAGAAGATCGCACATGGGTGAAGGGAAGCAATGGGTCGGGGGGAGGGAGGCATAGGGCAATATTTGGAAAATTGTTAAGGTGATTTAAGAGGCTAAGAACAAGGAGTTAAAAGAAGAAGACTAACATTAAAGAATAGAAAAACAAGGGAATCTGAGAAGAATTTGGTACAAATGAAAATATGTGAGTCCTGTTTTTGCTTGTATTCTGGTTTATTTTGGATGTAAAGTCTTCTGTTAAAAGGACTGTACAAAAAATAAAATAAAATAAAATAAAATAACCCCCCCCCCAAAAAAAAAAAAATCTGAAGAGAAGATGGAGTGCAAGTCATTCATCAGTAGGATACTGGCAACTAGTGCTGGAGTAGACTAATGAAAAGCACATGCATATTAGCAATAGCATTATTTGTGAAATGACTTCTTGAGAAGAAATTACTACGTTGCTACTGGGCTGCATGGAGAGTGGGGTGGGGGGGATCTCTGCTTTTAACTTTGTGATAAATGTAAATGCTTTCTATAGCGTGTGTAGAAAGGAGCATGTTTTTATATTAGAAATACATCTGTCAGTATTTGTTAAGACATAAAACATATAAAATGCAGAATATAATCCCTATGTTCTGCAATCATGGGAAAAGAAAGGAATTTAAGTTATTGACTTCGGTTAAATCTGCACAGTGTTCACTTTCCCTTCAATGTTTCTGGGTTATTTCAACAAATAACAGCACTGTCAAGTGAAATGCTGAGGAGAAAAAACAGCACACAGACTACCCTCACTCCTTCAAAAGTTCATCAATATATAAAATAGCTCCTGCCAAATACATCTGCAGAAACTAGAAAAAAAATAAGCATTATATCAACAACTTTTTTTCTTTTTAGAAAACAGGAGAAAAATATTGGTCTCTAAAGCAGAAACCATTTACCGGTATATGTTGGTTATTTTAAAAAAGGAAATTCAATTTACAATCATTTTAGTATATCTCAGTTAAGCAATCTGAGAATTCTTGTTTATACTAGGTAATCAGATGAGCAAGGGAAGAATATTCACCTCCAATTTAGAACCCTTTCTTCTTAGTTATATGCCAGACATACTGAAATGATAAATATAAAAAGACACCCCATCAGACTGACAGGTAAAGAAAGGATGCCAAGGAAACCCAAAAGAAAAATATTTAAGACAAAAACTGTCTTTGAGCTACTTTAGCGTCAAGGTGGCTCTCCCCCCACTTGCTTTGAGCACAGCATCAAGGTGGCTCTCTCCCCACTTGCTTTAAAGCCAGCCGGGGAGAAGGGACGAACCGGAACATCCTCCCCTCCTCCTGCCCGTTCCTGCCCTGCCCCTTTGCCACTGGCGGAGGCTGCAGAGGAGGAACGAGCAGTCCAATGCCTTCACTCCATAAGACGCACAGACACTTTCCCTTACTTTTTAGGAGGGGAAAAGTGTCTTATGGAGTGAAAAATACGGTATTACAGGGCAATTGCAACTTACATGAGGGTTATGTTACCGGGGGTTGGGCATAAAGGCAAAATCACACAAAGTCAGAATGAACCTTGGAACAGCCCATACTGTACAAGATATGGCAAGGGAAAACCCGTCACAGAAACGGTTTTTAAACCTGCTTCTGAAGGTTGTAGACCTCTCAGGAAAAGGTTGGGCAACTTTGTACTGTACTAGCTTAGTGAGCTTCTGCTCACAAAACTTCGAATGCAGCTAGATAGAAATTACGGTATGTTGGACAGTTTTTATACCAGGCTACTAAAATTTCTTCCCTTCTCACAGTATTAGCATATTTTGTTTCCACAAACTCTGCTGTGAAGCATGACACATAACTGAACTTATGCATTGAACTAGGAAACTTACAGGCTGCATTATTAGATAAGGAATTTCAATTGGAAGCCTACTAAATATTTAATTTCATTTTCCAGTGGATTTTAAGTGGTAAAATAAGACATTTAACTGTAATTGATGGTACACAACATAAACATGCAATTATGGAGCCATTCCCCTCAGGGAATTCCCAAGATCAATGCTTATTAAAGTAATCTATCCTGGTGACCACAGTAAAGCATCTCTATTATGGTCACAAAAGCCACAATTAAGCACTTGCTCGTTTTTTACACTAAACTATTGATTTAGAACATTTACACTTAGACAAGTCAATGAGGATAAAAAGATAAAATGTTCCTTGAGTTGCCAGTCATTTAAAGGATTGCTTTGTTTGCTTTTAAATGTTTTTATGTTGTTGGACCTGATGATTTATGAGAGGGAGGTATATAAATACTTTTATAACTAAAGATAAGCACATAACTAGTAAATCACACCAACAGAGGTTTCCACAGCAACAAAAGGGGAAATGACTTTCTTTTTTAAAAATAAAAAATGCCTGAAAAGGAAAACAGAAAGCACACACACACACACACACACACCCCAAATAGTCCTCAGAAGATTGTCCCTTTTAGTTAGATTTAAGAGGAAAACTCTCCTCTTCAAATTCTGGAACCAATTCACATGAACTTGCACAAGCAATAAGGAACAAACTGGCTGCAGGATGTTTACATCAGCAAACCTCATGTTCCAACTGTCAATGTAACCACCTCTTCTTCCCATACTGTATTAGTAACTCTTATCCAAAACATAACATGTAAACAAATTACAGGACTACCCACTCTGCTTTTTAGAATGTAAGCAAAACGTGGAGAATAGCAAACACAATAGATCCCACAATTATTAGGCATAGTTCAAATAATAATTTTACCGTATTAGGCCTCACTGCATTCCAAGTTTTCAAAATAGTGCCTTTTCTTCTTAAAATCACATTGTATAATAAAATACTTGGCATTTTCCCAGTCATTTTAAACTTGAACCACATTTCCTAAATAATACATGTACAATGTGCTTCATTTTGATTACAGCAAGATGCTTTTCTTTAAAGCAGTTACTTCATAATCACTAAAAATGATGCTTCTGTCCTTGAGATGCATTTTCTGTAAATGGGAAACTGCAATGCAGCACATTTCAACTACTGTATACCCAGGTGGGACAACCTTTATGGCCTTGATAGATGCCTAAGATTTTATTTGCTTTTGTATCACATTTTTAAAGTAACTTGCCAAGAGTAAAGTTAGAGAATCTCAGTCTATAGCATAATACAAATCATCATGAAGTGTACTGATTCCCAAATGAAGTTGATTCCTTATAATATGTAATGTGCATATTATGCTGCACGCCATGCAATAATTCAGCAGTTGCTGCTTTGTCATTTATTTTAATTTTTTCCCATCTTTCTTCCCCCGCCTCATCTTTGACTATCTCAGTTATTAATTCAGTGTTCCCCCTCCCCCATTCTCATGCACAGAAGACCAAACTATAGTTTATGAAAATCAGAAAATCTACAAGTGCTTCCCAAAGTTAATCTAAACACACACACACACACACACACACACACACACACAGAGAGAGAGAGAGAGAGAGAGAGAGAGAGAGAACACATATATGACTGGACAAGAAATGTATAAAGTCTACTGTTTCAGAGTAGACTACACTAAAATCCAAAACTAGGTTGCTCAAACAATGACTCTTCTCCATGAGCTGTCAGGTCAGAATACAGAAGGAAAATACATAATTAAAATATGAAAGAAAAGACCCAATAAAGAAGATTTTAAAAGGAGAGGAAACTGCACCACTATTCAAACCCTGCATAACATCTCCCATCACCCACAACAACTGGTTATGCCAGCTGCAGCTGCTGAGAGTTCACATCCAACAATACGTGGAGGGCCACAAGTTATCTGCTCCTGTTCTAGTAACTCTTTCCTCAATTATTTTGAGCAAGTAGGTGATGTTCAAATATGTTGTTTTTTGTTCTTCAGTGGACTGCAATAGGTCATAAGTGGAAGTTCCTATTCAAATAGATGATTTGACAATTTTTAAAAAAGAAAAAAATAGCTCTAAGATGTAGAAGCAGCTCAGACCTTCATTTAACAATGAAAACTCTGAAGATAACGTGGTTCTCTTCTCAGATATTGGCAGTGATTCCTTTGATCAATAAATGAAGTAAAATAAATGCAAAAGGCAACAGCAGCGATCAAAAATGACACATACAGTATTCTTGCACCCAGGTGATTTTTCTGCTGCCATCCCCACCTCCCTCAAAACCTTTCAGGACTGGAGGACACTCTGGAACACCAACTCATGTATAAGACATGAGCAGCTGCTGCTGAAAAGCAGCATTTACTTTCCCCAACATGCACAAGTGTGCTTTTCCAGGCACACAGGGAGGTGGGAAGATTATTGCTTAGACCTGGCAAATGTATGCAGTCATGTTTCTGTGTCATGAATTTCTAGCATGGTTTATTTTAACAAAAAAAAAAGATATTGAAACAACACCTGAAGGCAGAAGCAGCCTCCCATAGAAGTATGTGTTGCTGGATAACATGCTCAGCACAAACTGCACTTCCCAGATGGCCTACATTGTCATAGGTATGACCCAGAACATCCAGAATAAAAAACACATGGAAAAGCATTGCTTGTTCTGAACATTTCTGTTTTTCTTTGAAAAAGGAACTGGGCATATGGCAGCTCTCTCTAAGCTTAAGCATTAAAGGCTTTTGTTGTGGAAGCTAAAAGCTCCCCAGTAAGTTCTCCCCACATACCCATATTATCTACACCTCAACTGCCGTTTGCTTTAAATATTATTGCCATTACTAAATGCAACAAGATAACTGGAGTACATAATAAATTCTATATATGGGCAAAATCCAGTTGAGGATTATTCTTTTTTCTCTGGGGGAAGTGTAACATCACAGTTTTGCATGACCAAGGACTGCATGGTTTTAGCTTTATGAAGTAATTTTTACTATAGGTAGATACTATGTAAAGCTTCAACACAAACTGGAAAGCAATTAGAACAATATATTCAGACATTAAATATAGAATGTCTGCAGTAAATCAAAATTTGAGTAGGTAAAACGCCCATGCAGAAAACTTGTTAAACTTCTTCACCTCAATTAACAGTGGACCATGTGGATAGAGAAGTTAGCTTATGCCACTCCCACATCTGCTCCAAGTAATATGTATTGCTATGCCATTGGACAAGATAAGAGAAAGAGTGAGAGTGAGAAAGTGAGAGTTCAGTGACATTAATGGGTTACTCATACCATAGATCAAGGTCCTGCAGCTTCAATCCTTGTAATTAAAAAGTGGGAAGGGGCACACTTCAAATAATTCTTCTTATTGACCAGAGACTAAAGGTGCATGAGAAACTAATCCAGTCAGTAAAAAGGGAAGGCTGCAAGATTGGCTGATTTTCTCAGGCAGTCTTATCATCTCCTCAGACTTGTAATGTTTTTTTTCCTATAAAATGTAATACTGTATGGTCAGAAAGTGCTGTTTTTGTCTTGCAACTTAAACTTGCAAGGGAAATTTGAATTCTCTGTCTCATGGATTGGTCCAGTAATGAGATATTACTAAACCATTCTTTGAGGTAGGAAAAAGACTTGAAGATCATGATTCATTGGGCAAGATCTTATGCTTATGCTTAGCTGCCAATTCATTCTGATCCCAAGTAGTTAATGAGAATATATGTTGTTCTTTTGGATTGCCAACTGATGAGGTTATAATTTTAACATATTTTCTCTCTCCTGTTTTTACAGTTTCATTACATTTTAATTTTTGACCTGCAAGTCACCTTGCTTCAGTCTGAAAAATAGAGCTAGATATTTAAATAAAACGTACACATTTCTGCAAGATTTCCAACTTAAAAAATTAAAATGTATTCATGTATTTAGTATAGATATGTTACTTAGCTGCCAACCAAGTGTCTCATCTCACTGTACTTTAAGCTTCCCAGAAATACTCATAGATGTTAAATATTCCAAGGCATTTAAAGTCCGTTACTCAGTGATCTTAGGCAAAGCACAGTCAAAAGACCAACAGCAAGAGAATATTCATTCATAATTTACTTAATTACTATATGAAAAATAGGGAAAGAGGAGAATTAAGGTCAGTCTACTCACCTTGAACACCTCAGAGAAGAAACCAGATCCTATTTTCTCACAAGAAAAGTCATCAAGTCGTGTAAGTCTTGAAAAGGCACTAATCAAGGCCTTGTATGAAGAAGTCCAAACTCTGCCCTTCTGGGACATAGTCCCATCGCCTCCGCCACCCCCATCAAAATCTTCAACGCGCTCCAAGCGTGGTGGAAATCCTGCTATTGAATTTCGCTTACTCCGATCCATCTTGCAAACAATATGGTTCCTTTAGAAAGAAGAGGAGCTTTCACATCCTAGGTGCTCAATTTGTTTTTCTTCTCTCTGGCCGTATACTAAAAATGAAGGAAACAGAATTGAACCATTTTCTTGTCCAAAATCTATTGATAGAATGCTCAAGATGAAGCTATAAAAGTATAATTATACTTGGGTGAATGTAAAGGGGGAAAGGTGCACAATGGTTCATCCCGGGTTTGTAATCAATCTGTGGTCAGAATTGACTCTAGGGGAGCAGAGAAGTTAGTTTTACAAAACTTGGGGTACCTTTTCTTTTAGTTTCAAAAAAGTCAATAACATTAATATCGTGAACTAATGGGATACTAAAGTGTTGCATATTTGCTTGCAAGGTTGAACACAAATGACTGCTACCTTCTCTTGTCTTTTTGGCATGTTAAGGATGTTCCTCTTTCAACAAACCTTCTAAAATCTTTATACTAACTGGTATCTGTTTTGATTTGAACTGGTTTTATGTGTTGTTTTTATATATGCAATTGTTTTAAATGTTTATATGTGCAACTGTTTTATTATTCTCTAAGTCACTTTGGGATTCCCCACAGGAAGAGATTCATAAATGAAAGAAAATAATAATTTATCCTTTCACACACAGTGTTTAACTGAATTTTTAAAATGTATGTTTACCTCCAAATATTAACATTTTAAACTTCTAATTTCAGAATGTGCTAGATCCCTGCACCCCATTCCAGCTAGAGCATGAGTATTGAAGCAATCCTCCACACACATATCTCAGCATGATGAGAATGCAGTCAGTCTGACATAAAAAAGGTAAAGTTAAAGGACCCCTGATGGTTAAGTCCAGTCAAACTTTCATCTTTCTTCATGCTGAGGGAGCCGGCGTTTGTCCACAGACAGCTTTCTGGGTCATGTGGCCAACATGACTAAACCGCATCTGGCACAACGGAACACTGTGACGGAAGCCAGAGTGCACGGAAACACCATTTACCTTCCCATCGCAGTGGTACCTATTTATCTACTTGCACTGGTGTGCTTTTGAACTGCTAGGTTGGCAGAAGTTGGGACAGAGCAATGGGAGCTCACCCCATCGTGCAGATTCGAACTGCCGACCTTCTGATCAGTAAGCCCAAGAGGCTCAGTGGTTTAGACCATAGTGCCACCCACTCCCTGCAGCTGTGCTTGTGCTGTGCTGAGATCCCTGCTTGCCCCAGAGATTCAAGGGAGAGCTCTATCAAGAGCCAGCAGCAATGGGTTGCACTACTGATCCCTAGTTGATATTTTCACCTGAAGTTTAAGGCCATTAATGGCTACTAGCCATGATTGCTATGTTCTATCCCCACTGTCAGAGGCAGTACGCCTCTGAATAGCAGTTCCTGGGAATCACAAGTGGCAAGAATGCTGTGGCCCTCATGTCCTGCTTGTAGGCTTTCCTTAGACATCCGGTAGGCCACTTTGGCCTGAACCAGTAGGACTTTTATTATGTTGTTACCCAGAAGCATTGTAGCAATTGACTCACAAGGCCACTCAACCACTAACCTAGCAGTCACTGCCATGATGCCCATGAAGGCCTTATCTGGTGCCCCAGAATTAAGAATGATCCTCAGATTCCCAGTTTATAGTTTAAATAGATTTTATAGCATTTTCAGAACAAGAGATATGAGGTAAATGCCCAGACACCATAATTTGCTTTTGTAACAAATTAGCCTGTTCAACCCTTTCCATGCTTTACTACCCCCACCTTATATATTTGGTCACCTTTCGCTGGTACTGGGGAATACTCCCTGTTGTCAATAGAAAGCAGCAGCAGCAGCATCATTGTATTTGAGGGGGGAAATCAGTATTGTTTAATCTCCACAATCAGAATTTATGGAGGTAAGGAGCAGCAATGACTATACCCGCCCAAATTTTGGGTTTTGCCATGCTCACCTGCCCCCATGGCAGCCAAGCAGTATAGAAATGAAAATGATGATGATGATGATTATGTGTTATGCCTCTCTTCCCTATGGCAGCCAGAGGTATCACAACAATCAAGCAACATAAATATTGTTAAATCTTGTGATTGATGACCACAAGACTTTCTCAAAATTTAAGATGTGAATTCTGGTCTTAAAAAGTTAGTGCCCACTGTATTAATCTATTGGATTGCCTTGGTATGTCATTTAAAGGTAGTTTATCTTGCTTCCACCTTACTCTGTAAGACAAGGGAAATTTATCACCCACAAATTAGCACTTTTTACAATGCTCTGAAGATGTGGTATCAGCATCTTCTACATCTTATCCTTTTGTGAAGTATTTTAAATGCATAGCCTCTGTCAGTGATTACTGCTTCTCCAAAAAGAAAACTCCTGGTTTTAGCTAGCAGTATCATATTTCTCACTTCCCACAGATGGAATCAGTCCCAAGAGGTGACCTGCTTTACCCTGTACTATTCTGGTTCAGACAGAGCCTGTCACTACATAGCGTACTAGTTTGGTGGAAATTAATTCACATTATAAAAGGACGTCTCACATTAGCAAAGCAAAGTCTAAACCCAATAAAGTGACCAGGCATCAACTTTCTGAATGGAGCCAGGGAGTCTCAAATTTATACTTCACACTAGACAGACTGGTATTTTTAATCTTGGAACCTAGTTGTGGTGCAAAAACAAACAAAAAACCTCACACAGAATTTATTCCTTCAATGCTTATGCCAGTTAATATGCAGGAAACTTTCAACTACTATAACCATATTAAAAAAAACACAGTTACAATTGCCCATTCTAATCCTCTAACCTGAACCTAGCTTGCCTCCCCAAGAAGACTCCCCCCAATGAACTGAATTTCACATCTCCCTAGTGCAACTGAGGAAAGTGGAAGATGGATTAGTGCAGGGGTCAGCAAAGATTTTCAGCAGGGGGCCGGTCCACTGTCCATCAGACCTTGTAGGGGGCCGGACTATATTTTGGGAAAAAAATATGAACAAATTCCTATGCCCCACAAATAACCCAGAGATGCATTTTAAATAAAAGCACACATTCTACTCATGTAAAAACACACTGATTCCCAGACCGTCCGCGGGCCGCATTTAGAAGGCGTTTGGGCCGCATCTGGCCCCCGGGCCTTAGTTTGAGGACCCCTGGATTAGTGTATACCATGAATTCCAGCTTGTGTCTTCCAAAAAGTGAGAGCATTACATGTTTCGCCCCAAACTACATGCACTATCCCCTTATTCACTTCTATCCACCCAAAACTTTTCCTACTTGCTCAGGCCCTGCACCCATGACACCTAAATGTATTTTTCGTGTTCAGAGGCAGTACCAAATGCTACAGATGAACAGGGCTAACTGTGATACAGTATTCTCATGACCTACTTGAATTCCCAGAGATGTTGTATTGGTCACTACTGGAAACAGGATGCTGAACTAGATGGAATACAAAGCAAAGGAGGGGCCTGAACCCCAAATTTGCTCTTGCAACATTTTACGTAAGACAAGCTAATGAGTTTGACACAAGTGAATTACCCAAGGCTATGAACAAAGTACTGTACAAGGCAAATGTGAGGTCTATGCTACATGTACAAGGCAAATGTGAGGTCTATGCTACAAACATTAAATTCCTCAAATCAATTTCCCTTTTAATTTACTCTTGAACACTCATTTCCTTCTGCTTTCTTTCAACCCATTTTTCTGTTACCACCTGCCTAACTCTCATTACTGTATATGCAACCACTCTTCTCTTCCTACAACTTAAGAAAACAGGACATCATAAAATTCAAAGGACATCAGTTGTCCAATCAACAGCTGTGCACCAACATCCTGATCACCCTCCTGCCTCTACAATTACTACCTTGCCTCTACAATTACAACCTTCCACTGTATTATAGTGAAGTCAGTCATGCACTACTCAGTGCAAGTCAATAGGGGCCTGTAAACCCTTTTAGCATTCCTGTACATGCCCTGATAACTCTGAGGCTGTACAGTGGTACCTCAGGTTACATACACTTCAGGTTACATACGCTTCAGATTAAGAACTTTGCTTCACGATAAGAACAGAAATTGTGCTCTGGCGACGCAGCAGCAGTGGGAGGTCCCATTAGTTAAAGTGGTGCTTCAGGTTAATAACAGTTTCAGGTTAAGAACGGACCTCCAGAACGAATTAAGTTCTTAACCCGAGGTACCACTGTAATTATTTTAAAATATTTTTTCCCTTCCGTTTGACAGATTTTAACGTGAACACGCTTTTCAGAAAGCTCCTTGCTAAATTTTATTTTATTTCAATTACGTGACTGCATATCAATTTCCAATAATTTTTTTTAAAAAAATATTTTTGAATGACAAACCTGCCAGCATATTGGATATACTGTAATGTTGTAATTACCCAAATGTGAAACTCATGACTTACAGTCAGTTACAATTACAATCTCCCACTCTACTTTGTAAGCTTATGGAATGAATAAAATAAAATAGCCCACATAAGCCATCCTGTGCATCCCTGAAGGAGGATAATGCCAGGATAAAACAAATAAAACCAGGTGTGTTTATTTTTTTATTCCTCTTCAATCTTGTGTTCCTGTTCAGATATGCCTACAGTTGCAGCATATACTAATAGAAGCTAGCTACAGTATGTGGTTTACTCAGGAAGGGAGAGGGCAGAAATTCTCCAGAAACAGTTATAGAGCACAGAAATACTTGGGAATGCTAGTTCTTAAATGGGAGGTGTATTTGTGTGTACCGGTAACTTTCCTACCAAGATGCTTGAAATGAGCTGACATTTACAAAAGAGCATTCTGGACTTTTTGACTGTGATCAAAGGACGAATTAAGCCAACTTTTTATTTTCAGACCCCTGCAATAATCTCCTGCCTTTGTTATGTCTGGAGCTAATGGGAGGTGTAACCAAAAACACCTGGAGGGCACTAGCTAATAAACTATTGAACAGCTCAGTGGCCCATCTATCTCATTATCTTGACCTACAAAAAATGCTTCAGGTAATTCCCATTCTGCCTGCCCAAAGTGCAGGCCAGCAGATATAATGCCCCAAGGATTTCCACCTGTAGAAAACCCCAAACTGGGTATCCCAGACAGGGAGAGATTAAACAAGTCTAGAATTTTCTAGTTCCCAATCTAGGCCTGACAGCCACACCAGAGCAGGTTTTACCTGGCCCCCACCTTCCATTGCAGACAGCAGGGGCAGCAGGGCTACAGATGCAACAGTGGTTTCATCCCTCAATCACACCCTGCTGCTGCTCAGCCAGGGTTAGAATAGCTCTGTCAATTTTAAAAGGAATCCATGTCTGTAGGAGTATTACCAGCATAAGCAAATCTAAGGCAACAAAAGGATTCATTGCAGAACCAGAGGAAAGAGACTTTCTGGAAAAATGAAAGTATGAGCAGAAGCCTAGCCCTGTGGGTAAGGAAATTGGACAGATAGTGCTTTGTTATTCATCCACACAAGGAACAGTCATTGTCAGCTTTTATTTTTCAATTTACAGGATATCAGAACCTAACAAAAGCCACAATGGAAGCATGACAAAGTCAGTGGACATAACTTATTCAAAATATTTTTGTTCTCTTGAATTACAGCTTACAACAATGCAGACTTGGGCACCTACAGAACACTTACAGAAGTGCAAACATAGCAATTTAAACACAGGGTTGTATCCAATGTTGTCTGTGCATAAGCAAAGCAGACCTTTGCTCACGCAATAAGACTTCACCACCATCTCTCTTCCCTGCACCTCCAAAGCTGCTCTGGAGGGTTGGAAAAGAAGAGGACATTGCGCAAGCGAAGTCCAGTTGCACAACATTGCATTCCATCCATGTGCTACAGCTAAGGACATTATTAATAGAGCTCTACACCAGTCATTTGAAAAAAGAATAATAATAATAAAAAAGTGAACAGGCAACTTGTTTGATCATTGGTGAGCAATCTTATCTAGGTCATGATTTATAGAGGAAAGGTGCAATCTATATGCATTTACGTCAGCATGTGTTCTGCTATCAAGATGCAAGTCCTCAAGAGCCTTTCCAGACTTTTATCCTTTCACTGACAAATAGTTGTTACAAGATATCTTTCCCACAGCTGCAGGAAAGTCATACAGTATTCACACAGGAGTGATCCGTAACTTTATTACTCCAGCAGTCCACCTAATGGTTAGTGCCCACAACTCTCATGATGGAAATGCTCTACATATTCTGCACCATTTTAAAAAAAATTAGACTGATTAACTAGCTCGGGGGTCAGCAACCTGCGGCTCCGGAGCCGCATGCGGCTCTTTTACACGGCTGCCGCGGCTCCGGGGCGGATACACCCACCCACTTCTCCAGCTGGCAGCGACCGCCCTCCAGCTGGCCGGCGGCCCGCCCTCCGGAGGCTGAGGGCGCTGCTCAGGGGCGTACCCAGGATCACCTGGCCTTGAACAGCGGGGCAGCGGGGCTCGGAGGCGGTGGGGACGCAGTAGAGGTGGTGCAGCTCAGCCGAGGGCTCTGGCGGGGAGCGCGCCTGAGGCGCGCACGCTCCTTTGGGAAGAGATGGAGCTGGGCGAGCGGGAGGGGGAACTTTGAAGACCCCGCCTCCGCCTCCGAAGCAGGCGCCCATGGGAGAGGCCGCCCCCCAAGCCTGCCTGGCGGGACCAACCCAGCCCAGCTCCGGGAGTCTTCCTAGCGTGAGAGGCGGCCTTGGGGTGGACAGGGGAGCTCCGGGGTCGGCGGCTATGTGGGACCCCGTGGCATCCAGAGGCAGCTGGGAGGCGGGACGGGATGGGGGCAAGAAGGGGGCCTTCAGACGCGTCCCCGCACGGGCACTGGAGGCCAGGACTCCTCGGCTGGGTCGTGGGACCGCGGGGGAGGGCTGGCCACGGTTCCTCTCGGAAGGCTGCTGGCTGCTGCATCGAGGCGACGACGAGGTAGGCAGCTGGGGGCTGGGCCAGGGGCGGCGGGCGGCGGGCGAGGGGGTAAGCCCTCTTTTTAAAAATGGTCGAGGAAGCGGTGCCTGTTTCCCTGCCGCTGCCTCCTTCGCTCCTGGTTCCGCTCGCAGCCTCAGACCGCGCTCTCGCGGGCACGCGTCTCTCTCCGCCCCGGAGCAAGGCCGGGACGTTTTGCAGTTTTTCCTCTGTCCTGAGTGTGTGTTAGGGGAGCCTTGACAAAGCACCTGTTGGCGTGGAAGAGAGGAGTCCTAACTTGGATCTGTGTTCATGTGCAAAATCTATCGCCATTGTCATTAAGGGGGCAGGGAACTCCCCTAAAAAGGTTTGAACACTACGAACTACTACAGCCACCTGTATGCAAGTCAGCACAAACATCACAGGCTTCTCTGGTGGAATTCTGTGCTTTATTTAGCAAGAGAGGAGGTTGGAAGAGGTGAGCATAGCCTCTGGTCTGGAATATTAAGGGTAAAAGACACTAAGATTATTGTAAAAGCCAGCAGTCTTCAATAAGACATGGGACAAACATTTAACACAAGTGTGCAGTTGAGGACTCATTTTTTAAAAAAAACAACAACAAATCAAATATTTGTATGCTGTTGCAACCCACCTTGGATCAGGCTGTGACCTGGTAGTGGTCCCCAGGGTGGATAAAAATGAATGATTTTTTTAAAAAAAAATTTTTTATTTAAATCGGATTTTTTTATTTAAATCGGATTTTTTAAAATTTAAATCGTATTTTTAAAAATAAAATGCAGTGTTATATTTGTTTTAAATGTCACAATGGTTTTGCGGCTCCCAGTTTTTTTTCCCCTTCGGAAACGGGTCCAAGTGGCTCTTTTGGTCTTAAAGGTTGCAGACCCCTGAACTAGCTGAACCAGGCATAGGCAAACTCAGCCCTCCAGATGTTTTGGGACTACAACTCCCATCACCCCTAGCTAACAGGACCAGTGGTCAGGGATGGTGGGAGTTGTAGTCCCAAAACATCTGTAGGGCCGAGTTTGCCTACGCCTGGAACAATACTTACTGCAATGATCATTTAACTTGTTTAATATTACAAACTTGGAAACACAAGCAAGCTACCTCCCTACTTCATCTTTTTTGTATTATGTATGTATAATTTCCCCTATTGAGTATGCATTCTTTTTTAAAGGCAAAAGCAGTGAACAGGCAATCCCACCAGAGCACAGCTTCCCTTATGTATCCTGTGGGACATGAAATTGCATTGCTGGTGCTGGACTGGGACTGGAATTTAACATCAAAACTGTTTTCCTTTTTTAAAATCACCAGGAAATGCCCTAAGTTACACAAAGCAAGGCTTGGCTACAAATAAGGACCTCACAAGTGACCAGTCACAAGATACAGTTAGAAACCACATATCTCACCAATTACAAGAAACTGGTGACAGATAAGAGAAGATGGCTATTACCATTACTGTATGTCCTATGACGGTGTTAGACTACATGTATTGAATCAGATCCAGGGTCCAGGCCTTATGCTCTTAAATAAGAGTGCATAGTCAGGATTGTTTAATACATATTAGTTATGCTTTAACTGTGAAGAGGTCCCAAGTATATAGTCTCACTTTGTAAATTAAAAACATTTCAGTAGAACATACTGTAGATGCCCAAGAACATTAGACTGCTGATTTACATGATCAATCCTCTACACAAAGCTGTTTCTTTTCTAAAGCATCAATTTGCAAAACAGTATATGAAATGCAAAGTTCCTGTGCGCATATGCAAGTAGTAATTCCAGACAGAAACCAAAATGCCAACAGAGAATGGCCCATTGTCCCCTTCCTATTCTATTTACAGGTAGGTAGCCGTGTTGGTCTGCCATAGTTATAACAAAATAAAAAATAAAAAAATTCCTTCCAGTAGCACCTTAGAGACCAACTAAGTTTGTTCTTGGTATGAGCTTTCGTTTTTTGTTTTTCCTATTCTATTGGTATTGCAAATGTTTCCCTGTTGGGGTTTTTTATTTTACTCTTGCCACAACCTATCATATATATTAGGAAACAAACTCAAATAGCCAAGTTTTCATAGAAAACCAGAGTACAGATTCTTAATTAGGAAAAATATTTATACAGTATCTACACTTTTGCAACCAATATTGTCCTTTAGAACGCTTGTCTACTATCATATTCCCTAACTATTCTATTCAATTTCTCCACATCATACTTATTTTACATCACTATCATTCCATCATTTACTTGCCTTTTCTAAGCTAAAAAAGTCCCAAATAGTGTCACCTTTCATCATAAGGGAGTTGCTCTATCTCCTTTTCATGTAGTTTGTCTCTAAAAGGAAGTGAAGCAAACCACTATTGTAAAAGAATGCTTAGATGAACAGTATACTTGCTCAGAAAAGTAATACATCTTACATTAAATATTGTAGAATATAAGTATACATTTAATATAGCCATTTTTCTTTAATATGCATTTCTTTAAAGTCAAGAGAAATGGCAGAAAAAATGTTATTGAAATGGTGAGACATGTGACACACACGTCACCATTTTCACTCTTTCACACCAAGAACAATGAAAGTATTTATGATGCATACACTAATGTAAAAGGCCTTTGAAGGCCTTATCTCAGGTTTTAAATTGCAAAAGTCTTATTTACTTTGTAGATCTACAAAGCAAGGTAGGGCTGGAATTCAAGTGCAATTCAAAAAATGTTTTATTCAGAATTGCAGATACTGAATTCTATGTAGCTTTCTAACAAATAGAAAACTTCACCAACAATAAACTTTAGAAAAACTATAGGAACAATGTCAAAGAAAAAGTGAAAAAGTGTGTCAACTTCAGAGACAATTAATCAACAACCTAAGTGACAAAAAGTATATAGTCCTACTCTACATACAACAGTTTATTATACCTTCCATTAAAAGCAAACCCATGTGCAACATAAACAAAGACAAAAAACGATAATTAAACCATCACAGTGAGCATTCAACTTTCCCATTCAAGTAAGATCAGCCCTTTTCATGGAAACAGCAACCCAGAAGCAACAGTAGCAGGGCCCTGGGATTAAGCAATGCTGGATATTTCCAATTGCATCTTTCAAAGCATCCCAGCAAAGACAAACCTTCTTAACCAAAATCAGTAAGATGATGAGATTCATTACTTGAAAAGTTCTGGGTATTAAACAGCATGGTGGAGGCTGGCAGAGAGAAAGAGAAAAAGGCAAGGAAGTCATCTCCCCTCTTCCCCTTCACCATCTTTACCTCACACCCTCAGCCAGGTGGCTAAATACTTCTCCATCTTTGACCATTTCCTGCTATTGAGGACCAAAAGAATGGCTTTGCATTACTTTTTAGGGCTTTTTTTAAGGGAAAGAAGAGAGAATGGGAGTTCTGCAAAGTGCTGTCAAACTAGAGAAGAATCCCCTCGCCCTCGTGTTCCTGCCCTCACACTTTTCCTTCACAACACTCCCACAAAATACACAACTCGGGACAGCCCTCCAACCTTCCTCTGCCTAAGAGGCCCCTAGCCTCGCTCCTCAGGCTCCCGTCTTCAGGAACTCACTCTTTTGACAGTCATTTTCCTCAACATCACCACCAAAGGGGTGGGAAGGGGAAGGGGGGTGGTTTCCACGCTCCTTTCGCGCCTCAGAACTCGCTGCCGTCCGGGGCCCCGCCGTCCGCTAATCCCATCCCCGCTTCCCGGCTCATTGTCACCCCCCTCCACAGCCCCCACCTCTCGCATCCCACGCGCGAACCAGCCTCTCTCGCCTCCGCCCCCACGAAGCGCCCGCCGCCCGCACTCACACCGGACCTCGCTCTTTACCTGCCTCAGCGAGGAGGGGCGGTGGGCTCCGCGCACCAAGAAACGGCTCATATTCACCCGCTCCTTGGGAAGCGACCAAGACTCCAGCAGCGCTTCAGCCGGGGAAAGAGGTCTAACGCCCCGCCGTGAACGTCCGGGCGGGGCGAGGGGGCGCAGAGACAGGGCGACCTGGGACTCTTTCTTCCAGAGGGAACGGCAAGGCTGGGCCGCAGCGGCCTGGGGCCCTTCCCCACCCCCCCGCCCACCGTCCTCCGCAGCGCCGAGGAAATGAGACGGCGCACCTTCACACCAGTCCAGCGGCCGCTGCAGACCAACTGAGTCGCCTGTCTGGCTCGAAGCCACCACAGGACGGAGAAGGGCGGAGCTAACCTCCCCCCTCTACTATATCCGCCAATCCGCATGGACTGGAGTCTGATTGGCGGCTCCCGCGGCTAATCATATCGAAGACTTAAGCACGGTCGAGGTGTGGGTCGCCTTTTGCTTAGCGAAAGAGCGCTTGAGTGACAGGCCAGCTTGACTCAAGCGCAACAACAGCTTCGACTGAAGCCAGCGAAAGGGCGGGGAAGAGCGAGCAGGGGGAGGGGAGGAGAAGGAGGGTTGCTAGGGGAGCTTCAGAACTATTGGCCGCCAGTCGAAGGCGGATGATAAACAAGGCGTCACGCCAATGAGAATGTGCTTACCAGTGACTGCAAAGCCTGGGAGCCAATTCTAAACTGCTTACCCAGGAGGAGGGATAATACGGATGTCAACGCAGGCTCAGACCTTAGTTAGCGCTGAGAGACAGTGAAGAGTCATGAACTGCCTGGGCGCTGGACGGGTGGGGGGCAAGATTTGCTGAGTGGGCGTTTGGATATGCAGCAGTGTTTGTAGTAATAAAAACACACACGTGCACGCATAATAATAATAATGGTTAATTAGTGTATTACTGTGTCATGAGATGACCAAAATCTTCCTGACACAGCACATGTGGAACTTGAAGGCGTTGAGGCATCGCTCCTGGTGTGTGCAAGTTGCCCAGGTCTCACTGCCATAAAAACTGTGTGATCAACACATAAACCTGGTAACCCTTCATCTTGGTATTGGTTGTTAGCGTTACATTCTCCCAAACCCTTTTGAAGAAGGCAAGCCATTGCCATACTTGCCTTGCCCACATTCCCAGCATGTTCGCACTCCTGTCTCTGCAAGATCTACACTGGCTTGGTCATGTCCACAGAATGGAAAATGGCAGCGTCCCCAAGGATGTGCATTACAAAGATGTATGCAAATGTGCCATGAAGGCTGGCAACATTAACTGTGCTTTGTGGGAATCCCTTGCAGATGACCCACAGTGCCTGGAGACAGGTTGTGTATCCACAGCAGTGATCAGTAAAGGAATGATCACTGGGAGGAGCACAGAAAGAAGAAACACCATGGTACAGCTGCATCAGCACAACCAGATGCCTTCATCTGCCCCACCTGCAACAAAACATGTCTCTCTCATATCAGTCTCTACAGCTACATCAGCACTGTAACCCTCCAATGATCTGACTTCACCCCTGAAGGTGGACTCTTCCATTGTCTCCCAAGACAGAAGGATGGCAACCAATTATAGTGGTACCTCGGTTTACGAACTTAATCCGTTCTGGAAGTCCGTTCTTAAACCGAAACCGTGGTGCGCTTTCCCTAATGAGGCCTACCGCCAGTGCCCTTCCACCATTCAGATTCTGTTTTTAGACCAACGTAAACTTCACAAACTGGGACACCTCTTCCGGTTTTGCGGAGTTCGTAAACCGAATCGTTCGTAAACAGGGCTGTTCTTAAACCAAGGTACCACTGTGTTAGCATTTTAAGATACATAAATTAATGTCAGTTCTGTGTGTCCATTGCCTAGCAATGAAAGTTACACTTACAGTATGAGGCCAATTCGCCTCATTTACACTGTGTATCTGGTGGGTAGTGCTCTTATTAAAATGCAATGTGCATTATTGTCCTCATTCATCTTTAAAATGTGGAAATTATTTCCATAAGAGCCTAAGACTTTAGTTTCTTGTTCCAGAAGATAATGAAGGGAATCTTTAGATGAAACGGCACTGTAACACAGGAGATCCATCCACACCACTCTGCCCAGTGAATCACACTGCCTCAGCAACAATGTCATGTGCTCCAAATATGTAAAGATAGAATTAATACACATTATTGCTCCCTTACCTGTCCATGAAAGAGATCTTGCTTTGTGTTTTGAAATGTAAAGATGTTGTGCTTCAGGTTTTTTTTTTAAAATTATTATATAACATGGATAGCAATTATATTGAAAATGCACTGCAGGTGTCAAGATCTCGTTTGACATATACTTGAGAGACAGACTTACCTCTTATATACCCAGTATATAAGACACTAATCAAGCAACATCCAATCAAGTCAAACATTAAAAACAAACATGTTTTAACTATGTGCCTGTGTGCCTGCAGTTGAGGTGGGTGCTTCGGGGAGGGGCTTTGTTCTCACCAGCCAGCAACCCAACTTCCAAGGTGCACAACCTAGTGGATGTGGCACTAAGGTCAGGGATTTATAAGATTCATTCAGGGATTCACCTGAGTGAATATGCATAGAAGAAAACACTCCTCGAAGTAACCTGATCCTGGATCACTTAGGACTTTAGAAACCAGCATTTCTAATTATTTTCAGAAGAACTAGCAACCAATGAAGATATTTCTACACTTCCCATATCACACCTTGATCCCCAATGGCTAGTGATAGACAGTAATTAGAAAGTCACATTTTTAAACAGCTGCAACTTCCAAATAGTCATCAAGTACTGGCCCATGCAAAATACATTACAATGGTTCAAAATTTAAGTCTGAACATCTCTTACTTTTGTCACAACCAAAAGTTATGCCTGGTATGTGCAGATGATTTAAGAAACTTATCGTTTTTATTTAAATGTCCTATTAAAACAGCTGGGCTTCATGATGCACATATATAATATGACTACTCTACACCTACAAAAGAAGAAGAAAACCTCATGCATCAATATACCAACTATACCTCTATGATTTTGAATCAGTATTGGAGCAGTGGGCTGCATAAATTCAATTCCTGATCACTGTGTACCCTTAGGTAAGTCACTAACTCCAATCCTAATTTGCTTCTCACTGTAGCAGTGAGGATGAACAGAATAAGAACTGCAAAGCACTTTGTGCTCTGGTGTTACAAAATATCAATTACAGCTTTGAAACATGATAACTGCCCTTCTCTTCAGGTTTCCAACTCAAAATACTGTAGATACCCACTGCAGCAGAGACTTACCTGATTATGCACCTAGCATAATGCAAAACAGTTATCCCATACTACATTGTAACCACTCTTAGTATGCTCCTCTTGGTACTCATAATTGAGATGGTGAATTAAATTAACTTTTCAATTAATATTTATCAATAGAGTGGGTGAATTCTAAAGAGGGAAAAAATGTGATCTTGAGTGGGTATGTAGCATTGTAGTTATAAAAAGGCATAGATCCCTTCTGTACAAAGCGTTGTTGCCATAGCCTATCAGGGCTTCTCTATAAAAGTCAGATTTCTCTTTTCTTCTATGTCCTATGATATCCAGATTACAAATCAAATTTCTCAGGAATTTGATGCAGCTCTCTAGCAGCATGTGGGGTTGTTCACGTTTTTGTTCTTGATTCAAGTTTAAATATCACTGTTAGTATAAGCAGATCAGTTAATAATAGCCCTTACTTTCTTGGGAGTAAGCCCCTCTGAATTCAACAGACTTTGTGGTTAGGCTTGTGGCAAGTACACTGAGCCTGCAGTCCTGTATCCACTAACCTGGGAGCAAGTCCCACCAAACTCAGTGAGACTTATTTCTGAAAAGAGGGCAGTGCTATGAAACGTTAAAGGATGGTGACATCTAGTGTTCAAAAGAGTGAACAATTTAAGTGTTTACAGGTACTGTATCTGGAATTAAAATCCTTTGAGAATGGTGTAGCAATTCTACTTACTTAAAAATGGCCAGTTAGTTAATATTTGTTTCAGCTGCCCCCTCCTTCAGCTATCTATGTCTGGTATCATGCTGTAATAAATGCATTGCATGTGAGTCTGTCCTCATAAACTTCAGCTGCTCCAGAAAACATCAGAAAGACAACTGACCCTAAATCAGCCTTTCCCAACCATGTGTCCCCAGTTTTTGCAAGACTACAACTTCCACCACCAATCTCCACTGGACATGATGGCTAGGGATGATGGGAGTTGTAGACCAACAACATCTGGGGACCCAATGTTGGGAAAGGCCACTTGGAACCTAACTCACCAGTATTAAACACATTTCTCCTGCTTTCAAAGCCTCCCCAGAAGACTCAAACTAAATTCTAAGGGCTGTTTCAAATAAGCAGGGAAGCCAAGTGGTACCACCTTGTAAAAACTGCATTGTTTCATATGATAGGATGGAGAATTATACATCTGAATATTCCCAAACTGCAAGGAACACAGTAATCTCTACCTCAGGATGGAGTCTACTTCAAGCCATTTCTACATGTTCGAACCGCTTCTCAATTATTTTCTAAGGCAGGCCGGGATGGGGAACCTATGGTCCTTCACATGCTAATGGACTTCAACTATTATCAGCTCCAGCAAGCATGGCCAATCGTCAGAGATGATGGGTATTGTAGTTCAACATCATCTGGAGGACCACAAGCTCCCCATCCCTGTTCAAAGGAATGCTCCAAAAATTACTTTTCCCAGCACAGAGATTGGCACATCTTCCCTGTCCGCAGCATCGTAGGAAGCTGCTCGGGCGCCTGGGGCAGCGTGCCCAGGGGTGGGGCGATCCACCCATAGGGACGGGGCAAGGTGAGCTGCCCATGGGGCAAGGGCGGGGTGAGCCGCTCATAGGGGCCTCCGAAGTCTGCCTGCCTCCTCCCACTCAGCCGTCCTACAGCTGGAGGGGAGGTAGCGGGTGGACAGTTTGGGCAGTGCAGAGCCTGCGTGCACCCAAGCTACCGCATCTCTCCCAGGAGAGACGTCTGGCTCAGGTGTGCTGCAGGCTCTGTGGTGAGTGCCGCCTGGCATTTTGTCACCCCCATCAGTGGCGATACCCAGGGTGGCCTGTACCCACCGAACCCCCTTCCTCTGGCCCTGCCTGTCCATATTTGCAGTGTGCATTCCACTTGTGTTGCCATTCACATGCACAGAAATGAATGCCTTTGCCCATTCCAGCAAAGAGATTAACTTCTAATCTCTGTGCCTTAAAAATGAATGACTGCGGCAAAACCTAAAATAGAGGACAAGGGCAAAAGCTAGAGGAAAAGATAGGATCTGCCAAAAGTGATGCAGTAAGGTAGGTAGGGTGGTGAACTGTTTGTAAAAGACGAGGGAGATATTGTAGTTTTCAGGAGAAGTGGGTCTGGTGGGAGAAGGCTTGGCAAAGGGTAAAAGGCTGTTCCAGCAGCAATCCCAGAGTGTGGCAGCAAGACAGACAACTCATTGAGTTTTCCATTACTTCCTGAAGAGTTTAAAAGCAGCACTGGAAGGAAAGGATCAAAGTTAATGTTTCACAAGGGCAACAATGCTTTCTTATTTATCTTCCCTTCACATACAGGAAGGCCAAGGAAGGCAGGCATCCTGAAAACCACACTCCAGGAAGCTCTGCTCATTTGCTGTGCATCCTGCCCTTCCCTCCATCCCCAGCCCTTCATCTAATTATACTGTACTCTAATATGCCTGCAGACAGATCTTCAGTCCTTGGATTATATCACACCAGATGGCTTTGTTCCTCTAAAAGTGATATGCTGCTAAACTGGGATGGAAGGAGGGAACAAAGAAATAACCGACCCCCTTTCTTATCATTCTGGATTGCTTTGTCTTGCATTTTGTTTGCACGACATTTCCTTCCCAGGATACACTACTGCTTTTATTTTTAATCATGTGAATGCTCCTAAGCAACCTGTGAAATTATTCTCTCCAAACATATATTAAGTGTGGAAAAACCTTTTTTAAAATATGAGAATATTGATTATGTGGCAACCTGCTTCCAAAGGCAGTTAAGAAATCTGGTCCATGTAGTAGAAAGCACATTACAGAAGGGATCCACACTGCGTCTCCTACACAGTCTGCAACCTGTGAAGAATGAAAGTGGTGTGCTACTTTATAGCAAAGATGCACAAAAGACCCTGGATTGTGCATCACTGCTTAATCAGAATTAGTGACAAGAGGAAGTCCATCCCTCTGAAACAATATCCAGCTCTGACAGATAACATTCGCAGAGATGCCACATCCTCTAGGAGCAAAATGCCTCATTATCAATTTTCAGTCGCACTGTGAATGACTAATTTGCACAGAGATAGGGTTGCTGCTTGCCAGCTTTTTCCCTGTGCTTTTGGTAGCTATGGGACCATCAGAAATTTAGCAACACAGCTTTTATTGGCATGGAAATACAGTGACAGGGGCAAAAACCTCTCTGCCTGCTAAATTCTACTTACAGTATAAACAAAGCTGCTAAACTTTAACCCAGAGCTATGCTTGCTATGCTTTTTGCAGAAGAATATGCATTTGTCTATTTAACAAAAAATGTTGAGTGCCTAGTAAAGGTAAAGGGACCCCTAACCATTAGGTCCAGTCCCAGATGACTCTGGGGTTGCGGAGCGTACAGCTTCCGTATCATATGGCCAGCATGACTAAGCCACTTCTGGCGAACCAGAGCAGTACACGGAAACACCGTTTACCTTCCCGCTGGAGCAGCACCTATTTATCTACTTGCACTTTTTGACGTGCTTTCAAACTGCTAGGTTGGCAGGAGCTGGGACTGAGCAACGGGAGCTCACCCCATCGCAGGGATTCGAACTGTCGACCTTCTGATCGGCAAGCCTACCTAGTAATAATTAGTTGTACATCCAACTTCCTCAAAGCATGCTGGTGAATTGTGGTTGCTGTTACACTTTATCTCAGGGGTCCCCAGTATAACACCCTGAGTCTCCCAATTTTATTTTATTTTTAATTGTGAAGGGGGTTATTTTATTTTTTTGGTTGTTTGTAGGCTGTTGCTTGCTCTTTTGTCTGTGCCTTCATTGTTTTTGGGTATGCAGACATTTTGCTAACTGAGGACTGGGCTTCTGAGCATCACTAGTTTTTCTTCTGCAAAATGAGTATTTTGTGGTGCCCACAACAGTTTTTTTTTTTTTTTAGATTTTCAAATGTGTCCCTAGGCCCAAAAAGGATAGGAACTCCTGCCTCATACAATAGAAGATTTCACTAAGGATCAGGATTCTACTACTCTAAGTGCTGTATGGCATTATATTAATTCCTGTCTATACCACAACCATGCATTTTTGGTATAAAGGCTGCCTCAAAGCATGAAGGTGTGTGTGCCTGTTGTCAGTGTCCTAGTGTGGTGTAGTGGTTAGTGTGTTGGACTAGGACCTGGGAGACCAGGGTTCAAATCCCCAAGTAGCCATGACTCTCAGTGGGTGCCCTTGGGCCACTTAGTCACTCCAAGCTTAACCTCCCTCACCAGGTTGTTATGAAGATAAATTGGGGAGGAAGAGAACGATGTATGCCACCTTGAGCTCCTTCAGGAAAGGTGGGGTGTAAATGTGATAAATAAACAGAGCAGGATAATAAAATGCAGGACATTGCCCTCCTTAATGCTGGTGCAGAAACCATCTTCTGAGTATTGTTACAACCAATATATAGTATTGCTTATTATTATTCAAAGGCAAGACAAATAAAGGCTGGCCAGCGTATAAGGAAAGCCAACACAGGTCACAAAAGGGATTACACAAGCGCAGGCAGGCATTTTCCTAGCACAAGACCAAAGTATTAAAGGTTGTCCCATGCCACTTCTAATAAAACTTTGTATTTGTTTTAGGTGTGGTGGATATGGAAGGCACACTTCCAAACTACAAAACATGCATTTATGTGAGAACTCCCTAAACACCAATCCTGGTTGCAGCTGGTCTATTAAGATCCTGCAGTTGATACAACATCAAACAACCTCTGTGCTTTCCTGACCAGCTATAAAGTAAAGGCAGTTACAAAGTTCATCAGGGCTGGCCTGCAACACTTTTGCAGTCTCACATGGAATATGTGAGCCAACGCCAACCCCCAAATCAAGTGACATACTGTATTACTAAAGGCTTGCCAATGTTTTTTTGGCACCTGAGATGGAAAGTCCCACAAATATTTCTCCCTGAGAGTAGAAATACAATAATAAAAAATTAAATAACTAATAATTTCACGGCCCTTTTGTGACACCCAAAATCAACAGTCTGAGGCTGCTACTTCATTATGCCTAATGGCAAGACTATCCTTATCAAGAAGTGGATGTTGCTCTTAACTATTCCCTGGTTCCTACCATATTGTTTGACCCGTTTATGGACTTAACCTTGTGACAATGGTGGCTGCAGAGTTCATATTTTTGCCATCACTGTTGCATCTGCTCATTGTCACCCAATAGAGCTCTTTAGGGTGATGAAGGGCCTCCAGGGAGTGGATGTTCTAGAGCTTTCAAAGACCCACTGTGAGTAAGTTATCTGTACATTTTGCAGACAAAGTCACTCACATCTACACTAACTCAGATGCCACTGTTGTTACAGTGTCAGAGATGGGTAGGGCTAGTGTATTGTTTGGTCAGATTCCTATGCTTACCTTTTGGCTTGTACAGTCTGAGCATGTGGACAACCTGTTTGCAGGTTTGAGGCCTTCAGGCAGTTCTGGGATAGATGAGGGGGTACAAGCTGAAGCTTAATCCATAAAAGATGGAGATGCTGTGGATGAGGAAACCTGACTCCTCCAGAAAAAGGTTTGCAACTAATCTTAGACCAGATTGCACTCCCTGTGAAGGACCAAGTTCAATGACTTGGTGGTAACTGAGGATGCTCATGCAGCGATGGTGGCCAGAGGTGCTTTTTTGCCAATTATTTTTATTGATATTCCATAATTTTAAACAAATTGTCACCAAATTAATACAAATTCAATATAAATTTAAAAGTTGACTTCCCTCCCACCCCAGATGTCTCCTCTATTTTCCTCCCTCCTTTGCTGCTCCCAGTAAAATAATTTTTCCAGCTATCTTTAAAAAAAGCCCTTCTCCTTACACATCACCTGTTCAATTACCAATTTCTGCTACAGCCTTTATACATTGTTATAACTTGTCCTCAAAATAGTTGAGTAGAGTAAATCCTCCTTTCTTTCTTTCTTTCTTTCTTCTATCTATCTATCTATCTATCTATCTATCACAGTCTTTCATCAATTTTCAAACATTTCCTTCTGATACCTCTTGAGTAATTTTGCCTAAGAAAAACAGATCTTGCTTCCTCCCAGACAACATACACACATTCCTCCTTAACATGGCTTTGAACATTGCTGTCTGACATCTGGCCCCAGTAATCAACAACTCAGCCTCACTGGTGCGAAGGGTGAAAATGAAACCTCTAGATTTTTTTTCTATAAATATATAATATACATCCCCCCCACTAACACTGCCAATCTCCCAGCATCACCTACATTTGCATTTCGCCAATTTTAATCCTCAATTTTACATACAATCAGATCATTAATAAATAAACACGATCCATATTTTATCTTTTCTGTCTGAAAGTCTCAGAAGCCGTCAAGATGGTATACACTGTGGTCAATCTTGTCCCTTTCACTGTTCTTATTTCCAACTTCAAGATCTACTTCAGAGGCCTTGCTTAGTTACAGTTGGGCACATTGAACAGGGCCTTTTTGCAGGTGGCACCACTGCTCTGAAATTCAATCCAACGTAAAATCAACCATGCTCCAACCCTCAATATTTTAGATGGTATATGATGAAGGCCACCATTTTGTCATTACCCCCAGTGGCTAATAGTAAACTGAGCCCTCAAAATGGTTCTGTGTGGCTAATAGTAAACTGAGCCCCCAAACAAAATAGAAAATTCTTTCCAGTAGCACCTTAAGAGACCAACTGAGTTTGTTCTTGGTATGAGCTTTCGTGTGCATGCACGCTTCTTCAGATACCGAAAGCTCATACCAAGAACAAACTCAGTTGGTCTCTAAGGTGCTACTGGAAAGAATTTTCTATTTTGTTTCAACTATGGCAGACCAACACGGCTACCCACCTGTAACTGAGCCCCCAAAATGGTTCTGTGGTCTGGTTTTTCTGTGAATAAATTATGTTGGGCTTTTTGTTCTTTTGGAACTGGCTTTTAGTAGAATCATAGAATCATAGAGTTGGAAGAGACCACAAGGGCCATCCAGTCCAACACCCTGCCAAGCAGGAAACACCATCAAAGCATTCCTGACAGATGGCTGTCAAGCCTCCGCTTAAAGACCTCCAAAGAAGGAGACTCCACCACACTCCTTGGCAGCAAATTCCACTGTCGAACAGCTCTTACTGTCAGGAAGTTCTTCCTAATGTTTAGGTGGAATCTTCTTTCTTGTAGTTTGAATCCATTGCCCCGTGTCCGCTTCTCTGGAGCAGCAGAAAACAACCTTTCTCCCTCCTCTATATGACATCCCTTTATATATTTGAACATGGCTATCATATCACCCCTTAACCTTCTCTTCTCCAGGCTAAACATACCCAGCTCCCTAAGCCGTTCCTCATAAGGCATCGTTTCCAGGCCTTTGACCATTTTGGTTGCCCTCCTCTGGACACCTTCCAGCTTGTCAGCATCCTTCTTGAACTGTGGTGCCCAGAACTGGACACAGTATTCCAGGTGAGGTCTGACCAGAGCAGAATACAGTGGTACTATTACTTCCCTTGATCTAGATGCTATACTCCTATTGATGCAGCCCAGAATTGCATTGGCTTTTTTAGCTGCTGCATCACACTGTTGACTCATGTCAAGTTTATGGTCTACCAAGACTCCTAGATCCTTTTCACATGTACTGCACATATTTTATGGGTTATGTTTTGACGTGCATTTTAAAGAGAGAAAGTCTCTTTAAAAAGCAAATTGTAATTATTAATTAATTAATTAATTGATCAATCCATTCTTGTTAGCCTCGTTCCCGAGTTCTGAGAACATAGCAGAGGGCATGGGAGTGCACATGCCTGTCCACATGCCAGGATCACTTCAAGCTGGCACATATTCACCCTGAACTGGGCCATTGTTCCAGCTACAGCCAGAACAATTTTGTTGACCAACTATCAAAATAAGCTTGAAATATACATAGCGAAGTCCTGACTCACCCTCGCAGCATCCCATGATTTAACCTTGAATTGGATGGATGAGGATTTGTGTTAAATATAAGCGCTCAGCAGCTACCTTCGCCCTCCCGCTACGGGGTGGAAGGCGGAGGCCCAGTTTGGCCCTTTGGAGCGCACTCGAGGGCTGACGCCGATGACTAAGTTTGCAGCGCCCACAAACTGAAATAGCACAGACTTTGCGCTAGGGAATATACAGGCTTCCATCCAATAGAAACCACTCCGGCCAGTCGGCGGGGGAGGATCCACACATCTTGCTTCAACTAACTAGGCGGGTTGCGCCTGGTGGGGCTAAGCCGAGGAGGCGGAAGAGATAAACCCAAGATCCCGCCGGCCTCGTAGGGAGCGAGGGAGGTGGGCGCATCTGACACGCCCAGGCCGCGCGTGGGTTTGTGAATGAACCACGTGGCACAGACTCATTTCCAGCTCTGAAGACACGCCTGTCTGTGCCTGGGACTCTTAATAGAAGTTTAGCGCTTTCTCCGCCGGTTCGCTCGCCGCTGCCATCCAATCCATCCGGATGCAGCCCGGCATGGAGGCAACAACGCGCCGCTCGTCCTACAGCTTCTCCGCCGTTTGCTGCCTCCTCGCTGGAACCTTCCTGCCGCTGCCAGGTAAAAGAAAGAGCCTCCGACCGCTTCCTTTCGTCATAGGTGGGACTTCGGGATCGAGCGCTCTTGCGGGAAAGTGTCCTGATCCTTAATAGGTTCTTGAAATCCCCTAGAGGGGGCGCGCTTGGGTGGCACCCTATAAGTCTCTCAGAGGAGCGAGTACCTACCCTGTGTTTGCTAATAACCCAGCTTTATTACCGCGTCTGATGATCTGGCTTTTTCATGTGATCGCCCTAGATTTTCCGCAACCGAGGAGACAGTACTGCTCCCTGCGTGCTACTATCCTAAGGGACTGGCTCTCTAGCTTCGTTCCCACCCTGGACACCAAGGTGGGTTTTTTCCGCCCCCTTAGAGCGCAAGAACTTTCTTGATCTGTCTGGAAACTTGTGAGCTTGAGCGCTGTAGTGTCTGCCTATGGTGTCCTTCCTTGCGGCGGGGCCCCCATTTCCCGGAGTTCCGCCGTCGGTCTTTGCAAGCTGTTGTGATTGTTGGTTTATAAAATGAGAATGTCCGGGGTTTAATGCTTTCTAGAACCCTTATCCTCGACTGATCTGGGATTTCGAAGCCCTGAAGAGGGTGCTTGGCCGGGAGAGAGAGCAGTCAGGAAAATGCACTCTGCATATGCTTGTAATTTCATTTTTTGAGAGTAGTTCTGCTTCACATTTCGAAATTCGGCATTCAGAAACATTACTGGGTCTGAGCCACGGCTCAATTGAAGTCCTTGCTTGGATGGATCTCGTTTTCACACCCTCTTTGTCTTTGATGGAGGCTCCTTGTGATGTGCTTTCCCCCTATCCTTGCTTCCCTCTCAGTTTCTCCCTGACTAGTTATTTATTTAGTCATTCAATTTATATGCCATCCTTTCTCCTGAAAGAGCCCAGGGTGGCAAACACATCACACTTACACACACACCAGACTAAAAACAGTTAAAAACTTTCTCGCAACCAGTAATCTCAAGGTTGCCAGGAACAGTACATGTCAGCCATCAGATGCCTGGGTAAACAGGAATGCTGAATTCCGCCTGAAAATCAATAACAAATTACTGTAGGCCTTTCTGTTGTTTGTTTGCTGGTTGCAGACAAGTCTGTAACTATGACGGTGGGACAGTGATGCTGTTAGGGCAGGATGCTGGGGCAGAAGTCCAGGAGCACACTAAGACAATGATGTTTCAGAAGTTCTTAGATGATGTTGGGGAAATCGTTAGTCACTTTCTGCCCAGTGTGATTGATGTACCTTTTCAAGAAACTAGATCAAACTCCAGGATTCAGACATGCACTAGAAAAAATGGCAGAGCTGCTTGTTTTTATATCTGGGTCTGCCCCAATCAAAGCAGGGGTCTGATTTAAAGAGCCTCCTGAAAAGTTTGTGAGGGAGGGGGTTGGTAAATGGGAAGATAATCAGCCATATTTTTCTTGCAGACCGTATGTACCGCAAATAACTGACATTGGTATGTGAGGGCAGGTGCGCCATGAACTGTTTTTGTGGATCAGTCAGTGTAGCAGACTTATTTGCAAGGCTGCTGTCTTCATGCTCACTCTGCTCCCAAACCTGAGAGAGGCTGCATTTTAATATAACAATAAACCATGGCTTGACACTGTGGCACAACTGGAACAAGTTGCAGAGAGCCTTTGGCTTGTACACTTTCCACCACCTGCATAGTCAGGAGGAGGATTTGGGCAGCATTTACTTTCAGTTTCCCAGAATCTCAGCTTGTCTTTAAGAACTTAGGAAAAATGCTTTAATGTGCTTTGTTAGACCAGTGTTTTTCAACCTTTTTTGGGCAAGGGCACACTTGTTTTATGAAAAAAATCACGAGGCACACCACCATTAGAAAATGTTAAAAAATTTAACTCTGTGCCTATATTGACTATATATAAAGTAATTCTCTTGAATAGGAATCAAATAAACACAATTTTCCCCACGGCACACCAGGCAACATCTCGCGGCACACTAGTGTGCCGCGGAACAGTGGTTGAAAAACACTGTGTTAGACCACCGGTCCATTTAGCTCAGTATTGGCTACAGTGCTTGAAACAGCTCTCCAGGGTTTCCAGCAGGGAGTCCCAGCCCTATATGGAAATGCTGGGGATTAAAGCTGAGTCCTTCTGCCTGAAAAACATATGCTGTACCACTGAGCTATGACTATACACTGAGCTACAACCTCTGGTCACTGCAACTGAACTGGTGGTTGTGGACTATCACAGATTACCTCACATTTCAAAACAAGTTAGCTTCAAATGGTGGGCTATGAAGCTGGTTTGTTAAAACTGACCATAGTTTAAACCACAGTTCTAACAAAATGGTGAGCAGAGATTCTGGGTAAATTGTGGTCAGATCATCATCCCAGCTGCATGGGAAGAGGGAGCATGCAAACCTGAGTGCTAAATTGTGGTTTAAGCTTGCATCTAAATGCGACCAAAATTGCAACAAATTTTACCAGACAAATCTACTTTGGGAGCAATAAAGGCAACCAATCATCAAGTTATTTGTTACAAGTCTCCTTCCTGTGCTAATTCTAGAAGGGAAAAATAAAAGCAAGAGCTGTGTGTTCTGCTGAAATTCTCCTTCCCTTGCAGACCCTTCATGAGATAGCAGATCCAAGAGGTGGTTCAGACAATCTCTGAGTTAGAACTAAGATAGGCCCAAGCAGTTTCTCTTTAAGCATCTTCAGCCCAGTCACTTTTTAAAGATATTTTAAGTGCTTTTAAGTTCTGTTCCTGAGCCGTTGGAATGGCTGTCTCCAGAATTGCTTAGGACTCCCTGTGGCAGGAGTTCGAATTTGCCTGCCAGCTCAGTCTCAGCTAACCAATCAGGTACTCGTCTTGTTCAGTAGTGCCTTTCCCAGCTAAATGAAGAAACCCACTTCCTTCAATGACTTTCAAAAATATGAAACTCCTCCTGAAAGTTTTTATTTTATTTTTTGGTCTGTGGATTTTGGCTTTGTCTCCTGAATGCCTCTGGCTGTGTCTGGGTGTTGTAGTCGTGTTTGCTTGTCTTCTGTACATGCACGTCTTCAGCGGAGCCCTGATTTGCAGAGAAGCATAAAGCTTAGCTTGTCACAGTTCCAGGCCCTGCTCTATTGCCCTGAGGTCACAGATACACTGGGAGCAGTGTGTAACACAGCCAACATGGGCGGCGTCTGTCTCCTCCTCTCTTCCCACCCCCACCCCAACGCTGCCTTAGTTGGTCTTGCCAGCTTTGGGAATGAAATGGGACACGTTCAATCCAAGGGGCCTTGTGCAGAGGGCTGTCTTACAAAACAAAATAGGCTCACTGACTTATTTCACATGTGAACAGAACCTCATTCTGTATGGAAAATTCTGCAACAGAGGAAGAGATGATTGAATGTAGGGAAATGTGATGGGTGCTGCCAGCCACTTCCCAAGCCTCAGGTGCAAGTAACTGGGGCAGGCTGCTGCTCTCTTGCTGTTGGAGAATTTGGGAAACAAAGTAAGGCTATTTCTTATTACAGTAGTTTTCAACCAGTGTGCCATGGCACCCAGGAGTGCCTTGAATGATGGCCAGGGGTGTTGTGGGCAACACTGGCCTCTGGCCCTCTTTCCTTCCTTCCCTCCCTCCCTCCTCTGATCCCCTCTTGCTTCTGTGCCTCCCAAAGGCTTGCACAGCTGTTTGTTGCAGCAGCCCTGGCTACAAGCTCTTCAGACGAATGGTGCCTCTGGGGCTGGTCAGGGGGTGCTTCCCAGGCCCCTGTGGGGCAGTGTGTGGAGGCACCTCTCTTTAGGGCAGGGTGGGCAGCTCAGAATAGAGGTGGCAGCAGTGGCTGCCCAGAGGATTCCGAAGGTGTGGGGAGAGGAGGTTGAGGGAACACTCCACAAGGGAGGGTGTTCAAAAAGGCTGCCGGCTCTGCAGGCAAGGGGTGACATAACTGGGCTCCTGAGCCCCACAGGGGTGCCACAGAAATAATGCAGTAGGTCAAGGGAGCCGTGGACCCAAAAACGTTGAAAACCCTGTCTTATTATACCACCCTTTTTGGTAAAGGTTCTTTCATGTTAAACAGAACATGTTGGTGGGGTGGCAGCTGAGAGTTGCTCCATTTTCGCTTCTAGGGCCAGTGTTCTGTGTTTGTGTCTGTGGATTAAATGTGTGTACAGCACAATCCTATATCAGTTTCACTGAATTCAGTATGGCTTACTCTTGAGTGAGTGTGTGGATGATTACAGGCCAAGTAGCAGTGAAGGGCTTCTACTCGATATTCTCTGCACCTTTGGAGTGTTAATGCAAAGTGCTACTGAGGATGTACATGGGGATTCAATTTTTAATGGGAGGCTTATATACCGGTAATTTAAAGAAACATACAAATGGCCCATGCTCTTAATAGAACCTGTATACCATTGCTGAAAAGGGACAGTTCTAGGTTGCAGTTTGCCAGAGTTGGATATTTCATATCCAGGTCACACATCTATGTTTAAGTGTCCTATCCCTACTTGCAGTAAATGAGTTGGATCCATGTACTCTGCCTTTTGATATAAACACATGCTGTGGGATGAATGAGAGCATTCAGCATTCTGACGCACCTTGGCAAACAACCAAGCTATTTCCCTAAAGGTGTGGGATACAAAGCTCTGGTGTGTGTTAGATGTTTTTGCGTGGGGGGTGGGGTGGGGAATAGTAAATTAGTATTGGACCTTGTTATTGCAATACATCCTGTGTACAAAGAGTACAAAAGTTGATTGTTGCCTGCCTTTGATCATCTACCTAAACCAGGATGGAACTGTGTGCAAATTTTCATTCCTCAGAGAAAAATTGGGATATAGATTTGATAGGCAGCATATTTCTATTTACCGGTATTATTGGTTAAAAGTCTAAGCTGGAAGACAGAAAGTACCTTGTTCACCGTGGTAATTTAACCACTGTATCCTCCTTACACAAGCTACTGTATCTTGTTCTTAGATCTGCTATACTGTATAGGATAGTCAGTGCTTTTTTTTCTTTAAAAAATGTTTAGGGGTACTCTCATTTTGACTCAAGAAAATCACCATTTTACAGTTCAATTCGGGAAAAATAAATACAGCAAATGGACAAAAGTACAAAGATTCAAAAATGTTTAGGGGTATGTGTACCCCTGTGTACCCCCAGAAAAAAAGCACTGGGTATAGTAATACTGATCTACCTTACAGTGCTATTATATGAATTAGTTATTTATTACACTTGCATCCCATCCTTCATATAAGCAGCTGAGGAAGGCATACACAGTTCTTCCCCAAGCTTTATCTTAAGAACGTAAGAGGAGCCTGCTGGATCAGGCCAGTGGTCCATCTTGTTCTCTCAGTGACAAATGAGCTGCCTCTGGGAAGCCCGCAAGTAGCACCTGAGAGCAACAGCACTCTCCTCTCCTACCCTTTGAGATAGGCTAATATCTCTCATCTCTGGCCCATGGATTACTAAGATAATGTATATGGAACACTTCTAACAGTCTAAAAGTGCTCCATAAAGTCTTAAAACCTAGGTATTAAAATTGTCTCTGTGGGAGGGTGGACTATACTGTATATTGTTAAGGTAGACAAAGTTATTTTATATTATTCTGTGAGTCACAGTTTCCTATCATTTAAAAAAAGGTGTTTTCTAAGCAGTGCCTTGTTGCCTATGCCCACTTAGAGTCCATAGCCAGAATATGAATTTCAGCTATGGCTTCCACTCTTTACATTTTTAGGTTTTTTTTAAGTTAAAAAAATTGATTAATCAAGTAAACCAATATTATGAACTCACCTTGGGTGTCATGTGTGAGAGTGTGTATGCTTTTTAATCAAGTGCGTTTCAACTTGAATTTTCAATCAATCAAATTTGCACGTGCATATATTTTTACAAGGCTGCAATTGTTTTCTGTTGATTTCCTTGGGCAAAAGCCCCATTGAAATAATAAAAGGCACTTACTGTTGAATAGGTTTACTCAGAAGTAGGTTCCAATGAGGCTTGAGCCCAAGGAAATCTGCAATTAGCCGTACAGGCTTCTCAGAAGCCTCCTCCCACAAGAAGTAGGGATGACTAGCAACTTGGCTTTAAAAGAGGATTAGACAAATTCATTGAGGATATCACAGCTACTAGCCACATTGGCTATGTTCTGCCTCTGCTGTTGAAGGCAGAATGCTTCTGAATACCACTTGCAGGGAACTGCAGGAGGGGAGGGTGCTGTTGAGCTCAGTTCTGCTTGTATGCTTCCCAGAAGGCATCTGGTTGGCTACCATGAAGACAGGATGGTGGGCTAGATGGACCATCCAGCAGGATCTTCTTATTTTATTAAGTGTATGCAGATAAAACCTTCTCAAAATCCATCACCAGTGCTTTTTACCGAGAAAAATAGGTGCCAGTACTCACCATGAAGTTATTACAGTAAGTGCCACACTTTTCAACAACAACAAAGGAAGTGCTAGCACTGCGAAACCTTGAGTACCCCCGGGGGGAAACCCCCACCGATCATCATCACCATTTATTAAACTTATTAGTCACTTGTCACACAAACATAGAAGAGATCAGATCTCCCTCACCAACCCTGGTTCCATCAGTAATGATGACTCCATTGCAAAAAGAAGGCCTTGTTTCTGCCGCAGAGCTACCCATTGCCACCCAGAGCTCTGTGTCCTTTCCAGGTGTCATTGTAGGAAAGGAAATCTAGCCCAAAAGGTCCTGGTTTGCTTTTCCAAAGAGACTTAGAATGGCAGAAAGTTAGGTGAGCAACAAAGGTAGCAATAGCAGCAGAACGACTCCCAGCAGTGACAGAGGCAGCAGATGCAGGGTGGGGCATTATTGGCAGCAGGTATGGTGGTTACTTTAACTCAGAAAGAGATTGATGCTTGTCCAGGCTGCCTCAGCTTCCAAGGTGACTTCCACCTTGATGGCTTCAAACAGGAGGTTGTGGGCAGGCTGTACCAGTGATATAAGCTTTTCAGACTGCACAACAAGCAGCCAGCTAATCAGCTCATCTAGAATTGCACGTGTTTAAGTGGGGGCACTGCAAATAACAAAACAAAAACTGCTCACAGGTCTTGAATTTATTTCAGCTGGGCTTTGTGGCCCTAGTTTCAATTCCTAGGTCTAAATTCCTTGCTTGACCAGTTTATGACAGAATACAAGCTCATCTCCTCTATGTACTTTGCAGTTTGTTCTATAACAGATACTATGTGTAGAAACAGAGAAAAGGACAACCTCTTTCAATGACCAGAGGGAAATTTTGCGTGCAGCATGCTCATTATGGGTGAAATTAGATGAGTAATCTAACTGCACTGTTCTGTAGTTGAAGAAAGGCCATGCTTGACCAGTAGCTCAAAGTAGGATTCTTCTGCATATTGATCAGTTGAGTGACAGTAGCCAGTAAACAGGAAGGAGATGTTTAGATTGAGCATGATTACATTGCTGTGAAGGTAAATATGTCTTTTTAGGTCTGGTTCAGACATAACAGGAAGCCATGGTTTCCTGCTACAAGAACAAGTTGTGGTGAGCTTTATGCACTTTCTCCTTCCAGCTTTTTTGTTTTGTTTTGTGGCACTAAAGAAATTAGAAGCTTCTGCTTCTAATTTTAAACAAACCACAGTTCCTCATCATGTCTGAACTTGGAACTGTGGTTTGTATAAAAGTTGGAAGGGAAAGCTGCTAATTTTCTCCACTTGTGAAAGGAGTGTGAGGAGCACATGAGCCTGAGACTTGTCCTGGTCCATTCATGTAATAAAAAGCATAGTTTCCTATTACAGTGGTACCTCGGTTTACGACCTTAATCCGTTCCGGAGGTCCGTTCTTAAACTGAAACCGTTCTTAAACTGAGGCGCACTTTCCCTAATGAGGCCTTCTGCCGCCGGTGCCCTTCCACCATTCAGATTCTGTTCTTAGACTGAGGTAAAGTTCGCAAACCGGGACACTACTTAAGGTTTTGCAGAGTTCGTAAACCGAATTGTTCGTATACAGGGCTGTTCTCAAACCGAGGTACCACTCGAGGTACAACAGAATGGCTCAATAGGTTAGAGCGTGGTGCTGGCAATGGCAAGGTTGCAGGTTCAATCCCCATAAGGGACAGCTGCATATTCCTGCATTGCAGAGGGTTGGACAAGATGATCCTCAGGGTCCCTTCCAACTCTATGATTCTATGAGATTCTGTGTATCTTACATCTATGTAGATGAGCAGCAATAGGATGAAATATTACTCTCCTGGGCATGTACCTTGTGAGAGTGACAGGTGCTCTGATTTAGAGTATTGATCACTAGCCAGCCTGTTTATGTGGAAGCACCATAATGACAATTGCAGTGATCTAGACCTTTGTGTTTATTGATTTGCATGAGTGAATATTTTTTGTAATCAGCTTTCTTTCCTTTAGCCTCTGATTCTTGCATCTTTGTAAATGTCCCAATGGACCTTAATTAGACAGAAAGAGTAGCTTTTACAATGACTGGGGTGTTTGTAGGTTTTTTCAGAAGTGTTTCAAATATACACAATTTCACTTAAATGTTAAAATATCACATGTTGCAAGTTGGATTTCAACATGGGGCTGCTGTTTTCAGAGATGTTTCTTGCAACAGGTAGTGCCACCCTTACCAGATTTTGTGGTTCGCTGGAAGCACTTAGAACACCCAGAATAGTAAACAAGTGTTAGTCCCCTGGAACTAGAAGTGAACACATAAATAGTACAAATGAGGTTTACCGTCTGCAGTCATTGAGGTTACCACTTTTCTGTGATTTTTTTTTAATTACTAAAGGTTTAATTTATCACATAATGATTCGTTATGCTTGACAGGAAGAAACAAAATAGAAAATTCTTTCCAGTAGCACCTTAGAGACCAACTGAGTTTGTTCTGGGTATGAGCTTTCGTGTGCATGCACACTTCTTCAGATGCACACTTCTTCAGCATGCACACGAAAGCTCATACCCAGAACAAACTCAGTTGGTCTCTAAGGTGCTACTGGAAAGAATTTTCTATTTTGTTTCGACTATGGCAGACCAACACGGCTACCCACCTGTAACTTGACAGGAAGAGGTAGCCTTTACCCCGAGCCTGGCTCTGCTTCCATCTGCTGCATATTGCATGAATTGGCTGTATCCCAGTTTTAAAGCTCAAAATCAGCAAATTGTTTCTCAGTTCCCCAGGTTGGTGTGAGACCAGAAAGACTCAGGTAGGCAAAGAACTGCAGAAATGTAAGGTTGAATGTTTAATCTAAGTTCTTTCACATCCTGCAGCTGCAATAAAAACGGGACTGTGTATGTGATATAAGCTACTTACTATACATGTTTGCTTTATTCTGGCATGCTACTTTGGTGTTACTTTTTATAACAGCCTATGCCAACCTGGTGTTTTGGACTACAGCTTCTCCATTCCCCTTAACACTGTCCCCCAAAAGATAGTGTTAAGGGGAAGGTGGGATGTGGCATTTAGCTGCAGGAGCTGAAAATGAAGCGGTCCAGAACAGAAGCGAGCATTGTGTGAGAGGCAGAATGCCCATCTCCAAGTATGAGAACACCCACTCAAAGCTCTGCAGGCTTCTAAGTCTTGTGGAACTGTTCACATCTTTGTCAGAGTTGTCTTTTCTGCCATTGCAGCTTTTTAAAAAAGTGAGTTGATATGAACTGAATGATGCAGAACCCACAGACAGAATAATCAGTGCTTTTCTCAGGGGGTTCTCAAGGGAACACAGTACCAGCACCTCTTTTTTGTCGTTGTTAAAAAGTGTGGCATTTGCTATAACAACTTCATGGTGAGTACCAGCACCTATTTTTCAGGGGGGGGGGGAGCACTGAGACAAATTATATCATACTGTGATGTGATTGCAAATATGCACAGCTCAGGATAAGAGAGGGTTGGCATCTTAATATTGTACCCTTGAGTGGTTGAAGTGGAGAAAGAACGGCTTCTGCCTAGATTAATATTTCCACCTAAAAAATCCATGGCAACTATTGGCACATGATAAAATTTTATCAAGAGATTGCTGCATGCTAATGCAAAGGAAGGAGTTATTTGTTCTAGCTGGGAAAAGTGTGTTTCCTTTTGTGACTCCTTTGTATTCTGAGCTCAGGGTACCTGCAGTCTTTTGCTCCGAGCCAAATGCATGCCATGGCAGTTATTGAAAGATAAAAATTGTCCTCTTAAGGACTCAGTGTCTGTAAAATTGTCTACCCAGGGAGTCCAAGATGCAAAGGTCCATAGGACTGGTTTATAATAATTACTTTTATTTACCGTATATACCCGAGTATAAGCCGACCCAAATATAAACCGAGGCACCTAATTTTCCTACAAAAACCTGGGAAAGCTTATTGACTCAAGTATAAGCCGATTCACCTTTGCCGCTGTGGAGGAGGAGGAGGAACGAGCAGCCCGAAAGCAGCCCTTTGGGCTGCTCCTTCCTCTTCCTCCTTTGCCAAGTTTGCATTTATGCGAGCAGTTCAGGAATGGAACAAGCTGCCTAGGGAGAGTAAAGAACCGCTGTTCTTGTACGCTTCTTAAGGAATGGTTGACTGGGGAGAGCGGGTGGCAGCATGAGCGGAGAGAAAGGGCTTCTTTCTCGCCGCCCCCACCGCTCGCCTCACTCCAGTATAAGCCGAGGGCAGCTTTTTCAGCACAAAAAATGTGCTGAAAAACTAGGCTTATACTCAAGTATATAGGTAATTAATACAAATATAATTCAATGTGTATTGAATAAAGAAACAAAGAAACAACAGGTTTCATGAAAATGAAAACTGAACATACACATACACGAACAAAATGAATTTCCTCCACTTGGATGCCTTGCAGGTTCAAAATGAGCAAACTACTGTAGTTACTTGACACATATTAAAAAGCACCTTCTCTCATACTAATCCAATGGGATTTGCTAAACGAGCCAGAGGTGATATGTGTGTGATTACAATGGTTAATGGGCAGTATTCATTCTTCTTTAGATGCCTTTTAGAAGGGTGCAACAGCTGGTTGTTAGAAGGGTAACAATCACAAAGCCCTTGACAACCACATGTTGCCCGGCCCACTGTGTAAAGCAGAACTGGCCAAGTACCTCAGTAACAGCAAGGCAACAAAGGACAAGACCAGGATCCTGTTGCCACTGCTGTGCTGTAGATCACCACCAAGCCCATGTCAGAGCAGCCAGAGACTATCACCATCCTTTCCCCTTCCTCAGGATGGAGGGTTTAGTCACAGTCTGTGTGTTATGTTTACTCTGATGACTGTAGGTGAAAGCTTAAATTCAAAAGGCATTGGAAGCTGCCTTACAATAGATGCTATCTCGTGCACACACCATACTCCCCAGATAAACATTTTGGCATGCTGATGAGACTTGGCATGCTGTTTCCCCCATAAATCATTATCCTGAGCCTGCTGTGTAGGGGTGTGTTGAGTTTGGGTGAAGAAGCCAGCCCAGTTGTGCTCCAGCATGAGGGTTCTTTCAGCAATGCAGAGGAACAGCTGCCTCAGCAGAGACCCAAGACTGGAATAAAATGAGTAAAGAGTTATTGCGAAGCTGTAATTCTGTGGTTTGTGGGTGGAGAGTGGGAGTCCAGTTTTAACTCCTGCTTTACTGTGTGAGCAAGTGGTGTGGGACTTCCTCCTATGCCACACTTAACTGTCTTGTTTGCTGTTGATTCTTCAACACCGTATGGGACGTACGAGATCCTTCATTCACACTGCAATGATTCTTCTGCAGAGATAGCAATGGCTACCAAGCATACTTGGTTCTAATTGTTTTGGGTTGTTCCCTACCACCAGTTAAGTCCCTCCCCTTGATTTTTTTTTTGTACTTCTGCAAACTCGGGGGTTCACCTCCAATCCTGCTATCATCTCTCTCTTGTGCATGGATGGTTCCATTTTGTGTACACCAGGATCAGTACTTAAAGAATGAGGTCACTATAAATATACTTGTATATGATTGCTGCGAAAGGACATGGGATTCTCAAATTGACTTGAACTTTGAGATCATGAAAACTTGTTTTTCAGGGGTGTTAGATTTCAACCTTGGCCTATTGTATTTTTTGTCTTTACTCCTTTTTCATATTTTGCAAGGAAGCACCCTCACAAAATGTTTTTGTCTACATAGCTCCATATGTTATCTTTGGAGGTGAGGAAATAGTGCTCCTTCAAATCCTTGACTTCGTAACTCTGATTTCTCTCTCTGATTCTTTATCCAGCAATGATCATCAGCTGCCGTAGGCACCTTTCCTACTTCAGTATGAAGCTCCAATACATTGGTTTGTCATACTTTGTATGTTTGAGGAGCAGAGGGTGAGGTTTGGAGAAAATTATTTCCATTCTGCAGAGAACTGGGTGGCTGCAGTGTGACTAGAGGAGGAGGTTAATAGAAGAGGAGCTTCCACCCCACCCTGTAATTGTAATTGATTTGTCCTGTGGGCTCTGTTCCTTCCCTTTCCCTCTTATTTTCCCCTTGCTGGAAGCAGCTGACCTTCTGGGCATGTGTCAGTGATTTTAGCTTTCCTCTGTTTGTTTTTCCTGCACTAGGAGATGGACAGAATTCATCATCAGCTCAATCTGGCACTGTGTCGCACTTCGTGCTCCCTCACACGGAGGCTGGCGGCCTTGGCAACTGGACAATTCTCCCAACTGCCATAAGTGTGGATGGCAATGCCACCGTTGCTTCACAGTTAAATGTCAGTAGCTCAGTCCCGCTTGAACCTCTGGCCCCTACCTTAAGCACCACAGCAAGACTACAGAACGCAACACATGTTGCCAACAGTAGTGCTGACATCCATTCACTTCCTGCTGCAACTGCAAACTTGGTAGAAGTGAACCAGACCCACCTGAATGATTCCGAACCCATCAGTACCACAGCCTGGGTTATTTCCAGTACAAATGTCATGGCTACAGAGCCCTCTCAGCCAAAGGAGGTACAAGGTAAGACTTGGTAGTAGTCAACCATTTCCCATGAAATGTAGCTTAATTCTCAAGCAACTTGGGTTGTGTACACACATTTTGTTCTGCAATCAAAGAGACTGAATACTTGCATTTTCCCCCTACGTAGTCCTTGCACAATCTAGATCTACTGCATATTTTTATTTCACTGTAAAGTATTTCTTGAGAAACTGGTTTCATTCCAAAAATAAAAGCTCATTGTGGATTGATTCTGCAATACCTCACAGTGTGTCCGTTTGAAACAAGATGTAGGCAATCCTGGCAGTGGGGGTTGTATCCATACCTGCCCAATTATGTTGTGGGTGTGCATACACCAAGATTGCAATCATTGCTTCCTTCTTCATTCATCTGGGGCATGTGCAGGGAGGAAAACATATAGATAGCCTAATCAAGGGGAAGGTTTTCACCTACCCCTGTAGATTGAAAGCCACATGTTGAGGACTTGCATAAATGATTCTCAATGGAGAAACACTACATATCTGTGCTACAAATGGGTTAGTGAGTACACAGCCTTGGATAGACTTCTCAATTGACTCTATTAGGTGGAATACCTCATAAGGTTTTTGGCTCCAGTACCTTATCCCATACAGGTACCTGTCAAAATTGGAGTGGAGAGAATAGAACACAGTCTGAAGTAGAACTCCCAAGTGCCTGGATCATAACTAGATGTTTCTATAACCTAGGCATAAATATTACCTCTTCAATGACAATTATAGTTCTGTTAACACAGGATATTTATTCAATCCCTCATGTAAACTTCAATACACTTTGAAAACCCTGCAGTTTTTCATAACATGGAAAGCAGGTAATTCTGGGTTGTTGTCAAGCAGTAGATGGAGAACAGAAGAAGAAGAAGAAGAGTTTGGATTTGATATCCCGCTTTTCACTGCCCGAAGGAGTCTCAAAGCGGCTAACATTCTCCTTTCCCTTCCTCCCCCACAACAAACACTCTGTGAGGTGAGTGGGGCTGAGAGACTTCATAGAAGTGTGACTAGCCCAAGGTCACCCAGCAGCTGCATGTGGAGGAGTGGAGACGTGAACCCGGTTCCCCAGATAACGAGTCTACCACTCTTAACCACTACACCACACTGGCAGAAAGTCAGACACCTGGGCAAATGCTTTGCTCCATATACAGTGGTGCCTCGCAAGATGAAAATAATTCGTTCTGCGAGTGTCTTCATATAGCGAAGCACCAATGTAAAATAGCAGTTTTCACGGGAAAAAAAAATTCGTCTTGCGAGGCAACCCCATTGACTTTTTCGTCTTGCAGGGCAGCCTTCCGCTAGCGAATGCCTTTCGTCTAGCGAGTTTTTCGTCTAGCGAGGCATTCGTCTAGCGGGGCACCACTGTATATAAAAAGTTATGCCATAACAAATTGGTATATTTTGTATATGCAGTAAATTAAAATATAAACAAGGAACCGTAGAAAGGGGGGAGGGGAGTCTAAATAAGTAAATGATTGCCTGCAAATTAAATTTATATTTATATTTATTTTTTATATTGTAAAAGCTTGTAAGTATATTAAAAATAAAGTTACGGCATTGTAACAAAAATAGGGAAAGTTATTTTCACCTTTCTTCAAAGGATGAGAAAATCACAGCAAGATGCGCTTCAGGGTTCTATATGATTAGCAGGAACCATTCCATACCAGGAGTCCTGGTGTCCATGAAGGCAGAAGTCTTTCTCTGACCATTCTTTGACTACTTTTTATTGGTTTTGGTGGCTTCAGGATAAATAAGTTTCTCTCAGGGAACAATTGGTGACAGTGGGAGGAGGGGAAAGCTCTGTGTCTGATGCGTCAGAAACAAATGATGCAAAGCACATATTGACATAGTCATTGATCTTGTAGGCACCTATCTCTGATGTGTTTGGGCAGGCGATTGATTGCTGATGCTGTAGCACTCCAAGAGATTCCTCTATGCACCATGCAGTGGGGCTTGCCTTTGAACTTCCTTTTCCTGTATAGGGTACACTGTGCTAATTCACCTCCCCCACCCTTGGGCCACATGATAAAAAGAAGAGCTAGGCTGTGTACACACCATATATTTAAAGCACATCCCCACCACCCAAGAATCCTGTGAACTGCATTTTGTTGAGGGTGCTGGGAATTGTAGCTCTGTGGGGGCAAACTACAGTTCCCATGATTCTTTGAGGGGGGGTGATCTCTGACCCCTGGCTTGTCTGATAGAATTAAAGTATGTTTGGGATGAAAGATTTGGTTTCTAGGATTTCAGTCAGAACCCTCTTCTAATTATTTTTGTGGAGATCAGTTAGGACTTTAGCTGTCTCAATTTACACCCTAAGATTTTCAGGCTCTACAGCTGAAAAACCCAGATTCTGCCATCTGACTAATCTAAGAACAGATATTTTCTGCACAACACATCTCAGAAAGCTTGCTATTATAAGACAAACCATGGCAAAGGGCTATGAGTATCCACTAGTGCAAGCATAGGCAAACTCCGGCCCTCCAGATGTTTGGGACTACAATTCCCACCATCCCTAGCTAACAGGAACAGTTGTCAGGGATGATGGGAATTGTAGTCCCAAACATCTGGAGGGCCGGAGTTTGCCTATGCCTGCACTAGTGTGTGTCAACCATTGATGAATGTCTCTTTGCCATCTTAGTATACTTTGTTCTGGAGTCTGCTGCACCCATGTGCTAGAATTGTAGTAATAGAGAAGAAATGACCATGCTGGATTATTTTCTTTAATTATTGCAGTCTAAGACCCAAGATTATCGCTTGATTCACTTGTGGGTGTCTCTCTTGTCTCTGTCTCCAGGGCCAACATCTCCTTCCCAGCCAAAAGCTTCCACACTCATCACCTCAGGGCCTGCAGAAGGTAGACCAGAAACTATGTCGGTGGCAAACCGTGATGCTATCACAGAGGAGAGCAGTGCCGAGTCCACCTTGTCTCCAAATACAACTGATACGGATGGAAGAGTGCTCACAGCGAGTGCCTCTAGAACTACCATATTAACACCAGGCATTGTCTCCTCCACACTCACATCTCCCAGAGTCCCACCAGTGGAAACAGAGCAAACGGCTAACCACGTGCAAAAGAAGACCTCTACCACAGACGTGGGAGATGGCGAAGGTATTCACTTGGAGCTCTTATTCCATGCAAGTAGAAACAAGGATAGAGAGCAGTTTGGGAACTAGATGTATAGTGGATATATAGTGGAGACGAAGGTATATAAAAATGTTTTTGAGAAAGAACAAGTTTTGACTTCTGAAGTGCCTAGTAGTTGTATGGAATTGCCATTCTGGGCCGGGAGCAATAATCCATGTTTGGCTGTCTTTTTTTCCTTCCTGCAGACCTACCTAGTATACCAGAAGCCAGCCCAATAGGTGAGGACCCTCTGGTGATTGCAGTCATCTTCATCTTCATCGTAACAGTGGGGATCCTGGCTCTTATGGGGTTCTTGCGGTACCGACAGCGCAGTGGTCAGCTGCAGTTCCGGCGGCTCCAGGATTTGCCTATGGTTTGTGCCCTCGATTAATCCTCCTTGATTAGACCTCTAACCCTGGACTTCACAGGCTCTTATTAGAAGATAGGAAACTAACCAATGCTCTGACTTGGCAGAAGGCAGTCTAGCTCAACCCTAACTGGCAGTGGCTTTCCAGGGTTTCAGACTTTGGTCTCTCCCAGATCAACAGGAGGTGGCAGGGATTGAACATGAGGTCTTCTGCATTCAAAGCAGATGTCCTACCACGGAGTTATGGCCCTTTCCCTTCCTCTGCTTCAGTGCCCTGCTCTGAAACTAAGGTTTTTTTTAAATATACTTTTCAAATATCATGATCAGAATGCATTTGAAAAGGATATAGCTCCATAGCGTACTAGGGTAGTATTCAAGTGTAACCTTTTGTGAAGGATTCAATTGGAGTTGGGAGGAGAACATCTCTAGTGTCTTCTACTCCATCATTAAGGGTGATAATTGGATGAAGTGCCTCCAGACCACATGGAGCTACCATTTCAGAGAAAGAGGGGGGCTAGAAAATGGCACCATAGATTCCCCCCCCCCACAGTAAGAGTGACAAAGCTTAGGACCCCCCCCCCAATTTAAGTTAAATGAGCTCTCCAGCTGTGGGCCTTCACATTAGGGCATCTCACCTGGAGCATGGCCTAGATGCCAGTACACAATAAATCTTATCTGCTTGCCTCTCCTGAGGCTGCCCATCTCTTTCAAATACGGCAGTTGTCTGATAACAGCAAAAAGGTTACTTCAGGGTGTCTGTGGAATGTGGCAAGTCATAGAGTGCATACTTGTAAACCTGAAGGAGCGTCTCCACCTCCATCGTTCAGAGATCCAACTCTGAGGGCCTTCTAGCGGTTCCCTCATAGTGAGAAGTGAGGTTCAGGGAACCAGGCAGAGGGCCTTCTTGGTAGTGGCGCCCACCGTGTGGAATGCCCTCCCTTCAGATGTCAAGGAAATAAATAACTATTTGACTTTTAGAAGACATCTGAAGGCAGCCCTGTTCAGGGAAGTTATTAATGTTTGATGTTTTATTTTAAAAAAATATTTTTAATATTTTGTTGGGAGCCGACCAGAGTGGCTGGGTCAACCCAGTCGGATGGGCGACATAGAAATAAAATTATTGCTGCTGCTGCTGCTGCTACTACTACTACTACTAGGGGAAGCTTTTAATGTGTGATATTTTAATGTATTTGATTTTTTGTTGGAAGCCGCCCAGAGTGGCTGGGGAAATCCAGCCAGATGGGCGGGGTACAAATAATAATAATTACTACTACTACTACTACTACTTGTGGCATGGGTTGGGGGCCTGTGTGCACTGCTTGCTTTTGTGCTCCTTCAGACCTGTGCAAAATTAACAAGGTCTCCCTTTCCTGCCCTTTTTGCTTACAGGATGACATGATGGAGGACACACCTCTTTCCCTCTACAGCTACTAAGCAGTTGGAAGACAATTTTCCTGTTCAGATTCTGACCAGCCAAGGGAGGCGTAAAGGCTTCTGACCGGGAAGAGCATCCCTTGCAAAATGCTGTCCTGATTTCCCATGACTATAAAGTTGTGAGTCAGCTGACTTAGTCTACAAAGAGACTTGTTTTTTCTTTCTTTTTGGGAATTGGCACCAGCCTGACCTAGTCCTTTCCCTTGTACCTTTGTGCTCCTTGTGCCTTGTGTTCAGAGCCATACAGCTCTCGGGGAAATGGACTTTCGTTCAGTGACCACACTAACTCTTGTTCACATTGCCAAGGGATGCCTTGCTTGGATTTTGGAGAGCTGCACTGTAGGATTCTTGCACAAGAAGTGAAGCAACTGTGGGGGCAAGTCAGCCCAGCACAAAACAGTGGAGTATGTTACATGTGAAAGGAGATGCAACTCAACTGTGATTTGGAGGCCTAGTTGGCTCCTTCCTTGAGTTTTACATATATACTTTTAAGTTGAACTTCTATTTACACTTTTTATCAATAGGATCCAAAGGTGTTCCAGAGGGTCTAGCAGGAAAACAGGGAGCAGTGACCCCATATTTGCCATAAGAGCCCTGATCCACCAGACCAAAAATCCATTTAGCCCATCATTCTGCTTCCCATATTGATCAGTCACAAGCCTCCAGGAACCTTGCAAAGAGGGTTTGAAGACAGTAACCCTGACCCAAAGTTGTTCCCCAGCAAATGGTCTTCAAAGATACTGCATAGCCTTATTGCTGCGGAAGACGTACTCCGGCCCCACAATTACTGCTATATTTCAGGGGGAATAAAAGCAGTTTTGATTCAGACAACACTGTTTGGGGGAAGCAGTTTATTTTTGGAGTTTCTCCAGAAAATTCTGCCCACTGTTCTTGGTACCAAGGTGTGGTACAGGAGATGCCCAGCAATTATACCAGCTTAGTTGTGCCCAGACGGTTGTCCGACAACAGCCCTGATCAATGGGACTCATATGTGTACTTAATGCTGCCACTGGAAGCTGTATCTAACTGTTGTATCGCTTGCTTGTTTGTTAGATTCATATTTAAATAGTCCTGGCAACCATCTTTGTGTGGACTCTTGGCAGTTACCTCCTGCTGTTTGCACTGAGAGTTCATTCCCCACCTTGTCCTCTCCTGTTACTTCTTTACCTGCTAATCCTAGAGGAATTGCTTGTGCCTTGTCTGGATGAAGAAATCTAGGTTCACCAACCCCTAACTTTGCTGCACAATCCCAAATGTTGTGCAACTTATCTCCCAGACTAGTCCTAACCAAAGATGGGGCTGGCCAATTAAGCGGCAATGTCCCTTTTATGTCGGCATAGGAGTGTACCTTTTACTTATTCATTTCAAATTCTCTTTATCCTATATCCTCTTTTCTCCAGCTGTCTTCTGTTTCTCTCGTTCCGTTTCCCCTCACTTCCTCCACCTGACATCTCTCATTTACATCTTTAGCCTTCTGAAGGCTTTTCCAGAACGTAACACCTTTGTGTTTGGACTGTTGATTGTGGGTCCACAAATAAATTGGTTTCCCTCTAAATAGGTTTATTTCCTTTCTTGCTTGAAGCTTCTTAAGTTGTAAGTTGGATGAGATGGGAGCCTTTGCTCGGGTTTTCTGCAACACCCCCAATTTGCATCCCAGCAGACTGGAGGCATTATGTTGCTGCTTCCCTTTCACATGCCTGTATAAAATAAGGAACAGCATAGATTATTCAAAGAGGAGCTAGAGAGAGCACGCCAGGAACAACGAAAAAGCTCAAAAGGTAATGTATTACTCTTTAAATCCTTATACACACCATCTGATTTGTGAAAGGGAATTTTTATTCAGTGGGCATTCATGCAGGGGAATCTCACTGTGACTAAAGGGACTAGTTCTAAGAACTTGGGTTTTTCTTGATCCATCATTCCAAGATAGGGGAACCCCAAACATTTATCTAGTTAGGAAAGCTACCTCTGATGGAAGTTTGAGAACCTCCGCAGTTAAAACTCTAGGTGTCACACTCTTGGGCTTTTCAAAGGCCTGCAGAAAGTTGAGTATTCAATGTGATGCCCTTAAGAAAAGGGTTGCACAAATGCTCCCCCTGAAGTCTGCAGAACTGCTCTAGAAGTGAGTAGGACTTGTAGCCACAACTGATGGACTAATCCAGATAAAACCCAAACAAGCCTGAAGGATGCTGATAGTGTGACCCTATTCAGGTTTGTTTTGTCTGAAGTCCGTGCCACTGAGATTAATAGGGCTCACTCTAATGTGTGTCAAGGACTGCAGCCCTGCTTGCTAGATAACTGTTAAGCAGGAAGCACATTCATAGAATTGTAGAGTTGGAAGGGACCCCAAGTGTCATCTAGCCCAACCCCCTGCAATGCAGGAATCTCAGCTAAAACATCCATGACACGGGGAGACATTTGCTTACTGATCGATGCAGGCTCAGTACACAACCCGAAGTCCTTGCACTAACTCTTAACAGAACGTCCACTGAAACAAAACTGTATTTTCAAGGCCTGCCTTATAGCAGGCAAGGGGGATGCAGGGACATACAAGACTGCAGGGAGGCTATTTCATACTCTGTCATGCTAAAAGAGTGTGTGTGTGTGTGTGTGTGTGTGTGTGTGTGAGAGAGAGAGAGAGAGAGAGAGAGAGAGAGAGAGAGAGAGAGAGAGAGAGACTCATCCCCTCCCTCTGTTTTCAGAGGGCTTCAAACAAAGAGTGAAGTTCCTGGGCAGGCTTGCTTCAGAGACTTCTGCCCCTGCAAAGCTGCACCCTTCTGCTTTGTAGCTCAATGAATGTTAACACTGCAGTTCCCCAGGGGCTAGCCCCCAAAAGATATTTGAGGTTTCATTGCACAAGCAAGGAGTCTGTTTGACAGAGCCACAATGGGCAATGTGCCAGGTCCTTATAGGTCCCTTTGAAGGCAGCACAAGCCTTTGATAGCTCCTCTGGGTTGTTGCTTTTTTCACCATTCCAGGCTGCATAATTATGTTCATTACGAAGAGGCTAGAAATCAATCTCAGCAGCTTACCTTTGAAGCTAGAAAATGGGTGGGGCACAAACCCAGATAAAAAGAAATCTAAGCCAAGCCACTTCCTTGTGGGAGTGTGCATTCATGTGTCTGTGGTAAAGTAATAAAATAGTGGCCACATTTATATGCTGTATGGTGCCTATAAAGCCAGCCAGAGCTGAAGCTAGCTTTTTTCCTGAAAGGTCCCAGACTCTTAATGGCCAGTGGAAAAGTTTGTCAGCAAAGCGAGTTCCATGCTATGTAATGAGTGAGGGGGGGGGGGAAACTAACAATATACAAGGCAGCAATCCTATCTCCAATTTTCTGGGCACAAGGCACATTGAACTCAACAGAACTTGCTTTTTGCATAGACACACACATAGGAGTGTTCTGCAATGTATTACATTAGTGTGAGTCAACTACAGCAGTGCAGGTGAACTTGGACTTCAGGTGTATATATAGAGCAGGGGTTGCCAATCTTTATGGGTACAAATGCAAACTGGTGAAACTTTTGTAGGCACCAAACTTTCCTCCCCATGCCACCATTTAAGAATTAATGCTCTCGCCTCCCCTCCCCTTAATTGGGAGTATGATGATCTTGGAGAATGCAGTTGGAGAGATATGAGTTAAATTTTCTCAAGTCTAATTTCAGTAGGGAAGAGATGGGACCCTTTAAGTACCAGGGAAGACCGTAACTTGAGAGCCTGCATATTGTAGGGGTTAGTGCAGAATTAGGAGTAAGGAGACCAGAGTTCAACCACGCACACAGCCATGAGCCTCACTGGACGATCCTGGACCAATCTCACTCCCAGAATTGCCCATCTTGAAGGCGACATGGTTAAGAAGAACCATGTGCTTTACCCTGGGCTCTTTAAAGGAAGGGGTGGTATAAAAGCAGAACAACACAAGAGACATAGGGCTGAACAGCCCATTCCATTTTACATTATTCATGCATTACAGATGCAGGGAGTCAGGAGCAACTGTGACTTCCTATAGTATGTACACATGGCAGCAAAATGTTCATCACTATATAATGTGCAAAGCAGGCCTTAGCTATTGCTGTGGGGGTGGTGGTGGAATGTAGTTTGGGCTTAAAGTAACATTACAGCACTGTTAGTTTACAGGCAGCGCTGGCCAGACATATTTTGTCAAGCCAAGTGACTGCCCTGAACAAGCCCATCTTTGTATCCTACCAGCCCTGCATCATAGTGCAAGGGATTGTGGGCCACCCCTTTTTACACACTGCCCCTCTAGCATCCCTGCAACTGTCACCATTCCAACTACGTCATTTGCTTGTGTGATCAGACTATATTCACTGCCAAAATGAAGAGGTGTCATTTGGGAGCTCCTTTAAGTACTTCGGTCTCTAGAAGCATTGGTTTGAAATTCAATTTGTAGAATGAGAGATGCAGTAGAGAAAGTTGTTTATAAGATTCTTAAAAGGTAATTTAAGGAAGACAACATACTATTGTCCCTGAAGGAACCTGAGAGAATGCTCTTTATTGTTATATAGTTGAATAAATGCACTTGATACTTCATGGCTGAATCAGGGAGTTCCCTGCAAGCCCAGATTCTATTCTTTTTCTGTAGTTCACCTTTAAAGTACAGCAAGCCAAAGCACTGGAATCTAGGTTAGCTAGCCTCATGGTGTTACATAATAATGAGGCTATTATTATGACATCACTTAGTAAAAGCAACCACAAGTTTTTTTTTTATTTCAAGCCAATACGCATACTCAGACTTAAGTTTTATTTTTAAAGATGCTTAAAAGGTCACTAGCCTCATGAAAAGCTCCATTTCCCCCCAGCAGAGGCTTAGCAGCCAAGTTTTAAATGAGAAATATGCCCGCTGCATCCATTAACCTTATCAGCTCTCATCTTTAGATTTTGCTTTCACTAAAGCAAAAAACAAAACAAAAACACAACCTATATGTTTCAAACTTTCCTGGACAGGCCTCTTTTAGAGTTGAACTGTTCTAAAATGTTAGTATTGTTTGCCCCATGGGCATCAAGGGTCATTTTGCTTTTAGTCAAATTCCTTTACAAAGCTGAGTTTTTTCCTTTAGCAGCAATGAGCTTGTTTTGACATGGTTATAGGTCAGCAGCCCCAGGTGGCATCTTCTTGTGTTTCTCTCTTCATATTAACAGAGTACTGCAGTACAATCAACAAAGAAGTTTGGGGCAGAGGCAAGACAGCCCATAAGGAGCCATCTTTCCTAAAGTATATTCCCCATATGCCAGTGCTACTTCCTCCATAACCAGAACGTGTCCTAATACATGCCAAGATAATGGACTAAAGAGCTTATATTTTGTTCTACAATAAGTAGTAAAATTAAAATTTGATATACAGTGGTACCCCGCTAGACGAATGCCTCGCAAGACGAAAAACTCGCTAGACGAAGGCATTCGTCTAGCGGAAGGCTGCCCCGCAAGACGAAAAAGTCTATGGGGCTGCCTCGCAAGACGAAAAATTTTCGTCTTTTTTTTTCTTTTCGTTTTGCGGAGCACGGCTGTCATTGCCGCTCCGCAAGACGAAAAACCCGCTAGACGAAAATTTTCGCAGAACGAATTATTTTCGTCTAGCGGGGCACCACTGTAATGTAAGTTCTACATGAGCACTATCCTAAAGTTGTACGAGTATTCTCTACAATAGTTGATTACAATGCAAAGACAGACTAAATCAGAACAGACTGAAAAAGTTATTTGGTTTCCACAATTTTTTATTCCTTTCCATTTATAAAAAATTTAAGTTCCAGCAAAACCCAGTGTTCCATCAGCTGAGCAGCGTCAAATTTGTTGGCAAATACACACGATTTGGTCCCACAAATACAGTCAGTTACATGCATTGTGACAAACTGTGCTGTCTAGAGGTCATTAATTAAAGACTTCTCGGCCTATATTTCTCCAGCCCTAAAAACAAACCAGTGTGTTATGAGCAGCCCAGAACTAATAAGCTCTAGGAGCAATCACTGCTTGCCAGCACTCTTTGAACTACCATATAATGGAGCATCTGTTGATTTAATCCCCTGTGGGCTAATTCCCCTCCCCTTGCCTTTAATCGTTTTTCCTTCTGATGTGTTTTTACCCTGAATTTGGACATGCTGTATATGGCCCTTTGAGGGATTCCTCTTAACACAGGCTTCCCTAGTTGTTTTTGTATTTTGGGGTGAGGGGTAGTAGGAGATACACTTTACTTAATGTTCTAACGTGTTATACACACAAGCTCCAGCTGCTACACTATATGGTCTGAATAAGATGGGGAGCTTTAATTCAGGCATTGACAAGGGAGGAAGCAGCAGCCATTGATGCGATTCCAGATCAGTAAACTGGCACCCAGTCTTCTGAAAGTCCAGACCAGGAGTTTCAGAATAACTGTACAAGAAAGCTTTTAACACTTACTCATCTAGGTCTGTTATATAATTCCAGTTTTTCAAGAGTTACCAGGTCCGGACCTGAAGATCTTCTCCATAACTTTAAGAATTTTAGGATGTTGAGGTAGACAGGATCACCTTTGCTCAATACAGTGGGTGAATAGGCTGCTCTTTTCACTGGTATGGAGTACGAAAAAGCAAGCCAGCATTCAACTGTAACAGTAGGGAAGAATGTGCCAACTGCTGCACATTCTCATTATCCTAATTGTGCTGAAGAGCAGCAGGTAGCCCCCAAGTAGTGAGTGATTCCACACCAACAAGGCTATGGCAGAAGGTATATTTTGTGCAGCAAATTAATGCAATGAAGCCCTATTTATAACGTGGAGGCTGCAAGTGTGAGGAGAGGAGTAATGGGAGCTGCTTAACATTTTCCTTGCACTAGTTGTTTCCACTAAGTATTGCCCTCGACAGGTTTTCTGCATCTGGAGCTGTGTGTGTGTAGAACAGGGGGAATTTTTTAAACAAATAGCTGACAGTCACACTGCCCCTGTCCCAATACTCCTCTGCTCAAAATGGCAGCATTCCACAGCTGCCTTTCAAATAATAAAAAACCCCGAATTTTACTACATGCATTTCCTATATGTTTTGACTAGCAAGTGGTTGATAGATCTCATTCTATGTGAGCTTCTAACTTAATTTGAAAACCTTTTTTAAGCTCAGTTGTGTAATCTTGTTTCAATAAAGTTCTGAAAACTGAAAAGGCAACCAGGACTCTTTGGTTCTGCTCCTACAGGTCTTATTCCAAGAAAGGACCAGAGATATGAAGGATATTTAACTAATGCATTGAACTATATTATGCTTTGCCACCTGATCCAAAATTCAGAAACACTAATGCCACTACTACTCAGACCACTTTAGGTCACTGGAAATCATAGTTCACCAGCAGTTCAACCGGCAAGGGGGGGGGGGGGGAAGTTAGTTGCACAAAGTATTTCCCATATAAGAGAATGCTCCCCACAGGTTTCTTTCCCTTGGGTATCTCATCACACAGCCAGGCTATCCTAGTCAACTGCTAATGTGGCACATCAGTGACTTGCCAAAGGAGTTTAACATACTATATGCTCCCTTCTTCAGTGGACTGTTTCCATCACTGCTGGTTTTGTCTTAGTGCTGAATCAGGAGCTGTTGTGCTGGCACGCACCATGACACAGATTAACACAGGCTTCCTCAACCTTGGCCCTCCAGATGTTTTGAGACTACAATTCCCATCATCCCTGACCACTGGTCCTGCTAGCTAGGGATCATGGGAGTTGCAGGCAAAAAACATCTGGAGGGCCAAGGTTGAGGAAGCCTGGATTAACAGAATCTTGGTTAAAGTGGATCGCTTACCACAATGTTTTGTCTTGCAGCTCAGCCTCAATATTTCATTTCAATATTTAAACACTGCAAATTATGAGTACTGAGAATAATCAGTTCCTTGAAGCTGGCCAATACGATCCATACCACACACACAGGGACCAGCAATGCAACTGTTCCTTTTCCAGAAAGGGACACTGGGAAATCTCTGAACAGAACATATATATATATACAACACACCCTCCTCAAATGATTTCAGCCCTCTGCATCATACTTGCATGTACTATTATCACCAGGTCATAGGCTGAGGTTAATACTGTCCTTTTACCTCAATGTTGCATCTGTACAAAAGGCAGCTGAGTGTGTGGGAGAACAGTACATATGTTTCTCTGCTCTTTAATTTGTTTTCTCATTAGAAAGAATGAGGCAATCCTTAGGTGAAGTTTTAAAGGTCACTCGAGTTGAGCTCAGGAGGAGTGTCAGTCAGCTCACTGCTGAGGTCTTCTGCATCCAGCGTGCCACCAGCTGCCCCTCCAGGGGTGTTCTTTTCCAGCTTCAAGCCTGGTATAGAAATCTTGTCATCTACAAGTACAATACAAAGTAATTAGCTGACTATTTTGTGGTTGTTGTTGTTATAACATTTTGCAATTCAACAATATAGAATTAATAAGCTAGAAAGAAGTGCTTTCAAAAAGAGGGGAAGTTTAAAAAAATGAAAAGATTGAAAGAAAACTGGTAGACCACTTTTCTGAGCTACTATGCAGCAGGATATTTTTCTTTTTCCATACGTTAAAATTTTAATAAACAAAGTGTTGTCTTCCAGGACCAACACATGTACAGATGTTAAGTCTTGTATGCAATCATCCACAAGCATCACCGTTGAGCCAGCAGTGAGTATATCTATAAGCTGTCCTTTCGCATTTATTACAAGTAGTGTCAAACCCATTTGTCAAGAGCTTCAGAAGAGCCTTCAAGCACCCAACTATGGAGTGATTGGTTTCCCTTTACAAAACCCAAGGGATTATTTGGCTTATCCCCTAGGCATGAGCTTGGATGTGCAAAATCTTCTGGCAAAAGAAGACTCTACAGAGGGAAACAGCTCTAGTAAACATCCTTGAAAACACTTTGAGGGCACCAGAACAGAACAAAGAAGAAATGTAGCAGCTTCCTTCAGAAAGATTGAGTCACTAGGATTAGGGTAGAGAAAAAGCAAAATGCAAAGAGGTTTAAAGAGAATCTGTGCACAAGAAGCTTAAGCATCTTAATGAAATAGGGTAAGAATTCCCCCGACGAGAATGTTAATCTCTTCATTCTCAAAACTGAGGGTTCCTCTATGTGGTACAATATGGGCTTTGATATTTCAGAAACAGAAGAAAAGTAAACACAGCAATTAGTATTTTCAGTATCAATCTGTTCCTCTTCCAGGGTACTCTTAAAGGGTAAAGGGACCCCTGACCGTTAGGTCCAGTCGCGGACGACTCTGGGGTTGCGGTGCTCATCTCACTTAACTGGCCAAGGGAGCTGGCGTACAGCTTCCGGGTCATGTGGCCAGCATGACTAAGCCGCTTCTGGCAAACCAGAGCAGCACACGGAAACACCGTTTACCTTCCCACCAGAGCGGTACCTATTTATCTACTTGCACTGCGTGCTTTCGAGCTGCTAGGTTGGCAGGAGCATGGACTGAGCAATGGGAGCTCACACCGTCGCGGGGATTCGAACCGCTGATCTTCTGATTGGCAAGCCCTAGGCTCTGTGGTTTAACCCACAGCACCACCTGCGTCCCCCAGGGTATTCTTGCAATGCTGCAATTCAAAATAAAAACTTGTAGAGATAAACCTCACAGCCCCAGAGCAATCACTAGGTAATGGTTTCAGTAAATATTTCAGAGTGCGGCAGTTACACCCAGGCTCACCAGCAAGTTGTGCAATCTCTGGTTCACTAAAGAGTTCATCTGAGCTGACATCTGTGAGACTGAACTCAGAGGCTGAATCGTCACTGAGAAGGGATGACAAGGTAGCATCATGCAGCAAAACTCTTTTTTTCCCTAGAGGACAAAGTTCAAGGCAGATTAGGGAGACTAGCAGCTCACTTAAAATTCTGAGCTTTGTCTCAAAGCAATGTTTACAACTTAGTAAATAATTGAGCTTGCCCTTACTGTCCAAAGTCCCAACGATTCAAGACAAGACCATGTATGCAATGCAAGTATACTTTTTTGTAATTAAGAGCTTTATTATTTCCATTTAAAATATGGCTGGCACCTGGGTCTATCTGTGGAAAGTGTCATGCATACATAGGGCAGGATTCACCTTACAAGTCCTGTCAGTGGAAGCCTGTGCAGGGGGGCTTATCTTTTCCCCAGCACTCCTGAAATTGGTTTCAGCGGTGTTGGGAGAAGCCCTAGGCCAGGGCATGGGGGAAGGAGAGGGAATCATTCCACCTGGTAAGCTGACATAATGTGACACTGAATCCCTCCCAAAATTAGTAAAACTGAGAAAAGCGAACTGCTTCTTTGACCATGTATATTTTTTTACAGGAGCAGAATATTTCACAGCTGAAGATGAGAGACTAATGGGTTGTGCTGAAGCAACACTGGTACAATGAGGGCAATTTTACACGACGTTATATTTGCCTTCACAAAGTTAATATAGCCACAGCAAAAAGCAAATACTCTTTCATGTATCTGGGTGCTTATTTTGCAACAAGACTGACAAATAGATGTGCAGCAGCTGTCCAGTACACAAACTTGCAGTAAAATGAGCCCTTGTGCCACACTTCCCATGTGCACCCATTTTCCTAACCAGAGATGCTCTCAGTGTCGGGTGTTCTAAGAACAAGTACTTACTTAGATGGGGGTTTTTGTCTCTTAGTGGATGAGCGTAGAATTCATCCTCCAAGTGCAGACCTTTCACCTGTTCTTTTAGGTCAGTAACTGTAGTTCTGATTAAAACAAATTCAAAAGCCCACAGAAATTATTAGTGCAGATGGAAGAAACATATTTATAAGAGATGAGGCCCTCTTGCACCTCATAAATCTGAACGACACAGTCAAGCAAGCTCGTAACAGCTCTGTGCGATTCACTTAATGTTTGAAAGTATCCGTAGGCAGTGAAATAATCAAGCCTTCAGTTAAAATGGAAATGCTTGATGAGCTAATGAAAAGCAAGCCATGACTGACTTCAGTGACAGAGAAGCTGAGTTTATTTCAATGATAGATTCAATGGCTTCTCCGGTGTTGCTTACTTAGAATCATTCATGGGTTTGGGAGGAACACAGGGGAATAAGAGGAACTAGAGAGAAGAGTTTGATCCTCTGAATTCAAACCACTATGTGACTCTGTGAACCTGGGTGAAAATTGCTGGAGAATGTTCCTTCATTCCCAAGAGATGAATGCTAGGAAATGGACATGTACTGTGCCACTCAGTACATCCCCTCTTATAAGATCCAAGCACACTGCAGTTCATGGATGAGAAGATTATCAATGGCTACTAAGCAATGATGGCTATGTACTACCTCCAGTCCCAGATCACATGCACAAAAGTGCTATTGAACTCTTGTCCTATACTTGTTGTTTTCCCATATCCATCTAATTGATAAGGTTGGTGAAGAAATTCAATTCACTTTGCATTCAAAGGCAACCTTATCTAATTCACATTTTCCAAAAAAATACGAGAACTGAAATCCAACCATCTTTCCCAATTTGTGCTTCTCCGATTTTTGCAATGCAGTTCCCCAGGCCAGTAATATGTACAAAAATGCACATGCTAAGGTAAAGTGTGCATACAAATGCATATGTTAGGGAAAATAACATGCAAAAATGTGTATATTATGCAACATTCCATATAAAATGTACATATTACTTAATAAATAAAATCACACTAACACACTGATTAATTTTCATGAGGGTTTTTTTTGAGGGGGGGGAGAGATGAAAACTGATGTAGAAATGAACTTAAGTCTGGAAAAACAGGAAACTGAAATTGACATCTTTGTCCATCCCTACTGGTTGATCACTGCAAAAACAGAATGCTGGACCAGTCAGTCCTCTAGTCTGAACCAGCAGGGCTCTTAGGTTCTTACAATTCAAGGCAAAAGCTATAAAATGCAGCAAGGCAAAAAAGCAAATACTTAATCTCAATTAAAGGGGACAGAAACAGGAAGTAGTAGACAGAGATAGCTGATGTTTGAAGTGGCATGTCTGTGAGCTCTCTTGATAGAAACCCCTCTCTAAACTGCACCAACTGTATCATCAAATTCACTGGGCTCATTCCCAAGTTAACTTAAGGAAGTTCACAGAAGGAAAGTTTCCTGCCTTCTCCAGCCACCTGGGCTCCCTGAAAAGTCAGTCTGGGAGGTCAGGAGCCCTCTTGAGCAATGTGGGATGGGTGAATCACCCCAAATCAGGATTGATCTCAATGTAAAGTTAACAGAAGGAACGCTTCCCTTTCTCTTTTCCCCAGCAGTCTCATTTCACATTGCTCATGAAGAACTGACCCTACACAGAAGTTGTTTGGGCCAGGGCTGGGGTGTCAAGTAGCTGTAGGGAGAAGGTTTGGAAACATCCAAACCATTGGGTGACTAGGGCAGCCTTCCTCAACCTGGTACCATCCTGTCTGGTCAGGAATTAGTCCAAAACCTCTGGAAGGCCCCAGATTGGGCATGTCTGGTCTGGGAAGAAAGAAACTGCTAGCCTTATGCAGCACCTTCAAAGATTCCTGTCTCATCATTGCCTTTTTGGAGGCTAATGCTATGAATAGGAAGCCCTCTGGTGGACCATTGTCTACTAGCAACCATCTACAACACCATTTTTGAATGAGAGAAACAGTGGTAATAATTTAGCAACCATGCACGTCTCAATCCTGCATCGAACCACCGGCAGCTATCAAGTGAAGCACATACAGCATAACATGTGTTTCCCTACTTGACATGACTAAGTTCCTTCTGAGTGCTCTGGGTCTCATTCCTAGCTTTGTCCAAATCCTTAGACTGAGCTTTATGACTGTCCGTCAGATCTTCCAGCATCTGGGAATAAGAAGACATATAACTATGGTTTTAACCTAGGCTTTTAGGGTTCATTTTGTTTTTAAAAGAACCCCCCCCCCCAAAAAAAAAAAACATAAGCAGAGAATTAAGAGTGTTTTGAGTATTTACTTTTTTAAAGTTTTTAAGTATATCCATAGTTTCCCACTCATGTATTCTTCTGCAGAGATTAGCATATACCCACAGACAAGCAGACTGGCAAACACATGTGACCATATTCTGAATACCACTGCACTGGTTTTTCCAGGCTAGGGAAGCAAAGCACAGTGGTATAATGGCCTTAAGAGGTGCCCACAAGTTTCCACAATGTTTTCAAGCAGCACTAAGTCATCAACTATGTTTAAGTGAATTAGGCTGTGCACAAGCTAAGCATCTGTGTATACAGCTGTAACCTTCCCACTTCACTCCTCCCTCCATGAACAAAACAAACAATGAAATCATTTTGCATTCAAACCAGCACTTCAGGTTTGTCTCCAAATAAAACCTCACAATTTGAAGCCAATGTTAAATCATTACTTCCCAATAGTGGTTTGTTTGCTCTAAGCCCACACTCTATTTTAATGTGAAAGCCGGAAAGGCAGGACATACATCAAGACTGATGGTGGTGGCTACAGTTCAGGAATCTTTCCATAGCTTAAGAAACCATCATTAGGGAAGGAAGAGTATTTAAACAAGTGGCATCCAAGGTGAATGACTACTTCTTGAACTGAATATTTGCTAGAGCAGCGGGTGGGGCAAATCTTGGCCAACCAGGCTATTTTCCACAAACCATGCCCATCAGTCAATCTGCTGACAAATCCAAGTGGCATCAGCTGATCGTCAGGTGGGCAGGGTTCAATTCTGCCTTGGCTGCGCAAACAGGTACTTGCAGCCCTTTACTTCTCAGCTGATAAGCAAAGGTTAACTCCTTCTCATGTTGGCTGTATGAGCAGGCACCACAGTCAAGGCAAGCCAAAAGGAAGGTGCTTTTTGTGAGCATTGAAAGAAAGGAAGAGAGTTTTCACAAGCCAAGGCAGAGTGCATGCGGGAAAAGGCCTCTGCTTGCAAAATGGCCCTTTCTTCATTTCTTCCTGGACACAAGGATTTTCGCAAGTGGGTAGGACACTCACCTGTCAATCATGTAACATGTCATGTAAATGACGGGTAGGTTGTTGACCTACGAGGAGGTGCCAGATACAGTAAGAAAAGGTTCCTCACCCCTGTGCTAATGTCATCTAGCTTGTAGGTATAGTGTAATCTTGTTCTAATCTTTCAGTCATCTCTGTCTTGTCTGTTTAATATATTTTAGATATCTGGGATAGGTACTGCATCCCCCTTCATGTTCCATGCTGGGTCTAGGACTACTAACACAAAGTGAATGGGTAGCAGCAGGGAACCTTCCTAACAACATACCTGACAGTATCTTCTTTGAGTCTTCTTTATCTCATCAGTTGCAGACACTTGGTGGAACAGATCATCCTCTTGTTGATCTAAAGGGTGCAATAATCCATGTCATTTTCTCAATTCTGTACATATTTCTCTCTTCCCAATGAGGCCCACAGGGTACATAGCCTTTATCCCAATAGTTATTACAGTACAGAGCCCAGGGGAGCAGGAGCATCAAGTAGTACTTGCCTAGTTTGTGCTTTAGATGTTCCATCTCTCTTCTGATGCACTTATATTCTTGCCACAAGATTTTCTTACTAGAGTAAGAAGGAAATCAGGAACAGAATTAAGACAACAGGGAACACTTTTCTGGATTTACTGCAAAGTCCATTCCAAATTCAGCTGTTTTAAAACATTAACAGTTTTGAAATTTATGGAACTGGCCCCATACCATTCTGATTCCCAGAGAAATGGTAAGATAGAGCTCAAGCATGCTTGCATTGTTGGCTTTCTATAGGCTAGAAATCAGTGAAAAATATATTGCTAAACTATAGGGATCCACTCAGATAACACAATTCACTACAAGCAAGTGGTTATTAGAACAGCAACTGTTAATTCTTCCCAGCACAGCAGCAACCCCATTCAAGAAAACTTGGCAGAGGCCACAGTTCATTCAAGTCTTTGAAGACATTCTCAAATTGCAAATGACATGCAAACTTTCTTCCAGCAAATAATGATCTGCAGTTGACACTTGGAAAAGTACTGTTCTTTGTCCATCACCACACTATCCCACTCATTTCAAACATCCCTGTACATAAAGCAGTGTTACTTTCACTAGATAGCTCAATTGCTGACCTCTCCCTCATATCTTGCATGATGCCAGGGTTGGAAAAAGGATCAGGAGTACAGTCACCATCTGACTGCTGAAACACTTGCTGCCGAAGGCTACGGAACTCAGTCTTCAGCCCTTCCATCCTGACTCCCAGCACTGAGTCTAAGCCGCTGTGAGAACTGTGCTGCAGTCGATCCACCTCCTCTGCAACATGAAGTAGGACAGGACGAAATTAGCCAACAGTATTCCCCTTGGCTGTTGTGGAGATACTGTGACACTGATGCCCATTCACCGTTGGTGCATGGCAGTCTGTTAACCACATTCAAGAGAGGTTTGTCCCCATCAGAATACCATGGATGCTAATTATTATCACTCACTAAAATCTGCTGGAGGGGCTCTCCTTCATGTCTCAGTGATGAATTATGTTAGGCTGGACTGCAGCACAAACCCTCTCTGCAGTTACACCAGCTATGGGAAACTTTTTTATGTCCACCCTGCTCCATCCCATCAGCTTCTAAAGATGACACTTTTGGGAGTTGTTGATGTTTGAAACCTCCTGAACTGAGGCATTTTCTGTGCATGCACGCTCTCTCCCATATTGTGCTTTTACCTTGTATATTTCTCAAACTGTAATTGTAAGCTGCTTTGAACATTTTAATACAAAAAGCAAAAATATAAAAATACACGTTTTAAGTAAAATAAATAAAACTTGTGCTCTTTTAGTTTTAGAGGTGAAACATGTTTCAACAAATCAAACAGTCATGGGAGAAAGGGCAGTCTTGGAGAGGCAATGCCAAACTGGAAAAATCTCTCATACCCTCTAGGTGGCTGATGCTTTGCTGCTGCAGTTCCTTCTCCTGTTTTAGCCGATGTACTGCCTGGGTGAGGGACTCTATGACCTAAGCGGAAGAAAGGACCAGAGTCATGGGAACAGCAAATACCATTGAAGCAAGGAGCCCTCAAAACCTTAGGCTGGAACACAATACAGTGGTACCTCCGGTTATGAACTTAATTCGTTCTGGAGGTCCCTTCTTAAGCCAAAACCGTTCTTAACATGAGGCGCGCTTTTGCTAATGTGTATTATTTCTTGTTATATGATTTAAAACTCACATTTCCTCCAAGGAGCAGAGGTTGGAATTCATTGAATTCCCCACTATTCTAACTTCACAACAAACCTGTGATTCAGACTAAATTGAGGCACAATGGCTGGCCAAGGTCACACAGTGAGTTTTACGGCCAAACAGCAATTTACAATCCAGATCTGTCTGCTTTAAGTTCAACTATCTACTGTATGGCACTATCTTCTCATGTGCATGTGGTTTTGCTGGTGTGTGTACCCAGATGTATTAACGAAGCTTTTCTCCACACCATACCGTAGCATAGTAGCTTGCGCAGCTTTGCAGAATCACTTACCTGGGCTTGGGAATGCAATTGCTTGCTGATGGCAGAAAGCTCCTCAGCAGCCATTCTACAGCATGAGTGAGCTCCACATGTGAAATGCAGGGGTGATGGTCCAGTCTGTGGCTCAGTCAGAACAGCACTCTCAGTATTTATTCTGTCTAGCAAGAGATCAGCTGTTGGGATGGAAAGGAACAAATCTGACTGGTCCACCTAGTATGGAAACTGTCAAAAGTATCTACCTACATTGCTTCCTCTCTAAATCACCTCAATTGCACCATTCAGCATACTCCGCTGTGCTATTTCTTGTCCATGTGTGCTCTTGGAAATATAGCCCCTGGTATGGAATTCTTTCCATTTAAGTATTCAGCTTGCTACCTCTTTCTCTTACTTTTAAGAAATTAAAATATTCTCTTGGGAGTATATTGGATTCCAACCCTCTCCCTACTCATAAGTTAATTATTGTAGGCTTTTAACTTTTTCCCTTTTATACTACCTCCCAGTGATTTCGGCAGGAATTTGTTATACTTTCCTGCTTCACTCATGCATATTAGGCGCTTTTATAAATAGCAACCAGTGGTTTACCTGTAGAAGTGAGTTTACTATCATTTTTTAAAAGCAAAGCCAGAGTTGGAAAAGGGAGAAAACAGAGGTGGGGGTGGATGTGTAGGTTCAAAGAATCACCTTGCTGGACCAGACCCAGCTCCATCTAGCCTTTCATTCAGTTTGCGGGAGCAGCCAGTTAGTTAGATGCCTCTAGGTGTTTATACATAAAAAACTAAGATCATGGCCACTGGTCCCATCACCTCCTGGCAAATAGAAGGGGAAGAAATGGAGGCAGTGAAAGATTTCACTTTCTTGGGTTCCATGATCACTGCAGATGGTGACAGCAGTCACGAAATTAGAAGACGCCTGCTTCTTGGGAGAAAAGCAATGACAAACCTAGACAGCATCTTAAAAAGCAAAGACATCACCTTGCCGACAAAGGTCCGTATAGTTAAAGCTATGGTTTTCCCAGTAGTAATGTACGGAAGTGAGAGCTGGACCATAAAGAAGGCTGATCGCCGAAGAATTGATGCTTTTAAATTATGGTGCTGGAGGAGACTCTTGAGAGTCCCATGGACTGCAAGATGATCAAACCTATCCATTCTTAAAGAAATCAGCCCTGAGTGCTCACTAGAAGGACAGATCCTGAAGTTGAGGGTCCAGTACTTTGGCCACCTCATGAGAAGAGAAGACTCCCTAGAAACGACCCTGATGTTGGGAAAGATGGAGGGCACAAGGAGAAGGGAACGACAGAGGATGAGATGGCTGGACAGTGTTCTCGAAGCTACTAACATGAGTTTGGCCAAACTGTGAGAGGCAGTGAAGGATAGGTGTGCCTGGCATGCTCTGGTCCATGGGGTCACGAAGAGTCGGACACGACTGAACAACTGAACAACAACAAAGGTGCTTATAAGCAATACATGAAGGCAATTGCCTTCTCTCACTGCTTGCTCCCAGGATTTATATACACTAGAATCAGTAAAGAGCTCTCTAATCTCAAAACTTCAGAAATTCAAAGTATTAAAGAGATGTTTCTTTCTGCAAAAGGTGCTTTGGAATTATACAATGCAGGCCAATCATTCTTACCTTTGGAAGAGATGCTGGCAGTGTTCAGACGTTGCTGGAACAAAAACAGAAGATGGCACAGAAAGTTATAACACTGTTTTGAATAAACAGTGGAAAGATTAACATTTGAGTGTATGAATGCACATTGCTTCCACCAAGGGATGCTACATGAAATTTAAGTTAGAAACTACTGCATAAACACTTGGAGAGGAACTGGCAAGACAAAATGTTCTCATTCATCATTATAGTGCCTTCAATGGACATATGACAGTAAAATACACAGTGCAAAGTAAATCTGCACAATGTCTTAATGCCACATTTTCCAGGCAATGACAGTAACTGTCATTTGCTAACTTGGCCAAAGATCAAAGAAGCATTCCCATACCTTTATTTTTAAGATTTCAAAGCTGCTTTTTAGCTGCCATACCCAAACTGGTGTATAAAATAGTCAAGGTATCTTTAAATCACAGGCTAAAAATAGCAAAACTACAATAGCAATACAAGCCCAGAACTAAACAGTTTAACAGCAAAAACCCATGTAGTAAGGGTGATTTCTAAAAGCAGAACAAAATTAATAAAAACCCACAAAAATGGTTTTACCTGTATCCAGAATGTCATGGAACAGAGTCAAATGAACAGCTCTTAGAAATTAGCTCCAAAGCTCAGAAAAACCCTGCTTTTCTCATCTAGCCTCCCTGCATGATAGAATTTGAAGCACGGCTTCACTGGTACACTTTAAAATTAATCTTTAAATCAGTAAAGTTCATGGGGAAAGAGGCTTCTAGACAGTTGTAGATTAAAATTTGTGTACTGAACTCGGCCCAGAACTGCACTGGCAGCCAATATAGGTATCACATGAATTACAATTTGGGGAGTAGAATTCTGCACCAGTTAAAGTTTCTGAACCACTTTCATGGGTAGCCCCACACAGAGCCTTAAAATAACCGAATTTCAAGGCCACCAATATATAAAAGAGTGATTAAGTGTATCTTCTAGCAAGAGGGCAGAGTTAGCATACTAGCTTAAGCTGGTAAAAGGCACTTTAGGCTATCATCACCACCATCATCATCAGGACAACACCATGTCCAGAAAGTGCAAACCCATCTAGTAAAGGTTTTCCCCCTTCTAGCCTGCAATTTCAGTGTGACTGATGGCTCTGACCAATTGAAATAATTACATCACATTGCATAGCAGCCCACTTTAACGAAAACAAAAACCCAAGAATGAGTGGAGTATGGCAATCAGTTTTGGCTTACATGCTCCAAGCCCTGCCACAACCTGGGCAAAGCTTAAGAAGTTCAGCCTACAGTATATTTATAAGGGCTCAATGTCAAAGGAAAAAGTTTAAAAGAAGATGGCACAGTTAAACTAGAGGAGAAATGATAGGTTAATCATTTTGTAGTCTGTACAACAGTGATCTGTTACTCTCAAGATTCTGTCAATCTGAATTTAACACCTTGTGCAAAAGAAGGCCACACTGTTGCCCTATTCAATTAATTAAAACACTGAACTACTGGCTCTACTAGTCATTTATGTCTTTTACCACATTCATCTACCAAGTCACTCCTGAAGGAACTCTATAATAATTAATAGCCACCTTTAAAAATCAGCAGCAAAACACTCAGATTTTATTAAAGACTAGTTCTTTGAAACTATCATGAACACATTTTCCCCTTACAGAACAGAAATTTGGTTTGATCACCTTTTAAATATTTAGCAGCATACACACCCCCTGTTCATATACACTAGACACTTGTCTTCAACCAGTATGTTGCTCCAAACAAAACTTGCCTTAATTTTTGCCATGTTGCTGTCTGCTGCAGTCAAGAGAGAGCTGAGTTGTGTGTCCCAATCCATGCTGTTAGCAAAAAGATGTTTTAACAACTCACACTGGCTGCCCAGCTGTAACCTGGGAAGAGTCCTTGGCTAGAAAGAAATCCCAGCAGGAGAGAAGAGCGCCTGCAAAAGCAGCAGGAGATGGTTTATTTTTCTCCCGTGAGCAACGCTGAATCTCATCATAGCAAAGGAGGGGGGGTGGGGAAGGTACAGACTTGGAAATTCAGACACTTTTGCAGAAAGACTGCCTAACAAGTTTCCTTCACATCACACACAAAAATGCCTCTTGTGGGAATGCAGCATCAGACACCCAACATCTCTGGGACAGTTTCACAAGCACCATTTAACTACTGTGCAGCATCTGCGCCATCAGTAAAGAGCACGGCTCCAAAGCACAACGCTCTGGAGGCCCATAAACTCTTTCAACGATAGACCACGGCTCTCTAGGGGCAGAGATAACCAAGCAGTTCCTCTGTAGAGGGGAAATGGAAGCGGAGGCGCCCTCTTTTTACAAGAGCAACCCTCTTCCCACCCCCGACCTTAGAGACTGCGGCCAAGAGCAGCCCCCCTCCTGGGAGGCCGCTTCCTGGTGTCCAGGACACGTTCTCGAGCGCTGGGCGAGAGGGGCTCCCTCGGCCGGTCCCACAACACCCTGCCCGCCTCAACCCAGCCACGGCCGGTGGTGGCTCCAGTCTGGAGGGCTGGCTCAGGAACCACGTCAGCCTCCCCGCTATGAGGACACCCAAGCCGGGCCCCACTCACTAGCGCTCCTGGCTGCGCCGACTGCAGGGCGCCGACCAAACGGAGGCCAAAGGAATCGAGGGCCGGGGGCGAAAAGGCGCGCCGGCCTTGCCTGGACCCGCAGCCAGACCCCCCTCTCCTAAGGCAAAGTATTCGAACACGCACGTCGGAAACCGCTAAAAACCCCGAGGCGGGTTCCGCCTTCCGCTCCGCCGCGGAGGTTTCTGGAGAGGAAAGTCCGTAAGGCCCAGCGGCTACTGTGAGGGGGGAAGTAACCGGGACTGCATTTCCCGAAAGGCTCCTCGCGACCCAAAGCGGGGGGTGTTGGGAAAAAGTGTCCCTGTTCCTTATTGGGAGAGGCGCGTGGCCCGTCGCCGCGGCAGCGAAACGCTCTGCCAGCTGGAGGGAGGGAGGACTCGGCTCTCGTGTCGGGCGCGTGGTGTGGGTCCGCCTTACCTCATGGAAAACTACACTTCCCACAGTGCTCCGCGCTTATGCTATAATGGAGCTACGCGTGGTTGAGCTGGAAAAAAGGATACGAGATCACTTGGAGAAGCTGGGCTTTGAAATCCATCCGCTTAAGGTATGGGGTGCAGTTAGGGAAAGCGAGTCGAAGCGAGGAGGGGGAAATCATCGGTTTCTTAATTGCATGTGCTTATTCAAACATATGGTTGGCATGCTGGTAGGGCAGAGCGGCGTTGCATAAGTGTTAACACTGACCCCTGTGGATCCAGAATGAATATAGGTGCTATGCTGTAGCTCCATACGGATTCATGTGGTTCATTGCGCCTACTTTGGTTCGTGATTCTGCCATTCTGGTCATATTGCTTCGCTGTTGCATTGTAGTTGCTGCTCCTTGTATAGTACTGTATCACTTTTTCGTGTGTGGCTGCTACCATTTTTTGGTGCCATATGACGTTCTACTATTTAAATATGCATTTTTAAATAATGTGTGGAATGTTCTTAAAATAAATATGTGGGCTGCAATTTTCATTTTTATTGCATAATCTGTTATATTTACAACATGGACATCTGAAAGGCTACAAGTAAGCTTGTTAGTGTTGTTTGTGAGCGAACATTATAGGCTGCAAGCCATTAACAATCTCAGACATCAGGCACCATCTGGTACACTAGCAGATCTTTTTATGAAAAAACCCTGTTTCTCTGGTTATGTGCCAAATCATTTTTTTACCCATTGTTTCCAGAAGTGTTCCATTTATTTTACTGCCCTGTGGGATGCATTCCAGGATACCATTTTATATTTACCCCTAAGTTTAAAGAATAATTGTATTTCTGAAATCCAGGTACGTAATATATCAGAGTAGATACAAATGAGATTAGATACAGAGAAGGAATAAAGCACAATAATGTAGAATGTGGGGTATAACTGGGAATGTGTCCAACAGTAGCTGGTTATAAAGATGAATGTCAAGTTCTGTTGTCTAGGAAGTTAAAGATTGACATTGAATAGATTCAACTAGTGTGAAGTTGAGGCATGTCCTACCTGTGAGTTAAATATTAATCAAGGTAGAGGTAGAAGAAAAAAGCAAATTTCTCTTTCAGGCCCATCAAATCCTGACATTCCTACAAAAACGTATTCCTGGTTTTCTGTGGTTTAATGGTACTCAGTGCCAGCTGTCCTCAAACATAACTGTTGCATGAGACAGAGAAGTCACATGACTGAAATGAGTACATTGTGATTTGCCAAAGAGGCAATCAATGCTAGAGGCTATAAAACAAATCTGCATTTGGCTTGCTAATTAATAAGGCCTAGAGGCTCTAGAGAAGAAATTAAATCCATCATTATGACAGTGTGTTCTCATAGGAGGCGCAAATGCTAATAAACTCACTGGACAGCACAGTGTGATGGGAAACAGGAGGTGTAGGTTCAACACCTGCCAGGACACTGTTCCTCATAAGGCTTGATTTCCAGACCCTTGATCATCTGCATCTCTCTTCTCTTGATCAGGACGCTATAATCCTGTTGATGCAGCCTAGAACAGCATTAGCTTTTTTTGCTGCTGCATCACACTGTTGACTGATGTTAAGCTTGTGGTCTACTAAGACCCCTAGATCCTTTTCACATGTACTGCTGACAAGTCCGGTGCCCCCTATTATATATTTGTGCAGCTGGTTCTTCCTGCTTAAGTGTAGAGCCTTACATTTGTCCCTATTGCAATTCATTTTGTTAGTTTTGTCCCAGTTCTGTTAAGGTCATCTTGAATCCTGATTCGGTCTTCTGTGGCATTGGCTATCCCTCCCGGTTTGGTGTTATCTGCCAATTTGATAAGCATCCCCTCAATTCCTTCATCCAAGTTGTTTATAAAGATGTTAAATGACAGTGGGCCCAGGACAGAACCCTGCAGCACATCACTTTTATCCAAGATGATGAGGAACCATGAACGGGTCTCTTTGGGTTCAGTTAGTCAACCAGCTACACCATCAACTATTGGAAGTGACGCTAGCTGAGTGAAAGGTGAAAAATGGTTAGGGAGAGGGACTGTAGAGAAAGGTCTATGACAGATGTAGGAAGGACTTGGGGCCACCCATACTTTGGGTGTTGACATCATTCTTTAGACATAATCAGAGCAGGTTTATGGTGAAATGCACTTGGAGGCAGTAGGCTAATGCTTCTGAATATCAGTTGCTGGAAACCACAGGAGGGGAGAGTGCTGTTGTGCTTGAATCCTGCTTGCTGGCTTCCAACAAGCATCTGGTTGGCCTCTATGAGAACAGGATGTTGGCCTAAATGGGCAATTGACCTGATCCTGTAGGCTGTCATGTATAAAATTGCCACCTGAACAGTTAGTTGTTGCTGGTGTTATTAAATTTATTACCCACCCTTCACCAGCAGGTCCCAGGGTGGGTTACAACTATTTAAAATTAAACATTAAAAATACTGAAAACAGATTACAACCACAGGAATAGGGTAGCTTCTGAAACCTATATCTCAAGTGTCAAAGATCAAGATCAAGAGTTGTGTTGATCCCTCAGTTCTAAGTATTTGTTTGTTTACTTTTTAGCAACATTTATATGCTGCTTGCAGTAAAAACTCTAAACAGCTTAAGCAGCTTACAAGAAATGTTAACATTAAACGTTAACAAAAACAGTTAAAGATAATTAATATTAAGAGAAAAGATTAAATGCATCAATACCTACCTATCTGGATAGGCTTGCCTAAAGAAAAATGCTTTAAGTGGATGCCAAAAAGAGTACAGTGAAGATGCCTGCCCGGAAATGGTCAGGTGGGCACAAATGGGGTAAAATGATTCTGCAAATAAACCAGTCTCCAGCTGTTAAGGACTTTATATACCAATAGTAACACCTTGAACTTGGCCTAGTAACAAATTGGCAATCAGTGCAAATCTCTGGGCTGCAGTGTTTTATGCTGACAGGTGCTCACTCTTGTGGGCAACCATGCTGCAGCATTCTACACCAACTGGAGTTTCTGGGACATGCACAGGGGAAGCCCCACATAGCATGCATTGCAGTAATCTAATCGTGAAGTCACCAATACCTGAACTACCATGGTCAAGCTCTCCCAGTAGAGAAATGGTAATAGCTGTTGAACCAGGCACAGTTAATTAAAGGAACTTCATGCCACTCAGGCTACCTGGACCTTCAGTGACAAAGCTGGATTCAGAAGCACACTCTCCCCCCCCCCCCCCAGCCTGCATACCTTCTCCTTCAGAAGGGAGTGCAGCCCTGTCCAGGCCTGGCAATTGACCGATTTGTTAGACCCGGGAACAACTTCCTCACAGTGCCTCCCATCTTGCCAGGATTCAAGCTCAGCTTATTTTTCTCATCCATCCCACCACTGCATCTAGGCAACTACAAGCTCTATCATTCATTTTGCTCTTACTTATTTCCAGGTAGTACTTCCAAAACCCTTTTTGTGGTCTCCTGCTGCTCATGACCCCTGCTGCTTGTTCTGCCTTCTAGTTGCTGATCTTTGGGCATGAATCACATGGTTAAACTGCAGGCCCTAGGCTTCTTGTTTGCTGCTGCTCACAACCCTTGTGACGTCATAAGGAGCAGTGATGCTGTGTGATTTTTGCCTGTGTCAGAGGTTGGACTGTGAACTCTAAATTAATTGAGCTCAGTTATTGCAGTCTTAATTTCTCTACAGCAATTTGATGGATGGTAGAAATCAGAATTTAGCTGAAGTCTCCATTTTATTTTATAATAATTATATTTTATTGGTTTTGTAAGTAACAGTAGGCCCAAGCCTTGCCCATTGGTATCACATGAAATCTTATCACATTAGCTGCCAGGCAGGTAAAGCTGCCATGCCAAATAGAAAAGGAAAAATTGGAAGGACACTCTAAAGTGTGCTCATTATTCTTCCTTTGCAACCACAGATTTAAGGTTGAATTACCTGCTTCTTGCATCCCCCAGCCTTTGGAAAAACAATAAGTTCTCAATCCTTTGAAAATCTGAAACCTTGAGAAACGCAGTGGAAGCACAATTATGCAACTATTAGTAATTTGTGTTGCTTTGTATGTGTTGATGTTGAGTTTCCTTGAAAGACTCACAGAGTTCCAGGTTGGGAGGTTGGTTGGTTGGTTTGCTTCTAAAAGCTGTATTTTAAAACATACATTGCTCAGAGTGTTCTCCCATCAGTTTCCAGAATCCAGGCTAACCGTAATTTATTTTCTCTGTTCTGAAGGTAGGGTGGTACAATGCAGTCCTTTCTCCAGCTTTTCACTTGCCGTACTTGGATGACACTCTGGCATTCGTGGTGCTCAGCACTCCTGCTATGTTTGACAAAGCCTTCAAACCTTTCTTGAGGAATGGGCCGCTGAAAAAGATTTGTGACCCTCTGGACCAGTGCATTTCTCATCACCTCACATTGCTTAGGGAGGTAAGAGATTTTGATGCATACAGAGTCATGGAGAGAGTAGCTATATAAACTTTCCTAAAGTCGGCCCCATTGAACTCATTGGGGCTTACTTCTAAGTAGGCATGTCTAGAAATGTACTGCCAGTTCCCTATACCTTGGGAAAAGACAAAATATTTGGGTGGTTATCCTTGTTCCTTTTTAACCAAACAATAGAGTATATTCCATATTGTGTTTTGGGGATGGAGTGCGGAGAGGGGGTAGAAGCTACTGCTTATATTTTTAACTGGGATTGGGGGACACAGTGGCTAAAAGCCATTCCACACGTTACGCTGAAAGAGATGGTAGACTTTTGTACAGTACCATTATAGATTGCATATTTAACGCTGCACCGTATAAAAAATGAAACAACAAACCAAAGCCCTGTATCCTGGGAGCTTTCTACTTATACAAGCATTCCAAAACTTGACACACCCACCCTCCTGCAATCTGAAGCAATTCAATCCAGAATTCTACCGTTGCCACCTCCTTCTGTGTGATGTGTAGAATGGTTTTTGGTAACCAATATTGGAAATAACTTGCAAAATAAGTTTCAGTCCTAGCAAGTATTGTTTGGAAAAAATGTTTTGTGGGTAAAGGGGTCACTGAGAACTTGCTTTATTATATTGCAATAATCCCACCTCACACTGGTCTAACTGAGCTAACTTTCCCTGGGGCAATTTTTTTCAAAATAAGCAAGCAGTAAATGATGTACCATTGTTACGATGGTGGCTTTGTGTCATGTGACATGGTTTCCCTTTGTATGGCTTCAGTTCCCTGTCTGCAGAATAAAAATGCTGAGTGGTGACATTGCAGGGGCATTATAAGGGGACAGGTGTGCAAACCATTCATTGTGATAACATCCTTGCACCTGGGCCCAGGAAACGCTATCGAGTAGTGGCATGGCTATGCACAAAGCCAGTGATGGCTTCTGTGTCTCTAGCATGAGACGATCTAGCTTTGTTTTCTCCATTTCACCGCCCCTGCAGTCACCTGGAGTACAGCTTCACTATACAGTGGTACCTCGTGTTATGGACAGGATCCATTCCGGAGGCCCGTCCATAACATGAAAAGCCCACAACTCAAAGCGCCACGTCTGTGCAGGTGCAAAGCGCAATTCAGCACTTCTGTGCATGCGCAAGCGGCGAAACCTGGAAGTAACCCATTCTGGTACTTCCGGTTTGCCATGGGATGCAAGACAAAAATATGCAACCTGAAGCGGACGTAACATGAGGTATGACTGTATTTGAATAAATGTTGTAAAGGCTTGAAGGTCATTGAGGAAACACTTGCATCTACCAGAGTGGTTTTTCTTGTTCTGCCACTTTGAATATTAATTCAAATCTTTATCAGCAATTTCATTTTATGTATGGAGACTTTTAAAAAGAAGCCATTGTGAGAAGCCCAGGAAACTAGAAGAATTTGCTTTTGGGTTAAGAGCTGTTTGTAGACTACATGGGCGGTCATGCTACACCTGTATGTGAGAAGATTTGTGAACTCCTTAATGGAACTGAGTGGAATAATTCTGGAAATCCTGAGAAATAATTCCCAATATAGGACAGATTTTCTAATGCAGGAAATCCCAAGGTCAGCAAAGTGACACATGCCTCAGAGTTTCATAATACACGAGGCTGCAGCTCCTTTATCAAGAGGTCGCATTGCTCGTTCAACAAGACTAGAGGCCCAGCTTGGAGCAGGGGACAGAGTGAGGCTGGGGAATGTAGACTGACTTGCTACATCATCCCATATTACCTGTAGCCAATCATCTTCAAATGTGAGTTTGATCTAATAAAAACTCCTCTTTCCAGAGTCTTGCTGACCAGCAGGTAGACATCATGTATGACTATGAGATGCTGCCCAGCCGGAAGCCCAGGTTCCTGGCCCAGACAGCTGCACATATAGCTGGTGCTGCTTACTACTACCAGAGGAAAGATGTGCAACAAGATCCCTGGGGAGAGAAGGTGAGATTTAAATTGGAGCAGAAGCAGCAGCAGAGGGGTGTTTGTTTCTTGGAGAGCTGTTGATAAACTGTGACTTTCTGTTTCAGACGATTTGGTGTGTTTTCTAAATGTTTTATTGGGTGACTTCTTTCTCTCTGTCTGTGATGTACGATGATCAGGAACGCACCCTCTCCTTGCATTGACCCAATACAGATCCATGTTTTCCATCAATAAAATGCACATTCTTCTCTTAGATAAATAATGAAATTAAGGGGTTTGTTTTACTTTATAGTGTTCATATTATTATTTTCATTATACTTTGTCAAGGACTTGGGTGGCAGAAGACATAAGAAGAGTCTTCTCTAGCATTGGTTGAAGGAAGGCAGCCATTAGTGTGTCATGTTTTGCTAAGGTTTGAGATTTCAGCAAATGTTTCCTTCACGGTTTGAAAACGTTCTCCCACATATTTAAGCTTCATAGCTGCGTTTTTAAAAAGTTGCTTTTAAAAGTAATTTTAGGTAGGCTGCCCAATGTTAGCTATTTTCAGAGTAGATCCACTAAAATGAACGTACATTACTAATTCAGGTCCATTAATTTCAGGGGGGCCTACTTTGAGTAGTAAATTATTCCCTGGCATTTCAGTGGCAGTGGCAGTTGTCTGCAATAATTAGTGAGATACCCTAAAGCAGGGCTGAGGAACCTATGGCCCTTTAGATATTGCCAGTCTGCAACCAGTAACTCCTGCCCATCGGCTATGATGGCTCAGGCTGGCTGGAATTGGAGTTGAATGACATCTGGAGGGCCACAAGTTTTCCATCCTAAAGTATTTCCTACCAAGGATACAATCCCCTTTCTAGTATTATAAAGCACTGTAGCAAAACATTTTGGAAGGGCTGTAGTTTGATGGTAAAGCACATGCTTTTTGTACAGAAAGTCAACAAAACAGTTCCTTCAGTGGGCTGCCTTCCAAGTAAACATGTGTAGGGCTGGGTAGGCTGTAAGTTAACAAGTCACTCTTTGTTTCCTTATCTAACTGGCTATGCAGTCAGGTGCCTAGAATGGAAACTAAGGCTTAAATCTTATGAGCTCAATGGGACTTCTGAATAGACAAGTATGGGATTGCTCTTAGATGCTTTGTTACACACACACACACACACACACACACACACACTGGATGGTCATCTGTCATGGATGCTTTAGTTGAGATTCCTGCATTGCAAGGGGTTGAACCAGATGACCCTCAGGGCCCCTTCCAACTCTACAGTTCTATGATTCTATGCTTACTCTTTTTGACATTATTTCAAAAACCTGCAAACCCCATTGGATGTTGTTGGCATCCATCTATCTTGGGAAACAATGGAGTGTGCCTCTGGGGGTGAAGTCAAACTGCTTGCATTAGCAGCACCAAAGTGACTTCCCTGGGGCACAAGCCTGGGCAGTGTATATGGAGATCCTGGGCTGCCCAGACAACAAGACCTCCCTCTCAGCCCTGCTCATGTGGTCCAAAAGAAAGCAGAGCAATACATTTGGCACCAGCTTGGCTGCAGGAGTTTCCAGAAGCGCCTTGGAGACTCCACTCTGGATTTGTGTAGGGTTTACTCTTTAGTCTTTTCTTGTCCAGAAGGTATCCCACAAGGCAGCAGAGGTTTAGGACCAGAGTTTTCTTTCTCCTAGATGAACTACCTTTTCAGGTTGACAAGCCCCACCCTCCCCTCACTTCCCTCTACAGTACATGCAGAAACTGCCTTCTTGACCATTGGCCCCACTATTGGTCTCATCCACTCAATCTGCTGGAGTCTGTCTTTGCATGCAAGGGAAGTCCTTAACTCACCAGGGATTTGAGTCCTACCAGCTACCCTCACCTGGTTTAGCCAGCCAGTCGAAGCCGTTTTCCAGGGTGCGGGGAAAATGTGTCTGTGTACCACAGGAATATGTGTTTCTCTCAAACCACTTCAAATTCCCTTCTAAACTATTTCCAGCCTGCCTGAAGGTTGTGCCTCCATGATCACAAGAGCCTGAGGTATAGCAGGAATGGAACCAGCCCAAATCCTATTAAGTGATGTCAACCTCACATCTCTCATTATTTTATTTATTTGCTTTTCTGTTACACATTCTCCACTAATACATAAACTAAATACATAATACATAATACCAACTACATAAACTCATACAGTCCAAACAAAACAAATACATCCTTCCATGTACTTCCCTTCCACTTCTTCCATGTGTTCTTATCTCGTTACCTCTTGCTATATAACTTACACTGCTGAACTACTCACATCCTGCTAGGTGCCAACCTTACATCTTGAAGAGAAGCTTTCTTAAATCTTTTGGTTATATATGTCTATTACAATTTCTTTCCTTTTTCCCTGTGAGATGTAAAGATTGGCAGGCCTTTTAATTCACTCAGCCTTTTTTCTTTCTCCAGAAGATCTATGGCGTCTGCATCCACCCATGTTACGGAGGCTGGTTTGCTATCCGGGCTCTCCTGCTTTTTCCGGGTGTTGAGGTGCCTTCCTTGCTGCAGAAAACTCCTGTGGATTGTGTGACAACAGAGGAAAAGAGAATAGAACTTCTGGAGAAGTACAATTTCCACTGGTGGGACTGGAGCTATCGGGACATTACTGAAGTGAAGGAGAAGTACTCGGAGGAACAGAAAACATACTTTGCAACTCCTCCAGCTGAACGGTTAAAATTGCTGACTCTGCAAGGAGGATTGCAAAGGAATGCAATACACTGAGTTGCTGTTCTCCTGGCCCAAGGGGGACTCATAGCCTATTCTACTGTGTCCACTTCCACGGAGGGAGAGATGGGTGGTTTACTTGGGGACCCAAGCTTTAGTCCTGCACACACTTGCTAGGAAGTAAGGCCCATTGAACACAGTGGGGCTTTATTACAAGTAAATATGTCTAGGGTTGCACTGTAATATTAGTTACACCAAAAGCCTGTAGGAGCACTAGTGTAGGAGCACTAGTGTCCCATCTCCCCATTATTCTTTTTTAGAGGAATGTAATTTTTAAAACATGCTGCTGTATTTAATTTGAGGGTATTTAAAAATGCTTTTTTGTGTGAGAGAGACTCTAGTAGGTGGTGTAATTATTTTACTTTGGTTATGAATTCAGGAGAGATATTTTTGTAAATGGCACTTTTGCTGTCCTATGGGAGAAATGCCCCATGAAGGAGCTGTTTTTGAAGGATGGTGTTGTCTAGTCCTTATCATAGTCTAAAGTCATTTCAGATTCTCAACATTGCTTCTGAGGCTTTGAAATCATTTTGTTCCAGTAGTTTCTTTTTTACCGGTACTTTCCACTCCTGTTCAAAGGACTAGAGATGTTGTCTAACTCATGTAGTGAAGGGGAGGTGATAGTAAAACTCAAGGAATCAAAATGGTCTGGCTCTTTCTGTTACGAGTCTTTTGTGGCATTCATGCTATGTTGCAAGGCTTGGGGGGGGGGAATACATAGCCTTGAATTAGAATATTAGACTAGGAATGCAGGTGTCACCCAGTCCATTCCTGCCTGGACCTACAATATCTACTGTTGGCATGGGTAAAGTGCTTGATATTTCTGTAAGGGTTATTGACAAGAACTTGCCTTGCTGTTCACATATTTTAAGAATTGGCAGACACTAATAATTCATAACGTGCCTGACATTTTCAATACCCTCAGCAAAGATTAAAGACTGTATCCAATGCTGCACATGCAGTGTTTTTCTCATGCAATGGAAAATCCCTTTCCTTTCCCAGCACACACCCCAAATTCTGTTCTGGAGGGTATCCCAACTCTCTGGAGCAGATTTTAAGGGTTTTTCAGGGGGTTGCAAAGGAGAGGAGGGAAAAATTTCATTGTACAAGTGGAAGTCTGTTGACACAGCGAAACAACAGCATGGATACAACCCCAAGAAATCAATCCAGTCTCTACCTTACAGTCTAATATATACTATACAAAAGGTAGAATGGGATAAAGAGAATACATTGAGGTATTCTGTATAGCTTACAAAAGTGTTTCATGACTTGGCGGAATGGCTGCTGAGTCAGTTCTGGGAGAAGAGTCTGTAGTCCTGAGTTGAGCACAGGTTGGGAAATCTCCAGTTCAAAATATAGCCCCAAGTCATGCTGCCTGAATTCTGGTATTTTGAATTTTGGATGCTGAAATTGGTTGAGGTGTGGTATAAAATCACTGATGCCCTACTCAGAATCTCCCACCTGCAAATGGAATCTCACTCCTTATTCTGTGCTTGAGCAGCTGAGGAATAGGCTGGCTAGACTGTTTAGTGAAGGCTGACCACACTTCCTCCTCCTCCTCCTCCTCCTCCTCCTCCTCCTCCTCCTCCTCCTCTCTTCTCTCTCTTTGTCTCCCTCCCTTTACACATAGCAGGTCATGTTACATTGGGAGCTTATGCATGGCATGCAAGGCTCACAAAAAAATTAACATGGGAACAATCTGAAGTTGTACTCTGCTGGTGAGTTTGGGCTCATCGTGTCTGTGTGCGTCAGCTGTTTGCCTCCTTGGGGCTCAAATACGTCTGCATTAAGCAGCAAATTGGGTGTTTAATCCCTACTTCCTGGCACAATAAGCAGTTGGGATTGGAAGGCCACAACTGAAAGATTTGTGTCTGCAGTCTGCCAGGCTATGGCTAATTTCTAAATCCCTCACAGCCTCTTCTCCACATGTCTTCCCTTTGCCATTCGCCAGCTAAGGCTGAGTGGCTGTTGTGGAGTCTGGAGAGCACCGTTGTGCACAGTATTGCCTCTGTATGCAGCTTGCACAGTTAAACATTTGATGAGCAAGAGAGATTCTGTAGGGAGCACACCAGCTTCCACATCCCAATGATGGAAGGTAGCTGCCATCCAATCAATTAGTGCTCTTATTTGAATTGGCTTCTGATGTACAGGATGGGGCCATGTCCTGATTTTACTCTAGAAGTGGATAGGTTGTGGCTACACTTGGGCAGTATTTAATTTAAACTTGGGCCTGGGGAAAAACTGCGGACTATTGCTACCCAACTTTGTTAAATGTTTTGTAAAGCGAAATTATACTAGGTTATGTGGATATTATCTGAACATCCTAGGGCAACCTTCCCCATCTTGACCCCACCCCCTGGCCAATGTTTTTGGACTTCAGCTCCCATCAGCCCCAGCTAGCACAGCCAGTGGTTAGGGATGACAGGAGCTGTAGTTCAATACCTGGAGGGCACCAGTTTGGAGAAGACTGGCTGGCTGGGTGTCAAAGGAGCTTTCCTGTCAACCTTTTCTCTGCTCTACACTGAAATTTGCCAAGCCCAGTAAGGCCAACAAATAACCTCCCCACGCGTGTCAGCAAAGGCCACCTGTACTGCAACATGGGGAAACTATGATAAAATATTTTATATGTTTGTAATTATTATTACTCCAGGTTATAACTAGAAAATTGAGCATTGAACAGGCTGAGAATCAGAAGAATAAAATGTAATTGGAAAACCGCACTATTTAAAAAACACAAAAATGCCATTAAGAAGACAATAATAATCAGCTGAGTAGTATTAAATGTCCTGTTCCAAGAATGGATAACATAAATTATGTCCCCTTCTTTCTTTTTCCCTTCCCCCATCCCACAACAGCTGTGGGGTACCCAGCATTCAGCTGGAGAATTGCCAAGTCAGATTGCTTTGGAAATATCTCCCTAGAGGCAGCAGCTGAGCTCAAGAAAATGGGCAAGTGGAAATGAACAGAGCAGTAAAACCATAGGCCTGAATTTCCCCATATTAAATGCTTTCCCCCACCCTCAGGGCTGGACTCTGTATGAGGCAAGATGAGCCTCAAAACTCTGGTGGTGAACCCCAGAAGGGAGGGCAGCAGAATGAGCACAAGCCCCCACCATCCAGCCCACCACTGTGGCCACTACTGCTGAGTGGCCACCATTGGTGCGTACTATCTATGCCACTCCCAGCACCCATCCTGCTGCTGCTGTCCCCCTGCAACCATAGGCCAGTCCCGAGAAAGGAGATGTCAATTGAACATCAGAATGAACTTTTTTACAGTAAGAGCTGTTCAACAATGGAATGGACTCCCTCGGAAGGTGGTGGACTCTCCTTCACTTAAGCAGAGGCGAGATGGCCATCTGTCATGGATGCTATGGTTGAGATTCCTGCATTGCAGGAGGTTGGACTAGCTGACCCTTGGGGTCCCTTCTATGACCCCCCCAAAGAGAGACTGAGAGAACTGGCTACGTATGCTCTCCGCTGTTGATGAGCAGGAGAGTCCCAGAGGTTCCTGCCATTGTTATGGGGGGAAACTAAGCAGTTTTTGCTACCATAGCAAAGCAGCTACAGGCCCTTTCTCCACCTCCATCTCTCCACACATAAGGCAGCTTTCTTCCTCAAAGCATGACATTGTGGGTTGAGAAGGTTACAGAGATGAGAACTGCAAGTCCACCTGTTGTCGCTTTGCTGCTGTGGCAAAAGCTCCTTAAGCAGGAAACTATTACACTTTAAGCAGTGCTTGCCATGGCAAATCAGAAGCACGGACAGCATTCCTACAGCTTGCCTTTCCAGGGCCCACTTGCCCCGCAATGCCTCACTCTGAATAAGGACCCTGAATAAGGATCCTTCCTGAGAGAAAAGCATTGTGCAGTAAGTGATAGCAGCCACACAGGGTGGTGGAGGAGGGGACAGGGAGGCAATCAGATGCTCCACCTCAGACAGCTAAATGTCTTGAACCAGCCCTGCTTCCCCACACTTAGCTGTAATGTATATGGTACTTTGGAACTAAAGTGAAATTCAAGGATGTATGTTTTCCTCCCTTTTTAGTACAGGCACAACGCCATAATGTGAATTGTCCTTTCCTTGCAAGTTTCCTACAGTTGTGTAATATGTGTAGTTCATCTTAGCTGAATTGCAGAATCCATCATGCTTGCTCACCTGGATGCTTCTGCTCTTAAAGAGTTTTCTCTTCTTAATTGCAAAAGTTGGGTTTTCAACGTAAAGAGCCCTTGGGGACCTAGGGAAAAGGCCATGTTGATCATTTACCACCATGCTGTACACTGAAACTAGCTTGAATTGATGAAGGAACAATTCTGGAAAGCTAATTTGAATTGTCCTGTTTACTCATAGTTTTTGCTTGATTTATTCATGCTCTTTCAGTCTGGCAAAAATGTTTCCCATGTTATTTTAGTATTTCTAATTAACTAGAGTGAACATGAATGATTAGGGGATGTGTGCTTGGGGCTTCTTTTTGCTGAACTCAGCATTGCTTTCAGCCAAGGCCAGCTGGGCCAGAAGCCTGCTCTCTTGGGTCAATGAGTAACATTGTGGATCTCAACCCCCTTATTAGCGTTTCCTCCAGAGGAGAGGAAAAGGCAGTAATTCTTTCTGCAGTAACCCAGGCTTCACACGCCAGTATCTTAATATATGTCAGGAAATAAAATTGTTGGCATTCAGAGAAAATGTATTCGTAATAGAAATATGAAGTAATGTGTTGGATGGTTGGTCCTTTGCTTACCATGTGGGTACCAGGTTTGAAAGGAAGTCTAGTCTTTTACAGTTCAGACTGGAGCTGTTCTGGCTGAAGATTCAAAGACAGAACAATTACTTATAGTTCTTTAAAGACCAAATAAGTTGTGCCACAATGTGGCAGGGGAAAAACACCTTCAGGGAAGATTGAAAACTAAAAAGAAAGCAGAAACCTGGGGGGGGGGGGGGAGTGGCAGCGCATTTGTGCATAATTTGCCAGCTTTTCAGTTAATACAAATATATAGAAGTCTCAGCAAACTATGGTTGGTGTAAAGTTTACACTGTAAACCATGGTTTCCCATTAGATCTGAATCCAAAATGTGGACCTCACAGCCTCTTCACAATGTGACCCTGGCTTCTCACACAAAGGCCTGCCTGTCCAGTTATGTGCTGCTGTTAAACTGTACAAAGTTAGGAGCTTTATATCTACCCATCAGGCTGCCACTCACAAAGGTTAGATAATATATATTGGGAGACGATTATTATGTACAAACCTTTTGAATTTTGTTTAAGGTATAAATATTGCCTATATTCAACATGGTTATATTTTGGGTTTTAAGGGGAAGTTCAATAAACTTGGTTATTCTGCCATCTCAGATTCAGTGGTGTGGAGCACCACTTATTTCACTGCAAGAAAAGGATGTCCTCTCCTTAGGCACTTTTTGCCAGCCCTTTGCATCTACTATATATTTCCAAAATATTTGTCCATCGATCTGTCCCTCTGTTCTTCATAGGTTCAGCTGCCTCATGAGATACCATTGCCATACTTGGCATGAGGGTTCCTGAGCTGCAGGTGGAGAGGAGGGCAGTTGTTGTTGTTGGGGTTTGGATTCTGGTTGCCATTTTGAATCAAGGTGGAGAACCCAAATGTTACTTGGGCATGACTTTGCCCAATTTTTGTGTGTGGGTTCAGCTACCTCTCAAGATATCATCACCAAACGCAGCATGAAGGGTGGCAGACTTTGTAACTGTTTGGATGCCAGGTGCCATCTTGATTCAAATCAAAACGTGGCTTTGGCGTGACTTTTTTGGGATAGTTTTGGCTGCCTCCAGATATCGCTGCCAGACTTGGCATGAGAGTTCCTGAGGTGGGGACAGCAGTCTTCATTGACATTTAGATGCCGGACACCATTTTGATTCAGACCAAACCTTAGAAGGGTGTGTGTGTGGTGCCATTGGTCTCCACCATGCAAACACTAGCTTGCTGAGATTTAGTTAATAAGACATTTTGCAATTGGAAAAGGTTCTCTGTATACTTGGGTCGCTCCTTGTCAGTCAGCTTTTCTCTTCAGTCAAGGACACTATGCATATATATACTGAAGCTCCTGTTTCCTACAGGGAAGGAGAAAAGCTGAGAATGTTCATTACACTTTTCAATCCTTGCCTAAACTGCCTGCTTTTTGAACAAAAATTAAGTCTTGTCTCTTTTAAAATAATAATTAACTACTGAATATAACATGTGCAAAAAGGAGCAGGGAATCAGGGTGGGGGGACAGAACCCAATTCAGTGTTTACCTGCAGCATCTCATGGTGTTCAGCTTCAAATCGCTGAAAACTCTACCAGCCCAGATAGCTTGATCCTTTGCAATAAACATCTATCTCCACAGCTACTGCAGCTTTCAGGAACCAAATGAAAGGCTTGAGATGTACGGTATCTTCCACGTTCCTCTTGAAACGGACTTTTAACATTGCTTTCCTTGTTTCTACCACAAGAGGGACCTGGAATATAAAACAGCATTAATTAAAATCAAGCCTATTTCATTTCACTGCAGGAAAGAAAACAAAGCCTCCACCTGGAACACCGAGAGGCCATGGGTTGGTTAGCCTTTTGTCCTTTCCAACTTGACATCAGCCAGTTGTGGAGAACAGAAAATGCGGAAGTGTTCAGACAGAGTGGATCAGAGGGTGGGGGGTATTAAATTCAAGGCAAAAGAGTTCATTCGGGCACTTGGCCACTCTTAAAAGGATTGATTTGTAAAATTAGTATAGTTGTGAACCAAGTTTGGAATTGATGTTATTTTACTATCAAATTAACACAATATTCTTTAAAAGAAGAAGAAGATATGAACCAGGGTGTCACCTGTGAATGTTTTCCATGTTTCCAACATGGGAAGCATCCCCTTTCTCTTTTATTACATGAAGCTAGGCGCTTAAGTTTAATTAATTCCTTATGTAAACCTTTAGGCAAGGTTCTAGACATTCTAGATGCCCAAATATAAAGAGACTTGTTAGGTCAACATCTACAGAGGTAGTAAGCGCCCTTTATTCTTTCCTGCCACATGGGACCTGTTTATGAGCAGCTCCCGTACAGCTGGGAAAACATTTAAATAGTGCAATCACAAGGGCGAAAGATGATTGGAAATGACCAACAACTGGGAGGTTGGATAATTTAAATGTTCTCCCAGCTGCATGTTGTGGATAAACAATTTCCATGTGGCGGGAAGAATGTCTAAAAGAATGCAATAACTTGTGCTTTTAACCTTGATTGAAATACGTATGATACATGTTTCAAACTAACAGACAATAATAGATGTTTCTTGGATAGAAAGAGTGACCTGAATAAAGTAATTTTGGAGGCTCTGTTCTCAAACCTCATAATTTAGCACTTGCATGTTTCCTTCAGTGATACAATGAGCAAGGGGGGACGTGGAATGTGTGTGAGAGAGAAAGAGAGACTTCAGACCAGGAAACTAGCCAGGTGGAAAAGGGCTGAATCCTTGCTATGCCACAGCCCTGATGAGATCAAATCATGGATTTCACACATCTTTTCAAGTTTGACCTTTATAACCAGAGGCTAACCAGGACTTTAGATGTTTGGATGGTTGCAATTAGCAAACTCTCATTAAATGTTTTGTGCAGGTGGACCAGAGAAGTTAACTTTTCAGAGTGTGAATGTAGATTTCTATGGTCATGAGGGGTAGAGTCTACAAAAGGCACAGGATGTGCTCTGTTCAATTCATAAGTGTGAAATTAAATCAGTATCTGTAAATATTCCTAATTTTCATAATTTATTTTAGTATCCCAAATTAAAGAATGTTAAGTATTTGTGCCAAAATGGCACCACTAGCATGACTGCTTATCCCTTTATAAAATAGTTCATGTACAATGAGGGCATAAATAATTGTAATACTAATTAAACTATTAATATAAAATGTAGCAGCCACATTATCCATATGGAGAAAGTGCTTGTTTGCCTAAGGGTCTGCCTTACTTCATATTATATTCAGTGATCTTATGTCAGCTTCCTCTTTTTCCTAAACCCAAATCTACACTCAATTTTTTGCTCTAGCAAGCCCCCATGTTCACACTTGGGAGTAAGCCCCATTGAATTAAATGTGAGTTGTTTCTGAAGAAACATGCATAGGATTGCACTATTTGGTTCTGGGTGTTGCTACACTGTGGTACTGCGTAAGAATTCTGTAAGCACTGTTACTCGGTCATTAGCTTTATGGCTCACAATCATTAAGCATTTAGTGATCTGTAAAAACATGGGACACCATCCAACCCAAAGGTAAGCAGATTTAAAGCCCATGGATTTGAAAGGGAGCATTAAGTTTTCTCATTAATATCAATGGGGTTTTAAAAACTATGTAACAGAAGCATTCTCATAATTAGAGCGAGCACCAGCATCTGGCATCCTAGGTGCAGTTTTCAGGGCCCACCACAGCTAATGCCGTCCACCAGCCACACACAAATACATGACTGATTTTGGGGAGCCACCATTTTAAATTTTTTAAAATATTGCAGAGTGATGCTACATAGAATGCTGCAAGGCACCATGGGAAATTCAAAATGGTGGCTTCCCAGCTACTTTCTGCTGCCTCCAGAAAAACCACCAACTGAGATGGCCTCCACTGTAAGAAGCTCACCAGATAGCACTTTGTCAAATTCCTGTTCAACCCTGGAAGCAGCCCCCCCATCATCCGTCATCAGTTATTCAAATTGTCACAGTATTATTATTATTATTATTATTATTATTATTATTATTATTATACTCCGCCCATCTGGCTAGGCTTCCCCAGCCACTCTGGGCAGCTTCCAACAAAATATTAAAATACAATAGAGCGTCAAACATTAAAAGCTTCCCTAAACAGGGCTGCCTTCAAATGTCTTCTAAAAGTCTGGTAGTTGTTTTTCTCTTTGACATCTGGTGGGAGGGTGTTCCACAGAGTGGGTGCCACTACTGAGAAGGCCCTCTGCCTGGTTCCCTGTAACTTGGCTTCTTGCAGTGAGGGACCCGCCAGAAGGCCCTTGGTGCTGGACCTCAGTGTCCATACAGAACGATGGGGATGGAGACACTCCTTCAGGTATACTGGACTGAGGCCGTTTAGGGCTTTAAAGGTCAGCACCAACACTTTGAATTGTGCCCGGAAACATACTGGCTGGCAGCAGCCACTTTGGTCACTAAATAGATATTGTAGGTGAGAACTGTAACAGGCACCTTATTTTTATATGTGTTTCATGTCCTTACTTCTACTGTAGTACCAGAACAGCATATAACAGGGATATAAATCTTTTGTCTGCTGTCAGCTAATAACCAGATTACATATTGCATTTGTACACCTATGCATCTTACATTGAACAGCCAGGTACATCTGGTAGTGTTTAATTGATTGATTAATTAAAAGCATTTAATAATGTCTCACAACAAATGTAACTGATCTGTAGAAAAGACTTTACAACCTGAAAAAAGAGACAATGCAAGTATTTTTGTAAAGCAAGAAAATCTTTAATAAAAATTATTTTTATAAATTAAAAGCATAAAAAACAGCTATACACACACACACACTCACACACACTCACACATTTTTAAAATCTGAACTGGCTCTCATAGAAGACAATACTGTGAAAGCAGGATAGTTAGAAGGAACTAAATTTTGTATCAGGACCTCAAGTGTTTTATTTCTGCTAAGTTCTCATTATTTAACCAGCGTTCCTAACTGTGACAGATGTCCTATATTTGTGTTGGAGCTGTTTCCGCTCCTTTTGCAAAATCCCACCTGCTCCTTCCTCACCTGCTCAGTTTTCAACACTTGAGCTTGAGAAGGCATGCCAAATGTGAGACAGCTTTTATAAGGTCTGGTCATTATCACTTGCTCTGATGTAACAAAACTAAACCTTGGAACCTGTTAAATTTCCATACACATCGGGTTAACTCTGAGCAGGACAAGGCTTCTTTATGGGCTTTAATGAGGAAGAACAATCATAGAATAATTTTAATATTGACTTTTGACTGTTTTAGCGTGCAAGTCCACTGGCTGAAGGAGTGCAGGATTTGGTGGAAGCTTCATTATGCTGGCGGAAGTCAAGATACAGAGGAATATAGGAAGTTGTCTTCTACCAAGTCAGAGACCATTGGGCCATCTAACCTAGTGTTGTCTTCACTGAGTGGTGGCAGCAACTTTCTCAGCCCTACCTGCAGAAGTTAGGTATTGAAACTGGGAAACTGTATACAAAGCAGATGCTCTACTTCTGAGCTACAGACAAATTCACCAGTGGAACACCTGCGATAAGCAAGTGGTCGTGTTCTGGTTGCAAAGGCATGTCCACTGATCCAGTTAAAAGACAGAACCTGATCTGATGCCATGTCTCAATGCATGGAGCCAACACGGAAAAACTGGAGACACTAACAAACTATAAAGGATAAAGCAAACCAGTTGCTCTAGGGGTGTTAAACCTCTCCTCAGCAGCTGCTACTTGGGTCACAGTGCTTCCTTTCTTTTTAAAAGAGCTCATCTGCAAAAAGCGGTGAATGCAACTTTTATATTTGCAGAAGTCTAGTTGAAACTGTATATGGAGCAGGAAGTCAGCTACTGTGGTACAGGAGAAAAACATGGCCAGCTGATCTAGGATTGCAATTCAAAATTAAGGGTTGCATTCAACTATGTTTTACTCTGAGTAGACCTGTTCCAATTATTGGCAATGCCTAACTTAGCTGCACTAATTTCAATGGGTCTACTCAGAGTAAAAGTTAGTTGCCTACAGTTCTAAACTTGGAACATTGACTTGCTAAAGTTTTTGCCAGTGTTTGTGCTCACAGGCAGATCTAGTAACCCAACAAATGTGATAAGGTGCTTTGTGGCATGATCTCTTATGTATATCATCATTGATTCCATATTGGAACTTGTGAGGTATCAGGCACTGCAGTGTTGCTTCTCCTTTTTGCCTGCTGATGCAGAGAAGTTACTCTCACATACATTTACAATGCAATGCGGTGTCTCTCTTGATAATTTTTGAACACAGGGGCTTCTTTCTATCTCATAAATATTTCTGTTGAATTCACATTGAATGTCAAAGTAAATAGCATTTAAAATCTATATTACCCTCTGAGGTTAATTTTAGTTATCAAAATTAGGTAGATAACAGTTTACTTTTGGAAACATTGGCATCCGTGTTACAGAGCTACAAAATCCAGGTTTTCACCTGTTCCACAAAGTAGAACTCTTACTCTCTCCCTTTCTATATTCATGTGATGTTGGTCTCTGTGCCTGCCTGTTTATTGTCTGAGGCTATGGATAACATCTCTCTGTGTGTGTGTGCTTTGATGAAAAGAAAACTACTGAGATTGCACAGCATGTGGCAGGAGTTCCTTTCAGCCACTAACTGAACTAGTCACTCTCAACAGAGATTTTGAAGTGAGGAGGAGTGATGCAAGGGCTTGCCTAGGATTCAATGGAGTGAGTGGTACAGGTCTAAGGATGTTAGAATGCCTTTGTACACATTACTTTGCCTACAGAAGGATACTTTGACTTAGGCATGTTGTTCCTGGAAGATCAATTGTGATGTGCTATGCAACCAGATTCTAAACAGAATTAGGAATGCCTAAACCAGATTGTTGTGGTAGTCTCAGGCCTATCTATCTCTGCATAAGAGCCAGCTGCAAGCACTAATGCATGCATACTCAAAATAGTGCTCAGATGCTATGTGGTAGCATGGCTACACACTGTTCTAAATACAGTAGTAAGATAAAAACAATGCACTTTCCCTTGTGTTCATCTTTGTGCAAATGAAGGTTGTGGTGTCCCATCCCCCCCAAGGCACAGCTAGTTTCTTAGAAAATCCAGAGGTGCCAGGGGCCTTTCTCGTGCAATGGGAAGTGTCTGCGATGGGAGCTTGATGGATCCAGAGGTAGCATCATAGAAGATCTATGGAACTGGGTTTAGTCTGTGGGGTACCATACAGCAGATGTTACAGCCGATTGTTTTATATTAGCTTATTCTGAATGGCCCAGTTGCTGCCTTGTAAGATAGGAGGAGTACAGATTTCTGCCTTCTCAGGTGCTAGTCTCTAGGTTTTTCTGAATTAGTATTGGCTGTACATTCATATTTTTTTCTAGGGTTTTGTGAGAAGCTGCGAGGCTCATTCCATGGGGCACTCAAGGCATGCCATTGGCAGTGGGTGACTTTGCAGACTGCAGGTCAAGAGGAGCAATGAATGCTTTTGAGGGTTTGCCTTTCTAAAAGGAGAGATCCTTGCCTAGCAGGCGCTCTCTGCCGACTGCCCTTGAAGCCCTGCCTAATCCTAGGTAGGCGAAGAGGGACAAGCCGCCTTGCTTATTACTCAGCAGCCACATAAAGACCTTCTGCTCGTCCTGAGAGGCGCTTCTCCGTCTGATCACTTCTATTTCCAGCAGGACTCCGAAGCTGAGCCTCTTGGCGCAAAGGAATCCCACCCACCCACAGACCCCATGCGAAAGGTTGCTAACTGGGCAATCCCCGTCGACGAAGCCCCCACCCCGCGCAAACAAAAGCATTCTTCGCCCTTCACGAAACGTATCTCTGCGCTTCTTTCCAGAGGAAAAGAGCACTTATAACGCTACTCAAAGTCAACCTCCTACTCTTAAGAGATTTGCTTTTATTAAAAGGACGTGAATCGGTGGCCCGGGGGGGGGGAGGGAGACCCCATCTCTCACCTACTCAGGTTGAAGTCATGAGAAAGAGCAATTGTTGGTTGGGGGGGGGGAGTGTCAAATGTTCCGAATGAGAGATTCCTTCCACAGGGAGGGGCCACGTGACACCTACCCCCCTCTCCGGTCTCTGGGGCGGGCGCCCACGCCGTGGTCCCCGTCCGCCCCCTCTCTCCCTCCCTCCGTCACCCCCCTTCTCCGCCGCAGTCTCCTCCCTCCACCGCCCCCCCCCCGTCGCGCTCGCAGGCAGGCAGGCAGACACGGGCTGGGGCTCAGTGGGTCGGACGCAGCCATGGCGGAGGGAGGCGAGGGAGAGGAACTGCTCCGGCCGCCGCTGCCCGCCGCGGGCTCGCCGGGCCCCAAGCGCCTGTGCTCCCGGGGGGTGGGCGCGGCGGTGATGGCTCCCCGCGCGGGGGGCTGCCCGGGGGGTCCCGTCCGCGCGGCCGGCGGCGCGGCCAACGCCGTCGTGGTCGGGCCGCGGGGGTGCTGCCCCACCTCGGCCGGGCCCGGCCCGGGGCCTGTCTGCGGGCCGGCCGGGCCGCTGCTGCCACTGCAACAGCCCGAGTCTCTGCTGGACGCGGCGGCCAAGCGAGTGGCAGGCAGCTGGGCCTTCGAGCGAGTGGAGGGCCGCTTCCAGCGCATCCCCGAGCCCGTGCAGCGCCGCATCGTCTACTGGAGTTTCCCCCGCAGCGAGCGCCAGATCTGCATGTACTCCAGCTTCCAGCCCGGGCGCCCCGGAGGAGGCGGTGCCGGGCCCGGCAACGGCGCGTCGGGGGGCGGCACAGGAGCCGCGGGCAACGGGACGGGCGCCGGCGGAGCCGAGGACAGTCCGGCGGCCACGGCAGCCGCCACCGGCGCAGCCCTTCCCCCCGGCGCGGCCCCCCTACCGGCCTCGGGCGTCCCTGCCAGCGCCGCCGTCACCGAGGGGCTCCCCTTCCGCAGAGGCATCCGCCTGCTGGAGACGGGTGCCGTGGACAACGTGCTGCAAGTGGGTGAGTGAGGCACCGCGGCGGCGGCGGCGGCGGCGGCGAGAGACCGCCCCTTCTGCCCTCCGCCGGCGCGTCCGGCCACTGCTCCGCTCGAGGATCCTTGGTTCCCCCTCTTCCTTGGATGACTCGCATTTCTCTCGCTCTCCTTCCCAGGCTTCGCCTCCGCTTCCTTCCCCGCTGCCTCTTTGCCTTCTCACGGGCTGCCCTTTCATTCCCCTCCCTCCTGTCAAATGCCATTCCTCTTTCCCCCTCCCCCCCATACTGTACCCTTTTCTCTCTCTCCACCCCCAACCTGCCTTTCCCCCTATTCTCTCGCTCGGCCCCTTATCTCTGCTGCTGCTTCTGTGCTTTAAGACCCTGAAGATTTCCCTCCTCCTCCAACAATCGCAGCCTTTTGTCTGGTCTGTTTGCTGCTTGACAGTATCCCCACCACCACCACCATCACCCCGGAGGGCGGAGGTTGGAAGGGAGAATGAGAGGGTGTCCCCCCACCCCATGCAAGCTCTGCTTTGTGGCGGGCTTGAGAAGGAGCCGGCTTTGATCTCTTTTCCTTTTCCTAAAGTAGGGGTGTTGCTGTGAAGGAGATGTTGGGGGCAAGTTTTCCAAAGGAAGTAGGCAGCTGTCAGCATCATAGAGACCTTAACTTGCTTTGGGAAAGGATTCGAACTCGTTTGTCAAAAGGCCTCCCCCCAACGTTGCCTGCTTCCAAAACCCCTCTCTATCACCCATGGGTTAGAGAAGGACCAACCCCCCCCCCAACATCAGAAGATGATGTCTGTAGGGAAAGCTGTGTTAGGACACCTTGCAACGCATTATTGCTCCTTGCCTTTAGAAAACTCTTTTAAATTGAAATAATATATAGCCTTCTATGCAAATACTTGAGAATCTCATTGAACATAACAAATGGGATTATTTTAGGAGTAGTGGTGGGGAACCAAAGTAATGTATAATGTATAACTTTTGCTAGTGCCTGGGTGTTTGGAATTTTGTCATCATGGCATTCCATTTCTTGTGTGAGTATATGCGTGATATGGATTCCATTGGAAACTGAAAATGGAAATGAAGTCCTTGACTTTATTGACATTCAGCACAAGGTTCATTATTAGGAGCCTTGTCAGGGGACTTGCAAGTCTGAGTCAGTGACAAAGGTTGTTTTCCTCCCATCCTATTTCCCTCCTGAAATCTGCTTTTGTGGAACGCTAGAAATAATCTGTTTCACATTGTTAGTGGAGGTGAATGAAATGAGTGTTCCCATTAAACTGATATTCTGTTATAATTTTGTTTTGCACATTTGAAATGTAAATTCATTTTATGCCGATGCCCATTGCCATGTATAAATGTCTTGTTAGGTCTCTCCAGATTAAAAAAAAAAATGTTTTACTCTTATAGACAGTGTGTGTGGCTATTCCACCCTCCTCTTGTAGAAAAATAGGAGTTAGTCAGTCAAATTTATTTGCAAAAAAATTTAGTCATCACAAAAATACAGCCATAATCAAGCTGAAAGACGCAGTGCTCAGCACAATTTAAGTGATTGTGATTGTGTTTGTACAGATTTTTATATATCTACACATTCCCTTGAAAAAGCCTCCTCTGGAATGCTTACACCTTTTAACCATACATACATAATTAAATTATATATATATATATTTCATACAAAGGGCTCAGTTATCCACTATGACTAAATTAATAGGTGGTTGTATGAGTAAAGAGCCGAAATGGCAACATGAAACAATGTTGTGAGAAGAGAAATAAGTCTATAAAGAATCTCTGAATATGATTTGACTGTGGAGTTTGCAATCCTTGGATTACAGAACATTTACATCTGATATGTACTTCAACAAGAACACAAATGGTTTATTAAACTTCATATCAAAATAGGTATGAAATCAGCTGTAGATTTTGTAATGGATGACTCATTGACATGTGAATGTGAGGACTGGAGGTTTTTGGACTGATTTGGTACGGCAAATTAAGAAACACTGTTGTTTTTTAAAGGATTTATAATAATAATGCGAGCAACCGAGTGCAAAATTCTGAATAAATAATTCTAATGGATACATTGTTTAGTATTTCTTGAATTAGAAATCTAGAAACCTTTATAACTTATTTTGTACTGTATTACCAATATTTACTGCAGCAGCTGGAGTGTTTCCTCTAAAGATGACTCTTCTTAAAATACTTGGGGCAGGTGGGAAAGTGGAGAATTTTGTAAACGACACAGGGAAATGGTGAAGGAAAGTACACACAAAGCTGCGGACTGGATGCAACAATTTTTAGGCTGAGAGCAGACCAGTTTATCTAGGCCATCTTCCATTGATATGTCTTTGCCATATCATGGTTCCATGACTAGATTACCGGTAAGTAGCCTCCTGTGGCTTGTAGTTTGCAAAAGGGCACCTGATTTTGTCAGGTACCATGCTGCATAAATGCAAAATTTAGTTGCAAACAGAATACCTATTCAATGTAAATAAAATGTTTTTCTAATACACCACTAGTATCAGGAGGGTGGGAAAGGGAGTTTTTCTTATTGAACATATGGAAATATTCCATAATATAGGAATGGCAACCTCTGTTGCAGTTACCGACAATAAGAAGAAGTTGTCAGCTTCCATTGATGTTCTCCCCCTCTCTTTTTATAGTTTACAAGCCATAGATAAATTTATAACAGGGCTGGAGAATGAGATGAAAGACGGCTGATTTAATAGGGAAAGGAGTTGGTGCACATTTGCATAATACTGTAAGCCCTTTCCTAGAGAGGAGCTGAAAGAGAATTTAAATAAAACAAAATGCTCAGAAGTGATGAATGTTTATCTCATGCAGATGGTGAGCATAATAGTTTCCATATCTGTACTGGTAACCACATCTACTAATGTGTAAGATAGGGTAAGCCTTACCAACAAAGAGGTTTGTTGGTCTTGGAAGCATTTGCATTGAAATGGGAACTTTTGAGGCTGTGATGTATGAGAGCCTTTATGTTTTAAGGGAAAATATATACTGGCCACGAAATTAAAAAAAAAAAAAGTTAATTTATAATAAAGACCATCTGTAGCTCTACATTTTTGTATGTTCATAGTATGATCCCATCCATTCACTGCATTCTTTGAAGACTGTTCATACTTGTTAAAATTGTATGGATGCAGTTGTTAATATTGTTTCAGGACATCCAATGGATGTTTCAAATAAAGACAAGCAAATATTTGTTTTAAAGTGATCAGAACAGTAGTGGAGGTCTAGATAAAAGATTTTTCATATACCTGTACTGTATATTGAACCTTTTGGTGCCTGGCATTCTAGAGAACTGAGCAACGTTAACGGTGTATGGTCAATTAATAATTCCTTCATGCTTAGTAAAACTTAAACACAGCTTAAGCCTGATCTCACTAGAGTCATTAAATTGATTTTTCAGTGTTAGAAGGCTGCTGGACACAAGCATCTTTGTCTTTTGTTTACATAAGACATCCTTAGCTTTGTGTGGCAGTTATGGTAGGGTTGTTTAGAAATTAGTAGGTGGATAAAGGAAAGCTTAAAGGAATGGGGAATATTGAGCCTTAACATGAAGCACGCTGTTTGTTGAGATCCCTATAGGAGGGAATTGATTTTTAACAAGTTAATTCATGTGCAATAAATTTTCAGCAACTATAAATAAATATAAATATTATATAAATATATATAAATAGCAATAAAAAGTACATGGAAGGTATTTTCTTTGGAGAAAATATTATTTGTGGATATTGATAGTAAACTTGTATCCAACATGTTGTCCAACACAAAAAGTTCCACTTCTAGTTTGCACTTCTAATTTAATATTGTTTGTCCTTGAGTTGATGCTTGCATACTCATAAGCAGAGGTCTCGTTTTTAGATGGGGGTGTATGTATTTGTGGCTCTTTATAACTACAGTACATCCTCAAGCAAGGGAAGATACATTTACACACTGTCAGTCATAACTATCAAGCTTTTTAATATAGAAAATACACCCAGAAACCTGAAATTCACTGTGTTTTGTATCTTGCAATACTGGAATGCTTACAGAGAAGTGTATGTGTGCTTCTAGATACATGAGGAGAATTCACTTTTTAAAAACTTACTGTGGAGCCAGCATAAAAGTTTTTAAAAATATATAATCAACAGGGCAATCTTGTGCATGCTTACCGTACCTGTAAGTCCCATTGAACACAGTGTGGCTTTGAATAAACATGCTTAGGATTTTGCTGTAAATTTGCTTTCAGTCTCTTTCTTAGACTTTCACAATTCTTCTGATATTGTGCTTCAGACAGTTTTGCTCACATCTGGGATAAACATTATTCACCAATTGGGAATCAACATATCTACAAGTGTGGTGAAGAAGTCTGAGTGTTGGACTAGGACATGGGTAGACAAACTAAGGCCCGGGGGCCGGATCCGGCCCAATCGCCTTCTAAATCTGGCCCGCGGATGGTCGGGAATCAGTGTGTTTTTACATGAGTAGAATGTGTCCTTTTATTTAAAATGCATCTCTGGGTTATTTGTATGGCATAGGAATTTGTTCATATTTCCCCCCCCCAAAAAAAATACTCTGGCCCCCCACAAGGTCTGAGGGACAGTGGACTGTCCCCTTGCTGAAAAGGTTTGCTGACCCCTGGAGTAGAAGACCAGGGTTCAGATTATTGCTCAGCCATGAAGCTCACTGGGAGACCTTGGGCCAGTCATTGTCTCTCAGCCTAATGTACCTCACAGGGTTGTAGCAAGGATGAAATGGGCAGGGGGAGAACCTTGAGCTCTTTGGGGGAAACACAAGAGAGGAAGGCAATACAAAATAAATAAATTAATATAGCTCTTTTATGTCAAAACTGAAGACTTTGAAAATTGTTCATAGGAAAAACCAACAAGCGTTTCCACCCCTGATGCCTTGCTAAAGTATCAGTTAAAAAGAGCAAAGTGTTTAACTTTGGGCTTGGGATGATTTTTGTTGCTGTGTAGTCCCAATGACATCACTAGGAGGTGCTGCTATTGCTCCTGAAACAGTATTGTGAATGGCTCTTAAAATTTTAATCTACAAAGTCTTTGAAGACTTTGCTATCATAAATGTTTAGAACTGTAGCTTGCATTCTGCACTATTTTACTTTGTTCATCTAAAGTGCCCAGTTAAGCATGCTAACGTCAGAACAGTTTCAGTGAGAGTAACGTGTGCCTAATTATGTTCTCAATTTCTTCTTAAGATCTAAATTTAGTAGTGTAAGGAAACATTGTTGCAACTTTCACTTTTAGACATAAGCTTGACCCATATTTGTTGCCAGTCTCTGAGAACAGTTTTGTTAAGAAATTAGCAATAGTGAACAATATCTACTAAACAAAATGCATGTTTCACCGTTGTTTTATGTATATGGAATAGCATCTACTGTACTTTGATTTAGTAATTATTTATATTTTAATAGTTGGGCAGCTGTACCCAAACCAGCATTGCCACAAAAGAAAAAGGATTTCTTTTAACCAGTTAGTAAATAGAACAATTGATGCAAAACTTATAAAATTTAGTTATACTTTGTGTTGGCAAAGATTCTATTCTACGTTTTAACAACTTGCTCCCATAATTTAAATTGATGTTACAGCTTAAATCTTACAGTATAGGTTTATCCGAGGAGGCACAGATACTTCTCAAAGCATATTTGTGGATAATATAACAAGAGCATTGAGGGCCACATCATAGGGCAGCAGAGGTGTTGATTACTGGCAGAGAGATCAAGGCAAACAATAACTGGAAACAGGATTGTTTTAGGGTCTGTACAGATGTAAATATTTTGCATGGTTACCCTTCTCTGGATCTCCAGCTTACCATTTTTTGGTCAGACGTCTAGACTTCCTCAGAGTAGTGAGCTCAGAAGCAAAATTTATTTCTCTTTTCATAGGAAGTAAGCTATGAAAGTGCTTACCATATTTGCTGGCCTTTGTGATAAGCCATGGAGTAAGCTTGGATGGTTGGCTATGGTTGCCATCAGAATTTTCAGGACTGCGGTTTTGCCTGACATGGAAAAGTTTACAAATGTCTCTTAGGAGACCAGGTTAAGAGCCAATATGGGCCTAGAATTTCCTGTGAAGTGGCACAGAAAGGTTGGAAGAGTTCCATGTTGCATGGCCGAGTGAACAGCACCCACATGATGACTTCTGCATACAATAGCTTTAACATTTAGTAGCACTTGCTTTGTTGATCCTCACGCCAGCAGCTTTCAGCAATGTGCAGTTAAGCTGCAGAGAGTATTAAGGCTGTTATGTGGAGAAGCTGTCACACAGATGCTGCCCACATTGGCTGTGACATTTAAGTTGGTCCTGAATTCAGTATTTGGGAGACCTTTCAAGATGACCACTAGAAAAAGTGATCCGCCTCAAAATTCTAGTCCTGTTGGAACCAGCACTTCAGATAGCCTGATGCCAAACATGCTATCATCACTTATTAGCTAGTTGGATGTGTTTCAAGAGATTGTCAGGGCACATGTTATAAAGAAGTTTTGTTTTACATCTCTTAATTGGTTCTGCTTCAGCTGTACTGTAAGGTTTATCTGGTAACGATGTGAGGCAGAGGACCAAATGTCATGTTACATGCATATAAAGTAAGCCTATTTTAATTTTGCTCGTTGCAGGGAGTAGAACTGAGAGGAGGAATTTTGATTAACTTTGTGGGGAGGGAGCTATTAGGGATAAAGGGTGAGACTCTTCCAGCAGATAATAAATCTCCTGCTAGCTACCAACTGGTAGATTCCATTTCCCTTTTCCATAACACCCCCTCCCCAAAAAACATTACATGATCATGTAGCAACACTTTGACACAGACTTGTAGGTTAAAAAGTATGGCTAACAGAGCAGAGTGTGATTCTTTCGTGCTGCCACCAGACCAAAACCATGTCACTGTCATGGTGTCATTATATGATCATTTTTTGAGTGGGGGGCAGTTCTGCCATCTCTGCTATTAAATATTACATAATCAACTTTCTTGAACTCAGTGGGGCTTGCTCTCAAGTAACATGCACTGGTAAGAAGGGACATTTCTTTGTGAAGATTGTGTGTAATTAGATAGCTGTTAAAATTCATACTTATCAAGCCAGGAGGATTTCCTGCTTTTTGAGGAATTGGACTAGATCAGGCATAGGCAAACTCGGCCCTCCAGATGTTTTGGGACTACAACTCACATCATCCCTGACCACTGGTCCTGTTAGCTAGGGATGATGGGAGTTGTAGTCCCAAAACATCTGGAGGGCTGAGTTTGCCTATGCCTGGACTAGATGGTCTTTGAGGAACCATTCCAACACCTTGATTATATTATTTTGCCAAACTGCACTATTGATATTACTCAGTGCAGCTGCACCACAAGGAAAGGAGGGCAGTCCAAGGAGTAGGACATTCCACAGGATCACATCAGAATAAGCCCTCTCCCTGGTTGCTACATAACAGATTTCCCTTGGATGTGGAGCAACCAGGAGGGTATCAGTTGCTGCTCTTAATACACAGGAAGAGATGAGTGGCTTAACACTTGATGTCTCACCAACCCACCCTCCCCATAGCCAAAAGAAAAGGAAAAAAAATATGTATCTGCTGCCAATTTTTGTAATGAATAATGGTACAGGCAACAATTTTCTTTTACATCAAACACTTCCCATATTCCAAAGCTTTATTATTAATGCAAGCAACTTTTCAAGTAACCTGTGATTGAAATGCACCCATTAGAACCCTTTCAGCGTATGGTTAGTTCTACAAATGTGTTGCTGAAATCTTAAACATGGACTGCCTTTAGATGATCTCTCTGTTCTGCCGATAGAGAGTGGTCTATTTCAGATCTGCTTCACACAGCAACCTTCTTTTTGCCCTCCCTGGTCCCTGGCTCTAAAGTTCTGCCAGTCCCTACCAATAGGGTCTGCTCTTTCCCCTATGCCAAGTATTATTCAGCCTTTCTTCCCCCTTGGCTGTTCCCTTTAAGTCCACTCCCCTATTCCTCCAGACACTGCCTACCCACTTTTCTCTTAAGTCCCACTTCTCACCTTACTGTCTTCTGTGCCTGCCTTTGACGTCTCCTTGCCCCTTTATTCCTCTGCATTCTAGGCTCTCTCTTTCCATAACTATACTCAGCCTCCCTGAATGTCCGGTACCGCTGCAATTTGCCCTTTTTCCTGCAAACTGCAACACCTGCCTTGAGGCCTGGTGTGAGGTTTTGCTCTCAGATAAACTGACAGTTTCCTAAGGGACCGTGGCCAAAAATTATGTATAGTGTGGAGGAAAGTTAGTTGAGTCTCTCTCTCTCTCTCTCTCTCTCTCTCTCTCTATCTATCTATCTATCTACTAGAAACCAGGGCCATCCCATGAAAGTGAATATTGGAAGATTCAGGACAGACAAAAGAAAGAACACCCTCACAAAGTGCATAGTTAAGCTGTGGAATTTGCTACCTCAAGAAGTAGTGGTGGCCACCAACTTGGATAACTTTTTAAAAGAGGATTAGACAAATTCATGGAGAACAAGGCTATTAAGTGCTGTAGCCGTGGCATCAATGTTTTCTGGATGCCAGTCACTGGGTATCACAAATGGGGAGAGTACTGTTGCGCTCAGATTCTGCTTGTTGGTTTCCCAAGGGGTGGCCACTGTGGGAAGTGGATGCTGGACTAGATGTGCCTTTGTACTGATCCACTGTGGCTCTTCTTATAGCTTTCCCAAAAGCAGCTAGAATACAGTGGTACCTCGGTTTATGAACTTAATCCGTTCCGGAAGTCTGTTCTTAAACCGAAACCGTTCTTAAACTGAGGCGCACTTTCTCTAATGAGGCCTCCCACTGCCAGTGACCTTCCACCGTTCGGATTCCGTTCTTAGACCAAGGTAAAGTTCGCAAACCGGGACACTACTTCTGGTTTTGTGGAGTTCGTAAACCGAATAGTTCTTAAACAGGGCTGTTCTTAAACCGAGGTACCACTGTACTAAGAAACATACAGTATGTGTCATGGAAGCTCCAATAATAGCTGTGGGCCTTCACAGGTGGCAGCTGAATTTCGAGAGAGCAAGAGAGAATGAGTGTGGTTCAGCATTACACGGCTGGTCTTTGATCAGTCCAAAAATAAAAGCTTCCTCCTTCTACACCTTTACAATGGGGGAAGGGTTAGTGTGCTTTATTATGTGCATATGAAATGAGCATCGACACACCTAATTTATTTAATAGGGATAAGCATTCATAATTTCCTTTCTGAAGCCAGATGCCATAAATGCATTTGGAAATGCATCAGATCCCTCGACAGTGATGAACACTGAATTAAGAGGAGTTGCATCATGCAAAACAGGCTTTTAAAATAAAACCATTTATGGTGCTAAGCACAAGAACTACACAAATGTATCCAGAGGTTGTGAAACCATCAATAGGTTTTGTCTTACATCTACTACCGGTAGTTTTGTTTAAGGGTACACATTTATTCAACTTCATTTCAGTAGCAATTGATGCTGAAGCCTGTCTGAGAGAAAGCTGCAACAACCATTTACTTTTGTGCGTGTGCTCATCATTGTGGGGAGCATACTATTTTAATATGCCAGAATATGGTATTTGCTAGCATTTCCCCTGCTGCTTTGATTGCAAACGAGAAATCAAAGGTAAATATATTGCATCCAATTATACTTACTGGTAGGTCCTGTCCCCCACATCAGTGGCGTCTGAGCAGCTATGTTAATCCACACACAGCTGATGACATCCGCAGATCAAGTTTCTGGCTACTAAAGGGAATAAAATGCTCCAATGTGCTTGAATAGGAGAGGTTGGGTGGAACTCTGCTGACTATTGGCTCATTTAGGAGGGATGTTGTTTCTTCCTGTGCTTTGCCTGTTTTGCTTTGGTCAAATGGCTAGGCAATGAATGTTGTGCCACTGCAGGAAAGAACTGGTAGTGTGAGTACCTCTTTCTGGTGGTGCATTTCTATGTTTTGAAGGCACTTTAAAATGAACTATAGTAGGGATTGCTCCCTCACAATCATTTTTACAGACCAAGCCGAGGCTCCTTTAAGCTACGCAAAAATAACATGTTCTCACAATAATAAATATATCTGCAGCCAATTAGCTTCTCCCCTGCCCCCATCTCTGAAAAAAAAAGTAAGAGATGTAGTGAGAAATGTATTGCAAACAAGCTGTGGTTGCTTTTTCTTCCCTTCATGGAAAGGAATTCTTTCTTTCCACTTCACATCATCTGACCAGGCATAACATACCCTGGAGTATGTTGCATAAAAACATGATGTTTTCTGCCCATTAAACTTAACTTGTACAGGAAAGTGTAATCCATGGTTGTTTTTTTTAATCTAGTGTTGTTGGTACATGTTGCTAGGTCTCCCAAAAGGACATGCTAAAATCGCTTATTCAAGGCTCTCTCTGTATTAAGTGAAATTTGCACTGCAAATATCTATGAAACTGTGACCTTTTTCTTTTCAAAGCATTTTCTTATATTCTTTTAACTGTATTTGTTTTGCATTACTTTATGCTATCAAGGGTTCTATAAAATAAATTTCTCTATGACCTTTCATCTTGCAGGAAAAAAAATAGGCTGACCCATTAAAAAAAGGTAATGTTGTAGTAGTCAGCAAAGCTGTTCAAGGTTCTGCTTTTGCATGGCTGATAGGCTGAGAGAATGTTCAATGGACTTTGGTTTAGGAGACAATATCTACTTAAATTAATCTTTGTCAGAAGTTATCCCTATCAGCACCCCTGCCGCACAAACACACAAACAAAAAACACATTAACATTACACTGGTTCTTTTAATAAATTAATTTTTTGTGATGTGTTCCAGTTGGAAGGGTACCATTCAATATTATAAGGGGTTAGGTTTCTTTTAAAACAACCTTTCCTTTCTGAGTACGGACTTCTCCCCTCTGAAAGTGTCAAAAATGTTTGGTTTGTTTGCTTTAAATGCACACATCTGCTATTTTGCTGCCACCTGTAGCCATTTTGAATTATTCCTAAGGGCAACCCTTACATCCTTTTTTGTTGTTAAAATTCCCATGGCCACATAGTTTTTCACATAATATTACATACTGAATGAAACATCATGGTCTTCAGTACCAAGAATTGTCCAAGAGCTCCTGGTGTGACTCCATCTCTAAAGCTAAGCAGGTCTGGCATGTCATCTTAAAAAGTTAAATTAGTTTGTCCCTGGAAGGGGGATTACCTGGGAATTCCATGCTTCCAAGTCTCACAGACAAAGGGGCAGGATAAAAATGTAGCCGCATTCTAGATAGCAACAGCATGGCGATGCTACCAAAAAGAAGTTCATAGGGAGAATAAATGCTTCCTATAGATCAGCCTTCCCTAATCTGGTGACCTCCAGATGTTTTGGACTACAAAGCACAGGGCTGGTGGCAGTTGTGGTCTGCAACATCTGGAGCCACTATTGGCCGCCCCTGGATAGCTCTAGGAACTATTCTTACAGGGCATTTCTATGCATGCCTACTCAAAAGTAGTTCTTATTTAGTTCAATGGAATTACTCTCAGGGCAGTAAGCATTGTAGTCTAACTAACACTGGGTTTTGTTTTGCAGCTGAATAACAAAAGTCAAAGAAGCACTGAGATAGGACAAAGGTTAGGGGACATACATTAAATAAGCATTCACCTGGAGCTAAGATTGAATAGACAGTGTGGAACATTTTACTTGTAATTATGGTGACAGGCTCTTTTGATGGCAAATGGAAAATCCAAGCACTGCATCTTTCTTGTGCAGACAGTATTGTTTCTGCCCTAAAGTCTCTGCTGGCTGGCATCTGAGTTCTGAAAGTGCAAAATAGTCCCTGGGTTGAGTTGTTGCTCAATGGAATGTCTACCCCCCCAATCACCACATGTCCCCTGTACTCACCCTGCTGTGGAGGGTTGGGGAAAACCCATGAACAGATTTGTGGGGGGCACAGGAAGGAAGGGAAGGGAGGGAAATTCCATTATGTGAGTGGAAGTCATTCTGCTCGTGCAGTCATTTAGTTGGATACAAGCCCCTGAAATTGTGTCTGATCATTTCACCCACACATAGGAGACATGTCATATCTAAAATTCAAAGGACTCTAGCTAGCTCATTTTGCAAATAACACTATTTACATGGAAGTTGATATAATATTACAAAATATTTTTAAAAAGGATAGGTGAAAGGACTCTATACAAATACAGCATCTTTTCATTTTCCAGTACAATTGCCAACTTATTTAGGGACATTTATCCTTTGATTAACTATTTTTCAATTAAGTATGTTAAGATATGTTTCTCCTTAATAGCTTACTTCCTCTCCTTTAAATATAATAGAAATGATTTGTATGGCAAATCATTTTTTAAAATACCGCTTGAATTAAGAGACAGAAATAAATTGTTTGCAACATTTACAACCAGTAACAAGATTGTTTTACAAGCAGTAGTGCCAATTAAATTAAATCCAAGATTTTCACCTGCAGTTAATAGTTCAGTCATCGATAAATCACTGTTTATAGTAACTGGGTGCTCTGCTGCTTTGAGGACTTTTTAGATCTGTTTCGGGCTGCAATCCTGCACAATTCTAGCCTGCTTAAATGCCATTGACATGGGTTTTGTTTCAGCCAGCCCAGCTGCCTATAGCCTTACTTTTTTAATAATCTGGTAGGGAAAAGGAGTGATGCAAAGGAAACTTCCTTCTCATGAGCAAGATCAGGGTAGTAGTTTTTATACCATTGGTATTGCTAATTTCAAATTCAGTCCATGTCCTCCTGTATACCCCATAGTAATTGTGTAGAAGAGGAATTTAGGTATAACTTACATGACACATGGCTTGCATAGAGTAACTGAGGTTTTGAATAGTTCAGAATATAACAAACTTAACAGAACAGCTATTTTTTTTAAATAACCCCCTCCCCGCAAACTTATATGAATGAGGTGAGCATATATTTACAGAGAAAGTTAACATTTTCTCAGTCAAAGTATAATCATCACCACTATGATGGCTGCTTCTCACAGGATTAGTGTTTGGACAGCAGCCTACAAAATATATACCCCACTCCTCAAGTATGAATGCTGCTCACGTCTGATTTCCTCACCAATGTTCCACTTTAAATACATGTGAATAAATTACATATACCCTTCATCCCTAGCAGGTAGAGTATATTTATTTAGTTGTGTCTTTATACTTCCATTTCTTTAAAGGGAGCTTAGGACAATGTATCTTGAATATTAAAAAGGCAATACAGTATAGGCTACTGCACAACCACTCCAGGTAGCCATTCAAGAATGCAAAGCTCAGCTCTTACAACTTTTTGTTTTGTTAGCATATTGTAATGCCTCTTAGGAGAGCCCTATTCCCCTCATGGAGCTGCAATTCCCAGAGCTCCCCGGGAAGAGGGATTGTTAAACCACTCTGGGAACTGCAACTCCGAGAGGGGAATAGGGCTCTCTTAACACCTCTCAGCACCCTTAACAAACGACACACTTGTGTAACCATATGCTCTCAGAATTATTTTCCTATAGTATTTTTGCTTATATCAGTACCATTCCTTAGATCAGGGTTGAGGAACATGAAGCCCTCACCATGCCTATTGGTCAAGGATGAGGGGAGTTGTAATCCAACAACATCTGGAGGGCCACAGTTTCCTCATCCCTGCCTTAGATGGAAGGGAAAGCTACCTAGCTTCCTAAACGTTTTTTATGGCAGTCTTCCCCAGGCCAGTGGTATTGGGAATTCTTTAATGAAGGTACAGTATTTTGAAACCCTGAAAGCTGCAAAAGTGCAGCATATATATATATATATATATATATATATATATATATATATATATATATATATATATATATATATATATATATATATATATATATATATATATATATATATATATATATATATATATATATATATCTATCTATCTATCTATCTATCTATCTATCTATCTATCTATCTATCTATCTATCTATCTATCCATCCTTGTGGCTTGACTGTGGTTTCTGTGTTTATTTCAATTCTTCTCGCTTCAGTGGACTGTATTTAAGTACTGTACCTCATTCCATCAGTGCAAGGATTTCAGTTTGTGCAGTTGGACTCCCCTGGGCATGGATGTGCCCTGTACCCTCTCCAAATCTGCTTCAGAGGATTGAGTGAACCACTGGAATAGATTTAGGGGACAACAGGGGGAGAACATTCCATTGTGTCAGCAGAAATCCTCTTGCTGACAGAACAAGGGACGCAGCACTACATCGAATATTGATGTTTCACAGGGATGATGACTTCAGATATCTTTTGAGAGTTGCTTTTATGTTTTTATTAATTCAAGAGAGCAGCACTGCTATGTTAGCAGTGGAAAAGCATTTTGTCACACTTCTACACTCTGATAAACTCTATTTCCTTTCTCCTGTCTCCTCCTATCCCCATTGTGCTCTCTGCAGCAGCAGCAGCAGCAGCTCTTAGATACCCCACCTTGCTTTCTTTACTAATTATTACTAATTAGTTATTATTACTAATTACTAATTTTGTTTTTAAAAAATCTATCTTGCTTTTCTTGGGTAATTCAAAGTGGTTCACGGCACCCAGTTAAAACAATAAACAATGAGTTGCTGTGCAGTAAGTCTGAAGCTGAAAGGAATAAGGGAGAATACTCTATTCTTTCCACTTCAGAGGTCCTGCTTCATTTATCTCCACCAAATGAACTTCAGCTGGTGTCCATTAGAACATTTTCACAGTAGCTGAGTCAATTTTATGGAACTATTTAGGTCCCAAGCTGAGATAACTCTGAACTTGTCATCTCTAGTACACCATCTCTCATATGTCCCTTTTATTCTGTTACAGTTCAATTCTATGCATTTCTACTTGGAAGTGGGATTTACTTCCAGGTAAATATATATAGGATTGCATGCTCAGATGCTTGTTATACTCTACTTCTGTCCTGCAGTAAAGGTATTTCCATGTATAATGAGTGCTCCTGACAGGAATCAGTAGCCGATCCTGGCTTCTAAAGGGTGTCCTAGTATGTTAGATAGGTTTTGATACATGCTTATCTCATCTAAAGATGGGGAAATTGAAGGCATTTTAAGACGGTGTTAGATTAAAAAATATATATTTTAATGTCCCATTTTCTGTGGATTGTTTTTATGTACATTTATGCTTAGAAATGTGATTAATGGTATGTAAATATCCTAAATAAATAACATTTTTAGATGTACACTTAAAAAAAAAATCTTAGGTTACTATACACCTAAGAAATGTAGTGTGTCAATCAACTTAGATGAGACAGGTTTTATAGCATAGCTTTCTGGCTTGAGCAGTTGGGAAAAATTCAGAACAAACTCTGAATGCCTCTATAACACCAGGGAGGAGGAGAACAATATCCTCTCTTCATCCCCACAGCTGATGGGCCTGTGTGGCCTCAGAGGCTCCCATAAAAAGATGGGTACAGGCTACAAACAATAAGAATTATATCGGGAGAAGGGGATACCTGGGCCTCATGCTGTGCAGACCTGGTGTTATGTTACCATGTCTGAATACTTTTATACAAAGCATTTACTTCTGTTTGACAAGTGAGTGGAAGTGTGTAGTCTAGGAGACAAAAATAGAGCCTTTTTCTCAGTGTTCTTTCCCATCACTTCCTGTACTGGGAAAGTCCTGCTGACCTTGTGGGATCTGTCAGGCTCGTAGCCAGAGAGAGAATGGCAGTGTGCACCATCAGTGCTGCTAGCAATAATGAAGCACTGTTTGGCCTTCAGTGACATTATGCAGCTATGTAAATCAAAGAGCAAGGGTCAGGGAAGTGGATAAGCGTATGTCAAAATATGTGACAATGGGCAACAGTACATATTATACGACAAGAGTTCTGTGGCTCAAGCCTATGCTTGTGGCCTGTAGTACCATTTTTTGCCCTTTTAAAAATGTTTCATCCTTGGCATGTTGAAGATTAACCACTTCTGTCATAATGATGAGTCACAGTGACTCTTTGTATGCGTGAATGTATTAGTGGTTGTCTTGGCCATGAGTGCAGCTACTGAAGCAGGCACCGTAAATTTATTGCTGTCTGGAGACACAAGGGCTGGATCTATACAAATATAAAAAATGCTATGAAAAAACAGATATAAAAATATATGTGCAATTTGCCATTGAGCTCTACAGCGCCACCGGGTGTCACATTTTTATAACACACTTACAACGTTATAATTGTAGCTGTGTAGCTGAGTCCAAGGTTTGCCCTTGGTGTTCATGAAGTGTGTAGTAATCATAAATGGAATACATTTTATAGGATTTATTACGTTTGGAAAGGAGGGAACTTTTTCAGGAATTTACACTGTTAAGCTTTCAAGGGACAACTCACAGTGTGCTACTGTTGCCCCAGCTGGACTGAAAATGAGCAGAGATTGCATGGTATCAAGTACTTGGTGGTGACAGGAAAGTGTGTGGTGCTTAAAACAGTGAACTTTGAAAAAAAAATCTTTATTTTATCATTTTTAAAAAAATTATATATCTCCATTTGTATCAGTTTCCTGTGCTGCATTAAAAGGGAATGTCGTTAGCTACAAACTTGAATATATCCAAGGTCCCCTTATCTGTGTAAGATAAATTACCATTGTTTAGGAAAGACACTCCAGGGACTGAAGAATTTAATTAAATACATGGGGGTTATGAATATGCATATAAATTAGACAGGCTTGATCTGAAATGGCTTCTGTACAACTGAAGGGAATTTTTCTGACTTCAAACAGATTTTTTTTTTTGGTAGGAAATCTGAAGAAAAGTAAGCACCCTTACACATTTTGCCAAGTAGTCTTGATGATTTGAAATGTTTCAGGTAATTGAACAGTGGAAATTATCCATTGCAGTACAATTGTTGTCAGACAGCCTGCACAAATGCCACACATTATCCCCCCCTTTTTTGTTATCCTGGCCTTAACAAACCTTGACAACAACCAATAGGACAGGGATTATGGTTATGCTGACCCAGATAAAAGATTAGGAAAGCAATGAGGATGTATGTTTATTGTGCTTGAAAAAGGGGGAAGATGACATAGATCTGAAGAAAGGCTGGAAAGCTTTGTGTCTGGTTACTTTGCATTATTAGGTTATATGCAGACAGCATACATGTTATTGCTAAATCATTATTGTGGAGTTCACATTGCTTTTGCTGTTGCCATCTTTATTTAAAGGGTGTTGGTCGTAAACATCCTAATAGCAACATCTTATTGCTGCCATAATATTCCGAGTACTTGGGATACATTGATAATTTTTCTTATTTAATTTCCAGTACAGTAGTGCATTTTGTAGGTTTTTTTCCACCCTTCACTTTTCACTAAAATAATAACACATCAAGTTGGCATGAGGAATGCTATTGAAATTTCGCTTTCGGAAATAATTTCATATGCACAGTTCAAATACATGTATTCATTAGCACTGTGTGGATTTGGGGGGTAGAAAAGATAAGAAAAGATTGACAGAACAATGCAGCTACCATGTTTGTAAGAGGCTGTCACAGTATTACACCCAGGAGTGAGCCTTGTGCCTTGCTACCTCTGGAAACATGAGTTGATTCTGACATAACACCAAGCAGGGCATTTTTTTGTGATAGAGCTCACTGGAATGGAGTAGTTTTTCATTTGGTTGCCTCCAGCTTGTGGCGGTGCTTGTATTGCACTATGAGAGGCTATTGGCAGATAATGTGTTGTGACCTGCTATGTCATTGGAATAGGTAGCACTTTGTTCTTTGTTCCCATCGCCAGCAGTCAAATAAATAGATAGCATTATCATACTGTGTTTCTAGCTTGAGGCAAGCTAATTCTGATTTGGGGCCAGGGAATCGAAACTTTGCTGAAAGTATATGAATGGGCTAAACATACCTGCTAACCTCTTGGCAAATTGTTTTGCCCTTCACATACAGTAGCATTCATACGTAAGTTTTATGTAAAAAAGTATTTTTTTTCTTAGTGATATCTTTTTACTCCTGGCTTCAAGTAATTAATATTATTCAAACAAAAATGATAATTTTTCTGTTAATATATAAAATAATCTAAGTATTTGGTAAAATTTAGGTAATAGAAATAGATGGTTCCCCCCTCTCTGTACTTGCAGATTTTTAATGCATCTGTGTTTACATTTACAAACCAGGAGAGAGCAGCTGAGAATAAACTTTAAGATTCTTGGCCTAAAAGATATGCACAGCAATAGAAAGACAAATAGTGTGAAATTTCACAGTCATGTGAATCTTTTCCTTTTCCTTTTTAAGTGATATTCTCAAAGGAAAATAGTCACACTCATTTTCTATTTCTTACAGATCAGCTCTGGCTTTATTTATTTATTTTGTTGTTGTTTTGACAGTGTATTGCTCTGTATAAATCAGGCTTCCTCAACCTCGGCCCTCCAGATATTTTTGGCTTACAACTCCCATGATCCCTAGCTAGCAGGACCAGTGGTCAGGGATGATGGGAATTGTAGTCTCAAAACTATCTGGAGGGCCAAGGTTGAGGAAGCCTGGTATAAATGTGCCCTTTTCTGCCAATATTACAGTGCGTGTTTCCAGAGTTTGCAAATTAAGCAGTGCCAAAGGAAAACAGCTACTTAAGTTAAAATCTTGACTGGCAGGTACATTTTTGCAGGATGGGGCAAGTACTTTTAAAATGTTATGGGACTTCTGAGAACAGAACAGAGAAGTAGCAACACTTTACATACTATACTGTGTTATGTATGTACCCTGGATAGGGCAGAGCCATCCAAACCCAAGCCCTCACACTGGAGGGGTTTTAGATGAGGCAAAGGTGTGCTGGTTTGGGTCTCTGCCATTGCAGAACTCCTAACTGTGGCCACCTAAACTTAAGGCAGTTAGAAACTACTGCTGGCATTTACCCCTGAAAGGGGGAAGGTCACTGAGAGGCCAGAACTGTGCTAGTCAAGGATCCACTGGATCCTAAGTTGGTCTGACTGCTAGCAATGGACTGGCACAACAAAAATGCAATTATTTCCCTATCTTCCCCACCTTTTGTCCTGGCTGGCATGAGTAAGGGGGCTGCAGATACAGTGGTACCTCGCAAGATGAATGCCTCGCGCAATGAAAAACTCGCTAGACGAAAGGGTTTTGCGATTTTTTAGGTGACTCGGAAGACGAATTTTTCTATGGTCATGCTTCGCAAGACGAAAATTTCAATGCATTCCTATGGGAATAAAATTTCAATGCATTCCTATGGGAAACAGTGCTTCGCAAGATGAAATTTTCGCGATACGAAACGACTCGCGGAACGAATTAATTTCGTCTTGCGAGGCACCACTACAAAAGTAGCTCTGCATGACCCATTACTTTCTAAAGTGTGGTGGGCACAAATGCATGAAAATGCCTTTTTGGCTGTGACACTCCAAATGTGGGACTCAGCATCCTGGGATATATATTTTGCCCAATCTTGCCAACTGAAGTGACTGTTTAAGCAAGCTTTTGGCTTGTCTGCTGTTTCAATGGGAATTTGTTATTGATATTCCATACTTTTGACTTTTTTAATTGTTTCTTTTATATCTTGTTATATTGTATTACAGTTTCATTATTCATGTTTAGTGGTTTTATTGTTGATGTTAGCTGTCTTGAGCCATCATTTGGAATTGAATAGGTGCGACAGTCATTCCTTAACAAGTTAACAAACTTTCGGCTAACCACTTCTGTCTGCCTCAGCTCCATCTGCTGTACCAGGATAAAATATATGGACCCATCTTACAGGGCCGTTTCAATAATTACTGAGAAAAATGTATGCAAAGTGCTTTGAATATCTGAAATGTTCAAAGACAATATTTGTCTTTTAACGCGTAAATTAGTAAGCAAGCTCTGAATGTATGCGATTGAATAAAATGTAGGTGATCGTGAACAGGTAAGCACAAAAGTCTAATCTGACTTCTGAACCTTTGGTGGAAATTCCTTACTCTATAAATTTTGCACAGAACCATAGTTTTAAAGGTGGCTTGAAAGCAATCTAACTCTTCTTTACTAAACCAAGGTCCTCCCATAATCTGTGGTCATGGGGAACAAAGCCAGGCTTCTTGGGAATCAGAATTCTGAGCTATATTGTGCATTGCACACACACAATGCATGGCCCCAATGTTTTATTCAGTCTTTCTGCTCATGGAACAAAGCTGTAGGAGGTCACATGAGCTGGCTTTTAAAAGTTGCTTAGCAGCCTGCAAAATGTAAACAACTTTGACCTCTCGCAAAGGGTAGAGATTTAAGAATGGCATTCAGTACTGTTTTGTGTGAACATGCACCTCATGTGGTGAAGAAGCTGATGGACCAAACTTACCATTGCCCTCTGGGCATGTACTTTGATAAGAGTTAGAGGCTGATCTCTCACTGCTTAGAACTGACTCTGTTATTTTCATTTTGCTGCTGAAGAGCTATTGGATAACAGACCAAGAAAAGAGATCGAATCTGTCCTGCGTAAAGTGAGCGTGACACATGTATAATCTGGTAGCACAGCATTAGTTGAGGTTCAGATTGATGTCAGGCTTAAAGCAAAGTCAAGGCAATCAGATAAAAGCTTTTTAGTCTATTGGATGAATGCACAAGATCTGGCTGGGAGCAGATTTTTTCAGCAAATGTCAGTCTAGGAATGATCCATCATCACTGATTAAAATTTGTGTTTGGCTGCAGAAACAAATTGCCAAGGCACATGGATGGCCTTTGTCATTTGGAGATTCTTTGGGAAATACACATTCATCTTGTAATTGAACCTAGAAGGCTAATGCTAGAAACACCAGATGGAGGTTCGCTGGCTGTGTTGAGCAAGTATTCAGATAGCAAATAGTCCTTCCCCATCTTAAACAAAAAACGAAGCTGTACATTCCGAAACAGCACATGGCGTGGTCTTTACTGGACCACATTGCTTCAGACTGGAGGGAAACGGTTTTGTTTGAATGCTCCTCTGTAACAAAAATTCTTATATTTGGGAGGAGGCATTACCGTGACTTCTCTGTAATGTCTTGGTTTTCTCTGCAGAAGTAGCTATTTATGTGACAAGACTACTGAAACATGTGATTTGCCCCTGCATTTTGAAGTGATATCATTTTGGAAGGACTATGCCATACAATATTTTTGAACGCATAATTCAGCGCTGCACATTTGAGAGTTTGATAGGGAATCTCTTTGGTTTGAAGCAAGCATTTTTTATTTGTTTCTGTTACCCCTGCAGTTGATGCTGGAATTATATATTCCGTGGCTAATTTGTGCTTGAAACTGGCAACGGCTTCTCGCTGTCAAGCAACATTGAGTAGATAGGAGGAGCAATCTGGATATGAGAAGCAGGGAAGGAGGGGTGTTTATCTTTCTCCCCTGAGCTTCTCCGCATTTCCCCTACAGCTGGCCCTCCAAACAGTGTTTGCAGCAGAAATCAGTTTTGCCTGATTGATTGCTGGAAAATGTGAAGATAAACCCGAACTTCTGCAGAAACCATATCTGACTGTCTTCAAGTTGTAAACCAAAGTGACAATTTGATGCCTAAGCAGCAGACTTAATCAGCAGCAAACGCAGCTGACATTTTGCCCCTCTAGAGCTAAGTAATAGCCCAGCAAGCTCCACTGGATCCATTTGTCAAATTGTTGTGATTACTTCAGCACACAGAAATCTCACAGCATAGTTGGAAGTCTCCATTTTGTTTTGCGTGTAAAACTTGTTAAATCTTTGCAGAAGCTTAGAAAACCAGCCATTGTGCATCAAATATATACACTTTCTATTTGTTTAGATAGGAGGTTTTCAACCTTTTTGAGTCCACGGCTCCTTTGACCAACTATGTTCTTTCTGCAGCACCCCTGTGGGGCTCAGGAGCCCAATTATGTCACCCCTTGCCTGCAGAGCTGGCAGCCTCTCATCCTTTTTTGAACACCCTCCCTTGTGGAGTGTTCCCTCAGTCTCCTCTCCTTGGGAGTCCTCTGGGCAGCTGCTACTGCCATCCCTGGTCTCTGAGCTCCCCACTCCCACCCCAAAGAGAGGGGCCTCCCAGAGGTACCATTCACCTGTGGAGCTTGTAGCCAGGGCTGCTGCAATAAACAGCTGTGCAAGCCTTTGGGAGGCAGAGACACTAGAGGGCAACAGAGGAGGGAGGGAAGGAAAGAAATTGAGACAGAGACCAGTGTTGCCTGCGGCACCCCTGACCATCATTGAAGACACCCTAGGGTGCCACTGCACACTGGTTGAAAACCACTGGTTTAGATGCTCCGTGCCCCCAAGCATTCTAAAATCCTAATATGGGATTGAGACAAATACATGTATATACTGATATGTTCATCAGCGAGTCTGGATGCATTGCAACTCCCTGCGAAGTGAAGTGTGCACTTGGCTGTAAACCTGTGTTTGCTGCCATATGATATGTGGGGAAGCCCTTAGCCATTGCAGTAAAGTCAAGCAGATGAACTGTTTGTGTGGGATTTTAGAACAATATTTGTTAATAGTTTAATTACAATGTTGCGTGAGTTGCTTGTTGTGGTTGTTATTAATAAAATGAGAAGTTACTGCTTATAATATCTGAAGATTCCATACAAAGCAGGTTTCATCCTGTGCTAATATTGGCTTAGGATACAGCTGAATATATTTATTAGAATAACTAGGAGCTACTGGTGGGTATGCTGAATGCTGCACTCCTAAATTAGTATATTGCTTACATGAAGATTAATTGCCACCAAGTGACAAAACAGTTTGATTACTTGTATCCTAACTAGTATTTCTCTGCATCAGGCACGTTCCTAGGGATCTTTAATTGATGGGTGTCTAACCATAGAATTAGTTCTGTGGTGTTGAACAAGTAAACGGAGTAGGCATATTTGTTAAGCAAAATAGTTGACTTCTGCTACTTGTGGAGATTTCCTATAATTTTTCGTAACTGCCATGGTGTGTTAAGTCCCCACCCTTTCTGCAAAGAACCTAGTGGGGAAAATAGAGATCAAAATGCCACAGGCACACATTTTGCCTTTTTCCTTGACCACCTCCCCTGCCCACGCTATATTCAGAGTGAAATACTGTTTGCTATGCTTTTCATTGCAGATGCCATTATGTCTCCTATCTCCAATTTACTCTGGGACAAACTAGATGTGACATGGGAGATGTCATCAGGCCTTCCAATAAATATTTCTTTGTTTAAAAGCAGTATGGTGGGAGGAGTTGGGTCAGCGCTGTAGCACAGGGAGAAATAATTTGCCTTTAGCTGAAGAGAGGAGAAAAGACACTTGTTTTGGAGGAAGAATTTAAGTCATTAAAATGTTGCATGTGTTAAACCCCCTCTCCCCTAGTGCCTGATCCAGATCAGGGTGTGTGTGCGCGCGCACTATGGCTGCATTTAACAAAAATAAATATTTTGGAGGATTTTATCACAGATCTCTCATTTCACAGCTAGTTTGGCTCTCACTTTGCCTACTTCCTTAGTTTCTACTTATTTGTTTGTGTGTGTGTGTGTGTGTGTGTGTGTGTGTGTAACTCCTTTAAACTTATTTTCACATGAATGTCAGTTGGTTTCACGTCACATGCACCCTGCAGCTGGCCATCCTATTTGCCTGCCACCTTTCTACTTTAATTCTAGTTTCTCTTTTAATTATCAGTGCAGTCTAAAAAGGTATTTGTCTCTTAGTGATACTGGTCCTTGACAGGCAGAAGAGGCAGTACTGACAGTTCAAACAAGTGTAGGGCAGGTTGAGTCTGAGCAAAGTGCAGCGGCTTTAGATGAGGGTGAGCTACAAACCCAGGCTAAGCAAGGGTAACAAAGTCTGGTGGTTTTCCTGTATTTGAAAGCTGGGTTTTAGCAAGAACCTTGTCTCTCAGGTCCAGTTTCTGCATTACAGGATAAGAATATTAATGCTTGTATATAACTGTAATTGAGTATCAGTGGCCATGATGGGGAAAATGTGCACACCTTCATCTGCAGAGGGCAGAGTAACTGCTTCACAGGTATTGTGGACATTTCTCTGCAGAAGTGTCTTCAAAATAATTTGTGACTTTGCAAATGCTAAAAGAACAAGATGTGTAAATTACACTTGTGGCTAGACCCATCTTGCACTGGTGAGTGTTTTAAAATATACAGTGTAATCATATTTAAACTGAAATCAATTTTCCTTTCCTGTGGGATTTCATGAATATTTTTCATTTTTGGAAGAGCTGCTGTCACCTCTCTCACATCTGTGATTAAACTAGGAATTTTTGAAATGTAAAACCCATCTCCTTTTGCTTGAGACTGAAATGTTGATCTGTGATATTCATGGCAGCTCATTTATTAAGAAGAAGGAATTGCTATGGTGTCTGACTGGCACAGAATTGCATGGTAATCTTGCATTAAGATAGGTTATGAGAATGCAGGAGAGGGAAAAAAGAAATGTTCTTATGAAGCAAATTAAAAAGAGCACAAGTTTTGCAGCGATTATTTTTCTGAATTATGTCAAGCCTGTTTACATGTTCATCAAGATTTCCTGAAGGGATAACATAGAAAAGTAACACAGAAAAGTTCAAAGATTTTAGAGTCTGTAGAAAATGCATTTACAGTACTGTTATCAATAAGTGGAAAGGGTCTTAAGCTTGAGTAAGCATTTTAAAGACTGTTTGTAGGCCTCATTTAAAAAAAAAAAAGTCTTGATCTTCTCCACTGGACCTGTGCAAACAATCTGGGTTGGCACTCTCCTACCCAAAACAAATGGAAGGTGGCAGAAGTTGCAGCCAAGTAAACGTATTGTTCAGAGGGTCAGTTGACACTGCAGATGTTATCAGTTGAGCAATCAATTGACTACAGTCAAATATTGCCAAAGATTTCTTGAAACAAAGAATGTCTATGTGCAGCTGGCGAGGCCAAGGCATTAGGTTGTTATGTGATAGTCAATGGAGGAATGAGGCTCTATAATTGGCAGTCATATGGGAGTCAGGTCCACCAAGACAGAGACCTGGTTCGTATATCACTTTAACCCATAGTTGTATTTAACTGTCGTTTAAAGCTGAACATGTACCATACTGGAGCATGGGGCTAAAATCTTGGAAGCTTTGCTCCTCTTCCACAGGAACTTCCACCTGCTTCTGCACTGCTAAGAGCTAAACCATAGTTTGGCTTAGCACTGGGCTTATGGTTTGGCTTACCTTGCATGGCTTGTTTGCGGGGGCATAACACTACACAAATAGTATAGTTTTTAGCATTGTGATGGCAGCAGGAGCAGGGAAGGAACAAAGAGTCTGCAATTTTTGACCTGTGCGCTAGTACATTGTGTTTACCTTTAAACCATAGCTGTCAACTTTTCCCTTTTTTAAAGGGAAAATCCCTTATTCTGAATAGGATTCCTCGCAAGAAAAGGGAAAAGTTGACAGCTATGCTTTAAACTACAGGCGTACCTCGGAAGTCGAACAGAATCCATTCCGGAAGTCCGTTCGACTTCCAAAACATTCGGAAACCAAGGTGCGGCTTCTGATTGACTGCAGGAAGCTTCGTCGGACGTTCGTGTTCCAAAGCACGTTCACAAACCGGAACACTCACTTCCAGGTTTGTGGCGTTCGGGAGTCAAAACATTCAACTTGCAAGGCGTTCGGGATCCAAGGTACGACTGTATAGTTAAGTTTCACTATGGATTAAAGTGACATGCAAGCAAGTCCACATACTCTTTATCTAGTAACAAGAACATTCCCTCCAACCACTAGGAAAAGTTTACCACTAGAGAAATTTGGCTTCTCTTGTCTTTATTTTAACCTAGTACACCACTAAAAAATAATCCCTGGCTCTGTCAATATAAAAATTGCTGTGTTTCTTTTTGTTACTGTTCCATACTACAGTGAATCTGTGTTTTGCTTAAGGCTGGAGGCACTTCCACAGAATTGCTTAATTTATATTTTCAAAAATGGGGAATTGGCCATTTTGTGTTTCTTCATCCTAGCATCTCTGAAGTGACACAAATATAAATCCTTCCCTCATGGTGGGTTCTATCACAAGAGTCACTTACTCTGGGGCACTTCCATAAATTAGAACTGTAATGTAAAAAGCAGCACTGATGTAGATTTGTCTCCACGCCTAATTAGCTTTTTTGGGGATGTAACTTCTGTAAATTTAGCAGTGCTGTTTTGCATTCTGGCATAAAAGAGTGAGTTAAAGATCTGGGTACAGGCCCAATTGCAGTGCACTACATGCGAAGGTCCCATGTCTCTGGCATCTAATGGAGTTGGGAAAGGTTGCTGCCAATCAGTGTTGACAATAATAAGCTAGATAAACCCATGATGTGGCAGGATGCTTTCTATCTGTGGGTGCTTCAGACATGGAAAGGAATCAGCAAGTCATTCCATCTCAAAAACTGTAAAGTTGTCTGTAATGTCAAAAATTCCAAAACTGACTTTCACATAGTATGAGGATAAAGTCCTTTTAACATTCTAATTTTCATCTTGCAAGATTTTATTGATTTTTTAAAATGAACTATTACCAGGAAGATTCAGCATACTCTACAGATGTTCTCTTTCTCTCTCCCCCTCCCCAATTCTAGTTAGGGTGCACTTGCATTGTCATTTGATTCCTTTCTTGTTTGTTTGCATGGTATTATTGGCTGATTTCCAGTGGCTTGGTTTTGAATGAGAGAGAGAGAGATGTTCTCACCTGCCAGTTTCTTGTGTTTAAAAACAATAACCACACACAGGCACAACAAAATCCAGTTTGCTTAGTCACTTGTGAATAGTCGTTTTTAAAGAAGAGAGTAAATATATGAAAATAAAAAGTCTTGGGTCATAATTTTTCAGTTGGGTAACTGAGTAGGTTTGTGTCTCTAGTAAAATCTGAAGCCTACCCAGATGTTTTAAAAGTCGTGGTAATTTTAATATGTCTTAGTATTTTAACTTTTGTATGATTTTAAATATGGTTGTAAATTTTTCTTTATTTTCTTGTTTTACTGTTTTGTAAAGCGCTTTGATGATTTTTATAACCAAGCGGTGTATAAATTTTTATGAAATAAATAAATATGAGCAAAGTGTTCTCAAGTTATCACTCTTTCTTTCTGTTTCCCTGCAGTCTTTTAATAGGTCTGTTTTACAGGCCTGAGTGAGGCAACTGCCTTGGGTGGCAAATCTGAGTTGTGTTATCAGTCAAGATTGTCAGTTACTCATTTCCCCCATCATTTGGATTTTCTATTTTAGGTGCCAATATATTTGGGTCATATCTGTATATAATTGTGCATCGTGTTAATTATGGTGGTTAGAGCCAAAGATTTCAGAGTGAGACACATGAAAAATATCGGAGTGAGTTCACCACCATTCACTTTAAGCTCTTCTAGACAGTTCTAGTGTCAGTAAGGTTTATTTTTTATGTTCATCAGTCCTTAGGGATAACCTCACATATCTCTAAATACGTGGAAGTTGAGTAGTGTGAGTAAATAACTCTGAATAGAGACAAACGTGTGGCTTTAAGGAGTCACTAAGTGCAATGTAAAAAGGTAGCAAAGATCCCATGAAACTGAAAGCACTGAGATGCCCAAATACTGTATTTTCCTGATTTCTAAGGCATAATTTCAAACTGTTTCTTTAGAATCTCGTCGTTGAAGGTGAACCAAATCTCAACTAATATCTTGCATTTTTTTGTAACCTAGTTCATATTTTGATTCCCTTCATATGAAAAGGCTGTTTCCTTTCAACTGTTTTTGATTATTTGTTTAGTAATTTGTCTCCCGACTTTGTAAACATTATTCACAAGGACAGGGTCTGTTATGGATACTGTTTGTATGGATGTATAATAATCCTCAGAGGTGATATTCATTATTATCTTGAGAAGAATAATTGACTAATTTGAAGGCACAGGGAAAACTGAGGATAAACCATGGCTTTGCTTGCTGTATTTGGATTCCTAGGAACAAGTGAGTTGTGAAGAGAGTCACGCACAGGGGAAAAAATTAAATACAAACAGCAACATGATAGACAGGAGAGGATCCTGCCCTGTTAATAACCCCCCTGGTTTGGATTAACCAAATGGGTCTCTCATCTCAATATGTGGCGAGGCCTACTCTTTTGCTGAAGCCTGCTGTGCATTCTCACACTTTGCCCCTCAATCAATCTCCTTGCTTTGGAAGTTCAGCTTCAGTTGCTTCAGGGTGTGAATGTTGTGCATCTCGGCTTCCCTTTGCCCACTTGGCCTGAACTCAATTTTTAGACGCTCAAGCAGATGCTATCTTAATTTTGATTTAATAAAAGGTGGAATGGTTTCTAAACCCATAGTTTTGTCCACTAAAGCTTATCTGAAACTGTAATTAAGTGTGCAGTGAAAGAGCTTTTCTTTTTCTTTTTCTTTTTAAAAAGAAGACTGTCAGATTACTTCAGACCCTCAGAACAAAAATATTAAGTTGCTAGCTTCATTAGTAATTAAATGTCCAATTACTGTATTTAATGTTTCTGCTTTACTGAACTCTACAACTGCATTCATAAACAGCCCTAAGGAGGGTGTCTAATCTGTGCCATTGTTCTTCAAGTGGTTTGCACATGCAGAAAAAGAAAAGCGAAATCAACTCGACATATATAATATGGAAAGAAAGGGTGGGCAGGAGGGGCTGGGAGGGAAAGAGGAAATCAAACCAGTGTTCCTCCCTCACCAAGCTTAGGATTCTTGCCAAAACCCACAGAGAGCCCCTCAGGCCCCTCTCAAGCATCCAAATGTAATTTTCCACCCAGACAACACTCTCTCTTCTTCGTGTTCATTTTTCTTTTAAATTGAATGAATAGCAGAAACAAGAGGGAATGTTATAAGAAAAGAGTAAAGTAACAACAAACAGCCTTGGTGTGAGTGGTGGTGGGATGACCATGTATACAGCTCAGAATTTAAGCAGATATACAAGATAAGAAGGTAAGGGGAATTGTAGCCTAATCAAAATTGTTGGGGCCCACTGTGTGTGTTTGCTGGCGAATGTTTTCTGCGAAGTAGAGCAGGAGTAATTTATGAATATTCACTTGAGCTGAAATTAAATTCATTAAAGGGAGGGGCCCTGTTGAGGCCCAATTCACCCTCTGTCTTTTGTTTAGTTATGGCAACAGAAACAGCTTCTTTGTGAATGTGTGAGCATGAGGGAGCATGTGCACGCATGTGAGTTGTGGCAGGGAAACATACTCTGGATGATTTGGAGAATGTGACAGAGAGGTTCACCCTGATGACCAAGTGCAAAAAGGGAGGCCGGTTTAATTTATAGAGGAAGATAGTCCCTCACACTAAGTCAGGGGTAGGCAACCTAAGGCCCGTGGGCCAGATGCGGCTCAATCGCCTTCTTAATTTGGCCCGCGGACAGTCTGGGAATCAGTGTGTTTTTACAGGAGTAGAATGTGTCCTTTTATTTAAAATGCATCTCTAGATTATATGTGGGGTATAGGAATTCGTTCATCCCCCCCCCCCAAATATAGTCTGGCCCACCACATGGTCTGAGGGACGGTGGACCAGCCCACGGCTGAAAAAAGTTGCTGACCCCTGCACTAAGTTCTCCTTTGTTGATTTTGCCAGCTTTATTTTGTGTTGGCAAAAGCAAAGCTTCTTCGAGTTGGGTGTGTGTGTGTGTGTGTGTGTGTGTGTGTGTTTTCAATATTTATGCAGTTTATGGTGGCCAGGTGATTTACCTTCTCAGTAACCTGGGACTACAGAGATGGTATGGAAAGAAAGCACTTGGCCATCTGGTGAAAAGGGCAAATAAGGCTCTGGTGCATTAGCAGGTCTGCCTTTTGCCCCTTTATGTCTCAGAGACCTGGGAAGGCTCTCTCCTACCTCTCAAAACTGAGAATGATACAGTTGCATGAGAGGGAACCCTGCACAGTGGAAGAAGATAAAGGAACTGGCAACTGTCTAAATAAATATTTAATTTGAAGCAAAAGTCTATTGAGTCAAAAATAGCTGCATACCAGTTTGGCTGAAATAATTACCACATTCTATATTTCAGTTTTGGCTGCTGAATACAACTCCTTTTCCTGCTCAAGGATAAAAATTGGGCCTGCTCTGCAGATGGCAGCCCCCCTGTAGAGCGATAGTTTCCTTAATATCAAGCCAATCAAAGAAGCATTCAAGCCCTTTGTCATATGAGCATGGGTGGCTTCGAGTAAGGAGATCAGAGTCTTTACTGACTGCTTTCCCCCTTAGCATATTACCAAGTTCCTGTGAGCATGCTAGACAAAGGCTTCCCAGACAATGGACTGGTGATAGCTTCTCCTGCTTGTCTAGTGTGAACAATATCACAATATCAATCTCTCGTTTCCCAGAAAGACAGACATTATATCAGTGGTAGGCAACCTAAGGCCCGGGGGCCAGATGCAGCCCAATCGCCTTCTCAGTCCGGCCCACGGATGGTCCGGGAATCAGCGTGTTTTTACATGAGTAGAATGTTTCCATTTATTTAAAATGCATCTCTGGGTTATTTGTGGGGCCTGCCTGGTGATTTTACATGAGTAGAATGTGTGCTTTTATTTAAAATGCATCTCTGAGTTATTTGTGGGGCATAGGAATTTGTTCATTCCCGAAAATTGGAAAGATTCTGGAAGTAAGTTATGGCTTAGGTTCATAATGAAAATAGTAAAAATGAAAAATTATGGTAGTAAAGATGGAAGATGATAAAAAGGAGGTTAATTTTGAGGAATTTTAAAGTTTAATAATGAATTTGGAAAACTGCTAAAGATGTATTATGCTGTAATGAAATTCAACAAAGAGGGATTTAAGGGAGTCATGTAAACAAGTGAGGAAAGATAGGAGTATAATTTTTTTTTATTTCTGTTATTAGATGTGATGATGTATGTTAACTTTGTTAATGTAAGTAAGTTGTAATTTTTCTGATTTGTGGAAAATGAGTAATTTTTTAAAAAAGGCATTTGTTCATTCCCCCTCCCAAAAATATATAGTCTGGCCCACCATATGGTTTGAGGGGTGGTGGACTGGCCCACGGCTGAAAAAGGTTGCTGATTCCTGCATTATATCAATGTGTCAAGTACCAAAGTGTTACCATTCACCAATTTCTTTCTCTCTCTCTCTCTCTCTCTCTCTCTCTCTCTCTCTCTCTCTCTCACACACACACACACACACACACACACACACAGTTTCTGTAACTGGATCCCTCAAAATTATTTGCCTGAGTCTACTTAGAGGAATAACAAAATAAGACTTTGAAACAAAATGTTTGCTGAAATATTTTATTCTGTGTTGAACCATAGGCAAAACATGTGTAGGTTGTTTAATTAAGTACATATTTAAAGCATAAAAAGTGCATGTTGCGTTCAAATTAATTCAGGTTCTCATCCTTTATATTTCTGTTCAGCAATATTTTCTGCCTTAGGAAGTAATCCTACCCCCCGCCCCCATGTTGATGTGGGCTGTGGGGTCTAGAGCTGGCAGAGGGGGAAAACAAGATAGCTGCCCACCCAGGTAGGGCTTCAGATGTGATGGCTCCCACAGTAAATTCTCTGGGTGAGATTAGGATTGCTCTGCCATCCATTTTAACATTCAATTACAGCTGCTTTCTTTAAGGAGGTGAAAACAGCAAATCTGCCTGCACCCAGGATTTCTTTTCTGTTTGGTGAAAAATACAATTAAAAACAAAGAAGTCGGGGATGACAGATGCACTCTTAATTTGGAGGTCCACAATTATTAGACACAGTCCTTTCCATGTTGGGTATGCACATTGGTTAGTCTAACTCTCACTCTGTTTAAAATGAGTATTGTAATCTCATTCAAATTTTAGTTTCTGTATCTTTAAAAATTTCCATTTGTTAATTAGCTGTAATCAAGATTGGAGGGACTACATCCCCTTGGATGTAGGCAGTATGGTGTAGTGGTTAAGAGTGGTAGACTCGTAATCGGGTGAACCGGGTTCGCGCCTCTGCTCCTCCACAGCTGCTGGGTGACCTTGGGCTAGTCATTTTTGAAGTCTCTCAGCCCCACTCACCTTGCAGAGTGTTTGTTGTGGGGGAGGAAGGGAAAGGAGAATGTTAGCCGCTTTGAGACTCCTTAGGGTAGTGATAAAGCGGGGATATCAAATCCAAACTCCTCCTCCTCCTCCTCTTCTCGGAGTTGGTTTAGAATGTACATGTTCAAAGCAGAAGCTTTATTGAAAAAGAAGAAAAAGAAGAAGAAGAGCAGTCTCTCCCTGGCTGGTGGCCTCCAGTTGCTTTCAACACCTGAGGTGATGGGAATTGTAGTACAAAACAACGGGCGGGCACCAGGTTGTTGCCGGAGGAGACTGCTGTAGAGAAATGCTTGACACTGCATCAACAGTGTTTGCTAATGCTTAGAAGCCAGTGAGAGTCTGGGGCCTTCTTTCTTTGTCTGTATACACACCATATATTTAAAGCACATTGCTTTCGCACCCCCACCCTAAAGGATTCTGGGAACTGTAGTTTGTTAAAGGTAGCAAGAACTGTAGCTCTCAGAATCCTTTTGGGGAAGCAGTGTGCTTTAAATGTGTGGTGTATACACAGGCTCCACCACTGAGCTATGGGCCTACAGCCATTTGGACATTAGCCACATTGTGGCAAGAAAGTTTGAGTTGGCTTGAATTGCTTTGTATAAGTCATTATTTCACTATTTTTTCATGGAAAGAATAGTGATGTGTTTTAATAAAGCTGCAGGAAAAAATACATAAGGGATGCAATGCTCTTTATGTATTAAATACATTAATGGCATGATAAAACTGCAAACCAATTCAATTGTATTTGTACCCTTTGATATTCTGTAGCAAGAAAGATTTATGATGGTATGCCATCAACACAGTCAACTCCTCTCACTCGATCACTGCTGTTTGATGTAGCTTCTACCAGAGCATATATGTGAATACATTAATTCCAGAGGTTTTCAGTTAACACCAGCGTTGTGAGGCTTAGTTGGGTAAATGAGCTTTTACTTAGGTATTCCCTTTATGTAGTTTCTAATGTTGTTTTATTGTGGGTTGTAAACTTTTAAGAGTGGGTGCTTGTTCCTTTTTATTTTGGCTTCCAAAATGTCATGCAGTGATTATAAATAACTTGTGTATTATATATATTGTATAGTGGGGTTGTGAAAGACTCCTGGGAAACCATGGCTTGTCAGTGTAGACAATACTGAGCTAGATGGACTAGCGGTCTGACTCAGCACATGGCAACTTCCCCAGTCTGATGTCTGCTGTGATTAATGTGAGGGATGAAGCCAGCTTGAGAAGTCTGCTCCTATTATTAGTTCCTCATTTCCATATTGTGGAGTGGATTGAAGGATGGGTTCCATTTTCAGGAAGGAGGCTGGATTTCCCATCCCCATTTCTGGATTCAGGTGTCTTGCTTTGCATTGTGGTATACTGAAAAAGATGCAGTGCATTAGAAAGCAGAGCAAGCTCTGGACAAAGCTATATATTGCTTTGCAGTGCTTTGTGTGACTAAATTGTAGCATCACAGAGAAAAATGGGAAGCTGTCATTGCTGGCTTACTGTGGGAGGATGGGAGGTTCAGCTTCCAAAGCTGTAAAAGGCACATCTCAAAGCAAGTTTAACCAGGCAACCTATTACAGTTTTACTACAATGTATGGCAGCATGGAAGGAATGATCTCAGAGCCTGTTGATAACTTTTGCGGTCCATGAAACAGTATTTAGTCTGGTGATAAAACATTAGCTGGTTTACAGAATGGCCAGTTTCTCAGAAGAACAAAATGTAGGAGCAAAAGTGTTCTTTGCACTGAAAGTGGAGAAACACCCTGCTCTCAGCATTTCACAAATGAGGGCAGTGTGAGAGCCAGCTCAGAGTTATGTAGGTGCAGTGGTGAAACTAACCCAGTGCTTCTGCTGGTTTTCTCACATGGCCCCAACTTCATCACTGCCCTGCTCCATCCTTGTCCTTCCCTGGATAACATCAACAAGACTGTTGCTGTTGAGAGGGTGGTGGCTCACCACTACCATGGTCAGCCCTGCTGAATTCATAACAGAAGTGAGCTTTGAGCTAGGCACATGCTGCATTGCTTCTCACAAGTAGGATCAAATAGCCGTTCTGGACTGGAGGCTACATGTTCCAGATAATCAACTTGAAACTTGGCTCCTATCTTTCAACTTTGCAATTCAGTACCTAAAACTATTTACTTGGAAGTCTTAGTAAAAAGCCGTTTAGAAGCCCAAGTGTATAATGTCTAGTGGATCACATTTATCTGCATTCTTGTTGACACTCTCAAAGAGTGCTAAGAGCAGGATTTTCATATGCAGAAGCCATAATTGATTCTTCTATCTAAAGCAAGACTTATTTTCCTATGTAATTAATAATTCTGGCTTTATATTGTTTTCCACCAGTTTTTATTGTCACTCTTATTTTATATTGATTGATTGATTGATTGAATTTATATACGCCCTATACCCACAGGTCTCAGAACCATTCACAGCTTCCTTGGGTGCTACATGTAGAAAGGCATGATTAATGAATGAGACCATGTTGGACTGCCTGGGAAACTTTCCACTTGCTGATCTTGGTAGTTCCACTGCCTAGAGAAGTTTAGGGTGCTGGCAGCGCAGGTGGGGGCATTCTTTGCAGCAGCTCCTAGATTGTGAAATTTCCTCCTCCACAGTGTCTGGCATTTTCTTTGTGTATTTCTCATGCTGAAGATGCATTTATTCACACTGACCTTTAACACCTGAGATGCATGCTTTCAGGATCCACTCTATTCCTGTGATTGTAATTTATTTTGAACTGTTTTTAATATGGAATTTTAAATTGTTGTAACCCATCCTGAGACCTTAAAGTAGAGGGTGGGGAAGAAATCAAAATAACAACAATAATACTGTAGCCACTGATTCGAACCAACTTGGAAATGTACATCTATATCTTACACCTAATCTTTGGCACTACTCACAATTGCAACCAGGGTTGCCTCCCCAGTGGTTGGTTCTCTGACCAGGTGTTCCAAGGTATAGCTAGATGGCTAGTCATCAAGGGGAGATTGTTTGTTTTTTTCCCTTGAAGGGTGCATATCTTCTCAGAACTATTTTTTGTTCTGTCTCCTAGCCATTGGTGAGGACAGGAACTGTCTTCAAATTTGCACATTCTCTGCTTAGCATGTACTTGCATCTGCCTTTTGCCTGTTGCAGTCAACAAATTTGCTAGGTAGGAAGTAAAAATAAGATGTGTGCAGTGCCTCAAGCAAAGCGCTGCCCTACCTAGCACACTCTTGAGATCTTGAGAGAGAAAGAACGTATTTGGAGGAAATAAAGAAATAGGAAGAGTTGTGCTTATGTGTACCTGGATGCTTAATATTTTGTTGTTGTTGTTTTAAAAATATAATTGAGGAGAAAACCAGGATTTTACTTTGGCAATAATTCACCTGGGACAGGAAACAGAAAATTGGAACTGCAGTAGGTGAATGGTGACAGTTGGAGAGTATGTGATAAGACATGCCAATAAATCCCTCTGCCTGCCACAACAGATAGCGTAAGCTGGTGAATGGTGACAGTTAAGGTCAAAGAGCCCCAAATTAATGTTAAAGTGTTAGTGCAAACAATTATTTTGTGTTGTGCATTTGTCACCTGGAGGAGAGAGATCTAACCTAGGATTTGCAACAACCTTCAGAACTTTATTTTGAATCTTAGGTTAGGAGTTCACCCTGGTTAGTGATAATAGTGGTTAATATCCATGGTTCAGGGTAGGGAACCATAGCCATGGTTGAGGATGAAACATCTATGTGTGAGAAGGTAGGGGCTGAGAGGGAGTTCATCTTCCTAAAATCTCCTACTTTATTCCAGTCATCTCTCTTAATTTGTTTAACAAGTTGCCAACTTCTGTAGTCTTGCTCTCTATTTTGTGGTATGCACTCTGCTAGTGATATCTGGGGGAAACTGAGCTGAATGTTTACAAAATACTATTTTGTCGGGGGCATAATTTTATTCTCTTTATAGTTTAGATATTACTCAGATGTGGTTAACATGGATGCTGCTTCATACATAGGTGCCAGAGGGGTAGCTGTGTTAGTCTGTTGCAACAAAAAACAAAAACAAAACAAAAGCAATGAAGAGTCTTGTGGTACTTTAAAGACTAACAAATTTATTCTAGCATTGCCATTCAAATGGTGTGTGTGCACTGTGTCATGTGATCGATTATGTGGGGCAGGGCTTACCTGGGGCCCCCAATATTTTATTCAAGTTGGCACCTCTGCACCCCACTATCAATCTGGAGCCTAGACCAGTCCACTGAAGAGGTTCATTTTCATGAACAATTATTGACATTACCTCATGTATACGTGCAACTTAACTACATGGGTGTATGACTGCAGTAATGACACATGTGTTGCATATTGGTTCCTACATGGAAAATGTGTGGCACGCTGGAATTAGTTACATCTGAATTGGCCTTGAGAAGGTGCAAGGATCCATGTGTTTGCCCAGTTTTTTTGTCTGAAAAGCTAACCACAGGTTTATTAAATGCTTTTAAAAGCAAATATCAGATGTGTCTGGCCCTTCCTTTAATCCTCCTTCTTAAGCCAACGTGCATAAAAGTGTCAGTCATATGTTCCTGTGCACTAAGCCAGCATAGTAAATGGTTTTATTTATGCCTGTGGAAGTTCAGCCAAAAGATATAAATCCCATAAAAAGTATAAACTGAACCATGGAAATAATAAACTTCAAATTCATGGAATTTCTAATGTTCCGCTAATGGGTAAAAAATATGTTTAATGGCTGCTGAGTGATACTTGGCTGAAAACACAAGACTTAAAGTTTTCTTAAATTGCCAATGATATTTCAGAGACTTTCTCTATTCCCCTGGTGTGTGAATTCCCTGCTGTTGAATGTTGGAAATACGCTTCTTATCTCCATTAGTACAATGAGCAGATAGGATTTCAAGATGTAGCTATGTTCCATTTCCTTTGGCATTTTGAGTTTCACCTGTCCTATTCTTTGTTATGCTTTGCACAGCATGGCCTTTTAAGAATAATTAGGTTTGGGTTACAAATCCTGCTGGAAAAATTGCTTTGAAAGTTATGAGGTGAGAAAATGATAATAGAGTTGGAGCTCTATGCAGTTCAAGAACACCCTTAAAAGAATGAAACATATGGATAGTTTGTATAATGCACATAGGGTATGTGGCTATGCCTCTGCAGTTTGCAGTTACTGCAAAATGTGGCTCTGTAATAGATCAGCAGGGGCAACTGAAGGGAGGACTGTAGCTCAGTTTTTCATGCAGAAGGTTTCCATGTTCAATCCCTGATTTCATTAGATAGGGCTGAGAATGACTCCTGGTTGAAACCTTGAAGAACTGCTTTCAGTCCTAGACAAATACTGAGATAGATGAACCAATGGTTTGACTCACTATAAGGGAGTTTCTTATGTTAACCATTATAGTTTGGTTCTTACTGAAGCATGAGTAATCAAGGCATATCTCTTATTAATTCATCTAATAATGGCATGTCTTCTCTTTTTGTTGGGAATCTGAATGAGCATGGTTGTACCATGACATTTGTTGTTTGGTTCTACTAAGCATTTATTTAGCGTCAGCTATGTGCTGCAGACACTGCTGGGATTTTGAGCTAAGAATCTTGAGTCTCAAGAACCTGGCAGCAGATAATGCCCATTGTTTATAAGACTGCCTTTGGCCTGACCTAGACAAACTGCTCAATGATGTAGTAAAACCATTCCTGGGCTGCGTATGTAGTAGTCATATACTTAGTAGATGTATTTAAAATAATAAACTAGCAGTATCTCTCCCCTCTCCCTTCCCCTGAAGTCACAACTTTAAAACCTTATTGTTTTCATTTTTATGTTGCCTTTTATAAATACAATCTCAAGGTGCTCCATCATAAAAAAGATAAAAACACAATAACTATAGCAGTGATACAGTCAGGACAAACTCAACATGCTGGCATTAATGGCCAAGATTTTAGCAAGTGCCAACAACCAAGAGTTGTAGATCAGGAAGGCTTGTAAGTTGACTGATTTTTGCACAAATCTTTGGGAGAGCCAGACTTTAACCTTTTAGTTGGATTTCTTGCACAGAGACAGAATCTACACTTGTCTTTGTAATAGTAAAGTTAAAGGTAAAGGTACCCCTGACCGTTAGGTCCAGTCGCGGACGACTGTAGGGTTACGGTGCTCATCTTGCTCTATAGGCCGAGGGAGCCGGCGTTTGTCTGCAGACAGCTTCCGGGTCATGGCAAACCAGAGCAGCGCACAGAAATGCTATTTACCTTCCCACCGGAGTGGTACCTATTTATCTACTTGCACTTTGATGTGCTTTCGAACTGCTAGGGGGCAGGAGCTGGGACCAAGCAACGGACGCTCACCCCATCGTGGGATTCGAACTGCCGACCTTCCGATCGGCAAGCCCTAGGCTCTGTGGTTTAGACCACAGCGCTACCCGCGTTCCACCTTTGTAATAGTGGTCTTCTGCAAACCGTGTGATATGAAATTTTGTAAGGAAAATGGGGACTGGAGGAATCATAGAAGGAACTTTCTCTTTGATGTATGGGGCTCTGATAGATTACTAGGCTTTGCCTTCTGATTTTTGGATTTTCTAGATAAACTGCACCTTTCAGCCAACATAGTGGGTAAAACAAGCTGTATTTTTAAAAGTAAGCTACTTGCTAGTGCATAAATAAATTCCAATACAGTGTATAATCAATACACCTCACAGACTATACTTAAGCCCATCATCTGTATCCCTTTTATATCACAATTCTGCTAAGCAAATGTGCAGTTTCTTCTAAACTAATGCTTATGGCTTTCACTTTATAATTTTTTGCTATCAGGATTATGCTTGGGGAATGCATCGATCATTGCTTGTGCTGCCTTACCCTCTTGCTGTTCTTGGGTATAAAAGGCTTATTCTTGGTCTTTTCCTTGTCTGCATTCTGGCAATTTGTTGAACCTTGCTGACCCTAGTAGCCTGTGCCTTGCCTTCTCTCCAACCCAAGTAAAGATACAGTGATTTGCTTAATTTTTGTGTTGTGCTGTTATTTCGCAGATGTGTCATCTATCAGCAAAGATGATAATACAGGCATTATTGTCAACTTGGTCTGTTTCGTTGCTAGCATAATAATGCCATTTGTGATTTTGCTTTGCTGTATGAGTAACAATATGGGTCTGGGTGTTGGCTTTTATTGCTGCAGCTTTAAAAAATTGAATATTTTAAAATAATGGTAAAAAGTAGCTTTTTGTGGCAGTGAAAGCTACATTTGACTGTTTACTTTCCACTCTCATTTTATACCTGGAGCTTTATGTCCTGGTGACTTTGCATCAAAGTGAATAACAGCTGGAGGCCCATTTTGACTGGGTGTTTGTGAGAGGAGGGTGCAGGGTAGGTCCCAAAAGAAGATAAAAATGCTGTTGGCTGAACACCTTAATAAAACCTAGAAAACCAGGATGACTGTTTAATATTTACAGGTAGGTAGCCGTGTTGGTCTGCCATGGTCAAAACAAAATAAAAAATAAAAAAATTCCTTCCAGTAGCACCTTAGAGACCAACTAAGTTTGTTCTTGGTATGAGCTTTCGTGTGCATGCACACTTCTTCAGAGTTTAATATTTAATCAGAGAAAGGTGTTCATAGTCTGGTACTGAGCAAGCCTATTGGCTTAGGTGGGAGTGTGCTACTTTGCACAACTGAAGGTTTTTTTTTAGATTTCCAGGGCCCCTAAAAGCATATTATTTTACATTTTGAATGTTAAAATTCTGTTAAACTTACAGTGTAAAAATGTAAAAGTACAGGCTAAGCTAGCAAACATGATATCCAACTCCCAAAGATGGTGACACTATGTGTAAATGTACTTACTTATAGTTGAGCTCAGTTATTAGATGTGTTATAAGTAAATTATAATAATGGGTAGATTATAATAATGAACTTGGCCAGGCAGCAAATTGGCAGCCATTGCAGAGCTCTAAGTGGAAGTGTCATGTGCTGACAAGGCCTCACTCCTGGCAAAAGCCATTCTGCAGCAATTGGAACTGCTTCTGCTTCTACGTCAAGTGTACATTAATCCAACCTCAGCAATGTTATGTATGTTGCAGTACATGGAGACCTAGGTATGTGCATCCACTGAAGATATGATCACCAACTTGCCCAGCAGCCATTCAGTACTGGCATTGCCAACCATCTGTTTAGTGGGTTTGGACCAGGAAGAGCAGGGTTTAAATCCCCACTCAGCCTTGAAACTCACTGGGTGACCTTGTGCCAGTCACCATCTCTTAGCCTCCCCTACATCACAGGGTTGTTGTGAGGATGAAATGGGGAGGAAAACCATGTAAGCCACCTTGAGCTCCTTGGAAGATAAAGGTGGTATATAAATGTAATAAATAAGAAATAAGAAATAAATAGATATTGGTATATATGTAGATTTTTTAATGTAATTTAATGTAAAGGCCCCAACAATAATAATTTCTGCAATTTAGTAACAGAAAAAGACAGGACAATCTAAACCATGGGTAGAAGAGGAAGAAGAGTTTGGATTTGATATCCTGCTTTATCACTACCTGAAGGAGTCTCAAAGCGGCTAACATTCTCCTTTCCCTTCCTCCCCCACAACAAACACTCTGTGAGGTGAGTGGGGCTGAGAGACTTCAAAGAAGTGTGACTAGCCCAAGGTCACCCAGCAGCTGCATGTGGAGGAGCAGAGACGCGAACCTGGTCCAGCAGATTATGAGTCTACTGCTCTTAACCGCTACACCACACTGGCTCACAAACTAAGGCAAACTAAGGCCCAGGGGCCAGATGCGGCCCAATCACCTTCTAAATCCATCCCACAGATGGTCCAGGAATCAGGGTGTTTTTACATGAGTAGAATGTGTACTTTTATTTAAAATGCACCTGTGGGTTATTTGTGGGGCATAGGAATTCATTCATTTTTCTCCCCCTTCAAAATATAGTCGTCGTCCCCCACAAGGTCTGAGGGACAGTGGACTGGCCCCCTGCTGAAAAAGTTTGCTGACTCCTGATCTAAACTGACCACCTTATATAGAATCACTTTGCCTGTTGTTAGGGAACTATCCTCAGCACAGCGCAGGGTGGTGGAAGGGCTCTCGGGATGCTACAGAGAGCCCCGGCCCCACCTGACCAGCAGCACCTCCTCTTCCAGCGGAGAAAGCAGCAATATCTCTAGTGGGGAGGGGCATGCAGCTCAGAGGCTTGAGAGCAGGGGCTCTGGGGATGTTGGAGAGACCCTGCACCCCCCTCTCTCAGTGGGCGAGGAGGGAGATGCCCCAAGTGCGCAGAGGGGTGAAATGCAAGGAGGGGAGGCGGAGATTTCAGATACCAAAACTCTTATGTTGGGGTCCCAGCCAGAAGGGGCCACTCCTGGATTCTGCTAGTGACTGATAAGGTTATGTTTTTCAGCACTCTGCACTGTAAATTGTTTACACAATAAAACTGTTAAAAGACAGTTCGGACTCATGCCTGCTTACTTGTGAGCAACCCAATGCAGACCTGACACCTATAGAACAACCATGTTCATTTTTGTTCCTGATAGTAAAACCACCTTGGCCCCTGCGGCCAGGGATCAGACAGGGCTCTGCTGTGTCCCTGATCCAATTTTAAAGGTTGTTGTGATTTAAGTTTGGCATGGCCCTGGAAGCTTAGCTTAATTTTTAAAGCGCCCAATGTGAATAATTCCCCTTTGAATACGGATAGAAAGAAGGGATATTGATTTAAAGCTTTAAAGCGGGTGGTTATGGATTTAAAGAAAGGAAAGAAAGGCAGGGGGAGCTTTAATGTTGGAAGAGCTGGCAGCCTAAGTTTTTGTCTTTTGCAAAGAGGTTTTTTGCTGAGCACTGTGTAAGGGTGAGGGAAATTGCAATTGTGTTTGAAGTCTGGTTGGCTGGCAGCTGGAAGCCAGCTGTGGGGGCACTCCCTGAATTGTGGTTTTTCCATTCACATAGAAATGTTTGATATAAACTCCCAGGCCTCCATGTAAGTGAAGTTAAGTGAATTATGTTGGCTTCCTGCAGGGAGACTATAGAGTTGCTCCAGCTTTCTGAACCCTTCTTGTTAGCCTAATCCAAAGAGTCTGAATGAAATGAAGCATAGGAGGAAGGGAGTGGGAGAAATTAGATTTGTTTCCAGGCCTGTCCTGGCTGCACCTTTGTGCTCAAAGTGGTATTAGTGGAAAAGGCATTACAGCAGCAGGCTTAGTTCAGGGCAACTGGAAGGACAGTTCAGAGGTTAGTAAAGTCCTGCCCAGCTTGTGGGAAAGCTGCAGCATTTTTCAGCGTAGGAGTTGGTCTGTCAGCAAACTGGTGAGATGACTCTGTAACCCCAGGTTTCTGAATTACAGAGGTTCTTGTATTAACCCATTGTTCTGGTAAAGCTGTGATCATATATACTTGATGTGAAAAGAAGAGGCAGCACCTTTGCAGTACATTCTGCTGCAAGAAATAAATCCTATTGAATTCAGTGGAGCTTACTCCTGGATTAGGATTGCTGCCCTGGATATTACCGGTATGTCTTCCCTTGTAAATCTTCCAGATTGATTCCATTGTACAGTACAGGTACAGCAAATTGTGAGGGGGAAATAAGTCCCTGTTCATTCCTACTTCTGGATCAACGGCCATGATCCAATGAACTGTGAAAAGATGTTTGATGATCTCAAGGTGTTTTACAGCTGAATTCTATGAATGCCTACTGTGAAAGGAAGGCCTGCCCCTCCTTGGTAAGTATGCATACGATTGCACACTTGCCTTATTTTGTGAAACAGCAATCAATCAATTGATTTTATTTCAGCTTTAAGCTCACAGAAAAAACAAAGGCAAAGCTGTATGCTACATTGCAGACTGGCAACAATAATTTTGAAACATTGTGACAAGGCAAAGAATTGCAGTCAGCTGTTTTTTAAAAGTCAAATTCTACTAGGGTAACAGAAGGCGTTTGTTTCAGCCTAGGTAAAAGCCTCTGCCATTGTTGTTGAATACTGCAGTGATCATTGTGGAATGCTGAAGATAATGCTTTGCAGTATACATATTTATAAACATATGTAAAAGCTATCAAACACATTGGATTTTCAGTCCTCTTTTCATATTTCTTTTTACTACTTGTTTATGGATTACAATAAGTCCTTATACCGTTTCCTGCTTTGGTTGCAATATTGTGTTGTCATTTTCTTGTAGCAGTAACTGAACACTGTGGCCATCCTGTAAAAAAAAAACCCATTCTTTTACTTGGGCCTTTCTGAGAAGATTCATCCCTTTCCTGTCATTCAGATTTTGCAAATTGCCTGTGATGTATTGTCTTCCCAGATGAATTTATGGGTTGGAAGCATAAAAAGCTAGTGTTTCAGACTGTCAATTTTGTGATTAAAAAAAACACGTTTAATGGTTTTGAGGACTAGGAGCTTCTCATCTAGAATAGGTCTAATGCCAGAGCTGGTTTTAATACAGAGTTCCCACTTGCCCTTGAGGAAGAGCCATATCTCAGTGGTACAGCATTTGCTTTGCATGCAGAAGGGCTCAGGTTTATCTTAGCCTCCCCCTTCTGAGTGATGAGGTTCTATTCTTTATTTGCTACTGAAGTAACTAGTGAATAGAGCTTCCATTTTACAGCGAAACGCTTGAATAAACTTTCTTTGTATTAGCCTTTGTATGAAATCTTAGATGAAATGAATGCTAGATAAAGCTTCCCATTAGTTTAAGCCATAGATTTTCAACCTTTTTGGGTCCATGGCTCCCTTGACCAACTACATTTTTTCTATGGCACCCCTGTGGGGCTCAGGAACCCAATTATGTCACCCCTTGCCTGCAACAAACAGCTGTGCAAACCTTTGGCAGACAGAGGCAGGAGAGGGCATCAGAGGAGGGAGGGAAGGAAAGAGGGACAGAGGCCAGTGTTGCCCACAGCACCCCTGACCAATCATTCAAGGCACCCCAGGATGCTGTGGCACAATTGTTGAAAACCATTGGTTTAAGCCTTAAAATTTAAGGAAATTAGTCAGCAAGAAATATCAACAACCTCAGATATGCTGATGACACAACCTTGATGGCAGAAAGTGAGGAGGAATTAAAGAACCTTTTAATGAGGGTGAAAGAGGAGAGCGCAAAATATGGTCTGAAGCTCAACATCAAAAAAACTAAGATCATGGCCACTGGTCCCATCACCTCCTGGCAAATAGAAGGGGAAGAAATGGAGGCAGTGAGAGATTTTACTTTCTTGGGCTCCATGATCACTGCAGATGGTGACAGCAGTCACGAAATTAGAAGACGCCTGCTTCTTGGGAGAAAAGCAATGACAAACCTAGACAGCATCTTAAAAATTAGAGACATCACCTTGCCGACAAAGGTCTGTATAGTTAAAGCTATGGTTTTTCCAGTAATAATGTATGGAAGTGAGAGCTGGACCATAAAGAAGGCTGATTGCCGAAGCATTGGTGCTTTTGAATTATGGTGCTGGAGGAGACTCTTGAGAGTCCCATGGACTGCAAGAAGATCAAACCTATCCATTCTTAAGGAAACCAGGCCTGAGTGCTCACTGGAAGGACAGATCCTGAAGCTGAGGCTCCAATACTAGCCTGCTGTGCTCTGGTCCATGGGGTCACGAAGAATCGGACACGACTAAACGACTAAACAACAACAAAGTCAGCAAGAACGAGAAAAACACTGCCACAGGATAGCACATTGTTAATAAAACAATATTTACTGCTAGGAAAACTAATCTGTGGGTTGCCAGCAAGGTGCCCAGGGTTGCATATGTGCCCACAGAAGCCTTCCCTGGTGCACGCGAGGCCACCTCCCTCTCAATTAAAGTAGACTTGAAGGAAGTATTCTATTGTAACCTGTAGAATAGGCTGCAGGGAGGGGAGAGAGAGAGAGAGAGGCCCACAACACTTAGTTCCATTTGCTAATCAGCTCATGAGCCCAAAAAAGTTGGTGGTCTGTTCTTTAATCTCTTATCATACATTTGTTTAAATGGTGACACCACGTGTATATTATGCCCATGGGGTTGGAAAATAAGGCCAAAAAGACCCTCATACAAATAACAGCAGCAGCATGGCTCGAACTTAATAAGATTAACAAAATCTATTTCCCTGCTGGACTGAATTAGGGTACCATATGCTTAAATATATCTAATTGCCCAACCTGATGCCTATGTGATGGATGTATAGAAAACATATTCTAAGCCTGCTGTCACTTCTAAAATGCATCAATAGTGTGGCTTTCCAAAAGTGAACATCTCACATTTTTTTAATTTTTTAAAATGTGAAGTTGGAAATTAAGAGTTAGAAATGGCAAATCTCTCATTCCTCTCCTTAAAATTTGTGCTGACATATTACCTTAAAACACCAGATTTAACATCCCTGCAGTGTTGGAGTAACCTAATGCTTTTGATGCAGCACTCTGTATGCTTCTTCCTAACACTTATTTGCTGGTGCAGCAAGTTCTAGGATTCTGCTTAAGACAACTTTTCTGTTATAGAGCCTTATGAGTTCTGGACCATGCTGAGTGAAATCTGAGTTCAGGCAAAATCTGCCTGTCTTGAGATTTCCTGCCTTCATTTTAAAAGAATTTGCAGACTATACTAGACATAACCTCAGGCCACCTACCCATTTGTTCCGAACAAGGAAAGTACAGGCTGAGGAAGATTGAGAAAAGAAAGAAGGTTTTCAGCCAGGGTATACAGTAGTCCTGTTCCGTATTTCCCCCCTCCCCAATTCTGCACAATGCCATCTCTTCCAGTGAGTCTTTTTGTTGTTACAATCATTGATGTTGAAAACTGCTCTTTTAGGCTGCAATCTTACATTCAGTTTCTTGGGCTTAAGTGCCATTGAACTCAATGGACTAGCTTTTGAGCAGACATGTGTAGGATTAATTTATACTTCAAGTGAGGTCAAATTGTGCGGACACACTGATGTGAATGCTGCCTTGGGTCCACCAGTGTGTCTGTGCTGCCCTGGCTTCACTGCCAATCTGCTTTTTACCTCACCATCCAGGTAAACTATAGTACAGCTGGGGTGGGGTGGCAGCTCTGCCCCACCACACTGGCCGCTACTGAAAACAGTTCCTGAAAAACAAAGATTGCAATTTGTTTTAATTTGCATAAGTACATAATTGTGAAGGTTTTTAGTTCTGCTTACATACATGTGCATGAAGCCTGTAGCAAAGGAATTAATAAGTTCAAATCAGTATGTCAAATTCAGTTCCTTTATGCCTTCTTAGGGTTATCAGGTCACAGTGGTGCAGCAACGGTGGTAGCCAAAACTGACAAAACTTGCCCTTTTGAGGCAAAGGAAGGGAATATTTGTCTAAATTCTAGTTCAAATGGCCTCATGACCCATTGCCTCCTTGTCTCTCAGCCCTTAGCCTTCCAGCCTTCTCAGTTTGCCCATCTTGTGCAAATAGTGTTTTTTTTTAGCTCCATTTCTCGAGCACCCAAACTTCCCCCAGATTCCTTCTTTTAGTCCATTGTGTATTTTGTGTCCCTTTCTTGAACTACTCTGCTTCTTCCCAATACTTCCTAGAAGTCTCTTCGAACATACAGCTTCTCCTAATATTATGTTGTTTCTCTCCTTCTTGCCTCTGTCTCCCATGCTCTCAGACCAATTGCAATGTTCGCACCACCATAGCCAATCAGTGTCCAAGGCTTTGCTGCTGAAAGGACAATACAGCATATGGGTAGGGTGGGGAGTCACACACATATAAAATTTCCTAAGATCCAAAAACCATTGGGTTAAAAGAATTGAGGCACGTACATAGTGAGCTTGCTTACAACTGATGCACCATGCAACCGTTCTGTCGCTAATCTTTCAGCCCCAGTCCTCTTCCTCTGCATGTTCAAAGTAATACTGAAACTTGAAGACAGCAGTGAGTATCTAGCTGCCTGCTGCTTTCTTGTTATGCTTCAATTTGGGTGGGTGAGTGTGGGATGGCACAGAAAGGTTGATAGGTGGAGAATGTGGAGAGGGAGAGGACAATTAGACTCTCCACATCCTGAATTGAATTTTTTTTGTGGTTTTAACAGAGTACCCCACACTTTAATGATAGAACCACTTGTGTGTGTCTCTGTGATGTACAGAGAGCGAGTTCATAAGGCTACACTTGGTTGTGTGTTAGTAGTTCATACTTTTTGGTCTATTTGAAAGTAACATTAATTATTAACCTGGAATAAGTGACTTCAAATTATGCTGTACATGATCAGGAGGTACAGCTTTCTGATCAGTGCCTTACCATGAGTGCCTTACTACAAAGGCTAGCCAACCTGGTGCCCCCCAGATGTTTTGAACTACAACTCCCATCAGCCCCAGCCCTGGTCAGTGATGATGGGAATTGTGGTCCACAATATATGGAGGGCATCACATTGGCTAGTTGTTTCTTACTAGTTAACCTCAGTTATAGCACCTGACCAACAGTCTCCATCAGAAAGTCTTAGGCTTTAAGAGAAGAAAGAAGGACTTGGTCCTATTTTGTTCTGTGTATCTGTCAGTGACTTGGGGTTGGCTTTCCTTCTGAATCCATGTTAACAGGGCAAAATATAATGCTTGATGGTATTTGCAATTTGAATGTTTGTTAATGAGGGTGAGACTTACAGTAGTACCTTGGTTCTCAAATTTAATCCATTCTGGAAGTCCATTCCAAAACCAAAGTGTTCCAAAACCAAGGCGCTCTTTCCCATAGAAAGTAATGCAAAATGGATTAATCCATTCCAGACTTTTAAAAACGGCCCTAAAACAGCAATTTAACATGAATTTTACTATATAATGAGACTATTGATCCATAAAACGAAAGCAATAAACAATGTACTGCAGTCTCACAATAACCAACCAACCAACCAACCAACCAACCAACCAACCAACCAGTAGCTGAACTGGGTTCCACACAGTCACAAAAACAAAACAAAAAAGAGTAGCAAAAACAAAAACACATAATAAATGGCAAAAACAGTCAGACCTCAGTGTAACACTCAAAATGGAAGTGTGACACTCAAAACAGAGCACGTTTGACTTCCAAAAAAAGTTTGCAAACCGGAACACTTACTTCTGGGTTTGCAGTATTTGGGTTCCAAGTTGTTTGAGTACCAAGGAGTTTGATGTAACAAACATCCTCAAATCACTGTTATCTTGTGTTATAGATAAAATGTTGGGAGCTGATTAAAACCATTGGAATGCTAATAGGGAGGAACTTTATGGAACAAGACTATAATAAATATCTCCACCCTCTGTCCCACTCCTACCCCACTTTGACCACATTCAAATTGGGAACAGGCACCTAATACTTGTTCACAAATCTCAGTGGTTTCATATTGCCCTCTGTATCTACCTGAGGCAGACAAATCTGGAGATGTGGAAAATTAATCAGAAAATCCCAATAACCTATAAATCATCTGAATGTGATTAATGGTTCTAGGAAGTGAAAGGTGGTGAGATGGTAGCTTGGGTTGTCTTGCAAGGCTAGCAGTTTTTCCATGAGAGCAATTAGTTTCAGACATTGATCCAATAGATTATGTAAGCCAAAAAATTGATGCTTGCTTGCATTATAAGGTTTTTACCACTGTACTAAATTAGGTTTGTAGGCAGAGTGGTGCTGAAAGGCAGTAGATTACATATGCAACCAATTTTCTCCTGGAGATGCAACAGAGGGGAGAGGCCATGAGAGGAAGCCAAGATTTATCAGTAGGCCTATCATAGGTTAGAAGTATTAGTGCTGTGGGTCCTTGCCTTCTGATTTCTTACATCAATAACTGGAAAGTGCCTCTGCTGAGTAATGCAGATTTGTAGCCATCTATGTGTATAAAAGATATTGCAAAAGTCTTAACTGGCATAGAAATATTTTTGGAATCTTTTAGAGGTTGTTTTTTTTTTGCATATGGAAGTTTATATGACATCTGTAACTTGCATTTAAATTCACAAGTTCTCCTTTTCCTTTTGTGGTCAGCGACCAAGTTGTCAGCTGCCATCATGGGAGAGGCCAACACCTGGAAACATTTTGCAAGTGGTTTGTGAAAAACTCTTATTTGTATAGCTTCACCACTGACCATGTATGGCATTTTTGAAGCATTAGTTTTCTTTAAAGGGTTTTTAATTCTGGCTCCTAAGTATGAAAATGAACTTTTATAAAACCTAATATCAGAGGGCAAGGGGAGAGATGCAGGAAGGATCCCCCATACTTTTTGGTTGGAATTTAAGGAGAATTGGGAGCGGGGGTTGGAATCTTCCTTGCACAACTCTAGGTGAAACTAATTGAATCAAATATACAGGCAATTCCCCACTTACATGGGGGTTACATTCTGGCACACATAAGTGAAAATCGGGTAAGTGGAGAGCACCCTCTAAACACCCTTTAAATGCCCTCTCTGCAGCTTTCTCTCCAATCCAGATAAAAAAGACCATGGCAAAAATATCCACAACTTAAATTGAAGCTCTGGGGCCAGCTGGAGGCTGGAGGACGCAAAGAAAATTGGCTGTTGTGCAACAGCGGACACCAGCTGTTAGGTGGGGAGGCTGACCAGCCTAAACAAAACACCGCTCCACCTCCAGTCTCTGCCCTCAGTGAAGTCCTCTTTGGGCTTCATGTGAGCCACAAGGATTCTCCATCTCTCGCCCTCTCATTTCCTGGTACGAATTAAATTATTTAATTATACCCCATAAGCTTCTGAAGGAAGGAAACACTGATTCTAATGAAAGGAAAGTATATTGAGAGTGTGTGCTACAGATTGCTTACACTTAGGTACTCCTAAGTCCCGTTTGTAGATCTGCCCCTGCACCTTAGACAGGGCTTTGTGTTGATGTGCTAACCTCCTTGTTGTAACAATAACGCCTCCTGTGGGGAGGAATTCTCAAAGGGATTTAGTTCTCTTCTATTTAGCAGAAAGTACATCCTCAAATCGCTCTGAGGGCCAATTAAAGGTGTTTTTTTTTATCAATTCAAGAGCTGCTTTTACCCTACTGAACATGGGAAAGCATTTTTGTTGCCATTTGAACATAATGGTGTTTTTCTTAAAATAAATAAACAAATCTTTAACTTTCATTTTCTGTCTGCAGTCTGTAGCACGCAGGCTCCCTCTCAACACCTCTGTTCATGCTTCCTCCTTTTCCCTCATTGCTCATCTTCTCTTCTCTCTGCACCTCCATCTTTGTTTCCCCACTTTTGTTTCCCCTCCAACAGGTGTCTCCACATGGATGCTTGAAGGTGGGGTGTGGCAGCAAGGTTTTTCAGGACAGAGCTATGTATGGCATACAACCTTCCCTGTGGCCCCTAAGCTACCCTGCTGCCTTCAAGTGCAGTAGACAATGCTGCCCCATCACGAGTAGTGAAGTAAGGTTCAGTTGCCAGTCCAGGAGGCCTTTGTGCATGAAAATGGGAAGGCATCATCCTGTCCCTTCGCCATAGGTTGGTCAGCATCAGTTTCCCCTTTGTAAAATAGATAGCTATGATTAACCACTCAAGAGCTATTGAGAAGGTGGCTAGAATAAATATTGTTAAACCCTCCACCAATTAAGCCTTAAAGGTAAAGGTACCCCTGACCGTTAGGTCCAGTTGCGAACGACTCTGGGGTTGTGGCGCTCATCTCGCTCTATAAGCTGAGGGAGCTGGCGTTTGTCCGCTGACAGCTTCCAGGTCATGTGGCCAGCATGACTAAGTCGCTTCTGGCGAACCAGAGCAGCACACGGAAACACCGTTTATCTTCCCGCCGGAGCGGTACCTATTTATCTAGTTGCACTTTGATGTACTTTTGAACTGCTAGGTGGGCAGGAGCTGGGACTGTACAACGGGAGCTCACCCCATCGCGGGGATTCAAACCGCCGACCTTCTGATCGGCAAGCCCTAGGCTCTGTGGTTTAGACCGTAGCGCCACCCGCATCCCTCTAATTAAGCCTTAAGGTAAAGGTAAAGGGACCCCTGACCATTAGGTCCAGTCGTGTCTGACTCAGGGGTTGCGGCGCTCATCTTGCGTTAATGGCCGAGGCAGCTGGTGTACAGCTTCCGGGTCATGTGGCCAGCATGACAAAGCCGCTTCTGGTGAACCAGAGCAGCACACAGAAACAGCGTTTACCTTCCCGCCGGAGCGGTACCTATTTATCTACTTGCACTTTGACGTGCTTTCAAACTGCTAGGTGGGCAGGAGCTGGGACTGAGCAACGGGAGCTCACCCCGTCATGGGGATTCGAACCGCTGACCTCCTGGTCAGCAAGCCCTAGGCTCTGTAGTTTAACCCACAGCGCCACCTGCGTCCCTTTCTATTTATTAAAGATAACCAGTGGTGGTTATTGACACAGATTAAAATATTTGTGCCAAGGTATCCTATACTCTGCACCAAGAAAAGCAGAAATCTGCAGCCCGTACCGGTAATTTATAAACAGATTTATGCATTGTGGATATATTAGCTTATTTTGCACAATTTATTCTTTTTCTGCCCATCACAAAAGGGGAGGACATTGGAGCTTTACTCCCTGAACATTCGAAATGGTGCTCAGCCTCTGCTCTTAACTGCTGAGATCCCATCAGACCTTGCCCAGGTGCTTTCAGGTCTGTCTTTTTTACAACCACAAAGGGCTAGAAACTTTCAGGAAAACAAGCTCAGATTCTCAGCCTGATGAGTTCTGGGCCTAATACCATGCATGGGATTTTGTAATAGACACAGCCCATGTATTAATCAGTCTTCCTGCAACAAAAGGATGGAAATGAAAACTATTTGTGCATAGTTAGAAGAGACTATTTGTGACCATTAGATCAGTTTGCAACCACACCATTCTAAAAGGCACAAGATGACATTGCAGTTGAAAGAATATCCAGCTAATCACTGGGTTCTTTTCAGAGACAATTGAGCTTTGCTTTTGTATAGCTGTTGGTGTTCCTCATCCACCTTTCCCTGGCCAAGAATGCCTCGCTGAACACAAGACCAGTCACTGAACAGAATGCACTTAGTTTGTGCATAGAAATTGCTCCGAGAGGTATTTAAATCAGAGCATGTTTCTATGCAGCTACAAAGTGGCTTGCTGGATATAAAACATATGGATTCAGAACTCTGCTATTGAGCTGCAGTCTGTGTAATGCTTCATCCCAGTGACAGTTAAATTAAGCCTTGAAGTCCTTGTAGGCTTTCTCTTCTCTGTCTTAACTCTCCTTAGCAGAATCCCTCCCCGCCCCCAGAGGTTTTGAAATGGATGAAAAGGAGGTGGGACATCACGGGATACAAAGGACTCTGTTCAATGGCAATGGAGTTTGGGGAATGGACAGAGTAACACATACCTGGTGGGACGAGAGTGCAGGGGGGGGTGCACACACACACCCGCACCACATTTCTCACTCACCTTTTTCCTAAGTGTCTAATAACCAAGCCTCAGCTATTATATGTAAGCAATTGCCTGTTTATTACCAGTCCCTTTGGCATACCTATTAAAGATGCATGTATGGGCCTTGTTCTTATGGTGGCACACTGTGCTGCCTTTTTGGAATGGAATTTCATTCAAAATGCAGTCATCTGCAATGCACTTAGCGTTGAAGAACACTCGATGAAACCAGGAGCCACTTCACATACCACAAAATTCTTAAACAGAAGTCAGTTTCTGTAGGAAATTGTGCAAATCCAACATGTCTGCAATTAGGTGTGGCGAGCCTAGTAAAGGTAAAGGTAAAGGGACCCCTGACCATTAGGTCCAGTTGTTTCCGACTCTGGGGTTGCGGTGCTCATCTTGCTTTACTGGCTGAGGGAGCTGGCGTACAGCTTCCGGGTCATGTGGCCAGCATGACAAAGCCGCTTCTGGCGAACCAGAGCAGCGCATGGAAACACTGTTTACCTTCCCGCCAGAGCGGTACCTATTTATCTACTTGCACTTTGATGTGCTTTCGAACTGCTAGGTGGGCAGGAGCTGGGACTCAGCAGCGGGAGCTCACCCCGTCGCAGGGATTCGAACCGCCGACCTTCTGGTCAGCAAGCCCTAGTCTCTGTGGTTTAACCCACAGCACCACCCGCGAAAGAAGTCAGTTTCTGTAGGAAATTGTGCAAATCCAGCATGTCTGTAATTAGGTGTGATGAGCCTACATGTGTGCAAATCTCTGCACAGACAATGGTGATCTGCACAAATTTCTGCCTGGAAAGTGAATTCCATGCAAGCTTTTAAGCATGTGAACTCTTCTTTAGTCTGAAGAAGAAGATAGAGGCTTCTTCCCCACTAAGCACCTGAGTCTTCATTTGCATCAGGAGCTGCAGCCACATCCCTTAGTCTGCGTAGAAAAGGTTGTGTGTGTGTGTGTTAGCTTAACAGCAACATTTTTTGTTCTAATAGAATTCAGAATAGTTTTTGAAACTATAAGAACAGTGGTAACAGTTGGCCCTGGAGAATATTAACCACTCTCAATTTTACCCGTGGGCTGCCATCTGTCCAGATTTTAATTTGCTCTGAACTAATTTTAAGGTGTATTTTAATTAATTGATTGCCTGTTTTTATGTTCTTATGTTCTTTGTATACTGTGTTAGTTTTATGATGTTAGCTGCCCTGAGCTCTGCTCTGGCCAGGGAGGGCGGGGTACAAATAAAAAAATAGTATTATTATTATTATTATTATTATTATTATTATTATTATTATTATTAAATGTGAAGGAAAACATTGACATGAGAGGGTATAATATGGAGTGAACTTATAAGGGAACAAAGTGATAGGAACCAGGAAATTTGAACGAAAAGTTAAGGCATGCACCCATGCAGAGCATGGATTCCCTGTACCCTGCCTCATAAGAACATAAGAAGAGCCGTGCTGAATCAGATCACAGACTCATCTGCTCCAGCAGTGTTCAGTCAGAGGCCTATAGGAAGCCCCAAGAAGGACATGATCTCAACAGCACATTGTCACTCATGATCCATAGAAACTCCTGTCAAACACCACCTTTGGTTTCAGAACCTTTTGCAGATAACCACATTCAAACCCTTCTCTGCCAAGATAATGATAGGAATCTTCTTTGCTTATCCATAATAGCAGATGGTTGCCAGTGTGGTGTAGTGGTTAAGAGCGGTAGACTCGTAATCTGGGGAACCGGGTTCGCGTCTCCGCTCCTCCACATGCAGCTGCTGGGTGACCTTGGGCTAGTCACACTTCTTTGAAGTCTCTCAGCCCCACTCACCTCACAGAGTGTTTGTTGTGGGGGAGGAAGGGAAAGGAGAATGTTAGCCGCTTTGAGACTCCTTCGGGTAGTGATAAAGCGGGATATCAAATCCAAACTCTTCTTAACAAAGTGTATTACCCTGTATTTTAACATTCTGTTGGAAGCCGCCCAAAGTGGCTGGGGAAACCCAGCCAGATGGGTGGGTTATAAATAATAAATAAGTTGTTGTTGTTGTTGTTGTTGTTGTTGTTGTTGTTGTTGTTGTTGTTATGCCTTTGAATTGTCCCCAGTGTCTTAGTGCTTTTGCTCCTTCTAGCCATGTTTTGTCAGAAGACTGTGATGTAAAATTGTTTCAGAGCTTTGACTCCCGTTGGCACCAGCTGGGAGAAGCATTACTGAAATGCTCCACAACTACAGCTCTTAACAGCATACCACCTGCTGTGTTTACTCAGAAGTAAGTGTCAATATGCTCATTGATGCTTACTTAGGTATGTGTAGATTTGTCACTTTAGGCAGCAATCCTGCATACACTTATTCCAAGGTACACAATGGGACTTGAGTAAGAATGTACAGCAGGGGTAGCCAATGTGGTGCCTTCTAGATGTTGTGGACTGCAACTCCCATCAACCCCAGCCAGTGGTCAGGGATGATGGGAGTTGTGAACCACAACATCTGGAGGGCACTACAGTACATTGGTTATCCCCAATGTACAGGATTGCTCTGTCGGCTTCCTTTTTCTTGTAAGATAATATTTGGTTCATTGGCAGTGTGATAACTCCTTTAAAAATGGATGTTTAAGGCTGGCTATCCCAGAGGAAAAGAAATGTGTACTCTATATTACTTCTGTTTAGGTGTATTTTCTTTATCTGATTGGTATATGTGGAGTCTCTGCATGCGGTAGTTAACTCTGCATACCCTCCCATGTGCTTTCCCATTACAGTTCCATCTACCTCTTGCGATGCCAACACTATAACCCAATCCTTCCTTCTTGCCTGACATTGCATTATAATCTATATCACAGATTTTAAAAAGTACCAAGGCAATGTCAACATGGTAAATGAGTGGAGTCAGACAAAAACATTCTTCTTCACCCAGGCCTTTGCTGTTTAAACAATCTATGGTCTTTAAAATGTGCTGTGGGTTTTTTGTTTTGTTTTCTTTTACTGTAAACCACCCTGTGATCTTTGGAAGAAGGGCGCCGGCTTCCAACGTATATAAAAACGATAAAACATTAAACATTAAAAATCTTCCCTATACAGGGCTGCCTTGAGATGGCTTTGGGTTCAGATAACTCCATATGCTCCAACATTTCTCTTGTGAAAATAGGGACGTCCTAAGGGAAACAGGACATTCTGAGATCAAATCAGAAACTGGAATGGGTTCTGTAAATCTGGGACTGTCCATGGGAAATAGGGGCACTTGGAGGGTCTGCACTGATCGCGGAATGCTCTTACTAGGGCTGCATTACTGCTGCCTATCTTACTCGTATTCAGGCTCCAGGCCAAATGCTTTCTATATCCTCAGGTAATTTATATGATTGTGGTTTCTGTTCTATGGACTTCATGTTACTTCTGAGTATTTGTTTTATTGTTTATTATTTCACATTTGTTTGTGTATGCTCTGAGAATTGGCTTAAAAGCAAGATTGTAAATTTAGAAAACCTGGAACATGTAAGAGAACACACCTTACCATTGCATCTTCGCCCACCCACATCCAATGCTTTCTTCTTATTTCACTGCACTCCATGGAAATGCAACCAACTGCCCATGGAGAACAGAGTGATCTTTTCCTCCATGGACAGTTTTGCAGCATGACTCAGCCATGCTCACTTTTGCCTGCTGGAAGGCACAGTCATGGGGAGATTCGGAGATTGCCCTTGGTGTTGAGAGTGAGTTGCAACTTGAATAGTTTTTCATATTTAGCATTCTGATTTGGAGCCCTTATTCCTGACTCTTTTAAAGACACATTTTTGTTATTGTACTGTTTGGGATTGCCATCCTATTGAACATGACACAGTACCTAGATTTTAGTTCTGTGGGCAGGACCTCATTCATATATTAATTCATTCATTTCTATACCACCCTTCCTCATTGCCTCAGGGCAGCTATGCATATACAATTTTATTAAAACTATAAAACACAATATAACAAATTAAGATTGGTGCTGAAATCCATACCAAGGAAACAGCAGAAACCAGTCCACTATTACAGATAGTCAGCACATAATATAGAAGGGAAAATTGTACTCTCTGATTTCCATGTTATCAGTGGCATTTGTTGAACCCCAACTTCTCAATATTTAAATGTATCCTAATATCTGTTGGAAGCTGCCCAGAGTGGCTGGGGAAACCCAGCCAGATGGGCGGGGTACAAACAAACAAACAAATAAGCAAGCTGCCTGTGTTCAGGCTATAGTGAGCAATAGCATGCAGAGAATCACTATGCAATAGGTTTCAATTCAATCTCCTTTCTCCAATCTGGCAATGCCAGTAGATCTTTTCAGCATCTTCTCCCACAGTTTTTCTCTGTAGGTTGAATGTTGTTGTTGTTGATGATGATGATGATGATGACGACGACAATGATTTTCCTTCTACTATCCCATTTTGTATGTTTAATAAAAAATTACTTAGAAATTTGTAGGTCATTGCTAAAGGTAACTGCTGTTGGTTGAATGCCATGTAATGGTATTACATGGCTGCATTTTGCTGACAAATTATTCTCTTTGGCTTTGAAAAGAAGGGGAAGCAACTGAGAATTTTAATAAAATTTTATACTGAAGCTCCATCCATTATGAAAGATCCACATGTAACCAGGTGAATACAACTCCCCCCCCCCATGTTCCTTATGTTTCTGTGCATTATGCAAATACCATTCTGTTATTTGCTCTGCTACTAATAATGGTGCTTATTAGTTAGCCCCGAGGGCATATGGTGTAGCCACATTACAAATGCTAAACAGGTTGGGGTCTTGTCAGTGCCTGAATGGGAGACTGCTTAGGAACCAGATGTACACCGTCGTGAGCTCTGTGATGGATGGAAGGTGGGATATCAATATACTAAAATAAATATACTAAATCAGTATAATAAAATTTCCAGATTACACCTCCCAGCAGTTTCATATAGGTGTTAAGGAGCACTGGGGACAGAATCGAACCCTGTGGGACCACACAGCACAAATGTCATGATGTCAAGCAGGAGTTTTTCACTATTATTCTCTAGTAGCAGTGGAATCACTGTTATACAGTACCCCCAACCCCCAATTTATCAAACCACTCTAGGCCAGTCAGGCCGGTCAGTGCGACTGAACCGGTCACGTTTCCCTAAATCCACCTCTGGCAATTGTCATGAGAATGGGTGGTCAGCCTCCCCACTCCAAATGTCCTTTCTGCATCCTGGAGTTGCAATAACTGACAATGATCCCAAGGACACTCACCAATTGGTAGTCTAAATATCTTCCTCTGACCTACAGTATGTCTGCTATATTGTGTGCACAGGGTCCAACATGATTACATTTTGACAGATTATGAATTTAGAATCACACAGAGGAAAGAGTTGAACCCTATCTCCCACAGTCCTGACCAGAATCAGGGAGACCTGCAGCTGCTTTTAAGCTTACATAAAACAATAGGAAATCTGATCACAGATCTCCCAATGTCACATCTGGTTGCACCCTGAGTGCCAAAAGGTAGAGCCAGTTTTGTTTGCTGTATGTTGTATTTTTCACTAAGCACTATTTGGCCTCATTTGCATTAGATCTCCCCAAGGCCTGCGGACCTCATCCTGTGTATCTCATCTATAGTGTGTTTTTATGTGTGACTCTGAAGCAGACTGTGTGCCATGAGAGATGCAGCATTAGAATGTATTGATGTGGTCTGTTATGGAAAACTAGAGATTTTGGCTTTGAAACTTTCAGAGAGGAAATGGGTGTCTTTGTTCTAAAGCTGGAGGGGCTTTAGAAGTATGAAAATCCACAAGGCCACTCCCTTCATTACCCTGTGAATTATTGGACTCAGATTGTTAGTGTCTTTGTCATGTGAAGTATATGATTATTTTTTACAGTTAACGTTTAACAGAGCCGAAGACCTTAAAGGAAATGGCAAGAGAGCTTCCAGACTTGCAGAGCTTAGTTCCAATAAAATTTATGAAGTGACTTTGCACCAAGGAGATTCTTTCCGCCTCCCCCGATAGGCTAGAAGTACAAAAGCTTTTAATAAATCAGAGGCAGATTGGTCCAGCGTCCAAAATTGGTCCCAGATTCACTTAAAATGGTGCACTCTCCGAGTCATTTTGGTGTAACTTGTATTTGCTAGCTGTACAAGCATGCCACAAGAGACACGTGTGTGTGTGTGTGTGTGTGTGTGTGTGTGTGTGTGTGTATGATAGATAGATAGATAGATAGATAGATAGATAGATAGAGATTCTGAACTAATTAACCACAGCCACCCACTGCCACACAATATTCAGCCACATGTTTACCAATCTGGGGATTATTATAGCTGTAGTGCATATTTGCATGAAGAGAAAGGACTTGCTTTATGTTAGTTGTGCATGGGTGCACTCACGGTACCAAGAATGGCACTGACATTTGTCTCACATCAAATGGTGCCTGGACCAGCTGAAACCCATGAGTTGACTCCATGATGTGCAGCTAACCAACATTAGGGTTGCCATATTTCAGGACGTCGATTCAGATGTCAATTCCACCTTTGAAATCCTGGTAATGTCTGGGAAAATCTGGCCGTATGGCAGCCTTAACCAGCATACTGTGGTGGTGGTGGTGGGGTTTTGCAGTCTCATGCAATCAGCACTGAGGATAGGTGAGCTGCTCCCTAGTGTAGTGACTGTGTCAAGAGAGGTGTCAGTACTGTACTATATTACCTCATATTGCATCAGATATATCCTGTCTGGGATGGTTCATCTTACAGCAGTAGTGGCAAATTTGCAAGTGAAATGAAGATCAAAACTGTGCAGACAAACAATGATGTAATGAAAGTACAATAAGAAAGATCGGAAGACTTGTATGTATGTGAGAAGTGTGGTTATGTAAATCAATTGTAACCCTTTTTGTGTTTTTCTTCTTCTTTGTTCTCTTTTTCTTTTTCTTCTTTTCTTATCTGTATTGATGAGACGGTAAATATTTTTAATGTGTGTAAATAAAACCAATAAAGATTACTTTAAAAATTTGCAAGTGTTGATACAGACTAAAAGGGATGTGTATTTCTTAACCTTTTGTCATCTTGCTGCATCAGAGCTGCTGTGATGGATCAAGCCATGCAGTGGTTGGTTAGACTGGAAGCAGCAGAACCTTATTGTGAAAATCAGTCAGTTTTTTAAACAGGACTAACAATGCTTCCACTCACCTGCCCCACTCAGTGTTGTGCACTTCGTTGTTCTCATGGATTCTAGTGCAAGCTATCTTGTTATTCTGTTTATAAAGGTGGACTGCATTGCAGGAATTTAGGTTGCTTGGCTTCCACATAACAAGTGCTGTTTTGTTTGCTGGAGCATTCCAACTTGGTAAGCAGAACAAAGCCAGAAAATCTAATGGAGAGGTATTAAGAGGTTACATCCTCCTCAAAGGGTGATCTCTCTTAGTGGCATAAAGACAGTAATTTCTTTGCTCTTGAATGCTCAGGTTGCAAAGCCAGCTACCCCGTTCCTCCTAAATTATGTGCTGTAATTCTGGGATTTGGCTGAGTGCCTTGGTCTGGCTCTCCTTCTGAAATGCCTCTCCTTGCTGAAGCCATGGGGATAGTTGAAAAGTGCCTCTGGAATGCAAGCCAGCATTCCTGCAGGGCAGCCTCTGCTGAGGCAATCCAGAGGGTCATTGTGTGAGGCACGTGGCAGGCACTTGTGGGTGGAGGGGAGGAGGAGGATGTTACTGGGTAGTTCAAATGGGAACATAGATCCTCATGAGTTTGAACTTGACATCTGTATTAGGCAAAGGCGCAAAGCTCTTGACTGACCAGTTCAACCTCTTAGATAAAGAGTTCAAAAATATGAGTAGCTTAGAGAATGTAAGACAAAACCTGCCAAATGTCCAACATCCTGTTCCTGCCTTTAAACCATGACTCCAAATGAGCAATTTAATTAGCTGGAATTTTGCCTTCCCCTTTTCTGCTTGCCAGCCCACAATACAGAGAAGCTTCTACAGTATTTGCATTGCACATCTAGCAGCCAAGTGCGGGTAAAAATACTGTGCAACAGCACAGGATTCAATTATTTTTATCTGTGTTTCATTGACAGTTTTATTATGTACATTGCTTAGACAACTTTCTGATTAAGCAGGCTACAAATGTTCCTTTAAAAAAAGAATGCAATGCAAGTTGAACAGCAACTTGAAAACCATTCAGTAAAATGCTCACCAAACGCAACAAATTTCCATTATATCAGAACTGTATAGTGTGACTTTAGCATGGTAGCTCTGTTACTTATAGCAAATACGTTGGACAAGTGGAGTCGTGTCTATAACAACAGGCCTTCCATATTACGGAGAAAAGGCACAGCTAAATACTGGAGACTCTCGATTTAAGCTTTTGAGGTTTTTCTAAGAGCAAACAAGGAATAATATAAATAATAAAGTATTCGTTTTTCCCTCTCCAAAACTAGGTTCCTGAACATTATGGATGATATCCAACGTTAGTCATACATGGAACAGACCCATTGAAATAATTAGATTAAGCCCACTAATTTCAATGGGTCTACTCCGAGTATGACTAATGCTGGATATCATCATATTTATGTATTAGGTAGCCAGTATTTTTAATGGGTTCATGGAACTGTGAAATCAGTTAATGGGCTTTGCTTTTGGGGCAATATGCTTTTTGAACTGTGCCATCATATAAAATGAATGAATAGCTTTTAAGGGTGGGCATTGTGGAATATCCATTATTGGAATCTTTTGCTAGGACTACAATAATATAGTGATGAAAAATAATTGACCAGACATTGTTATAATGCTTTGCATATAAGGCAGGGTACAGAAGTTTACAACATAGAATTAAAAACCGTGTACAATTAAAATGTAGCTATTAATGGACAGAGCAAACCAACCCCCCTTTGTGCCACATTGGGGACTTTGGATTTGTCAGAGATCCCTTGTATCCAGTCCTGCTGGCCTCCATCAGCTTCCTGTTGGTCCATCTGTTTAGCTTTGTGCCCTGGGTTGTCAGCATCTACTAGAGATCTGGCTTCTTATATATAGCACATAGAGCATGTGCTAGGTCCACTGTGCACTCATGCAATCTTTCTCTCTTTCTCTCTCTTACACCTCCTCCTTGTGGTTCCAGCACACCCCTTAAAAAGCATTTGACAAGGTGAACTTGCAGTCCCTGCCTATCATGTTTGTCATGGATTTTTGGATCACACCTTACTTGGAATTCTAAATCTTGTTGAATTTGCCTGCAATATGTCAGTCTCTCTCAGGGTTAGAAATTTGTTCAGAGCATTAGACTTTATTTAGAAAGTAGGCTCCAGCTTTTCTCCTTGAGCTGTTGGAAATTGTATTTCTGGAATTGTAAACCAGGCTTGTTTTGTCCAGCTCTTGACGCTTCTGCAGACATGTGCAAACTCAACCATGAAATGGCAAGGAAAATGGCTCTGTGTTTAAGCCTGAAACAAATCCATTACTTCAGGGCCAGAGTTGCTTCAGAAACAAAGCAGTTATTAATCCAAACAAATGGCTTTTCCAACACAATTTAAACCCTTTGCTCAACAGTGCAAAGTAAATATCGAGTTGTCCCTGTAATTCCACGGGGCAGGAAAGATGTTCATAGACATTGCATGGATTTATGCCTCTGGAAAAACTACTGGAAAATGTGATGTGCATGGTCAGCATAACTAGAATGAGAAAGGGAGTAAATGTAATTTTAGAACTTTGCATTCACTGTGGTTTGAATATGTGTATGCACTGCAGATACCTAGAAAGCAATGGCATAGGCCACCTCTGGTAAAATGTTTTTTTTTAATGCTTAGTTATTTTTAACAATTGACAAGAAAGAAAACAATAATAACATCAATATAGGCAGAGTGTATTCTCAAAGTTGTCACAATTACAATAGATACAAAAAGCAGAACATGAATTTACAGTTGTTGTTGTTGTTGTTGTTGTTGTTGTTGTTGTTGTTGTTGTTGTCCAGTTGTGTCCGACTCTTCGTGACCCCATGGACCAGAGCACGCCAGGCATGCCTATCTTTCACTGCCTCCCGCAGTTTGGCCAAACTCATGCTAGTTGCTTCGAGAACACTGTCCAACCATCTCATCCCTTCTCCTTGTGCCCTCCATCTTTCTCAACATCAGGGTCTTTTCCAGGGAGTCTTCTCTTCTCATGAGGTAACCAAAGTATGGAGCCCCAACTTCAGGATCTGTCCTTCCAGTGAGCACTCAGGGCTGATTTCTTTAAGGATGGTCAGGGGCGGAGGAAGGCTCCACGCTACCCAGGGCGGTGAAAAAAAGGCACCCCTGGGGGCAGGGCGTTGTGACGTCACATTGTGACATTACGACAGAGTGCCCTGCGCGAAATGTCGTGTAGGCGCACTCCATCGGTGGACTGCCACCGCTTCCACAGCCCCCTTTTAAGCCACAGAGCGAAAAGGTGGCTCGTGGGGCTGCCCAGCGCTATCGGCGGCTCCCGGGGCGCTGCTGCTCCCAGGGCGACGGAACGAGCGGCGGTGCGTGGGGGTGACAAGCGGCGGCCCCTCCCGCCACTCTCCACACGCCGCCGCTTGCTCCGTCGCCCTGGGAGCAGCAGCGCTACACAGACAGGGTGCTGGGCAGCGGGGCTCCCCTTGGGGAGTGGTGGGAGGGGCCGCCGCTTGTCACCCCCCCTCCCCTGGCACCTGGGGCGTACTGCCCCCACCTCCCCCCCTAGTGACGCCCCTGAGGATGGTTAAGTTTGATCTTTTTGCAGTCCATGGGACTCTCAAGAGTCTCCTCCAGCACCATAATTCAAAAGCATCAATTCTTCGGCGATCAGTCTTTATGGTCTAGCTCTCACTTCCATACATTACTACTGGGAAAACCATAGCTTTAACTATACGGACCTTTGTCGGCAAGGTGATGTCTCTGCTTTTTAAGATGCTGTCTAGGTTTGTCATTGCCTTCCTCCCAAGAAGCAGTCATTTTTTAATTTCGTGACTGCTGTCACCATCTGCAGTGATCGTGGAGCCCAAGAAAGTAAAATCTCTCACTGCCTCCATTTCTTCCCCTTCTATTTGCCAGGAGGTGATGTGACCAGTGGCCATGATCTTAGTACTGTATCCCAAATCTATTTAGTCTGTAATAATTGAAATCGTGGTGGGTGGGGGACAAAACCCAAATTCCTTTAAATATATTCATTCCCACCACAAATAAAAGTAATTTCCTCTTTCTGCACAACCTTTCCAGCATTCATCTGAGATCATAGGGTTTATTCTATGGAGTTTTAATAGTGCTAAATACCTCCTATGCAGAAATGTGAATGTTGCTTCTTGAAATCTTACTAACAGTGTCCTTTTAGGTGCCTTGTTCCACCTCACATTCCATGCTTCTTGTTTTTTTCCAGCACCTTGCTGAAATTTACTTTCTGGATTCTTTTTTTCCAACTCCATAGTGACAGAATTCTACCATGGCATTGGCCTACCTGGATGTAGATAACCTGACTTCAGTGACCCATACTCTGGTAACCTCCTATTTGCTTTACTGCATCTTATTCTGTGTAACTTTGAAGAGGGTGCAGAATCTTCACTCCATGCAGAATATAATGGTGAGAGCTTTAACTAGCACTGGGCATTGTCAACACAGCATAACAGTCCTTTCTTTTCTTGCACTGATGTTCAATTCATTTCCAGGCCCAATTTGAAGTGTAGGTTTTGACCTATAAGGCCCTATAAGGTTAGAGACCTCAGTACCAGAAGGAAGATCTCTTCCTATATATTCCTGTTTATGCCCTCAGATAAGCGGCAGAGGCCCTTCTTAGGGTGCCCTATGAATCTGAAATATGGAAAGCAGCTATAAGACACAGGAGCTGTTATGCAGTGGCCCCCTGTCACCAGAATGCTCTCCCTAGAGAGTCTTGCCTAGCACCTAGGTTAACATTTTTTCAGCAGCAATAAACTTTTCAAAAATTCTGCAATACCTTTTAACATCTAATGTTGTTTAATACTCTTTTAAAATGTATTATCTTAAAATTGATATATGTTAAAGAGTGGCATTAATATTCTTAGTTTCCACTTTTGATAGTGGTTGGTTTATCTTTTAGTCCTTAGGAGGTTGTTTTAGCTCTTCGTAGTTGATTATGTGACATAAAATGGGATTGTTATGTTTACTTCATAGGCATGTTTGGTTTTCATCTGGGGGTTTTTTGGGCGGTGAGTTGAGGTTGGTAATTTTTACTGTGCCAGCCCCCGGATGGTGTAGCAGAAGGGCTCAAGTCAGCCCTTTTCTGAGAAACAGTCTGACCTGAGATCCAGTAGATCCATAGCTGGCCAAGTCCACCCCACCCCCATAATGCCCCAGGACCCTCTGTATGCTTTCGGCAGGTGCAGAGCTCAGTGGAGGAACACCTCTGCCAAATTCTGACCACCTCAGGCAGCACTGCTCAGTGGATTAGATTGTGCTCTAATACAGAGAAACACATGCATATATACATATGTATGTTTGTTTTATGTAACACTGGATATCTGAAAAGCAAGTTCAGTTTCCGGTGGTATTTTATTATCACTTCAGACCAACAGAAATAAAAAGAAAATCTCACTCCTAGCTTTACAACCCTCCTTTCCCTTCTGATTGTTGCTTCCCACCCCCCACCCCCTGAGGATTGGTATTATGGATTTCATGCAGGACAAGTGCCACTTTTCTTCATTCTACATCTGCATCTTTTCTCCTTATAGCAATAGTCACCCTGATGATGGTATCATTATAGATGTTTGCACTGCACCAAAAACAAATGAAGGTAGCTGCAGCATAGTTGTGTATGGAATAGTAATGTTTCCTAGCACAGTTTTAATCAGGAGTTAGAATTTTAGTGAGGCAGCCTGCAAAATGCCTCCGCCTTAAGACTGGTGACAGATAGACTTCTATAGTTTGGATGTGTTGAGTCATTTTCCATTTATAATACGAAATTATGCATTCTGTTGCATAAAACTTTACAAATCAAGGTTTCTGACCAGAAAGGATCCTCCTACTGAGAGGCCAGTGTATCATACAACATCATCTTTCCTTTTTTACTTTTGGATAAGAATTGAACAGTATAACATAGCTAATTCATTGTGTGTTGATGTAGAATTAATGACTACCTCTGTCTTGAAAGTTGACCAGTTTCTTTAAGAAAAGAACTAGCCATAGTGTGTCAGATCATGCTGATGTCTGAATTACTTAAGTCTGGAGCAATTTCTTCCCCATGACTCATACAACAGAATGGCCACTCTACACAGAACTGTGTATTGAATTGGGAAGAAAGGCACACTTCTACCATTCTGACTGTAAGCACAAAAGAGTGATTTAAATGTGTTAAGAGGCAACTTGGGTTCTTTCTAATCCTGAACATGCATCCTTTCAGCTGTCTCAGATTGCTGTTTTGCATTGTATGAATACATTCTGAGCAGAGAGAAATATGAATATAAATCAAGAGCAGACATGATTTCCCCATGACAATGGATGTTTGTGTACCTAAAGTGAAGATGCTGGAGGTCTGGTTAAACCTCATCAGGACACAATGCCATGAGGATTTAGCCCAGGAGCATACGTGGCACTACTGAATGTATGCACTTGAGCCCACAAAAAACACTAATCACGATGACTCCGTCCATACATGAGATCAGAGAGGATGAAGGATTCCCTGGTGAGGTGTGTGTGTGTGTTTAAGGGAAGCTTCTATCCTGACAACTCTCCTTTCAGAAATTACATTTCCTCCCTGTGCCAAGCCTTTAAAATCCTTTGCCTAGGGAGGCTCACCTTGTTTCTTGATGGCCTTCTGCAGTATAAAGACATTTCTTTTGATTTATAAGGAAGCTAGTTAAATGTCACATCCACACCATACATTAAAAGTACATGGCTACCTACTGCAAACTGTAGTTTACCCATCCCATAGCTACAGTTCCCAGCACACTTAACAAGCTACAGTGCCCAGAATTCTTTGTTGTTGTTGTTCAGTCGTTCAGTCGTGTCCGACTCTTCGTGACCCCATGGACCAGAGCACGCCAGGCACGCCTATCCTTCACTGCCTCTCGCAGTTTGGCCAAACTCATGTTAGTAGCTTCGAGAACACTGTCCAACCATCTCATCCTCTGACGTCCCCTTCTCCTTGTGCCCTCCATCTTTCCCAACATCAGGGTCTTTTCTAGGGAGTCTTCTCTTCTCATGAGGTGGCCAAAGTACTGGAGCCTCAACTTCAGGATCTGTCCTTCTAGTGAGCACTCAGGGCTGATTTCTTTGAGAATGGATAGGTTTGATCTTCTTGCAGTCCATGGGACTCTCAAGAGTCTCCTCCAGCACCATAATTCAAAAGCATCAATTCTTCGGTGATCAGCCTTCTTTATGGTCCAGCTCTCACTTCCGTACATTACTACTGGGAAAACCATAGCTTTAACTATACGGACCTTTGTCGGCAAGGTGATGTCTTTGCTTTTTAAGATGCTGTCTAGGTTTGTCATTGCTTTTCTCCCAAGAAGCAGGCGTCTTCTAATTTCATGACTGCTGTCACCATCTGCAGTGATCATGGAACCCAAGAAAGTGAAATCTCTCACTGCCTCCATTTCTTCCCCTTCTATTTGCCAGGAGGTGATGGGACCAGTGGCCATGATCTTAGTTTTTTTGATGTTGAGCTTCAGACCATATTTTGCGCTCTCTTCTTTCACCCTCATTAAAAGGTTCTTTAATTCCTCCTCACTTTCTGCCATCAAGGTAGTATCATCAGCATATCTGAGGTTGTTGATATTTTTTCCGGCAATCTTAATTCCGGCTCGGGAGTCATCCAGTTCAGCCTTTCGCATGATGAATTCTGCATATAAGTTAAATAAGCAGGGAGACAATATACAGCCTTGTCGTACTCCTTTCCCAATTTTGAACCAATCAGTTGTTCCATATCCAGTTCTAACTGTAGCTTCTTGTCCCACATAGAGATTTCTCAGGAGACAAATGAGGTGATCTGGCACTCCCATTTCTTTAAGAACTTGCCATAGTTTGCTGTGATCGACACAGTCAAATGCTTTTGCATAGTCAATGAAGCAGAAGTAGATGTTTTTCTGGAACTCTCTAGCTTTCTCCATAATTCTTTGAACAGAGCCAAATGTGCTAAATGCCCATTCCAAGGGGCATCGCTCCCATAGGTTTTGTTTTACAGAAGGGCTCTGAATGGCCTTTAAAAGGAGTGATTTTGATTAAGAATGCTTCTGGCTTTTTGGATTATAGATGATGTACTATGTTTTAAACTGCCTGTTAGCTTTAGCCATAGCTTAGCTGGTTTCCTTGGAATTTTTTGTAAACTGTTGTTTTTATATTGTGGTGAATTATTGCATTTGTGGTTTTATGGTTTTAGATTTTCTTCAGTCTGGCTTCAGATGAGTTTTTGTCTTGAAAGGCAACCTAAAAATGTTTGGAATAGATAATTTAAAAAATGTAGCTGCTCTGTAGGAAGCCTTGATGTTTGAATTATTTTGCAGAATTGTTGTACTTATGTTGCCTGTTAACAAATTTTGTCTGTTCTCTTTTTTGTATTGCTGTTTGCCATTATTGTTCTTTTTAAAGCTGCCTTGGGATTTGTTACTGGAAAGATAAGATATAAACATTTTAAACAAACAAACAAGCCACTGCTGCTTTTGGTCCTGTGATCAAGTTCTCCACAAAATAACTAGCACTGGCTGCCAGAGAAGCTGAAAGGTGGAACTCTTATTTTAAAAGAGGCCTGTTCCACAAAATGAAGCAAATGTTATTGTGTCCTTAAGAACTAGTTGGAAGTGAAAGGTAGTAAGAGATATGTGTACTGTCTCAAATAGTTGCTTACATCACATGTTAAGTTTAGAAGCAGCCAATGGGATGTGGCGCTCATCTTGCTTCAGGCTGAGGGAGCCGGTGTTTGTCCACAGACAGCTTTCTGGGTCATGTGGCCAGCATGACTAAACTGCTTCTGGTGCGGTGATAGAAGCCAAGAGCGCACGGAAATGCCGTTTATCTTCCCACCACAGTGGCATCTATTTATCTACTTGCACTGGTATGCTTTTGAACTGCTAGGTTGGCAGGAGCTGGGACAGAGGAACGGGTGCTCACCCCACCGTGCAGATTCGAACTGCCGACCTTCCAATCAGCAAGCCCAAGAGGCTCAGTGGTTTAGACCACAGTGTTTATTCAATAATAATGGATACATTATTACTTCCTCATGAAGTACTTATTGGCCGCCCATTGTTAGGGGTAATGGCAGATTTCAGACTTTCTCTATATGTGAATATATCTTTTGTGTTGCAGCATCCAGCTGTATATAGGGTTGAGCAACATTTTCTGTGTGCTTTCAATCTTGTTTTGAGTGGTAACAATAACCTATAAAATGGCTCCTTCATAGTTTCGTGAAAAGGGGAGTGAGGCATTCACGGGCTGGACTATTGCAATTTTCACAAGGACAGCTGTAGGATTTTTTAAACAGCATATTTACTTAATAGTGGTTCTTAATACTGTACTAAATTGTTTTCCATTTACATGTCTAGCCATATGCATATCAGGACAAAACCCCTCATTTTACGCCTTACCAACCAAGCTGTCACCAAGAAGCTGTTCTGGCTAGAGGCAACCAATAAGCCTTTTCTGTTGCCTGGAGCCTGGATGTGCCCAAAGAGAACAAAAGGCCTGGAAAACTTACAGACGTGGTAGGGAGGCTGTCTCACTGAAAAGCAGGTCATCACTGAGATTGGGAATGCAGACAGCAAAGGACGTTTCCATGCACTGAAGTGTTTTTTTTTGGGGGGGGGAGTGCAGTTGGCAGGGAAGAACGCAAACCAGGAGACAGACAATGGGTACAAGGAGACTATGACCGATTAACAGGATTAAGCAGGCATAACTCAATTTTTATTCAGGCAGGGATGCTGATGCTAGGCAGTACCTCCACAGATCTTTGGAACAGCTCAAGGAGATCTGAAATGTTATTGGCTCCCTGCAATAGCTGAAACAAAATAAACCGTTTAATTACTTTGGTGTATTTGCATACCATGTGTTGGACTGCATTGTCAGCGGATATTATTTATGTAACTGGAAGATCTTGACTACTAGGTGTACATCTGAAATCCCTCCTTCCCCATTAAGCTTAGTGTTTGAGAGATGCAAAAGGGTTCTAGTAAGAGTTTGGTGTGTGCTGATTTTATGAGTAAGGCTGTCAGGAACTGTGTTTCAGCATTCAGCTTATTTATATTTTATGAGGCAACTTGATAGTATTGTATGGGGGGGAGCCTCCATGTTAACAGTATAATTTTAGAGTTGAAAATGTTAGTTAATGAATTGTGGATTTATTTTTTATTTTTAAAAACTAATTTAATAAAACAAGCTGCAGTTTAATACATTGAAATCAGAATGTTTATTCTGACAGTTAACAAAAGATACTGAAATAAATGTTACTAAGAACTGCGGCCAGAGTTCTTAGTAACATTTATTTCAGTGTATTTTGCAATAAGAACTCCAACTTAATTCACAGTTAACAAAAGATGATATCTATTGGCAAAACAGAAGAAATAGATCCGTTTCTCCTTAATACAGCAATGTCCATTTTCCCAGGTCAAGGCTAAAGCCAGAGGCGGAGCTAGTTGCTCTGGCACCCGGAGTGGTGCACATGCTGTGAACCCAGGGCTAGCTGCCCATGAGGGTGGGGCTAGCATTCTGGGGGGAGGGCGGTGATGGCAAGCATCCCGGGGTGGGGCGGTGATGTCACCCCCCCCCCTCAGGGATGACACCCGGGGTGGAGCGCACCCACCGCACCCCCTTTCTCTGCCACTGGCTGCAGCTTTGATATGAGCTGTTACTTCAGCAGGGAAGCGGCTCAGGAGCTTATAGAGGAGCTGGAGGCTCTAACCTTTCTGGGCTCTCAGTTAGGCCCTGATCCAAGCAGGTGCTTTCATGCACTTTCCCCTTAGGCCAAGTAGCCTCATATACAGCCAGCCTGGCACTATTGACACAGCCTGGTGTTGATGATGTGCACTATGGTGGCACCTGTGATGTTCCTGTTTGGCTTGCCACACTCACTTCTCCTCTGACCCTGAGAAAGATTGGGGGGGCAGTTATGAGAACAGGCCAGGAACTCAGGCTACTGGTGTGGGGATCTCTAATCCTAGAGCAGGAATGTCCCGCTCCAGTGATTCCTCAGACACTGGCAGTGTGGAGGACCCTGAGGGGGCTCTCAAGTTTGAGGTGTGGTGGGGCTGAACTCTTACGAGCGTCAGTCTGTTTATTAATCAATTTTTGCCATTTCCAAAGCTTTTCCTTTTGTTGGAAGAGACGACAGCGAGCTGATGTTGTAGTTCACAAGCAACTTGCTGTAGCCAGCTATGCTGACTCTGTTGATGAACATGGGTGTTGATGATGTGCAAATTTCAGAACAAACTCGCCTTATTCTAAAACTGGTCTACTACAAACAGATATACAGGTACAGTGGTGCCCCGCTAGACGAAAATCCTGCGAAAATTTTCGTCTAGCAGGTTTTTCGTCTAGCGAAGCGGCAATGCAAGCCGCGTTTTCGCTAGACAAAAAAAAAAGACGAAAAATTTTCTTCTTGCGAGGCAGCCCCATAGACTTTTTCGTCTTGTGGGGCTGCCTTCCGCTAGACGAATGCCTTCGTCTAGCGAGTTTTTCGTCTAGCGAGGCATTCGTCTAGCGGGGCACTACTGTGTATATATATATATATATATATATATATATATATATATATATATATATATAGTGATGATTATGGTGTACAACTGATGAAAAACCCAAAGTTGAAATTGTTAATTTGGGGTTCTCATCAGCTGTATGCCATAATCATCACAATTATAACAAATAAAGGCTTGACATATCTCGCTTTGCATGTCATGAGTCTATCTCATATATTAGTTTCACCTTTTCAGTTGAATTACTGAAAGAAATGAACCTTTCCACGATATTCAAATTTTTCGAGTTTCACCTGTAGCTGACACTGCTAGTGAAGTCAGACTGTTTGGGATTGGTTAATGCCAATGTTTCATTCCCATTTTGAGCAGCCTTGCATGTAGTGCCTACTAATTCAGGCATGCATGGGCAGATTAAAAATCCACAGATTAAAAATGACAGCCTAGTAGTGGGTGTGTTGACTAATGCCTTGGGTCCTGACTGGGGGGAAAGAAGACACCCTAGGCCTGTTTAAAAGAACATGCAGTAATAAATTCTGTATTTCTAATTATTTGAATCAGATGGGCATGGGGGATTGGGGGAGTTTGATTTGTGTTGCTGACATGCAGTGAGAAAGCACCAAGCAAATAGGAGAAAGTTCTATTTTTTGGCTTTGAAATAAGCAAACATTCCAAATCCTGTATGGATAGTAGTTGCAAACAGTGGAAAATTGAGTTAATACCAGGGCATCTGTGTAAGTGAATGCTTGAAACGAGCAAGCTGCATTGTTCTTTAACTCTACTAATGCTGGAACAGATGGGAAGCGAAGGCCACTTCACGCATTAACTGGCGCAGATAAAGAGCAAAGCAAGGAAGGGCCCTTGTGGGTGATTAGAGGTTAACAGGAATAGAAACCAGCAGACTGACTCTTGATTTGCAGGAGGTGTTCTGGGAAAGGAGCAGATGGCAAAGAGAACGTCCCTGCAGCTTATTCAGCTGCTCAGAGAAGTTTATGGCGACCTCTAATACAAACAAGCCTACTTAGAGCCTCACATTTTAAAACAGTTCCCTGCATTTCTCTCCACCAGGATCACAGCAGTTCACCTTAACCTGCAGACATAGGTGTTTGCTCCTCCCTTTGGCTCATCTGTATGTTTCTGTGCAGGCTGCATGGTTGTGTTCTGATGCTTTTCTGGCAAAGCTTTCTAACACAGTTTCATTTTTGCTTAGATTCCTGGTTATTAGGCTTTGCTCACAAGCCAGATGCTTTGTTTATTGTGGCCTTATTCATCAAGACAGAATTCCGGATTGTGTGTTGGTAATAAGTAGTAAGGAGGGGGAGCAGGAAAGAAAATGTGCAAAGTTAATGAAGTCCCTCTATTTCTGCTGTGTCAGCATTCTTCCTGCAGAAAAGCATCCTCCTCTCACCAAGGACAGGGACCCGCACAATAAGGTCTTCCTTGGATGCTGCTGCTCAGCATACACCATCCATTAGTTATAGAAGGAAGTTGCTTTTTGCAAGAAAACATGTATATTGATAACAGCCATATTCTTTTTTAAAATAGCGGTCACAGTAATCAGTGTGTGTGTGTGTGTGTATACACAAAAGAGAAATTACAATAAAATATGTTTACTTTCCCATCTGTGGGTTTTGTTTTTTGTTTTGGTGGGGTGTGAGGTAGGAGGACGACAAAGGGTGGTGCATTTTGCTGGAAAGATTAGGTTTTCTTTCTCCATTGTGTGTGGCAACACCTGCCCAGGGAGTCTCTGTGAATTAAAAGAGCAGCAAGCAAAGTGGGTTTAATTGCACACATCTTCAGTGGAGTCTTTCTTGCACTTATAGCACAAAAGGCCATCACTGAGCTGCTTTCAATGGAGCCTGAGAAGACAGGACTGAGAAGAACTCTCCACTATTCTCACAGGCAAGCAATTCACTTTGCTGGAGCATTGTCATGTGGAAATGAGTTCATGAGCCCATCTTCTTTCCAAATGCAAGGTCAGGGATAGAGCAATTGTCAGTTTCAGCTGGCTGGAGCAATTGATCTATTTGCTAGAAAGTGTTTGCTTACCTCCATTCCATACTACGCCAGCAAACAGATAGCTTTGAATGTGGGTTTGTTTGTGTGTGTACATACTACTCCCTATATTGACAGTCCTGAGTTCACAACTAGCAATTAAAAATTTCTTAGCTTTGGAAATGTGACGATTGGTGTGGCATATGTAACTGACAGTGTGACAACTGTCAGTTAGTGCTGGATAGGACTTCTTAGGAAAACAACAAATGTTTTGTTTCCCAAGCTACTTTCCTTGAGGTGTGGGGTCCGCCTGTGTATGTGTGCGTTCTGAAGAGATAGAATGTGGTATAGTTTTCCTCTACACTTCCGATGAGGGATTCTGTAATCATAGCATGATTTTGGCCTGGATAATCCTGTTTTGGTGACCTGTACTGGGAAGACCTCTCCTCATTGCAGAGGAGAGGAGTTGCGAGCGGGAGCCGTTTCCTGCGCCTGCAGGGGGGCGTGTTCGGCCCCCTGCATCAGCCCCTCTCCGCTGCCGCGCCCAGCCCCTCTGCTGGCCAACTTTGTAGTATTGGCGGTTAGGCATTGGAATATTCAATATGCGAGATATGTGTTGTGTGTTGGAGGTCAGGTTCTGGCCATCACCTACCTCCTAGGGCACGGGTGTCAAACACAAGGCCCGGGGGCCTAATCCGGCCCGCCAGACCTCGTCATGTGGCCTGCGCGCGCCTCCCTCCCTCCCGGCGCCCGCCCGCCCGCACCGGGGAGGGAGGGCGCATGCGCTCACTGCACGCACGCAAACACACACGCACAGGCATGCGCACACAGAGCAACCTCCTTCCCCTTCCCCCTGATCACATGCCCCACTGCTGCCGGGACGGTCACCAGCACCACCCCCTCCCTGCATCTACACACACACACACACACACACACACACAGCCGCGCAGCTGGCCTCTCTTGTTCCGTCCGCAGCCGGCACAGGCGCTTCCCCTACGGGAGCCTCGCGGAGAAAGAGGCGCCGCGGCGGGGAGAAAGAGAGAAGTAGCAGCCGGCGCCAATCTCCTCCTCCTGTTTCGCCACCGGCGGAGGATCCTTCTCCTTCCTGCTCCTCTTTCCTGCCACCACCGCCACCGCCTGGAGGTAGCTTTTCTCCTTGGCGTTGCCGGCCGGCTCTCCTCCCTTTCCCCGCGCGCCCTTGCGCCGCTCCCTCGGGGGGCCATGGGGCTCCTGTCGCAGGGCTCCCCGCTGAGCTGGGAGAAGACACAGCGCCACGCGGAGCATGTGAGCAAACACGTGTATCCTGTCCGATGCCCTGGTGGTGGCTAGGGCCATGGCACGACCCCGGTGACGTCAGGGGAAGCTTCCAGTTGTATTTGCATCAACAAGCTCCTCCCACTGGGTGTTAACCCTAAGGTGATTCCCCGCCGGACGGGGTGGAGTCAAGCGTTATGCTCTTGTCCAATGCCTAAGCCAATACCACTCACATGCCGTAAATGTACTTGTGCCTTATTTACCCCACACGGGTAGCGAGTCATTGACTCACAACTTGTGCTCATCTGCCCAGCCCTGTCAGTCCCTGCCTTATCTATTTGTTCCTTTTCAACATATTTGCTTGCCAAAGGGATAAGACATCGGGTATGTTTTTCACCCTGAGGGAAAACGTCTCCACCACAGCCAAGTCATTCTCCAACTAGTTCATGACGCCCCATGATTGGCCTTCACTTTGGCCTTTGAAAGGGTGATACGTTTAAGGTGAGGGAAATGTTTATGAAAAGACAAGCTGGTTCAGGAACAGTCATGTGATCTTAGCCATTCATCACCATTGCATTTCCTTGGTCTCAGGCAACTCTATAATTGGACAGCAGACTGCTATGCAGCAGACAACACAGTTGAAATTGGGGTAGTCTGATTAGCTGCTTCAGCTATTCTAGTTCACCAGTTGTGGAGATTAATGAATTATTTAGGGAAAATATTAAAATATACTTATGTGTGAATGAAAGGATGAGGATCTTGTTTGCTGTGTAGGCACATGCTTTGGAAAATTATTATAGATAAAAAGGTCTCTGTCAGAAAAGCCAGTGAGGTAGCGTTCAGAGTGCATATTGTTGATTGTAAACAAGGCTTCTTAGATCAAAATATTCCATCCAGGTTTCTTTGTTAAGCTACTTCTCATATGAGCACCCAGTTCAACTAGTACACTTCAGAACTAAGTCAACTGTTCCACTTTGAGCACATAGTTTAACTATGTGCTGTGTGAAGAACTACTTCCTTTATTCTGTCCTTTTTAAAATGAAAAATGACCTAAACACTGATACCTTTCCTCATGGGGGAATTACTCCACCCTTCTGATGATTTTGGATTCCCTTTTGGGCATCCCTTCCATTTCTGCAGTAACCTTTTTGAGAGATGGCAACCAGCACTGGACACTGTCCATACCAAGCTTCGTATAAAGTCATTACAATACTGGCAGCCAAGAATAGGACCTTGGTAGAAAATAAAGTAAATGTGGCAAGAAATTATTTGTTGTTCAGTAGGTTGTGTATTTGTGTGTTATTTATTTGGACTATAGCCTGCTTCCTTCTAAAGGTTCAGTACAGGTATACTCATAAACATGTGTGAAAATAACAATTTTTAATGAAATAAATGAAGCCTAGATACACTGCTTCTATATTGGGTTACTCTTTGCCACTAAAAGCTGTCTCAAGGAAAAGGTCCTGCACTGCTTGTGGAAGATGTCAATCAGTTGCTAAGCAACCACTGAGCACTTCCTGCCCTGCTCTATGGTGCATCAAAAACAATGAAGGTGCAGCATACTGAAGCAGAGAGTTAGCATAGAACTACTTGCATTCCCAAAGCTGGAAAGTTGTTTGTTACTTATATAGCACCATCAAAAAGCATAGAATAACACAAATAAAAGACTGATGATGATGCCCTAAGGTGTTTAAAAATCTAAATTTAGAACATTGTGGGGGAAGGAGTGTGAAAGAACTTGGAAAGCAGTCCAAGCAATGTGAAGTTATTCCTTCTCCACACAAAAAAAGTTCAAATAGTAATTTCCTCCACTTAAATAAATAAAGCAGAGAGTTTTGTGGAATTGAACCCAGGTTGAAGTTCAACATGTTATCCACTACATCACACCTAGCTCTCATTGCTTCAGTAATTTTCTGTATCTCTCTGTAGTGAATGAGTGTGTGCTATTTCTCTTCCAATAGACTTGTCTCACTCTGCCATGAGATTCCCACTTCCAGGGTGGCAGCCTGACTCTCCTTATGAGATGTTGTCCTGTGCAGTAAGAGTTTGCTTCCCAGTTTTGTACTGGGATTTACTAGTGCTTACTGTTAGCGTTCAGGGGCAAGCTTAGTGTGGCTGGCCAGCCAGCCAAAGACACTCCAAGTGCTGATGTAAAGACTCCAAATAAAACGACTACTCAAGCTTGTTTTTTTCCAGAACAGTGTTTAATCTCTGGCTAAGCTTTTGATAAATATTTTGCATATGTTTTTCCCTTAGTTAATCTTTAATAGATGTGCTGTCACGACAGCTAGAAATTAAACTGACACTTGATTTAAAGCTAAACACTAGATAAACTTGGCAGACTCCAAAAATGTAGGATGTGAGCTGTGTCCTCTTTCCCTTAGACTGTTTTCAGCTGTCATCAAAATTGGGCCAGGATAGAAATTTTGGCTAAATGTAATATGACTCTAGAGTTGTTTCATGATACCTGAAAGCAAATGATAAAAACTGAGCTGTTCAGTTGGCTTCTAGGTCTACCTTACTAATTCTTCAGAGATTTGAGTATGTAGATCAGAGAGTCACATTTGGGCAAATACAGATGATCACAGGGGATGGGGGGTTGGGAATGTGCAGCAAGCTTGTACACTTTCTCTTACACATTTTCTTCCCTTTGCATGTTTATTCTACCCCCCATTTCTGGATTGCTGACACTATAGTTTGCAATGACATACAAAACCAAGCAAACAATGGTTAGCATTAATATCTAAACTGTGAACTGGAAGCTAGTGCTAACCATAGTTGCCTGATTCCGATGTTGTGGCAAACTATGGTTTCAACAACCTGGAAATGGAAGCACATGACAGTAGAGGAAGAGAGGAGCACACAAAGCTGCAATAAATTCTCAACAGCACAGTCCTACGCAGATGTCCTGAAAAATAAATCTGGCTGAGTTCAGCTATGCTTTCAGGTAAGCGTTCATAGGAATTGCATCCTAAACCATGGGGTATCATCTGAACTAAGCCATAGTGTTTATTATGCAGTGTACAGAATTAGATTTTCCAGCATGTAACAGGCCTTATAGTACTCATAGACCGTAATCCTAATAGAGTAGTTAATGTTCTTATTGTGGTGAAGAAGTCTGTATGTGGGTGAAATAGAGGGTTTGATAAGTTGAAGTAATATTAATGTGATCATGAACTGATTAATTCAGGCAAAGCAGAAATTAAATGTTCCCATTAGTCTAAGGCACCATCTGCCGTATACTTTTAAAGCAGTATTACATCATATTAAACAAACAATCATGGAAACTAGTTTGTTAAGGATGCTGAGAATTGTTAGGAGATCCAGAGTAGATTTGCAATGGCCACTTACCTGCTAGCTGTGGGGAGGCAGCAATTGTGGTCGAATGCAGCCTACAGTTGTGGGCGCCCCTCTAGCTTTGGTACAGCTGGGAGATGACATCACTTCCTCCTTTACTGGCCACACTGTCTGCTGGTGCTCACCTGTGTTGGCAGCCTTTCATGGGTGAGCTTGGGGACACAGCTTTGGAAGGGTACCAGAGGGGAGATGTCTCTATGGCATCCCTCCAGTCCGCTTCTTGGGCATTTAAGCCTGCCATGCCCAGGGAGTTGGGTGTCCCAACAATATCTGGATGGCACCAGTTCACTGGGTGATCTTAGACAATTTGTCATCTCTCAGCCTAACCCAACTCATAATGTTGTGGTGAGCATAAAAAGGGGACTGTGTAAATCACCTTGATCTCCTTGGAGGAAAGGCAAATAAATTAATAAATACACAAATAGATGTTTACAGAGCAGTTTGCATAGGAGGTTTATATCACTTACTGTTTCTTGCTTTCAATGCAAGCGAATGTGGTGAATGTTCATTGAGTGGGAGGGAGTAATGGGTAAAAGAGACACTTGTATCCTTGCACAGATAGGGTGATTCAGAAGCACTGTGCTTCTAAGTTTGAAATGTGCATCCTCAGCTTTCCTTTCACTACAGCAGTATTTTTGGTGGTTCATGGAACTGCATTTACTGGTATTTCTGGTGCAGTTGTGAGTGCAGAGTACCGTTTTACGGTTAAGGGAGAGAGAGAGACAAGGCTGGAGAATAAATACATTTGCATTGATGCGAGGAAGGTTCTTCATTGAGCAAACAGGGTTCCTTTGGGTTTGGTACCATTCTCGACAGACAATCCTTATGCTCAGCACTCAAAACACGTAGCAAAACAATTGGGATACCCAAATGCTTTTGCACACTTTTGCTCTTTGTTCCTGCTTGCTTGTGATGAAATCACACAGCATAATAATAACCGAGAGAGAGAGAGGAAGGTTGGGGGCTGTGGATTATAGCTTTTCATATTCTTGGAAGCAATTTATATAGAGCCATAATTGCCCTCGGCACACCGTGTCAGTGTGTGGTGATACAGGAGGAAGTAGCTCCTGCTGTTCCATATAAATAATTGTACACAACCTGAGAGTTGCCTCAGATTTATTTTAAACTAATTATATGAGGAGAGTGGATATGTTTATCAGACAAGTTTTGAATGGTCAATGCTTGGTGGGGGGGCTGCATATTTCTGGCCTTTAGATCAATCCAAGTAATACAGTCCTTTATGGTCGTTTACAAGGCCAATTTTTAAAATCCAGTTCTTAAAGTGAAAGAAACCTCTCAATACTTAATCAGATCTGGATGTGGGTTTTGGCACCGCTTGAAAGAGAATAGCAGCATATAGATGGTTTTGATGCTGTTGATTAAAAACCTCTGGTAGAATTTGTTTCAGAAACCTTATAAGGGTTGGCAAACACACAAGGGATTCATGCAGTTAATGTGTTTTAATCATTTTTCTCTTCTTTTGCTATCTTTCAGTTTCCTCTAGTGTGAATTTGTGTTTGAAATACATTCGTAGAAACCTTCCAGCGGTAAAAGCAATAAAAGAGCATCAGTGAGGGGGGAATTGATACTGTTGTTGAAGCTGTCTATTAAGAATCTGGACACATGGATTTCCTATAAAACCATTTGACCAGTCCTATTTTGAGTTTAGGAAAAGCAGCTGATCTTTTAGCTTACTATTTTCATCATTAGCCAAAGAGATGTGATGAGAACTACTGTTTTGTGTAGGCGCACATTTTAGAAACTGTTTTCAATTATTTATTATTTATTGCATTTATATCATACTTTTTCTTCAAGAAGTTCTAGGTGGTATATATGGTTCTCCACCTCCTCATTTAAACCCCACAACAACCCTGTGAGGTAGGCTAGGCTGAGAGGCAGTGACTGACCTAAGGTCGCCCAGTGAGCTTCATGGCTGTCAATGGGGCTTTGTTGTTGATGTTGTTACCCCGTTTTGTGGATTTTCCGCTGACCATCTCAGTTAGAAGGGGATATCAAAGATAATCTATCCCAACCTCCTGATGATGTAGGAAATCTACTAGCAAAGCTTCCCTAACAGCTGGTAATCCAGCCTCTGGATGGTGGCAGAAGTGAAGTACGGTAGCTCTTCCTTACTGATTTTCTGTAGATACGACTGAAGACTTTTAAGAACTCAGTGAATATTGTTCTTCCTCTTGCTTGCCATGACAAATAAAACTAGTTATTGAAAAGGAAGAAGTTAGAGATTTTCACATGGTACTGAATCCAGTTTCCTTATGCCTATGCACAGATGATACTAGGTGATTGCTGTGTTAATTGAGCAGGTTTGATGTAGATCACAATCACTGTTGCCCTGTGTTAAAAGCCTAGTGTGACCCACTTTTAGGGTCTTAGAGTGCACCCAGAAATTGGGTTGTGCTTTCAAGTAGAATAAATGAAGGAATTGAAACATTTTCTAGAATGTTGTTCCTATTGATTGAGGCCTTGAAATAGGAGACTTGAAAAATGTAAATATTTTAATGCAGTGTGATATTACTTTTGTATTTGTTAACATTTATTTGTTCCCTTTCCTACCTACTGTTGCATCATGGCAAAATAAAGAATTAATGTTTTTATTCATTTACTTCGAACTATATAGAATTGGTGAGACTTTTTTCAACTCTTTGGTAGTTTGATGGAATTTTCCTAGCTGACTCAGAGGAAGAATGCTCTTTCCCATTTTCTAATCCATTTGAGATGTGTTTGGAGGTTGGGACAGTTGAATTCAGCATTTTTGTATCATGGGAATGAATGTAGGCTATTTAATAGTTGTGCAATATTGTCTATTGCCAATATTGTGCAGAATTCTGCTCTAGGTTTTGCATCCTACTTTTTAGTGAAGCATTGCTCATTTTTTTATTCCTTAAAGCGAAGAAATACAGATTGATGTTTAATAGACATGTTGAAATTTTATTCAAAAGCAATTAATGTCCTTTTAAACCAGATTTGGTATCATGTGTTGTATCTTGCATGAGTATATGGTGTTCAGCTGATTTTGAAAAGCTTGCATTTGCCAAGATATACTACATCATGTTTTCTGGCAGAAAAAATGATCAAGATCCAGCATGATATTAAACTCACTGTTCCATCAGATGAAGAAGGAAACTTCAGGTTGCAGCCAACCCCTCATTTCGGCAGTATAAATAAAATGAAGCAATGGAGTGTGAGAGATGCTTTGCAGGATTCATCCTTGCCCTTTAGCTACTCACGGAACTAATAATAAAACAGATCCTCCAAGTTTGGTTGTTGCTTAAGAGTTTTAAGACAATCTGGAATGAGTTTTATGCCAGCCCAGCTAATTCAAAAGCAAATTCAATCTTTTACATATGGTTGGGTACTGCTATTAGTTCAGCTTGGGATTATTCTGAGCTGGTCAGAGTGCAGAACTTTACTGTTCAGCTAAAGCATCTTCATGCAGAATAAAGGTAAAGGTAAAGGACCCCGACGGTTAGGTCCAGTCGCAGACGACTCTGGGGTTGCGGTGCTCATCTCTGGCCGAGGGAGCCGGTGTACAGCTTCCAGGTCATGTGGCCAGCATGACTAAGCCGCTTCTGGCGAACCAGAGCAGCGCACAGAAACACCGTTTACCTTCCCGCCAGAGCGGTACCTATTTATCTACTTGCACTTTGATGTGCTTTCGAACTGCTAGGTTGGCAGGAGCAGGGACTGAACAATGGGAGCTCACCCCATCGCGGGGATTCAAACCGCCGACCTTCTGATTGGCAAGCCCTAGGCTCAGTGGCTTAACCCACAGCACCACCTGTGTCCCTCAGAATAGTGAGCCTCAAATATATGTGCATTTTGGAGTGAGGGCAATGTAATTTGTCTCTGTGGCACATTGTTATTAGCATTTATACAGTCCGAGCAGGCTAGCGGACTATTATGATAACACTCATTTTCAAAGCTAAATATCCTTCTCTTGTTCTCCTTCCAGGATTCCACCTGAGTGGCACAGTAACAGAACCTGCCACTGCAGCAGAAGCAGAAATGACCTACAAGGTGGCCATCAGCTTTGACCGATGCAAAATAACTTCTGTGACGTGTGGTTGCGGGAACAAGGACATTTTTTACTGTGCACATGTAGTGGCACTCTCACTGTACAGGATTCGCAAGCCTGATCAGGTCAAACTCCGTCTTCCTATCTCAGAGACTCTTTTCCAAATGAACAGAGACCAGCTCCAAAAGTTTGTTCAGTATTTGATCACAGCCCACCACACTGAAGTGCTCCCGACAGCCCAGAAATTGGCTGATGAAATCTTGTCCTCCAACTCTGAAATTAATCAAGTGCATGGTAAGTCTGCCTGTTGAAAATCACCTTTGATAAATTCCCATAGCATCATGTAACCCAACCAACAGATAACTGTTGCTCAGTGGTAAGCAAGTGTAGCTGAGATGTTAAATATAATGCTTGTTAATGTTCCAGTACAAAATGCTGTCAGTGATTTTTCCCTTACTCATGAGGGAAGAGCTGGTGTTTAGAGCCAAACTGGTAGTTTGTAGTGTGTTTTGTACTCCCCACTTGGAAATGGGTATTGAAGCAAATATTGATTGAGAGTTGACACTGAAATCACGGCCTGAGCAGATCATGGAGGCTTGGATCTCCTCGCCTCTCATTGCTTTCTGTCTGGTCTGTTTAAGTCACTTACATAATACATTTCCATGCCTTGCCAATTAAACGTTCATCCTCACTATATCTCTGCTTGTGTGATGGAATGGAGGAATTAAGATGTGGGTGTGAATTAATGTCCATCAAATACTTTGAAGGTGAAAAGTTATGTTGGGGGGGGGAGAGAGAGAGAGAGAGAGAGAGAGATGAATCAGTAGTTATAAAATGGGCCTGGATATTTGAGAATAACACACATATAATTCTGATACATCAGTGCTAGCTTGCTGGAGGTGGGAAGAAGTGTGCAATGGCTGCTTTAAAAAAATACCCAATTGCTTGTTAGGGCAAGTACTTAAAAGGATAAGGAAACTTTTATTCTTGAAGATGTGGGGTTTCTGGGATGTGCATAGGCAAGTGGTTATTTTCAGTTTTTATTTCATGCTTAGAAACTCACTGCTGTAATCTGGATGGCAATGTATTATTTAATGCATATAGTCCTGTCCCATTAAGGACATTGGAAGAGCCCCGCTGGATCACATCTAAGGCCTAGTAGTTTCTCCAGCTTCCACCCACCCACCCACCCACCCATAGTGGGCAGTCAGATGCCTATGGGAATCCCACAAGCAGGACTTGAGTGTTGCAGTCAGCATTTAACTTGTGCACATTCAGCCTTACAAGCTGAAAGGGGGTGGGTGTCCAGAAAAATACTCTGGCAATCCCACCTGCTATTGAATCCAACATGTTTTGACTATATGCAATTTAGGCTTTAGGTGTGATCCCCAGAATGTAACCCCTTGTGTAAGTTGTGGGCTTACTGTTGTGCAGTCTTAGTCCAGAAAGAAAACAAATTGATAACACTGTATGCGATGAACTGAACAAAAACAGTACATAATATGAGGAGAAATAAACAGGGATTTTGTGTTTCTGAACAATTCAGGCCAAGTCCATACTAGGAACATATACAGCAACTACACAGTGGAAAACTCCCTTAGAACAACACAGGCAACCAGAGCACAAGTTACCTTAGCAAAGATCATGCCATTCTGACTGGTTGCTAGGCAGCAACATCTTCTTGGTTAGCTGTACTTCTAGTGTTGTGATACTCTTGGACTATATATAGTGACTAGGGTTTTGCTCTTGAAGGTGATAGCACATGTACCTATCAGCTCAGGAGTATGTGAAAAAGAAAAACTTTAATAGGTATCAATTCCTACTATAGGGTTGTATGGGGTGTTATGGGAGGGGTAGTACCTCTGGTGGGGGACATGTCATGTTCCTTCTGGAGTAATTTGTCCTCCTTTGGTTCCCATCCTGCACTCAGCTCCTAGAAGCTGTCAGCAGCCACACCCCAGGAATAGCTTCAACTGGCTGCCTAAACCAGGTGAGGGTAGCCAATGGGTCTCAAAACCTTGGTGAGTTAGGGAAAGGGAAAGGAGCTAGGAGAAGGAAAACTCTGATCTTAAACCTTTGCTGCCTTGCAGCTATACTCATTTGTGAGAAAGGTTTCAGGAATAAAACCCAAGAAACAACCTGTATCCGCTGACTTGAGGGGGACAACCCTACACAAATTTGTAGCGGAGTCCCTAAGATGGTTGGATGGCATCTTGTAAACCTCCTTCTGGCAAATCCTGCAGCCAAGCTGGTGCCAAACATAATGCTCTGCTTTCCTTTGGACCACATTAGCAAGGCAAGAGTTGTCTGGGGAGCCCAGGATCTCCAGACACACTGCCCAGGCTTGTGCCCTGGGAAGGTTCACTTCGGTGCTGCTAACGAAGTGGTTGGTTTCACCCCCGGAGGTGCACTCCATTGTCTCTCAAGACAGATGGATACCAACATGTCAATCCCTGGTCTCAAGTATCCTTCCTCAGTGTTTAGATCAATGCATCTTTACAGTGTGATCCTGCAGTGGGGCAGACAGTCCAGGATTCAAAGGGTGTTGATAACTTTCAGATCCATAGCCACTGTGGTTTAAAAATCTGGTGCCTGAGCATATTAGTGTGGGGGGATTTGTCAGCTGCCAGAGTGCTAGCAGAAGGCACCCAGAGGCTTTTCGACTGTGATACTCAAAAACTAGGAAACAATGTTGTTTCTATTTGTAGATATTTTGAAGTGAGGAGGAGTGACTAAAAAAAAACCCCTCAGTTTAGATCTAACTAATTATTTTGAGATGACAAAACAGCTCATATTCACAGCATCTTCTCTGAAACGTGTTTTGCTTTCTAACTGCCAAATGCAGAGCCTGTTTCCTTGATCCTAGTTGATGACACACAAAACATGCTTACCAGGGTAGGATTAAAGATCCCTCATGCCTTGGCATTGATTAGGAAGAAACAAATCCTAAATCAATGGACTTCTCCTTTGCATACCATCATTCAGACATGGCCCAGAGAACTTGAGATATATCACCTGTCCCCTGAGCTGATTTGTATGGTTAATGGCTCAAACTTCAGGAGCATCTCTTGCGAAGTCCAGTATGTCTTATTAGCTTAATCAGCACTGTAAACATGGATACACTGGCTAACTGGAATTCCATCATGAGAGCACACTGGGGAATGTGAAGTATGGAAAATATACAAACATTGAACAAAAGGATCCTTGGGTTAAGGATGCTTGCTGACAAATACCCAAAGGGAGTAATTCTGCTGGCAGGAATTAAACCTCATACAGCTGCCTGCCAGTTTCCCTCTGCACTCTGACCATGTACAGATTTCTAATTTGTAGATGTTTTAAGTTATATGTACACTTTCCTTGGTCAGTTCAGATTCCCAGGCATGTAGAATTCCCTGGATTCTGATCCTTGACTCCAGCTGACCCTGTGTACCTCCACTTGTGATGTTGGACAAGGTCTTCAGGGATGCATGTTTGGTCCTGTTGTTTGCAGTGTTGATGCCACATCAATTCAGATGTAAGAGGGACAAAAAGTGAGTTGGAGATGTAGCCTTTGTTACTTAGGCTTGTTCTAGTTTGGAAATGAACTGATTTATTTACAGTATTCCATTTTACGCTTTTCCATTCCGCGAACTTATAACACATCCATTTCCCTATATTCTGTATCTGACATTGTTGCAGACTGAAAATGGCTCTGAAGATATAAGGTGCATCCTGTTGTTGAGCTATGGGCCTGCTGTTATCAGCAATGTGTTTTGTTTGCCACATATTGTACTCACTTTATCCTCCCAATCATTCATGGATTCATTCTATGGTATACCTTCCTGCTCTCACCAATGTGTTTCTCATTTCCCTGTAGGCATCACCTGCTGCAAGAGCTCTGTCTGAAGGATGCCATACATCATTATCACCCCTCCCCTCTATGGTACACTATCCCACCACCACCACTCAAGCTAACACCCTAGGTGAACCTCCACCACCTTCCCATATGTCTTGTGGGAGGACAGTGTGAGAACTATGTCCAAGGGGTTCTGCCCTATGAGGAGAGAGGAAGGGGCTTTATGTGAGAATGGCTGCTCCAGGGCAGGAAAAGCAGAGGTGATACGCGTGGGAAGAGGCAAAATGTTTGGCATTGCTCTTTGAATCTTTTAAATGTCTCCAGCCATATTTCCCCTGCTTTCTCTGCTCCATTCCTGTCACGTGGCTTTAGGTTTAAACCATCCCTTACCATGTGCATCCATTGGAGAGCTGCCATTAAGGAGGAAGAGGGTCAGGTAAGGGCCATATTAGGTAGAAAGCATGAGCTCACAAGGAAGTTGTATGAATTTGTCATGAGCTCCCCAGCAGAAGCACTTGAGGTACTAACTTAAGAGTTCTGTGGCTATCGCTAGTCAAGCTAATCAGTGTTTAAATATTCATCTCCAGTCTGTGATTTGGTTAGCTACTTGCCACTTACCAGAATTGGTCTTTCTTAAATGTGGTACCTGATTTAGCAAAGTTCTACTTTCAGTGATTACTTTTACCTTACAGTGATCCTTAATCAAATGTTACTAAGGTCTATATCTGCCCCAATACACCAACATCTAGTAAAATACAACCTTGCCTGACGTATCTAGTTGTAAATACTCTGCAGTGAGTTTGGAGCATCTTTTCATATGGGACAGAAAGGGAAATGCTTGTCTTTATCCTAGAGCTTGTTTACACAGTAGGATAGAATCTCTTAATAATATTTTTTTATATATTGAATGGATAAACTCAGCTTTGGTTCCTCTATTACTGCTTTGGAGATACACACAGGTTGCCAGACTGGGTATTTCAGGTTTTCTGTGCACCTCCTCTTTTCGATTCTTATGCTGTGCAGGTACTGACCATGGCAATGTTTATGTGGCAGATTGCTGCAAAAAGTGACAGAACATACCAAGGTGAGGAAAACACCTCACATTATTCCAGGCACCTCACTTTTAAGTCACTACAACCTTGTGAGTTCTGTGTGCAAGGCTGGGGCTGAAGCTTTAAGGGGTTGTTATCTCTGAAAAAAAATCATTGTGTAAACAGCCCCCAGGAGAATGTCTGTAAAGCTGATCTGAGACCAGATTTTGAAGGCAGCAATGTTGCTGCTGTATGAGTGACAGTTTAAGGGGTCTCAAGGCCTTCTCTTTGTTCAGTCCTCAATCAGTTTGGAGCTAAGATGAGACAATTGCCCATTGTCTTCCATGTGTTACCGTGTGCCACTAGTTGGGTTAACAGCATGTTAATATTGGCAAAAGGAATATGACAGCAGTGCATCTTATTAATATTTGAGCATGTTGCAAATTCTGCTGTTTAGTCTGAAATGTGTATCCGTTTTTCCAGTGTAATTTATAGCACATTATTTTCATCTGTGTCATGTATGACAGAGCCTCCTATTAAAGCATTCTTTTATGAATCTCTGATAAGCAAATTCACTGATTGGTAATTAGATTCACCCCCTGCCTTAATTGAAGGAGTCATTGCAGTTTAATTAATATTGGGCTCAAAATATAAAAGTGAAAATGAAAATAAATCTATATTCAATAGTTTAAGCTGCATCCTGGCTCTTCAGTTTTGTTTGCTTGTAGCATGGATTCTTAGAAACAAGCACAAAAAAGCAATGAATTACTGTTAGTTTTGTTTTTTATTTCTTTATTTGCTTGCTCATGTTCAGAAAAGCAAGTAAAGTATGCTTCCGTATAAAAATATAGGTAAAAACTTTGTTTTTGGAACTAATTCCTATACTTTTCGTTGATGTCGTTATAGAGCATGGGGATTCTCAAAACCTTTGCAAACCAGATAACGGGATAACAGCTTCTTCTAATATGTGTGAATGTGTAGAAAGGTTTGGGTAATGAAGCTGAATGCTAGAATTTTTCTATTTGCTGCTTGACAGTGAACCTGGCCCATTGTTTAAATTATGAACAGTTGGGTAATATGAGCACTGGATGAAGTCTTTTCTGTTTGTTTGTTTGTTTGTTTGTTTGTTTGTTTGTTTGTTTGTTAAAAAAATACATTTCCTTACACCTGTACCCCACCTATCATGGAACAAACCCAAGGCTGTGTACCTGTGGCTCCCAGACAGTTTCTCATTAAGGCATTGGGCAGACCCAGACCTGCTTAGCAGCAGCAAGGCAATGGTGTCATGTGCTTTCAGACCATACCCAGTTTACCTAATGGCCACCTGTCATTTTGAAACCTGTGATAATAGTGCACAGTGTTTTCCTCTTGTAAGATGCAAACCATGTCTTTGAGGCTTGGCTGGTAAGTGTCTCGTGCTGATTGTTTAAAGGTAGTGTATCTTGTCAAATAAAAAAGATTCCTGTGGATGGCAAAATGGCTTTGCCATTCTTTTTGAAGTTCTTGTGAAGCAGCTGACTTTTTGGTTTTGATGGAATGATTACAATGTGGATTTTTTTTTAAGTGCATAGATAAAACATATTGCCTTGGTTCCCTGAGCAACATCTTGGATCCTCTAGGGCTTGAAAATGCCAGCTGCCACTGAGCCCATGCAGGAGTGGCAGGACAGGGCTGCTTACTGGGATGGGAAAGGACGGCGGAGAAGTTGGGACTGTGCAGCCGAACCAACGGAAGCACTAGATTGGCTCTGCCTGACTCCTGCACAGCTCCAACCTCACCACTGCTCTGCCCCATCTCCATACCATCCTAGTAGGTGCCAGTAGCACCAGTGTTAGGAAAGTGGCTTTGTTGCACCACCTCGGCTGCTCCTTGGCCCATAAAAGGGTGTGGCAGTGTAAGAGCGGAGCTCCTGCAGGACATTCTTATTCTCCCACCCATCATCTGGACTAGGATCAGGGCAGATTTCTTAACCTGTGATCTCTGAATGGAGGTAAACCTTTACTGATAACACCAAGCACAATTCTAGTGGACTAGAGTCACTAGACTAAACTGGAAGTGCAGTAGCTATTCCTTTCCTTCTGCTGTCCATGCCTTGCTGTTTCAGCAATGACCCCTTTACTCACTGAAGTGTAGTAATAAGCATGAGGCAAGTGGGTTAAAGTTCAACAGAGCATGCTCCAGGCACCATGATTTTTCATTGTCACGATTTTTCACCCAGCTTTTTCTGTGCACAGAGACAGTCTGGTGTAGGGAACTTGGGGATTTTTTGTTATCTAATGTCAAGCATCCAGATGCAGAGATGCTGATAATTTCTACAAAGTAGAAGCATTGTTCAGCTCTTCACAAAGCTGCCTTTGAAGCATTTCAAAGGTTTGAAAATAGAATCTATTTTTTTCCTGGCTTCTGCAAATTGACTGCAACACGACAATGCAGAATGCTTTCTAATTTCACGGGAGTGCTCTACAACAGAGTGCTTCATAAATATTGCTTTGTCCTCTCCAAGTGCAAGCTACCCCCCCCCCCCAGCTTCAAAGGGAGGAAGGAAAGCTGGTAAACTCTGCATCTCTCAGTTTTAAGCTCAACTTCTCTTGACTCTACACGAATTTCCTTTCAGTCTTGTGGCATCCTCTGCATTAATTGTGCAAGGCACATCAACTGGGCTACCAGCTGCTCTTGCAAACCAATTGCATGCCTTGCAGCATTCCTGAATATAAGCATGAAGAGTAAAAGACACTGAATGTGTGAGGATGGGGAGGAACTAATCAGAACTATATTGAGAAACTTAAAATGGGAAGACATGAGGCTCTGAGAAAGGAAAACAGAAGCCTATTCTTTAGGGCATGATTATTCTTTCTTAATAAAACATTCCAGATGAGCCATTAAAGAGTCTGGCTCGTGTTCCTTGGAGTGAGCATTACATAGGAGAGTTACCTGCAAAACAAAATTTTACCAGTCTCCAGATGCTCCAGAGATGTGAAACCTCTTAAACAGTAGCTAAAGCAAGATGATTATCCTAAGTCAATGCAAGACAAGTCACCCATTAAGTACAATTCCAAGGTCCGGTAGTCTCAGTGATTCCTCCCTGAATGCACTCAGAACTATGCAAGCAGGCGTACACCACACACACTGGTCACACGCATGCATGGAGCCTCAGACTTTCCAGAAGTAGGAGGCTTTGCCTGGCAAAGCAGAAATTTGTCTGTTGTTTCCTTCTGTTCTTCCCTGCTGCTGGATGAAGCGGGGAATAGAATTTCCCATCTAGCAGCAAGTAGCTGAGCCATGAACATATTGCCATATAGATATCCAGGAAGCAGCTTGTTTTTTAACACCAGTTTAGGGAAACGAGGATTAAGCCCCACCCCACTGAATTGCATTTTTTCATTTGATGGTTGGTTGTTGCAAAGGTACTTTTGAAGCTTGCTGTTGCCTAAAGTGGTAGAAGGGCATCTGTGTCTACTTCCATCACTTGGGGTTGACTTGCACTCTAGTCAGCCTGGATATTGGTCTAGTGCCCTATGCGTTAAACTGTTGGCCATCCTGGTGATGCCTGTCTGTTAAGCCACCATTAGCCACAGCCATATGTGTACCAAAGGCAGTAATTTTGTTCATTCTGGGGAAAAGGTAATCCAAAAGTGATTGAATAATGTGGCCCTGCAATCATTGCCCTTACAGTGCATTTCTGTCTTACTTTGTGATCCTGGAACTGCTTCACATAGCTCACAGTTGAGCCTTCCTGGAAGTTGAAGGCCCAGTCCATTAGCTAGGATTAAATTATTCCTTGGATATTGCATGTCTTCTGCATGGACATCTCCTAACCTTCCTTCAAGCTCACTAGATTCTCTGGACCCAGCAGCTGATGGTTGCTTGTACAGTACAGTATGTGTTCACTGCCTGGAACAGAGAATTGCACTGTTTTAGAAACATGGTTCCTCTCTGCTGATTTGTACACAAGAAAAGCTGGGCATGGATCAGCACCAGAAGATGGACGAAATATGGAGTGTATGTCAGTGTTTTTCAACCTTTTTTGGGCAAAGGCACACTTGTTTCATGAAAAAAATCACGAGGCACACCACCATTAGAAAATGTTAAAAAATTTAACTCTGTGCCTATATTGACTATATATAAAGTAATTTTTCAATTTTTCCCACGGCACACCAGGCAACATCTCGCGGCACACTAGTGTGCCGCGGAACAGTGGTTGAAAAACTCTGGTGTATGTCATCCAGACACTTCACTGAGTCTAGGGGATCACTACATGGCAGATGTGGGTCTTCAGCCCAAAGTGGTATGTTTTAAAGCTCTTGGGAGCCCAGAAGGGTCTAGCACTCACAGTTATCCTAGCTCATTTCATGAGTTACTGGGTTTAAGAACAAATGATTAACAGCACTGTAAGTGTCATACCTATAACGACAGCAATGCACTGAAATTTTATCCTCTGGTATTGTTTGGTCTTATCATTCCTTCATTATGGGTCACTTATTATAAGCTGGTGTGTCTGCTTCCTATTTGGCTCTAATGCCCCTACACTGCAGTGTTGCTTGTTCTTTAGTGAAAACAAAAATTAACTGCAGAAATACTGCAGTTATTGGTTTGCATAAGAGAATGGTTTTCATTTCTTGTTTTGAATGCAATAGAAGGTATCCTCATAAAAAATTCACATGGCAGGATGGACTGATGCCTCTGGACATGGTTTCTTTTAATAGCTGGGCTTCTCTTGCCACAGGTGCACCAGACCCCACTGCAGGGGCAAGTATCGATGATGAGAATTGCTGGCATTTGGATGAGGAACAGGTTCGAGAGCAGGTGAAGCTGTTCCTCTCCCAAGGAGGGTACTATGGCTCTGGAAAGCAACTCAATTCCATGTTTGCTAAGGTGAGGCATGGCTTTCTTCTTCCCTCCCCCAAAAGCTCTGCACCCATGTGGGTTTCATAGTGCTCCTTCACTTTGCAGCTGTTGTCCTTAGGAGCTCCAGAAATCAACTTCTGGTGCTTTTCAGATCACTTATTTTACTCTTTACAGGCATTGGTGTGGTTTAGATTGCATACTATAGGAAGCATAGTGCCCCTTGCTAGTTTGTCACTAGAAAGGTCCACCCAGAAGAACATACCGGTAAATCAACTTATTTTAATACTATGAAATAAATAAATGTAGCCACTAACTATTTTTTTTTTATAAGAATTTATTGGTTTTACAACAAACAACATACAAATATAACACCCACATTAACCCTCCCCCAACTAGAAATAAACAAATACACAAATACCAATAATTCTTCTTCTTTTGCTGTAAAAAAAAAATTTCTTGGTCGAATCTTGGTACAGACTTCCCCTGCCTTTTCACCTTCGGTTCCAATCCCAAATATTACTTTAATAACATCTTATACCATCTTGATCTTAAAAAATCCAAATATCTAAAAATTAAAATCAAAAGCTTCTTTTTAACAAATCTTGTTTCTTAATAAACAATATTTTCCCATTCTTAACTTAACATAGATCAAATCATGTTATAACTTAATATTAATTCCACACAAGATTCTGGTTCTTATCCCCTTATTTTCAAAATAAATCATAACAAATATCTTCATTCACTATAACTGCTGTTAGTAACAAAAATTTAGAGTACCTCTTTTCTTTCTCTAAAAACTCAAAGTCTTGACACACCGGTTTCAGGTTACCATAATACATTCTTTCCTTTATACCTTAATATCATTCACCCTATCCCCCTTCTGTCCATTTCTTTGGTCGTCTTGCTCCAGAGCTGCTCCTCGAAGTATCCTTTTTCTTTACATAACCACAGATCCAGACTAAGTCCAAAGTAGTCCTTGCATAGAACATCGGGGTGCACACCTTTTCCCCCAGCCTCTCCGGTTCATCATCACATTCTTCTTTTATTTGTAAATATGAACATAAAGTTCTCACCTTCGCTCCCAAGCTCTCACCTCGGGAGTTAGTTATAACAATTTTCTCCGTCCTGGGTCTGCCACCCCCAAGGGACGATCCATTACTCCGGAGTAGCCATACCTTTTCATCCTGTTGTTCAATCAGCCCCTTCAGTTCTGTGCCAAGGCTCTCCTCCAATGCAGCCATTTCCTGTACAGTCTCCTCTGTGGGATATAACTTTTTTGACATATGACAGTTCAATATCTCCATTTTTCGGTTGAGCAGTTCCAGTCTCAATAAAATAGTCCTTTCTTCATGGGTCATTTCACAGTTCGTAACCAAGTCAAAACAAAGCCGAGCATGGCAGAAGTGGGCATAGGTGTCAAATTGCAGTTTCGGTTCTCAGACTTCTCCATCTTGCCAGTAACTTTCCATTCAGTCAGAGTCTTTCACGGCCATTTTCCCCCGAATCCAGGGCGCAAGAACCAAAAATTTTTAAAAAGAGATACTGTCCACCAGTTTAATCCCCAAAGGGGAAAACCATAAGTCTCACTTATCCAATTTTAAATACTTTGTTGCCATCGCTGTAACAGCAGTCTCTTAAGCTGGTTATTTTCTATCTCCCGAAGGGAAAGAGGCAGGCTCCCTTTCCAAATGTCCCCCAGGTCGTCAACACAGCACAAAAACAGATCCCATCCAATACTCACGACACCGGGATTCTTAAACTCCAACTTTGACAGGTAGAACGTTAACGCACATCGCGGGGGCAACCGCCGCTTCGCGTCCCGGTTGGGGCTTGTCCCCTGAAGCCCGGCTCCGTTTTCCCTTCACCCCCACTCCCCCTTTACAGGGGGAGCGAGGGAAGGGTTCGGAGCCATAGTGGGCATAGCCGGGGAGCCCAGGGTGCGGGACGCTCTTCCCGCACCCTATCGGAGCCCCGCTTAGCGGTAGCGGGGCTCCAACCCCCGGGACGGGCTGGGTCGCCTCGCAGCCGAGGCAACCCACGACCGCTCCGCCATTGCGTCGCCGCCGGAAGTCCAAATGTAGCCACTAACTAATATGGTAACTAAGGGTGTTGATAGCTTCACCACACCATGACATACCAAACTTATCCCTGGCTTAGATATCCCTGCCATTGCCAAACACTGATATCACAAGTGCATTATATCATGTATGATATTCAGGTCATTTTGAGTTGATGAATGTGTAGTACACATACATTACATACACATACCTTTTCTGTTGTTCTAGAAAACTGGGTTGACAGAGCTCTTAGTTGCTGGTATAAAGAAAACAGTCCTTTTTTTTGGTACGTTTTTAGATGGATGATGATGAGACACTGTAGTCCTGGAATTATCTATTGGTGTATGGGTCTGACAGACATAGCCCATCCCAGCAGACATAGCCCATCCCTGCCAAGCAGCAGAGAAGTTGGGAGTGGTCCTCTCCATTGCAGTCCCTGAGGTGCTATGAAGAGAAAAGCACTATATGTGCTCTTCAAAAAAACAGTTTTCAGAGAGCAAACTCCAAAGAGCAGAGAGAGCAGTTTCCCCTCCCATTGAAACACTGGGGTATGAGGAGCTCCTGCCAGCCCAGTGCTGTGGTGGCAAGGAAAGCCCTCCACTTCCTGAGGTTCCTCTTCTCCATCTAGCATGGTGCCTTTGCTAGGTTTTATCCATTTAAATCTCCTTCCTTCAACTAGAGCCCATTCTTTTTTCTGTATTGCACCATGTTGCTGAATCAGGAACAATACTTGAAACTGAACTTAGATTTGTTCATTCAAGTTTTTGGGGATTTTCTTTCCCAGTGAAGTCGGCTTAATATCTTGGCTTGTTCGAAAGGTGTTGACTGTAGTTTTCCTTGTTAGATGAAATGCAAAACTATATTGAATGGGAAACTTCCTGGTTTGTTTACTCATGCTTTGGAGGGAATGCCTCATCCATATCTTGGCTTATTAAACCAAGAGATGATTATCCAAACTCTCCCACTATGCAGGTCTTCCACACTGCTTCTCATACTTCCTGTTTAACCATTGCAATGTAGAGAATGAAGCAAAGCCACCCTTAGAAATGAGACCATGGAGCTGAAACTGCTCCGTCTACTTTCCTCTCGCAGGTAGCTAAGTGGGGAATGAGGGTGAGGCAAAAGAAATGGGCCAGTTTTCAAAGCAGGAACATCCTAGGAGTCGATAAATGGTAGATTTCCTCTGTAAGTCAGATTGTGCCTCTCTCTTGATTCTCGAGGGAGAGATTTCCTAGTTTGGATTGTCCAGCTGCCCTTGAATAGACTCAGATTAGATGAGGCTTGCTTCTTAGTGATATGTCTTCACAACTATTTAAGGTAGCATGTTGGTCCATAGAAGTATGTAGTTCCACAGGCATACAAAATATAGTTCCCATCTCTAAATGCATTCTGCATGTAACTGAAATAACACCTCTTTTCCTCCGCTGCCTTAGGTCCGTGAAATGCTGCGCATGAGAGATTCCAATGGAGCCAGGATGCTTACACTAATAACTGAACAGTTCATGGCAGATCCACGGCTTGCTCTCTGGAGACAGCAAGGAACTGGCATGACGGACAAATGCCGACAGCTTTGGGATGAGCTAGGTGAGTTTCCGTTCTCTGCATGTCCCATTAGAGAGAGGCCATGATGGGCTGCATGACATTTGCTGGTCTGCTCTGGGCAAGTGGCTTCTGGAGGCAGCTAGACACTGTACAGAGGTAGGCATGAGCATTCCATAGGCAACTGTGTACATGAGACAGAGAATTATTTTGAGGGGAAGTTGATTGAAGAAGTAAACTTTTCCCTTCAGATTTAGCGACACAGGAAACTTCCTGATACCAGGTCAGATTATTTGTCCAACTAGCTTCGTATTCTCTGCAGCTATTCAGGGTCTCCGACAGAAGCCTTTTTCTCATCATCTGCCAGATTCTAATTTAATTGGAAATACCAGCAATTGAATGTGGGAGCTTTTTATGCAAAGCATATGCTCTAAAACTGAGCTATGGTGCCTCCCCAAGATATGGTTGTCCCCGTCCCCTTTTCACAGGCTTGTCTTGCAATTTAATATCTGAGTTTGGAGAAACTTTTGCCCTCCTGTTCTTTATCTGCATAGGAAATGAGTAATGCATAGAAAGCTAGCTTGCCTGCAGGCCACATCTTTGCCTTTTAGCAGCCAGGGCAAGTGCCTGCCACTGTCAGTTAGCGTAATAGAGGCCTGTAGGCTGCCATGCAAACAGCCTCTTTGAACTTTGCTTGTGGCTGAAAACTGGGGAAGAGATTTATTTTCCAAGACAATCTGCCATAGCCTTTTATTTGGGAGATGGTGGTTGAGTTTGGATGTCACAATAAACCATGGTTTATCTTGATGAGAAAGAGCTGCAGTGAGCCTTTAGCACTCTTTCCCCTCGCCCTCCCCCCATCTGGCCGGGCTGCAAGAAAGAGATTGGAAGCTTCAGCTTCCATTTTTCACTAACTGCAGTTTAACCAATGCTTTGAAGTGGGCTTGTCTCAAACAAACCATGGTTAGCATTAACCACAATTTGTCAGTTTGGGACAAAATGACAAGTTGTGGTTAATCTGAAACAAAAGTGAAGCTTCCAAGCTCTTCATGACTGCTAGTAATGGGGAGTGTGTGAACCCGAATTGTGGATTGGTCCTGTTATAATAAAGTTGATCAAATAAACCGTGTTTATTATGATGTCCAAATGCAACTGCTATATATTTCAGGGCAGCTAGTATTTATCCTGCAAGCCAAGAAGCCTGCTGTTTCTATCGGCCAAATTGAGTAGTGTTTGATCCAGATTTGAAATGAAAATAGTGCTGCAGCCCAGGCCTGAAGTACAGCCGAGATTGTACTGTTAGAGGTGATGAGAGGAATATTGTTGCCAGGCTGAACCCAGCACTGTGTTTGATCTTTAACAGAGAGAAAGAGAGAGAGACCAGGAGTGCAGTTCTGTATATCGGAATACTCAATGCAACTCGTCAGTATAAATGTGTATATTTTCATGTATAATCTTGGCTGGGATAGCAGTAAGAGAGGGGGACACAGAGTGACAAGGGAAAGGAGGACTGAGAGCCCTGGAGCAAGGAAATATGTGCCCACTGACCCCCAAAGAGAGCTCTGAAGTCCAGACTCGCCTTTCACAATTGTTTCTAAGCATTTAGCATATACTGCCTACATGTTTTCAGGGTTTTCTTTGCATTCGTGAGAGGAAGCCTGTTTTTCAAGGTTTGTGCCAGATCCAGCAAAATCCTGTGGAAGCAACACTTCATAAGTGGCACTGCAAACCTGTCAGCCCAAAGCAGGTTATCTGTATGGAAAGGCATAATAAGGATTGAAGAAACTATTCTTTGCACTTCTGGTTTAAAGTATGCATTGCTACCTTTTAGAGATGGTTTGCAGATTGTCATTCTCCCTTCTTTTGGACAAGCCAGAAAATTCCTATCCTCAGCCCCCCACCCCAGCTGCCATGTCTGTTTGGGCTGTGTGGAGCATGGTCCCAAGACTGTTGCAGGTACATATTAAATCATGCTCACAACATCAGCTAGGTGACAAACAACATAGGCTGCTTCTCCTTATTTGGAGGCTGAGTGCTCCCCCCACTATGACATTGCTGTGGTGTGTGTGTGTGTGTGTGTGTGTGTGTGTATGTGTGTGTGTGTGTGCTTGCCCAACCATTTAAACATAAAGAGAGAAGCAAGCACCATCAAGAGAGGATGGAATGTGTGAGCCAGAGGCTCATTCATGTACCGTATTTTTCGCTCCATAGGACGCACTGGACCATAGGGCGCACCTCATTTGTAGAGGAGGAAACAAGAAAAAAAATTTTTTTCTGGTTTTCCTCCTCTAAAAGCCCTGCTGTTGTTTTTTGGGTTGTTTTTTTTTAGGATCAGCTAAAAGTTTTGCAGCTTTTTTGCAAAGGGAAAGCCCTGGCTTTTTTGAGGATCAGCTAAAAGTTTTGCAGCTGTTTTTGCAAAGGCAAAAGGCCTTTTTTTGAGGATCAGCTAAAGGTTTTGCAGCTTTTTCTGCAAAGGGAAAACCCTGTTTGTTTGTTTTTTGAGGATCAGCTAAAGGTTTTGCAGCTTTTTTTGCAAAGGGGGAAAAGCAAAGAGGAAAAGCCCCATTTTTATGGGGTTTAACTCACATTTCTGAAAAATCTTAAAGAAAGGCAGCCATTTCTACTGTTTCCAGACAGATAATCTAATCGGCCAGTCACATGTCCTGGGGAAACAAACAACCTCCCTCTGCAGCACATTCAACAAAGGAGGGCGGGGCTGAAAGGGAGCCGGGACTCTTATCTCTCTCTCCCGATCTCTTGCTGATAAGCTGCTGAGCGGGTCCTTTCAACACTCCCTTTTCTCTTTGTAAAATAAAAAACACAATCTGCTTTTGGCCCCTGGGCAATTCAGCTCCAGGGACCACCATTCGCTCCATAAGACGCACAGATATTTCCCCTTACTTTTTAGGAGGAAAAAAGTGCGTCTTATGAAGCGAAAAATATGGTAATTCCAAATCATGCTTTGTGTAGCAAGGCTGCCCCAACCCTGCTCCTTAAACCTTTGCTGCCTCTTATGTACCTTATGAAAATTATGCATTCCTTCTATCCAGAGCCAAAGAATACATCTCCCTTTTGAAGGCTGCAAACAATACTGGTCCACTGCCCCTCAGTAAGGCATCTCAACCTTTTCCTTTATAGGTTGGGGTGGGGGACACCAAGTTAGAAAGCCTTCTTTTATATTCCAGAAAGGCCTTACTGATCTTTGCAGGAAGAAGAAAGCTGGCTGTCCTGAACTACATTCTTTCAAGCTCAGGCTGAATTATTTGACTTAAAAACCTCTATCTAGTTTGCAATGTGAACTGAGATCTATGTTAAGCATAACAGCATCAACAAAGGTTCAGCTAGCCTGGGAAGCCCAAAAGTGAGACATGAGCTCAATAGCCCTCTCTGCATCTTGCTCTTAAGCAACTGGTACTGTATTCAGATCCATGGTTCATGGAAAGGAGGGCTTTTATTTCCAGTAACTGTCGGACATTTCTTTAAAGCACAATGGTGTGTGCAGATTATTCTGCCAGTTGAAACGCAAGAGCAAAGCTAATATTGCCATTGCTTGAGAATCTTTGGAGCTTTAATTGGTGCAGTGCACTATTGGAGATTAGATCCTAATTGTGAGAAGTAGATTGAAAACAGTTGGACTACAGCTTGACCTTAATCTCTCTGGAGACGGTTTATGTATTTCCTTTGTTTACAGTTGGGGATTGGGCTAGGTTTGCAGGGGGGTGGGGTAGAGAGAATAAAATGAGGGGGAAATAGGCTTAGTTCAGATGAAACACAAAACAAACAAGCCTCAGGCTCCACAAGCTCCAATTACCTCCCACACTTCCTGGTTTTCCATAAACTATAATTTGTCATTTGTTTGGACTCAAGTCAATAGAGGAAGAGGAGGGAATGTGTGAGCCCGAGGCTTGTTCTTGTAGCGCCAGATTATGGTTTGGCATTATTACATATGGACTTTGGGTTTTGGTTTCAGTTCAGTCAGTGGCACTGTGGTCACCTATAGCCTCTCCTTATGATGGTGGTGTTCAAGATTCCTGTCCTCAGAAACATCTGCACATTGCGGAGGGACTTGGGAGTGTGTTTCTAGGCACATTCTCAGTTTGTGTCAGCACCAGTGAGGCCTGGGGCGGCGGGGGGGGGGGGGGGGTCCTAAGCTGCTACTCTATGCATGGACAAGTCCTTTCTCTGCCATTACAAATAATATCCGTATGGAACTCCTTATGGGCTTCTGTGAAATCCTGGCCATGGAAAACTGTGGTCTTAAGAGAAAAATTGTAAAGTTTTCCTTTTCTTAATCTACTATCATTCTGATAAAAATTATTTTTTAAAAAAGATCTGAAGGATAGACGATAGTTGAGTATACTTATGCCTATGTGAGAAAGATTTTGAAAGAGAGAAGAAGGTTGTGCTAAGAATTTTTGTTATGAGATTTCATCGAAATGTATTTGATAAATAAATACATTGGTAACAGTATACTATTTTGAGTGGAAGGAGCAGCTTTTTTTATAAAGTGCAGCTAAAGGGTTTACGGTGAGACAGTCTTCTGGAATTGTGTCCATTTAAAATGGATTGTGTCTATTTAATTTTTTTAAGTGGGGCTGTAGCTCAATAGAGAATGTGCTTTGTATTCATAAGATCCCAGGATCCCTCTCCAGGTTAAAAAAGGACACAAGGAATTATTCTGGGTGGATTGGACATTACTGATAGATAAACCAGCACTGGAAGGCAAGTTCATGTGTTCAAGATGATATGGGCAATTTTAATATATGCACCTTTTCAATGTGATATGGAAAAGCCAGTTGTGCAGTGACATAAATAGCAGTACTGATTACCAGGGTTTTTAGTATATGTACCACTTGGGCTAATTTTAGTCTTAACCACTCCCATGTGAACACTGCTGTGTCCTTTTCCATGGTGCTTTCTGTGAAGCTGTAACATTTTAAATACTGCTTACACCATGCATATCATCCAGTCTTGGAAAGTAGTCTGAAAGGCAAGGTATAACATTTTCAGATTAGATAGAGTGCCCATGTATTTTTTTTAAAAAAAGATAGAGTGCCCATGCACACCAGCACTGACATCTCCAAGGATATGCCAGCGCGGATGTTCTGCCTGCACAGTTGGGTGGTGCACAAGACATGGAGCATTTAAACACACCACATTAAGATGTCCTTTTGGTAGCTCTTACATGAATGTGATAGCCTTAAAAATGGCTCAAACTCAAGCAAGCATTGATAACATTAGTCATACTCCATGAGTTCTAGTTTGAAGAGAGAAACATACTTTAGCTAAAATCTACCTGGTTTTGGAAAGGGTGGATCTTTATCATTCATTTGAGAACCAGCTAAAAAATTTCTTTAAAATTGATCAATGAAGCTTAGTCCCCTAAACCAAATAATCAGGTGTTCAGCATGCATACAGAGGCTAGGTGAGGGCAGGGCAGTTGAAGACTGCAGACCTAGAGACAGGCCAAGTATCGTAGGCTACCACAGATTGCAGAATAGGCTTAGTTTGCAGACTGAGTTGCTGCAGAACATGCAAAGCACAGCATCCATACAGGTTGTCAGTTTTTCCTCACTCTTAGGCTCTGAAATAATGGTCTCAGCAGCAGTCAGGGCTTGCGCTAGAAAGACTGTTTCACATCTAGCACAGAATATACCGGTACTGGTTCTCATTCCATTTCCTTCAAAGCATATCCATCTTGCTCTCTATCAAAGGTAACATAAGGTGGACACCTGGTAGCTTACTTTGCATTGGTATTGTCCAAGAGGTAGGATACTATTGAAGATTGAACTTACGCCAGATTCAGGAGTTCAGGTCAGGGATGTCTTGTTATTACTTGCACACTTTTCAGAAACCAAACATGGGCAAGTGTAATCTGATCTGCTTCCTTCTTTGCTTGCTGCTGGTAGCAAAGCACTCTAAGCCTCACTTCAGTGGCAGTTCCTGCATATCAAACTTGTGTGATAGTGGTTTCATTTACATGTCATGGTAGACTAAGCTATGACTTACCAGGACTGTGAAAAGATGCTTGTTCGTGGAGAGGAACTCATACCTGCTTTGTTCCTCTCTAGTCTTTCCAGAACAGTGCAGCAGCTAAGCCAAGGAAACCTGGAATCATGGTTAAGGTTTGTTCTCCTTAACTATGATCTGTTTGTGGGCATCAAATAATTCTTGCAGATCTTAGGGTCATGTGTAGCTTGTCAGTTAGCTAACCAAATTCCTACACAGTTCTCACATGCAAGTTTGCCATCTATGCATAGACACAAATTCTGCACTCCAACTCCTGGATTCTGTCATTCCAAATCTGAATAAAGTTCTGTCTTTCTTTTCTCATCGTGTCCCCTGCTGCAAAAGTGCACATTCATGCAACAAATCACTTATGAGAGCTAAATAGATATTGAAATTGATGTGGACACAACAACTAGAGAAAAGGCATAAGCCCAGCCAGCCTTGTTCACACTGGATAGCTATGATGGTTTATAATTAACATCATACCTGTATTTCTGTCTATATAAAAATATCAATGTTTGTAAGTTGAAGTTGGATATTTGCTGAAATAGAGACATTCTAAACAGTGCCAGTGTAGGTTTCTGCTGTTACCACACAAGTTGACAAACTTTTTTTTGTTGATTCTGTAAGTCACTATTGGTATCTTGAGGAAGCATGCAATTTCCAGGTAGCACTGCTGCCGTTTCAGCATTCACAAGAGAGATGTACAACATTGATATGAATGAATAACAAATTATACATTTATTGTCCAAGAAACATATTGTGCAGAAATGATTTGTGCTTTATTACTTCAAGGAAGTACCGCGATACTACTGGGCTCTGACCAGTGTTCTGTGTTAAGTCATATGTTGATGACACACATTCTGTGTAGCTTATTACCCTCCCCCAACACAGTAACTAGTATCAGATTTCAGAACAGGGCAATTAGAGAGTGGTCTATCCCCTGTCATTCACTTCCAGCAGCCTGAGGTTTCGATCAGCTGTTTTGTATAAACCCAAAGGAGAGTTTAAAAACCTGCCACCCAGGAGCCAGCTCTGTGAATTACTTTATGCTGAGCATCGTGGCACTCTCCCAGCCCTTTATCAAAAGAACTGACTATTTAAATTGGCAGCATTGGGGAAACAGCCCTGCTGCAGGCCATTGAACTCCATGGGAGGACTTGCCAGCTGGGAGACTTCAAAAGCCAGATCTATAGAGCTGCACTCTTTTACCCTGTATGAGGAAAGGGAAAGAGACTCTTAGAAGTTCAAGGATGGCTGCCCTGCATTTGTGGTTGGGCCCCAAAAGGAAATGCCAGGAACTGCCCCCAAACAGTTCCATACCGCTGCTGTTCAGAATGCTCTGGAGGCAGAAAAAAGTTCTCGTTCTCCAGAGATTTGTGGAAAAGTCTGAGCCGCTTAAAAGAAGGCCGGAGAAGGAGATTAACAGACTCTCAAGTGGGGTGAGGGCAAGATGAACAAAACAGAATGGGCAGACATGGATGGCTTTTGCTGCCCTATAGCCCAAACCTGCAACCTGCCAGATCTGAACAGAGCCCACCAGCGGTGTATGGAAGCCCACCAGGTGCTTGGCAGAGTCCCTGTTTTAGCAAACAGGCAAGTGCAAGAGGTTTACAGAGCCCCTGGTTGCCCACACATAGCTGGTGGGCTCTGTGCTGCTTAGTGGGTCATATATTATGCAGGCCTGCTGCAGTCTCTGGCTGCGAGTGGAATTGGTAATTTCCCAAGCCAGCAGGAAGAGTCCAAGTCAGTGCCAGTTGTGAGAGGAGAGCAGCCTGCTTAGTTGGAGTTGTGCAAAGCTCAAGATTAGCTCTGGATATAATGATACCTTTTCCTTACAGCATGTTCTCTTGGTGGAAATGTATGCAGGTTTTTGAGTTACATAGAACTCCTGCAGGCCATGAAATTGGCCCAATCAAACATATAACTGTGTGTGCATGTGTGTGTGTGTGCACGCGCGCTGTGCGCACACACACTTTAGGACTAGCATAAACAGCTTTCCTGCTATAGAGCTTTCACTGAAGCCTGAATTCTCTTCCTTGGCTGGAATAAGGTTCTGTACCACAGGACCAAAAGCGTGACACTATTTGTTAGTATGGTATGGTTGAAATTATCTTGCCCTTTGCATGTAACTAAGAATAAAAGCATCAATGAAGTAGACTGCAGTCCACAAAAACATATGCCATAATAAATTTGTTAGTCTTTAAAGTGCCACAAAACTTTCTATTATTATTAACCAAGAGGCATTGTATGTTGCTTTAGGGCAGCTGTGGCTAGTCTGTGGCTCTCCAGATGTTGCTGGACTATAGCTCCCATCAGCTCCTGGTACGGGATGATGAGAGTTGTAGTCCAAAAAATTAACTATCTCTTCCTTGCCTCTTCTATGCATTCTGATCACTGCTTTGTTGACAGCTATGCCAAGATCACAATAAGGAGTATTATGGCCAGCAGGGCGCTGTGAAAACTTCAAGTTTGGGGGAGTAGTTTTCAGAAATTAACATCAAAAACCTCTTCAATGCAAAATAGGCTGGAGAACAATGGCAGATGTAATGCCATTGTGATACTGCTTTTCTAAAGTGGAGCAAACGTTTACTGGGTAAAAATCAGGTTATCATTTGGAACTTCTGACTCTTGGGCTTGCTGCAGTATTTAAAACAGTCTTTGATGGTGCAGTTCAAACAGGAATTTTGTCCTGGCAGATCGAAATAATCTCAGGTGCATATGCAATTATTGTCTCCCAATTTCCATCTCTCAAGAATACAGTGGAGTTTTCTGTATGGAAAAAAATGTTGACTTTAGCGATTTATTTGCTTTTATAAATCCTTCCTCCCAATGTGCGGTGCATTTCCCTGAAGCAAGATGTGGATGTTTCTTTAAAAATTCCCCAGGTGGGGAAACATTGCATGGGGTGGGGGTAACCTTGCTGCATGGTTACACAAGATAGCAGTGAATAACTCCTCTGCATTTCTGCACCTGGTTCATTCATACAGGGGCCTTGTGGGTGTTGTGTGGTGTTAAATCCACACTGCACACTAGAAGAGAAGGGATGCTGGCTGCGACAGCTGCGGAAGTGGGGAGATATGGATGTCTGCCCGCTGGAGGATGGGAATTACGGCAATGAACTTCCCAACATCACTAGTGCACTTACTCAGAGCTCCAGTCACAGGCAAAGTAAGTTGCGGGGTGAGAGTGTCTTATCTTCTGCTATGTAATGTTTTTCACACTGGGGAATCCCAGTGTTATAACAAGCTGTTGAACAAAACAAAAAACAACAACTGGAAAGACCCTGGCTGTGCACAAATATAAAAGCTTGCTCAGGTGAGAGATTATCCCTATTGTTGCCTCTGCATGCCAGTTGGTAGACTCCTTTGTGGAAGTACCAGGGTGGAGACATGCAGCCCTGTCAGTAGGGCTTCTTCCACCCTACACACTTCATATGTGTTCTGTTTAAAATAGATCATTGAGGGGGAAACTGCTGAAATGCAATGTTGCCTGGTTTGAATTCTTAGAGCTTTTGGAATAGTGACTTTTCCCATTCTATTTCTAGGTATCTCTGGTGGCTCATGCTTTCCCCACCCCATCCATTCTCTTGCTATCCTTCTCTTATCCATTGCTTGCTGGGTTTGGGTCATGGGAGGAATGGTTTATCCATGGGAGGGCTGGTACTGCTGGTACTGGGATTGGTACTGCTGGTACTGGGATTGGTTGTTTTGCATACTACTACTACAAACAAGAACCAATACATTTAAAAAGAAGAAGTTAAAGTTCAGTGAATCCTTTCAGTGTCCTCAATATCCCCTGTGCTGCATTTCATTGTGACGAAGCCCATTCATATAGCTGGAACTTTAGGGTGAAGTCTGCACAAGCATCAGTGGTGTACTTTGGCATTGTGAAGAGTCCATTGCAACCCTTGTGGAGAGAGGAAACTGCATCTGTTTTGTTTGTAGGGCATTTAGCATTCTAAGCATAATTAGTTATTGGAAGCCTCCTCCCGTTAAACTGCAAAACACCCACAGTTTGGATAAAAACCCAAAGCTCCTTAACTATCAGCCCTCCTCACCCTTTGGCCTCAAATCTATCTCTAAATTGGACAGCTATTTAGATGAATGCATGCTGATTTGCCCTAATTAATTTATAGCAGTGGTACAATCTGGGATTTTCAAGTCTTTGCAGCAGTCCTGCTGCAAGCAGGAGGAATATATTAGATATGCGTGGTAGCAAATCTCTAGTCAATTACTTTGTTTGGATATGGTTTAATTTTTTAAAAAAACATGGTGACAGGAAATTCTGCTATTGTGGTTGTGGTTTGTTGTGGTGATGGCCACGCACCTCAGTGGTCAGACCCATGGTGGCAAACACTAACCAAGTCCATTCAACACACTTGGCTACTCTGTATGCTCTTTTCCTTGTAGACTCTTTAGCAAGGTCAAGACGCACAGTGTTCACTCGTGCCATCGAAGGTTGTGACCTGCACTGGCAGGATAGCCACCTCCAGCGGATAATCAGCAGCGACTTCTACATCTCTCCCTCTTATCAAAGGGAGGGTGAGGGCCTCCTCTTCAACTCACAAGGACAGCCTTTGTGGCTGGGTAAGTTGTTACTCTTCTTGGTAGCAGCCATTATGTTCTTGCCTGGTAGCATACTACTCTGGGGATTATGGTATGCTGAAGGAAGAATATTGTGTTTGCTCAAGAGATGACTGGAAAATTAAATTTGGAATCCTACTCTGGTAAAATAAGAAAAGTACACATTTGTGGTCACTTTAGGGAAGAACACATCATCTACTTACCTTGCGGAACCTGAGAACCTATGACATCCAGTCATTTCCTATGCAGACTTGGGTCCCTTAACAGAAAGCTAGTGCCTGGCCTCAAAGACATCTTACCTGGCCTCTGGTCCTTTTCTTGGGATACCAAGGGACAGATTAAACTAAGCAGTTGTTAGCAGGAGCCAGTGTAATGAGTCCCGCAATTGCAACAGGGTTTCCTCCCTCTCCTTCCCTGCACCTCTTAAATTGGCTTGTGGTTGGGGTTGGAAGAAGAGAAGAGAAGGTTAATGGGTGATATGATAGCCATGTTCAAATATATAAAAGGATGTCATATAGAAGGAGGGAGAAAGGTTGTTTTCTGCTGCTCCAGAGAAGCGGACACGGGGCAATGGATTCAAACTACAAGAAAGAAGATTCCACCTAAACATTAAGAAGAACTTCCTGACAGTAAGAGCTGTTCGACAGTGGAATTTGCTGCCAAGGAGTGTGGTGGAGTCTCCTTCTTTGGAGGTCTTTAAGTGGAGGCTTGACAGCCATCTGTCAGGAATGCTTTGATGGTGTTTCCTGCTTGGCAGGGGTTGGACTGGATGGCCCTTGTGGTCTCTTCCAACTCTATGATTCTAACCCCTCAAACAGAACATGGGGGAAAGAGAGGGGAGATATTTCCATCTGGCAAGCAGAAATATTCACCCTGATGGAATGGTCATATAGCACAACACTGAATTCCTTCCCTTCTTGAAACTTTCTCTTCAGGATGGGAAGAGCCTTATGCTACACAGTAGCTTAAGGCAACAGTGTCTTGGAGAAGTTTGTCCAAGGCTGTAATGCCAACAAAGACGGTTATCTGCCTGACACTAAACAGGAGACTCCACATCTGTGGTTCAAACATTAAGCTGCGGTAGCAGCTATACAGGAAGAAGATAGCGTGACACACACGTGTGCGTGTATGTGTATATACCGTGTTTCTCCTAAAATAAGACATAGCCATAAAATAAGCCATAGCAGGATTTCTACGCATTTGCGAAATATAAGCCGTTCCCCAAAAATAAGCCATACCCCGAAAATAAGCCATAGTGATGCGGCACCTCCCATTAAAACAGCCTGGAGAGGCGTGGCTATGCAGTGTACTGATGCGACGTGGTTAAAATAAGACATCCCCTGAAAATAAGCCATACTGTGTTCTGTTGAGGAAAAAAATTATAAGACGGTGTCTTATTTTAGGAGAAACACGGTATATATTTTGCAGTTTCTCCCAGAGCCTCTGCTTCTATAGCTGAGTACTCAGGCTACACCATCAAGAGCAACATTTGCTATGCTGTTCAGAGTACTGAAGTTCAGGGACTCTCTAGCACCCCACCAGAGCTGAACCAACTGCACCAGCGACCCAAGTGATTGCTTGGGGTGGCAATATCTCAAGGGGTGCCAGTGAAGCTGAGGGGTGCACCTGTCTCGTTCCTTGCAGCAGATGTGCCTGGGCACAATTCAAGTACTACAGCCTGGCAGCCATAGCAATGCATGGGATTCTGAGTGGTACCATTTGAATCATGTGGAACAATCGTCTGGAGCCACAAAAAGTTATGGATGAAACTTTGCTTTATTCTGCTCCTCAACCCTCAGTGGTTTACATAAATTCCTCCCTAGCTTGTGAGATGTCTGACTTACCAAAGGAATTAATCCCACACTTTGTGATTCTGAAATATTGTTGTCTTGTCTTCCCACTTTTTTGGTTTTTTTGGAGCTCCTCCTAGAGGACATCAGCAGCACCATGGAATTGCTTTTGATTTGCCAGCAGCATTTGAATGATGCCGTGCTTTATATGATGCATGATCACTAGAGATTCTTATTGAAATGTTTGTGCCTCAAGCCTTCTGCTCATCCTGTAGCCTTTAATAGCAGGAGATTTGGAGGAGGGAATATAGCTGCATTCTAAAGGCCTTTGGAGACCTTGTAGAAAATGCTTCCTTTAGAGGAAGTCATGCTCCTCTGGCTTTGGCTTCTACGTTTCCCCATGGCAGAGACATTTGCAGAGGAGCGGGCCCTTTGTTGCTTCCCCACCCCCACCCCCGTGCATGTTGTCTGTTCCCCCTTACAACCTCTCCCTCAGAGTCGCAATCCTCTCCACAGCAACTGTGACTTCAGGTGGAGATCAACCAGCAGGAACAGATGAATTTCTGTGCCACACAATGGTATTGCTCACAGGGGCAAGCTGTTTCCGAGTAATTGAGATCCTCAGGAATGACGCAAAATGCACACTCGGTGGAGAAGTGCTTCCAGTGAGGGATTCAGGGAGCTGAACCCAAGTTGCAGGATGAAATGCAAGTCTTTCCTAGGCAAGGAGAGTTGAGAGGGGTGAGGGGTGGAACAGCTAAGTGTGGCCTTTTTTAGGATGGAGCTGGATGCAGGGAACATTTTCAGCATCAGTTATACAAAGCAAATGCAGATGCCTCTGTTCCAATGGAAATCCAGCATGCCAGGGAGAAGGCCAGGCTGAAAACCTTATCCTTACTTGGCAGCTTTCCATATAAAACACAGGTCTTTCCTATGAGGAGACATCTTAACATGCAATTCCTCACCTGCAGTTGGAGGTCTAGGAACAACATGCACCACGTGCTATTTCTGCCTGTTTGGGATCAGCCATCATCTTCAAAGGGTCTGGCCATTGCACAAAGACTAGTTTAACTTGATGGAATATAGGCAGCTGCTGTATACCAAGTCAGACCCCTGGTCCATCCAGCTTTGCTTTGTTGATACTGACTGGCACCAGCTCTCCAGGGTTTCACATGGGGATCTCTCCCAGGACTAGCAGGGATTGAACCTGGGGCCTTTTGCATGGAAAGGATGTTCTTCTCTTCCACTGAGCCCTCCCCTTAACTTGATAGGTGGTGTAGGACTTGGTTGCATTGGAAAGTAAGAGGTGGGTCCTTTATTGTTTCTGGCAGGAGCAACAGTGGGCTGGCAGGATTAGGAGCTGAACTGTATAATCAGAATAACATAGGACAGCCCACCTGGGTCTTTGCCACTTCAGATTACAGGTGCAGGACTGTATATTTGGAAATACCTCTATGTAAAACAACAACCCCATGTAATATTTATGCACACATGGTTTGGTTCTAATAAAAAACAAGGCAACAAAATAGAGAATTTAGATACAGAAATTGAATCCCAAGCTCTTGATCATAGAGTTGATTTGCTTACATAGACAATACCATTTGCCTATATTGCGGGCTTAATTGCACACACTGTTTGTATTATGCCACAGAACATGTTCCCACAGCCTGTGCCCGTGTCGATGCCCTTCGTTCCCATGGATACCCTAAGGAAGCACTCCGCCTAACGGTGGCTATAATCAACACCCTGAGGTTGCAACAGCAGAGGCAGCTGGAGATATACAAGCATCAAAAGAAAGGTATGAGTTGGCCTGTTGTTGTGGGTTTAGGCTGGCTGTCTTGAAGGATAGTTAGGTGCTTTTATGAGCATTGTAGGGCCCAGCAGGAGCTGCCTAGAGCTTTTCCAAACAGTAAAACAACAACAGCCCCCCAACCCCTCCTCCAACATTTTAGACTCATTCCATCTCCTGAGAGCACCTATCCCTGGATAGCTGAAGAGGCAGCTGGTGAATTGGCAGAGCCAGCTGAGAAAGGGAGAGAGGGAGGGAGGGTAGGATTCTATCAAGGATGAACAGATCCAACAGCTCCCCATAGGACGGGTGTGTCACGTTATGGGACAACGGCTTTGCTCATCCTAGAATTCTGCTTATCATGCCCTTGCAGCTGATGCTGAAACTCTGTGCTGACTTTACCAATAAAGCCTTTGGGGATTTCCCAAGCCGAGAGTCAAAATCTTTTGTCTGAGGTTGTGAGCCAGGACAGTGACCAGTTCACCTTGCCTAATAGTAAGCTCAGTCTTGTCACAATGGAAGAACATGGTACCAACACAGCAAATGGAAAGGGAGGTGCGTGCAGAGGAGTCTTGACTGTCCTCTGCCAGGCTTGTGAAACTTTGTGCCTTGGAAGATGGAACCAGAAATTATGCCTCTTATGGCAGAAAGGAAGGATCATAAGTAATTACTGTGGGATTTTCCCCCACTCCCCTTATTCTATTTGTCTACTCCAGAACTGCTGCAGAGAGGAGCAACCACCATCACAAATCTGGAGAGCTGGGTGGGGCACCCCCTCAATCCCATTGGTTGCTTATTTCTCACTTTGACAGAAGCATGTCGAGTAGAGGATGAAAACTGCCTTGAAATTTCAGGTATAAGTATATGAGAACCCCAGACTGCCAAACCCTGAGCCCAGAGCAGCGTTTCTGCTCTTTCCCTGAGCCTCCATGTTGGAGCCATTTTCAAGTTTCTGCTGTTGCAGTCTATAGAGTTGGAAGAGGCTATCTATTCTGTTGTGGTTGGATTCCTGTGGGACACCCTGTGCTGACCAGAGGAAAAGGTCTTTGGGCAAACCGTTTCTGTGAAATATGCAAAAGTTGTTGGTCCCAGAAACAAGTGCTGGCCTGCAGACTGTCTGAGTGTTCAGCTGCCTCTGGCCCAACATACCCTGTCAATCAGGGAGGGAGAAATTGTAGCCCTCCAGATATTGCTGGTGTCCAACTTCCATCAGCCCCAGCCAGCATGGCCGAGAGTTGTAGGCCAACAACAACTGAAGAGTCGTAAGTTTTCTCTCCCTGCTGTAGGTGAATTGAGGGGCTCAGGTGCTTTATGGCCTTCCTACCTTGCAGCTCCCCAATGCCGGTATGAATTAAAGGACTGTGAATCTCAACACAGCTCAGCCCAGTACATCCGGTCATGTGAGCAATGCCAGGAGGCAGGCACTGTGCTGTTTTCTAAAAGCAAGTAGGTTAAGAAGGACCAATGGCAGTGATGGAGCCAGTCAGGCTATGAATTTTGGAAGGAGGCAGGAGGGAGACTCTACCTGGAGGTTGCACTGCTCATCTTATTGATAACTCTCTTCTCCATCAGATGCTGGCGATGCCAAGCCTCCCGTGTATCAACATGTGCCTGTGGCCAATAGTTGCCCTGAGAGTGGGGAATCCTACCTATCCCTTGCTTTGGAAGTCGCACTGATGGGGATGGGGCAGCAGCGGGTGATGCCAGAGGGCCTTTATGCTCAAGACAAAGTGTGGCGCAACGAGGAGCAAATCATTGCCCGCTTGCAGGAGCTGCAGCTGGACGCTGTGCTGGTGCAGACGCTACGCAAACAGTGTATCCTGCTCCTGGAAGGTGAGAGGACTGAGATGCTGCCCTCAACCGCTCTGGAGGAAGGAGGCTGAACCTACTACCCTGAAACAGTCTTAAGTTCCCTGCATTAAGCAGTATATTCCACAGAAAATCCGCCTCGGTCACAATAACTTATACCAGTCACGTATGGATGGTCAGAAGGATATTTGATCGGAGCAATGTATGTATTATGGGATGGGGGTTGGGAACATAACGAGATAGGATCTCAAAAGAAATGTTCTCAAAGAGAAGTACTCAGTATAGATATCACCCTTCCCTGAGCACTAGAAATCCCACCAAAATAAAAAACAAGCCCCTCTTCTTATGCTTTAACTTGATGCTCTCCATACAGTTTGTTTCCCCAAATTTCCCCTACACTCACAAAGCCGCTTAAAACACATGATGCTGGTTTGAGGTTTTTTTCAGTTAAAAGGAACCCCTTGCAGTGGGGATTGCAGCTCCTCTGTCGCAAGGCTCCCCACTTGCAGCTGTGTGCAGAAGGAAATCCAAGTCAGCCTCTTGCAGATTTCTGCTTTCCCCATGCTCTCCACTGTGGCAGCATTTTCAAACCTCTGCAGTCCCCATATATGGAGGAGGAGTTCAGTGTGTAGCCAGAGCAGCGGGGGCGGGGGGGGGGAGAGTGTCTTTTGTCCCCCAGTAGCTTCTGGTGCATCAGGAAGAAAGGGAGGAGCAGCAGGCCTTCTGTGTGATGGTTCAGGGGGTGTGCTTCTGATTCCATGGGTCTGCAATTTTAGAACTCCTGAGCAGAGCAAAATCAAGTATGCCCTCCCTGATACTTAGGAACCCAGCTTGTTTGGTCTGAATCCCTACCATATAACAGAGGCCAGTTGGGAAGGTATCATCTTGTTTGCGGGACTGTTGAGCCAGCAAAAACTCTCTGGCTTAAATTCAAAGGGTCTGGTTTGCAGGGTATACACTGACATGGCTCTGCTCCTGACTAGGTGGCCCTTTCAGTGGCCTTGGCGAGGTCATCCACCCGCGGAAAGCGTCCCCATGCACACCTTTGCCAAGTACCGTTTTCTGCCTTGCTGCCCCACGACGCTGACCTGGCCTACAAGCTGGCACTGCGCTCCATGAGGTTGGTACCGCCTTTCCCCTTCCTTCATTTAATAAAAGGCAGCTTGCAATGTGAAGGTGGGAACAGCAAGCGTTTCCCCCCCCCCCCAAGATTGCTCTGCGTCTTCAATATTCTGTCCTAAAACTTCTCCAGCATCCAGTTTGCTACAGTACTATTTATTTTTCTGGCAGGTTTTCCAAGGAAGGATTAGTATGCATTTTCCTTTAAAAAGGAATGCAAAGACAAAGTTACTGATTAGCAGGTGCAGTTGGTCTGCTTCATCAATAGGCTGTTTATTCCTTACTTATATAGGTGGGTGGTTTTTTTGTTTTTTGAAAACGGGTATTTTAGTCAGAACAGCATTCTGAAATTCTAAGGACCCAGTAGTTCTAGTATCATCACGTGGGTTTCAGGCAAATAGTAGTGATGGAGTACAGAACCGGAGGGTTGGGAATGCTCCCTGATGGGAACCCCACATACCACCCTTAGTAACCGATGCAAAGAGTCTGCTTATAGCTGCTCCAGCCAGATAGAAGAGCCGGTTCCCATGACACAACCAAGCTGGCTCAGCGAGACCACATGGACATGCAAGATCCCAGGAGAGGAGGCTTTGCTTCATCCTGGCTTTTGACTGCTGCACCATGAGAGACTAAGCCAAGGTTTGGCTCACAGTGTTGTTGGAATGGGGACTCTGGCTTAAGCTCTCTCCTCACTATCCATGAGTGGCAACCCTCAGCTATGGCGTGGCAGTAGGAAGGATTGGGGGTGGGTAGGAGAAAAGCAGCTGCAAAGTGTGGGAGCCCTACACGTCCACGGAGTCTCACTGAGCCAGTTTGTTTTGTTGTGTCGTGTGAACCAGATTGTGTAGTGCGTTGAAAAGAGTAGGCAGGCTGCTGCTGTTGTTGTTGTTCAGTCATTCAGTCGTGTCCGACTCTTCGTGACCCCATGGACCAGAGCACGCCAGGCATGCCTATCTTTCACTACCTCCTGCAGCAGGCTAGGACTGGATAAAGCAATGCCCTTGGTCTCTTGGGTGGTTCCTTTGTTCTTATCAGGAAGGGCATAACAGGAAATGCAGGAAGCCATTCAGGTGTTGTAGTGGCTGTGTGTCCCAGCAAACAGGTTGTGCTGGGAGGGAGAGTTCTTGTTTCCAGAAGGCTGAAGGGGGGGAGGCTTTAAATAGAAACATGTGAGCAGGTAGCTCCAAACTGCAGCAGATGCCCTGGGGCAAGACAGCCCCCTTCCCCGCCATCTCTAAGCAAAACCAGATGACCGCTGTGTGCAAATCATGCTTGGCTCTGACATAAAAGCACAAGAGGGGGATGTTTCTAAACTTATATTTTTCTTACAAGTTTATAAATCACTCCTTAGTTCTCTCTAGTGGCCTTTCAAGTTTTGGTCTTGCATCCATATGTTGTAGAAGACCTCAAGGTTTACTACAGAGTTGTTACAGACAGCATACCATTGACAAAGAAGGCCAAAAAATTTTTTAGACTTACCCGACCCCTGGTAGGTACCCTTTCTTCCCTGGACTGACATTGCTGGTTTGGTCCTCCCTAGGCTGCCCGTTCTGGAGACGACTCCCTCAGGCGACGTCACCCACCCTCACCATATTGTTTCAGTGGTGCCTAGCAGATACCCGCGCTGGTTTACTCTGGGACACTTGGAATCACAACAGTGTGAACTTGCTTCCACCATGCTGACAGCAGCCAAAGGTGGGTGAAGGACTCCTTGCGTAATGGATTATAGCCACCAGAAAACTCTAGCTGGCTTGCTCACCATTTGGACCTGTGCGATGAAGAAAGCCAGTGTGGTTCAAAAAATCAATGAAGGACAGCTTTGGCCATTGGTGGGTGGGTTGACTCCCATGTTTTGGGTGGTCCTTGGACAAGGTAGCCTCAGTGAGTACTTCCCTCCTATCTCCTCTGCCCCATAACTTGCTCTCTTCCTCTAGGCACAGTCCACCCACATGGCATTTCCTTGAGAACTGGTTGTGATGAGGCTCCAGCTAACTGCTTGTCTCTGTTCCTTGACCTTGCAGCAAGGACTTCCAGTTTTATTTACAGGCGCTCCCTTAATCAGTTTGGGGCATGCCCTATAGAGAAATGTGATCATTGCAACATTTCTGGCCTGTTTATCATCAGGGCTTTGCCTTTAATTCACTTAAAACTCCCATTACTAAATTTCCATCTTTATTAGGATGTCTACGCGTGTAGGATGAGCTCTCCTGGCATCCCACTCTGTCCTGACCCTGGAGATCCATCACTAGGGCTCATCCACACTTCTTCCTGTCCTACTGCTTTCCCCTGGGGAAACCACTCTTTAACGCTCAGAGCAAAGGGCAATTCGGGTTTTCTCTAGATTGACCTTTGCTCTGATTAGCACTAAGAGCATGTTTTCCCTTGGAAAGGAACGGTGTGAGGGAAAAAACCACTGGGACTTGTGGCTAGAAAGTGCAGGTGAAAGGAGAACCACTTGGACTCATGCTTTCAAGGCACAGGACAAGCAGAAATGTGGAAGAGCCCTGGTCAGTGTAGATAATACTGAGCTAGATGGATCAATGGTCTGACTCAGTATACGGCTGATTCCTTTGTTCTAAGCACTCTTGTTGTTGTTCTCTGCGGGATATTTGCTTGAGTTGAGAAAGGCTGAAGTGGGTAGAATTTGGGGGTTGAGGAGGGGTCAAGTGAACACTTAATGGAGCAGACAAAAAGGCTTTGATCTGAAATTCAAGGTGTCCCTTTTATGTGCACTTCATCCCAATTCTCCCCACCAAGGCTGTGGGGAAAAGGAAGAAACCAATTTTCTGCTCTGCTCCCAGATGTTTAGGAGTGCAGTACTGTCTAGTTTAATCGGGAGAATGCTGATGTCTTAGTAGGGAGTTGGCAACCTGCCAGGCAGTAGGTGAGTTCTTTCCTGTCTCCAATCCAGGGACATGCTGCGCCTACGTACGGTTCTGGAAGCCATTCAAAAGAACATCCATTCCTCCTCTCTGATCTTTAAGCTGGCCCAGGATGCCTTCAAGATTGCCACACTGCTGACAACAACTCTGACACAACCCTGCTCAATGTGGCACTGGAGCTGGGACTGCAGGTAAGGGAGAGAGGCAATCGCTAGGAAAAGCAGGGAACTTTCCAGGGCTATGTTTTCAAAGGGCAAGCCTCCCTTGAAGCCAGTGGTAGAGTCTGAACCTGGCTGAGAACTTGGGCCTTCTTGCTGTTTTATGGTGGACTCTTAACATGCAACTCTACCTGTTAATTAATGGACAGAATTTACAGACCACCTGAAAAGTTCAAAGCAGCTAATGCATGGTCTCAGGTAGACTTCATCCAAGGAGCTTATGAAGCCAGTTCTGCTATTTCTGCACCAGAAATACATCCAGTATTCATATCATTCTCTGGGTTATACAGGGTTATACAGATCTAGGAAAGTGCAAGCCCAAGCTTTGTGACTGTCTCTGGAAATAATCATTGTCTACTCATTTGCCGTTCCGGTAATGCGCATGACCCTATCAACCTTGAACTGGAGACGGAGGGAAATGGTGCGATGGCTGGTGACCTGTGCTACAGAAGTGGGTTGGTATCTCTCATTCACACATCTTGCAGGGAGGGCTGCAGCCCAAAGCAAGTCTGTAGATTCTGATGAGCCAGTGGCAGCTCCTGCTCACACAAAAGGATAATATTATTTAAGACAGCACTTTCAAGGGTTAAAAGGACTTCACATCTTGCTGAATCCTCATCACAATTATGTAGATGGGCACTGATCATCCCCATGTCTCAAATGTGAGGACTGAAAGAGAAGGGCTTGCCTGAGAACTCTTACTGAGTTTGTGGCAGAGGTGAGATTCAAATCAAGGACATCTTGAGTCATAGCTCCATGTCTTGTAGGCTACATGCATCAGCACCCAAATGTCCGCAGATGCAGCCGTTTCCCATGTGATAAGATCCCTGCACTAGCAAAACAACAACAGATAATGTAGTTACAGGTAGGTAGCCGTGTTGGTCTGCCATAGTCAAAATAAAACAAAAAAAATCCTTCCAGTAGCACCTTAGAGACCAACTAAGTTTGTTCTTGGTATGAGCTTTCGTGAGCATGCACACTTAGTAATTTTATACTAAGGAAGATACCATTGTGTGCAGCTTTTAAAAACATCTAACCTGTTGTTGTTTTTTTGCTAACATAAACCAGAAGCCTTCCACCTATAACGTTAAGCCAGACATTAAGCTTTCTGTGATCATAGCAGTTTTGGTTATTGGCACAGCCCTTCATTGTGAGTCTTGCCAAATTTAGCAGTGATGTCCAGCTTCTAGGATACAGACTAAGAGGTTAGGGTGTGGCTGACTTAGCTTGTACCTCTGTAACACTGCAGAGCCCAATATTTATGAAGACAGTTTTGAAGCACTCAGCTTTTTTTTTTTTTTGCTACTGCCACATACTCAAGTGCTCCAACATCATGTTTGCCACTTTACTATTGGTTGAAAAGCTTGTGCTCCCTTCTTGCAGGTGTACGGGCCTTAGTCAGCATCCTGCAGAGCTGGTACACCCTCTTCACCCCGACTGAAGCCACCAGCATAGTAGCAGCAACGGTGATGTCCCATACAACCATCCTGCGCCTCAGCTTGGACTACCCGCAGCGAGAAGAACTGGCCAGCTGTGCCCGCACGCTGGCCCTGCAGTGCGCCATGAAGGACCCCCGAACTGCGCTCTCTCCGCCCTGACCCTCTGCGAGAAAGACCACATCGCCTTGAGACTGCCTACCAAATTGTGATAGATGCTGCTTCCACAGGCATGACTTACTCACAGCTCTTCACCATTGCACGGTACATGGAGCACCGTGGGTACCCTCTGCGGGCGTTCAAGCTGGCATCTCTCGCCATGACCCACCTCAACCTTGCCTATAACCAGGACACGCACCCGGCCATCAACGACGTGCTTTGGGCATGTGCGCTCAGCCACTCTCTGGGTAAGAATGAGCTGGCGGCCATCATTCCACTGGTGGTGAAGAGCGTGCATTGTGCCACGGTGCTGTCCGACATCCTGCGCCGCTGCACCATGACAGCCCCGGGCCTTGCAGGAATTCCTGGCCGCAGGAACTCTGGGAAACTGATGTCCACAGACAAAGCGCCTTTGCGCCAACTGCTGGACGCGACGATAAGCGCTTACATCAACACGACGCACTCTCGGCTCACCCACATCAGCCCGCGGCACTACGGGGAGTTCATAGAGTTTCTCAGCAAAGCTCGGGAGACTTTCCTCCTGGCTCAGGATGGCCACATTCAGTTTGCGCAGTTCATAGACAACCTCAAGCAGATATACAAGGGCAAGAAGAAGCTCATGTTGCTAGTGAGGGAGCGGTTTGGATGAGCTTCTGCATTAGTTTAAAAAAAGAAAGAAAGAAGGAACCCTAATCCCTGTTGGTGGAATCATGCCTACTGGGCCAGATGGACTATGTTTTCCATCCAGAGAGGATTCCTGGATTATTATTTTTAGGAACGTAAACCAAAAGCAGCACGGCAGGAAGGGGTTTGCTTCCCACCCATTCGCAAACACCTTGGCAATACCAAAAGCTAACCAGGAAAAATTGAATACCTCTTTCCCAAAGGGCATGGCGGATGGAGGCTGAAAAGCAAACCACCTCGAAGGAGGCATGGTAATGCGTTGCTCAGCCTCTCGTGCTGCCACCTTGGCTCTTTGCTGGTGGCCTTGTAAGAGGTGCAGCCTGCCAAGGCGGGCACATTTCACCATTTTCTTTTTTGTGAAGATCCTTAACTGAAAAAAAACCTAACGTTAACTGTTCTCAGGGATTGCTTTACTAAAAGTAACAGAAGCATTTATGATACTGTAAATACGATAGTATATGTGTCGATTATTAAATTGTAAAGTTCTAATTATTTATAATTATTCTCTTTTTGTTTGGGGGATACTTGAAATGTGTTGTGGGCTGGGGATTTTGGTTTTGGTTTCATTAAGCATATCCGAACATGAGAAAAGATGAACATTTCTCAGGTTCCCTGCCTTGCCAGCACTGTTTGTGAAGAGGGGCTGGTGGGTGGTGTCTGAAGAGTAGAGAGGATGGACCAAGAGTTCATGCAGAACTACTGCGACACAACAGCCTTGGAAGAGAGGAGACCAAGGTGGAAATGGCAAGCCTGGTGCATCTCCACCTTTTCAAGGCCATCAGGCTGCATGGACTTGGCCCATGGGCTGTCAGCCACAGCACTCACCCTGCCTCTGCTGGTTTATGCTGTGGTTCCAGTTATGGAATACAAAGACCCCAGGAAGCCAGATAGATGGCTGTGAAACAGTTGAGCCCATAGTGTAAATAATCAATTTTTTGGCTTTCCTCCACATGCCTATGGATAGATGTGTGCAGAGCTGCATGGTATATGCGCGTGGGAAGATGTGTCTTCCCTTTGGCAGATGGGGAGCAGGGAACACATTTTTCTCTTTGTTTATGTGTCTCTTTATTTTCAACTCCATTTCTAAACTGTTGCCTTTGATGGCATCTGCAGAGTCTGGTGCCCTCTGGAGGACGGCCTTCCTGGTCCCATTTCTTGCTGCTCCACCTCCCACCACTGCTTAAGTGGTTCATCTTAATTTTTTAACTTCTTCCAATGAAAAATAAAGTTGGGGAGGTAGGACATAGGAGCAACATGGCTCTTCCACTTGTCTTTGTGTTCCCCTGTTCCAGTGTGTCCTAGTTTTAAAAGGGGCAGGGAGGGAATGGGGTGGGGTGGGGTGGGGCAGGGGTCTGGCTGAAGGGTAGTTTAGAAATGTGGATTAAAATACCTACTGTCTGACTCCAGTTTTGTTTTTTCACAATACTCTGAGAAAACTGGGCCAGGGAAACCCAGCTCACCCCAGTATTTGTTGCCATAGAAGTATCATTCTTCACATCTGACTTACTTTATTTTGTGTACAACCTCTTGACCCAATGTTTAATAAAAAAGAAGGAAGATGTTCATACCACTTCTGTATCACTCCAGCCCTTTCTGTTGTCAGCAATGCCAATTAAAAGGGAATAAAAAGACAGCAGTTCAAAGGCAGTTGTTGAGATGGGAGAGATGGGAGTGAATGAAACCTTCTGAACCACCAGCCTTGCATCCTTTTGGTCTGGAAAGAACCACATGTGGCTTTTGCCTCTTCCTGTACTGAGGCTCGTTACTTCACCAGCAAATATTTATATGACAGTACCCCCTGCCTCAGATGGAATATACTTCTTGTGCAGAAACAATCCTATAAAGAGTATGTGGATATTTGATGTACAGTGGGATACATTGGCGTAACATATGTGATTATCATGGCTTAGGGCCGTGAAACCTGAAAAAAACCTCTCTCCACCATCCACAATCGGAACATGGCTGTAGGTTGAAATCCTCTTTGGAGGCCCTGCTATACATCCTGCCAACAGAAACTTTTTGTGTGTGGCAGCACTTTGGAGGAATTCTTTCTCAAAGGAGGTAAAACTAGGCCATCCCTGAGGGTGGTTCGGCAGGCAGGGAAAGCAGTGTTATTGCCACTTGCTTTCCATATATGACTGAAGAGTCAGACTCTCGTTGTTTCAGTTTTAAGGCTTGAACTTATTTTTTGCTAGCTGATTATGCCTTTTTGGTTTTTGTTCTTTTATCTGAACTGCTGGAGGTGGCGGTGTTATGTTAGACCAGGGGTAGGCAACCTAAGGCCCAATCACCTTCTCAATCCGGCCTGCAGACAGTCCGGGAATCAGCGTGTTTTTACATGAGTAGAATGTGTGCTTTTTATTTAAAATGCATCTCTGGGTTATTTGTGGGGCATAGGAATTTGTTCACCCCCCCCAAAAAAAATAGTCCGGCCCACCACATGGTCTGAGGGACAGCGGACCGGCCCATGGCTGAAAAAGGTTGCTGACCCCTGTGCTAGACCTAAACAGCAGTGTAGGAAAAAACCTAACAGGTTTCTGCAAGAGCCCTGCTCCTCTTAGCTGCTGATGCCACCTTTACTAGCTGCAGCCTCAACACTGTAGCATCCCCTTCCCAAATACAAAGCTATCATTGCCTTAACCACCATAGATCCTCCCATGCTATTCCAGGTTCTAAGAAAAGCATCAACTGGTGTGTTTACATATCACACACAACTAACACACTTTCTGAGGGGGCTGGTGCTGCTTGTGTCTTCTATAAACACATTTCCTTATCATGACATGTGGCTGATAACTGTCAGATGCAACCAGGCCGAATGCTGAAGCAGACACAGTCATCACTATGGCAGCAGAGATATAGGAAAAGGAAGGCTGGATTTCTTTACTGGAGGAACCTGCTTAGCTGTTGCTGGATAATGAACAGCAGTGAGTGAGGCGCAGTGCAGCACAGCATGTTCGTATTGAGAATAAACATCACAAGAGTCTTTTCCACTTATTCCTGGGTCGCCTGTTCAGCAGCAAGGACATGGTCGCTCATCCTTCCTGAGTGGGTTGTGCATACAGGTGAAACTCGAAAAATTAGAGTATCATGGAAAGGTTCATTTCTTTCAGTAATTCAACTTAAAAGGTGAAACTAATATACAAGATATATCTCGCTTTGCATGTCATGAGTCTGTCAAGCCTTTATTTGTTATAATTGTGATGATTATGGTGTACAGCTGATGAAAACCCCAAATTAACAATTTCAACTTTGGGGTTTTCATCAGCTGTACGCCATAACCATCACAATTGTAACAAATAAAGGCTTGACATATCTCGCTTTGCATGTCATGAGTCTATGTCATATATTTAAGTCCAGTAGCTAATGAGAATAATTGCTTACATAAATGGACTTTTCCACAATATTCTAATTTTTCGAGTTACACCTGTATGCAGACTTTGACTAAGCCAGAACAGCAGCACCAAAGCAGAGGAAGATTCCATCATTTAACTAAACGCATGTGCTGGATTGTTAACCCAGATGGGAAACTGTTGTAAATACTTCACTTTGCGGTATGGTGCATGGACATCACTTCGTAGAGACACGTGGCTATTGCTAAAGAGGGCCCCAAACTGAGCAATTGGGTGATACAAGGTACCCTAACCCACCTTCTATTGTTAAATGGCAAAAAACTGACTCCGCTGTGGAGGACAGAGCATAAGAAAGGCCATACCTAGCTACTGATTGGAAGGGGCAAGAAAATGTCAATAAAAGGATCCACCCCTTACTCAGATAAGCTTTGTAGTGTGTAGGGATAAAGCCAGGATCAAAAGCATTGAGTGCTTCAGGAAATGCCCAAGACCATACATTCTCTCCCCCTCTACAACCCACCCACCACCCCAAGCATTGTGCCATTCTGAGTGGAAAGCATTTTAATAGTGTGCTATTACAAACCCACATCCTTGTTCCTTCTATCAGTCCTATTGACTGGCTCTCCAGCACTCACAAACATGATCCTCTCTTGTTAGAGTCTCTTTGATGCTTTGTCCATTTTCCATCCGGCTCCTCAAGTCTTCAGGAACATTTGTTGAGATGGCGAGAGTGCCTATGTACAGCATCCACAAAGGCTCCCACATGCTCCGGGCTCATGTCGGGATACAGGCCATGACCCAGGTTGGCAATGTAGTGCTTGGAGCCAAAGCCTTCCACCATCTTCTTCACCAGCTCCCCAATCTTCTCCTGACAAAAGCGAAGAAGAATCAGCAGGGCAAGACAGTTGAAGCAACCAACCTAGGCTAACTTATAGTGTATTTGGGGGGGGGGGGGGAGCGTATATGACAGGCTCAGTGCAGACAGTCCTTACAACCAGTTTGCTAACTAGGAGCATTCTGTGGCTTTGTGTGTTGGGTCCAACCTCGCTCATTACTGAAATGTGTTCCCCCCCCCCACCAACAGCTTTCCACTGGAGTAACATGACCTTAGCCCAAAGAAAGGTTCCCTGACATTTGTCTAAGGGGCTTGTGACACCTGCCTCTTTACCTTTGGTGCATAGAGGGCACATGGATCCAAATTCCCTTGTAAGGTAATGTCTTTTCCCGATCCGCTGACTGCAACAGAAAAAAAACAAAACATCAGTACCTGCTCTGGAGGTTGAGGGGGGATACTTGTAGGCACCAGAGCAAGATGTAGCTTCTCATCATCACAAGAATGTGAGATACTTACGAAATCAGATGGTTTTAAAACAGGAAGAGCAGTGGTTGGAAGCCGTAAGAGCTAATGATGGTTGCCTACATCTACTTGACACCTGTGTCCCAGGTGCCTCTTCGGTCTAATTCTGATGTATCTGGCTAGCCCTAGTTAGAAGGTTGTAACCTAATGAAGCTTATCCAGGTTGTACTTCTGTCGCAAAGTCTCTAGCGAAGAAGAGCTCACTGCCCAGCTCTTCCCATTAGAACATTTCTAACAAGATTTAGCCAAAATTCTGCTTCCTTGTGGTTTCCACCCATTCCTTCTAGCCCTGCTTCCTGAAACAGTAGAGCGAAGAATTACTTTGTTCCATCTTCTTCTAAATGACACGTGAATTGTAGAGCTGGAAAGGGACCCTGAGAGTCTTCAGATATTGAAAGACAGCTATCATGTCAGGTCACAAAACAATACCATTTCCTTGCTTCTGAAAAGCTGGAGAGAACTAATTTCCTAAGGCAGAACAATGGGACCTTTTGCCCCGTTTGCTGCACAGTCTTACTTTCTACCCATCATCCTGGGAAACTGGCCTCTAGCCTTAGAAGACGTTTCAAAAATCATCTTGGCTGGGGGGCTCACTCAGCTCTAGCCGCATGAAACAATCAGCTCTCTTGTTTCCCAACTGCTGCATGTGAGCAGGGTTTGGCTCTTCATAGTGGCAATCCAATGGAGGAGATCCCTGCACCTATAAACTGCTGGCTCCTTAGTACTTTACATAAGCCTCTTATTAATTATCCCGTCCATTCCGCTTAGCCAGTAGTTGTTGTATCCACAATACCGTATGAAGTAAAATTTATGGGGGAAAAGGATTCTGATACTGGCAAAAGCACTCTAGAAATCCTACCAACCCTCCTAACAGTCCCTAAGGAAGTCAATTTCTCACCGAGCAGCCTGGGGGGGAGATGGTCCAGTCCAGGCCAATCACTTCATAGCCACATTGTGCCAAATCCTCCAGGGCATAATGTGCATCCTTGGCAAAGATGATCTGAGGGAGGAGACAGAAAAAACAGGACAATGTGGTGGGCAGGGCTGTGTGCTTGGCACCAAAGCAAGAATGGGGAACCTGTGGCCCTCCAGATGCATTTTGGCCACCTTTGCCATCATCCCTGGCTGGTACTAGTGCTCCTGCGAGTTAGGAGTCCAGCAGAATCTGGAGGGCAACATGTCTCTTCCATTGTAAGACGTTGTAAGTGGGGAACAGGACAACGGAGAGATCTTTGCAGGCAGGTCCTTGACTGCTCTGGCTTGCCCAGTTGGCATTGCTTCAATACTTGGCTGCCCTCTAGTGGTGAAACAGGATTACTACAACTTTGTACGTAGCTTTGATTTTAAAAGGGGGGTTTCTCCTTAACACAGACACATCAGCCCCAAGCTAAAAGGAAAGACTGAAAACAGGGAATGGGGACAGACAGCAGACGGACCAAGAGATACCTCCAGCCTGGATACCTTCCATCACTGCCCCTCCTGCCATCCCAGAACTGGCTTGGAATGCAGGTGATTTCGAGGGAGGTTGTGTGGGGCAGACTGCCTCCAAGCAGTCAACAGCTTGGTATATAATCTAGGAGCACAGGAAGTTTCTTCTGCAGGATTCCTTCACTTCCGGTCAAACTGTTGTTCCTGCTATCCCACAGGAACTTGAGAAGTTGCCTCATGAGCCAGGTCAGACCTAGTTTGCACCATCTTCCCTGACTGGCAACACCTCTCCAGGGTCTCAGATTTATTTCCTTCCTATTATTATTATTATTATTATTATTATTATTATTATTATTATTATTATTATTATTATTATCATTTATTATTATTATTATTATACCCTGCCCATCTGGCTGGGTTGCCCCAACCACTCTGGGTGGCTTCCAACATAAAACTTTAAAAAGTTTCCCTATATAGTACAGCAGAGCTTTCCAGACTTTTCATGTTGGTGACACACTTTTTAGACATGCATCATTTCATGACACAGTAATTCAGTTTTACTACCAAACCGGAGGTTGAACTAAACCCCTTTCCAGCCCTGGGAGGAGCGTGGGGAGTGTTTGCACGGCAAACCTATACACTGCAGCTGACACACTTAACGTGTCGCAACACAGTTTGGAAAGCTCTGCTATACAGGGCTGCCTTCAGGTTATATAGCTACTCATCTCCTTGACATCTGATGGGAGGGCACTCCACAGGATGGGCGCAGCTACCGAGAAGGCCCTCTGCCTGGTTGCCTGCAACTTCACTTCTCGCAGTGAGGGAACCGCCAAAGGCCCTCGGTGCTTAATCTCAGTGTCCGGGCTGAACAATGGGGGTAGAGACGCTCCTTCAGGTATACTGGGCAGAGGCCGTTTAGGGCTTGGAAACCTGCCACCTTGTCCTTTCAATGGACGATGACGGGATTTGAACCTGGCACCTCCCACATGCAAATCCTGAGCTTTATCATGGAGCTGTACTCCTTCCCAATGCAGAGGTAGGGATGTCCCAGATTATCAAACTGAGTACTGAGTGTGTTAAGGAGTAACCTCCAGCACATGGGTGTGTGCAGTACTGTACTAGTAAATAGATGCCAAAAGCCAAACTTCTCCAGGATTTAGGAAAGTTCATAGTCCACCTCATCCAATCAGTATGAGTTGGGGAAAACTTTTTTTTAGAGAGGGTAGAATTTTCCTGCTCCCCAATTTTTACAGTAGGAGCCTGACTTAAGAGAAGGATACCCAGTCCTGCTATCACCTTATCCTCTGCTCTCCTTTGACTCTACAAGAATTTCATTTCAGCCTTGTAGCATCATGGTCCTCTGCATTTAATTGTGCACAAGGCACACTAGAGGAGATGTCCATACACACACACACACCAGTATTGCCCATCTATATGTCTTCTGGAAGGTAGCTCCCAAAGGCCTTCTGTCCTACCCTTGGTATGGACTGATGGAGTGGCCTTCCGTGGCTGCTGCTTCAATATCACCATGTGGTATTTGTTTTTAGGATGAACAGAAAACATCAACAGTCCTTCCAGCTCCAAGATCTGCTGATCCTAAGAATCCCACAAGGAACCCAAGAGATCTGTCTCTTACCATAGGCACCAAAGGCAGTTTGTCTTCCCGTAGCTTGCTCTTCACTCGCTTGGCAATGGAACGGATGGAGGGGAGGGCAAACTCTGCAAACTGCTCTGGCCCCAGGTGTCCTGCGTGGGACTCAAAAGCTGTAGAGCCTGCCAAGAGAGACAGCACCAAGGAATCAGCATCCCTCTTGGCTGACACCTCTCTCTTAAGTGCAACTCTTCTACAAATATCAGAAAGGACTGTTCCTTCCCCATAGCACACAAGTGGGCCTCCTCCACACCCAAACCCCAAGGAAAGGTTGCCCTGGGCTCCCCAAAGTTTGCCCACGCCTGGCACAGAGCAATGCATTTCCCCCCTAATCCAATCTCTACTGACACAAGGGAAGCGATTCCAGTAAACAATCTAGAATTCTTCAACTGGAACCAATGCTATAATTAAACTGCCTTAGGCTGCCATCCTAAACCCCCTATTTGGAAGTAAATCACACGGGGGCGGAAGAATGCCAGTGGGGCTTACTTCTGAGTACATATGAATAAGATCAGAGTGTTAATTTACAGTCCTGATTCGCATCATCATCATCTAAAAGGTTGTGCTCTAGGAGGTTGTCACAAGCTAAGGAAATCAGCTGGAAGGCTACTTCTTCTCATGTTACATCCGTAAGTTATGTGAATGTGTGGAGGGGGTAGGAATCGCACCAGCTGACCCCACCTCCCATGCATTCCACATAACACAAGAGGGAGCATCTGGTGCACAGTGCTTGTCCCCATGATTGGGAACCCTGCCATGCTCCCCAATCATATGCATAGCCCATTGTCACCTTAGTGCTGAATGAATAAAACCAGGGAGGGCTGAAGCCAGCTGGCATGATCTTGGGGAGGAGGATAAGTGTGCTGTGATATGCAGAGTGCCATCAGGCAGCAATTCTGACAACGAAGGAAAGCTGGTTTCCTTTTCTTTTATTTGGAACCACAAAGGCTAAAAGCCTATTCCTAAAAACAAGCGATTGGATTCTGTAATAAAAGGTACATGTTAAGATTATGATTAGCAGCATGGCACTACTGATTTCTTGCCGACACCCTTTACCTTCCTAAAGTAAGCTTTTTTTCCAGATTTCATTTGTCTTAAGGGTCGTGGCTGTAGAAGACGAAGGGTATCTCAAAATGGCCTTGAAAAATGAGTGGCAAATTTGTCCAACTTATAGCTATGCCTGAAAGCTTGTGGGCAGGAGCTGCCCAGGAGTCTACAGCTCTTCTCAAGCAGGATAATGCCACTTTCTTCTTCCACTCACCTGAGCGCCTGCAGCCACCTGCCCCACCAGGTAATCCACAATTACATCAGTCAATAATGTGAGTAGACGGCGACTGGCCTCAGGGTGCCGGTAGAGCCAGGCCTTGGCTTTGGCCATTGTGTTGGAGCCACCACCTTCAATCATATAGGACATCAGTGTCCACTAGGAAGCAGACAATAAGCAGAAAGTGAAAGAAGGCATGAATTCAAAAGCACTTGTTCCAATGCCTCACCATGCCCAAGCCAGCTTCTGTAAGGCAAGTGGTTCTTGCAGAAACTGTGAGGCAGCTCTGTTCTTCTTCTTATTTTATTTACTATTATCATTTATTGAATTTACATACTGGCCTTCACCTGCATATCTCAGGGCGGTTCACAACATATCAGGTTACTTGTTCAGTTCAGAACCAGGCCTCAACCCCTCTGGATTCCTACAAACCAGAAGCTGTATTTGCCTTAACTGATGCTATTCACTTCTAAAGATGTCATGCAGTTGCCTCTCCTGCCCCAAAACTTAAATGCCCAAGCTTTGATGCTTCTGTTCTTTAAGTTGACTTTTGTCCAACTGTAATCAGTCAAATGCATGACAATTTTTAATGTTCACCTACAGGTATATGAAATGCAACATACTTATTTTAAGCAATATCTTAAGGAGATACTTGGCACACCCCTTTCCAGTGAGTCTTCCCTGCCCAGCAGAGAATGCTGGAAAGGAAGGCATAGAAAAGCTGCCTCTCTCAGCCACCTGCCACCCATCAGTTAGTTCCACAAATATCATCTGATGAAGTCAATGTCTGAGCAGCAGCAAGCTAAGGCAGGGAGTCGGGGACCCAACGGCCTTACTAGGAGAGAGCATGAAATACACCAGCCTGTAAGTGACATTCCCCCATTGCACTCTCTCCTCCGCAGAGGTTGTCAAATGCTGCAGCTACAAATCCATGGCACCCAGAATCCACGGGGACTCATGCAGCGGTACAGATGGCCAGCACATCCCAACATTTTCCAGTGCCCGCCAGCATTTTTAGGGAATGACACACAGTTGAGACGCCCATTTCCAAAGAACTGTACTTACCGGGGCACCAGAGAAGCCGATCAAGGGCACCTTCCCCTCCAATTTGTGCCGTGTCAACGTGATGGCCTGGAAGACGTAGCCAAGCTCTGCTGCCACATCCACTTTCTGGCGGAGTTTCAGCAGGTCCTCGACTTCCTTCAGTGGCTCAGGGAAGGTGGGTCCCTTGCCAGGCACCATCACCACCTCCATGCCTAGCGCCTAGGAAAGCAGCAGGGTGTTAAGGAATATGTTTCTATAAGTGGTACAGCCCCCCCCCCCCCGCACCTCCCCACATCCAGCATCTCTTACCTGTGGCACCACCAAGATGTCCGAGAAGATGATGGCAGCATCGAGAGGAAAGCGCCGTAGAGGCTGAAAGGAAGAATAACACACAGACCTTGTAGCGGGTGCTCAGCCCCATTTTAAAGCTAGAAATTACACGTGCGTAGAAAGAGAACAACCCTCTCATAGGAGAGAGGAAATATTTGAAAATGCAAAGGCAGTAAGCCTGAAAACTCAGAATCCAGGGAAAACTGGAGAGGGGAAGGAGGGCAAGATTTCTGCTAAGGCCCAAAAGCTAGTGCACTATAGACATAGCGTATGAACACCAGAACATAGGGTGCTGCCTTAGGATGCTGAATCAGAGCATGGGATACTGAATCAGACCACTAGTCCATCTAGCTCAGTGCTATCTATACTAACTGGAAACTCTTCTCCAGGGGTCAGGTAGGAGTCCAGTCCCACCTGGAGATGCTGGGGAATGAACCTGGGACCGTCTGTGTGCAAGGCACATGCTCTAACCATGTGCTACAGCCCCTCCTTCACGGAAGATACATTCCCATAGGCAGCCTGAACCCTGCAGCCTAGATTTTCAGCAGACAATGATACAGTCCTGCCTGTGTACTGCACAAGATGATGTTCCCGCAGCCTGGCCTTATTGGCCCTCTGAGTCCACATCTCCCCTGATTTACCACCACTATACTATTACCAAAATATTCAAATTCAGCCAGTGAGGAAGTATCGCTTCCTGTAAAGGTAAAGTGGGTGTGCTGTATGTGGAGCACAGCATGGGACATGGGGAAAGGCATAAATAGGTTCCGTACGCTGGAGGGTATGCAGGAACCCATTCCTGTCTTTCCCCGAGTCCATTTTAAGTACAGATATGTAGGGAAACTGCACTGATACACAGACTACACCAATATGCAGGACAATTTTGGTTTGTGGAGCTCCTCTCTATACCCCACCCAAAAAAGGGTGGACAATGGCCACTTGCTTCACTTCAGGATAGACAGGGCTTAAGGCTGGATATTGGGGGGGGGGGCCTTGGAGCTCAAAGAATGTGTTCTCAATCCACAATCCCCACAGTTCTTGGAAATTCCATTACAATGTTTTTAAAAGAAAGGGAGTCCAGTATTCAAAATTGCAAAAATAAAAGAGCTGTGATTTTTTTAAAAAAAATGGCAGGAAAAGACTACAAAGATTATAAGAACCAAAACGATAATCTGTTCAAATTGACTCCAAAGCTAAAACAGTCCAAAACAGAATGAGATTAGAATGTGTAGAAAAAGAGAAAGTGTGTGTGTGTGTGTGTGTGTGTGTGTGTGTGTGAGAGAGAGAGAGAGAGAGAGAGAGAGACAGACAGACAGACAGACCATGAGAGTAATGAACATTTTAAAAAATACAGTAATGTTTACAGGTGTGCTGTCAGATGGACAATGAACACTGAAAAACATATTGACAGGTTGTATAACAAAGTGAGGCAAAACAGAAGGAAGCTCTGTATAAATGCAGTCTTTTAATTTTTTTAAAAAAAAGAGGTGGAAGAATTCTTCAAGCAGTCAGCTGCGCATAGAATTTTGGAGTTTCTTTTACAACTGAACAAAAAGGAACAAACGTTAAGCCATTAATAACATTTCTGAAGAGAAAGACCGTGGGGGTGGGGGTGTTAATGAATGTTACTAAAATAGACTTAATAGAAATATTTGTAATGATGTTGCGAAAAAGAACATGGAGAGGGGGGGGGGAATCAGAGACCCATGCAAGTGCAAGGCATGAAAGTGCCAAAAGCAGAGAAAGGGAGGAGGTCCGAGAAGTAGACACACTGTAAAAGAACAAAGGGAAAGCACGCTGCACAGATGTATGCTATTTGAGAAGGAAACGGGTCTTAGAAAACAATTGTGCATCATCTGTCTTCTAGGACATTGCTGGAGTGTACGACGTGCCTTTGTGCATTTGAAAGCACACCGAGTCCGATCAAATGCTTCCATTTTGAATTAGGCAATCTGACGCACATGTATTAATAGTCCACTCCCAGGCATTCAAAGCGGTGTTAAAGCCTTGCATGTTAGCGCCCACTCCAACCTCCCCATCCCCATGTGGAAGCTTCAGATCTTTGGAAGCTGAGCATGGAGATCTGAAGACAGTTTCTAAGGGCATTCTACTAGCCACGATGGGCTATGCTCTGCCTCCATGGACGGAGGCAGCAATGCTTCTGAATACCAGTTACGGGGAGCTGCAGGAGGGAAGAGTGCTCTTGAACTCATGTCCCGCTCACAGGTTTCCAACATGTAGCGACACTGGAGCAGAGGCTTCATGCACACATCCTGCTACCCTTCCTGCTACATGGAACTCCCAACAGAGACAATATTGCTCAGCCAAGCACTGTCTGCGCAAGGGAAAGGGTAATAGTCACAGTGGAAATATGAGTTTCCTATTACTAGAGTGGCCAAGAATTTCTGAAGTACAGTGGTATCTTGGTTCTCAAACTTAATCCATTCCGGGAGTCCATTTGACTCCCAAAACCATTCAAAAACCAAGGTGTGACTTCTGATGGGCTACAGGAGCTTCCTGCACTCAAGCAGAAGCTGCGGAAGCCATGTCGGATGTTTGGCTTCCGAAAAACTTACTTCCGGGTTTGCGGCGTTCAGGAGCCGATTTGTTCAACAACTAAGTCATTTGGGAACCAAGGTACCACTGCATGTTTCAGCTAGTGAGCCCTTTCTTTCATATTTCTTTTTAAAATATTTATATTGTATTGAAAGAAACACAATAATACATTTATCAAAATTATAATGTTCTGTTAGTAATTTTACATTTGTGGTAATAACTTAATACTTATATACCTCTATTTCATATTTTATCACAATCCCTCTTTCATATTTCAAGCTAACAGATGCATTTTCATTTGTGCCTGCTGGAGTCAACATATTCATCAAGAAATGGGGTGGAATTCAGCTAAGTTGTTGTGTGAGTAAAATGAGCACTTTTCCTCCCCTACTCCCCTCAAAACCTGCTCTGGAAGATTGGGGAAACAGTCCAGCTCAGGTTATGAGGGCATGTGGACGGGAGCTAGAGGGAAGTCCCATTGTGCAAGCAGACCTTGTTCCACTTGTGAACAGCCTACTTCTCACTACGCTGAATTCCACCCAGGGACACTATTGTTTTTATATTCAAGGAACAATGTAGAACAACATACCAAATTATTTCCTGAAGAATGCTTAGATACATTTAATGAAGAAGTCTGCAATGCTTCTAAAAACTGGGGTGGTGCTGTTTTTTGTTTTTGTTTTTAGCCTGAGAGCCACATTCCCTCCAGGGGAATACCCCAGGAGTCACAAGACAGAGGCAACATGTAAGTTTTCCCTTTGCACAATGAGCTAGTTTCTACACCCCCTCCTCTCTCCTCCACCCAGGCAAGCAAGAAGCATTATCAGAGCTCATGACACATTCCAGCCAGACAAAAAGAAGGGTGTGAAGGAAGAGACAGTCCCAAGGGACAGATAAGGCCACATTTGGTCCCTGGATCTGAGGTTCTCCACCCCGACCTAAAGATATAAATTGCCCATGCAACTGAATAGCGAATGCACCAAGAAGGATATTAAAATCCAAGTCAATAACTGCTATTCAGTTTTGCTATTTAGATGGAAGAGACAACTCAAACTGATTAGGGAAAGGCAGATGAGATGGTGAGTCTGGGGAGCCTCTTGTAAAACTATACTGGTGACCATCTTGTGGGAGCAAATGTCACAGTTTATACCAGGGGCCAGAAAACTTTTTCAGCAGGGGGCCGGTCCACTGTCCCTCAGACCTTGTGAGGGGCCAGACTATATTTTGGGAGGGGAAATGAACAAATTCCTATACCCCACAAATAACCCACAGATGCATTTTAAATAAAAGCACACATTCTACTCATGTAAAAACACGCTGATTCCCAGACTGTCCACGGGCCATATTTAGAAGGTGAGGGGGCCACATCCAGCCCCCAGGCCTTAGTTTGGGGAACCCTGGTTTGTACTCTGGGGTATATTCAGCTCCTGCCACAGTCTGCAGAACAGGAATAACCCTCAATTGTGAATGGGGCGGGGAGAGAGAAATCTCCCTCCTAGAGCCTCGCACACTTGCAAAATAATAAGTTCACAACACACCTGCAGAGTAAGTTCACAACACTTCTCTGGTGATCGACAGGTAGCAAAGAAATCCTGAGCTGCTCGCGTCTCTCGGAACTCTGCAAAAAAAGAAAAAGAAAGAAAGAAAATGGAGTGGCAGGGAGATGCCTCTCAAAAGGAATGCAACTTAACCTAGAGGAGAGATGGGGGGAACCTAGGAGCTTCTAGATGTTGTTGGACTCCAATTTCCATAATGCCTGACCATTGACCATTCTGGGTGGTACTGATGGGAGTCAGATTCCAGCAACATCTGGAGGGCCATAGATTCCCTCCATAGCGGAACCAGCAGGCCATCCCAGCCCCAAGGACAAGAAGACAAGATCCAAACATCTTTGCTCCAAACACCTCACTCACTTCACTTACCCGGGAGGTACCTTCCTGCTTGCCTCATGCACCAAACAGGAGTGTATTCTGTCTCTTCTCCATGTGCTGCTCGGAGGAAGGTATCATTCTTCAGTTCAGGGAATTCTGTGAGACTTATCAGGGAACAGAAAACAGCCACTCATCCAAAGGCCTGGGTGAAGAGGTGTGTTTGACCATTTATCAAAAACCATCCAATATAATGTGAGTCCCAGGTGAAAGAAGATTCTCCACGTCCTCCCCCTTTCAAATATTAAATTGATGACCAGGGAAGGTAATAAGTGGCACTCACTAACTAAAACTTGGGGGGGGGGGATTACAGACCATTTCCTCTCTCATTACCATGTTGCGGTATTCTTTGCTGCAAGAGGGGTGCATACTGTTTTACTTTATCAAACAAACTACTGCATTACAATCTGAGAGAAGCCAGAGGGAAAAAGACACACAAACATCAATCCAGTCCATGGAACTATCATGGATTAAATTATCAGTCTTTGCTATAGCTGCATAATAATAAGATCATGGGAGCTTACATAGCCCCTTGTTGACATGTTTTACAAGCTATGGAGCTTGTTTTCGAACTTGAGTTTAGGTTTTTAACCTTTGGGATGAAGCAAAATTAAGAATTTTGAGTTGGGATACGGAATTACCACTCACTATTTGGGAGTGTTCTTTTTGTCTGAAGTTTCTTATCCTCCCCCTAGACTTAAAAGCAACTAAGCTATCTCGAGTTATACAAACACAGTTTCCTTTTTCTCCTTCTGAGGAAACTGATAGATCGTAACAGTGAAACGAGATTTTTAGCCGGCAACTCATTAAGGTTGTTTGTAAGTTATTTTTGGCATTTGGAGTTATTTGGAAAGTTTGTTGAGTTGTTTAATTTCCTTTTGATTAGTTTACAACGTTTTGGAGTATATTTTTCTTGAGCAACTCTGCTCTTAAATCATTAAATATATTGTTTGTTTGAGTATTATCATATAAATATACGCTCATCTCGTTACAGGGATCTTTCACGGTGTGGATTCCTTTCTGTTATTAGGCTTAATATAATGGCTTGCAAAGTGCTTTCACGCTAGCCACAATGAGAGTAATACCATAGTAGAAGCTGTAGTAGAGCAACCCAGGTGAAATCTCACTGCAGCAATCTCACTGCAGCAAGCAATGTCTGCTTACAGCACAAAGATTCATCTCAAATGCGGGCGGAAGGGGTAAAGAGAAAAAGGAGCCCCTCTTTTTTTCTCATACTCTGTAGCACTGCATCTTAATGTCTAATGGCTAAAAGCAGTGCAAAGCAAGGTGGAAACGCTTCTTAACCCAAACTTTGCCTCAGCGCAAGGACATTCGGCGCAAAGCAGACAACTCAGCACCGTGTCACCCCCGCCTGCACCGGCAACACGAGCTCAACCCAAAGTACGGTGGTACCTCGGGTTAAGAACTTAATTCCTTCTGGAGGTCCGTTCTTAACCTGAAACTGTTCTCTAGGCCGTCTTAAGTAAATCCAGAGCCCTGGCACGAAGATCCCTCCAGCGCCCCTCGCGCTCCGATGGGCAGGGCCAGGCACGGCGGGCAGCAGGGAGGGCGCGGAGGGGCGGGTGGGGACGCTGCCAGCTGTGCTCCACCTCCGCCTCCGCCGTCCAGGGAGCACTGGCTGCAGCGCCGACGGGAGGCTCGCCAACGGCCTCCCCTCGTCCGCAGCCCGAGAAGAGGTGGGCAGAGCGGCGCTGCGGGCGGGGCCGGCCAGTATCCTCAATGGCTAAGACGTCCCTGACTGTTCTTAACCCGAAGCACCACTTTAGCTAATGGGGCCTCCCGCTGCAGCTGCGCCGCCAGAGCACAATTTCTGTTCTTATCCTGAAGCAAAGTTCTTAGCCTGAAGCGTTATTTCTGTGTTTGCAGAGTGTGTAACCTGAAGCGTATGTAACCCGAGGTACCACTGGAACTGCATGTCCGAAAGGGCGTCAGCAGCTGAGGTGCTGCTTCCCTTCAGCAGCTGAAGACCCAGAAGCCCCGCCAAGGGAACAAACGGCAACTGTCACTCATCCCCTGCGCGGAACCCTTGTCCCACCCCACGAACCCACGACCGCACAGTGCCTGCCCTCTGGCTTCCACTCACACGACTGGCCCGTTCTTCTCCATCCCGCCCGCGCTGCTGCTGCCGCCCGAGTCCTGGCGGGGAGAACTACACGCTTCTTCCTCCCCACTTCCGGGTTCCTTCCCCAGCTCCCCCGATTGGTGCCTGTGGAATCCACCCACGGCTCCCGCTGGGCGTAGCATGGGCAGGACCGGCATTACCGTAATGTGCGCTGTAGCACGTCCCCCGGAAAAGTTAGGAAGGGAGGCGCACAGCACACGCGCCGTCGCTTGTCTGGGGTGGTGGAAAGAGGGCAGAACCAGCACCGCGGAGCAGGGCTCGTAGACGCCCAAGTGGTGGGGTAGCAAAAACACCTCTGGTCTATTTTGAGCATAGACATCCAACAAGTAACTGGCATTAGAACTCCTAATTAAATTAAATGCAATACTGAAAGCATTGCAACAACCCATATAGTTCATGGGAGCTAGACAAACGCACCAAACCCTTGGGTCAAGGCAGCTATTGTGCATGCAGAAATGAATTAAAAAACAGAAATATGCATTCAGTTTTCCCAAATAAAAAAATATATATTTTAAAAAACAACAGAAATATGCATTCAGTTTTCCCACAAATCCACTGCCCTCATGTAGCCCCCGCATTCACAGCCAAGGGAATGAGTAAGAAGCTGGGATAGTACATCTGCTACTAGTTCTACATCCATAAAATATGTGGTATTTTCCTGTCCTAACCGATAAATGCCACTCCCTGTGCTTGGCTGATAAAAACTTTGGACCACCTCCTCCTTGCATACATTGTGCTCTTTGCTTGGAGATAAAATTACCCTAACCACAGCACCACATGGGACCAATAGATAAAAATGTGGGAAGGTGTTGCCAAAGGCTGCTTTGTGCCTTATTTCACATATTAGGCTACTGGAGAATCCACAGCTCAGTCCTGATACTGTATACATACACTAACAGCAAACACAATTCTCAGAGCTCCAGTCCTTATGTAACCAAAGGTGCAATATATATGGTGCAAGAGAGAAGTATTAGCAGGCTTGGGGAGACCCCAAAATTGGCAGAAGTACAAGCAAAAACCTCCACAGCAAAACTTGCCATCAGGCCAAGCAGAAGTTTCCAGAAGCCACTTGGCTTCTTAATCCCATGTGGGTTTTGCATTTGTGTTCACAGATCCTTGTACTGTAGTGTTGCTTAACGATGTTCATCAACACTGGTAAGTCTAAGCAGCAGTATGACTCCAGATCATCATAGAACATTAATGATGAGGGAGACAGATGTGAGAAACAGTGTTAGGTTCTTCTGGGAGAGAAGATACAGAGATGAAAGTGTTAATATTGTCCCAAGCAGATTTACCACTAGATAACTGGGCACCTCCAAAGAACAGTGACATCTAAAGAGCACAACTCAGCAACAGAGAACATGTTTAAATGCGTTAGAGAACCTGGTGGTCTCCAAACTCCCATCAGCCAAGGCTAGTACAGTATAGCTAATGATTAGGGATGGTGGGAGTTGTGATCCAGGCCAGCAAGGTGTGGAAGGCCCCAGGTCCCCTATCCCTAGTTTAAGGCCACTCTTTACTACTAGTGTCAATTCCCTGGCACATAATCAGAGGCCCTTCCGCCTGCCCTGTTGTTTGTTTTGGAAACGCGAACTTTTATGATATGCCTCATCGCCAGCCATTCACATGAGCCCAGGAACTGAAGTGAAACGCAGCCAGAGATCTTGCGCGTCGACCTTCCTTGGCCACTTTCCCCTTAGGCCTAAACCTCCCTAGCGGGGTCCGGAACATGCCGCCGACTCATTTCCATTGCGCGGTTCCCCTCGCTTCTTGCTAGGCTTGCTCATTCACGCGTCCGCCGATAGAGGCTGTTTTACGGTACACCCGGTAGAATCGAGGAGGAAGAAGGGCGAGAGTAGCAGGAAGCAGCAGCAGCCGCCGGCGCCACAGCCACCCTCCTCCCTGTTGCTGCGCTGGGGAAAGACTCGCCGGCTGCCAGAATCGGGACGGGAGGGAAGGGGCAACCGGCGGAGCTGCTCCTGCGGCGGCTGCTCCCTCTGGGCCAACCCCGCCTCGGCGGCTGCAGGCCGCCAGGATGATGCCCCCGACGGCCGGCGAGTCGCCGCACCAGCTGCTAGGCCGGCTGCGCTTCCTGAGCGAGGCGATCGGGTGCCTGACGCGCGCGGAGCCGCTGCCCGCCGCCTTGTGCTACGTGCCCCGCGAGGTGCAGTATAAGATCTGCAAGGACCCCAGCGCCCCCGGGCCCGCCTCGGCCTCCGGCCGGACCCTGCTATCGGTATGGGAGAACCCCAGCAAGGCCGGCGCCGGCTCCGGGTCGGGCGGCAGGAAGGGCCTGGGCAGGGGCACCATCGAGCTGCGCAAGGGCTCGTGCATCCGAGCCAGCGGCGAGGAATACTGCAACGGGCACGGGCTCTGGGTGAAGCTGACAAGGGTGAGTGTGACAAGGTATAGCCCCGGCGGGGCCTGCCGCGCACGGGCACACGCACCCGCTGAACGCGGAAGTTTCGAGGAGGGTAAATTGCCAGAGCTCCAGCCTGCTAGCGCCACATTCCTCCTACCGTGTAATGACTCCTGCTGTCCATAATTCCTGGTGTGAACTGGCAACCCAGCCAGGATGCTTTCTGAAGAGAATGGAAATACACTCTACCCATGTTCAGAGGCACTTGAGCCGTTATTACAATTTCAAATGTTTTAGGGTTGACACCTCCCCCACCACCTTACATAATTTGCATGCTAGAGCAAATGTAGATGGAGGCTTAAGACACATGCAACAGAGATAAACATAGGCATCTCATCCTATCTTTCCCATTGCTTTTTGGTGCTGTGTCCTACATGTGCACTCAAGGATAGTAACACAGGGCACAAGTACTCCTAGGTTTCTCAGAGACTGGCACTGTTGTGGTTCAGTCGTTCAGTTGTGTCCGACTCTTCGTGACCCCATAGACCAGAGCACGCCAGGCACGCCTATCCTTCACTGCCTCTCGCAGTTTGGCCAAACTCATGTTAGTAGCTTCGAGAACACTGTCCAACCATCTCATCCTCTGTCGTCCCCTTCTCTGGCACTGGCACTGTTACAGACATAGATTACTATCAGCTAGTTTTAATTCCTTGATACGAATTTAGCTGACAGAAGAGCCTTTCAGTTTTTACTGGCCCATATGATTTTTTTCCTGCCTTGGTTATCATTTTCCCTTTTAGCATTAGTGTGGCAATAAAATGGCTGTCACATTTTGCACTTGGGAAATAGCAACAATAAGGAATATGCAAACAGCTGTAATGCCAACAACACTCCTTATCATAGCTGGGGAGATTTTTTTTTTTTATATAATTGCATGGCCCTCAAAGGCTATGTGCTAGTAAACCTCATTAATTATTCTTATGCATGTATACCTGGGCATCCTCCTACAATCTTTTAGAATTAAGCAAATTTCCTATAATTATAATTGGAAGGACAGTTTAATACCGTTTTGTTGACATTGCATGCGTGTGTGCATTCTTTCAAGTGAGAAAGGGAACTGTTGTTGGTCTGTAGAGACCAGAAAAAGTAGTCATAGACACTCATTAGCACAGACTAAAGACATGCATTTTGGTTGTTAATCAATTAGTAGGAGCTGTGCATTTCTCTATGGATAATCAGTGTTCCCAACCGTCTGTGTAAATCTCTTTGTATGATGTATGATGATTTGATAAACAGTTTGGATTCCTTATCTCCAATGTCGTATTTTGTACTGGACATATCATTTCATATTCTTCCCTCATAGGAGCAGCTGGAGGAATTCAAGATTGGCTGTGATCTGGAGGAAGGCTGGGTACTCATGTGTAAGCATGCAGATGGTGGGGACAGGCTGGTGCCAGTGGAATCGATGGAGAGAATCCAGAGGCAGCAGCAACTCTTTGGGGTGGATTATAAACCTGTAATCAGGTACTGAAAACCATGTCTACATTTTGTTTGGATTGATTGGCTTTTGAGGAGGACCATTGGGGAAGGCACTCACTGTAAGCAAATACATGTTGTTGTTTAGTCAATTAGTCGTGTCCGACTCTTCGTCACCCCATGGACCAGAGCACGCCAGGCACTCCTGTCTTCTACTGCCTCCTGCAGGTTGTTCAGACTCATGTTGGTAGCTTCGAGAACACTGTCCAACCATCTCGTCCTCTGTCGTCCCTTTCTCCTTGTGCCCTCAATCTTTCCCAACATCAGACTTTTTTTCCAGGGAGTCTTCTCTTCTCATGAGGTGGCCAAAGCAAATACATAATACTATCAATTAATGTGTGACTTTCAGAAATACCTATGGTTGCAAGCTAAATTAGTAGCTTCCAATCATTTTGCTAATGGAATCAACCAAGAGCACTTTGCCTACATTCAGTTCTTAGTTTCTAATAGAAACTTGTATCAGTACCAAAATTTCAAAGATTTTTTTTTTTGCAGGGGGGGGGGGAGTGACATATGTTCTCAGGTGGTTCATCTCCTGTTTGCTTCTTTCCTGATGGCTGATTTCCTTCTCTGATCTACAGCTTGTGTGCCAAAGGGGAGAGAGGTTCTCTTCTTCTGGACTATGTTATTGCAGCCAATTGGGGATCAAATAAGCGGTGTAGTGACATTACAGTGGAAAACAGCCAATCAGATTAGATTGTGGTGATGTAATGAAGCCAATTCAGATTGAAAGTAGGAAGTGTTGCCCTCACTTTGAATGTCTTTTGGGGAACAAGGAGTACAGCTACTGCACTGCAAACACTGTCACTCCTGTCCATAGCTCCCAAAGTTGTAAAAAAGGGAGAGATATTCACAACTGTGTCAAAAATGTGTGCAAACACGCACAAACACACACCTCACGTGGCTCAAACCTTATCAGTAAGTCTAAGAAGTGTTAAGTTCTGTGTGTCCATTTTGTTGTTTTATCTAATAGATGTTAGGTTTTTCATTTTAATAGCAAAAATTATTATTACTATAAGCATTATAAATTAGATCCTCTGTAGCATTAAACAAAGGGCTATATATCAACCCTTTGATTTTTTTCCTCAGATACTTATCCCTTGTTTTAGTAGCTAATACTGCAGTTAGAACTTTTCCTATTTCTGTTTGCTTACACAGGAATTTATAGTTGTTAATTCTGCCTTTTTCCCTTTTCCAGATGGGAGCAGGTGGTGGATTTAACATATTCCCTCCGTCTTGGGGCAAAGCCAAAAATCATGGAGCCAGATGCAGCTGCGGTAGAGAGACTCCGGTAAAGGGCATGCAACCTCCTTTACAGCAATAAGAAAAAGTGGGGCAGCCAGTGCACTTAATTTGAAAGTGGTAACTGAGCCCGCAGCACTGGACGTTTCTACATATTATCCAGGCTTTGTATGCCTCAGGACTTAATTCTATTGGGAGCAGTGCTTGTGCAAAACGGGGAGTAAGAAGAATATCCTAGGGGATATAATTGGGTAGTGGAGAGCATGATCGGGGATGTAAATTTCTGTAAACCCAGCCCTCTCTCTCATCCTGTACTATTAACACCAATTATTGCCATTTTAGATTTGTACCACCCACATGGAGCTACGAATGTGATGAGGACTTAGTGCATTTCCTCTATGACCACATTGGCAAGGAAGATGAGAATCTGGGCAGCATCAAGCAATATGTGGACAGTATTGATGTGTCCTCCTACACGGTAAAGTGTCACCATCAACCAGGCTCCTTTGCATAGAGACCTCTTCCTCATGCATACTGTCCCTTGTTGCCTCAGCATCCTAACCACTAGGCCATCATTTGCTAATATTAAAGGGTTTGCAAAGGCAGATCTCAGGGACAGGGCTCCCCAGAGGGACGATGAGGATGATGATGGGGACAGAGAGTCAGAGGAGGAAGGAGTAGTTTTGCTTCCTTCTCAGCTGTTTGAAGACAGTCGCGTGCAACCCCTTCTCCTCAGCTGGAGAAGAGGGGGCTGGAGGGAGGCCAAGTCACTGATAAGCGGTCCCTAGCAACAATACAGGGGAGGGATAATTCGTCAGAGGAAGAGGTATGAGGCCAGCCAGAATCTCCCCGTTCCCATAGGTTAACGAGAGTCAGGGAAAGGCGTCAATCAAGGAAGCGGAAGGCGGGGTTCTGGCATGCTTCCTGTTGGCACCAAAATCAGAGCCCAGATGCCTCAACGTCTTGAAAGAGACAGTAGCCCATGGGAGCTGCTCTGAGTACAATGGCAGTGTTTAATAAATCTACTTATAAACTGATGACATCTACTTGCTGCTTATTAAGCCTGGGAGCCAGCCAGATCATGACAGCAGATAACTTCTGGTTGATATCTATAACCTAAGGGTGAACTGAGTTAAGAATTTGTTAGGTCAGGATAACTTATTTGTGTAAACAGACACTGGGTGTCTCTTTGCTGGTAATGAATAGATTTTGCTGTCTGAGGCAAAGGACAAAATGATACTCCCTTCCAATGCTATGTACAACCAGACCGGCGATTGAATCTTATTTTAACACTGGTGACAGGCCAGCCACACCTGAAGGCAGCAGGCTAGCTTTGTGGGTACAGGGTAGGCCACATGGCACACAGAGCTCTGTCCTCCAAATCTTGCCACTCTCCAGAATCTGCTGCCTGAGGCGACTGCCTTATTCTGTCTAATGGTAGGGCTCTACCCATGAAAAACTTCACCGGTCCCTGGAATGGGTTATTAGACAGTTGTTCTCTTGGTTCCAGAAAATGAAAGAAAATAATGCGTGAAATAATGTGTTTTACTTGATCAACTTTTATAGTTGTAGGAATGTATACACTTCTGAATTCTGTGTTGTCTTGGCATAGGTCTGAAAACTTTCAGATTAAGTTGGACACCTGCTTATTTTAGTGGCCATCAAGTCTTTCTCTGAAATTTGATAAAGCTTAACTATTCTGATCAGTGCTAGGACACTGTGCCCGGTGTCTCCTCTACCGTTCTTCATAGATCAGCAGGTTGTCCCTCCAAGGTGAAGGGAGAGTGGTAAAAATCCAGGAAGCCTTGAGGGAGGAAGATGTGTTGAGTTAGTTTCAGGGATAATAGGATGTGCAACTGGATGCCTGAGTGTCTCAAACTAAAAGTTCCTGTCTGAGGTTCTAGAGTTGGCATCCTCTTGGGAGGGATCTTGTGGGTTGCCTGAAAGCAAGCTATTAAGTAGATATTTCTAACTCTCCTCAGTCTGTCTTTGCTTCCCTCAGGAGGAATTCAATGTTTCATGCCTGACAGACAACCATGCAGACACCTACTGGGAGAGTGATGGGTCCCAGGGTCAGCACTGGGTCCGTCTCAACATGAAGAAAGGGACCATTATCAAGTGAGTTCCCTATCTTTTACTAGCCTATTCCTTATATGTGGGGACATCACTGGCAGACACTTTGCTGTCCTGGCCTAATCAGCTACTTCCTATAATTACTATCGTAATTAAACCCTGTTTCCTCTGCTCTCACTGAGTGTGAAAACCACATCGAGAGCAGCTGGGTCATGTTAATGCACATGAATGTTGGTCTTGTTCTGTGCTTGGGCTGCTTCCTGCCCAAAGAGGGAATCATGGAAAAGACTTCTAGTTAGGTGCTATGAGGTTTTAAGTTTGGTGCTGAAAATTTACCTTTTTATATACTGGCCTTTGACACTTGAGATGCATATTTTTGGGACCCGCCCTATTTTTGTGACTGTAAGTTGTTTTAAATTGTTTTTAGTGCTGCATTTTAAATGGTTGCTTCCCATTCTGGGACCTCAGGGTGAAGGGTGGGTAGAAAATTAAACTATTACTGCTGCTACTATTTTGTGCCTCCATCACACCAACAGGGGAATTATCTTTTCTCACGTATACCACTGTGATTCCACCACTGCCATGAAACTGAATGTTGAGCAATTTCAGAATGGCCCTTTTGAGGTTTGCAGCAAAATATTTGTTTGAATCTGCCCTCTCCTTTCCATATGGCAGACAATGGCATCCCCACCTCCTCTTCTACCCACCTTGGCTTTTCTGTTAAGTAAGATTTCTGTGATCACATAGGTTTGTGCAGAATGTCGTACTAGTGATGTACAAAAAGCACCCTTCTCGATTCAGAATGACTGAGTCTTTCTGGCCCTTTTTGGTTTATCCCTGGGAAAGGTTTAAGCTATTCCTCCAAGCCTCATAAAGATCCAGCCCAGGGGAAACTTCATAGCCAGATCTCTTGCCTGCCAGGTCCCCCCCCCTTCCACTGCTTTCCCCACATTTCTCAGCTCTTTGCAGTGAAGGTTTCTAAGCATATTTGGACCCTTCATTGTCCATAGGAGCTCTGGGAAGTAGTTTTAAAAGCCAGAAACCTGTCCTATATATATTTGTCTCACATTTACCCTTTAATTCTCTCCCTCAGGAAGCTGTTCCTGACTGTGGACACAACAGATGAGAATTTCATGCCCAAAAGGGTGGCTGTGTATGGTGGCGAGGGGGATAACCTGAAGAAGCTGAGTGACGTGGGCATTGATGAGTGAGTTAGACGAGGGAGGGCCGGGGGGGGGAGAGAAGAGAATTTGGTTGTTGAGGAAAGCCAGGTGTGAAACTGAGCCTAAATCTGGCTCAGATTATTTCTCTAGCCCAGGCACAGGCAAACCAGGCCCTCCAGATGTTTTGGGACTACAATTCCCATCATCCCTGACCACTGGTCCTGTTAGCTAGGGATCATGGGAGTTGTAGTCCCAAAACATCTGGAGGGCCGAGTTTGCCTGTGCCTGCTTTAGCCAATGCCTGTACGGAACCTTTGATTTTACCTCATGAGGCATGGAAAGGAGGAGAGAAGAAGTGAATGTGAAAGGGGTTCTATTGTAATCAGATGGTGAAGAAAAGCAACAAAATCCTAGACCTGAAGTGTTAGCAGTTAATGGAAAGCTCTTTGTTTATGAGCTTGTAGCCTATTGTATCCCAACGGGTTCAAGGAAGGAAATATCTCATTAAAAAAGAAAAAAAGTTAATAAACACCTTCACATTTGGTTAATCCTGACCACAAAAGGCCTCAGCAATAAGGAGTGCTTTTACCAGTTATGGCTGGTTCACCAGCTACAAGTGCTTCTGTATAAAAATTGTGTAGCGACTGTGGCTCATGCCATGGGCATAGCCAGGATTTTTTTTGGGGGTGGGGCAGGCCTTGTGTTAGAGCAGGCAGATCTGAGCTATCGGCAGCACGATTGGTCAGTTACTTAAGGTTTTTTTTATTTGCTTGAGGCAAGTGCAGCTGCCCCCATGTACCCCCCTGGCTATGCCTGTGACTCTCCCAGTTTATCCATCCTCTACCATTAGTTCTCTCTCTGTCTATAGCAACTGATATATAAGCGTACGCACCCTTATAACCGCAAAGGGCCCAGTATATGACCTCAGAGATAAGTGAACATCAAGGAACATAGCAAATAGTCCACCCACCAACCCCAGTCAAACACTACAGCAGCTGGAGAACTAACACATGTTTATACCAGTCCGTAAAATGCAGTATGTACAAAATGCAGCTGCGACTCAAGGCTAAATAGAAGCAGTTACACAGAGTGCAAAAGGCAAAAACATAATGCCACACACAGGGCAGACTAGAGGTCCACAATAAAGTGCCATCCCAAAATGCAATACTTTTTAAAGTGTGGTAAATACTTATCTATGCAAGGGATGGGGAAACTGTGGCTCTCTAGTTGTGTTTCAGCAAAATCAGGGAAGATGGGAAATACAGTCTGGAGGGCCACAGACTGCCCATCTCTGCTCTATACTATGAGGAGGCATTTCCTGGCACCTTTCATATTGCTGAGGTAATGCATAAAGCTACCATTGTGTGCTATAGTGTCTCAGGGAGAAACATACAGTGTAATGCCTGTTGGCAAGTTATTTCCTTTCACCCCAACCCACTGCCTTCATGGACATAAAAGTTCCCTGTGCACCCTTCAAAAACTATCTGAAGGTGATTGATGGATCACTTTAGGGCACCCAGAAGGTTGGAAACAGATCCCAGGAGTTCTGGTTTCTGGCTCCCACATCCACCTTGATGTAACTTTCCCTGAACATGTAAGAATAAAGGATTTCTATTTTGGAGGAGGGTGGTAAACCTACCTTGTGCAAGAGGAAATAGATGTTTTTGTGTCTCCAGGAGCTACATCGGGGATGTGTGTGTGCTGGAAGACATGACTGCTCACTTGCCTGTCATTGAAATCCGCATTGTGGAATGCAGAGGTGTGTGGGTGTCAGTTTGGGATGCGCCTATTAATCCCTGGGAGGTGGGGTTAAATGATCTCCCTGCTTTTCCTCTAAATGCTCCAGTTTAGAATTTCACTCCCTCTGTAGTTACGTACCCTGGCAGGTTCCATCTAGAGTCAGAGTACAATTAGGCAGAGGGCCTTCTTGGTAGTAGTACCCGCCTTGTGGAATGCCCTCCCATCAGATGTCAAGGAAATAAAAAAACTACCGTATATACCCGAGTATAAGTCGACCCGAATATAAACCGAGGCACCTAATTTTCCCACAAAAACCTGGGAAAGCTTATTGACTCGAGTATAAGCCGGTTCACCTTTGCCGCTGTGGAGGAGGAGGAGGAACGGGCAGCCCAAAAGCAACCCTTTGGGCTGCTCCTTCCTCTTCTTCCTTTGCCAAGTTTGCATTTATGCGAGCAGTTCAGGAATGGAACAAGCTGCCTAGGGAGAGTAAAGAACCGCCGTTCTTGTACACTTCTTAAGGAATGGTTGACTGGGGAGAGCGGGTGCGGCACGAGCGGAGAGAAAGGGCTTCTTTTTCGCTGCCCCCACCGCCCGCCTCACTCGAGTATAAGCCGAGGGCAGCTTTTCAGCACAAAAAATGTGCTGAAAAACTAGGCTTATACTCAAGTATATATGGTATCTGACTTTTAGAAGACATCTGAAGGCAGCCCTGTTTAGCAAAGTTTTAAATGTTTGTTGATTTATTGTATTTTTAATACTTTGTTGGAAGCCGCCCAGAGTGGCTGGTGAAACCCAGCCAGATGGGCGGAGTATTATTATTATTAAGAAGAAGAAGAAGAAGAGAAGAAGAAGAGAAGAAGAAGAAGAAGAAGAAGAAGAAGTCTCCTAGCTGTTCACTGCTTTGACAGCTGCCCTGGTGCTTCCCTTTTGGGGGATACCTTTTTGTGATTATTCTATCTAGGAAAAACAGCAAAGGCACAATACATTTGTTAATCTTTAAGCTGGCCCAGGTCGCTGTTTTTGAGGCAATACAGCCCTGGGATTTCTGCAGTAGTCACCCACCCCCAATTTGTGATAACCATGGGTCACTTACAGTGACCTAAAGAGGGGCCCTCATCCCTACTCTTTCCCCCAGTATTTCTCTCCCACCTCCAGGAGAAACCATTCCCTATTTGACTGTGTGTCTTAAGCTGCTTTGTTCTTCCCCTTTTAATACAGATGATGGGATAGATGTTCGGCTACGGGGAATAAAGATCAAATCTTCTCGGCAACGGGAACTGGGGCTCAATGCGGATATGTTTCAGCCAGCCAACCTGGTGAGGTATCCTCGCCTGGAGGGGAGAGAACCTGATGTGCTCTATCGGCGGGCTGTGATCATCCAGAGGTATGGAGCAGGGTAGGGCTGAGGAACATATTCCAGCCTCCGTGTTGCTGTTGTTGTTGACAGCTCCCACAATCATTGTGGTGGTAGTGGGCTGAGCATGTGCGTGTACATGCATTGTGGCACAGCACCAGGTGTCCGTGCTGTAAAACCCTATTGAATTTATTTATTGTTTCCTTTTGTTTTGTTTCACCTGTAGTTGTAAATCCTCACCTGCTTAATCAGCTCGTCAGGTGAAATAGGGAGGGAAGCCAACAGAGATAGCAAGAAATGTAGGAGTAAATGTAGGGGTCAAATTTAACACGTCTGGTTACCCTACCGCCATCTGCAATGGCAACGTTGGTATTTATTTATTGCACTTTTGGTTTGGGTAGGTTATCAAGATCTTGGATAGTGTTCTTCACCATCTTGTTCCAGCCTGGGACTACACACTTGGCACCTTCAGCCAACTCAAGGTGAGGCGAGGGACTTTCTGATTCCCAATTTCTGTGTTTACTATCTTGGGGAAATAAACCATTGCTTTGAATGTCTACTTTATATTTGACTTTCTTCAGTAATATTTCATTCTGGATTGTTTTAATCATCTGATCTTTTAAGGTAGGTTGTAACTGCTTTGAGACTTTTCATTTCTTAGAAATATAAAGCAGTATAGAAATGAAATGGAAATAACAACAACAACAACAACAACAACAACAACAACAACAATAATAATAATAATAATAATAATAATAATAATAATAATAATAATAATAATAATATAAAAAGATTTCCTACTGGGAAAGAGAGGCGCTAGAATAGTTTGTGATGATACTGGCAGTAGAGCCAGCTGGTTTGTAAAGTAGGAGAAGGACCGTGCGGGATATTCCTGACTTGACCCAGCGTTGCTTTGCCCATGACAGCACATCAAACAGTTCCTGTTGCTGTCCAAAAGACGTACAGTGCTAATCACCCAGTGCCTCAAGGACTCAGAGACTAGCAAGCCCAACTTCATGCCACGGCTCTATATCAACCGTCGCCTCGCCATGGAGCATCGTGACAATCCTGCACTTGACCCCAGCTGCAAAAAACACAGTCTTCACTCAGGTAAGGCCAGCTCACCCACTAGCAGGTACCCTGTGGCAAGAGGGATGGGGGGGGTGGTGGAGTCTTCTGCCTTTGCAACCTGCTGCACATGTTCCGTCCTATTATACTCCAGAAATGCTTTTTCAGCCTGTACCTTCAAAGCAAGATCCAGCGCTGAGCATAAGCTCAGCAAACAGTTTTGCAGAGTGATGCAGCTTCTGTGTGGTTGGGAGTCCCACTCAGTGGCCTGGTTTACATGTCACACTAACCCAAACTCTGGCTTAGCATGAATACATGAGCATACAGGCTCAGGGAGAGGAGCTCACAGTCGCTTTGCCCCTCCCTGGCCATTTTGCTCTTTACTGTGCTGCACAATGCTAATGGGAGCAGTGTGTTTTTGGAGCCCATCACTTTATAATATAAGAGAAATTCAGCAGTGGCCGCTGGTGACACGAATGCACAATGTACCTCAGATAAAATGATCAGATTTTTCTTATTATTATTTCTCTTTCACATGGGGTTAAATAACTAACATACCTGGTTCAAACCTTTCCCGGAACCAATTAGTTCACGCTTCTCTCTGAACTCTTAATTCCGAGGTGTGTGTTAGTTCAGATTTGCAGGAATTGTGTGTTTATGGTTCATTCTCATTTCTAAGGCATTGGGGTAACTGGAAATTGTAGTTTGTTGCTTGTTTACTGTTTGTTTTATCCTGTCTTTTCACCAATGAGCTCAAGCTGACATAAATGAGGTTAATACCTTTTTATTCTTAATGTTGTGGGATTAGTGACTTGCCCAAGTGTGTTAAATAAGCTTCATGGCTGAGCAGGGTTTTGAACCTGGGTTTTCCTGCATACAGCCCTAGCTATTCTAGCCACTTTGCCATGCTAGCCTTTTAATTTAAAGTGTGTCCCTTGCTACACATACATTTGTGGTTGTTAGGCGTCTGCCTGACTGGGCAGTGAGCAAAAGAACTTCTTGTACATCTTGGTGCATGTTGCCTGTTGCCAGTCCTCATGTAACAAATTCACCAAGACCTTCAGAGGATGCCTATTCCCACTTTGCTATCTGTAAGCATATTGCCCATGATTCTTCTCTTAATGCCTCTGCTGCATTGTCTGCTTTCCTAGGTATATGAGGGACTAAACCTTCTGACAAGTATGAGAAGGCCCTGGATTACAGGTGAGTTTTTTCATCCAGCAGCCACCTGTCTGTCTTCCCTGCCCCTTCCAGCTTGGTGTCTCTAGCCTAAGTACCTGAATGCCAAGCACCACAAAGTTCGAGTAAGTGAAAGCTGAATCCTCAGAAAGAAAACAGAGCCTTATTTTAATAAATGAGAGCTTACTTGAAATATTTGCAACACACCAGTTACTCAAGGACCTTAGTAGGTTCTGGGCCACACAGAAATATGGCACTATTACTCTTGGCCCAGACACTTTTCACCAGCAATTCGGTGCCTCCCGCAAACCTCCACAGGTAGGTTAAGTGATCGTTTTTCATTCATCTCAGGTGGCCGCTGCGTTACGACCAGTGGTGGGAGTGTAAATTCATTGCTGAGGGCATCATTGATCAGGGTAAGTTTGCACTTCGTGTTGTCCAAAATGGTAGCTAATAAAATTGGGTCTCTGACAGTTTCCACAGTTTGAAGCTGAAAATTTGGGTTTTCTTTTGAGTCAGTTTTGGAGATTATTATTATTTGAACAGAGTTCTGGTTAGGACCATAAACAATAAGGATTGTGATTTGTAGCGCAGCAGTTCAGTGCTGAGAACTCTGCTGCTGCCTTTGAGTGGCTGTTAAACCAATTGCATCATTGAAGGGAATCAAAATATTGGTTCAGCAGAAGAGTTCAATGGAGGCCTGAGCTCTGCTCCTCCACTGTGTCCACCCAGGAGAATGCCAAATGTGAAGAGATTTTTGGGGGGAGGAAACATAGTTTCAAATATTTTTCTTGTGTCCTCTCAGGATTTTCTACATCCTACAGGCCTCAAGAGTGGGAGTGGGAAAATCTGAAATCCAGCTATTCAGGAAAAGCAAGCAGGTGGTGCCAACATAGCAAAGCTGATCACACACTTCCATGTGCTCTCTCTCCCAGGTGGCGGTTTCCGAGACAGCATTGCTGATATGTCTGAGGAGCTGTGTCCTAGTTCAGCTGAGACACCAGTGCCGCTGCCTTTTTTTGTCCGCACGTCCAACCAGGTGCTTGCTCCCTGATGAAGCTAACCCTTTCCTCCTGATAAGGATATTAGAGCAGCATGAGTCTCAAGAGACTGTCAATGTGAGGATTCGGGCAAGCTCTGGAGAAAGGAAAGTGCTTGGGAGGCAGTGCTCTCTGAGGGAGAATATGGACACCAAAGCACTATCCTTTGGTTCCAGCTTTCCCAGAATCCAACTTTTATTCCTGCTGTATCAACCCTCTGCTTAGTCCTGGTCAGTGTGGAAATTTAGTGCACCACTATCACATGGGGAAATTACTGCAGAGAGACTGGATTGTACATGTGTTTTAACATTCATTCTTATGTCCCTATCAGGACATTTGAGCTGAACTGTCTGTTGTTTCAGGGCAGTGGTACCGGAGAGGCCCGAGACATGTATGTCCCCAACCCATCCTGCAAAGAGTTCACAAAATATGAGTGGATTGGGCAAATCATGGGAGCCGCCCTGCGTGGCAAGGAGTTCTGGTGAGTATAGGATGAAGGCTGGATCTTTCTTTGATACTGGCAGTGGAAGCTAGACTTTCCTTCTCCTGTTTCTTCCTAACTGTGCCAAATTGTTTTCTAATCATTCGTAATCGCAAGTATTCTTATAAAATCAAAAGCTGCCTTGTCTTCCTTCCTGAACATTTCCTTTGAGCATAGGTGGGACACAAAAGACCACATCTGGAGGCAATGTGTTGCAGTGCTGCATCTCTCCTTCCTCTTATCTTTAAGGTCCTGGCCCTGCCTGGCTTTGTCTGGAAGCAACTGACAGGGGAGGAAGTGAGCTGGAGCAAGGACTTCCCTGCTGTTGACTCTGTGCTGGTGAGTCACCGGGACGTGTATCTAGGGGTCGCTATTGAAACATGGGGTGCAGATTTCTATTTAGCATTTGTCTGCATGGCCTATGCATTTGGATACTGGCATGGCAGAGCAGCTGGCTTCATTTTGTTTTCTAAAACTGCCAGTGGGGAGGGTGAAGGGGTGTGTAAGTAAACTTCCTTCAACATTTCATGATGTTGAACACATAGTAATGGTCCACAAATACTGCAGCTTCCAACCATAACAGCTGCACAGTTTTAGACATAATGCAAGCTTCCAGGTGATGGAAAGTGTTTGGCAATATGTTATAATAACTGTTTATTTATGGCTATGTCCTTTTTTTTTATAAAATCCCTGTCTCCCACTTCCTTGCTCTCTTGGGCATAGGTGAGATTATCCCTTTCCTTGTTTTCAGGTGAAGCTACTGGAGATGATGGAAGGAATGGACAAAGAGACCTTTGAGTTCAAGTTTGGGGCATGAGCTGACGTACACCACTGTGCTGAGCGACCAGTGCATGGTGGAGCTTATTCCTGGTGGCACTCGGACTGTGGTGCACTATGAGGACCGCTTGGATTTCATCCGCCTGGTGCAGAAGGCACGGTTAAATGAGAGCAAGGAGCAGGTAATTCAGTATAGCATTTGGGCAATAGGATTTTGGTGCTGACGGCTTCCGGCGGCTGGCGCCATGATGGATGGTCGTGGGCTGCTTCGGCTGCGAAGCACCAGTTCATCCCGGGGGTCAGGAGCCCTGCAGCCGCATAGCGGGGGCTTCGGTTGGGGCACGGGAAGAGCGTCCCGTGCCCTGGGCTCCCCGGCAGTGCCCGTTGTGCTCCGAACCCTTCCCCCGCGCCCCCTGTAAAGGGGGAGTGGGGGTGAAGGGACCACGGAGTCGGGCTTGAGGGGAAATGCCCTAACCGGGATGTTTACATGCGGCGGCAAAGTCCGTGATGAGCGTCTCTGTTCTACCTGTCATTAAGGAGTTGCTAAGAAACCAGAAGCTGTGAGTAATTAACTGACTCTTTGTATTCCGGGAAAGCTCTGGGATTAAGAAGAACAGGCAGCCCGCCTCTCTCCCTTCGGGCGGTGAAAGAAATTAACTCTTTAAGTGACTGCTGCTACAATAATCAATTGAAAGTATTTGGAACTTGAAAGTTGAGTCTGTTGAGATCTCCTTTTGGGGGTTAACTGAGGAAAAATATCTCCATTTGAAGTTTTGGTCTTTATACCCCGGCATCGGAAGAAATGGCGGCGATTTGGACTTGCGTAGGAAAAATTGAGACAAAGGAAGGAAAGACAGGAAACGTAACTTGATACCCACCTCCCCCCCGAAGATGTGGGACTTTGCGCTTACGTTGGCACTGAAGGACTGGGAGGATGAGGAAAAGCTTACTGTCTTTCAACTGGAACTGCTTGATCGAAAACTAAGAGCCTTGAGTGCGATTATAAATGGAAAGAATTTGTTTCCACAGAGGAGGCTTTTCGAAAGTTTTATTCAATGGAAACAGACTTTTGCAAAGAGCTGGAGGATGGTTGAGATGGCTGAGCAAATCCGAATGGAACAGGGGCCGATTTCAGGGGGTGGCAGCAGCCCTGGAACGGAAAGATTTTTAATATCCAGACTCCGAGGTGGCAGCCCGGGGTCGAGGGACATAGAATTAAGATTTCTACAAGAAGAAGAAGTATGGCACAAAGGCACGGAGAAACTCAGAATGGAGAGGATGAACATCTTGGAGCTCGATGCAGGGTTTGTTGTGGTTGCAACCTGGATCTGTGGACATTTAGAAGAATATAATAGGAGATTCGGTTCTGGTGAAAGACAGGAGAAGATAATGGACAGAAGGGAGTGGGTTGAACTAATTAATGTATATATAGATGGTCTGCCATGGCATCCGAAATCGAGTGTGAAGACTGTTAATTATAAGTTTATTTTATATAAGTAAGGAGATATTGAATTTAAGGTTAAAGCAGCATGATAAATGATAGAAGAAATAAGTTTAGCTGTAAGAATATTTGGTTAAGTTTTAGGTTACAATGCAAAGATTAAGATAAAGGTGTTTTTGTGTTTTAAGTAAAGTTAAATTTTTATAGAGAAAAGTTGTTAAGCAAATAGTGTATTGTTTTAAAACCGAAGGTGTATAGGCGGGGGAAGTCAAACGTCAAGATTTGGAACTAGAATTTTTTTTTTTTCAGTAAGGTATACAGATAAGAAGAAGAATCCTGACATTATATGTATTTGTAATTTGTTTTGATATTGTAGGTGTGGGGGTTGGGTTTGTGTTATTTTGTGAAAAATGTCAATAAATTCTGCTTAAAAAAAAAAAAGGATTTTGGTGCTGACCGGTGGTTTCTCACCCCATCTGATCTTTCTTCTTTCCTGACTCTCTCAGCTTGTGGCCATGCAGGCTGGACTTCTCAAGGTAGTGCCTCAGGCAGTATTGGATCTGCTCACTTGGCAGGAACTGGAGAAGAAGGTCTGTGGTGACCCTGAAGTTACCGTTGAGGCTCTAAAGAAGCTCAGTAAGTGTGGGAGACCTTGCACTCTTCATGGGTAACGTATATACCGCATGATGTCATCATAAAACATGTGGAGACTCCACATTCAGCTACTGCACTGAATGGAGATTCACAGTACAAATGCCATATTGGTGGGTTGTACTGTGATTTTGAGCTAGCATATTAGCACTTCATATCCATGTGCCTAGGTATATTCCTTTCTTCCTTAATGTGTTCTGCCCAAATAATGGGCATGCCATCTTTCCCTCTCCTCTTCAGTTGGACCTTGGTTCTGTGCCAGCAATATTTTTCTCCGTAACCTGCACCATGTATTTTTATTATTCTCACAGCTCGCTTTGAGGATTTTGAACCATCAGATACTAGAATTCAGTATTTCTGGGAGGCCTTGAACAACTTTACTAACGGTAAGTAGATGTTAGCAAATGCACACTGTTGTGGAGTGATGATTTGAAGAAATCTGTGCTATGAATTGCAGGTTCAGTGGGTTTTGAGAGGCTCCTCCCACTGTGGCTCATAACCACTCCCAGAAAGTGGTTTTGTTTTTAAGAGACTTAACTTGGAGGGAGTCACAGCAATGCGGCAATGGGAGATGGGAATGGAGAAAATAGCCCCAAACAGGGTATTACAACAGCTCCCCGAATGAATGGTTCCCCCTGTTTAGGAGGGTCAGTTTTACTCCCACCTTGAACATTGACTGGCTCCCAAAGGTTTGGTCTTGTTTTCATTCCTACATACATACAGTGGACGATCGTGTTGCGAACACGATCCGTGCGGAAGGCGCGTTTGCGACCTGCGCTGCTGCGTCTGCGCACGCACTTGACGCAATTTAGTGCTTCTGCACATGCGCGAGCACCGAAACCCGTAAGTAACCCATTCTGTTACTTCCGGGTTCGGCGCAGTGCACAACCTGAAATCGCACAACCTGAAGCTGCCGTAACCCGAGGTACTGGTCAAGTTTGTTGTGGATAATGACTTTTGGTGAATCTCCCTGGGAGTTTCTGATGGTTGTGTACTCTTCCCCTCAGAGGATCGCAGTCGCTTCCTGAGGTTTGTTACTGGAAGAAGCCGACTTCCTGCTCGGATTTATATCTATCCTGACAAATTAGGGTGAGTGTTGTGGGAATCACAGGTGGGGAGAGTGCTGTTGTGCTCAAGTTCTGCTTGCGGGCTTCCCATGGGCATCTGGTTACCCAGTGTGAGAAAGGGATGCTGAACAAGATGGGCCTTTGATCTGACGTGTAGGGCTGTCCTTATGTTCTGTTAATGTGCATCATATTGCAGAATGAGTGGTGATGGATTGGCAGCCATTTTGTATTTCTATTGTGTGGTGAAGCCTTCTCCACAGATTTCATTGATTTGTTCTCTCTTCTCTCAAAGCTCTGAAACCACGGATGCACTTCCTGAATCTTCCACTTGCTCCAGCACACTTTTTTTGCCAAACTATGCTTCGTAAGTCTTGTTCTATAAATCTCTTGGGCAAGGGTGTATTGGACAAAATCCCAGTGGTTGTGGCACAGACCTGGGAAAGGCAGCTGAAGGTTTGGGGGCCGTGCTATGGGAAGAACACCTGGTGAGTTCAAGTTGCCTAGAGTATCACCAAGTGACCAGGGACGTGATATTCCCAGTTGGTAGTGCAGCAATGCAAAGCAGATTATGGTGGGGAGATATGGGGAAGGGCTAAGAAGTAGGCCAATGTACTGGGAAATATGGCTGACATTGAGACTAATATGCATGGAGATGGGGTATCAGCAATGAGGAATTTTAATTACCAGAAGCATAGCATCTTGGGGAGTCAGAGATAAGTTTGTGATGACCAGAAGGTACGTGAAAATGTTGATGTTATTTTTCTTTTTCACTTGTAGGGCCAAAGTCTGCGAGGAAAAGTTGCGTTATGCGGCTTATAACTGTGTGGCTATTGACACAGATGTGAGCCCATGGGAGGAGTGAGTCTATTTTGAGGTCTTGTCAACCATTTCTTCTGTGTTACATAGTTCCTACATGCAATAGTCTCTTACTATCAAGATCCAGAAAGCATGTATGTGTATATAATAAATTACCAAGTGTGAGGCTTGCATTTTATTGATAAGCAGATACAGGTGCAAAACTGAAGCCTACCCCCTTGGATTTTAGTGGGTCCAAAGCAAAAAATGGGAATCGTGAAAAACTATTCATTTCTGACACAAGTCGCCAGCAAGTGGACAATGGCTGTAGGATTCCAGAATTCAATAATTCTGGTTTCTTTCTCAGGGAAGCTCTCAAACAAGAAATGCAGACAGCTGCAAAATATATTTGTTATTAGTTAACATTTTTATTGAAATGTTTTAGACTATTCTTAATTCTCTTCTGAAACCTGTACCTCTCCTTAGGCTGCAGTTCCAAACCCACTTACTTGGGAGCAAATCCCATGGACCTGAGGTGATGTTTATAAGATTCCTCTGTCAGTCTTTCTAGCCGAAGATAAACATGAGGGCCACAGCTTAATTCTAAGTTCTAGAAGAGTATTGGTTTTTTTGCAGCGAAAACAACAAAGAATCTTACAACACCTTAATGACTAGCATAAGCTGTCATGGACTACCATCCACTGCATCAGATGTGTGTAGTGTTATCATGAGCTATAGGTTTAGATGCACATTGTTTGGGGAGGAGGGTTGTAATAAGGAAAGGAAATGCAATAAAGTACAGTGATAATTATGTACTTAATACAGTACCGGATAATTTGAAAAACAGTTCTTGATGACATAGACATCCTGGTATTGATAAGCCAATTAGCTCACATAATGTACTAAAAATCTATTCAATCGGTGGAACGGGGGAATATATTCAATTAACAAGCAATAGCACCACAAATTATTAGTACTAAATTACACTGTCCCGTCATTATACGCCAACATTGTTAATGACTTCATCCTCAGGTTACAGTTCAGGATCCTCTTTGTAGTGATTTCCATGCCTGCTTCTGTGCAGAACTGTAGTCCAAAGTTTTCAATACTCCCTCCACCCACTTTTATTCTTCCAAGTCTTCCTGTTTTTGTCTCAGCAGTTGCAGTGGTCAGCTCTGGCCACCAGTGGGCATTATGGCACCATAATTAAAAGGAGTGGTCTGACCGTTTTAATTCTAAGATTGTTTTGTTCAAATTGTTCAGCTACCCTTGTTACCTGTCCAAAGCGTATCGGTATGGCACAATGGAGCCCAATATATCCCACGGCCTGGCATAGCCAGGATTTTTTTTTGGGGGGGGCAGAACCGATGTGATTGATCAGTTAGTTAAGTATTTCTATTGTTTTACTTGATGGGGGGCAGCTACCCCTCCCTGCCCCCACTTGGCTACACCCATGAGATATAATAACATATGATGATGGTGAGGTTTAGGAAAAGTCAGCCCCTGCTCTGCTTTGCTGACTGTGGGGGCCACACTCCTGCTAATCCCTGCTTCTATTTGATGTTAGGCTTTCTCTGGTACCACCTTCATTAAAGCCTTTCACCAAAGCTGTCCCGCTTTGGCTGAGGGAAATGGAACCATGCTTGGCTAGCTGTTAGAGACACTTTGCTAAGATAGGCCGAGTTCTGACATTCTGAAAAGAATTTGAGGGGTGGGGTGGGAATACAGAACCGGGAATATACGTTTTGGGGGGATTGCGAAACACTCTTTGAAGATAAGCTTTCCAAAACAGCAGGGTCTGCCTGCTCCCAATGCTAAATGGAGACTGTGGCCCTCAAAAGCAAGGAGCTTCACTTTACTCAAATAGCAGCAGTTACTAGTATTTATTTCCCAGTAAACGCAATGGGCTGCGTTTAATAGAAGCGGGGGGACGGAACACTCTGGTCCAAAATGGCTCCATTCATGGGTCGAGGATGTACTGTCTGTATGTTGGCCGCCTGGGTGGGCCTCGGAGCTGACGGCTATTGTAGCCGCATAATGGGCTTGATTGGTAATTGGGGAGGTGAATTTGGCGTGGGGGAAGGGAACGGTGTCATCTCTGCAGCTGGGCTGTTTGTCATGCAAAGCGGGGCAGGAAGGGAAGCTTAAAATCCCGCGACTTCACAGCACCTCGGAGCTGCTCTTCAATGCTCCTCTCCTCCACCCCACCCGCTTCTCTTATCTTGGCCGGCGTGGTTCTTACAACCCTCCCAGCCGCTTCCGCCCCTTCCCGGGTTCACCCACATAAAAGTCATGAGAGCTTAGGGAATTTGGGGAGGCGGCGAGCGGGACAGTGTGGCAGATTTGCAGCAGGGTTAAGCTCAGTAAATTAGGCGAACACCACCGCCTGCCCTGGCAATGGCAGCTTCCCTCCCTCCCCCGTTTTAGGCTTGCGCACAGCCACTTGCGAATTTGACAGGAAGGAAGAGGGGCTGCTGGAGTGCCGGCGGGCCCCCTGAGGAGAGCGACAAGAAACGGGGATTAGCCAGGGATGCCGGGGCTCCCCCTGCTGGGCGAGGACGTGTAACTCCCCGACAACCCTGCGGCGGGGATTAATTACAGACCACACAGTAAGCCAATGAGGGGCACCGAGAGCGCCGCCGCGCGCGGAGAGAGGGCCGCGCCCCGGCCTCCAGAGCGCGCCTGCTGGAGAGTCGCGCAGAAGGGGAACATTCATTTCTGCCCTCCCGACGTCGCTATGAGGCGTGAGGAGGAACTGCAGGTGGCTCAACATTTCCCCTTCTTGCGCAGCAGTTCTCACGGCCTGGCTTGACAACTGCCGCACCGGTCCCGGGTGGGGATGAGGCCCCAGGCCACGCGCGGTCGAGAAGCAGGAAGAGCGCGCGACTCGCAGGTTGCAAGGAGAGCAAGGGCTCCCGCGCCTTCTTTAATAGTCTGTGCAAAAAAGGGGATTTCAGCCGTCTGCATCGCCAGCTGCTGCACCTGCTGAAATTCTCGGCTCAGCTGTGAAAGGTGTGGCGGAGCCCTGCTCTCTGTTGCGCGCGGCTCGCTCTCTACCCCGTGGTTCGGCAGGGAGCGGTTACTTGACTGAACCTAAACCGCAGGTGAGGACAACCTGCCTCCTTTTAAGGTAGCCATAGGACGGCACAGCCCCTATCCTAGCTATGCAGTGCGGGGGGTGAGAGGCACTGAGGCGCGAGCGGCCTCATCGGTGGAAGCAATAGAGCGGGAAGTCGCGGCTGAGGAAGCAAGGCGCGTGCGTCACATTGCGCAAGTGATGGCTACCTGGAGTGAGTCGGGTCTCTTGGGCTGGTTTTCACACAAAAGCTGCTTGAGAGCAAGCGCGAGCCGACTTCGTGTGACTGATAGCATCCCGGCAGGGGGCACTGTAGTCTAGCCCTGTGTGAAAGACCCGAGATTGCTTTCAGACAGCCAAGGGCGCTTCCAGACGGATGTTATTTGTGGAATCGGTGCTGTCCCCCGCATGGTTTTTCCCCCCCACCGCCTCCAAAACGTGCCATCGAGATGACAGCCCGTACTTTTCCATACTTAATGTGGCTTTTGTCTTGCAGCAGAAAATCTAAGGAACAAAAATGTAACTCTTTAGAGTTTGTGGTACCGTGAAATACTTGTGTTGTGCAAAAACTTGTCATTAAGCAACAAACAAAACACCAAATAGAAATAGATGCTGTCCACCCTCCCCACTCAAAAGCAGCACCCTCCATATTGCCAGTTTGAAGCATGATAGCCAAGGCTTGGTAACATTTGCTCTTTCACTATTAAAATTTCCAGTGATTTCTTTGAAAAGGTGCATGCACCTAGGTACAGAAATACTTGTGTGTGAACCCAAAATGGAGACAGTAGTAGTGGAGGGTGAATGTAGTAACTGGAGTAGAGGGCCCAGAAACTCAGCATAGAAGCCTTTCCATCAATGATCACCACCTGCTGGTGTGATATGAAAAACGTAAACTAAAAAACTGAGTGCCAATTGCACATTCAGAAAAATGGATCTGAGAACCTGATAGTGAAATAATTTGTTGTACTGAAGCACCACAAGACTTGGCCTGTGAGACAGTTGAAAGATGTTCCTTCTTTTGCCCCACAGGTCCTGTGTGCTTTCATTCTGTGTTTTCTATGTAGATTCAGCTTTCTTCAGGGCTGTAGAAGACTATTTTTGCTTGCAGCCTAAGAGTGCTGTGTAAGGGTTTTGCTTCTCATATGAACTGACCCAGACTCTGCATTCATCATCTGAGACCCTTATCATGTGCTTCCATCCTGCATGAGAGATCTGGAGGGTGGCAAAATGAAATGGGTGGTTTCTGTGGGTTGGCTCCCTGCTTGTGGAATGCTCTCCCAGGGAGGCTCACCTGGCGCCTTCATTACATAGTCTTTAGGTGCTAGGCTAAAACATTCCTCTTCTCACGGGCTAATTAAACAATCTATGGCTTTTTTAAATGGGGGGGCTATTGTTTGTTTGTCACTATGTTGTGCATTTTTGTGCTTGTTATATTGTAAGCCACCTGTGATTGTCAAATGAAGGGCAGTCTGGAAATATAATAACAATAAACTCATTAATTACCATTCTCTAACCACTGGCACTGATTTAGTAGGGCAGCTAGGCAGGAATGAGCCAGCGCCTTTAAACTCAGGCCTAGACAAACTGGAAGTAGACTATCACTGATAGCTATTGTCTCCTGACTAGCGTAGCTTGCTCCTTCAAGGCCTTCTCTGTTGCTCTTTGGTTAAATGTGCTTGCAAGAGGGACACAGTGCTTACACACTAGAGTCTGTTCTCTAAACTTTTAACAGCACAACTCCTTAACCTGTTCAGGGTCAACATGATATCTCAACTAATCAGCATTAAGGGCATGGATTGGACCTCTAATAGTACTATCAAGTTGCACTATTCTAGCTTCTTGCAGAAAGGAAAGAAAAGAAGCAGAGATGAAACTCCTGAAGTCTGTCTATCTAAGAGTAACAGAAGCCCAATTCACATTTTAGCCACTGAACATGGAGTACAAAATACAGAGTGCAGCATTGGTGAGTGATGCACCTGTATATAAAGGGCAAGTGGCAAAAATGTGTAGCGTTGCCTCAGTATATATTTTTATTAAGAAAAGCAACTTTGAGAGGCTGTTTTGCATGAGGGAGCTGGAGGCAAAGGATGCTTTGTACATTTCTTGCTTGCTGTCCTATTCTAAATTTATCCCAAGCTTTATAAACATGCCCTTGTAATAAAAATGAGAAAAGGCAGTGGATGAGCGACTTTATCATGAGAAAACAGCAGGTGAGAAAAGGGTAAAGTACTCATTCCTTTCTCCACTGAAAATTGAGCTTTTTAAAGCCATCTTTGTTAAATAATAATAATAATAATAATTTATTATTTGTACCCCGCCCATCTGGCTGGGTCTCCCCAGCCACTCTGGGCGGCTTCCATCAAACATTAAAATACATTTAAAAATATCACAGTTTAAAAACTTCCCTAAACAGGGCTGCCTTTAGGAATTTTCTGAATGTCAGGTAGTTGTTTATTCCTTGACTTCTGATGGGAGGGCGTTCCACAGGGCGGGCGCCACTACCGAGAAGGCCCTCTGCCTGGTTCCCTGTAGTTTTGCTTCTCGCAGTGAGGGAACCGACAGAAGGCCCTCGGCGCTGGATCTCAGTGTCCGGGCTGAATGATGGGGGTGGAGACGGCCTCCTTCAGGTATACAGGACCGAGGCCGTTTAGTGCTTTAAAGGTCAGCACCAACCCTTTGAATTGTGCTCGGAAACGTACCGGGAAGCCAATGTAGATCTCTCAGGACCGGTGTTATGTGGTCCCGGCGGCCCCTCCCAGTCACCAGTCTAGCTGCCGCATTCTGGATTAATTGCAGTTTCCGGGTCACCTTCAAAGGAAGCCCCACATAGAGCGCATTGCAGTAGTCCAAGCGGGAGAATACCTAGAGCAGGTACCACTCTGGCGAGGACGTCCGCGGCAGGTAGGGTCTCAGCCTGCGTACCAGATGGAGCTGGTAGACAGCCGCCCTGGACACAGAATGAACCTGTGCCTCCGATGGACAACTGTGATCCAAAAGACTCCCAGGTCATGCGCCCTGGTCCTTCAGGGGCACAGTTACCCCCATTCAGGACCAGGGAGTCCCCCACACCCACTCGCCCCTATCCCCCAAAAACAGTACTGTCTGTCTTGTCAGGATTCAACCTCAATCTGTTAGCCGCCATCCATCCTCCAACAGAAAAGGGTCTATTGGGGTTCATTAAATGTGTTCCTGTAGAGTTCACCAACATGCTGCCATGCCACAGGAACAAATGCACCACCCACAAAGGCCTTCCCTGGCATCCTTTGCTTCCTCTCCCACGTGATGCTTGAAGATTTGTAGCCAATAAGAATAGGTCAGTGTGTGTGCTTGGTTGTGGCATGTGCATGCTGCCCATGAGAGGTTGTCCTGTTTGTAAATGTGCCAATGGGCCCTCATATTAGTTGTCCCCTAAATGCGTTTTTTTCCTGCCCCCTGAAATATACATGGGTGTGGCTGTCAGGAAAGGAATAGGCTGTACACTATTTGATAACTAATGCACTGCCTGGGTATTTGTACTCAGAAATGTATAGCCAAAAGGAGAAGTTAAAATATAAAATTAGCCTAGATAGAGATGGTGCCAAAGAAGAGATAAGATAAACTCGTAAAGAGATGAGGGAAGAAGTTCAGGAAGACTGCAGATGGTGGTAATATGAGTCACTTAATGAGAGCTCAAGACTAAGCCATAGGCTGCTACTTGTAAATTCTATCAGGTTCTTGCAACATGCAGAATTAATGGCTATAACATAGGGGAGGGAGAACATGACAAGGAGCAGCTGCTGCTATGTCAAGAGTGTTTGAACACGAAGAAAAAGAAAAATCCTGTGGCAGTATCTCATAGAAGAGTTCCATAAGCGAAAGTAGAAGTGCAATAGGCTTGAACAGGAAGCTTCTCCTCCCTGGGAAATATGGTGACATCATGCTGAGAAGCTTCTTGCAGGGGGGAAGGAAGAGGCAGGTAGTGGAGCAGGCATTTAACGCTCAGACACAAAGTCTGGATCCATACAAGCTGCTGAGGTGAACCACATTTCAATTCCCAGACCAGAGTTGTTGTTAATGGGCTAGTAGTAAATGCACACCTGTTGAGAAGGAAGGGTTGGACTAGCAAGATTGAGTGCTCTTTACACCTGCTCTCCATTATTGCCAATTCAGCATTCTTTCCCTGCACATTGGTATAGTCAGCATCTGCCTGCCCCCAGTGCTTTGGGTGCTCCCATAGACATTTGTTATTTGCAAAGCAATTGTGGGGACACCTAATAGGACCATCAAGTCTGATGGACTTTTGTGAAGAAGGGTGCCCCTTACCGAGTGTAATGCTGCCTGTGTGTGTGTAAGCTCTGGTCTCGGTTTGTTTTCTTTATTCTGCTTGTTGCTCTGCTTGCGGAATCTGCTCAGCTGTGGTCCCTGTGGCGGCTGACAAGACAACCTTCTAGCCCCCCCCCCCCCCCCCGCCTTCGGCTGGGCTGCACCATGCTGGCTTCCTGAACACACTATGGAAAAAATAAACACTGCCCAGGCTGCTGCAGTACAAACCATTGCTGAGATGGGGTTTGGAGGCTTGAGAAATGGATTGTGCCAGGAAGGGCAATACAGGGCTGGCCGGGTGTTGTGCCTGGGTCAGACTCCCTTTCCATACTTCTGAACTTACAGTGTCTTACTTCCAGCATAGTAAGAGTTGAAAGCAGACACAGGCCCTCTTCCACAAGTTGATCTAATACATAGTCCCTCTCTGCACTTTTCCAGAGAAGCAAAGATAATGTTTATCCCACTGGACAATTGCTTCCCACTTCATCACCTGTTTCTGCTGGTTGTGGAAACCTGTGCATATTTATAACATAAATTTAAGTTTATAAAGAATTGAGACTAAGTTGTCACCCCCAACCAAGTTCAAAATCCAGCTCTTATCAGAATCGTCTCCCTCTTCTGCAGAGATTTCACGCTTTTACAGGTTGTTACTGGCAACCTATTATAACAATCCTCTATATTACACACTATCTTTGGCATGTCAACTTCATCTGTTGGGTCTCCTGCTGCCTTTGGCAGGCTGGTTGCAGAAGCTGATTTTCACAAAGTTGTACTTGACTACATGTTCTGCATCTGTAAATTGCACGAAAAATTACACTAAGAAATGTACATTTGCTTTTAAGTGATCTGTCCTTAGCTTTATTATGTCTCCTCAGTAATATTCCCAAATCATAAATCAGATCGAAAAGTAATTTAGTACTACCTGTGAAAATGCCCAGAGACAACACTCCAGTCAAATCTTTTTTAAAAAATGAGCACAGTATTGGCTGAAGACTGAAAAAAGTAAACTTTGGATCGTTCCCTCTACCTTCTGCACAGCACTTTCCGTGTGCTCTATCAGGCCGTTGAAAATACATTTTAAATTGTGGGAACAGGTCAGTCAGAATAAAATATGCAAATTATATTAAAATATTTCCTTAACTAATGAATCCAAGCTTTGCACTTTCCTTGGGGGGCAGGCTTTGATTTTTCTGGGAGCAGAAGAGCATCCAGCTATGCATGCATGATCATATAATATTAATTAATTATTACAATGTGCATCCTTACTCATGCATACACAACTCCTGTTGTTTCATCAACACACTTGTCTAAAAGGGAAGTCTAGAGCAAAACAAGACACAATGTCAGAAATCTGTGATGGGATTGCATCCTCAATAAGTTTTTACCAAATACAAGCCAAAGAAGATTCAGGACCAGGACAGTGGTGCTGAGGAGAAAGGCGGTTAACCCTTTCCTCCCAGCACCATTTCCCAGCTTAAAGCTTCCTCCCCCAGCTGTTATTTGTCCCTGTTAAGAGGAACCCAGGCGTACAGGCCTGCATCAATCTACACTCTTGACTACAAACACGAGGCTCCAAGGCGGGGGACCAAAGAACTGCACACAGGCACCATCAGAAGATAGGTTTATTATAATATATATTTACTTTTAAAAATAAAAACTTCCATTGCAAGGCTAGAGGTCTGTACAACTACAAAAATAAATCTTTTTTCTTTCATATAAATAATTTATATGGCATGACAACATTTCAGGTTAAAAGGTCTCCAGCACACCTGCTACATACTCACATGCCCACGCGCACAACAGATACACACATGCACACACAATGTGTCCCCCTTTCCACCATTTCCCGTGCTTTGCTGGTCAAAGACGTGGTGGTGGGGGCGCGGGGGGGGGAGAAACACAATTTCTATTGTGAGGTAGCTAGAAAGCCCTTAGCAGTTTTTAAGCAGTGGTGTGGTGGAAGGAGAGTGGGAGAAGTGGGGCATACATGTCAAATGTTGCTAGGTTCTACCTTTGACAGTGGTTTCTGGTCTAAATAGTTTCGTGTGTGAGAAAGACAGGAACCAATCTAAATGGTCAGAGGAAATCTCTGCCACATGGCCAGGTTTCTGTGTGCAGGGAATTGCTCTCCAGATCCTAGAAGCAGTTCTTAGTTTTAAATCACTGAATTAATCCATTTTAATAGAAGGCCCAAGTCCTATTGAAGTGCCAAGGGTGGTTCACACAACCAAAATGTTAAAATCTCAGCAGAAACTCTCTGGCAGCAAGAAAAGGCAATCCGGCATATTTTGGGGAATATAATTACAGTAGTTATTGGGTGCGAAAAGGGAGGGGGGAATATAACGTGCCTGCGGTATTGAGAAGGGGAAAGAAATGTCAATGAGGACGTGGATTCAAAGGTGAATCAGCCCTGCTCCTCTCACACAAGTAGCTAGGTGTGTCGGTCTCTGTGCCCAAAAACTGCACACAATTTATGCCCAAGTGGGTCAGAATTTCACCACAAAGCCCCCAAGGACAACTCCATGTTGCAAAGAACAGCTAAAAGACATCTGTACTTCTTAATTTATCTCATTCTAAAGACAAGTTGGTAAAGGTTATTCCACTACAAATGTCAGTGCCACTGAGAAACTGGCAAGCTACTTGGTGTATATAATTGCAGTGCAGAAAGATGCTGAGCAACTTCTGCAGTTGGAGGGGTCCCTTCCTGAAGTCCAAAATCTCCAAACCTGCAATTGGGAGTACCTAAAGTTATTTCACGTCTTAGGTGAAAAAATACATTTGGTCCAAACCTTGCATCTTGTTGAAAGAAGTGTGTGTGTGTGTGTGTGTGTGGTGTGTGTGTGTGTGTGTCTGAAAACTGGCACATCCATCAGGTTCCCAAAATCACTCAAGAATCCTAACAGAGAATATTTTTTTCCAGCTGCCATCTTTTTCCTTTAGAGTAGGTCAGTAAGTAAGAAAAGAAAATAAAAAAAGGGGGGGGAAGCATTGTGTTTCAGGATTTAGGTTGTGAGCTGTTCTGTTGTGAGTGATTCACAGGCAGAGCTGGCCAGAAAACTGCACTTTGAATTTTGTGCAAAATTCTGATTTGTGTCCTGACCAGAATGGAAAACCTGAAACATTTCCTAAAGCAGTTTTGTGACTTAGCTATGTGGAAACCGCGCATGTCAGATGGAAAGGGAACTGGTCCTTGAGAACCAATCCTGCTGCCAGCGACAGTTCATTTCTTGTTTTTCAGCAAAAGAAGCTGAACCGGAAAGAGATCATTCAGAAACAGAAAAAGGCAACCACAAGCACTCATACTTTTGGGCCAGGAAATGGAATGTTTTGGCCCAACTCTTGTCTCTTCCCGGTGAACATTTTCTGCTCTGATTACTACATAGGGATGTTTTTAGGTGGGAGAGAATCAAAGGATAATTTTTACACATGATTTTTTTTCCTACACAGAATTTTTTTTTTTTAAGAGATGGGGGGAAAGTTCCATACACCATCAGTTGTGAAGGTGCAGCACGAATGTTTGTGCTGAAACTATGCAGGTCAGGAAGCTAATAATCTCAGTATAGGAAAAACATGTGTTGAAAAACTCAAAATGGTACATTGTCCTTAACAAGAGCAATGAATGGCTGAATTTAGCACAAGGTCGCCCAGCTTTCTTATTAAAGTAAGCTTAAATTTCCATTTGAAACACTTCCTTCGTAACCAACACAGTACACATACATTTTTGTGCTCAGGCAGCAGTTTCAGACTACAAACTCACTTGTGAGAAGTACCTCTTAAAACATGGAAGCAGAAAAAACATAAACCCATATAAACTGCTCTTCCAGAAAACCCTGCTCTGATCTCCATCTGTGTGGGGTAAATGTCCTGCAGGGCCCAAAAACCTGCCCTGAATGATTCTCATCTTCTGTTAGTCACAAATTATTCCTCACTGATATTCTTGGGAAATGATGAAGCTTAAAATGTAAATTCTAAAAGGAAGTACTTATGGGACACACTTGTGTGATGGGCTACCTTGGACTGATAAAGAGGCATGCAAGCAAAAAGAATAGGACAGAAAGGAAGGTTATTGTAGTGTGGGATAGGACGGGGAGGAATATGGAACAGCCAGATGGCGAATGCTGGCATAGGCAGACATGCCGGTGGAAGCAGGAGCAGAGTGCAGCCCATCCCACACAGCTTGCATAGAAGGCGCTAAGACACATTGTGCTCCCTCCACTCCACACGCCCAGGGGGTCCTCTCTCCATTACAACCTCACCCTGGTGTTTCCCTTTAAAGGGATACGCCACTTTTTTTTTTTAATGAGGGAGCTGTGAAAATAATAAAAAATAATTATATAATTATAAGGGGGAGGGTTCGTGACTCTTTTTATACAGCTTAAAATAATAATATTAATATTAATAAAAATAAAAATAAAAGAATAGCAGCACAATGCGGGAGGAGTTCCCCACGCATAAGTTGAGTCCTGTTCTCTCCATGGGAGGGTCAGTGTTTGGGCAATTCTGTCGTCCTGCCCCGATGACAGCCATGAGATGGTTCACACAGCATATGGGGAATTGTCACTTTCATTTTCCAGGTTCGATGGGATTGGAATTTTCCCTGTCTGCAGGTGAGTGGGCACAATGTTATCTGGGCTATCGCAGTCCAATGCAAGGATGCAAACTATGGGATGTTTTGAAGCCAGAAGTCCTGGTAACCAAGAAACCCAGCATGTTTTGGTGGCAGATAAACACATAGAGAAACAAGGCCATGGGAGAGTGGAAGTACCAGTGCTGAGAGATTCTCCCATCAACCTTTTCACAGCAGTAGCACATCGGTCCTTCTTGCTCCAGTTCCCAAAGGGCACTGTCTATGTCTACAGTTGTTTATAACACAGTGGCAAGAACTTCCAGGTATCCATCCTGCTTCACAGTCTGTGTGGTGTGTGTATGTGTGAACAATCTGGGCCCCTGATCCCACCAGGGATACTGTGCACATCCTATCCCTGAGGAGGGAGGTTCTAGGCCCCAGGTCTTGGCTGGCAAAAGTGAAATGCTAGTTGCCTGGTCTAGGTTATTCAGTTCCAAGCTGTTTGGGTGCGTCTTATTACGAGGCTCCTCAGGTCCATCAGATTCAAGCCCTCGTGTGTGTAGCCCCGGCATGAGCCAGGCAGGGGTGGGTGGCAAGGCCAGCATCACTGAGGCAGTGGCTGTAACTGTGGTGAAGGTGCCACTGGATGCAGGAGCGGCACCTTGGTGCTGTGGGCAGTTGGGTCGGTCCGAGGGGGATTGGGGGGCAGTCTGAGCCACCGAGGCTTTGTTGTTGTGGGTTGGCGGCTCTTGCTGCTGTGAAGCGCTTTGACTCTGGTGACAGTTGGGTGGCAGAATGTCCTCCAGGGGTCACAGTTTTGGGTCCAGTCTGGCTTCACAACGACAGAGGCGATTCTAGGCTAGTCTTGTAGCTTTTCACCACCTGCCCAGGGACGGGAAAGGCTTATGTTAGTGGTATTGGATATGGGAGGGAAGAGAGGCAACAACACAAGTGCACCTGGCATGGAGTCCTTGTGAACAGCAACTCCAAGAACTTTCAAAACCATAAAGCAGGTGAATTCAATAAGAAGAATCTGAAGCACAAAGTGAATTATGCTGCCCTAGAGTACTAAAGAGGAGACTTCAACCACTGTCCATCTGTCACGGATGCTTTAGCTGAGATTCCTGCATTGCAGGGGGTTGCACTAGAGGACCCTTGGGTCCCTTCCAACTATATGATTCTATGAACTCTCTCTTAGTCCCACCTGTTTTAACTTCTGGGACCTGGGAATAGAAGCTAGATTCCTATTACCCCATTATACATTACTATAGCCACATTGCACCTCAAAGATATGCTCCAAGGTGCTATGGTCTGTTTTTCCCAGAGATCCTAGGAATTTGTCTCACAGAGACCTGCCCACCCCAGTCCAATGCCTATTGACATACTAGCATAAGAACAGAAACAAATCTTCTTGCCTTGCCTCCCAACTCCTTTGGGGACACTATCTTTACATTCAAACTAGAATCCAGCTGCCTTTGAAATGCTGAAACTACTCTCGTCCATCCAAAGAAACCAGAGTTCTGGCTTCCCTGGCTCTTGATGGTCACTTACAGTGATTTTGGGGAAGCTGGGGGCTTTTTGCTGGCCTTGACCAAGATGGTGGATTGCGCTGGGGGGGATGATGTAGGTGCTGCGGGCCATCTTCACCCGTGTCTGATGCTCCTGTGCCTCTGAATATTACTCGGAGTCTGAGGAGTCACCAAAGGCTCCACCGTGCCGCTGTACGTAGAAGCTGTGGTGGCTGATGGTTGGGGGGGACAGGGGGAACGGTGTCGGCAGAGGCGGCTAGACCATTATCTGCTGGTGTGACCTATATGACAAAAAAGCAGAAAGCACACTGAGAAAAACAGGGGTGTCAAATAAAGGCACAGGCTTTCCATTCATTGTAGTGAATCCTGAAATCTATTGATGGCAGGTGAGAAGCCAAGACCCTATGTTCTATTACGACGTGTTGTGACTGTTCAAGTACTTCCCTCCACCTCATCTGGCAGTGGGCTTTGACAGTGAGATATAGGACCCCTTCCACTTTTCCTCTATGGTTCTCCATTAGAGCAACCTGATGAGAAACAGGAGTTTTCTTACCTCTGCAGGTGGTCCAATGATAGATAGCAGGACAGGGCAGCAGCACCAAGCCATTGAGCAGTCCCAGAATGGTCAGGATGGTGAGCACAGCAAAGAAATACCTTTGAGGGGAGGTCAAGGTGGTCAGTAATGGTCAGATTTGGTCATTTGGGCAAATCATCTGCATACAATATAACTTAAGGATAAGAATCAGTTATTGCTCTGTATATTTTTCTTCCCCATCCCAGGAGCTGAGAAGCAGCACAGTTCTGTGGCCTTTGTGAAGAAGGAGGGTTATTTATTTACCCAGGTGGCAGCAGATGTCAGTAAGCATCTCAGCCTCTTATTAGGCCGCCAAGTATAGAGTTAGTTCACCAGCACAAATTCATTTACGTTTTCCTTGCACTCTCATTACTGTTACACCCATGCACTGACAAGTGCTATCCATCAGTCTCAAACTCAGGTTGCTCCCTTTAGAAGATAAGAGCACCCCTCTCTCTGAGCCAGCAGACTTGTAGAGTTCACAAGCCTTAGCTGCCGTAAGGGAAAGTGCCAGAGAAGGAATAAATTCTTGTAGAATGTCCTCCCCTCAGTCGTAAGTTGTGGTCCTTGAACAGGGAGATTTCTCCAAATTTGGCAGAAGGTACCATTGCCCCTCCAGGGCTGCCTTGACCCTATTAGATTCTGCCTTTATATCCATTCTTGATCATGAGACCTTCAGACCTATTTCCCCATGTGGTGTTACCCAAATTCCCAACAGATGTCAAGAAAGACAATTTCCCGTTCTCTAGCCACTCCCTTTTACTGATACCTCTGGAAATGGCCCCCAACACATTGGTCCAGAGCACCACCAGAACAGGTATACAAGGGGAGAAGAGAGACACATGACAATCACCTCAGAATGAAATCGAGACTCTGAACCAGCTAGCATAAGGACACCAAGCAACGTGGAGACAGCACCATCCATCACAGGGGGCAAACATGTGCTCTAGGCCACAGTAGTGCGCTGTTCCGGTTGCCAATGGCCGTGAGAAAGCCCTGAAAAAAGACGAACAGTCAGAATGCGACTAAAGAAATGACTTGTCCAAGCAGACCCTCATAAAGGGGCCAATCACCACACTGCATCTTGGGAGGCCCACCAGACTGGGAGAAAGAACAAGAAGCTAGGCCCAAATCTGTTCTTGTGCACTGAGTCGGTGTATTGCCAGAGCTGGAACAGGCTCATCTCAAAATGACAGCTTGGACTCTGCGTTTCATACCCATTCTCACACATATCATTATATTCACACTAATTAAAAGTATTGTATCTACATGCAAGTGTGGCTGCGAGGCTTCTGGTAGCAAAGAATTGGAAGAGCCCTTGAGTACCGACAAAAACGGAACGGCTTGCCAAATTAATAGAATATTATAATTTGACCAAGTGATGGAAATATTGGAAGAGTTCCAAAGGAAAGAGTGAGAAAGAATGGAAGGCAATTTAAAGAATACTAAAAAATTATATTGAAAAGCCGGAACTTATATCATATAAAGCAAGTTCTGTGATTAGCAGAAGGAGAGAAAAGAAGATGAAATACGTAACAGTTAGTTTTTCATAGTTTTTATAGTAATGAGGTATAGAGCGATAAGAAATGTAAAAAGTCAACAATATGCAAAGGAAATTAACGGAGATCAAAATGATAGTACAACTTATGTGATTGGGAAGTCTATCTCACAAGGGGGTGAAGGGTGTAGGGTGGTGGTGGGGTCTGAGTTAGGGTGGATGTGTATAATGTGTATAATCGTCAGATGTAAGTTTTTAATGTAATTGTGTATGCATGAATGATGAATGAATGTAAGGTTTTTCTATGTACTATTGTTATTTTTCTTCTCTAATTTTAAACACCTTAAAAAATAATTAAAAGAACTGCCAACCCTTGGGTGCTGCACCCACAACTATGATTAAATTCTGCTCTGACCACCCAGACTGCAACAGGGTGATATTAAGGGATATTAAGGGGGTAATGAACCCACAATTTATTGATTCTCCCTTATAGACTCCACTACTGATCAGGTTTAGGGACCCAGGTGGCGCTGTGGGTTAAACCACAGAGTCTAGGGCTAGCTGATCAGAAGGTCGGCAGTTCGAATCCCTGCCACGGGGTGAGCTCCCGTTGCTCGGAGTCCCAGCTCCTGCCCACCTAGCAGTTCGAAAGCACGTCAAAAAGTGCAAGTAGATAAATAGGGACCGCTCCGGCGGGAAGGTAAACGGCGTTTCCGTGCGCTGCTCTGGTTCACCAGAAGCGGCTTTGTCATGCTGGCCACATGACCCGGAAGCTGTCTGCGGACAAACGCCGCTCCCTCGGCCTATAGAGCGAGATGAGCGCCGCAACCCCAGAGTCGGACACGACTGGACCTGATGGTCAGGGGTCCCTTTACCTTTTTACTGATCAGGTTTGATACAACAGATAAAAACCTAATAATCTAAATGTTCTGGTTGGGTGCCACTAAAGCTATTTGAATGTATATGGTTGTAATACTACACACCAAGTTCTCTGGTGTGAAAAGAGCTCTTGAAAGCTCTGCAAGGGTGTTCAGGGAACCCTATTTCTTTTGTAGGGACCCACAGAGCTTCAAAAAGAGGAAGTCTCACTGAATCACATGCTCTAGACATGGTAGCAGAATGGGATGTGCTCACACAATTGCTTCTTACCAGAGCCACATGTACGGTGAATTCCACACCAATTCCCACAGAGGCGATGAGGATGACTACTGGGATGGCACTCAGCTTGATGCCCATCAGGCCCATGATCCCAAAGAGCTCGACTGTTATCATAGCTAGAACAAATACCTACATCAGAGAGAAGGGACAGCTCAGTATCTTACCTGCAAGCTATGGTTATGGACATGTCAATTACAGCAATGAACAAAGCCCAATGTAGTGGTTAACAGGTAGATTAAGAATAGGTACCTACAAATCCATATGCTCATATGTATGTAATTTCTGAATTCAGAATTAATTCAGAAAATGCAAAACATCTCATTGTGGCACATAAATACCTGGTTATTAGTTACAGTAATCCCCACCCACTACTACCATGCCTGTTTGATAGATTTGTTTGTTTGTTTGAGTGGCATTACAGTATACGCTTTTGTATGGTAACAGTAGGGGTATGGGACTGTGCACAATCTAGCCCTAAAGGTGGATAAGGATGCAAATACAGTAGAGCACCTGCATATTAGTGTGCAAGCTTAAACCCTTTCAGCACTGTGGAAAGAAGCTTGAGGAGAGAAAAATATATTTACTTTTTGCTGCAAAGGTAAAGCTCTACTTTACACTCTGTCTGGTAGCAGATGTGTGTTTACCATTGCATCTGCATACAGTGGGAATTGGTCTCATTCCGCAGCTCCTTGGTGTGCACACCTGTACAATACATACATGATGTCTGTTGTGTGCATACCTTAATACATTTATGGGTAAATATGTGTATGTTCATGTGTTGTTGTTTTTTTAAAAAAAGAAATATGAGAAGGTACGAAAAACATTCCAGACTTGCAGCAAACACTCATTTCTGCAGTCAGAATAAATTCTGCAAACTACTGCAGCGAGTTTTTTTTTCCAAATGTATTACAGCTGCAAATTTTGAGTTTGGGCAGAACCTGAATGGTTTAGAATGGTCTCTGGTATTGAAGGAAAACTTCTTAGGACACTATGTAAGGCAAGGGCGATGGAAAGGCAACTGTGCAGAGATTACAGGAAGCATCGCACAATTCTCCCCTACTCCCATTTCCAAGTTTCCTGTCCTAAACACGAGAGCCAAAAATACTGATTTAACTAACAGTGACAGTGTTTGACAACCATGTGCCTTGTTGCACAATGCCATACTGCTACTACATACAATGTTTGGAGCTAAAACATCTCCCTTAATGCTAGGCCCCCTGTTGCTCATGAAGAAGGTTACTCACAATGATACTGGCAGTCCAAGGATTGAGGAGTAGCAGGGTGCACACTAGGAAAGTGCAGGCCAACACAATACTGATGGCCTGTAGAAGCCAGTGACGAAGGCCAATGTACTGCTCCCAGAAGAGGAAAGGGTATCCGCTAGGGTAGCTGAGGACACCATGCGTCTGGGCCACCTCATCACAGATAGCACGCACGCTCTCGATGGCTGCCACGAAGTCTGATGTCTGCCGCAGTCCATTGAGGTAGAAGGGGAACTGAGCAAACTCCAGGGGCTGTGCAGCAGGGACTGTCAGAAAGAGAGGCAGCCCATCAGATATAGTGGCCTCCTGGCCCCTACTCCCTACTCCCATCTCTAGGGCCAAAAATGAATTGCTTCCATTGCCCATGTGCCAGGCATGGCTTGCAAAGGTGAGAAACATACATCGTAAGGATTTACACTGTGGAATTGCCATAGAAGTGCGGATAGGACTGAGCTGAAACAGTAATGCATGATGGAAAGTGGAACAAGAATGAGGCTGCTGCCTGAACTCACTTCGAAGGTTCTCGCCAGTGGCATCGTACTTGTCGTGGATCCATTCCGGGGGTGGTGGGTAAAAGTTGGCCTGAGATGCAGCAAAGCCAAGTGGATCGTTGCTCACCCACACTGTCAAACAGATGTAGAAGATGTCAGGAGGAATGATCCCATTCTCATCCACCAGGCGGCGAGTTGTCAGCTGTAGGCAGATGGAAGGGATGCAGGGCGGTTAAGAAGTACAGCAACTAATAGTACCGTAAGTAGTAGCAGTGGTCAGGGTGCTACTAGACAGGTGCTATCATTTGGCAGGAAATAGGGCTGAGGCCCCTGCTTGGGCACCAGCTGCCCATTCCCAAAGCCACGTAGATCTCCTGTGTTCCTCCATCTCCAAGGGATCCCAAATGCCTGTGGGAAAGCTTTCTCTCTCCTCTCTCCATTCTTTTGCAGTGGGGATCTATCTCCTGCTTCCCTCCTGGTACACCAAGGACTCACCCTTAATTCTCATGGCACACTGGGTTCTCTTTGCCTGCCCACTCCCAACTATTAGATTGCTCCCCCACTTACTTGATTTAGGTTTAAGGGTTCTTTCTTGTTGCCTGTCTGGATGAGGAGCTTGTAAGCCAGGGCACCATCTTCTGATCCGTTGCGGTAATTCTCCTTGGTGATATGCCCAGCTTCCCAGTCCTGGTCAAAGGCTGCCTGTAGACCTGCAGAACAGGGGATATACAGTTAAGGGAGTGCCATCTGTGGAACCCAAGGTCCGGAAGCAAGAGCTCCTCTCACTAGCTATGCCAATCCCTTCCCCTATTTCATAGCCTCCACCTCTTTGCTGTTTAACTCAGATCTCTCAGCGCCTGCAGCATGTTTCTGTCCCTACTTTAGAGGAACAAGAGCAGAGCTGGTAATCCTAGAAGGCGGAAGGACACCTGAACAACTGTGCAGGTGAGCATGTACACAAACATTTATATTTATTTATTGAATTTATATAGAATTTATATACTGCCCCATACCCACGGGTTCCAGTGTGGTTCACAGAATAAAATCAGAATATAAAAACTACAAACTACATAATCAAAATAAAAACAACAACCCTATAACCCCAACACATTTTTAAAGGGTAAAGGAAGTCAATCAAATCAACCAAAGGCCTGGTTAAAAAGGAACGTTTTGCCTGGCGCCTAAAGGTGTATAATGAAGGTGCCAGGTGAACTTCCCTGGGGAGAGCATTCCACAGATAGGGAGCCACTGTAGAGAAGACTGTGGGGAAGCTAAAAATCATTTCTAGCACTTATCCTGAACATGGTTGTGAAACAGACATTGATGCTTTCCTTCCCTGGAAGCAGCTGGCCACTAACACCTCATCCAAACTTCCATGCATCTTCTAGCCTTCAAGCAGGTTTGTAATAAAGCATCCTGCACAGAGAGCTGGAGGAGGGCATTCCACCCCACTTATTGGGGCAGAGGCAGTGCAGGACAGGAGAGAGAAGGTTGGCAAACTGTCCTTGACTCACCTCGCAGCCAGTCCTGGAGGTAGTGCAGCCACATCTTCGGCAACTGGCGGTTCTCATCACGCACAACATACTGGATGGCGTTGAAGGCCTGGTGCAGGCCGTAGAGGGCCTCCTGTGAGCTGGGGTAGTCAAAGCCACCCTTTGTAACCACAAACATGTTATAAAAGGAGAAGTATTTGAACTGAGCGGAAATGAAGGCGTGCTCCTTTGTGCCTCGTGGTAAAATATCTGTCAGGTAGAGTCCATCATGCACCTTGGTTGTACCGTAGAGGCTCAGGCCCAGCAGTGCCAGGAACAGGACTACAACAATTCCCTGGAAATGCAGAAAGGAAAGAGTGAAGACGGATGCACTCAGACCCCAATCTCTTCTGCAGAAGCCAACTTTTCCTCTGTTGCTGTCAAGAGACTTGACTTAACAAACATAGGGAGAATGGAAGAAAATCTGTGCTGGGCTAGACCAAAGGCCTATCTAGTCCAGCTCCCTATTAACACAGTGGACAGCCAGATGTTTATGAGAAGCCCACAAGAAAAGCAAACAATTGTCTGGGGGCTGGAACTGCAACCACCCAGCCCCACTTCATAGTACCTACAGTACGTGTAGGGTATGAATTGCCCCTAATGGAGTTTATATCAAAATGTGCCATGTTGTGGGAGTATGGTGCATACTTGTAAGGCAAGAGAATCAATAATGACAGGTAGGGAGTTTTCCATGCAAGGGGGCACATAACACACACATACATTAACCTTGAGAACATAGTTCTTTTGACTCTGTACCTGACCCTCTCTCTCTCTGAAGGTAAACACACACACAATATCTTAGACCATCTAGGTTATCTGTGACTGACATAGCCACTTCATCTGGAATTACCCAAGGAAGATACAGAGCCTTCATTCCTAACTTCCTAGATGTGCAAAAATAGACTAGGAAAGATGTACAGCTCTTGTCTTTGAATGACTACAAGGGACATGCAATCTTTGCCCCTGATAGGCAGGGCACAGGGGACAGCAACACCATGTCCTCATATAGGATGACATGCACAATGATTACATTTCAGATTGGTTCTCTCATCTCTGAGAAGAACAGGGAGCTTTAGTTCTCCATTGGCTGTAGTGCTGGCATCACAGACTTGCTACCCAGGATGCTGTACTCCCCCCCCTTCTTTCAATGTAGGGCAGAATGCCACCCACAAAGAAAGCGATTCTCAGCTGCCTACCTTGGTGTGGCTCTGCAGCAGGATAGGTGCATATTTGTCACGAGCAAAGCTGGAGAGGTTCCAATGACAAAAGGGCAACGGCACACAATCCGGGGCACTTTTGTTCTCATCCAGCTGTGCCAGAAGATCACGGGTGGAACTGGCAGGGGTGAAGACTTGCGACCCCAAAGGGTTGGCAGGCAGGAGAGTGGAAGGGGTGGTATAGACATGCTGGGTGGGTGGTAAAATGGTGACCACATGCCGCCCAGAGGGATCGCACTGGGTGAAGGCCTGAACTGTAGTGGTGATGCGTGTGCTGGTGGTCAGTGCTGGATGTCCATGCGGGAAAGCAGGTGCCGTGGGGTTGTCATTTGCATCTGTGTATTCCTGTGGCTGAATCTGGATGACGTGGGAGGAGCAGAGGCTGTGGGGAGAAGAAGAAACTGAGAAACTGCTGGACAACACACAGCCCCCTAGCCAGCCAGGCATCCTAACTCACACCCAGCAGCTGGATATAACTGTCACAAAAAGCTCCACTTCTCTTGGTGAGCAGATAGAGATACCCTTCACAATGTCTTTAAAGGGGCTTTTCAGAGTATGCTGATTTTATGTGCAGTTTGATGTGCATTTTGACTTGTTCTTATAGACAAACTTTTACCATAATAAAGAAATGTGTTTTTCAAAATGTTGTTGAGAGCACTACCATCTGTGCAGCTGGCTTTGTTCTCTTGCTGTTTTCCTTACAGCTGCATTTGATCCTCTCTTCTTGGGCTTAATGACTTTTCCAAACCACTGCCCCCAATTGCAGCATGCATCTCCTCTCCTGGGAGATCTGATGGAGCCCAGCCTAGCCAGGGAGAGTGCAGTACTGACCCAAAGGAGAAGGGACTCTGGGGGGGGGGGCTGTCCCTCCACCGCCAGCAGCTACACATATTTATTTATGGACAAATAAATAAATAAGGCACTTTTAAGACAGTACCTGTAGAAACAGCACAGAATATCGAGCCTCTTGTTTTCACGCCGGTGAAGGTCCAGACTCAGGATGGCAGGAAAAATGAAAAGCACCATGGCAAAGTTGAACACTACCACGACAGCAGCCTGCAAGCAGACGAAGGAGAGAGAACAATTAAACATGCTGAAGATCCTGAGCCAGGTCACCCTCTGTATAAAGAGGGGCATCTGTTCTTCAAGGGGAGCAATCACCCAGCTTTCCAGCCAAGGCATGGAGACTGAGGGCACAGCTACCTCCAGAGTGGAAGTGAAGGCTTGCCTTCAGTGAGATTCAAAGAAAATGCAAATGTGCATAAGCACAATTTGCTGACAAACCTGCATGGAGGAGCTCCTAGCAGAGGGGCTTACCTGCAGAGAGAAGGCACGCAGTGCTGGGATGGGCACAAGAGCAGCCATGAAGAAAGCAATCATATTATTGACAGAGGTGAGTGCCACACTGGTGCCACTGCGGCGTAGGCATTCCCCAGTCCGCTCCTGCATTGAAAAGGTGCAAATGAGGAACCGTGAGAATAGAGTTGAGGACTGGGGTTGAGCAAGCACTGGCAATGCATAGGGACTCAAAGGCTTGTGCAAAAACAGGGAACCTTCTTACCTTGACAGGGACGTGCTGGCTGGTCTCTGTGAAGGCATGTGCCAGCAAAAACATGTCATCCACACCAATGCCCAGTGCCAGAAAGGGCAGGACCTATACAGATATGGAGGAAAGCACAACGGGAGAAATCCCAATTAGAGGAGCACATCTGGGACTTGCTCAACTCCCACAAAAGTAGAAACAGGTCTCAGGCTGCAAACTGTGACTGGAAGGCACCAAAAATTCTTCCTTTTGCTGTTATACTCAGGCTCTAAATGATTCTCATGTTAACCAAAGTCAGGTTGGTTGGTGACTCTGGCAGGCTTGTGGCATACTCCTAGTCTGTTGCGATGTAAAGGATCCTGCCTTGGTACAAATGGACAGCTGTTCTTTTTTAAAAACTCAGCTGCTAGGGAATATACAGTATCGTACATTCCTCTGGAACTTCTGAACAAGAAACAGCATGTAGGCAGCTAGAGTGATCTGATTGCTGAAGGCAGCACGATGGTCATATTGGAACCTCAGGAACAGCCATGCATCTGAAGGTCAAGTGCTCTCTACAACACAGCATCTTCTAATGCCAAGCAGCGATAGAGAGGCAGAGCATAACCTCAGCCTTGCTTAACCTGAGAAATTGATGGGGTAAACAGTTCTCCTGCTTGCTGAGCAAAGAGGAGGGGAAATTGATGGAGAACAAAGGGTGGTCATTAGGGAAGGCAGACCTCTCCAAAATGCAGCCTACCTGGGTTGTGGCTGCATTGAATGAGATTCCTAGCAGAGAACACAGTCCAAGTCCTGCTGCCACGGAAAGGGCAACCAGAAGAACCCCAGCCAGGCCCACAGCACCCTGTGATTTGGAACAGTCCCAACGCAGCATGGTGACACAGGCATACGCCAGCTGCAAGTGGAGGAGAATGAGATGGCAATTAATGAGAAGAAAGGCAAGGATGGAAAAGCTATGCTTTAGTACACAATGGTAGATAAAGGAATAAGAGGAATGAAGGAGAGGGAAGAAGCTGCTACACACCATCAGCAGGTACCCGCCAGCCACACGGATGGCGCTCACATCTGAGAAGGATTTCATGATGTCATCAAGCGTGGTGGTGGAGAAGGCATGGATAGTCTGGGAGGAATTCGCAGGGAGGGATTCCTGGGCCAACTGCAAAGAAGCAAGACTCATGAGAGGCTGGGAGGAGAAGAGTCACCTCAGTGGCTGGGATCCTTCTCACATACATAAATGCATCCACAGGATCCATCTACATGCCAGGCATAGGCATGAAGGCTTATAGGCATGAAGGAGCCTATATGCTGCAATACATGTCATGTAGTAATACCAAACAAGACAGAAAACTCTACAGGGTCCATACACTCAATTCAAGAACAACTGGCCATGCTTTCACCCTATAAATTGTTTTTCATGTCATTCTACATGCTTGTAAGCATTCATGGTAGCACCCATCCTTTTTACACTGGCAGATGCATATTTGCATGCAGTCCTACATAATATTCTGCTCCTATCTGACAAACCTGCATGCAGTTTTGCATGTCATCTTCCTAGCATCTTCCCTTCAGTGCACACACTTTTCCAGCCTTTTTGTAGATGCATTTGTATCTTCACCCTTGCACACACCTGCATCAAGCAGCCCTGGAGTTCCCACACAGATGCCACAAACCAACCTGTCCATCTCACCTCAACAAACTCCCGCTGCCAGGCCTCCAGCACAGCAGCTGCCTTCTCCTCACTCCAGCTGATGTCGTGTATCTCATAGTCATCCCGATAGTGCTCAAAGAGCTGTCGTGGGCTCATCAACAGGAACATGCTTTGTAGGGCTTCGGCTCTGCATGGAAACAGAAGCTGGGTGAGAGACAATCCTTCTACTCGCATTCAAGGAGGCAGGACTCCTTTCAGCTCTGGAACTAGAGCCTTTAGGCCCCATTGCTCCCCCCACTGCCCAGGCTCAAGGCAGAAACCAAAAGCCTGATTTCTGCTTTCTTTATCTCACAGTCAGCCCTCATTCTGTGCACAGTTATTTCACAAGCCTACTTATGGGGCTTTTTTCAATTGAAACAGGTGCCTAGCCACCCCTATCAAAAAGGTATGCAAAAGGTATGCATGCTATGTCAATCAGCTGCCACGGAAAACAAGTCACTGACTAACATTCCACACAAAACATGAGAAAAACCAATAGGCTTTCCCAGCAGACCTGTGATTGTAGCAGATAATTTGCATAGAAAGTTCACCATGTATACATCCCAATCTATACACAACAAGAAACGCCCGCATGTATTCTGTTCTAGAAATGCATGAAAAGAGCTGGAAATGGCTGCAGATGCACCTCCCTGTAATATCGGAAGCACATCTCTTTCTTCTGCCTGAGCCTTCCAACTTTAAAAGGTGAGGATCTTTTCTCCCATTTTCTGGCTGCTTCCTTGCATGGGATTTTAAAACCAAAGCAAGGCGATGTATAGCAGCAACAACCCTTGTCCCCAATCTATTGCCCATTCCTTAGCCATTTTTGCAGCTCTTTGCCTTGTGAGATATGGAAGGGTTCAGGGACACGAGAATTCCCCTCTGAAGAACAATGGTTTTTAAATGCTGACACCGATTATGACACTGCCCCCACCAGCATGCGGAACGTGCCCCACCACGCCAAAACAGAAGGTATGGCAACCTGTAGAACAGGTAACTGCAGGTGCCAGCACAGTGCAGACTTGTGTGGAATCAACTTCCTAATGTGCACTTGAGCCCCTTTCTAGGATCTGGGCTGCGGATTGCTGCAAGCAGGTGTCTGTGCTGTGTCTTCCAGCATCCACGGCAGCTGGAAGGAATTGGGGTGGGGGGGGGAGGTGGCTTCGGGAGGCAAGGGGTGATGGCAGCCAGAGCTTCAGGGATCAACATAAATCGCATGGCTTAGGAATGCCCAAGCCAGTTGCTCCTAGGGTCAGGTCGCGGACATGCACCCACGAGAATATGAACCTCAGTGGCATCAAGTTACAAGCTGGCTCAGGAGGCAGTTTACTACCACCCCCAACTGTGAAAGGGGTAGCAATGAGAGTCCAAGCAGTTCCCAGGAGCCACGCTGTCCTCTTCCCTCACCATTCAAACATAACATTTATGACTTTGCCCACCCTTTTTAATTGGCCCTGCTTGCAGGGGTAAGCCATCTGCTCTGCATAAAGAGTTCCTTAGCTACTGAGTTATTCCTGGCCAAAGACCTCTGACTTGCAGGCACACACACCACACAAACACATACTTACCCCTGCAGTTTGCCCTGGGAATCCTTCACAGTGCCACCCAGGATCAGTTCCTCTTCCCAGTGCATGTATTTTCGTGAGAAGCCATGGCAGCCACCCGTGAGCTCTGAGGGGATGTCTGGTTCCTGGTGGAGACAACAAGAATGGAATGTAAAATAGCAGCATAAACTACAGACATAAGCACAGGTATTTTAGATGCATATTAAGGACACCATTATAGCCCCATCTCCTGCTTTTCATGGAGGAAGAGGTATCTTTGCACACTTCTGACTTGTGCACCGTGTACGTTTACTACTACTACTACTACTATTGAAGCAGAACTGTTCTGCTTAAGACTAAGGGATTATATGCTATAGCCCTGACTAGCTGGCTAATAAAACAAAACCCAGCTGTTAAATGTTGCTCCTCTGCAAATGTCGCATGTAAAAAACAAAACAAAACAAAAACCACACACACACACAAAATTCTCAGTAGGACAGGCAGCCTACTCTAGCAGACAAAATATTGGATTTGAGTGACCCAAACAGGTTTAAATTCCTGCTCAACCATTAATTCATTGAGCACTTTGGAAAAGTCAACATTTATTAGCTTCAGTTTTGCATGCAATAAATGGAAATAAAATAGTGAAAAAAATGTAAAGCACTTTAGACATTAACCGTTGCTACTGGAACAATCCATGTCTCTATAAACAAAACAAACAATATTTCCCATTATTCCATAACACTATTCCAGCATTCTGTCACATCCAGGAGTGATCAAGAAATTGAACCTTATATGGAACTATACAAATAGTAACGGGCTTAATTCTCACTGACAGGAACTGGTGTAGCCCAAACACCAATGAGGTGCCCAAGTGCCTCTCTCATTAGTGAATAGCTGACATCCACTTCTGTGGAGAAAAGTAAAGTTCTGCCCTTTGGGACAATGTTGGACTAGGAGCTAAACCTGCCCTCCAATCATGACCCTGGGTGGTCAGTCCCTTGCTGATAGGGACCCTAAATACACATATGCCCTTGAAAGGCAGACAACAGAGAGAAGCTCTCTTTTAGCAAACACCACATACGTAAACATAATAATATTGCATATTCTGCTGGTTAACAATAATGGGCAAGGCTTGAGATCCTCTCTGGAAATAATCCATTCTGCTCCTAGCTATGTAACCTCACATCTGACAATAATAATTCACATTTCAGTTCAGTGACATTGGCCTGGAACAATTAAGAAGGTTTACTAACAACTGTCAGAATAACTACTCCTTGGAGCAGCCTGATGCATCCCTGATTGGCCAGGATGGAAGACGGCGACATGCCATATGGCATTGCCACCAATATCATAATGCCTGGAACCCTGAGACAAAACAAATCACACAATCTCTATGCAGGGAAATCAAGCAGAGCTAAAGAGATCTGATAGATTCTAGCTTTTATGTGACAGTGCTCCATATCGGTTCTCCCCTGGTCTAGGTATTCTCATAGAATGAGGACCCAAAATCAGTCTGGCACTGTCACCTTGCAATCACCAGTGAGTCACCCACACAGTCATAAAACAAACATCAAGCAATGGGAAAAGCAGGAAAATTCCTATCACCTTGTAAGCTGGGGGACAGCACTTTCATAAATCATGCCAATCATGGCTTCACATACTATATATTTATATATATCTACCTTGCAAAGCAGCAGTGCCACATTTTCAGCCAACAAGGATAACAACAACAACAAGCAGCCCATTTGGACAATACCAGATGGATGAATTCAATTCAGCTAACGCTTGATAATACTTATCCAGCTAAGAGAAATATAAGAAGACTCAGTATTATATCAGAAACTAATATGCTTTTCTGCATATAAATAATAGTATCTATTTGCATTTGATTGAGGAGTTTGCAGAATCCATTCTGACTATATCATCCTGTGTGTGCGTGTGCTTGCCCACAGGCACACTGGGTGTTCCCTTCAATCCTACAGGCATCTCCTTCCTGCTCCTGTGGTGGCAGCGAGAGAAACTGGATAGCCATAATGATAACAGTCTGGCTTTCAAGCCAGGAAATGTGGAATTATGGCTGCAACTCCATCCTCCCGCTCCTTGTGCTTGCCCTTGGTCATATGTGCTCCGTGTGTGTACGCACACACTGCTCTCTCCCCCCTCCACCTTCCAAAAGCTCCGAAGCTGCCATCTGTTCTGGGACACATTCCAACTATGACCACCTGCTGGTGAGCACTTGCACTGCGTCTGCCTGGATCAGCACCATCATTCCTGCCTGTGCCTCTCTGGCACGGTGCCTTGCATTCCACATCTCCCCACACTCCTGGACGCAGAAGGGCAAAGCTAACCAAAGGGGGGCCCCACAGTGAATCCAGCCTTTTGGGGCACATGGCGCCTGAAAAGAGGCCCCTAGCTCCAACAAGACACAAGGAAGCTATTTTGTTGCATTGCACATGTGTTACAATCTGAAGAGCTCTGTGACATTATTGAGCCTCCTCCCCACCCCTCCCAGAGTCCAGACCAGAGAATCAGCTCTACTTTTTGTAGCCAGAATGTTCATTTATACATTATGTCATGGTATTTAGTGTGTACCTTGCAGGGGTGCCAACCTGAATAAAATATTGGAGGGGGGGGAGGCAGGTAAGCCCCACCCTGCATAATCGATCACAAGATGCAGCATGCACACACCATTTGAATATTTTATTGGGGGGGGGGCCAAAGGAGTTGGCTCCTATGGTACCTTGGCTATTGGTATCTTGAAGCAAAGGTATAACAATTGGGGAAACTGCCTTATTATTTGGTTAGCATGTCTTAGGAGCACTGAATGGCACTCACCTTTCTGCCACATTTATCTATGGAATTTGCAGATCTTTTTAGCTTTGTGATCCCAATTAGGATCCATCATTTACCAAATGCTTTGCCCATATGGCAAATTTTGTGTCCGTTCTGCAGAATTCCTACTGAGTGCACTTCACAATATTACAATTCTCTCCTTTTCAAAAAGGATATTACAGGAAGGTTGCATTGTGTGTGCAGCTATCCAACCTGTCTTAGTGCATCTCAGACACCCATAAAATGGAACTCTCTTTCTTAGGAACGTAAGATGCTGCTTTACATGAATTCAGACCACTGGTCCATCTAGCTCAGTACTGTCAAAGTTGATTGACAGTGGCTCTCCAGGGTTTCAGACAGGAGTCCCTTGCAGCCCTACCTGGAGATGACGGGGACTGAATCTGGAACTGTCTGCATGCAAAGCATGTGCTTTCTTACAAAAATATTTATTACGTGTTGAAAGCTAGATAAAGTTCCAAATGTTTTATTGCTGGAGAGTATGCCATTGTCATCTGCAGTGTGAAGAACAGTCAAGACATACAGATTTACCTCCTTGTATACTATTTGAGAGAATTCATTTTCTCATTTACATATGCATCTGGGAAATACACTGAGTAGATGGGGAACATGCTTGGTTCAAACCCACCTGCCGGCTTTGGCTGTTGGGGGCACTTGTAGGACACTCAGGGTCAAAGGGGTCAAGACAAGGCCGCTCCATATAGGCCTGGCCAACCTCTGCCTTATCCAGCATCTCCTTGAATCCTTCCAGCGAGGCAAACTGACCCAACTCCTCCATCAGTTGAATGGGGTCTAAGTTAGTCCACTGGATATCGCGCCGGCCCCTACAGAGATAAAATTTGGGTTAACAGGGAAAGAAAAGTATCCAGATAGCATCACTTATTCCTATTACAGATTATATTAAACGGATGATTTTAAAAAAAGGCTTGTAAATTCATATATGTATAAGTAGGCAGGTAACTACATTTTTTGGTAGGCTAGTAATTTGTGTGAATATTTGTAAGGCTAAACATGACCATATGTCTGGGCTGTAGCAGACTTATGCAGCAATGCATACATGAGCAGCTTTTATTTTCCTTTGGAGCAATAAAGAGGCTAGAGAAGGAACGTGGACTTGTCCCCCAAGAAGGAAGCTCTCTGAACACACATACTAGGTCTGGCCATAATTTAAATCCATTTCCCTTGTCCTACCGTATTTTCCGGCGTATAAGACGACCCCCAACTTTTCCAGTTAAAATATAGAGTTTGAGATATACTCGACTGCAGATTCTCCATATATAAGACGTATATATGGCGTATAAGACGACCCCTGACTTTTGAGAAGATTTTCCTGGATTAAAAAGTAGTCTTATACGCCAGAATATACTGTATGTACTACTGCTTCTCCCTTGCATTCAGAGCCCTGGCTCTCCCAGCACTGCCTCTATCAAGATGTTAGCACGCTAGCGTTAATTGCCCTGACTGGCTGCACAAGACTCATTTAGGGGGTGGGAGGGGTCTGCTCAGTGCTGATATAGGGCTTCATTTCTTTTGTTCCCGTGCATAACAGGATCAGGCATGCTGCTTTCATTTGGCATCTGGTTTAGAGTGCCAGCTCCAGAGGATCTGGACAGTGCCTCCTCTGGGAGCACCAGAGCTGTGTGTGTGCCTTAGGCTGGGGTCATGTGCATGTAGGGGCATCAGGGTGTATTCCAGAAGCAAAAGAGAATCTTTCAACAAAAGCTGGAAAGGGAAGAGGGGTATTTTCCATGCACAACACTTGGCCCGATGCATTTGTGCACAGGGATGTACACAGCAGTATAATTTGTTGTGTGCATATTTTATTCTTTCTGTTTATATAGATGTCTAGATAATATACACATATTGAAAAGGCTTCTTGATGGGAGAAAAGGCATTTTGCTCCTGCCCAAACAAAAAGGGTAACCCTTGTAACATGCAACTTATTTAATGAGCAAGTGTGGAAGGATCTATCCCAGGAAAGCTTCATCTCCAACCATTGCAATGACAGATCTGTTGTACTACAGAGGAAAGGTCACATCCCCTGAAAATGTAGTACTAGACCTAGAGTTTCCCTACCCACCAAGTTCTGCCCAACATCATCCTGAGACGGTAAATTTCACAAGAATCTTGTGAAAACTCCATTATTTGGTCACTTTCTAGTTTTGCTGAAAATTTTCCTTGGCTTCATACTGTGAGAAAGGGTCAGTGACCCACCAAAATGAGTATCTGGGGCTAGGAGAGAAGAACCACTGAGACAAGATATTCAGAGAACTAAGCCCAAGCAACTTGCACAACTGTTTTTGGCAACATATAAAGTACTGGTGAAGGTCAGAGAAGAGGCAATAAGAATAGTTCCAAAGGCCACAATGAGCCATAGAGGTTAGTTTTATCTGTATAAAGTACAAAGGAGTTGCTTAGGAATTAATTCCAGCTCTGGACAGATAGGAATTACAGTTTAGGGGAAAGGGGAATAGTCTTTAAAGGATCTGTGATTATAGTAAACTCTCCAAATGGACAACTTTTCAAAGGGCAAATCCTCTACTTGGTCTGACAAGAGATTAACTGATAAAAGATATTTCCCTAGACCAGTACATGTTGGAAAGGGTGGAGGTTTTTAAACTTCATAGAGTAGAATTTGACAGTGAACTCAATTAGCCAGTATATTGTAATTGATCCAGGCTTTGTGTCACATTCTCTGAGATCAAGGTTATAGCTACAATCCAAACAAATCCTGGCATCCTGTTTCAGGTCTGATTATATCCAGCAACTCTCCTCCACTGCCATTCATGCAACATCTTCCTAACATGACTGACTGAAGCAAATTTCTAACAAGAGGCCTATTTCCAAAAAGCAGGGCGAGTGAGAGCTGTGGCCCAGGGAGATTCATGAGGACCATATAGAGAGGCCTGGAGAGCTGCATTAGGTCCCTGGGCCTGAGGCTCCCCATCTCTGCTTTAAATGCTGTAAACAATGACAACAACAACCCTGAGGCTGCAGCTACAGTTCCTCTGATGCCACTCACTCTTCCACTGGTGCTCTCATGGATTCTTGTCTTCAACTTCCTGTGACGGAGTGGTTGCATCATTGAGACCACAGAAGCAAGGGAAAGTGGCAAGTCGACTGCAGTCTCCCTCAGTGCCTTGCTATAATCCTAACAACCGTACTTCTTCCCAGTGGTTTGGAGTTAAGAGACAATCCTGCTCACATAATTAGCACCCGAGTTTCTGGGTCTGTAAGAGCTCTGCAGCAAGGACATTTGCCAGGTATGATTTTCCATGTTCATTTTCCCATTCTAATGGGAGAATCTGTTCTTGTTTCTGCTGTGCAGCCATTAAAATCGGGAGGAGCTTGTCCATGCAGGATCAGGGCCTGAAGATCTACATGCTCTACTCTCAGAGCCTATCAAATTACTTAAAGCCTAGATAGGCAAAGCTTGTCTCCCAGACTCTTTCTAGAGAGCTGGCTGCTAGGGATTTTTTCTGTCTCTCCACACAAGTTTGTAGCCAAACAAACCAATATAAGTTGAAGGGTGGGGGGAGTGGTTGGAGATGAAGAAGGGAGTTGTAGCATTTTGTCCTTTCAGCTGGAATCACAAAACAAAGTCTATTTTGCTTGCTATTTTCTTTTTTTAAAAAACAGAAGGAAAAAGCAAAACTCCAAGATGTGGAAAGGAAGAAAGCATGGGCAGGGAAAGTCTTGTCATGCTCGGAGCAGAATCACTCTCCAATCATTCATGAACCCCCAGGTCCCAAAAAGGTTCCTCCTTGCCTGATTCCCACATTCCAAACAGCCCAGCTCCTGCTCCCAAAGAGAGCTTCTTTTATCTGCTGTTTCTTGCTTCACTGAGCCAAGTCGGGCCCTTTTGTTTTTCCATAGATTGCTGCCCTTTGTTCTCCCAAGTTTTCTCTCCCTTTGCGTTAAAAGGAAAGGGGGGAGAGAGAGAGAGAGACCCTCAGCTGAACTGAAGCGGAAGCTGGACCTGAGGAAAAGACTCCCCCATTCCAGCCACTGACAAGAAAACTTTGGGACGTGTGTGTGTGTGTGTGTGTGTGTGTGAAATTTCTGAGCAGTGGAGGAGGGGGGATACGAGAGTCATTATAAATAAACAAGGAACCCAAGAGACTGGATACAGAAAGTAAGGGAGCAAGGACATGATGTTTCATGGAAGAATCTAGGAAGAGCAAGAAAATCCCCAGGCTTCCTTGCCAACTGCCCTGGTTTGCACATGAGTCTGAGCTGTTATGCAAAGTGTGTTCTTAAAACCCCATCTACTTTAAAAAAAGAAAAAGAAAAAGGAAGCTTGAAAGCACCCCAAAGTCTCAAATTTCTGTAACCTTTTTTAATTTAAAAAAAATGCTCTCCTTTGGGGGGTGCTTAAGAGTAACTCTCCATTTTATTCAGTGAATCACCCTGCGAATAGCACCCAACATTTGTATGAGATAAACTCAGTGAGATGAAACAGACCCTGTTCCCTTAAAAAAAAAACCCACACCTTGCATTTGTGCTGCTCCTGAGTTCAAGGGAAAACACTTCACCCTGCCCCAACCCTTATTCTTGGCAGTTTGATATTAAAAACCCTCCCTCTTTTAATTTTTCTGAAATCTGTTTTCTCCTCCCTCCTTCCCTGTCCCCTTTCTCTCAGCAGCAGGCTGAATAAAGCTACTATTCCATTTGTTGGGCAACTTGGAGCTTTCAAAGTATCATTAGCATGAGAATACATGGTGTTGCCGTTTGCTGACAAAGCCTAAGTCTCCAGGGCCCCTTATGGACAAACACACTTGTAAACAGAAAGAATGCTGGCTATTGTTCCTGGCCCTCCTTCCCCCAGTGCCTCCAGTGGGGCTGGTCCCCACATCTTTACCCTCTCTCCCCCTCCATCCCCCATTTTGTACACCTTAATAGAAACATAATTACGAGGCAGCAGGAGCAACAAAACAAAGCAATTGGCCCCAAAGTAGAAACTTAGGGGAGGGGGTAGGAGACTAGAGAAAGCGTTTTCCCTCTGGTTCGGAAGTGAGACAGGGAGAAACTGCTGGGGCTGGGGACCTATACCCAAATTCTGTGAGGGAAGGCTGGAGGATGTGAGACTATCCTACCACCCACTAACTGTTACCACCCCCCTCCCTAATGTGGCATCGCAGAACAAGAGGGGGGGGTGTAAGCAAAATCCCCTTGGCCATGCCGTGGTAGAATAGGTAAGAGGAGAAAAGCTGTAGTATTATGGTGGTAACTGGCAAATTATGCTATTCTACAGCAGATGGACAGTGACACAGGTGCCACCTTTATAGTATATGTGCCACTGAAAATGAGAACTATGTCTCCGTTTCCCCAAACAAGCAATAATGCACGCTGAAAACATACTGCCAAGCAAGAAACCCAATTATTAGGCAAAGATCCTATCGCTTATTAGTACAGGAAAATTATGAAGTCACAAAGTGTTTTTGCAACCCGTCATGCAACCCATCCTCCTCCATCATCATCAGCAGCAGCAGCTATGCTTTCTAACAATGCCTGCCATGGCCAATCCAGCCTGCATGCCTTAAAGGCAAACGGGTAACTCCAGCTCTGACTTAGTGGTAAAAGAGCATTATTGACAAAACACAAAAAGATGCCACCATCTTTTTGGGCAGGCTCATGTACATTCCTTATCATGACTGGTTCTTCCTCTACTCCTCATTCTTGACCAGTGACTGCAGGCAAACATTCCTGCTACATCCATATGTCTTTCTCCTTGTTGGGACCTTGCTTAGCTGCAAATAAGAACTGGGATACTGTACTAGAGGTTAAGAGCTTGAGGTGTGATGTCTGAGCTGGAAATCCCCAGTTCAAATCTCAGCTCATCCACTAACACACTGGGATGCATAGGATGGCCCTACCTTAAAAGTTTGTTAGATTTATTATTCTGATTAGTGAGGGAAGTGTTTTGGGCACTTTAAGAAAATGCTAAATGATCATACTTCACATCCTGTGAAAGAGCTTGAAAGCACTCTCAAATAGCTGAAGGGGGCTCAGATAGAAGACAGTGTGTGTGTGTGTGTGTGTAAGCATACTTCCTAAAGCCCAGATAAGTCTGTGGAATAGGGAATGGAGGAGAAATAGCTAAAAGCATGTCAGGTCTCAATCCCTGTGCTGAATACATGCTTAACCTACAGACAGCCTTCTATACAGCCTTAACCTACAGACAGCCTTCTACACAGACTTGGCCTCACAGGCCAATCACAGCAGGGCATAAAAGTACACCTGAAAAACAGATACTCACGGGAGGTAAGCAGAACCCCCTTGCAGCTTGGCACCATCCCAAAAGCAGTCCAGTGGGGTCACGATAACACAAGGAAAGAGCTTCTCGATCATCTGGGAATGACAAGAGCCACAGTCACAGAGGAAAACCACAAGTTCATCTTTCCAGTTTTCTTCTGCTCTCTTTGTCCCTTACCTGCCTTGACCTGCCCAAATGCTCACATAATTTTGCTGCAGGTAGGGACTACCCTCTCTACAACCAGTGTCCTACTGCAACTTAACTTACCTTGTCTCCCCATTCTCTCCCTTGCAACCTTTTGGAACAGTGAATGGCTTTGGGAACCAAAGAGTACTATCCCAAATACAAGCCCTCAATCCAAACAGATCCCAGATGTGAGAACCTGGAAGACTTGTCCTAGCCAAACGAGCTACAGTGGGCTGGCCACGTGAAGTCTTCATTCTGAGGATACCTGCCTAAGGGGAAAGCATTCTCTTGCAACAGAGGCATGCAGGGTGTGAAACCCTTATCACCAAAGGTCAGGCACTGCTGAAAGCAGTTGAGGATAAAATAGACTTTCCTCTTTCTACTCTCCCAGCACATGGCTGGAAGGGAGATAAAGCCTCATAGTTAGCTCTTATCTCAGATACACAGGAGTCATTGTTACCAGGGTTAGGGGTCTAGCAAAAAGAAGCATGTCCAGTCTATGCAGAAATGTCCAAGTCTCTGAACCCAGAAGGGTGCTTTGGGAAGCTGTTCCTTTGTAACACCATCCTTTTTTAAAGATTCCACCCTATCCCCATAGCAACCTGGATATCCTCTCTAAGACCCACCCCATTCTCTAGCCAACCAGCTAGACCCCAGGGAATTATTTATGCCATCTAACAAAGAGAATTTCCCCAGCTGATCTACCTAATTTCTATGGGTTTTAGTGCAACCCCTGTCCCTGCAGATGCATGCATTCCCTTGGCAACTCACCCGTGCAATCATTCCATTCTCAATTATGGGGACACCTGACTTGTAGCATATTTTGTTAAGATCCCAAGACCTGAAAGAAGAAGCAGAGGCAATGAATTAAAAAAAAAAGTCAGAAGAATTGCTGGAAAGAGGAATGTTAACTAAATGGAAGCTACAGAGGCAATGTACCTCTGAGTAACAGGTGCTGGGCACAAACATTGGGGAAGGCCATAACCTTCATGCTCTGCTTGTGAGCACCTAGAGACACCTGAAGATTGATAGAAACGGAATGCTGGACCACATAGATCCTCATCTAATCCATCATAAAAAGTGTATGTTCTTCTTATGAGAGTAACATAGATTTTCCATTTTGAAACTCACTTTCCATAAAGTAAGACTTGCACTTTGCTTGCAGCCAGAGCAGCTTCGAGATGCATTCCCAAGGCCTCTGGGGTCAGGATGTTTTCACCTTCACGTTTGGGAGTTTGTATCAGCATCTGGGGTGTGTACAGAGACTCTTCTCCTAGCTTTTCCTTTGTGTACCGGAGCTCCTGGCTGACACGGCTGCCCTCTGGAGGGAAAGGGAAAGAAACACTGGAGTTAATATACCTCCCACTTAACTCTGTCCTCTTACTTGGTTCTTAGCTTATTCACATGAGAGACCCTAGAACTGAGAATAGGCTCACAGGGTAACATCATGCAGTCTGGTCTTCCCTTTAACACAGTGTTTTTCAACCACTGTTCGTGCCGCGAGATGTTGCCTGGTGTGCCGTGGGAAAAATTGTGTTTATTTGATTCCTATTCAAGAGAATTACTTTATATATAGTCAATATAGGCACAGAGTTAAAAATTTTAACATTTTCTAATGGTGGTGTGCCTCGTGATTTTTTTCATAAAACAAGTGTGCCCTTGCCCAAAAAAGGTTGAAAAACACTGCTTTAACACATGTATTCTTCTTCACATTATCATGGTGGTTAAAAGAATACATTTCCCCTACCCTTGGAAGATTTAACTAGTAGACTGATGATTCCAATCTGTGTTAGTTGTCTAATTAATTAAAACAAATTAAAAGACACAGAGAAGTGTCGTGTTTGATCACATATACTGTAGTATCTTTAAAACATAAAACAAAATGCAGCTGCAGAGGTAGAAGTGAGGAGGGGCTCAAGAAGGAGTGGTATTGCTTGATAAGCTCCCCACCCACGAGCAAAATCCTACTGGAGAGGAGGCAGGTGTTCAGCAACTTGCAAGGAGCGGTTTTACTGGGGCGGGGGACACAACTGTTGGAGGGAAAGGGCTAAGAACTGCCTCCCCCACAGTCTTCCTCTGTAATTGCAGCTTCTGGGACTGTATTTTATTTTTGAAAAGGAAAGGGAAAGGGCAAGTGGAAGGAGAAACTACATATTGAGAAACTGCTACCAGCACAGAGTGCTATAGTTCATCGTCTGCCAGAGGAAGTTGCCTACTGTATACTGTAACTGGCCTGGTGCTCCAGAAGCCACAATAAGAAGTATATAAATATGACTAATGTAGTCAGTATATTAAAAACTGAATGGGAATAACTTTGTTTCCCCCTTATGGCTTTGAGTGGGATGAATGAACTCATAATGCCAAGGGCAAATTCACTGTGCCCTGAGCTTCCACTCTGAAGAATGCCCCAATGGTAGCTTTGCTACAAAATAGTGTGAGTTGCGGAGGAAGTTGCCCGCCTGCCACAGAACCGTTGTATATAGCAAAGGATTCTGGGAAATATTCTACAGAGCATACTCAGTTCAGTCATAGTAATGCCCAAGCCTGCTGAGCCTCACATTCACTCTGTACAAAGTACACCCTAGCATACACAAGATTCTGTGGCTGCACATTGCAGAAGATAGGAAGTTAAACAGATAAAGCTGACTTTCAGAGACATTTGCTTGCAGTGGTTAAACTTCCCATTGAGGAATATTGCACAAGTGTCTTCATAAAATTTTATTTATAATGTTAACAACAAATATATCATTTGGAAATTGACATTGAATTTATATTGCTTCAGTAATTTGTGTTATAAATGTAAACCATCTTTATGGTCACTGTGCTTTTTTCAAGGGATTATATCTGAACATTCAAAGCAACCTCACAAAAACAACTACAATTCCCACACTTCTCCAGGGGAAAATCCATGGCAGTTAAACCAATTTCATACTGGTTTGGGTCTATAGTGTAGATATTCCCTTAATCATCCTTAAAATAAGCATGTGAGGGAAGTTGTCACTATTTCCATGTTGCAGATATAGAGACACAGGCTGAGAGACTGATTACTGAACCCAAAGATAAATTCTGTTTTGACTACAATCTGCCATTTTCAAGCCCTTGCAGAAGACTCAATGTTTGGCCCCGGGTTTATGTGGCTAATGACAACATAGCTGTCTCTTGAGGGTCAGAATCCAAGAAACACCAATGCATTCTAACATTTTCTTGATTTTCCCAACTCCTTTTCTTCTAAACATGTGCAGACATATCTGTCTTTAACTGGTTTAATACATATTGCCTCTCTCCAGAAAACACCACAAATTGCAATTCCCAGGATTATTTGATGGCAGCAGCAGCAGGTATGGGGAGGAGGAAGGAGTAATGACAGCTTAACTGGGGCAAAACCAAAATACCGGTAAGTTTGTGACACAGATATGCCTTATAGCAGCAGCTGTGGAGCACAACAAATGGAAGGTTCATAATATGCACTGCAGGATGCTTGCCATTATAGTAACTCCCAACTATTTGACTCTAGTACAACCTTCCTCAACATGGTGTCCTCCAGGTGGTTTGGACTAAAACTTCTATCAACTCCAGGCAACCTGAGCAATGGTCAAGGACGATGAGAGCTGTAGTCTATAAAAATATATGGGTCAAACCATCACAAGACATGTTGAAATTTTGGGAGGTTGGACAGTTACAATGGAATGGTCTTGTGGGCAGAGTGCTCATTTTTTATTATTACTTTGTCAAAATAAAAAATAAAAGTATCTTTCTATCTGGAGGGCACCAAGTGGCAGGAAGAATGCTCTACAGGATAGCCTATCCAAATATAGTTCATATTAAAATAAAAAAACATTTTTCACATATTATCATTTCCTTTTCAAATTCTCTGGCTCACCTTATTTTTAACAGAAACAGAAAATGAGGACATAAAAACCACATATTCCACAGCCTGATAATTCTTTTGCTTATTGGTGCTTCTCTCCCTCCATCATTCTGGGTTCTTCATCATAAATTATATTTCTCAAACTTGGTAAGAGAGAGTTTGTGTAGACATTTTTACTACAATCTCGCTGCTGAGCTCAACAATTCTACCCAGTCCTGCTATTTTGTCACTTTTTGTAAGTATATTTAATATTTTGTAGCTGTTGATTTTTATAAATATATAAACTGAAGCTGATTGACATGCATGCTTTTTGTTTCCACCCCACTCTCCCCAAAGGAACAGCTGGGATGCCAGTGAGGGAGGAGGCTATGCCAAGGAACACAGGGAGGGGACAGACACTCTGCGTCTGTCCGAGATGGGAAGAGCTGGGAGGGAAGCATCAGAGGCAGAATCCAAACCATTCCAGGCTGTTTGGGAGGCAAGGCACCAGGAGTCATGCTGAGCTCTGCTGATCTTGACTAGGCCACCCAGGAGAGAAACCACACGTACGACCAGAATGTAGAGGAAGGGTGGGGAACACATTCAGGCCAAACTTTGAAGCCACAGGCGAAGATGGATCCCAAAAATTAGAGGAGTCCTTCATCAGACAGTCTTTAAGTACAAAGCCTCTTTTTAAACAAGTGCCAGGGGGTGGTTTTGTGCCATGTGATGGCAAGGACAGAAATATGCACACACACACACACACACACAGAGAGAGAGAGAGAGAGAGAGAGAGAGAGAGAGAGAGAGACCCTCTCAACAACCTTGTTCTTGTCATTGCCCAGGATGAGTGATAGTAGGAAGTGGACACTGGGAGCCTTATTTATTTATTTATTTATTAACAACGTTCGGAGCTGAAATGACAGTACATCTGCAAGTGTTGTGAAGAAGGGAAGAGAGGGAGATATTCCTTGTAATTAGGGTTAATTTGGAACAGGACAATCTGAAGCTTCAAAGGGGAATGAGGAAGCCTCAAATTCCAACACCCTAATTAACCAGGGAGCAACATGAAAAGACAAGGCAAAATGAGAGAAGCTGCCAAGTATGCTTTACATGGGGCACTCTCTTGTCTGATGGGGAGGGCGTTAAACTTAGGTACTGTCACTCTATGTGCCACAGCCTCTCCCCCCCCCCCAGCTGCTCCTGCTTAACCCCCCTCCCCTCCACTGAGAGAGCAGCATTGTTTGATACAAAGTTGGGGGAGGGGATTCTGGGCTACAGCGAGGTAGCAACAGTGAGCATGTTAATGAGGAGCCCTATGCAAATTCTTTTTTACTCCAATTAACAAAGGAAGCCCTCTCCTTTTTCATGCAAAGGGTCCCTCTCCCTCCTGATCAAACTCCCAATTGTACTGCTGCTTTGGCTTTGAGTATTAGATTGGATTATCCCTCATTCCACCCCACATGCATTGAACACACCTCAGATATGCTATATCTCACCCTCACAGTCTCCCCAGGAACATTCAAATATCTTCAGAACAGCAGGGATGAAAACACTGGACCACATCCCTGTAAACATTAGGGTCTTCTTGTACTCAAGATTCCCAGGTTTCTTTAAGGAAAGGCTGCAAGCTCCATCCCATCAGTTGGCCCTTGCACTGTGTGGGGTCCGACATACTTGCATTGCCCCATCTTGCTAGACAAGCCAACTGTGTAGGACACTCCTCCCCTAGCAGGGCCTCTTTGGCTCAGAGGATGCCTCACAGCATGCTCCCAGAAACACTCCCTGTCTCCCCACAGCAGCAGAGCTGGGTACCAACAAGGGCAGCCGAAAAAGCAGAATTGGTTGGGAGCCAAGTGGAGAGATGCCCAGTAACCCAGAGCTGGCTGATCTAGGAACATCCCCACACAGCACGTCCGGCAGGACTTGTGTCTGAAGGGCCTAGCCAATTTGCTTTTGCAAAAACAGTCTGGGTTGCAAGCCTAGCGCAAGAGCATGGAAGTGCCAGTGCCAACAGGGCACTGAAGCAGAGCTTCATAGCGAGGTTATTTTGTGGAAGACTTTATTTTCTGCCACCCTTTCTCATTTCTGAGAAGCCACACCCTGGGATTCACTATGACATCTTAGTGGATTCCAGAGTGCCACTTCAGCCTGGCAACATGGTCAGCTGCCCTCAAGGCAAGGGTCATCTCTTAACCCAGCTGATAAATGGGTAGCTATGTAACTGAGGAGCAGGGGAGATAAATTACCTGGTGTTGACAAAATCAACTTATCTCAGTCCTGGGTTGCACATGCTGACACCCTCTCTCCCTTTTCTCTCCCCCTAGGTTCAGCAGAGCTGCTTCCCAGGCAGTGAAACAGGCCTTCAGAATTATCCCCATAATTACAGGCTCTTGGATAAATTGCTGGGCTGGGCACCTCCTCCCTCCCAGCTGGGCCACCCAAATGCAGCCCCCTGCTCTGTTTCCACACCAGCTGGGAGGCCCAAGAGAGCTTCAATTAAAAGAGACAGGATAGGGCTCTCCACTTAAGGGCCCACCTGGCTTGAGAAAATGTGCGGACAATAAACTCCACCCCCCCCCCAAGAAAACTCCAACCCTCTTCTAGGGTAAAACCTCTCAACCAATTTAGCGCTACCGTACAGGAGTAATCTGTTATTAAAGCTTCATAGTTATTATTATGGATATTTATGGTAGAAGGCAGAGATCCAGCCCCAAACACAAAAAAGTAAGAGATAATTTCTTGCCTCAAAGAACTGAAATTTTGGTCTGACTGGGCAAGAGGAAAGTCAGGCCTATAGAAGGAAAGGGACTGGAATTTCTCCAGCCCCACAGCAGGGGATAAGGGAACAAAACCTTTATGCCCATAGCACCTGTGGGAAAACATCATCCCATAGACTCAACAGAAAGAGTAGGGGTGGCAAGTGAGCAGCAGACAAAGCTCTAGAGAGAATCCCTTCTCAGAGCCTTTCCAGACATTAAAAAGCCCAGCTTTTATTCAAAGCAAGATCCACTAACACAATATCCTGTCTCCAAAGCAATTTATAGTAGTTTTGCTGTGGACATAGTCTTGTTGAAGGAGGTGACTCACCCACCACTTAGTAATAAATACTGTACATAAAGGCATCCTAAAGAGGGTGTTGCTGTAAAGGGAGCGTTTCTTGCTAACATGCTGAAAGGGTTAAAAGGGGGGTTCCAGGGCCCAAGCATGTGGGCAGAAGTGGGACAGCCTTTACCAATGGTGACTTTCCTCCTGGTGAAAACAGCAACTGAGAGGTCAGGGCCACATTGCTACCCCAAACAGGACACCCCACCCACAGGTAAAGAAAAGCACACACAAAAGCCACTTGTGTAGTTAATATAATGTCTTCGTTTGTGTCAAAGAGATGTACACCCTTTTACATGAGATGCTCTCTCAAAAGCCACAACTTTCATAGTTCCTATGTTCCGCTGACATTTCCTGTGCACACTCAAGAGAATCCAACACTTTTGTTGTTGTTGTTTTAACAATTATTTATGGTTTTCAGTTATTCATCTACTTTAATTGTATACTCTTATGAAACTGCAGGTTATTACAATAATCCTGCCAATGTCCTTATCTGTTTACAATTTGTTTGTAAATATTCAATAAACCATTTCCATTCTTTTATAAAAAGTTTGTAATCTTGATTTCTTATTTTTCCCCAGTAAGTTTTGCCATTTCTGCAAAGTCCATAAGTTCTGGTATCCATTCTTCTTTCACTGGGGCAAATAACAATTTTGCCGCTATAGTCGCATACATTAATATATTTCTATACTGTTTTAGGACAGGTAGTTCTATCCCTATAATTCCCAGAAGAAAAGCTTCTAGGTTTTTTAAAACTAATGTTATTTTAAGCATCTTTTTCAATTCATTATATATCATTTTCCAATAGGCTTTAACTTTAACTGCAAGACCACCACATATGATGGTCTTTAAACATAAAATCCCAGTAGACAAGAATCCAACACTTTTGGCATCTGACTGCCAGAAGGAGGGATGAACAAGCACTGTACCAACCAGGGACTGCAAGACAAGAGTGCTGCTTGATAGGATTTGCAGGTCTCAGAACATGTGTCAGCAAACATATTAGGCCTCTAGTCTTCACAATGTGTAGAACTTACAGTAGGTCCATGACAAGGGAACACAGTGCCTATACTGTACAGCATTTAGTATCCCATATTGCCACATCTGGCTATAAATACAAATCAGGCAGCCACTAATAGAAAGAGCCTCCTTAGTTCCCATTATTTATGCTAACATATTCCAATCAAGCCTCTAATTTTTCAAAATAGACAAAGACTTTTGTGGGGGGTTGGGAGAAGGGGGAGGGAGCAGCAGAGAGGAAAGAAGACTCGTGTTACAAATTTGTACCAGACCCTGAGAAGTGACACACACGATACTTGGTGGGGGCAGCCATTACAATCACTATCCAATAGGTGTCTGTAACTCTCATGCCATGTTGTTCCATCCAGTACTCACAACAGAAGGAGGGGGGGGGGGTCAAATATCATTTACTCAGCTAATACTGCAGCTTGAGCACTGGAAAAATGCAATATGCATGAAACAGAAATGCTTCCTTGAGGAAAGCTGTCTGTTTCCCATATATAACAAATGAGTAACAGCAGTCTCCACAAATCCCATGTTTTCCAATGAAGGGAAATTCCAGCATTTGCCTCCCCTTCTCTCTTTATTTGTGCGAGTGGGGTGAAGGGGATAATTCACCAGAGTGAAAGGTGTGCAGAGGAACAGAGACTCAACCTTGAGTTAAAAAAGCATTTGTAACTGTTGAGGTAAATATACATGGCCACTTTCATCACAAGGGTTTTTTGTACACATGGGCAGGAAACCTACAGCAAGCTCACACAGGGCTGCTGTAGCTTCCTGGTCTGACTCACATGGGCTTCCAGAGAAACCCTTCTTGGAGTACAGAACTGGGCAGTTTGAATGTTACTGATCTGAAGCTATCTAGGGAAAACAATTGCCTTGATTCCATGAGTAGGGCAACCCTATAATTTGCCCTGGATCGGGTGTATTGAGCCAGACCGAAAAAGGAAAGCACCTGGCATAGCTTGTAGGGCAGAGAATAGACTCATAGTCGGAGACCCCCCAGGGATGCAGTGACTAGAAGGCATTAAGAAACTTTCGTGTAATTAATCAACAGGACATGAAGACCCTTCTCCATGCATAAAACTGGCTTCCACCTTCAGTCTGCCCTCTCCATTCAGTCTAGGCATTGTCACTACAAATAACAATGGAACACAGAGTTTGTCTTTACTCCTTGTATTAACACACATAATGTTCCTTTGCACTTAACAGGAGATATCAGAGGTCATCAAAGGAGAGGGACAAACAATCCAAGAGCATGCCAAAAGATCATCTGGATAAACTGAGAGGAGAGAAACTTGCCTCAGGAAGATTGTTAGGATCCTCAAGGGTTATCCAAAGATTAAATAATAATAATCTTAGACATAGCCCTTTAGTACTGTATTCACAGAAGTCATAATCCAGCAACAGTTGTGCCATATCCTGCTCAAACCTGTGACACCTGTGCAGCCACATACCATATTAACACTTCAAGTTGCACCGGCCCTTCAAGCTAAGGAGATTTTCTCATTGAAACTACATTGCAGTTTGTGTTGGGAAAATAAAATATCCCTGAAACAAAAGCACTTCCTTGATAAAGTACATGAACAACAATTTTACATTTACTGCTGAAAAAAGGTTATGGATTTGATTCATGAGACACAGATAATATAGAGTAAAATCCTAAATTCTAGAAATCAGAAACTGGACAAGGAGAGGTTTCAGTACCTGAAAATGTGAACTAGGTGGTTTCTGTACGGAAACTAAGCTACAACAAATCAATTTCACACAAGTACTGAATTGACACCTATGATATTTACCTTGCATCCTTCTATCAGGAATTCTGAGTGAAAAGCATTTTCTACTCCCAATTGTGAAGGCAGCAGTACTGTACTGCGCAAAGAGACTTAATATTTTTACTGAAAGCCACTTTAAGACACATAAAGAAAATAAGGGTATAAATTCCTTAAATAAATAATAAAGTCCAACACTGCTTGCAAGCAAGAGCAACAGCTTACTTTTTAAATTTTCAACATTTAATGCATGAAAACAGGGATACTAGTTTTACACTGAGGCGGACCTGTTGCAACTTCAGGGGGTGGAAAGCTAGACATCAGCTGGGGCTCCACAGCAAAGACCCCACCACCCCAAAAGTGTCTTGCCTAAGAGCCCCACTGATCTTGGGAGATGGATGCTTAATGGTTTAAATAAATTTCATCATTTTCAGAAATGTTCACATGTTTAATATCAATTGGAAAATGGAGGCTAAAACGCGTGCCTGGCGTGCTCTGGTCCATGGGGTCACGAAGAGTCGGACACGACTGAACGACTGAACAACAACAACAACAAAGATGCCTATTGACCATGCGTCCTCAGTATATTGTCCTTCATCCTGCCCTTACCCACTATCACTGCTGGAGATACAGAAGGATTTCATTTCAGTTGGGCAGCTGAAGCCCCAGAATTTCAAGTGACTCGCCCATGATCAGAAACCAAGAGACTAAATAGAGAACTTTTGAGATTTGAACTGCTTGTGTTAATCTAGCACACATCATCATTTTATACTGAGAAGATTGACATTGTCGTAAGGTATCTGAGCACGACCCCATTGTGCTTCACTCAGCCACCTAAAGACGAAGGGCTCTGTCACCCATTGTGGCACCGTTCTGTGCACTGTTTAGTGTCCATATATGTTCAGTTCCTTATTTCCAAGGAGCTGGATTCACTTTTTGTACAAGATCACTTTTTTTTTTTTTACAAAACCTGCTGTGCCGTTTGCCCTCTTATGCTAGTGAAGTCATCCCAGTATGAGAGTGAAAGAGTTAAATATTTGTTAAATGACTGTCCAATTAAGACCCAGGGGGCGGAGTCATCTGTGGTATAAGATTGAATGAAGCACAGGGGTTTTCAGAATTAGTTGGATGAGTTAGTTCAGTTAGAGGAGTTAGTCAGTCAGGAGTTCAGTAAGATCAGTTGGCAGTCTGTGAGTTGAGGGGAACAGCATGTCAGTTTAGTAAGAGAGTCAGTGTGAGAGCTTTAGCTAGACAGTGTGTTAGAGTCTGAGTTAAGAACCTAGACAGTTCGGTTGGGAACTGGGAGGTGGTTGGTTCGATAGGAAGGTATAGGACAGTATAGGAAGGTATAGGTGGGTATAGGAACTAAGTTAAGATACTGACAGGATATTATCTGAGAAACCATAAGCTTGTTACTGTTTGAAAAATAAACTTGTTCTTTTTGGTTCAATTTGAAAAACCTGACTGGATTCAGTGATTCACCAGGGAGTACCTGGTTGGTGGCAGCAGGAAAGAGGGACTGTGGTGGCACAGGGATCAACAGACCATTAAACGTCCGGGGACCCTGTGTGAACGCCACACTTGCGCATACCAACTTACTTTAAAAAAAAAATCTATACTTATTGTATAAGTAGCACCGCAAGTATTAATAATCAAACTGAAATGGGGAACCCCAATAACCAAAAGGAACAGATTCATAATCATAATTAGGAGCTGTGTATCTAGGGTTGCCATATTTCAAAAAGTAAAAACCAGGACACCCCAAAAGTTGTTGAGGTGTTTTTTATACACAAAAAAACACCAAACCCCACAGTTTTTAGATTGACTTGCTTAAGATCCAGGACAAAGCACCATCTAGTTAAAGCATCTCGTTCTCATAGTGGCCAAGCAATTGCTTGATTATCTACAGCTGAATGTGCAAAACTGCCTCACTTTAAAAGTGCTTCCACATTCAAGGGAAAGTATTCATGATCTGTTCTATTTCATTACTTGAATGAGTCTTAGTTGTGACTAGCTTTTGCTGGTTGTGCCCACCATTTCTGAATTGCAGTGAGAAGGCTCAGAAGCTCTGCCTCTGATGTCTGATCTGTAATGGTGGTTTCTGTCATTATGAACTTCTATTTGAACTTATAATTAACAGTCTTTCCTTTTTGAAAAATAATATGGGGAAGCACCCTCTTATGGAGGACATGTTAACACTGCACGGTAAGCTGATCCCTGTATTTCAAGTACTGTATCTCATAACCTCCATTTAAAATGCAAATCAAAGACATTTAGGATAGGTAGAAGCTATGATATCTGGGGAAACCCAGCCAGATTGGGGGGGGGGGTTTATAAATAATACATCATCATCATCATTATTAATTATTATTATTATTATTGACATAGAAGTATGTGCAGCAGTGAAACCAATTCTTGGTTGACACTTTTAAATTGTTACTGTACCAGTGATATTTCTGGTATTTTTATGGAATGGTGTGGCAGTAGCATTTGTATGCTAGAATTTTGGTTTGTTATTGGTATGTTTTATATTTTATATCATAATAATAATTAATAATAATAATTTTATTATTTATACCCCACTCATCTGGATGGGTTCCCCCAGCCACTCTGGGTGGCTTACAACTTATCTAAAAAAATCAATCCTTAAAAAACTTCCCTAAACAGGGCTACCTTCAGATCTCTTCTAAAGTCAGATACAGTACAGCAGTTGTTTATTTCCTTGACATCTGAAGGGAGGGCGTTACTACAGAGAAGGCCCTCTGCTTGTTTCATATTGCTTGTAAGCTGCCTTGAGACTGTTGTCACCTTAGGCAACTAAGTAAATAAAAATATTGTTATAATAAATAATAACAAAGCAAATGAAAACAAAAAAGTTGCCATGGATAAAAATATAGGGCTTGTTGTCTAGAAGAGAAAGGTTGTTCAGATCCACAGTGGATCCCATCTCTTTTAAAAAGCAAACTAGACTGAATGTGACAAAACAAGCTACAGTAGAGGGGGGATAAAAGAAAAGCAGGAGTAATCAACTCCTGGAGACCATGTGGTAATGGTCAGGGGTGGGCTTCTAACTATAGCAGCCAAAGCAACAATATTAATCCTAGTCCTAGGTTGTTCCACATTAGATGGAGCTTAGAGTGAAACTGAACAGCATCTGAACTATAGTCTCTTAGGAACAATCCAGTTTTTAAACATAGGAAAGTGTGTCTTTGTAATGCCAAGAGGGTCAGACATGAATATGGGACCCATGAACTCCAAATAAAAGCATGGAAGCATTTTCAAGACATAGGTTTCTCACACACATCTGTCTCTTCCAATATTCAAAGGATGCAGTTCCCCACAATTATTTGCTGGAGGGGAAATATAATGCTCTTAATGTATCAGTAAAGAACACGTTCCTGGCATCTGCTGAGATCCCATCCAATAGAAAACACATGCCTGTGGGCACCTCTGTATAAGCCATGGTAACATCCCGGAAATCATATATCTTCCCAATGTGCTTATTTAATAAGCAGCCTACATATTTTCTCATTCCTTTTATCATTTGCAAACATGTGCACCCAATACTGCAGTGTACCTGCCACTTGTGTCTCTGTAGGTAATACAAGACTGGCTTACTTGATTTTATTTCCCCATTTCCACAGAATTCACTGAATTTTGAAACATGTTCATCTTTTGAGAGATAGTGACTACTGCAAGATACAAGTTTTACAATGCATTGTTTTCTCAGTTATAAGGATATGTATGTTTTGATAAATTCCAAAGGGATAGCCATGCTAGTCTGATACCGCAAACCTCCTCACAAAAATAACTTGTGGCACCTTAAAAACAGATTTATTATGGCTTATGTGAAAAGAAAACAGTCTATTAAGGTGCCACAAAATTCTGTATATTTCGACATCAACCCTTCAGAACATTTTTGGTCACCTTTCTTCCAGTCCAATGAATGAAAGGCATCTGGGGTAAAGAAGTATGATATTGATATATGTCCTTATGGGGTTCAACTTGACCTCCTATCATGGCTGTTTTGAGGGACCATAACCAAATGTTCCTCGACACCTTTTATAGCTCCATCTTTTCAAAATAATAAAAATAAAATCAAGCCCTGAATCCAAAGGTTGAAGAGACTGCCCCACCCCAGGATCCAGCTGGGATTCTTCTGCTTACAGCAGTTTGCCATAGAGGAGGCTTCAATTATCAGATACCAACAGCTGGGTGGACTCTTTGGGGCTGGGAGGAGCATCCTTCAAAGCCAGCATGCCGGAAATGGATATGGGGAACTCTCTGGATCCTTTTCTGCAACAAACCTACTTGGTGCTAGAACAAGGGCAGAATTTGCCTTCCAGAACAAAAGTTTAAATAAGGATTTAACAGAATGGACACAAGAAAACCGCAGTAACTTCGGGCTATGCCCTGCACCATCCCAGTATATATGAGCTTCCAGCCCAATAGAAAAGGTAGACACGTAGAAAAGAAGGACTAAGGTCTATACTATAGGAACATTCCAACCTTTCCTGCAAGTCTCCCATTCACACTTTGCTCCAGCAAATGGTTGCAGACAGTGGACAGTTTTGCTTTCTAATCTCTTCCTTGTGGACTTGAGTAGAATATCCTTTGCGTTGCTGGCCCAGTTTATAAGGGAAGACTGAAATTATCAGAAGTTCCTTTAAATTTTAGCCCCCAGAAACCTCAAATTGAATAACAACTGATCTAGATGGACAAGTAACCATCCACTTCTCAAGTTGAGTCACACCCTTGCTATTTTCCCACCTTTCTAAGGGCTCGATTGATGACAGTAAGAGATGTAAGACCCAATTAGAGGGGAAACCTGGGCCTTTCACTTGCTGTTTTCTCTCACCTTTGCATTATGAACCTGAGCAGAAAACATAATTTAGTTCAGTCAGAACTGAAGTTTGGGGTCTCTTATTGGACCATTTGCATGGACTTACCATGCTTGTGTGATCTGCGACACCACAAACTGTTCAATTCATCGCTCCCACATTGTATCACCAACTACCCTGGTGACAAACAAAGCAGGACACTCCTCTCCTACTCTGCATGCTTGCATCCTAAAAGTCAGGTATTTGGGTCAGGATGATTTGGGTCAAGCTTGAACGCGCCTGCTCTGCTTCCCTTTCCCCCTCCTTTCAGTGGCTCTTTTTTGGCAAAAGGGGTGGCATGACGCCCCCTGCTCGCTGGCCCGTCCGTCCCACCGAAAAAAGCCGCTGAAAAGGGGAAAAGGGGAAGCAAAGCAGGCGCTTGAACCCACCTGCTTTGCTTCCCTTCCCCCCCTTTCAGCGCTGGGCTCCCTCCTTGCTGGCCCACCCCTTGCCTCCATGTCGTGGCTCCGCAGGCCAGCCAGCGCCAAAAAAGCACCAGCCAAGCGAGGGTTTGGAGGCGCCAATCGCGGGGGTGAGGCTCCACCCAGGAGTGTCACCCCCTGGGTGGTACCCGGGGCGCCCCCCCTACGTCCCCTTGCTATGCCCCTGGAAAAACCTCAGCTTAAGTAAAAGTATAGCTCTTCGGGTGAGTAAATCAACTCAAGTATTTCGAGTCAAGCTTCTCTTGAGTAGATGCAGCTTTAATGAAGGACACAGCACTCCCCACAGCTTGCAATATTTGATCTACATAGTTCAAGCAAGAAAGAGTACTAAAATGAAAGCTGTGTGCTCTTAAACCCTCTGCTGCAGAGTTCCCTGATCCTGGTTAATTGATCTTTGGGTTCAACTTCAGGGTGACAAAAGGTGGCCTAAACATCAACAAAATGTCTTGAGCAGTGGGTGCTGGCTTAAAGACTGCTACATTGTCTGCTTGCATAATGTCTGCATGTGTCCTGGCCAACTCTGTAGCGCTAACCACAAACCCCTCTGATCCAGGGCATGGAAAACTGCCTTATTCAAGTGAGAACCTGACCAAAGAACATATGAAAAGCTATTCACTGATTTGGACCTCAGATAAAATACAAAATCATGTATATCTCTGGATAGAAATGTATTAATTATGGAACTAAACTGACAAGATCACCATACAAAAAGTATACATAGATATTTCCTCAGAGGCGAAGCCTATATATGCTTTAAAACATCAAAGTGCTAATTCAAAGTGCAATATAATGTTAAAGATGGTTATGCAAAAGTCTATAAGATGTATGGGTCTATCTTCCCAATATTGGAGAAGGACATAAAAATACTCCTAGAACTTCTCTCATCATCAGCCCAACAACAAGAAGTGGGACTGACTCCAGAAGCTTTATTACGGAGCCTGGTGCATTACCAGTAAGTGCTTTGTTCTCTCTCTTCTTCTTGGAAATCTTTTGAAGGGACAACTGATAGAAAGGGATCATCCAAACCTTGCTACAATCCCAAACTGTGGAACTGGTACTAGATGCTCAGCAGGGTATTTTTCATGTTTCTAATTTGAAAAGATCATAATAGGGGAGTAAGACTTATTCTATATTCATCTCAGTAAATTCATCAGACTTTAACTTTTTGCATGGAAATTAGATGATTAAATGACATCCACCCCCCCACCCCCACCGATAAATAGCACTATCTGTATCCAGCCTTGCTGTTTGGTTCAGTCACAGTGTGAGTGCTGCAGTCTTGATAAACAAGCAAAGTGGAACCAGGTTTCATGAAATCCAGAGGGGAAAAACTCTTCTCTTGACAGTGTTACACATAACTTTAATAATTGTCTTTTAAATACAGAGGATATCCTTGGAAGAACTACCTAATCTGTCATGATCTGGACTCAGGAGAATAGTTCCTCAAAGAGGACTTCTTCAAGGGCACAATTCAAAGCCTTGGGGGGGGGGAGGGAATGGCCTTTCTGCATCTAAAGTGAATAGAAAGACAGATTTGTTCTACAACAGAGAGTGTTTCACTGGCTTTGGGAGTAGATTCTCTGTCTTAGAAGCACCAATGGGCCTCTTGTATGTATTCCCACATCTACTGATCCTAGGCAAGGTGCTTTGCAATATTGCAAGAGACTTGGGTATATTTATCTCATGGATTGTGGATTCACAACTTATGGGAGTGGATTCACAACCTACTCTGTTCTAAAACCCAGTGGCTTATCCACATCTGTACATTCTGAATCTGACCACTTGATGCCCTAAGCCAGGAGCATACAAGGTCTTTGGGTATTTGAGGTGATATTCACTAAGACAGTCCACTAATAGAATTTATGAAGCTAGCTGGAGGACATCTGTATCAAAACCCTATTAAGGGCTGGCCCAACACAATTTGGCACCTGAGGCAAACCACAAAACACTGCCCCCCCCCACCGCCCTGCCAGGGAAGAAGGGGTAAGTGAAGATCTACAACAGGAACAAGGGAGTAATAAAGATTTACATCAGGATCTGTAGCCTCTGTGGATCCTGCCACCTGAGGTGGTCATCTAACCTTGCCTCCTAGGTGGTCCGGTCCTAGCCCTAGATTTTCTACAAGATGGGATATAAAGGCCTTCTACAAATACTCTGAAGAGGTAAAGGTGGTAACCTTGAAGAGTGTTATCTACAACAGCCAACCACAGAGAATATTTAGTGCTTCCATACATTTTGGAGTGACACATAAGAAAAATTGGAGAAACAACTACTGGAAAAGGAAAAAAATATAGGACAGGCAAACAGGTAGCAGGCAGACACAAGACATAGCTGGTGGGGGGGGGCTTGACTTAATGGGGCATAAGTTCTGTAGGCCTGATCTAAAACCGTATGAGGCAAACTAAGGTCATTAATTAGGATAGGTATGAACAGCAGAACAGGTAAATCAGAAACAAAAAAATTGGGTCTAAACATCAAGATATACAAAGGGAAAAGGGAAAAAAGGGAGAATGCTTGTTCTGAAGGACGAGAAAAATAATTTAAAATTTGCATACCACATCATACCTCTTATATATTACAAACCACTACAAATCTGTGAAAGGTGAACTTGGGATGAGCATAAATAAATGCATAAACATGAACTGTTGCTTTTTTCTGCAGTAGGATAAGCTTATCTTCCCTTGACTTGACTCTTCAAGTGACAGATCTATTGCTGATGTCCTCTTTGCTGCTCTTTCCATGCTTCAGGTACGCTTTCCACCTTTAATATCCCTTCAACTGTCTTGTCCATTAATACACTTAGACATTTGTTCTGTGCCTTATTATTTTACTATTATTTTACTATTGTTCATTATTATTTGTATACCCATTTTTAAAAATTGAAAATCTCCTGGGATGTGGCTTTTAAAATTTACATTGCACATTCTGCACAGCTGGTTTCTGCTGGAAAATAGCAGAGACAATTTATGCAAAGCTTGATCCTGCATGGAAGATTGCATGTATGACCAAAATAGGATGGGTACAGTTTCATAGTGCAATCCTATACATGCCTGCTCAGAAGGAATTCCCAGAGTTCAATAGGCTTATTCCCAGATAGATGTTTATAGGATTGCAGCTCAAACCACACTAATTATGCACTAATTATGCACATATGTATGCATCCTTCATTATTTGCATATTCACACAAGGGATCTTGAGAAATAAAAACTTAAAGGCCCGTAAAAGAGAAATAAAACAGCTATATTTAACAAAAGAAATCATCAACCAATATTGTTCCTAATAAATGTACTACAGTACTTAATAAGAAATTCAGTGTGATAAAATATAATGTAAGTTACTGCTGTAATGTGGTATTTTGCTTTAAGGTCCTTGATCTAAACAAATCAATACTGTCATTAATATTAGGTTTTATAGCTACACACTGAAGACTGCTTATTTTTTGTCCAAGACAATAATGCGTTAAATGTGAAATTTTTTTTTGAAGAATGACTTATGTTTGTCTTCTTTGCAACTGCATGGGTTTATCCAGATTCAGAGACCTATGTTTTGACTGCATTTGTGAACATGTTGATCTAGATCAGGGACATCCAACTCCCAATAGACTGCGATCTACTCATATCACAGTATAAATAAACTGGCAGTGATCTACCCATTGTCGTAAAAAGACTGGCAGTCAACTACCCAAAGTTGTGGAGCTTTTTTTAGGAAGCCAAAGTTGGGTTTGTTTGTTTTTTACTTTTTTGTAAGGAGATCGCTGAGGGGCCAGAGGTCAACCAGGATCTACCAGGAATCCCCCGCAATCTACCAGTAGATCATGATCTACCCGTTGGACATGCCTGATCTAGATGATATAGAAGTATAAAGAATAAATCTTACCCTTGACTGCTTGCATCAAGGCGTCAACTGTAATTTTGGCAGATTATCCCACATCTCTACTGACTGGGAAATCTCCTCAAAAGCAAAAAGCAAAGACTCCAACAACTAGAAGCTGCCTGATCTGAAGCAGGATACTAGTCTAGATAGGCTTGGAACTGAGCCAGGTTGAAAGTGAGGCTTCATCATGGACAGCTTATGTTTTGGTTTAATCCATGACTATTCCCATCAGCAACAAATTCAATAATGCAGCTAAACACAGAGTAAGTGGACAGCTGTGTCCCCTCCATATCCATGTGGAGATCTGATTCCTTGACAGGCCTGAAACAGTGAAGAAAGGATGGGGAAGGCTAATATGCACCCACCCCCCTCTCACACTCCCTCCCTTGTGGCAGTGGCAGCCGCAGCCGAATCTGATTTCTTGCAGCGTCCTCAACACAGTGCTGCACGCACATGCCTTGGGCCACCTTCAAAGTGTTGAGGGGCGGATTAGCTGGATTAGGGAGGCTGTGAAAGGAGCCATGCTGCTCGGGAGGAAGTCTCGCTGGGGGCGTGCTAAAAGAGCCATTTTTACCTGTCCCGGCTGCTCTGAAAGGCCTGCCAGCCGCTAGCTGGCCTATGGCTGTCAAAACACGTCCAACCAGGATCCTGTTCACCATGGAAAAGCAGCTAGCTCCATCAAGACAAGCAAGGGAGCCCAAGCACCCCATTAAACTGACACCCTGGGGCTAAACATTGCTGAGGGCCGAGGTAGGGGGAGATGTGCAGCGCCATGTCCCTTGGTGCTTGTTCTCTAACAAACCTAGTCTGACAAAGACAGAGACGCCAGGCTGCTTTCTAAATAAACAAGGCAGAGGGGGTGGAGGTGGCTGGCAGGCTGGATGGGGGAGCAGGCTTTAAGGAGAGCACTGAAAGACCCGTTTGAGGCCTACTCCCCATTCCCCAGGCCTGGCCTGGCCTTTTGTTTATCCCAGACCTAAATTAATGTCTTTATTTACCAGAAATCCGAAGGGCTCAGGTTCCCAGTGTGGAGGGGGCGGGTGAGGGAGAGGAACGGCATGAAGGAGCCTTGGCCAAAGACGAGGGGAGAGCCCGACCCCCGAAAAAGGGGGCTAAAAGAGATTCAGTTGGGAGCCATTCACTGCTAAGACTCCTGTCAGCATTGACATAAATTTCCACTGGTGTTGGCATTTACGCATTTGGCATTTCCATATGTATAGAGTTGCCTGGACTAATTATGCTAATCATCCCCTCTGTTGGCCGCTGTGAAAAATGCCCACATTAAGCACTCCACTGCCTGCTAATGTGACTTAATGTGCGGTTGAAACATACATTCATCCCCCTCTGAATGGCGAAATTTTTCCACATTGCTGCCTTCATTCAGGCAAGAAATGAATTTTTTGAACTCAGACCACTTTTCCAAGCCAGGGGGGATGGATCAGAGAATAACGCTCTCTCCTTCTCTCTCCACTTTCTGTTCCCCACTCACAGCTCTTGCTAATAAAATAAAAAATAAAAATCTCTAGGGCTGGGTCAGACACCCTTCTTCACATATCATTTAAAAATGGAATCTCCATATGTACAACCAGATCAGCGAGGTGGGGAGACCCCATCTTTATCTAGAAGCATCCGTCCTCTCACTCTTCTCTTGTCCACCCCCCCCCCCAACAAAAGGAGCTCTTTCCTCCCCCAACCCTTCAATTCTTTGGGAAACTGAAACAGCCTGAGTGGCAACTCTAGCAAGTTTGAGCTAGTCTGAGAAAAGAAAGATCCTTTCAAAGCCGGCCACGGTCACAGTAGAAGATGCCTCTTAGAGCAAATGTCAAAGCAGAGGCAGAAAACAAAGCAGATTTAGAGGATAATGGCCAACGCTCTCCCACTCTTTCTCTCTCTTTTAGAGGATAGAGAGGCTGAAGGGTATCCTCAAATACACTATTTTTTAAATAGTAATTACAACACTTTCTATTCTGCAGGTATTATTTACTATTTGCATGTGCAACCCTCACAGCAGTTACTAGCAATCACAATTAATACTATGATGCATATGAGAATTGTTAAATTATTTTTTCTTCTTCAAGTGTGGTTATAAACAACTGCATTTAGTTAACTCCAATGTTACTCTGCTCCTGCATTCACTACCAATGGAAATAGGTAATGACTTGGTGACAAAGAAAAAGAACAAAACTAATTGCATTTCCCTCTTTGTTGGACTTTGTCCTTGTTTGTCATCATCGTTCCTACCTGCACTGATAGTAGCATTTTTCCATTGTGGCCCATAGACAATTGCTTTTTCATTTGTGTGGTGTTGTTTTTGAAACGTATCTATGGATTCTGCCCAACTTAAAACCTCTTTTCTTTATTGTGCCAAAGTTTATGTGTTGAATCCTGTCAAATGCCAGCCCAAGAAAAGACAAGAGAAGGGGCAAGGTGACTATGGAAGAACCTAGGAAATAGGTTGGTTTAAGACTAGACTGATCATTACCTAAGACTTGCACAACAGGAGGTTTATTTAATATATAGCAAGTGTGGGAGAATCATCACTTCTTCAGAAGGAAGAGAAAACACATAGATTATTAACCAAATTTAAACTATCAAAGGACATACCAGTGGACATCTCTGTGGAAAAAAAAGTACAAGATATATAGTTTCTTTCTTGGAAACAATGAGGAATTGTCTATAAAATTTTGGAGGGTATGAGGGAAAGATGCTGGGACACACTCCAAAAATAACGCAGAAACTGTGTGCCCTGTGGCAGCCTGATGGATTTCTTTATGGAGGAAATTTGATAGGCCTTAAGTTTATACCCAGACTCCCTGAATTACCTAGTTTCTCCTATCGTTGTTGGATCCACATACTTCCCCTGCATCACAACATTCTGGAGTTTGCTTTTCCACTTTAAATAGCCCAGTTTACTTTCACACTGTCTATGTGAGATTATAAACTCTTTTTTGTAGATACCTTAATTCTGCTGCCAGCCTCCTTTGCCTCTAAGGAATGCAAATGTCCAACAATATGGGAAGCACACTTGTTCACGTCACCCATCTCCCCCATGGCTCTCATCCTTCCTGAAGTTGTCCTCTCACTCTTATCAGCACCAAGGCCACTTCAGAACCTTCTGCTAGCCACTAGGCCACCCACCTCTGTTGGCCACCCAAGAACATTACGTACATATATACACTGAAGCCCCCTTGGCCTCTGCACTCAGCTGCCTTGGGGGCTTGTTTATTTGCTCTTGTGAGCGAGGTATGCAGGCCCCACATCCACAGTTTATTTATCTGTTCAGAAGGAGAGTTCAGAGTAGAAAAGCCTCATTGAATATATACTGGGCCTTCTAGTATTTCTCACATGGCCTGCCTTCATGGGGTTCATCTCCAGTCTCAAACACCCTGAGGTCTGACCTGATTTAAAGGCTGCTTCACCTCTCCCATCTGCAGGAATATCAGGCTAAGTTTGTAAATGTGTCAGGCATCAGCTCTCTCAGACTAGATAGATGCCGCCAACTCAGAACCCCAGCACTCTTTAAAGGAACCATTCTTTGCTATCATTTCAAATAGGCAGTTTAGACATCTTTCACTGGGCATCAAATACAGATAAACCGATGGTGCATGATTGTTATACTGAGCTGAAGTCCCCAAATGAGGCTAGGTTCCCCAGTCATTCTGAGCCAAATGCCCAGTTTGTTTACCCTACAAGCATCCAAACTACAGAATCCCCCTCCCTTACAAGCTACCTCTAGTCATATATATTTAGATGTTCACTCCCACAAAACACTACTGAGAACTGAGCTGCATCTGACATCAAAGTATTTTCCCAGGTTATAAAGTAGAAATTCAATCACACCACTCCACAAATTACAGGCCAGGAGTTGGCTTCACTAAATCCTGTGCTAATTAATTAATTCCTTTTTAAATATTGACATTATCCTATCCCAAGACATAGGGCAGTACAGTGAAATAATTTCATTTTCTCCAGCATGAAGGCATCTTACAACACTTTATCCTGGAAAATGTCACTACTGTCCACTCTGGGTGTTCTGACTCATTCAAGATATAGAAACATGTTCAAGGTCAATTTTGACTGCCAGTTCAGAACAGCAACTGGGCTCACCACCAAGTCTCTTGAACAGTACCTTCCAGATCTCTACATACTGGTCTTATCACCTCAGCATGCTGTCTGCAATCTGTCCTGCAAGGGTGTCTATCCATTGCCCCAGCAGTAATCCATCAAACTCTTCATTTCTTCCGAATCCTTGCAAGTTCCAGTATGGGTGGGCAAAAATCCTTCATCGGTTCTTCTTGCCTCCCCACACTCTCAGGAATTCAAAGATAAAAACATTTCCTCTGGCAGAACAGCCATTCAGTAGCAGCAACCTTTAGAAAGGCCCTGCAGCCACATAGCTACACCAAAATGTTCTGGTTAAAGATTAAACCTGCCTTCCTTTGAGGTCACCCTTAGCCTATAAATCAGCCATGACCTTTTGCCTCTCCAATGCTGGTTTGTTTTCAAGCCCAAAGCTCTAGCGTTTAATTCCCACTCAGCAGTCTACCCTGGTCATAACTATGCCAACAGGCAAGTACCTTTATAGAGGTTTACCTATAAGTGCCTACAGTCAGTTCCTGTTGACATCAGCTCTTGGCATTTTCCCATTCGTTGCATTTTTTTTATTTTGTGTTTTTATTTTGTATTTTAAAGCTGTGAACTGCCCTGAGATCTACAGATGAAAGGCGATATACAAATTTAATAAATAATAATAATAACAATAACAACTGGTTGAGAGGACTGGTGTCAACACTGTTGTAGAATAGATGGTATATCACACAGTGAGACACCTGATCCTTAGTCAAGGTGGGTAACCTTGCTGTTTTCAATTGAGCTTAATTCAAGGCTTTCAGCTGCCATGGCACAGAAGGGGACTCAGAAACTGGAGAGAAATGCACACTTGCCATATAAACTGTTGCATGGGGTAGATGTGGGATATATTCGTGACCAATAACTCAGAAACTTACAGGTGCACCAGCTGAGTCACACCTTGCCTTACTCCTGCAAGACAATGACTCCTATACAACCTTGCAGGTGGCAAGGTTTCTAAACTCTGTCATATCTCAAAAAAGGCGCTGTGGCCAACTACACGACTTCTAATTTTTTTTGTTTTCTGCTCCCTGGTTGCAATTTTAAAACTTGTATTTGTGCTGTGGTTTGTTTCCCTATGACTCCAGGGTCTATGGTTTGCTGTAACTTTATGTCATATATTACATATTTTATGTTTTTATGGGCTTATAGCCGCAATAAAATTTGAATTTGAATTTGATATATTCGTGCATTTTACACCAAATTGTTTACAGACTTCAACACTCCCCCTTTATCTCCACATTTCCAAAAAATAAGATGCCAATTCTAACAAGACTTGGTGGATATTCATGGAATAGACCTTTCTTAGTTCCTCACAGCCCTCTGAGGTCACTTTGTACATAGGAAACAAAGCCAATTTCTTAAACATGAGCATTTACAGTAAGAGTGGAATTAAGGAAAAGGCATACAGTATATGCCCAAACTGTGAGAGAGGAGCTCAGTCTTTCACTGCTAAAGCCAAATGCCAATACAAGGAACAAGCAGAGCCTGCTGTTAAGATGGACCTGGGATGACACACTACCATCCCATCAATAACCAGCAGGTCCTTTGTCTCCTCTCCTGATCTAAACTAAACAACAGTGTGAAGTCAGAGTGCATCTGTGAATACAACACTGTTCCATGGACAGGATCTACCAACCACATCATATAACCCCCAAATGGGATATCAGTAGGGCAAATAGCTCATTCACCAATATCACATTGTTTGATCTATTCCCACAGTGTTTCCGTTTATCTGCCTCAGTAAAATTCAACACCATTCATAAATTAGGGTCAAGTGGTTCAATTCAGTTTGGCAGTTCTTTAAACTCATGTATCTATACTCCTCCCTACTCTCTCTCTTGTGGACATCTCTCATGTTGTTCGGTGCTGATGAGCGCTATATTCCAAAATATCTGGAGGTCACCATGTTGGCAAATGGTGATCCACAACAGCATTGCAAATAGAAGAGGTTGGTAGAAGGAGTAGTTTAGGGAGGACCATTGGGCTGGAAGGAGAGACAGCCATGGTTATACTAATGCCTAGAACGATACCCCATCTGTTTTAAGGAATCAGATGTTCTGTTGTTTCCCACTATACACAAGGTCAGGGTGCTTCACCCTGCACACACACTCTGCATGACAGCTTCATGTTTTGAGCACAAATACACTCAACCACCTTTTCCAGGGTCATTGAAGTGTACCACAGTACAAAAAGTGAGAGAAGCTACCACAGATATTTGTTCATAGAACAGTGGTGAGTATGGGGACTGGGACCTTCAAACAAAAGTCAATGGTTACTTCCTTCAAATTATGTGTTCCTGGATTTGTCTAATTTAAGTTAGTGAAAAGCACCACAGGTAGAAAGAGCATCTATACTATAATTATAAAAAGAAGCTTTCTCCAGAGGCATTTGTACAGGGCTATGCACAAATCAGATCAATCAAATGTGGCAAAGGGCATGGCATGAACAAAACTCAGTCATGAAGCAACTGCCATACTGCAGAATGGCTAGGCCTGTGGATAATTCGCAGTTAGATTCAGCTAGCTTTTCACTATCAATGCTGCATGTCGCTCATCACGGATGCAAGGGAAGCTAAGGAATTTCTGGTCTAGGAATCCAAATATTGACAGCAAACCATTTCTGATCCAAATAGCCCACAACAGAGGATAAGGGGGATGCAGTACAGTTCAAAGCACAGCTTCACAGAAGTATCCTCAGAGTGCCATGGGGTTCCAATGAAAGGAGCCTGCATCACAGCAAACAAGTAATCACAGCAGCATTTTACACACTGGAACTATCCACAACAGGAGATCTACAGCTGTGGACTTTTTCCACTTCTACTTGTATGCCAACTTTTCCCAGCCAGCTTTTTTGCCACACACCAAGCAGCCAACCGAAAGACAATATTGCAAAGCCCCACTTGGCAAATGCCAGCCAGCTGAGAGGATAAACTGTGATTCAAGGAAATGCAAGTGATAAATCAGAATATCACTTTTTTACACTGTTTGTTGCAGTACCTAGTTCTAACATGCATAATTTAAAGTAAAATAGTATCACTGAGCATTTTTTAATCTCAAAATGAACATATACACAAATATAAATTTGTAGCAAAACAAAACATCCAACCAAAGAGCTCCACAAAGTTTAGTGCTCTTTTCAGTGCAACATCCCCAAGACCTAGATCCCGTGTGCCTTCTGCTTTATGTAGCTTACAAACAAGCCATCACTCCAACTATGGGACAGCCAAAAGATTTTTTTTCTTTCTTTTAAAGCTGAGCAAATGTCAGCATCAAAAGCAATAAATAAGTACAAGCCCAACCGTGCAGGTTCTCAGGGGATGTTCTTGATTTGGGCTGAGATGGGCTGGTTACAAAAAGGGGATTTCCCTTCTTTAAATGTTTAACAGCTGCAGGTCTTGATGGATCTCCTTTTTGCTACAAGCCTCTGGAAGGCAGAAGCAAGGAGAGAAGGGGAGGGGGCAGAAGGCTAAGGTTGAGGCATTTTTTCCCTTTCCAGTCCCCCTTCAGTGTGTGAAACAGGTGGGTAAACTTTACTGGCATTCATGTGAGTGTGGGTTTTATTTAAAAGGGAGTGGGAGGGTGGAAGAGTGAAGTTGCTTCTATTGTTGAACAAAATCCAAGAGTAGTTTAGGACCACACATGGAGCTGGGGTTGTGCAGGGGGAGGAGGTGTGGAACGCCAAAGATCGCTGACAGTCATCACAGAGAAACATCTGCTCTTGGAAAGCTCCCAGGCTGCCTGCAATTTTTTTTGTTTAAAAAAAGAATAAAAATAAAATAAAAATCCTAGGGTGTGAAAACTCAGCGCAACCTGGTGTTGGAAAAGAGAGGAGACTGCAATAAGCAGGGGATGGAAAGCAAGGAGCAAACCCCAGGCACTGCCACATGGATTGACGGCAGTGCCAAGAATGGAGGGGGCAACATAGCATGCTGAACTTATTAATAACAAAGGCATCATTTTTATCAAATGTTTCCAGTAGGAAATTAGGATTTGCTCCTGGGTGACCCCTTTTGCTTTCGGCTATTTGCATTCAACCCGATTCCATTCTCAGCTGGCAGGCAAGTGTAACCCAAGTTAAACTTCAACTGACAACTCTGCTGTAGACAGTAATTATCCTCTCCTTCAGCACCACCCTCAGAAAGGTAATTTAGGATTTTAATGTCAATAATGCAATGCAGCAAGCAGGGCCCAGTGGCAAGAAAAAACCATATTATCTGCGATGGGGGAAATAATTTAATTGCACTTGTCTGTGTGGGGGCATGTATTTGCACCGATAGGGATCTGGACTGCACACACGGCATGGCGAACACAGGCACACACATGCAGAGCAGCATAGGAAGGTTTATGCATACTCTTGCGGAACAAGTTCAAGGTAGAAATCTCTCTCTGTAACACCACGACAGCTCCAAACCCTTTGGGTTACGGGAGAGGTCTGTCTCCCAATATTTTCTGCTGTATAAATCATTGTTTCTCATAGATTGATACCAATATAACCAAACAAGATTGAATCCAAAAAAGGGAAGAAAATTCCATGCCTGGACAGGAAGTCAGTGAGGATCACCACAACACCTTTCTTTCTGGAAAGTGGTCTGAAGGTATAGGGATGTGTGAGATTCTATTGCTGAAGCAAAACAGGTCAAGCACTGTATAGTGCTTGGATGGGAGACTGCCTGGAAACCACATGTAAGGAAACCACTCTAAGCAAGTCAGAGGAAGAATGGGCTGCAAGGCAGGCTGTCATGAATGTGATGCATCCCATTACTGAGACCTCCAAGAACAGAACTGCCAGGTGCCTCTAAATCCAAACCATAATCGTTGGCACTATCTTCAATTATTCAAAAGCACTTAAGGCAACCCCACATTCTCCAGTTTTATACCATGTCACCCCACAAGTCTACATGTAAATTAAGGGCATGGAAAGTGTCTGTCCCATCATTCAATATTCACAAACAGTGCTCATTACCATCATGGAGAATAGTATTAAACAAACATTCAAAAGAATTCTGATTTGGGCTCTAAAAATCAGAGAACTGGCTTAAAAACCACTAGCACAACCCACTGAAAACATTTCTGAAGGAAGCCCCTTCAACTTGAATGGAGTTGCACAAGGGCACTCGCACATTATCATCCAGCTCTTATTCATATCAATGGGGCTTGCACAGAAGAAGTTCCCAGCATGATTGTTCCCTGTGCAATTATCTTTTTAAATAAAAGAGCTTCTTGTTTTCATCCACTTTGCCAGCTGGTCTCGGAGGCTTTCTAGCCTGTTTGACAGTCATATAATTCAAGCTTTTCTCAAGGCTTACAAACTCTTCTTCAATTATTGAAAAAAGTTAAAATGGGGAAACAGGGTTTTATTGCAAGACTTGAGGTTTTAAGAGTTCCTCAAACTGGAATACATTTTTATATCCAAGAAAGTGCTCTCTGTCCCACTGTTACTTGGTAGCTTCCCCAAGTGGATGCCAACTCCAAGAAACTGTGTGCAAATCTGGATTTACACACATGTGTGGAGCTTAGAGAGGGGGCCCTTTGCTAACAACTCCCTTTAAAAGGCTCTTCTAGGCCTTTTGCTTCCACTATTTTGGACAACTGCTCCACCATCACCTAAAGCGCTATGCAGCCCTCCCAGTATTTACACACACAAAAAAAATGGAACTTACCTTCCACCCAGAGTTGTTCAATATCCGTTTCTATGGAGGCTACTCGCAGCCCTACAGCCAGCGTCCCAAAGACCAGCAGCCCCACAAAAAGTACTTTGCCACAGTGACGATGGATCCAACAGCCCAGTGTAAACAGCAGGGCCTGGAACTGGGCCCGCAGCCACAGCGGGGCTTTCTGGCCCACAGCCTTACCCTGGGGAGAAAAATGGAGAGTTAGCCAATACACTGTTGCTACAGGGAACAGCAACATCCTGCCCCAGGGTAGCTGGCACTGGGGTTAAAGCAGACCTCAAGCTTTTGGGAGTAAGCATTTCAGCAAGAACCTTGCCATAGATTATTTGTGGGGGCATAAATGTGTGTGCCTGCCTGTCCCTACAGCGCTTCCATCTGCTAGGAACTTGTGGAGGCCAGTGCCCATATCCTCCCAGTCTGCAGAGAGATGAACTCCTGAGTGACAGCTGTAGATGTGGGTGAATCCCCTACTCAGGGTGGAGAAACAGGCCGCTGGGAAGCTCCTGCCACAATCCATGTGTTAAGTCTGTGAGGTTGCCCAGCAGGAATCTCCCTCCTCTGTTCCTCAGCGGTGGTCTGCTTTCCCTTCCCCAGTTCCAGATACACTCACCTCCAGAGCAACCCAGCAGCTGAAGTGCCCTGTTAGAAAGGAGGCAGGAAAGGAGCCCTGCAAAAGGCAACCCGGTATGTTAAGGAGTCCTACTACAGTCTAGTTTCCAGCTCTGGGGAGAGCAGATGTCCGCTCCACCCTTTCCTCAGGTGCGTCCTTCTGACCTGTCAAGTTTTCTTGCCTTCCCTCGCGGGAGACTCTCCCATTGTCTCCCTCCTTCTCCTTCCACCGATTCAGCGACTCAAGTCCACCCGCCTCCCTTTCTCGCTCCGGAGCGAAACGCTCCACGCAGACCCACCCCCGAGCCGCTGTCTCCCCTCGCAGATCCGATCCCGGGCTGGCCTCTCCCGCGCGTCCCTCCTGGACGGCTCCACAGCGTCTCCCCTTTCCATAAACAAACTCCAGGGGCCACGGCGCGGGCTCGTTCTGGAGCACGCCGGCGAAAGCCTGCCCCCTTCCTTCATTCCCTGGCCCCAAAGAAGCCGAAAGCTTCTAAGAGGACCCCCTTCTCCAGCCCCCGGGCCCAGAAGAGCCGATTCCTCGCCTTTTTTGTCCCCTTCCTTGCAGCTGCTTGCGCGTCTCTCTCCCGGGTGGACGGGGTCGCCCCAACTTTACTTCTCCCCCCACACGGAGTCGCTCCCCACCCGTGGGAAAGCGCCTTCGCCCCATTCCCTTACCTTGGAGATCTGTTTGAGGGCAAAGGCAGCGTGGCAGTAGCTGGGTCTCCGGAGAAGATCCGAGTTGGCAGTTGCCGCCGTGGCCGCCGCCGCCGCGTAAGACGGCGGGAGCTCTCCCAGGAAGCCCCCGGCCCCCGGGACCGGCCGATCCGAAGCCATACTCCAGGGTCGAGCGAGGACGGTGCTGGCGGGAGGCGCAGGGGCGCAGGCGGCTTCCCGGGAACGGTAATCCAGAGGGGAGAAGCGCGGGGTCGGAGGCTTCAGAGGAGTGGCTGCTGCGGGGATCCCATGTGGACATTATGGGGGCGAATCCGAGGCCATCCAAGCGCGCCCCATGCGCCCTCGGCGCCTTCCAGCGTGGCCCCTTCGACGCGCGGCAGGAGACGGCGACCGAAAGCTCACACAGCCCCCGAAACGAGAGGCGCCCGGGTGCCCGGCGGTGCAGTGCGCCTCGGATCCCGTCCCACCAACATTTGGAACAAACAGTCTCCTTCGAGATCCTGAAAAGAGGAGCGGGGGGAGGAAGGTTTGGTTTGATGGGAAAGTGCCCCGGTTCCCATTGGCCGAGGAAGAGGCAAATTACTCCGCAAACATCTCCTATTATTAGCTGCTAAGCAACAGCTCACCAAAGTGGAGAGAGAAGAGACCACCCAGGCAGCGCCCTCCCCCGCCTCCCTCCTCCCCGCCTCAAATCAATGAGGGCAGAGGGAGGGAGAGACTTGCCTTCAACACAGGAATTCTGCTCCACAGATTTTCAAATGCTGCCCGTTGCCCCCTCCCAGCTGCCCCCCTCCTAAATCCAAACCAGCTCCTTTATTTATTATTGCAAGCGGACGCAGCTATGTAGTGGGACAGCTGCAAACTTTGCGGGCAGGGGGGACAGGGGGGGCTCTCCAGGATTTGGGGAGAAAAGGGTAAAACTTTGGGGTTTGCTGTTTTGGTTTTTTAAAAGGCAGGTGGAGAGGACTGATTTATTGAAAAAGCTTAAATAGGTATAAACAGTGGGAGAAGCCAAAGTGGTACTATCACCGTCATGGGGGGCGGGGGGGGGCGGACACACTACACAACACAACTTTTCTTATCCTGTAATGACTTTTTGAGCTGTGTGTGTATGAGATCTAACATGCACACACATGCAAGCACACCCTTTCCCTCACCAGGACTTGTAAAGCACACAGGGGCAAAAGGCCTTTGAACATGTACAGAGTGCTGTAGTCCCCGTCCCTTGCAGTGAGAAACCCTGATTATTCTGCACACCCCGTGGACAGAGGGAATGCCTTCCATGTGAGCAGGCATGAGTATGAAACTTCCAAACAAAACAGAGCCCCAACACCTGTCGCTTAGAAATTAAGCCATTCCACATGGCATGGATTCTTAAACTCAATACATTTTTAGGGGAACAGATACAAATCCAAGAAAACAAATCCATCAAATCTTTAAACAACACAAACCAAGGGACTCTTGCTTCAGAAGCATGCAGGGTTCCTAATGGGGCAAAATAATAATAATAGTCAACATCAGAAACAAAACTGTATTTCCATAAAAATGGAATAACTATTTTAGCCATATGGATGGGCCAAAATATGAGCCAGGGTCCTCCAGACCTTCAAATTATAACCTATTTTCAATGGCTTAGGCTGCAATCATATAATCCCATATCTAGGAGTAAATACTTAAGACATATAGAATTGCACTGCCAGTCTTGGAAATGGGGGAGGAATAATCTCTGAACATGTGCAAAGTACTCTTCATTTGTCAGAGGGTCCTCCGGAGGCAGCGGAGAGCCAGCTAGGGGGAGGGAGGGACCCCGATGTTGAAAATACCCAGCACCACCAGAGAAGCCCAGAGACTTCCTGGCAGGGAGAGAGTTCCGTGGAGGAAGGGTAGTCAGACGGAGGGGGAATTGGTAGTTCCGTTACCCCAACTACGTAGGGGTCTCAAACGGAAGGAGGAAAGGAGGAGACTTGGGGGTCCCCAGGTTGTTTTGTTGGATGCGCTCTCACAAAGCGCCACTTCAGGAATCTGAGAGTGACTAAGACGGTAATGGAATTTGAGCTCTGACTTGTACATATCTGCATAATAAGCTGATGTAAATATACAGATTTTGAGTCATCACCTTTTACTCATGAGGAGCACCACTGGACCCTTACATCATTGAGTAATCATCACTAGCCTTCATATGCCTTGGAGCAGTGACAACTTTAGCCAGTTTTGGGGGGGGAAGGGGGTTGAGGGAAGGATGGGTTTCTAGTTGGTGTGACATCCAGGCAGGCCTGAAACCCAAGAATTTCATTTTGGAAATTTACTGACAAACTTTCCTTTGACCAAACCCACAAGAAATCCAGGAAACACAAAGCCAGCTGCAAAGTCAGTGCCTCACTTTCCACCACTGAGAAACTACAACCAGGCTGGTGGTCCACAAAGGGGCAGGACTGTACCACCCTCTACATCATACTCAGAACCTCATACAATTTTTTTTTTCTAAAGTAACCTTGCAATACACTTCTCTGACACAGAAAAAAGTGACAGGTTTAAATTAGCAGGTGATGAGCTGTTTTCTCTCAGCCCTGTAAGATGCCCTTTAAACCTTCCTTCGCCAGAGAAGGAGGCAGCAGCAAAATTAACAGGAAACCAATGAACAACCTGGATTCTAGCTGCAGAACTTGGACTGGAAGAAAACAGACCCACTATGTGGGAGGGACTAATTTGGTTGAGAGATGGCAGCCTGAGTATTCATGTGACTCACTCTGGGCTGAAGTGAAGGCCTGTACACATTACACATGTACACATGCGGTGAGGTCATTGCATTTCACTGCATTTCACACCATGTTTGCACACTGTTGTACTCATGAACGTGGTTTGATGCATATCTAAGTCGCCCGTTTTATATCTCCACTGGTAGACAGAGACAAGGTGGGACTTTTCTTACCCAATGAGCAAGTCTCAATTTGGATTGAAGCTGGTTTGGAGGAAAATGCATCAAAACGTATGTATACACAATTTCCAAAACCAGTGGCAGGAGTGTACTGGATGCAAAGTACCGGTAAATGGGAGTGTGCATTAATATGGGGAACCAAAACCAAAGCCAGTAGCATTTAATTGCACGTCTCCATCCTCCTTTGATATAGGCACAACCACTGCTGTTCCCATATTAGGAAACAATAGATTGCTCCTTTGATGAATATTTGGGAATGTAAATTTTACAGAAGAACTTGGGTGGTAAGGAAGAAGAAACGTATTACATATTGGAGATCGTTTATCTGTTTTTTGTGTTAGGGTTTATGCATGTGTATTACAGTGTGAATGCATGTACATGCTATGTTTTGAAATAAATGTGAGTATTATGTAGTGGCTTTTTGGGGAGGTATGTATGGAACTGGATACTGACAAAATTATAAAAGTGAAACATTTTATTTCTTCTGAAGTGATCAAGTGGGAACTAGAGAAGATTTCAAACTAGATAGACAGATGTTTAAAAAATCCTATTGGGGGCTTCCTTGGATGGTCAGCCAGACCTGAAACTACACCCACTACCTTTAAAATCCAGTAATTTTCTTCACAGTGTTCTACTCTCTCCCTCACCCTCATCCCTACCCTGCCCTGTGCTCCTACCAACATCCAGGGTGAGGAAAATGCATTATTGACGTAACTCTGTCTTTACTATTATCTGTGATAGATGGTTTCATGTTTTTGCTGGGGGGAAAGTTTGTGGAATCCACAATATTTGATTCTGGAACAATTGCCCACCTTCAGCATCCCCTAAAAGTGGCCTTTTGCCACTGTATCCCCCTCTGCTTATCCTTTTCTTCACCAAGTTCATACATACTCTGAATCATCAGGAAATAAGCAAAAATGACAATAGGATTTACAGGTTTCTGAAAGGCCTAAGTCCCCATTAGTACAGTATTGCTCCCGATCCTTCCTCTGAGGCAATGGGATGCTGACATATTTAAGGCAGTCGAGGTAATGAGAACAAGCCCTCTGCATAACATCCCACACATTCTGTCTGTCTCTGTGTGCACAGCACCAGCTGAAGGATGACTCTTTCCCACCCACCCGCCCCCACTATATCCTGAAATGCAACTTCCTTACAACTACTAGCTTGCTCGGGTCCCTGGCAATGTAAGTGAGGGCCCTGGTTTCCCCCATCTAAGAGCAATTCATCTGTCATCTACTGGCTAGTTGCCTATTTGGTATTACTATTTAACACTGGGGCTTCTGGGCTTCTTTCACAAAAGCCTAAAAACAAATCTCCACCGCCTATCCCCTTTTTTGAAACACACATCACCCACAGGAAACGATGAGCCTCCGAGGATGATGGTCTTTGCAGAAATATGGCAGTGGCCAATTTTGCTCTGTGCTGTTGGCCATGCATCCTGGCTTTCTCTCTGGTGGTGCAGCTAGCACAGGTGTGGGAAACCTTTGGCCCTCCAGATGTTGCTCAACCACAACTCCCATCAGTCCCAACAAGCCTCATCAGTGGCCAGGAATGATGAGAGTTGTAGTTCAGTAACATCTGGGAGGCGTAAGGTTCACAACACCAGAGCTAGTGTCAAAACCCACAGCTCCAGGGTTCTCCAAGATGACAACCTAGAGAGAAGCAGATGTTGTGAACACTGGCAAACAGGCCTGGCACTAGGACCTGAGCCAGTGTGGGGATGCCAGGTCTCATAGACTGATGCTGGTCACTGTTTTGGCATAATGAGGTAGAGAAAGATAAAGAGAAGCATTAGTTGTGTGCTTCACTATTTAGGGAATATGCATGGCCATCTAAAGGAGGCCCCCATAAGACCATTAAGTCCTGGGTCTAAAAGTACCTGGCTGCATTCACTGTTTCCATTCTACAGGGCCAGTAGCTGGTGCTGCAGGAGGAAGTGTTAGATCTTACATTAAGCACTTGCAATAATAGTTTGCCCGCAAACGCTGGTCCTGAACAGCGTTACTTTCCCCTACATAAGGCGGCATGTAAAGTCTAATTCATGGGCAGTAATGATTTTCTTCTTGAATATTGCTATACCTTTTGGTGTCTGATCCCCTTCTGGGGCAGTGAATCCCACAGGATCAATCTGGTCTTTCTTCACCTCTCCACTCTATTGGTTGGCCCTTTTTTAACAAAAGGGATGGGAACTGTTGACCCTCCAGATATTATTGGATTCCCACCAGCCCCAAACAGCACAGCCAATGGTCAGGGATGAAGAGTATTGGAGTCCAACAACATCAGGAGGACCGCAGGTTCCTAATCCTTGCCAGACTGTTAAACAGTGGAGAGCAGGACCACTTGTCCTGCTTCCCTTCCCTTCCCTTTGATGAGTGTGTATACAGAATAGTATCATGCCATCTTATTGTCTCCTTTTCAGAAGCTGCAGGCTCATACCAGTTCTTTTTGTAAGCCTTTACAGCTTCCGTTTCTGAGCACACATCTTCCCCAATCCCTTATACAGCTTCACAATCATCATTTGGTTGCAATATTCAGGGGGGCTTCATTTCTCTCACCAACAAAGGCCTGGCTTGGAGGAGGCCTTTCCTCTCACTTCATGATCCCCGTTCTGCTTTATCTGAATTAATGTTCACTGGACATCAGTGGTGGCTGGAACCCATCAGACCTGGTACGACTGCTAGATGCCTTCTGCAATGTGATGAAAAAAAAAAAGTGAAACGCTGTGATGAAAGCTACCACTTGCGTATCTAACGTTAAACACTAATCCTAGAGAGGACTATAATAACTGCAACAGCTTCATGGCTCCACTAACTCCACTAACAGTTGGTCAATGAGAAGGACCCAGAATACAAAAAGGAGCGAGAACCCCCCTAGTGGACAATGGTGGGATAAGCTGCCACATAATGTAAATTTGGTGTTATTCTCCCTCCCTCCTCTTGCATAAATTAGTGGCAAATTACCAAGGGAAGACTGTACTGCACAGGCACTGAAAGTGTTCAGAATATGATATGCTGATAAATTCTGACAATGAGAAGGAATGAGCTGAAATTGATAAATGCTGAGATTTCAGATAACAGCTCTATATTTTCAGAGGGGTATCTGCGTTAATCTGCTGCTGCAAAAACGAAAAAGACTAAAGGCTTGTCCACACTTCCTCTGGTCCCACAGCTCCCCCTCATCCCTACCCCTGGAGAAACAACTCTTTAGTGCTCAATCGAAGCAAATGTCAATTCGGGTTTTCCCTGGACTGCCACTTGTTCCAATCTTTCGCCAAAGAGTGAGTTTTCCCTTGGAAAGGGGTGGGGCAAGGGGAAAACTGTTTGGACCTGTGCCTAGAAAGCCTGGGTCAAGCAGAAAACCACTCAGACCCGTGCTCTCTAGGCACAACACAAATGGAAGTGTGGGCAAGCCCTAACACATCCCATCAACTACAGCCAAGCCCTGTAATACAGCTGCACCTCTTCTGACCCATTGGATGGAGATGCACAATTCCAGCCATTTATTAAATTGCAGTATCTACCAAATGAAATGAAATGGTCACTAGAATGGTATCCAGGAATAATATGCTACAGGAGAACACCATTGGCAGCCACCTTGGTAAAAATCACAGTAAGCTATAATCAGGGATTACCATCAGCCCAATGAAAACCAACATTCTAGGTTAGGATATCACCAGCATGCCACGCATCAGCATGGGTGACCACATGCTTGAGGTGGTAGATGATTTTTATCTTCCTGGGCTTTACCACAACCAGCAACTTCACCACCAATGCTGAGCTGCACAAGCATATTGGGAAGGCAGCTATGGCAATGGCTCGCCTCTCCAAAAAAGGTATGGGAGACTGTGATGCTAACGACCAATACCAAGATGAAGGTCTACCAGGCATGAGTGTTGAGCATGCTGCTTTATGGAAGTGAGTCATGGGCAAGTTACACCTGCCAGGAGTGACGCCTCAACGCCTTCCACATGCACTGCATCAGGAAGATTTTGCACATCACATGGAAGGTCAGAGGCTCAAACAAAGATGTGCTCTCTCAAGCCCACATTCCCAGCATGCTTGCACTTCCACGGACATGACCAACCAGCCCTTGTCATTGTGAGTCGTTGTTTGCCTCTGTATGTGGGCACTGTAATTGACACAATCTCTGATGGGATGTTTTGAGTGTGTCCTTTCCTCCACCCTCCATTGTTTTTTAATTGAACGTGTTTTCCCTACCCTCTCCCATGCCTGTATTAGATTTGGTTGTTGCTCCACCCCCGTTTAAAAACAGTATGGGCACTTTTAATAAAAGTTAGTACCTGCAGTAAGGCCCATTGTGTTGAATGTGACTCACTCCCAGGTGAGTGTGTATGTATGGAATTGCAAACTTAGGCTTACTAGTGAGGAAGCCCCATTAGACACTGTGAGATTTATGTCCAATTAAGTATACACACATTGTAAAGACACAGTCCTGCACCTATAGAAGTAAAAACTCCTGCTGACTCTAATGAAGCAGGTTTGTAGCACAATACACTTTGGAGCTACAATAATATGCACACTTACCTGAGACATACTTCTGAGTTAAAATGTGTACGATAGTGCTGCTCATTGGCTACAGTCTCAAAAAAACAAAGCTCACCAACTATCAAACCCTTCCTTCCTTCCTTCCTTCCTTCCTTCCTTCCTTCCTTCCTTCCTTCCTTCCAACAGGAGAAGAGTACCATATATACTTGAGTATAAGCCTAGTTTTTCAGCACATTTTTTGTGCTGAAAAAGCTGCCCTCGGCTTATACTCGAGTGAGGCACGCGGTGGGGGTGGCGAGAAAGAAGCCCTTTCTCTCTGCTCGTGCCGCCACCCGCTCTCCCCAGTCAACCACTCCTTAAGTGTACAAGAACGGCGGTTCTTTACTCTCCCCAGGCAGTTTGTTCCATTCCTGAACTGCTTGCATAAATGCAAACTTGGCAAAGGAAGAAGAAGGGCTGCTTTCGGGCTGCTCGTTCCTCCTCCTCCTCCACAGCGGCAAAGGTGAACCGGCTTATACTCGAGTCAATAAGCTTTCCCAGGTTTTTGTAGGAAAATTAGGTGCCTTGGTTTATATTCGGGTCGGCTTATACTCGGGTATATACGGTACCCTGTCCCATTACTATTGCACCCTAGATTGCACAATCTCTGCATTCTACCATTAGACCAGTGTTTCCCAACCTTTTTCTAATCGTGTCCCCATGGGCATAGCCAAGGGGGGCAGGAGGCAGCTGCACCCCACAAATAAGTAAAAAATCAATACAAATCTGAGGTTCTGCCCCTCCTAACAAAAATCCTGGCTACATCCATGCACCCCTCCTACTGGTCGAAAGGTATATATTTAAATGTTTTGTTTATAATTTTTATAATTTATACAAAATACAATTACATAAAATGATAAGAACATAATGAAATGTTGTTGAAGCATAAAAGCAGAGAATCATAGAGCTGAAAGGGACCCCAAGGGACATCTTTCTAGTGCAACCCCCTGCAATGTAGGAAACTCAGCTAAAGCACCCATGACAGATGGCCATCCAACCTCTGCTTAGAAACCTCCAAGGAAGGAGAATCCAGAACCTATCAAGGGAGATCCATCTTCCATGTATTATAAAAAGTAAACAACACTTGTTTGACCCCAGTTATTTGACACAGAGGGGGAAACCTACAGATACAGTCCAAAAGGTGCAAAGGAGGTTCTGTATATATGGAATTTTTTTTAAAAAGCAAGTGGTCCTCACTGACCTGGTGCAAAAAGCTATTGTCATGCAGAGGAGCCCTTGCTGCCTAGATAAAACACTGTAGCCCCACACACCCTTACCTGGGAGTAAGGCCCACTGAACTCAGTGTGGCTTTATTCTGAGTAGACTCTTAGTTATTTACTAGATGCAAGTCAGCAGCGCCAGATGACCCTGCTTGGCTAGGTGCTGGGGTGGATTGCACCCTACACGCTGCAGAGTCAGGCCCAGGCTGCTACTGGGCCCAGCACTGGTGGCAGCAACAAGCAGCTTGCCCAGCCCTACCCATTGCCACCCCACCACTGCATTTAGCTGACCTGGGGGTTCTGGATCGCGGGCTCTGCTGGTCAAAAAGGGAGCCTCAGTGATCATCCTCTCCCACTGGAAACAAACCAGGACTGCTCCAAGAAAATCCAAGTGGCAAAAAGGAGAGCTAGGCCCTGGTGGGCCACCCCCTTACCCGCTTGTGATTGGCCAAGCAGATAGCCATCCAATCAAAATCCCCCCCTTCACTTCTCACTTCCTTCAGTGGCCCCCAAGCCTTGTGTTGTGGGCCCCCCATTTACGAGATTTTAACCTGTGGCCCCCTTGGAATATTCGGGGGGGGGGCAGGGGGCCATATAGCCCCTGGTTGAGAAACAATGTGTTAGATAACTATTTGAGTAATATGTGACAAAAGTTCAGATCTGGAAAATGCTGGAGAGCTCCCAGGGCAATGCATAGCTAGAGGGCGTCTGGACAACATTTCGCATAAGGCAGAAGTGTCACCAAGGGAAGTGGTGCCCTTACAAGCTCAGCCTATAGGTGGTTCACAAATCACAAAGGCCTGGTTTCTCTCCCCACCCACACACCTTAGTATTTGGTTGGGTTGGCTGGGAATGGCTTGCCCAGCATCATACTTACCGGTATGTGAGATCCAGACCCTGAGAGGGCTCCTGTATCTTTAAGAGTTGCAAAGAAGGCGACACTCCGCTATATGCATATGCACAGCTTCCTGTTATCACTGCAGCACTGTGAAGAGAAAAAGGTGCAGTGGATTAAAGTACTTCTTACATTCATCTTTTAGAATCCTAAAGGTACCCTCTCAGTGCTCAGGCCTGGCAAACCTAGCAGGCCTTAATGCTACAGTAGGAAGATCCCCTCCCCCTATCATAGGCCCTAGAGCAGTGTTTCCCAACCTTGTGCCTCCAGATGTTTTCGGACTACAATTCCCACCATCCCTGACCACTGGTCTTGCTAGCTAGGGATGATGGGAGTTGTAGTCCAAAAACAGCTGGAGGCACAAGGTTGGGAAACACTGCCCTAGAGGAAGCTGCCATAGATAGAGGGCAGAGCTTTTGTACCTTTAGGGTTTATGCAGGGAAGGTAGAAATGCAACTTGCCCCCACTAATCCACTATTAGGTCATATATGAGGTGTAGGTTTAAAATTTAACAGAAGCAGCAAGAAAAACAGTAGCCAATTGCGAGTTAACGAAATACTGCTGAACTAAAGAAATGTGGGGGGAAAGAACAAATTCAAGCTGAGCAATAAATAATAGCTTACATGAACATAACCCTGAAAAAGCACATTTAGAACTCAGTTTCAGTGGTGGCTTGTATCTCCCATATCATGCATTAATTGGGACTTCGTTTGTCTGTGTCTGCCTGCTGCTGGGAGAACTTCTATTAATGTAGATGGTCTAGAGATGCATTATCATAGTTCTAGCCCTGGAAGCTGAGTAGGTGGAGATGGATGGATGGTAGGCAGAGGGCCGCTAGAGCATTTTCTGCATTTTCTGAAATAACCAATATAGGTATAGAGTTTGGGCTACAGGCAGATTTTTGACAGCTTCCCAGGAAGACATCCCTGCCCTGTCTAAGGAGCCAGAGAAGGTGAGAGACATTTTTTCACCACATAGAGAGCTGTGATTGCAAGGGAGGGTCACAATGCTTGTGTGTCTGTGCACGTGAGGAACAAGGCACAGACAAATGCAGTCTGTTCCAGCCCTGCAAAACAGGGATGACTTGATGGGTAGCAAGGGAAGAAGTGGGGGGGGGGGGAGAGGCACTTGGGAAGGAACCAATATACATCAGTGGGGGGAAGCAGAGGTGGGGGCAGGCAAAGAGAAGACAAACCTGCACTCATCCTTTGGGGGTTTATTTCACATCCTGCTTTGCCTACCCAGTGTACATTAGTGCAGGACTTGGTGACATGACCGCCACTGCCACCTTGGGAGACAGAGGGCCTCGCCACCCACCGCCAGCCGCAGGATTAATTATGATAATGTATTTCTTTCCCCTTTTGTCACCCTAATGAATGGGCCCCTTTAAGATTTTAAGGCCTTTTGTTTGTCCAGTTTTTAAGGCGGTATTATAGGGTAGGGGATAGCAGGTGGCATGGCCAAAACAGGCTCTTTTGTCTTCCTTGGGGGCTTTTCTTTTCCTGTGGTGGATTTGTGCAGGGGGGGGGGGAGCCTGGTTGAAGATGCAGAGGCGCAGAGCAGAGACACTCCTCAGTCAGTTTCACTGCACTGATAGTGATAGCAGAGAAATTTCCTTGTTTGGGGAGGGGAGTTTCAGAGAGAACCCCCTCTTTCTTTCTTTCTTTCTTTCCCACCTCACACACCTCCTATGAAATGGGACCCATTCTGTATCATCCAGATAACTCCCAAATTCCTAATCTGTATTCTCTATCCTGCATTCACATGTGAGCAGGTCTAGACAAAGCACTGCAAGCAGATCTCCCAAATCAAAATGTCAGTATCTGTTCTATCAACTGCCAGAAAGAGCAGAGCAATCCAAAATTAGGGGTGTCGTCCAGAGATGATGGAGCAATAACGTCCCTTGATTCTGCACCGCTTCCAATGTTTCAGAATGGAGTTGTGCTAGTCATGCTTCTTGAGGCTTTTCAGGATTCTCAATAAATCTTAAAATATGACATACACCTGCAAAACCATTTTGTCCCAAGACTGTGGTGGGGAAATTGACCATGTGTATTGCAGACAGCTACAGTTTAGGATGCGGGTGGCGCTGTGGTCTAAACCACTGAGCCTAGGGCTTGCCGATCAGAAGGTCGGCGGTTTGAATCCCCATGACAGGGTGAGTTCCCGTTGTTCGGTCCCAGCTCCTGCCCACCTAGCAGTTTGAAAGCACGTCAAAGTGCAAGTGGATAAATCGGTACCGCTGCAGTGGGAAGGTAAATGGCATTTCCATGCGCTGCTCTGGTTCGCCAGAAGCAGCTTAGTCATGCTGGCCACATGACCCGGAAGCTGTCTGTGGACAAACGCCGGCTCCCTTGGCCTATAGAGCGAGATGAGCGCCACAACCCCAGAGTCGTCCACAACTGGACCTAACGGTCAGGGGTACCTTTTCCTTTACAGTTTAGGAATATCGCCTCTGAGTCCCTAAAAGGGATGCTTTCTCTACTCAGCAGGACATGGTTTCTTCTTAAGTGTTTTAAATATTAAATAGCACATGAAAGATGCTTGCTTATTTTATGCAAGAACAGGCAAATAACTTCTAATGAAACTGGCACTCCTATAGAGAGTTAATGGTCTCTCTGGTGTACAAAGTGTGGACTCTAGCAAAAGTTGTGTTTGACTGCTCCTGTCCTTTTTACATCCCACACAAAGCGCCACACCCTTTTGGAAAAGGATGCCAAATAATGTCCCACAAAAACAATGGGGGGCTGTGTGTTAAATGTTTTCATTGTGATTTGGATGAGCACACTGTGAACATGTTTATAAAATCTGAAGACAGAGTAATATTTGGAGGGATCTCAAACATTTCAAAAAACAGATCAACTTGATAAATTTGAGTACTAGGCAGAGAGTAGCAAAATAAAACTGGACAAGATGGACTTGGTTGGAGTTTTCCAAACTGGGGGCTTGGGCCAGTTATTCTTTAATGCCCTTAACTTAGTGGCACCAACATAAACTGGATATGGGGGAGGGCATTCATAGCTGAAATAGCAGGGGTAGGGAAGGCTGGGGTTGATGAACTGCATCTGGATTTGGTATGTCTTGGAGGAACGAGGTTCAGTCACCCTTTAGCACAGATAGCTTTGTTGGTCTGAGCAACCCTTTTCTAAATAATTTCCAGCCTTTAAGTAAGGTTTTACCCTGACCAAGAGTTGCTCTGTGAGTGCCAGCCTGATCCTCTTAAGCTCTGGTTGTATAAAGGTGACAGGCAAAAAAGAAAAAAAAAAGCTGGTCCAAGACTAACTTATGCTCTCTCTTTTCGTGCATATTTATAAATACATCTCCTTTCACTGCACTAAGTCTAGATGTCCAACATTCTGAATCTGGCAATGAAGTGGTGGGAAAGGTGATGCCAGCTGGGTTAAGCAGGACTTGTGGTTGCACGGCTTCTGGAAGGAGCCCAGGATCTGTCAGGACCAGTGAGATAGTGCTTTTGTTGATGCAACCTGCATGGTAAGGATATGGCTGTAAGCAGGGTCTGTGGCATGAAACTGGTAAGGACACAGCAGCACCATGCTGGCACCTCATCCATTTTGGTGCATCTTGCATTCTCTGGGACTCATGAAGTAACAACTCTTACAAGATGCAGAAATCTACCCGGCTGCCAGAATGATTACATTCATGCAACATTCAGCTTGGAAGCCCCAAAGAAGAATCTGTAGTGCAGAAAGGGTTTGTAGGGGAGATTACTGTATAAACAGGTAATGGGGCGCACAAGGCGGCAGCAGCAGAAGCATCGCTCAATACATGATTAGAGGCTTGGCCTTTCTAGTTCTTTCTTCTTCTTCATGGCTTTCTCAACAGAGAAATAGCATCATGGAGGAGGGTATGGGATGCATCCCTGTAGTCCCTTTCATACCAAGTCCTGTTTGCGAGGGAGGAAATTGCAATTCAGAAGCACCGTTGAAAATGTAAGAAAGCACCTTCTGTAGGCACAGAGGTCAGACGTCTGAGCAAACGCCTTGAAACTTGGGTGGGCTCTGCCTCTGCTTGGTGAGGCGAGAGCAAAGCTTTTATCTTGTCCCTGCTCTTCCCTTCTCACTCCTCCTCTCCTCACACCCCAAAATCTGCATGAGAGAAACAATAGAGGCGCAGTTCTTTGCAGCAGGGCATTGAACTGAGGAGGGGGAGGAGATGGGGAGGGAGAGGACAGCAGGAGCAGGGAACTTGCCCACTCAAGAATCGCAGCACACAGCAGTTGGTCCAACCTGCTTTGCACACACATACATGCCTCAAGCATGGATGCATGTACCCTTCAGGCATGCACACACATTGCCCTCCAGACATCTACTGACTGGTACATGCATGCAAGTACACACACACACACACACACACACACACAAGACAACAACAACAACAACAACAACATGGCAGGGGGAATGCAAGGCAAGGTCTCTAGATTTCTCTCTTAGAATCAGAGGCCATTTCAGCAGTGGTTGTTCCATTAAGGCAAATGGGGGCACTTCCCCACCAACCTTAGTGAGCTATCAGTCAGCTCCCACCTGCCTGCCTTCTTACCTTCAACCAGCCCAGAGGGCAGCCTTGGATGTCAGTTTCCTCTTCCTTAATCTCAGTGTTGCCTTTGTAAAACTCGGCAGGGAAGAGGATGGGGACAAGACTAGAAAGACTTGGCTCTGCCTGTTGTTGGCTATGGCACCACCTACTGTCAATCTCCCTGCCTTCTGCCCTGCCAGTCCCAGTGGACACCAGCCGCCATTGGGGGCCATTGACTGTGTCATATGTTCCACGGTCAGTGAGACTGTCAGACTGCAGAGACCAATAGAGCTCTTTTAAGGAGGAAGTTTGCCGTGTAATAGCAAGACATAAAACATGGACTTTCCAGAGCCATCCTAGTTTAGCTCATTTTGCCTGCTTACTAGCATGGAATTCTGAGTTTTATTTATTTATTTATTAAATATTTATATCTCACGCTTGCAACAACACAGGGTCCTCAGAGCAGCTTAAATAGATTTAAGAACATGATAAAACATTATAAAGTTGTTGTTGTTTTAAAAAATGGATTAATCAATATTCCAGGGGTATGGGCACAAAAACACAACACTTGCTGGACAATATTAAAAACATTGGCAGTACCATGAAACAAAACTATTTAAACTTGCCATCTGAACACACTCAAAGAGGTAAAGAGAGGCAAATATTCTGGGGCAGTGGCTAGAGTGGGTGCTGATGTTGAGAAGACCCGGTTATACATTCCCATCCTCACAGGGCATAGAAGGGCCTCTCCCATTGATCTCAGAGTGTAGATAGATGCATACAGAGGAATTGTTCTACACAGCACTAGTCGTGACAATATATTTAATTGCAGTAAGAGTAAAATGTTGCAATGGTCTGAGGGGAAATATGGAAAGTGTTGTATGATACATACAGAAACATAGAAAACCAGTGTGGTATAGTGGTTACAGTGTCAGGCTAGCGTTTGGAAGACCAGAGTTCAAATCCTCACTTAGCCATGAAGCTCACAAAGTGACCTTGGGGTCATTCACTGCCTCTCAGCCTAACCTACCTCATAGGGTTGTTGTGAGGATGAAATGAGAAGGGGAAGAACTATTAAGCTCCTGGCAGGAAAGGTGGGATATAAATGTAATAATAATAGTAATAATATTGAGCCCCATGTTGGGCAAAAGATTTCTGCATTGCAGGGGGTTGGACTAGATGATCCTTGTGGTGCCTTCCAGCTCTATAATTCTATAATTCTAATAATAATATGTATTGAACCTAGTAGATATTTACTGGGTACAGCATGGCAAAACATTATGAGAGTGCCAGCATTAAAATTGAGCTTATAACTGAGCCCACCAATGAAATGCATCCTTTGATATATTTTTGTAGACCAATGACACCCAGCCCTCCAATATCTGGGGTAGTCACAGATATGCATAGGTATGAATTGTAGGGACAGACTAATTGAGGCAAGTGGGCAGCCTTATGGTACTCATAACATCTTATCAGCAATAATTAATTGCACAGGTTTGTGGCTATGCAGCTAGCTCTGTGGTGGTTTTCAGGTATTGTGCCCTGTTGTACCATCTACATGTACAATGCCACAACTCTGCATCTGGCAAATAACAATTGTGCCCAGCATAGAAATAATAATAATAATAATAATAATTTATTATTTGTACCCCGCCCATCTGGCTGGGTCTCCCCAGCCACTCTGGGCGGCTTCCATCAAACATTAAAATACATTTAAAATATCACAGTTTAAAAACTTCCCTAAACAGGGCTGCCTTTCCTAAACAGTCTGAATTGCCCTGCTGTGGCATTATGATACCATTACAACCTATGACTGTGTCCACCAGGGCACGTCAGTCTGTGCTGGCTGAGCACTACTCTAACCCTGTATTGGCTGGCATGATGATTACCAATGAAATCGGCTTTTAGATTGGAGGTTTGAGACCAGAGGCCTGCTGGGTACAATTTGGTCTTTTAAGAGTGGCTCCTCAGCTGACAACCCAGAAGTGAGAAAGCAGTGAAGACAAAGTGATGACTGTGGAAACAGAACTTGCTAGCAGGACTTTTTATTTTTTTATTCTTTTGGCGGGGGGGGGGGGGGAGGGCCAGCTCCTCAAGGTGACTCTCCTGCAAAACTAATGGTTGACAAGGGTTTTAGATTGTGTGCTTCATCAGTTTTATTTAGTTTAAATTTGGCCCTAAGGAAAATAATTTCAATCCTTTGTTTGTTTGCTTCAGTTTTCCTTGGGAAGTAAGGCCTCAGACCATTAACCAGCTGTTGAAGGCCTTGACAACAGTTAAGAGACAGGAAGCAGGAATGCTTGTGACTCCCCCCCCCCTTTTCACAGAGCAAAGTTACAAATGAAGGAGTTTTCCATGTATTTATCTTGAGTGCTAGCCAAGTCTGCAAAGCAACATGTTCCTAATTTTCTGTAGTTTTAACTCCAAATTAATTTGTAAGTGATCTGGGTGCCTTGTTCCTCGAATGACACCTAATAGTGCAAGGGAAGTGCCTGCCAACTGAAACTCTGCAGTGGGCAAAAAGAAAGCAGGTCAGGAAAAGGCCTGGAAGCACGACCCCCTGTGAGTGTTTAACAAGGTGTCAGCCCACGATGTTTGCAGATCAGACTAAGTGGCTGTGACATCAGAGTCCCCGGCAGAGGTGGAAAAGGGATTATTCTGATGGCCTGGATACAAGGCAGTACAGAGCAATAGCAGGCCCATCTTCATAGATGACTAGGCAGCCTAACTTCAACCTGGTCAGGATTTGTCCCCGGGTTAGGGATAGACATGCAAAGGGGGTGTGCTCAGACACACCCTAATGTTTTTTTTAAAAAAAAACTGGGGGTCAAGGGAAGCAGACAGAGACAGATGCAAGCAGAATAAAAAGGCTGGAATGGATCTGCAGCTGCTGTCTGCGGCTGTCTCTGGAAGCGATGACAAGGCAATTGGCTCCAGTGGTGGCAGTAAGGAAGGAGCAGGAATTCCCTCCTTCTCAGGCAAAAGCTACAAATCCATCCAGCCTTTTTCTTCTTCTTCTCATGGCTCTGTCTCCATCCAAGCTCCACTGGCCACCTTTTGTGGAGAGAGATCTGTGGGGTGAGGGGCTGCTTTTGTTGCATGCAAGCAAGGGGGAGGAGCCATTTGGCCCTTGGCCCTCCAGAATTACCCTGCCTCTGGTCAGTTTGGCAAGGGTCTTTTTCTTTGCTGGAAAAATCTAATGTATTGGCTTCTAGATGTGATTGTTTTGTTAGCTTGTTTTTCTTCTTTACCTATTCCTTGTCCTTATTTGTTTGTCTTGTCATTTTCCCTCCCCCTTCCTTTGTTTTAAATAAATAAATAACCCATCCATCCATCCATCCATCCATCCATCCATCCTTGGGTGCACACCTTAATGAAATGTGCTGTGTACTTCTATGGACCATCATGCATTTTGCAGCAGATGTGTAGATTCTCCACAAGTAAATAGTTCTAAAGCATTGTTATAACTACTGAATGCCACTGAGCAGCTGCAATGGAACCCTAAAGGCTTCAGGTATTACCGGTAGCTTAGATTAATGTAGGGTTGCCATATGTCTGGAATTTCCCGGACATAGCCATGATTCGGAGGTCGGAAACGGTGTCCAGATTTTCACTTTTTGAAATATGGCAGCCCTAAGTAATGGCCATTTCTTCCTAGCCAATCTCCAAATGCTTCCTCAGTAAGACAGCTGGAGACATTGGTTGTATCTTGGGGGCTGAACGATGTCTGGGCCCATGCATATCAGAGCCCATTGGCACTCCCACTAGGGGAAGCTGCTGGCCACCATTGCATATATTCTGAACCTCATTTAGCCCAAGGTAATAAATGAGCTATGGGACACGGGTCGCGCTGTGGTCTAAACCACAGAGCCTAGGGCTTGCCGATCAGAAGGTCGCCGGTTCGAATCCCCGCAACGGGGTGAGCTCCCGTTGCTCAGTCCCTGCTCCTGCCAACCTAGCAGTTCGAAAGCACGTCAAAGTGCAAGTAGATAAATAGGTACCGCTCCGACGGGAAGGTTAACGGTGTTTCTGTGTGCTGCTCTGGTTTGCCAGAAGCAGCTTAGTCATGCTGGCCACATGACCCGGAAGCTGTTCGCCAGCTCCCTCGGCCAGTAAAGCGAGATGAGCACTGCAACCCCAGAGTCATCCGCAACTGGACCTAACAGTCAGTAGTCCCTTTACCTTTAAATAAATGAGCTGGGACCACCTCTGAACATAAAATATGCTCATGAAGGAATATTATATGAGAAACTGATATGAAAATTTGCCTTACCATGCTATTTGGCATTTTCATTCAGGAACTTTGATGGAGCCTGGCAGCATGGTGGAATCCCAGGAACAGCTGAAGGTTAGAGGTCACAAATTGGGAAGTTTCCTGCTGGGCATTACTGGAAACTGGTCATGTATCTCTGCATCATGTCTGGCTGCAAGACAGCAATGAATCTAAAGTTAAGTAAGTTGCCAAAAGATCAAAGGCTGGTGGTGTTTTTTTTTGAATTCTTATACTGTACTTAGTGTTCATTTGCTATATTGTTGTGAGCCACTTTGATGATAGCAAAAGGAAGCTATTTGACTGTGGCGATCAGAACCTCCCCCCCCCCCCCGGCCCATGAATATCACAAAGGAGGCAGAGTAAGAGTGAAAATGAAAGTGGAAGAGGCTACTTCCCCCCACCTTCCCACCCTAGGACATGAAGAAGAGTTTGACTTGTAGAAGAAATTACAAGATGGCAATTAATCTCCCTTTGGTTTGGAGAGATGCTGGGAGGAGAGAAGTGACCTAAAACAAAAGAAAGGAGAAATTTGTTAGGTAAGCCTGGAAGTTATGGTAAACACTGTCTGAAATTCTGGAGAGCCAGGCAGCGTAGACAAGGTTTAGACAGACAGACCCATGATCTGACTCAGTGCAATGCAGCTTCCTGTGGTTGTATGAAAAGCCCCCATATGAGAGTCTCACTGAGGGCAGCAGTGTGTGTATGTTTGCAATAGGTGCTGTGCCTGCCGCAGCAGAGGAAACATCAGGGGAGTGATGGCAGAGTTGGGCCTCTGCTAGCCATGCTCTTTCTGATGCGTTCACAGTGAAGAAACAAACCTCTGTGATTCCATGCTGAACAGGGGGGAACTAAATTGGCTCAGGCTCTTGCGTCATGGGAAGCGTGAAGGTTTGAGTTGGCTGGCAAGGTGGTTGTAACCTTGGCACCTGGACAGAAACCCTTTTATTCCAAGCCTTCTTCTACCTAGTAACTACTGGAGTTGGCTGCATCATCACAAGCTGCCCAGCACTCACCTCAGGCCTTCTCAGCCATGAAGAAGAGAGCAGGCCAAACCCACAGCGGTTCGCCAGTGTCCCAGGGCTCCCCACTCTTAATAGGCCACTGCTAGAAACAAGGAAGTCTCTGGTTCCCACCAGGAGTTAATTAACAGAAGGAAAATACTTTTAAAGGCTGCCAAGCAAGCAATCAACAGTGTCAGGCAAGGTTACCACTACACAAACTGAGCTCAGCTACACAACTTGCAGCCAGGATCCACAACACGCACACATAGAGAGCTGCCGGCAATCTCTGTGAATGAGCAGCTGACCAACAAAGGAAAGGGCAGTGGTTCAGCTAGGAATCCAAGTTATTTGCCTGTTGGGTAAGATGCCAAGGCCAGGGATTGCTTCAAACCTGTGGAGGACCAACTAGAATCCAGGCACTGAGATGTCTCAGGCCTGAAAACATTCAGGTGAATAAAGGAAAAGAACCAGTCAAGATGGAGTGACGCGTCCTGAATTATGCCACTTGATCACTGGGATCCTACCCAGAGTCAAAAGTCTGGGGGAAGAGGATTGACACAAATATAGGTGTGTGTGAAAGCTTTCATGCGTTGGTAGCTTCTCATTTCGATTATTAGAATGTGTTTGTGGGTGGGGCTGCGTGTCTCTGGAGTCAGTTGGGAAGTTTCAGCAGATGCCAAATATGGCTGTGAGAGTGTTAATTGGGACCAGACATTATGAACATAATATATCACAATTTTCTCATCCTCACTGTCTCCTAATTCAAAGTGCAGGTTTTGGCCTAAAAGCCCTACACAATTCGGGGCCTTGGGACTTGAAGGGACGCCTCTTCCTGCCTATATGGTGAGCTCATCTGTGGGTGCCCTTTTCCAGGTGCCCCCTCAACCCAAAGTTGTGAGGGTGGTCATGAGAGGGAGAGAGATGGTCTTTTCAGTGGCAGAAAGTTTTCCCTAGGGAAGTTTGCCTTCTCTGGCATCCATGTTTTCTTTTTGGCACCAGGCTTGTGACTTTTCTGTTCTCTCAAGCCACTTAATATCACGTGTCTTGTTTTCTTTTTAGTCCCTGTGATATTCTTAGTGGTCTTTACGTATTTCTATATTTGCCAGTTGTTTTTTTTAGCTCCTGTGAGTTGTATTGTATTGTATTTTATTTTGTTGTTCTTTTGGCTAGATGTTTAAGTTACAGTCTGAATTTTTATGGTGCTGTAATGCTTTTCATTTATTTGCATTATATCCGGAGAACTTATTTATGATGCATCTGACAAATATAAACACATATAAAATAAATAAATAATGGTATTACTAATTAGTGAGGAATTGGGTAGAATTTTGCCTACCCTTCTATCTGTATGTATAAATTGTCTAGAGACTTTGAGGGAAAGGGGGAAGGGGGAAGAAGGAAAGAAAAAGGAAATTCAGGAATGAAGCCCTGAATTTGCTTGAGGTAGCCAGACTCCTCCCATGACAACAGCTCTGATCAGAATGTTTAGAGTTGACAAACCAAACCCTCTCACATCAGCAGCAAAAAAAAAAAGTCTTTATAAAGTTAGCTCAGGCAGAACAGAATTCAGAGGATACAAGCAAAGTATTCTTGAAAGCCACGTTGCTATCTCTGCCCAGTCTATCATGCTCCTAAGGCTGGTCTCTATGTCTAAGACTAAGAGGGACCTAAAGGCCTGGCTCAGAGATTCAAACAAAGAAGAACAAATCTCTTGCTTAGTGTCAGTCATTAAACAACTCATGGGGCTTACAGATTAACCTAACCAAGTCCTTACTATGTCAGATGAATGGTCTCTCTGTGTACCTTGCCTGTGACAGCAACTAGCTCGAGATGATCCTTCGACAAGGCAAACAGCAGAACAGGCCTCTACAAAAACACTGAAAGATGCAAAGAAGGTGCCATATGACATACCCATTTGTTCACCTGACTCATTGTCTCCATTACACTAGCTGTGCCCATGCCTCGTGGTCAGCCACCAACATGGAGAACTGCTACCAGTCCGTGGTCCTGTCTGCATGTTGCAGAAAGCCACAAACCATGGCTTACTGTGAACAAGCAGAGTGCAAGCGCATGCTGTTGAATCACTCCCATTTTACTCCACTCTTCCTCAAACTGGGAGGAACAAACAAGACTTGGCTTACTATGACATCTGAAGCAGCACTCGTGGGTTTGCCCCCTGCTCCAAACATACCACAATGGTTAGCCAAGGTTTGCTCATTGCTTTCAAATCGTGTTTTGAACAAACCATGAGTGCTGGTTCATATGCCATGGGAAGCCAAGGCTTGTGGTTTGTTGCTCCCAGCTTCAGAAGGGCAGCGATTTAGCAGCATGCTCTAGCATATGAATGGGCCCACTGACTGGCAGCAGACCGCCAGGGTTTTGGACCCACTTGGAGAAGCAGTAGATTGGAGTCCTGTCATTAATGTATGTTGTCTGTTTACCCTGTAAACCCACATCACAACCATGTCTGGATTTTATTCCACTGTGTGGTGGTACAGTGGTTCAAGCTGCTCATACCCCATTTTGTATTCACTCCTCTTCCATCATTATGCCCAGTGATTTAGCACACAGTCAGAAAGCACTTTAGGAATTGGTAGGTATCATTCCCTGAGATACCCCCTAACTCACAACTGGAAGCTAGCCTTGTGAACTGCACAGCATATCTAGGTTCTTGTCAGTTTTGTGGAACAGCAGGAACTGGGATAAGTTAAGACATGTTTCTCATCTCTACAGTGGGTCTGGGAGGGAAGCAAAGAGTTTCTGACCTACGGAGAAGGAATGAACGGGTACAGAATAAAACCAACATATATTTATTTACCTACCTACTTACCACTTCAAAATGATGTGTCTAAGTGGTGCACAATAAAACCATTCCATAAAATGTAAAATGGGTTAAAATACAGATCACAAATCCCAACTGCAACATACACAGATGTCTAATGTCAGAAACAATTTGTGAAGAAGTAAAAATACAGTTGAGCCTTCATCAGGAAAGAATGAGGTGAAAAAAAGTAAAAGTAAAAAGAGGATGTCCTAAGTAGTGACCAGCCAGAGGACTGCTGGACCTTTTACTCCCCAAAGCCTCAGAGCTCTGGGAAAGGGGTTATTGAGCTGCCACAGACCCCACAAACTGACCAAACTCACTGGGACAAGACTGAACTTCTGATGTCTATGGCAAATATCGTTGGAGGGTGTGGGAATATGCCTTGCAGGTGCGATCGCACCTGTGGTTATTTGTGTTTATTTGTGATTATTTGTGCTTAATTTTACTGTGTCCTTCCACCTGGAAGGAAAGGTAGCAGTAGGATCCGGCAGGCGATTCACTGCTGGGATCCCTCCACGGGTATTAGTGGCTCCAAACTTTGAATTAGGCAATGGTCAGTTAATCTTCTTCCCGCCCAATTTAGGGCAGCAACAGAGTTGTAATTGGTTGATGTATTGATTATGACGTTGGTTATTCACTCAATAAATAGCTGCCGCTCCCTGTTTGTGGTGTGGAGAATGCGCGGAGAAGCCCAGTGAGAAGAACGTTGCGTGACAAGCCTAGGCAAAGCGAAAGCGAAACCATCCACGTAGGACAGCCAAAGCCATTTTCCATCAGACTGCAGTCTTAGTTGTTTTATTTTCACTTTTACTTAAAAGTCTTTTATTTGGCCACTTAGTTTTGGCCACCTTTTAGTTTTATTTTCCTCTTCGGAACCTTTTTGGACCAGACGCTTGCAACCATTTAAGAGGCAGAATCTTCACGGACTCACAGAACTCAACCCTCAGATTGCAGCCAGCGGATCCCTTTGTTCACAGCGCGGTGGGAGCAGGCTCCAGGATTACCGGCTGTCCCGTCCGCAGGCTGCCCAAACAACCGATGCCCCGTGTGAGGCTACACACGTGAGGCGTTGGTTATTCCTACAGGAGGGGACCCAGGCACTGAGAGAGGCAAGGCAGAACTCACTAAGAAGGAGCAGTTGCTGCTGCTCTAATGGCTTCTGGGACTATATTCTCTGGGGAAAGAAATGTAAGAATTGGGATCTGGCTCTGTACCAAGGGCCAAAGCTCAATTTGGAGTTGACACACTTTACCTGTTTTGTCTTCAACAGGGACTCCCATCTGAGCGTATCCCCCATGGAACTGATGGATCACAGGGCGTTCCAATGGGCATTCCCTTTTGACAGCAGGTCAGTCTCCCTCTGTATAAGGCAGGTTCCTATGTATGCCAATATCATAACCTTAGACTTGGCCTGGTAAAGGTAGATGCAACGGAAAATTTCCTTGTAGCAAAGTTGGGAAATAAAGGCGGTAAGTCATGTAAGTCAATTATTCCTAGTTTTTCTCTTCTGTCTGCTTCTGAAAGCAAGTTAGTGACTCTCCCACAATCCTCTACCTAGATGAGAGAGACAGAAATCACATCTTCACCATTTATGGAAAGCACTCTTATAGCAGTCATGGCCTCTTCCTGAAGAATTCTGGGTACTGCAAGTTTGTTGGTGCTGAGTGTTGTTAGGAGACCCTTTATAAAGCAACAATTCCCAGCACCCTTAACAACTACAGTTCCCAGTATTTGGGGGTGGAGGTAGGCCATGACTGTTAAAGTAGCATAGGAGTGTTTTCAATGTTCAGTATGGATGTGAAGAAAAGTAGAGACAAGGAAATGAATGAGACATCTTGCTTCATTCCCTGTTTGGCAGAGTGATCGTTCTATTAAATCTGTTATCAAAACTGTGTTTTGCCAATCTTTCCCCACCCACCCCGCCTATACCCTATGCCAACCAGATCTTGCTTGGGCATCTTTGACCTTCAGGGTGCGGCCTTACTGCATGAAGCCAAGGACAAGATGGCACCCATCATTCAACATTCAGAAATCAAGTAGGCAGGCAACTGAATTGTATTTCATAACTAACAACATGACAATGTCCCATTGAAGACAGCAGGCTAGATTTTGGAAACACAGAGTAGGATATGAGGCACATATATCACTTTGCTGTTCAACAGAGGCAAATTACCTTGGGTGGAAGGGGCTGCTGCCTCTGCTCCCCACCCCCAATGCTCAGCAGCTGACTCTCAAGGTGGCCGCCTCATTTTGCCTAATGGCAGGGCTGGCTGTGGCCATGAATACAGCCACTGACCACAAGGTCTTCTCTTCTGCCTCCAGCAGAATATGGGAGCATTATGAATTGAAATGTGTGAACGGATCTGACTGAGTGAGCGTACCTCTGGGTAGAGTATATTATCCAGGATTATCAGGGCAGCAGATGTTTGTTTTTAATTCCTTTTTTGCTTTTAACTTTATGATTTTATTGTTTAGTTTTATGATTTTATATTATTATAAACCACTTTGATATACTTTATGATACAGTGGTATATAAATATTCAAATAAATAAATAAATAAAATTGTCCTACTTTATCTTTACAATCACCCTGTGAGGAAGATTAGATTGAAAGATAATGATTGGCCCAAAGACGCCCATTGAGCTCCTTTCCAAAGCAAGGATCTGAACATGGATCTTCTTGGTCCTAGTCTGACACACTTATCCAGGAGTAGCCAATGTGGTTCCCTCCAATTCTCATCACCGCTAGCTGTGGCTGATGGGAGTTGTAGTCCAAAACCTCAAGAAACCATGATGCTGGCTACTGCTTTTCTAAACGCTGCACTACACTGGCTATCCATCCATATATTAATACATGCTGCACATATACATATCAGCAGTGACACAGTTTACCACTCTAAAAACCTGCTAATGTGGAAATGAGTGGGAAGGCAGTGTACCATCTCTCTTTTTGTAACTCTACCATAGGCCTTGAGTGTGACAGGTGCTACCATGATATTACATTGCAAAGGTAACAGAACTGGCACTTTAGGGCCAAAGAAGAGGCAGAGTCTCTTCATTCAGTTAGTGAAGCAAAACAGATATCTGGCCAAAAGTATTATGATAAGGACTATCCTCTGGATCAGTGACCAACATGCAAGCTGGACATCTAGTGTGGTGTAGTGGTTAGAGTGCCGGTCGAGGACCTGGGAGAACAGGGTTCAAATCCCCACTTGGTCATGAAGCTCACTGGGGGAACTTGGGCAAGTCACTGTCTCTCAGCCTAACCTACCTCACAGGGTTGTTGTGGGGATTAAATGAAATGGGGGGAGAACCATGAACACTACCTTTAGCTCTTTGTTAAAAAGGCAGAATATAAATATGATAGATAGATAGATAGATAGATAGATAGATAGATAGATATAGATAACCCAGGCCATTTCCCACTAGTCTGTTCTGCTTGCTCCCTCTCTGCTCTGGCTTCCTTAAAAAACAAACAAAAAAACCCCACAATTCTTGAGAAGGAAGGCATGGGCTCTTATTTTACTGGCCTCTGGCAACCTAAGTGTAGCAGTGGTTGGGTTAAAAAGCGCTTGACAGAGGAAGATTAAAAACAATCCAAGGAATTTGTTGCAAACTTCCTGGATGGTTCCCCACACGCAGTGGCGTTTTCTTGGCTGCCTGGCTTATAATCAGCAGAGTGGAATGTTGTAAATTAAATATTTTTAAACAACTTTGCTCTCTCCCTGGTTAAACATTGCAAAGATTGCTCTTTCTTGTCTGTTTCATGCTGGGTGGTCTCCCCCCCCCCCATTTGCCTGTACGTCTTCCTCAAACACAATTAACCATTTAGATGTTGCACAAAGGATTAGCTTATGCATACAAGGCCAGACGCTAGCCCTTTTCCTTGAGGTGGGGGGCGGAAGGGGGGTGGGGGCAAGGAACCAGGGGGCAGATCTTTTACTTTCCGCTAAAATACAAAAGCCAAGAAAATCCCCTAACCCCTCCAGTTTTTCTTGAATGATAAAGGCCCAATGGCAGGCTCCTCAGCTGCCCTCAAGTGCAGGCCTCACAAGCTCCTTGCTTTCTTATCTTGATGGTCAGCACTGAAACAGCCTTAAGCATCCCAATTGATGTGGCACCCAGAAATTCTGGTACCTTATAAACCCGAAGTTTGCCTTAACACACTATCTGTTTATGAGCTTTGCCTATCCACCGGTCTGTTGTGCCTGCAACAGTTATTTCTCAACCCACTGCCACTCATATGTGGAGGTAACCTGTATTCTCAAACACAGATTAATCAGAGGGATGTTAAGAGACAGTGTTCTGAAAGGTGGAGAGTATCATTCCCCCTCAGGTATACCTACTAAGTACTCACATGTATGGACATACAGTAGTCTGCTGATGTATAAATATTTTTACCTCTCATGAGAACAGCAAGCCAAACCTGGGAGATGAAGTAAAACCCTGCTACTTCAGGATTAGCCACACTCCTTAACTGGAGTTACCAGCACTGGGGAAGAGGAGTATATATACAGGTGCTTCCTCTCTTGAGAGCCTGACAATGACAGAAGAAGCCTCTGTTTGAACTTTGGTTTGGCAGCTGTGTTGTAGTGTCTAAATGACAGCAAGGGCTCAGAAACTGGTGTGCGCCCTCACGTAGACACACACATATCATGCCAGAGCCGTTTCCTCAAGGCCACTTTCTTGTACTTCTGGCCAGGGAGCAGGAAAAGCAGTTAAGTCCACAAACATCTACTGTTCAAGCTCTCCCAAGAAATGCTGAGCACATATGCCATTCTTCTGGGCTGGAGAAGGCTCTGAGCTCCCTAGTGTACTGCATTTGTAGAGCTGGGACACTTTTCTGAAGCTGCTGTGCACAACTGTAGAGTTGGAAGGGACCATGATGACCATCAAGTCCAATCCTCTGCAGTGCAGGGATCTTTTGCCCAATGTGGGGCTTGAACCCACAACCCTGAAAGTAAGAGCCTCATGCTGTACCAACTGAGGTATCCCACTTGGCTGTTGTGCACGTTGACTTAAATGGCCCTGGGCCATAACTCAGTGGTGGAGCCTCAGCTTTGGATGTAAAGGGTTCCAGGTTTAATCCCCAGCATTCCCACACAGGGCTGGAAGAGACCCCACTGGAAAACCTTGTGAGCTGCTGCTTGTCAGGGTAGATAATAAGGGTCTAGATGGCTTCATGGCCTAAGTGCTAGACAACTTCCTATGTTCCTAAATGTAGTTCCTGGGATATGTTTGAAAGGCTACCACTCTGGGTTGGCAGCTTAGTTAAGAGTTGGTATAAATGTATGGCTGCATGTATTCATGTGTATATTGATATATGCACTAAACCTTGTAACTCAAGGTCTGAAACAAAGTATGTGAATTTTGTAATTGATGCTGCAAATTTGCTTAGATGTGCGTAATGTGCGTAACGTTTTGTAGATCCCGTGCTAGAAAGCTCAGTGCCTTGGGATGTAATAGAAGCTATGCAGATTTCTAGACCTTCAGCTATAACAACCCTGTATGTTATTAAGATGAAGAAAATCATATCTTTCCAGCAATTAGTATGTTTAGGAAAATGCTATTTACTCATAGCAAAATTACACCAATTAATTGGCAACGCCTCTGGTTTTGGCCACACACCCAGCAGGGCCAAAAGCACATCAGTAAGATTTGTTTTACATCTAGCTTTAAAATTACACCTAGAGTTTGCTGCTGTGTTCAAACAAGATTTTTTAAATTGTCATCTAGTTTTCCAGGCTGGAAAATGGGCATCTCCAGAGACAGAGTGATAAATGCACAATCTGCCATGTTCCCCTGCCCCTCCTGCCAGAAAGCAGAGTAGCTATTGTATCTTCACTATTCCTAACAGGAATCTCAGCCAACACATTCATATCTGGTCTGACAAAAATGGGACTCTGATAATATTACATTGCTAAACTGGCCTGCCACAAGATAGGCTGGTATATCTGTCAGAACACACAGACACACCAGAACAAAGTTATTGTTGATTTTATTATAAAAACTTTGGTGTCTCTTGAGCCTCACAGCATTTGGAGAACAATTCTGCTCTGTTGGCTTGTAAATGCAATGCAAATGCAGTTACAGGGTACATTTCTAATGAAAGGAATACTTCCCTGAAGAGAACTGAACCCATAAGTCAGTCTCCAGGTCTTATAATCACATTTTGAGATGTATGTCAAGAAACTAGATACTACTGAAAGGGCAGCACAGATGATAAAAGTTTCAGTCCCATGAAAATAAAAGGATAAAACAGGGGTTGCCAACCTTCCTTTGGGGTTGTGGGCCCATTTTGAATCTTGGGAGAGTAATGTGTGGACTACTCCCTCTGGTTGTTTTTCTTAGGCCAGCCCCCGCATCCCCACGCATGTGCACACACACTTGCACACAGTTTGCTTTTCTATGGGGTCTTGGTAAAAGTATTTAGTAGAATTAAAATGGATCCTCATAAATTTGTATGATTTTATACGGGGTCCCCCCTCAAACTAGCCTTAAATTAAAGCTTACATTAGTAGTCTGTGCAGAGAAACACACAGCTTAGGTGCTTCCCACAACAAAAACATTGATCAAAGGCACAGATCTTCATGCTTCTTCATGATTTTTACTAAGTAGGACAACCAAACCAACAACAAATCACAAAACACTTCTGTGGATACAGAGATGATCTGACATTTGATAGTTTCAGGGATTCCTTGTAAAAAAAATGTGCAGATCCATAAGTACCTATGTCTCAAATCCATGTTTTTGTGCCATGTTTTGATGGTTCAGTCAATGGAGGCAGATGTGATCTGTGATTTGATGGCTATCGGGGTAGTGGTGATGAAAAAGTGCATAGCGGTGTGTGCTTTTCAGCACATAGAACTGAAAATGGCCTTTTCCATATCCTCTTTCAGTTCTGTGCACTTTCCAAGGCTCAGATCAGATCAGCTGAACAGAAAGAGTGTGATGGGCCAACTACCCTCACCGCCTCATGATGAAGGGGGCAGGTGCCAGCCCTAGACCAGGACTCTTTGGAGGTAAAGTACTTGGCATCTACAGTTCCAAGAAGGAGATAGGTCTACTCCCTGCACCATCCTGTGTGGACCCACTGGCACTAGAGGCCACCTCCCCTCCCCTGGGCCCTGATGAGAGATCTATACCTTTAGGCTCTGATGGTCAATCTACAGTTCTTTTGGGGGAATCAAGCAATCCCTGAGATTTTCCCACAGCTGTAAACCCCATTACACCAGAAAAGTGTGTCCATTTGGGCCAAGCTATTTTTTACCACAGTGCAGAGTGCTTTTCTAGATGATGCTTGAAGAGGAAACAGCTGATGCGTTATTGGTAGTCTTGCAGCCCTCATCCTGTCTGTTTTAAGAGTATAGCCACATGTAATGGACACATTTTCAAACTTGGCCTCATGCAGATCTGCAGGGATGAGAATGAGAAAGGGAAAAAGAGGTAAAGATGTGGCTATTGCCTCTTTTGATACTCCTTTGCCTGCATGGCACTCCATGCCAAAGAAAATGTGGTGCTGGCCATGTGTGTTGATAGCACAGTGTGAGCTCTTTAAGTTTAATGTGGCCATATAATTTCATGCTTAAATTGGACCTGTTGGTCACACCTGCAGCTCCACCAACTTCAAAATGATTGGTGTGTGTGTGTGTGTGTGTTACAAGAATGTACAACAGTCATATTGGAAACTGAAGCTGTTTGGGGGCGGGGCAGCGGCTGCTTGAGCCCCAGGGCTTTTTGAAGGAGGTATACTGTGAACGACAGCATATCATGGCTAAAGACGTGTGATGGAAATGGTTCACAATAAGTAAAATGATAAAGACAAGATATAACTATAGTACAAGAGCAGCCCACTAGAGAAGCCACTGCCTTGCAGAGATTTGCGCAGTTGTAGGGACTCAAGAGCTGATGGTTTCCACTTGGAAGAGGATTGAGGCAAGCAGCTGCTAGGATGCAAGGGAGCAGGAGCTAGCCGTGTGGAGGGTGCCTGCTATAAGACACAACTACATTAGCATGAACCCAGAGGAAGCACCTCTGTTACTGGAAGAATGTGTGAGGTGAGCTTTATGCAGAGCAGACCCCAGAATCTCACTGCCAGATCACTATAGGGTTAAATTAAAACAGCTATCTCGTGATTTCTAGAGGAACCATTATTTGGAATTATTCATAATTGCACTGCTGCCACACACAGTGACTACATCAAGAGCAAATCTGTACTTTGATAATCTACTTTTATCTTGCCCCAAACACCTGCAGGTCATAAAAGGCAAAAAGGAAAAGCCGGTTCCTCCAGCAGTCAATAGCACTTGCAAGCAGCAGAAAACTTGAATTGAGGACCTCAGTTCTAATTTGTTCACTGAGGCTTCCCATCCCATCTCACGACACTAAGCAAAACAGGACTATGAAGACAAGGAGATAACATCTCATATAGATATGGGGAGTCATCATAGGAGCAAAGACCTTGCAAAAAACTATGATGCCAACTCCTCAGGCTCACTTCTCAATTTACATTTTGTATTCAGGATACTATCATACAAAAGACAGACATATTGTGTCACCTAAGATCAGCACACCTTTGTGATTTCAACACACCTTTGTGATTTTCTCAGTAAATTCACTTAGGAGAGTGGGAAAGGTCGATCTTTTCCCAACTGCTACTTCTATGCGAATACACAGGTTTAAATGCACGAGAACCATTTTCAGCAAATGCAAGCAATGCACATTTTGTACTTAGCAAGCCTCAAAGTTATAGAATGAATCAGAATATGATCTGGGTCATCTGGCTCTGTATGAAGTAGAGCAACATTGGGTTACAGTAGAATAACACAAAGCGGCAATGGGTGAGATTCTCTATTTTTTTAAAGTAAAATGTTCAGTTTTTTAAATGGAGGTTGCGATCTGCAGGCTTCTGCCCAATCCACCAACCTGAACTTTAGACAGATCTCACAATTTATGGCAATATCAGTGCTATGTAGACATACATCTAAATTCCTTGACTATGTGGGCATGCTTTTGTTTTTTAACCTCCTCGCAGGATGTCCCAGAATAGTCCAATGTGTTGGTACCTTGAGTTCTATCGCTAGTTACGTTCCCCCCCCTAGTTACATTTTAAAAAGATAATGGGGTGCTGAAGTTTTCTCTGGGTATTTGTGGAACAAAGTTATCCTTCTACATTCTTTTCCACAAGTGCAATGTGACATTAGATGCTGGAGCAGTTCTTAAGGACTAGATGCAGGGTTAACTTGGGCCATATTGGAGGACCAAAAAGCTGCACAGGGCTGCATGTGGAGAGACAGGCAGCCTTTTATCTTAGACAGCTGCTGCTTCACATCTTTCCCATTTGGAGCCAGTTCTTTAATGTGGTTATTTTTAATTTATGAAGGAATGGGCTGGGTTGGCTTATGATTTTGATTCTCCTGTGTTAAATGCTGCTCCCCTTAGGGAAAAAAAGAGATCAGGATCATGTTTATCACTTTGTCTAATGAAAATGAACTAATATTCCTCTGGGCCAATATATGGTAGCAGAGACCAAACAACCAGGCTTAGATGTGCAATTTAAGAGTTTTGCTAGTCAGATTCCTGTGAACCAAACATTTTAAGAAGTGAAGAGCCTCTTTCTGACACACAAAAGTTCAAATAACTTGTATTTTGCACCATGATCCTGGAATTGTATTTTGAATTGTGGTTGACAGGACATGCATGTTGTTTTAAATAAAACTATTTTGGCTAAGGGGTTAGATGCATACCACTCCACTGGAGCTTGTTTTACCATGACTATGCTAGTATAGTAATATTCACATTTAGATCAATATTTAACCTTCAAGAGGCTTAAGAGATTTTAAACTGGACTCAGGTTTACCATTTCTCTCCTGTCCTCTGTCCATTTTAAAAATATGCAGGGAGTTTATTGCTTTACTTTGTTGTTTTTATTATGTGTTTTGTGTTTTTATTTTGTATTTTTATGCTATGAACCACCCTGAGCTTTTTGGATAAAGGGCAGTATACAATTTAATTAATTAATTAATCAAATTAAATGAATGAATAACAAAATTTAGGGTAGTACGGTAAGTGCTACCTGTTTTTGATGCAATGAACCTAAAAGAGATGACTAAATGTGTAACTGTAAATCAGTGACATAAAGCACTCAGGCTTTTAGTTTCTGCCAAAATTAGCAAAGGTAAGGCAAACAGTGACAAAGCACAGGAAATGGTGTACAGTGTGCTCCATCATCAGGTGAATACTAACAACAGGACAAAAACCCTCTGAGTGGTCAGGACGCACTCTAAGATAGTAAAGGAATGGTAATATATGGCAAAAGTTTAAGATAAACAACAGGAGTTGGATCACTAAACAGCTATCCTGTGGTATATTTTCCTTTGATATCCACTGTAACATCCACTGTTCATCATCATCATCATCATATCCCACCTTTTCCCTGGACTGGGACTCAAGGCAGCTTACAAAAAAAGTGCAAAATACAGCTAAAACAGAAAAGCTAAAAGCATAGAAATCATTAAAAAGTAATTAATCAATAATATAAAATATGAATAACGATAAAGCAGCCCTTTCCTTAAAAACAGGCAGTTCCTAAAGGCCTGTTGGAATAACAAGGAAGAGGACAACAGGGAAGGAGCCAGTCTAACTTGTTCCAGGAAGAGAGTTCCAAAGTTTGGGAGCAGCCACCAAGAAGGCCCTCTCCTGAATTCTCACAAGCACATCTGTGAGGGTGGTGGGACTGAGAGAAGGGCCTCCCCCTGAAGATCTCATGGCCCGGGCAGGTTCATATGAGATAATAGGGTATTGCAGATATCCTGGGCTAAGCCATACATATGCAGGTACTGTTCATCATGTGGAAGCTTGAAAAATATTTGGGTTTACATCTGCACAAGGTGGTTTGATAACATAAGATTGGTTTAAGGATAAAGTGCTCATGAGTTTATTAGCAAAACTTAGTTCATATTCTGTATCCTACCAGGTAGCAAGCGCTTGCAAATGATTTTAAAAACACAATTACCCATCTGGAAGGGCTCTTTCATGAGCTTTTACTGAATGTATGGTCCCTAAAGCAACTACTTGTGGTCTTATCATTGTGAGTGTTCTTCTTTCTCAGATACATGTATATTCTGGCATTTAATTATAAACCTTGACCTATCTGCTGTATTATGTTGACATGGTGTGATCACAGCTCTAAAGTCTTTTGTGTCTGAGCATTTCCTTGAATAAGGAGTAAGATCATATGGAGCTAATTCAGATACTTGATTATTGTCACTCAAATACACTTAAGAATTTAAAATTATGTTAAGTGTGAACATATTCTGCAGCAAACAATCACGCCTTTTGCAGTGAATTCCAAATCTCAGGCATTCATGATTTTAAATACTATTATCCTCCCCCACTTTTTTCCCTTGGAAGGAGAAGAATCCTGATCTGCTTTGGAAGGCATTCCATACTCATGACCATCTTGTTTTTCTGCAGAGCTTTCAGTTTTATTATATTCTTTTAAGGTGGAGTCAGCAGACACCTAAACAATTCTCAGTATACTGACTGCTGGGCTAATGTATGTATGGTTTCTGAAATATTTTATCCTCTTTCCCCAACATTCTGCTTACCTTTTGAGGGCTGCAGTGCTTTGTACTGCCAATTTTAGGGATGATAGGCACAGATGCCTGAGTGAGACTCGTTACAGGTGGGTAGCCGTGTTGGTTTGCCATAGTCGAAACAAAATAGAAAATTATTTTCAGTAGCACCTTAGAGACCAACTGTATTTGTTCTTGGTATGAGCTTTCGTGTGCATGCACACGAAAGCGCATACCAAGAACAAATACAGTTGGTCTCTAAGATGCTACTGAAAAGAATTTTCTATTTTGTTTTGAGTGAGACTAGTTACCGGTAATTCAGAATCAAAGTGGATTTTTAGCAGAGAATATTTCACTGTGCATCACCTTGCAGTTACTGCTTCTCCCCCCACTGTTATTTAATCGTTTTGTAACATTGCGTAGTTAGCCTTAAGACTGAATCATCTTGTACTATCTTGCTTTTTTAAGGTACTGGAACCCAGAAAGTTGGCACTTTCATCACAGTGAGATCAGCTAAGCTGTTCTTTTGACTGAGTACAATCTGTGTGGTCCCTGCTCTTAGCTTGGTTGGCAACACACAGCATTCACTGGATTTACAGGAACCAATATCACCCTATGCAAGGCAGCATGCATGTCAATGAAGGGAGGATATGGTGGGGGGAGGGAGGGAAGAGTCACACAGAGGAAACAGAGAGATGTTCTTGTAAATATTTATTTATTAAGGTGTAAATAAGAAGTTAAAAGCTGGAGAGGATACCGGTGTCAACGATGCTAGGAGTCAGATCATGAAACAGGACTGCAGGCTCTAGCCATGCCACAAGCTCAGGCAGCCAGAAAACCCTCTTTTAAATCTGTCAAATTCAGATTTCCATCAGCTGTTCAGTACCCATAATAACTTCATTAATGTGCTTAGCTGTAAGAAAGAAAGAGAAACACATTTTAAAAAATGAGTTATTCAGTAAGGAATTTATTTATTTTTGAGGGGCACAGATTCTTTTGTAAGTTAAGCACAGCAAACAAATGATCTGTTCCTGTCTGAGGCAGGCACCTAACCAAACATTAGAAGGTGCCTTGAATGAGAGTGCCTACAAGTATCGATCATTGCCACATGCAACAAAGGCAGAGAGCAACTAGCAGCTGTAGCTGGCAGGTGTATATCTGGAAATCAGCATGGAGTCACACTGGCCTAAAGGAAGGAAATGCTGTAGAAACTAAATCACAGTTCAACCCCACCCAGACCAACCTCCCTTTGGCAAGAAGCTGAACCCTCTTCTGTCAGCCCCATACGGAAGAGGGCCCAGAATTAGCAGAAACAAAAGGGCTCTATGGGAGTTTTCAGTCCTGGGTCGAGAGGCAGTTCTTTTCAGCTGGCTTCACCCTGTTCTAAAACCCAGATAGGGTTTTGAAAATTCTCCACCTCCTCAAAATTTTCTTACCAGGCTGTCTTTTATTTGCCATTGGCAAGGTTACAGATGCATTCAAGCCACAAAGAAAAGAGAGGGATTAAAGAAGGTACTTTCAAAAGGGTCCCAGAATTTGGGCTCTGCTTGGCACAATTGTTTCAGACTGAGAGCATCTGTGCCAAGCAGATCCAGAGCCACATCAAAATGTCTGATTAGTGCTTGGTGAGGGAGCATTGCCTGGCCCATTTGTTCTGGGTGCTCCAACCTGAATGGCTTGGAAAATGTGTCACTTGTTACGCAGGAATTTCTGCTGGGAACAGAGGAGTGCTGCAACAAGCAAACTCCTTGGGAAACGCAGACAGAGAGCCCCTAACAGAAAGCTTGGGGTCTAGAAGGCTGATGAACTTCTGTTGCAATCAAACTGCAATTTGAATAAACACAGGGACAGAAATGACTCAAGTCCCAGCAAAACTCCCATCATGGCACTGGGCATTCATGATAAAGTGCTTTCCTCCACCGGACAGCAACTATTTGCTGGAATCATCTGTCCTGGAGAGCCCTGCCTTTAGGGGGAATATGAAAGCATCTCCTTGTTGTTTGCTCAATTAGCTCCAGACAGATTGCTGCTGGTGATGGCAAAGCTAAGCTATAAAAGAGGAGGAGGAGGAGGAGGAGGAGGAGGAGAAAGGGTGTGTGGGAAGAGAGAGAAGGGGCTAGGGCCAAAACCCAGGACCACCACGAAGTTCCAGCCCTCAGGGGCTCCAGAAAACGTTCAGTTTACTCACTCAATTACATACACTGTTTTATAAACCCTTAAAATAAAATAGAAAACAGTCCTTGGCACAGAGTTCCTGTTCTATTATACAGTAGTGATGAAAGACTCTGCTGTGTATGAGCACTCCTGAAAAGCCAGAGATGAATTAATAATAATAACAATAACAATAACATTAAAAAAACAGAATAGAAAGGAGAGGGTGGGGTTGAGATTGCAGAAATGCATAGATGAAAAAGCACACTCTCTGGGTGGCTTGAGCTAGTGCAAAAAGCAACTCCTTTCTCTCTCTTGATCTGATGGTAGGTGGGATAGAGGGCATACCCACAGGCAGGGAGCAGCTGCAGCTAGAGGTCAGGAGGTGGGGTGGGGCCCGGAAGTTCCATGTGGTGAGGGAGAAGGGAAACAGGTGGTGCGGGGCTGGTTTGTTTGTGTTGGTAGCGGGAGTGGGAGCTTCTCACAAATGCTTGCTCTATTCTGCTCAGGATTTATTTAGACAATTCAGTGGTGGCCTCACAGGCATAATGTGGTGGATGGTGTTGTATACTTTAGCCATCAACAGGGGCAACTGCAGCTCCTAGGATGCAATGCTCCATTTAAATAGGAGACTTTTGTTAGTTGATGCACTCACTATAATGGGGTGTGTCAGTAGGCTGAGCACCTTTGGGTCTTCCCAGGTGTAATAAATGGGGAAAGACGTACTGTAGTTAATCCCTATTGTTGCATTCACCTGTCGGGTAAACAGCCAAAATATCTATTATCAAAATGTTTTCACTAAAAACAATTAATCTGAGACTTCTGCCTGGACAATAACCACTTAGTTTGGGACTAGTTAGCCCCAGAAAGCTATTCCCACAGTGAAAAGTCTTGCTTAACCAATATTAATTATGGACTGATGTCTTCTTGTGTAAGTGCTGGGAGCTGGGCAAGAAAGAAAATGTCTTACAGAGGAACAATGGACAAGGCAGCTAGGGGCAAAACAGGAGGAATTTGCTTCTGCAAATATCTACAGGATTGGAATATCCATGCTCTAGCTGTAGCAAGAAACCACTAGCTCTGCCTCAAAGTTCTAAATTCAGCACCTTTCTGCACTTCTGATAAATTAGGCACATTCTGTGATCATGATGGGGGTAATGGAACAGCTGGAGCAACTATGCTCAAGATCCCTGAAGAAAGCTGTTTACTTTGTTCAGTTCGGATAGGTTGCCCCTCATGCACTTAGACCAGGGGAAGGCAGAATGGCGCCCCCTCCAGATGTTTCTGGACTCTGACTTCCATTATCCCTGACCACTGGTCATGCTGCCTGGGGCTGATGAGATATGAACTTCAACAACATCTGAAAATGAACAAGCTGGGTACCCCTGACTTAGACCAATGGAAGAAGAGCCAGCAGATGAAGTCCAGGAGGCATACAGACAGAGAAGAAGGACAGATATGTCCCTTCTATTGCTGGGTAGGACAAAGTCAGTAGATGCACCAGGAGAACCCAGGAGCTTAATGCTCTCCAAGAGTCTGCAAGCCAAGACAAAGGGAAGGAATGCTAGTATGAGAGAACCCCATTCCAGAACCAAACCTAGAAACCCCACTGGACATACCCAGAAACAGAAGGAAGGAAGATTGGTTTGCCGATTTAGGTATTCTTGAGACAGGCAGAGCTCCACATCCGAGAAGGAAAAAACCTGAAGAGTTCTAAGACTAATATTTCAGGATTTAAGGGATTGCTAAGGAGCATCAAAATCCCATTCCTTCAAAGACTGTTGCACTTGAATCTTGAGATCACTGCACACAATGTGGTATCATATTCTGCTGGGGCTGGATGGGAAAGTGATAGTGGATAAACAGACCCTTCGTCAAGTCAAGGGCAAGACAAAGCAGATCAGAGCAAGCCCCTGGGCAGCTCCCAGTGTTCATTGCTCGCTCAGGTATTGATGACGTTTCCATCAAGAACCACAGTCATCTGAAGACTTAAAGAACAGACTGGCAAGGCCTTCCCTTCCAGTGGCTCTGTCTCATTGAGAGGGCTATATGCAATCTCTTAAGGGGCCTGTCACTGATTCTACAATCACATGTCGCAGATAAGCTGCTATTGGAGAGCTATATTTTATTGTGAACAAACAGTCCTAGAGTTAAACAACAATCTTCTTGGATTAGCAAGAATCTGGATATCTTCATATCTAGCTCTCATCAGTCTATATTTTGTCTTTTTATGGGTACCTACTATTATTTGAAGGGACACGGGTGGCGCTGTGGTCTGAACCACTGAGTCTAGGGCTTGCCGATCAGAAGGTCAGTGGTTCGAATCCCCGTGACGGGGTGAGCTCCTGTTGCTCGGTCCCAGCTGCTGCCCATCTAGCAGTTCGAAAGCACATCAAAGTGCAAGTAGATAAATAGGTACCGCTCCTGCGGGATGGTAAACGGCGTTTCCATGTGCTGCTCTGGTTTGCCAGAAGCAGCTTAGTCCTGCTGGCCACATGACCCAGAAGCTGTCTGCGGACAAACGCTGGCTCCCTCGGCCTATAGAGCGAGATGAGTGCTGCAACCCCAGAGTCGTCCGCGGCTGGACCTAACGGTCAGGGCTACCTTTACCTTTACTATTATTTGAGCAAGAGAGATTTCATCAAGCCTGGCCTGCTACTCTTGCAACCGAGTCCCTAAATTTAATGACGGGAGAGGAAGAAATGGCATGCTTATGAAGCTGAGCTAAACAATATTTTTAAAATGTATGTAGAAAAATTGTGGAAAGCATTGTCAGCATTTTCAGGTGCATATGTGACAGATGCATATCCAGGGCTCCTCAGCCCACTTCTGAAGGTGAGTTGGGGAGAAACAAGAACAGGAGATGAATGGGACTGCAGGTTCTTGCCATGTGTTTTTTCTATATTTCTGCAGAGCCACCCATATGCAGATGCCACTGTAGGCTGCATGTACACAGCCCCTTAAGTCAGTTCCCTGGAGTTAAATTTCCAAGGCCTTCCAGATGCACAGTTGCGATTATACAAATGTCATGCAGTGATTTGGACAGCTAACAACAAGGTCTCTGACTCACATGGGCTGTTTACAGAGAACCTCAGGCCACACAGAGCAGTTTCCTGTTGTGATAGATTCTAGTCCAGGATAGACCTCTGCATTCAGAGTCTGATCTCTTTTGACCTTTCTGCAAAAGTATGATCATTATTACAGAAGAACAGAGAAGCATTTTACATTTTAAGGAGAGAAGCAGCCTTTTAACTTCAGCTTGTTTTCCACTGAAGAAGGTAAAACTGGATTACAAGGCTACTGCCAGCTATTGGCTACAACAAATGTGCCAGGCGGGTTGTAAAGCTGACTTTATATTTAATGGGCATGTGAAAGATGAATGCTTGCAGCTCTTAGATTCATGACTATAACAAATTGTTTAAGACCTACAAAACCATAATAATCAGCATGCCAAAAAGGGTTATATACCCATCAGTTCTTGAAAAATATTATTTCTTAAGTTTCTAAATCTATTAGCAAATAAAAGTATGTTCAAATCCTTAGCACTGGACCTATGATGGCTTTTCCAAGGAGGTGCAGCAGCATCACAGAGAATTGGAAGGGTCAGAAACAGAACTGAGTATAACGTAGAGCTGAGTGTAAAGAATAATTTCTAGCATGAGGAAGGATTAAGCTGCCTTTAATGAAACACTGTCCACAAGACACTGAAGCAAAATAACTGTGTACTAGCTAAACTTTTGGTCATCAAATTGTAAGTATGTGAACATATTGAGGCAAATTAAGTGGGGACCTACAAAAACAATAAACACATGACATATGAAGACTGGCACAGGAACTCTAGAGCAGACATCATCAAAAGCTGTCGTTATGGGTCTTACCAAGTCAACAGGATCATCACTCAATACTCCCCAAGGAACTGGAAGAGTGGTTCATAGTTTGCAACATTCACTTTCGCTCTTAGCTTAGGGGTCAAGGCAATAAGTAACTGGGTGAACAATGTGTGTTGCCTGTGTGTGCATTTGCATGCATGTGGAGGAAACAAGTGGTTGTTACCCACCACAGAAGATCAATTGGGTATCAGTGCTGATATCCAATGGGCATTTAGCACTGATAATCAATCACCAGTGAACAATATTCTTTTTCAAGATACATATAATATATGGTGGTGGTGGTAGAGTCAGGGCAGAGTTTGAATCTTTTCTAAAAACTGCAGGTGCCTCACAAGGGATGTCTACTTCACTATTAGAGAAGCAATGGTCCAGAGCGGAAAAAAGATGAAGAGGAAATAAGATGTTGTCAAATATTCAATAAAGATGGGGGAAAGAAGGAGAAACAGCTATCTGCTAGGATAACTGGGAGATAGCCCCCCAAACAAAAACAAAACAAATGACAACTCCAGTGGGTTCAATTTATAGTGGACTAGACTGAATGTGGATTGCAGAAAGTGCCTCCCAGATGTAAGAGTAGTTGGGCAACTGAACGAAAATGCTACATGACATGTTATTTCCTGGATTACAAAGCAACCCTAACTGTTGATCACCACCTCTACATCTGAAGCCTTGTTGCCTCCTACTGGTCAGGAGGGCAGGTGGGGGGGGGGAAGTGCCAGCGCCAGGCTGGCGCAGCAGAGAGCTCAATCTGGCATCCCTTTAGAATACACATTGTTTCTACTGCTCCAATTTCACATCCCTCTTCTGCAAAGCGGCTGGATAAATATCCAGCAGATCCTTTGCCAGCCCAGTTCTCTGTACTGTGGTACCCTGGTTCCCAGCGGCTTAGCTGACAAACAAATTGGCTCCTGAACGCCGCAAACCTGGAAGTAAGTGTTCTGGTTTGTGAACGTTTTTTGGAACCTGAACATCTGTTTCGGCTGCTGGCATTGTTTCCGGGGCCAATCAGCCAATCAGAAGCCGCGCCTTAGTTTTCGAACGTCTTGGAAGTCAAACGAACTTCCAGAACAAATTGAGTTTGAGAACCAAGGTATTGTTTTACTGGTGGTCTGTTAACTATTCTATATGCTTTATGCTGTATTTGTGACTTTCTATTATGTTCTATCATGTTATTGTTATTTACTGTTTGTAAGTCGCTTTGTGATTCATTTGAATGAAAAGCGGCATAAAAATATAATAAATCAAATCAATAAATGTTCCTCTGCACCCCACCCTCAACACACCCATTTAGGAGCCTCTCATCAGTGGGAACATTGCCTGTGGTAGCTGTAAAATAGTCTGTGTCAGAGCCTCCCTGCCCCTCACAGAGATATCTCTGCTTAATCCAAACACCCAGCAGCATGGGTTGGGGGTTAAGATTGCTCCATTCGTGTCCCCGGGGGTATGGTAAGTCTCGAAGATTTGGCCTGTGTGAGTGGGAAAGGCAAGACTCTTGTGTTCCCTTCAATATTGAACATGAAAAATGGAATAGTGGAAGCAAAGTGCACTCTTGATGGGATGTGGCAATAGCTCCAATTGATAGCAACAGGAAATACTGCTTCTGACTGGGGTAAGTACAGCAAACAGTCAAGGAATATAAATAGGTATTCCTGGGGCTGCTCCTCACTCTGGAAGTTCTAACAACCCAAACAAGTCCTAGCCTGAGCAAATTATCCATGGCCAGGATGAGCATGAGGGTTTTTTAAAAGGCAAAATTTAGAAGATTCATTACTTATTACTTTGAAGTATTGTCCAGCTTACAATGTGGGGGATAGGGTGGTTTAAACAAGTAAAAGAAATAATGACAACATCATTATGATCACAAAGCCTTCATGGTGTCTGTTCATGCCCATGAGAACCAAATGCATTAGTGTCCAAATTAAATGACAAAACACTGTGTAAACACTTCTGCAGCTTGGGTCATACACAGTGTATACAAATCCAGCCAGCCTTTCCATTACAGACAGTTAAAGCCTAAAAATCAGCTTGAGAAAGAAGGCAAGCCAACAATTTCCACCACAAATTAACTACTTGGGTGCAATGCTTTTGTCACAGTTCCACATCCCAAGCAAAGGAGGTGCCAACCCTCCCTTATCCACTCATTTTGAAACCCTGGTTTCAGAGAAGATAGTTTAAACAGCTGGTCCTTGATCAACCATGGGCTCTCCAGCTCAGATGGGCAGTTGCTAAGACTTCAATACCAGCTCCTTGTACTGTAGGGACCAGTTTTTGATGCACCTCATGATTATAGCAAAACTGTTTTAGGATTTTTATTTCACGTGTGTATGTTCCACCTTGATCCAAATGTGTGCTTCATGGCTCCCGGCACAAGGCAGCATGTTCGTACCTGCAACTTCTATTGTCAGCACTTTCAAAGGTTAGAGGCAGCATGGTCCGATTTGGCAAGCTGCGTATCCTCTGAGCACAAACTCATTTTACAGGCACATAGGTTTTAGGAGGTACTTTCAAATAATTTAAATTATTTGCTGAAAATGGTGCCATGAGAGTCCAGGAACCAAACTATATACCAGCAACAATGTATCAGATCATGGATATATTGACAACCCCACTCCTCAAAATGACCACAATCTAATTTCCCACTTGTATTCATGCCACCAAGCATACCTGATCTGGGGCATGTGACAATAGCTAGTTAGTTAGTAACTCCTTGTGTTGCCTGACACTTGTTTGTGATCTAAGGGCCACCACCATTTTAAGGATAACTTTTATTCACTACAGAGCTATTTTGAGTACGCTATTGTCTACATTTGGGGCAGGATTCTAAATAATCTCCATTTCATGATGTTGCTTTTACCACCCATGTACTCTCTTGGGTCCACTGATTCGCTAATCATGTGCACTTGCAGATTGCTCTAGCTGAGAAAGGATAAATCCTGGAAGTGGTGATGGATGAGGAATAGTAGCCCTTCTAGAAAACAGTGGTAAAGTTAAAAGATCATTCATCTGCTTACATTTGGGTTCCAGATGCTGGCTGTTTCCGATCAAGCAGTCCTTGATATCGGCTCCACTCTCTATCACTGCATTATGGCACACAACACAGTTCTGTAAGCTGCACCTGTAATGCAATTATAAATGGGGCTTTATTATTATATTTGTTTTATTATTACCTTTATATCCCACCTTTTCCAAGCTCATGATGGCGTACACATTTGTCCCCCTCTCCATTTGATCCTCACAGCAACCCAGGGAGGTAGGCTCAGCTGAGAGCTAGCGACTGCCCCAAGGTCATGCAGTGGGGGCTTCATGGCTAATTGGAGATTTGAACCCTGGTCTCCCAGGTCCTAGTCCAGGACTCTTAACCACCACATCATGCTGGCTCTGAAATGCAGCAGGAAGTTAGACCAAGAACAGTAGTGACTCCTTGACCAACAATAGCACTGCTACTGCCACCAGGGGACAGGAACCATAACTGTATGGTCTCAGATTCCATCTCTGTTGTAAAAAAGGATCAGGTAGTAGGTGAGTAAAAAAACTCCCTGCCTGAGACCCTGGAAAATGACTGCCAGTCATAGCAGAGCAGACAATACTGATCTAGATGAACAAATAGCCTATCCTTGTATAAGGCAGCTTCCTATGAGCAGACCTGGGATATAAAACCTGCCTTGCTTCCAATTCCAGTCCTCTTCTTTCCCAGCCTGGGTGCTTAGTTGCTATGACAGAGCTCTGTTGCCAGATGTCACAAAGGAAGCATACAAAAGGACAAAGACAAGACAGTTGCCACCTTTCACATTCAGGATGCTTTTCTATTCGCAGCTTCTACTGCCTTGCAGAGCTCCCCCCACCCTTTTGTATTAGGGTAAATATTGCCACTGACTTTGTATTCATGCACACACAAATACCCTGCTATGTTAAACCAACAAAAGCCAAGGATATAAAGCCTGGAATCCTCTCTGGTTCAGGGATTCCCAATTGGTGCAACCTTGCACACTGTTTGCTAGAATAACAAGGACACAGCCAAAATAGTGAAAGGTATACTATCCTGCCAACAGTCTTTGCAAAAGGATGGTTTTAAAAGTCACAGTTAAAGAGTCAGAGGAGAAACAAGCAAGCAAGCAAGCACCTAATTTCAGCTCTCTCAAAATCATACATGTAAGTGGCACTATTCCTTTGCATCTCTGTCTCATGAGAATCCAACATCAGACAAAATATGGATTGTGAAAATCAGTGTTAGAAATATTCACTGGCATTACACACAATTTCCTTCTCAAACACATACCAAAGCATTGTCATATCATAGGCTTCTTGTCTGTGCACAAACAAGTACAAAAACAGAAAAGCTACATAGGCACCCAACTACTTGAACATATGTGATTTCATTATGTAACAGAATCATAGAATTGTAGAGTTGGAAGAGACCATGAGGGTCATCTAGGCCAACCCCCTGCAATGCAGAAATCTCAAAGCAAATCCAGAAGTTTCTATTCCATGTGGAAACAGAAGATAATAGCACACAGAAATTCAGAAACCATAATGCTTTTGGGATACTTCCAAAAGGCTGGATTTCTATGCAATTTCCCAGTGCTTTCCTTAGGCTCTTTCACAGTGAGACACAATTCATTAAAAAAAAAAATTATTAAAAGTTTTCTTGGTTTACAAAGGTATGCACAATGTCTCTTTTTTCAAGTTATATTTTCTATAGGTCAGTTTCATTTGTTGAGACATTAGGGTTACATTCGGAAGAAAAGGGGGGGAAGAGGTGGAGGGGGAAAGGCGAGTGGAGGTGGGGTCGGGAGGCGATGTTTCTAATTTGCTTAATGTATGTGTGGGGTTTTGTGTCAGCGTCGTTTGTGTGGGTTCTCTTTGCTATTTGCTTGTGTTCCTTTGGTGGTGAGAGAAGTTGCAGGGGTGCGGTTGCTTGTTTGTGATTGGCTATGGTGAACTTTGTTTTCGTGTGTGAGTGGGGTGTGTGTGTGTTTTTGAATCAGGTTAGCCATATTGATTTGTATGCTGTTGGTGGGTTCTTGTTGTCTTGTTGGGCTGTGTATGTGAGGAAGGGGAGTCATACCGGGGTGAAGGTATCTTCTTCCTATTTGTCCCCGTGTCAGTTTCAGTTTATTGGTTAATTTTTCTAGTAGGGCTGTTTCAGTGAGACACAATTCTATATTTCTTTTCATCACTTAGAATTGGGGGGAAAGTGTTAATAATTTTCACATTTTATGACATATTCTCATTTCTGGTTGAAGAAAATGACAACCTCACTTGAAAGGTAATATTCAAGCTTTTCATGTTTCATTCCCAAGTTGCCCACTTGCAGCTAAAGAAAGCTGCACTCAAGTCCCCTAGCACAGGATAGATTTAAACCCTGAGAAATTGCTCCCTCTATTGGTTGCCCTTGTCACTGTTCCAGTGGAACACGGCTGTCAAAGCAGGCAGATTGTCCTGTGAGCACAAGCAGCACATACAGGGCTTCAAATATCAAGACAGAGACCTTGACTGGACTTAATGAAAATTCGCAAGGATACGATCATAATGCCCTGGGTTGCTACGGAGACCGACTCCCATCTCAGTCAGACAATTGGGAACTGAGCTTCTCCAGTCAAAGCTGAGTTGACAATCCTCTTGTTGAAAAGAATTTAACTCCCTCTCTAATACATCATAGGGCTCAGAGAGGAATAGGCCTATGGTATGAAAAGGGAGACATTTTAAACAGGCAAGACTCTCCTTGCTGTAAGCCCAACTGCCTCCCCTCTCACACAGCAAGGCTGCACAGTTATGCATGATGGAGTCATCTAGCTCAGGTTGCCTTGGCAAGGCCTCTTATTGAGATGTTAATAGAGGGGAAAGGCTGTGTAGACAGCTCTCTCTCCCTTTGCTCCCTATCCCTGCTTCACTGATACAGCTGCTTCCTTTCCAACAGCTCCATTTACTGCATAGCAGTGATAGCATGAAGAGTATCTAGGATTCACTGGTTTACACACTAGAAACCCAGAGTGTTGTTGGGATTTTAAAAAATGCACTCCAAGTTCAGGTGCAGCCCTTGCAAGACACCCGTGGTTTGCCATTGCAGAGAATTGCAAACTATAACTTTCCAAGCTGAAAGTTTCTCAGTATCTTGATTCCAAGTGACTCTAAAACAAATGTCATGGAAAACAAATCAGAACACACACTCTCTTTACTGTTGAACTTACCCAAGCTTCTAAGCTGGCTTCATTTTTGATGCTAGGTTGTGATTTCAGGAGATACATAAAGTAAACTGCTCACCTCTATATTTTCAAAGGGCAAGTTCTTTATACCAGTATGCTTTGGTGTTACAAAATCTTTTACACTGGGAAAAACTGAAATCAATTAGTCTGCAAAGAACTTCCAGAAGCATCCTCTTAAGACATGTGGCAAACAGGCAAATACCCTCACTCTCTCCTCCATCCCTCCTCCACCACCTTTTTTAACAGGGAGCTTGAGGAAGAGTTCTGTGTTACTCAAAAGCTTGCTTAATGTTTTGTGGCTTTTATTTGGTCTAATAAAGGCATTCTAACACTGCTCTTGTTATTAAGAAACAAAATTTGGCTACTTTCAACATCAGTTGGGCTGAAAGAATCCGTGAAAAAGCAGAACTCTCATTCTGGATGTCAGATTCCAGCAAAACAAGGGAAACATATTTTCTAGCTCCAGGATGACAAAAGCTTACCAGGGCTGGAAACATTTGAAATTCAGTATCTATATGCAGGATTTCAAACACACACTGATAATTCTAAGCTCCCACTAGGGCCCTGCCCCACAATAGAGCAGTTTGGCCAGATTTTACCACAGGAGTGGAGAACAAATTGAAGACGTAAAACACATTTTCTGGGTGTTCCTTCCACTCACTGACAGATGTAATACAGCCATTTGGAAATTACTTGCAAATGCTTTTTTGCACACATTTTAAAAATCAAACTATAAAGACTGCCAACAGAAGAATTTTGTGTTTATTTTATTTCAAACTCCTTTCTGTCCCCCCCACCCCTGTCCTACCACTGTCAAGAAATAAGCTTATTTTCTTATGTGGTAAGCATCTGATTTCCTGGCAATTTGATTTCCAGTTTTGAGTACTGTATCCTTATAAAACTACAAATATAACATTAGCCTGTATAACAGCTTTGATGCTAGCAGTCACCTATGTAAGAATGTATCGGATAGAGTGGTTTCTAATAGGAAACACATTTATTGTTGCGAAAAGGACAATCTACATTTTCAGCACTGTGAAAGTAGATATCTTCTGATCCTAAAACCTAAAATCTGCAGCGCTCACCTTATTAACAAGTCACAAGAGATTTAAAGGTATACAAATTGGCCAATGTGAACACAAAATCAGCCTGTATGCTAATCATAATATATCGGTATTTAATGTCCATTAAATTCCGCAACTCAAGCTTTGTTTAAGAGCCATAGTCAAATTTCAGGCTGTAAAATCAATACAAAATAAAACACAGAAATCAACAAAGACATTACGAGACAGAATAGTACTTAATGTGCTGAAAAACCTGCAAGATATATTGTAATTATTATTATTTTAATAAGTAACGAGGGTGGTCTCTTTGCTTAATAAGTCTAAGGAAAATGATGAAATTAAAAATGTCATGCATGGGCAGAGTTGCTGCTATTAGAATTAATACACTCCTGAGGTTTCTTTTTGTCTTTGAACATGTGCCAATTAGTATACCTGTGCAAATACTGACAACTTGGCAGGAAAATGTTATCTAATTTTAGTTGGGAGGGTAAATGATTATGAGTTTCTTTGCAGAATTCAAAAGAGAAAGAGAACAGTCTGCCCAAACTCTTACTATTTTGTCATGGCACTGAAAATGACACATTAAATACATGGCACAAGCCCATTGGAAGATATTCCGTTCTGTTCCATTTGGAACTGTTTTACGTCTTTTGCAATTGTAGTGGTTTTGTTTTTATAATGGTATATTCAGTGGTTCCCAAGTGGTTTTCCCCACGGACCACTTAAAAATGGCTGAGGATCTTGGTGGACCAATTCATTATTTTTCTGCCTCTTGTAGCAATCACAATATACCATGAGAGGCGCTTTATGGCTTTTATTTGTATCTTTATTGCTTTTTTATTTCTTATATTGTATTGTATCTATTACAATTTGAATTCCACAGAATTCTATGGAATTCAAATGGCAAGTGAGTTCTTCACAGACACAGTGCAGACTGCCTGAAGGAAGCTTGTCCACATACCACTTTGGGAACCCGTGGTATATTTTATTGTTGTAACCTGTGAAGGGCAGATAAGAAACAATGTGTTTCGAAGTATACAGAAACAAGACAGTAACAAGATCTCATTATCGAAATACAGAATGGAGAAATGGGAAAAATATGAAAACAGCATTCACTGATTTTGAAATACTAGTTGTTAATTGGAACAATTCCAAAAATGTTATTTAGAATTCACTGTCAATTTGCTATCAGTTAATTACTAGTATGAAACAAATCTTTAAGTGGAGAAAATATGCTTGAACAAAATTGTTGCAGTGCCTGACTGGGATAAAATCTGTACTAAATGTTTTGATATGTCAGTTAATATTAATATGAGGGAAACATTATAAAATAATAATAGTATTTGAGCCCCAACAAACTGAAAACTATGATTATGTCATTCATAAATGCTGGAGATGTGATCTATTGTGTGACAATGTGTCATGGAAATGTTTTCTGACATTACAACGTACTTGCTTTATTGGATGGAATGGTGAGAGATAAACATGACATGTTCACCTCTCCTTTATTAATAGTGGGTGGAATTCAACTGGTGCTCTTGTGCTCGTGGAAGAGGAGGGGAGGCATTTTTGCCTCTCACAAACACTCTGCAGCTCCCACTGAAAACTAGCTCCAAGGAGTTGGGGAACCCTCCAGGACAGGGTGAAGAGTGGCACAAGGGGCTATAGGGAGAAGGGGGAACTGGCAAAAACCACCTCTCTGTGCTGTTAGTGGATACCACTTGATCGCTCCTATGACAGAGCACGAGACTCTTAATCTCAGGGTCTAGGTGATGGGTTCATGCCCCACGTTGGGCAAAAGATTCATGCATTGCAGGGGACTGGACTAGATGAGCCTTGTGGCCTCTCCCAACTCTACAATTCTATGATTCTACATGAGATCAAAAGCCCTTTCTTGAGCAAAAGGGCATCAATTGGAGGTGGCCAACTGATTAGTTGCTAAAAATGGGCACAGGCCAAAAAAACTACAATTTAAAAATGGTTCTCCAAAGAATGGCACATTGTACAATTGTCTAAACTTACTGAGATTGTGAAACTTGGGATAAGGAAGCCAAAAATTGGAAACTTTTGTGAAAACATGGCATCTGTTCATTAAATTTGGAAGGCTATGTATACATATCAATATGAATGTTTATACAGGTTTTTAAGTTCAGTAGCATAATTTGTATTCTTTTTTTGTTTTGTTTGAAAGGCTTTTAATTTTTAATTTTTTTTAAATAATGAAAAAGATAACAACCACAACAAAACTGTGAGGCACCACAGTTTGACTTAGAACTGAAATTACAACTAGGAGTTTTGATCGGCTTCAAGCAAATCCAAGTAGTTGAGCTGGTCTTCTCTGGAGAGGAAGGAATTTAGCCCAATTTTTTGAGACTAATGCAGACACAGCCATCTGATGCTACAATATGTTAATGTGTTGACCAGGTGTGATAGAGAGAAAAAGGGGTTGGGAGTCTGACTTTTGAGAGAAATGGGGGGGGGAGCATGGAGAAGAGGAGTGATGACCAAGAAGTTGGTGGGGGGGGGGTAGATTACAAGGATTTAAGTCTTTAAAGCAGAGACCACCTAACAAGATGACTCTGAAATGCTTCTAATTTCAGTAAAGCCGCAACCCACCCCCTCCCCTCCCCCATGCCTCCATTGTAAACAACTAATCCCAGCAGAAAACAACAGAGAGTAAAATGTATACTCATTCTGCAGCATTCCAGGCCTTGCTTTATCTTTTATTTATTTTTCTAAGAGGTCAGAGATTGTTTGAAAGAAGGGGGAGGGAGGGAGGCAAAGACACAGGCCATCTCTTGTGTGGGCTTGAAGGAAGCTGTTTTAAAGGCAATGTCCAAGAACATACAATCTGGAGTTTTTATAGCAGAGCAATCCCAGGCCTCTCTCTCTCTCCACCCCCCCCCCAATATTTTGTGGTAAAGCTACACAGCTTTAAACCAAAGGACAGGGTGGTCGATTACTTCGGAAAGAAATGTAAAGAATTGGGAAATAATTCCTTTTCCTGTTGAAACTATAAATAAGGAAGGCTGATTTACACAGTGCCAGGACTGCTGACTTTCAAAGCTTGCTATCTGTCTATAAATCAAGTGCGTTGAGGGAAGTTAACTCTATACTTAAAGAGAGAGAGAAAAGCAAAGCCTCCACCACCTAAAGGTAGCGAGAGAGCCAAGGAATTGTGGTCTTCTATTCTCTTTAGCCCCAGAAAAATGCATCTGAGTGAAATCAAACATAGTGTGGAGGAGTGGGGGAATGGGAAGGGCGGGAGACTAAAATTTGCAGTGTTCAGCACACAAGGAACAGGCTGCAGAAATCCAAAACACAGCCCATAATTACAGGCTACCCGCCAATTATTTAGGACTCAGTGATTAAAGTAATGAACAGCCATGGAGGAAAAGGAGCTTAGATGACTGAGGTCAAGACCTCAAGCAGAGCCCCAGACCTAGACTCAGCTACCCAAAAAGGTATGGATGACAAACCCTTGCCTTGCAGCCAGTCTACAGACATGGAGAAGCACAACACATCTATTCTTTTATGTGGTGCTTTTAAATGCCAGCGTAGTGGCTAATGGAGCAGCAGCTATCTATTATTTGACACAGGGCAAGGCTGGCAATGTGGCATACTTCAATAAGCCCTGGCTGGATTTTGCACAAGGGCTTATGCTGCTCTGAAGAGTTGTGAAGGAATATGTGATGAATCATTCAGCCCAGTAAGGGGACAGGAAAGTGTAATTAGCTATAACTTGTAAAGTTTTCATCCTTTTGGTCAAAATTACTGCAAGTTTGGAATATGCATATTTCATGTCAGAACCTGGGATAGTCTAGAAATCTTGCAGGTGTATTGAACACTCAGCCTCTTAAAATATTCTTGATCAACCTGTCTTAGAGCTGGTGTCTGTGTCTCCAGAGGACTTGATGTCCTAGAAAACTCTGACATCTATATCAAGGGTGTCAAGACTGGCTCAACATTTCAATGCTCCTGAGGGAACCACAGATCTTGCCATGTACTGTATTATATTGGCAGCCCCACAGATGTGGCAGGATATACAGTGGATTTTTAAATTCCATACAAGCCTGGAATCTGCTAACCTGTATTGTGATGGGACTAGGATGTTGTTACCTTTGACTGCTTTTTCAGGGCATGACTCTCAGGGACTATTGATCTATGGATCTGACTTGTTTCCGGAACTCAGAATTGCTCACTTAATTCACAAGTTTTCAAGGTAATGATGTAGTCAGTTTCTGGAAAAAGGTCTAATATAACACAGAGGCTGTTGGTACAATTGCTCCTAAGTGCTTCTCTACCCCACTCTGAAGCCACCCATAATTGTAGTTTTAGTCAATTACATTGCTTACAGAGAAGCAAAGCAGCAGCAAGAGTGACAATGCAAGTTTGAATCTGACCAAATATGCTACAGAGCCAATTAGAAGGGCATAAAAATCACCAACACAGTTATGCCCAGAAGAGCTGTTCCAGTTGGTACAGAGACTATGTTTCTCATGTTTGAATAGTATGGCATTTAAAGCTAATATGGACTTTTTTTTGCAAAGCAATTTGCAGATAAAATAATTCAAGCTTACTTTGATTATTGAAGCAGAATCCAAAACAGAGATGTCACAGTACCTGCTTGTCAGAACTGCTTAGATACATTTCAGTTGTTTACAAAATATGTTTATATTCAGGAATTATTAGCGCAGTTGTCAAAACCCTGTCCCTAGGTTATTTCCCAACTGCTTAACACAGTAACATTTATTTCAGCTATGTATTGGTTACAATGTTTGTGTTACTGGAACATCTTATCTTTGATCATTGGATCATGATGGAAAGGCATTTTATTCTTCCTCGTGTGGTCAGATCATTACTTTTGAGATTATGTCCCACAGACCTCTGGATCAAATTTAACTCCAAGCACTCATTGCAATGCACTCATTGCAATGCACTCTCCATCCTTTCACTTTTCTGCCTAAGAGCAGAACATATTTCTTTTTTTAAAAAACACCTGTTCAAAAAACAGCATGAGAATTTCTTACTGTGACCACTTGCTGAATTCAATAAGGCAATAAAAGCTATGGCACTGTTTTGGGAAATAGCTTAATGTTTGCAGTAACAGCAGACCCCATCACCTTCTACTCTCATATAAAGTACCTCCATGTTTCATATGCTTGATTTGGGGAATTATCCATTCAGATAAGTTCTCTTCAGATTTAGGTGCCATTCTCTAACTTTAAAACAGAGTGCAACAGCCTTATGACTTGGAGGAGGGGAAGAGAGAGAGAAGTCACATAAGTGCTGTTATATTTTCATTACTTCTTGCAATATTTTCAGTTATGTACCTTCATCGTTGCTTCTAGCAAAGTGCAATAAGCAGTTCTGTAGAACTCTTCAGTGTAAAATGCATCATGTAAAATAAGGAAGGATGGGGGCAAATGTCTCAATTCTTCAAGCGGGGACTTGGTCTTTTGGCAGGGCAACAGCATCACCTCCTCTCCCATTAAATCCAGTGGGCATTCCTACAAGCTTATGGGCCATCATGCAATGGTTCTGGGTGGTCTGCTAACTAGTGTCTTTCATAATGGTGAAGGACATTTAAGGTGTCAAGAAGCGACATTCTCTATTAGTATAATGCAGTGCAGAGCTCATCCTGGAGCTCCAGAGGCATAGTTGGCCAGGCCCAACGCCAAAGCAAGCATCTTGCTGGCTGTTTCTTGTCTGTCTTTGGCAAGAGCGGCTTTGGCGTTAAATATAAATCTTATATGTAGAATATTTTTGTCCTTTTTAAGTGGTGGACATCTTCCACAAAGCCCACTCAGTATAAACAGGGAGTTCCAAATTTGTGCTGCTTCAGTTTTGTGGGGCAAATGCTTTCTCCAGAACAGAAACAAATTCTGGTTCACATTAATGCCAGAGCACTTTGTTCAGTCCATACTGCCTGACTGATGGCAAAGTGTCCTCCAGAAAGAATCCACCATTTATCACTGGACATAAGTAGCCTGCATCAGTGTGTCCAATATGATCACCCTTAGTCTAGCCCCACAAGGAGCATGCCAAACTGGCAACTGAAGAGGAGGCATTCCTGTGACAGTTACCATCCTAGGATGCAGACCACCACAATATAAAATGTTTTGATCATCTCCACATGAGTTCCACATTATTTGCAGCTTCGCAACTATGAGGTTGGAAACAACTTCATTTTCTCATTCCTACTCAAGAGGGATTATGTTGTAAAATATATTTTATGATGCCACACAAATATTGCCTTGGCAGCAGGCTTGTTCCCTTGTACGTGTTATACAAGGTGGGGGTGGGAGAAAGCTTCTGTGCTTGTACCCCTATAAATCCCCAATACCACCCTGGGCTTAATTAGAACTTTCTTCAGATCGCTCGCAACTTTGTACATCAGGTGCTGATTTGGCACCATCGAGGAAACAACTCATAAACTTCACAATCAATCTGCAGTTAGCAGCCAACTCTTCTTGCCTTGCTGGTTGGGTTTTTCTCTCCCCTCCCCCGCCCTTGTACACATTCTCATAGAAAGTAGCATTAAATTGGAGACATGTGGTAGGCGGCAGCAGAGCTTAACTAGACACATGTGCTCTTTCTCCCATCAGCCTGCTGCCTAAAGAACAGTGAATGCATCTACATCATTCACTCAGGCAGGTAACTGAAAAGGTGCTTTAGAAAAAACATCACCACCACCAAGCAGCAGCTCATTTCCTAACTATGACTGACTGTAGAAGGTCCCAGATATTTCTATCCCATTTTTCCATATAAAATACAATTGAGGCAGCTAACAAACAATCAAGAACAATAAAATAATGTAAGCCAGCTCACAGCAGCAGCTTCAGTAGGAGTAAAATCTTTATCTCCCAAAACGTTTTAATTGAAATAAAGCCACAGCTCATCTGAAAGTGAACAGTGATGGGACCAGGTGTACTGGCCTTTGTAGAATGTTCCAGATTCTGGATGCCAAATATATAATCTAGGTTGTGTTCAAATATTGTTGCTTGTTCCTCCCCAACCCTTGCAAAACTCCCAACATCTTATCCAGGCTCTTTCACCTCAACATCCTTGTCTGACCACACTGATTCCCATCACAATGTTCCTTAGCATTTAAACTGAGCAATTCTCTTGGTGCACTCCACTGAATGAAAAGGAGCTATACAAAAGGACAGGGCTTGCTTTCGCAATGCCCATTCATTTTCAAGCAGCATGAGCAGAATTTCCCCATAGACTGTGCCCTGTGGCAAGGGTGCTATTTGGATTTTGTGCCTCAGACACCAAAGTGCCTGTTCACTTCCTCACACTTCCCTCAAGTCATCATCCCCACAAGTGACCTCCCTTGTCTGTTTTATCACAATACCAAGCTTTCAAGTCACCAGGCCCTTCAGATCTCTACCCAACCCTTGTCCAAGATTTTATCCTCACCTGTTCCTTGAACCTGTAAATTACCTAATTAGGCAAGTTACCTCATTTAACAAGTGTCTAAAGTACACAAAGTATACAAAGAGGCATAGCACTACAGTGGTACCTCGGGTTACAGACGCTTCAGGTTACAGACTCCGCTAACCCAGAAATAGTACCTTGGGTTAAGAACTTTGCTTCAGGATGAGAACAGAAATCGCGCGGCAGCGGTGCGGCGGCAGTGGGAGGCCCCATTAGCTAAAGTGGTACCTCAGGTTAAGAACAGTTTCAGGTTGAGAAAAGACCTCTGGAACGAATTAAGTTCTTAACCCAAGGTACCACTGTTTTAATGAACAATACCTCAAGCGAACTTCATATTGTATCGTGCTTGTGAAGCTCACCCACTTGCATTCCCCTTGAAGAATATGCAAGTCAAGTGATCCTCCACAATTACATATTTTCAGATGGAGACCCTAGTCATGCAGCATATCTGCCTGATTGGTGAGGACAGCAAGCATGAGATCTCTACATCATCATGTGCCATTAGTGTGTCTGGCTCACACATTCTGTGAGATGTCTGTGAGGCGGAGGGGCTTCCACTGCCATCAAAGTGCAAATCAGGGCAGTGATTCTCTCTGGTCCCTTAACTGGGAGGGGACGTGTTTAAGTGGCTGCTAAAGATTTATTAGGTTCAAGCATCAAATGTATTTTTACACACCACAAAAATGGAGGTCAATATGGATTATCTCGACTAGTTCTAAAAATGCAAGAAAACTGCAGGAGTAGAAGTCGTCTCTCATTCCTAGATTGAGTGTTCTATTAACATGCTTATAGGCAAAAACTCTATGCCTTCACTTGGGAAAACAACAACAACAAAAAATGGCCCAGAAAGTACTTTGTTGATTTTATCTTGTCTTTTAACACTTCTATCCCAATGGATTAACCATGCAGACCCAGAGGCAAACATTTTATATACAAACATAGCCAGCTTAAGCCCATGGCATCTTGGAATGCAGCCGAGCACATCCAGTGTTTTAAGTAATACGCTGAAAATAAAACTGACTAAATTATACAATAAGAGCAAAGAGCCTGCCAAACATGTTACTGTTACCAATGACATCAGTTTTACTCTGATGACATTCACTACCACTTGTCATTTGGCAAGCAATCTTCCCAGATGTGCTGTGCATGCCACATGATAGGCAAAGCCAGCTCAATGCTGTGAGAACTTGTCTAGAAGTTCCCAATGGAACGGCTACAGTCTCCTGCCCATGTTATAGTAGCAAACTGAGTATTTTTAACGTGGAGAATAATTATAAATTGTAGGGATCTGTGACAAGTAGCAACAGAATCCCTTTTCAAGGAGTTGGTTCAGCATGAGACTAGACACCTAGACATTCCTATTAAACAATGCACAGATAATTTGTCAATTGAGTATCCCTGAGGTGTTTCCTCTACATTCCATTTTACATGTCAAAAACTGAAATTTGGGTAAGACCTTGATGTTTCTGCTTCACTGTTTTTTCCAACTTAATGAAATTCAAAATTAGCAACTCCAAATGTGGATCTCTCTAGTACTATTGACTAAACTTAAGCTTGGGAATATGCAAGTTTGCCCTTTATCAACTTTGCTTCCAAGATAGTATATCATTGTTCCTTCCCCATCCGCTGTCTGATGTTCCATTTCCCTTGCGAATCAGCATACTTCTTGTGAATCTCCCACCTCTAGCCGTAACATATGTTAGAATCTGCAACATAAGTAAGAGCCACCACAGTGACCACATTTATGATCTTTAAACAGGACCACCATTTTCTCCACTTTCTACATGGCTATGGAATATCTAGGTTTTCATGGATTTGTTATCCTGACACCCAGTTTGTCTCTGAGTGCAACTAGTTGTGGATCATTCTGGGGTTCTAGAATCAACTTTAATGCTACAAAAAAGAGGCTCACTTGCTCTGGCGAAAGAAGCAGTAAATGGAATAATATGAATGGCATCTTGAAGCTATGCTTCTATTAAGATTTTCTCTCCCTCGCACCTTCTGATACTGTGCAATAATCCTTGACTGGTCACAACAACTGGATTTCAGGCTACAGAAACCCAGGCAGATTACCTACTGTTAGGGGTGCTTGGGGTGGGCTGGGGGAGAGTTGCTTCTATTTAGCTGAACTAGCTTTGATGCAGAGATTGGCTATTAACTCACCAGCTTCTTAAGGCAACCACAATAGCACAGCTTCTGTGCTCACTGCTCATTGCAAGCCACACTCTTCCATTGGTCACATATGTTGCAGAAGGAGCAGAACAGAACCAATGAGAGAGCTTGAAGCCAAGGGTCACCTTTCAGTTATTGCCAGGGGCCCGTAGCTGTTTGCATGGTAAGCAGCCTAAAAACAGAAGACTTAAGTGCCAAACACTTAATCATGACTCCTACCTTGCCACACTTTAGCAAAAGTAAAAAAGCCAACACCCATTTCCCAGCTGCTGTAATGATTGAAGGACAGCCATGTGGCTACTGTGCACTGTGCATGGATACACCTGGCTGGCAAGTGAATAGTCTCTGCAATGTGGGTAGCAGTTTCTTCCTGGCTGCACAGCTCAGTGCAGTCATTTGTCACTGAGCCCTTGGGAATGTCCACAAGGAAACACGGGCATTTTCTACGCTCCTGCCTGTCACCTGATTTGCCAGCATCTCTCAGCACTTATACTCTTCTATAAATTACTTTCCATAACAGCTTTTACCAGCTCACCCCGCCTGCTTGCCAAACCTGGTCAAGCATGCCTGTCATTCAGCACATATGGAACTTGCGTTAGTTTACTGCCTCCTGAAATGGAAGAGCAAGTGGTGTAGTGAGGAAAGCGTTAAGGAGAGAACTGATTATCTCACTTAGCTATATTGGATTCTTTAAAAAATAAAATGCTAAGGATTACTTAACCAAACTAGGAATCTAGACTTGATGTAAAAGAGAACTGGCTCATCGTTGCTGAGTACTACAAAATAACTATTTCTGTCATAGCAAATCAATGGGCACATGCACTCTAATTAAAAGATCAACATTATTAAAGAGTTGCCGTGATGCAATTCTAAATGTCTCCACATTTCTTTATTGTTGAAAACAGCACTCTAGGTTGAAAACATGCAGCCAGGTAAAAACTCTCAGGTGAGAAAGTGAGCTAAACCACAACTCTAAAGAGAAGATCCTATCTGTTATTTGTTGCTGAATTCCTGATTCATTTCATGAAGGCCAAGCAGCACAAGGGCTATTTTGAGTTGATGGGATTTCACATATACCTTTGAAGAAATACTCAATCTAACACAGAGGAGCTCTATCAGAGGGTGAATCGTGGACAGCAAAGCAGATGCGTAATGGAGTTTTAAAATATTTAATAATTAGAATAGTGTAGGAAAATATTGTTTAATGCCACAGCAGAAGGTACAGAATAATTTCACACATGACGTATTCAAAATATTTCCCCACCCAATGAACAATCAGCTTTTGATATTCACTGCTAAATGTAGTATTTAAGGCACCCAGAGCCATTTTGTTTGTCAAATGCAGGGTGCTAAATTAGAATAATAATAATAAAAAACCTGCAGTTACTCTTTAAAATACCCCGTTTGTTTATACCCTGGAGATCCTTATATCCCAAGCTTTCCATTTTCATCAAAAAGCTATTTCTCTCCAAGGTAAAACTTTCAACAGAATACGAGTGCCATTTATCAAGTGTAATTCATGGCACCAAGACTGTGTGGGATCAATTTACAAATGAACGAAGGCTAGCCATTACTTTTGAGCCAAAGGATTTATGATGTACTCAATGTTTAGCAACTGGGTACCACACTCACCTGTAGTTATTTTTTTAAGTAGTGTTCTCCAGAGATCTGACATCTTTTGCTTCCTCCCCTCCACCCAAACATGTGGCTGTGAGAACCAACTTCATCTTTTTCAGGGGTCTCACCACTCTCATGAGAGCTATGAGTAAATGTCAAGCTTAAGGAAAAAGGAGTCAATAGCTTGTAGGGTTTCCTATTCACTAGTGCTCAGAGGAGGCTGCTCTGTAAAGGGAGGCAGAAAACTGTCATGGCAGCTGCCATTTAGGTAACCATTTGTTTTTTGTTTTTTTAATATGGAATGCTTCATGAATTTGCATGTCATTCTTGCACAGGGGCCATGCTAATGTTCTTTGTATTGTTCCAATTTTAGCATATGTGCTGCCAGAGCAAGCACAGTAACCATTTGTTTTTATCAAGGGATAAACTATGCTGAAGGACTGGAAGGTCGGTGTATCAAAGACTAAGGAAAGCCCTGGGAAAATCCACAGACAGAGGCTGCAAACCTTGGGGAAAATCTGTGTGAGTCCTCCATAAACAAATAATAAATGCTGCCACTTTGCATTTGTGGAGTGTATGGGGTGTTAGGAGGACACACCATGCTCCTTTTGGGGTAGTTTGTCCACCTTTGGTCCCCACCCTGCACTCATCTCTCACCTGTGGCTGATGGAATTGTCAGCATGTGACGGCAGCCACACCCCAGAAACAGCTTCAACTGGCCAGCTAAAGCAGGTGAGGGTAACTGATGGGTCTTAAACCCTCAGTGAGTTAGGGACTTCTCCTGCATGCAAAGACAGGCTATGGTGGATTGAGCAGATGAGACTGATAGTGGGTCCAACAGTCAAGAAGATGGTTTCTACATGTACTGTAGAGGTAAGTGAGGTACAGATGGGGCTCGCCAACCTAGAAAGGTTGTGGTTGTGCTAATGTAATGTTCACCGTAGTGCTACATTGAATGCAACCCCTTACCTTTGCAACTTAACACTTACTGATCTTTCATCATTTTTCTTTTGGTCTTGGGAGATGAAAGCTTCTGTCCTGGGGTTTTCAGCCAAGATCAAGTGTGCTTGGAATACTCTTACTTCAGCAGACATTGGTGAGTCAGTAACCAAAACTTAAATATGTCAAACCACAAAAAAATTAAGAAAACTACCTACCCTTCCTCAATCCTGACAGAGTTCATGATGATACAGTTAGTAATTTTAACTTTGTCTTTGATCACACATGCAGTACCAATGACAGAATGTTTAATTGCCGTTTTCTCTCCTAGTTGTGTTGATGCACCTACAATGCTGTCAGATCCAACCTTGAGAGGAGTAGAAAGAAAACATAGTTAAATTTCCTATTTACCTTTTATGGGTGCTGCTAGGTCCAATGAGCACAGAACAGATACAAAGGACTCATGGAAGCTTAAATGAAAACCAGCATGGAAGAACAGTCCCTTACAGCAGACTAGGAGATGGGAACCCAGACAGATATTTGATCTCTGAAAAAAGCTATGCCTTCCCCATGTCATATGAAACATGTTTGTGATCCAAGAGTCTTTTCCACATAAACAAGGTCTGTTTATTTCTTTTCAGTGCTGTAGAACTAAAGAACTGGCTCCAGCATATGAGTCTTAGCACTGAAGAGGGTGGTGCAATCTTTGCTCATGCAATCTTTGCATATGTATGCACTACAGCTAGTGGCACCGCCCACCCTGTGGAATGCCCTCCCATCATATGTCAAGAAGATGAGTAATTATTTCTCTTTGAGGAGACATCTGAAGGCAGTCCTGTATAGGAAAGCTTTTTAAGGTTTAATGTTTTACTATGTGTATATATGCTGGAAGCCGCCCAGAGTGGCTGGCGCAACCCACTATAACAAACAAACAAACAAATACAGCTACCATAGTAGAGCAATGGTGTCCAATGATCAGAGTCTTTGGCTACCACCCTAAAATCTATGAGGAAGCAGGAAAAAGCATAATACTACTGTTGGTTGCTGCTCTCACTTAGAATTTAATACTTTCTAATACATCCTGCTGTAAATGGTAATTGGTTGCATTAGGTGGGGAAAGACAGATCTATCTGACTGAATGCTTACCCCAAGATCCACAAATATGATACATAACAACGATGCCTGTCTGATGGATCAGTTTGAGAGAGGAGCTGACGACTTGAAGCTGGATGCATTCTGGCCCAGTCTGTACAATTATATATTGGATAAATAAGCTGAGCTATGAGTGAGCCTTATGCCTGTAGGCATGCAAGCACTTCCCTTTTCAGTGCACCTGAATGCAGTGTGGTAGTTTTCAATTAACCATAGTTTCCAATATCATCCGAACTAGGAAACTATGGTTACTAGCCTCAAAACAAACCAGCATCTTAAACCATGCTTGAGTGTTTGTTTAAGATCTTGTCTTTTTCTAAAGTTGGTAACCACAGTTTCCTGGTTCAGATGAAATGGAAAAATATGGTTAATTTGAGACTTCCATACTGCATTCAGGCACCTGGGCATAGCCATGGGGGGCAGAGGGGGCAGCTGCCCCCCCAGCTGGCCCCCTAAATCAGGTAAAGAAATAAATATATTTAACTAACTGACCAATTGTGTCACAGATAGCTCTGTTCTGCCCTCCTCCCAACATAAAGCCCCCCCCCCCCAAAAAATCCTGGCTACGCCCATGTTCAGGCATGCTGCAAAAGGGTGTGGCTGCATGCATGAATACAATTATCACTCATATCTCAGCATAGTAGGTCCAAATACAGTCTCTGAGAACTTTCATTGTACTAGACAGACAGTTAATATGGAAGGAAATCATGTAAACTAAGGACTTTTTTGTCCCAGCACCCCATATACAGAGATGTTGCAACTCACCAGACCTCTGTCAATTACTTGTGCAGTACAGTGAACCAGAGGTTCTTCTGGGCAAAGCAAAGACAGCATTTTAGGAACCTGAAAGATGATATCCAAAGTCACAAGTTATAATCCATTGCAGAACTGGGATAAAAATCTACACCCAAAGGGCTTGTTGCAACAGAACAGTCCTCAATAGGTACAAAAAGATAGCAAAAATTGTATTTATCTGATATATATCAGGAGGGAGTTCCAAAGTGTAGCTGCCACCATGTTAATAATCTGATTTGTACATCATATGTAATGAATCTCCTGATGCGATAGTATCTGAAGGAGTGCTCCTGCAGACTGAAGTGTTTGTCTAGGTATATATGTGGTGAGATAATCTTTTGGGTGTCTTAGGCCTTTTTTTTCAGCTGGAAGTCTCAGGTGGGCACCATTGCTATTTTAAGAGACCAAGGGAGGTGTTCATGGTGAGATAGAAAAATACTACTAGTCCTAGTTAATTAAAAGCAAGCAATATTATTAGAAGCAATATGCTGTGTGACTAGAGAGGTATGACCTAGAGCTAGGGATGGATGTGTTGGGGAAATATTGGGGCACCATCAATTTTGGTTCTCTCAGTTTCTCATTTTTCCAATCTGAAAGTCAGTTATCTGCATCTTTTTTGTCAATCCTCACAAAATTTCTTCAGCATTTTAGTGTGAATTTCTCCTAATAAACCCCTTTTTGTATGCAGTTTTGACTACTATACACATATTTGCAAGCACTTTCACCTACTGTTATGCATTTTTGTATACTAACTTCACTAATTTTGTACCCACTTTCCCCTGATATATGCAAGAAGATGTAGCAGAGGACCATGCAGAGAACAAAGGGAGAGGGGCTGCTGAACTCTTTCCCTTCCAGCCATTTCCTTGCTCAAAACTGTTCCACCACTAGCTGCTTTCCTGCCCATCTGTAGGAGAAAAGGTGCAAGAGCTTTGTGAAGCTTTAAAATGTGTACCCCAGTTAAATAATGCAAAAATTGTCAACTAAAAGGACACCATTCCTGCCTGTTGCCTGCATGAGAAAATGAAAATAACTATCTAAGAGGCAACTATCAGCTATGCACCTAAGAAATGAAACATTCCAAACAACCCAGGAGAAATTTTTTCCTATGCTAGTTCTGCTACCTAGATTTACACATCAGAAGTTGAGTAGAAAAACTCAATTGCTGCTAGATAGAAGGCAAGGACCAGGCATGAAGAAGACACGGAGTGTGCAAGAGACAAAGGCCCCTCCTCCCCGGTTACTATTTTGGGCTAGCTCAGGATCAGGCAGTTGTTAGGTCACTTTTTGTTCCATGTTGAAGGCCTGTTTTGCCCGTGTAAGTGCTAGAGACCTTGTGCATATCGCTGGACATATTTAGCCACCTTGCAGACTTAAGAGATGAGGAGAGATGGCGCTGTGGGTTAAACCACAGAGCCTAGGGCTTGCTGATCATAAGGTCGGCGGTTCAAATCCCCGTGACAAAGTGAGCTCCCGTTGCTCGGTCCCAGCTCCTGCGCACCTAGCAGTTCGAAAGCACGCCGAAGTGCAAATAGATAAATAGGTACCGCTCCGGCGGGAAGGTAAACGGCGTTTCCGTGCGCTGCTCTGGTTCACCAGAAGCGGCTTAGTCATGCTGGCCACATGACCCAGAAGCTGTACGCCGGCTCCCTCGGCCAGTAACGCAAGATGAGCGCCACAACCCCAGTCGGACACGACTGGACCTAATGGTCAGGGGTTATTATTTAAAGTACTTACAGGCTACTTTTGGGGGGAAATCTCATGAGGCAGGAAACAATGAGATGGGATACTTTAAGATACATTGGAAGACTCAAAAATTGTAAGAATACAGCATTGTAAAAAAAGTAGTAGTCAGAATCAGTGGCAAAGGCTGTTAAAGACAGGCCATCTGGAATACTGTATATGAGTTCTCAATGTATGTATAGGAGAGGTGTGTAGCAAGAATAAGATTTAAGACATAAGGGTAGATAGAAGAGCATGATCTCTACCAGGTCAAACTAATGCTGACTGTAGTAAATTCCAGGTGCTTCAGTAAATGCATGAAAGAATAGGAAAATGTTCTGTTCCACGATAGTCACTTCTTCAGAAGAGCGAGTAAGATACACAGGTAATGTGCATACTCAAGGCACAATCCTCAGTTAAAATATTGGAGCCCATATAGTAGCATAAAAAGTGGCCAGAGAGAGCGGCTATACATAGAAAAAGGAGATATGAAAGATAGAGCAGTACTTGCAAGGAGTGCCAGGGTCAAGAGAAGGTTTAGCTTAGCTTTTCAATTTTTCTGAAGAAACCTACTTCCTGTTCTTGGAGCTACTCCCTCCTGCTGCCACCTGCCCACACAAAGGCAGCGGCAAACTTAAGAGGTCAACTGAAAACAAGTAAAACATTTCCTGACTGCAAGGGCAGGGAGGTAAACTGCTGTTCTGTTTCTGCTGCTGAAGCATTAACAGCTGTTTCGCAAGTTACTGATAAAAAAAGAATATACTGTGTTCACATCTGTACATGCATCTCCTTAATGGTGTGGCTTATGTGTGGTGAAGCAGAAGCTAATCTCTCCCCCCATGTGATGGAACAGGTATACATGTACCCACTCCAAACCTAACTATGCAACATGCACACAAAGGGTGCAAAGAAAGCAGTAATATGCGAAGCAGGTTTAAGAGAATAACGCTGCAGGTAAAGACTCTGGTTTCTGGGGGAAAAAAATGCTGACTTTGACATAATTTTTCTTGTACCAGTGGACTAAATATGCTCACAAACAAATGAGTGAATGAATCTCCACAAATTAAAGCAGAAAAAGTGGGGCAGGGTGTGTGTGCAGATCGAACAAATACAGATTTTTAAAAAGGAGCACCTCGAATCAAAAAATGAAAAAACAAAATCAGAATGTTAGAAACAACACTCCCTTTTAAGGACTCCTCATTGACTTTTGCTGTGATGTTTTCCCTCGGCATAGTTTCCTTAATAATGTTACCATCTTGGAAAGTTAAACATTCAGGGAAAATCTTCTCTGACCATCGAGACCCCTGTGAAGATTTGCACATTAGTTGGGATTACCACCCAGGTGCAAACACATTTTCAGTCCTGACCCCAAATGTTTCAACTGTTTAGATATCTTAAAGGCAGCAGCGGTGGGAGGGTGGTTAGAGGCAACCCACACAGTTTCTGGATGAATTCAACTTTGTGGCTTCTTATACAGGCTGACAGCAAGTAGTGATCCCCTTAGCCATACTGCTCAAAATTAGCAATGGCAGCAGAGGTGCTCTCTCTCTCTTGCCCCTGCCATAAAATGATGCCCTTTGGTTGCCATCCCAGCTATGCCACAGCACAAGTCCCATTCCTCTCAAATGGCAGAACAGCTTTCTGACCAATGCCTGGGGCTCCTCCAGATGACCTGTTTATCAAGCATTTATCCTGATTTCTTTCTACAAAATTTACAAAGATGTAATACTATACCTGCTCTTTATTGAGCATTTGTGCAGTTTTGTTTGCAGGGATATTACATGGCAATGAGAATTCAGGATGGTCTTCCTGCCAATCCATCCATATCCCACACTTTAGGATGCATTTCCCTGTCACTTTCCTAACTGCAAAAACTCTCTCTCTGTGTTGTTTTTTTAAGTGGCTCTGTTGTGCCAGAGCACTTTAATCTATTTTGATTGTACAAACCTAAATGCCCTCAAAATGGTGGCAATCTGGAGAATGCAACGGTATCCCTTAAAAGTGTAAGCAGTCTTTGGCCACTCAGTCTCCTTCCTCTAAGTGATGCAGCCAAGATGCAGAAACCTCCCACCTTACCAATCAACAAAATTCTGCAGCATTTTTGCCACAGCTACATATAGTATTGGAAATTTTATTATGTATTTTGTGTTTTTTATATTGTAATATTATATTGCAAACTGCCCTGAGACCTACAGATGAAGGGTGATCTATAAATTAAATAATTTCACCCATACAGTTTCGATTTCCAACAGATAGCACAGGGTACCCGACAAAAGAACAAAATAAAAAAATAAATTCCCTAATTTTGTGTATTTGTGATCACAGGACACCAGTCTATATTGGACTGTTGCAAGCATGTACACACCTTCATCTTCCACAAGTCATGCAATATCTCAAAATTGTCCCAGTAGACAGATAAACATGCAAACGTGGTTTGTTTTTGTTTTACCTGTCTGTTAGCTTCGATGTAAAGCCCAAGAGTGTTTACTCGGTAGCACAGCCCATCTTTCATTATGTGAACATAACAACGAACTTTCCCTTCATGGAATGCTTCCTTCATATCTCCTCTCCTATTGTTCCAACAAAGGTTGTCTGTGCCCAATTCAAACAGGCTATCCTCCTTCAAGAAGCTATAGATGTCTGTACAATATACAAAAGCCATAAAAATGAGATCTGAGTGAACATCACATAATATTTTGAAACCATTACTTGAGAAACCATACAGCACATTTTCACATGCATATTTTTGTGTGCTGTACAAAATCCCATTAGTGAGTGAACGAAAGTGGATGTGGCTCTCACATACATGCACAAATATACAGGATATTTAGTCCCCCCATCAATTGATCTGTGCACTTCAGCTGAAGTAGGTGGGGTTGTCTATAATTAAGCAGTACATAAGCTGTCTAAATACACACACAGAGAGACATATACATACATACATACATACATACATACATACTCTTTTTTGAACTAACCTAGTGGTTTCTGGTCTTTTTTCCTTTGGTCATGCTCTTTGTTGTTTTGTTCCTGTTGCAATGGTGCAGGACATGAAAACTGCTTCCTAACCAAGTATGGAATCAGCTCACTTCGGATTGATGTAAATGACCTGGGGAAGTTAAAACAACAACATACAGATATTAAATCTGGAAACACTTGGAGAAAAACAGGTTGCTTATCTATAACTGATATTCAAGTGGTTACCTTTGCATTCGTGCCATTGGATTGGAAACCCGAGCAGAGCATTTGCAGAACCTTCTCGAGCTTTAAACTGTGAGCAAGTAGACATGCACTTTGGTTTTGACTTCTGTACAGCACCGAGCACATATTAGATTCTTCATAAATAATACAGAAAGATGACACAAGCCAGTAAGCTGGTGCTCCTGTCCCTTCTCCTGAGACAGAGAGAATTAGATTTGGAAAAGAACATTCTAATGCTCATTACCTTCCATGCAGCCTCCTTATACCAACCAACAAAGAAGACACACCAGGAGCAGGGAAGGAGAGTGGGTTAATACAAAACCTATATTCTTCTAATATTTGCCAAGTCAAACTTAATACTAAAGGCCACCTTTCGTCAGATATCCTTAATATGAAAGGGGTAAAACAAGGGTGTATTCTTGCCCCCTTTCTATTTAACTTATTTTTATCAGACCTCCAAGATCACCTCCAAAAAATAGAATCACACACTCCCAAACTTAATAAGAAACCAGTTCCTCTTTTATTATATGCAGATGACGCTGCTTTATTATCACTAACGAGCCTGGGCCTGAAACGTCTCATATGTTCTTATACTATACAGATGACCACTTGAAGAACACCGGGGGTAAGATAAGCAAGTTGTTTTTCTTCTTTGAGGTCTCTGTATAGCCTCACGACTGGGCAAATGGTAAATAACCAGATCAGATCAGCAGGTCTTGGGACTGAAACCCAAGTACTTACAATACTTCAGCTAGAGTAGGAGAAGCCAAAGCAGAGATGGCAGACTTGGCAATCACAATGCCTTTGCCAACGTGTTACTGTGGCTGCTTCTGTCCACCAGAAATCAATTTATTTGAACATTTTATATACTGCTTAACTACAATGATATTCTAAGCTATGCACAAGAAACTTAATTTAATGCAAATAAAAATCAAGTATGTGGAAGGGGCAAAGAGCTTTGTCTCCTGTGAGTGTTTGCAAGTCTTCTTGGTGGCATGTTCAGTCTTAGGCAAGAGGTCTTAGTCATCAGAAGCCAATTGGACAGTGGGGTCAGAAGCAGGGTTGGAAGGTGCTAGAACAGAGACTGTTTATACTGCTTCCCTGGAAAGTCCCCCCACCAATTCAGCAGAGGAGGCCTTTACCAAAAGCATATAGGCTAAAATGATAGATTTCCTTAGCAACAGTGCTCAATCTTGTGCTCCTCAACCAGACATATCGAGCAAATACCTTGCTTGTTCAGTGTGGGGGTATTCCTTCCACATCTGAGGTACTGTGACCTACTGTGTCACAGGTGTTGGGCTGGTGGTAAAAAAAATGATTTTTGCAAAATACAAAAAGCCAATTAACTGAAAATACTAAGAAAATGAAAGAAAGATGAGTAATATCACTGAGCTCATAGAGGACTCTCAGATAAAGTTCTGTGTTATGTTGCAATGATCAGAAAAGAACTGAGGAAGGCACCACTTTGCCCCTTGGGACAAATGCATGAAAGGCCTGGCTGAACTGTGGTTCTGACCAGTTGTTCTTAGGCTGCAACTGTCCTCAGCCACAGCCAAAGGGTTAGGGGTGATGGGAGCTGCTGTCCAATAATATCTGGAGGACTACAAATCAGCCAGTCCTGCTTTAGAAAGTTCCAGAGATGCTCTGAGGGGCACAGGCACAACAAGCCCTGTCCCACTCCACATTCACAACATAAAACATTAGCCATGTCAGTTGTGTTTTTAAAAAAAACTCTGGGTAAAATTAGAATCTAAATAGTTATGTTCTGAAAATATTGTTGGTACCAAGCAGCTTTCACTCAGCAGGTGTTCCTTTTTATAATCTTATCATGGTTTCAGACAAACAATTTAGTGGTGAAAGGATTAAAACAATTTTTGTGGCATTCTAGATTTCTCTTCTATGTTTGTAACTAGGACACCTGGGACTGATTTGCTGCCTCCTTGTATGTTCCAGCAGTGCTGACTTATTTGCCTCACGAAATGAGGATAAGAGGCTAACTCTGCTTGTTTAAAATTGCAAGCTCTTGGACCACACATGGTTCTTTCCTTAGGGAGGAAAACAGGCATTGCTTCTAGGTTGGGACATAGCAAAGATGAAGATCATAGAAATAAATCATGGAGAGTGAGCTATTTCACATGTTGAATGGATTCTTAAAAAGATGCAGCATATGCACTAAGAACAATCCTGTGGTAGTTGGTCTTCTCACAGTACCATATGTATGACACTTTCTCAAACATGGAAATTGTTTGTAGTGTTGGAAAATGTGTATAGTGTAATATATGAAGTGAAATGAGAGGGATGTGAACACCTCAGGTTCATACATCAGGAAGCCATGGTGGTATTTGCTTCCTGATGTGTACAAGCCACCCATCATATATTACAAGACACACATTTTTTCCTACTCAGAGATGATGTTTGAAAAGTAATATGCAAAATGGCCTTGAGACATAGAGGAGTTGGATTAGGTTTGAAGCCAGAGTTGATTTTTTTCCATCTCTGACTTCCATGGGATATTTCAGCTTTCATCCCCAGACCTACTGTAAAGATTAAACCCAGCATTTTCCTGGCATTGGTACCACTGAGGTTTTCAACCAAAGTTTCATAATTGTACCCTATAAATTTTTAGGCACTGCTTGTGGAGCAATCTGAAGTATCTAAACATAATTATATTATTTTGTCATAATTTTACCCTCCTCTGTGCATTGTATTTTGCAATCTGTCCTTAATGTCTGAAATAATCACAGAGCTTAAAGTGGCTATAATCAAGAACTAATGAATAACTCTTCATTCTTGAATCACAGCATCTCTCCCTGCTGTTTAGTCTGAGTGCACCATAGTTCCTCCCCCACTGCCCTGCCTTCTTCCATGCATGTGGGTATGCAGATGGGCAGTTTACTAGCTTAAAATATTTACATGCAGCTGTGCCATTCAGCAATGATTTCCTGCTTGGGTTTTATGCTGAGTCCAAAACTGACAGTCCTGTGTTTCTCTCAGAGGCTGACCAGAGCATTTATGGGATCCATTACATATAAAATTGCTGTGTTTGGCAGAGGCCAACATTGTCTGATGCAATGTTGCCCAGCAGGGCATTAAAGAGATGGAAATGGGAAGATGGCAAAGCTGTGCTTGGTTGTGATCATTGCATTCCTGGCTTGACAAACACTTGTCTCAGGATGCTTCTACCTAGCATTATATTGCCCTTTAAAAATAAAAATAGGGGTGTATGTGATAAGCAGCATTATCTCTAGCTTGGCACTATCAACCTGCTTTCTTATTACCACACTTTTTGTAGGAAAAAAATAATCACATGTGAATGCAGGTCATTCGGTGCTGCTTAAGCAGGGCTTATTGTGGATTGTCCCAGGGTCTAATGCTTTTGGAAGGTATTGTTTTATTAGCAGAAAGGCAGTGAGCAATAAAGCCTTTGGAATTTTCTTTAAGGCTTTTGCCAACACTAGTGACGGCGTGAGAATCTTACATGGAAGTCTGCCGGTCAATGTGGCAAATTAATATGGAGCTGGAGCAAGAAGGAAGGGAAAGGCAGGAGGATTAACACTAATAGAGGCCAATCAGAAGGAAGATGGGAAGAACCAAAGTGGCCCACCTTGATTCTTCAGGTAAGAGAGATGCAGCAGCTGCCTGCTCAGATTATAACAAAGGTGCCATCTGCACTATACATTTAAAGCAGCATCATACCACTTAAAACAGTCATGGCTCCCAAGCATCTTGGGAACTGTAGTTAGTTGAAGATGCTGTGAGCTCTGATAACTGTAGCTTCTTGAAGGGAATAGCAGTCCTCTAACAATTCTCATCACTCTCTGCAGATGGGGCGTAAGAAGAGGTAAACTGATAAAACCCAGATATTTTCCCTCTTCTCCTGGATCCTATAGCTTCCCCAAAAGCCTCCAAGTGATTGAATTGTACTGTCTGATCCACATACAGAAAATAATTCAACTTGCAGTCATGTCAGCTGAAGCCTGCAGAACTCTGCAGGAGGAGGAATATAGTGAAGCAGAACAGAGGCAGGCAACTTACACACTGATGGCTGAAACAGGACTCCCCAGCAGCATAAAAATCTCATTTGAAAAATGTGGGGTTTGGCATTATTGCCACGGACAAAGTCTCATGCAAAAGTTTAACTGAATAAGAAAAACAAACTGCATGCAAAATCTGTTGATTTCTAAGATGAATCTAAAACAATTCTGGGGTTGACTTTTTATTTTGAGGGCTAAGATTTTTAGGACGAGGGTAATGCACACATGTCCACCAAATGAACACCTACACTTCATTGCACAGGAAGCTTCATGAATGTTTTCATGGAAGGGATGAAATTTCCATTATCCAAATAAAATATGTAAAATTAGCCACAGGCCTACAGCTTACAATATATTTATAAAAAGTCGTTCATGCAGAGCAAGATTCCCGCCTCTGCAGAACAGGATCCCAAGAACTGGCGTTTAGCAAAACACACCCTAAATCCTGAAAAATATTTGACAACGCTGTTAGTAACAAAATCTGGCCCACTGTCATGCCAAAAAGCAACAAAACCAGCTACTCCAAAATCATGTCATACAGATAATTCTTGGATGGTCTCCTCTGCCTCCTTGTCCTCAAAATGGTGCTCTTTGGCCTGACCCCCGGCAGGGATGGACACAGCCATTGCTTATACTTCCTTGTACTGTTTCTTGCTTGCTTGAGATGTTTTTACTACAAGTGTCACTCCCATTTCACTGGCTGTCATTCATTTTTATTTTCTGTGTTTAAAGTTAAACACCATAAAACAGTATTAATGAGTATTAGCATTTTAATAGCGCCTCGTGTGTTTTTTTAATACTGATCTGTGATGAAGTGTGAAATCTTTTATTGTTGCCAGCCCCCACCTGTGAAATCTGCTATCCTTTCTTTAGCACTGCTTACATGGTGGGAGTGTTGCCCTCCTCATTAAGAAGAGCAACCCCATCACTTATTTTCTCAGGTATAATAGTAGTTACAAAGACAAAAGCAACAGAGCAGAATTGTTCCTTTAATTTCAGGGTCCCCCTGACTGATTGCTTCATTTGAAGGTTTGTTGAGACTGTAGGTAGGGTTTCTTAACATACTGAGGGATTAAGCCTAAACAATTATAAAGTTACTTCCCTGGAGCGTTTGAAAAGAGCTCTTTGGTTCTTGGCTCAGTTCCTCTGTTGCCTCCCTCCCACTTTTTAGTATCTTTCTACTATTAATATCTGCCACTGCTTTGCCTTCGCCTCTCAAGCCAGCTGCACCTCCTATGGGAAGTTCACCTGACACTTCTAGAGAGCTGTGACTTGATATTCCTCTGGTCTGTCTTTTACACCACCATCTGGTAATATCTGGTTAGAATTTAAGCAGAGATTTGGCTAGGTCTCCTACCTCTATTATGACCAGGAAATTCATATTGATCTTAATAGGAATAGACCAGTGTTACACCTATAGCAGTATGGGTTTCTAACCAACAGATGCTTGTCAAGTAAGTATTAATCCCGCCAATTCAGTCCTGATGAGTTTTGCAGATTCAAAAAAATAAGAAAGATGTAAGGGAGGGGGGCAGAGGAAGGGAGGGAGGGACAAAAAAGTAAAGAGGACAGAAGAAAGAGAAAAGTTAATTATGAACCCTGTTGGTACATAGTTCATGGTTCTCATCGTTTTAAGGGATAAAGCCAAATAACGTTTAAAAATGCCGTGTAAACCAGGCGCACTCTTGTTGGATCTCAACATTATTTTCTCCTGATCCTTTGATGGAGATTAAAAATTTCCATGTGAATACAAATAATGAAACAACAGTTACTTGGAGGTTTCCCCCCAGCTCTCTAATTCTCCAAACTAGAGCAACCAGTCACAATTCCCCTCCCCCCTCAATCCCCACTGCTTTAAAGAAAAAAAAAAGTCAACTCACTTTGAAGAAAAAAGACAAAATAATGCCAAGAACAGGGGGATTAGGGAAATGATATTTATATCATGGACCAAATTAAAATGTCAATGCAGGAGGCGGGCAAACAGCCCCTACCATATATACACACCAAACATGTCTCTTCAAGGGAAGGGAAAAGAGATTTGAAAAGAGTTAATGCAGCCCCCAGTTAATACCACCTGCCTCAGACTCAACACTCCTTAAAAGACAGGGTTTGGGTTGATTTCCCACAATATGGCTTTAGTGAGCACAATGGAAGAAGCCATTATTAGCTGCTTCTTTTTTTAACCTTCTTTACTCATTCACGTCTTTAAAACTTAGGAATTTCAGAGACATGCTAAGAATGCAGTGCTAGCAGATGTGTGTTATATGCAACAGTAGGGAAGATAAACATACATACAATTTTTGGCCTGAACTGTGTGTACATTATTTTGCTTCATGTCTTTCCATGCTCACAACTCCTGTTTGATCTCCTGGAAAAAACCAGCATCCACAAGTGTAGAGATTGCACTACTTTTCCATTCTACTGAAAAAAGTCACTCTGCAGTCTGAAAATAGATGGAAGGACCTCAAAGAAAATACAGGATGACAATGATGGATGGTGGTGCCATGAGGGTGTTTCATAAAAATTGAGTGAAGAAAGCATGGCAATTCCACAGTATATGTCTACTGTAGAAGCACTGGGTAAAATCTCTTATTTCCCTCATGCAGTGCTTATATTGCCACTGAAAGTGTCACGTGGCTGTGGTTACAAAATGATACGTTCATCTACTGTTGTGTACCTGTTATATTACTAGTGATTAGAGCTTAAGTCCAAGGACACAGATCAGTTTGATGACTTTCAGGGTCTCCATGCAGCTTGACAGCTCTATGCCATTGAATTTTATAATATGGAACAGGTACAGACAAATAATGTTTGGATAAAACATTATTTGGAGCCAGACTGGCTTCAGACTGGTTTGGGGCCTGAAACTGACTCAGTTGCTCTGGTTGACCTTTGTCGGGAGAGAGACAGGGTATGTATGACCATGTTGATTCTCCTTGACTTTTCAGCAGCTTTTGATACCATTAATCATGGTATCCTCCTAGACTACTTACAGAATTTGGAAGTTGGGAGCACTGTTTCATGGTGGTTCTGCTCTTATCTCTGAAAGCAATTTTAGAGCATAACACTGGATGACTTCTGTTTGGTTCCATGAAAGTTCTTCTGTGGTTGCCCAACAGGATTTGATCTTCTTGCCCAAGCTATTTAACAGCTATATGATGGAGTCATTAGAGGATCTGGGGTGAGGTGCCATCACTATGTTGATGACATCCAGTTCTCTCCGTTCCATCAGTGTCAGGAGATGAAGTCCAGATATTGAATATGTGCTTGGAATAATAAGCAGCATATGGACCGGACGAAAAAACTGAAGCTAAATCCAGGTAAGATTGAAGTGGTGTTTGCAGGTAATTCCCAGGTCTGGGACAAACAGCCTCTTCTGGATGGGGTTACTCATATTTTAATATATCAAGAAATCAAAGGATTCACATACAGTTCTATGAATCAAAATACTCACATACCTACAACACTCTGAAATGACAATTACAAAGATTGTTAAAATCTGACAGTATGCACATCTGAAAGCTAGAAATACAACGGAGACCAGCTAGGAAACACAGGCACCAGAGAAATCTAAGTAGCGCTGAGCAGAGAAAAATCTTCCTATGGAAGAGGTGGTGACTTCAGTGCCCTTGAAGTTTCATTCCCTTTCAGGTACTCTGCCTTCCCCCCTACTGCAGGACCACCCCCAACTCTGTAAATCTTCAGATTTAAGAGTTATTGAGATAAAATAAATGGTACTGTTTAAAATGTAGGGAAGTGTGAAGCAGTGGTCTCCTCATAAGTAGGAAGGAAAAACAACCACCGCCTATCATTCATTGCACATTTACTTAACAGACAAAACTTCATATTCCACATTATAACTTATTAGGACATACTTTTTGTTTCTATTTTGATTACTAGGAATATTGCAATTTGCTCAGTTTCTTCTGAACAAATTTGTTTCTTTATGCATTTTAATCACAAGGAAAGTATTCATTATACAACCTGATTTTTACAGGGGGGGGGGGGGAATACATTCCAGCCATACGGCTGACGTGTTCTCTATTAGGTGTCCACAGAGCAAGCTCTGTTTTGCAGCCATCTTTTCGGCATGCGAGAAGAGAGAGAAAGAGAGAGAGAAAGCATGCATTAAGCCAGGAGTTTGGCTCTGCCAGACCTCCCTCACAGTCTGTAGGCCTTGCCAGGAAACACAGGTGACAGTGTGAATGATAAAAAGGCATTGAGAGGGGAAAGCAAAGCTATGGGCTGGTTTAGTCTGGGCAGCATCTTAATGTAAACCTGCAGGGGCCTCTGTGTACAACATACCACAAAGCAAATCAAGCAGAAGTGTATGGACAAAATATACCCTCATCAACTGAAGCAGTTTCCCACCCCTGGTAATCTCAGTATTCTTCATAGGAGGTACAGGGCACATTTCAACTTTTCCTTAGCAGAAAGACTTTCAAACTGTAGTTGAGGTTGGAGAAGCGATCTTTTCTGGAACACTTTTCCAGAGAAAGGCAGGTCTGGAGGGCTGGCTGAAGGAAGAGGAAGGGGAACTACAGAGGAAGTGGTTTATCAAAATGCAGGGTTTTTCAACCATTTATAGTTGTTTTTTAAATTCCTGTTTTTCAGAAGCACTAAAGGTGACAATTTAGCTAGTCTGAATACAAGCCAGCCAAGAGCTTCAGCTGGAATGTAACAAGTTTTTCAGCAGAGCACAGTAACCACGTTACTCAGTGAACTGCTCCACGCATAGCTGTTGAATCTCACTAAGGACAAATAAATAAAAAATTTGACAAAATAAGACAAAACTAATTCATCCGTTTTAAATTCTAGTTTGGTTTATTTAAGAATATATATAGGAAGGTAGGTTACTTAAGAGGAAGTTGTGCAGAGGCCTCCTCAAATCATCCTTTTGTGATAGGTGCCTGGTTCTATTTTGCTCTCCTTCTTGTTCAGTCAATGCATGCCTTTCCCCCTCAGAATCAGGCTCAAAGGTTCATTTTACTAAATAATTGCCTACCTTAGCTGTGGAGTAGATGAGTGCCAGTGTGGTATAATGGGCTCAGACCTTAAGCCAGTCACTATCTATTGGTCTAGCTTACCTTACAGGGTTACTGGGAGGATAAAATGGGGAAGAACTGTATCCAGCACTCTTTGCTCCTTGGAGGCAGGTGGTGGGAGAGGTTAACTGTAATAATGAATGAAAACCAACCAATGCAAGTTGAATTTAGATAAATGGCAACTGGTTGGTCTGGTGATATAGGAAGGTGTGGAACTTCCTGCTACAGATGATATCCAGCCCCCCATGTCCTGTTCTGCTGGGAGTCATGAGGACTAGAACCAGAAATTTATTCATTTCATAATTTTCTATCTTTCCTCTTTCACCAAAGAGATTCAATGGGGCTTACGAACAATATTAAGAACAAAATTTAAATGGACACAAAAATAATCCCTAAAAGTACCCCTACAAGCATTCAGATTAATACATTAAGAACAAGTTTAATAAATTCCAAAAGCACAAAAGTAAGCAAAACTGATCCAGCAAAACTAAAAACATTAACCAAATTCATTTTTTAAAGCCAAGTTTTGGCTTATCGTACTAATCAATAGAGTAAGGGTTCCCAATGGATCTTGCACAGCAAGGGATTCTATAGGGTAGGTGGCACAACAGAAAAGGCCCTACTCATAGCTAACACCAGCTTCATCTCCCAAGGTTGAGGGATCTGAATCAAAGCCCTATATGACACTCAGTATGTGCAGGGAGGAACATTTTGAATAAGACACTTTCCAAAGCATACCGGCTCCAAGCTACATTTAAGACCAGCACCTTGAGTTGAGCCCAGAAAATCACATAGAACCCACATGACAAAACCAGAGTGCCAAGCTCCTGCCAGCATTCTACATGCAGTATTCTGCAAAAACTGAAGCTTCCAAACATTTTTCAAGGACAGTTCCACATAGAACATATTACAGCAGCCTAATCTGGAGGTCACTACAAAATGCAAAGTCTGCCTTTCTCACAAATGGCTGTAGAATATTCAAAAGCACAACGGAACATTCTCCCTCTCTCTCCACAGCCCCCACCGCCCCCCAAACCTGTTTTAGGGGTTCTTGCAACAATTTGGAGCAGATTTGTGGAGAGTGCAGGGTATGCACAGCAGGAGGAAAGTCCTGTTGTGCAAGAGGAAATCCTTGCACTGATGAGATGTGGGTAGTTGAATACAGTATTGCCCCTGTCCTTTTACCATTCAAGTGCATTGTACTGAAGGGAACATCCTGCATGTAGATGGATTTTTGAAGCTGACCTCTCTTCCTTGGCTGGCTTTTTCATGAACAAGTTAAGGTTTAGTAAACTATTATCTCTGCTGTATCACTTAGCAGCAATTTTTACTGATTTTCATTCTATCCCACTCACACCAGCTTTTTTAAAAGTAAAAAATAGAGTTGCATTCCTGAAGTTTCCTAAATCCAGACATTTGGCTTCCAAGGTGATGAGAGACACTGAAGTACACAACCTATCTCATTTACGGTAGTGACTACAGCAAGTGGTAATAAAAGTGAGGGTCCTTGGGCTCAACTATGGGCTGCTCCTGATTTTAACGCAAATGCGCCGACTTTTTCCTACAAAGACTGTTCTAGCCAGGATTGCTCTCTTCTTCCATAAATGGTTGTTTTGCTTCCTCTCAGTGGGTGGTCTCAGTTTCATAGAAGAAACACCACAAGTTAAAGAATACAGGATGTATCAAAGATGTGCAAGGTTATCCAGGATGGGGTGGGATTTGCAGATGCACAAAACAATATACACACAGAAGATACACACAAAAGGAATGGAAATATGTTAATTTTGTTAACAAGGAAGCCCCAATAGATGCGAATTAAGAGAAAGCAGGCATGTATTAGGTTTCTCTAAGAAACCAGCAAGATTATTGGTTCAGTGTGGTATATCCCATCTTCTATTGCTACTGCTTTTGGGTGGGAAGTTATCAGTCATAAAAAATACACATTTTAGGGTTTGGATTTAATTTAAGTGTCTAAATAGCTTGCTTTGGTCTTGTCAGATACAGTTAACTGTCAAGCATTTATGCTGAACAAACTTCCCTCTCATTTGATATGTTCAGCTAGCAGAAGTCCTGTGGTAACTTCTTAATTGGTTTTAAACCAATGAGCCTTCCCTATTGGACTGATATCACACATGGCACCAGTGGACAACTAATTTTAGATAGACTTGGTGGCCAGTGAACCTTTTGTCAATATGATCAATGTCGTTTCTTGTTGTTGCTGTCTTTATAGTGATTCAGTGCAATTCCTTGCAACTATGCAATCAGTACCAATGTTTCAGGAAAACTCAGTTTAAAAGTTAATGGTTAAAAGAAAATAGCCATCACTAAAAAGCAGCCCTGACACCAGCTGTATCTCTGAAACACAGCAGAAGGTCAAGAACAAACAAGAGCACCTCTGCGGTTCTCCTGCAATTCAGAAATGGAAAGGGGCTGTGGACTCCTGCAGGCCTTCTCTGCACCTGCCATGCAGCTGGAGTTCCATCCACCTGAGGCACAGGCACAAAAATGGGCCAATGGAGAGGACAAAGGCTTGTTTTAGCTCTTTGCTGGCACCAAGCAAGCAAATTGCAACCTCCCCCCCCCCAATCTTTGGGGCTGGAATCATTCCTCCACCTTTGTAGCTCTGGTCCTGGGAGGAAGCTTCTGGCTTCTCTCGTTCACCAGAGCCCAGTTGATTTTTCATCAGGTGAGGGCTAAAAGCAAGATTGCTGAACACAGTGTCTCACCAGAAGTGCTTTCTTCCACTAATAGTGTGCAGGGGTGATACACAGACAGGGTTGTATTCAACATATCACTAAGCAAATCATTCTCTCCCTTTCCTCCCCCAATGTGCCTCCTAAAACTGTTCTGAGTTCCCCCCCCCAACCCTCCAAAGCAGATTTGGGGATTGTGTGGCATAAAGGGGCATTTGTATCTGACACTGTCACTACAGGGTTGGCATAGGCAATGGAATAGATTAACCTAAGGAACAGAGGTTGGGCAGAAAATACTGCAGCTGCTAGAATGGGAAAAGCTTAAGGGTTTGTTATTGTTTGTTGTGTTATTGGTTTTTTAAGAGAAGAGGAGTTTAGGAAGCATTCAAACCCAATCACAGCAATTAAATGGGGTTGGGAATCATAAAAGTATCTTCTCTCTGCCCACCCACCCCCTTCCAACAGTGGAAGAATCTCTGAACAGAAAACCCCACCTTAAGCATTCCACATAATTTCTAATGTGATTATTAAAACACTTTAAAATGCACATGTGATTTAGACTCCAGACCTCTTTCCTTACCTGTTCTCTACAAGGAAGTCTACCACACATTTCTTCAAGCAGTACAGATGAGCATCCATCAGTCCTGTCCTAATGTGCATTTTAGAATGCCTGGAAAGGGAATGAAAGAGAGTGAAGTTATTCGGCTCTGCATTCCACAGCCATTTTAAGAGCTCCACTTTAAAATCACTACATGGTAAAACTTTACAAGAGACATCTGTGTTCCCAAACCCTTGCTGTGGAATTAGTAGGGAGGTGAATGTTGATGGCTTCCATGACTAGACTGTGTCATACAAACATACACCTGTTGATCCAGTTTGCCATTGACCTTATTCCATAAGTGCTGTAGGCTCCAGCAAAAGCATAGGCCACAATAAACCCAATAGTCTTTGAAGATGCCACAAGACTATTTGATAAGGAGGTTGTTGCTGGTGGCTGTTGTTGGTGGCTGTTATTTTACCTCTAATATAATAGGTATTCTTCATGGGTGTTTTGCATATATTTTCTTTATTTTTTATTAAATGCAGAAACCAAGTTAATATGAACTGTAGTAAGATTTCATGTTAGGTATACCAACATCACTTTGCTTGTTATTTCTATAGAAACAATAATTTTCTCATATAGTATATGGGATTTCCCCCATATGAATACATTTTAAATCAGGGTTTGTTTCTTCTTAAGAGATGGTATTACAAATGTTGGTGTTGGTGGCATCCCTCTGTCTTGAGAGACAATGGAGTGCACCTCTGGAAGTGAAGCCAAACCACTGCATTAGCAGCACCAAAGTGACCTCCTGGGGGCACAAGTCTGGGAATTGTGTATGGTGGTTTTGAGCTGCGCACACAACGTGGACAAGAGATCATGACATGCAGAGGAAAAACATGAAACCTAGGAATTTTTTGTTTGTTTGTTTTTTTTGCTAATGACCTGCATCATCACTTTAAATTCTGCTTGAACTGCAAATGTTTTTAACACAGATAACTCAATCAAAGCAAAAGTAAAATATTACATAGTGCTTCATGTTCAGTCCTGTCTTCTGCATGTAAAAGGAAACATGTACTGTAAAGAAACTAGAATCATACAGTTTGACACTGACTTCTGAAACCAGGCTTACCCAATGAAGCAACATAATCAGGGTCAAAATCTAACCACGAGGGTCAAAGCAGAATATACAATCGGTGCATCTTGAATGAGGCAAGATGATAGTTCCAGTTTTGCTCTCTCAGCAATTCTGCTACTTACATCCATGGGAAAGGACTCTATAGCACAGTCCTATGCAGTGCTTTTTTCTATAAAAAAATGTTTAGGGCTACTCTCATTTTGACTCAAGAAAATCATCATTTTATCGTTCAAATCAGGAAAAATACAGTAAATGGACAAAAATACAAAGATTCACAAAACATTTAGGGGTATGCATCCCCCCGCATCCCCCCAGAAAAAAAGCACTGGTCCTATGTATGTCTACCCAAAAGTCCCACTTCTGTGTTTAATTTTCATTGAGGTTTAGGGTAGATCCAACAAAGTCATTGTGTTAGAAGAATAACTTACTTCTCCCTTCCACGTGCCTTGCTACACCCAACCCAATCGGCTCCAAAAGTTTGGGGAAACCTCCAGATGAGATTTTAGGGAGTGCAGGGGGAACACAAGGCAGGAAAGGGTAGGGTAGTTCCATTGCAGAAACAGAAGTCATCCTGCTCACGTAATGATTTTGTAGGATACAATCCATAGTCCCAGGTAAGTGTACAAAGGATTGCACCTTTAGAGTGCAAACTTACACAAATTTACCTCTGAGTAAATTGCACTGAACAGAGTGGGACCTGCTTTTGAGTAGACGTGTTGTTAGTGAGACTTTTATACTTACTGAAAGTTCCCAGAAGCAAGGTTACTCATTCACTTCAATGGAAGATTGTATGTTGCTTTGACATGAGATAGGAGATTTCACTGAGTACACAAGGAACTTTGGACTGTAGCCAAAATATAGGCTTTTTATTATCTTCTGCTCAGAGAATTTGGGATAATTTATAATTGATTTCTGGATCAATACCTGTAGTATCCTTTGTATTTAATTCATTGGTTGAATTAAACGTTTCAGCCAAATGTGGCAACTACAGACACTGAAGAAATTGTTGGAAATGAAACTTCTTCTTTTCTCTTGTAAACTGGAGACAATGTGCTGGAGAATTTGGAATTCTCATATGTTGCCACCCCACACAGCTCTGCTCAAATCCAATGCAGCTGCAGGTCACATTTCAACAACAAAAAAATCCCATATGCATTCCACTAACAGCATAAAGCAGGAAACACCTCCCTCATTCAGGGTAGTACACCACAAAAATAACGAGGTTTTTGTTTATATCTGAGCTTTAAGAGAGCAATTCCAGAAACGGCAAGTTCCTACATGGTAGTATTGATTTAATTAGCCTGAATAGCACATTTTGTTTGCGTTAAAGACCTCCAACACATTTATTAAAATGGAGTCATAAATGTTAACTGCTTGCTCAACTACTTAAAGATGACCAAGTGCGGGGAAGATACTTCAAAACTCATTTCAAACTCCTTTATAAGCAAATGCAGCATGTTTTAAGGGAGTTCAAACTATATTTAATTAAAAAAATTACCCAGTCAGTCAATCAGATCATACAAATCTTGCAACCCTGCCAACAATCAAATACAAATTAAAGTCATGAAAGAATTTATGGAAGTACAAACCCTGAAGCACTGCAATTCTATTCCTGGCAAATACGAAAACCTTCTGTGTTAAAACAAATCTAGGCAGGATTAAAAGAATATTGCCCCATGGTGTTCAAAGAAGTATGGATCCTCAGAGTTTTGAGGCTAAATCTAGAACTAAACATATCAGAATAGAAAAAAAATTAATAGAATAATATTCAGGCCTCTTAATTACTCCCTAAATTATCAGTTTCCATCCTCTGACCCAACACAGTGAAACTAGAGCACCTACAAAACTGACTGATAAAGATTAGATTCCCATAAAACATGGAAACTCAACTTTCAAAGCAACAAGAGCCCTAAATTTAATTAACATTCAGTATCGTCACATATCTCTGTCTGAGACAGCCTCTCATGAGAGCACTAAATTCTTCCTTCCATGAGGCATGAGACAAAAGTAGCACCTTTGCCTTTTATAATTGTAGGGATGGTGAGAGGGACAGAGGGGGCTTTAGTCTTAGGGTGCAACTGTGTGTTTTAAAGACTAAAAGCATTTCTGTTAATTTCACTGAGGGATAGTGGGAGAGATATCCTTAGTGCTGGAAAATAGCTGGAAGCTGTACAAGGTAGGGCATAAGAAAAGCTGCAAAAGAATTTTGGGGATGACATAGAGTCATAGACAATAGAAAAGTCCATAAAAAACACAATGACAATCTTCTATTGGAAGACAAGACAAGGGGCAGGACCTAACAGTTTAAAAAATGGAGGGGGGAGAATCATTTCAATAAAGAATGAAAACCCATGTGCTGACTAATGGATTCAAAGCAGATGGAGGTGGAAGATTCCTTTTCAATGACTTTGCTTCTGTTTTAAGCAGTGCTTTTTCTTAAAAAAAAGTTTAGGGGGTACTCTCATTTTGACTCAAGAATATCACCATTTTATAGTTCAAATTGGGGAAAATAATTACGGTAAACGGACAAAAGTACTGTACAAAGATTCACAAAATGTTTAGGGGTATGTGTACCCCTAGAAAAAGCACTGTTTTTAAGAGGCAGAGACTTGAGCTCTGGACAGAGACTTGAACTATGGACAGAATATTGAGCAGTGGAGGACGGAAGTGGTACAAGGGATGAAAGTGCAAGAACACCAACATATGAATCTGCCATCAAGTTTATCTAATTTGGTCCTGTTCTTTATGGAATAAAATTAAGGATTCCTGGAAAAAAGCATCAGCCTTTACCTTTTTTACAAAGCATGCACAACAATGGTCCAGTAGCTATTCAAAAAGACATTTTTGAATATGGTGTTTCAGAAATGTAGAGAATTTAGGAATCTATTAAAAACTGCCATGTGGCCAAATACAATGGAACAAAAAGCTGGATAGGCATACATCAAGCACAAACAGTTAGTAGGTGATGGTGCTGCTTCTCACTCAACATCTTTCCAGTTTTAGAACTTGCAGGAATAATTCAAGAAGAGACTATATACACATTGCACTAATTATGTTAACATTAGCATGGAACATACTTGTGGTTAATAAACGAGTTATGAATAAATTTGAATATTTTGGGTGTACTGCATTGACAAACACAGGATGCTAGAGCTAAGCCTCCAGAATTATGTTTTACACAGTAAAAGTGGAATAGTGTCGCAACTGCTTCATGGAATATTTGTAGAAGAGGCGTGGAGTCCTGAAGTAGCAGCAGTGTTATATTCAGTGGCATTAGCACAATAGAAATATCTGAAATGAACTGAGACATCAGTGTCATGAAGGTGGCGATGGATAAACAGGGCAAATCTTCTTCTTCTGTGATTAATCAACATGCAAGGGGGGAGAGCAAGGATGACCATTCTAGTTCTGCCCCCATTGCTCTCTATGAGCTGGAGAGGGAACTTCTGCAGCAGGAAAACTTCTCAAGTGGGCTTCTTGCAAGATTTAGAACCACAGAAAATATGGGTTCTATATCATGCAGTGTCTAGATGAGTAGAGAAGGTTCCTTGCCACAGGAGTTACCCCTCCAATTCATGGAGGGAGATTGGGTGCTGGTGGGAGAAAGTTGCACATTTTATCTCACACTCCCCTCTTGCATCTTGTGGAGATGTAATCATCATCATCATCATCATCATCAAGTTGGAAGAGACCACAAGGGCCATCCAGTCCAACCCCCTGCCAAGCAGGAAACACCATCAAAGCATTCCTGACAGATGGCTGTCAAGCCTCTGCTTAAAGACCTCCAGAGAAGGAGACTCCACCACACTCCTTGGCAGCAAATTCCACTGCCGAACAGCTCTTACTGTCAGGAAGCAATAATTTATTTATTATTAAATTGCCCAACTTACTTGGGGGCATCTGGCTGGGTTTCCCCAGATGTAGAAGTAGAACACATGAATAGGATAGCAGAGTCAGTTACATGGGGTAAGGTAGTCACAGAACCATAACAGAGCTCAAACGTGAAGGATGAGCTGGTTCACATGACCTGCTAAGCCAAATCTTGGGCTTCACCAAAGTCCCTTCACCACTGAAAAAAAGACAGCAGTAAGGCTTTCCATCAAGAGAGATAACACAGACTGGGTTGAATGGGTTTCAAGGACAGAGGAGCTAACTGATCTGCTCTACAGCCATCTCTCTCTGGACCAATTCAGAAAATATGCAAAAGCACTGAAAAGAGGATACTTTTTCCACACTTCCAATTAGGACGACAACTGGTTTTCAATATCACCAGCTAAACATAGTGATATATTGCTATATCACGATATCTGAAACAAAGAAGGAAACACGCAGAGGTGAACAGGACAATGTCCTGGCAACTGCTACTACTTACGGTCCAAAACAGATAAATGTTGATATTATCAATCACCTCATGATCACTTTCATCAGCAGTCAAGTCAAAATGCAAGTTGGGTGGAACAATATGGAGGCAAGTTGCCAGGACATTGTCCTGCTTGCCTCTGTATAGTTCCATCCTTATTTCAGACATTGTGGTAGATGGCAGTGTTTAGCTGGTGAGTTATTGCAATGTTTAGCTGGTGATTTATCATGTTGAAAACCAGATATCACCTAGCCCTTACACACATTGTGATTCGCAATATGTTGCCAGCTCGAATATTATGAAACAATTATAATGATGTCAACTTCAAACCAGTTTTGGACAATAGATCGATATATCACCCAGCCCTGCTTTCAATTTAACTATCCAAGGCTAAGCAGAAACCTCCATATCTTCCTACAGTCTTCTGTGCATACTCCCCACAGGAGAAGTCCCCACTTTGAATATTATGCTAAAACAAAGGAAAAGGATGCAAGAGTCACCTGTGTCATCCTTTTTGGCACCTCTGAATAACACCAGGAGTAACTCTTTGATGAGAAGTGTTGCAGCATAGGGACTGGGACTGTATTCAGATTGGATTCATAAAACTCTTTCTACTGAAAGATGCTTTTATTCAGACACCTTGCAGAAAATATCCACACAAATTGCACTAATGCAAGTGATTCATGCACCTTAGGAGAGTGTCTTTCATCATAAGATTAGACTACTCTCTCTCACTACCTTCATCTCCGTCTCACATGGTCATAAAAATTCTTTCAGATGTGTGATGACTGAAGTTAAGGAACTGCCATAGGAAATAGGATTACAAGGCAAAACTTCTCCTTTGAGGGTTTTTGTCGGCTTTCTTCTACATTTCTACTCCAGACACTCAGTAGCTGACAAAACCTTTTATTTCTTATTTTTTTAAACTGAATGTTGTAGGTAGCAAGCCAAAATTGGTGGAATTATTAAGCCCAGATATAAAAATCCTTAAGTCAGTGCCTCTAAAATTGTAAAATAGGCTTTGAAACCTTAAGGTTTAAAAGCCTTTGTTATTTTTCCTCTGATTCCCAAGTCTTTAGCACAAGTTATTAAACTCACTTGTTTTTCTGAAAACAATTAAAGTTGTCATTCAATTTACAGGATTCTAATAAGAACCCAAAATATTCAGTTCTCCACAACTGTTCAGTTTTATCCACACTAGAAAGGAGTCACTTCACAGAACACACACACTATTCAAGACCCAGCAAACCCAAGCAGTGTGTTGGAAAATCAACCATGCTAAACACACACACCCATTGCCCACAACAGCCTTCCCCAACCTGTACTCAAAGTCACATCATCTCTGACCACTGGCCATGCTGGCAGGGGTTGATGGGAGTTTTAGTTCAGCAACAGCTGGAGGTTGCCTGTTCTCCACCCTGGCTTTAGTTCATCTTCAATGGTAAGCACTCACAACTCCCTACATTTTTCTTCTCAGTTTCCTCTTTTTAAGTAACAGGAGCCATGCAATTATAAGAATCCTACCCAGCTTCCAAAACGTCTCTTATCTTCATACACCAATGTACTTTTCACAACAGCTGTATCCTAGCACTCTATTATTAAGGAATAGGTATATCAAGCTGGTGGCGCTGTGGGTTAAACCACTGAGCCTAGGGCTTGCTGATCAGAAGGTCGGCGATTCGAATCCCCGCGACAGGGTGAGCTCCTGTTGCTTGGATCCTGCTCCTGCCAATCTAGCAGTTCGAAAGCACGTCAAAGTGCAAGTAGATTAATAGGTACTGCTCCAGCGGAAAGGTAAACGCCATTTCCGTGCACTGCTCTGCTTCGCCAGAAGCGGCTTAGTCATGCTGGCCAGATGGGCGGGGTATAAATAATAAATTATTATTATTATTATTATGACCCGGAAGCTGTACGCCGGCTCCCTCAGCCAGTAAAGCGAGATGAGCGCCACAACCCCAGAGTCGTCAATGACTGGACCTAATGGTCAGGGGTCCCTTTACCTTTATATCAAGCAGAGGCCGGAGAAGGAAAACAAGAACAGAACATGAAGGAATGCTCTGTCTTATTGTGCAGACAGATAGTGAGGGGGACCCCCCAAAATTAATAATAATGGAAAAACCCACAGAGCAATCTCTACATACAAACAGGTTAAAGAGCTTTGCCCAACACAGAATTTTAAATTCTGGCCTTCGGCATTCTCATTAAGTACACTTGGGGCTGAGAGGGTGAGCAAAAGTAAGACTGAAACACAGAAATGAAATAATTTTGACACAACCGCGCTCCAGTAGTCTGGCCATTAGGAGAAGAATGGAGCTGAATGTGGAAAGAATCCATTATTCTTTCAATAGCGTCTGGTGCAGCTAAATATGTGCTCACATATTCTCCTTCCTGAAAAGCTTAAAAAAAATTCAATAGCTGCTTCGCCTGGGAAAGAGGTGTTCACTGAAATGCTAACGCATGGACCAAGCACAGAGCAGTACTCTACCTGATGAACAATATGTTTCAAGTACTCTTAAAACCAAAGGCTGCAGGAGAAAAGGGAGTCTGAAGAGGTCCTGTTCTCAGGGGTTCTTTTTAAATATTCTATCTGGTGGCTGCCCTTCGGGTGCAATGTTCCAGCCACAACCCTAGCCCATTCTACTGCAAGAATTGAAAAATGGGGCCCCTCTGAAAATAATCAGGCTTGCTGAAAAGCCTTTCCTGGACAACTAGTTTTAATAATAATGCAAACAGAAATTGGCATTCCCCTCCACCTAGGTTCTAGCTGAATTTATAGTACCCCGAGATTCTGTTATTACTGTTCTATCTGGCCAAGACTCAGAGTTTCAAGTGGGGAGCTCAAAGATATTCAACAATGTTCAGTTTATTTGACCATAGCTTATCCAATGAGTGTGATGTTCAACTTCTAACACTTTAAAAATAAGTGATGCTTACAGCAGACACAATGCAAGGAATCTGATAGTCCCTGGATTATTATATCAATAACTGCTGTAGTATTTTAAAGCACATAAGCAGTTTTGGCATCTTTTCTTGGCCATCCTCACAATCCATTATGCACTTTAGCTAGTATTCAGTGGCAAGCAAAATTTTGCACCATTTTTATTCCAGTTTTATTGCAAATTCATTTAGTTGGGCATGTTTCACCCCACAATCAATTCCTATTTTTTGAGCAGCAGTTTGAAACTTCCCCCTTTCTTTTTCTTGGTTTTTAAAATGTTTTTCCTCAGTTTTCAGATGGCATCCCCTTTCCTTCTGCTCATCCTCAGAGTCACCATGAAATAGACACAAGATAATCCTATTGTACATGTGGGGAGCCAGAGATGAAAGGTAATGACTTGCCAATAATAGCTGAAACATATAGACAGTGGTCATGATCCAACAAGCTCCATCATATGCCCACCAGATTTCTCTCAGGAGCATTTGCAATCCACATGGTGTACACATTTCATACATAGTCCCAATACACTATTGCAACCAAGCTGAAGTGCATGATACTAAAGTGATTTAGAGTTCTCCAGCTTACATCTGCCTTCCCTTCTGTTTCCCATTGTGTCTATTTTTAGATTCTAAGCCTCTTAGGGTATGTACTTGTGAAATATACAGTTTGAGGAAAACACCATATTTATTTAAATTATTTATTGATACATTCATTTATTTAAATTATTCATACCCTACATTTTGGTATGCCTATCCTTCCAAGATGTCTTACAAGTAATCCAGATATAAAATTGTCATGGCTTTATTAATGTAGCAACTAACCACAACCTTCCCCACAGGATTATTGGTGGTAATAGGTCAGGGAGGAGGAAACAGAAGAGCCAATCCAGCTCTTCGCCTGTTTTGTTTCTCTCTCTCTCTCCTGGAAACATTCCCAAAGGGTAGCTGATAGTAGAACTGCCTATGGGGGGTGGGGCGGTGGCAGGGGGTGGGGGGTGGGGGAGAGAAGCAATACAGTCCTGCTAGAACATGTTTTTTCTTTGCTTACCTGCCTCTTTCATCTTCCTGCCTCCCACTTCTCAAATCCTTTGCATATGACAACTTGGGAGACCAGCTAGGGGAGGCCCCAAGGTGGTCTTTGCCTTCCTCCTTCTTTCTCTTCTTGAATCATTCTCCATAAATACATACATACTTTTTTCCTACACCCGGGTTATTATTGTGTGGAAATACTTGTTTTCACTTATGCTTCCATCTGACTAGCCTAGAACCAGAACCAGACCCTTGAAGTGGCTTGTCTAATTTCTTGCTCCCACAAAAGGCTTCCATGTTAGAGGCAGTGCATTCAGCAACTGGAGAGAACTTTCACCTTTCAATTGTTGACTATTTATGTTCCACAAGGCATGAAGATGGTGGCCACCAAACAGGGTAAAAGCTTATATTGTGTCTCAGTATTTTATTCCTTTCTCCAGTTACAGTACAACCTCTACTTACGATCATAATCCGTTCCGGAGGCCCGTCCGCTGGGCAAAACCGGATGCTAGTAGAGGCGCCATTGTGCACACGTGCATTCAGCGGCAGCGCACTTCTGCGCATGTGTAGAGGCAGCAGCCGCTTGTGTGCATGCACAGATGGCAGAAGCCGCTTCCACGCCATAGCTGTCAACTTTTCCCTTTTTTAAAAGGAAATTCCCTTATTCTGAATAGGATTCCTCGCAAGAAAAGGGAAAAGTTGACAGCTATGTTCCACGCATGCGCAAATCGCAGCAACCCCAGTGTTTACTTCCGGGTTTGCCGCGGTTGCAACTTGGAACGTCCGTGAGAAGAGGCGGATGTAAGTCGATGTTCCACTGTACTTGGCCTGTCAGGGAAACTAAAGAGAAATAATATTTGCACAGGCGCTCTCTCTCCTGTGCTATTTAATTTGCTGTTTCGACCTGCTGGTGCTGAGTTTCACCACAGTGAATAGCATTGGCCACGCACAACATTCCCTCAGCAGCCAGTGCAGTAAGTGTAGCAAATTGGCATTATGTAATTCCAGTTAGTTCAATCAATACCAAATGTAGCTAAATTTAAAAACAATGAGATCACTTTTGAGTATTCTTTCAAACTGCATGCATTTGTAGACAAAATGATTGGGTTTGAGTAACAGCCCTATCTGTCCAAGGCTTCTTGGAGTAAGGCAAATCAATAGTAGCTTTCAAAATGAAAATAAAATGATCACACTGGTAGCTGATAAAATAAATCCCACAGGGGTGTGGAGGAATTCCTGTAACCACCTTAAAAATGCTATGCTACGGCACAACCTTAGACATTTGCGGGATAGTAACAGAAGCTGCAAAAAGAGCTTAAGATGAGTTTAGTAGCAGTCTTGGGTCTCTCAAGGATTGAGGACATTTAGGAAGGAACAGCCACATGCCTCACATTACTCTTGCAGTGCTTCATGTAATATTTCTTCTCTATTCTGCTTCCTTACATTTGTCAATATATTTCCAACCAGGGCAGGGGTGTTAACTCACTTTGCATTCCAGTCTGCTTTGCGTCATGGAGTTCCGCAGCCCATTGATGAGTAACATATGTCTAACATGTGGCCAAGAAGATTCAGCCCGTGTTCACATAGGCATGGATAACTCTTCTGACCTCTGACTCAGCCTTCTGCGCCATCCCAACAGCACAGTAAAATGTGGCTAGACAGCTTAGGAACAGTCCACTAAGAGGATGCTGCCCAAATTCAAAAGATCAATACTTTATAGCTCTCTCTCACACACAGGCCTGTTCAAACATAATAAAAAAGAAACATTTATGATTCACCAGTGTTCACATTCTCATCAGGAAATTTGATACTGCTTTCCCACTCTCAATAGTGTCTCTTAAGGTACACAGTTGCACACTTGTATGTTTGGATGTACCAAGAGCTCACACAGGCCATGCTTCATCTATCAAATTTGACCATATAGAGTTCTATTAATATCTGTGTTATAGTAAGAGGCAGAAAGCCACAGGATATTGTCTCCCATATGACCAACAAGCAGCCTTTTCACACACTATAGAGAAGTGGAACGCTTAAATTCAACAACAACTGTGGCCCAAGCGAATTCCTTATTCCTTATTTAATTCTAGGCAAAAAGTCCACGTTCTGTGTGCACATGCAACAAATAAAAAACTAGTTAATATGTATGTGTGCGCACATGTGCGTACACACTCACTCATGTTCACAGAAGGGTGAAAAAGGCGGGCCATTAAGAGGCTGATGTGGTTCTGCAACTTTGGCATTCATCCCAAGCAAGATCTAGGTTGCTACATATTTTTTCAGGCAGCCAATGAGGACACATCTGCTTTGCTGAGACTTCCATTATTGGAAGAGTTTATAGCTAATTTAAACTAGTTAATGAGGTTTTGGCTTTTTTTTTTAGTTGTTTAAACTACTGAAGTAATTTCTAGCTTGCTTTCAAAACATTGGATGGTCCCCGTCCCCCCCGCATGCACAGCTGTTTGCACTTGAGGGAAATTGCTTTGGTATTTATTATTATTGATCCAGTCTTCTCTAAGCACTGCAGCATCCATAGATAGGAACATAGGGGCCTAATCAGTCCTCTCCCTCACATTTCTTCAGGTATGCATGGATTTTATAGGAATACACGCACAGCTTTCAGTTCTACAAAATAGCTGATGTGCAGAACGGCAAAGGGGGAAGGGAGAGGGGCGCATACGAAGGATATATAGCTCAATAAGAGGACATATGTTTTGCATGCAGAAGGTCCCAGGTTCAATATCTGACAATGCCAGAACTTTTGTTCTATTGCCTATTATTAGTGTAAGAGTTTGTGTCAGCATCACAACATAGGTAGGTCCTTTGTTTATGCATTATTTATTTATTACTGATAATGCAAGAGATTAGGGGGTCCTGAGTTTGGTTGGTTGCATTCAGTTGATTGCAGTGTGGCTTGCTTATATGTGTGTGGAGGGGGCAGATTGTTGGGTCAGGTTAACCATATTGATTTGTATGCTGTTGGGGGGGATGGGTCATTGTCCTGTTGTGCTGTGTATCAGTCTTTACAGCCATAGCAGGTGCTGTAACCTTCCAACAGTTTGACTTCACCCCCAAAGGCACATTCCTCCATTGTCTTCTGAGATGGATGCCAACCAACCAGTGTAGATGGATCAATGGTCTGACTCCGCATGAGGCAGCTTTCTGTGCTCCTTTGAGATCCCTTAATTTGAATAAGGAAATAAGTATTTGGTGTCACTACCAGGATCAGTTCATAGCATTGATGCCAAGTACAAACAGTGACCCAAGGTACCCCCCAAATTTGAAGAAAAATATATGCATCTAAACACTCACAGAAGGTTCTCCATCACAAATCCACACTCTGCAAAGGAGGTTAGAGTTAAGGCAAACTGATGGCTCACTCCATGGGCACACTATTGCAAACTCTGGCACACTGCCAACTAAAGTTTAATTTTTAAAATAATAATTCCCCCCCCCCAAAAAAAATCTCTTCCAAATAATTCTTTTCTGGTAATTTTCCCAGGATATTTAGACAGAGCTTGTTGCTGTTGCAGGCAGCTTGGGACAGGAGTGTACCAAAAGCATAGCAAACTATATTTTAAAAATCAGCACTTAGTCTGACATGCAGAGAATTCCATCCTCTAACCACTTATGGCAAATAGCTAAACTGCCAATAAAGGGGGCAGGGGAGAGGAATCCTCTGAATCTACCAAAGGGGGGAAAAGCAGGGTGGGTGGGTGGGTGGATCTTTTAGCTATTTAACATGCCCTTCTCACTAGTTACCCCTTTTCATGGTGATTTATGGTGCCTTGGAGGAAACCGTAAAAACCTCAACATTGACATAAAACCCAAAATTAACCTGAAATATGTACCGGTACTTTATAGCAGCTACACTCTGTTGTATTATGCTCCAAAGGTACAAACGAAGTCAAGCTGGCTTTTAGAGAGGGAATTTAAAGAGAAGACTGTGGCAAAAAAAAATTTTTTATAATGTTGCAAGTGAACCCAAGGATTGATGTTTTCTTTTGTTTTAACTTAGGTTTTGTCTTTATTTTATCTTCATTTTAAGTGGAGTTACCTGAACCAAAAGTCCCCGTGATCTACCAACATTTGTGTGTGTGTTTATCACTGCACTTAAAGAGGTTTTCATCTATTTTCCCCACATTAAGAACTTCAAGAGGACTATTTTCATTTGCATCTTAAAGTGAGACAAGGGAAAGGGGGGGGGGTACCCCAGACACCCTGTTTCAAATACATGATGAGTATGATCTTTTAAAAGAAGGCTGCACTGTCACTTCAAAGCCATTCTTGCAATTACCCCATACATTTATATAGGAGGTATTCTTTTCTGTATGAGGTAATGAGTAGTCCGGATTGTCACCGTGATTTATTAGCACATCCTCTCGAAGCAGCACTGCACCTGCATTTGCACAGATGGAACACCCACGAAGGCGGATGGTTTATTAGGGACAGCTCATCCTCAAACAACCCAGCAGCATTTTAAAAGGAAATGCTCCAAATTTAGACCTGCTCCAACAGGTGTCTTTTACTGTGTTTCTTTGTGCAACCATAAATGTCTTAAGGTGAGGCAAACAATTCCCTGCCCATAATAATCACTCTTTGAAAACAAATATATCAGCCCCCACATCCTTGAGGGGGGAGGGGGGAACGAAGACCAATGGAATTCTCATTATTTCCCCAACCCCATGGCTTGCCCAAATGCTTAAAGAGATGGAGTTTGGTGAAGTGAAGCTTCTGTGGAGTAGGAGGACACTGAAAAAAAGTCAGGAAAAATGGGCTGGGCTAGCTGCTGCCCTGCTTTGACCAATAGGGCATAAAGGGTGAGGATGGAGGTGGTGCGAAGGTGTCAGAGGCAAGGGATCCAGAATGAAATGGAGTCCTTGGTCACTTTAAGGCAAATATTTTTTCATGGACACAAAAGAGGGTACCGGGATATATTTTATCTGTGAGCTTAAGAAGATTTGTGCAGTACATGAGCAGATGATAGGCCTAAATCTCGCAAGCCTAACTCAGTGTTGGATCTACGACATGGAATTTAGAATTGAGTTGTGGGTTATGTGTGTAGCTCTATTTTAAATATTATATCTTGAGCTCATCAGATTCTATACCAGAATAATACTGACATCTAAGTAAATATTGCAGACATTTCAGTTTTCAAAATATAGGGGGATGAAACCCAACAGGATCCTCACTGTCATTTTTTTAAAAGAAAGTGAAGATCTCTAGTGCAACAGAACCTGAACAGCTAGGTGTTAATGATTCATTTATAAAATGCACATAGGGCTTAATATAAAAAAATCTTTAAGCAGCTTATATAAAATATTCAGTATTATCATCAGATCAGTCACTATTTCAACAGGTTTGGTCTCTTCCATATAAGTTCCAGCAATTTTACAGATAATCACCATATTCTGCTCCAATTTCTAAACAGTTTGGAACCTGGATATCTCATAGATTGCCTTCTTCTATATAAACCTGCCCACACAAGTTACCTTTGAAGGCCTGGCTTCAGACTCCCATTCTGCCAGAAGTGCAAGAATGATGACACAAGTTTGGTGCTTCTACTGAAAAGACCCTAAATTAAAGAACATCTTCCTCAGGGAGCCCCACCTTTCTCCTTCTCTGTTAGTTTTTAGACATCAGGTGATGACAGTTTTAGTCAAGAGGGTGTTCGGGATCAACTGAATTAACTGCTGCAGCTTTTAATTCATTTTAGTAGTTGTTACTGAGGACATTGGTTTGTTTGGGGGAGACAAACCATGAGCCCGGGTTCAGATGTAACCCTAAGCCAATCCATCATTTAACCTCTTGCAGTGCAGCAACAGCAAGGGAGAAATAAAGCAGCTGCAGTTTTCCAAATATGCACGAGCACACATACTCGTTAAACTTAGCCATGGTTTAGCTTAGTGTCATGCTCAAACTGAGCCAGTGGCTTACAAGGCTTAAGTAAACTGCATGAAGGAAGCAACATGTTTCCCCACTCTAAGATCTAGTTGAGAAAAATGTGTAGTGGATCTATCTCTAATTAAATTGGTAGCCACAATGGAAAGGGCACTCTTGGTGGTGGCTCCCAGGTTACAGAACCAGCTTTTTGTCAAGTTCAGGAACTTGATTTTTAAAAACAGACTTTTTATAAAATATCTATTTATTTAGATCAGGGGAGACAATATGGTGTACTTCCAATATTCATGGACTCCAAATCCCATCAACTCAAGCTACTTTGGTCAATAATCAGGGATAGTTGGAGTTGTACTTCAACAACATCTGGATGATACTTTTGATGTTTAAAGTGCCTGGTTTTATTTGGGTTTCTTGATTGCTGTTTAGTCTCTCTGCTCACATTTCCTTTTCACTGTTTTACTGTTGTATTATATTTTGTTTTATTTGTTGAAAACTGAAAGGAAAGTTATAAAAATGCAAAACAAACAAACAAAATATGGGTTGAAAAGAAATGCTTGAGGTAGAAATAGGATTGCTGAACCCTCAATGCAGATGATTAGGCATGCAATAGAAAGACAGTTTGAAAGCCTAAACGAAACCAACAGTGGCTTTGTTGCTTATGGTATCTTCACATTTAAATCAGTATTATTTTCTATGAAAATCAAGTGGCTTTTTGCAGTCCATGCCCCAAAGACAAGATAGAAAAATAAGTACAGTCAACAAACAATGTGTTGCATCCAATGAAATAATCTTGTTTACTCAAGTACTTGCACAACAGAACGTCCCTTCCCTCTCCTCATTCCACGTCCCTCCCCCAAATTTATTCAGAGTTTTAGAGGAACCTCCAGAACAAATGGGGAGGTTACATGGAGGGAGGAGAGAAAATAGTAGCTCTGTTATGCAAGTGGGAATCCACACATGAACAGCACAACTTCACTGGACACAATCCAACTGACTGGTAAGACATTAAGTTGCATTTGGCATATGAGCTAGCAAACAAGAACTGCATCTACAACACAACATAATCAAGAGAAAATCCTCTTCAAAAAGTGATGCAGACAACTCAGTAATCGTAGAAACATAGATTTGTATGTAGAAGTGACCCCAAGGGTCACTTAGTCCAACCACCTGCAATGCAGGAATCTAATGCAACCATGCTGATTAAGAAAGGGAACTGCATATGTTATCACACATTAAGGAACATGGTAGTTGCAACAAGTGAAAAATCAGAAGTCAAATGTTCAACATTAATCCATGGCAGAGCAGCAGTCTAGGAAGTTGTTCTAGACACCATTTAATACAAACAATGCTGAAGGGGGAAAATATTTGTGAATTGTCTGTATTGGCTGCATTTCTAAATTATATAATTATTGTCTGTTTCCAGTGCTAATCCTACTCTATCTACTGAAATTTATGAACATAAATAACTTAGGCCTATTAATTTTAATGGGTCTCCTCTGAGTAACCAGATGCAAGGCAATGCTCTCCACTCAGAGGCAGAAGATATGTAGGTATTTCTTAAGGAACCCTCCTCTGACTCCAAATTAGCTACTACCAATTACTGTTTGGGCATAGAATTAAAATTTGTAAGGGACCGAATATACATCCAGCCGAACTTATATTCCCACAACTACCTACAGGAGCTATCCTTTATTTACAATTACAACAAGTTCCTTGCTTTTCATTTCTTTTAACAACCCAATCCATTTTCAGTACCCTTAGTTATACTCTCCCATTCCAAATGAGTTGGCTGAAAGAGGAGTCCCAAAGCTTACTTCTGAAGGATAGATCTCTTAATGATAATTTCTTCATCCAGATCTGCTTCATTGGCCATGAAGAGCAACCTCTTTCCAGAGTCATCCACTCCAATGAAGTCACGTTGTTCCACTGAAGTAGAAAATCATAACACAAACATTTTACACCTGTTTTAATGCAATCTAATGATAGTTATTCCAACTGAAACACAGCATATATAAATGTCAGCAAAGTTCATTCATCAAAGCTGAAAGAATTCCTGAAAATTCTGGAGCATGTTCATGCCATTCAAGGGAGGCAGAAAAACTGAGGAAGCATTATGTGTCACCCCTGCAGCTACCTGCATCTATAATTTATAAATGATATATGTAGAGAATGCAACCCTCAGAATACTGGGTGAATTTTAGATAGAACTCCTCCCATACATTTTTGGCACTGCATCACTGCTTTAAAATTTGCCTCATTAAGAATCAGCAATAGTGAGGTTGTCATCACAAGCCGCTCTTCTCAACATAAATCAGATTATTTTTTGACATGGTTCATTACTGTGGAGAAGCTTTTCATTTTGTACAAGGATATTCTTCAACACCTAAAATCTTGGGCACATGCCTTGGTTTCCAGAATAAATTCTTGAAACAAGTCATCTCTTTAAAAGTGACAATACAAAAGTGAAAAGGGCATAAACAGCAAAGTACAGTATGGGTCTCAAGGCGGTGGCAGCTTTTTTCAAGAAACTGTTTACTCTGTCCAAGAAGAATCAAAGCAATCAATTCTAGGTTCTGGCAAGGCAAGGGTTCCATGATATAGTGGCACCCTGGACAGCTCCATAACAAGAGAGATCAAGCGTTGTTTCAGCACCAGTGAACTTCCAACAGAGCCTTAAGCTGCAGCCCTGACTAGTTAGCACTCCCTTTTCCTTTGAAGGGGCTCAATCTACTTTAACAGTCCAAAAGAACAAGACTGATTCCACCAGGACTTCTGAGCTGGCATCTATAGTGTAAGAGCAGGGCAACGAAACCTCCTCTAACTGGAGATGTACAGGAACAGGCTCCTCTAGTGTCAGAATTTCTGTCTTTAAATGAATATTTGGGGCAATTCCCACTCTGAATCCCAGGCCTCAAACCCCAAGATGGGGAGTCTGACTATGGTCAAGACATTAAGTGATTGATAACTGTTAAAACAAACTAACATACATACTTGGAATTTCTTTTTCTGTACATGTGGATATTGGAAATTTTTCAGGACAATGTGGCAACAATGCTAAGATTAAAGAGGGATTGGCAGACACAAATATGGGAAACCAGACACAAACATGGAGAACCATTTCAGCTGGCAGATTCTGCTCCAAGTTTGTGAAAACTGTCATTTTCTGCTGGCAATCCCTGTGAAAATGTGAGAGGTTTAGTATCAAGAGCACCCAATTTACCTAGCTTTTTCTTTCCTTTATGTCCTGGTACAAGCTCTGTAGGTTCATAAGCTTTCTTCATCAACATGGAGAGTGTGGCATCATTGGCTCGGAATAAGTCCACTACTTCGTGGAGAGCAACATCTGTAATCAGATCACAACTCAAAACCAACACATCTGTCTGTCAAAAGAGAAAAGAGGGGGAGAGATCATACACATGCAAACACATCTGAAATACAAATTGTCAAGGAGAAGCCAATGTGGAAGGATATCCCAACAAATATTCTTTTTTTGGACTCTGCATCAAGCTACCAGAGTTACCAATGGGCCATTCCACTAAGACATTTTACCTGTGATACTTAGTTATAGCATACAAAGCTTAAATGATTATTTTCATTTAGCATATTTCTGCTGCTGGTGCACTACCCAGAATGGATCAGTTAAACCACTCTCCACCTTTTATCAGGTTACAGAACACTAGTATCGTATAGAAGTCCCTAGTTAAAACTGCTACATTTCTTGGCTCAGTAGTAGAACATCTACTTTGATTACAGAAGGTTCAATCCCTGGCATCTCAAGGTAGAATAAGGGAAAGACCCCTTGCCTGAAACCCTGGAAAGCCAGTTGGCATACACAATACTGAGCTAGATGAACTGAGCTTCCTCTGTTCCCATGCTTCCTAGTTTGTGTGCTATGTGAGAAAATAAAGTTTACTTTATTTGATTCTCTCCTGAACCCCAAATTTCAAGATCACAACTTATCCACAGATAAAAGGAAACATGCAAAACATTTTAAATAAACAGGCACTCATCTAAAAAGCCTTGTTTTCTAAATCTCATTTAACGGGCTGTTTTTAAAAAACAAATTAAACCAACTTTCACCTTAGTTTAATTTTCACAAATTCACAGGTAAGTTATAGCACAATGATTTCTATCCAGAAGTATTTCTATCCAGAATAATATCCACTGAACTCAATGGGTGCAAAACTCCAGGTAAGCCTAAGGTTGCAATCCTATACACACTCACCTGGGAGTATGTCTCACTCAACTCAATAGGACTTAGTGCTGAGTAGATATGTATTGAATTGCACTGTCTCCAGGCACAACATTTATCCTATGTTCCTTTGCACTGATTAAGGGAATATACGAATTGCTGCTTCTGAAACCAACACACTGCTTCAGAAAGAGATATCTCTTTTGAGGAGCCCAGGGAAAATAAGGACTGAGCTTTAACTGGCTCTTCAAGGAATAATTGTTAACACCAGCCTACCACTTATGAAGTGTAAAATCTACAGAGATAGTAACATATCCAGAAGAAACCAAACTGTACAAATTCCAGAGAAAATGTGTAAGTCCACTGGTAAAACTGAAAATGTTACCATTATCAAAGTACCCATGTCCCTGCTAAAATGCTGTTTTTCAAAGATAATATTCTTCCAGTTGTCCCCTGCCCTGCCTTCAAATCAAAATTACAAAGGATAAAATACCACTTGTCCGCTTCAGAGCAACCCTACCTCAGCACAGAACTGATCCTGTGTACAGCAGAAATAAAATTCCACCATTAACTTTTGACAGTTGTAAATGGTCATAAGCTAATCTTGAACAGAGTGAAAAACACATGGAAGTGTTGAAAACTGTGAGTGCTGGGCCTGTCAAGTTCATTGTGACAGCACAAAAAAAAACTGTTGAAAATGCTTTAGCAAAAAGTTTACGGCGTAGCCGCTATTAAAGACTAGACTGTTCTTTTTCCTCTTTATTTCAAAATTGAAAAAGAATTCACATCCACGATGAAAACTACATCAGGGCCATGGACATGCCTTTAGAAACAACTATCTGGACTTGTTAACTCAATCGTGCAATTATTTAACTATGTACTTTAATCTGTCACCCTAGTAAACTGCCAACAAGGCTTTCATAATTGCGAACAGGCTTCTAGTTTTAGGATGAACTTTGGCAAAGGCTGAATGCAAGACCCCCGAGGAGCGCAAGGGAACAGAACCACCAAATGTCTGGTTGCCATCTGTTCTACCCATTTACTCTCTCAATATGTAAATAAACGTCAGAGAGCACAGGGACCAGTGAAACACACGGTTGCTAAGTAAAGCCCACATTTCTGCCTCTCCTCCTGATGAGCAGAGCAGTGGCCTCAGAGGCACGCTGAGAGTACACCATGAAAGGCTCTTTTGGGATTCAACAGCCTCCCCTTTGAAACACCAACACCCTCATAAATAAAGCCCTTACTGTCTGATGGATGCCCTTTTTCCAACGTGGAACCCCTGAAAGAATAAACTAATGGATGAATGAAAAAATAAACCAGGGGAGCACCCTAGTAGAAGGGTGTATTTTCCTTTACTTTCAATAGTTGGTGCAGTAGAAAGAAAATAAATGGTACAGTCTGTATTTTTTAAACTACATAATACAAAAATATTCGTGATGAGCCACTGATTGGAAGACAATCACACACAGAGTGCATGTCCACTAGGAAAAGGGGTGCGCACAAAAATGTGTCCCTACCACTTGATTTCATAAATTCCGCAAACGTTAAAATCCGAACAGAGCAAATCTTAATTAAAAATGTTCCACACCGGATAGAATCCGATAGATCAAACCCCAGTTATTAAAAAGGGACGCGATAAGAAGCAACACTAACTGATGCTGAAGTGGGCGCTATGTTTCAGGTTCAGTCAATGCAAAGAGAAATAAAAATCATGCAGAACAACTATACTTTCATAACATAGTTTGGGGAAGACATAAAAATTACTGTATACCTGATGTAAACACTGGGATCTAAATATTCAAAGTATCATGGGAAGCCCCACAGAAAATATAGGACCTCCAAGATCACCTATAATTATATATTTTTCATTACTTATATAAACATCCATTATTTGACACTTGTACATGAAAGCTGAACAGAAACATGGCCTTGCAGGACATCTAGTGCAATCCTTACAAGTTGAGAATGAAGGAAGACATTGTAGCAGCTTCAGAATGCTAGAACAGGACTTGAGAGACCAGGGTTCATATCCTAACTCAGCCATAAAACTCACTGGTGACATTGGGCAAGTCCCTGTCTCCCAGTCTAACCTACTTCACAGGACTGTTGTGAAAATAAAATGGGGTGGTGGTGTCATGTATGCCACTTTCAGCTCCTCTGGGAATTAAAAAGGCAGGATATAATTGTAATAATAATAAATAAATAAACACTACAGTCTCTGCTTCAATACTTTCACCAAGAAAGAAACAATTCTGGTGAATAGTCCCATTGCCAAAACTGCTTTTACCACGAAGAAGTCACTCCTAATGTTCAACCTGTTCAATCTGTGATTTAAATCAGTCAGACCTGTTCCTCAGGAAAATGTTTGTATTACTCCCACTTATAAACAGATCCCAATTTCCTTTTAGTGTGTTTTATTTATTTATTTATTTATTTATAGGCTTATATAGTACACAATAAACAAATTGTTACCCACAAAATCACTTAGGCCAAGTTCCTTGGAGGAGAAGTGGGATATAAATTTAAATTAACAACAACAGTTCAACCCATACAACTTATTTACTTAACCATTTACTGCTCTTAATACCTAACTTTTAGTATTTGAATTTTTCTACTCTGGATTTTAAAAATGTTTTTTCTGTCTTTACTGCTTTTTATGGAAATTGTTGTAAACCACCCTGGAATTTTCAATGTAGGGTGGCATATACAGTAAATGTCTTAATAAACAAACAAAATAGAATAAATAACCAGGATAAAAGGCCAAGACCTGTTCTAAAATATTTGATTTCAAGCTCAAACTTCCCAGCTATTTGATTCTCAGGATGGTGATGTTCTTGTTTCTCTTCCCCATAAAAAGTGCACTGCCAAAACTAGTTATTTGAAAGGAGCACATGCTACATATGGGGAACACCTGCAACACTCCCCCATACATATTCCTTTCACCCCATACATTTGTGCTTGGGATTCATGCCAGCTTAACAGTGGTTAGACTAAAAAAAATGGGGGAACCTGTCTGTCCATGCCAGCAAAGGCTTGCTTTTTGCTGCTAATAACCATATCTATAGAGAGCTGAAATTGGGTTTTGGCTGAGGAAAGGACAGGAAAGATGCAACTACACTCTGGTTAATCTAATCATCCCATTCAACCCCCAACTACACTAGAGCACTTTCTCTCTCTCTCTCAGGTCATTCTGGCTATTTAAAATCTGGCATGCTGCAGAAGTGTGAATTAGTCAGAATTGCAGGGGGTAGGGCGGGGGAGGAAGAGCCCTGGTGAGCAAATAGTCCCCTTCCCTGCCAGCCAAACATAAATCTGGAAGATTTAAATGCATCTATTAAAGTATTTATGTCCTACCTTTCCACTTGAAAAAAAATGCCTAAGGTGGTTCAGATCATAATTTTAAAAAGTCAGAATATAAATACACAAGGGAACAAAGACAGGAAATGCAGATCTTAAAAAATGCTAAGAGGCCAAGCGCTGGTCACGTAAAAGGCCTGCTGGAAAGGAAATGTCTTCATACAGGGACAGAATGTTATCAAGGAGAGGGCCAGACAGATCTCCCTCTCTCACTCACTCTTGAGCAGGCTTCCTCAACCTCGGTCCTCCAGATGTTTTTGGCCTACAACTCCCATGATCCCTGGCTAGCAGATCCAGTGGTCAGGGATGATGGGAACTGTAGTCTCAAAACATCTGGAGGGCAAAGTTTGAGGAAGCCTGCTCTTGAGTGTGCAGGGCAACAAGAACCACAAGCAACTGCAGGGATACTGCTCAGCTGAAATGGAATGAAATGCATCTTTTAAATCTAGATATTGATGGTATTTGAATTTGAAGCTATTTTGGCTCTGTACTTTCTAGATTCCTAGTTGGACACAATACTACTACTACTAATTTATTATTTATACCCTGCTGATCTGGCTGGGTTTCCCCAGCCACTCTGGGCGGCTCCCAACAGAAGTTGTAAGTTATCACTCATTTTAATATGATCTCACACTTTTGGAGTAATAAACTGATACATACACATGCAAGAAAAAAGAACAAATTTATCCTAAAATACAATTATTTGTTTGTTTATCCCCATTTTACTAGTGGTTGGGTTGAACAGACCATTTTCAGCATCAGTGTCTTTTCCTCTCAGTTCACTGACTTACCAAGCGATGACTGATGCTTAGGAGGAAAGGAAATGTATCAAGCTTGTTGTGATCTACAGAACTGCAGTAAGTAGGTCAAGAACTCAAATAAAACTTTCCTTCCCACAAACCTCATAATTCAACATGAAATACAAATCCTTCTACATTTCTTCACAGCACTGACATGGTCTAAGACTTATATAAATCTCATCAATGAAATGTCTATCAATTAAGCATTTTCCCGACCCTCAGTATAGGCTGTAGTGAGATCTTTGTTCACCTGTTGAGCATCTCACACATCTGAAATAGAACTCTATCTGGACAGTGAAAACTCTCTACGTCTGCATGAAAAAGCATTTCAATTAATGCACCGTCCTCATCACTAGACTTGGTATGCCTCATATAAACCCACTTCTACCAATAATATCAGAAAACCAAAGTCTCACAGGAGGAACACATGGCATGGTTGGTTGCCACGCTCTTAATGCTCCTCCTGGGAATAGGAGAAATGCTAGCATGGGAAGAAAACTTTTCCCACAAGATCTCTGTCTTTTTACCAAATGGCACATGTAACAAAGGAAAATGTTGGAAGAAGTCCTTGCTGCATATGGTAGAAACCCAAACCACATAGAGCCACAGATGTGACCAGGAAGTACAGCTCCTTGACAAATATAGGATAATAGTTCTCCTATTTTCTTTGTCTTCTGCCACATCCTTTTAATTAGGCAGATATAACTGGATCATTTGGACTATTTGATGAGAGTTTAGAATATGAAGCTCGTACTGTATGCTGGAGTATATGCATGCGTTCCCATATATTTTATTTTGTTTTTCCTAAGTATTTCTCATGCTGTTAAGTTCTTCTCCGCCTTGTGTCACTAGCTATACTCTGGCCAGCTATTAAGTTGCAGCGTTACAGCAATGGAAAATTTTTACATTTTCCTTTCTCAATGAGTTCTTAGTTGGGTGATGGAAGCCCTGACTAACAAACAGCAAACCAGTCTTCATTATTTAACCTTCCATTTTTGCTAAGACATTGACTATGAAATAATATTCTGTCAGATGGACTACCTGGTTTCTCCTTATTTTTTTCAAAGTAAAGTTTTTTTTAAAGGCTCACAATTCTTCCACAGATGAAGAGAGAGGGGAATAATGTCTCAGGACAGCTAAACAAAGACTGAGAATCCAGATCTTGTTTGGTATGTACATCTTTTGGAGCCACATTGTGGAAATTGTGATGTCACAGCAGTGGTCTGTATGCTGCTGAGGATCACTGATCCGTGTAGTCTTGGATGGAGCAGCTTAGCGCTTCACTTCCTCTGTTGAAAAATCTCCTTTCCAAACATATGATGTAAGAAGGCTCACTGTAACGGCTGGGAGGTGGAATCTGAATCTCTTGTACAGTTGACGAGAACTTGGTGACCATGGAAAGAAAAACTTCAAACTCATATTAGGGATATTTTTGGACTGTTTTGGTGGATTTTTTTTTATGAAATTCATCTATGAAGAGACAAATGGGACCTTTTCCTCCCTCAATTAAGGAGTAAATTTTGAAAAAGATAAACAAAGCAGTTAGTTTTCTTAAAGCATTTCACCAGACTCCTTTAGTGAGGCTGAAAGTACATTCTCTGTACTTTAAGGCTGCAGTGCGTCCCTCTAAAATACAAATAAAAATTGCTTTGCCTCACTTACCTCTCTTGATGGCTCCATGGAGACTCTTGTGCTTTGCATATGATGTTAACACATTGTACAGCAAAAAAATAAGGATTCAAGGGATTGGCAGTGGAGTACATAACGTAAAAGAGTGGAAATAGCCCAGTTTGGAGCCCAATTCTGATAGTGGAACACATGTGAAAATCATTAGGTCATAAAGTGAAATACCGGTATGCATACATTTTTCAGGAAAGAGCCATAAGCAGAAACAGGCAGGAGTCTAACTATCTCTTTGCTAATATTGCATATGAATTCATTCTCAAGTATTGTGGATTTTAGGCAAGAGAAACTCAATCTGAGAGGGCTACTATGGAAGATTTGGAGATCAAGTGATATTATGCTTATTAGTTTTTCTAAACAGTACAAGTTTCTTTTATGGGCTGTTAATACAAAATTCCCAACATGTGTGATGGGGATACACAGTTGTATTTATCTGCTCTGATGCTATGCAAAGATCTTGACTTGTAGAGTTATAATCATCATGGCAAGGAAGGTGATGGTCCCAATTCGATTTGAAGAGAAGCATAATTGCTGCTGCTGTAGAAGAGGAGAAAGCTGGCAGGTTGCATATCCTGGATCTTCAAGGCTCTCATTGAAGCTCTTTAAAGGTGGCATACATTAATTTAGACTTCTTAGGCTTGGAGTTGTCATTATAAAGTCTGAAGTAGTGGAATGTTATGGTTATAAGAAGAATGGCGATGGGAGTCAGCATTCCAGTAATGTATGAAATGGTAGGTAGCACAAGAGAAGGTTCAAGGGTAAAGATGGAAGATGGAGAAGCAAGTTACAGTGCTATAAAGTCATGGGACTTGTGGAGTAGCACTTCAAGAAGAAGAAAAATATCTTGGCAGCAGTGGTTTTAATGAAAAGTACTTTTAAATCTCAGAAAACTGAATGATGAAATTTTGTCCAGGTTTAGACTTCCCACTTCCTGCCAGGTGGGAAGGGGGCACATGGAGTGATTTGGGCACAATGCCTCAAAACATTGGAAGGCAATGGATATCCTTCCACCCCAGCTCAAAAAAATTACTTATACTGAGAAGTCAAATCTTAGCCCTTCAAGTTGAAAACAAATTCTGTTCACAACAGCTGTGATAATAAAAGTTTTCACTTCATCACATGGTAAACAGATACACAAGTCGCATCAAAACAGAGTACCAGGTGGAACATGTGGATCATTTCATGGCCTAAGGCAGCAATGAGAAACCTGTGACCCTGCAAATGTTGTAGGACTCCAGTTCCCATCAATCCCAGCCACCATGGCCATTGGTAAGATATGATAAGAGAAGGAATTCAGCGACAGCTGGAGGGCTACAGGTTCCCTACTGCTGGCATAAGGTGACCTGGAATTCTCTTGAATTTACTGAGGATCCAACAGCATAAGCTCCATTGATTTCCGATATATACCTGTATAAAAAATCAGGATATTTTATACTACAGGTGTCACTATCGTTCACTCACCATTGTAAGAAATTCAACTGTTTTAAAAAGTAAAGAGTTAGCCTCATTTTCCATTATGAAAAATATTTGTTTGTCCAAGAGTACTTAATTTGTAATGAAAAGAAGTTTCAACATACAATAGATACGTCTTGGCAAAGTCTGGGATCAGAATGCCAATATGCTAACAATCACAAACTGCTTCTTTAGCTTCTTCACACTAACTCCTTTCCACCCTCTCAGCTAGTTGTCAGTTATGCACTTTCCTATGTTTTCCACTTGCATTACAGATATTACACCAAATGACTTGCTATGGAATTACTGCAATGGCCAGGACTTCCAGGAATCTCCTTGGGAAGATGACCTGCATTGTACATTATGATGACTTCAACGGGTTTATGAACCCCTTTAAAAATAAAATAAAATGGAAGCACTCAATGTTACAAAGGCACACAGAGAGCAAGACAGTGAGAGAGAGCGCTAAAATGTCTGCAAATGAAAGCTATTTCTACAAAAGACTTAAACCAAAGACAGACAGCACTGGGCAGCCAATGAACAGAATTCAGTATAGCTTCCAGACCCTCTTAATCAGGCACCCCCAAACTTGGCCCTCCAGATGTTTTGGGACTACAATTTCCATCACCCCTGACCACTGGTCCTGTTAGCTAGGGATGATGGGAGTTGTAGTTCCAAAACACCTGGAGGGCCGAATTTGGGGGTGCCTACTCTTCATAGTCCCCAGAGATATTTGTATCTTCCTTTTCCTGTATCATTAACAGAGTAAAACTAATTGGAAAAAATATAATAATTTTCATAAATACAAACAGAAAAATGTACCCATTCAAGTAGTATATTATATTCATATAACTGCTTCAGTCACAAGAGTTGGGCTTTCCCATTACATATCTTGGCATTAATTGTATGTATGTAACATTGAAGGTAACTTTAAGATCCACAGATAATGCCTTCAAAAGCCATACTAGGCAATTTGCTCAGGTGTCTCTCTAAAGTTTACCCTTTTTACAAAGGCTAAGAAGAAATCTGAAGGTTACTATGAGGATCTTATTAGTGAAGAGCTCCACTGCACTTCTTAGCTTTCGACTATCTTTTTATATTCCTTCCCTTTAATCTTGCCTCCTCTCCTAAGCCTCTGAAGAAGAGTTCTAGAGAGGACCAAGTGAAACAGAGGAACCTTTAGAAATCAATTTACGTGGCTCCCATAGAATCATTGCAGCTGCTAGCCAATGGAGTCTAACATGTGCAGAGTCATGTGAAAATAATTCCTAAACAAAGTGTCTGGTAAGACCAGGCTTCCTCAACCTCAGCCCTCCAGATGTTTTGAGACTACAATTCCCATAATCTCTGACCACTGGTCCTGCTAGCTAGGGATCATGGGAGTTGTAGGCCAAAAACATCTGGAGGGCCGAGGTTGAGGAAGCCTGGGTAAGACACCACAGGAATGAGTATTGCAACATCACTGAAACCCTTGGAAAACTGCTGTGTTAGAACATGGTTTTGGCATCAGCTTGCTGAGGATCTACCAGAATTTGTTACATACAACACTGGTACATAATGCACATTTGCTATACTCCAGCCCAAGCCTGTGACATCATGGCTTATGCTGCTGGATAGCATGACTTAGGAAATAGGATATTGTGCACAGCCATTCTTATCCTATCTAAACACACAACAAATCTGCAATCAAGCAGAAAATCCCACACACAAACTTGTACTTTTAAATTAAAGGGAAGAATAAATACCAGTAAATGTGAGGAAACCACTTGAACTGGCGTAACAAACAATGTACCATGTCTCCAAATGTATGTACCTTTAATGTATTTTAAGCAAGACAGCTGAGTGCACATGAAATAAAAAAAAATTCAGATTTTTTGTAATAACACTGAAAAATCCCATGCTAAAAGTGACATGGCATTCCCAACCCTAAAATTCTTTTATTAAAATTTCTTGTGCAGCTCTGGAACAAGAGCAACTCAAAAAACATCTGGATTGTTTGTTGTGTTTCAGTAAGACAGCCAATTCACATTTAAACTGACCTGGGGAGGGTATTTTATTTGCTGTTTTTAAACATTTTGGATTTTTAATTTTGTTTGAAAAACATTGCTTTTATTTTAATTGGAATATTTTGAAACTGTGTTTTACAGTCAGTTGGTGGGATACAAATCCAACAAACCAAACTGTTTTACAAGGCTTTTCTCCACTTTGTTACTCAGCACCTGGGATGAATTCCAGAATATATTGAGTCCCCATTGTCTGCTTGCCTATTTGAAAAAGATTTTAACCAGTCAAACTGGGAAGGTCTAATGTATGGCTAGAGAAGAGAGAGAACACAACTGCCATGAGGTAGCCACCTGAGATTCCAGATTTGAGGAGGCATTTGCATCAGCTGCGTGGGAAAGAGCAAGTAAACCATTTCATTTCAAAGGCAGCTTGTATAGAAGAATATTTCAGCAGATCATGTCCCATTTTAATTACTAGGAAAGGCACTATTTGCCTTTGGCCAGCTTTGCTAAAGGCTATAATAAGACACCACAATCTTTCACATGAGGAAGTAGCACAATAATGGGCAAGGCAACCACTTAAATAAGTAGTTTAAGATTATGCATAAATATCTGAGAAAATACTTGGATATTAGCTAGCAATGGTGTTTATGCAATGGAGATTATATAATTGTAACAAAATATCTTACAAGAGGGAAAGTACTGAAGGCAAGAAACAGTGTGAAAAAGTTTGGTTTACATAGGCTCTGGTTTGGGTGGGGTTTTTTTTCCCTTCATAAATCTAAAACGTTTTTTACAAAGCTGTTTTACCAGTATCTGACTTACACCATGAGAAATGCACAAAAATGGTAAGAATCCATCCTTTTCGTTTCTGTGTTTCAAAAGGATTAAGTCTCTTAGAAGAATTATTAGGCATCTGGAGTGAACATACAGTATTTATATTACTCGATTTGGGAATAAGGGTATTAAACAAAACAAATAATGGAATGAATATTTCACATTTATTTATGTGTTGCATTTATATCCCACCCTTCCTCCAAGGAGCTTAGGATGGTGTACATGACCTACTTGTTCAAATGTTGAATTATCTTAAAGATGCTGTGCCCAGAGATTTACTGAAATGAACAGGAAATCTATTCACTGAAACACTGAAATTCACTCAAGTACGATATAATGGAGAAATAGTAAGTTCAAAAACATATCCATGACTTTACAATGTCTGGCAGATTGCTAAAATTATAAAATTATTGGCTGCATATAGACATTACACTATAATTCAATGAGACAAGAACAAGCTGCAGAAAACCTCTGGCTACCATGTTCTCCCCCTGCTTCCCCGCTCTGCTATGAAGTGAAGATTGGATGCTTTTAGTTTCACAGCACCAGTTCAACCACAGTTTACAGTTGGAATAATGTTAACTATGGTTCCTTTAAATAAGCTAGTTTCATAACTCATGGCACAAAGTTGACTTGTTTCAAACCATAGTAAGCCACAGTTTGTCAGATTTCGATAATACAACAACCACAATAGAAGCAAATGCTCCCAAACTCCTTCTCACAGTTGCATTGGAGAGCAAATAAGGCAAAGGTTCGCTGCAGCTCATTTTATCATACTAAATTGTGATTTAGTATGATGCATGTACCATGATTAAAGAACAACCATTAATCTGATACAGGAAATCTAGATACTGGATATGGGAAATCTAATTCTTTTTTTCAGTACTATGATACTTTCTTATATTTCATTTTAAGTTCTTATATTTATTTATTTTTAAGTTTATTTTATTTCTTCATTATAGAACACTTATTTGTACTAATTGTGTTATTGGCTTTTCCTTATACACAACTGCATTATCCTTATCTACTAAAAACAATGTTAAATGAATAATTTAAAGTAAAATTTAAAACTACAGTAATACCTTTATTTTCTCATGAATATGCCGCAGTGAGTCTGCAGTCCCCATATCGGCATCATCAGTAATACATACAATATCAAGCTTCAGCTTCGTCTCCAAGTTTAGCACTTTCTGAACTTCTTTTGTTGTAACCACAATGACTTCTAAAGTGCAGAAGAAAAAGTCATATGAATACAACTATGAAAAAGTTATAACATTATTATGCTCATCTACTGAACTGAATATGAATCAATCAAAGCTCGTTCCCCCCCCCCAAGAAATGATAGACCAGCTGCTATTGTGGGAAATCTAAAAAAAACTGCTTTTTGCTGACTAAAAATTATCTGCAGTAGAATATGTACAGTTAATATGTATAGTTAATATTTCCTGGAGTTAAGTATTTTTTGACACTAGTTTTATATTTGTGACACAGGAGCCTTGCAGACAATAGTCTCACCTAAAGAAGCTCACAATTAAAGTATAAGAATGTTACCAAAAACGTAAGGAGAACATGAAGAAATAGTAGCACCTCTGCTCATTGTGGCATTCCATGGACTCAAATGGACAGCTCAATATTTACATGAATAGATCATGTTTGAAACATGTGACTTTATAGGTATGTAAGAACACTTCACTCTGAAGAATATCTAGAATGCTTAGTTTGGATGCAGGAAATACAGGTCCAACTATTCCATTAGGCTATTAATCACACACCTTGGGTAAACCATCAACTCTCAGGGTCACTTGTTAGGGGCGGCAAAACTTATTGGGTAGGTTTGGCCAATGTCAGATCTCTGGCAAGGGTACCTGTATGAGAGGAGCAATTGAAGAACATCTGTTTCCCAGTACCCCACTTTGCAGCTATCACATTTCAGGAGAGCAGGGCCAGGAGCCAGATGACATAACTGTTTAATACCATAAGTAGTACCTGATATTCCAGATTTACTATTGCAGAAGCAGTAATCTACCTATAAATCCGATTTTACTACTGTGAATTGCCCTGAGAACTATTAGGGCAGAAAAGCAGTATACAAACAACAATTTACTATTTGAAAGCTATACCTGGAAAATGTTACCTATGCACTTGGAAGAAAGGTACTTTAAACTAACTGCAAGCCACAATCTGGTGAATCATATTAAAATGAACCAAACTATTCTAGAGAAATCCAGACTCCGCATAGCTGCCCCATATTAAATAGCCTCTTGAGAGAGACATATATGATTTATATTTAATTGTGGTGGCAACCTAAAAAGATGCATATATTCAATTTTTTCCTGTGTTTTTATCACAGAAGTTGGCCCTACAAGAAACCCAAAACTTTAAACTTTCCCAAACTCAAAAGGCATTTTTGAAACTTGGCACAACAGTTTTAAAACAAAAGATAATGCTGCTGATGTGCACTGTTTTGCTGCTGGCATGCCAAATCCCCAGAATGAAAAGGAGTAAGAATAATTTTGGCATATGCATCCCTCTGGATCATGGCCTTACTATAAAACACTCAAATATAACACCAATGCATATAACCCTACACTTAAATATAGGAATTACCAAGCTATATAAATCACAAGATAAGAATATAAGAAAAGCTTTTCAGGACCAGAACAGAGATCCATCCAGTGCAGCCTTGCTCAACCTTGGGTCCCCAGATGTTTTTGGCCTACACTCCCATCATCCCTAGGTAGCAGGACCAGTGGTCAGGGATGATGGGAGTTGTAGGCCAAAAACATCTGGGGACCCAAGGTTGAGAAAGGCTGATCCAGTGCCACATCCTGTTCTGCAGAGCAACCAACCATTCACCTCTGTGGAAGCCCATAAGCAGGACTTGAGCGCAATTTTCAAGTAATTCTCCCATTATTGTTCCACAGCACCTGCTGTTCCACAACACCAGTGTTCAGAGACACTGTTCCTCTGATCCTGGGATCATGACTAGTACCGGTAGCCACTGATGGCTTTTACTATCCATGAATATGTCTAATTCCACTTTAAAACTGACTACATTAGAGGCCATTCCCAGATGCTGTGGTAGTGAATGCCATAGTTTAACTATATGTTGTGTGATCCCCTCCCTCAGAAGTCCATTGAAGAGCAGGGGTGACAGTCTGGGTTTATTTGCCCTGCATATATGAAGCAAAATCCTCCAGATTTTTCTTCTTCTTTGTAGCTCATTCCTACACCTGCTGCAAACAAGAAATACAATGCCATCTCTCTTTTCTTTCTGACATTATGTGTAATTTGTTCACACTACAAGCCATCTTATTATAGGCATTCTGCAATGTTTGCTGCTCACCTTCAAAACCAACTTGTTCCAGCAGATTGAGCGGGTACCATATTAAGGGTTTATTGCCAATAGGTAAGAGAGCTTTAGGGATGCTTGAGGTCAGATCCATCATGCGGGATCCACCACCAACCGCCATCACCACTGCTTGAAACTCCATGGCAATGATCTGGAAAGACAAATTAGAGAACAATCTAGAAACAGAATCAGCAAATAGGCAGTCTCCTATGGAAGAAAATGAAGAGCTAGTGTCACCCTGAGGCAACTGCCCCTGAACTTATCTACAGGCTTCTACACTGCTTTGGAGCACAACCATCACCCCAATCTCTGATTTACAAAGCGTGAGACAATTAACAGGCTCCCAACCAGGCTACATTGCTTCCAAAGGATGCCTACCTCAGAGCTGAACTGAAATTTTGAAACACAATGATCCAGTTTATAAAACCAGAGGGGCCAGACCTGAATCTTCTGGGACAGGGCAGGCTGTGGGGAAAACTCAGGGGAAACTCGAGGGAAACATACTCTTCATATGCCCAGAGGCTTTTCATTTGCTTCATGCTGAATTTTACTTTTACTTTGTGTTTACAGTACTTGCCTTACTCGGTTGGCCTGGCGAGGGCTAGAAATTCAGGCAAACAAGCCAAGGGCGTCCCACAACTGAGCTCTGGTATTAAAGCCTGTTTGCAGCGCCCACGGACTTCAGCCCCTGGCCTCAAAAGCAAACGAGGCGGGGTTTGATGTCCCCTGGCAACTTCGGCCTCCTTTATTATGCTGGATAGCTTGAAGATGGCCGAGGTCCCCCTTGCCCAGTCACAGCGAAGAAACCCCCGGTAGGCTCGCCGGGCCTTGGCGCACGGGCTTCGCAGCCCAACACACCCCTCACCTTGTTACCTGGAAACCAAAGGCTGCCGGTTAGTCCCCTGTCAGAGTGACAAGAAACCAATCGCAGTGACTTCCCCTTCCTTCGGGGTCGCTTCCGCGCCTGCGCCGCCGCAACGTGCATAGGCTTGCGCCAGCGTGTTTACCCACGGAGCGAATCGATGAGCAACCCCTCAGGAAGAGCGCCGAACAACCAATCCTCCTCCTTGCGGGCGGGGAAAATAAGCCGGGGCGCGAAGAGCGCCGAGCTATCGATTTCCGCAAGGGCAGCAACGCCGATCTGCCGATTTCCTAGGAGCGTCTTTCTGAAGCTCATTCGGATAGGAGCTCATTCCCAGCTGCTCGAGGGAGGGGAGGCGGGTGGAGTGGCTTGCTGCCTCTTGCTTCCGAAGTATAACTCTCAAAGAATAAAATATCGACCGTTTATCGTTGGGGAACCTGCGCCCCTGCCCCGTTGTTAAACTGCAGCTCCCCTCAGCTGCAGAGCAACATAGCCTGCGATGGTCAGGGATAATGGGAGTTGTAGTCCAGGAACATCTGGGCTGAGTAAAGGCGGATTCGAATGGCGCAAGTCAATCCGCACAACCTGGCGCGGATTTATCTTTCTCTGTGTGTGTGCTTGCCGTTGACTACTTTTGCCTGATGCGAAGCAGTGAAACTTGAAATCTCACGTTGTTTCAGATTAGAATATCTGCCAATATAGATACTGTAGTGAGTCTGACTGGGTTTTGTCAAAATTGGCTCTGGAATACCTGCATGTTTCTGAAATTTGAGTTTTATTCCGGCTAGTGGTAACCGAGGTTCAATTATAAACACAGCTGCCACAGGTAACGGTTTAGTGACAGATGCAAATCCAGGGTTGTGGAAAGTTCCCAGCCTTTCTGCAGAGAAACACTGAAATATCAGAGAGGCTTTCAAAACAAATCTGTTGGCTGCTCACTATTATCATCTCCAGAAAATGAGGTGAAAAATAAGATTCATATTCAGCTACCGTTTCATTCTTTTGTTTTGTTTTTTGTTTTTTGCATCAGTGCATGTACAGAAGGCTTCAAGATGCTGGAGAAGATAGCAAAATTAGAAAAAAGGAAGCATATATACATTGACTCTAAAACAAAGAGTAACAGCACAATGTAAAAACAATTTTAAAAACTGACACACGAAACTGCAGTGCAAAAGATCTAAAAACTACTAAAAAGATTTTCCTAATACCCTGTGGGAATGAAAAAGGGTCTACCTGGCACTGAAAGCCCACAACATGAATCAGTGCCATGTGAGCCTCTCTAGGGAACAGCACTCCAGAATCATGATTTAGTTGCAGAAATCTTACACAGAAGTTAGATTATATTCTGTCTTTATTGAACATTTACTTTGCTTGAAGGGTGGCTATATAACATTGAGCATTCTTCCCGATTTGCCACTCGGGTGTCTTCCTGTTTCCTTTCAATGCATTTCCCTATCACTTTCCAAATCAGAAAAAGCCCAACCCTTTTTAAGAGTGGATTTGCTGCACTAGGGTGACTGAACCTTTTAATCAACTTTAATTGCACAAACCTTTGGTATGCGCTTAACTCTTTCCCATGAAATACAGTCTGGAAGTGACCAGAATGACATGTTTGCTTCCTGGTCTGCAGAAAACCAGACTCAGTACAGGCACTTGACTACAGCATTCCCAAGATAACTAGAAGCTTATTGTGGGGAGGAAGGTCAAACAGTTGAAGCAAGACCAAGAACATAACATTTAGAGGCTGAATCTGTGCTGAAGCTTAACTTTGCTTAACATTGTGAGAGACCACACAAGGCAAAAGAGCAGAGTAATTTAGAACCTACTGAGTTCCCACATGTAATCTTGCCAAGTGGCCTGTATATTTAGGTAGCAAGCAATATGTCACTTGGGTATGTGTAGGTTGGATATAATGAGTAAAATGGAAAGGAGTTATTTTAATGAGGAGAACACACACACACACACACAACCTGGTACCTAGGCATTATAGGGTGCATGCATTGGCTCCCAAAGGATTAGGAGTTTGCCTCATTTCCTTCAGGGGCTCATGAAACCTAGCCTATGAACATTCGGAACCAGATACTATCTTGGTGCTGCCCTCAACAGTTGGTTGGTTTTTTACTTGTACAGCCTAACATGGATACTATCTGAGTTTCTTCAGGAGGTTTGAATATTGGATTCAGTTGTATCTATATTCATTGAGAGCACTTCAACATAGCTTTTAAGCAGATCACTCCAATAGCGCAAGCATATCTTCTTGCCTGATGGAACGATCTGCCCTCTCCTCCCCCTCCATACTGTTCTTGGGGGTTCTCCTGAGCCAATTTGGGAGGAAATGGGGGTGCAGGGGGAAGACGTGGGGGGAAAGCACCATTGTGCTAGTCGAAGTCATTGTGTGCTTCTGCTTATGGGGCTTAGTTGCTGAATCCTGCCCATACTTTTGTGTTCTTACCTAGAGAGACTATAGATAGATTGTTTAAAGGCTAAAGTTAGGCAACAGAAGTAATTTTGAGGGATAGCCTCACATTCTGCAGTTTATTTGCATGTAAATTTTAATATAGCCAATGGAAGTACTGTAAATGGAGTTATTTTGTATTTATAACAGCAGTTTGGGCCTCATTGCTGAATGGTTTCAAGCTGTGGTCCCCGAGTGCCTTCTATATGGGAATGCAGGATACTTATATATGATCTGCAATAATCACTTGATGTTTCCAAAAGTCATAACATAAAAGAAGAGTCAACTATGATGTATGAACCAATCAAAATGTTCTGCTTCTGCTGTTCCTATAGAACTGAATGTTTAAAAGAAGAAATTAAAACATATGCAAACATGTTTTTCCATATTGTTAGATGTGCATTAACGACAGAACTGACAACTTAAAAAAAAAATCGCCTTGTGTTTATCTGGGCCAAAATCAGGACTAAAGAACATTTAGGCAGGGCTTGTGCAAACGTGATGAATTAATGGCAGTTAAGCAAGGCAGTCCATCTCCAGGATTTCTCCTGAGTGAGTTCTCACTGCTTTTGTTTAATACTTCATTTCTTCAAGGTTCCCCACATCTGGAAGCTCTCTGAACAATGTAAGTCTCCTGAGCATGTCTGTGCTAGAGTACAGCCAAAAATGGAATCCCCATCCCACATGAGAGTCTGATGTTTCAAAATTCACTTTCATCTCCATATGGAATGGTGGAAAATTTGAAATAATAAACTTTCTTTAATTCAAAGACGCTTGGGCTCGGTACATAACACACATTTGGAAATTCAGAATTATAGGGTACAATCCTACACTATAGCAGAGGTAAGGAAATGGGTATGTCCAGTGGGTCAGGTCCAGATCTGGCTCACCCTCTAGGCCACCTTTTGACAGGTGGGTGGTAAAACACTTGCTCTAATGCATAACTGCATTGATTGTCTCCCAGGATCCTACACACCTTTGCCATACGTGAATACTGTGTCTTTTCTGAACTGTATTGCTCCAACACTTTCCCCTCCCAACAGAAGGGAGTGCTGTTTCCCCCAAATATGAAGCACTCCATTCCAGCCAATAGCATTGTTGACCAGTACAACTTCCGAGTTGGGGAGTCTTCCTAAAAAAAGCAACTTTCGGGGTGTCCTGGTTTTACTTTTTGAAATGTGGCAACCCTACTGACCAGTCATTAATACTTTTGCCTTGCAGGATCATATGGAAGAGAACAAGTGATGGCTGGACACAGTGTTTCACTACAATCACCAAGGGAGAGGGCATAAGTGTACTCAAAGTCCCTGCAGACTCCTGCTTACTTCCTCACACCTATTGCATGCAAATTCAGGGGCTATGTGCTCCAGCTGCTTCCTGTCTCCCATTACTTTCTCGATAGGTTACTTTTCTCACAGGTACAGCATTCATCCTCTGACTGTTCTGTGTGGGTGAGGAGGTAGGCCCACCTCTTGACCCACAGCAATGCCCAGGATGCTCCCAGCTGTTCCTATTTGGAATTGTTAAACTATCTGCTCCAGGCAGGTTCCTGTACCTCTGCAAGCTCCGTGACAGTTATGCAACAGACAAAGGTATCCTTAGCAAGCAGGTGGTGCTGTAAGGAATACTGCACCATCCTTCTGCCAGCCAAGCCACTGTCCAAGGCACAGGAGTCCTGCAATCCTGACTGACTGCCACTTGCACATATGGGCCTTTCCTTTTCAAGGATCTTCTCCATCCCAGATTTGACACTCCCATGTGTTTTTTGTGTGTTTCCTAGGAAGTGGTAAATAGTGTGATCTGGCTTCATCCAGCTTTACGATATGACTCTCGATAGGAGGACAAGGAGCTTGATGGGCTCAGGGGCAGTGGTCTCTCCTCTTTCATTCACTCTCAGGTTCTTTGGACTGCAGGGCCCTAGGAGTGCCCAGGTGAGACAGGAGTTGCTGCCAGGATGCATGAGGCAGCCCCTACCACATTAGGACCAGGGATCCCCCTCAGCCATGAAGCTTACTGGGAAACGAAGCTAGCTTATGATGGCATTGTGAGGTTAAAATTGGGTGAGTGGGGAGAACTCTATATGGGACCCTAAGGGTGGAATTAAAACAAAAGTAATGTGGGTGGTAGAGAAAATAGCCTGACACACCACCAGCACTCACCACTCCATGGAATCTCTTATAAACTTTCTGGGTGGATGAAAATGCCTGGTAACAATCAACCAGAAGTAATTCTGGGAATGATGTGAATTTCAGGCACTCTGCCCTATACTAATATTATCCCTGGGCTCCTTCCCTAAACCATTGTCCCTACTCCTATTTGATTATTTTCAAACTCCAGAGACTTATCCCAAGTGGCAGGGGTATAGTACGCAGTAATCAATCTTCTTTGGAATCTGCTGTGAGCATAATGTTGAAAACCAGAAGCATTTATTGCTGGGTGCGGAAGTGACTATATGGGCAGTCTACAAGGAAAAGAAACCTCTAATTTTCTTACTCTTGGGTCTTGTACTAGGCCAGCCTTCCCCCAGCTTGGTGCCCTCCAGATGTTGTTGCAGTGCTGGTTTAGGCTGATGGGAGTTGTAGTTCAAAACACCTGGAGGACACCAAGCTAGAGAAGGCTGTGCTAGGTGCATGCAGTAAAATTTGCCTTTTGCCAAAGTTAAACAGCAATTGAAAGAGCTACATCCAGGATAGCTGGAATAGATAAACAAGTAGAATAATAAGTACCAGATATGAAGCAATGTGCATTGAGTGAGACTGCACCAAGCACCATGTCACCCTCTTGAGCATCTTGCCCCCAAAGATTCGCCACTGAGTGATAGCTGCTTAGCACTTTAAAGTCCAGGGGGGACCTCTTAAGGAGGGGATGACCACCTCCTTCAAGGAGAATGGTACTTCCCCCACCTCCAATGAAGCATTGATCACTCCCTGAATCCGCCCAGTCAACCCTCATGACTAGCTTTAAGAAGCCAAGATGGGCAAGGGGTGACAGTTTGTCAGTCACGCTTTTTCAAGCAGTTTTTCTACATCCTCACATCACAACTGATCCAGTACAGATGAAACAGACAGTTCACGGAATGCCTCAATTGGACTTGTTCCAACTATTTTTAAAATGAAACTGCACTATACAAGTATTTCAATAAATAAATAAATAAAGTAAGAATATCCATCTTTAATAAGAAGTTAGAACAGTGCTCAAGGCAGCTACAACTGTCCCTTTAAAAAGTCAGACTTTCTGTGGTAAGAAGAAAGACAGAAGCAGCACAGAAGAAAACACAGGAGGGTTACAATATTGGGCAATGTTGTTGTGTGACCCCACTGTGAAATATAAGCACCTAAGGCATGGCGATTCCACACTAAACACCTGTTGTGGAAGCAGACTAAATCCCAGCTACTCACTCCCTTAGCCAGAAAACTTTCTAGGATTGAAACATTTTCCAAGTTCTCCATTTCATACGTTTTTGTTCTGAAGGGCAAAAAACTATCAAACCAACTCCCAAGTGAGGGTACCAGAGGTTGGGCTCCTCCCCTTCCCAAGGCACATGGTTATTGATATTTGGTTCTTGCTTTGCCAGATCAAAACCGGTGCAGCCCACTCAGGCAACCCCCATTCCTAAATCAGGCCATCCTCTCTCCCATGGGGTGGTGGCAGGAGTGGCAGTTGAGCTGTATCAGTGAGGCGGGGGGACCTGCACCCCCACATGCTGACTCCATCCACCCCAAAAGCCCTTTCTTCCTATTAACTCAGGGATCCTGTATACAGGAGGGAGAGAGAGAGAGAGAGAAGCCCCCTTTTCACCATTCTAATCCCCTTCCTTCTAATTAGGGCCTGCAGCCCCCTCCTCAAGTATGTTTCTCTTTTTATTAGGGAAACAGTTGCCAACTGAGGCAGGAAAACACCCGCCTACCCCTTTATCCCCTGGCTTGTTTGCCTCCAATTCATTCCTGGGGCCCAGTTGGCTGGGGGGAAACATTCCTATTTCCCTCAGTCTAAAGAAAAATGGCTGCTAATTAGTGGCATGAATAGCTTCAACCTCCCCACCCGCCCTTTACTCACCTGCTTGTGAGGAAGAAGCTTAGCAGGCATCCGACCAAAAAGAATGCTAGGCAATGGCAGAGAAAGTGCATTAAAAAAACTCTGAACATAATATTACAAAAGGTTGATGCAAATATCACTTCTCCTGCAGCTTCATGCAGCCTGCTGGCACCCAAGGAGTAAACTGGAGTGTCGCACATCATTTTGATAACTTCCAACAAGCACTTTGGTATAATCATGTTACTTTAGGTATCCTATCCTCTTCTTAATACTGATAGTAAAATTAACAGGAAAATAAGATTAAAGGATAAAAGCTAGGGCACTGTAATCAGCAAGGAGACCAATGGAAAAAGTTATCCTTTATATATATATATTATTTTTTACTCTTGTATTTTCTCATGCTCGTATCCCACCTTTCTTCCATCATGGAAGTCAAGGCTGTGTCACTTGTGGATCCGAGAAGGTCACTCATCCGGCCCTCAGCAGAGCCAGGCCTACTTAGCCTTAGCAGGGTGGTACCCTGATGTGACTTCAGACCACACCCTGAACTATGTGGACATTATGGCTACTTCAGAGCTACTTCCACAAGGAAACATCTCTGTGGAAAGTCTCGTTAGTTCCCAGCATATCATGGTGGCGTTATAAATATCCTATCTCTGTGTGTATTCCTCCTAGAGGACAAAGCAGTGTGTGCCTCTCTGAACACAGGCACAGACGTGCAGGCATGCAGTTGCACACAGAGATACGTCCCTGGGGCCACACAGTGGGTGGTTTTGGCCTGGGAGAGGAGAGCGCACGCACAAGCACACACACACCCCTTGCCCCCAAAATTGCAACTCCACAGTTGCTTACTCACCGCTCCCTGTCTGTACTGAGGAATTGGAAGTGTTACCTAAGCCAGACTCACTGGGGTGCCTCACCCACAAACCAGCTGACTTCCTCAGCAGCGCTTCAGTCTGCCAGATGGTTATCATGGGAATGCCTCATGCTGCAGACAGCAGGGTGTGTGGAGGGGGACTTAGAGCAGGAATCCATTCCAAAGATTCATAATAATCATTATCTTTTCTTAAAGCAGTTTCAGCATGACTGGACGAGCCAAGGGGGGGTGGGGAACGCATCCTGATCAGGGTGATTCATCCAGCTGGTTTGTACCCGCCTCTGCTCCCACAGGCCCAATTATTGCTAAGGGGCCATCAATCAATCAATCACTGATCAGCAGCTGAGATGCCTTTCTGTGCCAAGGAACCCAGTGAGGGACTGGATTTCCCATGTGAGCTTCTCTGGAACTACAGGAACAATCGCTTTCTCTCTCGCCCCATTACTGGGTGAGACTTCATCCTGGGAGGGAGGGAGGGGGTTGAAGAAAAGGGAGAGGGAGAAAGAAAAGTTGTGCCCACTGTGTCTCATTTCCCAGCCAGACCCAAAACAGAGTGCTGTCCCAACATGCAGGAATCAGAATCTTGCTTTCAATAAATCTTGCCAGTCTTGGCAAGATTTGTGGATCCTTTAATGTGTAGACCCCACCCCCCACCTCACTACTTGCCAAGAAGATTATTGGATTCACATGAAAAACATAATTAACACCAAAAATGGCTTGGGGAGAAAGAGAGAGAAAAGCATGCAGCGGTTGTAAGTACACTTATTTGGAAATAAATTCTATTGAGTTGAATGTGATGTGCTCCTAATGTTGAGGACTTAGGAGGGAGAGAAGGACTGGAACACACACAAACACATGCACACGCACCAACAAAATTCAAGGTAGATGTTAAGATGGCTTCATGCTAAGACTAATGGGCTTTTGGAACTCACTGCCCCAGGACATGAGCAACTGTTTAAACAAATGAGATGAAGAGTAAGTGGATGATGACAGCAGACGGAGACAAAAATGTTTGCAGCCCAAAGAACACTAGAGGGCCTTATCCATGTACATATAAATATGACTTGCTTAAGTATTTTAATGTTAACTATGTTGGAGCTGTATACATGCCACAAAGCTATGGTACCTCGCACAAAATATGAGTAAGTTATTAGTCATCTAAAGAAGTTTAGTGGACCATTATTTTCTTTCCACCTGCCATAATGCATAACGAAAAACTCCAAGGAAATTTGAATTAAGCCTCTGTTCGGGGAGAGCCCCTATCCCTGTTGCTAACATGTTTCCATCTGACACATTGGACTTGAATCTAGCAGACAGATGATTCACACAACCAAACTAGGAAAGTGTGTGTGGAGGGGGCGGGGGACTCTCCTCGTTTTGCAGATTGACTTGGTATACTTCCAGACAAGGGCCTTATATTACAAATGGTTTACATTGCAAACAGTTGTAAAGATCTGACTGCAAGTTCAGCACATTAACTTCCTCACATTCCTCTTTTTAAAGTCATGGATACTCATTGCTATTCTCCTGCATGCCATCCACACCAGTGGGTGGAGCTTTTCTGCCTCTCCTCTCAATTCTCAGCCCTCCACTATATTTTCATGCTCTGGGCATGTGCACAGGTATTTATGTACCTGTGCGTGCACACCTTTAAAAAGAATAAATCCCCGGAAGTATACAAGAACAAACATCACCAGCCTTAATTACTATGTTTCATAATGTGTAAAGAGGCTTTGTTGTGGTGGTGGTTGATTGGGGGCAATATCCATTTTCATTTCCCCTTTCCATTTCCAATACTGAGATCTTGCATAAGAATATTTACCTGACTTGCATAAGGCTTGCATAAGAGTGATGAAGAGGTCTTACATAAGACCTCCCTATTAGGTTTTTTTTTAATGTATTCAATTAATGTATATGCCGCATACAGTCTCTAGAATAATCCCTCACACATGAGCAGTGTGGAGACAGTTCCTCCAAATCGGATTGTTTCAGTTTGGGATTTGCTTTCAGCATGCATCAATCAGCGGGAGTAGACATGCTTGTATCATTTGGGCCACCTGGAACAAATGAGGAGCAAACAGAAATAGGAGTACAGTGATAAGGGCCACCTACCAAAATAAATGCACTAACAAGCATCCACAACAGTGGTGACTTTGGATATACAACAGTGGTTTTCCCATGTTAAAAGTATGAGCTGGCATTTTGATGCTGACAGCATCAGTAGCTGCTGTGAAAAGCATGCATGCATGAGCAGCACTGTTTCCTCAATAAACTCTTACTTGGGGGCATGCCTGAGCTGTGAGGATTTAAGGTGAATGACAGACATCATTGCACGCTATCAGATGCTGCACCAGGCACCTAAGCATGGTGGGGCTGCCCTTGTCAGAGACCAAAGGCCTGGTTGTATGAAACATGGTGTTTCTCCATCCTACGGTGTCCTTGTGGCATCAAGGAGCATGAACTCTGGAGCATGGATTCTGTGTCAAGGGAATCCAAAATGAATGTTAAATCTAAGACAGGAAGGAGGAGGAAGAGGAGCACAGATGCCTGCTGCAATGAGCTTACATTGAAGCAGCATGAAGAATGGAGTGGGGTGGGTAGGGCTGGATAACAGAGGAAGGGGATGAAAGGGATAAATGTGAACATGTGCAAAAAAAATACCCTGATTTTGAAGATCAGATTAGTGGGTTCAGCAGGGCTTCTAACTTTCAGCCCTCTTGCAAAAAGTGTTCCTGGCTGTGTTGCTGTTCCCTCCACCAGCCCATGAGGATGGATTGCACAGCCAGCTTTGAGCACTGAGCTAATGGGAAGGACACGTCCTGCATTTGCATTTGTGTGTTGCGGTGGAACCAGGAGCACAGGAAACTGCTCCGGACAGTCCCTGAGGGAAGACTTCCACAAGGCTGTGTCTCCCTGTTCACTGGGGGTGGGCATTCCCCTCACCCACCACACTCCACGCCTGATCTTTCCAGGCAGTCCATAGGCTAAGCCAGCTGTTTGATCTCTATGGGGGAGCAAGGAAGGGCTGCTCTGCCTCCATGTGTGGCCCTCGCACTGGGCCAAATTACTTTAAGGTGGGTGAAAAATCAATTGACAATTTGTTTGGAAATAGTACTTAGTTGCTCCCTGCCAACCTGGGAGGCTGCACTGAGTGAGGCCATGTGAGGGTTGGTCACTGACCAAAGCTTTTACCTAACTATGATTACAGAGCAACAGGAAGGGCAGTGATCAAAACGGCAAAACAAGGTTGTAATTGTGCAATTGCCAGCACTTTAAATAGGGCTGTAATTCAGGAGATGTTTGATAACATTTTGGCAACTGGGTAGATATTTTACAGATGGTGAGCATTTAAAAATCTATTGTAGAGAAAAACAGAGTAAAAACAAAATTCTATCATATAAAATATGAGCAGGCTGACTAAACTTTATTGCATAAGCTGCTCTGTGAATATTTATATTGAAAGGTGGCATAGAAAATTTAAAAATAAAATAAAGTTAAGGAAGGATCGGTGTGTGCGTATGTGTCTGGGGAGGCTGCAGTAAGTCACAAAGCACGGATGCCTGAAGACAAAAATATGACGGGTGTATTGTTCTGTCTCCAAAAAACGAAGAAGAAAACACTGAAAGGGCTTGTGGCAAATAGAGTGTGCCCAACACATTTTGGAGCCATGCCTTTTTCAGAGAAAAAAGATTTTGTTCCACTTATTGTGGTAATTTACAATAAGCTACCACAATGAATGGAACAAAATCCTTTTGCCCCTGAAAAAGGAAGAATGTGTTGGGTACACTACATTACCCATAAATCTCATTTTGAGCACAATTCCTGAGGAGGCTTTGAACTCTTGGTGGTGGTTGCTTTCAATTCCCTTGGCATTACCCCAGCCTTTTCCTGATCTGTGTCTTGCCTCTTCACAGGCACGCACTCACACATCTCGGGTTAATTATGTTCACGCAAATGGCGGTATAACTTTCTGCTCTGGAAAAGTGGTAAGAAGCTGGACTTTCTTATGGAGTGATAACTGGTCAAAGAAGAAGAAGAAGAAGAAACAGAGATCAGTAATAAACAGATAGTTCTTGCAATGTTAGGGAACTACCACATGTACACACCTGCCATGGATTCATTATAGGAAATTGTCACGACAACATTTGAACATGCTCACTCAGAAGGAAGTCCCAATGCATTCAGTGGCGTTTGCTGTCTGCTAAAAAGAATACTTAGGATTCTTACTTTGCATAATATATTAAAAGAGCATTATTGTGACAGAGGCACTGGAGGGCAGGGGGAAGAGCCACCTATGCCAGCCTGAGTTCCTTGGAGAACTCAGAGCAGGATAAAACTCTAGGTAGATCAACAGCATGGCCATGCAAAAACCCAGCCATGATCACTTAGCCCAATCTACAATGTCATGCATAGAATAAGGCTAAAAGAATTACAAGCAGCATAAATTTCAAGGATCACAACATACACCAGAGGGGTTAGGTCTTCTGTGTCACTCTTTTTTTCAGAGCTGGCCAACTATTTCGAACATTTAAAATGTGGCCAAGCAGCACCACCTGCAGGTAAATCTGTAGTACAGTCGATGTCCCAAGCAATGAGAGTTACTATGGTCCAATAGTGGATCTGCAAACACTCAGGCCAAGGACACATCTGCACATTTAAAGCACTATTATACTTTAACAGCCATGACTTCCTCCAGAGAATTCTGGGAGCCATAGTTCATTAAGGGCACTGAGTGTTGTTAGAGGCCCCTATTCCCCCCTCAGAGCTGCAAATCCTAGTGTGGTTTAACAATCAATCCCTTTTCACAGCAGCTACTACAGTGGTACCTCGGGTTAAGTACTTAATTTGTTCCGGAGGTCTGTTCTTAACTGAAGCGTACTTAACTGAAGCATCACTTTAGCTAATGGAACCTCCTGCTGCGCTGTGCCGACAGAGCACAATTTTGTTCTTAAGTGGAGTTCTTAAGTACCTGAAGCGTACTTAACCTGAAGCGTACTTAACCCGAGGTACCACTGTATTTGCTTTATACAATAAATAGCAACTACAACATGTGTGCTGCTGTGAATCATCCCCACCAGGATTTTCTTTATCACAGAAACCACTGATCAGTTTTAATCATTTAAGGCACTGCACCCTTTGGGAGATCTACCACCCTACTTGGATCTGATGAAAAGGAGAAAATAGCATACTTGCATGTGGATGACCTCCACAACCATTTCATTCTAGACAATAAAAAGCATGGGGACAAAACTGAACCCCACAGAACACCTCTCATAGGAATGAACAGTAGCCTCCTAGCACCTTCTGGAATCTGCTTTCCAAGAAGAAGTTGAAATACCACAAAGCAGTGTCCCTGGTCCAAACTGGCAATCTAAAAGCAGGTTTGTCATCCTCATCCTGAGTTGTCTGTCTTTGCTCTCTAACCATTGTCCCAGACCCTTCATATGCAACCCTTCGCACTAAAATTGGCTATCTATTCAGTGGGACAGGACACCTAGGAACAATTGTGTCAGCCGTCCCAAGTCGATTCCAGAAATCAACCAGGCCAAATCAGCTGGAATTTGGATCCCATTGGATCCAAAAGCCTCCAAGGGGGAAAATATTTTAATAGGTTCCCTGGCATTACAACATTTCAAAACTCTTGTTGCACTATAAACACCTAATGGAAAAGGGGAAATTCATCATGGAGGAAAAAGCTTGTCTTGCCTCAAACCCTCTTTCGTATGTTCCCTGCTCCACTAGCCAATTATGGTATCCCCGCATTAGCCAACCAGGCAGCAAGAGAAAGGAGATGAAGCTTCGGGGAGCGTCTGAGGCACCAGAAGCAATTGTCAGCACTCTGCATCTCAATTGGTTGCATCACTGCTCCTTTGACAGGACAGCCATCCCTGAGTGCTGTCTATTTTGCACAGGATAACATGTATGGGAAGCCAGCCGGTATAACCTGGAAGTTCTGGCAGTAGGCAGCTTGATGGAAGCAGGTGGCTTGTGGGTGCATTTATCAATTAAACATGAAATGGTGAAGAACAAGAGGAGTGGACAAAGGCTGCAAGACTTCAGGAGAGTGAGGGGTAGCTAGATAGGGTGGCACTCACTGTGGTTGCTCTTTAGTGGCAGATGCCACTATGTGTGCAGGGTATATAAGTACCACCTGCTTTCCCATTTTAAAACTGCCATAAGCCAAGCCATCTTTCAACTGATCTCTCTGAAATTTTGACAGCTTGCATACTAAATCTTCCATTCTGACATTTTTTTTATAGTAACAGGATGAATCATATCAATTTCCCTAAGAAACAGCATGCTTGTGATTTAAAAAATAATGAAGCTTTTAATATAGAACCGTTTCCATGACTATATGCTATATGGATGAACACTAGGGTGCCCACACAGGCTTCCTATAGGGCTGGGAATGCCTCGCATCAACATTCAGCAAGTGATGCCAATGTCTTAAAAATGTAAGGAGAGACCTGCTACCCAGTGGCCCATCTACCGCAGTCCACTCTTCCATTGTCTCCCGAGATAGAGGGATGCAAACCAAGTTAGTAGCCAATGGTAGCCTTATCCTCCTACCTTCTATATTATTCCATATTTCACAGAAACTAAATCATACCCCTTGAAGCTTCACTGGAACATAGGAAGCTGCCTTATACAAAGTCAATTTAGCTCAGTACATTTATACAGACTGGCAGCCTTTTCCATTCCTACCTGGGTATGCCAGGGATTTCACCTGAGACTGTCTGCATGCAAAGCCTATGTGTGCATATTGCCCTATAGCCCTTCCCCATTTGGTCTTCAACCCATCCTCTTCTCCCCCATGTGCCTGAAATCCTTCAACAATCTGTTCCAGCATTCAACCTTCCCCCCCCTCTCCCACTATAGAACTGATATTAATACAATATTTCAGCAATCAACTCAGTTATCATATTACAGAGAAACAAGCAGATTTAAAAAACAAATTTACAAACAAACTGAATGACAGGTGGGTGAGTTAACTCAACAGCAAGATGTGCATTTTGATTCTGGCAAAGCTTCAACATTGGCCTGAGCCTGGAGAAACTAAATTTACCAACACAAAATGAATGACTTCAAAATGCTTGGGAACTTTGATAATGATAAAAATGATTCACTTCCAGAAGCTGTGAGAGAACTGCCACTCCACACATTATCCAATGGAAGTATTTTGGGTTATGTTGGACTAGAACTAAATTCATGACGGCATGTGTCAGGCATATGCCAAAATTGTATCATTCTTGTTGTTTATTTAATTGTAACATCTCTTATTTTATAAATGAAAGTAACCTCATGTATGTTCCCTTTTGGTTAATTTTTTTGTTGCATTTTATAAAATAAAATATTGGTTTAACCTGTATTCTTTTCTTTTGATAAAATGCCATAATTTTATTGTCCTCTGTCGTCCCTGGTGCTGAATATGGGAATTCCCCATATGCGTTCCCCTGAAAAGTAAGATTAAATCCATACCCACCTCATTGCAGGTCCAAAATATGTTCCATGTCCACGTTCCCTGAAAAGTAAGATTAAATCCATACCCACCTCATTGGCAGGTCCCAAATATGGTTCCATGTCAAACCTGTAGCAAGACCATTTGCTTAGATCAGGGGGCACCAGTGTGACCACTGTGCTCACCAGTACCTCCTATGACACCCTGCAAATTGTCACAGTAAAATATGCTCAACCCCCCCCCCCGAAAGTCTATTGCTCTTCCTGCTCAGTTCCCGTTTGCACTGATTCATTCTCTCCTGCAATTCCTTAAACATGCCCACATTTCTTTGGATGCCAGAATTGGACATCTACCTTCCTTCCATTCCAAACAGAGGAGAGGCGCAAAGAGCTTTGAGTGAATAGGGTAGTGGCTGATGTAGGATTCTTCTTCATTCCTCTGTTGATGGGACTGTATGTACCCACAGCATCATTTTGTGGTTGTGTCTTTTTTTGTGTGCTGTGGCAACCTTTTGTATTATGTCTGCCCCTCTAGGCAGACATTTTGTGTTAAGTTATTATCCTGTGGCAGCGTTTCCTGACGGGTACCATTTCTGACTGGCGCCTTTTTCAAAATACAGCACTTTTTCAAAATTCCAATGTGCCTACTTGTCCAAAAAGGTTGACTACCCCTTGATATGTGACAGACCATAAATCAATACCCTTTTACATCCCAGATGGTAACCTTTGGAATATTAAAATTCTATTAATCACTCCTCTCTGCGCCTATTTTCTTTCTCATGCATATCCAGTTCCTTCAGCTTTTCTCATCAACAAATAAACTGAAAAAGAACAAAGAAACTGGATTCAAACAGGCCTGGTCAACAGCATCATGTGTGCCAGAGATCTGTTTTTCCCACCAGAGGGCAGTACAGAAGTACAAAAGTGATTCTCTGCACCTAATCTTCACTAACTAAAGTTCTCTCTCTGCTTAGCTGAGTAATAAATTTGACTCTAGAATGGACAGTGATCAATGGGTGCCTCTGAGCGTGCCAAATATTATGTTATTGGTAAAGGCTCATATAATTTGACAGAGGATTCCTGTACTTTTTGAAACCTTGCTTACCACTCTACTTTCTTCCTTCTCACCCATATGCCCACCAACCCTCTATAATTAGGGCAATTGCCAAGAAGCACAGTACGCGATCTTGATCCCCCTCTCTCATCCTGTTCTACTTCATAGGCTTGTTGTGAGGATAAAAGAAACTCGGAGCTCTTTGAAGGAAAGGAAATTGTATCAGATAGGTTGGTAGAGGTTGATATCCAATCAGACATGGAGTGTACACATTTTTCTCAGGGCTACTGAGTTTGGAAACAGAGCACATTCTGTGAAATTACATTTTGCCCACAGAGGGGTGTTTTTTCAGGTCCAGATTTTTGACGTAGTCCCACAACATGTCTGGGAATGAGATATTGGACAATTCTATAAGCTGGTGATGAAACCAGTGTACATTTAACTTTGGGTGTTGAATGGGTAGCCTCAAGTTTAGTTGCTTGTTTTTAACTACACTAAATGGGTATTCCCAAAGTTTTGAGAAGGGTCATGGAATGGTTCTTGATCTTGTGTTGGCATAAGCACAGATTTAAGAGTGCACCAAAATAGTTTACACAGTTCTGATTAACGGTTCTGTTCCCATGATGGTTGGCACATTTATCAGTTTTGACATCATCTCTCATCTGTTTGGTGGAGTGTGATGTCCTGAACCAGATGAAAACCCAGCAAGAGAATCCTTCTGCATGTGTGAAAGTGACAATATTTGATTTGACTAATTGATCTTGGTATAAGAATCCTAAGTATGCAAATTTTCAAATTAAACAGGACTCTCCTTCTTGCAGTCTGGGTGTATATGCTGTTATAGAAATTGGGGGTAATCCTCCTAAACCCTAGAAATTAATAAATGCTAGGATTATGGGTTCTTTGGGATATGCAGGGGAAATATAAGCTGCAAGGGGATTCCTGGGCTGCCTTACACAAACCAGGTCAACAACTCCTTGTCCCAGGTGTGACCAGACTGAGACTGGAGATTTGGAAGGTTGCTCTGGGGGAGGGCTAGGGGCTTCTGGGAAGAAGAAAGAGGAAGAAAAGGGGGTACAGTTCATGGTGAGGGTGAAGGAAAAACTGCCTGCAATGATCTGGGCCATGCTGTAAGGTGTGGACCCCCTCCACGCAGACCAAGGTTGTAATTAGACGAATAAACCCTATTTCTTAAAGCATGACAGCTTCCACTGTATCTTCTGTTCTCCAAAGGAACACAGACCCTCTGTGGGTGCCTGAGATCCCATGCGCTCTTGCCATGGACTTGGCAGAGAGAGGGACGGGGCCTGACTGGTTACAAATGTAATTTAGCAACCTGTTTTCAAAGATTTTAGCACTTCAAATGCAAATTATGCTGGCTCACAAAGAGTTAAATACAATTATAACGATCCCAAATATCTCAGTTCAACTTCCAAAAAGGTTTGGTAGGTAGACAGCTCCTTGTATTATAAGTAGTTAGGTCAGAGGGAGTGGCCTTGGGAATTACTGAAATAGCTTCATTAGACAAAGCATTCCCAGAAAAAATTGCATTCCCAGTCTGCCTGACTAAGAGTTCTGTGTGAGAAAGAGGCTTACATGCTCCAATGTAAGAAAATCCAGTAAAATATATCACTGTACCTGCTTTGTACTGTGGGTGTGTCTACACAGCAGCCGCTACAGCAAGGCGTATGACTGGTTGTCCAGGAAATCTCCCTGGAAAGGACAGGCACCACCATCCCCAAAATGCTGAGACGTGACAGTTTTTGCATACAGTGGGCTGGTTCCACTGTTCCCTCAGTCCCCCAGCCATGTAGACACACAAACGACTGGCATAGACAAAACCCTGCTACACATTTATGTTATTTAGACCACATGAGTGGTCTAATACTACAGCAGTCAATACTATTAAAAGAATAGCTTTGTGAGCACACGATGACCTTATTCTCCAGATAAAGACAATAACATTTATAGGAGACACATTCTCTTCATTCAGTTTCTGGCACCTCCCGGTTTCTATGAGGCCCAAACGACAGCAGGGCCAACTCACCCAGCCCTGGGCCTTAAGATAAAGGTGCAGCATCTGGAACAAATTTCTGTAGTCTCCATAGACCTTATGGAAAAAATCTACCTGACAGGGAATAGCTGTGAGTCAGGGTGTGGCCAGTTTTGATGTTGCCCAATATGAGGAGGGTGGAGACCATTTCAAGAACTGTGCACCCTTATTTAAAATTTGACAGTTCTTATTTTTAATAGGCATATTCTTCTTTTCTTTTTTTTAAATAAAACATTTACTGTATACTAAAAAGAGCAGATTACATAACAGATTTGTAGGCATGTATGCAAAACAGTTTGCACAAGTTTGCTGCCTTTGGACTGAACTACATGAGATGGAGGAGTTCGGGGTTGGTTTTTCTCAGCAGCGCAAATAGCATCAGGAGGGGACGACCAGTTTAGCTCAATGAAAGGGATAAAAGAGGGAAATGGTTTAAAAAGGCCCCCCTAATTTGGGACTCCAAAGGTGCTTTTCACGAGAAACAGAAACATCAGGAAACCAAACACAAACCTCTTGTGTCTTGTGTAGTTTCGCACCAAGGCTCTGGGGTAAGTTCTAATGAATTCAGTGACGTATACATTCATAGGTTCAGGCTGCACAACACCTATTAGACAGTTAGAGAATATTTCTCTGGAGCAGATGCTGTCTAATGCTAGAAAGATGTTTTGAAAATGGCTGTATGGTATGTATGTAATTTGCTATGTTTTGCAGTAGACGATGTTTGTGTTGTTATACCTAAGGTGAAAAAGCGAACAAACTTTTCGTAACCTGATTTAAAATAATAATTATACCAGTCCTCACTCATTCGTGGGCTTTGAAAAAACAGGTATGTGGTTGAAAATGCAGGTTTATTTGAAAACCTTATCGCCCCACACGACCAGAGAACACATCTCAGCTTCTTAAGCAGCAACTAGACAAGAAGAAGGGAGAGCTGTTACTGACTTCTCAACAGATTTAGAAAAATGGCAAATGCAACCACGGGAGAGAAGAAAATTGGGCCTGTGACACAGGAGGAAGGAGACAAAAGCAAACAGAGGAGTCCCCAGTTGAAAGTAACCAAGTCACAAGAACTCAATGTAAAGTGATATGAATGTAAATATTATTTTGGAGATTTGTTTCATTGTCTACACATACCAATTTGTTCAGAGAATTATATTGTTGTTCACATAGTGGCTCTGGCTTTTATCTTATTTTTATGTTTATATTTATATTTATATTTATATTTATATCGCTTTAAACTGGGTTCCTGTGACTTCATCTTTTTGTTACAGGACGAAGGAGGACACCATATGTTTTAATCCATGAGGTGGCAACAGCAGCTGTGTAGGGGCAGAAGGAAGAGATTTTAACCAGGAAACCAGATGGAGATGGGAGAGTAATTCCCTTCTTCAGTGCACCTCCTGATCTGAATCTCACCCCCCTAGCTGCATTTATCGTTTTTGAAAATCATGGGAGATCCAATTGTGAATCTCTGACCATCTCATTAAATCTAGCCCTTAGTTTTACTTCAGTGTTCAAAATGGTTGAACTCACAACTTTATTTCCAGTGCACTTGTCTTGTACAATTCCCCCAAAGGGCTCACATCTTTGTCTGGGGTAGCTGTTCTTTTCCCACAACTGAGAAGCAAATAAAAGCAACTCCTGGACTTAGGTGACTCAGCACATTCCAATACTGTGAAAAGCAGGTTTTCTCCGGATTTCCCGGGCCATTTGCCTGCCTAGCAACCAGGTACTCAAACAAACAGTGCCAGGCAGGCCCTACCTGTGTCTGACCTGAAGCAGCTGGCTAGCAGGCCTCTTTTTGAAAGGAGTGGCAGGCCAACTGTGCCAGAGGCTACAGTACAGTCAAAACCCATTCACAGTGAGCTCTGGTTACACATTGACAGTATCCATCATTCCTTGACCTAAGAAGTTAATCTGAACCCCTAGCATCCACATGAAGACAGAGCTGTTCACCAGAGCCAGTGTTGTTGGGGGGGGGGGAACTGGCCCTTACAGTTAGATCCTTTGCTTCTTGGCCTTTAAAAATGAAGCTGTTACTACTTCTGCATAAGTCAGTCACGGGGGATACAGACTGATGGGCTCATTTCCATGTATTCCACTTCTAGAATGTTGGGACTATTGAAAAAAAAGTCCCTGGAGTTTAGAATGAAGTTGGCTGAATGTGCTGTATGAAAGAGGCCATTGGAGGTGGAGGAATTCCCCATGGCTCAGGGAGCTAACCTTTGATTTGTGCTGCATAGAGAGTAAGTTGTATATTGGATATAGCAAACTTCAACTGCTCCTGTCCAACTGATATTTATTTACTCAATGTGTTGTTTTCTAAAAAGATTTTGATGAGATATATAAAATAATGACAATGAAATCGAGCCTATTCCTCCCTCCCATCCAGCTTGTTCCGCCAGTGGAGGTACATAGCATTTATAAAAGCTTTCTGTAATTTATTACAGCAAAATATGATATATCAAGTACAACATCTGAGTGACAGTCCTGTCATCATCCAAAAAATAAAAGTTGTTTCATACTAAAGGAGACAGAGACAGTTATGGCATCTGTAGCTGCAGGGTTGTTCTTTACGTCCTGTTTCATTGGTGTGCGAAATAAATTGCTACCATGTAGTATAAAAACTACACCTGGTGTTTCCTTGCTGTTCAACACTTTAAAGACACTGTCTCACCAGAGTGGTACATGCTCTGGTTATCTCCCGCTTGGATTACTGCAGCGCGCTCTGTGTGGGGCTACCTTTGAAGGTGACTCGGAAACTGCAACTAATCCAGAATCCAGCAGCCAGACTGATGACTGGGAGTGACCGCTGGGACTATATAACACTGGTCCTAAAGGATCTTCACTGGCTCCCAGTACGTTTCCGAGCACAATTCAATATGTTGGTGCTGACCTTTAAAGCCCCCAAATGGCCTCAGCCCAGTATACCTGAAGGAGCGTCTCCACCCCCATCATTCAGCCCGGACACTGAGGTTGTCCCCCGAGGTCTTCTGGCAGTTCCCTCACTGCAAGAAGTGACGTTACAGGGAACCAGGCAAGGGCCTTCTTGGCAGTGACACCCTCCCTGTGGAATGCCCTTCCATCAGGTATCAAGGAGATAAAGACTACACAACTTCTGAAGGCAGCCCTTTTGTAGTATTATTATTGTTGTTGTTGATGATGGTTTTTCAGCTATAGCCCATCTCTATACACACCTATTCATCCTGGTTTTTGACACTTAGGTGTATATTTTTAGGACCCACCTTATTTCTGTGGTTGTGTGGTTGTAACCTGCTCTGGGACCTTAGGCTGAAGACTGGGAAATCAGTAATTTATCATTATCATTATCATCGTAATGCACCCCACAGTCGCCTTTGACTGGACTTAACCGTCCAGGGTTCCTTTACCTTTAACTACCGGTAAGTCCATTGTTAAACCATGCAAATACATCCAAGTTTGGATTATGAACAACCTTCCTGCTATCAGTATCCAAATGTGTTCTTTGGTTTGTTCATTTGTTTCCTTCATATTATCCATTACTTAAACTAGGGACTATTTGGAAAATGCTAAAGATCATAAGAAGTTGTTTGGATTACGTTAAAGGAGAATGAGTTTTATTTGTAATACTTGCTGTTATTCTAAGATGAGGTTCTGTTTCCATTTAAAAGAAAACATTATTTGTGTAAGTGCAAAGGGATGATCCTGCCCACAGAACAGCCAGTTTCTATGAGGGCTTGGGTCATTACAGAACTATCTCCCACAACTTGACCAGCTTTTGAACCTGGCCCTTGTTACTTTTGCAATCTCCTAGCGGAAGAGTGACTCATATAGATGAGTATATTATACTAAGCAACGTTTCTGAGATAAGTGAGATAAGTGTCAAGGAGACCTTAGCTCCTGTGCTTTGACACAGACTGACAAGCATGTATAAGCACTACTCTGAGCAGATGCAATTATATCTTTTAGTAACGGGTGCAATTTAGAAGGTCGGTTGGAGTGGCAGTTTTCAAGTGATAAGCTGACTGCTTGACAGAAAGTGCATCAAAGTATTAAGAAAGCACTGTTTATGGTAGCTGATTATATGATAGTGCTCAGGATTTCCTATGACACACCCTATTGTCTACAATGAAAACATTCACTTCAATGTAGGAGCACCTTTCCATGACCAGTCCAAGTAAAACATCTCTCCTACCCTTTGCCCTTTGTGGTAGGCGAGCTATGGTGAAGAATAAGGTGGCCAGACTGCCAGCTGGGGCAAGATAGTCTGAGCATATAGCAACAATCTTGGCACAACTGCACTGGCTACCAGCTAGTTTGGGGGCTCAATTCAAAGTGCTGGTTTTGATCTCTAAAGCCTATGCTGCTCAGGACCCAGCACTTCAAGGACTGCCTCTCCCCACATGAACCTATCTGGACACTGTGTTCATTATCTGAGGGCCCTTCTCATGTGCCGCCTTTGAGGAAGTGCAGGGGATGGCAACAACAGAACGGGGCCTTTTCAGTGGTGGCTCTCTGCTTGTGGAGTGCTTTCCCCAGGGAAGCATGCTGGCCTGGCCTGTGAGGTAGATCAGGCTAAGAGAGAGTGGACTGGCCTAAGGCCACCCACTAAACTTCAAGGGAGATGGAGTGGAGATTTGACCTGGGTCTCTCTCTCTCTCTCTTTCCCCCCACTCAGTCTCCGTCTGACACAACTCACACTACACTAAGAGCAGGTTGGGATTGAAGAAACAAAAGAATAAAAAACCAGATATTAATACAACCCTAGCCTGGATGGAACCTGTCTACCTCTGATGGAAACCAGGCCTTTCACCCTCACACAATGGAACTCTTCCCTACCTCTCTCTACCAATTGGACTGTAAGGCTCGGGCTCAAAGCAGGATGCCCCCAAGGCATTCAAAGCAGCAGCTGCAAGTTCCAGTGCCAACATGACCAAAGTTGGATGGGCTTGGGCATGGAAGTATTACCCCCTTCTTATTCAGGTGTCACCCTGTCACTTGTGTGCTGCGGGTCAAGGGGGTGTTTGGATGTTTCCTCGCGACAGTGTTCCACGCCGGCGTGGACACAAGGAGGATCGCATTCCACACCCCTTCCGTAGGGCATGCATCTTCCAGGCCTGAGCCAGGATTTCCACCTAGGCAAGGCTAGAAGAAGAAAAAAACAAATCCATTATATTCAGGTCAGTGCTGGACAGGAGGTGAAGATAAGCGGGAACCATACCCAAGTGGGTAATGCAGCAGGGGTGTGTCTAAGCAGGGATGGTACAGGAGAATTCAGGAGGATACAGTGGGAAGCAGATGGAAGTAGAGATGGCCCACTTCTCTTCCCTCAGGCCATCACCTAGTAAACCAACAAACTCTCTTGATCTCAGAACTCTACATGTGCTCTTGTCCAGGGTTCCACTGAGCCAGTGGTGCTTTCTTTCAGGGTATTCCTGTATCCTCATCCCTTCCACAACTTCCCCAGTGAGTTAGTCAGTATTCTGTGGTCCGGCCCCTGAGCATTCTCAGTCGTCACAGAGCTATTTTAGGCCCCACCTCCCTCAAGGTTCACCACTCCCCTAAAAGTTTTAAGTACTTCTGCAAACCACAGGAAAGGCACTTCTTCTCTGCCACTAAATTTAGCTAATTAAATATGAAAAGAGGGAGCAAGTGCTCTAAGACAGGGGAGAGACATGTGATCCATGCAAGCTGGTACAAAAAGCTGTGCAGCTATTACTAAGATGGGTAGCCTCTCTCACTGGAATCATTTGGTCCTTCTTGTTCTCCTCCTCCAGCGTGGTCAGCTCACTGGGTGACAGCAGATCCAGACGCAGCCCCTGGCACCACTGCTGCTGCACATCGTGCACAGTCCTGTCCAGAACAGCCTGCAAGAAGGGAGCTCAGGATCAGCACAGACCAGGGGAGAGGTACTGCTGACAGACCTGGACAAGCAATCATGCCACAAGCTGTCCTAGTTCTGAACTGCTGTGATGCAAGCAGAAACTCTGGGGAAAGAGAAGGAAATAATTTCAGTTCTAGGTAGTGGGTCGCCAAACAATGGGAGATGTGGAGTGTCAGAGAAAGGCACCTCAGTATTCCTGGGATCTAGAGGGCCCTGCTCCATGCTCTTGCAGCTGGGTGGAAATAGAGAAAACTCATGTGATGGGGGCACCAGTGGGAACACCCCATGTTCTCCTGGATGTGTCTCATCTCTCTTTCTTAGCTAAGTTGGAGCTACTTGCTTATTAAGCAGTGTTTGATAAGAACATAGGGAAATTTGATGGCTGTCATTTCACTGGGGCAAGTGGATCATAGGAACATTGGAAGCTACCTTATGCTGAGTCAGTAGTGTCTATCTCAGTACTGTCTACTACATGGACTTGCAAGGGCTTTCTAGTATTTCAGACAGGAGTATCTCCCAACCTTGCCTCAGGTTCTCAGGGACTAAATCTGGGACCTTCTGCATGCAAAGCAGTTGCTCTATCCTACAACCCTTTCTTATCTGCTTGGAACACACTGTGGCATGGAATCTGTTGGTTAGTAGGTTGTTGGCTCTAAGCAAATTTACTAAAGGAGAGCACTGGACTGGCTCATTAGGTTTAGAACATTGCAGCCCTGTTTAGGGAAGCTTTTAATGTTTAATAGACTATTGTATTTTAATATTCTGTTGGAAGCCGCCCAGAGTGGCTGGGGAGACCCACCCAAGGGCGGGGTAGTATGGTATGTATGTATGTATGTATGTATGTATAAATAAATAAAATTATTATTACAGCTGCAGTGCCTAATTGGCTGGTCTGAAAACCAAGATTCTTCTATCTTGGAGCCAGGCCTGGTGGTAGTTAAATGAGGAAGGTGGACTCAGTGTGGGTGGGTGTGAGAGAGTTGGAGCCCTAACACCAATGCTATGGAAACCTGCAAATAAATGTAGATTAACATCTGCTATTAATGTGAAGTGGTTTGTTGGTTGTACATTTATTTTCCAACCACATAATCTGTGGAAAACGTTTTATATATTCAAGAAAGGTGTAAGTTGCTGCCTTTGGCCAATGGGTTGCAGTTTTTTATATTTAGGTATTTATATACTGTTTCATTCCTCCAAGAACTGTCTGAGTGGTTCCCAACATTATAAAAATATCACCAAAAATTACAACACGGAAACAATTAGATCCTTTAAACATCAGTATAAACTAAAACAACTAACATATGGTGACAATAATAACTACTAGCTGACTGAAATACAGAAATACAGCAGAGACAACCAGCCCGACCCACCAACTGTGCAAGCCTGTATTTATATGGAGCATCAGCACTCTCACTTCTGTTGCTGCCTCTCCAACTTAAGTGGGGCAAAATTATGCACTCCCCACTTCCATAGCAACCTGCTATTACCAGGGAGCATCCAAAATCATTCCTCCCCTACATGACTTTTTCAGCTCTATACATCTTCCAAGAGAACCTCGTGAGTGGAATCCTCAATCCCTGCTCCCTTTGTTCCCTTTTCTCCCTTTTCTCACCATGTAATGAGCACTTACGATCCAACATGAGCCCATTCCCGAACAGCACGAATCAGCTTCACCTCATCGATGGCCAAACAGTCACTGTGCAAGATAGTTTGCACTGCCAGTTCCGACAATTCCAAGAAGCCACGTGTTAGCACCACATCCTGGGGGGGAAATATGCAGCTCATCTGTGGAGTGGAGAGAACTCCTCTGTCATTAAAAAAATGGTGGCCACAGCTAAGGAGTAAGGTACCCATGGTATGTCTATAGGGAGTTTAGGGTTGAAATAGTTAGGTCTGCTAGGTGAGATAAACTGCATTAGAGTCAGAGCCGTCTTAAGGGGATCTGCCGCCCTGGCGCGGCTATCCCTCCGGCGCCCCCCGCCATGCCGCCTCTCCGCCGCCTCCCTCCCGCGCTTGCCGCCCCTTGGGAGGGGGGTGGGCGAGCGGGGGGTGAGGGGCGTGGCGCTGGAGCGGCGCGGGGCTCTGCGCGCCCTTCCAGCGCTTCCGGGATGGGATGGGAGGCGAGGGCGGCCGGCTCGCGCTCCCCGCGCAGCTCGCGCTCCGCGCGCAGCTGGACGGCGCGGCGCTGCTGGGCAGCTCGCGCTGCATCGGGCGGGCGGCCGGCTGCGCGCGGGAGCGCGAGCCGGCCGCCCTCGCCTCCCAGAGCCCCAGCTGGAGTGCTGGAAGGTCGCGCAAAGCCCCGCGCCGCTCCAGCGCTCCAGCTGGGGCTCTGGGAGGCGAGGGCGGGCGGCTTACAGCCCGCCCGCCGGCGCGCGAGTGCCCGCCTGCCCGTGGGGGCGGGGGCGGGTTGGGGAGGAGGAGCCCGGTATGCCGGCGGGCTCGCGGGGGCGCCCCTGGGGCGCCCAGCGCCCTGGCGCACCGCGCCACCGGCTTCTATGGATGAGACGGCTCTGATTAGAGTCCTCTTCCTACCATGATGAAGCACAAAGACACCACCCTTCCCAATTGCACCGAGGTACTGAGAGAGGATGTAATCTGGAGGACTGGTCATGCCTGCCGGTGGCACCCTGTTCCCTGCATAACCAAATCATGATACTGAGCCAGCATGGTCTGAAAGCACATGACACAGCCACTCTGGACACCCTATATATGCCACTGTAATGGACGCAAGGTGGGATATAAATATATCAAATGCACAAACAACAAACATGGTCCTATAGGGAAGAGGTCTGATTAGAATAGGACCTCCATATTTCATGGGAAAACCTCCGAACTTGTCCTGTGCTTACCTGAGTACAACTCTCGATGAAAGCCAGGCAATGCATCTGCAAATCCACCTGCCCATATGCTACAGCTGCCTGCCATTAAGAGAGTGAAAAGAAAAATTGATAAAAGGCTGTGTTTAAAGAGACAAAGCTGAGAGAACGCAAGAAGAGTTCTGCTGCATAAGGCCAAAGGTCCATCTAATCTAGCAATTTTCTCATACAGACCAACCAGATGCCCATCCATGAAAGAATGTTGGGGCTTAGGTAGAGAAGGAGCAGAAAAGGATCATGGGTTGGGAGTGACAGAGTTGGCTGCAGTTTGCTTTTCATTTCATTCTAAGTACTGGAACCTGGAAGAAACACCATCAAAAGTCGTCCCCTCTCTCACAATGGAGATGCTTATGGCAGACCCTCCAAGTGTCCCTATTTTCCAGGGATGTCCCAGTTTCTGATTTGATCATGGAATGTCCCGCTTTTCCTTAGGGCGTCCCTATTTTCATTGGAGAAATGTTGGAGGGCATGGTAAGGTATCCTTATTTTCACTGGGAGAAATGTTGGAGGGTATCGAGTTATTCGAGCCCCAAGATACCTGAAGGCAATCTTGTATAGGGAAGTTTTTAATGTTTAATGTATTATTATTATTATTATTATTATTATTATTATTATTAATGTTGGAAGCTGCCCAGAGTGGCTGGGGCAACCCAGTAAGATGTGTGGGGTATAAATAGTAAAATTATCATTATGGAATGGGACGTCCCTATTTTCATCGGAGAATTGTTGGAGGGTATGTTATGGGTAAACTTGGGAAAGTCTCTGCAATCAGTAGATCCTTTCCCTGGACCAAATGCAAGCCTGTGTGTTCTAGAATAGCAAGGTTCCTCTGGAAATCAAAGAGATGGGGCTGAGAGCTGTTTCATATGCCCATTCTATATAATGAAGGGGATGTCATAGGATTCCTACCTTCATTGTACCATGCTGCTGGCAAATTAACAGTCTGAATTACCGTATTTTTCGCTCCATAGGACGCACTGGACCATAGGGCGCACCTCATTTTTAGAGGAGGAAACAAGAAAAAAAAAAATTTTCTGGTTTTCCTCCTCTAAAAGCCCTGTTTTGTTTTGTTTTGCTTTTTTTTGAGGATCAGCTAAAGTTTTGCAGCTTTTTTGCAAAGGGAAAAGCCCTGGCTTTTTGAGGATCAGCTAAAAGTTTTGCAGCTTTTTTGCAAAGGCAAAAGCCCCTTTTTAAGATCAGCTAAAAGTTTTGCAGCTTTTTTTGCAAAGGGAAAAGCCCTGGGGTTTTTTTGGGGGGGGGGGTTGAGGATCAGCTAAAGGTTTTGCAGCTTTTTTTGCAAAGGGGGAAAAGCAAAGCTCCTTTTGCAAAGGGGGAAAAGCAAAGAGGAAAAGCCCCATTTTTATTGGGGTTTAACTCACATTTCTGAAAAATCTTAAGGAAAGGGAGCCTTTCTACTGTTGCCAGACAGATAATCTAATCAGCCAGTCACATGTCCTGGGGAAAAAAACAACCTCCCTCTGCAGCACATTCAACAAAGGAGGGCGGGGCTGAAAGGGAGCCGGGACTTATCTCTCTCCCGATCTCTTGCTGATCAGCTGCTGAGCGGGGTCCTTTCAACACTCCCTTTTCTCTTTGTAAATTAAATTGCACAATCTGCTTTTGGCCCCTGGGCAATTCAGCTCCAGGGACCACCATTCGCTCCATAAGACGCACAGGTATTTCCCCTTACTTTTTAGGAGGAAAAAAGTGCGTCTTATGGAGCGAAAAATGCGGTACTCGTTACAAACACAAAACCTGATTTTGCACCAAACCACAAGCTGTCTTATAATGTAGTTTTAAGTAACAAAGTGCAAAATGACCAAATGTGTTTGTGATTTGGTGTTCAGTCACTTCTGATGGGTTAATACTGGGGATGTGGAGAGTTTTTTCCACTACTACATTTTCCCATGGAACCTTTCTCATTTCTAAAAATGCATTGTATCATAAAATTAATCTGGAACGTAACAAAATGACTGGGCAGTTTCATAGCTATAACATTTTTTAAACCCAGAAGTCTATACATCGAAATATATATAGATCTAATCAGCACCTCTTGGAACATACCCCCAAGTAAACAAAGCAAGGAGTATCTACTTGCACTGAATGAGGCAAGCAAGCATGGTGTGTCAAGCTTGTTCTGATTGCTTCTGCTAACATATAGTAGCCAACCTGAAACTGTGAATGAGATTAGTTATCATCTAATAACCTTTAAACATTCAACTGAACTCACAATCAGGATGGGTAAAGAATGACAAAATAGTGGATTTGTTCCACCTTTTCAATTCATGAATGTAAAGTGGGGGGTGTAATGCTCACTAGTCATTCTAAGTTGGGAGAGAAATGGGCCTGCCATCACTCAGGGTTTCTCCTCTCCCTAATTCCACCTACCTTCTGCATAATGTCTAGTTAAACACATTGTGTGATGTTATCAATATAAAAGTGTGACACTGTATACATGGTTTAAAACATAGGCCAAGTTCTGAATTAACGTTGTCTGCAACAGGGTCACCTTTGTGTTTTTGTTTTTTTTACTTTTTACACAAACATTCATGCTATTGAAAGGCCAAGCATGACCATCTCTAAAGACAGAACTTGCAGGTATCACCTCAGTAAAGCCAGAAATGCATCTGTGGAATGTGCCCTTTGTATCACAATCTGTAAATCCAAATGATATCAACATAATCTCCTGCAGAGCAATGGAAGCATCTGTGGATTCAATGCTACAAGGAAAATGATCAGTCCCCATAGAAAGTGATGATGTCTACTTGCTCTGCTGATTCCCATGGGGATAGAACTAGCGATTATTGTGTCAGACACATCCCAGGGTCAGTGAGCACAAATTACAGGTGGGAGCTAGGAGGAGTAAGTTGTGCAGTTAAGCAAGAAATAAACAATTTCTGCTGTATGAAAACAATGTGTTTGTGGCAAACCACATTATCTTGATGGTTGCTTTCAGGATACACCAGCCCCACCACATGGCCAAGCATGCAGCTGGAAACTAACAATTCCAATTAACGGCACCAGCTAACCACTGTAAACAGCCATCAAACCACATGTGACCAGAGTAGCATCATTGTTTTTCCACTATTATCAGACAGAGTAAAAGGGAGAAGCAGTAGAAAACTATGAGTTCCAGTCAACCCAGCCTCCTAAAAGGGGGGGGGGAATTCTGACACATGGGTATGGCTAGCCCACTACATAGGATACCACCAAATCTCATGTCTCCTACAGGAATTGATCCCTGTATCACATGGGAACTGCCAGAAGCAACACTTCACAGATATGGAATGCTTTCGCCACAAAGGGGCATAGGCCAGGCCCTCCAACTGTTCTGGGACTACAATTCCCATTGTAGGACTGTTAGCTAGGGATGGTGGGAGTTGTAGTTCCAAAACAGCTGGAGGGCCAAGTTTGGCCATGCCTGGCATAGGCCATGCCCTTCTTAGAGATCAACTAGCCCAGGTTTGTACCCTCTACCCAATTTGGCAGCATGATCCATTCCAGCCTTAGGGATTCCTATATTGGTAGAAATGCCTGGTTCTTCTAAACAGAAAACTGAAATGCAACTCAACTGGAAGAAGCCAGTTACATACATAGAACAGGATGGAGACCAACTAGATGAGCTGTATCTTGAAAGCTGACATAATGGGGTGCAAATGTATTGTCCAGCTGTCTCTGGTGAAATTAATTGTGTCTCTCCTCATTCTGTAGCCATTACATGTCTAAGGGTTTTGCCTAGGGCTCATTAAGCTTTGGGTGTCAGGTCAATGAAATGCATTCTGTGAATACCACAGATGTAATTCAGCCGAGAGAGAGACATGAGGTGGGGAGATTATCTGCCTCTACTCCAGATGGATATGGTTCATTTCTCACGATAGCCTTACATAGCTGCCTGTATTTGACGGCTTGTACGGGAAACGTGATGTGAACAAGAGTTATGGGTCCTCCTGTGATATCACTGATGGGCTGTCTGTGGTCCTCCATATATTATTGGACTCCAGTTCCCATCAGCCACAGCCAGCCAGCATGGCTAATGGTCAGGGGGTGATGGGAGTTGTGGTCCAACAACATCTGGAGGGTCAAAGGTGGTAGGCACCCCTGAGCTAAAAGCATGAGGGAGAACAGAGCAAATCCTGTGATAAATCAGGAGTCAACCAGCCTGCTTTCAGAAAGCAAGCAGTTTTCTGTGTTTAGCAGAATCAGTCTCTCAGTGTTTGTCCACTTGAAGAACTCTTGCGGAGGAAAGAAGTGAGAGATGCCAGCATGCTTCCTTAAAAACTATCAATGAAGAAGCACCTCAAATGTTAAGAAGCAAAAGAGTCATTCTTCTACCCGCTGTCCAGGATGCATTTTCCCCTCCTGATTTTTTCCTTTTCCTGAATTTTGTCTGAATGAATGGAAATTTTATATTTCCAAATCTTATCAGATACTTAATGACTCAACGAACTTCAACTTTAAAACACATTTCTGTCCAAAGACTGAAAGTGCATGTCTTGTCCAAGGCATCAACATTTGTGAAGCAGGAGACTTTAACATCCTCTACTAGAGCAAATCAAGCTGCTTCCAAACAGTCACTATTTTTGACTGAGATTCAGTCACTTGCTGACAAATTTAGGTTATTCAGTTAGCAAACCACTTTTTTAAATAAAAAAACCCCCAGACTTTTTGTGGTATGGAAAGTGACAGGGCAATGCAACAGAAAGTGCAAGATAACAATCACTTGACTCAGTTATGTATAACCTCCCTGCAAACAAATCAGAAGCAGCTAACATTGAATTATCTCCACTCTTTGTGCAAGCAAACTGAGATGAATACTCAAAAAACAGGTCAGGGGAGAATATTCCTGGGTGAGATAATTGCAAGGAGTGCTTTGTCATGCAAGTTAACATTATTTTATATTTTTGCCCACTAAACCTTGGATGTTTGCACTCTGCCAGATGGCACATCTGTGAAAACAAGAAATGTTTTTCCTGTTTAACAGCTGGAACCATCTGAATTTGGACAACACAACAAAACAACAGTGCAGCAGCTAAACCGAAGGAGGGGAAAACCTGACTTCTCCAATGTACAGAGTTGGTCTTTAGTAGCTTTGCTGCAGACCTGAATAATTGCTTAATGGTTTTCATCTCTGGAGATTGTCTTTGGAGAGGAAAAAAAGCAGCAGCAGAGGTGCTGATGCAACTAGTCCCAACATGGCTAAGATACATTTAGTTCTATGAAGCCCTAAATGGTTTGGTGGGACCATGATACTTGAAGGACTGCATTGTCCCCTCACGTAAACTGGTCCACCCATCATGTTCATCATCTGAGGCCTCGCTCCATCTCCAAGTGCCCTCAAAGGTACATTCAGTTGCAGCAGAACATTTTTGGTTGCAGCACCCATATCACAGAACACCTTCCCCCGCGAGCTTCACTTGGCTCCCATTCTTATGGTTGTTTAGTGAGATGTAAAAACTTTTTGGAAAAAATCTTCCAGGTGTTATATTGGCTCTGGATTTTTTAAATACTTGATTGTGTTTAAACTAGCTCCACCTTAAGTTAGTCTTCTTGTCTATTTGTGTTGCACATTATTATAATTGCAAGCTGCCTTAGGGGTCCCTTCTGGGGGCCAAAAGGCAACAGATACTTCATTTTATAAACAAATAAAATGTTCCCACATTACCTAAAGTTAAGTATTATTATTTTTAACTGGTAATGGGGGTGGGAGGAGAGAACCTAAGGGGAATCCATCCTGGCGTGGGCGGGAGAAGCCTAGCCTAACAGACAGATATGAGGAAGTTTTGCACACGTCATCATGCTGATAACATTCTGGTAAACTGGATTGGACCTGGCCACAAAAAGTTCACAAACAGCGCACAGTGAGGCTTTACCCTTTGCCTGTTCTCTTTTTGCAGCAAAACAGGAAAAGGGAGGGAGTATCTGTGAACCCACAGCTCTGTTTGTAACTACCGGTAGTACTGCTTTCACTCCCCAGGCCAGGAGTCCTCGTTTTAGTCTCAAATCCACCGACTCTGCCTGAAGGTGGGGATGAAGCTAACCTAAACATGAGCATGAAAGAGGCTCCACACACTGCACGTTGATAGTGATCAATTAGTATTTAGACCTAAGTTCTTATGGATGTGCACTGCAATGGGGAGTGGGACTAATATGGCGCTGGTGCTGTGTTCTTCTGCTAGTTCGGTTAAGAATAATCCATTAGCTCTATTCACAAAAACAACCTTTGCATGTACATAGAGGCAGAATGGGACTGTGACTGCTGATTCCACTTTCATGCCTAGGGCCTCTAGATCCCAAGGGCTGGTTCAATCACAATACTAATTAGGGGGAGGAAAGGGAATTCCTGGCTCAGTTCAGTAGGGGTCTACTCTCACTCCACTGAACACGGTGTCTTGGGTTGCCTGGGCAGTAGCTTCCTTTTTCAGGCCTCCATGTTCAATGCAATAAGATTGGGAGGGCAGGGCCACCACATGATGATGGAGGTTACAGCCAGGAAGTGCAGCCCTCCTGCATTTGCTGACACACGAAGGACCATTGAAGATAGGGGTAAAAAATATACATAGGCAGGGGAAAGAAGATGAAGAAATTGTGCTCTTATTAATCAAACAGCTTCTGATATAACCAGAAGAAAGAGTGCATGTACCACATCACATTGCTCAATGCAGAGTTTGCTGCTTAGGGATAGATTTGATTACCTTCTCAGAGGCAAGGGGAAAATCAGAATGCCTAACCATGCTTTATCTAGGCTGGAGGGTATGAATACGCTGTGGGAGCCACATAAGTGCCGATTTCCGACCATCACCAGCATAAGAGATGATTGGTGCGCAGATAGTGCTACCAGAGCACTGGTTATCTATTCAGTGGAGTGAGAGTATGTACATATTGTACTGGAATAAGTCCAGGATTCCCTTTCCTTCCCCTAATTAGTATGGCGATAGCCCCTGGGCTACAGAAATATGGGTCAGTGGCTCATTCAAAAATAGCAGCAGCATCAGTTGGTTAGCCTACTTTAGTTCCACAAATTTCACAAATGCCCTTGAGAAAACAGCCGCTACAAAGCATGCATTAGGAAACATTGGGGGGGGGGGGGAAGCATATTTTTTAATGGTATGTTTTTTATTTGTTTCATTGTGTCTGAAATTTTGCAAGATCCCCATGTAATTTTATTGAAGGGCAAGGTATAAATATCTTAAATAAAGATAAATAAATGTTAAATAAATAAAGGAATGAACGTTGCCACAGGATATTGAGGGGGCCCATATCCCTCATTGAAAATGGGGGGGGGGTAAGGTCCCTCGCCCCCGGCCAGCTGGTGCCCCTGTTAGGGAGTTAATGTTGCTGTTAGTGCTATTTTTTTGTATCTTTATTATAATATATATGGAAATTGTTCCATTTGGTTGTGTACTTTTTTATGTTTTATTTATTGTTTTTGACTACTTTTGCTGTGTTTCAACCTTTTTCATGTTGTAAGCCGGCTTGAGCATGGTTTCAACTGTGGAAAGGTGGCATATAATTAAATGATTATGTATGTATATTTGGCAGTTTATACCACGCAGAGCTACAGTTCCCAGCATCCTTAACAAACTACAGGGCCCAATATTCTTTGGGGGTAAGCCATGTGCTTTAAATGTGCTTTAATTGAATGGTATATATTCAGCCACTGTACAGCTTGTGGTGGTCCTATAACCACCACCGCCACCTGCAGTGTGGAGTGGTGCAAGCGGACAAGGGAGAAGCATGAAATGAGGATGTGGGTGCATTTAGAACATATGGATTTGTTGCATTCAATGTTGCTACCTTGACACACCTTTGGTCACAGTTTGCCTATAGCCTACTATCATATCACAGTTACGATCATAACATGTTATGATGCTGTGTGATCATGATACAAGCGAGAAGCAAGGTGGGAGACAACATGCACCTATGGAAGCCAACAAGACTCGACAGTGGAGCATCTCCAGTTATCCTGGGCTCAGAGCCTAGAAAGGCATCACTGCAAAAATTTACCTTTTATTATAGTAATGGGAAAATAGTGACCCTCCAGAAGTTTCCATCTTCACTGACCACTGGCCATGGTGGCTGGGGCCGAGTGGAGGCTGGCCCATTAGAGCAAATGGAGAACTGTCCCACCATCTCTCAGCCTGCCCCTACCTGACTGCCTTCTTACTTACAACTAATCCACTGACTGTCAGCTTCCTCCTCCTTAATCTTAGTATAGCCTCCAGTAGTACTTAGCAGGGATGAGGATGGGGACACAACTAGCTAGTGCCACCTTTCATGACTGGCCCCACCTCTGCCTACTGTTGGCCTCCCTGCCAGGGGCATAGCAGGGGCAGGCAGGGGGGGGCGCCCCGGGTTCCATAATGGAGGGGTGACAAATTATCAAGGAACAATTTTTTTGGGGGGGGGGGAATTGATTTTTTTTTTAAATGCCTGCTACAAAGGTCTTATCTTACTATACTAGGGATTATATAGCTATATATGAAATTTCATGCATATCAGTTAATATCTTGACCCTCCTCCACCAAAATAGCTGTTTACTTGGCTGTTTTCCTATGTCGTGAAGGCTGAAATTTCAGTTCAGAGAACACTTACTGTTCCCAACCCTAACCCTGTGGAAAGCCATCTAATTAGACTTTAATTTGATTTTGAGATGTTTTTAGGAGGTAATTTAATTATTGTTTGATTTTATACCAATGTTATGTATCTGATGTTAGCCACCCTGAGCCCAACTTTGGCTGGGGAGGGTGGGATATAAAAAGTTTTTATTATTACTTGTTATTATTCCTTTGTAAGAAAATATGAAATAACGTAAAACCATTTTTGCGGGGGGGGGATCAATGGGGGGGTTGACAAGAAATTTTCCGCACCGGGTACCACCTGACCTTCCCATGCCTGGGGGGGGGCGACAAATTTTTTTTTTGCCCCGGGTACCAATTTACCTTGCTACGCCCCTGCTCCCTGCCTTCTGCCCTAGTAGTCCCAATGGATACCAAGGACCACTTCTGGGGCTGATGGAGGCTGGGAGTCCAAGAACATCTGGTGGGCCACAGAGCTCCCACATCTGCTTTATTAAACTCTTATAGCAGTGGCAAACTATATCAAGCGAGGCCTATTTGAGACCCTCATGAAATCAGATTACTGTAGTAGAGAATACAGTCATACCTTGGAAGTCAAACGGAATCTATTCCAGAAGTCCGTTCGATTTCCAAAATGTTGGAAAACCAAATTGCGGCTTCTGATTGGCTGCAGGAAGCTCCTGCAGCCAATCATAAGCAGTGGAAGCACTGTCGGACGTTCGGGTTCCAAAAAAACGTTCGCAAACCAGAACAATCACTTCCGGGTTTGTGGCACCCGGGAGCCAAAGCATATGAGTTTCAGGGCATTCGGGATCCAAGGTACGACAGTAATGTTGTTGTTGTTTTTGATTGCATTTATATCCCACCTTTCCTCCAAGGAAAGCAAGATGGCATACATAGTTCTCCCCCTCTCCATTTTATCCTCCCAACAACCCCCTGAGGTAAGTTAGCATGGGAGACTCACCCAGTGAGCTTCATGGTCAAATGGGGATTTGAACCCTGGTCTCCCAGGTCCTAGCCCAGGACTCTAACTACTACAACACACTGGCTCTCAATGTTTTCTCAATGTCTGATCACAGAAATGGGGTGATAGTATTTGGCCTACTGTGTCAAGGATGTAGCAATCGAATGCTGCCCCAGCCTTTGCCTAAGATTTTACAGCATGGTAGTTTCCTTCCCCTTTGGGCGCAATTGATACAGCACAGAAGGCCGGCTGTTCCCCGAGGTAAAGTGAGCACAGACCCTTTTGTTGCAGCTCCTCATCCTTCTGGCCCATACATGTGGGGGCAGGGGAGAGGATGCACACAAAGAATCAACCAAAAATAAAGGAACCGTCTAGGCATTGTTGCAAAGGAAACCGGGCACAACAGGACTCCCCTCCCCTCCCCATTTTATAATGCCTGGTCACCAGCTTAGAGTTGTTTCTGGTAGATGCCAGAGTCCCATTTACCGGCTGCTCCTGAACTTCAGCTGCTAGATTTGGGTTGTGTGTTTCAGCTGGCGTGAAATCAGCCCCGCAGGGCTCAGTGTCGGCCTGGAAGGGGCAGGTGCCAGCAGAACAAAGGCTGCAGCACTACAGGAGGCCTTGGTAAGGTCCTGTAGAGAGAACTCAGATGGTGGAGTGGGAGGGGGGGAGAGTAAAGTTCAAAGAGAGTACGGTTCCTCCACTGCCCTGAAAGGGGCAGCACAATCTCTAGGTAAAGGTAAAGGGACCCCTGACTATTAGGTCCAGTCGTGTCCGACTCTGGGGTTGCGGGGCTCATCTCGCGTTACTGGCCGAGGGAGCCGGCATACAGCTTCCGGGTCAGGTGGCTAGCATGACAAAGCCGCTTCTGGCGAACCAGAGCAGCGCACGGAAAAGCCGTTTACCTTCCCGCCGGAGCGGTACCTATTTATCTACTTGCACTTTGACGTGCTTTCGAACTGCTAGGTGGGCAGGAGCTGGGACTCAGCAGCGGGAGCTCACCCCATCGCAGGGATTCAAACCGCCGACCTTCTGATCAACAAGCCCTAGGCTCTGTGGTTTAACTCACAGCGCCACCCGCGTCCCTAGCACAATCTCTAGGGAGATGGTAAAGGAGGGAGGGCACCACAGAGACAATACAAAGCTGGAAAGGGGATTTTTATACCAGGATACATTTCTAGTGCTCCCTCACCAGTATATGCAATGCTCCTCCTTGGCCAGTTCCTCTTTCCAAAACTTTAGTATTTTACCCACAAAATCTAAAATCATAATATCTGCAATAAAGCTGAGAGAATATTGGCAGCTTTTTTGCTCTAACTCTGAGACATGCACTTCTCATGCTGTTGAAGTCTGTTCCAGAGAAGGCGATTAGGCTCTGTTTTTTTTACTCCATTTCCAATAACAGAGGGGGGGGGGAAGAGCTCACAAACTGAAATTGATGCTTGGCTATTTTTTCTGCAGGTAAATGAAGATGAAGGTTGAAGCTGTAATAGCAATTTTATTGATACCAAGCCCTGGATGATGTGTTGCTTTTTTGTTATTATTACTAGGAAATAAACATGTAAAAATAATATACAAGCTGCGTTCATGAGGTCTGTGGTGGAGTGGGATAGGCTATGACAATTTCTTCTGTTTATATACCAAAAGAGATGAGAGTATACGTATTGCCAAAACAAGAGTAGTATTAAACCTTTGCTTCCTTGTAGCAGCAAAAACCTTCTATAGCTAAGCTAATGAGATCCAAGAATAACTATTGCCCATAAGGAATCATCTGACTGGTTTTAGTCCCAATTAATATATCATCAAGGCACTGTTGCCACTTTCCTGAGTGTTTGAAGGCCAGAATCCCATTGGGTTGATTGGATCACATGGGGAGTATCCATGCCAACATCCCCGCCAGATAGGCTGCCAAAAGAGAAATAACTACTTACGTTCCATTTCAACAAATTTGTACGTGGCTTTAAAGAAAGTGGATAGGGTACTCTTAAAGAGAAAACATTACCACCTCAAATCTGAAGCTCCATCTGCACTATACATTCAAAGTAATATCATATCACTTTGAACAGTCACAACCAGCCCTCAAAGAATCCCAGGAAGTGTAGTTTGTTACGGGTGCTGAAAGTTGATAGGGGGCCCCTATTCCCCTCACTGAGCTACAGTTCTCAGAGTTCCCTGAGAAGATGGATTGGTTGTTTGACCACTCTGCAGCCTGCCCCCAATCACACAATCCCATGTATTTTATATATTTATCACTGGAGATGCATATCTTTAGAACCAGCCTACTCTGAAGGGAATCTGAACTGTTCAGGTGGCTGACAACAGGATGTCCTGGGAAAGGTCTTCTGCCCCTTCATGTAAATCAATCTAGGTCTCTAGGATTGACAGGCACTGGGAGGAGGAGGGAGAAATGCTACTCACCTGAAAGGCCTCACAGGCCTGCTCCACACTCAGTGTGTCCTTGATGAATTCAACACATAGCTGAAACAAAAGAGGTTGAGAATCAGACTGTGCAAGACAGAATCTTGAACACGCCTGTAGCACTAGCAACAACCCAACACTTTCCTGAGATCTACAGCATTTTTGGAGCTACAGCCTCTCCAATTTGGAACAGAAGACCTACATTGCTGCTTTGAAATCTATTCTCTGAACTTTGTCTCTGTTCCAGTTTGACCTTCAATTAGGTTTTCTAAGCAATGGCACTGCAAACTGAGGGCTGCTCCACATATTGCTGCAGAGAAAATAGACCCATGATAGCACCTTCTTTCTCAGTCCCACAAAACCCAGTGCATGGTAACACCCAAATTGCCTTCTCTAGCCACTACAGATAAATGCTTATAGCACCTATGCAATCTAAGGGACATCTCATGCCACAGGGAGGGAACTGAGAGCCAGTGTGGCATAATTGTTAAAGTGTTGGAAATGTAAGAATAATAAATAAACAAACCTTTCCCCTTACCCTTCCATTTGAAAAAGAAAGGACTACTAAGAGCAGTACACAGTTTCTCTTCAGCCAGCCACATTTTGCATTAGGTGGAGCTTAATGGGCAGCCTTGGAGGCAGGTTTTGGTAGGTGGAGCTAGGTGGGAGGGTGATAGTTCTAGCCCCTTTTGTTTATAGTAAAAATTAGTAGGCTTTCTGAACCATAGAAATTAGGGCTGCTAGAAGCAAAGTTTATGCCATTTTGTGCTTCTTGCTGCCTTGGGAATTGACTTCTCTGCATTTGTATAGTCAGAGAGATTTTAAAGTTAAGCTTCATCACTCCCATTGTGGAGCCTGAGTAGCAGCCTGACCCTCACTTCAACCTTAGCAGCTGCTGTAGCAACACTGAGAGACTGTCTAGAATTTTGCAAGGCAACCATAAGCTGGACATTCAGGTGAAGTATACCAAGCAAGTGACAAAAGAGTAATGATTCAACAGCCAGAAGAGAGATAAAAACAACAGTAATAATAATTAACAGCAACAACAACAACAACAACAACAACAACAACAATTAATAAGAGATACTGGAGCAGAGATTTCTGGACTGGCAAAATCAGTAAAAACTTCTGAATGTCATTAGTGAGCAAAGATTGTAAGATAGGACCATGTGAAGGTCATGCAAAGTGGAGTGATGTCATCCCTGTCTGTGACACAGTCACTCGGCTCAAAATAACCCCTCCTGTGCTTGCAATTGAACAGTGCTAATGGGTCAAGTGCTAATGGGTCAAATCACACATCATGTATTGCCAATGTCACTTTTTTTCCTGACCCAGATGCATACTACTCAATCTCACCCACACACTTACACCAGGGCTACATGAAGTGGAAAAGGATTGCAGACTACATGCATTGCAAGAGGGCATGTGCATGTTGTTTACAACATTCCCTAATAAGGTAGATATTCTGTAGAATTACAAATATCCTCTTGGACAATTTAAAGATTTGAAGATACAAAATTCAGTCTAAAACTAGGCTGGGAAATAAATCAGGACATGGGAACTTCTACAGCAAAAACATGTGTTTTACCACTCAGCTATGGAAGGTGCTGACATTTTCTGTGGTGGTAACAGGGGATTTACAGGAGAGGATGTGCCGCCACCCCCACCCCCCACATGTCCTGTCCTCAGAGTTCATCTGCCAACTACAAAAAGAAAAATGCTCCAAACCTCCCTAGGACTCTTGCAGAGATGATCAACTACAATAACAGGTTATTTCCAGAATCTTTACAAGAAGAGCAAAGAGGAGGAGGCTTTTAGTATAGTGTCATAATGGCCAAGGGGACTAAGAATTAAAAATGAACCAGCTGGGCATGTTTCAGGATGACCCAGAATTCAGAGCCAAACGAGTCCCAGTGTTGAATAATGAGCCTAGATGCTGCTGGTAATAGAAGAACTAAAGCAAAATTGGCAAATTGGATGGATCCGTACAAAGCTAAGTCACGTGGGACGAATTAGTGAGAGAGAGGTTAACAATTAAAAAATGACTGTTAATGATAGTTAATGGCTAACATAATCACCTCAGCAGTGAATCCATGAGATAGAAGTTAAAGTGAATACAAATTTAAGCAGTATCCCAGGCACAGACAGTTAAGATCAAATTTTGATGATGATGGTAGCTGGCTAAATAGTATCCGTACAAATGCTGTCATACACTATTCTAAAAACAATCAAACTGGCATTGGGGAAATCTACAGAAAGTTGGTGCAAGAAAGACCGCTTTGCAAAGATAGCAGACAAGTGGACTAAAGGCAAGTTCAATCTGCTAATAGTGAATTTTGCCACCATCCCTATTCCCTAGTGCCAGCTTTTTTTCTGGAGCAAGGCACTGTCTTCCACTCCCACACTTTGTGAGAAACGCAGTTGCTACTTGGCTTTCTACCCCCACTCCCACTCTCTGATTTCAAAGCTATAATTAGTTTCCTAGCAATGAGCAGAATGCCAACAGATTGGGAGCAATAAGTGCAGCAGCATGCAGGGTTTCCCCCAAGGACGGAATTGATGAGCGTGATCCTTCCACGCCTTCGTTATCACTGCCAACTAAACATGACACATAATAGCCAGGAGTGTGGGATCCTCTCTTTTTCAATGACAGTCCCATTCACTGTGGTAAAGAATGAGCCAGAATTAGCTTTTGTTGAATCACATACTTTCATATTCACCATTAAGTACAAATGAAAAAAAAAACCTCTCATTGTCAACTGGTCTTCAACCAAGGAAGCAGGCTGGCTAAACAAACATATGCTCTTGCAAAATAAATCCTAGAGGGAACTAGGATTGGATTTAATGCTGAAAATATTAAAATTAGAGTCAGATGGAACATAATGGAATTGCAGAATCAGAAATAAGTGACACAAATATTTTATAGGCAAGCATTTAGGACCAAACTACACAGTTGATTACATGGTAAGTTTGCAATGGAGAAGTGACAAAGGGGTGTGTGCTTAACCATTCCCCTTTCTTTCATTTTTCACATCTATTCCCTCCACCAAGAGAGGTTTAAAATGCAACAGAAACATTGAATTCTGGTACACACACACACACACACACACACCGTAAAATGAATGCACTTTTCATCATTTAGCATGACCCACTTTAAATTGAATAGTTTGTCCTCAGTAGAGAATGAGACTCTTAATCTGAGGGTTGTGGGTTTGAGCCCCACATAAGGCAAAAGATTCCTGCATTACAGGGGGTTTGACTAGATAGCCCCTGTGTCCCCTTCTAACTCTACAATTCTATGTTTCTGTTTTTCAAGGAACAGTAACATGACAAAATGGAAGAAGAGCTGTAGAAAATTGGTGGTAGACACTAAATGCTACATGACAGCTTTTTTTGAACCTTGGATCCCCAAATGGCCAGGAGTAAGGATTTCTGAGAGTTGATCCAACAACACCTGATGAAGCTGGGAGTTCAGCAACACTGGATAATGGAAAATGATTTAAAAATTATTAGACAACATTGCCAGAGGCCATGTACAGAAAACAGGATGTCTTAAAATAAGACACATCTGGTTTCTTTTTGAGAATGTGGTTTTGCAGTACAGTGACAGGGAAATGCCATGCATGTCTACTCAGAAGGAAGCTCTCACTAACTGCAATGAGACTTACTCTCAGTTAAGCAGTTCCACTTGGCTCTAGTGAGCACATTGTCAGTAGTACTCAGAATTGCCATGCCAGCTGATCAAGAGCAGCATTTGCTCTAGAGAACCGGAGCTGCCATTTAGTTGAACAGAGCCTAGAAAAGAAAAGAAAAGAAAAGAAAAGAAAAGAAAAGAAAAGAAAAGAAAAGAAAAGAAAAGAAAAGAAAAAACATGCAGACCTTCTAGACATGGGAATAAAAACTTATATTTAGTTCTATGCTAAGAGAGATGGATAACCTTGAATTTCACTGTGCTTACATTCTCTCCCAGTGCTCCAGCTGTGGCTTCTACTTTCATGATTACCTGGAATTGTTTCCTGGTATCCTGATGATCTTCCTACAACCCCACTCCATACGGTCAGTATTTTGTAAGCAAATCAGAATGAATTCTCAGTAAAAATCAGGCAGAGTCTAATCTAACCACTGTGTTGACTCTGCACAAGCAAATAAGGATGAGTGCTGAATAAAAAAGGTTATCTGAAGGAGACCACAGAGATGAAATAATGAAGCAGATGCAACTGACATGTTTGAAAGCAGAACAAACAGCCAAGCTTTAATTCTGATGTATGGTTACCATCAGCATAAAATGATCTGATGGCATTAATAGCTTCCTGTCTAAGTCACAAAATTGCATTTAGAACTGGTTGTTTTTTTAAGCGTCAAATTAATGCATTAGAAAAGTTCTAGAGAAGAGTTTATTAGAAACTACTGATCACATTCCCCCTTCAGCTTCTTCACATCATTACAAGAGCTATTAGAAGCTGGATACTTGATATTTGATAGGTCTCATGCTTTCTGCCTTTTAGAAACTCTTGAAATCAAATAATTGGCTGTACACACACTATCAGCCAGTTCACACATCAAGCCTTACTCCTGCTGTTGCTGCTGCCAGGGATGAAACAACCCAAACAAACAACAAGCAGTAAGTCAAGGACAAACCTTGGTTACCCACTGGCAAGAAAGATGTTCCATCAGATACATGGGCTCAGGGTATATACTATATACAGTATAGGCCTGTATATGGTGTTGGCTGGAATGTGTGAGAACACCAACAATGGCCACCATAGAGATGCTGCAATGAATGACACTGTGTAAGGAGAAAGCAAACCACAATACGAATAGGTCTTTAAATAGGGTCATGACCACTACTGCTCCACTCCAGGAAGTTGCATGGTGATATCCCGACCTCTCCCGTGGTGAAATAAAGACACAGGATACAATAAGTAAGGTTACTGGGCATAGAAAGGTCACAACTTTATTGGTTATGGATGTTGAGTGGTATTGGCCCAGGCATTGGATCTAACCAACTATATCTAACTCCAGCCCGTTGCGCTGGCAGTCCAGAAAGGGTTAACCACCGATAGGGGAGCCCTGCTGATGCACATCAACTAGGAACTCGCCCTGGGGCCACCGATGGGGGCGTGCCTTAGGCCCTCGCCTTCCACAGCTTCAGACAGGGCCACGCCCCCGGACTCCTTTAACGGAATACCCTTCAGCATTTTGGGGGAGGTGATGGCCCAACCTCCCCCCCCCACCTTTAGCCTGTAAGGCAACAGAATAAGTGTATTCCACAACAGAGCTTTCCTTCCCATTTAGTTGGTAATCAGCCCTTAATCCAAGGAGCTCAAGATGGCAAACGCAGTCCTCTTACCCTCACTCCCATTTTATTCTCTCAGCAGCCCTGTTACATAGGTCAGAGTAAGAGATGATGACTGGCTGATGGTCGGCCAGTGAACTTCATGGCTGAGTAGGGATTTCAACCTGGGCCCCCTCAATTCTAATCCATCACTCTACCCACTGCAGCATATCTAGTGGGGAAAGCTTTTTGGGCTGCAAAGGTGAGGACTGGGAGGCAATGCCTTGGAAAGTTAAGGAGACTGACTTGGGGAAAGCGGAGGGACAACATATCAAAACATTGCTCCAACCCAAATTTGCTTTGGGAGGGAGCAGCAGGATACTGTGCAGAATGGCCAAGGATAAATAGATATTCACCACCCACAACAGCATGTGCAGCAACTTGATGGTGCATATTTATCCTTCATCCTTGATAACACTAAGGACAGAGCACTTTGGGCAAAGTGAGGCAGGGAACATGCCCTTCTTTCCTGCCAAACTGTACTTGGATTGATGGTAAGGGATGAATTCCCTTCCACAGCAACTTGGTAACAGAAATCCCTATCCTACTGTATATAGGTAGTGGGAATTTCTGTCAGCCATAGAAGCTGTCTGTGCCAGACTGGAGGAGGAGCCAACATTTATGGATTTTATAGCTTAAAAAAAAAAAATCAGCTGCAGGAGCATCTATGTCATGCCAGTGCAAAGGCAATCTTGTGACACATGAAACCATGCCAAAGAGCAGCTTTTGACATACAGAGATGGAGGAGGAGGAGGAGGAGGAGGAGAGATGGGAATTGTAAATGCCTCATCTTTCCTGTTTCTTCATAATATTGGCAATGCACAGGCTGCCATGGTTGCATAAGGAAACTGCAGCTGAACACAGCACCCAAAATAGAATCAGTGCAGCGGAGATTCTGGAGACGTTGGGCATTACTCAAGGCTTCGTTACAGCCTGAAAACAGCCACTTGCATTTAGATGCTGAGCTTTCTACAGATTCCAGCAAAGGAAGCTGAGGAGGCTGGTACTGAAGTTGATTTAATTCTATTTTGGTACACATATTAGCAGTAACAGTAGCTTGCATGGGAGTATACAGAGCACTTTCCTATATTCATTCACAGCACTACTGTATGCCCAGAGACTGCTTTGTGCTCAACAGATAGAGTGCTCATCGGAGATGCAGTGCAGTGGAGTTTAGCATGTTGCATTAGGAGCAGGGAGGCTCAGGTTTAAATTCATTAAGAGTAAGAGCTGTTCAGTGGAATGGCCTCCCTGGAGAGGTTGTGGACTCTCCTTCCTTGGAGGTTTTTAAGCAGAGGTTGGATGGCCTTCTGTCATGGATGCTTTATCTGAGATACCTGCACTGCAGGGGGGTTGGACGAGATGATCCTTGGGGCCCCTTCCAACTCTACAATTCTATGATTCTATGATTATCTCTCAGCCTAGTCTTACTCACAGGGTTGTTGTATGGATAAAATGGAAACCATGTAAAGAAAAAGGAGAGGGTCCCAAATTTAAGTAACAAAAGCCAAAGCCACAGGAACCCAAGTGAAAATGAGTGATCTCAAAAATAATAATACTTAGAACATTAACAGTTGTGCATATGAACATGTGTAAGTATGTCTACATAGACTACCAAATAGAAATAAAATTATCTTAGCCCTTTCTTCACCCATTGGAGTGGACAGGCAGTAGGCAACTTGGAAAAACATCCCACTGTACTGATGTTTACAACAACATGCACATGTGAATTGAAACACAGCAGGGAGGGAAGGAGGAACAACCTCACTGATTTTTAAGCTTGTAATGTGTACACAATACTGAATTAATAGTAATTTAGGCTAAGAACTACTATTAAAGGCACAGGTGCCCTGTCCTCCTTTGCATCTGGTCATGGTCACCCTCCGTGTTTCCTGGAGAAACCGCCAAGTTTATGTCTGAGCCATCTGCCATGGTTTCAGGCAACTTGGTGATCCTTGTTCAAACAGGTCTTAGTCAAAACACTGTCACACACACTGCAGCCCTAACTGAAAGACCATGAGAGGTAATGATTAACCAGTAAGTATGAACATGCGAAAGGCATGTCCAAGAAGTGCATTCAGCAGCACTAATGGTTTGGAAAGCGGATAAAACACACTACAGCATAATACGCAGGGGCTTGGGAAGGGATGGTGACAGGTAACTACAAATGTGGCACAGCCAACAACACTTAATAAAATTCAGTTAAGAAAGCTTGGGCAAATCATTCAGACCATGACTATTTGCAAGGATTGTTCAGCAATGGAACTGACTCCCTCAGAAGGTGGTAGCCTCTCCTTCTTTGGAAGTTCTTAAGCAGAAGTTGGATGGCCACACGTCATGGACGCTTTCGTTGAGATTCCTGCATTGCAGGGGGTTGGACTAGATGATCCTCAAGGGTCTCTTCTAACCAATGCTTTTTTCTGGGGGTACACACATTTTGTGAATCTAAGTTTGGCCTCATTGAGGGGCAGTATTTCAATATGAGTAGGAAAATGAGAGTACCCCTAAACATTTTTTTTTGGGGGGGGGGGGAGCACTGCTTCTACGATTCTATGATGCATGAAACAATTCAGGAAAACAGAGTTGGCCCTGTGCAGGATCTCCATGTAGAGGGAGCATATAAAGCACAGATTTGCAATGCAGTGTGGCTAAGGGCAGCAAGCAGCATTGCTGTGGGTTTGGGGGGTAAACTCAGAGTCAAAGCATGCCACAGAGAAGATGTGAAAAGTCCCTGCCTTTGTGATCCTAAGCCCTACTGACAATCTGGTATTTAATGTAAACTACAAAAGTTAAGGGCCTACAAAAGTGATTAACAGGGTAGCTTATAAGGAAAGGTTTAAAAAAAGAAAGACAAAAAGCTCTTGGGTTAAATAAAATTGCCACCTTCTTTTTCTGGCAGATTTCCTGTGACAGACAGCCAAAACTTCACAGGATGAATTTCAACTTGCCCATGAGCTGTCAAAGGCACCATGTCAGAAAAAACTTGGCATTTGTATTGTGAGATAAAAAGGCTACAGCAAGGAACCATTTGACACAGAGTTGATTAGGAGCCTGAAATCTTCAGGCAGGGCTAGTGTTTGATAACAGAGGCTTTTATTGCAATGACTTCTTGGTGCACATCTAGTTAGAATGATCCAATTTTGTTGGCCAATATCCTACAATGATACTGGCCTTCATCTGATTCTTGACTGGAATAGGATGGACAGATCAGTCTACTTCTATTCCACATCTATTTCACATGTGTTTACTCATTAGTTTGTTCCTTCCTGTTTCCAAATTAATCTGTAATTTAAAAAAAAATCCTTGCAAAAATTAAATTTAAATACGTATCACAAAAGAGTTATTTAAATAATACAACTTTCTTGCAATGTACACATTTCTAAAAGTACGTTTATCATAAACTACAGGAGGTTTTTTGCATTTTGTGGGTGGGGTGTATAACAAAAATTTTATAATAAAAATTGGAAAAAATCTGAAGGATAATTATCCACTGGAGGCTGGTCCATTTCAGCAAACTGGACATTGCCCCACAAACCTCAACCAGCCCCCAATCTGCCTGCCTTCTTATTTACAACCAGGCAGACGGGTGGCTCTGCCTGTCCTTGGCCCTGGCTCTACCTCCTATTGGTCGCTTGCCTGCTCCAATGTGCGCCAGCCAGTCCCCACTATTGTGTTCCAATCTTGGCATTTGTCCAGGAAGTTCAAAACGGATCAGTTCAGCGCACGTAGACTGAACAAAATTCTCATCCATTCCTAGGCTGGAAACCACAGCAGGAGTTGCTTATTTGGAAACTTGTCAGACCATTCATGAAAGGTGACTGTACATTGCAATTATAACTCAAACGTCGTCTCATTGTGGTTGATATTTCTGTTATAAACAGAAACCAGTAGTATAGTTCCAATCACCTGAAGCAGATATATCCATAGCTTGTTTTAGAAAGTGGTGCTGGTGGGGAATGCATAAAAGTAACTTGGTCGCAATTTCAGACTTTCAACAGCTGGTTACACCATTCTATGTTGAAGTCATATACACATATCACATTTTTTGCTTTTCTGTCTCCTATACCCATTGATAAAACCTCAACATCCATAAGGTTTTAGCCTCCACTAGTTGTCCCCAACCCACCATAGTGGAAACACAGGCCTGCAACCCCCAGGAAAGGACAAGGTATGCTGCTGTGATTAGAAAAAATGGGACATGGGTGGCGCTGTGGGTTAAACCACAGAGCCTAGGGCTTGCCAATCAGAAGGTTGGTGGTTCGAATCCCCATGACAGGGTGAGTTCCCGTTGCTCGGTCCCTGCTCCTGGCAACCTAGCAGTTTTAAACCACGTCAAAGTGCAAATAGATAAATAGGTACCGTTCCAGCGGGAAGGTAAAATGCGTTTCCGTGCACTGCTCTGGTTCTCCAGAAGCGGCTTAGTCATGCTGGCCACATGACCCGGAAGCTGTATGCCGGCTCCCTTGGCCAATAAAGCGAGATGAGCACCGCAACCCCAGAGTCGTCCGCGACTGGACCTAATGGTCAGGGGTCACTTTACCTTTACTAATGTTTTGGCCTACTATCAAGTTACATTACTGGTACTGCAACTACAGGAGCTGAGAAAAAGACTCTGAAAAGAGAGCAGTGAACATGGTATCTGAAGTCACACTAGACTCAGCACTCAGGAATGTAGTGCAGAGGGATTGCCTGGCCTGGCACATGGCAACAGACTGGATGATCTCAATTTCCTTTCCCACCTCTGTGGTCTGGTGCTCGGCGAGCTTCACAAGAAGCAGTTGGACGGAAGCCAGCTGGCTCTAGCTACCAATTTCTAAGCCTTTAGTCATCCTCAGCTTCCCAGGAAAACCCCTTTTCTGCCAGATAGGTATTCCATGCTAGGTATTCCTTTCCGCTTGTGCTACCAGCTAAGCTTTTGCCCTATCATGCCCACATTCCTTTCTCACTACAAGTGCCACAGGAGCACGTTTTTGGTAATGCTCATCTCATGTGTCGCCTCTTCCTAGCTATAATGGGTTCCTGGCCTGGCCCTCTTCCTTTCCTGTGTGCCTGCAATATGTTATCTACTAGCTATTAATTTGGTTACCAAGGCAATGTGGTAACACAGAACAGCTGAAAAACCACTGCCCTATGGTCCAGTTGTGGTCCAGTTCTCTACACAAATTTTCCAGAGACATTTGGCTGACCCCTGTTGGAAACAGAATGTTGGAAACTAGATCAGGGATTTTTCATATCTGTAATATTTTTGGTACATACACTTTGACACAACTTTGCTAATATGTTCAGAAATGTTTATCTGAGTGTTTATCATTTAAATTTAAATCTTATGTAGTTGCTTCATGTCATATGCTCCAATGTAAATAAAGTTGTATCTCAACACAACCATCTTAAACAGTTTAAATATGAAAATGAATAAATACTACATTACAACACACACACACACACACACACACACACACACACACACACACACAATGCAGGCCCCTTATTTCATATCCAACCAAGTAATTCTTCTTATATAAAACCTGGTATGTCCAGCCAAATAAACATGTACATGAATGGAACATATTTACCAGCCTGAACCTTAAGTTTACCTTCAGAGACTATGGTCTGCACCTATGAAGCAACCACCAAGGAGATGACCTTCGCAGTAATAGCATCAGGTTATGGAACAGCTTTGTCTGGGTACCACCTTTGTGGTCTTTTCAGTGACAGATGAAGACCTCTCTGTTCACCCAAGCCTTCAAACAACTTATGTAGTCAGGGCCCCTGAGTTTTTCAAGCTGTGTTTTTCAATTTGTGCCTGTTATGAGCTTTTTGTATTTATTTTTGGTTTTATGGTCTACTTTATATTTACATACAGTTGTATCTTCCTTCCACAAGTGGAAAAGACTCTTGCCCTTGTGATGGAACTCCCCTCTCCTCTCCGCCCTCTCATGCTCCCCCAAAATCTGCTCCAGAGGGTTAGGGGACACTCCAAAATAGACCTAGGGACAGCAGAAAGAGAATTGGAAAGGGAAGAGAAGTCCATTGCACAAAGACAAGTCCACACGCTCAACAATGGATATAACATGTTGTGTTTTCTTATTTATTGTAATCCAACCAGAGAACTTTATATTATGTGGCAGTGTACATATGCTGAAAATAAATTAAATAAAACATGTTGCCATTACCAGAATGCAAATTAAGCACTGGGAACACTTATTACTTGCAAAGACTGGAACAATCTTCAGAGCTAAAAATGCGAGCCTCTTTGGGGTCAACTGCTCTGGCTTACTTGTATATCCTCAGTGTATCAATTGCAGGAACTCTAATGGGTTTACCCTAGTAGCCTAGGAATGCAGCTTTGTTTATTTAGCTTTTATTTCTGCAGGCTGGTTATGTTGATGATATTTCCTAAAAATAACACTCAGATAACCCCTTCTGGGAATAGCAGGCTGTGTTCTACCACCATCACCACTCTATTCTGGCTCTGGAATGGGAAGTTATTATACTAAAAGCAAAGGCCTGGGAGCCGGGGGCAGGCGCTGTTAAATCATCACAGAGCACATGGGCCCCAACCAGCTCTCTGCAGCTGCTGACCTACAGACAATGAGCAGCTTGGATCCATGGGGCCATGCCAAGGGGTTGTATTTTCAAGACCTCTTCCTGGGGAAAAGCATAACAAAGATTTGCTCCAGCTCATGGCTGGATGGATTAAGGGGATCTCTGTTCCTTCCGCCCTAACTTTGATTCAGAACAATCAGCTGCATCCCCTGCTGAAGTGAGGGCAATTTTTAGCTTCAGTCTGGGCTTTGCAATACAAGTCAGCTGTCCCTAAGTCCTTCTGCCAGCATACTCCCCCCACCCTTGGAGCAAAGAGAAGCTTTGGAAGGGAGGCATTTAAATTGGGAAAACAGCAAGGGAAGAGGAAAATTAAACCCTCTGCCCCCAGCAGAGGTCCTGATCCCCATCTGCCTACCAGCTTCTTTTACTTTAAAAAAATGAAAGGGGGGATCCTGATGACAGACCATGCCATGTCTAATTTGATGAGTCAGTGCCATTTTGTGGTACCTTTAAGATGCACTTAACTCAGGGGCATCTGGTCTGCTAATCTTGGGAACCACTCCCCTTTACATACTATGGACCAGCCTCACCATTCTGAGGACATGGTATGTGTGTGCATGAAATGGAACCAAAGGCCTGATGTTTCAATTCACTACTATCCAAACTGTGGGCAGAAATCCCAGAAAAGTCTGAAGCCATGGGTGTGATTTATAGACTTGAGTATGTTTTTGTTAGCTACATCTCACTCCCCTGCCCCAACTCTTTCAGTATTTCTCCCAGTTCAAAAAGTAAGGCTTGCAGGGAATTTCCTTGATTATGTTTTGCACAATTGTGCAGATTCTGCTGTGTTTATTTGGGCAGATGTGCTCCATAATTTCCATGATGGGAAATAACATGTTTCTTTTAAACTGTTTCTTTATAAGCATACACATTCATTGCTCATTAGGGTGTGCACTGGTGTAATTCTTCCAAGAGGGTTTTTTAAAAGGCAAAACATGGGTGGATAATGCATTCCTAGGGGCAGGTCATTTGAAGAGCTTGTGGCCCTCCAGATGTTGCTGGACTCCGCTTTCCATCCACCCTGGTCAGCAAGGCCAGTGGTGATGGGAGCAGTAATCCTACAACATCGCCACAAGTTCCCCATCCATACACAATACACGCAGAGGCCTGGAAGAGGCAAATGGCCAGAGGCATACCTAGAGGTTGGTTAAGTTGGCCCCCACCAAGGGTGCAAGCCCAGTAGGGCACAAAAATTGCACCTCTCCCCGCCGATACATCTCCTTGCCAAGGACGCAAGGGAACCTAGGTACACCTCTGCAAATGACCAAATACAAATAAAAAAGTCACAGATTTGGTACCTCAATGGTTACCTAGGCCACCCCCCTGCCATTGCAGGAAACCCTATGTATTTCTGTAAGCAACATAAGCAGTGTAAACCAGAACCATGTAATATAGGTAGAAGTGAATAATAGGCAATGCCTTTCTGCTAGGGTGTCTCACCTAGAGCTATGATATGAAGGAACATGATTTAGAAATCTAACTGATGCTAAGCAGGTCTGGGCGTGGTTAGCGTCTAGCTGGGAGACCTCCTGACAATCTATACATGCTGCTTGAGTTCCATTGTGAAAGAAAGGTGGGATATATACTTCGGTTGTAGGCTTCAGTTTTCCTTTGCTCGTTTCATTTGCTGATTGGAATTCAGAATGCCCTGGGCACCTGATACATTTAGAGTGAAACCTTAGTGTGTCATGAGCTGTGTCACAGATAAATGTTGTTTAGCTTGCTGGAATAAGATAGGAGTGAGGATTGTGTGTGTGTGTGTGTGTGTGTGTGTGTGTGTGTGTTTGCATTGCTTGAACAAGGGGCTTGGGAACAAGGATTTCATGTTCTGTGAGAACCGTAGGCTTTGTGGCTTAGGTCAAGAGGACCAGAAGGACCCAGACTCTGGGATTCTATTATCCCAGGTATAGGAGGGAAGTGAAATCCAATAGCTTTAAAGAGCTGGCATCTACCAACAGGTTATCTGCTAACTTTTGCTGGCTTTTGTTGTTTCACTTTCCTTCCAGAAAAGAAAATGAACATTACCCTAATCTGACTATTGTGAAATTTGTTATGAAGTGTCTCTAAAACAGATAAGGAGAGGGGCATAGCAGTGCATTTTCCTGTATCTATGATCAATTGTTCTCTTCTGTTGTGGGTTACAGTACCTAGTGAAGCATTATGACCCCCAGCCCTTCAACCTAACAGAGCAGCATGTCCCCACCAGGGTGGCCTTTACAGAATCCTTGCCTTCCCTAGCAGTGCAGAACAAGGAATACAGCAACAGGTCTTGACATGCCTATGGAGTGGCAAGTAGGAGAGAGCTGCTTGAATAAGTCTATAAATGTACTGAGCCAGCTAGTTTAACTGTCCAAGCGGGCCAAAACACCTGCCATCTGTGCTGAGCCTCTTCATCAGACTGGATGTTAAGCAAACTGGGGGAGGGGAGGAGGCTCTTTTGGTATTAAAGCCATAACATCTGCATTGATCAAAAATTCATTTTTGTTCCCCTGTCTCAGAAGGGGTATGGCTGTGGTGCGCAGCTGTGGGGGTCATCCTGAAGAGCACCTGCACTTCTGACTTTACCACTACACCACTGAGTTTGCCACCAGCTGCTGACCTAGTTAATTTCACTCCTAAATAGAAAGCGCTCTTAATCTGAGGGGCAAGTCCAAAAGGGAGAGACTTGCATTTTTTCCTTCTTAAAAATGCTGTGTGCACACTTATACAGAGGTGCATAAGCATTCATATTTTCATGATTTCGATTTTTCTAAAACAGCTGTAAAAGAACTCAGCAAGTGTGGGAGACTGTGATATAACTGCCAAATGTGCACATAGTATTCATTGTAGCACTGCTGGCTACACTTCTGCAGGTTAGTTTTGATTTTTCCAGAATGCATTGAAACTGGGCATGAGTAGAGCTTTAGAGGTAGTGTGGCTGCATGTGTTAATTCCATCTGGAGATTGGCAACAGGATAACACCAGTCTCCTGATTTATGCTGAACCAAAGGAATTGCAGATCCCCTTTAAAAAAAAAACAGATCAATTTTTGGCCCTCGTCGTTATGCAGAAAAGATTGAAAATGTCAGGTGAGCACCAAAGGGTTTTGAAGGCCATTGCCAAGACACGGATTTGAACATATTTAAATAAGAGAAAGTATATTTCACTAATGTCAAGCTACTGTCAAAACAGAGTATGCAAAGGTTCAAGTTACGAAGCACTTGTATTTCTCAAGGCCCTGTGAACATGTAAAGCTCCAAGGTATGTAGGGATGCCAAAAGTCCTATGCAGGGCAGTGTGGAAAGGTCCTACAAATAATCTGCTTGTATAAACATTTACAAGGGCTTGATCTCCTGGCAGGGGTTTCTCTCATTCCCTGTTTGTCACATCAGAAGCTGTTAACAACCCTGCCCCACTCTCAAAGGCATGCTCACATGTCCCTAAGAAACATCAGATGTGTCCGGGAATGGAAGCCATCTGCATTCTCATGAGTTCCCAGCAGGATAGGTTGTAAATGATAATCGGAACAAAACGTGGTGTTCAAATCAAAGGCAAGAAGAACCCAGGCTTCTTCCCAGATGTCTCTCTCTGCCACTTCCCTGAAGACAAGGAGAGTCCAAGGTTGCTTCCAGATGCCGTTTCATTGAGTTTTCATTCCAATTTGTTTGCAGGAAGATTAGACGGCATTGTGTCAAGCAAATTTTATCTCACATTTTCCAGTGCATTTCCCCATCACTTTTTCTTATCACAAAAGGTCTGGTTTTGTGCAGCAGTTCCAAATTAACTTCAATGGGGCAACCTCAATTTGCCAGTATGTGATTAAAACTAGTGACAGTCTGTAAGCACCCTGTGTTTCTCCATGTAATTCAGTTCCATACTGCATGGGTACCTAACACAATTCTAATCCTGAATCTAACTAGTTGAGTGCAGCCGGGATGACCTGGAACCATGTGTTAGCTGCTCTGAGATCTCTGGAGGAACAGAATACAAATGTGGTGAACAGCAGTGTGGTAAAGCAGATGGCATACAATCCCCTTCCTGTCAATTTCCTATCAAAGTTGTGGGGGCAACCACACCACAGTGATATTAGGTTTGGTACCCAAGGGGTTTGCAGCTTCCCTTCCAGCTGGATCCTAGAAAAATGAGGACATGGCTCAAAATGGGTTGGTGAGTCGTTTTGCCTGCCAAGTTATGGAAGAGTGGGTTGTAATTGGATCTGTATTTAGTTTTCAGCTTTATAATTTATTTCATTTATGATATTTTCTTTTATTACTTTGTTGTTGCTTTCTATTTTCTATTGACTGCAATAACTCAAGGACTGCCTCTCCCTATATGAACCAACTCAGACCCTGTGATCATCATCTGAGGCCCTTCTTCCTGTGCAAGAGGTCCAGATGATGGCAAAAGAAGAACAGGCCTTTTCTGCAACTGTTTCCCGTTTGTGGAATACTCTCCCCTAGGAGGCTCACCTTGTGCCTTCATGAATATTATTACATATCTTTGGCTAATTAAACAATCTATGGCCTTTTAAACTGGGTGGTATTGTTTGGTTTATTATGTTATGTATTTTTGTGTCTTTATATTGAAAACTGCCCTGTGATCCTTGGATGCAGGACAATACAAATATTTAGTTTAGACCAATTAAAGTATTTTATTTTTACTTTCCCATCCTGCAGCGAGCTGCCCCCCCCCCAACGCTTGCTTCACACTCCCTTTCCAAACAGTTCTGCAGTGCTGTTGCTAACATATTTTGCTAATTGATGGTTAAGGGGAATTATTCTATTCCTGATCTGCCCCTTTACATTCTGGCAATCACATATTGTCCTGCCAGTATCTCTGACTAGAACCTTTTTGCATATGGATGAATTTACAAAAGCTCTGAACTTCTATAAAGTGACAAAGGATAAAGGTAGAGAGAGAAGACCTTTCCACCTCCCCTCGTCATGGAATTTAACAGACTGTGCAAATATTTCAAACCTTGTTTAAATAACTCTGAAGGCAAACAGTAGAGAGTCAGCATGTAACTGGCTGAACAGCAGATAACCTCAAATCAGGAAGAAAGCCTAAATCTGGTGTATGTTGGCTCCTATTTGGTATGAAAAAGGGGAAGGATGGATTTATGCAATAATTGGTGAAGTAGGGTAAATCCAAAGTAATATACTGTGGGGTGTGTAAGGTACACACACAAAGACCACAAGAGGATGACATCTGAAAAGGCACACAAAACCACCATATAGATCCATCATTTGTCATATTATTCCTAGAATTAAGGTCTGCCAGATAGATCAAGGAACCCACAGCAAAGGCTGGGTTCACATTACCACCTCAGAGTGCACTGAAGTTGTGCATTTCATTGCTCTTCCCACACCCCACCAACCCTGCTAGCTATTCACATCAGCATGCCTTCATTCATTTCTGTTTGTGTTTCACCAGGGAGTGTTGATAGGGAGGGGGTGTTTTTACTCTATGCAAAGGTGTTATCACTTTTGCTAAAGAATTACAAACAGCTTAAGGGCTCCAATCTGTGTTAAGCGGGTTTGAGAAACAACACATCAAACTAGTATTTTATAAGTACAGGATACATATGCATTTTGGATAGTGTTGTGTGAACACAGATTAAAAATCCAGGATCACAAATGCAGTGAAGGCACAGTAAAAGGAAGTGTGAACACAACTGACCTTTGCTAATCACTGTTTTTCTTCAGGTTATCATAATTCATTCATTATGGTTTTACTTCTCTGCTGTTAATTATTCCCATTAGTCTTCTTGCTCTCCTCACACTTCCTTTTTATATCTACATAACTACCTCTCTGCTGTGAGAAAACCTCAAATGAAATCCATCATGACTATCCATTCACAGTCATTTTCTAAAACTTTCTCTTCTGTTTAATCTCTTAGAATTTCCCCTTAAGTGCTAAGACAATGATACTGATTCCATGAGATACCCTGTGCTGCATGTGTGCAGTCACAAGAATGGAGTTCCCAGCTTCAGATCCTTGTAACAGATGGGAAACTCCTAATAGTCACATAAGACCTATTCCTGGATTCCTGACCTAGCAGGGAGGTGACAAGTCATTAAATTCCCCTGTGAACTCAGTGTCCTGTGCTTTCAAGTCACCCAAAAGCAGCTGGGAAAATTTATGTTCCTAGCTAGCTCTCACTTGTCCTGTGTTTACTTTCCCCCACCCATTCCTTAGATCCTCTTCCTAACCCAAAGAATGTCACCACAAGTTCAATCACCCACACCAAGAACCTAGCTCTCCTCAAGCTCTGCTTACTTTCTCATCATTTTATGAGTCTTTGCTGCTAAGTCTTTTCTGGGAAGGCAGTCAGGACAGGGACGAATTCTAGACAGTCTCATGCTGCTACAAATTTGGTGAAACATGCCTTTCCTGGGACACAACTACTAAAACACTCAGAGTCACATACACACATTAAAAAAAAAACTGCCCAACAGAGGAATGTTAACACTGCAGGCCAAATTATTGTTAGCTGCATTCATGCCTTCATTAATAAATGTTCTTGTTTCATTATGCACCATATTTTCTCCCTCCATCTATATACATATCCAATGATAACAAATATACAAATGGATTGTGATGGCAGAGAATGTAATAAAAGATGCCTCCTCCATTATGAATCAAATTGTTTTATATACTTTACACATCCCTAACAGTGTCCCCTCTAACTCCCTGCCCTGCAAATGCACCCACAGAACAAGGCAGCAAAGAGAGCTCCTAGTGAGTAACTTGCTCCAACAAGGATTGGAAGAACTGGGGCATGTTGAACCTCTGCTTCCCATCCACCTCTTCTAAGCTCTTCCCCCTTTAGGAGAACAAGGGTCTCTTTAAGGCGTTTCCATCTTGCACTTCTCCTGCACCCTGTGGTACCTCATGCACACCCTGCACCAATGAACTGGCAAAGGAGTATAGGAGGCACTCAGTTCCTTGGGCCCAGGAGCAGCACCCACCTGGTCTAGCTCCCAGCAGGTGACACTATAGCCTCTTACTCAGCAACCTGTTCACAGCTGGGGAGTGTCATGACCCTGGAGTCCCAAGTTTCAGTGTTGGTAAGTAAGCAGTGCCAACAGTGGTGTGCATAATGTCAGCTTGCTTTGAGTGCTTTTGTTTAATTAATAAAAAAGTTACTAACACAAAGCAATCCTAAACTCACATTATGCCGGGACTGGGGGCACACGGCTGCAATGCCAGTCGAATAGCTGTTATATCCACTGTGGGCTCAGACAGGGAGGAAAGGGAAAAACACAGAGCCAGAAAAGACCAAAATGATGTACATGCTATCAGCATCCCTGGAAACACCACCACAGCCCACCAATCAGGGACTGCACTGGCATCAACATCCTGATTTGATGCAGATGTAGAAGGAACAAACCTGTGCAGGCCAAGATGGGGTATGTCTTTACCAAGTTCCAGGCTTTACAGCAGAGGAAAAACATAGGAAGTGGATCAAAAAGTTGGCAGGGTCAAGCAGTGCAATGGGGCCCATGTCTCATTATTCAGCAAAAACCAGTAACAGTTTGCATACAAAAAATACCAGCTGAGCTGCAGTGGTGGCTATGCCCACTAGGACTAGCAGGATGGAAGACAAGAAGGCCATCAGTAGATGGAGCCAGAGCCAATGGAAGGAAGAGCCAACTAATTCTATTTCTGTTCCAATCTTATTCCCTGCTGAGTTCTGTAAGGCCAAAATTGAGGAAGCCCATAGCCAGGGCAACCCCCTGGAGTGGATGTAATTAAGAAGGTAGGCATTTGAGGGCTGTCTGAGGGCAAACAGAGATTGTTGGGGGAATGGCATATTTGCCCTGATGAACTGGCCTCCACTGTCCAGATGCACCATTATGAAGACTTGTGTAAACACACGAAATCACCCTGAATCAGCAATAGGAAAATCTAGTTATCAGTTTGGCAGGAAGATGCTCCCAATCAGGACAACTGGAGGGGACCTGGAAGTTGTCCAAAATGGACACAAAGTGCAGTCAGAATCAGGAACTGTCCAGATTAGATTTTCCTGAATAAGGCGAATTTTACTGAAGTCATTAGAACATAATTTTACAGTGTTTGGCAGCTCTTGGGCTAGCAGGAATCTGCCAATGTAAGGCTGCTTTGCTGACAGTACTGGCATGGTGTATTTTTTTAATGGCTGGTGTGACCCTGAACACTGCCAGTGCATTCTGCTTCCATGTCTCCTGTAGTTTAAAGATAAGGCAAGTTCTTTGTTCCTAAAAGCAGAGTTTTTCTGTTTTGCAAGCTTTGTCATGGGGCTTCCCTACCTCTATTCCCCTCACAATTCCCCTAGCCAAGGTTCCTCTGAAACAAGTGAGAAAGAACCAAGAAGGAAGTTTTCCCGCCTCCCCCCAACCACAACAGTGAAATCAACACGTAATATGACACAGATGCTTGAGTTTCTGTAGGCGGCTGCTAGAAGGCACTAGCTAGTGGAAAATAAACATCTAAGTAAGGCCCAACGTAAGGTGAGTCATTGAGTCCAACATTCCTGCCCACTAAACTGTAGGAGTTGAAGGGACAGGGATTCCATTTCAGTCCAATCAGCTTAGTAGTAACTGTCCATAGCAAACATTTTTCTTTCCATCTTTCATTTACAAAACTATCATTGATTTACCTCCGCCCCCCCCCAACATAGACAGGAGGAAGCTAGAAAGGTGAAACACTTCCCTGAGTTAATATCAGTGGCGTCATCAGAAGAGGATTTGGGGACAGAGTCCAGAGCCCTTGCTCAACAGAATGGCCAGGAAGGATCTCCAAGTATGGGCTGCTCACCACATTTTGAAGTAAAGTAATGCATCCAAAAAGCAGATTGGGGTGGGGTAGTCCAAAGTTTAACATTGCCAGGTTTGGATACAGACAGGGGACACTGTATGGATCTGGCCTTCTAGCACCAACAGTTGTGGGATTCTCCTTTCATTGTGAAAGAGAGCACACAATGGAAGGCATGTCTGTGTGGGATCCACTGATAAGGATTAGGGGAATCTGGGCTCAATTACCAGCAGGCTATTTTAAAGCAGCCAATAACATGCCCTGCTGCATCCCAGAGGCTGTGTCATTGAGCAAAAACTCCTACATCCCTCACCGTGTAATATACAAGCAGAAATAATTACATTACAAATACATCTCGTGGAGAATCAACTTAAGTGACACAAAGCATAGTGCTTACTTACCTTTCTGAGGTCATCCAGCCCATACTCTATGGATGAAGTCAGGACCTCCAGGGCCTACAGTCAAAACAAAGGAGTGATTAATGTACACTCTCGGTACTTGATGCTCTCTGTTCTATTGGCAATGACAGCACATGCCTGAATCCATCCTGATTTTCTTGGTCTTTTGCCCTTCAGCTTTCTGGAAAGTTTCTATGAGCAAAATTTGACTTGCACAATTAGACTGCTGCTCACACAATGGGATTTTGCCTTCCTACCCTCCCCCCTTCAGCACTTGTGCCACAAAAATATGCTTTAGAGGGTTTCCCTCCAAATACAGAGCAAATATTGAGGGTTTTCAATTTTACATTTCAAAATAAATATATTACAAACTTTAAAATACTCAGTGACTTCCTTTCTTCTCCTTCCATGGTTCATTTTATATATCATACATTCCTGAATATAACCATTCAAATCAGTTTTCCTTTAACATTCATCAAAAATTATTTATTCTATTGAATTTATCTTAGTGCTGCCCGCGTTTTCAGCTGCATACAGTTATTTTCCATATACTCAATAAACATTTTCCACTCTTCTTTAAATATATGTTCTTCTTGCTCTCTTATTCTATGTGTTAAACCTGCAAGTTCTGCATATTGTGTCAACTTAAGCTGCCAATCCTCTTTAGTTTGGACCTCGCTCACTTTCCATTCTGGGGCTAACAAAGCAGGGGCCACAATTTTTGCATACATAAATAACATTTTCTGACACGTAGGAATTTCAGTCTTGGTTATTCCCAACAAAAAAAGACTCTGGATTTTTTTTGGGGGGGGGGAGCAGTTTTAAATATTTTTCCCCCAATTCATTATAAATCATTTCCCAATATACTTTTTACATGTCCACCACATGTAAAAAAAAAGGTTCCCTCCACTTCTTTACACTTCCAACACATATCTGATTCTGTTTTATAAATCTTAGTCAACCTAAGATTCATAAATACCATCTATGAATCATTTAATTCTCTTTCAATGAATAAAATGCAGTAAATTTCAATTCACTTTTCCAAAGTTTCTCCCAGAGGTTATGATCTATATTGTGTCCTATATCTATTGCCCAGTGTGTAATTGAAGCTTTAACAAGCTCGTCTTTTGTTTCCCATTCTAATAAAAAAAATTACATTTTAGACAGAAGTTTATCCTTATTTTCTAAGAGTTGTTTTTCAAATTGTGAGCTTTGGTCCAGAAATCCATACTTTCAAATTTAAACATGCCGTATATCTGGTGATATTGCAACCAAACTGTAACTTGGCTTCTTAAGTTTTCCAATGAATTCAGTTTGGGTCGTCCCCCCCCCCCGTAAAATTCAGCAGTTCCCTGTAAATCGCCCATTGTCTGTCCATATAAACTCTCTTAATTGTAATTGCTTCAATGGGAGATAGCCACAAAGGTGTTTTTCTTTTCAGCAGATTTTTCTATTTCTCCCAGATTTTATACAGATTCTTCCTAAGGATGTGGTTCATAAAACTCTTGTAGGTTTTAGCCTTCCCATACCAGAGACATGCATGCCAGCTGAATGTTAAGCTGTGACCCTCTAGATCTAAGACATGGGTAGGCAAACTAAGGCCCAGGGGTTTGATCCAGCCCAACCACCTTCTAAATCCAGCCCATGGACGGTCTGGGAATCAGCGTGTTTTTACATGAGTAGAATGTGTCCTTTTATTTAAAATGCATCTCTGGGTTATCTGTGGGGCCTGCCTGGTGTTTTCACATGAGTATAATGTGTGCTTTTATTTAAAATGCATCTCTGGGTTATTTGTGGGGCATAGGAATTTGTTATCCCCCCCAAAAAATATAGTCTGCCCCCCCACAAGGTCTGAGGGACAGTGGACCAGCCCCCTGCTGAAAAAGTTTGCTGACCTGTGATCTAAGATTTCTGCATTGTCCAATATAATCCATTCTTTTAACCAACACAAACAAACTGCCTCATAATACATTTGCAAATCTGGCAGAGCAAAGCCTCCTCTTTCTTTTGTATCTATCATAATTTTATGTTTAATTCTTGGCTTTCCCCCTTGCCAGATATATTTTGAAATATCTTTTTTCCTTTCTTTGAAGTAGCTTAAATTGTTTACAATTGGGATTGATTGGAATAAAAACAGCATTCTAGGCAATATATTCATTTTAATGGCACGTGTGTGTAGTTCCCTCTTTTCAAAATCCTATTTCCCCACATTTTCTTCTCACCATTGTGGACTCTTCAGTTCACAAAGTTGGCAGCTGCTATTCCCTGCCCCTTTTAGGTTCATAATTATCACATTTCTACAGATTAAGAACAAATTTAAACCTAGAATCTAGGGCTTGTCTACTAGAGCTGCTCCCCCTCTGCCCCCATCCTGGATAGCTGTTATATCTCTCCTGGAATTTCTACTGGGCATTAAGGAGTGTGTAGAATGTTCTTCCCAGCCCATGAAACACCCAGCCGTTCTCATACTACTGGGTGTGGCTGCTAAAAATTACAAAAAAATGAAAGCAACGTCCTGAGCTGTGTGTGAGAGGATAAGAGAAAACATTACAAGGATCAGATGAGTTTGGTGTAGCCAGCAAGATGACAGTCCAAACTTCCCTGATGAAATGTCAACAAAATGCAGTTCCTATACTCTCCAACTGTTACCTATTTAATAAATCCAGACTCTACCTTATGTAGAAGTTGTTGCTGATGTAATGAAAAAAATGTACCTGATTATGGTTTCTATGGCAAATATTCAAAAATCCATAATTGAGCAATACATTTCTCAGGACTACCAAAATGTCACAAAAGCATGGCAAATTGTATTGAAGAGCTATGGATTTTGGATATTTTTATGGACCAATATGGCAACCAAGGCTTTTTTTCAGTCGGAACTAGCCAGAACTTAGTTCCAGCACCTTTTTCTGGAAAAATAGCACTGATTTCAATCTTTGCTTTTTTGGAGGGGGGGGGGGGATGGGACAGATTGGTGTAATTGAAAAACTGGTGGAGGGCAACATTTTTATGTCTCTCTATTTCTCTCCCCATCTCCAACTGAGGACCTATATTCTTACACAAAATAATCAAAGCTATTTGAATTTGAATTTGTTTGGGTGGTACAAACTCAGTCTCTAATCATTCACAGGAAGGAATGAGAGAGGGAGACAGCGAGATGTCAAACACACCATCTACTGTGTCCTTTTATGATGACAGGGCTGGAATTCAACCTTCCCTGGAGGCAGCTCCTGACAGAGAAGCTGAGTCACAGGAGTGAGATGCAGCCAATGCTGCAGGCATATGTAAAACCTGAACAACAGCTATCTGCTGATTAACACAGAAGGAAGTTTTTTCCAAATCTTAATGTTGCCCTTTTCTTCCTATGACAATATATTGATTGGTTTACAATATTTATACACCGCCCTTACTGAAGGAATATTTCCACAGTGGTTGATATAAAACAAGGCATGATGACAGCAATTTCTTTCCCAAAACCAAGCCCAAAACAGAATTCTGTGAATCTAGATCAGGGCAGGGGACCTGTGACCTTGCAGATGTTGTTGTACACCCAATTCCGATTAGACCCAGTCCACATATCCTATGGTCAGGGATGGTGGAGGGCCACAGCTCCATCCACCCTCATCCAAATAAACAGCTTCATCCAGATGGAACTTTCCAAAGAAGAAAAGGTCCCTGAATCAGTAACAGAAAAACGTGGTCTTCCCTGCTTGCTAATGCACAATGGAGAAAGGGCGCAGACCAAATTATCTGTACTGTATTCTACAATCACTGCACAAGTGAAAAAGAGAGCCCCTATCCTATCCAATTGTTAAAAATAAAACATAAAATAGAGAAGGGTTAGCTAAAAAGAAGATGTGCCACACATATGACATTGGATTTTGTGGTGCTCATCAGAGACTTCCTTCATCTCTGCCAGTAAAAAAGCCTCCATTTTATGAGCTTGCTGCTCCATTTTAGGTGCTAAACATAATCTTGAAACTACTGCACTGACTCACAAGTAATTTCATTGCCTTACTTGGCTGCAGTCTGAAATCACTGGGAGATGCACAGATCTGATTCAACAGCTTTTAAATTAAGAAAAACCTAAGTAACAACCCAATTATGTGGAAGCTGCTAATGGCGGTTGATTAAGTCAGCATTCTTGTACAGACACCCAGCCCACATCCTCTCCCAATTTATAGATCTTCTGCAGTGAAAAGAGACAGGATTTTCAGAGCTCAAAGCATTGGCTCTGTGATACAAGACAGAGATGCTAGAGACAGGGCAATGCAGCAGAGGATGGAGCAAATCCAATACTAAGACACTGATGCTACTCAGCTTTCAAATATCACTACTGTTTTACTAGAACTGAGTCTTAGCACATTCAACCAAGCAACAGCTGCATTATACCAGGGGGATTGCTGCCCTTTCTGTGGTTTAGAATAGCCTTGAGATTAAGCATGTATGTGGGGTGCATAATGATTCTTTCCAGGTGAATAGATTGCTATGATCAGGGCCTCTCTCTCTCTCTCTCTCTCTCTCCATTATTTGCACAATCACTAACATATCTGTTTTACCAGATTGCCATTATAAATATAGCGCATAATAAGCAGAAGCGACTTACTTCAATCATCATCATCTTATGGACGAAAACATCATCCACCTTTGCTTTTTAACAACAATAACAACAATATTGACTGTGTAGGTTACTTTTTATAGAGAAATATATATGTACAGTACCCATGATTTAAAATTGTGTACACTGAATCTGCAAACAGGACCAGCAGTAAAAATCAGACACACAATGGAAAAGGTTGTGGGGAGGACCTATTATTATCTGTCAAGACTCGTGTTGGTAACATTTTTTAACTGATCTGCAAGGGTGACTTAAAAGGTTTGTGTTTCCTCATAAGCACATTAATAATACCATTTACTATTTTAAAGCCATTTCCCATTTACTCACTTCACTGCAAGCCAAGCCTGTACTAATACAAGTCATACTTACAATGTTGTTGTTGAGGGTGACATTATTGGTGTACAGATACTCAATGACTGCAAGGAACACCTCTGGCTGCACGTGGCTCAGGATCAGTGGGGCTTGTATCTCCTGGGGCTGGCTTAGCATTGCATGGATTGCCTGGCAGCGGGAAGAGAGGAGGCAGCGATGGGCAAAGATTTCCTTCTGCTCTCTGCCAACCAGAAATGTTACATCACTGTGGGAAAACAGGCAATGAGTTTACCATGCACACTTCTCAACACTCTGCCCTGCTCTTCCCTTTCTCCAGCTACTCTCCCCATTGAGAACCATCTTGCAGAGTTCAGCTGGCCTGTGTTCAAAGAAAAATTGCAGTAGGCCAACAAACTACATGTTCGGCAGCATCCCCTTTTCTTCGGTCAGCTGTAGAGCAGCTGGTGCTGAAGCCCTTCCATGCCCACCACTTTTTCATCACAAGCCCTCCTGGTTGGTCTATAAGACCCATGCGCTGCAAACACCTACCCTCTGCCCACACAAAAACTCTCTCTCTCGAACTGCTCCTCCCAGCGCCGCCCAACCCTCTGCCTGTGTCCAGCAATAACTCTTGCTCTCAGCAATCCTCCTCATGGACCCACCTTCTGCCTGCACAAACTTCCACTAAGGATCTCGCTCACCTACTCCCACTGGACCTACCCTCTGCCCACACAGTTTTAAAGAGGAGGGGGACCAGGATATGCTTGAATACATGAAGAAGGTGTCCTGTTTGAAGTCCGAACAGGACAGGGAACACTTTTCTCTCTCCACTACCCCCCCCCCCCCCGCGCTGCCCCAAAAGGACAATCACATTTTTCTAGGGACAGGTGGCAACCCGAGTGCCAGATTTAGTCCTAGAATAAATGAAGCAGTAATAGTAATCCATTAAGCAGAGAGCCTTCTCTTCAGCACTGTGTGAACAAAGCCAGTCACCATACAGAAAGAATGGAGTAAGAGCTTCCCAGACAGAGGATGTGACATTAACCTCAACAGTTCTCATTTTAGAAATAAAGCATAAAACACTTGAATTGGGCTTTTAATAGCACACTTGGTTTCCTGCTGTTCCTCCTCAGTTTCAGCAAACTCAGTAAATATACTATCTGTTCTGCATGTATTGTTTCCTGGGGTTGAACTACATGTTACAACAGAAGATCCCTGCTGGATCAGGCTGAAGGCCCATCAAGTCCATCATCATGCTCTCTCATGGCTAAACATGAAGTTCACAAGCAGGCCCTGAGAGTAATAGCACCTTCCCCATTTGTGCTGATATTCAGAGGCATGCCAACTCCAGAATCATGGCTGGAAGCCCAAGATAGCCTTATCCTCTATGAATTTGTTTTAAAAAGGTAAAGGTAAAGGTACCACTGACCATTAGGTCCAGTTGCGGACGACTCTGGGGTTGCGGCACTCATCTCGCTCTATAGGCCAAGGGAGCCGGCATTTGATAGCTTTTGGGTCATGTTTGCCAGCATGACTAAGCCGCTTCTGCCGAACCAGAGAAGCACGGAAATGCCGTTTACCTTCCCGCCGGAGTGGTACCTATTTATCTACTTGCACCTGACATGCTTTCGAACTGCTAGGTGGGCAGGAGCAGGAACCGAACAACGGGAGCTCACCCCATCGTGGGAATTCGAACCGCTGACCTTCTGACTGGCAAGCCCTAGGCTCTGTGGTTTAGACACAGCACCACCCGCATCCCTTGAATTCATTTAACCCCCTTTTAAAAGCCTTCCAAGTTTGTTGCCATTATTATATCCTGTAACACTACAAATTACAGATGTGGATGACTCTAATCTGATCCAGAACCAAACCAGGGGGTAAAATCCCCTTACAACTCCACCCCCTCAGTGCTGGGTTTGAGCTGTAGAGGGTGAGAGAGGGGGCACATTCTGGAAATCTGGGTAAAAAATGCACAAATGCAGGCACATCTATGTAGCTAATGTAATGTACAGACTGGCTTGCTTTTCTCCACCCCAGTGTGACCTGGATTCCGCTGGCCTCAGGATGGGACTCTGGAGGGTGGGTGGGCACGGAGCCTAAAGGGGATCAGGAAGCAACATCATGGCAAAAAAGATGAATAAGTTTAACACATGGCAGTGGCTGCACATGACCAGATCAGCATGAAGTAGAAGTGGAATAATTTGGCAATCTACATGGGCTTAAGTAAAGCAACCACATGATGCTTACTTCCGTGTTCCAAGCAGTGTTATGAATTGCCCAATTGTATGTGTAAGGGCACCAAAGTTATAGAAAGGGCCTGCTACAGTTGCTTTGAGTCGAAGCACGGATGTAGGAAGATTGTCCTGCCACATTACATGGGTATGTAAACCCAGGTAGCCACAGCAGGACCTGTTCTGTAATTGACTCAGCACTTCACTTCATTTTCCATTACCTTAGGGGCTTTCTCTCTGACCTCTATGCACCAGAAAACTAATCTGCACTTTTTACTCACACCTGTTCGTAAAATGTCAATTCCTCTGAAACAAAACAATCATCTCAGTTGCTAACTACACCAACGCAAACAGCCGCAGTAACATATAGACAGTATCAGTTGCTAGATAAGCTGCACTTTCCCAGGGCTTTTCCCAGCCCTGAGCTAGCACCAGTTGAATAATATCATGCAGGTGACAGTCTTGCTGCAGGAGGGCGGGGGGACACCAATACTTGAAAGTAAAAGCAGGGGACACATATGTTCCATTGCTAAAGATGGAGTGTAAACTAATTCAATATAAAGTGAAAGTACCACAAAATAGCATCTACTACTGTAGGCCAAAGGAGGCAGCCTTCTGTTTTATGTCTTTTTATTAGTGGGAAGCACTCCGCCTCTAAAGAAGATATTGCACTAGTATAATTATTGTTATAATGATTGGTGATGATATTGTTATTGTAATAATAATAATGATATGCCATGATGCTATGTGCAACTATTTAAGTCATAGGTGCTATCCGTAGGAGGCTGGAATAATCACACAAGCACATCCCGAATCCGCCGTCCAGCACCCCCGTGGCGGGGCATCGCGTGCATCATGATGTCATAACGCACGTACCGCGATGCCCCGCCCCCAGGGGTGCCTCTTGGCTTCCCGTCCCCGGCAGCCAAGGGGCTAAGAACACCCCTGGTCATGACGTCATGACGCACGCGACGCCCCGCCACGGGGGTGCTGGGCGGCGGATTCGGGAAACTCCCGAAGCCTCCGCCCGGCGGCGACACCCCTTCGTGCCGCGGCTGCTCGTGCCTGCGTGAGCAACCGCTGCACGAAGGGGTGCTGGGCGGCGGATTAGGGAGTCTTTGCGGGCTGCAAAGACTCCCAAATCCGCCGCCCGGGCTCCCTTGGTGGAGCGCAAGTCGGGGCAGGGAGAGGGCCGCCCCCGATATGTCACCCCCAGCAGGGGCGCTGCCCGGCACCCCCCCCCCCCCCCGCGGCGCCCCTGTACAGAAGGAAAAGCTGTGACTCAGAAAGAGGCAGATAACAAGGTGTAAACTCCCAATGTGGAGTGCTATGGTGTAATGATGGGGATCCTAGCATGGACAGGGCCCTTACCTTGGGCAGGGCAATGGATGAAAGGTAGGAATCTGCCACTCCAAACATCCCCAGCCCCTTGTAGGATTGCTCTGCTCTGCCCATCAATTGAACCAGTTTTGTCAACCTGGCACCTTCCAGATGTTCTGAACTGCAAGCAGGCTGGGGGTGATAGGAGTTGACGGCCAAAACATCTAGAGGGCATGAAACTGGTGAAGTGAAGCCTGAATTGCATGATATTTTGGGTAGCCAAAGCATTCCCAACTGACACAATAATGCACAGCCAATTACTCATGCTGTGCTTCTGGTATATATGGTTTCACCTTTACTATCATCTCCACATGAAAAAACAACAACAACAGAAAAGCTCATAGGAACAGCTGACCCGTGCTTTGATAACATATTTTGTATTCTAAACTGCTTATTTATTTCATTAAAAAAATTATACCACTTGATTGTAGAAAAAAAACCCATCAGAGCGGTTTACATAAAGATAAAGCAATAACAACCGTTATTTAAAAACAAACTGTTCCAGCCTCCCCACACCAATAATGCATACAAATAATGCATACAAAAAATATTTCATCAGATGATTTGCACATGAGTACGAGGATAATTTTGCTTTCTTTGATCATTTTAAAACCTTTTTCAGATATCCTCTCCCACTTTTCATGATCCCTAAAAGCAGAGGATCCAAGATAACACCATCATATGTGGTACCAGTCACCAACAGTATTTCTGTACCGCTTACAAACATACAAACGCTTCCCTGACAGACATAAGCCAAATCTGCAAGAGAGATAGGCAGATAGTGGAGCAGGGTGGGGTCTGTTTCTTCTCATTCATAGTGACTCTGACCCAGTATTTTGAATCTTCCTAGCTCAACAGCCTGGCAGAGCTAACTTAAAAGCTGCTCCCCAGTTTACCTCCCTGTTGTGGCCTTCACTCCCGGCTCCATCTTGATCCCCAGGCTCTCTTAGTTGGGTCTTCCAGCTGGCTCACCTGAACTGTGGGTTGTTGATAAGAGTCCTGAGGGCGGCAGCAAAAGCAGCTGAATCCCCTAGCAGGACAGCTGAGCAAGGAGAGGCCATAGTTAGGGAATGGTCTCCGGATCAGGATCAGGACCAGGCCTAGGAGACCAGGGCAGCAGGAACGCTCAGGGGCTCAGCGGGGGCTTCCTTGACCTGGCTGTCTGTGATAAAGATACTGTATAGCTGAGAGAAGTCACGGCTGGCTGGGCGCTCAGCTGCGAGGCAGGAATGCAGAGAAAGGCCAGAAAAGGGGGAAGCAACATAGCTCATTGCCAGGCAACAGCAGCTGCCCAGGCCCTAAAATCCAGCTGCTCTGGGAGGGACCGCAGAAATCCTGAAGGGAAAGGCTTTTGTAAAAAGAGGGAGCAACATGCCAAAACAGGCTGGAGAATGTGGAAAAATGAGAGGGCGGGGGTTAAATAAAAAAGGAAAGGGGGAATAGACTCATTCCAGAGGCTGTCTTAAGCAAGCAAACTGGACCTTTGTGTTGGGGAAACTGCTTGTGTGGTTTTTTTTGGGGGGGGGGGGTCGGAACTGGTTCAAACTTGGCAGGAGCTCATCCTTGGCATCGGAAGGTCACAGGACTGCCAACTCCTCTGTCAGCGAAATGAAAATGACACATCTCTGCATCTGGTATCCTCAGTGTTTCTGCTTTGCCACAGAGTTGCTAAGGTCTTTTGCATAATTTCCTGAAGGCATATAGAAATGATTGCTTCATTGTCGCAGAATGCATGTGTGCGCACACGTGACAAAAAGAGAGATTGTGATGTGTTGAGGTCATGTGACATCCACGTATAACAGACTCCAGCACTATCTTTCTGTCAATAGTAGCTCAGGCCAATGCAGAGATGTAGATTGGGTGGGGGAAGGTGAGAGGAAATGTTTAGGATCGTAGCAACATCCTTAAGAACATATACCTGGCCACTAAAATAGTTCAAAGGCCTTTGACACTGAACATCCTGCCTGCTCTCCCAGGGCAATTCTTAAGTTACCTAACTGGTGTGGCTGATGTTTCTGTGATTCCCTCCAGGCCAATGTTTTATTGTGGGCATATTTTGCAACATGTGAATTAGTGGCAGATTTAATAATAATAATAATAATTTTTATTATTATTTTATTATTTGTACCCCACCCATTTGGCTGGGTTTCCCCAGCCACTCTTTATTATTCCTCTTTATAAGTTCTGCAATACTTTCCCAATGTTTGCTATCCAGAGGGCCTATAGCACAGTAAAAATGGGACAATAAACCCAGAACATCTGCAGGAAGTTATGGAATGTGTACTGATTGGAAATGAAGCAGTCTGACCACCCCAAAACTTTTGCAGGCGCGAATAGTATTGAAAGCAGAATCGTTTATGACCACCCTGAAAGCATCATGAGCACAAACATAATGAGTGTACAATAAAATTGATGTCTGGAGAGGGCCCCTTAATTATTATGTCCCACAGGTGAAGTGATGTCTAAAGCAGGGATACCACTAGGTAGGAGGGGCAAATGACATGATAACTCCCCATATCCATGCCATAATGCCATCTGGCCCCAAGGAGAGGTGAAACTAGCAGTGACATGGGGAAAGAATTATATTATCTGACACACTACACAGGCTACTTGTTTCAGCATCACCAGACTAGTGTGAGAAGTTAAATAAAACATAAGAAGTGGCCACAGATAACAGCCCTTGTCACTTTTAGGAGGTAGCTCTCATTTGGTCTTTGCCTCTGTGATGTGAATGAGATGCTGCTAACACCAACTCCCTCAGGCTTCCATTCAAAGCCAAATACTGCCTTAAACTAACTGGCCTAGCTAATGGTCTGAAGTGCCAGTCCATTGTTTCTGTTAAGGTACTTTCCAACAGGCAGGGATTATGTAGTTCCATCAGTGAAGCTAGGTTGGGCTGTGTGTGGATGGGAGCCTTATCAGGAAAGTCATATTAAAGGTGCAGGAGCCTAGCTCAATTTCTTAAACAGTCACTGGGCAACCCCACTTGTAAGTAACCTAAACCTATCCTTAGCTGAGGAGCTGCCCTACATAGGTTTCATGCTGTTGAAATAATATATTTGGGAGACTGTCGGTCTCCACGAGGCCTTCTGGTTTACTGCCCAAGGTACTGATGGTAATTAACATCTAAAGCGAGATGTACATTAGTAGCTTAAAGCACAGCAACTTTGTTTTCCTGCTCAGTGTTTCAAGTTGCATTTGTGTGTTGCTGTATGCACCAGAGATACGTCAGGGACCTGTTTGGTTTTCCCATGACTGCAACTCCGCCACCCTAGAATTTATGAAGCTGTCATCTGACATGTGCAACAGCTGTCTCAAATTTACACCCCTCAGCTTCACTGCAAAGGGAACAAGGCTTACATTTTCTAATCAGATGGAAGCTGGTTTGGGGAAAATAACACAGCAGTATCCCCGGCTTGGAACACCAGTGGTGAGAGTGCACTGGAACCAGAGTGAGCGGTAATGTGTACACAGACTAAGTTAAAAACTGCTCTCTCCTATCCCCGGAACAAAGTGTGCAATACACTTCCATTTGTATAACTCTCTGACTGGCAATTAAGTGCTATTCCTGTCAAAATTGTTTTATTATGCAGGTAAAGAAAGCAGTCTGGGTTAGTCAGAAATCACTTGACCGCAGCTGGACCCCCGCATCGCTTTATTTCCTCTAAAAAGAGATACGTGGAAAGTGCCTTTTGACTTCTACTTAAATGTCAGATTTGACCCGGCATCCGTGAACACCTGTAGCTGGACAATAGATCAGACCTGACTGTTTTCAGGAAGTGGATGGCAAGTGCGTGGATGAAGGGTAACCAAAGATATCACTGGAATCGATGGAGCCACAGGGGAGCTGCAACCACGGCAACATGATAACATAAGAATAGGTTCGACATTTGATCATAGCCAACTGTATACTTATGGTCGAAACAAAATAGGAAATTCTTTCCAGTAGCACCTTAGAGACCAACTGAGTTTGTTCTTGGTATGAGCTTTCGTGTGCATGAACACTTCTTCAGATACGGTATACTTATGGCACATTCTTCATGTATATGTGTAAATAAAACCATGATGGGCTTCTTCCTTCTGGGGAAATGCACTTAAGATAGAGTTGCACCAGTGAAGGAGCAGAAAGGATTGAGCACCCCTTCCTCCTGCTATTTATTTGCTCCAAACCACCCCTTCCTGATGCTGCTTTGCAGTTAAGCAATAGGGCCCATCACGGTTTCATTACATGCATTTATGTGCAGCTGGTAGCTACCAGTAGACCATAAGGCTCTGTTGATGGCATTTCAACAAATTTAATCCAGTTTTGAGTAGCTTTAGTCAGCCAATGTACTTTTCCATTTTATTTTGGAATGTGTGTATGTGTCAGAATGGCAACCTATGCATCATAAGAAAAGGGGACACAGATTTGCACAATATTTGCAGTGCTAATTTATATGCATGGATGCAATAAAAAAATACAGTAATTTAAATATAAAGGAAATACATCTCACCAACTGTGTGGCCTATGTGCCTACTTCTCACTGTTCTCCCTTGTTATGGTTCCTTATCTTCAAACCAAATTTGGCTCAGGTAGCCCTTGAAATAGAGGACTGTACTCTGCCAGCCATTCAAATGGAGGAATGTCCCCTTTATGGTAGGACACATGGGCATCCGTGTTGGGGTTGGGGTGTGTGTGTGTGTGTGTGTGTGTGTGTGTGTGTGTGCACGCACAGACATGCCTGTAATACTTCCCCATCACACCCTGCCTACAAAGATCCTCTGCTCTGAAGCTGATCTTTGCTGTTCATAGAATCCTCCCTGATTGCCAAAGGTAGGTTCCCTTAAAATGCATACAGCAGTTTCAGAGAGGTGTCAGTTTTTTTCAGGAGTGTGGCAGGAAGAGAAGGAGTTTCTGGACCCCTCCAAAATTTGACATTCATGATTATTCGGTGCTCATGATGCTACCAGGGCAGTTATACACATTCCCACTTTCAATGCTGTTTGAGGTTTTGGGGTCGTATGGCTTTGTTTCCATTCAGTATGTACCGGTATCCTGTAACTTCTTGCTGGTTTACTTTTGTCCTGCTTAAGTCGTGTGCAGCCTCTCCAGACAGCAATACAGTGGTACCTCTGGAGGTCCATTCTTAACCTGAAACTGTTCTTAACCTGAAGCACCACTTTAGCTAATGGGGCCTCCCACTCCCGCTGTGCCGCCAGAGCACGATTTCTGTTTTTATCCTGAAGCAAAGTTCTTAACCTGAAGCGTTATTTCTGGGTTAGCAGAGTCTGTAACCTGAAGTGTATGCAACCTGAGGTACCACTGTAATGAGGTAGCATTGGGGAAGCATCGCAGAATAAACCAACAAAGCAAAATAAACCTGCCACTAATGCATTATCATTGTGTCAAGGACATATTGAAGAATATACCTTCAATCAAATAACAGTCTGGAGAGATCCCCCCCCCCTCTCTCCCAAGGTTCCAAGGCTGCTGAAGTTCATGCAGTTAATATCACATCCAGTTTGGACAACCAGCTATATTCAGCTATGAACCATAGACACAAATGGAAAAGGAAAGGTGGAGGCTCCTTGACTGAGAACAGAACCCTATTAGCTTGGCCTAGCACTTTAGTGGCTACAAGGGACATTAGGCCATAACCAAATATTTCCTCTGCCCTCCCCCACTCCTCATGAAGCACAGAGGCATTAACTGCCACCACATACACACTCTAAGCTGTGCAAAAATTATGTGAGTGAGACAGTCTCCACGGAGACCATGTATTTCAAGTGGCAGGCTGCCCAGTCCTCCTGCAATGCCTTTGATGGCTCTCCTCATTGAACTGTCACTTTAAACAGCCAATGATTTACCAGGACAGGGGAGGGAGCTGGATAAGGCAGGGAGGTAGGGGCGAGGGCATTGGCAGGTCCTTGCAACAAGCCTGAGCAAGCTTTAGCAAGATGAAGGGTATTAAACAGCTTCTACAGCCTATCTCTCGACCACGGATGTAGCAGGACTCAACTTCTATCAAGCCCACTGGCCTCTGTGTGAGGCTTCATTGCTTCCAGGTAAGATAGGCCAGACTCGAACATCACTGTGGTCCATCTTTATAAATCACACCTTTTGCTGACTGAGCAAAATATTTTGCTTATGTTTTCAGTGATTTTCTCACATGCTCTGAAACTCGTGTGTGCTGTGCACACAAAATCACTTAATGGGAATTAATTACCTGTAATCACATTTTAGTCATCCTTTTTGCTTAATCAGTATCAGGTGAGGTTAAGCATGTGCCTATTTTCCACCTAATGAGTATTTGAAAATGGAGGAGGGAGATTTGTACTATTCTGTTTAGTTAATCTGACCTAAAATGCAAAAGTTTACCAGATGGTTGTGAGAATACTCCCATTACTTTCAGTTGAAAGACCCAGGGCTTTTTTTCCGGCCAGAACATGCCCAAACTCAGTTCCAGCACCTGCCAGGTGGGTGCCATTGCCATTATAAGAGAACAAGGGAGGTCTTCATGATGTGTTCCAGCACCTCTTTTTCTAGAAAAATATCATTGGCCATGAGAAATCATTCCTTTGTTGTTGTTTTTCTGTGGTTGTTTGAATAAAGGACATGGAAGTCAGTTGAAAAAGTAATAGATCTGTACTGTTATCATGTAAACGTTTCCTTAAAAGATAGGGTTTCTAATCAAATTAGCCATATTTTACTTAAATTCCTAACCTGCTCTATCTCCAAGAGCTTAAGGCGCCTACAGTCCTACAAAAATGTTATTACAAATAGTCTATGCCAAATAAATCATAGGATTAAATAATAATAATTAAAACTGGGTTTTTAAAAATAGCAAAGAAAGGAAAGGAAATCAAGTCTTAATTTATCCCTACATAGATGTGATCTCTAGTATGCACCCTCACACACCTTCAGGCAGTTTGTAGTATGTATTGCTTCCAATCCCAACAGAAAAGAAGGGAAGAAGGCTCTGAAATAATTTTGCAGCTGTTCTTTCCACTCTTCCTTCTTGGTTTTAATGTCCCTGGCAATGGCCCATTTATTCCACTTCCTTTGATGTGTCCCCCCCCCCCCTTAAGACTCTTGCCTCATAGAATCTGGAGTTACAGACTTATGGGAAAATCTCAGTTTTCATGTGTAATTTTTAAAAGTAACAAAACTACTTCTTGGCCTTTTGAGCTAAGGGTCTAACTATTTCCTGCAACAATTGACTAATTCCTTATAACTTGGCTTGCAGCAGTATTCTAGAAAACAACCAGTTTGGGGATGCAGTTTCAACCAGAGAAGCAATGGGCAGGACCTGCTTTCAACCCCACTTTCTAGAACCACTCTCTCCCCTCCCCAACACTTTTTTTCTTGATGGACAGATCCAGCCTCTGAGCCTGGATGTGGTGGACCAAGGAAGGAGTCGGTTCTTCTATCCCAAGCGCCATCACTCTCTTTCATCCGTCTGTTCTTTCTTAACGTATTTTTCCACTGCCTTTTTGCCCAATAATGTGCCCGCCTCACAAGGCAGTAAAACCAAACAAATCAAGGCATAAATCTCAATAAAAAACCTGCAAACTTAAAAACAAACCTAAATTAGCAACAAAAAGCATCCAGAAATAACAACATAAAGTCATGCAATGACATTCTCAGATACTCTGGCCACATAGACATTTGTACGTTGCTGGTTTTGCCTGGTGTTTGAAGGAGGGAGAGTCAAGTTTTTCTTTTTGAGGAATGCTCATGTAAATAAACTTTTGTCCAGATGAACAAAGAAATGGGTTGCTGGAAGAATAGTGGCCCTAGTGAGCAGTAATGTATCAATGTAATTTAGTTTTTCTTTCCCTTGTGTCCTAGGAGTTGGTTACCACTTAGGCATGGCAGAGCAGCCTCAGGTACTGTCCCAGGAAACTTTAAACCAGACGATGTCCTCAGAAGGCACAGACTCTGGAGATCCGAAGCCAGGGTCACTCACTCTCCCCCTGCACTCCCAGTCAACAGATATGGCACCCAAGCCACTACTTCGTTTGCAGAGTATCGAAGAAGGGAAAGCCCCCTTTCCACCATCCCGGAGAAGCTCCATCATGAGCATCCTCAATGCCCCCTTTCCCAGCAGGAGGAACTCGCTGGCTGCTGGGGGAAGGCGCCTCTCCATTGGACCCTGGATGCATTGCGGTCGAGTGAGTTTCTCTGGGTTACCACTCTTTGAACCCATGCGGGAGACACACTATGAAAATAGCTACAAGACGAAGCCAGATGAAGGCTGCAAATTTAATGCCTCCCAAGTGCAGCAAGTTCTTGAGTCTGTCCTAGCCACCTACCTAGGGGATGCCAAGTATAACCCTGCAAACGGTGGGCAGGTGGCCAAGAACCTGTCAGACATCATCAGGAACAGAGTCAAAGAGCTCATCCCACCTCGCTACAAGCTGGTGTGTAACGTATTTCTGGGCCAACAGGCCAACCAAGGTCTGCGCATTGCTAGTCAATGCCTCTGGGATGTGGAGAATGACAGTTTTGCATCTGCCACTTTCACTAACTCATCACTCTTTGCTGTGGCCACAGTTCATGGACTCTATTTTGAATGAGCTGGCTTTGCTGATCCTAAAGTTCCCTCTCCCTTACCTGTTGTGCCTAGCTAGGAATAAAATAAATACATAATGTGACTTGGGTAGTTACTACCCATATTTAATTTAAGCTAATATGAAACAGTGGAAGAATTTAATATCCTTAGTATCATTTGTCAGATAAAAATATATTACAGCACAGTCGTATCTTGGAAGTCAAATGGAATCCGTTCCGGAGGTGTATTCAACTTCCAAAACATTCAAAAACCAAATTGCAGCTTCTGATTGCAGCCATTCAGAAGCTGCGGAAGCCCTGCTGGATGTTCGGGTTCCAAAAGAACATTCGCAAACCGGAACAATCACTTCTGAGCTGGTGGCGTTTGGGAGCCAAAATGTCCGAGTTTCAGGGCATTTGACAACCAAGGTACGACTGTAATATGAAATAGAAGGGTTCTGATGGCTCAGGAGCTATTAGTTTCTTTTTAGCTTATAGGCTGCTTATTTACCTACACATAGACAGTACAATATAGAGAGAGTAATATTTTCTAGCATCATACAATTCCCAAAGACATGAAAGAACCATGAGTGCAGTGAAAATAGCTACCAGCACAGTTTTGCAAACACTCAGTTTACAGAGCATTAAACTAGGTAGATTCTACAGCAGTTCTCAGGCTTCTGCTTGGGCAAGATGTTGTGTAACCACTTGTGCAAGCAGAAGAACATTGGGAATCTTTTCCACAAGTAGAAAGGTATCTTTCTTCATGCACAAGCTGTAAGAGCCTGTATCTGTGTCTCCCTATGACCAAATACAGTTGCTTATGGAAAACATGCATCTACTGCTGATTCAATACCTATCAGCATCAATGAGAAAAGCAAGTGCAAAAGAGGCATGAAATATTCATAAATATGTATAGTGTGGAGATGACTCAAAGTTAAGACACTGGCTTCAACTGTAACAATCCTGGATCTGGGTGCCTGTATTTGCCATGAATTCTCTGCAAGGTGCTATAAGAAGTTACAGGCTTAATTTAAACCCGTTGCTAGAAGATACCGTTTTTCATGTGAGTGTGCTTTGACCAGCTTGTATCTGTGCAATTATCTGATTGTGCCAGAAAAATAATTCCATCTATCAACCCACTTGCCAGTACAGTGTATCTCAGATGAATAAGAAGAATCTCCATGAGACTCCCCCCCCCCTTTTGGTAGGTATGAGGGTGTGGTGAGGAGATGGAATAGACTAACTGCATGACCTCAGGAGGCTCTAACATCTTAAAGGAAAAGTTAAATGGACCCCTGACTGATAGGTCCAGTCGCGGACGACTCTGGGGTTGCTTTACTGGCCGAGGGAGCTGATGTTGGTCTGCAGTTTTTCCGGGTCGTGTGGCCAGCATGACTAAGCCACTTCTGACGAACGAGAGCAGCGCACGGAAACACCGTTTACCTTCCCGCCGGAGCAGTACCTATTTATCTACTTGCACTTGATATGCTTTCGAACTGCTAGGTTGGCAGGAGCACGGACCGAACAACGGGAGCTCACCCCATCACGGGAATTCAAACCGCCAACCTTCTGATCGGCAAGCCCTAGACTCTGTGGTTTAGACCACAGTGCCACCCGCATCGCTTTCTAACATCTTAAGCCACCTTAATAAGCTTTTCACATAAACTATGCTGCAGCCAACATTCAGAAAAAGTCTCAGTGCTGATTAAGAATGACTACTTTCTTCACCCTGATAAACATTTGACAAATCAACACATGACAAACAAAGGCTACAATCCCATGCACACTTAATGGTGAATACATGTACATATAACCAAGCATTAAGTTTAACAAGCCAATCGCCACATATAGGAGGAAGTGTTGGACTAGGACCTGGGAGACCAGGGTTCAAATTCACACTCAGTTATGAAGCTCATTGGATGACTTTGGGCCAGTCACCACCTCTCATCTTAACTTACCTCACAGGGGTTTTGTGAGGGTAAAATGGGAAGGGGAGGACCATAAATACTGCCTCGAGCTTCTTGGAGGAAAGGTGGGGTAGAAATCAATCAATAAATCCAACAGGGCTCATCTTACGGAGTTTGCCATTGTTCAGTTTTGCATGGTAATTCAATTAAATACAGACATATTTTGGCTGTTGCCAATCTGAGAATGACGTAGGAGAACCCCCTCAGTCCAATTAAAAAACAGCCAGCTGGCAATCTTACACAGAGTACCTCTGCCCTAAAATAACTCCTTTCCATTTTTTACAACAGCTGCCCCATTTCTGCAACACCACCAAGAGAAGGGATGTCAGGGCACCAAACAAAGCAGGTGGCTTTGTCTCACACACACTGTTGCACATGACCTCAACCCAGAGGAAATTGCTTTGCACACTCATCAAAAATAATAGTAAAATAAGAGGCTAGAGGTAACAAGGTGACAACAAAAGCAGTCAGCAAAAGGTGAGAAACATACGCCAAGTACCTCCAATAATTCCTAAAGGGGGTTCATTTTGGACAGGTCACTAGAGAAATCCTGCACCTACTATACTGTGATAAAGGTAAAGGGACCCCTGACCGTTAGGTCCAGTCGCGGACGAATCTGGGGTTCTGGCGCTCATCTCACTTTACTGGCTGAGGGAGCTGGCGTACAGCTTCCAGGTCATGTGGCCAGCATGACTAAGCTGCTTCTGGCGAACCAGAGCAGGGCACGGAAACGCCATTTACCTTCCCGCTGGAACGGTACCTATTTATCTACTTGCACTGTGTGCTTTCGAACTGCTGGGTTGGCAGGAGCAGGGACCGATCAACGGGAGCTCACCCCGTCATGGGGATTCAAACCGCCGACCTGTGATAACCGCCGATACTGTGATAAGGTGCTGCAAATTGCACCCGATGACTATCAAAGAAGCAGCAAAAATCACAAGCAACAATAAGGACACTTTATGTTTGTAGAGGGATTTTTTAAAAGAACAACCCACTAACACTACATCTCAGCTCAAAATTTAATTAGCTGAGTCTATGCAATGTCTAAATCAGTTCTTACAAGCAGGAACATCTTAGCCACATTCGAACAGCTGCAAGAGATTTCTGTACTGGACATAACTTCATGCTTGAACCAGCCTCTAGCCATGTTGCCTGTGTACAGGGAAGTCCCCAGTGTTCATGCTCTGCCTAGACCAAAATAGCCTGTTTGTTACTCATGTGCTTTGGTAACCACCCATTTGGATAACCACCATGCATTGTGCACAGCATGCCTTTGAAAATGTTCCAGAAACTTCAATTGCTCCCAAATAGGCCTGCAAGATTAGATGTTTTGATCATGTTACAACAGTGCTGTCTCATCAGCACTGACTTCCAGTCAATTTCCACTCCCAATTCCCAATTCTGTTTTTGATCTTTAAATCCCACTCAATGGCTTCCTCCCAGACTTTGAGATCAAGTTCAGAGATCCCTTTCCAGGTGACCCCAACAAGTGCAGTAGACAGCTATTGGGAAGAGGGTTTTTTTTTTGGCAGTGGGACTCTCAATGTGAAATTCCCAACAATGCACCTTCTTTGATTTCTTTAGCACCAGGTGGATTTTGTTCCCCAAACTAAGTATATAAAAGACTCCTTTTTTGCTGCTGCTTGAGTGGAAGTTGTTTTTTATTATCTGCAGCCAATGTTGTGTTGCTAGCTAGCACATGATGTATGCCTACTGTCTATGTAGGTGCACACCTGCCAAGTTTCCTCTGGGGACATGCTAATATATGGAGCAGCTTTCCATACCATGAATATGTTATAGTAGTCTAGACCAACGAAACATTGATGCAGCTTTTTAATTGCCTCGCCGGCAGCCCCAATGAAACTCCTAACCACCAATGAGACACTTACAAAGTAACCATTGTTCTTTTGCTTTTAATAAAAATGAGTTTTATTGTAATCAAGACAGCTGGGTTTTTGGAGACATGGTGTGCAATGATTGACAAGACACAGGTGCAAAATAAATAGCTCATAAATACATAAATAAATCTTAGGATGTTCACACCATTTAGGCTCCATAGCTGGACAAATAGTCTTGTCAAGTTCAAAACATTAAACTGGCAGCTTCCAACGAAGCCGTTCAAGTCTGTACCATGGCAATTTACAGAATCCCTCTGCTGCATCTTGGAATGAAAACAGCTGAGAAAATGAGGCAAATAGGGTGTTTCACAGTCTCAGCACAAAAGGAAAAAAAAACAAAACCCATTTGCCTAATTAGTGTAACAGTTCCATTACCCAACATGTACCTTTGCAGCGTCGAGTGCTTAGCAGCAGCAGCACTAGGTGTTTGAATTAACCCTGATTTCAGGCTGAAGATTCAGCTATCCTACCTCTGTTCCTCCCAAATTAAGGAGTTGTAGCAGTTCTTCCCTACCAATTTCAGAAGGCAGCCAGCTGGCTCTTCAGCTAACCACAGTCCCCCAAGGATTGTGGTAGCCCTATCACAGCTAAAGCAGGGAAGCAGTTTGTCTGATCTTGTGGCACAAGTTGCCTCTGCGGCATTCTGTTTCTGCTGCCCTTCTTAGCAGAGCAGCCACACCCAATTCACAGATTTCTTGTTTGGTCCATGAGTCAGAACCAGCCAAGGATTATGCAAGTGATGCAACTCTGAGCAAAAAGAACTGCAATCCACAGGAAGGCAGCGGTAGTGTCGCAAGAGCCTGAAATGGCTCACAACAGAAATCACTTGATTTAGCCTGAATACATGAACTGGACTCACAGCCCTCTAACCCTTCAGACTCCGAGATGCCAAGATCCAACAGCAGATTTGGCATTAGGCACTGGGAAAAACTCAGAATTTTTTTTTTTCTTTTAAAAAAAAAGATTTGCTATTACCCTCACTACTTGTTTCCCATGGAGTGTATGGATCACAGATTCTCCCCTCCCCATCCACGAGCCAATGTGCATAACCATCTGTGCAAAGGCCACACAGGAGTAAAGGCAATTATCTCTACTCCTCCTCTCCAATGTGGACTGGAGCAGTCATGTCAAAGCAAGTGAAAAAAAAATCCCTTTTGTTTAACAATAATAAAAAGTCATTAGGTGGCTAGCATCCCAGAAGTTGATGGATTCTGAAGAAGGGCTTGGCCCAATCCAAGTGCAGTTTGGGTTTTGAAGTTTTCCCTTGTAGAAAGGCATCTGACTAAGGAAGAATTCTGATGTCTCAAGAGTTGCCTTCTCCTGCACCGTTAACATCACAGCTCTTGGAAGAACAGAAAGGGCCAAGGATACCAGGTGTCCACCCTGTAGCCTTATGCATCCACTCGCTGTTGAAGCAGCTTGAGGATGTATTTGAGCCTACGCTGGAGCTCCGGTGAACAGCCAAGTTCTGCAATGCTGCTGAGCTTGTAGGTGTAGGAATTCCTGTCACGGTTTATGTAGGTGAGGAGGCAGGTGTGGTCAGGTTTGCTGAAGATCACCTTGGTATGATCATTGTAGAAGTTCACCTAGAATAAAGGAGATGGAGCACAACAGACATTTAATACTTGCACCCAACTCAATTGGGTATAGCCATTAACCACGGCCTGTGCCTAGGTATCTGCTAGCATAGCCTTAATATGGAGCATAGTTTTCTGCCCTCACCACAGACATCTCCATCTAAGTGGAAACAAATAAAGGGCAAATTGCTGAAGGGATAGGAATCCAGATTTAGAAAAGGGCCTATGGGAATCAGATATGTGCTTTAAAATGTGTTAGAATTCATAATTTCAAGATACCAGCTGCTACTCAAAAACAGCAGAGTAGCCGTAACAAACCGAATCTGCTCTACAAAGCAGATAGCTCAGCATCTACTTTCAGCTCAGCAACCACATTCTCAGAAGCACTCCACAGAAAGCTTCTTTCCAAAGCAAAAGGCAACACTTCAGATTATACCCCAACACAACAGTTATAGCAGCTGAGCCAAGGTGTGGATATGAAACACCAGCATGTGCCACCTCCATCAATAGGTAGGACACAGGGCCTATGTAATCTGCTTAAAGGACTGGGTGCCATTATTACCTGAAAGGTTCCATTGCTAAAAAGCATCAATAAGGCCTGATTAGTCTTCACCCATTGTAGAAGGAGCGGTGGAACCTGTCCAGTCTCATCTATGCTGGGTAAGTCTCCTCCCTGGGATTTTTATTTGGGGGGGGGGGAGAGGAGAGAAGGGAAGAAAAAAGAGAAATTAGAGAATCATTGACACCACATGGCTGGCTTAGTCCTAGCAGTTGTTTTTCCGTATAACTTTATCCCTAACACTAATGCCAAGCCAAGGAGAGGATAAATACCAGCCAAATTCAAAGAACATGAATTAGCACATCCGTTTAATGGATCATCTCTGCTTTGGGAAAGGAAGTCCTGCTCCATCCATCAGTTGAGACTTTTGAGTACATGAAGTAGTCAAAGATGTGAGCAGGCATGGCAAGTCAACTAGGAGTGCAGAATCCGGCAGTAAAGAGCCCACCAAATACATGCTTTGGTGTTTGGAGCCACGAACCAAAGTTTGGCCAATATGATGAAAGCTTCAGTGCTTCCAGGTGTCTCCCACAAAACAGTCAAGGGAGGCTCTTTCTATGAACCTTGAATATGGTCAAACATACTTGAGAGCAAGGTGGGGTCGTTCTCTGCAAAAATGCAACTCGTGTTTTCTGCATCGAGCTGAGTTCTCAGCAAGCCAATGCAACTAACTCTGTACACACATACCAACTACGCCAAGCCAGGCAGCTGCTCACCTTCATTAGATGCTGTTCCATATATGAGGCAAAGTACTGCAGGACACCCATCTGCCCCTGCAGTTGCTCAGGGACAGCTGAAGCCGGGAAGGAGAAATGCTTGCTGTTTGTCAGGTTGTAATGCACTTTCCTGAAGGGAAAGAGAATGCAGTTAGCTACAGTAGCCAGACTGGTCATCAGATATGGATTATGGGGCAAACAGATGCCAGCAGGTAGGTACACATGGCAGCATCAGGGGGAAGAGAAGCACCCAGTTCAGTTTGTGACATATGTAGACACTGCTCTCCAGCCATTTGGTGCAAGTAGCAAAAGCCACCTCTTGTACCAAGTGGATCCCATAAAACCTTAGCTTCACTTTATGAAAGTGGTCTATCTGCTATGCTCCAAAAAGGGGGGGAAAGTGTCTAACATACCCTTAAAGGTTGTCTGTGCCTTATTGAATCAGACCTTTTGCATCATCCCAAGACAAACCCCCATGTGGGCAAACACAGACTGTCCCCACCACCATAAGATCATAAAGATAGGGCCTGATTCAACTAAGTGCATTCAACCAGCTGGAACCAGTGCAAGGGTGCCTGCTATTGCAAACTGCACTTGCCCTCCTCTCCTCTTCAATCTACTCTGGGTGGGTTGGCAGAACCCCCAGAATACACAGGGAGAAGGGAGGTCATTCTGCCTGGCAAGCAGAAATGCTCACACTAAAAGAATGCTTGCTTTAGCACAATGTTCAACTCCTCCCACAATCTAGTCCTCTAGCCTTGCTCCAAGTAGGGGAAGCCCCTTATCCCATGCTTGTGGGTTACCCAATAATTTGATCCATACAATATCTTGCAGTCCCCCTCACCACACCAGAAGGTGGCTAGTAGGACCTGAGCCCTAGTCAAGGTAGGCCATGACTACACTTCTACACTTCCCAACCTCAAAACCCTCCAAGGAAGTCTGTTTCTTCCACTCACTTCCAGTTGGCAGAGAGGGCCATATGAGTTCCATCGTTGAAGAGGACACCAATGCTGTGGTTGGAGAGCTGATAGCCAAAACCATACTTGTTGGAATAGTCCACCCACTTGCTCACCCAGACAAAGTGCTCATGGCAGGCCAGGGAAGCGGGATTCCTCTCAGCTGGACAGGGAAGAAAGGTACTCATTAAATAAAGCTAATAGGTTCAAACCTATTTCAAATGTGGTACTGAAATGAGGTTGAAAGAGAAGAGGTCATGCCTGGGATAGGAACAGAATCAGTCTCATCTTTCCCACCCCCAGATGCTGCAAATTAATCATTGGATTACCATTTATCTAGATAAATAGGTATATGGACACACACACACACACACACACACACACACATACCACCCCTTAGTTTCTGCATTCCATCAGGATGCTACCTAAAAGGAGGTGGCGCTTATTCTGGATGACGACAAATATCAGGTTACTGAGACCCAGGGAGCCTGATGTTAAAAGCCTCTTTAGCAGGTTAGAGGAACTAGGGCTGCACCTCTCCTGCTTCTCCTCCCTAATACCAGCATGCAAGACAAAAGTTCTTCCATTTGTCTCTAACCATCCCAGGGGTTGTGATACGCCCTGAAGCTTAGGTTACCTGGTGGCATGACAGACAGACAGTTCTTCAGAAGACCAATGGCTGATTCAATGACAGATGATGCTGTGACACAGTCTTCAAAAACTAGTGGGTGGGGGAAAGAGGGGAAGAAGATAGTTAAGTTTTTACAAAATCAGCTTACATGGGCCAAGCTCAAGAGATTTTCTGCTCCCGAAGCTCAAAATTCAAATGAGAGTGGGAAGAGAAAGGCTGAAGAACCTGTTGACCCCTTGCCTCCCTGTTGCTGGATTACAACTCTCATCATCTCCAACCACTGGCTATGCAGTCTAGGGCTGAAGGAAGTTGGGGCCCAACAACCTCTGCAGGGCCACAGCTTTCGCATCCTCAAATTAAGCCACTTCTAACATTAAGACCTACAGGACACAGCCAAAAGGCCATTGAACCCAGAATAGAATTCATTATCTAACTATGAACAGAAATGAATTTTTCAGAAACAATGGAGGATGTGACAGCAATGGCCCTCCCCAATTGTCTCCAGTAGCCAGAGTTACCCCGCCTCTAAGAATGGATTTGTTGTTCAGTTCCGATGACTGATAGGCATTGTGAGTCTGAACCTGCCAGTTCAGAGTCAGTCTGCTCAAGACTTAAACTGCTTGTTGGCCCTACTGTCCACGATGAAGTGCTTTTCTGCTTTGCTCTTGAAGGCCCCTCTACCACCCTGGGACTAGTCCTGACAGACAGCAGATTTCATCTGACCAAAATACACTGTTAAGGAGGAACCGCTAATTGAGACATTGCCACTTCTCACCTTCACAGCTGCTGCTAGCCATTGTCCCACGAATGGACCTGGAGATAGATTTCTGTGAGCCTTCCTCTGCTACCGTATCTACTGGGCTAGAGCCGGGACTCTGACCATTCAAAGGAGTGACCTAAGGAGACAGAAAGTCTGATCAGCACATAGCAGGGTAACTTCCTTGTTTCTCTTTCCTTCCTCCGAAAGCCACAACTGAACAGCCAAGTTCCTGCAGTTAGTTTACCTCATTCCCTTCGACAGTTTTGTGGCTCAGTTGCCTACAGATGGAGGTCTTCACAAGGCCTGTTACCAGCTTGGAGATATCATCTCTCTCTTCTGAAGGAGCCTTCTTGACTAAAGTAAGAAGAATACGAGTTAATAAGATCCCAACACAAAGTCAACAGGACAGGGCTGCTGATATTGATTAAAGTAGACTCTGTCAAGTACATAACATTAGGGGTTAGGGACTGACGTGGAAGTTCTAGGGGCTGCTCTAGCTTGGCCACTTGGTATTAATTTAAGGATCCAAGTGGCAAGCCTCCTTTCCCCATATTCTTCTATTCCATGCATCAGGTGGTGAAGAGCTGCAGTGTCTAGAGTTTACTGCCAATCCTAGTATCTCCCAGTTTCCCAATCCTGCAGATGAAGCATCAAGGGAAAACTAGTGGCTACCTCCAGGCAGGACCAACTTATTGGGCTCATGCCTTGCTTGTGTGCTTCCCAAAGGCATATTGTTGGTCTTGGCAGGAACCAAACACTGACCTAGGTGGGCCTTTGGTGTGACTGAGCAGGGGTCTTCTTATTAGGCAGAAGCGTGAGCGTAAGTTTTCACAGGGGAATAAGAAGAGCCAGCTCCCAGAACAACGTGCAACTTACCTTTTGACTTTCTTTTCCCAAAGAGAGTCTTTGTGACCTTTACAAACAGGCTCCTGGCAGGGTTGGGGGGGTTCAGTTCTGGCACCATCACACAGCTGCTGGGCGGGAGCTTATCAGGCGTGTATCCCTTGAAAGTTGAGGAAACTAATTAGCAAAGCTGAGCTATGCATCAGAACAGATTGTACACAATATACTGGATCAATGCCAGCTTCTTCAGGGCCCTATTGCCATTCAACAGGATTTGGCCACATTCACAAGTTTTGCAAGTCCTCTAAATGACATGCAACCTTGGAAAGGGTATAATAACAACCAGGCAGCCCAGAACAAAGATATCTGAGGATTGTTAAGCGATAATTAGAAGCAGGATGTAATTATCTAAATTGCAGTCCAGGCAGGATCCCAGGAGCTAACACCCATATTAATAGAACACTGCCATTCCAATAATGGTGGTGGCCCAGTCATAGACTCCATATGAAAAGGAAGAAGTTATCACCCCAAGAAAGAGACATTGCCACTTCTCACCTTACAGCATGTTGTGTAGCCTAGCTTACTACCTTGGCAGTGACATCGCTAGAGCACGAACACACACACACAGACACACAAGATTGCTGCTCACTTTGGTGAAGAACTCATGGTCCAAGATCTCCTCCAGCGTGAAGCGGTCCTGGGGGTTGCGTTTCAAGATGCCAACGAGCAGGTTCTTGGCTGGTAGGGAAAGGAAGGCTGGGAGCGTGTATGTGACATGCTTGATGCACTTGTAGGTCTCCTTGAGGTCAGAAGTCTCAAAAGGGGGGGTCCCACATAGCAGCGTGTACCTGAGGGGTGGGGAGAAGAAAGGTGGCAAGTGGTGAATTCACTCAGTGCTGGGGAGACTCAAGAACAGTTCTGGCCTAGCAGCCTGCCTTTGGCAGCCTCCATGAGGCACATGACTCAGCAACAACTCTGGAGGAAGTCTGACAGGCGGCAACACCCAGTTAAGTGCTCCCTGTAATGAAGCTCATAAGACTTTAGGCTTCAGGTGCTCGCAGACCGGAGTCACATCCGGAGAGCAAGTGACAGCCCTTCCATGTGATCAGAGCTAGCAAGCCAAGCCTTTCTAGAAGAGGTTCTGTGCCTAGCAGAAAACAGGGAAAGGAGAGAATGCGGGATCTCCCCTTTGCAGTCACTCGGTTCAAGGCCACTCTTCCCTCATCCCCCAGCACTCAAGATAAAATTTCCATTTACTGCGCTGTGAAAACTTAACAGGAAGCTGTGGCTAACCAGGGCAAAGAGAGCATAAGGCACAAACTATTTTTTAAGACAACACTCCGGAAAGCAGCCAAATAGCACCTGAACCAAATAGCCAGCCGTGAACCACAGGCCAGCCACTTTTTCCATTTGTTCTAACGAAATTGTCAATAAGATTGTGGAAGATAAGCAGCAGCTTTGTGGTGTTTCGAGTTTCATCAAATAGATATGAATTTAAAACAGACCATCTTATATATGGCCCAGAAGTACATTTAAGCAATCATTTTGGGCAAAGCTTTATGGGTCTAGTTGCAGTCAAGCTATGCTAGCAACATATGCTCAGCATACAAGCATCTTCTATCTAATACTCAGACCGACACTTCCATCGCTCAGGGGATCCAACAGGTAGCCTGAATTCCACCCTACTATCATAGCCAAGAGCACTTAAAATAAATTGGTAAAGCCCTCAGCTTTCTATCAATCACTGAAAAGCTTCAACCCCTACTTTGCCTCTTAAGATGCCCTCGGTAAGTGTTTGTGAGTTTCATCTAGTGCAGAACATGGTGCACTATGCTGTCAAGCTGACACAAGCGCTTCAGCATTTGTCGGAAGCAATAGGGAGGCAATAAGCACTTAGCAAGGAGCCCTACAAAGCTGTTTGCGATTTGATCCCAATATAGTTGAGCAAACTGTTTCCTCATTCCACCAATCTCCAATAACCCCTACTTCAATTACCACCTCTCTGTTTGAGCCCCAGATAAAGGGATATGCAGTGGTGCTCCGTGGCTAACTAACAATTTTCCACACAAAGCCATCAAAATGCTAAACATTTTTTGATAAGAGGAATCCTTTGTTTGAATCAAGGTGTCAACAGCTGGAATTTAGGCTGCTTGGCTGCATGCAGACTCCATGCTTCATGCATTTAATTTCACTGCAGTTTCTCTTTAGGGTTCCTGCATTTGCTTCCCACTCCAAGCTTTCGATGGTAGTCTTACTTTTTAGTACTTAATCTTAGACAAGCTTTAAGTTGTGCTAGAGCATGCAGCCAAAGAATCCTGCTTCCTCTCATTTAGCTATACAAAAAGAGCTAAAAAGCCAAGAAGTTGCAGCACTGAAACAGGCCTGCAAGAAGCCTTCAGAGGGGGGAGGGAGTGCTTTGGACTTACATGACACAACCCAAAGACCACACATCTGACTCCGGCCCATGCCCTTGTCGCAGGAGCACTTCGGGGGCAAGGTAATTGGGGGTACCACAGATAGTCCTGGAAGCCAAACACACATAGGATCATTAGTTAGGCTACAGCAGGGATTCCTTGCCACCCTGCCTACCTTTGATGCAGCAGTACAATAAGGGAAGTTCTGGCAAAGGAAATGCTGCTGCCGGAAGAGTAAAGGGGAAAGGATATGCCTCAGTGGTAGAGTGCATGCCTTGCATGCAGAACTAGGTCCCAGGCTCAATCCCTTGGCTATCATGGACAAGTGGTCTGGCTCAGGGCAGCTTCGTTTGTGACATCTTAAGATCTTCTACCATAGACCATGCCAAGCCACGCCGACTTCAATGAAGTTTCTACAGAAATACCACTTTCACAACATCCTCTCAGATTCATTTCCTACTGCAAAGATTTAAGCTGAGTAAACATGTACCTGGGGAAAGTTACAACATGCGTTTCAATTAACCACAGAACTCTATTTTAAAAAGGTCCCTTTTTCCCTTTTTTAAAGAGTTCTACTGTTAGACGTTGGGTGTCCTCTTTTGCAATAGTACAGGCTGGATTATAGTTTCTTAACTCGAAGCAAACAGTGAACAAGGTTTATTTTACTACAATAGGATCACAGCTGATCAAGTGGATAACAAAAACCTTGATCTGACAATATCATTCTGCCAGTTTTCAAGGCTGCAACTGAGGCTCTGACTGGCACATCTCACTGTAGCTCCTTTTCCAGCCACCTGGTGCCCCTGCAACATGTGAATGAACCAACCAATACCATACTACTTTGCTGTGTGGGCCTCCCAGTAGCCTCAGTCACATCTTTCTGACTAGAATCCCAATAGTACTGACTCGGCTGTCCCTTGCACCTATATCCACTCACTGCTACCCCTGTTGTGTGTAAGAACCCTTCCCCATCCAGAACTCCTTTCTATGCTGTATGCTTGCCCATCGCAGTTACAGCAGCTACCAACACTTTGCATGAGGCAGAAATCCAATATAAGGTTGGGCATTGTTTCTCTCTGCTGTGCAAACATGAGGCGTCTGCCTTAGACAGAACTGCACACACAGTAACTGCTTTGTTCCTTTCACCACCAAGTTCCAGGCTGAAGCAAAGGAGTATTTCAAGTCCCAGTGTCCCTGTTGTGCTCCAATTCCCCCTTCCCCAAACGCACACAGCTGCAAAGGGGGGCTGGGCGGGTGGGTGGGATAAAAAGGCCAAGGAGACACTGTAAGAGAACCTCTTTACTCTGGAATAAGCTAGGGCAGCATTCAACAGAGAAAGAGCATACAAAAGTAATCCACCTACTTTTTTCGCTGGTCTGCGGGCTCTTGTCTGGCAGCCAAGCCAAAGTCTCCAACTTTCAGTTCCATATTTTCATTGACGAAAAAGTTACCTGCAACAGAAAACAGGGCTCTAAATGTCAAACATTTTGCAACTGTTTCAGCAGTTCCTCCTCTAGATACCTAGAAGTCAAAGCTGTGCTTATTCCCCACAGAGCAGCATTTCCTGAATAGGTTTTATTATCTAGAAACCCAGTTTTTGTATTTTTTTTTAATGCAAGTTTCTAAGTTATAAGGAGATTAGATGGTGTCTTCTGAAGGTTACTTCAACCTCAACAATACAAATTCGCTCCCAAATGAAGAGAGCAGCTGTGTTGCACATACCCAGTTTCAGATCCCGGTGCAGGATGCCCTTAAGGTGGAGGTATTTCAAGGCAGAGATGATCTGTTTGAGGTAATATCGGACCTCTGCCTCCAGAAGGGTGTGCCGGGATTTCCAGATATGTGCCAAAGACTGCAAGAGAAAAGGTTTGGTTACAGAGATGCTGCTTGCAGACTACTATTAGTCTAAGAATGGCTAGTTGTCCTGGTGTATTGCAGGCAAGAACCAGGCTGGTGTAGTTGTTCCAGTATTAGTATTGGAAGGACCATATTCAAAGGACTCCTCAGCCATGAAGCTCACTGGGCAATGCTAAGCCAACCTCCTCTCAGGTTCAAAATAGTGATTTGCGCAAGTATTCCAAAACACTCACACACTTGTCTTCCACTATCAGCTTCTCCTCCTTCTCCCATCCTAAACCTCTGAATACAGCTAGGGATGCGTCTTCATGTTTTATGGCTTCTCTCAAAATAAATCTCTTTTCAGAGTCTAATCACAAAGATTCCAATATTTGCTACAATGTGCCCTTTATACAGGAGGCTGGTCATGAGTCCAGGGGGATTTACTAGACCTCTCCCAACAGTTATTCCAAAATGGATGTGAAGACTGCAGATTTAATCATGCAAGGCTTACAAGCAAGCCAAATGAAGATAAATGAACTCTATTAAACATCAAGGAATGCAACTGAAGTGCACCGAGAAAAGCCTCTAGACAGCAATAACCAGTTCTGTTTTAGCAAAATGAAGTTCCTGTGTGAAATCCTGGATCCGATCCCAATTCTTGCTATACAAGCACTATTCCAACAAGCAATCCTTGCAGGGCAGCTTTATATCAAGTTTGATCTATCCCAGAGCAGCCAAAGCCATTACGATGCCAGTGGCTGACTTACTGTGTTTACAGGGGTTTGAACTGCAAACAGAGAACAAGCAGCTAAAATAGCATGACTGTTATGCATGGCAGCTGCAGCTTCCATGCCAAGGGCACCTGTATGACAGATTCTTATGCCAGCATTTGTGGCGCTGTATCATGCAAAGCAGGAGTATCAAATGTCTAACAGCAAATGTGCCAATTCAGTATCGGTAAGGAAACCTGCCTGTGAACATTCCTACATTCCCAAGGATGCTGAAAGAGGTCTGCCTGACTTACATGGTCCCCAGCACTCCTGGGAAATGTCTGACGGCAGTACTAATTGCCACTATTACTGGTCCTACTGCTTTGACACAATAAGAGGCATTCTAACCCAGCGACTCCCTGTACTGCAGTAATATATCCCACCTTTTCCTACCATGTATAGTCATAACAGAAAACCATACTTTCATCCATTGTACCCAGGGGAAGTATCCAGTGGATGATATATCTAGTATAAAGCCAATAGGCAGAGGCCTGCCTCAAGTTAGAGTTCAGTGCAAACCATTCTACAGGTTCTATTTCTGCTGCCCTTTGTTCACAGTGCAAAAAAAAATAAAAAAAATCGAGTCCAACAGAAATAAAGTATGCCTGAAGGGAAGGTACAGGTTCCCTGTAGAGAAAGAAAAGTTGGGACTCACTTTCCTGCTGCAGTGCTCAAGGAAGATATAGATGTTCTCCGTATCCTCAAAATGATGTGAGAACTTCACGATGTGTTTGTGGTGCAGGTCTCTGTGCAGCTCGATTTCATTGATGATCTGGAAGAAGCATAATCAGAAAGTTTTAAGAGTTGGTAGCTAGGACATGGCCAACACCCCAGCTATCCTCATTCTGCTTGGGACTCGGAGCTACATACCTTCTCCCGTTGGTGTGGCTTGGCCACTCTGCTGTGAGGAATGACCTTCACTGCATAGGTCTTGTTGCTCGAGAGGTCTGTCACTTCATAGCACCTTGCAAATCCACCCTGCAAACCAATAAGGCAGCAATTAGGAGGGTGGGCTAAAGAAAACTCCTTCCTTTCCTTGATAGATTAGCAACTCATGGGAAGCATCTCATGTCTCATTTCCCCCTGGCACCTGTACCATCAATTTGACTTCTTAAATAGAAATAGGGGAACCGCAGTCTTCAGCCAAAGTGCTAGGACTACCGGTACATTTGTCACCAAAACTAAGTCAACATAAAACACTAGCTGAGGATAGATTTTTAAGGCTCTTCTTTTAAGGTATCACAAGTTACTGGAAGAACTGCCTGCTTTCATTCATAAGGGGTATCAGGAGAGGAGTCCTTAGTTCAGAAGGTTGGTTGTACAGCATATGCTATACTGTATATACAGACAATCTCCAGTTAAAAGGCTCATAAATAGTAGTGGAAAGACCATTGCTACCCTGGAGGTCTGCTGCTTGTCAATAGTTGGACTTTGGACTGAGGTTCATGTCCCTGCTTGCAACATACTCAGCATCCTCTCAGATCTTCACCTAAGAGCACTGAATGCTAGGAAAGATGAAAACTAGAACTAGACACATCAAGACCACAAAAAGCCACAAAAAAGATATCTTTTTTGTGACTGTGTTTGTATTGTATGATTTGCATTTTCTTTGTTGTATATTTGTGTGTGAATGTATTCTTTTAAAATATTTTGAAATAAAGATTATTTAAAAAAAAAAGACCACAAAAAGCAAGGAAACAGGATTAGGATGGGAACCAATTCAGATCTAAGTAGGATGAGATCACAGAAAATGCAATTGCCCCATGACTAACAGCATTCTAACCTGAAGTGTGAGAAACATCTAACATATGCCTGAGATCACTGCCTTAGCACCTCAGGCAAAGTATACCAAAACAGGAACCCAGCCAGATGGCAAGAACTAATGCAAACTCACCCTTCAAGTCCTTTAAGGATGGACTGCTTCAAAACATGGTCATAGTCACTTAAGCACAGTAATGTCTCAACCATGGTGCTAAGGAACAGGCTCAATAATAAACTCAAATATTTCACGGGCTTCCAAGTTTTTTTTAAATGAGAGCGATCCAGCATCACAATTTCAAGTTTGGGAAACATGCCCAAGACATTTCCTTCATTCCATTCCATTCCTCAGTGGCACTGCAATATATTGAAATTATAACCTAGGCCAAGTGTATGGCTCGATAAAATAGAAGTTCCATTCTAAGTGAGGAACTTCAACAGAGGAAGTCCAGCATTTGTGTCCTGCCCCTTTGGATATTCAAAATTTATGGGCAAGTTTGTGTAACTTGAAAACCAACTTATTTTCATAATGGTAAACAAAATATTCTAATTCAAACATTTGAGCATGTTATGCAGTGAAAACATTCCATTTTAAAGAAACATTTTCACTTCTGACTATGGTTTAGCACATTCTCCAGGCATACATTTTATTTCATGTTACAGCTCTCACTATCCTAGAGTTTGTGTCTACAGTATTCCTTTGGGTCTCCCCACACCCACTGTCATCATGCTTTTTTTAACAGAATGTGGTTTAGTTCTTCTCACAAGACAACCAGCACTGAAGGAGGACGAGAGACAGGTTTTTCCAGCTGTAAAGAAAATATATCTTTGCTGCAGCCTACACCTTACCTAAAATAAGCCTCACACCTATACAACATCCTGAACAAAGAGAAACCAGTTTCTCAAAATCCTAGCTTGGGCATCATCAGCACAGTAACAGCTCTGGCTGGTATTGCCAGAAAGGATCTTTCAAAGAAGCAGTAAGAACAGGGGTTGGGAGAGAGAGAGAGAGAGAGAGAGAGAGAGAATTATACACACTGCCAAATTTAACATTAGCTCTACTGCGTTTGGAAGTGCCAAGACACCCCCATACACAATGAGCAGATTTTCCATATGACACATCACATTGTTTGATGTAGGGCAAAAGGAACCAACCGACACACCCCCTCCTTCAAAGCACGATCTTTGAAACAATGCCAGCTTTGCTCACCAAGAGGAGAGATTTCCAGTGGAAATGCTGCTGCTTTCCCCCACCCCCTACTCTGAAACCTGATTACACAGATTGCTCAATGAGCAAGGTGGTTTTGAAGGGGGGGGGGAATGAATCAGAAGAGTTCTAAGGCAAAAAAGAAAAATATATGCACAGTCTGGGAAACCAGTGTTTGCAATGCATATAACCAGTGCAGTCATGCAACATCTCAACAACTATTACCACAACTTTACTGTTCTAAAATGTTCTGTCATCTTTTTTCCTTTCTAACTGTCAACAAAAAATAGCATCCTTTTGCAGACTTTGTTACTAAACCAGCTGCTGAGCAAAATTTGCATTTGCCAGGGAATGATGCTATCAAATGGAACAAAGGATGAATGGAACCCTGAAGCCCTGCTCCTTTAAGGGGACAGCAGATGGAAGGTCCCTTCTCCAATCACTGAAGTCCTTGCCTACAATCCATTTGAGCATCTTTAGCAAGCATCAGATATGTGCTTATTATTATTATTTGGATTTTATAAACAAGAATAATGTTATACAAGTATGTATACCAAGTTTTCTCATGTCATTTGTATATCACAAAAATAGCATAATAAATGTGGAAAATATCTACAACATACGTTTCAAGCAGAAACAGACACCACCCTTCCGAAACCTCCATATTGCAGATTAGCAAGCCTCCAACAGCAATCTACTGCATGAGGTTTTTGCTAAGCAAGCTACAGTACTTGACACTCCTGGATAAACATGAGAAACTGTCAGGATCCAATCCCCAAGTTGTCTGCTAAATTTATTTTACATTTATGCCCTACCATTCTTCCAAGGTGGTCACAGTATCATAATCTTAGCCCTGTGCAGAACAGTTGGCTGAGAGGATGACCAGCCTAAGGTCACTCAACAAACTTCATGCAAACATAATTTTAAATATGGCCATTATACATCCCATCCCAGCACTCCAATCATGATATCACACTAGCTCTTTAGAAGGTGTAAGGAATGCTGGTCAGCTATTGTAAAAAACTTTCCCCAGCACCTACTTTGTTGAAGTAGGACTATAAATAATGCAGATTAAGTAATCTAAATCACCAACCATATCCCTTCCCCGCTCCCCCCCCCCCAAAGACCTGTGGTCCATGTTGTACAAATAGTATAATACACTGGGGACCTGTTATGGCATCCCAGAAGAACATATTCACTGAATTAGACCAGTAGCTGCAGTTCAGCATCTGCAAGAGAACCCAAAACCTAAGGAAACCCACCAGAAAACGGCTTACTAGTCATCAAAGGGCTAAGAACAACGATTTGAACATCCGGTTCCAGATGCGCTTGACTCAGTCAAATGGAATCATAGCTGCCTTGGAGAAGTACTAAGAGATGGCCTATTATAATTTTTCGCGAAAAACAGCAGCCATTTCCCGCCTCCTGTTCTCTCTTTCACACGCACACGCACCAAACTAAGACCCACTTGGGTAGCTTAACCATTTCTATCTAGTCTTCTTTAAAAGCTCCAGTCGCTTGTTGGGACGATTCCTCATTTGGGGGTGGGGGTGGGGGTGGGTGGACGGGGGAAAGCGCACTAAAATACGAAGTGGGGGAATAGATGACGACGAGTAGTTAGATATTAAAGCCCCATCTGCACCCGAAGCCCCACACAAAACGAGATGGGGGGGGGGGTGAGACTAGAGAGAGAGAGTCGTGCCTAGACATGCCTGCCTCGGATCAAGCGAAGTCTTGGAGGGGGAAGGAAACCCTCCACGCGAGCAAACAGAACACGAAGAGGGAGGATGGGAAGCGGACGAGGCGCTTTTGCGTCCTTTATCGCGACAAGCCGCGGGTGCTGCTGCTGTTCGTCACCATATGCGAAAGTCTCCTCCGTCGTAACTCGCGGGTAGCTTTTTGGGGGGGGGGTCGAAATTGGCCCTTAAATCCACGATCACTCACTAACGCGCGCCAGAACCCAGCCCGGGCCACACACGCTAGAAGCCGGCCGGCTTAGACTAGAAGGCAGCGGAGCTGTGAAGGGAGAAACTCCTTCGCCTTCCAGTTCCACGTAGCCCACCGTTCTCCCAAGACACCGCAGGTACCTTTCCAAGCAGGCGGCCTTTGCTGTAGGATCTGCCGGAGACCGGGTCGTTGATGATCCGCGTAGGCTCGGCTGGCTTCGGCTGTTCTACCCGGTCGGATTTGGGCGAAGCGACCGTGGGAGGCGAAGGCTTGTACAAATCCGAGCCCACCCCAGTGTCGCCGAACGGGTGGGGCTGGAGGAAGCAAGCGGGCTCCATGGCTAACGGGGCCCACTTACTACGAGCGGGTCGGCCCTCTCCCCGGTATTTTCTCCCCAACGTCCGCACAAAAATCACGTGGCGCCCGGGAAGTTTCGCGCGCACACGCTGCCTCTACCCGCGGCCAGGGAATCCCGTGGCTTTTATCAATGGGCGCGGCAGACGTCACCGGCTAGGGAACCCTCCCTCCAGCCAGGGGGCGGGGTTAGTTTCTTAAAGCAGCCGCTGCCCGCTGGGAATTGCATGACGACTTTCTTTTTCTGCAAGGCCAAGGGGAAATTCGGAAGAATGCATGAAAGGGAACGAGAGAGATAAAAATAGCTTTTCTTCACTTCCTTTCCCCCGACCGAGGCCTTGGAGTATTAACAGTGGGAGAGGCAGGCAGACCAATGAATCAAATCCAAAGTCAGTTTGAGGCGAGCTCGGTTTTCCTAGCACAGTGAACTCCAACCCATGAGCTGCTAGTTTATGCTGTGGGGAAGATCCTCAGCAATTCCTCATGTAGGGTTGTTTAGTAGGGCTCAGGAAAGGAAAGGAAAGGAAAGGGAGAGAGACCACATGGGACATCATCCTATAGTTTATGTTGAGTTTATGTTCTGGTTTTAAAACTAATTTTCAGCCTACTCCATCTTAACCGTGCTGGACTGGCTAGAGGAGTCTTTGTCAACCCGGTGCCCTCCACCCGCTGTTGAGCATCAGTCATGCTTTCTGGGTCTGGTGGGAGTTGTAATACACCTGGATGACATTTTGGACTCCAACTCTCATCAGACCCACCCAGCATGGTCAAAGATGATGGGTGGTAGTCCCACAGGTTCCTCATTATGTTAGAATTTGCAGTCCTTCTTTGTTTTAGAAGTTTGACCTGGTATAAGGCAATTCCCTATGTTCCAGGGCCGCCCTGCCCATGAGGAGGTCTGAGATAGCCGCCTCGGATGGCAGAATCCCAAGGAGTGGCACCCTCACTGTGCCCACCTCTGCCACCAATGCCGGAGAATTGAGGAGAAGCAACTTTGGTTTCCCGGTTCTGGTGAGATCTCAGACCTCTCACAAGATCTCACCAGAACCCAGAAGCTGCAGTCATGTTGCCCCAGTAATCAAAGGGAGGGCAGCACTTTCCCATTTCACCTCAGGCGGTGATATGGCCCGGCTATGTTCACAGCATGGAGAAAAGCATTATAATCTGCTAAACTCTGCACATCAAGCAAGCATTAAAGGAAAAGCTTCACAGCTAAAAGTAACTCTATTATGAACCTAAATTTGTGGGATTGTGACCTGACAGGATGCTTGATTCCCCATACCACAAGTTGATGGGAATGCACCTGTGTACTCCCAAAAATTATCCATCCTGTGAACTAGGATTGCATAAGGTGACTGTGGTGATTGTAGTAATTGAGAGACTTTTCCGTATAAGAAACACTGGGATGGGAGTTGGAAGATGATCCCTGGATAATCTATGAGTGGGTGGAGCCTGACCAGCTGAAGGAGCTTCAGGGGGAAAACTAGTTGTTGTAACTTCTATTTAATAAAAACCCTCTTGCTTCAAGATATTGAATGCAAGCTTATTACAATTGCCAATGCAACTTTAAAACAAAACTAAATTATCTGCTCTTTTCAACAGTGCTTCCAACTTTTCCAAACACCTTTGTAACAGTGCCTTTAAGAGCAGTTTGGTGTGGAAATATTAGCTGGTGATGATGTTCATCTCCACACCTTAAAGCTTCACTTGCTTATTTATTCACAGATCAAGTTACTCCTGCCACACAATAATAGATCAGGTACTTAGGGGGGTGTCAGTTGGAAACTCTTTTTAAAATAACTTATTGGTTAAACAGGTAGACAAATTTAAAAGAAGCTCTTTAAAGTCTTCCCCACCCAACTTACCATCTCCCCTGAATTTATTTTCCAGATGTTTGTATTTGATTTCATATTAGAATGGAAAATGTAGCTAACACTTCTTTTCCTCTGTTTTAATTGTCCTATGGCGATCCCCCCCCCCGAGGAATTCAGGTGGGTTTGGAGTAGTGGGTGAGTTTCTAGGTATGACACCATTTCCCTACCCAGTTTTTTCTGTCCTTTTGTTTGTTCTGCCGACTGGAAATAGTTATTTTGTCCCTTAAAAAGTACACTGAAGCAACAACACAACTGCCATGGCAACAGTACTTTGGGGCCATGTGGAGGAGGTTCCTCTTTGTAAGGAAACAATTTTAAACACGAAAGCACCCAAAAATAAGTTGGGTTAACACTTTGAAACTTGTGGGTAGAATCCTGCATGGCATATATATGTGAATTAGCTCCTCCATACTCCAGACATGATGTATACCTGTATGTAGCCAAAGTGTACGAATTACATAATGTATGTGGCTTCTTTTTCTCTGCTGGGGTCACGAAGAGTTGGACACGACTGAATGACTGAACAACAACAATGTAGAATCTCAGAATTGCCAATTGGGCATGCCCAGTAGATACAAAAATGTATGTATACGTTGAAGGCAAATATCATGTGTGAGGGTGCGGAGGAGAATAGCTATACTTTTCTATGTAAGTAGAACTCATTTCAGAATGGTTCCATACACTTGATGTCTGCAGATAAGAGTCCATTTCCTTCATTTGTTTGCTGGTTAAAACAACCCCCAAATCTAAAAAAAATATATGTGCAAAATAAAATTGTGTAGAAAAGAGCATTTTATTTACTGTTCAAAGAATAAAACAAATGAGAGATAAGAAATTACTAGAGCTACTCTGCTTCAGTTTATATGCTGATATTTAGATTCTGCTTAGCATCCTTCAGGATATGTTTCTTCTGTGTGCAGTTTTGCCTCTCAAACCAGATCCTGGGCATATAAAGTCACACAAAAAATTGGGCACACCTGTTTTCCTTTGTGACTTTCCCCCATGATGCTCATGTCTGAAGATATGGGGAATCAATGCACCTTTTCATCTAATATACTATAGCAGAGATTGACAATCTTTTTTGGGCCAATGGGCACATTTGGAACTTTGAGAAAGTGTTGTGGACACCAGTCACAGAATGGCTGCCATGGGACTGTGGCATTAAAAAAAATGGCTGCCACATCTAAAAATGCAGAAAAATACGCTGCCACAAGATTACAAGTTCCCATCAGTTGTTGTGGTGGCGGGGGGGGGGGGGGCAGGAAGGCACCTACACCAGCCACTATTCTGTGAATACAGAAGGAAGCTCTGCACCTCTTCTCTGTTCAGTCTAGAAGGGAGGGTATCTGACTTTGGCATCCAATGACATATTCAAGGTGTAATATTCAATGTAAGAGAGGCTGAGCCAAGGCAAACAGAAACTGAGCAGGAATAGCAACTTCTTCTGCAATGTAGACTTTTGAGGGGATGTTTACTAAGAACTTTTTGTGGGTATCATGGCCTTTTACTGGTGGGCACACAGGCACCCATGGGCGCCCCACTGATAACTTATCTCCTATAGAATCTGGACTTGCATCAGAGATAGGAGTTACTGGGCACCTGACAAGGCCCACTGCCACACTCCAGGCCTCATGGCCCTCCTCTGCGGTGTCGCTGTCAGTTCACCTGCCCTCTCTGAGCAATGGCAAGAAAGAGGAACACAGAGCAGCCTCCTCCACTTCTCTTGCGCTCCCCCCTCTGAGCAATTTGTGCAGACTGGGTCAGAAGGGAGAGAGTACAGAAGTGAATCTGACCTGGGGAAAAGCCAGCTTTGGGGGCGGGGGGAGCACCAGTTGGCTAGTTTTTATAACATCATCAATACACCACCCTCCCTAGTCGCCAGAGTATTTTTTTTCTAGCTGTTGAAAGAAAGAAAGAAAAAGTTTTGTAGAACAAAGCAGACAATCTACCTGAATCCTAAGAAAGGCAAGTCTAGTGGTTGAACCAGCTTGCTGGTATGGATGTTTATCGTGTCTACTGTGAAGCTATTCATACCACGAGTGAAGAACCAGCTATGGCTTCTCTTTCATCACTGTCTGCTTTCACACGTTGGCGGGGGAGAAGGATGATGACAGCATTGTTTGTCTTGTCCCTGCAGACATGCTGTAATACCAAACAAACTTCTTCATGGGAGTGGTGGTTTTATGTGTCTGTCAATGCAGCACATCCAAATTTCTACAATCCATTTGTGCTGTGATCTTTAGCGTGTGTTGGGTCCCTACCCATCTGCATTACTTTCAAGTGAGTGCACAAGGCAAGTGTGGGTTGTGGCGTTCGCAGAGACAGCTTTCCAGTATCGGTACTTCAGAACACCCCAGAAGCAAAAGTATGCACATTTTTAAGGGAATGTTCCTGCTTTTCCAGTTATACGTGGAAACACTGACCTAAAAGTGCCAAATGGTTAGACGTGGAAACACTGGCCTAAAAGTGCCAGATGCAACTGTGCAGTACTTTATGCCACCTAGAGGCAAAGGAAAAGGACATTTCAGCAAGTGCCTTACCAGTTGCATCGGCCAACATCCCTGCTTCTGCACCACAGAGGCCCTGTCCTCCTTTGCCCCTGACCACGCAAATATCCTTCAAGAGAACAGTCTATGCCCGTGCTGGGTTTTGTTGTAATGGCACAGTCATTGGAAATGATAAAACTATTTAAAAGTCCCTGTGTCTATGTGTTTAGTGTAAGCAGAAGGAAAATTATCTGTAGAGAGCCACCTGACCTTAACTTTTGTTGTCTGAAGTTTGTTCAGTTCTCAGAGGAAACCCCCCCCCCACCTGCATGGAGTCTGGGTGCTTCTAGACTGCTATTTTCCAGTTGGATTCAACCACTTACAGCTAAATTCAGGCTAGCCAATTGCAGTTGATTTGGAACTCTTGTGCAACAATCACACTTCTTCAGGAAATCAGACTTTTTGCTATAGGGAAAGTGATGAGGGAAATGTACTGGCTAACACTTGATTGAACCATCTAATCTGTACACAAACAAACCAGAATGAATGCTCTATAATCAGGCCGTCTGGAACTGATCCCAATTTCCAAGCTATTTCTCTATCTCAGTTCTCCACAGCTGGGTCAGAAACCAGTGTGAATACAGCTACTTCCCCTTATATGGTCACCTCACTGTTCTATTCAGCTAACTTAGTGGGAAAACTCATGCAATTATAGCAGCCTTTGCCAACCTGGCACACTCCAAATACTTTAGACCACACCCTCCATCAACTGCAACCAGCAGGTGCTGACTAAGGCTGATGGGAGTCATAGTCCAAAATATCTGGAGGATGCTAGGTTGGTGAAGTGTGTTTATTAACAGCATGCAAACTACAGACCTGTATGGAGGGAAATGTAAGGTAGCTCAGCCATTTAAATATGTAATAATAACACAAAATAATGGTGACTCAGTGAAACACTTGAGGAGATACCTTTTATGAATGCAATTCTTCTCACACTCTCTGAAGAAGCAGGTTCATAATGTTACAAGATTGCGGGTATGAGACCCCTTCCAACCCCTGGAAGCAACAAATGTTAAAATAGAAGCCAGGCTAGCTTCAGGTAATTGCCTGGGTGATGGGCCATTAAGAGAACAAAAGAGAAGAGAAGAGGGTAATTAAGAGAGCAAAGGAGAGGGGGCTCTGTGCCAGATTGGCAAATGAGTGGGGCCTTTTCTCCAGCTCTAATATAGTTAGAAGGAACAAAATAAAATAAAAAAACCCTTCTAGTAGCACCTTAGAGACTAACTTCTTCAGAAGTGTGCATGCACACAAAAGCTCATACCAATGACAAACTTAGTTGGTCTCTAAGGTGCTACTGGAAGGATTTTTTTTTCTTTCCAACTACTGCAGACCAACACGGCTACCTACCTGTAAATAGTTAGAAGGATAAAGCCTAAGTTTTGAGGGCAGAGTTTGCTGTGATGTGACCTGTGATTTGAGCCCTGAAGTGGTAGCTGTTGGTCTACTGAGAACTCTGTGAAATCCCAAGACTAAGAGCCATGTAGGTGGAGGTTTCTGATTTTGGGTACTATGTACTGATTTGCTGCAGGGATCCTTCCCGCAAGTTTTGGCAATGGTTTTTGAAATGCTGCTAATTTGTGCTTTTTGCATGTTTGTGGTGATGTGTAGGAATTATTCTGAAAGGTCAATGTGTCTTTGAAAGCTGCTTGTGCTGCAGTGGCACAAAGGAAAGAATGAACAAGGACTTTGGGTCATGTACTGAGGTTTGTAATCCTGGCTTAAATTAAATATGTCTTAAACCCATCATATTAGGCATGCAAGTGTGGGGACCAGGTAAGCTGTTTGGATACAGAACTGACTAGAATTGTGCACCAAAGATAAAGAAGGGCTTTAGAGATCCTGACACACTGAGGCTTGCTTGAAAGGAATAAGCTGTTACTGTAGTGGGTTGGGTTAAAGGTGTAAATTGTGTTTTATTATCTGTTTCTGACGAGGGAGAAAACAATATTTCTAAAATATTTCCACCTGATAACTTTTTTGCAATATATTTCCACCAGGGGTTGCTGCTGACACAGTCCCAAAGCACAGGAAGCAAATACTGTACCACATTTCCACCCAGCAATGAATGAGCAATATTAATAATGACAGGAAGGCACTGCCCTCTACTGACCAATCAAAGGATTGTGCAGAACTTTGCTTGCTCCTTTCTTCCCAGATGAGATTCATTTTGAGCAAGTCTAGCAAAAGTCACACTTCCATGTGGCACAGCTAATTAATTGCAAACACCCAGATAAATTACAGCATGGGACGGGTTTAGGATGTGGAAGGCAAATGGAGCTTAGCTGGGTTTCCTGCCTTTTGATATCTATTGTGGGAATGGATGTGGTTCCTGCAATCTTTGTTTCTAAGGCAAACAAACCCTGGGGTGGGGGTGACAACGTCTTTGACAAACATGAGATTTTTGCTAGGGTTGCCAGCTTCTCATCAGGTCCCTGTAGCTTTCCTTTTAAGACCGGCTTCATGTGCAGACAATACAAGATGATAACACTTATTGTGAAAGCAATAAGGAGTCTTGTGGTGCCTTAAAAATCTAACAAATTTATTACGGCATAAAGCTCCCTCGGGCTGTGAAGCGAGATGAGCGCCGCAAGCCCAGAGTTGTCTGTGACTTAACTGTCAGGGGTCCTTTACCTTTTACCTTTAAGCGTTCATGGACTAGATTCCAAAATATTAAATGCATAACGTGAAATCCTAAGTAGACAGGTAGGTTATCTATGTATACACATGGGTATAGAGAAAAAAACATGTAGGTAGTGACTTTAACCCATGGGTGGCAAACAGGCCTGGGGGGCCGGATCCAGCCCAATCACCTTCTGAATCCAGCCTGCAGACAGTCCGGGAATCAGCATGTTTTTACATGAGTAGAATGTGTGCTTTTATTTAAAATGCATCTCTGGATTATTTGTGGGACACAGGAATTCATTCTTTTTTTTCAATATAGCCTGGCCCCCCACAAGGTCTGAGGGACAGTGGAACGGCCCCCTGCTGAAAATGTTTGCTGACCCCTGCTTTAACCTGTAAAGTCTAAAATAGCCAGAACTGAAAAGCCTGCATTTAAAAGGGCTTTTTCAAGGTGAGTGTGCGGGGGGGGGGGAGGTGGGCTCCTAGCCACTCCGAGTCAGAGGGGGGAGGCACAATTTTTGTGCCCCCCCAGGGCCTGCATGCTTGGCAGCAGCCAACCTGACCAAACCCTAAGTATGCCCTTGGGAGTGATATAACAGTGGGATGGGGTCCATATTGTGCTCTGGTGTGGAAAAGCCCTTCAACTCCCAAGGTTAAGTCGGATCTCCAAATATTTCCACAGGGATTTTTAAAACTACCAGAGTGGGCATAGGCATAGCCAGGATTTTTGTTTGGGGGCAGGTTTTTGTTGGGGGATGGAAGAACCTCAGATTTGTATTGATTCAGGAGAGCAGAGGGCCCCCCTGCCCCCCCGGCTACACCCATGAGAGTGGGTTCAAATTTTATTTATAGCCCTGGAGGGATCAATAGCATTACTATTCCTGATATAGTGCAGTTCAGTACAACCATGCCTCTGACCATACACACCTGCAAGGCAAATCACATGGGTCAGTTATATGAACCAGTTGCATATCTTATCTACACATACCTAATGTGTAGGCACAAAATCAGACTGTACTGTACCATTCTCGCCAATAGGGGGAGAATGAGGCAGTGTTATGCAGATCAGCTGATTAAAAATGGTGAAATTTTTATTTCCTCCTCAAAATTCAGATTTTAAATTATTACTATAAATTACTATTATTATTATTATTTACAACTTGGAAGCAATCACATTTTAAAAGTGTCTTCGGCTGAAGGATTTGCTATGACATGTTTCAGGTGGGGGAATAATTGCTTAGGACCTATTGCTAAGAAGGGCAGACAAAACAGAGGCTGATGAATGAGAAACAATAATTCACTTATGAATAGGAAAGATCATATTCTAACATAATATACCTATATATATTACAAATGAAGAAAGGTGGAATGTTCTTAATTAAGTAAAGCATCTCACAATACAATTCTATCTCAAGTTATGCTCACTAGATGAGGAGAGGATTACTACTGGTGTTCGTGTGGGCTAGGAAAATCAGAATTGTGCCAGTGAATGCACACACTGACATCCTTATATCTGTAGTATCCTATTGCCTGTGGAACCCTGCTGCTAGCAGGACACTACCAATATAAGGTAGTGGAGATGGAGTCAGGGGTGTGGCATGCATGGCAATAGCAAGGCTTAATCAAATTATTTTCTTAAAGACTCATGTTCCCTTCACAACTTGTTACTCTTGCTGCACGTTGATTAACACCTCCCATAAACTGATAATTACATCAGATCAACGAGAGTCATTCTGACTGGTGTGTGGTAACAGAGTTGCTAGGGATGCTTCATGGGGCGGCTGTCTTGGTTAGCATATTAGTTGTTATTTCTGCTGCTAGTTTGTTGTTTTCTGCTTTGCTTTAGTGCCTAGGGATAAGCTTTCGAGCTATGTTATGTGAGACCGGTGTGGTGTAATGTTAAAGTCCTACACAGCTTCAGCCCAGTATACCTGAAGGAGCATCTCCACCCAGGGCCGTCTTAGGGAGATCGGCCACCGTGGCGCGGCGATCCCTCTGGCGCCCCCGGCATGCAGCCTCTCCACCGCCTCCCTCCCACGCTTGCCGCCCCTCGGGAGGGGGGTGGGCGAGCGGGGGATGAGGGGCGTGGCGCTGGAGCGGCGCGGGGCTCTGTGCGCCCTTCCAGTGCTCCCAGGACGGGAGGCGAGGGCAGCCGGCTTGCAGGCCGCCCGGGACCGGCATGGGCGGCAGTGGCTGCGCCACTGGCTCGCGAGCGCCTGGCCGACAGCCCGCCGGTGGGGGCGGGGGCGGGTTGGGGAGGGGGGCGCCTGGTATGCCGGCGGGCTCGCGGGGCGCCCCTGGGGGGCCGGCGCGCCGCACCACTAGCCCCTATGGATGAGACGGCCCTGTCTCCACCCCCATCGTTCAGCCTGGACACTGTGGTCCAGCTCTGATGCCTTCTTGTGGTTCCCTCACTGTGAGATGTTAAGCTACAGGGAACCAGGCATAGGACTTTCTTGGTAGTGGTGCCCACCCTGTGAAATGCCCTTCCCATCAGAGGTCAAATAGATAAACAACTATTTGACTTTTAGAAGACATCTGAAGGTATCCCTGTTTCAAGAAGCTTTTAATGTTTATTGTTGTTTTTCCCCCTTGTATTATTGTTGGAAGCTGCCCAGTCAGATGGGTGGGGTATAAGAAATTTATAATTAAAATTATTGTTATTATTTTGAACTGTGACCTGGAAGACCAGGGTTCAAATCTGTACTCAGCCATGAAGCTCACTGGGTAACCTTAGGCCAGTCGCTGTCTCTCAGGCTAACCTACCTCAGAAGGTTGTTGTGAGGATAAAACAAGGAACAGAAATTCATGTACACCACTTGAGCTCCTTGAAGGAAATGGTGGTATATAAATTAAATAATAAATGTTGGCAATAGCCCTGGCACAACAGAACTGCGGGACCATAGGTCTCACCTGTTAATAAAGAAAGCACTTCATTGAAGTTTTCACCATGCAGCCTAGATACTATTTTAAAGGTATCTTATATCCAAATTGGCATAACATTACCATGTTCAGCTCAAGAGGCCTGAAGCTATAACTGCTTGAAACAACAAAGCATCAAGAGGCTATGTGATCACCTAACAATTGTTAGTGACACAACAATAATGTGCAGGCAGCTTCTTCATGGGAGAGAGGTCATGGCCAGACATTGGACCTTACCCCTGCATGTCTGGAAGGACCTGTTTAGCAAAAACTGCCTGTGCTCTTGCTTCACCTGTGTTTGGAAATGTCATCTCCTTATCCTAGGCTTGTTTCGAAATATCACCTCCCTACCCTAGCCAAGCAAACACAAGAGACCTCACCAAATCTGCAGTCTTGGGCCTTGACTTTGGGGCAGAAATCCAGGGGACTCCTCTGCAGAGTGAGAGGAGCATAACACCACTGGGCTTGTATCCGATGCAAACTCAGAGGATGACCTCCAAACCATCCTAAATATCTTCACAGAAACCTATAAAAAGCTTGGCCTATCACTCAAAATCCAAAAAGGAAGAAGTGCTGTACCAACAAGCACAAAACAACCCCTCTGCAGTGCCACAAATCCAACTCAGTGGTGCAATATTGGAAAATGTTGGTCACTTCTCCTACCTGGGCAGTTACCTTTCCACAAGGGCCTGAGCTTGGCGAGTACAGCTTTCTCCCGATTGAAGCGCAGAGTGTTTGAGAACCAGGACATTCGCAGGGAAACCAAAATGCTTGTTTACAAAGCTATTGTACTTGTTGGGAATTCCATTCCTCCCATGCTGCAGATGTGTGGGATTGTTACATGTCACATGTCTGTTAACATTCCAGCACAGATTGTTGGAGTCTCATGAGTGGAACATCTGCTCTGCATTGCTTTTGTTTTCTATCTCTCCGAGAGGAATGACAAGAGAAGCCATGTTTTCTTTGTCCTGATTTATGTTCAATAAACGTAGCCTACTATCCACGCCTCAAGCCAGATCTGTTGTGTGTTTACTCTGCCGAGTAACGTGTGCTCATGCACAGCAGCATGAGTCGCGGATGCATGTTGGAGGATGACTGATGGATCTCCGCAGTGGCAAGGCTGAGAAGGGAGATGCTCCAGCTGGGGTCTGTCCAGCTGGCTTTCCATCCCATGGTTCTGACAGTACTACCAACCTTACTGTATGCTTATGTAACATGGACCACTTATAAATGCCATCTCCAGCTCCTTGAAAGATTCCGTCAACAGTGTCTCTGAAAATTTTTACATATCACTTGGAAAGACAGGCAAACTAATGTCAATGTATTGGAAGAAGCAAAGATCACCAGTGTCAAAGCAATGATTCTTCAACATCAACTTCGTTGGACTGGTCATGTTATTTGGATGCCTGATTATCATCTTCCAAAGTAACTACTCTATTCAGAACTTAAAAATGGAAAGCGTAATGTTGGTGGTCAACAAAAGAGGTTTAAAGACTCTCTCAAGGCAAATCTAAAAAAATGTACTGTAGTATAAACACTGACAACTGGGAAACACTGGCCTGTGAGCACTCCAATTGGAGAACAGCCTTTACCATGGGCTTTGAAGATGCTCAAACTCAGGATGAAAGGGAGAAACGAGCTAAAAGGAAGGTACATTTGGCAAACTCTCAACCTTAATCAACTCCCGCCTGGAAACCTATGTCCCCACTGTGGAAGGACGTGTGGATCCAGAATTGGCCTCCCCACAGTCACTTATGGACTCACTGTTACGACCATGTTCAATAGAAGACAATCTTACTCAGCTACACTTGATTGCCAAAGAAGAAGACTTAGTGCTGCATTGGATACAAGTCACTAGTCTAAAGTTACCTAGCTGTAACCACTAGCCTCAAATACAAATGACAACACATCAGTTGTGTTGTGAGTAACAGACAGAGTTGAGACCCTCTCGAAATCAGACCCTGCATATAAATAATTATGCCACCACCTCTACCCATATGCTGGGCCTAAAACACTGAGACAAGAAGCCAGTGATGTTGAGCTGAAGAATAGAGAAATGGAAGGCATGGTGGTCCTGGAGTGGATTATCTCAACCAGGACAGAAGAAATTATAATCTACAGAGCTACCAGCTTCCAAGATAAAAATTCAGACCCTCTTGCTCCTCTTGATTCATGCTAGAAGGATAAAGAACACATAATTTGGGTGAGCAGATTGGCCCCCTTTGGAAATGCAGTGGTGTAGAGGCCAGCGGGTGGCACTGTGGTCTAAACCACAGAGCCTAGGGCTTGCCGATCAGAAGGTCGGCGGTTCGAATCCCCATGACGGGGTGAGCTCCCATTGTTCGGTCCCAGCTCCTGCCAACCTAGCAGTTCGAAAACACGTCAAAGTACAAGTAGATAAATAGGTACCGCTCCGGTGGGAAGGTAAACGGCATTTCCGTGCGCTGCTCTGGTTTGCTAGAAGTGGCTTAGTCATGCTGTCCACATGACCCGGAAGCTGTACGCAGGCTCCCTTGGCCAATAAAGCAAGATGAGCGCCGCAACCCCAGAGTCGTCCACTACTGGACCTAATGGCCAGGGGTCCCTTTACATTTTAGAGGCCAGGAAAGCATCCTAAGACTTCATCTGGCATTAGTTATGAAGATGTGGTGCTTGCTTCTTTAAAGGTACATTGTGTGTTGCTGCCTCAGTCATTTGCACTGTTGGGATGACTTGCAAACAGCTCTATATCTCTAGGTCACTGACACACCTGTGGGACAGACTCACAACTCTCAGCCTCATCATATTCCAGGTTCCTGCGGGGATTCTTTGCTGGAGCCTCCCGCGTGCAGGACTAGGTCAACTGCACACGGGATTCCAGTTGCCGGGGATCTGCGGCCAGCGCCTCACATGCGTTCCCGCACGGGCACCGGCCAAGCCTGCGAACGGGACGGCCGATAATTCCGGAGCTTAAACTCACACCGGCCGTTGTCCACCAGGCTAAATCTGAAGGTGTGTGAGTAGTCCGACGAAAAATAGTGCCTCGTAAAAGTACCTGCGAGCACTTGCTACCTCCTAAGTTGTTCCCTTAGTTAATGTACCCAAATAAAAGGTGGCCAAAACTACGGCCAGGAAAAAGCGCCCATAGACTACGAAAAATAAAATTGAGACGAAATAAAGACAGACAATCACTGTTTCTTTTAGATGGCTTTGGCTGACCCGCATAGGCTATTCCCTTTTTCTATGCCTAAGCTATTCTAACATTCCCTAGGCTAGCCGACCCTGAACCGCCAATTCTTCCGCAAGTTCTAGGCTACCTAAGACTAAAGTTATCTAAGCCTAAACCGCCAAATCTTCTGCAAGCTAACCTCTCTACCTCCTGCACGCGCTTCCAACCCAACCAACCCAACCAACCCGTTCCCCGAAACCCCAACTATCTACATCTGAATCATCTGAACCCTAACTCTGACTGTCCGCCTAATACGGGGAGCCGCAGCCTTTTATTGACAACCAAGTGCAACGTCATGATCGAATAATTTGCCAATAGGAACGCTGTTGCTGCCCCCCCAAAAGGCGGGAAGCAGATTAACTGATCATTCAAAATTTAAACCTCTGGAACCAAAAAGTCTAGGCGGAGGGATCTCAGTGGCGAGACGCCTACTGAGCCCTGCTTTTGCTTTCACTTCTAAACGGAAGGATACATAAAATAGTGCATAACATTAACATTAACTTAAAGCAAATAATCGCGGGTTCAAAGGAACCCACGAAGTGTATTCCCACAGGTTCCCACTTCACCCATTCAGTAATTCCACCAGGAAAGATTCCAATGCCACATGCAGCAAGTGCTTCCATCTCAGAATGTTTCATAAGTTCCCATCCAGGAACTGTCTGCCACTACCTAAAACTATTTCCTCTCCCATATCCTGAAAGGGGAAGTTCCTCTGGTCTTGTTTCCCTTTTTCTGCACACCACTTTTTCTTGTTTTCCCCCTGAAAGTCCCTGGGGCGAGAATACTGTTGTGCCTGTTGCTATGAGACTTGTATTGTTCACAGGGTGCTGAGGAATGATGTACCTATGCTAAACTAGTCTTTGCAGAGCCCTCCGACATTCCCTTGATGTACACAGACTTCTCTCTGTTTCTGAATCTGTTAAGATACTGTACAGTCAATCTCTTCTGCTGGCTGATCTATATAGAGTGCTTAATATTCCTTTGCTGGATGGTCCCATCATAATTCATTCAGTAGATAAAAGACTTCTGATTGTGGGATAAAACTGATCTTGTAGAAGAGAAGTTATCACCAAGAAAGCAAGCAAAGTCATTCCAAACAGATCCAAAAATAATAATAAATCCCATTCTACTTTGGCCCTTCTCTAGGCTGATTCCTATAATGAAGCATAATTTCCCCCCACGGCTGTGTGAAAGCTGTGCCCTGGCAACCAACTCAATCACATTGGGAAGCCCTGCATCAGGGGTAGAGATGCTCTGGCCTGCAGGCCAAATGCAGGATTGGACTCTCTAGGCCAGGAGGGTCCAACATGCAGCAGCCACTATTCTGCCTTCCCAAAGCCAGGTAAGCAAGGTGCTAAGCTTTGGGAAGGAGGCGTGAGGGCTCTGGCAGGGTCCTAGAGTCCCCTCCCCTTCTCCTTCCCAAAACCAGTGCTTTCCCAGCTTTAGGAAGGAGCTGGAGGACTCTAGGACCCTGCCAGAGCCTCATGCCACCTTCCAAAAGCTCTGCTATCAGTAGAAGGAAAGGTTTCTAGGGAGATGTCTTGATCCTGTTATGTCCAATGCAAATTTTGCAATTGATCATGGCAAGATCAGGAAGACAGCTTAACATTTTGAACTGCCAACCTTCATTTGACCTATACGGAACATAAAAATTGTGAAGCACCAGTGATCTCAGCAGTCTCATAAACCCAAGGCTCTAATTGAGGATTGAGAGGATCAGAGTGTTTGGTAGCTGGATCAGCCCCACAAAGCACACACACAAAATGCAATTATATAGTTTTAAAACAACTGGTTGTGAAAACATGACGGAAGCAAGCTTTTGGATTACACATAACTCTTACTCAGTCTTGGAATGAAAGCTAAAAGATGCCAAGCGGTGCAGGTTCAGGCCTTCCAAGTGTCCCTATTTTTCAGGGACGTCCCTGATTTAGAGAAGCCATCCCAGTTTCTGATTTGATCCCGAAATGTCCCACTTTTCCTTAGAATGTCCCTATTTTCATTGGAGAAATGTTGGAGAGTGTGCAGGTTGGTTTCAATCATTCCTTCTTCACACAAGCATTCTTTACACAAATTGTTGGCTCCAAATTTTGCGCTTTTGGATTTGTGTCATCTGGTTCTACTGTCAGATGACCCAAATCTCAAGGCACAATACTAAAATGGAACTGGGTAAGCATATCCAAATAGACCTTTCCAGAGCAGATATACATTGGTAGAGCTGCTGTTGAGAGGCCCCAGTGGCTAATTAATCAGCCAATCAGTTCATTCTCCCCCAGGTGCCTTTGTTTCACAGTAAACCACTAGCCTGGGTTTCTCCCTGGGTAGTAAGAGTTACCCAACATCAGGCCCAAGTGGCCAATTAATCAGTACATCAGTGCATATAGGGAAGATTGTTTCTACCTCTTTTGGTTGGGCAAGAAGGGAACCCCCAATGTTAATTTGCTTATATTAATAATCTACTTTATGCTTGTAATTCTAAAGCCAATTATTGTTTACTGTGAAGTTGAGCTAACAAAACTGGCCCACTCAAATCCTCCCTCCAGTTTGGCGAAGGAACATTGATGAGCAGGAAGATCCATTGCAGAGGCAGCAGGGAGGGGTATCGTCAAGAAGGGAGTGGCAAAAGCCAGATTTCCAGCAACTGGCTGGAAAGCAAAGTTTTGGAACACCCCACCCACCCCTCCTATGTTGGCAAATGCTGGTATACCTGCTTCCAGAAGGGATTCAGGCAGGTGGCAGTGGGAGTAGAACCCCTTTTTCCAGCCAGAGCCACATTACATGGCCATCTTGCATCTCCTTTAACATGTGGGTTGCTGGAAGAGCAAAAGCCCTGTGGGCTAATGCCACTGAACTCAGTAGGGTAGAGAGAGAAACCAAATACAGAAGCTTAGAGAGGCCCCGGGGGTTGGAGAAGGAGAAAGGTTGGGTGACATAGAGGTGGGGTATTTGCTGTAGTAGGCTACTATGAGGTGCAATGAGGATGTATATTTGAGGTGTCTGGGAAAGCAGCAAGCTCTGTGAATGGGGAAGTTATGAGAACTGCAGATGGGGAAAGAGAATAATAGCGGCACAAGTGAGGGAAGGATGGAGATCTTGTGCAAAGAGAGGAAAGAGTGCATTTGACCCTGAGTGCAGAGAAAAAATAGTATTCCTGTGATAGGAGTGGAAAAGGAAAAGGGCTAGCAGAGAAAAGGAGCTGTGTGCAAAAGGTGATTAACAGTGGGTGGATGTAAAGCAAAGCACCACAGAGTTAAACTGTAACAAAATTGCTTCTCCCTGGTTAATGTTGCAATGTGGGATTCAGAATTAATAAATCAGTAAAACCAGGCTAGGTGGTGGATCACTGGAAAGGGGCTTGAATTGTACATGCTTTGGGGGCCATAAGCCATGGGGACGGGGTGTCTATGTTCCTGCTGCACTGTCTGGGCAAACATCTTGGCATCAGGGTACACAAATGGCCTCTGAAATCACTGACTCAGACAGCCCCCCCCCACCTGCCCCTCTCAGGCATTCACACTGCATTCTATTGAATGACTGGTCCTAATTGTGCTCACTTGGAAATACAGTGTAATTTATTTTCATGCACCTTCCTCCCATGTAAGTCAGATGTATAATAGAATGTCAAGGGGTTAAAAACAATCTCTCTTCCCTTAGAGGCAAAGGATCTAGTCCCCACAAGCAAGTTCTGAAATGAATGCTTTGGCTGTACTACTTCCATTTATTCCAGTGAATTCCCTGGTCAGTACTGCTCTTTAATGATGAGATGAACCTTTATAGGCAACTGTATATATCATTTTGACCAGATAAGTGGTTGAGGTATCCTGGTGAACATACCAAGTTGTCAAGCAGACAATAGACAATGGGAATGCAAATATTATTACTGACGATGATAGTAGGCTTTTGTTGTTGTTGTTGTTGTTCAGTCGTGTCCGACTCTTCGTGACCCCATGGACCAGAGCACGCCAGGCATGCCTATCTTTCACTGCCTCCCGCAGTTTGGCCGAACTCATGCCAGTCGCTTCGAGAACACTGTCCAACCATCTCATCCTTTGTCGTCCCCTTCTCCTTGTGCCCTCCATCTTTCCCAACATCAGGGTCTTTTCCAGGGAGTCTTCTCTTCTCATGAGGTGGCCAAAGTACTGGAGCCTCAACTTCAGGATCTGTCGTTCCAGTGAACACTCAGGGCTGATTTCTTTAAGGATGGCTAAGTTTGATCTTTTTGCAGTCTATGGGACTCTGAAGAGTCTCCTCCAGCACCGTAATTCAAAAGCATCAATTCTTTGGCCATCAGTCTTCTTTATAGTCCAGCTCTCATTTTCATACATTACTACTGGGAAAACCATAGCTTTAACTATACGGACCTTTTTTGTCGGTAAGGTGATAGTAGGCTACTGTATTACAAAACCACACCATGAAAGCTGGAGCTGTAAACATGATACACACACACACACACACACACACACTAATATTCGTTTAAATATCTAGCATGAATCTAAAATATAAAAAGATGATGCTTCTATTAGATCAATTTCTCTTGGTGCAAACTTCCCAGTTGCACAGAACTCTTCAGCAGGTGATCACAAGGTGGATTTCGCAGCCTGGGTAAAGAACAGAGGCCAGGAAACCAAGAGAACCACGCAACATTTCTCTCAGCAGAACCCAAATGCAAGGTGGGGGAAAGAGGTTTGCCTTGGGTTTTAGATGCGCGCAGCTGCCCTGAAATTCCAGTGTACTGGGTGAGCGGAGAAGGAGCGGATCGTGGCGTTGACGCGCCTGCCGACTTGCTTCTAGCTCAGGCGAGGCGCCGTTTGCAACAGTTCCGCGGGGGCCACGCCCCGGGGAAGAAGGCAGAGCCAAGTGCTGCCCGGCGGCAGAGATCGCGCACCGCCAGGCAGCCCGGAGCGCCCGAGGTATGGAAGAGCCTTGAGAGAGGCTCCCCGCAAAGCGCCCGGAGAATGGGACGGGACGGGGCAGGTGAGTGACTGGACATCTTGAGGGCTGGGCGCGCCACCCCTGCCGCCCTGAGCGAGGCGGGTGGGGTTCGCCTAGGGTTTCCCTTACACCCCTCCCGCCCGAGAGCGCCCTCTTGCGTTTCTTCCTCCCTTACGCGTGTCCGTCAAGCGCAGCCGAGATATTGGATCAATGAATCAGTGGGTCAATGAGACTTTGGGTCAGGCGCGCAGAAACTGAACAAGGAAAAGGCAACGTGCGAGGCGGGGGTGGGGTGGGCGGCAGGTTGTATCTCCACCCATCTATAGGGGGAGCCCTCGTCTAATCCCCAATATACCCTGAGTTTGGGGGCGACGATCGCGCGACGCTGCTGCCCTTCTCGCCTATGTGTCACGGGGGGGGGGGAGCGAGCTGCGCTGTTCCCAGGAGCGCTGGCTTATCTGTCAAGGCAAGGGGGAAGCAATCTGGGACTGCGATGAGGGTCTCCCTGCCATTTCTCGGCTCGGCCCGAGGTGGTTTGCCATGAAGCAGAGAGAAGATGCCCTCTGTTTCTGACCTTGTATCCCGGGAGACCAGGCTCCCCTCTGGTCAAGTTATTTTGAGGGAGAAGAACGCGGAGTTTCGGCCGGCGAGTCTTAAAGAAACAGGGGCCTCATTGTTCCAAGTCTGATCCAGGCGAGGGGGGGGGGGGGAGAGGCGGCCACTGAGGAGGAAAATCCGCTTTCTTGCCTCCCTGGTTTGCCCCGCAGTCAAAGAGACCTGAGTATCCGTTTCTCCTCTTTTTAGCCAAACATGATAGGGGGGGGGGGAGTCTTCACCCTTTTCAAAAACGCAAACGTGGGGTGGGGGTGGGGGATAGGTCTGCGCTTCAGAGTATTTTGTGTGCCGCAGGACGTAACAAAAGAAGGTAAAAAGATACCTCTTGCTGGACCGTATTCTCGTGGGTGAAAGTGCGTGAGCATCAGGGCAGCATTCAGCCATTCTGGGGGGAGAAATGAAACGTTTCTCTCATCGCCACTGCCTGGCGGCGCGAAGCAGGTCCAAGGGAGGGTATCGCTTTCCATCTTTTCGGCCGGGTTTCCCACAGTTCCTCAATTGCCCTTCTCTCCGAGTCACTTGCACCCCCAGGGCTTTAGGGGGCAGCAGTCCCTGGGAGAGGAATGGATGGCTCTGTAAAGGCTTGATAGCTTGTTTGCTGTATTTTTTGTAACCAAGCAAACTTAAGGAAAGGTCACCAAGGGTGCACCGAGCAGAGCAATGCCTGTGCTGGTATAATTGTTACACACCAGGCAGGCAATTCCCCTGAGGTAGCTGCTTTCTCTCCAGGTTTACATACTTCCCCTGGCACAGAATTGGTTACTGGGGGAACGTCCAGCGTCCAGTGGCTGCACCATGCGTTTGTGTGTCAGCACCCCCAAGTTCTACTCCTCTTTTGAATAAAAGCTGGGGAAGGAATAGCCAGAGCTGGTCCCGGAGCCACTCCTACCATTAGGCAAAGTGAAGCAGTTGTCTCAGGTGGCAAATGCTCAGGGGCGGCAAGCAGGTATTGGAGGGTGGAGCTGTGTGTGCTGCAGGTGCCTGCCCTCGTGTGGTGTCACAAATGTTGAAGTAAGATTCAAGAACCTGTCACGTCAGCTTCTGTACATAGAATTGTGGTGTGTAGGGGGCAGGGGCACTATTGGGGGGGGGCGGAGGCTGAGGGCCCCCCACATTTTCAAGTAGGGGCTGAGCCACCTCAAAATTCCATGGCAACCGTGCACACGGCGTGCATGCAGGTTGTGTGACGTCCTCACGTCACTTGTGCAAGTTGCACAGCATGGACGCAACACGCCATTTGTCTATTCTGGCCCAATGTAGCATGTGAGACTGGAGGGGCTGCCTATGAGAAGGGAGCAGGTGAAAAGAGCAGTGTCGCTCACAGGGCTTACAGTGAGGGATATAGGCACCCTACTGCAAGATATCACAATGCAGACCTGGGTGTAAGGTGTGGAGCAGGGTAGGGCAAGCAGGGTAGCTTGCCTGACGGGTTAGGCAGAAAAGAACATTAGAGCCATTGCTAGGATGTCTGAGCAACAAGTACAGTATGTGGTGATGGTAAATTCTGAATCACTGTTAGGAAGCAAATGAGATGCTACATCCCACTCCTTGCAGACAGACAACTGTGGTCTAGTGTACATGGGAAGTATTAAAATAGGCAGTCTTTCACCTCACTGTGAAACGGTGCAATGCCTAGCACCCATGAGCATTCTGGTCATTTGTTTCTGCCCGCAAGAGAACTATTTTACCCTGGTAACAAGGCTGTAAACAGAGGTCTTGCGACGGGAAGTGGTCACCTTAGGGCAGTATTTCACAATGCAGGAAATGGTGTGAGTGTGCCTGTGAGTCAGCTGCATACCTGTATTTTGTGCTTTCAGAATAACATGGAAACGGAGAACTCATGAACTCCCCTAGCAGGGAGAGAGTTGTGCATTCTGCCTTACCTATCAGGGATATATGCTTCAGCTTTCCATGTGCATGTTATGCTATAAATGGAGGCGGGGGAGAGATGTGCACTCACTACCTGAGAGAGGTACCTGGGCCAGGTATGAGAAATGGGGTAAGAAGAATAAAACTCATAGCTGATCCAATAATTTTGCTGCCTGGGGCAAAGGACAATATTCCCTCCTCAATTGCACACACAGACGCAGACTAGACTAGCAGCTGAATCCTACTTCAATGCTTTTGATGGGGCAGCATCTCTCACTTCACCCAAGGGCAGCAGGCTAGCTTAGTGGGTAGGGAGAGTGTTGTCATGCTCACATATTGCCTGTGGGCTTCCTGTGGACATCAACGTGTTGACCATGTTGAGAACAGAATGCTGTACTAGATGGGGCTTTGGTTTGATCCAGCAGGGCTTTTCTTATGTGCTAATGGGGTGCAGGCCAGGTTGCATCACACACATATACACACACACACACACACACACACAGAGAGAGTTCTGTCTTCCAGCACCTTGCTGCCACTCTACTTGACACCTGCATGCTACCTGCAGAAAGTAATGCTGTGTTGCAGCAGCTGCACCAATACATATCACATGAGTGGAGTAATGCATGTGTGATTCGTGTGGGAGTTCATAGCCTGGGCTGTGTGGTGTCTCTTTGCCTTCTCACAGTTGTGCTGTCTGTGACACATTGGGAGAAGGAGCCTAGGCGACACAGCAAGCACTCCCACTACTGGAATCTTACTTCTGCCAGCTCAGGGAGGATGGTTTGCTGCTGCCACCATCCAGTATCCACTGCTCGAGGCAACCGCCTCACTTGGCATAATGTTAGGGCCGGCTTGGAGACTGTAAACAAAGGGACCACAGACTGCCTTGTGAATGCTATGGATCTAATCTAATATCCTGTGCCTAACAGCAGCCTGAGTCAGATGCTTCAAAGGAAGTGGTACAACAAAAGCACATTTGTGAAGCAAGCCATCCGTTGTCAAGCATATGATTTTAGCAGCTAGAAAATTTGGGGTCTGTGTCCCTCCCACAAAATTGTACCTTAACAGATATTGTTTTGGCCCGACTACCATGAATTCATCTCAGTTTTTTTGGAAACTCATTTGTACTGTACTAATTTACATCCTATGATTCCATGACAAATACAAATCTACAGTTTAATCATGACCCTTCTGGTGGGAAAAAATGCTCCTGGACAAAATAGTGCAGGTTTCTGTTCACACCAACAAAGGTACGGCTGCTGCTCTTTGACACTTTTACATTTCTCAGGGAATCGGGCACTAATTTTAATAAGCTGCTTTACGAGTTGGGAATTGTCACTGGACCTTTAAGGACAATAGCCTGGGGAGGAAAAGCTGTCATCGCTGCTCAGGAAGAGTCCAGGGAGGGACCCTATTCCGGCTCAAGGTATTTTAATTGTTCCAGCACTGCCTAGATAAAATCAATGTCTCCTGAACGGGTTCCAAAGCACCACAGCTTCCGATTACACACAATGGCAGAAGCATAACATTATAGAAACACAAGTAGCGGCTGGCTTGGCTATATGATGGGAGGTTTTCAAGAGAGAAAAGTAAGAAGCAATTTAGCTTTTAGAAATCTAGGTCTGAGGTCTTAAAAGCTCAAGATTAAGCTGTCCCAGTGTAGATCAGAACAATGCAAAATACAGCTTTAAAAACACCTTAAAACAAATTACAATCGCAACTAGAGTGGGTATTAAATTTATTTATTTCTCTCAAGTGTCAAAGGCAAGGATTAAGAGGTGTGTATTTTCAGCACAGGATGAAAGCTGTACAATGAAAGTGCCAGACATACCTCTGTGGGGACTGAACTCCACAATGTATGGGCAGCCACAGAGAACTCTCTCTCATGGGTCAACCCCACCCCTGAGCTTCTGAGGGTGGAGGACTTTAACACCCAAGAGGGGCTGTAAGGAAGGGGACTGTCTTTCAGATATTTGAGACAAAGTCATTTATTTATATAAGTAAAATGACATCCAGTTACAGCAGATAAATGTAAATACATTATATATATATATATATATATATATATATATATATATATATATATATATATATATATATATATATATATATATATATATATATATATATATATATATATAAAGAGAGAGTGAGAGCGCACACCAGTTTGATGTTGTGCTTCCATGCCCCTGGAATCTACTAGCAAGAGTTTCTACATGGTACATTCTAGTCCAGGGATTTCCAAACCGTGTGCCAAGACATGCCTTAAAAAAGTTAAGCTAGTGTTTTGGATTCATCCACCACTCTATGCCTGTTGAAACACAGAGGCCCCAAGCAGCATCGATCCTCCCTCTTTCTGCCCATACATGGGCAGTGGCATCTTTCCAAGGGAATGAGTCTCCCTGAGAGGCATGAGAGAATTCCAGAAACATCACCATTGCCCAGGAAGCCTGGCCTCATCCCGAACCCTTGAGTAAAGGGGAAGAGTGGACAGTGTTGCGGGCAATATTGATCATTAGGTTACCCTCCAGTTGCAAGGATGCCTGCCCATCATTCTGGGAGCAGACCAACAAAATATATACGTCTCTCTCTCTCTCTCTCTTAATTAATTTATATTTTATTGGGAAAAAAATCAAATATAAAGCAGTAAAGTGATACAAAAAGAAGAAGAAAAGGGAAAGGAACAAAACACAGAACTGTGTAAAGGGGAGGGGGACATTACCCTAACCCATACATTCTTTGATAAATTTGATATTATCCTAATAGAAATATTAATAGTCTACTACATTTTGTATAAATTTATTCCAAATATTGTCTTATTTATCCAAGCAGAGTCTATGTCTGTAAGCAGTCCGTTCGTAGGTTGCAAGTGTTATTATCAATCCAATCTTTATTCTTCCAGTTCATCAATATCAGCCTCTTGGCTACCATTAGAGCATCTCTCTTTTGAGTGCAAGAGTAAATTGTGCTTTCAGCTCTAATCCATAAAAAACCCCAAACACCCTATTCCAGGTTACAAAAGTTTCAGAAACACAGTTCCAATCATTCTTGTTTCCTTTTTTCCATACCGTCAGAAGGTCACTACATGGCTGACAGAGAGGAAGTAGCAAACACTAGCAATTTGTTTTAGACTCTGGACTTCTGGGAATGCCCTTTTTAGATTATTATGACTTTGCTTGCTTCAAAATGCAACAAGACAGCCCTTCTGTGTTTGGGGGAACCTCCTGCTCCTTCTGTGGAGTGGTAACCCAGGCATCAGCCCCAAAGCCCTACCCTGATGGCACCACTGCAGTAGGGTTTGTCTGCAGCCAACTTTCCTCTCCCCGTGTGTAATGTTTATTAGAAGTAGCTTCAGATGCTCTAAAAATGCTTCAAGCACTCAGTGAGATCGCATTGTGTTCACTTCCCCTGAACTATCGGTATGTGCTGTCTGCCTAACCTTTGCCTAGTAGAGTGGATCCTTTCAGTGGATCCTTCTGGTCCCATGAAAACCAGCATGCCTATTATATTACTTGACCTATGAACTAACCTTTTAAGGTGCTCCATATTGCATTCCAGAGAAACTTTTCATTCATTTTATTTATTTATTATATTTTGAGCCTACCTCTTCTCCAAGGAGCACAAGGTGGTGTAGATGGTTCTCCCACCCCCAATTTTATCCTCAGAACAACCCTGTGAGGTAGGCTAGACTGAGAGAAATGTTATCACAGCAGTTTGGGACAGCGTTTGAAACTCCCATTGTTCTAGGTGCGTTTTGTGACAGGGAATTTAATGAACGTGAACAGTTCTGAGCTCTTAGGCGCAGCAATGCATCTAAGATTTCAGATTAAAATTGCCATTGTTACTCAGAAGGAAGTCCCAACCAAGTTCAATGGGGCTTCCTCCCAAGTAAAACATGCATGGATTGGGGACCTGAAAACTTTCTTTTCTTTGATGTGCTTTTAATTTGAAATATACTAGCCAGTTAGTTACAATGGTTTAAGTAGTGCATGTTAAAGTGTTATCTACCTCAGACTCTCACAGTGATGTTTAAAATCAAATTTTGGAGTGGTATCATTTAAGGACCCTTAAGTCTAAGGTTTGCGAACTGGACACTCAAGGTGGGTGTCTCTGCCATCAGCTGTATAGGCCTTTAATATGTGTTAATTGTGGTGCCAAAAAGATATATTTATATGAAGGAAAGGGGGGAAAGGATAATCCAGGGCTTGTCCGCAGAGTGGAAGGAAAGGAGGACCTTTCTCTGCCTCCCCACTTCCAGCCACTCTCTGAAGACTGCAGAAGGGACCCTCTTAAGAATATTAGGGGGGTGGGCAGGGAAGCATGGCTTTGTTTTTTGAAGTCTTGAGATGAGGATTAGACCACGTCAAAAATGAACATAAGATTTTAGCAGCAGTTCATTCATTTTCAGCTTTGTACAGTGGTACCCCCTTACAAACACCTTAGGTTACAAACGCTTCAGGTTACAAACTCCGCTAACCCAAAAGTAGTACCTCGGGTTACAAACTTTGCCCCAGGATGAGAACAGAAATCGTGCACCGGTGGCGCAGTGGCAGCGGGAGGCCCCATTAGCAAAAGCGCACCTCAGGTTAAGAACGGTTCCGGGTTAAGAACGGACCTCCGGAACGAATTAAGTTCGTAACCCAAGGTATCACTGTATTCTTGTTATTAAAAGTGTGCCTAGACATTCTGTTTTTGTGCTAGGTTTAAGGTGCCATTTAGCTCCTACCTTTCACATCTCAGTTTCTAACACTGGTTTGGGAGCTGTTTGTTCATTCCACAGTAGGGCAGTACCATTTGAACCCCAGGACCACATGGATAGGACCAGTTTGCAGGTTCCCCCCCCCCCCATCACAGAATCAAAACCCCTTCTGGGAGGATAGGTAACAATTCCAAGGAAAAGTCTTCATGCCCAGCCCTGCCCAGGCTGTGGTGAGTAATATATGTACTACGGGCTCACTCACTCCTTGAAAAATGCCTCCCCTGGTGCTGATAGAATGTCTAAAGGCCACCTTAGCAAGAATGTGATTACTTCTCTGAGCTGTGTTAACAGCAAAGATGGAGCTAATCACTGTTTGCAAGGGATTTGGAGGCAATTCTTTGTTTGCATTTGGTCTGGTTGCTTCAGAAACACTATCAGCATATGAGAGTGCCTAGGTAACCAACGCATGGAGGGCTGAGGGAGACACCCCAATACAAGTGGCAGGGAGTGGTTGGCTCTGCACTGAAGATCAGTGGGGCAAACCTAGAGGGAATACAATTACTCAGATCCTTCTTCCTGACTCCCTTACAGAAGGAGAGGAGAATGTGTGGCACTCCAGATATTGTTGGGCTACAGCTGCCATCATCCCTGACCACTGGCCAAGCTGGCTGGGGCTAAAGGGAGTTGGAGCCCAACAATGCTAGTTTTAGATACAGTAGACCCAGCCTAGCACTTGTGTGTTCAACCCTTGCCTTGCATGGCTTGTTGCAGCTACTGGAAAGGGACTGAAAGGCTAGGTTCAGGAGATTAAAAATGCTTTTATTGCATAGGGAATGGTTCCAGCTGCCCGGAAGGCAGCCTCCTTCGATTCAGAGGATTATAATACTAAACAGTTGCAAATGTCTCTTCCTTGGGCTAGGTGTTCGAATCAGTGATTGATGGCCAATGCAAGCGCAAAATTATGTGTCTGGATAGGTTTGCTGAAACAGACGAGTTTTTAGCAAGCATCTGAAACAGTATAGTGAAGGGGTGCCTGCCTAGTGTCAATAATTCCAGAGGGCAGGTGATGCAATGCTAAAGGAGTGACTTTCTACAAATCGGAATTATATAATAATAATAATATATTATTATTATTATTATTATTATTATTATTATTATTATTATTATTATTATTAATATTTAAAAAATATTTATACCCCGCCCTCCCCGGCCAGGGCCAGGCTCAGGGTGGCTAACACCAAATATTAATTACAATAAAATGTAATAAAAACAAAACAAAACAAACAAACAAACAGTTAATTAAAATACAGCTTAAAATGCAGCCTCATTTTAGTAGTAGCCCATAAATCAAGACCATAAAGGGAGGAAACATCAGATATTCACCCAAGCCAGCAAAAAAGCCAAGGGAAACTTTATATACCAAATCCCATATAAGGGGTCAGAGTGAGTCTAAGCCGAAGGCCAGGCTGAACAGCTCTGTCTTGCAGGCCCTGCGGAAAGATGTCAAATCCCGCAGGGTCCTAGTCTCTTGTGACAGAGCATGCCACCATGTCGGGGCCAGTGCTGAAAAGGCCCTGGCCCTAGTTGAAACCTCCTTGAGGCTTGAGACCTCCAAAGTGTTGTTATTAATGGACCTTAAGGTCCTCCGCGGGGCATACCAGGAGAGGCGGCCTCCGCGGGGCATACCAGGAGAGGCGGCCCCATAGGTACGAGGGTCCTAGGCCACATATTGAGAAAGAAGCCCAAACAAACCCTTATCTGCTGTGAAAATTGTAACAACGTATGCTGCTTAACCTGTCAGCTTAACCTTCCTGAACCTGGTGTCCACCAGATGTTTGGGCTGTGTGTACACCACACATTTAAAGCACACCCACACCCCAAAAATCCCGGGAACTGTAGCTTACCCCATCGCAGTGCTATAATTCCAAGCACCTACAGTTCCTAGGATTATACAGGTGGGAAGATGTGTTTTTGTTTGATTTTGTTGAAAATATTTTTATTGTAATTTTGTAATAAAGAAAATGCTTATACATTGTATATGGCTTTGAGGTTTTTGTAAACTACTTTGAGGTTTTGTTACAATCAAGTGGTGTGTGTGTGTATAGAAATTAATAAATGAATAGAAGAAAGGGGGAAACACTTAAAGCAAAAATGAAATAAAAGAGAGAAATCTAAGTGTCGTATAAGCTCACAAAAAGAAAGGTTTACATTCTCAAGTATTACATCACATATTATTAGCAGCGTTGTTAATGTCTAGAAATCTGCAAAAAAAAATTAAAGTATCAAAAATCTATCCCAAAATATCTTTCCATGATGGAGCGTGAGTCAGTGGTAGGCTCCAGCAATGTTCCTTTTGAGCCACATAAGTTATAAAGCTGTAAGTTATGAAGTTTAAATGGCCTCAACCAACAGGGAGGTAATAGTACCACTATATTCTGCTCTGGTCAGACCTCACCTGGAATACTGTGTCCAGTTCTGGGCACCACAGTTCAAGAAGGATACTGACAAGCTGCAACGTGTCCAGAAGAGGGTAACCAAAATGGTCAAAGGCCTGGAAACAATGCCTTATGAGGAACGGCTTAGGGAGCTGGGTATGTTTAGCCTGGAGAAGAGAAGGTTAAGGGGTGATATGATAGCCATGTTCAAATATATAAAAGGATGTCATATAGAGCAGGGTGAAAGGTTGTTTTCTGCTGCTCCAGAGAAGCAGACACGGGGCAATGGATTCAAACTACAAGAAAGAAGATTCCACCTAAACATTAGGAAGAACTTCCTGACAGTAAGAGCTGTTCGGCAGTGGAATTTGCTACCAAGGAGTGTGGTGGAGTCTCCTTCTTTGGAGGTCTTTAAGCAGAGGCTTGACAGCCATATGTCAGGAATGCTTTGATGGTGTTTCCTGCTTGGCAGGGGGTTGGACTGGATGGCCCTTGTGGTCTCTTCCAACTCTATGATTCTATGATTCTAACAGGCTGTATATATCCAGGCCCAGATTTGGACATCCTGCTGCCTGAATCTGGTCAGTAGTAGCTGCCCTTTCTCATACCAGCAACTTAGCACTTGGAGGAGAGTCATGCTGCTCACTGTGACTCCACAGTGCCCCCAGTGACAAGTGTGGTGTGATTAAGGTCACCAGGCTATTTGGGGGGGGGGGTTGGGCAACGTACAGGTGCAGTGGTATAGGACAGTCTTCCTCAGAGTGCTTGGTTGCTGATAAGAGGAGGAGAGCACTCAATCCTTTGGCCTCTGGGTCTCGATCCTTACTGACTTTCAAGGAAGAATATTGTTCTGAGATGCCACACCTGTATGGTAATAAGCTCCAGCGACCAGCAGGGGCACAAACTAATGATGCCATCAGCCCACGCAGCCACCAGAAGCCTCCAGGTGTGTGTTTCCACTGATATGCTAGGAAGTAATGGAGTTTTTGCTTCGTAAGTTATAATTGCAAGAACGGAATAGTCAAATATGTACCACTCTAAGCTCCTTTTGCAGTGAGCTGAAGCTGATACTCATTATAGGTTTCACTGGACAGGGGTTAAATTTCCAAAGAGGGCATATGAACCCAAATCCATCCCAGTTAAAACTTTTAAGAATTTAATTGGACGTTTACTGTGTTTAAGCATACATTGCCACTAGGGGGTGCTAATGCATTAAATGAAATGGTATTCCTGGTTCTTTAAAACCTAATTCACATTATAATATGAATTTTAGCTTAGAAATATTGTGTGTATGTGTGTGTGTATATATAATACCTATGCATTATTTGTGAATTTGGTGAACAACCACTGGAATCCAATTTAGAGGCAATGGCACTTCACAGATTATTGTCTGTCACGTCTGTGAGTGAGTGAGTGAACCAGGAACAACAGTGTTGCCATCTAGTTTCAGCCTCTAACCTGTGAGAAATCACTGATGCTTATCATCTTTTTGCTATAGGTCAGAAGAGGTGGACATTCATACTCTTTGGCGTGGTCCTCTTAGCAAGAGAACTCGTGTTAGGAGCTCTGGAAGAGACATGCAACTGCAGCGCAGAAGTTGATTTCCAGGAACTGCAGACCAAATTGGCTCCTGAGATGTGTTGCTTAAATCTCACCAGGACTAAAATCAACTCCTTGGACTGGAGCATCTTCGCCAGAACTGTGGGTTTGAGGGAGCTCTACCTATCAAACTGTGGCATATCAGACATTATCAATGCAGAGAATGGCTCTTCTACGTTGGAGATTCTACACTTAGACAATAACCAGCTAAGTTGGCTCCCAGATGGTTTCCTAAGAAATGCACCCAGCTTGCGCCTCATTCATTTGGAGAGCAACCAACTCCAGAAGCTGCCCGAGTCATTCCTGAAAGAATCCAACCAAATCCAGGAGATCCACCTTGCCTTCAATAACTTGTCTTCCCTTCCTTCAGGGATTTTCAAACCCTCCCTCCACACGCTAGGTCTCTCCAACAACAGCTGGCACTGTACTTGCAACTTGCTTGAAGATCTGGAAAAATGCCTACCTGCACCATTTAACGCTGAAGTGACTTGTAGCACCCCAGAGCGTTACCATGGCATGAATCTCGGAGACATCCCTAAGCAGGAGGTGTGCCGCAACCACAGCCTAACGGCTCTCTTTGTTTGCCTGCCTGTGGTGGCTATTCTGGTTTTGGTCACCTGGTGCTTTTGCAGGCGGCAGAAGAAAACCAGCTACCACCCTCACGCTGGGAAGGAATGCCGGCTGGCTACAGTGGAGAGAAACGGTGCCAAAGAGCCTGGGGACCATCACTGCTACATCCCATGTGAGCTGCCTATGGCATCGGCTGCAGAGAGCGAGAAGAACATCTTGTTGAGGAACCAGGTCTTGCTTAAGCCTTCAGCTGCACTACTAGGGAGCAGCAGGGACCTCTATGAAGAGGTGGAGATCAAACTGGGGGCTTCTGATGATTCGTTGGTGAAGGCCAATGGGGAAAGCCTTGAGCAAGATAAGTCGGGATCCAAAAAACTGACCGTTGCGGAGGAGGGTTACACAGGTGGGGAGTCTGAAGCTGAGACAGTGAGTGTGACAGACGTTCTGAAGGATTCTGCAGACCGTGAAAAGCTCTATATGAACCAGTCAGTAGATTATTACAACCTGGTTCCCGGCATTGAACTGGAGGACTCGGACCACATGGAATATGAGAATGTTGACCTTTGCTGAGGCTGCTTGTTGATCCATAGTGTGATAAGAACACAAAGTAGGCTAATTCTTATCCAGTTTATGAAAGGGGCAGCAGGACCACCAGCTCCCAACATTATGCAAATTTCACAAATAATGAGAGTTTTCTTGTAAATGATTTTGTGTTCCGGGATTTGTTCTTCTTTCTTCTGAGCCTTTGTAATGACACAGGTGTTGTTATTAATATGCCTAGAAGAACATTTGTATTAGGATCTGTTCCAGTTTGGGGTGTGTGTGATGGAGGGACAGTATGAGCTGCAGTTTCTAGCCCTTTGATAGAATTAATTTTAAAAAAATTGTATTGCAGTTTCCAGTAGAGGTGAAGATTTCTCATGATCTAGCTCCTTCCAGGAAATAAGATGTGGAACACAAGACTTGGGGGCACTGAGGAGCCCATATGAGCAGGGATAAAGGTTGCAAACTGGGACAGGATAACAGCTGTACCCGTTATTTTTTAATCTGCCATTTTATTTTGAGATTTTTTTGGCATTTTGAGATTTTTTTGGGTATTACATATCCTTGCCTGGCTTTGCCTGAAGCTCCCACCTAAATCCCCAAACCCTCTTCACTGACCTTCTTTTCTGCTGTGTGAGCTGGTCTCTGCACTTCAGTTTCTTTCCGTATCAAACACCAATCATAGATGGGCTCTGCATTCCAAGAATCTCCTCCAGTTATTTAATGGCTCAGGTTTCCTCTGCAAGGAGAGTGACATCTAGTGGAAAGGTCTGCACATAGCCACCTTTCTTTCTGCCATCCTTCTAAACATTGAAAAACTTTTCCAGCATATTTTCACTACATCCAATTAACATTTCTCTGATCTAAGTTAAGTGCATTCATTTCCTTCTGTTTATTCTCATAGAACTTGCTATGCATGTAGCCTGATCTGGGGTGACAGGTAGGTGGGTGAGTGGTCCTGACTCCTGTTTTAAAGATGGTGTTTTGGCCCCTTCTGATTTTATGATTCAGCAGCTGAGCATCACAGAAGTTTATGTGGCACAGAGGTTAATGAAACTAGAGTGGCTGGTTAGTGGAAATCAACATATGAAATTCACACACACAGAGAGTTCTTGTTTCATATTTTCCCCTTAGGACTGCCATTGGCAGGAGAAGCCACAAATGGCATAATTCCCCTTCTCAGCACCGGCCATTCCATTTGCCATACAGAGGCAAGTGCCTCAGGTAGCAGATGCTGGGGGTGCAGATCATTAGCAAGAAGTTGGTAGACAGAGTGGTGTGTGCCAAGCTTCCTAAGCTAGGCTTCTGCTCTCATAAGAATGTGAGAAGAGAGTGCTGGATCAGGCCAATGGCCCATCTAATCCAGCATCCTGTTTTCACGTTGGCCAACCAAAAGCCTATGGGAAGCCTGCAAGCTGGACATGAGCACAACAACCCTCTGCCCACCTGAGCCCCCCCAGCAACTGGTATTCAGAAGCATTACTGTCTCCGACTATAAAGGCAGCACATAACCATCATGGCTGCTAGCCATCAATAGCCTTGTCCTCCATATATTTGTCTAATCCTTTCTTGAGTTAGTGACCATCACTTCCTCCTCTGGTAGCTAATTCCATAGCTTAACTGCACTGCATGAAGAAGCACTTTTATCTGCCCTTCAACATTCAACCTCATTGGATATCCACGAGTTCTAATGTTACAACAGAGAAAGAACACTTTTCTATCTGCTTTCTTCACATTATGCATAATTTCATAAACTTCTGCCATATCACCATTTACTCACCTAAAACGTCTCAAATGCTGCAGCCTTTCCTCGTAGGGGTGTTGCCCCATCAGCTGCTGTAGAGGATACTGAGATGCCACCAATGTTAAGATAAGATTCAGTTGCCAGCAATCTAATTGTGTATGTGGAACTGAAAGAGAGTATGGCAGCACACCCAATCTTGTACTGTACCTCAAGGCATAAAATGTCCTCAGCTGGACCCTTCTATGTAAGTCTTCAAGGTACAACAGGATTTGTCAGGGTCTAGGCCAGGGTTTCCCAAACTTGGGTCTCCAGCTGTTGTTGGACTACAACTCCGATCATCCCTAGCTAACCAGGACCAGTGGTCAGGGATGATGGGAATTGTAGTCCAACAACAGCTGGAGACCCAAGTTTGGGAAACCCTGGTCTAGGCTGAGGATGAGACACCTCAGGCCTGCAGGGTGTCTAATGCATCTCTCTCTCTCTCTCTCTCTCTCTCTCTCTCTCTCTCTCTCTCTCTCTCTCTCTCCCCCCCCCCCTCTCCCTCTGGCCCCCTGGGGCTCTCCCCATGCCTTACACTACTCCTGCTCCACAACCACCTGAAGTGCTTTTCTCTGGTTATACTGTGTCCTTGAATTGTGATATTGTAAAACTCTTTCTGCTGTGTTGCAATGCTTCCTGGTTTTTTCAAGAGCAAGATGTATAGCTGTATAAACATGTTCCATATGACAGATGAAAGCTCTGCTTGCCAAAGAGACACTGGCATCTTAACTCCCCATCGTTATAAATCACAATACACTGAATGTAAAAGACTTAACATATATATTTGTTCTGATCTAACTTTTGCACTAAACTAATATATCTATGATCTTTCTGGACTGCATCCCTTTCAAAAAGAGAAGAAAAGAATACTAGTGTATGTGTGTATGGGGATGTAAATAACATGGAATAAATTGCTACTCTTACCTTTTGTAAGAGTTTAACAAAGATGCAAAAGCGTGTCTTGCTTTCGTCTTGCTGTTATATGGACAGATATTTTGCCACCTGAGGTGGACCAACAAATGATGTCCCTGCCACCCCAGCTCTTCCTCCTCCTAAATACTGCCCCCCATGCTGCAGTGATAGATTTGCTGCTGGCTTCTCCTCTTCCTGCAGCCATTTTTCTTCATCTTCACCCTTACTCAGAATGAGACGTTGTGGAACAACTGGGTGGGATTTGCCTATTGAGACAGACATTCAGCAGGTGCAACATTAATGACTTACTATACCTGCAGAATATGCTCTTTTCATCAAAGATTTACAACTGTGGCATATGCTCTGTTCTACCAGGCAATACCACCCACCCACCACAACTTGGGACGCGGGTGGCGCTGTGGGTTAAACCACAGAGCCTAGGACTTGTCGATCAGAAGGTTGGCGGTTCAAATCCCTGCAAGAGGGTGAGCTCCCGTTGTTCAGTCCCAGCTCCTGCCAACCTAGCAGTTCGAAAGCACGTCAAAATGCAAGTAGATAAATAGGTACCGCTCCGGCGGGAAGGTAAACGGCGTTTCCATGTGCTGCTCTGGTTTTGCCAGAAGCGGCTTAGTCATGCTGGCCACATAACCTGGAAGCTGTACGCCGGCTCCCTTGGCCAGTAAAGCTAGATGAGCACCACAACCCCAGAGTCGTCCGCAACTGGACCTAATGGTCAGGTGTCCTTTACCTTTACCTTTACCACAACTTAGCCTAACACAATCCAGACTACAATTGTGTCACAACTTTTGTGGATGTATTTTGGTCAGCTCTGCTTTAATGCTTCCTCTTACTACACTCCCCCCCCCCATTGGAACTGGCTGGGGAAAATAATTCATTGTAATTTTGAAAGGCATTACTTAAATTATCCAACAATCTTTAGATTGCTGAACTCCGAAACAAGAGGGACAGGTGGGAAACAGGTGAGTTTGCTTTAACCCTGAAGAACTGAAAAATTAGATTTAGATCAGCAACATGCTGCTTATGACAAAGACTACCTTGTATAGAGTCAGGCAATTTGTCTATCTAGCTCAGTATTATTCATGCTGGCTGGCAGCAGTGGACAATCGCAGGAAAGTAACAATCGCAGCCCTACCTGGAGATGCTGTGGATTGAACCCTGGGACCTTCTGCCTCAACGCAGATGCTCTGCTAATGAACTACAACCCTTCCCTAAAGCAAATGAGAAAGCTCTCTTGAAGGATGGATTTACAAGCAGCAATAACCATTGCAACCCAAGCCTACATCCCCATGGGATAAATTACTACTTTATGACACCGCAGAGCTATAAATTAATTATCTGTGTAAAGTCCAGCTATGTTTCCCAGGGGAATTCTCGCAGAGGATATATTTCATCCATTCTTCAGAAACAACTGTTAGCAACAAGTTACTATGGCAGGGTGTGAAATGGGAATCAATGAACAATGATGTAGGTCTCCTGCAGGCAGGTGTTTCTGAGCTAATGCTCCTTGTTCACTCCTGTTCTCTGTTTCTGGCACCAGGCTATCTGATGCAGGTTAATCCACAGCCCTTTTGTAGATGTCCAGTGAGTGAGCATGTGGATGAGGGAGCAACTGTGATCGAATCTGCTGTGTCTTCCCTTTCTGCTATTATTTTATTATGGTTCTCTCCCCCCCCCCAAATCTTTTCATCCGAATATCACAAGCAAACAAAAATGCCTTTAGTGCTGAAGCCATAAGGAACACATTAATGAACATTAACATTCTTTGGCTGAAACCCTGGTCACTCAATAATGAAGATCCAGAAAAGCTAAAGTCACAGCAATGCACCGGCAATATACATCTATATGTGTGGCTATGTTCTTTATACACATAGACACATGCTCATCCTATAAAGTGTGGAGTGTGCCTAAGGCTGCATCAGGAGATCAGCTTCTCACAATTATGGTTGTGTTAGTTTGGAATTGTGGAAACCTTACCAGAATAAACACAGCACGAGATTGCATGATCTGTACAGACAAGAGCAGCACACATGGCTTGGAGTAGTATTGATGTGATATACATTACAGACATACCTGGTGTCTTGAAGCATCAGTAGTCTTTAAGGTTTTTGTTTGTTTCCTTATTTATTTAACATAATTCATATACTGCTTGATTGTCGTAAAACCTCAAGAGCAGTTTACAAAATAATAATAATTAAAAATTAAAGTTAAAAGCAGGTCTTTAAAAACATTCAAAAACTACTTTAAAGCAACAAAAGCTAAACCACAATTAAAACACATATAACTTCTACACGTCTGCATAAGCTTGCCTAAACAAAAATGTTTTAAACAGGCATTGGAAAGAGGACAGTGAAGGTGCCTGCCTGGTGTCAATAGGCAGGGAGTTCCAAAGTGCCACACTAGAAGATTGGTTTCTTAGAGAATGAGTGCTGTATGGCAGATGTAGCAGTGCCAGTTCTGCAGAGCAAAGCAAAGCACTCAAGTGGGCATATATAGGGTAGGCAATCCTGCAAGTAAACTAGTCCCAACTTGCTAAGTTCTAATAGTAACACATTGAACTTTGTCCAATTTAGAGGCAGACCTGCTATAAAAGTGGGGGAAGAGAGAAGAGAACACTACCTTAAGCTCTTTAGGGAAAAAAGGTGAGGTGTAAATGTAATAAATAAATTAGAATGGAATTTCCACCCATGGCTTAATTTTCACAAGAGTAAATTATAACCATGAACATCACATAGGCATTTACACAGTTCCCTGTTCTTGGGCTGCTAACAGCCTACCATCAATCATTCTGAGCAGTCTAGTTTGTTTACCATGAGTAAGATATTTAAAGGAAGTGGGTAACAGCTTTTCTTCTTTCTTTACATTAGTGAGACAGTTATAACCAGCCTCAACTGAACTCCCAGGACAGGTAAGAAGTTCTAGCTTCTTTTCATCAGGGAGGTATTGTCACTTTGTGCTTTGCCACTCCACTCTTCCACTCTGCCCTATGCAAAGCTCCTGTGCCTTTATTGACTGAATGGCAGTAGAAACCTAACAGCGACAGCAATAATTTTATCTAATGCTGCTCACGCCTGCTGAATATCCACTTAGTAAGCCAAAGGCAGAGGAGCTCTCTCTCACACACAGCAGCTCCAGCGCTGGGCTGGCCATGCAAGCAGCCTTTCATTTCTCCATGTGTCCCGGCAGATGTCTTGCTCAAGATTGCCTGTAATTCTGAGACTAACAGTGCAAGTCTAAGCATGTTTACCCAAATATAAGACCCTTTGGTTTCAATGGGACTTACTCCATTGTAAGTATGCCTAGAATTGCGGCCAATGGAAAGTCATCTTATGCTGCCTGCTATGTTTTTGTGGACCTCCAAATCCGAGTTACTCTCTCGTCTTCTCCTATTTACTTTCTTAGGTCCCCCCCCCCCCCCGGTTCACCTCCACTGTTGTTTCTCGGGAGGTGAGGAAAGCTTCAGTATCTCTCCAGACATAGCTCACTGTTCCTTGGCTTCCAGACATGAGTAGTAGTATTGAAAGATCTACATTGGCTCCCAGTACGTTTCCAAGCACAATTCAAAGTGTTGGTGCTGACCTTTAAAGCCCTAAACAGCCTCGGTCCAGTATACCTGAAGAAGCATCTCCACCCCATCATTCTGCCCAGATGCTGAGGTCCAGCACTGAGGGCCTTCTGGCAGTTCTCTCACTACGAGAAGCCAAGTTACAGGGAACCAGGCAGAGGGCCTTCTCAGTAGTGGCGCCCACCCTGTGGAACGCCCTCCCACCAGATGTCAAAGGGAAAAACAACTACCAGACTTTTAGAAGACATCTGAAGGCAGCCCTGTTTAGGGAAGCTTTTAATGTTTAACAGACCATTGTATTTTAATATTTTGTTGGAAGCCATACATAATAATTATTATTATTATGGCTGCCATACCTCCAGAATTTCCTGGACATATTGGGATTCGGCTGTCAAAAATAGTGTCTGGGCGCAAAGTTTGAAAATTGGACAAAATGTCCAATAGCACCCTGTATCAGAAGTGTTGATTTTTTGTGAATTTCCCCCGAAATAGCTTAAAATGTTTTGGGGAGATTTTGCTCAACAGTTTTTGTGTCCAGTTTTCATTTTTTGAAATATGGCAGCCCTATTAGTTGTAATCCCTGGCAATGGTGTAAAAGCTGAGGCTTGCTTTGCTACCACATTAGCAGTTCCTGCCCCCTTGAGATTGCCATTACCTGTTCACTCACTTTTTATAGAACACCCATATGATGATGATGATCTCAGCTCATTGCGTTCTAGTGTTTTCTGTTTAGTCCTCTATGGTTTCTTCCATACCCAGTTTTCTTGCCATTTTCTTTTGGTAATAAATTTCAGTGGCAGCACCAGCTTGACCTGTGTGGACAGGAAATGCAGGACTGAGGCTTTTAACGGCTCTTGTGCCTTTAATTAAACCCTTCCTGTTTTATTGCTTTCCAATGAACAGGAGTCGGGGATTAGTGATAAATTGCATATATATCCACCACTGAAAAGCCTCTCTTGATTGTCTCATGCAGGAGGCTCCAATTACTGCTTTCTTCTCATCATTTCTTTTAATTGTAGTGAAATCTAGCCTCACATGGGAAGCACTCAGTTCAGTAGTGTTTTATTGACACCTTTATTGGCTTTATACTTTTTTATTGGGTACATGTCGCCTCCAGGATCTGACACGCCGCCCCCTTGCCTATGCATACCAGTTGCTGGGGAACAACCCTGAGAGAGGACTCAAATTGCTCTCATGTCTTGCTTCTGGGCCTCCCATGAGCATGTTTGGGAAATGGAATACTGGACTAGATGGGCCATTTGCCTGATCCTGCAGGACTCTGATTATGTTCCTATCACAGTAAAAATACAGGTCCTTGATCTTGTTTAGTTCTTATGCCACAAGAACTATTCTATTCTATTCTATTCTATTCTATTCTATTCTATTCTATTGTCACATGAAATTTCCTCTAGGAAGGGGCTACTCACATGTTACACACATGCCAACACTCTCTGGAAAGATTGCAAAACATGCTGTGCGGTGGGACTCATTTTCCTGTATAATTCTGTTGCTAGGCCTTGGAGAAAAGCCATCTATTTGGATCACCAGAAAAGAACTGTTGTCCCTGAAGCTGATGGGTAATTGTGAAAATGGAAAGATCTGTGACTAGGAAAAGGTCAGATTATCTGGATGTAACTAATGGGTGCAGTTAGTGGCCCTTGAGTAAGTCCCTTGAATAAGGCAAGGACATACTATCAAACCAGGGCTTGTACAAATCAGGGCTTTTATCAACCGGAACTTTCCAGAACTGCGTTTCTGCACCTCTCAGGTGGGTGCCATTGCCATTATTAGAAAACAAGGGAGGCAGCCGTGGTGAGTTCTGGCACCACTTTTTCTAGAAAAATAGCACTGTGCAAAACCATTCCTGTAGATCTCATGGTGAAGTAAATGGCCTTTCTGATATTTGATTGATTCTTTGTACCGGCTACCAACTTTTAAACAGGGCCAGCTTAGCAAACTACTGTGTAAAATCACCCCAAAACCTTAGATGGCTTCAAGTGAATTAAAATAGTTACTTCACTTGCCACTGCTGGATAAAAGTGACAGCAGCACTTGGACTCACCTGGATGGCCTGCCCTGCAATGCCACACTCTGGGGGAGGACCCCTTCCTCAGACTGAGGTCCAGGGTGCTCACACTGCAACCACTTTGTCAACGATGAATGGGTGAGTGAGAACCCTTCCCTCAGAATGATGCCTGGCGTGCTCTTACCGTTACTTCGTTAGCAGCAGGTGGGTGATCAGTTGAGCAGTTGAGCAGGCAAAGGCAGAAGGGAGGAAGAGTGGTGAACAGATTGTACAGTAGCTCCAGTGACTCAGTGGCTGACCAATCATTCGCAGGCAGCTCTATGGGCGGGAGTTTTGGCCCACAATTCACTTCCTCTCCCAATTTGTTGCCTGAGCCCTGTGGATCAATGCAGCTCCCGGCAGGTCCAGCCCTGCACTTAGCTTTCCATAATCAAGGTGGCAGGAGAGAATTAAAGAGAAGTGATATTTCCCCCCCCCCCTGGTTGTTATTTCTCTCTGTGTCTCAGCTGGTGCCTGCATGAGGCACAGACAAGGCAGCCATGACAGTCTCCTACACCTTGAAAGTGGCCAATGCTCGCTTTGGGGGCTTCTCCAAACTACTTTTTCGTTGGAAAGGGAGCATCTACAAGCTGCTCTACAAGGAGTTCATTGTCTTCGTCTTGCTTTACGGAATGCTAAGTGTCATCTACCGGTAAGTTGGCAACACCCTGTTTAATGGAATGAAACCTCTCCAGGGGGACATAGTCAAAGATGTCTGAAATGGTTGAAGAACTTAAATTGCTGTTCTTTTTTTCCTTTTCTTTTTTTGGAAGCTTTCAATGTTGTGGAACTTTTGCTCTCAATTTTCAGAGCTTCATTACCAATCTGCCTGCCCCCCTTTAAACCAACTTCAGAATTAGACTGTTTAGCGGGGAGGAAGGCTCCCAGGGGTGACTTTCCTGCAGGGCTTTTCTCTCCATTACAATTGCATTCCACTCAGCCCACCAGGTCATTTCCATGGGGATGACTCTCCAGGCTTTCTTCCCATCACAATCATGCTCTTTCCAGACCACCAAATGGGCTGCATGGAGCACCAAATACATGGTGCTCCCCACCCCGTCAGCCCTGGAGCAAAATTTGGCAGTGCGCAAGGGGCAAATTTGGCTGTGGGAGCTCAGACTGAATACCTGCAATGGGCTGCACAGATGGCCTGCAAAGAGCTATGGGTTGCCCTCGTGTGTTTTTAATATTGTGTTTTTAATATTTTGTTGGGAGCCACCCAGACTGGGCCAACCAAGTCAGATGGGAGACATATAAATAAAATAATAGTAATAGTAATCATTCTAGTAAATAAATCAAATTGTTCTAACATTCAGGATAATCTGTTTCCCCTGAACATTATTAGTTGGCCAGGATGGGTGAGTGGGGTATTGTTGGATTCTGCTGAGAAGGGTAGAGCTTAGACTACAGAGACTGCCACATTTATGCCTAGATGCTCATGCCCTGCAACCCATAAATGACTTAGGCCGCAAATATCTGAAAGACCACCACTGTCCTTACAGACTTGATGGAGTGTTTAGATCAGCAGAGAGTCCTCTTGGTAGGGCTTTGAGGGGTGCCACCTTCCCAAGAAGGCATTATCTGTAGCAGCCCCTAAGTTGTGGTGGTCCCACCCCACAAGGGTGTTGCTGGCATGTTCTTTATATAGCTCTTAGCAAATGCTGAAGATACACCTCTGTACCCTGGCCTTTGATACCAGTGCTGTGTATTTTGGGGACCTACCCTATTCCTGTAACTGCAATTTGTTTTAGCTGTTTTTTGTACAGAATTTTAAATAGTTGTAACCAGCCCTGGGACCTGCTGGTGAAATCTGTTGGCGGTGGTATTAGTGTTGTTGTTGTTGTTTTAATATTCCTTGAATCCTATTGTTTGCCATAGTGACAGTTATTTTGGTACTTAACCAAGCAGAGGGATTGCTTTGGCAGCGACAGAGAAGAGCCCTGGCTCCTGTTTGATTGAAGAAGAATGTTTATACCATGAGAGAGTTCAAGCCTGTTATTCTTCCCCATTTCCTGTAGGCACCTTCTGAATGTGGATCAGAAACGTCTCTTTGCAAAGGTGGCTGAATACTGCAACCGCTCCACTGACCTCATCCCTCTGTCCTTTGTGCTAGGTATGATTATGTACCTGCTCTTGACAGGAGGCCTTCTTGCTATGGTTTCTTGATTGCTTGCTTTAATTAAGGCCAGATGCATGCAATTGGCAAAAGCCCCTTTAATCTTTCGATTGCACAGAATCCCAAATTATTTCCCATTGGGAGGTACCACAAATCAGTGGCAGAGCTCATGGTATGCATCCAGGAGTGAATGAGGAGTCAGGTGATCTGAAGGACTTTTGCCATAGACCACTCTAAAAGCCTTGCTCTGAATTACTGTGGAGGCTGACCCTGGCGTTTGTGTGTGTGTGTGAAAGTGAGATTAATGCAGCAAACACCACACCACGAAAAAAGAATTGTGAGTGGTGTCACAAAATGAAAAAAGGGAAGTGAAAAAGTAGGAGATGGATAATTAAAATTGAAAAGGAAGTGACAGCTTGACAGGTGAGAGAGTTTGTGTCTAAATGATGTACAGCTAGGGCTGCAAAAATGCATAATGAGCACGCCTGACTCTCCTGAGTAAACAGACCTAGTTTTCCCATTAGAACAAAGAGTCTATATCAGAAATGCAAGCCTAAATTGATCTGCTTAAAAATGATTTCCTTGTGAATTTTCATTGCCTTTGCAAAACTTTACTGTAAAAGGCACTGGAAGGAGTAAACAATGACTCTCCACGCAAGCCAGGTGTTCTTTCGAGCTTCCAAGAAGCCTATATCATGCCATAGCAAGCATTGGAAAGGAAGGGTAAGAGGGGACAACCCTTCTATTAGGCAGATGGGGGAGCTGCCTCAAGCAGAAGATGCTGAGGACTAAGGACCAGAGGTGAGGTGTTGGAAGGCAGAGATCTGTGTGTACCATGGGGCCTGCCCTGCACTTCCTAAGCTAGCCTTCAGGCATGGTTGAGGTTGCTGGCACATCAGTTGTCAACTCCATTTCTCTACATGCAATATGCAGGTGGGGTGGGAAAGAGGAACCCTCTTGGTTCTTTGCCTGGATATGAAACATACCATTTCCCCTCTCATAGGAAAGCTGCAAGAAGGGAAAATGGGAGGGCAGGGGGAAACCCAGTGGTTTTGAATGTGTTGATCTTTTGTTTATATGTGCAAATCTAGATAAGAGCAAGGGCTGGTTTTGCCTCCATGCCTGCCAGAATCCCTGAATATAGATAAATATAACTCTTTGCACTTCCCTGTTTTGTATGGCTGCTGTTTGGTTTTTGACTCAGCCACAGCCTGAAAAATGTAACAGAGTGAAATTTCAGCAGATAATATCAGTACACAATTGAAGTTTATGACAAATCCTAAGCACCTGGCAATTTCATAGAGAAATGGTTCCCACCATTAACATGTGTGGACTCTTTGAAGGATTTTTGTAAATAAACTGCCTCTAAATTGTGATTGCAGACTTCTGCATTAAGTATTAAAGAATTTTATTTACCTAACAAGAAATAGCAAGCTATGAGGTACACAGTATGCTGAAACTTTTCATTACCAAATTCTAAATGTAAAAAATAATTTGACAACTTCATAAATCTTTAGTTTTGTAGCTTTCATAAATGTTTTTGCTTCTTTTTTGTAAAGATGACCAAACAACAAAAAGGGGAGTGGAATTTTGTCTTGTGTCATACAGATAACTTCTTTAACAATTCCTCAACAAAATTATTTGACAAGTTAACCAACTTCTAGAGCTCAAATGGGTAGAATGTTTCTGGTCTCAGTGCCAACATGCTAAAATGGCAGCAGTTCATTATGCCTGATGACCTTGCCTCATGCTTTCTCACTGTTTCCAAGTCCTCATCCCTCATCCCTGCTAATGCCCCTTCCACCTCTCTCTCTGGGCAGGTTTCTATGTCACACTGATTGTGAACCGCTGGTGGGCGCAGTATACCAGCATTCCTCTGCCAGACCAGCTCATGTGCGTCATTTCCAGCAATGTGCATGGGAAGGATGACAAGGGCCGCATCTTGCGCCGCACTCTCATCCGTTACGCCAACCTCTCCTCTGTGCTCATCCTGCGCTCGGTCAGTGCTAGAGTCCTTAAGAGATTCCCCACTATGGACCACTTAGTTGAAGCTGGTGAGTTTAACTTGGAGAAATGACCAGGATGGTCTGGGAGTCTACCTTTATTAGTCTTTCTAAGGTGCCACAGGGATCAAGAGATTATTCCACTAGAATTTATTAGGACTGGTGGCCCCCAAGGCTCTTCCCAGTATCAAGGAGGAGATGGAAAGGTAGTTCTCCAACTTTCCATTGCTCTCTTGCAGGTTTCATGACACAAGATGAACGCAAGAAGTTTGAGAGTCACCACTCAGACTTCAACAAGTATTGGATCCCTTGTGTGTGGTTCACTAATCTAGCAGCCCAAGCCAGGCGGGAAGGAAGGGTCCGGGATGACGTGGCACTCAGATTGCTCATAGATGTAAGTTGAAGCAACAGGGGAGGTGGCTGCTAGCTGGCAACCTTTAACCAACCAGCTCCTTGTTCTGCACTACCTGGCAGGGTTGTGTTTTTCTTCTTTCTTTCCATCCTTGCTTGCTTAGACTCAGTGTTCGGCAATGGAGAATTTAAAGTGGAATGCGGCTAAAATATTTTACATATGTGAGACTTCTTTTTTGTTCCTTCCAGTACTAGGTGTCTGGCAATTCTCCCTGGGGAGTACTGTAGAAAAGGCCCATTCTCATGTTGCCACCCTCTGGACCTCTCTTGGAAGGGGCGCATGAAGAGGGGCCTCATGATGATTGCTGAGTCTGGGTCAGTTCATATGGGGAGAGGTGATCCTTGAGGTATTGCAGCCTGTGTGCTTCAAAAAAAGGCAGTACAGTACTCACACCATTCTTTTAAACCACTATTAGACAACTTTTTGAAAGTTCTTTCTTATTTAGAACAATAAGAACAAAAATGGTTGGGAGATACAGTTAAGAAAAACAGGAGTGCTAGACCATCTGATAGCTGTACATATAATACCCAGAATTAGGTAATACAAAAGTGAATTCCACAACTTGCAGTTATGAGTTCAAAATTTCATGCATTGGAGCATTGTGATTTGCTTTAACGTAAGTGATTAATTCCCACCAAATGGCATAGAGCACTCTTATACTGCTTTCACAGTCATGCCTTTCCCTCAAAGAACCCTTAATAGACTACAGTTCCCAGGATTTTCCATGGCTATTAAAGAGAAATGAGTGCTTTAAATGCATGGTTTGGGTGTGGCCTCGGACTACTTTAGCTAGTGCTTATTTCTCAGCCCAATTGAAAAAGCAAAGTATTATCAGTTTTAACAATATTGACAGGCGGAAAGGTGGTTTAGGAGGCTTGGGATTTCACACTCAAGAAGTGAGCATTGCTTTACCAGCTATGCAAACGTGAAATAACCACCTGTCTTTCTCTGTCTAGGAACTGAACCTCTACCGCTCCAAATGCAGCATGCTTTTCCACTATGACTGGATAAGCATCCCCTTGGTGTACACACAGGTGAGCAAGGAGCACTCCACATCCTCTGGATACTCTTGCACGTCTCAATGCTCATCCTCTCAGTAGCAGTTTTGTTCCTATGAGTAGACTAAAGGTTACTTTTCCCACACACTTTCTAAATCTGTCTCTCTTGGTGCATCTCCACAGCACAACTCTACTTAGCTTTACTTCACATCTCATTTTTTTATTGCAGAAGAAAGGAACAAGTTTCCAGCTCCAAAATATTTGATGTTCATTGGGAAACAGCTGACTAACAAGCTAGGAAATAGATCAGTTTGTGAAAGTGCCAGCTTAATTGTTTTTGAATTGGTAGGGTGCGCAGGACATGCTAGCACATAATATGCAGATCTCCTGTACTATAGGAGAATGTTTTGGTTTCTGCAATGAAAAGCATAGTTCCATGATGCTCTCTTGAAACCCTGGCAAACGTTTAACAGCCGCTTCTCCACAGGTGGTCACCATCGCCGTCTATTCCTTCTTTGCTTTGTGTGTGATTGGGCGTCAGTTCCTACAACCTGTGGACCAAAGTCAAAACAAAACAATGACAAAAAAAGATGAGGACCTAGATCTGTATGTTCCCTTACCCACTCTTCTACAGTTCTTCTTCTATGCTGGTTGGCTGAAGGTGAGGATTTTGGCTCCCATTTATAAGATATGGGGTGCTGAGACAGAGTTGCTGTGAGCATCAATGGGTCCCATGCATTGTTTGAACCAGATGGGAAGATCCAGGGGTTCAAGAGGCTGTTGCCACCTGCAGATTCTGTCCCTTCTGGATTTTACAGTGTTGTAAAGAGAAGTGGGCTGTGGGTGTTCTCCCTTTCCAGCCTTGATTCCACTCTCCCTGCCGTAGAGTCGGCATCCTGACTGAGCATGTGCAGTCCTCGTTGGGCTGGTTTATTGCGGTCCCTCCCCTGAAGGTCTTTTAAACCTTTGCACACTGTAAGGTTCCCCCAGCCTGCTGTTACCTCTCCTTGTAGCAGGGTGGTGATGATTTGCCTATATAAACAACACTGACAGCCTAAATGCTGGAAATAAAGGGAGCAAAGACTTGCAACAGAAGGTGCAAGTCAGATGCTCACCTGAAGAAGTAAACTGTTCTGATTGTGGATGCTCAGTCCCCAGCCTTTCTGTTGAGTGGGGAAGATCTGCAGAGGACTTCTGCTTGTGCCCGCTGGAGTAGAATCCTCCACAAGATCAAGGACCCCAGTAAATCTCAATGGTGGAGGTTTCATGCATGTGGGGATACTGAAGGTAAAGATTGCATATGCAACACGCCAGCCACCCCATTCAGAGTTTGAACATTTGTGTGTTCAGGCATGAACATGGCTAAAATACAGCAGCATCCACTGTTCTGGATTGCATGCACTATGTTTTTTGTGTGTGTGTGTGTGTGTGCACGCATGCACATATACTGCCATTGTGGATATGGAAGAACCAGCACCCAAAGAACTGGCAAGCGTATTAGTATATGCAACACAGCAGCTCAGCTACCTCTTTAATGCTTTTTAATCACATCAACGGGATGCGGGTGGTGCTGTGGGTTAAACCAGAGCCTAGGGCTTTCCGATCAAGTCGGTGGTTCAAATCCCCACGACAGGGTGAGCTCCCGTTGCTTGGTCCCTGCTCCTGGCAACCTAGCAGCTCGAAAGCACATCAAAGTGCAAGTAAATAGGTACTGCTCCGGCAGGAAGGTAAACAGTGTTTCTGTGTGCTGCTCTGGTTCACATGACCTGGAAGCTGTATGCTGGCTCCCTCGGCCAATAAAGTGAGATGAGCGCCGCAACCCGTTGTCCGCGACTGGACCTAATGGTCAGGGGTCCCTTTACTTTACCTTTAATCACATCAAAGCAGAATGCTTTGGAATGTTTGTCTCTGTTTTCCTGAGGGTGCCATCGGCAGTGAAGACATGCTAGACAAGACTGTGCTTAGAAGGGCTGCCAGCTAAAATTTACAAAAAAGGATAGCTCTAATGACACTCAGCTGCCTCCCACTTTCAAATACGGCATATTCATATGGTACACCTTTCTTTTCCTATAGGTGGCAGAGCAGATAATTAATCCCTTTGGAGAGGATGACGATGACTTTGAAACTAACAAACTGATAGACAGGAACCTTCAAGTGAGTCTTAAAATGAAGGGCTAGGAGGGAAAATATGCTAGTCACACTTCACACAAGTATATGCAGCATACAACTTGGCATCCTGGGTGTTTGGGTATTTTTTAAAATGCTTAATGACTGCCATGCTAGCCTGAAAAATCTGGTAAGCTATTTGTCATCTATACTGTTCTACCTCTGTGTATACTGTACCTCCCTTCCCACTTCTGCTATTCTAGCCTTTATCTTTCTCTAAACTTTTTATGCAAAGCAATGGATGCAAAGAATCAATTTTTTACCTGCATGCTGAATATAGGCCCCTGAATATTTCATTTGTCTATTAATGCTCCCCTTCCCACTTTTGACAGGATACTTTCTTTGATAGTACACAGGATCCTCTTGTAGGCGTGGACATAACCCAGTTCACCTTTTATTGGGACAACCAATTGGCTTACTTCAAATCTCCATTAACACAGGAAAAGTGGCATTTAGTGAGGTGATATGTCCTTTTTGTAGTATCATGTGGGGCACTCTCTGATCATGTTTATTGGATCTTGTTTTCTTTCTGGTTATTAACTGATTTTTGTTTGCATTTTACAGATTTGCAAGTCACATGAGACTTTTTGCACAAAGCAAATAAATGTTCTTTTGATACTTTTTCCTATTGAGAACCTTGTGTTAAAGCACAATTGTAATTAAAGCAATTACAAGTCTTATGCAGGTCTCCTTTGGTGAGAGAAATACTCCTTTGTCTGCTCAGGTGTCTTTGCTTTCGGTGGATGACATGTATCAGAACTTACCACCAACTGGAAAAGACAAATACTGGAATGAATCTACAGCTCAGCCCCCATACACAATGGCCACAGTGGCGGAGACCTTGAAACCTTCCTTCATGGGTTCTACCTTTGACATGCGGTAAGTTCAGCTATGTTGCCATGGCAAAAGGCTGACAACCTGAGCCTGGCAATGTTGCCAGATACTATCTTTCCCATCAGCTATAAGGGAGGGGACCATTTTCCTGGATTGCATTTTACCACCTCAGCCTTTACTTATAGAGCTTTGATTAACAATTAGCCCTGAATCCAGTGTCAAGAGGGAGTACTGTATTTGCACAATGCATAGTGAACACAGGATGCATACTGTGAGCAACAGGGCCACACCCAAAAATGGCAAAGTGGCCTAACCCAAATCATGGTTAGATACAGGCCCAACCACTTTTTAGATACAAGAACCTACAACAATATCAGATAATTTGGTAATATTGAATGAATGCATCCACCCCAATAATGCTGTCACATCATTTTCCTTTGAATTTTATTTTGTAGTAGGAAATCTGACCATTCTGATGGTATAGACCAATTTCAGTGTTACAATCAGGTGTATGTTTACTTTACCCAGTCTGTTCCCCTTCTGCAGGATGAGCGATGACCCAGAGCAGAGCCAGCAGGTGGAAGCATCACCCAGCATGAGCCGCATTCAGACTCCCCTGCTCAACCGCTTCCTTACTGCAGCTGCCTCTCCTGCAGTCAGCCTCAAAAATTTTGGCAAGGGCAGTCGGATTCAGCATTCCCAGCTACTGCGCCTAAGGACAGAGGGCACCTTCCCCTCTTCCAGCCCCAGCTTCTACCGCAGGGAAGATCCTGAAGCAGTTGGTCGCATTGACGAAGAAGACATGGAGGACGAAGAGACCAGACTTAGTGAAACCTCCTCCCCTGGCTTCCACCTCAAAGTCCCCCATAAGAACACAAACGCTGAGATTTTGAGAAAGGAGCTGCCCAGCATTACAGTGGTGGAGCCCCCAGATGAGATCAGTATCAGTGACCAGCCATCTAGCTAAGGCCCACTAGCATGGCCTTTTAAGAAAGGATTTAGGACTAATGCTCCACTCAAGCCACATAGTTTCTCTTGTACTGGACCCATCCAAACATGCATACATGAAGGGATAAAAACACTACTAATGCCAAAGATTTGCAGCTGCCCATTCTCATACTGAAAGCCACGTACTCAAGAAATAACTCAAGACAACTGTCTATGGGTAGGAACAATATAAGGATTTGAAATATTTGTTTAGCCCAACCACATGCTGCAAAGCAGTGCTTCCACACTGCAATTACTTTGTGGGTCCTGAAATAGGAAGAAAGTACTGACATATGCACACACAAACAAACATCCTTTCACCTAGCAGAGTTGTCCTTGAACAGATAAAAAAAAAGTTTGAATGAACAGGTACTTGCAGTGATGCAGCTTTTTTGAATCAGCACTCAATTGAAGATTTGATTTGTTTGAAAAATATAAATTAAACTAAATCTAAGAAGTTTGTTTTACATGCTATAAAGATAGCTGAAAGGTTTTTTCAATAGAGAAATGTGTGTGGTTAAACTGAAATATTGGGAGGAAATTCTAGGGAAGCACAATGAAACAAATTCAAAGCTTACTTTCAAAATGTTTATTTTAAGGCTGCAATCCTGTACAGGATTGCACTATCCCTCCTATTAGTATAAATATGCATATTTACTGTATATTCTGGTGTATAAGACTACTTTTTAATCCAGGGAAATCTTCTCAAAAGTCGGGGGTCGTCTTATACGCCGGGTGGAGAATCTGCGGTCGAGTATATCTCAAACTCTATATTTTAACTGGAAAAGTTGGGGGTCATCTTATACGCCGGAAAATATGGTATTAGTAAACAGGTCAATGGGGCTTACTTGTTAGTAAGCATATTTTAGAGTGCTGCCTGAAAAGGGGCTATGAAGGCATTGATATCTGACCATATGAATGCCTAAAGAGCTATACAGTACACACAGAATACTTTTCTTAGGATAATCTCCTGAATAAGTTAATTCCAACTTTGATTTTAAACTATTATTGTATCCATTCCAGTTGCATATTGTTCAGTCATTATCATACCAATTTTATGATCAATGCAGTTCCAAAAGTGGCAAATATGGGTGTTGCACGTCTGACTGGCTGCTGTACAGTCAAAAAGCAGAGTGCAACCTGGTGACATACATGTGCACTCACCATTCTAGGCTCCACACCCATAAAAATCTTACATCTGTTTGTAAGGTTACATGTTGCCCACCCCTCAAATTTTAGTGGTGGGATGAGCACTGTATCTAGCTGCATAATAATTATTTATTATTTATACCCCGCCCATCTGGCTAGGCATATGCTTTCTGCAGTTATGTGGAAGTCTTACCATCTCAGATAAAAATGTAACTGTTAGAAGATAGTATTGTTCCCAGCCTTCGAAAGGACCAGACCTTTGGAAAGAGGCCTGGTCCTTCTGCTAGAAGGGAGTTAATCTTGCACTGGAATGAGACCAGAATGTCACGAAGAAGACAATCCAGACACTTAGCAGTGCACCGGTTTTGTCGCTACATGTAGTACTAATCATGTAAAAAATGCAACTAACAGCTTCCAATTTTGGCAGTTCAACTGCCAACAATGCAACAAACTCAACTCATCAATAATTTTCTCAGCTTTCATTCATTAATACCCTGTGCACATACCTAATCATTAGAAATGTATGCTATGCATTGAAGACTCTGAAAATCTGTTCTCCATGGGGCCACCAAAAGCAGGATATTTGAAGTGCACACTACAAAGCTCATGTTGCAAGTGAACTGGGAGAACAAATAGCACACAACACAGCTGTGCTGCTAACATTTATAGTGCCATAATGTATAATGACAGTTCAACCCTATTCAGGAAAACTTAACAGTTATTAGCTTTAGAACAGACAACGCTATCAAGTCAAACAATTTTAACTCATTTTTTTTTTAAAAAAACTTCCATACAAGCATATTTAGTGTGAATGCACTAGCTCCCAAACAGGAGGTTGCAACTGCTCCTTGGGCTTTTAATATTAATGTAGCACAGCAGCTAAGCAAATGTCTGGCTTAGTATTTTGTCCAAACCCAAGATCCTGGTTAATGTCTCTCCTCAACCACAACCTGTAACCACAGGACAAACCTTGGCTACAGATCATGGTTAACGAGAAGAAACCCTAACTAGGATCCCAGGCTCAGAAGACATATTAAGACAAACCTTGCATTAGCTTTCATCCCATAGCACTTAAAAATCCTGGGAAAAAGCAAAGTAGGTGTGAGCTCCTCGCCAGCAACCAACACGTTCACATGGTCACAGTAAACCATAACCAAGTCTTAGCCTCACTGTCCATAAATAATCACATCAATCATTTATACAAGACTCTGTAGGTATTTATTCAGCACATTAGATACAGTGACTGTTTATTTGCCTTTCCTGGCTTTGATCTTCCTCAGGTAGAATTCTAGTTCCTTGCCTTCCAGAAGATATCCATCTGCTCGACCACACTGCCCAGGTCGGGAGGCAATACAAGCTGCAAAATGAAATCGTATTAGAAATGGGGAAATATCAAGTAAGAACTGAGCTGCTTTTCCCTGCGTAATGTACTTCTTGCCAGTCTTTCATGCTAGGACATCATCGCTAACCTCAGGAGACAAAGCAATTTAATGCTAATGAACCCATCTTTTTCCCAAATTGGGGTGGGTGGATCATACCATCTCCCCTCCCCAAGTTGCAAAGCCTAAGGAACCACCAAAACCATCCTGATGAAGCCACCTTCAGAATTTGAATTGTCACCACTTGCATTCAGCAGCAGAACTGGACAAAGTTTTCGTCACAAGGCCAACTTCAAAACACCAGGGAACAAGATGTTGCCTGCCACTTGAATGGCTTTACACATGTGGCAATCGTGGTTGAGAAAAGCCTGTAACGCTTTTCTAGTACAGTCTCTCAGCTTTTGCCAACTACTATTCCAAGAGTTGAATGAGCAAATCAGCAATGCAAAGTCAGATTTGCTGAATTAGTACCATAGTTTCCAGGAACCCAGAAAGTAATAAAATGCAACTTTATAATAACGATAAGGTAAACAGCATCCGCCCACCACAGCACCTAGGCTACTGGCAAACAGAGCACCCTTCTCGGTTTCAGAGTCTCACCAAGTAGCTTCCCTTGTTGGAACTGTTCTTCCAGAAGACTACTAATCTTGGCATTCTTTTTTCTTTCATCATACTTCTTCTGAATTTTCTTTGAACGCTTCTTGTTTAAGATTTCTTCTTCCTCAGGAGTCTGGAACAAGTGCAGAAGCATGTGAATAGAACTGGAGTTCAACTGGTAGTCAGTTCCCATAATTTCACCCATTTAATGATTATGTAATTGGTTTTTGTATACAATGTAGATGCCTCATTTGGCATTAAGCAGTATATAAATTACTACCAAGTGATTGAAGGCGCTTGAATGAGCTGGGAATGTTTAGCCTGGAAAAGAGGAGACTGAGAGGAGATAGCCATCTTCAAATATCTTAAGGGCTGTGACATGGAGGAGGGAGCATGCTTGTTTTCTCCTGCTCTGGAGGGTAGGATTCAAACCAATGGCTTCAAGTTCCAAGAAAGGAGACTAAACATTCAGAAAAACTTTCTGACAGTAAGAGCTGTTCAGTAGTGATGTGGTGGACTCTCCTTCCTTGGAGGTTTTTAAACAGAGGTTGGATGGTCATCTGTCATGGATGCTTTAGCTGAGATTCCTGCATTGCAGGGGGTTGGACAAGGTGACCCTTGGGGTCCCTTCCAACTCTTAAGATTCTATGATTACAATATTGAGGATCAGAGCCTGGCCAAGTGACAAGTAACAGAAAGAGCCAGTACCAGCACTGTGTACATTAAGAATTCATTTAACTTTCTGCATTTTTTAATTCAAAACATCTGTACCCATATCAGCAAAGAGATGCTGTAATTAGACAAGAACCATCAATGGAGGGTGGTCAGATGTCTTCTTCAGATTAATGTCTGTCATCGCTCTCCATTCAGCAGCAGAACTGGACAAAGGTATCCTCACCAGAAGACAGAAGAACCCTAAACTCTAGGGCATAGTGGCTGAACACTTAACAATTAAAAAGCACAGGACAACCATCTGCCTCTGCAGGCCCACTTAATACATACCAACTTGGCACCCTTTTTGCGCCCGAGTGGCAAGGCATAGTGGGCTTCATACCACTGTCGGTATGGTGTGCTGTCAATGAGGACAATGCAATTTTTGACCAGGGTCTTTGTGCGCACCAACTCATTGTTAGATGCATTGTACACTACGTCAATGATTCTGGTTTTGCGGGTACAGCCTGTAAAGAGAAGAGCTCATGTTACAAATTTCAAGAGCAAAATACAAATCCATGGCAAAAGAGCCTCTCATGTACATAAAAATGATTGGCCCCGAAATCCCCTTGGAGGTTGAAGTTTGCAGGATCTGTACAGCTTCTGCTTTAAAAATACAGCTATGAAGTTTCTATCGCATCTACTTTTAAACACCCATTTAAAGATTATGAGGAAAATTGGAATTTGCATACTACAATTTGGAAAGAATTTCCCCAGAACCTAGTTTAACCAACCCACTCTTTCTGCAAACCTCAACTTTAAAAAACAATATAATCTGTTACAGTGCAGCACCATAGGGAAGGAGCATTTTCTGCACCACTACTATAAGACAAAACAATAGCATAGAAGCAGCCCTAGAAATGTGCAGTATTTCCCGATTACAGTAGAACAACTTATCCCTTTCTGTGACAGGCAAATGCTTTACAAGCAACTCCCTGTCTGTGAATGGGTTGCGTTCTGGGTCTTCACACGTTGGCACAGCGCACTTAAGCCCACCCCGTCCCCTTCCAGGTTGAAAACAACCCACATGTTGAAGGTTCCACATCAACTGAACGTGCGCCTGTACCTTCTGTTTTTAAATTTATGATTACCTTTTGCCTTTGGAAGATATTCTGGAATATTGGTCATAAGCCAATGGTCTACAATCAATTAATGAAAAGGTGTGTTCCAATTGCCCATCTGCACAAAATTTTAATGATCAAGTTCAATATTAAATATGGAATAGTGGAAATACAGAATCTGCAATCAAGCAAATAATCTCCACCAATTAGAAAAAGATAGTAACAAGATTGTAATCTGACACTCAATGTACACCCAATATTTGATTTTCACTGCAGGGGATTTTCTTTGCCTGCTACAGTCTCTGTAGCCACAAAATGTTTAAGCAAGGCCTCCCCCCTTCTTGTCCCTTGGTCACAGAATTGAAGTTTTTCAATCCATCTTTAACATCTCACAACATTACTCAATGTTAATAAAATTCTTGGAAAAATACACCTCAAACGTAGTATACAAACAATTTTGTTTCCCCTTTAAATTTACATAACTGCCCTTGAAGCTACAATGCACTCACTCAGGGTAACTATGACACTGCCATCACCAAGAGTTTAGGAATTCACCAAAACTCTCTTAAGGTCAAAGTTATCATCACTGTTCTCTTGTTTTAGCTTCCAGGTCACTAGTATGTAACACCCTAGCTAATGCCACACAGAGGAGCCACTTTGCACTTACATTCAGACCCCCAAGAGAAGTTTCCAACATCGAGACGCAGAGCACGATATTTTTTATTCCCTCCACGTACCCTTACTGTGTGAATTCTCCTAGGGCCAATCTACAACAAAACATAACAGACTGGGTCAAACCACATGGATACACAGCATTAAAATCTTCTTACAAATACTCAAACCACATGGCAACACGGTCAGTGTAACTATGACAACCCCTAGCATTGGTGAGTGCAACAATGACCAAAACGGTCTAGCACCCACCTAAGGTGTAGCTCTCATCACTCCAGTTGCCTCCCATTACAAATATAATGGTTCAGATCTAATTATTTATGCAACTACTCCAGCACACCAGACTTTGGACTTGTGTTTAACTCCCCATGCTGCACTATGGAGTCTAAGGGGAAATTCAGACGCAATTTGTGAAATGGCACATTTGTGGTGTGCTTCAGTTGCTTGAAGTCAAGCCTCCCATCAAGAGTGCCCGTGCACTTGAATGCACACAAAGTAGATTGGATCCTGGTCCATACATAGAAGTACAAGAAAGGAATTGCTGCATGCTACTCGCAGTTAGAAAAATAAACTCTGGAGAACAGTTACTACTGGGAAATTCAGGGGCACACTTTTATTAAGTTATAATTTATGAGTTTTACTCTGAATATAGTCTAATTGTTGCACATTCATACTGCTTCCAGGCCAAGCACACAAAAATAGATTAATATCTTTTATAACATAAACCTCCTTTATAGCATGAACCTTTGATGACTCTAAACTAGGATAATCCCATACGATCAGCGTTTTAAAGTGTGCTCTTTCAGGTTACTCAAGAACAAAGCACCCCTTCAACGAATACTGAGGGGTCCTGAGCTGTGCATGGAGGTCTCAAGTACAGTACTTCAAAAACATATATATGCTTTCTAATTTAAACAGGAATTTTGCAGTCATAAGCTGAGCATCAAAAACACAAAGAGGCAGCTAGCTGCACAAGTAATTATTCGCTAGAGAGCTACAAGCACATACTTTGGTATTGGCAGGGGGTCGTCCCAACTCATACTTCCTCTTCTTGTGGTAGGGCTTTCGCTTTCCCCCGGTCTTGCGGCGCTTGTGCCAGTTGTCCCTGGAGATACCTGAGCGGACAGAACAAAAGCCAAATGGTGAAGACGAGCGCGCGACACAGAGCAGGGCCTTTTCACCTCAGCCGACTGCAAGAGTTCCTTATGCCCAGAGTTACTCAGCTCTCCAAGGTAAAAAATGTTTCCGCACGGGATTCTCGGTGGAAGATGCTTCATCACAGCAACACGGGGCAAAGGAACGCGAAGGGGGCCCTTGGCCAGCGCGAGTGGGAGGCCGCTTCCCGCAGACTCTTCCTCCAGGGTAGGCAGCCAACGCGTCAAGATGGCAAAGGCACGCAGGCCCAGGCACAACCTGCGACCGAGGCGGGGCCCAACCATGAAAGCGGCAAAAATGAGCCACCGGCCCAAATAGACCCTGCATTGAATCGTGCAAACGCCCCCGTCCCCCATTACTTGAGCTGCATCCCCGCTGGATCAACCACCTGGCCGGATGGAAACGGATGGAAAGACCTCACTCTCCAGTCTCCGAAGCTACTCACCCATCCTTCTCCGGAGGCGCCGACTGCAAAGAGAAGGCCGCAAAGCACCACGGGGCGGTTTGTTGCCCGTCAAATCTCGCGATGCCTTTTGCGTGAGCTCAGCGCGTCCTCTGGCGTCTGAACGTCATCGAAGTGAGACGCGCCTGCGCGGTTGGCGAAGGAAGCGACCGCGGCAAAGACAAGAATCGAAGTGTGTCCGAGGGCAGGTATCCGCGGAGGAGAATGAGCTATTTGTACCCAGCCATGGATGACCGCTCCACGGCGCATTAACGGTGACTTCTGTGCTTTGGTACTCTGCGCAGGTATGTTACTGGCCCCAAGCAAACGCGTAGGAAGGTTTCTCCACTTGCAGTAGCTGTAGAAAAGGGAGCTTCTCGCACGTGCTGTTTTCCGCAGCTCTGCAGCCATGACAGGCAAGCTAAGCCTGCTAATGTTCCCTCTCCTGCATGACCGTTAAAAAAATACACGGGCTCTTGTAAAATAATTGTATCCGGTAGTTTTAAAAATACTCACGCAACGAAACGGAAAGGCAGAATTAACACAAAATTTAGGTGGTACCAACTACGCCTATCCTTCAGTTTGATACGACATTGACGACAATGGCATACAGTGAAGGGTTGTAACAGTCTGAGAAAGATGGAAACCAGAACATTTGGAATAGGCTAGTGCTGATCTCAAAAGTAATACTACTTGAATTAAAAACTAGGATTTCTCAACAAATCTTACTCCAATCACATTATCCCCCCACGACAAATGCTAAATTAGATACGAAGGAACATCAGTTATAACTATTATAAGGGTATCTTCTCTAAATTTGGGCTTTGCGTAGATACCGGTATGTCAAAAACCCACTACGCCCCATACACACACACACACACACACACACACACAAAAACACACGCACATTGAAGACAATGCTTTATACATCTAACAAATGGGCTCTAGTTTATGAAAGCATGTACCACAATAAATCTGCTTTAGATTGTCAATGCAGGAAAGCCAGTATTTCATCATAGATTCAGAGTTGGATGGGACCTTGAAGTTCAACTCTTTGGTGATGCAGAAAATCTACAAAATCTCAAACAGACCCAAGATTTGGTTAGGAAAAAACCCAATACCCCATTCTAATCCTCCACTGTGCATGAATACTAACATGAGCCAGATTCTTCAGAAATGTCACCTGTGTTTTGCCAAGCAAACAACAGTCATATCTCCAGCTGAGAGTCTAGTCATGTCATATCAATACCGCTCTAGGAAAGTTCCGGATTTTACTATGCAACTCCTGCAACCTAGTTGAAATTAATTTGAAAGGAGTTGATAAATGTTTAAGTACATGTGAACCTATGTAGCCATCCTACATGTTCAGCTAAGAGTATTTTTTATTACAGTAGTCCAGTCACAAGAAATGTTATCCTTTGGCGAGTCAGCATTCCTCTGCTGTTACCTGAACATGCGATTGAGAGTACAGTACTTAAAGCAGATGATTTCTGCATATCGGCAAGCAGAGGATACAGTCTCCTATGGTGGCTGTATATATAAGTTGCCTGTTGTATGTTGATTCATAATATATTCCTGCTATTTCTGCAAATTAAATATTTTGGTTGTTCATGTTGAATCTGATGCAAAGGCCCTCATAAGATTGCACATTCCTAGTGAGGTTTTGTTGTTGAATAGCAGGTCCCCATGCTGTATAATGCATTGCTTTTAGAAGTGATCTGCCATGTAGCAATGAGAGTGTTGTTCAGGAAGCTTCAAGTCCAAGGAACTCCTGAGCATAAGGAACTAAGTTATTTGGGTGCAATAATTGTGTCTTTGAATTTTATGAATTGAAGCTGTTTCTAGAGCCTGTGGATTATAATATTTCCCACTTTCCCCCAAGGAACTCGATGTATTTTGCGATTTTATATTGTAAACACCCCGAGACCTGCAGATATAGGGCAGTACACAAATTAAATAAATTGTGTGTGTGTGTGTACTTGGTTCCCCACCCCCTATTTTATCCTCAGAACAACCCTGTGATTAGTCTAGGTTGAGACTGACGCAATGAGTATCAAATTAAAGTAGGTTGAATTCTCTATATTTTCTTCAGTGTATGAACATTAGCATTTCAGTTTAGCCTCTCTCCCTCACTTTAGATGTTAATTTAAATTATGTTCAGTTCTGATAATCTCTGCATTGTAATGTAAAATTGCTCTGCACAGAGAGTTACTCAACATACAGAAAGAGAAGCACAACTATTCAACTGGTACCCCTTGCTTAAAAACCAAATCAGGATTTATTCAAGTTACTCAATACTTTTTTTAAAGCAGGTTCTGTTATATGAAGGCCACAAAAACACAAAATAAGGATAGCCAAATTGCCTTACTTCTATAGTATTTCATGAAAAATGAGACACAGAATTGGCAAACTGATGCAAAATATTTATTCCAAGTTAGTTATCTTTTGTTGCAGTAGTTTTCCCCCTCATACAGACTCAATGTGATAGTCACTTTTTTAAATCTGTAAATAATGTTATCAAAATAATCTTAATCTTTGAAGTCCCACAAAAATTTATATTTTACAATCCACCCTGAATATCAAGGTTGCAAGAACACAAACAATTCCTATATCCAAATATTTTACAGCTGTACCCCCAAAAAAGAAAAAAGAAAAAACCAAACACGCCTGGTTAAGTGATGAAGCTCCCCGAGCCGCCAAAAAACAAAATAAAAAAGTTCCATGTTATTAGCATTAATTTAACACAATTAGAACTTCCATAGCCATTTTGTCATTGACAATGATTGTTTTAGCACATTATTGCCGCACAGCATTTTGCTATGTGGACGGCAGTATGAGAAGCATGTGGCTGCCCAACTCAGTCCCTTACATCCTGCTGCTGATGAGACTGAAACTATGCCTTGCACCAGAAGGCCATGAGTCACCCATCTGCATGGACTGTTCTCTATGAAGCATAGAAGGGCAAAACCAAAAATAAGCCAATAGCTTTCTTCTTTGGGATATAATTCTTTCCCTTGTGCATGAAGTTTTCAACAATAAAAAGAAACTGAACAGACTAGAGACAGAATAAACTCTGCTTCATTTGAACCCCAAACATTTATGTGCTGAACTACAAACTGAGTTTGCTGGGTTGGTTTTGTACTGTGGGTTTTTTGTGCCTATTTTCAGGCATCATCGTCTGAAGTTTCACTGCTACTTGTTTCTGTATCCGACTCCTCAAACTCTGTCTTAAAAGTGCTTCTCCAGTGGGAGAATAGTTGACTGTTGCCACGGCCTTGAAGAAATCCATTCTTCCTAAAGCCATTTCTTCTTAGCTGCAGGAAAGAAAGGAAAATGAATCCATATTTATTTCCCTTTTCCATTCAGAGCTCAAAGCTGAGTACACTCTAATACTATGTACTGTACATATAAAACAAAGTCTATAAAGGCTTGTCCACATGCAAAAAAAAACTGAGTAGACACTGTTGCAGTCATCATCTCACAAGTTTTATGAAATAAAACTGGGAAACAACCAATGCTAGAAGACTGATAACAATATTAAGCACAAAAGCTAAACATACCTGCTCTGACTTTATTTGGAACTCTTTGAGCTCATCCTCTGTGAGGGGAAGGCAATTCTCATCATTTTCAGGGTACTCTTGCCACCCCATTGCTTTCAATAACCTAGCAATTTAAAGGAGATTGGGTGGGTTGAGAAAGAGAGGTTGGATTAACAATGGAAGAAAGACCCACCCTCACCTCACAATGCATACAAAATTGACACGTTTCCTATAGATACCCACCACTGATTTTGACATGAATAGTTAAGTTCTATTTAACAAGCATTGCTAGATGATTCAGCTGCAAAGGAACATGGGATGACTTTATGAAGAAGGACCTAGGTAATGAAAGTAAATGATCTGGTTATGAGGGACTGGGGAATGAAAAAGAAATAAGGCAGGAATGGAGAGCTTTTCTGTGACAGGCCCACTCCCTGAGAAAGAACTGGGCCAGTGATGGGTGAAGCTAGAAGTCAAGTGGATGGGGTTGCCCCCTTCTCCCTCTCAGGTTATAACTGAGTAGGATACACCTCTTGTATTCTTTAATCATTAGTAAGAAAGCAACTATTCTTGAGGAATAGTTTTTTGTGTGTATGCATGCTGACATGCATGTATTAGGTGCTTGTCAGCATGTAAAATCTGAGGGGTGATTTGACTGAAAAATAGAAAGTCCTTTATAAGCAAAATAGTTGTGTCATCTGCCTCTTCCAGAGCAAATGGGAGAAAATGTCTCTTCCCCAACTCACTCTACCTTCTGGCAGCAACATCACTGCCAACAGTGATGGCAAATACACCTTGCTCCCTACTCCTGTTACGAATCATAGAACTGTGGAGTTGGAAGCTATCCCAAGGTTTATCTAGTCCAACTCCCTGCAATGCAGGAATCACACCTAAAGCATCCCTAACAGATAAGGAGCAATTACTCCTATGCCTGCTCTGAGGGAGCAGCACTGCATCAGAGGTTGAGCAGTTACTGGGTAGAGGTTTATGCAGGCCTGATCTAGCTGTGACATTAAATATCTACTGTCGTGCTCAAACAGCTGGGGCAGCGTCAGAGGACTTATTAATTTATTCTACAAAAACATTCTAGCCTTATGTGTGATAGATAGCTGTTAGGGAGTCACCCTTTCCATCACCTTTGAAATAATATGCTTCTGTGCAAAGACACTCCCAGTATATGAGCACCCACTGCAGGATAGCAAAATGGCACACTATGCTGCAAACAATAGAAGCAAAAACTGACAATATCTTGTGTTGGTGATAGAACTTTAAGAAGTTTCAGGTTTTACTTTTACTTCTGACTCTTATTCCACTAATTTATTTACAACGCTGGTAGAAAAATATTTTCCTCAGCAGTCTGTCTTCCCTCTCACCTGTGTTCTGCTTCTAATGAGTGAGAAAGGTTCTCCCCTTCTTCTAAAGGCAGAGAAAGACCATTCTGGTGACAATTCTCTTCCCAGTTTTCCTTTGGTTCTGGTGTGCTGCCATCCTCCATCTGGCAAGGGAGAAAAAAATAAGTCAAATTGCCTGGTGAAGGCTGCTGAGCTAGGTGGACCTTGTATATGTCTAAATTACTCTTAGATCATAGCATAAAAAACAACCACTCTTGTCCTGCTATCTATCCAATCAAAAACACACTTTCTATGGAATAAGCCCAGCAAGACTTCAAAACATGCACAAATTGCTCTGTAAGGAGTATACTTTTGGAAAAAGAATCAATATATACCCAGCCTTCCTGACCATAATTAATACTAACAAATTACATTGTAAAAATATTCTTTTTTTCAAGATCCCTCTATCTAGAAGCTGTAGTTTCTGGAATGTTAAGCAAGTCCTACTGATAAGAACACAATCCAGCAAAGTAAAACCACATGTGCAACAGGGTGCTATGTGTACAATTTTCGAGCCTTGATGCATCCTACAATCAGGATTGTGAATGGGTTCCCAACAAATAACTTAACCATGTATTCTGCATACATCAGATCTGGTCGCACAGACATCTCACAAAGTGCTTAGTTATAACCTTATTGTAACCAATAAGGTCTTTTGCTTCCAAGGTCATTAGCCAGTACTCTTTAATACCTCTATCACCCTTCCTTTCCCAAAAGTAAAAAGACTTTAAAAGCTTCCAATTACCTTAATGTGCTAGTCCAGCACAATTATTTAGGGAGTGGGAGAATGAAAATCTCTATACTTTTTTGTGTTATGCACTTTATATTTCTAAAAATTAAATACAGCTTTATTTGTTGAAAAAACTAGTATATATAGATTAAAAATGAATTTCTGCAATAATAATAATAATAATTTATTATTTATACCCCGCCCATCTGGCTGGGTTTCCCCAGCCACTCTGAGTGGATTTCAACCGAATATTAAAAACAATATAGCATCAAGCATTAAAAACGTCCCTAAACAGGGCCGCCTTCAGTTGTCTTTTAAAAGTAAAATAGTTGCTTATTGCCTTGACATCTGTTGGGAGGGCATTCCAGGGCAGGCACCACCACCAAGAAGGCCCTCTGCCTGGTTCCCTGTAACCTCACTTCTCTCAGTGAGGGACCTGCCAGAAGGCCCTTGGTGCTGGACCTCAGTGTCCGGGCTGGACGATGGGGGTGGAGGCGCTCCTTCAGGTCTACAGGACCGAGGCCGTTTAGGGCTTTAAATGTCAGCACCAACACTTTGAATTGTGCTCGGAAACGTACTGGAAACCGCAAGGGTTATTCGCTAAGTAGACATACTGTGCATGAAGAGGACACATTTTGTTTATGCGAAAACTCACCCTTTAACTACCATTTATCACCTATCTGCACAAGTCAAAGAACAGAACCAAAATTCAAATTCCCATAAAAAGTAGCTGATTACCAGACAAGTCAAGCAACTCATACTCTCATACTTTAACACAGCATTTCATTTCACACTCAAAAATCCCTATCGTTTTAATACTCTAGAAAGAAAAACCAAAACTGCACCCTTACATCCTCCAATTTGTTGCTCTCATGGCGCTCTGGCAACTCCCCATTCCGGTCATCCTTCAAGGCCTTCAAGAACTCACTCTTCTTATCTGTGGTGCGGCGCATCAGCTTTGTCAAGCGAGAGGAGTTTATTTCAATGGGAGGGGTGATGCTGGAGGGACTCTGTAGAGAGAATAAAAATGCTGCAAATCTTCCAGAATTTACTTTTTACCAGAGGGATCCTGTCCTCCCTACCTCATTTCTATTTGTATCATTTAAGCTGAGTGATCATAAGTGTATGTTCACTGATGTTCAAATAATTTCAAATCCAGTTTTTTAATTCAACCTTTCAAGCTTACCTCTTTGGAAGAGGCGAGAACAGAGCCACTGGCCAGTACAGCAGGTTTGGTTACAGACACTGGACTTGTAAAAGCAGAATCACGGCTAGAGGAGAGCGAGCCTGTTTTATGTTCACTTCTGTTAGCTTTCCATTGGCTTGGCTACCATGAGAAGAGAACAAATACAGTAACATTAGGGAGCAAGAAACTGCATAAAAGCAACATCAATAATTAATCTAGTAACTTAATTTTTTGTCTTGCTTAAAACTAGACAGTCACCTTGATTACTATTTATATTTTTGTCAGCAGGCTGAAAAAACTGGCACCAGCCCCATCATGGATCCAGGAAAAGGAGAAGGAAAAGAAAAGTGGTCAGAGTAATGTAGAAAGTTTCCCATCCCCATTTCTACTTGTGACGGGATTTGGCAGGCCTTGCTTATTCCTACAAGGAGGTGAGAAGGTGCAACAGTGGGCAATTAGAATCCCCCTGAATGTGTGCAAATAGAGGGGGCTGCATTTATCCTATAAGACACATGTTGTGCATGGCAATTATATGGTAACACCCTGTGTAAACATTTAAACTGGAGAGAAAGCACTAAGAGTTGAAGACAGGGAAAACAAAAGTAGAAGCCAGGAACAGCTGGGGAGAAAGCATGCAGAACGGGAGTAACGAGGGAACCTGGCACATGTCCCTAAGTCACAAGTAAATAGAGATTGTTGAGAGCTTAATACCAAATGTTCCTGTGTCTACTGGAAAGCTTGGTTGTCATAATGCAGCCCTTCTCAGCAAAGGAGGGAGGGCACATCCTCACATTGGGGAGCGGGGAGAAAGGGAGGGAAGTGCATATAGAACACCAACTCAAGATAACCAGTTTTTTAAAAAAAAAAAAACACTTAACCTTCAACATCAACACCTTATTTCCATTTACATTCTAATAGTATTGTATAGGCTTAGTACAGCACAATTTAATATTTCCCTTAGGTTAGTCAACAGAATGTTAAAACTTCCCCTGCAGTGGTACCTTTACCTTTTACCTGAGTGAACCTATGCATACCTTGGAAGGGGGTGTTGCAGGCTTGGGAACCAGATTTTTGTAGACACTTGGGACAATGGTAGTTGCCTTGTTGCCATTTGAAAGCTGAGGCCCTGGTGACGTAAATGCAGCTGAGAAGGCAGCAGCAGGATCTTCTTTTGAAACCTTTTTGATGACCAGCATCTTGGTAGGTTGCTTGGCACTAGGAGGGTTTTCTAGTAAAAGGGGTAGGGAAGAGAAACACACCAAATTTTCTTTAAAAATGCAGTTCATCCCTAGTTCAAATGGGAAGGGGTGGTTTTATAGATGTTACTTGTTATCATAGGAATGCAGAAACATAGTCCTCAAAAGTTACAAGTTCACTCTTTTCTCAGCTGTGTTATTTTAGCACCTGCTCAAATAGGAAATATTTGGTGACAGGTCATCATAGGATAGGATCTGAGAAGGACTAGTCTGGAAATGTAGTTAACAAATAGATTTATTTTAGTTTTTCAACCAAGATGGATATTAAGTTCAAATAAAGCCCAATTCATGGAGGGCACAAGGAGAAGAGGACGACAGAGGATGAGATGGTTGGACAGTGTTCTCGAAGCTACTAACATGAGTTTGGCCAAACTGCGAGAGGCAGTGAAGGATAGGCGTGCCTGGCGTGCTCTGGTCCATGGGGTCACGAAGAGTCGGACACGACTGAACGACTGAACAACAACAACAACCAAAAGCCCAATTCTAAAGGGCAGTGTTTTATATAATTGCAATCTGATGAAACAAGTTATATTCCCTATTCTTCCATTAGATTCTTCTTTGGAGTGAACAAACCTGGACCAGCAGGAATTATCAGTTGTGCATATTGTTACAAGCTCATCTTTATGCCCAATATAGTTTAGGTAAGCACTAAGATGCAAGTAGCCATGCTTAGCTTAGGCCTCTCACAAAAAGTCTAACTTTCAATTAGTACATTCCATTCTGGCTATATGTCTGTAACCAGTGGTATGCATAGGGCCTAACAATGTTAATGACTACTTTGGATATTAAATGGCTGAAGCATTGGTACAGTAGATGTGTGATTAATGGTTAGTAGATGGCATGGGCTGCTTTGGGCATTAAAAAGGATCCATAACTCATTGAATCGATTCCTTCCTTTAGACTATGTGGCTTCTTAAGGCTCAGGGCTCAAGCATCACTCTCTTGCTTGTGCCATGTGTCTGGTGGTTTGGATGAGGGAAGTGCTTAGATGGGAAACACAGCACTTTCCACAATGCTGGAAAGAATTGGAGAAGTGCTCTAGATACTGAAAGGGCAGAATTTAAATGTCTAGGATGCTGAATGTCAAATATGATGGGGGTGGGGGGAGAAGAGAAGAGAACACAGGCATTTCTTGGTGAGACCCAAGGACTCTACAACTCTACCACTAAATATCCAAGGCATCTTTGAAAATTCTAAGATTCAGCTCAATCTGCTTCAGAATTCTTGAGATTGAAAATGGAAAGACAATTTATATATTTTACTAAGAAGATGGCTGTTCGATGATGCCTCAATACCTACCCCAAACACCAGATGGAGTCCCAACTGGTTTACTCTGGCTGTTCTGTTTTCCAGCTTCTGGATTCAATGATGGCTAGAAAACAAAAAGAAAAACATATGTCTTACTATGATACAGAATTTTATTAACTTCATTTTCAAGTTACTTAGTTAGGACTAAGTTTTAAAAACTTAATAATTGTATTTAAATTCAGCATTATTGTCAGAGTAGAGTTAGAAAGAGAGTTAGAATGTTCACAGAGGCAAGGGTTAAGTTATGACTCCAACTCGGGGGAGGGGAGGTACAAGCCAGTCCTCACTAGGAGGTTAGAAAAAGAGCGGGAAAAACCTTTTGAGAATTGCTGGTCAGGGGAGAAGCAGAGCTCAGAAGGTATCTGAACTGAATGACTCTGTGGAGTGATAGTTGAAGTTAAGAACTATTCATTAATACTGTTTGTGAATTCTTAATAAAAATTATAAAAGACCAAGAGACGTTTGTGTGGTAATGTGAAGAGGAATCGACCAGCCCTGACAATTATTCTCTCACAATTTATATACCAACATCTTGACAGTGTTCCTTTGCTGTTGTACTTAATTACTCTGCAAACCAGTGTGAGCAAATAGCAAGTTTATTAAAGAACTAGGTTGGAGATACAAATAGGTTTAAGAGAAGCAGATGTACTGCATGAAAAGAAGGAAGACTTAATTTTTTATATAGCCTAGACATGGAATACTCAGTACAGTGGTACCTCTGGTTACATACTTAATTCGTTCTGGAGGTCTGCTCTTAGCCTGAAGCACCACTTTAGCTAATGGGACCTCCCGCTGCTGCTGTGCCGCCAGAGCACAATTTCTGTTCTTATCCTGAAGCAAAGTTCTTAACCTGAAGCATTATTTCTGGGTTAGTGGAGTATGTAACCTGAAGCATATGCAACCCGAGGTACCACTGTATGTCTAATCAGCATCTAGCCTTAGTGAAAGTGAGTTGGAAGGAGCAAGGAACTAAAATGATACTGGTTGCCCAACTGGCATGTGGGAGGGGACTTCCATCTATATCCAAAGAAAGGAATTTTCCTATGAACATGCAGGTGGACACATGTTCTGGACACATCTCTCGGAGCAGAGAATTCACACATTATGCAGTTTGGGGAAACACAGAGACACGTGAAAGCATAGAAGAAATCAGTGTTTGTGAAAAATCAGCAGGAAACCTTGTTGAAAACATAGTACTGTACACTTACAAAGTCTTCCTCCTCAAATTGCAGTTTCTCCTTTTCTTCCTTTTCCTCCCTCGTCTCAGTAGGTGGCTTTTCCTGAAAGGCTGAACCCTTTCGGGAGTGGAAATTGCCATTCCAGTGGCGATGGGATCCAGTTCCTCCTCTTTGATTCATGCCATCATGGCCTCGTGAAGAACCATACCAGCCAGGTTGATTGCCAGCTAGCCCAACATGAACTCCTTTAGAAGCACCAGAGTCCACAGAATCATGACGGTGCAGGGAAGGCTGATGCCAGCAGTCTGCATGAGAGGAAGATTTTTGTATGAATAAAAATAGTCAGTACCTAAAATATCTGCCATAGTACAGATCTCTAATGAAGCCAGTGTGCAGCAACAATGCACTATGTCAGGGGTTGGGAACCTCTGGTGCAGGAGCCAGTTTGGACCTACAATGCACCCCAGCTATGTCTGGCAAATCACACCATCTATTCCCCCCCCCCCCCCCCGCATGCCATATGCAGCTACTGAAGTGGCTTCAAAGGAACAATTGGAAGAAAGCTCATCGCTGTTCCCTTGCTGAAGCAGGGCACACTAACCACCCATTAGTTGATTTTTATGGAAACATATGCTCAAAAGGAGGGAAAATTCTTCACTTTAGCAGGGCATTCAGTGCAAACACCATAGCAATCCTGGAGCAAGCCTCTTTGAAGGCATATTGGGAGTGCTCTTTCAAAGAGGCACATCACCTCATTTTGATATTGGGTGATTGACAGGTGGGAGACCCTGCCCAAATTTGGCCTGCAAGGTGTAGGGCAGAAACAGATTTGGCCCACCTGAAGGAAAAGTCTCCCATCCCTGCTCTATGTCAGTTCAGAATATCACCTTTACTACTCCAACCAGATCTTGGAACTACAGCCTTTATTGTGAAGTCCAAGTGAACAATATACCCTAACCGTTCTACCATACAAGCAATGACATTATAGTCTTCTATCACAACTGTCTTCTTGATGTTTGCTTAAGTATGCCAACAGACTCCTAGCACATTATGAAAATCAGAATACCATCTACTTTCTATAAGGCGGAGTGCTCACAGTTTACTCTCTCATAGGAAACAATTTTTACAAATCCTGGGTAAGCTGAAAACCTCCACACTTTTATCTCAGACAATCAGGTTTTTCAAGCATTTAAATGTTTGCAGCACCTAACTGAGTAATAAAACACAAGACCAGTGTGTACAATTTCTAGTATGAGCCCTTTTATATACCTCCTGCAGTTCTGAGCGGACCATTATTAAAAAAGCCATCAGAAGAGTTGTGGCGTCTCCGGCTTACTCCAAAACGGCCCTCTCCCCGAGGAAGATGCTCTCCGTGCTTCTCAAGAGTGGTTCCAGGGGCCTATAAAGGAAAAATAATAATCAAAACATGCAAAGGCTCTGGAATTATGAGCTCCACATGAGTTTTCAGGAGTTTATCAACAGACTGTTTCCTACTTTGTTCAAAAGTGATATTCCAGTGACCACCAGAACCAACCGACAAAGCTAGATGTGTACATGTACCAGCTTCAGCCACACGCTTGCAATTGTGTAGAATCTGTTCCTTCCTTGGCGCCTTTTAAATACACTGTGACAGCAAGTTATCATGCTATTATTTCAGTGTAACAGATTGATCAACTGCCAAACAGTTTAGGACCCATATTGGAAAATGGCATTTAGATTCTTCATTTATAAGAAGCCACTGAAAGTGCGCACTGAGTGCATTATAATAGTTCCATGCATTATGATAATCCAATCTGGATATTAAGTGTGAATTATTGCGACCAGGTCTGTCCTAACCAGGAACAGGAATGCTGGTGCACCTATCAAAACTAGCAAAAAGCCTTCTGGCTATAGCTGCTACTGGGCACACAGGAGCAATGTCACACTCCCATGCTGCACATATTAATCTTGAGGGTAAATACGCTATCCAAATTATATATATACTCTTACAAGGGGCTCCCAGTAGTCTGGCTTCCAGGACAACACCAACTTAGCTTCCGTCATATTGTAGCATTTGTTGTTCCCAGAACATCACTTTGTCCCTCAAGGCACACACTTTGCCCCACACATTACAGTGGTACCTCGAGTTACAAACGCCTCAGGTTACAAACTCCGCTAACCTTGAAGAGTTACCTCGAGTTGAGAACTTTGGCCCCAGGCTGAGAACGGAAATTGTGTGCCGGGAGCACAGCGGCAGCATGAGGCCCCATTAGCGAAAGCACGCCTCTAGTTAAGAATAGTTTCAGGTTAAGAACGGACCTCCGGAACAAATTAAGTTTGTAACTAGAGGTACCACTATAATTAACAATTTTGTGTGTTGCTGTAATGGTAATGTTTGGATTCCTCTGTGCATGACTTTAAGAGACTGGCTATTCCAACTAGGGGTAGAGAACCTTTTTTCAACCCAAGGTCTACATTCCCTGGGAACCTTCCAGGGGATGCATGCCAGTGGTGGGTGTGGCCAGAGGCAAAAGTGCATGGATCAATTAATGTAACTCTGTATAATAGGCTACATTCCAGCCACACAAAACACAAGAGTTTAAACCAACCCCTGCCCAATGAAGCAAGAAACAGTTTTGAAGAGGCCAATGGTTTACATTTAAGTTTTGCAGCTTTTTCCATGTCATGATGACACCACATCATTAGTGACAAATTGTCCAAAAATGCAATTTTTCTGTTTGTTTTTTTAATGCAAGCATTAGTTTGACAAATGGGCTATCAACTCTGGTAGCAATGTCCTACCGTTTATTGTTGATGCACTTTAATGCAGGCTCAATATGGCCAATATAACTTAACTATTTTACAAAGCCATGTATGCATTTCATAATCAAATAGGCAACCTGGCCATAACTTGACTAAATGTTATTGAAGAGTTTGATCCAAGATTCAATCATTTACCTTCGCAGACTGTGGTGTAGAGAAGTTAAGCCAGGCAGGAACAAAGTCATGCTGCGCCATTTAGGTCCAGTGTCTCTCCTTCAATAAAGCGAGGCATCAAACCTCATGGCCAGGATCTAAGACAAGATGAACAACACATATTCACTGTCAGTCCTTCCCAGAGCAAAGACAACACAGCTTGGACAGCACTGGGCCTGCCCCCAACAGCTTGGACAGCAACTCAGTATCTTTCCAAGAGCTAATTGAAGGATATACAACTTGACATAGATCCATTCTGAACTACTGTAGTTCAATGGCTCCTGTTGCTTTCCACCCTCCATGCTCAATTCAAACAAATAAAACTAGAAACTGAGCTCCATCAACCTCTTTGGTTGCTGCTGGGAACTAGAAAAAGTTGGTGAAGAATTCAGGATTAATTTCCCCTCCAGCATATTAGTATTTCACTCAGGTCTCCCTCTTTCACAATAAGCATGTTTGAACAGTATCATGACTTTTGCACGAACACATAACAAGAAATCCACAGTCAACAATATCCCATTTCCCATTTTGTCTGAACTGGAAAACTGTTCAAACTTCTTCAATTATCTAAAGCAGGGGTCAGCAACCTTTTTCAGCATGGGGCCGGTCCACCGCCCCTTGGACCATGTGGTGGGCTGGACTATATTTTGAAGAAAAAAATGAATGAATAACCCAGAGATGCATTTTAAATAAAAGGACACATTCTACTAAAAACATGCTGATTCCCAGACCATTCGCGGGCCGGATTGAGAAGGTGATTGGGCCACATCCGGCCAACAGGCCTTAGGTTGCTTACCCCTGATCTAAAGGACTGCCACGTGGAGGATGGAGCAAGCTTGTTTTCTCCTGTCCCAGAGGCTAGGACCCAAACCAAAGGATTCAAGTTACAAGAAAGGTGATACTGACTAAACATCAGGAAGAACTTTCTGACAGTAGGCTGTTCAACAGTGGAAAAGACTCTCTCTCTCTCTCTCTCTTTTGGAAAAGATTCTCTCGTAAGGTGGTGCATTCTCCTTCATGGAGGATTTTAAGCAAAGGTTGCATGGTCATGTATCATGCTTAATTAAGATTCCTGCATTGCAGGGGGTTGAACTTGATGACTCGGGTCCCTTCCAACTTACGATTCTATGCTTCTAAGACACCATCTGAAGGAAACCTCAAGCCATGGCTTCAAATCTTGGTGAGTTCCTAAGCTACTAAATGGGATATATTTTTAACTAAAAACTTCCCTGTTGTTTGCCACCTCATGCAGAGAGGAAAGGAGCAGCTGCAATTTGGGTGCACAAGACTTCATATTTCTTCTTATTAAATCAAGATATGATCATTTGAACATACCTGTTGTGAAATATCACAACAGAGATGGAAATGAAGGCGCAAAGATTGTGTATTTTCATATAGCTATAAACAAAAGAAGTCCCACAATGACTTACCTAGTCCGGCCTCTGCAGTCCACCACTCTCACTTTTAGCACTTCTCTTGGCTCTCCAGATTTCTTCCTTCTCCAGGGTGCACCTATGCCAGCTTTGTGGCAAGGGTGAGTCCAAAGGAAGCACGAGAAGCCGCACTTCGTGCCTGACTGCACCCCTCACCCCTCTAGCTGCTCATCTTAATTGCTCTCTGCACTTATATGAGAAAAAAATACCTAAAAGGGAGTGTGCATTTTTGAAAAGCCACAACTACATTCACCTCATTAATTTTGCTGTTGTTACAATGCTATGCAACTCAGCTTTACATTACAAACAGTACTTATCACATATGCACAGCATTCAGAAAGACACCATGATTAATGGTGAACTCCACAAATCCACTCTGTTCATCTTCTGCAACACTTGATTTGGAATGGGGGCGGGGAGGTGGGTGGCAGGACCATGAAGTATCTTGCAAATTCTGAAAATGTTGTTAAAAACTTCTGTTTGTAGAAGTTCTAAAATGCAAGACTCATCTTCACCACTTTTACAGTTGCTAAAAAAGGTGTTAGCATTCTTAAAACTGTATCTTGAAAGGATTTTCACATAATGTAACTTAAATTTCCTTGCAGAGGAACTAAAAGCAACTTGATCACAATGATTTCTGTCCTATTGTTGCTATGAATGCATTCAATTAAAGCTAAAAGTAAGGGCTAAGCCAGAAAATATCTCTCCCTGAACTAATTTAGTTGAGTTGTTGCTTTAAAAAAGAGAAAGTTGGTGAATTATAATGAATTTGGGTGACGATCTTCTGAAAAGTGTAGAATTCACGAAGTATTCTCTGAAAGAAAGACAGTATTACCTATCAGTAAATGAAGCAAAAAGGATATAAAAGCTCAATAACATATTATAAGTTTTCCATGTCTTCAGTTTCTACTGAAATCCATGAAGCAAGCCAGCTTTTAAGTTACCTGTGATTATTTTCAATCAACACCCTATTTCAGCATTCATAACTTGAAAGTTATCCTATTTGTACCCCATCCATCCACCTTATTTTGTCTTCATGAAATAGATTCATGAAGTAGGTTAGGCTGAGAGACTTTACCACCCACAGTGGTTGGGGCAACCCAGACAGGCGGGGTACAAATTATTATTATTATTATTATTATTATTATTATTATTATTATTATTACCATCAAAGCTACCTTGTGAGCCTCATGAATAAGGATTTGAACTACAACACTCCAGACATACCTACTTTGCAGGTGCCGCCATGTTCAAACACAGGTCTGCCAACATGCACTACCAACAGAGGATACAAATAACACTCTCTAATTGCAAATTCAGTGAATACCAACAAAAGCGCCCCAAAAAAGAGCCAGAGAGAAATAAAAGGAAAGTTGTCTGCCTGCTCAGAGGGAACCTTGAGGCTTGCAGATATATACAAAAAAAAAAACACAAACCACTTTACAAGGGGGCAAAACCTGCAAAGTCAACTGAATGAGGACTGAGCACAGTCAATACTATGCAATGCTGAATATGTAAATCTTAGATTTTACTACCTATCAAAATAACCCTCACTAATACAGTGTCTATAATTAATCAACCCTAACAGCTACTAAGCTATGACTTATTTTAAATTGGACGCATACACACACAACAACAACACCAGCACATCACTAGGGATGCTATGCATTTTAGAATTTAAAAATTCCATGTTCCATTATCACCATAGCAGAAATTATAGGCCTTCAATCACAAAAGGTAAATTATGGAAGGTTTCCTACTGGTCAAAAAAAAACCAGAACAGCAGCATTTAAGGTATTCTGCATAGAGTTCATTTCTTTAAGGCCTGAATTTCACTTTGATACATACTTCCACTAAAGTTAGATTTGACTGGAGAACTGGGTCCAGACCAACAAAATGAATTTCAATAGGGACAAATGCACTTAGGCAGGAAGAACCAGATGCACAAATATAGGATGGAGGACACCTGGAATACTAGCAGTAAATGTGAAAAGGATCTAGGGGTCTTGGTGGACCACAAGCTTAACATGAGTCAACAATGTAATGCAGCAGCAGCAGCAAAAAAAAAAAAAAGCTTAACACTATTCTAGGCTGCATCAACAGAAGTATAGTGTCCAAGCAAAGTAACAGTACCATTCTATTCTGCCTTGGTCAGACCACACCTGGAATACTGTGTCCAATTCTGGGCACCACAATTTAAGAAGGAAGTTGACAAGCTGGAACATGTGCAGAGGGCAACCAAGATGATTAAGGGTCTAGAAACTAAGGCTTACAAGGAGCGCTTGAAGGAGCTGGGTATGTTTAGCCTGGAAAAGAGGAGAGGCGATATGATAGCCATCCTCAGATATCTTAAAGACTGTCACGTGGAAGAGGGAACATGCTTGTTTTCTCCCTCTCTGGAGGGTAGGACTTGAATCAATGCCTTCAAGTTGTCAGGAGATTCCGACTAAACATTTGGAAAAAAATTCCTGACAGTAAGAGCTGTTCAGCTGTAGAACAGACTCCCACAAATGGCAGAGGACTCTCCTTCCTTGGAGGTTTTTAAGCAGAGGTTGGATGACCACCTGTCATGGATGCTTTAGCTGAGATTCCTGCATTGCAGGGGGTTGGACTAGATGACCCCTGCATCCCCTCCAACTCTTAAGATTCTATTATCTCATATAGCCCAATGTGGAGCTATAATCAAGGCAAAGTAGTAAGCTGATATGCTCTAGTCCAGCCTTTTCCAGCCTGATGCTCTCATGGCATTTTGGACTACAATTGCCACCATCCCTAATCATTAGCTATGCTAGCTGGAGCTGTAGTTGGGGGTGGAAGGGGTTCCAAGTCAGGGAAAGCCGCTCTAGCCTGATTCAAAAAGTTCTATGTCAAGATTGGCACATTATTTTTTAAAAGAATCACTGATTTAATATACTAGCCCCATAATTACTCTGCTGGGAATGGGAAATTTGTGGTTCTCCAGATTTTACTGAACTCCAACTCTTATCAGTGCAGCCAGCATGGCCAGGAACTGTGGTCCTCTAGTCATGCAGGTCCCCAGTGAAGTGATAACTTTTCTTTTACCAATTAAGGCAGGAAGGGATGTTGTTAACGATCCATTCGCAACCTGGAAATTGAACTCCATATCTCCTAGATGGGAATTCAACATTTGGCAAGAGACATTAACACACACAAAAGCCTTCTCAGGATTCAACTCAAACCAGAAATGTTGATTTCCTGGAACATATCCTGATGCCCTAAGCTGAATAGATTCCAATTTAACATTTCTGACTTATTGAAGTAAACAAAACTAAAAAGATAGGTTAGTTTTACCTAATGAAGTATCTCAAAAAATAATTAAGAAGATGAACCCTGCTGAATGAGACCAAAAGTTCATCTACACACCATTCTGCTCCCAAGAGTATTTGAACTTAAATATATGATAATAACTGTCAACTTTTCCCTTTTTTTAAGGGAAATTCCCTTATTCCGAATAGGATTCCTCACAAGAAAAGGGAAAAGTTGACAGCTATATATATGATGGGGTTAGAGGGAATCAAAACACTAAATGTGATTTAGATATTATATCCAAACAAATGCAAAGCTTTTCAGATTTTTATTACAATACTTATATTTTTGACATGACAACACACTGTAGTTCACACATCACACTGCATACTTAATATTTTATTGTGAACATGTTTTGCTGGGCTGTTGTGTTCTCTCTGCTAGCACAAGTAGAAATAAAGCATAATTCACAAACCATGGTCTGTTTGGGAGTGAAATTAATAGTAATTCCCAATTCAGATGCAATACTAAGCCAGGGATCATAGTTTTCTTCCACTGTGCCCTAGAAGGGAAATAGTAACAGTCCAGAAAGGTATGCTCACAGTAAATCATTAAGTATGGTTTACCATGGCAAGAATGTAAGGCCAGCAGCACTTCCCTTTAAACCAGCCATCCCCAAACTTGGCCCTCCAGCTGTTTTGGGACTACAACTAGCTAACAGGACCAGTGGTCAGAGATGATGGGAACTGTAGTCCCAAAACAGCTGGAGGGCCAAGTTTGGGGGCGTCTGCCTTACACAGTTTAAATTTTAATTTAAAAATGCACTGAAAATGTAACTTGATTTTAGCATGCTCAAAAGCCTGTGGGTGGATCTCAGTTATATTTTACTGACAATAGACCTGTTAGGCTAAGTAGTTCTGCTAGCAGGAGCCAACACAAGGGTTTCTGCTGGTGCAATGAGGCTTACCCACTCTCATCCACCTGCACCGCCCTCACAATCATTCTATCATGCAAGCAGAGATACCCATTACTCTACATTTAGAATAACTAGTCACAGTTGCTATATTACATCAGCATCAGAGGCAGAGTGCCTATAAAAACCAGTTGCTGTGGATCACAGGTGGGAGTGTATCATAGCACTCATGTCCTTTGGGTGGGCTTCCATCTGTTGGCCACTATGAGAACACAAAGCTGGATTAGATAGACCCCTGGTCTGATCCGACAGGGCTCCTCATGGTTTAAATGTGCTGCGTAGAGCAAAGCATTAGGTGTCAAGACTAGGACCCAGCTGAAAGCCCGGGTTGGAATGTTGGATTTGGTATGCAAGAAGTGGGTGAGCTACAAGAGGCAGCAAACTTTTAAATTGTTTGAAAAAAATACAGAACCCTTTTCTAGATTCTGATTAGTCATCTTCTACTGATCTATGTTACACATAAGCATCTCCCCCACCTCTTTTTCCTATACAGAGTGTAGCTTAAGTGCAGCAAGATAAGGTTGTATCCCAACTTCAACTTTCCCTTCAGAAGTGAGGATCCTTTGAAGGAAAACAAAGGCAAAGAAAACAAAGACAAGTAGAATGTATACCAGGGGTTAGCAGACTTACTGTGCCTAGGGCCAGAGCGCGCGCCCATGCGCCATTTCCGGAGCACTTCCGGGTCGGAGGAGCAGCAGAAATAGCTTGTGTGCATGTGCATGGGCCTCCTCCAACCCGGATGTGCACCGGAAATAACGCTTGCGCATGCGCACAAGTTATTTCTGGTGCTCCTCTGACCCGGAAGTGGGCAGCCACGCAGCGCAGCGCTGTGCCGGTAAGAGCAGGCAGCAGCAGTGGGCAGCGGGGGTCTCCACGGGCCGGATAAACAAGTCCCTTGGCCTTATCGGGCCCGTGGGCCTTAGTTTGGGGACCCCTGATGTATACCATGTATCTTTAGATTCGATTATACTTTTTTCTTGCTTCCATTCCTAAAGTTAGGTTGTTTTTGTCCTATTGTTCAATTATTGTGTTTCTGGGTGTGTACTTTTAGTTGTTCAAAAATGTCAGTATTATTAATAGAAAAGCACATTGCAGTGCTGTGGCATCTATCACTACAGCTCTCCAGCTGAAACAGATGCATGGTGTCAGCTGGGTGCTCATCCAAGGATAACTAGTATTTACCCTTCTAGCAAATAACAATTGAGAATGAATGATGTAATATATTTGTCTAAACTTAAAGTGAAAGTTAATATACAGTATAATTCAGGAATTTAACATTACAACTCTTGGGAGGAAAAGTTATTCACTTAACTCAAATACTAAAATTATTTTCCTTTCAACAAAGTTGTAACTGGGTTTTATTTTGGGATAAATGTTCCACGCTATTGCTCAGCTTACTACAGGTTTACCTGAGAAGCAAAGCAGAGAAGGGTTAAATTAACACTATGCAGTTACATGTAAATCTGCAAACATCTGTGCATTTATTAAAGACCTAACAGATGTTACCACAGACACTGAATAACCAATAGAATTGAGAACAAAAATTTAAGTGTAATCTCCATAGAATAGCCCTTACTTATAATGTTTTTAGTACTGCTCCTTTCTAAAGAGTTTTAAAATGGCTATTTGCGTGTCTCGTGGCTTTGCAATTTATATCTAGTGAAACACTATGAAATCATGCCCCCTTCAAAAATGTATACATATGTACCGTATATACTTGAGTATAAGCCTAGTTTTTCAGCACATTTTTGTGCTGAAAAAGCTGCCCTCGGCTTATACTCGAGTGAGGCAGGTGGTGGGGACGGCGAGAAAGAAGCCCTTTCTCTCCGCTCGTGCCGCCACCTGCTCTCCCCAGTCAACCATTCCTTAAGAAGTGTACAAGAATGGCGGTTCTTTACTATCCCCAGGCAGCTTGTTCCATTCCTGAACTTCTCGCATAAATGCAAACTTGGCAAAGGAAGAAGAGGAAGGAGCAGCCGAAAGGGCTGCTTTCGGGCTGCTCGTTCCTCCTCCTCCTCCACAGTGGCAAAGGTGAACCGGCTTATACTAGAGTCAATAAGCTTTCCCAGGTTTTTGTAGGAAAATTAGGTGCCTCGGTTTATATTCGGGTCGGCTTATACTCGGGTATATACGGTAATATTGCAAGTTTGTGTGCCACATCCATATTATAGTGGTCAAAACCTTGTGTGTAAATGTTTAAATCAGATGAACCTACTGTCCCAGTGAGCCTCTCAACAATCTGACACAGGCGTCAGCAACCTTTTTCAGCCATGGCCGGTCCACTGTCCCTCAGGCCATATGGTGGACAGGACTATATTTTGGAGGGGGGGAAATGAACGAATTCCTATGCCCCACAAATAACCCAGAGATGCATTTTAAATAAAAGGACACGTTCTACTCATGTAAAAACACGCTGATTCCCGGACTGTCCGTGGGCTGGATTGAGAAGGCGATTGGGCCACATCCGGCCCATGAGCCTTAGGTTGCCTACCCCTGATGTGACAGATAATACATCACTCATCTGTCTGAAAGTTAGCAATATGACAATTCATCCATCTCATTACCTCCTCTTGAGTGCCTTACTTCAATGCTTCAAAGGTTTGTCAAACCACAACTTCACAGGAAACTGTGACTTAAGCGCAACTAATAAACCAATATGGCAAACAGCTGAGTGTGCAGAAGAGCCTACCTAGTTTACTCTAGAAAACTGCATGTTTTATGCATACAGCTTTCTAATCACTGATGCATACAGTTACAGCTCAATGTTTGTTAGGTATAAACAAATTACTGAGTGATTCACATGAGATTTACCGGTACTATCTAACCTTAAACATAAAGCTGCAAAAAACCAGTCCAGATTCCATTAATTCTACCCAATAATGATCAGTTACCATGTTCTCAATTAAAAACACAGTTCATCTTCTGAAACCTAATTTGTTCCTTACACCTCTTGATTGCATAACTTCCAACACAATGTAAGTACAGGTAGTTCTTTGCTAGTTAGTGCTACATTGCATTTTCCCATATACCGTAAATGCATTTTGAGCAATGGAATTCTGTATTGGAAGACACTGGTAGGCAAAAACACTTGAATGTGCTGTTCAGCCACATACTAAGACTTACTGGCCCATAGGTCACAAGCAGCACTAGCATCTGGACACTCAGAACTTGAAGGATTGAACTTATTCCCACACCAAAGAAAACATCTTCATATATTAACAATTTTGAATTTGATCTTTCAGTTTAATATGGCAGAATGTATTTACGATGAACCAGTATAATAAACTAACACTGCTTCAGTCTAAATCCTAGTTTATTTTCAAGCACAGAAAAAAGGAGCAACAGCAGTCTGGCCCAACTCATATAGAACAGAGTACAAACATTTCACACCACATCTTTTCACCTTCTACAAAAGCGAACAACAGCCCTTACTTCCATCCTTAGGATGACAAAATTCAAACTGGTATGGTCAACCCTGATCAATAAAAATTTCAAAAGGTATGTGATTAATATAACCTGCAGAGCAGAGGCAGTGACTGAAGGCAAAACTAAATGTTAGGAGGGGAATATGAGATTCATCAGATCATTATGCGATTGTTCGCCTAATGAGTGATTTTCTGGAAACGCATTATGTTCAGGTAATGGGATCTGCATGTATTCTGAGAAAGCTTCAAATCAAGTAACTATCATGTTGAATCTGAAATTTCAAGCCATGTTCTGGAGATGGTTCTTCCACCTTCATTTCCTTCCACTGAAACCTTGAATATGGTTGATTAGATGGAAGAAGGTGAATTGGTGGGATGTTCTTAGGTGGTTCAGACAACTGCTGCAGTGCTTATGATTTACACCAGTGGTTTTCAGATTTTTATTTTATTGGGAACCCATTCTGCAGCAACTTATCTGCTGAGGAACTCATAAGTCCTATAAAGGGTTATGGGGCTTTTGACACCCAGCTCTGTCAATTCCTGATGAAGCACTGCTATCCTGGTACTTGGCAGAGAACCAATAAATTGTAACTAGATGGAAGTGCTGTTGGTGGGTGGTTCATCTGCCCAGGGAGGTGCTGTTCAACCAGTTCTGAAAAGGATTTCACTCTCCCTGAAGGATCAGGTGTGCATCCTGTTGGTGCTTATGGCTTCAACTTTGCCATTTTAACGTGCGATTGCTTCAGTGGCATGTAGTGCTTTTTATTAGCTATGCCTGAAATGCTGACTGCAACCCTTGACAAGTGACAGCCTGGCTATGGCTGGTTAATTTCTAGACTGGAATAATGCAATGAGCTTTTCAAGGGGTTGTTTTTGAAGACATTTTGGAAACTGCAGTTTAGACTATTGTAGCTAGACTGCCAACAAGAATGCTATGCAATCATATCTTGCTTGTGTTATTGGTATTGGTATTAACCTTTTAAATGGCAGTGAGAAAGGTCTCAGCCAAAGGGCTGCAGAAAGGACTAGGTACAAGAGTGGACAGAATATCTCTTACCTTCCAATGTTAGAAACAGATATGAAAGCTAGGAGCTAAATGGCACCTTAAACCTAGGTTATAGGTACAACGATGGAATGCTTTTTCAATAACAAGACAAAGCTGAAAATGAGTGAACTGCAGCTAAAATATTATGTTCATTTTTCACATGGTCTAGTCCTTCCCTTGCCCACCCCCCTAATATTCTTAAGAGGGTCTCTTCTCCAGTCTTCAGAGAGTAGCTGGAAGTGGGGAGTCAGAAAAGGTCCTCTCTTCCTTCCACTGCAGTTTTAATCTGAAATCTTAGGCGTAGTACTGTGCCCAGAGCTCAGAAACTGCTCAAGCTAATAAAATTCCCTGTCGCACAATGTGCCTAAAACAATGGGAGTTTCGAACACTGTTACCTTTGTACAGTAGGCTACATTGTGGCCACAAAAATCATATATTTCTATTTAGGCAAGAGGGTGTATTTCTATATACAAACTGCAGGTGCCCCTGGTAAGTGTGTAGTGTACACGGTATCTCCACACATGTGCGTTTATACACACACACACACACACACACACACATATAATGTCCATCACAACAAGCATTTCACTAGTAGCTTAATATGTCCCACATTAATCTACTAAAGCTTTTGTGAAACCCTTGAAAATCAGAACTACAGGTTAACATACAAAGAATTTACCCTTTGTACACTGAAACAAGAGAGGCATCATTATTGATATCACTGTGAAGTGGGTTATTACTAGACTATTATTATTTTTGCCATCCATAACGCCACACATATAAGCCATGGCTCAACTGAAAATTGATCATTGAGTTGCTTCATCCAAGTCAACATATTGTTTGCTGAACCCATATTAATTTATGCATACTTTATACAGTGGTACCTCGGGTTACATACGCTTCAGGTTACATATGCTTCAGGTTACATACTCCGCTAACCCAGAAATAACGCTTCAGGTTAAGAACTTTGCTTCAGGATAAGAACAGAAATCGTGCTCTGGCAGCACAGCGGCAGGTCCCATTAGCTAAAGTGGTGCTTCAGGTTAAGAACGGTTTCAGGTTAAGAACGGACCTCCGGAACGAATTAAGTACGTAACCAGAGGTACCACTGTACATGGGTGATGTTCAGAGGATAATCTTGGCTTAGTAAATCAAGATTTACATAAGTTTCAGGAACTCACATACAACCATTTCACCTCTTCCTTTGCACAAATGAGCAAGCCAGGAAGCTGCAGCAGACAGCTTCTTGATACATTCACACTACGAACTAGTTAATGCAGTGACCACCTTAATACCATGGCTTCATACTCTGGTTTGTTTGAAAGCCATAACTATGGCTCCTGGTCTGGATGCAGCTTCCTCTGCTTCACTCTGGTGAAGGAAGGAGTGAAATTGGCTATGTGAGGATGCTGACTCTTGTTTGAATCTCAGGTTAATACAGATGTCTATCAACATCAAATGGTGATGACCATCACAACATATATATTTATCCATAAAACAAAGTCTAAGGTGACCAGTTCCACTGCCACACTATTTAAAACTTCCCAAGCTTTAAAATGTTCTGGGTTGTATCTGAAAACATCATTGCACAAGTGGAATGGCTTTCATTCATGTACCTCCACCTCCCCAACCCACTACCTCAGATTTGGGGGTCATGGGGAGGACAAGTTCTATTGCAGGAGCAGAAGTCATTCCATTTATCCAATGGTTGCTGGATTCAACCCATAGTGGGCTGCAAGTAAGCTCCAATTTTGGTATAGGCAAATTTAAATGCCTGTACAAATACATAGCTATTTTGGTGATGAAATTATTTGGGTATAAACACCATACATTGTTAAATAAGTGGTTTTGAGTCTCCCCCTTTTAAAATAATGTATTATATTTCTAAAATAAAAGCAGTCTGTTTCAATATATTTTTTTAAAGTCATGTCAGACAAATTGAAGACAAGTCAGCCATTTTACACAACTAACCATTTTTTTTTGTAATTCAGTTACACCTGAACCTGAATTACTACTTCCCATATTTCCACACAGCTGTAAAATACTAGTATCTGTGTACACTCCAGAAATTAAGCCAATGAAATACTGTATCTGCATTAATTGTCAGTAGCATCTATTACATACTTTTAAAATCTTTTTTTTAAGTGTGCCATGAGTGAATCCCATGTTTGATTGAATACACAGTGGAATTCACCCTTCAGACTTTATCTTTATTATCTCTAACAGAATTTTCTTTCCACCATGAACCAAACATATTACAGTCTTTAAAAAAAAGCTTAGATTTTAAGACCATCACAATTTATTTTTTTGCATTTCTTCTTCTGACCTAATACGGTACTTGCAACTATGTTACAAGGTCATATTTATACCATTTTACAAAAAATGTGAAAGGCCAGGTATGCACTATTTTCTCACAGTACACACGTCTATTTCCGAAGACTTTCTCTTTTTTTAAACAGGGCTTGTTCTCATGTACGTAGATACAGGGTGGCAGTTTATGCTTTGGTTTAGGACTGCCATTGGGGAAAACAAGGCTATTGTGCCTTTGACATTAGTACCTCCACAGCTGATTTCCCACGGTAAGCATGAGGTTGCTCAGGGGCAGAAAATCTACAATATCTTTACTTTCTCTAATTTTGTGCCATGCCATTCCCCCATGGCCGCCATATTGCAACTGGCACCATCAGCATTCTCTCAACATTCAAAATGGTCCAAAAAGGTTGGCGACCCGATATATGCTTATGCTACAAGTGATTGAGCTTAACATTATTAATGACAAATCAGTAACATGCTGCCGCCTACTGTAGGAGACATGTTAGGAGCCAGGAAAGAGAATAAAAATTAGGCATCAGTCTCATTACCTTTTTAAAGAAATGTGTGCCCTAGAAATGCATTGCACCTGTCTCAATCTAGTTTGACTTTACCTTATAGTACTCAACTATTTTTACAGCTAAAGGAGTAGGGAACGGGGAAGTGGAGAGATGGGAAGTATCAAAACCTCATATTTCAAAGTATAGTGTTCTTTCTAAAATACAGAGATTGGAGCAAAAAAGCGGACTAACATATTTCTTTCACAATAGTCATTCCTTCCCCCTTAACAGTTGTCCATAAGTCAGTAAAGGCTACAGAATACAGTACCATGCAAATCAACTGGTGAGGCAGTACTGGCTTCTCTTTCAGTACTTGCTTTGAATGCAACACAGCCATTCTCATCTCTTTCCTTAAACGTTAACAAAATTCTAGAAACTTAAATGGAAACCTATCCTCTTTGGGAATTTTTCCCCCCAGTTCTGTTGTTTCTTCTAATACTAAATGTTTTTGCACTGCTACTATTGGGTAAATAAATATTGACAATTTGTTACTAGGGCAGTCAAAGTTTCGGGTGCAGTGAAGTCTTCCAGAGTGGTGAGGCTTACACTCTTCTCTTAATTTACAGAGGCAGAAAAACTAGCAAGCACCAGAATGCCTAAGTGTTAAACAAGTTTCTGTATAAGCTTTACTATGTACAAAGCACTTGGGTTTAACTCAGGTATCTAAAACAAAACTGTGCAGTAAACCACATGTTAGCTCAGAAGTTCCACTACACTTAATGCAGCTTGAAGTTAGTGTGAATAGGAATGCTGCAGACTATTAACTGGGTGGACATATTTGAAGAGCATTTAGCATAACAATGTTAATATTTTGCAGGATTTAAGAAAATTTCTAATCTTATTTCCATTTCTCACTACAGTAGGGTATATAACAGAAGCAGAAATTTGACAACACAACTCAAAATCTAATTTAAAAATCCCCACCCTTAGTTGTATCTGTCTATTACTATTAGCAGAAGTGTTAATGCAGCAATCAGTACTTGGACTGTAAGGTTAGATTTCACTTATGGTTGTTGTGTAGAAAGGGAGAACTGCAAATAGTAAATCGACTAAAAAGTATTAGCTGACATACAAATAATCCCAAACCCACTAATCTCTTTGAGATACATCTAAAAAAGAACATGTGACTCGTGCACAAGTGTGTTCAAGTTTATATAAATGTAGTACCTATCAAAATGACTGAAAAATTCTATTATCCTTTCATAATATACTTAGTTCTCATCCCTACCCTGACAATGATCACCCAAGACAGGGGTGCGGAGATTGGGGATTTAATGGAAGATCTGTGTGATTTTCAGGAGGTTGGCAACGATTTCTTACTATCAATTGCTTAATAATAGCAAGATGCACAAATCAGATTGCTGAAATGAAGACAATGGGGTGGCAGGGAGCAACAAGGAGTGGATTATGTGTGTGGAAGAACTGTCAGATCAGTTCAGGTCTGGTACTAAAAACAAATTCTTGGGCTCAGAATTCTTTAATTTTAGGTATGCCTTTTGCACCCAACTCTGGTTGATGGATCTTGAGGTTCCAGAAAAAAACAAAAGTAGATCCTATAAGTCTGAAGTCTCTCCCCCCACTCCTAAGAAAACACTGGTCACTGGAACTCTTTTTTTCTATTGCATCTAAAAGTCAAACTATTTCCTAAATCATTACTGATGGATCTCTAGATGCAAATTCTTACTGTTAAGGTTACTGGGCTGAAGTACTACTTTAGTACATTCTCTTTAAAAGTTAAGAATTGTTCAGTTTCCTTCAGACTATCTTCTACATAGAAGGCATATAGACAAATTGCCCTATTTCCCAAGCAATGTTGGTGCAGAACAGGCAAAGCAACTATTCTTTTAAGACACAAAACAACTTCCACACTTGCACTAGATTCTATTTAACATTTATATTTTAACTCAGCCACCCAAATTTTATAGAAAAAATGTTTTACACCCCCCACCCAAATAATTTCAAGCAGCATCTAGAGTTATATAGCCAACAGGAAAGACACAAGTGCACATTCCATTCAAGCATTAAAAAAATCTACCAGTAACTGCCAGAATCTGACACTCTACTCCTTACCTTGAGTCATATGCAGCAAAAAAGTATTACACAAGTATATACGCCTTCCTCCTGCCTTAATATTCAAAATACTCTATTTGTACCTCCCTACAAACACACCCACAAGTAAACTCCCTCCTTCTCAGCCTGCTCAGCAAGAACAACAATGCTAGATTTTACAAGGCAGTCTGCATGGAAGGCAAGAGATAATTATCCAGTCCTGACACTGGTATATTTGTTCCTGAACACAGAGTCGCTGTTGTTTTTTGGGGCGGGTGTGTGTGAAAAAGAAAACGAAAACTGTTCTATAAGGAAACTACGCCAAGTCAACCATTCTTTCTTAAATATTCCTAGTTTTGACCCACCACACTTTGCTGTCTCGAGTTTTCAAACAAGCTGTCTACAAGTTGTCCAAAAAGCCAGCATTTGCCCCCTTTCCTCTAAAGAATAACTCCTCGCACTTTATAAAATCCTGTGCCCTACTCGACAGCCCCCCCGCCTCCCCCAACCACACTTCAGACCCCCCCCCACCTTAGCCTAGTCTCACAACTGCTTTGATCAGCTTCTCCCTCCCTTTCTATACTCACGCTGGAACCCCAAATCCATTTCACCCACATGCCAACAAAAAACAAAACAAAACAAAACAAAACTCTCCCACCTGCCCTGAAAATCACATGCCACCGACTGCCTGCCCTGGGCACTCTGCACCTCCTGCTCAACTTTGCACTCAAGAGGCCTACCGTAGCCTCCTCCTTCCGCTATTCACTCTTTACTCCAGCTGATCCTTCCTCGCACACCTCCAGTCGCCCCCCCTGCCCTGCCCCCCAATTGCCCGCGCACACACCTCCAAGCAGGTCCCCCCATTACCCTCTTCTTAGCTATCACCGCCTCCACGTCCCCCCCCCCAACCCTTGCCAAGCACCTCTCCGCGAAGCCCCTTGTCCCGAGCGTTACACCCCCGACACTTCCGCAAACCAACAACTGCCCCGAGCAACTCTCCCGGCCGCCAAGCGACACCACAGGGCCTCCGCCGCCCCCTCGGCTCTTTCCTGCAACAGAACCTCCACTTGTTTATGCTCCCGCCCCCTCGCCTGCTCTGGGCTTCCCCCTGCTCGCTGCCTACCTTACTCTCTCCCCAAAGGCCACTGGCTGCCGCTCAGCGCCGCCTCAAGTCCAGCTCCTCTTCCCTTCTCTCCACACAAGGCCGTGCTTACGGGACCAGGCCCCAACTCACCCCCTCCCGCCTCACTCTCTGTGTCGCTTGAGTTCCCCACACCGAACCATAACAAAGCTCTGCCCAAAATGGCTGCCCGGCCCAGCCCGGCCGGGGGCCGGAGGGGGCGGGGCTACTCACGCGTGCGAAGAGGGGGGGGAAGAGGGGGAAACACACCCACCTGGACCCAGCCCGTGCCAAAGACCGGGGCGCACGCGCACTCGCTTTCCGCCGCTCGTGCTCTGGCTCGCCTGAGCCAGGCGAAGTAGTCTTTCGCGTGCCGCCCACCAAAGAGGCTGCTCAGGGCTCTCGCGCGCCTTCCATTTCTGCTCTGCGCATGCGTGAGCTTGTATCCTCCTGGTTGTGTTATCGGAGGCTGCAGGCAAACCAGCCTTTCACAGCTACTTCCGTGATGCTGTGCGCTTTCCCCGCACGCTAAGGTCCTGCTGCCGGAATACATTATGGACTTCGCTTCTTCCTCCTTCGCCCTTATCCCCAGCCATGGCTCTGAAGTCTCTTCATTCTTAAAGCGCCAGGCAGTCATTTATTCTCCCAAAGAATTTAAGCCGGTGGAACAAGCAGGCATTCCGCCACCGAGAAACGCGCAGACCTGCCTAATATTGCTGATAGGAATGAAAAGAAAAAGCTTTCCGAAACATTTGTTTGTCTGTAGTTTTCTATTCATCAGCGACTGCGAGCCCAATAGTGCAAACAGCCCCACCACAGGCTACATAAATTTTAATAATGATTCTCAGGAATTTAAAAGCAACTTTATCTAACCAGACTTTTACGTTCGTATGCATAAATCAGGCCTAAAATGGAGCCAAAGCAATTTATACATTCTTCTACAGCAAAGTCTAGGTAACTGGGCCAAGCAAACTAATTTGCAGTGACAGACTCCAGAAAGGCTGCAGTCTTCTGATTCCACCATTCTCTCACTGATTAAAGTCAGTCAACTCTATAGAGTAAATAATTAAGTATTGTCACATAAACCTTACATGACAATAGCTAACTGTCAGGAAGGAAAAAGAGACAAACCAATCGTGCCCTCCAAAACAGATTTAGGATTAGAATAAATAGCATTACAGCAAATAATTTTGAACGGGGGGGGGGACAGATAAACTTTACCTAATCTTTGCAAATGCAGAAAACTGAAATTGCAAAAACAGCAGCAGCTGCCAGATCCTGTGCTTTATACTACTTTATGTTGACACAATGCTGACTACATGGAGTTGGCTTTCTTTTGCCATATAAACAGGCAAAAGATGCTAGCTTTGTACATTTTTCACTGTTATTCTGATTCCTGGTGTGTTGTGCAGAGCTAATTAATTTCCATAAAGCTATCAAACATGGGGTGGGAAAATTGGGTTACTGCAAGTAAAGGAGAAATTAATGGGAGAAAGAACTAATATATTATGGCTGTCTGATGAATACAAATATTATTATACATACAGTCACAAACCATAAAGATCAAACGAAGCTAGAAAGAGTGTGATGTGAGATATGCTGTGAAACATGAATTTATGTGTAGAAGTTACTATAATGTCCCCGAACCCCCAAAAATTGTTCAGTGCTTTCTACAGTACTTTCAGCACTCAAAAATATATTTCATGGACAGGAATAGATGTATAATGTAACTGTTTCCTTCAAATGCTGTATCTCCCTTTCTGTCTTTCACACTTCCTTATTCATTGCAAGGCAGGATGAGACAGCAGCAACAAGACTCAGCATGAAGAGCAAACCAGAGAGTTAGCATGACGGCAAACCAGAGAATTAGCATAGCAGAAATGATATATAACTTAATTACTATCATGTTGATATCTACTGTATATTATTTATAGTATATACAGTGTATATGAATGGATACATAACAACTTGTGTGTAAAAACATCAAGTAAGTACATAAGAGGAGTCCTTCAGGTTGAGACTCAAGGCCTATCTAATCCAGCAATATTTTCCCACACTGGCTAACCAGATGTCAGTGGGAAACCCACTGATCTGTGGTATACATTTTAGCTGATTCTATTATTGTGGCTTTGACTATGTTTTCTAAAGATTTGACCTCTTTGACCAAGTTCTGGGACCTCCTTATCAGGCCACCTCATTACCACTGACTGCCTTTTTAATAGCCTATTTGCAGGGGGTGGGGGACAAGTGCTGTGCACATGTGCTGTTCACATGTTTGCTATGTGCTGCAGACAGTGCTTTTTTCTGGGGGGACAAAGGCGTACGCATACCCCTAAACATTTTGTGAATCTTTGAACTTTTGTCCATTTACTGTATTTATTTATTTTATAATTTGAACGATAAAATGGTAATTTTCTTGAGTCAAAATGATAGCACCCCTAAACATTTTTTTTAGAAAAAAGCACTGGCTGTAGGTAATGAAAAATGAAATCAGTGTGACTCTACGTCTCAGCCTTCTGCCTATTTCTAGTCCCATTATCTCAAACACTTCCAGAAATTGGAAGGGACTGAGGCATACAGCCTACCAACACCAGCCTCAACTCACAAGGGTACTGTGGTCACCATTTATAGTCAGTTTAATAACACCAGGTATGCCTGAACATCACTTGGGGTTAACTTCTGGAATGCCTTCCTTCCCATTGGCTTAATGACCACCTGTTCTAACTTATAGGAGACAGTAAAGGTAAAGGGACCCCTGACCGTTAGGTCCAGTCGCGGACGACTCTGGGGTTGCGGCGCTCATCTCACTTTATTGGCCGAGGGAGCCGGCGTACAGCTTCCAGGTCATGTGGCTAGCATGACTAAGCCGCTTCTGGCGAACCAGAGCAGCGCACGGAAACACCGTTTACCTTCCTGCCGGAGCACTACCTATTTATCTACTTGCACTTTGACGTGCTTTCCAACTGCTAGGTGGGCAGGAGCTGCGACCGAACAATGGGAGCTCACCCCGTCGTGGGGATTCGAACTGCTGACCTTCTGATCAGCAAACCCTAAGCTCTGTGGTTTAGACCACAGTGCCACCCGCGTCCATAGGAGACAGTAGTTAAGAGTATTTATGATTTTTAGCTCTACGGTGTTTCGAGCATGCATAGACGCATGTCTATGTAAGCAGATCAGATTAGTATTTATCTTTGAGTAACAGACTGCAGTTCTTAGGGCTGTGAGAAGACTGCAATTGCTACCTACTGAGCAGAGGATTCCCTGGGAATATTTTTCAGACCTACCTTTTATGTGTGTCCTTAAATTCTATTTGTTGTATGCATTAACCTCAAATATTTGGAGTCCAATCCTAAACAGAGTCAGGGAGTGCCACCAAACACTTCTACATAGGATCAATGTGCCACTTTCCATTCCCAAAATGTTTGCAGATTCCTGCCCAAGTACATTGCAATTCTCAGGGAAGACATGCCTTGAGCAGATGGAGATGCCAGTTAAATTAAGAAGGGAAGACTGGATCTGCATCTTGTGAGGTTTTGAGCTGCCCCGAGACATAACAAGTTTGGCCTTGAGATAAGGAGTTGGAATGTTCATAGTTTACTGGCTCATGGCCAGCAATGTGCAGGTGTCTGGTGTAGTTTGTGTAGATGGAACTTGCCCTTGTAGGGATTTTTTTTTTAAAGAAAGCTAGAGGGAGTAGCCTACTTTGTTCAGCTCACACTGTGGGAACTCTGGTGAAAGGATGGTTATTTTGAGGACTGTAGTTGGATGTGGATTATTTTTCTTATGGAGAAGTTGAGTTTGGATCTAGCTAGTACTGTACAAGGTTTTATGGAAAAGTGTAGGAAAGTGCAATAATGTTGTTGCCTGTAGATGGCGGCAATAGGGCCTTTCATTTTGGCCTTGCAACGCCATTAAACGCGAGGAGGAGGATCCGCTCGTGCGTAGTTTCTTTTAGTGCGCAAGGGCGGGAGTCTAGCCTCTGTTCCAAGCCGAGAGACTAAGCGCGACGCACGCGCACCCGGCGGAATTAAAACAAGGGACAGGAAACGCCCCTTTTCCAGGCGGAATGTGGGTTGTGTTTAGGTTGCTGTGAAAAGTTGCTGATTTTGGAGCAAAGCTTGGAAAACGCGAATTCCGCTGGGAAGGCAGTCAGTTTCCGCACCGGGGACAATTTTATCAAGCACGTTTTTGTAACGAAACGAAATCTACAGAGGCTGCGACTCGCGTTTATTGTGTCTGCTGCTTAGAGGTGAAAGATAATGAGGAAATAGGTTGATACTACAGCCCAAAGTGTCAACCGGGAGCCCCTTGCAACGCCCTCGATTTTTCCCTGCTACTAAAGGGTGAGGCTCTATGGGTTTGTGACAGGCGCGGAAGAGTGCGGTTCTTCATGTGAGGAAGTGCATAACATGCATGTGTTACCTTTTGCTTTTGAGAAAGTTTGCACAAATTTATTAGGGATACACCTTGTCTGGAGCAGGCTATTGGACTAGGTAGGGCCCGTGATTTGTTCACAGGCTTAAAATTCTACAATGGCTTTGTTAAACATGTTTAAAACATAGCTGTCAACCTTCCTTTTTCTTGCATTGGGAAACGGTGCTGGAATAAGGGAATTTCCCGCAAAAAAGGGAAAGTTGACAGCTATGGTTTAAAATATGAGCCTTCTCTTTACAAGGTTGTATTAACTGATGAGAGGTTGCAATAACTTTGTATTGCCTCCAGCATTGCCTTTACCTTGGAGCAACTTGGGTGGGAGGGAAATAAATGGGCACATGCAAGTATATCGTATAGTATCTATTTTGTTTTGAATGTCTTTGCTTGTCTGACTTATACCCAGTGCAGCACTAAGTAAGCATCACATCATTGCAAGATTCCTGCTTGTACAATGGGATTCCCCCTGCATGCCCCTTCATTTGTTCTGGGGTTTCCCAAACCCTTCAGGGCAGATTTGGGCAAGGTTGAGGCAGATGCAGGGGAAGGAAAGGGGGAGAGATTTCCATTTACTCTGATGGGATGTTCACTCAGCACTGCACTGGATGCAAGCCTGTGTTAGCTTCTGTGCCACTTTAATTTTGTTTTAATAGGTCTGTGGAGCTATCCACCGTTGCTGACATCATCCACCAACATACGCAACCAGGTTCCAGCAAATCCTAAACATAACTGGGGAGTGAAGATAGTGCAATTGCCACAGGGCTTGCAAGCCCACAGTACCATGTGGTTCCTATTACTGGCTTGGTGTGGCTGGAAATGATTTCATATGGTCACACCTCAAACAGCAGCTTTGACTGCTGGACTGTGTGGGACTTGACCTCCCAAATGTCTCTGGGATATTCTGAATTTCATCCACCAGTTCTAGTGCTGGATGGAAAATGTGGTGGATTGCACCCTTATCCATGTATTATACTCCAGGTGAGGTAATGCAAGAGCATATTTCGCTAACCATCCCTATCTTTCAGAATCTCTGAAAATGTTTCACCTTCTACAGCGATGTTGTTTCCAAGTTCCTTCCAAGGTAAAAGTCTCCAAAACAGTTGCATCTTTGTTTGCTTTTAGACCTGTCTATATATTGAAACTCTCATTGCTCACTGAAGTGAAATAAGGCTGCTTTGACTTCCGGTTCTACCGCTCCATGCGACGGATGTGCTCCGCGGGTGCTCTGTACTGGAGTGGTTGTTGGAGGGAATTAATATATGTCTGTGGGAATAAATGTTACTTTGCAGCTTTTTAGAAGTGCAAAATTTAAAAGAATATACAAGTCTTGCCTAGGTGAGTTTCTCATATGTTGGTGGGATTTAACTAGAGATAATGGGTAGTGTTCAGCTAAGTTTTACTCAGAGTAGACCCAACCCACTGAAACTAATGAACATGATTAAGTCAATTACTTTAAATGGATCTGTTCTGAGTAAAACTTAGTTGAATCCCTCCCAATATGCATAAGTGGTGGTGGGGAACCCTACTCCCTTGGACAAATGCATAAAAATGGAAATATAAACCACTGTTAATTGCTAACCCTTAGCTGTAGCAGAGGCCCCAATTAAGAACTGAAGCAAAAACAAAGTCTAATGGCACCTTAAAGACTAATACATTTTTAATGATATAAGCGTTTATGGACTATGGTCCACTTTATTAGATGCAAGAAGCATCCTTCTGAAAAGTATGAAGTACTGTAGTTGGTTCTTTAAGCTACCACAAGGCTGAGTGATGTGAAGTGTTTTTGCATTTGTAATTGCAGATGATGTGTCTTCAAAGACTTCTGCAACCTGGAAGGAGTAAGGCAGTTGGCTCTCCTGCCCCTTTGGCTGTGCTGCCAAAATCACAGCTGCTTAGGCAGGCATCTGCCAGGATAATGAAGGCACAGGGTTTCCATTCTTCCTGCTGCAGCTGGAAGAAGAAAAAACCTCCGGAACCTGAGCCGCGACAGCTTGATTTGTTGCGATATGACATGCCCTCACTCAAGGACTCTCCAAAGCCTGCTCTGTATTTGGGCATTGCAGGATTAATTCCCTTTGTTTCAGTGCCATTGTTAATGGCTATCCAGAAGGTCTCCTACCCAGAGTTGGTGTTTGCTCAGATTGCATATGGTGCATCTGTACTATCTTTCTTAGGAGGGATCAGATGGGGATTTGCTTTGCCAGAAGGCAGTCCTGCCAGTCCTGATTGGATTAATCTGGCTAACAGTGTTGTTCCTTCAGTACTTGCCTGGTTTACTTTGCTTTTCAAAGATGATCTCACTCAAGCTGGGGTCATGCTTATAATAGGGTTAGGGATAGCCTTGCATTATGATCTTAGTCTTCTTCCCACCTATCCCAAATGGTTTAAAGCCATGAGGGCAATCCTGACTATAGTAGCCACAGTTTCTCTGATTACCACACTATGTCTTGCAAACATGTATCCAGAAAAACAACGTAAGTCGCGATGCAAGTGAAATGGAAGTATTGAAATAAACAACCAAAAATGCATTGGCCTGCCCAATGAGAGGGGGCCTCTCTCCTTAACTATTTTCATAATCTGTTTTACATGTTTTCCCCTCTGAAGATTACTGTGAGGGAATGAGAAAAAGTTGGTTGACTTCTCTGCTTATGAACTTATGGCTGAATTTATGGACTGAAAGAACAAGCTCCATGGAAGGGTGGATACTGAAGACCTAAGATGAATTTGCTAATGACAATTTAGTAGAGGTGGATAATGTTTCTGCTCTAATGCACAAAGATTAGTTAGGGCATCTTCCATGGGTAGGTGGCTGAGCCACTGCTGTGGAGCACATCTCTCTCCCTGTACAATAAAATTACTTCTTTGAATATTATACCAGAGATAAGACTTGTGGAAACTTCTTGATAATGTGGAATGTTCTGATACACACCGAATATTGAAAGAACACCACAAATGTCCAGTTTAGCGGAGAAACTTCAATAGCCATCAAATTCTTGTGGTTTTAAATACTTCTGGGGTGCTCAGCTGGAAGGTGTACTTAACTGCATTGCTTTTTCCACAGCCTATTCAACTGCCATCCATCCATTGCTTTGTAAACTACAAGTTGTATGCTGCTGTTTCTCTATATAGGCTAATTCTTAGTGAGTAAAATATTTTCCCCTTTCACAATTTTTTAAAACTGCTGTGGGTGAATTATTACTAGCCATAGACAATTATGTTATTTAAAAAAATTCTAGAGTTGTTAAATGACAGTAAATCTCTTGTTTTAATGGAACTTGCTTTCTGCTAAATCCTGATCAGTGGGCTGCTAACGCAGAAGCCTGTAATAGCAACCACTAGCTGGTAGTAGGTGTTCAATCTCTGTGCAAATGTATTGGGGATGGATGCTCAGTAAACAGCCAGTCTGGAAGCTCCCCATATTTAGTACTACATAAATGGGACTTCTAGTTAAGGATGGTTAGACTGCAATAAAAGTACACACAAGTCCTGCTTCCCAAAACAGTGCATTCCCAGGAAATTGTTAGGCAAGCATTTGCATAACAAGCTGATTTTTATTATTTCCTATGGGAACATTTCTAATCTGTGATTTGTCCAAAGGAAAAAATGATTTGTCTGATTTCTCCTGCTCCAATTGCTCCTTAGAAATAGGGAAGTAGACAAACAATGGCCTTTTGGATATCTGAATCAGCTATTCATATAACAAGGTTTGGGTATAGTTCTTTGGGTTCTGATAACTGAGATTTTGGATAATTAGTGTTCCAAGAGCAGGACCTGCATGCTATTTATTTATTTATTTATTTGATTTGATTTGATTTATATACCACCCTTCATCATAAGATCTCAGGGCAGTTCACAGGACAAAGTACAAGGTAAAAATGGATGAAAATATTTAAAACAAAACAAAGCAATCCCTCCTTACCACAAACACATTTTAAAAGCTATAGAATATTAATCAGCCAAAAGACTGGTTGAAGAGGTACGTTTTTTCTGGTGTCTAAAGATACATAATGCAGGTGCCAGGTGCAGCTCTGTGGGGAGAGCATGCTACAAATGGGAAGCTACTGCAGAAAAGGCCTGTTCTTGTGTTGTTACCCTCCGAACCTCATGTGGAGGCACACGGAGAAAGGCCTCAGATGATGAACGCGGAGTCTGGGACAGTACAGTCAAACCTCTTACTTACCACCGCCTCTTACGGTTGTTCCAAGTCGCGACTGCGGCAAACCCGGAAGTAACCGGTGGGTTTGCTGCCATTTGCACATGCGCCGGAGCAGCGATCGCCATTTACACATGTGCAGAAGTGGGCAATCGGTGCCTGCACACAACAGTGCCTCTCCCAGCGATCTGTTTTGACCTCCGGAACGGATTATGGTTGCAAATAGAGGTTCCACTGTATATGGGAAGAAGCAGCCCTTCGTGTATTTTGTGGTCCTGAGCCGTTTAAGGCTTTATAGGTCAAAACCAGCACTTTGAATTGGGACCAGAAGCTAATTGACAGCCAAAGCAGTTGGGCCAGGATCTGTGTAATATAGCCCAGTGAGCAACCTGGCCGCCGAATTCTGCACCAGCTGAAGCTTCCAGTCTTCAGAGGCAGCCCTATGTATAAGGCATTGCAGTTATCTAACATAGAGGTTACCAAAGTACAGACAACAGAAGTTAGGGGCGCAGAAAAGGGTGCAGCTGAGCCACCAGCCACAGCTGATGGAAGGCACTCTGTGCCACCGAGGCCACTTGAGCCTCAAGCAACAGCAAAGGATCCAGGAGTACCCCCAAGCTATGTACCTGCTCCTTCAGAGGGAGTGTAACCCCATCCTCTCAGCCATTTGGTCTAAGTTGCCTCAGTCTTCTTTGGATTGAGCTTCAGTTTGTTGGCTGTCATCCAGTGCATTACTGGGGCAAGACATCGGTCCAGCACATCCAGTGCCTCACTTGCAGATGCAAAGGAGAAGTAGAGTTGTGTGTCATAAGATAGTGAACTGTTTTCCACTGACATGGTAATGGTAATCGGCCATAAATAGTGACGCTTCTCCACAGATGTAACTGTATGGGGTAAGGCGCTACAAAGATGGAAAAGGCATTTATGATATAACAAATGAACTGCTAGGCTACCATCTGATGTTAGATCATTTTGCTACTGCCATTTCCCTCTCTCATCCAACTGCTTTATTGTGCTTGTTTTTATTACTTTTAACTATTTGCTTTACCATGGAAGCACAGGGCATGATGTGGATCCTTTGGAAGTCACACTGGGCAGTCTGTAAGGAAATGTGAAGACAGATTTGTTTTTGGTTTTTAATATTCCAGTTGTCTCCTGTGTTAAACAGTCCTACATAGCTTAAGTATGTATATGTGGAACAAAAGCCCAAAGCCAAGGGCAGGTTCTTAATACCCAACATGAGCCAGGGAATGGAACATTCTTATCTGTAAGCTGCCTTGCGTCCCATCAGGGAAAGAGGTGGCGTATGTATGTATGTACGTATAAATAAGAGTGAGATGTAAACTACTTTCATTTTGTAAGCAAGTTTGACTTATTCCTAAAGGCAATGAGCAGCTAAAACAAAAGTCCCAAACAAGTACGTAAACAACAGCTCTATCATTTTGTTGCATTTCTCCAAGGAAACTAATTTAGGCTATGGAAGGCCAAAGTCAGCTCATAAATAAATAAATAATATAGTGGATTTTCATGAGACGAAAATTATGTTGCTCAGGATCCCCATTAAGAAGTAATGTGGTTAGGACAATTTCAACCTTCTCCACTCCAAATACAGCAAGTCCAGCTGCATTCTGATTGTGTCTTGGCATGTGACGAACAGCAAAGGGTTTCCCAAGTGTCAAGGGCACCAACCAACCATCACCTATGAAGTCTGTGCTCCACATGGAGAAGCATACAGTTTCAGTAGAGCCTGTGAATGGAAGTCTCCAAATTCAATCTTTCTTAGAAGGTGCCCAAATTGTCACCATTCCTTAAAAATCCACTCCCCAATCTTAGTTGTTTTTAAGTGTTCTATTCTTCAGAGCACTGCCACACCTCCCTCACAGCGGCTGGTGATCATGTTAGCAATTTCAGTCCAAGTATCCAAATGCGGATTATAAACCTCCACAGAATCTGATGTTACTGGGGCAGCTGAATCGTAACTGGCAGTCCTTCCTCCAGTGGCGTAAAGGAGGCCGTTCACAGCTACAACGCATACTCCAGCTCTTGGGGCCTTCATTGAAGCAACTTCTATCCATTTTTCCTAATGAATGAAACAAATAATTAAAAAAAATGTTTTCTACGTAGTATGTTCCTCTCCAGAGATGTGCAGGTGTAAAGAAACTGTAGGAAGGTCTGTGTTGAACTGACCATTCACAGTATTCTTAGTAGTGGAATTCTAATTCATCATCATCATAATTTTATTTATTAAATTGATATACTGCCCTATACCAGGCATCCCCAAACTCAGCCCTCCAGCTATTTTGGGACTACAATTCCCATCATCCCTAGCTAATAGGAACAGTGGTCAGGGATGATGGGAATTGTAGTCCCAAAACAGACAGAGGGCCGAGTTTGGGGGTGCCTGTCCTATACCCACAGGTTTACTACTACTGTTTACTACTGCTGCTGTTGCATTTCTTTTCTATCTTTCCTCCCAAATGAGCCTAAGTACAGAACCAGGGGGTGGCAATTATTCAAATTAATTCTGAGTAAAAACGAGATGGGGAAAAAAAGGAATATTTGCACATTCAAAAGCAAGTGTATCATGGTGTGACAACAGGAAAACAGAAGGACTGTAATCCCCATTAGTTACTACTTGGCATAGTGGCATGAGATTTTATAATAACTAGCCTACTTACCATGACCTGGGAAGTAGGACCCTTAGGCTATATATGGACATAAGAACCTCCAGCAGCAGGTGAAAGTTTCTGCTGTGGGAGGAGCTCTACTTCCCCCTCTCTCCCTGCTTAGTACGTTTATCCATTTAAACACCCCACCCCCGGAAGCAATCTGGTTTTCTTAAGACTTAAAATATTACTCTGGGCAAGAGTGGCTTTGTGGCAGCCAAAATGGTCAACCAGACACTTTGCACAGGTGAGTGGCTTCATGGCTGCCACAAGAACCAGTCAATTAATACACTACCTAGTTGGCTTCTTATGAAAACACGGAAAACTGGATATTCCTGAACGTCATTCAGTTGAGAAGTCTAAACTAAGTATAGGCCAACATCAGGTTCATTGCTTTAACTATGTGCATCTGAACATAACTTCACACACACACACACACACACAAACACGACTTCAGCTGCATTGGGGTACTGTTGAATGCATTATTGACAACTTCATTTCTTTGTACCTATCAATGAGACAAACTACTGCAAACCAGCATAAATGACGAATACACCTTGGAATCTGATTTATGGGAACTGAAACCTACCTCTTCAAAAGAGTATTTCTCAACACTTGGAAGGGCATCTTCAGTCTCATTCCATCCTCCAATAGCATAGATACAGTCATTCAGAGCAGCCACACCCAGATATGCCCTTCTGGTGCCCATTTCAGGGAGTGCAGACCAGCGCTTAGATATTGGATCATAGGCTTCGACAGAACACAGTTCTATTCCTTCATTACCGATGCCCCCAACAATATAAATTAAACCTGCAAATGCAAGGAATTTCTATTATACCTATGCAGTGGCGGAGCTTCATGCTCCAGCACTGGGGGGTGGAGAGCAGGCGGGGGCTGGGGTGTGTCCTGGGGGTGTGGCACACTGCCTGCAGGGGCATGGCGCCCAGCACAGGCAGGGGGACAGCTGTGATGGCACCCCACCGGGATTGTGCTGCCGGGGGAGGTATGCTCCCCCCGCACTCCTCTTCCTCCGTCTGTGTACCTATGCCACATCAGCACTGTTGGTACTCAAGGATTTCTAGGAAACATGCACTGTGGACTGTAATCTGCAGCCCAGTAATTCCCAGGAATTTCAATGGTCTTCCTTACTAGGACTGTTCTTGAATTAGTGGGTTGTGGATTGCAGTTTGAAGTTGCTTTCTAAACAATCAGCTCTTTTGCAAAATGCAACAAAATTGTTGCACGTAGTCTGCTCAATGCCCTTCAAGATAGCACACCACTTGTTAGGTTATCAATTTTTCCAAATGCTCACCTCAATTCTATGCATGCCTACTCAGAAGTAAGTTCAATTGAAATGTGACTTAATCTGAGGTAAGTGTGTATACCACATGCAGCCTTCCATGTCTCTCTACCTGGCACCTAGAACACAAGCCTTGAGGTATCCTGGAACCAGCCTTGTAAATAAATACAAGAAACATGAACCTGACCTGATAGTCTATGGGCTAGTGCAAGCTTTTGAGCATGCAAGTTACGTGCTGCCGATAGTCTGTCCCCATCCGCAGTCTAGCTGCAGGGTTTAGCACAAGTTGGAGTGCCAGACTAGCCCAAGTGTAGTCTATGACTGTATTAACAATAAGCAACAATTATTCAAATATCCAAGCCCACTCACCTTGCATTTCACAGCACCCAAAATTGTAGCGTGGCACAGCCATGCTGCCCACCACTTCCCAGCTATTCTCTTCAGGATCAAAACGTTCAATTGAGGTGCCAATCTCTGCTCCAACCCAGCCTCCTGAAAACCAGAGTAAGTTTGAAGGCAAGGGATAGAAAACATTGTTAACATTTCTATCTCTTTGAAGCAGCTACAATGGCAGCTGAGCCAAAAAGGCTGTCTAAACTAAGGTGGCTAGGGCTGATGAAGTTGGAACCCAACATCTGGAAGACCAGATTGCTAGAGCAACATAAATGTTTTCTATTTGTACATATCTTTATCTACAAAGCCTACAGGCTATCTGGGGCTGTATTACTGAACCCTGATTTTCTGCAGCAGTAAACTATTTTGGACCATAAGCTGCCTCTGTGTGGTGACAGTAACGGGGGGCAACTTCTGCTGCATGAGTATCTCACTATCTCTGTCAGCAACAGCTACCGTAGTGTTGAAACCCCCCAAATGGGATCCATTGGATCCTGAGCCAACCCTGCTGCTATCACATGATAGCAATTTGCCCAATCCTGGCATCTTCACTGAGCCAAGATTTATTCTTGCACATTTTCCCTTGTCCCCTCATGGCTTCCCCCCCCTGCATTTCTACTTTCCAGGGCTATAGATGTAGCACTGGCTGCACCACCCCATCAAGCTCTGCTACTGCAAGCCAGAGGACAGGATTGCAGCTTAATTTCTCTGCAAACTGTCTGGAGACTCCAACAGGACAGCAAGCAAGTTGTAGGCAAGGCAGCTCTCAGTTACGACACCAACAAATATTCCAGGCTTTGGAATCTTCAAGAATTTACTGAAGGAAAATATTTGTTTGGCTACTGAAAAAAGGATACTTTTCCAGAGAAGCTACTAGTTAGTTGCTACCATACACGTTTGGGTGTTATTCCTATTTTCTACAGTACACGACACTAATGAAACTCTGCCCCTAGCTTAAGGAGGTAATGGATTTTGTAGAGTAAAAGGACTTGCCAAAAGCATAGATGGTACCATAACAAGCACACACTCCAAGTCCACAGCGAGGATGGTTCATAGATGCTACAGCTGCCCACTGTTTAGTAATAGGATCGTAACGTTCAGTACAATCAAATATCATAGAGTCTTTTTCACCTTAGAAGAGAGGCAAAAACAGAGAGAAGTTAAAACATATTTTGTATGCTATCTCTTCAATATATTGATCAACTAATAGCAGAATAAAATAAAAAAATTCCTTCCAGTAGCACCTTAGAGACCAACTAAGTTTGTTCTTGGTATGAGCTTTCATGTGCATGCACACTTCTTCAGATACACTGAAACAGAAGTCACCAGACTTCTCATACCACGAACAAACTTAGTTAGTCTCTAAGGTGCTACTGGAAGGAATTTTTTTATTTATTATTTTGTTTTGACTATGGCAGACCAACACGGCTACCTACCTGTAATAGCAGAATAGTTCATCCATTTGAGCATCTTAGAATAGTTGCAAGATGCAATGCTCTATTTCTGAAGCCAAAGGTCCTCTCCTTCCCAAAATGCCCAATTTCTAAATGGGTTCTCTGGTGCACAGGTACCGCCAGTCAAAACTGGTATGACTTTATCTCCAAAATACAGGTTATCCAGCATAAAGGAAAATGTAAATCATACCATCTTCTTTAAGTAATATGCAATAATTGCATTTCTGCAAAATTCTAACTACTGAAAGGTTTGAGGGGTTAAATGGCAAAAGGAAGAAAAGTATGCAGCAGGAACAGCAATGGCAAGATGTTAATTAATAGGACAGTGAGTATCCTGCAAGCACAGGATGGAATGCTTCAACAGTTAACAGTATTTACAAAACTTTTCATTTCACACAGCAGAAGTCTGTATACTACAGATGCCCTTAGTTTTCGCTTTTGGCAGGAACTTTACCACATCCTTAGCAAGTATAACTAAGATAAGGCACATCTCCACTTTTGGATGCAATGCCTCCTATGAGGGCCTGGTGTTCCAGTTTATAAATAAAAACACTTTGCATGCAGAAGATTCCTGGTTCGAATCTCTGACACCTCCTGTTGAAATGATGAGGTAGCAGGTGATGTGAAAGACCTCTCTCCACCTGAGAGTCTGGAGAACTACTTCCAGTTAGAGTGGAACTGCACTAGGTGGACAAATAGTCTGACCTAGTATAAGGCAGCTTCCTACATTTCCTTAAACCTACAAAAAATATCTGCCATTGAATGACAACAAACAATCATATTTTTAGTAGTAGTGGTGGCTGTAGAGCAGGAAAGAAGATTATTTGAAGCATCTACGTTTATTTGGCAACACACAAATTTCTGGTAGGTTTCATAGTTGCTTATATGCATATATAAATAAAACAGTGACCATTTAATGCAAAACAGTAAACCATTTAATACAAAACTATGGTTTAGTGCTATGTGGATCAAGATGAAGGATCTGAGAACCAGCTCACCCCCTTCACCCCCAATGCAGTAAGGAGATGTCCTTCTGCTAAGTTTAGTTTAACTTTTACAGAATCCTGTCTTAGTGTAATGTATGAACCAGGGATCCTGATTTAAAACAAACTTAAGATTTGTAATATGCCAGTGTGGTGTAGTGGTTAAGAGCGATAGACTTGTAATCTGGTGAACCAGGTTCGCGTCTACGTTCCTCCACATGCAGCTGCTGGGTGACCTTGGGCTAGTCACACTTCTCTGAAGTCTCTCAGCCCCACTCACCTCACAGAGTGTTTGTTGTGGGGGAGGAAGGGAAAGGAGAATGTTTGAGACTCCTTTGAGTAGTGATAAAGCAGGATATCAAATCCAAACTCTTCTTCTTCTTCTTTTAATTCCAAACCACGGTTACAAAACCAGCTAATCAGAATTTGTTTTAAGTCAGGATCTAAACTCCTTCAATGTGTACCTCCCAGCTGCATGGGAGAAGCACTCAAGCTTGATGCATCACTCAAGTTCATCCATATACAGTTGTATCTTGGGTTAAGAACTTAATTCGTTCTGGAGGTCTGTTCTTAACCTGAAACTGTTCTTAACCTGAAGCACCACTTTAGCTAATGGGACCTCCTGCTGCCGCTGCGCTGCCAAAGCACGATTTCTGTTCTTATCCTGAAGCAGTTCTTAACTTGAAGCGTTATTTCTGGGTTAGCGGAGTATGTAACCTGAAGCGTATGTAACCTGAAACGTATGTAACCTGAGGTACCACTGTAGTACTAAACCATGGTTTGTGTGTGTATGCAAGTGTGAGAGGTGATCATACAAAAATATGTAGGCTTCAGGAAGGTAAAAGCAAATGTGATCAATGTTTTTTCTTCCTCTTCCTCCTGCCACCCTGAAAAAAGTACAGGGGCTCAACCAGTCTCCTCCAGAAAAAAGAGATCTTCAGGGGTGGAAGGTACAATGGGACACTGAGTAAAGTCATTGATCATTTTACCTTGATAACCCTATATGTGAGTGGAACTACAGCTGTGTGTTTGACTACATACCTATGAATGTCTGCAATCAAATACACGTGTATATGTTAGCAAGACAATGAATAGGTTTATGTCTGCATGGTGCAAGGACTGAAGAAGTCTGGGAAAGTGGCATGTACCAGAGTCCCCACACCCTAGGAATTCCAAATGGCAAGGCCCAGATATTCTCCCTGTCAAACTCAGGACATCATTGTACCTATTGTATACTGTGGCTTTAGAATGCTACATGTTGTCTCTAGGTGAGTTCCTTCCTTTAAGTGAATAATAAGAAAGACCTGTGGCAAGTACTAAAGAACAGCCTATCCCCCACCCCACCCCCAGAAATGCAATTCTTTGCACTTACCTCCAATAGCATAGATCATTCCTCCGACTACTGCAACTCCCAACCCATTTCGAGCCTGGTGTAAAGAAGACACAGTAGTCCAGTACTGACTGAAAGTGTCAAAACGCTCCACACAACTGAGAGCTCTGCTGTCACTCCAACGGCCTCCCTGCAAGCGAGTATATCCACCTATTCAAAAAACAAAGATGGCAGGCACCATTAGCAGCTCCACAGGCTCTTCTCATGCAGCATTTCTCTAGCAGTTCAGGTTCTGAAGAGACATGAAATGCTAATGAGGAGACAAGATTCCTACCTACTGCATACAGGTACTTCCTGGCTTTCCTCCTGGGACGTGCCTTTGCCGCCTGCAGGAAACTGCTAACCTTGCTCTCCTTTGGAGATTTACTAACTTCACAGTATTCTTTTAACAGGGTTTGAAGGGCCACTCGAAGGCTGAAATCAGGAACCCCTTGAGAAGACAAAAGCATGGGACAATCAGTGATAGTCAATCTACAGATAAACCAGGTGGATGTGTAGTTTTTAGCAATTACATTGTTACTGATTTATTGCAGGGCTTGGAAACCTCAGGTCGGGGGCCAAATGCAGTCCTGCCTGCCTGACCCTTGGGACTCTCCCCAGATCATCTATTCTTCCCCAGACCCACCATCTCCCCAAGCCACATCCCTCACTGCCTTTGCATCACACTCTCTTTAGGTGCTTTTGAGTGGCTAGAATGTGTCTTTGAACCCTGATAATGACTCATGCTTACCTGGATGGAAGACAGAGAGATGTTTAAGTGTGTGTAGAAACTAGTGTACTATACAAAGGTAAAATTGAAATTCCTTGCTCTCCCAACTTTTTCCTCCAGCCCCACCTATCACTAGTATGTGGACCCCAGAAGGGAATGCGGCCCTTGGGCAGAAATTTTTTTCCCCGCTACTGATTTATTGGATTTGCAGCTTGCCCCCAGCCAAAGAGCTCAGCATAGGTCACAGCACATTTTTAAAAACAATCAATAAACTCATATACTAAAATACATCACTTTCCTCCTGCTTTCTTAACCCCAGACCAGATTAATACAGGCCAGACCAGATTAAAAAGTACAGAGGCTCTATGTTGAACTATAGTCTTCACCCTTTCCTTTGATACATAAACCACTTTTATGTAGGCACATACTCATCCACACCCCATCCTGCAGAAGTTTTCAGCCTTACCCCTCACCCTGACCAAACCGCCAGTATTTGGGGTTTTCTGGTAGATGGGAGCATATTTTGTGAGGGTGGGGGAGTTTGTTGCTGTTGTTTCTTTGTATCATTATTTTAGATCTTTTCATGATTTTTGTGGAAATTGTTCAGTTTGGTTGTGTACTTTCTAATGTGTTATGACTACTTTTGTTACGTTGTAGTTATTTTTTTCATGTTGTTAGCTGCCTTGAGCATGGTTTGAACTATGGAAAGGCGGCATACAGATAAAATTATGTGTGTATCCAGTGTTTCCCTGCCTGTTAGAAGTGAAATGCCACCATGTTCTGCCTCATTTTGTGAGGTATTTTTAATGGATCTACCCAGTACTACCCACAGCTGCAAACTTCCAAAATGATTTTCAGCTTTATCACAGGCACCAATATGGCAGGTGCTAAATGTAATAGTGATTCCAGACCTAAATGCTAATCAGAGGTTTTGGAGCTCTGCTGGGATGCCAGTGTTTCTAGTTGTTAAGGCTTCACAAAATTAGTCCAAAGAGCCCACGATGGGTCACTGAGTGATGTGAAAAGATATACAGATTTAGATACAGAGTTATAGTACACACACACACACACTGTCCTACACTGAGTTACCTTCTATGTATTTCAAGAGTCTTTGTGGGGGTAACAGCGGAAATCGAACTGTATCCAGTATTTCCACCACGTGTTTCTTTCTTCTCCCGAGGTCCTTCAGAATCCATTGCATTGCAGCTATGAAAACCTGATACTCATCTTCTATGCTCAGTTCCTCACTTCGCAAGATCTTAATGAGCTGGTCTTTTGTCAGAGCCAGGAATTCCTCTCCGTCCTGGATGTCCAGGAAGTGGGCATGGATGTAATTCTCTGTGAATTCTAGCAGATCGTGACAGGCAATTTGCTCGGAGAACTGGAAGAGTCCAATGCAGTTTGAAGGATCAATCTGCCCCTTCAGAAATTCACAGCAAAGGTCTACCACTTCCGTGAGTTGGAACATGTCTGCTGCCACAATCAACTCCTGGACATTACTTTCACCAATGCTGACTATGCCTAAACACACAACAGAGAACTATTTCAGCTGGTACAAAATCTTGCCAATACAATAGCATACGGTTTGACCACAAAAATTGTGAATGTCCCTTGAAGGATACTACTGGCGTACATTATTGTCATGTTATTAATATCTTAGGGGGAGTATCATCAGCCATCAAAATAATTAACTGATCAGGAAACATTACAGCACAGGCACCCTTTTTAGTAAACCAAATAGCACAGATTGAATGTTTCCCCCCACCCCACTAAACGGATGATGAAACAGCTAATGCTATGGTAATTAGCTAGCTCTGTTCATAAAGAATTGCAAATGTGTCTCAATTATAACTTCAAACTGGGAACATAGACATTGACAAGACTAAATGTTCCTCCTTACCCCTCCCCAAACCCCAGCACATGATTAGCATGACAGAGAAAACTAGATTAGAAGCCCTCTACCTCACATTAAATTTTTTCATGCAGAGTGAACTTTTCTTATGGATGAACATTCAGTCAAGGGAGCAACTCATATGAACTCTAAGTGTTACAATTCAGACAAATGAAGACCCTGTGACATAATTTGGGGGATGCCTGTGATGTAGTCAGTGACAAGTTATAAAACAGCACATACATTTGATTCACAAGCTCCAAGATACTAAGGCATTGTCACAAAGCATAACAAGGTCTCAAAAATGTTTCAGAAATGGAGTCTACCTGTGTAAATAAAGTCCAGCAGGATCTGAAAGATGTCAGCCTCCACACCTAGGATCCGTACAACATCCTTTGAAGACTCTTTCATCCCTCCTGCAAACAGAGCTGCAAAATAAGGACTGCTTGCAGCCAAGACAAGCCGGTGGACTTTAAATACTTCTTCACCAACCTGGAGCTGCACATCACAGAAGTGCTGCCCACATCTCATCTTGTTGATCTGGGCCAGTATAAGACGAGCATGTCTGTCTGCCAAGAAGGGGAATTCGCTAGTGTTGGAACAAGGCACACAAGCCATGGCAGGATCACAGAGAAATGGAGTGAGTGATGCCCATCATCCCCCAATGATGATCTAGGAAGGACAAGAAACCCTTTGAAAATGAAAGATCTAATTACAGGGTTAGTACTGAACATAATTTTGAGTGACAATAACATTTCCCCCCTTTAATAAACTAAGGATGCTTCCAGGTCTGATCAGCCTGGATTTCAGTTTTGGTCTCCACAGGTAATAAATCCTGTTGATTTCAATCAGATTTATTTCCAAATAAGCCTGTTAGGGGTGCAGCCCTAATTTAATTTCACCAAAAGGAACATGACAGGCACAACACAAACAACGTTTACCGTATCTGTTGAGGTACAGTATTGTACTAAGAAGGCCTGAGAATGAAATCTCTATTCATTTTACCTGCATCACTTCAGGAAAAAAGATGGGGACCTTGTCACATCCTCAGCATGACAATCAGAACAGGAATACGGAATTGGGAAAAGAAGAAGCGGTCTGGGTGGCATTACTGAAATGGAAGCTCCGTAAGGGAGCACAATATTAATGGAATTAGCACTCCGCACACGCACAGAGACAAGCTTCTGTTTCTATGTTTCTGTGCTCAACTACAGTACCGAATTAAGCTAATCGGCACTCAGGTCTAAAACAAGGGAAGGCTGACGCAGTGGGAGAACTTACTAAATCTATTGCATATAATACTTAAAACTAACAGTCGGGGCGGGAGGCGGGGACTGTGAGCTATCAAAACACGGGATTGCCTTGCGTGTTCATTTGCGCGCAACGGACGGTAGACACTACAGTACCTTCTTCTTCTTTTCCACTCAGCCATTCATGGTCCTCCCCTGATTTCCCAACAACTTTTGCGTCCGCCCCCAGCGCCGGCCTTTCCGGCACCAGAGAAAGTTGGGAAGAAGCGTCCATTCAACGCTCTCCGGGACGTGAGATACCACTGCGCATGTCTCGGGGAGCCGGAGACGGGCAGGAGAAGGAAGACAACTCTTGGCGCTTGCGCATTATAGACTGTGAAGGTCTTTGCCCGTAATAGGAGAGGGTCGAAGAGAGAATGCGCGGAAGAGAACGTGGTTGTGCGTACGCGAGAGAACGCTGCGCCCACGAGAAAGGCATCCATTCGTTGTCGAGGCAGGATGATCCCCTCAGAGCAGGCAGGAAGGAGCAAAGCCGGGCGCGCTGCTGCCGCTGCCCGCCCTTCAGCCGCAGGAAGGTGGGCGGTGGGGCGGCCTCCCTACTGGCTGGGACCGGGAAAGCTGAGTGACAGCCATCAAATCAGGAGCAGCAGACCAAAGCGCAAGAGAAACGGGTTTTTTTATGGTCGTGGTGCTGAAAGTCGAGGGGTAGGGTTACTCTGCCCTCCCCAAGTCCAAGATATCCCATAATAGCAGAACAGTAGCGTGGTCGGGGCGAGGGGGGCAATTGCCCGTGGCACACATTTCTGAGGTGCCCCCCATTGTTGTAATGGCGAAAAGGCCTATCTTCTGAGATACGCCAATAAAACTAAGAGACTTGAGAGGAGCTAGGAGTCCATTTTGTTTATTTATTGCAAAGCAATAAAGGTTACAGTCGAATCTTTTCGCAAGCCTGCAACCCTGCCCAAAGGTATGGGCAGGGGTATTTATAACATTTTAAAAAAGGATTTCAAATTAACCAATCAACTTCTTCATTACCTCATTAGTTTAGTACGCATGTACATTACCTAATTTAATACGCATGTGCAATAAGCATTGCTAAATAAACCTTGATCTTAATAATCTGTTACATTCTGTTAGTATGCAATGCATGGGAACCTGTGTTAGGCCTTTGTTCCATGTATCAACTTATGTTCTAGCTTATGAATTGCGTCTTTATGATTGAGCATTTGCTTGTTCTTTTTTCCCAGTTGGGAAGGTCTCATGCCAAATCATCTGTTTCTTAAAGCAACAGGTTACAATAATGTCTCTATAGAAGCATATTCAAAGATCTATAGGGGTTCACATTAACACATTCATTGTGGCCTTTTGGGCCACTGCTACACCACGACACCATCGTTTAGGACTCCTGAGTGGCAAGTGTCATGCCTCACCCACTCAGCTTCAGAGCAGAGTTCTGCCTCATTTTGTCAACCCGTTTCTCTCAAAGAATCACCGTGGTTCTCAAGGGATGTTAGCTTTGCCCCCACCCCCTTTATTTTTGCCTTCTATTTCTCCTAGCATTTTGTATGCATTTTTCCTGTGGTATGCTTGCCTGAGAACATCGCACACACCAAGTTATTTTCTGCATATACAGTACTGCACCACAAGTGGCGATCCTTATTTTTCTTCCTTGTGGAATTGGTGCTGCTTGTGCACGTGCTCACACATTTTCACGTGTTCTGTGTGTCACCAGCAAAATGCCAGCCCATACTTTTTTATTTTTTACATTTAGTCTGGATTTCCACTTGCTGCAGAAAATTCAGTAAGTAAAAATATATGATATATCTGGTGTTACTAATGGTGTGAAAGTTCAGCGGTTTTGGGGGTGTATGTGGATGATTTTTCATGCTTTCACCTCACCTGATTCCTGTGGCTAACATAGCCAGTGTTGGGTACTATGCACCTTGACTGGAGTGAGTTAGCATTGTTTGCTGTTACACCTGGCCGTAATACTACTTCAATCATGATACACCAGACCTACTGCCAAGCAATCTGGTCACTTCAGGAGTCATGATGCTGAAGAGAAGAAACATTTGCATTTTTTAAATGAAAAATTAGATAAATTATTATACTGTATAATTTAACTTACAGTATTTAGAAGACAGGGCTTGCAGGAAAATGGCAGCTCTTTTAAGCCTTACAATTGTTAAGAGAGGATAAAGTTCCCTTATCATGGCTTCAACTTTATACTTGAAATAATGTTGCACCACTGTTTCTATAGTTTGTCTTTGTCCTAACTAGCAAATACAAACATTATCATATGCAGAAATGCACTCTTATACAGTATACTGAAATACTTTTTAATTATTTTTTCACACGTCACCACAGATGTTCATATCACTTAACTTGGACATATTATCAGACAAGTGCTGTTTAATAGAGAGATCAGGAACGTGCGGCTCTCCCGATGTTGATGGACAACAACTCCCATAATATCTTACCATTGGCCATGCTGGCTGGGGCCAGGTGAGGTCCAAAATCATCTGGAGGGCCACAGATTCCCCCGCCCATGGTTTAAAGTAAGTGGTTTAACCAGTTTTGAAATGCACATGGATCAATTGCAATAGAGTCTGATTGCAGCTGTTTGAAACTTGACTCTCAGGGTTTGATAACCTAACACCACATTTACAGTTCCTGGGGTTTTTTTGATAATGGGAGACCACAAATCATCCCAGTAGGAGGGAATCCTTAACATTTTTCCAAGTAATACAACAGAGGTGGATGCTTCCAGCAGGGGGCACAACTGCAACATGTTTTAAATACAGTGATTAATATAGGAGGAGGGTTAACTATTATGGAAGTGGCCCGTAATAACATTTGCTTCCATTATTAAGGTTTTGTAGCTAATCTACTAAAAAAAGTCTGTTCCATTTGTTTAACTTTGTAGCATAATGGTTCAGAATACCGGGAACAATGTCACAGCAGAATAGAAGGGGTGGGGACTCTTCTGTTTAGTTTCTACTAGTATGAGGTTCATAACACAGGATTTATAAAACTGTTCAGTGCAAAAACATACCAGGTGAATGACAGGGTGCACCTAATGCATTTTTTTGGTACCAGATTTACCAGATACCAGAAACAATTTTACTATTCATTTATAACCATTTTTGCTTAACAATTCCTGCCTTTAAATCCTTTGCTTTCCCTCTTCTGAAAAATTTACTTATTAGCATGTTCAACATTTCTCTCACTAATATTCTCAAAGGGACATAGGCAACTTTGGGGAAACACATTTCTCTTAAAGCATACAATGGTTTTCCAGTGACATCATTTGTTTACAATTTGAGTCACCAGTAAAAAGATTTGCTGATGTACTGAGGTTTCCAGATTGCCTCTCTGAAATTAAAGTTCTCAAAAGTTGCAGACTATACAGAAAACGTAGCTCCATGTTTTACATTTTGAAGTTTTATGTGACTAGTGCAGCGGTGACCAGCTTATTTGTTGTTGGGAGCTACTGTGACACACAAGTGTATTTTGCTACACACACTGACTCCATCACATGTTATCAAGCAGTAAGAGGGGTTTGCAGCTGCAGGCTCATGGCTGGGGCACCCCATACAATGAGAAATGTAGCATTACAATGTGGAGACTTTCTCTATTAGAATGTTTTAAGAACAACTTTAGTTTCGGTCAAGAAGCTTTTTACCATACCTTTATTTGGCAGGATTGCCAGGAGATAAATAAATTGATTTGGGAACCAAGTGGCTTATGACTTGGTTAATAGCCATCCCTCATAAAATTATTAAAGACTGAAAGAACAGTGAGTGTTTCTGATTTCTGCAGCAATCTACCAAAATTATATCTTTAGTTTTACGGAAGGAGTGGGGAACCTGTGGCCCTCCAGATGTTGTTGGACTACAACTCCCACCATTCCTGATCTTTGGCTTTGCAGGTTGGAGTCGATGAGAGTTGGAGTCCCAACACCATCTGGTGTGGGGCATTACTGTCAGGACAAGAACAGTGAAATGGGATATGTCTAACCCAACTCTAAAACTGCACATGGGAGCATAATTGTACAACAAAACTACAGAGGGAAAGCAGGCTCCATGTGCAGATTTCCCAGCTCCTGTAGGACTGTGACATAAAAGCTGTGCTTGCCAGAGCCCCTACAAAATCTTTCTCCTTTGTTATAGGAGTTTTACATTTGATATGTATAGCTGAGAACAGTGTTGTTTAAACGCTTAAGCCTGGATACAATCCACTGAGGCAGCTTGTTTTTATGAGTAAACATCCCGAGCACTGCTTGTAAAACTTCAGTGTTACATTATGCTAGTTACAGTACATTTCATTTCCCCCTTGGGGACAATCACCTTCTTGAGAAGGAAAATGGCTTAACAAGAAAATTATCTCTAGAGTCTGTGTAATTAATTGATTACAGCTGTGTTGAGTGAGAGGAGACCCAAAAGCTTGATTTGCCAAGGATTCAATGTGTCCGTTCTAGAGTTGGGGTAAACCAGGGACACAGCAGGGCTCAGGAGTTAAAGGGTGTGGTCCCCCACTGCAAGAGCTGCAGAGGAGTGAAAGAAAAAATATGTACACACACACACATTTCTCTTCTCAGGATTCACACTTGTTGTAACTGTTTAGTCAGCACACACAAAAAGGAGAGGAAACTACTGATTCGTTGGGAAAACAATCAAAATCCACAATTGAGCAATGCCTTCACTGGGACCGGCTTTAGTGTCACAAAATAGATTTGACAGAAGTTTTGTCAATGTTTCCCTCATAACAAAAATATTTCCTCCAATAGCTAAGGGCCAGTTATTTCATTATGGCCATCAGCTGAAGCTACTAGACCTGGTTCCACATAGCTCTAGTTCCAAGTATTGCTTGTAACATGTAAGGCGACCTTATGAGAAATGGTTGAGGGAATTGAGTATGTTTAACCTGGTCCAGAGGAGACTGAGAGGAGATATGATAGCCATCTTCAAATATCTAAAGGATAACTGCTACAAGAGGTTGTGGGCTCTCCTTCACTGGAGGTTTTTAAGCAGCGGCTGGATGGCCACCTGTCATGTATGATCTAGTTAAGATTCCTGCATTGCAGGGGGTTGGACTAGATTGGGTCCCTTCCAACTCTACAATTCTATAAATCTATGAAAAGAGGGCCCACCCGAGGACACTAGCCAGGGTCTTCTAAAACCTGGAGCAAGCGCTGGCTACTGCTAGGGCATTCTTTGCCCACTCTGATCCCTCCTTACAGTAGCAGGCTCCTGTACAGTATCCTGAGTTTTATTGATCTCGTATCAATACTGAAAATCCTGGGGATGATCAGGTAGATCCCAATATTCTGGAGCGGGAAGGTATTTAGTAGACATCCAGCAGGTTCAAAAATTGTCCATGGTCAAAGCTAGAGAGACCTGGTATCCCTTTTCACAAATATTTGACTTATTTCATGCTTAGTTAAGCATTCAATTGCTCTTCTAATTTTTTAATTGTTTTTATCTAAGGAACTAGAGGGCCATCATTACTTCATCCATTCTACCCCTTGCAGACCTCCCAAGAGCAGCCATTATGGTAATGTTGAATTCCACACTCAGTTTTTCCTGGTTTTCTCCCTCCCTCCCTTCCTTCTGTACCCTTATCATTTATTTATTTTTTTACAATTATTTTCACTGCTTATGTCTGTAACCCTTCTATTGTGAAAAATGACAATATAATGTTTTTAAAACTACGTATGTTAGTCAGAGGTCATATTTTGTAATCTGTTAATAGTGCTGGGAATTGTAGCTCGGGGGGGGGCAGCGGTTCTAATAACCATCAACACCTAACAGACTGCAGTTCCCAGGGTTTTTTGGGATAAATGTATGGTGTGGGTTTGACTTCAGTTGTTGCCAAGTATCTAATCAATGAAGGCAAGCAGAACTCCAGAGTTCAAATCAAGTGACATATGCCAAAGGTAACAGGCAGGAATTGTTAAAACTGCCGATATCTGCAGCCTGGAACTTTATCCCACTTCCTTATGCAGGGCTGCTAGGAGGCTGACACCAGATTAGTGAAGAGTGCAGTTAGGTCTGGTTGCTATGGAAACCCGCTCAGTACGGATACAGCTAAACAGAGCTGGAAGTGGGTTCTGAAAGAACCTAATAATACAATTTTGCAATTCATTAGGATTTGCAGGTGCACTGCTTCCTTGCTCACTTGTGTATTCATTAGCTGGCTTTGTAATTCTATTATGCACTGTGTAAGTAAATGAGTGAAGGGATTAAGCCAGCAGCTGATTTATGTTGCCTTTCAGCATGATGTAATCTTGTATCCCAATGTTGTTGGATTTCAGCTTCCATATCCCCAGCCAGCTTAACCAATGGTCTGGGGATGATGGGAATTGGAAGTCCAACAACATCTGTGGACCCTAGGCTGAAGAATGCTGATTAAGTGGCCTACTCTTCCAAATGGAGAGCAGGGCAAACTGAAATAATCACACTAGAGTCAGCACCCAACTAGCTACAGCAGTCAACATGGTGCCCTCCAAATGTTGTTGGACTACAACTTTTATCACCCCAGGCAGCTTGGGCAATAGTCAGTAATGATGGGAGTTGTAGTCCAGCAACATCTAGACAATTCAAACTGTTATCACAAATGAAGTCCTAAATGCCTATGCACTGCTGCCCTCCCATGCCATTCTGCCCGCACTCTGAGATCTGGTGAAAAGGCACCTTTGTGGATCCTGACATTGACTGGTGATGTACAACAGGGTCTTTTCTGTGCCAGCCCCCTGTAATGGAACTCTCTCCTGTGGAGGTTTGTCTGCCTCCCTCTCCTTTTAGCTTCTGCCACCAAGTGAAGGCCATTTTGTTGAGGTAGGCTTTTGGTTAGCCATGGCATTTTTAATGGTGGTTGATGCTTTCATTATCTGCCGCACTGTTTACTTTTCAGGCTTTTAATTTTTTTAAGTTATTTTAATTGTTCAGTCACTTTATTGTATTTTTGTGTGTGTGGCTGACGGCCACCCTGAGTATTGTTTTAATAATGGAAAGGTGCAACATGTGTCACTTTAAAACATAAAGAAACCCTGGCACTTAGAATGTCTCCACACCTTCGTCTTTCGGCTCCTTCAGCTTCTTTATTTTGTCCAACTTGAGGCGACAGAACTGCTCTTCATCACTTCTGCTGCTACTGCTACTATTGCCGGAGGCCCTCTCCTCCAAGAGCTTGACGACCTTGCTATCCATCTCATCCATTTGAAGGCATAGACAGGGGGAGTCACTTACCTTCAGTGAATCTCCCCACATGCTCTTGCACATGTCAGTCCCATTGCCATACATCTAGGAGTCAGAGAAAAAAAACTGGCTAAATTTACAACATCCAATGCAATAGACACAAAATGAAATGGCTCTTGATCACACACAAGCTTTGCAAAATTGGGCCACATGTTCCTCCTGCTCTAGATCTTTCTACTACGGCATGCTTGGCAAAGCTTGGTCCAGGATTAACAACAGCCCATTTAGGGCACATAGCACTCGCCCTCCACTGCTCCTTTCTGCCACTTGTACAAATGGGGGCGGGGCGGCTGACTGCTTAACTGTACAAGCTAAAAGCAATGGAAATAAAGAGACAAATCTTCTTCCCTCAGTGCGCTGTCCAGCTCTATTCCTTTTGGATCTTAGTCACTTTTATTTTCAGCTGTGAGCCAACTCAAACAGAAATCTCAATTTTCTTTGCTTCCACAAGAACATAGGAAGCTGGCTTATACAGTGTTTCCATCTAGCCCATTTTTTAACCTGCTCAGACTGGCAGTTACAGTTTACAGTAAGTACTTTATTACGGTCAACGACCAGCACACACACACACAAAAAGACACATACAGAATCAATAATAAATGCAATTTAAAATTGATCTGAGATTTGATCTAAAAGGGGTTGGCCATATTAAAATTAAAGTACATTAAAATTAATAATTATTGCTTTAAAAGAATAAATTTAGAAATTAATTATAAAATCAACAATTCAGATTATTATAATACTTAAATCAAAAGAAGGATCAGGAGCCACCTAATTGTGCGGACCGAAGCTTAATAGCGACAGCACAGAACTTTGCCACCGCAGCAGTGACCTTAGGGTTGGCATCTGATAGGAGCCAATGGGCGTAGTGTTCTTCGGGACATCCAGGAGACTCACATAATAGCGGAGAGATAAGTTCATTCCGTAAAGCCCTATAAAAGCAGCAACGGAGAAGTACATGGTCTGTAGTCTCTACTTCTCCGGAGCTGCATGGACAGAGTCTCAGACTGGCAATTCCTCAGACTGGCAATTGCTCTCTAGGCTCTCAGAGGTTTTTCCTGTCACTAGTTAGCCTGATCCTTTTAACCAGGAACAGAAGTATGGACATTTTTGCATGTGAAGCATGGTCACATCCACATCATACATTTAAAGGTGAAGCTAAAGGGACTCCGGGATTGCAGCGCTCATCTCGCTTTACTGGCCGAGGGAGCCGGCACTTGTCCACAGACAGCTTCTGGGTCATGTGGCCAGCATGACTAAGCCGCTTCTAGCGCACCAGAGCAGCGCACGGAAATGCCGTTTACCTTCCCGCTGGAGCAGTACCTATTTATCTACTTGCACATTGATGTGCTTTTGAACTGCTAGGTTGGCAGGAATACATTTAAAGCACACTTTAAATTGTGGGAACTGTAGTTTACCCCTCACATAATTCTGATTCTCAGCACCCTTAAACTACAATTCCCAAGATTATTTGGGGGAAGTCATGTATGGTGTATGGTGTGGATGTCACCCAAGTCATCCCAAGTATGGTGTGGATGTCACCCAAGTCATCTCCAGCCGAGATACATGGCCCCTTTCTATCTTGCCAAATGTAGAAGCAGTAACATACTTTGGGATGTGATTGGGCAGCAAATGGAAGTGGTTTGATGAACAGACTGCAAGCTGGTAAATTAGCATGTATTATGGGCCATTATTAAAGGGCAAAATTGATATTGCTTTGAGAAAGTAAGCAGAAAGCCAGTGTGGTAGTTAAGAGTGGCAGACTATGACTGGGAAGACTCAAATTGAAATCCCCACTCAGCTTTAAAGCTCATTGGATGACCTAGGGCCAGTCACTACTTCTCAGCCTAATACACCTCAGAGTCATTGTGTGGATAAAAATGGAGAGGAACCATGCATATTGCCTTGAGTTTCTTGGCGGAAAGGTGCAATGTAAAAGTTAGGAATAAATACAAAACCTGCATCCTCTTAATCTATATCAGTGATTCCCAAACTGAGGACTGTTAGGTTCACAAAGCCCTCTATACTCACTCACTGCTCTTCCTTTATTTCCTTTCAATCAGCCTCCACTAGGGCTGCAACAGAGATGCTTGAGATAAATTCAGTCTGCTATTGTTAGATCCACTTCTCCAGGAGCAAGTCCTCTGCATAGACATGCAAAGGACTGCACTGTCAATTCCTTCCAATACAGATGAAGCAGAATTACCAGTATTTGCCTTAAGATAAGGTTGAATTTTTGTGTCTTTGTATGATCACTCTGGAAATGACTTCTGAATGAAAGTTCAGAGCAGTGCACAAACACAGGTGTTAGGCTCCTCCTTTCACTCTAAAACAACTCTCTTTTAATTCAGAAAAAGTAGGTCAGCTATTGGAAGTTTGGAAAACATATTTTTAGATATATCTATTTCTAACAAATAACAACACATCATTTCATTCTAACACATGGTTTAGAATTTGTCTTATGGACGTCACAATTTAGAAATTCAATTAAGTGACTTGTTGCAGATTATTGTTCATCTTTACTGCTCTGCTACTGTGTACAAGTTCTACTAAAGGACACTGGAATACCGGTGGGGTTTGAGTAGGTGAGTTTTTTCTTGTTGAAGGAACATCTACTAGACTAGATCCCTGGTGTTGAATGCAGAGCTCTTATGTAGCTTTCTGGCTCCTTCACATACGCGCACTGTTTGTGGTTGATTATGATACACTACCTCGTGGTAGGGGATGCACGCATTCTTACAGTGGTTTTCTCCTTTTTCGTCAATTGCCCAGTCTGTCAGCCAGTTGCTAACACAAGTGAAGTCATTTTTACAAGCTTCATACCTGCAAGGTAAAGAAAGCATAGATGACTGATTTATGAGCATTTGTGCCATCTCTCATAAATCAACACAGAGGAAGGTGTGTAGGCTGGGCTGATAGCGTTTGCTTCCATTCCATTAGCTCAAAGCTGCTGCATCACACTGTTGACTCATGCTAAGTTTGTGGCTTACTAAGACCCCTAGATCCTTTTCACATGTACTACTGACAAGCCAGGTGTCCCCCATCTTATATCTGTGCATCTGGTTCTTCCTGCCTAAGTGTAAAACCTTGTGTATTGTTTTTGTAAGAAGAAGAAGAAGAAGAAGAAGAAGAAGAAGAGTTTGGATTTGATATCCTGCTTTTCACTACCCGAAGGAGTCTCAAAGCGGCTAACATTCTCCTTTCCCTTCCTCCCCCACAACAAACACTCTGTGAGGTGAGTGGGGCTGACTCACCTTCAGACTTCAGAGAAGTGTGACTAGCCCAAGGTCACCCAGCAGCTGCATGTGGAGGAGCGGAGACGCGAACCCGGTTCCCCAGATTACGAGTCTGCCACTCTTAACCACTACACCACGCAGGTGAATGTGAATGTGGAAAATTATAAATAAAATATAGAACATTGTATTTATTCCTATTGAAATTCATTCTGTTAGTTTGGGCCCAGTTCTCCAATCAGTTAAGGTCAGTAACAGGGCCCTACACACTTCTCACACACAATCCCTTTCCTTTCCACCCGCTGGCCAGCTCAGTAAATGCCAGCTGATCTAACAGTAGAAGTGAATGAGCCTGCACTCCTTACAGTATTGTGGCATCCCACTTTAGTGCAACCTTATACCCTTAAAAAAAGAAGAGTATAAAGATGATGGTGGACTCTCCTTTCATGGAGGTTTTTAAGCAGAGGTTGGATGGCCATCTGTCATGGATGCTTTAGCTGAGATTCCTGCATTACAGGGGTTGGACTAGATGACCCTTGGGTCCCTTCCAACTCTAAGATTCTATGATTCTATGTGATTGTTGTGCTAAAAGTTCAGTTGTTTCCACTAAAACAGCACCAATAGGAAGTATGTGGAAGTAGTGACATCACCAAGAAGCAAATTTAAGTCTGTGCATTGCCAGAGTAGCTGAGCACTGCAGTACTATAAATGTTGGATTAAAAAGCACCTAGAACATTTGTGATCTGAAAAGTAACATTTGGGTGGTAGGGAAGCTATGGGCCACGCAAAGCTTGTAACAGATGCTGTGTGATCCAGTATTTTGATGGTGCGAACTGCCCTGAATGCAAGATCACATATGACCATCCTGATACCCAGAAGAACACAAATCACCTTGAATACAAACTAAAATTCCTGTCTGCAGGGGCCCTCAGTAACAGGTGAACCAGTTCCTTTGACCTTGTTTTCAGCTAGAAAATGCTTAAAGAATAACATGTTTGCACAAACTGGACTTTGAAGCATGATCTCTTGTTTGGCAAGAAAATTTATCTAATTTTTTACAGAATTAAGCACAGTTCTTTATTATGTACTCAGCATATTATTAGTTTACAAATACCAGGTCAGTAAGTTCATATTTGGCTTTAGTCATACCATTTATATGAATGCAACCTGTGCTTAAAATTAAAGGCATGATATGAACACACTTTTAAAATTCTGTGTCTTTTATAGCATGTTTTTTTCAAAAGCTGACACTGTATGATGTTTATGTTGCCATGGAAATTAATGAAAAAATATGTTTGAGTCATAATAACACTAGCAACATTGGCTCCCCTCCTCCTTTCATCTTTTGCCAGCCTTTTTAGCCTGTATCTTGTAGAAGTTTGCCTTGGCAAAACTCAAGCAACCCCCCTAACTTCTGACTGGGATCAAAGAGTCCATTTTGTATAATCACATTAATATTATAAATAAGAAGCATGCCTTAGTTTAAATATGGCTAGCGGAAATATTAGTTCCTGTTAGTAAGGTAAACTACCCTAGATTCATGGTTTGCTAGAAGAATTTATTGTTTAATATGCTATAAAGGCATCTCTTCAGTTTTATTATTCCAGTCTGGTCATGAAAATATATAAATATAATAGAAACTCGCGAGCTACAGGCTCCTATGAGCATCTCAGTTGACTCTTCTGGGCAATTCTTAGCAGATGTAGTAAGATTTTGAAATTAAGATTAGCTCCTAAAGGTAACGTTTTCATTTCTTACAGGTGTAAAAATCTGCCTGTAAGCAGTGCCTGCGATAATGTGCTAATGCCAGGGTGAACTTTAATCTTCTCAAAGCAGGTTTGCTATTTAGATGTGAATTGTGTGACAACGTTGAAATTTACACTGCAGCTTTAAAGCAGAGATGGGGAACCTGTGGACCTCCAGAAGTTGTTGAACTCCAGCTCCCATCAGCCTAGCCAGCAAGGGCAGATGTGGTTGGACTCCAGTTTCCCCACCTTTTCTCTAAAGCAGGAAAATAAGTTGCCACACTTATTTCTTCTTTGGCTTCTCTGTCTGTGTCTCCACTGCTTGCTGCGTGGCCTGATCGTGGGAGCTGGCAGTGGGCAGAGTAGATGAAAGGACTAACAAAGGAAAGGACAAGAGAAGTCTCTATTGCTTCCCCATGTTGCAGCCTGGCAATACTGCTTGCGACATGTGTGTCATTGCTGAATTTTGTATTGCCTAATGTTCTGCTTTTCAAGGCTATGTACTGTCAACACAAGTAGGGATGATACAACTCCTGTTCTGATTAATATTCTAGGTCAGTTTTTTTAAAGGACATTTCAACAATTACAGACAAAGGGAGAGAAGGTTAAAGGAAAGAAGAAGGCAGCATGTCCCTGATCCTTGTGGGAACAGGATCAGAGACTAATCGCCTGCTCCCTTCCACAGCCCTCACCATGGGCAATATAATGACTTGTCTTTCATTTCCAGCTCAGAGTGACAGGATAGTGTATTAGCAGCACACTTTCTCTTTCCCCCAGTGCTTCTTGAAGGCTTGGGCAGGGCAGGATATGCACACAGCTGTCTCTTCCTTCTGCAGCTCCTTCCCCTTCTCAAGAGCTCTCAAGAGCATTGGCTTTCCAGGATGGTTATTTTGCAGCTGTGATCGTCAGATCCAACAGGGAACTACTTTAATTACTGTACAGGAGGGGGATATGTCACAAGCACGGCTTCTCCTTTCATTCTAGCGCTATGACAGGAAAAGCTTTGTTTAATCTCTGCCTGGTCAAACTATTGAAAACTCTGGAGGCCTACCTTGTACTGGATCTGACAAACTTACTTCCAAGCTGCCAACGAATGATAAAATAGTCACTATATTGCAGCCCACTAGAATGCATTCACACTCAGAAGTTAGTCCCATTTATTTCAATTGGATTTACTTCCAAATAAGAGTGTAGAAAATTAGAGGCTTTATCAATTACTTGGTTTGCCTTTTTTAAAAAAGTGCTTTATGATGACCCAGCTTTAAAGTATACCGAGGGCTGGAGAAAAGGACATCTGGAGAAAAACCATATGGTGTACAGTGTCAAATAAATGAAATAATAACAAAAAAGCAATGTACTTTCCCAAAGTATGATTCACCAGAGAGATCTGTTTTCATTTAAAACAAATCCTTATGTCAGTGCTGAGAATTATTAAATGTGTCAAGTTCACCATTTCCTCTGTAATTGTCCAAGGACTCTTTGGCAGGTGGGTTGGAAAGGGAAGCTACCCCAAAGGGCTCTCCAAAGTCCACATATATACTGAAAAATGAGCTTTTGGCGCAGGAAATTCCAAGCCATTAGAAACAATGAGGAAAGCTTGAGGCAAGGTTCCTTATGTCCTTTAAAGTCAAGTTCTTGTTTCTTCTGAACACTGTGAAAATTACCCTTTACAACAAAGGTACAGAGGATTTTGAAATAAGGATCTCTGTAGGATGTGGGGAATGGGGATGATATCCTTAGCAGTCATGCAGTACGTTAAACATATTCTACTGTCTATATAACAAAAGAATTCTGCAGCTTCCGCCTTGGGTATGCAGGAGAAGTAGAAACATTGTTCAAAGTTTTCCCAGCATATAGCTTGAAGCAGACTCATTTGTGGGTAAATAACTTGAGCACCCTAGGTCAAATCCAGCTGTTTGAAGAATGCTACCTGGTCCCCCAGTTGTGAACCTGGAGGTTAAAGTGTTGTGAATAAGTGGTATCTGGGGTGCCAGAGCAGTGTTAGAAGTGCTGCTCACTATTCCTCACTGTCTTTTCAAAGTGTTCCTCAGTGAATTAGATGATGGCTAGAGATAGGTGCAATATATTGTGAGAGGAATTACTAATATTTTATCATTTGGGAACAAGTCTGCCCTATTACTAACACACATGAACACCACTCCCAGAGAGTAGACATCAATCCAGAAAGCTGTATCTAAGGTCTTGAACATGCCCCATGGGATCTGTAACTCTGTTCTTTGAACAGAAGTCTATCAGCAACCTCTGCTTCTTGTCAAGAAACAGAAGTTCAAATCTCCACTGTAAATGTGGAGCTTGTTGTGTGGTTCTCTAGATTATTGTGAGATGTTCAGGAATTTTGTCATCCATTCTACGGAGCTGAAGTGTTGTAGAATAAAGTTGTTCATCAGTAGAACTGGCATGTGTGTTGTATTGTTTGCCTTTATCTTAAAATAAGGGGCATGTTGTAAAACAGGTACAGGGATGTAATGGGGTGGTGGGAATGTCAGGGTTGTATTCAAAATAGCGCTAAGGCAAATGTTCTGACAGTGCAAGGTTTTGTGCATACCTAATTCAAGCTGTTAGTACTAGCATAAAAGGTAAAGGGACCCCTGACCATTAGGTCCAGTCGTGTCCGACTCTGGGGTTGCAGCGCTCATCTCGCGTTACTGGCCGAGGGAGCTGGCGTACAGCCTCCAGGTCATGTGGCCAGCATGACAAAGCCGCTTCTGGAGAACCAGAGCAGTGCACGGAAACGCCGTTTACCTTCCCGCCGGAGCGGTACCTATTTATCTACTTGCACTTTGACATGCTTTTGAACTGCTAGGTGGGAAGGAGCTGGGACCGAGCAATGGGAGCTCACCCCATCACAGGGATTTGAACCGCCAACCTTCTGATCAGCAAGCCCTAGGCTCTGTTGTTTAACCCACAGCGCCACCCGCAAAGCCCTAAATATCTTGGGAACCAAGAATCCAGAGTGCCTGCTTCAATATCAACCACCCTGAGGTGTGTCTGTCACCCTAATTGTTAACTGTTAATAGGAATTTTATAACTTCCCTGTTTACCCGGGCATTTGATGGCTGAAATATACTGCTTTATTAAAATGAGAAACATAACCCCCAACTTACCAGTCGTCACAGAAGTTTTGGCACATGGGAACAGACACAATAGCTGCTGCGTAGAGGGGATGTGCCCAATGTGCAGTATATGGTGAACACCTGTAAAAGCATTCTATCTTCTTCATATAGCTCTGACATCTGTTGTTACATTAGAAATAACCATTGTTATTACATGATAAACAACTGCCTCTATGTTCTAAGAGATCAGCCTGCATTTTTTCCAAAGAACTTTATTGGAATGCAACACTTTAGGCTAGGCTAGGGTACCAAGGCAAAATATTTTTATTATTTCATTTCTAAGCGGTTTACAATAAAATTAGAGTTCTGCCATTCAGCCCCTCGCACTCACATATTTCAAGACCTGCATGTATTTATGGTTTGCAATACACAGGAGAATAATGTGCCATTACTCTAGCCTAACACCTTTGACTACCTCCACTTAAATGGTCAGACACTCTGTAATAGAACTTATTTGGTTATGGAACACATACTATCCACAGGCATCTGTCCCACTTCTATGGAGATTCTGCCATTGTGCTTTATCAAGCAAGTGTTATTTGCACCAGTCTTGCAGTGTTCAGTGTTCCTGCTTAGGGTTTCAGCCAGCCAGCATTGTCCTTTCCCAGGATACTCTATTCCATTTTACCTTCCCCCCTCATTTTTCCAACCTCCATCCCAAACAATAGTTGGTCAACGTTCGTAAGAGCTATTGAACTTTTGCAAACTTCAGGGATCCCCAAGCCTCTAAATATTTCCCTCTGGTGCATGAATAGTAACATTTTGTCTACACAAGGGCCCACATTTGAAGAACTGCAGTTTCATGAAACGCATAACTGAACCCAATGAATTTCTGCATGCAATGCTACTGTTAAAGGTACACAAGCCATAAAAAAGGCAGCAGCCTTATATTGTGCTTTTCACAAAGTTATGCTGGTGATTGTTGGCAAACAAGAACCCTTGAATGAAGGGAAAAAATTGAATGCACTTGGAGAAAAAGAACAAGGGCAAGTCACTTACAATTTACTGTTATTTCCACATCGGTTCCAATAGGTGGTATTTACTTTAATCACTGGTGAATCAGCTAGTTCCTTTGTAATGTCTTCAGAGCAACAAGAGGCTGTGGGGAATTAAAAACAAATATATCTCATTCTGAAGGTTTACTTTGTAACATAATCACAATTTTGAAGACATAGAATTTTGTTAAGTCCTCACAGTGGTCCCTTAGTTAAAAATCGGAAGTGAGTTCCCTCATTATTTTTAATGTACTTTTGTAAAATGAAAAACATGCTACTAAAAACATGTTTTAAAACCAAAGGAATACTGGGAAGTTAAAATTTACAAAGGAAATATCTTAATTAAATACTTCAAACTCAAATTTGATATTGGAAATGACAATTTAACATTATACAGATATAAAATTATACAGTAATACAGATTTCTTTTCATACAAAAGAATGTGATCTTCATTCCTTCAGTGCACTTATCATCTCTATATTAAAAAAAAGACTTGGGGGGACCCTTTGGAAATCATGAGCATAAGCTGAAATTGTTGATACTGACAAATTCACAAGCAACATGTCTAAAGACAGTTCTTACCCCACTCCAACCAGTGCAAGCCCCATTTAGAAGCAAAACCCTGATGCATAAAGCTCAGGCACAAACAGGATATCACACATTGTTAATTACAACAACCTAACATCATTCCTGGAGCAAGTGATAATAAGATTTCACATGTGGGCCAAAACACATACATTCACTAAGATCCAATAGATGCAAATAACCAATTGGACAGCTGACTTTTCTTGTGCCATTGGATGTATTGGTTATATATTGATATATCAATATAAAAACTCAACTTTAATAAATTCTTCAGGGCATCAAATTAATATGGGTGGCATCAGAGCTGGTTAGTTAAGGCTTACTTAAATAGTTTTGCAAATATTTCACAGATTCCACAGGACTTACATTTGGAGTATAGGGTGCATTCATGCAAGTTATTCTCCTGGCTGGGTCTGAGCTTGTGAGCTGCTCCTTCCAGACATTGCCTCTTTCCACTTATTGACACTGCTAAGATAGCGAAGAAAAGGGGCACTGAAAACCTTAGCATATTCTCGTTGCTGGTGTCTTTTTAATAGCCCTGTATGGAAATAGTACATTATGGTCAGAGAATTTGGGGACGGTGAGGAGCAAGCTCCATGAAATTTTCAGAAATAAATGTAGGGCATAACACACCTTTTTTGCTGGCTTTGTTTCTTTCGTCTCTGAGATAGGCTGGAACACAAAATGCTGCTGCTCTTTCTCTCCTCTCTCTATATATACATTGCCCGTCAGCAGAAACCCATAGTTTATTTGCCAAGAAAAGTTCCCTGACCCTTTGCAAAGCTAACAGACTTATCTCAGAGTCAGTTGCAGCAAAGGCATAATAACTTACATAGCTATTTCCATCTAGTTTAGGATCCTGTCTCCAACAGTAGTCTGTCAGAAGACTCTAGAACAGACTGCACAATGTGACCTAATGCTGCTCAGAAAAGATATATTGAAGTTTAAGGCTCAGAAGCAGCTAGGCCATATTGTACCATGCATTAACCTAAGAAGTTAGAGCAGGGCCTTTATAGAAGTGATACTGAGGCCATAGAATGCCTACTTAATTTTTGGCATGCCTAGTTAAGGGCTATGAGATTCATTGGGTAAGTTGGAAGTCAATGGGTGCCATTATTATTTGTTGTTATTTTGTATAGGCTTCATTGTATTATCGTATTTTTTGGGGGGGCGGGTTTCATTGTTTGATTTAAGTGGTGTTTATTCATCACTAGTGCTGCTTTGAGCTTGTGGAAAAACAGCATAAACATATTTTAAATCAGTTTTTTTTTGCCTTGACAGATGCTTAAGAACGCACACCCCTTTTTTAAACATGTGGATGCTAAAAGTCTATTTTGCGGTCCTAGCCAGACAGCAAAACCAGGAGATTTATCAAGTCAATGGTAGTCTGCTCTTGACTCAAGTTATGCAGGCCAGTTATGGGAAGCTGTCTGATACTGAATCAGACCATTGGTACATCCAATTCATCTGCAGTGATTGGCAGTAGCTTCCCAGGATTCCAGATGGTGAATCTTTCCTAGCTCTCCCCCTGCCACCATCCTGGATATTATTAACTGTATTAATAATTATGACTACTTGTCAATAGCATTTGACCACTGCATTGCTCATTTTAGTTTTTAAAAAGTCTGCTTGAATATAAGTTCCAGTTTTTCCAAAAGGTAAAGCTGCCCAAGATACTAAGAGCTTGCAAATGTTTGCCCTGGAAACCCATTTAAAACATTAGAATTAAAGTAGAGTCCAATTTCTTCACTGTGCCCTGGCCAACTACAAGTTAAGATGACTTTAAAAACCAGATCAAGCTGTTAATATTTGACAGGAAAGCACCGCTTCCTAATATCTGATGGATTCTTTTGCTTGGCTTTTAAGTTTTTGTATATATATATATATGTCATTCCAGAAAACCCCCCAAATCCAAGACACTTTGGGTTACACAAGAGCAAAACATGATGTCCAACTAATTTAAACAGAAGGCGATTATGCAAGCACACAATGTAAGATTTCATATCTGCTCTTTGTTTTGCCCCATGCTTAGGGAGAACAGCTGATTCAAAAGGATGGCAAATCTGGAAGAGAATGAAGAGGCACTGAGTCCGATCCTGAAGCTTCTAAAGGAACCAATGATTGGTTATAGTGCTTAAGCTTGAGTTCCTGACATATTGCTCCAACAGGAGGTCTGAGAATAACAATGAAAGAAACTTTGGTAATATCTACTTTCCGGCAGCAATTTGTACCTTGATGCTACAAACTATGAAAATCATTGCAATTTTTATTAGATTTTCATTTAAATATAGCTATATTACAGTACAGTACATGGCCACCTCATGAGAAGAGAAGACTCCCTAGAAAAGACCCTGATGTTGGGAAAGATGGAGGGCACAAGGAGAAGGGGATGACAGAGGATGAGATGGTTGGACAGTGTTCTTGAAGCGACTAGCATGAGTTTGGCCAAACTACGGGAGGCAGTGAAAGATAGGTGTGCCTGGCGTGCTCTGGTCCATGGGGTCACGAAGAGTCGGACACGACTGAACGACTGAACAACAACAGGGAAAAGGGAGTTTCACTTCCCTCCTAGAAACTCAGTTTTTATTTTACTCCAGTTATGTATGGCCATATCATGCCATTGATGCTTTAGTTGAGATTCCTGCATTGCAGGGGGTTGGACTAGATGGCCCAACTCCACAATTCTATGAGTATGTTTACTTGGTACTAGTAAGCAAGGTTCAATTGGGCTTATTTCCTATTTAAAGTTACAAATTGCATTATGAGTGGCCAGTGGGCAGTGATATGGAACAAAGTAAAGCTGCTGTAATCTGCTCTGAATCTAGAGTGCTTTGCCTTTTCATATAACATTTAAAAATGTACTTAAGAGTCTAGGGAATGTACCTTTGTGACAGATTGGCACCAGTGCTCAATGGCCAAAAGCCAGCTGTTGTATCAGAAACAGGCAACACGTCATCTTAATAAAGCAGCATAAACATTGATAGCACTCTTTGTATAGCTGCTAAAGTCACAAATATCATTTGGGAATTGTTAACAGGCTGCCCATCATTATTTCCATAATTTATAACCAGTAAAGTAATCCAGATTAGAATTGGATTTAAGACCAATTAGCTACCACCATTTAGCCAGGCACATGGGGGCATCCCTCTTTAGCAGGGTTGCCCTACTGGGGAAGGCAAGTGGAGCTGGGCAAGGGGATGCTCCAGGTTGATGGATGGAGACACGGGATCATTCTGCCTGTTACAAGGAAATATAAGGTACAGAAGCTGGTAAACAGATTATTCTGCTTAACGCCCCCCCCCAAATAGAGTAAGACCAAAAATATAAACGAAGTCGCTTCCAGCATTGTTTTCTGTACCTAAAACAATGCATCTCTTATGAAATACCCTGCTTTCGTGAAAGCGTCCCCTCAGCCCACCCAAGCAAGCGTCTGCTGTAGAAGAAGTCTGCTCCGCCGCACCCGCGGCTTCGCCCACCCCCTGCGAGGGAGGCAACGAGCTCCATTACGGAGCCACACACAGAAAAAGCTTCAGCGCCGCCTTGCACTTATACAGCACTGCTCCATGTACCCCATCATGCACTGCGCGCCGCCCCCCGCCTTTCAAGCTGCTCCGTGACGCGTCTTCCCTCGCCTTTCCGTCTCCCCGCCCCCTGCAGTGTGGATCCTCCCGCCGAACTTCGCTTCTTCGGCCCCGACGCACCGCCGGCCCCTTAGAACGCCATCGCGCGCCGGTGGCCCCACCTCTCGCGATACGTGGCTGAGGGGGCGGGATTGCCGCAGTGCCCGGCGTGCTCGCCTCTGGCAGGAGAGTGGGGATGTCCGCGCGGGAGTCAGGTTGCGCTGCCTGAGGTGCTTCTCAGCGCTCTCGCCAACCCCGCCGCCGTCCTCCGCAGCCATGGCCGGCTGCTTAGGCTGCGAGCCCCCGCGCTGAGGAAGTGCCGCCGCCGCCGCCGCCCATCATGAGGAAGGGCCGCTCCCGGGGGGACAAAGCGGGGCCCTCCGCTCTTCAGGTCCCCAGGAGGATGGAGCAGCCCGTCCGGGGCCCCGTAGACGCGGCGGGTCCTAGGAAGGAGGCGGAAGAAGCGGGTCGGGCTGGAGCAGCCTGCAGGGAACCGCCCGAGAAGGTACTGCGCTTGCAGGGTGTTCTTCTGTCTCCTGGGTGGCTGGTCTGTTTAAACTGGAGGTCCGCGAAAAGGGGAGTCCAGAGTCGTCACCTGCAGTTTTGCTTTCGGAGGCATGTTCAGACAGCGGGGTTTGGGGGGAGGCAGGGGATGCTCACAGCCCTGGCACTTGGTCGCTGCAAGAGAGGGCATGCGAGAATTGGGGAGAGAAGGGTCATGTTGTGGACGATGAGCGGTTCAGTGTTGTGGGAGGGTATGCTGTTCTAGGCACAGCCTTCCAGAGGGTTGAGGGGAAGAGGTATTTCCTAAACTGTACTTTGGGCAGCAGGAGTCAGTGAAGATCTGTCTATGCTACTGGTGTCTAGCAGTCCTGATGCTCCAGTAAAAAGTGAAAAGATCTCTTAAATCTTTATGGTCTTTGTTGCTTTGACAGGCTAATATTTCTTACTGTATAGGGTAAAGGGATTCTGTCTTTAGTAGCCTGGACCTTTGGTTATTCCTTTGGATGGCCTACTTCCATAAGTCTGTATTTGTGCCTATTTTCTTGATTGCATGTAGGTACCATTTTAGTCAAGGGGCAGCCAGGCATGTTCAATTCCATCCTGGTGTCCTTCAGTTTGCTATTCTGCATCATTTGTTGTAATAAGAATATGTGAGAATATGTGAACATGGGATGAGCAATCCTTTGTTGCCTCTAGTAGTTAAGAGATCTGGAGCTATCCTGAGGAAATTTATATAATTCATTACTTTGCCAAATGTGATCTTATCACCTGTTGCTGTTAGTGGACTGGTGGGAAGGAGGGTGCAGACTGCATATAAATGGTCCTGTTATGGGGTAGGAGTTTCAATTAGATCTTTTAGCTATGTGCTTATATGTACAGCATATGCAGTTTATATGCTACATTTTTACAGCATTGGCCCTGCCTGTCTATCATTTCTTAGGTATGGTCCAATGCCAAACACCACCAAATACCTTGTGGCAGACTGGCAGTTAGGCTAATGTGTGAATCCAGCTATGATTGATGTTGTTGTTGTTGTTGTTCAGTCGTTCAGTCGTGTCCGACCCTTCGTGACCCCATGGACCAGAGCACGCCAGGCACGCCTATCCTTCACTGCCTCTCGCAGTTTGGCCAAACTCATGTTAGTAGCTTCAAGAACACTGTCCAACCATCTCATCCTCTGTCGTCCCCTTCTCCTTGTGCCCTCCATCTTTCCCAACATCAGGGTCTTTTCTAGGGATTCTTCTCTTCTCATGAGGTGGCCAAAGTATTGGAGCCTCAACTTCAGGATCTGTCCTTCTAGTGAGTACTCAGGGCTGATTTCTTTGAGAATGGATAGGTTTGATCTTCTTGCAGTCCATGGGACTCTCAAGAGTCTCCTCCAGCACCATAATTCAAAAGCATCAATTCTGCGGCGATCAATTCTGCGGCGATTGATAGCTTACTCCTAATTAGTAACATCTGAAGAGAGGCGGCATACAAAGGGGGCAATAGGGATTAGCATGGTAGCAACTGGACCTAACGGTCAGGGATCCCTTTACCTTACCTCCCCCCCTCTAATATAATCCAATATGTGGAGGGCAACTTTATAAAGCAGAGAGCCTTCTGTACTTGTGGAAGCTCCCTATGTGTGTGTAGTAAAGCACTGGAAAGTTGGATTTTCAAAATGCACAGGGGCTTTTATGAGTACAGTACAAAAGATAGCCTGCTTCGCAAGGTTGCCCTCCAAGGTGTTGGAGAGTGTTGAATGGTGATGAGGGAGGTGGAGATAGGACATCACCACTGTACCTTTTACATAATTTTCACATGATTGTCTTTTAGGTTGTCTACCACATTATGATATTTTATATGAAAGTGCATCCTATAAATATTTAAATAAATAAATGTTAACTTCTCCCTAATTAACAATGTCTGAAGATGAGTACTCTCATGCCTTGTCACTGAGCTGCCTAGCAGTGACTACTGCTGAATGTGTTGAAGAGTGGCTTAGAGACAACTGTAGTTAAGCAATTTATAAATTGCTTAGATAAAAATAAAAGAAACAAGATCTCCTTTTTGGAGATCCCACTGGCTGTATACTTGCCAATTTTTGAACTCATTAATGAGCTACTTCATAGGGTTCTTGCATTTCCACAGCACAGTGACTATTCCTTTCCTCTTAATGACTGCAGGGAAGATGATGTACAAAAATACAGAATGTTCATGTCTAAAGGTTTCAAGGATCACAGCTTCCAGATGCACATTCCCGACATATTTGCTTATATGCACCTCCCCTTTGGGCATTATAGTAAGAAAATGATTGAAGTGTTGTGGAAGAGCAGGTCTGTCATTCTTGTAATTAATGGGCACTATCAGATTTATTTTGAAAAACTGCTTTTATTTGCTTTTATTTGCTTTGTTTCTTGTATTTTTAATTGTGTGATATTTTGCATTGAAGTATTGTATTATATTTGCAAATGTCTAGCAGCCTATACATTTCCCAAATAAATAGCATCTGAAAGTTTTTAGTAATTTCATTAAATCTGTTGCTCATTATCTGTTTTGGTAGATGGGTAGCTGTACAAGCAGTGTGCAACTTGAGTATTAGTATGAGAGGAAGCAATTGGTATTGATATGAAAATGGAAAGGAGAGGTGGCAAAATAGAAAAAATAAGGAGAGAACGAAGCCCAAAATGTTAACAGCAGAGGAAAAACCCTATCCTTTCTACAGCTTCTAGGGCCTCTGAAAAAACTCTGCCATGGTATAATGACTGACACAGTTGGATTAATTGGCAAAGAATCAGACTTCCTGATAGGTCCAGCTGGATTTTATAATAGTGGTTTGGCTGGTAATACAGTACTCACTTTTAAAAAATAGGAAACTATGTAATTCAAACTATCTGTAGTTTTTTTTTTTTTGGTGAATAGTAGCTCTCATGAAGTGTGGTAGATCTTCTTTCACATAGCTTGTATGCCTAATTAGTAAACCACAAGAGTTAGGAGAGCTAGATGAGAGCTAGATTTATGTTCTGTACCACCCTGAGATCTATGGATAAAGGGTGGTATACAATTTTAAATAACAACAACAACAACAATAGATAATCTACTTATATATAAAATACATATAAACCCTTCTGGCCTGTTCTGAGATCAATAATAATATGCTAAAAAGTTTGGAATATCTATCTATCTTGTTGTATCAAAAAAGATAACCTGCACATCTCGCTTGCAGGAGTTGCATCTGGCCAAAGGGATAATAAGATTTGGAAGCATGAGTGCATTCATGTAACTTGCCTTCTATACAGCCCTGCTGGATCAGATCAGAGGTTATACTAGTCCTGCTTCCTGTTTCTCACAGTGGCCAACCAGTTGTCTATGAAAAGCCCACAAGCAGGACATAAGGACTTGTTCCCCAGGATCTGGTATCCAAGAGACACGCTGCTTCTGATCTTGGAGACAGCATAGTCATCCATTGATTGGTACTGTGTGTTACATTGTGTGAAGCCACCCTGAGAACTTTAAGAATTAGAAGTGGAAAGCAGGAAACCTCTTATTTGGTGTCTGTGATAAGACTACTTTTAAGTTAAGGTTTTGCAAAGTCACTTAACACTACAGCTGCACACAAAAGCAATAATCTGTGAAGAACACTCAGCTGAAAGTTTTTCAGTAGCATTTGACTTTAGGCAAGTTATCACTAATCATGCATGTGGACATGTGCCCCTGTTGAATAGGACCATCTGGTTGTAGCATGGTAAATGAACCTGCAAATTAATTCTGAACAAAACTAAGCAAAACTATTTACTCTTTGTCTTAATTAGATCAGTATTGAAGGAGAACAAATGGGCTTTGGTATGGTTAATATGGACAGAGTAACTGCAAAGTTCTTTTAGAAATTGGCTGATGAGCTACACATTAATTGTACTGCTGCATATGATTGCAGAAACCACAGGGACGTACCAGTAGTGATGCAGAAGCTGCCTTATACTGAGCCAGAACACTGGCCCATCTGGCTTAGTATTGTCTGCATGGACTAGCAGTGGCTCTCTAGGGCAGAGCTTTCCAAACTGTGTGTAGCGACACATTAGTGTGTCAGCTGCAGCATGTAGGTGTGTCGTGCAAATGCTCTTTCCAGGGCTGGAAAGGGGTTAGTTTAACCTCCGGTTTGCTAGTAAAACTGAATTACTGTGTCACGAAATGATGCATGTCTAAAAAGTGTGTCACCAACATGAAAACTTTGGAAAGCTCTGCTCTAGGGGTTCAGGCTTCTCTCTCAGCCCTACCTGGGGAACCTGGGGCGTTTTGCATATAAGGCAGATACTCTAGTCCTTTCCCTAAGAAGTAGGGTTGAGTCCAAATGAGGGGCCCTTGCAAAGGGGCTCTGAGTTTTAGTGATATTTGGGGGCAGCACGCGGGAAGGGAATGTTACTTCATTTGCTGCAGATGTGTTTGGAGTGCTTCTTCATTCTGCAGTGAGATCCACCTCTTCTCTTGCCAAGAAAGGACATGGCTTGTGTTCTTTATGTCTTGGGGTGGAGGTCATTCCCCTTACAGCAGCTGCAGCAGCCATTTTAAGTAAGGGGAATAGCAGTAATAAGTGGGGCCCAGCAAGATCTTTCTTTTTTTTCCAAGTGCTTTGCCAAGGCTAGGGAGGTTCCCAATTTCCCTTGTTCCCTCTTAGAGTACATTGCTTTTTTGGGAGATAAAAAAAAACCCTCATGAAATGTCATTTCTAGCTATGAAAAATGAAGCTCACAAAAATTCCAAATAGAAATGGCTGTGATGACAGTTAATAGTTCTGAGTATTTTGTCATTTTGCATGCTAAGCGGAAAATGCCCTCTCTTCTCAAGCGAATCATAGGTTTGGCATGTTTTCATGTTTCTTCACAACTAAGAAGTCTAGAACTCAAGAATTTGAAATGAACTATTAGTTGGGGCTAGAAAATTGAAGGCTTAAGTTTTTTTTTTGGTGTAATAGAATATACCAACATTCTTAAGCCATTTTCAGCATCTTAAATGTGCATACTGTATTGCACTTTAAAGTTAGTTTGAGTTGCATTAAATATAGAGATACAGTTGTATTTGCAGAGTTTTATTTATCTGGTTCTTGAGGGTTTTTTTGCCAGAGACTGTTGTCACAACCACACTAAAGAAAGTATTTCTGCTTAGGAAGGTTTTAAAAATGTTGTGTGTTATAACTTGACCAGAAAATATATCAATATCACCTATAATTTTGAGCCTCTGAAATTTCTCGTAAGGGTCTCTGTGGATCCTCAGGTCTATTGAGATTGATTCTCAGTGTTGGGACAGCAAATGCAATTGGCCCTTCTGCACTGGTACTGTTCCTACTCTTGGATTTCATAACTGTGAAATGAATGGGTGTTATGTAACTCCAGTGGAGTATTGTGTTGGAAATGAGAATCTGATCTGGCAGCCCTTTAAGTGCTAGATTGAGGGTTATCAGTATGGAGCCAAGTGCTTTCCATTTGTGCTTTGTCCTAATTTTAGGGCAGTTAAAGATTGTTGGGGAATTTGAATAGTAAGGGTGTAGAACCAGCTGGTGCTGTTCCATATGGCAAGTTCAGGATGCCATTTTAGTTTAGTCTTGCAAGTAAAATAGTTAGGAGTGGTTGAGTACCGCCTGTCATATTCCTCTTCTGTGTTCTCATCTTTGCGACTAGCTCCTCTCTTCCTTGAAGAGGTGACTAATGTTGCACCATCCAGGTCCCTGTTAGGATGTGGGACAGATGCACACAGTCAGCTGATGTAATTATGAAATTTTGATACAATGATGTGCTTTTCTGAAGTGTAGTTCTTGTAACTGTTCTATCCTTAAAAGCTACTTTGCAGCTTTGCTCGCACAGCATAGATGGATAGTTTGCCCACTCAAATCCTCCGCTGGTACAATTGCTACCCGCTCCAGCCAAACAGATTGGATGGCTGTAAGGCTGGCCCCCTTTCTTGTATACTCCTGCTGTTATATTTTCAAAAGATCTACTGCGGGGGCCTGTTTTTACTAACTAGAGCCGGTGTAATTTAGTTGCTGTGAAACTGCTACAAATCAAGAGGCTCCTGGTTCAAATACCTTGCAAATTAAGGTAAACATAAGTGGAAAATGTGCATGTATCTTACCTTTCTTTGCACAGTGATTGAGGAACCATGTATAGCACACTGCACCTGGAACACTATTTATGGGGAAGTCAAAATTCCACCCTTATGGTTCCCTTGGGACTCCTTCGGAGATTTTGCATTCCAGTAGCAGTTATCTCAGAAATAGCCAGAGAAGTGGGCTCTCTGGAAAGGAGTCAACCGAGGGAGATGTTCTCCTGTTAATTTGCTTAGGGGGGGAATTGCACCCGGGGGTACAAAAGCCTACCCCCCAAGGGACACTTGGAGCAAGATGGTTCCTTTTGAATGGGTACTTTTGCCCCACAACAGCAGTTTTTCTTTTCTACCAGGATATCATTTAGGACCCTCCTGCCTGCCATCCCATCTCCACTTCCCAATGTGATGGCTGTGTGTGTGCCATGTAAGTTACTGTAGATAAAATACTAGACTAGACTTGGATTTAACAGGTGGTATCCAGTTTGAATTATGGTGCTGGAGGAGACTCTTGAGAGTCCCATGGACTGCAAGAAGATCAAACTTATCCATTCTTAAGGAAATCAGACCTGAGTGCTTACTGGAAGGACAGATCCTGAAGCTGAGGCTCCAATACTTTGGCCACCTCATGAGAAGAGAAGACTCCCTAGAAAACACCTTGATGTTGGGAAAGATGGAGGGCACAAGGAGAAGGGGACGACAGAGGACGAGATGGTTGGACAGTGGTCTCAAAGCTACCAACATGAGTCTTACCAAACTGCGGGAGGCAGTGGAAGACAGGAGTGCCTGGCGTGCTCTGGTCCATGGGGTCACAAAGAGTCGGACACAACTAAACGACTAAACAACAACAACATCCAGTTCACACATACTGTTACTGCAAGGATTTTGCAATGGATCTACCCTCTCTTCCTCCTGTGTGCACCCTGCATTCTCCCCAGATTTGTTCTGGAAGGGTGGGGAAATGCCTAGGGGGTGTGTGGGAGAAGGAGAGAATGTGATGTTGTGCAATAAGAAATCCTTGCGCTGATGCAACCTCTACAAAGCACTATTTTGGATACAACTTTAATTTTCTTAAATTATCTGCCTCAGTGTATTCTTGTTTTAGCATGGCAAAAACTAAATAATACAGACAGAATATGTTATTAAAATGCACAGAATTACAACTCTCATTATGTGCTGTGGAGGAAGATTTGGAAGCATTTATATTCCAACATGTGCTTTAAAAGAGACTCTGTGCCTTACAATTTTTTTAAATGGACAGATTGTGAACTTACAGGCAGTGGTGTATTTATGGTCCGTGTGCCCTTTGTGATGGCCCTATTTGTTTACCTAAATAATTGTGACTATATCTGAAAATATGACGGAACTAAATATATAAGAGTGAGTTAATAAAAATAAACCCAATCTTATTAACTTACATTATCGAACAGTACTTTTTATTTCTAATTAATTATATACATATTTAAAGGAACAAATGAAAATTCAAAGCTTTTGATAAAATATTCATAGATTTTAAATTCTCCTGAGATATAGTAGAAGCTAAACAATTCTTTACTAAGGGTGCAAGCAATGTTCTATTCTGTCTAGGAATGACATATACTAAGTGGTTTAAATTGAGCAGCGGGAGACATAATTCAGAATTGTAAGCTTCAGAAATAATTGTCATCAGCATGCACAGAGTGTTTCTGCCTTCCCATAGAGGTATCTCTGTTTAAATTTAATAAGCAGATTTCACAGTTTAAGTCTGAAATATAAATTTATTGGGTTGTATTCAATGCTAGTCCTACTCAGAGTAGACGCATTTAAATTGGTGAACATGACTGACTTAGGTCCATTGATTTAAATGAGTCTACTGTGAGTAGGAGTAGCATTGGCTAGAACCCTCCATTGCTAGTTAGCCACATGATACATGGAATCACTGCCATTATTTTACCAAAATGGGAAGGAAACCCCCCCAAAGGCAAGTGGCTGTAGCATTAACAGATATTAATCACTGTAATGTTAAGAAATCTATTAGTGTTTTCTGTGTTCTACTTCACCAGAGCCTAGAGTCTAGGTTTTACACAAAAAGAGTTACAAGGCATACAGCTCTCATTGTTGGCCACCAAATACCGTATTTTTCCATGTATAAGACTAGGTTCCCCCCCCCCAAATAATGTCAAAAATTTGGGGGCATCTTATACATGGATACATCACCCCCCCATTTTCTTAAACCGGAGTCCCCCAAAATAGGGGGCTTCTTATACATGGGGGCGTCTTATAGACGGAAAAATATGGTACTTGTTCCGGTATGTCATTGAAGAAAGCCTTCCTGCCTGCCTTTTCTCTTGTCTTCCCTTCTCTTTTAGCATAATTATGCTATCAGCTTAATTCTATCAACTTTTAATGAGGGTGAATTGCTACAGGTCACTTGTGTATACATACTGTAATAGATTTAGATTTCACTTGGAAAGCAGGTAGGCATTTCAGTGCCACATTTACCTTGCTTTCCCCCTCTGAATATATTTGAAATGCCTAGTGCTCATGACAGTTGACATTTTCATATGGGGTATTTGATTGATGGAAGTTGTAATGTTTTTAGTATGGTGGGGGGGGACATAGCTCATGTCAGCTGTTCTTATTTGGGATAAGAGTTAAGCTTGTTATGTCAAATTGATTTTCCTAGAGAAACGTGTGGCAGCCACTGGTGGTGGTATCAGAGAACATGTCTATATACAGTGGATTTAAGAGTCCATGATACTTATCTACTACACCTATAGGTATCTGCACTGGTGTCTGTTATCATCTAGGCTGCTTTCTGTTATGCAGTGTTCCATGCATGCCTTAGTTGCTTATTTGTCATGAAATCAGTCTACAACTTTGTGCTGTACGGTTGCAGTATTTGTAAGCTTGTGTGCTGTCCCTTTGGCTGAAATATGCTATATGAGATGTTTTTAAATGCTCTTTAACCTTTATTGTCCATTTATAATATGAATGGATGTTTACTGTTTTCTCTAAAATGGTAGGGTACTAACTGGATTTGTTTACTGCTTTTTATTAATCTAAATGAATTTATGGCAAGGATATATTTATAGTATAATGTGACTGTGATTGTACCTTGCTTCTAATAAGGTTGCTGGTGTGAAATTAGCATGAAAATACCTTGGAATTCTAACTTTGTTTCCCTTAATGGATTATAGTTACAATTTTTTTCTAAATAAAGTAGAATATTTTGCTATTAGAAAGTAGATTGAAACCTTTCTTGTAGTAAACACAGGGAATTTGATGCAGACCATTCTCACCAGAGTGTTGCTCAGCCAACGATCTTGCTGGTGGAGAACACAAAGAGCTGATTTTTGCAGATTGCTCTCTCACTGGCCTCCAGAGCCGCCTCACACGCTGTTCCAGAGTGTATGGGGGGCCCATTGGAACAGTTTGGGAGCCTTCTCCACCAACAGGATTCCTCTGCTAGGTTAAAAGCCTGCCATGGACGGAAGAATCCATTTCTGTATATAGAAGGTGAAGTCTGGATCCAACCCATGAAATTTTGTGAATCTAGAGATTTCTTGAAAAGTCTCTTCAGATCATAGCTTGTCTGTGAGTGATGAGGGAACAGTAGACTTTTTAAGAGTGTTTAATTAAGCAATCAATATGACACCTTTCAAATTAAGGAAATTTGGCTATAATTTGTGTTGCGATAATAACTTGAGAATTTTATGGCTGCAACCCTGAGCATTTTTATTAGGAAGTAAGTTGCACTGAACTTAGGACTTCTCCTTCTGAGTAAACAACCAAGATAAGTCTGAAGTTATATATCAAGAAGTTAGTGCATAAGTAATTTTCCCATCAAAATTTATCCTGTTCTCTTTTGGCTTTTGTTTCAGAATCTTGCAGCGGAACCAATTACTTTGCGCTGCAGAAAGCTTAGTAACCCGGACATAGCTGGTTCAGCTGGCAAAAGTAAGATCCATCGTCAACTGAGTCAAGATGACTGCAAGCTTCGGAGAGGTAGTTTGGCCAGCTCATTGTCAGGTAAAGTTTTGTGTAATTAATCAAATTGCTTAGAGGTTTCTTCAGTTAAGCAAATTAATGGTTCAGACAGATTCATACTGTATATTTACCTGTGCAAGAATTTCTTTGTTTTGGTTGTGGGTAAAGATTGTTAAAAATGTATTATCTAAAGCTGTTGCATAAAATGTATTTTTGATCGCTCTGTGTGAAAATTATTGTATAATGAACCAATGAGCCACCAAGTGAAGAAGGTTTTGCTTTGCTTTTTTTGTTAAAGGAAAGCAGTTGCTTCCTTTATCCACTAGTATGCACAGTGGAGTGGGCCAGTCAGCGTGGCAGCCATCTGGAGAATCATCCAATTTGGTGCGCATGAGGAACCAGTCATTGGGACAGTCCGCTCCTTCACTTACAGCTGGATTGGTAAGTTTTGATGCACTTTACAATTTCATTAGCAAAGCTTTGTTTTTTGTTTTTAAGAAGAGGATGACTTGCTTTTAGATCTGTCACCGTTTTGATTGTTCCTCTCATCTTTTCATTATCAAATTTATACTTGATTTATATACATCTTGTGTTGCTACCCATGGACTAACCCCAAGAATCCCAAGAGTGGTCAATCCGCTCTCAGCCATGAAGCTCATTGGTTGACTTTTGGCCAATCACTGTCTCTTAGCCTAACATACTTCACAGAGTTGCTGTGAAGTCAAAATGGGGAGGGGGGGAAACCATGTATGCCACCTTGAACTGGATGTAAAATGGAATATAAATTAAATCAATAAAATAAACTGCTTTTGTAGGATGGGGCTTGTAGGGATGAACAACCTCCATACCAGATCCAGATTACATTTCACAGTCATTGGTTTAATGTCCTTAGATGCCCGTTGAATCTTGGAAGAATTGGTCTGGTCCTCACATTAAATCTGGATTAGGCTCTTGGGCAGTCTAGGATTTAAGAGGCCTATACTTTTGTGCAAGGCGGTAGCAATAGTCTGGCCATTTTGCAGTGAATAATGCCCTCCCTGGCATGCCACTTCCCACTTCTTTCTTTCTATTTAATATACAACCTCTAAGTGCAGATTACAACAATTAAAACTGTAAAATACAATAATATTTCAGATATAAAATATAATGAAAATAGATATAAGTAAAGCACATGAAACAGGAATCATTTTTAAAAGAAAATTATCCAGTAAAACACAAGCTTGTCCAAACACCAAAATAAAAGCTTTGCCATAGGGTAAAACGCCATAAGAGAGGGGGCAAAATCAGCCTTGCGGGTGAAGAGCTCCGCCATTTAGGTTATTTACCAGATGTCTAAGAGCATGTCATTCACATGGATGTGTTCACAGCATGAATGCTATTTTTGTGATGGCTAAACTTTATGGAAAATGAGGTTTGAGACAGCAATGAGACTGATTTGTGAGGCCAGTTTTGCCCTGGTGTGTAATATTATGTGCACCAGGTTTGCTTGCCTAATTCTGATAGAAACAATATTGGTGCTGGGTGCAGACTCTGAAAGGACATGTTTGGAACAGGTTTAATTTTGGTGGACCCACTAGCATACTGGAAAATATTTAATGTATTTAGGAGTTTGCTGACACTTGTACTTATTTGTGTGCTCATGATGCATTCTGTTAAATAATGCATGCCTCATTGGTGGCTATTAAACTTAATGATAATTTTTTTTGGGATTTAGGTATGATTTAGCCATTTAAGATAGGTAAATTGACAGGACCAGTATAAAAGGCTGTACTTCTTGGAACACTGGATGGACTAGTGTTAAATAATTGGGGCTATAGGGAAGAATCAAACATTGCACGAATGGACTTCTGCTTTCGCAGTAAGTCTTCAAATCCTCTTGTATCCTAATTCTCTGGATCATATTTTGAGGGGGTGCAGTTGGAGGGGAAGTTCCATTGTGCTTGTGGAAGTTGTTTTGTGTGCAAAATGATTTATTGCCAAAAAGCTTTTATTGGTCCAGATTTTTTTTTTGCCTTCGAATGAGTGTATAAACACAAATAATTGTCTTACTACTTCATGTATATACTGCATTTTCTACAAATGTGTTGTATTTTAAGTGGTTCACAGAAAATAAAATGACAAATAAACACACACAAGTATATATCTCTTTATATTTACTTTATCATTTAATCCAAAACTGTCAAATAGGATTTAAATTGTTGATCTCCACTGTTCGTAGGGTGGATCTTCATGTTCTTATTCATTAGCCTGCAGCAGCAAATATGAGAAAAAGTCTTCTTGCAGTTTAAAGATTTACAAAGTTGTTCTTTAAGCTGTCACAATACACTTGCAAGATCTTGTTTATATAAGACTGGGTGTAATCCAGCGTTGTACGAGCAGACTTCTACTTGCATAATGGGACTTGACCTTCCTTTTCTCCTCACTGCAGCCCCCCATTCCCCCCTCAGGAAAAAAATCTGCTCCAAAGCAGAGTAGTCATAGAAGGCTGCAGGGAAGGAGAAGAAAGTGAAGCCACATTGTGCATTGTAGAAGTCTGTTCTGCTCTTTATGCATAGCACAGGATACAATTCCTACACATTTAATGCTTTTGAAAACAGGTTGAGTATAATTCTTATGAAAAAGGTTGCGTACTCTTTTAAAAACATTTTGCACCTATAGGCGTTATTAAAAGACATATTAAACTAAGAACATGGCAATTCACCACAAGCTGTCTGAGCATTATGCTATGGTGCCATCTACTGGGGGAGATTTGCCAATTCAAAGTCCAAAAACTGAAGAACAGCAGAATGCTTGTCATAGAATCACGGAATTGTAGAGTTGGAAGGGATTCTGAGGGTCATCTAGTCCAACCCCCTGCAGTGCAGGAATCTCGGCTAGATCATACATGAGAGAGCCATGCAACCGCTGCTTAAAATCCCCCACGGAAGGAGAGTCCACCACCTTTTGTGGGAGTCTGTTCCACTGTCAGAAAGAAAGAGGAAATGCAGTGGCGAAGGAGAGAAACATACTTTCACTTGCTAAGTTTATTTTAAAACTCTTCTTCCATCCTTCTTAATGACTTGGGCTGATAAGCAGTTAAAAACTGGAATGCTTAGATAATATTATATTGATTTTGGGTGGGCTGCCTGTTTTATTATTTGTCTCCTAATACATAATTTGAGTACATATGTGTTTTATTACAACAGGCATCCCAAACCTTCGGCCCTCCAGATGTTTTGGACTACAATTCCCATCATCCCTGACCACTGGTCCTGTTAGCTAGGGATCATGGGAGTTGTAGGCCAAAACATCTGGAGTGCCACAGGTTGGGGATGCCTGTATTAGAAGCTGCCTTGAATAGTTTATTCTCAAAGTTCTTACAGTTTTTCTATTTTGTTCTGCTTATTATCAATGTGAGCCTTGGACTGGCTCTGCTGGTGTGCCCACACAGCCACAATCTCACTGCATCCCTGCCCACACAGCATCTCAGTCAGCAACAATGTCATTGGTGTTGTGGGAGAAGCACTGTGGCACTAGCTGCTGCTGCTGCTGCTGCTGCTGCTGCTGAGTTGACCTTAATGTGAGGATGGTACAAAGGACAAAAGGTGGTCATGTATGTGCTGTATGAGGATGTTGTAGGTTACAGCCAGCATCTTGACTTATGCCTGGAAAATAGTAGGGAGGTGGCATAGCCTGTAAGGCATTGGTGGTGTGTGATCTCTCAATGATAAATTTTCACAAGGAGGGAAGCTGCTGCATCTGCTCTAGCCGAAGCTTCCAGACAACTGAGGACAGTCCATGGTAGGGCACTTGGTAGTAGTTTATCCTTGAGATTATGAAAGTGTGAATGACAGTCTAATTAAGTCTTGGTTGAATAGAAAGGTTTCCATCACTTGCTTTGGGAGTCCCTTTCATTTTAATAAGGAATATTTTTCCTACTTTGCAAATTATTTTTCCTGCCTTGTAAACTACCCTGTAGGCTTTTTGTTTTCTACTAAACTCTAACAAAGCAGCTGAGGGAATTAATGGTGTATCAGACCTAGTGTGCAGTCCACTACTGAAAAGTGTTTGTCTTGGCCATGGTGGGGTGACTGCGGTCTGTACAAGTTCCTCTGACTTGTTTGTTTTCCTTCTTTATTATTTCACTTGCATGCTTTTTTCACATGAAAACCTTAACATAATAAAGACCCATTTATTTCTCACCTATTTGAAATTGCACACATTCCACTTAACCAATGACCTTAGCATCAGCTAAAACTGGCCACTTCACAAGCCAGGAACATAGCAACAACACAATTCGATTTTACGGTTTCCCTCAATCTTTTTTATAACATTTCAAAGAAAAAATGAAATCAAATTGCTTGGTTCCGGAAGGAAGAAACCCATGTGAAAGGCAACATTTGTTCCCTTTGTATATAATGGTGAGCTGCGGTAAGAAACAAACCTTGACTTACTGAGATCAAACAGCATTTGGTACATACTGCTCAAATCACACCTACCCTGCTCCTCCCATTTCCGAGTCAGGAGGAAACAAACTACAGCACTGGCTAAGTGTTACCTATGAACCAGTGCTTGTGGCTTGTTTCTCTCCTAACAAATCAGGAGCTAAAGCCAAGATTTTGAAATTGAGCAAGTTTTTCTGGTCATGTAAACATTGACTTTGAGTTAGGGAGACGCTGGTTTTGATCACCTAGTTGACAGTCTGGGTTTTGGCTTTCTTAAGTCGCTAGGTTTTGAAGCAGCAAGACCTTTTATTAAAGAAAGTCACTTTCTCAGCATGGACAAACCTTGCAGCTTCTTAAATAGGTAATGTACAAGCTGATATTCCCCATTGCTTAATTTAAAATGAAGGTTATGTTGGTTTGACAGTTTTAGGAAGTGATGGCTGTCAAGTGTAACTACAAGCTCCCCAATACCTTCAGTTTCTCCTTCCACAGTTAACCCCGTTTCTCTTAAGAAGTGCCAACTAGTGGTGGTGGAGAATTCATAATCAATTCCATAGGTGGTGCTTTATGACCTCGACACAGATATCTTATTGACAGCTTTGTATAGATATATGTTTGTTGAGAATCAGAGTACTGTAGGTCACCTGAATTACCAGCTGAAAATACCTCTATTATGTTGTACTTCTCTTCTGTTGAGATATAATACAGTGGAACCTCTACCCACGGCCACAATCCGTTCCAGAGGCCCGTCCTTATGGCGAAATGGGTCACTGGGAGAGGCACCGTTGTGCGTAGGCGCGGGTGACGATTTCCTGCTTCTGCACATGTGTGAACGACGACAAACCCGCTGCTTACTTCTGGGTTTGCCGTAGTCACAACTTGGAACGTCTGCGAGTGGAGGTGGTTGTAAGTAGAGGTTCCTTATATCATGTTGCCTGTCATGTCCTAGCAAGAATAATTTTTTATATGGTGGGTTCTTTGACCTTCTCTTACTACTTACCTGGTATTCCCAGATTATATAAGAATGTTCAAAGTTAATTGAAACTTCTGTTAGTAGATCAATTGTTTCTCCTTCGAGAAGCTGTAAGAATTGAGAAAGCTTGGCTTAGAGGCACTTAAGGTGAGATGTATTCCACACTATGTTAAGCATTTTCAGAGGGTGGTATGTGTTGGGAAAAGCACATTGTGACTCACCTAAATATAGTTTGAATCGACTTACTGTGACTATAGTTTTTTGATGCACAGTTACTTCTTTAAAAAGCAAAAATTACAACCATCCTTGTTCAAAATGTTGTCCAGTTGTATGCCAGCATAGACAATAACCTGCCCCTTAATTGAAACTATCATGCAAAATGATGGTTAAGTATCTTTAGAATTGTCCCTATGCATAGAGAACAAACACAATTGCAAAATATATGGTAGATGGTTCAATATTAAAATTTTCATATTCTTCAGCACAGGGCAGTTGTTGGTATGTGACAAAATAATTAAAAGTAACTTACAATAAAATGCTGGCTATTAGTTCTAATAAAACACAGCCTCAGCAGACAGATTTGTAAAGCTTGTACCCCAGATAGATAGATATATATTTGGGGGTGACAGACAATTTGAGGGAAACTGAATAGGGAGGCAGTATTCTCAACATCTATGTTATAGTTTTAAGGCACAACTGCATCTCTGGTAGAAATATTTGAGCCAAATTTGCTGTTTTACAAGGACATCCTCAGCTCTTTGTGATGAGCAATGGTTATGGAAGGGTAATTATCTTGAGTACAAAAAAAGTAAATTACTCTTCAGTGCCTTTTAGTACAAATGTTTAAAATGAATATACTTTAAGAGGCAATTCTGCACACAGTTATTTGTATGATGATAATTATAGGGAAGATAATTATGCACAGTAGCAGGCTATACCCAGAGTGTGGCAGTAGCTGATAGTTTATTATTCTGTGTTAACTAGTAAATAGCTCTGGAAGGAATAGTAATTTGCAGGAGGCATCCACCCTTTATACACATGCAGAATGCTTGTACATTTGGTTGATTATTAAGCAGTTAGATTTGGTGAAAGATGTTATGTTGGCACACATTCCATTTAGCACAGTATTCATCACTGCCCTGTTTTGTGGTAGAAATGTTAACTTCTTTTGCAAAGTGTGGTTTAGTCTTTAAATAAGCTTCTCCCATTTCTGGATGTCCTCAACACAAAATTTCTAAAAGAACTTGAATGCTTGCCATATATTTAGAAGCATGTCAGGTTAGGGTTACTCAACCAAATGTAAATGCATGGAACTTGCCTTATGATAATTGGTAGTCATCTGCTGTCAGCTGGAATGATTGCAGTTCTCATTATCCTCAAACGCTGTGTGTTGTGTTTTTTGTTTTTTTATCCAAGAGCTTGTTGAATTGATTTTGGCACGCAGACTCTGCTTTCTTTCTGACAGCAGCCCTATTGTGAGTGTAAAGTGAGAAACTGCTGGAGAGTGCTTGGCAAGCATGATTCTTATTATTCTAAGTTGAAAGTATTTCATAAAGAAGGATTCAGAATGTTAGGTCAGTGGGTTGAAATCCGTCTCCTCAAAGCATGAGTATCTTGTGAGCCTGATTTCAGCTTGCTCTTTTTTTATTTTGGAAGCTTTAATCTTACGCCCTTGATGTCCTGTTGAACAGCTTTTTTAAAAGAGCCGATTCCACTCCTGACATTCTGGTTTGCTGTGTTAGAGAAATTCAATATTCTTTTTGCTATTCTGAAGAATTAGCAATATGGAAACACCAGGAAGCAGTTCGGAAAAGTTAAGGTCCCTGTTGACTCTTAAATTCCTTCTTTCTCTGAAACGAGTTCTAACTTATGTCAGTAATTTAAAATGAACTGGTTCTGCATTGCGAGTTTCTGAGGCCTAATTCAAATTTTAGGACACTTGCCCTTGAACTCGTTGTTGACTAAATATGTGGACCAAATATCAGTTGGGGAATTTCATTTTGGGTGTGCAACAGTGCTTTCCTATGCATATTAGTGTTCACTGGGGCTTACACCCTAGTAGGTGTATTTAGGATTGCAACCTAAAAATAAAAATAACAACTTTTGGAACTCAAAATTTATTAGTAGTTTTAGAGGTCCTCTATATATTTAGATTAGTATAACTCATTGCTGTGTTTAGTTCTGAAAAGTAGTTTATTATTAAGTCACAATAGCCTTCTTCAAGCATCCATAGAATCATACAATTGTAGAGTTGGAAGGGACCTTGAGGGTCATCTAGTTCAACCCCGTGCAATGCAAGAATCTCAACTAAAACATCCACAACAGATGACCATCCAGCTTCTGCTTAAACACCTCCAAGGAAGGAGAGTTCACTACCTTCTGAGGGATGGTTGCGAGGATAAAAGCATTAGCTTTGGATTTCTTAGCCTGAGAGCATTTACCGGTACATTCATTCAAAGCATTCATACCCTGCAACTTACAGATTATTAAAAACAATACAGTTCATTTCTCTCAGACTTACATCTGAACAGAAATGACACAAAAGGAAAACGGGATGGGGAAGAAAGAGGGAAACCTGGGCATCAAATTTTCGATGTTACAAAGTTTTTATAATGATCAGCTTGTGGGCTGCTCCTAGTTCCACTCCTTTCAAAAACAGGCTTTCGTGGTTCCTGAGAAATAGAACACTGACCCTTAACCTTCCAGGAAATGGCTGTAATGCAGCCATACATGGTAGATCTTACAGAGCTGGAGTTTGACCTTCTAGGCCAGGCATGTCCAAAGTCCGTTTTGGGGGCCTAATCCGGCCCGCTGGTCAGTTTAATCCAGCCCCTGGGGCAGATTATTTATTTCCTGGGGTAAAATCCTTTTTTAAAAAAACCTCCAATCCTAAAAAAGCGTAACAACTTTGGCCGGCCCTTCGGTCAGCCCTCATGGCCCTTCACTCCATCAAATCTGGCCATCTTTGAAAAAAGTTTGGACACCACTGTCCTAGGCCTGGCTGGAATCTGCTAGTTTCTTGCTACTCCCACTCTGTCAGATAGGCTCATGGGAGCCCATTGCCAACATCCCCACCACACCACACCCCAAACATATCTGTGTGTGTTTTTAAAGCACAGTTCCTGCCCTGTGTTCCTTTTCTTATACAGTAGTGAGATGAAAATTTCTTGTCAGTGGAGCATTTTTTGTTAAGATATCAAATGATGCAATTATAAATGAATACCCTTTTCACTAGAGCTGCAGCTGTGCAGTTGAATCCTGTGTCTTTACTTCGAAGTAAGTCCCACTCTATTTAATGGGGCCATACTCCTACGCAAGTGTGTATGAGATTGCAGCTTTAGTTGATTATGGCTGAATGCAGAATGAAAGCTAAATATATTCTTCCATTTTTGGTAGTATTTATTTTTTTCTGATGCTATAAAAATCTTTAAAAGCAGCTGTCAGCTGAAAAATATGCCTAAATAAATTTCTGCTGAAATCTTTGATTCTTATGCAAATTTAATCAGTACACTGATGTAGTCTTCAGTTCTTACACAGGAGTAAGCATCTTTGAACTGTATAGTTTTACTTCTGAGTAAACATATATAGGGTTGCAATATTTCTTAAATTTTTTCTTAAGTTGTAGTGCTAGTTTGCTGTGTTTAAGTATACCCTAGTATACAATTTGCAGGCCCAGCAATCCAGAACAAAAAGCCATTGTTTGAAGTGGGTTTGCAGACCATTACTTGATATGATGCCTGAATTGACAGACCATGTTTATGCAACAGAATGCTTTGAGAACTCTGTGTTGGTATTTTCAGATCTCTTGAAAGTTGTTAAAGATTTAGCAAATGCTGCCAGTGCAGCCTATATGCTACTTAAGGCTGCTGTCCTATACTTATACTAAAATCTGGGGGGCTTACATCTGAGTGGACATGTATAGGATTGCACTGTTAATATATATTTATAGGTATTTAGTTATGCCTTAGGATCTCTGCCATTATTGAATAATGCTGAGCATTTTCAGCTAGCTCTTAAGATTAAAGATCAATATTAGCTGAAAATTGACAGCACTGCCAATTTGGTAATTACCTGACTACTTTGAACTTTCAGAATTTTTTTTTTGTTTTGTTTTCATGAAACTCTGCCAAGAAGCTTTCAAATGTATTCCCTCCCACCTGCCTCAGCAAAAAATAATCAGTTGCTTTACTTTAAGCTTCATACTGAATAAATGTGGAATAAATGTGGATGCGGGTGGCGCTGTGGTTGAATCCCCGTGACAGGGTGAGCTCCCGTTGCTTGGTCCCAGCTCCTGCCAACCTAGCAGTTTGAAAGCATGCCAAAAAGTGCAAGTAGTAGGAACTGCTCCGGCTGCTCTGGTTTCGCCAGAAGCAGCTTAGTCATGTTGGCCACATGACCCGGAAAAACTGCGGACAAACGCCGGCTCCCTCGGCCTGTAAAGCGAGATGAGTGCCACAACCCCAGAGTCGTCTGTGACTGGACTTAACTGTCAGGGGTCCTTTACCTTTACCTTTTTAAGGTCTGGCATATTCTTAAACAAATTAATATTTATACAGTATTATAGCTTTATTTTGTTTGGTCTTGACAGTTCTTGCCTCAAATATTTTTTATCAAAATGGTTTTGAATTACACATTGCATTCAAAATGTGCAGGGAACAAAATGACAGGTTTCTTATATGTTTTGGAATAAGTAAAATAGAATATACACTTTTTTAAAGAAAGTCAGTGCTGATGATGTTTTAAAAAAATGTCAGTGCATGCAATGACATCTCGGAATACCATTTCTTATCATTCAAGTAAGCCACTATATGGACAATGTGTTTGATTCAATTTGTTCATGTTTGGTGTAGGAATACACACAACAAAAGAACCTGGTAAGATATAATAAAGAGGAATTCAGTGTTGTGGTATTATGATTATTCTGTCAGTGCAAACATTTCTGCTTGCCAGATGAAACAATCTCTTCTCTCACCAGAGCTTATTTGGGTGGGACGGGGTGGGGGGACACCATTGCTCTAGTCTAGCAGGACTTCTTGTGCTGACTGTATTTAGTTGAATTATTTTAGCTCCTTACGTTGGATTTTAAAATTTTATATTTTTGCAGTGCTTGCAGAATTTTGGAATTGATTAGTGAACACAGAACATATTAGTACAACTCACAGTGTGAAGGACACATTGGCAGTTTGCAATGAGCTGGAGGCCACAGTTCATTTGCATAAGTTATTAATGTAATTGGGAAAGTTACTGCATGCTGGGATTTGTCACAAATCCTCTCTTGCCAGCAGAATCTTTAAGACAGCTGGAGTGATCAAGTCCTTGTACTACTTTGTTTGACAAAGCCAGAATCAGTACTTATAAAGCAAAATGTTGATTTTAAATTTAAAAAAAAAACCAACTTTAAGAGTAGTAAGCATTTTCTTCAAGCTTCTCTGACTAGAAATGTTGCTAAAGTTCTCTAAGGAAAAATATTAAATCTTGTTGGCATTTTAATACGTCTTTTCACTTCTAATTTTTTCAGACTTGTTCCCCCCCCCCCCCCAAGAATTTTGCAGGTAAATACTGCCCTACTGTACTGATGGCACTTTGCAGCAATGTGTCACTGTATAAATAATATTTTAATTTTGTAGCATATGTGGCTATATACAATGTCTAATTTTTAAATGGAAAAAAGGAAATTCTTTACCCAACTCATCCCTTTGCTTTTCAAAATCCTCTGTAGATAGAATCATAAAGCTGTAATCAGAGGAGATGTACCAAATGATCGCATTTCCTGTTCAGTTGCCCTTTGAATCTTAATTGATCATTTGGGAACCACTGCTTTTATTTTGATTTGATACACAACAACTTATAGTACCGGTACTTAGGTCAGCTCTTGCCCTCTAATGCGTAGAGCTTTGCCTGTCAGTTGTGAACATTTGTTGCCCGAATCCTTGACAAGGCATGTGAACATGTTACAAGTTCCATGTTCTTTCTAACAGGTTATTTATTTATTTATTTATTTTACTTTTTCCTATCCCACCTAGTTCTCCAAAGAGACTCTAGGCTGCTAAGAAGCAGTAATGAAAACATAATAAAACAAGCATAATCCCTTTAAAAAACCCTCTAGTGTACACTCAGATTACTACATTTACAATAACCAAGTAGCTTAACAGTTCCAGCAACACAGAAATAACATAGAACTGAGGCAGCAAAATTAACATTATTAACTGAAGGCTTATATATATATATATATATAGCCAGGTCTTCACCAACTACCTGATGGACCCTTGTTGGCAAGCAATTCCATAGGATTGGTGTCGCAGCAGAAAAGACACTACTCCTAGTTGGCACCAGCCTTGCCTCTTGAGGTCAAGGGATTTGAAGCAGGGCCTCAGATAATGATTGGAGTGTGCATAGAGGACATACAGGAAAAGGCAGCTCCTGTGCTGCCACGCCCAAGCCATTAAGGGCTTTAATGGATAGTATAAAAGCAGTCAGAGGAAGTACAACTGTGGAGGTGTACAGTGGGTGTGGGCTGACTTTTGATCTGCTTGTAGCTGTGCTTAGGCTTTAACTACAGGTTACAGCAGGATGTCAAACATGTTAGAATGTTGTACTAAATTCCTGCGAAGCAGGAGTGTGATTTAAAACAGAGTATGGCGGGCTGCTGGAGCAGTTGCTGAACTCTTTCTTTCCACACCCAATCACTGTTCCTTCCCAACCTGTTCCGACCCAGCCGTTTTCCCTTTTGATGGAACTTCAAAAATGGGGGGGGGGACAACAACGACTGCTTTTGTGGGGAGGGTTGAAGTGCAGATGACATAATCCACTTGTTCAGCACTGTCAATTGTTCCTATCCCATTCCCCAGCTTTGTTGGATTTTCCAACACAGGAGCTTGTGCTTCTCTGTTTCATTTGCTTTTGAGATAGCTGGGATGTGGCTCTACAGGAGATGTGACTTGCTGCTGCCTCAGCATGGATGTCTGCATATTTGGATGCCGACTACTGCTATAAAAGTTGATCCCAGGCAGTGAGAGTTGCAATGTATTCTTGGATAAGCAAGTTTTACTTTATAGTAGAGCATAATAATATAAGAGCAGCCAAAGGACTAGTTCAGCATCCTGAACCAATGTGGCCAACCACATGCCTGTGGGCAGCCGGCAACAGTCCTCTTCCAAGTTGCGTTCCCCAGCAACTGGTACTCAGAGGCATACTGCTTTTGATGTTGCAGATGCTGCATGGCCATCATGACTAGTAACCATTGATAGACTTACTGGATTTTATCTAATCTCATTTAAAAGCTGTCCAAGTTTGTTACCATCACCACATCTTGTGATAGCAGATTCCATAGTTTAATTGTGCACTGTGTGTAGAAGTGCCTTCCTTTTTCTGTCTTGAATCTTCCAACAAACAGCTTCATTGGATGGCTCCAAGCTCTCTAGTGTCATGTTCTCCCCCTGCATTTCTAGACTAAAATCCTCATGTGTTAGCCTTTCCCAGACCCAAACCCATAATCATTTTTGTTGTGTTTTTCTGCACCTATTCAATCTATAATATAATATAATATAATATAATATAATATAATATAATATAATATAATATAGTCCTTCATTGCACATGCTTTTTTCCTTGCATCTCCAGTTAAAAGGAACTGGGCAAGCAGGATTGGGAAATGTTTCTCTTTCTGCGATCCTGGAGAATTCCTACAATCATTGTAGGTTTTAATTGACTTTGTGGATCATAGGTCAATCTTAATATAGTTTTAATATATTATAGTCCTGAATGTTACAAATCTTCTTGAATCTAAGTTCTCAGTTCAATATAGAACAGATTTTACATTTTGTGTGTGTGACCCTGGTAAGATAGTGTTCTAATTGTAATACATGGACAGCCAGCCCATGTAATGAATTTGAATACAGCAAGGAGACACTTACATTTTTTCTTTAGAGTGTTTTGGATACATTGTAAGGAAAAACCAGCCTAAACACCTGTGATTTATTGATTTGCTTTACAGTACCAAAGCTGTTAAATTACTACAGTATTCTACAAGCTGGGGGGGGGGGAATACCATTATCTAATTGGCTTTTGGTTAGGATGATGCTGATTTCTAGGTCAACGTAAAACAAATGAGCGTTTAAATTGGTGAGGAGCAGCTGTTCTAGAGTCCCTTTCTACATTGCCTAGCTTTAAGGATAAATATGTCACATTTTAAATTATGATAGGCTTGATAATTGAGCTTTACCTTGTTACGTATACTGATGTGCAGTGCTTTGTCTGTGAGACAGATTGTTCTATCATGATAGCAGAAATATCCATATAGACATTGATTTGATTTTTCCAGACCATTTGAATCTTAGATGTTAATCAGAGTGGGAAGGAAGAATACTCTTGAATGTAGAATGTGCATTTCACAATATTTTATTTTTTTAAAGTTCTTAAACACACCTGTAGTAGTATTAAAGATGTTTCTAATCATATACTGTTAAAAATATTAATGCAAAAATATTGTTCTTAATAGCTCCAAAAAGAACATTCAGGTTTTGTACTTAATAGCTGTACCATCTCTTGGCTGCAGAGAAGGAATTCTGTGGATTGAACCCTACTTGTTTCAATTAGCACATTTTGTTACTTGCCAGTTATAGGTACCCTCAGGTGCCTTTTCACTTGCTACATCATTTGTCTATCTGCTGTTGCTTATTACTGATTTCTAACTTCCATCATTTATAATTTTAAGCAGTGAATGTTACAAAGCGTCTTTTGCTGTCTTTCTTCCTTGTGTTAGGAAGATGAGAGTATTTCCTTCAGTCTAATATATTTTTCTATGTTTGTGTAACAAGCTTCTGTTTTACTTTATTACTCTGTATATTAATAACCACAGTCTGTATAAACATAACCAGACTTTTTAAATATATATTAAATATATATATATATTTGCCAGGAGGTGATGGGACAAGTGGCCATATTTACTTGAAACTAATGCTCACCTTTTTTGGCCAAATTGCGAAAATTAAGCTGCGCATTAGATTTGATGGTGCATTACTCGAGTAAATACGATACATTTGGTCTCGAGGCCTGCCTCCATACACTCACTGGAACAAGAGCTTTCCAGAGCTTTCCCTTTCTGGTTGCAATAAGTGTCCCATCCTGAGGCTAGCTGAAGTAATATTGAGCTGGAATGGAAGAAAGGAATCCATGTCTGCTAGTCACTTAGTAATAAATCTGTGGCAAAGTGAAAGTTTTTATTGAACGGCATCAGACATGAAGAGAGTGGGTTCTGGAAGAAAGACGCATGGATGGTGTTGCCAGCCTTCTTGCCCAGTACCTGTGTTTTTGACAGTTGTGTGGCAGATAACCAGAGTAGCAGCCCTGGTGGTTCCCATGGCTCCATCTTGATGCTGGATATGCCTTCATAAATGTAATGAAGTTTGTAGAGTTGTTGGAGGCTATCTGGAGTAAGTAGGTTGGTAATGCCACAGAGGAACAGCTGTGAGCCTCTCTTGTGGTCTTTTTAAAGAACTGGGCACGTGGGAGGTCCTGTACTTTACACTTGTTGAAGAGTTGTCTGTGGAAAGTAATAACACAGAGTAATAGTTCTGTATGAACATTTTTACATTCACATTGGCTCAAAATGTATGTTTTGTTTAGGGTAGGATAGATTTTGGTCTAGCCTAGGGAATACCCTCGTTAGCAGGGATATATAGGCAACTATATTAGCAGTTTAGGGGCCTTGACTGATACAGGGTTGTATCCAACTAAGTTCTACTCAGAATAGACCCATTAAAATTAATGGACCTGAGATATTCATGCCCATTAAGTTTAATGGGTCTACTCTGAGTAGGACTAGCACTAGATACAACACATAATCTGTACTATAAAACCTGTTGAACAGTGCATAAGACGTATGTAAAGAAAAAGGAAGTTACTAGAGGAAACCTTACATTTCTAACCCTGTACTATGAATAAATGAAAATTAGTGATTTTGTGAAAACTTCTGTTTAACTTTTATGCTTGCTAGTTGAAAAATATTGTCTTCCATATTTTGTTTTTAGAAGCTGTGCACTTCTGACCCTCTTGACATTTGAAGCATGTAGACAGGGTAATAGCTTTGATGGCTGCAGTTTTCTTCAGCCAGAAGTAAGAAAACACATTGACTTAGGATAGTATTGGAACATAGAGTGCAGTTTCAGCTGCAGCTTTGCCATTTACTAAAAGCCTTGTGAGCCATTTTGACAGTGCTCGGAAATTATGGAATCTTAAGTCTTCAAATGGCTCATCTTTTGGAGTAGAAAATAGATAACATCAATATATTTGTTCTCTGCAGCACTATTGCTGTTATCTTTTTGTATGCTGGCAAAGCACCCAGGGCCGTCTTAAAGGGATCGGCCGCCGTGGTGCAATGATCCCTCGGCGCCACCGGCGTGCCGCCTCTCCGCCCGCCTCCCTCCCGTGTGTGTGCGTTTGTGTGTGTGCATGTGTGTGCTGTTCAACAATGTCAGTTGAAGGTTGTCTGATTAATATAAACTTACTGTCACCAGAAGTTGGAAATACAGTAAATCCTTTGGGAGTTGAATCTACAAGGTGCTTATGGAGGATGTATTGTATGTTGATCTAATTATGTATGGTCTTTTTAATGGTGTGCCCCAAAAAAGCTCTAAGTTGGTTGGACATAAATGTTAAGTTGGGCAAGCTGCGTGCACCAATCTTTGCCAAACTGGTGTTCTCCGAAAGTTTTGAATGAAAGTAATCCAAAACATCTTGTGGGTACCAGGTTGGTTGAATGCTTCTCTATGTGATGCACTTTCCAGGCTTGATTTCTGTGACAAAGTACTATGAGATAGATTTCTGCAGATATTCTAGGATGCGGAAAGAAATTAATACATATAGCTATGGCAAACATGGGGGAAAGATTGGACATTAGGTTTTGAAGCTGAAATGTGTCATCTAGAAACATTTAAAATATACCTGTATGCTGCATTGTTGGCAGGTGACACTGATTTAATATTTTACTGACATTTGGTTTGTCAAAGTATATGTGGCCATTGATTTACTCCTTTAAAAATAACCAGAGCAGTATGGTTTGTTTTGCAGTTGATTTTTTCCACTGAAAATTCATATCTGATAGTAAGAAAAGCTTCAAGGAATTGTTAAACACATCTTGGTTTTTCTTGTGTGTGTGTGTGTGTGTGTGTGTGTGAGAGAGAGAGAGAGAGAGATGAGAGAAATACTGTATAAAAGTTCATGCTGTGGTTTCTGAAAGCAGTCATGTACTGCCAGCAGGCATTAACTTAAAACAATGTTATACTCTGTTACTTAGTACTGTACTGTACATGTAGAGCAAAGCTTACTGCTGCTTCTACTATGTGTTTCTTTGGGGCTAGAGGATGCTGTTGCTTTAAAATCAAGGACTGACAAGAGTTGTTTTCTGCAGCACACTGGTTCTGCTTGTATAGTGCTTTATGCAAATAAGCTGCCTGATCAGTCTGCTTGCAGTTAGTTGCTCTGTTGGGTGGCTCACAAAGAATCAGTAGACCTAATTCAGCATTCAGTTGTTTAAAACGGCAGATGGAAGGAAAGGATGGTGAGCTGTGGATTTGTTAACACCTTGCAAAAAAGACTACAGTGATTCCACTGAGGATCAGAATGTTGCTAGTGAATGGATCTGGGCTTTATTTGTGCTTAGGTCACTTTATAATGGCATGGTTAGCTTGCGTGACTCCAGTCACAAAGAAGCTGGTGAAAATATGTATATATCCACCCTCTTTCAGAGCCAGAAAATTACATCTGACTGAGACACTCGTTGGTAGCAGCTGTCCTTGCAGGAACAGGAGCTTTTTGAGGAGCTGTTAGTGATAGGCTGAAGTCTTGGTTTTTGTCGCCGTTATTACACTTTTAATAAGTGGAATGACTTGATGAATATCTTTTAAAGTACAAGATTAAGTGATATCTGTCTAAGTGAATCATTCAGAAAGGAAAGTTGGTTGATTGCTTTTTGTTGTGTGTGCTGATCAGAAGGCGGGATCTGTTGCCTGAAATCCTTTCTAAGATTACTGTACTTTTTTTTTTTTAATGCTTCCTTCACAATATTTCCTTTGTTTGCAACTTTGCTTGTCAAGGCCTCTATAAAGCAAGCTGAGGAAGTTTGGTTCACTTTATATTCTGCCTTGTGTCTTAGAAGTTTTTGTTTCAAGTTCTCTTCTGTTTATCATATTTTTGCTGCTTTTTCTTAATTTTTTTGGATTTTAAAATGAGATTTTAGGGTCACATATAGGAGGAAACGTTTTGGACTTTGTGTTGAAGAGGTGTATTTTGAAAACAACTATATCATGAGGTTGGAAGATACCATAATACGGAGTAAAGAATATCTATAAGAAATAATGCATGTGCCACTTCAGTCTGGGATATAAAATGGAAGAGCTTATTTAGGACCGCTCTGTCAGTGATGAAAGCAGTGCCAGTGAATGAATTCTTACGCATTTAAAACACGTGTTTCAGATTGGAACTACATAAAAGGAGAAGTTAGCTCTCAGCACAGAACTAAAAGAAGGAAAATCATGTCTACTTCATTCAACAAAGAAGGAGCCCAGCGTACTTGAGACATCAGAAACAAAAGAATATGCTACTGTATTTGAAGACTCTGACATTTGCTTTGTCTGTACAAAGGATAAAGGAATTTTGCATGTTCAACATAATGAAATCCCTGTGTGAATGTAGGATTTTTACATTCATTTGAATAACCGAAGATGTTTTGAAAACGAATGAATTGGGGCACTGCTTTTTCAAAGAAACAAGATTTGTATTTTCAAAGCTTATTGTACTCTCGAGACAAATGCAGCTGTTGTAGTTTGCTCTGCTTGTCCAGGAGATCAGTTTGACCAAAGTAAGGAGAAAATATGAATTGATTCCTTTTGGCATATTGTTTGTGCTTGAATTCCTAGGTGTTTAACCTGTACACACATGTGTGTGAGAGCAAAAACATCTCCACACTGGAACCTAGATTCTCAATAGACTTGAATATGTTGTGACAGTGTCAATAAGGAAGCAGATTAAAGTGTGTGTATATAAGTGATCAGAGGCACTGACTATTACTCTTCATGATAGAGGAAGCAAATTTTTCTTTATATGCAAAGAAGAAACATTGAAAATAAGGGAGAAAACAGCATAAGTGAGGAACGGGAGAGTATTGAAAGATTTTGATAACCTAGAGTTGCTGAGAGTTGAAAATATGGATGATTCGAGCATTCTACGAAGGAGGGGGTTACAGGTAAGAAACAAATCTAATTAGTAATTCCCTGCTGGGGTGAGTTTAAAATGCTGTGAAAATTATAGAATTGTCATTCTGCTGTAGAAAACGAATACAATAAGGCTGTAGCTGGATTTGGAGCTCAGTTGTTTTAATGACAACGTTCTGAATAGAATTATGTTATAGGGTTTTGAAAATGATTTTTGAAGCTGCATTAAAATTCTTGATTTCAAGCAGTCCAATGGTGTTTGATTTTAAAGGGAATTAACTTTCCAAAGCTATATGAAAAATGTATGAAGTCACCCGTTGGCATTGGGGAATATACTTAAATGCTGATGAGCAAAAGTATTTTAGATTCATAAATTAGTATTGTGGAAAGCACATCTCTCAAAGGTTTCTGATGAATGACTTATTTGCAGTTTTAGGTATTTCACTGGATCATTTGGGATGAATTGCCTTAGAGCCTTCCTGTCTTAATGAGACAAGACTGACTTTTCTGCACATTTACCTGCGAGTGAGCCCCACTGACCTCTGAATAGTCAAGCGTAGGAGTGTACTGTTAATTGGTGTCAAGTTAAAAATGTGGAATTAGAGTGAGCCCCCACTTGACTGTGTGGAAATTTAACATTTCTAGAGAAACTACTGTTTGAAATTGAACACTAGTTAGGGTAAGCCCAATAAATAGCAAAATAGATTTGGAAGCATCTCTTGTCTATAAGCAAGAGCTTATAGATTATATAAGATATATTCTAAAATAGATAGTTTTATTTAATACAAATATATTAAAGCATGACTTTAGTTTGTGTTTCCCCACATTTAGTGATATTTGGAGCCAGATCTCAGAAGTGAAGAATTTGCCTGAGTAGTATTGCTGGGTATTAGCTCAATATTTCTACAGTTTTATCTGGAACAAACAGCACCATGAACAGTGTAGCAAACTCAAATTTCATGCTTGTCTTTTGAAATGTTGTTCTTACTAAAAACAAAACAAAACCCACTTTCAAATAGATTGTGTTGATGGATAGTAATCCATAGAATCTTAACATTATTCACCACAATAGCACATAGTTCTGCTTAACTCTGAAGGCCAGAGAAGTATTTTAACACACATTAAATATATTACTTATGTACTGAATAAACCTTTCTGTTGGCATGTAATACGAGTAAGCACAGGCTTGACGTAAAGATTACAGTTGGACATAGAATGAAATCTTATAACTTTTGGATTAAATGCCATGGTTTATTTAAAACATTTCTACTGCTAGCACAATGAATGCTAAGTGTATTTATTTGGACTGCCATAGTACTCTTATTTAAAGATTATGCTTCTTAATCTTTTCCTGATTGTCTATGCATTCTCCATTTAGGTTGTTTTAAAGCAATTATATTTAATGATCATTATGTTCGTTCAGATTATCCAAGTGCTTAGGATGTCTGTTGGGTAATTTGAATAAACGGTGGCTTCAAAATGTTTCTTAAATATTAGTCATTAGTTCAGTACAAATTCCTCAGTCTTTTTGTGTGCGCATGGGTTGCTGCAGATGTAAGGTAGTCTTTAAATGGCAGTTAAAGAATCAGATCAGGGTTAGGGGACTGCAGCCTCATCATAATCCTCTACATACTTACCTAGAAGTAAGCCCCATTCAATTCAGTTGGACTTATTTCTGAATAAACATGCATAGGATTGTAGTTTATGACTTGCTTTGTCATAGGCCTTAATAGCTAAAACTAGCCCCGGGTGGAATTCAGTGTCACACTATGATGAACAAGCATTGCAGTTTGCTGGAAGGAATGGTGCCTGCTATCCTCCCCTCTGTGTGCTGCTCTGCAGGTTCCCTGACCCCCTCCCTGAGCCAATTTTGGGGGGCATGGGAGGAGAGAAGGGTAAGCCCTGTTGTGCAAATGGAAGTCTTGCACAGGGCTTCTGCTGATGGAGCTTGTTAGGTGAATCCCACCCAGTTGCTGTTGTTTTTGTTTAATCCAGCATTTTAATAACTGCTAAAAGGGTTGTGGTATAGCATGTCTATTCTGTTTATTTCAGTGCTAGTTAAGGGGAATATATAGCTTGGAAAAAAACTTTTGTTAAAAAGGGTTTGAGGATGCCGAATAGAAGGGAAAAGTGGGAGAGGGGAAAATATCACATAGCAGAACAGTGCTGTTGGGGAGAATATAGGTTTGTTGCTCTGTACCATGTTAATACTTTAAAATTCAGTCAGGTAATGAAAATACTTTCTGGTTATGGGGTACCAGTGAGAGTGTTTGAATTCTAGCAGAGGCTTCAAACCAATGTAGTCATGGAAAAGAGGAACTTGCTCTGGTCATTAGCAATGTCATAGGTCCAAAATTGTTTTTTTAACGTACTTGATTCATTGAAACAATTTCCCCTTCTGCCATTATAGGGGTTATCTGTATCAAGGATGTGGCATTTAATTCAGGCAATTCAACCGTTTTGGATTGCTAAGAGTGAATATGTCTGTGCTTGAGATGGGTACTGTACTTAAAGGTGCTGAAGCAGAAAATACAAATTGTTTCTTTTGATACTTTTTAATTTTTCCTGCCTCAAAATAAAGAGATAGGGTTTTCTGAGTGGGAAAGAAGCCTCCAAACTTAATGATCTGCCTCTTTCAATTTGACTCAACTTTGAGAGCAATGACCTTCATACTTTGTGGACAGATAATTCTAGGGGCCAGAATGCTAACCCAAATTTCCTGTTACCTCTCCCTGTATCCTTGAAACATACAGTTAAAAGCAAATGCAGCCTGGATGCACTTGGTCAGCTTTTTTCTTCTTCTTTTACATGGAGTGAGTAGTGCCAGTTAAAGTGTCTTGATTTTTAGGCCCTAAATACCCTGGGGATCAGGCACATCCACACTTTTTTTTCTTAAGTTACTTTAGTTTATGAATTATTAAAATGCAAATTCCGCCCTTCCAAGCTTGGCATATCCAGCCCTGCTGTGCTGCATGGGCAGCAAGCCTTGAGCTGGCAAAGTGATTGGGTCAGGATTGAGCCCAGTGCTGTCATGTGACGGTAGTGGGTCCAGCTTAGGTTCCAACAGATTATGGGTCAGCTCAAACAGAAGGGGAAGCTTTGCAGTGGTGTCCTTTAACATGTGATGGCCAGCAGGAGACTGAAGGAGGTTGATGGAAATCTGAATTGTCCTGCCACTGCTGCATTATTGTTTAAAATTGTGGTTTTTCTTGACCCGCTGGAAAAATTAAAATGTTTCCTAGTCACAAGTGCATTTGCACATAAGGCTAAACTGTTGTATTAGGGCTTGCCTGCTTCCCCAGGGTGGCAGCAATAAGGAGAGCAAAAGCTTTCATTTCCATTTTTAACTAGCTTCAGTTGAGTGTTGTGTCTGAACTGGGACAAACTGTGGTTTAGTCTTAATTATGGTTGATTGAAACAAGCCAAATTCAAGCTATAATTAAGATATAGTTCATGCTTTTGACATAAAACTAAACTGTGGTTTATTGAAAATGGAAGCAACATCTTCCAATCTCTTTCTTGTAGCTGTGCCAGAGGAGGAGAGGGGAACTCACGAGACTAAGTAGTGTCACTATAAACCATAGTTCACCATTATATCCAAATGCCATTGACTGTATATGGAGAAACCCTATCAAGTCTCAGGTTCGTGGAGGAATTCAGAAACTATTGCTTCCAATTTCCATTAGCTATATTTTAATGTGTTTCCTGAAGCTTTAACAGTACAGTGGTACCTCTGGTTACAAACGCTTCTGGTTACGAGCTCCACTAACCCAGAAGTAACTGCTCCTGGTTGTGAACTTTGCCCCAAGATGCGAATGGAAATAGCGCGCGCAGCGGGAGGCTTCATTAGCAAAAGCACGCCTCAGGATAAGAACTGTTTTAGCTTAAGAACGGACCTCTGGAACGAATTAAGTTCGTAACCAGAGGTACCACTGTAGTTAATCTTAGCCGTTTAAAACAAACAAACAAAAACAAGCTGCCTTTATAAATCATGGTTTGAAGCTGACTTGTTTCAATCAAACTATATAAACTGCAGTTATTCTATACTGGAAGTGAAAGCTTCTAAAGTTATTGTGACTGCTCCAGAGGAGAAGACAAAGAAATGGGGGATGAGCAACTCCAAGGCCTGCTATTGCACATTATTCTTGTGCTAAATGATGAGTTCTGAACCAAGCAATGTCTACTATTGAACATGTGCACAGGAGGAATACTGGAGACTAGGCAAAATTTGCGAAAATCACCTTTACAGGACATAGCAAACATGGATTGGGATTACTGAGATATGGATGCTTGCAAGAGTGTGACACTAATCATTCAAGTTGATTTTAAGATTTCTGTTTTATTTTGTTCTTTTAATCAGCTAAAGGTAAAGGGGCCCCTGACCATTAGGTCCAGTCGTGTCTGACTCTGGGGTTGCGCCGCTCATCTCGCTCTATAGGCCAAGGGAGCCGGCGTTTGTCTGCAGACAGCTTCCGGGTCATGTGGCCAGCATGACAAAGCCGCTTCTGGCGAACCAGAGCAGTGCACGGAAACGCCGTTTACCTTCCTGCCGGAGCGGTCCCTATTTATCTACTTGCACTTTGATGTGCTTTCGAACTGCTAGGTGGGCAGCAGCTGGGACCGAGCAACGGGAGCTCACCCCGTCGCAGGGACGACCTTCTGATCGGCAAGCCCTAGACTCTGTGGTTTAACCCACAGCACCACCTGGGTCCCCCAGCTAGCTTCTTCTAAATACAGCCTATCAAGTCTATCAGCCTATCAGCTAGCTTCTTCTAAATACAGCCTATTAAGTTTTTAGGTACTCCCAAGTTCCTTGCATTTAGATTTTATGTATTTACTGTTTATAATATGTAAGTAGTTTTCTACTGACAAGTTAGAGGAAGAATAATGTGAGTAGGAAATCAGTGAAAGCCTTCTGTGCAGGATTTCTCTAATGACCTTCTGATTTATCCAGTCCTTTAAATTGCATTTTAAAGTAATACTGTGCACTTGCTTTGTTGTTCTTGATTTGCGTAGATTGTGTTTAAAAAGAAATACCTATTTGGAAAAGTCTTCATTAGTGTTTTGCTGATACGGAAAATAAGTTGAGTAAACTAATGTTTACTTTTATTCTCTGTCCTTTCATCTGCACCATATTGTATCAATGTTATGGGCTTGGTTATTTTACTCCCAATTTGGTGGTGGTAAATAGTCAACAGGGTCCTTGGTAGCCTCTGTTAGTACTGCCAAAGAATAATTGCTTGAATCCTCGTGGCTGTTAGAGAAATGGGATATATCACTTCTATTAATATCACCCCAGATGCAGCCATGTTTGTGCCAGAAATCCCTAGTCTATAGCAGAACCAGTTTTCCCTCTTGGCAGCATAATATGCTGCCAGCATGCTACAAAGCTGACTTTTTCTAATTTGCTCTGCTATCCATCTTCGCTATGTAAGAAATCTCACTTGTCACTTTAATGAGAGAGAGCATCTCGCAGGAAGGCAGCATGCATTTTGCTTAGCAAAACTGATGCCTAGAGGCAGAAATTGGTTATCAACCTTGTTGTTGTCAACCCTGCTTATTATTTTAAAAGGACTGAAGAGATCAGAATGTTACATGATACTCCCTTTTTATGTGTGTCTGGTAAGGTCTGAAATGGTCTACCTACTCAGATCCTCTGTTTCAAGGTGTGGTTTACTAGCCACAACCTTTTTTGCAGGTGTTTATCCATTGTCTTACACATCTTAAATGACACATTCATAGCCTCCCTAGCTTATTTTCAGAAGGGACTCATTCCCATTCTCCTAGCCTCCTACAAGTGCTTCCAGAAAGCATTTTTCTGTGTTAGGTATATTAGTGATGCTGACACCCCTAATTCAAATGGGAATTTTGCTAACTCCTTCCTTGATTGATGCCAGAAGCAGACTAACAGGATTAGTACAGATGGCGTAGCAACATCGGTATACTGTAGATGGTATAGCAACTGTAGTGTGAAAACAGGTCTAGGTTAATAGTTCATATCTCTTCTGTCAGATAGTTCTTATTCTTCATCCCACTCCAGCTTCATTGCTTAATATTTTCCTTGTTAAATACCATTGCTGAGGCTGCAATGGATGTGCTGGATCCTGTTTGTTTACTGGAGAGGTGTGTGCGTGTGTGTGCTACAGGCCCTGGTGCTGTGCTTGACTGGAGTTGACACAACAAAATAAATTGTAAAACTGCCCCCTTTTTCACCATGTCCTGCAGGAATGCAAATGCAGCAGAGCACTAGCCACTCAGTACCTCCCATTAGAGATGCTATCTAACTCTGTATTGGAGTGCGGTGTTTGTCTCTTCTTGCAACTTGTTTGCAGTGACCAGTGTGGTGTAGTGGTTAGAGCAGGGGTCCCCAAACTAAGGCCCGGGGGCCGGATGCAGCCCAATCGCCTTCTAAATGTGGCCCGTGGATGGTCCGGGAATCAGCGTGTTTTTACATGAGTAGAATGTGTACTTTTATTTAAAATGCATCTCTGGGTTATTTGTGGGGCATAGGAATTCATTCATATTTTTTTTTCAAAATATAGTCCGGCCCCCCACAAGGTCTGAGGGACAGGGGACCGGCCCCCTGCTGAAAAAGTTTGCTGACCCCTGGGTTAGAGTGTTAGAATAGGACCTTAGAGACCAGTGTTCAGATTCCCACACAGCCATGAAGCTCACTGGGTTACCTCAGGCCAGTCACCATCTCTCAGTCTAACAGGCTTATTGTGAGAATAATACATAGAGGAAGAGAACCATGTTAAGCCAGTGGTTTTCAACCAGTGTGCCATGGCACCCTGGGGTGCCTTGAATGATGGTCAGGGCTGCTGCGGGCAACGCTTGCCTCTGCCCCTCTTTCCTTCCCTCCCTTTCTCTGATGCCCTCTCATGTCTCTTCCTCCTAAAGGCTTGCACAGCTGTTTGTTGCAGCAACCCAGGCAAATGGTGCCTCTGGGACTGGCCGGGGGTGCTTCCCAGGCCCCTTTGGGGCAGTGGGAGGAGGCACCTCTTTGGGGTGGGAGGGGCAGCTCAGAGACAAGGGTGGCAGGTGTGGCTCCCAAGGAGAGAAGTGAGGAGGCTGAAGGAACACTCCACAAGGGAGGTTGTTCAAAAAGGGGTGAGGGGCTGCCAGCTCTGTAGGAAAGGGGTGCCCCAAAAAGAATGTAGTTGGTCAAGGGAGCCGTGGTTGAAAACCTCTGATGTAAGCCACTTCAAGCTTCTTGGAGGAAAGGTGGGATATACAAGCTTGCCTAAATAAATGAATAGCAACCCTGCTCAAGTGTTTATTTGTCTAGTGACAATTTCTAGAAATTTTTGCATTTTTCCCTGTTAGAGCAATTTATTTGGTGTCTATCTCCTATTCAGTAGATTTACATTTCTGACATGTTTTGTTATTCATAATACTCCACTATCCTGTCAGTTTTTATCTGAGGATTCATAGTATTAAGTATTCTGAATAAACAAATCCAAATAGAAGATAGTTTCTGCTTCTTGTGCTTCATATTGTATGTTCTTGTTCAGTCAGTGGATGTGTTTTGAATTTACTTTTAATAATCAGTCATCACAATTGCTGATATATTTGCTATTGAGCGAAATGAGTGGCTGACTTTGGAGGGAGACTGAGATGGCACAGCCATAAATCCAAAGTTTAGGTGATTGAGAAAAGGTAGCAGTCCTCAGTTTATTTTAATCAAGCTGCTTAGTGACTCATTTTCCTGGTGTTCTTGCTCTTTTGCAATCAGATTAGTTTAGTAGACCAGATGCTGCTTTGGCAAATGAGCTCCTTTTGTAACATTATTTGGGTTTTCAATAAGATGATAGCTTGGATGATGAAGGTTGTCTGGCATGTTTCAGCAAATGAGATGTGATGTAAAAGAAATCAGTTGGAACTTGGCTGTAGTAGTTGGAGGAAAAAGCTCTTGTGTGGAGGTTTCTCCTTAATACTTTAAAGTGAACAAAACAGGACATTGATATAAAATGAATAACCATTATAGGTCTTAATTGATCGTAGTATTGGGAAGGTAAGGAAAGAAACGAACTTGTTTCAAGACTGCATTTCATAATATGAATAAGCTCAAGCTTATGAACTACAGTTCTTCTGTTTTATTTCTAGTATCCCTTTTTCCCAGGCAGACTTACCGGTAATTAGAATGCTTCCTTGTTGTAGTATGTTCATATTTGAGCACCCTTCTTTGGATAAAGTCTTAACACCCTTATTTGGACATGATAGGAATTATCTTCATAAGGGAGTGGTTGTTTCCTGACTTTTATATAGATCAGGGATGGGGAACCTTTGGCTCTCCAGATGTTTTCCAACTCCCAACTCTCATCAGCCCAGTCTGCATGGCCAAGGGATGTTTAGAGATGTAGTGCAGCAGCACCTGAAAGGCCCCAGGTTCTGTCTCCGATATAGATCTTGGGCTTAATGTGTTTGTCTTGACTGAGCTGCTGTGGATTTAGGGAGTCAAAGGTAGTTTTTTTCTTTTCTTTTGCTATGACAGGTAGTGATTGAAGGAGCAGAGTTTGCTTTGTTAGGGCAGAGGCCCTTGATTAGAGGAAATGTAGGAGCTTGTTAGAGGTTTATTTTATTAAGAACGTTTGTAACTCACCCGTAATCCACATACCTATTGGGATGGGATACATCAAATAAAAGAAAAATAAAGGTTTGAGATGGAGTTATCTCTTCCTTTCCCATTGTCTTGTTACAGCAAGTTGACAAAGCTCAAACCCCCCCCCCCCAAAAAAAAAGGTTGGGGAAATTGTAGTGATCAAGAGAGGGTAAAAGTGGGGGCAGGGAGAGATACTGCATTTGCCTATTTTGTTCAGGTAAAACTAAAAAGTACCCCTTGTATATGTGACATCCCTCTCCCTCTATTCACAGCCCTGAAATTGACTAAAAATGCCTTTTGACAAAAAAACACCCACATACATAGTTGTCATTTCATGGGCATAGAGAAACATTCTTGATACTATTGCTACATTTTTGAAACTCCTCTGCCCTATATGTTTGTCAAACACTGTATAGCATTGATTGTGTTTCAAAAGCATGACATTTTTTTGACACACAACTTGTGCAGTTTCCTGATAGTTTTGTTGTACAGTATTTTAATTTCTTACCCACTCTGATCCTCCTGCATCAAATAGTATTTGTATTGTTGGCATCTGTCTCCAAAGACAATAGAATGTGCCTCCAGGGGCAAAATTTAAGGACTGGAGAATCACAATGCCTGCTGGAGCTGTAGAGGCCCATAACTTATAACTGCTGCCTCCCTTGCTTTTGTTTTGTTAGTAGCCCCAAAGTGACCTCTCTGGGGTGCAAGCCCGGGCAGTGTGTATGGAGGTCCTGGGCTTCCTAGACAACAAAAGCCCTCTCGGCCTTGCTGATGTGGTCTAAAGGAAAGCGGAGAAATACATTTGGCACCAGCTTGGCTGCAAGAGTTGCCGGAAAGAGGCATACAAGATGCCATCCCACCAATTTAGGGATGGTTACTGAAGAAATTATGCCTATAATTGGTTTAAAATGTTGGTGGAAGTTCCAAATGCACTGGTCTAGATTATTTAACACCCCCCTCCCAGTATCTTGTTGCTTTCCACTTTGTTGGCATAAAAGTACAAGAAAGCCCCATGTTCAAGTTGATGTTCTAAATATTTGCTTATAAAAATAATAATCCCTTGTACTCAGCTGTAAAAGGGAGTAACACTCCCCCCAGCCACATGACAACAGCATGCTCCAGTTGAGTACTGGTGACTACCCAATTGTAAATTTTAATAAATTGGGCATGCTGGGCTGCTATATTTCTTCCAAAGTGACTAGTACGAGTCAAGTCCCTTGGGGATGTGAGATTACAGTAGAGTTGCAGAAAGCAATGTTGTGCTTGATTAAGTTTAGACAGGTGATGGAGTGGTGTAATAAAATATTTTTTGTTAAAGCTTGTTGTAACATGGAATGGAATGTAACACCCATGGGACTGATTTAAGAAAAAACATGCCCTACACATTGCCTTAAGAGGTGAATGCAATAAATGTAAATTAGTTATGCTGCAAACATTGATTTGCCATGAATCTTGATAAAAACATACTGCTCTTTTTATGTTCAATATTTCATTTGTAATGCTTGTTTATGTGTACTGGCTATTGTATCTGCAACATGACAAACTGAATAAAAATGAGCCCTTGGGGTGTAATTTAATACTAGATAGAGAAAACCCATTTGCAGGGTAGAAGTGGAATATGGACACTGAAAATACGGTTGTTGTTGCTGTTGCTGTTGTTGTTGTTGTTGTTGTTGTTAGCACATTAGTCTCTCTTCTATAATTCCCAATGAATTATTTTATCTTTTAACATTTTATTCCAAGGATCAACTTTAAATTCTGTCTGTCTGTCTGTCTATCTATCTATCTATCTATCTATCTATCTATCTATCTATCTATCTATCTATCTATCCATGCTGTTAAGCTACTGTTTTGGATAGTAGTTGTAAGTAATCAGGGAGAGAGAAGACTAAATTTTGCATTAGGAATGTACCACTTATCCCTGCCTTTCTACAGGAAAGTTTATTCAAGGCAGCTTGCGATTCAAAACCAGAATTATGAAGCAACAATAAAACAGTAAAAACAAATATTAAAGATAGAATCTTCTTGCAGGTTAGAACAGGGATTAAGATACCGATTTTTTCTTTTCTTTTTTTGAGATGCTAGAAACTACTTAACAGATCAGCCCTGCTAGATCAGTCTAAAGGCCTGTTCTCACAATGACCATCAAGATGCCCATGGAAATATTTCAATCTGAACATGAAGTTGATGGCCCTCTCCTTCTCTTAGATATTGTTACATCTTCTGTTAGGTATAAGTTCTGTATATTGTTATGTCTTCTATTAGATATGAGTGTAGCATGTTTTGTCCCACATTTTCTTCCACTTACTATGTAGCTTTGCTCCTTTTACTCCACAGCCTTTCCTTTCTGGTTCACTTGCTGTTCTGGACCTATTCCTTTCCTTTCCTGCCCCCTGCAGCACTCTGTGCACCCTCAAAATCTGCTCTGCAGGGTCCTCCAACACTCTGGAGAAGATTTTGAGGGTGCAGGATGGGTGGAGACACAACATTGGACACAACTTTATGATATTGCTGACATTTGTAAAGTAAAATATCATTATGTTTATGTATTCTTTTTAAAACACACACACACACAAACTTTATGCTGCTTTGCCTGTCCTATTTGTCTCTCTTGTCAACTTACTAATTTGACACCATCATTGAGTGTTGAAGATTATGAGGGCCTTTATAATTGGTTTTATATGTTATGGCTTATATATCTTATAGTCATTCTGGAAGAAGCGTCTTACAACTCAACATGTGTAGGTCCTTACTAAATTGTTCCTAGTACAACCTTCGAACTCTCTTCTCTTGCCTCTGTTCCTGTTCTGGTACCCTTTGTCCGTTCACTCCTGAGAGCCAGCAGTTGACAGCTAGATTAATCCAGCCAATTAATAATTCACACAGTTGGTAACGTGTGTACAAATGTGCAGAATTAGCTTTAATTTTGGTTTCTAACCCTGATTTAAAAAGCAAACTAATTAGTGCTGGTGCAGACATAATGCTATACCATAGTTCACATTAACAGGAAAAGTGGGAGGGAGCACACTGACTACACACTCTCAGTGCCCTACTAGAGTTAGAAAATAGCTAGAGTTTATGCCTACATTTGACCTGCTTTCAGCCAGGGTGGCATGCAGGCTCATGTATATTGAATAATTGAAAAATCTGGAGGTATACGTGCATAGTGTTTAAATATATTATTCCTTTGTACTGCTGGAGTAAGGACTGGATTGCTTACTTAAAACCATTCTGTCCGTATTTGTTTCCTAAAGGATTTATTTTCCTTCTGTCCTAAATAATTCTTGGTCAGCTATAATTATTGCTTTCAGTAGGTACATTAGTTTATTGATGTTTTTGAAAGCATGTATGCTAAAGGAAGAGAAGGCAATATACTTAAATCAGAGTCATGAAAATGTAATAGAAGAAAATGCAATTGTCAACTTTGCTGAACTGATGCATAGTAAGTATTAAGTAGATAGCTCTTTGGCAGATGACTGGTATCTGTAAGACATCTCCAATAATTGGCTTCTGTTCCCATTGAATTGATGGCATTTACTGACCTTCATAAATGTTTTAAATTGCTTTTGTCCAAGTTGAATGATAACTTGAATTTTGCCCTTCTATTTGCATTCTCTGGATGTTCTAAGAAAACATGATTGTCAGCTTGTTTAATATTATGAAATATACATCTTGTTTCTGCTGTTCACTCTGGATATGATGTAATGTTTATAGTATTAAATAGACAATGAAAAGAAAGGATTAGAGAACATTTTACTGATTTATTTATTGCTGGTTCTATAGAGTACAGGGAATATGTAGAGTTCAAGTTTGAAAACAAAAATGTGGACACTGTAGGTGGCTTGTTTTTACCCTCTGATCCTTTATTACATGGTCCACTGGGTCGGCTAGCCTTCCTGATGCTCGTTTCTGTACCCTCCCTTTTCCTGATTATTGACAGATGAGGGAGGTAGGACAAGAGGGGGTAGAATTTGGATATCCAGAATGGTCCAACATGAACGAAGGATGAAGACAATTGTTACTGCTAGATATTAATTTGGACAAAGCCTTTAAGGTTTACTTCATCAAATAAATTCAGAATAAAATCAGCAATAGTTTTATTGATTCTAATTGTATTTTTTTTTTTTAAATGGCCATGCTTGGGTTGAATATTTTCTCTCTTTAACTAATGTATTAACAGTTTGACAGTAAAAGGAGTGTTGCTCTTTAACCTTCCCTTTTCACTTTCCTTCTGCAGTCCTTGGTGTTTATTTAGTTTTTTTCTTATGTATAGTTTGCCATTTCATTCGAACATTCAAAACATGGTTTGCCCTTGCCCTGCATAACTAGGTTTGTAAACTAGATTGATCCTGGTTTTACAGGGCAAGAGCAAAACATGGTTTGTGATTTAAAATGTAATTATGAACTATGGTTTGCAGGAAACAAGAAAGTAACTAAATTTGTGCAAAGGGAAGTTGAAACACTATTGTATTTTCCGCATCCTTCATACATATTCTTTCTGCAGCAGAACAGGAACACGTACTTCTTACCTACAGTTTGGGTTGTACAGCTCATCCCCTTCCTGGCATGGCATTTTAGTTTTGGATTTTTGTGTATCATGGCAACCTGTTGTTGGTTGTACGTTACTATAATTTTTACCCCCCAGTAAACCTGCCTCTAGGTATTCTGCATTGTGAAAATTGCATGCAATTTAATAATTTATGCTTTTATTTCTTATTTTATTCAATAAATGAATTATTCAATTCTCAAGATGAAAAGTGACTTATTAAAAAGTCAGCTTGATAGTGCTAGATTTTAGAAATATGTCATTTTCTCTTTTTTCTTCTATTTTTATGGTAAGCTTTATTAATTGAGATTTTCTCATAATACAATAAAATTACAACTATAAAAGATACAAAAGAAAGACAAAAAGAAAAGAAAGGGACAATAGAGATAAAGAGAGGAAGAAGAAAGGAAGAGGGAAATAAAAAAAGAAAAACATTAGCAGAAATATATCATTTTCAAAGTGATAACATAAATGTTTCTGCATCACAAATTGGAATTTTGGGTATCACCAAACTTTTCCCCTATGCAATTCCTTCTTTGCCTTTGCCATTTTTATACCGGTACTCTAATTAGGGTTTTAAGACTGTGGTAAGATTGCATCTATCCTTGTTTTGTCATTTTCTTTACTATATGTAGAATATTTTTTAAACTTAGAATGTTCTTATCACTTTAAAACAAAACAAAACAAAATTCCTTCCAGTAGCACCTTAGAGACCAACTAAGTTTGTTCTTGGTATGAGCTTTCGTGTGCTCTTCGTATCTGAAGAAGTGTGCATGCACACAAAAGCTCATACCAAGAACAAACTTAGTTGGTCTCTAAGATGCTACTGGAAGGAATTTTGTTTTATCACTTTAAGTTATAGAAAGGTTGGAGGCAGATGTTCAGGATAGAGGCTTTGATTGCATGGAGTTATGTTCAAAACTGTTTTGCAGACAAATGCTTCTTTTAATAAAATAAAAAAATACCAAGAACAAACTTAGTTGGTCTCTAAGGTGCTACTGGAAGGAATTTTTTTTAAAAAAATTGTTTTGACTATGGCAGACCCAGGGGTGTTTCTAGCCCCTTGGCTGCCAGGGGCGGCAAGCCAAGAGGCACCCCTGGGGGCGGGGCATTGCGGCATGTGCATGCGTCATGACGCACGTGCACAGCGCGATGCCATGCTTTGCTTCCTTTTCTCTCCCTTTTGGCGCCGAAAGGGGGGGGGGAGAAGCAAACAGGCATGTTTAAGCGGCCGAAAGGGGGGGGAAGCGCCCGTTTGCTCCCCCCTTTCCCTTTTGCCGCCGTTCGTTCCGTCGCCACAGCAGCAGCAGCACCGCACACACTGTGCGCTGCTGCTCCCACGGCGACGGAGCGAGCGGCGGTGCGTGGGGGTGACAAGCGGCGGCCCCTCCCACCACTCCCCACGCACCACCGGTCACCCCGGGAGGAGCAGCGCTGCACGGACGGGGTGCTCGCTCAGCCGAGCGAGCACCCCGTCCGTGCAGCGCTGCTGCTCGCGGGGTGACGGAGGGAGCGGCGGCGCGTGGGAGTGGCAGGAGGGGCCGCCGCTTGTCACCCCCACCCGCCGCTTGTCGCCCTGTCACTGGGGGCGTACCGCCCCTACCGCCCCTCCCCGGCGACGCCCCTGGGCAGACCAACACGGCTACCTACCTGTAACTGCTTCTTTTAATATCACTGAAGCTCAAATAAGTATGGCACCTAGATTTGCATAGCAGGGAGGTGATAATGGATTCTGTACTGATCCTTTTTGCCCTTTCCTTCATCAGTTACATGGCTAGGAGAGGTAATTGCTTTAGCATGGAAGGCTTTAGAGAACATTTGAAGTAACTGTGTTGTACATGTCTGGGATAGATGTATTAATTCTTGCATTAATAGGCTTCTTGTACTGCTTACATCAGGCTGTAATAGCTATTTATGAATTAAAGTGAATTGGAAATATACGGTATTTCTGACTTCGTTCAGTATCTAAAAGAAAACCACAGTCCCTATGACTTTTATATGAAAAGTGAAGGTAAGTGACCTATAAGAAATGGATCTGTTTTAGGGCCCTATATTTATTGGGTCAACCAAAATGATACAAAATAGTTTAAGCTTTCAAATTCTCCAGAACTCTTCATCAGGTTAATAAAGCAGGAGAGGAAAAAAGTTGGCTGGTTAAAGTAATGAATCTGCATCTGTAAAAGTCTTAAGATGGATTGTGGACAGAGATTGCAGATCATTAAATGAGGCCCTGTAGGTTTCCAGTTGCACCAGGGTCTTTGGGGAGAGAGAAACACTCAATAGCTGATTCTCCACCTCTAGAAATACAAAAGCCAGCTGTTACAAAAGCCAGCTAAAACCCCTTGTTAGGTGGTTATTGCCTAATGGCTCCTGTATTCTACATTTTCTCCCCAGCCCCACTTTGTTTACTTGGTGAAGAGTTCTATGGAACACAGAAGATAAGTGTCATTTTGTGATGGTTTGGTTTACTTAAGAAAGATATAGCTTTAATATGGATTTTTTTCTGACGGGTCACAACAGTTACCGTTACTTTGAGTAAAAGTCGCAACTAAAATATAAGTCATTATTTGTGTTTTCTTTAACTGAAGGTTATTTTTGCCATTTGTTAGGGGATTTGAAATTTGAAAGTGGGTTATCAATTGCTAAATAAAAAAATAATAGTGGCATACACACCAAAAGCAAGTCAGAAAAAAGTTTATGCAACTCTACCAAAGGAAAGACATATATTTCAAGATTATAATTTTATCCAGGAAATAGTGTGAGTACAGTAAAGACACTAGCTCCCAAAATATTTGTGGGTAACATTATTGAAGTTCCTCTTTGTCCCACAGTCAACGTAATTCAATTTTGTAAATCTGTTCCAAATGTATCCTAAAGGAATCCTCCTTATTCAAGGAAGTTCATATAACCTCATCCTGTTCTGTCTTGCTTACTTAATGCTTTTCTTGCCTAAACAGTAATTGTTTGTACAGATGGGGAGCTCTTCATTCTTTCCTAAGAGTTGCAGTAATATTTTCAGATAGGAAGCCTGTCTTCATTTACTAGATAAAACAAGAATATTTAAATTAATTATTGGATTTAAATGGCTGTTTTATTTGGGCGATTCAATCCCTTAACCTTTCTACTTGACTCACACAGTCATCTAATAGTAACTGTAGCCCTAGAGTTGGAAGCTCAGACTCTATATCTTAAATATTTCCAAAAAACCATATCTGAAACATACAAACTAAAAATCAGCAGCAAAAGTTAGTACGGTATTTGCAATCAGTTGAGTTCTCTGCATTTCTTTTACTGTTTCTGCAGGGCACTGATTGCAAATACCATACTAACTTTAAGATGGACATAATATTGGACAATAGATCAATGTCTGCAGACAAAATGGAAACAAAATTATTAACAAAGTCATTGTTAAACAGAATTCTTCATTAGCTTTCCAGAGAAAATGATGATAATTACCATTGCTTGATCCCAGACAGACTCAACAATTAGTTCTTTGCTTGCAGATCTTGGATTTTCTATCATCATTGTCTTGAAGTTAAGAGCTGTAATTCAGAGATTGTTAGAAATGTTCCTTGTTTTCTTCCAATGTGTAACTTTCACTGTATTTGCACTGCAGGTACTTGCTTGCAGCATCTTGCAGCTAATATATCAATATACTACTTCAGTAGTTTTGGTGGAACCATAGTTCCTCAGCAGATGAAAAATGCTTCTCTAACTGTTATGGGTACAATTGATCTTGGTGGCACAAGCAGGTACACTGTATAATGGTTCCTGTGTTCAGTTACAAAAAGCTGTTTTTGGCTAGACAGGCCTCACTGAAGGTGAAGAGTGAAGGAAAAAAAGTGGTGCTAAGGAATAGAAAAACGGCAGTCGCAAAATCATATAATAAATGGAACCAAAGACAATGATGATAAATAAAAGAACAATTACTCCTCCCCAGAGAATCAAATTGAGCACAAAACAAAATGCAAACACAGCCAGCCCTGCAGGGAAACACAGAAGTGCAGTCACAGCCGCCATCGCCATCTTGCCATTATAAATACCCTTGCTCTTAAGCTGATTAAGGTAAGTGCTTCTCAAATCAAGCGCTGGCACGCTGGTTTGCTATTTATAATGTGCCATCTATGTCTCCAAAGTACCAGTCTGAGAAAAAACTTGTTTAGATGAGGCTGTGCTTTTCACAGAATAAACTTGCAATAGTAACATATTTTGAGATGAAGTATTTACAGTAATACAGTTCAGGAATAATATTTTGCTTTTTAAGCCATCATTCTGTTCTCTTTATTAGGCAGCCATCTAAATGGTGGGTGATTGTCGACTCTGACTCCTCCCAGAATGTAGAATAAACTGCCTGTCCCATAAGTGCAGAACCCAGAGCATAATATGACTCTTGGAAGTGACTCAAATCATGTGTTACAATGGAAGGCAAAATTCTGTTAGAATCAGGTGTGTGTGTGTGTGTGTGTGTGTGAGAGAGAGAGAGAGAGAGAGAGAGAGAGAGAGAGAGAGAGACTCCTTACCAATCTCTGTAACTTGCTCTCATGAGGAATAGCTGGAAACCATCTGACTTGCAACTTGGGTTAATTACCCATTTGTAGTTGTTTAATTTGCCTTGTGGGGTTTGCTTAGTAGAATGATCAATCACAGAAGTTAATTCCCTTGAACATTTTATTAACTAAGGAGGAATTACAGAGTATTTATGTTTTCATTATGATGCATTAACCAAAGATCCATCACTTGAGAATTAAACCTTAAGATGGTTAAGAGTGCAGTCCCATACAGACTTATATGGAAGAAATACTCATTGTACACAGTGGGGCTTATTTTTGTGTAAATATGGATAGGATTGTGCTGTGCTTTTCCTTCTACTTAAAACTAAAAATTCAAATATGTGCTTAACTGTATATCTCTGCATGCAGGTATAGTGCAGACTGTATAGTTTTCAGACTGTCTTGGCAGTCTTCTTGGATATTGTGTGCAAAAAATATATATGCTAGATTAAATTGGTATGTTAACTTTCATAGAATCACAGAATTGTAGAGCTGGAAGGGACCCTGAGGGCCATCTAATCCAACCTCCCTGGTTTGCAGGAATCTTGTGCCTTCTGATGGGACTTACAGTAATAATATAATAATAATTTATTATTTATACCCTGTCCATCCAACTGGGTTACCCCAGCCACTCTGGGCAGCTTCCAACATAATATAAAAACTTAGTAAATCATTAAACAATAACAGCTTCCTGATACAGGGCTGCCTTCAGATGTCTTTGGAAAGTAGTATAGTTGTTTACCTGTTTGACATCTGATGGGAGGGTGTTCCACAGGGTGAACGCACTACCGAGAAAGTCCTGTGCCTGGTTCCCTGGTTCCTTGATTTGTAACAGTAAAAATAATTCTTTGTAAAAGGTAGGTTAAAGATTGATAAAACCGTATAGTTTAGAAAAAGAAAGCAGAAAGCCATATTTAGAATTTTTGGCCCAGTTCAGATGAAACACAAAACCATGGTTTATCACTATACAAATAAGCCTAATTAAGCACCCCCAACCCAAAAGGACTTAGCCAAACAGGACTCTTCACACTGCTCAGCAAGATAGGATGCCCACCTAAGCTTTACAAAATGGATGTATTGTTCCACAAGGACATTGAATGCCTTCCTCCAATTTGCTTTGAGATATTCTTTTCCCTGTTGCTCTCATATGCCTTTGGCTTGGCTGAAGGCGGTGTGTACTTTCATTCGAGGAGTGACGGGTCTGTTGAACCTGGCACATCACCACGCCAAGACAAAAGTGTGGCAGGCCCTTATCTGAGGGATCTTGCTTGCAGAAGATGCAGCTTTGACAGTGCATTCTGAGGAAGCTCTACAGAGGCTCACCAGCTGTTTTGCCCAAGCCTGCAGGGAGCTCGACTTTAGTAAGGCTAATTTGAGAAGATAATGTAATCTTATATCTGAATCAACATGTATGTGTGTACACAGACAAACATAATTCCATGGATCTTTGGAACCTGGGCTATGTTTATGTCTGCTGTCACTTACAGTAACCCCAGTGAGTGCAGGGGCAGCCAGTTTGCTTTTCTGACAGTTACAAAAAAAAAAGTTATTTGGTTTAGTTTTTGGAGATCTTGTGCTCTTTTCCCCTAAAAGGTCTAAACTAGACATGATGAAAGCAGTCACATTTGTTCATGCATGTGTCTGTCCTGCTTATGTATATTTATTTATTTAAAAATATTATGCTTGATTGTAAACAATAACCTCAAAGTGGTTTTATATAGCAGGAGTAGATGTCTATTCTTTATTTTATTTATTAGTATTAGTTCGTTAATCACCTTCTACACCATTGTCTCAAGGAATGTACAATAACAACAGCATCAGAATGAATGCATAGGTATGAGGAGGTGAGCCTTTTCCCTTCCTTCCCCTTGCCTCATTACGAGCTCTTGTCTTAGAAATCAGAAATGAGCTAAACTTGGAGAAATGCGTCTGGTGCAATGGAGCATGGAAAGGTACGGTGAGGGCGGGTAGGAAGAGTTTGCCACCCCATATTTGTGCATTCGCTTTGATGTAAAAATGAGACTGCTATTCCTGCTTTATGCATGAATAGGGCGGATAGGTAAAGAGAAATGTGGCTGCCCTGTCTTGTCTAGTTTCATGCTGATCTATTCAGTAGAATTGCTTTCCAAAGGGGAAGTCATGTTAGTTGCTTGCAGAAAAAAACAGACTTGCAGCACTTTAAAGACTAACAGATTTATTATGACATACATGTTCATGGCTTCTTGTCTGCTCCATCAGATGCTGTATCATCCTGAGTTGCAGGTACATATATATGTGGTTCATGAATATACACTATTGAATAGTTTAGCATAAAATTGGACATGGCTGGTGTGGAGGAGGATTTTAAACAGTGAGCTCCAAAGGAAAGGATATGCAGAAAAGCACATCAGAACTATCCACAAAAAGCAGTAGCTGATAACACAGGAATCCTGCCATGGCAGCAGTATTTTGAGGGCATCTTCCAGGATCCATACTACCCACCCCATCCACATATTATTAGCTAGATCCAGATTGATATATTTTTCACTCACACAGAAAGCTAGTTTTTTTCTACAGTGACTACTATTGCAGGCTGCTTATTGAACAGGGCTATGTCCTGAACTGCTGTTGTCCTTTGCTGTGTCCGCCAGTACCTCCTCTCTGCCAGCAGTCATTGGTAGACCTGTGAGTGTGAGTACCATCCAGTACAGGGGAAGAAATGGTCCTTTTTCTGCTACCTCCCTGAATTGTCCACTTTCCTCTCCAGCATGCAGTGGTCATTAAATTTGTGTGGCCATGTGCACACAAAAAAGCCACTATTGTACATGCCCTTTTGCTTTGTTCATGTACAGAAGGAAAAAGCTAGCTTTCCTCTCATTTTAGCTATTGGTACATACACGTGGGTGGTGCTGTGGATTAAACCACAGAGCCTAGGGCTTGCCGATCAGAAGGTCGGCGGTTCGAATCCCCACGACGGGGTGAGCTCCCGTTGCTCAGTCCCTGCTCCTGCCAACCTAGCAGTTCGAAAGCACGAAATGCGATTAGATAAATAGGTACCACTCCGGCGGGAAGGTAAACGGCGTTTCCGTGCGCTGCTCTGGTTCTCCAGAAGTGGCTTAGTCATGCTGGCCACATGACTCGGAAGCTGTACGCAGGCTCCCTCGGCCAGTAACGCAAGATGAGCGACGCATCCCCAGAGTCGGACATGACCGGACCTAATGGTCAGGGGTCCCTTTACCTTTACATATGCTATGCTTCTCTGCCTTTCAGAAATGGAGTTCCCCTCAGTAAAATTCAGAACATTTAGTTGTTTGAGAACAGCAAAACTGGATGGTGTTGTAGTCCTGGTGTCTAGATGGAATTAAAGCTGAAAAGGTGTATTGTTGCTCTTTCTCTCAAGTATTGAGAGTTTCCAGATCCTTTCTTGGAGAAAGTGCCTATATGTTCAAATGACTCACTGCAATAAGTGCTTATGTTTTGGAGTTGTAGAAGGTGGGAAATGAAATAGTGGAAAAGTGGAGGGTGGGGGAGAATGCAGTGCCTCAATACTGAGCAAAGATCTGCAGCTAATGTATTATGAAGATTAGATTAAAGACTTGAGACATGCCTAGGCATATTCGGCTTCTGGGCTTATTAAAAGTGTTTTAATGGGAAGGAGAAAGTTTTCACTCTGGTTGATCAGTGGATTGCATTTGATAACATTCTGATGCTTCTGCATCAGAAAATTTAATATTTAAGTAAAAACCCCACAGTCTGGCTACAACAGCTGCTTGTTCTCTCTTTGTTGCTTGTTTCCCTCTTTTGTCGGGGGGAATACAGGGAGAAATTGGTCTGCTCAAGTGTTCAGGTCAAACACTTGAAAAACCCCATCAAGTCTTTGTTCCTTCAGCTGATCATTCAGATATTCCCTTATCCCTAAATGGAGCCTTGTGGAACAGTACAGAGAGGGCACTAGAGATTATGAGCAATGCTTTGAGGAACAGAGCATTGTCTTTTAATTAAGGCATTTTAAAGGGTCAAACTAGGTATGGCTGGAAATGGGCATACCGGTACTTTTTTTTTTCAAAAATCCACCGCATTCACATGTGGGGGAGTGGGGGGGATTTGCTTTAACAGCTGAAGATATAGGAAATGATGACTCCCATCATGTCTGCAAGGCTGAGAACCTAGTGTTTCAAGCCTGGCAGGTGCCATTCATATTCAGTATAGGACAGCTCTTGAAAAATGCTTGGAGATGGCAACTGGTGCACAGTATGATATGTCCCTTCTGCAAATGAAAGTCTATCAGGATCAATTATACAGATGCTCAAATGGCTTTGTGAGCTTATTAGAGCCAGAAATGATACAGAAGGTTAGACATGGACTTAGCACGTGCTAATTTATTTGTGCCTCAAATACACATGGAGTCAAAACAAAATAGAAAATTCTTTCCAGTAGCACCTTAGAGACCAACTGAGTTTGTTCTTGGTATGAGCTTTCGTGTGCATGCACACTTCTTCAGATACACTGAAACAGAAGTCACCAGATCCTTAAATATAGTGAGGGAATGGGGAGGGGTATTACTCAGAAGGGTGGTGGGAATGGGTGATCAGCTGATAGGTGTGGAAAACCTGTTGACGACTCTTAATGGCTGCAATTAGTCTTGCAGGGAAAGGCAAGGGGTGAGATGGCTAAAGATAGCTTTGTTATGTGTAATGAGATAAGAATCCAATGTCTTTGTTCAGACCAGGTTTCTCCATGGTTTTAAGTTTGGTGATTAGTTGCAATTCAGCCACTTCTCTTTCCAGTCTATTTCTGAAATTTCTTTGTATTAAGACAGCTACTTTGAGATCTTTTATAGAATGTCCTGGGAGACTGAAGTGTTCTCCTACTGGTTTCTCTGTCTTGTGATTCCTGATATCAGATTTATGTCCATTTATCCTTTGGCGTAGGGTTTGGCCTGTTTGTCCAATATAGAGAGCTGAAGGGCACTGTTGGCATTTGATTGCATACACAATGTTGGAAGATGAGCAATTAAATAGTCCTGAGATGGTATGTTTGATGTTGTTGGGACCAGTAATGGAGTCAAGTGATTTCTTGCTCAATGCAATTAAGGCTGATAGAGAGCTCTCAATACTAGGCTTTTAGCTCAGACAAATAGATACTTTCAGATAGGCAGATAAGACCTTCTAACCCATCATGACTGGGCTTTAGTGAGCAAAGTGCTAATTTACTAATGTTCTATATAGCACTATCAGTATGCATGGCATTTTTTCTTGTTGCAAGAAGGCAAGCCTTTGCTCTAAAGAGCTTAAAATTAAAGGTTTGACACAGGTGTGAAAACAGGTAAGTGAGAAGAATTCCCAAGCTGCTAAAGGGAACAAACTCAGTTGGTCTCTAAGGTGCTACTAGAAAGAATTTTCGATTTGACTAACTGCAGCCGTTTAGAGTCGTCAACAGGTTTTCCACACTTATCAGCCTATCACCCATTCCCACCACCCTTCTGAGTAATACCCCTCCCCACTCCCCCACTATATTTAAGGATCTGGTGACTTCTGTTTCAGTGTATCTGAAGAAGTGTGCATGCACACGAAAGCTCATACCAGGAACAAACTCAGTTGGTCTCTAAGGTGCTACTAGAAAGAATTTTCGATTTTGTTTTGACTATGGCAGACCAACACGGCTACCCACCTGTAACTTAAAAAAAGTTGTATATGGTTAGGCTTCATTATAGTGGGGTATGAGAACATGCAGCTGGAGCCACACTTTTGTGTGTCATGAAATATGTAGAATTCCCCAAATCTCAAATTGATTTGGGTTTTGTGGCTTCTTGGTGACACAATACACTTTTAAAAAAACTAAGTTCATAACTTTTGTGAATGAATTTCCAACTTATTGTTAATGGTTTGTGTGTCACTTTATATCAAGCACTGGTAACAAAATTACCTGAAAGAGAATTCCACCGGTTTCTGCTTTGATGACAAAATATTTATACTTGGGAATTTACAACTCCTATGTTTTGTATCATTAGTTTCAATCTCTTACCCCACACATTTTTACCATTGTTTTGTATATATGCAAAATTGCTTAGCAGTAAACTGTAGTTTTACTTTACTGAGAAGTCATAGTTAATAATTATATCATACTGAGGGGAGGGGAGACTAAATTAGCAAATGTTTGTTTCTGGATTTGGTTATAGTCTGTAGCAGCAGCGATGATGTATTTGTTCTTGATGCATGCCCAGTCTTGGAAAGCATGCTTTGTTCAAGATGAATGTATGCTTATTCAAGTATTCTTTGTAGAATATAGATACTGTTTCTGCTAGTGGTTTCTAAAAGCTCATATTCATAAAGAGGGGTTAGGACATTATCATGTGAGGCATCAGTGTACTATGGTTCTGTTGCTGTTATGATGCCTGTTGGTGCTTTCAAAGCCAGATACTGATCAAGTAATGCTCTTCTGAGAATGCTACAGTATAAACACAGCTTGCTTTCCTAAGCCTCACAAGATATAGTGAAAATTAGTGGTTTCCTTTTTGTTCTAATTTCCCAGCATTTGTGAAGTTTGCAGTACAGTCGTACCTCGTGTTGCGTTCGCTGCGGGTTGCGAATGACATGGGTTAGGAACACGGCAAACCCGGAAGTGGGGTTCGACGCACGCGCAGAAGCGTCCGCACGGTCTGTGCATGCTGCACACAGGTCGCGCATGCACAGAAGTGCAATATCGCGCTTCGGCGCATGCGCAAAAGCTCCGCTCGGGTTGCGGACTTTTCGGGGTGCGAACGGCACCCCGGAACAGATCGTGTCCGCAACCTGAGGTACCACTGTAGTTGGTGAGGAGGTGGGAATTTCTGCTTTTCTGGGAGCTAAGCAGGTCTGAACACTGGAAAATCAAATCAAATTGCTCTTACATCTGAGCTGTGATTGCTCCATCAACATAGGTGCACAATAAAATACTCTTTATGGTGACCAGTGAAGAATTAGTAATTTGAACCCTCTGTGTTCTTTCATAATAACAGCACGTTGAAACATAATATTGACTTCTCCCAAAATAAATAAGCTTAATACCAAGTATTCTTGTTGAACTTGGAAATGTGAGTCGTTAATATGTTTTTATAGTAGGGAAATGCCAGTTGGTACACTCTTAAACATTTTTTGCCAACAAAGCGGTGGTTTGTCAAAAGAAAAAAATAATGCTGCCTGTTAATACGGATTAATTGCTGCTGTATGCTATGTCATTGAGGTTTGCACCTTTAGCAGCTTGGGAATTGTAGTCTGAAGTGTAATGAGGAAGAAACATTTAAATGTGATGTAGTCATTGAAATCTTGTGCTAAAGTTAGTGAGAAAAGTGAAAATTTAATACAGTTGAATCTTAAAAGAACCTTCTGATGCAAAAGGAAAATGTTTTTTTTATTGGGCCAATTGGTAAATAAAGCATACGGTAATTTCACAGAAGCTATGAGGTAGAGTGGGCAACATTTTTCTGTGGAGGGCCACAGTCCTTGAGTGGTAACTTGAACCAGTAGTGGGGAGAGCTAGAGTTAAATTAGGTGGGGTCAAAATCAAAAGTGCACAGAGTCCCGTTTTCACTCTTTGTGCCACATTTCCTCCTCTTTCTGCTTCATCCCCCCACCTTAGTCACCCACATGAAATTAGGCCAAGGTTGCCCTCTGTAGGGGTAAGGATTAGCTGACACACAGTGCCCTCACATGGTGCATTTGTGTGTTAAATCAGTATGTGGAAATCTATTTTGATATTGGTTTACTGCTTGGGAAGGATTCTTGAGTGAGTGATTGTTGCAGGCACCCTTGGATGATCTGATATTCTGGAGCTGTCTCAATCTGGTTTCATTTTAGGAACTTTTTTGGTCATTCTTATGCATTATATATTATATCCCAAGAGAAGCCCATTCTGTTGGATTCTTAGGTGGCTTTTGATGCTGTTTGACAATGGCAGCTCTGCCATGGTTTGGGATGGGAGCATTATATTTCAGTGGTTCCAGCCCCACTTGAATGGCCAGTTTCAGAAAGTGGTATTGGGAGACTGCTGCTTGTTCCATTTTGTCTCCCATGCTTTTTAGCCTCTTCATGAAAACACAGAATGAAATGAGATTGGTACACTTAACTTCTAACACCCAGCTTTGTTTCTCCTTCCATCAAACTTAAGGGAGGCCATGGAGATTCTAAATTGGGCTCAGTGATGGACTGCTTGAGGGCCAATAAAGTGAAACTTAATGGCTTGTTTTATCAGGGCAGTGGTGCTCCATCTGTAATTGCTCTCCTGTTGAAAGATCTCTGTTTGGAGGTACAGGTACGCACCAATTCACCATTGTCACTGGATGCCCAGTAGAATCCATGGTACTTGCCTTTTTTCAGCTGTTCATGGGGCATCAAGTGTGACCTTTCCTGGACAAAGACAGCCTAGTCATAGTTATGTGTGCCTTGGTGACTTCTCAGTTGGACCACCCACAATGCATTGCATGTGGAGCCATTACTGAATATCACTTGGAAGCTTTGGTTAGTATTAAACACGGCTGCTAGGTTACTAGTGGGGCTGGCAATAGGGAACATTATCTCACCAATACTGAAATAATGATACTGGCTCAAAGTGCTGGTTTCTATCTATATGTATTTAAATAGCTTGGGACTTAGTACTGTACTTAGGTATATAGTATTTTGTGCAAATAGTTACATTTGTAAGGTTGGTACAACCTTAAAACACACCTAGACTGAAGTAACTAGGGCAATCTAAATCTGTTTTGGCAGCCAGAGTACTCTTAAGAAATGGACAGTACACTTGACTCAGCTGTGCTTTCATGTTTCCTTCTAATTAGTATGCAGGGGTTTACGTGAGACAAAGCATAAAACATAATTAGTACATTTAGGAATAGATTTATTGAACTGTGGAGAATTACTACCAGGGTTAAAGCTGGTCACAGCTTGACAGTATATTTATTAGGTTGTCATTTGTATGAATAGATGGAAACCTTTTTCTTAACTTGCAAAAGACCTTATTCTTTCATATTATATGTACATTCAGAATGCTATGCGTAAGCTGGGACACCAATAATATCCAGCTTCCAAACTTGAAATGCTTCATTAGCTAGGCTGGCATACTAATTTCCCTGCTGTGATTCCTACTGATATCCATGAATATATAGCTGTGTAAAGTATTGCCAAGCTTTTCTTAAGTGACATTTGAAGGGAAGAGATGAATTAATTCAATTGTCCTTAATCATCACACATTGTGAGGACAGTTTCTAGTGCTATGCATCACCAACAGTCTGATATTCAGGACAGATTTTGCATGTCATTGTACTTTGGAGACAGATGATTGACTGTCCAGGATTCCCAGGTTCTACCTACCCAAATCCAAGAAATCCACAGCAAGTGAGGTTTGAGCAGAAAACGTCAAACTGTTTCCAAGCGAGGAAGAGTAACTTTGGCTCAGCCCTCCAACTGCTGATGGCTGTGACTTCAAGGAAAACTGCTTTCCTTCGTACAAAATTTTCAAAGCATAATGGATGCCTCCGTGGTTTGGGAGGGTGAGGTGGAGGGTGCCCTAGCATTAAGCACAAGGAGCTGGAAGAATATTTTCACCTTTATACTGTTACAGGATGCAATCAGAATTTCCGAACAGAATATGGAAATTAAGGTTAAGGGCTGTAGCACAGTGGGGTAAAACACATGCTTCTAATGCAAGAGGTTTTAGGTTCACACTTCGGTATCTTCAGGTAGGACTGCCAAAGACTGTCTGAAATCCCAGAGAGCTACTGCCAGCTCAGTTTACATGCCACCATCACCATAGTTAATAGTTTATTGTGAATATGACTTTTTGAACTACTTTTCCTCCACCTTGCTAGTGTGTGGAGGAAACAAGAACATTGCCTACAGATTATAGCTTGCTGAGAGTGAAACAAACCATGGATCCTGGTTTGGATGCAACCCTGAGCCCACAGATAAAATGGTTTGCTGCCTCCACATGTTAATAGGAAAGAGCAAAGCTGATCCGAAAGGTGCATTCAAATTACAGCAGTGTAAACCATACTGACTCAGTGGACCCGTATAACTAACTATGCCTTAAACAACAACTCAGCAGGTACTCTGGTAAATAAAATTGCATGAGATCAGAATTACTTTAAATAGGTAAGTTCCCCCCGGGATTAAAAAGTAGCATAATTGTGTGTTTTTTTCTGTAGTAAACATTTACCGCAAATATCTCTGGTTTCAGAACACTATTAATCTTTACCTATCTATATTGCAAGAATGTCAAGTAGGATAATGATACCATCTAGTGGTACAATATTATATTTACAACGTAAAAATAAATTGGTTGATCTGAAACAGAAACATTTTAAAAAATTGAATTCTATATCATACATCTAATTTGCACCCAACATCTTTGTGAAAACAGTTCAATGCATGTACTGTATCTGTTCAATGTGAAAAAATTCTTAGTTTCACTTAATATGCACTAATATACTTAATATGCTTTTAAAAATTAATTATAAAATATGTTTACAGATAGTCTTAATGTTGTGACAATAACAGTCATAAACACAATGCTGGCATACCAGACCAGCTATATTCTCAGAGCTAATGGGGATGTTTATAAGAAGTGGGAACTTAGGAATGTTGTGTACTGTTTATTGACATAAGTGAGGTTCCTCTTTGCACATTAGAAGAGCACTACAGAATACCTCTGTATTTCAGCAACTCTTGCTTCTTGTAAAATCCAAATTGTAACATGGCTGGCTGCAGGCATATGGGGACAATGTTATACCTGGAGTTCTGGTAATACAGCTCATGGTTATTACTTGATCAAAAGCAGGCTGGTCCTCATTGTCTTCATCACCTTGATTGATTGGTTGTTTGTATTTTTCCCACAGAAGGAACTTAGTCTCCCTAGAAGAGGAAGTTTGTAAGTATACATTTCTTTCTTGTCTTAATAGCAACTAAATCTATCAGATATATTTTTGGATCTTTTATATGTTTTGTTGGAACAAAGGGTGGGGCACATAAAAGCCCATGGTTACGGAGGATGATGGAATACTGTTGCGCATTAGGCATCTCCAGAAACATGGATGATGCTTGTGGAAGCATTTGAATAGGAAACAAAGCAGGCTGTTAAAACCATCATGTTGAAAATTGAATGTATTTTACATTTTTATGTGCCATGTGGTCTTCATAATTTTAGCAGTACAGACATTTTATGCAGATTCATGATTTAAGGATTACTGGCCAATATGGTTTCTGGTTGGATTTGTGAGAGGTAAGTGAGCCTTCTGCCTAATCCTGGACTGAAAATGAAAAACAGTAGTATAATTGAAAACCACGATCTGAATATTTATGTTATTTTTCAAGAAACAGGTTTAGATTTATGATGCTGCTGAGAGAAATATTGTTTGTTGTTTAGTCGTTTAGTCGTGTCCGACTCTTCGTGACCCCATGGACCAGAGCACGCCAGGCATGCCTATCCTTCACTGCCTCTCGCAGTTTGGCCAATATTGTTAGTATTTCCTTTTTGTTAAGGACAGTGCTTGATGTCTCTATGTCTGGTGTCTCTCTAGAACCTATTCTGGTGCATAGAGGCTCTAGCCCCTATTGTTAAACTTACATGAAACTATTTTGGATTTTTGCAGTCCTGATGAAATGGTTGCAACAGTATTTTTGTTAAAATTACAGAACATATTGGGATACTTGTAGGTAGACCAAATTATGCATTCTTTCTTTCTCAAAGTGTGGTGAGTATAGGTTTTTGGCAATTTTTGTAAATTAATTCTCAACTTATGAACCTTGTTTGCATTATCAGAGGCTCAGTCTTAAGTGGTACTCATAGTTCTCTGGTCTTCATAGGCACCACAGGTCATCAGCTACACTTCTCAAATGAGAGATAATGTAGTAGTTGCGTTTATATGGTCTATTTCTGTCTTTGCTTGTAACTGTGGCTGTTTGCTTGTGAATATAAAACTAGTGACACACAACCTGTGTTCATGTTTACAGCAGAGAGAACTGGTTGTGTGACGCTTGATAGAGCCATTCTCACATTTTATTTCTAAGTTACCAATTCCAGTGTAGCTTATTAACTTTCTTCATATCTGTTTTAATGACATTAAATCTCCCAGGTAAGTGGATTCCTTTCTGAGGAAACTTGCATTGAACTCATACTCCTCTGATTTCTCCACTGTTTGGCAGCAACACTTACAAACAGGAAGGGTCAGAGGCTAAAAGAACTGGTATGAAACCTCCCTGAGTACTTTGTGTAAATCCAGTAATTTATGGAACCTGTGCTTGAGAAGTTGAAATATTTAACATAGAATAAGATGATAAACGGTATAGAAACATTCAGATACAGTATGTGTTTTCAAGAAATGTCATAAACTGGTGATTAAAGCGTTGTCGGTCTAAACATTTGAGCAGTCCACAATGAAAGGAGGTGAAACAGATATTTAGACTAAGAAAGTAAATGTGCTTTCAGTAAAGAAACAGTTGGAGTGAAGTTCACTCACTTAACTTTGAAAAGATATTTAAGCTGACTTAAAGTTGTTGAACAGCAAAACACTAAGTTGCTGCATTTGTCAGAACCATTCAGTAAAATACTTTCTGTGTTCTCTTGAGCATTTTATGTTTTATCAGTATACTATACTTTTCATATAGTGCTTTGGATTGGAATATTAGTAAGTACTAGTGGTTTAAGCCCATTAAAATAATGGGCGCTAGAACATATGTGGTAAACATGCATGCTTACTCAGGAGTAAACAATGGGACTTAACTGCAGGTAAGCATACATGGGATTTTGGGAAGCCTGCATAGGAGCAGACTGCAGCACTATGAAATTTTGTATTTAATTACCAGCTGAGCAATATGCCTCCCTTGAGGGCGCAGAGACCCACCCAACCACCTTTGAGTGCATATGCCTTTCAGTTCGAGAACTACAGCCCCCACAACCCCTTGCGCCAGTTCCCCCCCAGGCTTTTCAGGGTGGGGAGAACGGAAAGAGGCTGCTGTCTCTATGCTGCTTCCTTAAGAGTTTTAGCAGTCTGCCTTTTAGAGGAAGAGAAAGAGGGGAGGGGGCTGTGGATTGCTGCCGAGGCTGAGTTCCATACTCGCTCGGCGATTGGCCAAGGAGGCACGTGAGGGAAGCAGCTCGGAGTGGTGAGCGTGTCCTCTGCCACCCCCCCCCCAAGACAGCGTTTTTTTTGTTCCATTTGTTTTTATTATTTTTTTAAAAAACTCGGGCTGCCTAACGACTGGGCGCGCGCCCTGCAGCCTCTCCTCGCCGTTGCTAACAAACTCCGCGGCCCTAGCAACAGAAGGCCGCTCCCTCCACCGCCCCGGCTTTTCAGTTTCCCCCCCCCCCCAGGCTTTTCAGGGTAGGAAGAAGGGAAAGAGGCTGCTGCCTCTATGCAGCTTCCTTAAGAGTTTTAGCAGTCTGCCTGTTAGACGAAGAGAAAGAGGGGAGTGCTGTGGATTGCAGCTGCCGAGGCTGAGTTCCATACTCGCTCGGCTATTGGCCAAGGAGGCGCGTGAGGGAAGCAGCTCGGAGTGGTGAGCGTGTCCTCTGCCAACCCCCCCCCCACCAAGACAGCGTTTTGTTGCTCCGTTTGTTTTTATTTTTTTATAAAAAACCCGGGCTACCTAACGACTGGGCGCGCGCCCTGCAGCCTCTCCTCGCCGTTGCTAACCAACTCTGCGGCCCTAGCAACAGAAGGCCGCTCCCCCCACCGGCCCCGGCTTTTCAGCTTTCCCCCCCAGGCTTTTCAGCCTGCCTTTCGGAGGAGGAGGCGGGGGGGGGGGGCTGGGGATTGCGGCGGCCTCGGCCTCCTAACATTCCTCTCACGTTTGTAGTGAGTTGTTGTGTGAGAGGCTAAAGTAAATGAAGTTGTACTTCAGGCTCCAGGAGCGCGGCAGTGGCGTCTCCTGCTCTTCCACGTCGGTGCTCCACGGATGGGCTGCTCTGTGCTGTTCCTGGGCCGCTAGCCTTCGAGACTCGGCTTTCAGCGGAGACAGCAGCAGCGTGGCCTCCCTCCTCAGCATCCCCTCGTCCTCTGCAGCCCCAACGTTCCGATTCAACCGCCCTGCTTAAACTGCCGACGCTGCTCGTGACCCGATCTCTCTCCATCCAATCCCTGTGTCCCTGGGGCACATGCTCAGTTGCGCAAACCCAGAGACACATGGACTGGACGCAGAGACACTTGCATTTTATATATATAGATTCTACATTCTACTGAGGTGCTGGAAGGGGCAAGGGGCAGCTTTTAGCTCTGGTCACTCAAGGCTTTACCTAGCTTTCCAGTAGTGGGAGTCAGTTGTGTGTTCATAAAAGGTAGCCTCCTGTGTGCAGATTCTAACACTAAAGAAAATTTGAAGTGTTTCCCAAGTGCACCTAATTTGAAAGTGTGGAGTGATAGCAACTCAGCCAAGGGGAGAGGCTCTCAAGAAGAACTGCTCTAAAAATAACTACCTGTTTCTAAAAAGATAGGAGGTGCTGATTCAGAAATTGGAACAGCAAACTGTATTGCTGATGTTGCAACATGACTTACCAAAATTGCATGAAGAAAGTCTGTGTTTCTGTTGAACAATAAATACATTCACCGTACTTGGGGTTGACTAGCTTTGCATATATGGCAAGCTTTTAAGGCATAAGGAATTAGTGCAGTATTTTAGCAATACTTCAAAAATGAGAAAATCTGGTACTATGCTTTCTGAATATCCATATTATAAATATTGATCAGCTGAAATAGCTTATATAATTTACATCCAAATACATTTGGGATATCTTTTAAATTCTACATTGGTAGTGTTTTTTCAGTGTAATATTATTATTATTATTAACAAAACAACAACTACTGGATAGAAACTATATTTTCTTGCTTGAGGATAGCGTTTTATAACCAAGGAGTTTGTATTTTAGCTAACACGGGAGAACCATTAATATTTAAATAATATGTACTATACTTTTAGTGTGTAAAGTACTTTCAGCCCCATTAGTTTCTATCCAGTAGTAGCTAATATCCAGTGGTTCCATAACATGGCCTGGGTGAACGTTCACAACTTTACTCAGGTTTTGATGCATAAGAACTGTTTGGGGCTAAACTTCATTATTATATCAATTTAACCAGAGTTGTTTTAGTGGGATGTTGCTTGGGTGTGTGGACTTCTGCGGATTCCCCTGCACCCCCCTGCACATGCATATGTATACTTGTAAGAACAGTTATACATGGTCAGGCAGAGAGAATGTAGATTACTTTAGAAGAACTTGATAAATCAGATTAAGAGGTGTCCCAATCCTGTCTGGTGCCAGTAGACTGATGAACTTTCTCAGAGTGCTGGTAATTTCAAGAAATCATGCTGTAGTTCTGCAGTTCAAAAGTATCAACCTTTATGTTGAAATTCATCAAATAACCCCTTAATATGCTGTTTGGCACCTTTTTTTTGTACGTATGAGTTTGTCTTCAAAGATTTTTGCTGACCATTATTTAGAACAATTGGGTAACTTCTGGTTATTTTTCTCTTTCTCTAAATTCAATTAAAAAGGTTTATCTTTAATTGAGGTGTTTATTAGGAGACATTCCACAACTAAATTATGCAGGCATCATTTAGACAACTTTGGGTTAAATTTTTGTCAGTGAGTCAGTCAAAAATTCCATCGTTCAAATAGTATCAGGATTACAGGTATATCTGGGATACTAGTTTACATACTGATGTAACATGTTTTTTTAAAAGGCCAGCATTATACATGGTTGTCTCTTGATTTGAGAATTACTGTAGTCTTCCTGATAGTATACAGGAAGTAATGGAAAATGTACTGGCTGGTCAGCTATGCTTTCGAAAGCTCATATTATTTGATCATACAATAATGTTACCGAGCAGTACATAAGGACATATTTGGCAAGGGAGTTTATTGCAGAGCTCATGTGACGTTTTTTGAGTAGTAAAGTGTAAGTATGCATCAGTGTGCTTCCTGGGCTTCCAGTATAAGTGGCAATTTCTCTACAGGGTGGTTTTGAAGATACTGATTAATAGTTTGGTAATAGTCTAAGTATGCTTACACTGATCTTAGTCAGTGGCAAGAACTGTTGCTTGACACCCAAAATGAATGAGTCATTATTTAGACAGGAAAAATAGTTTATCCTTTAAAAAGGAGTTGGTTAATTCACATTGTTAAATCTCTTGCATTGGAGCTCTCATCACCTTTGTCAGTTCATTTCTAGACCCAGAAAGAATTAAAGTACAGGCTGAAGCAAAGTCCTGTTCCCCCTTCCTGGAAAGCCTTGTATATTGTTAGTACAATAAAAAAACAACCCAGTACAGTATGCTTAAGTGCTTTTGAGTGCAATATGAAAAATCCAGAATAAGGAAAAGGGTATGAGATTTCCCCCTCCATGTTAGAAATCCAAAAATTATTTTTTTGGGGGTGGGGGTGGGGGTGGGAATCCACAGCAGTCAGAGAGCAGCTGCCTGTGGCTTTCCTGGGGCTCTGGGTCAGCAGTCACTGTGTACTACTTTTGCAGTGTGAGCTTTCGTGTTGGTATGTGAGGCTTCTGCCAAAGTTTTTGCTCATGTGCCATTTCTCCCTCTCAGTCTCTGTTTCCTTGTGGCTTGCTGAAAGTGTTGCTGAAATGAACAAATGTTTTTCCGTGATTTGCCGTGCCTCAACTGTGAGTGATAATGGAAGTAAAATATAGGCAGTGGAACAAAACGGTTCAGTCCCTATCTTCGGCTTCTCAGACCTTGCTCCTCATGCTGGCTGACTTCGGCTTGGTTGTTTCTGGATGCCATAAATAAGTTTTCAGAAGGCTTCTTGAACAATTGCCTTGTGATGTGATCTATCTGATAGATTTCGACTCCAGTTGAAGGCATAATTATCTGTCATTGACTCTGAGGCTACGCAAGAAGATCAGACTTGGATTTAACAGCATTTCCACTTTTCTGGCTTTAAGATCTATTCATTTAACATATCTAGCATTTCACACAGTGAAATGATGAAACGAAGAAGAGAGAGGTTTGGAGCCCCATCTCTACGGATCCAGTAAGGATTGTTGTGTGAAATAGACTCAGTGCTTAGCTAATCTATTGGAGTGAACAAATATAATATTAATCGGAATCTTGAGTGTCAGTTAAGCAATAGTTTAACAAATCCATGCTTTCATATAACTTTTTAGAATAAATAGTCATACAGTTTGTTGGCCTTTTAAGCATAGATATAATTAATGTACTATCTCATATTTTTATATAACGGGGCAACTTAATTGCTCTGTTTTTGCCCTCCTTGGTATGAAGTGAACTAAAAGTTCATATTGAACTTTCTGGTCTATTTTATGTTTCATAATTCGTATTTGTAGAGCTATTGATTCCAATTAAATATTCAGTACAGCTGAATTGTGGAGATTAGTGCCTTAAGTACCAGGAGTATGTAAAGTTAACCTCAAGTTTCCCCATTACTGTACAAGTTCTTGCACTTTTAATATACATCTCCACATATGAGAGCATCTTAGAAATAAAAAATAAAATATTGTGACTGCAGTCTGCTCTGAGCCACTGCCATGGAAGAGAAAAGCCGCAGTCAGAGGTGCAGCTTGTGAGACTGTGACCCATGGCTGCAAGTGACATTGAATGTGCATGGAATATGCCATTAAGTATGAAGATTATGTAAGTGGAGGGTTATTTAGTTTTTCAGTCTTTTATAAATTCCCATTTGATGCCTAAGACGAGATTAGCAATTGATGTTTTTATTTAACCTGTAGTTTACTCATTAGATGAATTTGGGCTGATGCATAAAGAGTCAATTATGTGTAGCTTTTGTACTTTCCATGCCCTATCCAAAAAAACAGATACATGTGTCTGTTTAGGTGTAGGTCTGTTATTTGCTGTGTGCAACTTGTTTTCTTTATAAAAACAAACAAAAAGTACTTGACAGGATAATTTTGAAACTGACTGTTTCTGTTGTGGTGCTTTGTCAGAATCTCCTCTCCTTTCCTTTCCCACTGCCGAGGAAGTGATGGGCACCAGCATGTGTTCTCTCCTACATCTGCTCCAGGTCTGCAACATCTTAAAATACCATTTAGTGCTGATTGTGCCCTTGCTACATCTCCTCTAGTGTTTTACCTCAACCCACAACCTCAGAGCAACCCTGGTAGCCCTTGCTACAGCAACCCACTTCAGTGGAGGTAAGGAGGAATTTAAATTGGGAACATGTGTTCTTTAATCAGTAGTGCATAACCTTTAACTTGGGTCATTTCAATAGTAGGCTTAGAATTTACGGTATATCTGTAGCATTCAAAATTTTGTCAGGGTCATGAAACATCTAAAATAAGAAAGGAAGCATTATTCAGAAACCTTGTTCTATTATGAATCATAGTAGACTGATTATCTCCTCCCAGTTCAATACGCATGTTCAAAATCATTTGCATGCATGTGCCCCCCTTGTCTTTTCCACGATTCTGTGTAATGATTTTCTCATTTATAGATGGGCCCTTAATAGAACTATACTTGTTTACAGAAGCATTATTTCTCAATTTTTTATTTTAGTTAACATTCCTTTATAATCATAAGCGCTATGGGCAGAGCACTGCCTTCCTGCTTCTGCCCCCACTTCCCCACTTTGCAAGCTCATTCAGGGCTGATCCTATTGTTAGGCAGAGTGAGGTGACCACATTAGGTGGTGGATGCTAGGGGAGAGTAGTGACAACCACCAACTAATGCAGCGCCACATTGCTTCACCCACTGCATCACAGACACCATTTGAAACAACCACCAATTGAGCAAGCCGACAGAAAGCTCAGACTGCATATCCCAGCAGGCATTGCACACATGCATACATTGCTCAGCTTACATGATGCACACGGCCACATTGCAGCATTTGTTTGAGTGGACAGCAGATAGGTGTTAGGTCGAGTGGTGAGGTAAGTTGCTGAAGGACAGAGCCAAGTATGGCATGTGGGCTGCCGTTCCGTTCATCTCCCCTACTAGCTTGCTGTCCTCATGTGTGGTTTAGGATATTCTTGTCACCAGCACTGAAGAAAGATTTGCCTAATCCCTTCATTGTTGTGGCAGGCACTAGTGTGTTCTTACTACATATCCTTTGCCACCCTGAGCAAAGGAGGAAGGGCAGGATATAAGAAGAAGAAGAAGAGTTTGGATTTGATACCCCGCTTTATCACTACCCAAAAGAGTCTCAAAGCGGCTAACATTCTCCTTTCCCTTCCTCCCCCACAACAAACACTCTGTGGGGCTGAGAGACTTCGAAGAAGTATGACTAGCCCTAGGTCACCCAGCAGCTGCATGTGGAGGAGCGGAGACGCGAACCCAGTTCACCAGATTACGGGTCTACCGCTCTTAACCACTACACCACACTGGCTCTATACTATAATGTTAAGAATAATAAAGAAATATATTTATTGTTGTTGTTATTATTATTATTATTATTATTATTATTATTATTACTATCACCACCACCACCAGCAGCGTCACTATTTCTTATATGGCCTTCAACTTAAATATAATATTAAAATCAGTTAAAACAATTAAAAACAGTCAAAAGAAATAAGGTGGGTCCTAAAACATACGGTATATCTCACCATCTGCTACCTCTTTCTGTTATTTTGTCCTGCACCCCTGGCAGCAGAAAGGCTTGAGCTGACACTGCAACTTCTGCATTTACGTATTGCCTTTGCTCCCTTCAGTGAATACAGACTAGAAGAAGGTGTGTAAATATAGATCTGGGGGGAGAGTGGCTGAAGCATACAGGTGCTGGCCTCTTCTCACCTCCTCTACAATTTTAAAACCTAATTCTTACAGTCTTTCTATCTTTAACAAGATACCTTATTTTCTGAAATAAGTTACATTCAGCCCATCCCTAAAATGCTTTCTTTTTCACATGTTCCTTGTTTTAAGTGAATTAAATTTGCTATCATAATATCTGCTCATTTTTTTCTTCCAAGTCAGCCTTTGGTAGTTTCACTATTTTTAATCCTCTTCAATAGAACCTTTCCTCAGGCTTCCTGTTAACCAGCTATCTCAATATCTCAAAGCATCTATCTCAGTTTAGTAGGAAAAACTGGCCTTATGTTTGCATGTAGAGTAATAAGTCAAACAAATTTGTGCATGCAAACATAAGGCCAGTTTTTCCTACTAAATTGAGATAGATGCTTTGTTATGAACTACTCCTTTGTGGGCAGTGCACAAACAATCTTAGGTACTTGTTTGGTTGCATAAAGTTGTCCTATCTGACCCTCTGTCATGCTCACAACACCATGAAATAATGCCAACAAGCAGGCAGCAGCTCATGGAAGAAGGTGCAACTTCTTTCACCTTCTCTCACTTTAACCAAGTTTGTTAACTTCATCATGCATACCATATCCCAAATTTTAGCTAAGCAAGAGTTTGAAGAAAATAGTGGGGTCTGTGATGGTGCTTTTCAGTTCTGACGTATTATCAGTCTGGCTGCCAGAAGCAAATGAATAATAATTTCTATGTCTTTCTCTCATATACTAATACAGAATTCAAAAATGTTTGAATCTTTATACATGGCTGCACATAAGAGATGATATTCAGTGAAGTTTTATTCAGCCACCCCATTGAAATTAATGTACATGACTTCAAGTTAGGTCCATTAATTTTAATAGGTCTACTCTGAGTAAAAGTTGGTTGAATCCCACCCATTTTTTAAAAAAATCTAGAATAGTATTTTTTTTCTATAGATCAAGAGTTGTGTTACCTGTGAAGGCTCCTAGTCTTGACAGAGGAGCAATATGTGTGGGCTGATGAATCCAGTGTCGCATCCTAAGGCTTCTTGGCTCATGCAGGCTAGAGCAGAAGGTTAGGTGTGGGTTCTCCTCATGCTTTGCTGAGCCAACTCCATGGTAATACAGCTGAGGGTTGAAACCCTCTGGGGAATTGCAGGGATTTGGCTGCAAAAATTGAGAGAGATATCAAAGTTTATTTTGAACACATGCTGTGCCAAAATGAAAGCATTGCATCAAAACGTCTGTGTATGAAAGTGAAATTATAAAATCGAACAATTCTGTAATATTTGGTTGGGTAAAACCTTCAAGTTATAAAGAGCAAGCATTGGATAATATGCAGAAACTTACATAAAAACCTTAGGCCTGCTTCGTGCAGCAGCATAACACCTGAGCTCCTGACAAATGAGTTTAAAAAAGAAGGAAAAGGAAGTGATACTTATATGCTCTTTAAAGAACACTTAAGGTGGAATTCAAATGTTCCTTTTGTGCAAGCGTCTCAGCTTGCCAGATTGAACAATCCTCCCTCCTACCCCCCTAAAGGGCTTCCACTAATGGGGTTCATTAGGTGAGTTCTGCCCTTAAAGTTGCACCTTAACTGGTAGAAGTTTGAAAGGCTGAGTCTTAAGAAGTCAACAAGTAAAGTTTTTGATAAAGCCTCTGTATTGGAATCTGTTTTATTGCTTTTTTAAAAAGAGACTTAATTATTTTAAACTCTTGTTTTTTATACGTTTTATGATCTTTGTATGCAATCTTGTCCCAAAAGATGGAAAATATTTTAATAACTAATGTTGATGTTGGTTTCAATTTTTACTAGGGTGATCATAGCTTTTTGTAGTTTCAGAGGTTCTGCCTTTCTGCTTTGTAAATACACAATAGATGGTAATCTGTTGATATGTAGTTGTGTCTAAAAGCACAGCTCTGTAATGATAATTTTTGAATTCCTTGCTTCACCTGTGCAGCTCTTAATCCTATTTTATCCATTCGTTCTTTGTTGTCATATTATTTACTTGGATACCAGTCAGTTGCTCTTGCTGCTGATTTGGAATCTAAGTTCATCCTGTCAAGTTATTTTCTGACAGCTACATTTGAACACCCACAATTGAGTTACATTGCAGCTACCTTAGCTCTGTAGGGAATTACATTGTCTGGTAATAACATTACATTGATTTGTCTGTGTTCTTCCATAAATGTTTACATAGTTTTTTTCTTTCCTCTTGTTCTAGTGTAGTCAGCCTTTCTGTGCGGACAAACAGCTGTCCGCTTGCCTGATCCAGTTCTCTTGTAACAGTATCTGATAAAAGAAGTTTCCAACTTTAGGGAGGTCAAATATACTTGGAGACAAACATTTTGTACCTCACATGTGTCAGTTACTATAAAATTTTACAATAGTTTTGTAATTGCTTGAAACCAGACATTTAAATATGACCATGGTAGCCTTGATTAACATTCAGGAACAAGGATTACCCTTGTTTATTGATGTCTAATAACAAATGAAAACATCACAAAGTTCCAGTTTCTAGAATACCAGAAGTTTGGTTTTAAAGTATTTTCTGTACTTACTTGGGCGAAGAGTAGAGAAGGAGGGAGAAATAAGAGAGCCAACACAAGCAAGATCTTGATGATAGAGTACCACTTTATTATTTACACTGGCAATTAATTTGTGGCAGGGCCTGGTACATATGCCCATAACTTGTTCAGCCCAGCTGCTGGAGAGAGTTAAACAGCCTGACTGCTGGGTAAAAAAAGACAGATTCTACATTAAGGATAAATAGAAAGGAATTGGGGACGGGGACACACACACACACACACACACACACACACTGCAAATTATATAAATATATAGTGCAGCCACATTTGTATTATTGTGTACAGTTCTTCTTGCTGCACTTCAAAAAGGATATTGTAATGCTGGAATAGGTGCCGAAAAGGGCAACCAGAATAACCAATGAGCTCGAGCAACTCCCCTGTGAGGAAAGGTTACAACACTTGGGGATTTCTAGTTTAGAAATAGGGTGACTAAGCAGGGACATGACAGAGGTGCATAACATTATGCATGGTGTAAAGAAAGGAGGGAGAGAGAAGCATTTCTTTCTCATACAATGCTAGACTTCAGGGTCATCTAAAAAGCTGAATATTGGTGCTTCTTTGAAATCCACAAAATGACCATTGACTGGTTTTCAAAAGGGATTATACACATTAATGGAGGATAAGACTATCAGTGACTGCTAGCTCAGTGTAGTGAATCTCTGACTAGGAAAATCAGACTTTTAGCAATTAGAGGTATCTGAACTTCTCGCAAGTTATAAGATCAGCTAGTCATCATCAATTTTGTCTGAACTTAGCCTGCCACTTATCCTCCACTCTAATTGTATTTATTTATTTAAATATTTCTATATCACTGTATCATAAAAATATCAATGCAGTTTACAACAATATAAAAACATAAAACCAAACAATAAAATCATAAAAAGTTATAACCAAGTTAACTTTTAGTTTCAAAAAGCAAGTAAAAACAAGTTTCCCAGTTATGCCCCAGCAACTGCGTCAAAGTCCATGCTTTTAAGAGCAATCTCAAAGCACCTTGATATTCCAGATTTGTTGCTGTTAAGCGATCAAGGAGAGTAGTTAATACATCTTTATAACAGAAGTGACTGGAGTTTGGATTTGTCAGCTTTCATTTACTAAGATTTATAAACTACGGTTCAGTTAACAGGACTACTTGTAGTATTTATTTATTTATTTATTTATTTATGTATTTATTGTCTTAGGGTGTATTGAAAAATGGTATCAGTAGGTTAATTTAGGATGCATGTCTTCTTAAATGGAGGCACACTAGTTTAAACAGTTTATTTGGGGTAGAATATTGGTTGATCTCGGGCGTGGAGGGTTGCTACTTGACATGTCTGTGGAGTAACTATATTAAGGCTAAATGCTGCTTAGAAATTGTTCTGTCACAGCAGGTGGCAATTGCCAGTTTTAGTTGTTGCTTCTTTCAGCTTCCATTAGCTTTAAACACGATGAGCAATTGCTCAATACCAAGTGGTATGATACTATTTTTTCCAATGGATGTTGACCAAGACATGCTTTATAACACAATAACTCCAGACTCATTGAGAAAATATTGGAGCTTGGAAACGATGACACATTATAGTTGTTTATTTCAGTTAGAAGACCATATGGTTTGGAGAGATTTGGAGCATTCTTCTTTGGTAGCAGAAGCTTGTGAAATTTAGCCCCAGTCCCAAGACTCTGCTTCTGTCTGCTTCTTGTGCTACTATTGGTTCTGCCATGTAAAAAGCCCCAAGCAGTTTCTGAGACAGATGTACCGGTACTTCTTTTTTTCCAGCATACAAGGTTGGCGGTTTGAATTCCCACGACGGGGTGAGCTCCCGTTGCTCGGTCCCAGCTCCTGCCCATCTAGCAGTTCGAAAGCATGTCAAAGTGCAAGTAGATAAATAGGTACTGCTCCGGCGGGAAGGTAAACGGCGTTTCCGTGTGCTGCTCTGGTTTGCTAGAAGCGGCTTAGTCATGCTGGCCACATGATCCAGAAGCTCTACGCTGGCTCCCTCGGCCAGTAACGCGAGATGAGTGCCGCAACCCCAGAGTCGGACACGACCGGACCTAATGGTCAGGGGTCCCTTTACCTTTACCTTTAAAGAACTTCTATTCCTACTCCATGGAGAACTTTACTCTTGAATTTATTCCAGTGCATTCTTTATGCTCTGTAAGTGAGAACTCATTTTAATGTTACACCAGCTGCATGGAGACTGGATGTAATAACTTGTATGAGTGGCTTCAACACCACTCAAGGCTCCTGTTGGCTGTTGTAGCGCCGTAGAGGCTATTCAGATGATTGTGAGCTTCACTGCTCCATTTTATGCTAAAAGGGCAATATAGAATTTTTTTAAAATGCTTAAATAACCAGATCCCATGAAGCCAGGAGAATGTCTTGGTAATTCAGCTGAATGGTGCTGAATACACCTGAATGTGCCAGTTTTCTGTGAAAGACCTATGTGAAAGACCCTGTCATGTGGTTGAATGGCTTAGGCATTCTCCCATCTATGCACCTCACCTTAAAAGTGAGCAATTTTCATTCTATTGGGAGAATATTTAAAGGGCACTTGTAACCGAAAAGGATGATGAAATAAAAATGTTTTAAAAAATCACCAGAACTTACAGAAATACGTGAACAAAACAGTTTCACCAAATTGAAGCTTTTGCAAAATGGTGGGAAGAATAGCATGGTTTTTAAAGGGAAGAAATAACAAACACATATGAAATTATAATGGGAAACATTTGTATGTGTGTGAGCCATCAATAGCAAGCAGGGGTTGTAGTTTGCTGCCACCTTTCACCAGTGTCATAAAGATAGGTCGCTGAGTCAATATCAGTGTTATACTAATAACATAACACTGCATAAGCCCTCAACCTATGGAGGGGTTGCGTTCCATGCCTAAACCAAAACTGCATATAGTCAAAGCTCATTGCGGGCAGTGGCAGACAGGGTTGCCAAAGCCTTTTTTCTATATGCCTGTTCCCTTTCTGCTCCCTTTTACATTTTTTTAAATTGCCAAGCACATAAAGCTGAATGCACAAAAGTTAAATGAGCATAAATCATGGTTTTACTGTACATCATTGTGAAGAAGTTGCCTTCAATTTTGAAGAATGATAGTAGGTTTTGAATATGTGATGTTAACTTGTGTATTGGTGCACATAGGAAAAATGTTGAGCTTTGCCACTGAGTACATTCAAATTTTGTTTTGGAAAAAGAAGGCAATTTTTTCTCATAGTAAATGTGTCAGCTGTAATTAGGATAATTATGTGGTTTTTAAAGCATGAAAGAGTGCATATATAATTGCAAACACTATAGGTCCTTAGGAAGCTTGTTTAATTTTTTTAATAATCCAAACAATAAAGTAGTGCTTTAAAGTGACAGTGACTCAGTTCATGCACAAAACTATGACAAACCATGGCTTAGTGGAAGTGTGCAAGCTGCCTGAGAAGAGAACTTGGCCATTTTGCTCCTCTTCCAGTACCCTGGTGCTGTACAACTGTGAGCTAAGCCCTGGTTTGCCTTGGTATGTCATCTGCACCCAGTCTCCTCCAGAAAAACCACAAGTGGTAAGCCATAGAATGAACCTTGCATACAGCTTGTAGTTTGCTTAATGTAAGAAAAACAGCCCAGGTTCAGATGACACACTGAGACAAATTATTTCTTAGCTCACAGAAGCAGAAGGGGGGGGGGACCAGAGGAGGAGTAAAGTCCTTCTTTATGGAGCAAATGCTTTTGCATTACACCATGGGTTTGGATTAGCATTAAGTACTAAAAGGGTTATTAAATGTTCAGTTGGCGAACTAATACGTGTACTTAAGAAAAGGCACTAATTACCATACTGTTAGAAAAAGCCATCAGACAAGCACTATGGTGTACAGTATCTAACAACTTCACATGTCATAGAAGATTACACTTTATAGTGAATGTAACCTAAGGGAAGATTTGGACTTGAATTCTGAAGTCTTTACACACATCTGTTTTGAACACTCCAGTTGGGTACAGCCTTTTTTCTGTAGCAGACTCCAGACCTGTCATGATGTCAGTACATAAAATTATCTGAATTTTGCATTGCTATTCAAGCTATTGTAAAACATATTCTTATGCAAAAGAGCTTTGAAATACTCATGAGAATGATCTAAATTACAGAGACGCATAATGAATATTGTAGATTTGTGTCCAACTGATACATTGTCAGAGGTTGTAGATGTCTAGACATGTTTCATTTTGCTGCTGATATTCTTTTTTGGCTTTTATAAAGAAGTACAATTTTTTAAAATAAAATACATATTATGTAAAAGAAAAAAGAGAGAGCTTAAAATGCTGTGCAATTTCATCAAAAGATGCAATGAATGAGGAGTCATCTGCAAAACTAGGAAATGTTGTCCTATATTGGCCTGTTTTCATGTCACTGTAACCCCAAGTATGGATTACCAGGACTTTACAAACATGCTGGCTTCCAGGAGGAGCTTGCATCAGCTTTGCTCTTTTCTGCACTTTTTCGCTTGGCTTGGGATGTCAGCTAAGCCAAGTTGTGTTCTTTGCAGATGATCTTGGTTAAGGAGAAGAGACCTTGACCTTAATCTTGGGTTTTGATTATACCCAGATCCAGATGTTGACTTTGCAGCTATGCTGTGCTAAGCTAAAAAGCCCAAAGAGCAGCAGAGCAGGTGCAGTCCTTGGTAGCCAGAATGTGCACGTGTTTGTGCTTAGCCATGGTTTCACTGGGTTTACAGCATGGGAATGTGTCCATTGATTGCCATTTTAAAAATAGGCTGTCAATCTAACCAATATAATTTGTAACCATTATATATTGTTTGCTGCTGTTGCATTCCAACGTTCGCATGCTTTTTTTTTTTTTGCTGTTGTGCGTATATATTACAAGGGTTATGAACTGTTGTGGGTTCACTATTTTTGACAAAATTCAAAAGACAGAGTGGGTTGTGCATCAAGTAACTATAAATCATTTTGATTGCTAGAGGTCCATGAGAAACCTGGAACACTTTTGATATCTACGGAATGCTTTGTGGCCCTACCATTTGCTTCATTTTTTGTGGCAGGTGAGGGATGGAGTACAGGTGGAACTTGCCTTACTTAGAAAGATTTCTAAGAGTGATGCTTCCGTATTCTTATATTGAAAAACTGAATTAAATTCAAGCTGTTTTAATATTGTAATCTCATACATTCAGCTTCAATAAGACTTCATATTCAGAGCAGCATAGAAAGATATTGGTATTAGAACTAGATAAAAAGTGTTCAGTGAAAACATCTCAAATACCTTTTCTTAAGCAGTGTAGCAGTGTTCACTTACAATCTATTCATTTCATCAAAATGGATCTTACCATTCTAATATAAATTATAAGCTTTATTAGATGATTTTATCTTCTGTCAAATTATTTGTTGGTTCCATTTTCTTTGCTCAGCCAGCTGCTTTCTTTATTAATCTCACTCTGCTTTACAGATCCACAAAAGGAAATTTATTTATTTTTTCAAAATAGGCTGCTTGAAGCAGCGGTTCTACTTTTGTAGCATAGAATCTGCAGGTAGCTTTTAAAACTTGTAGCTGATCTTATTTATTTATTAGAAGTAAAACAAATGGTCTTGGAAGGTGGTCAGCAATGAGAGAATCATTTACACAGGGTTTTATTTTTACCCTCAATTGCAATTTATTCTTTGTGAGAGATTGTGTGTGTAATATGTCTTTCATTAAATACCTTCTTAACAAAAGGTATATAACTTTCCAACTTTCTCTCTTGGCTAGTATTGTGCACGTATAACATGACATTGGTCACTGTATCTTTTGTTCATGATTTTGAAAATCAAATTACTTATTACATGATTTACTAACTCCCTGATGTTGATGGGTGGGTAAGCAGACAAAATTCTTTGAATTTAAATATTTTGATAGTATCTTGCATTTGTATGTTGATTTTTTTTCTTTAGTAAAACAAGATGATAGTGAATGGTGTTATAGAGGGGGGCATTGATTATTTTCAGGGGGAAACTGTTCTTCATTACTATAGTACAGGGGTTGGCAAGGTTTACCTCGCCAGGGCCGGTTTACTCTATCGGAGACCCCTCCGTGGGCCGGATTGCGCGTACGCGATTTCTGGCATCTGCACAGACCGGAGTTCCAGCGCCACAAAAGCAAGTCCCCATGCTGCGCTGCACCGGTTTAGCGCAGCACGCAGGGACTCGCCGAGTGGGTGACTCGGTTCGGAGGCGGCTTGTGGACCGGGATTCTCAGGCAGCAGCAGGCACTACCTGCTAGTCTGCTATATATTTTCGAAAGTGGTTTGTCTGTCTGTCTGGTCTCTATATGTTTAGCTGCCTCTTGAGATATTGTTGCCAAACTTGGCACAAGGTTTTTCCAGGATGAGGACCGTACTTTTTGTTGATGTTTGACATGTGACTTTGGGGTGAATTTGTTAGGTTTAGCAGCCTCTCAGGTTATCATCACCAAACTCAGCATGAGGGTTGCTGAGGTGGGGATGGGGAGCAGGCTTCGTTGACGTTTGGGTGAACTGAAATGTGAATTGGGCGTTACTTCACCTATTCCTTGTTGTGAGGCATCCAAACTCAAAAATTACACTCTTTAATTAAAAACCATAATAATTTTTGTTTCACAAAAAATCCTGAGCAGCACCAACCATTCCCTGCTAGTATAGAGATAAAACCCATCACTGAAATGCCAGATATTAGTCCTAGTGTGCATTATTACCTGTGATAGGCCAAAATGTTTAATCTCAGCTTCAAGCCAACAGGTTTCTGAGCGGCTGTGCACTAATCTCTCATTGAATAATATATTGATTTACAGCATGGGAACTTAAACCGTAAAGCTTTCCAAGATCTCAGTCTACTTCATCAGGTGCATGAAGTGCTATCCTGAGTTGCAGCTACCTATATACATGGGGGGATTATTAATTTTTCTTGCATTTTAAGATAAAATGGTGATGTTTTATTGGAAATTGCTGCTTTGGTTAATATGATACCCTCAGTTTGCATGACACTTCTCAAAGCTTCATAAGCAAAACAGATGGATCCCTGCCCCCCCCCCAAAGAACTTACAATACATTTCCACAGTGGAGAAGGGAATAGAGGGCAGTAAAGATTGAAGCAAAAGTAATGAATAGTGTGGTGGACTAGAAGATGCGAAGACTAGCGCAGGAGGATATGAACTAAATATGGTTTCATACATTAAGGCTTTCTTTCAAGTGCACGTGAGGACTGGGGGGGTTACTTTTATCTGATGGGAATTCAGTTTCATATTTTATTTAAATAAAAGGAATAAATTAACAACTGAACACAATATATGATGTAATGTAAAATGTAATTTAAGCCAAATATGTACTAGTATTGACAGTAAGTTTCCTTAAGCAGTCCAGTGTCATTCTGTAAACGCTGTTCTAGGTAGAGAAAGGCAGGAAGACAGGCAAGGGTGAAATCAATAGAAAGCAGAGACACTGAAAGCAGCTGCCTGCTTGCTTGCTTGCCTGCCTGCCTACTTGTCTCGTTCACATTAATGGAACAGCCTGCAAGATCTACAGGGAATTTGCATTGGCTCTGTCACTGGTTTTCTTTGGTCCCTTATTTTATTGCTTGTGGTTTGATAGTGCAGTATTTTTGCTGGAAATGAAAGCTTACAAAGATCATGTCTGACTCCTTCTGGACAGTGCTATCCAATTTCTCTCTGCCAGAAACCAGCATGTTGAGGCGATCCAAAAGGTAATCAAAGGATTCTCAAAACAAAATCATAGAATGTTTACTCTGTCTGTTTCATGTAGTCGAGGCTGTTGCAGAGATTAAAGCCGATGGATGAGATTATATGGTTGGATACATGCAGTTTTCAATTTATAATGTATTAAAAATGGGAGCTGCTTAGAATTTTTAGTCGACAAAAATACAAGGTAACTGAAAATGTAGTCTCTTCTCCACAAGATCATATGAGGACGATGCACATCTGTAAATATGTTATTTCTTAAATTAGATTAATCAATAGCCATGGTGTTTGCCCATAATAATGCTAAGAAAAAAATAGCAAAGTCCCTGTTTCAAAATTTCTATTTTCTAGCTGGCAGTAATATCTTAGATTTCATTTTTAATGCTTTGCTTCAAGCTGTGATCTAATATATGTGCTAGCATTTTGTCATAGTAGGGACTTTAATATGTCATTTCACTCACTTAATTGACTCAGTAATCTGCTGGGTTTTTGTATTTTCCTGTGGTTTCAAAGTTTAAAAATGCATATGTGAGGGGATAGAAGATGATTATAAATTCATGCAAATTGTCCATTCAGAGCATGTATATGACGTTAAAATGGAAGTGCACAATATACTTAAACGACGTAAGAAAGAAGCAGAAGAGCACAATTTTTTGTTTCAAATTGTTTTGGTAAATACCAGAACATCTTTCCAAGGATCCATAGATTAACATTTTTTGTAGTGGTAAAATGAACCTCAGCATGTCAAACTTGGATCTTAAATGCTTTGGATATCTTTAATTTATATTTTGATTTGAATCTTAATCCAAAATGCATTCAAAGAGATACAGTGTTACTACTTGTAGGAGCCTACATCAGCTGCAGAGTACTAGTACTAGTATTACTACTAGTAAATTATTTCAGTTAGTTTGTTGTCTTAAATCCTAGGCAGTGACAAACTTGTGGTAAGATTTAGGATCTTTCCCTTTATTTATTTTTTACATTTCAAATGTTGACTAATAGCTATTAAATTTGTTTTGCCAATTGAATTCTTCAGTTGGATGGGGTTCCAGTATTTTCCTTGGTGAGACTCTAGAACCTTCAGGAACTCTTAGCAGTAGGAATATTCCTCTTCTAGCTGCAGTAAAGAAGAATGGATCCATTAATTATCTCCTACCGGTACTTTATAGTGTGTAGTTGGAGCTAAGGTTAAATTTTGCTATGAAGCAGGAAGGGTGTGAGCAGGTAAACAAGTACTGTAAACTGTGTAACAAAGACTGGAGCACATTGACACAGTGGTCTTAATGACATGTTAATACTGGAATCTTATACCAGGAAGAATCTGTGAATCGTAAAATATAGTAAAGGAAATATGCAAAGGAAGTACTGTGTAAAGATTTCAACAATTCTATAACTACTACTACTACTTCTTCTTCTTTAAAGGAAGAGGTGTCTACTGGCCTGCATCTCTGTTGTGGACCTTGCTTACTGTATCCTCTCATGCTTTATACCCATCCTTTCAGTGTGAATACTAATATAGATCAAAGTACTTTTCATGTGGATAATTTGCAACATTTTTGAATAGAAAACAATAAGGCACTTGGCTTTAGCCCTTTGTATTAGTATGCTCTGGGGAGGGGAGTTCAGTTTTAAATTCAGCATGTGTTCTTTAAGCTGCTTACTCCATGGAGCCCCATTGACTTCATTTGGGCTACTCGGGAGCCACAAGTTGGATTATAGCCTCAATATTCAAGTTCACAATAATTACTGCTTTAATGTGGTTTCAAATGTGCAGAGAGAAATTCATTTCCAATGTTAGCAATGTAAGTAAAGTAGTTCTTAAAAAAAAAAAAAACCCCACATAGTTTGATCTAAATGTCTATAGCACATGTCTAATGGAAGAGGCTATTGTCATTATTGCCACATAGTTTGGTATTTCGTTTTTAAAAGCTGGTAGCTTCTTGTTGCTGGTTTCATGATGTAGTTGTTGGATGCATCTTTTTGCCCAGGATTCTGGGGAGGGATGAAGTGCCTGGTGATATTTTATTTTCAATTCTGCTGCCTGTTTATTTGTGACTATTATTAATTTTATGATTCTGATCAATTAATTTTGTTACATTGTTGTTTTTTGTGGTTTTTAGTGTTTACGACCTTAGGCCTCTTAAAGTAGACAGCGAATACCTCAGATAAATAGATAAACTCGCCACATCCTCAGTCAGGGTGGTCAGTAGTCAGGAAGAATGTGAGTTGTAGTTCCAGCAACATCTGGAAGGCCATATACTCCCCATCCTTGATGGTAGAATTAGGCTATCTCACTGTCAGCCTAGTGCAGGCATAGGCAAACTCGGCCCCCCAGATGTTTTTGGCCTACAACTCCCATGATCCCTAGCTAACAGGACCAGTGGTCAGGGATGATGAGAATTGTAGTCCCAAAACATCTGGAGGGCCGAGTTTGCCTATGTCTGGCCTAGTGTATATCATTTTGTCACAGAAACTGGCTTCTATCATCTTTTGGTATCAAGTAACCTCTAGCTTGGTATATTGTGATACATATTTTGCATGGGATATTGTTTTCTGCAATGCCTTTGGCATACTTCCATATTTTATATTCCTTCCTCATTGTGATTAGATAAGTGGAAAACACCTTGGGCTTCATTTTGCATAAAAAGAATCCTCCCCAAATCTAGAGAGATTAGAAAATGCCATCCATTTTAGAATCAGAATTTAAGTATTGGTCCTGAAAAAGGCCTTTCCAGGCAATATTTTTTAAAGAAATGCTCAGCTACAATAAATCCATGCTTCATAAAATGAGCTTGTTTACATTTTTCCCCAGTGATAGATGGCACTTGAAAAGTTCATTCCCTCTCTTACACACTTGTACTCTTTCTCTGCCTGTCCTACATTCATACACACAGGTGCATCAGGTTGTTATTTGCAGTGATGTGTACATGTATGCTATACTTATGCTAATATCCAGGTTGCCAGATGAACTAATAGAACACATAATAAGTGCACAGCATAATGGTTTTGGTGGGTTTTTTTAAGAACTTAAAGCATATAACATGTAGTGTGTGCTAAACTCTTTGAGAGACTACTGCTCCAGCCAAAATATTCATATGGTGTTTAAAAACTCTTTAAAAGTTTAGCCTTTAATCGTAGCAAGACTACAAATGCCATCTCACTGCATTGTTTGTTTGTTTATTGATTTAAATTGATTCCATGTCTGGCATGCACATCTACCTCCCCACCACCTTACTCACCCTTCTGTATAAGAACACAAGAAGTGCTATGCTGGGTCAACCAAAGTTCCATTTAGTCCAACATCTTTCTTCCCACAGCAGCCAACCAAATGATTTCAGGAAGCCTACAAATGAGGCATAAGGACAATTGGCCTCCTCTTCAGTGGCATAATTCCTCTGAACTTAGAGATTCCATTTAGCCATTACATGGAGACTGTGTCTTGTGAGTCGAGGACCCACCACTCGCTTAGAGGGAGGAGCTTGTTGATGCAAATACAACTGGAAGCTTCCCCTGATGTCACCGGAGAGCCAGTGTGGTGTAGTGGTTAAGAGCGGTAGACTCGTAATCTGGGGAACCGGGTTCGTGTCTCCGCTCCTCCACATTCAGCTGCTGGGTGACCTTGGGCTAGTCACACTTCTTTGAAGTCTCTCAGCCCCACTCATCTCACAGAGTGTTTGTTGTGGGGGAGGAAGGGAAAGGAGAACGTTAGCCGCTTTGAGACTCCTTCGGGTAGTGAAAAGCGGGATATCAAATCCAAACTCTTCTTCTTCTTCATGCCATGATCCTAGCCACCAGCAGGGCATCAGACAGGATCCACGACCGCCGGATTCCTTTAACGGAATACCCAACAAGGGGAGGGGTAGGTGATGGCCACAACCTGCCCTCCAACACATCACACATATTCCAATGCCTAACCGCCAATACCCGAAAAGTTGTGACGATTTGCTACGAGTTAGGCGAAAAACCAAGAGGCTGGTGCCAATTTCCCAAATGGATAAAAATTCCTACAAGGCCCCTTGGGCAACCATGGCAACCGACCAAAGTCCATAGCAAGGTCAAAAGCATAGATATGACCTAAAGGGAGGGTGGGCAGGTGATCCGACAAATTCAGGAAGCAGAATGAGGGCCCAGCACTGCTGTGGCTGCTCAAATGCGACTAAACCCCGCCCCCAAGCCAGCCCTATTGGCTGGCTGAAGGGTGTGGCGTGGAAGCCGGAATAACTGATGCAGGGGGCCGAATACGCCCTCCCCCCGCCGACGTGGGAACCGGCTCCTGCTCACAACTCCTCCCCTCTGGTAGCAGGAGAGGCTTTGTAGATGTAGCAGTAGATCCTAGCTACTGCTGTTCTAGTACTAATCCAGATGGAACTGCTGGGTGACTAGAAAGGCCTTTAAGCATTAACTTCATAGAGTAATAGAATTGAAGAGTTGAAAGAGACCATGAGAGCCATCCAGTCCAACCCCCTGCAATGCAGGAATCTTTTTGCCCAATGTGAGGCAGTCTCATGCTCTACCAACGGAGCTATCCATGGGATGTGTGTGTGTGTGTGTGTGTGTGTGTGTGTGAACATGGGTGTAAGTGAAACAAGGACATAATTTTCCATATGAAGCCTTTATTGTTTGGAGGAAAAAACAAATTTCTGTATACATAAGTTTCCATTTCCTGCAACAACTTAAGTTCACACAGCTAACTTTGCATGTAATATGAGGACTTATACAGTAATTTACATGCAAGGGCCAACAGAGCAATGTATTTTCTTTTGGTAGTGAAGTAAATAATTTTCTGTTTTGACTCCCCCCCCCCTAATTATCTCTCTGTGGTCTGAGATTATTCCCTGGTTCTGTTTGATTACCAACCGTTACTGTGTGCTCTCATCTTATGTATGTGTAATGCATGTAAAATTCATATTATGCATGTGATGTGCGTATAATGTCAAATAATGCAATGTGTGCAGAAAATGGGGACATTGCACAAGCTTAATCTGTTAAGTACTTAAATAGCTAAAGAACTGGCTGAGTTGGTGACTGTTACTGTAGGAGTTAATAACTGGAAGGAAGCTCTAGGTTTCACAAAATGATGAATTATAGTAGTATTAAACTCTGCAATTATAACTACAAATCAGCTTATGTTGGCAGATTCAGTGAATTAATATGCCCTGGGAATATAGCAATCAAACTTTCTCAATTTTTTTTAAAAAAGATTTGAAATTAGGCTCCTAACAATTAAGGTTTGAGGACTGGAGTCCTTGATATAAGTGTCCCATTATCAAAGCAAAATAATGGGAACCATAGAAGCTTATGGAGTGGGAAGGAACACGTGTTTAAGTATTTCAGAATTTCACCTGTTTAAATATTTCAAAATTAGGTGACACAATAGATGAGATTTGCTAATAGAGATATAAAGATTCAATACAGCAATGTATGTGTAAGAAGGGAGCCAGAGAGATTCTGAGCTTGTATACTTCTGTAGAGATCTCTGAATTGAACATGTTGTTAAGGTTGATTAGGGCCATTTCCTTCACAAAGAAATTGGTTTGATGATTCATTCATACACTGGCATATGTATATGTACATGCGCTAAATACATTTTTAGTATAATTAGTTGAGGTGTTGTTGTTTTTTAAAAAAATGATGCATGAGCAGCTTGTGTTAAAGAGGGTGCTCAATGCAAGAGACAGCTGAATGTGGAACAAAGCTCAATCAGATTCCATCTCTATCCCTACCTGCACCAGAATTACTTTTTAAATAAAATCTCCACATATAGGCCCCATATAGAAGGAAACAGAGGGTGAGCAGAAGTAGGCAACAGAGCATAGGAATGGTGATATCATGAGTTGGCATCATTGGGCATCTGCTAAGGCCCATACCCCATTATGGGGCTCATTGCCAGTATTTTAAGCTTCCTTAAAGGTAAAGGGACCCCTGACCATTAGGTCCAGTCACGGACGACTCTGGGGTTGCAGTACTCATCTCACTTTACTCGCCAAGGTAGCCGGTGTACCGCTTCTGGGGCATGTGGGCAGCATGACTAAGCCGCTTCTGGCGAAACAGAGCAGCGCACAGAAATGCTGTTTACCTTCCTGCCGGAGCGGTACCTATTTATCTACTTGCACTTCATGCTTTTGAACTGCTAGGTTGGCAGGAACAGGGACCAAGCAACGGGAGCCATTCCCGTTGCGGGGATTCGAACTGCCGACCTTCTGATTGGCAAGCCCTAGACTCTGTGGTTTAACCCACAGTGCCACCCACACCCCATAAGCTTCCTTACCCTGCTGCTTTTCTTCCATACTGTGGCTGCCTGTTCACCTGCTGGCTCCAAGTGAGTAAGCAGTGAGCAAGGAGGAAAACAGTCCTTGAGGTCCATCAATACTAATTTCAAAACAGACGGGAGGAGGCATGTCAGGCAGGGTTTAAGCCACAGAGCCATCATACTTGCTTTGTGTCCATGTCTGCATGTGCACACAGATGCCTTACTGGAGTTCAGGTGGGCACAGACTGTTGGGTGATTCTGCTGGCAACTGAAAACATACCTCTTCACCCAAGCTTATTCTGCTTTGTTAATGCTGGCTCCTGGCATTTTTGGCTTCTGTAAATGATACAGTTGCTTTTGCTGTTTTACTTACATGGTTCAATTGTTATATTTTGTAACATTTCATTTTATGCTGTAAACTGCCTTAGTATTTATTTGAAGTGAGAGGTGGTACAATTGTATAAACAATGCATCATTATATCTGGGTAGAGATCAACATGTCATTCTGGGGTATCCCCCCCTGTTTTGACCTTTGTTTTGCTTCCTATCTACTACCTTTATTTTTTAAAAAACAAACAAAACACAAAAGTTACATTTATTTCTAACCAGCCTTTTCATATTTCCATTGTCTTCACTAATGAAACCATGCCAGCCTTTCCTCCTTTTTCTAACATGCATTCACAGCAGTTTTTAAAAGGAATGCTTGCGTTGTTGGGCAGAAATAATGTTTGATTAATAAAGACTGCACACTAGCTGTGGCCCCAAAGTGTGTGTGTGTGTGTGTGTGTGTGTGTGTGTGTGTGGAATAAACATGCATGCTGTAGTTAAACTATAGTAACTATAGTATATTCATAGAGTCACAGGAAACTTTGCAAGGCTACGGTAATTAAATATCTTAAAGCAAATTTCTTAGCATTGTTGCAGGTATTCTGGTGCAGACATTTCAGTAGCCTGGCTCATTATATGTTAGTATTGCCTTGATTGCCTTATTTCTGCATTACCAATTCCAATAGCCACTGGTGATCTAGCAGTCATCTTACTCTTCCATTGAAATGGCAGGCACTTGGAGGCGGTTTTCTGAATGTGTTTGTGGTGATGCTCAAGTATGCCCTGTGAGAGTGTACTTGAGTGTACCCCATGTGTACTTGAGAGTTGAAGGAAGAAGTATATGTGGCTGCAGTCTGGGGGCAAGAGGGTGCTGCATTTAAGATTTGGGGGGGGGGTGTATATTTTACTAGTACTAGAAAACGCTCCCTGTAAGCAGGAGCAAATGATGTGAAAATACAATGTTGAAGCCTGAGCATTGCAAAATAGTTACCAGTAACTATTTTGCAATACCAGTAACCAGCAGCGTACACCTTAACCATGCCTCCCACTTATTAGAAGACTATATTAAAGAAGTAACATAATGAGCATTTCAGGAGAAAAATGTTTAAAGAAATTAGATACTAGTTTTGACACTATTGATCCTGCTGCCATAGGCAGGGAGATAGCAGGAGAGTTGTGATGATTATAAGTTTTTAACACCTGTCTTTTAAAAAGGAGAGTGGTGGAAGAAGCCCAAATTTGAGTTACTGGTGCTTCCTTCAGTTGAAGACTGATCTCTGTTTAAATGAATGTAGGTTTTACAGCTTACACTACTAGATTTTTCATCAAGGTTACTGATGATGTAAACAGCAGCTTCAATTTCCTGCTCTCTGAAACCAGATGGTATTCTCTCAAATGTTATGAAGTCTTCAAATCTCAAATTACACACTTACTGAGGCTGCATTTGCATAGCTGTATTCCTCCAGGGCTACCTCTGCAGTAAGTGGAAGAGAAGAGGCAGGCGGCAGTTGCTGCTGAAGTCATTGCTCTGGAATAGAGCTGGTCATCTCAGCTTGCCATTATGAAAATTAGAACAGGCAATGGAGGAAGGGTGGTTCTAACGTCTACTTGTTCCCTCTATTGTAAAAAAATAGTTTGCCCTAATGTGGAACTATTCATACTGACCATTGAAGGTGAAATGCATTAAATGAGCACGAGTTGTTGCTTAAGTACCGTATTTTTCCGTGTATAATACACCCCTGTGTATAACACAACCCCTATTTTTGGGGACTCAAAATAAAGAAATCCCCCATATGCACTATCCGTGTATAAGGTGACCCTCAATTTTAAACTTGAAAAAATAGGGGGGAATGTAAGGTCCTTATGGTTGTTACTCAAGAGTAACAAGGCAGAAACTCCAGCATGTCTTTTATCAGATTTATTGTGCAAAACTATTTACAGTGCAGAGCAAACAAGTTCATGACCATCTCAGTCACTCGCGGTATCTGGGAGTGGCCCCTTCTGGCTACGTCCCCAACATAAGAATTTCGGGACCCTGAGTCTCCTCCTCCCCTCCTTGCGTTTCACTCCTCTGTGCAATTGGGGCGCCGGAAATGTTGTACTTCCCTCCTGGTCAGCCAGATGAGATGGGGCGCTGGGGCTCTCCACAACATCTCCAAGCCCTTTCCCCACCAGGCTGCCCATTTCCCTTTCCTCCCCACTAGAGGCATTGCTGCTTCCCGCACTGGAAGAGGTACTGCTGTCCAGCTGGCATCGGGGCTCTCTGTATTCTGACAGAGCCTCAGCCCCACTCCCACTGCCCGATGGCAGTTCCCTGACAGGGAAATATCGTCTTACACACGGAAAAATACAGTACTTTACTGTGGAAGGCATGTGAATTAACCTAAAAGTCAGTGGGAACTCCCCATGGAGAATGCTAATGTGAACACAGTATAATCTATGCATGCAGCCTGTATCTGATGTAAACCCAACAACTAATTTCTAAAGACTTTTGTCAAATTGTAGGGATTTCCCATGCCCTATTTTTGGACAAATTAAGTTAAAAGAGATATGTCTCTGAAGATAGACAGGATGAGGAAATGTTTGGCAGTGCAAATATTACTTATATGGTATAACCATCATTACCTGGATACCTTGTGTGACTTAATGTTCAATTAAAAGAGAGATTTGGGTATGTGGGTTGAGGAAAATAGTAGGATAAAACATTTCTGGCACATATCCATATGTGATACTTATGTGTGGATTGGTATAGAGACTGATGCACCAGGGAGGAGAATGCAGGGTACAGTTCTGCCACTGCAATTACTCAGACTGAATATCGAAGTGTGAGTGGAAGGCACTAAGCTTTTTAAAGTAATCCTAAATAACCCATCTCCCAATTTCTTAGTGATCTCCTTTCCCTTCTCTTTAAGTGAAGACATTTTTCATCATTAGCAGGGATACCCAACAATGTGTCTTGTTCAAATGAGAATTTATTGTGATTGAGGCTGAACCCTCTTTCAGCACATGCTTGTATTTAAAAGGGGGATTTCACCTTTTAGCACTGACCATTTGTAGCTAGGAATTTTTGTAGTTTCAGAATTTGGAGATTGTGATGTAGTTAATGCGGTATAGAAAACCTGTCCCAATTCTCCTCATGATGATACCTTAGCTGTGTACCTTTGTAATACCTTTGTAAAAATTCGCAGAAATCAGCTAATGGTCTGGGCAGTGGTGGGTGTTTGGGTTTCCTGGCTAGGGAAACTTGTTAAAATGTGGTTTGGGAATCTCTTGTAGCTGTGGTTAATTGATAAAAAAAATGGTAGTCTTATAAAAACAATATAGATTTGTTGTAAGTATCATGACAGATTGACCAAAGAACATAAGAAGAAGAAGAGTTTGGATTTGATATCCCGCTTTTCACTACCCTAGGTAGTCTCAAAGCGGCTAACATTCTCCTTTCCCTTCCTCCCCCACAATAAACACTCTGTGAGGTGAGTGGGGCTGAGAGACTTCAAAGAAGTGTGACTAGCCCAAGGTCACCCAGCAGCTGCATGTGGAGGAGCGGAGACACGAACCCGGTTCACCAGATTACGAGTCTACCGCTCTTAACCACTACACCACACTGCCTTTAGATAAGGCATACCTAAAAGAATATGTCTAGTGGCAAATCTCCCTGCCTTGCAGACCCTTTTCCACTTGGCCAGGGAGGGCAGGGCCAGACTGACTCCACCTACAAAAGCTGAGACTGCTGAACAGACTCTTGGGCTCACGTATTATTTAGGCGGGTTTGTTGGGTGAGGGGGGTTGTTGATGTTATTGATATTAATCTTTTGTATCTTTATTTAAATCTTATTATGATGTGTGTGGAGATTGGTTTTGTACTTTTTGATGTTTTATTTGTTGTTCATGACAACTTTTGAAATGTTTGTAATTATGTAACTTTTCATGCAGTAAACATACAAATATGATGAATGTATGCATAAAATATGTTCACCACCACTGGTGTATATGGATTTAAAAGAGGATTAGTCACATTTATGGGGAGAATAAACCTATTCAGCAGCTGTTAGCCATGTTCTTTTGAGGAACCCTCAGGTTAAGAAGCAATATTCCTCTGAAAACCAGCTGTTGTTGTCTTCATTTCCTGCTTGTGGGATTGCCGGAAGTATTTGGCTGGTTCACTGGTGGAAACAAGATGCTGGATTAGGTGGAGGGCTAATCCTGGAGGGTTTCTCTTATGATGTTATACTATCATCACAGTTAATGAATGGTTGCTAAATAGATAATTAGTTGAAGTTTATTGAATTGATATGGTGTTCAGGATTTACAGAGCTTGGAGTGATGTGCTAAAGCCAAAATCACAGTAATTATACAATGAAGATACTTTCTACAGCAAAATTGCACAGTCTCTGTGAAAGTCTGAAAGAACAACAATTCTTTGCAGTGGTTGCTGAAACTCATTAAGCTCAGGCTTAGAAAGGCTTCCCTTTGTAACAAATTCCATCCCATTATAGAATGCATACTTTAGTTACTTTGATACTAATTTGTTACTTCACTCACAGTGTACAAGAGAGATTAATAAGAAGTACATTGACCAGTCTTGTTTGTGGCACAGTGTAATGTAAAAATTTCTAATGTAAAACAGATAACACTTAGTTCATTTATTCTAACAAAGATACCTTTTTAAACTGTTACTGAGTATGAAGGCAATCTTATCCTGGATGCTTGTTTGTTCTTATCTATTTCGAAGGATTTAATTATTCCTGTTGTCAGTGGTGCAATTGCTTACAAAATTGCTTCCATCTCTAAATTACTATAATTAGAGCTATAACTCCCATATCTAGTTAATGTTGCTGTGCAGCTGGTGCTTTCATTAACATGTCAATTTTAGACTTATATGCTTTGCTGCATTGTAAAGAAAAAAATTAATACTTGTTTTCATCTTCAAAAAATCTATTTCTCATAAAGAGAACTTTTATCTTAATAGTGTTAAGGAAGATCTTCCCTGAGATTTGCAATGTTTTTGTCACTACAAACTGGGCTCCTGAAGGGATGAAACAAACTTAGTTATAGCTGGAGTTCCCTGCAGTTGTGTGATGAGCCTTCAATCTTGAAATGTATTATGGGACAATAACACCATGCATGGCCTCACAGTGAAGGTCCTCTCCATCTCCTCCTCTGACATAGGCAGGAAAATGTGGAGACTTTTTATTCAGTGTGTGTACAGGACATTATGAATAGGTGGATGATGACTGTTTAAACAATTAATAAAGTTTCATGGACCCAGGTGAAGACGTCGTTTTAAAGACATGGACTGGATTATTGAAGCATGTGCTAGTTGTCCAATGACAAAGCTATAAAGAAATTGTTTTGTGGTTCTCACTGTTCAACAGATGTGATTTTCACTTTTGCTGCAACAATAGTAGGGATAATTTATTGTGTTTTCAACTGGTAGGATCCTGCCTGAGAAATTTAAACTCAAAGGAAGGAGTAAGGAGCAAGAATTCATTTCCTTATGATGTTGTAGGAGCAGAATAGTACGTCACATCTCTATTCATTCTTCCAGTTCCACCCACTGAGGCCTGGTTGTGTGTATATGTGGGTGTGAGTATATTGAGTGTGTCTACATGTCTTCTGAGCTTGGTCTTGTGTGGAAACTGGGGGTCATGGTTTATTACAAGCTCCAGTCAATTTCAAAACAAGTGCAAATCATGGCTTATGAAGCTGTCTTGCATAACTAACCAGAATTTGTGATGAATCATGTTGCTGCTTCGCATACAAGCCAGGATTAGGGACAACTGATTGTAATGTTGACAAGCCTCTTCTCTCAGCTGTGTGGAAGGAAAAAGTGAAAGAAGAGCCCATTGGCCCAAGATTTTGCCCAGGCTCGTTCTAGTATGTGCACATACAGGAGCTAAACCATGATTTAATGCTTCATAAGAATGAGGACTATAGACACAGATTACTTTCTAACATTTTATTTTAAATAACTCTTAAAAGTAGATGGCTACGAAAAGTAGCCGCTTTTAAATGGCTGCTTCCGTAAACATTAGTCCACTGTGAAGTCATTATGATTTTAATACTGAAAATATCAAGCATTATTGAAAACAAAAAATAAATTGGAGTGAAGCAGGTAGGGATAAAAATGGTGGGAGCTATTTTTTTTTATGTGATCGGTAAAAAAGTTCTTGGCCTGAAAACAACCTTATTGGAGGAAATATTATCCATTTTACAGCATATGCACGTCCGCTTTCCCTTCCGCCTATTCCTGTAAATGCTCTCATACCTTGTTGATCCAACACTGTTAGAGAGCTGAGATGCAGTATCATGTCAACAATATCTCAGGCCAGTGTTCCATAGTGTTGAGTTTCAAGAATGCTTTGGGAACTCTTAAACACATGTAACAAATGTTATTTTTACTTACAGGAGTGCATGGTTAACCCTATGTAACACAAGTCATTCCCTATGTTTTCTGTTCCCATAGTAAAATTCAGTATTGTTGCAGGTCTCTTAAATTACTGTTTTGCTTTTTGAAATTATTGGAAACTTTTAAAATCCTCCATAACATGCAAATTTTGCCAAAAATGCATTATGTATAATGCAGTTTATAATAAAACGGGTGATGTTAGTGGAAGTTATAATTCGGATGAAGCTCAAAATAGTTTTCAAATGTTCTAATATTTGAGCTGGCAGTCAATAATCCTGAAACAGAATGTAGCTCCTTGACAGATGCTGCCTGACTTGCATTTCCCAACTCAGGGATGTCTGCGCACAAGTAAAAAGACAGGAAGGAGGCAAGCATGTAAAGCGAGTTGTCTTGACATTCCTTTCTAGCTCAACTTTTCCTCTCCTTTCAATGGGAATAATGAACAGTGGGCATTATCTAGTAGCTCTTTCTGCCAGTCGCACATGGAGGACTAGCACCTAACATGGCCCCACTGGTTGGAGGAGGAGGAGGAGGAGGGAAAGGCCCTTTTCCAGGAGTCCTCCAGCAAAACTACTAGTTGGCTAATAAGTTTATTACTTGGACCATCCTATATTCAGGGCACAACTGTCAGTTTCATTGCTTGAGTCTGTAATGCGCCCCCCCCCCATTTCTTTGTGATTGCTTTGCCCCCAACTAATATCTTAAATGTGTTTCTGGAGAATCTGAAGCAGAGCATTAACTTGAAGACACTTTGTGAATATATTTTATAAACTGAGACTTAACAGCACAAGACTGAAGATCAACATTTGCATACTGTATGTAGTGTAGCAGACACTTTTTGAACGGACTCTCTTACTCAAAAGAGCAATTTGATACTTTACTGAACATTTTAAGTATACCAAAGAGGTAGAACAGCAGCTTAATGGTGCTTTAGGTTATGGTTGGTAGCTCGATCAATTTTCCTTAATGTGCTTTAGCTTCTCTTGAATAACAGTAAACTTGTCTTTAAATAAAAATGTTCAGAGACACAAAAGAACAACAAATGATTATTGGGGTGTTTAAAAGCTCATTTCGTTTGCATGTATTATCCCAATGTGCCTTCTGTTGAAGTATTGAGTCTTCAAACAAAAGGATACAAATTAATTGTGTTCTGGGGCCAGCATTTGATTTTTTTTCTTGTACATTAATTTTCTCTTATTTCTCTACCCACTCTTATCAGAGATGCTCACAATGATTTAAATTATTTTAACAGAGTATTATTATCTGTGCTTTCAATATAACTTGTGTCCCTTTTTGATGAAAAGTTTAAAAAATGTAACTGATGTACAAAATCAGAAATTATTTCCTTTTTTCTGTTTCTAAATAAACATGTTAGAATGGTGTGCCTTGACTTACCATTAAAAACCCTCCAATGTAAACTTGCAAATATCAAATGTTATAGATCTTCCTAGATTTTTATTCCCATCTGATCATATAGTTTTTTACTTGCTCTTACTAGCCATTGTGGCTAAGCTGCACTACCTGCCTTGCACCTGATGTCATGTATAATGTTTAATGTGGGGCAGGTAAGGGTGTGACTTGGCCAAAAGGGTTCTTGCAGGTATGGTACCTATAAAACCTATTATATTGCTGAGTAATATAACAATTTGAGGGACTTCTAAAGACCGACATGGGCAAAAAAACTCACCCAGTGTCATTTAACTCAAACCAGCTCCTCAAATTAATCCATTCCTCACAGAAGCCTTGGTAAAGAGGTGTGTGTTTAACCTGAACTTGAAAATTTTAATTGCTATGCTTTTCTCAGGTAGGAATCCTTGACCTTTACTGGTAATACTTGAAACAAGAAGCAGCATTTTAATTACAGCCAGTTTTTGTATAGCCATTCATGACTTACTTCCTTCCATAAACTAGGAATACTTCATGTAATCTCATTTGGTAAAACTTTACCAAATACCTTGGCTAATATATGTACCTTACATTCTTCTTATATTAGTTTCCTCCTTAATTATCAAAGTTCTTTTTTCCTTTTGATAATGTGATTCACGGACAGTTATTGATACTGTTTTCTACTTATAGTGTCTAAGATTTCTATAAAGTAAATCAAAATCAAGAAAGGTATTACATCAGTTTCTTTACATCTAGAGTAAAATTGAATATTATTCCAATAGAGTCATTGTAAATGCCCTAAAAAAACATTTCCCTTATTTCTGTATTTGCTTCTCTTTGCCTTTCATTTCAGTTGTAGGACCAGTAATAGAAAGAGCTTGATCGTAACCTCCAGCACATCTCCAACACTTCCTCGACCACATTCTCCACTCCATGGCCATGCAGGTAATGACAATCCCTCCCTCCCCTTCTATAAATCTTTTTTTGACAGAGCAGTTATTCTCACGATGCTGGGCATCAGTTTTTGAAGTGAATTTGGCATTTGTGACTGAAGTGAATCAGAGCTCATGAATAATTTGTGTCCGTAATTTTGACAGTAGGAATAGCATCTGTTTTTGGTTTGTAGCTTGGGTATCATGTCATAATGCAATTAATCACCTCTGTTTGTAGGAATGCCTTTCTTAGTTTCAAAGCATTTTAAAGTCTGAAGTTTACTTTGTGTATAGACTTCTTTATGTTGCATTTATGCTTTGTTAACTTCTCTCTTACCTCTAAGAGAGAGGGTTCCTGTTTCATGTTATTCATTCTCCAGAGCAACTCTCCCAATTTTCTCCTTTCTTTTTCTTTTGATTCACCTAAAGAGTGTTTTATTAGAGCCCTTTGTCATGGGCAGGGATCCATACAAGCACTTCACTATGATAGGGAAATATGTTGTTGTGAGCTCAGTTACAGTTGGGAAATGAAGATCAAGATGCAGCAAAGCACACTGGAAGAGTAACCAACAAACTCCCCTGAATAGCATTTCCGGGCACATTTCAGTAACCACTACATCACACCAGATCTTTCCTTGTTATTTTATCCCCCACCCCGCAATCATTCATTTTAGAATATTTATATTTTATTGAAAATATTTCCACAGCAATTTCCTACCAAATCCCTGTAAAACATATTATACCTAGATCAGATCAGTCCAATGAACTCTCTCCTGTTGTTCTTTAATAATAGAAAATGGTCCATTTAAATGAGTTTGCTGTAAAAGCATATTGAACATGCCATCGACCTTTGCATTGACCCCATTTCTAAAGGCACTGTTTTATTGCTTTAGTTGATACAATACATGCTGCAACAGCTGTTTTTGTTTTTGTTTTCAAAATCCCAAGGTCCATAGAAAGTGATTTGAAGTTGTTACTGGAACCAGTCAGTTCTCAATCTCCGCTTTGTGGGTCAGGTTCCTGAGCCGGTGGATTGCAGACTAGATGCTGGTGCTCTCAAAGGAAACTGATTTTCTAGATCCATTTCAATTGGGGTTTAGGCCTGGTTATGGCACGCAATCTGCTTTTGTCACTCTGCATGATGACCTCAGGAGACACACAGGAGAAATCTGCCCTTGTTAATTCTCTTTGACCTCACAGCGGTTTTCGATACCATCGACCATGGTATCGTTCTGGAGCAGCTGTCTGAGTTACAGATGGGTGGCACTACTTTGTGGTGATTCCAGTCCTATTTGGATGACTGTTTCCAGAGGGTGATGCTTGGGGAGTGCTCTTCGATCCCATGGAGCCTTCAGTGTAGGGTTCCTCAGGGTTCAATTTTATCCCCCAGACCGTTAACATCTACATTAAACCACTGAGTGGGGCCATCCAGAGCTTTGTAGTACATTGTCAGCAATATGCTGATGAGGCACAACTCTACTTCTCCTTTACACATACAGCTGTGGCAGTGGATGTGCTGGACCATTTTCTTGCCTCTGTAATGGACTGAATGAGAGCCAATAAACTGAAACTCAGTCCAGATAAGACTGAGGCACTGTTAGTGGGTGATTCACTAGACCAGATGAAGAGGAGGCTGCCTGCTCTTGAAGGAGTGGGTACACAACTTGGGGGTACTTCTGGATCCATAGCTGTCACATGGGGCTTAGGTGACTTCAGTGGTGTGGAGTGCCATCTATCATCTTGGGCTGGTGGCTGAGCTGGACTGGGATACTAGCCTTGTCAGGTTTTGTGGCCTTCACCTCTTGGCATAAATCAAACACCTAACACTTCCAGCAGAGTTAGTTTACATGTGGCTCTTGCATATGGGAGTTGCCCTGATAGATACGTGCTCAAGACACAGGAGCAGTCCAGGCAATTAGCTCTTTATTGCTGCCATTCAGTGTAACTGTTTAAATATGTACAGAATAGTCCATTTAGGCTGCTGATCGCAGCAGCCAGATATCTCATACAGCATACAGCAGAATACATCATTAATCCATACCAGCAGCAGTTGTAGTACAGTAGTAGTTTCATCAGTTGCAGGCATTGAGAGAAACTAAACACTTCTATCTCACTGAATCTTTCTCTAGCTGTTTCTCTGGCTCTCTAGCTAGAAAGAGAAACTAAAGACCAGCCTTTTTAAGGCTACAAGTTCCTGGCTGTGCAAAGGAAACCAATTAACTCCTGACCCTTATCTTGCACCAGTGTAAGCAGTTAGGCTTATCCGGTCAGTTTCTGGAACATTCTCCACTTCCAATTAACAGAAACTTGCTCAGTTTTCTGCAAAACGAATGATCAATCCCCCAACAAGCCTAACGTCTGTCATCTATGCTCTGGTAATATTAAGGTTAGATTACTGCAATTAAGATTGTTTGGAAATGTCAGCTGGTGCAGTATTCAGCGGCCAGACTGGTTACCCAGGCAAGAAAGTTTGAACATAAAACTCCATTCCTGGCCCAATTGCACTGGCTGCCAATTAGTTTACAGGCCCAAATAAAAGTGCTGGTTTTGACCCATAAAGCCTTAAATGGTTCTGGACCACTGTACTTCAGTGACAGCCTCTCCCCATATGAACTAACTCAGGCCCTGCGATCATCATCACCTGTGGCCCTTCTTCATTTGCTTCTTCCGGAGGGTGGTAACACGAGAGTGGACTTTTTCTTCAGTGTCTCCCAGCTTGTGGAATGCTCTCCAGGGAGGCTTGCCTGGCACTTTTGTTACATATCTTTAGACACCAGGCAAAAGCATTTTCACACACCAGCAACACATCCTGTAGAATTCTATCCATTATATTTTATCTGCACAATCAGAATGAATTTCAGGAACCAAAAAGTTGTATTGAAAAATACAACTTTTGAGCTGTCTGGCCCAAAAATGGCAACTAGGCATTCTGTTTTGGCAACTGTAACCCTGGTTTAAGGAGCCATTTGTCACCTAGCCTATATATTGTGGGTTTCTAACAATGTTTAAAAAAATCACTTTGGGGGGGTGTCTCTGTTTTGTGGCTCTTTCTTGATAGTACCAAATGATGGTTTGGAAGTACATTTAAATGCTGCTAATATTTCAGGGTATCTCCGATTAAACTTCAGTATTCTCTGCTTCATAAAAGCTAAGAGAGCTGATATCTCTCTTTCTGGAGATACTGACCCGGACAGCCCTAAACGTTGGCATTGATCCAGTCCTCCTGGGGAACTCCAGATGCTATAATTATCCTGCCAAGAAGTGCCAAGAAGTATGACTAGAGTACTGAAAACAGTGGGAATTGTTGGCTTTCACATTTTTAGTGAAACTCTACAGTTCATTCTGTTCAAAGTGTATCCCCCATATCCTCTTTGGACAGCAAAACCGAAGGAATGGTAGCAGTTCAACTAGAATGAGCCATCTGGTCCTCTGATTTAAGAGCTGCTTATCTTACTGGTATCCAAGAACTTCCTTAAGTTCTCAAAGGAGAGTTTAAACAGTTGCCTGTTGACCTTTGATAGAACGAGCATTTCAGAATTCTAAGAAGCACTCTATTCTAAAGACAGAATCCTGTAGCTGAGAAATGTAAAAGAAATTATTATTATGTTCTAATAATTTTGTTGGTTTCATAACAGAATCCAGTTACAAACACAGATTACAAAATACCCAGTACAGAGTCAGATTAGATCACAGAAATGATTATCTTTGTCATTACAAGTTTGTCAGAATTAGAGGACGTTCACTTGACAGAATGACTCCTCCTACTGGATTGGATAGGCAAGGTATTTTAAGTTAAAGATTAAATTGTGTCAGATATACAAGACCAAAATACATTTATTATTCCACACTCCCACTATGCATGAAAAAATTGTCCCAGTTGCAACAATAAATTTATAACCCACTCTTCACACTGAGGTCCCAGGACAGGTTACATCTATTTAAAACACCACATTAAAAACAAATCAGAACAGCATACAATCATAAAAATAGGGTGGGTCCTACAATTTACATTTACACATTTTCCAAGAAGTTTCAATGGACATTTTTCAAAAATAATTTCACTGGAAATAACCTCAAAGGTTTATAGGTGAAATGAATAGTAGTTCAGTTTTAAAATGGATACACTGTTATATGGATGTTTTCATTGTACATCATCTTTCAAAGTAGTGATACAATTAATTACTGGAGCTATTTGGTGTGTGTTTTTGTGTGTGTGTGTGTGTGTGTGTGTGTGTGTGTGTCTAAGTCTAAGAATAATAGAGGGCAGCACCAATATATGGAAGAAATAAAAAGCGGCAACATGCAAGGTGTCTAGATCCCTTGCCACCTGATCATTAGATCTGTGTAAGCATTTGAGCAGCAGGACGACCGCCTTGTTGCCTGTCAGCTTTAATGACCAAACAGAGCACTCTACTTTTGGTAACTGCACAGTAAAATGGTGTTGCAGCAGTGGTGCCCTTCATAGACATCTGTCCCAGGGGCAAGATGGTACTGAGGTAAACTGGGGTGTGTGTGTGTGTGTGTGTGTGTGTGTGTGTGTGTGTGTGTGTGTAGATTTCTGCTAAGAGTTGTGCATTTCTTACTGTCTCATTATGGTCTACTGTTGTGAAATGTAATTTAAATATTTATTGCATATTCACTCCTTAGTGACAGGAGGGTATTCTTGGATTGCTTCTTCTAATACATGCAGCAGAATCACAAACAGATGACACCATCAATGAGAACAGGCTTGCCAACACCAACTTTTTTTGTAGTATAGACAGTGAGGACTTCATGGGGATCTTGTGAGCAGTTTCTCTGGCATTTGTCTTGATAATAATTATTGCTTATAAACACCTGGCACTATTGCATTATGTGCTTGCACACATAGAGATGACCAAATTCTACTGTGGTCCTAATGAGTAGCTTGACCTTAATTTTACATGTTCAGATAATTATTTTTTAACTTTTCCATAATGTATCCAGCTTGATTAAATGTTCTGTCTGTTAATTTGAAATTCATAACATGAATTTTCTACAGAATGTGATATCTGGTTTGAGACTAATAGGATTTTAGAGATTGATGGTCCTAATCAAATGGTTCATGGAGAGTTGCTTAAAGCTCTTAGGATGATTGGCACTGCTTCCAAGGTTTTTGTTGTTTTTTAAAAATGCATTTGTCACACGTTGCCATAGAATTTGAAGAGATTTGAGTCTTGGAGCCCAGTACACAATTGCTCACTCTAAAGCATTAAAATTGTCATATTCAATCAGAGGCTTTTACCTAATCGCAATTTAAACATCCATTTTTATCCATTTTTTTTTTATAGCCTACTGTTCAACTTGAACGTTCCAGGGTGGTTCACAACATTTCAGTTAAATACAATATATTACATAAACCATAGAAACCTAGAAATCTATACGTAATAACAAAGTAGTCATGAAATAGGAATGGATTCTATAAATCAATCACATGAAGGAAAAATTACATCTTAATGTTGTAAGACTATTTAAATTGGGGGGCAACTGTATCCAGTGGGATACATCAGGGGGCCATAACAGAGAAGACCAAGCTGTTGACGGAACTACAAGCAGGACCTCTCCTGCAGATCTTAAGGCTAGCATACAGTGGGAGCAACACTGTCAAAATCCAGCCAGTTGCAAAAATCATTTATACAAATAAAATGCACACTCACAACATATGCTGCTATTTGGATTTTTTAGTTAACACAAAGACTCATATATGTCACATGACAAAAACTCCTACAATGAAAATTAGTTTATTTTATCTCAGCAAATTTGTATCAGTATATTCCTAATATTATGCAAGCACTACTATTTGAACTGTTTTTCTCATGTTTTATAGAGTGCAAGCTTATGCTGGCATATTGCTTGCCGCAACTGTAGGGGTACATTGCTGTAGGGAAGTGCAGATAGTGTACTTTCACTCATTTCTATACCTATGTAACGTCCCTCCATCTTCATTGCCTAACCCTCTGACTACTGCCACTCATGGTCCTGCCTGCACTCTACCCCCCCCCCCGATTTATGAGTTCTTAAAAACATATGGTTGGATTCAAACTTGTAATGAGCACAGTTCTGTTCATGCTTGAGAAAGAGGGTGGGGAGGTTATTTTTGCCAATTCCTCCTTCCTCCTCCTGTAGCTCCCTGGAAAGCTGCTCTGGAGAGTTGGGGAGGTGATTGTGGGGACTGCATAGAGAATCTGCAAAAATTAATCCCTTCCTCCAATGGGGAAGCCTCTACAGGATCCTGGTTCCTTCCATAAATGGAATGAGCAAGTATGGGTCCAACCCATAGAATATTACAAGAAATAATACTACATAGTGAACTGAACTACAGTTTCTACATTCCCCCTCTCCCTTCTGTTTTCAGTATTTTCACTTTGACAAGTAGAATAGGGCTGCTAATTGTTTTTCATCTTGAGCTGGGAAATATCTCACCCGGGATCTAATTAAAATTCCAGAATCGGGGTGGGGTGGGGTGGATATGCCACAGAAACCCCTACCAAACTGTTATTGAGAAGTCAGAGTGTGCTATTTAGCAGATTATGTGCTGTGCTGCATTTTTTAACACCACCAGTTTATAAACATTTTACTAATCTCATTTGTTGGGTCAGGCTACATCTATTGCTTAAAATGTCAATCTTCTACTGAATGCTGCCACATCTTGAATGTATTCGAACACTGCAAAAGTAGGTAATCATATGTTACTCTAATCAGGTATCCTGGTTATTTTAATGCTAATTCCCATATAATTATCCCATCAGTTTCCATATTCAGACAACTTTACATTTGCTCCTATAGAAACAATGAAAGATCAGCACCTTTAAACTGATGTAGAGTAAAAATAGATAGTAAAAATTGGTTACCGTCATCTGAACATAGAAATCTCAGTGACTTGTACAGCATTGAGGCACTCATCAAATTACAATAACAGAAATAGTTTTGAATGCAAAGCAAATGTCAACATTTTGTAATTTTCTGAACAGGTGGAAGTCCGTTGGACAGTCCCAGAAATTTCTCCCCAAATGCACCCTCTCACTTTTCCTTCGTTCCTGCCCGTAGGTATGTATGCATTCACATTTTAGTTCTGATTAGCATGTAAAAGCCTCGTGAGGCAATTCTTTTTTGCTTGTTGCTTAAAGTAATATGGTGTTGTGTTCTTGACTGACCCACTTAATTCAATTCTCAAGAATACTTAAAAAAAAAATTTTTGTTGGCTTCTCATTCAGAATGTGGGACATTGCAAAAAAGCAAGCAAAAGGGGAAAAAATGAAAAGAAAAAGTACAAACATGAAGAGTGCCTGGCCTAGGCAAATGTTTATTATTGTGCTTATATTTGAGAAAGTGGATTCCTGTGGATTCCTGTGGCTACATTTGAACATATGTGGCAGGAGATGCAAAGAGTTGTGGAGTTGGTATGCGTTGTGTTCTGCAGTGTTAGAGTAGGAGAGAAGGGGAAGTGAAAGTTATGATCACATTTCCACTCATGCCGTTTCCAGATTGGGACAGATGAAAATGGCCTTTGCCAATTCTGTTCACAGACCATATGGGGAATGCTTGTTTGGAATAAAGTGCTTTAAAGGCTACCAGCATGGAACCCTGCCCAGTCAGCCCTTGTTAGTTACAGACGAACGCTGATTGGCAAAAGAGTCAGAGAATCAAAACCTACCTCTGACAGCCCATTTTTGTGGGTAAGGTGCAGCTTCTGTATGTGGCTCAGGTACTCCCATTGTAGCTTTTGCATTATTGGATGACACTGTTTGCTTGCCTGTTTGTCTTTTCAGGGCATAGATTTGGTTAGCAAGATTTTTTTTATAGTTGTTTGGTATTAACTTTTGGGGTGTGGGGTATCCTTTCCCAATGGTTCATTGCACTGGAACGTCTGGTTTCTTTTGCTTGCCTTTATCTTTCTATTCTGTCTACGAGCTTCCTGATACCAAGGCCTTCCTTCTCATTAGAGGGAAGACTGAGTGAGCTGGCTATTTAGAAAGAAAGTGTTTATCTGTTGATCATCTATTTCGGAAATGACTTTTTAAATATCTGGCTGGCCAAAATAACACCAGGCTATCCATAATATGCTTGGATGTTTGAAGCAGCTCGCCCCCCCCCCCCCAAAAAAAACCCACTGGGTACAAGGAAAAAGGGGGAAGCAAACAATGCCAATTCCCATCCATTACTCAGTGCAGCAATGTATTTTTTCAAGGATAACTGAATAACACCTAAGGCTACCCTTTGCTCATACTGCAATACATTATGCAAATCGTGAGCCTGTGCCTTGCTTCATCAATTGCTTTCCCAACTCTCTCCAGCCTACAGCCAGCACACACTGTTCTGGGCACTTAAGCCATGTTGCAGTGTCTTTACAACTGTTCCTAAAGCCTGGGTCTGCCTCAGTTGCAAGTGGTCTTACTGTTTCAACTGCTGCTAATACAGTAATGCATTATCACAGGATCTGTGACTAGTTATTCACCTTCTCTCTTGCTGTGCTCACAGGAGACAGATAGTGTGAGGAGGGCCAGCTACCATAAAGGCCAGTCCTATGTCATTCACAAATTAGCTATGCTACATGAGGCAACCTACACTGGATCATGGCACATGAGACCCTTCCCCCAACTTCCATGATCCAAAAGAGTGAGGCAAAGCCACTTCAGTGAAATTGGGAGGCAGGGAAAACTTTGCCAGATTGGAGACTGTGCTTTTATCCTCTTTAGGTGGCATTTTTCATCTCTCCTGAATATTTTAATAATTGCTTGAGTCAGGGGACATGATCTTCATTGCTCAACAGCTTCAAGAAAAATGCAGAGAGCAAAACCAACCCCTTTATATGGCATTTATTGACCTGACTAAGCCCTTTGACACTGTAAATCATAATGCCCTGTGGCACATCTTTCTGAAAATTGGCTGCCCTGATAAATTTGTGAACATCCTTCAGCTCCTCCATGATAATATGACAGCAACTATTACAGATAACAATGGCTCTCAAAGTGAACCATTCACAATGGGGTCAGGTGTTAAACAGGGTTGTGTTATCACCCCAACTCTATTAATTATTTTCATTGCCATGATCCTACACATTGTCAAAAGGAAACTCCCCACCGGGGTAGAAGTCATATATCGAACAGATGGAAAGCTCTTAAATCTGAGTAGGCTGAAAGGAAAGAGTGAGGTTAGCATAATTTCCGTCATAGAGCTTCAGTATCCTAAATATCTTTGCAGAAGCTTATGAAAAGCTTGACCTATCACTCAACATCCAAAAAACTAAAGTGCTGCACCAACAAGCACAAAACAACCCCTCTGCAGTGCCACAAATCCAACTCAATGGTGTAATGTTGGAAAGTGTTGATCACTTCTCCTACCTGGGCAGTTATCTTTCCACAAGGGCTGCCATTGATGCCAAAATCCAGTATCGCCTGATCTCTGCGAGTGCAGATTTCTCCCGATTGAAGTACAGAGTGTTTGAGGACCATGACATTCACAGGGGAACCAAAATGCGTGTTTACAAAGATATTGTACTACCAACCATACAGTATGCTTGTATGACATGGACCACTTGTAAACACCATCTCCAACTGCTTGAAAGATTCCATCAATGGTGTCTCTGAAAATTTTTACATATCACTTGGGAAGACAGGCGAACTAATACCAGTTTACTGGAAGAAGCAAATATCACCATTGTCGAAGCAATGATTCTTCAGCATCAACTTCATTGGACTGGTCATGCTGTTCAGATGCCTGATTATCGTCTTCTGAAGCAACTACTCTATTCCGAACTTAAAAATGGAAAGCGTAATGCTGGTGGTCAACAAAAGAGGTTTAAAGACTCTCTGAAGGCAAATCTACGAAAAGGTAATATAAACACCAACAACTTGGAAGCACTGGCCTGCGAGTGCTCCAATTGGAGAACAGCCCCAAAGGTGTTGTGGACTTTGAAGACACCCGAACTCAGGACGAAAGGGAGAAACATGCTAAGAGGAAGGCACATTTGGGAAACCCTCACCATGATCAATTCCCACCCGGAAACCTATGTCCCCAGTGTGGAAGGACGTGTGGATCCAGAATTGGCCTCCGCAGTCACTTACGGACTCACTGTTAAGACCGTGTTCATGGAAGACAATCTTAGGCTATGAGTGATCACCAAAGAAAAAGAATGCTTTGACAACCAGTGTGCTACTTCACTAAGCAAATATGTTTGGTTAGAATTCCTTTCATATAGGGTAATGTTCTTAGATATTTTGTTTCATACTGCCACTCTGGTTTGCTGTGTTTTGTAATAATTCTCAAGTGTTTTATTTTGTGAATGTTTATTTTGTTACTATAAAAAAATGAGTGCCTTTAAAACCCGATAAACAAACCATTCTCAAAATAGAGTGCTTTAGTGATATTAGAATTATGGCAATGTAAATGAAAGGATTATGTTTTGCAAACTACAGAATTTTTCCACATTCACATATGCAGTTTCATTTATATCTACAAATATAAACAAATATGTCACCCCAGCTATAAAAATTCCCAGGATGATTTGCAAGCATGAAAACAAGAATTTATTACTTTTTCAGAAGCAGACTATGTTTACAATTTCCTCCCTGTTTTTATTACTGGTACTATTTTTTTATATAGCCATGGACACAGGGCAGACAGGTAACGGTACATCAGATATATATTATATGGAATGCTTCTGCATGCTTCTGTCCCAGTGAGCTTATATGCTGCTATAACCCCATTTAGGCATTCTGGTGCTATCTTTGTCAATTAAAATGAGCAGCAAGTGTTTTTTAAACATTATCTTAAAGCGTCATCCTAGACATCTACTCAGAAGTAAGTTCTGTTGAGCAGAATTTACTTCCATGTAACTCTGTGTAGAATTGCAATTTTAGTGAAGTTGGTCTAGTTCTGCTGCATGATAGTATAAAATAGCTTTAAACTTATTTTTAAAAGATAGGTAGTGACCAGGATTTAAAGAACCCCATGTCTTTAGCAATTTGTTTTAGTGGTGTGCAGCTTTTTATGCTGCATCCAATAATGTTCTTATTTTCCAGATCAGCATTCTGGACTGGAGCTGCAGAAAACATGTCCACACATCTTTGTATACTATCCAATGCCCAATTATTTACATCCAACATGTTGCTCTGTTCTCAAAGAACTGAACATGATGAAATAACTAATCTGACAATCCCTCAGTTTCACTTGAACTTCAAAATAGATCTTTCTGCATGGCAAAGTTATTTCTAGCTCTTTTTGTTCTCTGAGAATTTCAGTAGGATATAATCTAAATATCAGTCCAGAATATAATGTGTATTGCATTTGTGTGGCGTCCTATGCAAGACACAGGGGTGTTTTCTTGTTGTGCCTAAACTGGAGCATTGTGCCTTGTAGCAGTGCTAAGCTAGAGAGGACTTTGGGGACAGAAAAAAGGTTATAAATCTTTAATAGCTGTTAGTAGGCACTTTTAATGATGCATTTGTCATATGAAGGCTTCTTGAAACTTATGAGTGGCAGCTGCTCCCTCTCAATGAGCTAAATCATACATTTCCTTTTGTTAAATATACTGAGTATACAGTACTGCATAGGTGTCTTCACATTACTTCCAGGAATACTTTTTTCAGAGGTGGGGGGTAGTGTGGAGACCAGTTTATGTGGTAAGCTGGCCCATATGGGAACAGCCTACTGTTGTAAAACAGTTGTAAAACAGAAGCAGCTATAAGCACCTTCAATATGACAGCCACAGGAGAATCTGTATTTCTACTTGTTTTAGAAAGGGCCTCAGTATTTCTTTGGAAAATATATATTCTAAGAGTAACCAACTGTTTCATAGAAGTTGAATTAATTTTCAGTTCACCATTCAGAGAGAATAGGCATGCAGTTGCCGTCTCAACTTTTTCTAAATAATTTTTAAAGCCCTGATCGGTTGTTCTGGTAAATCAGTGTGCATTGCATTTGGCATATGAAGAAGCCTTCCTCCAAAATGAAATGCTGCTGTTGTTTTAAACAGCATCTTACAGTGTCATCCTAAACATATCTATCTAGATACATAGAAATAGATATATAGACATATATACATGTAGATACCAGTGACATTTGAATGGGGTTGTAATTATAGCATGGATTCAGTAACTGCAAGCTTAAAACATTGTGATCCTGTGCATGAAGCATGAAGCATGAAGACATTGTTTATTAAATGCTTGTGCTGTTTCATTCTTTAATTGTAAGAGAGATATTGAGGGTAGAAATGTCAGTTGTTTTCCTGAATCTGGTAGGTGAAATGAGATGCTTGTACCTTTCTCAAATTAGACCTGATTTTATTTTGAAACATCAAGCAGACTAAAGGTACGGTAATTCAAAAGCTTTGCAAAAGATCTGTTCAGGGCACTGTTCGTCTAAACCCTCTCAGCGTGTTATAGAAAAAAATGTGACCTGTTATTTCTAGCTAAGATAGCAGTCACAGCTTTCACATTAAATATCACAAAACTGTGTTTCACTCACTCATTTCAATTTAACTATTTGTGTTCATATTTTGTGACATTGGACTCTTACTCTTTTCCTCAAGAACTGAATCCATATGTACATAGATATCTGTTTTAACATTCCGTGTTTATTCATTTTTAAACCCAGCCAGATGGGTGAAATATAAATAATAAAATTATTCTTATTATTATTAAATTAAAAAGCAATAATCAGCTTGGAGCTAAGGCACCAAACCAAACCTATGGCTTGCCTGTTAAAATGGTGTTGAGGGTAAGTGTAAAGAGCTTTATTCAACATTGTATATCTATATAGGACTCTCATGGTTTTGCATGGCACTGTAGTGCTAAATAGAAGAGCAGGATATGTACCAACAAAACTACAGTTTCCCAGTACCAGTGGGAAGAGCCCTGTGCTCACATAGCAGATTGTGGAGTCCTGCATAATGTTCAGCTCATACGAGTACCACAGTCACTATTGTCTACAATGTCAATGGGCAAGGATCAGTATGGCATGAAGACCTGATTGGAGTTAGATTGCCCAAGTCTATTCAAGGGCACAAAGTGGGTGTTTATTGTATCAAATTGCAAAATAGAAAAAGAAAAACCCTCCATATTACATCTGTTAAATTTGTGGATTATCTGAAAAGTATGATAAATGTCCTGTGTATCCTGTGGAATAACTATGTAATGTTGCCTTAGAAAGCCATTTGTCTTAAAAAAAATCACCTTAGTTATATATAGATTGTGAAAACATACCTTTATTTAAATCAGATTATAAAGCAGTTTGTTTATACAACATCTGCCTATGGGGAATGGGGATTTTATTTTCAATAAATGCTGAGTATACAAAAATATTAAACTGAGTCAGAACAGTAGATGAACTGGCCATGTTTTTTCACCACAGATTTTGTAAGTTAATGAAATGTTGTGAATTTTGAGAACCCTAAATCGTTTTTAGGGCATCCAGAATGTTATCATGGATGCCATGATAACCTGACACTGAGTATGTCAAAAATGGGTTCAGGTAATTAGAGGAACTCTAAACAATTTTCATTGGGTTTGTTTAGGTGTGGGTAGTGACATTTATACCATAGGTCAACAACTGGTCATTTGTGAGCTGGATTCTCCGCTACATAATCATTTCTGTCACAGCTTCATGCCAGCTTGAAACAATTTCATGGAGAAATGAAGAGGTTGTGTAGGATAAATAAACACATTGTTAATCACCTATGGCATATGGGTTACTAAAGCAGAAGAGATCTGTTGCTTATAAACACCAGTGCAAAGTTTTAGTAATGTTGCTTGCATCTCTTTCTAGGACAGACGGGCGTCGTTGGTCCCTGGCCTCCCTCCCCTCATCTGGATATGGAACAAACACTCCCAGTTCAACAGTTTCAGTAAGTAAATTTTCACAATGGTTAGTAAATTAGTAAAGTACTTCTAATTCTTCTTGTTTCCAATAGTTAATGGTGATTTCTACCTGTTATTTTACTACATGCATTATAACTTGTCAATTTGACAATCACTGTTTTTGTAACTCTTCTGTAGTGGGACTTCGTATTTCAAATAAATTTCCTTCTGTCAGGTTTCAAAGGACGGGTACATAATTCAGTGGAAGATTAAACACCTATAAATCTCAAGGAGGTGTCCTAAGCCATATTTATGCAGCTGATGAGCTCTGAAAGACCATGACTTTAGGACTGAACCTAACCATGTCACAAAGCGTTGCATGCAAGGCATTACAGTGCCAGCACTTGCCAGTGCTAGTTAAGTTATTCCTAAAAAGATACTGTAGAGTCCAGTGAGCTGTCATTATTATTATTTGCTGTGTCCAACAGAATCACATGTATATGGAAATCAGTCTGACAGAGGTTAATATTTTTTCCATTGCCAAATGTGAAGTGGATGCTTAAATTTGCCACTGTACTCTGTCCTGAATACCTCCAGATTTGGTTTAGACTTGTCCCTTAGGAGTTTGGTAAAGAGATACCATTAGTTGAGAGCGTTGTTCTGAAGTCTTCAAGTCCTCCAATAATGCAGGGTTTTCTGAGGCACTTAGTACCTCAGGCTGAAAGTAGTTAACAGATGTTTTAATTGCAAGTACTGCCATCTTGCACCTTTACTTAAAAGCTAATAATCCTGTGACAGTTACAGCATAGATGCAGCCACACCCTCTATCCCACATTTCCACCCTGTATCACTAAACCTTGTTTTTATGTAATTTGTCTTAAGCGAGACAGTAATAACCTACTAAGAGCACATTTTGAAAATATTATTCATAAAAAATGCATGCTCACACAAAAGAAGAGCAATGCAAATTAGTAATTCCCCACTTTTATGGATAGCCTCATCTTTTTATAGAAAACCTCTGTTAATTTAATATTTATACTTTTATGCATCCCTTCATCCCATTATGATTTCAGGGTGGTGAACAAACATAAATCTTGTTACATTCAGTTGTTCAGTGCAGGGGTTGCCAGCAAGTGGTTTGATGAAGCACGTGACAAAAAATGGTTAATTCTTGCAGGAATAGTTCTTCACTAAAGGAATTCACCAATGACAGCTTGAAGATTCATAAGCATTTTCTTCTACCTCTTGAAACAAAATAACTCGTGAAGTGTATTCATCTATGTTAAGTCTTGTGCCTCATATTAAGTGTTCCCTTGTATATACTTTGTTCTTAGTCATCCTGTTCATCTCAGGAGAAGCTGCACCAACTGCCTTATCAGCCAACACCAGATGAACTCCATTTCTTGACAAAGCACTTCAGCACAGAGAGCATCACTGATGAGGAAGGGCGGCATTCCCCAGCAATGCGCCCCCGATCTCGCAGCCTCAGGTGAGCTTCACACTCTACTTCTGGCATCAGCAATCTGGTTCACCTGCCTAGTTGTCTGCTTAACACTTTCAAGAATAACCACTCCACTGCAGCAGCACCAAAACAGCTAAAGGAACTCCTTGTGTAAAGCAAGCACAGCATGGCTTCCCAGCACAGCCACATTAGAATCTTGAAACCTCTCAGTTGCCATTTTGCATATTTTTGCTGGTACAAACTAATGATTTTTAGGATGCAGTACCCTTCACTTAAAAGTTCCCTTATGCCCCAGTACTAGGTCAAGAAAATGTCTTGTTTTCCCACTCTTCTAATCTGATGAGTAGTGCTGCATGTCCTGTGTTAACCTGCTTGCAGTGATATTGGTCTTGGCCCTCACTGCCAGATGGAAAAGCTCTAACTGGCAGCTGTAGTTATGCTAAAGGCTTTAATGCTCAAATGAGATCACTACATAAGGTAATAAACACAAGCCAGTATGTTGATCCAACAAGTAACACACCCTCTGTACCTTCCTAATGAAGAACAGGGCAGCCACAGCAATTAGTGCATCAAACAGCTGGAGTCCCAAGAGCGGACATTCCTTTGAATGAGTTGGCTCTGTGAGGTTTGCTTGCATCTGCGCTGGTGTCTGTGTCCATGGAGAAGGAGGTGGAGGTCCAGACCAGCTCAGCATCAGACTTACTCTCAGTTGCCACTCCAGAAGGGGAAGGCTCATCACTAAGAGGGAGAAGTGGTTCCATAGTAGGTGTTGTTAGGCTAAGGCTGTCCAGTGCCACAGAGGTGGGACGCTTCTCCAACAACCTACTCAGCTTCTTCCTGGCATCTTAATTTCTGTCCCCCAAGCCACTGAACCACTCACTCCTTTGGATCAGACACTCCTTACAGAAGAGACACTTCTTCGTAGTTTCCCAGGCTAAAGTCAATCATGCAATATGCTTCATCACACTCTTTCCACAATCAAGTAGTCATTTGATTTGACAAGTTTTATTTCTAATGCCAGTTTTATTGCTAGCCTGGATAGCTACTAATATGTTTAGCTGTTCTATGTTTTGGAGAAGAGGCTCTGTTGTCCATCTATTTATTTACATCTTTAACACTTCCACTGTTCCTATGACTATTGTCCAATCTGTAGGTAGAGTACTATATTTGATTGATAAATCAGTACTAAAACATGTTAAACATTAATATTTGTAAATTTAATCTATTCGTATTTTTATAAAATGTAAGCTATTTTTGTTGTTATAACTTTTTCTAAAAGCAGCTGGTAGTGATAATTATTGTATAAATTATGCTTCTAATCCAGGGTAGTCATAAGAGTCATAGGGTTGTACTATAGAGTTGGAAGGGACCACAAAGGTCATCTTGTCCAACCCCCTGCAATGCAGGAGCCTTTTTGCCCAACATGGGGCTCGAACCTACAACCTTGCTCTCAGAGAATAAACTGAAGAGTTGGTGGAAGTTTAGTATGTGTACTTTTTATTTAAAAAATTGCCTTCCCCGTGATAGATGTAATCATTAGCTGAAATCTTATAAATTATGCTAATACTTTGTCTTTATGCTTTATACATGAAGTGTTTGTCAACATTATAGTTTACTAAATTATTATTTACATTTATGCAGCACTGGAAAAGGCAACATATTATAAATATAAAACCAAAAAAGGGGAAATGTGGGTCTAATTTGCTATAGTTAATCAAGGAATGAAGTGTAATTTCTATCTGCATTACCTCATTTTCCCTTAAAGGCTACTTAACGATAGAATGAGTCATAGCATTACATGCTGGCTTCTGTTCTATGATGATGAAAGGAAAGGAAATCATGCTCTTTGTGTACCCTGTTAGAATTTAAAATATATTCTTTCAAGCAATATTATGGTTCCTAAACATTATATTCAAGATGATCAACAGAATTTTGTTCCTGTAACAACTGGTTTACATGCCGGTATGACATATTTTAATCTCTAATCTAAGAACCAGTGTGGCATAATGGTTAGAGTGTTGGACTATGACCTGGGAGATTAGGGTTCCAATCCCCACTCAGCCATGAAGTTCACTGGGTGACCTTGGGCCAGTCACCATCTCTTAGCCTACCCTACCACACAGGGTTGTTGTGAGGATGAAATGGGGAGGAGAACTATTTACACCACTTGAGCTCTTTGGAAGAAAAAGGTGGTATATTAAATAAATAACTATCTATCTATCCATCCATCATGCTTAGTGGTTACTGAACACATTTGGCCTTGCAGCAGACTCCTGTCTCTACTATTTTTTGGAGACAATGCAAAACTACTAGAAAATTCAAATCACATTGGGTGAAATGCCTCATTAGTAATCTTTCCCCACCCTCATTTAAGGAGGAAACAGGTTACGTGAAATCTGTCCTGAAAATCAGGACCTGAGCTCATGGTTTGTTCTTCCCTATCTGAACAAACCATGAATGATAACGAAGGTTTCTTCATATCTTACAGCCCATAGTCAAGGAAAACAAACCACAAGCCTGGGTTTGGACAGCATGACAAGCCAATGTCTGGTTTCTTTAGTCTGGCATGGGAGAAGTGCCAGCCAGTGCTGCCAGTACTGAGCTAAGCAGACCAGTGGTCTAACCCAGTATGTTGCAAGCATGTAAATTCACTTTCAGTTTAGAAACTTTAGTCTTCCTTTTATACAATGAACTCAAAGTAACTCAAATTAACTTCATAGTACATATTTTCACAACTGTGTTTTCTAATAGCTCAGAAACCAATGTTCCTTTCTCCAGCTGGTTAAATAATTGAGTCTTTACTGTTTGTGATTTTTCAGTGTAAATATGCACACAATTACACACTATTTGTTTATGCATAGTTGGCCTCACACAGATGATTGAGATTGCAAAAGAAAATCCTAATAATATTCCAACCTATACTTAACTAAGGGGTAGGCATATTCTTTCTTCAGCAATATCAGCATTGCTGTTGTTTATAAAGGATATACCTTAACCATTTATAAAGGATATACCTTAACCATTTATGTGCTTGTGCACACATTAATGTGTAATTACATCAATGTAGTTTGCACATATGGCACAATCACACTACCTACCATTTCAAACACGTTTTAACATTCTTAACTTTCCCCCTAGTCCTGGCCGTTCTCCAGTGTCCTTTGATAGTGAAATAGTAATGATGAACCATGTATACAAAGAAAGATTTCCAAAGGTAAGAACCATTTTAATTTATTTATTTTTCAGTTCATTTATTGAGGCATTTAAGAGCAGATTTCTGATACAAAGGCATTTTGCCATTCTGCAGTCTTCCAATTCTTAAGGAAAATGGCCCTGTTTATTTAAACTGAAAATTAAAAAACAGACCCCCCATCATTTTTACAATCAATATTGAATGAAATCTCATTTATATTGCACTTATACTGAAACTGTAGATGTTATGTAAAAAAGCTAGCAAAAACACTGACATCTTGCCCTCATATATGTGGGGAAATTTTAATGACTTTGTGATGCAAAACATTTGTTTTGCTCCTATCATGGTCTGCATCTGAAAGGGCCATATCTTTGGTGCCATGGTTGAACTGGAAAGAAACAACAGATATGGCACAGCAGAGACTGTTAGGTGCATTGTTGCATAATTATTTGTAGGCTCTAGCATTGTTTTGCTGTTTTAAATGTAGTTAAATTATTTTACTCCTTACAAAACACGCTCTGCCGTTTGCTTTGTAGACTATTTTGTGTGTATGGAAAAACATACATAGCTAGGTTAATGTGTAAGAGAAACCAGTTGCAGGAGGATCTTACCATTTTGTGGCTTTATGGACATCATCCTTCCCATGAAGGATGTGTGGAGCCAACCACACATTGTAGGACATTCATTAATTAGAACTTAAAGTGGTATTCAACTAAGTTTTACTTGGAGTAGATTTGTTGAAATTAATGAACATGACCAAGTTATCCATTATTTTCAGTGGGTCTACTCTGTGTAAAACTTAGTTGGATACCTCCCATAGTTTTTATACTGCATGACAAATAGCAACTTTGGGGAGATAGAAATGGGGAAGGTTAAACTTCCTCTTTACAAAAAAAAAAACCCCCCACATCCCACTTCCTTCTTTCACTGCTGCTGCTCTGATCGAAATCAGGGCATGGTTATATTGAAGTAAAAACATCTAAAGGGCCAAACTACACATTGTGAAAGAGTCCGTTCCATCTCCTCCACCTAATATGTAGTTTAACCTGTGTATTTCAACCTGTTCTACACCTAGGGTGTTCTAGTTTACTTTAAATTTATTTGTGTGTGTTCTAAATTAGTGCACCTTTCACCTAGAAATTGCTTCAACTTCATGACACTTAAGCATTCAAATTAGGAATGGTGGTGATGGAGGACAAAGCTTGTTCAGTCTCTAGTCAAAATTCCTAAACATTCAAAGAAAACCCATTAGTTAGATTTGATATGTTTACTTCAGTTCAAATGTAGATATTTTTGTAGCAAAATGCCTGTAACTATTCTTCTACGTTGTTTAGGCCACAGCCCAGATGGAGGAACGGCTGGCCGAGTTTATTGCATCCAGCGCACCAGAGAACGTGCTACAGCTAGCAGATGGGGTCCTAAGTTTCATTCACCATCAAGTTATTGAATTGGCCAGAGACTGCTTGGATAAATCACGTGAAGGACTTATTACTTCTCGGTACTTTTATGAGTTGCAGGAAAACCTTGAGAAGCTCCTGCAAGATGTAAGTATTTAATTCACAGGGCATCAGCTTCAGCCTGCCTTGCTGTAACCTGAAATAATTCACATGGCAACCCTCCACATAGTGCAGGCTACATCCACAAAGCACAGGGGCACAGAATGCACCCTATACAGTGGTATCCCGTGTTACGCACGCGATCCGTTCCGAATCGCGCTACGTAACACGGGCGTGAGTAACACAAACACCCCCCAAAAAAGAAAAAACCTGGAAGTAGCGTGATTTGTGTGTAACCCGGGGTTCCACTGTAGGTGCTTCAGAGCAACACCCCATCCCAGTTAATTCAAGCCACAGCCCATCTAAATGGAGATGAAAACATTTGCTTCATTCAAATAGTGAGGGAGATTATTTATACCTAATGTGTGAAACTCAGTTTCTGTTAGATTTAAGTAGCTTTTGATGTTATGGTTTTATTTTATTTTGTATTTAAATTGTTTATATTTTAACTTATCACAAGACACCCAGTGAATATTATGTAATGAGGTGTTGTGCCATAAATAAATGTGTAGAGTTTACCACATTTATCCAGATCTATATTTATTAAGCTCCCTTTGTTTCTGAACTGTCCTTCTACAGGGGGAGCCAATGAGATTTGAGTTGTCAGGGGGAACTGGTACAGTGGTGCCCCGCTAGACGAATGCCTCGCTAGACAAAAAACTCGCTAGATGAACGGCATTCGCTAGCGGAAGGCTGCCCCGCAAGACGAAAATGTCAATGGGGCTGCCTCGCAAGACGAAACAATTTTTTTTTCCGGCGCGAAAACCTCTGCTCTGCATTGGCGCTTCGCTAGACGAAAAATTCGCTCTACGAAGACACCCGTAGAACGAATTATTTTCGTCTAGCGGGGCACCACTGTACTTGTTCATCCCCCCCCCCATTGGCTTCAGCTCACCACCTCTACAAAAGAAGGCATGAAGATTAGGTAGTGGGAAGAAATATATTTGGGATAAATGTTAATGTACCTGAAAGGGGCAGGATAACGGAGGGTCCATAGGATTCCCGTTACAAAGAAAAGCAAGTTTATTATGTAAATACCCTCCTGTATAGTCTACCTTCTGTTATGACTGGATACATCCCAGATTTCTCATAACCAAGTCTCTGTTTCTCACAAACTCAGGGTTCTTCAACTATATTCTTGGTTGAAGAAGAACGAATACAGTCCAATTAAGTTAGGCACTCTTAATTCCTAGGTTTCACTGAAAGTCCTAAACATATGCTGAAAGCAGTCATAGATGAAAGCGCTTGATTGTGGTGGGACTGTATCTAGCATTTGTAAAATCTCCGAAACACCATTTACTACAAATGGAAATCTTTTCAGTTTGAAAACAGAGAATGGCAGGAAGTCTAATGCTTGCAAAATATGGTTTCCCTGCCTTCAGGGTGGGGAGACAGTTGAAGTAACTTGGGAGGAATTTTGAGAAGGAGGAGGGATTCAGCTAGAGGGGAGAATCAGCAGAAATCGGAGGTCCCTCCTCCCATGAGTGAAAACATTTTTTTGCTCACACTAGCAGCGCTTAGGATCCATCTTAAGGGGTGAGAAAACTAGCCCCTCCAGATGTTGTTGGACTACAACTCCTATCATCTCTAACCATGCTGGCTGGAATTAATGGGAGCTAGAGTGTGACAACATCTGGGGGCTCATGGGTTCTCAATCCCTGTTTTATTTAGACTGAACAGTTAACCTTTTCTTCTAAAACTGTATTGTTATATAGGATTTATTTGAAAGTTTGGGGAAATGCGACTAGAATTTGATTATATTTTATGAAAACACATGAGTCAGAATTTTGGAAACAAACACTATATATGCATTGAAATTAGCTTTGTTAACTGAAAGATAATAAAAATTGAGAATAAAGAAAAGTAATAAACTTCACACTGAATTACTAGAAAGCATGAAATGCATACACATTTGGCTTTGAAAACAAACAAAGAAGAAACAATGGAAAAACTTGTAGATACAGCAAAGCTGCAGAGGTGTTAGTAAGTTTATATCAGTAGTTGCTTGTGTTGCCCACTTAACCTGAAATCCCGATTAAAGTTGCTGTTCTTAATAGGGTTTAAGTGCATTGGTTCTTGTATGGCTGGCTTCATCTATATCAGTATATTAGCTCAATTACAGAGTTGTGACTTGAATATCACTGCTGTTGGTCCTGCTAAACCCCAGGGGAGGACAGTGATTTTAATTTCATGCCCCAGTGGCTACAGTTAGTGACGGATGAGTCTTTCAGATAAGGGAATCACTTTGTAAATTGCCCATTGCTACCTCCAGTACATATGTCACTAGAAATGACTTCGTTTCTATAAACAAATGACACAAGCTTCAGCCCATAGCCCTTGTGGTCACCCCACCCCCTTCCCTCAAGGAGGCGGGGAAACCTGAAATGACACCCGCAACCTTCAGACAAGCATGTTGTCATTGGGAACTGCTAATTAGATGGCATGCATCATACCAAGGGAAGGGAGGCAAACGATAGGCAGTTGTTTGGCATATAACCTATTTACTGAAGATGCAATAAAAGTGGGATGTCTTCTAAACAAGACATTTGGAGAGATGTCGAGGCTATTGTGTGAAATACAGAAAGAAGAAACAACGATTTTACTAAGGACTCTGGAGCTGCAGCACTGTGCAGATATCATGGCTGAGTGGCTGCTAGAAGTTGTGTTCATTTTTGTGTTTATGTAATCTTGTTTCTAACGTGTGTTTTTAATTTTTACATAGCTTAACTTTTCAATACTCAGAGCAAATTACAAGTTGTAGTAAAACTTTCAATCTAATTCTAGATATAGAAGTTTTTAAAGTTACTGAATGTTTTTATTAAAGTAAATGGACATGATCGCATGGCAAACTTCTTAAAATTTGTTTTAAATAAAGCTAGTCTTTGTTGGTCTATGAAAATTGTTTTCAGTATTTTAAACATTGGTTTCCTTTCTGAATAATCATACTATCTCATATTATGTTTCAATGAGTTTATATATTAGGAGGAATGGATTTTAAAAACTTTTTTTATAACAAAATCCAAACTAAATCAGTTAAAGGAATTGTACAATTTCCTTTAATGGAATGTGAATTACAAATTCTGAAATACTTTTGCAAATTTTCATTGCAATATGTATCTATATATTGTGTTAGTTTAAGAGATTTGAACCCTTTCCTGTGACATGTTGAGTGAAGGGCTTATGTACTGTGCATGCTTACTCTAAACAGATATTGTAAACAGAATTAGATTCAAATTTGTAAACAAATTATATACAGAACAGTCATTCTAATATGTGAGCCAAATTAAGTAGTTGGTAATTTCCCCATAAACAACAGGGTGTGTATGTCTCTTCTCAAACGCGTACAGTGGTCTCTGTTTACAGTTTGTGCCAATCTTATTTTTCCCACATTCCTTAATAGTGCCAATTCTTTCTTACTACTTGCCAGTGTATGGGTTTTCATTTCTTTGCAGTGAACGTTAGCAAGCAATTTCTTTGTTGCTGGTAGTTGCCTATACATTTCTTGATTAAACGCTTGTGCCTGCAAGGTGCTAAAAAGCTCAGGTTATTTTTTTGTCCCCCATATGGTCTTTGAAACCTGTTTCTGAGCATTATTTATCATTCCAGAGAACGTACCTGTAGTTGTGTTTAATTTCTCTGGACTACTATGAGCTTGAAGAGTGAACTATGCCTTACATTTTCTTTGTATAGCTATTATTGTATTGAGCTAGGCTGATGGGAAAAAATATTCTTTTCCTTTCTTGTAAAATGTGCACAGAAGATTTAGTGTTGACTGTCCTAGTGTTTGAATATTATGTCATCAATCAATAAATAAAAACATTCAACTGAACCAGTCCATGTGGCTTTATAATGTATAGATAATATTTGTACTATGGCATTAATAATAGAATATTGATGGCATTCTGCATGCAGCTCTATAGACATCTTGTTCAGCTTACTGTTTCCTTTTGGGCCTATTTTTCTATGTGCACTGCAGTTTGTTTAATGTCTTTGTGGAAGAATTATAGAATAGAATATCTTTGAGAGTGGAAGTGAAAACAATAACACAAAGAAAAGTTAATGTCAAGTAAATCTTGAAATAAAAGCCTATTTTGGCATAGAATATAAACCAATGTATAATTAATTATCACTCTTTTTTGAAGAAGAAAAAACCCTTTAAAAAGTTTCCAGTGAGTTTACTGTGAATAAACCTCCTGCAGTATTGTTTGTGAATTGGCAGAGAATGTTTTAGTGTCAAAACTTTGGCAACACAGAACTTGAAAAAAGGAAAAGGCTGCCTTTCTTCTATCATGCCTTCAGTGAATTATAGCTAAATAGCTGATGATAGCTATTCTGCTTGATTTATGAGGGACCAATTCTTTGTTTAAACCGTGATGTGACATCCTTTCCACAGGCTCACGAGCGATCAGAGAGCTCAGAAGTGGCATTTGTTACCCAGTTGGTGAAGAAGTTGATGATAATCATTGCACGGCCAGCACGATTGCTAGAATGTCTGGTAAGTAAAAAGGGTTTTTCAGGAGGTGTAGCAATATATTGTTTGATGAGTATGAAATGTAATTCCAGTGGAATCTTAACAGATTTTGCCAACTGATAATGCATACAAGATAGGGTTTGAAAGAGCATACATTAGGAAAGACTTGGTGATTCGATGAGAAGTACATAGTTCTATAGAAGTACACTGGCTATTTAGTCGTTTAGTCGTGTCCGACTCTTCGTGACCCCATGGGCCAGAGCACGCCAGGCACTCCTGTCTTCCACTGCCTCCCGCAGTTTGGTCAGACTCATGTTGGCAGCTTCGAGAACACTATCCAACCATCTCGTCCTCTGTCGTCCCCTTCTCCTTGTGCCCTCAATCTTTCCCAGCATCAGGGTCTTTTCCAGGGAGTACACTGGCTATTACGTTGTTTTAAGCATTTCCCTGCAGAATAGACCTTACCAGTTTTTAAGTGGTCATTAAGCACAGATAATGATAATAGATGCAGACTAGAGGACCGTGCAATGACTCTTCATGTCCAGCAGGAGATTTGATTGTTCTCTCCTGGAACAGCACTATGGCAAGTCACCTTGGATAGCATGGGTAATTCCAAGCATGTTTTAGGCTGTGGCATTGGGGAAGCTGTTTAGGATAAGAAACTGCAAGTTTTGGAATATATTGCCAATTTATGAATGCACATAAAGGGTCTCTGTAGGTGGTGGATTATGTCCATAGAACCACGGTGATACAGGAAAACTTGCTAAGTATCAGAACGGATGCTAACTGTGTCAACTAGTTTCATTGTTAGGAAATTTTGTCTTAAAAAAAATCCTTGTACAACATGTAGCAACATTAATTAATTAAGCACCTTAGAAATTTACATTTTAGAACTAGAGCAGGCAGTGCCCTTATAGACCATATAGTCCAATTGCAGTCTTTAAAATGCAGTCTATTTCATACTTAAGACTCCCTTGCCAGGTGCATGTCTAGGTCTGAATACTTCAAAGAAGCAGACTCCAGAAGTTTGCTAGATACGTTTCCCACTGCATGCCGGCCCCTACCATACTTAGGCAATGGCTGTAATACTAAATGTAATGGCTGTAGTTTAGCTGAGTTGATAAGCTTCCGCAGTTAACAATATGTGAAGTCCTGTTAAAATGGGGTGCTTGAACTGAAGCAGTTAAAGTTACAGGTAGGTAGTCGTGTTGGTCTGCCATAGTCAAAACAAAAATAAAAAAATAAAAAAAAATCCTTCCAGTAGCACCTTAGAGACCAACTAAGTTTGTTCTTGGTATGAGCTTTCGTGAAGAAGTGTGCATGCACACAAAAGCTCATACCAAGAACAAACTTAGTTGGTCTCTAAGGTGCTACTGGAAGGAATTTTTTATTTTATTTTTTATTTGAAGCAGTTAAAATCAGCTCTGGGCCTGCAGACTCCCAGGTGAGGTGGCAATCAAGAGGGCACTTATGTGCAACAGTGGGAGAAGTTATGGGCAGTAGGGCAAGTATTCATCTGTGGTGAGTGTGCCTCCAAGTAGTTTCTGGGGAATCATCAGTTAATGCAGTTTATACTGCCTTAAGGTCCTCTGTCTGATTAATGTTGTAGCAGTGACCATTGTCTTCCATATTCAGCACATAATAAAAAAGAACATTATATTTGTTTAGCTATGATGCCATTGTACTTGTTAGGCTTTTTCTCTCATCTGAAATTTTAATTGTTTATTGATGTTTCTGTTTGATACATGTGAGTAACGGTAACAATGCTTGCTGACTCCCAAGTCTGGGCTTTGAATGGTAGACAACCATTTCATATTGAAGAGGACTGCTGTGTATTTGCCCAAAGTTGTCTTGGTGCATGGAATTTATTTATTTCATTTATAGCCCACCTGTCTGCCAGTTTACAAATCTTTGGACCCTGACTACATTATTTGAACAGAGATATATCTTTTTATATTAATAATTTTTATTAGATTTCAATTACAAAAAAATCCAATATATGCCACATTATATCAGTTCCAATGATCAGAGCTATATCTAAGTATCCTATTTTAACTAATTTAACTAATTATGAACTGTGTTCATTTGCTGTAGAAAAAAATTAAGCATTGTTTACTTGATTAAACATTTGGGGGAAAGTTCACTTTCATAGTAGGACATGTGGAACAAAATGTAATGCATTTCTTCAAAAAGTTGATCACTATGATGTATTCATGTCATGGTGCTTAAAAAATAGTCACATGTTTGTGAAGTCCATCTGAAAAGTGATACTTAAATACCATAAACAAATAAATAATTGTTCTTCTGCCATTTGATTTCCCCCCATGTCTAAATAAGGTTACTTCTGGAAGGTTCTTAATTGGACTGGTCTTTAGTTAAAATTAGGTGATAAGGTTCACAATGTGTGCCAGTTTCCCTCATCCTTTTGAAAAGAGAATGGAATCAGGTGTATGAAGTAACATCTCAGAGATCTAAGTAATGAACTCCAAAGCCTTTTGTGACAGTCATGAAAATAATGTGACCATATCACATATTATAAAGTACAGGGCGTTTCTAATTTAGCTGTTGCAGTAGTATCCAACCTCTTTTATATATCATAATTTTTGTGGCTCAGTTTACTGTACCATGTAACCCTAGGGATAGTTTCACATTATCTCCTATGAATATAAATTTTAGTAGTAGGTATCTTACCCTCACTACTATTGATTTCTTGTAACAAAACAGCATCTGGTTTCTTATGCCTTAAGTTTATGAGCACTATAGACAGATAGATGAACTCTTAAATGCCCAGAATTGATTACTTCAGGTTGTTTCCTACAAAAGATATACTTCCGGCAATGTGTTTGACTTCTAAGATAAAATAATTGAACATATTAATCATTTACTTGTGCACTTCTAAAAGCAGTGTTTTTTAATATGGGCATTTTAAATTGGCACAAATCTGCTGGATTAATCTCTTCATTCTTTCTTTGATTTTTGTCAGCTACTTGCTTTATTCTGATATACTGTATTGTCCTCAGATATCTTTTCTCATGACTGAATCTTGGGTTATGGGATTTATACAGATTTTTAGTGCAATATAGACTCCTAGTATTGCACTGTATATTATGTCCTAACAGCCCTTTTACGGGTTTTGTGCACCACCCCTCTTTCTTGCTGGCTTATGCTTTCAGATTAAACACTGCAGTTTGAGGTCAGTTGTAGGTACATTACTCAGTGGATAGAGCACTGCTGAAGATGGGCCTGGACTAAAATCCCATCTCAGCCTGCTACACTTCCTGCGAAGGCTTAGACAAGCTACTTTTATGTAATTGTTCCCTGTCCATAGAATGGGAATAAAAGGGCTTGTTTTGTCTCTCTCCTTTCTAATTATTGGGAATAGGGTGATAAATGGATGTTACCATGATTATGAAAATATAAAATGTCAAGCTCACATTATTTGCTCTCCCTGCTTATTATGCTACAGAATACTCAATGTGATGTTATAATTCTGATGTGTATAACCTCTTCTTCCTCCTGCCCCTTTTCTGTGTTGCCTTAAATTTTCCAAAGTAAAAAAATCATAGTAATCCCCAATAATCGTTGACTGGGGTTGTTGTTTTTTTACACAAGGTAATATACAGTCTTAATATACAGTCTTATTGCTGTGCATATTGTACCAGTGTGAGATGAGCTGTTGGCTACTGAATTCATTTCATAACTTGAATGTAGAAGGACCCACATGTTTAAAGTGTTTGTAAATGGTGTCTTTATTCTTATCATTCTTAAAATATCTCACCACCCAGTTATAGTCTTTTGCTTTGGGAACTGAATTAACCACCCTCCTCTTTTTATTGTATTATTGTGTTTTAGGAGTTTGATCCTGAAGAGTTCTACCATCTGCTAGAAGCTGCTGAAGGCCATGCCAAGGAAGGAGAAGGAATTAAATGTGACATCCCTCGTTATATTATTTGCCAGCTGGGACTCACCAGGGATCCCCTGGAGGGTGAGGACTTTCATTTTGCTTTCTTAGGACTTTATAGAGCACAAGTTCCTCCAGTGCAATTGTATGCATGTCTGCTCAGAAGTAAGTTCCATTGCAAGCTTAGTCTGAGGGCTGATCTACACATTAAGAAATGCAGTGGTTGTGTATTAAGTGTGAGAGGTAAAGTGCTTTTAAAAAAACACATTTATAAACAGTTATTACATAGTGAGTGAGAGCTGCAGTTAGCACCAGGTGCCCACAAAGTATTTTAAAAGGTTCCTTTGCGGGGTGCATGCAGTGTACACAGTAACATCATAATGTGTGGCATGGCCCTGGGTGGCACATCTTTGACTGATGTATTTTCCATCTTCAGCATTCAGTGCTCTCCAGCTTCCAGGTAAATGGTGACTTTTCTGATGTACTGTTTGATCATCAGAATCTTTGAGATGAAATAGACATTTTTGTGAAATTTTCGCTTTAACCCTAAATAAACACACACGTTGCAATTAGTTTGTTTAAATGTTCTGGAGAAACTTTGATTAAAGAATCCTCCTATGAAAAAATATCATGAACCACCACCTTCTTCTACCCGATGCCTTCAGATTTTGGCCACATACTCTTGAGTATGGAGAACCGTGTGTCTTAGCTTGCATGTGGGTGAAGAAACTAGGTATGTGATCACCATATTGCATACTATTATATGCTAAGAGTGTGCATTTCTGGTTTTCCCCCAGAAATGGCCCAGTTGAACAGCTTTGATAGTCCAGACACTCCAGAAACAGATGATTCTACTGAGGGAAAGGTACTGAGTTAAAGGATCACTTTTAATCATATAATAGCAGGTCTGTAATAAAGCCATTCTGTGTTAATAGGGTATTATTAAGGTCTAAATTGTGCATGGATATAATCATTTCTGTTCATGAAGAATACCTGAATGCTCTATCTATATTTGAAAAGCAGATTAAAATTTTAAACTCTTCTACCACCCCACCCCCCAATGTTTGGGCATATATGATGTGTTTCAGTCAGAAACAGTGAGAATTGCTCCAGTCTTTCTCTGGATAATATCAGTAAAGAGCTACAAAAGTGTATGTTAAATTGTTGAGATAAAACAGGTAGAACAAAGTTTAAGAATAGAGATTTTAGAAGCACAATGAAACCATTTAAAGACTCTTCCAAAGCAGAATTGGTTGTGATTGGCTTTAGACTTAAATAGATGTATCTTTAAAAGATTGACATTAAAAGGAGAGTGAAAAGTATTTCTGGTGTCTTCAGAGTCGGGGAGCCACTGTGCAAGCCAAGAAAACTCCATCTGAAGAGGAATTTGAAACAATTAAGCTAATCAGCAATGGTGCATATGGGTAAGGATATAAGATTATGTCTAGCCATTAGAAGAAATTCATTTGAAGTCTAACCGTGAGTCATAAATGACAGTGATGCAGGAGATCTGTAGCAATAGCTCCTGATATTTGTACTTTAAACCCACTGCTGGGGGAAGGTAAGTTTGTCAGATTTGATTGAAACTATGCTGCTCCTCTGTGCTGTTTTCGTGATCTCTCTGTGCTATCCCCAGAGTAGAAGCACATTCAGCCCCCTCCCAACAACTCACAACTGCTTTAAAGTTCAACAAACATGTTTGAAGATCCCATATTGTACCTGTTTCAGCTCAAACATTGAGAAGTTCCACTACTCTTTATTCCCTGTGGCCTTGAATAAAATAGGGGGAAAGTATGAAATTAATTTCGATCACTAAATTTGGGAAGTGGGTGAACATGTTCAACAATTTTGCTTGAAACTTTTCATTTTTTTTTTAACTTGGTAAGATTTTAAAAGATTTCATATAATTTGCATTCTAAACATCTTATAAAGGGCTGGAGATGAATTGATCAGCTACTCTTGTTATGCTGCACTGATAATTTCCCCCCAGTTACTTGTGAAATACTCTGTATGTAGTATGGCACAGCAGTCTCTCTGAAGGAAAAGGAAATTGGCCTGATTATTCAAAGGAATTGGAAAATCTTGATATTAGTGCACAGGCAGATAATGATATAATTATAAGCGTGAAAATAATATTTGATGATAGAAGTCCTGTTTCTTATAGATGAACATTACACAGGGATCAGACAGAAACTATGACTTGTTGCTCTCACCCATTATGAATTTGAGTCAGAACTGAGATCTTATCAATATATTTATCATTGCAGAAGGAGCAGGGAGAGAAAAATGAGTTGTTCCTTGTGCTTCATTTTCTGTTTCTTCGTAACTTTATCATCTAATCCAATAAGTGAATCCTGAATAAGAGAAGTAGGGTTCAGAATTCCTGGAGTCTGCTCATGGCATCACTAATGCAGTGCAACTTTCTTGTCTCAGTGCAGTGTTCTTGGTGCGCCACAGAACTACCCGTCAGCGCTTTGCTATGAAGAAGATCAATAAGCATAATCTCATTTTGAGGAACCAAATTCAACAAGCTTTTGTGGAAAGAGACATACTAACATTTGCAGAGAATCCCTTTGTTGTGAGCATGTTCTGCTCTTTTGAAACCAAGAGGCACCTATGCATGGTTATGGAGTATGTGGAAGGTATTGTTTCACCACCATAGAATTCATCTTGTCATAATAATGATCTTACATATTGACTAGAAAGTGTTAGAGAATTTAATATGTGCTGACTTGCATGGTGCTTTCCAGTATTCTCAAAAGTGTCCTATTGGTGCCATCTTAGAGGATGGAATAATAAATCCACTATGTGCCACAAAGGTTTTAACCTTGAGGTGGTCCTGTTCATCATGGACTAGTTAGCCATGTTTGCTCTTGAAACTGTAGGTAATGGTATCTTACTTAAGGGTCATGTGAAAGAAATAAGAAATTGGAGAATGTTCACAGCGGAATGAATTGAATATACTCCTACACTATATTCTCTTCCATAGGCAAACAGCCATTGATTTTGAAGCTGGCTACTAAGTATAGTATTATCCATACAGAATTAAGTGTAATGCAGAATCTGTCACTTGAGGAATAATTAAAATTAGTCAAATGTCTGCGATCAGTATCCTCTTATTTCTTAGGTTTGTAGTTTTTGTAGTGTTCTAAAATTCCAAGTTGTGCAACGTCCAGGAGAGGTTTTTACCCAACTAACTACATTTAATTTGAGAGTACTCACATGACAACTCCCACTCATGCCTTTAAAACCCACGAGTGCACTCAAAGTGGAGCACTATCCAGACACTTTAGCTAGTGTAGAGAGAGGTTCTCACCCCTTCATAGACTGGGTTTCTAGGAGCATACAATGTCAGTCTTCTGTTGTCTGTATAAGTTTTCTTATTTGGGAAGGTCAAAATTTTGACTTGCCAAACTCTTGGTGAATTGGAACTCCACATTCTTAGCAGAGGTTCATGTCTCTTTTTGATGAACCAGAAGTATCCTCATTGCTTTTTTGTGTGTAAAGTGAGAACAGGAAAGCTACTGCAAGTCTGTTGCTCCATTGCTGTGCTGCTCCCTGTCCTTGGAGACTTGCAAAAGCCTGAGCAGTTTTTTCTTAAAGTACTGCAAATTCTGTCATATTTTACCCAACGAGCACAGCTATTGTGACTGCTGATGCCATGTAGCTGCATAGTCTCATAGGCACCTGTTGGTTAGGGCATCACTAGTGGTGAGCACTGTAGATCAGTCACCCTCCTATGCTTTCACTGTTGTGTATTACTATTTTGAAAAGTCTTTAGAAGCTAAGCATGACATAGGATACCCATTGCTGTGGAGAGTGTTCACCTAAATGTAAATGCATACAACACTACCTTCTCTCTAGCAGCAACATACTACTGTTTTTCTTTCACCCCCTTTCTTCTTTTGTGTACTTATGGGAACTGCTCCTCAGTAGAACACATGCATACTAGGAAAAGGGTCACAAGACCAAGGCTTCAGACTCTTATGCCAGAGGCAGTGTCTTGGAACAAATCTTAGCCAGTATAAAGGAGGATATTATTAAAATATTGCACTTGCATATTGCAGCCTTGTACCCATAGCCACCTACCTGAGAATAAACCTCATTGAACTCAGCAGAACTTACTTCTGAATAGATAGGTATGAGATTTTGCTATAACAAGTTGCATTTGTCAGATCTGGCTGACAGACAGCGACTTGACACAAATGTTTCTCATCTTTTTATGCTGTGGTGTTTGTTTGTTTTTTAAACCATGTCTTAGGAGGTGATTGTGCAACTCTCTTGAAGAATATTGGAGCTTTACCTGTTGATATGGCAAGAATGTATTTTGCAGAAACTGTTCTGGCACTGGAATATCTCCACAATTATGGCATCGTCCACCGTGACCTAAAGCCTGACAAGTATGCTTTTAGCTTCTCATGTTGGGACCTGTAGTTGCAGCTGTCCATGCTAAAAATAGTTATAGGAACGATGTGTGCCATTTTTTTTTCCTGCAAGGGAAAGTTTTATTTTAATGTTCTTGTTACTGAGCTCTTTCTTTACAGATGTCATTCTGTGCTTTTATTAGTGAAATATATTTGAAAAACTATTCTTTTCATGCATGATTACCTAAATTTGAAGTGAGAGTTAGATTTTAAATATAACAAAGTGGGGGATCCCATTGTCCCTGTGCAGTGAGAAGTGCCTATACTTCGTTGTTGTTGTTGTTGTTGTTGTTGTTGTTGTTGTTGTTGTTCAGTCGTTCAGTCGTGTCCGACTCTTCGTGACCCCATGGACCAGAGCACGCAGGGGGCCTATACTTTAATGACTGCTAAAAATGCAGACGGGGCACAACTTTATAGCATATATCTTGGCTCAAACTTTAATTTTAAATGTTTGTGTACAAAGTTGCTCAGAACTGAATCAGTAAGACATTAAAATGTTGCTGATCACTTTCATGCCCAGCTAAAGATACTCATGCTGATCTTTACAGTCCTGTGTGGCCTGAAAGCCATCACATTGAGATCAGTATGAGAGGCCTTGGTCAGTTTTTCCTCACTTAAGGGTGTGCCTTCGTTGCGGAAAAGAGTATATCTGTAGAATTCTCTGCCTGTGCAAGTTTGCCTCTACACTATGTGGCAGTCAAGACTCTGAAATAATGACATTTTATCAAGTGATTTGGTAGATCATAAATAGTATAAAACTGTATAAAACTTTAGTTTGCTTTACTTTTCAGTAACACTTACCTATTTTTGCTTCAGTCTTCTCATAACATCGATGGGTCACATCAAGCTGACAGACTTTGGCCTCTCTAAAATTGGCTTAATGAGCTTGACAACCAACCTATATGAAGGACACATTGAGAAAGATGCCAGAGAATTCTTGGATAAGCAGGTACTCTGAAGTTTTCTTTTTGAAACATCTATAAATAACTGCACATGCTGTTCTTTAAGGAAGCCAAGAGCAAGTATGTGCCCTGCAGGTTTTGTGACATGCATCTCTTTGATCCACAGGTATCATAATAAAATCCATGTTTATTAAAGATCCCTAAGTATAGGGCAGTTACAGAAACAGTTCCATTAGGACTGCAAAGCTGCATTCATGCTGATGACCCCTGTGTACATCTTCAAACATTTGAAAGTTAAAAATCCTTACATAATTTGTTCAAAGCCATGGCACTATTGGACTTCTTAATGAAATAAAACAGGAATATGAGTTGTCTTCATGGATGCATTTTATTTATGAAGAAAGCTTCAACTATAAAAGGACAGAAGTTTTATTTTTAAAATCTTCTGAACCGTCTCAGAATAATTGCAGTAACTTTGTAACTCCTAATTGGCTTCGGTGTGGGGTTTTCAGTTTTCTAATATGAAGTTCCATTCTCTGGGATGCTTCCAGTAGGAAAGATAATCTTCATTCCATGAGCTATGTGGAACAACAGTGATTTTGAATGCAATAGCTCATTTACCTCTCTCCCTCCCCCCCCCCTTCTTGCTCAGGTGTGTGGGACTCCAGAATACATTGCTCCAGAAGTGATCTTGCGGCAGGGTTATGGAAAGCCTGTGGATTGGTGGGCCATGGGAGTAATCTTGTATGAGTTTCTCCTTGGCTGTGTTCCTTTTTTTGGCGACACACCGGAAGAATTATTTGGACAAGTTATCCATGGTATGTGTCCTACCTTTATAAGCAAAAAGTGTTGTCTCCCTGTATTTGGCGAATGGCCCCAAGTCTACTTATTTGGCTCAGGAGGTGTTGGGAAGTTCCACTGACCCTGCAGGAACAGCTTTTGTAGGGCACAGAGAGCTGCATCTTTGTAGGGGATGGGGAAGGCAATAAAGTCTCATTCCCTGAGCAGAATACTGCATTTTTCTATTCTAACCTATCAAACTAATTTATATAGATGAAATTGCCTGGCCAGAAGGAGATGATGCTTTACCACTGGATGCGCAGGACCTCATCGGTAAACTTCTCCGACAAAATCCTATGGAAAGGCTGGGAACAGGTACAAACTCATTTTTATCAAAACTCTGAAATATAACCACAGGAAGTGAAAACCAACCCCCAAACCTGCTAATTGCAAGGGGGGAGTTTGGTGACCATGCAGTTAACCTTCTTAGTGGTCTGCTGTTTCCTCAGTCTTTGGCAGAATGACCATTAAAAGTGTATAGGGTTCTGCAGCAGAAATACATCATTACAAATGGAGAGCAAGAGCTGAATGGTGCAATTTTTCCCCCATTCCCTGACTTGTTCACATCATAGCAATTGGGTCTTGCAGTTGAGCTCTACTTTGTTCTAACAGTTGACAGATGTTTAAACATTTTTTGAAGGGTAGATTCACTAGCTTCATTTACTATGACATGGGTTAAGAATTCCTAACAATGTTGTCATTTCAGGGAGTGCTTTTGAGGTGAAGCAACACAGATTCTTCAAGGATTTAGACTGGAATGGATTACTCCGACAAAAGGCAGAATTTATTCCACAGTTAGAATCGGAAGATGACACAAGCTACTTTGACAGTAAGGGGAAAAAGTTGACTGTTAACTGTAGATGATTTTCAGTATTATTGTTAATATTGTGTATTAAGATGTGCACGTAAGTAGCTTGCAAACTACTTAATGAAAGGGAATAATGAGCATATTTTGAGCTTTCAGACAAAATCCATCAATAATAATAATAATAATAATAATAATAATAATAATAATAATAATATTTATACCCTGCCCATCTGGCTGGGTTTCCCCAGCCACTCTGGGTGGCTTCCGACAAAATATTAAAATACATTCAACCTTCTGATTCAGAAATCACGCTTATAGCCTCATACTAAATTACGCCTTGCAAAAAATGTCATTCTGGGATCCCAATGTAATGTTCAGAAGTTTGAGTTATATTAAGGTTCTTCTGCATTGTGCAGATAAACTCAGGATAAGCTTTGAGTTGGATTGGATTTGAAAGTAAAACTTTGTGCACTGTAAGTTGATGTTATATGAGGAAATGAAGTAGTAACAGGGAGAATGCTTTAAAATTGGCAAGACCACTAAGGATGATCTGTTGCACATACTGATCTATAAAGTTTGCACTGAACTAATAGTAAAATTTTGTAGACTATTGTAGAGAGAGCTTCTAATTTGAGAAAGCTGACAAAAGGCCTTGAGAAGTCTACCTTACCCAGATACAGGTTTTCTTTCAAGCTAAGCCTCCCAGATAGGAATTGTCATTTCTGTCTCCTATACAGCATGCAGCTGGTGTTGAGGCCAACTTTAATCAATATGTACCTGAAAAGGTGGCTTTTATTTGCTTCTGCAGCACAGCATATGCATCAAGCAGCTCAATTAAGTATTTTGGTTTGTTTTGAGATGTCAGTTGCAATATTAGAATTTAAAATTAGACTACCGGTAATTGTCATTCTGTCTTGCTAGCCCATTGCTCCTTATATGCAATTAAGTTCCGTCATGGCTATGAAAACTACCAATTACAATTGAATTGGTTTCTGCTAAAAAAAAGTTATCACTTTTCAGTCCCACCGTTCTGTTGTCAAGATGCGTTGAGTACATTTATTGTCTCAGCTACTTGGGTGTGCAGCGAACAGAAAATCTGTTGTTTACTCAGCAAGTGTGACAGAGGTATAACAGTAAAAGTAGCTTCAGTTGCTCTTGCTGTAGCAAAACAGTATTAGAAGTAATTTGAATGTGCACAGCCAGGCTAACAGGATTTCTACAACCATAATGTTAATAATTGAAACTTTTTATTGTAGTCATGGTGGACTGACAGGAGAACTGCCTGAATCTTTGGTTTTAAAAGTTTAAAAGAGCTTTTACTTTTGTAATTTGTTTTGATAACTTTGTGTACCTTATGGCCAGGAGAAATGAAAATTTGATGGTGAAAGAAAAAAATGACTGCTATCTAAAAACCAAGCCAAATTATTTTCCACTTGTATAATTGATGAATCTCAGGAAATTCCCTGATCTCAAGTAGGATATTTATTTGTAAATCCCAAGAGTGCCAACTGTTCCTTGCCTGTTGAATACATGACCTCAATTCTGTGTTCTCGTTTGCAGCTCGCACCGAGCGATATCAGCATTTAGATTCTGAGGAAGAGGATGACACAAATGACGATGATCATGTAGAACTTAGGCAGTTTTCCTCGTGTTCACCAAGGTTTAGCAAGGTATATATATTTTAATAAATAGATGGGATTTGAACTCTGTTGTGGTCAAAGCAGTATGAACAACTGTATGATCTCTATAACCTACATGGAAGCTAGGCTGTTTAGGAGGTACAGTGGTACCTTGGTTCTCAAACTTAATCCGTTCCAGAAGTCAGTTCCAAAACCAAAGCGTTTCTAAACCAAGGCACACTTTCCCATAGAAAGTAATGCAAAATGGATTATTCCGTTCCAGACTTTTAAAAACAACCCCTAAAACAGCAATATAACATGAATTTTACTATCTAATGAAACCATTGATCCATAAAATGAAAGCAATAAACAATGTACTGCAGTTACACAATAATTCAGTAGCTGAGCTGGGTTCCACACAGTCAGAAAAACAAAAATGAAAGAGCCACAAAAACACAAAATAAATAGTAAAAACAGACAGACCTCATCGTAACACTCAAAACGGAAGTGGCACTCAAAACGGAAGTGTGTTTGGGTTCCAAGTTGTTTGAGTACCAAGGCATTTGAGAACCAAGGTATCACTGTAATTAATTACCTCTACAAGAGCTGCCCATTTGTAAATGGACTCTGTGCCCAACAGAGTTCTGTGCTGTGATTGATGGGATTGAATTAACCACAGAGCAACATACCTGCTCTGTCAACTTTTGTGGGGGTAGGAACTTGTTAGAGATGACACACATAAGCAAACCTGTTTTGGGAATTATTTCAGTAGAAGAATACAAAAGATGTTAGGAGGAAATTGAAAATTTGTAGCAGGATTTTCAGAAAAGATCCTAGAACACAATGGTTGCTTAGTAATTAGCAATACTAATAGGCATGAGCAGAATGCCTGTGCCTTGTTTCCTGCTCAAGGAGCTCTCCAGAAAAATCCAAATGGATTTTGAAATTTGACTTCTGAACCAGAATACTCAGTGATGAGGCACAAAATGAGGTACGGATACAGTATTTGGGGGGACACGGTGCAAAACTGAGCTGATGTAGCCATGCCTTTTCTTGAGCTCTGAAAAATAATACAGCATTCATCATGTGGGTGGCATGAAAGGCTCATTATAGTTTGAAAATGTTGTCTGACAATTCATCCAGATAATTTATTAATAGCTATCCTGTTGATGTTGTGAATTTTTAATAATGTTGTTTTCATCAGTCTCATATGCAAATCAGGTTCTCTGTTGAGTTCATTCTTATAAACACAGATTTTTTCTTTCTCCTGTTAACTGTTCAATGATTTAAAATGTCATTGTAAAGCAGTTGTCGAGGCATGATTGAATAAGCAAATTAGTCAGTAGGGTGTAGGATTTCTTTTTTAAAAAAATCTCTCTTGGTTAAGCTTGTACTACAGAATTTCTAGAAATAGATTATCTCTGGGGTTGGAAATCTTAACACCCTCACCATTAATTAAACTGGTGAAGCTTTGTTTTCCAAAACCTCTGTTGCAACCATAGAACTTTAAAGCACTTTACAGAAATAACAGCAATTTGTGGGCGCCTACATCTTTTTGTTGGCTTCAGCAGATAATTAAAGGACATTGCCAATTCCATCTTTTCAGTTTAAAAATTGGAATTCTGAAATATCCTGTGATTTAAAGAGTCTATCAGTGACCGTTGTCATTCTAATACACAATTTGATTGTACCTATAGGTGTACAGCAGTATGGAACGCCTTTCCATCCATGAAGAGAGGAAAACGCCGCCGCCTACCAAGCGTAGCCTGAGTGAGGAAAAAGATGACAGACTAGAAAGCCTTGGCCTGAAGTGTCGAGACCGCAGCTGGGTGATTGGGTCCCCTGAAATGTGAGCCTAACAAATGCTAGGTGTCCTTTACTTTTTCTCCCTGCCTCTGGATTAAAATAATGTTTGTGGGGGCAAAGAAGCAGTGTTTGAACAGATAAACTTCACAATACAGTAGTACCTCGGGTTAAGAACTTAATTCATTCTGGAGGTCCGTTCTTAACCTGAAACTGTTCTTAACCTGAGGTACCACTTTAGCTAATGGGGCCTCCCAATGCCGCCCTGCCGCTGCCGCACGATTTCTGTTCTCATCCTGAGGTAAAGTTCTTAACCCGAGGTACTATTTCTGGGTTAGCGGAGTCTGTAACCTGAAGCATCTGTAACCCGAGGTACCACTGTATGCTAATATTCCATGAAGTGTTGCCAGACTTTTATCACAACAAATAATAACGAAACAAGTTTTACTGTTAAGCAAAAAAGTATTTTGTGAGGGGTCTAAATCAACACAGTGCTCCCCAGATGTTATGATCCACAGCTTGTCTTATCTCTGACAATTGACTGTGGTGGCTCGGGCTAATGGAAGTTGTACTCCATAGCATCTGAATGACAGACACCATGTTGGCTATCTTTTTTCTGAAAGGGATGCTCACATGAACATCCAAATAAAGTACCAGTGTAGAGGTTTTTACAGTCATGTATTTAAAGAAATGAATTGGTACTTTTGATTATGCTGAATACAAATGTTCCCTTCTAATGCAAGTCTAAATATTGGACTTGGTAGCTTAATATTTCAAGCTGCAAATCTGTATATTCTGCTGAAATCTCAGTGATAGTGGAAAGCAATATGCAGTTTCAGTAAATATTGTTTTTGAACTGTTCTAAAAAAACCCAAACCTGTTCTATCAAAATAAAATGCCTTCACTCAACTACCAAAATGCTTAATTTGGCTGAAAGGAATGATTTCTTTAAAAGTAAGGGTGGGGAGGAAATCATATAAACAGCTATTGTGGCCATTAATCATGCCTTCTCCTTTTTTGATACTAAATGGAAAAATAGTATTTTATGACTTGTACTCAAAGCAAATAATTGCTTCAATTGGACCTTTCATTGGTTGTGCTGTGTAGCATAGTGTCAAAGAGTATGAGGAATTAGCTAGTACGTTCCTGCTTCAAAATGTGACTTTTAGGCAAGTGAAACCATCTCCTAGCTTTACTGAGATAATGAATACAGAGTACAACCCTCAAATCGTGCTATTTCAGTTCTGCTGCGATTGGTGTATAAAATTTCAGTATAAAAGGTTTTAGATTTCTGAAAGTTCTTTCTAAGTAAAAAATCCACTTATACTTTGGTTTTGGTGTACAAAAAAATAGAAAGAAATGCAACCACAGCTATCTATATTGATAGGGAGCATGGGCTGTATGAGATTATAAGTTTTGATAAATTGCTCAACATATTTGTGAAATTTGTGGCTTCAATAGTGGCTTTTCAGTCTTTTCAAGTCATCTAATTTCAGTTCTGTCTTGACTGAAATAACATCACTTTGATTAAAAAATCATAGCACCAAATTATCTTGCCTTTTTTATAAGCATGTCTAAGTTTGCTCCAACTAGATTGCTCATTCTTGACTTTTGCTTTATTATGCTTGTATATCATTAACAGTAGCTGCATCTTGAAATCACTCAATTCCTGGGGTTTGTTCTGTTCTTTCCCCCCAGACTGCGTAAACATCTCTCAGTGTCTGAATCCTCTCACACAGAGAGTGACTCCAGTCCACCTCTGACTGTCCGTCGGCGATGCTCTGGGCTTCTTGACATGCCCCGCTTTGCCATTTCAGCTGAGGAAGAAGGTAAAAAGAAACAGCTGGATGGGACACAGCCACGGGAAAGCCACCCTCTTCCAATTCCAGAACAACCTGTGGAGCGAGAGCTACAACTGGATGATGAGGATGGGTTAAAAACACCCTCTTCAACTGTCAGTAATATGAGCAGCTCAACACTGACAGGTATGTGCCTTTCAAGATGGAAGCATTGTCTCCGCTAGGTGCATTAAGCTTATTGTTATCTGGGCAGGTCATTCTAAACATCTCCCTACACAGTACAGTGGTGCCCTGCTAGACGAATGCCTCGCTAGACGAAGGCATTCATCTAGCGGAAGGCTGCCCTGCAAGACGAATTTGTCAATGGGGCTGCCTCGCAAGTCGAAAAAAAATTTTTTTCGTCTAGCGAAAACCGCGGTTTGCATTGGTGCTTCGCTAGACAAAAAAATCGCTAGACGAAAATACTCGCAGAACGAATTATTTTCGTCTAGCGAGGCACCACTGTATGGGGTAGAAAGATTGTGCCTCCCTGGATGTTTCTGTTCTGTTGGGCATCTATGCACAGGCGCCATACTGAACAGGGAGTATGTGCATAAATGTCACATAGATCTGAACAGTGTGGGCGATACCACATACCTAGTCTGGGGATCAACAATGCAATTTGGCACTACATGCACTGGATTTTAAATTCATAAACCATATTCAGATATTAACCCACACATAGATGCCCAGTGATCTCTCTGAGGTGATATAGACAGACCTGGGTGGCAGGGAGTTGCAGTCTTGCTCACCTGTCACAGGTAAGGAGATTGTTTCTCAAGACGTTTGTTACTCAGGTTTGCACAGTTCCACAGGGCCAACAGCTGGCTTCACTTTGCAGCCGTAAAAAAGCTGGACTGCTTTTCTGTTGGGTCCATGTTAAAATGTTAAAAGCTATCTCATAATGCCTTCTATAATACAGAACACCTTGTTTAGAAGTAGCAAACAAACATGTTGTGGTCTTTGTCCCCAACTTTTGTTGATAGACTAACTGGTCATCTTTTTTCATCATGTTGTTTGGATCTTTAATAGCACACCTCCCCCCCCAAAAAAAATCTCAGACTTCTGCTACTTCCAACACAGTAGCAGAGTTAGCTTTATTCATGGTGTTTAGGGTGAAGTTTCTTTGGCTTAATTATGTGTTTTTGTAGCAGAAGGAAAACATGGTAATTTTGTTGAGATTATAACACCCCTAGTTAAATGCATCTATAAATAAGGCTTCAGGGCTTGGGTTTGCTTCTGAGGAAAGTTCACTGTCGGGCTGTGTGTAAACATGACTTTGATTTCATATACGTGCCTGCAGGGGAACAGACTGTTAGAAATTCCCTATGGTTCTAATCTATTTTAATTGATACTGTAGCTGGAAGCACTACAGACTTCTCTGATCAGTGCACTCGCAGTAATAGCAACGAGGGCCCAGAGTTTACTACTCCTAAAGCCACAAGTGACTTGGCAGTGCGGCGAGCCCGACATAGGCTACTCTCTGGGGAGTCTGGGGAAAAACGGACCACACGTCCTGTTAATAAAGTGATTAAGTCAGCATCGGCCACAGCCCTCTCTCTCCTAATTCCTTCAGGTAAGATACAGAAAGAGTATTATTTGGGTGACTTGCTTAAAACCAGAGGACTTTTAAGCACTTGAAGTAATACCTTTATGTATTTCAAGTTGGACCAAGATTCATTTAAAATCATGTTGTTCTGGCGGTGAAGATGTAATGATTTGCCATTTATAGCACAATTATATATCGAGGACAGCAATTTATTTGTCAGCTTTTTAACTACATCTACCATAAGCTATTTTATTATAGTTTCTTAAAATGCAGCTTCTTTTGTTTGTAGATGTTTATGGAGCAGCATGTTAAAATTGCAAGCATGAGAAAAATGTAGGTGTCTTGCAGCTGTGCAGGCATCTACTGACATTACTGCATTTCAAGAATTTTGTGAACAGCTGAGTTGGTGCAAAAAAAATGCTGCAATGGATCAAGTTACTAAGTGCATTTGAACCATAGAAATAGAAATCTAACCTCAATGTGCCAGCAATATGGCCCTAGGCAGCTATTTGCATATAACCCTCTCCTGGCGGCTCATTCTTAAGGAGCTGTGTACTGCTCCCAGCATGTAATTAGCTCTAACATTCATTGAAAGAACAAGCTGTCAACAGAATGAGTTTCAAATGGGTAAAATTTGCTGTGCAGGGTTGCCCTTTTTCTCATTGCTTGCCATAGACAGTATTGGTTCATATCTGTGGTTGTTCAGCATTTTATGTCCAGAAGTGAGTCAGTGTGGGCAAATATTTCCCATTTACTTAACCATGACCATCTGCTGTTGGCTCCCATTGTCTGGTATACTAGACAGTGTGGTTAAACAGTGTATAGGGAATATGGCAATTCAGTTCACAGCCAGTGGCTGTGGATGAATATCCTTTATGAAGTTGCTTAATCCCACATCATCATGTGGTATTAAAACACCTTATTTATAGGCAGTGTGCAAAAGTGCTTCTTTTTAATGTCCTGCCTCTTGATTCAAGTGGCCACCAGTTTCATTTCATGTTCCTAGGGTCTGTCTGTTTATATGAAACATTCCTCTATACCATTCATATTTTTCTAAACTTCTGTCATGCCCCATGTAATTTTTCCAAACTAAACAGCCAAAACACTTCAGGCTTTCTTCATGAGGAAGCTGCTCCAACCTATTGATAATGTTAAGCCTGTCCAAGCACTCCTTTGGAGACAGGTGATTTTACCGAAGAAGAAAAACACATAGCTTCAGATCTGAAATCATATTTTTTTTAGGACATGCTTATAGGTCAGTTACAGAATAAGGGAATAACTTGGCTAAGTTAGCTGTGACAAGTAATGCACAATCCTGATATTCTGTTTCTCTGATGTTGATTTGTTAAAACATATTTTCAATGGCCAAGAAAAGAGGAATCAAGTGTCACTAGGCTTTTTCAAATGCAAGTGCTATAATTCTACAAGTGTTACAAATCAAGATATTTGGTTCTGCTTTCATAATTTAATGCACATTGTATTTTCTTATGAAAACCAGGCTTTCTAATTTGCAGTCCTTCTTTATTTTCATGTAGATCACCACACGTGTTCTCCATTGGCTAGTCCAATGTCACCTCATTCTCTCTCCTCCAATCCATCTTCAAGAGACTCATCTCCAAGCCGGGACTTTTCTCCTGCTGTCATGAATCCCAAACCACCAATCATCATCCACCGAGCTGGGAAGAAATACGGCTTCACACTTCGTGCTATTAGAGTCTACATGGGGAACAGTGATGTCTACACAGTGCAACACATGGTCTGGGTACGTTCATCTCAGTCATGATATGACTTGCTTATAGCCTAAATTGGAAAGAACCTTTAATTAACTGGGCCCAATAAAACCCCTTGTTTTTCCTTGGCTCTTCCCAGAATCAACATGGAAATGGTGTCTCTCTTCTACAGAAATATATTGGGTGGGGAGCTCTCTATCAGAGTTGTAACCCCTGGGTTAATTACATTTAATTCCTTCTGAGCTGTGTTGACAATGATGGTCTGTTTTGGATCATTTCCTTCCCTTAGGATTTTTCACACATCTGCCTGGAGTTGATTACATGTCTTAAAGCATCACTGTCTTCCCACTGAATTGACTAGGGATTTGGAATTCAGTTCAACTGTGAATTATACAAGGGGCTTGCTGTGTGTGCTTGCTGTTTCTCCTTCACCCGTATTCTCAGACAGCCTGTCTTGTATACGTGTTCTCTTTTTGAAGTTTATATGCGATTGTTTGCCAGAGCCATTCCCCACAAAGAATGTTTCTCAGTTTTAATTGCATGATGCTTGCAGGTTAAAAAGGGGGGGGGAATGGGAGGGGAAAGAGTGCCCCAGTTTCCCTATAGACATCACTTAAGGTTTCCTCATCAAAATGGTGATTATTGTTTGAATCTAATTATCAGTGATACAATAATAATGTGGAATAGAATAATTGCTTTTGTAAATCTGCTTCTGATCCTTATTCTGCTTGACCTTGACAAGGACTGCATTATGTAGAAAACTTACAGTAGCTGTCATAAGGCACAGGATCACATGCCACAAATTGAACACGTCATCATTTGGGTTGTTTGTTTTCATGGTTGCAATTGATTGTTTACCCATCTTGACTCATAAATATTCATAACTATTTGTATTGGGAGAGAAATTATTATTAATAACTTAGAGATGAGTAGCAGAACCACACCACATGCCATGCAGCTAAAAGGCCTCAGGTGCAGTCCCTGACATCTCCAGTTAGGTAGATAAGCTGAGAAAGACCTTTGCCTGAGACCCCAGAGAACGTAGGCTAGATAGACAAGTGGGCTAGATGAGTCAGCGGTCTGACTTGGTTTGAGGCAGGTCCTTTATATCTTCAGAAAGGTCCAAATGAAAAACTTGGTAGTGAGCATAGCATCGCCTTATAGCATAGAAATTCCGAGACTGGTTTGTATGTAGAGTCGGTGGCGGAGCTTCATGCTTCGGCACCGGGGGATGGAGAGCAGGTAGAGGCGGAGATGGCGTGTGTCCTGGGGGCGGGGCATGCCGCCCGCAGGGGCGGAGCGTGCGTCACGGGGCGTGGTGTGCCGCCTGCAGAGAAGTGGCGCGCGTCATGGGGGCAGGGCGGGGGGGCAGCCACGATGGCATGCTGCCGGGGGTGGTGTGCTCCCCCCGCACTCCTCTTCCTCTGCCAGTGTGTAGAGTTGAGGGCAGATAACATGAACAGACGATTCTGTTTGTTGAATTTGATGTATTGTCTCTATATTGTCAGCATGTAGAAGAAGGTGGCCCTGCAAGTGAGGCTGGTCTGAGAGAAGGGGACTTGATAACCCATGTGAATGGAGAGCCTGTACATGGACTGGTTCATACTGAAGTGGTGGAGTTGGTCTTGAAGGTAAAGATGGAGTATACACATGTGCTGTGTGACAAGTGCAATGTACATAAACATAAATACTTAATAAAAAGAAGGGATGCTTACCTCAGGAGGTTCTCCTGAAGTATCCCTTTGTGTCATTTTGGTGTCTGACAGATACCCTTTATTTCCCCAGACTTTCGTTTGCTTTATCTGGCTGATGATTTTAATCTATGTTGCTTTTATATGTTGCTCTTAGTATGCTGTTTATTAGTTTTAATTATTTTATTTGTATTTTGATTAGTATGTTGTACACGGTCCTGAAGATTGGTTTTTGAGAGGCAGGGTAAAAGTTTCAAGGAGTCTTGCGTTGTTAAGGCTTCTGCAATACAGAGCCTAGCATACATATTGTACTAGAAAAATAGATGCAGATGAACCAAAACTATTAATAGCAGCATTACTAAAACATGAATCCTCTTTCACCATACGGAACATGCTATTTGAATTATTCTTCTAATTTTTAAGCTGCAAAACACTATTTTCTCTTATTGCTCTCATCATAGATTGAAAATAATATTTTTTTGAAATATTTTGCTCTGATTTGTCTTAAGGCTTTTCCACATGGTAAATGTGAAATGATTTCTTTGGAAGGTCCAAATGCTTCTCTTCTGATTAGTGCTTCTGATTCACTTTCCTAACACTCAGACAGCAATATATTGTTGCTGGTGAATAGTTTTATCTAGCTAGCATAGCAGGTGCAGTTTGGAGTGCTTTCTGGAATTCTTTAGAGCAGGGATGGGGAACAACCCTCCTGTTGTTGTAGGACTCTTAACCTCCCAGAAACCATGGTCAGTAGTGAAAGATGATAGGAATTGAAGTCCAACAATATTTGGCAATATTTGGCAGTCCACAGGTATGCTTTAGAAGAGGAAGGAATACCAAAGATAAAACCAAGTAGAAATGCTGAAGTTAGGAAATGCTGCTTGAAATAATTTCTAGCATGAAGCTGCTGGACATGTTGTAATTTATTTGATTGACTTCTGGTTACCTTAACAAATTTATGTTGAATAATGGGAATCACAGTGTTGAAGCTATTTGTGGCTGTCCTTCAACTAGAAAAAATGTTGCTTAATTACCGTAATTGAAAAACCTGTGACTCAAGAAGACCTTCTAGCAGCATTTTCTAAAGACAAAATGAATAAATATATATTGGAGAAGAGTAAACAGAATTACAAAGGCTAATTTAAGTCACACAGTAGTAGACTGGCATTTCCCCTAGTGTTAACATCCAGCCCAGTAAAATGTGTGTGTGTGTGTGTGTGTGTTTTTTCTTGCTGGCAGAGTGGAAATAAAGTGTCCATATCTACTACACCTTTTGAGAACACATCAATTAAAGTCGGGCCAGCTCGGAAGGCCAGCTATAAATCAAAGATGGCAAGGAGGAACAAGAAAAGCAAAACAAAAGATGGACAGGAAAGGTTAGTGATGCTTTCTCTTAGGAAATGAAATTATGCTCTGATAGCAGTTGCCAAGAAAAATTGCAGAAATATCTTCTGCCAGTGAATGTTTTATATCACAAGAATTACACAGTGAGAAACGGATTTAGTAAGCTATGGGTTGCACCCAGAGTTCCGTAAGTGAAGTTCCTGCTTATGAACAGGGTGGTCTCAGAATTGCCTCCATCTGCACTTTCTAAAAATCTACTCTGGATGACTGTAGGGTCCTCTGCATGGGAATAGCACAGGGAAGGGTTGCAGGGAGAAAGGGGAACTGGCAAAATTTGCCCACCCCCCTGCACCTTGTCTACAGAAGTCTCTGCCGGATCCAAGTTTTCACTGCAAAAACTTGATGCTTATCAAAGATGCTGATCCTATTTGTTTTTTACAAATAATGATAGTATTCACTTTCACTTTCTCAGTAAGAAGAAGAGCTCTCTGTTCAGGAAGATTACCAAGCAGGCTTCTCTGCTTCACACCAGCAGGAGTTTGTCTTCTCTCAACCGTTCTCTGTCATCTGGAGAGAGTGTTCCTGGTTCACCTACTCACAATCTCTCCCCTCGTTCACCAACACAGAGTTACCGATCTACTCCTGAGTCTGCACATTCAGGTAAAAGGGGAAGCAGGGAGTAGAGAGTGGCAGACCTTAAGCAAATCTTTCGGACTTGGTAGTAATAATGTAGCATTTTCTCAGCCTGAAGGGCACAAGGAGACAAGTCTTACAAACTATCAGGGTTCCCAAAGTGAAGCATGAACCTCTTGGAAGAGGTGAAAGGGTTTAATTGCTGTAAGTTGAATTCTCTCCCTGTGTTGTGGCCAAGCACCAAAAATTGTAATGTGGTGTAGAAAATAGTGGGGGAAAGCAGCACAATCGAGACAGGGTTTAGCTGACTGATATTTTCTGTTGCAGTGAACCACAACTGCCTAAATTCAATCCCACCTTTGCCAGGTTGCAGTAGCCAGCTTATTTCAAATGTGATGCACATATTATAGCAGTCCCTAATGTTTCTCAATGTATTTCCATTCTTTTTTAAATATATATATATATATATATCTCCTACTTTTTGTGTTCACAGTTGGTGGAAACTCTTCTCAAAGCAGTTCACCTAGTTCGAGTGTTCCCAACTCCCCTGCTAGTTCGGGACATATCCGACCCAGCTCTTTGCATGGACTAGCACCAAAGCTTCAACGGCAATATCGATCTCCACGACGTAAATCTGCAGGGAACATTCCTCTCTCACCACTAGCTCACACTCCCTCGCCAACCCCACAGTCTACTTCGCCTCAGCGCTCCCCTTCTCCTTTGCCAGGGCATTCAGTTGGCAGTTCAGGCATCATGCAATCATTTCCTGTCAAGTTACACTCCTCCCCACCTCTTGTCCGACAGATTTCAAGGCCCAAGAGTGCTGAGCCGCCAAGATCGCCTCTGCTGAAGAGAGTCCAGTCAGCTGAAAAACTTACCTCCTCTCTCTCTTCAGAAAAAAAGATGTCGTCTTCACGCAAGCATAGCTTGGACATCTCCCATTCAGAATTCAAAAAGGAGATGCTCCAGAGAGATCCTGGCCTCCAAAGTTGGCAGGAATCCATGAGTGAAACAACTGGAGGCAAAGTTGGACTTGCAGAAAAAGGGACCCTGCAGAAACCTTCTTCCAGAAAACTGGGACCTATTCGGCACGATAGGGTGGAGCGAAGGGAGTCTCTACAGAAGCAGGAGGCCATCACAGAAGTAGATTCTTCCGAAGATGAAACTGACGAAGGATCAGAAGATAGTCAAGATGGGAAGAAAATGGACAGGCCAGACTTCAGTAAAGACCACCAAGTTTCTGATCCTTTCTCCGAGGATATGAAGCATTCTTCCAAGTTGGAAAGCAAAGACAGTATGGAGGATGATGCGTTTCTTCCTGAGGAACCAAAAACCACCAGTTTGCAGAAAGGGGCAGATCAACACCAACCAAAGGATGTTGCAAGGACACCACTGGCCGGTATAGATGAGTCACAATCTGAAGTTTGTGTGAGAACTTCTCCTATTGAGAAATTTGGTGACTGTGAAGCAGTTAAGCTAACAGATTCTGAAACCCCATCAGAGTCAGGACAAGGCAACACTCTCAAACTTGCTAATCAGAAATGTGCCTGTTTCGAAGATGCCGAGGACCCTAAAAAAACTCTGATTATCCAGGAAAGCATAGACTGCCCAGAGCAGGTGAAGTGCCTACCAGTGAGATATCTGCAGCTCGGTCAAGGTGACTGTTCAGGGCTGGCAAGTGGCAAAGATAACCTGAAGGAATTTGCTTCTACAGAAACTACTTATATGTTGTCTCATGATATTATGCCTTTGTTAGCACTTTCTTCTTCTTCAACTTGCACAACTAGCACAAGCTCTCTTCCACTAATAAGCCAAATGGACTGCAAAGATGCACCTCAGAAACAGGAAGCCCAGTATGTCAAGGAAAGCACCAGTATTCCGAACCTGACAAGCAGTGGCAAAACATCTGCACAAAGGTCTCCTGATGCTGAAGAATCACAAGGTTTGTCATCTGCAGCATTAGTTTCAAAACACAAAAGTCATACAAGTGATACAAACTTAAATTGTCATATAGGAAGACCAAGTCTCACACTTGATGCCACAGCTGAAAATGGAAAATCAGTTTGCCCAGTTCCTTTAGCAATAAGTGCAAAAGGCATGTTGGGCCCAGGAAATATTAACGTATCTGGCTCAAGAGAACTAGAAAGAACAAGAGAAGAGTTCCCCCAGAAGGAACTGTTTCATATGAAAGAGAGTATGCCAAAGGAAGAAATGCCAGAAACACTAAAGGAAGGCCCAGCCCCAGTAACAGCCAAACCTTTCAGCATAGGTAGTCTCATTAAAATATGTGGTTCCCATATTGGGTTCGAAAGCTTAGCAGAGTCTTTGGAGCCAGAGTGTTCAGTGGGACCAAAAGAGAAGCCAGGGACTGGTAATTCTAAGGTACCTGAAATTTTGGAGGACAGGTGGCATTTGCCTCCACCTGAAAAACAGGCAGATGGCACAGCAAGGCAGAGCACAGGGGTTTCTTCTGGACCAGATTGTAGCCAGAATTCCAAAAAGGAGACTGCTCTGATGCCAGGAGAAATCGGAGAGGCTGGAGGTCAATCACAAACAAGAGATTTCCTGTTGTCAGATGTTGACATCGTGAAGAAAACATAGCAACATATCTACATTCAGAAGCAAAGACAACATTAGTAGAACACAAATATAAAACACAAAACTTGTACAACTTTTTTGTTGATTTGTGTTTTCACACTCATGCCTTTTTCATTCTTGCAATTCTATTTTTGTACTCTGTGTTTGATGCCTCTTAGCAGGGTATCTTTAAAGCAAGATTAAAAAATGATTTCCAAACTCCCCCCCAAAAAAACATTTTTGGCCCTAAATTTGAAGCATTCTGTTAAATATCTATTTTCTTTCAAAATTCCAGGGAATTACATTTGCCACATTAGACTGCTCCCTTGGAAATGGCACATTTTGAGCACAAATTCCAAATTTTAGTCCTTGTTTCCAAAATTTTAGGTCATGTCTTTTAAGTTGGCAAGGATTAAAATAAACATTTTTGATGGCAGACTGTTCTGAATCATTATGCCATCTCACATATTTTCTTACATATCATAGATGTCCAATTTATGTATATCTGTGAGGAAACCTTGTGTCAGCTTGTGCAATGCGGCAATACCCTCCTTTTAAAAAGAACGTTAAGCAAAACGTCAAACTACTATATTAGTTTATCTTTGTGGTTTTTTTTAAAGGCTTTGATTTAAAAGATTACTTCTTCTCCCCCCCCCCTTTTAGAATTTTTAATCCTTTTTTGCTCAAAGTAGTCAATAACCTCAAAAGAGGCACATGGTGCTTCAGTTATGCTAACTCAGGAGTAAGGGCCCTATAGGCTTTCACTGTAATTGCTAACTACAACTCCCATCATCCCTGACTATTGGTCATGCTGGCTAGGACTGATGGGAGTTGCAGTCCAATAACACCTGGAGGCCACAGGCTCCCCAGCCCTGCTTTACCAACCTAAGCTAATTTACTGTACTGACATGTTGCTGGGGGAGGTAAACTTTTGGGACTATCACATCCCCAGTCTTATGGAGCTATCTTGATTGTTGTGGAAGAAAGTTAAAATCCAGTGAAGTGTTCTAATTTGACTTTGTGAGTGAGAGAAGTGATCTTCATTGATTCATCAGGAGGCAGCTAAGACCAAACTGTGTCTAAGTGAAATAGTCCTGTTAGCACTAGTGTCTCTTTCCCAAGTGTAAGTAGGTAATTCAGTAAATTGACCCTTCAGTCATACAGAAAGTTTATTATAATTCAGCGTTCCCTTCCATTGTTAAATCCACCTACTACCTTTCTTAAATGTCTATATTTTTTAAGTAACCTTTTGAATGTTTCTGAAAGTTCAACATCAGTTGGTGCTTTTTGCTTAAAGACATCTGAGTCTATGATACTGCACTGATACAATACAGTATAGCACTACCTGCAGCATTTCAAGCATATTACTTATTGAATCTAATTACAGTTTATAGGCAAAAGTAACTATTTCCATAAACTCCACAATACTTACAGCCTTGCCTAACAGAATGCATCTGTGTGAGCAGAGAAAGTAATTATTTGCATAGTCTGCTGTTCTACCTACAGAGGTGATCACGTGTTGATTAATAGCTCTCCAGGGCAAGCATTGCAATTCATTACAGCACAGCTTTATTGCTCTGCCAGGTTTCTGATATGAAGGCTCTTCCTGCACCATTTCTCCTTACAGAGCCTACATGTACTTTTTGACTAGGAATATGCTCTTAAATCCTTAATTTATTATAATCTCATTTCAAGTGTGTCTTGCCCAAACTCCCTGATTCTCCCCACTACATACCCAATTATTTGGTTTTAGTTTTGGACCAATTTATTTTTGATTTGGTGTTTTTTTTATATATTATCGTGTGTGTGTGTAAAATAAAGGGAATAGTGTGTGTGTGTGTGTGTGTGTGTGTGTGTGTGTGTGTGTGTGTGTTGTAATGCTGCAGAAAGATCCATTGGCTTTCTCATATAGAACTTGAAGCTTCAGTACTCAAAACTTCAATAGTAGTTCCCACAGTGATTTAAGACCTGGTAATCTCTTTAATCCTGCCACCAGTGCACAATAGCTAAATTTATGCATTAACATTTTTAAAGTAAACCATTAGGCTTTCCTCCATCCAGCCACACCTTTATCTTACTAGCCTTTCCTATCACTTTGCTGTGTTGCCCTCAGAACAGAGGCAACTAGGGCCTCAGTGAATATATACGTTTAGGGAAAGGGAATTGATGGCATAGCCACTCAGAAATGCACATTAACTTGAATAATATAAAAATATTAAATGCATTGATTTACACTGTGTGAATTTGAGCCCCGGGGATTAATAATGTAGCTTCAAACATACCCTGTAGCATCTGTTTACACAAAGGCAGCCAAAGGATTTATATCTCTAGTTTAGCCAAATAAAGCATATTGGGCCACCTCATTTCTGTATAGATGCCACTTATATATTACCTTTTTATGTATTCATTCTACCATTACCAGGAAACCTATGTAATTGTTAAAGCCTGCAGAAGCCTTCATTTTTCATGTTACTTGATATATTCCTGTAACTGTTGTCCCACTTCAGAAAAATTATTGGCCACAAAAAATAGTTGCATCGAAACCACATGGCAAGAGTTCAGACAATCATGATGTTTCTGAGGGAAAAGTTTAAGGTCTTAGGCTTAATATTTTTAAGTGCTTATCAGGAGGCAGCATGTGATGAGAGTTGAACTGATGTTACCATGTTGAGGAGACAGGTGTTTGCATAACTATAGTCTAGTTAAGCCACTACCGGTATATGTATACAGTGTTGATCCAGTTAGCTGAGACTGATCTCCATGATGTTCCATGAATGGGGGTGATTGGATAACTTTGTTTAGGCATGCAATATACACAGTCCCCTTAGCAAGTTGCTTTCCCACTTTCTCTTATTTTCGTTTGGTGTCTAAAATTCAACTTTAGTTTCCTTCATACAGCCTTTAAACTTTTCACTATCCAGCTGGTGCATTTCTCAGCAATACTTCACACCATTGTATGGTGCATCTAAAACCATCAAATAGATATTAAGTGTAAATATTAGACTTTCGCCTTGCGTAAAAACCACTCCTGGGGAACAATGCCTAAGACTTTTTGGTGTTTGTTATGCTACAGAAGAATACTCAACATAGACAGGGTAAAAGGAATGACCTGTGGGGCTTTTTTCCCTCATTAGCACTGAATTAAGGTGTTCTTTGGGATTTTTGTTTGTTTCTTCCTGTGGGGAGGATTGTGTCTTTCTCCAGTTTTCTCTTACTGGACATGAAGGATGATGCCGTACTTCTAGTGGGTGATTTTACAGCTGTGTGTGTGTTTACATTGTGTTCTGGTTTTTGTTATTCTGGAGGCTGTGAGCCCACCTTTGAAGATGGGCTTCAATTTCAAGTTGGTGCCAATCAGCACCTGACTAGCAAAAACATAATGTTGGGATATAAGTGTTTTTAGAAACTTGAACAATTGCCACATAATAGAGGTGCAATAATTTTTATTCCTGTTGTACCTGCATGTTGATGTTCAAATACTCCTGAAATACAGTTCATTTTTTTTTTTACATAAACCCGTGTCCATTTCTTAATTAGTTCTCTTCAGAGGTTTTCCTGTGATACGTTGCATTAATCCTGTGTTTCACTTGATCCATGCTGAGTGTCCTGCAACAACCCTAATGGGCTTTGGTACAGTGGTTCAGTTCACATGTTGTAGCAAACTATATTTACAGTGGTACCTCGGGTTACAGACGCTTCAGGTTACAGACACTTCAGGTTACAGACTCTGCTAACCCAGAAATAGTACCTCGGGTTAAGAACTTTGCTTCAGGATGAGAACAGAAATCGCTCGCTGGCAGCGGGAGGCCCCATTAGCTAAAGATGGTACCTCAGGTTAAGAACAGTTTCAGGTTAAGAATGTACCTCCAGAACGAATTAAGTTCTTAACCCAAGGTACCACTGTAATAGTTTACTGTAAACACAAAGATTGCGTCCACTTAGTTCCTCCCCTAATGGGAGCTACAAACCACCATCCCTGGCTGAGCATTATGCCTGAGCCCAGGACAGTGAATCCCCCCCCCCAAACCATGATGGGTAAGCCAAGAAGAAACCTTGGTTTCACATCATGGTTTGTTTGGAGCGAAACAAATGTAGTAATAAGCCAGGTATCGTGATTCATTGGTCCCTCTTAACTCTGTTTTATGATATGCAAATGCAACCAATGGGTGGGTGCATATAAGACTTGCCAGTTGATAATGTACTTTAATGTACAACTGCTTCTTGATACTGTAGACTGAGTGCCAGTGTTTTATATAATGTGGTAATTTACCACTTGGTAAGTGGTCACCTGCATTCACTCCTGTTCTTTCATGAAATCTAGTTGTTTCATCATAACATAGTTCAATATACTAGCAGCCTAGGAAGATGGCCAGGGGTGGTGGGTGCAGTTTTATTTCAGCAGTCATCCTATGCCTTCCTATCACTGATACGCAACATATTTCCATACAATTACTATGCTTGGGCATCATGTAAAATGAGCTCTGTGATTCCATAGTCTTGTGGTGATATAGACAGCCAGGCACATGTACCTACATGAGAAATAAATGTAGAGCTATAAAAACCTTAAGAGAGGGCAGTGCCTGGAAGCTATCACCCTCTCTTCGTTGTGTTCCTGCAGCAAAGGCTTAGGCCACTGTGCAACAATTTAGGCCCTGCCACATCCCATTCCAGCACCTCATGCGGGAAAGCGAATGTTTTCTTAAGAGAGGAGGGAGAGAACAGCTATTCCTCTCCGTATAATCTATATATATAAAATGCAAGTGTCTCTGCGTCCAGTCCGTGTGTCTCTGGGTTTGCGCTACTGCGCATGTGCCCCAGGGACACAGGGATTGGATGGAGAGACATCGGGCGCGAGCAGCATCGGCGGTTCAAGCGGGGCGGTTGAATCAGAACGCCGGCTGCAGAGGACCAGGGGAGGCTGAGGAGGATAGCCACGCTGCTGCTGTCGCAGCTGAAAGCCGAGCCTCCGCCAAGAGCAGCCCCTCTCTGGGCCCCTTTCTCTTCTCCGCCGCTGCCCGGTCCGTCTTGGCTGCGGCTCTTACCTCAGCTAACATCCTTGCTCGCGGTGGGAGCCTCCGGCTCTAGCCCCGCCGCATGGTGTTGCAGCTCACAACGTCTGCCCGGGGCCGCCGCCGCAGGGGGAACGGTGCCAGCCGGCTTCCACCCTCCTCTCGGGGGCGGCGGGGACGCACGTAGGGAACGCGGGCTGGGCGGTGGGTCGCGGTGAGGCAGCGGCGTCGCCTCTCCGCCCGCCCGCGCGCATCGGGTGCTATGGAGATGAGCGCAGGTTTGCTGCGTAAGAAGAGCCGCGGCGTTGGCAGGCACCCTGTTTACCCTCTAGACTGGGGTTTACGCATTTGGCGTGCTCTTTTCCCGGGGATCCGACGCTCGCGCACTCACACAAGCAGTTCACGCCCGAGGTGCTGCCGGTTTTAACCCCTGGCTAGCCGGCTCTCCCCGCTGATGGAACTTCGGAAGAGATGTTATTTGCAAGGGGACGCGCGTGTGAAGGAGCAGAACGCCTCTCCCTCTCTTTGCTCAGGGAGGAGGGAGGAGTAGTTCTGACTTAGATAAGATTAAAAGCCATGATGGGAGCCAGATCCCTTTGCCTTAGGGTATGCCCTCTACTTCTTCAATCCCCTCCCCCCAATAGTAATAATAATAATGACGACACCAACGCCAAGGTCTCCTGCAGTTTACTCAGACCTTTTTCAAATCTATTCCCTCCCCTCCCCTCCCCTCCCTGAGTAATGAGTATCATATGTAACTTGGGATCCGCTTGAATGAGGCACAAATGCGTTGGTTTTCAACAGTTTTTTAAAATATCTGACGCATCTGCGTCTGCCCTTGCGGAAAGAAGAAGAAAGTTACGTGCCTGTCTGTTCAGGGTACAACAGTGTCAGGCTACTGAGAACGTGTGGAAAGAAAGCCACGCACTCCCTATTACTTTTGGTTCAGTGCAGATTCACAGTTTTTTTAACTCAGCATTTGGCAGCCCCTGGTGCTTTTGGTGGTAGCAGCAGCGAGCAGCTCATGTTTGCATTTGGCTGAGTTGTTTCAAGCAAGGAAGAGAGCCTGACTGCAAGGTGCTTTGTGTGGTGGTGTTTTCTAAATGTTTTGTTTCCTGGTTTTGTAGTTGCAGCTGTTGGTGAGATTGGTGCAGGAAGTAACATTCGTAGGGACATCACATTTACAGAAGTGATCTGGTGCAAGAAACAGAGTGCAGAGACAGTAAAATATGTTCTCTTGGCTGTTAAGAGAACAGGATTACTTTGTAAGGGGGAAAGATGAAAGAAAATGCAACACTAGAGGCAGACTCGGCAGCCTTTCTCTTTGCTTGCCCCCCCCCCCAGCAACGGGGGTCTACACATATGTTCTAGCGCCCATTATTTTAATGGGCTTAAACCACTAGTGCTTAAATAAAGTTACAGCTTTCACCAGACATTATCTTCTTATGAAGTAACCAACTGTTTGTTCTCGATGTAAAGCCACTGGGAACCAGAGCCTTTACATTGCTTTAAAGCATGTTTTATACTTATTCCTTGCCCCGCCCCCAAAGAATTATGGGCACTGTGTTTTGTTAAGGGTTGCTGGGAATTGTAACTTGGTGAAGGATAAACTACAGTGTCCAGAATTTTTGGGGGACACACACACACATGGTTCAAATGTGGTCAAGGGGGGGGCATGCAGTTCAAATGTGGTCAAAAAGTATCCTGCGTATGCAGTCATAGAGGTAGGCTAACAACCATCTTAAGCACAACTACAAGGTGCTGATTCCAAGCTGCTCTAGGAGGCAGGTGGTCCCTCCTCCCAATATTAGCTCTTGGCTCACCAATGGCATGGCTTGCATATTTTTCACCACATAGAAAAGCCATTATACTGCTGTTTGTGTCTTTACACACACCTATCCTGCAACTCCTGAGGGGAATTGAGAGCTGTTTGCTCAGAAGAGGAAAGGCTAAGGGCTTCAATAGGCCTGCCCTGCCTCTGTAAGGCACTGGAGTAGAGAATAAATGGGCCAAAGCAGCCACACTGCTCATGACAGCCCTGAGGTTAAAAAGGCGGGAAAGCAGGAGAGGCCTATAGCACCTTGATGGGGCATAGCTTTAGTTGCTTCTTGATACCGTGTTACACCTGCTGAGGTGATGGATGCAGTGCTGGCCGCCGCTATGATTGAGATTATGATCACTGTCACCTGGGAACTAGGCCACATTTCAAAAGGTAAGGAAGAGGAGCAAAAACCACACGGTAGGAAAATATTGTCCAATGTGCTTCAGATCACTCTGGCCCTTCCTTAGGGAAACTATAATTTTTAAAAAATATACCGTAATTTTCTGTCTATAAGACACCCCCATGTATAAGATGCCCCCTATTTTGGGGGACTCAGGTGTAAGAAAATGGGGGAGAAGAGATGTATCCATGTATAAGGCGCTCCCTAATTTTTGACATTTTCAAGGGGGGAAACCTTGTCTTACACACGGAAAAATACAGTAATTACCCAAACTGAATACTATATAAAGAAGCTCTTCATAAACAATATGTAAATATCATGATCATCTTAGAAAGAACCACTATTCAAAAGAAAATATATAAATGTAAATATTTTAAGAATATTTGTTCTTTGACTATCATAAAAACAGAATACATATGTGTATATGCAATAACAAAGGTAGGTTACTTGCTCAGATAGATAGACATTCAATATTTTGTCATACCTGCACTACTACACCAAACGGAAATCAAGCGTTGCTGTTAACACTGCAAAATGTCATGGGATGTGGCAGAGTTGGGCAAATCATGGGTTGCTAGGCTGAACAGGGCAGCCTAAGGACATTTTTTATTTTTTATTTTGCCTAAAACAAAGATGGTGTGTGGTCCCCGCCTTCTGCATGCACAAATCGATTGGTAGTTGAATCTTGGGGGGTGGGTGTCCTTTTAATTGCACATACATTATGAATTTAATTAATTATGGTATTAAGGTGACTACATGCAATCCTACTTTCAATACTCTCTGTGCCTGAAAATTGTTCAGAATGAACATACTGAATGTCCCATAGCTTCGTGCTAAAATCTTGTATATTTTTTATACCACAAATAATTCCTTTTGTTCTTTTGGTCCCACTTCTGCTGCATTATAGCCACATAAGTACATTTCCAGGCAGAAATAATGTAACATTGAGGAAGCATTGTAGAACAACTAATAAGTGATGTGTGGATGGTCCCATATAGATCTGCCATCCAGAGTGGTTGCTTCACTCTGCCTGATGGTAGGGCTGGCCCTGCTGAGCAGCTACTTTGCTTTCCTCCCAGACCAGAAGGCAAGTATGTGGGAGAAGATGTGCTGCAGAAAAGAGGTCCTTGCAAGCCTATTTCATTTCAGCTTTCCTGCTCTTCGTGTAAGTGGAAAAGCAAAGTGCAGCAAGCTGTGTCAGAAGAGGAAGGCTGCCTCTCCTCAGGAGTGCTAACCAAAGCACATCCCAAGTGGTGTCATTCTCCTCAAATAGAAATAAACTGCTGGAATAAAGCTCAAACAGTGCCACATCAGAAATGTGCTGCTTACTGGTTAATAGGGCTCAACTGAGAAGTGTGGGGGAGCACTTCTTGTGACGCGTATTAGCTCAGGGTCTAGAGTGGGAGAAAATCGGATGCCTCGTGTGATATCAGGACCTTGCCCAATTTAATAACTCCAAGAGGACCTGATCTTGTCCTACAAGCCAGGAGACATGGAATAGGAGTTTACTGTAAGAAACTTGCTTTCTTTGGTCACAAGGTAATTAAATGTGTGATTGATTTTGTGCTTTATAGTGCACACTAGCAAGCCGGGTAGGTAGTCCTGATTGCCCAATGCCAGAAACGCACACTCTAGATCCACAACACCACCCCTCAAACTGTCTAGTGTATGGTACTGATGTAACTGCAGTGGAAATCTTACGTGTTGGAATTCAATATATGCTCAGCTTTCCAATCCTGTGTACTTGCACGAGAAAGAGAAAGCTATGCCATACTTCAAACATTGCATTGTGCATGTGTTGTCCTATGCTCAGTTTTAAGAGGCATTGTTAAGTACTGAGTATGGTTGGTTGAAGTGGAGATGGAGGAGAGATGTTGCTGGACACCAACAATGTCACAAAGTATATCCGTTGGGTACCCTTATGTTAGTATAATGTCATTTCACTTACCAAATGTAATAGCAATCAACAGGCTATGCAGGTTGGATGGGGGGAAAGTTTCCTCTTTCCCCATATATTGCAGCCATGTTCCAGTTATAAATAAACAAAGAATTCAGCAGAAAAGAGGACAGGGAGAAAACTGGAAATACAGTTAGCTCTACCTATTGTTCTTCTTGCTTCCCACCCTACCAGCTACAGTGGGCAACACCCACCACTGCCGTTACAAGAATTCTCTGCAGACTTGATCTGTTGTTGCATTTACAGCAGTGGAGGCTGAATGATCTCCACTGAAATCAATAGGTTCCCCTAAATGCCACTATCCTTCCACTAGAGGGCAGCATTGTTGCACAAGAATAAAATGCATAGGCTAAATCTTGGGTTTCCCCCCCTCTTCTCTGTTAAATATGACCACTGGTGCCATTACTTAGATCCATCATTTGTGACATCATAGTACAGCATTGCCCACTGCTGATGCAACTATTTCTCCTTAAACAAGAAAATCACCTTATGTTTGTTTTCTATAGGGCAGCTAACTCAATAAGTCTGTGAAGTACTGTACTGGCTGTGGGTATCAGTCACTCACTGACCCTTTGGAGATTTTAGCACCTGTTCAGTTGTTTTTAACTGTTTCTAATGTTGTTTTAATGTTACAACATTAACCTGGCCTGGGACCTTAAAGTGAAGAGTGGGAAATAAATAAATAAAAATCCTAAGATATCTTTACTCCACTAGGTCTCCCAGAAGGATAATCCTGGCCTGGTTAATTATGAAATAGTAAAATTATATTTAAATAGGTTTCTACTTGATTATTAATATATTTTCTTTATTTCTCTTTTTTTTACATCACTTTGACATTCTTTTGAATATAAAGTGTTTATTTTTTTTCTAAATTAATGCTGTACAATAATAGGCAGATTGCACAATAATAAATAATAAGCAAATTGCACAATTAGCTTTCAATTAGGGCTACCATATTAACAAGAAACACACAAAAACTAACAACCCCACCCTCTTCCCTGGAAGTAGCCACCCTTTCTGAATTTAAAAAGTTATTAATTTATTAAGAAATGTAGTGTGTCTTAAATTATTTAGTAATGCAGTAAAAAAAATTGTTATACAAATTCATTACCCCAACTGATTTAAAATGCACATCTTTTTTCTGCATAGAAGTCTTGTTGGATGCAGCCAAAGGTCTACTTAGTCCAGCACCCTATTTTCACAGTGGCCAACCAAATGCCTATGGGAAGGAAGCCTGTAAGCAGGATCTGAGTTATTCAGTCATATGTTGTTTATATCATCCTGATATTTTAAATATCCTGGAATGCATTTGGAAAAAAATGTATACAGTGCTACAAATAAGCATGGTGCCTCTGACATGTCAACAGTTATAATGGGCCACATGGGTGTTAATGACATTCACAAACATATTTTAATAAATATTAATGGAGGTAGCCATAAATGGCAAATTCAGAAAATATTCTTGAAAGGAGGGTGCAGTAACTAACTACTCCATAGAACATTATTTGGTGTTTACTGTTCTTTATTATCAAGGGCACAATCTTTAGAGTTGCATGAGCATCTTCCTTAGGAATAGAAGTTTATAATGCTGGGAAATGTTCAGAGGGAGGAAACTGCAGTTATAACAGGCCCAGCTGGAAAGTTTTCAGGTTTTTCAGATCTCACCACAAAAGTAAATGAAGATTTCACGAATCCTTTTGGAAAGCTGACAACAGGAAGACCGAGCAAGCATCGAAACCAGAGGTTTTTTTTTAACCACCAACACCTAGACCTGCACTTCTAAGTACTTCCCACTTCCTGCAGGTGCCACCTATCTCAGGCACACTCCTCCTTCCCTGTGCTCCCACACCATGCAAGCTAGCATTCTACTGCAGCAGGCCCCTGTTGCTGGAGGGATGGCAAAGTGGCTGCTGTAGGGCTAGCTTGTGTTCACTGGTGCCCAAGTTCTTTAGGTCACAAGTAATGAAGCAAACTGAGGCATGTGAATGGCAGTTGCCTCCTATATTAAATATGCCACCATGCCACACCCCCTTGTTCCTTATTGTCTGCCTCTCTTGGCCACATGGCATAGCCAAGGTGGCAATGGGCAGCAGTGTCAAGTACTTTCTGGTGCTTTGTAGTATACCCCCTACTAGTCTATAATGTCTAGTAGGTGCACAGCCATGATGACCAGTAACAGGCCTGGGGTTCATAATTTATCTCTGTGTCTGAAACTGGAGCACATTTTGATGGTGGGTTGATTCAGGAGAAAAGCAGCTAGAGACTGTGAGAAAGGGAGCTTTGAAGCTTTTAGTGTCTTTTGTGGTTGTGGCAGATGAGGGATTTAAATTCAGGGACTAGGAGAGGGCTTCCATGTACCCCAATGTGTTGGGAAACAGAGACAAGTAGAAGTAGCAAGAAAGAGGAGAAATTTTGGGAGTGATATGGTGTGCTTAAGGGAAATATGAAACCCCAGGGTGGCAGTTTGTGGGTGGTCCCTGCTAATAAATCTGTTTTAATTGTATTTGGGTATATGTAAAGCATTGGAAGCTTGACCTTCATCCTACGTTTTTGGGAACGGGTGGATGCTAAATCTCCCCTACTCTATACTCCGGGCAATTCATGGTAGGTGGGGGCTCCCCTATGCTTTACTTGCATGTATCCGGTGACCCAGCCCTCCCCAGCCCCCCCTCCACACACAGTGCTGCTCCTGTTCCTGCTCTGACCATCCCACCTACTCACTCTTTCCTTGCCTCAGCCCTCAAGTCCTTTCCATAATATTGCAAATTATCCTGTCCCACCACTTGTCTTATATTGCACAATTACCGGTAGCTTCAAATCAGGACTGCTGCACACACAAACAATTCTGCTCACTTTCTCTTGTCTGTAAGAAGTCACCCACTCCAAAATTAAAAAAAGTTATTAGATAAACAATCTGGTCAATAATTCAGCTTAAAATCTATTAAAAATCCCCTCCCTGTCAGTTTTCTAAGTTGCCAGCTGGAAGGTGCCCAACAAGAACATTACTGCAACAAAACCGTCTGTCATTCCCAAGGGACCAGAAAAGATTTTTCCCTTCTCCCTTTTCCCTTCTTGTTTGCTACATTTTAAAAATAAATATGAAGCATCAGGCAGATTGTTCTAAAGAGTCCTTCAAGTATTGGTTTCTCACACTGCGTTATGAAAGACTTTTGCCTTCAGGCACAGACTAATAAACAGATAATAACACAGGGGGCAAAGTCCCATGCTGCAGCTTATTTTCATAACTTTCATTTACTTTTCCTATAAATGTTTCATTTTTCAACCGGGAGGAAGAGAGGAGGACTGGCAGAGGTCTCACAACAGTGGTGCCAGTGGTACAGACTTGCTCCTAATTAGAAATAGCAAGGGATTGGGCAGGCAGAGCAGTGTAGGAAATGCACAGCAAGCCCCTTCCTTAGAAACTTAGCTCCCCTCAAGTGAAATGAGAGTGGCTCATGCATTCACACATATTCCCATGGAAATCTTCAAATATGAAAGAAACTGCATTGTGTTGGACATACGCAGAGAGGCTTTTGTGGGTTATAAGTGGAAGGTCATGCCTAGCCCCTACCTAGTATGTGGCATGGGGTCCTCAGAGAATGAACAAGGTGCACAACATGTTGAGGACCTTTGAGAAGCAGGTGTGGTCCTCTGGAACTAGTATTGAGGATCCCCTAGAGCAGGCTTCCTCAACCTCAGCCCTCCAGATGTTTTTGGCCTACAACTCCCATGATCCCTAGCTAGCAGGACCAGTAGTCAGGGATGATTGGAATAGTAGTCTCAAAACATCTGGAGGGTCGATGTTGAGGAAGCCTGCCCTAGAGGAGCGCTCCTTGGAGCTGTCAGGGGAGGAGGTATGAGCCACCCCACAGTCCTTGGGCTTGCTAGTACCAAAAGGTTGTGGGTCCAGGCCAAAGAGCAACAACATAGCATGTGACAGTGGGCCCAGAGTTGTTGCACAGATAGTAAGTGATCTATTCATGAGTAAGAAATCACCACATCTCTCTTCTAAGTACCTGCAGCTGTTGTTAAGGTATGGTCTAGGAAGCCAGGATATATCAGGTCACATTCTTGAGCCTTCCGTGTACTGGAAGCAACACAGGTCTTTGGTGCCTTTTTTCTAATTTGAGTCCTCATTCCTTGCTGTAGAGTATGGTATCTTAGTTGAAGTCCCTGTGAGGTTGACCTTGCCTCTGGATCACTGTGCTGCAGCTACAACCCTGTCCTTGTTGGTGAGTGTTTTGCTTAATAGGCTTATACCTTGTGAAATTTGGCTCCCAGCTCCTGAGGGCACCCACTTGAATGTGCCAGCAAGGATAGGAAAAGAAAGACTATTGGAATGACACTGCTGTTTCTGGTTGAGGGTGACCCTACTGTATCACAGGTTTTTTGTTTTTGTTTTAAATGTGCTCAAATATCCCTCCTTACAAGGCAACTGCGAAGCACACAGATAACCACAAAACAAAACAACACACTCATACACACTGCTGCTTTGTTCCTGGGTTTAGACTTCTGCTGTAACACCATAGCTTCAATTTGTGTGCTTTGCTAGCCCATACACTGATTACCCAAACCCAGTCAGTTTGCACCTTCTTCTTTCTGTATTCTGTGCTTTTTAGTTGTGAGGATACTTGGTTCCTTTAAAGTGTTTTTTGAATATTTGTATTATTTTTATTGCTTTGCTGTTTGCCTCCCTAGCCTTACTGGAGTGGGGGGGGGAAGGGCTGGATAAAAATCCAAGGACTGTACTGTAATAATAATTATATACTGGTATTTATGTTTTCTGACCTAAGCATATACTTTGTTTCATGGCACTCCTTACAGCTGTCACTATGATCTGTGCATATTAAGTCTTAAGATACTGCTAGTGTTACACTAGAAATACACTCTGGTCTTCCTCTCAGGAACTCTCTTTAACGGGAGCATAGGCACCATCTATGTGGGACCATGGAGCCCAGGCACCCACAGATTTTCAATGAAGGGGCTGGGCACCCCTAAAGTTCTACATGGTGGCACACACACACCGTGGGACATATGCACATCATGCTCGCATACACTGCATGGGGCATCCGCAAGACATGTCAGCACGCCCCTGCAACATGCGAAAGTAATGCTACCATGCTGTGGGGTGTGCACATGTCACGTGCACATGCTGCAGTGACGTCAGCATGCCCCAGGCCCCCTCTGTCACAGGGACAAGGTGGCATGCTTGAGCAGTAGCTTGCATGCATGTGGTTCTCAGGCCTTTCCCTCCAAACCAGTCAATAGGACGAGGTGGAGGCGGGGAAAACAGTGGGGTATCTTAAGTGGAACTGCCTTGCTCCATACTAAGCATCTAGGAAATTCAATGGCATCCTAAACCACTCCATGGCTGGTGTTATAGTTTGGAAGGGAAGTAACTTGCAGAGTTTATTTAGCCTTTTTATGTAGTAGATTTCAGATTTCTTTTTCTTTTTCTTGTGGAATTTTGGACACTCTGTTCCTGGTTCAAGCTTTTCTTTCAAGCATTAGCCAAACGCCCAGGAGTGAAACAGCTACATGCCACGAGCATTAATTCTCAGCTATGCTGTGTGATGGGAGCTTTACTGATTGCATGTGGCAGGTTTCAGGAGCCTTTTCAGGCTTCTGTCACTCTTGGTTTCCAAAAGGGAGCACCAGGTTGTGGCAGTAGCTCCCTGAGCCTGGGAAAGCAGAGGCATATTTACCAGTTAGGTAATTTGGACAGATAGCATAGTCCTTGGCTGTAGGCCTCTTTCCATCACTCCTTTGATAACTCTGCAATACTGCTAATATCACATTATTTTAGTCTGAAGACCCTTGTGCAGGACAGATAAATGTTGATGCTCCTAGAGCACATGTAGAAGGTACAAGTGTATGGAACCAAATCCTGATTATTGTCTTGGGTTCCTTCCAAATTGTCCTGGGCTTGTTTGAAAGTGCAGACCAGCTATTAAGAGATTCCCTCTTTGCAGGACTTCCCAAAATATTTTGCAGCATTCATACAATGCCATTGTCTTCCAAATACCAGTCTCTATATTTCTAAATTTAATCTGGATTTACCTCTTCAGGGGAAATACAATTGTTCTCTCTCTGTTTCCAATTTCCCATTTGTGATATCTCAGTGCCCCCATTTACAATATTAAACCCCCACCTGGAAGCACCTAAGGTGAGCAATGGGGACAAACAGGAGGCCTTGGTCCTCCACTGGAAGAAGCATGGGCCTCTTTTTGAGTTGACCAAAAACCAGAAGTAGGAGCTGTACCAGGAGAAAGCCTTGGGTTGCATCAAAGATTCAGACATGAACTTTTGAGACACTGACAGCCCTTACTTTCTAAAATTAAACATCCCAGGGCACAAGCTGGTCTTATATGCACACACTGGAAGACCTTTTTACCCTAATCCATGGTGTGTGGGAGTTGGTTGTGGGTTTGTAGTGAGAGCAGGACTCTGCACATGTTTGGAGTCACTCTCTTTTTTCAGATAAAATTGCTTGTGTGTAAACAACCATAGTTGCAATCTCTATGTTACTTGTCATAGGGGTGCCACACCTCCAGCTGAGGGAGGAGGGAGGCATAAGATCGGAGTGTGAAAGTGAGAGAGGTGGTTGTGAGTTGACTGAAAGCACCTTGGTGTGCCAGGCCTTTGGGCATCTGATGTGCAACAGCCGATTTCCTGCCTTGTAATATTGCTGTTTTACATCCGCTTATGCTCTGCTTTATAAGAAAAACCAATGTAACAAAGACACCTTAAGTCCTCCAGTATGTGCATCCAAAGGAAGCTAAACTCAATCTTGCTGCCCCTGAAACATTTCACTGTTCAGGAGAGTGGGCAGCATGCAACAGGGGCTTTGGCCACTTTCATCAGGAGCAAAGGGAAAAGGAGACCACATGGGCAAACCACTTACCCTGCACGAGGCAACCATGATGACAAAGCACGCCTAGGGCTAATGCACATTTGTTTTTGCACACATCTCTGTATTGTAATTAGCAGGGGCAATTGCCCCTTTTCAAAAGCTTGAGTCACATGGTCACAGCTGTCACCAGTGGAGAAAAGACTTGAGCCCTTTCCAGTTCCAGTTCCTCTCTTCCTTTGCCTTTTGCTCCAATTAAGTGTTTGTTTGCCTTTGGAGCATGGCAAGGTACTCTGAACTAGGAGCAGCTATTATATAAGGAGGCTGGGTCTGAAACACATTCAAAGCAAGGCATCACTCCCAATCTGTTCCTGGAGCTCTGCTGTTTTTTTTCTTTTTCTGTTTACTGCTGTTTGCCTTTGTAGCTTTCCTCTGATGTTCCAGTACAAAGCAACGTTCTAAATTCCCGCCAGCTCCACCAGGAGAGTGAGAGATGTGACCAATATTATCCTCCTCCAGCTGACCTCCCCACCACTTGGGATCCACCGCCTCCACTGCATTTTGGGCACTGGCTCGCCTAATTTAGGAATGTGCAGCAGTTCCCCTGCATCCCACAGAAAGTGGCCGCTGTTCCTCACCACCTTCACTTTCTGTTTTTCTTATCTTGCTCTTGTCAATAGTTGCATAGGGAGAAAAAAAAAATCTGGGGTGACCAGTTGAGAATTTCCAGCTGCTGAAATTGTAAGAATTACAGTCTGTTCTCATCTTTCTGCTGCTGATCCTGTAGCACTTGTTTAGTGGTTCCTTATGTAGGAAGCTGCCTTAAAACTGAGTCAGACCATTGGTCTGTCTAGTTCAGGGGTTGCCAACATGTTTGGGCCTGTGGGCACATTTTCAAATTGGAGAGACTGTCATGGGCACTCCACATTCACATAGACTACAACATAGTCTATTAACTACATTATAATACTTAAAAGCTGAATTTCAGTAGGTGGGGAGGGTACTCTTTTAGCCTTAGTGAAGGCCTCTGCTGGTACACATGTCTCCACAGGAGTGGCATTGGCAAACCCTGATCTAACTCATTATGGCTGCCAGCTGTATCTGAAGATGCCAAGACTGCCAGCTGGATCTTTTGAGTGCAAACCATGTGCTCTACCACTGAGCCCATGACCTTTCTTGTTCTTGAGTGTTGTAGCATAAAATTCTAAAATATTTTCCATTTCACTTTTAACTGCTTTGGATGGCTGCTTACCACTCCATGAAGCTGATAAAACAGGTTGTTTACTATGAGGGTTCATGACACAGGAAAGCACTTGTGGTACATTTTCTCCTGTGGCAGCTCCAAATAAATGCATGGCAGACACTATTGTGAGAGTGTCGTTTTTCTCTTGTACATTTCCATTTCATTTCCACACTGTTGGTGCAGGAAAACTTCTCAGTGGATTGTGCCCTTAGTTTCAAAAGCTGTGATCCTATGCTTTAAGCTCTGTTGAAAGCAGCAGAACTTACTTTTGAGTAGACATACCTTAAGAGTTCTTGTTCTGTTTCTGCTTCAGCTTGACAGAATTTTCTGGAAACTCCAATATAGTACTATTTCTCAAAACTTAATAATTACAATATTTGGAGAGAACCTTTAGGCTCCCAGCTTTGCTCCGAAAATAAAACAGTTCCGCTCCACTGTCTTTTACTAAGAAACTGAAGAAAGTTGTCTTATAAGAACATAAAAAGAGCCCGGCAGGATCAGGCCACTTGTTCTCCCAGTGACCAACCAGATGCATATGGGAAGCTCACAGGCAGAAGCTGAGTGGAAAAGCATTCTCCCACACCAGCAACAATAACTCAGAATCTGTTTTGTTTAGGTTAGCGTGAATATCCATCTCTACTGGAGACCTCTCTTTCGTAAATGCATCTCTGTCATTTGCTCTGAAAAAAAGCAGTTATTAAAGGACAACAGGCTCCTGAGTTTCAACAAAGCTTGCCATTAGCATACTGGAAGCAGTCTTCCCTCCCATACAGAGGCTCATGTGCCAATGAATTTGTCCTTTGGAATCCTCCTTCAATAGTTGCTGACCACTGTCAAGCGTCACAACCGGAGCCTACGGTATTTCGGAATCTAGGCTATGGTTAATAAACCTAATGGCAGAAACACTGCTTTGCTTAATCTCCTAGCTTCCCCTTAAGAAATAATGCTTTGTGAGCTTTTGTCCACCAAGGGATTGCATCCATGTTTCTAAAATAATGTGGTTTTCCTTAAGCAATAAAATCCTTACAATGTGGGGTTGGGGAAATGCTAATAGTCCCAAATGTATGTTTCTCACCATCTTGGCATAAGGAAGTCCTAAGCAGAAGTACACTAGGTGGCACCCTACTCCATGTCTTGAGGCATAACACCACCAAGAACAGAGATCTGAAGGTTTGACTGAAAATCTTCAGACCCCAGCATCTAACTAGGAGAGCAGTTGCATATAACAGGTAACAATGAGACAAACATACAGAGAATTGTTAATTTGTATAAATTAAAATGGCTACATTAATGTCAATATTGAAACCATGCTGCCCCCACCCCAATTTGATTTAATACTGTGACCTTATCTTTTTGCCTGATAGGTTTGAAAAGTTTTAGGGCCTTGCATAGACATATATTTTGATACGATTATGTAAAATAATTGGATATTTACATAACAGATGTCTCCTCCATGTTTCAGTGTTTGATAAAACTATAATTATTTTAGAAAATAATAAAAATTTTCAGGTTGTGCATTTTTAATAATGACATTATGGGAAGAATCTGACATTGTTACCTGGATGGGGGCAGAAGCAAAGAGCCTTAGTGTCAGTACCTAGGCTGGTATGGGCAAGTCAGGGCCCACCAGAGGTGACAATTCTTGCTGCACTCTCTTCTTCTTCTTCTTCTTCTTCTTCTTCTTCTTCTTCTTCTTCTTCTTCTATTGTCATGGATCTGGCAGCTGGGTATGTACACAGTTACAAACACTCATTTTACCATTTTCACTTAAAAGATATATTATCATTTTCTGTAACACAATAGTGCTTATTCCTAAGTAAATGTGTTTTTAGTATCAGTCCAACTGGCAGATACAAACTCCATTTTATTCCTAAAGTAATGATGGCGCAAAAGGGACCCAGGTGGCGCTGTGGGTTAAACCACAGAGTCTAGGGCTTGCTGATCAGAAGGTCGGCGGTTCGAATCCCTGCCACGGGGTGAGCTCCCGTTGCTCGGTCCCAGCTCCTGCCTACCTAGCAGTTCGAAAGCACATTAAAGTGCAAGTAGATAAATAGGGACCGCTCCAGCGGGAAGGTAAACGGCGTTTCCGTGTGCTGCTCTGGTTTGCCAGAAGCGGCTTTGTCATGCTGGCCACATGACCCGGAAGCTGTCTGTGGACAAACGCCGGCTCCCTTGGCCTATAGAGCGAGATGAGCGCCGCAACCCCAGAGTCGGACACGACTGGACCTGATGGTCAGGGGTCCCTTTACCTTTACCTTAATGATGACGCTATGAGTTAAGTTAGTTTAAACTTATGCTCAGAGTGTTTACTTTTAATTGGGTCTGGCAAAGTGTAACTCTTAAGAGTGTAGTAGCATTGACTGGGTTGCCTCAGCCAATCTGGGCAGCTTCCAGTAGAATATAAATAACACATGATATATCAGACAATAAAAGCTTCCCAATACAGGACTGCCTTCAGATGTCTATGGAAGGTTATATAATTGTTTATCTCTGCCATCTGACTGGAGAGTGTTCCACTGGATGGGTGCCACTACCAAGAAGGCCCTCTGCCTGGTTCCCTGTAACTTCACTTCTCACAATGAGGGAACCGGAGCTGGAGCTAAATGATGGGAGTGGAGATGCTCCAGGTATACAGGGCTAAAGCCATTTAGGGCTTTAAATGTCAGGGAATAGAGAAGAGGATTGTTAATTGTGTGCTTCACAACTGAAGTAACAGAGATGGTGGTCTAAACACCATTAAGTCCTAGCTGCAACAGTGTGAGCCAACACCTTGAATTGGATTCAGTAGTGGACCAAGAGCCCATATAGATAAGGTGTGTTTCATATGCCTTTTCTCAGCTAGTAAACTTATTACTGTATTTTGTACTCGTTCTAGTTTCTTAAAAATCTTCAAGGACCACCTCAGAGACAGACCATAGCTCAGTGGTAGAGCACATGTTTTGCATGCAAAAGGTCCCAGGTTCAATCCCCAACATCTTTAGGTAGTGCTGAGAATGTTCCCAGTCTGAAACCCTGGAGAGCAGTCACTAGTCAATGTCAACAATACTAGCATGGCAGCTTCCAGTGTTCATTTCTCCACCCCTAAACAAGAGTACTGGCCCACCACATCCAGGCTAGTTTGACTGGCTTGCTATTGGCAGTCTCAGGGGGACCCCCATGCTCACAGAAGTACAATAGCATTTCAGAAGAAAATTTACAGAGGGAGACACCCCCCTCCAAAAAACAAAAACAAAAACCACAACATAGTTCTCAGCATACTCAGTAGGCAAGGACTTCTGGCTGACTATTGAAGGCAAGGTAGAATGGAAAATGGAGAAAGGAATTGGAATGGAGTATCCTGCAAAGGGGCATGGCTGCCTCCCTGGAACCCTGAACAAAAACGCTCCACATTTCATAGCACAGGTCTCTCTTGTACTGCCTACTAGTCATTCTCGAGGGTTGCTAGCTAACAGTCTGTGAGTAGAGAAAATAGCCCCTGCTGGTGTTAAACTTCATATAAAGGTTTCTGTTTCCTTTTGTAAGCAGAGCCAAAGGTGCTCTGCAGCTGGCAAATATCCTTGCCTGCTAACCTGGAGGATCAAAGGTCCAGACTTTTGGGGCCCTGTGCCTGACACCAAAAACTCTCTTCTAGACCCAAACCATGCTTCTGTTCTTTGCTAATCCAAGCACTAGGATGTGGAGCTAAGCAAAACACCAAAGCGTTCCAAAATACAGATGTTGAAAAGCAACAGCATTTGGTCTGGTGGTTGCTGCTGCTGCTGCTTTCCTCCAGGAGCACTCAAAATACTGGACTTCTGTTCCTTGATGTTTGAGCAGTTTAAATTAGACCCCAAGGAGTAGTGGGTGGGAGAGGATAACACTATTCCTGCAAAGACGATGACTGCATTAAACATCAATTTCCTTGTATTTTTCTTTTACTTGGATCCAAGTAGATCTGGCATGCTTAAAAAAAAGTTCAGACATCCTTCAGTAATTTCAGCTCTTTGAAACTGGCCAAAGTTTCAAAAAGCTTGTCACTGGGCCTCTGCCTGCTTCCTGGAGGTCCTCCACCTCTCCTCAACTCTTGCTGCCAAGCCCTTGCATTTTTCACAGCAGGACCAAAAACCTCAAGTTTCACAAGTGGGCTTCTCCCCCATCCCTGGCATATTGATATTCATTTGGAAGCTGTAATTAATTAGGCTCTGTTGCCCTTTCACCCCTCTAAGCCCCTTGTGCTGCTTTGGCCCTGCTGTTTGAAACTCTGCAGTGTCAGCACATTCCAGCAAAAGCTGTTTTGAGTGAGGGCCTCTGGAAAAAGGGAAACCCCTTTAAATTCCAGCACTTGTATATTCCTTGAGGGCCTTGGTCTCAAACACCTTTCAAAAGTTGCCCAGTGTATTAATTTAGGAAAAGAGAGGGACATTAAATCTAGCCTCCTTTCATTCTCCCTCTTCTGCCTAGTGCTGGCTGCACACTTTAACTCCAAAGTTTGTTTTTCACATAAGTTACTGGTTTTAGAGGAAATATGCAGTGATGGAAATGACTTCTGTTTTAGGATTTAGACATTTTTCTTTTAGATACAGATATAACTATTAAAAACTATAAAACTTCAAAATAAAAAGGGTAAGGATGTCAGAAACCAAATACAGTATGCAAAATTGCCTCCAACCAAATAAAACATACCAGTATCTCTAAGATTCATACATGGACTGTGACACCAATTTCTACAATGACTAATATTGGTGCAATTTTACCTCTCCCAGTGCCTTGTATAAAGCTAGTGGGGGGAAATTTGTGCCAGACAGTTTAGAGGGTCAGACTACCCAACTTTCTGCTTGGAAAAAGCCTCAATTATTAACAACTCCATTAGAACCTGACTGAATATGAGGCAGTTTATGAAGACTATGTACACCAGAAGCAAAGGCACATATACAATTGAAGCATATGTACTTAACTGGGTATACATTAAAAAAAATGTTGACTGGATCTTCCAGACCTTTCAACAATTTTGATTTAGGCTTTGAGTGGATATGAAATAGCAAAATTGACTGTGTTTGTCAAAGCGAAACAAATGCTATTAGGCTGCTCAGGAAATACTTTGGGGTTGCTTTGGTTTGGCAATGCAAATAGGTGTAAGATTTCAATCTAGGATGGGCTGGGTTTATATTTCTTTTTCCACAGCTCTGTGTCAGCTCTCTGGCTCTGCCAGAACCCAGAGTAACCATACAAATACTTGCATATCCTGCTCTCAGTTTACAGGTACATTTAGTTGGAACTGAATTGCTAAGGAGGTACTTTCTTTTGGGAGGGCCATTTGGCAGAAGGATCAGACGTTCTATCTAGGAACATATGGAAATATGTATATGACCCATGCCCACTTTCACACAAGTGGGTTCTTGTTCTCTCTCTCTCTCTCTCTCTCTCTCTCACACACACACACACACACAGACAGACAGACAGACAAACACGTCACTTTCACAAATATCACTTAAAGCACACTCACCAAAAATCCTGGTAATTAGTTTATTAAGGGTGCTGTGATTTGTAGGTATGTCAAGTGTGTGATGCAATTTTTACTGGGGTTCAATGTGTATCTGGAAAGAGTTAAATGCTCTGTTTCCCTTCCGTGCTTTTGTAATGTTAGTCCCTTGCCCCCCACTGGTAAAAAAACAACAACCCATAAAGGTAATGTTATTTAGTAGGGAACATTTGAAGTAATAGAGCTGAATCCTAGAGAGGCATATCTCTAGTGGTGGTAACTGGCCAGAATAAACCACCTACACCTGGGGGAAATTGCTAATCAATTTCATTTAGTTTAAAAAGCTGGATTGTTTCAACTCTAGAAAGAAAACTGAAGAAGGAGAATGCAAGAGGGGGTATTTTGTGGATGATGTTGTGGATCTGTCCTCTAAACAGTAAGTAAGCCAAGTGTGACTCTTCTGGTGTGGAAGCAGCCACAGAAAGTGGCTGAGAAATTGATTTACTCTTGATAGGGCCCTAACACACTAGCTCTGTTGAGGACAGTGTGGCAGCTCTGGAGGAAAAGGGAAATACAGCAAGCTACCTCAATTCTATCCCATTACTTTTGTCTGATTTTTCCCTGCTGCAGAGAAGCTGAGCCCTGACCCTATCACAAAGGTTCTAAGCAGTGGTGTTTTTTTTCTTTTAAAAAAATGTTTAGGGGTACTCTCATTTTGACAAAGGAAAATCACCATTTTATAGTTCAAATTGGGGAAAATAAAGACAACTTTGGGCAGTCCTCCCCCAAAAAGCTCACAATCTCCCCCCATTTTATTAAATTTGAGTCCCTAAAAATAGGGGGTGTCTTATAGATGGGAGCGTGTTATACACGGAAAAATACATTTTAAGTATTCTGTTTGAGGCCTACAAGGCCTGCATTTGGCCTAGTGAGTGCTTGTGTTGGAGGTAGTCTGTTAGTCTTCAGCCTGGAAGTAATATCAGCTGCTTTATCTGATCTTGATGAGCCCCGCCTGTGTTTTTAACCCTATGCTAGTGAAATATACTCGGAGTCAAGTTCCTAGTAGACACTTTTCCCGCTTCACCTTGAGGCCCACCGTCTGGAAACGGTGCAGGATGGTGCAAAGGCGGTCTTCGAACTCCTCTGGCATGGGCCCGGCAATAGGCACATCATCAAAGGAGGGGGTGACGCCAGGAGTCCCTTTAAGGAGAGAGTCCATTAGATTCTGGAATATGCCTGGTGCCACGCTGATGCTGAATTGCAGCCGCTTTACCCTGAACGCTCCTCTGTGCGTCACAATTGTCTGTGCCTCTGCTGTGGCCTTGTCCACTGGCAACTGCTGATAGGCTTGGGCCAAGTCCAGCTTGCCAAAAAATTCTTGACCCAGCCAGGGTGGCGAGGACATGGCTGACCACTGGCACTGGGTATACGTGGGCCATGAGGGCCTTGTTTATGGTACATTTGTAGTCTGCACAAATGCGGACCGAACCATTAGGCTTGATGGGTGTGACTATCGGGGTTTCCCAGGGGGCATTAGGCACCCGCTCCAGCACTCCTTGCTCCACGAGCTGGTCCAATTCCTTGTCTATGCGGGGTTTCAGGGCGAACGGGACCCAGTGGGCCTTGAGCCTGATGGGTCATATAGTGTCTAGCTGTAGGGCAATGGGGTGTATATCGTCCTAATGCCCCATCAAAAACTCCCAGAAACTCTTTGCATATGGCGTCCACGTCCACTTGTAAGCTAGTGTGGTTCACTCCGGTGATGGCTAGCCCCAGTGGTCCAAACAATGCCAATCCCAGTAACCTAACGTAGGGGCCCTTGCCCACAAGCAAGTCCAATTTCCACTTCCGCCCTCGATATTGCACCCTGAAGGTCCCCACCCCCATTGTGGGGACCTTACATTTCTGGAAGTCCTGGAGGGTGAAAGGGGGCGGTCTGAGTTTGGGACCCCTGTTAGGACACAGTTCCCTTAAGGTCCATGCCGAGATTATGGATAGTGTTGAACCCGTGTCAAGCTCCATGCGGCACAAGGCCCCCTCTATTTGCACCTCTACGTAAATTTTCTCTGTGTTGGAATGGGGCAATTGGTATACCTGGCAGTCTGTGATCTCTGTCGAGTTGCCTTGGTGCATTGGGCCCTGGGGCTCTTGGGTCGGTCATCTGATGCCTGGCGTCAGGTGGGCCGAGCCCGACACACCTGGGCGATGTGTCCCGATTTTCTGCACTGCCTGCACTCTGTTGCGGAAATGGCAGGTCCTACTCTTGTGGCTCTCCCTGCAGCTTGCACAGTTACCTCCTTCTGGTCGAGGCAGCTGTGGTGTGTGCACTGCTTGAGTGCGCTGCTGCACTTAATGAATGCACCTCCTCCCTGTCAGATTCTGAGTCATCGGTGAGGTCTTCGTGGTGCACCCTCAGTTGGGACAGCAGGCTCGGCCATGCTTCTTGCGCCGACCTCTCAGCGGCTTTGGTTGCCAGGGCCTCCTCCAGAGCGACCTGGAATGTTAGGTCCTTCTTGGCATAGAGGCGTTGTTGCAGCTTCTCGTCCCTCAGGCCACCGACAAGGCGGTCACAAAGCATGTTCTCCAACTCTGAGAAGTTGCAGAACTGGGCAGCTTGGTGGAGGGAGGTCACAAACCCGGTTATGGTTTCCCCGGGGGCTTGCCACTTTGTGTAGAAGGCATTTCGGCAATCTACCACCGAGGGTTGCAGTGAGAAGTGCCCCTTCAGCTGTTCCATTATTGTTTTGTAAGAAACGGTAATGATGTCTTCAGGCGCAAGGAGAGCCTGGGCGATTTTGAATGTCTCTTCTCCGCAGATGTTGAAGAATGTCGCCCTCTTCTTCGCATCATTGGTGATCTCTTTAGCTTCTAGGAGGAAGTTGAAACAGGTGGCATATCCTTCCCAGTCTCCTGATGCTGGGTTGAACAGCAAGAAGCTGCTGTCGGTTGCCATTCTGAGTTCCTTGGGTCCCGGAGCTGAAGCCTGGATGCACGGTGCGATGCAGCGGTGCAGCAGGTGGCGGTGCTGGGGTGTTGTGCATGGCGGTCAGCTCAGCGGGATCCCACCTTTGTCGCCAGTGAAATATACTTGGGAGTCGAGTGTGAACTTCATGCTCTTTATTCAGCTCGTAGTAGCAATGAATGAAACTTTCCCCAAAATGTTTGCTCTATATAGATTATTTACACAATGGGCCCCGCATGATTGGCCAATTCCGGGCTGCTCCTGTAGGCCAATCAGTTCGCTGATTCACTTCCACCTGGAGCTGGATTGGGTGGCTCCTGCGGACCAATCAGACTGCTGCATTCTGGATCCTATTGTTCTAGGATTCAGCTCAGTACATAACAGCTAGTTTGCTGTAGGGTCATCGTGTCTGCCCAGTCTTCTCTGCCATACATATGATTCAGGCTCCCAGTAAAAGTGACTGAGTGATATACTGGCCAAGTTAAGAGTATAACAATATCAGTGAAGACAAAGTTGGATTATGCTTGATTCCCTGTCTGTGAGAGCGAAGGTGGTTATTATTTTTTATGTTGGCATTTATTCCGTATTTTGTTTTGTTTTTAAATCATGTCCTGCCCTTCAAAAAAAACCCCAGTAATGCTAGTTTATAATGTTCAATTAAAATAATGTTGCACACCATCCCAATCTCAGAGCAATACGAGATTCCAGGGAATAGGAATGAGGGACAGTGGAGACTATGGTGTCTTTATGATATATGATTTATTTACACATATATACAGCTGGAGCCTACAATGGAGGGCCTCACAGCATTAACACCCCAAGAAGGTCTTGCTTCTCCCATAGCCACAGCCTTAGATCCCAGCAGAAATTGGGCAGGGCTCTGTCTCTCAGCTGTCCAGTCTGCTTCTTTCCTTCTAGTTCACACACCTCAACTCTGATTTTTTGTCTTTCTAATTGACAGCAGGTTGAAGTTGGGGCTCACTCATTTGTCCTCAGGCCCAAAGCCATTTCATCTGTTACAGCCTAACTCCCCTAAAGGTATACAGCCTAACTCCCCTGAACTCACAACAATTACATTAAAGTACTAAAAACGCAACAATAAAAAATGAAACAGCAGACAGTGCAGATCCAGAGCTGAAAGATTTTTAAGAGGCCTGGAGGAAGAGGGAAAGTATTCACCTGGTGCAGAAAAGATAACCAAGTAGGCGCCAGGCAAGCTTCCCTAGGGAGAGAACTTTCCATCTGCAGGCACCATTGGGTAGATGTTGTGCCAAAACAGGGAGGTTAGGATCAGATAGCTAAGAGCTTTTTCTTCTTCTAGGCTGTCTCCCAACCTTCTGCTCCTGTTGAATGCCAAGTCTAGTTCTTACCAAAACAAAAACAAAAAATCCAACCCCCCAAACTACGAACACCTGTGATTTAATTATGGATTAAAAGACTGATTTCTTGTTTTACACACACCCATTGCTGTGTGAAGCATGGGACATGTTTGTAATATTTAATCTTTCTAGGTGGCTATGAGGTTTTGTGATTGGTTTTTATTGCATGTTAATGTTTTGTTGCCCTGTTCCATTGTGTGTCATGAGCTGCTTTGGGAGGCGTAATAAACAAAAACAAAACCTGGATGTGAAATGTCAAGGAACAGTGAGATATGGCTACCTGATAGAGGGAAGGCACTCTTCTTGTGCTTCCAGACATACTTTCCTGATGGTTGAATGTTTAGAAGCTGAACCCTGACATTTTGCATATGTTCTGCTGGAGCTGAGACTGGCTGATATTAACATCTGGAAATATAAATTAAAATGAGGTAGCCATCTCTACAGAATAAGTTAAATGTCTTTTATTAGGACCAACCAATGTTTGCAAAGCACTATATAAGCTTCTAGGTAATGCAGAACTCTTCCTTGGACTGGATGACCAAGAAAGATTTTTAAAGATCAAAATTGCATATTTTAAATGTTGGCTGGTCTAGTAGAATAAAATTCCCAGACACAATAACATAACATGTAAAAACCAATCAATTTTCACAAGCCAGCGTGTGATACAGTAACTACTAGGTAATATTACCAAGTTTTCTTCATTCGAGCGTTCTCAGAGTTATTAAGTAACTAAGTTCTAATTTAATGGAACACCGAAATCTTATGTCTGTCTGTGTCTGCCTAAGGCTGCAATCCTGTATGCAATGTACACACTTAAACTTGAAGTAAAATCTAGTGAACATGTATAGACATGAATAGGATTGCACTATAGGTTTGCAAGGACATCCATCCCAAGACTGGAAGAATCCATAGACAAATATAAGCAAGGCCTTGTTGTTGTTCAGTTGTTCAGTCGTGTCCGACTCTTCGTGACCCCATGGACCAGAGCACGCCAGGCACCCCTATCCTCCACTGCTCCCGCAGTTTAGCCAAACTCATGCTAAAGACAAAGACAAAGACAACAAGCAAGGCCTACACTCTGCTTTTGCTTGGAAACATATATGCCTGCCTGCCTGACCAATTATCCTTGGAAGAGTTCTGCGTCACTTGAAAGCTTACGTACTGCGTAATGAAGACTGGTAGAGATTACTAAAAACGTAAAATGTCTGTTATAAATGACTGCACAGTTAGGTGTGTTATGACTCTTCAAAAAAAAAAAAAAGTTCATGTAAGTTCCTAGAACATTTAGAAGTTGTGATGTGAAAATGGGTTTATGGTTGTTGTGTACAAATAGAATGAAGCAAAATAAATGAATTAATAAAATAATAACAGTGGTTGCTGAAAACTGCAGATTTGTTTCTCCTTTCCTTCCCCCTCCCCTGCTCTTGCTTGGAAACAGGTTCTAATTAAGGCACCGTTTGTTAGATGAGTTTATTTTCCAATTCCAGAGCCAAAAGATGAGAGAGAGAGTTGTGTTACTTCATGGAAAGTGAGGAATAGCAAAAACTTTTCTGACTAGAATCCAATATCCCTCTCCTCCCTCCTCCTCTTCCAGTTTCTATAATCTCTTCGGCACTGGTTTTGGGGGCTGCTAATTTAACATGATGGAACAGATTCACAAAGGAAACAGAAAGCCATCAATGTTCAAAGCGCTTTCTTTCTTTCTTTCTTTCTTTCTTTCTTTCTTTCTTTCTTTCTTTCTTGTATGTAGTGTGCATAAAGGTTTGTGTTCCCTGCCAGTGGTTCTATATCCCCATTCATGTAGTAAGCAAACCTCAGATTGGGACCTAATCCCAGCTATGTAAATCTAAGTGATTTGCAGAAGTGAGTTTATGACCTCAGTTCCTCCTTCAGCTAATTTCCTGAATTTTCCAAATGATCAGATTGGAAGCGGCACTCCTTAAATCACTTGTTTCTGGTTAGCCTGACACCCTGCATCTCTACATCAGTATCTCCACTACACCAATACTTCTTCACACCCTTGGGTGCTACCTTACAATTGGGGCTTCACTCCTCTCAATAGCAACTAGCCTCCACCAGAGGGCATTATGTCAACTCAAGAAAATATCCTGTTTTGTTTCTACTCAAATTCTCCCTGCCAATGGTACCTTAAAGGTGATCCTTTGTCTGGACATCATATGAATGGTAAAGTGTGTACTGAAACAGCACAATGTGTTGCTGGTGGAAGGGTGAATTTTAGTGGAGTAATAGGAGTATATTACAGTGGGAGCAGGGACAGAGTTGACATGGTCAGGCTGGACTTAGAGATGCCCTGGGCTGAACTGGTTTTTTCCCCTCTAACAAAATATCCATCCACCCAAAATACAGACTGGCATAGCTTTGACACAGCAGGCTACACCTGAACCATGGCAACTTATCAGGCCTGCCTTGGCACAGAAGATGGGGAATTGGGCAACGCTTGACAGCCAACTGGAATGCAAACTGCTTATATTGCGATTTTGCCTGGGGGGAAAGGCCTGTGTTTTAACTAAATAGCAAATGGGGAATTTTGTGGGAGGCAGTGCTGCAGATTAGTTCCAGATGTCCCCAGTGACGTATGGATATATGTGTGCGTCTCTTCTCTTGTTGCATTTGCTTAGCAGCTGTGGCTTGACATTGCTTTCAGTCCAAAGCCAACATCCGTGTGGAGGGGCTTTGGGTATCTCATTCCTTTGCCTGGTTACTTGCAGCATAGAAGTCCCATAGTAGTTCCTCTCCATCTTTCTCCTTTCTCTCTCCTCTCCTCCTGCTCTCTCTCTTTCCCATCCGCACCCCCACCTCTTGTTGCTGGCATCACTACAAGTCTCATTTCCTGCTTGCCAGAACGAAAGTCAAAACTATTCAGGATGCGAATGGAGGGTAGGTGTGTAGCTTTTACTGGCCCACCCTGAGGAGGCTCCCTGTCCTCACCCACTGTATGCCGGGCAGCTTTATATATACAGGTGCAAAGTCTTCCCAGAATGCCAAGTGGCTGCCAAGAGTGCTGTGGAAAATAGTACCAACAATTATCCTTCTGTAAAGGAGGGAAGACAGAGAGGCTGGGAGCCTAAAAGATCAGAAGATGATGGGCTAAGTTTGGCTTGAAGCCAATAGGTCTCCATGGCTTTTCTTGGCCTCTAGTGCTTGGGGGCAAAGGGGAGAATCTTCATGTTTTATTATAGACTGGAAGGATGAACCTTCCATTATTTTGTGGGCTCCCACCCAACTGCCATCCCAAAGCATTACCGGTATATTGTCACAGACCACGGTATAACCACAATAAACTGAGAATACCAGTGACTGAAATATTACGAGGATACAGCAATGTTGCTGTTTGTATGATACTGTATTGCCCTAGATTGAGGTGGCTGTATGAGCTGTTGTAAATTATGCTTAATGCTGCCCGAGATTTTTTGTAGGCTGGATGTTTGCTTTGCAACAAATGGTTGGCTTGGGATTAGTTGTGCTATCTGTATGGGTGGTGGGAATGTTTGAGAGTAAGGTTTGTGTGTGGAAGATTGCTAAGAATGCATTTGTAGCAGGGTATGGTGTGTGTGTGTGTGTGTGTGCGTGCAACTTCTATTTCATTTATTTTGTTTTGTTTCTAATGATGCTGTTTCTGTGAAGTTTTTTAAAATTATTATTATCTATTTTTTATGTTTAAAATAACATTTTGTTATCCCATTAATCATTCTGCTTTAATAGAGTATTTTCTATTTGACCTTCATTTTTCATGTTTTCATATTTTTAAATATTCTATTTGATGTTTTAAGAGAGATTTGAAACTGCTTTGAGCTGTTTTTTAAATATAAAGTGAAATAGAAATGAATTAAATAAATAAAAATAATTTTGTTGAACAGGGAAGGGGGGGAGGAGACAGAGATGCCATATTTGTTGAAAGAATTCTATGCTAATGATTTATTCTCTCTGTAACAGAAAGCCAGTCTTGCACTCTGTGTGGACAGTGTTAGGTGCCAGTGGGCTTCCTCCTAAGAAAAACAGCCCCATCATTTCAAAATGGGGGAGGAGGGCATTGATAGGTATTTTAAAAACTTCAGGCACTCGTCTGTGACTTGCCTTAGTACAGCCTTCCCCAATCTGATGCCTTCTAGACATACATCTGGGTGGGAGAAGTGCTGATTGAGGCTGATGGGAGCTGTAGTCCAAAATGTCTGGAATGCACCAGAAGGCTGTCTTAGTATAGGCAGCATACGTAGACAAGCCAGGATCTGTGAATGCCTGGATCTGACACCTATGCAGCCCACCCACACTCCTCATTTGGCAGAGGATTATTGGCTGCTGCAAGCAATGATTCTGGCTGGCTTGATGGTATGTTTCCACCATCTTCACTGAGCCAATAAAGATTTATCTTTTCTAGGAATATGGGGTGGTGGGAGGCATGGAAGCCCTGGATGAATCACAGAAGGAATGAAAGGAGCTCAACTCCCCAGACACCATGGATTCAAAGGACAGGAGAAGTATAAAATTCTACATGGGAAGGAACAGCACATGTGGAATATTATTCTCTTTGCCTGCCCCCACCTTGCAACAGTGTAGGACACTTGAGGAATATAGGAATATGGGGTTGGTTGGTTGGTTGGTTGGTTGGTTGCTGGCTTTCTAGACATTTTCTTTTCCTTGTTTTCCATTCTTTTCCCTGCCGTTGGAATCAACATTTGTTGCTCTTTGCTAAGCTCTACAACCCAGAAGCAGCAGAGCTTTTCTTTTCTTTCTTTTCTGGCATCAGAAAAATTGTGAGGGGAGAGAGGGTTTTTTATTATTAAAAAAAAAAACCTCGTCCCACAGCACCATACACCAGATCCAAATTGAATCTCCAGTAAACCAGCTGGCCTCTTACTTGGCATAGCAGCTGTGCTAGAGTGAGCCCTTATTTATCAATGGGTTTATAGTACATGCATAAATTCTATCCTGTGTAGTTACTTCCATCAGAATTCACAGTACAAGGCTCACCTCAGATAAGTTAAAGCATCAGAGGCATTCTCCTGGTCTTGCTCATTGAGAATGCATTGTCATCCTTGTGTATATCAAAATAACCTCCAGTTTTGAACCTGTTGTGCAGAAACAGGGAAGTTTTGAGATTTGGAGGATAAGTGTGTGTGTGTGTGTGTGTGTGTGTGTGTGTGTGTATCCCGCCCTTTTTCCAATCATTAAAACAACAAATCGAGCTCAAAGTCGGGAGTAGATTAAACAATACAGCAATAAAGAATCATAAAACATAAGTGACAGTGATTACAAAATTATATTGTGAGATTAGAATGACTAAAAGCTTGAGTAAATAACCAGGTTTTAACCTGATGGCTGCATGCCAATGAAGGTGATGCCAGGCAGATCTCAGAAGGGAGGGTGTTCCACAAGTGGGAGCTTTTCTAATTTTTGCTGCTGTTTTATTGTGCCCTCTCAACAGGAGAAAAACTATGTGAGTTTGGGACTGTGTCTGCCTCAGTGCCCCTTCATTGCATTGTCTTTAATTTTTTTGTAGAATGTCCATTTTATAGTTGGGGAAAAAGAGGAAAGAAGCAGAGAGCTGTTGATTTGCTCTTGTCAGCATTGTTGCATTGAGTATAGATAATCAGTGATGCCAAATATAAAGAAGAGTATTGATGTAGCTTTGGTAGTGAGTGAAGAAGCATATACATAACATGTTTATTGTACAGAAAATATTACTGTACAGATTTCCTTGAGAAAGTGGTGCATGGGACCTGCTGACTTGGAGGCTTTGTCTGACACCAGCCCCCAGAGGAATCTCTCTTTCTGCAGAATTATTTCCAGCATTTCCTTGCACACTGTTTCTCCATAAGGAAGAAGACTGCCTGTGAAATGCTACCCCTGAACTTTGAGCTACAATACAAGTGAGTCTGGTTAATAATTGCAGCCCAAAATGAGGCAAAGCACTTGAAATACTCAGAATACCCCTTAAGTGCCAATGGAGAGCTCAGTCACAATATCAGAAAAATATTGGAATGGCAATTTTTTTCTCGCCCCATATTTTACTTCCAAGGTGGAAACTGTTGGAGTATATTGCAGCAGAGTGAAGGAATAGCCTGAGATTGCTGGTTAAAATAATAAAAAGTAAGGTGTATTACTCTTGACAAACAAAGGTATTCTGAATTTAGGCTTACATGTAGTCATTGGGGAGTCATCGGGTTCAGAGAACCAGCACTAACACTGAAGGAGGAGAAGGAGGCAACTAAAGTTTGAGAAACAACCTACATATCAACAAGTAATTACTGAACAAGAAATCAGCAAGGGAAGAATAGGTTGCCTTTCTATCACACACTCCACCCCACCCACTGGTACAGGTAACTTATTAGACACATTGTTGCTTTACTCCCAACAGAAACAACCTTGTGCAAACTCCTGCAGTTAATTAATGGCAAGAACAAGCATCAGTTCTTGCTTGTTTGGGAATATGAGCATTGGGTGGAATTCGGCATCACACCAATACAGTTGTTGTGTCAGTGCAAGCATTTCTACTTGCCAGATGAAATGATGGGCATTTCAATTTGTTGTTCTGGGAGTTCTGAAGAGTGGATTTGCTGGAGGCATGGAGAGTAGGGTAGGGAGGAAAGCCCTGTCACACTAGCAGAAGTCTTGCATTGGCTTCCAGTAGCACACCAGGGTGGTTGAATGTGGACTACTGCGTGATGGGTGGGCACTATAAGGGCGAGTGAGAAAGTTTTGTTTGCATATAAAACGATGAGAAAGAATCTCTAAGGCTGCAATGCTGTACCCACTTACCTGGGTGTAAGTCCTTTTGAATTCATTGGGGCTTATTTATGAGTACAGTAGTTGTATATTGGATTGGATTGTTAGTCAGGTGCTGGTAGGCTTCAGGCTTGTGGGATCTGCTAGAACACCAAGTTCTACCAAACAGAAACACAAGCAAACTGGTGGCTTGGGTTGGAGCCAATTGCCTCACAAAATGTAGACTCGAATGACCCGTATATACAGGTACAGATCTACATATCAGTTTATTTCTAATTTAGAGAGGAAAAGCCTTCTGTTAAACAACAGAATCAGAAGTCCATGCTAATCTAACTACAGATCGACCGGCCTCCTTCCTATTCCTGACAGTGCCACCTTTTGGCAGCCTTTGAGTTATGATAATGCATATCTTCCTCACCAGCTTCAGAAAAGGGAAGTTGTGTGAGAGCGCTTTACCGTCAGGTCAAAGCAATTTGCCTGTCTTTTCTTTTTTCACATTCAAGCTCGAAATCATAGAAAATGATGGGATTTTTGTTGTTGTCTTTAATAAATAAAAGCAAGTTATTCTCTCTGATGACGGATGAAAAGGTGACAGGCTGTCTCCCTGGATGCTATTGCAGCTTCCCAAAATAACTCCAATCCTCAGCTAAATGAATGCTGCTAGACAACTCTTGGAAAGTGTGTTGGCATTGGCTGAACCCGCCACTCGCAAGAAGTGGCTGCTTCATCTCCCAAGTGTTGCTGCCCAGTTGTACTATTTTTAAAACAGGGAAAGCTCCTATCTGCGAATGGGACAATAGATGCAGCTGAAGGAGATGAGGGTGAGAGTCTCTGTGTGGGTTTCACTTTCTTTTAATAACCTGTGAAACAAACCCCCTGCTTGGTTACAAAGCCTGGATACCAGGCAGCCCTGCTGCATTATCCATAATCAGAATGCTAACAGCAGCAACCCACAGCATCCTGCCTGGTTTCTTTGGAATCATGCCCATGTCAGTGCACAGAGCTGCCCTGGGTGCCTTGCTTAATCAGAGCAAAATATATTGGTGGCAAAATGGAACAGAAATTTTAGGTAACAAATTCCAGTAGCCCCGATAGGAGGGAGTGGGAAGTGTGCGTAGAGGAGATGAGTTGTAGAAAAGTTTGAAAATGAAAATAAATGAAATCAGCAAAATTATTTATTGTGTGTGTGTGTGTGCGCGCGTGCACGCGTGCACACGAGCTGAACTTGGAACTGAGCTGTACTATCACATGATCAAATTTGGACTTGTGTCTGAATGGAGAGCCTGCCTAAATGTGCATTTATTAAACTTGCTATCCTGCTATATCCCACAGGCCGTGGGGATCATGAGAGACATATTTTTTCAATGAGCAAGATACAAGTGTGTTATTGCTTAATGGGAAAGTTTAGGGATTACTTAAACTGAAAACATGTGACCTCCCCATGGCGGACAAGCTCTTCTTACTTCTTGCCAACTTCCCCTTGGCTCTTTGCTTCCTCCACCTCTAATGCTATTGGGTAACTTGCTCTGATGGCATGAATAGCACTTGGCACGTTGAGGTGTAATAGCTCAACAAGGAGCCAATGCCAGCTGTGGCCTGTTAGGTCAACAATGGCAGCATGAGTTTAAATCCCAGGCCATAGTCTCATAGACGGCTTGGAAAAGACCAATTTTTGTTGGTGGGATTTAAACTCATGCCTCCATTTTTGGCCTAAGAAGCCACATCTGGCATTGGTTCCTTGATGACTCTCTTCTTAGGAAGGCTGATGGCCAGGTCCTCTTCCCACTTTGAACAACAGGTGGGGAGCAGCACTTTTGGATCTATGTAAGTCCCTTCCTGCACTTATAGTGATAGCTGTGATGCTTTTGGGCTTCATGTATGGAAGAACTGAGAGGAGCTGAGAGGAACTGTCAGGACAATTTGTGAAATTCTTTTCCTTTCTTGGAAGTTGCATGTAGGAGAGTGAAAGGCACAATAAGATTTCCATGTGCCCTTAAGTGTATTTCTTAACCAATTATTTATTGATGAGCAGAAACATCTTTTGAAGCCGCATCTAGGGGTTACATAACACCATCAGCAGATCACTTGCTAAAGAATTGCTATCACGCAACAGACTTTGGCTCTGTCATCTCTAGAGTCTTTACTTCACTTATTTACCAGTTAGGCAGATTGGATAGAGGAGGTGCTATGTGTTGGAAAAGCCACATCAGGCTTCATGGGCACTTCTAAGGAAGTGAAGGAGCTGTGTTCCTAATTCTTATAGAATCATTGATAAAGGTATTTCTAACACAAACATGTAAGAATGGTCAGAGAACCTACCACTCTCACAAGATCCATACACCGTAGGTGTGTTCGGTATTTTTTTTACTGTTGTGTTTTTTGCAAATGAAGAAATGAATCTAAGAGAAAGTGGCTTCTAAATTTTTCACAGTTGATTCAGGTTTCCATTTTAGAACAAGGACAGACAGTTCCAGTCACAAGTATACATACCCAATATGCTTATTGTTGTGTCTTGGGTTCGAGGAACAATAACTCCAGCGACACTTCTTCGTGAACAGCTGTTTATTGTAAGGTAACTAACAGGGCAGGACAAGACTGGGGAATAGGGGGCAGGGGAAGCTCTATTTAAAGGCACAATGGTACACAGAGAGGAAAGATACATTTAAGCGGGAACCAATAATATTCGAACTTTCCGGCGGGACCCAATCAGGCTGTGGATTGTGCTTGTACTCTTAAACTGACCAATGACATTACTCCACCCGGCTGACAGAATGTCTTAATTAATACACAACACTTATGGTATAAATAGCTCTTGAAATTGTGAATGAACTCGGTAAAACCAAGAGGAGCAAGAACAACCTTTCATGTGCTGCTAACACTTGCCTGAAACAATAACAATGGGCTGTTTACAGTACTTGAAATAATCACAACTAACATGGGACAAAATAGTTGGTAAAAGACCACAGGATGCCAGCTCCTTATCACAAGTCCAGTGAATTTTGCTTATCCTGGGTAATTTGACAACATTTCCCCTGCAAGTATTGGATTTCTAGTAGTGAACTGAGTAGAGGCATAGATGTATTTGTTTTGTAGTTATGGAGAGGGATACTAGATGAGGCACTGGCCTGGCTTGTACGTATTGCTAAGCCATGGTTTGTTTACCCCAACTATGGTTTATTTGACTGCACAAATGCAGCCCAGCAGACTAACCATGTTTCCCCCCCCCCTGCCAACAATCTACAATATTAAAACATGGCTAGCTGTTGACTTACAAATCATGGTTTGTTTGGTGTTTTGGCAAAGCCCAACAACCTTGCATAACTAAGTTGTTTTGGCATCCCACCCAGATACTTGTCAAGATACAAAGGTACAAGGCAAGAGCAGATTGAAAGCAAACTAAGCTTTAAGGAAACAAGTCATTGCTAGTTTGCTTGTCTGTGAAACAACCTGTGATTTGTTGAACAAGCCATGTTCGCAACAAACCGTGGCTTAGCATTTTGTGTAAATGGAGCTCTCTGAACTAGTAGATGATGCTAGGCCTGATGGATTAAGAGTCTTATATACTGGAAAGATACCTCAGGAATTCTGCCAGTGATGTTTGACCACTGCAGGGACAGGATTAGGCTTCAGATGGGAACGGAAGTACAAGTGAGCAAACCCCAGGGTTTCATGCTCCTGCATTATGTCCAAATAGTAACTGCCTGAATATAAAATCAAGCAGAACTGGTTAGTTGTTCTTCCTTTAGAGGATTCTCTCGTGCTTCAGGTTCAAGGTAGCAGAGAGATTTTAATTTGGAGTCTTGAGTTTTGGAGAGGGGGTCAGGTTCAATTTAGTTTGACTTTTTGCATCTGTCGTCCTAACATGTTAAAACTCCTTCAATTTTGCTTCTATCTGCCATAGTTAGTCTTTTAGAGATTTCAAGAAGCCAAAGTGGAAAAAGCGCCAGGTCTTTGCCCTTTCTGTGAGAAGACACGAAGCATGCGTCATTTTGGAGTGTGACAGTATGCATGGAAATTTCCAAACACCTCCCTCCCTTTGCCCCCCTCCCCATTTCCCCTGCAGTGCTTTCATAACTCAGCTGTCAAAGCCCTGAATATTATTAGTCAATTAGTGACTGACACATTTCCTGTAATGCTACCTCATTAGTCAGCCCAGGGAACCAGTGCAAAGGACCCAGCTAAAAGTATACCAAAATGCCTAGGTTTTTGTGAGGAAGGGGCATGGAAGGCTCAAAGAGCATGGTGGACTCAATATTTTTTAATCCATCCTAGGCAAGTGTGAAAACCTGTGTTCTAAACCTTATGTTCAACTTGCCAGTGCTAAGGGGAATGTACTATGGGGGACACTGACAATATTTTCTTGCCTAGCTTCCAGCAAGGTTAAAGTGGAAGGACATTTGTCAAGGGCCACCACAATGGATACTTGATTTTGATCAGTGGAAGGCTATAAATTTAATGCAACCAAGCACCCATGTGAACATAAGTACCCCTATCCATTTTATGAAATGGATCCAAATAAATAAGGGGGAAGAGGGAAAAGCCTGATCAATTTTTTGCACTGTTGAAAGTCAAATGTTGGTACCTCTTTAATATTCCCACAAAAATGAAGTGAAAGTGTGAGCACTAAACTGGGACAATCCGTGACAGACCATGGAATAAGGGATGGATTGCACAAGCTTAGCCGTTAGTCACAATCTCTGTCATGGCAGGATTGGGTGACACAGTTTCAGGTGTGAAAAGAGGTTTGAGAAGGGCAGGGGTGATCCTAAATGCAGTGATTTACTTGCTTCCATAGGAATTGGTGACAAGCATTCTCTTGCATGGGAGAAATTAAAGGGGTACACTCAGATCTAGTGCTGGGGTAAAGACCAAGCCTATCTCTGTTTTGTCCTCCCTCAAATTATAGATTCTGGACTTTCTCACAGGGAACTCTCTGGGAGCCACTGAGGGAACTTCTAGATTGGCACTAGTTTTTATTTGGATTCAATCACTTAGCGGCAATGCATTTTGCACAATTGTAGTGGATTTGGACATCTTGTGCAACAAACTGCTTCCTCCAAAGATTGGAATTTTTGTAGTAAGGAAAGTGACAGGGACATGCACTGAAAAGTGTGGAATAACACTTACTTTGACACAACCTCATCTAATCTGCCTGCAAGCAAATCAGGATGAACAGGTTGTCTGGATGTGACTGGAGATGCTAATTCTGCCTTTGTTGTACAGATAACCCATTCTGTGTTCTACTTCTTGGTTATGCTCCAGACATAGGCAACCTTCGGCTCTCCAGATGTTTTGGCCTACAACTCCCATGATCCCTAGCTAACAGGACCAGTGGTCAGGGATGATGGGAATTGTAGTCCGAAACATCTGGAGAGCCGAAGGTTGCTGACCCCTGTCAGCTAGACTGTAATGTGATGAAACCCAAGGCCTGGAATATGGGGCATCAGCGAAGGGAGATGAAGAGAGGGAGGCCTAGCTTGAAGCAGCAGTGGGCTGAAGGTTGGAACTGAAAGACACTGCTGAAATGGACTCTTACTGCACTAGGCCCACATTATAAACACCTCACTCAGGTTTGAGTGGGTCTTCAGAATGAGATCCTTTACTGCATCTCTCCCACTCACAGCATCTTGGCATGCAGAGGACAATGTCAACAGTGGTGGCAGCGCTCCTCCGCTGAGTGCCAACTTCCAAGCAGCTGCTATTGCAATTGTGCACAATGCTCTAAAGCAGTGAAGCGTCACTGTGGGACATTGTGGGCAATTATAATGGCAGCCACCCAGCATCCATCAGAACGCCAGGAAAGGTTCCCTGGGGTAGCAGTGTTGGCAATGATGAGCCTTTGGTACTTGCCCAAGGAAAGAATGTCACCTCCTGTTGCCAGGCATAACCAAACTTTTTTTGTGTACAGAGACGCAGCAATGGAGGGACCTGGCCCTTCAAGGACTATTACTGGCCCTTTTTAAAGTCAAATATTAGATAAAGTGTGCAAGCAGTGTTCTTCATGATTGCAGAAGGAAAGCTGCTCTCCTGCCTGCCTGTGTGCTGTCCAATGAGTACAAATTTGCTGTGATAATAAGAAAACAAGTAAGCATTGTTTTGAAAGTATAGTATAGTTTTACAATATCTACCATTCAACATACAACATAACTTAATAATTTTAAACATATTGGGCTTTGTATGGAGGCTTTGTCTCCTCTGTATTGATAATTGCCAACGTCATGTACTCAGGGGACCCCAGGAATGTAGACACAGCTCTGGTACTTTTTTGCAGCAGGAGCAGTAGTGTTGTCTGCAGCAGCTGTATTTGCCAGTGTTGCAAGTTTGGAGTGGGGTAGTATCAATCCTGATATTGATTATAAACAGTCCATAAAGAGCCTTACTGGCATGTGTATTACACGGAACGTGTACTACTACTGCTGCTGCTGCTACTACTACTACTACTCATAATAATGTGGTTTACATTTATATTCCACCCTACTTCCTTTGATGGCATAGCTGGTTGTGGATTCCTCCATTTTATCATCATCATCATAACCCTGTGAGCAAGTTGGGCCTAGGGCCGCCTGTGACTGACCAGTGAACTGACTGATCAGGGCTATAAAACAAAGTCTCCCCAGCCAAAGTCCAACATGTGAACCACTACACTACTGTTTCCCAGCTCATAGCTGATACTAATACTAATAAATTGGGTATTTTGCTATGTTCTGCTGCTCTTTGGATTTATGTATTTGGATCATCACAGTTGCCTGCATATTTGGACTTGCCTTTGGGCTATCATGATGACCTCACACACTTCAAAATTTACCACTTCAAAATTTAGCAAATATATAGGTCCCTATTATACCCCTCCGATGTTTTCCATGTGAAATACCTGCTCTGCACGGAAGTGACAACAGAAGTTGCTTGCTTATGGGAAGTGTCAGCAGTAAGGTACTCAAACCAAGCCAGCTTTTGCGCAAAGTTGAGTTCATTGAGTGTTGGATCAGCAAACAAGACAATGCTCTTAAGAGGATTATGGGTTGGTCTCATACATTTATTGTTAAGCTCTGAGGTTGGTCAGCATAAGTTCAACCCCTCAGCATTACTACCATAGGAATACAGTCTCACACTGGAATGGAGAAATGGGCTTGTGAACAAATCTCTGTTGTGCCCATTTATGTCCACCTACTCCTCTCTGTTAAAAACACAGAGAGCAGATCCTGCACTCACACCCATCACAGCTTGAAAATTATCTGAGTCAATAGAAGCCATTGCCCCTCTCTTTGTTCCTTGTTACGTACTACACAATTTGTGAGCAGCGTTAAACCACCTGCTACAGCCTTGGGATATCCTTCTTGCCCTCTGAACTTTTCACTCCTGCTGTTCCCTTCTTCATCTCTGCCTGTTCCACCTCTCTTACTGTGCAGGCAAAGCTGTTGCAGCCTGTCTGCTACATGTCTAAAAACGAACGTTCAAGCAAGGAATTTGCATTTGCATATTCAGGGGACCCAGTCTGGGCTGGGGACCCAGGCATATGTGGGTGGGGTGGGGTGCAGGGGTGGCTTTAGCTCTTCAACTGTAGTCCTGGTGCCAAGTGGGGACCTGTCCTGTGATTTCAAGTCCTAGGTTCACTTAGGAAAATTAGGATGCAGTAAAATTGGTGAGAGAAAGAGTGGAGTGGGGGAAGGATGTTGACTGAAACTAAATGGTGGGTTGGGGAAAGATTTTGACTGAATGAGTGAAGGGAAATGGATCCTTGTAGGGAGGAAAGAGTTAGGTGGGATTAGTACCTGTCCTTATTTCTGCAAGGCTGGGGTGTGATGTGTTGGAGGTATGGGTATGTCTTTAGCAACATCCACACTTAGCTTTGGCCCTTCTTTCCAGGCACAGGTCCACACTTAAAAGCTCTGTTTGTTTGCTTATTTTTGTCATGGAGCTTTTCCCACGAAAACCCGGTCTTTAGCACTCAGTGCAAACATCAGTTTGAGTTTCCTTAGATTACTGTTTGCGCCGATTCAGCTTTAAACAGCGAGTTTTCATGGAGAAAGCTCCAGAACAATGACAAAAAAGAGCACTCAGACACAGTGGCAGAGGAAGCCTCTACGCTGCCTGGGGCGGTGCACGGAGGCACCTCCTTGGGGGCGGGGTGTTGCAACATCACGACGCACGTTGGGATGGGCTGCGCATGAGCGAAAATGCCGCGCATGGGCAGTGCAACGACCCGTCGCTGCTGCTCCCGCAATGACCGGGCGGTCTGCTGGGGGGGCGGTGGCTTGTGGGCTGCCCCATCCGTGCTGCTTTATGGACGGGGCAGCCCCACAAGCTGCCGCTTGCTTGCCAGCCCGCCCGGTCGCCATGGGAGCAGCGGCGCCGACTTGGATGCACTGTGCATGCCTGGAATTCCTGGGCATGCGCAGTGCATCCCACCCGCCGCTGCTGCTCCCGCGGCGACCGGGAGAGCCGCTGGGCGAGCGGCGGCTCGTTGGGCTGCCCCAGTCGTCTGTGGACCAGCACGGATGGGGTGCTGGGTGGGGGGGAGTGGTGGGAGGGGCCGCCAAGTGTCACCCCCCTCCCCTGGAACCCAGGGCGCCCCACCCCCATCACCCCTCCCTTGCTATGCCACTGCTCAGACACAGAGCTTTTAAGTGCAGACCATGCCAGGAAAGAGCAGAGGAAAAGTAAGTGTGAATAAACCCTGGAGGAGGAGTCCACAGGACAGTTCCTGTGCAGGGAAAGGAGGTCTCTGGGATTCAAAAGATTCCTAGTTGCATGTACAGAAAGCAAGCATTTTTTAATTCCTGAGATAGAGTTTTAATGATTTAAATGATAGCAAAGGATAAAAACTCAAATTTCCTGTCTTAGTATATCTGTATAACTAGATTAAGAGGAGATGATTTAGCAAAAGACTCTTCCTGGTCCAATGAGAGGAAGGTAGAAATTAGCAGTAACTGCTGTGTGTCTGTCAGTCACTTCTAAGTTGTGGGAGTTCATTTCTCAGTTTCAAGGAGGGGAACAGGAGGCATGTGACAGGGATAGTGACTATGGGTTGGGGTTTTCCCCTCAGTTCTGCCACAGGGCTTCGAATATTTCTGAAATTGTGTCCTAGCCCTTTATTCTGGTTATCTGAAGGCATTCCTCATTGCCTTGCCCCCCCACCCCCCAATGTACGTTCTGAATTTGCTCCAACATTTCCCGGCTCTGTGTGCCATAAAGTGTGTGTGCCCAGACTGGATGTGTATAATTTCAACCATTGTTGGCACACAGAGGGAAAAATTATTCCCCTCATTCTGTTCTTGCCTCATGTCCTGAGTGAGTAAATTTTCAAAGCTGTCACACTTAATAACGTGGTCCTTGTAGGCTGTTGTCTTCCCCTCTCTCTCTCCCTCCCCCCCCCCCGCCTTTCTCTCCCTAGCGCTTGCCTGAGCTGGGTATCGCTCTGCTGTTGCCATGGCTTTCTGAGTGGTCACAGCAACAGCCACGCAGTGCTTTCGGATTTGTTACCATCTCCTCAGTCACCTATAGTTTTCCTTTCCTTTCAGCGTATAGAGAGGGAGAGGGGAGGTGGGGGGAGAGGCAATCCTGCCTTGTTCACACGGAAACTGTTCCAGTGCTGTCATTCAAAAGCCTCCTGCTTTCCAAGAAGGGGGATTAATTTGGCTAGATACAGGCGTGTCTGGCACGTAGGCTGAAACTAGGGTGGGGGGGGGGAGAAGGGGTTTCAACGTGCTGAACAGTCACTGGCTAGGTTGGTTGCTAGGTGCTGGAGGCTATGGGCGTCAGGGATTCCTCTGTTCAGTGACTGGGGCCATGTGCAGCCAACAGGCCAGGTTGCTAAGCAGTTTTCACAGGATCTGATGAAAAAGCAGTTCTTTGTGCTGTGTCAGCTATTCCCCCCCCCCATGTTTCCCTCCCAGTTGCATTGTGTGGGGGTTGTGTGCATGGGGGGGGGTTAAGTATGGAGAGGGGGAGGCTTCTTTTTTCCTTTCAGTTTAGTATCCAGATTCTTGGGCAAACGGCCAACAAATGCTCCTTGCTGGGGGACTATAAATATAACCTGTTGTTAGGCTTGCCAGATTAACCATTCAAAAACACATGGCTGCTTTTAGTCTCTTCTGCAGAGCTGTTTGGAATCTGGGTAAGGGGCATACATTGTGCTCTGTGTGGCTGATCTGTTTTTGAAATAAGGGACACTTTCTCAAAATAAGAGACATTTGGTAGGCTGCCCACCTTTGCAAACTGGAAATTCTTGCACCCTAATTTGTGTATTTAGTTTTATGCAAATTTATTCCCATTTTAAATAGCACATTGCCCCTTTGAGACTAGACATTTTAGAATGAATTATTTTCCTTCCGACTTGCCCAGTTTCTTACACCATCTCTTAACTTAATAAAATTGGCAAATGCAACAGCAGAACAGGCAGGTATAGTGACAGCTTGCTGGGAGAAATTGTAGAATAAAATTGGCTGGTTGTTTAAGATAAGCAGATACTGAGTGACTGCCTTGGGCTGTGTACTCCCATTTACTCTGCACCCTGGGCACTCCCACCACTGACTTGGGAAGTGGTGTACGTACAACGGTAGCCACAATCCATATTTAATCTGTATCTGCTGTGTTGTTTCATATGAAATATATGCGCAAAGCCAGCTTCAATCAGAATTGAGAAAAAGAATGATCTAGCTGTGTTTTTAAGTTGGTAATATGTACACAACCATGGTGTCTGTTAAAAGAGGGAGGGAGAAGGGTGCAATAGATGCGGTCAAGGTTGGATTTGGGTTACAAAAGTGGTGTAGTGGAGCAGCATCAGGCAGGGACTATGTGCCGCCATTCATTTCACAGTGGGGACAATGATGTCATCTCCTGGAGGCACTGTTTGCCAGTCATATCAAATAAAGTCATATCAAATAAAGAAACATTTCTCAGAGAGAAACCAACCAAATCACCTAATACTAGTATTGAGGCAATACTGTAGTGTCTTCTTTGGTCAAAAGTTCATTTTTGTTGTATAGGCATAGCAGGTATATGGCTATGGGGGCAATCATCATGATGAGTGACTGAACTGCAGAACTGACCACTACACTACTAGTTGCATCTGCACTTTGCATGCACTGCATCATAATGAATCCAGATTCACTACCCCCTTACTGCCCTGACCTTGTAGACAACCACCATGTTGTGGATCTTTAGTCTCTTCCTCTTCCGCTTGTCCCAGTGTACTTGGTCCTCAGGCCCCAAGAGGTCATGGTTGTTGCTTAGCATTTTGAACTTGCAGATGAGACTTGGTTCCGATAATCAGCCAGCTGCTCTCGTACACACCCACCCACTGTTTCCATAAGCAGCCTACTTTTGTGAGCAGTATAAGGAGAGCAGCAAACTCATTCAAGATCACCTGCTCCCTTCTGTAAGCTGGAAAATTGTCATGCGCTGATTTCTTGCCCAGTTCATGGAAAAGGAACTGCAGTCTCAGGGTTCAAAGGACTGTCACTTCGTTCTACCGTCAGCTGCACCGTCATCTGGCTGTTAAGCCCTATCCTAGGTGTTTCTGGTAGAATAAAAGCAAATACTGAAGCTTTGTGAAGCACCTTAAAGACTAATAAATTTATGAGGGCATAAGCTTTTATGGAGTAGAGTCCACTTCATCAGATTCTTATGTCCTAGTAAAGAATCTGTTAGTCTACAAGACAATGGTTTCTGCTGTAACAGTCCAACCTCTCTGGTAGACTAGTGATTTACTAGATCAACTGTTAACTTGGGTTGTGTAGACTGTGCAAGTCTGTCCATTGGAAAGCCTTGCACAGTGATCTGCAACTGCTTAAATTACAGTTTAATTATCTCTTCTGTGTACTGTTCACCTGTGTGAACGGCTTTATTGTGGCTTTCCCCATATTCTACTGAAAATCAGGATTCTGTGGAGTTCAAATACGGGCAGGAGCAAAAGAAGCATCTGCCTAATAAAGAAGGTCATATTCCCTTGCAAAGGCAGGCACAGACCATTGCTCTTAATTATGTTATTATCTGATCTTCCCAAACTAACATACTTTGCTTGCCTTTGATGTACCATCCAGCTCTGCTCAGGCCGCCTTTCCCTTTTTTAGTTTGTGCTCCAGTCATTTTAGTCAGAAGAAGTGATTAATGGAACTCAAAAGGTCAGTTTAGGCTTTTTTCTATTTCTGCAAAGTGACCCAATTGGATACATTGATGCTTCCTCCTTTATTGATATTTTAAAATGTCTCTTAATGTCCAGTGTGCCCCTGTAGTAAAGAGCTATTTTAAAACCAAATACAGTATTTGATTTGACCAATGTGCCGCCTTCATTTGATTTACAAATGTAAGAAGGTGAAACACCATTATTAATAGGTGCCATTTATGAAAAATGCTTTGTCTAACTTTTTGGGGTTCTGTGAATTCCAGCCCCTTTGCTAGAAGGAATAATTCTCGTGTGATCCAGTATGACAGTTTTACTTTTCTTAATTTCACTATACATTTTTAAATTAATTAATATCTAAGACCCATTGAGAGTAATTGACTTAAGTTAGTCATTCCCATTAAATTTCAGTAGGTTTACTCTTAGAAGGACTAGCATTGGCTACAGTCCCGAATGTTCTGTTGAAATGCTTCCCATCATCTCAGGAAATTGCTAGGTGCTTGCCCTTCTTTTTCTTCTAGGTGAATTTAGTTTTTTAAAGCTGCTTCTCATTTTTTGTTATACCACTGGACTGTATCCAGTATCTTAGAAGATATTAGAAGGAACAGCTGTTTTTAATGTTTGTCTTTTTCACTGTCCTATTATATTTAGCACACCAGAACCAAAATAACTTGAAACATCCAGCAAATGTCCCCTTGGCTCTTAGTGTCACTGTTTTAAATATGTATTTGTCTATTAAAATTGTCCTCCACCCATCACTGAGCAAAATGTTAAATCTCATAATTAAAACCTGCAGTCATAATTTGTAACAGTGCATCTATGGATGGACCTTGGCGCCAGGGCCTATAGCAGGGGTCCCCAAACTAAGGCCTGGGGGCCAGATGCGGCCCAATCACCTTCTAAATCCAGCCTGCAGACAGTCCGAGAACCAGTGTGTTTTTACATGAGTAGAATGTGTCCTTTTATTTATAATGCATCTCTGGGTTATTTGTGGGGCATAGGAATTCGTTCATTTTTTAAAAAAAATATAGTACCGCCCCCCACAAGGTCTGAGGGACAGTGGACCGGCCCCCTGCTGAAAAAGTTTGCTGACCCCTGGCCTACAGTCCAGGGACTCAGCTATACAGCTGCAAATAAAATGTTTGTGTGTGTTTTAATTGCAATACAGTATGTGACACTAGATGCCAATGGTGAGCCTTAAGGAAAATTCAATTTATTTTTTAAATGCTTTTTTTTAAGCATTTTCAGAACAATTTTTATATGTGTGTAGATTCTACCCAGGCCCACCTCCCTCCCTCCAGATGACCACTCAGAGAGCAGCAGATGAGGCAGGCAGTGGCAAAAAGCCCCCTGCCCCCCAGTCAGCATGAGCAAATCAACCCCACTAGGGCTGCCACAGGTCACCCTAGCAGTCTTTCTTATTTCATGGCATATGGCCAGGCATGTACATGATTACAGATATTTCCATTTCAAAAACTTACTATCCTTTTTTGTGACTAAATGCGGCTTATTCAGTTTGCAATAGGGTAGCAGAAGCAATGCTCGTTTTAGTCCTGTAGTCACAATGGTGCTGTGACTTAAGTGAGTTTAAAATGCAAAACTGCACGAACTGTACATATTAGGAATGCAGAAGCAATTGAAAGGCCCAGAATGGCAGTGGGGGAGGGAAAAACAGAAATGTTTACTGTGTGCTTCTAATTTAATACGCGTGGCTGTCTAAAGTGCCTGCTCACCCCTGCAAGTTCAGGTCCAGGACCTAAGATTATTTGGCTGCACTGCTGAGACTTCTGAGACACTTTGCATGCAAGGTTGGCTCCAGGTTTGAGGGAGTCCTGGGTGGGCAAAGTGCTCTCTGGTCTGTCACCGGGTCCTGAAAGCCTTACGTGGCTGCTGTGGTGATGGTATTCACTGGTACTCCTGTCAACTTTCCTTCTTCTTTTGCTGCCCACAGGAGCCATTTTGTGTCAGCACCCACAGCACATATATTAAGATAGGAGTATTGGCATCTCATTCATTTATTTTACCAAAAGAAGCTTTGGCGGCAGCAGTGCTCAAAGCAGGGCCAGGTTGCTAGGAACAGCTACCATTTTAACTTCCCACAATAGGCTCACTTGGGAACATTGTGGGAAATTTAAATGACAGGCAGTTGTAGCTGCCTGGGACTGTTTCGAGTGCCATTCATATATATATATATATATATATATATATATATATATATATATATATATATATATATATGTGTGTGTGTGTGTGTGCGTGTGTGCGTGTGTGCGTGTGTGTGTGCGTGTGTGTGTGCGCGCGCGCCCTGGCAGCTGCCCAAGCATGCCAGGTGCCAACACTGGTCCTATGCAGCCATCCTTTTTATTAACCCCCCCCCCCCCAGGTAATTAAACTTTTCTTAAACATGGTATCAGAGTAGGCTAGCTAATATCAAATGGTATCATAAAGCAGCAGGTCATTACAAACCACAAATAAAGCAGCAACAGTGGGACCAGACGACCTTGTAAGTAGCGGCTTTCCTAATGGATGTTCCTCTTTATAACAATGATCCCTGCACATAGAAATTACCATATTCGTGAGAAGGATTTAGGCTGGAATTCTTCCTGACAACCATGTTTTCTATATGTAACTTTTTTTTTGTCTGTAGGAAGATTAAATCATGTGAGCCGCACCTGTTACAAAATGTTCATTAATCCAAACACAAGTTTACCACCTCATCTTCCATCATTTACAAATAGACTGTAGCTCAGTGGCAAAGCAATGGCTGTGCATGCAAAAGGTCCCAATTTTAGTGCTTGGCATCTCCAGGTAGGGCTGGGAGGGACCCTGTCTGAAATCTTTGAGAGCCATTGCTGCTTAGTGCAAAACAATACTGAGCTGTGGTTTGACTTGGTGTAGGGGAAACCTACTGTGGGCGAATTTTGCATTTTGAGGAGATAGGTATTGGTTTGCATGATACTTTCTCCCTGCTTATTGTCACCTTTGGGACTGGCACATAGGAGCCAACTCCTAGGGGCCAAGGTCACTTTGCCCCCCCTAAAATATTTGAGGGGGCTGGGCCCCCCAAAGATGAAGGGAAATCTCATTCAAATTGTGTGTGTGTGCCTCATCATGTAACTGATTATGCAGCACAGGGCTTTTCTGCCCCCCTATTTTATTCAGGTTGGCACCCCTGGACTGCCAATGCTTCTGGGTTTAATTCACGCTTTGGACTCCAGGGATCAGTAGCAGCAGGATGTGGGAAGATCCACTTGTGGGCCAACTGTAAGCTGAGTGCCTGCAGGCAGATAAATTATGCTGGCCCCAGTAAATTGGCCTACCTTACCAGGTAGGAGGAATTGAGATATAAGGCCGGCCAGCTTGTAGCCACCAAGGAGCTGGAATATCTAAATCTCTTAGATGGGATCTGACTCCTGAGCTTCAGCATAGGCCTGGACTGAGAGGCTGCTGTGTATTGGCCAGCTGGAGTCTGTTCATTACTGTTTGCTGGAGCTCCCTATAACAGAATGGGGAAGTAGTTTATCTTGTTCTTGCTGTGCTATTTTGCTTAAATATTGTTTTTTGTGCAATCTATTTAATGAAAGCATCGAACTTCCCTCCACTTGTGGTATTATTGCCATTGAATCCAAAAGAACCTTTGCCTTTGCCAAAGCACTTGGTATACTAAGGCAACTTCCATGGTTCTTATCTAGTGTTTCTGAGAACTTGGCTTCTGATGCTTGTTGGTTAGAAAAGATGCCGTCCCAACTTTTAACGTGTAGGTTAAGGAATGCTTACAATGCCATTGAAAAGAGATAATAGTATCTATTATATAAATAATAGGGTTGACAGTAGTCCCTTTTATGCACTCTCTGGCCTGTGACCATGACAGAAGCAAATCTCTCCCTCAACAAGTCACCCTATTGTGTGTTGCTTCTATTTGGGGACTGTGGGATGGGATGGCAGGGGCAGTGAGATTGGACTTGGGCCTTGGGCCATGGGTTGCCCTGTATATGTATATTTCTATTCAACCCATTCCTAGTCCTGTTGGCTCACAGGCCATAAAGGAAATTTTGACTAAATACTAGCTCTGTATAGCTTGTCTATCCCTATCAGTTTTCAAGAGGGAGGATGCCACCACTCCCCAGTAGCCATCAGCTGTGACCTCAGAAGTTATCTGCTTGTCATCTACGGAAGCCCCCACAGGGAAGGCGTCAGTGTGGAAAAGCTCATTTTGTGTATGCTAGGCCACTCTCTCTCATGCACTGTTTACCCAACAGACTTCAAGTTTGACAATTTCTCATTAAGCTGATTTCGATTCAGTATCACTAGAGCAAGCTCTTAATTACTTGCACTTTCATCTGTGCCCACTGACGGAATGGAGACGCCAGGAGGGGCCTTCATTTGCATATATTGATTAGAGCTAACCCAAACTCTATTGTGTCTGCCCATCATGTTTAGGAAATGTTAATTCACAGTCTGCTGTGGTTGCTGCCCAGCTTCTAATAAAAGAAGGATAGCAGCTTCTTTGGCATCAGCAGCTTCAACTTCTCACTAGCTAACATGTCTGCAGACTTCCTTTTCTGTGAGGGTGAAGAATGGCATTTTAAATCTATGTTAGCTATACACTCATAGGACTTTGCAACATGCTCTTCTGTGTCTAATGCCAAAAGCTCAAAATAGTGTTCCTTTCCCATTTTAGACAGAGAAGCTATTTTTCCTCAGTCCAGATATATAGGAGCAGATTCAGCTGAGTCCCGGTAGCAGAAACCCATGCAAGGACTTCTACTAGAGCACATGCCCTGCATTGGCTCAGTGTTTGCGTGTATGTCAGGTGAATCCCCAGAACAGCGCACGGGGGAGAGGAGTGGGGGGGGGGGTCCCATCTGGCAAACTGAAATATTTGCATTGACAGAATGACTACCATAATGCTATGTTGAATTCCTCCCATTCTGTGTCTTGCAGTGTCCTGTCCTGAAGGATGCTGGGTTTTGCCACTAAGCATTTGCTCATGTAGAGTGCCTGCCAACCCATGAGTGAGGGGTGGTTAAGTGGGAAGGAGGAATAATTGTACTCTGGTTGCAAGTGCATGTCTAGCTTAAAGATTGTCACATTCCATAGTGGTTGTCTATGAGATTAAGGCATGTGGGATCACCAGGCACTCAACAGTACTCCAGTTAGATTGAGCTGGTATCTCACATTCCTTCACAGCCTATCTGAAGAGCCTCAGAAATTTACGCAATGGAAAGCATCAAAATTGAGAGATTGCATTTCTGCACTTTAGCTGAAATGACTGCTGAACTACCTATTAATGTCCTTAAACTTTATATGATTTGTGAATCCTTGCTTAGATTTTAACACTTGCTGGATCCAGGAATTAGAAGGGTCCTGGCATACAGCCTACCTCCCTCAAACTCATAACACTATTATGCCCATACACAGTGGCAAAATGTCAATGTAATTGTAAACTTTGGTTTAGCATTACACACATGAGACTTCTGCACTTTGCACTTTTCTTCTCCAGTGTGGTCGTGAGATCAGAAGCTTTCACTTTTATTTTCAAGTAACTGCTGTACAATGCTGCTGTACAGTGGTACCTCTGGTTACGTACTTAATTCATTCCAGAGGTCCATTCTTAACCTGAAACTGTTCTTAACCTGAAGCACCACTTTAGCTAATGGGACCTCTCACTGCTGCTGCACCGCCAGAGCATGATTTCTGTTCTTATACTGAAGCAAAGGTCTTAACCTGAAGCATTATTTCTGGGTTAGCAGAGTATGTAACCTGAAGCATATGTAACCTGAAGCATATGTAACCCGAGGTACCACTGTAGTTAATCTAAACTACTGCATTAATTGAAACAAACCAAATCCATAAAATATGGCTTGAAGTTGGCTTGTTTCCCTGAGAAGGTGAACTGTGACCCAAGGGCAACATGTAGCTCTCTGCCTAATTTTGTATGGCTGGAGGGAGATAAGGAGGGCAAGAGGGAAAATCCTGGAGGGACAGGGACATACCAAACAATGGAATAGGAGGGGAAATTATTCTGTAACTGATCAATACAGACTTCTGGCAAGAGAGATCTGTCTCTCTTCCAACAGCTTGGTAGGCAGAAAGGAAAAAGGAGGTAGTAAGTAGAAAAGAGAGTAAGAAAAAGGGGCAGGCTTCACCCCCTTCTGGCATTGTGTCACTCAACAGCATGTGGCCCCTGTCAAAATAATCTCCCAGGTAATACAGATTTCAAGAGAAAAAAAAGGTTTAACAAGATGCCCAAACCATAGTAAAGACAAACCACATTTTATCTGGGTTTGTGTTTACCACTGAACTGTAGTTGATTAAAGATGGGAAATGGAAGTTTCCAGTGCCCTTGCAGCTGCATTGGAGGCCAGCAGCATTTATGCAGAGTTCTCTCTCTAAAGATTACTTCTGGCAGTAGTTCGGCTTTTGGACAAGGAAGATAGACCTGTTTAGGATAGTGTCTGCTTTATCTGGTATTCTTAGTGTTTTGCGTATTGTTTGTCTTGTTAGTCCAGATCTTACAGCATGGTGGTCATTTCAAGAGGGACTTGCTCCCCACAGAAGTGCAGCTGATCACCCATTCCCACCTCCCTTCTGAGTAATACCCCTCCCCACTCCCTCACTATATTTAAGGGTCTGGTGACTTCCGTTTCAGTGTATCTGAAGAAGTGTGCATGCACATGAAAGTTCATACCAAGAACAAACTTAGTTGGTCTCTAAGGTGCTACTGGAAGGAATTTTTTATTTTATTTTGTTTTGTATTTAACAATGCTTGACTTAGTTTAACTAGCCAAATTGCTTACTTGGTGCATTGCTTACTTAATGAATTTATGAGTTTGCTCAAATCCTAGCTCTTTACTGAATCCACAGATTATGGCGGGTCTACCCCTCCCCCAAACTCATAACACTGCATAGCCACAACTCCCAGAATCTGCAGCAGAACCGTCACTGGGGATCTTAGGGACTGGGTTCTTGGAACTAGAGAGACCATAGCTTAGTGGCAGAGCACATGCTTTGCATTCAAAAAGTCCCAGATACAATCCTTGGTAGTTCCACTTAAAAGGATAGCTAATAAAGGAAGAACCTTTGTCCAAGACCCCAGAGAGAACTTCTGCTTGTCAGAGTAAAGTATGCTAGGCTTGATGGATGTATAATCACAACTGGGATAAGGCAGCTTCCTATGAGCTCATATGGGAGAAGACTTCTGTACGTATATTAAGCTACACTCCTACGGTCTCATGTTTCTGTAAAGCAGGGAGAGCCAACATGGTGCCCTTTGCATGTTGTGAATTCCCAACTCCTACCATTTCTTGGGAGGGACGCGGGTGGCGCTGTGGGTTAAACCACAGAGCCTAGGGCTTGCCAATCAGAAGGTCGGCAGTTCAGATCCCTGTGACGGGGTGAGCTCCTGTTTCTTGGTCCCTGCTCCTGCCAACCTAGCAGTTTGAAAGCACGTCAAAATGCAAGTAGATAAATAGGTACCGCTCCAGCGGGAAGGTAAACGGCATTTCTGCGCACTGTTCGCCAGAAGCGGCTTAGTCATGCTGGCCACATGATCTGGAAGCTGTACACCGGCTCCCTCAGCCAATAAAGCGAGATGAGCGCTGCAACCCCAGAGTCTCCCGTGACTGGACCTAATGGTCAGGGGTCCCTTTACCTTTACCATCTCTTGAGTATTAGCTGTGTTGGCGTGACCAGATGGGAGTTGTAGTCCAAAGCATCTGGTGGGCTCCACATTGATTTCTCCTGCTATGAAAGTGTAATACTATATACACTAACATATTCCCCCTTCTCCCTCCCATACCAGTGACCCAGAAATATACTGCAGTTCCTCAACACTTTGTGGCTGTGAGCAAGAGAAACTGGGAGAACTAGCCTAAAACAACAAGAGGAGTGGGGCCATAGAGGTGTTTGTGGCTCAGACCAGATCAAGGTTCAGGATGAGGTTTTTGTATATTTGGGAGCAGGAAGGCCAAGGGTTATATGATGATAAAGCAAACGTGTCAGGTATTCATAAATGTGTTATAGGTTGGAATATTAAAGCAGATCTTTATGTACTGCCCACAGTTCAAATGTTGTAGAGGTTTTTGCAGCTGCTTTAATGCCAGAGGCTAAATCTTTGGCAGCTGCATAGTATTTTTCAATGTTTTTTTCTTAGGGGGAGAGTTTAAAGAAAACTAATAAAGCATCGTTTGAACAAGACAGTCAGATTAGATGGTCATCCAAAATCTTAGGCATACAGAAGTATATCGCTTCGAATTTTGGATACTTCTTCAGAAGCAAACAAGTCAGAGACTGCTATTGTAGAGATGGAAAACTAAGTTGAGGGTAATTTGAAGGAAAACTGTTGACAGTTTTCACTTGTGAAATTTTCATGGTATTATGTCCTTTAGAAAGCATGGTCAGCATGGACTGTGTTGCAGTTAAAGGAAAGGAAAGAATAAATTTTGATGATTTCATCTGAATTATTGCCTGAAAACCACTTGCCCAGTGGTCCCCCAAAACAGGAACTAATGGTGAGGGCCTAGTTATGGAATTTTACTCATGCAGTCACAACACCTCCTGACAAGATCTACAATACTTGCCATTAGAGAAGAAGAAAAATGTGCATGCTCAGAAATGAACCGAGTGTAAGTTCCACAGACTGCTGCTGAATAAAGGGGAGAGAAGTGTAAGGCAATAGGGCATTAAGCATGCACAAATGACTTACAGGCATACCTTGTTTTATTACCACATGACTTCAACCAAAATCAGAATGTGGAAACCTCTGTTTAAGTTTGGAAGGCAACCTTGGTTGTGTCTAAACTAGGACATGAATGTGTAGATACGCATTTCCATGTATGTTTTGCTGTTTCCTTGTGTTTGTGTCCCTTCATCCACACAAGCACTTTCAGTTTTATGCTTCTAAAATGTACCTGGATGTCTCGTGGCCAGTGCTTGATTTTTTGTGTTGTTGTCGTCACATCCTTTCATGTGGATATTTGTTCAGCTTTCAACATTTTTGCTTTGAAATACAAGTTTTCCAAAATAACAGATTTGCACAAAAGAGCAGTAAAAACATTTTTTTAAATGTGTTGCTTCATACCAGGCAAGATTGAGAGCTGCTGGAATGAAAGGCTGACACTCCCCTTTTCCTTTCCTGCTTTCTGTACCTGCAAGGATAAACTTTATTTTTAATACAGCTGTTGTGTGTGAGAGGGCACACTGTATCGGTTCCTTTTGACTAATGGAAACAAAATGAAAGTAAGCGGGTGTGGCACCCAGCAAAACATCATCGCACATGTGTATAAACCTGCTCACATAATGTGCTTTAGTTCATTCACAGTCAAGTAATGTGATTTTATACTGGATTATCCATAGAACAGGAAAACCAGACTTTAGCAGGGGAAGGTGTGGGTTGCCACTTGGATGAGGAATATATTGTGTGGAAGCTGCAAAAAGAGAGAGAGGCACAGGCAGCTTCAAATCCACATTAGGCTTTGGTCTGGATGAGACCCTAGTTTGTAAACATAAACAAATTCTTCACCCTAAAAAGTCGAATCAGTGACCCACTAAGGTTCTTAGAGAAGCTCTAATTGATGCTGGCTCTTCTTTCTCCAGCTATAAAAATGGGCAGACTCGCATTGAGAAGTAAATAATACATTATGTTCCCTAAGATGACAGTTGTCTTGTTAAATGGGGTCTTTTTAAAAGTAAAGAAGAAAATAAAAATGTCAGCGGTACCTTGTAGCAATAGTTTATTTAGCTCAGTACCGCCAAGCTGCAGCAGATACCTCTTTCCAAAGCTTCAAGCTTCAACTGGCCCATTTCTATGCCCCTGCCACGTTTTCTATTTTGGTAGTTACTATCTGCAAAAATAGGGATAGTAACACTATTGAATGCAAGTAGCATGAACTCAGGATTTGCCCCATTATAAATTGCATCAAAAATTAGTACTTAGTTGTACTGAGCAGAAAAATCAGTTTAAGGATTTGCACCTTTTAAGAGAAGTTTTATGGCCCCAGGGATGGTACAATGTTGCAGTCTCCCTTTCTGCAGGCCTGCCCTCAGAAGCTTTCACTCTGTATGCTTCAATGGAAGGACAAAAAGGGTGTTTTTCGGGTGGGTGGGTGTGAATCTGGGGGTGTGTTGGGATTTACAGGATCTAAAGCACTGCCAGAATTGGGGGGGGGGGAATGCAGTGGCCCTGGGAAGTGGTGTACTTTTAAAAAAAAAGGCCTTAGAAAATGGGGAAAGAGATTATGCCCACCCTCCTTTGCCCTAAAGGCACAAGCCAGGTAGGACTCTGGATCTGGCAGTTCTTCCATCTCAAATTCTCCCTCCCCCAATGCTGTATGCGCAATTCACACCGATTAAAAATCAACAATAGTACAGGCATCCCTCAGAGATATTGTGTGTTTGGTTCCAGAATACAATAAATATTGCAATAAAGCGAGTCACACATTTTTTTTCTTGGTTTCCCAGTGCATGTAAAGGTTACATTTATACTATACTGTGGTCTGTTTATACTATACTGTTAAGCCATGTCCCCCCTGGCTGCAGGGGCAGGAGGAGAAAAACTTGGTTCCTTGCCAGCTCCACTCCTGTGGCAGGAAGAGGAGCAGTGGGCATCTTCCTTCTCCTGGAAGCAGCTAGGCTGCCTGCAACTACACCTACATCCTTGTAAGGAGCAGTATCTGTGAAGTGCAATAAAGTGAGGTATGCCTGAAGGTCATTTTGTTCATGCTTAATACCCTAACCCTATTGAATGGATGGGCTTGTGCCCCTTGGCATAATTTGCAAAGCAAGAGCAGTGGGCCCTTTCTTACCAGCTTGATTGGCTGCAACAGGAAGAGAGAGAGAATAGGTTGGCCATAGCTATGGTACTTTTGGCTCTGGCCCAGTCTACTGCTGGCTTAGAATCTACCCTCAGTCAGCATATTGTCTGTCCCTGCTTCAGAATGTAAGCAGCAAAGCAATCAGTTATGAATAACATTTTAAAGATGGGTTCTTCTGACCAAAGTCTGAATGGAACACACTAGGTCCAGTGACTGTAACTGAAAATGAGAGCATTGAGTGATGTAAATCAGTGTTTGCTAACAGTTTATGAATAATTTTTGAGACTGAGATTCAGCCTTTAAGCTTGAAGTGTGAGTTTGGATTAGTGGTAAAAACTAGAGCTGTTCTATTGTTTTCATTTTTAACAAGTGCTCAATAATAAATTCTTAGTGAGGGCACCATGCAGCTGGGTCTCCAGCTGTATAGTTTTTTTCACTGTTGTGATGTGTTGCATGTTTTAATATTTGACTGTGTGGAAGAGTGGTTAATTAAAATTTGACTATATAGATAAAGGCTTCACCTTCAGTGTTTTTTTCCCTATGAGATGGCAAATTGTTTGAAGACTACAGTACATGCTCCAAATGAAAAGTGGAAACAAGCCCATGGGTGTTTCAGCCCATGGATGAACTGAAGTAATTTTCCATCTGGGATTTTAAAGCAATAGTTGGGAATTTCAGCAATATTTTGACAAGCGAGGCACCAATATTTATTTGATTGTGTATTTAAAATTTCAAAACAGAAAAAACACATTTTTACCACCACATCATACCAGCTAGGCTGTATTTCTCAATTTATTAGAAACAGCGGTCAGTACATCCTTCTAAAACATTACATGTAAATGTGCTTTATTGCAATCTTTTATTGCATTTTTATTCTAAAGCAAAGTAGGCCAGAATGCTTAGTGTCTGGGATTCCAAAGCTCAACCACCTATTTTAAAAAATAGAAACATACAGTAAGATCATAGCACATTTGGTGACAAGTACAATGTTGCATTACTTATCTAGAAACTACAATATGACTAACATACAATTGTTTTCCTCATGAAGCAGTTTCTTTTTAAAAGTTAAACTACATGAATTTGACTACACCATAAAATGACAGAAGAACAGGTTTTACATACCAACAAGACTACTCAAGTTACATGCTGGAATTTATATTTAAAAATAACAAAACAAAAACAATCCCCTTTGCTCCATGAGAAGCAACCTTTGACAAATAGCATCCCTTAAAAGAAAAACCAAAATTGATTTCAAGAATGTAGTGTTCATGTGCGGGATGTACAGAAGGAGTGCACAGTCCTGGCATACCTCAATACAAAATGAAGCTACCTACTCATTGTTACATGTATTTGTAAAATGAGTCCATACACAGTGATTAATGCTATTATTCTCCTTTGCACATTACTTCTACATGGGGTTTTCCCATATTTAAAAATGTGCAACTGTTCCTGTCTCTCAAAAAGAAATGGGGGTTATAGAAAATGCAACCACTTTGCTTTGAATAAACTACAATGCTTTATCTTGAAGCAAATAAGGAAAACACTTTTAAAATATTGGAAATTTAAAAGCACATTGAGAGTATTAGTGAGGAACCCCACTTTTTTGGGGGGGGGAGAGAAAAATAATGATCCAAACTTTCAGATTGTGAGGTGGGTAAAGCAAGTGAAAATTGTGAATTTGGAGTTTCAGAGGGCCAGGGCTAGTTATGGCCAATGCATATTAGATATATGTATGTGAATTTATTTTCCATATATCTATATACATACAGTACACACACACACACACACACACACACACACACACACACACACACACACACGTTGCAGACCAGTACAATCCCATGGTGCTGTAAACTGGCAAAAATTAACAGGTTGAGTTAAATTTCTTTGTAGCCAGTCACTGCAAATGCCAAACACTCTACACTCCAAGAAAGACAACAAACAGCTGGCTGGCATACAAGGGTGCAACACCACTGAACATACTAGGTCTATGATGGGAGAGGAGAAAGCATGTTGACCCTTTAAAATGTCTTTAAATAGCTTTTCTTTAGACACTACAAATGCCTGTCTGAAAATAAAAAATTGTCCCGAGGTGCTGATTGGAGAAAAGTGCAAGGCTCCAAATGATTATAGGTAAGATACTAAGCCGTGTGAAACAGAATAAACTTTTAATTACAGTATGAGCCATTGCTATATGCAATTCTCAACCTCCATGAGCCATAAGACAGGAGTAAGGGATGTTGCTGAAGAATGGTGTATAGTATAATGGTCTGCATTAAAATTATGGAGCCAGCCCAAAATGCTAGTGCTTGAAACCTCGAAAAGTTAGACTGATTAGAACAGCAGATTTGCTAAACTTCCACTATTTGTTATTCAGTGTTCAGTCAAAACATACTCCACCCAAGCAAAGCTTAGCTCAGGGCTGAGAGTAGATAGGATGTTGAGAGATCCTGTGTATTATTTATAGCCCAATCATACCAGAAGAATAGTGCTTGAAGGACAGTGGGCTTTTAACTCTTCTCTCTGCTGAAAATAAATCATCCCTCATATTTACTATCTGCCCTAGGGGGCTGGGGAAAAACACACACGCAGCACCCAATTGTATGTTCGTTTCCCATAACACATCAAATAGCTTCAAAATGGTGATTTAGCTCATGAAAATGGCACAGGGGGAAATGCTTCAACCACCACACCCAGAGCTATCTTGGCGTGTAGAAATATTTCAACTGTTTGTACAATTCGGCTTAAAAACAGCATTAACTTTTAGGCAACTGCCATCTTATGTTAAAGTCACCCTATAATCCTTAGAGTCAGAGTGGGCTCCATTTATCCCTTCCATGCATGAGCTTTTGGTTGACGGCAAGAGCAGAAGCAAAATGCCTCTTCCCACATCTTTTTACTGGGTAGGGCGGGGGTGGGGTGTAAGAGCAGGTTGTGGGCGGAAGAATGTGGGGTGCAGTGTCTCATGGACAGGAAGGAGAGGCCAGGGTTGGTCAATACATGTACAGCTAGCAAGGAGAAAGAACTACTAGGGCAGGTTAGGATGGAAAGCACTGCCCTGGTTAGTGCAAGTATGTGGAATCAATGACAGGTATTGCCTCCAATGCCTGTGTGACTTTCCCTGTCAACTTGGATGAAGCAAGGGTGCTGTGGTGACAGGGAATAGCTCTCCTAACTTAAGGGGAGTCACGAGACTGTGGTGCAGTGCACATCCTCACATCCCTGAGACTCCTAAGCAGGTAGGGAAGAGTCGAGTGCTGAGGTGTCACTGAGAAAGAGAAGTGTAGCAGTGGGAGACTGGTTATGAGTCAGCTGCCTGGGTATGGGTCCCAAGAAGTGCCTGACCATGTCCATTTCTTTTAAGATGTGCTTCCTATCTCAAAATGCCTTAAAACACCTCAATTCTGGAAAACTATCATTTTCAGGAAATAAAGTAATTCTTATTAAAGAAAAGAAAAACAGAGTTCATGTCTAAAAGTACAATTGCTGCATATCAGAAAATGGAGGTTTCAAGAAGTTAGAACTCCAAGTCTGGCTGCTTTTAAGTGCAAGTATTTTAAAGGGCGAAACAAACTGGATGTAAATCTTTACTTCATGAGAATAATGAAACTTTCCAAGTCATGAAGTATATATTTATGAATTCACATTAAAAAGATAAAAATGGGTAGAAGAAAAACCTTGAGCATACATTATGCCCAGATCTGCATTTATACTCTGTCATCTCACAAAAATTGTCTTACATCTGCATACACACAATACATGTTACCACTTCAGATTTTTATTCCCTGTTAGTGTGAATTAAACCAAAACCAAAAAACTACACATTCAAACAAATATTGTTCAAGTACCAAAGAGGGGGCTTTTGTAGACTTGGAAATATGATAGCCAAACAGGAAAATTGCTATGTGAAGAGAACCCATTAAGTCATTGTACATGTTGTCGTGGCTTTCCAAGTGACAACATACCGGTAATTACAGAACCAAACCACCTCAAGCCCTTAATATGTGTCCTACATGTGTCCAGGTTGGCTTCTACAGTCTACTGTGTGCCTGATCTTAAGAAAGACTGAAGAATTGCTGCTATCCCTATTCCTGAGCTTGTGCAGACCGGGGGTTTGGATAAAAACAGAATGTATAAGAACTGTGCTTAACTATGGGAAAACCAAATACCTACAGTTATGGGGGGTATACTGGAATTAAAGGGATTTTGCATACTAATTTATAAGTGAATTCAGTGGCTGGAGGTAGATATAAACTTAAATTTGGGTTTTATGATTGTTTTATGTTGCTTGTGTTGGCTGATCCCCTGCTCCTTTTCATTTTAGGCCATGATCCTAAGAATTGCATTACCAGCTCTACATTTTAACTACAGGAGCTTTTCAAATTTTGTATCCGGCTAGCAACACCACACACTGCATCAGGTATGATTTCTGAACTCCCAAGTTTTAAAAGTGACTTGTCGAGCAAAGAACTGTTGTTTAGTGAAGGGTAATCAAGCAGCTCCAATGTGCACATAAAATCAATCTAGCTCACAGACTAGAAAAGTAACCCAGTGAGGCTGGATTTATTCCTACATTCATAAGTAGGATATTCAAGATACTGCTTTGAACAACATAGGTACAGAGGAAAAACTATGTTGTAACCTCTGTATGAATTCTTCCCAAAATTTCTCCTTAACAGTGCTGTATTTGTTCTTATGGTATGTGACTGGCAAAGAAATTAGCTTGCAGAAGTACTAGCAGTTCAATTACTTTTCAATCTTGGCTGATCTATTGTGCATTGCAGCTACTGCAACAGCTACAGAAAAATATGCAGTTTTCTACTTGTGAGAAAGGAAACTATTGAATCCTCCCCACTAAAGCACTTCAGATAAACTGCATATTAAGAGCCTTTCTCCCCAACCAGTTTACTGCTTAACAAAAAAACCTTTACATAGTTGGGTCATTAAAATCAGTATAACATCTAGCAGATAAAAAAAATGTTCTACTAAAACAAGCCTAGCTCATTGGCTTAAAAAAAACACACATTCAGCTCTTCTCATCTTCCATTTTGCCATTCTCTAATGCATTTGTAGAAAGACAGCAAGTTATGCTAGGAGGCTGATCTTAACAAAGGTGAACTATAAGAATTTGGAATGCTGCCACTTGAGGTCAGCTAACGGGTGTGAAAAATTAGGCATGAGAACATTAAATCAAGAAATGTTGATGGAAGCTGAATGATGGTAGAAGAACATTTCTTCTACAATCTTTCATTTTCCTGCAAAATGATTTTTCACTTGCAAAGTCCATCCAAAAATGTTCAATGTGAGAGGCATTGCAAGCATGCGAACACCAGCTGGCTGTTATTTATAAGCCAGAAGGAAGCCACGTATATATATGTTTACTTTCCTCAAAATTCTAATCAAAATGTGTCAGAATGTGCCAATTTAAAGGGAAGTAAATCAAGGCACCTTGTGAGATGAAGTACACATAAAGTTAATTTAAAAAAAAAAAAACTAAAGGAAGCATATGAATTTACTGATACTCTGAATACAGTAACAGAAGCCAAAGGATTGTATCCCAGGGCCATGCTAGTCCTACTTAGGAGCAGACCCACTGAAGTCAATGGACATGACAAACTTGGGTTCATTTAATTTCAGTGGGTCTTTCTGAGAGGGACTAGCACTGGACCCAGTGACTTCACAGGGGCAAAGCCAAATGAAGTTAATGCAAAACAATGGGGGTTGTGTGGTATGGGCTAAATTCCAATTAGCTCATGGTTTGGTTATAACATTAAAATGTGAAGATTTATAATTGGTAGTTATGGGAAAACATTCCACTGATTCTGAGTAAGTCAGAACAAGCCTCTGTGGTCTAGGCTAGATTTAATGACCGAGTAGTATTAAGCAATGTGCAGGTACCAAATTAGAATGTGCAAGCTGGTTAGGCTTCCAGAGGAGGTATCTGGAAGTCTCAACCTGATGACTCTGAAAAGTGGCAGAATCCAGTGCCACGCTTAATAAAAGTAGCATATTGCTGCTGGCTAAAGAGGATGTGGGGGTGGACAAGCCTGGGAAAAGAGGGACTGAAGAGATGGTGGCACATTAAGTTATTAACTATCGTCTCCCAAATTTAAAGACTACAGGATGGGTGTTTTTTTTTACAACCATGGTTCCATTTTTAGAAGATCATGTTCCAGCTGGTTAGCCAGCACTTAGCTTAAGTGGCAGTAGATTAGTGCAAAACAGAAGTGCTTTGGGGACATGTCAAGCAATCTAGTTTAGCCCCTCCAGTTGCTGATTAGTGCTCAAATTTTATCATTTTCCTGTTCAGCAATTTCATATTCTGCATAATACTTCTAAGCTCCCTTATAGTGCATTCTGCTTTGTGTAAACATTAGAATCTAACAGTCTGGGGGTTCAAGGTGGCACTGAAGGTAGGCTGGAGCCAGAAAAGATCCAAATGTCCCAATTCCCTGGCATGCACTTCAGATACTACACAGAAAAAGGAAAGACCTCATGCTGAATCTACCTATTTGTCCTTGTTGTGTAAGCAAGTGTTTAGCTCAAATATAATCTTTAGAAATTACAATAAATCAACAAGGGCATACATGTAGTGACAAAAAAAGGTAAATACAGCATTGTCAGAGCACAAATTATCACAGTCTAGTGGATCCAGTTCTCACTATTTGCTATAATTTCATTATTTGATGTTACATATAATCCAGATGAATCTGATGGCAGATGACCAAGCAAAGCTGTTTACATACTTATAGATTCTACCACTTTATATCTTTACTAGTCCCATTGAATTCAGCTACCCAAATATTTGTCTTATGGTAAGCCAGCAATGAATTCTAAGGTTAAAAAACCTGTACAATGGATTTCGTGATTTCGGGTGCAATCCAAATGCATTATAAACACAGTTTTGTAGCCAGTTTCAACAGTATATAGACTGTACCCATAGGGGTTTTTTGTTTGTTTTTTTGGTTTAGCAAGCCATTGAGAAGCAATCCATTGCACTTCTAAAGTTTTTTTTAAAAAACAACAACAACAAATGTTTTTAAAACAGAAAATTCATTGTTCAGCATCTTATAAACATGCCAGGTGCCAGCTTCATTCTGCTTAACATTCCAAAGCTTAGTATCTTTTAAAAACAAAATCTGACATCCTTGGAAGAAAGGAACCACATTTTGAAAATAATAAAGGGGGAAGTGGTGCAGTTACATCAGGTCAGGTTAGTTTTCAAAACAACAAAAGACTTTTTAGCTTTTATATTTCTCTCTTCAAGTTTTGGCAAGTGTGATTGCAAATGCAATCTACCCACCCCCCCAAATCCAGCAATGAAAGTAGTTTTGGTGGGTTCCATTTGGTTTCTTTTATTTGAAGACTACTGAAACCAAAATTTTGCTATGTTGGTAAAATATAAAGCAATATTTCCTTGAGGATATTCTTTTAAATAAGAACCTGAAACTCTCCCCATAATTCCTTTGGTCTCCTCTCACCAAATACCATGCTACATCAAGATGAGCCCTCATGTGTAAGTTTGTCTGACTTGCAGCCAAGCTGCTAAAATTAACAGGGAAGTTTCTGGAGTAGAGACTTGCCCTACATTTTCCTGGAGCTTAAGACTGAAAGACATTACTAATACCTCAGAAAAACAAAATCCAAGTTGAAGTTCCGCTGATGGTGCCTGGCAAAAGTTTTGCTTTTAGTTCTTTCTGTATGCATCTTTAAAGAGATAACTTGTTCCTTATAGGGAAAATGAGAGTGTCTCCTTATATAAAAACACAGCTGATCTTCAGGTAGCACCAGGGCACCAACCCCAAAGCTATTATTTTGTTGCTGCTAGGTCTCCAATTCACATTCATCAAATCATTTCTTGTGCAAAACAAGCAGTCTTAAGGAGAAAGAATGCCCTCTGGGTTTTAGTAAAAACTGTAGAAAAGAAATCCAAGAACCAACACTTCACCTATACTCCACCCTCCTAGAATTTATCTACAGAGGGAGGGCATCTGTGCGTTGACAGGATAAGCAAGCCGGACGTTGAGGGAGTCATTGTGTTGGACAAGAGAGGTATGCTGGTAATGAAGGACTAATTCTTTTAGGGTAGTATAAAGGTTATATGGCTCTGCAAACCCATAACCTCTTGGAGTGCTGTAAATCACACAGTGTTTAACTTCACCATCAGCTCTGTTGAAAAAAATAGAAAATAAAAAATTAACATGATAGTAATTTAGAAGGATTACAACAAGTGAGATACTGAAAAGTCATGATAAACATCAAAGAACCTTGGATACAACAGTATTCCTGTAATGATTTTCATGTTTAGAATGGCTTGCTGTCTCATGAATGCTTGTCAAAGTGCAGTGAAGGCTTTTTAAAAAAGCCTTTCAGGTTGTGACAGAGGTTCCTATTCTACCTGAATATCATCTTCCAAACCCTCTAGAGCTTAGCTGTATACAATATATAACATATTTACAGTAAAGAGTATTTTTGCCAGAGAACCTGCTTTTGGACTTAACTTTCAGTAAATCCATTAAAAAAATTAAAGCAGTTTAGGTACCGGCAAGTGGCATTTGAGGTTCCAGTACTGTTCCTGGGCAGATCCTTATATATACTAAAGGGCTCATTTGACTAGAATACATAGGGCAAACATTCACTCAGTACTAAAGCACATATAATTCCATCACACATGTAAGCAGAATTAATGCCCTGCAAAGCATTTCAAGAACTACAAATTATCCATAATCTAGGGAAATGTACATCCTCTAGCTCTTGTAGAAACTTGTTTTGCTTATGTCACAAGAGCAGGAAGATACTAAACAATTTAACTTACTGACTGCACTAACATTATTGACAAAAGACATGATTGTGGACAATTCCCAACACATGTTATTTCCACAACATGGTGCCCTCTAGATGTAACTCCCATCATCCCTGACCATTGGCCATGATGGTTGGAGCTGATTGGAGGTGGGGAAAGGCAATTAGCTTAGTGGTAGAGCATCTGTTGGAAGATTTAGAACAGTCAAAAGAAAGTTATTCACACAGTGCATAGTTAAACTATGGAATTTGCTCCACAAGTAGTAGTGATAGCCAGTAGTGCTAACCACCAACCTGGAGGGCTTTAAAAGAGAATTAGAACACAGCCATGGTGGTTAGTGTCTACCATTAAGGTTGGAGACACAGTATCCCTATGAAAGCCAGGGAGAGTTCTGTTGCGATCAGGTCCTGCTTTGGGGTTTTGCATTGGCATCTGTAAGAATAGGGTGATGAACTAGATGGGCCATTGGCTAATCCAGCAGGCTGCTCTTGTGTTTGTATGCTTTGTATGTGGAAGGTCCCAGGTTTGATCCTTGGCACTTTCAGGTAGGGCTGGGAGAGAACCCTGTCTGAAATCTTGGAAAGCTACTGCCAGCAGACAATACTGAAGTAGATGGAGTATAAGACAACTTCCTAAATTCCTATACTAATCCAAACAACCAGAGGGCACCAGGTTGGGGAGGGCTGGTTAAATTGATATGCCATGTTATAATCTAAATGCTAAGAAATGTCTTCATCTTTTAAGAGACCACTGACCCATCTAAATTACTAATGATGAACAGAGACTGAATTAAATTTCTCACTCCTGCTACCAAAGCTATTTTAATTGCAGATGTTGAGACACCAGTCCTTTGCACTATTGTATCCATGAAGAGATCCCATTTTTTCCACTAAAATAGTGCATTTCTGAGCAAGATCTGGCTGCATGATTTGGAAGCATTAACAAACCAGAAGAGTAGGCTCTAAGTAGCAGTTGGGCAAATCAAGGCACTTAGTATTATTCTTGAGTGTATATAATGATGACACTGAAAGCTTAGAAACACTTTAGAATATTTTTGTCAAGAGGATTAGACAAAAGAGTCACAAATAGTATATAGATTATGGGACTGAGGTCTGTTTCTCTTAGTATTGGTTGTGCTGTGCCATGTAGATTACCATATTTACTCAAATCTAATGCTCACCTTTTGGGGGCAAATTACACTGCAAAAATTGAGGTGCGCATTAGTAAATACGGTAGAAAGTTAACTGTCCAAGTAAGTGTTCTTGATGTTGCATTCTCCACAGTTCACGTTAAACCTATTTTTAATTAAGAAAATGTAAGACAAAAAGCTATCCAAGTTATGTAGCCAAATTCTATACATGGTTTTTTTAATGCAAGTCCCACCAAATTTATTAGTTTAATTTAATGTGGCTGACTCCCCTGTAAGTGCACATAGAGGACTTGGCCTAAAGGAAATCCAGGGAATCACTACTTACACCACAGAACAAGCATAACAGCCTTTCTTGCTACTTTCTCGAATTAAAAATGCTCCATCAGGTTTCCCACAAAGCAAATCTTCTGCTTGGATGCGATTGATATCTCCCACAAACCAAGATGTTTCATCATAATGTGGCAGATTTTCATCCTCCTCATTTGTAAAGTATGTACTAGGAAGAGACAACAAATCTTATTTCCTTAATAATGCAGGAATATTTCTGTATTAGGATTACTTGTTCTTGCATGAAGCAATTCATGCAAACAACAACAGAGGGCTAACTCACATGATTATTTTTATACCACTGTTAATTCCTGTGTATATATGGGACCAAGCCCTGGAGAAATCAGCAGTAGTTTTATGGTGCACAAGAAAACACTTCCATTGTCTCAGATGCTTACATTTCATCAATGCAAGATAACAGATATTAAGATTTTTAAAAATTAATTTGTACTAGTTATATATCACTAGTAGTAAATATGTTAGAGGGATGGATAGAGTTTTTTTTCTGAATGATTCTTCTGGAACTGTACATCACTAAGAGAAAAATCCCTTGGTGTTATCTGAAAATCTGTATGTATGACCAGATATTGTCACATGATTAAGAAAAAGTGTACATGGTCATATGGCAGCCACATGCATGTACACCAACAGAGCTACACACTCCTGTCATGCACTATTTTTATGCACTTTAATCATCCATACTGCAAATTTCAGAGCAGTTGTACAAAAACACTTACTCAATGTTTTCATTTTTTATTCCAAGCCAGTCGTTTATTCGTTTCTGCCTCACTCCTTTATGATTAAGCCAGCTGCCAATGAGAGACAATATACTGTAATACGGTCATCTACAAAAAAAGACACTTAACAATTCATAACATTCTGAGGCCATAATTGGTCTTCCTATAGCAGTGTCCTTACTGAAGGAATATACCAAAACCTGAATTAGAAAAAGCATATACAGTTAGTTGTACTTATTGCATATGGCTGCACATTGTACAACATTTTGAGCCTTTTGGAAAATTGACCTCCTCTATGTAAGATTTTCACTCACATCCCTTCCTTCCCCCTCCTAGCAAGATATGGGATTTGCTCACTGGATATCCCAATTCCATTTAGTGGGTAAGCAGTTAATGCTCAGAAAAGCAGCTTATCTACAAGGGCACTGTTTAGTTATCTGCTGACTTGGTACACCCAGTGTGGATTCAGTATAGGCTCTATTTCACTTCAAAGCTAACAAGAAAATTCAGCTGGAACCAGAAATGTTCCATACAAGACATGCTATGGATTAGTTATTATTAAGCCAAACACTTATTACATGAGTGCTGAAAAGGCTAACCAACTGTTAACATCCTTTCATGTTAAGTCCTCATCTTCCTTTCCATTAATATACTTGGGCCAAATTAGATGAGACACCATTCACATAATTAATAGGAATTGTGTGAATGTTTTTTTGTAAGTAATTTGAAAGAACATCTCCCCCACTACCCGCCCATCTGTGCTTTAAGGCCTGTTTGTAGCTCCAACAGTAGCTGAAGTCAGTTTTAAGAAGTAGGACCTTCTCTGTTTGTGCACCCTGAATATGGAACTCACTCCCATTGGAGATGCTGTTGTCCCCCATGTTATCTATTCTCAAATGCCCGGTTAAGACATACCTGTCATATCAAACATGAAGGATTTTTATTTTTAGCCGTTGACTGTTTTATGATGCTTATGCATTTTAATGATTTTATGGTTGTTGAGTATATTTATTGACTAGTTTTTGTACTGTCCTAGAAAACCTTTGGGATGAAAGGCAGGTTATAAATAAAACAAATAAGTGAATAGGTACAGTAGACCTGATCTGCATCTGTACCAGAGTAGGGGTCTTTAATCATTAGGTGACATGAACAGCCCAATCTGGATTGGGACACAAGTGGAGGGTTGAAGCTCCCACCCCCATCAAGGTCTTAATCTAGCTCAGGCCCACTCTAAATACCTCTAAAATGACACCAACACAATTGCTAATTCTGGGAATGAACCTAACCAGAATACTGGAGACTCACAGACCGGCTATTACTTACACAAGGTACTGATCTCTGATTTTGCGCAGCTGCATAAGATCAGGTTTGATGCTGTTCATTTTCTTGTCAGTTTCCCGGTTGTCTAGAGCTTGCTTCTTCAAATCCTGTTCCAGTTGCAGCTTACTATCATGGATTTCACCCAGACGTGATTTTAATTTTTCATAATTCATCGCAATGCTGTAAAGAAGTGACTAGTTTTAAAAGGGTAAAAGTTACACACAAAAATAACCACTCTCATCTACAACTAAATAGTAAATAGTGATTGTATTAGGCACTGTGGAAGACATTGGCTTCATTCATCACACCTTCAGACTAAAAGTGTCTCCACACAAGAGCTTCCTGATCCTGTTTTACAACTTAAGCACTAAACCACAGGTGCAGAAAGTCTACCTTGGAATAGCAGTTGTAAGATTTAGAACAGAACATTCTAGCAAAAGCACCTGGACAATACCACTTCTTCCTCTCTATTATCTAAATATTATTTGGATGAAGACTTTCATGACTAAAATTATGCTAAGAGAACATGATTCTTGATTTGAAAAAATGGAAAAGTTTGAGCACTGCCCTACTACCTCTTCAGTCTCAAAGAGACCACATGCATCAGATATGATCCTAGCTGCATCTTATGATCTTTCACTGATACTCTGCTGCATCTGTCTCCTTCTTCAAAGATAAAGTAGGTGGCCACGGCAGAAAGGACCTTTTATATATTGGCATAGAGATTGCTGAATAAAATAGGGAGGGTGCGCTGCAGAGTCTGCTTTATTAACATTTGGACACAAGGGTTTTTCATTTGCCTTTCCTGTGTAGATTCTGCTGGTTTAATATAATATTGCTAGTTTTTTTTTATTCCATTTGTTATTTTTGTTATGAAAACACTTCTGAAAATTGCACTGTAAGCTGTATTGGAGGCTTTGTTAAGGAGAATAAAGATTTAAATTAATTTTTAAAATGGAGACAAGTTACCCTATTGTTTATTACAAGCTGCCCAACTACTACCATTTGAACTTCAGAAGTCATTTTGCCTGGATAAGATACCTCACACTAATACTTTTCACAGTTATTAGAAAAAGCATCCACACTATTCTTCATGTTGTTTCATTATCTAACAAATTATTTAATTGAGAATCTATGCTGTTAAGAACAGTCATAAGAATAGCCACCTAAGTCTAGCAAACTGTCTCCAACAGTTATCAACCAGATTTCCATTTAGGTAGCTGCGCTTTCCTAAACCTTTTCTAGCTCTATTAAACTTCTGTCATTCCTTTTTCAGAAGAAGTTGATCTGGAGCTCTTTAGCCTGTTTGGGATTGTGCTTCTTGAGTAATTTCAACTCAATCCAAGATTTACTAAATTTTAAACATGGAAAAAGTTGCTATCTAAATTCAACAGAACACCAGGTAACATGCAGTCAGTTTCCTTGTAAAGTTCATACAGTGTGGAAATTGCTTACAACAAAGTTGTTTGATCTATAGCATAGTAGTTATGTAACTAAATATGATATCACTAGTAGTTTAAGCCCGTTAAGTTAACGGGCGCTAGAACATATGTGGACTTCAACAGACAACAACGGTGGAGCCAGCCAAGGCAAGAGGGATCGCCTGCTTTAGCGGGAGGTCAGGGGGTGGTGGAGAGGCAAGAAGCGGTTTCCCTGCTTTAGCAAAGAAGCCGCTGCTTGCCCGCCCCGCCCCCGCCCCCCGCCAAAGCCTGCTTTAGCGGGAGGTGGGGGGGGTGGAGAGGCAAGAAGCGGTTTCCCTGCTTTAACAAAGAAGCCGCTGCTTGCCCCCCGCCCCCGCCCCCCTGCCCAAGCCTGCTTTAGCGGGAGGTGGGGGGGGTGGAGAGGCAAGAAGCGGTTTCCCTGCTTTAGCAAAGAAGCCGCTGCTTGCCCCCCCGCCCCCCGCCAAAGCCTGCTTTAGCGGGAGCCGGAGGCCGGGGTGACGCAATATCCTCCGATGGGTGGCCAGGCGAGTCTCGGCACCAGCGGCAGCGTGGCCTCCCTTCTTGGCCTCCCCTCGGCCTCTGGAGCCCCAGCGTTCCATTTCAACGCCCTGCTTCAACTGCCGCTGCTGCTCCCGGCCCGATGTCTCTCCATCCAATCCCTGTGTCCCTGGGGCACATGCTCAGTAGCGCAAACCCAGAGACACAGGGACTGGACGCAGAGACACTTGCGTTTTTTATATATAGATAGTGTACAGTGGGGGTTAATGGGAGAAATTATAATTATGGAGAACACAAATGCAGTTACTACCTGAGGCCAGGACTGACAACAGAAGTGGCATTTGGGCAGACCTACCGTTCAATTTCCTTCTCATTTCCTTCTCTTTTGAATCGTTCAATGTATTCTTTGCTATATCGCTCTTGGGTGTGACACTGCTCTTCAAATATTTTAATTGTTTCATTAAAAGCTTCTATTGCTGTTCTCTTCATTTGAATTTCCTGCACAGAGAAACCAATTTTAAAAATCATCATTACTCACCAGAAGCACAAAGCTGTGGAACTATTTGATTATTATTTTTACATAAATCAAAGCAGATAATTTATAGGTCTGAGTCTATATGATTTGATTCAGTATTGAAAAGTGTATAATCCAAACACTGCGTGAATTACCAATTTAAAGTATCTAATCTACAAGACCCTCTTGTTAGTCATATGCCTGCTTTGCCTTCTTTCACCTTGAGAAAAAAGTGACCTTGTTGTTGTTGTTGTGCAACTTTATTGAGCATTTCAAAAAATAAAGCCATTAAAGCAGTTTACAAAAAAAACCCTCGTGTTCTAAGAACAATATCATTTCAACAAACTCTAAAAACAATTTCTAAAGATATGCAAAACAAAATTAAAAATTTAAAAAATCCTTCCAGTAGCACCTTAGAGACCAATTAAGTTTGTTCTTGGTATGAGCTTTCGTGTAAATGTGTAACCCACAGCGATCGCAACCCAAGGTATGACTGTAGATGAATCAAATATTCACAATACACCAGGGGTTCCCAAACTTACCCAGCCTCGGGCCGGTTCCTTCGGCGCCAATTGTGTGGTGGGCCAGAGGGCGGGGGAGTGCGTGCCCATACGTGCGTGCACTCGCTTTTTCCGGTGCACTTCCGGGTCGGTGCAGCACCGGAAATAGCTTGTGTACGTGCGCATGGGCCTCTGCAGACCTGAAAGTGCGCCAGAAATGACGTTTTGCGCCTGTGTAAAAGCTATTTCCGTCGCCGCGCCGACCCAGAGATGGGCAACCACACTGTGCTGGTAAGAGCGGGCCGCATCCGGCCTGCGTGCCTTAGTTTGGAGGTGTCTGCAATACACCATGTCAACTCTTGTCAATGGTGATGGGATACATGCCTCCAAGACTTTCTAGGGTGCATTTCAATTTTTTTCCTGTTTGTTTGCAGGCTCATTTGTTTGCAATACTATTTGATTCAATATTTTAGTTTAATTAAAAATATATATTTTAGCCAATGCACAGTGTGCAGTTCATTTGATGAAATAATCATTTGTGAGCTTTAGCAGCAGTAACTATGAGACAGACTGGCTCCTCAAAGTGTCAGCGTAAGAATCAAGCCAGTCTTGCACAAATTATTGTGCAATGCACACCAGCATAATGGCTTACACAAGCAGTTCTTTACTCAGAATATTACCCAGTTTCTCAGTGCAAACACTTTCCATAAGTTTGAAATCTATTTCTGGTAGCGCAAAATGCTTTGCTTTCATAGAAAAATTTGTTAGGAGGTAAGCTGTACTGTTTAAAGACTGGAGGATTTTTTTATTTTCCTAAACAAAATAAAAAATCAAAAAATCCTTCCAGTAGCACCTTAGAGACCAACTAAGTTTGTTCTTGGTATGAGCTTTCATGTGCATGCACACTTCTTCAGATACCATTCCTCTTGTAGACTACCACGTAGCAGATTCATGATGCTGTGCTGAAATGTTCCACAGCAGAGCATGATCTTCCTGATAGCTTGGCATCCAAGACTATACACTCAAGAATGCCATTCATTCAAAATCTGTAACAGTTCCCTTCTGCTGGACATTGCTCTAGCTATGTTAGGTGGGAGCAGATTCCTTTTCCTACGGTATGCTGGCCTCTAACATACAATGCAGGGGATAAAAAGTAGGTGGGAAGTGGGTATGTGTCTTTTGCTTTCCTTCCAGCTACTTTATTTTTGCAACCTCTCCTCCTAGCTGCTTTTGCTCCAGGCTGGCTCCAACACCAGATTTCTCAGTACTGTGAGCAAAAGAGCGCAGATCAAACACCGTTCCCCCCAATTTGGATTGGAGATTCTATATTTGCTGTTAAAACTCTAGTTCAGGCCCAAGTTACCATGAGAACACAATGCAACAACACACCTGTGATGTTCTGGTGTATTCTTCATATAGTCTGTCATATTCCTTACTTTTCTCTTGATACTGGGTGTGGTACTCCTGAAGCTTTTTGCCCACGGCATCAATATTATCTTCTTTTACCAACTGATCCTGCATACATACAAAAAGAAAATAAGTATACTTTTCTATAAAAGAGATTCAAGTGCTGACCTATCTGCAGAACTACCCTTATTGAAACACAAGACAGTCTTAGCCTGAACAACAAAGCCTCTCTATACACCTACCAAGACATTATCCCTAACTTCTGAACACTGACTATTCCTGCTACTCAGGAAATATGTATAAATGTGTGAGATTGTAGAATTAACAAATTAGATTTGGGACCTTTTATTTGAGGAAGTACTTGCTTAATTAGCAATATTTCTTTTAGAGAGCATGGTAGGGTTTCAGTACTCTAATGTTTCTTCTACAATTTTTTTTATACTATTTTGCCTTTGTAAACTTAATAGTTTGGAAGAGATAACAATAATGACAGAAAAAAATAGCAGGCAAAGTTCCAGATTTACTAAAAAAACAGAGAATCAGTTCATCTTCATTTCTCTTTCAAGATCAAGTTTTATGCACATATAGCTATACAGCCAATGAGAGACTATGACAAGCATGAATTTAAAGGAGTGTATGCCAAATTTGGAGGGACCCAGGTGGCGCTGTGGGTTAAACCACAGAGTCTAGGGCTTGCCGATCAGAAGGTCGGCGGTTCGGATCCCTGCGACGGGGTGAGCTCCTGTTGTTCGGTCCCAGCTCCTGCCCACCTAGCAGTTCGAAAGCACATCAAAGTGCAAGTAGATAAATAGGGACCGCTCCGGCGGGAAGGTAAACGGTGTTTCCGTGCGCTGCTCTGGTTCGCCAGAAAGCGGCTTTGTCATGCTGGCCACATGACCCGGAAGCTGTCTGCGGACAAACGCCGGCTCCCTTGGCCTATAGAGCGAGATGAGCGCCGCAACCCCAGAGTCGGACACGACTGGACCTGATGGTCAGGGGTCCCTTTACCCTTTACCTTTTTATGCCAAATTTGGGACCAGCTACTTCCTAATATAGTGATAAATATTAGTGATCTCATACAAAACCTTGTCTTTACCATTTTTTTAATTAAAACTCAATAAAAACACACATTTACTGGTAATACAGGGTTCTTTGAAAATCTCACCTGCTGGTACCTGGATACAGGATACATAAGCTTCACATCTAGTTTAGGGTTATACTGGGCAAGAGACTCATGGTGATAGTGGTTAATCAGTTCCACAACAGAATTGAATGTCAGTGGATCAGAAAAACCGTATTTCCCATCCCGGTGATAAATTTTTATCAATTTATTGTTGCCACCCTTCCTGCAAGAGAGAGAATTAAAAAAAAAGCGTATCATTATGTGCATTCATGTTCCATACTATGTGTATGCTAAACCAAAAATTCAAACCAACTCCTGCATAGTTACTTTGCACTATATGTTGTTGACTTTGTATGTAGCATCCCATGCAATACTGTAATTTGAGAGTAATATTCAGTCAAAAAACATCTTAACTGTAGTTGTCACAGGTTTCACTAATTTGTAAAAGGATTAACTAGAATTTCTCCAAAGGAAGTTCAAGAATTACCCCTTTTCAGTACTGAGGAGTTGTATAAAGGAATATTTGACCTTTTAGCACATCATATGGTCCAGTTACTTTGATAGTACTTGTTTCCTACAAAACTTCATGCCTAACAAGCTAGGTGGCCACTAATATACCTCACCAGTTTGTTTGCCACAGCTGTTCTTCTGGATTTAGTCTTGCATACATGAGTCTTGCCTACATGTACAAAGGGGCTACTCAGGGGTAGCTAATGTGGTGGCCTCTAGATGTTGCTGAACTACAACCTCCATCCACCCCTCAGCATTGACCATGATGTTTGTACTGATGGGAGTCCAACAACATCTGGAAGGCACCATATTGACTATCTGTGAGTTACTCAGGTAACAACAATGTTGGCACTTAACACGAAATCATGGTTAGTACTATGTGAATGAGCTAGAGTGAAATGCTGGGCCCCACATCTCCCCTATGAAGTTGAGGGAAGACTTCAGCAGTGTTTACATTCACTTTCAGGGAGTCCTGGCTTGTTATGTTTAAACCCAGAGTCCTGATATAAAACAAACTCTGGTAAATTCCATAATCAGCCACCTTTAAGTAAAAACATGTGTTATAAAGCTGACTTGTAAAACTAGCAGAATTTCTTTTAAGCCAGGTTACCCAATTCAAATGTTATAACCAGAGAAGATTCCCTGTAAGTGAAATGAAACTCATAGTCTCCAGACTATGCATAAGTATGTGAGCCGAATGCATTACTTGGGCTCATTCACACATCACTAAACCAAAGTTTTGCATTTGTGCAATGTGGTCACCATTTATCCTAAGATTCTATGCAGAATGAGTCCAGGAACAAGCCTTGGGCTTGTGCACTCCCTCCATAGGCACTTTCACAGCAGAAATGTGTATTAATAAAAAGAGACAGCCTACATTTACTTGATGATAAATGCCATTAATTTCTGCTGAGAAAAATAAAGCACTACATTTGGGGACAACATTGTAGGGAAGCTAAAACCTACCTATCACTCCTGATACCAAACGTACACACCCATTAAGAACGCCATCAGAAAGCAAATCTAGGCTTGTTGGGGAGAGGAAAAGTTTATGATATCCCATCTCCCATCTGATTAGGAGGCAAGTACAAGCAGGACAATATTTTTACTCCTTCCAGTTTGGGATAAGTGGAAAGCGTTCCTTACTTCTACCTATGTTAACTTAGGGAGGAGGATTAAGATTTGACATGGCAGAAGCAACAGTCCTAAGTGATGGGTAGCTTTGTGAGAGAAGTAAAGGGGGCAGAGGCGTAGCAAGCCCAGAGGGTACTGGGGGCGACAATTTTTTGTCACCCCACCCCCCCCGGGACCCGGGGCAGTGCCTGTACAGCACCCAGTACGGAGTATGCATGTGTGGAATTCTGCACATGCGCACTCCGTATGGGGTCAGAGTGTGCATGTGCGGGATGCCACACATGTGCACTCCGTACTGGGCCACTCGCATGTGGCAGCCCATAGGCCACCATGCAAGTCCGTACGGGCTGCTGCTCGCGCACAGCAGCCTATGGGTTGAGGCTTGCACAGAGGCCCTGTAAGGCTGCCGCGCGTGAGCGGCCCCGTACGGAGTGCGCATGCGTGGGATGCCACACATGCGCACTCCATACAGGGCCGCCATGCAAGCAGCAGCCCGTACGGACTTGCACGGCAGCCTATGGGTGCCGCTTGCGAGCGGCCCTGTATGGAGTGCACAAGTGTGGCATCCCGCACATGCACACTCCGACCCCGTACGGAGTGCACATGTGCAGAATTCACACATGCGGATTCCGTACCGGGTGCTGCTCACGGGCCTGCCCCTTGCCTCCACAGCCGCACCGAGTGTCGTCCCCTCCAGGGTGGAACCCGGGGTGCCTTGCCCCCATCGCCCCCACCTTCCTATGCCACTGAAAGGGGGAAGAACTGGGGAAAGGGTTGAGATTCTTCATCCCTCCCTTTCCCATCTTTTAGCCATTGGTGAAATTACAGTATTTGGGGAAGGCTATATACACTTTGTACTAAGACATTCCAAATGTCCTGCAAAGGAAAGACAAATTTCTCAAAAACAGGGGGTCGAGATCCTTAGTTTGCTCATTTTATGCTGCCTTCAGAATTGAAATACTTTTTTTAGCAAGAACTGGGGATAGGAGGAGAGAACAAGAAAAGAATGCAAAGAGCTACAGAGAAGCTGTAGGGTTCAACAAGGAGCTGTGCAAGGTCCTGAAGCCACAATACCCTTGCCCCCTCTATTCTACCTTCACAGACCGAAGCCTTTCTATTGTCAAATAAGCTAGAACAGGAGTAGCCAAGATGGTGCCTCCATATGTTGTGAACTACAAATTCCCAGCAGCCCCAACCAGTATGGCCAATGATCAGGGGAGATGGGAGTTGTAGTCCCAAATTTATGGAGAGCTACCCGTAAACACAAAATTGGTTTTAAACAGAAAAAGCTAATAATTCTCATGATGCCAAAGTCCACTACAGATTGCAAATTCTTTGATGCAACATAAAGCTGTTCACTCTGCGCTCTCTTTGTATAGCCTAGCAGAAAATGTAAACAAAGCTCCAAGATAATGAAAATACGGTGCTTGTATTTACACTAGCTATAAACACCTAGATAAATTTATCAGCAGGTACTACCCACAATTTGTGCAGGACAATAGAGAGGGCAAAGTCAAAATTATTTACCGCAATGTCAGTGTATAGTCTCCTTGTTTCTTTGTTGATGCATCCCGCACCAAGAATGTTCCATCCGGCATGTCTCGTAATTTGTCATTCACCTCTTCCCTGGAATAACAAAATGTAGATCAAAGTATTACTCATTCATAACACCACCACTCATTGTTACAAGTGTGTGTGGGGGGGGTTCCTTTATTTTGGTTCTCAAATTATTTTTCTTTAAAACTATCTCATTCCAGTTTTAAGTTGACCAATACATAGTATTTGTAATTTGTTTAAAGAATTTTCAAAGGTAAATTTGAACTTTTAGATTCTGGAAGCAGCTGCACCTGAAGCCTCATTTCTAAATGGAGGCCAATAGTTGAGCACCAACACTTAACTGTATCTGATTAAATAAAGGGCTGCTTCATACTGCCCCAATGTCCTTTAGAGAAGTTATATTTCATTTATTTTATAACAAGATAGTAATAGTTTATTATAAACAATTAAAATTTATTGGTTTACAAGTAAATAGAAACTTTATACTGCCTAGGATGATATTCAAAATAAGACTAGAGGTTTATTATCTATCTAGAGACAGAAGAGCAACTGTGAAATTAAGGATTTCTGTTTGGCTCTCTGTACATATCCAAGGGCACCATGAAAGATCACTTATTCAAAGACTGATAACTTTCTAAAAGCAATGCTTGGCAGTTACCGGGCAGAAGAATTTCTTTCATGAGATAAAAAGAAGTTGCTGCTTGGCTAGCAGAGTCAAAATATTTGTAATTTGCACAATACATGTCCTGAGTATCATATTTATAATGTTTGTTCTCAAAAGTGCCATTTTTATCCCTGGTTTCTCCTTTTACATAGAAAAGAGGTTGTTAAACTGAAATGTGTTAGACAGATGGTCATGGATTCAGTATGAAAAGATAATTAAACTCAGGTTTCCTTTTATTTGTGACACTTAATATAAATGGTTTTATTTTAAAATTGCCAAATTGTTCAGAGTGGTTAAAACAAAAAGGGACTGTGAAGAGCTCCAAAAGGATCTCTCTGCAGTGAGTAAACAGGCAGTAAAATAGCAAATGCAGTTCATTATGGGGAAGTTTAAAGTGGTACACGTTGGGATCATATTTTTCATATATGGCAATGGGATCTGAGCTACCAGTGACTGATGAGGAATGAGACTTTGGCATCATAGTGGACAATACTGATCCAGTGTGAGGCAGCTGTGCTAGGGATCATTAGGGAAAGTATTGAAAATAAAATTGCCAATATTGTAATGCCATTATACAAATCTTTGGTGTGATCACAGTTGGAATGCTGTGTACCAGCTCTGGTCACCTCATCTCAAAAAGGCTGTTGTAGAGCTGGAAAAGTTTGTGAAAGGGGCTACAAAATTGATCAAGCAGATGGAGCAACTCTAGTATGAGGAAAGGTTACAACACTTGGGGCTTTTTGGTTCAGATAAAAGGCAAGTATGAGCAGACATGATAGAGGAGTGGAGAAAGCAGACAGGGGGAAAAATTTCTGTCTCTCCTAACACTAGAACTCGGGCACATCCAACAATTCTTAATGTTGGAAGATTCAGGACAGACAACACAATGCATAGTTAAACTACAGAAATCATTCTCATAAGTGGTGGTCAATGTAGATGGCTTTAAAGAATGATTAGACAAATTCATGGAATATAAGTCTATCAATGGCTACTAGTTATGATGGTTAGGGTCTGCCTCTACTGTTGTAGGCAGTATGCCTCTGAATAGCAGCTGCTGGTTATCAGAGGTGAGCAGAGTGCTATTGTGCTCATGTTCTGCTTGCAGGCACCCTATGAGCATCTGGTTGGCCACCATGAGAACTGGATGTTGGCTATTTGGGCCTTTTGTCTGATCCAGCAGGCTGTTCTTATGTTCTTAACCCTGGCATAATAGTGAAAAATATTACAGATTTCTTAACTGTTTTTAAATGGTGATAACACAGTCTAGAAAATTATATATGTGCACTAAAGATTAATCTGTTCACAATGTTATCTGGATAATAATAATATATTTTAATATGTACATACAAAGCAGGGGTATAGAAACATTGCCCAGATGTGACTCCTTGGGCCTCTGGATCCTGCCTGCATTGCTCCCGCCTCGCTCTGTCCCTTTCCCACTGCAATTATGTGTAAAATGGCTGTATTCAGGACCTTTTCCCTCCATCACAATCAAGCTTCTAAAATGCCTTCTATTGGAGCAATTAAAAGTCTATTTTTGTCGAAAAGTGGTATGTAGAGGGTATATGTGGGACATTCTTCCCAGAGAGTGCAGCTGAAGAAGAACCTTCCCTCCCTCTCTAATACTCCCTGCAAAAAAATGGCTTCAATAAAGTTAAAATGATGCACATATAAGATTGTGGGTATGGTATGTGGGGTATGCATGTGATTTGCATGTGGGGAAGGCATGCAGCCTCCAGAAGGCTGGCCAAGAGGATACACAGTCCTTGGACTGAGAAATGTACCCAACCTATGATATAAAGGAAAATTGCAAGTAAGCCACATTCTCCTTCAGGAAAAAAAATATTACCTTGAAATGTCTCCCCAGTACCATTCTGCATCCTGCAGTGATGAACTGCAATTCTCTTTTATCCCAATTGTATTTACTGGAGTTATTGGTTTGGAGGGCTTTGGAGGAAGAGCTGGAAGAGAGATTTTGCTGGTTAACTTTTTTGGCTTTATAATGATGTCTCAAAATATTAAACAAGGGATTCAATCAGGAAATAATACATTTTAGGTAAAGCATTGTATGGTACTAAAGACCTGTGAGAACTGAAGAGAAAGAAAAGGAAAGTGACAGAAATCCCTTTTCATCTGAGATTGTGGTACTAAAACAGAAAGTTCAGTTTTTAAAAAATGTCTGGTTTAAATGAAAGATGATTTGGCAAGGAATAATCAATTACTCAAAGTATTTTTCTATTTACTGTACTTCTACAATGCCTACCACACTAAAGTAGTTAAGACGATTCATTGACTTCTGTTTCAAAGGCTACTTTTAAGTGCCCAAAGTACAGTAGTTCACTGTTCTTGCACATGCTGAATCAAGCCAATTTAAATTATGCTGAACTTTAACCTAGTCATTCAAACTCTGAGTTGCTGATCAAGCATCAGATTCAGTTGGCAGCATACAAAACAGCCAGATTCCAGGATAGAGGTTTGGTTTTTTGCTACGTCCTCCTCAAATTGCACACGTTCACATTTCTCACATTGATAGCCCACCTTTCTTCCATCATGGAACCACAAGGAACCAGTGCCAGAATTAAAACCACACCCAGAATAGATTTTGGAACTTTTTTTTTTAAGCATGAAAAAAGTTTTGGATTGGGCCATCTATTGGATACCTGTATGACACTGGTCTTGCAGAAGGCACTGTAAGTTTGGGCACCAATCACAGTTCTGCCTTCAGTGACAATACAATACTTGAGCCCAGGACCATGAGACAGTGGGGCTGATGGAAAGTAACACATTCAGTTGCTTGGCAACAATTCTGAAGTTGACTGTGAAGTGCTTAGGGAACACATCCTACTTTTTTCAAACTACAGCAACATACGTCCATGTTCTGCATCCAGAGAAGACTGGCCCTCCAAATATATAAAGAGAGTAGTACATAATCCAAATTCCAGCCCTTGATCCTAGGACTGGCCATGCTCTAATCTATTTTACTGAAAATTAGCCTAAGGCTATGATTGCAAAGACCAGGGCATTTTTGGATTGGCTTTATATGTCTGTGTAGCCACCCTGGCAATTTATGTTGCACTGCAGTTCCATGCCATAAAAGCCATTGGACTACTGATGGAGTGTCGGGACTTCAATTTGTGTCAATGTGTTGTTGTTGTTTAGTTGTTTAGTCGTGTCCGACTCTTCGTGACCCCATGGACCAGAGCACGGTACTATGATGCTAAATAACCAAATATTGTTTCTTCATTTGTAAAAAAAGTATCAATCCACATTTTTTGTAACATACTGTTCAGTTTTCTAAAGGTCTATTTTTTCTCAACACTGTGGAAAAAGTGTGCAGGAAGAATATTTTAATGAATTATCTACGGGACTTAGCAACATCCTCAAATGTAAAACATTGCCTGTTACTACACTACAGATACTTGAGAGCAAGTGAAAAAAAGTACTAAGATTAAGAATTATTCTTCAAGTTTACTTAAGATTTTTAAAGAATTTCAGAGATATCAGATTGCATCAACAAAAGGATAACCGACTGCTTCACACACATATATAAAGGACATATTATATACCATATGCATATAATCATGTGAATGAAGGTGCTATCTTGCTTGAAGATGTTGCACATGTGTGTTCTCCTGAAAGGCTAGAGCACATCTACAAATCCCTGTGTCTGAAACTGCTGCTATTACCCTGGTGGAGAACCTATGCTGGGAGCTACATGCAGAGACTAAAACCTCTTAATTCTCTTGAACCTATATGCCGTTTTTGATAATCGAGAAAGACGGTATGGATGGTATTGTCTACCAAGGATGCATGATGGGAGTATTGCATCTTGGTTCCACTCTTGGTTGGGTAGACCTCAAGGTAGTGCTTGGGTCAGGACCCCTGCCCTGGAGTTGCGCTAGGGCAGGGCTGGCCAATATGGTGTCCATATGCAGTTGCACAGCAGCTTGCATCATCCCTGATCCCTGGACCTGCTGGCTGGGGCTGATTGTGGTTGTAGTCTAATAACATCTAGAGGACACCACATTGGCTAGACCTATGCTAGGGAGTGCTTATGGTTTAGCCTTGTTCCCCATACCCTTTAAACATCAATTCAGAACTACTGGAGATTTTATCAAAGGATTTGGAGTTAAGCTTATCAGTATGCCAATGCCACTCAGTTCTTTTCCTCCTTTTACAGCAAAACAAGGTGAGCTGGTTGAGTGGATTCCTGGCATCTGTAATAGATTGAATAATGATTAATAAACTGAAGCCAAATCTAGACAAGACAGATGTTGAGAATGGGAGGTATGACTGATCTAGGAGCTGGTGACTTTCCTGTGCTGGACAGATGGTCCTATGTGGGTGGGTGTGTCTCCCCAGCCACCAGTCAGGGCTTAGAAGGCACCCTAAGCCAGCACAAGATTGTTAAACACCAGGGGTCAAAGCTTACTCTCTCAGTGTTACTCTTTGGGCAAAACCCTGCAGATAGTAAGGGAGCCACCTCAACAAGAGTTCTAGCAAAAGCTAGAACACTCAACATAGCAACCAACCAACCAGTACACAAAGAAAGAAAACTACACAGGGGGAGGCAGAGGAAAGGAGGGTAGAGAGAAAAGATCATGAGAGAAGGTAAATCTCAGGCAGCCTACTCTGCCTCTCACCTGGGGTACTATAACCCCAATACTACCTCTCATTTAGGGGCACTGACACCAACTAGATTGACTCTTATTCTGACAATACATGGGGGGGGAGAGAACCATTCATATAGAGGGGGGGGGGAGAGTCATCCAACAATCAGCACCAAATACAGTCAGCACCCTAACAGAGTTCCACCCTGAGAGTCTTACACCCATTTTATCATTTGAGGGGCCAGTTCAGTTTTAGATTTGTTAAATTTGTCAGTGAGATTTAGTCCTTGTTACACAAAGGCCAGCTTGCAAATATTTATTTATTTATTTATTCATTCATTCATTCATTCACTATTAAAAGAATTTATATATTACTTTTAATTTCAAGAATAACAAAAGTGGACCCTCCATTGCACCTCAGGACAGAATGCCAGCATAGGAGCTGGAGGGCAGGCTGTGTGGCACCCAGCTCTGTCTTCCAACACTTTGCTGCCATTTCCTGCCCCTCCCCCAATATCTGCTGCCTGAGGGTAAGTATTTCATTGTGCCTGAGGATGAGACTGGCTGTGTATGGCCCATCCCCTTCAAATGTTTGAGAGTCCTTCCCGTGTTCTCTGCAGTTTGTGAATAACTCAGGAGTGGACCTGTGTGCAGCTGGGCATTTTCAGAAGGCCAGGTACACCTGTCAAACAGTTGATCTGTGGGTGCCTGAACACACACATATGGAGAGGAGCGTGTTAGACCTTTTGGAGGATGAATCCATGCTGCTCTTGCAATGCTGCACTTCCGCTAGATGCACAAGCTAAACAGAAGGCAACCTAAGGCCTTCTGCTCCACTTCACAGAACACCTAGCAACTCAGGGTTATTTGTGCAGTTTATGCACACCCAGAAACTCAAATAAGATATTTGTGTACAAGCCTGAAGTGTTTAGTACTCCATGTGGAAGAATGGAAAGATGGCCTAAAGGACAAGCAGCACACAAAGAAGGGTGTTCAGTCAATCTTTCTTACTCCACATGGTCTGACTTGGACATTACAGAAATCTGGACTGTGACGCAAGTTATTTCTTAATTTAAAATATTTATATCTTACCTTTCTACAATTGCTTAGGGCCACTGACAACTTCAATTTAAAACCATTGCATTCAAAGTAAACATCAAAATCAAATCAAATTCCTCCCTCCATCTAATATTCCCAAACAAATGGGACTTGCATCTAAATGCAAGCAAGGAAGGAAAATGATATGTGGTGGTGGTGTGTTCATTCATTCCACAAAGCTGGTGCAGCCCAAATAACACTGCTTACCATTAACAAATAACCTCCCTGGTAGGAGAGCAACAGGGAAGTTCTCAATGAAGATCTTAAAAAGTTAGTGGCCTCTAATGGGGAGTGGTCTTTTTCAAGTCCAATTGTTGGAGGGTGAGCTTGAGGAATTTTTAGCTGGGGAGGACAGAGTTGATCCTTCCCTTTCCAGGTGCACCCTTTAGGAAAATCACCCATGCAACAATTAGGCAGTTAACCCTTCTTTCTCCAGCTGCAACATTTATATACCAATAATGGCAAATACATTTATAAATACATAAATTCAAAAATCAGCATATGAAATTGGGCCAAGAACTTCAACAGCAGCAGTGCAACTGGCAAAGGACAGTTTCCATCTGCCATCCCCCACAAACAGGCAGGCATATGACATTCTGCACTAACTGCAGTATTTGAATAGTCTTCAGCAACCCTACTTATGGCACATAGCAGAAGTGAATCCTGGAAATTACAAAGGTATAGATAAACCTGGTGCAAGTTCTCTAAGGTAAAGGTAAAGGTACCCATGACCATTAGGTCCAGTCGCGGACGACTCTGGGGTTGCGGTGCTCATCTCACTTTACTGGCTGAGGGAGCCGGTGTACAGCTTCTGGGTCATGTGGCCAGCATGACTAAGCCGCTTCTGGCGAACCAGAGCAGCACACAGAAATGCCGTTTACCTTCCCGCCGGAGTGGTACCTGTTTATCTACTTGCACTATGACGTGCTTTCGAACTGCTAGGTGGGCAGGAGGCAAGTTCTGTACCTCCACTAAAAAAGGATAACAGCAGCATATCAGATGCAACTGGGGGTGGTTGGAGTGGACACTGCTTTTCCATGGGAAGAAATAGATCCAAGATGCATACCTGCTGCAATAAAGCAACAAATATACTACTGATAATAGGTACACTTCACACTCTCAGAGCCTCAAGCCTCCCAGTCAACATAATCTCCACCTTGTCTTGATTCAACTTCTGCTTGTTAACTGTCATCTACCTTAAGAGACCTTCCACTGACCAATTCAAAGAAGTTGCTTAAAAGAAAAATAAAGCTTGATGTAGTGACAGCAGTGTATTGATTATACCTAACCACAAAGCTCTGCATTATCTCTCCAGGTGGCTTTATAGATATATGAAGTAATATAGGTGATAAAACTGACCCCAGTGGAACCCACTACAGTGGTACCTCGGGTTAAGAACCTAATTTGTTCTGGAGGTCCATTCTCAGCCTGAAACTGTTCTTAACCTGAGGTACCACTTTAGCTAATGGGGCCTCCTGCTGCCACCACATGATTTCTGTTCTCATCCTGAAGCAAAGTTCTTAACCCAAGGTACTATTTCTGGGTTAGTGGAGTCTGTAACCTGAAGCGTCTGTAACCCGAGGTACCACTGTATTGCATCTCCCAGGGGATGGGATGGCTTCTATACTAACCACCATCTGGGATTGTTCTAACAAAATGACACAGAATGAAATCAGTGAGATGCCAACCTCTACTAGATGTTCCAGATGATGCAGTAAGATACTGTGGTTCACAATAACAAATGCTGCTGACAATCAGAAGGGAAGCTTCCCCTATATTTCCAAATTAAAATGTCCCCCACCAGGGCACCTAAAAGTGCATCCCTATTTTGTTGAACAGAATACAAACATATTGAACCAAAGTGTAAACTACACATCATGGGACTCTGAAATATTTCCCTATACTTAAAAAAAAAATCCCAAACAGACTGGGTAGTCTACATGGACAGTTGGTCACGAGGTCACTGCTTCACCCTCCTGTCCAAGACCTTTTCTAGCTCAGAATTACCTTCCCCAAATTGCCATTTTACTGGAAGCAGACCAAGGACCACACATTTTTGCTTTGTCGTATTCCTATTTTTTACTAAGCTCTACAGGATATTCTAGTTTTTGTTTTTTAAAGTTCATGTAAATTTAATGGTTTTAAATCCTCTCCTCGCTGGCCATTGTTGCCATGCAGCAGTAGCACATTTCCCCAAGAAGCAAATTAAGATGAAGCTTCCTACCCAAACATTCTTCTATATTGCCAGACTGGTGCCCGTGGTCCCTGCCTCTGGATGCAGTGGAGGCTGTGGAATCCAGCTAGTCTCTATGGCACAAAAAGAGTGCTGGAGAGCAGCTTCCTGCAGTCCTCCTGGGTTTTTTTCTTACTGAACTGGCACAGAGGGAGTAAACCGCAGGGAGTGATAAAAGGCTCCAACAGTTCTGAGGATAGAAAGCCCTCTTTGCTCTTGCCTCTCTCTCTTTTCAGGACTCCATAAAAGCCTGTCCACTGTCCCAGGCTGGAAACAGCAGGGACTGGTAGGAAGTTTCTGCCTCTCAGAAAAAGTATTTTACCACTGCTGGTGGACCCAAATCAGTGTTGAATGCCTTCCTACCTACAAGGGCAGAAAGAAGACCAAGCCTAAATATCAAGAACTTAAAGAGACATTAGACAAAATAAGGCAAAGTAAGACTTGTTTTGTATATTGGGGGTGGGAGGAATCTCAAAACCTCCTCCTTTTTTTGGTGGTCTGCACACCACAAAGCAAGGAGGTGGGGAATACCACAAGGAAAGAATGAGAAATGATTCTGAACCTGAAAAATACTTGTTTATAAAGGAATGTATCTTATTGAAAATGAGTGGGAAACAGCTCTAGGAACTGGTTGCAGAAGGCTTATATTTTCTTAACATTAAAATATCTTAATTTATTTGCCACATTTAAAGCTATCTTAAAATCACTGGTACCAGTACTATTCATGGAAAGATGGAACAGTCACATGAAGGTACCTCAAGACTGGCACTAGGTCCTTACATTTATAAGGCACTTGTACCTTTTGATATTATTTCTACAGCGAATATAACACAATAGCTTCTATGGTCAATTAGCATCTGCTAGGTAAATTAGTATCCATTTGGAACGAAGCTGCAATATAAAAATGCAAATCCTTCATCCTATAAAGCACAATTGGTGAAGTATTTAATTTTCTGATTTAACAAGTCACTTTGGTCACTTGCAGGAACTATCCACACTTGTTCCAACAGTAGCCTACAAGCATAATAGTAAATTAAAGAACTATATTAACTGACAGTATTAAAACAGTACTAGAGATGCAGGAGCGTAACGGTTGATTTTTTATTTAGTATTGTTTTTATAGGCTGCCTTTTGGGATATAATGCACACAAGGTGGTTTATAGTATAAATAAAATACAAAAAGGAAATTCAAACAGTTCTAAAATAACATTATGTAAGGATGTACATAGGCACATGGACTTTAGAATAAGCTCCCAAAATTAATTTTACAGCCACCAAGCATTAACATAATTTAATGCATTACTGTGGAGAGGGGAATAAAATGAAGATTTTCCCACGTTTCACTGAAGCAATACAAGAGCTACCAAATCACCTAGAAAACTTAATGTTGAATTGCACTAACAAATTAAAGGGCACCTTTTACTCCTCAAAGTTATTTTCTGCCTCTTGTGTGCTCTTGATAGAATCCTAGAAAACCCAGCTGTCATTTTTCAAAATATTGTTTTTAGCCTTTTCCTCCATAAAATTATGTTTGATATTCAATATTTCATTGTCAAGCAAGTTGCACTTCCCCTGAATTACCCCAAACCTTATTTATGCAAAAATAAAATAAAATCCTGATTTCGCAGAAGGCTCAGATTTTATATGTTCACTGGAGCAGAAACAGCTACTAATGGTAGTACTCATAACCAGTTTAAAAAACTATGTTTAGCCATTTCCTCAAGATTAAAAAGTGAGTGAATCAACAAAACCTTTCTTCTGTATTTGTACATAAGCATGATCAGATCTAGACTTCAACAGCTAGCTGGTATGCACTGCTAAGTTACACAATTTCTCACAAAGGCAAAGATAAACACCATTTCTCACAGTGGAATGGTTTCTCGAAAGCCTGCTTATTAGTAACCCTACTCCCACTCTAAGCCAGCACCACCAACCAACCTGCATTCAGAATTCAGCTAACTCTGATTGGGATTTGAGAAACAGGACTCTGAAAGGAAATAGCACATCAGCCAATGAAAGCACAGTACTGAGATCATACGTTGGTGACGTCAGTACATAGACTGTATCTGTGGAGTTTCTAGCAGGTACTTTCAGTATAGCTGCTCAGCTTTTGCAAATGATTTTCCTTTTCTGCTTTACAAAATTCCAAACCTCTCTCTGTGTGAAGACATTTTATATCTCAAAATACACTACAAATTGAAGCTTCAGAGTCATGTGTAAGGCAATGAAAAGAAAAAGACATGACTCATCCGTAACAAGACAGTGGAAGCAATTCAGTTACATTCTTTCTGATGCAATTTAAATTATTTTCAACAGTTAAGACTCCAAAATCCACTGTTCGGCAATACTTTTTATTAAGACTAACAAAAATCTCACAGAATAATTTTCTAGAAGTTCTCTTATCTGTCAGGTTAGCAGGCAGGGGATGAGAAAGACTGGGGTAGGGGGATTTAAAAATAAATATGGATATTTTAGCTCCAATATAACACTACAATTCTATGATCCTATAATTCCGTAAAATGGAGATTACTTGCAGCTAGGTACCGCAGGTATCAGGTTACACCTAGAATCCTGAGATACACAGGCAACGGCTGATCCCCATTTCTGGGAACATAAAGCCTGGCTGTTACTCAGATCTTTTTCATAGCATTAAGCAAAACACATGGGAACTTAGTATTTGTGCAGTATTACATCAAATGACTATTTCTTGTTTAGCCAGCATGTTTGATTGCAGTATTTGATTACAATATAAAAAAGGTCTAGTTAATTCAACTTAATATAATATAATATAATATATGCATTTTTCTTGGAGCAGATTCTTAAAGCACTGGCACAGCAAGCCTCCTTAACTCAAGAAATATCTATTTGGGCCTCTAACTGTACAGGGCATGGCTATGCTACATATAAGAGCTTATTTCACTTAACATGGTGTTATTGGTTGTGGATCTCTGGAAAACATTGTGCAACAATTCAAAGTGGTGTTTTGTTATGTCTATTTCTGCCTCCTCCCACTTGTTCCCAAACTAACAGTATTAGTTTCAGATTTGAATTCATGCCCTGAGACCTTCGGGTATAGGGTGGTATAGGAATTAAATAAATAAATAAAATATTTGAGAACTGCCCTAATACATTAGAATGGTACAAGAAAGCTCCCAAGGTGGTGAAAACTTTACTACCTCCCATATTACTTGTCAGTTTTGTGCCTAGGTGGTTCTTTAAATGCATAGACAAGAGGTTCTGTAGTATCTGAAGTAGTAATTTATTACAGTACATTTCATAAGCTAGGGTCTGTATCACTAAATGCAATTATCTGCAGAAAAGAAATATGCTTGCAGCCTTGCTTTAGAACATCTGCAAGATGAAAAAACATTAGACTGTTTATTATGAAAACTATCAGCTTGGTATCTCTTCTGATCATATCTGAGTAAGTACACAGTATTCAGTAGTACCTGTACTAAAGCACTGACCAGCAACTGTTCATATGCCTTCTCGACCTTTATCAAGCAGCATAGTCTAAAAGCACCATGACATCATGAAGCAGTAGTTGCAGCAAGACCCAAGGATGATTTTCTTAGGGTGCTGAATAGCTGAGGCTCCATTAGAAGAAGATTATGCATAATGTAAAGGTTAGATGGACTGAGCAGATCAGATAAATTATTTTTTTGAAGCAGGATGTAGCTTCAAGATGAATACGTGTGAACAGAAATATAATTTGCCCCTTGGAACAAGCATATTCAAATCCCAGTTTAATTTTGTACATGCATCCAAACATGCTAACTTCAATGGTTTTATGTACAGTGGTAACTCCAGCTGCAGACAGGATCCATTCCAGAGGTCCGGTCGGATCCTGAGGTTTCTGCAACCTGAGGACCGCTTCTGTGCATGTGTGTGCGGCGAAACCTGGTCAAATATTTCCGGGTTTGCCGCTTTTGCATCCTGAAGTTTATGTAACGAGAGGGTTACGTAACCGGAGGTACTACTGTAATTCCTTTTCCTGCACCCTAAATCCTGCACTCCAAAACCAAGACTCATGCCAGGTAGTAATGCCAAGTTGACAAAGACATCTCACCCTGAATGTCTACAGCTGTTTCAGTGGGAAGTATTATCTAATAATAAATCTGTGTTAAGATCCAAAAAAATGGGGACTCAGACCACCACCCAAATAATCTTCCCATTCTAAGAGGGAGCAGTTTTTCTCTAGAAGAATCTAAAATGTAATGTTTAATTTGGGCTAACAATATGTGATGTAGCTTTGTTAATCTCTAGCAATAAAACTCAACAAAACTGAATTGAAGGAATTATAGCTTTAAAAAAAAAGGTGACAGGTCTTCTGTACTTCATCCCAGTAATTTAGCACTGGCTGTACCGGAAAGGCAAATCAAATCCTAAAGCTGATCAACAGGTGGCAGGCATTCTTTTACTAGTTCAAACACCAAGGCACAAAACTTGACAGATATCACTAACCACACAAAAGATGCCACTTTCATGGAAATTCCAGTTTGATGAGCCAAATAAGCATTAGGCAGAGTAAAATCAGCACTAAGCTGTATCAGTGCTTTCACAAAGGAAATTTAAATATGGCTATTTTTTATTATTTCTCCATCTTTGTGTGAAGATATCAACTCATCAGTACCATACATGCTCAAGTGTTAATATTGTTAGAGGCCAACCCAATCCCTGTCAAGCCGTGCACAGGATTCTATGGGTCTTGGCCCTCAACCAGAGTCTTGTGTTCCTTTGGAGAACTGAAGATGTAGCAGAGGCTGTCATAGCTTTAATAAATATCATTTATTTACATATTTACACCTGAATCCAAGAGGGCCAAAGTGCTGTTATGCTTTTAAAATGTGTGTGTGTGGGGGGGGTGTTTACTGGGTTGTTTTTATTTTGATTATATATTTTGTAATTTTATATTTTAATTTTATTCTGTGAACTGACCTGAGACCTCTGGGTATAGATAGGGTGGTATATTAATAATAATAATAATAATAATAATAATAATAATAATAATAATAATAATAATAATAATAATAATAATATCAGCAGCAGCAGCCCAAACCACTCAGGAATTAAGACTCATAGGTACATTCTAGCTGTAATCATGTGCAACTAGCCTTGGTGTTATCTCCCATCAGAAGACACAACCAGCCAGTTCAATAAGAACAACACAAAACAGGCAAATCCCCTTGCTAGATCTTTGTGAATGCGATAGGGGATGGGAGCATTGTTACAGAGCAATTCTATACATGCCCCCCCCCCTGGCAAGAAGTTACAGTACTGTATGTTCAATTGAGTTTATTCCCAGCTCAATCCTATAAATATATAGGATTGCAGCAAAGGTCTGTCAGTTTTTTCCAATTTGTAGAATGCCATACAGTGTCATAGTCTTTTTCCCCTGAAGTAAAAATGGTAGAACACCAAGACCTGGCTCTCTTGATGCTATATGCATAATTCAGAAAGTCTTTGATGCTTTCTGGACTTTTGAGAATCAGAATGAGTCTGAGGAGAAAAGTTAAAGCCCAGGATGCAAGAAATTAAATAATAATAATAAACAATTTTATTATTTATACCCCACCCATCTGACTGTGTTTCCCCAGCCACTTTGGGCGGCTACCAACAGAACATTAAAACAGAATAAAACTTAAAACATTAAAAACTTCCCTAAACAGGGGCTGCCTTCAGAACAACATGAAGCCAGAGAGAAAGTCCTCATATTAGTATTAAGCTGAAATAAAGAGATCAGATGGTTGCAGGCAGACTAATTGGATGGAATCCAGATATCAGGTTGAACACTCATCTTAAAGTTAATTTTCCAGCAGGGAAGCACATTTTCTCCATCACATAAACAAAACCGTTCCCTTTTATTTCTGTGTCCTCCTAAGATAGATCAAGCTGGGTTCTTTCCATTGCTTTGATTTTATTTTTTATTTTTTTGCAACTGAAAGGAGCATTTGGTGGGGATGATTCAGTTCTGTTCTTACTGGTAGACTGTTACCCCCATTCTTCTACAACAAGTGTCTGACCAGAACTGCAGCAAAGGTGATGAAGAACTTGATAATACTACATGTAGACTATGAACCCAAGACCTATAAAACTAACCAATTTTTGCAGCAGTCATAAAAAATAGCATCTTCTTTACGTGTCAGAATCTACACTCTCTATCTCTATTGAACGATGCTGTAATTTGTTTTCATGTAAAGCGGAAAGTCCTTGGAGAATGAGGAAGAGGAGATACTGGAGTATCTAGAATAATACTAATTAGTCTCTACTGCCTGTTTTTCCCTGAGGAAAGAAATAATCTGGATGCTAGATAGAGGCCTGTATCTTTAGAAATTGTAAGCCTGTAAGGGCCAAACTGCATGTTACTTCATTTTCTTCTCTACTTCAGCAGTGGTGCTTGGGGAGGAGCAATCTAAATTGGGACATTCATTTTGGAAGGCTTAGTGCAGTGTTTTTCAACCACTGTTCCGCGGCACACTAGTGTGCCGCGAGATGTTGCCTGGTGTGCCGTGGGTAAAATTGAAAAATTACTTTATATATAGTCAATACATATAAAATTACTTTATATATAGTCAATATAGGCACAGAGTTAATTTTTTTAACATTTTCTAATGGTGGTGTGCCTCGTGATTTTTTTCATGAAACAAGTGTGCCTTTGCCCAAAAAAGGTTGAAAAACACTGGCTTAGTGGCATGCAGAATTGTTAAATGCACACACTGCTATAATCAAATGGACAACCCATTATGGCATTTCATTTCTAAAGAAAACACTGGGAGAGCCAATAGTAGACCTTCTGAGTAATTTATAATTTGGTGCTTAGCTTGAGTGGCAGATCTGCTGCGGATGCCACTCAGCCTCTTCCTCCAGATCTGCACCCTTATATGCATCCTATAGGCACCCTTAGTTTCCCAAAGATAAAGTATGGTAGCTATTTGAAGAGCTGTGCAGAAGACGTGTTTATTTAAAAATACAGTAATGCACCTTATGTCAAGGAGATTCACCACCAACCATCATATACACAATCAATAATCCCACCAGATAAGTGTGCATGGGAGTGATGCACCTTATGTCAAGGAGATTCACCACCAACCATCATATACACAATCAATAATCCCACCAGATAAGTGTGCATGGGAGTGAAGCCTACAGCATTTAGTCACATGCATATAAATGAAAGTCTGCTATTTGCTGCACTGCTAATATACCACTTTTAAAAAGCACTTATTGCAAGTTACAAAATAATATGTCATACGTACAAGCCATATTCCAGTTCTCTTAAGTGATAGCTCTATAAACATTTTCAGAATAAGAAGCAAAATGTTGCTACAGAAAGGCATAATAATGAGGCCAAAGAACTACAGTTGTTGTACCTCAAGAGAACAGTTTCAATGGTCTCATTAATTTGCAGTTACCCAGAATCCTTCTTTATTTCAGTTGACTGAAAATCTTTAATAAAACCACAATTTCTTCCTTTCTATATTGTGCATTTTATTTTGTTTTCCACATTATTCTATGAACATTATTTAGGAAAAATACACTTTCCTCCCATCTCCACAACACTTTTTGCAGCGATGGAATACTGGGGCATCACTGCTGCAGTTTCATCTCTCAGTCTTTTGCCGCCAACATATACTCCAATAGTACATCACTCCTTCCAGCCAGGTCTTCTTTCCTTCTGTAGTACCTGGCCATCAGGAGTCAAGTTAGTATCATAGCAGAGTGCTGTGATATTACTGCTACTGTACATACTGGCTCTTCCCTCTGCTCTGCTACCCCCTTCCCAAGTGACATAGGCAAAAATAACAGCACTGCAGCATTATTTTTCCCAATGTGCAGGAAGAATGCTGCAGCACTATTGTGGCTACCTCTCCCTGCTTTACAGGGTTAAGGGGTGCAGGAAAGCTGACACTCACTAATCTACTTGTGCCAACCAAGTAATCTACTTGCGCCAACCATAAGTAGCGTACTTTTCTATTGCACTCATGCACCAAAACTAACTTCCTTAATGTAAGACTGGTACAGAAATCACAACCAGAATACACCTTGTAGCAGGAAGTTCCCTGATATTTCTCAAGCAGAAGGGCTTGCTATTATCAGAGAGGGTTGAAGGAGCTCTATGATGTCCATGTCACACTTGAGTAAGAATTTGTGTTCTCTGCCTGAGAAGCTGAAGCTTCAGGCCCAGCACTAGCAGCTACCCAAACTCAGCTTAAGGAGTTCTAAACAGGATTTACATTCTTTTTAGCCAGAGAGACAAACTCTCAATAACTTGATTTTTATTTACCGGTAAGTTGTTTATATCCTGCTTTTCAAACTAGTTTGCCAACAATTTACATCATTTAGATGTGTGGATAAGGGGTTGTATGTATTCAACAGCATTGCTCAACTGACAATAAAGCTTCCGTTGTAAGAAAAGGGATGGAAGCAAATTTTCACTATTTGTCCACCGCCCCCCCCCCAATCTGCAACACAGATGGATACAACCCATGATTTCCAGAATTCAATTATTTATTGTATATTTACAGTCCTTGTTAGTTTCTCTTATTTTCCCTCTAACAAAATGTACCGGTAACTCTTCCTCCTTTAAGTTTGCATATACCAAGCAAGCTGTGCTACCATCCAAAAATGAAACCTCAAAGTAATGGTTTGGCCAACATCAGTTATAAAATATGTATACAAACATCACAGTAATACAATAATATCTTGGAGATCTTTATGATAGAATGGGCCAAGGACATGGGAAACTGTATAGTTCTCAAAACTTATCGCTTTTCTGAAAAAAATATAAGCCTATTTAAACAAGTTTAACCTTCTGAAGTCTACACATATGAATGGGGCCTGCTATAACACTACAGTCACTGCTGGTTTGAGGTGTGTATGTAAAGGTATGGGGGCAAGTATTTAGCAAATACTTGGAAAGGTACCTCCACATTTTGCTTCATAGCTTTCTTTCTAGAGGGCTAGAGACTTGCTTTTTTTTTTAATGAAAGCTCAAAGTCTGGTGCCCTGTCCATGGGTGCCAATGGAGGCCTTAGTGGTGGGCACTACATTGGCAACCCCTTACCTAATATATTTATATGTCCCCAAATAAAACTCACAACTACTGTAGGTTCAGTTTAACTTTTTATGCAGATGAAGTCAGTAGACTGTTTCCAACATAAGACCACTTAACTCACCACAGACCTTTGCCATAACCTGCTACTTCTCATTTTCATTTAAAGCTTTACCACATGTAAAGTACCAAAGATGACTGGCTGCCTTAATGCAGGTATACCTGTTATTTGTTATGAATGTGTCACAAATGGTTAATTTCACTCAGTTAAGAAACTTATATTAAAGATCAGAAGCACCACTAAAATAGCTAAACATACCTATCTCACCAAACACACACACACAATTCTCTGCTACATGCAGATGGCTGAAGAGATACTACAAACATAAGTGTACATATATTCATTTTGGGTCCTAAATTGTAACCTAAATCTGTAACCTCTGACTATGGAATGCACTCTCTATCAATATGTATAGGCACTTCTTTATTAGTCTTCAGAAAAGGGATTTTCAGCGACTTAGCAAGATGAGGTATAATGGAAGGTTTTTTTGTAGATATTCTCTACTCATTCTCATGTTCTGTTTACTTTGTTTTGCTACTTCTAGAAAATATATTTTTTATCTTAATCTGACCAACCAGGCCTGTCTGAGTGAGCCCCACCCACTTGCCAATCATTCCATGTAATTAGTCACCTTACTATGACTAATGGCTCAACTGGCACATCTATTATATCATGGGTCTCCAATATGGATGCTCATAGATACACAGTGCCCATGGAGGCTTTCTTTGATGCTCACAGGGCCCCATCCCCCAACTGAAATTAGGCTTCAAATAAAACAATGGAATGCTTTCCCCCTAGGCTTAACTGTGGTACAGGACAAATTTTAGGGTTGCTACACCAGTTGTGACACATAATAATAATAACATTTATTTATTTATTTATTTATTCATTTATTTATACATACATACATACATACATACATACAGACCCCACCCTCCCCGGCCAAGACTGGGCTCAGGGCAGCTAACACCAAATATAAAATACAGTAAAAACATTCAAACAAACAAACAAACAATTGATTAAAATATAGGTTAAAATACAGTTTAAAATGCAGCTTAAAATGCAGCCTCATTTTAGTAGTAACCCATAAATCAACATCATAAGGGGAGAAAACGTCAAATATTCACCAGGGCCAAACTATCCATGCTGGTGCTACATGGGCCAGCAAAAAGAGCCGAGGGTAGATTTATATACGAAATCCCATATAAGGGGTTCCATTAAAAAAAGAGGGGGGTCAGACTGAGTCTAGCCCAAATCCCACAGGGCCCTTATCTTCTGCGGTAGGGCGTTCCACCAGGCCGGGGCCAGAGCCAGAGCTGAAAAGGCCCTGGTCCTGGTTGAGGCCAATCTAACCTCCTTGGGGCTCAGGACTTCCAAAGTGTTGTTATTTATGGACCTTAAGGTCCTCCACAATGCATACCAGGAGAGGCGGTCCCGTAGGTACAAGGATCCTAGGCCGCATAGAGCTTTAAAGGTCAAAACCAGCACCTTGAACCTGACCCTGTACTACACTGGGAGCCAGTGCAGCTGGTAAAGCACAGGATGAATGTGATCCCGAGGTGAGGACCCTGTAAGGAGTCTCGCCGCAGCATTCTGCACCCGCTGGAGTTTCTGAGTCAGCTTCAAAGGCAGCCCTGTGTAGAGTGAATTATAGTAATCAAGCCTGGAGGTGACCATCGCATGGATCACTGTGGCCAGATCAGGGCAAGAAAGGTAAGGGAACAGCTGCTTAATACGGCAGAGATGGAAAAATGCTGCTTTTGCTGTAGCTGCAACCTACACCTCCATAGAGAGGGAGGCGTTGAAGGTTACACCCAAACTCTTGACAGAAGGCACTGGCACTAATTGAGCCCCCGCAAGAGGTGGGAGTTGGCCCCCCAACCCCATGTCGTCCCGACCCAGCCAGAGGACCTCTGTCTTCGAAGGATTTAACTTCAACTGGCTCCCACGCAGCCATCCAGCCACAGCTTCCAAGCATCTGGTGTGTCCAGGGCCAAGTCAGGATGGCCGCCCATCAACAGATAAAGCTGGGTGTCATCAGCATATTGGTAATAGGATAGATCTAAAGGATCTAATAATAATAATAATAATAGTAATAATAGGGATGTGGGGGGCACTGTGGTCTAAGCCACAGAGCCTAGGGCTTGCCAGTCAGGTCAGCAGTTTGAATCCCTGCAACGGGGTGAGCTCCTGTTGTTTGGTCCCTGCTCCTGCCAGCCTTGCAGTTTGAAAGCACAAAGTGCAAGTAGATAAATAGGTACTGCTCCAGTGGGAAGGTAAATGGTGTTTCCGTGCGCTGCTCTGGTTCGCCAGAAGCGGCTTAGTCATGGTGGCTACATGACCTGGAAGCTGTACGCCAGCTCCCTTGGCCAATAAAGTGAGATGAGCGCCGCAACCCCAGAGTCGTCCATGACTGGACCTAACGGTCAGGGGTCCCTTTACCTTTACCTTCAAAGGATCTGACGTTTTCTTTAAGAGCGGATGCACCACTGCTTCCTTCAACTTCCTTCACATGTGGTGCCAACAACAGTTTATCTGATTTACAAATCTGCTCATGGGCCCAAAAAGTTTGGCGACCCCTGTACTCAATTCTGATTAGAATCTAATAATAAGATCAGATAATGTAGGGCTTAACCTTAAAAACCCTTAACCCTTAAAAAGCAGTTAGAGGGATCTATCTATGTCTGATCTTGGCATTAAGCACAATAGCACTAAGATCAGAAATAAGCTTTCTGCCTCCTCCTTATACAGGTAAATAAAAGGCAGCATTTTCCATTGCCCGACCCATCTTAGCACTGCTATTTAATGCTATAATTGGGAGATAAGATGCCTTTGCTTTAAAGATCCTCTTTAAAGGAAAGAAAAGGGGAGAGCTTTCCAGTCACCTTCACCCTAGCAATGGAGAGGAGTGAGGGTTGGAAATGCTGAGTATGTATGTGCACACACCCTGCCTGTGTGTCTATGTGGCTGAGTGTCTGTTTGGTACGTACGGAATACTGTGTGTTGCATGCCTTGTGCAGTATGTTTGGCAATGGAGGAAGAGAAAAGAGGTACCGTAGATACTTTTCTTTTTTTCTTTTGGAGGTTGGAATGCAGACCTATGAAATTTGGGCAGGGTCAAATCTGGCCCTCAGGCTGAAACAAGTTCTCCATCCATGCTGTAAGCTTTGTAAAAGCTTAATTGATAGCAAGGTACAGTGAGGCAACGCAAAACATTTTAAGTCAGACTCCACTAACCAGGTGCTCTCTGGATGTTTTGGACTGTAAGTCCCATTAGCTCCAGTCAGCACTGCCATGGAGGGCACCAGGCTTGTGAAGACTGTTTTAAGTAAATATGTGAAGAGGTTCTTACTGCAACAACATTATTTTTTTCGAAAACACATGCACTTATGAATGTTCTATTTAACAAACAGAATACACATAGCTATTACATTACTATGAGCTGAAGCCTGAAAAGTACAATGTACCAGCTTTGATTCTGCCATTTGAAACATCAAAGATAAGGAAGTGGAACTATCAAGCACATTAGTTTATCACATATCAAATGGAATATACCATTGCTAACTTTTAAAGAACAAGCAGTTGAGAACTTAGTAAAAAAAAAAATTCACTTAGGCCAAGTTATAAAAGTGCAGAAATACATATCCATTTTAAGAGCAACGGCACACTGATGTGCAACTGATCCATATGAACTTTTCTGCTGATGTGCAACTGAGCCAGGAGGCCCGCAATGCAGCACAGAGATGTTACTGCAATTTCTATCCCAGCATGTGCATAATTTTAAAGCAGCATCAGATAGGGTGTCCTATAGCATCCCTGATTTGAGAGGTACAAAGTACTTAGTGACCCCTCCATTCATTTCTGCTGTATCAGAGGGGTTCTGGTGAAATGTGCAGACACTCCCCACTTTACCCTCTTAAATCCCAACAGAAAGGAAAGATGAAGTACCAGTACTGATAGGCCTTCATGACTCGAATTAAGTTTTGTTAAGGAGCCCACGGCATTTTAAGTTCTGAAGTCTGTTGTTTTCTTCAGCATTCGACAGTTCCTTCCACAATATAAATATATCCTAGCACTCTTATTTTCAGTATTAAAGAGATAAAACAGCTAAGACTCAACTATTCCTCCTACAACTCATAGCATCAAGTACAAACAGAATAGGAAAGTTGTCAAGTCTAACCCAAGGGATTCCAGAGCAGAACCCTCTAAGTTCTAATCGACAAATCACATATTTCCTCTGCTTCCAGCTTTAATCAGATGGCCTCTAGATGATCTATTAGTAGTCCATGGACCAGATGTGGCACACAGAACTATTTCTATGGCATTTGAGAATATTCAAAAGCAACCCCCCCTGCATTTGCACTCCCCAGTCATTAGGATGCTCAATGGAAAAGCCCTACATTCAGACTTATCACTTACATATGGGCAATGGCTCCAGGAGGGGCTAGAGATGCGCTTGCAAGTCTCAACAGTACCTAAGTCATAGCTCCTCATCTAAGGAAATCCTCTTATACTACGGCCTGAAAGTAGCAAAGAAAAAAAAATCTAACAAAATGACCCATGTGAGAAGCACTTGTTGACAAGAGAAAAATAATGAGCAAAATAATTCAGACACCTTATGCTAGGCATATGGGGGAGACGGGTGCAACAAGAAGGCAACAGACCTTACAGGATCACAGCCTGTCTGAGAAAAGAGTTCCTTTTTCCTTACCAATATGATACGACTCATAAGAATGAAGAAAATCCTACCTATGGCACCTCTAAAAAAATTCTCTTGATCTTGTGAACAAGTTGCCCATTCCTGCACTCTTGTGTCACTTCTTAAGTCTCCGATGCCCCAGAGTAGATGCCCCTCTGCTGCAAACATCTTAAGAAGGGGGGCGGGTGGCTTTTTATGTTATGTCTTCGGGGACACTGGATAATCTATATTAGTGCACGAAAGCTGCCTATGTGCCTGCACTTTTTTGTGCTTCTTTTTCTCCTTGTGGTTATTTTTGTGTCACTTGCTTACTTACAAATCCATGTAAACTGCTCCCCATTTAGTCCTTGGATAAACACTTCGCTAGTAAGAGGGAAAATGACCCATTGAAGGGGACAAGGAGAGGTCCTCGGCAGTAGAGATGCCTGGATTGCTCTGTAATAACATTGGTGTACATGGCACATGCATAAGCACACATATATACAAATGGTTATGAGACAATTCAATATGTATCTTTTATACTGGGTACCCTTGCAGTATGCATACACTCAGAAGCTGTGACCAAGTGTGGTTTAGTGTGTGACCATTTAATTTTTATACATTAGAACACAGGTAACTGAGTTACGATGAGTGAGACCAATGGTCTATCAAGATCAGTATTCTCTACACTGACTAGCAGTGGCTCTTCAGGGTTTCACATAACGGTATCTTCCAGCCCTACGCAGAGATTCTGGAGATTAAACCTGGAACCTTTTGCATGCAAAGCAGATGCTCTACCACTGAACTACAGCCCTTCCCCTTTGCGTAAGATTTCCAACAACAAAAATTATCATTTGCATGTTGGAAATACTTTAAGCAGGCAACACCCTACAGAAATGAAGACAAGGAAAGCACACATTTTTTCAAATCCTTGCCAGTCAAGAAAAAGTGCAAGTCGTATAATTCAATGGATAGTCAAAAAGGAACTGATATCAATGTACTTTAGAAGGACCCATTCCAAAATCAGATTCAACATAATATAATCCATTAATGCAAAGTTTGTTACTGCAGCACTTCATGTTAAAAGCAATAGCTCACTGGGAATGTTCACAAAGTCTCAGATGTTGCAGAATCATATTTTTAAAAGCTAAACATTAACAATATTTTCAAGAATTTACAAACCTGCTCCTCTCCACTTTGGAATAACACTGTCAAGTGAGCTTACTTGACAACTAATTGCAAATTAAGGGTGTTTGTGTTTGAGAATACAGACTATTGCTTTGCAGCTTATACCACTGAAGCACTGTAAATTTAAAGGAGAAAAAAGTCAACTTCAACAATGTTATTTTGAATAAATATCAATCTAATTGACTAACATCCAATTAATAAGTATTCAATAATTATGATGGATTTCGGGACAATCCAACCTACATGACTATTTTTTTCACCTTGTGAAGATACACTTTTGCATTCCTTCAATAATTGATTGAAAAGGTAATATAAAGTTTCATATTCATAAAGTTCTGTCACTAATGTATTTCTGAATTTACACAGTCTATTTCTACTGCATCTTTAAAGAATTTGCTTCAACAACTTGAAATCAGCACAAGACACACATATAAAAACTTACACTTTGGCTAGAAGTTAATTTTCTGCTAAGGCTGAACAGCTAGGGCAATGTAGTCCATAAAATAATTTTCTAGCACTCCTAAGCAACACAAAAGCTCTCCCTAGACAAAAATGCTGAAAACTGTTGCCATTAACAGTTTTTAAATTGTTATTAATGAGTTCTTGGCAAGTGTTTTAAACTTAGGAGAAAACATGATCTAAAAATTTGCAGATCAACTTGCCTATTTATACATTCTCACATATAATTGGTAATAGGTTTCTAAGCTATTGAACATTCCACAACTGTGCTTCACTGCCACTGGAGATGATGTAATCTACTCACTCAACTAATGTGCACTGCCCCAGACCACATTAATAATGCTGATACATTATGCCAGTGATCTCTTATTAAATGCTAGCAAAGCAATAGGAGATATTCTTGACAATTTAGGTAGCTTCCCTTTATCATACATGAGGACTGTACTTCAGAACACACACTTTGCATCAAAAGGTCCCAGGTTTAAACCTGGCATCTCCAGACAAGGCTAGGAAAGCCTCCGGACTGAAACCCTGGAGAGCTGTTGCCAGTCACTGGTAGACAATTCTGAGCTAGACTGACCAGTGGCCTTACTTGATATAAAGCAGCTTCCTATGCTCCTATATATATATATATATATATACAGAGAGAGAGAGAGAGCCCTCAGTATGTACACGAGCTTTCCAGAGAAACCATGGTATGTACCTCTATTTAAATATACGGTACTCTGATAAGTGTAAGAGATCATTGGTAAAGTACCCATATACAATTTTTAATTATGGTATGTCTAAATGAGTCATAATGGGGTAAAAATTATCTTCCCATTCTATTTTTTATTTTCATTGTAAGATTAGCTATATATATTTAATAATTTAAAAAGCATATTGTAGAAGTCTGGCTTTTGACCATCATAAGAAAAACAAACCTATTCCACTAAATATCCAATGCTTGCCCACTGCTTAATATCGTTACTTCCAGATCCAAGTTCCTCATGAGGAAGACATGCAGATTTCACCCACCTGCCAAGCCAACTACGCATTTAATTCATCAATATGAAATATTTAGACAACTGAAGACTAAGACTGACACCCATAAATTACACTACAAAACTATGATTTAGTAAACTAGCAGCAATCTAGACTATTATTCTCAAATCATTTATGCTAGCAGCTGGCTACTGAAGTGAATGGAGATACTTGATCAACACTAGATGTAGTAGGTTACTCATACACCCCAAAAGATATTCAAACAAAATCCTGGAAACAGCTATTAGGAGGCCTGCATCAATTCAGTGCTATACTGCATTAACATGGTTGTTCTGTAAAGGAACTCAATAATGACAACTATTATAATAAACATTTTGGTGAAAATAAAACAATGATAATCTAGTTTGGATATTAAATTAGACAAGATTTATTGCATTGGCATTCTTTACATATGAAAATTCAATTTTAAGCAATAACCACACTTATCACTTCTGAACTGTTTTTCTTTCCTTACACTTACTTCTGATATCTCTCTCACATCTAAACACTCTGAAAGTTTGTGGTGAGAAAAGAGTAATGAAGGTCTTCCTTCCATATTCATGAATTTGCCTGCACTATACTACCTAGGAAAGTCTCTCCAAAAATTGAGTGAACGCCAATGGTTTTCAAATACAGGGTGTAGAGTTCCTGGTTGGGTCAAGAGACATACTTGAAGTCTTAGAGAAAGCATTCCAACATAACCCTACAAGCACTTTTCTGGAAAAACTGTGGAACAGAATGTACAAGAATGGGAAATTCTGGGGTCTCACAAATGTTCTGTGATAAATGTATCTAATGTACTTCGATGTATTGGAATAGGATAATAGGATGGCCAGTATCTACTGCAGCATTCTCCTGCATACAATCCAAAAACAACTCAAAATTTAAAAGGCTACATGGAACAGATATACCTAAACAGATACTGACAACAGAAATGTGTAAGAAAAATAGCATTTAAAATATATTCTACAAGTTAAATAGCTTAAAATGAGATAGATATGCACACATGATGATTTATTTATTTATTACAGCTATCTAACCAAATCATAAAATAACTATATTAAGGACTGCATGCTATTTTATACATACATCAGATCCACAGAGAAGGTCAGTTTTAATTTTTTTTACACTGGATCAAGTTCCCAGCCCTCATGGTGGTTGATAAAAAGTTTAACTGTCTGATGAAGCATCAGAAATCTGAATGGATATGAGAGGTCTAATGCTTTGCATATGCTCCCCTCCTTATAACTACTGTATTATTAGTCTTATCCAATTCCTATTATCAACTTATTACTAATTTTAATGTCACCCTCCATTCCCAGCTTCTATGTTCTCTCTCTTTAGCAAACATTATGAATCCTTGAAAGCCCTTTAGTGTTGGGTTCACAACTATGCAATGTAGACCTATACCAGTTTGCTTCATTTGCATAGTTTATTCAAAGTACATAATTTACTTTTTTCTCTGTTGTGCACATAACATATAGCCCTGATCAGGTTTCAGTCTTCCTCACAGGAAATGTTCACAGTTTTCATTACCAACTTTTAATTTAACTTATGCTTCAGCAATTCAGAAACCAAATATGATGGCCATTAGAAGGTCATGACAACATAGGGGGTACTAAAAAAAACTGGACATGTTTTGCTTAGAGATTATAAAGCTCAATACTACCCCTACTTGGGAGTAAATCCTATTGAGTTCAATGTAATTTACTTCCAGGTAAGTGAGTAGAGGATTGCAGCCTAAGAGGAAATAAGATAGTTCTATGGATTATTGAAAACTGCTATCATAAAGGAAATAGAGAATGGTTGCTACATGCACCAAGAGAAAGGACTGAACTTTTTAAAAAAGTATTTAAGCTGCAGTTTCACAGACTTCAGGTTGATGTTTGAAGCTGCTAATATCAATATGCATTCAGCAATAAGTTTTCTGAAGAATTTCCAGAGGAGTAGCCATATTGCAAAATAATCTTGTGGCACTTTACTAACAGATTTATTATGGCATAAACTTTTGTGAGCTCAAGCTGACAAAGTATGCTTGAGTCCATGAAAGTTTATGCTATAATAAATTTGTTAGTATTTCAAATGTGACAAGAATCTTGGATAATTTTTCTTAAAAAGTTATGGAACACTCCGGAGATTTAAGAGAAGCATGAATGAGCATTATTGGTGTGGATAAAGTCCAAGAAATCATGCTATTGTATCTGGCTAAACTGGATTATTTCTGAGGTTACTTTTACTTCTATGATTCAGCTGGCACTGCCTAAACACATTAGGTCACAAAGAATCACATATCTGCATACAACCAGAACTCTGAAGTAATGGAAGGGAGTGTATTTTACCTAAATTCATTTAAAAAACAAAAAAACAAAAAAAAATCTCACAACAATCTCGAATTAAATTTAACCAAAATGTAATGTAGCTTTTTCCTTATTAAAACCATCACCAGCACGGTTTTAGGAATCACAAGCCTGCAGCAATTTCAAACACCAACCACTATAATTTCACTAGGAGTGATGTCAAATGAATCCAGCTTCCTTTTCTGATTCACATAACTTCTGGCTCTTCTCACATCCAATTCCTCTCCAGAAACAAAAGAAGTCCTACGCCAGAACAAAGTACTGTAGGGACAATACCTCTCAGCACTGGAAATAATGCATAGTACTTAAGCTACAATCCTATGCATGCTTATTATGATAGGAAGCTGAAATGAAATTGTGTAATTTTATTCCTGAGCACACAAGCTAAGGACTAGGCTGCAAGTTTTCTTACAGAAGCCAACATAGAATCAAAAGCTAAAAGAATCAGTTTTAAAACACCAGGACCAAAAACATTAACGAAACATTTAGTGTCAGAGAGAAGATAACATTTTTACATAGATGGGTTTAGGTGAGATTATGAATACAGATACACGGTACAAAGAATTTACAATAGGAGGAAAGGGAAAGGAAAATGTGTGTTCCGGATTCTGCAGCCTAATAGCAGGTAGCTATCGATTCTTAACAAAAACGAGCCTTACAAAAAACGACTTGCTTAATGGGCACAGCGGAACACAGTAAGAGCAAAAGTTTACACCCCTCCAAGTATAGTTCTTTGCTTCTCCAGGAGAGAAAACGAGAGAAGAACCAAAGCCTGTTCCACTGGAGGGAAGAACAATAAACTTTTAATACAGATGCCCGACACTTAAGAACCACTACGATTGTAAACCTAAACACAATTAAACTTTTTTTTTTTAAACCAAGTAGGTGTTGCTTCTTACCTGGTGGGTCCATTTCGATATAAAATATCAGCTCAGTTGAATACGGCATCATCACCTCCCTCCAGTCCGTGTCATCGCGATCCATATCCCACACTGTATTGTACATTGTGACAAACAGGCAGATGGGCGATCTCTGGGATCCCTCTTTGTGAGCTTCTTTTCTTTTAAATAAATAGAACAGCACACCACAAAATAAAGCTTAACCGCCCATAGCACGTACAAAAAAGGGGGTGAGTGGGAGAGAAACTTTATTTAAGAATAACTCGATGGCTTCCTCTTCAGGAAAACCACTCCCCTCTCAGGAAGCGAGAGGAACCAAAAGAAATGTTTTTTTTTTTTTTTTAATTCCCTCCTTGCTTCGGGGATACTGAGGGTGGAAAGAAGCCACTTAGTCAAAATATGCAAAAAAGCGTGTGCGTGGAGGCAGAAGGAGGATTTTTGTTTTGCGTTGGTTAAAAAGAAAAGTTTGAGGAAACTGAATGTCGCTCTCTCTCTAAAAAAAAAAAATTAAAATATTAATAATCCTTCTGCTCTTCCCCCAAAGCGAGTGTGCGCCAGTGAAGGGGAAGTCTCCCTTCTCTGTGTCGCCTCAGGGCAGAGCCCAGCGCCGCCAATCCAGCAGCACCGCTGCCCCCCTCGAAGCCCAGCGCTCACTGCTGCAGGCGGCAGCAGCAGCTCCTGACCCGCTTGCCGCCGCGCACAAGCCCAGCGTCGGCCCCCGCGCGCTTTCTGGTGCTCGGTTATTCCCAACCCCACTCGGAATCATTTTAAAGAGGCTCTGAGGAGGCCCCAACCGCCGCCAACCGCCTCTATGCCGGGGTTGAAGCTCCACCCACCCGAGGGGGGAGAGAGAAGTGGGTGAGGGGCAGAGCGCGGGGGGGGGAGAACCCCGCCCCCACTTCGGTTAACCCTTTCATGCTTCCGCTGAAAGGGTATTTCACCTACGTAGCCTGGACGTGCGAAGAAACCGAAGGCAGGAGCCGGGGAGACTCTGTTTCCAACTTTACCTTCACCTCTCTTCTGAGAGTCCACACACATACTGAAAGTAGCAGAGGGTGGGGTGGGCACCGTAGCCATATGAGGGAGATAGCCTCCCGCTGGAGCAGCAAAATATCGATAGATGCCCCCCCCCCCCCGCCGCCCAATCGCTCGCCTGCACCCTGTGAATGTAGACCCCGGTGCACAGAGGTAAATCGCCAGCATCAGAGACTATTCAGAGATAGGATCGACTCCCCCCGCCCCGTCTATATCCCCCTTTCCCTCCCAAACGGCACACAGGAGACGATGCACAAGAAAGTATGTGCTTACTTGCTGACTGACATGGGTTAACGCACAGGAGAGTAAGCGGTATGTTACCGTTGACCACATACTTCCTACATTTTTGTTGGTATGGTCCATCTTTGGATTTGCTTGCACTGGGACTGTGAACGTTTGTGGATAATGCGGTTGTGTTGTGTGAAGGGACTATATATTTTAATGTGCGATGCGTGTGAAACTGACACCGTCTGACTTAATGTATGCATGGTGTTTCACTGTGCTGATGTGCAGCCATATAATATGCTAAGTGTGCATGAACATAATTGAAGCCATAATCAGCAGCCCATCAACTACAGAGCAGTTCCAGTGTCTCCAATGGGATTACTCCAAATTTGGTGGGATGTGGAGACTCCAGTCATGTGTACATGATCTGGTTTATGGAGAACTGTGAATGGGCACATATAGGATGGTTGAACTTGTGGGGATGTGAAATGGCCAGCTTGATATAAGAGTCATAACTGTTTTGGTATCTAATACATTATAAAAACTTAATTTGAATGAAAGCAAGGAATCAGTGCATGCATTCTTGGTCCTGCACAGCAAATTCTTCTACATGTGCATGAATTGGGTTGGCTACTGGAAGCAAAGGGAACAAAAATGTAGGGGGCTGCATGTACTGGGGGAGGGAACCCTGAAAATAGTCTGGTGTGTGTGTGTGTGTTAGAGAGAGAGAGAGAGACTGTACCAAGCCCAGTTTATCTGTGCCTTCTGCATAGCAGTGGCTAGGCACATCTAATTCTGGTTGGTTGTGTATATTTGTTACATGCATAAGAAGCAATATGCTCCAGTCACTCTATTAAACTCAGTGAAATTTCTACAGGTGAATATTACAACATCTGTGACTGAGTGTATGGGAAGTGTTTAATCATATGTGCATGGTGCATATAATGTGGTGTGGCTAATTATGGGCAAGTGTCTGAAAGTTTGTGACCATGCAGTCCAATTGTGGTCATGTTTACTTACAGTCACAGGGGCTTACTTCTCCAAGTATGAAGTCATAGGACTGCAGCCAGATTTGTGTAAGTGGCAGATTGTGGGTGATGCGGTGTTTGTGCCTCGATGTGATGTAATATTTGGAAGAGTGCTTAATCAACGTTATTTTATATGCACTTTATGATGGTGGAACTGTTATTGTAAAATTCATGTTGTGTAGTTTGTTGGCAGGACATGTTAGACAATGACTCCCGTAGAATTAGCTGCTCATCTAATACTTTTAACATTTATATTTTAGCCTGTCTAGTTAGCATCAGGTTTTACGTGTGAAGTCTGAAACAACCTGGGTCTGTTGCCCATCCTTGCCAAATACTGATTGTAAAATGCAAGGCTGCAGTGCTATTTCTGCTCCCACCTCCCTAACTACAGTATTCAAAATCTAACATGTTCATGTGTGATGGTTATTCACAGAAACTGGTGTTCACACAATCCTTAACATATTGAAGGAGTTATCTATCCCATAATATTCAGGATAGTCTAGGAGATAATCTGGTTCCAAGTGTTTGTAATATACTATGCACATATGGAATCAATGAATACTCTCAGAGAAAACTTTGTTTTAAGCAGCATCCACTTATGTGAATGGTAATTCACGATTATGTTAGTGATTAAATATCCTAGCCATACAACAGTGTTTGTTGTCCTTAGGGATATATTGGAAAAAACTGTACACTACCATATCTGATGACTGCACACATTCCTTATTGCTGCATGTTCATGTTGTGTACATACTGGTATATTGGGGAAGCAAAGCCAATCATTCCCTGATTTCACATCTGTGGAGAAGCCACTGTTTTAGTAATCTGTGGATATTCTCCATCTAGCAACTATTGTTTTTAATTACAAACTGAGGTTTAATGTATGGACAAGACCATTACATTCACTTTCCTAGTTAAAACATGCTTTGTGCTTGGAACTACCCATGTTATCTCGATGAGTCAGCTTAAGTTTTGCACAGGTGAAAATGGTGAAGTAGTTTTAGGATATTCTTCAATGTCTCTGTCTTCAAAGACAGAACTACCGTAACTGGTTTAGAGTTTTTTGGGCACAGGAGTTTGCGTATTTTATTCAAAGGCTGAGCTTCTTTACCCTGCCGCAAATGAAGACAAGTTATTGAAGCAGGTGACAAAGTGACAAGACAAATAAATGGCAGACTCTAGGGTATTTTTCTGAACTTTGTGGCATGAGAGGTCCTGAGTGCTTTGATTAGGATAGCTGCAGAAACACTGTTATTTGTTGCGAATGTAAAATATATGTATACATTTATACCTTTCTTCTCCGCATATTACGTCTCTGGCTTGCTGCCAGGATACACGCCAGCTCGGCAGGCGGGTAGAAAGTGGCGCGGGGGGGGGGGGAGAGCGCGGATTAGTTAGCCCAGTTTGCGAGAGCCGCTTTGCTTGTCTTTTGTCTGAGAGGAAGCATCGAGCTTAAGGATTGGCTGAACGGCCCTCGGCAAAACTACCCAATAGGAAGGAAAGAAATCCAGCCGGCCGGATGGCGATTGGCTGGAAGCCCCAGTTACTAAGCGGGACAAAGAAAAGAGGGTAAAGGGAGGGGGGAGCTGGAGTGGAGAATGAAACAGCTTGCAGTGCCCACCTCCGTTCTTCCCCATCAGACTCCACCCCCCCCCTCCGCTTCTTCCTTTCGCTAAATGGTGTTTTACTACTCACATGAACAATAGACACAAGTGATGCATTAGGAATGCCACCGATGAAATCTGGGCACCTCCTGGGTCGGCTGAAGATGTCTCAAGTTCTAGCCGTCCCATACAGAATATTCGAAAATAATTGAGAGGCAACACGCAGCATTAAGGAGAGCTATGATTTCAAACGCACCGTGGATAAAACTGCACACAACGTTCGCTGCTCTGCTCCCTCACCCGCTTTGCTTCCTTGTTTTGGCGTTCAGCCCAGTAACCCCGGTGCCCTTTCCAGCTGTTTTGAGAGATGGAGGCGAGCTGGAACTTAACACTTCAACGTACAACTCAAAAGATTTCGAGTGACTTTACAAATAATAGTAATAATGAGTTCAGTTCTAGTCAGATACTCTTAAGGCACTTTATAACAACATGCTCCTATTTAATCACTTATTTTGAATGAATGTCAGATCTAAAGAGATGCCTGGCCACAGCTGAGAAATAGCGTCTGTCAATTGTACAGATAGCAAGGTAATAAGAACAACCTTCAGAAACTGGGAAACAAATATTAAAAGGGGGCAGAGATTGTACTTTTCACTGCATCTAAATCAGGAATAGCAAACCTGTGGCCTTGCAGATGCTGGACTACAACAATTCCCATTATACCTGACCATTGCCAACAGAGTTGGGGGGGGGCAACACCTGGAGGGCAAAAAGTGAGCTGCCTCTGTCTTAAATATCTACTGTATTATACAGGTCCAGATGATATGAACTGAGATTTACTCCAATGACTGTCAGCATGATCCTAGTCATGTTCACTCAGAAGTAAAACTTACTGCATTCAGTGGGATGGATGATTTCTTAGAAAGTCAAGAATTGCAGTCTCTCTCTCTCTCACACACACACCTTTAAAATACATTGTTGTGCTTCCTCATAACCAGATGCTAAGTCTTTTTACTCCAAAGTAAGCCCCCCTGAGTTCAATATAGCTTGCTTCTGAGGAAATATGCTCAGGACAATTTTCAGCTTATGAGCACTACTGTACTTGTTGCAGCTGACCCAAAACCAGAGGTAATGTGATGCTGTAGTCAGGCTGCAAGCCAAGAAAACTAGAAACAGCACTTTGCAATCATTTTTCAATGAGATGTTTGAAACTACCTTTAGTCAGTGTAATAGATAGGCCTCAACAAAGTTCAGTTTTTGAGAGAAAAGGAGTATCTTTTTAAGTAAAGAAAGCAAGAGTCTTCTAGAAATTTTAAAACAATGGCAGGGTCACAGGAGCATGGCTTGGAAGGACACATTTACTTGATTGGAATTAATTTGATGTCAAATGGTGATGTGGGGGAGCTCATAGATGCTTGAAGCTACACACAAATTTGACATCAGAATTGTTATATACCTATCTATTTCACGGAAAAAGACATTTCTGCCTGTAAAATGTCACTGATTCTCTTCACAACTTTCACAGTTTTGATGAATGTTCATGATGTAACCCTTCCTCCGTGAACTCAGCACACATCACTAAGACACAGAGCTTAATTAAACCACAGCTTCAAATGTAACATTGGAAGCAGTATTGAAAGAGACTGCTTTTCTTCTTTTAAAGGTGTTGTTCATTGCTCCGAAAACCAAGCAACTGATAATTTCTCCATCCATAGCAACACATATTATACATTCAGATGATACAATATTTGTGCCAGTTAACCAATCCCCCTGCTGATGGGGGTTTTGGTGAATACTAAAAATGAATAAAATGGTGTTGAATAATTAGAAGCCTACATTCACTTTACAGAAGTATGGCAATAGAGATTTTAAAGTTTACTGCTGCTGCTTGAATAATCTCTATAGGAAGTACAGTAATTGAAAGAAACTGCTGCTACAGTAACCAGATTCCTTGAGGGAGAGAGAGCGCTGCATAAAAGCGTAGCTTTCATTCAAGTAATTCACTCTAGATAAATTAATTTTATATCCATATTCACTCTCAGATTAATCTATGATAGGAATATATGCCCCCTTTCTTTTAACATTTTAAATAAAAAATATTAGAAATTATTTCAGTATGTTTCTGTTCAACAGCCTCTAACAGAAACAGTGAATCCCAGAAGAATATTATGAGACACCGGTGTGTGTGTGTGTGTGTGTGTGTGTCCTCCATATCTTGTTGACTCCAACTTCCATCCAGCCCCATTCAGCTGCAAACATGACCAATGGTCAGGAATGATGGCCAGTGGAGTCCAGCAATTCCTGTTGGGTGACAGGTTCCCCACCCCAGATTTAATGCAATGACATTGACATTTAGTGTAAATGTGTGTGGGAATCATGTGCCATCCTAACCATGTCTACTCAGAAATACTTTTCAGAATTACAAAATTAACCCTATTTAAAAACAAAACTTAAGGGAGGGTGGCAAAAAAGCCCACAGACTGAGCATGCTCTATTGGCAAATAATCTTGACTAATGGAGTGTGGGAGGAGGATGGAATAGAGCATCTGGAATTCTGAAAAGGGGTACTCCACACTACAAGATTTTGTTGCAGGTCCCACTTGTATGTATTAATTGCAACTAAATGCAGAAAGGTATACCCAAGTTTATTTTATTGTAATTAAACCCCCTCCATCAATTCCATTATATATAGATATAGAGATAGCTTGATAGCTAGGCCAGATAACTTTGCACAATGTTCAGATAACTTGCTTTAATAGAGGGTTTTCTCCTACACACAGCCCAAACATGCCATATTCCTTCTTAGCCCAAGCAGTATTTCACTGCTGCAGGGTCCCATGATCTTTGGTCCCATATAATAAAGGTATTATATATAATATGATGACAATCTTAAAACACTAGAAAGTTTAGAAACCAACACTCTGCCTGCTCTCCAATGCAACAAAGGTTCACATTGTCAACTGCTATAAACTCTCTTTCATTTCCTTGCGTTTGACAATTTGTACTTTGAGGCAGGATTAAATATTAAAGACCCGAGTGTTTTCATGTGTTTTGGAAAAAGCCAGAAGAATTTCCAGCAGAATATGCTGAACACAGAAAAGCCATTTGAGCCAATCTGCTGGGTTTCTTTTGGGCAATGCTATGAAAACGTGATAACCAGCGACCTGATTTAGGCTCCAACATGCTTCTACAGCTATATAGGGAGAGAGTATGTGGTGAATAACCACTTCCCTGGAGATTGCAATTCACCTAGCACTGGTGGAAGAATATCAAGACAGAGCCCGTAGCAGAAGTACACATTTGATAGGAGAAGATATGGGTTGTGTAGCGCCTCCTGAGCACAAAAGAGAGCAAAAGTCCCTTCATTTCCAGAATGGGTTCCTTGGCATAAAGGGCACACCTTGCAGAACATGGGTTGTACCCTTTGCAACTTTGCAAGGGTGGAAGGTCGATCAAGCTCCATTCAACACTGCAACTCTGAATAGCCCTGAGTCCTACCCTCCTGAAACCCATTTAAAACCTCAGAGCTAGAATTGGGATAGTTGACCTCACTGGGCAGCTCATTTAGCCTCTTGGGGAGGTGATGGGTAATGAAACATTATCTTTATATTGAATGCTGCTCCTTTCCTTCCTCATTTGTGCCCATTTCCCTCCAAAGTGACATTTCCCACCATGGAAGCAGTAGGATCCCTTTGGAGACTGAACAACAACAACAACAATTGTATTGTTTATACCCCGCCCATCTGATCACTCTGGGTGGCTTCCAGAAGAATATAAAAAATAATAAAATGCCAGACATTAAAAACTTCTCTGAACTGAATTACAAACTTCATATGTTTTCTAAAAGTTGTGTAATTCTTGATCTCCCTGACATCTGATGGGAGGGTGTTCCACAGGGGAGGCACCACTGCCAAGAAGGCCCTCTGCCTGGTTCCCTGTAACATCACTTCTCACAGTGAGGGAACCGCCAGAAGACCCTTGGAAGTGGACCTCAGTCCGGGCTGAATGATGGAGGTGAATTATGACTGAGGCCATTTAGGGCTTTAAAGATCAGTAACAACACTTTGAATTGTGCTCGGAAACGTACTGGGAGCCAGTGAAGATCCTTTAGGACTGGTGTTATATGGTCTTGACGGCCACTCCCAGTCACCAGTCATTTTGGATTAGTTGCGGCAGGCATTTTGGATTAGTTGTAGTTTCAGAGTCACCTTCAAAGGTAGCCCCATGTAATGTGCACTGCAGTAATTCAAGAGGGAAATAACCAGAGCATGTACCACTCCGGTGAAAAAAAATTGAGAGGTTAAAATTAATCTCCTTATGCAATTAATCAAAATTTGGTCAGCCTACATGTTTACAGATATTATGCATTAGTATGAGTGTGTGCATATGTATACATATATGCTATGTATTCACCATCTCTTTGATAGACATACACACACAGTTCAGTCATGATCTCCTCAACTCTCCCCCCTTCCTGTTCTCTGAAAAACTCCAGCACAATCTGCCTTACATTCACAGTGGTGCTGCAGTAAAAATACTCTAACTTTGACCCACCAAGTAGACAAACCATTTTACACGCCGCAGAGGAAAGCAAAATTCCCTCAGGACCAGACCAAACTGATCTGATCTCAGATAAATTTCCTTCCTGTGTACAAATATGGCTATCAGACTCTGAATGTGAAAGTAAGCCTGGACTGTTAAGCATCCCCAGTGGAAATTTTCAAAGCAGTACAGCAACAATTGTCCATATCTTCCAATATTATATTTCTGTTTGCAGTGGTAGCACTGCAAAGGAATACTGGGAAGTGAGGGGAGAGAGGACGAAGCAGATTCTGTTGGTACAAGCTCTGTGTTGCATACCTGAGCTGTTAAGGATATGTGGGAAAAGCTTTCTTTTTTATTCTCATTCAGTGACCACAGTTCTAGCTGCAGTCCCCAACAGTGCATCCATGGTTGTCTTGTCAGTGGTAGTGGTGAAGAGCATGAGCAAGTAATATTTCTGAAGAGATAGTTGCCTGTCTTTGTTATGGCTTATCAACAGAATGGCAATAGCCAAGTTTTGGAGTGACTCTGTTATTTCCCTTTTTTCCTTTTGGCAGATTTAAATAAAGATGGCAGTCTTACTTATTCACTCTGCTCCAAGCTTCAAATGAAATGTTACCATGTCCAGTTAGCCACCCAGCACAGAGAGAACTGTATTTACATAGTGAAGTACCCATATATTTTGTGACTACAGATTGTATAATAAAATGAGAAACAGCCACACATTGTTCATAAAGGCAAATGAAATGGGAAAACAAACCCTTAGTCCAGGGGTCAGCAAACTTTTTCAGCAGGGAGCCGGTCCACTGTCCCTCAGACCTTGTGGGGGGCCGGACTATAAAAAAAATTCCTATGCCCCACAAATAACCCAGAGATGCATTTTAAATAAAAGGACACATTCTACTCATGTAAAAACATGCTGTTTCCCGGACCGTCCGTGGGCCGGATTGAGAAGGCAATTGGGCCAGATCCGGCCCCGGGGCCTTAGTTTGCCTACCCATGCCTTAGTCAGAACGAGTGCTAATAGTGCAAATCCTATACATGTCTACTTAGAAGTAATCCCTACTGAGTTCAATGGGACATATTCCTATCAAGTGAGTAGCCTAAATGATTTCAAGCCTGTTCATTTAATTTGATTTGTGGCCCTCCTTGACATATTTTCACTGGAATTTATCAGACTCCCAAACTGGTGCCGGCTGGTGTGTAGCAAAGTGATGGCAGTGGCAGAGTGTTCTTTTTCCAACGGTGAGTGCTGCCATCCCCTTTCCCAACAGACAGCAAACACTCTCCATAATACATAAAGATGACTGGCCACCTTTAAAAGGAACAATATCACTTGCACAAGACTGTCACAACAGCAAAGTGAGCTGTCTTGTATCAACCAATGTTGCAGTGAATCAGAACCGCCCAAGGTCGGGTGATGGTAGTGCCTGCATCCTTTAGGGGACATCTTAGGTTTGCAGAAAAAATCCATTTAAAAAGAAACTAAAAAAAATGAGAAGATTGAGGATTGTTCACAGAACCCTGACAGCAGGAGAGCAGGAGCAACCAGTCTCTGTGCTGGGTGACCATCAGACCTAGAACTAATGCATCACTGAACCCCAATTCTATCTAGGTTCCTTTAGTTTATTATGGAGCACACCCCATTTGTAGCTTAAAGGGTATATTGGAAGTGATTAATTTGATTTGGAGGAAAATATTTCCTCTGATCCAAATTAACTCTTCCCCATATACACTCATAAAAAGGACTGTTTAAACTATAAAAGCTACATGCCTCCTAACAGTTTGAAGGGTTTGGGAGAGGGGAGATACTGAGTAAGCTACAAGCATTAGGCATCCCCTGATGCCAGTTTCCTCCTGAACAGTCAGGGCAAGCTAACCATTCCACCCCTCAAGTGCTGGATTGGAGAGTTCAGAGACAGTTGCCCAGCTCTGAACTTGGCTAATATTCTACTGTGTGAGGAGTTTCCTCATTATTTCTTCCCTCACCCCAGTTCCTTGAGGGGCCTGATCTTGTGTCTCATGAAAGCAGTCATGGTAATTTGTTGACTAAACTTGAAGAATCTAGCAGGATTTGGGCTAGGCTACATGCCTTATTTTATCTCCTCCTCTCTCTTCCATGGAGAAAATGTATTTATGTTTATTTATTAAGTGGGCCTGATGAATAATGTAGCCAGATATCCCTTATTTCAAAAAAACAAAAACAAAACAAAACATGTCTTCTTTTAGTATAGGATAAGTTTCTGAGTCACCACTTATTCTATGAGCTCAATTATACTATCATTAAAACACAGAATTACAATCTATTTTGGAACAGGATGGACTTTCATGGACCTTTCCTTAAAATCTGTGCTAATACCTGCAGTCCTTGGAAGAGTATGTCCATAGGGCTAGAGGCTATTAAGTATAGCTCTTGCCCTGTCCACAATTGCTCTATCCATACCTCATCTTGTGTACAGATTGTAACCAATTATGTTGTCTCTCATCCTTGATTGTACTTGCAAAGTCCCTGACTCTCACCATATGTCCGTGAGTAACTCATTTAACAGGGAAGAGATCTTTGCTTAGCTATTTTTCTCAGTTCAATCTAACAGACCAGGACAAGCAGAAGCCACAGCAGAAGTTAAAAAAAATTCTGACAGCATAATTTTGGTACATAGAGAAGGAAACCTTGCAGTCCTTCTGCTATGTTATAAGGAACAAGCAGTCATCTCTTTCCCAATGATACAACTCCTGTCTCATAAAAACGCCTAGTTTCTTCACTAAGGTTGCCTCCAGACTGTCAGTACCTTGTGGGAAGGATTCAATCTCATACTATAAATTTTTGCAATTAAAATGGATTAAAGTGTTTTGGCACAACAAATCCACTTTTAAAAATGGCGACTTTCTGCAGTGAGGAAAGTGAAGAGGACATACACTAAAAAGTGTGGGATAAATGACAGATTAACAGGTAGGTGTGTAACCACCACGTAAGCAAACTGGGGTGAATGCAAGGTGAATGCTCATTGTTGTATAACCTCCCCCCAAACAAATCAGAACAAAGGCTCAATAAAGACTGGAAATCATATACAGGTGAAACTCTAAAAATTAGAATATCGTGGAAAGATTCATTTCTTCCAGTAATTCAACTTAAAAGGTGAAACTAATATATGAGATAGACTCATGACATGCAAAGCGAGATGTCAAGCCTTTATTTGTTATAATTGTGATGATTATGGCGTACAGCTGATGAGAACCCCAAATTAACAATTTCAACTTTGGGGTTCTCAGTTCTTCCAAAGAAGTTTGCAAATTCAGGGGTGCCAACTTGAGTAAAATATGTGGGGAGCAGTTAAACATAACTGATCACAAGATGTGGCACACACACAACATTTGAATGGCAATGCCCACTTTGAGGGGGACCCCTAAAATATTGGAGGGGGGGTCAAAAGGACCTCAATCCCTAGGAGTTGGCTACTGTTTGCAATATATGCAAAGATCTATAGTTCTTTATAATATGCTGCTTCATTTCATTGTTTCCATAAAAAAGCTCGTTTTTGTGCTTAATTTGATGGTTCTTTCATCAGATTTTAGAGTCCAGGTTTGATGGGTGTGACCCTGTCTTTTAAATAGGATGATATGGACTTCCTAAATAATAATGCATTTTGGATATTGTATTTAGGAAGCCATCAACGGGATCACATCTGTTTATACCAAGCTGGAGTGTGACTCTAGACATGGAATGTAGCCTGTGGTCTCTATAGTAAATGCCATTTTCATTGAAAATTTGAAAGGTTTTTCTATGGACTTGTTGGTGATTTTCAGGCTGGGGGCTTTCCTGCCCCAACTAGGAATGTTGCTGAGGCAGTTCTAGTCTCCCTAGAGGTGTGGGAACGGAGGAGTGCCATGCAGATCCCACTGACAGATCTGTAATCTTGTTGTCTTCACCAGCAAAAAGGGTGCGTGGCTATGATCCAGGACTCAGAGCTGTGGAGGGTGATTGCAAAGATGAGAAAAGGAAGGAGAGGCCCTGAGGGCATGAAAAATTTAAAAAGGCCACATTATTTCTTAATAAGTTGAACTAAACATTCAGACGCAGACACCACAAACAAATCTTTGTTGGGGGTATCATTTCCCTCCAATAGCACACATGCAATTTGTGCCTTCAAAATGACTCATTTTACCATAATGCATGGTTGCTTGGCTACGTTCGCTCTCCTTGTACATTTTTTCAGATGGAAACATGGTTATGTTTGCTTGGAAGATGCTGCTTTTTCCTGGCTTCCCTTCCCTGAGGGACACACACGGGACAAGAGCAACCTCTTAGCATCAGGCAAAAATTGCAGCTGCTATATGAAAGTTTATTTTTTATTTTTTTACTCTGAAGAGCAGCCATGAAAACATGACTCCACTTTAATGGTAAGACAGTGGTGGGGAAGGAGAAAAGAGAGAATGTAAGAGTTTGTTTATTTATTTATGCTATTTATATACTGCTTAGTTACTGTAGTTTTAAAGCCATGTTTAAAAATTAATCCAAAAACCCAGAAAACTTATTTTAAATGCCTGCTTAAACAGAAAGTCCTTTGTCAAGTGCCTCAAGTTCAACAAGGAAGGGGCCTGTCTAATCTCAGCTGGGGGTGGGGCAGAATTGCATCCACCATGCTGAATGTAGGGTTTCTGCTGGATACAAGCCATGCATCTGAGCTATGGGGGACCACTAACAGAGACACCCCAGGCCACATGTTCCCCAATGCTAAAGAAAAGTAAGCAAATACTGGGTGCCTTTTCTTTACCAATGAGGCACTACAACCAGCCTCCACTCATTTGGGACTGGGAAGCACTACAATCTGCAGGCAGGCTTGAGCTCCAGCACCTTTAATTTTTTAAAACTCAAAAAAATAAAAAAAATATTAGAAACTTTGCAAATTTGTTATTAGTTGTTTGATTAAATTCCACATTTTCTACAAAGAAAAAAATGCTCATTACAGGATTAAATCCAATGAGCAGTTATTTATTTTTGTCTCTCGCCCGCATTTTCAGTTTATCCCTTGACTTTTCTAAAGCATCAAATAAAATGTAGGAATTACACAGAAGCAGGTTGCATTTAGCTAGGTGTGACAAGTTTTCCTACACAGCTGTTTTAAAATACATGGTGTGTTTCCATTCAGTTTCTTCCTCCTTGCTCTTATTCTACTTTAGAAGTGATAATATATCCCAAAGACAACCTCAAATCTTACATAAATTGTATGATGGTGTGAGAAGAGAATGACAGCCTCTCCTTTCTCTTCCTCTAAAGACCTGAAACATGTTAGAAGGGCAGGGGGCATATAGGAATGGGGTTTTTCATCAAATCAGTCACTGTTATCAGTGCAAGAATCTTAGTTAAGCTGATTACATTTAGACCCTAGAACCTGTTTCTAAGATCACATGAAGGCTTTGTAAATTCTGCTACTGAATTAACCACAGCCAGTCCTCAAATGTTTGGGACCCAAGTTTCCAGATTGCAGGGTGCTGCTTTGATACAGACTTGAAACCTTGCATTTTAGAAACTGGACACTATCCAGAATGGTTCAGAAGTCAGAGCGCAGGCTCAAGTTTGTGATTCATTTGACCTTCTCAGATTAAATTGGTAATGATACACACACATGGTAGCTCTTCCTATTGCAGCCACTAGCTCAACTCCCTAGCTTCTGGGCACTTACATGAGCGTGGCAGATGACCCACCTGAACCATCTGTCATAAGCAGAAAGCCTGTAATTTTGCCCAATAGTGCAATCCTTCAAAATGTGGATTGGGTTCAGCTTGTGATAAACTATTCAGATGACCAATTCTCATCCTGGGCTACCAGATGGCTACTGGAAGAGCGAATGAGTGAATGTGATTAAGAGAGGAGCTCACCTTGCTGGCACTTCCAGCTTTTAGATCTATGGTTTTAGAGGATTATGAAACCACAAAAAAGTTAGCTTTGGCTCTACACTGCACTGAGTGATCATGAGATGTTTATTGTCTAGCGGGAAAAGGCAAGGTAAATACTGCAGCACTGATTAATGGACCAACATACCAGTGCAACATTTAATAACAACAGTTTCTAGGCCAAAAACCTGCCATGAAATGAAAACCTGAATTGTTCCTATGCAAATCACAGTGACACATAATTCTCCCCCTCCTCCTTTGAAACAGTAAGAGCTTTGTAAAAGCTGCCAGCTCCTGAAGAAGCAACTTTTATTACCCAGATCTCCCAAACTCTTACCCTTCCTAGTCAAACAGAAATCCAAATAATACACGTTTTGCATTGATAGCACCTTGGAGGCAAGCAACCTGTGCTTTCTAGGGTTAATTTAACTACACAGGTTGTGTTTTTTTTAAAAATAACAATGGGGAAGGATGGGAGATGACAAAGGGCACATGGGATGGAGGTGATGACTACTAAATTGCAACACTAAAGAGGTGCTTTTTTCTAGAAAAATAGGTGCCAATACTCACCATGAAGTTGTTACAATAAGTGCCACACTTTTTAACAACAACAAAAAGAGGTCCTGGTACTGCGTACACTTGAGTACCCCCTGGGGCACTTGTGTGCACAGTGAGGAACACAGGCATGCCTGTACTGTACTTGCACACTTCCTTGTAGTATGTGCACATGTGCAACAGCTTTCTAAAATTACACAAAATGTAGTAAAATCCAAGCTCTCAAGCCAAAGCAAGAATCACAATATCCTTACTGATTTCAGCAGAACTGTATATTGATCAATGGAAATAGTAACAAGGTCAGAACGTTGTTTCCACCCACCATTCTGAATTGCAGAAGACAGACTTGGCCTCCTTGCCTTGCTTGAGAGCTTCCAACAGTATTTGGATATCCTTTGTCAGACACAAAATTCTGAGATAGATGGAGATTTGGTTTAGCCATGTGCATTGGTTTAACCCTGAAGAACAGCAAGTAAGGCTACTGTCCTGAACACGCCAACTTTCACAAATTCTGTGTTTCTATGACATATGAAACCTTTTCCTGCATCATCCTGAATCACCTGAAAATGAGGCCCTCTGTGGGCTGATTTCATGCAGCTTGCATTCAATAACCATGTGCCATGTGTGTGTCATAATTGGCAATGTAGTGCCAGTGGACGAGTGTGTGCAATCTCGTCTTCATATCTGTGGAGAAACTTCCCCAACCCCTCAAAATGTCATTGCTACATCCATGAATTATTGGGCCTGTATGAAAGCATCCTTAGTTCTCCAACACCTTTGTTTGTATAGTAGCATAGCATTGGGCAATTCTTTTGACACTGTTGAAATAGGCAGTCAGCATGAATTATGGGTGGCGAAGCCTGGCCTTAAAAGACTTCTGTCTGTCCTGGGCAGAGATTCAGCTTTATTATTTTGGTAAGGTGTCACTACACATCTCTGCAGCGTTACATAAAGTAAAACAATTATCAGCCAGGAAGTGCTATGTTTTCATTTGTGGTTTCTTGTGATGAGGAGGTGGTGAGGCAGTGCGGGGATGCAGGAAAACTGGTCCACATGCCAGGAAAGGCAGGAGAAGTGACAATCATCATGCACAACAGTGGTGGGATTGTTTGACGGGATAGAGAAGAACTTGCAATTCCTGGAGGCGTAGAAAGACAAGGGCTAGGAAACAGGCTGCAGCAAGTCCCCTGGGAGAGTCATTTTAGCTGGAAGGAAAACGTTTTTACAAAGGCACTGGAATAGTAGCATGAGAATGAACTGATGGTTTTCAAGTGCCAACAACCAAAAAAGCCCACTTTCACTTTGGATGGATAAGCAATCTACAGCAGCATCAGTAGATTAAAGAGGACAGTAGACTATTTCAAGCCTGCGGCATGCTCCACCTCAAATCAAAAACTCTTTAAATTTTAGATGTTGAGCCAATCATGGGAAATTATTTTTTAATATATAAATAAAATTGAATGGAGTAATGAATTGCACAAACTGAACCAAGATTCAAAATGAGGGTTCTGCTTGGATTTTAACAAGAACTTCTACCCGTGAAAAGATATGCATTAGCTTACTGCATAAAAGTTTTTTATTCATTACCTTACCGATAAAGTTTCTAAGGAGGCACATGCTTTGAATGCAAAAGGTCCCAAATTCAATACTTGGCACCTCCAGTAAAAAGATCAGGTAACAGGTGATGTGAAATACCTTTCTTTGCCTAAGACTTGAGAGCTGCTATCAGTTTGAGTAGACAATACTAGGTTGAATAGCCTAATATTCTGACCTAACTGGTATAAGGCAGCTGCTTCCAATGTCCATCATTATACATCTCTTGATTAGGTACTACAAACAAAAATATATTGTTTGCAATGTCTATTTAGCTGAAACTTACTATTTGTAGAAAGTATTAAAACTACCACCTTACTAAGACACCATAATATAATTTTTAAGTGGTTAAGCAATATATTACAGTACTTGGTTAAAAGAAAGTGGTCTTTCATCGAATTGACAGTCCTAATTGTGTTCTATGAGTGCTACACTTGCAATAAAAGCAATGTCACCATCACTTTGTTTGCTGCCCCCCCTCTCAAAGCAGCTTACAATAATGAGAACAAGACACCAAAATATAATGTGTGACCATCTCTAGATAACCATCCCATTAGAAAACAGCAAATGATCTTGAAAGCGAGAATAGGTTAAGATAGTAAATTACCCCTGCCTGCTTTCCTTTTGGGACTTTCCCCAAAACACAAACCTACCTGCTACCGTTATCCTCACTCGAAACAACACTTTTTAAAGCGCTTATCCAGCTAGTAACATTTTTAACATGCTAGAGTTGAATTTTCCAAATCACTTGGCCACTAGAAAACCAATATTCACCAAATATCACTCAAAAACCATGCTTGGGCCTGAATTTTTAATGCCTGGACCTGTTCCTAGAAACACAGCACAAAAGGAAGTGTGGAGGAGTCCTATGAGTTAAGGCCTGGCTCAGGTCATAACTGAACTGAACTGACCTGAACAGCAGAGAGATGGCGGGTTGGAGGTGGGGGGAAGGGGAAGGGAACAGGGATCTTTGCAGACCACAGGTTGTAATGCTGCCACACTGAACATAAGGCCTGTAATCCATTGTTGATATTCCTGTAAGGAGGGCTGTATCCTGCACTGCAGACCATGAATTCTCAGGGTTTGTTGTCTACATCTGCTGTTTTTGTGCAAAATAACATGCAACATTGTACCAGCATACGCATTTGATGTGATTGGTGCAGTTTGACTCTCTTATTTCTCCCCTTTTAATATATGCTAATTAATTTGTGCCACTGCTTCTGTGCACTTATTCAGCTAGAAACCTTGCTGGTTTTCCTCACAGCAGCTAGTCCACTGTTTCAAAAATCAGCTACTTTAGCCTCCTGGATCAAGGCCCATTCCTTTTTCAGCACAAAACGTAGGAGAGCTGGATGCAATTAGGAAAATCCAGCATTTCAGTAAGAATCATAACCCTCAGCATGAAAATCTGGGAGGAGAACATGTATATCTATGAAAAATGCACCATTATTATGTCAGACCAGCAAAAAAAGGAAAAGAGGTAAAATGGCACAAAATTTGACAAGTGCATTGAGATGGATACAGCCATATAATATCTGAGGGGAACAGAATGAAAGGGTTGGAATCTCTATTAGTGCACATAGATCCCAAGCACGCCCACTCCCATTATTTCATCCATCATTGGTGCAAAACAGTTAATAAGCAACCAACAGCTAAGCAGGCTAACTTCTTAGCCAATCATCTGGGGAGACCTCTGCAATCCAAAGCCTTCAACATGTGATGACTATGGTTATAGGACATCTAGAGGTCTGTCATTCTTCGGTGTTGCATGTTAAAGGGGGGTATGAGGGATCTCCTCATTCCTGTGCTGGATGTCTACTCACTGTAAAAGCTCAAGCCCTAGAAGTTAAAAGCATGCATAACCTGCAAAGCATTCAGCCAACAGCAATAGTTGGGAGGTGCCTGCTGTAGTTTAATCTGTGAAGCTAAACAGCTTGAAACCTGGCCAGTACTTGGATGGCAGGTCCTCTGGAAGTCTCATGTTAACTGCCTTGGGGTGCCTTGCAAAATCAGTAGGGTAGCAATGTAACAAAGTTGCATGTGAGTCAGGACCCCAATCACCAGGTCAAAGCCTTCACAACAGCAACTAAAAAATGCCCATATAATATATGTGGCAGGGAAAATATACATCAATTAACTAGATTAATGTTTGGCAACTCCAGACTTAATCCAGCTAATGAGGGTGTTAATGTCAGTGCTAGCACTAGAGTTAATTCCTCTGGAGCAGCTCAGATCAAAGTTTTCTTTGTTTCATAGAGGGATCAAGCAAAAGAAAGGGACAGGCAGCTTTTTGCTTGAAGCAAATGTCCCCAAAGCTGGTTGAGCAGATCTTTTAACCAGGTCTTATAATGAGTTTCCTGTGAGACCTCAGAGAAGTGGCTTCTTTGACCTCAGCACCCAAGTGGAGATACTGCTGCTTTCCAATCATGGCTGAAATAAGATTAGTTTATGCAGAAATTATACAAGGGCAGAGAGAAAGTTTGTAAGTCTATTTATTGTTTTAAAGTGGCCGTATGTACAGTTTTTTTTAAAGTTAATTTTGGAAAGGCAACGTGCATATGTTTCAGATACGTGCACATTCCACATTTGGATTTATTAGCATGTACTTAGCTCACAAGTTGTAAGTGTTATCTAGCAACAAGTAGCCAATATTCTGCTATGTCAGAGGGTACCCAAGCTGGCAGAGCTGTCTACTTTCTGGCTACCATTAGTTTACCTGCTCTGAAGTCAGAGATGGCTTGCCCAGCCATAAGCTTGGAGCTGAACACTAAAGGTTGACTTTTAAAAGCTTAAAATTTGAATTACAAGGCCAATAAGCAAGTTTTGGTAAATCAGATTGCATAAGTATATTCTACCTGATATGAACTTCCAAATGACATCTTGGCAGTACAAAGTGATTTCATAACTGTTCAGTGGAAACAGAAATATCACTTTGGATATCTGATAAAAGTACATGGACACAGATATTCTTCTACTTTATGCAGAAACTCCAAACCTCCCAGCAGTGTGAGCTGAATACAACATGCAAATTTATTTAGATTTATATGTCCAGTATAATGTGTTGTGTGAAGAATGTATTTATTTATATCCTACTTTTCCTCTGGGAAAATCAGAGCAATTATGTAGTTTTTCTATCAACTATATCCAGTTTACCCCACAGTCAACACAGTGGCAGAAGACATGCATTATAATACACTATTTAAGATGGTAGCAGCTTCTTAAAATGGAGGTTCAAAGAATCAAGGAAGACAATTGGGAGTCTTATTTGTATTTCTTCCTCAGAAAGATTTTCTCTCTTAGCTATTGATTGTGTATTATGTATTTCCTTTTTTGAAAGCCACCTTATGAGAGCTTGCCCATAAAAATATTATGTGAGTAAATACTCTTTTTAAAAATGGTATTTCATAGCCATCTGTACCTTATTCTTCTCCCAGAAAAAAGGCTATTGATGAGAAATTTACAAGCAAGGCCTCTCTACCACTAGCTCTTTCTGCTGTTTCCTTTCATGGACATACCCGGGTGAGGAGAGAGGATGCATGGCAACAGGGAGGTATCATGGCAATGACCTCAAACTTCAGACCTGGAGGCTCCCATTGTTGCCTGGTAGCATGAGAAATGGATTGAACCAGATCTTATTTTCCATGATTCTGTCATGGAAAGCCAGGGCTGAGCCAGCATGACCCCCTTAGATGAAGACCTCACTGACATGATGCATGACGTCTTTATGGAGCCTCCTGACTCCAGCACTACGCTGGACACCTGCAGCATCTCTGGAGAAGTGATGCCAGTCCTACCTGCAGCAGAGGACCTGACGCGACCCATGATTGAGGTTCCTGATTCACCGTCAGCAGCTGCTTTGCCTATAGAATCAGAGAGGGAGGTTGAACCAACTCTCAGCCCCAGGGAATGCTGGCATCAGATACTGCAAGCACAGGCAGACACCCGTTGACAGTTTGCATGCTTCCATGCCCAGAGATGCTAGGCTCCTCTGGAATAAGGGGCCTCCTTTGGAGTAAGGGAACCTTGAAAGCTGAGATAAACATTTGCAGCATGGTCTGCTTCTGAGTGCCCTGATATCTCCCTGCTACTGCTTAGAGAGTTTTCTTTTTTGATTAAGCGGCTTATACATTTTGTTAAATACAAATAAATACTGTAACCCTCTGGAGTTTGGCCAGCTCTTGTCCTGGGGCCTAGCTTCCTTCTCACCTCCAGCTCAAGGGTCAAGCAAGGACCAGATCAAGGCAGGACAAGTTTCCTAGTGGCACTGGAAGTTCAGAGTTTAAACCTGAGACCTCTGCTGCTGTGATGCCTCCCAGTATTGACCACCCATCCTCGTAGCAAGACTAGGTTTGGGAATGGGAAGTATGATAGCAGGAAGATTTGGCTCTGATTCAAGCCCATGACTAATTGGACCCAGTCCTCAGAGGACCCCAGGCTTAATTTGTAATATGTCTGAGGGAGGGGGTCAAATCCTTCTATTCCCTTTACAAATCCTCCAGTAACAAGACTAGGCACCGTCTCAGCTACAATCTAGGCATTTCCTGCTGCAGCAGCTGTAAGCTTTCCTTTGTACAAATTAAAACAAAAATGGAATTGCCTAGTTCTTTTAACAGAGAAAACTGGGAGAGAGATCCAGAAGAAAGGGATTTAATTATATAGGGCTTCAAAGCAGTGCAGGCATACAAAGGAGGATAATGAAATTAAAACTGCTGTAGAAATTTTAACTACAATCTTCATAGTCCAGCATAATATGCATGTAACCTACTTGACCCATATATACAGATGCTGCCTTATAAAGAAGATTTCCCTTCAATTATGTCAATACATACGGCAAATTCACACCTAATGCCCGAGCATGGAAAGCAATGGCTGTGTAGCCTAATGTCAACCCTTCTTCAATGAAGATACAATGGGGATTCAAGCACGTCTCCCTGGTGCTATCCACAGTTCTATTGATCTGCTATCTTTAAATCTAAATGGCATCTCCATGGCCTTTCTATCTGGCATTCAGTGTTCTCTGATATGTTAACTGCTGCCCCCCTGGACCCTTTTTCTGTTTAATTTTAACAATACAGTAATGTTGCTTCTAATCTAAGTGTCTCCTAAATTCTCTCACTCCTATTTGCATCTCCTAGGGATAATCTCATACAAAACGCTTAAGAGATACTTGATTTATAATTTTAATTGGTTCAACTTTAACCTCCAGCTATCGGTTCTTATTCTGCCATGGGCTATACAGCCTTTCTTCAGCTTAGTTTTCCTTCTGTTATAAGAAACTCAGGGTATACCTCTGTGGTTCTTCCCTGCACTCAAGGGACAGCTTACGATGAGGGTGCTCTCTTGCCCATTCTTTCTTGCCCATTCTTGCGATGGGTGGAGGAGAGTAACTGCTTACACTCACCAGTATTTCCTACAAAACCACACTAGGCAGGATTCACTCAATACATATACTCTCCAAAGGATCTCAAGGGAAAAGCAGTATGAAATATCCCCTCTCCAAATCATGCATGGCAAGCAGTGAGCACTGCTGTGTAACTGTTCAGTTTTCAGCTCCCACCATTTCTGCTCAAAAATTCCAACATCACATAATGATACTCACTTATTTTGCAATTAAAAGTAAACCAATAACCTTTATTAACCAAAATTCTAGAAAATATGGATGAGTTGGAAAGAACACACTCCATTTGAAAGAAATGCAAATAAATTGCTTTGCTTGACTGTCACCACCATATAACAGGAAAACTATGTTCCAATTTGCCTGCTACAAGGAGTCATCATAGATCCCAGATTGAATTCAATGGACTCCACATTTTATCCTCTGTTGCAATAGTGGTATCTCTCCACCCCACACCCCACCCACTTCTTTCATGTGTCCTCTCTTCTACCTGCTGTAGTAGGCAGGAATTCAGATATGCCACACAGGAATTGGGTGAGGAAGAGGAGGGTGAAGCTAAGGAAAAATGGGTGTGTGTGTTATTGCTGCTTCACCTTCAAATTAAGATCAAAACTTCCTTTTATGGAGGAAATCTCCAGGTTACAACATGGGAAGCCTAGCCACTTAGTTTCTCTGAGCTAAACATTGATGTGTAGAGTAGAGAGAATGTGGAGATGAGTTTATGTGTTTCTTCTTGTGGTTTAATGGGCCCAACATTAATGAAAAGTGGATAACAAAAAATAATTTTGTACGTTTTTCGTATCTCACACTAACTTTCCTGTTACAGGTAGGTAGCCGTGTTGGTCTGCCATAGTCAAAATAAAATAAAATAAAATAAAATAAAATAATCCTTCCAGTAGCACATTAGAGACCAACTAAGTTTGTTCTTGGTAAGCTCATACCAAGAACAAACTTAGTTGGTCTCTAAGGTGCTACTGGAAGGAATTTTTTTGTTTGTTCTGTTTTAACTTTCCTGTGTTCTTCATTCCACGTAAACCCTTATTAATCTTTGGATCTGTGGCTGTGATTTTGCAGAACAGAAAAACCAAGTCCAATGCTTTGGCATAGCTGGCGACATTAGAAATCTTCAGACAATGCTTTCCTTTCATCTATAGCACGTGCAAACAGAACGGAATTTTGCCAGGCCCAATACATCAAATGCAGACAGCTGTTAAGAGAATTGTTTAAGTGACTGAACTGGTGCAGCTTTTTATTTAGATACACTTCTGGTTGTTAAATGTGTTACATAGACTTGCTGGCAACTGGGAAAGGGGGACTTGATCTGCCATGTCAGAGGGGCAGCTTCTGAACATTGCTGAGTCTTCAAAATTAATCCATGAATTGGCTTCCACTGAAACAGCAGAAGTAGGTACACAGCAAAAAAATCTGTTGGTATAATCAGCAATTCCCAGTGGGTTCTCCTGAGCAAAGTATGAATTTGAGAAACAGAAGCCGGAGCCAAAGCTAAACAGATCAGTTGGTGGCATAACAGTCTGATTTTCCAAAGAGACTGGCGAAGAAGACAAGCCCTGATTGGTCAAGCAAATGCTCCCATACATCTGGCATATATTTTCTTGGCTGGTGCTCTATAGCCCACAGGGCCCACAGTAAATGTGAGCAGCTCTCGCATGCCCCAAAGCAATAAAAATTAAATTATTGCAAAATAATAATTATAATAATAATTGAGCACAGGAAAACAAACTGTGAGTGGGAAACCTAGCATCCCCCCTCCCCTCACTTTTCTGGGAATGAGTGAGGCAAATTTCCCAAACTGTCTGGGCTGACTGTTTCTGCCCTAGCTGGCAAACTTATTGTGCCACTGGAAAACTCTTAAAAATAAGATGAGCAATGGTTCAATAACCGCGTAGGAACTTGTGTGGAGGCGGAACATGTTGAGCATTATGCAAATCTTGCTTGCTGGTTTTCTGGAATATCCAATATTTTCATTTATATATAACCTGGAAAGTGTGGCCAGTTTTGAATACTGTTAATGTTGCAAGAAGACTTGTGGCAATTCTAGGTGTGCTCTGATCAACATTTGATTCTGCATTAGTAGTAACTCTCCTAAGAATGCAATGTGCATCCTGCAAGGGCTAAGTGATAAGAAGCGGCCCCCTCCCTCGGGGCAAGAGACAGATGAGGAACGCATTGCAATTTAGGAGGAGGAGGGAAGAGCTTGACTTCAATCTGGAAGGCCTGGAATCTATCATGGCCAAATAATGAAATAAGCAACTCTCAGCATCTGGGAATAAAGAGCAACAATACCTGGAAGAAACATGGGTTGCTATTAGATTCCTACAGTCACGGTCATGTGATAATTACACATGTGACTGAGAGGATCTGCCTCTGGCCTAAGCTATCATGGGACAAGAAAGGTAACCTCAAAATAAGCACTTGAGAGGCATTCATGATGACACCATTGATCATGGTTACTTATATTGCAGAAAGTAACCCAATTGCCATACATCATTGGGAATTCAGGATACAAGTTCTGAAATCAGCACAGTGTTAACAGTCCTTGAACTACAAAGGGCAAGGCAAGGCAGGCTTCAGGGAGATTTCACAGAGAGCACATGCAGGCACAGGAAGCAGAGTCCAATTGTTTCAGTGGGATATGGTTAGTTTTCCGCCTACAGTACTTCAAACAAGCCTCGCGGATTTACAGTAAATTGCAGCTGTGCCCTCTATGTTTCTCCTGCCAACACACAAAAAATACTTGTTTGCCTTAACAATGGCTAAGTGAGTCATGTTGGCCTGGTTCCTAAATGGCACAGGGGGTTCAGGTTAAGAGATGGGCCATCTAGACTCCGCCACATTACTTCTCATTAATGTGTCTTGCCTCTTTCTCAGGTGCCTCGGTAGAAAGAACAGAATACCTATAATTGCCTTTTACAACATTTTAGCAGCATTGGAGAGAATTAGTGGTTTATTGCCATTGTAAGAAAGGAAAAGAAACATTGTGTAATAGACAAAAGTTATTTGGGAATGAACATCACACCAGGAAAAAGAAAACGACAAAAATGGCTTATATATGCTGCCCCCACAGTTGTTCCATATTTGTCTGTAACAACACAGAAAGCCATTGTTGCAGAACAGCAATAGGATCTCCAGGTAGAGGCTATCCATCCACTCAGTCTGAATTACACTTTTGATTTTTAAGTAGGTATACACAAAGTACTTAGGTTTAAATGGGACAATATACCAGAATTGTGAATAGTGCCCAGATATGTAAATGGTTGGGTTTCTCTGTCATGAAACGTATTAGTGCCGATCAGGAAAAGGTCAAGCCATTGCTTCTGTGTTTATTGTATGAAATCCAAATGCTACTATTCACAACGATACAATTCACAGATATCGTTAAAACTTGCTACTTTTTGCACCCTAGATTGAAAAGTAAAGTGTGAACTGGCTTTAAGAGAATCACAGCACAGATCAGCCCAAAGCTTTGGACTGCTAGAGCAGGGGTCCCCAAACTAAGGCCCGGGGGCCGGATGCGGCCCAATCGCCTTCTCAATCCGGCTTGTGGACAGTCCAGGAATCAGCATGTTTTTACAGGAGTAGAATGTGTCCTTTTATTTAAAATGCATCTCTGTGGCATAGGAATTCGTTCATATTTTTTTTCAAAATATAGTCCGGCCCCCCACAAGGTCTGAAGGACAGTGGACTGGCCCCCTGCTGAAAAAGTTTGCTGACCTCTGTGCTAGAGTCTAAACCTTCCCCACTCCTGTTGGTGTACTCTCACATTGAATAAATGACCTTTCAGGTTGTAATGGACAGAACTTATAGATCTGATAAATGACTATCCCTTGGAACAGGTAGTCAAGGAGTTGACCAGAGAGGAAACAAACCCAGATTTAATCTCAACAGGTGACCAGGATCTAGTGTGGGATGTAAGTATTGTCAAACTGCTCGGAAACAGCAAGAGAACAGCTTAAACAAGAATTTAGTGAAAATGAACTTGAGAGGAAGAATCAAAAGAGCCAAAGCTTTTCAAGATGTTTGGTGGTTATTTAAAACCACAACCATCAAAGTTCAGATATAATATCCAGCAGAGATTAAGAAAAGCAGAGACATATCCAAGACGGTGCCATTATGGTTAACGTGCCATAAAAGGGAAGGTGAGTTTCTTAAAGAAGTGTCCATCTTGCCCAAATATGGAATATAAAAAGAAGCACAAACCTTGGCAATACTTATCACTAGAAACATTAAAACAAACATGAAGCATTTCTTTAGATCAGGAAACCAGTCAGGGAAGTGGTCATATTGTTAGATGACAACAATGCAAAAGGGTTACTGAAGGAGGATGTGGAGATTACAGAGAAGCTGAGTAAATTATTTGCAGCAGTCTTCATTGCTGTAGAAAATATTTCCATGTAGTAGGCCTAGGAATGGTGCAAAAGTGCACTAAACTTTGTATTTATATATTCATAGTTAGGGTTGCCAGGTGTCCACTATTTGAGTGGACAGTCCACTTTTTCACATTATGTTCACTATTTTTTTCACAAAATAGTGGACTTTTTTATTCAAAAGCTTTATGATGAAATGGTATTTTAATACATGTTAAAATGTTTGTAAGAAAACATATAATTTAATTTAATTTAACCCCCCCCCCCCGCCGCTTGTCCACTATTTTTTGGAAGCAGACCTGGCAACCCTATCATAGTAATTGTGATAATTTGGTTGTGGAAATTCCCCTCAACCTACATGCTCAAATAGGAGCAGTTGTCTGAGTGTGTTTTTAAGGAATACCGGTAGCTATTACACATTACTGTCAATATCAACTCCCCCCCCCCCACCATAAGGAATTTCAATTAGCTTCATCTTCTTTGTAAGTGGAATTAAGAAAGATATTATCCTGAAAAATAGTGAAGACAGCTGAAATCAGTACTTCTAATGCACTGTGAAAAGCTGATTGTGACCAATCAAATCAAGGCATTCCTCTAACTTCCTGAAGTGTGTGTTCTGAAGGGGACAGAGAGGAGCTTTTACTGAGATGGAATTTGTGCTTTTTGTTGTTACTGTATTGAACCCAGAGCAATTACAGAGATGAACAAGGAAATAGATATGTAACTGACTGGGCCAATGGCTATGGCTGAAATTTGGCCTTTCTGCACATTTATAATAATTGAACACAGTTAGCATATCTTCTCTTAAATCTTCAGTTGTGGAGATATAAGTAAGTAAGTACTTTATTACGGTCAACGACCAGCACACACACACACACACACACACACACACACACAAAGACACATACAGAATCAATAATAAATGCAATTTAAAATTGATCTGAGATTTGATCTAAAAGGGGTGGAGATATAACATTTCTGGACACTGAAAGCACAGGATTTTGTACCTGGGAAAGTAGTAGGCTTCCCTCAGATAATACATTAATTGGTATTGCGATTAGCAGTGAGACCTATTGGGTATTCCAGTGATGAAATTAATGATGAACCATACAGCCCTCTGCTATGCCTGCAACATTTTGTGAGGTCCTTTATTATTATTTTAATGTCAAAAAATAATTTGTTTAACCCTCAACTTATCCACTGTGTCACCCCAGTGTGGAGTCCAGCAATATCTATCTATCTATCTATCTATCTATCTATCTATCTATCTATCTATCTATCTAATACCTGCTATATTGTACTCCTTTAGTGATTACCGGTAATTGTCAGCAACTCCTTTGAAAGCTATGCTTTCCCTCTCTCTTGTGCTATATAGTTAGGTTAGCCAGTCAAAGAAAGCCTATTGGTCTCAATCCATCATGCCACAAATGCAACCTTCTGCCCATCTTCTTGGCAGCATGACCAAGAGCTAGAACCAACCAAAAGGCCCACACTTGCCACATGTTAGGCCATCCCATAGTTCCTCCCCCCACAATCTAGTCGGTCATAGTCAGGGAGCCAAATGTGCTACACAATAATGACAGCAGAGCCAATAAGCCCAGATAACTTTGGCAGTCAGTTGGATACCAGATGGTCTCAAGAGCCACAGTAGTCCCACACCTTTTGCCCTTTCATTTCCACATTTTCAATTTATCTCATGCTGTCCTATGCCCTGACCCACAAAGATGGCAGACACATGGGTTGTTCTACCAAAAGTCTTTATTCCTTGTGTACAAGCCTGGGCCTTGCAGAGACTGAATCATGGGTAATTTTTTTAAAAAAAAAAATTAACCAGAATTTGAGAGCAGCTATTTCTCACAGAGCAGAAACAGCCCGTATAGCGAAACATGATAATCCAGATTAATAGCACATTATAGAACTAGAAAGAGCAAGGTCATCAGCCTGGGCTACTTCTGTGATGGAGGAGTAAGAAGAGGAGGAGGAGAGCCATACAGAGCGGTGAAGAGGCCTGTTTCCAATGACACTATGCAGGGTGGGTGAGGTGGGAGGAAAATGAAGACAAGATTTTGACCACTGCAACAAGACTTTGTAAAGTGCAGATACGGTGCAAACTGTACCTGCTGAAGTGTTCCCTTGTATATAACTGAAAAAGGTGCGGAAGCCCTCTTACATCTGAACAGCTTTGCTCTATATTTCCCCCATCTTTGTTGGGGCTTACTCTTTCATATGCAGCCCTTTTTTAAGTTCCATATTTTAAATGCCAAGAGGGCCACAGCCTTCAGTCAAAGCTGGTTCTAGGAATAATAGGAATAATTTTTATTGGCCAAGTATCAATCATACTTGGAATTTTGCTTCGACTACATTGAAATGTAAAGAAAACGTACCTCATACAAACACTATTCCCCTCACATTACAACAGCCCAACAAAGGAATCCCATACCACCAACTGACCTCCCTTCCGCACACAACTACAAATTCAACAGTTTGATGGCACAAGGAAAAAAACTATTCCTGTGCCTAGACATTTTTGTGTATAGAGTCCTGTAACGATGTCTGGATGGAAGTAAATCCAACAGGTAATGACCAGGGTGCGAAGGGTCAGCAACAATTCTCTCTGCTCTCTTCCTGGCTAGAGCAACATAAAGTGTCTCTATTGGAGGCAAACTAACACCAATTACCCTCTCTACAATTCTTACTGCATTGGCTCTACATGAAGCAGTGTAGAAGGTGGAAGGTGGAATATAAACTGTTGCATTTAAGTTGGGTCTACTTGTGATTGATTTCAAACCCATGCAGTCATTGGGTTCCTGGCTAGTTGCCAGGGTGATGGCTAGATCCTGGGATGGAGATATCACTTATTTGCCACTCCATCTTCTCAAGGGCAACATAGCAGTTCAAGGCGATAGATAAGGAGAAGCAGAACTAATTTTGCAGTAATAAGTTAATCAGCTGACAAAATGGGGTCAATGATGGGATTACACAAATGTTTCCAGGAAACTGAGAGCTCAGAAGGTCCAAAGAACAAGGATTTAAAGACTAGCATAATGAAAGGTCCACATTTTTATTAGGGTGGAGGACTTGGTATTAGAATATTCTCAAATTCTACCTCACTGGGGTCAGTTCAAACACTGCATGTCTTGTTGCAGTTTCACATGATGAGCAAAGTGATTCTGTGAATATTTTTGGAAGTACTTAGTTTGATATTCTGATCCGGCAGCTGCATTGCCATTTCCATACCCCACAATATTACCCCAATAGGCTTTGATGCTAGCTTTGAAATGCCAAGACACTGCATGAGGTATTGCTTGGCTGAAAAACACATTGACATGAGGAATGGAGAGGAATTTTTTTTTAGTTAACATTTAATGCAGAATCCAAACCAATACATGAGCCAAAACACAGCTCACCTTTCAGATTCACACTTCTCTGAATCTTTGCAAATTGGGGATTTTTTTTTACAAGGGCCAAATAATGTTGCATGAAATTGAGAATCCTTGACAAATCACAGAAATCTCCCACCCTCACCTAGCATTTATGTAAATGCTGAGTTTGGAACACCTAACAGTCTCTTAGTGTGCTTTTTGAAAGGTAAGTAGGAAGCAGTTTTTGGTAAGGAAATGTTCTTTTTTAAATTTGTCACAGGAATGTCTTTCTAATCTTGTTACATTTTTTGGTACCCATAGCAACTCATCTATTTTGAACTGTGGAACAATGGATGTAGCCAATGGGAATGATATGCATAAGAAAGGTGAACTTTATCTGATCTCATTCCTAGGCCGATCTGACCTGCCAATAGTCCAAACTGAGCCAGAGAGCATGTGTCATTGTTGAGAGCAGGTTGGATGTTTCCATTCAGTCTTTGCAAAGCATAGTCTGCTGTCATTCAAAGAGGAGGTGTAAAAGATGGAACAGTTACATGCAGTGGAGGCTGGTCCATTAGAGTCAATTGCCCCATCAACCTCACTCTGCTCTCAGCCTTTTCCCACTTCTCTGCCCTCTTATTTATAACCAGCCCAAGGGGTGGCATTGGCAGACACCTCCCTCATCCTTAGCCTCAGTGTTGCCCTCATAGAACACTGCAAAGAGGTGCATGTAGACAAAACTGGAATTACAGTAGTTGCCTCCATGCCATTAGCTCTGGTTCCACCTACTGTTGGGTCTTCCTGTTTTCTGTCGCAACAGGCAATAGCTCCACTGGTTACATGGAAATTGTTACATGGGTGCATCCAGTCTGGATCTCTCACACTGTCAGTTTTATGCCAGTATATGTCCTTTGCATAGTAAGACTGCACCTTCATAACCCGCTGCAAAAAACAGGTATACTACAATTGACAGCAGCAACTGGATAGTGTTCCCAAGCAACAAATCTGCTTTAAAAAAATACATACACAAAACTACCACCACTTGACAGCCAAATTGTATATTGTTCATGTATTCGTCTCCAAAATAGTTGTGTGGATAAGTAGTTCCAGTGCTTTTTTTCTAAAAAAATGTTTAGGGGTATTCCCATTTTCCTACTCATATTGAAATACTGCCCCTCAATGAGGCCAAACTTAGATTCACAAAATTTTTAGGGGTTTGTGTCCCCCCAGAAAAAAGCACTGACTAGTTCCCATGTAATATTTGCATTTTACATATGTGCAAGATCTGTTCATTTGTGCACATGCAGAATATGCAACCTGGTATGGAGGAATATAACTCCTCATATATTTTGCTTTATGTTTTTAGCCCCCATTACTTCAGAGGAACCTTTCAAAATGCACGAGCAATGTCCATAGAAGATCCAGTAAGACCTCTTGGCAGGTGAGTCACTGCTGCTTATCAGGACGGGAGGGGAAAGACAGCAGTGAAGTCATTGCAGTGTAAATGCAACAGTAAAGCCAATCCAGAAGGCCTGTTGATATGTTTGCACTGTGCTGTCTTCCATGCCACCTCACCTCTCCCCTTTCCTGTCCCAGTAAGTGGCAGTGACTAGGTCAGGTAAGCACCTCCACCCCACCAAGCTGTCTGCTACTGATAATAAAGGTATTGTCCTAATATCCAGGCTTTTCCACAGCAAATGATTTGCATGAATGTACTGTTATATGAGTTTGTGGGGTACCTGGGCTCCCCTTCTAATTCCTGGGTGCCAGAGACTGGATTTAGCATGTTAAAATGCAAGTCAGTTACCAGCCTTGTGATGCCCCCCTAAAGACGGGTGATTAGCTGGAACAAAGGGAGTGGCTCTGTGCCAGAGGGCAAATGGGAGGGGCTCCTCCCTCAACTCAAGGGCAAAGCCCTTGAAGTAGAGTTAGAAGGAGAGTAGCTGTTAGGATTTCAGGCTTTTGGGAAAAAGGTGTCAGTCTGTTAAATGTAGCAAGAGGGCGGGGTCAGAGCACAATGTGGGCTAACAGTTGGAATCCAAGGCTGTAGGAATGGGAGAAACAGATTCCTCTTGGAGGGTAATGCTTTAAGCCCCTCTTTCGTAGGCTACAGTTAAATGTTTGTGTGTGTGTGTGTGTAAATAAACCATAAATCATAAAGACATCACAGTCTCCACTGTGCCTCATTTGCAAATGAAACACAAACCCGGGATAAGCATCTAAACCCGTGGAATCTTGCACTGCTGTGGACACTGGGGTGACGTGTAACACTACTCAACTTTTTAAAAGCCACAGTTAGGATAAAATAAATCCATTGATCAGATCAGAATTCTTTCATTTGTAAGATATTAATGAGTAATAGAAGAAGAAAGTATCTAGTCTGGTGTTCCAAGAACTCATTTCATTAGCTAGCACATCAGGAGGAAAACCTCACATGATCTTTAAGCTAAACATCAACTAAGAATACTGAATGCAGCTAAAATGTAACTCAGCTGATTTTCTGCTGTCACACACCTCATTGTATCCCCCTCCTGAAACAATGAACGGAAACTCAGCTCAATGCAAATGAACTCGGCCAAACAATGTGTCTCCGGATCAGCTGCCAGCACCAGTGGGTTTGACCGGCTGCTGCTGCCAGTCAGTCTGAGATCTCCATCTCTGGGTTGTTCTGAGTTCAGCTTTGGGAACAGAGAAAGATTAAAAGACCTTCATATTGTGTAGGTGGGTAACTGAATCGGCAGACTGTTATGGATTTTCCTGTCATCCTGCAAATTCCAGGACTTCCTTCTTTGAAAAAAGCTAGAAAAAGCAAATGCTTGGTGTGTTCCCTGTCTTGCATATGAGGTCCAGTGCCGAGGCCTTCTGGTGGTTCCCTCACTACGAGAAGCCAAGTTACAGGGAACCAGGCAGAGGGCCTTCTCGGTAGTGGCGCCCGCCCTGTGGAACGCCCTCCCACCAGATGTCAAAGAAAAAAACAACTACCAGACCTTTAGAAGACATCTGAAGGCAGCCCTGTTTAGGGAGGCTTTTAATGTTTAATAGATTATTGCATTTTAATGTTCTGTTGGAAGCATCCCAGAGTGGCTGGGGAAACCCAGCCAGATGGGCGGGGTATAAATAATAATAATAATAATAATAATAATAATAATAATAATAATAATTATATATGAATGAAACACGGAAGGAGATAATATCATTTTGCACTCATAGGTTCATTTTATAAAGTGGCTGTACATAGATGTGTGCAGATAGATAATATAAATACAGAGTAATATAACAGTTATGTTCTCCCTCAGAGTGGCTTGCATATGGTCACCGGATATTGTCCCAAACAGACACTGGTCATGGTTATCCCTTATTGAGCTACACACCTGCCTTCAGACCATTCTCTGGACAGGCCATATATATCTGTTCATCTGCCCTGTTTACGAGAGCAATCACAGAGCCAAGGCAAAATACGTGTAACACTAGACAAATCTGCCTTGCATACTATTTAAGTAATAGCCTTGGAGCAAGGAAAATCATGGTGGTGGTGTTAGTAGAATGGTTTTATGCAGTGCTATTTTTCTAGAAAAAGAGGTGCTGGAACTCACCATGAATGCCTCCCTTATTCTCTTACAATGGCAATAGTGCCCACCCGAGCTTTAGCTGGGGAAAAAGCCCTGGTTTTATATTGCACAGAAAGGTGCTAATCAATGGGAGGCATCCAATTCCACCCACACCCCTCAACAGAAATGTTGAGGCTTATCTTGATGGGAAAACAGACCAGGGAGGTATCCAAGGGGAAAGTGTTGCAATAAATGGTTGGTTAATTCAGTAACCCTCACATAGATGGGATAAATGCACAACAAAGAGACAAAAAGATAGCATAAATGTCTGTGCCATATAACTGTTAGCAAGTGTGGGGCGGTGGGAAGAAAAAACTTGCCTGATGTAGTCTGCACCCAGTCACAGTCTGAAGACAGGATGTGGGAGGAAGTAGCAAACACTCCAGTATTTATTAAATTATATATGCAGCTGCGTAGCTAGGGGGCAGGGCGCACTGGGTGGCATACCTTGGGGGCGGCATGCCAGGCATCCCAGAGCACGCCGCACCGCTCCCCAAAGCAGCACGGCCCAGGGCTGTACTCATAGGGTGCCAAGCTGCTGCACCCCCCCCCCCCGCCACCAGAGGTGGGTTGAGAAGGACACAAGCATGCACTGGCCCCACACGGGGCCCACAGTGCACCTGAGCCACGGTGCCTCTCCTGGGAGTGATGCAGTAGCTCAGACGCCTGCAGGCACCGTGCCACCTGAAAAAGCAGCATGGGGCTGGTCTCTGGCCACCGCCTCCCCCTCAGCTGCCCGCCAGCTGAGGGAGAGGCAGTGGGTGGACTCCCTGCAGGCTCTGTGCTGCTTGAAAAAGCAATGCGGGCCTGCAGGGTGCCCAAGCAGAACACAATGGCTTATCTCCCAGTCCTACCTGAAAATACAGGAGAACGAACCTGGAACCTTCTGCATGCAATGCAGATGCCCTACCTCTGAGCTATGTCCCTTCCTCATATTACAGTAATTCATCACATTTTTGTTCCACTCTTCCTCCTAAGAACTCAAGGTGGCTACATTATATGCAAACTATGGTTTACCTCCAGAAGTGTTTTAAAAATCCGTGTATTTGTTTTTAACTTTGTTACACTAGAAACATTTGCCACAGATTATCCCTACAGAAAAGACTGTCGTTTGCCTATTTTTAAAATAAATCTTAGCCTCAGTCGTAGAGAAAGTTAGTCCTGCTAAAGTCTCATCCACTGAGCACACCTTACTTTATCTGTACCATGTACCACTGCGTACATGGTAGTCTTCTCCCTCAAGTTTCTGAATTATATTTCTGATAATTTTTTGATGTGTATATATATTCAGAATCATTATTGTTTTGCATTCAAAACAGGCTAATTTTATAACCTGAAAATGTGTTTGTTTTTACATTTATTTATGAGTTTGATTTTCTTCTTAACATTTTCCCTGCATTGTCCTATGTATAGTTCTTCCCACTCCCAAAAATAAGGAGAAAGAATGACATCAGAATGACCTCTCCCACTAGCAGAGCTCCTGAGAACAGACAATGTTGCCTTACACCAAGTCAAACTATTAATCCACTTCTCCCCATTTTGTCTACTCAGACTGGCCTCAGCTTGCCAGGGTCTCAAGCAAAAGATGACTTTTCACATGACCTGCTACCTGAACCTTTCCACTGGAGGAGCCAGGGGTTGAACTTCAAATCTTCCGCATTTAAAGCACGTGTTCTGTCCTTGAGCTAGAATACAGTTCTAGGGGCAGAACTACCCCAGAATACAGTTTCAGGAGTTGAGGCTCTAGCTGAAATCCAAGTAGCATTCCCATTTCAAATCTTTTATCCGTACAATTCATTAACCCATTCAATTATATTTATATAGAAGAAATAGTTTTCTGTCATTGGGACAAGCTGCAGAGTAGTTTGGTGGAGCATGTATCATAGACTGGAAATAATTCGTTCTCCTGAAATGCTACTTAACCTTCAGGGTAATCAACTGAAGCTGCTGTAGGATTGCTTATCTAGCCCCAGCAATGTTCTGAAAGTGACACAAGTCTGGGATTTTGTTGTTGTTACCATGATAGCACTCCACTGAAACCCATCAGGTCACTCTCATGCTACTGTTCCAGTGCCTTTGTAAAAATGCTTCTTTTCCATCCAGTTAAAATGACTCTCCCAGAGGACTTGCTCCAGCCTGTTTCATAGCCCTTGTCTTTCTACGCCTCCAGGAATCACAAGTTCTTCCCTATCCTGTCAAACAATCCCACCACTGTTGCTTGTGATGACAGTCACTTCTGCCTTTCCTGGCATGTGGACCAGTTTCCCTGCATCTCTGCACCTCCTCATCACTACAAACCACAAATGAAAACATAGCACTTCCTGGCTGATATTGTTTTACTTTATGTAACACTGCAGGGATATGCAGTGACACCTTACCAAAATAATGAAGCTGATTCCCTGCTCAGGATAGACAGATGTATTTTAAGGCCAGACTTTGGCACCATAACTACTGCCTGTTTCAAAAGAATTACTCAGTGCTGCACTGTACAAACAAAGGGGGTGGAGAACTAAGGATGCTTTTATACAGGCCAAATAATCCCTGATTTAGCAATGATATTTTGAGGTATTGGGGGGCGGCGGTTTCTCCACGGATATGAAGATGTGATCACACACACTCGTCCAACACTACACTGCCGGTCATGACACACATGTGGTATGTGGCTATTGAATGCATGCTGTATGGACTATCCCCCATGACCATAGCAGGCAGGGGGTTGTTTTGGAAATTCCTTTATGCAACATCTAGGAAGCAGGAGGGTAGGATTGAGGACAGCCATCTAACATGTCTGTAAATACAAATTAAATCTGCTCAAATAATCTACAGTAGAGAGATTTCAAGAACAGTAGCTGCTTGTTTGGATGGGCACTCACCTACCAGCGAATATGATGCTTGTTCCCCATTGCTGCCCCAAAGAATTGGACAAATTAATGGAGGAGAGGGCTATCAAAGGCTACAAGCCATTATGGCTATGCTTTGCCCCCACAGCTGGAGGCAGTAATGCTTCTGAATACTGGTGACTGGAAACCATCAGTGTTTTGTGCTCAAATCTTCCTTGCAGGTTACCCACAGGCATCTGGTTGGCCACTGTGAGAAAAGGGTGCTGGAATAGGTTGGCCACTGGCCTGATCCAGCAGGCTCTTCTTATGCCCCTGGTCTGCATGTGCTGACATCAGTTCTCCAGGGTTTCAGATGATAATCTTTTCCAGTCCTAACTGGAGACACCAGGGGTCAATCCTGGAATTTCTTGCATGCAAATCAGTACGCTTCCACTGATCTATATATGTGCTTCACTGCTACATCCCATCTAGCTTTAAAAGGCCAAAGGGAGGCATTTTGCTTGTAAGGTGGTGATTCCAGAGCACCATACTTTTCAGAGACAGATCCAGATTGCAGTGTTGCAATGTTCACCTTAAGTAGTGAACAAACATACTCACAGAGACACAGACACACTCCCTTGTCCCCTTTTCATTAAAAAAACAACAACTGATCTGACTAGCAGATGAATCTTAGTTCAATACTGGCAGCAGCACAGTAACTTGAATTGCACCTGAGGCAGCAGGGTAATATAGGAGAGTCAGGACTGGTCATGTAAAAACACAGCTTTATCCTTCAAGGTAATGGAAAAGCCAGTGGGCAATAGCTAGGAGGCTGCTGTCACTGCTCCCCCTACAGCATTGGATATGTGAGGCAGTTGCCTCACTTTACCTAATGGTAGAGCTGATCCTGCACACACCAGCCAAGCAGAAAGGCTGCGGCTTCAGTGTGAAACTTGCTTTCAGCCCATTTCTTGTCTGACAAATCTCACAGTAGCAACATAGGTCTCCTATCCATGCTTTGGATTTGTTTTAGAGTAATCCACATTCTGGCAGGATCCGAATGCAAGCCTGGGTGCTGAAGGGTGAATGTAAAGCACTTCTGGTGGGAGCCCTTTATTCAGGGACAAGGCAAGCGTATTTACTTTCTCCTTACTTAATTTCAACCTTGAGAATGCACTGATCTCTCCACCCCCCCCCCCCGCTTCTCTGGGTTGAGGATGACGATTTCTCTTGACTCCATTCCAAGAATGCTGTCTTCTCTTTATTGATGGGGATTGCGCCGTTCATTCTTATCAGAGGAATAGGTTTCAGCTATGCTCTCGCTCCATTAGCTCCGATACACCGTGGGGAATAAAGCTGCCCATCTCCTTCACTGCGAATGCCGGCAATGGAGCACTACCCTGGTTGCTGCCAACTCAGTGATGTCATCTTCAACTGCAATGCGACCTCCCCTCCTGGCCTTGTGCAAAACTCCCTTAATGAGGCGTCTGTGCTCCTGGCTGCTTCCCTGTTGGCACTCAGGAAAGCAAAGGGCGTGCTGCACAAATCCATCTTTGCAGGCATTCATCTTTATTGTTGCATACTGACCCAAAGTACCTCTCTCCCTCCGATGAGCCTGATTGAAATTCAATGGGAGGGGGAAAAAATGCCAGGAGAACAATTTGTCCTTAACTAAACACAGCCTTTTTCTCCCCCCCCTCCCCTCCCCCTCTGTGCAGGAGCTGCTGTTAGTTTGCTTCCAAGATTCTCCTTCGGGCAAGGATAAAAGATTGGGAGCCTGAATTCCTAAACATTAGCTAAATCTAGTGGATGGACCCATCCCCACACCTCTTCGCTGCACAGCATTTACCGTCAGATGCAAAATACTATACACAAGGTGCAGAAACAATCCCCCAAGAAAGTAACGTGAGATTCCTCTCTGTTACAGGAACATATTTCCTCTGGACAAAGCCTGCATACAAGGCTGCACCTTTTTACTCTGATGAACTGCCCTGGTCATTTTATTTTAAAAAGTAGTTGAGATTACTGTGCTGATCACTAAAGAAAATGGATGCATTCCCAATCGGGCTTCTTACAGAGTTTGCTCCATTTATTTGATAGGAGCATAGGAAGCTGCCTTAGACATAGCTCCGGTGGTTAGAGTGTGATGCTGATAGCACCAAGGTTGTAGGCTGCATGTTCCTGCATTGCATGGGGTTGGACTACATGATCCTCAAGGTTCCTCCCAACTCTAATAATAATAATAATAATAATAATAATAATAATAATAATAATAATAATAATAAAATAAATAAATAAATAAATAAATAAATTTATTATTTGTACCCCGCCCATCTAGAATTATATGATTTTATGTATATACCAAGTCAGACCATCTAGCAAAGCATTGTCTATGCTGACTGGCAGCAACACTTAAGGATTTGAGACCTGGGTCTCTCCCAGTCATACTTGGAGACGCTGGGGGGAAAATGCTGTTTCCCTACAGTTCAGGGGAAGTAATTTCCCAGCTGTCTGCCTATGTAGTTTGTATCATATTCTGCCCATAGGTGGCTCACATGTGGACCTCATTTTATCAATCCTGCAATGCAGGTTAGTCTAAGGAATGATTTACCCAAGGTCATTCAGTGAGCTTCTTGCATGAGCAAGGAATTGAACCTGAGCTTCTTACAATCAAATTTGTGACCTCTGAGAGACACAAATATATTTTTCTGGGAAGTTTGTGAAAATATTGCATAACAATTATAACATATGTCTGCCTTAGACAATGTCCATATGGCAAAACTCTTGAGAGAATGTTCACACTTTACTCTCTTTGGAATTCTAAAGTACATAGATTATACTTCCAATATTACACCACCACAAATCTTGTTGTTTTCTGAATGTACACCCAACATTCTAACCCAGTTTCCCTCAACCTGGTGCCCTACAGATATTTAGGACCACAACTGCTATCATTTCTGACCACTGGCCATGCTGCCTGGGGGTGATGGGACTTGTATTCCAGAACATCTGGTGGACACCAGGTTGTAGGAAGGCTGCTGTAGCATGCATGTTTTTGCTTATGCTTCAGGGAGTGCATTTGACAAATGCTGTCTCCGAAGGTTTGATGATGTCATCACTGCACTCTCAGTGGAAAGTTCCGTTGACTTTAGCCAAAACTGGACAAGGTCTCTAGCACTAGGAAATGTTATATTTCCCTAAGGGTGACCAACGGAGCATGAATAGCTTCATATTCACAGCAAACACGATGGTGATAACAACAACAACAAACTTTATTTATTTGCATAGCCTACAGGCCATTGCATAGGTGATAGAAAACACCTATGTGAGATACAATATGTATATTTTCAATTAGTCACTGATAATTCTATTCTGTGGCTCCCAAGGCCTGTTTGTAAAAAGATAGTAATAACCTATTCTTGCACTTAGATCATGAGTTGGTTGGTCAGAAGGAGAAGAGGAGCAGAGCATGAGGAGGTAATGCTAGACAGTGTGAGGGCAGAAGCTGCCTAACAATACTAGTACACAGCTTCACCATTTCATTGCAGAGCTTGTGATTTGGGCCTCACATGACTGCAATAAAATCAGAAGAGCAGCCATCTGGGTGTGTATGCATATATTTGGCAATCCACAATGGCACAGTATCTTCACAACAGTGAGACCTTCTGATTGACTAATCAAAATGTAAAACATAGAGGAAACTTGAAGTCTGCTAGTCCTTTCACTATACTTCTCCTCATTAACTTCTCGTATCAGTGTTGTGCTAGGCACTGTGCAGAACACAGAAATCATACAGAGCCTGCTGAGAGTTCTTGCAGCCTACAATAGCCAGGCGTGACAGGGATGGACAGAGGCCATTGGGTAGTGGAGAATTAAGGTACAACAGAGGAAATATGGGGCTGCTGTGGTCTGCATGCTTATGGAAGTGAAGTGCTCTGAAGTAAGAGACACCTGTGATGGTCTCAGGAATAGTCAAAATAAGAGATATTTCTCAACCAACATCTTAGTTATGGTAGGGGCAAATAGTGGCACCTAAATAGTGGCACCTTAACTCAGATGGAGTTGCAAAATGAGCCTTAAAAGTCATGTTTGATAGATAGATATTCAGATCTATCTATCTATCTATCTATCTATCCATCCAGATATGCTGTATTGCAATAGGCCCCTCTGAATCTGTGAGTTCTCTGAATGTGTCTCATGCTCAGACCAGTTTGTGCAAAGAATTTATAGCCAGCCGGGGACACATAGAAATGCACAGATGCATAGAACAACACTGTTACAAGTAACCACATTCTGTTTCTGACAACAATGGCCAATAAGAACAGGTAGTATATTTTGTGACCAAAGGCACTGGACAAGGATGCTGGACGCATGGTGGTAGGTGATGCACAGTTGATGACTTACCCCAGTAATACCTACAGCCACTTGCTAATGATATTAATGGAATGTACCTGTGTGAGGAGCTACTAGCCAGTCATCAGCTACACACCATGGCATTGATCAAGCCACCCCATGCCTCCAACAAGACTCCTGCCATTAAGAGAATGGGGCTCTATTCCCCACCCACAATTTGTTTCCTGCTCTGCAGTGGCAGACATCCTGTATCTGCCACATCACCTCCTTGCTATTCCTGTCTTCCTACATTCCACATTCTTGTAACCTGATACCTGCACCGAATTCATTGAAAGAGAATAGAATGTAAGCAACTGCAATCTGGATATGGTGAGGCTGAAATTCTCTCCACCTGCCTCCCCACAACTCCCCGCTCTGTCTCCACACATACACCATCATCTATTTGCATAAACTATTAAGCAGCAAGCTAAATAGATGTGGCCTCTTTAGGCTGTAATCCAGCGCTGAGATGAGCTAAGCGCACAGCACTTACTGCTCCATGTAATCAATTCCAGTGCAGCACATTCATTATCGTTGCCTTTAGCATTAATAAGTCTCATAAAGAAAATGCTCCCATGTGTTGCCCAAGGCCTCAGCAGCTTGTTCACTGCCCCTAGTTCTTTCTGATTTCCTCCTTTAAAAAAATAATTAATTTAAAAGCAGCTCTAATTGTTGTCCCTGCTTCTATGGATTCCATTCAGCCACTGATCTCCATGTGTCAGCACCAGGTTGTGGGCAGCTGTGTGAGGTGACCTGGGGGCCAGGAACTATGGGATGAGCCAGAAGTCAGGAGCAAAGGACAAAATCAGTAAGCAGGATCACGGAGCTAAGCCAGGTGTCAAGACTGAAGAGCAAGTCAGAACAGGAGGACACAGAAGAAAGGATTGAGGTGCAAGCCAGAGGTCAGAACCAAAGGACAATGTATGAACACACCAGAGCTCAGAAGTAGGTTCAAGCAAGACTCAACTGGCACAGCAAGGACTGCACCTTCCTGTTCAGGGAGATCCAATAGCCAACCTGGGTGGGCAGAGTCAGTTCAGGGCCTGAGGGTACTCCACTGAGTAGCTATTCACATGCAGTTCAGTGGCTCACCACAACGGGAGCCATCCTGATTCCATGGGCATGGCTTCCACCGCTCCTTTCTTATGTGGATATAAGTTTCTGAACAATGTGAACATAAGCTTGGTGAGCTATATATGCACTAATGCTCTCTGCCAGGATGCAGCAGGTGATTTTCCATGTCTGTCCCTTACAGATTTGGGGATCTTGTATGCTCTAATGTGCAGGTAATGTGCAATCTGCATTGTGCCATGCACCAGCCCAGGTTTCATCTGCTCTACAGACAGTTTCGGATTCAGGGTTGGCACATTGGGGAGTACTGAGGAACAGCATCAACTTATAGTTGCCACACACCATTCTGTTTAAGCAAGAGCCACATGTTCTGTTCCCATTGCTGCTGCTTCAACCCAAGTGGAGGCATGATTAACTGCACTCCAGGCATGGCCAGAGTTGCAAGGCATTCATCTTAACATGTGAATCACTGCTTCGGTCAATTAACCAAGGAGATAAATCATGGGTGTCTCTAAAGCCAGATCTCCTATAATAAGGGAGCAAAAATTTAGGTGGCAAGAAACAACTGGTGCCTAAAGCAGTTGGTCCTGGTGACTGGGTTGGTGAAGAGCCGTTGCTGTTTTGTTTTATGGTTTTATTTCATAGTGGTACTTTTAAACCTTGTACAGTGAATTGAATGCTGGATGAGTGGCATAGAAATATTTAAGTCCAATAAGATTAGTAAACGTAGCAATGTAAAGATAGTGATGATTTCCAGGTAAGCATGCCCTCTGCCATCTCTGTGTTAGGTAGTGCCTGAATAGAAGACAAAACACCATTACAACTGAGTGGATCAGTTCCCAGGCTCCCAAGAGAGGCAGAGATGCTGTTCAGGAATGGAAGGAAGATGGACCAAGGCAAGAGGCAGGTTGTCACAGCCAGAGTGCAGAACAGCAAGTAATCCTCCTGCTGCTCCTCCTCCTCCTGTCGTGGGGGCACTGGGTTGCATCCCCTCATTATTCTGCACTAGTGCACTGGACAACAGCAACTAAGGTGTGCCATGCCAGGGATATGTGCAAAGTAAGGAATGTGATCAGTAAAATAAATCCAAATGACTCAATTTTTGGCATATTCAGTATGAGAAAGCAGAAGTCTTCTCAAGCCACCAGCCACTCCATATCCCAAACAGAGTGGAGTTCAGTCATGGACTTTTCAGTAGCACAGTTCCAAAGTCGAGGTGAAATCTGGTGTGGGCAAAACTCATCTCTGCCCTCGTGCTTCCCACCCCCTCGAGCTCTGGGCCACTGCCTCCCCAACAAGAATCCCCTGGCAGAGTAATGTAGGAATTAAGGTATCAGCTGGTAGTTGCTGTGAATAGCTCAGGGAGGGGAGATGTGAGGACAACACTGAGTCCCCCACTTCCCAATTTCAACCCCCCTAAATTGCTTACTCCTGCATTAGGCTGCCTACAAATGTGGTTGCAAAATTGGGGGGCCATTTTTGCTCAGCTCCGCTTTTCAGCCTCTCTGTGATAACAGGCTTTTAGTCCTCTGATACAAGTAATTCCACACAATGGCTGGGATCCAAACTCCTTCAGGTGCCTACAAAGAGCGTCTTTTAAGGTGCCTGTGTGTACACAGCAGTGCTTCCCACTTTCTTCTTCTTCCTGACAACAGGTCTTTGTGCCTCATAGCAGGATGTTTCTGAAGTTGCTTCAGTTTTGGAGGCAGCAACATGCTTTAGTTTAAAAACTAATGAGTCCCATTACTTCCCCCCCCCTCCTTTTTTGAGAAAGACCATTTATAATGTTTGACCTCACGGAGGTTAAGAAATCTTCTGATCTGCATTTGCCATTGTGACAAAACTCCAGGATAATGAACTTGATAGAATCAACATAGGCTCATGCCAGATTGTCAGAATATGTCTGACAGAGTGCATCAGAAGGCTGATAAATACACCACTCTCTGATTGTATGAATGGTTGGAATGTGTTACACTTCCAGCTAAACTAAATGTGAGTACAATTAACATGAAAGCTTTTAGAAATTCCTAATAGCAGCAAAGAACGAGTTCAAGCAGCATCAGGACTACAGGAAACGGAGAGGGGGACATTAGCTCTCCCTCTCCACTGTGATCATCCCGTTCAGACTTGCAAACAGCAGCAGGGGTGGCAATTTTTTCCAGACTATGGCAGGGGAGGTAAGGGTTAAGCTCCTCCTCTGCACTCTCTGAGCTCTTGATGTTAGGACTCACCTACAGCTGCTATACCTTTTTTATTTTTTAGAAAAGTATTTTAATTGCATTCATGCAATTAATGTCATGCCTAGTTTAGCCCTTAATGCCAATCAGCTTGAGCACCTACACTATAGGCATAGAGTCTGGATTTCCTTTCCTGCTTTGATTCTGGTAACATAATTAGGGTGGCACTGATTTTGGGTTTAGTGGTCTGCATTAGTCTTTGTTGCTGTATATTAGCATGGATTTCTGCGTACCAGGAAGTTGGGCTTGAAGCAGACAGTTAGTGGGCAGGAGTAGGAACAATGGTCAGTTTAAGAAAGAATTCTAGGAAATGTCCATTTAAAGGATTACAAAGGTACTACCTTCTTCCAAGATGGCAGGTTCCAAGGCCACTTACACTCTGGCACCAGTGCACTCCCACTGCTGGTGTTTGGAGCTGTGTATACGCAGTATTACCAACAAACCTGTAGCTTCTTGAGAAATACTGCTGTTTGATATGTTTTCTCCTCAAATTACCTTCCACCTGATTAGAAAACATAAGCCACATTCACTTCGCAGATGACAACTTCATAAATAGGAGTTGGGGGGTTGCAGGTGTGGGGAAACCAAAGAGATAATGTGCACCAAGTAAAGACATTCCTGCCTCATCTCTGGTGTACAGAAATGTGCAAATGTGACCTGAAATGCAGCATGGGAAGGCGGGGGGGGGGAACCTCGCTGTGTTTTAAGCTGCTAATGTGCACATAGCCCAAGTCTCTTAAAGCCGGTGAGTGATGACTTAATCCAAATGGTTTGTTTCTCAAATGCTTTTCTGCGTGTTTTTACTCCCCTGTTCCTAGCCAATGCTGCTATGCAAAATTGCCACAAGTTCTTTTCTTTTCCAATACCTGATGCGTTTGATGTCCGTTTTCTCTGTCTGAAGAAATCAATGACTGTATCAGTAGATGGATGTATTGGTTTTGCCTCTCCAAGACAAGCCTTTTCAAACAAGATAGTATATTCTGTAGCCACGTCATTTTAATTAAAAATATACCAAGGAGCTATTCATACTGGGGGCACATGAAAGGTTTCAGCAACATGCCCTGGAGCAGTTCAAACTTAATAAAGTCAAGGTGGGCCTTGGAGGACACCAGGCTTGTCTTTGATGGAGCCAAATAGATTTATAACATCTTCTAACAGCAAAGAGTTTTGTTCTTAGCAAAGAATATTTGATGGGGTATATGCAACGTACTGGGAAAAGAGTCATGGGGGTGGGGGAGAGAGAAAAGGAAGACTTTGTTGTTTTGTTCATTAGAGAACTCAGCTAGGAAAGTGCGGCTTAACCTCCTCTTTGCTTATACTGTAGCATGTTTAATTTCAAAACAAGACTGGACCAGAACACAAACTCCAGCCTGATTTATCTAGTCTTGCTGCCACCTGCGATGTCAATTTGATATCTTAGAAAGAAGGCAAATACAGCAATCTAGGATTGGTTAGAAGGAGGGAAGAAAACAATAACTGATAAGAATATTTACTTTTTGAGCACATAAAAAGACCAAGAGGATGTCCAGTGAAATTTGTAGGCAACAGGCTTTGTGACATTACATGACCTTCCCTTTTTAATCTGCTTGGCTATAGCAGAGAGCACGAGAAAAGTGGCAAATTCAGCTATCAGTTGAGGAAGTATGCTAGCCATGTTTACATCTTTGTCAGCTAATGAAGCCCAAGTACCTTTATACAATATCCACAGCTGCTGTGGCTTTTGCTTTCCTTTGACCATGCCATACTGTCCCTTGCTAAAAGCTAGAGAATTCTCTCCATTTCTGGCAAATGTCTAAGTTCATTCAATCAATAATTGCACTAGAAAAGGGTTGTTTGAAAGCCTTTTGATCAAAGATATCGCGTTACCACAGCACAGCACATGACTCCCTATGGCATCAGAGAAAATCAGCCAATGGTAGCCAGAGGATATGACAAGTGGGTAGCTGACTCATTTGAAGGATGCTCATGGACCTGCTGTGAAACCTTGAGGTCTGTTGCAAGTGTCAACTTCATTGAGACAGCAACTCAATCACATTTGATTGGATTCAGGGAATCACCTGGTAAGAGTAAGATAAGGAAGACTGAACTAACAGAAAAGTGATAGAGGAGAGAGGGAGGTGGGCACTCCAGGAGATTTGACAGTGAATAATATTTGCTGTTCTGATGGGTCACCATCGTATGAAATTAAATCGTTCTACCCAATATATACAGTGGTACCTTTGGTTACGGACCCAATCCGTTCCGGGGTGCCGTTCACACCCCGAAAGTCCATAACCCGAGAGGCGATATCGCGCATACGCAAACTGTGCAGAACGCTTCTGCGCATGCTCGCCGGGGGAAACCCAGAAGTAACACTTCCGGGTTCCCCACATTCGGAACCTGAAAAAGTGCATCCTGAAGCACATATAACCCGAGGTATGACTGTATTATCCACACATGCATTCAAAGAAGAACAAAACAGTAAATATTGTACACTGTTACAGAGTTTTAAATTTTATACATGTATATTTATTTGGCATATGCTATAGTGGTAAAAAGCTTGGAGGGAGAACTGAGCATGGAGGTTGGCTCGGGTGGTCTGCATCTTAGCCAGGGCCTTGTCAACTAGGGCATGAGCGAGTGAGAAGAGGAGGTCCCTGCAGTTCACAATTCTCATGTCTCAACCCCCAAGTTGCTGGTGGTATGGTAGCAAGCCAAGCAGTGTTTCTGCTATGTGTAGGGTGGGGCTGGAGATTGATATTAAAAGCTGCTATAAAGAAAAACTAAGCAGGCACTAGCAACCAAACCAATGAATATGGTAAGAAGCTGAGTTAGATGGCATGAAAAAGGCTGGACATAATGAAAAGCATATTGGAATATAATTGGGCCCCACTCTTATCCGAATGAAGCAATGCATATTTGTACCGCTTCCCTGATTGATTGATTGATTGACAGACAGACTGCATTGACTTGGGGGTGTTTCTGAGCCAAACCATGGCTTAGCCCTGGGTAGTGCAGCAGGGCTGACGGTTCACCTCATACAGGGGCTAATGCAACAAGAATATTCTGATGACTGCCTTTGTGAGAGCACTGATATTGCATCAGGACTTGAACCAATCTCATAGAGCAGTGGTTCCCAATTAGCTGTGTTTTTCCAGAACCCAAGCCATGGACCTCCTACTTTTGAAAATGTTGATACCTCTGTGGTAGTTTTTGTTCTGTGAATGGTGCCACCATACCCTCCAACAGGTCCCAGCACAAAATCGGGCTGTGCTCTCATGTGAGTTATGTGACCCACACGAGAGCACGGCACCCAAAAGATGCACATCTGGCTGCAATCTCACACATTTTGGGGCTCTGTGTTCTCATGCGAGATGTCCCAGATAGTTGATAGATATGTGCCACGGACCTCCTGGAGGACCACCAATTGGGACCACCCTGGAGGGCTGTGGAGTTGGCTGGGTGCTGTGCTAGCTTTTGTTTCTACAGCTATTGTTGTGGCATGGAATTTGCTGCTGAGAGTACATAGGACCACATTTATGCTATGCCAATATTAGCCCTAGCATAGAGGGACCATAGGATCATCCTGAAAACAAAACTTTGCTCCACTGTAAGAATGCAGATGCTTAGAGCTCTATGATTAGAATCACACAACACACACTCATATATGGTAATAAATAAATCTGACATACTGTCAATGTTTAGATTATTTTTCTTTTCTTTTTTTACATTTCCACAAGAGCAGGAAATTAGAGGGAGCAATCATTATTTAATGGCAGCAGAAGCTCAGTTTCAGATGCATATCTAGGCAAATTCTTCCAAGCACAGCAGAGAACCCCCCCCCCCCAATATGAAGTGAATGCTGGCTTGGCATATACATCGCCCCTGAGAGTCAAAGATAAGGGAAAGCTGTGCAGGTCAACCCGAACATGAATTGTTGATAAAATCTATATAGCACACAGCACCGTGGATTAGCATACATGTACAGAGGATGAGAGCAATGGCATTGTAACATTTATTACAGTGAGCCACCGAAAGAAAAACAAGCATCAAATAGAACACACACACTGTATGAGAAGAATAGGTCAACAGGGATTGGGGGGCAAGGGGGCAGTTTTGCTACCAGACAGGTAGCATCAGACTTTGAAAAATGCGTTTTCATGCCTGAAGTGAAGAACAAGATGGTGCCTCCCTTCCGTTCAATGCACGAAAGTCAACTGAACTGACAGATGACTCTTACTTCAACATTGATAACAGTATAAATCAGTATCCATATATATAAATCAGTATCCACACATATAAGGGAATGCTAATTAAAAATAGCACATAGATGGCATCACACACCAATACAGATTTCTAAATAACATCTGGACACTTGCCATATTACTCGTGTGGGGGCAGAGGTACATTTCCTCCGGTTTATACTGGGATTGCCTGCTGATTTATATATTTGATTAACGTTTAGAGGGAGATCTCCAGTATATGTAGAAATGATATTGTAACGACCCACCCAATTTTCATTGTTAATCTCTGCAATGGCTATGTGTGTAATTCATGCTCAAAGACCTGTTAACATGGATGGTGGCTGCAGCCAAACCCCCCGATAGTGGAACGGTGGAAAACACTGAAGGACATGCAGTTAACACTTTGGTACAAAAATGTGTGGACACTAGTGATTTCAGACAAGGTTACTCACTACATCACAGTGGCTCTCCCAAAGGCTGGACCGGTTCCGTGCATTAAGGTGTGTGTGGGGGTGTGTATAGTTGCTCTTTACTAGGAATGTAAAAGAAGGATTCAGACAAACATCTGAGTGATGCAGTCACTGAGTGTGGGAACCAGCCATTTGACATGCCTGGCGCTACCAAACAACACCTCCTGGAATTCCTTTGTAAGGTGTGTAGTGTGGCAGGAAGAGGAAAGTTGTGTTCTTACACTTTGACTATGACATGTCACAGCTTGGCTATGAAGAGCTGTATCTCAGTGGCAGGGCATTTTCCTTGTGTACAGAAGGTCCCAGATTTAATCTTTGACATCTCCAGGTAGGCATGGGAGACACTTCTATCCAAAACCCTGGAGAGCCACTACCAGTCAGTGTGGACGATATTTGGCTAGATGGACCTGACTCAATACAAGACAACTTCCTGTGTTCCTAGGAACTTTGATTACTTGATTTCACCTCTGCCATCTTCCCTTTGGCTGCTCCTCAGGAGCCACCCAAAGGGAATGACAAGAAGTGCTCAGTCAAGATTTGGTAGAAAAGATTCAGGATTGAGACCAGGGAGGGGGGGGGGGGAAATACTGTCAGGAGAATTGTGGCACCTGCCACCAATGGAAGTGAGACCTTGCCATTACAGGTGGTTAGGATGCTGAAGTTGATGTAGCACAATGCTATTTGTTGCTGGTTGATTCTGTGCCACAGATGGTCATGATTCTGAGGGTGGCAGTGACTTTTGGAAGAAAAAAAGAGTAATTTCTCTTACAACTGGTACATAAAAAACAAATAAACAAGTCATCACTGAAGAAGCATAATTATCTGGCATATTAGTCCCAGGGAGACTGATTAGGGAGCAGGTAGAAATAATTGATCATTCAGTTCAGTAACTGATTGGTACTTTATGCTGTAGTTTATCATACAGTTATCTCACTACTGTTGGCTTAATCACTGGACCCTCATTCCAGATATGGGGGAACTAGTTGTAGTGACTCAGTGGAGAGGTATAGGCACTCCAAACATGCTCAGAGGTATCCTGCAATCAGCTTTCCAATAAAGTTGTCTCAGCTTAGGTATCGCATAGTATGGTGGGCTCACACTCCAGAACCCTATGAAACTAGGGGACCTTCTTAACTCAATTTGTAGGATCTAGTCCATAAACTATATTATGCTCAGTGTTCTCTAATTATAGATGGCTGGATATATAACCATGACTGGATGTGTGAGACACACTAAATCTGCCAGGACAAAGGGTTCAAAACCAGTGGAAGCAATTTGGATCTATCTAGGAAAGAGCTTCTTTTGGACTGAGAGTCAGAACTACTATTGCTCTGAGACTAGTATCATTTGCCCATATGCAATTCCTTCTGTGTCCATATAAGGCCTGCTCAACCTGTACATTCCCTAAAACAGTAAACTGACACTTACAAGGACATGATAAATCTCCAGTGCAGGTGGGTGTTTTGATGTACAGCTTGAATCAACATCTCGACTTTGACTTCTGCATCAACCACAACTACTGCCTCCACAATGAAACCGAAAGGAAGGATAGCTGCTGGCATTTCCACCTCCAGCTAGCAGCGAATGTATGTAAATTAACCACTACCAGCACCATGCTCCTGTAAGGCTGATAAATGGAAAAAATAGGGCACAGACAATAGGTGTCTGTGAGCTCAGGTCACAAGGAAAGGGGCTGAATGACAGGATGGTTAGGAGACATGGCCAGATTATAATAGGGCAGTTGGAACGATTACACAAGAGACCATGCTTGCAGACTCTGAACTTTATATCTTTTCTGCTTTTTAAAAGTAAGTCTCTAGATCTCCAGGAAGTAAAGTTATGAAGCAAATGTGCAGCCAACTTTTTGAAGCCATTTCTGGAAGATGAGCCAGTCTGGCTGCTCATACTTTTCAGTGTTTTAAGCCAATGAGTAAAGTCTGAATTATGTTTGATGAGTGTTTGAATGCCAGGCTACAGGAATCCACAGGGTCTTAAAGAGCTGCTATTTCCCTTGCTCTTTAGTGCACTCTTCCTGCTTTTTTCCAGTTCTTGAAACTGCTGTAGTTTGCCCTTCCTTTCTAGCAACCAAAATTCACATTTCTTGTGGTGGGTTCATTTGATATCACATATACCCTATATTTTCAGCCAGTGGTGGAGCTTCATGCTCCAGCACCGGGGGGGGGGGGGAGAGCAGGCAGGGGTGGGGCTGGCGGCATCCCAGGGGGGTGACAAGCCACCTGCAGGGGTGTGGCATACGTTCTGGGGGCGGGGTGCGCCACCTACGAAGGCGGGACGCCCAGCGCGGGCAGGGGGGGCAGCCGCGATGGAACCCCACTGGGATCGCGCTGCTGGGGGCGGTGCGCTCCCACCGCCCCCCTCTTCCTCCACCAGTGTTTTCAGCAAATACTATTGCCCAGTAGTGCAAATGGGTGTTAAATAATCCTCCTTCCCCACAAATGGCAAATGCAAAATGTGAAAATTTAGAAAGAGACTTTGAGATGTCTCCTGCTGTGTAGGAGATGAACTCCAGGAACTCATTAAGTTAACTTACAATGCAATGGTAAACATGTCTGCTCCTAAGTACGTCTTTAGTAGAGCCTGACGTAGGGAAGGACAGGATTGCAAAATCAAACAATTCCAACACAACTGAATTATTATTAATAGAATAAAAATGATTCCATAACATTTAAAAATCCATTTTCGTTATCACAGTGATTTTGCCATTGGGAAAGAACACTAGTAAGTGGAAACAGATTTTGTCTTTTTTTTTTTACTGAGAAGTTAGGAAAACTCTGACTGTGCTTTTTCTTAATATTTTACCTATAAGAGTAAAATCATCACTAAAATGAAAGCAGTTCACACTGCTTTCCACAGTCCCCTATGTCCAGTGGCTACAGGCCTAAGTTACGTAATCAATCCTAGGAATCAATCCTTTGTGCATACATACTAACCTGGGAGTAAGCTCAACTGGGCACAAGTGAGACCCATGCATTTAAAATATACAGTAAACATGCCAATTTAATATTACTTGAAGCCTTGAAGCTGTACGAATTTGCAAGGAAGGAATGGCAAAAAACATGGTCCTTTATAATACAAATATGCATTAATGGAACTGAAATTTGATGTCTGTAATTCATGCACTAAGTCCCCTTTTGCAGCCATTGATGCCTCTTACATCTTTACAACAGTGAAACTGTACTTGCTTAGAATATTTTTTTGGAATCCACAGAAATTTATGATTGACACACATGAATATATATATATATATATATATATATATATATGCTTATATCATTTATATCAGGCTTCTTCTTCTGATTCCTTTGTTCAGGTAAAGTGAAATAGTGCACTTCATCTGAATTTCCAGAAATTATGACATGAGATTTTGTGAACATTTCCTGTTTTGATCTAGTTCTGCCCCTTTCCAAGACCAAGCTTGTGTGGGCTTTGCCAAAGGGGATCGAACCCATGAATGAGTACCTTGGCACCCTGCATTCAGCTGGCGCAGCACATGTCACTCACAGTTTCTACAGCTGATTGGACTGTTCAGCAGAACTGTACCCGGCAAATTGCAGCTTGGTGAGGGTTTCGGAGAAGAGAATTTGACACTGAGCAGATTAAGAAAGCTATACTCACTGTATGCCTGGAGCACTGGTATGTTTTAGAGGGCTCTTCTTGCATCCCAGATTAAGAAAAGGCAGTGTAGATACTAATTTCACAGTGACGTGGTTGTTCATATTCTGCCTCAAAGAGCCTCTGAGACTTAGCCTTTAAGGGTAAAAGGTAAAGGTAAAAGACCCTGACAGTAAGTCCAGTTGCGAACGACTCCGGGGTTGCGGCACTCAACTCGCTTTACTGGCCGAGGGAACTGACGTTTGCCCACAGACAGTTTTTCCAGGTCATGTAGCCAGCATGACTAAGCCGCTTCTGGCGAAACCAGAGCAGCGTACGGAAACGCCATTTACCTTCCCACCGGAGCGGTACCTATTTATCTACTTGCACTTTGATGTGCTTTCAAACTGCTAGGTTGGCAGGAGCTGGGAACGAGCAACAGGAGCTCACCCCGCTGTGGGGATTTGAACCGCCGAACTTCCGATTGGCAAGCCCTAGGCTCAGTGGTTTAGACCACAGCGCCACCCTTATTAGGATTCACCTAATAAGCCATGTCAGTGAAAGCCCTGTGCAAGGCTCATTGCACAAGTGGTAGGCTTGCACACCCCCAAAAACTGGCTCGAGGGGTGGTGGTGGTGGTGGGAGAACTCCCAGAACAGTAAATGGGCAATGCCAGTGCTATTTTTCTAGAAAAAGAGGTGCCAGAACTCACCATGAACGCCTCCCTTGTTCTCTTATAATGGCAATGGCACCCACCAGAGAGGTGCTGGAACTGAGTTCCTGTGAGTTCTGGCAGAATAAAGGCCCTGGGCCACACCCTTTTGTCCGCACAAGCAATGGAGCTCACAGCCCTAACATAATAAAAAGAATGGATTATTATTTGTAAGGAAGAGGGTTCTGTTGTTTGAGCCGTCACCTGCCTTCTTAAGGAATACAACCCAGAAACAGGCGTATTCTCAGTGTAGGCTCAGGGTCAGTATCCTAGGGCAGCTACTGTGCCCCACACCATGCCGCCAGCACTTTCACCTTCCCCATGCCTTCCACATAGGGTAGTTGGCTCTATGAGCCTCCATTTTACTTTCCCACTATACCACAGAATGACGCTGCATCTGGTGCTCTGGAGCACGGCCAGGGTTGGGGTTTGGATTTAAATGGCAGTCTGAAGGTCCAAAGGCCCCCTCAAACCTGGAGCTGGCCCTGCCTGTCCTTCATATGTTGTTTAGCAAAACTAGGCCCATTTTGCAGCTTTTTTTGGTAGAAGGAACTACTAAGGGACTTTTATAACCAGCAAATTCTCTTCCACAGAGTCAATTGTGCTACAGGCATGCGGCGTGTTCTCAATTCCCAATCCTCTGCTGTGTCGAATGTTTCCAAAACTCTTGCAGTAGGAACAAAGTGGGAACAGGACACAGCTGGGCTGGTCCGATCGTCCGCCAGCTGGGAAGGCATGAAAAGGGAAAGCTGGCAGGACTGTTTTTCACTCTGTTTCAGAGTCTGACGTTCATAATGTGAGGAATGGTTCTCTTTCAAAGGACATGAAATGGAAATATTCCCCTTCTCTTGGATGTTTTGGAAAGTGGATTTCTGTTTGAAAAACACCTTTTGGGGCAAAGAGGTTTTGCACCAAAATTCTTTGCCAGTTCCTGGAATTGCTAAAAAGCAGAAACAACTGGAGAAGGTCGGGAAATGAAAACAGCTCTGGGACAGCAGAACATTTCAACTTAAAAGCTACCTGCTGATAGAAAGATGAGTTACAGAAGCAGAACTTCACTTAGAAAATGTGGACTTGTGTAAATCCCATGAAAAACACACACAAACTGGACCTGTGATTTAAAAGTGGAAAAGCAGCAGGAGGGAAGAGGGTAGGGTGGCCATGTGGCCTACTTTAGGGAAGGTAGCCCACTATTTGAAAGGCTGTCCAGTCCAAGTTTAAATGAACCATAAGATGGGTCAGCAGGAAGGACCTTGAAATACAGACTCAGCAGGCACACAGGTCAGCTGGTCACAATCTTTCCCACTGCAGTGAGATGTTCTGTATTTATATTTCAAAGATAGCAATTACTTATAAATTTGCACCTACACATATAAATCAGCATATGCAAATATAATGTAAACCAGTGTTCTCTTTTTACAGTAACCTTTCCTCTTTTTGTTTTTCTTTTTGGTAATGCATGTGACCACTCTAGAAGAGGATGCCAAGACCTAGGCCTGCCTGCACTCTCTCTACCCACAAAACTGCCTCACCCAAAGCTGCCTTTCTTCTGGCAGGCATTACTTTTGATCATAGAGCTTGACTGAAAGAAAAGCTTTCTGCAGAGGAGGGTTTCCTTTGCAGCAGAGGAAACTGGGAAGCAGGAGGGGAGGATTCAAAACTCACACCAACCTCTTATCCCCATGCAATTGACAATATGTCTACTGGTCTGCCACCATTATATCTATGCTAGGCTCTTAGCAGACTGGTAATCAATGCCCAAAGTATGCCAAACTGCTAAATTTCAGTCTGATCAAGTTATACTGGCCTGGAATCCACATACACATCCAGGTATTCACAATTTCAGGATGTATGTGTCCCCTGTGGTCACTGTAAAAAGGCCTCTCAAAGTGGGGGGAAATGATTGTGGGAATGCAATTTAGCAAATGACAAGCAGATATAATTTGCAAGTTTTTTTTAATTAAACAAAAATTCTCACAGGACAAATGTGGTGGAGGGGTGTGTCTTTCTTTCAAGAAAAGCTCAAATGTGCATGCCCAAGAATGTCCCAATGCTGTGTCTGGCCTGTGGCTCCCTCCTTTTGGAAGCTCTGTTGTTGCAGCTGATAGCCAATGCAGCATTTACCGTACAGTACTTGCTTTTTGGGAAGCAACTGCTACTTGACTTGTCAACCGTCCCTTTGCTAAAGGAGGCTTATTGTGGGTTTATGTGTGCCACAGGTTCACCACCCTGCTATCAGAAGTGGACTTCATGCTACAGAAGACTGGTGAGAAGAACCATGCAAGCTTTTGACTTTCATATAACCTTTCTTCCTGGTCAAGGTAAACTGCGTTCCCACTCCTACACAAACCCAAGTTAGAAATGAAAGGGGGAAAGAAACCCCAAACACACCCAAAATGTTTGATCTGATGTCTGAAGGTTTAAGACCCATGCTTGATGGTTAAATGGTTGCTTCAGCCTTTCCTTGTATGTGTATTGCAAACTCTGTATCATTTTAGTTGCTCCCTACTGAATCCTTTCCAGTTTGCTTGCATTCTTAAAATATGCTGACCTAAACTGGCCACTTTCCAGCTAGCCAGTGCTGAGCCGAGGACCAATTTTTACCTCCTGTGCCTTGAATCACATTATAGGCAAGTTCGTCCGAGAGGTGCTTCTGAGGAATAGGCTGACTAATCAGACAAATGACTGGGGGATGTCATTTGCCCACTGATAATTTGCCCATTCTGCCAAATCAAATACAATTTTGACTCAGTAAGTTTTCTTGCAAGGATGATGTGTCATCAGAAGACTTTTGCTTCTTGTTGACAAATGCTAAAGTTTAATCTGTCTTGGATGGGTAGTGAGGGTGTATTATCGACAGAGCTTCCTCCTTACAAATTTTGGAAATGTTTCACTGTGGGTACTTTCTAACTCTTAAAGCAAGGGATGTGGTAAGCCATGGTGATGTGCAGGCCTCAGGAAATGAGACTGAAGCCATTTTACTCCTCCCTGTTCATTCTGCTGCCGCACTGTGCTAAGCCATGGTTTGACTTAGTTCTTCAACTCACTAACGACAATCTGTAACCAAGATTTGTTCTATGGTTTATGGCTTGTGGTTTATCCAGGAGAGCTACTTCACATGCCTGGGTTTGGCTTAGCTCAGGCTTCCTCAAACTCGGCCCTCCAGATGTTTTTGGCCTACAACTCCCATGATCCCTAGCTAGCAGGACCAGTGGTCAGAGATGATGGGAATTGTAGTCTCAAAACATCTAGAGGGCCAAGTTTGAGGAAGCCTGGCTTAGCTCAACATGGAGCAGGATAGTAGCAGAACAACTGGGGAGCCTGCACATTCACATGTTCGTGCTATGGTCACAGTTTGGATTAGTATTACATGTGAATCTGGTTAGTCTTGCATTTTCACAATGTGTCTCTGGATAACCACAGTCGACAAGGGCCACAAGTCAATGGAGATGAATGAGCAAAGAAGAAACATGATACAAGTTAGCATTACATGTGAATCTAGTTAGTCTTGCATTTTAGAATATTATTAGAATTTGGTCTTTCACACTTTAAGGTTGCAGTTCTAACCCCACTTACCTGGGAGTACATTTAATGGGACTTACTTCTGAGTAGTCATGGTTAGGATTGATGCCTTTCAGGGGAGTAAGGTTGAAGTGAATCCCATTGGTCTCAGTGGTGCTGACTTCTGAGTAGACATGTAAAGGATTGCACTATAAAATGCATGTATGATTGCTAACCATAAGCATGTAAGTGACTCAATATATTTATTTATTTGAGAATAGCACTGATCATTGCTATTTGTCTAAGGGAATTCTATCAGCTGTATCTTAATGTGAGCAGGGTGAGTGGACTAGTTTCTGTGTGGCCTATATCACTTTAGCATTCCTACATTCATTAGTCTAGTCTCCCATTTCCACATTATTCTGTAACTCTTAAAAAATTCCACATGAAAATTTACATCTAAATACATATTTTTGAATATGCAGTCTCAAAAAAATATGCATTTCTAAATGAACTTTTTCTAAAAAATATGCATTTGAATACTTTCTCAGGTACGAACTATACACCAGAGAATTCAGAGAAGTGTGAAATCTTAAGAATAATTATGTTTCAATCTGCACATTACTCTGGGAGCTACAGATCAGGTCAGTTTTGTATCAGAATTCACATAAACTGCATTCTTCCACTTAACAACACACTTCGTTCTGGCCAAATGTCCTACTTTTCTATATACAGTGGTGCCTCGCAAGACGAAATTAATTCGTTCCGCAAGACTCTTCGTCTTGCGGAAATTTCGTCTTGCGAGGCACCTTTTCCCATAGGAACGCATTAAAATTTAATTAATGCGTTCCTATGGGGAAAAAAGTCCGGGGGGCCCCTCCCGACCGGCACCGGAGCCAAGCCAAGCCGCGTTTTAAGACTGCAGTGAGCGAACAGCAGCGCTGCTGTCGCTCGCTTCAGTCTTAAAACGCAGCTCCGCAGCTCCGGGAGGGAGGGAGGGGGCCGTGGGATGATGCCCGACATCGGGCATGATGCCACGGCCCCCTCCCGACCGGCACCGGAGCTCCGCGGTGCTGTGTTTTAAGACTGCAGCAATCGCTGCAGTCTTAAAACGCAGCTCCGCGGCTCCGGGAGGGAGGGAGGGGGCCGCGGCATCATGCCCGACATCGGGCATGATGCCACGGCCCCCTCCCGACCGGCACCGGAGCTCCGCGGTGCTGTGTTTTAAGACTGTAGCGATCGCTGCAGTCTTAAAACGCAGCTCCGCGGCTCCGGGAGGGAGGGAGGGGGCCGTGGCATCATGCCCGACATCGGGCACGATCCCACGGCCCCCTCCCGACCGGCACCGGAGCTCCGCGCCGCCGAGTTTTAAGACTGCAACGATCGTTGCAGTCTTAAACGCAGCGACGGGGCTCCGGGAAGGAGGGAGAGGGCCGTGGGATGATGCCCGACATTGGGCACGATCCCACGGCCCCCTCCCGACCGGCACCGGAGCTCCGCGCCGCCGAGTTTTAAGACTGCAACGATTGTTGCAGTCTTAAAACGCAGCGGCGGGGCTCCGGGAAGGAGGGAGAGGGCCGTGGGATGATGCCCGACATCGGGCATGATGCCACGGCCCCCTCCCGACCGGCACCGGAGCTCCGCGGTGCTGTGTTTTAAGACTGCAGCGATCGCTGCAGTCTTAAAACGCAGCTCCGCGGCTCCGGGAGGGAGGGAGGGGGCCGTGGCATCATGCCCGACATCGGGCATGATGCCACGGCCCCCTCCCGACCGGCACCGGAGCTCCGCGGTGCTGTGTTTTAAGACTGCAGCGATCGTTGCAGTCTTAAAACGCAGCGGCGGGGCTCCGGGAAGGAGGGAGAGGGCCGTGGGATGATGCCCGACATTGGGCACGATCCCACGGCCCCCTCACGACCGGCACCGGAGCTCCGCGCCGCCGAGTTTTAAGACTGCAACGATCGTTGCAGTCTTAAAACGCAGCGGCGGGGCTCCGGGAAGGAGGGAGAGGGCCGTGGGATGATGCCCGACATTGGGCACGATCCCACGGCCCCCTCCCGACCGGCACCGGAGCTCCGCGCCGCCGAGTTTTAAGACTGCAACGATCGTTGCAGTCTTAAAACGCAGCGGCGGGGCTCCGGGAAGGAGGGAGAGGGCCGTGGGATGATGCCCGACATTGGGCACGATCCCACGCCCCCCTCCCGACCGGCACCGGAGCTCCGCGCCGCCGAGTTTTAAGACTGCAACGATCGTTGCAGTCTTAAAACGCAGCGGCGGGGCTCCGGGAAGGAGGGAGAGGGCCGTGGGATGATGCCCGACATTGGGCACGATCCCACGGCCCCCTCCCGACCGGCACCGGAGCTCCGCGCCGCCGAGTTTTAAGACTGCAACGATCGTTGCAGTCTTAAAACGCAGCGGCGGGGCTCCGGGAAGGAGGGAGAGGGCCGTGGGATGATGCCCGACATTGGGCACGATCCCACGCCCCCCTCCCGACCGGCACCGGAGCTCCGCGCCGCCGAGTTTTAAGACTGCAACGATCGTTGCAGTCTTAAAACGCAGCGGCGGGGCTCCGGGAAGGAGGGAGAGGGCCGTGGGATGATGCCCGACATTGGGCACGATCCCACGGCCCCCTCCCGACCGGCACCGGAGCTCCGCGCCGCCGAGTTTTAAGACTGCAACGATTGTTGCAGTCTTAAACGCAGCGGCGGGGCTCCGGGAAGGAGGGAGAGGGCCGTGGGATGATGCCCGACATTGGGCACGATCCCACGGCCCCCTCCCGACCGGCACCGGAGCTTACCTTTTCGCTGCGGTCGGGAGGGATGTTGTCCGCCTCTGCCATTTTGGATCGACTGCGCATGCACAGTCGATCCAAAATGGCGGACGCGGACATCACCCCTCCCGACCAGAGCGAAAAGGTAAGCCAGCTTACAGTGGTACCTCGCCAGACGAATTCGTCTTGCGAAAAACAGGCATAGACGAATTCGTCTTGCGAGTCAACTAAAAACTCGCAAAACCCTTTCGTTTTGCGAGTTTTTCGTCTAGCGAGGCATTCGTCTTGCGGGGTACCACTGTATTCTTTTATGATTCTTACCCTTTAAAATGAACCCAGGGACCCAGGTGACGCTGTGGGTTAAACCATAGAGTCTAGGGCTTGCCGATCAGAAGGTCGGAGGGTCGAATCCCTGCGACAGGGTGAGCTCCCGTTGCTCGGTCCCAGCTCCTGCCCACCTAGTAGTTCGAAAGCACATCAAAGTGCAAGTAGATAAATAGGTACCGCTCCAGCGGGAAGGTAAACGGCGTTTCCGTGCGCTGCTCTGGTTCGCCAGAAGCGGCTTTGTCATGCTGGCCACATGACCCGGAAGCTGTCTGCGGACAAACGCCGGCTCTCTTGGCCTATAGAGCGAGATGAGCGCTGCAACCCCAGAGTCGGACACGACTGGACCTAATGGTCAGGGGCCCCTTTACCTTTACCCTTTAAAAACTTTTTTATTTTTAAATATGATCATGTGTACCTCCACCTATGCACGCATTCATTGTTTCCACTCCCCACCCCCACATTCTCAGCAAAGTTCTTGGCTACTTCAGAACCTAGTTTGCAGACTCTCTTCCCCACACCCCTGTGCAATTTACATCTCCTGACAGAAATGTGCAGTGTCAGTGGGGGATACACAGCTGGTGATATGCAAATCTACAAGAAGTAACAACCTGAGCCTTAAGCCCATTGTAGAAAAATTAAAAGAATAACCCACTAAACATGAGAGGAGGAGGAGGAGGAGGAGGATCACATATGGACGGCAGAAATGCAAAATGATGGGCGAGAAAAGAGAACAGGAAAAACAGGTTAAGATCTGCAACAATGGGGCATTGCTCTGAGTTTTTGGGAAAGCATAATTTTGCGCTCCGAGAGAGATGACACAAAAGCACATTTGGATTTCTTTTAGCTAACCATTTTTAGTGCTACCCCCGCCCCAGCATTGTCTTCTGTGCTTTGTTTTTCTTTTCTTACTCACAGCGAGCCATTAGACTATACCCCAAAGGTAAGGGATGCTGCTTTAAAACACATCCCATTATCTGGCTTAATTTGCGGTCTAAGTAGTTGGACTGTTCTCGGGACAATGTTTCCTCCCCTCTCCTTCTCTCTGGCTCCTCTGGAGTGTTCATTATTATGTGGCTGCATGAAAAGCAGGCAATGAGGTGGGAGGCAAGGTCACAATAGTGGACCTAGGACTCTCCAGCTTGCTCATTAAGGACAGGCATTTGCAACAGCACACGCAGAGCCTCCCTTCCAGAGACAGACACTTTCAAAGCAGTAAGAGATGAATGACAAGGCCTCTTGAGCAATATGCACATCCAACAAAGGGGGCATCTTGAGCTCTGCAGGGAAAGCACTTTGTACTTTGGAGAAGTGTTATAGAAATAACCATCATAATGTTTATCGATCAATTGTGTTTAGGATTTATTTTTTTTAAAAAACCTGCTTCATCCTGGTATCCACTAAAATGAAATTTGATACAAGATGAAAAGTACCCCACGCTGACTTAACTCCCTATCTCAGTCACTAGAAGGCGGGCCACATTTACAGCATGTCTGAAAGATGCTCAGGTTTCGATACTGGCAAGATTTCGGAGGGGGTTTCATTATGGTGGAGTAGCAAGCTTCTCTATGTGCAAAGCTGGTGAAAGGGTGGTACTATCAAGACTCTTCATTGTTTCTTCCCTCTCAACAGGGCTATTAATCTTAGAGGTTGTATTAGAGCAGTGCAAGTCTATATGCATCTATGCGAAAGTAATTAATTGTGCTCAATGGGGCTTGCTACCAAGCGAGTAGGAGCAAAATTGCAGCCTTATGGTCAGACCTTATGTGTAAGTACTCACAAGCAAGTCCTGCAGAATTCAATGGGACTTGCTCTCAAGTAGGCACACATACTATCACAGACTTAGCAATGTTGGGGTTTTCACTTACTAGCATGAAAGATACAACATCAGAGTCCCTGGATGTGGACTTTGGTGCAACAAGAAAAATGATCCTTTGAGCTTATGCCTGTTATGGCCACTCTCCATTTGTTCTCCAGCAAGCCAGGCATGGAGGGGGGCACATGTGACAGGCTGGGGTGCCAAGGCCATGCCAGCAACAGGGACAAGGTCCACTGCTACAGCATCTCTGATAGCCGGCTATCCAGCCTTAAAAAGCTCTAATGAAGGACAGCCTGTCCCACTGTTAAACAGCTTGCCTTACACCATCAGAACGTTCTTCAAAAAGTTTAATCAGAATCTTCTTTATTATAATTTGAGCCTATTGGTTTGGATCCTACCCTTTGGAGAAACAGAAACCAAAACTGCTTCCTCGTCCATGCATGATGACCAAGAGTGAGGGCAAGTTCAGATAGTGAATTCAGAACTCCTGATCCATAGACATTCGTGCTAGGCTAGCCATCAGACCGCACAATCTTGCAAAGCCAAAAAGCTTCATGCAAACAGGCTTTGCTTTGATCTCATTAATTTATTTACATCATTCCCATACATGAAGAGCAGCAACTTTTTTTTAATGTGCAACCTTCCAAATGCTACACTTTAGTTCAGAGCCCAAAGCCACAAACCTTCTCCACAACCAGAAATGATTCAATGGGGAAGGGTTCCCAGACAGCATCATTGTAAGGTCACTCTGCTTACTGACTTCAGGCTATTCAATACAAATAGCTTTTCCAAGTTTATCTAAGGCTCCATCTTCTGTGTATTCTTACCAAGCCTCTCATCTAGAAACATTCTACCCCCTCAAGAAAGAAATGCGAAAGACGTGAGGTGCTTGAAGTTGGAGAGAGAAGGGAGTGGGGAAAATCTTTCAATTAAGGCCTATTATCTTCCCAGAATGTTTGGAAGTATGCTTATTTTACCCATGGTTGGATAAGTGATTCCTATGGCTTCAGGCACATTGTGAATTGCAGAAGATGACTGACAGAGACTGATAATTATAGTTAATGATGGCCTTAAAAGATATATATGTGTATATATATTTGTGTGTGTGGCTGGGTTGGGGGTTGGAGGGTATAATAAAATGAACTCATAATAATTACATACAGTAGAGTCAGAGAGGAAAAAAGTGGAATCTGGGAGAGTGCTGCAGAAAGCCTGGACACTGGGGAATACAACAACAAAAACAAGAAAACCAGCTAGACAACAAACGTGTTAGGCCAAAAGGCACTTTAATCACGGGAGAAGGGGATAACGACCACACTAGGAAGCTGATCTGCCCTGAGACTGAATTGGGTCTGTTCTGTTCAGCCTTCCTGGCTGAGCTGGTGTGAAGCTGGTTTTGGAGTGTGTGTGTTGAAGAACTCCTTCATCATGGTGTTGGGGGAGTTTAGCATTCATGCTCGGGCTTCTTGAGTCGTGGCAGTCATAGGGCTGTCTCAATACATAAAAGACTCAACTCATGTGGCAGGACAATATTTTTGCAACAAGGTTTAAAGGCAGTATCCCACTGGTGAGTCTGCTGTCCTGGACAAACCATTTCCTGGTGAGGTTTGGTTTGATAATGGCAGTATGGTCCACCTTTGGAGACTTATGGCATTTGATAGTTTCCTGAATGCTCTCAGAGACTTTCTGACTGACATGGTTGACACTCCTGTTGATGATCTGGTCCCACTATGGAATAGGACAGGCATGTCCAACAGGTAGATCGTGATCTACTGGTATATCACTGGACGTCTGCAGTAGATCACTGGTAGATCATTGGCTCCCCCCCAAAAAGAAGCTGAACTGTGGCTCCCTTGAAAAAAAGCTCCTCCCTGAAAAAACTCAACAACCTTGACCCAACCCCCCCACCATGGGCCTTCCTCCTTCCTAAAAAAAGTTCAACAACTTTGACCTGAACCCAAAAAAGGGGGTAGATCACTGCCAGTTTTTAACTCTGTGAGTAGATTGCAGTCTCTTGGGAGTTGGCCACCCCTGGAATAGGAATATGGAAATGACTCTTAACAGTATCACTCCTTGGGGCCTCTTCTGATTTTGTATTCTGGTATTCTTGGGAGCTGCATGTAATGAAGCAAGAAGGATGATGGCTAGAGCACAGCTGGCATAAATCTTAGGAGGAATTTGGTCAAATTCCACCTTTTCTGGACAAGGATAGGCTGGCTACAGTTCTGCTCTCATATATAACTTCTGTGAAAATGTGTGCAAGTGCAGAATTTCAGATGTTTTCACATAAATTATAGCAAGCATTGGGATGTCTGGTCACTGGCTATGTTTGCTGAGGCTGATGGAAGTTGTAGTTCAACGACATCTGAACTATAGCAATATTTGGTGCTCATCATTCCAAGCAAAGGGACTTGAAGAGAAGTCAAACAGACTATCAATTTTGCATTTTTATCAGAACTCTTTGCTGGAACTCATAATAATCCTTTCCCCCATGTAAATATTCTGAATTTGCCCTCCATTCAAAGAGGAGACTTCAGGATATACAGCCTTGCAGTATATTCCCAAGGCAGGCCTACAAGAGCTGCTGTTGTAGTATTGGGCCATGCAGAACTTCCCCTCCTGCTAAACTTTAAACAGCTAAATGGTTAACTTTCAGTTAACACAATGGAAAAGGTTTCAAGTCCTTAAAGTGCAGGCCGACCCATAACCTTGTTCCTTGCTTTCCTCCTGAATCAACCCAATCCTATTTGACAGGAGGAATCTGTGAGAGTTAATGAAGCAGCGAAAGGCTAGGAGGATCTCAGAACAAAACTTCATCACAGCCAATCATGGAACAGATTATCCTTCGCCTGACTGCATTATGATGACATCACCCCATCACCTCACTGCAAGCAGATCCGTCACCCATCCCTGTTATTTCCATTTCTAGGCAGTCCCTGGCTGGATTATTCATCGGGTATCTTTTTAATCTTGACTCTGGTTTTAATGAACATCTGAAATGCCTTTAGAAGTGTCACTCATCATAGAGATCAGGTCACTCAAAAAGGTGTGACTTCATTGCCTTTTGTAAAGGTCCAAAGCATCTGGAAACAAAATTCAGACTGGCATGTTCACATGGGTCATTGCCTGCTAATCCAGAATGATTTTCTCATGATGGTCAAGGGGAACTGCTACAAAAAATATGAATGGGTAGCAGATGCAAACACCCCTGCTTGTTTTAGATCTGTTTTTGTTGAGCTGTGTTTTGTTTTAAAGAGGGGCTTTGTGTTGGCCAAGACAGGCAACAACTTCTTCCTCCAAAAGTGGAAGAACCACCTCAACATTCACGTATTGGTTTTTCAAAAGTGACGCTACATTATGACAACATGAAACATCCTGCAAAAAGATTGCTTTCTATAGTTTTTTAGGGTTTGTTAACTTGTGATCATTTGCCTCATCATTGCAGGTTATACGCTCAATCTAGTCTTCACTGCAGAGTGGGCTGGGAGTGCTTCAAAAGGTGGGAATGGCCCCATTGTTATGGGCAGGTGGTCTGTTCATGGACAGCACCTGGTTAAGTTTGGATTGGCTGTGGTTGAGTCCTCTACAATGGTAGGAGAACCATTAAGATAGTCCACCCTTAGAGACATAGGGAACTCAAGGGTTTCCTGAGTACTCTGGGAGATGTTATGGCTGACTTGGTTGTCACTCCTGTCAATGCCCTGGTCTTGCTGTGGAAGTGCTATCAACATAATGATCTAGAAGACTCCTTGGTTTAAAGACATAACTGTGCCTACCATGTGTCAGTGGCAGCAGTCCTTGGTGAACCATCCAGTGGTTGCTGAGTGGTGAATGGGCTGTTGAGATATAGCCCTGGAGAGGAAAAGCAGGTTACATTAATTCTGGAGGTAGATACAGCTAATTACTTAGAGGTGCACCACAATGGCTATGTGAAACATTTTGAAGGTAAAGTTGCTCCCATCTTTCCATACTGGATGCCACAACTGAAGTGTTTAGAGCACCATCTGATAATAGTTTATGGGATCAGTTTCGGTTATTGTGGCCTGAGGGTGGTTGCAGTGGTTAGGCTGACCATCTGTTCTCTTGATGGTTGCCCATGTTGGCTTGTGACATATAGCAGGAAGGGATTCACTAGATACGTCCAGGGAGTAGCATGTGGCTCATTATGGGAGGGAGTGATCCCCACTGCTTTCAAAGTGTTGGTGTGGTACCTCCTGAAGAAGATCAGTGTCTACCTCTTCTGTGCCAACCATAACACAGCTGTGCATCCCAGAGACACGAGCTAAGAGCTAATTCATTTATGTATGTACGTTACTAGATGACTGTTCCCATTGATAACTTGCAGCTGAATATATGAATGGCTTCCATTGAGAAATATCGTCTTTGAGGTGTTATGAAAGTTCTGTGGTAACTGATCTGCGATGGCTGTTTCATACATACAAGGCATGACTATCTTATAGTCATTGAACGATGAGTATGCATGTCTGAATTAACTCTTAGAACTGAAATTTTGAGGATGAGTGGCTTACATATGAAGGAACACCTTACGCAAATTTAATAACAAATGGGATGTGCTTTCTGGAGTGCTCTGAGTACTAAAGGGGTGCAGAACATTTTTCAGCCTGAAGGCAACATTCCCTTCCAGAAAACCTTTTTTTGTGGGGGGAGCACACAACCATGGTGGGTGGGGCCAGCAGTAAAATAAAGCAGAGCAACTGATGTTAGTTTTACCTTTGTACAGTAGGCTTGTTTCTACACAAACATCATTTCCCCAGGCAAGCAAGAAGAATTATCAGAGCTCAAGGACACATTCTAACTCAAGTTAAGTGCAAACAGCATCAGTGAGGGGTGTAGCTGAGGAAGGTGCCTTGGGAGACTCCCGAGAGCCAAATGTGGAGGTGTGGAGGGCTGCTCTGGGTCTCTGGGCCATGGGTTTCCCACCCCGGGCCCTGAGCTACATCAACATTGCCCCCAAATCAGCATGTTGTGAAATTATCATTTGACTCCTCGATGCCATCGCATCCCACTCTCCCACCTCTTATTTTCCTTTTCTATCTTGGTTATTAACTTCCTACTTCCATATTAGAAGTATTAATTTGATCCAATGATTTGTGATGTATATTGTGAGTTAAAGTAGTAAGTTAGTTGAAATCTCAAAATTAACAGAACATATTTGACACAGCGATAGCACACAGCAAAGTTTATCAAAGTTATGAAGATAATATGCAATTTAGGTATAAATTTGTAAGAGTTTTTCTTTGTCATCATCAGCAATTATTGACTGCTGATGTCTGTTTTTGTGCAGATAGTATTTGTAATAGATATACCAAACACAGAAACCAGAAATAGTTTTACAGAAACCATTTCAGCAGCATAGCTTTTCTTGTTTCTACACGACAAGCTATTGTTGAAAAATCTCCTGTTTCTACAATACTCTTAAAAGGTACAGGAGTCCTTCCCTCCTTTGCATCTTGTCACCCAACTTTAAATCACTACTAGGAGAGCCTAGCATTTTCAGCTCCCGTCTTGCTCAATGTCCTACTTTGACTCCCCAACAGGCTCAGGCTCTTTCAGCATAGTGCCAGCCCATGTGATGCACACCTCCTAGGGATTAAGCCCCTTTCCCAAACCTTCCTTGCAACAAACCAGAACCCACTTGCCTAGTTGTGGACAGAGGGGAGGAAACCAAGCACTCCATTGCCCATAATCAGCTGAGCTGGTCACAGTAGCAAATGTTCCACGCGGAGCTTGGGGAGCTGAATAATGAGAGTTCCTTCCAAAGGGGAAATTAATCAATTTGCTTGAGGTCATACTTTGAGGCTGGTGGCAGAAGGGAGTTAAATGCTACTCTTCCCCACCTACCCTCCATATCTAATGATTTGCTTCTAACCTTTAGAAGCCTGAGCCTCACCCTGAAGAGCTGGTCTATCACTTCCATTTATTATTGCAGTGACTGACTTATTCCATCTGTTCTAATGGTTTATCTATTTGGAGACAGCAATAATTCTGTTGGAAGTTGCTGCACCCTCCCTGAAGAATTTTCCCAAAGGGGGCCACATGCAAAAAAAAAAACAAAAACCCCATGATAGCCACATTTGAAAATAGGCCCATTGCTTATTGGGGGGGGGGCATAGGGCAGAGCTCCTGTGCCTTTAACTGCTGCAAAACTGTGTGCACTAGGAAAAACATGAGGGGTTGGATTTCACAATCCTATGTCCTTACTTAAAGTAAAAGCAATATTCCAACATTCCATCATAGTGCATTATTAAGTATATATTATCAGTAAAAGCATTTAGGGATGAACAGCAGGTTTACGATTCTAGTAAGTATTGCCTTAAGGTTATGTTTTCAGGAATTGGCTTTACAGTTAGTTCCTTGCTGAAATCTATTTTTAAGCTGTTTAGTCTGTCTTGGTTATTTTAACTTGCATGGGAGCAGAATTGTGCCTGGACTCTTGGTTTTACCAGACAATTCAGCTCTTGGAAAAACTGAGACTGGAATCTTAAGAACATTTAGTCTGGATAAAATGTTACTGAACTGAATGGAGCTTAATAAGCATAATTTGGATTGGGCTGCCATTTTACCTCAAGGTATCCTGGACAGAAGATGACTTAGCAAGGAGTTCTTTTTTGTCCCAGTAGTTCATCTTTGCAAAGCTTACCTTAACTGCTCATACTTAGTTTAGGAAATTTGATGAACAAATACACATTTTGCAGAACAAAAAATGAATGAGGAGAAAAGATTAAAGTGCAATAAATGGTAGGCCAGCATTAACAGAAAGAGAGAGATTTTCTCCATCTGGAATATGAAGCTAGTTTCCCATTAAGCAACCTTTAGGTGTCATTTGAGGTGGCAGATTCCAGATGTGGCTCCACTTTCCTGCTTGCAATCTGGCCCTTTGCATGTTATTAAAAAATGGAAGTCAAATCTGTGTTTGGGATTTTGAAGTTCTGTTTCTTATGTGAAAATGTCCTAGGCTAACATTATGCAGAGAGATACATGTGCCATTCATCAGAAAACTGGAGAAGGAGCACAGGATTGGTGAGGCACGTTACTAGCCCAGGAAACACAGCTGTATCCAAACAGACCAACTTAAGGAAGAGGACAGGGATGGCCCACGATCTGACACAATCCCTGTGGCTTTCCCGCCTTACCTAAATTTTCATGCTATATAGGTGAGATGGATTAACAAATATTGAACAACCTTGTTCTCTCTACATCTGAAAATTAGGCTTCTTTTTAGAATAAATGTTTAAAGAAAATGGTTTGACAATGAATTATCACTAGTCTTACTTAGAAACTCAAATAATTGCCACATTAACCTATCACCACAAACATAGCATAGTCAAGTATTCTGTGTTAAATACATGAGCCCCCCCCAAACCAGCCATTCTCTCACACTATGAATCAGTTATGTCTTTGATGTGTGAATTTTCCACTCTTACTCAAGATAGTTTTGTATGTACACTTATTGTGTATATATATTTTTGTATATGTGATGTTCAACACATCCAGAAAAATGTACCGGTATATTCCAAGTAAATATGTATTGTGATTTCTAATAGTGCACAGGCCAGTATAGGAGGAACTTTCAGGCTGCCCTGCTTGACTAAAAAAAGTATTCTGAAACAGAGCTTGTTCTTGTTCCAATATATTACCTTTTTTAACTTGGGGTTTCTTATATTTCACACAGTATGAATGACCTCAACATGAATACCATAGAATCCATCTTAGTAAAGATAGCTAACTGGAACACTCTACAAAAATATGGCCATGCTGCTTTGATATGCCAGCATCTGCCTCCCTGAGCAGCTAAATTACAAGGCTGGATTCTAATGATCCAGAGTCATTTAATTAGCAGGCGGGAAAACTATCCAGCCCTCCATTAAAAGCCTGGCTGTGCATCTTTGAGATACTACTGCGCTCCCACAAGGTTCTTGGGTTCTTCTGCAGTTGCAAATGTGCTTCCTTTATTTTGTGGGGTCCTCCAAGAAGCATTAAGGATTCGTGTGGGGATTAGTGTGACTTTGTTAAGAAGAGATTGCATAAAAAGCAATCACCTCCTTGCTCTTAAAGGAAGAGAGGGAGGGAGGCAGAAAGAGCATCCTTGTAGAATGACTTTGTTCATTCAGCTGAACTTGTCACTTCTTTTGTCTGAGATATTAACTCCAAGGACTCAGCTAGATTGGTAAAGAAAAAGCGTTTTATATGCGTTGTATATGTATGATAGCACTGTGACACCAGATGGCGCTGTGGGGTACCGTTTTTGCCAACGCAATTTCTCATACAGTCGTACCTCTTGTTATGTCAGTCTCCAGTTGCGTTTTTCAGGATACAAACCCGGAAGTGTATACTTCCAGGTTTCACCGCACGCGCATGCACAGAAGCGCTCTATCGCGCCGCATGTGTGTGCAGAAGTGGCGCTCTAGTTGCAGACTTTTTGGGGTGTTAACGGCACCTTGGAATGGATCGAGTCTGTAACTAGAGGTACGACTGTATAAAGTTTACAACATGTTTTCCAGAAACACTTCTTTGATGTGTCTAGATCCAGCCCAAGTCTCAATCACAGCCTGTCTGCATGGCACTTTTCCCATGGGTTGGAGGTGCTTAATCACAACCAAACTACACTATCATGAGCTGAGATATGTTCCTCTACCATGGCAGACAAAGGTTGACCCAATGAAGGTCACACTGCTTGTATGAGCCAATGTGAGCTTTCTGCATGGGGTTCCCATGTGCCACATGGTAAGACCTTTGGTTTGGTGCTGTCAAGCCAGGAGGGCATGAGTGAGGATGGCTCCTGAGATGGTTGCCTCAGGCAGTCTGATATGGGGTGTGATGAAAGGGCAGCTAACAGTTAGTTATTTCAATTTATTTTTATTTTAGTTTTCCTGCCAGAAAGGAGAGGTGAGGCACTTGTGGGATTTTCTGCCTCAGGTGCCAAAATAACTTGGCTGACCTTGGGAACTATGCATGTTGACTTTTTTGTTGGTGGCAGGGAGGCTCCATTTGTTGCTCTGCCTCAGGCGGAAAAATGTCTTGGGCTGGCCCAGAAATGGAAGAGCTGCATGTGTAGGCATATCCTTGGATTGTCCTCAGCTGTGCTCCCAGTTGAAAAGAAAAACACCATGGCAGATGAGACAGAAATTATTTATGGCATCCAATCTGTGGGCGGCTGTGGTAAGATAGGTGTTTCTATGGTGTTCCAAGGGCACCCATAGTTCATGTCCTAGCCTTGTGATGCAACTTGTGCCCCCTGATAAAGGAAGCTGAGACTATACAAACTGAAGGGAGTGTTTTATGTTGAAGTCTCAGGAAGAAAAATATTGAACTCAGTTCTAGCCCACTTGCTTCAGAAACAAATGCATATTTTCTAAAGAATAGGTATGTGCAGTATATGCTCTACAGAACTGCAAGCTGCTGCCTGTAGTTCCACTCTCTTCAAACGTGCTTTAGTTGGAAACCTATTTTCAAAGCTAAATAGGAATGACCAACACTCTACAATAGATTCCTAGCAAACATGTTTGGATTTTGCCATATCTCTTGAGATGCAGTACTGAATCATTTTACTGGAATGTCAATAAAGTCAGGAGTATAAATATAAATAACAATAAAATTTAGGGAAGTCTGTTAGGACAAATGTAAGAGGGTCCATGAAACAGGCTTCCCCCATGAGAGAAATGGGGGGAAAGCTGCGGCAACTTTCTTTCAGGACTCTGATTTGCACAAGTGTTTACAGATACAAGGCAATTGCAGGCATCAGCTATCATTTATAGAATCTAGATTCTTATGCCCCTCAAAATATTGAGAATATTTACTTTAATTTTAAAGCAAACAAGGTTTCTAATCCTCATAGCTGTTGAGAAAACAATAAAGGCAGTGCCTGGTCAATATTTTGAGGTCACATGTTAGCCCAGGCTTCCTCAAACTCGGCCCTCCAAATGTTTTTGGCCTACAACTCCCATGATCCCTAGCTAGCAGGACCAGTGGTCAGGGATGATGGGAATTGTAGTCTCAAAACATCTGGAGGGCCAAGTTTGAGGAAGCCTGGGTTAGCCTCTCTCTCCTTCCTTTACTTATTTCTCTATCCTTCCATGTGAGCCTGCCTTCAAAAAAGAATTTACCCAACACTGTTCCCAGTCCAGCATCTTATGCAAAATTACATAGATTTATACATAATTTAATCAAATTTATGGATGCAGAATGAGTGGTGGTTAGTGGAGGATTCTGGAGCCAATGATCAGGCTGTCTCTTTGCTATGCACAACTCTCATGCATTCAAATCCCTTAATGCAAGACTGGGAGCCTGAGCAGGCAGCAAGGCGCTCTTGGCTTGTGCTAAAATCACTTCCTATTTAAAATGATCAGTTTAAAAAGACAAATATAGAAACATCCCGCAGCGTGGGAGCTCCTTTCCCTCAGTGTGCAGCTGCCTTTACATGCTTGCTGGGATCTCATTCCTGTTTGCTTGCAGTAAGGGAGAGAATTTATAGGCAGGCAATTCTTGCTTTTAAACTGTTCCTGGCAGCCCTGCGTTCTTTTATCATCTGTAAATACTTCTGATTTCCTTATGGAAGCGCACCCCAGAGAGACCATGACGAGATCCCTTGCTTTAGCACTGGCTCCTGCCCAGCCTTGTGTGACTGGCCTTGCACTCTGATACATACATCTGAGTCACTGTCCTTTTCCAGGACTGCAGTAGAAGATTTTCAACTTCATCGGGGTCAGAACGGTGGAGGGATTTCCTGCACCCACATAACTTAATCAGGAGGGGTACTCTCGGGGGAAATAAGTTATATATCCCCCCCCCTTCATATCAGCATCTCCTCAATGTCCGGAAATGTTAAGGAAGTCTCTTTTGATACACTCAGCAATTCCAAGAATCCAGGCCATTAGCAACAGTTCATGTCTTAAGCATGCTGCCTTCAAGACTCCCTGACCCTGGTTAAACAGGAAGGCCTCTGCCGTGAGAGATATGGGACCTGATTCAGCTAAAGCTATGACTAGCTAAAATTCCATTGCCTTCAGCAATACTAAGTCATGACAATGCCAGGATCAGGACCATGATTTTTAACCCAGGATATGCCACTCACTTCTTTCTATGCCCATTCCGGCTTTTTCCTGATCTAGGGAAAAATAAGACTTCTGTCCTCAAGAATGATGAAGATGTTGAATGTCCAAACAGTCATACTGGACAGCAGACTATTCAACTGTAGTAGCTAGTTAGTGTTCATTTACGAAAGTTCCAATGTTTCTCACACATTATGGGCTACACTACAGTTCAGATTGTAGATGATAGAGAGTTAGAAACCTGGTCAGTTTTGATCACTTTTTCTGCAGAACACCACTGGAAAAATCAATTGGCCAGAATCCCTTGCGCACACTGCAGGAGCGTAAGTTGCACAGAGCGGAAGCAAATTCACATAGCACTCTGATCAAACTTTCAGATCCTCTCCGTCCTCTGTCTATATCCAACTCTCCCCACCCCCCTTGCACCCTCCCCAAATCTGCTCCAGAGGGTTGGGGGGAAACCCAGAGCAAATTTAGGGGGTGCATGGGGCAGAAAATGGGGAGAAGATCCCATTGCACATGTGGAAATCTTTATGCTGATTGCAGGGTTGGTCCACCCGTAAGGCACAGTGAGATGACTGCCTCAGGCGGCAGGATTCACTGAGACAGCAGATCCTAATGCTGCTCTTTCCTCCACCCTAGTTCCTGATGTAGATCCTCCCTCACCCTTTCTTCCCTGGAGGGGAGGCAGATGCCATTTTGGGCAGTGACTGATGGGGCACTCACTTACAGCTGCATTGGATACAAGCCATGAATTCCAAATCTGACCTCAAGTTTCATTTCTGAAATTTGACTGTTGCATGCCAAGAGAGAGAGAGAAATATCCAAATTTTGGCTTCTGAAACACCACCAGATTTCACTATTTGTAAAATGCCATTTCAGCTCTAAGGTGGTTGAGTTCTTGGACAAAGAACTTGTGTAAAGAAAGCTTCTCTAGTGATAACTGTAATGTTTTGACCATGCGTAGGGGGCTGTAAGAGATGACACCGCCACTGTTATCTTTCTTGTCACCACCAGGGACACCAGTGTTAGGTTGCCAACCTTTATTCATGGAGGCTCCTTGTCTGTTTTAGAATCCTGGTTTCCCAGAGTTCTAAAATGTCCCGTAGAAGAGTGGTCACTGATTGTGCCCTGTACTTCATTAATAGTGACAGTGTGGGCATGTGCGCTCACCCATCGTTTAGAGAAGCTAGCATGTTGGCTTGTTACATGTCTGTGCAGTGCTCCATTAGTTCTGGACATGCATGCCATCCGTGTACAAACTTTACAGAAATGTCAAAGCAGTGGCAGCAGTGGTTGAAGCAGCCAGATGCATACCTGCTAAGTAACATTTTCAGGTCTCCCCACTAGGACCATGACAGCGCATCCAAAATGTGCAGAATTCCTGCAGAACTTTGATTGGGTGGGGATACACATACACATACACATACACATACACATACACACACAAGTATTGCAAATGTGGGTCATTCACATGATCATCTGAAGTCTCAAAATGGATTTGTTGCATTTTTAACTAAAGAAGCTTATGCAACCGTTTCTTCTCCAAGCCAGTGTACTGTTAGATATTGCTTAGGGAATACCCAGATCTGGCTGGCAAATATGCCAGCTAATGGAATTAGCTGCTCCTTCTCAGAACAGCCCTCATTCTGCATGGGAACAGCAGCAGAAAGATACACTCTTGCTTACAGAAGGGCTCATTTATCCTGACTGGCAGCCCCTGGGATTAGATGCATGTCATCATTGGCAGGATGAAAATAACTCCAGTCCCATAATGCCTGGAGTCAAACAAAAATAGTAACAATAAAAATAAAGTAATATGGACCATGTTTTGTGTATTGTAATCGAGAAGCCTAGATCTATTAACTCATGAATGCTTGCAACATGTAACTAACTGGGCTCCTTAATGGCAGGACTAACACTCTGCATGGCAAATCAGCCTCTTCCTTTAATTTGGGTAGGTAAAAACGGGTTACCATTCTCAAAACGGCAACATAAAATCATACAACTGTAGAGTTGATAGGCACCCCTATCAACTTAAATCTTCAGGTGGCTACTTTAAATCAGGAAGGCATAAGATGCCTTCTTATCACTTTACCTGCTGTACATTTTAATGATGAGATCATGCCACATAAAATGAATTGCTGACATTGTAAAAAGGGTTGCATAGCCCTTAAACAACAGCCTGGATGCCTACTGTACTGCTATTTTATACAGCACGTGAGCTCGGTTTTCAACATGTTACAGTGTCAAATGATCCAAAATACAGTCTCCTCTGTGTGCCAAGAAGTGATGGGGAGCCTGGGTCTGAGAACAGGAACCAAATGTAACCATCCTGCTCTAGTGACCACTTCTAAAATTAGACTATGAGTGTTGCAAAACCCATTTCTGGGTTTTGTGAGAAGACCATCACGAAACAGGAAATCCATGTGGTCAAAGCTACTTTAGGCAGCTTGAATTGCACTGCAGCAGTCATGGAAGACTACTGGACATGAAAGATATGCTGAGATTGACAATGTCTCCTGGGATTTTGCGTCTAAAGTTTTGGAATATATGAGCTGTGGAGACACTTTTATAAAAGGAGACAGGGCAATATATACCGAAGAGTCAGCTAAATTGATAGTAAATAATGTATTGACTGAGAATTGCAAAATAACCAAAGGAATGAGACAAGGCTGCCCGTTGTCACCCTTGTTGTTTATATTAGTTTTAGAAGTATTGGCGCAAAAAATAAGATGTAATCAAGAAATTAAAGGTATAAGAGTGAGACAGAGACAATATAAATTAAAAGCATTTGCAGACGACATGGTGATATCTGTAGACGAACCAATAGAGTCAATCCCAAAAGTATTACAAGAGATTTTTAAAAAATGAGATGTAACAGGTCTTAAGATTAATAAAGACTAAACCAAACTCTTGGTAAAAAAAATATGAATAATGAAAGTAAAAATAAATTACAAGATGTGTCAGGTCAAAGATTGAAAGGAAAGTCAAGTATCTAGGTATATGGTTAACAGCAAATAATATAATTTTGTACAAAGATAATTATTTAAAAACATGGGAAGATATTAAAAGAAATTGAGGGTCTTGTCAGACCACTTAATTATTATTTTTCTGCTTGTTATGGCAATTGTAATGCCCCTTTTTACCTGATAGCTCTCAACAAGCACTCATATTGAGAAAGCCAAGGATTTTTAGAAGAAAATGAGACCTTTTTTTCAGGGGTGGGGCATTATTACAACTGCTCAGCAGGTAAGAAGGCGTAAAACCAATAAAGATTTTCAGGCTGATGTTTACTTGGAAGTAAGTGCCATATAGAACACAGGCTTCCTTTTGAGTATAGGCACATGGAATCAAGCTTCTAAGGTGGCAGTCTTATGCACATCTAATATTGATCTACGTGAGGCTTACCTCTGAGTAAATATGCATGGAATCAGCTGATATGTGCACAACTAAGTGTGACAGTAAAAAGCCTGCATTTCTCACGTTAATGCAAAAGCTATGTTGGACAGAATGAACAAACAATTAAAAATTAGCTCCCTCTCTGTCCCTGTCCCTATCCCAATTAATATTCACACATCCATGCAAACAGTGTGTGGGAGGTTAAAAGGCACTTTTAATGTTATGTGAAAATGGCCTAAGACAAAAATAAAAAAGCGTAACTTTAAGGCGCTTTCATTTGTTGTCTGAGCAAAGTGAGGCCTTGTTTCATTTGCTGATTTTGGCACTGCATTTGTTTCTAAGGCTGTGTACACACTTCAGCCTTTGAAGCTCTGTGGTTTGGGGGTTTTCTAAAAGCACTTTTGTAGACATCGCTTTGCAAGTGTCCATACCTGCACTCTGTGCAGACAGCATTTGTATTTGTTAAATCATCGCCATATGTGCACTCCCCAAGAGCAGGTTCCCAGAGAAGGTTCCCAGAGAAGGCACTCTCAGTTTCCACATGAGGCAAGAGGAATGCATTGTGAAATGTAAGGTGGCTTTTAACTGCTCTATTGAATGGTGCTTTCAAAACACCAAAAGGAAGTGTGCAGAGAATTCCTATTTCTATTAACATATATGATAATTTACAATGCAGTATCTGCTTTGAATTATGGTGCTGGAGGAATTATGGTGCTGGAGGAGACTCTTGAGAGTCCCATGGACTGCAAAAAGATCAAACTTATCCATCCTTAAAGAAATCAGCCCTGAGTGCTCACTGGAAGGACAGATCCTGAAGCTGAGGCTCCAGTACTTTGGTCACCTCATGAGAAGAGAAGACTCCCTGGAAAAGACCCTGATGTTGGGAAAGATGGAGGGCACAAGGAGAAGGGGACGACAGAAGACGAGATGGTTGGACGGTGTTCTCGAAGCGACTAGCATGTGTTTGGCCAAACTGCGGGAGGCAGTGAAGGATAGGCGTGCCTGGCGTGCTCTGGTCCATGGGGTCACGAAGAGTCGGACACAACTGAACAACAACAACAACATCTGCTTTAAGATGGGAGTTATCAGAAGGAAAGCTGATGTGGCCGATCTGAACCTATTTCTTCGGGTCACATTGTACCCCCCAGTGTCAATGGGCACATCTACTGCACCTCCTTCCTTCCCACAATTACCACAAAAGTCTGAAGGGGACTTCCAACACACTTACCAGCCTCCTCAAAATATTAGCAAAATACTGCTTTGGAAAAAGAGTGCTAGTGCTCTAACTATAATACCAATAAATAACACCTTTCTGTTCACCATCATTTTGGCAACATGTTTCTCTCCCCCAATTCAATACTTTCAGTCTACACTTCTGATCCATCTTATGTATTTTGGGTGGTATTCAACTGAACACCAACTTAACCCCTGCAGCTGTTTTATTGTGGGGAGAAGAGATACAAAATAATAATAATAACTTTGCCATTTGATATCTGAAGGGAGACCCTTAAAACACTCTGCTCATTTACTTTCTTTCAACCATGTATCCATCCCTTGATGGAAAGAAGGGGCTTGCTACACTGTTATAGACAAAGAAAGGGCTTGCTATTCCATTATGGTCAACAGCTGCCAACAGACAAGGTGCAAAGAGTGTTTCTTCCATATTGGAGGCAGACATGGAAATTACAGGTGCAACAGGCAGGAGGCTTTGGGACACCGTTACATAGCCTCATAACTCCTGATTCTCTGACTCTGAACTAAGGTTGGGGGAGGATTTTGATTCACTCTGCAATTTGGAGCACATCTCCCCAGTCCACATCTGATGAACTGGTAAGTATCAGATATGGGGGAAGTAGGTACGTGGATCAGATTGCATGTCTATAGACCCTTCTGATCACAGTCCACTCCTTCCTACCTTTAAAAAAAAAACACCTTATGGGGAAAGCCATATTTTCCTCCATGCAATTACCCAAGAACTCGCAGCAAATTGTAACCCATGCCTTATATTAAAGATTTTTAACTGCTCCAAGCAGTTTTTAAGAGAGAGAGAGAGAGAGAATCCTCATACCACATCCTAAGTTGTTTTTAAATGTATTTATGAAAAATGTGTGCATTTCTTTAAGGATTTCCCCTGGAAATGGACTTAGTCCTGTCCCCTCTTGGCACTGGGACTGACCAGACTTCAGTGGATCCATCCAATCCTACACCAAATATATCTGTTGCAACACCCCACCCCATGCTTAAGTTACTGAACCAGTGGCAGTGTGGATGGAGCATTCTATGCACACACAGATGAGCTACTTCTCCTCTGTATCGTTCCAATTTTTAGTGTATGTGCTGCCAGAGCAAGCACTCACAGATGAGCTATTTCTAACCTTACAACAGACTAGTAGCACTTGCCCATGCCCCACCTTACTGGATTTTCTTCCTTCACTGTGCTTTCCTTTTCTACTGAGCCTTTGGGAAAAAGAATCAGCTGTCTAGCCAATGGGGTTAGCACAAATGACTCCAGTATAACTTACAAAGAACCACTCACATAAACAGTTTGATAGAATGTTATCCTTTTCCCTGGAGGGCCTTTCCACACCCTGGGCAGTGACACCCAGTTCTCACTTTCTTCTTCATTAACTGCTCATAAAGCAGTCTGGAGATGAAAGTGCAATGTGGGTGCTAATCACTACTAACAACCAATAATTTAACCTCCCAAGGCTCCCTTGCAGCATTTTCCCAGGGGAGGGGAGGGCAGCCTAACAGTCACAGCAGGGGCTATTGCCACCCACTGGTTGTGTAATACGGAAACAATGAGATGGAAACAGAACTTTCACAGAAAGCTGCATACATAACAAAGTTATCTAGAAGTGCCAATCTAGAGTTCTCAGATTTAGTACATTTTGAACAGTTTTTTTTTTAATGACAACTGTTCAGCTGGCAAAGGGTCACAGGCTGTTGTAATGGCTAAAAAAAAAATTGAGGTCTGTATTCAGGGATTGTTCTGGTGTTTCACATTCATAGGCACAAAATTTGCTGTGTTTCTGCACTTGTGTCTGGAATAAGTATTCTGGAATGGATGATCCCTGTAATTTGGAGATAAGAGAACTGTGGACAGATCTCCAGAAAGGTTACAAGACCATCTTAGGGTCAACTCTCCCATAACTATGCATTTGTAATATTGCTTTTCAAAATGCATTCCATGGGTGTTAAAGCCAAATGCAACTTGCAATTTGCTTTCAGAATTTAACAGAGTTCCCAACATTTTAGCTACCAGGCAAATTGATGCTGTTTTCCCCTTTGGACGCTTCAGTGGAGTATCCTCTCTAAAAAGGAGGACTGAAAGGTGGAAGAGTTTAATGCAGGCAATATTTATCCATCCATTTCTTGCTGAATTTACCTGCACTCTTGCCTTGTGAACCTGCCCACCTATTTGTTGTTGGCATCTATCTGTCTGGAAAGAGAAGTCCCACCTGCCCCTCACTTCCCTTTACAGAATGTGCAGAAACTGCCTTCTTGACTGTTGGACCCACTATTGGTCTTGTCTGCTCAACCCACTGGAGCCTTATGTGCAGGGGAAGTCCATAACTCACCAAGGCCTTGAGAACCATTGGCTAACTTTACCTAGTTTAATCGGCCAGCCGAGGCCATGCCGCATGCAGACAGTTTGTTAGAGCCACAGGTGAGAGCTGAGTTCAGGGTAGGGACCAAAGGTGGGCAGGCATACCCCAGAAGGAGCATGACATGTCCCAGAACAGAGGTACTACCCTTCCTGTAAGACCCCATATACCCCACCCGTTTAAAACTTTGGCTATTCTCTACTATAAGATCTATTTCACTAGAAGACTAAAACAGTGAGGATAGAGACTAGAGCAGGAACTTCTTGCTTGTGGCAATTCTACTATGCAACTTCTTCCCACGAAAACCAACCAATCAACAACAACCTCACCTGAGCACAATACTAAAATTGTAAAGGGAGGGGGATGGAAACATATTTTATTGTAGGCTTTTGGGGGACTCTTTTGCCTTAAAAATACCATTGATGAGTTTTTAGTGGAGTGATTTTTTTAAGATAATTTTTTTCCTTATATTTATGCTTTGTATGCCAATGCTTTGTATGCCACCTTAGGCCTCCTGAATAGGAAGAAGAGAGGGATACAATTTTAAGTCTCGTAACTATCTTAGTAGCTCTGTGGTTTTACACAGAGTTGGGACATTTGGCACCTACTAATAGGTTAATCTAAGAGTGGGGAATGCGTGGCTCACCAGATGCTGTTGGACTCCAACTCCCATCAGCCCCAGCCAGCATGGCCCTTGGTCAGAATGGTGGGAGTTGTATTCCAGCATCATCTGGAAGATACTTGTAAATAAATGAAAATATTACAAAATCCCACTAAACTTCCAGTGAACTCTTTCCAAACTGGATCAAACTTGGGCAGGTGCTACACCTTTGCAATGAAGTGAGATGAGCCTAACAATATATTCTTCTGAGAACAACTATGGAAATGATGGGGGTAGGACTGCCTCCTGAGTGTTGCATTTGGCACTACTGGTTTGCAAGATCTCCAATAGCTTAGGGAATGCTTGGCAGAATTAAATACATGCTGTCCACTGGCCTGTGTTTGAGGGTCACTCCCCAAGTTTCTCCTTTTTGTATATTTGCAAGACGTTTCTTCTATTACCAAAGTCTGCAGGGGTTCTGTGGCATGAAAATCATTTCCACAGGTTTACAGCCCTCCATGTTATTCTTAGGAAGACATACTGGTTTCTCTCTCTCGGCAATATATGTGGAGTCAGAGCAATGGAAAGAGGGTTGTGGAGCAACCCAAAACAACTGCTCCTTTTGTGTGTTGTAGAGCCCAGTTCTTTGGAAAACACACACTTGTTCCTTGTTGGGCAAGCTTGACAGCTGCTGACCCTTAGCTCAAAGGGTTTCCCATGCAAATAAGCCATGTTTGCAAACTCATGGGTATTAGCACTGCTTAGCTGATGGCTCAGAGGGCCTGTAATCCTAGCATCTATGACACAGAAGCCCCTAATTGAGCTTTGCTGAGTAGGGTGAGTTAAGGCAAAGAGATAATTAGAATCATCATAAATGCTCAAGCATCCCAACCAAACAATGGAGATAGGCCAGGTGAAGCAGAAATGTTGGTTGCTGGGGCCGTCGTGCTGAGGGCAGCAGCTGCTGTTTTCTATTTTGTTGCTGCCCAAGTCTGTACAAGTGCTGCTCTTTAGGTGTGTGCATAGTTTGGAAATAGCACTGGTTAATTGTGAAATGGCGAAAACTACTCAAACTATGCCCAGATCCACCTGACAGAAGGGAAAGCAGGCTGTGGGATAAGTAAAGGGGAAGGAGCCATGCTGTCACAGTAGCCATTCCAGATGCTTATTTTCCCATTTGGACACTTAAATTTTGCAATAAAAAACATTTAACATTATGCTAATATATACTGCCCACTCCCAGTACTCCTGTTGTTTCACAACATAAAATGGTAGCTCTAAGAAGGAGAAGAAGGTGACAATGGGTTTCTGGCACCATAGTTTTACTTAGCAAGTATGATGGTCAAGTCTTGGGGAAACACACACCAACACAAACACACACCCCGGTTCGTTATCATTATCTTATAAAACACTAGGAATAGCTTATGTAACATGCCACTCATCTTGTGCCCTGATCCTATTAGTGCTTCCCATTTCTGGGTTTCCTAGGTTCTTATGACATACAATGCAGAGTTTTTAAAATTCTTCCCTCTGCTCTTTTTTTTTTTTACCAAATCAGTGTGGATAGACTGTACCCAAGTGGCGGAAGGGCAGGTTGCTTGAGGGGAGGCTGCTTAATCCCCACAACCAGTCATTTTCCAGCTCATCTTTTTCATCCATATGTGTGTTTTAGGAGGGGGGGGAGATACAGGAAAGCTATGGAGATCCTGTTTTCTTTCTTCCTGTTCCGGGGGGGGGGGAATCTCAAGGGATGGGGAACTGGGGGGGGAGGGTGCTGAAAAATAGGACCAAAGAGGAAATATGAAGCAGCCACACTCTCTTTTCATCCTTCTACTACATGATGCCCAATCCTCTGAATGAAGTTGCATGCAATTCAATGAGACTTTCTCCCAATGAATGTATAGAGGCTTGCAGAAAGGTTAGAGCTGGAGCCTGCCCAGGTTGCTCTGTTTAAAGAAAGCACTTTTGCTGTATGATCCAGATCAAGATCTGCAGCAGGATAGTCAACTGGTGCTCAGGTGCAAGTCAGAGCCCCCTATTTTTCCATACAAGAGAGTAAGCAAGCATGCTGCTCTCCCTCTTTTTCACAGAGGCTCTTGTATTCTATTTGGGCAGGAGCTGTGTATTCAGCCGCCATCTTGCTCTTTCCTGAGCTGTTTCAACAAGCATTCTGAATCCTATGTTTCAACTATTCTTGCTGTTCCTTTCCCCCCTGAGGGCATTTCCAAGTGGTGACCACCCTACACTAAGCTTGGAAGGGTTGGGGGTGGGGAGAGGAAGCAGAATCTTAGGTAGGGGAAAGGCATCTATGGGCAGCCTGGATTTTATTTTATCTTTCCAAGGGTTGCCTGACAATACAGACCTGGCCCTTTTGTGCTTTTAATAGTTGTGTGGGAGAGGAGATGTTCAGCAGTTGTAACTTTTCCTTCCATGGCACTGTGGTGGGAGGAGATGGCCTCCTTGCTGGAAAGCTCCCCTCCTACACAACTATTAGGTTGTATCCAGACAGCTGCTTCCAGCAGCAGTAACTGTAGCACTAAACTAGGAAGGTGGGGTGAGTGGGGAAGGAAAAATACTTCAAGGACGCAACAGGGACTAATTTGTGTGTGCAAACAGCTCACTGAGAGAATGGCTGCAGAGGCTCCTGTCTAGGAGTCTGGGCACAGCTCTGAAGAGGCCACAGAACTGGAATGCTCTGAAATGGAAACAAACATCCTATTGCTGTTTTACATTGAATGTTATTGTTCCTGATTTTGTAAACTGCCCTGGAATCTTACAATGAAGGGCAGCATATATATTTTACTTTTAAAAATAGGCATACAAACACACAATACAAAATTTACTATGCACAACTATCCTATATGCCATCAATAGCACATAATATATCTATATTATATTTAATTATTGCTATTTCAGTAGAGAGAACTCCAAATTAAAACTTTGCTTCATATAACTTATGAAGGAGAACCATAAACTTTCAAACTGTTCATGTCTTTTTTTTCTCCCCTCCCTTATTTTTGTATGGTCAGACATTTTTGTGACATAATGCATGTGCCTCAACAAGAGCCAGCGGGGTGTAATGGTTTGAGTGTTGGTCCATGACCTGAGAGACCAGGGTTCAAATCCCCACTTGGGCATGTAGGTCACTGGGTGACCTTGGGGCAGTCACTGCCTCTCAGTCTAACCTACCCCTCGCGGTTGCTGTGGGGATTAAATGAGGAAGGGGAGAGAACCATGTAGACCACCTTGAGCTCATTGGAGAAAAAAAAGTGGGACATAAGTGCCATAAATAATTAACTTTTGTCTTTCTTGCACATGCTTAGCAGAATTTTGCATATTTCTCACTTGCACACACAGTCAAAGAGTGATCTGGTCTTTACAAACCCAGCGGGGCTTCCTGGGGTACTAAAGCTGGGGGTTGTGCCTACAAGGCAAAACCTGTGAGCTACAGCTGTGACTTCGGCTCTACAGTCATAGAACAGCCCATCCATGATTATATTGCTGGTTTGTTTGGACTAGCAGCAATCAGGACAGGTCACAGATAAGCAGCTTGTGAGTTCCATCATGAAGCCCTCCATCTGGAAGCACCCTGGAAAGGCCAGTCCTCTACTGAATCTGGCAACTCTTGTTTTTGCATAGCATCATCCCTCACTTGGAATGTACCCCAGGATTGTCTACCATATGGAGAGTTGGGAGGTCCACACTAGTTCATGGGCACTCAAAAAGCTCTCTGTGCAGCCATGACATTTCTTCGCATTGTTCAGCTCAACCTAATGTTGGTTTGGATGCTTGGATCTTCACCTAATCCCATGTTTCTATCTTACGCTTTCCAACAAGATTTCGCAGTCTAGTTTGCCAGGTTCTTAACCAGGGTATATATCTTACATGTTTATATGTTCCAGGGCACCAAGGCCACCTCCAGACTCACGATTTTGCAAGAAGGATTAGACTGCATACCAGGAATTCAGGTTTGCACAATTAAAGTGGATTAAAGACCTATTGTTCTGGAGGAACAATACATTTTTTCAAAAAATGGACTTTTTGGAGTTAAGAAAGTCAGGGGGAAATGCAATAAAAAGTGTGCGTTAATGGTGGATTGACTGGAAGATATATTACTTTCCTGCAACTAAATCACGATGGAAGCTCAATGAAGAGCAGGCATCGTATAACCTCTGCATAAGCTTTGCACACGCAAACCAGGATGAATGCTCAGTAAAAAAAGACTGCCTGAAAGAGCCCCCAATGAAGCTGCAGCCGCTGCACCCTTCTGCATTGGTCGACTTGTTATCTCAAACTGCAAGGGCAAGTAGAGGAATGGAGGAAGAGGCACAGTGGCTGCAGCTTCACCAGAGCACTTAAAAGCCTGAGCTCTGCTGTGTGCTGCATCTGAGTCACATGCAAGGGGTAAGTTTACACATAAAGGAAGTAATATTAAAAATGAATAATAATGTGCATGTACCAATATTTTATACCAGTTTTATGTACCGGTAAGAGATAGGGAACCTTCCAGACTGCCATCATTTTGTGGGAGGGATTGAAGCACACACACCGGGATTGTTTGGTTTGCACAACCCTGGCACAACAAATCCATTTTAAGAAAGATACAGGGAAGCAACAAGGGAATGCACAGAAATGTGTGGGATCAACAGGAAGATGTGTGAACATCCTGCAAGCAAGTTGGGATGGATACTCATTATTGGTTTTGTTTGCCGGGAGGTTAAACAACCAAGACCGGATGCAATCTAACTTCCATCAAAATCAGGATAAATGCTCAATAAATAGGTCACAAGGAGGAGCTCTTTCACCACCACCACCACCACCACCATCATCAAGTGGTATATAAATCTTGCTAAATAATTATAAAATCTCAAGGAGGTGTTCTATCACTCAATTTGTGTTTCTCTCCAAAGAAAGCCCCTCCCCTCCCCTGCAGTGCTCTTTCCACGTGGCTCATAGTGCATCACACAAGTCCCACTTTGAGGCAGAGGACTGAAACCTGGCATTGCTGCAAGACACCAGATCACAAGCCAAACATCTAATCCTGCCAGTTTCATGGCTTTAATGGGATCCTGGGAAAAGGGACGGGCTAGGATAAAATTCTAATCTGAGTGGCAGCAGGTCAGTCGGGTAGCTCCGGTTTGGGTAGTGCTCTAGTTTGTCAAAATATTGGCTCAGAATGTGTATCAGCTGTGTGTGTGTGTGTGTGTGTGTGTGTTGAGGTTGGAGGCCAATCTTATACAAAGCCTTGTGCAGAAACAAAAAAATAATGTTAAAAAATTAAAAATTAATCTACCGTGCAACATTCCCTCCAGGCTGAATGTCACAATGGCTCTTCACAAACGCCAGAATTCTAGAAGCAGTGATTTGTGACTTATTGGGCTCATTTCTGCACCAGCCACATGACCCAAGCAGGAAAGGGATTTTGCTGTGAGCTCAGCTGTAGCTGCTCAGTTATCTGTTCGTTGCCCACCCGCCCCACGTTTGCAGTGTTCGGGAATGCAGTGCTCAGGGAGGATTTATTTCTCAGCAATGTGCAGTGTTTAATTTCTAAGAAGAGAGGTGCTGAGGTTTAACCTGCAGGGGAGTTTGCCCTCTAAGCCCTGATTCACTAATTCCAGATGAGTTGTATCTAATTGTGGTTGTTATGAAGGCAAAGTTCTCTTAACATGCTGAAAAGCTTTCTTCTTTATATTACTTCCCCTATTCCATTGCAGGGCTAGGCATGAGCATGCCAGCTAGGTTGTAGGTCTTAAGCACTGGTGAGTTCCGCCTATACATAACCCCAAATGAATGCTTCATGTGCCTAATTTTTGATAGTATTTATTTGCCTGTTACCTAAATTTATATCCTGCCTTCCCACACAGAAGTGCCCAAGGTGGCTAATAACTAAAAAATTAAATGAAAGCAATCCTGTAAAATATGTAACAGTATGGAGACAAATAGAGGTGCAGCCCTTACAAAACAGATCAATAACAGTGGCTGGGTAACCAGTTAAAGCAGAGAGAATAAAGTGAGTCCTAAAAACAGACTTTGGACTTCTTGCCACAGGTATAGGTAAAGGTAAAGGGATCGGGATTCCACCACAGGCATACATTTGGGTTAAAAATCACAAGACTTCTGCACCTTGCAGTTCTGGCTAGTTTTCAGGCAGGCTCATTTCTTGGCTCAGTTTTGTCTTTTCCTTCGCTAAGTGCTATCTGCGTCCTCCAGCATCCCAACATATGGGTATCATTCCTATTTTAAATGCATTTGTGCCCCCAAAATACTTTTGGAGTGGTAAAGGGACCCCTGACCGTTAGGTCCAGTCATGGACAACTCTGGGGTTGCGGCGCTCATCTCACTTTATTGGCCGAGGGAGCCGGCATACAGCTTCCGGGTCATGTGTCCAGCATGACTAAGCCACTTCTGGCGAAACCAGAGCAGTGCACGGAAACACCGTTTACCTTCCCGCCGGAGCGGTACCTATTTATCTACTTGCACTTTGACGTGCTTTCGAACTGTTAGGTTGGGAGGAGCAGGGACCAAGCAACGGGAGCTCACCCCATTGCAGGGATTCGAACCTCCGACCTTCCAATCGGCAAGCCCTAGGCTCTGTGGTTTAGACCACAGCGCCACCTGCGTCCCTTTTTGGAATTATCTTAATCTTTGCCCACTTTTAAAAACGCATGCAGTGCTTTGCATTAAAAAAAATACTATTGCAATTTAATATCCTCTGGTTTTAGTGGGAACTACTCTTGAGTAAATGGATACTAAATATTTTTATCTTTATGCTGGTAAATTGTTTTAAATTGTTTTCAATATGGTGTTTTGATACTGCAACCCACCCTGGGGCTTTAGGTTTAAGGGTGAGTAATAAACAAATACGCACAACATTGGCAATAGTACTGCTAGAGCCAGGACAAAGAGTTGAATCTGGCTTAATTCAATAGATTTGTTGTTGTTTAGTCATTTAGTCGTGTCTGGCTCTTAATAGAATAAATGATCCTAAATATATCTTATCAGTGGCATTATGGTCTCTTCACATAAAAGAAAATAACAATCCCTGCAGGGCCAGGGCCAGTCCTCAGGGAGCTCTTGGCACAGGGCCCTCACCCCTCCAAATGGAGCAGAGCCCAGCTCTGCTTATGGTGCCCATAGTGTCAGCTGCCCCACACCGTCTCTGCTGCCTCTGCTTTGGCAGTGGTGGTGGAGCCACTCAGCAGTCTCCATAGATCTATGACATTGTTTACATTTTGGGTAGCTTACAAATGGTGGGTGGCCACTGTGGGTGGAAGCTGTTTGGCTCCTATTCAAAAGGGCCCCCACAGTTGAAAAGCACTGAGGGAAGCTGGTAGGGATGGCAGTGAATGGCAGTGTGGCTGGGTTGGGCTGGGGCCGGAGGGCTCTTCCGTTACCCTGGTGCCCTCAACCAGTGCTCAACCTTGCTGACTGCTGATACTGGGTCTGACTCTGTGCACCTCCATTCCTCATGCCATAAGTCTGCACCTACACCAATTATTTTGGTGTAGAACAATTTAACAGTTTCCTGAAGGATAAATATCTGCTTGCTCCCTCCAGCAGCTGCCCCCACCGGTGTCAAATGCACCACCCACTCACTTGTTTTCCACCACCCAGTGCCCAAGCCAACCATGTATTTTACGGCATTATTCTCTTCCTTTATAAAGAAAATTCCTCGCCTTCCTTGCTGTGCAGAACAGATCAAATGCGACTGTTCAAGCACACATTCACCTGGTGCTAGAGTGTTCGCTGGCTTGAAAGGAATCCACAGCTAACGCCCAAATGTAAATAAAAGATCACTGGGAAAGATAAAAGAAACAGAGAAACAAAGAAGGTGCCAGTTGACTTGTTTAGCTCTCACTGCAGGTCTTGTTGCTGGCGTTTTTGCCAACCCGTTTGCATAACAAGAGGTGCGGTCCAGATCTCAGCCGTTTTGAGATGAAGACTTAGCAGCACAGAGTTGCATCACGCAGTACATGCACCTCGTATTCCTGCCTCACATATCATGACTGTATTAAAGTCTCCCACCTGGCTATATATGCAAGAGGTCTTGCTGTGACCTGACCCATACTACCCATATTTCTGTAGCTTGTATTTATGCTTCAGAAGATGCTATTTTTAGCAAGTCTGTACATAGGTTTTCCACTATTAATTTGCTTGTTTGGTATTATTATTTTAGGGTTTTAAGGAGCGTGAGCAGCCAAGGTTTTTGCAGAAGAAGCTTTCAGGCACTTCCAAAGAAAAGACTTTGAGATGCCATGTTAATTAGGAAATTAGTAATCTTGTTCATCATTCATGGGACATTGTACACTTTGTCATCCAACCACTGTGATGGGTGTGATGGTTCTGCAAATGTATAGAGATCTTCCAAAAAACAAAAAACAGAGTGATCTATCGACAACTGCTCTGTGAGAAGGATTCCAATGGAGAGAGAGGCAAAGGCAGCTCCTCAACACCCAGCACCACTCTACAATCAACCGTCATTTGGAAAGGATTTTAATTCTTGTATTTTAAAAATAAAGAATTGAATATTACTTGTAAGCCACCCTTGGTAGGATTTATATCCAGAAAAGTGGCACATAAGTAACTGAAACAACAACAAACAACACCGGAGGGACCAAAAAGTCACCAAGAACAAACAATGCAAACCCCACTCAAAATATTCTGGTTGCTTAGCAAGTTGGATTGCCAGCTGCAGATGGAGATTCCCACTGAGAATGCCCACATCCCTATTCAACCCTTTCCTTCTCCTCAGCGCCTCCACTTGTCTCACTCTATCAGGTCTGAAGTCTGAGAAGTTCTCCGAGTGGCGGTATTTGTCAGGAACAATTTAGCAACAGATCGGCTGACCAGCAGATGAAGGAAGGTGCACTGGATGACTTAATTGAAACAGATGGTTTTGGATTTTCAAGCAGGGGAACTTGAGGGAGGCATGGCCAAGGCCCACCTGCATTTGATAGGTTACAGAAAGGTGCTTGCCCACTGCAGCTGCTCCAGGCATTGGCAGATTGGCTCAGTGAGGGGCATGGAATTGCCTTCCTGGTGACTTCAGTGCCCAGGAAAGGGTGCTCAGACTCAGGGCCTGCTTGCGTTTTTGTTTAAGAAATACAGCCATCCTGTAATGTTTTAAGCTGAAACAATCAAAGCTATACTGGGTTTCAGTGCACAAGATTGCTAATGGCTATTTGAGGGAAGTTTCTACAGCCAGTTTTTGAAAATGAAAATGTAGCATTTCATACCAAAGGTTTACATTAAACAATCTCAGAACAACAATAAATCTGTATATTAAAATCTGTAGTTTGAGTGATTAGCCTGCTGTGGCTCTGCAGCCCCTGTGTTTTTGGTCAGAGGAATGAAGTTCATCAGAAAACTAAACTCAGAAGCAAACGTCTCTTCTTGTTTCCAGCAGAAGCTGGCTGTATAGAGTACCAACTGTCTGGCCCTTGTGACCATCACAGAGACACCTCGCTCCTCCCACTGTAGCCTGCTATTCACAATTATGATTGGCTGGCCCTTTGGGTAATCAAGAAGCTACTCCCCAATGTTTCAAAGTAGAAACCATCACGAATTGGTTTAAAAACAAAAAAGTGCCAAATAAATGTTTTAACTTTTGAGAGTCAGTGTGGTGTAGTGGTTAAGAGCGGTAGACTCGTAATCTGGTGAACCGGGTTCGTGTCTCCGCTCCTCCACATGCAGCTGCTGGGTGACCTTGGGCTAGTCATTTTTGAAGTCTCTCAACCCCACTCACCTCGCAGAGTGTTTGTTGTGGGGGAGGAAGGGAAATGAGAATGTTAGCCACTTTGAGACTCCTTCGGGTAGTGATAAAGCGGGGTATGAAATCCAAACTCTTCTTCTAACTTCATAAACATGTCAGGCCCCTAACATATACAGAGAGCAAGAGAGAGAGAGAGAGAGAGAGAGAGAGAGAGAGAGAGAGAGAGAGAGAGCGCCTGCCTAAAGCATGGGGAAAGACAGAAAACCAGTGTGTTTGGCACATGCATAATCACAGGAGTTTAGGCAGAGATGAGTAGACCTTGCCTACAGCAGAAAAAAGCAATGCATGGTTCCTGTACACCTGCATTTTCTCTATCTGCCTTTGCTCCCAAAATATGAGTCCTGGAAGCTAGAGGTCTTCCCATTTAAATTACAGGATGTGGGGTTCTACAGTAATTGCCTGCTTGGAATTACATGGAAAATCTCCTACAGGCCAAACTACACATGCACCATCAGTCACATGAAGTCCCCCCCCGCCCCAGTATTATTTTTATAAACTGCAGCTTTGGAACCTATAATTTGTAGAGGAAGACTCACATGGGGGAGGGGCTTTCTGAGCTTTCTCCTTCCACTTCCAGTGGTTTTCTTACTAAAATTGCCCTCTGTGCTGTTTCTGTCACCACCTAGGGGTTCCTTGAATCAGGGGTGCCGTGGTCAACACTGCTCTCTGTCCCTCTTTCTTCCCCCCCTCCTCTGATGCCCTCTTGTGTCTCTGCCTCCCAAAGGCTTGCACAGCTGTTTATTAGGCAGTTCTGGCTATAAGCTCTGCAGGTGAATGGTGCCTCTAGGAGGCACCTCTCTTTGGGGCGGGGTGGGCGGTGAGTGGCATCTCAGAAAGCAGGGATGGCAGCAGCAGCTGCCAGAATGACTCCCAAGGAGAAAGGAGAGGAGAGGAGGCTGAGGGGAGGGTGTTTGAAAAAGGATGAGAGGCTGCCAGCTCTGCAGACATAACTGGGCTCCTGAGCCCCACATGGGTGCTGCAGAAAGAATGTAGTTGGTTAAGGGAGCCGTGGACTCAAAAAGGTTGAAAACCTCTGTACTACATAATTAGTTACATAATTAATTGTGTTAGCTTCACCCATAGCAGATAATGAGACAAACAATGGAAGGCAAACTGCAGCAGAATGGAAACAGCACTGATTGCAACTAAGACAGAAAAGGGTGGAAATTGCTGTCGCCTCACACCCCTAACTGTTAAGTCACCTGACATACGCATTTCTCTTTAGTGGTCAGAAGAATAATCTCACACACTTGGATACTAAATATGCCACATATAAATAAGTTCGCCAAATTCAGCTTATGCAATCATAGTTGATTGGGAGCTGCTGCACAACCAGCCCACTTCCCCAAATTATCAAACTTTTTTGCAGCAGGTGAAAGTGACGGGCAAATGTGCTGGAAGGTATGAGACATTACTTGTTTTAACACACAACGTCATCTAACTTCCCTGCAAACAAATCAGAATAAACGTTCATTAAACAGCCAGCATTGCCTAATCTCCCTGCAAACAAATCAAGATGAATGCTCAATAAAGAGGTTGTCTGGAAATGCTTTAAGAAAAGGGACAAGATGTCCCCCACTCTTCACCAAGGTTTTTTTTTTGGGGGGGGTGTTAAGCCTTTTTTTCTGGTAAACTACTCTGTGACTATTTTTGGTCAAGGGCAGCATATAAATCTCTTAACAAATAAAATGAATAAAGTGCATGTGTTGATAACAGATGGTGCCAATTCAAGATTATGGTCTCTTGTTCCTTCTGCATGCCTCTGTTGCCAATGCAAATGCTGAGTCATGAGATGCTGCTACGCTGTGCTCCTACCCACTGTAACCAGAGCAAAGCAAAATGGAAATAAAGTAAGCAGTGACTTGATGGAGAAAATGAAGCCATGAGCACACACATTTGCCGCTGACCTTTCTCAGATCTAATTCAAAGTGTTTTTGGAACTTCAAGAAAGCTTTCCAAGTGGTTTAGTGCGTGCGCACACACACACACGCCTCAGTTCCATCTCTGGAGGATTAAAAGGTAAATGTTTCAGCATTAGCGACTGCACTACTTTTGGGAGTAATAGCATGTTTATGTTTCCATCTCTTTCCCAAAACCTTACTGAGCACTTCCTGAGATCAGAGACAGGACAGTGGGTGAGGTGTGTGTATATTTCTCTTATGATCTCAGGCCAAGGTTTTGACCACTGCCCCCAGGAGATCAATGGAGGGCAGTTGGATAGCCTGATAAAGAGCATGACAGCTGAGAAGGAAAGAAAGCACCAAAGCCTCTTGATGTTGTTACGTCCCACATCTGGTGACCCACAGTTTGGCTAAAAAAAAATAATTAAAAAAATAGCAGCATTTAACCAGGCCACCTTCTGAAAATGGGAGGAATCAATGGAAAAGAAAACACACTTCTCTATCAACTACAGTGGTGTCCTTCTAGCTAGAGGGCATTGCTTTCTCTACTTTTCAAAATCCGAATAGCAAATATCAGCCATGAGCACAAAAGTGGGGGAAAGCCAGGAATTGTGGATCTCAGTTTTAACCCTTAAATTATAATTATAATTATAAAGCCAGGCATCCGCAGTCTATGAGTAGAGTTACTACCCAACTGCTTCTAAACTGGATTATTTCACCTCCTTTTAGGCAGATACGAACATATGGAACTGCCTTATACTATGTATAAGCCCACAACCCTACCTAGAGATGGCAAGGAATGGACATGGGACCTTCTACATGCAAGCAGATGTTCTACCACTGAGCTATACCAGAAGCTTTAGAGGTGCAAGATCAAGAGAAGTGAGTGGCCAAATTTGAAAGGGAATACATTTTAAGTGATACAGATGAGAAAATGCCATTTTTTAATTTTTTTTTTAAATTTTTGTTCTCTTCATGGTAGTGGGACCAGGGTGAAAAACCTTGTTCTGCCCCAGAAACCTAACAGTGCTCACTCAAGGAAGTGGGGTGACTCAAGCTGAGCCAACCTACCAGGTTCTGCCCTGACTCTACCTATCTTGGTCTCCATCCCCTGGTCTTGTGAAGGGGGCCAGGAGCATAATGCATGTGGGTCTACATGTCTAGACAAGAAAGGAACCTGGTGCCACAGTCCTAAGTACATTTACTCTCTAGGCAAGGGCTGCTAGGTGCTTCATCAGTAATTATGCCTCTGTTGTTTTGAAGGGCATTTATATTTGAAGAGTATTTGCATATCCCTTATAACACAGTAAACACAATTGATCAGGGCTTCTGGGCACATTTGCTGTGAGTTTTCAGGCTGATGAATGCCCTTCAATTTTATTTTATTTTTAAAAGACCAAGTCAGAGGATGCCTAGGACTACATCCTTGATAAACAACGAATTATATCAGAGACACTGAAAACTAAATGCAGAAGCCCCTACACTCGTGAGTGTCAGTGCTGGGCGTTGTGGCTGGAGGCAAGAACCGTACAGTCACATTATGGACCCCAGAAGTCTGTAAGTCAGAAGGAATTCTCCATGGCTTTGGAATTAATTGCCTACTGGGCTCCACCAGACACAACACATCAAGCCTTTTCGAAAGATCCTAAGACTTTACACACACACCCCGGCAGCTTTACTTTGAAGATTTTTATCATTACTATTATTACAATTATTATTATGCTTTTGCTCTTGGCTTTGATTCTATTGTTGTGATTGTGGGTGGGCTGCTTGTTTTATCTGTTGCTAGTATCCTCCCAATATTTTATTTATCAACATTTTAACCATTATTTCTGTGTTTTATTGTAAGCCACCCTGAAAGAGTTTACTCTCAAATGAGACTCATAAATATTTTTAAAGAAAGAGGAGTGTAACACGCTGTAACCAGAAGGGTCATCTGAGAGTAGAGGGAGGAAAAAGTAGGGAAGTCTGGCAGAATATTGAGAATATGTATACTGTTGTCTGCATGGCTTATCAAGGGAAGGGAAGCTATTTGTCTCTGACAGGAAATGGGCAGCAATGCGCTGCATTGTGATCCAAAAAAAGGGGGGGGGGGACCACGTTCTCTCACTTATTGTAGAACTTGGTTGTTTCCTCCCCTGAGTCTGGGAATCTGGAAGAAGAGATGGTTGAGCTATTGCTACACGTTGGGATGTAGAGATGAAATGGACATAGCAGGGAAACCCTTGAATCCAGGCCTTGTAGGCTGAAATAAATGGAGAATTTAGCATCTGCGAGAGGCTGGCCAATGACAAAATAAATCATACACAGCATGAATTCCCAACCAGTATCAACTTGCTAAAGTTTTGATAAGACACCCTGGAGGCATTAACAGTATCACACTCGTTTCAGAATGGAACTCATTACAGCAACCAATCATAAACCTAGATCCAGAATTCCTTATATCAGTCCCCTGCGCTGAGTGGGGCAAGTTGCCTTGTGTGAATCACATAAGCACACATGATCATGTACAAATACAGAAAGAGAGAAGACGAGAACTAGGTGGGATATGCCACAGATGCTTCTGGATAAAAAATACAGGTGAATAAAATGATACACTAAAATAAATATGGAACTAATCCAGAATGAATGCACACTCAGTTCTCCTATGACACCATCATAAAACGTAGAGCAGACTTTGAGGGAGAATCTAGGTTGAGATCTGTGACCAGAGCTCCCGATATGTTTTTTTCCCCTTTAAAAGCAACCTCTGAGTGCCCCCAAATTTACATGGGTGTGTATATGGATTCAGTGGGTATATTCCAATGATCTCAATGAGAGAAACATCCTCATGAGTACATATGCGTGTACACAAGGGCTCTGTTTGTATCAAAGAGAATTTCATTTGGGTTTCCGCAGACAGAAGTCAATGGAAGCCACTTAAATGTGAAGAAAACATGGGGTTTTCCTGCTATAATGAGGGATGTGTCATCCATAATGACCGAAAGCTGCCTGTTCAGAAAGCGGGAATCTACATCAGTCATGGTCCCCCTCCCCTTTCTTTCCTGGTTTTGCCGAATTAATTTTAATGTGCTATAGCAGCTGTTGTATGTTTGAAGCTAACGGGAAGCTGGTGCCCATGACCTCACAGGATCTCTTCTGGGAACAGCCGTGTGTGCGCATGGGTGCATGAATGCTGTGGGTGCGATTCAGCCAACTAGTTTCTCACAAATGTCTGCCATCGGGGGAAGGAGTGGCATCCAGGACTGGTCACCTTTGACACACCCAGTTTTCCCTAGGACATAAATGCTGCTCCACTTCTATTCTGGCTAAAGAAATAAAAGAGCCTCTTAAATTTACAGGCGGCCTCTTTTTCACAGCAGCTGTTCCACCAATTCATACTGTGGTCTTCATGGCTCTAACAAATCACTTTATCTGTATTTCTGGCTGAAAGCAGTAGGGAGTTGCAAGAGGATGATGATTTGGGTACCTGGGTCTCAGAGAAAGCAGACCTGCATCCACTATATGGATTTATGTAGTCACCATTCCCTCTTCTGAGCATCCTCCTGCACCCCAGACCGCATCATTGCAGAGCAAATACAAAACAACCTACTCTCTCCAAATCAGAGTTCCATACTGGTTAGTAGTTCCCATCTCTGGTTGTATTTCTCTCCCCACTATAGGTCTTTTAATCATTCTGACCAGGTCCTTCTTGCCATTTGGCCTGTTTTGTTTTTTTGTTTTTTTAAATCTTACTTTTCTTTGCAACCTTGGAATTGGGGTGCAAGGAGAGGGGAGAGATCTTAGAACAGGCATAGGCAAACTGGGTCCTCCAGATGTTTTGGGACTACAACTCCCATCATCCCTAGCTAACAGGACCAATGGTCAGGGATGATGGGAGCTGTAGTCCCAAAACATCTGGAGGGCTGAGTTCGCCTATGCCTGTCTTAGAAGATGACTGAAAAAAGTTGGGAGGGAGGGCATTCTTGTATAGGAACTGGAATAAAAAGGAGGCATTAGAATTTAGAAAATACTTAGTGTGGTGGGGTAAAATAGTTGCACATAGAATCATAGAACTGTAGAACTGGAACCAATGGGATCATAGTTATCTAGTTCATCTAACGTGGGGCTCAAACCCATGACCCTGTGATTAAGAGCCTCATGCTCTACTGACTGAGCTACATCAAGAAGCTAAAAACACTGTGAAAAGTTTCATGTTCTAATGGTGGCTTTGGACACATTTAATTTGCTCTGCCTTAGATATCAAGCTGTATTAATGTAGGTATGATGTGTGTGTTTTCCCTAGACCACTCAACATGTATCGTCTTATCTATTTTGTCTGTGTTACTTTGGTCTTATACTAGATCAAACCTTAGACAAGCTTTCAGAAACAGGGCAAAGAGGCAGCTATATAGGATTGTATCAAAATCAATCAGCCATGACTAGTACCCGTTAATCTAGACCTGCTCATTTTCTTCCAGCTCCTGCTGTGCCTAACAGTTGCTCCCTTGGCCGGGGAACTGCCCAACCCCTGATTACTATGACAGGTTCTCAAACTCCACCCCATCCCAGGACCCAACAGAACATACTCCCTGCTAGGGAATACACAGAGAGAGGAGGAGGCAAGCTTTCCTTCCCCCTTTCCCTCATCTTCCTCCATGTTTGTACCACACAGGCAGGCTGTGCTGCATCAGGAGAAAAAGCATCCTGCTGTATCATGCAGCTGGCTGCTGCTTGCCAATTGAGATGCTAAATGCCGGGGATAAAGAGCTTGTGGAAAGATAATAAAGCAAAGGGGAGTAAATTAAAGTAGCTATAAATAGCACCAGGAGAATGGAGAAGGGATGATGTCATCCACATTTACATAAGCTGGTATTTCTATCCATTCTTCCACACAGACTCACTTCTTCTCCTGCCCCAGCACTGGAAATGGAGCAAGCAGGAGTTGGGCCACCCCCTTTCATGCAGTCAATCCAGCATGTTGGCACGTGACCCCACTTTTTTCGGTCATAGCATCAAATCCACATGTCCATACCCAGCATGTTGAAAACAGGAGCTGAGCATTTCCATGCAGAGCGTGGGGGGTGAAGCAGTCACGTGGCTGCCCCAGGATGTGCCCACTGCCCCTCCACCTGTCATGATAGCTTCTGGATTGCGTGCTGGCACCATAGATGTGGGTTGCATTCTGAAAGGTTCTTCTGGCAAAGTAACTGGCACAGATCAGCCAGGTCAGGATTGCCATCACATCAGTGTGATTGTACAAATGGACCATAAATGATTTGAGATGGGAATAGGCAGAAAATTCTTGTTTGTTACTTACATAGTGTTGGCACACTCAGGAAGACGCCTTATACCAAATCAGACTATTTGTTTCTCCAGTCCAATACGGTCTACTCCAGCTGGCAGCAGCACTTCAGGGTCCCATTACCTGCCACTTTTGAGATGCAGGTGCCAAGCACTGACCCTGGTATCTCCAGTGAGCAAAACCTATGTTCTAGCACCGGGCTGCTGTTATCTCCCAGGTAAATGACATGTGCAATAACCCTCTTAAGGACTAGGAATGGTCAAGGAATTTGATTCATTTTGCATTTAAAGCAGGGGTCAGCAAACTTTTTCAGCCATGGGCCGGTCCACCGTCCCTCAGACCATGTGGTGGGCCGGACTATATTTTGGGGGGGAAATGAATGAATTCCTATGCCCCACAAATAACCCAGAGATGCATTTTAAATAAAAGCACACATTCTACTCATGTAAAAACACCAGGCAGGCCCCACAAATAACCCAGAGATGCATTTTAAATAAAAGGACACATTCTACTCATGTAAAAACACGCTGATTTCTGGACCGCCTGCGGGCCAGATTGAGAAGGCGATTGGGCTGGATCTGGCCCACGGGCCTTAGGTTGCCTACCCCTGATTTAAAGTAAATACGAGAACAAAACACAGCCATCCTTTGAAACTCACACTTATCTGAATTATGTGGGGCAGTTCTGCGTACATTAGGTTAAAGTATGCATAAAGACGAATACATTCATGAAAATAACATACAAAAATGGGTTATATTAGGAGAAATGGCTAATGTGTACATTAGTCAAAATTCACACTATACTGCTAAAGAAGTTTCATGAGGATTTCCTTCTTTGTTTAAAAATTTGCAAATGGCTGCTTAAATGTGGAGAACTGAATTTAAGATTGGAAAAAAGAGAGGCTGAGAGAACAAAAATTGTCAGATCCTTATATGTCTAGTAAAGACTGGGCCATAAAGGAAGCATACAGGAAGAAGGCATGACCTCTACCACTGAGTTATGGCCTCTCCCGTTTTTGCACTCCTCACCTCATTCTTCCTTCCCACATACATACAGCCCTGTGACAAATGGCAGATCATTAGACTCGCCATTTTACAGCTAGTGCTCTGAGGCTGAAGAACAGCCACTTGGTCATGGCCACAAACTGTATTCAAGGTTGAGCTGCACTACTACTGACTTTATCTGTTTATGTGAATGCACACAGCCAGAAGCAGTAGGCACGTCAGCAATACGAACACAGAACAATGCCTCTCTTCCTGCCTTCTGAAAGGGGATACAAAAACTAAGCAAGAAGACTATTTTACTCTTGTGTCAAAGCAAGGTCATGTTCTCTTTTCCCCTGGTATCAACTACTGACTCCTATTTATATGGTTATTTGCACAAAGGTCTCTGTTATTGCAAGGCATTTATAGCTATTTTATATAGGTGTAATTACAAGGCAAGACTGAATGTGGGACAAGGGTGTATGTGGGGAATAGGACAGGATATGGCAAAGTGGTCAGGGCATCTACTTCTCAGACTAATATTAACACCAGAAGCTTTATATAGCACTTCTACGGCCAAGCATGGTCTCCAAAGAACTTTAGAATTATGGAGTGAAACCTCACACCACTAAGGTGTGATGGAAATAATTTAGACATACAGAAGGTTAAAATGGCAAGCTAAGGTCACACAGTGAGTCAGCAGCAATACCAGCATCATCCCTATGAACCTAGATAGTCCATGCCTCTTTTGGCTTGCTGGGTATAAACACGTGTGTGTGTGTGTGTGTGTGTGTGTGTGTGTGTGTGTGTGTGTTTATACATGCTGAGAAATGGGGAGTTAATCTACATTTCCCAAACTCAGAACCTGAAACATTGGGATGAGTTAAGTTTTCATATTTACATGGCCCATCCATTCACAGGAGCAAGTTTAAGATGTGTTCCTCAGCAGGGAGGTAGCCTAAGCCCTGGATGAACAAAGAATATATCTGCATTTTATAAATGCAGATTATTGACACAGGATTCTTCAAAAGGACCACAGCTCAGTGAAAGAGTACATGCTTTCCATGCAGCTGCTCCCAGGTTCAATCGGTTCCGGGCAAATCCTAGGAGACTGCTGATGGGTAAGTTCAGACAATACTGAGATGGAGCAATGATTTGACTTGGCATAACAACTTCCTAAAAGTCCTGAATCTTATCAAAGTGAATACAAATTGACTGACTTGCCCCTGTCATTTCACCCAGAGAAATGCCTATCTCACTTTCAGTTTACATTTTGTGCAAATAACCTTTCGTAAGAAATAAATGGACTTTCTCCTCCAGTTCTTCCATTTTACATGGCCTTTATCCTTGCTTCCCCAACATCTCTTATAAGCAAATTTATTAATCTGAGAGGTTTATAGTAGAGAATATGGCAATGCCTCTCAACCTGATTTGAAGCTTAATCATATACCAACCTGCAGTTAAAAAAAGAAGAGAGGGGGACCTATGATTTCCTAACACATGGCTGAACCAGAGAGAAAAGATGCATACCAACTTTGCTTAATTGATTGGTGAGAGCTCTGAGTAGAGCAATAAATGTGAGACAGAGGCTGAGAAGGTTGATTTATGAGGATTTACCAGAAGAAACACATGTGGATATTGCATGGCTATAGGATGACTAAGAGGGGAGAGGGAGAGAGAGAGAGAACATCTCTGGGCCTCTGAAGGCAATTAGCAAACTGTACTTTACTTTTAGTGCTATACTTGCCCTATCATAAATGTGCACTGGGACTGGCATCAGCAAAGATATATTCTTTCACCACACTTTGGCAGTAGATGGTTCTTTACTGCAATTTGTTATGAGGGGCCACTTTTGAGGTGTCTATTTATGGACAAAAAAGGAGGGGAAGGAAATTGATTTTTAAAATGTAATGATGGACCTGGTGGAGTGTTCCCTGGAAAAGGATGCATAACACACTTTTTTCCTTGGCACCAACAAATCCAGTTTTGTTCTGAAGTATGAAAATATGGGAAAGACTTCGGATGCACTTGGTTAGCACAGTTGTGATAAACCTTTCCGCATTGCCATGGCATGCTTGGGTGTCGTATGTCCAACCTGCATTCACGGGATGGTAAATAATCAGTGCTTGTTAATTCTGGATGGGACATGCAAGACTGTTGGCTGGAAAGGTGTCATGCAACAAAGTCTGCTTTTGAAACAGAGAGGGGAACCAAATGACTTCCCAGCCCCAGACAGTTTAGATGCCAGAAAGTCCAGGTTCAGACAGCCACTCAGCAAAGTAACATGTACCTGATCCCATAGGAACAGAGCAGCTCACAAGCTAAGAGGCTCCTGGGGAGTAAAGGGCTCTTCAAGAGCAGTGTTCGAAACTCCCATTGTTCTAGGCGCATTTTGCGACAGGGAATTTCATTAGTACGAGCCGTTTCTGAACACTGGGCGCAGTCCTCCATCTAAGATTTCAGATTAAAACTGCAGAGTGGAAGGAAAGGAGGACCTTTTTCTGCCTCCCCCCTTCCAGCTACTCTCTGAAGACTGGAGAAGAGAAAAGAATGTTAGGGGGGTTGCAGGGGGAGGACTAGACCATGTGAAAAATGAACATAATATTTTAGCTGCAATTCATTCATTTTCAGCTTCGTATTCTTGTTATAAAAAAAGTGCGCCTAGACATTCCATTGTTGCACCCATAACCTAGGTTTAAGGTGCCATTTAGCTCCTAGCTTTCATATCTAAGTTTCTAACACTGCTCAATAGCAGAATTAAATGCTTGCATCTGATTCTGGACAGAAACTACATCAATTCTTAGCTGAGTTCTCATAGCTACTAAAACAATGTATGCCATGGGTCAGCAATCTTTTTCAGCAGGGGGCCAGCCCACTGTCCCTCAAATAACCCAGAGATGCATTTTAAATAAAAGGACACATTCTACTCATGTAAAAACACGCTGATTCCCGGACCGTCTGCAGGTCGGATTTAGAAGGCGATTGGGCCTGATGCAGCCCCCAGGCCTTAGCTTGCCTACCCATGATGTATGCCTTTCAGCTACCAGGCTTTTGGCTAACCTGCCTTGCTCCACCTCTTGACTGACCTACGCTGTCTACTTTCCTGCACTGCCTACTCTCTGGACTGCTACTCAACCATTCTGCCTTTTGGACTGTGCTTAATCCTGAACTGCTTTATTTTATTTTGACCACAGCTTCACCTAGACACGACTTTTCAGACTCTTCTTGTTCCTTACTTGATGCAGGAACAGGAAACTGAGGGGAAATAGCTGAAGTAGAAGTTGGCTTGAGGAAAATGGACAAGGAGGAGCTAACGAGAGAGGTAGATCAAAACTTAATTTCAGATATTAATATGAATCAACCTGCTACTTCCTTAGCTTCAAACTTTTAAAAGAGATATTGAATGTTCTCTTAACACAAGAGTGATAGCAGGAAAAGACAACCAAATATAAAGCAATGTGAGCCAGCAACATGAAGCAGGGTTTTGGCCTGGATGATTTTGAAAGTACATACTTGTGGTCATTTCTGGATGCATTTACTGTTAATATAAGCATAAGCTGTATCTTTAGCAATAGAGAGTCAACGTCCAAAGTTTTTTTCTTTGTCACAGAGGATGAGTCTAACAGCTATAAAAAGCCAATTCTAATCAAGATGTACATGTCCAAAGTGAAACATGTCAGTGTATCAGGAAAGCTGAAAGGAACTCTTAAATAAGTGAAGACTGAACCTAAAAATAAACCCCCCAGGTCAATTTGCACATCGCGTTAATCAACTTTTGTATAACCTCATGCAAACAAATGTCTAAACTCAATTGGTTAAATTGGACAAGCATCTCTGATTCAAGTCTTGCTTACGCTAATAACTTACCATTGGTCCGTGCTGACTTCTACTTAATTTACAGTGCAATCCTATCCATTTCTACTCAAAAGTACAATCCTATATCCACTTATCTGGGGGTAAGCCCAACTCCATGAGACTTGTTTGAGTAGAGATGGGTAGCATTGTGCTGTTAGTCTTCAGTGGCATCGCAGAGAATCTACTAAAAACATCTGGAAGTAGATGGAATGGCTCATAAATTTTAGCTACTCTTGGCAGGGCAGGATTGAAAGCAAGGCAAGAAGGTCCCTATCTAGGATGAACGTATGTCCCTGAATTTTGCAGAGCATTCCTGAGCATATTTTGCAGATTGCTTTTACTGGAAAAGCCACATTTTAAATACACAAAGGAAATGACAAACTCTTCAGTTCACCTAGGGAACAAATATGCCATAGTGGTAGCCAAGCTCATGCTTTACATTAGGCCTAGTTGTGCCTCTTGAATTCTGCCATTACAGGAGGCAGCCTAGTTCCACACTTCAGCCTCCTGTGGCGTCACTTCACAAAGTTTCTAGCAGCAAATATTACACCTACTGTTGATCTGACGGCCTGCCCACAGTGCAAGCTCCTTCAGTCCCCAAATGACAAAATATTGATTGGATTCTTTTCTGCTACAACACGTTAATAGTACTGAGACACAAGCAGAACAAAGAAGGATATGCCTCTGATAGGCACCATAGCCTCAACTAAATACTACCGGTACCAGTAGTTACGTTTGTTGTTATTTAGCTACACAGAAGTCACCAGTGCTGGTAATTAATCCCTGCTGGACTGAGAAACCATCAAACAAGATGGTTTAGTCTAGCTAAATTACCATCTTTAAGCAAATGGAAACAATCTCTGCATGTGGGGAAAAACCACTCATCAGAAATTCATAGGTTAAGCAAGTTTATTTGGTACATCTGAAAGTTATAACTCTATTGATAAATGTCTTCTCTAGCAAGACAGTGAATCAATAGGGCTTCAGGATATGGAGTAGTCATGAGGAAAGACCTCAGTCCCGTCATCTGCCTCAAGAATTACCTCTTCATAACCTTGCTGAACCTAGCTGGTCAGATGATAAATGCAAACAGGATCAGGAGCCATTGCTTCTGCCAATAAACTTCATGTGAGCAAACAGTGAATTGGAAAATACAGCAAACACAACTTCCCTTCCCCTTCCCTTCCGTGTGCTGGACTCTTCCCAAAGTCAACCCTCACCAAAGGCGTTCCTGTAACATCACCTCAGCGATTCCCTGAAGAGCAATTAAACCGTCCCCAGCTGCCAGCTGTGCTGCCGATCAAACTAACGACCATGGACAAAGACAAGGAGGCGAGACAAACTTGGATCTTCCATTCCTGCCCCAGGCAGGGTGAACACCTTTTTGCCAGAAAGACGGAAGGTACCAGGGCCATGAAAGTGACCATAGAACTGACAGTTGGGTGGTGAATTCCCCAGGGTTCCTCTGTTTCCTTCCTCTGTGGTTATCAGAAGCAAGTCTGTGAGATGAGCTTTAGCAAAGGTACATAATAGTGTCTTAACTGGTCTGCCTCAGGGGACTTCTGTGAACCTCTGACCTGAAGGCTGTAGGGCAGGTGTCACTCTGGTGTGAAAAAAGAGTCTTCCTCCCTTCCTCCCAATAGGGGTCTACTGTTGACAACAGCTGGTAGAGACACAACAGACTCTCGTGCTGCTACAGATCATTACATTAATAGTTGAAACAATAATTTTCCATGCATTTCCTTTTTGGTTTTCCAAACTGACGGGGGAGAGATTTTCATCAGACAGTTAACAAATCAAACATATTATTTCCTCCATGTCTGGAACACAAATTGCAATGCAGACTGTGTTATACAAAAGCCCAGAAATACTCATGTCTAAACTTTAGGCAACTGCAGTCCTTAAGTCAGCCCATAGGGCACAACTTGGGGAATGCTTCAAGCAAAGTCTTTTTTAAGGAAGAAAAATCCATCTACCTCGAGAGACAATGGAGTGTGCCTCTAGGGGTGAAGTCAATCCGCCGGAGAATCACAGCTCCTGCTGTGGGTGCAGAGACTGGTAACTTGGGAGCAAGGGAATTGTGCCATTCTTGAGTTTGTCTAGCTAAGATTGGAAAAGCTCCCAAATCCAGCTGAGCCCCACTCAGAGCTCATTTATGCTTCTTCCAAGACCTATGTGTCTAGCCCATTCTCTACCTTGTCTGCATTTACATGTTTGACATACCACAGGGAATGCACAATCCCCTATAAGCTTAATAAAAGAACCTTTGGGGATTTTTTTCTGAATTCCTTTCCAGTATCAAAGACTCAGTCAAATAATAGACAAAATTTTAATGCAGCTGTCAGAAGTACATAGAAAATGGTGGGTTCCCCTACTATTGCCCATTAACAAAAACAAGAGGGAAACTCCCCAAGGCTCTTTTGGTTCACCTCGAACCGCAATATATAGGCACAGCCAGTTTGCAATGTGGTAGTTCATCTCAGAGGGTGATATTTACTCAGAGTAGATCCACTGAAATTAAGTCCTAAGTCAGGTCTATTAATTTAAATGGGTCCAACATGAGTAAAACGTAGCTGAATATACCCAGCATAATTTCTTCCAGCTTACTGGGTGAAATTCAACATCATGCTATTACAAACATTCTACCTGCACAAGCATATCAGCTTGCCAAATGGAACAATCCCACCTCCCCCCAACTGCATGCTTGGGTTCTCCCAACCCCTGCAGAGCCAGCTGTCAGGGCATAGGTGCAAGCAGGGGAAGGAGAGGGGGTAATCCTCATTGCACATTTGGAAGCCTTTGTGCAGGCCTTCTGCTGAAGAAGTTTGTTATGTGGATCCCACCCACTGTATCTAAACATGGTTTTTTTTAATTGGGGTACATTTTGTTAGAGCTAAACTGAAATGAATGTGTGTGTTGAGAAGAGAGGTGAACATTTTTCTCCCCCTGTGAAATGCATACCCATTTCAGAATTCTTTGGGAGGGGCCTCCACACAAGGGTCAATACACATTCCACACAACAGCAATGTGTTATGCCCTCACACTGATCTGACTTTGCAACTTCATCACTTAGCTAAATGTGATTGTTCTTTCGGGCTACATTATCCCAAAGAAATGGGAATAATTATGTTCAATGAAATGATGTTATGATGCTACACAGCCAAATCTGATGGCGTTGTCCTGGGGCTAGTTCAGAGTGAGGGTATAAAGCACTGCCTTTACTCTGAACTGACCTTGTGATATTGCCACATAGACAAACCTGATTGTATACATGGCATCATTGTCCTGGCCATGTAATCCTACAAGAAAAACATGGTCAGAAAACTAATGGCAATGAAAATGCTGCTGATCAGACCTGCAGACAAGTTTTGAAAAATCCTGAAGATAGTGACCAGCAGGACTTTTCAGAGAATATTTTCACAGCAAAGATTTGGTGCAGTACTATACGAATGTCTGCACTATGCATTACATGCCCATAGATGGGATAAGGTGTTAGTTCCCTGTACGTCCTACAACAGAAAAGCAAATCAGTCTGACATCAGCACTGAAGCTGTAGCACATCGAGCACATGAAGCTTTGAAGGGACAAGTATCTTGTTATTCCTGGAGGTTCTCTGAGAAGTTACTTTGCTTCCAATTTAGTACCAAAGTGCTGAACCTACAGCAGATAACAGTTGGTGCAAAGTATCATACTGCTAAGGGACAGTCACTCACTTCCCTCACCATTCTCTTTCACAATTGTAGAATAAGTCTGCTCACAAATGCCACTAATTATGGTCACATACATTCCATATGTACAAACTGAAATAAAAGCACTCCAACCTAACCCAGCTGAACACAATACATGAAGCTAGTGAAACACAAGGAAACTCTTCACATCAAAAGGAAGGCACACTCCAGACTTTCTTTCCTGCCACTCCATAAAGGCTCAGGGCCAGTTTCATGTGCCCCAAATCCAGTCCTTAGGAGCACAATGAATCAAATGCATCGCACAGATAGCCTCGTGGCGAAGACCAGTTTTCAGGTTCAGCATATTATTAGCCACACAGTACAGTCAGCCCAATCTCATTCCATAATGTTTCGTAAGCCAGTACATTCAATGAATTCCTACCTGGTGCTGCCTGGATCTCTGAGACTCCACCAGCGATGATAAGAGCCTCAATAATCTTCACATGGTGCTCTGGATTCAGTTCCATGCTAGGAAAACAAGGACAAAGAACTTAGTACAGTGTTAGTCATGGCTTCTGCTTGCTCAGTTTGCCTGCAATAGAAGAGGGAATTGGACACTGAGGCCAGGCAGAGAAAGCCAAACCCATAATCCACCATGCTGCAGGCAGTTTGGATGAGATAGAGGTGTTTCCCTGCCCAGCCCTGCCAGTGATGAGTACCCCAGTGCCACTGCCAGTAACAGTGAGCAGAACCAAAAGAACCAGGGTGCTTGGGGAAAAGGTGAAACTGAGCAGGCACTGGGATCACGGGATGGAAACAGGACCATGTGACTACAATGGACTTGCCAATGAATGATCCCTTGGACATGCCAATCCAAGAATCTGTGCAACCTGGGTACCCGCATTGCAAGAGCTTCATGGGAAACAAAGGTTTATGGTCTATGAGTGCTGCTCCCAACTTCAGTGCCTGGTTTAAAAGTTACTTGAATAGCTGCCGCAGTTTTAGGCTTGCCTTCATTACATTATGATTCCTTAATGATTTACATTTCTTTCTTTGTCTTTGTTTATATGTATTTATTTACTTCACTGATATGCCATCTTTCTGTCAAATATTCAGGGCAGCAGTTATATGTATGATGGTCCACTGAAAGCCATTGTCTAAAGCCCTTTGTTTGAAGTCTTGGAAACTTCTCCAACTGAAATATAATTGGCTTCAACTTGGGGCATTTCTGAAATTCAGGTGCAATTGGAACCCTTTTTGCTAGTGGGCAGGAACCAAATCTTATTTTTAACATCTCAGTTTTAAAATTGAGTTCCAGATTAGTCATGCGAGGGATGAGGAGCAGCAGATGAAGATGATTCTGGTAAATAGTGAAGCATAGTACATGGTCCAGCAGTTTCACCTTGATGGGGATGGTTTAAAAAGCACATCACTAAAGGCCTCTCCAAGCATCCTAGGTGTGAAGTGATTCTTGCTGCCATTCTGGCACAGTTTACAGAAATGCCTGGTCAGGTGTTGCAGGAGGAGTCTGTGCCATTGAGGGAGACGTGGAGATTCTAGGATCAATTTTATCTGTTGACCACATTCCTCTGGGCTCTGAATTTCTGCAGAAGAAAGACAGGAGAAAAGGAGATAGCTTTTATATACAGGTAAAAATTCAAGACAGGTAACTTCTGTCTTCACTCACAATCTCAACTCTCCATTCCTGTCTCCGTACTGCATGCAGGTTTTGCTTCCACAGCTCCCCACTGGCATTTTCCTGGAGAAACCTCTAGAATGCAAAGTCCATCTTGGCTGAACAGCATCTGGCTAGTTTATTTCAGGTTTGGGAGGCACCTTGCTCATTGCTGACATCTGCCATGGGAAAGTTTTATAGAGTTCCAGTTTAATTTGCATACATACGTATTGGGATAAGTGCTATCTTGCTACAGCTGGCATCGCTTGAGTGTAAATATACTCAGGACGCATCTGCCGGTGGAAAGGTAGCGGTGAGAAAAGCAATTCCCCTTCCTCCTGCAGACCCCAATACCCCCCAATCATGTTTTGGAATGGCTCCCCAGCCAACCAGAGCAGATTTTCAGGGGGCATAGACAGCTGCAGGGGAAGGGGGAACTGATGAAAATTTGCCTCCTCTCCCATTCTGCCAGTTGGAGCCCTTCAAGTAGTGGGAAGCAAAGTGCCAATCCAACACAATATATACACACATTTAAAAACCAGTAGGTTGTGAGGCAGCTCCTCTGCCTTCTGGCGTGTGGCAGTCGTGAGCACTCAGGTTGCAGGTGCGACAGTGACTCAGCAAAAGTCAGCCGGGGGTAGGGAGGTAGATCATGCCATTAAATCTCATATGTCAAGGGTGATTGGAGTACCTACATCCTGACTTATTCACTCCTATTATAATCTGAAAAGCTGCCCTAGTGAACACACTTCTTGTGTTGGTGTACTTAGTAGTGGGTGCTAATATACAATTGGTGCGTATTTTGCACTCCTGTGCTATTTCCCTTTGGGAAACATCAACCCTGAAGGAAAAACAAACAAGAAAACAAACCAAGTCCTACCTCTCAAAATCAGGAAATGGCCTTAGAAACTGAAAGCTGATTGCATTCTTTTTGTTTGCTTTTTATGGCTTTCTGTTTCTAGCACATATAGCTACCACTATGTTTTCAAGATTACCTGCACAAACCTACAGACTAGAAATTCTGCCAACCAATAGATGTATTTTGCTTACCAATCAGTATTTTATTGGTAGATGCTGTTGCAAAGAGCAGATACCTGCTACTCTTTTAGTCATTGATTAGTTTGTGATACAGCCTTTGGTGGATTTCCACACATATGAGCTAGTTAATCTAAATTCGTTTTGGCCTTACAAGATTCCTAGATATCTTTTTAGTAGTTCCTATCTTGCTGGAGCAGCAGTTGGCTCCTCCATCCAGTTGCCCTGTTGTAATCATGGGAACAGCCAAATAAAATAGCAGACGGAAGTCTCTTCTCCTGGGACCCACAGACGCGACAAAGTCTAGAGACGACGATATGGGGAAACATCCAAGTTTGTCCCTGGAGTGGAACAGATGGCACTTCTTTGGTCTTCCCTGGGAACTTCTAAACAAACCTTGCAAGGTTTTAGGACGCAAATATGTAAAAGATAGATACATTGACAGACAGACAACCAGAATCTACTCATATGGCCTCAGGTAATTGGATCTATAGAATAAACTAAAGTGGCTTTAAATTCCACCAACACAGACTTTTTTTTGGGGGGGGGGAAGTATTTTTATTAAAGATTTCTTGATTTACAAAAGTATGTACAATGTCTCTCTCGTCTTTTTTACATGTATCATTTTTACAAATCAGTTTCATTTGTTGAGACATTGGGAAGAAAAAGGGGGAAAGAGGTGGGAGGATGGGATCGGGGGATGATGTTTCTATTTTACTTAATATGTGTAAGGTCTGATGTCAGCGTTGCTTGTGCAGGTTCTCTTTTGTTCGCTTGTGTTCCTTTGGTGGTGAGACCAACACAGACTTTTAAAAACTGTTTTGCTCTTGAGAGCAATGGCCTCTGTGAACTGTAACCGTTCTTTTTGCAGTTGTTACTTCTTGGTATTAATCTATAATGTAGTACTACATCTTGTGCTCTCTTTTGCACACACTATTTCTCCCTCACACACATACACCTGGCTATTTGGGTAATGACCCAAATGTCGTTCTTGGTCTAAAGCAGGCATAGCCACCTTCTGTGTCCTGGCGGTGGGGTGCTGTCATCCCATCCAGTGGCCCAGGAATGGGAATCCTACCTTGCTGCACAACACGACCCTTTGCTAGTGCTAGTGGTTCTATAATAAAAGACATGCCAGCTAGCAGGGGGGAAACCCAACTTTGATGGAGTTATGGAGTCCAGATGCACAGGCACGATGAGAATAATATTATATACAAAACCCAAAGAGATGTAAAAGTGAAATGAGAAACATCTGTATCTCACAACATTGTAAACATATGCATTTTCCTTACAAGCAAAATGATGGGCGAAATATTTATCACAAGCTTGATTAAAATTTGCTGAGGCTGCTAGGGGCCAGATACAGTTGCTTAGCAAGCTGGATCTAGTCCCTGCACTGCCAGCTGGCCACTCCTGCTTTAAAGTGTTGAAGATCAGCTTTTTCCTTGGCAAGCTCTGTCATCTTGAACAAGTCACAAGTTGTAGTAGCCCTCATCCTATCCTGCCTTGCAAGGTGTGTGAACCTCTCATAGAATCACAGAGATGGAAGGGGCCATGAGGGTCATCTAAGCCAACCCCCTGCAATGTGGGAATCCTCCCCTCCTCAACATGCGGCCTGAAACCACAACTCTGAGATTGAGAAATAACGTACCAGATATTGTGATCAGAGAAGAGAAATGGTCCTGGAGACATAAAATTCTTCTTTTTGTGAGATATCTATTTGCTCAGTGGACTTGGCATACCGTGTGTGCAAGAACATAATATTAAACACAGAAATAAGTCCCACTGATTCCAGCCCAAAGCTTGTATATTAATGTGGATGTTTATTGAGAACGACACCACTTTTGAGATAGGAAACTCTTTCTTTCTATGGGGTCTCTTCAGATGGGCCTTGGCACAAATTTGTCAAATTTCTTCCAGCCCTCTGAATGTAGCCTGTATGCTACTCTCATTAGGTTGCTGGCACCTGTTCCATTTAAAAAAAGGAAAAAAGGAGCTGATCTTGAGAAAGTTTACTCAGCAACCACTGGCTCTACCACATCTGCAACATGAACGGCTGATGATAATAATTAGCGAGCAGGATTTGATGGTGTGGTGCTGCAGCTCGTTAACGAGGCTGCTGGGATGTGAAATGGGCTGGGCTATGCATCGCTAATGAGGCAGTGGGGAAAGACTTCTGACCCAAGGGCCCATCAAACAAGACTGTTGGGAGAGGGTGGGAGGCAGCAGAACTACAGGAAACAGAGCTGCAATTAAGAGCAGGCAGACAAAGAGAGAATCAAATCAAAGACGAATGTGGTTAGGGGCTGGGGAGTGCACTGGCTCCAGCCTCAGAAAATCTGGGTTATTATAGCTCCCTAAATGCCTATGGGGGAGGATGAAGGGTATATCTGTAATGTGATGGTGGTGAAGGCTTGGAACCATATTGAGGACCAAACAAAGGACCCCTTCCTCCCCCCACAGCTTAGCTCTTTGCTAATAAAATGGTAGCCACTGCCAATCTTGGATGTCACATCTTTTCTCATCTTAAATTAAACGGCAGATATGCAAACTTCCCTTGAACCAGCATATCCGTACTAGAGCTTTTGTACAAAACGATTCAATGTGTAATAAATCCAAGCTGCATTGTCTTCTCTATGCACACTTTTTCTCTTTGTAGCATAAATCACTCTTAGTGTTCATGTGATGGTATGCCGAGGTACAGGTTTGTTATGCTTTTGAGCCAGCAAAAAGATGTGCACGATGCTTCCCTCTAGTGGATACGGACGGAGTTGCTCCAGTATGTGTCACTGCCCTTCAGCTTCTGGTGTGACAAACAATAACTCAAGGTGCCACCAGTAGTGAATGTAGAGCCGGCCTGGACTTCTATATAGGAGTCTTTAACACTTCAGCTAAACTTACTGACTTAAGAGAACTCCTTCCAACAGCTCAACTCAGTAGTAGCAAATTAGCCAACCCCTAGCTGGAGACGGCACTAGAAACTTAACATGACTTAGTAAAGAAAGTCAAATCATGTCACACTGTCCATAGGCTGGTGGCACCACAGAAGGTGAAGTGTTGCCATAACCTTTGCATGGCCTAACACTTTGCATGGAAACTCAGTGCCCACCATTTTGATGCAGGCTGCTCTACAAATCTTTAAGCATCCTGAGCTCCTGTGAGAAATTTCTCAAATTACTCGACAGGCTGCCCAGATTGGCATCAGGTTCTATGCTTCCTGGAATTTCCAACCCAAATGTGAACCAGCTTGTTACCCTGCAGGAGAATCTTGCCCTGGCAGAGATGCATAATAACATTCATGCTTTCCACTGCTCTGATGGACTCTGATGTAGTCTTATAAGATATTGCTTGGTTACTGTCCAATGAGTGGGGGGTGGGAACCGAGAAGATCCTTTTGCTCAATCCTGAAGGATATTCTGTGCTAAAATCCTTTATGCCTTTGTGCCTGTGTGGCTCAGATTTCAAATTCAGATTGGTTAAGCTTCCTTTCTGGTGCTTGCTTAAGGAAAACATTCCTGTTCCTCATTTTTTTACTTGGGATAATGCACATTTGCCATGGAACTTTGCTTTGGGGGATGGACTCTTCCAACTCAAGCAATTATGTAGCTGCCCTCAACTGGGCAGAGAACTTTTTAGAAACAACTTATTTTCTGTTATGTTTATGATGTATGTTTCCATGATCTGATTTCCTGATGCTGTAATTAATCTATGTTTGTCTACTGTATTAATATGGCTAAAGATCTGAACACCCCTATGTGCCAAATACTCTGCTGTTCTACACCTTCCTGATAATCAGATATTCTGGTTTTATATAAGAAATTGAGACATTCCTCAAATGGTTAGAAGGCTGAAAGAAACCGTGGAGGTAGCAGATGATTGAGGTTTGGGGAATTTAAAAATCTGAAACAGAGAATCTACTGTGGGCACAAATTTAAGAGGTTATAAAAACACACAACTTGAGTCTGGGTCTCCCACAGGAAGCAGAGGCTGAGGGAGGCTATATACACATTACTGGCCTAAAATGCAGCTAGGTTGGATGGAAGCTGGCTTGGGGAAAATCACAGTATTTCATAAGATGCAACAGAATAGTTATGTGTACACTGGTTCCCAAACCAGTGGTAGAAGCTGAGCATACTGGAAGCTGAGCAAATGGGAACATATACAGAACCAGAGAGTGATCTGCCTAAAGCTGCCATGTTAAATTTGATCCAGAGATTCAAATTAAACAGCAACATTAGATTGGTCCTCTTGTCTCACCTGATTTTGTCACGCTAAGAGGATTATGGGTTGAGGTGCGAATATGTGAACTAGAAATATCTGTAATTCTCATCTCTAGCCAGCACCCCTGGTTGTGTAGGGAACTAGAGTCAGATCAATATGCTTCAGCCTGGTGGTGCTGGTTTGTTAATAATCTGTCCACAGAAGAGTTGAAACTTGCTCTCAAGACTTTTACAACAAATGTTGCTAGTGGCATGGCCATCTGGCAATTTATTTTTAAAATTATTAATGCTATAGTAAACAATAACATATAAATAGCATGAAACATGTTAACCACAGTCTTAACATAGTGGCTGCATGGCAGGTATAAAAGGTAAAGGTAAAGGGATCCCTGACCATTAGGTCCAGTCGCAGACGACTCTGGGGTTGCGGCACTCATCTCGCTTTACTGGCCGAGGGAGCCGGCGTACAGCTTCCAGGTCATGTGGCCAGCATGACTAAGCGGCTTCTGGCGAACTAGAGCAGCGCAAGGAAATGCCGTTTACCTTCCCGCCGGAGCAGTCCCTATTTATCTACTTGCACTTTGATGTGCTTTCGAACTGCTAGGTTAGCAGGAGCAGGGACCGAGCAACAGGAGCTCACCCCGTCGCGGGGATTTGAACCGCCGACCTTCTGATCGGTAAGCCCTAGGCTCTGTGGTTTAACCCACAGTGCCACCTGCATGGCAGGTATACATAAGGGCTAATCTTTAATAAAACCAAAAATCACATTTCCCCCCCAAATAAAGTTATATTGAATAGGAATATGATTGCTTTGGTCTGCTCTGTTCATATAAAAATGAAATTTTGCCACACCGCAAAAAACCCCATTTTGTTATTTATATTTAATTAGAAGAATCTCATTTATAAGAAGATAGACTGACAAAAGGGGGGGCCAGTAAGAAAAAAGTGAAAGAGGTAAAAAAGTGTAGGAAATACATTATAATACAATAAGTATAAACAGATTTGATGTTCCTTGCAATATGGTCAACTGGTGTGTCAGCTTTTCAGATACTGCAATAACGAGAGGTTTTTATACCTAACACCGATAGTAAGACTTGTCACATCTTCCCACGTAGCAAGCAGCATAAATAATATCAATCATTCTGAGAGGATTTCAGAATATCCCCTGCAGTCATCAGAAGAAGGCCCAGACAAGGATCCCTCTCAATTTTATTTTTGGTAAGAATGCTTATCTATTCAATGACTATGTCTCAAAATTTTGCCAACACTGGGTACTTCCACCAAATGTGCCAATAAGTGCCTCTTTCCTGACAATTTTTCCATTCCATTCCATTGATGGTTTTGTTTTATTTTTGTATATGAGCTGGGGTCATGAGCAAGTAATACCAGCTGTGGACCAGTTTTAGGACCCCCCCCCCATAAAACTGGCTGAAACAGAAGTAAAAAGCTTGGTTTGGTTCCCCCAGCAACTTGCTCCATACAGCGTTTAATCCTGAGAAGGTAAACCTGTATTTTGCAAGGCTGCATAATCTCTGACACCAGAGAGGGAAGGCAGATCCTCCAAGTGTCCCTATTTTCCAGGGACAGTCCCAGATTTACAGAAGCCATCTGATTTGATCCCAGAATGTACTGTTTTTCCTTAGGGCATTGCTATTTTCATTGAAGAAATGGGAAGGTTGTGCTACTGCAATATTTCAGGCACACTTTGCCTCTTGTGCCCCAAGGACCGAAAATCCTGCTGACATTCCATATAGGAATATGCAGATAGCTGCCTAATACTGAGCCAGTATAAGGCAGCAGATCTCCAAGATGTCAGACATGGGACCTTTTCATCGCCAGCTGAACTTATCATTTCAACTGGCTGTGCCAGGCATTGTTGAAACCAGTACCTTTTGCATGCAGATTGAAAAGGCTACTCCACCTTCGGCTGCCTTTGTAATTTGCTTTGCCAAAATATTGCTCTCGATTGGACTCTTACAGCATATTCAGAGGCTTATTGTTTTTTGCTCGAAAACTCTTACCAAGATCTGGTTGTCATCTGTGATTAACTGATGAAGAGAACGGAACTTCTATAGGATTTATTCAAGAGTATGTGCAAGAGTCCAGAACTACTACTACAAGGTGATGTGCTGGGATGGGCAACCTGAAATTATCTCCCGTTGCACTTACTATACTGGAAAGGAGTGGTGGAAGACGGTGTTCTGTGGCAATGTTTTTTGTGAACCAACAGTCCAGGAGCAGTGGGTTCATGATCCATGCTTTAAAAAAATCTCGAATCTCCTGCTCCTTCTTTCGCTTTGTTAACCCTCCTCTCCAGTGAGAACAGCTAGGAAAGCAAATCCCATTAAGGTTTTGTTAAGCTATATAAGCCCTTGTGTGTGGATGTCGTGGCCGGGGCAAAAGCAGCCTTTGCCACCCCTGCCACCCTGCCCCATTTTGTGGTCTACACCATGCTGGGTAGTAATTAAACTCAGCAAAGCTGTTTCAATGAAATAAATAAATTCCAGCAGCACTCACAGGCAGCTCTCCTAAACTCCAGGGTAAAGCTGAGATCTGCTCAGCCACATTTCCCCAGCAAATAGGATCGAGACAAATCCACTTAGCAGCCGAGAAAGCAAAGCCTTCGGGCTGGCTGGGGTCTGTGTTGCCATTGCAGCTATGCATTGCTCCGCACACACAGACCCTCCAGTACTGGCAAAGGCTCCTTTGATGTCTCACTGCCGCCCCGCCCCTCCTCAGCTCTTCATTAGAGCATTAGCAACACTCTGTGTGCCTGACCTTTCCTCTCGCAAAGGATTCAAGGAGCTCATTTGATTTAAAGGGGCGAAGAAAAAGAAGCCCTAGCAACAAAGAGCATTCCACCGTAGCACCTTTACGGCGCAGCATCTACCACTGTGGACAAACATGCTGAGAGTTGCCAGCTGTCTCTTGATTTTCTTTTCTTTTTTCTTTTTTTTAACTTTTCAAAATGTCCCTTGCTGCAAAATGCTCACGACCCGGGGAGGAGGGGTGGGGGAAGCACAGAGAAGGCGTCTGAATCATACATTCCCTGGAGTCAGCTTGCAGGGATTGGGATCCATTAATGCCTTAAATAAAACACAATAACGCAAAGTAAATTAAAGTCTCAAATTCAGGCTCCAAATACGCGCACGTGCTGTTCAACTTACTACACCCCTTTTCTGTTCTACTAGCGTGCAATATGAAATTTTGATTGTTGTTGTTTGTTTCGGCTTTTGAAAGGGGAGACTGCTGTTGTGCTGAGAACATCCTACAGAATATACCCGTAATGAAACACCAGTCTGAAGGGGGAACTTGGTAAAAACAGGTCAAAATATCACAAGAATGCAGAATTCTTAGTTCAAAAGAAGAAGAAGAAAAGGACTGAAATATTATGAGGTTGCTGGCAGCGTAGCAATACATAAAACTTATTGGTGGACACATGATTCCTTCAAAAACACGACTGTTTAAACTAGCCACCACCATGTTTAACTCAGTATTTTACGGGAATTTTGGTGCTTTCTTTTTCAAATTTCAGCACCGATGTCTATTTTCAGCACTATTTTCAGCAAGTTTCTCAGACTTTGGTTTTGACGAGCATCTAAGGATAAGGGGGCTGCACAGCTGTGAGACATGTAGCCCACCAGGAACACCAGCAATCAGTGTTTGTGTTGATTTGGCATCTTGATAATATATATTTCTTCACGCAAGAGGCAGTGATGGCCACCAAGCTGGATGGCTTTGAAAGAGGACTGGACGGATCCACGGAGGATAAGGCTGCTAGCTGGGTGGCCCAATACATTTTGGCACCTGAGACAAACCACAAAATGGCACCTCCTCCACCAGGGAATGTGGGATGAGTGAAGACCTACCTCAAGGAACAAGGTGGGGGTCGGTATCAAATCAGCCTTACCTGATGGTTGAGGTGGGAATCAAAGGCCAAGGGGGGGGTCCACTCTGAATCACACCGGTTGAGTGGAGACCCCAGGAGACCCCAGAGGGCAGCCTCCATTATTTCCTCTCTAGTAGTGGGAGGAGAACAAGCAGTGCCTCCTATTCCCCAAGAGGCCATTGTAGAGGCAGCACTGGAGGGCTGCTGAGGAAAAGGCAGACCCAGCTTCCAAGGAATGTGCTGCAGTCGTTGTTGCCACTATGGCAGCAGCAGCAGCAGCGGGCAATGCATTCCTTGGTGGCTGGATCTGCTGCCCCTGTGGGTCCTGCTACCTGCCATGGTTGCCTCAACTTGCCTTGTGGGTGCGTCAACCCTGGCTGCTAGCCCTGATGGCTATGCTGTGACTTCCAGAGGCAGTAATTCTTCTGAATACCAGTTGCTGGAAACTGTGGGAGGACAGAGTGCTCTTGTGCTCAGGGACTTCTTGCAGATTTCCCAAAGGCATCTGGTTGGCCCCTATGAGATGATGATGATGATGCTGGACTAGTGGGTCCATTGACCTAATAAGGCAGGCACTTCTTCTGATCTTATGGAAGGGAACTTGCAAATGCTAAGGCTCCTAGGGACCTACAAAGAATTCATTGGTGTGAGTTCTGCAGCTGTGTGTTAAGGCGTTGCTCTTGGGAACAGGGGTCCTAAGTTCTAGTTCCTTTCCCCTCCCAAATTACTGTTGCTGGCAGAAAAGCCAAAATATAAGTGCATTTCCCAGGCCTGGGACTCAATCCCACCTCCTATTTCCTATTCCATTGCTTGTCCCCACTGAGTTACCTAGGCTCTCTATTGTGCAAGGAGCAAGGAGCTCTATCAGCGCACATGCGCACCCCTTCTGTCCTTGGCAAAGAGATGTTGGCCACCCAGGGCAGTAGAGAAGCGGCCCAGGGGGCATGCTGATAGGCTCTTAGCCACTCTGACCCAGAGTGGAGAGAGGCACAATTTTTGTGAGCCCCACCCCTCTTGGGCCTGCTTCAATGACATGCTTTAGCTTAAGATGGTGTTGGAGCTGTAGCTCATACTTAGCAGTTGTTCTCACATTTCGGGCTTGGGGATGAGATGAAGAAGTAAGAGTGAAAAGACAAGAAAAAGAAAAAAGAAAGAAAGAGGTGTGTGCCCACACGGGTAAGAACATTAAATATGGCTATGCCTGTCAGGGCACAGTGGGAGTGTTTCACAGAGTTCTCTATAGCAAACTTACAGGAAAACTCTGAGAGCTTCAGCTCCTATCATGTGCCTATCTAGCAAACATTGAATTTTTTTGTTTGACTGCCCTTTGAATATTCCACACCCTTGGCAGGGGCCAACCTGCCCAACCCCTATGTATGCTCCTGGATTTACCAGCCATATTTCAAAGCTGTTTGCTGTGCCCTTGCAATGTGGCACCACACCAACACTCTCCCCTTACTACCTTCGCACAAACACCCAGTGCCAAAGTGTTGTGTGCAGTACCCTAAGCTACGTCTGTGCAGATTCCTTGTTACTACAGCAGGACTCCAACCTTTCTCCTGGGTCAACTACAGGTTCCACATACAAATCCTCCTGCCCGTGACCAGGCACACGGACTGTTCCCGGCAGCCTGGAGGGGGCATTGGGTGAATTCTCTTACATCATCCTGACCGCCTGGCCATAGCCACATGCTGGCTGGGTGGTGCCTTGCTCGCACGGCCAATATGGTGAAATTAAAGCAGCGAGTGCTACTGCTGTTGGTGGGTGGCAGCAGAGTTGCCAGGGAGATAGTGAGAGTAACTGTCGGTTTCGCTACGCGAGTTTTTGTTTCTCCTGTCCTCGTGGTTTTGATTTTTGCTGCTGGGAGAGCAGGTCACATGAGCGGACAGGAGACGGTTAATGGAGTTGAAGGGCTGCTTGAAACTTCTTTAATAGTCAGTGGCAAAGTTGTCAAGTCGTGCCCCCCCCCCCCAAGAAAATTACAGGTAAACGGCCCAAAATGACAAAGAAGCAGCTGGAGATTCCTCCAGAAGGTGAGAGCTATCTTGGCAAAAAGTGTACAGTATAGCTTTCTCTCCCTCTGCACCCCCACTCGCAGCTAAGGGTGATGTAAGCAAGATCAGTGTCTGTGAGAGAAACTAAGAATGCAGTTTTGAAGAGGTCTCTGAGAAAGAAGCAAGAGGGCTAGATTTGAGCCCTGGTTTTCAAAGCTCTCTCTCTCTGGAGTTCTGATTTGGGACTGTGGATTGTGCTGCTGGAGTGTTTGCTACCATCTAAGCTCAATGTGGCATATTTGTAAATAAATATTACAAAACACCACCCCATAAATCTCCAGTGATCTTTTCATCCGAAGGAAACCAAACCTGTGTGTATGTACTATACTGAAGGTAAGTACTGTGCCCCCTGAAATTGGGGGAAAGGGGGGGTGCATGTAACAATATACTGTTATGCTCGCCCTACCCCAATTCTCTGAGGCTGAGTGGTGAGAATACCAGGGGTGCTGTGTGCACTCAGGCTCTGTTTCCTTAGGAACTAGAGACTTCAGGAGTTTTGTAGCATTTGCACTGATTTACAAATAAACAAGATGATGATAGGTGGGTGTTCACAGCATGAGAGACCACAACGGGTGCCCCTAAATTCACTGTTCACCATCCAATTCCTGCCAGCGCCATCACAATTTCCTACAGAGAGCAGATCAGCCCTCTGCCGTTCGTTCCTCAGGATCAACTTGGTCTAACTCCAGAGCTGCAGATTTTGTATGCACGCACGCACGGACACACTCACACACCCTGGCCAGGAAAAGGACAAAGGGGCGAGTCATCTTCCCATCTTTCTGGCCCATACACAAATGTAGCAGACAAGCCTCAGGCAAAGATCTTGCTAAACCAGTTCCTTATACTCTTGTTAATCTTGGATCTTTTACAGCCAGAGTCACTAGATTGGAAGGGATCCTGTGAGGACAATTATACCAACCCCGCAACAATACTTCACTGGTGCGGTGCCAATACAGTGGATGCCTGGAATTGGGGGTGTCACAGGATTAATTTAAAATCAGAAGCAGAAAAGTGATAGTCCCCAACCACTTTCCTCAGTGATGTTTAAAAAAAAAAAACATTGGAAAGGCATTGTTCATAAAATCTGGGTATTTGGCCAGATGTTCTGCAGTCTTTATAGGTCAGTTCCAAATCATTCTTTCTCAACTTTTATTTGTGGTTAAAAGTATAAGCACCAAAGCTTTTTCAGATTTTGCAAGGAAGACACTCTTCCAATTCCTCCCACTGGGGCTTGTACAGATAAGGGTTTTTGTTTATGGAAACATTAATATGCCCTGCGTGCTAAAATGATGTCTGCGTCCTGCTTGCCTGTTTCCAATTTTGTGCAATCACATGGCTGCACAAACACCAATTATTGCTAGCTGAGCTACACTGGTACTGAACTGCTTCCTTATTTTACCGTATTTTATCTGATTACAGCAAATAGGAAAAGGCTTGATGGCCTAGCTTCGTCCTGCCCCTGGGGACAGCAGTTGTATAATAGCTGTTTGGCTCAGGAAATATGCTTGCAGGTGAACATGAAATATTTCCCCACCAATGAAAATGGTGGCAGCTGCCAGCGAAGTACACTGGGCTGTGCCTTGTATCCTAAATGCAAGTCATTTAAGGAAAAATCAGCACCTTGAATTTAGGTCAAAATATCAGGATTGCTGTGAGATATGGTTTCTGTGGTCAAATGCAGCTATTTATTTATTTAGAAATTTCATAAACCAACTGATTAAGGGAAAAAATTATCCAAGTGGTGCAGAGAGAGAAAAATATGGCTAAAATCCACAAACCAATCAAAAAGCAAGGATGCATAAATTCATCATCACTGAAAACAAAGATAAAATTAATAACCCTTTGGACCACTTGCGATCTATTTACTTTCCAAGCTGTTATCAAGGGCAGCCCCACATGCAAGGCACAACGCTAGTCAGGCCAAGCAATTACCCAAGCACGCAAGGCAGCAGCCAAGTCCCGAGTCTCTGTGGCAGAAGATTAAAAAGACCAGTTTAATTTCAAATTCTCTCCCGAAAGGACACTTTTAAATGCCTCGGCTGGAAACACTTGTGTGACTCCCCTTACTGCTGGCGCTGGCGTCCTTCCTGCGTTCCAAAAAGAACAGAGATCAGAGCCACCGTGGAATTTTAGGAACTCTTTGGCTGAGAGGTGTGGGGAGAGCAAGAAGGGGCAGGGGGAGATGGCTCTGCTTTGAAGTAATTTAATGAGCAAGGCCAACTAATTGCTTTCTAATTAAGTCTCCCCCCCCCCTTTTCCTCTTTTGCTTGGGCAGAAGACACCCTTTGATTTCCTTTGGAGTAAGTAATGTGGGAGCAGAGATACACAATCCCAGTGCTGCCCTCCCTTCAAGGGCAGCTCCAGGATGAAATCTAAAAAAATTAATGGAGTGATTGACTCTGGAAACGTTTGGGGCAGGGAAAAGACTTATTTCCAATGTAGATTGTGTGGGTGGGTGGGTTTTGGTGGAATAAAGCACGGGCCATGCTAATGTGGGAGGTCGAGGGAAGCTGACACCAGACATTTAAGTGCAGAAGGCCAAAACAATGCATTAAGCAAAAGTGATTGTGTAACTATGGTTAAAATAAGCATAGGACAAAATATGTTGATCTGGATAAAAAAGGGACTGCACAAATTTGCAGACCTGCATAACGTACGGTGCACATGCTGTTCCTGGACTATTTGTGGCCCGCCAGGGGAATTCCAGATACTCAGTATTTGCAGTATTTTCTCACCTCATTGTGAGAACATCGCTGTGAGCCAACAAAGTCTATGAAAAGCAGGAATAAGGTTGGGAGGCTACTTGAAACACTATGTCCATGTTACTCTCCTCCTCCTGCGTACCAGATTTTCCAGTCTCCTGCAACCAGCCATGCTGCACAACCTGACTACATTTAAGACCTGCTGAGGGCCAAACTAGGTAATAAATTAGTTCCATATTTGTACCCTGACAGGTACTGTTTGTTTCTTAACACAAATTGCCAGCTATCCCATTCTAGAAAGGGTGGGCCAAATGACATGTGCCAAGGCAAGTCATGTATGCTGAAACATATAGAACTGCCCCAATTACACAGAAATAGGTGGGGATCTGAGCAGGGCCAGACTTACTATTAGGTGGAATGAGCCAACCACTTCAGGTACCAAATTCTGGGAAGCAGCATTCCCTTCTATTGGAAGATGAGGCTTTCTGTGCCACACAGAGTGTCCCACACCGCCTTCTACCTTCAGGAAGCTTGGGGGTTGCCATCTTATTGCCAGTGCGAGGCGAGTCAACTTCTGCATGTGGAATTGGGTGGGTGGCCAGCGTCCTGTCCTTTGCATTGGTCTGGCCCTGGGTTTGACTAGCAGAAGGTGTGCATGGATGAGAAACACAGAATCTTCTCCCTGCCTGTCACTTAATTCACCTTGTTTCTCACCCTAAGTGACTTGTTTTCTTCACTAAAATCCTGATACTAGAACTTCTGCAGGAGAGGGATTGTGGAGAATCAAGTTTGTCAGGTTTTCTGGGCATCTTAGAGTTAATGATGCAAGAGGCGTTCTGATCCTGGGAGTTTAGCCTTGCCCACTGTAATACGGGCACTTTTCCTTTGTCTAGAAAAGGGGAGGTTTGGTTTCACTTTCCCCTTCTCTGCATTCATTCTGCCTTATTGCTTTGTGTTACTGCTGTATGTTAGTTTGCTGCAAGCATGCAGCTCAAGTCTGGAGGACTTGTGTGTGTGTGCTACTAAATAAAGTCTAGTTTAGTTTAGTAGCACTGGCGTCTGTCAAGTTATTTCACGACGCCACGGAGAAGCAGACCTAAAAAGCCATCGTGACGCTGTGCTTAACTCTGCAACTGGAGAACGCTAAGGGCGAAGCAGAAGTGTGCCTGGGCGCCATTGATGTCGGAGACGATCGTAAAGGTGATTGATTGCAGTGCCGGCCAGCAGCACTACTTGGGTCAAAGTTTTTATGACCCAATATCAACACTATCCAAAACAGGTTATGGGTGGCTTAATGGCTTAATTGCTTTATTGCCAAGAAGCTACGCTTTGATGGCGAGGCGTCCTGAGGAGATTGATTGCCAGGACGGGAGGTCTGCATGTCTGCGGGGCCGGCAGCCGATAGCCCAGCTGGAGGACTGTTTTGTGCCATGCTTTTGAGGCACAAAGCAGGGAAACCTCGCTGGTGAAGAGAAGCCGTTTTCCGGAGCTGGGAGCTGAGAGGCGAGTGCTGAGTTTGCAGCCACGTGAGTTACCTCAAGCCCCAGGGGGGAGATGGCGCAGTCCCATGAGAGTTTCGTGCCACCTTTTCCAAGGTTGGATGGGAGAAACTGGCAAGATTGGGCCAAGAAAATGGAGATATTTCTGATTGCTAAAGATCTTTGGACTTGTACTCAGAGCCCACCAGTTCAAGCCCCTGCTGCTGAAGCTGCTGCAGCACTTAAGAAAGACCAGAGGGCTACTGCTCACATAGTCATGGGCATAGAGGAAGAGCTGATGGTGCACATAGACGCTGCCACTAACGCCCACCAAATTTGGGAGTGTCTTAAGCGTGTGTTTCAAAGAACGTCAGCTGGTGCCAAACTTCATACAACTAGACAGCTGTTTGAGTTACGTTTGCAAGAAGGAGGCTGTGTGCGTCAACATGTGGCCAAAATGCTGGCACTCTTCAACAAGTTGAGACAGCTGAATGTTCCTTTTTCAGAGGAACAAAAGGTCTATATCCTTTTGAGCTCACTAGACCCCAGTTATGAGACTCTTTCCCTAACGCTGGAGTCCATGCCTGCAAGCCAGTTGAATCTGGACTATGTTACTGGGAGGCTGCAGGACGAACAGGACCGGAGGCAGAGAGAGAAAGGGAAAGCTGTTAAGGGGGGTTGCTTTTTGCCTAAGCCCAGGAGTGGAGAAAACGCTGAGAGCTCTGTTAAAGCTTTTGCAGCTAAGCGCTGTTATCTATGCAATTCTGATAACCATCTTCAGGCAGACTGCGATCAGGCTGACTTCAAAGATGGTTTCCATGGCAACCGGGAGATGAAAGGAAGACCACGTCGTGGGAGAAGAGGACCTTCCAGAGCAAGCAGAGGAGGGGCTGGAGCCCACTGCAAAGCAGCTGCATATGCTTTGGTTGGAAAGACAGTTGCTACCCCCAAGCTGCGTTGGCTTATAGACAGTGGTGCGGGGAGACATCTAGCGCCACCTAGCAGCCAGTTGCGGAACTGCAGGCCGATCCAAGATGCAACTGCAGTCACTCTGGCTGATTCAACCACAAGACCTGTTACCAAAACTGGTGTTATGTTCATGCCTTGTCTTAATGATGATATTGATGTGTATGTTTTAGATGGTATGAAATTTGGTTTACTTTCTGTTTCAGCTTTAGATAATGCAGGTTATCTGGTCAGTTTTGGGAACCAGGTATGCACCATCTCCAAAGATGGGAAACAATTGGTCCAGGTGAAAGGCCATGATGGGGTGTATATGCTGGAAACTGACAACAGCGCCACAGAGAGGGCGCAGGGTGCTGAAACAAGTAATGGCATCTCTGAGGAGACTCAAGCTCAGTATGCCAACTTACCCACGCATGATCAGTGTTTGCATTTATGGCATCGCAGATTCTCGCACGTGAATTGGAAATACGTGCGCAAGCAGGTAGAGTGCACTGATGGTTGTAAAATGAAGGAGTGCTCCAAGTTTCTAGACTGTAGAGCTTGTAAAAGAGCCAAAGTGCATTCTTGCAGCTACCCATCATCTGATAGGGTGACCAAGCAAGCTTTCGAGCTTGTGCATGCGGATCTCTGTGGTCCAATGGGGGTGCCAAGCATGGGTAATTCTCGTTATGTTCTTTGTCTCACTGATGATTTTAGTCGAGCAGGATGGATTTTCACGCTCAAAGACAAGGGGCAAACAGCGAAGGAGATTATAGAATGGGTGAAAGCAGTAGAGGTGGAATTTGGAACCCGCGTGAAAGCGTTTCAGACAGACCGAGGCACAGAATTTACTGCATCTAAGCTGCAGGATTTCTTTCGTGCCAAAGGTATCAAGCATAGAAAAACTGCTCCTTATTCTCCTCAAGAGAATGGTGTTTCTGAGAGGAGGAATAGAACAATGCAGGAGGCAGTAGATGCTCTCTTGTTTGACTCAGGCTTGCCAAGATGCTATTGGGCTGAAGCCTGGAGAACTGTCTGCCACACTCTTAACAGGACATACAGTTCCGTGATAGGGACCACGCCCTACTTTCTACTTTATGGAAAGAAGCCCAAGGTCCACTATTTTCGGACTTTCGGGGCAGAAGCTTGGGTTCTTATCCCCAGACATTTACGTAGAAAGGGCAGTCCAAGATCACAAAAGTTGATTTTCTGTGGCTACGAGACAGGTTCGAAAGCCTGGAGATTTGCTTTCCCAAATGGCGATCGTTCACGAGTCATAATCAGCAGGAGCGCTGAGTTTTGTGAGCAGCAAGGCTGGAAAAGGATTCACGGAAATCCTGAGGTGCTCACAGATCCGTTCAGCGATCTTGACTATGAAGATCAGCCAGTTACACCTGCTAGTGGTGCAGAAGGTGGTCAACCTGCTGGTGTTTCGGGCCGCATTCCCAAACACGACCAGGGTGCAGTGTCAGAGGGGGCAATCCCAAAGAGACAGGTGAAGACAGAACCAAGGAGTGCACCCACATCTCCAGAAGTAGCTAGGAGAGGCAAGCGAGGTAGGTCTCCAAGGTCTCCAACAGGGAAACCCAGTCCAGGGGGACATAGCAAGCGCAGTAGGTCGCTTGATGGTTCACCAGACGCCAGGGACTCCCAGGCTGAGTCTAGCACGTCTGGGTCAGGGGGCGAGTCACCGGTGGTGCCACGGCGTTCCAAGCGCACTACAAAGGGGAAACCTCCTGACAGGTTCCAAGCCACTAATGTTTGGGCTGGTTTTGCTCACTGCGAACCGGAAAGTTTCGCTGAGGTGCAGAGATTACCTCAAGCAGAATCCAGCAAGTGGCAACAAGCAATGGAGAAAGAACTTAGTGCCATGAAATCTCTTGGAGTTTTCACGCTGACAACTCTGCCAGCTGGACAGCAAGCTGTGAGCTGTCGCTGGGTCTATAGATTGAAACCCACTGCAAGTGGAGAGCCACAATATAAGGCTAGATTGGTGGCAAGAGGTTTCAGTCAGAGGCCAGGAGTGCATTACTCACAAGTCTATGCACCCACGTCCCGTAGTGAAACAATGAGACTGCTTCTTGCTGTAGCAGCGCAAAGAGGCGCAGAAGCTGCTCATTTTGACATTGATGTCGCCTACTTAAACGCACCGCTGCAGGAGGAAATCTATATGCTACCTCCTCCAGGTTTTGAGGGCGACAGGCCAGGTCTAGTATGGAGGCTACACCGCTCCATTTATGGTCTCAAACAGTCCGCGAGAAACTGGAATCAGTGTCTCGACCAGGCGCTGGAGAAGCTAGGCTTTAGGAAAAGCCATGCGGACAACTGTTTGTACATAAAAGGGAAAGGTCAGCAACAAGAATTGGCCCTGATCTTTGTCGACGACATTGTTCTAGTGGCCAACACAAACAAACAGGTGCAGGAGTTTGCAAGTAAGCTGAGGCAGCACTTCAAACTCAAGGAGTTGGGTCCTGTGAACATGTATCTAGGGGTTCAGATTCACAGAGACCAAGATGGCAGTTTTGTGTTGAACCAGAGCGCAAAGATTGATCAGTTACTCAGGAAATTCAATATGGCAGACTGCAAAGGTGCAAGGACACCAATGGAAACGAGTTTTGTAACTGATAACCAATCTGTTGAAAAAAGAGAGTTTGAGAACCAAGAGGTATATCAATCTGCTCTGGGAAGCCTGCTCTATCTCTCGCAGTGGAGCAGGCCCGATATTGCATTTGCAGTTAATCTGCTGAGCCAAGAGGCAGCAAAGCCCAGTGTGATGGCATGGAATGGGGTCAAAAGAGTTCTTAGATATTTGCAAGAGACCAAAGAGTTTAGCCTCACACTGACAGCCCAAGGTGATGAACAGCTTCAATGTTTGGTGGATGCTGATTGGGCTTGCGGCTCAGACAGAAAGTCAATTTCTGGAATGGTGGTAAAATTTGGAGGTTCGGTAATTGGCTGGAGGTCAAAAAAGCAGAGTTTAATTGCTCTGTCGTCAACTGAGGCAGAGTTCAGTGCTCTTTCAGAAATGTGTCGAGAGCTTGAATTCTACAGGTGCCTAGTGCAGGAAGTGTGTGAGAAGTGTTACCTACCCATCACCATATGGGAGGATAACCAGCCATGCCTGAAGTTGGCGGAATCTGGTCAATTCAACGCACGAACCAAACACCTGGATATTCGGTTCAAAAATGTGCATGAGAGCGTTAGGACAAATGTGGTCAAGCTGAAATATTGTCCTAGCGAAATGAATCTTGCCGATGGATTCACAAAGCCCTTGAGTTTCCAGAAACACGAAGTTTTCTGTGATGGGTTAAATGTTGAATGAAATGTATATATGTCTACCCAGGATTGCGAACGAGAGGGGGTGTCAGGTTTTCTGGGCATCTTAGAGTTAATGATGCAAGAGGCGTTCTGATCCTGGGAGTTTAGCCTTGCCCACTGTAATACGGGCACTTTTCCTTTGTCTAGAAAAGGGGAGGTTTGGTTTCACTTTCCCCTTCTCTGCATTCATTCTGCCTTATTGCTTTGTGTTACTGCTGTATGTTAGTTTGCTGCAAGCATGCAGCTCAAGTCTGGAGGACTTGTGTGTGTGTGCTACTAAAGAAAGTCTAGTTTAGTTTAGTAGCACTGGCGTCTGTCAAGTTATTTCACGACGCCACGGAGAAGCAGACCTAAAAAGCCATCGTGACGCTGTGCTTAACTCTGCAACTGGAGAACGCTAAGGGCGAAGCAGAAGTGTGCCTGGGCGCCATTGATGTCGGAGACGATCGTAAAGGTGATTGATTGCAGTGCCGGCCAGCAGCACTACTTGGGTCAAAGTTTTTATGACCCAATATCAACACTATCCAAAACAAAGTTGCATGTGGAGGGCAGGGTTCAGTGCCGTCTTGTCCTCATGCCTCCTTTTTTTGCTATTCAAATTGTATCCAACCTTTATTTCCGCATGACTGGAGCAATTCCATGCTTGGATCACATGGAACTGCCATCATCATGTCTAGTTCGGCCCTCAGGAGCTGTGTCATTAGGAGCTCTCATGAGAGAGCTGTGATCACCCTGCCATAAACAACCTCCACTCCTGGGAAAGAGGTTTTGGTTACTTTTCCAGACCACAGTGGTTGGGCTCAGCCCTAGGCTAAAGGGTGAAACAAGAGCCGATGGTGCCAGCTATTCCGACAGAAGGGAAATCCCTGCCTTGTGTGCACTTCTTGTGTTACTCAAATTGGCTGAGCCAAAGAAGGGAGAGGGGGAGGGAGAAGAATAAACCAAAGCTTGTCTGAGTTCAGTCTGGCCTCTAGTACTCCCATTGTGAAAGCTTCACTTTAGACATGCCGTGGCATGAAGCTCTCAATTCTCCAGAATTGCCAAAGAAAAGAACCCCATAGTTCTACGGAAATTTCACAACTTCTCTGCGTCAAGTGGGGTGGGGGGTAGGGAGAAGCGCATGACTGCATAACAAGAACAAAAAAATAAAATAAAATCTATATCTAATCAACTTTGCTATCTTCCCTTTTAGAGAAATAACAGAACAGCAGCTCTGTCGTAGTGAAGTGCAGAAGCTTCTGTTCAGCATGTAGTCAAAAGGATGGCAGTACTTGGCTGAAAATGCACTTTCAGGGTTGGCTCCACATTTGAGAGGCTCTTAGGCAGTGAACTCTGGTAGCCACCCTCCTTTGTTGGTAGACCCCTTTAGGTTTTCCCAGTGGCAGCAGGCGGCAGTGCTCTGGGAAGACCAACAACCAGAAGTTACCGTAGGCCCCCGGCTCTCCAGTTAACATGGCAAACCCACAGTCTTCTTGGGTTGGCTAAAGAAGCCAGGAATCCAACTATAGGCAGATTTGTCTGCTGGCTTGAATCACTGCCAGCTTTTCTTTCAGGAAACAAAAGAGGTACCATGTTGCAAATGCTTCTCATAGCATTTCCCTGTGCTCATTTGCTTTCATCTGATTGGATCTTGAATGGATATTATGAAGGAGGACATAGTTTTTCATCTTCCTTGAGAAGAGGATGGAGCCTTGTTATTACAATAATTAAGACAATTTTAGCAGGAAAATTCTGGACAAGGAAAAAAAATTGTATCCAAATGTTGGCTTAGGTGCATATAAATACATTTGGATGCTGGAAGCAGATTTTTAAAAGAATGTATTTTGGCTGGACCCAGCTGAAAGGATTCTGCCTTTGAAAGACCTTGGGAATGCAGGAGGAAAACTGCAGCTTTCGGTGGTATGAAACAAATTGTAACTATGTAAGCCAGTCCTACTGCTGGTCTGTGAAGTGATGTTCTTCCCTCTCCCCTTCCACACAGGAATCGTGCATTGGATTGTTGGTGCTCCACAAAGGAACAGAATGAGGCTGCTGAGATTAAGAAAGTTTGGTAGGAGGGGAGTGGGAGATGGGGGGAAATCATCATCATCATCATCATCATCATCATCAAGGACTGAATTTTTGTGTAACAGACCTGTAAACTCAGTTCTGGCACTGAAAGCAAATTTATGGGCTGAGCATATGCCTGAAACCTGCAACAGCAAGAGCACTAAACTGTTGCAACAACTTGACACCACTAGATGTGTATTTGTCTTGACTCGGAGACACATATTGCAACTTGGAGGACAATCAGAGCTCAGTACTTTGCATGCATGCAGTTGTAGGGTTCCAGTTGGAATTCTCCTCCACCTTGCTGTAAGAACTTTAAGGAACTCTGATTAGACACAGGCACACACATCCCAATAATCCTGGGAACTGTAATTTGTTATGAGTGCTGGGAATTGTAACTGTGTGGTGGGCAAACTACAGTTCCCAGAATTATTGTGGTAGTGGGGGGGGAGAGAAATGGGTTTTAAATGTATGGTATATATTCAGTTGATGAGATATACTTTATTACTAACCACAGTAAGCACAAGGTGTGAAGCTGAAGTGACATTGTCCATTTCTGACAACCATCACTGACCCAAGGGCGCTCTGCTAAGATATCGGCCTTAGCGTCTACTTTCTCAGCTTTATGGAGCTTGAGTCAACATGCCTAAGCTCTGACAGAGTTTTTCCTAAATAACTAATATATAAGGTAAACCTTTAAAATGGCTGTGCACTTGTGGTGAAGAACAAAGATGATGTATGTCAAATTTGATCTGAATCTGTTGGCAGTAGTAATGATCACAAAATTACAATGGGCTGGAAGTGATACCCGTTTGCCCTTAACTGGTTCAGGGCAAGGAAATGATCCAGAATAAGCAAACTGTAGGCAAAAGCAGATCCATTTCTGTTGATTGCAAATGGATGCTGGCATAGTGTTCATGCTGTATTTCTGCATCCAGCACTTAGTATCATAAACAGAGTTCCTGTTACTGGATCAGGGCCACAGGCCCAGCACTGAGTAAAAGTTCTTGGCCCTGTCTGTTTTGAACAGTAGCAGTTACCTGTTAGGAAGGAAGGAAGGAAGGAAGGAAGGAAGGAAGGAAGGAAGGAAGGAAGGAAGGAAGGAATCCAGGCTCCCCCTCCAACAGGTGAATTGCTCTGACAAAAGTAACAGCAGCAACCTTCTTTGGTTTTGTGGGTTCATGCATGTAGATTTTTATACAGAGCAGTGTGAGCTAGAACTGTCTATATCAATGCTTGATGGACAATACAGATGCATTTTTAGGAGATGGTTACCAGTAATGCATACAAGGTAAGTGGCAAACTGTCTCTTCTCATCATATTTTATGTGGGGATGTCATTAATCATACTGGGTCTAAGTTCCCTGTTTGTAAATTGGAGAATTATTTTTGGCATCTCTCAGGAGGCAGAACACATAAGATAGATGAAGGCGAGGGTGCTTAGGAGGCCTGCTGCTTATAGGTCTACAGTAATAGAAAGTATCATTAAGCATTATTATTAGCCATTATTTTTATAGCATTCTTTTTAAAACGCATGCATTTTACAAGGGCTTTGGAATCAAGTAGCTGAGATTCTTTTGCTGATCGCTGAAAAGTCAAAGTCTCCCCTTCTGAGTTCTGCTTCTTTTAACTTTCACAGTTTCAAGTATTTGGCCTGCTGCTTCCAACAAATAATTCCAGTAAAATCTAAATCTAAACACAGAAACTTATTTATATATAGGACCAAGGAGAAGAGGAGGAGGAGGAGGAGGAGGAGGAGGAGGAGGAGGAGGAGGAGGAGGACGAGGATGAGAATTAAAAAAAAAACACCCCGCAAGAACTAAGAGGGGCTTCCAACTTGTCAAACTAAAAAAGGCCCCAGAGATTTTTCTATGCCCATATAAAGCCAAAAAGGACTCGTTTGCAGTTAAAACCCTACCAGGCAGCTCAGCCAAAAAATTACAATAACACTTTCTTTCTAGGCCAGTATCACAGGGACTTGGCAGCCACTTGGGCTTCTGGCCTGGAGTAACACACACGGTCTGAGCTTATATCCTTTTCAGTGCTTGAGGCAGCAGCACCATGTCTCCTGGTGTGTCCGGACTACTAAGAATAGGAAGAATGTGAACTGGAATTTGGACAGGGCTCTTTACAGTTTCCAGTCTCCTCCTTAATTTCTTCCAACGCTATAACCTCCTGGCTTTCTCCAGCACAACAACACTGATGTTCAGCTGCCCCGTTGGCTGTCACCGCCACCACTTATCAACATGCTCATGCACTAAGTTAGAGCGCCCACCATGTATACAGGCAAGTTGAAAAACACAACACTGGTCTTTAGCCAACAACTGCACGGTCCCGCCCCCAGCACAGAAGCTTCAGGCAGGGGAGTTACATTTAATGAATTAATTTTGCCTTTATTGGTTCTTTGTAGCACAGGAATTCTATTAAACTCAAATGGAACTGGAACGAGAGACATGCCTAGCCCCCACCTTGTTATTTTACTTTTGCCATCTCATTTCTTTGAAAGGGCAGGAATGATGCAATAAATGGAAAATGAATCAGTGCAGGAAAGAGTGGGGTAAATCTAAATAATAGGTAAATCAGCAGTCAAAGCTTGCCAAGACCACCTCCTTTGTTCTTAGAACACAAGCAAAAAGTTATCTAATCCACACCTGAAGGGAGCTATTTGGCACATTTTAAAAGAAATGATTGTCAATAGCGTCCAGTGCACTGGGACATGCTGCTGCTTTTCCTGGTGGCGAAGGAAAATAAAGGGAATTTATGCACTGCCTCCTACAATGGAATGCTCAGCACTTTCTTTTGCAGGGGGGAAATAAATACCTTGTTGGGAGTTTGACCAGAGAAATGGCCAGAGGAGAAGTGGTGGAACAGCCCTCCTTCTCCTGCCATTATTCTGCTTAAACCTGCAACTTCCCAAGTCTGTTTCCCCCCTGCTTCTTTTTCTTTTACAAAGGTGGAAGAAAGATGCATGTAATAGCATGTCACAACTAGTTTGGACCTTAAGGTAAGCTCCTCCATATACTAACCCACAACCACATCTCACGCATTAACCCTTGCTGTTCAGAATATATTTCCCTATGAATAGACGAGAGGTGGACCTACCCAGGCAATCTAAAAAACACAACAACAAAGCATTCTAGGAACAAACCTAGGAAGCTGCCTTATACCAAGCCAGACCATCTAGCTCAGTATTGTCTGCATTGATTTCAGGCAGGATTTAATTTAATCCTAATATCTGATGGAAGCCGCCCAGAGTGGCTGGGGAAACCCAGCCAGATGGGTGGGGTACAAATAATAAATTAATTATTATTATTATTATTATTATTATTATTATTATTATTATTATTCAGGCAGGACTCTCTTTCAACCCTACCTAGAGATGCTGGAGACCTGCTGCTTGCAAAGCAGATGCTCTATCACTGAGCTATAATTGTATAAGAAGTGAGCCAAGCTATGTGCTGTAAGGAAGGGCAATCCTCATTCCGCCCCCACCCCCAAAGAAAAACACAGAATTTCTACTACTGATTCTGTTATAGCCCCTCCCCATCTCATTTCATTAGCAGCATGAACTCTGTACAGGACAGGCCTAGATCTCATTTTGATTTATATGCCAAATCCACATTATTAGTTGGCTTGGGATGGGATGACTTTAATACAAGTCAGCATTAGAGTTGCACATTTTAACTGGCAGATCAATCAACTCAAGCTTTAGTTGATTAATCAGTGGGAGCTAACTTTTATCTAGTGGTTCTGAAAACTAAAGCTCTTTGGTTTATTTTTTATGTTACTTTTGTTTTGGTGTTTTATTGCAATTATGGGTTTAAAAACATTAAGACTGTATTTCCTTCTTAACAATGAGTGGTGATTTTTGTTTATTAGATTGTAAATTATCTTACGCTATATTACATCAAGTAGATTGTAATTTATCTTACATTACATTAAGTAAAATATACCTATACTGTGTTTTATGCAGCTTCACTTAAATGCAACTGATTAATTAATAAGCTAATCCATTAAAAGGCAGGTGATCAATAAATTAAAACACCTTCATCAAACTACATCCTTACTGCAGCCAGAGACTAAAAACCACTAGTGAGAGTGTTGCTGCCTCAATCACAACAGCCCTCGCTGATCCATGCATACAAGAGCACAACAGGCTTCCACACATTAATTCAAATTATCACAGCAATATTTAAAGAGAGAAACGTGTAAAGTTATAACACTGCTATCCAACTGCAGCCCCTTTGAAAATAAAATAGGATTGAGTCAGATGCATCTAGTCCTTGATTTCATGAAAAGTGTGACACAACAGAACTCTGGAATATGAAGCTTTTAAAATGGTAGAAAGGAAATAGCAGGCATTTACCTTGAACTATGTAAAGTAATTCACTGTAAGTTGCTGGGTGAATCATGGGGCAAGGGAGCTCCTGAAGGTAGTGCCTGAGCATTTCACCTAATGTCTGCCCATCAAACTGGTCCAGATCAACAGTTCCCAAGTCTGGAAGAAGAAAAGCAGGGGAGGTTATCCTACAGAGTGCCCTCGCAACTGGTGGTAGGGAGGAAATTGAGCTGTTTGTACAGAAAGAACCTAGCTTAGGATTGCAAATCCTGATGTTGGAGAACAACATGAACTGTATACCAAGAATGCCTTTTTCTGCATTCATTTTGAATTTACTCATCAAGAGCTTCTGTACTGGGCTGCTCCATGGATACTCAGATCTGAAAAGCATTGAAGGATGTGAAGGACTTCTAATATCCTACACTTTCTGGAGAAAAATGCTGAAACAAGCATCCTATTCAATATACCACTAATTCATATAAAGGGACACAATATACCTCAATTTAAAAGGGGTGTGTGTGGGTGTGTGGGTTCCATTCTGAACACAGTATTTATTTTGACTTACCAGAATGGAAGGAAACAAAAGTCTACCCATCTAGTATAAAACTAGAAAAAGACCACTTTCCAGTCTACCATAACTCACAAAAGTAGAGGATTATTATGTGTAACAAAACATAATTCACCAACAACTGGAAAAAGTGTTATTTCACAGCTGCACATATACTTTTTCTGGGTACATACACACACAGAGATGCAAATGTCATATAAATCACTGAATTTGCTCACTTTATTTAAAAAAAAAAAAGCTTGACTTTAAGCTCTATATTTGAGTTCTTCCAAATCCATCTTTGATTGCCAGGTTTTGGTCCTCAGACTTGGGATTGTAGCCTTAAAGACCAAGGATGGTCCCAGGAGGACCGAGGCTGTAGTCACCTGATAGGTGTGTGTGTGTGTGTGTTGTCTCAAGCATCTCTTTCTAGCTACTCTCCGGTCCAAAATGCTAATTACCCTGCTTCCATTGTGTTTTCAAACAAATTTATGATGCTTGTGTCTACCTCTCGGTTCATTAGAATGAAGAGAGAAGGATGGGAATGGGAAACAAAAAACAGAGTGCCCTCTTGAATCTGCCTCTCATCCTGATATATAGAGACATTGGAAGCTGCCTTATACCAGCTCAGACCATTTGTCCGTCCTGATCAGCATTGACGGAGCAGCTCATTGTGGTCTCTGGCAGAGGTTTAGAGATGCCAGCCAAGCAACCTGGGTCCCTTTCCATGCAGAGCACATGCTCTGCCACTGAGCCATGGTCCCGCCCTACTTCTCCTGGAGATGCTGCAAAGGAGAGTAAAGCTGTAAAACTCAGGATCAAACCATAAGATGACCTGGCAACTTCAAATTCAGCAAACTAACGTTACTTTAACTCTTAATAGGCACCATCCGTAGAATTAAAAACATGCTTAAGTATCTACCATCAAAGATTGGTGGTATTTAAAAGTTGTTATCTTTGGCTGGGTTGTGCCCAGAACATTTTTGGCAAGGAGCAGGAGTGATAGTGTGGGTATGGAAATATTACTGGAGGTGTTGCTTCATGGCAACTATGAAGAAGAAACAAGAAGCCATTCGGCAGCCTTCACTGGCCTGAGGTCTTCCAGATGTGCGCAGGGTGTGTGCAGAAGCTCTACCTACTGAAATCTTCTGTAGAGATGCTCGCTTGAGCAATATACCCATCTTATTTCTGCAACCCTATATGCCTTAATAATGAGACATGAGTTTTCATTTGGGAATCAACACCAGCTGTCAGACTGTATGCTGGGTCCATGCAGTAAATATCACGAGCAATTACAAAAGGACAAACGACTCCACCTATTTCCAATGATCGTAATATGCCCCTGTAAAATAATGACTCACTTTTCAATACAAATTCATTCACTCTTAAATTTTATAGCAAATTTCAGGTGGTCGCTTGTAATTAGATTGCTAATTATGATTAACCATCATTCATGAAAAATTAATGATGCCTCCACCTATTTTTAGGTATTCACCACAGAAACCATTTCTTACTTATCATATATTACTGAAAACAGGAAGGGGCCATTTCCAAGATATCAAAATTTGTGAAAAGCAATTTTGGGGGATATATATATATGGATTGTATCAACAAAGACTGGCTCTTTTTCCTTAGAGAGGAACCTATAATTTGCCTAAAAATAAGAACTGACAATTAGAAATGGCAAGTGACCACAAACCATGGGGACACCTAATTATATCCCCGGTGTCCTGCATGTCACCCCTTGGAAAAGGGGTGTGACGCAAAACTCAGCCTCAAGGCCACTAGTTCCGTGGAACCATTTATGGGTCAAAGCCACTGTATACCGCCCATGCAGGGGGATTTCCATTCCAATGATCTCCACAGATGTTTAGAGCCTTTTGACACAAACACCCTACCCCTCAAATGCCAGAAGCACATTTTAACCATTGCACAATAGTTCTGGGTAAGCAATGTGACCCACTGGCCTGATTGCTAAAGTTTGTCTAGCTTGCTGTAACAGGCTTCCAATTTTTAAGCATGCCCAGAACTTTACTTTGGGGTCACAATCTAAGCTTAATAGATATTTCTCTTCTTCACTGCGAAAGATTATTCATCCCCACCCTAATTTCTATTTGTTGCTTATATCAGCCTAGAAAGTATTGTGCAAATTAGACAAATTTCCTCATTCCTGCCAAACGACCCCATGGGATGTCTCAAGTAGGCACTGCTCTTTCTGGTTCTACCTGATCACTCAACAGTTTAGGGTAAGTTGCTGTGGGCAGATGCTTCCATTAGGACCTCCCTCCTTCTCACTAAATGGAGTCCAGTGCAAAGTGGTGGTTTGAGCGGGAGGAGCCAATTACTGGTACTTACTGCACCCCATGAGGTATATACCAAGATAACTGCATAAAACCACACACACAGCCAAATCTCTGTGTGAGTTACCACAGGCTGGGGTTTCTATCATCATAATGTATCTGGGGAAGAGTTTTTGTTGTGTTGCTTCTAAAGTTAAGCAACTGGAAGTCAGAAATTTTTGGTAGTCTGCTCAAAATCATCTAGCGATGTAACATCTTGGTTCAAAGTACACTTCATTTGCAGGGAAACAAAGGAATTCTTAAATTAGCATAGCTTCTCTGTTGGGATTTTCACAATTCCCCTCTCATAAAACTTCTGAGAAGGCTTGTAGCTAACTTTTGGTCCAAATCACTGTGGGTGATGAACACCCTTTGCTGACCTACTCCTTAAAAAACCAGGACTCTGGCTTCTCATATGCTGGCCCAGCTTGTGTCCTATGTGTTGCTATAATAATGGAATAGACTTCTTTATTCTGTTTCATTTGTTCTCTCAGAGAACACGTACTGGCATATTTGCCTCTGCAAACTTTATAAAATGATGTCATAAGAATCTGGAACAAACAAACTTCACTTAACACTGTGCAACCCTTAACTGCAACTGATATCAACATGGTTGCTGCTGCCCTCCATTTCAGTTCCCTTCTGGTGTTCCCCAGAACTGCTTCCTTCTATGGACCTGCTCGTGAGACACTTTGGTTCCTAATATCAATAGAGCTGAAGCAGATGAGAGTTGATGGCCTGCATTTGATGTCCCAAACATGGCTCTGAAAAATGGATGCTTTGAAAAATCTAGTACCCTATAATTACAGATACACGTACCTTGCTTCTTTCTACCATTTGATAACATAGTTGATCTCTATATTCTTTGTTTATTTTTGTTTGCATATCACATTATATTGATTTCCAAAAATAAACTTTTTATATTTTAAAAATGTATTATTGTGCTGATATTTTTAAGCTAAGGATAGAGAAGCTGTGGCCCTCCAAGTATTATTGGACTCAAACTCCTATGAGCCCCAACCAGCGCAGTCAGTCATCAGGGATGATGGTTGCAGTCTAGCAATATGTGGGGAACCCCAGGTTCTCTATCCCTCATTTAAGTTATTTGTGCCAACCTATGTTTAAATGCTCTATTATAAACACTTCTGGCATCCAGATTTTCATAGGAAAACTGAGGCACCTCCAAATGCCTAAAGGCAGCTAGTATTAATTTTAAAATAAGATGCTGGTATAACTGGTTCCTTATCTTTTGCTGCGCATACCTTTCAGCAAAAGGACATGAGGGTTTTCTCTTGGGTTAGCATCAGTAGCTAATCTCTCATTATGTCACCGATAACATACAACGGATGATTGTGAAATATTAATAATAATCTGCAGTGGGAAATCTAGCAACCAAATCTCAAAACTCCTGTTTTAAGAGTGGCCAGCACTGCTTCACTTTCAAGATCTTGCATACAAATCACCTTATTTTGAATCTTCCCAGTTTGCGAATCAGAGGCTGCAGCTCAGCATTATTCCCGTCCCCCCCTTTTCCAGGCCTAACGATATTTCCCATGGAAAGGGACTGAAGGAAGAACTGTGGCTCTCACTGCTGATTTCTTTGGCCAAGCCTGAATGTATTTAGAAAGGACTCTGTCCATTTCCTTGAGGGTGACTGTTTGGTTGTACTTTAATAAGCTGGATCACCTGTGTGGAAAGTACAGGGAAGTGCTGGGGTCAGAGGAAGGCTGAGGACAGCAAATCCTGACTTTGGTATAAATGGAGTCTTCTGACGGTGGAACTAATTTGCTCATGTTCCCCTGTGGGCTGCCAAAGTAAAATTTTGACAACAGCTTCAGTATTCCATTCTGAAAGGTAGCTGGTTAAATGTGTTGGGGCTGAAGAAGAAAAAGTCAGCGTTTCTAAGTGCCTAAAAAGGTTTGCTGCCCCACCCCTGAACAAAAAGGAAGGGGGAAGAAAATACTCCCAGACCAGGGGTGGATTGATCCACCAATTTCAGATACTTCTGTTTCTTATTTTTCCAATCTTAAATTCAGGTCTCCACATTTCTGAAGCAATCTGAAATTTTTAAAAAATCCGTATGAAGATTCACCAGAATTTTATTGTGACTTTTTGCTAGAAAAATGTTTTCGTCTGCAGTTTTGACTAATGTACATATTTTTGCAAGCAATTTCTCCTAATAAAATCTATTTCTGTATGTTATTTCACGAATATATTCATTTTTATGCACACTTTTACCTTATACAAGCATTGGTTCACTGGAGAAATTGCAAAATTTGAATTTGAAAGTCTGAATTTCGAAGGATGGCTGTGTTTCAGTTCTCATATTGCTTCGTAAAGCGCAAATTTGATAGATTTGCCTTTAAATGTGAACTGAATCCATCTTTCTCCCATCCCTACCCGAGACTGAATCTGCAGCAGTAAAACCTCTTACCCAGCAGCTGGATACATCATCTTATAGTCTAGGGTTCCCGCAAGGGTGACCACGAACCTCATTGCAGTCTCCTTGGGAAAACAGCAAACTTTGGCAGGCTTCTTTCTCTTCATAGACCGTGAGAAAGCTTGCAGCAGAGTCATGTCGGGGATACTGGCCTGCCCTGGCCAAGTATGGCACAGATTAAGCAATGTGGCTTTGCTTTTGAGCTGTTTTCCCAGAAGCAAAATACAGAAGTCTGGAAGTGGGTATGAAACAACAAAACAAGAAGCACCGTGTTTACGTGTTATACTAGACAGAAGGGCCAGAACAGTAGTTCACAGAGAAATTCTGTGTGTGTGCATGAGGTGAAGTAATGTCTTTCACATTTTGTGAAGGCTAATCCCCTACTCTTCAACTTAAGTTAAGGGTTGTCGAGGCTACTGCTACCTGCATACCTGACCAATAGAACTACAATCTCACTACAGTGGTACCTCGCTTTAAGAACAGCCCTGTTTACGAACTATTCGGTTTACAAACTGCACAAAACCGGAAGTAGTGTCCCAGTTTGCGAACTTTACCCGGGTCTAAGAATGAAAGCCGAACGGTGGAAGGGCACCAGTGGTGGGAGGCCTCATTAGGGAAAGCACACCTTGGTTTAAGAACGGTTTCAGTTTAAGAACGGACTTCTGGAACAGATTAAGTTAGTTCGTAAACCAAGGTACCACTGTACTTAGATGTCAACTCATTCATACTAGCATTCATTCCTTGAGGTTAGCTGTTCATCTGAATCCACCCATGGTCTATCAAGGCTTCTAAAGAGAAAAACCAAGATGCAGCAGTCGTCCAAATGTCTCGCTTTCTCTGCCTTTGCTGGCGTTCGGATAAGTGCCATGAAACATTAGAAATCTCTAATGCAGGAGGGGCAGAAACCCTGGCATATGTAGATTCCCAGCAAGGAATGAAAAATATTATTGGTCACATCTGGCATAGTATCCCTAAGGCCCTTTCTGCATGATTCAATCAGCTTTCTGCACAAAAAAGTTCACACGTCTCCCAGCAAGGTAGTATTCCCCCCCCCCCAGATATATCCCAAAGTGTAATATGGGACAATGCAGTACCTCCCCTAGACAACATGTTCATTGCCATCACGTTTGCCATGCAAATTGTTGTGTGGTGTAGGACACCATCATATATATTATTTAAGATCTATGATGACTTAGAGGCTTAAACCAAGGGCCTGAGGATCAGACCAATGCACTGGAAATCACTGAGGTTTTTAGATGAATGAGGCCTGGGGGGTCTTGAGGATTGTCTCCGCATGCCACATGATGGTCAAGGTGAAAATGCTGATTTAGAAGCAGACCTGAGGGTCTTTCGGTCTTTCTTTCTTTCTTTCTTTCTTTCTTTCTTTCTTTCTTTCTTTCTTTCTTTTTAAATTACATTTATTTGTCAAAGACACCCAGTGTGAACCTCATGGCTGATGGGGGGAGGTTGAATCTGCATCTCCCCAGCCCTAGTATGACACTCTCTCTATAGCCATTACACCACAGTAGCCTCCTGGTTAGGTGAGACAGGTTTTAGTTTCCGAATCTTGCAGTTTTGAACTAGAGTTATAAGCCAACTGGATAAATGTTGTGCAGTTAATCTTATGAGCTTTGGTCAGTTAACTGATAAATCTATTAAAGTTTGCATAAAGCTGTATCTGGATACAAAACAGTGGGTGGAACCCAAGATAGTGCTAAGGGGAACATTGCGTCAGCACAAGGATTTCTGCTTGTGCAGTGGAATGTTCTCCCACTCTCCTCCCCAAACACCACACCTAAATCTCTTTAGGGGTTCCCTTTGGAATAGATTTGAGGATGGTATGGGGCACACATGAGGGCAAGAGAGAGGGGAAACCCTGTTGTGCAAGTGGAAATCCGTCTCTGATGGGACTTCTTAGCAGAATACTATCCAATATTTCTGAGGCAAAGAAACATACTCCCTCCCCCTACCATTCTTTAGATCATACACACACGTATTGAAGGCAGCACCGTTGTAGAAGAGGCATTCCCTCTTACATGAGAGAAAAGGGGTGTGCCTTTTCCTTATCTGCAGTTTTCATAAGTATTTGTATGCGTGACATATTTTGAAAAGCCTGCTGTCTGATTAAACAGGGGGCACCTTTTAGTTGATTAAATGCTTTTAATAACTGGAAAAGTGGCAACCTTACATTGGACATGTCTGCCATGGTTATCCACCCTTATGCCTCTATAAACACACCAGAATAATCACAACTTTCTAAAATGCCCCCCCCCCCCCCCATCTCAACATATTGCTGCCAAGTTGGATGTTTCTCATTGTTCTGAGGCTGCAGGAACACAGGAAAGATATTAAAAGTCCAAGGGATGGAATTTTATACTATCAAATGTGGTGTGTAAGGATGGCAACAGTTGTCACTTTGGATTCCTTTTGGCTGCTTGGGAGAAAACGACACACTGCTCAGTACATCCATTAAAGCACCTTTAAATCCCGTTGATTTCAACAGATGAGTTAATTATGTGCATAATTCTCTTATGTGGCACAAAAGTGCTTAACATCGGTTGGATTGTGTCCAAAGTGTTTAACAATCCCAAGATTGTGCAGCTTTAAGATTATCAGATGTCTCTAAGGGCAAGCTCACATTATACAGCAGTAAATTAAGGTTTGCCACTCTATGATACATGCAGTAGGGAGCCATGGGCAATGCTGGGTCCCTGGCATGTCTATGGTGTCCACATAAACATTTTACAGGTACATCTTAAAAGGTATAAATTTAGTGACTCTCATAATAAAAGATCCAAGTTCTACAACGCTATCACTGCTGTTGCCTGTTTCAGAATACTTAAAGCTCTATAAAACTCTGTGGAACAGATGCCACAACTCCACGGTATCCCTTATATTTGAAATTTTGCACTGGCAACTCTACATGGGCCCCTGATCTCTCGCATTCAAAACAGTGGACTCCCCGTTGGTCTAAACAACAGCTTTCAGATTTAAATATTTGATTTAGAGTCCTTCCTTTCCCTTTCTTCTAGCCAAAAAATGAGAAAACAAGTCCTGTTATTTTTCTCCTAATCCCCTTTCATGCACATCCCTCTTGTGGGAGTGGGGGGGGCACCTTTAATTATGGGATCTCTATTTTTCTTTGTCTCTGGAAAAGAGTGGGAGGAGGAAGAAATGTTGCCTTTCTTTGCTCTACACAGTAATTTTGACCAGGTCTCCCGATGTGGAAATAATGGGTGGCAATTATTTATCTTCCTCCCCTGGGTAGTCATTTTGTGCATAATTTCCCATTTTCTCATCTGAATTTACACTTGAAATAATTACTGTAGACTGCCTGAAACAACTGTGGATCAGTGATCATCAAGTTTCAAGTGATATGATGACCTGAAGCCAAATAATCTCTCAGTATCCCATCAGATAATATCAACAATATGAAGGACTTCTGTTTGCTTCACTATGTCTTTGTTAAGTCCCTTCCAAAGAGCATTAGCAAGTGCATGAAATAAAGACCTAGAATATCTGCCTATTAGGTGTAATGGTGCAGAATGGAACGTCAGATGAAGAACAACAGCAAAGCCCTTAACACCTCTGTGTTGGCAGCTTTCTTTTTTTACTACAATTGCTTCATTTCTGGACCAAAAGGTCTTCAGCTCTGTTCCCCACAAGACACACTGTGTTTTATGTGTTGCCTATAGACACCTGAGCTCTTTCTTGAAGCAAGTTTTAATGGAGGCATAGTTACGGTTATCCATTAGCATAAATGGCACCCATTGTGGGGAGCTGAAAACAGAATGATCAGCCTGGTCCTTGTGTTTGAAAGTACAAAATCATAAAAATAAAGCAGCAGCTATTTGTAGCACTCTGCTGAAATCTGCCCTCCAGTTTCTCAAAAATTTTCTTCCTCTGTGGGAAAAAAGCTTCAACTTCATTTCTTTATTTGGTCCATTCTTAGGGCATTTGAGAATTTCTTTAGAATTTTGGTCAGTGCAGGGCTTTGAGCTTACAATATTGTTGTGAGGTGGTTGAGGGCACTAAGCATATTTTTCTCTTTCGCGTAATGATCGTGGACATATGCTTCCACTATATCTTCCCCAAACCCAACCTGTGCCTCAGTTATCCTGCCCGACATACCTTTGCACAGATTGCACCATTTGGGAAGGAATGGTGCAAGCTCAGAAAACACTAACCAAGGCACTTTTCAAAAGTTACGGGATTTCAAATAAATCAAACCCATCATTTTTTCTGACATTCACGGAGCAGCTTTTCCCACAAACCTAATCCCTGATGTTCCAGTTCCCATCAGATGGTGAACAAGCTAAGCAGAGACCATGGACACTATGACAGGGCCTCTGCCAGGGCCTGCCTTTTAACTTCCAAGCTTTGTGGAAAGTGAAAGGTTCAACCTCAACATTGTACTTTAATAATATAATTAAAAAGAAGGAATTATATGAAGACCAATCACAAGCTAATCAAGCATCAACAAAGAAGAACTCCTCACTCTACATTGTCAAATGGCTGATATTCCCTATGTGTTAATAACTTAAAATATGGTGGCATCAGAAATAAACTACAGCTGCTAACACTAGAACAGCCGTCCTCTTGGTCTATGCCTTTTCCTGCCTTCCTAATGTTTAGCTGAAATCCCTTTTCTATTAATTTGAACCTATTGGGTTTGGGTCCTTTGCTCCATCATTTTATGTAATTTGAATATGCATAAACTGCACATTTCATATAAAATATCAGGAGATGTTATACAATCTAAAAGCGCAGTAACTTACATGCTACTTTTAACTTATTCTCTAGTTTTGAAAACTGCACTGAAGACTGACATTCTAAGTTTGCTCTTGTTTAAAATGGAACTAGGTTTTAAACTGAACTAAAAGCTGAAACTTTTAATTTAGGCTGAGGCCAATGCTTATTTATTTATTTATTTATTTTGTGTGAGAAAGAGATCATATATTGATAAAAGTGTTGTGGGTGCCAACACAAAATGGCTGCCCTGGGCAGCATAGAAAGAGCTGCTGGTTCTCTGTTCCAGCCCTGATTGAGGCCTGCACTAACACATAGTTTGTGTGCTGCCTTTTATGACCTAAAACTAAATCCTACATTAAGCTTATATTTTTCAATTTAAGTTGACTTTTCCATTAGCTAGGTCTTTATTGTCTACATGTTAGTTTCTTTATTCTCTCTCCGAATATGGCATTTAATCTGTTTCTGGATGTGGTTTACTGTGCCCCCCCCCGAAGGCTGCCCTGCTAAGGTAACACAGAAAACTACATTTCTACATCAGCCTTTGCCAACCCAGTACCCTCTGGATGCTTTGGACTGTTAGTATTTCACCCCCTCCCTTTGTGAGAATCGTGTGACTTATGGTCTGAGAGAAGGGGGAGGGAACTGAGTCTTTGATCTCTTAATTAACTTCTCTGTGCCAGACAGAATGTGACCTTCACTGTGTGTGTTAGACAGGGTTCGTTCTGTAGATAAGATGTGTGGAAGAAAACCTAGCCACACAGGCTGTATAGTTATGTATATATTGTAGCTTGTAGAAAAATAAAGAAGAACTGTTTCAAGTTAAAATAGCCAGCGCTTTATTCGACCTCTGAGGAAGTGAGGGTGCTCATGACAGACAGTCTTGAGTCCAGATATTTATGATTGAGCTGTAGGTGTTCCAGTCTTATCGCCTGGCCCAGTCGGGGCACGAAGTGGGGCACAAGACCTGGATAGATCCTGGCTTAAATCAACATATGGTAGCAGAGGCGGATGGCTTCGTTCCTCCTATGGTGGCAAGTGGCTGGTTGGCGTTCCTCCTGTGTTGCAGACCGGCTGGTTTTCGTTCCTCTGCAGATGAAGGCTGCTGAGACGTGCTGCTGCTGTGTTTGGTGAGACAGTTCGGCTGCTTTATTTTGGAGCTGTTTTCAAGCTACAGAATTGATTTACAATGGTATGCTGTTTAGCTGCCAGAACAGATAGCAGAGACGCTTTTCCAGATTCCTGCTAATTGCGCTCAGTTTGGGGGAGTGAAGTTAAAGGGAGTTAAGGCTTATTTTGTTGTATGAAGAAGTGGTGTTTGCTACAGTTAAAAACGCAAGCATGTCTTCTGCACAGTTTGGCCAGATATCTCTCTCTTTTCCTCCTCTCACGCCAGAGACTTACCCTACCTGGCAAGTTAGAATGAAAGCGCTTTTACAAAGGGAAAGGCTTTTTCATACCATTGAGGATGATCCCCCACAGCAAGATGACGATGATTGGGATGCCTGGCATGAAGCTGATCAAAGAGCCAGAGGGACTATTGTTCTGGGCGTTTGTGATACCCTGTTGGTTAGTTTAGAAGATGCTGAAACGGCAAGGGCTGTTTGGGACAAACTTCGTAATTTGCATCTTAGGCAGGGAGCAGGGAGCAGTATTCTTTTTTTCAAGAAATTGTGTAGACTGGAGTTGCAGAAAGATGGCGATTTGCCCAGCCATCTGTCCCAATTACAACGCCTTAGACAAGACCTCATCCAAAGAGACTTGACTTTTTCTGATGCTGTTTTTTCTATGCTAATGATTAATAGCCTGGATGAGTCGTATGATGCTATTGCTTCTCAGTTATCAGCATTGCCTAATGATCGTTTAACACCGGATCATGTATCTAGTGTGCTCTTAAATGAGTTTGACCGCAGACAGACTGTTAAAGAAAGCCGGGGCAAAGCTGCTGAAAATGTTTCTAAGCCTTCAGCAGGAGAAAGTGAAACTACTGCAAAGGCACTGAAGTCAGTACGTTGCTATGGCTGCGGAGAGCTAGGTCATTATCGGAGTAATTGCAAGAAAGCTTCAAAGAAGAAGGGCAACTTCAAAGGTGGTGGAGGACGACGCAGACCTCAAGGGCCAGCTGCACAAAAGGCTTTGATCTCTCGTTGTACTGATAAGGACGCATACTCTGTTTTTGTTGTAGATTCTGGGGCCACGCGCCATGTTTCTAATGATAAAAGCATTTTCATTAATTTGCAGAGACAGGAAGGCCGAATTCAACAGGCCGATGGGTCAGAGATAAAGTCTCCTGGCCAGGGAACGATTTCTCTGCAGAATCTTAATGCAACAGTTAAGAATGTTATGTATGCACCTCATTTGCAGGACAATTTGCTGAGTGTTTCTCAACTTACTTCTCAAGGTCTCAAGCTGGTGTTCACAAAGTCCCGATGTGACATTATTAGAGACAACAAACTCATTCTTTATGCCAAATGTGTTAATGGTTTATATGTATTGCCTTTTGTTACAGGTGCAACAGCTGGTACAGCTAAGAAAACTAAACAGGCCCACTGCAACATATCAATTGATAAGAATGAGAAGTTGCATAACCATTGTATTCATGATTATCATCGCTTGTTTGGCCATCTTCATTTTCAGGCTTTAACAAAAATGCAAGATTTGGTTGATGGTATGAAGGTTAAGAAGTGTCCTTACCACATGAAATGTATCTCTTGTGCAGAGAACAAAATCAAACAGGCTTCCAAAGGTGCAGAATCAGGAAGGGAGGTTACAAAACCTTATGAAGTAATTCATGCTGATTTGGTGGGACCTCTAGCGCCCTCTAGAGGAAATTCACGGTATTTTCTAGTTCTGATTGATTCATTTTCCAGATATGTCTGGGTTTACGTGTTGCAAAAGAAATCAGAGGCTTTTCAGAGATTTCAGCAATTCTGTGCATGGCTTAAGAATGTGCACAATGAACATGTACGCTGTTTTTTTACTGACCGTGGTGGTGAGTTTTGTTCAGAAGAATTTGAAAGTTTCCTCTCTGAACAGGGAATTGAACACTTGACCGCCACACCCAGGTCACCATGGCAAAATGGCCTGTGTGAGAGAATGAACCAAACGTTGCAACAAGGGATAAGAACTCTGTTGCATGATTCAGGCCTCTCTAACCTTTTTTGGGGGGAAGCTCTGTCTTGCTTCACTTATGTCTATAACAGGAGATTCCACTCAAGTATTAAGAGTACTCCGTATGAGATGCTGTTTCAGAAGAAACCATTTGTAAAACATTTGAAAATTTTTGGTTCAGAAGTCTGGATACACACTGTGAAAAATGACAAATTGAGTAAGTGTGGTCAACATGGTATCTTTCTAGGATATGAGAAAGGTTCTTATCGTGTTCTGATGACAGACACAAAAGCAATAAGGTTGACCAGGAGCATAGACTGCAATCCTAAATGGGACACAGTTGGTATTTTCCAATGTTACCCACTGTCTGATGATGGAAATGTAAAACCAAAACCAGAAAAGAAAAAGGTTGAGTCTGATGATGCTGATTCTAGTGATGGTGGAGAGTCTGATCCAGATACAGACCTTCACAGTGCCCAAGCCTCAGTTAAAGATGAGCCAGAGGCTGGTGCAGATGAACAACCTTTGTTCACAATAGATCCTCATTCTCCTAAAGAGGAAGTGGATCCAGATGATCAGGAGACTGTAAGAAGGTCCGAAAGAACCACCAAGGGAAAACCACCAAAGCGTTTTTCCATTGAGTTTGCCAAAACTGCTGTTACTGCCAGTAATTCAGATTCTGTGTTTGAACCAACCAGTTACAAAGAGGTTCAAAACATGTCAGCCAAAGACGCAGAACCTTGGCTTAATGCTATGAAATCTGAATTGAATTCCCTCAAGCAGAATGAAACGTGGGAATTGGTTCCACAAGAACCAGGCATGAAATTGGTAGATAGCAGGTGGATTTTCAAAGCCAAAACTGACAAACATGGTAAAGTGGTCAGACACAAAGCTAGACTAGTAGCTCGTGGTTTTTCTCAAATTCCTGATCAAGACTACCACGAGACATATTCACCAACAGTTAGGTTTGAAAGTGTCAGACTGTTGATGAAACTTGCTGCTGAGGAAGGCATGACAATTTCACACCACGATGTGAATACCGCATTTTTATACGGTGTTCTAGATGAAAACATTTATATGCAACCACCAGATGGTGTACAAGTAAAGCAAGGAATGGTGTGCAAGTTAAAAAAATCTTTGTACGGCCTCAAACAAAGTTCTCGCTGTTGGTATACAAAACTTACTGAAATACTGTTTTCCTTAGGTTTTGAACAAGGAAAGGCCGATTCCTGTGTTTTTGTAAAAGAGCACAAGCAACAGAAGTTGTATTGCATCTTTTATGTTGACGATCTCTTATTCTTTTGGAAAAATGTAAATATTTACAAAGACACACTCACGAAGTTGCAGAAACATTTTGATATGAAAGATCTGGGAGACGTGACTAATTACTTGTCATTAGAAGTTGAAAGGAATGACAAAGGTGATGTTCTGTTACACCAGACATGCAAAATTAATGATTTGGTCCAGAAATTGAGACTCACTGAGTCAAATGCAGTGGACACTCCCATGATCACAGGGTACCAACATGACACAACTGCTACAATGTTTCCTGATGTCACATTGTTTCGGAGCATATTGGGCAAGCTAAGTTTCATAGCTAGATGTACCAGGCCTGATATTGCCATTAGTGTAAATCTGCTCAGCAGATATTCAAACAATCCCACAGTGCAAGACTTTAAAGCGCTCAAACGCATTGTGAACTACCTTAAAGGTACTATGCACTATCGCTTGCGTCTTTCTAGCCAGAAGTCAGGTGGTTTAGAAATTTACACGGATGCCAGTTTTGGAAGTGATGCAGTTGATGGAAAAAGCACTTCAGGTATCTGTTATATGTACAACCAATGTGTTTTTGATTGGGCATGTAAAAAGCAAGCGACTGTAAGTTTGAGTTCATGCGAAGCAGAGCTCAATGCATTAACTCACTCACTTATGGACATTGAGTGGTTACTGCAGCTATGCCAAGACATTAGACTGAAAGTTACTTGTCCAGTTAATGTATACCAGGACAGTAAATCTTGCATAGCACTGATACATTCTGAAGGTTGCAAGCAAAGAACAAAGCATTTGCAGATAAAATTACAACACGCCAGAGAATGTATTCAGAAAAATGTTGTGAAGGTTTCATATGTACCAGGGAAGGAAATTCCTGCTGATGTGTTGACTAAGGCTGTGAACAAGGAACAACTTGGTATATATGTTAAACAGTTACAGTTATGTTAGATTCTCCCAAACCTCGGGATGAAATGGGGGAGTATGTTAGTATTTCACCCCCTCCCTTTGTGAGAATCGTGTGACTTATGGTCTGAGAGAAGGGGGAGGGAACTGAGTCTTTGATCTCTTAATTAACTTCTCTGTGCCAGACAGAATGTGACCTTCACTGTGTGTGTTAGACAGGGTTCGTTCTGTAGATAAGATGTGTGGAAGAAAACCTAGCCACACAGGCTGTATAGTTATGTATATATTGTAGCTTGTAGAAAAATAAAGAAGAACTGTTTCAAGTTAAAATAGCCAGCGCTTTATTCGACCTCTGAGGAAGTGAGGGTGCTCATGACAGACAGTCTTGAGTCCAGATATTTATGATTGAGCTGTAGGTGTTCCAGTCTTATCGCCTGGCCCAGTCGGGGCACGAAGTGGGGCACAAGACCTGGATAGATCCTGGCTTAAATCAACATGGACTGCAATGCCAAGGTTGCAGATTCAATCCCCATATGGAACAGCTGCATATTCCTGCACTGCAGGGGGCTGGACTAGATGGTCCCCAGGGTCCCTTCCAACTCTACAATTCTGTGTTTCAATGTGTTATAAAACTCCTATTAGCATCCAGAGGGCAGCAGATTGGTGAGGGCTAAATCCCCCCCCCCCCGTTTTAGCTAACGCTTTAATAAATAAATTGATAATACCCTCTCCAAGCACAGTTGCCCAACTCCTTTTTTTATACTGAGACTTTACTACTGGGACCAATACATTTCCTCACAGGTCATTAATGTGGATGTGGTCTGTCCTTGGCCACATAACAGAATGACCTTTCTGCACTTTGGAATGGATTCACTTAGATCTCAAGCTGTCCCAAGCCAGATGGGTGGCATGGATCCCCTCCCTTCCCTGGAGATCTTGATCCAGTCCCTGACCTGAAGGTTGTGTTTGGCAGCAATCACTGGTGTGTAGCAAGCAAAAGACAAAGGGCAGCATTCATGCTTTGCCAGCCAGCAAGGATGACCAATGAAGTCATATTGGTACAGAAAGTGTTTTGTTCTGCTGGCCTCTGCGCCGGTGTGACTCTGCGATCGGGTGACCTGACGCTGCCCTGGGCTCAGTGCTGCCAGCGCCAGACTTAGGGAGACAACGTGATGAGTCACACTTTCATCTGATTTTTAAACTGACATCTAGACTCAGAAGTCAAAACAAGAGAAGCCTCATGGTATCATCCCTCTGTGCAATGTGGCTTTGAGGGTTACTCTTGTGCTCTCATCTGTTTGAAGCCCACTTGGTTGCAGAACTGCGTGTTTCATCTGACAGGGACCTTATGGCCAAGTTCTCATTCCTTGCCAATGGTCACTCAACCAGCCTTTGCCCACAATCACACCACCAACTGCCACACTTGTTGGGATTAGGGAGACCTTCTCTATTTGCTGCCGGCCCATCCTTGGTTAAGGGATTTGGGGGGGAGTGGCTTCTGTCCTGACACCCAGACAGGGGCTAGGGCCATACCACTCCTCAAACGGGAACCCTCACGGGGTACTCCTATTTGATGCAGGTCATAGGACTCCCACTAATGGTAGTTTGCCCTTAGATGCACTCTCAGCAGATGGGCTGCAGTGATATCATCTGATATTGCCTGGATTCACCCAATGCCTATGCCAAACCGCTCACATCTGTAACCAATAAAAGTTGTGGCCTATTCGATCCCATAAAACCATATGCTGTTGTCTTGTCTGGTTATTCACCCTTAGGGAATTTGCGGGGTCACGGGGTCTTGGCACGCAATGGCGGATTCCACATTAAGGGTCATTAGGAAAGGGACGCTTAGAGTACAGTGTTCATTTCTGGTCACCACACCTGACAAAGGAAAATGCAGAGCTGGAAAAGGTGCATAAAGGGGAAACCCAAATGTCTAAGCGATGGAGAAACTCTGAGGAAGGACTACAATGTTGGGGGCTTTTTAGTTTAGACAAAAGGCAAGTAATGGTGGGCATGATATAGGTCTAGAAAACTATGCTTGCCATGGAGAAAAGGGAGAAAGATAAGATTTCCCCCCTCTTATAAAACTAGATCTCAGGTTCATCCAATGAAGCTGAATGCTGAGAGAGCCAGGACGAACCAAAGAAGGCACTTCTTCACAAAGTACATGGTTAAGCTAAGGAACTCCCTGCCACAAGATACAGCAATGACCCCCAACTTGGAATGGCTTAAAAAGGGGATTATATAAATTCACATAAGATAAAATTAGCAATGCCTACTAGCAATGATGGCACCATTACCTCCAAGCAATGAGGCAGAATGCCTCTGAATACTAGTTGCTGGGATCACAAGTGGAAGAAGGCAATTGTGCTCATGTCCTGCTTATGGGCACCTGGTTGGCTACTGCGAGAAGCAGAGGAGGATGCAGTAGGGTCTTTGGTGTGATCCAGAGCAGGAGAGAGGGATTTCCCCATCAGCCTTGACCTCAACGTCAAGGCAAATAAGCCAGAAAATACCAACCAACCTCCAGACAGTAATGCTAACCAGTTCATGTAATAATGTGGGTGGACGATGCCAGGGTGAAAGGGTTTGGGTTTGGGTGTGTGACAGCATGAAAAGGAAGTTTTATGCTATTTCAGAGAGTTCTTCTGGAAAGACAGCATAACTGAGCCTGCCCCTTCCGCTTCCTACATAACAACTTAGTCCTCAGGCAGGACCCACATGGAGGGGGAAATGGCAGGATGGTTCTTCATCCAGTATGTCGGTAGAAAGTTTGCCACTGGGCCCTGGCTTTAATGAGGATTGACTAGATGGTGCGAAACAGCAGCAATCTGCTTCTGAACTAGGGAAAGCTGTTCCTAATTGGTACAGGCCTTAGGCTATTAGCCCTAGGGACCCCCTCCCTGAACTAATTGGATCATTTGCATATTCCTTCATAACAAGGCTTTGGGGGAAGGATTTCAAAGGCAAAGACTTGTATGTGTATGTATGTGTACACATACACATTCCAAAGTAAGGCCTCTCACACAACATGTCATCACTACCATTAGGTGGCAGGAAGCAGTCACGGCTTCAGCAATTTGGGGCTCATTCACATCTGACCCCAAGCATTAAGTATCCCCTATAAAGGAAACACATAGTTGTAGGCGAATGTGTGGAATGCATGTGCAGATTGCGGTTCGGATCCAGACTTACTGGTAGTCCTATGTGCAATAGACTACTGCAATTAATGACACTTAATTCAATTAATTCAAGTCTCATTGATCTCATTGCGTTTAATCTAAGCATATCTAAAATCTGTGATGTGTAACAACTGGGCACATATTGGGCCAAACACACTTTCCAATTATGTGTTCTCTCTGAAACAGACACATGAATGCTCATCACACAATATAAATGGCTCAGGACCTCAATACCTCAAGGACTGCCTCTCTCCAACCTACCCAGACACGTAAGAGGATGGACATCTGTATGTATGTATGTATGTATGTATGTATGTATGTATGTATACATGTATGTATGTATGTATGTATTGTACTTGAGGTGGGAAGCTACAAATGTAGGCTCAATTCAGATGAAACATCAAACCATGGTTTATCATAAGAACAATACGCAGCAAGTCTTAGACTTGCATGTTCCCTCCTTCCCATCACTTTATGCTCAAGGGAAGGAGATTAAAAGTTTCCACAAACCACAGGTTCTCAAACCTTGTCCTTGTCTGATCTATGGCCCATGTTGCTGCTTGTTCTAGGAACAAGCAGCCATGATTGGTTGTTACATCTGAATTGAGCTGCAGTATACAGAAGGAGGTAAAAGTCAACAAGTATATTTAGAAAGGCTGCAATCCCTCAAACTGGAATTCATCATTGCCCTACAGTTACCGAAAATAAAAAATATTTTTTTTTTTCCAGTAGCACCTTAGAGACCAATTAAGTTTGTTCTTGGTATGAGCTTTCGTGTGCATGCACACTTCTTCAGATACACTATTTCAGATAATCTATTTCAGTGTATGTGAAGAAGTGTGCATGCACACGAAAGCTCATACCAAGAACAAACTTAGTTGGTCTCTAAGGTGCTACTGGAAGGATTTTTTATTTTTTATTTTGTTTTGACTATGGCAGACCAACACGGCTACCTACCTGTAACTGTTACCCCAAAAGTAAAGACTTCAATATGGCCTCAAATGTAATCCCCACTAGGAGACCTCCTGCACTATTTCCAGCTGGAGTGGAACAGTTGACCTTAGAGGCCTTCCCTCCCTGGCTCATTCACTTACTGGCCTAGGGTGTCCCCCTGCCCCCCGCAGACATCAGGTTAAGAATATAGCTATCTCTAATAAATTAATGATGTCACTTCTCTCCTATGGCTCTCCAGGTGTCACGGGAAGGCAGCCCATTTCTGTAGATTTCCATTAAGGAGGCATTGTCCCTTCCCAAAATGATAAGAGGGACAAAATTTGTTCACTGTGTTATTTTTTTTAAAGGCTGTTTTAGGTTACAATAAAACTTTACAGAAACTGAAATTAAACATACTCTGCTTTGATTATGCCTCTGTTCAAACCAACCCAAACACCCCAGCTGTCCTCTCTGCCTTGCAAAAGCTATCTGTCTCTTGTTGCAACCCAGGAATGGATACTCAGCCTTGAGGGGGATGGCTAAGTGCCACTATTTTTATTGCTGTTTTAAAGGGCAGAAGCGAAGAGTTAAAAGTTTCCCATTCAAGTCTCAAAACTACCTCAGGTCACACAAAGAAGCCAGCTAAACACAACTGATGTTTCCTGAAGGAGAAAAGCTCCCCGAATTGACAACCTAGCATTTTTCTCTCCAAACCACACTGCGACAGCCTCTGAGCTCCATTCAGTCCTTTTGCTAGCAACAAAAATTGAACAGTCAAGTCAACATCATAAAAGTACTTATGTTCAATAGTGATTAGGATTTAGAAAAAACAAAGCTTGCACCAGGGGGTCATCCCATATAATAGTCCAGCATAGCCACTTCATTTCTGACTTCTTGGCTCTGCCTATGAAAGAGGATTTGTGCAAACCTTTAAAATAAAATGCTAAATTCAGACAATGCTGGATTAGAAAAACAATGAACAGAACAGAACAGAGCTGGCTACCTTAGTGTGTGTGTGTTTTGCTATTTAAAGCATCAAAAAGCCCCTCTTTGATCTTCTAAATCCTCACTGTTAAGACACTGCAGCCAGGGACTGGGAACATGTGGCCCTCCAGATGTGGTTGGACTCCAGAAGAAGAAGAGTTTGGATTTGATATCCCGCTTTTTACTACCCGAAGGAGTCTCAAAGCGGCTAACATTCTCCTTTCCCTTCCTCCCCCACAACAAACACTCTGTGAGGTGAGTGAGGCTGAGAGACTTCAGAGAAGTGTGACTAGCCCAAGGTCACCCAGCAGCTGCACGTGGAGGAGCGGAGACACGAACCCGGTTCACCAGATTACGAGTCTACCGCTCTTAACCACTACACCACACTGGCTCTCACCAGTTCTCACCAGCTCCAGCCACCATGGCAAATGGTCAAGAATAATGGGATCTTTAGTCCCAGCATCATCGAGAGAGCTGCAGGTTCCCCATCCCTATATTACAGTCATGTTTGCTTGGTCTCTCAAAACGAGAAGCAACTGGGGGCAAGTCAGACAATTACCCTGACTCAGACAAGCTGCTCTAAAATGTTGGAAGCAACTTTTCATGTCAGGGTTCAGTGAGAAATAAAGAAAACTGCTGCTGGTTTTGAGACTGCTGTCTTTGGCCAGTGCTATTGGCAGCCCTTCCAGTATTAAGATGAGAAAGGAAGTCGGAGCATGGTGACTCCCAATACAGTGGTACCTCGGGTTATGAACTTAATTCGTTCCGGAGGTCCGTTCTTAACCCAAAACTGTTCTTAACCTGAGGCGCGCTTTCGCTAAAGGGGCCTCCCGCTGCCGCACAATTTCTGTTCTCATCCTCAGACAAAGTTCTCAACCCGAGGTATTACTTCCGGGTTAGCGGAGTTTGTAACCCGAAGTGTTTGTAACCCGAGGTACCACTGTACTGGCTTTATCTATTGATGACAGTCTTTAAGCAAGGGACCAACAAGTTGACATGCCTGTATGCTAGATGCCTACCAGCCAGACACCAGCTTTGCTAACCAGCCCTGGGGGAACAGAGCCAGTCATACAAAACCAGTGACAATAGCACGAAATCACATGGCAACAGGTTCCTTTTCTACACGGCACCGCATATTTTCCTTTCAAGGTTGTAGCTACCATTTGTAGAAGCATCCTTATTCAGATTAGAAATTGTCCATGCAAGCAAGATTTAAAGTTACACAATATGGTTCACAATGTGGTGATGGAGAGAAATAAATGAAATGTAACAAACAGCTGTAAAGGTGTCCAGGTTTTCATTGTTCTAGCATAACGGTAAACGTAAAGGTAAAGGACCCCTGGATGGTTAAATCCAGTCAAAGGTGATTATGGGGTGTGGCGCTCATCTCACTTTTCAGGCCAAGGGAGCTGGTGTTTGTTCACAGACAGCTTTCCAGGTCACGTGGCCAGCATGACTAAACTGCTTCGGGCACAATGGGACACCGTGACGAGTGCCAGAGTGCACGGAAACGCTGTTTACCTTTCCGCCGCAGTGGTACCTATTTATCTACTCGCACTGGCATGCTTTTCGGTTGGCAGGAGCGGAGACAAAGCAACAGGAGCTCACCCCATCACGTATTGTTCCAGCATATGCCCAACTCAGTACATAGTTGCTCCTCCATGGCAAAGCTGCCAAATGTGGATTGAGTAATAGAGTTGGAGCAATCTAGCGCATAAGAGTTTTGCTTGGCACTGTTCCATTCAACCCATATCCACAGTGTACTAACTCTGCCATTTGACTTTGGCCCACACTTTTCACACTGTGGTGGTGTGTTAAATGTGGGGTGAGCTGCTCTTGGAATGTGATGCAGCAGATCTAGGGGTGCTTCAGCTCGTGCTGAATTTCACAGTGTAAACATACCAGTTAGGGCATGTGTACTGGCTTCTGTAATAGCCCCTTAGTACTTGTCCAGAGAACAACTTCCCACCTGACTGATCATCCTACAGTGCAGTACAGTGGGGAGACACTGGAAGAAGAGATGGTGCCCACTAGCATAAATTGCTATTTTGAACCATGTTCCTGTTAACCAGAGCTGGAGCAACAATTAGGAAGAGTGAGGCAGCTGCCTGAAGCAGAAAATGCTGTGGGGCATGCAGTGTCAATGAAGTGTTGTGGGGCAGAATTGTGTGTGCCCTGCACCCCTTAACCTAGTGGCCTGACCTTAGGTGCGGTGCAGGATGCTACCCTGCCACCAACATTGAGGTAAGATCCATCTCTTAGTCCAGCCAGCCTCTGTATGTGAAAGGGGGAAGGCACCAACCACCTCCTTATTCTCTGCCTCAGGTGACAAAAAGTCTTAGGCCAGCCCTGCTGTTAGCCTGGCCCCTGCTCTGCTATTTGGCCTAGTGTGGAATGGACATTCCCCTCATTAAATGGGGTGCACATTTTGCGTGGTCGCGAGTAGCCCCCTTGGATCACAGAGCAGCCCCTGGCAGTTGGGCCTGGCACCACCTTCCCAGGTTGGATACCTGTGGACTCCACCTACTCCAGCAGCCGCCCAATCCCGGCTGGGGAGGTATTGCCAGGGGGATTGGCCAGGTAGAAGGAGGGATTATACAGTACACACAATAGAACTGAATCATACCTGGGAAGTGGCCGTTGAATTCAGAGCTTCCCCACCCTCCACTCCCTCAATTGTTGTTTACGTTGCAGGTTAACCACCTTTTTTCCACAGCCATACAAGCACGCAGGCGCTGCTATGACAAGGTCGCTGTTGAAGGGCCGGAAAGGACTTTCCCTGCATTGGCAGGTTTTGCCTTTCCCGTAGCAATTCGTCACAACTTTGGCGGTTGCAGGTCTTGGGCGGAATCCTTTAGTCATCTACAGGATTTGGGGGGGGGGGATGGGGCGGTGACCCCCCGCCCAAATTGCGGCGTCGATAACAGGGTTCCCATTAAAGGGGTCTCAGGGGGAGGCATTGACCATACGCCCAGAGGTCGTCACTGCCCTCCCCCTCCAGCGGCGGCGAATTAGGGGGGCGGGCTATCTGCTTGAACATATGTTCTCCAGAGCTAGCCCACTCCCCACACATGCTGGATAACCCTGAAATTACCCAGTACCCCGGCTGGGGGGCTGGGAAGGATAAACGCCCAATGCCTGAGCCAAGGTCTCCCTACATCTGAATTTTAATAAAGTTGTGGCCAATTTAATCCCATAGAACGTTGTCACGTGTCGTTATTTCCCTCAGGGGCTGCCCGGGATTCGGAGGACTCCGCCTGGCCACGCAATGGATCAGCACAGTCCTTATATGACTTCAAAGTGGTCAGTCAGGAAGACTGACCCTCCACACTCCCTTCTCGTAAAAGCAGCTTAAAGTTGCCGATTGTCCAGTCTCAGAATGAAAGGCAGCTCCTTGCATCATGCAACTTGGAAGGAGTGAGTCAAAAAATCCCCACTCACATATACAAAGAGATGAAAAGGGCAGCGCTGCTTCCTGAGCAGCTCAAAATAGCCAAGTGTAGTGGGAGGAGATAAGCCCTAAGCACAGATGAATTTGATTTGATTATGCTCTCCATGCTACGGATTCCAGGGAGCTGGCTTGGCCGTCTTGTTTGGGATTTAAGGGCGGCTTTGTTTAAAGCTGACTCCAGCTCTTTGGACATGACCTATTGTGAGGAAAATCAAACCAAACTGCCCCAGCCTTTCTCTGAGAAACATTTCAGGACCTTCAAAGGGAAAGACTGGACCGTGCTCCGCAGCACAGGGCAAGGAAGGGACAGATGGGCTTTGTTGCATAGCCTTAAACACGCATGGCTTCCCAAAAAAAGATCTAAGGAACTTGGCACTGCCCAGCCCTGTACTATGGTTGGGTTTTTCAAAGCTGAGCCTCAGTCCCAAGCTATTTTGAATTGTTTATGCGTAAATAAATGAACATATGCCAAGCTCCTTTCCCCCCATCTCCATCTGAACAAAGCAGCACGCTTGCCCTGAAGCCAGAACAAGGGTGAAGATAGCTGCTGCCTGGCTGACTTACACTCAGGGGGCATCTATGGGAATCTTAGATGCACCATTGCAGGATTCGCAATCTCTGAGTTACATATTTCCCTCCTATGTAAACCATCCTGCCAATTTTTATTGAAGGGAGGTATGAATAACAACAACAACAACAACAACAATATGAACAGGGTGATAGAGTGGTCCTCCACACAACCCTTGCATGGCATATATGCAGACCTTACTGTTCCGCCATTGTACATAGTGCTGATACACTGCTTTAGTCAAATGCCCAAGAGCTTTAGACACATTATTTCAGTAATCCTTTCAACAACCCTGTATGGTAGATCAACATTATTATCTTACTACTGCAGACAGGGGCTGGTGGGAAGCCGAATCAGAAAGTGGTTAGCCTGAACACATCTAGCAAGATTGTGACGAAAATGAAGCTTGAACCAAGGACTTCACAGCTCACATTTTTGAACAGTGGCACTACACCAGCTCTGTATGGCTGAAAGAGGCATGTCCAGGGTGATCTGTATAGTCTGGGTTTCTGCTTTCAGTCAGGGGTGTGTTATATGGCTGTCAGCGTGTGACATTCTCACCAGGCAGCTGCTAGGACCTAAGCAGGACCCACCACTGTTGCTGGATGTTTGGTGGCTGTGTGTGGGAGTGTCCTTCCATTTTAAATAATAAACGCTGCCTCTTGGGTACTGCAGAACTGTGGGAATTTTTTTTAAAGTAGCAACCCAATGGGAGGCCCCAGCTTCCTGACGTCCCCTCAAACATCAAGCCAGCCCTGTTATGAGAAACACACTTCATGCACTATTAGTTGTGGCAACACAGGCAATGCTGCCACTTCATGATATGCCATCCCCTTTTTACGCACATACCTGTGTACTTGGGGTTCAACGAACAGGTGAGGGAGGGACCTAGAAATGACACAATGCTAAGCTACACTTTGAGAAAAGTGGGTTTGATTTTCATCTCACTGAATGGCCTCACCCACACTCCTCTCCCTGGTCACTTCTAGGCCTTGGCCCTCCATCTGTAAAATGAGCATTACGAGGTACAGTTGCCACCCCTTTTTCTGGCAGAGTTCTTGTGCCTTTAACGGGTGCATGACTGGCAGAAATTCAACTGGCAATCTCCCTGTGCCTCAGAAAGCCACACTTATTTAATTTCTGCCTGAATTGCAGCTGTTAAAGGTACAGGATTCCTGCCAGCAGTAAACCGAAACCTATGAGGGGCCTTGGGATACCATACAAACATATAAAGATACTTCGAGCTGACTAGAAGTGACTCATAGGAATATCAAACCTTGTTACTTCCATACAACACAGAGACCTAAAACTTGATCACATGGCATACAAGATACCCTGATTACCAGTAAACACTTGGAAATATCAGATTTCTTTATCTCCTCACAAAATAAGAAACTCAAAAGTTTACCACAGAAAGATTCTACTCCTGCAGAAATATTCGATTCTTCCCCGAAAACTCTAAGCTGAATTTAGTAGGCATATTACACCTGGATAACAAATAGGATATGGAAGTATTAAGTTAACATTTTAGCTGAGCCATTGATTGAGGCTGCATACAAACCATACACTTAAAGTACTTTTGAAACATCCACCCAAGAATAATAGGAAATGTAGTTTGTTACGGGTGTTGGAATAGTAGCTCTGTAAGGGCTACAGTTCCCAGAATCTGTGTTGGGGTATGTGTGTGCTTTTAATTAATGGTGTGTTCACACCCTCAATGGTTGGTGTTAGGCATGCCACACACTCACAGCCTCAACTTGCCATCTGAGAAATGGCAACATCAAGAGCTCATTGCATAGGACTGCATGAGAAGGAATAAAGTACTGCAAAGCAGGATATAACCTATGCATACCACTTTGGCTGGGTGAATTTATTCTGAAGACCTGGCCACGCTTCTTACAAAATGGAGAAACAAGAACCAATGGAGGAATTATAAAAGTGTTAAAAGGAAAAGTTCAGAGCAACCAACACAGCACAATTTGTTAACCTAGCAGGAAAAAGAAGGGATGAAGAAGGGTAACCAGATAACAAGGACAGGCAGCAACTGGGCAAAGTCAGAACTGCCAGAGAGAATCCTCATTTTGGGACCTGCATCACCCCCTTCACCCCTCCAAGTCTTGGTTGCCATTTCTGCCTAGGCCAGCATCAGAGCTCAGGCTGAGCAAAGTCTGGCAAATGGAACAGGAAAGCCAACCTCTCTAGTGCTATTTCCTTTGCCTCATGGGATGAATGGGGGCTGTGAGCCATGGAATTCAGCTGACTCAAGCCAGACAGGAAATGGTATTAAACCTTCACCATCAATTTGAAATAAAACAGGGGCCGAGGCAAGGAGGCTGCTGTGTGACTCACTCAAAAATAGGGGTAGCTATGCGAGCCCAGCATTACTTTCAGTAACCTGGGAGGATGTTTAGTTAGAGAAGGTGGTAGAGGAGCAGAACAGCTGCAGGGAGAATCTCTTGGAAGGCAACAGCGTGACAGGACACCCACACTTGGATTCCCATCTTTCCAACTACACTCACCTTTATTAACTATACTCCTAATTTCCTTTCCAACACTCAGAGACAAGTTCTGTCTTCTAAACCCGCTTTTTAGGCGTCCTCATCTCTTGCCCCTACTCTGTGCTAACAGAACACTCCTATTCACAGAGTCACATAATTGTAGAGTTGGAAGGGACCATGAGGATCATCTAGTCCAACTCCCTGCAATGCATGAATCTTTTGCATGTCAAGTTATGTCTGCTGGGTGGGACAGGGTTGCTCCTAAACAGCCTTGCACTGGCAGAACAGCATGCAACATCAGCAGAATATATCTATAACTATTCATATATGCTGGTCTAATAATGCCCTTTCCCTGGTGGAAGGCTACTATTGGTACCATGAAACAGGAAAGATCGGGAGGAGTTTGGGGTGTGGTGGGGGAAGAATAAAGATCAGTCAGAAACCTATGCCTTGTTGAGGGGTCAATCATGACAGCATACCATTATGCTTGCAAAGGGGGTGACATAAGTGAATACATTCCCACTGGAATTGATAGAGGACTACAGACCATCATTGCATACTCCCACCTCCTCCCTCTCCAGCCCTAGTCAAATCCTAAAGCTGTGTACACACTATACTTTTAAAGCACTCCCCAAGTATCCTGGGGACTGTATTGTGTATTAAGGGTGCTGCTGGGAACTGTATCTCTGTGAGGGCTAAACTACAGTTCTCAGGATTCTTTGGGCGAGGGGCAAGAGAGTGTCACACCTCATCTTTAAAAGTTTGGTGGGTGGGTTATGGAAACTGTTGGGATATCTTCATTGGATTCAGTCCAGCTCTGGGAATGTTGTGCCTGTTTCCTCAACTCCTGAACTGTGTCTCCTGAATGCAGCCAAGCCTGTACTGTTGCATGTGTGAATAAAGATATCTTTATTACTTACAAGAAAGAGCCCCTGTCTGTGGGTGGTGAGTGTGAGGCAGGACAGAAAGCATTCCCACACGGCGCCATTTTGTTGCAGTCCACAGTTGTGGGAATGCATACACCAAATGTATTCAGTAGACAACTGGTTAAACTAGGAACTGGGGCACTTGGGTATAATGCCCCAATGAAAGAAATCTCACCCTACAGTTCTATGGCCTCTCAGAGGCTATCTCAGCAACAATAGAGTGCACTGGATCTTCCTCTCTAAGATGGAGAGGTGCGCGCTGGATCTTCCTCTCTAAGAGCTTCAACTCTTTAGATTTCAATGTCACATTTCCCCCTCCTCACTGCCACTTCTCTCTGCAAGAGCTCTAATGTTGATAAGACTGGGGGGGAGGGATGTGAATGTGGATGTGGAGATGGTTTGGGAACAAACTATGGGAAAGTTGTGGATCCAAAGGATCCATAGAGCACCAGTGTGGCTCAGCTAGTTCATTTGCACTGCGCCAACCTCGCCACCTCGTGGACTTGTCAGAATTTGATCCTCGCCTCAGAGAAGCTGAGTTGTTGAAGTGCAACCACTGCTCTTGGACAGCTAAAATGCTGATAGCAATGTTTAGAAAACGTCAGCAAAGACAAAGCTAAACAGAGCTGTCCAAATGTTAAGCACAGAAAATTAGCTTTAAAAATTGTACCACCCACTCAAAGCCAGGAGTGAGATGAGGAGATCTTGGGGTGTGTTTGATCTCAGATCTGAACATTATAGAGCCCTGTCACTGTGGAATCTGAAACTCAAGGCCAAGTTCTGGTTCTGTTCATGAGATTAAAATAAGAGGTGGGTGGGTGGGAAGGGACAAGGCGCCTGTTGATGTTACAGGGAAATCACACTTTCATGAAAAGTTGACTGACATAGGTAGGTTCTTTCCAGATGACATTCATGTTAGCACCTGGGGCTCAGGCTGATGTAATGCTCCTTAAACTGGGAGAAAGTACTTAATGCTTCCAAATGCCAGCTCTGTCTCAGGGACCTCAGTGGGGCTTTGTCTCCAGGAACGACAAGGAGAAAGCATGACTCATGAGTGGCGGCCTGGCCCCATTGTGTCTGTGAGATGAGTCCAAGGCGTTCCCATTTATTTACCCTTCTCTCATCACCACCAAATATAACAGATGAGCTCATGGCTCTGACGGACTTGGGTTTTATTTACACGGCAGGTATAAATAAAAAATCAGACAGCAAAGACACAGGGTCACCATGCATCCCATAGTGAGCTAAGTGACCCTGGCAGACAAACCTGAAGACTGAGTAAATAATCCAGGGGGATGAAACCCAGGAGCCACGCACAATTTCCACCATCAGGACACTAATGAAAATACCAATAGCTACACAGACAAATTCTGGGTTGTTTTGTTTGATGCATTAAAGTGTTGGAAGCCACTTTGAGATCTTCTCTTTAAAATATGAAGCGGTATAAAAATGAAATGAATCATCATCACTTCTCTGTTACTTGAAATATTATGTAATTTCAGTCGAAGCCCAACATCACAAAGGCAAACATCACTCCCTGAAAGACTTTTCATTGAAAACATATTCTCCTTCCCCTGCCACCTGTACACACACCTGTGATCATGTGTTTTGCATCCCAAAGTCTACCTGGACAATAATTTCCTTTGTCATTCCCCCATCCCCACTAGCGGATGAATGAATAACTGAAAATGGAGAAGACAGCAAAAGAGCTACCTTGAAAATACAGGTATCCTTTTCCCCTATGGTAAAGTTCTGAGAGCTGTGGAAATAAAGTCTTCTGAGATGGTCGAAAGAGCTGGGTGTATTTAAAGGGCAGATCCACACCACATAATAATTTCCCATATTTAAAGCACATTCAACACATAATTAAAACACACTGTGTCCCCTCAAAGAATCCTGGGAACTGTAGTTTGTTAAGGGTGTTTGGAGGGGGGAAACTACAGTTCTCAGGATTCTATGGGGGGAGCCACGTGTTTTAAATGTGCATTGGCTGTTGTATGGCATGGATCTGCCTCCTGCTTGCTAGAGAAGACAAGATTAAGCACCTTCAACTATCTGAAAGGCTAACACAAAGAAGATGGAGAAGACTTGTTTTCTGTTACTCTGAAGCGCAGGGCAATTTCCACCAATGGGTGGAAACTGCAAGGAAGCATATTCCAACTAAACATTAGAAACAACTTCCTAACAGCACAGACTGTTTGACAGTGGAACAGACTGCCTCAGGAGGTGGTGGGTTCTCCTTTGCTGGAGGTATTTTAACAGTCTTGGCAGCCATCTGTCAGGTTAAACCAGTTTGAAAAACTGCTAGGCTCCAGCTACATACGCTAATCTGAGGAGTTGTGCACTTCAGCGGCCACTGTCAAACAAGCTTAAATTTGCAATTCAAACACCTCCCTAAATCATTCTAATCAGTTTAAGATCTTGCAAGAAGCAACCTAGCAGCTCAGGTTTCATACAGTGTTGGTTAATGATCTCTTATTTAGCTTCTTCAGCATAGGGAAAAAGGAAGGCGGGGTTAACAAGGATGTGCCTAGAATACAATCTACAACCAAGGTAAGGTTGCAGTCCTCTGTCCACCTTTAAAGCTTGGTGATATGAAGCGATTCAAATGTTTCTGGTTATAGCATACATTTAAGAATGTGAGCTGAATGAATGTAAATATTAAAAAGGGTGCAAACTGGATTTCAAGCTATTAGTTTCATTATGGGTGGAGAAATGGAGAATGCAAGAACACAATAAAGAGAATTTTCATTTTTTCATTTTCATTTTTAATAGCACTGGATATACTGAAAGATAACTGTGTGCTCTGTCATACACAGGGGCTGCCGTAGCAGTGCCATTGAGATTCTGCAAGGTCATTATAATGAATGCCCCAATGCCCAAACAAGAGAGAATCTTGTCTTTTGGAGAGGGTGGCTGCATAGATAGAAAGGCAAATCTGTATTAAAACAAAATGCATTTATAGCAAAGGAGCAGCAATGACACAATGCCAAGGTGGAAGTCATTAAAGCAGGGCTGGAGCACTTCCTCCACTCCAGTGTTGTCTCCAGCCAGATTTCATCTGGCCCGGCAGTGCTGTGTGTTCACTAGGACCCTGTTCCTGTTCAGGATAACATGATAACTCAGTTACAGGTAGGTAGCCGTGTTGGTCTGCCATAGTCAGAACAAAACAAAAAATAAAAAATTCCTTCCAATAGCACCTTAGAGACCAAGTTTGTTCTTGGTATGAGCTTTCGTGTGCACGCACACTTCTTCAGATACACTGAAAGTGTATGGTGACTTTCTATTTCAGTGTATCTGAAGAAGTGTGCATGCACACAAAAGCTCATATCAAGAACAAACTTAGTTGGTCTCTAAGGTGCTACTGGAGGGAATTTTTTTATTTTTTATTTTATGATAACTCAGGAAGGTTAACAACATACTATTGTTACACATAGACATCCAGGCTAAGATAGAGTGCCACTGAGTGAACAGGCTGTGGGTGAGATTAACATTTATGTATTTTTTGAAGGATTCATTTCAGGTGAAAAACAGCTGGTGCTCTCACAACTCTACATTCATAATTCAGGAGAAAGCAAATTAGTGTTTGGCTGTGTACACACAACATTTTATTCTGGAATCAATAAGACTCAGTGCTTGTTTTTTCTATATAGTCCACACACAATCTAGATCCATTGCAAATTTTTCTTGAAAAACTGGTTTCGTTCCAAAAATGAAAGCTCATTGACTCTGCATTACCCCACAGCGTGTCCACTGGTGGTACTGGTAATTGTGTGTTTATATGTAGCCACACCTGCCCAAGGACATTGTGGGTATGCGCATGCCAAGATCACAATTATCTTCCTTCTCCTGCGGCATGCACAGGGAGGATTTTCAAACATGTTGCAGGCAACCCCATCCACCCTTGCAGGTGGCAGGATCTGGAATCAATCTAGATTGAAACCAGCATGTTGAGGATGAGAATGATTCAGTATTGAGAAAGAACATATTTTTGTGCTACACATGAGTTAGGGTGTACACAACTTTTGTGTGAATAGAAACGTTTGTCAGTCGAGTGTCAGCTACACGATGAGCTAGGAAGCCAGAGGTTCTCATTGTGCCAGAGTTCCCTCACAGAGAGGTAGAAACCAAGCACAAATGGGCTGGCTCTTCTTAGCCTATCACCATGGATCCATCACAGGCTTCTTCTGCCTGGCTATAGCAGCTATCAAAGCCAATGGGAACATCCCCTTGCAGCTCAAAAGACAATGGCCTGCTAGAAAGCTTCCTAATCCTTAAAGAGCCATGACCTAATTCTTGCTCATACAGGTCTGTTCCTAGGCAGATTGCAAAGTACCGGTATTGCAAAAAAAGAGGTCATTGTATGCACAGAGCAACAGCAGATCCACTGACCAGCCTGACAATTGCCCCAAGTGGCTACTTATTATACAATACCAACACCTGTACAGACCAGTGACAAGACTGGCCTTTCATACTTCAGCCAGGGTTGCACCAAACACATAACAGGAGTTAATGGGTGATGCCAAAGGAGATGCACCACTCAATTTTCAGTGAGAAATCAAAATGTTGTTAAAACTAACTAAGGATCTCAGATGGGATTAGATGGGATTTTACCCTTTGTTTTGTAATTCATTCTCTCTGTTGACATCCGGGAATAAGTCACTACATGACTACACATTGCAAAATATCTGGGCAAAACTGATTCTTTAAAAGGGCAAGGGAAGAATTTGCAAGAGGGTAGTTTTTCCCTTCTTCCTCTTTAGGAACTTTCCTTCAACTAGAAAAAAAACTAATATTCAGCTGAATAGTCATGCAGTGAAATAATCGAAGCAAGCACAGCGAAGGCTCTCCCAAGTTCCAGTACAGTACTCTCATGCAGAGACACTTTCTCAACGCTCATGTGTTTTCTTACGAAAATGGTCAAAATTAGGAATCTCAACCACAGGATATTCTCTAGTGGATTATCAAGGACATACTGGAAACAAGCTGGGATCTTGAAACATGGGCAAACAACATGGTGGGGAAAGTAATACAGGATGCCACAAGCAAAGCACTAGTTCGGGTCAGGAAGGCTGCAGTAGGCGAAGCAGTGCAAGACACCAAACTCCATTTAGTTATATTTCTATCCTGCCCTGCATATAAATCCCAAGGGCAGCTGCAACAATATTAAAACCAACAACCATAGAAATGTGAAAGTAATAGACATGTAATAAAACCAGTAAAACAACAACAAGAAAAGACAGTCAATAGCAAATCTAATAATGGCCATTGCATATTCAACACAGTGGCGGCTAACCATTCATAAATGCTCAGGTGGGTTTCAGTCTGGTAGTGGAATATCAATTACCCATAAATTGGCACCGGGCACACCTCTTTGCATTGCTCTGTGTCTGGAATCTGTGTTTATAGAGATGGGCCTCTATTTTGAAGGTTTGTCAGAAGACAGTCTCTACTGGAAGGTGCCCTCTATTTGACAGTCCAGACCAAGTCTGGTTCAAAGATAAGCAGCCATAAAATGGGAGAGGAGGAGACTTGAAGTTGCCCATCAACAATTAACAGCACCTTCTCAGGAGAAGAACAGGCACACAAGTTACCTAGTGTCTTCCCCACTATGGGGAGATATATTGCATTGATATTTAAAGTATAGCATCCCCATCCCCCCCGAAATATTGTACATATAAATTATTGCACATACAAATTACAATACATATTAATTGCTTTAAGAAACGTTGTGTCTTTTTTGTCCTTTTTTGCTGATGCATAACAGGCCACCCTACCTGGGGAAGGGCATTCTAAGGTTGGGGCACCACCACCGAGAAGGCCCCATCTTGTGTCTAAAATAGGGAGCCTTAATCAATTAGGGACAAAAACAGCCAATCAGGAATGCTATACTGTAGTGAAAACAACCTTCTACAGGTGCCCTTCTGATACTCTGTTGCTGTTGAAACCCTGAGGATTGCAGCAGAATATCTGTGAAAAGATGGGTGTCATACTCAAATTGCTGGAATGAGTTAGATTCTCAGTTGCTTAATTGCTACTCTAAATTGACTCCCAGTCCCAGTGTTTTAGAGGGCAAGGCACTCTTTATATTTTCATTCATACTTCCTAAATGTACTGTTCTGACAAATAAAAGGAGAGTGGCTAGACTGAAATACAGTTCAGCTCAAGACTTTGGCCCCTTTCAAATTGATTCTATCATTGGGTTATATCAACAAGGTGAGGGTGGAATCACTACTAAAGCCCTTGCACTGTTGGAATAAAACTACAGGTAGCTTGCATCTTACGTGAAGGTTTGGTTCTGGGGGTCCACACATATAGGCAAAAATGTGTAAAGTCAGGAGACCCTGGAAGCAGACCCCTTGCAAGGTAGATGGCTGCTTACCTGACTTTGGAAAGGCAGTATGAGGGCTCTGGGAAACTGTCTGAGCCCCCACATTGCTTTCCTGAAGCCGGCAATTGCAACTTTGCACAGTTGGTTGGGGGGAAATAAATGGAGAGTGGGTTTCCTCTGCTCTCCATTTACCCCCCCCCCCCGCAAAGCTGTGATCATGTAAGTTAAATAAGTGTAGGATGCAAGTTACTTGTATATTCTGGCAGAGTGAGTACAGCCCTCGAGTGAAATCTTCAACCATGTAGACCCTGACACAGCTGTTGAGATCCAGCTACACATTGCTCCTCTATAACTCTATGAATGGGTGGGAGGTCATCAAAGAAGCCATTCTAACATGCAAACATTATTATCCCACCCCAAGACAGAAGATTAAGTTTTGCAGATTTTTCTAAGGCCATCACCTTCAGTCAACACGCACCACCAAGCATTTCTCTACAAAATGCATTTGAACTTCCAAGTTGAAGTTACATTTCCTTTTCCATTTCTCTGCAAGGATCTGTGCATTGTTATGGCATGCTACTTTGCCAAGCACTTGCATGTGTGTGTGTGCCTGTATGCATTCATACACAAGCTTACCTCTCTCGTGCTTTTCAATACATAATAGCAGTCAAATTAGCTGCGGAATGTGCTCCATCAATTAATTCTCCTCTGGCCAATGTGTCACAGTTAGTGCAAATTATTCTTTCCATCTCTTCCTTTCGATACACCATCAGCAGCCACATTTAAGTGAGTGTCAAATAGGAGGTAGTAAATTTAGCAATTTACCTCACCTGGCAGTTTGGTGCTCGCAGAACTGCCTACACCCACAAGAGCTTTTTTGTATCCCTCTGTCTCCCCCCAGTGAATGGCAGAAACGTCTGAGTTCCCTTCTTACGGCGCCTGCCAGTATAAAGGGCTTTAGCTTCAACATTAAGTAAGATGCTGAAATGATAAGATCAGAAGTAGAAGACAAGCCTAGACCCATGAAAAATAGTTACTGATACCTTACTTTTTATTACATCTCACCCACAGAGAGAGGTGGAAGGCGAAAAAATGGTCATCTCCCCTTTTCGCTACTCCAGCCATACTTCCTTGCCTGTTTTGAGAAGATCCATGCAAAGAAGCAGATTTTCACCTGCCTGACACTTGCAAGATGTGAAACAGAAGCCTAAATCAGATGCACATCAATGTGCATATGGCATATCTGTACTACATTGCCTTCAGGCAATGCACCAGAGTAGCCTATTTGTGAATGCACACCCAGATGCCATTCAAATATCCTCTAGGTGCATGCATTATAATGGAATGTGGCCTGAGCTATCCACTACGTAGTAATTGGTTGAAGCAGCTTTTAGAAATGCCCCAGAGTCATATATAAATTTATGAAGATAGGTATGAGCAATTGACCTAACCCAGATCCAGAAACTTCTTTGTTACCAGGGCTAGTGCTGTCAATGCCACACAGCATGGTGAAGCAACCTGCACCAGGAGGGAGTGAAAGATGAAGGCCACGATTGGTGTCTGAGTGGAGCACCAAGACTTTTCAAAGGATTGGCCCTAGTACAGGCTGGAGGCCATTTAAACTTTGCTTCAGGCAAGGAAATTTATTGGGCCACCACTGCTGACACTGAGATTTGGGTTTTGTAATCCAAATACGCCCCTGCTTTATCAGAGCAGTAAAGCGAGAAACTGAACCACAAAAGAGACTCTCTTTGCAAAGGGAAGCATAAAGACTAGAATAGACAATTCATAAACAAAGATGTTTATGAATTACTAGTGTGGGGAGTCCGTGGCATTCAGCACACCTGGCAAATGCATTTCACACAGGAACTGTGCAGCGGCATTGGAGACAAACAAGAACTACCGGTCAGGAAATCAGTGAAAAGCAGATTATTTCACTATGTCTCCTACCTAGTGAAAAGTGGGTGCTGTCAGGGATTCTCAAAACATTTACCTTTCTTGAGGATCAGGGGTGGGGAACCTCAGGCCCACTATACCCACATGACCTACACCTGACATCATGTGGCAAGACCTGGCTCAGCTGAAATGGGGTTTGCAGGCACCTTCAATTCGCACAGGCCTTCGCATGACCCACCGGGGGCTCTGCAAGACCTGACAATCAGCTGGCTGTCAGCGCTTTGTGGTCTATGTCTTTGCCCGCACACTTTGATTTCAAAAACACACGGGGCAAAAAAAAAGAGGCACACCTGACATCATTGTAACAGCAGGTGATTGACGGGTGGCTTGCTCCACCCACTGTTTAAACTTGGCCCATGGGGGATTAATGGCTCAGGGTGTGTGTATGTGGCTTGATAGTCAGGAGTACAGAGCTGATTTCAAGGTGGGTGCCCCTGATTAAAGGGAGAAATAGGGTGCTGAAGGTGACAGTGTTCACATTAAGGCAGAAGGGAATAGTCAGGACTCTGGGAACTGCCCACATTTTGTATTATTGCTTGTTATCCCAGAAAAGTCGCAAAAAGCTGATACACAAGCCTCTCTGTGTATTGTGGCTAATTAGCATGGGCAGTAATGGTGTGAAAATAAATGGAATCTGCAAAGCACTTTGAGATTCAGCAAAGTATCAAGGCACTAAAACAAAAACAAAAACTCCAAACAAAGCATCCCTTTATTTATCCCAATGAAATCAACAGGCTTCAATCTGAAAATTACGTTCTCCTCTCAGATTCATCCACCAGCATTAGGATATTTATTCAGATCAAATCTGATGTAACATGCTTAGCACAAGTAAAAGAAGATTGTGCAGGGGGGTGAGTGGGTGGGTGGGTTAAAAAAAATAAAAATCTCAGCTTGGCATTCAGATGAGTTGTTCAATTCTCTGCACAGACAGAGCCCTGAGAGGCTGCTTAGGTAGTTCTGAGCCCTCATCCCAAAATATCATCTGTTGCCTAGCACTCTGATTGGCTGTGTGAAGAAGGAATTTATTGGTGGAAAATGTAGACGGAGAGGAGGGGCTTGGGAGAGCACTGTGAAGATTATGGGTGTGTGCTCTTGCTGTGCCTATGTACACTGTAGATACATGCTTGTATCTAGGCACTGGTGCATAAATGGGTGCATTAGTGTGTAATGTTTCAAGTGTGTCTGCTTACTCACACTCTACACTCACACACATACTTACTGCCAACCTGCACACTGTACTCCTCTTTAGAGACACACACTCCTAAGGAACACCACTGAACTATGCTGCATATCGCATCAGATGGAAGAGACACTGAAGGAAAAAGGGTAACACAGAAAGGTCTTTTTAAAAGCTGCTAGATCAGTGGCCACAGCCCAGGTTTCCATGACCGAGGCTCTTCTTGGCAGGCAGTTTTGTGGGTGCTTGGAGGACAGCACAAAGAAGCAGCTACTCCATCATGAGGGCACGGGATGTTCGGCCTGTGTGATAAACCCACAAAGCAATAAATCAGCACTAGAAGGGAAGCAAGCTGGAGTCGATGCTCCTTTCTCTGATCGGTTCCTGGCATGGCAGCCAATGTTTGACTGAAAGTGAGGCTTGCAGCCCGAGTTAGCAAATATGAGTGCCTGCCTGTCATCCATGCATCCATCCATTAGATGACTTCCTTGCCCTCCCCAAATCATTTCACAAGCGTGCTGCAACTTCCTTGGCTGTGGACTTAATAGTTCACTGTGTTCCTTGGCTGCTTAAGGATTGATGGAACAAAGAAAGATTCCTTCCCTGTTCACAAAAAACAACATTTTGCCCAAAGACTGATTACCTTTCTGTCGTGAGGCAGTTGGGCAACATGCAACTGCAGGAGGGGGGGGGGGGAGAGAGAGATTGTGTATTTTGTCGTTAAGCTATAGAGTTTTCATACAGATCTGTTATGGTTAGGATGGTTTTTTGTGGCTCTCAATGCAGGTCTTTTTCTTTTCTTTTTGGGGGGGGGAGGAGGGGTCTGCCACAGCATCCTGCGTCAAGCTACCCCTCTTCTTCGGAGTCTTACAAGATTCCTCTCTGCTCTGATTGAGAAACAGCATCAGATGCCTGATAAATGGGTCTCTCTGTTGAAAGGGAGCTGAAGAGTAAATTACTGTAATAGAAAACGGCTTAAGTAGCAGTGTACGGTTCAACTCCTTTTACTGCAAAATCCATAGCACTAATTGCTTATTGACTCCCCAGCACGGTGACATCACCAGCAGCCAACCAACATCTCCTATGCAAATGAAATAAGAGGTAAAAAGACAGAAAGAAGCTGAGTGGCTTTACACAAGTCATGTATGGGTCTAAGATCAGTACTGCAGTGGGTGACAGACAGGAGGGGCTGATAGGGAGAGTATTAATTTTCTCTCTCTCAAATAGTCAAGATAACACAAGAAAATACTTGCTGAGGGCTTCCAGATCAAAGACCCCTGGCTTATTTTCTTAACTTTGGGGCCAGATGAATTCTAGAGCTTAATCTCAGTGAAATCAAAGGGGGGATTTCTAGGCTGGCACCAGTCTTTTGATCAGGGGCAGAATGTGGGTCTCGGGAATATAGGAGTTGAAGACACAAGTTAGACACCCAGCTTGAGAAATCCTATCTCATTGGGAAGCAGGAATTGTCCCAGATGTGCACAGAGGTTTTGCTGCAATGTAGTTATGATGGAAGGAAACAACAGAGAGGGGGTGTTTGTGGTAGCAAAGTGGCACAGGTTGGTTCACTCTTCCTCTGTGCCCCTCTAGCAGTGGTGCCAGGCCACAGGTGCACAAACCATTCAGGAAGACACTTTTACACTTGTATCACTTCTAGGAGAGACACACCACTGTGCTAACTGCAGGGGGGGACATTTTTTGTTATAATCTTAACCCAAATGTTTCTTTTTAAACCATTCTGATTTTTCTCTCTGCACCTCACAGTAGGATTTCTCTTCTGCAATACAGCTAGTCTTTCTTAAGCCACCCTCTTTTTCTCTCTCCACTCCATAGCACTCTGTCTCGTTTTCTGCACCCCTGCAGGATACATCCTCATCTGTATTACTTCACATTTTTTGTCACCCCGCCCCAACCAGGTATCTCAGCCCCTCTGTAACCACTTCTTCTTCCTTCCCTCTCCTGGTATTTCTCTGTTTTGTGTGCCCCCTCCAACTTATAAGTCCTCTCCAGTTCAGTGGCAATAGCACACCAGACAGTCATTCCCTCAGAAAGCCATACAGCGTGAAGGAGTCTCAGACGTAAGTGGCCAATGCAACATGGCAGCAGTGGCAAAGTCTAGCATCTCAAATTTCAGTTGCACGCTGTGCGACACCTACATCTGTTGCCCCCCTTTCACCTTCCATTGGTCTTCATAGTTGCGGTGACTGCTGCAGTGCCCCAGAAGTTCCGTGCCTGGTATGACCAAAATGGTTGCGTTCCCCTAGATCCGCCTTTGAGGGCAGCTTGGCAAATACAGACTTCTGAAGACAAGAAAAGGGATAGCAATGCAGACAAGTAGATTTTGCTGAGCTTTGGGCAGGTTGCAGGTGTGCTTCTTATGCCATGTTCGTTATGGCATAGGAGCTACTTAAACATAGGTCTTTCCTTATTACGGAGGGAACGTGAAGAACTGTGGCCCATGTGGGAGAGGTTTATGCCGAGACTCTTAAACTGCTTCTTGTGGCAACACTGAGATGGTGAGGAGGCTAATCAAGGGGTGACCGAAGCTGCAGTAACTCCTGCGCTGCCAATTTAAGGGTATATGTGAGGGGAGTAAGGGTCTTAATGCTCCCACAAAGAATTGGGACAGGACGATGCACAATGGCTACTTTGGAATTTCCTGAGAGGGTAACCAAGCGCTCAAGGAGAAAGCCACCATTGGCCTTCAGTCCTTATGTTAAAGGCTGGTTCTCTTTCAACTGTTGGCTTATTGGGCCAAGAATGAATAACCACCACTTGGGGCCCTGCCAGGGTTGACAGGTAGCTCTCAGTTGCAAAACACACACACCTCAGTCCTTTGTTTTGAAATCGTCACAAGATCAGGGGATAGTAAGAGTATATGCAGAATAAGTACAGAAGCTAGAAGGTCTCGTTCCTGGTCGGACACAGACAGTCCAGACCCCACAAGCATTATGTAAAACAATTGCTGAAGTGAGCTGGTTGAGAGCAGAACTGGAAAGTTTGTCTTTTAGTTGCGACGGTTCAGATAATTTCTTAGGGCTTTTGCCACCGCCTCTGGAGAAGCCGCCTCTTCGCAATCTTCTTCCGCAATTGACTGAGCAGCTCCACTTACAGCAAAGACAATGAGGAATCACAAAGCAAACAGCATTTAAATGAAAACCAATTGCAGCAAGATTATCCCTTTTTAGAGAGCATATTTCAGGGTGGGGAAAAGTGTCACAAAGATAGATTCATTTAGCTGCTGGATGCCACCAAAGTAGAAATTAAGCACCAGAAGCAGGGGGGAAATGGGAACAGAGGAAATGGCTAAGTAACACTATGCAGCTACCACATGGAAAGTGACTACCAAGCTGTATGAACAGTTCTCAGTACTCTATGACAATAAATAAAATTAATTAATATCCAATAATAACCTATTTTAATACAGCTCTTCCAGTAGAATTCCGCCCCCGCCCCAAAGCAAACATGACTGAACCCAATTACCTCTTCATTTCACTGCAAGGATGAATCAGCGTCAGAGCCAAAAATAAATCAAGCAAGATCCCTAGCTCATTTGGCATCTCTCTCCAACAGTTCATTGGTCCACAACACTTCAGCCAGCAAAGTTAAGAGCTGGTTACCTTGTGCTAGCTTTGCTCCAGCTAGCATTGAGCATACAATAGTGACTCTGTCGTCCCCTAGGGGCTTTATCTAACCAAACCTTAAGATCCCAGAGGCCCTGCTCTGAGCTTGAGAGCTGAATGAAGTGAGGCAGGTAACCACCAGAAGGACAGCCTTTTTGGTAGGGACACCTCGGTTATGGTCGGAAGAGTCTTCCCAGATATCTCTGCCTTTTAAGGACCAGTCCTTTTAAATAACTCATACAGTCTGCAGTTTGCAGACATCTGTGTTTTAACCTGAGGGTTGCAGAGAGTTTTGTTTCCTTGCTGTATTTATGTTTGTTTTACTTTGTATTTGTTTATATGCTTATTTATGGTAAGCCATGCGGAGAACTGTATGTTATGAGGTGCCATTAAAATGTTGTAAACAAATAAATTGATCTTCTGGTTTGTGCTCTCCCCCCTGCGCCATTATCAAAACATTTGTGCAATAGTGAATAAAGTTTTGGTGCAGATTTAAAAATTGATTTAAATAAGTATCATGTTATCTTTCTGGTCAGTGCAATTTCAGCATTGTGCTAATCCCTAGTCCCCACAACTTTTAAGAACTGAAACACTTTTTAGCCTACCTTTTAAAAAAAGATATGAAAGGAATTGTGCAGCAGCACCTCTCTCTCTCTCTCTATATATATAAACACTACAGTGCAAATTTTTTAAAAATGATTTTTTAAAAACAGATCTTTTTCTAAAATGGTGCATTCAGAGTTGCTGTCCTCCTGTCTGCCCAAACAGCTATGTCCCACCCAGCAGCATGGACAGAACCTCACAAGATGTACAAAGTGCTATACCCTCCTTAGAGTGTAAAGTCCATTGCAATTTTTCTTGTAGCCTACATGGAAAAAAAACAATGATACTGGGAGGAGCCACCAGTCTGGAACATTCCTGGATGTTTCAGAGGTAGTGCCCAAGATTGCCAATTAACATAGTCAGCTATCATTACCTATTATTTATTACTGACTAAAAGCTGTGTGTGCTTTCGGGGATTATATTTACCGGGGGGGGGGAGTAAACAAGTCCATTACTAATGTGCAGGAGTAAAACCATTAGCAGCACTTTTCTACAACTTGCTATGCCGTCTAGAAAATAAACCTAACACCTGCCCTTGCAGTTCTCACCTGTCTTTTGAAAATTGCTCTTAGTATTACTACAGGATTACAAACTACAATGTTGGGCTAACTTTTACATTCTAATAGAACTTGAGAGCTTCTTCTTAAATTGCTTCTGAATGAACATTGGTCTGCTTATCTCGGGAAGAGAGGCAGCAGTATTTATAGACGACATGCTGGTGAAGTCTGTCCTTGCTATGCCCCCCAAGAGGCAGAGATGAAGTTGCTGTGTTGGGCATGGTTTGATTTTCTGCCACTGTGAAGCATCTGACACCAGCCCAGCCATTTCTACTCCTTTAGGTGCTCATGAGATACAGCTTCTATTTTATTTTAGCTGGTTGGTTCTCACAAGGATGGTAACTTCCATCTTAGCATCTTATAAGTGAATATCCTTGCTGGCAAATCACCTTCATATTACCACTGTAAGAAAAGGGTAACCTGGTCAGCTACGATGAATAAATGCATGGTGTGTTGCAAATAGAGGAGAGCACAAAATATGGTCTGAAGCTCAACATAAAAAACTAAGATCATGGCCACTGGTCCCATCACCTCCTGGCAAATAGAAGGGGAAGAAATGGAGGCAGTGAGAGATTTCACTTTCTTGGGTTCCATGATCACTGCAGATGGTGACAGCAGTCACGAAATTAGAAGACGCCTGCTTCTTGGGAGAAAAGCAATGACAAACCTAGACAGCATCTTAAAAAGCAAAGACATCACCTTGCCGACAAAGGTCCGTATAGTTAAAGCTATGGTTTTCCCAGTAGTAATGTACGGAAGTGAGAGCTGGACCATAAAGAAGGCTGATCACCGAAGAATTGATGCTTTTGAATTATGGTGCTGGAGGAGACTCTTGAGAGTCCCATGGACTGCAAGAAGATCAAACCTATCCATTCTCAAAGAAATCAGCCCTGAGTGCTCACTAGAAGGACAGATCCTGAAGTTGAGGCTCCAGTACTTTGGCCACCTCATGAGAAGAGAAGACTCCCTAGAAAAGACCCCGATGTTGGGAAAGATGGAGGGCACAAGGAGAAGGGGACGACAGAGGATGAGATGGTTGGACAGTGTTCTCGAAGCTACTAACATGAGTTTGGCAAAACTGTGAGAGGCAGTGAAGGATAGGCGTGCCTGGCGTGCTCTGGTCCATGGGGTCACGAAGAGTCGGACACGACTGAACGACTGAACAACAACAACATGTTGCAAATGCCATGAACTGGCTGCTTCACTGGACAAAAATAAAGGTGACGTCTGAAGGCAGACACAGGTAAGACACTTATTCACTGTGACCTCTCTCAAAACAATTGCTTGTCCTTCAGCTGTAGGAGCCAAGCACACACTCTCTCAAGTAGTAGTTAAAAATATTAATTATTTAAAATCATAATTAAATGACTGAGCCAAAGAACAGTTCTCTCATAGGATAGCCAAGATCTGTTCGTCTTCTAGTATCCTACATGATGTTTATCTGAAGTAGGGTTAAATTCTCAACATGATATGAGTATGTCATAGCTACGCCTTTTCAGCTTGTTCAGAAGTATGGTGAGTTATTAAGTTTCTTAATGGCAATATATATCCTCCGCCCACAGGAATTTCAGGTTTACATCGGTAACATCTGTGAAGGTCAGCTTGCTTATCTGTTTACCCTACTACCACCTACTCAGACTTCACAGTCGCTCTCCAGTGTTTCGGGGCAAGAGATGTCTTCCACATCACCTGCTAGCTGATTCTTCATTTAAACTGGAGATGCCAGAAATTGAATCCGAGACCTTCTGTTCATAAAGCATGTGCTGTACTACTAAGCCACGGTGGACAGCTTGCAACTAAGAGAGAATTCATGTTCTGAAAGAAGAGCAGGTTTTCCTCCTTAAGACTGAGTACTAGTGTCTATGTTGATCAGTTTCCAATCTGCAAAGTGATGGCCCAGTTGAAATATAAAGGATCAAAAGTTCTGGCTCGTGCAGTGGCATGCTATGAAAAAAAAATCAGTTATCTCTAGGGGGGTTTTGTGCTTCAAATGCAGTCCAAAGCAAATTCTCATAATAAACATTTCTAGGATGGATTATTCACCAGAAGGAAAATGGTTGGAACACCCACCAGGGGTGAAGCGTGGTGTGTACTGTATTCCTCTTTCCTCATCATTCGATGTGGACGCAGAAAGAATGGTTCCACTGAAATGCATGACTTTCGCAACATCTCTACGCTTGTTTTGCCTCTGTGTTAGTTCATACTAATAGGGCAAGCAATCGATGGGGAGATTTTCAATGGGGAAATAATGCAGAGAAAAGGGTAAACCCCCTTCCCATTGCATTACATTCACAGATTTGGCTGGGGGGGAGGACAAGAGGGAAATTTTGCCTCATTGCTTGTGCCTGCTTATCAAAACCAGTCTCTCACGACAAGAACCATGGGTGGCTAAGCAGATCATTGTCCCAGGCCTGGCTGGCGGTTCTTACTTGAATTGCACTCACAGAGGTTACTACCGTATTATACTACACTGTGGGCTAACTTCTGCATCTAAATGGAACCTGAGAGCATCTTATTAAATTGCTTATGTCTGGAAAATTGGTCCGCTTATCTCCAAGAGGGGGAGAGAGACAGTATTTATAGACAACACGCTGATGAAGTCTGTCCTTGTTGTGCCCCCAAGAGGCAGAGATGAACAGGGCTTCCAACCTCCAGCATCCAATCTAATTTTACACTACATCTCTGCTCACCAGCCTCTGGAAACCATTACTCATTCATTAAAAACCTTCATTTCCTTCTGCAAGCTCCATCTGATTTTCTGCTAGTTCCTCTACACCACTGCTTTGGCATGAATGCCTCTGAAACCATGTCATAGGATGCTGAGCCTTTCATCCCTAGGATGCAAGGCCATCTGCCATCTGCTAGGTACTGACATGTACAAGCTCCCAAACTGTGCACTGGGGTGAGGGGCAGGAGGAGGGGAGAATGCAAGTATCCGGTTCTTGAATACGATATGCAATCTAGGAAATGGACACAAATGCATCTGGCCTTGCTACTGTTTTCAATTGCAAAATATGTTTGTTTTTTTTTAAAAAAAAAAATCTACCAGGTTGTAGGGATTTTTGTTGGACTCTGCAGGTAGAATGGACGGAGTACATGGGACAGTGCAGAAAAAAAAATAAGAGAATGGATGTTAAGAGAGATTTGTTGGGACTGTTTCGTGAGCTCCATATCATGACTCCTAGACATTTTAACACCCTTATGCCAATCATGAGGTTAATAAATGTATCTTTACTTAAAAATTAGTCAGCCAAGATTCAGAGGAATCCCCCCCAAAGCCACTAGATTGTGAGCTAGCAAGCCACTCTGCAATTTGCAAATATATTATGGACTTCAATCTTCTCCTTGTCTGATGACCCTAATTATAGTAGTATTTGAATGTTGATATTAACTGAATTTTTCCGTTGTTCTCTGTCATTTGAAACCACGTTCCTGTTATTCTTATCGGTTCAACACATCTCAAACCAGTTACAAGAAGAAAAAGTGGAAGGAGGAGGAGGAGAGAGATACAACTAAATGGCAATAATAATAAGCAAAAGAAAAAGTAGAAAGGAAAAATAATGATAAAAAGGGTCCGTCCGTCCCCCAGATGCCTATATTGCCCTTCTGGGCAGTAATGCTGAACTAGGTGAAACCGAGCTTGACTGTTCCAATAATCCTTCTTTCTTCCTCTCCTGCTCTATGGCAGAGAATTAAACTTTCTAACCTGCCTCCAATTTGTTCTACAAAAGGCTGGGATGTTTTGGCAAGTTGGGCCCTGGTTGTCTTAATCCTCCTCTCTTTCAACAGTAGTAACATGCCCTTCCTTCCCCAAGAGGTGACCCTGGCGAGTCGTAAACCATTTGCCTTGACTGACTGAGATTTCACCAAGTTGGGATGGAGAGCCATTGGTGGCACTAGCTTTCCTGGTCTTTGTGGCTCTCTTAAATCCCTGCAACATCTGCACTAAACCAGTGGTGCAATGGAGAGGCAAGACAGTGAATGCAGCTGCTGTACTGCACCTTTGACAGTGGACAGCAAGCATCTCTTTCAGAATTTGCAACCATACACATCAGCTGCTGGGGAGGGATTACATAGGTGCAACACACACACACACACACACTCACACCTGTTTACTGGATGGTGGCATTTGATTTTGTGAGTCTAGCATCACGCCACTTGGATATGAAAATGTACCGCAATTACACACATATCATTATCAGCCACTAGTGTAAACATCTATTCTAGCTTCTTTTACAAGGAGGGTCCTGGGGAATCACAGCAACAGCCTACTGAGGACAGAGGAGACCTCAGTAATTACTATAATTCACATTCCAGAGAGACAGTAAGGCCGCCTCTTTTACACAAGGGCCCAGCAATGCACCCAAGGCAGCCTCTCTCTCACCAGGGCCCAACTATGTAACATTAACTCGTCCTACATTGGTGGTATCAAGGGTCTAGGGTCAAATTAGAGTAACCAAAATTAGCAAGATGTCTCAGAAGCCAACCTCTTGCTGATGGGGGGGGGGGAGAAGAATTAAAATCATTATAGACACTACAGTACATAGTTTTCGTGCCAGATTACAGCTCAAAATCCCTCTGCTAGTTAGTTATGTTTGGGTAAGGTAGTTTCTGAGGGCTTTGAGGAGGAGCATGAAAAGAGATAGTGGAGTTAGAGAAGACCTTTCCACCCAACCCACTTTCAAATTGAAGGAGACAGCCAGCTCCATTTCCCCATCCCATGCAACACTACATTGACTGCCTCACCTCTTTTGAGTTGCCAGTTGGAATAAGGCAGCAAAGAAGCAGGATGTGCCTTATTCAAAATGGCGGCCATGTTGGATAGCACAACAAGGCTCCCACTTGGCTAGGTAAGGGAAACAGCTGAAAAATGATTGCTTCTACCATAATGGTGCTTGTGGAGTGTCATGTGTGGTTGGGGCAGGAGAGGCATGTCATTATTCTAGAGCCAGTAGCAGGGGAACTTGTAGTTCCATGGCCAATGGCCAGAGATGTTAGGAATCTGGAGAGCGATAGGGTTCCCTACCTGCCTGTCCTAGAGAGATTAGAGTTTCTACAGGGAACTTGGCACGTACTTCTGTTATGCATATGGATTATTATTTTTTCCCTTACAGGAGAAAACAGCATATACACAGTTATCTGTGTGATAACCCATGGGGGGAATTATTCTGCAAAAAAAAATGCACCCCATTTCATGGCTGATTCTAGCAATCTATGTTAATGGAAACACATAAAACAACCACCATACTTTTGCAGGGCAAACATCGTCTCCAGTACCTGAAGTATTTTAAGAGTGAAGTGAATTATAATCATGTTGCATCGAGATGATGCCCATAATCTGACAAGGAACCTGTGCACATAGCATGAAAGTGCTAACTTTAAGACAGTCTGGACACATGCTCTTGTTCTGGGTCTTAGATAAATAGTTTCATGTAGATGCAAGTGTCTGTGCGTGGGCCTCAGCTTGGAATAAATGTTGTGTCAGTGCAATGCATCCAGGTTGAACAAGAGTGAGGACTGGGTGTAGAGAAAATAACAACAACAGAAACCCTGACTTTCATAATTTGCAGCTGCAAATTCATTCACCAGATGTCTTTAAGTTGACTTTCCATTGGAAAACTTGCATTGTCCCTGGGAATGTTCACACATAACTCAGCTTCACTGAGTACACTTAATTTCCTTATTTAACGAGGTCAAAATTCATTGAATTCATTCAAGTTGGCTTTAATTAGCTGGGTTGCCTTGCATATCAAAGTGGAATTCAGCTGCACAAATTCAGCACAACTGAACTGAGACATTCAGCTTCAGCTTCATTAAAAAAAACAATGAACACAAGGCCTGTTCTAATGTAATGTTTTGCAGCTGAAGTGATTTCTGTGGCTTCATAACTTTGAAGGCATTTATAACTGGTCATCTAAGCAACTTGTTCATAGACAATCCCAAGACTGCCAACTGTCAGGAATACTTTCACGGTTCACAGGACTATCTCCAAAAGCAGGTTGCAAGGATGGCTCATTTGCACAAAACACTTTCATAAGCATATAGCCACAGGAATGAGTCCAGGATCTATCCCGATGCTTCCGAACACTATACAGTGGTACATCTGGTTGTGTACTTAATTCGTTCCGGAGGTCTGTTCTTAACCTGAAACTGTTCTTAACCTGAAGCACCACTTTAGCTAATGGGGCCTCCCGCTGCTGCTGCACCGCCAGAGCACGATTTCTGTTCTTATCCTGAAGCAAAGTTCTTAACCTGAAGCGTTATTTCTGGGTTAGCGGAGTATGTAACCTGAAGCATATGTAACCCGAAGTACCACTGTATTGAGAGTGAACCGTAATGGCTGGAACAAGATCTTTTGTTTCCACTTGAGGTCAACATTGACAGCAGCCAGTCAATCACCCAGATGCTCATTTTGTTTAAAATAGTATTTCAAAGCCTAATACAAGCAAATTGAAACTCTGCGGCTACTGTGGAGATGTTTTGAAAAAAAGGAAACAAACTGATACACAATGACAAGAAGCTTATATTTAATATTCACAATATTTAATTTGGGGGCAATGGAATAAAGCTCTAACCTCTTATGTCCTAGTTCAGCGACTCTTGTGTGCATAAAGGGATGGTCCTTTGCCCTCAAGGGGTGCATCTGTACGACACGTGGACAAGCTTCAGGTCACTGGCTACATGCAGCTTTCACAGGCCCTCAACTGTGGCATGCCATGGGTACCCACTCAAACCCTCTTGCCGCCGTCCCCTGTGCCCATGTGTCTTCCTCCCTATGTAAGCTATGAATCCCTCAGCCCACCACACAGCTGTTTCACAAGCTGGGGTGGGGAGTGTGATTGTGGTGGTGAGGAAGGCAGGTGGGGACAGCTCTCCCCAAGTGCCTTTCTCCCCATCACCTTTGTGTACAGGTGTCAGTGTGCCTATATCTGGTCCTGCACACCACCAGCTCTGACCGTGGCCCACCGCTGCATGTGTTCCTATACCATGCAACCCATCATAATTTTTGCACCAGTTTAACTGTCATGGCTTCCCCTACTGAATCTTGGGAGTCACTGTTTGGCGAGGAATCCACAGGTTGAAGTGCGAGGGGAGGTAAATTTATGTTTATATATATATATATATATATATACCAGCTGCAGGCCTTTAACACGCACCTGGGCTAGAAGGTTCTGAGATACAGATATAGCCTGAAAATTGTTTTTGCGGCTTGGCCTGCAGATGATAAGACACATTGCCCATGTTTCATTCTCCAGCTGAATGTGAGAACATTCGCAGCTGCTTCTAGTGTGCCTCGCTACAGACAATAAGGTATCTCGGGACTTGGCTTCTTAGTTCTGCTGAGGATGGATGAGCTCATGTTTCTTTATATAGATATCCCGTCAGATTCCTCTCCATAGCAACACGTCCTGGCGTGACAGCCTCTGGGCTTGTGCTGTCAGAGAGCCTGGCTGCTTGAGTTTGACACCACATCCTCCCCATCATTGCAAACAGCACCCGCTCAAAGGCAACAGACCAGAGAGGAACCAGCGCAGGTAACAGGAGGGTGGATCAGCATGCTGCTAACAAAACATCACACTGCCTCCTCAAACACAATAAGCCAGGAACAGGGCTGTCTTCTACACTGCCTGGTGCCACAGTGCCATCTTGTGGCCAAATTATTCAAAAACAGAATTTACTATGCAGCAAGAAGGTATGTACAGATTTTTAAAACCCCAAATCCTTCGGGAGGAAGGGCAAGAGAGAAATCCAACAAACAAGCAAACAGTGTATGTGTGTCAGCAATTTCACATTTGAGAACTCTCAGGCGGATACATCTGGACCCAGAGATTTGTCAGTTTTTGTTTTCTCTATTAGAACTTCACCTCTTGCCACCACTCTTTCCCTCTGTTCCCCAGACTCCCTTTCCTGCAAAGTTACTTCAGATCCCTATCTGCCCTGTATCTTCTGCTGTGAAGACAGGTGCACAAAAAAAATTCATCCAGCTTCTCTGCAATCTCCTTCTCCTCCCCTTTAGCACCCCTTTAGCATCCTCTTGGTCCTGGTGGTACCTCTCCTGATCTGAACCATACACTCCAGTTGAGCTTCTGATATTGCATTTGTGAACAACTCCAAGCTCAGGGGTCAGGATTAAAGGGTTCCGGTACAGGGCAAGAAGTTCAGAACTGGATGGAAGTGACAAAGATGTCCCAATAGGTTTCCCCACCTCTGCCACCAAGTTTTAAAAGACAAGGCATGGTGCACTCCCCATGAGACTCTCTCGCCTTGTGGGAATGTTGAGCTTGCAAGTGCACGCTGCATCAGGGTAGGAGGGTCTGCTCCCATCTGTGAACGCTTTACACCTATTCAACCTCTAGTCCAGGAGTCACCTCCTCCTGTTCAGCCTCCATCATGGGCTGATCAAAACCCGCCCCAGAGTCCACTTAGGGAGGGTTGGTGGAGAGGGCCCTCTTCGCTTTTCAAAGTGGCTGAAGTTGGGGCAGAAAGGGGAGGTTCCCCCTTGCTCCAACCCAGATTCCCACAGTACAATCTTCCCCTCCGTTTCTTCATCCTTCTCCATCTGAGCCAGCAAATCCAAGCCTGATTCCAACAGTGCTGCAGGCTCATGACAGTACATATGACAGACAGTGCAAGACACTGGAAAGCCCACAACACCTGCTAGCTTTATTGGGGCGGGGGGATTTTATTAAGTTACTTTATTAGAAGCTTAAGTCATGGAGAGGAAGGGCAGAGTAGTGTGCCCTGGCCTCCTTGCCCTGCTGCTAAACTCACCCAGCTACTTAACTTGCCTTGATGCTTTGTCAGCTGAAGCAGAGATGGTTCATCAGCTGGGCTCCCTTTAGCTCCTGCAGTGGGCTCCCCTTGCTACAAGAGTGACCCCAAGAGGTTCTGCTGAATAGGCAGAATCTCCCTGTTGATTGCACTGACACCAAGAATAGAATATAGTACTTTAACCCAATGCAGAGGACTTCATAAGCACCACACGATTCAGATCTACACTCATTAATCCCTCGTGGTCCATGTTCATGAGTGGTCCCTATACTCAGAAGGCTTGTGTTCTTCGCAACAGGGAGAGAAATCCACTTTGGGGTTTTTTTTGGAACCTTACTGCTTGAATGCTGCCTTCTGCATAGGACCCCCAAAGCCATGTCTTACCTGTCAGAAGATGCTGCTTGAGTTGAGTGTCGCAAAAGGAACTGGGAGGTGATCGGTAAAGGGCTTCATTATCTAAGCCTGTAAATGCAATAGAAATTGGGGTGGGGGTGGGGGTGGGGAGAGAGAAACACAGTAAGATTTCCTTACCATACATCAATGGTCAACTAATGGGGGGGGGGGCTTGAAGAAGTTCCAGGCAGTGAAATTACATCACCAAGAGAAAGGGTCCAATTATATTTATACACACACCCTTTATAAAAGGAATCATTTCTTCCTTGAACCACTGCATTTCAGCCACAATAATCTGACCCCATCCACTTTTGCCTCTAGCACTGCTCACTATCAGAATGTGGCCTCTGGAAGGTTGGCCCGGGTTGGACCTGGCCCTTGGGCTGAAAGTAGGGAACCAACTGGGCACTGTCCAAAGGGGAAGAAATGAGCCGGCTGCCTCCTCTTTACAATACAAAGGCCACTGCTTCTCTGGAATTTGCATATATACTAATAGCAAACAATATACAGTATACTCATCAGCAGTTTAAGATGTGGAATGTCAAACAACAGCAACAATGAAATCTAGCCGCAACAGAGTTTTTTCTTATACCTTCTTTTTCCAAAGCTTCAACAAGTCTTTTTACAACCAGCAGTGCTTGTTCAGGGAGATTTAACCCGTCAACAAACTCCATCTCCCCAGGAGGTCCTGTTAGGAAGAGAGAGGCAAATAAGACTGTTGAAATATGAGCACAACGAAAGCTAGGACTGTCAAGCAGCAAAATTGTCAAAGTCTCCTACAGGCTCAAATTTGCAGGATATGTTTGGTTGCTACTTCCAGCTACTAAACCAAATGCATGGAGAAAAGGTAGAGAACCTGTGACCCTCCTCTCCAGGTGTTGCTGGGCTACAACTCCCACCATCTCTCACTTGACACAATTCAGTTGTATGCCATTGAGTTTAGAAGAACAGAAAATTATCATGTAGATTGAGCACTAAGTCACTTGAGTGTCTCACTTCCCCCCACCTTTGCTGGATCACTCTTTTTAAAAAAAATTAATAACAACTATTATTATTATTATTATTTATAAAATGCCTAGTTTTTAAGTGCTGCACAAAAATTTAAAAGCAACAATGTCCCCACCCATAAGCTGATAATCTAATAGTCATGGTGCCAGGGAGGAAGCAGGAAAAAAGCAACCTCAGATAGTAATTATTTACATTATATGACATTGTATCACCCATACTCTTATTAATTTCCTAAGACTCTAATTACTTCACAATTTGTTCAGGAGGCATGTGTGTTCTTAAATGGTATTTCATCATCAAAAAGTCTGTGTTGTCTGTATTTTCAAGCTATTGTTATCACTGATTTTGTTATACAGTACTCTTATCGTAAAAGGCACAATCTATGTACACTATATATTGTGGGGTTTTTTTTTCTTTGTTGTGGTTGTCAGGAAAACTCTACACTGCGTCTGAAGCTTTTTTGTCTGTAGATTTTTTTAAATGAACTTTTAGGGGGGAAACTGCATGTGGATACAGATGGTCTCCCAATTCTAATATGTATTTAAACAAGCTAGAGAAAATCTGCTTCATAGCTCCAGATTCTCCAAAACATGGACCTGACTTTCCTGTGCAGGTTCCCAAACTGTGACTATTGCACATTTATGAGCATGAATCCTGGCCAGCAGATGGCTCTAAAACCACAAAAATCAGAGTCCTGTTCCAGTCCTGAAGAAGCGGTAAAATGGACAGCATCGGAATCTCATCCAGTTTTCGAAGCTGGAATTACTGACATCAGAGCTTGGACAAGGGCTCCTTACATTATGAAACCCAAAGTGATCTCATCTCTGCAGCAGCTTTGCACAGCAGAGTCTGTCAGGTACACAAAAACACCAAAGTATCTTAGGATACCTTGAAGAGCATATCATCATACTGTAATAAATTTTAAATATGTAAATAATAAATCTTTAAGGTGCCACCTGACTAGACTTTTGCTGCAACAGACTAACAAGGTTACCCCTCTAGAAACTCTTTCAAAAATATTAACTATAATCAGAAGTAAACCCTGTACATTCATGTTCATATTTGTGACTCTCTTCAGTGCATCACCTTCTTGAGCTGGACTCTGTGGGTGTCAACAGCATGATGTACGGGAAGAGCGGACATTAGGGATGAAGTTGGAATGGTCAGCAAAAACTAGAGTTGCTTCATTTTCTGCATCAGGAAATGTGGGAGTTGCAATTTGCAATCTTAGGGTTCATGAAGCAGCACTGAGTCACTCCAAATCCATCCCCGTGTATTTGAATGCTGTGGTGAATGATGCAAGAGATTGTAAAAGAAGTTCTGTCAGTGTCTACTCTAAACTAAGTCTAATTAGGTTCAGGTAAGTGTGCAAAGGATGTGGCCTGCTGCACAATTCTCTACATCCCTGCAAAACAGGATGCTGCAATTCTTCCAGCTTTGAAACGGGCAAAGAATCGGAAAGGCAATATAAGAGCTTAAACAAACATTTGCGCTTTGAATATACTTGAGCTGACACCTATTGGCAAGTGCAAAAGTGAAAGCTACCTCTGAAAACCAGAAAACAATTCCAGCAGAAATAAATGATTACAGAGTTAACAATTGCAAAGTAGCTGCTTTCAAGGAAATGGCAAGGAGACAGCTGCAGTTGCACACACACATATGTATTCATAAATGCATACATACTTCCTTTTATTTGTATGCTGACTTTCCATAGGGCATGCTCAGGGCAGCTTACAGCATGAAAAAACAGGTACCGGTAACTAAGAATAAATAAAAGTGTGTGTGTGTGTGTTTTGCTTTGATATTTTAATTGCATAAAACATCCTGTAACTAGTCCCAGTGAAATATGGTGTATATATATGTAAATATTTCAAGTAATAAAAATAAATGAATAAGGGTTTATTTCCCACAAAACTAGCACTTAGTAGGAAACTACTGTTTGGCAACCTGATACTTGACAATCATTTCTTACTCTACACATACTTTTGCTTCCTCTCCGGAGCACCTTCGGGGGGGGTGGGGGGCTATGCTAGGTCAGGCCAGGTAAAGGGACCCCTGACCATTAGGTCCAGTCATGGACGACTCTGGCATTGCGGCACTCATCTCACTTTACTAGCCAAGGGAGCCGGTGTACAGCTTCCAGGTCATGTGGCCAGCATGACTAAGCTGCTTCTGGTGAACCAGAGCAGCGCACGGAAACGCCATTTACCTTCCCACCAGAGCGGTAGCTATTTATCTACTTGCACTTTGATGTGCTTTCGAACTGCTAGGTTGGCAGGAGCAGGGACCCAGCAACGGGAGCTCACCCCATCGCGGGGATTCGAACCACCAACCTTCTGATCGGCAAGCCCTGGGATCTGTGGTTTAACCCACAGCGCCACCCGCCAAGGGGCCATGTAATCCAGCATCCTGTTCTCACAGTAGCCAAACAGATGCCTGTGGGAGGCCTGAAAGCAGGACATGAGCGCAACAGCACTCTCCCTTCTTGTCATTCTCAGCAACTAGAGACACATGACTTCTGACACTAGGAGATTGCTACTGTGGCTGGTAGACATTCACAGCCTTATCCTCCTTTGTCTATCCCACCCTTTAAGGCCATCCAAGTTGTTGGCCATCGCTCTGTCTTGGGGTAACAAATTCCACAGCCAAGTGATGTAATGTGTGAAGAGGACTTGAATCTTCCATCTTTCAACTTCTTCCCTTAATGACACCAGGTTCTGATATTTAAAAAGAAAAACCTCTCTGCCACCGCTTCTGCAGCATAATACATAATTTATACACCTATATAATGTCCCCTCTTTTCTAAACTAAAAACATCCAAATATTGGTCCCCTTTCCTGAACCTTTCCCAGCGCCACAATATCCTTTTTGAGGAGAGGCTCCCAGAAATGTACACAGCGTCCCAGGTGTACGCCATGGATTTATAATAAGACATTAGGATATTGGCAGTTTTATTTTCCACCACCCCTTTCCTAATTATCCCTAACATGGAATTTGTATTTTCCACAGCTGCCACACACTGGGTTAACATTTCCATCAAATTATCCACCATGATGCCAAGCTCTTTTTTCCTGCTCATTCACTGCCAGTTCAGGCCACACTAGCGTTTACGTGAAATACTCCCCCCCCCCCACCAATGTGCATCACTTTACACTTGCAATGTACTAAGATATCCCCCAATCAATTGCCTAGAGTTTCTATAATTCAACTGTTTCAATCGTTTGATATGAGGGACTGGCGGGCCCCTGACGAGTGTGCCCTGGGGCAAGGGGAGATGAATTCTAACGTGGGAGGGGGGCAGTGGTTTGTGGGGACCTGCATGAGCCAGGAGGCAAGGATCAGAGGCAGGGGGAACTTCAGAGCTGGAGGAAAAGGTAGGTCAGGCAAGTGAAGGGCCCAGTGCTTCCCCACCCATTCCTGCGCCACTGTCTCCCAGAGCAGGAGGGAATTGAAATGGGAGGCACAGAGAAAGTTTCCATGCAGGTGCAATTCCTGGCTGTGTGCATCTGTCGGGGGAAGGTACATAAGCTGGTGGTGTGAGAGTGGCCCCCTGTTGCTGCAAATGCTCCCTAGAGCGCAGAGCTGAGAATAGCTGCCTAGCCATGATATTGGTGTGCATAGATATCCAGAGCTATAGAGAATAAATAATTATCTGCCATGTGCATTCCTTCACTGGGAAGCACCCTTGACATTTTATATATTAAATGATTGTAATTACTTTTACTGTTGATGTTTTATTTTGCAACCAAATAAATGGAATGACTCTCCCTCCAGGAATGCCATAGGTTTGTTTTTTTTCTTATGTAGATCTTCCTTTGTACACTTGTTATAATCCTGTTAATTGCAGTGCCCTAAAATGTCCAGTTTTGCCATTTGCCAACAAACTAATTTGTTGTCTGAAACAAATGCCACACAGTACTCCGTGAAACCTTGATCCTGGCTCACCTCTGGGTTGATTCACAGTACCTCTGATACCATGTTGAAATGCAGATTGGTAACGTGGTCCTAATCCGTACACAGAGGAAAGTGTAACCAGTTTCTACACCAGCCACACATAGCCTGACAGCACTGGTTTTTTCATGCTGATCAGCAGTGAGAAGACACTGGAAAAGTGGATGCTGTGTGCACAGAAGAATAATGTGCAGAGTGTACTGCCAGCTGCTGTGTGTCCAGGTTCTCATGAATTAGGCTTTGGTCAAGGCCTAAGGATTCAGCTTTGGTTGAATCTGGATTTCCATCAAAGCAAACCTAAAACTAAAGATCAAATGCTGAAATAAAAAAAAAATGGGTCAAACCTCAAGAGCTGGCAAGTTTTAGGGACGGGGTAGGCACATTGGTGTGCAAGCAGCCAACTCAACACAAACTCAGCAATGTTATTTTTCCATGTGCCTAAAGCAATGGCCTTTTCACCAGTTAGGAGCAGTGTGTTCTAAAGGAAGGGGGAAATCACTAATGATGGAATTTTAGTTGAACTAAAACCCCATATTATTATGTGTTGGTTTGAAGCAACTTCTCTTGTGAAATCCTGCCTGTCAAAACTGGGTCAAGTTTGTTTGTACTCTTTGGTTTCATTGGCTCTTTTCTGACAGCTGGATGGGCGGAAGGAGATGCTTCTCTTCACACCTTTGCCATGAGCAGCTGGGCAAGGAGGGAAGGCTGCCAAGGACACCAGGCCCCCAGGGAAAGACGGGAGCTCTAACTGGGCAGGATACAGCCGGATGCCCAGCCATAGTAGCTGAAACAGGCACGGGTCATGAGCTATACAAGGCCAGTAAAAACACCAGCGCTCCTTTTCCTGGGTGCAAGCCACACTGAAGCCCCTTTCATTTGCAAAGCAACACTGTACTGGTTTTTCCTCTCTTTCCCCAAATGCAATTTAATGATCTTTCAGCGATCTTTCCCCCACCCCCAGGGAAATCCCATGAATCTGAGATTGTAAAGAAGGGACTACGAGAGAGGCTGAAATTGGTTAAATTCAACCAGGCAAGCAGTTAATGTAACCAGCTCAGTCAGATTGGTCCCCACCCCCCAAAATGTGCGAGACTGTGTGTGATTTTGTTGCTTTTCTTTCTTTACAAGCTCTGACAATCTGGCTTCATTGGTTTAAAAGGACATTTCTCTGGAATTTGTTGCTAAATTCTTCTGTATGTGCTGCACAGTTGTTAAGCTACCACATGTTTCCTGGGGAGAGTTCACAAAGTTCTGTAAGATTTGGTGTCCTCTGGGCTTTGGGAAAGTAAAACTAAAGCTCTTTTCTTTTTATTATTTCCTAGAGCTGTTCTGGAGAGAGAGTCCCCTGACAGGTAGTTGGACAGCTAGTTTGTCAGGAGCTTCAGTCTGAGGGTAGCAACTTACTGTGATTATACAGTGGGGGGTACCCTTCCACAAAAAGGGGTTTTGCCAGGAGGATCTCCTCATCTGTCACACTGTTTTGTTTCTTTTAACATTTTTGTTTCTTTTAAAATTTGCTGACTATTCCCATAGGTGCCTTGCTTTGATGCCAAATGGTTTATGACCCCACCCCACCAAATAAAAATATGATTTTTGAAATCACTTTTAAACTGAATACAGTAGGTGATGGGAAAGATTTTTGGAGTTCTCACCATGCCCACTTTTACACCTTAGCCACCTGCATTTTGATATGCATTCACAAGCACCCATCGGAGAATTGACTCTGGGTCAATGCAGCCCTTGGCCTGAGAATGGCTTAGCCACCCTGATTTAACAAACTGGTGTTCATTCTGGCCATTAGCCGCCTTGAGTTCCTTCTGGGGATGGGGAACCTGTAGCCTTTCAGATGTTGGTGGACAGCATGCCTAATGACTGTTCTTCCACCTGGGGTCCTCGGATATTGTTGGAGTGCAACTCCCATCATCCCTGACCATTGGCTGAGGGGGCTGGGGGTGATGGGAGCTGTTGTCCAGCGTCATCTGGAGACCCCAGGTTGAAGAACACTGACCTGGAGGGCCATAGATTCTCCATCCCTGCTTTAGCAGAAGATGCAGCTTAACTCTCTACATTTGAGGTTGGTGGCAGTGTAAAGAAGGAGGGGCAAAGGGAACTTTACCAGTCTGGAGGAAAGTTCTACACCCACTTTCAAAAGTCCCTCCTCATATTACCTGAGGTGCATGGGGACCTTTTTTATCCTGGTTTGCTTAAGAGCCTTGGAGCATAAGATCTAATTCCCCAGCTGCCTAGTCACTGAAGCATTTTCTGTGCTAACATGACAGCTGCAAAAATCTAGAAATGTCAGCCAAGGAGGTGACACTACGGGGAATAAGAGAGTTTTGCAGTAAATTGACGTCCCTTTTCCACTTGAATGGTGTGGAAGGCAGCAGGATTGCTCCTATTGGTCTTGGTCAAATAGCATATTAAACCATCACAACTGCGTCCCCTTCCTCTTTTGCCCCCTGGTCTTTCCTAGGTCTTAACACTAAGGAGTTTTGACTTCAGCCACACATAGCCAGGAAATGGACCGTTAAGCCTGACATTTCAATCTGCCCTAACGTCAGTACAGGCCAAAGGAAACAGCTAGTACAGAAGCTGGCCAATGCATTAAACTGACCCAGATTTTGTGGTGGTTAATTTTTTTTTTTAATCTGCAATGCAAATGAAAAACTACATGATTGTGCATGGCTATTTAAAAAAATTTTTTTTTACACAGAATGATGAAAGGAGCCCTGTGGAAGATATCAACAGCAAGATCAGCACATCCATCTCTAACATGCCCTAAAAACTCGTGTACCACTGCAGAGATCCCTGCTGCACCAGCTGAAAGCAGCAGAGCACAGGTTACCTCTGGCAGTGTTCCCAACAGCTGCAGTCCTCATAAGGCCCTGTAGCAGAGTGTTGCAGGAGTGGAGGCAGATCCATAGCCAGCCCATTCCCAGAGGGAGAGATTATTCAGACTCTTATGCTGAAACTCTGTGGAGTTGGTATAGCATGTAAGTAAAACATAACTGCGCCACCCCAAAGCATCTTCTCACCTCGGCCAGAATGAGCAACAGGGCTTTGAAGCACAGCTTCTCGACAGTGCTTTGCATGGCTCCCTTATTAAATTTATGTTAAACCAACCAAAAGGCCCCACTCCAAATTAAAACGATCTCTCTTCAAAATATTTTGTCTCTATAGTCTTCGGTCCTCTCCATTTTTGCCGTGCTCCACATTTTATTTAGCCATTCTATTATAGAAGGTAATTTACTGGGTTCGATTTGGTGACAATTAAGCATTCCGGCTGCTAATAATAGGTTGTTAACAAGGATCTGACTAGGTTTATTCGCACCGACTCCTCTGTACACAAAATGAAGCCAGACTGGGGGATTCATGGTGGCGCCTTTAACTCCTGCACTTTGGAGGGGTGATAAAAAGTAAGAATTGCCCTAAGGCCAACATTTAATTTGAGGTGAGAGACTGTGGCCATCCAAAAGGGCTGTAGCTTAGTAGCAGAACTTCTGTTTGCGTACAGAAGGACCGAGGTTCAATTCCCAGTATCTCCAGATAGGGCTGGGAAAGATCCCTGTCTAAAACTTTGAAGAACAGCTGTAAGTCAGTGTATGGAGGTGTCTTGGTGGAAGGCTGCTCCCTATGTTTCAGATGCTGTTGGAAGATAACTTTGATCATCCATTACCACTGGCAATGTTGACCAGGGCTGTGTGTCATGAGTCCCTCAGCTCTGTCAGGATCTGGCATGGTTTGGCAGCCGTAGATGGAGGAGGAGGAAGTAGAGGGGTGTGTGGCCTGGGATGGAGGGGGCGGCAGCAGGGGCAGAGGCCGGGCACTCACAACAATTTTTTGTGGGTGCCTGGGCACCTTGGAGTTGGCACCAGTGGGCCCAAGCCTAGAAAGCGTGGGTCAAGCAGAAAAATGGCTCGGACCTATAGTTTCCAGGCAAGGAAAAAGCGGAAGTGTGGATGAGTCTTACGTCTCTAGGGAGCCAACAAGAGCTCCTTGCAGCCTGTGAACTAAATCAAGCTTTCCTGAAATGTTATTCAAGTCAATTAAAACACAGCCCCAGAACTTTTTCTCCAGTTTAATTAATCAGTACATTTTTAATGCTTCTCAGAGCAGAGGCTTTCAAGGCCAGGGAAGAAATGAACAACGTTTGTTCCTAATTCATTAGGAATTATTTTTAGCCCTGCATTTGTGCAAGGGTGACTGGGGATAGTGAAGATGGTAAAACCATAAACCCAACCAAGAATAGGGGAGAAATCCATTCGGTTCGCATTTTAATAGGAAGCTACTAGATTCAATACATGAACCCAAACACTGCTATCCTTGAAATTTACTCCTCTGAATTTTGCAATGCTGTTGGCCAGCTTAAAAAAAGGGGGGGGGGAGATGTGTACATTAAAGAAGAGCACACACAAAAATGTGTATATTAATTTTTAAAATGCATCATATTAAGAGAAAATTGCTTGCAAAAACGTATATATTAAGAGAAACATATACAGAAATGCGTATTTAAAAACAAAACAAAAAGGAAACTGATGTGGGAATGTGGAACACGGCCCATATCTCATTCTCCTGAGAGATACTTTCTTTGTGGGACAGCACGGCTTCATAAATTGTTGGCATTCATCCTCTGTGACTAACTGGAAGGAATTCCAAACCTTTTGCTCAGGGAACAGGAGTCAGCCACAAAGGGGCGTAGCAAGGGGGGGGCATAGGGGGCGGACCGCACCATGTTCCATAATGGAGGGGGTGACAAATTATCAAGGGACAATTACTGCCCTACTAGGGTGGTTCATAAAAAACTTTTTTTATATATAAAAAAATGCTTGCTCCAAAGGTCTGGTCTTACTATACTAGGGATTATATAGCTATATATGAAATTTCATGCATATCGGTTAATATCTTGACCCTCTTCCACCAAAATAGCTGTTTACTTGGCTGCTTTCCTATGTATTGAAGGCTGAAATTTCAGTTCAGTGGAGCACTTACTGTTCCCAACCCTAACCCTGTGGAAAGCCATCTAATTAGACTTTAATTTGATTTTGAGATGTTTTAGGAGGTAATTTAATTATTGTTTGATTTTATACCAATATTATGTATCTGATGTTAGCCACCCTGAGCCCGATTTCGGCTGGGGAGGGTGGGATATAAATAAAAGTTTATTATTATTACTTGCTATTATTCCTTTGTAAGAAAATATGAAATAACATAAAACCATTTGTGCAGGGGGGGGGAATCAATGGGGGGGTTTGACAAGAAATTTTCCGCACCGGGTACCACCCGACCTTCTTACGCCTCTGCAGCCACAAATGACCTCCTTCCCACCCCTCAGCCTGCCTGCATGTGCTGTTTGGCAGGTAGGAAAAGTGACGTAGGGAGAAGATGCTGCCTCTTTGGTTATGGGTTGGATCCAATGTTAGTTCTATTCAAAGTAGAGCCACTGAAATGAATGGGGATGACTAACCCAGGCCCATTCCTTTCAGTGGGTATACTCTGGCCCACTAAGTAGAACTCAGTTGGATACAATCCACAGGGTGGTATTCAAGTACTGCATCCCATCAGTCCAAGGACTTTTGCTTGCACAAAATCACTGCCCCGCTCTCTTCCCACCAGGTGTTCCCCATGGCCTCTCCAGGTTTGCTCCAGAGGCTTAAAGGAACCCACAGAACAGATTTAGGGGGCACACGCTAGCAGAAATCCTTGCACTGATGTGATGTTCACTTAGCACTACATTCCACCAACAACCTTTAGGAGGAGGAATCATACCACTTCCCAAATAGCAACTTCTTTGTGCATTACTATGTAAATAACAGAAGAATTAAGCGAGACGGAGAAGCTGGGGAAGTTTACTGTGTGCACAAAACAACATAGAAAATTAAAAAATTAAAAACTAAGTTTGTTATTGGTATGAGCTTTCGTGTGCATCTGAAGAAATGTGCATGCACATGAAAACTCATACCAATAACAAACTTAGTTGGTCTCTAAGGTGCTACTGGAAGGATTTTTTAAATTTTTTATTTTGTTTCGGCTATGGCAGACCAACACGGCTACCTACTTGTAACTAGAACTATGTGTGCACAAAAGCACACTAAAAAGGAAGAGGCTACAAAAATCAGTCAAGGAAGGGCAAAGCAGAGGTGCCTTTATCAGCAACTGGCAGCCTGGTACCTGGTGTTGCTTGGGAAGTCTAATAAAACAAAAAAATCAGTGCAGTTCCAAATGGTTCATTCAGCCCACCATCTTGATTCAATACGGTGTCCAACTGTATTTAAACATAGAAGAAAACCTGCTCCTTGGTTTCAGGAACCAACATACAAAATTTGGTTGTGAACTCTTAAGAGGTGTACAAATGCAAAAGAATGTAAGGGGATGAAGAGAACTACATAATTAGAGGAACAGAAGTGGAACAGATGGGGGAATACAGCCTATTTATCCACATATTTTAATATACTCAATGGCCCATCTGGCCACCATACATCCTCCTGTCTATGGCAATAACTCTGTAGAACAGAAGAAACCTACATTTTTGGATGGCCCTCAAAAGAGGAACAGGGTCCCAAACTCAGCAATCCTTTTCTAGGGAGGAAAAAATTGTGATGAGAGCTCCAGTTTGAGGTCAATTTGTGGCTGTCTCCACTTTGGCTGCAGTTAGGAACCACTTCTTTCACAGCTAGATTAACAACCTCTGTGACCAATGAAGCATTAGAATTCCTACATATGTTCACAATAGCAAAGGTATGACTCAACCAGCATCACGGCCCAATGCAGAAAGTGTGTCAGACATATGCCGCCTTCAACAAGGCACTGTGGGTGCGCACTGTGAGGGGGAGCTGCTGGAGAAGTGCAATGATTCAGATGAATGGATGGCCTGAGAATTTCAATCTTTACCCATTCTGATACACGCTGACCTGATCCTCACCTTTGAAGGTTAAGGTGTGGATCAGAAAATAGCTGCACATCAAATGTTACACTTCTCTCAACATTGCAATACAGTTTTCAGCTCAGGAACAATATAAAATGCATCTAAACCTGTGCATTTTGAGGTACAATATGTTTAGAAATGCCTGTTTCTAGGGAAAATTTGTTCAGAAATGTGTGTTTTGAGAGAAGACGCATTAACAATATGTATTTAGATGCAAATTTTCATGTGATTTTTTTTTTTGGGGGGGGGGGTAAATTAGAAGAAGAGTTTGGATTTGATATCCCGCTTTTCACTTCCCGAAGTGTGGGAATACACTTCGTGGGTTCCTCTGAACCCGCGGTTATTTGTTTAATTTAATGTTTATTTAAGCACTATTTTATGTATACTTCCTCACAAAAGTGAAAGTAAAAGTAAGACTCAGTGGACATTTTGCCACTGAGATCACTCCGCCTAAAATTGTAGTTCCAGAGGTTTTCAAAGTTGTCAATGGTCGTTATTCTGCTTCCCGCCTTTTTGGGGGGCAGCAACAGCGTTCCTATTGGTAAATATATTGGTTATGATGTCACGCTTGGTTATCAATAAAAGGCTGAGGCTCCCCGCTTAGGCATTCTATTCTCAGTTCGGTTAGGTTATTTTGGAGTTTAGTTTAGTTTAAGGGGTTTTTGGGGCTGAGGGTTGGATGGGTTGGACGGGTTGGAAGCGCGTGCAGGTGGTAGTTAGGGTCTAGCTCGCGGAAGATTTGGCGGTAAAGGTTAGATAGCCTTTAGACCTAGCATAGGTTTAGATTGCGGAAGATTTGGCGGGATAGGTTTAGCTAGCCTTAGCATTGCGGAAGATTTGGCGGTGCAGGGACTGTTAGTTTAGGGAAAGCTTAGCATTGGGTTAGGAACAGTGAAGCGTAAGAGCCTATGCGGGTCAGCCAAAGCCATAAAAGAAACATCGGTGTCTGTCTTTATTGGGGAAAAGGTAAAGATTTAATTTAAAAAACGTTAGGGGTTTCACTTAGTGCTTTAACTTTGCCCTTAGTTTGGTCGCCTTTGCTTTGGTAACAGTACAGGAGGTTGCAAGTGGTTTCAAGTTTAGTTTCGAGGCATCTTTTCATTTCCGACTTACTCATGCAACTTCAGATTATGAGGCTTGGCCGGCGCCCGTGCCAATACGCACGTGGAACGCTGGCCGCGGATCCCCAGCAACTGGTATCCTGTGTGTAGGTGGCCTAGACTTACACATGGGAAGCTCCAGCACCGAATCCCTGCACCAAAGGAGTCTCAAAGCGGCTAACATTCTCCTTTCCCTTCCTCCCCCACAACAAACACTCTGTGAGGTGAGTGGGGCTGAGAGACTTCAGAGAAGTGTGACTAGCCCAAGGTCACCCAGCAGCTGCATGTGGAGGAGCGGAGACGCGAACCCGGTTCCCCAGATAATGAGTCTACCGCTCTTAACCACTACACCACACTGGCTCTCAGTGCAGAAATTCACTTATGAGAGCACATGTGAAAGTGACACAGACAAAAAATTAACTTATTTGTCCGTTCCTATTCAGAGGCACAGTCTCCTCTTTAAACTGGCAAGCAGCTCTTTAAAGGAAACAATCTGCTCTGAGTTCCCTGTGTGTGTGCGCAAATCAATCAGCCAGATGGGCGGGGTACAAATAATAAATATTATTATTATTATTATTATTATTATTATTATTATTATCAGCTCAAACAGTTAATAAGTACCAATGCTCAGAGTGCAGTATGGCAAAAGCATCCAAGAACTATGAAAAATTAACAGAAGCTTATTTACGTGTGTGTGGAAATATATAGATATAGATAGATATGAATGACACTTATATTCCACCTTTTGTCCCTGGGAAGCCTCCTGCTCCAAGGCAGCTCATGGTAAATCAACTATAAATACAATAAAATCAATTTAAGTACAACAAAACCAAGTGCATGATAAAACAGCTGATGCATAATCAGCAAGAGAGTCAAAAATTTTGCAGAGAGAATGAGGTGATGAAAACCAAAAGCAGTTTCACACTTCTTTATCCTGTCTTCCCCTTGGCCAAAACTCTTCATAAACCTCTGCAAACTACCTTTGATCAGACAAAGGCATTGTACTTAGCAATAGGCAAGATATTAATATTGCAAGATATTAATAATGTAGTGAAACTGTTACACACTCCACTCTTCACAAGGAGGAATCCATAACCTTAAAGCAGTCCATCAATTCCTGTCACCTGTTTTAGAAACTCCATATTGGGCTTAGCAACCCAGCAAATAAAACGGGCGATCAATTGAGCATCCTTAAATTTCCAGGCAACAACAAAGCCAGTGGCCTTGTGCTGCAATTTAGTTCTGGACCAGATGATATCTAGCTGGAAGGGGAAACATCAGGCAGACTAAGATTTGTCAACTTTAAGGAGCAGCAGTCTGACATGCACAAATTAATTAAGCTTTCCCCTTCACTTTAGTTGCACCTAAAAGAAAGTTTAATTGGCTGAATTTCAATTTATGAAGCTGCTGTTCAAAGCACTAGATGAGAACCAGTACAGATGTTGGCATCTATGGGCAATATTAAAATATTCACTTAATGCTACACTGAATACAATGTATTAGGCCAATATTCTGCTCTATTTAATTATTCAGCTGGGAAGCCAGTACACTCCTCTCATTTAAAACAGATTTTTTTTTAACAAAGCAAAGTCTCTATAACAATGCAATATAGGTATACTCAGAAGTGAACCCTACTGAATTCAATGGAGCTTCCTCCCAGGTATGTGTGTTCTACAGGGTTAGAAAAAGAAACAGAGCAGAAGTGTTGTCCTGGTTTAACATTCTAATAAAAGACTTCCTGCATCTTTTTTACTTACTGCCCAGTGCACACTAAGTTTGTGGCATGGATTCTTTAAGAGAATTGCATACACATCATCACTTCATCTGAAAATAACTATATTAATGAACATATTCCTGAAAGCAGCATATATTAAGGACCCAATCCTGCTCTTCTGCTACATCAACATGACCGGGAATAATCGGTTCAAGGCATTATACTTATTACAGGCAACAACTGATGTTTCATAAAACGACAAAAGAATTCAAACCTGCTGTCCACAGTACTCCTGGCCGGAAGTTGTTTAGAAAAGTCCCACCCCCACCCCCCAAAAAACCCTATAAGAACTCTAAAATAACTGAGCAGAAGTCAGCTTCCTCGGTAAGGAAGTGCAAAGAAGAGCCTCGCCTTCCCCACTTCCAATTAAACCCAGCTGAGCTGGCCATAGATTTAAGAACAGCAGAAGCAGCTGGGAAAAGAAGAGTTCAGGGAGATATATTTTTTTTAAAAAAAGTTTTATCAGTTGTATGTCTTTGTTTCTCTGTTTGATCCTTTTACATGGTTTTGTAAGTATTGTGGTATTTTATGCATTGTTGTTTTTATTGATAATAGTTTTTATTTATTACAATTGTTAAGAGTGAAATTCTGTTTAATTATCATTTGCTGACATTCTGAGAGTTAATTTTAATGTGTACTATTATATTCTAATAGATGATTGAATATTTATTTGATATAAGTCGTTCCATTTTTTGTATTGGATGGGATAATTATAAGGTGTGTGTTTTTTGTTGTATATTTTGTTGCTGTAAATTGCCTTGTGTTTAGTAATATACAGGTGAAACTCGAAAAATTAGAATATCATGGAAAAGTCCATTTATGTAAGCAATTGTTTTCATTAGCTACTGGAGTTTAATATACGAGATAGACTCATGACATGCAAAGCGAGATATGTCAAGCCTTTGTTTGATATAATTGTGATGATTATGGCGTACAACTGATGAAAACCCCAAAGTTGAAATTGTTAGTTTGGGGTTCTCATCAGCTGTACGCCATAATCATCACAATTATAACAAATAAAGGCTTGACATACCTCACTTTGCATGTCATTAGTTTCACCTTTTAAGTTGAATTACTGAAAGAAATGAACCTTTCCACAATATTCTAATTTTTCGAGTTTGTTCTTGGTATGAGCTTTCGTGTGCATGTATCTGAAGAAGTGTGCATGCACACGAAAGCTCAAACCAATAACAAACTTAGCTAGTCTCTAAGGTGCTACTGGAAGGAATTTGTTATTATTATTGTTTTGTTTTGACATTAAGCACAGTTTTGCATAAATGTTTTTTAACGTTGTGATTATTTTTAGTGTTGAAGGTATGGAGAGAAAGCAGAACTTATTCAGCGCCATAAAAGTCACAATTCCAGAAGATTTTATTTAGAAATAAGTTCCACTGATACCCAAGAAAAATGTTCAGCCTGTTAAATTTTTCTGTAGTCAGTATTATTATCATCATATTATTTATTAAATCTTCATTCATAGATCTCAGAGCAGTTCACAACATACAAATATAACTTAAAACACAAAATTAAAAACAAGAGCAAAAAAAGAACAAACCATTCCCAAACGAACGAACCCCTCCCATTCAGAGTCCAAGGCCAAGCAATAATCTCTCTTTTTAAGGTACACATCCTCAGCAATATGGAGATTTGCCATGTGGCTAGTATATGGACCACAAATTACATGCCCAGGATGAATTTATGGCTGCAGCCCCATATCCACTTACCTGGGAAGCCACACTGAAATCAGTGTGACTTACCTTAAAGTAAACAGGAATAAGATTGTGCCATAAACCAGGTGAAGATTTGCAAAACAAGGGTCAGGAATGTTTCCTCTGTTCCAAAGTTAAACATTCTACACCTTTGTTTTCAACTCAATTCTAGCAGATTAATATCAGCCTGGGAGTATAATGTTCATCTTTCACTCTTGTCTATATGCCTGCATAAGAAGAATGGGGCTGTGTTAACCTGAATGTTAACTTATCCATCCTTAAAGAAATCAGCCCTGAGTGCTCACTGGAAGGGCAGATCCTGAAGTTGAGGCTCCAGTACTTTGGCCACCTCATGAGAAGAGAAGACTCCCTGGAAAAGACCCTGATGTTGGGAAAGATGGAGGGCACAAGGAGAAGGGGACAACAGAGGATGAAATGGTTGGACAGTGTTCTCGAAGCGACTGGCATGAGTTTGGCCAAACTGCGGGAGGCAGTGGAGGATAGGCGTGCCTGGCGTGCTCTGGTGCATGGGGTCACGAAGAGTCGGACACGACTGAACAACAACAAAACCTGAATGTGTTTCTTATATTGAGTTTTGCTTGGTTCAATAAAAGGTATTGCCTCACCGCTCTGAGTATTTTATTCCATGGGATCAACACAGCTGCTATGACTCTGATTAAATACTGGAGCCGCTTCAAAATCATTAGCTCTGCCAAACACTCCTGTTTAGACAGTTTCTCTGCCCTTGTGCATGTTCCCCGCCTAGCAATCCACACTGTATGTTTTTCATACAAAACCAAGCAGCCTGAAAGTCCATAGACACTGCATACACACCACCACCCCTGTTCTAAAGGCTGTTTCATGTAAGATTTAAATGGGCACAAACACCTAACTTTATACACCTGCTAACATGTAGCTGAAGCACATCTACATCTACCATGGAAATTCTATGCAGGAAATAGACTTTAGCTCCATGGGGTCTCATATTTATGTGGTGTATATGAGTTGGGAAAGAGAAATGTGTGGGCCTTGAGTGGTTGTGATGTTGCATTTTATTGTACTAATTGTTTTAACATATTGCTATCCCACCCCTGGTTTGTAATCCTCTCTGGGTGTTCAGTGGGCAGAAGAGCAGGATAAATAAAATAAAATAAAATAAAATAAAAATGATACAAGTAATTCCAAAGGATTTGGTGGGCCTGGGCCAATTGCCCATCTGTCTGCTGTGCATTATGGAGTTCACATTGGCCACAGTGCACAGCTTACTGCCAGCACATTTGCAGGGGGTCTCCTAACCTTGGGTTAGACCTGGTTTACATGAGTGCAAAGAGCTAAGTGCTGAATTAACACAGACCATGCTGTCCACAAATGCCCTTAGGTAGTCCCAACTATGTCTCTATCCACTCTCTCTCTCTTCAGGTCCCTGCCATGGTGCAAGTAGCAAAAAAAGGACTGAATGAATCCACAAGTTAAAACACAGACTTAGCATTTTACCTGATATATTTTGCAATAACACCCCCCAGCTCCAACAAAGGTGAGCAACTTGTTGCTTAACACTGAAGGCCACCCCACCCCCGCTTTTTTTCTTTGCCACCAAACATACTCAATTTATTCCTACAGTCACAAAGGGTAAAGATGTCTGAACTGAAAAAATAAAACAAAAGCTATACCTGTCAGAAGAGAATTTACAGCTGTGTGCAGCTTTGGGGGCACAACTTGTCAATCATAATTTGGACTATACATTGAAAAAAATAAAAATAATTGTGGAATCGATTTCCTCCCATACATGTGATCTTATAGATCATTATCAATCCCATGGCTGGAATACTGATTTGAAGAGTGAGAGAATACAGCTCTCCCACACTCACACAATGGGAGCACAGCTCCCCCAAGGTGAAATGTGTCTGCAAAGTCTGTACTGCCTTCAGCAACACTTGGCTCTGAAGAAGTCACCTCCCAGATTCTGTACTCTCAAATGGCTCTCAAGATCCTCTGTAGATATTTCAAATGAAGATGCACTGCTGGCCCTTCCTTTAATTAACAGCAGACTTTTTTTAATACAAGTCATCTGGACAATTCAAAGAGATGGAACATTTCAGAATGTCAGCCTCATTTCTCATAAAAACAAAAGCCAGAAGCGGCTTCCTACCCCCCCCCCCCCCATTTCCATCCCAGTATAAACACAGGCATCCACATATCTGGCTAACCATGTGACTTGCTGCTCACATGAAAATGATTACCCTGCACACAAAAAGAGACACGCCAGCTGGAAAACTGGCCTGCCCTGCTTCAAATTCTCGAGTGGTTCATACACATCACGCTCTGGGGAGAACGTGGCTCTCAAACCACACCATCCATAAACTGTAAAATCATAGGGTTTTCTAAAAAGCCTCACTTCAGTAGCAAAGCCAACATTTCATCAGGGAAAGTTGCTTGGGAACGCACACTCCCCCTACTCCCATTAATGGAGTGATGGGCACAGATAACGGAAGTAGAGCTTGAGAAAGTCCTATGAACTTCAGTGCATGGCTCAAGGCCAACTCGTTAGAAAGCACAGCCCTATCCAGATTGCTGCAGAAGGACACACTTAGGAAATACTGCCATAATTCTGGAAAACTGCTATATTTCATGCCTCATATAGAAACACTTCATTTGAAATATATAAATATATACATATGAACTCACCCCATGAGTGACTGGAAGAAGCCCCAGTTGGCATTGGTGGCAGTGGTCTGGGCCTTGATTTAGGCGTGGCAGCCACAATCCTCACAGGACCCAAGTACTCTACGTAAGTGCCTGGGAAATCTCCCCATTCCTTGGTACGTTCATTGAAGCCATTAAGCCAGCCTTGGGGGTTTCTCTCATCCCCTTCCTTATAGTCCACACAGGCATGCCCTGCCTTGTTGACGGTGAGCAGGTCCCCGGGGCAGAGAGACAGGTCTTCCTCCCGATCCTTCTTATACTCATAAAGAGCACGGTACTGCAATCTATCCACTGAGGCCATGGCTAGAAAGCTGGGAGGCTCCTGAGTTACACCAAAAACTTGACAGTCATGTGCGTCCTCGCAGGCATTGGGAGAAGATGGAAGGAGGTAACTAGGGGCTGGGATGGAGAACTGGAGTTGCCTGGGTTTCTAAAAGCAAAAACTTGTAGCCCTTCCACTGGCTCCCCCTGGTTTCAACTTCCTGAGCACAACTCCTTGTTTCACAAAGGAATGATGTCAGAAGCAAGCAAACCCTGAGGGCTCAACCGTCTGCAAAACTCAGGCCATCAATCTGCGGTCATATTTACAAGTACCGCCAGTTCCCAGCTGAGCCACTTAATGAGGCAGAGAACCAAAACGGCAGGTCTCCTCCTCTCTCTGTTCAGGCAGTTGCAGATTCCAAGTCTGGTATCAACAGCAGATCCCTTGGCAGCGCCTTCTGCTGTAAGAGTAAGACAGTGACATTAATGATTTCATAAAGACACCGGGTTGCCAGCTTTTCAGTCAGCCTCTGTAGCTGTGCCTTTTAAGGATTATGGGGGTCTCCAGAAAATGATTTTTTTCCCCACACCAGGCTGTGAAAACCCAGATGAAGCTGCTGTTAAAGGCACATGAGAAGGATGGTCCCGTCTCTGAACACCTGTTTCTGGCTAGCTGGCTAGCTTGTAAGGATGCAAATACATTTTCCCACCCACCTCTGACCCAACCCCAAAAGGCTCAGCGTGCTTGAGAGAAGAACCTACAATCACCGAAGAGCAAGCAGAGAATGTCTTTTTTCGAAATAAACCCCAGAAAGCCCCCCCTCCCACCCCAACCAACACCTCCACAGGTTTATTGGACCACAGGCCAAACAAGGGTCCCATAGAACAAACTCAAATGGTAACATCTCGCTGTATTTTGAAGTAGCCTTTTAACTGGGAGGCCAGAAACAAACAAATCTATCCTGCGCAAATGAGGCTACTACGCGGAGCATGCAGCAAACCTCAGTCCAGGGACTCATTCCACGAAAGTTTCCACCCTCCCCGCGCACCCCTCCAAAATCGCCTGACCACAGCCTTTTTAAGCAACAGAAAGGGAGCAAGATGCGGCGCGGAGGGAGGGAGCATTTTAAAGCATACTTATCTACCCATCCACTTACAGGCAACTCTCCACTAAAGCCTCTGGGAACCGGAACCCCTCTAGTTCCATGCGTGTCACCTGTTACAACTTGGCCCGCTGCCGCAACCCGGAGGGAAGGGCAGAGGGGACAAAAAGCAGGCGCGCTTGCCGACCGCGGACTGCGCCGGGCGCCCCAGGTCCCGCGTCCCGCTCGCAATCTCTGGATGTTCCCTGCAAAAGGCAGCGGGGGAGCGGGAGGGGGAAGAAGGGTGGGACCCAAAGTTGCCGGCGGCCAGCTCCTTTCTGCGCCCCCGCCCCGTTTCTATGCATAGTAATTCCGAGGCAGTTGTATCAACCGGACGCTGTGCATCACCACCGCCATCCTCTGCCTGCCTGAAAACAATTTTACACCCCTGCACTGCTGAGCAGGATTTATTTAGTGATGTCAGCAGACACACCTCTCGGTTGCCTGTAATGTAGAGAACCCAGGCAGCTCTGCGGGGGGGGGGGGGAGTAAGGAAAGAAAATGGGAGTAAGAAAAAAGGAGGTTTGTGTGTGGTGACATGAAGTCACAAGCTGGGAAAGAGAATGGGAGAAAAGGGAAGGAAGGAAGGACGTGCATCGGACATACGTTTTAATTCGCTGCCCCGCCAGCGTCAGCTGGGCTAGCGCAAGGGGATACATACGAAGTGGACGTGGGGAGCGAATCGTCCGCATCCCGTGGAACAAAAGTGCTTTGCTCAGCGGCGCGGAAGAGGGCGCTTTAGGGGCAGGAAACCACGCGGCAAAGGGGGTTATTCTAGGCATAGTTGCTTCATTGGGAGTAAAAGCAGGGATTCGGCAAACACAGCGGCAGCCTGCTCGCTCCGCAGGCCGTGGGCGATTTTAGCTGTATTTGTGCACAGTCGCGTCTGGGAAACTTGACCCTTTCATTCCGGGAACTCGTGAACGGGTGTTATAAGAGACATGTGCACGTGTGCATGCCGCACTGCTGTAGGAAGTGACGGCTAATATGAATGCAGTAGCAATCGAGTTTGCTATTTAAAAATGTACGGCTGCTCCCTTAAGTCGGGCTTCAGTGCTTAACTCTCAAGGAAGCGAGCAGAGGATTGCCGCAACCCATTTGCATAAGATTGGGTATGTCTACCCCAGAGAAGAAGCGGGAGCTGAACGGCCTCCCGGCAGCAGCCCTCCTGCATTACAGATCCTGCACGGAGGAGCAGGGGGTTGGGCTAAATGACCCCGCAAGATCCCTTCCACTTCTACGATTCTATGTTTGGGCTCCTGTAATACAATTCTCACTGGGCAGGTTTGTCACTTTCCTCGGAGGCTTTCAATGTTTGTTTTTCACGCCGCTGCATCTTAGCAAAAAATGCTGGGGGCATAGCTGTCAACTTTTTCCTTTTTTTAAAGGGAAATTCCCTTATTCCGAATAGGATTCCTTGCACAAAAGGGAAAAGTTGACAGCTGTGGCTGGGGACGACGACAACGACCACCGTAGAATCTCGCACATGGTTGTGCTTTTGGAGAAATTCCCCGATCGGCAACAGTCCTGAGCAAGCTGTAGGCACAGAGAGAAGAAGAACAAGAAGAAGAGGAGTTTGGATTTGATATCCGGCTTTTCACTACCCGAAGGAGTCTCAAAGCAGCTAACATTCTCCTTTCCCTTCCTCCCCCACAACAAACACTCTCTGTGAGGTGAGTGGGGCTGAGAGACTTCAAAGAAGTGTGACTAGCCCAAGGTCACCCAGCAGCTGCAGGTGGAGGAGCAGAGATGCGAACCGGGTTCCCCAGATTACGAGTCTACAGCTCTTAACCACTACACCACACTGGCTCTCCCAGCCACTTCTTGGCCAGTGCCCCTTTTTATCTTAATGCAGGGGTGGCTAACCTGTAGCTCCCATGCCTTCATTTCCCTTCAGCTCCACCCATCATGGCTATTGGGCCGGGGATAATGGGCAACATCTGGAGGACCACAGGTTCCCCTCTCCGCAGATGGGAAAAGAAAGGCGGCTGGATGAAACCAACAATACTTGCCCCGTTTGCTGGCAGAGCTTTGCCCACATCACTGCCTGCACACACCCATCCTTAATTTATTATAATAAAAGTAAGACCTTGAAAACCAGTAACTTACAAAACTAAATTTAAACGCATACTTCTCTGGGGTTTTAGATGACAGATTGCAGCTACTGTACTTCCCTGTTCCTCTTTAGCTGCACAATTTGGTAGTGGGAATGGAATGAGTTCTTTTACATTTCAGCATATGAGTAAAATTAACAAAGTTGACTGCACTATTCTCATACTGAAGGAGGCAACCATTCAGCTCCAAACAGCATGCACTTGTATTGCTGCCAGCTCAACCCTGCCACTATGCAACTGTTGAGCAAGCTTGAAAATAATACTAACTGGAATGACTTGGACGTGGGTGGGGAGGTCTTGCTTTGGCCAGTGATGTGGAATTTGTGGCCCTTCAGATGCACTAAATTTCCTCCCACTTTTGCTGTTGTTTGACACTGCAGCTCGAAACCTCTGAGCAGCTTTATTTATTGAATGGTTATTAGAATGCAGGTGGTAGAGAAAGCAAGGATGAATGAGCACACATCTGCCATCCTACAATCCCACCCCCTTTGGTCTTTTTACTGTCGGACCCTTGACAAGGACCTTTATTATTATTATTTTAAATTCTGGTTGAGAAAGAAAGACCTGAGCAAGAAGAGATTATGGTGTCAATTAATCCCAGGGGCTCCTTACAACTGAATAATGTTGGAACTGAAAGAGTAATTTTCAGTGCCAGCGTGTCTTTTAACAACTTAACATTTGGAATAACAAATGAGACATCCCTTGTATTTCCATACGTTATAGTTGGACAGAATGAACAAAGACTTACTGGATTTAAACTGCCATGAAAAAAAAACAAAACAAAAGCCAACAATCCAATTTATTTTGCAATGTGCCAGCTAGAGAGAAAATTGCCCACATCTCATTTTCACTGTGATGAATTTCCAGACTGATGGACAGTACAGAAAAGGTCTATCTAACACCTAAGCCGCTTTCACTCGCTATATCTACACTGCACAGATAGGCTTTTCTTATACACATATCCACACTCAGCACGTGGATGTCAGAGGCAAGGGATGATTGGGGAGCCATGTAGTACTCCCACCCAATAGTCTCTGTGTTGTAAGCTGGAAGAGTAAGGGCCGGCTGGAAGACGATTCCAGATTTTGAAACAGTGATGAGGAATAGCAACATGGAGGATAAATTTTGCCTCCAGTTTAGTTTTCAGAACTCTGAAAAATATGACCGCTTTTTTGGCTGGTTACACTCCTGCTGTACACTCTTTCAGTATTGTTAATTGTGTGCTCATCTTAAAAAACCCTGTCTGCTTTTCTCCACTTTTGTCTTTGCTCAGACTCCCAGTGCATGATGGGTTTTTGCTCTTAAGGACAGAACCGCTTTGCCATCCTAGCTCATGTACATTTGACTTTAAGACACGCTAGGCATCATGGAATTGGTAAAATGGCAGGATTATGGTGTGGCGTTAAAGAAGAAGGGCAAAATACCGCACAAATACAGCTGGTTTGGTACAAAGCGGTGACAGTATTGCAAGGCTGCAGATGCCGAGAGTAATACAGCATTCTCAATAAATTAAATTTGAGGCAGCAACCAGTACTTCTTGGTCTAGATTAAACTAGTAGTAGATTCAGGAAAACAAGCATTTTGGAACACGCACAGTCATAACATGGTGGATTGGGGGGGGGCTTGTGTCAGGTATCAATATTTTGGGGCACCTGCCAAGGTCCATTACTGTAGCAGTGGGCACTGCTAACCCCCAGAATCTCCACATGGAGCTCCCATCTGAAACCCTGGAGACCCATAGCCAGCTAGTATAGAGTCTAGACAATACAGACCTAGATGGAAGTGTCTGACACAGTACAGTGGTATCTCTGGTTACGAACTTAATTCATTCCGGAGGTCCATTCTTAACCTGAAACTGTTCTTAACCCGAGGAACCACTTTAGCTAATGGGGCCTCCCGCTGCTGCCGCGCCATCGGCACATGATTTCTGTTCTCATCCTGAAGTAAAGTTCTTAACCCGAGATACTACTTCCAGGTTAGCGGAGTCTGTAACCTGAAGTGTCTGTAACCCAAGGCGTTTGTAACCCGAGGTACCACTGTACAAGGCAGCTTCGTATATGCCTAACCTGCACACAGGTGATGTGCTACGCTAGGTGGCACACCAACTCCCTCCACCCACACCTTTTCCAGAAACCTGCAAGAGCTAACAACTTCTGGTAAAATTGTATTTGGGACAGTGGTTTATTAATCAAGAGGTGTCTGGTATAGTAATTAGGATCTTTATTTTAATATAGCTTTTGATAAGCCATTGCTCTTAAAACCAGCATTGACCCAGAGAAGAAGGCTTCATTTATTTGTGTTCCATTCTCCTTCAGCCTTGAGTTAATTAGGTATATTCATCTTTACAGCTCCTTCACCTAGTGTGGATAGCCTTTTTCCTCTTGAAGGCGAAGAGATGTTAAAGTTGCTACTTATTTATTAGCACTCCCAACCACAGCAGAGTGTACCAGAATGGGATGAATTTACCCAGAGGTCTGGTTTGATAGTGAATCTTCTAAGGAACATTCAGTGTATCTTAGCAACCACATGCATCAAGGTTTGCAATCCCAGAGCAGGCATTAGCACCATAATAGATGTACCTATTACTGGAAGGCCCATCCTGTTGTAAAAGCAGCTCACTCCTTGACTGAGAGGAGTCAAGGAAGGGACAGTGAGTCCTTCCCCCAGTGCCAAATTGCGCAACCAGTTTTTATGGCTGTGGTTATTTAAGTGAAGGGAACGAAAAAAATATAGTCCAAAGTCATTTCAACAAAGAACAACATTCTAACGCTGGCACATAGTGTGATAGGTATATAGAAAACACTCTGTCCTGTGGACCAAATGACATCTTTTAATTGGAGTCTCAAATGTATGCCATAGGATTTAACACAGCTCTCCTATGCACAGCGCAGGAGATTTTAATATTGTATTTTAATATTTTGCTGGAAGCTGCTCAGAGTGGCTGGGGAAACCCAGCCAGATGGGTGGGGTATCGGGGTATAAATAACAAATTATTATTATTAGTAGTAGTAGTATTAGTATTATTATTACAGTGGTACCTCGGGTTACTTACGCTTCAGGTTACATACTCCGCTAACCCAGAAATAATGCTTCAGGTTAAGAACTTTGCTTCAGGATAAGAACAGAAATCATGCTCTGGCTGCGCAGCGGCAGCGGGAGGCCCCATTAGCTAAAGTGGTGCTTCAGGTTAAAAACAGTTTAATAATAATAATAATATTTATTATTTATACTCCGCCCATCTGGCTGGATTTCCCCAGTCACTCTGGTCGGCTTCCAACAAAAATCAAAATACCTTAAAATTGTTGTTGTTGTTGTTCAGTCGTTCAGTCGTGTCCGACTCTTCGTGACCCCATGGACCAGAGCATGCCAGGCACGCCTATCCTTCACTGCCTCTCGCAGTTTGGCCAAACTCATGTTAGTAGCTTCGAGAACACTGTCCAACCATCTCATCCTCTGTTGTCCCCTTCTCCTTGTGCCCTCCATCTTTCCCAACATCAGGGTCTTTTCTAGGGAGTCTTCTCTTCTCATGAGGTGGCCAAAGTACTGGAGCCTCAACTTCAGGATCTGTCCTTCCAATGAGCACTCAGGACTGATTTCTTTGAGAATGGATAGGTTTGATCTTCTTGCAGTCCATGGGACTCTCAAGAGTCTCCTCCAGCACCATAATTCAAAAGCATCAATTCTTCGGCGATCAGCCTTCTTTATGGTCCAGCTTTCACTTCCGTACATCACTACTGGGAAAACCATAGCTTTAACTATACGGACCTTTGTTGGCAAGGTGATGTCTTTGCTTTTTAAGATGCTGTCTAGGTTTGTCATTGCTTTTCTCCCAAGAAGCAGGCGTCTTCTAATTTCGTGACTGCTGTCACCATCTGCAGTGATCATGGAACCCAAGAAGGTGAAATCTCTCACTGCCTCCATTTCTTCCCCTTCTATTTGCCAGGAGGTGATGGGACCGGTGGCCATGATCTTAGTTTTTTTTATGTTGAGCTTCAGACCATATTTTGCGCTCTCCTCTTTCACCCTCATTAAAAGGTTCTTTAATTCCTCCTCACTTTCTGCCATCAAGGTCAATATCACACATTAAAAGCTTCCCTAAACAGGGCTGCCTTCAGATGTCCTCTAAATGTCTGGTAGTTGTCTATCTCTTTGACATCTGAAGGGAGAGAGTTCCACAGGGGTTTCAGGTTAAGAACGGCTCCGGAACAAATTAAGTACGTAACCAGAGGTACCACTGTATTATTATTAAGTTGCATGCATTGACATGCATCCTCACTTTATTTATATATTATTGACTTTATTCTTCATTTCTATACGAAATGGTATTCATCATTTGAGATTAGCAATTTATTTATCAAATATTCTGTTACTGGTGATCATCCACTCCTCACTGTATTAAATGTACAGTTATTGTTATTTTTTTATGTGATTAGCTTGCCTAACAACAAGTGATTCCTGATCTTAATAAGTAATTCTGTTTTCCTTTCTTTTCAAATTCATTATTCCATGCTTCTTGCTGGAGTTGAAATATATAATGTTGTCTCTTAATCATGAATATGTGTGATGGGTTTTTCAAAGCTACAGGGTTCAATAAACAAGGTAATAAATGTAAAGGCATCTGTAAGGGAAAGAGTTCATTAGTCATGTCTACCACCATTATTTACTAGTCTTCTTATTACCATCTGTGGATATATTTTGAAATATTCCCATGTAGATAAATGCCATTTTGATGCCATTTAATAATAATTTTGAAGCTACTTGAAACCCAAGAACCCTTACTGATCCAAAAATTGCAACATCTCTTCTGGCATATTATGTTGCATATCTCTGCTGCACTTGATTTTGTATGGTCCTCAAATTGTTATATATAACCTTTGACAACAGTATATTTTTCTTCTTAATATACCAATCTTTAAAATTCAATTTCCCCTCCCAATTAATGACCTATTTTTCGTTTAGCTCAGTATGAGCTAACCTTCAGATATTGCAAAAAGGAGAGTTTCTCTTTCATTATATCTGAACGGTAGGAGTAGGAAACAGACAGATTGTGAAAGTGGGCTGCAAGTACTGTAATCCCTGTAACCCCATGAGTGGCTTAGTTGTCTATCAGAACTGATTTCTGAAACATTACTTTTCATCTCTTTCATTAGGAACAAATTAGGAAGCACCTGGACAGCGTAAGCTGCCTTAAGGCACCTGGCAGAGATGCCAACTTGAATAAAATATGGGGGGCAGGTAAGCCCCACCCCACATAATCGATGTGGTGCACACACACTATTTGAATAGCAATGCCCATCAACTTGGGGGGGGGGGGCAGCCACCTCAAATATTTTATGAGGGAACAAAGCCCCCTCGGCCCCTAGGAGTTGGCTCCTATGGCACCTGGAGGGAGTGTGAATATAAATGAATATACTGATATTACATATCAAGTCTATTTCTATGATAATAAGAGCTAGGAACAAAAGTTCCAGGTCTCTGGTTTAATTATGTGGCATCTGATTATGGCTGTTGGTTGTGATAAAGCTGCACATTTCAGCCTGGCACAAAATGTTCCGATTTAAGTTGTTCCTGTGGCTTACATTAGTGGGTATTCAGAATCTGTAGAGAAAATGGGAGAATAATCCTCTAGCCTCTTTAAAAAAGGATTCATCTATCCTTTTGCATTCATGTGGAGTTTCTCTTGTTGAGGCTGGTGCTTGGCTTGCAACTGATTAAGCTCTCAAGCATCCTGGGTAAGAGGAAACTGCTTTACTGCCATGGCAAATACAATTCTGTTGGCTTCGCCTTCTGAGCTTTTGTTCCCTTTTTCAATTCAGAGATATGACAGGGAGATTAAAGTGCTCCTTCAGAAATTATCTTCAGGCACTCAGAATGACAGGAGAGAACAGTGGCTCTTGGGCAACGGTTTCCCCCAAAGTGTCCTGATGTTGCCTATGATGACCAAGGACACTTTCTTCCACACACACCCTTGTCTCCTTGTATCTATGGATGCAATTTAGACCAACAGAGCATGTTAATTAACATGTAAGTTGTCACTTTAAAAACGAATGTAAAGGTACTTATTTTTAACTGGTCAAAATTAAATGTTACTTTTGCTATTATCTGTGTCATCATAAATAACAAGCTGTGTAGCTAAATGTTCAGAGACAAGAGCAGAACGTGAATATATTTGCATGCACCACATGGATATCATGAAAGTTGTCAAAATGGCTGGCCCAAGATATTTTGCCGCCTGAGGTGAAGAACAAAATGGTGTGCTCCTTCCCATTCCATGCACAAAAAGCTGACCGGACTGGCAACAACACAGATAAAGATATATTGACGAAGTTGTGTCAAAGCATAAATATAAAATTATTACAGATATGAAATGATCTATAGTGCAATGTATTGCTTGGATTGGTGACCATAAATACTGTAAAAGGTACTTCACTTATTTAGAATTTATAAGGAGGAGGGGGAGGAAGTGACTGAAGAGAAAATAAAATAAAATATGTACTTCATGCATGCCAGGCTGTGCTGTAAACTATGGGTACTGTACTACCATATGCCTCATTATTTGTGTAATCAATAAAGTCACACCAGACTGCATGAAAATTGTTGTGCTCCTTTCACCCTCTTGCTATTTTTAATTTTTGTGTCAGTTTTTCCAATAATGCTGCCTGCCAAATTGCATTATACCATTGGCCCATAGTTAATAATTGTAATGATTTCAATGTCCTAGCAATAGTTGTTCTTGCAGAGGCTAATAGATGTGTTATGAATTCTTTTTTTCTAATCTGCTACAGGCGAAGTTTCCTTACTTCATTCCCGTGACGTGACTGGGATGAATTACTTGCTTTAAAAAAAAAAAAGATATTTGCATTATAAGTAATATGTTAACAAGATGTTTGGTCACAGCAATGTAGGTGTATGCTTCCTGAAATCTGTCTTTCAATTTAGCTCAGGGACACTAACAGCCAAGAAGCCTAGCACTACTGTAGGTGCTGAACAAATGTTTAGCTGTAGCAGTCAAAACACCTTGTCTGCTCAAGCTGTACTGCAAGCTATTTATTTATTTCATTTTGGTGTTTTAATAATTAATAAAGCATTGCTTCTGCAACTGCTTTACTTCTCAAGGTGTTACAGATCCATAGCAAAGCTGTTCAAGGGAAAATCCATGGCTGTATAAATGCGGTTCATCTGGGACAAGATGGTAAGTGAATGGCTAAGTTGGCCCTGGAAAATGTGTAACAGTAATTCTGCTGTAACACCTGTCACTCGCTCATTAGATTTGCCCAGCCAAGAACCATTTATCACACCAATTGATTTTTCCATTTGGAAGGCTTAGTGCTTGAACACCATAAATGTTTCGCTGCACCAGGGCACGTGGACCTGATGTAATGTGTAGTGGAAGGTAGAAACGGAAGCATCACATTGCAGAGGTGAGAAAGCACAGATCTTTATCTTTTCTTCCCTGCAGACACTCTTCACAGAAAGGGGAGAAAGAAGGACTCAGCAATTCTGTTTCAAATGAGATTGAGAGAATGACCAACACTGGATGCAACATCATTTTCTAAATTAATATGGGCTGTAACATTAACAGACTTGCTTTCCATCAGAGGACAGAGAGCTAAACTGAAAAAGAAAGACTATTTATCTCAGGTTGACACTTGTTGATCCCCGGGGTTCCCTGACCCCTGCAATATGCAACCTAGAATGTGTTTAAGTAACACAGTACTTCATAAACTGGCTTCTAGCCCAGGTTTGAAATGGAAATTGCCTTGGTCAGTTTCCTGACACGTGCTAGTAGTGTGTGGAAGGGTTTAAGAAAGGAGCAGGACTCTTCCTTCTGAGCCTCTCAGCTGCTTGCAGTACCATGACTCAACTTGCAGGAAGGGAGCAATCCCAGTTAGTCCATGGAATGTAAAAATAAAAATAAAATATTCATGCTTTTCCAGAACAGCTTGCCACAACTACCACCATTACTACGGAGTAACCACACAATAAACACTTGCATACTTACCTGGAGTTATGTGTAAAGGTTTCCAGGGTTGAGAGATGGGACTTCATCTGCCAGGTAGGTCTGAGACCCAGTGTTTCATAGGAAAAAATAGGAATTGCTTGATTCTGTAATGATCCAGAAGGTGAGACTGGAGTTCTCAAGGGCTGGACTTCAATACTGGAACTGCAGAATACCTTTGTACTGGTGAACCTAATTATATGAAGCTCAAAAAACCAAAATGTTCCAGTAATCATGGATTCATGGTTTGGACAAAACAGGAGACTATGGTTAGTGGAAGATGTCCCACTTTGCTTGCCCCCTCATGTAGATATGTCAGATCTTCAGCTTCATTTCAAGGCTGCAAAAGTCAGCTGTTGACATGTGTCAAACTGGTCATACACCAATGTGCACCAAAGTCAATGTGGATTCTGCTTTACAGAACACTGTGAGAATGGCTTGCTGAGCAGCCTGGTCCACAGTGGTTTATGTGGGTAGTACTGTCAGCATTTTCATGGCTGAAGCTGATGAAAAGCCACACTTCCACACAGAGATATATGGTCATGAGAATGGGCCTTGCATCTTCTCTTTCTCCCCCCCCCTTACTCATAAGTTAATGCTATTTCAATATATTTTTATACTCCACCCATAGGAGAGATGTTAAACAACTATTCCCCTTGCCTAATTTGTGCCCCAACCTGTGGAGCACAGTGCCTTGCTTTGCTTATTAACCACCAAGTAGCAAAGTCTGGATTAATGTGGCTTAACTCGCCAGGAAAAGCAGCTGTGTGTTGTAAATCACAGTGAAACTGGCCTTATTGCAAATAACTGGTGTGTGCTAGTTAAAGCCCCCCTGAGTGCCTGCAGCAGCTTCTCAGTATTCTTGCAGGCATTACAAAAGCAGCAGTTAGACAAGCCACTGAATGCAACATGAAAATACCTGGAGTCATGAGGTTACAGAGCAGCACAGAGGACCTGGGCTGCTGCAATCAATGCTGTGTTCACACTCACACTCCCGTTTACTATGCATTTCCAGTGCTGGGTTTTTAATCCGTGTTCACGTGACATTATCCAAAATGCTAAACTGCCCTGTACTCTTTTTTTTTTAAATATAAAATACGCAGTTTCTCAAACCAGCTTCACACCAATATTGGAGTCCTTAGACCTCTAGCCAGGTGTGAACACATTTGCAAAGGTGTTCATACCTTTGTCAATGACTTGTCATTTCCTTCTGGTGTCTACACAAATAGAAACAAATCTGACACTAATGAAGCTGCACAGATGTGAACAGTAAAGACCAGGGGGGGGGGATGCACAGGAAGAAATACCAAACATTCCTTCCTTCACAAAATTCTTAAGACTTAGAGTTCCACCACTTCAATGCTTTTTTTTAGATCAGCAGGGGGAAGGAAAGCTGTTATTAATTATTGAGCTGCTACTGATGTCCAGATGCAGTACATCAATATTCAGTGACTTAAGGGTCCATGCACAGTACTGTTAAACTTTTGAGAAACTGCATCTTCTGTAACAAAGTCAGTATGGCAAATACTCAAGAGGAGCTGCTGGTTACAGGAACCAGCTCCTTTTTTTTTTTTTTTTGCTACAGATCGGTGACATAATAATAATTATTATTATTATTATTATTATTATTATTATTATTATTATTATTATTATTATTTTATACCCCGCCCTTCCCAGCCAAAAAACCGGGCTCAGGGCGGCTAACACTAATTAAAATCACAGCAAAAAACATAAACACAATCAATTTAAAATAACAGATTAAAATACAAATTTAAAAATTCAATATTAAAACTGCAGTCTCATTTTCAAATAACCCATCAATAAAAGAATGAAGCATAAATATCAAACAGAAACCAACCCAAAGGCCAGGTGGAACAGCTCCGTCTTGCAGGCCCTGCGGAAAGATGCCAAATCCCGCAGGGCCCTGGTCTCTTGTGATAGACTGTTCCACCAAGTCGGGGCCAATACTGAGAAGGCCCTGGCCCTAGTTGAGGCCAACCTAGCATCTTTGTTGCTCGGGACCTCCAAAAGATTATTATTTGAGGACCTTAAGGTCCTACACGGGACATACCAGGAGAGGCGGTCCCTTAGGCGGTCCCTTAGGTCCCTTAGAAGCTGCAGCTTTGCCTTGGAAGGGGAGTTGTGGCCAGTTTCATTTGTAAACTTCTAACTTGTTTTCATCAGTAGGAAGCCGTCTTATAATTACTTTGTGTTTGTATAAGATCGTGTTTTCATTGGTCGTAAAACTTGTTTTATGTATTTGTTCAAACTGGGTGTGAGGTGGTGGTACTTTTATTAAAGAAGGCTGTAATCATGAATATAATGTTTGCAGTGTTACGTGTCTTAACCAAAATATCTTATGTAACAGTTTAGATAGCTAGACTGGACAGGTCAACAAACTGGACTGAAAGGTATTTAAACACCTTGGCATGAGAAAGAGAGAGAAATATGACCATGTTAGAGGGAAGCTGAGACCCTATGGAGATCTGATCAGTCTCCCAGAAAGGACTGCTGATTTGGTGAGCTATTGTTTATTTGCTAATGCTAGATAGGGATTAGGAGTTGTTATATGTGTATGTAGTGTTCAACTGTATGAGCAAGAGAAATTCAGACTTGCATACTGAAGCTGTCAGAGGCTGTCTGGTTGTCTCTGGGAGCAAGAGGCAAAGTGACCTCCTCTCTAGTTAATGTAGCAACCTAAGTAGAACCTGCTGAATCAGGCCAATGGCCCGTCCAGTCAGCTTCCTGTTCTCACAGTGGCCAATCAGATACCTGCAGGAAACCCACAAGCACAACAGCACTCTGCCCACTTGTGATTTCCAGCCACTGGTAATCATTCAAGAAGAGGAGTTTGGATTTGATATCCCACTTTATCACTACCCTAAGGAGTCTCAAAGCGGCTAACAATCTCCTTTTCCCTTCCTCCCCGACAACAAACACTCTGTGAGGTGAGTGAAGCTGAGAGACTTCAGAGAAGTGTGACTAGCCCAAGGTCACCCAGCAGCTGCATGTGGAGGAGTGGGGAATCGAATCCGGTTCACCAGATTACAAGTCCACCGCTCTTAACCACTACACCACAGAGGCATATTGGAGGCATAGTGGATGGATAGCGTAGCCATTGTGGCTAGTGACTATGGATAGCCTGTGTGAAGAACTCCTTTCTATTATGTGTCCTGAATCTTCCAGCATTCAGATTCATTGGATGTCCCCGAGTTCTGGTGCTATGAGAGAAGGTGAAAAACCTTTCTCAATCCACTTTTCCATGCATAATTTAACAAACTACTATCACGCCAGCTCTTACTCATCTTTTCTCTAATGGTCCCAAATGCCATAACCTTTCCTAGTGTGTGAGTTGTTCCATCCCTAGTTGGTCATAGTGTGGCAGAGTGGTTAGAGTGCAGCACCAGGAGCTGAGAAACCAGGGTTCAAATCCCCGCTTAGCCATGAAGCTCACCTTGGGCCAGTTCAGCGAAACCTATCTCACAGAGTTGTGGAAGTTGAAATAAGGAGAGGGAAAATTGTATATGCTACCTTGAGGAAAGATGAGATATAAATGTAATAATAGATAAAATAAAATAAAAGCATCCTGGATAGAACAGACCACAGGGGGACTTCATGTTGTGGCCTAGCTTTGCTGGAGTCTTCCTGAGGTCTTCCTGAACCCGGCAGTGTTCTGGTATAACATTTCTTCAGTCCTGGCTTCATCATACACTTCCTGATTCCCTGTTCACCTCAGACTGCAGCCCCAACAGGAAGGAAAACAGAGAAAGGGCATTTTAATAAAGAAAAGTAAAGCTGAATAAAATAAAGCTACCAGATACGAGAACTGCTTTGCAGATTATAGCACAGAACTTGCCAAATATGACCTTGGCTCTTGGGAGATTCAACTATTCCACACTGCCTCTCTTTCTGGGCTAGCCTGGGTAGCAAGCGTGCCAGCACAGCTGCATCTGTCTGCTGTGAGTGGGTATCTTCTTGTTCCATCTCTCATCTGTTCCCAGACAACCCATTGTTTCCAAAATGCAATTGTTACTCTCTTTGGCTAAGCTCAGCTTTTATAATTTTCGTCTTCCTCCAAATTGTTATAATTAACATTTGTGCCAGGTTCATTTTCCTTCGGCTGAATTCTCATCACAGAAATGCCGACATTCACAACAAGAGAGAGCATACGAGGACTATTCAGTCTGAGCCTGTGTTTTCAAAACAGTGGCTCCGTTTCTATCTGGAGTCGCTTTTGATTAATCCATTGTTCTTTCCCACTGCTTAGAGGCTTATTGGAAAACAGAGCTCAACCTTTTTTGTTCAAGAAAAAATGTTGGTTGCATGTGAAAGTAGAAATTATTAATCTTATCCATCCAGATCCTGGGTGTGTGTGCGTCTGTGTGGGTGCGGGTGTCTGAGAGAGAGATTGTTGGAAAAAAAATGCCTTTTCCCAATATCTTAGTTATTCATAGAATCTGAGAGTTAGAAGGAACCCTGAGGATCATCTACTCCAATCCCCTGCAAACCAAGAATTGTGCAATACAAGCATTTGATGCCAAATAGCTGAATGAAAATTACTATCCAGAGCCTTGTTAATTCAGGAGAATTAATAATTGCTATTAAAGCATGTGAAATAAGGGGAATACAGTACATTTTGTTGCAGGAAAAGCTTGTCTGAAATATATTGTTATAGGATTTGGGGGGGGGGTCAGTCTGGATGATACCCCTGTGCCTCATCTCACATGATCTTGTGTTTGTGACATTAGAATCTATCAAAGGGAATTCTGTGAAGCAGTCAAACCAGTTCCTTTGTTAAGGTGTGTTGTGATGCAGATTTTTGGCACCTGCAAATATCTGGGTAGACTGACCCATATTTTGTGGTCAGAGAGTTGCTATTGGAAGGCATGGTGAAGCTCATCTTTTGGCATACCCACTGTTTCCTCCTGTCTGCTGGCCAAACAGGGCTCTCATTTTCTCCCCAACAGAGGAGAAAAGGCCATGGCAACCTGAATTCTACCTGATCTGACAACAGTTCACATGCTAAGGGTAAGTGTGGTCCTTTGTGGCCTTCATAAATCTTGAAATGCCAGGGTCTCCATGCATTGTGCTTCAATCAAGCACAATAGTTTCAAGCCTGACAAGTTGTAGCAGCTGGCATGAAACACACATTCATTAAGCTGGAAGTGCAAATCTTCCAAAATTGGGACTGTTTGATGAAATAGTCAGCAGTGTCTTCCATTTAGTAGGTTAGCTATCCTTCCTGACTACTTTCTCTTCATTTTACGGTTCCACTCACCACCTCAGATGTCTTGCTTAGCAGGTTTTTTCTCAAACTGTGGTCAGCAAATAAATACCACTTCCTTCCGTGTGTCCTCCTAAAATCCAGCGAGGCTCAATTCATCTCAAAGTTCTGTAAACCACATTTGGAGTCTTGCCTGCTCTCCAGCTACATGAAAGGGAAGCTAAAATAACACCAACACCACAGGAACATAAATGGGCTCTTTTTCCTATACATTTCAGTGCCATCTACTGGAACTGGAAGAGTGAAAGGAAGAGCCCCCCCTCCCTCCCTTCTCACTGGATGGTGACAGCCATAGGAAAGATTAATGATGATTTTTTTTAGTTAGATAAAGTTTAGTTTAAACAGTCTTTGAGATGAAATGAAGTTAACTTTCAACTTGTTGACAGTGGAAACATTTGAGTTAGGAAGTTACCTAGTAAGTTCATTTGTGAGAAATGGGCTCAAAAATGATGAATTGCCTTTCGACGTTATTTTTCTTTTTCAAATGCAGTGAGTGGGTTTCTTGTGCATTAATTTACCCACAACCTGTTCTGCTTCACCTGAAAGCAACACTTGCCATACAGTTTTCAGACTGGTTTAGAATGGGTTTATTGTGTGTTTGTTTTTTTAATGCTTGCTATTTCATTTTAGGAACATATTGAGAGATCCTGTGTGCCTAATAGACTATACAGTACTGCATCAGTGGCCATATTACACCTATTGACTGATAAAGCACTTGTAGTTAGTTGACTTACTTTGGATAAAAATAATCTCACAGTAAAAGCAAAGGAAGCATTTTTTTTGGTTGGGGGGGGGGGAACCTAGATATCCATGCCAGAAAATATTCATGTGAAACTATTATGTATTGAAGTTCTCACCCTAGGCCACTAGGGGTGTGTGTATATAGTTCATTCTGCTGCAGTTTTCACTCAGGTCCGCACATGCAAATGAGGGATTGAAAAGTGACGTTCAGGGATTGGGTAACTACAGAAAGTTGTTACTGTTGCTTTGTAGCTGAGTTCTATATAAGCAGGCTGCTGAGCCCTTCAGCTCACTTCTGTTCCAGCCTGAGAACAAACAAGAGCTGCTTGGAAATCACTGTGTCTTCTGCTGTGTCCACCCACTACTTAACAGAAACAAAACCACCCCTTTCCAGGAAAGTGAAACTGGATGTGTAAAGGAATTTGAAACAGAAAGCAGAACTTGACAGCAGGCTGTAATTTAAAAGGCTGGAAGAATCAAAATTCCTATTGAAACACTTTCCCCTGGTGCAGGAGCCTTGCATGAGACAAAGACATGAGCTGGTTCGGTTGGGTAGGTGAGTAATGAAATTCTCACAAAACCACAGCTTGGCTGCCTTCATTTTGCAAAACCCCTTTGCACTTCTGAATTCTGTACCTAGCACTTTGTTATATACAGTAGTTCAGTGGCAATGGGATGTGTTGCAAAAGGAAGGCTGTATAAAGTCAGCCAGAGGAGAGCCATGGCTATCTGGCGGAAAGGGTGGGAGATGAACTTCTGCCATAGGATTGGGGTATTTGTTCCAACCCAAGCTGGGGAATTACTTGATTGGGAAGCTCTAGAGGCAGGGGCGTAGCAAGGGAGGGGGCAGGGGGACCCCAGTAGCGCCCTGGGGGGGGTGACACTCAGGGCGGAGCCCCACCCCTCCGCAATCCCCGCGTCCAGCCAGTGGCGAAAAAAGCCGCCGAAAGAGGGGGCTTTCCCCCTTTCAGCGGCTTTTTTCACCATTCCACTCCCTCAGCGGAGCCCGCAGGGAAAGGAGAGGGGCAGGCCAGCGAGGGGAATAACACCCCCCTCACTGGCCGAACCCCTCTCCTTTCCCCGGGACGGCTCCGCTCACGGAGCGCAGCGGGAGAGGGACGGGCCAGCTGGCCCCGGCGGAGGCGTCGCTCCGTGAGCATGCCCCGCCCCCATGGGTGCCGCTTGGCTTGCCGCCCCCGGCAGCCCAGCGGCTAGCTACGCCCCTGCCTAGAGGCAGAATATACAGGGCTTCCATCCCACCTGCCTGAAAGTAATAGGAAAGGGAGGTCAGTGTGGTTTTGAATGAATGACACGGTGGACACGGTGTTAGAAGGGGGGGGGTATTAAGCCTGCATACAGTGTGATCTACAGACATGTATCTGAGTCTGGTAAGGAATGAGTACAGAGACAGAACAACTATGTAGAAGACCTGGGTCACCTTTCAGGAGCACCGGATTCATTACCTTGTTCATGTTTACGAGACTCTCTTTGTGCACTAACTGCATGATGGGGCTCCATGTGATTTAAGGTGTTCCAGGCCTCCACTGTTGCTCCACTCCTTGACACCCATGTGTTGAGCGTAGACACCTGCAAAGGGGAACCCTGTGTGCATAGCCCTCTAAGGGCAGTAGATCCCTGATCACCTTAGGCTCAGGGGTCAAACTATAGATGACAGGTGTGTTTAATTTGGCTTTTATTTTAGAGTAAAAACCACCTTAGGGCAATTTTGGAATACGCTTCCCATTTAGATCAAAGGCCTGTAGTAGCAACTGATGAATTTGTCAAATTCAGTTTCAGTTTCCGGTCTTAATTATGTTCAGTTACCAACATTTCTGTATCAGTCTTTTCTTTTCTTTTCTTTTCTTTCTAAAAGATGTTCTCATCAAAAATTGGCAGCATTTTAGTCACATTTCCTCTCAATATAAACATTTTTGTGATCAATTTCATTTCCCCTAATTAAATACACCTTTGCATGTCATGTTCTCAAATGGATGCTTTTTTCTCATACTTTCCCTAATATACACAAGTTATGCCCCTGTTTTGGCCATCCCCTAATAACAGCCCTGCTATTGTGACCACAGCTACATGCAGACTTGGGCAAACCCTGAAGCAGGCTTCCAGAGATCTGAAATAGATCATCCATATGATCCTTTAAAGTCACATTTAGTAAAGCATCTCAAGCTCTGATCATGGCAGTGACCTGTTCTACACAATCTTGCTTCCTTGTTCTCTCTGACGTTTAAAGTAATTAGTCTCATTTTCCCCCTCAAAATGACTGTCCCCTTTCTGTAGAAATGGGATTTTTCTTAGGTTCAAAGAAAGCTAAGCATCCAGAGGAAGCTGCGCCATTGGGGCAACTAGCTGACTGTCAGATGAAGTCACAACACAACTGGGACATTTGGAAATGCAGTGAAAATCAACTGCATTTCACAAACCCAGGTAAATGGATTTGGTTCACTTTTATCTTATGCCATTGGCTGTCTGGTGTTTTCTGTTAAACAGGTTAGGTTTGTCAAGATTGCGGTACTACTTGGATAAATGCATATGGAACCGCCACAAATTTGGCCTAGCTAGCTTCATCTTAACTATTCTGATAGACGTGGTCTCTTTGCAGGAGGCCCAGAAATGCCACCACAGGTGACTGTTGCTCCACTCTTTCTGTGACCTCTGTCCTTGTTCTTATGAGAAACAGGATGGCTGTGTACTATCTCTAGGATCAGAGGCAACATTAAATACCACTTACTGAGGAACAAAAGCGGAAGAGGGCTATGGACTTCATTCGGGGTCTGATCAAGTAATTTTAGTACCTGAGGCAAACCACAAAATGGTGCCCGCTTCCCTGCAAGGGAAGAAGGGATGAATGAAGATCTGCATTGGGAAGAAGGCAGGGGGCAGGGAGTGAATATCTATATTGGAAACAAGGAGATGGCTGAAAATATACATTAGGAACTAGGAGGGGAATCAGATGAAACTCACCTGACAGTTGTACTGAGAATCAAAGGCTGCCGTGGGGGCAAGGTGGAAGGGTCCGCTCTGAATCATGCTGGATAGGTGCAGAGCCCAGGAGACCCCAGAGACAAGTCCCTGCCATTTCATCCCTAGGGGTGGGAGGAGACCAGCAGCGCCTCCTATTTGCCAAGGGACCACTGTGGAGGACACATGGGGGTGGGCTGCTGAGGAAGAGGCAGGTCCAGCCTCCACACCACAGCCTTTGCAGCAGCGGGTGATGCATTCCTTGGAGGTCAAATCTGCTGTCCCTGTGGATCCTGCGGTCATCTCATCTTGCTGTGTGGGGTGGGTGGGTTGGTTCATGATCTGATCATGGACATCCTGTAAGTGTCTGGTTGCTCACGGTGTTTGAGAAATAAGATGCTGGACCAGATGAGCTTCTGGTCTGATGCAGAAGAGCTGTTTTTGTTTATAGAAAGAGGCTGGTAAAAATCTGTATGCTCTAAATGTCCCTGTATACTGGGATGGGAGTGTCATTCTCCCAGTCTAGTCCCTATTGTTGCCTTTTGGGAATGCCTATTTAAGATTGTTTTAGTGTGAGCTGCCATTCTTCAGTCCCCAACTTCAAAAGGATACTAAAAATTTCTTGACTTGGGAGCAGAGCTGGCCCATTAAGGCCAATGGAGACAATTGTCTCAGGTGGCAGGGAATGAATTTAGCAAGGCTTAATCTGACATGTAGACCGTTGCACTCTAAGGCTTTTTATGTGATGACAGGGGTCCTCCTAGTGGCTCAGTGCAGGTACTGTTTTCATAGCTTTGAATTTATATTCCGAATACATTAATATTAAAGTCATAGAATCAGAGAACAGTAGAGTTGGAAGGGACCCCAAGGGTCATCTAAGGTCAACCCGCGGCAATGCAGGAATTCTGCCCCTGGGTGGGCTTGAACCACCAACCTTCTGGATAACAGCCAGCCAGACACACTGACCTGTTGCGCCACAGGAGGGCACAGTCCATGTAGAGCAAATCACTTGAGAAAGTAAAAACAAAATAAAAAAATAAAAAAAAATTCCTTCCAGTAGCACCTTAGAGACCAACTAAGTTTGTTCTTGGTATGAGCACACGAAAGCTCGTACCAATAACAAACTTATTTGGTCTCTAAGGTGCTACTGAAAGGATTTTTTTCTTTTTTCTTTTGTTTTGACTATGGCAGACCAACATGGCTACCTACCTGTAACTTGAGAAAGTAAGTTTACTTAGCCACGGGCAGAGGAAGAGGAGTGTGGGGGGAGCACACTGCCCCCGGCAGCGCGATCCCGGTGGGGTGCCATTGCAGCTGTCCCCCCACCTGCGCTGGGTGCCACACCCCCGCAGGCGGCACACCACACCCTCAGGACATGCGCCAGCCCTGCCCCTGCCTGCTCCCCCCCCCCCGGTGTTGGAGCATGAAGCTCTGCCACTGTACCTAGCCCCTGAATATACTCTTGTGGCCTGGTGGTGGTTTTGTTGACACCAGTGGTTGAGAAGCTCATAAAGGGTGTCAGGATGGGCAGCATGTCTGCTGGCATCAGTGGCAGCAGAATGAGTGGCTTGAGCAAGCCAGCATGTCCAACACTGTGTATCTTCCTCTCATGGCTTGTCATGCTCCTCCTTTAACTCCACCACCAGAAGCTGTCACTTGCAAAGGCAAGGAGGACCATGGCAAGGTGTGGGATGTACTGCTATGGCAGCAGTTTCCATTTCTGATGTTGGCACTGCATGTGCATGCGCAGAAACTCTTTCTCCTTTCCCCACCCACTTTGCTGCCCTTGGTGTACATGCATGTGCAAGTGTGTGTGTGTGTGTGCAAAAACACATTAAAAATTCTTATGAATGAATAAATATTCACCTACTGCCATCAGAGGGCAGTAAAGAATAAAGAAAACTAGTCTACTTCCTGTTGCTTAAAAAAAATCTTTTTTAAGTACTAGTGAGGTGTGGTTTTTGCCCTTAAAGAGATTTGATTGGCCTGAAAAGGGGATGCTTCTTATAGGCTGAAGGGATATTTATTATAGCCTGAAACAACAGCTGGTTCAGTTTACTTTAAAAGCTGACTGCTTTGTCTACTGGAAAGGTAGCTGAGAGTTGCCCAGGTCTTTTTCTCGAGTTGATTGTTGCCTTTTAAGGTGAGTCTATGGAACTTCTTTGGTCTGTAAAGGTTTTGTTGTTGAAGACAGCTGTGTGTTTCAGCTGTGTTTACTGGCATCAGTGTGCGAAGTAGATTCAAGTCTCTTCCTTTAAAGCAGAAAGCTCGTTTAAGGGCGGCTTGTTTCCTCCTTGAAATCCTCCCACAAAAATTACAGAGGAATGTGAAGAGGACAAATTGCCTTTTATTAAAATTGACTGTACAAGGTTTGTAAAGCTGCTGCTTTAACTGACATGGTTCAAAAAAGTAAACGACTTGGCTACTAGGTAGCTAATTTTGAAGGATCAGGAATACTAAGTACTATTGATGGTATCAAATGATATTGTCTTGTGGCTGCTTGTTTTGATTCCCTCCCAGGTGGGGATAGCAAAGTGAGGTTGAGGGGAAAGATCTTTTTCAAAGTCCTCTCCTCAGTTCACCAGGTGTTTGTTTCCCCCTGTTGCTGCTCTGGAAAAATGGCATTAACTGGTCCCCTCCCTTATGGCAAAAGGTGGTGTTGCCACCAGAGATGCTTAAAGTTCTGTTTCTGGTGTGCTTTCTTCTTCATTTACTAAAGTATCTTTCTAATGCTCTGTAGAATGTAGTGGGGAGGAACTTTCCTAAAATATGTATTTAAAAGAGGATTTGATTCAAGATAGAAAGGGATTTTAATCTAGTTGAAGAAGAACATAGCAGTTTCTCTCTCTCTCTCTCTCTCTCTCTCTCTCTCTCTCTCTGTGTGTGTGTGTGTGTCTGTGTCTGTGTCTGTGTCTGTGCATGAAGGGCATGTTGGATTATGTGTACTCTTGTATAAGTTTTATATTCACCACTACATGTGGTTTGATATGAATAAAGTTTATCCACGTGCTTCTGAAGGTGCAATTTGGAGTATGCTTACAACATTGAATCTTCCAATGAGAATTCCTAGTAAACCTGCTTTGCATTGGGCCATGTACTAACCCTGTGCCCAAATGTCTGGATCATGAGTTGGGATTAGATCTCTTTAAACTAAGAGGCTTTTGAGTTGCTGTTAATTAACTTTCTCCTTAAATTTTTTTTATAGCAATCAAGATGAGCTGCTTCACTTTCTTGAAGGTCATGATGGTCTTATTTAACCTGGCCATTGTGGTAAGTATTAACCCTTTTCGCCCTGTGAACGAGGTAGCTGGTCTTGTAAAACCCTATAAGATGCCTAGTTTTTCTTTATAGGTAACTCTACTAAATAGGTAGTTTACCTACTTTATAGGTATACTCTACTAAAGGCTTTATAGGTAACTCTACTAAAGCCCCCACGTCTGTATGTTTAAAGATCTTGAGAGATAGAGGCAATATACATACCATACATTTAAAACACATTCAACACCCCCCAAAAAAGAATCCTGGGAACTGTGGTTGGTTAAGGGTGCTGGGAATTACACCTCTGTGAGGAGTAAACCCCTGATTTATTATTTTTTTGCAGGGGCAGAAATGTGGTTTAAACATATGGTGTGTACACAGCCAAAATATAGCATAGACAACAATCCTAAGGACACTTAGGTAAAGGTAAAGGTAAAGGGTAAAGGGACCCCTGACTGTTAGGTTCAGTTGCGGACGACTCTGGGGTTGCGGCGCTCATCTTGCTTTACTGGCCGAGGGAGCCGGCATACAGCTTCCGGGTCATGGCCAGCAGGGGCGTTTCTAGCCCCCTGGCTGCCAGGGGCGGCAAGCCAAAAGGCACCCTTGGGGGCGGGGCATTGCGGCATGTGCATGCGTCATGACGTCATGACGCACGTGCACAGCGCGATGCCACGCCCCTGGGGATGCCCCCGCAGGGGAAAAAAAGGAAAGCAAAGCGGGCGCTTGAACGCGCCAGCTTTGCTTCCTTTTCTCTCCCTTTTGGCGCCGAAAGGGGGGGGGAGAAGCAAACAGGCGCGTTTAAGCGGCCGTTTGCTCCCCCCCCCTTTCCCTTTTGGACGCTTCTTTCGGCGCTGGCTGGGCTGCGCCTCTGCAGCCCAGCCGGCACCGAAAGAAGCGACCGAAAGGGGAGAAAAGCGCCCGTTTGCTTCCCCCCCCTTTTCATTTTCGGACGCTTCTTTCGGTGCTGGCTGGGCTGCGGCTCTGCAGCCCAGCCAGCATTGAAATAAGCGTCCGAAAGGGGAGAAAAGCGCCCGTTTGCTTTCCCCCCCTTTTCACTTTCGGACGAAAGTGAAAAGGGGGGGGGGAAAGCAAACGGGCGCTTTTCTCCCCTTTCGGTCGCTTCTTTCGGTGCCGGCTGGGCTGCAGAGGCGCAGCCCAGCCAGCGCCGAAAGAAGCGTCCAAAAGGGAAAGGGGGGGGGGAGCAAACGGGCGCTTTTCTCCCCTTTCGGCTGCTTAAACGCGCCTGTTTGCTTCTCCCCCCCCTTTCGGCCGCCCCTTTCGGCTCCGCAGCCCAGCCAGCGCTGAAAGGGGCGGCCGAAAGGGGGGGGGGGGAGAAGCAAAGCTGGCGCGTTTAAGCAGCCGAAAGGGGAGAAAAGCGCCCGTTTGCTCCCCCCTTTCCCTTTTGCCGCCGTTCGTTCCGTCGCCCCAGGAGCAGCAGCACCGCACACACTGTGCGCTGCTGCTCCCACGGCGACGGAGCGAGCGGCGGTGAGCAGGGTGAGCAGCGGCGGGTGGGGGTGTCAAGCGGCGGCCCCTCCCACCACTCCCCACGCACCACCGGTCACCCCGGGAGGAGCAGCGCTGCACGGACGGGGTGCTCGCTCGGCCGAGCGAGCACCCCGTCCGTGCAGCGCTGCTGCTCCCGGGGTGACGGAGGGAGCGGCGGCGCGTGGGAGTGACGGGAGGGGCTGCCGCTTGACACCCCCACCCGCCGCTGCTCACCCTGTCACTGGGGGCGTACCGCCCCTACCGCCCCTCCCCAGCGACGCCCCTGATGGCCAGCATGACTAAGCAGTTTCTGGTGAACCAGAGCAGCGCACGGAAACGCCGATTACCTTCCTGCCAGAGCGGTACCTATTTCTCTACTTGCACTGCGTGCTTTTGAACTGCTAGGTTGGCAGGAGCAGGGACCGAGCAATGGGAGCTCACCCCGTCACGGGGATTCGAACCGCTGACCTTCTGATTGGCAAGCCCTAGGCTCTGTGGTTTAACCCACAGCTCCACCCACTTACTTTAAGAAAATAGGTTTAGCACTGAACTGCCTGCTGATCCCCAAACAGAAGGACTGGTAACAGTCTTAGCTTGGACAAATCTTACTTTAAGAAATATTAGGTTTTCTCTTTGGCAGCGTGCTTCCTGTATATAATTTGTTAACAAGATGCAGGTAATTGTTGTAACAATTCTAGTGATCAGAACAATGGTCTTTACCTGTTGAACCCTGAAGCTACTGAAGAGTTTTAACTAACTACAAATACTGTGCCTGAGACATACCATAAGTACACCCTGTGAATAGTCTTAGGGCACAACCAGATAAAGCTGGAGGTCAGTGATACCAAACTGCTACCTTTATGTGTTTCCCCTACAGGCCAAATAACTGTGTGGCAGGGGAGGGAGGCTCATTTGTGGGGAACAGCAAGGGTGAAAACTATTTTAAACTACAGCGTTCCCAGTTGGATTTGCTCCTCCTTAGTTATGGTGAATTTATTTAATACCTACCTTTTAAAAAAAAAAGCCATGAGAGATCCGATTGTGAATCTCACCTGGGTGTGCCTTTTATCTCAGGATAAACATCTCTAGAGTCTGCATCACATGACCTGCTGGCATTTTCTGATTCTGTGCTGGACCTGGCTTACTGTGCCTTTCAGTGTCCTGCACAGCACATTCAAGGAATCCAGAATCTGCCCACCTACACAAGTTACAGCTATTTTGGCTCACAGATAAACATTGTACTGAACAACATGGAGCGGTTGCCTAACGCGAGGCTTGGCTTGTCCTCTGACTCTGGCTGCCTCTTCGGCTGCCACACCCTTGGGGCAAACAGACGCAGCACCACGATATTCGGTTGTGGTTTATGATCCAGGATGACGGGCGTGCCTTCATGCAATGGCAGGCCAAGCCCACAAAATGGCAATGGGTAGCTTGAACACTTAACATGACGCAAGCCAAAGTACTCATTAAATTGTGTTCTCAAGCCTCCTTCCTTGTCTCTGGACAGGCTGAGTGGGTTTTATGGTTTCTGTGGGTGTCGTGTTGGTTTCATGTTTGCCCTGTTAATAGGGTTTCTACAAGCCGTGTAGCCACCCTCCTACACACTCCACTGGTGCCTCTATGGCAACTCTCTCAAGGAAGTCTCTGACGTTGGCTCAAGCCGATTCCTTTGGCATACTCTGTCTTTTTTCATCTACCTGCAAACCCACAGGAATAGCTTCCAAGTGGCTCCCTCAATGCACTGGGGCTCTGCCTGAAGTGAGTTCTGGTGAGGTGATCTGTGTTATGTTGAGTGCCATATGGTCCCGACAGTACTAAGGAGGTTAGCGGGGATCTAGGGCTTTAGAAATCTGCATGTACATTCAGAGCAATAGTTACATGGGGTGTTGCGGCATTCCGTAATAAGTTTGCAGTTGGACTAAACAGCTTTTTGGCTATTTTGTTCTAGCTATAAGATTGGATTCTGCAGAAAGAGAGACTGTTGATGGCCAAACTAGTCCTTTTGTTGGGTAAATAGCTTAGCCAGGTCTGTTAAGTATCTACTTTGTTAGTAAGTTTGGGCCAAATTGTTGCCATAGAAACTACCTGGAGACAGCTCTAGAAGCTGAGTTGAAGAACTGTCTGCCTTCCCACCTCAACCAACTGGAAGTGATGATCTCAGGGTCTGGGTGGGTGGCGAGAGAGAACAATCCAGCAGTCTTGAGATTAGTGTCTGGTTCTCTGTGTAGAGTACAAAGCCCTGGACCCTTCTCCCCCTAAAACTCAATGGGAGAGAAAGATCTGTTGGTGTATTAATTATGTGAACCTACCCTTTTATTTTTAGCTAGTATGTAAATATAAGTAAATTTCACACCACAGATAACACCATTAGCTCCCAGTGACTTTTATTCCAAAAGAACCAAATCTGAGGGTTTGCATTTAACTATTTTTTACTTGGAGTTGACCCCACTGAAATTAATGGCCATGCCTAACTTAGGTCTATTAATTTCCATGGGTTTGCTATAAATAAAAGTTAGTTGAATAAAACCCAAAGCATCTCAAAAGTTTTGCCCTGAATCAGCTCCAATTTTAAATGAACTCCTTTGGGGTTCCCAAAGGAAGATTGTTTACTGCCCTGAGATCTGCAGATGAAGGGCAATATAGAAATTTAATAAATAACATAAATAACAATAAAATAATACACAGGGCAGGCCAGTTGGTAAGTGCTAACAAATGCTGGGTTTATAAGCAGGAATATTAAAATATAATGATTACAATAGTAGACTATGAGGGTATATCTTCAGTGCTTTCTTACTGCATTTGTGGGGTAGTGTAGAAGAAGAGATTGGGCTATAGGCATCTAAGAAGATCTGTTTATAACCCTGGAGGGCTGCTGTCTACATGGGGAAACGTCATGTGTTGCATCTCTGCACATCCTCATGAGGACTACACACATTGTCTCTATTGCTTCATTGATAGTTCGTGCTAGCTATGCCTTCCTGGCATCCGTTTGTATGGTAATCATATGTGGTAGTGTACATGCCACTTCTCTTATCTGTATAGGGAAGATGTCTTCACATGAGAGAAGTGGCCCTTAATTCCTGCCCTCAGGATCCAAAATGGGCTTCTTCAACAGACTCTGGCAAGGATACAGATTCTTGGAATGGAGCAACTTCCTCTTTAAAGGGAAGATTCATAAAGGGGGTTTGCTGATGCAGAGTCTTGAAAGCAGAGGAAACAATATCCCTTGTTGTTCTTATCTTTACCAAGCTTCTTGGTAAAGAATTACGTTGGAGAGGTTGACACTATGGATTTGTTACATTCAGGCAGTGAGGCTGCATGCTCAGTGACTTTCCCCCTTTGCATGATCATGTGGTATCTGAGCAGAACCCTTGTACATATAGATATAAGCATGGAAGGCTCTTTCCACGTGATCAGGAACCCTGCCACCTGTTGCTTTCTGATGATGTGGACAGAATCCTCTGTGTATATATACACACAGCTGTATATATACAAGGGCTTCTGATGGTATGGGGGTTGGGTTCATGTGTAAAGTAAGACCTGCTCTAGTAAAGTGCAGGTGTGAAGAATCTCAGGCACCATGGAGGGGGGCAAATACTGGCCTTCAGGTGACACACTTTACTGGCCCTGCTTTGCATCCTCCTTGAGTGTTTTTGCCTGGCTGAAATGTGTTCTTGAATTCTGATAATGCATTTTGCTTGCCTGGATGGAGATGAATGGATGTGTGTAGAAACTAGCCCTCTGTGCAAGGGTGAATTTCGCATTCATTGCTCTGCTCATTTTTGCCTCTGGCCCTGCCCCATCATTGCCCCACTGCCATAGCTGATCTTTGGCTCTTTCACCTTTGCCAAAGGACAAAGATGGAAAGCTGCTGTCTTGACTCTTCCTCCACTTCATGAACAAGGTCCTACCTGGAATCTGCACTTCAGTGTGTACTGAATCATGCCTGCCCTGCCCTTTTATTTGAGGGCAAACAAAACTGGCAGCTCTGGCCAAGGATAATTGCTTTGAATGGCTTGGAAACATTTCTGCATGGTTCCAAATGCATACTTCACTTTTTTTAAATAAACAAAGGACTGGGACCAAGCTCTCGGGAGCGGGTTTCTGATATGACTTGCCTAGAGAGGGAATCAGGAAGTGGACAAAGACCTCTTGGCTTGCTGTAATTCAAGAGACCTTGGAACGTTTGCAAATAATTTGCAAACCACTAATGATTGGGTAGAAGAGGCAGTTTTGGCAAAGCACACCTTGCCATACAGGTGTAAGAAGCTGCACCTGCGGAAACATCATCCACACAGCTCTTAGAAGTCCTGTCTGGTTTTGACACCCTTGTTCTTAACTTAGAATTAACCTGTCTTTCCTTAGTCAAGAGGAGAAGGCTGTGCTTCTTTAGCCACTAACAGTCCAATACATGTCTAATCAGAAGTGACTCCTGCTCAGTTCAGTGAGGTTTACCGGTACTCCCAATTAAATAGGATTGCGGCCTAATAGCATTGGCCTTCCAGTCGCTTATTTCAATATTCTATTCCTGACATACCGGTAGGAGCCAACTAAAACTATTTGTTGTGTGAAAAGGGGTAGGTTCCTAGCTGTTACAGATATGATAGATGAGATTAAAACACAAAGTGGTGTCTGTTGAACCTCTGTTGAACAAGGTGTGTGTGACTTGTCTTTCCCATTAAGGTCCCAATCCCTTCAGAACACCTGCACCAGTATTTATTTGATGGTTGGTTTATTAAGGGATATCTATACAGTACTGCCCTTCCCCAAAAATGGTCACAGTGCATTTTACAAAATAAAAAGCCAATACAAAACACAGGTATATACCCACCGAGAGTACTGCATAAATAATGTGGACAAAACCAAGTATATGTTGTTGGGTTTTTTTTGTATCTCTCCCTGCTGCTTCTCCCCCCCCCCCCAACAGTGCATTTGCTTGAACTCTAGAAACCAGTGAACAATGAGTTCCTACACACGTTGTCCCTCTGTACTTCACAAGATAGAATTGATATGGGAGAATTGTGATCAGGATGTTCCATTAAAAAAAACACCAAAAAACAAACAAACCAAAAACAAATAAGCCGTCTTAACCCACAAATCATAATGGGATTGTGGTGGGGAGTAAGTTTTGCCTGTGCCACTTCTCCCAGTTTGCTTTCTACTCCACAGGGGAAAACATAGACAGCCCACCCTCCACTTCCAAGATCACAGTCCCAAGCTGATCCAGGGCCTCTGTATTGGCAGTTAATTCTTTTAAGGATATTCTGGTCACATGCCTCTAGCATAGCCTTAGGTTATGAAATAGAGATTAACAACATTCTGGTACAATTGTATATGAAACAAAAGCCAAAATTCATGCAAACTTGATTTGTGGACTCTTGACCCCCTGCATCATCATGAGAACAGAGAAAAATTAGGAAATGCCCTGGAATTAATAGTTACTACTGATATTCCCAACTGTTTCCCTAAGCACACTCAACGTTGGGGTGGCTATTTGTTTTATTAATAAAATGAATAGGAGAAGGCTTGCACTCTTGACAACCTTATGATGGCTGGCTGGCGGGCAGAAGCCTACATTTCCTAATGTCCTGTGAGAAGTTTCATTCTTTTTTAAAAGAAAAAGCTTCAAAGGGCAGCTGTTGTTGTATAGAGTCTTTTATACAGTGACTAATAATAGTTGTAAAGGTTGTCTCCACTTACCTGTGTGGTTCAGGTACAGCAAACCTGCACACCTTGTGCCTTGCCAAGCTAAATGCAGCCCTTCAGCTTTGTAGGATCACCTATGATGGTCTCATGAAACTCATTTTCTGTTGCCTGCCTGGGACTGCAAAAATGGGGTGGAGGGGAAGGTGTCTAGTGCTTCAACTGACAGGCTACAATATGTAGCCTAGTGAGCTGTTTGCAGCTAGGTGCGTGCCATCTGTTGCATAGGCTTAAAGTGTCATAATTATGGGTCACTGTATTTGTTTCCACTACCTACATTTGAGGCTCCAGTACTTTGGCCACCTCATGAGAAGAGAAGACTCCCTGGAAAAGACCCTGATGTTGGGAAAGATGGAGGGCACAAGGAGGAGGGGACGACAGAGGATGAGATGGTTGGACAGTGTTCTCGAAGCTACTAACATGAGTTTGGCCAAACTGCAGTAGGCAGTGAAGGATAGGCATGCCTGGCGTGCTCTGGTCCATGGGGTCACGAAGAGTCGGACACGACTGAACGACTGAGCAACAACAACCTACATTTTGAAATAACTCTATTTTCTTTGTTTCCTAGATTGGCGGAGGAGCACTCCTTGGCATTGGGATCTGGGTCAGTGTTGACAGTAGCAACTTTGTCAACACATTTGGCCCTTTGTCCTCCAGTGTCCTGCAGTTTGTGAATGTGGGCTACCTTCTTATTGCCATTGGAGCCGTCCTGTTTTTGTTGGGCTTCCTAGGATGCTGTGGCGCTCAGAAGGAGAGCAAGTGCCTCCTCATCATGGTAAAATGCACACCTTAAGCAATTTCCATCTCTTGCCTGCTACAGATGTGTACAGTTGTGTTGCTTTTAGGAAAAGTGCTTGTTGATAAACTCGAGCACTGAAGACATTGTGGAAAACTGTCCTCTTAAAGCAGGGTTGGCTAATATGTGGCCCTCCAGATGATGTTGGAGTCTCAGCTTCCATCAGCCCCAGGCAGCATGGCCAATCTGGAAGGTGCCAGGTTGGCTACCCCTGGGTCAGACAACCTGTCTGAATGCTTGACTCAGGAAGGAAGGGATCCTAAGTCATCAAATCTGTTACCCATAGATAGAATAGTGGTACTTGGAGTTGCCATCATGTTTTTTGATCCCCACTTCCTTCCTCTTCTTGCTATGTGAATATTTAGCCTTCTCATCCAATGAGGAAGTTGTGGCTATATATGTGTTCTAGGGTGATCTGAGAAAAGTCAGAACTGCTGCACTGAGATGAAAATGTCTTTCAGTATGCTGAAAGATCTAGGAAGCCAGGCTATGATTTGAAGAAGTGTTTGGGTCTCTCTCTTGTGGGAGATCCAGGTCTGTGTCTCATCATACTACATAAGGAAGTCCAGAGCAGTGGAAAATCCCCACTAGAACATGGTGTTGATAGTCCCTCTTTGTGCCATTTGCAAATTATTGAAGACTTGTAGCTAGGTATCCTTGGAAAGGTAAGGTAGCTGTATAGCACACTTGCCCAAGTGATCCAAACAGTCCTTGCCTTTTTCTTGTATTTGACATTTTATGGAGTGAACAATCTGACCCTATGCTCTCTCCCCTCCTAGTTCTTCTCAATTGTCCTGATCATATTCATAATAGAAGTTGCTGCTGCAGTGGTGGCCCTGGTCTACACTTCTCTTGTAAGTAACATGGAGTAGAGGGATGAGTATGGAACAAGTGGCTTAGTCTTGAAGTAGCTGTCCTAGCCTGTAGATGTTTCAGCTTCTGGCTGCATTTGGTGTAAGTGCCTTTGTAAGTCGCAAAACACATGCAGATTTGCCAATTCTCCCTCTTTGAGTGATAGGCTTTCAGTATTGGAGGGAAACAAAACAAAACAAAACAAAACAAAACAAAACAAAACAAAACAAAACAAAACAAAACAAAACAAAACAAAACAAGACACACCTTACTTCCTAGCCTCTGCTGAAATAATGCTATGCTATTATTTATTTATTCACAATTACATTTAGAACCCTGCCTTTCCTCCAAGTAGCTCAAGGTTGCAGACATGGTCCTTTCCCTCCCCACTTTACCCTCACAACAATCCTGTGAGGTAGGTGAGGCTGAGAGAACATGACTGGCCCTGAGTCACCTGCTGAGCTTCATGGTGGAGTGGGTACAGTATTTTAACCCTGGTCTCCCAAGCCCTTGAACAATACTCCAACCACTGTATCACACGGCTCTTTTAGGGGAAGGTGTGCAGTTGAGAAATGCTACAAAGAGTAGTTCAAGCCAAAGTTTCTTGAAAGTTTCTTGAAAGGAGCAAAATCCCTACATCAGTATTTTGGACATTGACATATCTTAATGGTTTTTGTATGTTGCATTTGGGAACATTAAATACCTTCATTCACTCAATTAATTGGTTTTAATTTACTTAATGGTTCGGCACTTCTAGGCTGGGGAGGTACACAAATCTCCAAATAAAGGCATATGTGGCAATACAAATAGACTTTCCCATTTATTTATTGAGAAATTAAAATTTATACCAGGGTGATTTTCTTGACCTATGAGAAGAGATGGCTGCTCCTAGTTTGGACCTTCATCTGTCTAGAAACAAACTGGGTGTGATGGGGGCAACAACCATGTTTGTTTTGTTTAAAATCATTTACACTTTCAATTATTTTGCTGATACATACAGAATCATGGGTCTGGCTGATTTGCAAGAGCTTCAGAAAGATCCTTATCGTTAACATCAAAAGGGAATTAAGGGTGAAGGAAACCTGAAACCTTCCCCCCCCCCGCAAGGGTTCTTTAACTTAAATGTAAATAAGAGTCAAAGACCAGCTTTGTTTGTCACGGTTTAATATTTGCACTTCAACCTCCCATTTTTAGAACGATCTGTTTTCACTTCCTGCTTTTCCTGGCAATATATCCTGTTGTTGCTGTGTGTATCCCTGACAAAATTAGCGTGCGTAGCCTGAATTCCTTGCTGGGTTGCTGGGAATTGTAACTCTGTGAGGAATGAACTATAGTTCCCAGAATTATTTGAGGAGGAACAATGTGCTTCCAATGTGCTTTAAAATTATAGGATGTGTGCAGCCTAAAAGTAACTGAACAGCCATGTTTGTTCATGTATAAAATGGAAGATGACTGGGCCAAACTTTAATATCTTTTTTTATCTTGTGAACTGCCCTGAGAACTTTGGATGAAGGGCGGTATATAACTACTACTACTACTACTACTACTACTACTTGTTCAGTCGTGTCCGACTCTTCGTGACCCCATGGACCAGAGCACGCCAGGCACGCCTATCTTTCACTGCCTCAGTGAAAGATAGGCGTGCCTGGCGTGCTCTGGTCCATGGGGTCATGAAGAGTCGGACACGACTGAACGACAACTACTACTACTACTACTACTACTACTACTACTAAATAATATAATGAGGGGAACTTCAGGCAGTTTTACCAAAAGTGAACCTGGCTATTCTAAAGGTACATTGGGTGAGGGAGAGGGGGGGTAAGGCAGGGAAGGTGTGGGGCCCTTCTTACCCCATAGCCCCATATCATAAAAAGAATGGGGCAGGCAGATAAAAAAAATAGGCATGACTGTTTGGCCTTTAAGGCATAGGGGTTAAACCAGATTGGCTTTTAAGGCTTAGGAGTTAATAGGGTTGCCATGTATCCTCTCTTTCCAGGACATGTCCTCTTTTTCAGGGGTAAAATTTCTGTCCAGGTGGATTTTTTAAATTTGCCAAAATGTCTCTGGCTATACTTTCTGGATGAGATATAGACATAACAGGTGACTGAAGATTTGCTTTCCTCTTCTCTTCTCCTGTCCCCCCTCAGCAATATATCACAGTTTCTATAGCCTACATATAGTAAGGGTATTTAAAATGAGAGTCGTCATAGCGTCCTCTTTTTTTTGCTCTTCAGAATATGCACAACCCTAAATATACACAAAGCTCCAAAAATGTTGCTCTTTAGCAAAGGAATTCAGGTTACCGTTCTCATCAGCTCTTCTTGTTGGGGATGTGCACTGCCTGCAATGTGGGATTTGAGTTTACCAATGTGTTCTGACATGCTGTTGTCCATTATCTCCCACCTCCTTCCAGGCAGAGACTATACTTCAAGGAACAGTGACACAGTTATTGAAAAAAGAGTATGGGAAGTCCTCTGACCTCACTGCAGTATGGAACAAAACAATGGAAGATGTAAGTTGGCCCACAGAACAGCTTGGGAGTATGAAGAATTGGTAAAGTGGCTGTGATGATTGATTGTCCTTGGTATTCTGCTTGACTTAGGTGGAAACCCAAGTGCGTTTCAGGGTTGTTTTTATAGTAGCCTGCACAATAGATACCAAAGGGGACAATGGCATTCTTATTCTTGGACTCAGCCTGTCTTTTAAAACTACTGGGTGTGGCTTTTATTTGCAAATGATGGTGTGGGTACAGAGAGAGCATTTAGAGAAGAGCAGCAAGAGGTTACAAGGGGTTTTAATACATGTCAGAAGCTGGAGAACCAATTTTGAAGGTGAATAGTAATTTCAGTTCTTGAATGTTCAGGCTAGAACTGCCCAGCAGGACAGCTGAGGGATGATATAATGAGTTTATCATTGCAGTGGAGCAGGTCTTTTGGAAAATACATGGAGAATAGGAAGAAACTATATATAATAACTATTGGGAGCAAGCTGGGTTGTCTGATCCTGAAGGCTTAGTTGGCTAGAAGATGGTTTGACCCTAGGGTTGCTATGTTAGCTGAAAGGCCCATTCCAATGCCATGACACATAACAAGAAAGGGAAGAATCTTTGTGTACTCTAGGTCCTAATGCTTGGGCTGCTGTGTTAATATGTTGGAGGAATGGGTAACCCTAGGAGGCAAGGCTGTTGGATTGCTCTTGGTTTTTTAAGCCGCAAAGTGATCCCTTTTTCCCATTCTGCATTGCCATTTTGGGTTCTTTGTTTCAAATGCAGAAAAAGTGAAGAATTGTTTGGGAGTGGAAATTCAGAGAACTGAGGATGGAAGTATCAACGAGACAAAATAGCTCAGTTATTTGAGAAGTACAATATGCAAGATTGCAAAGTGTCAAGACTGAGGGGGGGGGAGTGTACAAAGCAAATAGATGCTGAGTTGTATCATGCTGCTATTGGAAGTTTGATGTATATTTCTCAATGGAGTAGGCCAGATATCAGTTATTCTGTTGGAATATTGAGTAGGTTTGTAAGTAATCCTACTGAAGTGGCTTGGAAAGGGTTAAAACATGTTTTCACATATCTACAAGGAACACATGATTATTGTCTTAAATTGTTGTCCTCAGGACCAGAGGAACTAAAGTGTTTTGTAGACAGTGACTGGGCAAATTTACCAGGCAGAAAGTCAGTGCCTGCGTCAGTGTTTAAAATTGGCAATTCCCTAGTTGGATAAAACTCCAGAAAACAAGGGAGTGTAGCTAATTCTTCCACAGAGGCTGAACATAATGGCATATCAGATCTGTGTAATGAATTGGTATATTATGTAAAAATTCTTACTGACATAGGAGTCAAGTGTATACTTCCAATACAGGTAGCAGAAGACAATCAAGCAACCATTTCAATGGCAGAGTCTGATCAGTTTAAGGGTAGAACAAAACATGTGGACATAAAGTTCTGAAACGTGAGAGAAAGTGTGAAACAAAATTTGATAAAGTTGCCATATTGCAGCTTTGCACAGTGGCAGTATCATAGCCAATGAGGTTAATCTGAGGTGCGATGATTGCTAATTGAAAAATAAATAAATAAAAATGCAATATTGTGAAAGCAAAATGGTTGTTGCTGATGTATTTACGAAATCTCTTACTTTTCAGAGACATGCTCAATTGGTTGAAATGTTGGGTCTTGTAGTGCATGATGTGTAAGCACTCTGTGTATGCACATTGTATTTACAGTTTCTAGAAAGAATGTGAGGAAGTGTTAGAGTAAGTGTGAGTCATTCGCTTCCAGTTCTTTGCAGATTCATGTCCCAGAGGGGTCATTGTTGTCTAAGTTTCATATAGTTCTTCTCCGTCTTGAAGAAAAGGCTCTCCTAATGAGACACTGGGACAATTAGTTGATTACCAGTTGCCATTTAGGACTCTAGGATGTAACGGCTATACTGTGGTGAGTTACCCCCTTTTTCTCTTTACATTCTCCTCTTCAGTTGAAATGCTGTGGTCTAATGAATTACACAGACTTCAATGATTCCTACTACTTTGAGAAACACAACGAGTATCCACCATTCTGCTGTGGAAATGTGGCTGTTTGCAGTGCAGACTCCGCCAAGGCAGAAAATATGCCAGTAAGAAAACAAATGAGTGCTGTTGTTTTTCCTCACTGCATTTTGATGTGAAGAACAGGAAATAGACAGGGAATAACCTTGTGTGTTGAGGGAAGATGCTGGGTGTTTATGAAGCCTCTGTCTTGGGGAAGTGCATCTTGCCATGAGGGTAACAGTTCATCTGCTGACAAGCTGTCAGTCTCATTGCTGAGAAGCATTCTACACAAAACTTTTGGTGAATTCCAGCTGAACTGGAATTTGCTGGCAGATTTGGGGGACTTCCCAGAGTCTCTGGGGATGAGAGTTCTGGGGGACCACAACAAATTTTAAGTGGGTCTGTTGCATTTCCCCTCACCACCTTTGATGGTTGGTAGAGGACTGTACTGCTGCCCCCAATACAGGTATGTGTATTAAAATGTGTATTTTGGTTTTTTTTTAATGGTGGGGTGTAAACATTTTGAAATATATAATGATGGGTGGGTGTCCTTTGGCCTTGCTCCTGGGTGTCGTCTATGACGACTGGCCATCTGGTGCTAGTACAGTCTAATGTCATTGGTGGCTCTGGCTAGCACATGGAAACCTCTGCAGCTTTGCATGTAGGTAATACTTTTCTCCCTCTTTGCTTCCCTTAGCCTTGGGCAGTGAGTTTTGCCAAATGATTGAACCCACCCTCCCCCCCCCAAAAAAAAACCAACCAAACAAACAAATAAATATCAAAGTCTTCACTATGAAATTCCTCCATTTCTGATTTGTGTCACTTGCTTGATCATGTCAAACAGCATTGCAGTAGATTTTTATACTATTTTCTTTTTCAAAAAAATTCCTAGGGCTGCTTCCCTCAGTTGCTGTCCGAAATACGCAAGAATGCTGGTGTAGTAGGTGGCGTTGCAGCTGGGATCTGTGTATTGGAGGTAGGTTGACTGAATGGATTTGTGCTGCTGCTGCTGCTGCCAGCATTCCACTGTTGTGACCTGGTGGCCACGAAAGACGATGCTCTCGGTACTGAAGCATTTGCCCCCAATGATAAGAAGTAACAGGTAGATGTTCTTGCTGGTTGTGGTTCCTAGTCATGTAGCCAGTGACCACTTGGTGGTCAAAAGATTACCGCCATCATAATCCTGGCACCTTTTCTTGCTTGCATACCACAGGATATTCGAAACTTGGGCCTAAAGAGAACATGAAGTGGCAAACAACCCATTTCACACTGGGCAGCATGTTACTACTTCACAGTTAGATATATAGTGATGCGAGTAGTCCTGTATGTTGCGAGAAGAGAAAGGAATAAGCAGTGCTAGGGTAGGGGGGAGCACGGGCGCTGTTGGATTCTTAAAGCAGTGTTTTTCAACCTTTTTTGGGCAAAGGCACACTTGTTTCATGAAAAAAATCACGAGGCACACCACCATTAGAAAATGTTAAAAAAATTTAACTCTGTGCCTATATTGACTATATATAAAGTAATTCTCTTGAATAGGAATCAAATAAACACAAATAAAGTATTTTATAATTCTTGGACTTAAGAGCAGGGGTCCCCAAACTAAGACCCGGGGGCCGGATGTGGCCCAATCACCTTCTAAATGCTGCCTGTGGATGGTCCAGGAATCAGCGTGTTTTTACAGAATTGGAACCTGTCCTTTTATTTAAAATGCATCTCTGGGTTATTTGTGGGGCATAGGAATTTGTTCATATTTTTTTCAAAATATAGTCCAGCCCCAAGTAAGGTCTGAAGGACTCTAGTCTTGTACCTGAGTGACTTTTTGTGACAAAGACATGAGTGGAGAAGCTCCTGAGACATCCTGACATGATATAATTAACTGCCATGCCACACTTGAGAGCCCAGCCAATGTGGTGTTTCCCTTTTTTGTGATGATCTTGTGCTTTGGGAAGTTCAAAGAGGTTGAACCAGCAAGTGCGAAATAAATGCAAAAGGAAACCTACACATCCTAATTATTCATCATTTATTAGCAAAGTGCTCTCACCCAGCTGAAAGGAGCCAGGCTTGTTATTTCCTCCAAACAGCAAAAGAATTCTTAATTAATTTATGTAGGTTGGAGATGACTGCACTTTGGGAAACATTTCCCTTGAGAGGTTATAGATGCGGTTTTGCATCCGATTTGGTACTGAATCCTCTCTCTCTCTCTCTCTCTCTCTCCCTCCCCCCCCCCGGCCTCCGCCTCGCGCGCGCCATTTCCAAGCCCCCACCCACGTCCACCGCCGGCTCCCTCCTCCTCATCTCCGGCCCGCTCTTTCCACCCCCCCTCCCGCTTCTAAGATGCGCGCGCCTACATTGGCCTCGGAACCCCACTTGCGACAAGGCACGCACGGCGCGCAGGATCCTTTCAGGGCCACGCCGACAGCCGAGGAGGCGGGGAACTCCGGCAGACCGGAGGGCGCTGGCGATTGGCCGGCGGGAGGGCGAAGGAGGGAGGGAGGCGCTTTTGAGGCAGCCGGCCCGGCTGCCGCGTCCAGGGCCGTGCAATGCAGTGCAGTGTAGCCTCGGCGCTGCTGGGGCAAGGCGGGCGGCTCTTTTCGGCTCTGTGTACAAACGCGCGGGCTGACCCTGATTGGCTGAAGGAAGGCAACAACAACGGCCGGGACATTTTTCCCATGGCACACCAGGCAACATCTCGCGGCACACTAGTGTGCCGCGGAACAGTGGTTGAAAAACACTGTCTTAAAGACTTGATCCCTTACTCCAGCTCCCACACCAGGAACCTCTTCCAGATGACTGTCATATTGCACAACAGATGTGCAAGTGCTACTGTATTGTGTGTGGAGGAGCCTGGCATTGTCCTTGCTGGACAGACTTCCTTGGCATGGTGTTGGCAGCTTTTGGCCCAGGGAAAAAACTCCCAATAATTTTGGAGGAAGATATTGCTCTCTCATATGGTGGAAACTGGTTGTTAATAATGTGGGGGCAGGGAGGGTAGCTCCTCTCAACCTGAATTGGAGGGTTCTCTGATCTTACATTGCAGGCTAGAAATTTGATCAATTCTTCCCTTTTTTTTAAAGGTTGTGCCAGGTCTTTGTTTACAGTGTTATCCTGCTTCCACTTCAATGTAATAAGGAGCACAAGGAGCTGCCTTCACTTTCTTTAATTCTACAATGCCTATGTAAAGCACTTGGGCGGGGTGTGTAGAAACTCAAGCTTTTTCTCCTCTTTCCAGGTTGCAGCAATGGCTGTAGCGATGTACCTTTATTGCCGCTTGGATGAGAAATGACTGGGATAGAAGGCTAGGAGGATCACCCTGGCAGGAGGCAAGAAAACGGCACGCATAGCAACCTTTCCTTAACCTGTTTCCACATCAATCAAACATTTCTTGGGCCTGAGGCATGCCGTGTGTGATTAACTCTTTGACTCTACCGAGCTGGAATCTGTAGTGTGTACATAAATGAAAAGTGGTTTGATATGAAGCTTCTGTAATAGCACAAGCAGCTTTTATATTGAAAGCTGGTAATAACTGAATCAAAGATTTCAGGGGGTGGGGGTGGGAAGAGAAAAACCAGCAGTGTTTCTTCCTTCTAAATATGGTCTCTGCCACAGTAGAGTTTGGGGGGCTTTCCACTGGCTTTGATACCTGCCATCCTGAAATACTCTCTAGGAGAGTAAATGGCCCAGAATGCTGCTGGTGGCTTTCAAAGGCTCCGGCTGCATTCATTTGCAAATAATAGATTCCCATCTCCATGGAGTATAAATGGGAATCAACATGGCCTTTATTCCACTACACAAAAATACCAGCACAACCCAGGAGATGAGCAAAGACCCATAAGCTACTGTAAATGGCTGGGGGGGGGGGAGACTATGAAGAGTGGTGATATGATTACTTCAATCCCTCTCTGCAGGTTGGTGCATATGGGGAGTTGCCTACCTTTTTCCTATTCCTCACCCCACCCCACTCCATGCTGACATGATCAGTGTGACTTACCAAAACCTGTATGGGTGTTTGGTTGAGCTGGCTCCACCTGAAGGGAGCCCCCCCCCCCCGTAGAACTTAGTTCTGTTGTATATTGACAGCCCTTTATTTTTTTACACTTTGTGGATACAATTTAATTTATAATCTAATTATAAAATCATTTTGTTTTGCATGTTTGACTATTGCAATAAAATCTACTATTTAATTACACATTGTGGTCATGGATGCTTTGCAGCACAGTAGAGAATGAAAAGTATTATTCGGAACATCTGTAGAAACACAGCATTTCTCTCCATTGCAGACATTTTAAGAAGGGGGAAAGGGGGAGGGAGAGGATCTTTGTTTCAGGCCCTGGAGTTGATCTATTACTCCTGGTCCTTAAGAGCAGTCCAGCTGGTGGAGGGAAAGCAACTTTGAACAAACAACACTGGAAACAAAAAGTCAGGATCATAATAGATAACTGGGGATGCCAAGTGAACTCAGGATTGACTTTAATATGTTTTATTATCTCGGGTAGCCAAAAATGGTGTGTTCATTTCTCTTCTCATTCTTTTCATTCAGATTACTTTCCATTTGATTTTGTTATTAGCATTACTCTTTTCTTTCTGTAGTGCATTAACTTTCAAAAGTGACACACTGGACAATAAGATGGGTTCTTGGGGCAGCTTCATAAGTAATGTCATGGCTTATTATTGTTCTCCTGTGTGGGGATCTTTTCAACATGAAATACTTGGCACAACAGAAATTGAACTTTGTTCTTACCTTTAGGGGGTGTAAGGTACCCCTTGCATTGTAATAATACTGAGGACTTTATTTGCTTGGGATTGCTGCTGGGGCAGAAATGATCTCCGCTGAGGCAGGTGGGTCAGATCCTGCCAGTCATCGCACCTGAATTATACCCATCTGCATTGCTGTGCAGATGCCAACGAGTTTCACCTACTTGAAGGTACCATATTGACATGAGGACCTGGGGAAACTCCTTGTCTGATAAACATGGAATGCGATGCTATCTTATAGTGAATACAAATATTTTAAAAATTGTTCTTGGAAATGCACTGGAATGCTGGTGGTGAAGTGTTGGACTTGGACCAAAGAGGCCCAGGTTCAATTAAAAATAACTTCAATTGGTCTGAAGTCCTGTGGTAGCATTTGCTGCTTCGCACTGTGGTGTGGGACTTGAGCTTCAGATGAAACCTGAAAAGGTGCCTTCCAGGTGATTGTAAAAGTGTTGCCCCAAAGTGCTTCTGCTCTGGCATGACCATTTTGTGCTTGTCAGGCACCTTCCTGGAAGGTGCTTTGGGCGATCATAAAAGGGTTGCATCAAAGCACCTTCAAGATGCTGTGTCTGCTGCCGTGGGAAGTGGCAGGAGGCAAAGGTAAAGTACAGGGGGTGAAAGAGGTGCCGGTAAGGCGTACCGGCACATACGGCCTCAAAAAAAAGGTGCCACCATCCAACCGTCTTAGGGACTCCACTCAGAATTTGTGTGGGGTTTACTCCTTAGACTTTTCTTCTCCCAAAGATATCCTGCAAGGCAGCGGAGGCTTAGGATAAGAGTTTTCCTTCTCCTAGATGGACTACCTTCTCAGGTTGACGAGCCTATTTTCCCCTTACTTCCCTCTATATAGCACATGCAGAAACTGCCTTCTTCACTGTTTTACCTGCTATTGGTCTCACCTGCTCAATCTGCCAGAGCCTGTCTCCGCATGCAGGGGAAGTCCCTAACTCACTGAGGGTTGAAACCCATCAGCTACCCTCCCTTGGTTTAGCCAGCCAGTAAAAGCTGCTCCTGGAGTGTGACCACTGTCGCGTGCTGACAGCTTCTAGGAGCTTTGAACCTCCTATACAATGACCAGGAGGTATTTGCAGCACTGATTTAGCAGGTGGGAGTAATGCTTTGAGGTACCTATCTGTGGAAAAGAAATCTCACAGAGAACTTGTGTTTGTGGAATCATGTGGATATAATTACCGCTGCTGTTGTTCGCTTCTACGTTGTGTAGTTACTGCTTGGGCAAGATGTCAATGTCAATAAGATTGCATCATGCCTTCCTCATCAGCTGGATGCAATAATCATTTATTGCAGAATGTTGTTAGCCTAGGTTTCCTGTTACCACCAGACTATTATGACCTTCAGTCATGCACGATTTTTTTTTTAAAGTTACAAATTTATTAAAGGCAACATTGTCAATATTTTGGGCTGATCTGTTTTGCTCAGTAAAGATTAGGATCTCTTCCCCCATTGTCACAGAGCCAGTTGATGAATACACCACCCAGTTCAAAGCTGGAATTAACTCTTCATTAGTGAAACATGATCTTCACAGACTGGACAGAGTTTCAGGCCTAATGAGCACAGGAGCTCATGTCCTGTAGATATTACTCCATGAAACCAGTTGCTGAGATTGAAAGTCCCCACCTCCCCAAAGCCATCTATGTCTATGCCTCCTCTTTCCCAGGGCTTCTTCGAAGCAATCACCCCGCAAAAAAAGAATAAGGAGAACTGTAGTTGATCCCTGACATTTGTTGTTGTTGTTGTTCAGTCGTTCAGTCGTGTCCGACTCTTCGTGACCCCATGGACCAGAGCACGCCAGGCACGCCTATCCTTCACTGCCTCCCGCAGTTTGGCCAAACTCATGTTAGTAGCTTCAAGAACACTGTCCAACCATCTCATCCTCTGTCGTCCCCTTCTCCTTGGATCCCTGACATAGCTACCCTTAACAAGCAGCAGTTCTCAGGAGTCTTTGCAAGATGGGGGATGTGCTTTAAATATATGGTGTGTATACAGCCAGACACACGACAGGAGGCACACACAACTCTGTCTTCCACTATCTCACTGCCACCTGAGGCAGCTTCCTCATCTACCTAATGGAAGGGCCAACCCTGAATGTTACCATGAGCCTGGCAATGCGCAGAGAAAACACCCACTTATCCCAGCTATGTTCACATGAATATCTGCTGCTGTTCCTGTGTACCATCTAGTCCACACTGATGTGCAATTGCTTTGAAAAAATTAAGCAGTGTTTACAGATGCAAATGAACTTGAAGTTTCTTCCATTCCAGAGAAGCCAGTTTTGCATATGCAACAGAGGTTGTGAAATAAAGGTGGTGAGTAACTTGCTGCTGTAGATATAAGGAAGAAAGGAGAGTGGGGAAAATGCCATCCCAGATAATAAATTTGTCCCATACAAATGAATCTAGAAGAAAATGTCCCTAATCCTCTGACAAACTAGAAGTGACAATTAGGTTTGTCCACCCTTCGTTTACTATTATGATAAGCAAGTATCATATTTCTGGCCAACACTTCCTTCTCCAAAGAACTCAGGGTGATACATGGTGGGGCAATGTTTGCCTCTTTATCCTGGCTGCAATCTTGCAAGGCAAATGAGTCTATCACATAGCAACCAGTCCAAGGTTATCCAAAGAGCTTTATGCTTGACAGAGTTTTGTTGCTCCACGTCATATCGTTGCCATGTGGGGTGATGGGTAGGGTGGTGTTGCAGCCAAATGACAGGTCATAAATTGAATGGGTTGACAAGGCAGACCCCACCTCGTATGGGTCTGAACTCTTTCTGTGTGGTGGAGATTCAATACTATCACAAACAGGCAGAGTAATGTTCCCTATTGTTATCCAATGACAACTTTACCTGATTGTCTCCAAAAGACAGCAGGGGAGCTGACACCGTAAAGCAATATCTGAGACATGTAATTGCATGTTACAGACGTGCCCCCTCCTAAAACCTTTTGAGCTTCTTGTGTTCTATTTTTGTACTATTTTGTTAATGCAGGATGAATGGTGGAAGAGTGACCAAACATACATGCTAGCCATGGACCTGGATGGATTGAATTGGCACAGTGGATTTTTATCACACTATATGTAATAATTGTATTAATGATAATGGGGTGTCTGCGCTGTCAACAACTGTATTTTGAGAACAGCCACTGTTAAATATGTAATTATCACTCTGTACTTTTCTGAATGTTGTTTTCTTCTGACTTCTCTTTTTACAGTCTCTCTCTCTCTCCCCCCCGCCCCCACCTGTATATGTGTATCTGCATCTCAGAATTCCATTTCATGCATCTGATGAAGTAGACAGTAGTTCATGAAAGTTTGTCAGAGTAGATGTTTAACTTGCCACAATACACTTCCTTGCTGTTGTTGCAGCAGTCTAACTTGGAAAATGTTTGTCAATGTAGCTTTTATACTTGCATTATAACTCAGATTAAGTACAACCCCATTTACATTTATTGTGGGAAAATGTCTTGAAGGTCTTTGCTAATTTAAAAACTGGAATATTAAGCCTTGTGATATGTCCAAATCAGAGCTGTCAACCTTCCTTTTTTTGGCATTGGGAAACGGGACTCCAAATAGACAGCCTACAGGGCACTGCTGAATATAATGGCAGCTATCTACAGCAGCCTTCCCCTGAGTGTTTTGAACTACGACTCACATTAGCCGCAGCTAGCATGGATAATGGTCAGGGATGATGGGAGTTGTAGTCCAAAAAATCTGGAGGATGCTATGTGGGGAAAGGCTGCTTTATGAAAAGCAAGTCGTACCCAAGTTTTCTTAAAACCAACGGGGCAAGCAATTTGTGACTAGCAAGTCCAATTGATTTCATAGACCTGGCTAATTTCCCCCAGATTGAGGTTCTGAGGACAGCAGCCGAGAAATGTGCCATATCACAGTAGCAACCATGGAGAGGTTAGAGCTCAGCTAACTCTAGTGTGGCACTGCTCTTGGAGTTATTCATTGACTCTGCTGCAGTGAAACCAGCAGAATATCGGCTGTGTCCTCAGCATAGCTGGTGATTTGTTCTTTTGCTGCCCTGCGCTGGCCACATTTGCAAAGCCATGCAAATGGTGCTGTGTTGACAAGGAAATGCTGGTGTCTGTCTGCTTTGCTAGTGTCCACCGAGGATCAGTGGGGAGCTCATTTTTTAAAGATCTCTGGGCAAAACATCACATTGCACGCATGAGAGAAAGAAGGGACAGGATGTGATTGCAGATAAATAACCCTGCACTTGACTTGCAAAAACATATTTATTAACCTCTCAGGCATTGCCCTGTTATGGCTTCCTCCCTGCAATGCATTGGCTTTGAGACAATCAGGTAAGGATAATGAAAAGCCTGCAAAAGCATGAGCATGAGGCCTCTCTATAATGACAAAAATAGGGAACAAATCCACTTTTCAATTGATTGGTTGTGGGTGATGCTCCTGCTGCTTGGCAGGGGAGAAATGTTGACCATGTATGCTTCATTAGACAATGTTCCAAGCTGATTTCATGCCACCTCTTGTGATGAATCACCACTCCTTTCCTCTGTTTTCCCTGTGTCACATTTCAGATTGATGCAGATTTCTGTCATTTCCTGATCTCTAGCTTCAGGTTATAACCCCCTGTCCCAAAGAAAGAGACATGTTAGGGCCAATACAGAAAATATGTGATGCATATACCTGTAATTTTGCTCCTGTGGAATAAACAGCAGTTTTGAAGGGGCAATAAATAGCCTGGTGATCAGTCACAGATCAGTCGCAAGCCATGTAGTTGACTTACATGGTAGATTTTGTACCTTCTTAGATTGCCTCAAGATTTCAAAGGAAGGCTGCCACGGGAAATCTCCATACTGGCAGGCTCCTTTTCTATAAGCCTGTGTGGCCCTATTCCAATTCAACTCCTGCAGTGTTCTTTCTACCTTGTTCTCAACCCCACCCACAGAAAACAGGTTTCCAAGGGCACAGCAGTTATTAAAAACATCTTATTTCCAGGAGTGCTGAAGGTTGCTCGCTCGCTCGGCAATCACCTTGAACTGAAGCAGGGTTTTGTTTGCCTTCTTGGGGCAAACACACAGAGCGCCTTGAACCCTGATTCTTCTGCTTCCTTCTCCTTCTCCTTCCCCTCCTTTAAAGCAGTCTTTTCCCACCTGGTAGCCTCTTCCGGTTGTGCTGGTTGGAGCTGAAGGGAGCTATAGTCCAAAACAACTGAAGGCTGATAGGAAACATTTTTTACTCTCCCCTTCTGCTGGTGAAGGGGGGAAAAAGACTCCCAGGTGGGTTAACAAATAAGATCAGGAGGGCACAACTCAAATCCCTGTATATTGATTTGTAGAGGGCCACACAATGTTAATACGTTAACCATGGGGAAAGCTTTTTGTTACAACTTTTAACAGTTTTTTTTTCTTTCTAACCCAAAGATTAGGAACCTTTGGCTTCAGATGTTACTGGACTAGAACTCCCATTGTCCTTTATCACTGACCATGCTGGCAGGGGCTGATGGGAAATGTAGTCCAACATCTGGAGGACCACAGGTTCCCCATCCCTGTTCTAACCCATTGTCTGTTATCTACCCATTTCTCTCTCTCTCTCTCTCTCTCTCTCTCTCGCTCTCTCTCTCTCTCTCTCTCTCTCTCTCTCTCTCTCTCCCCCCATGGCATGCTCTCTTTTCACCAGGCAAGGGGTATGTCCACATTACTGCCTTACAGTGCAGTGAAATCCCCACCCCATGAAGTTTCCCTGCTATTTCACAGCTCTTTCCCACTGAGCAGTTACATCAGCACAGCTTCATTAGTGTCATATTCATTTCTGTTTGTGTTTGCACCAGGGGGTCTTGCTGGGACAGGGATGTATTTACCCCACACAAAGTTCTTAACACCTTGGCTAAAGATGACCTGGGAACATCTTTAGGACTCCAACCTGTGTGAAGCTGGGTTGAGAAACAGTGTCTTATAACAAATTAAAGGATACACATGCATTTTTAACAACATCCTGTTTACACAGATCTCATGTTCAACCCAGCACTGGGTTGAACATGAGATTCTGGGCACCTCCTGGTGGGGCAGCAATAAAACTGCTAGCACCTTTTCAAAGCTAAGCAGGGTCTGGTATGGTTTCTAATTGGATGGGAGACTGAGTGTTAAGACTCCTGCTTTGCAGGGGGTTGGACTAGATGACCCTTCTAGCTCTACAGTCCTATGATGATATGTGCATTGATCTATTTCACAGATGTGGAGGGGCTAGATGACCCTCAAGATGTTGTTGTATTCTAGCTCCTATCAGACAGGCAGCCCAACCAATGGTCAAAAATGTCAGGAGTTACCGGTAGTCTTTACTTGGACTTGGTTATTTAAACCCATGTGCAATATCACCACTCAAATATGGAGTCATAGAATCATACGGTTGGAAGGGACCCAACTCTAGTCCAACCTCAGGACACGGGTCCCCCATCCAATTTGAAACCGTACCAGACCGTGCTTAGCTTTTGCAAATATGCTAGCTGCACCACTTAGGAATCTATGCCTATTTTATAGCTTTGTTTTTCATCTTTTAATTTTAGTCTGTTGCTATAATTGTTCTCTCTGTTTTATATGCACTATAAAATGAAATTAAAACTTTACAGAAAGAAAGGAGAGAAATGAAATGCCAGGAGCTAACCCTTGGAGGGCCACAGGTTTCTTGCCCCTGGTTTCCTTTTCCTACATTACTCCAATGCTGTTTCCTACAATGCCGCAATGCTTAGCAAGCAAGGTCAATGCGGTAGTGACTGTAGCAATTAGGATTGCATCGGGGCTGTTCTGACCCCTTGCCTCAGATGGAATGGCACACAGAGGTTAGAGGACACGGCAGCCTTACTCTTTATAATCCTTAAGAACAAAAAAAATCTTGATCAAGAGGAAATCCAAACAGCAGCAACAAATGCTAGGGCAACCTAGAGGTGTCATGAGATGGTATGAGGAAATGAAACTGGATATAGTCTGACTGGACTTTCCACGTATACAGCAGCTTGAACAACATTAAAAGGGTCCCTTTCCAGGACACTTGCAATAGGAAATGAGTGTGACAAAAGGTTTCAGCTGTTACTATAGTTAGCAAACTGGAGTTAGTGTGTCAATGATGTCACTAGAGTTGTGAAACACCCTCAATAATGTGACCCTCACACTTTGCTGTGGGTGAAAGGGAAAGCAATCCGTTGTTGGTGTGGTTGACTTGGGGGTCAGGCGGTGGATTTATTTTTGTATGCACACATTTCCCCTTTCTTTTATTTGGCTTGTGAGCTTGGAGACTAGGAACTCTGAAGGCTACAATGCCACACGTAAGCAGCTTGTTCTTCCTCTTGCTTTGAACAGAGCCAATGGAACAATTTAAAATTATTCTTAGCCACTCTTGCAAGCCTGCGCTCATTCTGAGTTTAGGGCTGCCTGACGACCTTCCTGCAACTGTTGGCTACTCATATATACTCTTCTTTGTGATTTCCCCTTTCTTCCATTTCTTATACATGCATGCATGCCCTTCTTAAATCTTAGCTCATTCATAAGCTCTTTATGGAGCCACACCAGTTTATTTTTAGATGCCTCCCACTTTTCTTTCTTGTTGGAATTGCATACATTCTTTTTGAGGCTACTATTATTAAATCCATTTACAGATGGATGGCCCAGATTTGGGAAGAGAGTGGATTGTCAAAGGGGGTTGGCCACAAATGGAGTACATTCAGGGGTGTAGGAAGTGGGCGGCAGCTAATTTGTCACCCAGGTTCCATCATTGAGGGGGGGGTTGACAAATTATCAAGGAAAAATTACTGCCCTACTCTCCTCCACGAAAATGGCTGTTTACTTGGCCATTTTCCTACGTCGTGAAGGCTGAAATTTCAATTCAGTGGAGCACTTACTGTTCCCAACCCTAACCCTGCGAAAAGCCATCTAATTAGACTTTAATTTGATTTTGTCATGTTTTTAGGAGGTTATTTAATTATTGTTTGATTTTATACCAATGTTATGTATCTGATGATAGCCGCCCTGAGCCCGATTTCGGCCAGGGAGGACGGGATATAAATAAAAGTTTATTATTACTTATTATTATTCCTTTGTAAGAAAATATGAAATAAAGTAAAACCATTTTTGCAGGCAAAACAACAACAACAACAACAACAACGTGTGGGGAGTGACAATAAATTTTCCGCACCGGGTACCACCTGACCTTCCTATGCCTCTGAGTACATTGCTGAGGTGAGATTCGAAGTAAGGACTGGCTTATACTGTTGACTGCTATTGGGAAACCACCATGCAAGGATTTAGATGTTAAACTGCTGTTAACACTACCAGCAATATGGGAACTGAGGACAGGATACTTACTGGCCTCGGAGGAAGGAGCAAATAATACATTTAGAGATGAGCGCAAAAAGTATTCCTTGTCAGTGTCTTTCAGAATACAGAAGGATTTATTTGGTGGATCAATCCATAATCCGTGTTCATTATAGTCTGCTTGAAAAGTCTTTGAGACTTTTCAAAGACTTGATCACCACACCCTGGATGCCATGAGCTTATCACAATTTAACTAGAGCAATAGTGAGTAGCATGTTCCCAGAGAGGGAAGATAAAAAGCCATGCAAATATTTACCGTAAGATAAAACTGCTATTCAGTAGCTCTGCAACACAAAGGAGGTTTAAAACAGCAGCAGGTAATGTGATCATGTGTTAAAACAACTTTACTTGCATGTTCTGCGATGATATACAGTAATACCCTGAGTCAAAAGTCTGGAGTAAGATTTTGTGTGCTCTGTTGACTCACACAAATTTACCTTGGGATAGTCCTTTTCCTGCAAAGTGTACCTGTGAACTCACATGTGTGTCCACCTGTTCCCTATGCAACACCCCCTGAAAGGTTTAGGATCCTTTTGCAGGAGTCAATGCATGAATATGTTTCTGTCCTTAACCTTATGTCCAATAAGAAATTCACATGTCAGGAAATTGCAGAAGATCATACAGCACAGACATATTTTGAGCTTAAAAGTATAAGAATCCCTAACTACCCAAAGCCTGTAGAGTGAGTGCAGCAATGGGCTACAGACTCACACTATTTATTTATTATTATTTATTGAATTCATGTACCATATAAGTAAAGAAAGAGGGGAAGGGTATACCTTGTCCTGAACTAAGTGGAACCTAAGTCAGGGATCAGAGATATGTGCCTTCCATGTGAGAGTTACGCTCTCCCCATTTATATCCTGCACCAGCAAGACTACAGCATCTCTCTTACCAGTTGCTTGGTCCATAGTCCAGCAAAGTGTGAAGCTGGTCCTTGAGAATGTAGGGTGAAAAGTGGGTCTTGCTGAAGCTTCTGAGCTACCCAGTCATTAAATTCTGGAGTTAAAGTACTATTTTGGACCAAGGTAACTTTAAGGAGAGTGGAAAGTTCTTTCTGGATGAAAGTCATAACACCTTTTCGTTCCTTCATAGGACTCTGTATTTCCTCCAAGTTCCTGTATGTTTGCTATTTTGTTTACCTTGCCCAGTTTAAAGTGGGGAGGTCCATGACCCTTGTGAGAAATAACTAGCAGGTTATCTTGTACGTTTCCCAAATCATTACTACTTTTGGAGGGGAACTCTGTTGTCTAGGCGGAACTTAATTCTTTCTTACAGGAGGTGATAAACTTTCCTAGCAACACAAGATTAGTGCGTTGATCTTTACATTAAGTATTAGGAGGTCACTGAGGAGGAGAATGACCACAGAGAATAACAAGTGATGGACGAGAAATTTGATTCAATAAAAGCAAACCTGCTTAATTTGCACTTTCCAAAACAATATGAACAGCTTTGGCTGGGATAGTTTCTGGAGCACACACATCATTGTCAAGGGGACCACATTTTGTTTCACACATATGGAGCTGAATGCCTAATAGAATTAGAGCGTTCCTTATGCAAATATTCTAGCATAAATTTGAATAGTCACTGTGCCATGAAAATGGGTTCACTTTTCCTGTAAACCAAAGAGAACACGTCACAAGATGCTGAAAAAAATGGATTTTATTTTCAAAGCAAATTGCATTAAAGCAAATTGGAAAGCAATCTATTTCTTCAACAGACACATTCTCTTTTGGTTTTTGGTTCATTTTGGGGGCTCTTTTTTGCAATTCTTTTTTCAATTTCCCTTTAAATACATCATTCATTATTCATTTACTTTCTTGTTCACCTTGGTTTTAATGCTTGGTCGACTTGGATTTGTTAGGTAACCTTTGGCGTATCACTTCCTGCCATATCCAATCTGCAAAATGAGAATAATTGTCATGTACTTATTTCTTAAATATCACGTAATTCTCTATTTTACTCAGGATTTGTTATTCATTAGTTTTTTTCTGTTTATTATCTGTGCGATGTCAGACCCTTATGCGGCAAGTGATTTGTTTGTTGTTACAGTTAACACACAGTCTGTTTCAACATGGTTTGACTGAATTTCATTTCATTAAGCTCAGTTAAAAGTTTTCAGAAGTTCTCAGGGGATCTGAATGTAAATGAGGGAACTCACAAATTGCAACCCCCCCCCCACACACAAAATTCCCATTAACTTTCTTCAAAATCCCTGCTGGATTTTATTCGATGATAACAGAATAGAACAAGCCCTTCAGAGTATATTAAGGCTCCATGACGCAGCCATTGACTATATTAGGTTTATCATTAAACCAGAAAAAGTTACTAATTAAAAGGATACGGTTGTGTTTTGCAAGAACAAGAAACACAACAATTAAAAAACAAAACACTGTGAGGCAGCAGGATCAGTTCAGTTTGATGTTAAAACTCATGCTTGCCTACAGTTCCTCACCATTTAGAAAACAATCTCTTTCATGAAGAGGCCGAGAAGAAACAGGCAGGACTATAGAAAAACAACACTGTGGTTCTGATGCCTTGTAGCAGTCTGGGTGGGGAACCTATAGTCTTTCCGATGTCTCTGGACTACAGCTGCCATTATCCCTAATAATTAAAGGAAAGGGCTGAAGCTTATTTGCAGAGCACCTGCTTTGCATTCAGATGGTCCCAAGTTCAGTCTCCAGCATCTCCAGGAAGAGGTGGGAGAAACCCAAGATGGAAATTCTGGAGGGATGCTATCATTCTGTGTAGACCAGTGGTGTGGAACCCTGGGCCCACAGATCCAATCTGGCCCTTCAGACCTTGGTGATTTGCCCACCATTTTGGGCAAACCATGTCCACTTTTTAAACAGGAGAATTGGATGTGTGCTCTTCATTACATTCCCCAGAACTTTGCATCAAAAAGTTTGTGCTTTTTGAATTTGGTTTTACAGAGCTACACTTTCTAGAGTTTCCCGGGAAGAGAGATTCTGTGAGGGGGAATAACTCTCTCTCATGAGTTTGGCCAAACTATGGGAGGCAGTGGAGGATAGGCGTGCCTGGCGTGCTCTGGTCCATGGGGTCACGAAGAGTCGGACACGACTGAACGACTGAACAACAACAGCAACAACTCTCTGAACCCTTCACAAACTACAGTTCACAGGATTCTTCAGGGGAAGCCATGCTTGTTGCTGCTCTAAATGGAGAGTGCAGATAGGTAGTTACACATGTCCATGAAGCAAGTTACAATAGTTCACAAAGGGGCTGACTTTGCTTGCCAAATATCTGCTGCCGTGTGTACTGAAACTGTTCTGCTTATGTATTTACATCCATTTGCTAAATTCTGCCATCCATTCATAGTGGCATTTATTTTATTAGGTTTCTATTCTATTCTATTCTATTCTATTCTATTCTATTCTATTCTATTCTATTCTATTCTATTCTATTCTATTCTATTCTCTCTGTCTCTCTCTCTCTGAGGAGCTTAAGGTGGTCTATGTGGTTCCTTCCCTCTCTGTTTTATCCTCACAACAACCCTGAGAAGCAAGTTAGGTGGAGAGATCACTTGGTTCAAGGTAAGTGAGGGAACTTCATGGCTGAGTGGAGACTTGACCTTGAATCTCTGCAGCCCTAGTCTGATACTCTAACTGCTATGCCACACTGCTGGTGCATCATTCCTGCAAATAAGCAGAGGTATAGTAGAAATGTATTCAAGCCACATTTTAGTCGATAGAATTACCTACAGGTAGTTGGAAGGTTGGGGTGTAATGCTAGAAAACTGAGAGCTTGGCACAAGGCTGCATACCCATGACATGCAGATTATCTTTGGAGACATTATGTAATGAAAAAAAATCAGATCATAACAGGAGTGGGAGCCAAGAATGTAAAGAAATCTTGGATGCACAAGAATGTTTCGTATGATAGGCAGGTTGCTGTAACGATATCGATGGACTTCATGACACAACTCCTGCGGTAGCTACACAGTGTGTCACTAACTTGTCAATCTGTGTTGATGTGTAGAAAGGAAAACCCACAAAGCACATGGTTAACTGAAATCTTACAGTTGCCGGGGTTGAAGAGCAGTTTTCAAACAAGAAGCAGATGATCTAATCCCACACGATGCTGTTGGTGCGGCTGCTGCTGCTGCACTCTTTCTCTGTATCATGTGAGCCTAGCTGTGTTTGGGAAAAGATCTTGCTCTGCGTGGATTAGTCTAAACCAGGAAATGTTGCTTCTTGCATAGAAATTTGCTCCTGACTCTGTGACTTGGCTAGTTGCTGTTTCCACTTCTGTCTTCTTCTGCTACCACATTTCTAAGCGAGATGCAATGGAAATGAGGAACAGTGTTCTTCCCTTCCAGTCTTCAACCACATAATATTGCTGTGTCAGAAATATTACAGAGGGCAAGCTTCACTAGGTGAATGGAAGCTCTATACAAGAGCCAATGAGGCGTAGTTTGGACTAGGGCCTGGGAGACCAGGGTTTAAATCCCCATGAAGCTCACTGAGTGATCTTGGGCCGGCCACTCACTCTTAGGCTTCCTAACCTACCTCACAGGGTTGTTGTGAGGATAAAATGAGGAGAAACTATGCATACTACCTTGAGCTCCTTGGTGGAAAGATGGGATGGAAATGCAACGCAACGCAACGCAATGAATGAATGAATAAATACAGTGTAAAGCTCTTTGAATTCTGCCTTTTGAAAAATAAGATTACAAAAACAGTGAACAATGATCAATGATCAAACAGAGAAGTACATAGCTATATAATGATGTTATTGTGTAAAGGGAACTGTTCCTTATTGCCTTCTAAAGCCCAGGAGTAAAGACAAAATGTCTGGGAGTTATTTACTATAGAGAAGCTAATCCATCACATTAATGTAGTTTGCTGACTTTTTTTAAAAAAAGTAAGGTTGGATTCTATTTATAGATGTTTATAATCTCCTGAAAGGCTCCCCAAAGGTGCAGTGCAATGGGCAAACTGATTACCTCATAGTTCAAAAGTTGCTTCCTATGTTAGGGATCCAGTTGTATAAACTCACAGAGGGCTGGAGCCAACCTTGCTTTTTAAATGAAAGCTCAAAATTTTGGGGTGCTCTGTATTCCCATGGAAGTTTCCAACACTTCTCCATCATCTCTCCTCCACCAACCCCCTAAAATGTAGTGGCACTGGTTCAAACTTCCTTCTTGAAAGCCCAAAGCCCAATCTACACATTATTTCCCAGACGTGATTAAGTTTCTCTATTTGTACTTGGATTAACCATAGATTGGACCTATTTTAGTTGTATTATGGTGTTGTTTCTAGTGTAGTTTTTTCCCTTCATTTACAATGACATAACCTGCTTTGAGCCTGTGATGAATTAACCTATGTATATTTATCATAGATGCAAACCAGCTTGAATTACTTGCGTCAGACCTAGCCAACTTGCAAAACCAATTCACCAGAGTAAAAGTTTGGGTTCCTGCTACAGATAGCAATTTGTCCACCTATGCATCATACGCCACAGGCTCTTGCAGCCTAGTAGAAAATGCCATCCAGTACCAAATCCAGCTGCTGTGCCCTTGAGCTACGTCACCCATCAAAAGCCAATCTTATCCAGGCATCAGTTGTAAGTGCCCTTAGGTGTTTGCTCCTAGTGCCATTAGCTCACAATATATTGATTTTTCTACTCCTTATCACCCTTTTCACCCACAGTTCTTGCTTCTTAATGCCTCTTTGCACTGGTTAATATAATAATGGTAGGAGAGAAAATGTAACAGGAAAAAATGGTGTTGATAGTGTTTGTGGGAAAAAGAACACACCCTTGGACTGAGAAACTGAATGACATATGAAATGAAATGAATTGCCTAAACTAATTAACTACCCAACCAACTCAGTGAAGCCACAGTTAAGTAGATATACTGTATTTTTCCATCTACAAGACGCTCCCTATTTTGTATAAGACGCTCCCTATTTTGGGGGACTCCGATTTAAGAAAATGGGGGGAGACCTATCCATGTATAAGACGCCCCCAAATTTTGCACATTATTTTTTAGGGAGGAAATCTAGTATTGTACATGGAAAAATATGGTACTTTACCTACACAATCCTCTACACCCATGAGTTGACTGCACACTACGGGACAGTTTGAGCATCACAACAAACAATGGCTTATCCTGACAGGAGCAAGGCACAGCGAATCTCAAACACAGAAGGAGGGGAATCAAAGTTTGCTTTCATTTCTGTAGAACTGTGGTTCAGTATTATATCTGAATCCTAAAATGTGGGGCAATTTTGACTACGGTTTGTTGAAATAAGCCAGCTTCGTAACCCATGGTTTTAACTTGGCTAGTTTCAAACTGTAATTAATGATGGTACAGGCAAAAGGACAAGCTTCAGTTAATTATTATTATTTTTAAAAAGGAAACAAGCACTTTTACTCTCATGCTTGTGGTCATGCAGAACTAGGAGAGTGAGGGACGATTTGTCAAATCTGATATTGACATCTGGTACTATTTTCAGCCCCTTCTCTATACTGCATCTATAACGCCAAGAGAAGTTACCATTTTACCATTTAAACACTTGCACTTATAGAAATATATGGAGGGTCACAATAGGCACCTGAATACTTTTGTTAATTCAGCCTTTGTGGGATTGCAGCAGCCCAAGGGACATCCATTACGTGGGGTTTTCTTCAGTAAATCACTGGTATACTTCCTTGGTCTACAGGAATTTTCTGTCACTTTTTGACAAGTTTATTCTGGGCAGTGACCGGAGAACTGTGTCAGTAGAAACTGCAACTCCCTTGTACAATAAGGAAGCTATAGCATGATTCGAGTGAGGGACAAGCAGAAACACAGGAAGTCCATAATAAAATGTTCTAAAAGGAAACACGCAGCCAAATGGGTGTTGGTTTCTATGACCCCTTCAAGAATTTCCTGTAGATTGTTCTAGTTTCTAATTTACATGAACTTTGAGACCATTGTCATAACCCTAAGAGCCCAAAGGCTGCAATCCTATCCGCAATCACCTGGAAATGTCCCATTAAACTAAGCAAGCCTTACTTCTGAGAAGGCACGAATAAGAGACACGCATAAGAATGGGCACCTAGGCAGAATAAACGTTTGTCCTAGGCAAATTTTACCAGTCGCATCTAGTACAAACTGATAAAGGGCAATATGCATGGTCAAGAAAATGCTAAAGCAGGGATCACTAACCCAGTGGCCATGGGCACCATGGTGCCCCAGACTCTGAGCTGTCTTTTTTTTTTTTTTTAAAGTTATCTAGTCTTCTTATATTACACACACACAGATAATGGTATATGAAAAATACAAACCAAAAACACAAACAAGTGAAGCCCCATTCCCACCCTCCCTTCCCTAAGTCCGCTAATGGTGACTTGTCATATAATCAAAATAATATTTTCCTTATAATCGCCTTACATTGTGTCATGCAAGGCACTATGGCTGAGTCGTACCAAGATGTCAGATCAGTGGATAGAAGCAAAGGTATGCTATCCATTGCTGAAAGGGGTAGATAGCCTTCTAAGAGATTTATGTGAAATAAGCCAGTCTAGCTGCTCTTGCCTGTCAGTAGTTTTTTTTGCCAATGATTGAAGTCAGGAGCTGTGATTGATGAGTGAGTTTGGGCACCAGGTAATAGGAATCCCATGGGTCCTAAAGGCTGCACTTCCTTGCTCCCTTTTAATGCACCTGACCATTTAATTCTAATTTTCTTGGCAGAAATTCAACAGGTTAAGTCTCTTCTCAGACGGAAATACTAGGGAGTTGGACTAAATGAGCCTCGGGATCCCTTCGAACTCTGATTCCATGCTTCAGAGCTATTGTACTCTTATCTAATTTTGTCTTATGCCATGCCCCTCATGGCAGCCATGTTGTGGCTGGCACCCCTGGCACTCTCTCAGAATGTAAAATGTACCACCTGATCCAAAATATATGATGATCTCTGCACTAAATTATTCCAAAGTAAATCTCTTTGGAATCAACTTGAGCACAGCTGTGTTTGCTGACCGGATAAATAAATGATGCAAAGGGACCATTTTGCACCATAATATGAACATAGGCAACACACATATCCTAATGGTTGTAGCTGCACTACAACACCCATCACTCCCAGCCAGCATGACCAATGGCCAGGATTTGCAGTCCACAAGACTGATGGGGGGGGGGAAGACTTTTCACATAAACATTTGCTCTACCTACTTCCAGGAACTGCATTGAAGTTTGCCATCAATTCATTTTGCCTTCAGCCAGACTCACAACACATATTCTTGGTGTATTGCAGGCAAGGATAGGAAAGCAGGAAGATCGAAGACCAAACAGCTGATGCCATGATCACATCCCACTGATAAGCCTTTGACCATGATGCAGTATAGTGGTATTTCCTGGTAGTTAAAAAAAAAATCCAGTCTTTTAAAAGCAGGAGTTGCTTCCTTCTCCTGTTTACGCAAATAGATGGTACTTTTTCAAGTTTATCTTTTGGACATTATGCAAGACTGAGTACCTCTAGTGGATCCACACAGTAATTGCCTGATTTTGCATCACAGGGCAAAGTTGGAGGGACCAAAGGTTTTTTCAGTTAGAAATGAGATGGCAAAGATATAGGGCTGCATTTCTTTTATTTTTAGAAGTAAAGAGTGTGTGTGTGATCCTGGGAAGGTTGCCTAGGAGGAAATGCAACCCTCAGGCTAAAAAGGGTCCCCCATGTTCTGCTTTAAAGGATCTCCTTGTTTTAAGCTCATTTATATCTATTAACCATGCATAGTTCCAGGGACTTTATAAATCTTAAGTGTGTTCTTCCTTTGTAGAAGCCACCAGGTGAGACTGTGTGCATGGTGAAATTGGAACAGACGTTTCCTGTTTCAAGGCCAATGTTCTAGATGCTCAACTGTGCCCTCAATACTAAAGGCCTTTTAATGCAGGGCTCTAAAAAGAAGTTAACCATGGTGTGTGTGTAACTGGCCTTTCTCTCCTCTCCAAATATGCTTATGGGCAGCTGCCATTAAATAGAGGTGCACCTGGTCACGTTTCTAAGTATTGCCTTGAGATGATCAGCCAGGAAACCTTATATAACTGGGGGAGCGTTTTATCATTTGTGCCCACTGGTTACGGGTGAAGGCAGCACTTTCACTGAGCAACGATTAAAAACATGCAGGCTTTTCTGCGGTGCAAGATATGACCATCCATGGAAGAAGGGAAAAGAAAGGATAGGCTAGTAGTTCCGCCACCTTTATTTTCGAAAAACAAAAAAAACTAACACACAAAAATGGATTCCAAAAAGCAGTCGGTCACCCTACACACAGCAGCCCTCTGTTCTTGCCCATCGCTGCATGCAAATGAAATCCAAGTCTGTCCAGGGAATAAGGTGCACCCAGCCCAGGAAACTGCCTTGCCCTTTGCATTAAGTTAAAGACAGCTACAGGAAAACAAGAGTGCTGGTGGTGGCAAGGAATAAAGAATGAGATAGAAGAGCAAGTGGAAACCAAATAGTGGCAAGAACGTCTAATTCAGTCCTAGATGGTATCATTTAAGGGGACAGTTACACCAGTTTGAAGCACCTGGCACCAAGCAGCCTAACATATGGTACCAACATCCTCAGGGTGTGACAGCTTTACATTCTGATGTCGTCGTGCATTGGATAGTTTGGGGAACAGCAGAAACAAGAAAAACTGATGGCAACTGATCACATGTTACCTAGGCATCTGTTGGTCTGAAAAATGTTAGCTGCTTCGCAACAGAACCCTCTCCCCTCCAACTTCCCACCACCACCAAAATAACCCTCAAATCCTCCAGAAGCTACAAGATAATAGTAATTTCCATGATAGGTCAGACAAAGCATCAAGCATGCTGTCACGAACAACCAGAAAGATTCTGGCTGAAATAAACTGGAAGAGAAGAACAGTTGATAAACCTTTTAGCTATCCTTTCCCACATAGTTTGCAAAGAGCAAGGTCAGGGGTTATGATCCTTGGACTTGTTTGCAAAGTTTGACGAGAATAAGTCACTGCAATCAAAGGGATTAAATACTGTTTGTATTTAAATGGGAATTTGAAGCTGAATGTGAACACATTTTATTCCAGTTGTTTCACACTTCAGGGCCAGTCCCAAGGAGGTTTATCCATAAGCAGGTCCCTGGCTGCATAGAAGCCAAGAGGTTTTAGAATAAGGAAGCATAGGATTGCAGCTGCTGGGTGCAATCCAGAGAAAGGCATGCTTATCCCATTGAAATCCAATGCCAGCAAGATACACAACATCCATATGGTCATTTAGCTTCCATTTCAGTCAAAAGTCCCATGTCCATGGCACTGGACTATATTTTAAAGATTAAAATGCTTTAGATCAAACATTTCCCATCTCTAAATGGTTGTTTTAGAAGCAGCACTTGTAGTACAGGTAACCTTATGAGACAAACTTTTGGCAAGGGGAAACTTGTTATTTTAAGTCACACACAGTGAAAATTGAATTAAATTTATATCCTTGCTATTTTTCTTCCTGCTCCCACTGGCATATTACCAGGGACAATTACAGTAGTACCTTGTTTTAAGAACTTAATCCATTTCCGAAGTCCATCCTTAAACCAGAGTGTTCTTAAACCAAGGTGTGCTTTCCCACAGCAGCGGAGGGCTCAATTTACAAATGGAACACACTCAACAGGAAGCGGAATATGTTCTGCTTCCAAAGCAAAGTTCACAAACCAAAACACCTACTTCCAGGTTTGCAGCATTCTTAATCCAAGTTGTTCATAAACTAAGCTGTTCTTAAACCAAGGTACCACTGTAGTAGCTTAGAGCAACTGTTCCAGCTACCCTTTGGCATATCTGAACAGGAAATGCAGTAAAAGTGTACTCATTTGCAAGGCTGAACAGGGGAAACCACCACAACTCATCTCTGCTTTTCTTGCCTCCTCACAAAGTTGCAAACTACAATCTTCTTGCAACGATCCTGCTTCTGTGGGATCTTGGGATGTCCTCACCATAAAATATTTTGCAATTGGTCAGGTGGGGCAGGAACTGTGTCTGTTGCCAGTGCCAAGAGCAGAACATCATTCCTTTCAGAAGACACCTCATGAACACTTTTAAGGTAGATGTAGCCCCTTTGAAAGTGTACTCTGAACTTTGATCACGACTACACAGTGACCTGATTTTACACACCTGATAGGTAGGAAATGCCTTTCTGCTGCAAAAAGCAACTAGCTCCTCCCTCTGCCCACAACTAAACACTCACTCCAAACATATAGATGAAGTCTGGAGGGGCCTGTGCTCTGCTCTCCATCAAGGCTTTTGGAGACAAAGCTATTTGTAGATCCAGGCCACCTTTCCCCAACTTGGTGCCCCTCCGGGTGCTTTGAACTCCCATCAGCCACTGTTGTGATGGCTGGAGCCGACTGGAATTGTCGTTCAAAACATCTGGAAGGCACCAGGTTGGAGAAGGCTGGTCTAGGCATTAGGCTTCCTGAGATCTCCACTTGCCATGCCCCTGAAATCCCATGACTGGTTCTGAAGTAAAAAAATAAAATAAAATGGCTTCTGTAAATTAATAAGAAGCACATTAGCTAATTCAGCGTTGCTGTAGTTAGCCATCACTAAAAAAGCCTTCAGGGTTGCTGCTGCTGCTGCTGTGCATTTGCAGAAGCCCCAACTCTTTGCACTAGAGTACCAAGTGTAATAAGGCCTTGGAGATTTGGCGGCTTCAAAACATCCCCTATTCTGGTTACCAAATAAATAAGGGAAAGGCCGTAGTGTGCTTCTGGAGGGCAAAGGTTGCTGACCTCTGCTTGGAAGTTGCTCCTTCCCCTTATTAAGGGTGCTGTGCACCTTAAATAAAACCAAACAAAAAAAACCAAAAACCCAACAACATAAAAAACCATGCTCCATACCATGTTGCCACAAAAATGGCAAAGTACTAGCTGCTTCACAATGAGGATCATTCCATATGTCATCAGTAGTAAGACTCCACAGCAAAACTCGTATGCGTGTTTCTAAAAATGCAAACACATGCTAAAGTTGTGTCCAGGAACCTTCAGGTGCCTGTTTACAGGAACAGATTCCCTTTCTGCATCACAATGCTTGCTAAGGAGAGACAAGGAAGGCATAACAGGAAAAAAAAATCACCCTTTTGCAAAAATGCAGCACAGCTCTAACATTTCACTGTAACGTACCTGCAAAAGCTGTTGGGGGAAATAGCAGCTGTGTCCACATTTACCTCCAGTGAAACACTGGCAATGTGATGGCAAGCGAAGCAGTCAAGGAAAGCAGCAGCCCAAGCGTACCTTTTCATCTCTGGCAGGAACTGCTGCACTCTCAGCTCTGGGTTACGCTCACCTTGCAGCTGCAATATGCTGAGTGTATCTGCATCAAGGCCAACAGGCAGGGCCAAGAGAAGCCCACCTTTCAGAGGTAGACACACCCACCAGTTTCCCCTGAGATGGTATGGACTGAACTGACAAGGTGTCTTGGTTCCCTGCAGTAACGGCATTTAATCAGTGACTGTACCAAAGTCATCCACCCAAAATTCCCTATGGTCTCCCTTCAGTCACTAGACTCTAATGTGGATAGAAGCCAAAGGGTTTCTTTTTGGGAAATGTACAGACCAAGTGAGGTGAAGGTTCAGGAGTTGGCTGAAGATGGTACCTTATTGATGGAGGCCACAGATGCCTTATGGACATCTTAAATGGTGTAATGCCTATCTTTCCCCTTTTCTAGTCCTCTACACCCTAATTTGTTTGTTTTCTTAAAGACTCAGGCAGCATCAACTATGTATGGTTAGCTTGGTGGTGTGGAGAAAGAAGAGGAAACACAAAACAAAAAGACACCTAACCACCAAATGGAAGGGAAAGGATTACATTAAATTAGAACCTGGCCATCTGCTCGTAGGTGGTGCTCCCTTCCCTTTAGCTGTTCACTGAATCATTGTACAGAAAGTTACATTCTAGACCCCAAGGACTTCGCTCACCTCATAAGGCACCAGATGTGGAAGAGGGAAACCACTATTCCCTCTTTGTCCCTGAATTTCTGCCCTTTCCCTTCCCCGTTACCTCCGCCCAGCCAACACAGACTCTTGAAGAACCTACTTCCCCAAGAAGCCTCTTCAGAACTTCCTTAAGGTCCTATGAGCTCCTCCTTTCCAAGCAACATGCTTCAGCAACCTATGCCTCAAAAAGAGCAAGACTGGCTTGAACTGAGCAGGGTAGGACACAAAGCCTATCGGCTCCACAGGACGGAGGACAGGAGTGAGCTTCCATGGTAGGCTTGACCTTGCTTAGTGGTACAAACAGTGGTCATTGCCACAGGTCATCCACGCTGCAGACTAATGGCGGGACAAGTGTTTCTGCATTTGGATCTTTGAGCTCACAGCAGCTTTGTTCCAATGGAGCAAACATAATTGAGGTTCGGCTTGATCCATTCACTTCATCTCTCCCTTTCTGAGCAGGATTTCTAGGCCAGCACATGCTCCCTCAAGGCACTTTTTGTATACACACACACACCCCTTCACCACTTCTTGGCTCTTTTCTGTGGGTATTGTACAGAAGAGCAGCCTCACAGCCTTGGGCCTCTACCTGATGTTGCCAGTCTGGCTCTTATTGAGCATTTTCAGTCAAGAAGAGGTGCCTCAGTTAGAGCCAGAACTTGCTAGGTAGATAAAATGCCAGAGATTTTGATGTTTCCCTTCTTGCATCACAATCCACTGGGAGCAGAGACAGGAGGAAAGGAATTCTGGGCCTGAGCATCCAGGTTGGGTTGCCCACAGTACCGATACATGCAGTTCCATTTGTGGTTTGTGTCCTTATGTCCCGATGGTGAAGGCCATGGCCTACTTCTCCATCCTCTGGCACAAAAGCCAGTCTCCAAATTCAGGCGAACTGCCTGCTCTGTAGCCACCAATCCAAGCCATGTGCAGGATGGTTCCTCTGCCTGGAGAATGAATGGCTCCACATGCTTTCCAGGGCTTAAGAGTCCCATCGCAATCCCCCCTAAATTGGAAACCACCAGAAACATAAGCAGGATAGCTGCCTTTCGAAGGATGTTGACCAACACACAGAGTTAATAAATAATAATAACAAATGTATATATCCTGAAGTAGTGGTCTGAGAAGAGCTCCCTAAAAAAGGGAACCAATCACCTTTCCAAACAGCTCCTTCTGGCGTAACCCACAATTTGGGGGAAAGGGTAGCCACCGTTAGTAAAGCGTCAGTGTTAAAAATGAGACCGACCAACCCCCTCCCCACCCCGCAAAATTGTATTGTCGCAGTGGCTTAGAAAAATATTAAAGGCTCCAGCTCCTGCCTTCCCAGTGCAACGTTTTCACACTCAGCAGCTGCCTTGGGGCAGCGGAGAGCCCTCCCCCCATTGTCTTTGCCCCTCTTCCCAAGTCCTCCAGAGAAAGCGGCACACAAATCTCCTACGAAGCTCCATGGCGTCTTGAGCCCCTTTCCCCAGCAGGCTGTGAAGGCAACACGGACAACAATCCCAAGCCCTGCTTCAAGTTTGCTCCGCTCCGGCTCCTACGGCTCCCACTGCTTCATCCTTGGCTTGGGGCTCCATGTAAATGGGGGTCACTGAGGAGGGTTTCTTGGATCTAGGAGGAGGAGGAGAAAAAAGAGCTGGATACAAAAAAGGGAAAGGGGTGGGGGAGCTAAAGAAGTGTCTCGGACCAGAGAGAACAGCATGGAGAGAGGAAAATAAGAAGCTGCCTTGCACCAGATAAGCCCATTTGTCCATCTAGGCCAGTGTTGTCCATCTGGAGGCAGCATTGCTAGGCTTCAGGCACCCCCATTCCACTTAACCCAGGTTTCCTCGGCCCTCCAGATGTTTTGAGACTACAATTCCGATCACCCCTGAACACTGGTCCTGCTAGCTAGGGATCATGGGAGTTGTAGGCCAAAAACATCTGGAGGGCTGAGGTTGAGGAAGCCTGACTCAATCCTTTCTATAGATGGAGATGCTGGGGATTGTCTGTGAGCAAAGCATGTGCTCTGCCACGGAGTCAAAGCCTCTCCTCTTAATAACTGCCTGGAGAGGAATTCTGGCTTTTCATGTCTGCTTCATGACAACACACAATAACCGCCCCCCCCATCTATCTCCACCTTCGGAAGCTGCCTCCCATCCCTTCTCAGTCACCTTGCTATGGTCTCCCAAGATGGCTCTCAGAGTCAGCTATTCTCGCAGCCCTTCCTGCTGCAGCCACCTGGTGCACACGGCCACCTTTCCAGGGAGCTGAACTGCTAAGCAACCGTGGCAAAGTATGGCGTTGTCTCTGCTTCTTGCCTAGTCCCCTGCAATTCTTGTTCTGAGTGCCAGGCGGCGGTGGAGGCGGCGGCAGCAGCAGCAGCAGCAGCAGCAGCAGCAGCAGCAGCAGCGAGTTATGAAGACACAGAATTACAGAATTGGAAGGGACCCTGAGGATCATCTAGTCCAACCCCCTGCAATGCAGGAATATGCAGCTGTCCAATACAGGGATCGAACCTGCAACCTCGGTGTTATCAGCACCATGCTCTAACCAACTAAGCTTTCTCAAAACATGCGAGACAGCACAGGCTCAACTAGCTTGCTTGGGGAGCAGGATCTGATTTGACTGGTAAGCTGAGGAAATTCTGGGAGAAACATGCAGAGAAAAGCTGCCCTGACTAAGCAGCCTGGCACTAACATGGGGACCAGGGGGAGTTTCCCCTACCCACAAAGGAAACTTACGAATAAGGAGAGGCAGGCACTCCCACTACCAGGAAGTGGTTCTTCTTCCGGAAGAGGCGCCACAGTCCTTTATGGTTCCCACGGACATCCAGATCCCAGATGTGCAGGCACTAAGGACAGCGGAAAGAGGAAATTGTACAAGCAACGTGCCATCAAGGTTGAATCAGCCACGTGACGGAAGCTCCAGAATCTAAGTCGACTGGGCTGCCTTCCAATTCCCTTTCTGCGCTGGCTTTGGATTTAGAGGCCTACAGAAACCCCACCCCGTCCATCTTATGTCACAGGCTGGGCAGGGAAAAAAGTTGGAAGTTACCTTTGCAAGCTGAGTCCAGGTGGTGAAATCTGCCTCCTGCTCCATCTTAATGTACATAACGTAGATCTTCCCTTCAGTGTCGGGTACAAAGGAATCCTCACAGGGGTTCTTGCTGTGATCCAGAACTTCTGCCTCACTGAAGGAGGAATTAAAATAAATCCGGGACCGTGAGGACAGACAAAAGAGTGAAGAGATAAAAGCCATAAGACACACATGTATGAACACACACAGGGGTTTCCAGCAATTTTTTTAAAGTGACAATTTGTCTGTGGGGAAAAGTAAAAAGGAAAAGGCTGTAAGTTTGTGGGAAGGGCTTACATTGCCCCTATTGCTGAAGCTTTGTAGTCATATGTCAGGCAAAACATTTAAGGTGACTACATAGTTCTTTTGGGCCCTTCCCCTTCACATATTAGATAGGACGCTTCCAGCCCTTCATAATTTCAGTTCATGACGACATTGGTTAAAATCCACCCACCCACTCCAGAGATTGAATGATAACATTGTGATCCAATTGTGCAAAATTTCTGGCTACCACTTATTGTTTCTCCTCTTACAGTTGATGCTGCAGAACATGCAGAAGATGCCCCACTTTCCACAAATGGGGACACTAGAACGCCTCTCTCGTAGGCATGGCATGCTAGCAAAATCAATCCATGCAACGACAGCAGACACAGTCTGCCATTGATCAAAACAACTCTAAGAGCTGTATAGATATATCAGCATAATTCCGATGCTTGCTTCTGTAAAACTGAATAAAAACATAATACCCTCCCCAACAACAGAGAAACAAGCATTCATCTCCAATGTAAAACAGTTCCTACACACACACACACACACTCTCTCTCTCTCTCTCTTTAAGGCTTTGCAAATTATCATCTTTTACCATCAACACATGTCCGATTTCCTAGCATTCAAGTTACCTGAGCAGCCGGTGGATTTCAATTTCATATGCATCTTTCCTTAAGCTGGATGATGGAAAGATAAAGACAGTCAATCAGAGGGGGCAGGGAGAGAAATATTGATGCTTAACACCTTTGAGGCAGTTTGTTGGGTGTCAGCATCCTGCTTAGTAAATCCACTGCACAGTGCACCTTTGCTACTATGAAAGTCATTCTAGGATAGTCATCAGCTTATTGACCCTGTTGTAGGAACACCAACGTGGGTTGGAGTAAAAACTAGAAAACGGGGAAGAAGATAGTATACCCCAGGAAACACAACTGGAGAGGAAAGTAAATGTTTTTTTTTCTATTTATGAAGAAACCACCTTCCTGCTGGTATTAATCTCCTAGAAGTAATAGCCAATCAAATTTAACTCAGAGTAGACCTATTGGAACTAATAGGCCTACCTTAGCAATCTTCATTGATTTCAATCAATCTACTCTGAGTAAAGCTTAGCTGACTATCACTCTATGATTTTTAAAGGACACCCACAAAAGAGGCAATATGTTATTATCAACTTTTAGGGCATTCTGGTTCAGGTAAAAGAGTGAGCCTCAGCTGGAGAGATGCATAAGCCAGGAAGCCCTAAGCCTGGCTCAGAAAGTCAGTCCCAGGTGCCCCGGAGTGTATTAGGGCTCATTCCGCAGAGGCTGGATATACTGCACTCACCTCTCCACATTTTTTATTTGGACGCTGGGGACAGTGTTGAACTTGTGCTTTTTGAAATAGGCTTCCTAGAAAAACCAAGAGGCAAACACATATTTAGGGGTTATCAAGACACCTTTCATGTACGTACGTATAACCCCTTATTTCCACATATCCCTGGAGCACACTTGGGAGGGAATCTAGCTTGATACATAGGGGCACAGATGATAAGTCTCCACATCAAAAACACACTGCCCCATGGCAGACAACCATCCATAAATGATTTGTTGCATGGGAATGGCCACAGGGAGTATTTAAAGCCTGAAATGCAGCTGTGTTAAGTGAAAAGAAGAAGAAGAAGAAGAAGAAGAAGAGGAGGAGGAGGAGTTTGGATTTGATATCCCGCTTTATCACTACCCAAAGGAGTCTCAAAGCGGCTAACATTCTCCTTCCCCTTCCTCCCCCACAACAAACACTCTGTGAGGTGAGTGGGGCTGAGAGACTTCAGAGAAGTGTGACTAGCCCAAGGTCACCCAGCAGCAGCTGCATGTGGAGGAGCGGGGACACGAACCCGGTTCACCAGATTACGAGTCTACCGCTCTTAACCACTACACCACACTGGCCACAGGAGGAATTAGTTCATTTTGGGTCACTGGACTAGCCGGGCAACTTGGGAGCTGGCATACAAATTGACATAAGAACACAGAGTTGTATCCAATGCTAGACCTACTCAGAGTAGAGTCATCACACTGACTAACTGAGGTTCCATTATTTTCCATGAATTGACTTTCAGGAGAAGTTATTTGGGCACAAGCAATTTTCCCTATGTGGGCATTTAGGACACACAATTATCACAGAGCAGGGCCAGGCGCAGTCTCCCCTCCCCAGCATTGTCCACAGGCTTGGGAGGCTGTCTGCAGCAGAGAAGCCTCCCAAAGCCAAGCAGGTGGTCCCTATGAGATGAAACCCCGAGCTCTCAGGGTTCCCGCTTGCTGGGACAGCCCCTGTGTCCTGGCAGACGGTCCTGCTGCAGACATCCTCCCAAAGATGCAGAGAGTGATGGGCAGAGGGAGCAACCTCCTCTCATGCCCCACGTGATGATAGTTCTGTGCTTTCAACATCAGAACAGGACTCGTATGGAACTGCTGCACTGGCTCAGATGAAAGATGAACGAGCCCTACACTCTGTTTCTTGAAAGTGGCTACCCCTGAATTCTCTTGAGGCTGCCAAGCTAGGCATGAAGGCTCAGCCTTCTCCCATTTGGTTCTAAGGATGGGAGTCATCGCTCAGTGGTAGAGCACATGGTTCAATCCCTGGCATTTCCAAGCAGGAATGGGAACACCCCCTGCCTGGATCCCTGGAAAGCTGCTGCCAATCAGTGTAGACAACACTGAGCTGGATAGACCCATGGTCTGAATCAGTCCTATGTTCCTGTGACAGACCTCCTCTGCACATGAAGCTTTTGCTGAGTTCTCATGGCCTACAAATGCTGGCATAGCTGCATGGGAGGTGAATATGCACAGAAGATGAAAAGAAGCAGCTTCTTTCTCCAAGGTTGAACTGCAGCTGGGGAAATGCAGACTGTGCTCCAACTGTCCTTCTCACCGAGTAACACACATGCCATGACCTCCTTGAGAAGAACAAAGAAGGGGAAGCTAGCAGAGACCACAACCAGTGGATCTGGAAGCAGAAGGCAGCCAGCAAGGGGGTTCCCTAGGCAGAAGCACACATTGCCTGATGCTTCTCTGTGCAGGTTGGTATGGGCCACACTCACATGGAAGTAGCCGTTCATGTTGAGGCCAACGATGCCGAAATGGTAGGAGCGCGACACGTCCGGAATAAGGCATTCGCGGCCTTTCCGCTGCTCCGGCATCCGCATCCACATGTCCCAGTCCCAGAGCTGGAGGGAAGAAAGCACAAAGTAGTCGAGCCCAATGTGAGAAAGGGCTTCTGGGGGGAGTCCCTGGTCACATGGTCAGGGGGTTTGAAGGTCGTCTAGGTTCCAAACATCTCAGTACTGACCATTTTCCTGCTCCATTTGTTCAACTTTCCAAAATGTAACAACGTTTTAGGGACGTTCTACTTTTATTTCCATACCAAAAGTTAGAAGGTGTGAACAAGTATATCTTGCCCTTTAAAAATGCTGATAAAGAATGAAGGCCTACAGCCCTGATGCTCTCAAGAAGGGATACCGCTAGTATTTATGGCTACTGTAAAGGGCAACCACTTGGCAATAGAAAGAGGAGGCCTTGTTCTACAAGGAAAGGCAAACCGAGAGGACACTGACCTTCTCTGGTGTTGGCCATTTGGGCTCCAACTCATCCTTGTAGAGAGTCTTCCTCAACACCCATCCCAGGCCTGGCATGGTCTCCACACGGTACAAGAGTGAGGGGTCCTCCGCTGTGTGCTCATATCCCTAATTTTCCAAAAAGAGAAGCACCTAAGCAAACTTCCGTAACAAGAGCATATCATGAAGCGCCTCACCCTGATTTGAGGTGGCGGGAGGGAAGGAAGAAGTATGTTGATCACAGGAGGGTGATACAGAAAAAAAGGGAAGAGGCAGGAAAGTGCAACGAAGAATCAAAAGCAAGACCCACCTGGTCATTCCAGGCAGAGATGCAGTACAAGCTGTCGTCTTCCTCCAGCAGATAGATGGACTGGCTTAGGAAGCTATACACCAAAAGAAAACAATTCAAAAAGAGTTAGAAGAAACATTGTTTACGCCAACCTTAATCAGGTTGATGAAAGAGGTTTTTTTATCATTGATCAACCTAAGGTCAGTGGCATTCTTTTACAAAAATATCACACATGGAGCAAAGTCATGATTTGCAAGTCAGGCAAAGGGGTCAAATCCAGCGGCGCAAATGGATTGATCTGAGTAAATACTAAGTATGACCACAAGGGTTTTATTTATTTTATACCTTACCCTTTTAATCTAATGCACACATTTCTGGAGAGGTTGACATAAAGGGTTGGTCTGAATTACATCTAGTTTCCTTCCTGATGGGCTGGCTTGTGAAACCAATCTCATACTCCCTTTACAATGGTGTTGCGTTCTCTAAGTCATGCAACAAGTTGACCCAAAGTGACTTTGGTCAGAATGAGCAAAGACATCAGGACCCAGCTAGGGCTCATTGATGGGTTCAGATAATACCTGAAGAAGTCAATGGAGATGTCCAAGTCCTCTTCTAGAACCACGGCAAATTTGGCATCCTACAAAAAAGGTGGAGCACAAAGAGAGAAAAGTGAAGGTGGTGAGCAAGGCCAATGAGACCCAAAGTTCAGAAGCAACATTCTCACCCAGGGGATGCAGGAATTTTGGGGGACCAGGTGGTCCCAGCAACAGTTCAGTTTCAGAACTATGTCAACTTGATCAGTGCATGAAGGTACCACCCCCTCCACAAGCACTATATAAGAGACAGTTATGTCACTGTGCATGTTTGTTAACTGCATGCTCAACTACAAAAGCCTCTGCTACGTCATGTTCTACAACAGGTGATCATTAGAATCATTTATTCAGGACAGAATATCCTCCCCAGTGATTGCATACAAGCGGAGAATCAAAGGTAGAATTTTCTAAGTCACACTCAGAAGGGGTAAGTGGGGAAACGTGGTGGAGGTTGAGGAAGATCACATACCGGGTGCAAGTTGAATGTTGCTGTCAAGCTGGCCTTGTAGTGCTGTGAGAGGGAAACGATGCCATCTGTTACAACACTATTCAGAACTCGACTGATTCAGATCAGTTCCTTGGACTTGCTACTGAAATACTACTTTACAGAAATCATATATCTCAACCCCTGCCTGACCAGTGTGGTCCATCTAGGGTGGTAACCTCAGCCAGAGAGCAGGTCACCTCTATTACACTTAGGCATAGCAGCAGGAGTTTCATGCAACTTTCATCTGGAATCACACCAGGTTGGTTTTTTAAGCTCAGTCCCAGACACAGGCACATTGCTGGAGAACAAAGACTGGTACGCTTGAGCTAAAGGTTCTGTGTGGTGCAGTTGCTTCAGTTGCCAAGCATGGTTATTCAGGGCAATCACATTTGTAATGGGGCTCGTAGGCAAGCAAGATGGCTGCCCCAATGCATGGGCATGGCTTCCAAGGGGAGAAGAGAAAAAAGGGTCCCTCACCTGGGAGACTCTGGCATTTTTAATGCTGATGGGTGTGTGCTGGATTCCCTTCAGGCCAAATAGTTCCACCACATCCATTGGCTCCTGGAAAGGAAAAGAAAACATATGAGATTCACACTCCCACAACCCTGGTTCCTTTTTATCAAGGCAAGGCAAGCATGGCTAGACATATTTTTGACTCCTTAAAGAGGAGCACAACAGGCTTCAAAGACTGACTGATCAATAAGATAATGCTACCACAAAGGTACAGGAAGCCAACTGGTGAAATGAAAGAAAGCTTCCCAAGTGCTTTTAGTAAGCCAGAGTCTATGGTCAGCATTCACGAGAAGCAGCAGGAAGAAGTTAAAGTGAAAGCTTACCTCAAGCTGTCTGATTTAAGTGCAGTAAAGGCTGCACTCTTCTGTCATTTACTCCCTAGTAAGTTCCAGTGAACTCCTGGTGCAGCTTATTCGCCAGGTAAAGTTGGCACCTCAAGTTATTTTCATTAGTTTTCTTACCCATCTTTCGCCATAAGGTCCCAGGATGGGTTACAGCAAGAGAAGAAGAAGAAGAGTTTGGATTTGATATCCCGCTTTTCACTACCCGAAGGAGTCTCAAAGCGGATAACATTCTCCTTCCCCTTCCTCCCCACAACAAACACTCTGTGAGGTGAGTGGGGCTGAGAGACTTCAAAGAAGTGTGACTAGCCCAAGGTCACCAAGCAGCTGAATGTTGGAGGAGCGGAGACACGAACCTGGTTCCCCAGATTACAAGTCTACCGCTCTTAACCACTACACCATACTGGCTCTCAGAGGGTGGCAGAACGACCAAAAGGGCCCCCCTCTGCTTAACAAAGACGTTAGGTTGGCCTCAACTAGGGCCAGGGCCTTCTCAATATTGGCCCCGACTTGGTGGAACAGCCTATCACGGGAGACCAGGGCCCTGCGGGATTTGCCATCTTTCCGCAGGGCCTGCAAGACGGAGCTGTTCCACCTGGCCTTTGGGTTGGTATCTGTTTAATATTTATGCTTCATCTTTTATTGGTGGGTTATTTTGAAATTGAGACCTGCAGTTTTAATTAAATTTTAAATTTGTATTTTAATCTGTTATTTTAAATTGATCGTTTTTATGTTTTTTGTTGTGATTTTAATTGATGTTAGCCGCCCTGAGCCCGGTTCTCTGGCTGGGAAGGGCGGGGTATAAATAAAATTATTATTATTATTATTATTATTATTATTATTATTATTATTATTATTATTATTATCTTAATATCCAAGAGGGTCTATGGGGAGGGGGCGGTCTTTCAGATATTTGGGGCCTATGTCATTTAGGGCTTTAAATGTGAGCACTGTGAATTGTGCCCCGAAATGAAGCAGACACTTCATATTTTAATTTGGCTGCTGCATTCCAGAGCAGCTGGGGTTTCAGAAGAAGCTTTAAAAGGCAGCCCAAACAACAACTTGATGCTCCACAGCTGCATTTTGCCTTTCTCATTGGGAGCGGGGCAGAGAGGATAGAAGAGACACTTGCTTCTCTCAAGTGGTAGGGCCTGAAGGGGAAAGGAAGATCTCAGCAAATCAGCAGTAGCACCTCAACAGAACGAGACGGGATATTTTGTCGATAGGTGGATATAGAAGGTGCAAGCGCAATTCCTGGGTAAGCCCTAAGGGATTTTTAAAAGCACATTATTCTGTGATCAGAAAGGATGCAAAGTTCTTGATGATGGAAGAAGGGACTCACCTCATAATATCCATCAATGAAGACTGTTATCATCTGAGGATTGACTCCTTGTGCTGACAGCAGCGATCGCAGCATCCTATGGGAAAGAGGGACAATTTTTTATTCTTTAATTATCTTTCCTGCTGTATGATTTAGAGAAACAAATGATTTAATATAAACAAGAGTAAATGTTGCACAGCAGGAGGGCATGCCTCCCCATCTCCAAAGTCTTGCACATAGAAACCTAGCTGGAATATTTCTCCCCATCTGCTAGTTTTCTGCCTGCGGGGAGACACTGAGGCAGAACCACTATTCTAAAGCAGTATAGCTGGTGAACATCAGGGCTCTAAATATGAACAGGGATCCTCCATGAGTACAGACATTTCCTTGTGTCAGATAATCACCTTCCACAAGCTGGAGGGTGATGGGAACAGTGGCAGAGAGGGGGTGGAGCTAGTTTGCTTGTCCCTGTTATCCTGCCTGTGCATTTACTCAACCCTAATTGCAACACACCAAGGCTCCCACATTCCAAGCCCAACAACCTGTCCTTGAGGTTCCTACACTTATCAATAAATGTGCAAGGGCTGAAGCTGAATTTTCAGTTTCCGACTGCAGTACTTAGAAACCCCAGACAAGTGCCCTGCCAATGGGCCCAAGTCAGTCTCAACTCACCTGTACAGGTAGTTAGGTCTGTTTCCTGCAATGACAGCAACGGGCACATCAAAAACTTTGTTGTCTTTGAGCTAAAAGTGGAAGAAAGATCCTTAAAGCAGATGTTTCAGAGGAAAAGCACAAATTGTTCCCCAAACCCATTCCCTCTTCCTATTCACACCCATATAATTTCTTGTTCTGGAACATTTATAAGGGTAAACTAAGTTAGCATAGCACAGATTTTCTTACGACATGCCAGTGGTAAGTACAAACAAAGCACTTCCATCAGCCAGGTACCCTTCAACTGTTTCCAAAATATATATATACCCATTTGCTCTTGAAATCCATGTTATAAATTAAGCAGCCTAGAACTGGGAAGAGATTCTCACAACTTGGATTAATTTTTGGCTCTCATAATAATAGTAATAATTTTATTATTTATATCCCATCTGGCTGAGTCTCTCCAGCCGCTCTGGGCAGCATACAGCACATAAAAAATTGTAAAACATTAGACATTAAAAAATTTCCCAATTCAACCTCAATCTGTTAGCCACCATCCATCCTCCAACCACAGGACATTCACCGCCTTCACTGGTTCTGATTTAAAAGAGAGGTAGAGCTGGGTATCATCCACATACTGATGAACACCCAGCCCAAGCCCCCTGATGCAGCTTCTTATAGATCAGGGATGTCCAACAGGTCAATCAAGATCTACTGGTTGATCCCTGGGAGGTTTTGGTCGATTGCTGGCTCCTCCATCCGGCCCCACCCCCTCGATCGGCAGTATGAAAGACGGAGCTCTCACTGCAAGGCTGACTGTTTCAGAAGCGATCTCTTGGTGAGAGGATTAATTTATCCTTTGCCCTGTTCCCCCCCAAAACGGGTTTCCCCTCCCCTAAAAAGGCTCAACAACTTTGCCCTGGAGCCCCCCAAAATGGGGTAGATCACTTCCAGTTTTTAATTGTATGAGTAGATTGCAGTCTCTTGGAAGCTGGCTGTCCCTGATACAGATGTTAAAAAAGCATGGGGGAGAGGATGGAACCCTGAGGCACAAGTGAGAGCCAACTCATCCCCCAACACCACTTTCTGGACACACCCCAGGAGGAAGGAGCAGAACCACTGTATAACAGTGCCTCCAGCTCCTCTATAGACAGTCCAGAAGGATGTCATGGTTGATGGTATCAAAGGCCGCTGAAAGATCCAGCAGAACTGGATTTAAGGCGCAGGAATGCAAGCAAAAAGAACTGAGAGATATCGCTTTGAGAATTAGAAATAATGCAGAAGAAGTGGCTGAGAACTGGGCGGAGCATGATGGGCAGTAGGCCTTTACATATTTGAGAGTCTTCACAGGTCACTTGGGGACTTCCACCCATAGTCTTACAGAGCTCTCAGCTGGCTGCTTAGTTAAGGAGATCACAGGAAGGCCTTTGTGCTTCCTCATCAACTTCCATTCCTGGAAGAGGTTGGGGAAGAAGGGGGCTCTCGCTCAGGCTTACTCACTGGATCCGGATTGAACTCTATAGGTGTGGGGTCCTTGCAGCTGCATACACTGCCATACCCTTCCACCTTACTGCAGAACCGCTTCCTCCGCCGGTTGAGCTCCGTGTCAGGCCAGTGGCATTCGGCATCTGAGAGTACAACGAGGAGGGTTATTTTGAGTCACAAAGAGAATTCTGGGCTAGACAAGCCTCTACCAGGTTCTCACTACGGATTCTTTAGAGGAGGGGCAAAGAACCCTTTAAATGGATGGTGTCACTGGGTGGCCTTACTGGGTCATCCCAGCCTTTGCCTCTGCAACTCCACCCTTAAGAAGATGCTCAGGAAATGGCGATGAAGAACCAGCAGGCCATACCTTCCACAGAAGTTAGCTGGACTTCAGTCTTCAGCAAGACAGGCTCTCCCCAAGAGGAAAGCACCGGGGACTTGGCATGTTTTTCACCATAAACCTCACCTAGAGAGAAGAAAGCATGTCAGGGTCTGCAGGATACAATTACCACTCTCTGCTTGTACAAGCCTGGCACTAGGCTGCCGCTGCTGCAACAACATGCATCTTGAAGAACAGGTAAGGAACCTTCGGACCTCCACAGGCTGTTCAACTCCCAGCTCCCCAAAGCCGTAGCTAGCATGGCCGATGGTGGGATGGAGCCCACTAGGTCTGGAAGGACACACATTCCCCATTTCTATGCAAGATCCATGACCCTCAGCAAGGAAATCAAGCCAAGCCTGCCCTCTTTCTGTGCCCCATTGGGACCACTGCTCAAGGCAGGATTAGCTAAACACCCATCTAGGGTGACCAAGTGGCACTGGAGGAATGGAGACATGTGGTGTAGAAGAAGGAACTCCTTTCTCACATTCTCCCATGTAGATTTGGGTCAGAAAAAAACCAGATTCTGACCTCCTTTCTTCCCCACAAATGTCCATGTGTCCCTCCAGTTGAGGGAAGCTGCAATCTGACTCCCTAAGCTCTTCAGGAGATTCTTTGCTGTTTCTTTAAGGTGGAAGGAGCCCTCATCCTGAAAAAAATGGAAGAAAAGCCAGGCTGTTATTACATAGGGGTTCCCCTCTATTTTTTTGTAATAAACATCTATTTTCAGCCTGACACAACTCTTTTCCTTCTGAGTTGGTCACAGAGGCACAACTAATGTCACTTTTTTAAAAAAGTAAGGTAAAAAAAAATCTGTGCTTGATAAATTTCCAGAGTTTTAGAGCCTTTTCTCAGCACCACTTTACCATTTTAGTTAAAAATAGTGTATCCATAAATGGGTGCTGCAAGAATAACAGCAGTGCTTAGCTTTCTCCAGACAAGAATATCAATAAGGATGGGTTCTGCAATTGGAACTAGTTAGTTCAGCCACCCAAGACAGATGTTGGCAGCTAGGCCAACCTCTAGTGTTATCTCCTTTCCCCCTTTGTTGCCTCCTGATTTATAAGGAGCAACAGGGATGCAACCATAAGGTGGAGCCAACTCCAGCAACCCATTGCGCATTTGTTTTCTCAGATGAGAACAAGTTAGCAGGTACCACCACAGTCACTTAATCATTTGGCTCAAGAACATCTGCAGAGCACTATCTTGTGAATAAGAGGTTGCATTGAACACTAGTCCTACTCAGAGAAGGCCCACTGAAATTAATGGGCACAACTATCTTAGGCCCATTATTTTCAGTGAGAGTACTCTGATTAAGATACAATCCTAATTATTTCATCAAGAAATAAATTTAAGCCTTAGACTTTCTTTAGTTTTTTGTTGCTCTGGGTGAACCACCCAGCAGGTCACCCATTAAGTAAACAGAATATGAAACAATACCATTCACATTAGTAAGTGTACAGCAACTGCATAAAATAGAAATCCATACTATGTTAGCCACAGGAAAGTAAATAAATCAGTAGCTGCAAAGTTAAAATTAGTCCAAGTTTGCCTACTCTGAATATTTAGAAGCGTTTCATTTCACCTGACTTTGAAAAAAAAATAAAAAGCTACTGAGCACATCCACACTTTTTATCTCTACGGAGAAGGGAAAGAGAGAGAGAGAGAGAGAGAACCAAAACTCCAGCCTCCACACCTACCTTAATTGTGAAGATAAGAATGCGGCCTCTAGCTACCATGTTAAGGAAGAGGACCATGGCTTCGTCCTCATGTGGAGAGTAGGTGTCGAAGACTCTCTTCGCCATCACATGACCCTATTAAGCATTCACACAGAGAAGCAGATTAGATCGTGGCATCAGTGGATGGATGAGTCCTGCTCAACTGCTGAGATCCACTAATAACAACAAGAGTTTTAAACACAACCAGCTGCTTCTTTGCAAACAGAGTCAGCCAAAAACTGAAGCCAATGTGCATCTTCCTGATGTTCTATATAAACACATGGTGGGACTATATACGCACACTTTAAAGTATATTTTTTTCACATACATTTCATCATAGGATTCCCGGGTGGGTTGCCATTATGTTAAAATTATGTTGGTTAAAAAAGAAAGAGCAAGTAGAACAAGTCCTCCACGGAGCCACTCGCAGCTTCCCATTGCAGCAGCAGACTTAACGTTGGCATCCTCTAGTGTCTGAGCAAACAGGCTGGTCTTTATCTCACACCAACATGAGTGCTGTATCTTTATGCACCATTTTATTTATCTTTAAAGCAAGCCACAGGGCTGGAAGCAGCACCTGGCACGGTGACGGGGCTAACAAGGGCTGAGCATCTGGGAAGGCTCCTTGGCAACTGAGCCTGGCTTTCCCAACAACCCCTGCTCCTTGGGTGAAAGTCTGCCAAGCAGTGGCAGAGGGTGGAGAGGCAGCTGCCGTTCTGGATATCCCCATGGTGCCCAAGTGTAGCGCCACACGGGGCGTTACGGGGTTGTTAAAGAGACAGGTGGCTTGCAGGCGTCTGTCGCAGATTGCTGTCATGCTGTTGCCTGCTAGGATGCCACCAGTGATAAGCAGAATGGGTGGGATTTGGGTCCAAAATCTAGAAGAGCAGGCTCCAGAATCAATGATGGAATCAGAGCTATTTCTAGTTTCAGCGACTTCTCTACAGTTAACCAGTCACTTCCGCACAATTGTAAATACACCTGGCTTCTGAGATGCAAAAGTAGCTTCTTTCAGCAAGTCTTAATCACTTACTGTAGCCTGATTCAACACAATCACGTGGATGCCTCTGCCTTGCTCCCGGGCTTCATCTTCCAAAACCTGTACTATGATAAAAGAAACTATAATAATACTTCATCCCTCTAGCTGCCACCACACCCTTTTGGCACAAATAAGCTTTCTTCCAGGAATGTCCCCCACTAGTTACCGAAGTCCTGTGGCCCCACAGAATTGAGTGTTTACCACCACATTTCTTGCTTAAGGAAAACCACCCAAAGTGTAGACAAGAGATACAGTAAGCTTTACACTGAAGAACTTGAAAGCTGAGGTGCAAATGCCCCATCAGATGATGGTGGTTGGTGGTTACAAAAACAGAGATGGTTAACTTAATGTTGGACTGCACCTCCCATAATCCAGAGGTTGGACTACAACTTCCACTGTGCCTCACAGTGGCTGGGGCTGAAGGGCGCCTGAGTCCACCATCAGCCATTAGTTCCCTGCCCTGGTAGAAAGAAATACTAAGTAAGCACCGTAATCTTAAATCCACGCACCAAGGAGTAAGCCCTCTTAAACACAGTGGCATTTACTTCCAAGTAAACACATACAGCAGGGATGGGGGAACATTCAGCTCTCCAGATGTTGCTGGATTCCGGCTCCCATCAGCTGCATCCACCATGGCCAATGGTTAGGGGTGATGGAATTTATAGTCCACCAACATCTGGAGGAGCACAGTTTCCCCATCTTCAACATGTGGGATTGTGCTGCAAAGTGTAACAAGCCTCTCTGTTTCATAAGGTGCTTTGCTTTGCTCTGAAGCCATGCATATGAGAACTTCCAGTTTCCCCATTTATTGCATCTCCCCTTATAGCTGCAGCGGAGTCCCTCACCGTCGTTCCATCCACTGCCACATAGACTTTGGAGCGGCTGGAGTACACCTCAATATCCAGAACCTTCCTGCTGTTGACAGGTCGTCGAGGGATCTCTGGGTTCTGCAAGCCTTCATCTAGGGAGGGGGAACAAACCATTTACTTCAAGCTACTTATAAACTCTGGTTAAAAAAACCCCCACAATCAACTCATTCCCAGAAAATATAATCCAAAGATCTAGATTCCAAGAGGAGCATAATACGACATATGTTTTCATCCCCAAGTTCAGGGAAACTAGATATTTAGTGGCAGCCTCCCACTTGATGTCCTTTGAATATTTCTCTCCTTCCATGTAAAGGTTTCATTATCTAACAGAAATGCTCCAAGTGTCTGCTTTGACCATGCGGATGAGGTTCTTAGAGGTCTCCTTGGATGGATCTGAATAACTGGAAGCTGTCATTAAGCTCTTACATCTATACACCTTTCTCTATGGAATTTCTTTTCTCTCTCTCCAAACCAGCTGAAGAATACACTTTAAAGGACTTTTCGTGCAAAGCTGCAGCAGACCGCGAACAACACTATTGCAGCGAGGAATGTTGCATGCTGCCCATTAGCCAGGAGATTTAACATGCTATGGCATGCTGAGCAGGGGAGATACCAGCTTGACCTCTGCTGTAAAGGACATTCTACTGCTATCACCTAGACACAACACTCCATACACACCATAATCCTGAGAAGATTCCTCCTCTTCATTGGCTGCTCTTCTAGTGTCCAATATCAGCTTTATATTCACAATCACGGTCACTAGCAAAAAAAGAACAGCCCCCATCTGCAAAGCAATAACATTAGACCATAAGTATTACTAATCTGATGCCTTAGAAGTCCTTCTGTCTTGAAGAGTATCTCCTGCATAGCAGGGCATGAAGGCAAAGATGTAGTGTTGGCTAAAGAGCAGAACCATAGCTCTTGAATTATTTTGACGTACCTTTCACCTCTACCTCTACTTGCTACTTCCATTCACATCTAAAAGGAGTTGTTTTCCCCAGCAAAATTTTACAGGGCCTTACATGGCAATGGGGGGCCTCCTACCTTGTTAAAGCTTATCACCCATAACCACACATTCCCTTTCCCATGCATAAAGGTGCAAATATATTCGGTTTTCTCCAGAAAGTAACCAGACATTATTTAAATTCCTTAGAACTGAGTTGCTGGCATTTGGAGATGGAAATCAGCTTGGAGTCAATTATCATGGGACAGATACTGCATGCCTTCCAACATTTGATAATGGCAATATTGTCAAGTGGCACACAATTCTTTAAATAAACTGCATTCAGCAGAGTCCAAGGCCAAGTGGCATGCCGCAAGGAGGATTTCAAATGTTACCTACAAAATACATAGCAGAAAAAACCCTGTTATGACATTCTGATTGTTGCAGAAACATTTGTCTGCTAGCCTTCCTTAGCAATTGCGGTCTCTTCACTCTGATCCAAGAAAAATAGCTATTGTTACTACAATTCTCAATCCCGGTTTAGCCCACAGAGCTAGGAAGATAAGCCAGAGGGCACCAAGTAACAATGAATTGCTAGATCATTATGAACGAACATTCTCTTTGCAAGGCATTTTAAGCAGAATTAAAAAACAAACACTCCCAACCCCCAACATCTGGCGCCTCTTAAATGGGTGTTGTTGAAAACTATCCATTGTCATTACAGGCAGTTTTTAGCTTTCTAGCCCAGGGTGTAGCAGCGCTGTCGTACAACGATCTGTATTTAATATCAGATGGCCATTCTCCAATATCAAGCTGACTTGCTGTTGACATTAGATTGACATAAGTGACATCAGATTTCAGGTCAGTGAAAACCAGCTGCTTGGAAGGAATCTGGACCCACTGTGTCCCCACAAATTGTTGCAAAGCGGTTGCAATGCCAATGAATAGGAATAAATGTGTAAAATAAAGAACCTACCCCTGTGATGATGATGATGATGATATAAATGCCTACACTAACACTATGCAATAGAATGAAAAAATAATGCCCCCATCTCCCCCCTTCCTCTTCCTCTCCTTTCTTTTCCCCCAACTGCAAGATGTCTATGACATTAGTGTCTCATACCGAATGTAAATGAACTGTAAAGAATACTATGAATTGAAAGTGGAGATGCTATATGTACTTTCCCTTTTTTATTTGTCTTGTAACTCAAGAAAATATTCAAGGAATACTAATTACAGTGGTACCCCGCAAGACGAATACCTCGCTAGACGAAAAACTCGCTAGATGAAAGGCATTCGCTAACGAAAGGGTGACTCGCAAGATGAATTTCCCTATGGGCGCGACTCGCAAGATGAAAAATTTTCGCGGTTCCCCCCCCCGTCAAACCGCGCTTCCCCCGTTGGTGCTTCGCAAGACAAAATTTTCGCTAGACGACAGAACTCGCAGAACAAATTAATTTCGTCTTGCGAGGCACCACTGTATTTTAAAAAGATAAAATGTGTAGCCCCTGAAACAAAAGGTTGCACAACTTGGAAAGCTGATTTATGAAATAATATGGGATATATCCGTAAGAAATGGTTAATAATTATATATTCACAAAGATAAAGCCCAAATCAAGAATGGGGAACCTCCAGATGCTGTAGGACAGTGTTTTTCAACCTTTTTTGGGCAAAGGCACACTTGTTTCATGAAAAAAATCACGAGGCACACCACCATTAGAAAACGTTAAAAAATTTAACTCTGTGCCTATATTGACTATATATAAAGTAATTCTCTTGAATTTTTCAATTTTTCCCACGGCACACCAGGCAACATCTCGCGGCACACTAGTGTGCCGCAGAACAGTGGTTGAAAAACACTGCTGTAGGACTCCAACTCTCCAAAGGGAGAGGACAGAAAAGAGAACCCCTAGGCCTGGAAAAGGTTCTCAGAGCTATGCAGCATTTGCCACACAAGTTTTTGCAAATAAACTTTGCTTTGTGCAACAGATGTTAGCTTGTATGAATGGGACTTCCCATTCCTCTCCCCTCTTCTGCAGTCTCTGCACCACCACCACCCCAATCTGCTCCAGTGATCCTCTAGAGCAAATGGCAGGCAGTAAGATTTAAGTGTATTCAGCACAGCCTCATTTGCAAATATTATTTAACTTATGGAAACTGAGGTTGCCATAGCTGCAAGTTTTAGTGTCTCTTAGAAGTGCAGAATTTCAGCTGTCTCTTTCCTTACAGGTAAAACATTCCAGAAGACACACTAACCACAAGGCCCATTATTCAGATGCTTACGTAGCCTCTAACTCTTCTAATCTAATCCCCTTTAGGACACACCACAATGTTTTCAGAACTTTCCCATACCAAGACTCAGATTGTTCAAGTCAGAGACAGGTCCTTCAAGTTTTAGATATCCCTTTGAGGAGGCACAACACCACTGCCTCCATTATGCTGTTATGGAACTGTGGTTGACAGAGCATTGCCTATTGCCACAGCAGGTGCCATGATGAACAATCCCCCGATGATGCAGGAATACAGGGCAACATGGGTTTCTATGGGAACCCGAACTTGAAGAGCCCTGTCTGTGTGCAATTAAGGTGTCAGCTTTCCCCTCAACACTGACAGCTTTGTATTAAGCTTGCTGTTTTGAGACATGGGATCCAGACAAGATATTGGAACACATTTGCTATGCCTCTCTGCCTATTGCAATGTCACATTTCTTGAAGGCTGCTGGAAGGTTGCGCAATTCTTGAAACAAGAACACTTGAAAATTTCAGTTACAGGGGTGGGTAGCTGTGTTGGTCTGCCATAGTCAAAACAAAATAAAATATTTTTTTTTCCCAGTAGCACCTTAGAGACCAACTAAGTTTGTTCTTGGTATGAGCTTTCGTGTGCATGCACACTTCTTCAGATATTTCAGATATTCTTCGTAAGTGTTTTTGAAGTCATTGCTCTCCATTGCCAAACATGCGTGCAGTGCTAAGTCACTCTCTCTCTTCAAATGCCTCTTCAAAGTCCATACTTCCCATGTGGCCTGTAGTTTGGCCCCTTAATCCTTACCCCCAATTTTAGCATGTTTTATGATGTGCGTCTTCCAAAAAACAATTCCTCAGCGAATTTGATAATTTTCTGATGCCCTAGACTAGAGGGTATATATGTTAGCATGCTTATTTTACTTGTATTTAGTAAACAAATGAATTCAGGAAACATTTTGAGGAAAAATAATAATACAGGGGGGAAATTCCTGAAAATATGGGTGACCTCCATTTGCTCATATTTATATCCCCCCTCCACACTATTTTCTCCAGTCCTTTCCTACCTTTTCAAGTTTAGATTGTAAGCTCCTTTGGGGCAGACACGTCTGTCTTGCTTATATAAGTTGCCATAGACATTGACTATTATAAGCTTATAATACTGAGCTCATTCTTCAAGTGTGGATTCCTAGATATGCAAAATTGCACTATCTGTGCACAAGAAGGGAGGTGTGAACAGGCTTGAGGACAGCCTACCGTTTGCAGAAGTTCAAAAATTATTTAGAAAGAAAAATTAAGCGGGAGCCCTGCAAGAAAGCCCAGTTAAGATTGACCATGTTCAGTGGCTACAGAATACTGACTGACTTATGGGGTGGGGAATGGAGTGGAATATCATGGAAGCAACTATGGCTGGAGTATTCCGTGCTGCAATATTTTGTTGCAGTTCTCACTTAGTATTTTGGAGACTCGACAGAATGCATTTCTTTCACCATTCAACCCCAACCCATCCTTAGTCACCTGTGGTTAGGAAGCAAGGGCTGTGCTTTCAATGCTTAACAACAACATATAAAGAAGTAGCACTGAAAAGGCATTCAAAACTTCCATATGCACCACAAACCCCTTTCAGGTAGCCTTGACCCTCAGCATCTCCCTAGATATTATCAGCTTCTTTCCTTCAGGCTTATTCCCCCACCCCCACCCCTTTGTTTACTGTCCTTGCTGTAACTCTTGCCACCTTTCACTTCGGCTTCTATGTCTCAGTATATAAAAATTTGCAAAAATATTTTCTTCCTCAAATTGTCACAAGATTGTCCCTTGGGGGGGGGCAACTTAGTAGCAACCTTCTGTTGCATAAACAGATCTCTTGAAAAAGCTGCGCTACAGAGAACAGGGAGCAAATCAGTGCATGTAAAAAAATATGTGGGGGAAGAAATAAAATAGAAACATTGCAAAGAGACATGATCCAGTATGAAGATCTGTCTCTGGAAGCTACTCTTTCCATTCCTCCTTCTGTAGCAGCATTTAACTGAAACCCATTCAGTGCCGCTTGAAAATTGACAGCTTGAAAAAAAAACTTTTATCAACATCACTGTAAATCCACTGGTTTATAGGTATAGGTATAGCTAGATGGGGGAGGGAGGGAGTGCACCTCCCTTTCCATTTGCTGAAGGGTGGTCAAGGGTAATTGTGCTTGTCTGCTACAAGCTAATCAACAGAGAGTGGCTGGGGAAATCCAGCCAGATGGGCGGGGTACAAATAATAAATATTATTATTATTATTATCCCATGGCACTTTACTGACCAATACAAATCGTAAGCTTTTGTAAGCAAGAGCTCATGCTACAATAAAAGCAGCTAGCTTTCAAAATGCCACAGGATCCTGTCCTTTTCATAGAAACAATGCAGAGATATACTTTGGTACCCATAAAGTTTCACTTTATCTTCTTCACTCCACTCGTAGGTTTCCTCAAGCGCATCACCCAAAAGCATTTAAAGTCAACAGTCTTCCATTAATAATAATACCAACCCTAATTGCACATGATGCAGCACATTGCTCCAGCAAGCAGAGCAGAACAAAGAGTCCAAGGGACCTGCTCGCTCACCTGACAGAGCCTCCTCAGCGCCCTCTGATTTGTCAGCTTGTACTTCCAGGCCAGGTACCAGCTGCGTTTCTTCCGCGGATTGGCTAGTGGGTTGGGCTTCCACTCATCCATCATAGTAGGGCAAAACGGATGGAACTGGACACCTACATGAGGCAGCGCTCAGCATCTGGCTTCCCTGAGTTGCATTCTACCACCAACAAGACCTGGCAGGGCAAAGAAAGCAGAAGAAGTTGAAGGAGTAAAATCAGGCTCCAAAGGTGTGAATAATAATAATAATAATAATTTATTATTTATACCCCAGCCACTCTGGCCAGCTTCCAACAGAACATTAAAATGCAATAATCTATTAAACATTAAAAGCCTCCCTAAACAGGCCTGCCTTCTACGAAGGTCCACCTCTATGTCAAGGCAGCACAATATCTGCTCCATAATTAAATGAAAATGCAAGTGTGCATTATGTTTTTCATTTACATAATTTATTCTGTTACATCACTTGGAAGCTATCAAAATGTCATAGTTTGGCAAGGAGCAGTCATAGAAGGAAGTCTTCCTTTGTTAGGGAGCCATGGGGTAGAGGAATGATGGGCCACTGGAAGGAAAGGGCCAAGTGGAGCACCAGTGGTCCTACTGCATGTCCAAGTCCCACTTAGATGGTCTTTAGAGCTGCAATGAGCTGGTTCCCACTTAACACTGTCAAACTATGTTCAGCATGTGGTGGCGGGGTTTCCAAAAAAGTCTATTGTTGCTGCTTTGCTCCTCCTCCCATCCTGCTGTTGCTGCACTGGTGTGAGCCAAACTGTGGTTTGGCCTAGCATGTTGTCCAAACCTGGGATCATGGTTTGTTTCACTTAAGACAAGCCACAAGCCAAGGCTTGCCAGGAGCAAGACGATGCATGGACGCAGGTGAGGGCAACACTCTAAGCTAAACCTTGGGCTTTGTTTGCAGCAATCCCCTCTCCAACCAGGGACCCTCCGATTTGTGCCAAGTCGTGATTTGGTTTAGCGTTACATGTGAACCAGCTCATGGGGCACAGTTTTGGTCATGGCAAGATAATAGGATGCAGATCATCAGAGATCCTTCCTGCAGGTGGACAGGGCAGAGACTTGGATGGCACAACATCTAAGGATAGCAAGGGTGTGTGTTGGAGGTGACATATTTTCTCACACATGACCATCTTGATACCTCTAGTTTCTTGCAACATCTCCTCACTACATTGACCAGTGGATTAATCAAATACATGAAAGCTGTTACACATAACTCATAAGCAGATTTTGACTCTTAGGGGAAACTTCCCAACTGCACAAGTTCTTCAACACCAGAAGAGACCACCTAAGAAAGTGGTACACTCTCCTTTGTAAGAGGCTGGACGGCCACCCATGAGCAGCAGATTTCCTATATTAGCAGAAGGCCTGACTAGATGAATTTTGAGGTCCTCTTCAAACTCTATGATATGGCTAAAACCTTTCCCAATGCTAGCAAGGAGCGGGGAGGGGCTGTAGCTCCCATGTGTTTTGCATTCAGAAGGTCCCAGGTTCTGTTCCTGGGGTCTCCAGATAGGTTTGGGAGAGACTCCACTCCGAAACCCTGGAAAGAAACTACCAGTGTGCTGATCTGGATGATCTGATTCCAAATAAGCCAGTTTCCTGTTCCTCTGGGAAGATGGGAGCCTGCCACTACTTGCCAAAAGCTGAACAGATTATATGCTTACTTATCTCTGCCTTCTTTAACAAAAGCTTGTGCTTGGAGTGGGAGCAATGAGTGTAGTGTAGTGTAGTGGCAAAGGCTACATGTCTTTGAAAATAAGTCAAAAACAGCAAGCCGGCTTCCAGGCAAGTATTAAAAGAATAAGGGAGGGCACTATTGACTACTACTTTTTACACAGAGGGTATCGTTTATGGTACACTACATCAAAACAAAGGATATTTTTAGTTAGCTTTTATAACACCACGATCCATGTTCAGCTCCCTCAATGGAAAGCAAACCCGAATCGGCACTGCGTGCCCTGAAATGAAGAGAGTGCAACACATTTGGAGGGGGCGGGGTGTCTGTGTTGGCTCTCCTGGGAAAGGGACTTAAAAATAAGCCTTAAGCGATAAACTCTGGGAATACGGAGATTCCCCCGTATTTTGCCGCCACCATTACTAGGAAGGGCAGGCCGAGTAAACGTCGGAAGGGGATATACGGCAGGTTCCACAAAACAAGAAGCACAGGGAAAGGCGGCGGGTGGATGGTGATGGTGCAAAATGGATCACAGCGCCTAGGGAAAAGAGGGATCAGCGGATTGCCAGAAGCGAAGAGATCTTTCGTTCCAGCGCGCTGTATGCATTTCCAAGGGAATGTGGATCTACTCACGGCCTTGACAGCGGGTCCAGCCCGGCGCTCTCCCCATAACCAGGAGCCGCTCACAGTGTGCAGCGGCGGCAGCTGCTGGTCTCCTCTCCCTTTTCCTCTCCGTCGCGAACCAGGCACAGGGAAAGGGACCTTCTCGGAGAGGCTGAACCCGACGCGCTCCTCCGCTTCCGGCGCGGGATATACAGCTCGCAGGCTGCTCTTAAAGGAGACGGCGGCGGCGGAGGCTCCTGCAGAAGAAGGAGACGAGCCAGCGGGCGGAGAGAACGGGCGAAGCAGCCAGAGAGGCCTCGGCTTGGCTGTCGATGGGCGGAAGAAAGCGCCGCATGGCAGGGACGCAGCAGTGCCATTGGCCCCCTTGGCCGCCGATCAAAGCGCCGGCCCCTCCTCGAAGGAGCGCAACAGGCGAGGAGGAGGAGTCTTTCCAAGCCGCAGGCTGGATTCCCGAGCAGGCGAGGGCAGGCAGGCGTGCGAAGATCTGTTCCCCCAAAGGTTGGCTTAAAAAAAGAGAAACCTCGATCCAAAGCTAAGCTGCTTCCTCTACAGCATCTTCGCCGGAGGAAAATGTTTGTACGGGACACGTGTAAAGGGAGAGAGAGAGAGGGCGCGCGCGCACACACACACGCGTAACAAGTTGCTACACTAAGGATTCACCTAAAAGGCAGCAGCGACAGTTTTCCTGGATTCGACTTCTGCTGGGTTGGTGTTGGTGCAAGTCCCGAGAAACACGGCTCGTTAGTTTCAGAGGCCGGTGCGACTCCAAAACCGCGCACCATAGGATCGATGGTCGCCCCCCAGATAGTATGTCATAGGTTTATCCAGCGCTTTTGTTGTTGTTGTTCAGTCGTTCAGTCGTGTCCGACTCTTCGTGACCCCATGGACCAGAGCACGCCAGGCACTCCTGTCTTTCACTGCCTCCCGCAGTTTGGTCAGACAGACTCATGTTGGTAGCCTCGAGAACACCGTCGAACCATCTCGTCTTCTGTCGTCCCCTTCTCCTTGTGCCCTCCATCTTTCCCAACATCAGGGTCTTTTCCAGGGAGTCTTCTCTTCTCATGAGGTGGCCAAAGTATTGGAGCCTCAGCTTCAGAATCAGTCCTTCCAGTGAGCACTCAGGGCTCCATTTCCTTCAGAATGGACGGCGTTTGATCTTCTTGCAGTCCATGGGACTCTCAAGAGTCTCCTCCAGCACCATAATCCAGCGCTTTTGTTGTTGTTCAGTCGTTCAGTCGTGTCCGACTCTTCGTGACCCCATGGACCAGAGCACGCCAGGCACGCCTATCCTCCACTGCCTCCCGCAGTTTGGCCAAACTCATGCCAGTCGCTTCGAGAACACTGTCCAACCATCTCATCCTCTGTCGTCCCCTTCTCCTTGTGCCCTCCATCTTTCCCAGCATCAGGGTCTTTTCTAGGGATTCTTCTCTTCTCATGAGGTGGCCAAAGTACTGGAGCCTCAACTTCAGGATCTGTCCTTCTAGTGAGCACTCAGGGCTGATTTCTTTGAGAATGGATAGGTTTGATCTTCTTGCAGTCCATGGGACTCTCAAGAGTCTCCTCCAGCACCATAATTCAAAAGCATCAATTCTTCGGCGATCAGCCTTCTTGATGGTCCAGCTCTCACTTCCGTACATTACTACTGGGAAAACCATAGCTTTAACTATACGGACCTTTGTCGGCAAGGTGATGTCTTTGCTTTTTAAGATGCTGTCTAGGTTTGTCATTGCTTTTCTCCCAAGAAGCAGGCGTCTTCTAATTTCGTGACTGCTGTCACCATCTGCAGTGATCATGGAACCCAAGAAAGTGAAATCTCTCACTGCCTCCATTTCTTCCCCTTCTATTTGCCAGGAGGTGATGGGACCAGTGGCCATGATCTTAGTTTTTTTGATGTTGAGCTTCAGACCATATTTTGCGCTCTCCTCTTTCACCCTCATTAAAAGGTTCTTTAATTCCTCCTCACTTTCTGCCATCAAGGTAGTATCATCAGCGTATCTGAGGTTGTTGATATTTTTTCCGGCAATCTTAATTCCTGTTTGGGATTCATCCAGTCCAGCCTTTCGCATGATGAATTCTGCATATAAGTTAAATAAGCAGGGAGACAATATACAGCCTTGTCGTACTCCTTTCCCAATTTTGAACCAATCAGTTGTTCCATATCCAGTTCTAACTGTAGCTTCTTGTCCCACATAGAGATTTCTCAGGAGACAAATGAGGTGATCCGGCACTCCCATTTCTTGAAGAACTTGCCATAGTTTGCTGTGGTCGACACAGTCAAATGCTTTGGCATAGTCAATGAAGCAGAAGTAGATGTTTTTCTGGAACTCTCTAGCTTTCTCCATAATCCAGCGCATGTTTGCAATTTGGTCTCTGGTTCCTCTGCCCCTTCGAAATCCAGCTTGCACTTCTGGGAGTTCTCGGTCCACATACTGCTTAAGCCTGCCTTGTAGAATTTTAAGCATAACCTTGCTAGCGTGTGAAATGAGTGCAATTGTGCGGTAGTTGGAGCATTCTTTGGCACTGCCCTTCTTTGGGATTGGGATGTAGACTGATCTTCTCCAATCCTCTGGCCATTGCTGAGTTTTCCAAACTTGCTGGCATATTGAGTGTAGCACCTTAACAGCATCATCTTTTAAAATTTTAAATAGTTCAGCTGGAATATCATCACTTCCACTGGCCTTGTTGTTAGCAAGGCTTTCTAAGGCCCATTTGACTTCACTCTCCAGGATGTCTGGCTCAAGGTCAGCAACCACATTACCTGGGATGTATGAGACCTCCATATCTTTCTGGTATAATTCCTCTGTGTATTCTTGCCACCTCTTCTTGATGTCTTCTGCTTCTGTTAGGTCCTTTCCACTTTTGTCCTTAATTGTGGTAATCTTTGTACGAAATGTTCCTTTCATATCTCCAATTTTCTTGAACAAATCTCTGGTTTTTCCCATTCTGTTATTTTCCTCTATTTCTTTGCATTGCTCGTTTAGAAAGGCCCTCTTGTCTCTCCTTGCTATTCTTTGGAAATCTGCATTCAATTTCCTGTATCTTTCACGATCTCCCTCACATTTTGCTTGCCTTCTCTCCCCCGCTATTTGTAAGGCCTCATTGGACAGCCACTTTGCTTTCTTGCATTTCTTTTTCATTGGGATGGTTTTTGTTGCTGTCTCCTGTATAATGTTACGAGCCTCCATCCACAGTTCTTCAGGCACTCTATCCACCAAATCTAAATCCTTAAACCTGTTCTTCACTTCAACTGTGTATTCATAAGGAATTTGATTTAGATTGTATCTTACTGGCCCAGTGGTTTTTCCTACTTTCTTCAGTTTAAGCTGGAATTTTCCTATAAGAAGCTGATGATCTGAGCCACAGTCAGCTCCAGGTCTTGTTTTTACTGAGTGTATAGAGCTTCTCCATCTTTGGCTGCAGAGAATATAATCAATCTGATTTCGATGTTGCCCATCTGGTGATGTCCACGTGTAGAGTCGTCTCTTGTGTTGTTGGAAAAGAGTGTTTGTGATGACCAGCTTGTTCTCTTGACAGAACTCTATTAGCCTTTGCCCTGCTTCATTTTGAACTCCAAGGCCAAACTTGCCAGTTGTTCCTTTTATCTCTCGACTCCCTACTTTAGCATTCCAATCCCCTATAATGAGAAGAACATCTTTCTTTGGTGTCATTTCTATAAGGTGTTGTAAGTCTTCATAGAATTGATCAATTTCAGTTTCTTCAGCACTGGTAGTTGGCGCATAAACTTGGATTACTGTGATGTTAAAAGGTCTGCCTTGGATTCGTATCGAGATCATTCTATCATTTTTGAAATTGCATCCCAGTACAGCTTTCGCCACTCTTTTGTTGACTATGAGGGCCACTCCATTTCTTTTACGGGATTCCTGCCCACAGTAGTAGATATGATAGTCATCCGAACTGAATTCGCCCATTCCTGTCCATTTTAGTTCACTGATGCCTAGGATGTCAATGTTTATTCTTGCCATCTCATTTTTTACCACATCCAGCTTTCCGAGGTTCATGGTTCTTACATTCCAGGTTCCTATGCAATACTTTTCTTTACAGCATTGGACTTTCCTTTCGCTTCCAGGCATATCAGCAACTGAACGTCCTTTCGGCTTTGGCCCAACCGCTTCATCAGCTCTGGATCTACTTGTACTTGTCCTCCGCTCTTCCCCAGTAGCATGTTGGACGCCTTCCGACCTGAGGGGCTCATCTTCCAGCGTCATATCTTTTATATGCCTGTTGTCTTTGTCCATGGAGTTTTCTTGGCAGGGATACTGGAGTGGCTTGCCAGTTCCTGCTCCAGGTGGATCACGTTTGGTCCAAACTCTCCACTATGACCTGTCCATCTTGACCTGTCCATAGTTTCCCTGAGTAATTCAAGCCCCTTCGCCACGACAAGGCAGTGATCCATGAAGGGGGTCCAGCGCTTTACGGATGCCCTATTCCAAGAGCTCAAAGAGAGGAATAAGGTTTGAGAGGGATTAAGAGTATGAGTGCCCTTGCCTCAAGGGTGGAACTTTTAAAATGACATTAGCAAAGGAGATGCAAAGTAGAAAATGTTGTGTGTGTGTTTTTTTAAATCCTACTCAATTTCCTCTCTCACACAGTGCCCCTCCTATTTCTTTTTTTTTTTTCACCTAGGCAACACAAAAGTCCCACCCAACTTAATCCAGGGATGTGGAACCTGTGGTCCTCTAAATGTTGTTAGACTTCACCAGCCCCAGCCAGCATGGCCAATAGGCAGGGATAATGGGTTTTTAGTCTAGCAATATTTGGAGCACCACAGGCTCCCTAGCCTTGCTCCATCGAGGAGCGGAGATGGTTTAAACTTCTGCTCATTGAAAAATAAAATAAAATAAAATAAACTTCTGCTCATTGGAGCCCTTTTCAGCTACAGGTAGTTCTTAGCACAGTCCTACATGTGTCTGCTGAGAAGCAAGCCCCATTGATGCTTACTTCTGGGGAAATGCAATATATAATTTCAGCTTTTAGAATTTCCTAAAATAAAATATTGAACTCAATAGACATTAATTAAGTCATTATCTTTGAAAGAAAAATGCTGACCCTGAGAATGTGATAGTCGTATTGACATTTTTAGAGTGAAACAAATAACAGAAGAATTCCCATGTTGGAGCAGACAAAATACCACTACAGTGGTACCTCGGGTTAAGTACTTAATTCGTTCCAGAGGTCCGTTCTTAACCTGAAACTGTTCTTAACCTGAAGCACCACTTTAGCTAATGGGGCCTCCCGCTGCTGCTGCGCTGCCAGAGCACAATTTCTGTTCTTATCCTGAAGCAAAGTTATTAACCTGAAGCGTTGTTTCTGGGTTAGCGGAGTATGTAACCTGAAGCGTATGTAACCTGAAGCGTATGTAACCTGAGGTACCACTGTACTGTCCAATCCTATGCAAGTTTACTTAGAGAAGTCCCATTAAGCAGGAGCTCCCATGCTGGGCTTTCCTTGCAGCCAACTGTGCACACCTAGTTGTTGGAGAAGGAAGACCCAGCATTGGAAGTAGGTTGAAAGCGCAGCCCTGCTTCATTCACTGTGCAAATATACTCTGCACATAATGGCTCTGTGCACCCAGGGCTACAGCAACTGGTGGAGGTGGTAGGGATTGCTTTCACATGTTGAGCCTATATGGATTCAGTCCTAATTTCAATTAGGGGGAGAGTGCATCATTACACCACTGGGTGGCAGCATAATAACATGGACAGAAGCAAAGCAGCCTAGTTTCTTCAAGGGAAAAAAATCTTCAAAGGTAAAGTTAAATAGTTTCATTAGTTTTTGTTTAGGTGTTTTACAGCTTATTTTCAGGTGTATGGAAATCATTTCCCCCTGTTAGGTTTGAGTATCTCTGCTTCATCCAAGATACTAGAGGGGGGAAAACAGTTTAATTGGCTTCTGACCAGCCAGCCAGAGAGAACTTCTGCTTGTTTTTATATTTTAAAATTGTGAATCACTTTTTGGTGCCATAGTAGAAAGGTGATACTGTATATGAATGAAGCACAATGACTCTGTGTTGAATTACCCTCTGTAGTGCTTATCAAGACATGAAAATGAATTTGATCTTAGGTATACAGTAGTTTATATGTATGGCTAAACATTCAATCTGACATTTACATTCATTCACAGAGAAGCTGCTTCATTATTTAGCTGTCTGTAACTAGAATGCTGCCCATGTACGAGAGTCTCTCTTACAGAGTGTGGGGTCAGAATACTTCATTCTGTTTCCAAGCAGTGTCAGAGGACAGGTAGGGTGGCCAGCTGCTCCTGAGCCCTTGAGAAGAGGGAAACAGTTAATACAAGGGTGGAGAAATTAAAAGTAGAGGCACCTTACCATCCTTTGCATCTGGCCGGCCTTGGCACAGAGTCATAGCTGCATTCTTTTCCAGGGTGAGCTCTAATACATAATATATAACAATGTGGCTCTAATATATAATATATAATAATATATAATAATGGGGCTCTAATATATGATAATAATAATAATAATAATATTTATACCCTGCCCATTTGGGGTAGGAGGTGGAATTTTGGCTGGTGCAGCTGCTCCTGCTGAAATTGCTGCCTCTGCACAACTTCTAAATGCAGGAGATCCTTTGCCTCCTTTGCACCTTATCACCTTCCTCTGTCCTTTCTGACCCCCTTCCTCTGTGCATGGGTGGGCTGGAGTCTGCTAGGCCCCCTGAAGCAGATTAACAATTTAATGGTTGGCTGGCTCCTCCAGGCATTGCCCTGTAGTGTCTGGCTGTATTAAGCAGGGTGATTTCCCAGAAGGGAAGCCAGATCGCTCTGCTAATTACTAGCCATTCAGACTGGTGTAATTGACACATAGAAACTGGAGGACAAAGAAGAGGCCACGCTGTCAAAAAGTATGAACAGATTCACCAGGTCAAGCACGTCCTCCCATCCAACTCAGTATCCCATCTTGGTAGTAGGTGCCTAGACACTTCTTGGGATTAGTAACCACCCATTCCTCTGGGAAAGAAATTGCGTGCTTGATGCTTCTACAGCAATATATGATGGAAAAGGAGTAGGATGCAATGTGGTTGAGGGTCCCCCCAGACTGGTGAGGGCTGCATTTCTTTGTTTGCTTTTTGTATATTCTGCAACATGTCATTGATACAAGAATAGTGCATTGGTGGTAGATGTATAGTGGACTGTTCACACATCATGCTGCTTTATTAGCTGCTTCTCTATTGTTATCACAGCATTGCAACAAAAGTGGGACACCTTGCAACATTTGTGCTATAAAATGTTAAGGATTTCAGCAGGATGTTACGGGACACGCACTGGTTGGAAAAGAAGCAGTACGTCTGCCCCAGAACTCTGGCAAGCACAAACAGAATTGAAAGCAAGACAGTGTATAGCTGCTGCCTCAATACAAGTCATCATGAGTGCACAGTACAAAGGATGTCTGAAGGGGTCCTAAGTAGGTGCTCATGTGATTCCAGTGCCATACCTCTCCTTTATTGGAACAGTTATGTTGAAGAATGAAGGGTCTCCATTTAGTGAACACCCACTTTCTCCAGTGCATGCAGGCTCTTTTGCTGTGCCTGGAATGAGACCAGCCCAGGCTTTGAAGTCTGCATTACACAAGCTGCCCTGAAATAACACATATCATGGCACCAGCATTGTGAAAGTGCCCACCATACTGTACAAACAAACAAGTGAGAATGTCAAGATTTTGAATGCCCTTAGAGGCATTCTGACAGAATATTAGGAGGTGACTTGGGCACAACAGTCTGCCCATCTGTGATTCTCAGCAATGGCATTCAGAGGAAAATTGCTATGCTTTCTTCCAAAGAGAGAAACAACAAACTTAAAGTGCAATCTATCTATCTATCTATCTATCTATCTATCTATCTATCTATCTATCTACATGATACTACCCTTCACCAAAAGATCTCAGGGCGGTTCAGAATTTTACACACACACACACACACTGCTGTTTTTCCAGAAAATGGTGCCGGATACAGTTGGAGCCTTAAAATGTGCTGGGATGTTTGCATGATAGAAGGCGATCCATGGCTGCTTAGATGTCTTCCCACGGAAATTGCATCAATGAGATATTGCAACCATGTGCTAGCGCTGCAGTGCCTTGCCATGTGCCAGCTGGTTTCATCAGAGCATGAAGCCACAGAGTGCAGCAAGCAGAAAGCGATCCATTATGGGAAAGCTGCCAATTTAATGCTTTATATTCTTCCTGTGTTGGGAGGCACAGAATTATGCAGAAGTAAGAACGCCTCCTTCGCCTACCCTCCACTTGATGGCTCAATCTTGTTATTTAACTTGTCAAGGGAGTTGGCTTAGGGGTGATGAAAGGGGATAGCTGATTTGGTTCATTGATCTGAAATCCCCTGCTGGTCTAGATTCTAAACTAAATCAATTCCCCTGCAAGGGCAACGTTGATCATTCCCCAAAGGGCCCCCCAGTGTTGGAGGGTCATATCACTAGAACCATCGCAAAGAATCCAAAATGATGCAAAACAATGCTTATTGGAAAATATTCCAACAAGTTTCAAAGAAACCTCTTATGGTCCAAATAACCACCTTTATTCTATGTATGTACAAGGGGCAAATGTACGCCAGTGACTTTAAACACTATGCTTCCCTAATTATGAATAAAGCAGGGGTGAAATGCAATTTAATGCTCAAAAAGAAGATGTGAGTCAGGGGAGTGTAACACTTCCCCAGCCACTGTTCCCCCTGCCAGTCACTTTTCTCCTATTTAGGTTCACTTCTAGTATTCAAGTACAGGTGGAATAAAACTTACTTTGGGGCACAGACTGCAGGGGCAGAGCAGGGTGGGGCAGGGAGAGGAAAGCAGTGGAGATGTCAGCCACCTTCACCTCCGTCTTCTTTACAGCACACCTGACTGGGACAGATCAAGCCACCTTGCATCCAACCTCTGGAAGAAAGTCGGGATATCAATGTAATAATAAAGGAAAGAAAGACCAGAGCGGAGGGAGAGCGCGCAGCGGAGAAGCGCGGAAAAGCGAGGACTGGAGGCTAAACGGGATGTTCAGCTTTCAAACCATTCTGCCTACCAGTGTGATTTATTAGTATGGCTCCCCACGCGGGGAAATAAGGCAGCAGCGTCATGATGCGCTTATCCGAGGTGCATTACGGTAGCCGGGCTTGTAGCAGTTTGTTTCTCTGCATTGTGCTTTCCTATCCCTGCTCAGGCAGGTGGGAGAGGCTGGAGCAGCAGCAGGAGCAGCAGCAGCAGCCGCGTGGGACGTCACTGGGTGACCTGCCTTTGCCGGACGGCCCCGCGCGGGAGGAGACTCTAAAGGGACGAGGGATCTCTTTTGTCCCTCGGGGCTGCCTGGGGAAAATACAGCTTCGCAGCTCCGGCAGCAGCCCTTTCCCCGCTCTCCCGCTGCTGTTGCGTGGGGCGGCAACTTTTGCAGGGAGCCCCCTGTCAACTCATGCCAGGAGTGGGTGTCCGCCTCTCCAGAACGTCCTGGAAGGAGAAAGCAAGGGCGGCCGCTGCCCTCCGCCTCTCCTAGAGAAGGCGGGAGCGAAGCAAAGGGGGTTTCATAACTGGCCAAATCCCAGATGGGGAGTAGTGATAAAAGAGAGATCGGAAAGTGGGGAGAGTTGGGAGCCGAGAGGTTTGCAGAGTGAGGCCCACCCCGGATCCTTGGGGCGGAAGGCTTTGCTGCCTGCTGAACCACCCCAGCCCCGCCCCAGATCTTTGGGGTGCGCTAGGGTGCAGGCCAAGGCGCTGGCTGCCAATTTCTTGATTAAGCAGCGAGGCGCGTTGCTACTTGCGAGCGCATATAGAGCCCGCCCGCTTTGACTTTGGGAAGGAGTTGGGGAGGGGGGGTCCTTTGCCTCCTACTGTTCCAGGCAGGGCCCCTTTCCCCAATCTGAAGGGCATGGAGGTTCCGGGGAGTTGCGCCGAGCTCCCGCTGCCCCACGACCTGAAGGATCTGGAGAGCAAAGTAGGGCAGAAGCCCCCCGACGGGCTGCTCCGCTGGCTAAGGGAGGATCCCGCCGCTCATCTGCTCCGGAGCAGCCCCAGCCGGGGTCTGCGCCACGGCCTGGGAGAGAAGATCAAGGCGCTGAAGCTGGAGCTGGTGAGTTCTGCTGCCCCCATTTCTGGGGTTACCTGTGGGGTGAAAGGGAAAACGACGGAGCTAGAAGCACGCCCTCCCTGCTCCCATGGAACAGGGTAACGATTCATTCCCTTCCTAACAGCTCAGTGGTATATATAAAAAAGCCTTCCCATGAACTCAGACCATTGGTCCTTCCAGCCCTGCATGCCTGCTCTGATTGGCAGAGGTCTCCTCCCAGCTCTGGCAGAGATCCTTTTGCTGGGAGATCCCGGGAACTTCTAAACGCATGCTGTACCCACTGGGCTACATGGCCTTTCGGGGGTGGGTGGATAGTGCCTCCCCATCCTCACTGCTAGGATTTGCCATCATCCACTTCTTCCTACAGTCCTTCTTTCCTGTGCAAGAGAAGTGCTGGGCAACTCTTTCCAAGTTCTGCCTCTGCTGTGCCTTCCAGTGTGGGATTGAGAATCTGCGTTTTTTAAACCCAAAATGTTTGGAGACGATAAGCGTGCATCATTTCTTTGCTGGGGAGGGAGGTCCATTTAACCAGAGGCTCTGCATAGATCTGTTACTTTACATTTCCATCACATTAATGAAAGCTAACTGCACCCCAACCATTTATACGTGCATCTTTTCAGTCCAATTCATATATCTGATTATTAGAATCATAGGAAGGGGCCTCAGAGGTCATCCAGCTCAACCCTCTAGTGATGCAGGAACTCCAGCATCTGTGATAAGTGGCTGCTTCCACTTGAACCTCAGGTCACAGCAAACCAGTTCTAATGCACACAAACCATTATTTTGCCTGTAGTAAGCGACTCTGCTGTTTCCCTTGCTATGTTCCCTTGCTGGCTCCTGGCGTGAGAGAGTGGCTGTGGGATTGTGGCCCTCCAGATGTTGTTGGTCTACAACTCCTATAATCCCCAACCACTGGCCATGCTGGTTGGGAGTGATGAGGTTTGAGCAACAACAACTGGAGTGATTGCCTGCATTTCAGATGCTGGAGGCAGGAAGGCCTTTCAAGTCCCAAGTCCCCGTTTCACAGACCAACTGAGGGTCTTGGGACCCATGGTGTCAATTCAGTCAGTGTTTCCGTGGAAATTTGATTTCAGTGGAAACCTGGACTGATTAAGCACATACTCTTTCTATAATGTCTGTCTTTGAGATAGTGGCTAGAATGGGATATTTGTTGATGGACTGATGCTGAAGAGCTAAGGATACACAGAGTAAGTAAAGCACCATTGGATGCAGTGGGACATACTCCCAAGTAAGCATGTGTAGGATTGCAGTTTGCACTATATACATATACACATATACAGACACATGCTATATAAATATAATGTGTGTGTAGAGGCTGGCAAAGTGTTGCTAAGATTGTGAACTATGAACAGAGATGCTCATGGCTCAAATCTCATATCAGTCATGGTCTTACTAAGGTCACTCAATCTTACCCTCAGCCTCTCTTCTGCAATTGAGGATCCTAACAGTGGCCTACCTTACAGGAATGTTTTAAGAATTGCTAAAAAATAATGACTATGAAATGCTTCAAACACTTTAAATGCACAGTACAAATGCTAAATATTGTTGTCTGCAAACTTTTGATGCAATCCAATATACATGCCTACTCAGAAGTAAGTCTCCTTGTCTTCAATGGAGCTTACTTCCAGGTGAGTTCAAAAACAATTGAACCCAAACCACTGCCGGGAGCCTTTTCCAACTTGCCTGTTAACGTGACAAAAATGCAATAAACAGCAGGAATATCAATCTAATCCATGGATATTGCTGATGAAATTATTCTGAGCCTTTTATTATCTTCCACCTGGATCTTGGCATGCAAGTGATATTTTCCCAGACATCAGCATAAAAAATAGAACAATAAGAAATGTGGTTTATTGTTAGATTGTTTCCTCAGGGAGAAAATAGTATACAAGGGTAAAGCCTCTTGTCCTCCACAGATTGGCTGGCTCTTTGCCTAAGGGATACATCTGCTCAATAGCATGAGAAAGATGCTCTTGAGGTCTCTGAACTAGTAGAAAGACTGCGGGGAGGAGGTTGAAGGCGGCATTCAGCTTCATTTATCATCCATGCAGTTTCAAATGCTGAGGTTTTTTTTTATTTGCAAGGATGCTGAGAAATGGGGGAAGAAAACAGTTGGGATGCATTAGCTCAGAGCCAGTGCTAACTTCAGAGACTGATTTCCAAATATGGCGAGTCACACTGTCTTGGGCACACCCTTCCATATGAATGCAAATAAAATAAAATAAAATATCAGTGTAGACTGCCTGTATCCATTTGCAATACCTAGATGTTTCTTAGTGGAATGAGCAGTGGGTCTGGCAAGCTACTTGCCCCAAAGGGCAATTACCAACCCCAGGAATGCAAGAGGGTAATGGTAAAGGTAAAGGGACCCCTGACTGTTAGGTCCAGTCACGAACGACTTTGGGGTTGCGGCGCTCATTTCGCTCTATAGGCCGAGGGAGCCGGCGTACAGCTTCCGGGTCATGTGGCCAGCATGACTAAGCCACTTCTGGCGAACCAGAGCAGTGCACGGAAATGCCGTTTACCTTCCCGCCAGAGTGGTATCTATTTATCTACTTGCACTTTGACATGCTTTCGAACTGCTAGGTTGGTAGGAGCAGGGACCGAGCAACGGGAGCTCACTCTGTCACGGGGATTCAAACCGCCGACCTTCTGATCGGCAAGCCCTAGGCTCTGTGGTTTAGACCACAGTGCCGTCCTCAAGTGGTGAGTGGAGATGAGCAGTGGGTCTGGCAAGCTACTTGCCCCAAAGGGCAATTACTAACCCCAGGAATTCGAGAGGGTAGCTAGCAGTAATTGCAGTAGTGATTTCTGCAAAGATTTGCGGATGTCCCAGTTTCACTATCCTCAAACTGTGATGGAATTAGAGGATGACAGTTACCTGTGGCCACTTAGTGAGTTATAGCTGAGATATAAATTGCACTGGGAACTTCTTGCCTCATCAAAATTCCTGCTCTTCGCCCTTAAGTTAAACCAGTTGCTGTATTGGATCAAGTCTTTTTGAAACTAGTGAGATATTTTCTATTTAGACTGAAGTCAGGGGTTTGTTGCACATATGCTGATGAGGCTAAATTTTTCATTCATTCATTCATTCATTCATTCATTCATTCATTCATTCATTCATTTTATTAAATTTGTATACCACTCTTCATCCACAGATCTCAGGGCGAGTCACAACACAAAAATACAACATGGAAAGCACAAAATACATAATAAGTAGGAACCAAAGCAAACCGATAATCTCCCTTCCCTCAACACATTTAAAAGGGCATTGGATACTAATCAGCCAAAGGTCTGTTTAAGAGGAACATTTATTTATTTTTTGCCTAGTGCCTAAAGGTGTATACAGTAATGAAGTCTCCAGCCAAACCTCCCTGGGGAAAGCATTCCACAAACAGGGAGCCACTGCAGAAAAGGCCCGTTCTCATGTTGCCATCCTCCAGATCTCACATAGAGGAGGCACACGAAGAAGAGCCTCAGATGATGATCGCAGGGTCTGGTCAGTTCATATGGGCAGAGGCAGTTCTTGTGGTCCTGAGCCATTTAAGGCTTTATAGGTCAAAACCAGCACTTTGAATTGGGCTCAGAAACTAATTGGCAGCCAGTGCAGCTGGATTCTAATAGTACTTTGCACAACTGATTTCTCAATTTGGTTACAATCCTAAAAGACAGAGGGACCTATTTATGCTGATTTTACTAGCAGCAAGCACAAAGAGGAAGTTTGTGTCTGTTCTTAATCCCTGGGAAAGTTGGGATTTGGATCAAACCAGAAAATGTGCTGCTTGATCCCCATTAATCACTAATTAATATTAATACCAAGTGCCTTTGGGGCGAACACTGTGCCACTGCAGCAGCACTTGAGAGATATCAAGCAGGGAGGAATGAAATCCCAGAATCTTTTTTTTTTTAAACCAACCAATTCTTTGTACTACTCAACATTATTTGCAAATCATGGCCCATTTTGCTAAAGCTCTCCTTAGCATCTTGCTTTTGAACAGATAAGAAGGCAGGTATGGTACTTGTCAGTGTAAGAGAGCAGAGGAACTTGGCATGCCCATAAATATGACAGCTGGGAGGCCTTGCTGCACAGAACTCAGAATCACCAGGCTGTCTCAATTTCTGTATTCTTCCTTTCTTTCTCAGACTAAGGTTAAGTGTAAACAGTTACAATGTGTTGCTTTAGATCTTGAGTATTCAATGTACTTCATGTTGTCTGCCTCAGTAATCCTTAGAGCAGAGGTGGGGAACCTGTGTCCTCCAGATGTGGCTGGACTCCAACTGCCATCAGCCGTAACTGTAGTCCAGCAATATTTGGAAGGCCACAGGTTTCCCTCCCCTGCCTTACAGGAATGTAGTACGGTGTGTCCTACATTGAAATGTGAGGCTCAAAGCCAACTTGTAAGTTCATGGTTGTGCAGAGATTTGAATCACACACACCCTACAGGCAGGAATTGGAAATGACCATAAGGGACAATGGCTGGTGGGTCTTTGAGTGGAGGAATAATAATAATAATAATAATAATAATAATAATAATAATAATAATAATAATAATATACTGGTGGAGGGGGGTTAGCCTCTTCCTTTTTGCTGTTGTCCAGGTTTAATAGATGGGGGGTGGGGGTAGACAGGTGCTTGTTTTTAGGACAAAAAAAATGTCCTACATAACATGGTTCTGCATGTTTGGTGCCAGTGTGGTGTAGTGGTTAGAGTGCAGGACCTGTGAGACCAGGGTTCAAATCCCCACTCAGCCTAATTTGTGTGTGTGTTTGTGTGTATATGAGAGAAAGCGGGAGAAGGGAATAATGTGTGAAGCACATGTTTGCACATGAGGCTCCTTATCTGTCTTTGGATATGTGGGTGGAAGCTTGCTCAGGGCAATGGTATCCCCACCCATGTTGTGCTTGCCATGCAAATATGTTACACAGATGTACCCAAATGTGGACTAATGCAGTTCTTAGAGAGTGGGTGGGAGTTTGTCATCTGTACGTGACTGCTACAAGAAGCTGCAGGTCCCAATGGTTTTAGCAAATTTCAAGGAGCCACTTCATGCTCGGTGGCTGGTTGTTAAAACTTGCTTTTCGTACAGCCCTGGCTCCACCACTATCAGAGAACTTAACTGCAATCTTTCAGCCCAGACCTTACTCTGTTTATTCAAAAGTAAGTCACTTAACAACAAGGTATTTAGAATACTGGCCTTAGTGCCCTGAATTCTGTACTTGCTGCAATGCCTAGCATCCTTAATCCTGCAATGTCTCATTGTACCCAGAAGGCACGTGAGGCCACCTCCTTGCTGAAATGAAACAGGTTTGGGTCTGGTCCGTGCCTAGATGGGTGACTAGCTGGGAATCGCATGTCTGCCTGCTTGAGTTCTAGATGAAAGATAGATGTGATGTGAATGGAAACAAATAAGTTTAAGAAACACGCTGTGAACTTATACTTCGACTGATCATTTACCTGGCAGTCGTTAAGAGGCAGGTTTTTTTTTTTTTAGTAATATCCCACTGAAATCAGTTGTGGCCTTAAACACCCTACACTAAAAATAAGCGAGTGTTTTTGTTTTGTTTTGTGAATTGGTTTGACACAATCCTAGAAAGGGACTTCAAAGAACTCAGCCGCTGCACAGTTAATTCTTACACATTTTACCATCCCTGGGCATAGAAGATATACCATGGAGATATGTTGCTAGCTCCTAGCACATTAGGGTAGCCAATGTGGTGCCCTCCAGATCTTAGTGGACTCCAGTTCCCATCATCCCTGACCCTGACGGTTGTCCATCCAGGCTGGGACTGATGGGAAGTGTAGCCTAAGAACAACTGAAGGGCTCCAGGTTGATGAAGGCTGCCCTGTGGGAACATTAGCACAGAAGTTTTTATAAGGTGCAGGGGGACATATCCAGAATATCCCTGCGGTCCACATGCAGTGGGTATTTAGACTGTTCCCCTGACAATCTGCACCACAGTCAGAGCCATTTTTATTTAAGTGTGCAGCCCAGAGATGTAGGCCCTACTGCCACTGTATTTTCTTTAAACCTATAGCAATTTAGGTCTTAACATGTTTTAAAAGATACAATGGAAGCAGAGACTCTGGAAAACAATTCAGAAGCCTATGCTCACTGTCTGCATCCATCCAATTTCAGACAGAACACATTCATTCCACCCACTGGGAATTGCCACTACAAAGCCGTCACATCTCTTTAAAGAACAGCTGCTGTTCTGTTTATTTGCCTTTATTCAAAAATAGAACTATACATTTGTGCAATAGGATCCATGTCCTGCAGGCCTGCCATTTGTTCTCTGGTCTTTTCCTGGTTTTTAAAAAGCACTTCCTGGACAAGTATTTCCTTAGTCACAGTTCCTCCGTCTGTTCATTCAGACTTCCCCTTTCCAAGACCAGCTGCAATGGAAGTGCAAACCTGCTGGTATGTAATTTTTTTTTTTTTTTTGCCACCTCAAGCCCTTGTAAAATGGCTTGAAACCTGTAACCCAAAACTAGTTATGGGGTATTATCAAAGGAAAAGTGGACATGATTAACGCTTCGCCATTCCCTGTTAAGTGCCCAACTGACTGCCCTGGCCAACTCTGCCCTCCAAAAACGGAGGATTTCTTTCGTGTTTGAGCTCATGAGCAGAAACTGAGAGAATATACAGGTATCTACATCTGTTCAAGTCATCTGTACCTGAAACAGATCTGGCCTAGGTCTAATACTAATTATTCGATTTTTGTTATCAGTTAGTTAGTTAGATTTCTTTTCTTTTTTTTAGAAGAAAAGGGGAGTTTCGATGTTTATACATACATTTCAGAGCAGCTCTTCATGTTGGAGTTGCTGCAGGAAACACAAATATCACACTGGTGCTTCTTGTAGTAAGTATGTACATTTCGAATGCTATGCACCCTGATTGGATTAGATGTCTGTACACAAAGATGCAGGTCAACATCATACCCACACTTTTGACATCCGCCGTGGGAAGCACTAGTGTAATGCTGGTGTTTCCTGCAGAAATCATAATGTGTCAAGCTGCCCTTGGTTGATGGCTTTCATGCTTTCTGTGGGTTGGTCTTCATTGGCCTTTGGTGGTGCACTTGGTCTTTAGGTGAAGACAGGACTGCTGTTTGTTTTCAGATTTCGCTATGTGCTGTTGGAACTGTTTCTCCTCTGTCCATGGTGCTCACATGCCTCATCAGCTAGTTCAATGGCATCTTGTCCAGCTGGAATCATTTCCCAATACTACTGCCTTTGAATCTAGCCTAATAAATCAAAACTTCTCTAAACAAATCATTTGCTAGCTTTTCAAGACCCTTGCCTCTCTTCCGAGTTTTGTGGCAGCATCGTGGAGTTTTGTGCTGGCTGCATTCATGAGCAAAAGCTGTGTACAACTGGGAGAACTTTGACGGAACTCAGCTTCTCCTTGTGAAACCTGGGGACTGAAACTGATTCATAAACTGTGTTTTTTAAATAGAAGAATGCTGGATTATGCTTTTTGTTAGGAGCTGTTTGCCACAGGCTTATATACAAAGGCCTCTGATCTTCACCATGCCACTGCATTGGGAGGGGAGAAGGTCTGAGGTAGCTTGTGAAAATGAGGTAGCTACAGGAAAAAATGGTTTCTATGGAAAAACCCAACCACAAAACCAGGAAAGATGTAATGGCTGTTTTGTTTTTTGTTCTTTTAAGGGGGGGGGGGAAATCTAGGTAGCTTAAGTGAAATTTATTGCAGGCCCAACAGGTTTCTTTGGGAAATCATCTTCCTGAGGAGCAGTAAATTCTCATGTGATACATGGGGCATTCTGGTGAGACCTCTGTTTTCACTGCATTTCATTTCAGCCACCTGGTGTTTTTTCCTCATTTTCATTGTTGTTGCCTGCCACATGGAGCACAGGAGAAGCTCCTGGCCCAACTGAGAGAAGTCCAGTGCCAAGAACCACCCCTTGCTAGTTGGCATTGTTACTGTATTTATTTATATTTGCATCATCAGAACACTTTGGTGGTTCTTCATGGAAGCAGGGCTGTTGTACTGAGTGGCCAAGGGGAAGGGCGAAAGCATGCAGAATGCCACAATTTCAGTTCCCAGTACCTCCACTTAGGATCATGTTAGGAGAAACTCCTTCCTGAATCTCTGGAGTCACCACCAGTCATTGCAGACAAGACTGAGCAAGATCCCCATGTTCCTGGGCTATACATATATGAAGTATCTCCAGTTCACCTTCCAGAAGGTCCTCCATTTCATATCTCCTGCAGCTAATAGTTTTGTACTGCATTTTCTTTCCTATCCCACAGGCCTACCTGAGAGCGATAGACATCAAGATCCTACACCAGCTTGTAGCAGTGCACGAGGGCATAGAGGCGGTGAAGTGGCTCCTGGAGGAGAAAGGGATGCTGACCAGCCGCTGCAGCAGCCTCACCAGCAGCCAGTACAGCCTGGTGGAGAGTCAGGAGACATCCCGGCGGGGCAGCTGGAACAGCCTTCAAGACCCCAATGATAAGTTGGACAGCATCTCCATTGGCAGCTATTTGGACACACTTGCTGATGATATGGACGAGTATGGGCAAAGCTCTTCCATGGAACCCATAATGTCCTCCACCCCGGGCAGGCCACTGGCCAGAGCCGAGCTGGAAAGATCCAAGACTGATCTAGATAGGGCTTTTCCTGCCAAGGGTGAGAAAGAGCCAGAGAAAAGCAAAACATGCCTTGAGAGGGTCCCCGTTAAAAGCCAGAGTTCAAGTGAGCCAAACAGAACTGCTGGGCAGTCACCACCAATGGCCAATGGGATTTTCGGCAGAAATGTCCCAGGGCTGGAGCAAAGCACCGAGGTTAAGTTTCCTGTGGCAGCTGCTGAGCAGTTGAGCAGCCCAGTAGCAAAGGCCTTGAGGAGCAGCAAAGTTGACTTGGAGAACTGCAAGTTGAATAGCAGGAGGCACTTGGAGTATGATGCCCATTGGCAGTGGGTTCAGTCTCAAGACGATGTGACGTTCTTGTAGCACCCCAGACTTGCTGCCTGGGCTAGCAGGTTATGGGCTCAGGGCCTTGTGCAGCTACAATAGTTTGCACTTTGGATTGGACCATCTGTTTTCCTTGCCAAAATGGTTGCTTCTGTTTGCTGCATTTGCTGGTGGACACAACATAGAGTTGCATGGTTCTTCCTTGTCATCAACCCCCTCTAAGAACAGGTCTTGGGTTGAGTGATACCTGTTGAAGGGGCTCTTGGCCTTCCATCATGGCATCCTTCAATCTTGTGCAATAATGTTTCTAGTCTCTGAGAGAGTTGTCATGTGTGGCACATCACTGCTTCCACGCATCCATGAGGTTTGGAGACACATCTTCATCTTAAGAGCAACGAGGCGCACATACCTTGATGCAACCCACGTGGCTTTCCTTGGGAGAACTCTGCCCCCTATTCTTCCTGTTCATGTTAACGGAGAGTTGTTCATGGGTTTCAGATGGGAAGCAGAGTCACGCCTTTGACACCACTTCCCCATCTCATCTGTTTCATTATTATGCGCTTTGATGGGGAGATTATCCCTCCTTTGCTCAATAGTTCAGCAAAGTCCCAGGTTTAAGAAAGGAATGGGGAAAACAAATTCCAGTTTGCTTGCAGCACTCACCATGATGAGCATTCCTCTCTGCTCTTCCTTGCCTCCACCTGAGCTGGAGCAGAGGAAAATCGGTGAGGAGTTTGGGGGGGGGGCAGTAACCATTCCTACAGTCCTGGTTTGCATCAAAGGCACTTTGAGAAGGGCTAGAGCAGGAATGGGGACACTCAGACTCAGGGGACAAGCGCAGCCCTCCAGACTTCTCTGTCTGGCCTGTAGGGATCCCCTACAAGCTGCTTTCCCCCAGCTACACTCCTCTGTGGCCACAGCCCTCACCAGTCCTACTTTGCATCTTCCTTGGGTGTTTTTGTCTGGACGGAATGTGTCCTTGAACTCTGAAAATGCTTCTTGGTTGCTTGGATGGAGGATAGAGGTGTGTGTGTTTGTGCCTACTCTGTACAATGGTAACATTTACATTTATTGTTCTGCCTACTTCTAACCCTGGCTCTTCCCTCCACTGAGATGTGGCCCCCAGAAGTTTGTCTAGAAGTGCCTCTGTTGCACTGAAGGTGTTCCAAGTGTAGCATGTCTCTGGGGATTATTTCCCTATCCCCAGTTTCACGCTTTGAGGGAGTCCAAGTACCATGGAGGTGCACAAACAAGCCCCAGATCTCTTTCCAAGCTTGAATTGGGGATGGGGACGGGGGGCAGGAATCATGCTTGGCTGTGCACGGCTTTTCCAAAGTGTCTCATGTGCCCCTGTTGCTAAAACATGATGTCGGAGACAGGACACTGCCTCTCTCTGGTGTTCACACATTTTACAAGGCCAGCCTGGTACCCTTCAGATGTTTCTGAACTATAGCACCCATCATCCCTGACCCTTGCTACATGCTGGCTTGAGCAAACAGGGTTGTTGCTGTGGAAACATTTGAAGGGCACCAGATTGGGGAAAGCTGATCAATGAAAATCCTGGGGAGAAGAACTGAGGGTGTGCTCAAATGTCCAGGAGCCAGCATATTTTCTGGTGTCAGCTCCGCAGAGGGACACAGACGCAGACAGATATACTTTTGTCACTATCTTCAGGCTGATAGGCAGGGACCTGCGTTTTCCCCCAACCCTATGTGCTTTGATTCTGGTGTGGATTCAAAGAAGTTGACTAGCTTTTCTCCCATACAGTTTACCCTGTAGTAAGAGGGAGATGGAATTACCTGATGTTGTGGGGATGTGATAAAGCCAACTTTTGACTCCTGCTAAAGCAAAAATCTAATCCTCCTCTTTTTTTTAGAAAGGGAATAAAGGAGCAGGCTGAAGTAGTTCCGGCTTTGTTTAAATTAATGGTACCTTTAACCCGCTTTGGGCTAAGACTGAAACAGGACCAATTTTGGACTGTTTCTGATGCAAATCCTCCAGTCTCTTCCCTGTAAGGTTTGACAATTCATTTGCTATTCCCTCCTCCCCGCTGCACCATGCCCCACATTGCTGCAATTTTTGACCTTCCAGCATTGTAGACAATGTCAAATTCATAAAAGCGGGGTGAACAGGTGCTGTCAGTAATGCCAGATATCTGTCAGCCTTACATAATTTTGCCTTGCTTCTGTTGAGCCACTGTGCACATTCATCCTGCAAGTTTCAAAACCATTTGTTCACAGCACAGCATGCTACATTCTGAATCCTCACAATATTTCCTTTGAAATCCTTTAAAACATGGTTTTGTATTTGAGGAGCATCCATCTTCTTCCTAGATTTTCTTTCAGAACTTTGCGTGCCAAAATGACATCGGCCAATCTGGTCTTACCATCTTTTCTGTGAAGGCTCACTTTAAATTTTCCGTGTCTGTTATGCTCATCATTCTTAAAGGCGCCAGTTCCTCAGCTGCAATACATCGTCCAGCACTCAGTTATGCATGCCGTGTGATGAAGGTAGATGTGTCCAGCATATGACAGAGTTCATTGTGCGTTTGAATTCTGGTTTTGACAACAGAGTCACAACGGTCCTCTCCTGAAGGTTTGAATGTGATTCTAAGGAGGAAAACAAACAAACAAACACACACACACACACAACACCACAAAGTGTTGCATCAACAACCTTAAGGACTTGTTCTTTTCTCAGGCTGCTGCGAAGACACACAAATTTCACATCTAATGTGCAAAGGGTGAAATTACACAGAACCCTTAATTGTGTAACAGCAATTGACACATATTTTTTTTAAGATTTGACTTTGAATGATGGGGAGGAGGACTTTAATCCTTTTCTCCTATGTCATCACCCTGATATTATTCCTTCCCAAATGGCTACTTTTGGGGGTGGGGAGCAAAATTTAGAGAGGAAGGCATTTTTCATTCAAACTGTGACATGGGGCTGACAAAGGGTTAGCCCCTTCCCCACATGCTTGAGTCCAATCCTGATTGCAGCGCTGGGTGTGTGTGTGTGCAATTTAAACAGCATGTTTAAAGACAAACTACATGCATTTTAAGAACAAGACATATTTATTTCAATCATGTAATTGATGGTGGCCAATCTAATTTGACCCCCGATGCCTCTCCCTGTGGGTTGGTACAAACTATGTGGTCTTAAAAACCTGAAGAATCCAAACTCAGAAATGAGAGCAGCAGCAGCAGCAGTGGTTGCCCTCTGTGAAGAGACCTATATTGCTTCATCTGTCAGATATATCAGTGTTTTTCAACCACTGTTCCATGGCACACTAGTGTGCTGTGAGATGTTGCCTGGTGTGCCGTGGGAAAAATGGAAAAATTCAAGAGAATTACTTTATATATAGTCAATATAGGCACAGAGTTAAATGTTTTAACATTTTCTAATGGTGGTGTGCCTCGTGATTTTTTCCATGAAACAAGTGTGCCTTTGCCCAAAAAAGGTTGAAAAACACTGAGATATATCCACCCTTAAAGCTTTTTGTATGCATGTCAGTATACCAACACCTTGGCTTGAAAGGACAAAAAACCAGCTTGCAGCAGTAGTGTGGGTCAGTGAATGACGTGAAGATTATGAATAGATTCCACAAGCAATGTTGTCTAATGCCTCTGCCCATGTTTCCAACTCCAAGAACAATAAAATCTTTTATGCTTCTTTCCCCAAGTTTCAACAATGGGTTGCTTGGAAATCAGGAATTGTTTTGGTTTGTTTAATTTGCTGCCATATTCATTTTACAATGGTGACACAACAACAAATACTGTGCTACAAACAACCAGTATTCCAATGAATACTGGACTCACCAGTTCACTGGACTCACCACTTCCGTTATGTGATATGCACCTTGTTCTTTGTTCCACCTTTATCAGGCCATGTTGGTTAAACTTATAGGCAGCCTATGGCCAATTTCAGCTGTCACTTGAAATCAGAGCCCAGTATAAAGTCTACATCACGATTCATATCAGCAAACTTTGACTTCAGAGCCTGAAAATGACATTTTGAAAACAAATCTGTACATATTTGATTTCATCCGAATAAATGTGCAATCAAAATCAGTGCACACAAATGTGGCAGATTAGCATTTGCTTTCAAAGCAACTTAAGAACAAACAGATGCTTCCAATGTGAACCCTTCACATTTGGGATGAGTTTGCTTAAAATATATAGTTTACTCCTACTTGCTGCAAAACTTGGACAATATTCCCAGAAATTGAGAATTAGAAAACTGAGTGGGAACAATGTTCATCTGGTCGAACTTCCTGCCCAGAGATGGGACAGCCCACCCAGCTGCTTCAACATACCCAATCCAGATCACAGAATGTCCCAAGCAGGTGCACGGCTGGGAAAAACCAAACCCTGCACAGGAAATGGCCTCAAATGATTCAAACCAGAGAACAAAGCCATATGCTGCAGAATAAGGCAAATAAAGAAATCCAGGTTCTCTAGGCAATATGACCAGAAGGAAGCTTCTCTCCAAATTGTTAGAATGCAGAGTAAATTGCCTTGAATCACAATGTATTGTTCATCTGGATACAGCACACATCACTAGGTGGAGTTTAGGGATGTTGACCCTCTTTGAAATATTTTCATTCCCATAACAAAATTGATGGGATTTTCCAGTAGGAGAATTCATTTTGCTCTTTGCAGACAGAAAAGCATTTAATAACTCATGAAGTTTTCTCTTGCATAGCCGGGAAAGATGGCCTCTTGAGGTTGATTTTTCTTAAAACCACAATTGTGCACGAGAAAAAACAAATCCCAGTGCATTCCAGTGGATAATGCAAATCATATTATCAAACAAAATTTTCCAGTCTTCCCTTCGGTGATGTCTCCTTGCTTTCTTATATAGACGCAATCACTTGCAGATGGAGCCCAGCATATTAAATTTTGTTGAATTAGCTGAGATTTCCACTTCCTTTTGGATGCAAAGACAACTACTCCATAAAATGTAAAGTAAACTCTGAATTGCTAATGTATTTAATTGTGTTTTCACCCCTCCCTAATTCAGTTCCCACCAACTCTGAGCTGTGTGCCTTCGGCTCCTCAATTTACCAGTGAGGAGTCCAGCACAGTAAGGAGCAATATTTCTACAGCATCAGGGGAGCTGTCCAGCCATTGAGTCAGAGATAGACCACAAGACTAGGAACGGGGCAGGAGACAGTGTTGTACTAGCAACATACAGACAGCAAGGCAGAGAGAGGTTTTATAGCTGTGCCTGTTGCACCACCCCTTTCTCGAGCATCAATAGGAGCCTGATTCAGAGTACCCTTTTGGGTTCTCTCTTCCAAGCAGGGATCGGAGATGGAAGGCTTTATTTGTTTATTTTTATTAAATTTGTATTCCACCCTTCCAACAAATGGAGCTCAAGGTAGCTAACAGCAACCAAGCAAATACAGTAACATATAATGAAATACAATAAAACAGCAACAAAATACAAAGTTAAAAGCAAGACAGGCAAAAATAAAAACAACCAGTTGCCTCATATATACAGGTCAGTTTATGGGCCAAAGTCTTGCCCTTGTATGGAGAACTTGGAGAAATGTAATAATTTTAAAGAGACAGTCTGAGTGCTCTGAGATCTCAGGAGCAACAAGGCATCCCTAAAGTTAGAGAGCCACTCAGTTTGGTGTGCAGGGCACATCAGAGGATACCCACCCTGCTGAATCTCTCTGAATCACAGAATTGTAGAGCTGAAAGCGACCCTAAGGACCATCTAGTCCAACCCCTGCATTGCAGGAATATGTAGCTGTCACATACATATGTGTCTGATTTGGCTCAGGATTCCTCCTAAACAAATGCACACCCCTAGTAAGTAACCATAAGGAGACTATAGCAACTGACCACATACTCCAGATCATTCATATGCTCCTAGCATGTGCACTATAATAACAAGGGCTGACCAGAAAAAGAAATGCCTTCAAGGTGCTTGGTGGAGATTCACATTAACCATAGGCAAGGGCATTCCTTGGATGTGTAGCCTCGTGGAATGTATTCTTCAAAAGCATAATATCCATTCAAGCAGTCAATTCCTCGCTCTATTTTTTCCTGTTTGGGGGGGCCTTGCTTCACTATCTTTGGAGCTAAAAATAATTCCGCCCACATATCCTTGGGGAGCTGAAATGTATTCATGGTTAAATGAACACTGAGGTAGCCTCAGATGTTTTTCTATACAGAACAAGGCAGGATATTCCTCCCAGAGCCCTGTTCCTAAACAGCTGGAGCCTCAGAGTAGAGGGAAACGTTCTCAGGGCCTAGCTGGGGGAGCAAGATGCAATGTTTTTCTTTATTTTTGGAGATTTAATAAAAATATATTTTTTTAATAATAAAAAAGAGGCAGTGCTGCTTGTGGGCCTATGGCTGTCAGTTACATTACTGATGCGGACAAATAGGCTAAATTACTGCTGCGGCTGGACATGGGACCATGGATATTGGGATGACTGGGAGACCACATGGAGAGAAACAGTCCAGTTTCCTGAAAACAATGGCAAAGTTCAGGAGCATTGCTAGAATGGGAAGAATTCCTGCCTGAAACCCTAAAGAGCTGCTGTCAACCAGTGTTGACAATACTGAGTTGGATGGGCCAATGGTTTGACTTGGTGTAAGCCATCAGCCTGTTACTAGGTACTTAGAAGTCTCAGGACACAAGCCCATGGTGTGTGTGTGGTGGATTGGATCTTGCTAGCATTGTGCTTTACGGCACAGCCGTTCAATAAAGACATCCCATCTGGACTTCTCCTTGTGCAATAGGACCTCCTCTCCTGTGTACCCCCAAATCTGTTCTGGAGTTCCACAAACTCCACAGAGCAGGTGTGGTGGGTGTGCACACCAGGTGAGGAGAGGGAGAAGTCCCATTATGCAGGCAGAAGTCCTTTCACTTTTACCTTCTGTATTTTTTTTAAATGTTTTAAATAAGGAGAGGCCAGCAAAGCAAAAAGAGGAATATATCTGGCAGAGTGCAGTGCACAGCAGCTCATGCTTCCAGGGACATGCTGTCAATGGTTGTGGTGGTGGTAGGGAACCTGCATTACTGAACAAAAATAAAAGCATTCAAGCAATCTAAGATTATTTCAACAAAATCTTACTGCTAAATTGTTTCATGGCCAAAGAACCCAAGCAAATGAGAAGGTGCAAAGGCACAAAAACCTCAGAGTCACAAGCAGTCTGGGGGAAAGGACCTTCCTTGCAGTGATAGACTCTGAGGCTGTGTAAACGCACCTGTTACTCTGCAGCCACTGTGCTCCTACTACTGGTTTGGGTAGAGGGGCGTACATGACATTAGCCACAACCCCTATCTATCCTGTATCTGTTGTTTCTTATGGTGTGTTTTCCTCCAAACCTGCTTTCATCCAAACTGAGAAAAAGAACAATTAGCTGTGTTTTGAGCTAGTAAGGTGGGCACAGACCAAGTGTTTCACATTCTGCTTCCATTTGTAGCCATTTCTGCCTCAGGGGAAGGTTAAGGGATTTGTTACTTGGCCAGGGAGGAAGGAAGAGACAAGGCCCAGGCAGGGCAAGCAACCTCCGGCCGTGACTCTCTTGAACATGCAGTCTCCCCCTTCCATGAGACAAGGTCCCATTTGCATGATTGGGTCCAAGCTGGTGCCAGGGTGTATAAAAAAGGGACAATTGTCTAGGATATTAATGGAGGGGGGCACATTTGGAAGCAAGTCTCTCCCTAATGTGCTGACAGTGTGGGCATTAGCCTAGCTGCTGTACAGAAGCCCCTTGTCTTTGGCTAATTGGATGAAAAGCAATTGAAAGAACTCTTTTCAGCAAAAGAAAAGCAGAGGCTGGCATGCTAAACACACCCACACTGTCCTCCCCCTTCCTCCAATATTCCATCTAATCCGTCCCTGCTCACTCAAATAGTTCAAATTTCTTTTTTTCTTTCTTGCTAGGGATTGTCCAATCGGCATTTGCGATAAGCGGTGCTCTGCGTTGCATTATATGTGGCCACCCACACACCCATGGATCTGTGCCACCCCTGCCTCGGCACCTGTCTCATGAGTTAACCAGCAGAAGAAAAAAAGAGACAATTGTCTTGTGTTTGAATACATCCGTTCTCTTCTTGGCTGTGCTCCTGGGGCTTAGGCCAGTGGAGCAAGTGTGCATATAAACCGAGTCCTAATAGAGGAAAGAGAGACTGTGAGGAAAGACACCCAGCCAGAAGACTGGAAGACAGCAGGGGCTTGGGTGTGAGCAGTGGGAAAGCAGAGAGGCATCTTCCGTAGCTGACCCACATTTGTAGGACTTTGTTTCCCCGAGGACTCACCAAAGCCTGAGGCTGAGCATGGCTCCAGGCTCTTCTCAGGGTCTTCTCTATTTGGGCTGTGCAACATCCTTGGGGCTCCTCTCCTTGCCTTGGCACCCCAGGAAGCCACAAGGCAATGGATGGCTGCAGTTGCTCCTAAACTACCCAAAGAATTACTAACTGGCAGCATCTAGTAGGCCATAGCCAGGGTGCATGGTGTGATATATGTCTTAGTTAGAACCAAGTTGCAACTCTGGCAGCTCCCAGTCTCTCCCTAGGCTCTAACGCACTTTGCTTATCTGTGACAAGACATCAATTTAGGGTGAAAGAGGCTGGCACAGCAGAGGCCTACAGCAGGGATGCCCGTGGCAACCAATGTAAACCAAACCTAGCATAAGCCTGTTCCTTGCAGTTGCCTAGCAGCATTCCAGCCCATCACCTCTGCATTTGTTTGGCTTTCTGCTTTGCAGATTTATTACCCTTGATGCAGAGAATGGATTCCTAGGCTCCAGCAATCCAAGCCAGCATATATACACACACACCTGCACAGCCATGGGATATGGGGCAATTTATATCATGTTGGGAAGGGTGGGGGCAATTAGCAGGGATACACATTTAGAATTCAGATGTGGAATGTGGTGGCCAGATTAGTGACTGGCAGTAGCCAACTGAAAACAACAACAACCCCAAAGGGCTTAAAAATTCCCCCCAACCCAAATAAGGTTGAGCATGCTCAGTAGCTGTGGAATGCTGAGAATCCATTGAAAATGAGCCCTGGTTGGAAGGAAAAGCTAGATCAAACCCTGAACAGGAGCACTTGATTTAGAGGTGACAATACATTGCAACATTTTGTTGCAGGTTCCACTTCTTCCTTTTATTTGAAGTGTTGATCTAGCTAGCAGCACTAACAGAGCTTATTGCTTGCATGCTGTGGTTAAAGTCCCCAGCTGCCTCATTATTTTTTAAGCGAGCAGAATCTTAATCCACTCTGAAATCCTTAAAATATAGTTGCAAGGAGCAACAATAGAGCCTGCCCTCTGCAGATTATGATCTCCAGTTTCCTAGCCTCCACTGTCACCCCAACAGAAAACATAATTTTCTCATCCTAGTGCCTTAGCAGTTCTCATCTTTTCCAACTTCACCTATCCATTGAATATGTCTAAATGCTTAAATAAAAAGGACTACGAGGTTATTGTAGGCCTTACACTCAGGGGACTTTCAAGGACAAAGCAATGTCCCAATGGCTGCCTAGGAATCGGGTCCAGGATTGTTAAGATGTGTTTGTGACATTACCAATCTTTTATTACATCAGTGAGAACATCAGGTCTCGTTTCTAAAACAAACACTCATCATTCTGCTTAATTAAAGAAAACATGACCAAAACAACTCCCCGATCTCTGGCCCATAAGTCTGGGAATCAGCTGCATAAATTCAGAGTTTGAGGAAAGAATTCAGTTTTGTCCCTTGATGTGGATTTTCTAGCATCCCTGTAAGAAGAGACAACAGCAGGGGTAGCCAATGTTGTGTCCTCCAGATGTTGCTGGACTACAACTCCCATCATGCTGGTTGGGGCTGATGTGAGTTGCAGTCCAACAACTGGAGGGCACCATGTTAGATACCCCTGCAGTGAAATCCCGAAGGGGGCTAGTTTTACAATGCTCTCCCATTAATTCTTGCTCGGAGAAAAGTTTCCAATTGCAAGGGGATTCTTGTAAGTTCCTGTTCTGGGACACCAACTTACAAGCCCCACTAAGGATGGAAGTGGAGGGGGCGTGCCTGGTGACGTTGGGAATGGGGCTCAGGCACATACCGTGTCCCTCTGCACATTTTCACCCTTTCATATCCAAGCCGAACACCTGCAGAGGGCTAGAGTAAGCTGTGAACCAGAAGAATCCCAGCTGAAATCTCACCTCAGCCACAAGTTCATTAGGTCACTTTAGGCAAGCTACTATCGCTCAGGTACAGCCTCAGATAACAGGATTACTACCAAGATTATTGAGCAAGGCTGGACAAATCTGTCAACTTTGGCTTATCATTTCCCCCCAGCCTTAAATTCAATGGTCCACTTTTGGGGATTAGTTTGCAGTTAGTATTATTATTTGTAAATTGTGAGAATTTGTCAGCATTTTACTGTGCATTTCTCCCAGTACGCATATCTTTGGATGCAATTTATCCCATTATACACATTTTTTCCAAGCAATTTCCTGAATGTAATGAGTTTCCCTGTTATATTTTCACTGGTATAACGAATGTTTATACACACTTTTCTTTAATATACCTATTTTTGGCACACGTTACTTAGCATTGCAAAATTCAGAGAGCTGGTTTTTTTTTTGGGGTCACTCATTGTTTTGTGAACCACAGATTAGGCAGCTTCACATAACAATGTAACCTGAGCCAAATTTCTCCCGATCCTTTTTATTGAGATGAGAGCACAATGTTCGAGTTGAAGTCTAACATGTGTTTAATAAATGCTAGTTGTCAGGCACAGAATTCAGTGAGGGGTTTTTTGTTTTTTTTTAAGCAGCTCACCATATGGGTCATATCTTTGCCACCTCACCCACTTCTCTGGTCCAGGGTGTGTGCGTGAACCTTGGCAGCAGGAAAACGGAGCCCCCCCGTCTCTTGACTTGAATTCCCTTCCAGTGAGCTCACAACTGCCTGTTCCATTTAATCTTCCTGACCCACATAGATACTGTCCCTCCTTACGATGATGGGTTGAGATGAGGTCTCGTATAGCAATGAAGAAGGCAGCGACTCTCAAAACAAGCAAATGCACCTCCTGCTCTCTGTGGCATGGGGGGACTCAAGCAGGATTTAGCAAGGGACCAGCCAACCCTTCCTAATTGTTCTATCAGAGTCAAGGTGTTGTTGTTTTTAAAGCCTTGGGACAGTTCACAGGGCTGTCGGGATTATCTCCCTTTCCAAAGCATTGGTTGTGTTTGGAAGTTTTGGTTGTGTTTGGAGTAGAATAATTTAAAGCTGAATTACAGTAACATTAAAAAATACATGGTGTTAAAGGAAAGAATGGCAGAAAATTTCAGTTGGAAATAGGTAGTGTTATGCAGCGGTGGAAGTCAACCAATTGTAATGTAATTTTTCCTTTAAAAAAAAATGTATTTTTTTTCTTTTTCTTTTTTCTTCCACTCCATTATTTTCTTTTCTTCTTCTTCTTCTTTTCTCTCTCTTCTTTTCCTTTTAGTGGCTATTTCGTTTGTTTTATATGTAAGTATGTACTCTTATGTAAATTTACAAACTTTTGTATACATTTTATGTAATAAAACTTATTAAATTTAAAAAGACAAAACAAAGCATCCATCCCTGTGCTGCATTTGTCTCAAGGCTCTCATATTCACATTATATTCAATTAAACATTTTGTTCAATTAACATTTCTCACGGTCTAGCACTGCTGCTGATTTTTCTTTAAAACTACTTTAATGCTTAGAATGATCTTTAAAGTAACTATTAGCCACCATATCTAAATAGACCCACCATGTACATCTGAAAACCAGTTGTTAGGAGAGGGCCCTTGTTTCATGCCACCATTACATGCTAGACTAGACTGCACCTTTAGAACAGACTAACCTAGAGTTGGTTGACAGAATTACTCACTGGAAGGAATTAGTATTACTTGGGATGTCCTGGAAATGTTCTGGGGTGTTGGAGAGACACATAGCAATTGGAGTGTCAGGTGTGCTCGTTCAGCATTCCTGGTCTCACAGGTAACCTGGCAGCAGGGCTGTCCTTCTGAATTGCTGATTAGCACAGAGATAGTGCTGCCCCTTGATGACAGCACCTATCTCAGTACTTACCCCTAAGGTTAGCAGACACCTCTGTACAGGAGCCAGGTGGGTAACAACTCGATAGATGGCTGGACTAGTAAAGCAAACAAGCAGGGGGCTCAGGAGTGTTCTACATTCCTACCCCCTTGAGGCTTCATAACAGAGCTGTCCTGCTGAACACCATAAAATGAAAATAATGGAAGTATTGGCTTACACATGTACTTTACTAGTTCTGCTTCTGGTGCTAGCATTAAGTAGCTTCAGTGCAGTTTCTAGGCCTCAAATCCATCTTGAAATGCTCCATTTCCTCCCTGCCTGTGTGATTACCGTATTTTTCGGACCATAAGACACACCTATTTTTTAAAGGAGGAAAAAAATAAAAAAATATATTCTGACTCAAACCTGGCTGCGACGGCTGTGGAGGAGGAGAAAGCAGCATTTGGGCTGCACGTTCCTTCTCCGCAGCCACTGCTGCCAGCAGCAAAGGGGCGGCGGTGGCGGGGGGGGGGACATTCCTCCTTCCTCCCCCACCCCTTTGCCGCTGGCTTTAAACCCAGCTGGGGAGAAGGGGAGGCGCTACAGTCCATCCCTTCTCCCCAGCTGGCTTTAAAGCAAGCGGGGGGGAGAACCACTAGCTCCAAGCACAGTGTCAGGGTGGCTCTCCCCTTCCGGGCCACTGGCCCTGCCCCCCGCCGCCCCCACCCCCCGCTGCGTTCAGCCTGCTTTTGCGAACAGAGGCAGCCGGGAGGAACAAGCAGCATCTCCTCCGCCCCCCGCTGCCGCCACCGCCTCTCACCGTGTTCCTCCCCACCTCTTGCAAAAGCCCGCGGGCAGCGGTGGCAGGGGGGGCGTAGATGAACGAGCAGCCCAGGCTGCTCTTCCTCCTCCGAAGCCGCCGCCCGCCACTTGCAAAAGTGGAGCGCGCTGGTGGCAGCTTCATAGGAGGAAGATCAGCCCGGGCTGCTCGTTCCTCTACCCCCTGCAGAAGCCGCTGCCTGCCACTTGTTGGCAGCAGAGGAGATGCTTGACAGGGAGCCGGCTCCCTGTAAATGCACGCGCTCCACTTGCTTTACAGGGAGCCTTTGCTCCATAAGAAGCACAGACATTTTCCCTTACTTTTTTTAGGAGGGAAAAAGTGTGTTTTATGGAGCGAAAAATACGGTAAGTGAGAGCAGGCTCTCAAACCTTGTCTTGGTAAGCTTCCCAGAGTCAATATAATAATCTGTTTGAGCCACCTCACCTTTCTCCACAAGAGCCAATAAGATAAAAGCCTTGGCTAGCAATGCTCATTTTCTTCTCAATGCAGCAGCTTCTGTGCTGCATCTCTGGCCTACCCTCAGACTGCGCCTTTAAATACCATATTACTCACTCAACTTCCATTTCCTTGAGGTGGACAGGCTCACACTGTTCACACACTATTCCCTTAAAGTACATTCCAAGCATTCTTTCCCTCAAATATTTCTGGGCACTGTAGTTTGCTAAGGGTTGCTGTGAACTGTAAGTCTGTGAGGGTAAACTACAATATTCTGCCCAGAATTCTTTGAGGGGCAAAATGTCCTTTAAAGGTATGGTGTATACGGAATCTTACACATACCCTGCAACCATCCCAATTTAAGCAGGAAACTGTGGAATTACAGAAACCATCCCTGTTTCTGATTGGATCCTGGAATGTCCCATTTTTTTGGTCCCACACTCTCACATGAACCAAAAGATGCTCCTTGCCCAGGGGTCTTTCACAAGCCTTCCCCACCCTTCCTCCATCAACATGGCAGTGCCTGACAGTGCCTGGGTGCTTGTCTGTCACTTTCCCTCTCTCTGTGGTTACCATGGAAGTCTGTGGGCGGGGAGTCCTGTGACAGGCTGCTCAGTGCAGAGTGATGGCAGTGGGCAAGTGGGTGAGGTGGATGGTGACAGCAGTTGTGAGGGGGACAGCAGAGGAGCCTGAGGACATGGGTGTGTGGGATGGGGTGGGGGATGCAGCTGAAATGTGGAGGGAGGGAAGTGGGGGTGAATGTCACCCAGGAGTAAGGGCAGCTGGGAGGTATACCAGTGTCAGAGGTGACCATAAGAGTTGGTTTTGCTATGTTAGTTTGCCCCAAAACACGACTAGTTAGACCAATAATCTGGTTTTGTGTTTTATTTTCCTTCTGATTATGAATAATTCCTGTTTCCCCTCCCCCCTCCCATTTTATACACCTCTTAAATGACTGTACTGGTTTCTGTATACACTTGAGGGCTGTTTGCGCTATGCTCCTGGCTTAAAGTACCTGGGATATCAGGAGATTTGATAGGCTGAAGTTGCCAGTTAGGAGACTCTGACCTTGCTGGCAGCCCTGCTACACCTGAGTAGACCACTGTAAGGTAGTGGGAGGTCCTGCACCCCTTGCCCTTGGTCACAAAAAAGTAAGTTGTGGCAAGAGGAGATACGTAGGACAGGCCACCCATTGCTAGTGAGCTACTCTACTGGGTTGGACCTGGAGTGAGATGTCATTGTCCTTCACAGCTTCAACATCTTCTTCTTCCTTTGCAAGAGCTTCACAAAAACAGCCTGTTTCTGCTCACTGTCTCCCAGGGATTAATTTAGAATGAGCAGTTTCTCCTTAGCGTCTCTTCAGCATGGTAGGTAGAAGTTTTTTTTTAGCAATCCCCAGTGGGTTTTATAAGCAGAGCAATGCAAAGCTCTGCCTGAGGTATGACTGGAAGGTGTTTTAGGACACGGGAACCAAAATATAACCGGAGCCTTCTCTTCCCTCCAAGTGTATAGCGTGCGTGCACATACTGTACTCATCATTGGTGGAACAGACACCCTCCTAACTAGTCTGGTCAAGAGCAGGGCTCTGCTACCATGTTGCATAGTCTTTCCCTGTGTTTGTTTAGCAATTAGACCTGAAGTTTATTTTGTGCTGTGTTAGACTCAGTAGGCTAAAACAAAGAAATGAGTGGCGGTGCTGAAAGGCAATGTGGGAAAACCTCAAGGGATCTTTCTGGGATCTCCGGCACCAGCCTCGGCTGCTCTCTTGGGTTTTTCTTTTTCCCCTTTCTTTTGCTGCTTTTGTTGGCAGAGCAGCTGCTTGCCTGCCCAACTTGGCACAGTTACCCAGGACTTTGGCAAAGGAGCAGGCAGCAGCTGCTGAATAAGGCAGCAGAGACAGTTCAAAATCAGCTAATTAGTCCATGAGTTTGCTTTTGTGTACAACATCCTCAGCTCTTTGAAATACTTCGTGGCTTCAGGGTTTGGCCTGGGTAGGAAAAAGGGGAGTGGGTGGAAAAGGAAATGGTTAACAAAGCAAAGGAGGAAGGAGATGTGCATCACATAATCTGCTCAGCAGGATCTGTCGCCATACCAGCCACTACCCTTCCCTGTATGGGTTTTAGCCTCTCTCTTTTTCTTTCTGACTTTACATCTCCTCCTTTTGCTCCATGTATTCAGATGGTGAGCTTCTGGGAAATGGGCTGGGAGAAGGGGACTATGAATTGGGAAGGGCTCATCCTGGCAACAGCGTGCCAAGAAAAATGGAGTTCCAAATTAATTTTGTGTGCTTATGGGATAGCCGAGCACTGCAGTCTTCTCCATAGATGAATCCCTGCCAGAGAGAGAGAGAGAGATCTAGAACAGCGTGGGGCTTAATCTGAGCCAGTGTTTAGCTGCAGAACATGCCAGGCCCGTGACTTGGAATACGTGAAGTAATAATTAAAAGTGAATGTGCCTGACTGTGTGAAGACTAGAGTGCTCTTTCTTTACTGAAAAGATATCCTAACAGCCTCTCTTGTATTTGGGACTAGAGTACCAGGTCCAAAGACATTGCTCTCATTTTATACTGTATATGGAAATACGTAAAGCACCAAGAAAAACAAATTTCCCAAATAAAAGGTGCTTGTAAAAGAAACATTGTGTGTAAATTTGATCAGAGGCTTCCAACTCTGGGAAACAAAGTGATACATCTAAGTTAATCAGTGACAGAGTAAACACTTGGGGACAGAACAGGGTTTTAATCCCAGTTTGCTCCTAAAGGCTCACTGTATGCATGATATCTTCAAAGGAATTAAGATTTTTAAGGCTTTTTTTGTAAGGCTAAGCACCCAGTACATACTGGGAAGTTCTTGAAGTGACAGGAGGAGACTCTTCAAGTCTATGCCAATTGCCAAAGGCAGGTCTCTTAAGTACAGGTGAAGAAAAAACTTTCATGAGATTGCATTGCGGATAGCAGCAAGTGTGCACACAGTTTTCTGTTTTTTTTAACTCAACCAATCATATTTTTATTGGAATTTTTCAGTATAGTAAGATACAACATAGATGACAGCAAGTCACCCAGGATAAAGCATCATGGGTTACATCAAAACCTATGCAACATGCACAGAAAAATGTTGAATATAATAAATGGATATACAGTACGAATATAAAGAAATAACGCAAAATAAAAAATTATATGTAAGGAGCTTTACATAAAGATGTAAGCATAATTGTGCCAAGCCAACCATTTGGTTTAGAAACATAAACTGTTTTAATGTTTTTCTTTACTGTCAGGGGGTATATAAATTTTATGAAATAAATACTAATAATAAAAGAGGGTATGTCAATAAAAAATGTTATTATACATCATGGTGAATGGACATGTCACAAGTAAAGGTATGTTGCACCATTAAATGAAATAACATAGGGAAATAACCATATAACATATTTAGCTTAGGATATATTTACATAGGGACGCGGGTGGCGCTGTGGTCTAAACCACTGAGCCTAGGGCTTGCTGATCGGAAGGTCAGCGATTTGAATCCCCGCAACGGGGTGAGCTCACGTTGCTCAGTCCCAGCTCCTGCCAACCTATCAATTTGAAAGCACTTCAAAGTGCAAGTAGATAAATAGGTACCGCTCTGGTGGTAAGGTAAATGGCGCTTCTGTGCACTGCTCTGGTTTCGCCAGAAGCAGCTTAGTCATGCTGGCCACATGACCCGGAAGCTGTACACCAGCTCCCTCGGCCAGTAAAGCGAGATGAGCACCGCAACCCCAGAGTCGTCCACGACTGGACCTAATAGTCGGGGGTTCCTTTACCTTTACCTATATTTACATAAAGATGTGTATGCTGTTGGAGGGTCCTAGTCACGTTCTTTGTTTGAGAAGCATCCAGCAAAACAAAATCATTTTGTATAAAATAAGTTGCCATTTTTGGTTTGCTGGAATTTCCCTTTCCCTTAATTGTTGCATTAATTTTTCCATCAAATGGTCACACAGTTTTTGCTGCACAAGGCTTCCTGCCCCTGGCCAGGCTGAGCCTAGGTCATTTTAAAGCAACTGGGCTCTGGTTAGCAGAGAATGTGGGAGGAAGGAGTGTTGTTTATGTGCTCATGCATGAGTCTGCTTGCCTGCATGTGTGCACGCACTTGGTGGTGAGAGCAGGAGTTAATGAATGAAACCACTTCCAGATTCTTGGAACACCATCTCCAAATGCTTGGGGGAGTTCCCAATGAAAGTCCCACACGATTGGGTATCTCTCCTCCCTGATTCCCTGTATGAAACTTGGCTTGGCTACAGCAAGAAGCAGGAAGTGTTTATATCTGCAAATTGTATCCAGCAGGGAGGTCAAGTCCTCTTGGTGGCAACTTTCCAGACTGACAGCAGAAGGTCCATCATTCATATGGAAGCCATTTCCACCCTTTAGCTAGAACAAGGGGATCTTTAAGTTTACATTGCTTCCTGGCTTTGTTTAGTTTAATATGAAAACCTCTTCACATCTTAGTATTCCTTGCTCTCGAGAAAATCCAGTGTTTACAGTAAGGGTTTCAGCCAGAAACCGTACCTATCTTCCGTACCCAGAAAACGTACCTATCTTCAGAGTAGACCCATTGAAACTGATGAACTTAAGTGACTTGTCCATTCATTTCAATGGGTCTGCTCTAAGTACAACTTCATCCAATACCTTTAAATGTTCTACAGCAATAGGCAAGGATGCAACCATTGCACCTCCTATGCTACCTTCCTTCCACCCTTACTTGGGAGCAAAGGTTAGGTTCTTCTGGTGTCTACAGCGTGGGGAAGAACAATGGATAAAAGGACTACTTAAGGAATGGGGTGAGAAGCTGCAGCCTTCTTGGTTACCTTGGACCATTTAAACTGAGCAAAGGGCTGGCACCAACTCAAGTAAAAGAGGTGTATCTATGCAATATTTTCATTGCATGAGTAATGAAACTTGCAGGATGTGGCAGGGGTTTGATGCTTGGTTGGAGGGCACTGCTGGTTTCTCTTAACTGCATATTGAGAAGTATGGTAGGAAGGAGGACCAGGCCATTGTTCTTCAGCTTTCCCCCTTACTTTTCTTCTCGTTTGCTAGTAATTAACCCACTTCACATGTCACTAACCTGATGCTGCAGTAATCCCAGATTGTGGAAATAAAATTATAAGATTAGATTGCTGAACCAGGATGCTTTAAGAAGATGATCAGCAGGGACCTAACAACCTCATTAGTAAGTTGGGAGAGAGAGGGAGAGAGAGAGAGAGAGAGAGAGAGAGAGAGAGAGAGAGAGAGAGAGAGAGAGAGGAGGTTTGTTCACACTTCTGCTCCTCCTGTGCCTAGAAAGCGCTGGTCTGAGCTGTTTTTTCTGCTTGATCTGTGCTTTCTAGGCATGAGTCTGGCCAGTTTCCCCCTTGTCCCATTGAAAGCCCATTCTTTAGAGCTAAATTGGAGCAAACGTCAATCTAGAGAAAACCCAATTTGCCATTTGTTCTGATTGAGTGCTAAAGAGTGGTTTCCCCCATGAGAAAGCAGTGGGACAAAGGGGTAAGCCCTCTGTGTGTGAAAACAGTAGCAGCAATAGTGATCACATCAACACCACCCATTAAAAAACACTCTTATACCACTTTAAACCCAAAGAAGCCTGGGAACTGTAGTTTGTCAAGGGTGCTGGGAATTGTAGCTCAGTGAGGGGTCTCCTCCCAACTCCCAACTCTTAATGTGATATAAGAGTTTTAAAGAAATGGTGTGGATGTGACCTCCATTGCTTGTTGATGCTTATCTTCTGGGCTGATTTATTAACTATTAAATCAATATTATATCCCATTACTTACTCCAGCAAATCTAAGGACCCCTTTGCAAATCCATTTGTGGTCTTATTTTGCCTGCACAGTGCTTTCTAACATGCAACCTGCTCGGGCCAGCCCTATAGGAAGGTGAGACAACCACCTCATGTGGTAGATGCTGGGGGCGAGGTCCGACTACAGAGTTGTGTGTGGCACACAGTGTCCCCTACGTCTAAGGAACCTACTGCTCTCAGATGTAGTGGAGGACACTTTTCCATTGCCAGTATTGAAACAGGATCCAATTACCAGTTGACTTGTGTACATGGTATGGTGAGGATGAGGGTGGGGTGGGGGTGGGGCGCCATCTTGTTCTTTGCCTTGGGAGCACAGTGTCTTGTGCTGACCCTGCAGTCCAGACACCTGTTCTGAGAACATGATTTCAACAAGAATTAATTACCAGGTGAGACACCAGAAAATGAATAAGCCAAAGTGGCAGGAATGGAATTTCTCTTAGGGTTTTCTTTACATTTTTCGAAAATCGAGTGAAGCTGGGGGAGGTCTCCAGGCATGCCTTTTCCTGGGCTCACTGACATTGTCAAACTATCATGGTTTGGGGCAGGTATTCCAAATTAACAGGCCATTCTAACATGAACATTTTTTTAAATTTAACCAGATTTATATTCGACTTAATCAAGAACAAATGCTTTAAGCCCTTTTCATAAACCAGTAAGAAATGTTCATAATGAAAAACTGATAAAACCAAATTTCCAAAAAAGAAAACATAAATGTCATCAAACTGTACATAAAAGCAATAGTTTTAGAACAAATGTACAGAACAGCATCACATGTTTCTGTAAACTTGCCTAAACAAAATAATTTTTAGCAGGCACCAGAAAAAATACAGTGAAGGCGCCTGTCTAATATTAATCCTTTATGGAAATCATTTTGGAGTAGGAAATTTGTGCCATCTGTGTGTATTTAACTTTGTGCTAGTTTGCACACATGCTGGGAAGCTGCAACCAATTGTGGCTCACCCAGCCAGCACATGGACATGAAGGAAAGTATACATGTTCCCTTGTAACACATTGGGGTCTGGATGTGGGTGGTGATATATGTATTACAGACCCTCCAAGTGTCCCTATTTTCCAGGGGTGTCCCTGATTTAGAGAAGCCATCCCGGATTCTGATTTGATCCCAGAATGTCCTACTTTTCCTTAGGATGTCCTGATTTCCATTGAAGAAATGTTGGAGGGTATGGAGTTATCCAACCCACAAACCAGAAGGCAATCCTGTATATGTTTTTTTTTTAAATGTTGAATGTTTTATTATGTTTTTATATATGTTGGAAGCTGCCCAGAGTGACTGGGGCAACCCAATAAGATGTGTGGGGTTTAAATAGTAAAATTATCATTATAGAATGGGACGTCGCTATTTTCATCAGAGAAATGTTGGAGGGTATGGTATTATTGTACATGTGCAGCATGTAGGAACTTTATCACTGCAAAGCAGCTCTAATTCTCTCTCTCTCTCTTTTAAAAAGACACCCTTCAGTCATGTGATCCCGCTCATGAAGCTCTCTCGGGAGGCAGTTTCAAAGCAATTGGGCAGTAGGGGAGGGGGAAGCCAGAAAGATGAGTTGAGGATGAAGAAACTACTGAGACAAAAGGGTTAGGTGACAGGAGAAAGTGAATTTAGGGCAGTGCAAGCTAACCAATTAGGGCAAATGGAACACGGCCCCACCAAGCTCAGTCTGTTGGCCAGATGGCTTTCACCTGCCTGCCTTGTTACTTACAATCAGATGGTTATGTTGCAATTGATTTGTAAGGAAACCCAGGAGGCGTGATAATCCAGAGTATGTCTATCAGTATATCCAGTACATTTTTTTTCTTTTAAAAAATGTTTAGGGGTACTCTCATTTTGACTCAAGAAAATCACCATTTCATAGTTCAAATTGGGGAAAATAAATACAGTAAACAGACAAAAGTATAAAGATTCACAAAATGTTTAGGGGTATGCGTCCCCTTGTGTCCCCCCAGAAAAAAGCACTGATATATCCCTCTGTACAGCCAGCTACTTTCCCCCAGGATACACCATGCAATTTGTTTAATTCAAACAGCATTCATTTTCATTACAATTTGCATTTTGCAAATGAAAATGCGCTGCCATTATGTCTGTCTGAGACAATGTAGTAGCTCAGCAAGGCAGGAGGCTCTTTCAAGGTGTAAGCGCTTTTATATTATAATTTTTTAAGGTTAATAACAGTTCATATCTCTGAAGGGCAATCAGCCCTTAAATTTTTTGCACAGGCCTAGGTCTTCAAGTAATGATGGCCTTAGCTAGGGAAAATTATTCTATTGTACAATCATCAAAGATCCTTGAACAATCCAAGCAGTGAAGGGCTTTTAGTCGGTTTTAGAAACATTACAATTCCTCTTCATTTCATGAGACCTACTTCTGAGTTGTGAATGTGCCACAACTTGTTGAAGGTAATTATTTATCACCTCCTGAAATTTGCACATCATTAATGAAGTGTGAGTTAGCAATTTGCTCCTTCTCTTGATTCCACCAGCACTCTATAGGTTAATGGCCTGGATCACAGACCTGGAGAGAGAAGGGCTGTCATGGTGTTTTCCCCGCTTTTTTTAACTTCATGGATATTGGGAAGAAACAGGAGCCTTTTAAGGATGTCAAGTACAACTTACTGACCCACACCTCCCTACAAGCATGCATTTATGAGGAACTTCCTGGGGTCTCCTAATGCAAAACACTGGGATAAATTCAAGAAGTCTCACCCCAATCATTAAAGGGGAGGAAAAAACTTTTTCTTCATCCATCACCTCAATGAAAAGCTCCCTGTTTATTTGTCAAAGGCAGCTCAGCCCATTCGGGATTTGGAAAGAAGCAGCAAACAGAGCAGTGAGTCTGGATTAGGCTGTTAAAAATAACCTTGCATTTCTCTCTCCCCACATTCCTGTAAGATGCTTAGGACAGGAAAAGCAGACTTAGAAACCAATCCCTTGCATTTAATAACCACTGCATTGGGAAGGCGGGGGCACTGGTGAACGATTTACGGCTGAGAGTTGGGATGGCAAGATTCCTCCTTGGCTTTGGTTCCCATGAAGTTTTATGAACCGTGCGTCTTTGTGCTTGTGACCTCGGTTAGACTGTGAAGATGTCATCGGGGCATGAGACAAGCAGTGGGAGGAAGTTTTATAACTTCACAGGACTTTCCCCCTGAGATCAAACCATGGCTGGGGAAATAAGACTCAGGCATCCAACATTTATGGGAAATCATTCCCATTTGAAAATGTATGACTCTAAGACAGCTGTTAAGGTCAGCTCTGTGTTCACAGACTCCCTCCAATAAACCCAATGCATGTACTATGATAATATTACCATCTGAAAGTCAGTCTGCCTCAGTTTCAGGAGACATTACCTCTGACCAAGCAAGAGGGTAGGGGAGAAAGACATGCCCTTTCCAAGAAGAACCCCCATTCATTAGCTCCTATGGCAACAAATCACAGGACCTGTTGGGCAGTTTGACCGCTCAAGCAGGGGAAGAGCAAGGGGCGGGGGGGGGGCAGGCTGCCCTGGGTAGCGCCCTGGGGGGGTGATACTTGGGGCAGGGCCCCGTCCCCCGCAATCCCCGCCTCCAGCCAGCGGTGAAAAAAGCAACTGAAAGAGGGGGCTTTCCCCCTTTCAGCGGCTTTTTTCGCTGCTGCGCTCCCTGAGGCGGTGGGAAATGGAGAGGGGGGACCAGCGAGGAGGGGTGTCACCCCCCCTCGCTGGCCCTCCCCTCTCTGTGCCCCAGGGCCAGCTCCGCTCTGGGAGCGCAGCGGCAAGGAAAACCGCTGTGCTCCCGGAACGGAGCCGGTGGGGAAAGGAGAGGGGCAGGCCAATGAGGGGAGTGATACATGCGTCATGAGCGATACATGAGTGTGCATGCGTCATGACATCATGTGCATGGAGCGATGCCCCGCCCCCAGGGGTGCCAATTGGCTTGCCGCCCGTGGCAGCCCAGTGGCTCGCTACGCCCCTGCACTCAAGCAGTCTCTTTTTGCAAACAGAGTCACTCAATCATATGGTTTGTCTCCCCCAAACAAACCTTGTTTACAATTGGTTGCTCGTTTGGAGTGAGACAAACCACAAGTCCAGATTTGCACACAATACTAATCCAAACCATGGCTCCCTGTAATGCTGTAGGTACAAGAGTCGGGGAAGAATAAGGCACCCTTGATTTTCAAACTGCACACCAGCAACCGTAGTCATTTACACTTACCCATGGTTTGGTATCACGTGTGAACCAGGTCAGCGTGTTTCAGGAATTTGATCTTTGTGGATTCTAATTTGAACAAACATGAGCTGCACCTCACAAACTAATGTTTGGACTAAGTTTGCTCTTCTTGAACATTCTAGCGTCATTATCAACTTGTTTTTTTTAAACATTTTAAAATGAGAGAAAAACACTGAGAAATGCATACAGTATTGAGATTTTTTTTTAAAAAAAACTAAATATGAATTAAAAAATTATTCAGATTATTAATGCAGAATCATCATGGAATGGATTTAAGAATGAACACAGACAAAAGTTAGGGTATATGGATCGGAATAGACCATTGGTAGCTGGATTGGTAAAGCTCACCCTTTTGTGCATATCTTCAGCCTCTGAGCTCAGTCTATTTGTTTGGCATCTGGAATATGTGTTTTCTCTGAAGCTGATTCCTAGTGCAGGCCTGCCACCTCCTGGAAAACACTAGCCTTTCAGCTTGTCTTATCAAGTATACGGTACACAGACAGAATACCAGTCAGGCTGACCTACTATTTGTTGTTGTTGTTCAGTCGTTCAGTCATGTCCGACTCTTCATGACCTCATGGACCAGAGCACGCCAGGCACACCTATCCTTCACTGCCTCCCGCAGTTTGGCCAAACTCATGCTAGTCGCTTCGAGAACACTGTCCAACCATCTCATCCTCTGTTGTCCCCTTCTCCTTGTGCCCTCCATCTTTCCCAACATCAGGGTCTTTTCTAGGGAGTCTTCTATGCACAGGGGAAAAAATGTGATGCAGAGTAACCCTTGGTGAGAAGCAGGTATTCAACATACCTGCTGCAGGGAACAGATTTTTGCTTTGCCACCTGACATTATGATAGCAGCTGCATCTTGAACATGAAAACTGTTACAATGGACCAGAAAGAGACCCATCAGTTCTAATAATTGCCAGCAGCAAATGTGGGTTGATTCACACAGCGCTTGGGCGCATGCTTTGCTGCATACCTTTCCCCCCATTCATTCATATCTTTACCCAACCTGATCTCAATAGTTCCAAGTAGGCGATAATACATTTAAAATATGAATACATATGAAATGCTAAATGAAATAGAGAAAAGCAAACCTCTAGCCATGAACATCAATGGAGACAGAGTTTACATCCCTATCAGGGACAGTCCCTGCTCTAATATGTTGTTTCAGGACTCTCTGCGTTTAGGTTCTATACCTTTCATGGGCGTAGCCAAGGGACGGGGGCAGGGAGAGGCAGCTGCCCCCCCAGTCAATAAAAATAAATAAAAATACATAGCTAACTAAGGTTCTGCCTCTCCTAACAGAAATTCTGGCTACACCCATGATACCTTTAGGTGTCTCTTGATCACTTTGGGTGAAGTTACAACGCTGCTGAAACTGGCAACATGTCGCCATTTTAGCACCCAAAATCTGCGGCCTTGCTCTGCTTAATTGTAGGACTGGTTCTGAACGTCACTATGAAGCCACCAATATCTAGCGAACCACAAGTGTTTATATGCTTTGGCTAATGGGCTGAGCAAAGAATGCCTGTAGTGATATGAAATGGCCACAAGGGACCGAAGTCACATATTCCAGACACGATCTGTAATTACAGAGCCTTGCAGACCTGGACTTATAAAACAGTAAATTGACATTCCACATAATTCAAATACAACTGTTGATATACAGTTCTCCGTTAATAGCGCCTGCTATTTTTTATTATTTTGAAAATATCATGTCTTTCCAGTATTGCCTAGTTTGGCTTTTGAGAATGGTTTAGTCTCACCTTCGTCAAATTGATAGACTAGACAATTTATCTGTGCTTTGAGAAGCACCCTCTCTTGAGCATGCTTTAATCCAGGAATGAGAAACCCTTTTCAGCCTGAGGACCATCTTCCCTTCTGGGTAACCACCTGAGGCAGTGGTTTTCTTCAAGAAAATAAAAGGTGCCTGTACTGTGTACCCTTGAGAACCCCCCGGGGGGAAAAAGCACTGATCTGAGGGCTACATACCCAGTAGTGGTCAAGACCAGTGGCAAAAGTGAGTGGAGCAAGAAATGTAAAATTTGCCTTGTAGGCTGGTTTCTATACACACTCACCACAGCCCTCTCTATTCCCCATCCAGACAAGCAAGAGGTGTGATCAGAGTTCAAGGACATTCCAGGCAGGAATAGCATATGGGGTGCAAAGCTGGGATAGTGCAATGCAGAGCAGAACCCGGGGAAGAAGGTATGTGAAATGGAGAAAGTTCTAAGGGCCAAATAGAAAAGCCACATTTGGCCCCAAGCCTAAGGTTCGCCACCCTGCTTTAAGATATACGATAAAGTGGCAACTTCATAAAATAAACCATTTGCCATAGAAAGAGTGAGCGGTTGGTTCTTGTTGCTGTAAGGTCTCAAGTCTTAAAGACGAACCATTTGTTCACCAATTTCATTAGGGAAAATGGTGACGATTGGGGTATGGAATTTTCAAGGGTTTTAATCAGTGCTTTCTTCTTATCAGTGCTATTTTTCTAGAAAAAGAGGTACCAGAACTCACCACCAACCCCTCTTAGAATGGTAATGGCACCCACCTGAGAGGCACCGGAACTGAGTTCTGGCTGAAAAAAAGCCCCAATTTTAATACTCTGAAATGGCATTAAAATGAAGATTTCTCTGCTCTGCACAGCCTGAGGCTTAAGCATAGCTACCTGGTTTTACCTATCCAGAATCCAGCTGCTTTGTGGGGATATGATTAATGTGTCATGCTAAAGCGTCAGTGGCAGCACTTCACAGTCATTTTTGAAAGTAATGCCAAAACTAAATCTTGGTTCCACAGCAGCAGTCTAACCTGATTTGCATATTCTTACCCAGCATCCTCAGGGTTTTGCTTCTCATCTTACAGTAATTAAAAGAGGATCAGTTTTTAAGAACAGCCTCATTCAAGTTATGCTCACAGCAGCTGCGACCAAGCAACTCAGGAATACATTTGCCTATGAAGCAGATTTTGCAGGATATTTGTCATTGTAACTTTATATTAGAATGGCGGATATGCTTTTTGCAGAATTCAGTCAACAAATGATAACATATTTATATGTTAATACTCTTAATTATATATAATTCCGGGTTTGGGAAAATATAAACTTCCAAAGTTCAAAGGTTTCTTCAAAATTAGAATCTGTTAAGTAATAATACATTTTCTGGCAAAACAAGACTTTCTTCAAGAAAACCTGACTACATGGCAAATATTTGGGGGAAATAAATACTATATACTTTTACAGCAACTGGTTGAGGAACAGTTTTTTGTTTTTTTTGCTAGATAATAGTTCAGAATGGCTGTTCATGACTCTTTGTGGCAGCTAATTACTAGCAGGTGGTTGGATATTTCTGTGGTATGCATTATCCTCTCTATTTTTTAAAAAGAAAAATCAATACTATTTTTTAAAGAGAAAAGTTAATGCTTACATGGAGGGAGGACATTCGCATTGAGACTGATGGTTGCAAAGATGTCTAATCCTTCTCTTTCCAGTCATGCCCTTGGTGCGGCTATGGTACTAAGAAGAACCTTCCATTGGCACTAGTGGAAGCTTCTCCCCCTAAGCCTCATAGCCATATGAGGATGGGGAAGAGATTTTTGTCATGGTCTTAGCTGGGCGCTGGAGGGTTCAATTTCCCCTTCCCTCCTGATACAATCCTGATGAAAGTCAGGGCTCCTTGTGCTTAAGTATTGGATTAAGATGCAGAGGGCCTTCTCGGTAGTGGCGCCCACCCTGTGGAACACCCTCCCATTAAATTGCAAGGAAATAAACAACTATATGACTTTTAGAAGACATCTGAGGGCAACCCTGTTTAGGGAAGTTTTTAATGTTTGATATTTTATTGTGTTTTTAATATTGTGTTGGGAGCCCCCCAGAGTGGCTGGGGAAACCCAGGCCGATGGGCGGGGTGTTGTTGTTGTTGTTGTTGTTGTTGTTGTTGTTGTTGTTGTACAAACATGTTTTAAAGAAGCATTATCATTATTACATCTCCAACAAAATGCTGATCCACTCTCTACATTGTCCTCTTCCTGAAATTTCTGCTGGCACCTTAGAGAGAAGCATGCAGATACAGTAGATTCACCATGAGACAAAGCAGAACGGTACCTCTAATGCACTGTTATGTTTTATTCTATAGCAGCTGTTCGGGTAGGTGGTGGTTCCCACTGGGAAAATGACACATGCCTGTCTTCTCCAGACTGGTGACCTGCAGATGCTTTGTGCTGCAACTTTAACCAGCACCCATCAGCACATGTACCAAGTATTTGGAGAGCACCAGGAAGGCAGCAGGTTGGCAAAGTCTGGCATATAGGAAAGGGTTACTCCTCCACCTAAGCACTCTTGTCTTAATCTGAATTAAACTTCTGTTAAATAAATGAATAGCAGGAGGTCCTGTTCACAAATCTCCCCTGCCACAGCTAGCTCAGCACAAATCCTTCTAAGGGAATATGTGCCAGAGCCAGCACGTGCCTGAGGTACACCAGCATGGATTGAATGTGCTACTGTTGTCTTTACATCTGCCTAAGATTTGGTCCTAGGCATGATGCCCAACTGAGGACACTTGGGAAGACTGCCCTACTAATCATTAAACAGGCAGGATGGCGGATTTATGCCCTCTAAGCTCTTTTAACAGGGATTTGATGTGAACATGGTTCTGTCAATAGGCTCTGGGGAAAAGGCTCCTCAGCACGGCTGTTACTGTTCAACGCATGCTTTTCTTTTTGGCTCCTCTCCTCCCGAACCTCCTCTCGTTTTAATACATGGTAGCCTTAGCAAATCCAGCTCCTTATCGGAGCTGACCCAGTGGAGCTTCTGCTGGCTCTGTCGCTCTCTGTCAGCCTGGCTCATGCTGCTCCACTAGTATCTGTGAACTGTGGGAGTGCAGCAGTTTCATGATAGGCTTGGGAATGCTATTAATATGCAGGAAGGTTTGTGAGCATAAAGCCCTGTGCTAGCAGCTCAGTTTCAAAGCTCTTCGCTACAGCTAAGAACCTATCCCCATTTCCTAATCCCAATAGTCAGTAATTACTCAAACATTATTCTCCTAGCTGGTCTACTTCCTACATTTACCCTATTCTTTCAAACATTGGATGCATAGATCCTTGAGCATTGCATTTTTTCCTGTGGCAGTGACAGAAACAATCCATGCAATGAGGCATCTGAATGTCACATCATAAATTTGTGCAGTCTGTCAACTAAAACCTCCCCACCTCCAATAGCATTAGAAGACTGCTTGCATGCCTGGAAACCTTTTACATCTCCGCAACACTGCCCACCCCTCAAAGACTTACACACACACGCACACACATGTTTGTGAGTGAAAAATTGGCACAGACTGAGATCAAGCCTTCATAACTCAGATTCTAGCTGGATAGATGGCTTTTACAAACACCTGGAAGAGAAATCCTTGGGAATGTGTTGAGTCGGTGCACCTGAGAAGAGAATGTTGCTGACATATGGAATAGGAATTTGAGGGGAAATTGAATCAGGCAGCTGAGACAGGCCTTTAGCTATCCATTCCAAAGACCCCCTTCTTGAAAAACTGGTAAGTGAACAGTGAACTTGATTACCTTTAAATGTCTTGACCATGGGGTCAGATTCCCCTTCTTCAGGGGATGAAGCTGGGGATTTGTGGTGTGAGAAGGAATTGCCGTCAGGGGCAGCCCCAGAAGCATCTAACCGACAGGAAGTACTTCTGCAAGAAGATCATATGGTGCTGGTGTCCCTCTGGGTCAAGGACATCTCATCCCTTTCTTCTGACTCTGAGGAACCCAGTTCAAAAGCCTAAATGCAACTACTAGAGTCTCTCACACTCAGCTGGAGCAATCCAGTCAGATGGGTGTGGTACACATAAACAACAACAATAACTGGCAAAGAAGGTTGGACTCCTTTAAATGAAAGGCTCTTCTCAGTGAAGGCACAGTTACCCACTCAAACTCCTATTTAAGACTTGTTTGACTGCTGCTGAAGCAACACCCAAAGTCTGCTTGCATGAAGTATTCAGCCCAAGTCCTGCCTGGAGCTGTCCAGGGTACTCTCTGCTAATCTCATGAGGTTTGTTTGGAAAGACAGCCATGCATGATCCTGATTAATAACCAAGGACAAAAATAAATTCTCCATGCCAAAGTATGATGTAAAACATCCAGAGGCTTTGTCTAATAGCACTACACATACCATAGTTTTGGGAACAAACCATGTAATTCTTCTGGCCCCAAAGCTTTTAAACTCATGTCTTGAGGGCAGGTTTGAACTTCAGGCTATTTGGCTTATGCAAGCAGCCTTCCCTTTAGTGCTATTTCTTTTGCTGCCACTGGGCTCTGCTGGAAACCTTCCCTGCAGCACCGGTCATATCACAGCTGATGGGCTTTTCAGAAATGCATCCCCAGCCATTTGAAGGCACTGTGAGGCAGCCAATGAAATGAACACAGCAAGAGAGCATCAGTTAGTTGTTAAAAAGCATTTTTCTCTCTCTGCTCAGACAATGTTTCCTTTGAAACAGCTGCCACTTCCCAGCCTCTCACCCTAGATTAATCCCTTAGGGGCTCTCCTGCTATATTCCCTAGCTGATACTGCAATTGCAGCTAGCCAGCAGCCTGCCTTTCTCCTTCCTTGACTTCTCTTAGGGACAATTCAGATGGACACCTCCCCTCCCACTGCTGCCTCCAGTGGTTGGTTGGGGGTGGATAACAGTTCCATTTCTCTTCCCCATGTGTTGGGAAAAAAGCAAGAGTTAGCACATTGATACACCTCAGTGCCCGAGGAATAAGCAGTGGTCGTGTGTTAATGCTGCATACCATGGGAGAGACCATGCAAGAACTGATATGTTAATTCTAGCCATTTATGGGTTGCTCCTCAGTGACAGTCATGGGTCTGTATGCTTTGCTTAACCTACAAAGGGGCCATTCTCTCAGAGGATATACTTCAAGTGGTGAATTAATTGTGATCTGCAGTTGTGACAACACTTAAATTAATGTGGTCCTTGGCCCCAAAGGGTTAGGGCCCCTTTGTCAAGTACAGGAGAGGGTTTCAGCCACTGCTCATGATTCCACTCCCACACCTGGCTGAATTATATGTTTCCATAAATTGAAGATTAGAACAGTAAAAGGACTATTATTTTAGAAGTGTCAAATTTGCTTGATCTTGTCCTGGCTGAAACTTTCCTCTCTTCTCAAGGGAACAAATCAAGCTTATGGGTATCAGTGTAACTTTCCCAGCATTCCATCTTCCAGCAGAATGCACTTGATCTAAATCATTCCTTGATGGATATCAGTGCAATGTATTGAAATCTCTTTTTTTGTATTAACTGCCTATTCAGTTGTCAGAACAGCTTTTAAAGGGGGAAGAGGATGGCTCTCATTCATGCAATTACAGACGTTTAGCTGACAATGAGCTGGATCTCATTTCTATGCTAACAAGTGTTCATTTACTCATTCATGGGCTAGAGCAGAATTACTATTTTTAAGTTCCTTCCAAGAGAAAAGAAATACCACTCTTGAAGAGTGACAACAATAAAATAAATGAGTGGGAACTTGGTTTTATTCGTCATAAGAAATAAAAAAGACAAGAAGAATGAAGTGTGTAGAAATCTGCTGTCCCAGGTGCATACCACGTTAAAACATATTTTTTGTTAATTTGTACAGCCATCCGTGCTTACACTCTATAAAGCCTAAGGGCTTCAGTGGTCAATAGCAGCCAATTATATGAGGGCTGTCAAGTTTGTTGTTCTGTGTTTTCCTGCGCTATTGGTTTAACAACAAATGTATAAAAATGAAGGGAATGCAGTTTCATCTCTATTCTTCATCATTTTATACCTTTACCTGTCAGAGGCACTGGAACAGGACCAGGAACAAAACTGAGATGAGACAGTGGAAGTCTTATGGGAGTACCATTCATAACAGTCCATTATTTGGCTTTTCTTTCACAAAGACCGGGCCCTATATTTTTCTGCAATAGCAGGAACAATCAATTGTCAGTGTACAAGTGAGACCCCCTCCCTTGTTTAAAAATTCATCTGGTAGGAGTTGAAAAGCAGGTTAAATTTGTTATTTTCCTAACCCTGTCCAAATGCATTTCATTTCTATGAAATCAAAAGTAACTTTGAATTAAAGATGGGGCACTATTAACTGTCTTTCATTCCGGTCTTCTAACCAAAGGGAAAGAGCAAGGTGTGTCACATTTCTTTCATTTTGACATATTCCCTCCCTTTTCAGAGAGTAATCTTTTTGTATTACCTGTAAAGAGACATTCCCTCCTTGGCTGGTGGATTTCCTTAGCAAATCTTTGGGTACCACTGCCAGGACTGGGCTAACCACTATGCTAAGTATTGTACAGCGCAGGCTCCATCTTACCATAGTTTAGTTTTCTGGCTCACCCCAATGTGAAATGTATTAAGGTTGTTTATTAGGTATTTGCACTGGGCTTTTAGAAATCATCCCCAGAAACTCTCAGGATGGCTGTGTTCTTCAGGATAAAATCCCCATCTTGAAAGACTTAAAGCTTGTAAAGTTGACCTAAATAGTGAAATATGTGAACATTATTTGTTGGGGAAGGAAACAAGACCTTCTATCCACAAGCAAAGCCAGAAAAGTTCAACAGAGCCTTTGCAACTTATTCATCCTGATATATGTGGTCCAATTCAACCGCTGTCTCATGGGAAAAACTACAAAATGGGAAAATAAATTTCCTGCTTGTATATATTGATGATATAATTTTGGTTACTGAAAACAAGCAAGATTGTATAAAAGTTGTTGAATGTTTAAATAAGAAAATTTTGAGTTTTTAAATGCTAGATTGAAATTGATTAATTCAAACGAGGCACATTGAGAAAGGGATTGTAAGAAAAAAGACTGGGACCTAAATTGAATAGTAGAGTGCTTGGTATCTGGTGGGCCATCTCATCCTTTATTTCCACACTGTGGCTCCAGACCAAATAATCTGTCAGGAGAGCTATGGCCTGGCCAGGACGTAGGCCTGGCTAGGACACAGGCCAACTGGTAGCTTGACCAGCATAAGAAACAGACTTTAGCCTGAAGTACTGCAGGGGAGTCAAGTGACAAGGCAGAATGGGATTAGAAGAGGTTGCTTAGGAGAGGCATGGAAGTTTGGGTTCCCACTTGCATTATGGGGCACTATCACATAATATGAATCTGCAAAGGATCTTCATGTTTTTGCTTGGGCCTGGTGATTCTTACAAGTAACACTTTTAAAAAAGCATAATACCCCTAAATATCTGGTCAAATTATCAGGGCAAATAATTAAAAACTCTCCTCTGCGGTTAAGGGAAAGCTAAAGGCCCCAGCTCAGCAGTAGAACATCTGCCTTGCATGCAGAAGGTCCCAGGTTCAAACCCTGGCATCTCCAGGCAAGGCTTGCAGAGATTCCTGCCTGAAACCCTGGAGAGCCCCTGCCAGTTATTGGTAGACAGTAGTGAACTTAATGGACCAATGGTCTTGACTTCCTACGTTCCGATGTAATACAAGGCTGGCTTGCAATGCTACCATTCTCTCTTTGCGGGCAGTCAGAGAGAGGTCAGCCAGGAAAATCAAGCAGAGGCATGGCCTCCTTGCATCTGTGCCCATCTTGTACCACCAGGCTGATCCTGGTGGAGAACACAGTGGAAACAGATGCTCCGCCCCTGCCCATTTGTTTTGTGCCTCCCTGCTTCAATGCTTCAGGAAACAGAAACATCTGTACGACGGGGAGAAGCAGCAATGAAAAATAAAGGCTGAGAATGCAAATGGAGTGTGTGCAGGGCGGCGGCTGCTTCTAATCTTTACAAGATAAGACAGAAGAGTCAATCATTTCTGAGACTGAGCTCTTTTCAAAATCTTGTTTTTTACTATTGCACTAAAAAAAAATGAAACAGGAAGTGGAAACCTATAGAAACAAAGAAAAAAAACCAAATTGTTTCACAGAGAAGATGGTGCTAATATGTGTGTCCAGGCAAACACTGTTCCACTAAAAAAAAGAGCAGACATTAAACTAACCAGAAGGCAGATTAACAGCAGAAATTAGAAAGGTGGTGCATATATTTTGCACTTTTGCACTTTGTGAGGCTTCATTTGAAATAGGCAATGCTTTCCGCATCTGTGGATAATGTCTCCTTTTCTGCCTGGCAACAGAGTCCCCATGCTTGTTTCAGAGTCCTCATGTTTATCTCCTTCTAAGCCCCCTTGTGTTGAAGGTTGCCAGCTTCAGACGCAGAGCAGGCTTCTGAGCCTTTAATATTTGTGCAGTGGTGGGAATTAATTAACCATTGAAGCAGGATCACTCAATGCAGTGCCGTGGTAGCAAGAAATGCTATCCTCAGAATCAAATACTTCTGCTGAATACTCTGCATAGCCTCTTCCCAAGGAGAACGCCACCCAAAAGGAAAAGCAGATCTTAAACATCACTATGGGATCAGAAAAAACATGGCTTGTCTTGCAGATTCTCTCCTTATTATGGGATTTCTGAAAGTCTGTGTGAGTGTTTCAAAAAGCTGCGACTCTCTGTTTATATATATCTAAAGTTGCAGTGTTTGTTGGTATAGAACAAGTAGCCCATAGCTGCTTTGTGCTAGCTGGTTGTGCGGCTCATTGGATGTTCCCAAAGGAAGGGACGTTGCACACTCCAGTATTCATACAAGGTTGCCAAGAATCAAGAGTGTAGCCCTCATCTAAGTTGCAAAGTCATTTTGAGGGTGGGGAGAAATTACTTTTTTTTAAAAAGGGGAGCCCTTCCCTTTCTACCTGTCACCCTCTCAGCACTCTGCATATATTCAGGGACCAGCTTATTCATATCTGCTGGGGTAGATGACAAGAAGAAGGTTCACTGATGGAAATCACCACATCCTGGGGCTGGGACTCCTGGTGATGGTGTGTCCCCCGAATCTCGCCCATCTCATTCACGTTATTGCTGATGCAGTTCACGTCGCTCTTGTTGTTGTTGTCATCAGCGTTGGGACCAAACATCCAGTCTGCAATCAGAACAGCAAAATGCAGGAGTAAGTGCTGGCAATGAAAACGGGAAGGGGAGCGAGAGGCTGGTATGGTTGCTGTGTAGGAGGAGCAGCTTATTCTGGGCTTGCTTTCTATTTAGCAATCTACCTGAAAAAGGGTATTTATGTGGGGAACCTTAAGCTTGGGGGCTGAATGTGGCCCTGCAGGCCTTTCTACTTGGCCCTTGGAATCCCCCCTAAGCCACACACCCCTCTCCTTAGGCCACATCTTTAATTGGCCCTGCTCCAAGTGCTTTTTGCCTGGTTGTAATCAGTCCTTGAACTCTAATAATGCGTATTGATTGTCCGGATGGAGGATGCTCTCCCTCCCCCCTCCCCCCCTCATGTTTCTAATTATATTCTTGCAACAACCTCCCTTCTAGGTAGGTTAGGCTAAGAGTGTGACAGGCCTAAAAGTTGCCAATGAAGCTTCATGATGGAACAGGGATTTGGGTGAGTATGTCTGGTTCAACTGTGGCATTTTATACCAGATTGGATATCTATATGTCCTGAAACTGTTTCCCATAGCTAATTGCTTCCTGGGTATTCTAATGTCACACAGTTTCTTGCATTAGTGCTTCTGCATCTGTATCCAACAAAGTAGGATGAGTTTATTGTGGTGCTGCTGGTGTTGCTTTCTGGGTCACAGCCACCGTCAACAGCCTTCCAGTCATGATTTTGGTATTGCTATTATTATTTTAAGAAACACCCAGGGAAGGATAAATTTCCATCCATCAAAGAGGTGTCTTTTAATAACTTGCCTGAGGACAGGGAACTTGAACAAAATAAATATGCTGAGAAATGGAAGAAATTAATAAGTATACTTTTTAAACGAAAAGAAAGACACTTTACTAACCTAGCACTGAATTGTTTGGTTCCCAAATGTTCGCTTTCTCATGGGTGTCTCAGGGCTCCTGTTTCCTTTCTACATTGAGATCTTTATCACACAGTGTTTGCCTCATCAAAATAAGCAACCAATTTGCAATCCCTAATGCAGTTCATAGAATACAAGATACACATAGTTTTAACAGAAGATGTTGCCAGCTTCTGTTGAGAGTGCATTTCTGACCACAAAGCAGTGTGGTCATAGTCAGCAGCTGTAAATATTCAGACGCAGCGAGGGAGTTTTGTATCACTAGTGACTGTGGCAACAGTACTAGATATAGCAAGAGATACAGCTGGTGTTACATTGCAGCTGATTCACTCCTGTAAAGGAGAGTGTTCACACACAAAAATGCCTCTGAATACCACTTATGGTGGCATAGCATAAGGTCTTACTACTCTGCACTAAGTGGAGTTCTTATAACTCCCCTCTTTCATAACAGAAGGAAAGTGTTTGTATGACCACTAAACAAAAATAGCCCCACTAGTGTTCCGTGGTCTCTGGTGACATGGCACTTGGTTTCAAATATGTAAGTCAAAGACAAGTCTACTCTGGAGATAATTACCTGTCTGGGCTCTCTCTCACACACACCACTTTCCCAGGGGATTACAGCTACTGTAACCTCCACAAGCAACAATGTATTGGAATCTCTTCCCTAATTAAACATCCCTGGGGGTTTTAAATCCCTGGATCCCTAAGCATCTCCCATCACTTAGCATTTATTCAGCCCATCAGCCCTCAGATACTTCTCGGCTGTCTGAGAAAGAGAAAATTTACTCTTCAACTTCACAAGGAAAGACCGTGGAATGCAAATGAAAGCGAACAGTTAATTCCCAGGGGAAATAAAACCAAATTAGGTCTGTCAGAAGAGACTTGCCACTCGAAGTGTTCCTTGCTGGGAAGTAGCCTAATATTTAGCAGTGCTGGAATGCAGCCTATGTGCTTGTTGGAAGTCACAGAGGGATCATACGGCTGCACTAAGGTCCTGCTTGTGGGCTCCCCCTGGGCATCTAATTGGCACAGTGAGAACAGGATGCTGGACTAGATAGAGTTTCTTATGTCCTTAAAGTATTGTGACCAGTGGATTTGTGCCCACTGACACCACAAACAGAAATAAATGATGCTGCAGACATGGAACTATGGTGTTTGTTTTCCTTATAACTTGCTTGGTGCCCATTGGTCAGGAGTGACTCAACCAGAGAGGCTGAGAAGGCAATGCGGCGCTAAAATTTGGAATTGAAAAATTGAAAAGGGCATCATAGTAAGGCTGCGCTGCTCACTTGACCTCCATCCGGCTGAGTCACTGCAGCATACCAAGATGTAGAGGGGGAAGGAGCACTGGTGGAGCCAATGGTCCCACTGGTGCATTTGCACTCCATTGATCTCAACAATGCAATGGTTTCCCCAGTAGTGATGTATGGAAGTGAGAGATGGACCATAAAGAAGGCTGATCGCTGAAGAATTGATGCTTTTGAATTATGGTGCTGCAGGAGACTCTTGAGAGTCCCATGGACTGCAAGAAGATCAAACCTATCCATTCTCAAAGAAATCAGCCCTGAGTGCTCACTAGAAGGACAGATCCTGAAGTTGAGGCTCCAAGACTTTGGCCACCTCATGAGAAGAGAAGACTCCATGGAAAAGACCCTGATGTTGGGAAAGATTGAGGGCACAAGGAGAAGGGGGCGACAGAGGACGAGATGGTTGGACAGTGTTCTCAAAGCTATCAACGTGAGTTTGACCAAACTGTGGGAGGCAGTGGAAGACAGGAGTGCCTGGTGTGCTCTGGTTCATGGGGTCACGAAGAGTTGGACACGACTAAATGACTAAACAACAACAGATCTCAACACCGCTGAGCCCCTCCCTCTCTCTTGCAGCAGCAACTCAGCCAGATGGAGGTTGGTGAGCGATTCAGCCCCACCATGCTATCCACTGCTGGATTAGGCAATAAGGAAGGGAAGGACACTTTGAAGGAGGGAGCAGAAATCTGAAGACTGCCAACTATAATGTAGGTTATTTGTGCACACTAAAAAATATCTTTTGAAAATGTATCTCCAGAATCTCCCCCAAAGGCAAAATAGAGGCAGCGATTTACCAACAACAAGTACCAAAAAGAAAGATTGTTGAGTGAACAGGAACAAAGATAGCATATGTATTACTGATATGAAGCTTTAGCTTATCTGTTTTCTTTCATATATACTTAGCCGGACCTTATGGCCCTTTCCCAGGTTCTCCACTAGGGAGATGGCCTTTTTGGTGGTGGTGCCTCAGTCACAGAATGCCTTCCTTGATGACACTTTGTATTTTTATTTATTTAAGCAATTTCTATATCACTTAGCGACAATAGTTACTTAAGCAATATACAATAGAGTGCAATACATTAATATCTTCAGGCCTTTTAGTACCATGTTTAGTTCTTGAGACAGATTATTTTAGGGTTGTGGCTTTTAGAATGGTTTTATGTTGAATAGGCTGGTTTTTATGTGGGTATTGTAGTGAAGTTAAGTGTTCTAACTTGGTTGATATTGTCTGAATTTTGGGCAAATTGCCCAGAGGATGTTGTTAATGGCCAATCAATGTCAAAAATACATATATAAAAGGGAAGTGACTGTTGCAGAATAGCAAGTGGCAAACAGCCTACTGAGAAAGACGAAACCCATGGAAGAGATGAGAAAATGGTTAAGGATCTCGGTTCAGTTTGCATTTTAATGTGAACCTACTTAATTTGCACTTCCCGAAATAACGCATGAACCAAAAAACAGCCACCCTTCGAAATCCATAAATCTTAAGATTTTATTATGCTGTTCTTCAGCTGACAAATGTGTACAAAAAACAGTGTCATATTAAAGGATGGTGTGCATAAAAAGACATATCTCAGTCAAAATAATATACAAAAAATTAGGGATAATTGCTTGAAAGTGTGTGTGTATTACGTGAAATTGCATACAGCAATGTTTATATGTGCACCAAAATACTGACAAATTTTCATGAGAACTTTAAAAAGCAACAACCCAAAAACAAATAGTAAACAGATATGGACATGTGGAGAACTGAACTTAAGACTAGGGAGGTGAGAAATGGAGAGAAACTGTAAATGTCAGATTTGCTGACCCCTAACAAAAGCAGCTGAATTATTGTCAGGATGTAGACAGAAGAGATGGAGAGAGCTCTGGAGTGAGCATGGCAGTTCCCAATAAGGAAACGGTCTCCAGCCAGTGCCCTGAAGTGCCAATGCCAAAAGCAGGAATATTTCAGTCTGCTCATTGAAGATAAGGCACCAATTTAGAAAAGGCTCTCGAGAGGCAGAAATGTAGACTTGGTAATAGATTCTAAGTGACAAGATGCAGAATGTCTCTCAGCCACAAAGGCAGGCATATTAAGGATTCCATATCCATGCACCCTGATTGAAAACACACACACAAACCAAACAGCTCTCTCTGTAAAAGAGTTGCTTTTCTCTTTGTAGTTTGCATTTCACTCTAGATGTAATTCAGTGACACTTCACTCTGGGAGACCCTGTTAGCGAACTGTACCATATCGGGCAGCTGATCTAGGTTCCACAAAAAAGGATCCCACAATAAATGGAAAAATTACACACACACACACACACACACACACACACACAAAACAACAACATAGCAATAATGAAATAGTAATAACAGAGATTAATGATATATGGTTTATTATTGTTTATATTTTGAATTAAATATATATGGGGGCACCATTTTTTAAAAAAGTGTTTAGGGACTCTAAAGGTCTTAATCCAGCCCTTCTTATATGCAACCATGCTCCCACATCCTCCCACACTAAATCTTTCTTGCAGAGGCTGTATTCACTAGGAAGATGCCTACTTAATTTCTGAAGCGAATATGGAGAAGAATGCAACATTAATCATATGCTCTAATGGTCCCTATATACCAGGGACTGTTTCTATTTTTCAAAAGGGTCTCAGGGTTTGTCCACACTTTCACTTGCACCATCCCTAAAACACATGGGTCTGAGTGGTTTTCCCCTTGCCCCACTCCTTTCCAAGGGAAAACCTGCTCTTTAGCAATAGATTGGAACAAATAGCAATCTGAGGAAATCCCAAATTGCTGTTTGCTCTGATTGAGCACTAAAGAGCAGTTTTGCCCAGGAAAACTCAGGTAAACCACTCTGCCAGATGTCCCCCCCCACACACTTTTGGCAATACTTTATTAAGATGTTGTTAGTGTAAAATGCTATGCATTCAGCCTCCCTCCCTAGTATCCCTGGAAGTTAAATGTCACACATGTTTTATCTAGTGCAAATGCATGTACATACATGGCATGAACACCAAGGCTACATGCAGGGCACAGCCTGTGCATAAGAGAGGGAGGGAGGGAGGGAGGGAAGGAGGGAGGGAGAGCGAGAGAGGGAGATAGGGGGTGGTATGGCAGTTTAAATTCAGTGCTCATTAAAACACAATTGCAAGGCTGTATGGTTCCAATTGTCTGTGTAGAAGAATAGCAGAGTCAGGGCACTTCAGCAGTTATGAAAATAGAAGACCGTGGCTGATAAGCAAAATCTCAGCTAATGAAGTAGAGCTGAGATTAGTAGCATGCAACCTCAAACAATGAAACCTGTCTGTTTTAGAAAGACACATATTCTAACTCAGGGGTAGGCAACCTAAGGCCCGGGGGCCAGATGCGGCCCAATCATTTTCTCAATCCAGCTGTGGAAGGTCCAGGAATCAGCATGTTTTTACATGAGTAGAATATGTTCCTTTTATTCAAAATGCATCTCTGTATTATTTGTGGTGCCTGCCTGGTGTTTTTACATGAGTAGAATGTGTGCTTTTATTTAAAATGCATCTCTGGGTTATTTGTGGGGCACAGGAATTCGTTCATTTCCCCTCCCCCCCCAAAAAAATACAGTCCGGCCCACCACATGGTCTGAAAAAGGTTGCTGACCCCTGTTCTAACTAGATCATTTAATAGATATCACTTCTGTTAATGCATTGGGTAGAGGTAGGGTTGTCAAGATTTATAATGGCAAAAGCTTCTATGCTTTTAGCAGATATCACATAGAAATTTAGCAGGTAAAGTCCCCCACACCACCAGACATGGAGATGAAATTACGACAAAATTTTTACCCACTAAATCTCAGCCCACAATGTTCAGTGAAACAATGCTTTGTGTGTTACATGGGTTCAATCATTGGCACCTCTAGTTTGTTTTTTATGATTTAATTTGTAGTAACTTGTTTGTAGCACAAAAATGTAATTTTCCCTCAATCTGGAATAATTCATGCTCATCCTCAACATGCTGCTTTCAATCTAGATGGATTCTAGATCCTGCTGTCAGCAAGAGTAGTTCTGGTTACGCGATACACTTTTGAAAGTCCTCCGCTTGATTTATCCATACAGTTTCTTCCCTGTGTGCCCCAAGAGAAGGAAGAAGGAAGTAGAGATTGCAATATGACTCACACAACGTCATCAGGCAGGTTTGAATATATACACTCCATTGCTGAGACTGCCTTCATTTGTTTTCAGCTGTTTTCAAATGGACACGTTCCAGAGTAATGGAGAATCAATGCGCTTTTGGAATGAAACCAGTTTCTCAAGAAAAGCTTTAATAAATAAATAAATTGAAGTAACTCTAGGTTGTGGGTATGGACTATTTTTTTTAAGTAACCAGTTGCCATTGATTCTAAAATAAAATGTTTTGTGCATGCAGCCTTAGCAGCATGACAAGGGAAGATCTCTGCCTGATATTCAGGAGAACTGCTGCCAGGTCAAAAATGCAGTTTTAAATTGATGGCCCAATCACTGATTGTATCCAAATATCGACTTGCAAAGAGAGCATCTGCTGCAGCAGAGATGGGGAACTAGAGTCCAACCCCATCAGCCCCAGCCAGCATGGCCAACGCTGCAGGGTGCCGGGAGCTGTAGTTCAACAACACCTGGAGGACCACAGTTTCTGCTGCAGGGAAGGATGATCACCTGTTGCATATTAATGCCAAGGTTTCGGCTCAAAAAGTCTTTAGGATGATGCTGTTCTCGGTCATCCCTGAGTGCTGTCAACCCTGCTTCTTCCTACTCTGCCCCACCAAATCTGTGAAATGGCCCAACTACCGTTGCCAGCCCTGCAGCCTTTACAATGGCCGCGGCTGTTGCTCCTTCGGCAGTGAAGTTGAGGCTGAATCCCTGTGCAGGCGTATTGATCTTATGAGCCACTGTGTCAGTGTAGCAGCTCATAGGATTAGCCTGCTAAAATGGATTAGTTACTCTTTATCACTCCTCCAAACATCCTCTCTTCTGCACAGTCCAACTGGGGATAGGGTGGATTTCCCCCACTGTTTCAATTCCGGCCGTTGAGCGGAGTGGTGATTCCAATCAGTGTTTGTAATTATAGTATAGATGGAATTGAGGTATGTGGCGGGTGGGGGTGGGTTGAAATTGAAAGGGTGGTTGCTGCTAGTTCTTTGGGATTAATTAATCTAGGGTCGAAGAGTGTTATCCTGAGAATGAATAAACCCTGAAATGTAATGCCAATTGAAGTAACTCCCATCTGCGGCTGCTCTCAGCTGACCTCGTTCAGCTCACTGCTCAGGATTAAAAGCTTCTCATGTCTGGAAGAACTCCAGGAAATGGGCATGGGGTGGGGTGGGTGGGGGGCAACTGTGAGCCTGTTGGACCCAGTGCACTTAAAAAGAGATCACTATGGCATTTGGTCAATCTTTTAAACAAGATATCAACACTTCTTTGTGACTTTTCCGTAAGACTCTTTTAGCATTGGCTGCATCTTAAGCATGCTGGCTAAAGGAAAGCCCTGCTGAACTCAGGTGGTGGGATAGGAAACCCAGGAAATATACCGGGATTGCACTGTACAAATGCAGTTTATTGTACATAAAACTGGTGGCACCCTGGGATCCTTTCACAGTGGTACCTCTGGTTACATGCATAATTTGTTTTGGAGGTCCGCTCTTAACCTGAAACTGTTCTTAACCTGAAGCACCACTTTAGCTAATGGGACCTCCCTCTGCAGCTGCGCCGCCAGATCACGATTTCTGTTCTTATCCTGAAGAAAATTTATTAACCTGAAGCATTATTTCTGGGTTAATGGAGTATGTAACCTGAAGCGTATGTAACACAAGGTGCCACTGTATGCCACTGTTTCTAACCCTGATTGGACAAAACTAACAAGGTAGGGTGTCTGGAAAAACAACAACAACCATGCAGTTGTGCTCTGTTTACTGCTACATTTTTAGAGCTCCCCTGTCATGCTTTCAAACCTTTATCTAGTCATGAGGGCTAGGTACCGATACTTTCTGGCCCTGGATGCAATCTTAAATCCACTAAAATTGCCAGCAAAAATACTCTGCCAGTTAGACACCTTCTTACTGGCTAAGCTATGCCTCCTTCCCTGTGATAGTCTGTATTAGAACTTCTTGGCTTTAGACTCTTCTGACCTGTTATATCTCTCTGTTTCTTGCTTCCAAAAGGAACAGGAAGTGATGTGTGGGAGGATGAGTGTTACCATAATGAGATTGCAGATACTATTAAGGTTCATTGACGTCAGTGGCCAAATGTCATTGGGAGCAGGTGGGTTATACCGTGATGGGAGATAATTCATGACCTGAGAAGGCACAAAGATAGGCCCAGAGGTGTGTAATAAAGACACTAGACTGGGTTTAAGTCAAAAGTTCTTAATATGGAAACACCAGCATCTTGCATAAGGATTTTCCAGAATCAGAGGGACCAGAATATTAATAGAGATCATGTAACTCTGTGCAGCTGCCCAAACTACCTTTATGGGGTGAAGATAACACAGTGCTAGTTTTTCAGTAAGGCTCTTCCTTCCTACAGTTGAAGACAATTGACCTAGATACTCTGCAACTATTTGCAAAGCCCTTGTGCTACTCTGGCATAAAACACACATCATACAATGTATACTTTTTATTTTAAATGGAGAAGGAATTTCACACTGTTGAAGACAAGTCAACAGAATTATTTGTATGTGCACTGCAGTGTATGTACATTTTAATGCAAAACATAGTTTCACAGATTCCATTAAGGCAGGCATGGACAAACTTGGCCCTCCAGCTGTTTTGGGACTACAACTCCCATCATCCCTAGCTAACAGGACCAGTGGTCAGGGATGATGGGAATTGTAGTCCCAAAACAGTTGGAGGGCAACGTTTGGCCATGCCTGCATTAAGGCAATTCTAACTAAACAGGGGGCTATGGTTTAGGAGGTAAGAGAGTTTTATGAGTGAAGAAAGTAATGGCAGACTATCTCCAGTGCAAGGAAGAGTCATGGTATCTTCTAAGCAAAAGGAAGATAACACAAACAGAGGCATAGGACTACAAATGTAAACAGCCTCTTGCTCAAGCAGTGTCTGCAGGGTGACCTAGCCATATTTATTTGGATAGCTGTAATCATTAGGGTGGAGTCCAAGCTGGCATGACCATGATGGCCATTGAAATATCTTTTTCATCAAATATGGAGAGCAATTATGGGGGTGACATTTTTGAACTGACATTGTCTAAAATACAACACTCATTGCCTAAGCCTGCTGCAACAGCAAGGATCTCAAATATGCTGATAACAACATTTTCCACATTGTTCCTGGAGCAATTATACTAGGCCTGTGTGAGAAGGAGGCTGCAGAATAGGTTGAAGCTAGCCCTGGGTAAACCTCATTAGAGGGTTGCTGAAAATGTACCGCAACAACAAGAAGCAGGACCACACCTCAGTTTTTCTGGATCAGAAGCCAAAAAGTCTCTACAGAGAACAAGACAATTTCCAAGTCACTTGTCTCAACAAATAAAATGCCACATGTTCAAAACTGGTTGAAGTTTTGAAATTCAGATTTAAAATTTGTATCTGAAGCCATGTGCACAGCCCTGGGGTCTTGCCAGTTTCCATGCTGGAAACATATAGTGGGCTGGAGATCACAACAACACCATGTCTGATTTCATTGATTTGAATTTGCACAACAACTGGAGGAAGAAGCTCCGGCAATTGCCTTGTAAGCCCTGCAGACCGTGGGCACACCTTGCAAACTGAAATTCAGTCTGATTTCGGTATAAACACTGCACTACAGCAGACCAGGGGGAAATTATATAACGGAAGCCTTTTCTAATTCCAAAGTAAATAACAGGATGGCTTATTTCTTCACAGGCTAATCTGCAAGATGGTTTCCGTGGGGATTATTTTGGGACCTTCTAGATTTAATATGTCACTTATCCGCAGGGAGAGGTAATTAGGATGTTGCTAGCTAGTACTTAAGGAGATGCTGTTAGGATTTTTCTCTATGAGCAAGGAGAGCAAAGGTACCCTTAAGACTTGTTAGCATCCAAGGCCTTATATCCGGGCACAGGGCTGAGGTCTTTATTAGGGAGATCAGAGAAAGCTCTTCCTTTGGGGTGGGGAAGCTTAGGTTTCCAGACAAAGCATATATCAGGCAACTGTCCTCATCTATTTCTACAAATTTAGTGCAGAGGCTATAGAACACCACTGTCAAGTGGTTGTTATCGTGCATGTGCCATTGCAGCTTCCCATAACTTTTCTTTCCCTCTCCCAAGTCTTGATTTTTTTTTTGTGTACATGGTTCTCCAACTCCACATTTTATCCCCACAATAGATGAGACTGTGACTGGCTCAAGGTCACCAAATGAGCTTGGGGATTGCATGGGGATTTGAATTCTGGTCTCCCAGGTCCTAGGGGAGGCACCACTTGCATTTTACACAGTGCCACTGATGTAGTGTCACTCTGGATTACTGTAGAAAATTTAAATGGTGGTGTCATTGGACGACTTTCTCCCACTGCTGTCACCAGGTAAGCCCACCATGCAGGGCTTCTCACTGACGTGTGCTTTACCAAGGTTCTCCGCAAATCCACACAGGAAAGGGTGTGAGAAAAGAAATACCAAGGCTTGTGATAATCAAACTGGTTAAAAAAAGAAAGCTCATCTGATCAAAGAGAAGTCGTCAAAGTTCTTTGAAATGTAGGGGAATTTTATCAGCAAAGCATTTGTCTCTCAGTTAGTGCATACTTTTGGAGAGCTTCCATTTTCATTGCTTCATTGCTTAACATTAACAGGGGTTAATGGAGGCCTAACTTAATTGGCAGCCATTCACAAAACTATCCAGTCACTTCTAGTCTCACACTGGAAATACGTACAAATTGACATTGCAAAAAATAAAAATAAAAATCCAGCATTGCCACTAGTTGTAGCTATTAAGTACATATAAATAATATTCAGATATTCTAATGGAGAAATAAAATGGTTCTGTTACCTCCTTGGCTCATGGTTCACTTCAGGAATGGTCCACGGTGTTGAATTAGACTCCTACTCTGTTGTTCATATTTTAGGGGAAATTGCAATATCAGTGGCAGTGTAAAATAAAATCATACATGGTTAGAATGTTTCAGAGAGCAGGGTTTGAATCCCCGCTAAGCCACAAAGTTCACTGGGTGACCTTGGGCCAGTCACCATCTTTTAGCCTAACCTACTTCACAGGCTTGTTGTGAAGATGAAAGAGGGAGGAGGAGAACCATGTACACCAGCTTGGAAGATGAAAGCAGTATATAAATGTAATAACTAAAATAAATAAATAAAAGTGGCTAGAGATGTGTTACAGTATTCTTCCTCTCTCATAAATCCAGATTAGAATGACTGCAAATTCATTCATACCCTACTTAAATCAGCTATCAGTTGCTTTCAGAAGTTCTATATACAGTCCTAATTTCACTCACTTAAAGAAAATGTTTCTTATGCAAAAGAGAAGCCTAAAACATGGTGTTTGGAGATAAGGCAGAAAAAGAACAATCCAGCAAGGAGGCCAATGAGAAACTGGATTTATTATTGGTATTAGGAGGGGTTGTTCATTTAGTTATACATTTCTTACCAAACATGGCCCAGTTTTTGAGCATTTGTGGCTGGATATAAACTGAATGCCATGTCTATACTGGCTGTTGGATGAAGAAGACAGGGGCAGTGTTTACAGGGTAAATTAGTTTTTCAGTAATGGTTCCCCTGCTTTGCTTTACAAATTCTTTGTGCTTCATTCAGCTGGACAGAATTTCCTGCTTATGGTTCTGCTTTCTCTTTTGTATGCAGTCATATTCCCTAGATCAGCTGTATTGTTATCCAAAGTCTCTGTTGCAAGACAAACTTTTGTTTTCAGTCTGCAGGTGCAAATGCATTCTGAAAGCTCTGTCATCTGTGGAAGGTAGGAAACCATGCTGTGATGAGCTTCCTACCGCTTTAGGATTTCTCAGAGTGCTAGAACAACATTGCCTGAATTTCTTCAGCATAACACAAATATTTTGAATATTTTCAATCAAGGCTCATTCAAAAATAAAAGCAAATCACTCTCATATTTCCCCCATGCAATTTATGGATAATCCAAACAAGCTTCTGAAAGAAGGGCTCAGAGCAGCAGACTATCAACATATCAACATTTCAGACCATGCGTGAATTGTCTACCTGGGTGTAGGGTAGGGTTGTTCAGGTTAGCAGCCTCTGAGTGTTCCTGCATAGATCACTGCTCCTGCCAGCACTGCTTTTCACCAATTATGCTTGCTTCAAGAAGATTGTGAACATTCTGGGAGGTCAGATTTAGTCAGAGCGACCATCCTTCATGTGGTTCATACCTAGAACATTGTACCATGATCTCTAATGGACCACCCTTGATGGCTGTTCAGACGTTGTGTGTGTTTCAGGATGCTCCATCCTGCCTTCCTGCAAACAAGGATGGGTGACAGATGCAGGCAATAGTGGTGTGGGAAGTCACCCCACCACATGACTCCTTATCAATGTTACTGGAGAGGAACATATAGGCTGCAATACTAAATACACAACTAGGAAGCAGGCCCCATTACACACCGAGGGACTGATGGATTAGTAGGCACACATAGGATGGTAATGATAATGTAATTGCCTCCTCCCAGTGCCTAGAAGCCAATGCTATTCAGAGCCCCAGTCCAGATCCATTTTACAGCAAATGGTCACTAGAGCAGAGATGGGGAATCTGTGGCTCTCCAGATGTTGGATTCTAATTCCCTGACTATTGGCCATACTGATGGGTGGTGGAGCCCAATAACATCTGGAGGGCCAAAATACCCTCCTCTCTGCTCTATAGCAGGCATAGGCGATCCCCAGCCCTCCAGGTGTTTGGGACTACAATTCCCATCATCCCTAGCTAACAGGACCAGTGGTCAGGGATGATGGGAATTGTAGTCCCAAACATCTGGAGGGCCAGAGTTTGCCAATGCCTGCTCTAGAGCTTTAGCCAGAATTAATCTGCGAGGGACAGGTTCCTCAAATCTAGCAAGTAGTTGGGCTTCAGAGTTTGCTGGCAACTCTAGGCACCTTCTGGTATGTTTTTGAAATGAGCTGAGCAAAATGTCCTGGTGCTTTTTAATGAGAGGTATCCTTTTATTGCCCACCTCACAGGGCATATTATCCTATTCTGCATTCATTTTTTAAAAAAATCCAATCTCACATTGCTCACTCCCTGTTGGCAAAATTGAACAATACAACTTTTTTAACCTTCATCCCTTTCCCTAAGTCAGAGACACATTATAAAAGGTTTTATATCCTCCCAAAAGTGACTTTTCTCAAGGCTATAATGTCAGTTGGACTCCCTTTGAATTTTCAATCTGAATAAATTGAGTAACCTTGAAAATGGAAAGAAGCTGGTTCACCTCATTTGTTGAGAGATGTTCACTGTAAAGAGCAAAGCAGTATGTTTTAACTTTATCTAAGAACCTGTGCATACAGGTATATTACCTGCCATCTGACTGAAATACACTTATTTAGCAAAGTCTAATGATCTATAAACTCACAATGTATTTATTTATGCCTTAATCCAAAACAAAACAAAAGCCCAGACACATTGTAGCCTTCTAAATATTGGTGCATGCTTTAGCAACACAATTTAGAGACAGCATTAGGTGCAAAGCTCAAATTCTAAGAGGACCTTTGTGATGCAGAAGGTCTCAGGTTCAATCCTTAGCATATCCACTTAAAAGGATTTCAGGTAATACACTTGGAAAAGACCCCAGCCTGATACTGTGGAGAACTGCTGCCAGTCACAGCAGACAATGTTGCATTTGCTCAGAGCTGGGGAATCTGCAGCCTTTCAGATGGTGTTGGATTCCAACTCTCATTAGCCTCAGGAAGCATGGACAATGGTGGGATTCAACAGTATCTGAATGGCCACAGGTTCCCCACCACTGGGTTAGATGGGTGAATAGTCTGACTCAGATAAGGCAGCTTCATATGCTCATATACAGTAGGCATCAATTGGCTAAAAGGCGGGGGTGGGGTGTTTGGGCTGGCACTTGTAGATTCATTAAAGGTCCTCTACCTTCCATCTCATAATCAGTACACTGATTTAATGGGAATTAATTATAGGGAAAGGCTGCATGACTGAAAACGACCTAACTATGGCAACTGTGTGAAAAGAATTCAGATCGAACCGAGAGTTGCTTCCCACTTCCCTTTTACCTTCTGTCTGATCCCAGAAGTCATTTTATGCAAACTCATTCAAATGAAGATCCCTCTTGGGAGGAAGGGAAAATGATGACTCACCTGACAATGTTAACAAACATCATCTCCCTCTCCCTCCTTGGAGAATTCAATAATTTGGAGCATATAAATACGAGTAATGCATGTGCTGCCTGCTAAGGAGATGTAAGCCGGAGCTTGTGCTTCACTTTAGCAGACTTGAGGTGCCCCTGAAACTCATTTCCATTTTCTATTTGCATGAGGTGAAAGCAGGTACAAATTTTTGTTCTGATCATAAATAAAAGATCGTGAGTTCCAAAACTCACTCTTTAGCAGAGCTATTATTTGTGACAAGATGAAGGATGTATCTGTGAGCCCAGTGAAATGAATCAGATTTGGAGAACAGTTGGCATCTCCCAGCAATGAGGGAGTACCTGAGAAGACCTAGAAAAATGGCATGAAGCAAGAGCACTCTCTCCCTCTCTCTCATTCATATACACGCACGCACACTTTGAGTGGTTCCATTATAGATCAAATAAAATCAGTGTGGATTTTTCCTGTGGTGGATTACACCTAATAATACGGATGAATGTCATTAAAATTAAGCATGTTCTGAAGCCTTTTGCCAGAGTTACATCAATAATTATGATAATCACCATGAACATGTTGGCATAGCTTATATGGAAATAATCTAAATTCCCATTTAATTAATATAAAAAGTGCATAGAGATCTTGGCGCCTGATCAAGGTCACACAATGTCAGGAGGTCTCCTTGGAATCCTGTCAGGTAAGATCCCCTTGCATTGTTCCCAGTCTAGCATATGCTTGTGTTTTTGCGGAATTAGAGTCTTACACTACAAGCCTTGCAGATGTCCATCTGTGTTTGTACAGTGAATATTATGCCCATCTGATTCTGAAAAAGGTGCGTTTTTAAATGTGTACACATATATGTACATGTTAATCATTCATAATAAAATGAGACATGGCTGTAACACCCTTTATACAATTTGACCTATAACTTATCTATACTTACTTGGAAGTAGACACTGCTGAACTCAATGGAACTTACTTCTGAATAAATGTGCATTGACTTGTCCTGCTCATTTCTTCCTTCTTTACTGATTTAGCAGATTTATATCTGTCCAACAATCCATACATACTGTAGATGCTAACTTGTCAAGGTTTAAAATGTTCAGAATAAGAAAACTGAGGAACTAATGTAGTTTAAATGTGACAGGACTGAGCAAGACTATTGAAAGCTTTTAAAAAACATATTATAAACACTGCAATCCTATACACACTTCCCTGAGAGTAAATCCCATTGAAAAGAAGAGAGCGTATTTCTTAGTAAGCATGCTTAGGATCGCACTGCAAAGTAGATGTTTGGGCTCCTTCAAAAACAGAATATTGATATTTTGATTCCCCTATCTCCTGCAACTATGGCAGTAATGTTTCGTGTTAATACTCCTTTCTGGAATGTTAATTGTAAACAAACAAACAAGCACACACACACACACACACACACACACACACCTCTTACTGATATTAGTGGCTATATGAATAGCTACCATGCATTATATTACCCCATAAGTCAATTAATCAGCATCTAGGAAAGCAAGAAACCCAGTTAAAGATTGTAGTCCTATATTTTACAATGGATCAAAGAAACAAAGTCCCTGCTCCAGAGGATCTGCTATCTGAAATATTATTCTGATGGTGAAACCTGATTAGGCTTTGCAATTCTGTGTTGACCAGAAGTTGTGTGTCAGCTCAATCACAAATTATGAAGGATCCACTTTGCTTCTACAAATGTTCTAGCAATTAATCTCTGTGGCTGTTCAAAGTCTGAACATTACTATAGTACCTGGTCTTCATTTGCATAATCCAGACCTGTATGCTGCACCATTAAAAAAGTTAAGGTTCTTTCAGCTAGATGGCAAGCCAGAGATATAAATTTTAAATGATCTACCTTTGAATAAAGGGAGCATTAATTCTTTCCAACATTATGGATCATTATTACTTAGCCACATTACTTTGCTGTAGTAGTTTTATTTAATAAGGCAGTACATATTAGATCCAAATCCAAACAGAACACCACCCTGTTCTGAATTAGATTCTTTTCTGGTGTTTTCTCATGTAACACCTAAAGTGCCTTTGAGCATCTCCCATGGTGCCAGCACACATTTAATTAATGTGGGATAGAAAAGAGAAGAGTAATTTTGAAACTGTATGTTATAAGTGTTTTAAGGTTGTAAGCACATCAGGGCAGGGACCCGCCCATATTTTTAAGTCACTTTGTTAAATACTATGTATGTCAATGGCACTATGAAAACAACAACAAACAACTCAAATGAATGCTTAGGTTATAATTCTACACACACTTATTTGGGAGTAAGTCTAATTGAATCCAATGGAGCTTCTTTATGGGTAGATATGTACTGTTAGGCTGCAATCCTAACTTCCCTATATTATTGGGGTGGTGGGTAGGATGACATATATATGAACCTCTCCTCCACCAGCAGACAGGAGCATCTCTGGAGGTGGTGGTGGGGGCTCTGCCACTCTCTAGAACCCAGTTAGGATTATTCTGCCCATCAACGCTGGAATTACAGATATGGGGGGGGGGGAGAAGAGAGCAGAAACCAATTTCAGCATTCCATTTGAAAATGGACATTGTCACCAATGCCACACACGGTATATAAAAACGTGTTCCTCCAACACTCACCTATCAAATCATGGAGAAGATCCTTGATGAGATGCCCAACAATGGCATACGCTACTGCCACCACCACAAGTGCTGCCATAAGAAGGTAGAGCACAGCTTTGGGCAAAGGGATTGCATCCCGAGGAAGGGGTTTGTACTCCTTGTAAAGCTGGTCATTGTCTGAATATGAGTATTGGAAAAGGTGGTCCAGGCCAGTGGTAAAGTTACTGGAATTCATGGACTGGCTGTTGGACAAATAGCTGCCTTGATCAGGATCCTGCAGAACACTCACCACAGAGCTGGTGGTGGCTTCCACTTGCTGCACCAAGTTGAGAGTCTTGTTGACACTGGGGAGGATCTTGGAGAGAAATGTGCTCCAATCTTTTATTGCACTGATGTTGCAAATGATCATAATGGCAAAGGAGGAAAATGGATTTTCACAAACCTGGGAGCAGCTCAATGCACTTTTTGTTTTCTATATGTAAACCATCCCTACAGGTAAAAAAAAACAGAAATCAGTCTGTCCAAGAGCGACTTGCCATTCAAACTTCACATGATTGTCTATGTGGATCCAATGGTGTCACATTATCCTTAAAGCGTAAAAGGTATAAATCCAAATTCTAAAACAAGGAATAGTTCCTGGAAGAGAAGCAGATTTGCCCTTTCCACTTGTCATTGATATTTTCCAGACAACTCTTCCTGGTGCTAAATGGGAAAAGATAAAGTGATACAAGGTGGCTGCTGGCTTCACTCATCTGGACAGAAAATATGGACTCCAGTATCTCAGGATACACCTTCAAGAGAAAGGAAACACAAGCACAAATAAACAGAGTTGTGTTAAATGAGGCTTATTTTTCAGTTGCTCACTCTTTGTTTAGCAACCTCAATGTGTCAGGGGCTGTACTAAACAGCGACCTTCCGAGGACTAAGCTGGTCACGGTCATTTCTGCAAGACGGAGAAGAGTCTGCACGCACCGCTGCCCAAACTAAAGGACAAAGCGCACTAGTTTGGGTCATCATCGCCAGCATCTAACACAGATGAGCCAGCAAGGCTTTCAATAACTTTTTGAAACCCGAGAATCCCCCGCTCCCCAACCTTCCCTTCATAGGTCAGCGGGACGAAACATTAACAAACCTAAGGCAGGGTCGACTCGAAGAAAGGACGCCTCGTTGCCACACACAGCGAATCTCTCTTGAGGTTTGGTTGGGGAGGGGGGAGAGAAAAAGAAACAACCTACTGCCTCGACTGACTGTCCTCAACTGCCAGACGCCCACAGACTGACCTATGTAGTGGTGCTGTCTAGAGAGAGAGTCTGGACTCGTCTGTTTCTCCCCACCTGTAGTTTTTTCCTCGCTTTCTGCCTTTCACACCAAGCGGCTCTCGTCCGCGGAGGAGCTGGCCGAGGTGCTGAACGCTTCCCTCCGAGAGTAATAGAGCCGCCGAGGGAGCTCTGATGATATCGAAAGACTTAAACCCCGCCGTTATACTTAAATCGGGGGAAGGGAAGATAAATATGAGACAGTGACATATGATCAGCTTCCTCTCTCTCGCTCTCTCTCTCTCTCTCTCTGCCTCTGCTGTTCCCTCCCCTTTCTTCTAATCCCTGCACAAACTCTTTCCGTGCCAAAACATGGGGAGTGTATTTGCAAATACAGCAAGAAGTTGAATCTCACCTCCGCTACCAATCCATGTTGAAGGATGCCCAACATTAAAGCCTGAGAGTGATTTAATTCCTCCTAGCAAAGCAAAGACTATCTAGCTCCTTGTCTTGAAGGAAGGGAAAAACTACCATGTGATTTTAAAACCCTTCACCTGAGCCATGGGCTCTTAGGAGAAATTGTAGCAACTCTGCACATATCTGTTATTTACTTAGGAGAAAGCCGTGTGAAACTCAGCAGTGCTAAACTTCTGGTTCCAAACATTGATAAAGTTGGGCTGCAAATGATACTACTCAGCATGTACATGTATAAAGGTCTTTAGAATGATACAAGCACTTAAAGAAGCTCTAGCTCATTATTCCTTACAACTATCCTGTAAGGTAGACCAGTACTATTATAAGGAATGAGTGAGAGAACTGTTTAAGGTCTTTCCTCCCACATTCATAGCCAAGCCTTTTGTTTAACAAGGAGAAGCTTCAAAAGTAAAGCACACACATACCCCAAACACAAAAGACCAGATTTAAAAGAGCTAACTACTCCTCACAATCGAAACATGCTCTGCAACAAAAAGCTTTGACTTTTGCAGAGTGGTGCCTGCAATCCCATACACACTTACCTAGGAATAAATCCCTTGGAATTTGATAGGTCTTATATCTGAGCAGACATGTGTACAATTGCACTAAGAAGAGAGGGTGAATCACAGCAAAAACATTTCTATTGTATTTTCAAAATGTTTTATATCTTAGCATTTTAAGTTTGAACATTGCAATAGATAATCCATGCAAAACTGGTGGAAACGCAACAAGACACTGTTGACAGCAGTGTGTGGGCAGGTTCATGCTGGAGGAAACACCTTTTCAGATATCCTTGTCCCAAGCTGTTTATCCAGCACCCTGAACTTGTCTGAGAAGGTAATTAGAAGTTGATATGATGCCAGAAAGGTACGGTCAAAAATCCACACTCCTGCCAACAAACTTACAGCTACACTTTGCACTACCTGAAGCTTTCTGACACTTTTCAAGGGCAACCCAACATAGAGTGTGTTGCAATCCTGAGGTTTCTGTTCATTCCATTTTATTGGATATAGGTGAGTTCTAAAAAAGTTCTAAAAATATAAACTATCTTAGCATTAGCAGGTATGCATATAATTAGAAAGTCTTCATTCACAAAGGAGATTTTGCCCTGCTAATCCTGCCAAATTCTTACCCAGCTGAAGGGCTGGCCATGTTAGTTCCATGTAGCTTTGAGCATCAGGACAGGGTATCCATACTTTTAAAGGGTGAAGGGATCGTTGCTTTTGGAGAACTTTTGGTTGCTGCTGTTGCATCCTACATTATTCTGCCCATTATATTCAGTGGACTTTGGGTTGTGCCCTTTATCCTCACCTTTTGAAGCAGGCCCTCATTTCCTGCAATCTTGAGCCTAGTTTATCCAATCAGTGGAGGAAAATAAAAGCAAATGAAATGCGTTTAAAGAGGGGTACGAAACTGTCATGGATTTCAAAGAATTTGCAGCAATGTAAATATTACTTTTGGGTGGCACTGTGGTCTAAACCAATGAGCCTAGGCCCTAGGGCTTGCTGACCGGAAGGTTGGCAGTTTGAATCCCCACGATGGGGTGAGCTCCCATTGCTCAGTCGCTGAGCAATGGGGAGACCCAGCCAGATGGGCGGGGTACAAATAATAAATTATTATTATTATTATATCCCTGTTCCTGCCAACCTAGCAGTTTGAAAGCACCATCAAAGTGCAAGTAGATAAATAGGTACTGCTCCGGCGGGAAGGTAAATGGCGTTTCTGTGCACTGCTCTAGTTCGCCAGAAGCGGCTTAGTCATGCTGGCCACATGACCCGGCCTATAGAGCGAGATGTGCGCCACAACCCCAGGGTCGTCCGTGACTGGACCTAATGTCCGTGACTGGACCTAATGTACCTTTACCTTTACCTTTAAATATTACTTTTACCCCAAATCCTATTCTAACAAATCACATAATTCTCCAGAAAGTTTGCAATTTATTCAAAACTTCACACAGGTGAGTAAATAGCTAGATCTAGCTGAATGTAACACTTATCCTTTCAAAATTAAAAATGCATTGGTGATTATTTACCTATCACTAGTTAATTTACATAACTTTATGTTTACTATTCAGAATTACTGCTGAAAAAACACTGAGTTTCTCCTACAAGGAGAATTAGCAGGCCATTTTCATTTCTCCTCTTGCAAATGCAACATACAGGAAGAGCTAACCCAATTATTCATTGCATGCACCTATCTCCATCTCCTGTGCAAAGGACAAAATCTTTATAATCAGAATATTTTCCATTTCATTAAAGGAGTGGGGTGACAGTATTGGAAGAAAAAGATTGGTTCCATTAAAACTTTCTTGGATTACTCAAAATCATAGCTCACATTTTTGCTTCAGTCAAGGGGAAGATTAACAGGGATATGGTTGCTGATTTTGATAAATCACTTTAAATAAAAATAATCATAACTGCAATTCTGCCCAATGCCTCTTGATAGAGGAACTGATTACAGAGGCAAACATATTTTCAGGATTAGTTGCTTTTCCAAATGCAGTTGGAGAAACTAAGCTTGAGACTGCAGAAATGGAAAATGAAGCAATAATTATGGGGTGATTTCAGCATGTGGAAATAAACTTATTTTATTTGTTTATTTGTTTATTTGTTTTTTTTTAAACTGGTGTCCTGCATTTAACTTTCTGTAAACCCAGGAAGGTTACAATAAAATACAGAACTATCAACGGTTCTTAAGAGCACCTATTGGCTTTTATCTCACCAGGGCTAGTTAATGACCCAACAAAGAGGTGTTTCTGTTGGCAGCTGGATATTCCATGGGTGTTCCATGAGTGCCAGCTGAACCAAGCACTTTAGTGAAGTTTGCTTATTACCCTGCAGGGTAATGAGTACCTATATACTGTTCCTGCAACACATTTTGGAGAAGACAACAGTGAAAGAAATATACCAGCATTGCTTGATTTCCATTGGTAGCTACTCCAAAGACCTATTTCTAAGATACCCAGCACTACTGCAATCCCATTTAGACATGTGTACAGAAGCCTAGCATGGGAGCCTAGTATATTGGCAGCAGTATCTTGGAGGAAGGAGGAAATATGAGACATAACTTCAGCACTGTACAATCATCATAATGCTTTATGGAAGATTATTTTAGCACCATCAGAAATATGAGGGGCATTGTTGCAGGGTATGCAAATTCTCCCAGACAGCCAAGCGTACAGTTCCCAAGTCTCTTGATTCTGAACAATAAGCACTGCCAAGAAGGATAGGAGTTACAATCATAAATTGCTTTCTTTCCTTACTCTTGCAATTTTATTTTGAGATAACTATCTGTCCACCCAGGTGAAAGCTGTCCCTTCAATAGATGGAATTGTTCTTCAAGCTCACCTCTGTTTGCGCATGCCTGTCTTCAATGCCATCCACTCTAGCCAGCCAACCTTCATCTGAAAAAGGTTTCCTTTGCCTTTTGTACACCGGGATGAGAAAAGCTTTAGGCCTGGCCAAGGTGAAATTGGTACCAGAGACCTCATTGTTGCTGCTTTGATTTTAATTGTGGGAGGCAGCAGCCCCAGACAGCAAATTGGAACCAGCTGCATTGTCTCTGCACATAAAAGCTTTTGGCTCTATAGCAAAAAGCTGATGAGGGAGTATGTGCTAGGGAGAATGGACTGCCCGACATCATGTGAATAAGGTTGCTACCTTTCTATAGATATATATTCAACAGCTTTGTGACAGGCAGAAATTTGACTGTTTGTGGGTGGGCAAAGCTTCTCAGCATGGTGATGCTATGACTGGGAAGCTTATTGATTAATCAATTGCATTCGTATCCCACATTTTGTCTAAATTGCTCAAGGTGGTGTATATTGTTCTCCTCTTCATTTTATCCTCACAACTCTGTGACAGAATGACTGGCCTAAGATCACCCAGTGAGCTTCATGGTCAAGTGGGGATTTGAACCCTGGTTGCCCAGGTCCTAGTCCAACACTCTAACCACTACACCACATTGGCTTTATCCAACAGCAAGGAACAAAGATCTTATCTAACACTTTATGAAAGATGCTCATAGTTTGGCCATGGTGAAGTCACCACCACTTCAATCCTCTCTCCTAAGCATCATTGCTCTCCAGACATTGTGCATGGATGGTATTGTTAAGAGGTCACCCTGAGAAATTGCAATGACCCATGGGTAATAAGGCATATTCTTGCATGAGACAGGGCTCTAAATGGTTTAGTCTTGATTGTTTGTTTTCTAAGCTACAACTCAGTCCTGGATAATTACAAATGATTTATTTGAAGTCATAAGACTTTGTCTTATTGCTTGAGTTGTTTTAACCCACCCTTATTTTAAAGAGCACAGGGCAGTGCACACCATCTCCACACTCATTTTATCCTCACAACAACCCAGTGAGGTTGATTAGGCTGCATGTGACTGTTTCAAGAGTAGCTGCTGAGTTTCATGGCTGAATGGGGATTTGAACATGGGTCTCTCTAATCCTGTTTGGGATGTGGGTGGTGCTGTGGGTTAAACCACAGAGCCTAGGGCTTGCCGATCAGAAGGTCAGCAGTTCGAATCCCCGTGACGGGGTGAGCTCCCGTTGTTCTGCCCTAGCTCCTGCCCACCTAGCAGTTCGAAAGCACGTCAAAGTGCAAGTAGATAAATAGGTACCGCTCTGGCGGGAAGGTAAACAGCGTTTTCGTGAGCTGCTCTGGTTCGCCAGAAGCGGCTTAGTCATGCTGGCCACATGACCTGGAAGCTGTACACCGGCTCCCTCGGCCAGCAACCCCAGAGTCGGACACAACTGGACCTAATGTTCAGGGGTCCCTTTACCTTTTACCTCTCTAATCCTAACACAACACTCTAGCTACTATGTCATATTGTCTGTCACAAGTGGACCACAATCTGGAAAGACTTCCAGGTCAGAGCATGTGATTTCCATTCTCTGTGCCCTTGTTCTAGAAATGAATACACTGGGATGAAAGTTTCTCTCCTCTGGTCTCCTTGTGGTGAAGGATTTAAAGAACAACCCACTTGGTCACATATATGCTGACATTTCTAATGTTCAGAGAAACCTTCCATTGGACTGCTCATCTTACAGTGCAGGGGATGTTCCATCACTACAAAAGGGAGTAACTTGAGGGGGAAATGTTATAGTTCCTATTCAGTGCAGTATAAATTTTCTGGCATGTTTCCTGAGAGTCACTGAAGTGAATGGTGGGGCTGTCTGACCTTCAGAGCATAGGCTCCTAAAATGGTTTATGGAGCACCACAAAATATGGCAAGCCTCTCTTACTTCAAAGTGAAAGCAAAATTATTCCTATTGAACATTTGCAAGGAAAATTTGGAAGCCTTCCGCATGACAGGAGTGCTGAAATGACAACCTGCAGCCAGCTCTCACTTATTTCATTTTGCTATTTGGGACTGACAAAAACAAAAACACCATTAAAGGCTGAAATCAGAAAGAGAGATGTGTGCATTTGTCTCCCTTCCTGCATTCCTTTGCTGCTAGATTATTCATGCTTTCTCTGGAACGAAGCATGAAGTCGAGATTATAATAACAAATACCACAAAGGACACACTGCATTCAAGATTTTACTGGGGATGTGTCCCTCCCCCCCTCCTTTCTCTTCACTGCCTATCTGTCATAAATGAGGCATGTGGATTTAGTTGTCAATAAGAGAAGAGGAAGCTGTCTGCCACTGTTAGATCCCTAAGCACAGCCAACGTTTGATTGATTCCAGGAAATAATAGACAGCTGTCAATTCTGCCTAACAGGTGGGTATAACATTAAAAGGGAACTGGGAAGTTCTGTCTCCAGGCAATGGAACTGTAGATTCCTTAGCTTGTAACATGGATAAGACATAATGGTGGTAGGAACTAGAGAAGATCAGATCTAAATTGTGGCTGAGAAATTGAATCCTGACTCTTAAAGCCTTACCTACTTAGAGATTGTTTAGTTCAAACAGAATCAGATTCAAATTATGGGTATAACATATTCATATAAATTCTTTTTTGAAATATTTCTTGCTGATTTCACTTTGGAATCTTTGTCTGTTTCAACCAGTGTTGTGACCTTTGAGTAGTCAGAAGAAGAAAAAACATTGAATGGTATTCTGCTAACAAATCCCATCAGGGCAAGGATTTCCACTTGCACAATGGGGCTCCCCCTCCCACTTTGTGCACCCTACACGCTCCCCAAATCTGCTCCAGATGGTTGGTGGAATCCCTAGCATAGATTTAGGGGGCATGCGGGGGAAGGAGAGGGAGAGGAAGTTCCATTGTGCAAGGAGAAATCCTTGTGTCAACAGATTGAAAGATTTAGTGCTGTGTCGAATCCACCCATTAATTTTAAAGTTAGTCATACAGTTAGGTCTTCCAATTTAATGCCACATATGATAAATTTGTATTTATGACACTTGTGTTACCATTACTAGGGATGGAGGAGAAATTTTATTCAATTTGAATTTAATGGCAAACTCCACACAATCCAATACAATATAAAAACTGAAGCACAGCCATCCTTGGAAATTTGCACTTTTCTGAATTTTGTGGTGCAGTTCTGTAGCCAAGCAATTGGTACAAAAATGCAATGTAAAGTGTGCATATAAATGCATATATTTGTGAAAGCAACATGCAAAAAATGCAGTACATTCGGTGAAACTGCTTGTAAAAGTTTGTACATTAATCAACACTGTATACAAAAAATGTGTTTATTGGGATAAGCTCACTCTAAAATGCTGTTGAATTTTCATAAGAATTTTTTTAAAAAACCAACAGCTCATAAATTGCTGCAGAAAAGTAGAAAACTGAATTTAGGATTGGAAAAACAATGAGAAATTGAAGAGAATGAAGAACTGACAGATTCGTCAATCACTATGTAACACTTTGAAGCTTTCAGCAACAATGAGACTCTGAACATAGAAAATGTGGGGAGAAGTATGGGGTGTAGTTTCTGTCTGTGTCTGAGTAAAAGGACATGACTTCTAGGGGAGAGTGCCTGCACATGCTGTCATTCTCCCACTCCTGCATAATAAATAAATAAATAAATCAATAACAATTTATTCGACCGTCAGTCAGAACACAATCATCCATACAAATTTTAAAAACCTGAGACAACTCAGAGGGGTTTACACTAAAACATACAGTAAAAGTAAATTATACATAAAAACCCATATCGATACCATCGATTTTGACCTTACGCTGTTTAAGGGCCAAAAAAAATAAATCATATGTTGATGAATGCCATAAATTAGATCCCAATCAAGCCTGTATTCTTCTGGGAGTCAGCGAGTGTTAATGAGTGAAGTGGGATTTATCTGAAAGATCAGATAAATTATAGGGTGTACTCACTGGTACCTTGGCTTCTTACCAGAATAAATAAGCAGATATATGAAAAGGGGAGGGGGAATTAGGTGTAAGTGGATTTTAACTGAGTCAGTGGCAATTGCATTTTGTAACTTCTAATTAGTAGAGGTTCTTGACGGAAATGTTATTTACAGGAAATTTACTCCTTTATTTGGGTAGCCATGTAAATTTCCTTTTCTTCTCTTACTCTACCATATTCGTATTGCCAACCCCCATACACAGTATATGGCTGATCCTTCAAGGAGGGTAGGGACCACCAAGGCTTGCTGTAGAGTGGTTAGTGACTAAGCAATGTCCCCTCCTTCCAGTCTTCCTCCCCAGCATGAGTTTTGATGGCTTAGATCAGGGTTTGGGAACCTCACACCTTTGCACCTCCAGGCCTCTCTATCTAGCTATCTGGCTTGGACAACACAAATATCAACCAGAAAATTGTTGAGGAAGACCCCCAGAGCAACAGACAACTCTTGCATTATTTAGTGTTGGGATTGCACAGTACTTTGGTTTTATTCCTAGCAAAATACTTTCCTTGTGTTGCTTTGGATCTCAAAGGGACCCTGGTGGTACAGAGAATCACACACACCCATTTCTGCATTTTCCTTCCATCAATAAGAGGGAAGCATAAGCCACAGCAGAGCAGGGGGTTTTTTTGTTTTTTTTTAAGCCAAGAGTGGAACTCAGGTCTCCTAGGGTGATGAAATTGCTGTTCTTATAACTTTAAGAGAAAGTCAAAGGAAGGAAGAAATAACAGGGGAACAGCTGGAAGTTCTTGCTACCCATTATCACTGCTACTGTTCAAACATAAAAAACAGCAGGAGAAAGCTTAAGCAAATTATGGATGTAGGGAAAGAAAAGGACAAATGATTGGTCTTCAACAAGCTGTCATTTGTTGCTGTGTGGTCTCCCTGAGCTAGGCATATGCAAACAGAAAGGCGACTTTGATGAGGCTGCACACAGCTGAAAACCACAAAGCAAACTTGAGCACTGTAAGGAAGGAGAAAAACAGTGTTTGATACACTAACCCATAAGGGGTGTTTCATTAGTGGTCGGAATGGCTCTGGCATGATGACATTTTAATTTTAAGAGAGGAAGAGGAGGAAAACATCAAAACAAGACACAATTCCTATGACTCTCTAACCAGCTTCACTTATTATTTATCTGATTCAGGGCTGCTTTATACGTTGCAATGCATGAGATAAACTTAGTTTAGGAAAACACATATAAATCATGAGTACACCAGAACATATTCCCTCTTTTCTCCCCCCACACCCCTATGTCCCCCAGTAGTCTTTTCTGGAGGACTGGGGGGAACCACAGAACAGATTGTTCGTGGGGGGTTAGTGGGGAGGAAGACCTACTGCACAGACAGAATCCCTTTCATTAATGGAATTACTTGGTTGGATACAACAATTTGGAACCAAATTCTTCCAGATTACACTAAATTATATTTTGCATGTTGCTTAACTAACTATTCTTAGTACACATGCTTTTTGCAAATTTTTAAATGTTGTGATCATGCAAGATTCATCAAGCATGACACACATAATGGGCAGATACCATATGCCCCAAAAGGGTACTGGCTCTAGCAGGAGAGGTATAAAACAACTCCATGTTGGCAATATCTTGGTGAGACTGGGTAAACTGGATCCAGTAAAAATTCTCTATCATAGGGGAAAACAGAAACACCCGCTTAAGGGAAAAGGAACCAGAAGCAAGTCTGTAAGGTTTGGAAAGTCAACTCCTCAAGAAACTCACTATTTCAGTGAAACCTTTTCCCCATTGTAATTATCCCTTGGGAGATGAGTTACTATACACAGGCAGAATTGACATAGGCAGTGGACCTATTTCTTCATCTAATAAATTCTGCTGGGGTTCAGCCTGCAACCCAGGTACAGCTCTTAGAAAGCTTTGGAGAAAATGTAGAAGAGCTGGAGGAAGGACACATATCTCTTAATCAAACTCTGCTGAAGCTGCTAAACAGCCAACAACTAATCAAGGCTAATCAGAGAGAATTCCCAGCATAGGCAGAAGCACTGATTACAACAGAAACGTGAGTTTGGATCAAATTACTGGGTGAAACAAATGATCGGGGGAAATGGTACTTAAAACATTTCTTTTTCACAAAGCATTGTCACATGCGACAATATATAGTACTCTCATCAGTCACATTGAACATGGCTAATAACCAAGGCTGGTGTGTGTTGTAATGCAGCAACATGTGGAGAGTGTGATGTTGGTCATGGTTATTAAACCTTATGAAGTGGCTTCTGTATTTGTGGAGGTTACACAAATATGATGTGGTGTAGCATTTAGGTGGATAGTTGGTGTGATAGTGTGGGCTATAGCCTGCACCTTGAGAGGTAAGGTAGGCCGGCAAGCCAGTCAAACAAACATCCCTTCCTACTTTTTAACTGTATTGCTGTCACCAAGTAGACATCTTTATTTTACTCTGGCTGCTCCTTTACCTTTCTGGACTTCAACAGACCCCATCTACTCCCAATTCTGAGAAAAGAGGTATAACAATTGGATGTGGTATGAATAACAAGGCCTCAGACCACATGTTTTCCAAAACGAAATATGTTTTTTCTTAAGGTTTCCGTAAGGCAGCATTGCCCAACATGTCGATCAAGATTGACTTGTAGATCATCGATCTCTCGATCTCCCCCACCCCCACCCCAACAGCCTTTTCTCTGAGGAGCCAGCATGCATGGCTTCTCTCTCTCTCTCTGAAGGAGAAGCAAGCTGTTGCAAGGCGGGCAGAGGCGTATGCAGACGAAGAGGCTGGGTGGGAGAGAGAAGCCCTGTGTGCTGGTTCCTCGAGAGAAAGGGCTGGTTTGGAGAGAGAGGGGGGTGATGGTCCTGGACATTCCAGGATTCAGCCCTTGAGGAGAGGACTGCCTTGGGCCCTGCCCCCCACTGTAAACCGACAGCTCTCTCACTGAGCGTGGTGAGGCTTACTTCTGAGTAAACACATGTGAGGGAGTGGGGGACCCTTCCTGGCTGCTGCCATCCCACCCACGCGAGGAGGGGTCTCTCTCTCTCTCTGTGTGTGTGTGTGTGTTTGTGTGTGTGTGTGTGTGTGTGTGCAACCCTGCACACTGGCTCCTCGGAGAGAGAAAGGGCTGCTTTAGGTTTACTCAAAAGGAAGGGGCGGGTTGGATCCAGGGGAAAGGGCTTCTACAGGTTTCATCCAGTTCTTAAGGTGCTGCTTGAAGGATGTCAACTCTGCAGTTCATTTTACCCAATTTCTGTTTCAAACTGCTGTGGTTAACATGTGCCCCTGACTCATTTGAAAAACAGCAAGAGTCCTGGGGTACTTTAAGTACTTTATTAAGGCATGAGCTTTTGTGAACAACAATCTGTGCATCATGTTCTGATGTTATTTTCTTATGTTATTACAAGTATACAAAGTATGTTTTTTAAATATATATTGATTTATGACAAACTTTTCAGGTTTTATGAAAGCAACTATCATTTATTATTATTATTATTATTATTATTATTATTATTATTATTATTATTATTATTTTATTTATTTTTAAGCTCAGCCAAATATAATTTGTTTAAGTTGAAGAATGACAATGGGAGAGTGTGGTAGATCACTGCCAGTTTTGATATTGGATGGTAGATCTCAGGCTACTTGTGGTTGGACATGCCTGCCGTAAGTCATGTTAAACAGTTTTTGAGAAAATTATTTTAGGGAGGGAAAACTAATTTTGCAGTTAGATGAATTATACATGCCTATGATTTGCAATACCTTTCACCTGGTTGCAAATACCCGCTTGTTGCACAAGGTGAGGGAGAGCACAGTGACTGAGCAGCTGCAGAAGTTCCTGGAGGATACAAATGATATAGGTCTGTTTCAATCTCAAAACAATAGCAGTTTGGGGATTGAGTCGTGCTTGGTCACCCTGATGTATCAAGAGCTGGACAGGGGGCTTGTGACGCTGCTTCTTGATCTCTCAGCAGCTTTTGATACCACTGACTGTGGTATCTCATGGACTGGCTCTGTGGGATGGGCACTGGGGGCACTGTTCTACAGTAGTTCTGCTCCTACCTACGGGATCATGTCCATAGAGTAGCATTGGGAGACTGTGTTTTGGGTCCATGGTATTTGGGCTATGGTGTACTCCAATGCTGTTTAACAGCTATATGAAGCCACTGAGTGCAGTCATGCAAAGTTGGGGGGCAAAGTGCCATGTGAAAACTGATGACATACCACTCTACTTCTTCATAACATCTGAGTCAAGAGAGGCTGTGCATGTTCTGGACCATTATCTGGGCACAGTGATGGAGTGGATGAGGGCCATTCTTGCTTTTGCCTTGCTAGAACATGTCTTTCAACATCTCTTGAATGTTGAGGTGCTGTATGTATACAAACCCCTGATTTTTGCATGGCTAGAATGTAGCCAAGAGTAAATGTTGCCCAGCCCACTTCTGTCTTTGGCTGTGCCCATCATTGGCAAGTGGTCCCTGGCAGTAGCTCACAAGGGAACTTGGGATATTCTCTTAAAATAAAGGTAAAGGTACCCCTGACCATTAGGTCCAGTCACGCACAACTCTGGGGTTGCGGCGCTTATCTTGCTCTATAGGCCGAGGGAGCCAGTGTTTGTCCGCAGACAGCTTCCTGGTCATGTGGCCAGCATGACTAAGCCGCTTCTGGCAAACCAGAGCAGTGCACGGGAACGCCGTTTACCTTCCCGCCGGAGCGGCACCTCTTTATCTACTTGCACTTGACGTGCTTTTGAACTGCTAGGTGGGCAGGAGCTGGGACCAAACAACGTGAGCTCACCCCGTTGTGGGGATTCCAACCGCCAACCTTCTGATCGGCAAGCCCTAGGCTCTGTGGTTTAAATAAGAGACTCCTAATTGATAGTAAGAAATCATTCCTGTGGAAGCTTGAAGACTTTTTTTTGTATGCCAAAAATGTCCTTGAATATGTCAGAAGAAGCATATATCTCAAGGGTACATTTATTTAACTTTATGACAGAATTCTTGAAGGCTTACATTAAGGAAATGGATGGGGAGAGAAGAGCAAGTGCCATATGCACAAGCAACTGGAAATTGATTACCCCTCAGCTATGAATAGGAGGAGGTAAGGGGGATCCCCCACAGGGAGCTAAAGCACAGTTTTGAATTGATGGGATGAAGAGCAACAAAGAGGACAGAATGATGATTAGCACTCTGAAGAAATTTGTGCTGTGTTTGGTTTTTCTTTGTATGCTTAAGGTATGTACTTCCCCCATTATGCAGTCTTTCCCAGATCCCGTCGCCTCGGGGGAGTCACCCATTTTGCTACTGAACCTGCATAAGGCATGTAAGTGGCACACCCAGTGAAATATCTGAGATTCACTCTGGGAATTCAGATTGGGCATGGCACCTAATTCGCAAGTAGGTTTACAAAGCAATCTTCTACACATCAACTTGCACGTAAACCCCATTGAGTCCCCATAGGATTGCAGCCACAGTCACGTACTGTTGGCTCAGATATGATGCAAGAAGAGGGATGGTATTTGTGGGGCATAGGAATTCGTTCATTCCCCCCCCCCAAAAAAATATAGTCCAGCCCCCCACAAGGTCTGAGGGACAGTGGACTGGCCCCCTGCTGAAAAAGTTTGCTGACCCCTGTTATAGCTGGTGCACTCTTTTGCTTCTTCTTATGCATCCTATCTGTTCACCCCCTTATATATCCATCCTTGATCTTAATAGCTTCCCAGTTTGAAATCAGTTTTCACACTATATTTTGACAATGTCTTCCTTGTGTGTTGGACTCCACAATCTTTCCCCTGTGTGTTGGCCTGCACTTTTTGACACTATATACAACGACACTATATATTCCCTATATACAAAGGTAGGTAAAGAAGAAACAGGCTGAACTTCTACAATGGTAACTGGGGAATTAGCTGGTAGTTGCTTTATTACAGGCAGAAAATTAACCCACAACTCTCATTGAGTTCCTCTTGTTCAGGAGCTAGGATGAAACTGAGAGGTGGTGGCAGGTGTAAGTGGGAGATTCCACACTGGCCTTGCCCTCAGGGCAACCTGGCACTTCTCCTCAATTCTTCTTCTAACACTCTATTACGTACATGGAAAAGGTTGCTTCCCCTTAGTTTTCTCTCCTGCAAGATTAGCATTCCAAGTTCCTTTTATCTTTCCTATTTTTGTTGTAATGGATTCTGTTTCCACCATTCAAGTCCTTCTGTGATCTACAAAGCTCTGTAATGTCTCTTATGCTGTTTCCTTATTTTACGTAAGTTGTCCCATAATTTTAACATATTCCCTGCTTTCTTGAGATCTACCTTCCAGCCCTCTTCAGAAATCAATGCATGGAAAGCATCCTAATGTTATTCTGATCATGTTCTCCTTGGCACAGTAGACAACCTGGCACATAATACCCCCAAGGCTATCTATAAAACAAAACAAAGTTTCAACACAGCATGCTCACTCCTTTCAGACAGAAATGATTGAATCCTAGCCTTGGTACAATCCCACATCCAATGCTAACCTAAGTTGAGTTAGCAATGAACATTAGTGCCTTGCGGGGAAGAGTCATGATCAAAGGCAATAGGGGAACTGTGTTCTTTGATGTTATGCTCTGGTTCTCGGCTTCTTTCCCTCCCTCTGTGTTTTCTAAGAAAATATCCCCCATTCCATCACCTGCCCCTGCCCCAAAATTATGATATTTTTACAGGTTGCTTTAGCATGTGATCTGCTTGTTACTGAGCCTTCAAGGGATAAAAACAAGGATGTTACAGACTACTTTGAGCCACAGGGTTTGTCTTAAGATATTTCCTAAGTTATAGAATCATAGAATCGTAGAGTTGGAAGGGATCCCAAGGGGCTTCCAGTCCAACCCCCTGCAATGCAGGAATCTCAGCTAAAGCATCCACAACAGAAGCATCCAGAACAGATGGAAGCTGAAGGTGATAAAGAAGCCCAGTTGGTGTTTTTTTCCTTCCTGGGAACATCTTCCTCACCCACCAAAAAAATAGCAGGACCTTGTCTGGAAATTTTCTCTCTTTGTGTATAAGAGAGTATCTTTCAGGAATTGGGTGCAGGGTGATCTCATGATCTCAGAAATCTGATTCTCAGTTCCAGTTCCTGATGGAGTCACAGTACCTTTAAAAAAACAACAACAACATATTTGTACTGATACTTTCAAAACAGGAAATAAACCTGTAGCTTTTTGAGGATGAAATCCTACAAGCTCATGACCGTTTATGAGTTGGAGCAGCATAGATAGAACAGAAAATTACACCTGATGGTACTTTGTCTTTCCAGTTCCTGCATCATAAGTTTACTTTAAAAAGAGATTTTCATTTGTGTGAAGTCTGGTTCCTGCCTACAGGAGGTTGACAATTAGATCTTTCTGGCAAATACAAGGATTAGTGCTGTGATCCTTTCTGCAACTGTTAGGGTCAGGAGGTTAGCTGTTCTTTCCAGGTCACATAGGAGAAAGGAGCTTTCACCAGGTTCACAGTTCATGGGGAGTATGTTTATATTAAACATATGCCAGCTGTACTGATGTACTGATCATGATGTGCATGATCCATAGAAATAAATCATTGTTACAGAAATTGTGACCCCTTTTCTACCACCACCAAGCTTGAAATATCTACTTGAAGGAAGAATTTGAGCTATTTGCTATTCAGAAGGTGGAGGAAAGCAGGAAGAATGGAGAGCAACCTGTTCTGTGAGAGCTATAGAGATAGTGCCCCATCAATAGCTTGAGTCAGGAGTCCACAACTCTCGGGGTCCTCCAGAGTTCGCTACACTAGGAGCTATCTCTACAATAAGGTTACCAGATTTTTTCCAATGAATCCGGGGACACTTTTGAACTTCAATTGATTTTGTATGGGGACTGATCTGTAAATCCGGGGACTGTCCCCAGGAAACGGGGACATCTGGCAACCTTACTTTACAAGCACCTGGACGTAACTGAAGCCTTACTTACTTAGTAAACCTCACTTTCCCAGAGGAGCTAACTGGCTGGCTGCAAAAGGGTCCTCACATTACTTGGCACTCATGTGGGGCTGGGGAGATGCTAAGGAAGACTCCTCCTCTGAATCAGAGTAATTTTAAGTATTATTATTTAATTCACACTGAAATGAAGAAAGCCTGTGGGTATTACTGTATTACTGAAGGCTTTTACATAGGGATTTCCCATGAGGCTATATTAAGCTCTCTGAACTCCTAGATAGGTTGATAATTAACCTGTTATTGTTCCCTACTAGCTCTGATGAGGTGTTTAACTTTAAATCACATGGAAGCTTATTGAATTGCAAAATTGCTATCTTGGAAGGGTGGTGGCTGTTCCTTTGTTACTAGGATCTGTGGGGGAAGGATGTGTAATTTTGGTGAGCGAATACAGCTCCAGGCAAAATGGAGGCTGTAAGGAGAGAGATCTTTGCTTCTAGGTGTGTTTGGAATTATCTTTTATTTCTTATAAGATGCTGGACATGCACAAGATATTGTATGGAATAATTTGTATGTATCTTTGATGCTTTTCTTCTGTTTTGAAGAAGGTTCTGCAGGTAAGGTTTTGAATCCATCTAATGGTCTGGTCAATATTTTATTCTAAAAGGAGTCAGTTTTTACACACCCTGTTGTTTCAAGCTGCACAATATTAATATCTGCAATATGGAAGCATCCTGTGGAAGAGTCACTTATTTCATCAAGGATGGCTCCTCCTCCTCTAAGTGAGTCCAACAGAAGAATGTCAAACACATGCACATAGTTTCCTGGTCCAATGTCCAGCTACTCTCCAACTGGAACAGGATTGCCCTAGCACTGTTGCACTCTTTCGAGTCAGTGATTTACAGCTCTGTGAGGTCCTTGGTGCAGTGCCATGTTCTAGCCTGTTCTCATCTCCTCTCGGCCTGACACTGATTAATTACTCTGCCATGACACTGTCTGCTTTTGCTAATAAAATCCTGGTCCACTCATCTGGAGTTTTGACAGCTGAGGTGTGCTTGCTTTAGTTTATTGATTGACTAATTGAAGATGGTTCTTGCTGAGACAGACTCTCCTGAAGCAGGGGCAGGTTGCCTTTGAAAGATTGGAGGCAGGGTGGAAGGAAGGTAGATACACAGGAATTTCACGGTCAAAGTAGTGTGATAGTGGTCGATCCACATATTTTAACCTGCATCTGCCACAATCATGGAACAAGGTGAGGGTGTATTTTAAGGAGCAGATGGGGGAGGAATGAATAACCCTCCTCCTGGCCACTGCAGCTTTCTCTCCTTCAGCACTTTTGCCCTCACCAAGTTCAATTCTAGTTGAGAAGAAAGTGATTCAGGAGGAGAGATTGCATAGAACTAAGCTATGTCCTCACCTGTGCCTACCTTTCACTGTTAAAATCAGGTGTCAGTCATGCATTATATATTATACATTGATTTTTGGATCTGCCTGTGACACTTCTATTTTGATGCTTGAGGCAATACAGAAAACACATCTTTGTTGGCATGCTGTTGCTGTTGCTTGTTGTCTGACACATTATTCAGCTTCTCTAGCAGTAATCCACGTGGAAAAGAAGGTTTAGCATTTGCCCTTCTAATTGTAGTGTAACATTGTAATAAGTTTGGGTTAAGACTAGTGGGTTTTCTAAAACCTGTGATTCTGGAACTATAAGATGGGATTTCTGCAGAAAATGGGACTGCTGAAATAGTTAAATCAATTTCTTTCTTAAGTAAATGGTCTAGCCAGGTCTGTTAAATATCTGATTTTATAGAATCATTGAATTGTATGCCTGTTGTTTTTGTCCATGGAGTTTTCTTGGCAGGGATACTAGAGTGGCTTGCTAGTTCCTGCTCCAGGTGGATCACATTTAGTCAAAACTCTCCACTACGATCTTGGGTGGCTCTGCACGGCATAGCTCATAGCTTCTCTGAGTTATTCAAGCCCCTTCACCATTCCAAGGCAGTGATCCATGAAGGACAGTGTTCTCAAAGCTACTAACATGAGTTTGACCAAACTGCGGGAGGCAGTGGAAGACAAGAGTGCCTGGTGTGCTCTGGTCCATGGGGTCACGAAGAGTCGGACACAACTAAACGACTAAACAACAACAACAGAATTGTATAGTTGGAAGGGACCCTAAGGGTCATCTAGTCCAACCCCCTGCAATGCAGGAATCTCAACTAGAGCACCAATGACAGATGGCCATCCAACCTGTACTTTATAGCCTCCAAGAAAGGAGAGTCTGAGAGAGTTCCTTCCACTGTTGAACAGCTCTTACCACCAGAAATCTCTTCCTGATGTTTAGTTGGAATCTCCTTTCTTGTACAATAACTTGAAGGCCTTGGTTCAGGGTCCTACCCTCCAGAGCAGGAGAAAACAAGTATGCTCCATCTTCCATGTCATACAAGCTTGGGCAAAAGTGTTGCCATAAAAACTAAGCAGCTGGAGATACTTCTGGAAGCAAGCTAAAGGGGACATGTTTTTCTTCCTCTGTCCCCTGACTGGAATTGATGCCATCAAGATGTGTGTGAAAGAAAATAGCCAGGCAGTCTTGGAACTGGACACTGAAAAACAGAAGCCTGATTTGCTCTCTGTGAGCACCCAAAGGTATGGTTTACATTTACTCTGTACCATTAGAAGATGGTGTTCCGTTTTTATAATTTAATGACACTTACGTTAATTATATCATTTATGTAACCAGCTTATTTATGTGCTGTTTTAGGGTTTTATATGAGTCCTCTGTATGAGTCCTTTGCTGTGAGTCCCTTCAGAGATCATTAAGAAAGATATTTTGTAAACATTTTTTAATGAAATAAAAAAATAGTTGCCCATACAAAGGAACCCAGGTGCTGATTTGATCCCGGCCTTGTTGTAGAGCAAAACTTACTCCCTATATAAGTCATATGAACCCCCAAGTAAGCTTACATAAGAGTGCTGCACCCTATGGCCACACCAGTAATGTATAAAAAAAGAAGGTAGCTGATCACGCTGCATAGGAATGTCAAGTAATTGCTTGGTAGCAGTTTCTAATTAATTTTCTAAGTACATAACAAGGTGCTGCTTGAGCAATATGAATGTAGTTGACCTTTGGGGATATTGGAGTGTACTTCTGAAATGCCAGGCCACTTCAGGAGCAGGCGGAGGAATATTTTCTTTTGCTTCTTTCTGCTGTGATGGTGCTCAGAGTGGCAAGAGCAGCCAAGGAGTGGGCCTTTCCCAGCTCAGAGAGTTGACAATGTGAGGGAAGAGTCAACAACACTGCCCCCCTTGAGATGTACTTCAGAAATATTATTAAATAAGGAAGTGGAAGATGGAGTGGCCTTCTCTCTCTCCCTCCCTCCCTCCCTCCCTCTCTCTCTCTCTCCCTCTCTCTCTCTCTCTCTCTCTCTCTCTCTCATCCTTAGAGAAAACTGCAAGAAAGAGAGTTATGTTGTCTAGCATCCATTTTGCTCCTCTAGGTGCAGCCACTTTTCAATTGTCTTGAACTTCAGCAATTTGTTCTGGGAGCACCTGAGTAAGTTCAACTTATCTTGACACAAACCTGCTTTGCCAGCATCTTCTGTCTCCAAGTTAAATGGTCTTGTGTTACCTGAGATTCCATCGTTTTCTTCCATGGACTCTTGAAGACTGTGCATAATGGGAGGTCAACCAAGACTGCTGAAACAAAGGTACATGGACAGCTTGTCCCAATGGGCCTTCCTTAGTGTTCAATAAGTCTGGAGCTCAAATACTATATATGTCCTGATAATTGCAAAGGTTGGTGATCAAATCCCTGTATTATTTTATCCAAATCCTTCTATTCTGTACCTGAGAATGTTTGCTTCCCTCTAAAATCTACAAACCCTTAATAAGTGTTCAGTATGCACTACTAATCAAGGGGATTTGGAGCTCTGCCAAAACACCCTTAGATTATACTTTTCACATCTACTTGTGATTCTTCTATTACCCAAGTATAGGTACCAACAAAGCTAAAATGAATTTTGCACACAAAATTGAAATTTAAGGTTGTGTATTCACAATTTCATCTCCAAATTCAAGTGCTTTTGACTGCGGCCAAATAAGAAATCCCATAAGCTTTCAACTATCAAAAACTGAAGACCATTGCGAGCTAGCCATCAACTAGGCTGTTAAATCCAATATCAATGAATGTTTAATGTTGTTATCAAATATACAATAGACAGTGACTCTCTGAATATTCAGATTGGTGAATATTCAACATCAGAATTCACAGATATGAATTTTGGGAAGCAAATTAATGTTGGTTGTAGTTTGCATATTTAACATCTGATATCACTTAGAACGTTGAGCTCACTTTTCTTTTTGAGTTGCCCAGAATTAATGTGGCACTCTTATTCACAAAGTGCACAGAGAAATAGGAGTTACTTGTTTTGATGGTATGTGTTGAAAAGACATATATGTGTGCATGGATAAAAGAAGTGACCCATTTCCAAGCAGATATGAGCCATACCGAGGAACAGCGGAGGCAGGAGTGGAAGCTTAGCTCCTCAACCCTCTGGGAAGTATGAATGGGTATTTGAGGATGCAGAGTTTTATGCAATGAAGACTGACAGCCAGCACATTATCTCCATGTCTCCCCTTGTTCTCCGCAGCCAACAGTCAGATACAAATTGGCCATAGGACAGCATATCATCAGCTTAGTCACAGCCTTCTTTACAAGGCAGATGGAGGTAACAGAGTTTTGTCTCAAGTCAGTGATTTCCAAGAGATTTTTTTTAAGAATAAGAAGTTTGCTGGATATGTATGTCCTCTGTGCTTCCATATCTTAAAATGTATATCATAGGATTTATTTTCATTTTGTTACTTTTATATTCTGCCTTTCATCTTAGAACCCGAGGTAGCGTATATATAGTCCTTTTGCTTCAGCAAGGTGGTAGCTTCTTGTAACTTCAGGCCATCAAAGGATTGTTACCAGCAACCAGTCTCTGAGGGATGAGAGGCTCCAGGTGTCCCAGCACATACATTGAGATTGGAACCAGGGTCACTGGAGACTGGAGAGGAGATTGTTCCATTTCTGAACAGGCTTTTTGTTTGACTAGTTTCAAGTATCTGTGTAATCCCCTAATTGCTGAAGGTGCATAGATTTTGATTCTCAGTATTATTAAATTTAAGGAAGCAGCTATTGTCCTATTCCACACCACTTCGTGCCTTGTGCCATTTTTATGCAACCACATTGCCATTTTATCCACTAATCAGCTAAGCCCACATGGTGCTTCCATTATTTTTATTGTCTAGCTGATTATCTGTGTTTCAATACAGGCTGATTGCTAAGCATTTTCCATCTCTAAATTGATTCTCCCTTCTGAAACTCTTAATGTAACTATCATTTTAAAAACATGTGGTACCTCTTAGCATGCTTATGTCATTGTATTTGCAAACTCTTAAAAGTAAAAATAAATAAATCTGCAAGGTACATCTTTTACTTTTCTACACCAGTCTGTGTGTATCTCTCAGGTATGCCCCTCCCCTCTCTCACACACATACACACAGTCTGCAAGCTATATACATTGATTATCCTTTGTGAATGGTCTATGTATCTTGAAACATAATTGTTAAGAGCCATGCAGCCTACTCTGCAAGGCTAGGCATTTGTACAATACTTACTGACCAGACTACAAGAAAATACGGCAGCTGTACCTTATGTGAGCTATTTACAGATCAGTAATAGAGCAGGACAATATTTCAGATGAATGGCCCTGGGCAGCTTGGTGCTATCTGGGTCAACAGATTTCAAAATACACCCCCCCCCCTTGCCTTTTTACAGGTTGGGGATTAATATCCTACTGCACCATTCTGCTTCTTGGTTTCTTCAATAGCTAAGTAATTGTTAATGCCCTGAAGGACTTTTAATTCTTCAAGAAACACCACTCACATCACACCCAGAAACATTATCCAATTAGGGCAGGACTTAGGGATAGAAGTGAAGGGCCCCAATGAGCAACACAATGAGCAACAGCTCTTCCAGGTGCAGCAGTGCTATCTTTCCAAATTTGGAAGTAATTGAAGTGATACAGATTCCCATCTGGAAAGCCCCCACCCCCTGGTATGACATATAATGGGAGCATGAGGTGTTCCTGACTTGGCAATATTTGTTGATGTGTACTGCATCATTACATCCAGTCTCAGCTTGGGATAGCCTTTTCAAGGGTCTGTTCATGCCTTTATGCTTGACATTCATTGCTAAGGGAAAGTAATTGTGAGTCATTACAAGTGATTTAGCACTTCATCAGTTTGGGAGAAATAAATGGAGAAACTGAGAGAGCAATTCAGGGAGGAGAGAGCAAGAGTAGGCTCTGCAGCACTTCACCAAAAACTATGAAAAATTATCACCATTATACATCTTTGAATAATGAAACTACTCTAAAGTGAGGTCAGTGATGATGACAACTAAATAGCAGAGTACAACAGAAACAACACCATTACAGTTTTAAAATCAGGATGTCTTAACAACCACTTTAAGTATGAACTGCCCTGAAACCTCCGGGTATAGGGCAGTATAGAAATTCAACAAACAAACAAACAAACAAACAAACAAACAAAATATAAACTTTGCATCTTCAAATGAAAAAGATAGGAAGCATTATATCTGTGTTGATTTCATTGCAAATCTTCTGAATGGGTTCTGGAATTTAACTGACTAGATAGCTCTGACACTGGCCCTACACTCCAGCATTAAGATGTGAGACAAGTGCCGGGTCATGAGGCTATGTTACACAATAGCAGCTTATAACACAGCGAGACCGGTTCACCTCTAATGTGTTTCAAGTTACATTTCCATGTTGCTATACACACCAGAGTGGGGCATGGTTGTTTTCACCCAATGTGTATTACCTGTTGGTTCCTTCCCCTCATCTATTCATAAAATTGCCATCCATGCATGTGCAATGGCTGTCTCAAGTGTACACATCTTGGCTTAATTGCAAAGTGAATGTGGCTTACGCTTTCAAACTGGATGGAAGCTGCTTTGGAGGAAAACACATCAAATGAGAATATTTCTCAAGGAACTACAAGAGACATGTGGATTGTGGCTAGTATCATGTGTACATGGCTTCAACCACCACTCATGGGAACACACTAGAACCAGAGTAAATGGTAATGTGTACACAGCACAAGCCCACAACTTTATCTGTTCATTATGGATCTTCAGCCATTTCAGCAATAACTTAAACTTCTACCTACAGACATAATTAACCCCAGGAGATGAGGGTTAGGAAGTTGCCTTATACTGAGTCAGTCTGTTGGTCAATCTAGCTCAGTGATGTCTACAATGACTGATGGTGACTAACCAAGGTTTCAGACGGGGGACAATTCATAGCCTATCTGGAGATGCTGGGAACTGAACCTGGGATCATCTGCATGCAAAGCAGATACTCTACTAGAGAACTATGGCCATGTCTAAACATGAATATAAACTCCCTACATCTTCTCAGATGGATGGAGTTACCTTTTAGAAGGGTGAAGCCTACAGGGCCAAGAGAATCTGCACAATGCAAAAAAGGTCAGTAATAGGAGAAAGGTTGCCTCTGAGTCTTCATCAACCCTATATATCACCAGAAGGACCCAGTTTAAGGCTGTCTGCTTCAACCTACTTACTAATCACAAGTTCTAACAAACCCCAGTTCAGGTTCTCAATGAACATGTCAGAACCCTTAGTGAAAAACTGGACTCCATTATTCCTAAAAAGATGAGGAAAATAGTGCTGAATGCATGTAAGTCCCACCATGAGCCAGAATCAATTTCTTAACACCCCTGTTCACTCTTTATCTGGAGATTCTGCATCTCCACCTTATCAGGATACCTAGCCCCTTGGATGTCCTTGCTAACCTATGGATGACAGGGGCATGAAGACCCTGCATATTGATGATGGAGCAACAGGTGTAGCCTTGCAGCCTAGTTGTGCCTGCACTGCACCTTCACCAGGGGCGAAACACAAGCAACATGAAAAGGGCTACTGCCTCTCCTTTTTCTGCAGCAAATAGTTAGGTATCTTCATGCATCATATGCAAACAACTGGGGGGGTCACCCTTGTCTTGCCTCTTTTTTATAGTCACACATTTGTTGGTTGACTATCTTCATTGTAAAATATATATTGCTTTATTTTCCTTGTGATCTATAGTCTTTTGATGGATGAAGAGCACCATGTTGTTTTCTTTTATTACTTCATCATAATCACACAGTGGAAGTTACTAGAGAACTAAACAGTGACATGAACTGCTTTGATGCCACTGCTCAGCCTTAGTGAAATGGAAAAATAAAATAAATCCTGCAGCTTCAATGACCTAAAGCAGATTGGATTTCTTAGTTTCAGTGATCAAAGGGATTTTAGGCAGCTGCAGTTAACAATTCGTTTTAAGGGGTAAGTTTCTATTAGAAATTTCTTGTGAATCCGCCCCCCCTCCTCATGTTTATTTGCATCAATCTTCTTAAACATTGCAGTTGACAGAGAGTAACAAGACCTTGTTGATGCTAGAAGGACATGTGCTGAATAGTATAAAATGCATTGCCATATGTTATCTACCTACATAACATGGTAGAATTTGTCCAGAGCTCCTCCACTTCAGATTATATGTGGATGATTTTATGCTTTCAATAATTTCCCATTTGAAAACCTGAACATGAAAAGCTAGCATACCAGGAAGCAGGGCTTTGGTTTGTTTTTGCTTGCTTCTGACATGCTACTTTTTCACATGCAGAGGATTTTTATGTGGGTTAAAGAAGCATTCCCTCACCTGCAATCTGAAAATGGAACAGCCTATGAAGGGCTGCACTGCAGGCTAATTCTGCAACATTTTAATCAGCATAAAATTCTACTCAAAGTGTGTGTGGGTGAGTAGTATTGGCACAATATCAAGTTTAGCCTGCCTGCTAGGCAGTAGCAGGCAGCCACCCAGTGTGGGTAGGGTTGCTCAGCTGGCTTCCAAATGCCACATGTCACATGCACTAATTCAGAATCAGCCAACCTGGTGCTCTTCAGATACTCTTGGATTGCACTTCCCATCCTCCCTGACTAATTGGCTGTGCCAGCAAGGGCTGATGGAAATTGGAGTCGAACAACATCTGGAGGGCACCATGTTGGCTTCCCCTGCAAAAAAAAAGTTCTTAATTTGAAACATGAGAAATGCTAGTGATCCAAGCACCCCTGAAAGTCACAAACTCTGTGACCTGAAAGCCCACCAGGATGATTTCTCCAAGAGAAGTGTAATGCAGCTCACATCTTCTTTGTTCCTTTCATATGCTAGGGCTGAGCCCTTCTGCTGAAAATAGATGCCTGGCTAAGTCATGGCTCAGTGTAACACCAGGGACAATATTCCTGACACGAATAACCAAAATATGCTGCTTCTTCTCCCAGCAACAGTAAAAAAAATAATACATGATTTGTGGTTTATGCTCTCATCATCCTCATCATCCTCATCATCACTGATTCATTAATCACATTCTAAACCACCATCTCAAGGCAATGCACACTGAAGATAATTAAAAGCAGCAAAAAACCTAATCATGGCCAAATGGACATCTGAGTGAATCTGGAAAGAAAGGGTGTAAAATTCTGTTGTAATAGAAGCTTTTATAAATAGCATACAAATCATTAAAATAATAACTTCTCTCCCCTCTTCTCTGTTGGATCGTTTTAGCTTACTTAGCCATGCATAATGGCACCTGTCTTGCATTTGATCTTTGTTTTGCTTCTGTACCATACATTAAAGCTTTGGGCAGAAAGTGTAAACTGAGTTCAACTTCCTCATCATCCGGTGGGAGCCAGGACATTGTAGTTGCATGCTTAATTTCCATGTAATTTGCTTTAAATTAAGCTGACTTGCCTTTAGACTAGTTTTATTATCACCAGCTTGAAAGGAAGGAAAATGTCTTACCCATTCTCAGATATAACTAATTAGCCAGAAGCCTAAACAATGTAAAATAGATGATTTTGCTGTTGTTCCACAGCCTGTGCCTGCATTTACAATTCCAACAGCAAATAGGTTTACATCTTTTGTAGACACTGATGGGTCAGATCAAGGTGATATTCTCCAGCAGACACAAAAATACAGAAGCTCCTTTGGTAGATAACTCCATAATAAATCTTTCTTGCTTTGAACTTTCAGCAGATCACTGTCTGTTGGCTGCTCGAATATTGCTGCATATTGCTTCTCAAATTGATGAGGTCAAGGAAAATCTGAAGTACACAGTCTCCTTTAGTTACACATCAGAAACTAGGGTCAGGCAGTTTAGATACTTGTAATCCCCTGCTACCTACAGAAGAACTGTGTGGGCTTCATCATCTTTGCAAATTAAAATTGGATTTGTGCCCTGACCCAAAGTCCTCAAATAGAACTACAACAGACCCAAAGGATGATTGTTTGGTGTTACAATCCTCCTAAGTAGTTTAAATGTTTACCCTTTTGACATAATGCTGTCTTTTTTGGATTCAGTCCCAAATGTCAATTCTAATCTCCTGGAATAATGTACCGTTTTCCAAAGGGTTGTGGTAATGATCCAGGAAGCTATTAGCTATCACTCAATTTGCTAAACGTTATGAAGAAGTTAAATGTTAGGTTCTTAAGCAATATATATATATATATATATATATATATATATATATATATATATATATGTGTGTGTGTGTGTGTGTGTGTGTGTGTGTGTGTGAATCTGATGATATACTTACAGATCCTCAAGCAGCATTTAGACAGAATTGCTCAGTCCTTGAACACTGCCTGGTGCTTTCCCAGCTTGCTGAAAAATATACAAGACTCATGAAAGGGAAACTGCTTACTGCTTTCATGGATTTAAAAGGCAGCTTTCGATTCTGTCCCCAGGGGGAAGTTATGGCAGAATCTGGATGACATTATTGTCGATGATAGACTTGGTTGGCCTTGGTAAAGCTTTCTGTAGCAATCAGAAGGCAGCAATCAGGGACAGCTTACCTGAGATATCATATACCCATGACCAAGGGACTTAGGCATACTTTGTTCAAGGTGTACCGTATGCTTTTATAAATTGATGAGCGTCTGATTCTTTTTAAAATTGGCTTTGTTACATTAGGGCAGGCTTCCTCAAGCCAGTGTGGTGTAGTGGTTAAGAGTGGTAGACTCGTAATCTGGTGAACCAGGTTCTCGTCTCCACTCCTCCACATGCAGCTGCTGGATGACCTTGGGCTAGTCACACTTCTTTGAAGTGTCTCAGCCCCACTCACCTCACAGAGTGTTTGTTGTGGGGGAGGAAGGGAAAGGAGAATGTAAGCCGCTTTGAGACTCCTTCGGTTAGTGATAAAGGCGGATATCAAATCCAAACTCCTCCTCCTCCTCCTCCTCCTCCTCCTCCTCCTCTTCTTCTTCTTCTTCTTCTTCTTCTTCTTCCTCCCAACCTCAGCCCTCCAGATGTTTTTGGCATACAACTCCCATGATCCCTAGCTAGCAGGACCAGTGGTCAGGGATGCTGAGAATTGTAGTCTCAAAACACCTGGAGGGTCAAGGTTGAGGAAGCCTGCATTAGGGTGACATAACCCTTTAATCCACTTTAACTGCACAAACCTAAAGCCCCAGCAAGTGCTTGAATACATCCCACAAAATAGTGACAGTCTGGAGGTACCCAGTTCATCTTTTGTTCTTTTTTTTCTCCAGGTGCAGATTTTCTGAGCAGCAGAGCTGGGATACAATATTGTGCACTTTGGTTTGGCAGCTAGAATAACCTCCCTCCCTCCCCCCCATTCATCCTCCTGCCCCCACATTCCCTGCTGCAGCCTTTTGTGTTATGCTTACAAATTGACTAGAATTTGGAATGTACTTATCTCTGGAACACCTTGCATTGTAAGAGGCATCTTCGCCACAGGCATGGAAGACTCCTAAAAATAGACCCAGGAGACATGATGAGGAGTGGCAGTATGCCAGAGGAAATACTCAAGGTATGGTATCCACTGTCTGTGTCTTCCCCATTTCCTCAGCTGTGCTCCACCCAAAGGACACCTCCGATCTCATGCAACACATTAGTGGAGTGAATAACATTTCAGAGCAAGCAGCCTCCATCTCTCATAATCTCCATTTTAATAACCTTCTTGCTATTATTCCTTGCCACAGCAGGAAAATTCATTTTTATCAACTTCCGTTGTTGTCGTTGTTTTAAAAGTATGAGTAACAAGCCATACTGAAGCATTATAGTTCTGTATAAAACCAATTCATTGGAGGGAGCATGACCCCTCATGTCATGCACATGATGTTTACATGCTGAGTAGCCCTTCCTCCTGGTATCCTAGCATTCTAAATTGCTTGGGGAATCTGCACAATCGGAAAAAGCTCCCCACTGCAGAAATTCAACCCCCAGCACACAGAGCTGGCAAAAGTGATGCAACAAATGGGGTAGGGCCATGGAAGCACAACCATCCCCCAGACTTCATGTGTGGGGACACTCAATTAGAACTTTTGATTCTCAGAGTACTTAAGTGAACAAATGGAAATCCAAGGGCACTTCAAGACTGTATGATTTTTGGGTAGGATTCCATCATAAACAGGCAAATTCAGGTTGTGCAAATGAAGTTGAATTTGGAGCTCTTGTGCAACAAACTCACTTCCCTCCCAAACTGCAAAGTGATGGGGAAATGTACTGGAAAATGTAGGGTAACATTGCTTGAGACAACATTGTCTAACCTTGCCACAAAGAAATCAGGATGAATGCTCTGTAAATAGCTGACATTGACTAAGCTCCCCACAAATGAATCAGGATGAATGCTTGGTAAACAAGTGGCCTCAAAGTGACCTAAGTCTGTGTTTCTAATAACTCTGCTAACACAACTCCACAAGTTTTTGATGTACAAAAGAAGACAATCACCTATATAATCCGACACGGAATCATGGCCTTTCTGTACCCAAGCTAGCTATGTCTTAACTTTCCTATCAGATATGGTTGTATTTATTCCTCAGCATAGAAAAGAGTGGAAAGGTATATCTCTGAAACTCCTTATTCTCAAATCAAATGCATCTTGATTGAGTGTTACCAGAGGAAACAGAAAGCGCATGGCCAAGAGCTGATAAGAAATCTCCTACCTGAGAAGCTTACCGCTAAGATTTAAGCCCCATCGCCAGAAACACCCAAGGCCTCTTTCAAGATATTGCTAGCCAGTGCCACTCTTCAGCTTCCATCAAGAAACAGGCAGGAGCTGAAGGAGACTTCTGTCAGGATTTGGCTGCTTCATCATATCACTTCTGTGCATAGATGGCAGCTAATTGCACAAAGGGCTTCTTTTCCAAGAAGGCCTGGGGAGAGTTATGAGAGGCAGATAGAGAGGCTTGGAGAGGGGAGGGGAAACATAAAGAGGGGAAATTTCCCCCAAATGGTCCAGAGAACCAAATCTGCTCACTGGCCACAGACAGCTGGCTTAACATGGAAGGGGGGGGAAATACCCTGGGAAACTGGGTGGGAGGGAGATAGAATGGAATGGTGTATCATGAAAGAGGGCATGGCTGGCTCCATAGTGCAACATTTCACTGCAGGGCCCCACTTGTATATGCTAAAAATAATCTGATAGGAATGGGGATTCAGTGTAGCTCCAGTTTACGTAAGAAAAAGCTGGTGGGCTTACTAAGCTATCAAACATTATTTTAGTGAGACAATGTAGTGCTGTAGATGGAATTCTGGCCTTGAACCCTCATATACTTTTAATTTCATTTTCACTAATGTAATGTATGCATTTAATATGCACATTTTACCACAGTATATGCATTTTTTACATGGCTGCAGAACTACATTGCAAAATTCAGAGAAGTGAAGTGTGAATTTCAAAAGATGGCTGTTTTCGCTCTGTTATGGCTATAGAAAGTGAAAATTTAGAAAGTTTGTCTTTAAACACAAACAATCACATTTCTCCCCCACCCCTAAGACCGGGGCAGGGTGACAGCAAGGTCAGGGTTGTGTGGTTCTACCAATGGGAGTACCAGATTTACTGTGCTAGTGTATCCATACAAACCCAACACTGCTGCCTTCCTGTCCCCAACCCTGCAGGACAGCTGCAGTGACACCAGTTGTTGGGAAGGCCATTCTGCCCCAACACAACAGCCACTACTACCAGCTGCACTTCCACCCCAGCCACAACAGAGGGAGGACCTTTACAGGGTTCTTTAGAACAGGCTTCCTCAACCTCGGCCCTCCAGATGTTTTTGGCCTACAACTCTCATGACCCCTAGCTAGCAGGACCAGTGGTCAGGGATGATGGGAATTGTAGTCTCAAAACAACTGGAGGGCCGAGGTTGAGGAAGCCTGCTTTAGAAGGTCAACCAAGGAGAAGATTGCAAGATGCTTTAGAGTACAGTATATGCTCTATCAATCACAACAGAGATGCAGTTCTAATAGGAAGGCCTTTTGTCATCATTAGTTTCACCCCCTTACTTGGTGTTTTAATTTATTCCCATTGCTGTTACAATGTTAGTCTTAAGCCCCTGAAGACCATGAGGGGAAAGCAAAGACCTTTCTCTTTATTACAACAAACTATTCCTGTATATTTGCTGCATCTGCTTTCAATAAAGATTCAGCATACCAAAGCCCACAAACAGCTTTCTTTTCTTTGAAAACGAAGGTAATGCTAAAATAACCACAACCTCAATATAAAGGAATTTGCTGGTTGCTGTATAAGTGGGCTCAACAGCTTTGTCTCAAGTGAAATCTCTGGTGCAAATTAAAATCTTCAGTGACAGTAACCAGTAAGCAGCAGGAAATGTCATGATTTCTTTTTCTCATCTGCTAAGCCAACTTTTATTCTTCTTTGATCCAGTCTTACTCTCTTTGGTCCAAATGTGCTTCCCCTACCCCTTGCCAGAAAGAATATTAAACCATTGATATCAATACGTCACTTACTTTTGATTGAAGGAACCAGATATTATTTTAGCTTTGTTCCTGCTAAATTCTTACTGTCACAGGCCAATTTATTTCATTTGTTATTTATTTCAACAATTTGTATACCACTTAATCACAGTCGTTGCTAAGCAGTGTATAATAAACCTGCTACAATAAGGCTAAAAATGAGTTAAAACTATAAATCAGAATTCAATAAAAAAGCCTGCTGGAATAAAAATGTATTCAGTAAGCACAAAAATTCACCTGGAAGGGGGTCTGCCTGGAAGTGAGTTCCACAAAATCTCAACCCACAATACTGAACACAGTTTCTTGCGTATATGAGCTGTGGGGGACCACTAACAGGGACTCTTGCAAATACCTCAGTGATCAAGCAGGAATATAAGGGAACAAGTTGTCCTTGAGGTGCCCTCCCTCAAGTTGTTAAGGCTCTTGTAAATTGATACAAGAACCTTGAACCTGGCCTGGTAGAGTATGGGCAGCCAGTGCAAGCTTTTGAGCACAGGAGATATGTGCTAGTGATAGTTTGTCCCCATCAAGAGTCTAGCTACAGAATTTTGTATGCACTGGAGCCTCTGAACATTTCCAACCTTGACTGGACGAGGCAATCTGAAGAGAATGGTTTAAAAGGCCTCCAACCTTTGTGGAGCAAGTTGCTTACTTGGATCTGTCCGTGGTCCTGCAACCTTCAACCAGTCATGCCTTCAACCTCCAGTCCTGAATCTTTTTCCATGGGATCAGGCATCAAAGCAGAACACAAAGCTATGCTGGTCTGTAAGAAAAGCCTTCAAAATCCACAGTTGGGCAGTACCTTTATTGTAACAAAATCAAATTGGTGAACTCTCCAAAAGTATTATTCAAGCAAGATGTTGCACAAAACAGCAGGGTGAATGGGAAGAAGAAAAGTACAAAAAAGGCTGCTCTTGTAGCCAAAAGGTCAGCTTGAAGGCTCAGTTTGAAGATGGAGATTGCAGTCTCTCTCAGGTGCTACAGATGTTCAAATTATACACCTAGGATGGCTGCTGCCATCTGAGAAAGTCTGGCTCATAACAAAAATCTGTCCCAACATTTAATAAAACATACAGATTCATGGTAGTAGGCATATACATATTTATCTTTGTGTTGGATTATGGGCAGGAAATACAGCTATTAAGGGACACCACTTGAAGCTTAAAGGTACTGTGATCTCTGTTGCACTTATGCATGCTCTCTGATGGAAATAATTTAACAGGGAGATAAGTAGGTGAGGTCAGAGCATTAAATGGCACTTAACCAGGGAATGACTCAAAATGAAATCATACTGCAATATAAATAATGGTTATTAAAGACTATTATTAGGCTCTTCCTGAAGTGCCTGCTCATTAATTGTCTTTGACCATATGCAAATAATAATGTTCAGTAGCAGGAGCAGAGGAAATTATCTTGTCCTTTTGCTGTATAGGCCACTGCAGATTTTTCTCAGACCAATTCACAAGTTAGATTACAATGGATTTATAAAATCAACTCAGGACTTACTTGGACCAATCTTGAAAGCTATGTATCCCTGGATTTCTAACAAACAATGTGTTTTTTTTCTGGGGGTATTCAAGGGCACGCAGTACCGACACCCTTTTTTCTAGAAGAAAAGCACTGATTAAAAGTAACAACTTCATAGTGAATACCAGCATATTTTTTTTCCTTGAAGAAAAGCCCATTTCAAAGCGTTGCTGCCTATTTTTTAATTTTAAGAACTGTTTCCATTTCACAGCATCTTCCTCCCCATGCCTAATACAATATAAAATTTATTTGCCAACAGAACATTCCTGGGTTTTGTCCCTCCAGCAAAAGCAAGAAAATCAGTCTTGCTTGCATTTTTTTTTTAAATGAAATCGGGAGCCTTCACTTGTTTCCCTGACATTCGATGTATATCTTGAAAGATATGCTGAGGAACGTGCTCAAGGCTAAAGTAGATATTACGTGTGAACACTTGTGAAATTATATGGCCCTTTACAAGCAGAGGCCTAGAGGCAAAATCCCAAGACCTGGACCTAATACTAGCCATGGCATTGCCTCTGCAGCAGGGCCCAGGCAAAGTCTAGACTCTGTTGGCCACGACCATGGCTCCCTGCTTGCTCTAGCCCCTCCTCTAGCCCCACCTCAATCACCAGAAGCAGCTTAGTCATGCTGGCCACATGACCCGGAAGCTGTACGCCAGCTCCCTCGGCCTATAGAGCAAGATGAGAGCCGCAACCCCAGAGTCGTTTAAAGGGACCCCTGACCGTTAGGTCCAGTCACAGGATGACTCTGGGCTTGCGCGCTCATCTCGCTCTATAGGCGTTTGTTCTGGGTCATGTGGCCAGCATGACTAAGCTGCTTTTGGCGAACCAGAGCAGTGCACGGAAACGCCGTTTACCTTACCACTGGAGTGGTACCTATTTATCTACTTGCACTGGCATGCTTGAGGACTGCTAGGATGGCAGGAGCTGGGACCAAGCAACAGGAGCTCAACCCATTGTGGGGATTCGAACCGCTGACCTTCTGATCGGCAAGCCCCAAGAGGCTCAGTGGTTTAGACCACAGTGCCACCTGCGTCCCTTACTAATACATATAATATAATAATACATATAATACAATCCACACAGTCAGAGGAAAAGGATTTGTGCCTTTCACATGCATAATTAGAACATGGGGTTTAAAATAGCTTGGTAACTGGAAACTGCAGCATGACAAAACCCCATGTAAACCCAAATAAGATGTAAAATTAAACAAGAGTTTTCACCATTGTCAATTCTTCATAGTTGATCTTCCTGTTATCTTTTGGCTGCAATGGGGGTGTTTCCCATGTAAATACACATAGGTCTGGCCTGCAGGCCCTCCTCCATCCAAAACTATGGCCTCAGTATTTGCCCTACTTTGCCACCTTCTAGAGCTGGCTGTGCCAAAAATCCACTGCACTTCCTGAGGCTGCATCTGGAGCAGTAAATACATAAATACACACACCTAGAAAGATTGATTTTCAAAGAAGTTGGAAGAATAGCAATCAGGTTCCAGGAGCAAGCTCTGATTAATCACAAGAACGGTGAATAAGCAAATTATTACAACCAGTGTCTATCTCAGGGTTCTGAAATACAATGCACAGAATTATTTCAGTTCATTTCTTACATTTCCATTTGGTGAGATTGTTTGAAATGTTAGCCTTAAAATGGCAGAGTGGTAGTATTGGTGGGGGAAAGAGCATTACTGTCATTGTGCAGTGCAAGTTTGTGTTAGGATGGTCGTGTGATCTACTTTACATCAGACAGTTCTCTAACTGAAAGTCCTTTGTCTGATTGAAGGGTTATCTGATCCAATATCAGTTAAAAGAGAGAGTCATAAAAAGAGTAAATTAGACAGTAGATATAGGTCACCAGGTTGCAGCCTTCCCTGATACGATGAGATGTATTTTTGTTTAAATAATAGTATTTCTATAGATTAAAAAATAGCATGCACAAGCTTTATGCAAATCTGTTATTCTTTGGTGATACATTTTCTATTTATTTTCTATTTTATTTTTTTGCTATTGCATAAATTGCCACTTTAGTTTGTATGCAGGATTAGCTCCACTACTTTCAGGATCATGGCAATTAGGAGACAGCCCCATCTTCAGCATACATTTAAAGTAGCATCATGCCACTTTAACAGCCATAGTGTCCCTGAAATAATCATCAAACTGTATAAGGAAACCACTATATATCGGTAAGGTATGGAAAAAATTTAAAGATATATTGGAACCCCAAACTCCCTGGAGGCTACCCCCTTTGGAGGCCATAGCAGTGAAAAGAAAACATATTGAAACAAACTGGGCCACGTATAAAGATCTATTAGAAGAAAAAAATAACAAATTGAAAGTGAAAAAAGCCAAGGAAATAAAACATCACTTAACAGGCTGGCTACAATATTATCAACTAAATGAGGTGTTTAAGATAGACAAGAAAAAGGGTTTTGCAATGGAAGAATCAAAAGTAGACAAAGAATTAAAAGTAATAAGAAAAAATAAGAAAAAGGTAATATAATGTATAGGCTTCTTCTAGAAGGGGAGGTGAAAGATGAAGAGGTGAAAGAAGTAATGATTAAGTGGGTGAAAGATTTTGGTAGAAATATCCAACTATCGGCATGGGAAAGATTATGGAATAAAGTATGGAAATTTACGGTCTGTTATACACTAAAGGAAAATCTTCTGAAGATGTTTTACAGGTGGCATACAACTCCCAGCAAACTATCCAAAATTTATAAAACGATATCTAATACATGCTGGAGGTGTAAACAGGCAGAAGGGACACTTTTTCATACTGTATGTGGTGAGGTTGCAAAAAAAAAAAGAATTTTTGGGATATTATATATGAGGAATTGAAAAAAATGTTCAAGCAAACTTTTATAAAGAAACCAGAAGCCTTCCTCTTGGGCATTTTAGATTCAGATATTCCAAATGAAAAAAGGAGAATATTCTTATATGCTACAACAGCAGCAAGAATATTAATTGCCAGAAATTGGAAAAGAGAATTAGTACCAACAAAAGAGGAATGGCAGGATAAATTATTTGAATACATCGAACTGGCAAAAATGATAGTGACAATTAGGAGACAGCCAAACCAAAAGTTTAAAAAGGAGTGGGAAATTTATAAAGAATATTTCAAAACAAAAAACAAAAAACAGTGCCCTCAAGTTAAAACCTGGACATGCTTTTATTATTTTTCACAAACCACAAAATGGATTATAAGTATAGTATTCAGATAACAGAAGAAATGGCTAAATGATTAAAGAAGCAGTTTATTTAAACAGATAAGACAGACCTGCTTAGGGGAAGATAAGGAATTTGGAATTAAGAACATGGTGGCCTAAGTTCTTTTGTAAGAATGTATGGATTTATGGATGGATGGATGTTTTTTTTAATCATTTTTGTTAATTTCTTGTGTGTGTTTGTTAAGTAAGAAAACTAATAAAAAGCATATTAAAAAAAATCCTCGAACTGTACTTTGTTATGTACATGAGACTTGTTGGGAACCCCCTATTCCTCTCACAGAGCTACAATTCTCATACTGGTTTAACAGTCAGTCCCTCTTTCTAGGGAACCCTGGGAATTGTAGCTCCATGCTGACACTTACCTGTATGAAAGCCTTACGAAACTCAATGGGATTTATTTTTCAGTAAGCATCCACAGGATTGCACTGCATGTATGGCCCCCAGCTCCAGCACTGCAGCAGCAGTGGATGAAATCCAAATATCCTGCAAGCATCTTATTATCCAAATCCCAGGCTCTGCATAGTCACAATCATGCTACTAACTTCAGATCTGGGCTTTGTTGTGCATACTCCGGTAGCTGGGTCAGATTCCTGGAGTTCTCAATTTAGCAGCTCTGAAAGTGCAAACATGCCCAACACTTAAGGTACAATTATGAACAATTATGCTCAGATGAATTTTCATCATGCGAGATTATTACTGTGAGGACCTCATAATGACACTCTTTGGCTGCAGCACTTTCTGTCTCATTGTGGAAAGTACAGAGAGGAAAATAGGAGTAAGAAGATGGGCTAATCTGGCAGCAAATAGCAACCGTAATTGGATGAATGGCTTGAAAGAGGAAAGATGATATTGTTTCCCTCTACTGAATCACTTTCCACTCCGCTTACAAAGGAAATAGTATGGCACATAGGACCAGTGAAACCACAGCCTTCTGTTCATGGTCATGATGGATGAATGAATTACAAATTACACTAGGAAGGAGCAAACTGTCCTTTCCACAAATGGGGTCATTAAACATAGGTTATTTGTCCAGAGGTGAAGAATTCTGGGAATAATGGTGCACTCAAAAGCATTTTAAGAGGCGGGAAAGAAATGACTCTCAGCTGGGTTCCCTTCTGCCCTGACATTTTCCAAAAAGGTTGGAAATAATACTAAAGAATAAAATAGAGCCTAATTCACATATCACTGGGCCTATGATAAATGCCAGGTTTCCACTTGAAGAGTTATCCCCTTCTAAGCTTATGCTCTTGACATCTCTAATAGAAAGCGCTAAAGAGAAACCCTGTTACTCCACTGACAGATGGATTTTCATAGGAATACATTTTTCATTCTTACATTTAGTAATATTTTAACCTTGTAAACCAAGGGCTGCAGCTAAGTAGGGCTTACTCGGAGTACACCCACTGAAATTAATGGACCAAATTAGTCATTGTCATTAATTTCAATGGATCTACACAGAGTAGGCCTAGCATGTGATACAACCCTAAGTTTCAGCAGTATAAAACTAAAGTGGCTTAGGGCAAGAGTGAGTGTCAGGTAAAGAAATCCCATTGCTTTGCCTGATGCTAAGCAAGCTAACCTACATTGCACTTTCCAGACTACATGAACTGCTGTCTCTTTGCAAGATCACCATCAGAGATGGGCTCGAACCCTTTCCCCATATGTGCAAATTCTGCTTACAAGGATTTGTTACTATAGAGAGACATTTCAAAAGCTTGCTTGGATCCTATGGTTTTGCTTTGTGAAGAGGAGCTTCCTTTCATGGAATGATAGTTCTATTCACAGAAGAGATCCTTCCCTGAACACAACTCTGCTTCTTGAAACTCCTTCCCTGCACAGAGTGAAAACTTAAGATTCAAGCCACAGTTTCCTGCCTCTGCCTTAACTGGTGCAGCCCATTCAACCCTCTCATTCTGCCATGTGCGGAGAGCAGACTTTTTAGTTGTAAAACGGTTGGGGTTCCTACCGTTCCATTCTGCTAATTTCCATGGATTTGGTGTGGGTGGGGTTGTTGAGGGACTCCTTGGAAAAAAAAAACCTATGGAATGACGTGACGGAAGATCCTATGCCAAAATCAGTCCTGCCAACCCTTCTGCTACTGCTGGTCTCATGACAACATACACATCTGTCGTGGAGGCAGATGGTGTGTGCTCTCTGGCTTACATGGATTAGATGCATCACAACTCATCCCTGAAAATGCCCCAGACAAATGGAGTACTCCAAGTTAATTAAAAAGATTGATGGAATATGTTGAACCTTGCATATGTTTGGCTGGTTGCATGCTGTTGTAGGAAGTTTTCAGATGTACCACTTCCACATGGTAGACTACAATCCCATTTTGGACTACAATCCCATCTGGCTGAGGTTGATGGGAGTTATAGTCCAAAACAAATGGAGGGCACCAGGTTGAAGACTGACAGAGTGCTACCACTTTGGGGGAAATTGGGGGGGCACATTCATGTGGGGGGTGCAGTGACATTTGAAGTGCTCCCATGCTGTTTCAATAAAAGGTTGGTATGACTGGGAACTGCTTGCTCCTTCACATTCCCCTTCCATATATATACTTGCTAATTTAGGAATATATTTTATAGATCTGTTGAAGCGGACTGTGGTCCACAAACGGTTATGTCATAATAAATTTGCTAGTCTCCAAGGTGACCATTTATTTATTTTTGGCTGAAAAACTATTATGGCTAATTGGACGGTCTTTGTTCCGAAGTGCCAGGATTGTTCTGCTGTCTCCTCCTGGGGAGCAAGCTCTGCTTTGTGATTAACTCCCTGCTGATCTCATTGAACTCCTTTCCTATGGTGTCACCCACTTCATTCATTGCAAAATAAGCCAACTACATGAAAGGCAAGCTGAATATCAACTTTCTCAGAGAATATAGAAAGGTCTTCCTTTTACTCAGATCAGGTCTTTAAATCCTTAGCTAAATCCTAATTGTGAAATAATACATCAACTGAGGGGGGTGGGGTGGGAATAGATAAAACCCAAGGTGGAAATATTTTCTATCATCTTCTGGTAGCAAGGCCAACATCAGAGGGAGACATCATTGAGTGGCTGCTGAGGCTCACAACACTCTGTTGGTCCTCAGCTCCTCTCCTTCCTGTGCTGTCACTACCTGGGTTGAGTGCAGACAGAAAGGCAAAGCGGAAGGTATACTAGGCCTAAGCAGCCATCAGAGCAGCTCAGAGTGTCATTTGGGTCAGCAAGTGAGCACCTAGGGGAGCTGATCGCCTACCAGATAACTCACATTGCCTAGTGCCCATGAGCACCACATTGGTGACCCCAAACTACATCTTTTGTTCTTCTGCCTGATAGGTATGCATTTCATGAGTGTGTTCTGCAACAACTACTAAAGCACTCCCCCCAAACTTCCCAAGGCACAATTCTGCCATACTATGAATGCCAACATTCATAGAATCATAGAACTGTAGACTTGCATGTTATGCAAAATCTAAAACTCTACCTGCAGTGGCGGAGCTTCATGCTCCGGCACCGGGGGCGGGAAGCAGGCGGGGGCAGGGCTGGCGCGTGTTCTGGGGGTGTGGCGTGCAGCGTGGGTGGGAGGCAGCAGAAATGGAACCCTACCGGGATCGCGCTGCCCGGAGCACCCCGCCCCTACACCCCGCCCTTCCTATGCCAGTGTCTACCTGCAATAAAATGTTGCATGAGTCTTCTTAGTCTGAATGCATCTAGAGACATTTCAGAAATAGCTTTCAGCAACACAGAGACACTTGGTGGCAGAAGAATGCCCACAGGTCTCATTCTTGTTTCAGAAGGGGAAGATTTCAAAGGACTGCTGACAACACGTCTGATGCTACTTGCCCATGCAAAACAGCTCTGCAAAGCTAATGGCCATGCAAATATCACCAGAAGCTTCAAATGAATTCGTGACCTTACACATCAAACAAGGGCATTGTGATTCTGTGTTTTGTAGGGTGGTTGTTGTTTTTTTTTAAGCTGTAATGTAAAGTCATATTTCCAAATGAACCAGATATCCAGTTTCTTTAAAAAACAACAACCCTGAAATATTGTAGGATGGCAGGTAGCAGAACAGATAAGAGGTGTAGCCCCAGCTTTGTTTGACAGCAGATAGAGTCCAGAAACCTCTTACATGATGTTCGTATTGTAAATTTCTCACATGGACTTGAATGATTTATTGAAAAGAACAAATGAGGACTAATCCTGCGCAAACACAGCCTGCTCTTCTTAATTGCTTGCTAGTCCTCTCTTTTCATTCAACATATGTGGCTGCTGAAGGAGGGCTGTGACTGGGGCTGCAGTGGAAGATCAATGTGCTGTACTGTTATTGCTTCATACTACAGCTCAGGTGTTCTGTCTTGGCTGTCTGAAGCCCACATGTTTGGGCTAAGCACAGTAGGCTTGTAGAAATCCTTCCTTTCTGTGCCCCATGGCCATCCACTGGTGGAGGAAACCGCAGGCCTGATCTAAGCTGTGCCGTCCTGATAATGAGTGGAAGCTGTAGGCCCAGGCCTGGCCCTGTTGTTAGGAAAAAGAAGACCCTGGATGGATTTGGGTGGTAGGAAAACAAGAGAGCCCTGCTGCTGTTTAGCCCATGCCTGTTTACTTTCTGGGTCCCCTTAGGTCAGAATGACCTGGTGGCTCACAGTCATCAGTTGCCGATTGTGGTGATCCTGCTTCTGCTGCCCACAGAAACCTTTTTGAACAGTGCACTGCACAGCAAGCTATGGACACCTTTTGGGGCCCAGCTAGCTCAGCCACCCCACACATTCCCTTGAATCACAGCTCACTTCCCAGAAAGCCTCATCTAAGAGCCAGCCAAAGAGTGGGCAGCTTGTTTGCTTGCCTGCTTACTGACCAGCCAGCCAAATGGCTGACCAATGAGCCAATTGGAGCTGCAGCCCCATCATAAGACGCTTCACATTGTGGCTGCCACAACAGGTGCAACACAAATCACCCGTTGCTCTTGCTGTGCTGGCAGAGAAGAGGCATGGAGGCAGTATGGCAAGAGGAGCAGACATCACCCGGCCAGCCACCGTCTGACCCAAGCAACCAGATAATGGGGTCATGAATGGCTGGGTGAGTGTGCATTGGGCATGTGGGTTGTGCTGGACACTGTGTCCTTCATGTATTTTGTTGACAGAGTAATGGAGAGAGCTAACTGTTTGCCCAATGTATTGATTTGTCATGTAATTAACAGGTTCATTTCTGTACTACAATATCAGCAAAGTTATTCCAAGCTTAGTACATCAGCACAGCCTGATCCAAAAGCAAGAGTTTAATTAAACTGTGCTAATTGTTGCAGTGCAATAATGTTTTCCCCTGCCTTCTTGCTGACAGCTACAGGACCACAGTCTTTAGTTTTGTTCATGCTTCATCAGGCTTACTGTGACTGGTAAGCAACTAAAATTGGATAGTCATTCATTCCCCTACTGTGGGGAAGCAGAATAGGACCCTTTGCAGCCTTTTAGAGGAAACATCCACAAACAACCTAGATATATGATGCAACAGCATGTTTCCTGAGGTCCTGACAACACCTGATTTCTGTAACTGTGATGTATTGTTGGCCTGTCAGGTAGCTTGATCAGTTAGAGAAAGTTGAGTTGGGTTGATGGATGTTGTACATTTATGGGTGTTTGTCAGTTCAATATCTGTTCTAAATTACCATACTGAATCTGGAACTTCGGGCTGAAGACAACACATGGTACCAGCAGTGAAATATATTTCACAAGGGTACTATGGAATATTTGAAGGTTTTGCATGCTTTACCTATTTCATCTGAGGCAGCTGAGGAATGAAATAGGGAAAAGTCTGATTACAGCAAGACAGCAGGGACACTGACATATTACACTCCATATCTCCCAATACTCTGTCTTGTTTCTCCACAGGATTGCAAATGTACCCTTTAACCTCACCCACTTCCACCTAACCTCTCCTCAGTTCCTCCTCTCCAGCTTTTTTCTCCCCAATTACCAAGTCCTAAAACTGTCTCTCTCCCCCCCCAGACATATCTTCTTTCTCTTTCTCTCTCTCCCCCCCCGTCACCAAAGGACTAAAACTGTCACACCAAGGCCTTCCCTTATCACCTCCAAGTCTTTTGCTATACAGTGGTACCTCGGTTTTCGAACGTAATCCATTCCAGAACACTGTTTGACTTCCGAAATGTTCGAAAACTGAAGCATTTACTTATGGAAAACTCAATACCGAAGCCGCATGGCACATTCGACTTCCGAAAAGCGTTCGAAAACCAAAACAGGTACTTCCAGGTTTGAAAATTGAAACGTTCAACCTCCAAGATATTCGAAAACGGAGGTACCACTGTATAAGTGGGAGGAAGGAAGGTCTAAAAACAATCACTTTTGCTAACTTAATGCTTTGTGGTTATTCCTGCTAGTGTGGTGAAAGCAGAGGCATATCTAGGGGTGGGCAGGTTGGCCCCTGTCAAGGGTGCAGCCTGACCTGAGTGTGTGTGTGTGGAAAAAGTGCACCTCTCCACTCTGGCTCGGAGTCAGAGAGGCTAGGAGAAATGCCCCTATTTTCATCTGAGGTGTGTTGGAGGGTATGAAAATTCAATGTGACTTCCAGGTAAGTGTGCATATATTATGTAGCCTTAATTTGGATCCAGTTTGCCTGATGTAGTTAACCATTATCTTGTCTAGTTACTGGAGAGAAATGTCTTACTGTAAAGGTGGCACTTTCTGTCTTCTCCTGAGGCCTGCTGATGTCTGTTGGCAATCTTGCTTTCTCTTTTCCCAGCAGGAACTCATAATGCAAGGTAATAGCACTACTAAATCGAGCCTCTCTGCAAAGTCTGCATCATGGTGATCTACAGATTAGTCCTTTGATAAAAGAAAGTTGGGCACCTGCTTCTCCACAGGAACTACTTAGCTGCCTCTCTAATTTACCTTCAAGTAGTTTTTTTTTAAAAAAAATATAAAGAATTGATTATGCCCCCCCCCCCGCCCCAAGAAGGGAATATTGTCTTTCTCTCTCCAGGTGCTGAGAATTTATACCACTATTTGACAAGCTTCAAACTTACTTTGGTACCTGAGAGAGCTAACTGTGAGACAGAGAGACAAAAGATAGTGGCTGTATATACAGGTATATATATATACACACCATACCTTTAAACCACATTTGAATCACATTCTTCCCCTCAAAGAATTTTGGGTACAGGAGTTAATTTCAGAAATAGACTGGAAAGAGACGTTGCTGAATTGCAACTTATTACCAAACTTAAAACCAAGGAGAGACCTGGTCTGAATAGGGACATTGGATTCTTATCTCATTATACATGATAAAGGTATTTTTAGCCATCTCACCCCTTGCTTTTTCCTGTAAGACCAACTGCAGTTGTTAACAGGTTTATCACACCTATCAGCCAATCACCCATTCCCACCACCCTTCTGAGTAATACCCCTTCCCACCCATAAGGGTCTGTTGACTTCTGTTTCAGTGTATCTGAAGAAGTGTGCATGCACACGAAAGCTCATACCAATGACAAACTTAGTTGGTCTCTAAGGTGCTACTGGAAGGATTTTATTTTTATTTTGTTTCGAGTTACCCCTGTCACAGTGTTACAATCCCCAGCAACCCTTAACCAACTCCGTTACCTAGAATTCTTTGAGGAAAAGAATGGGATTCGAAGTTATAGTGTGTACACCGGTGAATTAAATCACCACATTGATATAAAAAACGAATGTCATAATTTCCCATCATTTTGGAATCTAAAGGAAAATTACAGTAAATCATCAGACAGATTAAAGGATCTGTTAAGGTCTGAAGCATTAGCCTTAGGCTTTTAGTGAGTAGCATTTCTGCTGTCCCATGACCTAGTGTGTCAAGTGCCCAGCAATAAAGCAAAGTATGCAGCCAGGCACAAAACCATGGGCTCCAATTAGTTGTGACTTCTTGCACATGGAAGGTGCTTAGCTGAACACAAGCTGAAAGTAACTCAGGTTCCTGTGCTGTTAAACGTTTGCTGCACAATAATAACACGTGCCCTCCCCACCTCCCACAAAGGGAGAGGTGCACATCTTGGCATCTTGGCCTCCAAGATGTGGAGGGAAGGGGGAAAAGAAAGAAAAACTGGGACATTCTGGTATGAAATCAGAAACCAGGATGGCTTCTGTAATTCCAGGACTGGAAAATCGGGACACTTGGATGGTATGTCTTCCATTATGATATTTATAGATTCTATCTCTGCATTCTTGAAAAGGAGAAGAACTGGGCGGAAGGTTCTCTGGTCCAGCTAAAAATCAGAGATAAAATGGACAGTAAGCCTATGCAAGTGAGGGATTCTGGGTGCAGCAGGGCAGTTTGTTGGAGCTGTGCCTTAGGTACTCATTGAGAGGAAGCCACAAACTTGGAACAAGGAAATAGGAATCACCCCAGGGGTCAGAGCCAAGGGTGGGGGTGGTGTCAAGCCAAGAGTCTTACTGAGGCCATAGCCTGAAAAGGCTTATCACTGCTCTGGCAAAAATCCCAGCCTGAGCAGGAAGCCTTCAATCCAGTCTCATTAAAGAAGGCAGGTCAAATGATGATCTTATTTGAAATAAAGACTGCTTCCAGAGACATGTAATATCAGGGTGCTGTTTGTTCCAGGGATGAGCTGAGAGGAGACATTTAAGGTTTCTCTAGTTTGGCAGTGAGTGACAGCTTGGCTTCTGGTTGGAAGCAAAAGAGGCAAAGGAAGCAGTCAATCAGGCATCTTTTAATCATTCACTCGCTGTGATTCTGGCATTTTCTTTTGACATTAGTAGCGGTTAACTGTAGCCCTTCAGGTGGAGAAAACCCTGCTTGCCTAGGTTTCCTTTCCTTTCCTTTTTTTTGTATATGTATTTGTCGTTTTCCATTGGTCCAGCTTGCTTCTAAAAAAAATGGAAAGCAAAGAAAAAGCAGGGAGGGCAATGGGAACTAGAATATTTTATAGTCCAGTGAACTTTAATTAATATCTCTTGACAGTGGTTGTGCCTCCAAATCTTCCTAGCTTTTGAGTTGTTTCAAAACATCATTTTTTTTTCTACATAGAGAGAATCTTAAGTCGGGGAAAATGTAGATGCTACCATTTTTGAAGTGCTGGGGGAGACTTTTCCTATACCTACCTCTTTGAGAGAGGTGTCGTTCCTGATACATGCTCTTGTGACAAAGTAAATGCTGTGTGCTTTGCAACAGACAGTATCATCCCCTACCCAGTGCAAAATCACCCATCAGCTTCTAGCAGATTTGGGGGGGGGGGGAGAAGCTGAGAATCTTAACAGTGGGAAGGATGTAATGGTTAAAGCATGGGCCACCAACCTGGTGCCCACGGGCACCAGTGTACCCACTAGTATTTCCTATGTGAAAGGTCTTAGTAAACATCGCCTCAAATTCATAATGGTTCGCTTTTCCTGATCAGTTTCTGTTTGCTGTAGCTCAGTCTCTCCTGCACTGAACACAGATCCCTGAGCATGCCTACATTTTGTTGGGTGCCACATACCCTTATATTCTGGACAGAGGGGTAAAGGGCTGTGCTCTGTGAATGAGACCAGTGGTGACTAGTCTCTGTGCCTTTTCCCACGGATGGAGGCAGGGAGCATGCCCATACCATTTTGTGTTCCCATTTCTGCTCTTTCAGATACAGCAATTATTCTGTTTTATTTCACACTCCCAACAACCACTGTTTTGTCCCTGTTTCCCATGGCACTTCCTCAAAATCTAAAATATAACTATTGGTCCAAAAAGAATGGTGACTGCTGGGTTGCAGTGCCAGTCTAGGACAGGGAAGACCCAGGTTGAAATCTTTGGCCAGCCATGAAACTGACCTTCGTGACCTCATGGAAGTCACTATTATGCACCCTAGCCTACCTCATAGGGGTGCTGTGAAGATAAGAAAATGTATACTTGGTTGTTATAGAACTATGTATATCACCCATAGAGCTGCTTCCAGGAAAAGTGAAAGAGATATAGCAAACAAAAAACAAACAAACATTTCATAAGTGTGAAGGAGGCCACTTCAGAATTATGCCTGCAATCTGATGCCCACTTACTTATGAGTAAATTGATGGATTTCAATAACTTCTGAGTGAGCATGATTAGGATCACAGAGTCAGGCACAACTGAAAGAGGTAACCAGATGATGCTCTCTAGATAGTAAGATGTGTGTGGGAGGTGTATTTTATTAAGTAATCTTTCTATTTAGCATAGAAAATAGCTTCTTGTGGGAGCTTAGGAAATATCACCATCATGCCAGAGAGAAATAAGAGAGTGGTGTCATTTAAATATTGACTGTTAAATATATTGCTGAAACCAGGCAGATCAGAAAGTTGCAGACCTCAGTTAAGATGCAAAAACCTCTGGTTTGCTAAGCAAGAAGCAAGATGTAGGAATCGGATATATTCTTAGCAGTGGCTAATGACTTGTCTCTGCCTGCAAGTGGCTTTAAGTGGAAGGACATTTCAGGTGTCTCTCACAGCGACGAAAGCCAATAACTGACCCTGGTGTAGTGGCACTGCACTCACATTTCCACTTGCTGCTTGTGAGGGGATTAGCTGGTAAGTATATAGAAGTAATTACTTTGGTACCTGAATATATCCAAGTCTTATGTGCCCATGACACAGCGAGCCTTGATCCGGAAAAGGGAATCTAAGCAGAAGACTTGGATCAAATAATACTACACAAGTCCAACGAGTGCATCTTTAGTGTATGCTAAGGAAATGGGGGAGGTGGTGTCGCTTGTATGCGACTTGTATAAGAAAGAAAAATCTTCAATAAAAGGTTTCTGTTTATTAAGGGTTTCCATAGCTTTTCTGATCAGACCCCTGGTCCACAAAAAACCCAGCTGGTTGTTTCCAGTGGTGAACACCCCACTGTTCAGTATCAGTATTAGGACGTCAGCAGCATATTGTTGCATTCTCAGATTCTGCAGTTTAAAGCAATGCCCAGCTGTACTGATGCAATGCTGTCTATCAGTTTTCTTCTTCTTCTTCTTCTTCTTCTTCTTCTTCTTCTTCTTCTTCTTCTTCTTCTTCTTCTTCTTCATTGAATTTATATACCGCCCTATACCCGGGGGGTTCACATAATAAAATCAAGATATAAAACCACAAAATACATAATTAAAATAAAAACAACAACCCAGTAGCCCCCCCAAACACACACACACACACACACACACACACACACTTTAAAAGGGCACAGGATGCAATGCAATGCAAGGGCCATTTCCATTTCCCACAGACACTATCAGAGTGATGCTAAGGTGCTAACACAGCACATTTGTGCTATGCTGGACAGAGTGGAAACCACTGGCTTTGCAGTACACAGATGACAAAGGCTGTTGTGCCACAGTTGGACTATGTCAGCTTTCCTCTTCTGAAGGAAGGACTTTGGGGGGGGGGATCTGACGGTTTTCGTGGGCTCCAGTTCGCTAAAGGTTTTCCTAGCTTTACCTAACCTTGTTGCTTCATAGGAGAAAATTCCCTGCAAAGAATTTAGGTGGGAATTGTTCCACCTTGTGTTAATCCCTCAATGCACTCCACTGCACAGAGTTGGTGCATTTTAAGATCAGGCTCCTCATATCCATGTAATCCATATATCTTTTGCAGATCTTATCACATACTACAGAACCTAACTGCAAGTATAAGGTATCCCCAAGTGGACATATGGGAAAGGGGACAAGTGCCAAGTTCTGCATTTAGGAAAAAACAAAATCAAATACACGGATAAGGGATATCCTGATCTTAAGGTTGTAATTAATCGTAAGCTGAGCATGGCTTGGCAGTGTGCTGTGGCTACAAAAATGGATAAGGCAATTTTCTGCAGAACTAGAACTTAATTGGGTCTTAAATTAGAGGAGGGTAGATTTGGACTGACCATTAGGAGAAATCAATTACAGTAGACCTGTTTGCCTAGAGCAGGCATGTCCAACACGTCAATCGCAATCAACGGATAGATCCTACAATGAAATCTGGTTGATCGCCACCCACCCTCCGCTGGGAGACGTTGGAAGGGGCTGTTTTGATGCTGCAGGCACACATACCCCTGCCCCGTCGGCACCTGCCCACCCGCCCTGCACCCATCTTTGCCCCCTCGGGGGAAGCAGACAGCACCCGCCCACCCTGCACCCATCCCTGGATGGTAGATCACTGTCAATTTTTATATTGGTGTTAAGTTGTGGGTAAAGATGGACGAAGGACACAGCTCTTTAGATCAACAGCTCTTTATTACAGCAGTTAGAGCTGCTCCTTGCGTCTGACACAACAGCATAGCTGGCTGCTTTATACAATACTAAGTAACTTGCAACAGTAACAAATTCCAACTAGCTAACCAATCAGTGAACGACAGCACTCAATCCTTCATTTGCATACTGGTGGCCCTGAGTGAGAACTGCAGCCAATCTTAATACATAACACCCCTCCACACCTAGATGAGGTGTTAGGCCCCCAACCCACAATAGTTACAACTAGGTACCATAAGCGAATGGTTGCTATAACGTTTGACAAATGTATGATTTCACAATATACAAGTACAAGTTAGTCACGGGTCCGATAGTACCATAGGTACATTAGACTGTGTAATCCTTCAGGTAGGCTGGAAATATACGGGTCTGGGTAGACCGACGAGGTCTCGCATCCCTGGGTGGTAGATCACTGTCAATTTTTATATTGGATCGTGGATCACAGTCAACCTCAAGTTGGACGTGCCTGGCCTGGTGGGATGATGGGCTGTCCCTCACTGGAGGTATTTCATTAGAGTTTAGACAGCAAAGTGCTGGAGATGTTCTAGCACGGGATTTCTTGAACTGAACAGTGGGTTGAACTACATGGTCTGCTGGGAGCCCCTCCAACTCTATGGTTCTAGCTACAACTGGGGACTGAGCCATTCCCTGCCCCATCATTGAGCACCTATTTTTATCCTGATGATATCATGCTGGTGTGTAGCAGAGAACTAATCCAATTCCTTACTCCACACATTTTGCTGACCTGTATTCAGGCTGAACAGTATCGAGAGAAATTACTTCCAGACCACGTATGGGGAGATGAACTATTCATGCAATAATTATTCACGCCATGGGGGGAAAAATACCCAATTATCATAATAAATAACCACTTTCTGCCCACTGAGCCTGCAATAGAAATGGCTAAAAGTCATTAAATCTAAAAAGGAGTTCTAAAGTGGAGTGGTGGAAACCATAATTCAAAATTAAATAAAAGACGGAGGTCAAATCTTAGCTCCACTGAATTCTGTTATTCAGCACCCTCTGACTTCGGCGTATCCCCTTTTCAAAGGAGGGAGAGGGGACTGCAAGAGCAGAGATATGTCAGAACTCGCCCCACAACTGAAGCTGGTCATTTCACCCCTTCACTGTCCTTAAAATTGCTATTAGCCAGGCACCTGCACTGTATTCTTTCCAGTGCCTGCTGAAGACATTCTTATTTTGACAAGCCTACTTAGATGTTTAGAATGCTTGTATGAGTTTTGATTTTATTTAGTCTATTCTGCTGTGGTTTTAAGTTTCTGTGTGTTTTAATTTATGGCTGTAAACTTTTTAGTGGTAATCTTATTTCTCTCTCTTTTTTTGTAAACCACATTGAGTTTTTTATTCCCTACAATCAAACAGTATATAAATTTAAATAAATAAATAAACAAAGGAGATACAAAAAAGGAGGCAGAAATATCTCCTTCAAGGCTGAGAATCTGCATCTCTGCCATGGTTTTGCCACTGGAGCACTTACAAAGATATTAGCTGAGGACCCAACAGCTCATGGTCCTATAGCAGGGATGGAGGAAACTGTGACCCTCCAGATATTGTTCTACTCCAACTTCCATGATTCCCAACCAGCATGGCCAATGGTCAAGAATCATGGGGGTTGTAATTCAGAAACAACGGATGCCAGAGAATTTAATTGGCTAAACTTTCCATGCACCGTAGCTTGCAACCAGGTATTTTGAAAGTATAACAAGATGTCCTTTTGACTTTGAAGGAGTCACCGAACAATTTTGTCAAATACAAGCAGCACGCTTGACATTCAGAATCCAGTGCTAAAAGAAAATTAAGTCTGGAAGCAAAAACTCCAAATGCGGTGATAAATCTTATTATACAAAAGACATACAACCACATGGATCTATGTCAGGCTTCCTTGAACTTGGCCCTCAATATGTTTTTTGGCCTACAACTCCCATGATCCCGAGCTAGCAGGATCAATGTTCAGGGATGATGGGAATTGTAGTCTCAAAACATCTGGTCGGCAGAGTTTGAGGAAGCCTGATCTATGTTATGGTACACTTTATTCCGATTTCAACATCTGAGGAGTATGGAGACTGAAATAACTTAATATTGGGGGCAAGGGTGCAGGGAATGAACATATTTGCAGAGCAGCTGGGTCATAGCATTTGGGAATTTTGAGAGGGACGGAAGAAGTGTTGAGTGTTGACTACAGAGTGAAATAATCTGCATTTGTGTGCTGTTCTTATATTTTAGATATCCTGCTACTGATTTTCTCCTTTTTTTGCTGTTAGGAGAATCTGTATTTCATTATGTAGTATTTATATAACTGTTTTAATTTTTATGTTGTACAGATGTTATAAAATTTATGTTATTTGTTGTAAACTGCACTGTGGTCAAGAGGATCGTGTCTTTAACCCCCCAAAATCCCATAGCAATGTAGAAAGTTTTTTGGGGGACTGAATTATAAGAATTTGATCTGAAATTTCTAAGCAATGCAGCAGGTGTGTTGAGTGCTATGAAGTTTTATGAGTGAAGTGAAAATTTAAAATGAATTAAAATATTTATTTTAAAAAAAGATTTAAAGAGTACATGGGTGAGAATTGCTAACCCTCTCCCATTTGCAGCTTAAGGTGAATGCTTTTATCCATGACCATTAAGTTTACTCACCAGCTTTTTGTGATGCACTATTTTCAGAAGCCTTTTGGATAACCATGTAAGTAATATGTACAGGACTAGTTTCATTTACATTTTTGTTGACTCCCTCCAGGGATTCAAAAAAGGTTGGTAAGATAGGATTTACTCTTGCAGAAGCCATTCTCATTCTTCTTCAGCAAATTTGTTCCTCTTTTGGTGTAGTGGTTCATTCCAGTCTTTGTTTATTTGTGCTCCAGTTCCCCCTCTTACAGGAAATCCAAACACCAAAGAAAAGTTACAATAATGTCAAAAGACAACTAAATAAAAGTGACAAACATATAAAAGAGTTTCAATTCAATTCAATAGCTAAGGAAAACCCCAATTCAATAAATAAATAAATAAAAGAGTGGAATAATACACAACACACACTTAAGCCCAAAATACACACTTTTGGCTACACTTCACCAGCCAAAATACCAAACTCTTGGGAATGCCATTTAAAGGAACAAATCCACCCATCCTTAAAGCGTCTGATCAACGTAGGAAGAACAAGAAGTTGGGAGGTGTGTGTGTGTGTGTGGGGGGGGCTAGTCTGTAGGCGGGTTTACCAAAATCCCCCTCCTCCGCACTCCTGAATTTATGCACAATTTTTGTTCAATTTCCCTTAGTATAGTTCCAGTTACAGGTGGTATAGTGTTACCAGGATTTCTCTTCCCTGTGGATTCCGTCTGTGTCGTGTAACTGCTAACATCCCGCTGGCTGCGTCCGGATCCGAACCTGGGTCTCCTCTCCTCCAACACCCAACCCCTAGCCAGTACAGCCTTTGCCGGCCAAGCTGGTGCGTCCTCCAGTTTTTGGACTACAACTCCCATCAGCCCCCGCCGCCAGAGTGCCCCGCCCCCTCCCAGCAGACTCCTCCTCCTCCCTCCCTTCTTTCTGTCCTTCCCTCCTGTTGGCTGGCGAGTCCCTTTCCTCCCGACAGGCACCCGGAGCTGATCGATGACAGCTTCCCCGGTCGGCGCGCGATTGGCCTTGCCTCGGCCGAGGGGCGGGGCGAAACCCTGGGAAACATCCGCGCGGGAAACAGAAAAGAGAGACGCGGGGAAGCGGCTGCTCCTTGACCCGCGTCCCGCCGCGCGCCCGGCCAGTGGCGCAGCCCCTTGACGCCCCCGTACACGTGCGACGGTGGAGGGGGCTCGTGCCGCCTTTTACACCAGCCCCCCTTCCCTTTTCCCAACTGCCCGAGGGCTCCGACTTCGCCGCTGCCCCCTCCCCATAGAGAACGCATTTCCACTGTCCCCCCTCTCGCCGCTTCCCCAGTAAAAGCAGCTGCTCCCTCCTTCAGATCTGTTGCCTTCAGGGTCGCCCCCTCCCCGCCCTTCTTCCCTTCCTTCTTTCTTTCTCCTCGGTGCCTGTTCTTTCCTCCGTTGCTCCCCACGCAGAGCTCCTGCTTTCCCTGCCTCTCCGCTTCGCCTATGCAGTTTAGGAGTATACTTAAGGGCTTCTACGCAGATGGAAATTAACTCGTCCTGAGAGGAAATAATGGTAAGCCTAAGGGAGAGTGGGGGCCAGAGGAATTCCCATAGGCATTGTTAGGATAAGTTTACATCACGCCATAATAGAGAAATCGGACTCAGCTAGATTGGTAAAGAAAACGCGTTGCATATGCGATATACCTGTACCTGTAATCAGTGCTTTTTTTCTATGTTTAGGGGTACTCTCATTTTGACTCAAGAAGATCATCATTTATAGTTCAAATCGGGAGAAATAAATACAGTAAATGGACAAAAGTACAAGGATTCACAAAATGTTTAGGGGTATGTGTACCCTTGCGTACGCCTAGAAAAAAGCATTGGATATAACACTGACAACAGATGGCTTTGTGGAGTCTAGTCTTTCCCTACAGGATTTCCCTGTATGACTTTGCAACACGTTTAACTGCATCACTTTTTTGAGGTCCTGGGGACTCAGCTACACTGGTAAAGAAAAAGCGATTATATGCGTTGTATGTGCGCTATAACATTGTGCTACCAGATGGCATTGTGGACTCCCGTTTTTCTTCTACCTGTTTTTCCTGTTTAAATTTACCACTCTTTAAACTGAAACGCTTCTTTGATGTGTCTAGATCCTCCAGCCCCAGAGAGAACGGTCATTCAAACAGGCAAAAGGTGTTTCAGATAAAGCCGTAGTTCGTTGAAAATGCTAACTTCCACTGTATGCAGATTCTCAATAGGTCACCCTGGTCTATCACTCTCCTTTTTTCCTTTCTCTTTTTGCAGAGGAGAAGCCTGGCTCCTAGCCAGCTGGTAAAGAGGAAGCCAGAAGGGAATGGCTCTGACGAAGATGACACCTGGCATCCTGAAACTGTGAGCATCCTGTCAATCATTCTATTATTTAGTACCTTCCTGCTTTCCCTCCATGATGGAACATGCTGACCAGACCCAGAGCTGCTGAGCTTCAGAAAGGAGGCTGCATTGTTAAACCTTATTTGTACCAGGATTTCCATTCCTTTGTTGCACCCATATGTTCTCATTTCTCAGTGTGGATGCATCACTTGTATAGTGGCTGACCTTTCCTTTGGAAAAGGAAGACCCCAATTCAAACCTTGGCCATAAACTCACCAGGGGGAATTACCTGTTGGCCTAAGTATATGCAATGTATTGTGGGCCAAGTATAATAATAATAATAATGCATCAATTTGGCTATTGTGATTATTTGTGGGCAAGCATATTGCTTATATGAAGATGGATGTGTCACTGGGACGTCCTCAAGCTGGTTGTTCTCTTGCATGAAGCAAGCTCCAGTCAATACAGATGCTGCATTTTATGTGGCGGCTGGTATATTTGCACCTTGGAGGGTGTTCCTCTAGCTCAGACTTCCTCAACCTCAGCCCTCCAGATGTTTTTGGTCTACAACAAATCTTATGTATGTTTATTTGAAAGTAAGTCTCATTGAGTTCAATGAACCTTGCATCCAATAAAGTGTGCATATGATTGTAGCTGTAGTCTTTTTCTCTTCTAAATAAATAAAAAGTACAGTCGTACCTCGGGTTACGTATGCTTCGGGTTTTTCGCGGGGGGGTTTTCCGGTCTGTGCATGCGGGTTATGTCCTTTTCAGGTTACATATTGTAACCCAGAATGGATTAAGTACATAACCTGGGGTACCACTGTAATTATTTTAGCATCTATTGGAAACAAATTATTTCACATTTGTATCCTTCCCTTCCTTGAGACGTATATAGTAGACACTATCATTACAAGTTCTCTAATTGCAATCAGTGGCGGCTCTTCATGCTCTGGCACCGGGGGCGGGAAGCAGGTGGTGGTGGGGCTGGCACGCGTTCTGGGGATGGGGCGTGCTGCCCGCAGGGGCGGGGCATGTGTTCTTGGTGCGCGCCGCGCTGAGATGGAACCCTATCAGGATCCCACGGCTCAGGGCACCCTACCCCCTACGCCCTGCCCTTCCTACGCCATTGATTGCAGTAGCCCGCTTTTTGCTTTTTGCTTCTTTATATTCAGTGTGTCCCAACCTCGGCAATGTTTCAAACACAATTTTAAACCATATTAGCCTTCCAAGCAGGTTTGCATTTTGTTTTTGCTTTTAACAAGATTTGTGGCACTGATGGTGAATATCACTTCATTGAAAAACAATTTTTAAAAAACGAAGTGCTCAGATTCACAAATAATCTAACTGGATGGTTTTAGGCATTATGACTGTTGTATGTACATCTGGATTCTCCAAATCCTAATGCAATATGTCTAATCTTTTCTAGACTCGGAAGAGACAGAAACATGGCAGCAAAGTCGATAACAGGGAGTGTTATATGTCACCTTTCCGGAAGCCCTTGGCACAGTTAACCAACCAACCTCATTGTCTTGATGGCAGTAAACATGCAAGTGATTTATTTATGTTTTCTCATTACATTTTGTACAATTAACTTATTCCCGAGGGTGGGAGACAATGCAGATTCTACTATGGCTCTTTTATTGGTTGGATTGTAGATGAACTCACACCACCTGAATGAGAAGCTGTGAGTTTGCAAAGGCACAAAGGCTATGAGCCAGAAGATCATAAGCACACAGATTTCCCTGAAATCTGCTGTGAAAAAATATATGCTGTGTTGTCTGTTTGTAGCTGGCTATAAGAACCTGGTGGTTTTGGATTGGTTTCATAGAGAGAAATGACACTTCTTTGGGATCAACTTCTGCCCAGTTAAATAGTATAGGAAGTGATTTTTATATAAGTTCTCTTTGGAATATAATATAAGTGGTCTGTAAAGAAAAAGCTGTTAATGAACTGTTCTTTATTTAGGAACCTAATAAAAATGACTTGTTAAAAGAGCTTCCCAAATGTTTTACAAATAAAATATTAGATGAAATGCAATTAAGTTTCTAAATATATTTATTATTATTTAAAACATTTTCTAAACCAAATGATACTTAAACTCTCTTAAACCATTTACAAAAATACAAACGTCCAAACAGAAAACCATCATAAAAACAGAGTTCTAGTAATAATAGGGTCCAATCTGATGGCCATGGATAGCCTGGGCAAAAAGTGATATCTTTTAAAGACTTCTGAAGCAACTGATAGATGATGTTTCATAAATGGCAGATGGCAGGGCTTTCCAGAGCCCAGTAACAATAGTGGAAAAATACTTGTCTTTCAGTGCTAAATACATTTAGATTGGAAGCAAAATCTGCCAATCTCAGTGTAAATTTCATTATTGCTTACTGATTAGCTTGAAAGGTATTTTTTAATGTTCAACTAATGAATATTTTATACTTTAAATCCCAGGAGGCCTTTATTCGCAGCATTTTGTCAAAACCTTTCAAAGTTCCTATTCCAAACTACACAGGTAAATCTATGGGGTTTCCCTCCTAACATTAATTCTTACTTTGTCGTCTGTTAACTCTGAATGTGTAGAATAATGAAGTTTTGTGTGAAAAAAAGGAAAAAATGTATGGGAAATGTTGAATTATTAAGTGGTGGGCTGTAATGCTTATTTAGGCTGCCCTCCTATGCATGTTTACCTGAAAGTAAGCTTCTTTGAATGTAATGAGGCTTATTTCCAAGTAAATATGCATAACACTGGTCTATAAGTCATGTAGGCTTACAGAACCCTAGATTTTAGCTATAATTTTGGGTCTCAGACTTACTGAATTTTATGAATTGCCACCAAGTTTCCAAATGCACCTGCAGTTAATGGGAGGAGATAGACAAAAATGCTTACTTTGCTGGTTAGTTGTATCTGGAAATTCATAGACTGAGTTGATTATACAAGCATAAGCTACGTGCCAAATATATGGGTTCATGAATCATTCCTTGATTCATTAATAGAATAGAATAGATCTTTATTGTCTTTGTCCCCTTGCGGGAAACAACGAAATTCCTCGGTTGCTATATCAACTCAAATAAGGCACTCCACATAATTTAAAAATACTGATAAACACAATGCAATACAGGACAATATAACAAATAAAATAAGATGACTTCAGAGTCCAGAGTTTCCATTTAAGGCCAAAATTGCTCTAGGAAAGAAACTGTTCTTGAGACGGCTCATTCTCGCCTTCACTTGTCTGTATCTCCGTCCCGATGGCAGAAGCTCAAAGAAACGGTGACCAGGGTGCGATGGGTCTCTTGATATATCTAGTGCCTTTCTGTGGCACCAGATGGTATAGATATGTTCTAAGGTAGAGAGTGAACAGCCAATAATACTCTCTGCTGTTTTGATAATTCTTCGCAACACAATCCTATCCCGAGAAGTGCAGCTTCCATACCACACACATAAACCAATTAACCTAAAACTTGTGAATAACCACTGTAGTCACACCTTCAAGTATTATCCTTTATTATCCTTTATTAACTAAGGACACTGTGTGTGTGTGTGTGTGTGTTTTCTGATGAAGTTTGGATTTTTAGCAATGGTCATACATTTTTTTTCAGGCCAGGTTTGGCGATAGAGATCTGGTGCTGTAGTTCAGAAGCTCTGTAATGGGAGTGGAACACCATTTTTTTTGTTTCATGCTACTTGCTACCTTCATGCATAGTCTCAATCTGATAGCAATGGCACACCAGACTTAGTTGAGATATCTCTGCCGTGTTTATTCTATAACTTACATCTCACACATAGCACTGTATACTTGGGGCTAACTTTCCCTGAAAGTCAGCGTGTTGTGACTGTAATAGGCTATTTGACAGTCCTGCGTTTACTGAAAACAGTCAGCTTGCTGCTTTTTCTTTGACATCTTTCAGGCTCCCTGGGCTTTAGAGCTCTGGGTATCAAGCGTGCAGGACTCAGGCATGCTCTCCATGACCCTTTTGAAGAAGGAGCTCTGGTGCTGTATGAACCTCCACCTCTGACTGCTCATGACCAGCTGAAAATCGACAAGTGAGTTGCTTCCTTCCGACTTCCCCTCTCCCCACACCTAGTAGGTTCTCTTCCACCATTTCAGCTTGGTTTGTGTATCTGTTGATATTTTGACGGATCTTAGAGTCGGCATGCAAACTTAGTCTTCAATTGCCATTTTGCAGTCATTAGGCTGATTCATCTCCCATAATGGAGACGCAGTGGTGGATCAGTTACAAGTGTTCTTGTTTCACACAAGAAAACTTTCCAGATCGTTGAGGGTGATAGATTCAGAAGGACATGAAGCACCGTTCCCTGTTCGGTAGATTCCTTACAAATATATATTTATCAAACACAAACCACAGAGTGTTCGTCGCTGCTTACTCATATTACTGAATTCTGTGTCCCCCAGTAGTAAGATAACTGTGCATTACTTCCTCTGGAGGGACGCAAAGCATATTTGAATGTTACTACAACTTTCAACTGGGCCTAGTTGGTTTTGACTGCGAAAGTAGCCATGTGGTAGGAGGCCCTGTCTTGTGAAGCGGAGTGGTGCATTAACAGGCCTTGTGCCCCTTGGAAATATCCTTTGACCTTTATGCCTGCTCTGATCTCTTCTTTGTTTCTTACCTGAAGGGACAAAGTGCCTGTTCATGTTGTGGTGGATCCTGTTCTCAGCCGTGTCTTACGACCCCATCAGAGAGAGGTGAGTTGTGCGAGATACCAAATGCAGCAGTAATGCTGCTGTGAACTTTTCACTGCGTTGCCTCCATCGGCAGGTTCCAGCGTTTTCTTTCACCGTGGAGAGTGGTCCTCTGGCAAGTGTGAAGAGCATTCCTAAGCTTGAAGGTGTGGAGGGGTTGTTGAGCAGGTGCCTAATGACGCCTCCCACCTTCAGTATTGGGAGGAAAGCAAGGGGATTGCTTGACAACTGTGTGGCCAAGGGACCTGAAGCACCTCCTCTATGTAGGGTTGAGCCTGCAAGTCCCTGCTCTGCTCTGAAGCAGGGGAGGGGAGACTTCCTTTGCTGCTGCTGTTGAGAGATGCTGGGAGCCACTGTGCAGCAATGGCCAAGGACCCCACGGCCCACCTGCTTACTTTTCCTGTAGCTAGCACACTTCACACCACCCTTTCCTGCAGGCTTCTGTGTCTGCTGCTTCTAGCTGAGTGGCGGCAACAATCTTTCCCTGCACTTCAAAGGCCTGGCTAAAATGGCAATTCCCTGCACTATGAGCTGTGACACTTGGCTGTCATTGGAACCTGCACATTTCTGAGCAAATCTCTCTGTCTATCCAGTTTCCCAAGCTCTTCTGTTTCGAGAGCAATGTTGTAATCAGTATTGAATACCAGTAGCGTCCTGTGCATCCATTCACAATTTGCGCAGGTGCTGCTTCGTGCACAATATCACTTTTTGTCCTGCAAGTCTATTCTAATACAAGGGAAACACTTTTTTGTGCAGGGGGTGAAGTTCCTGTGGGAGTGTGTGACAGGCCGCCGCATCCCTGGAAGTCACGGCTGCATTATGGCAGATGAGATGGGTCTGGGCAAGACCTTGCAGTGCATCACTTTGATGTGGACGCTCTTGCGCCAAAGTCCAGATTGCAAGCCTGAAATCGACAAGGCCGTTGTGGTCTCGCCGTCCAGCCTGGTGAAGAACTGGTACAATGAAGTGGGGAAATGGCTTGGAGGAAGGATTCAGCCACTGGCTATCGATGGAGGTTCCAAGGAGGATATAGACAGGAAGCTAGGTATGGAGGCTTCACAATATGTGCTTTAAAAAAGAAAGAAAAATAAGCTGAATTGCCTCATATTAAGTTGCAACAATGATCACATTCTTGGCAGGCTTGATTCAAAGATTCATGCTGAGGAATTTGATAAATGGTTTCTACAGTTGTGAAGAGAGGGTAAAAACAGCAGAGCTAGCAGAGGACTAGAGACAGGTACATAGAGGACCTAGTAAGAGAACTTTGGTCGGTAGCTTGTGGGACCTGGGGTGACCTAGACTCTTCCAACTCTGCCATGGATCTCTTGAGCCACTTTGAGTAGGAGAGATGAAGGAAATAATGCATTGTGATGCTTTGGATGTACAAAACACTTCATTGCAATATAGCAGAACACAAAAAGTAAGTGTAGAGGTAAATGTGGGATGCACAGTTTTGCAAACTGCTTATTCCTAAAGCTTACGCTGTCTCCCCCTGGCTTCCAAATGCACCTCACTTATTTTTCCTTTGCCGTTTTTATTTTTCCTAATAGCTGGGTTTATGAACCAGCGAGGCCTAAGAGTCCCATCCCCGATCCTGATAATTTCCTACGAAACATTCCGTCTTCATGCTGAGGTCCTCCAGAAAGGAAGTGTTGGGTTGGTCATATGCGATGAGGTAGGTGGAAAGCAGCTGGTATTCTCGTTAGTGAGAGGTGATCAATCGCCCATGGAGTCAAAATTTGGCTGATGTCACTCAGCTTCAGTGGTGAGCCTGGGCAGGCATTTCTAGCCACTTAATTGGCAACATGCAAGAAGGTTTGCCCCTACACTAAGTGCAGCTTAGGGCTAAACCCAAAGTTTCTTTGATTGCATGGTTAGCAACTACACCAGAGGTTCTTAACATTTAAAATGGATGGGGGATGATATTGGTGCATCAAAACCGTAAGGCTCCCCTTGGTGCAAGAATTATTTTTTTATTTTTTAAGCTCCAGGTGTGGCATTGCTATCCCTGTGCCAAAGAAGCAGTTTGGTGCTTACAGCACCTATTCTCTCCTCCTGGCTCCCCATGTCTTGCAGAATTTGAGAGGAGAAGAGTTCTCTCAGGTACTTGGGATCCTTTAAGAGGGAGATGACAGGGATCTGAACCTGAGACACTTTGCATGCAAAGCAGAAGAACCCATCCCTACTGCCCCCCCTTGTGTTTTCTGCAAATTATAATGCCTGAATATTCTTTGTAATTAATGTGCCTATTCCAATATTTTCTAAAGGCCTACCAAAATCCAGGAGGATCTATATTAAATTTAGTCCTATCCCATAATCTTGTATAATTACTTTGGTTCATCAGAAGCCTTTGCCACATATTCCTTCTCCTTTTATTAATTATTAGCACATGTCGTTGCTTCCAGTGGTTTGCTGCTAGTACATCATAGTGCTCTTCAGGTGTCTTATAACTAGCAGTTAAGTAAACCCGGGGGAGGGTTGCAGTAGGAACAAGCACCTATTAGTACATTTCTTACTTTGCAGTGCTTAGATTTAATCATGCCTGCAGGTTTATAAGATAGGTCAGGGGTCTGCAACCTTTAAGACACAAAGAGCCACTTGGACCCGTTTCCAAAGGGAAAAAACAACAACTGGGAGCCGCAAAACCATTGCGACATTTAAAACAAATATAACGCTGCATATATTGTTTCTTACCTTAATGCAATAATAATAAATAACGTATAGGAGCCAATGCAAAGTATAATTAGTAAAAACAACAAGAATAAGTTATAACTTTTTTGCATTGACTCAGGGGCGTACCCAGGATCAAAACTGGGGGGGGGGGGGCAAGCCATGGTCGTTCAGGTTGTGACATTTCAGCACGGAAAGGCGAATGAAACCAAATTTTTAGGGAAATTATATATAATTATAGCAGTGCTTTATTACAGTAGTTATTACAATTATTTGCTTGGTTTTTTAAAAATTTTATTCTAGTTACATGTCTTATACCAGGGGTGGCCAACTCCCAAGAAACTGTGATCTACTTTCAGCAGTGATCTACCCCCGTTTTTTGGGGTTCAGCTCAAAGTTGTTTTGGGGGGGTGTGGTGGGTGGGAGAGAGGGCTTCCCCCTCTAAGATAGGTTGGCAAGCGAACTAATAAAGAAAGAAAAAAGGGGGGGGAATGGAAAAGTGGGGTGGAAAAATATAAATTGGGGGTGGGGTGGGGAGAATATCTATTAAAAATATGTAGTAGTTTAAAAAATAAAAATAAAGGGGGAAAATCTTTTTCTTCTTTTTCCTTTTTTTGAAAACAAAAACAAAAGGGGAAGAGAAAAGAAAAAGGGGGGATAGAGGGAGAAAAGGGTAATAATAAAAATTCAAATAGAGTGGCTGCAGCAGCTGTGGGGGGTGTTTGTTTGTTTTTCATTTGTTTGTTTGTTTTAAAAATGGGATTTCTCCCCTTGGATTAAAAAAGGAGGGGAGGAAGAAAAAGAGAGGGGGTGGGAGAGCGAGCCAAAAAGCCAAAAAGCAAAAAACAGGTTGGGGGGGGAATCACGCCAGGCACTGCAGCACGCCGGCCTCGGGGCTCCGGGCCCCCGAGCCGCCCTTGGGGCCGTCTTGAGCATGTACACCGCCCACAGCGAGTGCTGGCGAAGCACCGGTTGGCGGAGGTTTCAGAAGCAGCCCGGACGTTTTCGCCGCCCCCACCCAAAGCAGCTCTACTTCATCCTGTCGGCGACCATCACCGCCCTCCCGTCACGGCGACGCCTGGCCCGCCTGCTCTGCCCTCCGCGCGGCCGCTTTGAAAAGGATTCCGCCCGACAGGGGCCGCTCCAATCGCCGCCGCCACCTCCCGCCGCCTTTATTATCCCGACTCTTTTCTCTCTCTCTCTCTCGATAACTCACAAAGCCCAGCTCCTTCTTCTCCCCGCCCTAACGCCACCCTCATTGGCATGTTCCCCTCAAACAGGAACAGGCATCCCGGCGGCTCATTGGCCGGACGAAGCATCGCTCTCCCGTGCCCGCCTCCCGCCTTCATCCTCAGTGGCTACCTCGGCGGTAAGGCCCCGGCTCCGAGCCTATGCGCCAGGGCGGGCGATCTGTCCTGCCAATCGGCACGCCGAGGTGGTAAAAGCTCAGCCCTCCCCACACGCTTATTGGTGTGAAGAAGTCGCTTCCTCTCTCTGGGAGTGGTCAAGGTGGACATCAATCTTGGGTCTGTCCTCGGGAACCCCGAGAGGGCTGAGAAAGACCGCCCAGCTGTTCAACGTTGATGCGGATTATTCATGCTTTTTTTGGCCCTTTTTTTGCCGATAACCATTTAATTATTATTGAAAGGGCATTGAAAGGGGGCATGCCGGAGCCGCGGGAGACCTGTCAGAGAGCCGCATGCGGCTCCGGAGCCGCAGGTTGCTGACCCCCGAGATAGGTATATTGATTCTGCAAAAGTAAATATGCATGCATCCTGTCACTCTTTCATTTTTCAGGGTCACAGGCTGAAGAACTCAGACAACCAAACGTACCAAGCTCTGAACAGCCTGAAAACTGCACGGCGAGTGCTCATCTCAGGAACCCCCATTCAGAATGACCTCCTTGAATACTTCAGTCTAGTACATTTTGTCAACTCGGGCATCCTCGGTAGGGACTTCTTTTTTGAAACAACAGCAACAGCGGTATAATAAATCTGAAGTTGGCAGCCCAAGTTTTTAAGTTCCCCACCTTAATGACTGGGTGTGGGGAAGTGTGGTTGTAGGCTGCAAGTGTATATCAAATTGCCACTCACACTGTGTTTCACACGTTATTATAGCGTAGCTCTGTTCCACAAAACAGTGGTGAACAATTTTATTGGAAGATGTGGACTAATCAAAGTGCTGGTAGCTTTGGAGTTCCAAAAAAGTATGAACAACCTCGTGGGAGTCTGCTAGGGAACCTTTTGGAACAGAGTGACTGTCTTTCCAGCTATGTCATATACTAGGTGTCCCCAGATGTACTGGACCTTGGGCTGTTTCCTCCATCACCAATCGCGGGGCAGGCTGGAGTGCAGGGGAGCGCATGCCCACACATGCAGGGGAGCGCACGCTGGAAGTGCACCGGAAATGACGCATGTGCACAAGCTATTTCTGTCGCTCCGCTGACCCGAAAGTGGGCAGCCACGATGCGTCGGTAAGAGCGGGCGGTTCTGGTTGCCAGGGGCCGGATAAATGAGCCCTGGGGCCGCATCTGGCCCGCGGGCCTTAGTCTGGGGACCCCTATCATATACTAACCTTACAACTTTGGCCCAGATGTCTGCTGTGTCTGTTTTCCTCAGCATCTTATTAAATGACCAAGGTTCTGTCAATGTTTAAAAGTGTTTGTATAATTGGACCTCTAATTAAGTGAGAGCAGATGGGACTTGAAGGCATAAGTGATGATGCTTCCAAGGCAAGGGAATGGTTATTTCTAAAGTTTCACATGCCTTTCTGAATTATGAGGTTCTGCCTGATCCAGAAAAAAGCTGTTGTCTAAACCTACTAGGCTTCAGAGACATTTACGTGTATCAGAAAGTTTGAAATGCAACAGAAGACGTGTTTGAAATAATTAATAGCATTTAAAACTTGCAACAGAATATAGAAAATGAAAGGTAGGGCTATTCCTCATCATCAAGTTTTCCTTTTTTTGGGACAGGGACAGCTCAGGAGTTTAAAAAGCACTTTGAAATTCCCATCCTGAAAGGCAGGGATGCCGATGCAAGTGAAGCAGGAAGACACAAGGGAGAGGAGAGGCTTAAAGAGCTGATCAGCATCGTCAACAGGTGATGTTCACAAGTTTCCCTTTTTTATCCTAGGAGCACTTTATTTCCCTAGTTCTAACTCCTCAGATTGTGCTGTGGTAGTTAAAGTTACTTTGACCCTGGAAACGGCTCAGTTCATTATTCCTCATAATTCATCCCAGTAGTCTCTGATAGAGCTCAGAAAGTGCAAATCCAGTCATCTTTAAGTTATCACCTAGCAATTACTATGGGTCATGTACAGTCGGTCTCCACAAATTGATTTTTTCTTCTCATTGTGATGCTGCTGTCTCTCTTGAGTGCTCTGATCGGCTGAGCAAGAAAGTGGGTTTTTTGTTTTTTGTTTTGCTAAAATGGATGTTTACTTGTTGTCAGAGCTCATGCACTGCTGATCAAAGTCTGCAGGGCTGTTATCCGAAAGATCTCTGTTAACACCAGGAAGGTGTTCTGCCGGAAGATGGTCATGGGCTTAGGGATTCTTGTTAACAGCATTGAAATTATTCTGTTCCTTTCTAGGTGTCTTATAAGGAGGACTTCAGATATTCTCTCCAAATACCTTCCAGTGAAAATAGAGCAGGTGGTGTGCTGCAGGTACATGATGCAAGTGCAGCTTTTAAAACAAAGCACAGACTTTTCAAACTTAATCAAGAAATGCGGTGGATTCACTCTTTCCTTGCTAAGGAAGAGTCATTAGAAACGTTCTGATCTGTGTTGTGCTAGGTGTTGTGGCAAAATAATTCCCTTTGCCCCTTCAGTAACGGCCAATTAACCTTCCATCTTAAATTCTGCTGAATTATTTAGCAGCACAATGAATTCCATTATTGGAGTCACTATATATTTTTAAAAGTTGTGCTTAATTTATTTTAGTATGTAAGTGCAGTGATCCTAGGTAACTTGCCTCTCGATGAAAAGGAGGAAACTGAGTTATTGACATATATAATATCCCCCCCCCCGCAAAGTAAAAAATAAAAAGTCAGCATAATTAATTTGGCGATGGAGCTTGCCTGAAATCTATTTTGAAAGAACCACATTCATCTAGATGTCAGAGAATAGTGCCTTTCTTATTCTGCTTCGCTACAACAATGGTTTGTGTTGTTGTTTTTTGCTTTTCATCCAAATCTATGAAAGATGTGATGAAACAGCCACCTACCGGTGCCTTCCTGCTTGATAGTTTACTCTTTGGAATGTCACTGATGTTCTGAGAGATTCTGGGGGGAAAGAATTTTTCAAAATTAGGGTGTAGATCACCGAGAATGCTGACTTGCAGTCTTTTGTTCAGGTTTGAGCATGCTGGCAGAGTTAATAGAATAAAAGTAAAAGTTAATGCTGCCAACATGTCTAGCCTTCCACCTCTAGTTGTTTGTATTTTTAACAGTGATCTTAGCACGGCAGCTTTGAGACTGTGGGAAATGGAGCTTTATTATTAAGAGTCCAATTTAAAGACCAGTTTGTGAATTAAAACGAATGAATTAAAAGGGTGGTGGTGGTGGGGGGGGGGGGGAACCAGACTCTGGAGAATGGCTTTCTTTAAAACTAGGGTATTGCACAGGTCCACAAGTAAGTGAGAATTTAGCTCCTCTTGTATGCCAAGTTTATTTCTGAGTTTGCAACAAGGGGAGTTCAGCTCAAGTAGGTTATACCCTTTGGAAAGTTCTGAGTTATTTTGCATTAGATGTTCATTTGGGACCTAACCTAAGCAATTCTTATGGATTGGATAAGATGGCATTTTTGTAATGGTCATCTGTTCAGTGATTGGAACATGATTGATGTCTTGTTTCACCTCAGGCTGACTCCCCTTCAGGCAGACCTGTACAAACGCTTCCTGAAGCAAGCCAAGCCCGCTGAGGAACTGAAGGAAGGGAGCATGAGTGTGTCATCCCTTTCCTCCATCACATCGCTGAAGAAACTCTGTAATCGTAAGTCATCCTGTTAGTTTATGTATACAATGCCCTGTGCCAAGGACCCAGAACATGGAACAGAAAGTTAGAAGCAGATAAATCTCTGTTGAATGGTTTGCAGCCTGAAGTTGAAGTGTTCTTGTGTACTAGATGGCCATTAAGATGGTGTTTTTAAAACACCTCTGCTAAGCAGTGTTAGAAACAGAGATATGAAAGCTTGGAGCTGAATGGCGCCTCAAACTTAGGTTGTGGGCGCAAAAATGGAATGTCTAGGCGCACTTTTTTATAACAAGAATAAGAAGCTGAAAAATGAATGAATTGCAGCTAAAATAATTGTGTTCATTTTTCACATGGTCTAGTCCTTCCCTTGCAAACCCCCCCCCCCTAACATTCTTAATTGGGTCTCTTCTCCAGTCTTCAGAGAGTATCTGGAAGTGGAGAGGCAGAAAAAGGTCCTCCTTTCCTTCCACTCTGCAGTTTTACTCTGAAATCTTAGTTGCAGTACTGCGCCCAGAACTCAGAAACTGGTCACACTAATGAAATTCCCTGTTGCAAAATGTGCCTAGAACAATGAGAGTTTTGAACACTGCTGCTAAGGCTAAATTCCAAAGCAGTGATGCTGCATGACAGTTAAAAAGAATCAATTGTGGTATGTTTTGTAGGTATCAAAACAAAATAGGGTTCATAATCTTGGCTCTCTATGTTAAGGGCATGGGCATTTTGGGTCTGAGGGATAGAAAAATCTCGGTTCATAGCGTCTGATTTCCTTGTTGGAGAAAGTGAAGTTGCTGCTCTATTATGCTTTGACTTCTGTGCAAGCGTAATAGAAGCATGCTCTTCAAAAGGACTGGAAGTATTTTTGTATGTTGTCCCTCTCAGTCATTTAAGCCAGTGTTTTTCAACCTTTTTTGGGCAAGGGCACACTTGTTTTATGAAAAAAATCACGAGGCACACCACCATTAGAAAATGTTAAAAAATTTAACTCTGTGCCTATATTGACTATATATAAAGTAATTCTCTTGAATAGGAATCAAATAAACACAATTTTTCCCCACGGCACACCAGGCAACATCTCGCGGCACACTAGTGTGCCACGGAATAGTGGTTGAAAAACACTGATTTAAGCCACCCCTGAACCTGCCCTCTTGGAACTCCGCAATTTATAAACTAAACTGCTTCCCCCCCCCCCCCCAAAGAAGAACACAGTTGTCTAAACTGGAGCATGTGTCTTCTTTTGCTTTTTCTGTTTTTTTCACAAGCCCCTGCGTTTTGCTTTATGCTCTGAGTGGGGATAGGCAAACGTTTGTCCCGTGTAAAGATTTTCCATGTTTAAAGTTTGGGGCTCTGGTGCCCTCTTCTGGACTCTAGTTTGCTTGGGCTGTTGGCTGGCCTTCTAGTGCCTGAATAATACATTGGGATACAGGCTTCTTACTTACAGGACCTTGCAGCTATGCAAGCATGTGCCTTGCTTCTCCACACACTCTTGCGCTTTAGCTGGTTTTTTTAAAATGTAATCGTTAATTTTGAATCTTAGCGTTCTCATAATTAATGCACACATTTTTATCTATTGCATAATGTGACTATGGGTTTAAAATCCCTACTATGCATGTTCATGGTTTAAATGCTTGGTTTTGCTATTTTTTAAAATTGGGAGCAGATAGTTTGGTCGTCTTATGAGAAATCAAGGCACCCTTAAATGGAAAGAGAAGTAGATAAGCTAGCAGCGTACAGGTGAAATGCGAAAAATTAGAATATCGTGGAAAGGTTCATTTCTTTCAGTAATTCAACTTAAAAAGTGAAGCTAATATATGAGATGGACTCATGACATGCAAAGCGATAAATGTCAAGCCTTTATTTGTTATAATTGTGATGATTATGGCGTACAGCTGATGAGAACCCCAAATTAACAATTTCAACTTTGAGGTTCTCATCAGCTGTACGCCATAGTCATCACAATTATAACAAACAAAGGCTTGACATATCTCGCTTTGCATGTCTTGAGTCTATCTCATATATTAAACTCAGTAGCTAATGAAAAAATTGCTTACATAAATGGAATTTCCCACAATATTCTAATTTTTTGAGTTTCACCTGTATATGGGCCAGTGTGGAACAGAGGATGCTGTTGGGTCTGGATGAATGCAGAGATACAGGTTCAAAACACTGCTTCATTATTGAACAAGCAAGCAATTATGAGCTAAATTCAGAAGGTTACTTGTGGACCGAGGAACACTTAGTGTGAGAAAAGGAATATATACAATTGTATGGTTATTTATTGTCATAGAAGCCTTCAAATCAAGGGTGGGAAACCTGTGGCCCTCCAGATGTTGTTTGGCTCCTCCCATTAACCCATAGCTGTCAACCTTCCCTTTTTGTGGGAAATTCCCCTATCAGTACTATAGTCTATAGTATAGTACTGATAGGGGAATTTCCCACAAAAAAGGGAAGGTTGACAGCTATGCATTAACCCCCGGGCAACACAGTCAATGATCACGGTTGATGGGAGTTGTAGCTGAGCAACATCTGGAAGGCCACAAGTTCCCTCACACCTACTCTACATAAAAGTTAGTGATTTGAAATTGTCACATGTAGAGTTACAGTTTTCAGGTACTACACGAGCCTTTCTCAACCTAGATGTTGTTGGACTACTACAACTCCCATCATTCCTAGCCAACATGGCCAGTAGTCAGGGATGATGGGAGTTGTAGTTCAAGAACATCTGGGGACCCAAGGTTAAGAGAGGCTATACTAGACCATTGCATGTTAAATACAGGGGGATATTATAGAACTGTTCAGATGATGATGATGATGAAGATGATGATTAGGCGCTGCAGTTATTTCTGTCCAGAGATAATAGGACTGTGTAAGGAAGCTGTTTCCATCACACTAAGACCAATCCTTCTACCTTGCTAAACAGAAAGTGTGTCAACTCCAGTTCTGTGCAGTGATTCTTGATACCTTTTCTCTAGATCCTGCCCTGATCTATGATAAGTGTGTGGAGGAGGAGGAGGGGTTTGTGGGTGCTCTGCAGTTATTTCCTTCTGGCTATAGCACCAAGTCCCTAGAACCTCAGCTCTCAGGTAAATGTTCCTCCAAAAACGTATCTGTATATCTCTGTGTGAGATTATATTGGGGATTTATTTCTCAGCACTGTTTATAGCAGGGGTCGCCAACCTCCCCAATGGGCACCTGTTGAGAGAGTGTTGTGGGCACGAGTCGCAAAACGACTGCCAAGGGGACGAGGCATAACACAAAATCGAAGAGCAAATAGTCATTGCTGCTCCCTGCGGTCCTCCTGGACAATCTCATGCTTGTCATGGGAAGCCAAGTCACCTGTGTCCTTCTGTCCCCTGGAATTCACACAGTATTGATTCCTCCCCCTGCCCCATCAATGATGTTGTTGCTGTCTAATAGCAGAGAGCACCCCCCCAGTATCCTCTCATTCTACCCCAGTGCATCTCTTAATCACACACACACACACACACACACACACACACTTGAGCAGCCCACCCACCCACAGTCAAAAGAGCCCCTTCAAGGGCAAAAGAAGTGCCTGCCATTTATTTAAAAATTCACAAGGTTCACCAGCCTGGAACCCACAGGCACTGTATTGTCCTTAGTTGCCAAGGAAGGCCTGTGGGCATTGGGTTGGTGGTTCCTGGTTTTATGGCGTTTGTATTCATTGATTTTTTTTTCCTTCAGGAAAGATGCTGGTTTTGGACTACATTTTGGCAGTTACGAGGAGCACCAGTAATGACAAAGTAGTCCTAGTTTCTAATTATACTCAGACACTGGATCTCTTTGAGAAACTCTGCAGAGCTAGAAGGTATAGTGACTGAGAGGTTGTGAGTGTGTGTGAGAGAACCTAAGATGGGAAGTCTTCCTTGGGAATGATGGGTAAGGCAGGGGCCTGATGTCTCCATAAAACTATGTTAAAACTCTCCTCCCCCAGTATTGCCTTAATTTTTTCCTGATATTAAATTCACTTGTAGAACTATCTCATGTGTAAAGGGTGAAATTGCAGCTATTTCAAGGACATATTAGTATTATGATCTTAATTTGCCCTCTTTTTGTGTGCGTCAGGTACTTGTATGTCCGTCTGGATGGCACCATGTCCATTAAAAAGAGAGCAAAGATAGTGGAGCGTTTCAACAGCATTTCTGTAAGTGAAACTTCCAGGCTCAAGTTCCACCCTATCTAGTTCCACCCTTCCTACAAAACAGGGCAGAAGTGGTTACAATATAGTCTTCCAGTAAAAAAAGCCTCATTGGCCTCCTGCACTTTAATGCCAGTTACAGCCAACATATGTACCCCTGCTTGAAATAGAGGTATACTTGCAATAGGAAAATATATTCAGCATGACTTTCCAATGAGCCTTCATGGCTGTTAACACAACTCCAGTGATGTGTTGCAGACATGTACTTTGGTGCATGATCACTTCTCCAGTTAGTGATGTACTCTTCGCTCATCCCAAAACAAAGTTGAGAATCTTTTTTATCTGGTGTCCAGGGGTCCCAGCATGGTTAGAACAGGAAGAGAGGAGGTTGATGTAGAGATAGGATGGATACTGCATTATTGCACTGTCTAGATTTGTGCCTCTAGTTTTCCATCAGTGTTACTAAGTCTTTTAATTATAAGCTTTCATGTACATATTACTGGTTGGAGAATACACAAACAAGTAGTACCAGTAATCTTTGGCTGTATATATATTTGTAGGGCAACAGCTTGTGATGTTCTTCACTACAAAGTTGGAAGAGCCAAGTGTCTTTAGACTGAAAGGAAGAAAGAGTAGTCAATTAACCAACATCCTTGTTCATTCATTTTGCATATAAGATAAAAGGATAATTTGAAGTGTGTTTTTGCATAAATAACGTACTGAGTCTGTAGTGTCACTTGTTCTGGGCACCTAACCTGAGTTTCTCTGGTCCCCCCAGAACCCTGAATTCATTTTCATGCTGAGCAGCAAAGCAGGTGGTTGTGGCTTAAATTTGATTGGAGCAAACAGACTTGTGATGTTTGACCCAGACTGGAACCCAGCCAATGACGAACAAGCCATGGCCCGTGTCTGGAGAGATGGCCAGAAGAAGACTTGCTATATCTATCGATTGCTTTCGGTAAGGCTTGGATTCCAACCCTGCTTGTGACTGTCCTCATCGCAGAGCACAGATGGCAAAGCTTGAGTCTGTTGCTAAAAGAAACGAGTTTGCAACAGGTGTCTGATTTCCAGTTGCACAAGGGTAGCTGGTGTCATGGCATGCAAAAGCATGATTGTTTTGAACGGACTACAGTGGAGCTTGGTTTTTTTTTACCAATCTGTTATTATAGTGGACATGTGCAGTGATGTGAAGCGAACTAAAGCTTCATCAGGACACAGGAAAGGGAAGATGTCCCAGACATAAATCTCTTTGTTTAGAGGCATATCCCCATCAGGCTTAAAGGTTACAGCCAATGGTATTCCGCTCTTGCCTGAAAACCGAAGCCACAGCTGCTTTTGGATTATCTATCCTGGTCTTTCAACCAGGAGTTTATATTGTAATTTTTATTTATTTATAATAATGAGCATACAATGTCCTATGGCAAGACCTTAAAGTAGTTAAAGTTACAAGTTGAAACAGAATAAAAATAACATAACAGGCTAACATATAACACCCCATTTGACAGATAAGCACCCTACAGATGTGAAGACTTTGGCCAAATTTCAGAGCCTTATTCCTTTACAAGCTATACAGCAGGCTTCCTCAACCTCGGCCCTCCAGATGTTCTGAGACTACAATTCCCATCATCCCTGACCACTTGTCCTGCTAGCTAGGGATCATGGGAGTTGTAGGCCCAAAAACATCTGGAGGGCTGAGGTTGAGGAAGCCTGCAATACAGGAGGCAATTTTTTGGGAAGGGAACAATGTGAGGAATGGATGACACCATTCTTCACCCTTGATTGGGAGTACATGGCAATTGGAATGTGGAAGTCAGGTTCTGGCTAAAGAACATGTAACGCTTATAAGGATTCTCTGGCTTTTCCAAAAACCCAGGGCCAGCCTTAATTTTGTATCCTTTTAGACAGGGACAATTGAGGAAAAGATCTTTCAGCGGCAGACCCACAAGAAGGCTCTCAGCAGCTGCGTCGTAGATGAGGAGCAGGATGTGGAAAGACACTTCTCTCTTGGCGAACTGAAGGAGCTTTTCACGCTCAACGAGAGCACCGCAAGTGATACCCATGACAAGTTAGTATTGAAAGAGCTGTGGGTAATTTTAGGGGGGACACAAATGAAGGCTTTATCCAGAACAAGTAAGAAAAATTATCCCCATGTTCAGTCTGTATATGCAGCAATAGATTAGGACCACATCAGCCCACCATGTCCCTCCCTACGGGATCATGTATTGGCCTTAACATTTGTGTAGGCTAATGGTATTGTGAGCTGTATTCCTCAAGACTTGCAGTACACAAATGTGCCTGTCCGTTGGACTCTGCGTGAGTAGGCCCCTATAGAAACGTATGCTGGTATGACCCCAGTTCACCTGCTACTCATGCCGATTGGAAGTGTTCATTTTTGGGTTTGTGTTAAATTGGGTTTGTGTTAAATTAGTGTGTGGCTATATGGTTGTAACCCATCCTGGGACCTTGTGATGAAAGACAGGTAAAAAAAAACTTAAATATATATCCCCAGGGCTCTAAACCCTCTTAAGAGATTATTAGTTTGTGTGCTTGACTGAAGGTTTGAGTATCATTACTTTGGGAAGGGAAGGGGTGTGTGTGTGTGGCTTTGTATACCAGGAAAGATGGAAGCAAATATTTTAATCCCAATTTCTGGTACATGCACTGATTTCTGCCTAGACTTTTTTTCATCAGCTGTTATGTTGGTTGGTGTCATGAGTGCATTTCACTTAGTAAGTAATATAGAGCATGCTTCTAAACGATACAGTCTTTGCAAACAATAGTGTCTTCAAGGTTGCAAGCCCTTTAAGCTCAGACAATGAAAGCCTGGAGATAAGTCACGTAGAGGCTCTGGCCCTTGTTAGCACAATGCACTCTTCGTTGCAGGATCAAGTGTCGTCGCTGTGTGAATGGCCATCAAGTCAGGCCACCTCCAGAGGGGTCTGACTGCACTTCTGACTTATCCCAGTGGAACCACTGTGCTGAAAAACGTGGACTCCAGGACACAGTCCTCAAGGCTGCCTGGGATGCTGCTGTCACCTTTACCTTCCATCATCATTCCCATGAAGAACAACGGGGGATACCATGACCATTGGTTTGGGCTGACTTTCTGAAACTCAAGCTATTTGTTATCCTGATCCACCACATTACACTTTTTTCTCCCATTAATGCCATGGAATAACCATATCTTCTTTGGTATTTAAAGGCTACCTTTACAAAAGTGGTAGGCCAAATCAGTTGGTCACAGAGCATTAGTATAATTATGTTTATGAAACCTGGCATGTATGGGAAGACCGCAACAGAAAAGTGTTGATCATGGAATTTGTCCCATGCTAGTTTATCACTCTTTGGACCATGTTACTTGTTGTGAAAAATGGAAAATTTAAAGACATGCCTACAAAGTTAATTTTTCAATAATAACAGTGAACAATGGATATACATACAATTTATTGAAACTGATTGCTTGCTGTTAAATAGTAATCAAAGTTTTAATTCTGATGAAGTAAGGCCTAGTGTAAATAGAATCTGGAAACCTCAAAATCAAAGCAGATGGAAGAAAGAAGTCTGTTTTTCCACTTGAACCTCAGATGGTTGATACCTTAGCTCTCCAGGCAGAAGATTCACATAAAGAAAATTGAGTTCACGAGTACCGGAACAAAGTATTTCTGTATCTTAACTCCTTAAGCTTATTTATTGACTCACAGCATTGACTTTAAAAGATAGTGATAACATATGTGCCAGTTATCACTGTCCTGTGTTTTTATAGAGTAAAATAAAATATAGACTGCAATACTTCGTACAGCAGTGTGGGGCTTAACTTGGTGGGAAGAAGTCTAACATTCATATGAGTGAGCTGTTGGGACTTCACCTCTCAACCTCTTAAACCAGTCAGCATCTCATTCCATGAAGCTTAAACAGGTTTATGTAACAGTAGGGGTGATTGTTATAAATGGAAGTGTTCAGTCTTCCTTTGCATACCTAGTCATGGCTGAAACCTTGACCTTTTAGGTTCGGGGGAAGTCATAACACTGCAATCCTGTTCATGTCTCCTCAGAAGCGCTGAGTTCACTGGGATTTACATAGGAGTAAGTAATGGCAGAATATGGCAACTGAATACACTCTGGCAAAAAGTACCACCCTTTTTATAATACTGATATTTTATTGCAAACCATTTCCCATAATTCACTTAAGCCATTTAAGCATTCTGTTATTATTTTCCCTAGCTGATACTGACTATAAAAAGTGTGTTCATACTCAAGCAAGCCCAGTTATGGTTGCGCCTGCCTTGAAAAAACAGGAAAACTGAATCCTGGTAAATTGATTAGGCAGCTTTATTAGAAGATAAGTTCACATCACACTGATATAGTCAGCCAAGGCCTGAGATGAATCCCACGTGTCACTGACTATGCTGCACATAGCTTTTAGCCGCCAAAGAGCCTCTTGAGCAGTTACAGTATCTTGGTCCAGCCAGTTCTGATAGAGGCACAGCTTGGTGAATTTGATTTGTTCTCCACGTTGGGCTATGTAATTCTCCAGCTTCTTGGCAAACTCCAGGAGTCCAGCAGGTTTGATACAGTTAGAGCTGTAGGAAAATGGGGTTAGACTAGTCCATTGTTGTTTGCAGGTTACATTTGTATAGAATAATGGTTCTCCCCCATCACAGTAACTACACTCAGAAAACATTTGGTTTCATATTACTATGAATTAGACCATGCATGTCCAGCTTCCAAGAGACAGCGATCTACTCCCACTAAAAAAACAACAACAACCTGGCAGTGTTCTACCCCTTATATTAACCAATATTGTTGAGCTTTTTTGGGGGAGCACTGATCAGAGTTGTTGAGCTTTTTTAGGGGGGGAAGACCCAAAGTTGATGAGGAGGGGACCAGTTGGGCATCCCGTAATTAGATGATTAAATTGTTCAAGTACGCAAGTATAAATACTTTCCAGCATCAGCTTCAGTAAAGTATAATAGGAAGACTCATTTTCCTTGGAACTTGACACCTTTCTTTAAAAGTAATTGAGCATTGGATCCTAGTACAGACATACCACCCTTTCCCCCATGCCCCCTTCTCAATAGGGCTCCATTCAGAGGAAGTGGAACCTACCTTAAATCCAGATGACAGATGGAAGATGATGAATCTTCAGAAAAAATGTCAGCCAATGCAACAAGCCTGTGATTTCCTAATAATGAGGGGTGGAAGAAAACCAACTATGAATGTTAGGGGATATGTAAAGCAGCAGCAATCAGGCCTGGTCTACTCATGCAGCATAATACCATAGTAGACTGCACCCCTTCAGGCAGGAGATTAGGGACATACAATTTTTTAAATATTCTGCCATGGAAACATGCTAATAACCCCCCCCCCCCCCATCACATTGGTGATTAAAGTTCTGACCCAGCTTGTTCCTTGCCATGCAGGGTTTTACAATGAGGCTCCTATGTGCAATCTGAAGTGGTGGAACCCATTCTACCACTCATTGCAGAATGAAGTTGGATTTGATATTCTGGCAGTGGCTTATATTCCTTACATAGCTACCTAAGCACTGAATGTTTAATCTCACGCAACGTGAGAGCACATACTTACCTTTGGCAGTCATTCGCAAAGTCTCAGTGCAAGTTAGTCTATTCTTAATCCTCTATTTCAAATGATCAAGGCCAGTAAAGTGTGGCTTCCCATTTGCATTTTCATGAAGCATGACTCCTTCTGTGGCCAGTGAAGGAGCTGTTTACTCCACCGAGTTCTACCACTAATTTCTGCTGCATGTGCAGACTAACCTTACAGCAGCTGTAATTCAGCACCATTTCTGTTATAGATCATTCTGAAACTGGACAATGTTTTAAGCACGCAACAGAAAAGTGCCCACATATTGAAGGATTTAGCATTCAAGAACCAAGTTAGAAAGGTTGGATAGTTGGACAGGTGAACTGGAAAAGGACAAAATGTGCCCTGGGCATCCTTTATCAACTTAGTGTGGCCTGAATTTTGGTAAGCAAGAGGCTACATGTATCAAAAATAGTTGTGCCTGAAGTCCTCAGCCTATGCCAGTTGAGTTTGAAGGACAGGGGACAAAAGTACCAACATTCTTGATAGCATAGCATCCCTCCCCAGAAAGGTGGAGGAAGTATCCCAGGATAGTTGCTGTACATACCCAGCCTATTTCCAGGGAGTCTGAGGCTCTTCAGTGTTGAGTTCTTCTTCACGACATTTATTATTTCAGACAGGAGCTCAGCAGTGCAGTTTTCAAACAGCCGACAGAATGAAAAGGTGATTTCTATTGCAAGAGAAAAATGAAGATTTTCCTCCTGTCTATGGTTTGAAATTAGATTCACTGCATGAATAGCTCAATGAAGGCAGCACCACAGAGTGAAAGTACAGTGATAATCCAGTAAGGAGACTTAAGGATATACTAATGGACAGTGTATATAAGCACTCTTTTCCTTTCTCTCTAAGCTTTACACCCCTTTTGCATACACCTACTTAGGTGTGAAGCAACTTTCCAATCACAATGTGCCTTTTTCTGACACCACTCAACCTCCATCAGGTAGAACTTCAGAGCTATATGGAGTATGAGGCAAAATCCAGCTCTTCACAAAACTATTAAATTGAAACGACAGGAGTTTTTGAAACAGGGTGACCACAAAACTTACAGGTCTCTGCAGAAATCTCCTCCTTGACTGCCTGCAACAGTAGTCGCTGATAAGAGCCAATACCAGTTTGGAGAAGGCAAGTGCATTTAATGTACCTTGAAGAATGGGATCCTGTAGCAGGAGGAGGACTTCCTTTGAGTGGCCAGAAAGGTTGACATCATGAAAGCTTAGCTTCTTCAGGCTTGGGCTGTACTCTGCAAGAGAAACAGGATCTTAAGAGAAAAAACATGGAGCCCCCTGCTGCTTTCGGTTTTCCTGCTCAGTAGCATGTATGTTGAAGATCTTGAAAAGAATGTTTTAGACTAGTTTAGCTCTGCCTGCAGTTCTCACAATAATCTTGTAAGCCTCGCTGACTGAGGCCCAAATATGTTATTATCTCCTGGCAAATTGCTACCATTGCTGAGAAGCTGTGGAAAGGGCAAAATTGCTTCCATCATACCTTTGAGTGCCTGTAGGAGAAGCCCAACTTCTTGAGGACAGGAAATTGCAACACTGTCTAGAGAGAGGCTCTGGAGAGACCTTGAGGCCTTCAACACAGGCACCAGGAGACTTGTCTGAAGAGGCTCTCTAGGGAATCTGATTTCAAGGTGTTCCAAATGGCTCTCTAGATTGGGGGGGATGGGGGACACAACAACAATAATATGGTTTGATTAAAGTAGGGAGTAATGAATTAAGGCACATAAAGTGAGAAGAAGAGGGAGAACGCAAGCTGGCTTTTTCCTGAGCCACTACACCATGGTTTGAAGCAGTGGTGAAGAACCTGTCCACATGCTGTTGGACTACAACATTATATCTGACCATTGGCCATGCTGGCTGGGACTGATGGGATTTGAAATGCTCTTTGAGAGGGCAGGAGCAAACACATCCTTAAAAAGAGGCTGCAAGATAAGCAGCAAATTTGAAGTGACTAGGCAGCCACTGCAGTATATAACTGAAAAATTAAATGATCTCACACATGCAGGGAAGCAAAGCAAATGATAAAACATTTGTCCGGAACTGGTCAGTGCATTACCTGGAATCTCTTCTTCAAAGGGTGACAAGTCCCAGCTCTCTTCTGGCCTGCCCCGCTCTGTCGCGGTTTTGAGATCAAAGTTGACCAAGAGGGTCTGAAGCAATGGCACAGCACTCAGGAAAGCATGAACAAGATTCATGCAGGGGACATGCGAGAACATGTCACTGATGCGCACCACACGGAGGCGGTAATCGCTGTGGCGAGACAGGGCCCGGAGCCCAGAGAGGATACTGAAGATGCCGGGGCCCAGGCCTGGAAAACATATTTTAAGAGGCAGGAATAGGCAGTGAAAACACACAGCAAGATTATTACATCACTTATCACCCCCTGAAGGTTTTTGTGGTCCTTAAGTCCCCCACTCCCAAAGTTGTCATTAAAAAGAATGGATTATTGACTACTCCAATGAGTCCCCTGCTATGATGCCATGAAGTAAAAAGGGTTTTTGTGTTTCTCAAGCTTTCCATTTTCTATTTTTAGAAAGTTTTTTTAAAAATGAAAGCTTTGTACTGATTATTCCTGTAGGTACCTCACCATATTTGATCCCAAAAGGTTTTTCGCACCCCTACAAGGCCTCACCCGTATCTGTCCATTAAATTTTGTAAACTGCTTTGAGGTTTTCTTTCTACAACCCAAGTGGTGCATAATTTTAAAGAAATGAACACATAAAATAATAAAATAATATTATTATTTGAATTTAATAATGATACAAAACTATTTAAAACAGGATAGAAAAACTGATGGGGAAGTCTTTAGGAAAGGAGCCTTGAGAAATGCAGTTGTCACCATGACCCCCTTTACACTTGGCTTACAATTCATTTTGATACACCCTGAACTATGGGTCAATGTGGCTCTCAAAAGAAAGCTGCCTCTGCTTTGCTAAAAACACCCGAAGACAAATGTTTGGTTTCTCACTCACCATTCAAAGACAGAACAAGTTTTTCTAAAGACACCCAAGTACTCAGCAGGTTCCCCAGCATCTGGCACATGTTCCTGGTCAGAGAGATGGAGAATACTTCCAGTGTGGACACACTTCGGAAATGACCTGTTGTTTTCAGAGAAGGCATCCCAGCAGATCGGGTTCCCTCTGTGCAAACTGTGCCAGAACTACTGGCAGCCTCTTCTGAGAGACGGGAACAGCTAGCAAGGCTTTCTTCCTCCTTGGCATTCCTTCTTTCGCTACACGGAGTATTCTCCTCCTCTTCCCTCGCAATCGCAAAGACAAAGTCGTAAAGGTCTTCTGACTCTGTGGGGACTTTGCTGCTTCTCTGATGGCAGCCACGCTTTTTTGCTGTTACAGCTTTACGCCTCTTTTGATATTTTCCCAAAGTAGGGACATCTTGAAATGTTTTTGCTGGGATAAAAGTGACAGATCCCTCTTCAGCACTATAATTTTCTGAACATGAGCTCTGCTGCATTTTGCTTTGCCTAGAATTGCAACCCAATCTGCATCCCACCGGGGCTTTTAGAGTTTCACTGCTAGTTCTGGCCAACTCTACTGCATTTTGAAAGCCCAGAAGAGATTCTTGAGGTATGCTAGGTAACAGTTTCTCATTCCTCAGATTGCTATTATTATGTTGGCCACTTACTGATCTCTGAAATGGCCGCCTTGAACCCCAAGGCTCTTCATCTAACTTTTGGCTCTGGTCAACACATTTCTCTCTGCACAGATGGCAAAGGTTTTCTTGGTCCAGGAGTGTTTTTCCAGGGTGCCAAACCCCAGCACTCATTTTCAGAATGAGGGCTAAAAGTGCTGGGTCAGGGTCAGGCCAAGTATACATAGAGAGGTGGTTCACAGCCCCATGATGAATTAGGCGATGAAGGAATGAACTCAACTGTTGCCTAGTAGACAGACTGGAGGACAGGAGGTGGCGGAATGTCAGGGATGTGAGGGAGACAGCCAAGTTTTCTAGGACGCTCTGATTATGTTTGGCCATCAGCTCTGATACTCCCTCAAGCATGTTGTAGATGGTAAGCTGGGTAACATGCCGTGAAGTGTGCAGCAGGGGCAAAAAGGAAGGGTCACTTAGGCGCTGGTGTAAAGACACATCCAGGATGCCACGCAGCACATTTGAGAAGAAAGTTTCAATGAACTTCTTCCTCCAACACTTGATGCTCTGCAATCAAATTGAACCAAACTGATAAATTCCTTGTACCACAGTGCCTTACATCACAGTTCCTGCTGATGTACATACTAAAGGTGGGGGGATCATGTGATGGTATACAAGGGGGGGGGATCCTTGCAGATTGAAAACACTCATGTCTGAGAAAAAGCTATGCTCAAATTCTTCTCCCTGACATCTGTGGGGGAGGATGTTTTTGTATGGAGGAGCATTCATTCTAGTCTGAAGTGGTGTAGCTTGATACAGGCTTACTACTTCTGTGAGAACCTCATATTATTTACAGGAAAAAGGAAATCTTATTAAGTATTTTAAAGTAAAAACAAAATAGAATATAAGACCTAGATTTACAGGAGTGCCTGTAAATCACATTCTCACTGCAGTTAGGTTACAAAATTGTGTGAGCTTCTGATAGTCCAAACCATACATTAATTTTGTAGTAATTAGAAGGCAACAGAGGTCCTGGGCTCCTAATAATCTTAGTAAACAAATTGCATGTGTTCATCAAATCGTTCTCTTTAATTCCTTAGTGTACCCAACTTGAGAGGCTAACTTCTTGTTTACTCTGCTTTCCATAAACTGGAACTATCTATTGTAGGGGCTGGGATCTTCTGACCTGGGCCAGATGTGCCTCACTACCCCACTTAATTTCACACAGCCAGCCGACATTTCCAGGGGGCTCCTCCCGTGTCCCCATACCTTCCAGAAACCACGTCCCAACACACCCTACCCTGCTGGCCTTTCCCTTGGGGAATGTCCACCATGAATAGCTGCCAGTTGGGTGTTGCTGCTGGCAGGTGCTCCATGTACCAACCCTCCTCTTCCTGACTCTCTTGTTCTGGTGGAAATATTGCCAGTGACATGTGGCCCCTGGAAGATTGTCTACAACAGAATGTGGTCCTTGGACTGAAAAGGTTCCCAACCCCTGGTTTAGATTCCATTCCTGTTTACACATATTTTGAGAATAATTCTAATTGAAATAGTTAAGATTGATCCAAAGCATCATCACAGTTGGCAGATATAAAATCCATTTAGCCATGAAGGTGGGAAACCTGGTCGTCTCAGGTATGTCAGCTTTGTAGTTTGCCTCCTTAACCTACCTCTAATCTAGAAGGTCTTGTTTTCATTATGTCAAACCAGAGCTTGCACCATATAGGTTGGGTTGAGAGTCCTGAGGAAACATAACACATACTTTTAAAAAATGACTATTAAAATGTAGATATGTACCGTTAATTATATGCATACCGGTAAAAATTATAACAAATTACACATAATTGATAACATAATTAAAGCAAATATTCCATCTCTGATGAAAGCACCAGAATTCTCAATAGTTGAAGATGCAAATTCAGTGTCAAAACTATGCTTCAAATGTAAACACTGAGACTTGAAATTATTGCATAGGGTTTTTCGTTTATTATAGCTAAAAACTATGTCCTGAAACCCATCTGCTTTTGATCGGTGTAGCTTATTTGTGCAGTTGAATTCAGTAACTATATTGCCTGAAGCTGTAATCCTTTGCCCTTATGCTGTGATCCTAACCCCCACTTACCTGAAAGTATGTTCCAGTGAATGCAATAAGTTTTACTTCTGAGTAGACCTAGGATTCTGGTGTTACTTGGGAGCAAGCCCCCCCCCCCCCAAAATCAGTAGAGCAGACCAGAGTAAACATGCACAGGATATACAGCTCAACACATTTTACCCTTGTCAAGAAAGGGGGGGGGACCACTTGACCCAGTTTATTGACACCAGGGCAACAGACACTTGGGAATATGGAGACGAGCAAGGATTTGCCTCAACCACAAAATGAATTAAGCACACTTGGTGAAGTGTGAACGAAATAAACTCTTTAAAGGCACCATAGAGAAACTAGGGTAGCGGACAACAGTTTGCTAGCACTATTCTATCCCCGCCTGTCCTCCAACGAAGTAGCTCACCTTTTTTCACAGCGGTCTCCTCAATTCGGTCCAGGTAGTAGATGTTAAGCAGAGGCAAGATTCCTTGAAGTATCGGACCTGGAAGTGCTTTTGCGGGGAGAAATCAAGAGAAAGCTGAATTTCAGTTAGAGAAAGGAGGGGTTTCAGGTAACGCGGCCTATTTAGAGTGCCCCGATTCCTGGCGTCCTTCAGGACAGACCCTCGCATTTAAGAGCGCAAACACTGTAACTGCCCGTAAACCCTAATTCGGGAGAGATCTGAGCGCGTCCAAGCTGGCTCCCTTTCCCTTCCTTACCCCAAACCTCTCTCTCCACGCGTCCCATGGCGGAGCTGACTGCCGCCCCGCTGAGCTCAAACAGGCTGAGGGGGCACCGATCAGAAATCTCTTCCGCAGACTTGGCCTCCATACTGTTCAGGCTCTTGGTCTACTCAGCAAGAACAGGGATGGGCTACGCCATCTTAGGAAGGTCACTCATTGTTATGCGGACGTATGATGCTGCCATACTGAGCGGGTCGACTGTATCCCCGCCCCTCCTCCTCCTTCCTCCTCCCCTCGGCGCCATTTTAGCGGAACTGGCGACGGCCATATTGGTAGAGTCACGAAAAGCAATGTGTACGCCGGAGGACGACGACGCCGCCACCCCCGTGTACGTCGAGAAAGGGAGCCATATGAAGAAGGTCGTCGCCGTCGGAAAGCGCGCTGTGAGTGGGCGGGATTTCCGCCGAGGTTTTGGGTGACCCTTCGGCGTCCTTCTGGGGAAGCGGAGCGAGGCTTGAGGGAGATTTGCGGCGATGGGGTGGCAGGATGAGAAAGCGCTGGAGGGCCGGAGCGGGGACCCCGAGGTGAGCGCAGCCCGGGAGCCGGCGAAGCGAAGCATCTTTGCTCTGAGCTCCGGGATTGTGTGCTTTCCCTCCCCTTCCTTCCATCCTCCCCACCGCTGGGCCTCCCTCTCTTCCCTCCTGGTTTCTTTTCTTTTTCGTTTCTCTGCTCTTGGCCTGATGTCCTTCCTCTCAGAGCGACCGTTGCTCATAGCTTAGGCTGCAGCCCTGAACGCACTTACCCGGGAGCAAGCGCCACTGAACGCAATGGGACTTGCTTCCGAGTAGACGCTTATGGGCCTGCCCTGTCAATGGGCCTTCTTCCTTACACGGTCCGAGTGCCGTAGCGGGTGGGGTAGAAACAGCCGTGGGCGAGATGCCTCCCTCGCCACCGGCTTCTGAGTTTTCCAGAGCTGACCCATGACTGGAGGCAGAATTTAATCTTCACTTCGTTGTGCCTCCTGTCTACACTCTCCTGCTTTCTTCCTGATACTCGCAGCTTAATCTCTCCCTCCCTCTCTCTCTCTCTCTCTCTCTCTCTCGTGCCAGAGGCCCTCTTTTTATTATTCCTTCCCCCTCCCATCCTTCCCTTTTCATTTTTTCCCTCCCACCTTGCTTGTTCTCATTTATTTATATTTATTTGTCACCATCATAACAGATAGTGCCAAATATCTGTTCTCCGTTGCCAAAGGAAGTCCAGAATGGAGTACCGTGAAAATTAAAACTTAACAGGTTTTCATTAAGGTCCTGACTTCCGTGTGTATATGTGTGTGTGCGCGCACACACACACACACACACACACACACACACGTGTTCAGCTCTTCAAGTAAGAGATCACCGGTTTCTATCCCTACTTTTTAATAAGTGGTCTCTGCCAGAGGTTTGCTGTTTAATATATGTGTTCTGCCCAGTGCCTGATGTAATATTCTGGTTGCAAATGTTAAGTATAAATTTACACAGCTGCTGTTCTTTTCAGCATTGCTACAGTTTATTTCTTGAATTCCACTATAGCTGTATATGTATGCTTGTTGTGTCTGACTGTCCTTTATTTATCCTGTCCCATATTATGTTGCTTCACAGTATATTCAGTATACTGCTGCCTCTGACTATCCCATCAGTCTTTACCACATCCGTTTCTCAGTTGTTCTACCCATATCTAAGAGGCTTTCAGTAAGACCCTCTGTGGCTTAGCCTTATTTCCATTCTGCTCCTTGACACCCACCGTTGTCAGGATATCTCCAGTGCCTGAAGAGCTGGAGAATTTCCCATAAGTTTTGATCTGGTTCTAGTTAAGCCATAATCCCCCCCCCCCAGCATTGGGGGCCTATTTCCACAGCAATACTGTGGTCACTATACCTCTTGCCACCAAGTCCCTAACAGGTTAGAAAGATGCCTAGTGGAAGGTTTAAAGTCCAGCCTGTTAAAATGTACATATACAGTGGGCGCTTGGTTTGCGAACGTGATCCGTGCGGGAGGTGCGTTTGCAACCCACGCCTCTGCGCATGCGTGAGCACCGAAACCCAGAAATAACCCGTTCAGGTACTTCTGGGTTCAGCACGTTCGTATCCCGCAGCGAGCGCAACCCAAGGTATGACTGTACATTGGTTTTGAGTATCAGTTTGAAGGGACCCCTTTAAATAAATAGCTAGGAATAACAAGACATTTTTGTTATAACAGACATATGTATTATGAAAGAGAAGTTGTACAGTACTACATAGCAGAAATGCAAATAAGTGGAATGGGTTTTGATATGGTTAAGTATACTCTTATTATGGAAATATCATGACACTTACAAGCCCATTCTTATTTTCTTGTATCTCTGTCCAGGAGGAGGAGGAAGAAGAGCTTGTGGTAGGTAAACTTTATTATAATGACAATGGGGAAAGATTAATCCTTTGAGAGACTTCTTAAACCCTACTCCATAAAATGTCCTATTTGTATTTAGAAAACCAGAGAAAGGTACAAAAGGCTGGGGGTAGGGAAGTACAGGCATACCTTGTTTTATTGAGATTTGCTTTATTGCGTCTCACAGATACTGTTCCTTATGAGGACCTGGGTGCAGCTGCAGGCAGCCTGACCACTTCCAGGGGAAGGAAGCCCCCCCCCCATGACCTTCTTCAGGCCACAGGAGTGGAGCTAGCTAGGGCTGGAACTGAGGTTTTCCCCCTCCCGCTCCTGCAGCCAGCGGGGCATGGCTTAATAGGCTACAGTATAGTGGAAACATAACTTTTATATGCACTTGGGAAACAAGTTTTGTGTGACTCACTGTATTGCGATATTTGCTTTATTGTGGTGGTCTGGAACTGAACCTGCACTATCTCCAAGGTATGCCTGTACTTTGGTTCTGAACTGAAAGTGCATTAGTTAGTACATAGCTTACTTTGCTGTAGAAAGGTTATTTGCATCACATTTTGCCGTACAGAAGGTGCCATTCACATCATGTCTGTCTTCAGGATCATAATCTTAAATAAGTGATACTTACCGTGTTTCTCCTAAAATAAGCCATGGCCATAAAATAAGCCATGGCAGGATTTCTATGCATTTGCGAAATATAAGCCGTTCCCTGAAAATAAGTCATACCCCGAAAATAAGCCATAGTGATGCGGCACCTCCCATTAAAACAGCCTGGAGAGGCGTGGCTATGCAGAGTACTGATGCGATGCGGTTAAAATAAGACATCCCCTGAAAATAAGCCATACTGTGTTTTGTTGAGGGAAAAAATATATAAGACGGTGTCTTATTTTAGGAGAAACACGGTATAGTGACAACTTAAATAGTTTTGAATATCTCTGGAGTCCCACAACAGCTTCTGCGTATGTATACTTACTGGCATAGGAATACATATTGATTCTGGCAAACCTGGGTGTAGCTTGCTTGCTTTCCCAACAGTATATAACTTTTACCTATGCACTGATAAGTCACATACAAAATGATGATAAATCAATACACAATTGTTTGTCAAGTGTGATACAAGTGCCATTTCTTCTTCATATCCATTTTGAATCTTTTATATATTAAGATGATGTGGTGTAGTACTGCATCATAGGCTTTCCCTCCTTTCAAATACTGCAGTTTAGGAGGATATTTTTTAAACACCCAAAACTTGGTTTTGTATGTAACTTAACAGTAACATTTCCCCCACAGTCTAGAGCAAGAATGAAAGCCATCTGGATTGGAATCCATATACTGTACAGGTTCTGCACCTCATTTAAGTTAGGCTTGGTTCACATGCTCCTTATTTATAATCCTGTGGTGGCTCTTGGTTCTATCTTAGAAAAATGATTGTAATTTACCTGACTGTAACACTAAAGTTGGAAGTGTAGAGGTAGAATATTTTGACAACAGGACTGTTAATGCCTGGCATTTGTATGCTTGTCATTATCATCTATCCAGGACTAGCTATAGCAAGCTTTTATATTCTAGCTTGTGGTAAAGTTGAACCTCTCTCTTAGCAATCACTCATTTGCATTAACTGTGTCTATTTTATACCTTCCTTTTTGTCCAGGATCCTTTAACTACTGTCAGGGAGCATTGTGAACAGATTGAGAAATGTGTGAAAGCTCGGGAACGTTTAGAGGAGTGTAATGCTCGAGTGTCATCCAAGTCCCATACAGAGGAGAAGTGTACAGAAGAACTCTTTGACTTCTTACATGCTAGAGACCATTGTGTAAGTTTGTCTCAGAATAATTTCTAAGTGTGAACAGTATTTTGTCGCCAAATACTTTATTTATCCAGTATTGAGCCTCAGACACTTTACTGAATGTCAATATAGACTGAATGACTGAATTGAAGTACTATTTTGACATTTATCTTGTGGGTGTGGAATTACACTGTCAGCTTCATAAGAGAACGTATATTCTCGAATTTGTCCTTTATTAGTTTTTTAGAAGTGTTACTATTAATGATTTCATTTCTACACAGCATTATATTTTAAAGGGAAAATCTCAAAAGCGGTTTACACCACATTAAAAGATCAAATAAAACAATCCAGAATAAAACATTACTGAAGAAGGTAAAATATAAGGTATACATTCAAAGCAACATTGCTAAGAGGAAACTAAGTTATTCTCTTTTTAATATTCTTTATTAAAAATACAAAGAATTATAAGACAAAAGAAGAAAAACTAGAAAAAGGAAACTTATAAACTTACAAGATTGTTATAACAATATCCTAAAATAGTATTGTAGATTTCAAAATAAAACATTACAAAGGAGTGTTGTGTAATAACGATGCAGAGGTTTGTGAAAGATTGGCTTGTTGCTTCTAAAGTACATTTTCCTGTAACCAGCTTTCTAGGTTGTAAGTAGGCAAGAATATATTGTGCAAGAATGCAGTTGGCTCCCAGAGGGAGCAAAACAGTAGCCCTCCTCAGGTGTTATATTGAATAAAACATGTGCTAGCTTTGCCCTCCATACCATTTGATTGCTTGCGGGAGTTGAAAGATGAATTCCTGAAGTGTGGAGCCTTCTGCACTGTGTGCATTGTAGAACACTGGTTTTCCATGGTTCTGAAATGTGTGTGGAGTCTCGACAAGTACAGGAGGCTCCCCGTTTCAAAAGTTCACCCTCTCCAAATTGGTGGGAGATGGGAAGAGTTAAGGGACAGAGCTAGTACACTCACCCCAGCTTTCCCCATCACATATTTATCTTGGGTATAATGCCTAAAGAAGGCTATTAGGACTAATGTATGTGTTGCTAAAGAAGCTCCTGTTATATAATTTGTTCATCTTTTGGTTTTCCAGGTGGCTCATAAGCTCTTCAGCAAATTGAAATAAATGTTAATATAAGCCTGTGTCCTCCTCATGCATAGCTGATGAAAACCTGAGTCTGTTCAGTTTGAGTAAACATGCAGCTCTGGACGTGTGATATGAAAGTGAATGCAACTAGCTCTATGGTAATTCTGGGAGAATTTAAGAGTTGTCATCAGGATACATCTGTTATGTAGAAGATTTGCGGCTGCTTAACAAAGTGTTTCTGTAGACTTCTGATATTAAAGATATTTCCTGTCAAATGTGAAAATGTTTGCTTGTTGTGACAGCCAAGACATCTTAGCATGCTCTGAAGTTAAACATAAAAAATTAGGCAAATGATCCATTTTTTCATGACATTGAAATCTTTTAATTGCATATAGATCTTTAGAAAATGGCAACTAATATCCTTAATAGTAACTGTGAGGGAGAAACCAAAGAGGAGGTCAGAACACACATATGTATAGGTGAAAGAAATATTGGAAAGGATGTAAGTGGTTAGGCAGGTTGTGATTTTAGGGTCCTAAACAATATAGTTGTTTGTGTGCTGCTGGCTACCTCCTCTTTCCACAATGTCCATTACTTTCTCTGAATAATATGCATCTTCCTATTCCTTTATAGTAAGGGTGGGAGGTAGAACCCAAAATTTAGAAGAGATTACAGAATTAGAAGAGGTTATGTAGATATGTTTACATAATAATAATAAGTGTGGAATCTTTCTTAGTGAGATATATTTTTAAATGGCATTCTGTCTACATTGTCACACATGTACCCTGGAAGCTTGTATCTAATCTTTCCCATGCTACACATGGTGCCTATGTGGTGTCTATATCCCAGCTGTGTTCGCCTCTACAGCTGGAGACATTCCCATACCAACATCAAACCTACGTTGAAGGAATCCTAGGAAGGGAAAGAACGCCCCACTGTGGAAGATGTATGCAGAATCAAATCAGCTGAGTTCCTACACTAGCTGCTTTTATTTCAAACACTTCTGATGACTTTGGTATCATGTTTGCAACATGTTCAGGCAAGCTACTAAGGCTTATTTTGTTGTTTTGTACCATGGGCCCCCATTTTCCATTCTTAACATCAGAGTCAGGCCTTTTCTTACAATCTGGTCAGGTTTCAGCCGTATCTGAAGTGAGAGCACCTCTGAAGAGTCCTTGGCAATGCCACAGGGACCTCTGGAATGGCAGGAGTGTGTGAGGGGAGGGAAGCTGATCAGAAGCCACATCTTGACACAAACTGGGAGAAACTTCAGCCACTAATCTTACTGCTAAGAAGGATAGGTGTCCTAATTTGAGGAAACAATATCCTACGGAAAACCTATAGGGTACATTTCCACTTTGAGAACACAGATTCCTGAAGGTGTGATTGTTTCATGTGAGAAACCGGTGAATTACCTTTGAATGGCAGATATACAGTGGTACCTCTGGTTACGAATGCTTCAGGTTACGAGCTCTGCTAATCCGGAAGTAGCTGCTCCTGGTTGCAAACTTTGCCCCAGGATGTGAACAAATTGTGCGCCTCCAGCAGCAGACCCCATTAGCAAAAGCAAGCCTCAAGATAAGAACGGTTGCAGCTTAAGAACAGACCTCCGGAATGAATTAAGTTTGTAACCAGAGGTACTACTCAGTGGCGTAGGGAGGGGGGCGAAGGGGGTGGGGAGCCCTGGGTACCACCCTGGAGAGGGTGACACTCTGGGCACCCCTCCCTGGCTTGCCTCCGCCTGGACGGGCTTGCTCAGGGCTCGCCTGCTGGCAGCGCACTGCCATGGAGCGCTGTGCACTGGTGGCGGACCCCAAGCAAACCCGTCCCATGCTGACCCGCCGGCAGCGCATCGCTCCTAGCACGCAGGCGCAGCGTGCGTACGCTGCATGCATTTTAGTCTGCGCCTGCACACTGGGAGCAGCGCGCTGCCAGCGGGCCAGCTACAGAGTGAGGCTGCCCTGCCCGGGGCTCGCCTGCCGGTGGCACGCCGCTCCCAGCACACATGCGCAGTGTGCGTCTGACATGCATTGGACGCACGCACATGCGTGCTGGGAATGAAACCACACACCCCGGGTGCTTCTGGGTTTGCTGCCCCGGGTGGCTGGGAGGCTTACTCCGCACCTGACCACTTTACTTTAGGACAGTCTTCCTCAACATTGGGTCCCCTCCAGATGGACTACATTCATCAGCCCTGGCTACTCAAGGACATACCTCACCAGGGTGGCATGCAGGGACTTTAAAAATCACACAGTTGGTAGGAGTTTGCTTTAAACTAAGGAAGAGTTGTTAAAGGTCATAAAGTTGGGTTACCTTACATATCAATTCAGCACTGAAAATATCAATTCAGCTGATGAGCCAACATTCCATGTTTGCAACTGCTCTATTATGGGCACTATACACATCACACACAACTTCATGGTGTAGTAGCCCCACAGTGCTAGCAAGCTGAAGGAGTGTGCTTTGTTCTTTAGTACACAATTGCTAGAATTGGGAAGAAAAACAAAGCAAGGAGCTCCTCATTTGGTTTTCACATATTGAAGAGCAGATGCAAACCCATGTGCTATGGGAGAAATGGAAAACCTGCGTCTCTGGATCAAGAGCGCCCAGCTGGTGCCCGCCAGATGTTTTGGACCAGAACTCACTCCCATCATCCTCTGCCCTTGGCCACGGAGCCTGGGCTGATGGGAGTTGCAGCGAAAGGCACCCCGTCGGCTACCCCTGCTGCAGACCTAGACCACTGAAGGACCACAGGTTCCCCATGCCTGTGCTAGAGGTAGTAAGACGTGGTAACCTGCGCCCGAAACGACCTACTTGGAATGAAACCTCCGGCGGCACGCGTCTCGGCAAGAGCGAATTCTCCAGTACCTTTCGCGGTACATGCCTGGCACAAATGCACGAGGCTCCTGCAACCCGGCGCCCACCGGAAAAGATGCCCACCCCGCCCCGTTAGGTTGCTCTGCGACGCTTAGCAGAAGAGGAGGAGGAGCTTCTGCGTCGCCCGGCGTGCTGTCCTCATTGGAGCTGGAGCCGAGCGATGGCGGCTGCACGCACTGCAAGCGGGAAGGGGCTGCTGTTGCAGCTGCTGCGGAAAGAGGCGGCTTTGCCGACGGTCCCGTTCTTCGCCTTCGTTCCCCGCCGGCACCGGCACGCGCAAAAGAAGAAATGGGTGAGGCGCGGGGGACGCGGATCCCGATCCACAGCTCCTGCGGCGCCTTCCCATGCCCAGCCCAATGAAGCCCCAAAGGACACCCCGCCCCGTGCCCTTCAGCGGGTCCCCGCTGCGTTGCCTCATTCGCCCGCCGTGTTTTTATTACGATCTCCGTCCAGACCTCGGCACTTTGTCCCTGCTCTGCAATCCGGCCTCTCTCTTCCGCCTCGCTTGCCGTGGCCTCAGTTACGTGAAACTCAGTTAGCGCAGAAGGGCGTGTTTGCCTGGCCCATTTAGAGAAGGCTTCTTGGTAGGAGCCCATTCTCTAGACCAGGGTTTCCCAAACTTGGCTCTCCAGATGGTTTTGGACTACAACTCCCATCATCCCTAGCTAGCAAGGACAGTGGTCTGGGATGATGGGAATTGTAGTCCAAAACCCAAGTTTGGTTAAACCCTGCTCTAGATAGGGATGTTGGACTCCAGCTGCCATTGGCCCCCATCCTGTATTGTTCCTTGAGTTGTAGTTTTCCTTCTTCTGTTCCTCACACACAGTTGTGACAGACAGCTTTGAAGCTGTTGCAAAATATGGCATTTCACCTGAACAAATAGCTTAATTTGTATGTTACTTTCAGGTACAGTGGTACCTCTGGTTATGAACTTAATTCGTTCCGGAGGTCCATTCTTAACCTGAAACTGTTCTTAACCTGAGGAACCACTTTAGCTAATGGGGCCTCCTACTGCCGCTGTGCCGCTGGCGCACGATTTCTGTTCTCCTCCTGAGGTAAAGTTCTTAACCCAAGGTACTACTTCCAGGTTAGTGGAGTCTGTAACCCGAAGTGTTTGTAACCCAAGGTGTTTGTAACCTGATGAACCACTGCACAGAATATGGACCTCCTGATGGTAGAACACATGGCCCTCCTTGGACCCCTTCTCACATAGTGTGTGTGTGCCCATAAGAAGGGAGCTGTTTCCTGCTGGTGCTATCTCATGGGGATGTGGGTAGAGGACATTGTATGGGTCTGTCCCTGATGTCAGGATGGGTAGGAAATGCCAGCGACGTTGGCCCTGGTCTTTGATTTCACTATGCACTCATACATCCAAGCACTGTAGGGCCACATCATGGTAAAGAGGTGTGTGGTGCATATAATGCCCAAACAGTATCAGCACTAATATATTACCTGTTTCACATTTTCATCCATGCAAAGGCATCCACCATTCCTCGCATGCCTTCCACCAGGCGGGCTCTGCGGGTCTTCGACATGACCTATGGTGTGCAGTTTGGCAGCCTCTGGCCCTCAATCCGCATCAGTCTTCTATCAGAGCAGAAATATGGAGCTCTTATCAACAATTACTGTGATGCACAGAAGGTCACCCAGCAACTGGAAGAAATGCATGCAGCGGATTTCATCTGGGAATCTGGAAAAGTAGAACAGGACCTGGATTCTGCAGTTCAGCAAGGTGCCAGTGAGCCTGACTTATCCTCAGAAACTCAGACTGATCCCTCTGAGCCCCAAACACAACCTCCTCGTTCTCCTTTCATATCCATCAGTCCCAACATAAAATGTTACACATTCCCAAAAGGAGATATCAGCCTTTTTCATTCAGCCAGGTACGTAGCTGATTTGGGGTGAGGAGGTGGGTGTTGGGGTACTCTTCAGCAGTTGTAAGATGAAAATAATTGCATTGGGCAGAATCCAACTTAGCACATGGATTTCTTCTTGTACATTGAAATGTTCTCCTCCCCACACACCCTAAATCTGTTCTGGGGTTCTCACAAGCCTCTGGAGTAGATTTGGGGAAGCGTCAGGATAGGACACATACAGAGGGGTGGGGATGGGGAGTCCTGTTACACAAGTGGAACCCCTTATTCTGATGGGCAGCAGTAGTTGAATACTGCCCATTACTTGCAAACTTCTAAAACACCTGATTGCTGCCAATGACAACAAGTGGATCTTTTGTCTCTCAGTTGTTAAGGTGCTTAGTTCTTGCTTCTTAACTTTTTTTCACTTACAGGTAGTAAAGCTGAGTGTAGGGATAATCTTCTCTCCCATGAAAATATGGAGATGGAAGGGAATCTAGATGGTGTCAAAGCCCCTGGTATTATATTGTGCTCTTACTGGCAGAACCCTACCATACATGGATGCGTGAGCGTGAATGTTACATGCCTTATACTGAGTCAGACGTTGATCCATATATCTCAGCATTGCGTACACTGACTGGCAGCAGCTCTCCATCATTTCTCTTTCCCTGCTCTACCTTGAGAATCAAGCTGGGACTATGTGCATGCAGAGCGTATGCTCCAAAGTTGAGCTGCATCCCTTCCATACTGCCAGTGCATTTTAAGTAGGAGTTAATTTGGGCTCAAATTTCCTGTGCCTGCCACGCTAAACTTCACCTGTTCCCTTTTTTCATAGACCAGACATGTTAGGAATTCTGGGCTATTATCTTTTGGATGCTGCATCCATCTTGCCTGTCTTGGCTCTCAATGTGCAGCCTGGCAACCTGGTCCTTGACCTTTGCGCAGCACCAGGTGGAAAGATGCTGGCCCTTCTACAGACTGGATGTTGTCGTAAGTAGAATTCTTCTCCTGCCGGTGGTGCTCAAATGGTGTAGACAGGACCAGTTAGTGAAAACTGTTCGTACTCTATCTATCCAGAAAGAGTTGAAAGAATCAGATAGTCTGGTGTGATGAATCATGTTTGCTTCTGCTTGTGGTGCAGTGCAATTTTGATTACACAGGTTACTCTCCAGGAGGCCATCTCAGGGAAGGTAGCAGGACATTTTCTCCAGCCTCTTCCAGCTCCAACAACTCCTCTCTCTGTAGAGCAGGGGTGGCCAGAGCGCCACATTTACCTTTGGCCAACTCTCCAGTCCCCACATGCCAAGAGTGGGTGTGACCCACACTCTTGTGAGTGCACACCGAGGGCACACACATATTCAAGGCACACACGATCACATGCCCACCCAGCACTATGTTTGCATTAAACATATAAAAGATAATTTCCTGTTATATGTCAACATGGGGCGACTCTGTCATTCCCACAGCATCCCAGGTGTCTATGTGGTGGGGGACTATGGCAAGTTGTTAATCCTGACAATAAAAAAATACTTTTTGGGGTGTGTGTGGGTGTACACATACACACATTCACACACTCCCAAAACTGATGGGGTCTTCTTTTAAGGAGGTTGGCAACATGTTCATCATTTCTCAGTCATGTGCAAATTTTGGTTTGTTGATTTGGAGCCTCCAAGAGTCTTTCTGCCCTTGGTGTATGCTGTTGTTGTTCTTTCATTAGGACAGCTGGCCGCCAATGACCTCTCTGTTTCCCGCACTCGTCGGCTGCGTCAAATTCTCCATAGCTACCTTCCGAAAGAGCTCAGCGAGATAGTGAGGATTACATCGTGGGATGGAAGGAAGTGGGGTGACCTGGAGATGAATACTTACGATAGGGTAAGCATTGCTGTAGATAATGTTACTGGGAGTAACCCATTAGAAGAGTGCTAGCAGATGCCTGCAGCTATGGAACATACGATCTCTTCCATTTCCCCCTTTCTTGTTACGAAGCACAGATTGCTCCTTTAGAATATATTTGCACCTTTAGGCAGAGGTGGGGGGGGGGGATTGTGACAGTGGATGATACTGAACTTAGTCATATACAGAATAGACCCCTTGAAATCAATTGAATCGGAGTTAATACTTTGTTAAATTTTATCTGGTGTGTCTATAGCCAAGACCTGTGCTTTCTGCCACATCTGATAACTCCTTTACTGGTAATGTATGTAACTTTGGTTCAGCTGAAGTCCATTTCTATTGTAAACACCCAACTATTAAAAAATAATAATTCCCAAGCCTTTTCCTTGATGTAGGAAAATAATAATTTTAGTTATCAGAATGTGTAGTCCTGGGATACTTTGAATGTCATCTACCTATTTTTACTTCCCATCTTTCCTCTAAGGCAGGCATGGCCAAACATGGCCCTCCAGCTGTTTTGGGGCTTCAATTCACATCATCCCTGACCACTGGTCCTGTTAGCTAGGGATGATGGGAGTTGTAGTCCCAAAACAGTTGGAGGGCCAGGTTTGGCCATGCCTGCTCTAAGGAGTTCAAGGTGGTGTATATGGTTTCTCCTCACAACCCTGTGAGGGTAGACAGCAAGATGGTGACTAGAGCCTAAAGTTGCCCAGGCAGATTCATGATTGAGTGTGGATTTGAACCTGGGTTTCCTTTGGTTTTAGTCCAGCACTCTAACCACTACACCACACTGTCTGTATGAGTATTACATGCAAGAGGCTTAACAACAGTTGCAGTTGTTGTTGTTTTTTTAACACTTGCAGTTGTGAATGGCAGGAGATGGCCTCCAAGATATTGTCCGGAAGTGCCTTAATGAGCCTGATGAGAAGCTGTGTGATGTGGGACAAGCTGTGTGGGAGGGCACAAACAAGTAAAAGTCCACCGAGTTTAATTGGAATATTTGCCCTCTATCCCATGCAGGTGCTCGTGGATGTACCATGCACAAATGACCGTCACTCAGTCATAGAAGAGGACAACAATATGTTCCATCAAATGAGAAAGGGGGAGCGTCAGATGTTGCCAATGCTCCAGGTGGAGCTGCTTGTGTAAGTGATCCTGACCTAATGTGATACATGTTAACTTTTGAGCTGCACCAGGGTTTCACAATGTGGGCTTTATTAAATTATTCACAGCATTGCAAATGAGTCCACAAAACTCTACAAAAGTGCTCGTCTGCCTGCCATCCTGCCCACATACAAATGTGTCAGGCTCTTGTGGCTTAAAAGACAAAGGGTTGCTTTTAACTAAGTTTTACTTGGAGTAGACTCATTGAAATTCATTGCTATTATTGTCTTAGGCCCATTAATTTCAGTGGGTCTGCTCTGAGTAGGTTAATTAAATACAGTTCGGAGGATCCAACTTCAGTAATGCTTCCTTGCCTACTCTTCTGGAGGTGATTTTGATTTGATTTGGTGACTAGGAAAATGTTTCTTTAAAAACCTGGAGTTCTAACCAATTTGGAACTCTTACATTAATGTAATTATCCAGTAATCTCCTGCTCCTAAGTTAGATTCTTGTAAAAGTCTCTCCCAAAGTATGATGGTCGTTTTCAGCTGGTGCTCTTTTAAGCATGGTTGTGTAATTATTCTGTATGCTGTCTTGTGAAGTTGATGTGCCTTGAAATGTGAATCTTTAAATAAAATAATAAATTCTTTCTGTTCCTTTCCCAGGGCTGGGATACTTGCTGCCAAGCCAGGGGGAGAAGTCGTGTACTCAACGTGCTCCTTGTCTCAGCTCCAGAATGAGTACGTGGTTGAGAGAGCTGTGGAGCTATTAGCAATCCAACATGACATTAGCATCCGGGTTGAAGACTTGACCTGTTTTCGAAAGCGGTTCCAGGACACATTTTCATTCTATCCTGACTGCAGACTTGGGGAACTCATCCTTCCCCATCTCACAGCTAACTTTGGACCCATGTATTTTTGCAAATTGCACAGATTGAATTAGAATGGGCATGGCACGGCACGAAAAGTGGCCTGGGACATTTCCAACTTCCCTTTGACACCTGTCTTTTTGAATAAAGACTATGATGCAGCTTGCAAGAAAAACCAGCATTTTGCTTAATTGACCCCACACCTGTGTGCCATTAAAAAAAAAAACCACATTACTCACTGTCTGTGGTTGCTACGAAACAAACTCTTCACTCCACAGATGGGAGGAAGTCATGTGTACAAGCCTTTGATGTGTGCAACTATCATTGAATACCACCCATGATTTCTGCCATCTATATTGGCTGCACAGGAATAATTTTTTTACATGAGCCCATATGCTGCAAGTGGAATGTAAACCACCCAGAGATAGAAGAGTATGATCCCAAAAGCACAGAATAAAAATGCAAAAATGTTAAACTTTTTTCTGTTTGCATACTTTACACAAACTTTGCAGGAGGAGGAAGACTAATTAACGTGCACCTTGCAGAGTTCCTCTTGCATATTAGACATATGTTGTTGGAGTTTCCATTTTCTAAATGTTCGCTAAACTTTTCTGAGAACTGACTACCTGATCTAGACTGTTTGGGTGAAGATACAAATACTTTCTTCCTGTCCATAATAACTTAATAGGCTGTTCAACCGCCACTTAAGACTTTTGGAACCGATGGCTACTGCAGGAAAGAAGTCATATACATGATGTGATTGGAATCTTAGACACTGCTGCTTGAAACTGTCATCTGGTAGATGGCATCATATAATTGCACCATCAAATTTATTGCATGTATTTTCAGAGGAAAGTCCCCCAGCCTCCCCAGGAGTTCAGGTTGGTGCTGGTCATACTAGAGAGGCTGGAAGAAGCAGTGCATTGCTGGCAGGCCTGCCCATGTATTTCTCAGCATTGGACTGGACTGGTTTGGACATAATTGAAGCATCTTGTGTGTGTGTGGGGGGGGTTTCTTAGCTATGTTTTGTTTCAAAATTTAGCAGCTAGACAGGATAAGATTCCCTTTTTAAAAATCTGTTCAGGCATCAGCCTGTTTTGTTATTTAGGGGTCAGTGAGACATAAGAATTTTTCCTTGAAATAATTTCCCCATTCTTAACTATTACTATTTTGACCTCTGATCAAGGTGAGGGTGGATGTTGGTTGCTAGACAATGGAAGTGTGGCTCAAACCAAGAATATAACCTTTTGGTGGACATTTCTTTAAAAATGCTGGGTTACAAAGATAAAACAATGGTATATTAAAATGTTAGTTCCAGTAAACATTGTGCTTTTACAAACATATTACTTTGAAAGTGTTTATGATGGAATTGAAGACATGTTGAAAACCAGAAAGTGGCAATCAGATGCCCGGGGGGGGGGGGAGAGTGTAAAGTGGTTAATTAGCATGCTTTCAGCTTTCATGTATTCTTGGTGCGTATCTTTTCGGCAGAATTCAGCATGCTATGTTTAGAAGTGTAGAGGGGCTGCATTATGTGGATTATACACACAACCCAGTGGTTTCCAATTGGCGGTCTACAGACCCTAGGGATCTGTTGCATCATTCGCATAACAAAAGCTACCATAGAAATATATATTTTTTCAAAAGTAGGGGGTCCATGACTTGGCTTTTGAAAAACGGGGTCCACAGTATGTAGCTAATTGGGAACTACTGCTATACGCACCTGTGAAATTCCGTTCATCATTGTACATCATAGAGCTTACCCCTCTAAGATGCATAGGATGTCTACCTAGCTGGGGAAAGTTAGATGAGCAAAAGACTACGCTCATCCTCATGACCAGGGGAGAAGAAGAGGCCGGAGTTGCTGCACCTTTAACGTAGAAGGGAGAAAATCAGCTGCTGGGGCTTGTCACACGAGTTACACCCGCTGACATCCCTCCTTCTTCCCAACTATTAAAGGCGCGGGAGCCCCATCCTCTTTGGCGTGTGGCGACCCTCGCTCAGTCACCAGAGCTTCCCATCCTCCGCTGCGTTACAGACCAGAAACTTTACTTGTCCCTTTCTAAATCGCAGGTGGGGGTTCTCGGGCAGCAGCACTGTATATCCGGGAAACCCGGGGTGGATTTTAATTGGAGGAAGGCATTAAAACGGAAGGCGTTTCCGGCGCGCCGCGTTTGGAGAAATCCGTGTGGGAGTCCAAGCCCCTGAATCCAGTCTCCGCCCTTTGCGGGGCCGCGCCTTCCGGCGCTGTCAGCTGGCTGCGGTCGGTGGTAGCGGACAAAGCAGTAGCCGGGCGAGAGGCGAGGATGAGTGTCAGTCTGGTCTCGGCTCTCTTGTGCTGCTCGGCGGCGACGGTCCTCCTGCTGAGATGGCGGCGGCGGAGGAAAGTCCAGAGGAAGGTGGAAGAGGCGAAAGAAAGGCGAGAGCGCGCGCTGGAGCGAATGCAAAAGGCTGCCCGAAAGTTCAAAGAGCAGGTAGTGGCGTCGCGTCGGGCTGGAAGCTGCTCCTCGCTGAGCGCACCTGATTCCTGCCGCGGGGAGGGCAGGCAGCTGCAGGCACCGAGCAAGGGTCATCAATAGACCCCCGAAGCGGAAAGACTGGCTGGCTTGCTCCCCGTGGAGGGTCACGGGCAGAGCCAGCTGCTGCCCTAACGTCGAAGGCTCCTCCTGTAACTTTAAGGCTGTGGTGAGATGCCTCTGTCCCCGGTGTGTTTGTGAATGCACACACCAAGCCTCCTTCTTCCCAGCCGCGCCCCCTACTGGCCCTATTTCAGCATCTCATTGAGTGTGTGTCTGTCTGTATGCGTGTCCTCCTTCCCCCGTTGGAAGGTGTCCTTGGATGGAAGATGGAGAAGGGGTGTGTCTGTGTGTTGCGTGCTGAAATTAGCCTGCTGTATGAAAGCAATTTTTACATTCAATGCTCTGCTCACTTTAACTTCTGAATCTGTGCACCACTCGTATGTGGCCCCCAGAAGGGGATGGCGGCCCCCAGATTGATTCCGCTTGCCCGTGCTTTAAGGGTTTCTAAAAGGGAGTGTTTGATCGGGTGTGCCTTTTCACAGTGCTGTGGCAGGGGGAGAAGCTGCATGGACTCTGTTCTGTGTAAAGGGGTCCTTTACCATGGTTTGTGGTATTAAGAACAGCCAAGTGTTGAAATGTGGTAGAATGATGGTGAAGAAAATTTCGGTTGCTAAACTTATGTGAGTTGGGCTGGGCTGGTGACTGAGGTGTCACAATCCAATCAAAGGCTTGGGTTTATTTATTTAACAGTTCAAAATAGATTGAGAGAAAGTGACTTGCACAGTGAGCTTCCTGAGTATATTGAGATTTGAAATTTAGTCTCCATGGTCCTATTCTAACCATTACACGACGCTGAATATTATTATTTATTTTTAAGTATGTTGTAGATTTCAAGCTCAAGAAAGCTTAGGTCGAAGAACTGGAAAGTTCCCAGTGATTTTCAGAAGTACAGCACAATCACATCTTATGTGTGTTCAACATATGATTGAAAATTCAACCATAAGTGCTTAGCTGTAGGGCGGGGAGAATGGGCAGGAAGTGTGGGCCATCCCACCCACTGTTCCACTCAACAAGTGGCCTTGGAGTGAGTGTCATTCCCTCACTAAGCGTGGTTAGGACAGTACAAGACCCTGAAATGCAAGCCACCTACCTGTCCCAGAGTGCAATGGAAGAAACAGTGAAGAAACAATGTGGCCACAACAAGTCCAGTCTCCATGTAATCAAGATTTGAGAGAGAGGAGAATTCATCAGGCCATGTCATCAAGTGCTCCACTGGCTGTTAATCTTAATGTGATGGAGTGTTGGAATCACTGGCGGACAAAGGTGGGGGTGGGGGGAGTGGGCCGCCCCGGGTGCCATTGGGGGGCAGAGCCATCACCACGCACACCCCGGGACGTGCACCGCTTGACGCTCCCCCTGATGCACACCACGCCCCCGCGGGCGGTGAGCCATGCCCCCTGGGATGTGTACCATGCCCCCTAGGACATGCACCACAGCCCCTGGGACGTGCACCAGCCACGCCCCCAGATGTACGCCATTCCTGGTGCCGGAGCAGGTAGCTCCACCACTGGTTGGAAGGCCTTTAACACTGCCAGTTGTACCACTTCTTTTATCCAGGCAATAGATGCAGTCAAGCCTGAATCAATTTTGCAAAGGAGGCTGCTCCCATGTTACCAGCCATTGAGTAATTGCATCTGAGAGTTGCTAAAAGCCACCCAGTGATCAAGCAGGTTTTTTGACCAGCATCTTCAGATCAAGTCAAGTACTCTTTCCAGTGGATTGCGTTAGGTTGTGCAACAAAAATAGTTTTGGCAGGGTCCCTCCTCCTGCTGTGTTGAAACACAAGCACTTGCTTTTGTGTTGTGGGATTATAGAAACAGTTGGTGCGAGTCAGCAATGTAATATGATATATATATATATATATATATATATATATATATATATATATCACTCAATCAGTGTTATTTTTTAAAAGAATGTTTAGGTGTACTCTCATTTCCCTACTCATATTGAAATACTGCCCCTCAATGAGGCCAAACTTGGATTCACAAAATGTTTAGGGGTCTGCGTGCCCCCCGGAAAACAACAAACACTGGACTTGATAGTTTTTTAATTTTTTTATTATTACTACTATTTCTCCTTCAGAATCCAGGTCACAAACCAGAACCCATCTTGTCTTTGGCTCTCCCTGAACTCTGTGGGAAACTGAGGGATGGATCACTCTCACCTGAGAATGTCCTCTATGCCTACATGGACCAGGTGAGGTGTGGCTGACATTCCACCAAAAGCAAAGGGAAATGAGTGTGGGGAAGGGAATGTGATGGCCAGAGTGAAGTTTTGGCTGGTAAACTGTGCCCTTTGTTCAAGGTGAAAGGGAACTGACCCCGCCTATTGACAGCTGCTGGGAGCTTGTGTTCCTGCTCCCTGCCTGAAAAATCACTCTGTTCCAATTTTTTGGATTTGTTTATTTTCCTCTTTTGCCCTAGTTTCTTTCCCTGCCCACTTCTTGTATCCTGGCTATGAGGCCCTGCCAGCAGACTTGCTGTATAATGTATATTATAATACAGTGGTACCTCGGGTTAAGAACTTAATTCGTTCTGGAGGTCCGTTCTTAACCTGAGGTACCACTTTAGCTAATGGGGCCTCCCGCTGCCACCACGCTGCTACTGCGCGATTTGTGTTCTCTTCCTGAAGCAAAGTTCTTAACCCAAGGTACTATTTCTGGGTTAGCAGAGTCTGTAACTTGAAGCTTCTGTAACCCGAGGTACCACTGTACCTGTACAGTGCTTAGAACATTTTAGGTGCTTTTTAAATGTTGAATACTTGAAGGTTTTTGTGTTGGGCATCTATGTTGTTGTTGTTGTTGTTCATATAGTGCCAATATTGTTCACAATGTTTTGCACTTAATTTGTTCCCCGTGTGCCACTAAGGGACTTAGTACTACAGCGGGAACGGAAGTGGTTTTGAAACTCAAGCAAATAAATGCTACATAGCAGACTGTAAATCCTTTGTCTGAACTTTGGTCTGCTGCTCAGGGTGTCAACATGGATTTCCCTTGCATTCCAACCCTGAACCGATTGGTTTGAAAAGTAACTTTAATTGGAAAGAGTCCAGAGGAGAAGGACAAGGATAGTGAGGGGCCTGTTGATCCAATCCTAGGAGGAAAAGTTGAAAGAGTTTGCTATGTTTAGATGGGAGAATAGATGGTTAAGAGGCAATATGAGAGCAGTCTTCAAATATTTTTATTTATTAATTAAATTTGGGTACTGCCCTTCATCCGAAGATAGCAGGAAAGTTCACAACATCAAAATACAAAATGAGAGCATAAAATACATAATAAAACAAAACAATAACCCCCCTCACACAAACACATTACTTCATTTTGTTTATTAAACCTGATAAGTTGCATAGATGGTGGAGAAATTATTATTAATATTATTATTATTAATAATAATAATATTTATTTCTACCCCGCCCATCTGGCTGGGTTTCCTCAGCCACTCTGGGCTGGAGAAACTTTATTTCTATTGCTCCACTGGGTAGAACCCAAACTCCCAAGTACATAAAAGGGGATTTTGACTTAACTATTGGGAAGTATGTCTTAATTATATGAGGTACTAAGCTGTAGAACAGATAGCCTCGGAAGGTGGGTTGAACTGATTGCCTTTTCCTGCTTTTCACAGGCCTTGAAAGCGAATAGAGACGTCAACTGTGTGACTGATTATCTGGAAGATTGTGAGTCTCAGCTTCTGCACCTGAAAAGTCAGGGGAAGAAGGGTTTGCTCTATGGCGTTCCCATCAGCATCAAGGACTCCATTAACTGCAAGGTACCACCAATCTTGGCCATGGGCAACAATGCCCTGTGCTCATGTGTCAAACCAGTAAATCTGTAGAGAAACCATGTCTTAGAAAAATTCCTGAGGCAAATTTCTTACCTAGCAGAATCTGAGGGGCAGGGTGGGATTGGCATTGTAGCATGACGTCTATACTTTTTGCAGAAATGAGACTGGGATCTAAGGTTGCCATATTTCAGAAAGTGAAAATCAGGGCACAAAAGTTGTTGTTTTTGGCCAAAGTTGTTGACCTTTTAAAGCTATTTTTAAATAAAAGCAGCACAAATAATGGGTTGCCATACGTCCGGATTTTCCTGGACATTTCTGCCGATTTCTGCCTGGACACTGCTTCTGACTGCAGTATTCTGGGTACTTCCAGGAAATTCCGGATGTATGACAACCCTACTTGGAGCCCATTCCTTGGGGTCTGATTCATTCAGAATGATGTGCTGTTCCTAATTTGGGGGCAGTTTTTCAGTGTGACATGGCAGTTACCGGTACATAGTGGAGCTTCCATAATTTGATGTGATGACCAGTCTTCTAATTGCTTTCGTATGTGCCGAGATCCATCTCCAACACATGCAGAAGATCCTCTTTCAAGTTGCATTGTAGTAGGAGACATGTGTTTGGTTGTGAATGCCCTCCTGCACATAGTGGGACAATGGGACATTATCTTTTGCTGGGCCAATTCATTTACAAAACCTTTTGCTGTGCTAGAATCCTGTGCGGAGAGGAAACCCTACTGAACAGTGGCAGTGGGACTGACCTGTTAGCCTTCTAGTGTACATGTTGACCTGAACTTAGGCATGTTGGATACAACTGATACTCGCTTCAATTTTCTCCATGGATAAAACTCTCCATCCTCAGGAATATTACTAGCCAATTCATATGTGAAAGAGCATTGTGACCAATATTGCGGTCAGCATTACTGTGTGATATTTGAAGGATCTGGGGTAGGAACCAGGTGTCTTATCTCTGTTCTCTTCCCCCACCCCACCCCCAGGGCCATGACTCCACATTGGGCCTGGTGAAGCATCTCAACCTGCCTGCAGCAACAGATGCGGTTGTCATTCAGGTGTTGAAACACCAAGGAGCAATTCCATTTGTAAAAACCAATGTTCCTCAGTCTTTATTGAGGTAAATCATATTAACCCCCCCCCCACTTTTTGCTATATTTCTGTGTGGGCATTTACACAAATAACAAATGCTATGAGGAAAGGAGTTGAATATGGTTCACCTGAAGAAGACATGATTCAGGGCCAAATGTTTGAAGTCACATACTGTAGATGGTAGAGCAAAATTTTTCTTCTCTGTTGATCCAGAGCTAACAGGTTCAAATTAAATGAAAGAGGATTTTGGTTGAACATTGGGAAGGACTTCCTTATGGTATGAGCTATTCATCCGTGGAACAGGTGGCCTCAGAAAGGGGGTGGACTTGCCTTTCTTAGGCGGTCACCTAGATTGCTTAAAAAACCACATAGCAATCCTTGATCAGCAGGGGGCAGGTGGGGGGAGCTAGATGACCTTTGAGATACTTTCCAACTCTGATTCTATGCTTTAATGAAGTTTTATTTTTATGTAAGTTAATTGAGCCTCCATTAAGGAGCAATAAACTACACTTGTTTCCGTTCCTTTTGCCAGAGAGTTTCCTTCGTTCAGTTTATTTGCTCGAGCCTGTTGCTCTAGGAAGAAGAGTAAGCGAAAGAGGGAATTTAAACTCTCTCCCTTTGTCTGCTGGCCTCTCTGAGTGGTGCATATATCGGAGGAAACTTCTTACTTTGCATGCTCACAATACTGTGAGTGTCAAGAATTCTAATATCAATAACTCTGTTCTATAGATATCGTGCTTTGGCAAGAGGTTGGGCTAGATTACTCTGATTCTTTAAACTCAATAGGTGTTTTCAGACATCAGAAGCCTGGGATGACTGAAACAAATGCTGTCAGGCAGAAGTTATGCACTGAATACTGCAAAACTGCCCCCATGTGGTTTAAAAATGGGCCTTCCGGAAACAAGCACCAATGTGATTATTTGTTTGTTTGTTTGTTCTTTTAGGCATTTAAACTGTTGGGCATTGTTGTGATTGCAGTGGAGTGTGGCAAGTGGTTTTTGTTAGGCAACAAGACTTTTCCAGAACTATCAAAGACAATTATTCTCTATAGCTTTGTTTTCTCTCGAAATCAGCCTCTGAATAGCTGTGGAATAGTTGCTTCCTGCTTGTCAAGCGGTAAATGGTCCCACATTCTCTCTCAACCCACTGCCCACCCAACCCTTTGTCATAGTTGTCAACTTCCCCCTTTTTTGCGGGAAATTCCCTTATTCCAGCGGCCCGTTTCCCAATGCAAAAAAAAAAAAAAAAAAAGGAAGGTAGACAGCTCTGCCTTTTGTTGTGATGGGCAGCTCTGTGTTAATGAGAGGATTGGTAACTTGCATCATTATTCATTAGAGAATGTTTAATTTCTTGGCCCCTGGGCATTTCTCATTCTGGAAAGGTGCCATTCCTGATTGTTTCATTTTGTTGGTGTTGAAAAGGGTTTGTTCTGACTCTGTATTTTGTTAGGTGCCTCATGAATTATTGTGATTAAAGGGCAGGGTAATATCTTAGACTGGAACATAGCGGCTGGTTGCAGGATTTGTTTATTTTATGCACTGGATTTTAACTCTGCCTTTTTGCCGAGGCAGCTGAGGTGGGTTCCAATTCTAAAACACTAAAACTGCTACATTATATAAAAAGTACAGTGGCAGAGTCCTCCTGAGCCACCTAGGAGTCAGTGGTATGTGTGCTCCATGGCCTGGTCTCTCTCACTTCTGCCTTCCCTCAGTGCACACGGGTCTTCAGCAGCCCCAGGGAAGTTGGGACCCTGACGAGTCTCTCAGGCCATTGCTGGTTCTGTCAGGAGCTGATGGTGTATGTACCCCCTGGCCTGGTCTTCCTCACTTTGTAGTGTGGCAGCACCTACACTTTGGAACTCCCTGCCTATTGATATGAATCAGGCACCTTCACTGTACACTTTTTGGTGCCTGAGAAAAACATTTTTTTTTGTTTAGGCAAGCCTACCTGGATGTTTAGAAAGTTGGTGCAAGTTTTAATCTGTTTTTAGTCTACTGCTATTTTACTTTTTGAAAGTCTTAAATGGTTATTGATTCATCTTATGGATGAGTTTATCCTTTATTTGTAAACCGCTTTGAGGGTTTTATCCAATCAAGTGGTGCATAAGTGTTATGAAATAAGTAAATAAATAAATATATTTATATAGGGGGTTGGGCAAGGGAGCTGCAGCCCAGGGCACAGATCCTATCTGGGATAGGGGGCAGCAAGGTATATTTGACTTAGGTAAAGGTAAAGGTACCCCTGACCATTAGGTCCAGTCATGTCCAACTCTGGGGTTGCAGCACTCATCTCGCGTTACTGGCCGAGGGAGCCGGCGTACAGCTTCCGAGTCATGTGGCCAGCATGACTTAATCATCTGACTGCCTTCTCTTGTGTTTTTAGCTATGACTGCAGCAACCTGATCTTTGGTCAGACACTCCATCCTCTGGATCACTCCAAAACTCCGGGTGGTTCTTCAGGAGGCGAAGGTGCTCTTATTAAAAGCGGAGGATCCATCCTGGGCATTGGTACAGATGTAGCAGGCAGCATTCGTATCCCGGCTGCTTTCTGTGGAATTTGTGGATTCAAAACCACAGGTGGCCGAATTAGGTACAGTGCAAGTTTGCAGCCTTAAAAGACAGCATTTAAGCTTTATATATATAGACTAAAGCCTTTGGGGGGGGGCTGGTTGGGGCTGTTCTTTGCAGGATCCAGGTTCATTGTACACATAAAGGCAGAAGACTCCCAAGAATCAGGCAAGCTGTTAACCCTTGGAGCAGAAAGCTACAAATTTAAGTTCTTGCACAGGCACTAAACATGTTGGGGAGTTATTTTTTATTTATTTATTAACTGATGTGCACTTTTGAAATGGGCAGCAATCCTATACTGTACTCGCTTATCTATGAGTAAGTTGCATTGAACTTAATGGGATTTACTCTGCCAGTCTCTCATCTTCTCCCTGCCTGGACAAAATTTTGAGAATTTCCTTTAATGGGACACGCTAGGTTGCTGGCTAAGTTCAGTGGAGAGATCCCTCAAAGGTGTGAGAAGCAGCATCTCTGCTGAGGTCTGGGAATAGGTTCCCTGTTAGAATGCTATGGAAACCTAGGTGTTGGAAACCAGCAACCCTGAAAGCTGTGCTGAAACATCTTCTTTGGTGATCTTTTCACAGCAAAAAAGGAGTTATACCAAGCATTCGTGGGCAGAAATCAGGTTAGTGATTATCATTTGCTTGGAAAGAGTGAGATGTCTAGGTGGTGGAAATGTGGTAGTTTTGAATTCTTACATAGTAATGGGTTAACCCAACTCTATACACTTTTTAAAACAACAGCAACAACAACTCTCTACCGTGTCATCCTTTTAAAAATTGCAAAATGAGTTCTAAAAACATGCTGTTAGGGATGTGTGTTGATATTTTGCTGTCATGTTGAAGTAGAAATCTTCAGTCGTCAGGACCAGAAGCTTTTTAAAAACTGAAGTGATTGGGGTGGGCAACAGATGTGGAAATTCAAGAAAGCTCTCTGAGCTGAGGTCTGCATGTTGCCCACACCCTTCCTGTAATGAATAACTGACCAGCTTCTTCCATAAGTCCCTTTACAGTAGTTTTTAATTTGCTTTTCAGCTACCACATTTTTTTTAAAAAAAGACTTCAGTTTTCATTGTTTATTGAATGGTGAAGAGATTCTAAAGGGGTGTTAGACAGCAGGGCAATTTGCCATCTAGGAGATTTCTTCTTACTTGCTTTCTGTGGTGAAAAGAGCTTCAGTTAGTGCTCTGGTCCCCATGATGCCTTGTTCCCAGAAGTGTTTTCCCTGTTTTGAAAGTCTATCCTATTGTCAAGACTTGTTGTTTTTTCTTTTTTTATTACAGTGGCTGCAGGCGTAGGGCCAATGGCGAAAGACGTTGACAGCTTAGCTCTCTGCTTAAGAGCTCTCTTGTGCAATGAAATGTTCCGGCTGGATCCCACAGTGCCTCCCCTCCCCTTCAATGAGCAGGTTAGAGGGCTGAAGGAAAAGGCACCCCCCCCCCCGCCTTCTATGATAATCAAATGCATGGTGAAAGCAATAACATTGCTCTGCCCTTCCTTTTGGGCCACTTCCAATATGTGGGATTTTATGTACACCTTATGTACTGATGCTCAAGAGTTTAACATACAGTATTCACTGCTGACAGACACACATTTATTTAGTTGCTGGACATTGCGCGTGCGGGGGTGGTGGTGGTGGTGGTTTATCCAAATCCTTCACCCGTGCAATCTGGCTATGATTCTATGACTAGTCCCAAACCTGGGATCTGTGTGTACAGCACAAGCATTTGCAGGGAGTGATCCTTTATGGGTACAGCTTATATATGCATGAGGGCTGCCTCCCTGCAGATGTCCAGGCTGGACACGGGGAGGAGACAAGGCTAGTTGGCATGGACCCCCTTTGTACCTTGAAAGAACTGGGCTGACTAAGGTCCGAGAGGAATAAGAGTGCTTTCCTTGCAGTGCAAACCTTGAGCTTCACAAAATGGAGGTTCTGGTGCTCATTTCTATGGGGAATGTTGTATCCTCTGCCCTAGAAACCTTCACCCTAATCCCAGGTGTGCTGGAGTGTGCTGTGATGAAATGCAACAGGCTCTCTTTATACACTCAGAGGACGCCTTCCATATTTGTACGTCACACAGCACTGGCACTTTTAAGATCTAGCAGGCAGCTCTGGCTCACATTTTAAGTTCTGCTGCCATCCCAGATTGTGCAGTTTAGTAGTCTATTCTAGTATGGGGGTGTGTGTGTGTGTCTGTGAACATTGGACCAGTTTTCCTGACTGTCTGTGCTGAGGGCAAGGGTGTTGTGGGGTGAAAGAAGTTAAGAACAACATGTAAATCCTTCTGGATCAGACCAGAAGCCTCCCTAGTCCTCATCCTATTCCCACAAGCATGTGAGGGAAAATGAAGGGTCCCAGTTGCATGAGAAACTGCAGAATTGTGTTCTTCAGTTACATTCCTCCCTACAGAAACAGGTAGAAAATGGCACAATGTCACCTATTGTGAAAAGTAGTCATGTGCAGATGTAGTGGTTTGGGAGCAATCTTTGCTTAAGGTACACTGGGAATTGAGATTTTCAAGATACTTTCTTGCCATGAATGTGGGGCTATTCTGAGAAATATCACTGACCTAGTAGAGAATGGGGCTGCATTCAGACCATAGATTTGAAGCACAACCCCGTCCCCAAGAATACTGGGAGCTGTAGTTTAAGGGTGCTGGGAGTTGTAGTTTAGTGGATGGTGAACTACAGCTCCCAGGATTCTTTGGAGGATAAGATGTAGACACTTACAAGCTTGATCTTTAAAGACTCCAAAATGATTATGTAATGTTTTGATTTCCAAACTGTTCTCTTAAACCTTGTGATAATTTTATCTAGGTATACTCCAGTTCTCAGCCCCTCCGGATAGGTTACTATGTCACAGATTCCTTCACTATGGCAAGCCCTTCCATGAGACGGGCTGTACTAGAAACCAAGCAACTTCTGGAAAAGGCTGGGCACACAGTATGTATCTGTCTCCACACCCACAAACACCCCCTCCCCACCACCACCACCTATAATTCCATTGATGTCCCGGGCAAGAGAAGATGGGGTGGCTCTGTCAGGGGTGGTTAAGGAGTAGAAAGGAAGGAGTAGAAAGTCAGTCATATTTTAATGAAGAAGAAAAAATGTCCTTAAATGTATTTCCCTTTTTGTGTGGTGCTTTACATGTTAAAGAATGAGAACCCAGTATGCCATGATAAGGTGGGGTTGTGACTTACTGCACTGTGCTAACTTTAATGCCTTCCATTTTCTTAGGCTATCTGCTGATCCTAGACCTAAACATGAACAATACATGATGATTATTTGTGTCTGGCTTTAGACTCGGTATTCCGCACTGCTCTGACCTCAAGCATAGCCGCATATCTAGATCTTTCATTTAAGTGGGGATAGATATTTTACTTCTTTTCTTTTCACCACATGATTTTGGGGAGAAAACTTTGAAACTTCTCCAATTTCTCTAGAACTCCAGAATCTGGGTAGCAAGAAATAGCTTCAGTTGAGGGTTGTTTGAAAGAAACAACATCTGCCTCCCCCTCTAGAACTTGCAGTACAGGTGGTTGTCACTGCCAGGAAGGTTGGCTCCTTGCAGAATGCTTTCCATGCAGAATGAATGAGTGATTTTATTTTTATTTTTTTAAATTGCAAGTCAAAAGTTTGTCTTTGTGTGGCACTACGGTGAGAGAGATTTTCATCCTGTATTCTCGCTTTCCTTTTCTAGCTGGTCCCCTTTAAGCCCTGCCGCACAGATGACTTCATGTGTAGCATTTCTCCCAAGGGCTTGTTTGCTGATGGCTGTGCCACTTTTTTAAAAGGCTTGTAAGTATTCCTGTATATATAAATGCTGGCATGTGTATATGCACCACACCATTAAACTCCAAGAAGAAGAAGATTGGTTACTTACCTTACTTTGGGTGCAAAGGCTTTCACCATCATGCACTCATCAGCAAGGTTCTGCTTAATTACATTTTTCACACTGGTTACTTAGCTAAGCATCCAGCTCATACTTTTCTTGGTGAGGTCACTGCTGCTTTTTTCCTTTCTGTTCTCTTTATCTTGCTGTGTTTCAGAGTTCTGTCTGCTGCATGGTGGACAAGGGGAATAATAATAATAATAATAATAATAATAATAATAATAATAGTTACAGGTGGGTAGCCGTGTTGGTCTGCCATAGTCGAAACAAAATAGAAAATTCTTTCCAGTAGCACCTTAGAGACCAACTGAGTTTGTTCTTGATATGAGCTTTCGTGTGCATGCACACTTCTTCAGATACACTGAAACAGAAGTCACCAGATCCCACCACCCTTCTGAGTAATACCCCTCCCCACTCCCTCACTATATTTAGGACCTGGTGACTTCTGTTTCAGTGTATCTGAAGAAGTGTGCATGCACACGAAAGCTCATACCAAGAACAAACTCAGTTGGTCTCTAAGGTGCTACTGGAAAGAATTTTCTATTTTTTTTTCAATAATAATAATAATAATAATAATAATAATAATAATAATAATAATAATAATAATAAAGCAAACCATCAGGTTTTTTACCTGAGGCAAATAGAAATAAGTGTGTGTGTGTGTGTGTGTGTGTGTGTGTGTAAAATATTATTGTGCAGTGTTTTAATTTCCATTCTGTCCTTTCTCTCCCAAGAGTCATGGTGGCAAACAGCAGGGCAGCGGAACAGTGTGATCAGAAATACAGTGGTACCTCGGTTTTTAAGTGTTTCGGAAGCCGAACGCTTCAGTTTTCAAACGCTGGAAACCCAGAAGTAATTGCTTCCATTTTCGAACGCACCTTGGAAGTCGAACAGCTTCCACTACATGCTTTTCAATTTTCTCAATGGAAATTGCAGACGGCCCTTGGCTCTTCGGTTTTCGAATGTTTTGAAAACCGAACGGTCTTCCGGAACAGATTGCATTCGAAAACCGAGGTACCACTGTAAAACAAAAACATTAAGGACCACTGAAAACATTTTAAAATGGTCACATACTCTATATGCAACATATAACCTACAGCGAATGCCTCTGTGTGCCAGACAAGAAGGGCTCTTTTTGTTAAGCGATCAGTGTTCCATTCTGAACATCAGTAGCCATGGCTGATGGTTCTGTGGAGCTGAAATGGCTGAAGGTTCAGATAATATAAAATTCACTGAGGATTGTGTAACCTAATTGTCTTGGTTCCCTTTCAGCAAAGGGGAATCTGCGGATCCCAAAGCAAAGGAACTGGTGCTTCTAGCAAAGTTGCCTAATTGGTTTCGAAGCCTTCTATCCTGCATTGTCAAGCCAATAGTAAGTTCCCCTTCTCTAGCTCCTGTCTTGATTTGCTGAAGAAGCCAGCCTATGGCTGTTGGTATTTTTTTTTTAGTCCTGGTGAATGGGCAACAGTTCTGATTAACATTGCATTTCAGTGCAATGGAATGCTGAAGACACACTTCTTTACCCTTGACTTTGTGTGCTTTCAGGATCCACTCTACTCCTGTGGCTGCAGGTTTTTTTTAAACAGTTTTTAATATTTTAAATTCATGTAACCCACCCTGGGACCCACCAGTGAAGGATGAGTTATTTACTTAATAATAAAAAATAATGTTATACTTCCTAAATGGAAGGTACACTTCTGTTTGAGCATAATGTGTTTATGTAATGGGCATTTCCAGCTCAAAACCTATCAGTCCTTTCTTTGTTTCCCTAGAGTCTTCGTATGTCCAAAATTCTGAGTTGCATGAATGAGAGGTAACGCTTTAGGATGGAGGTGCGGTGGGCTTACAGCTTTCATATGCTAGCATTGCTAGCAGCTATGTTGTTCATATCCCATTTGAAGGAGATGTCACTGAGGGTAGAATGGATGGGAGGAGCATTCACTGATTCCCACCCCCTCATGCTACCTGATCTAACTTCCGTGAAGGTCCAGGTGATGACTAGTTTCCTGTGCTTGCAAATTTCGGCATAGATCAAAGCAGAATGGGGTTGGCTTTTCATATGGCCTCACTGAGTTCTGGTGCAGGAATCTTAACAGTACAATCCTATACATGCCTGCTGAGAAGTAGTTCCTTTAGCTTTTCTGGGAAAATGCAGTCTAAATTTAAAATGCACAATAGCTGCCTTTAATAAATTTAATTTTTAAAATTTAAAAATGCACAGTAGTACTGTATATTAAGGGGGGAGATGCAGTTTCTAACCGCTGCTCCCTGCTGCCCTTGTGATGCAAATATATTTAAGGGGGAATTGAGGCGGGACATAGGAAGGTACTTAACCCTTCCTGGTTACTTTTTAATTCCTCCTCAGCAAAGTTTTAAAATGGGAAGCAACCCTGGTCACTGGAGTGTGGATGTTTGATGGAGGCACAGGTGGATTCATGAGCATGGATGGGAAGGGTTTTGTACCATTCATCCCTTCTTCCATACAAATCCCCCCTCAGTCCCATATATGATACCTTAGCAAACCACATATTGTTGGGGTATTGTGTAGTTTTGCCTGTAGCATAGGCCGTGACTAGCTCATGTGGTGGATTACAACCCCATCATCACCTTTGGCCATGCTGATGGGAGTTGTAGTCTGCCATACCTGGAAGGCACCATTTTGGTACAAACGATGAGCATAAAGGCTGAATTCACCAATTTCTCATTCACCTGCAGCTTCTTTTTGAATTTTCAGGTCTGTTAAAGAGCTTTGGGAACTTCACACGGAAATTGAGGTAGATTTCCTTTTAGGGTTTTTGTTGTTCTTAAGAGTATTTCAAGCTCCATAAATGTCCCAAGAAGTTTATGGGAAAGGCTATTATAACCTTTGTCAGCCTTGGACCAAAATCTTCCATCCTGTGAGAAATATTACAATATCTGTTTTATTTCAAATTGTAATATGAAAATCCAGCCAAGTTTCTAGGCTTACTCACATAGCCTTCTGCAGCCGTTTCCTCCAGCAATGTACCCAAGTGAGGTCTGACATAGCTTTATACAAAAGCTTCCTTCTGTTTTAAATAACACTGTACATTGAAATCTGTGTTAAAAGACATTACTGGAGTGTCTGTCATACAAAGAACATCCTTGGGGATAGCTGAGAGTTACAACTGCAGTGTATTATTAGTCATGAACTTCATTTGGTCACTTTGGCATCTGAATTGCTCTATATCATCTTGGTCCACCCCAGAGCTTTAAAAGTTATAAAGCTCTAACAGAATACATTCTCAACCCCTGACTTCTGCAGGTAGGGCTGAGAGAAAACACCCATCTGAAGCCCCAGAGAGTCACTGCTGGGTGAGACCAGATGCTTGACTTAATCTAAGGCACTACCCTGTGTTCTTACATCCAAATGTGAACATGTGCAGAGAAGAGGGGCTGCATATTTGGCTCCTGTGGCCACATCTGGTAGAGAAGAAATTGGGTGGAGAGGACCTATGGAGACTGGTCCCCAAGCTGGCAGGTCTTGGCTGCTCTCCAGAGTTCTGAACTGTGTCGTTGAAGAGGACTCAAGCTGCAAGGGCACTAACAAAATGGCTTGCTGATGATTCCTTATAAGAAATTGCTGCTGCTTTCCAAGCCACCCTTAAAATGTCATCTCCTCATGTGGCTGCAGCGGAAGTAACAATTGCAGAGGATTTGAGAAACATGCAACTTTAAAGGGGCTTTATTTAAGTAAGGCTTTTGATTGCTGCTTTTCATTGCAAGCGAGCCCAAAGCAGTTGGTTCCTGCTTCAAACTCTGTGTGACTCCAGGGTACTCCCCAACACCCCCATTTCTGCTTCCTTGGAGAGAATGTCATTATGCTCATGCTTGATTTGATGCTTGGATGCTGCCATTCACTTAACAGGAATTTTGGGGTGGGGCCATGCTTAGTTCCTCTAGTTAGATTCTTGTTTGCTGCCAGTCTTGTGCAGCCACTTGTCCTGAAGTATGCCTGTTGTTGCTGCTGCTGCTGTTGTTTTTTTAAACTATTCTCCCCTCTTAGGAATACTGCCAGGAATTCATTGGTGAATGGAGGAGGCTAGATCTAGATGTGGTGCTTTGTCCTGTCCTGGGTCCTGCTTTTAAGATTGGGTTGCCTGGGAGATTGTCAGGTAATTCCACATTGCATGGGAAATGAAGTTTCCAGAGGGCACTGGTACATGTTGGAGTACTTTCATGTATACTGCAACTTGCACTGGATTCTGATGCTCTAAGCCAAGAATGGCCAACCTTTGTGTTCACAGAAGCCCTTTTATTGTCCAGACAATATTCTGGGGACTGGATGTACACTATATCTTGTTGCACAACCTAACCCCCTTTTATGAGTCAATGTGGCTTAGCAGCAATAGATTCCTACTTAAAAGGCACATATGCTTGGGTGATGTGTAGTGGCATTCATGTGCTTGGCAGAAGATCTTCTCAACCTGAGAAGGAGGTTGATGGTACTGCTGTACTTCTAACTGAATGTACAAGAGAGCAATGCAATAAAAAACCCTGATAGGAAATACATTCAGTTTATTAGTACAGTACTTCTTCTCTAAGTCGCTGTTGAGTAGGGAATTGCAAACAAAATGTAATAGAAAGCATATATCTCTCTAGTTGTCTTCAAGCGTTCTACATTAGTGGTTAAGTAAACACTCAAGGGAGGCCATTAGCTCTGCGCCCCTCCACAAGCTTGGAGAGTGAACTTCCAAAGTGGAGAGCCTCCTTGTCAAAGCTTCTTAAAGAACCACAGAGAGCCTATTTGAGTACTGGAGGCTCAGTGTTTCTGAAGTTTGGCTTCCAATGCATGGCAGGTGACTAGAACAGCAACCAGGCAGAGGGGAGCATAGCTAACCCAGTCATTGCTGCTGTCCTCCCTCACCTGTTGACTGAACCCTAATGTAGGATGCTGAAGAGGGGCTTTTGTCGTGAGCCTTGGGAAATGGTTTCTTTGCTCCAGTTTTGCTTGTAAGCAGTTTTCTTTAACCACTCCTTGCTTGAAACTTGATATACACCAAGCCCAAGAACAGTTGTCCTTTGCCTTTCTTTTAAAGTGGCCCAAGGCTCAGCTGGGCCTTACGTCAGTGACTGAGGAGCGGTCGAAACAATTGGACAGTTGCCAGGATGCAGCTTCCTGAGCATGTTGCCGAACCCTTTGCTATGAGTGCATCTGATGTTGCTCCATCTCCGAATATAAATGTAAAAATGCACCAAGATGATCCAGGCCAAGTCAGCTGTGCTAATAAGGCATTGTGTAGCAGCATGCTTTAAGGCAGGGTGGGGTAGCTGTGCCCCTCCAAATGTTGGACTACAACTCCCATTATCCCTGACCTGCTGACTGGGGCTGATGGGAGTTGGAATCCAGCAGCATCTGAAAGCCCACAGCAACTTGTCACAAGGGATGCAGCTGGGCTTGGATGGGTGGGAGGGGTTTTCCCATGCCAGCTCTGGCTTTAGAATAATTGTGAATCTATACCCCTTTTGTGAGAGCAAGTGTATTTGTGTGCTGGAGTAATTGTGTAGATGAGAGTTTGCAGTAGTGGCACATGTTCTTGTCAAACACTTGTCTCAATTGCATGGTGACGGTGCTAGTGTAATTCAGCTTTGGTGATGTTCAGTGAACTAGTTGCATTAGCACGAAGACAGATTTGGGGGGAGGAGGAAGAGAAAGAATGAGAATATTATGTTGCACAAGGAGGAACCCTTGTGCTGATGGAACGATTGCTTAGCGCTGAATTGATTACAACCCTTCATGTGTTCAGTGGGCGCTTCCCCTGTAACATTTGTCAGGGCCTTACTATGTATGGGCCAATCTGATCCCACAGGAAGTATCCAGAAAGACGTTGCTATCTCTTATTGAGGGCCACTGGCATGGAGAAGTCCCTGTATGAAGTGGCCCATGTTTCATTGCTTGAGAGAAGTCTTGATTTCTCCAGTCGGTCTTCTCACCAGTAAAAGGAGAAGGAGGAGCAGAATCTGTATTTTAGTGATGAATCATAAAGCACTTTCTGCTGTAGAGGGATTAGGTAAAGTGCCAAAGAGATTTGACCAGGTGCCCTTATCTATACTGTACTTAAAAGTTTTAACCTGTCCTTTTGTATCTGCAGTAGGAGCCAGTTACACCATCTTGTATAACTATTTGGACTTCCCCGCCGGGGTGGTGCCTGTCACGTCAGTGACAGAGGAGGATGAGGAGGAGCTGAAGAGTTTCAGAGGGCACTTTAACGATATGTGGGACAAGATCTTTGTGAAGGTTTGTCATCATGTTGTGTTTGGAAGCAACTGCTTTGTAGTGGGCATCAGAAGCCATTCTTTGGTAGGAAAAAAACCTAATTCCTGTGTTCTGTCCCTGCAGGCAGTGCAAGGGGCAGTGGGACTCCCTGTGGCCGTCCAGTGTGTAGCTTTGCCATGGCAAGATGAACTGTGCCTCCGGTTCATGAAGGAAGTGGAGAAACTGACCCGGGAGAAATCAAACAAGAATTGAATGACATATTGCAGAAACTGATATGATGGGAAGCTGTGGCCTGCACATGGGAAGGCCCATAATAACCATGGACTTGTCTGTACCTATTTTGATTAAATAACTGAGGTGGTTTTGTGTCTGGTGTTCATTTGTGGGCTTGCTGCAACAATGCAGCAGAGGTGATAGTTCATCTGCTTTCAAAACTTCGTACACTGCTTTTCGTTTGTAACAAATTAACATAACGGTTCAAACTAGAAAACCACAATTGCCAGTGAAACCACAGCAGTCAGAAAGCCAGAGTAAACTGCAGACAGAAGCACAGCAAGACAAGTAGGGAGAGGCACAATGGGAAATGCCCTTTTCTAGACTCCCCCTGCCAACCTAACATCTGTAAACTGTGGCACAGTTCAGAGGGCCCCATTGTTGCACCATGGTAGAGATTGCGTTGTGTTTCTGTGAATTCTTCCATTTGAAGGTTTCTTGCAACCTACTAGCCAATACTATGGAGATAGTCACACACGACCCATTGGGGAGGTAGGGAGCTTATAGCTTGCTAACTGTGAGCAAAGTGTGTGAGAACTTGGTTCACCCTCAGTGCTGTGTATGGGGTATTGGGGAAGAGCTTGTTGAAAATGCCATTGTAGTACCACATAAGATAATTCCCAAGCAGGGACCAGACTGCAATAATAAGTTACTCAGCAGCATAGGTTAGCATTTTATAAACTGCAAATGAGTTTAAGTTTGGAAATGAGTAACTGTTACTCTTTGCTAAGACAGACCAAAGTCTGTCCATCTCCTAGCCATTTTCTTCAGGCTTCTAAAGGTCAGGCCAATTATTTGTGTGTGCTTTCATGCATATGAGGAAAATTATATGCCTGGTCCTTGTAATGTACAGGCTCTATTTACAAGGAACAAGCTGTCATAGTGACTATTTTGCTCCAAAAAATAAGTATTCAATGGTGTAGTTGCTTGTTACATCTGACGTGAAGGAGACTGCTCAGAATTGTAAGGGCTCCTTTGTCAACTCCAGCAGAAAAACAGCCTTGAGTTACTGTTTTAACAGATCAAAGGTCAATTTTCTGGGATGCCTTGGGTGGAGACTTATCTTGGGAACCCATATGTTGATCTCTTGGAATGTGAAATAGCTCAGGAACTGATACTTAAATAGCACCAGCCTCCTCCAGTGTCAGAGAGAGGCAAACTGGGAAGACAGAGAGAAGGGCTTTGCTATGATCCAGGAGAAGTTGATAGAGATCCTGCCCAGGGATGGAATATATCCTCAGGCTGCTCTTGCTGTTGCCTGTGGCTCAGCAGCAGCGGTTGTGGTTTGGAAATGGGTTGCCCGCAAAAGGATTCTGCAGAAGATGGAAGAGGCCAGGCAATGGCGAGACGACAGCTTGGAACAAATGGAAAAAGTGATTTGGAAATTTAAACAGAAGGTAACTTTTCATTGGGGTGGGGTGCAGGGGAAAGAGATGGAGGCCTGTTCTGAAAATGAGATCTTTCTCAAATAAGACTTTTAATGGCTGTGATCATGTCTACCTGAGAGCACCCCAGTCAGGTTTGCTAGTGATTGTGTCCACTTTGTGCGGTTCAAATAAAACCTGGGACCTTCTGGATGCAGAGCAGATACTGCTGCACTGAGCTAATGTTGAGTCCCTAAGACGGACAGCATCTTGTGCGCCTCATTTTGGCAATTCCTGCAGCCAAGCTGGTGCCCAGTGTATTGCTTTCCTTTCCTTTGGACCACATGAGTGAGGCCGAGAGGAGGGTCTTGTCATCTGGGCAGCCCAGGGCCTCCATGACATGGCCTAGGCTTGACTTCCAGATAGGTCACTTTGGTGCTACTAATGCAGCAAAAACAAGGCAGGAGGCAGCAGTTACAAGTTACTGGTCTCTTCAATAGTTTTTTTTTTTAAGAGTATCAGGACAAGTGGATTTTTACCACATAATCCAGTCCCGTAAACATTCAAAATGAAATCCTACTTTTAAAAGTCACCAGAGTATGTCCCACATTCTTCCAATACTAGCTTGAGAGTGGGTCTGTCAGGCCATGCGGGCTGGTTTTGGCTTTTGAACTCAGTATCTCTGTGCCCAAATTGTTAGGATTATCACCGACTGGGCATGATGATGTTTGCAGCAGTATCCAAAGCCTGTCTCTTAACAGCAAATCTCCTCTTTTCTGAAACTGCTGGTCACAGGCAGGCTTCAGTCCTGCATTTGTTGGTGGAGAAACCTGCATTAAAAGTTGGGAGGCTGCTTCCCCAACCACTGCCAACGGTGATGGTTCTGCTGCACTTACTCAAGAGTTCATAATCCCATAAATAAACAGAAATAACAAGCTGGTGATCCAGGGTTTGACTGTGACCCTCAAGGGGACTGTAGATTAGTGTTTAACAGATCTGGCAAATATTCCAACATTGCTTCAAGCACCTGACTTCAAGTGTACACACTAATTTGAGCAAGATCAAGATAGGAGAAACAATTGAAATGGGGAGTTGGGGCCTCATTACAGGCAGCATCAATGTCCCTTTCTGCAACACAGGTCCCATTTTGATTGCATCATCACCTGCATCATCATAGCACTCACTGGGAAATCAACATTGTAATAGGATTGTATGAAGACCTTGCAAATTCTGTACTGTTAAGATAAAGTGGGACTTTGCTATCAACTGTTGCAGTGCATTCCCGCTCCTTTGGAGTCCTTTTATTCAGAACTCTGCAACTGAGACACCAGACAAGGCTTTGTTCATGTGAATAAATAGATATGAATGGTTGGTTGGTTGGTTGGGTGGGTGGGTGGGTGTGTACACACACACACACACACACAAACACACACACACACACACACAGTGGCCTACCCTCTCTTGCTGTGATCATGTCCACAGCTAACAGAGTGTTTGTTGTGGGAGAGGAAGGGAAAGGAGAATGTGAGCCGCTTTGAGACTCCTTCGGGTAGTGATAAAGCGGGATATCAAATCCAAACTCCTCCTCCTAATATGTCCACAGCCTTAGTAAGTTCTGGCAAAGGTAATACAGACCCCAACACACCAAAAAGATGTGAAATGGCAGAAGACCTTGAGCTCTTTTGGGTGCCTTTTTAGAAATGTATTTCTCTCTTCCTTAATATATCTATGTACCTCTACTTGACTAAGAAATTCCCTGAGGAAATAGAAATATTTACCTTATTTTAGGGATTGTTTCCAAATGGATGGGCACTCAACCGCCTTGGTTTACTGTTTGTGGAACTTATGACTGATGCATCTACAATGTCTGTAAATTCTACTTCCGTTTTTGTTGCTATTTTGTTTTGGTTATTGTTTCCTGGATCTATCATGGGGGGAAATTAACATTATTATTTTTTTAAGACAAAAACAAAAGTGATGAGACTGCCTTCTGGTTTCACAATTTGGAGCTTATGACCAAAGTGACTTTTATAACTTGGGGCTATTCCCAATGTGTGAGGATAAGCATTTCCTTCTGACACAGCTGCCTCCTCTTGCAGAATCCTGGAGTCCAGTCAGAATTTATTCTCTCCCTGTCGCTTGTGGAACTGGCAGAGAAACTTAGAGAGGAAACGCTTTCTCCAGAGAGTGTCCTGTATACCTATGTAAAGAAGGTGAGTGTGACAGGGTGGGTGCAACTGCTTCAGCAGGAAGCCTGCTGACATACTTCTGTTCAACCAAGTGACTTTCCAGATAATGCACCATTTTTATGTACTAATTGGTAGCTGTTGCTCATTTAGTCCCAGGGACTCTGCCAATGTAGTGTGTCTGTTATAGGGATATTTATTCCCCCCCTCACCCTTCAAACCTTTCCCAATGTCCTCATTTTACAAAGGGCGAAGGGAAAAAAAATAAAGTAACGGATAGTGCTGAAGGTTTGAAATGTATTGGAGCTCATAGGAGAACAATGCCTGTCACCTGATGCTGCAGAACATAGCTATAACTGTGCCATTAGGCAGGAGTGAGTAAGCTCTGGCTCCTGGACCAAATGCTGCCATCCCATACCACTGTCACACCCCTTAGCACTCTCCCCAGGCCTTTCACATAACAATGGCCCTGTTCCATGCTCAAATGATTTTATCTGGCTGGATTGTGTTATTGAAATTTGATAATGCCTCTTTCTTGCTTGGCTGGAGAGAGATGTGTGTGTCTTCTTGTATGCCCAAATTGTGATGCAGTGGACAAAGGTCACATACTTTGCCCCACCCATTTTTGACTTTGACCTAACCTATGTGGCTCCTGGAATGTGGCCCTCAAGCTACAGAAGTCCCCCAGCCTGCACTGGCTCAACTCTTAATGAATTTGTACCAAGTTATGGGTCATCTAAATCTCAATTAAGCTTTTACTGGGCCAAAATGACTGACATGACTTTTCAGTTTGTTAAACTTAGGCAGTCTTCTACCTTCCAAGGTTTTTGACAATGATGACATTTTGAACTCACTGCAGAAATACTTTTTTTATGTGAATGCTCTCTTTCTCCCTATTTTCCCTCCTCCTCCTCCTTGGCAAGGCTCTTGAAGTGACTCAGGAGGTGAACTGTGTGACCGATTTTATTCACGGTTGTGAGGAACAGCTCCAGGAAGTGAAGAAGCAAAAGGAGAAAGGCCTGCTGTATGGGATTCCTGTCAGCATTAAGGACCACATTGGATGCAAGGTTAATCTCCCTTTTACCCTTAAATGTGGTCACCACTTTCCTTATGATGATCTGTCTGTGCATCAGTTGTGATGCCACAATGTTGATTGGTGCAACGTAATCATTACTTCTCCTCCCTCACAGCAGCTTCAGCTAACATACAGGGCATGGCCCACTTAATTTTGGCCATTGTGGAACTCTAGAGAAGGGAGATAGCTGAAATGGAGTACAGCACAATCACATTCCAATGAAATATATATACATTTCCAAATTTGGCGTACATAATTGTGTGCGCATGTGCACATCTACAGATATGAGTACATGTTACATGGAATGCCTGGTTCCACTCACTAGGTATGCACAAATGTTAAGGTTGAAATAGCTCTTTTTAAAATGACTCCGGTGTGGGGTAGTAGTTAGCATGTCAGAGTAGGGCTGAGGCAACTCAAATTCAAATCCTTGAACACCCCTTAGGCTCACTTTGGACCAGCCTAAACTACCCCACAGGGTTGCTGGGGGGATAGATATGGGGAGGAGAGTCATTTTGTTCCATTGTGAGTCCTTTGGAGGAAAGGTGGGATATATAATAAATCTAATGAATGAAAGTTTGAGAATTGTAATTGGGTGCTAGGGTATAATATAGTCAAGAATCCATTCTAATTCTGTGTATTATTATTATTATTATTATTATTACTACTACTACTACTACTACTACATTTTATTTTATTAAAAACTTGCTCCTAGTCCACAGCAGGCCATCAGGGTGGGCCTTGGGTTAATTAAATAATATATGGTCATTGGCTATATAAATATTATGTGGCCATTGGCTAATTAAATAATATATGGCCCTTTAAACTGTGGGTAGAATATTTTGTTTGTTACTATGTTGTGTATGTTTGTTACTATGTTGTCATGTGATCCTCATATGAAGGGTGGTGTAGAAATTCAATCCATCCATCAATCCATCAATCAACAAGTCAATCAAGGTTTTCTATCAGGGCCAATCCCCATGGGATCTGGGAAAGCTTTCGTTGTTTCTGTTTTACCAACAAGGCTTAACAGTTTTGTTCTTGGGCCAAGCTACATAGCTGTAGACTTGTTTGCCCCCATCATGTTAAATCAGCTGTGTTTGGTTTTCTCCCAAAGGGCCACATCTCCACGTGTGGGTTGGTGCACTTTCTCAGCAAAGTGGAAAAGGACGACAGCGTGATAGTAAAAGTTTTGAAGAAACAGGGGGCAATACCATTTGTGAAGACCAACATTCCCCAAAGCATGCTTAAGTATTCTTTAGCGCACTCTCTTCTTTTGTAACTCCCTGTTGCTTTCTCTTTTTACAAATATACCATAGGACTAAGTAAAAGGAAATAAAAATTGTGAGCAGCTTGGCTTCCTAATGTAGCAAAAAACACAGTGAGGGACATTACAGAGATTTGGAGCTTATTTTCAGACGGAACTCACCAGAACTCAGTTCTGGCATCTTTCAGATGGGCGCCATTGCCATTCTAAGAGAACGAGGGAGCTGTTTATGGCATATTTTCTAGAAAAATAGCACTGCAATGTTTGATAGATTATGATCAATGTGGGGGAGAGTGATTTGGGAGGAATTATTCTGAAGAGATCTGAGTGATAAATAGGAAGCATCTCTTCACAATTAACATAGGGAATTTACTTCTATAATATGTCATGGCAGACGAACCCTGCCCCAATAGCGTCCACTCGCTTAACGAGTAGATAAATGTTTGCCAAGTTAGATCACCGAGCCATCTAGTTCAGTTTGATTACCCTGATTGGCAGTGGTGGGTCTTCAAGGATTCAGATGCCGGAGATAGAAAGTAGAATCTTTGATATTATTAATGAAATCTGTTCTTTATTCAGATACTTCCAATGAAATTCTGCATCTCCCCCCCCCCCCGTGAAGGGGACAGGGCTTTTGCTATGTACCTCATTGCACCCACATGTGCATCTCCAGTGGGCATAGAGCTGGGATGAAGAACCTGTGGGTCCCCAGAGGTTGCTAGGCTACAACTTCCGTCACCTCTGACTATTGACAATACTAGCTTGGCTGCTAGGAACTGGATTCCAACATGATAGGAAGAGCCATAAGTTCTCTACTCCTTCCCTAAAAGGAAGCAAATGAGGTGGTTGACTGGATTTTACCAGAATGCAGGTGACTGGTGGTATTTCCAAATGCTTCCCACACATAAAATGTTGCATAGCAGGGAGTGTGCAAGTTAGAACTCCCCCCCCCCAGGTCGAATAGTTATTTACTTTGAGGTAACCTTTTAATGAACTTTTTTTTCCAGTTGTGTGGGTTTCCCACAGGCATCTGATTGACCACTAGGACAACAGGATGCTGGAGTAGATGGGTCATTGGTCTGATCCAGAAAGCTATTATGTTCTTAGTAGTGGCATTCCCCACCCACAGTCAACTCTTCAACCTTAGGATTCTACCAACTATTTCTTCAGGATGTGTACATTAGCACTGGTTATTATTACCCATGATGCTAAATGAAACATCTAAGTTCAGAAAAAATATATATCTCGGAAGAGGGGATAAGCTATCTCCATTACATCCTTCTTGTGTATTTCTCTGCAGCATCTGAATGACCACGAGTGTGTTGAACTAGATGGGGATTCTGCAAGATGGTTCTTATTTTGTTACCTTGCGTTAGTCTTTATGGTGTCATATTCCCTGATTTCTCAATTGTCTGGTGCTATTTCCATTCTATTATTTACCTACTGGGCAATATTAAACTTAATAGTTGTGCTATTGGAAGGAATAATGTTAGCATAATGGAATCCGCCGCCCCCCCCCCCCCCGCAAATACTTTGCACAGTCCACAAATCTGCTCCAGAACCCAGAACAGATTTAGGGGAGGGGTTTGGGGAGAACATTTCATTGATCAAGCAGAACTCCTTGTGCTGATGGAACGTTTTGTTTAGCACTATGTTGGATGCAACCCATTGTCTCGTGCTTTGTTTGAGTCTAAGGCATAAAGCTCCTATAAAACATTAATGGTCGACCCACTTTCTATTTCACTCAGCTATGACTGCAGCAACTTAATCTTCGGTCAGACAATCAACCCTCTGAACCACAAGAAAAGCCCTGGTGGTTCCTCTGGAGGGGAAGGGGCACTCATTGCAGGAGGAGGGTCCCTCTTGGGCTTTGGGACAGACGTCGCTGGAAGCATTCGTCTCCCATCAAGTTTCTGTGGGATTTGTGGACTCAAACCAACTGGTAATCGACTGAGGTGGGTCCTGGAAAGTTCACTCAGTTAACTGGTCCTGGGCTGGCAGATAGTCAAACAGGTGAATGCTAATGGAATGTGTTTGTATAGCATTATTGGGAGATGCTTCATTTGAACAGAAACAACCAGTGCTTTTTGAATTTGCATATTGAATGTAGGTATTCCTGTAGTTCAGGAGTGGGGAGCTTTGAGTCTGGGGATGAAATGTGGTCCTACTCCCATTACCAGCCCTGCACTGTGTCCTCCTTAATTGCTTTTATTCCACAAAATGCAATGGCTGTTTTACAGAAACAAAGTCTCCTCCCCCCTCCCCATACATGCAGCATAATGCCTTGTGTTTGTTGAGATGGAGAGATACATGTGGGGGGTATAGAAACTTCTGCCTTTTGTGTGGCTGGACTGTGGCCTATATTACCAAAAGAAGAGTCACATCCATCAGCCCAGCCACTTTTTACTTCTAACCCTGCCAACCATGGGCCTGTGGCCCCAGGAATGTTGCTCGCAAGGGAATGTGGCCCCTGGGGCTAGAAAGGATTTAACACCCTTCCTTGACTGTGATAAATATTCCAATTTTATGCATTCAGAGATAATTGGAGCAAAATTAAGTTTATTGTCATAATTGTTACTGCTACATTTAAATGCCCTGGGCCACTTTAGGAGGAAGAGTGGGATACAAATTTATATGTTTCTATTATTTTAATTATAGTTGATACATTATACACAACAATATTATATACAATATTATATATTCTTTTTAAGTCAGTACTTTAAATTTTAGTTTATTACATAATTTCTTTGCTATACATCCATTCACATTATAGAAGTTGCACCTGGCTGTTTGAAACATGTGATTGCTCTGTTGTTAATATCATGCTACATCTAAAGTCAAACTTGATTCCATCATGGTAATATTTACCATGCCAGCAAATCGTAACTGAATGAATTGTTAACTCCAGTGTAGCTGAACTCTGGTATAATTTCTGAATGCCTGCATCTGATTTGCAACCGAAACATGGGTCATCTTCTACTGTGTTGATAGTTACAACTCTTTTTCTCTTCTTTGCATCATTCCCAGCACACTTGGTCTTGCTAGCCCTATTGCTGGCATGAAGTCGGGTAAGTAATTTTTACCCATTCAGATTAGTAAGAGAACCTGCAACTATGCTAGGAACTTACATGTTCTTTCAGTGACATTATAGTGTATTTAAATAATGTAGCCCCCTTGCTGTAAACCAGGGGTAGCCATTGTGGTCCTTCTAGATATTTCTGGACTTCAACTTCCATTATCTCACATTGACCATCTGCATGTTGACCATGTTGAATGGGGCTGATGGGATCTGTATCCAGCATCATCTGGTCACCATGTTGATTATCCCTACCAACCCAATCATTAGTATAGTAGCTCTGAACTTAACTGCGTAAAGTTTGAACTTTTGGTAATAAGAGCAGGGATCACAGCTGTATCCTATTCAGACTGAAATCCATTGTGTGCCAGTGGAGTTGTGTATCTGACTTTCTGAAAGTGAACTTGAGAACTTTAAGAACATTTTTTTCTGGGTCACACTACTTGTCCATTTAGCCCAGTATTGTCTAAATCCCCTGGTATGTGACTATTTTAACTTGAGGTGCCTGTGTTTGAACCTGGGACCTTATGTGTGTAAAGCATGTGTTCTACTACTGACCTGTGTGGTTCCTCCCCTTTTCTTGGCTGTTGGAATGTAGACTAGGGCATAAAAGTCCACAAGCTTTCTCCCCTCCACCTCCCATGTCTCCGTTTTATTTGCAGTTACAGCAACAATTGGCCCAATGGCAAGGGATGTGGACAGCCTGGCTCTGTGCATGAAGGCGCTCCTGTGTGATGAGTTATTTTCCCTTGATCCTTCAATACCACCTATGCCATTCAGAGAAGAGGTAAGTAGTGTCAGTGAGGAGGGAGAAGCTGATAAATTCAGCACCATGGATAGCACAACGCTTGGCCAACAATGAATGATGCTCTCCATGAGACCCTTTCAAATAATTTCTACAACAATCGTAATACTGAGAATGTATAATCTGATGCAGTTCTGCATCTGTCAATATTTTGGCCATTTAATTGAATCCTGGTGCATCAATTTCATCATATCAGTTCAAACTCAGCCCGTTAACTGCTCCATAGACCCAGTGTCCCATAGCTTATTCAGTAACACTTATCATTTTGATAAACTTCAGATACTTTGCAATATTATTCTTGTGGCACTTGAAAGATTCGGAAGAAAAATTTCTGCATCAATTGACCCATTAGCTAAGCTTTCATTGGAGGAATATGTAGCAAAACTTCTTACTTGGGATAAGTCATCCCCAGCCTCATTTCTTGCACTCTTGCCATGTAAAGAACCAAGGCTATCCATAGAAGACAAATTAATTTCATCCTGCCACAATAGCTTTGCAGTTACCTTTGCTTCCCTATCTCCAGCTGCTCCAGTTGCTGATTCACAATAGTCCAGCATAGATTTCTGGGCTAAATTTGGTAATAGAATTCCGAATGATTTATCTGAAGCACTGCTGGTCTGTGCTTGTGTGGTAACCATATTAAAACTGTTAAAAGTGCAGGGTCTCCTTGGGTGGAGATTAGCTTTCGAACATTCTTTATCAGCTGGATGCTAAACTCTGAATCAAAACAGCTGTTCTCCCAGCGCTTGTCCTCTAATTAAAATATATGGCTTTTAAGTCCCCATAAGAGTAAAACAGATAAAATGGATATGCTCCTTGCTTGTATGTGGCAATTAACATCAACAGTTGACCCAACTGGCTTTAAAACTATTCAAAATAAAAATAAATTTAAACAGGCCATGGAGCTCAAGGACACAAGCAGCCTTACTCGTAGCAATCTTTACCTGGAAATCTACAAAACCTTCAAGGCATTCTATATTCTGTCACCTTCCAAATCTTTTGATCAGTGTTGAAGAAACAGTCCCACTGCAAGGATCCATGATGCGGTTTATAAAAGTGGTTGGAAGCTATTTCTATGCTTCAATGGCCATCTGTAAATAGAAGTTCCTATTTTCTTCATCTTCTTCCAGATATACAGCAGTTCAAAGCCCCTACGGATTGGATACTATGAAGACGATGGCTATATCCAGCCATCTCCCAGCATGAGGAGGGCTGTTCGGGAAACCAAAAACCTTCTTCAACTCAGAGGGCATACAGTATGTCTGTTTCTTAATTTCTTCACCCAAATTCCATTCTAGGATTTTGTTTGTATCCCTGACACTTTGCCCCAGCTACTATGGTCATATGATGAACACTGTCAGATGTACATTGCTTTCAGTTTTTGTTATTGGGTGGGGGAATGAAGCCCAGTTCACACCATGCCTTGTCCATCCAGATATTCTCCTTGCCTTTCCTTGCTATATATTCATGAAAACAAGTACAGTATGTGAACTGGGCAATTGTAAATATATTAGATTTCTTATGTATGCATTTGTATAACAGAAGAACTGTAAAAATATGCCATTAAAATATGCCATTTCTCTACAGTTAGGAATTCTGTGCAGGAAAAATGCTTGTATACTGTCATGCTCGAAGAACATGAATATCTTTCACCACATGTGCACACTTGGTTCTAACACATATTTAGTTGTTCACATGGATACGCAGTTTTATACACAGAGAGTGTGGAAACCTCCTATATGGGAAATTTATTACACATGCAGTGGCCTTAATATCAACCTACCAGGAATTTTGGAAACCAATCCACACAACTCAACAAACTTCTGCAAGTGCTAGAGAGTACACTCCGTAAGAAACTGCAGCTAATCCTGGTCCTCAGAATGTATCTGAGTGGCATTTTGTTTAAACACTTGTTTGTGGTGGTCAAAATTTATCTGGGGCATACATGAAGAACATAATAGGCCCAGGGCTTATAATTTCTGGGGCAAATTAGCTGCAAAATGGGGAGAGAGCATAGAAAATTCCCATTCCTGTTGCACTTCCCCCAACCAACCCTTTACTAGAACTTTCCCTCAACACTAGAACATTTCCCTCAACACTTTCAGAGAGCTCTCTGAATCTATTAAAGAGTGGGGTGGATTACATAATCCTTATGTGCAGCTCATATAATTTTGCCTGCTGTCAAATAAAAGCTGTTATCTTTTCCTCACAGCTCATCCCCTTTGTTCCTCCTCGGCTTAATTATGTGGTTGATGAGCTCTACACCAAAGGCCTATTTTCCGATGGATGTGCAAATTTGCTGGACAAGTTGTAAGTAGATGTTCTGGTATGTGAACATGGCTGTTGCTTGATAACATTGCTATTATAGCCATGCATTGGAAAAACGCGATGCTCAGGATAGCTTTTGTGATGATAATCAGCACATTAATAAACAACAGATTTTCATCAGAGTATGTTTAATACTAGGGAAAACTCAGGGATAGGAAAACTTCATTTTGTTAAAAGTCTTAGATAATGAGGAATACGATGCAAAACACATAGCCAAATGGAGTCAAGAGGATAAACTAACTTTGGCTTCACAAACTTTGCAATATAAGAAGTTAGGCGGCCATGAGCTATAACACTGAATGAGGCTATTGGTCAGTGCTACTGGCAAAGACTACCCAAGGTAACAGAGGTCTTTTCACAGGCTTGCTACCTGAGCACTTTTTCAATGTAGATATCAGGGCTGAACTTTTGTTTTGTTGTGTGCAAAGCAGGTGGTTAATTGCTGAGCTATGAAACTATCTGTAAGCTAGGAAATAAGGAAGGCATCATTCCAAGTTTATTCTCACTTGGAATTCTCAGGAACCTAAATTCTTTCCCAGGTTAAGCAATGTAATTTCAGATATAAAAACTGAAAAACTTGATTTTCTTTTCCTTTCATCTTCCAGCAAAGGAGACATTGTGGACCCAAATTTGAAATCCCAGATTAATTGTTACCGTCTTCCCATTCTAGTGAAGAGAATTTTTGCATTCCTCTTGAAACCAATAGTAAGTATTTGGCTCCTTTGTTTCACTGCAATTGCACATGCTATAAGATGCTGACAAGCATAGGGTAGGAAGGCTGGATAGAGTAAGGGTAGTACATGTCAAAGAGATGGTGAAGCGACTGCTCTGTACAGTGATACCTCTAGTTATGAACTTAATTCATTCTGGAGGTATGTTCTTAACCTGAAACTGTTCTAAACTAGAGGCGTGCTTTCGCTAATGGGGCCTCTTGCTGCCACTGCGCCGTCGTCACAAGATTTCCGGGGCAAAGTTCTCAACTCAAGGTAACTCTTCCAGATTAGCGGAGTTTGTAACCTGAAGCGTTTGTAAACTGAGGCGTTTGTAACTCGAGGTACCACTGTATTCTACACCAATGATGTGATTGTTGGGGATTCACAATGAAACTAAGCTTGTATTTCTCTCCAGTACCCTCGGATTGCCAGAGATCTCAATGCACTATGTGGAGTTGGGTAAGAAACATCTGGTTTAAAGATTATCATTGGTGACATTAGCCTTGGGGGGGCACATGTAACTGTCGGTATTTTTCTTGCCATTTCCTTCCTCTTCCTCTTCCAACACCCTCTTCTATCCTGCTTCCTCTTTGCCCAGCAGACTGCCAGGGAAGAGACAGATTTGCTCTTCTCAGAGGACGGAACTGATCACTTGCAGACAGTATTTGTGATTAGGCTGAGGTTCAAATAAAATTATGCCAAGGATCATGTGCAGCCCTATGGCCACAGGTTGTCCACTTCTCCTGTAAAACGTAAAGTTTCAACACCTTCCAGCAGCAATGGGGATGCTTGGCCCCTCCAGATGTAGCTGGACTGCAACTCTTGTTATTCCTGACCATTGGACATGCTGGTTGGGTCTGATGGAAGCTGGGATCTAATGACATCTGGTGGGCTGCAGGTTCCCTATCGCTGTCTTTCAGGAAGTACAGATGGAAGGGAGAGTGTCGTACCCAGCAAATGGACTCTATGTTGGCAACTTTGCTCTAGTCACATAGGAATGCTGTCTATAAGGAAATCTGGATGCTTTTGTTCAGTCGTTCAGTCGTGTCCGACTCTTCGTGACCCCATGGACCAGAGCACGCCAGGCACGCCTATCCTTCACTGCCTCTCGCAGTTTGGCCAAACTCATGTTAGTAGCTTCGAGAACACTGTCCAACCATCTCATCCTCTGTCGTCCCCTTCTCCTTGTGCCCTCCATCTTTCCCAACATCAGGGTCTTTTCTAGGGAGTCTTCTCTTCTCATGAGGTGGCCAAAGTACTGGAGCCTCAACTTCAGGATCTGTCCTTCTAGTGAGCACTCAGGGCTGATTTCTTTGAGAATGGATAGGTTTGATCTTCTTGCAGTCCATGGGACTCTCAAGAGTCTCCTCCAGCACCATAATTCAAAAGCATCAATTCTTCGGCGATCAGCCTTCTTGATGGTCCAGCTCTCACTTCCGTACATTACTACTGGGAAAACCATAGCTTTAACTATACGGACCTTTGTCGGCAAGGTGATGTCTTTGCTTTTTAAGATGCTGTCTAGGTTTGTCATTGCTTTTCTCCCAAGAAGCAGGCATCTTCTAATTTCGTGACTGCTGTCACCATCTGCAGTGATCATGGAACCCAAGAAAGTGAAATCTCTCACTGCCTCCATTTCTTCCCCTTCTATTTGCCAGGAGGTGATGGGACCAGTGGCCATGATCTTAGTTTTTTTGATGTTGAGCTTCAGACCATATTTTGCGCTCTCCTCTTTTAGGTCCCATTTATCTTTGTAGTTTGGCAGGCAACTTTAAGGTTAATGCAATGGGTATATAGCTTCGGTGCTATTTTGCTATGCCTTTCATATGACAGCAAGCATCTTTGGGAGGCTGCAAAGTGTTGCAGAGGTCATCAGGCACAACCCAGGAGAGTCTGGTTCCTCATCCCTTCCAGTCCCACAGAGTGATTGACTCGGTCCTCTTATAATCTTTATGAAGAGCTTGATTGTGAATTACCACATAGCCAACGGACATTAACCAGCACAGGGTGGGCGGCATCCCTTTTTTGTACACTGTTGCAGAGCCATGGTGAAACCATCCCATTTCCCCCCACTCATGCCAACATACTTTAAGCAGCACTCTTGAGTACTTCTCTTTCTGCTAGGCAGTCATCTCTTCGTTATTTCCAATGTTGCAGGTCAGCAAAAAACCTATGGAACCACAATGTGGCAGCAGCGGTGAGTTTATGTTTACCATTAAGGCTTCATACAATAACTAGATTGCCATCTAATCTTGTCCAGTTCAACAAATGTTTTTTTTTTTTTTTTTTACACAGAATGGATTTCCATATAAGAATGTTACTATACAAAACAGCTCTATGAGTTGCTTCACCTGAGATCTTTTGTATTTGGCTGTTAACAGAAACACCACATTTTAAACTCAGATATGAAGGGCAGGGGGGTCTGTTTTCTATTTCACTTCTAAAATGCATTAAGAGACCCTTCATACTTGATGGGTAGTGTGTGTGTGTTTTCTACTGGGGTATTGTTTGTAGGCTGTGGCAGACTCTGCTATTTTAGAAGAGACCTTGTTCCATTATCAGCTACAATGCTTATATCCCAGCTGGATCACTGAGGTCATCTGTAGAAGCACCATCTCTTGCCCCCCAGATTGGTGAGACTCATTTGACAAGAAACTGAGCCTTCAGAGTTGTTTGCCTACTCTAGTGGCAATGCTCCTCCAGTAGAGAGGTGACTTCTGTATTGACTTTCAAGGGTTTGCTAAAGTTGTTTCTTTGCTGCCAGACTTAAGCAGATGCTTCAGATAATAATATAATTCTGTTAAAGGCATCACTTTTAATTTTTGGATTGTTCTTATGGTATTTTAATTGCTGTAAACCACTTTGGTATTTTTTGTGTGGGTATTAATATTTTTATAAATAATAAATAAAACAAAGGTGGCAATCTAGTCATTCCAATAACAAAGTTTCTTTGTGTTCACAATTTCTCTTGCTTCCAGCTTTACCAACATTCTCTTTACAGAGGTATCGTGAAGAATTTCTCGCCGAATGGAGGAAACTGAAACTGGATGTCATCCTCTGCCCTGCTTTGGGTCCAGCGTTTAATGAAGGCTATCCCGGGAAACTATTTGGTATTATCTGTGTCCCAGCAATGTCTACTGTGTGTGACATGTGACCTCCCCGCCTTTCCATAGCAGTAACACAAATTCTCGTCTGTTTCTCAACTCCCTTTGTATCTTCCTACATGCCAAAAACGTGCTTAGCTCAAGATGACCAAGGGGTCAAAATGTACAAATGTGGGGCCGTTTGGTGAAGGCTACAAGTGCAAATAATAAATAGATACACACGTCAAATAAGAGAATTAACTGGAAGCATATCGTGAAGTTGAGCAGTTCACTCATGGACCTGTGAGCAGTTTGGCTCATGCTGATTGGGACTGATGGGAGTTGTAGTCCAACAACATCAGGAGGGCACCATGTTGCCTTGTTTTGCCTCTGGTTTAGGCTTAATTTAAATGGGGGAAAATCCCAGTTAGCTATGGTTTCCCTCCAGAGTAGTTCTAAACAGCAGCAAAAGTCTTGCTTAAATAATAATAATAATAATAAAAACCCAGATCATGTTATTTATAGCTTTTCTGTACTTTCAGCTGCTACATCCTACACCAATTTATACAACCTCCTGAACTTTCCTGCTGGAGTTGTGCCAGTCACCACTGTTTCCCAAGCTGATGAAGAAGAGCTCAAACACTACAGAGGGCATTATGGTGACCCTTGGGACAAGCGCATGAAAGAGGTCGGTGCACATTTACCAGAAAAAACCCACCTGCCTTTTCCCAGTCCTCATGCTACCTAACTATACCTTGAAGCTTTCTAATGCTGCTGTGTTGTCCTGTCTTTTTGCCCCTCCTTTTTCAGGCCGTCAGCGATGCTGTTGGGCTCCCTGTGGCTGTCCAGTGTGTGGCTGTGTCTTGGCAAGAAGAGCTGTGTCTTCGGTTCATGAAGGAGGTGGAGACTCTTGTTCGTGAGAGGAGAACTCCAAAATAATTATAGCATCAATACTAATGGAACAATGCAACCTACCACAGTGAGGGTTAGAACATCTCCATGTTCACTTCTGGAATATTTTAAAATGCAGGTTAAGGCATGGTTATTTGTTAAATCCAACATGCTACTCAGCAGGAGGCTATTTATGACCATGGCCTAGTTCTCACAAACAGCAGAAGTCGTCCTTGCACTGTACTACTTCAAATTGTACATGATCAAATGTTTCTATATTCAGAATATATTCTCATGTATAGGATACAGCAACCTCATACTCGGCATTATTCAGGAATTATAAGCAACCAAAAAAATCAGTTAAGCTTTGATAGGTTGAGTCCACCATCTTGATTAAAAATGGCCTATAATTGAAATGAAGCATAAGCAAAAATCTGTTACTGATTTCAGGAACGATTATGCACAATTTGGTTATGATATATCTTAAGTGTTGTCCAAATGCATAGTGAACAAACAACTTCTCGAGATATAGACTAGCATATCAAGGGCCAGGCCCCCACAGAGCAAATGAGAACTTTTGTTCCTGAGATTAACGGCAGCAAGAAAGATTATTTTTGAGGAATGTGCAGGGGAAGAAAAGGTTCTCCTCCTTCACTTGATGCCCAATAGTAAGTGGCTTCCCACTGTGTCTGCTTTCAATTAAGGAAAAAAGCTAGTGTTACATCTTGTTTAGCCCTTGTGTTGTGATTAAAATGCGTTTTGTATTCTTTAAACATGGTTCTAGTAAGACGGCCACCCTAATAAAGCTGCAGCAGCACCAGGGGCAACGTGTGTATTGGGCAACCTAGTAAGGCAATGCTTGTGAGAGGCATCTATGCTTCTTTATAGCCATTCTTTATTACAATGATATAAAACAAACCTCTTAATTCTACCCTATCCTTTCATCTTAAAGTTAAGTGTATTTATTACTCAGATAGACTGAAAATTAGTAGCTCCCTTGATATCAAGGCCAAATATCCTTAGCAACTGCTTAGTGACCACATATCAGAATAGACACATTTGTGTGGATGGTGTTTGCTTTTGGAAGCCAAGAATAAAGATTCAGGGTGGGGCTTGTAGATGTGAGGTGTGAAGATCAACCTGGAATTGCGGTGCAAGCAATCTGGACTTGGCTACTTACTCTGGGCCTACTGGCTTCTTCCATTGATGTGAAGAGGACAACATTGGGGGCAAACCTGGATTTTGGCAGTGGATTCTGGAAATGGATAATGTTGTATCCTAATCTATACGAAAGCAGTTCTTTGTTCCAGTTTGGAAAAGGCTACACAGTGAAGCACCAAAGACCCAACACCTGCCTGCAGGCACCTCCATCTCCCACACCTCACCTTCTTCCTATTTTTGCTTGACACAATGATCTGCCTATCCTTGGTATGTGTGTGGATTAGGGTTAGTCTGCTTAGGTAGCATAACTCCTTCTATCCAATTTCTATTTGCATTTTTCCCAGGGCAACATTCCATAAGGGAGAGAATGCCGCTCACATGAGTGGCGTTGCCTCCGCCCACCAAAGGCCCTCCCAAGCTGGTGCCTCTGTACCTAATGGTTCCCCTCCAAAATATTTCTTCGCACGCCACTGCACATGGTCTATTTTCCATTCCGTTTCTAAAATGAACTAAGGGACTCTTACTTTTCTACTGGGATATTGCTTCGAGACTGTGCACTCTTCAGAATCAGCCACAAGGTGGCAATATAATCATCCTTAAAAAAACAACAACAAAGTTTATGGGTGTCTAGAATCTCTCTCTTACTTGCAGCTTCACCAAAATTTTCTTCAGAGACTTACTGTGCAGAATTCTTTGCTGAATGGAGGAAACTGAAACTGGGTGTCATCTTCTGCCCTGCTTTGGACCCATCTTTTAATGAAGGCTATCCTGGGAAATTGTTTGTCTGTGTGATGCCCACTGTGTGGGATGTGTGGTTTCCTACCCATTCAATAGCAGTGGCCAGCATTCCTCTCTGTCTCCCATGACACTTCGTAACTTTCCGCATGCAAAGCAATGGGCTTAGTTTGAGATGGCCAAGGTGTAGAAGAGGACAGATGTGGGAGTGTTTGCTGAAGGGTGGGCCACAAGTACAATGAAGAAAATTGATAAATGCATCAAGTATAAGAGAATTAACTGGAGGTGTATTCACATAGGGACCTGTGGGCAGTTGGGTGCTATTTACCTTTTTAAAAGGTAGTTGCTACTAGTATCTTTCTTTCTTTCTTTCTTTCTTTCTTTCTTTCTTTCTTTCTTTCTTTCTTTCTTTCTTTCTCTGTTGTTTCTATTGCAGGTGGCATCAGTTAGTGAAACAAGAAGGTAATTTAATTTAACCCCCCTCACTGAAAGGGCCAAAGATTGGGGAGCTGCCGAAAACACCCTAAACTGTAATCATATGACTGCCAGATGATGCTGGACCCCCACCGGCCCAAGCCACCTTGGCCAGTGATCAAGGTGTGGGGATGTTAAGGACTGTAGGAAAGGATATATTTAATAAGTATTATCCTTCCTTCCTTCACTCATGCTAGTAAGTGATGTAGCAGAGCAGATGCCTCTCAATATAGCTGGAAGCTAGTTTGCAGATTTGTTTGAATCTCTTAGTTAAGATTATTTTCTGATGTCCCCTTTTATCCCTCCTAAAAGAATAAAGACACAAGAGTCTTTCTGAGTAAAGTAACAAAAAGTTTACTCGCATTTCAGTTCACAATTTGATCCCTGAAAGGCAGACTTACACAGAGACTGAACTCACGTGCTGCTGGCTGAGAGCCAGCAGACAGCAAAATTACATTAAGACAACAAAATGGCTGCAGGAGAGCAGCATGGCTGCAAAAAAAAAAAAAGAACAAGACAACACTGGAGCAAGACAACTTCAAGACTGAGAAAATGGCTGCATGACTCGGCTCTTTTTATGGAGTCAGCCAGAGCCACACTCATCTCCCAGATCACATGCAGGGGGAGGAAGCTCCAGACCAGTGGAACAGGAAGTTACACTGACTGGATGTCCCCCTGCCTGTGTCCACTCTAGGGAAATAAGGAAAGTTGCATTTAACTGTACCAATGGATTGCATTCCACACAAGGATGATGGGTGTTGTGGTCCAGTAGCATCTGGAGGGCCAAAGGTCAGCCATTCCTGCTGTCTGTGGCTGGTCAAATCTTTATCCTTGGCTGCATTTGTATCTGGGAAAAAGGAGATGCAATTTTTAGAGCAAAGTATGGATGTACATAGGTCAAAGTCTTCCATTGCCTTCTCCTATAGTAGGAGCAGTCAGTATGGTGTCCTCCTGGTGTTGTTTAGTTTCAACTCTCAAAATATACTGTTTAACCTTGCTATACTGTAACAGTTCTTAGAGGAGTAACTACAGAAGCTGTGATAACCATAGAAGCAAAAACAACAAGGATTTTAAGCCTTTAAGGAGGCACAAAAATCTTTGATGCAGAATACTGGAAGTGAAAAGAATATAAAGCCAATCTGGATGTTGCCAATTTTTGTCAACACTGATCTTAATCATAGAATTTTGCTGGATGACCACAGTCAGAGGAGCTCTTAACATATCTTTAAACCAGTTAATCTTTGGGGGAAAGGCATTAACTTCTGTATTTCATGGCTATGGAAAATTGTTTTTTCTTAGTTATGTGCAAAATGCTATAAAATAAAAAGCCATCATGAGCACCAGCAAAACATTCCTTGTATTCAGGACTTTCAACCCAAGATACCAAACTGTCTTCCTTCACCAGTCTGCAGTAAGATTATTAAACTATTTCAGTTATGTTTAAATAGGCTTGTTAAAAGAAACTCTTTAGAAATCCATTAAATCTTATCTCTGGATCAGCAAAATGTTTTCCTTTCCTGCATTTAAAAGTTATATACCAAAGAGCAAAATATGTGGTAGGGAGAGTCTTGCCAAGGCAGGAGGGAAGTACAAAGAAGTCTCTTATCTCACTAGGTAGTAGGTACAATGCCTGACCAACTTATTCCACTAAATTGGATATGCGATTTTTAAAAAATAAAAAAATAAAATGTTGTTCCCAAGTACAGTGAAATTCCTCTTCTGGAAGTCTCTTGGAAAGATTAGACGGCCTATTTTGAATAAATATGTGAAATTCAGCTTTACTAATCTTTCCACATCCCTTCTCACCACAGGCTCACATTCCACATGTCACTGTGATACAGGGTTTTCTCCATCTCTGACTTCATCACCAGGCTGGTCCATGCACACCAAGAACAGGGTGGGAGGGTGGGTGATTGAACGGCAAGAGGCTCCATGCGGGCAAGAGGCTGGGCACTGGGCATTGCTCCCTTTTAAAGGGGAGAGGTGGTCCTGCTCCTTGCCCAGGCCCCCTCCCCCCTGCTCACCTGATTGGCTGTCTGAGAAGCTGGTTTTTGCAGCGGGAAATGCACAGCCAGATTGGGAGGTCTTGCACACACACACACAAACAGTCGTGCAATATGATCCCTCATTCCCCTGACTCCTGGGCCACTGCACGCTGCTCCAGACAGCAAATGGTGGCCCCCACAAAGACACAGTAAGCCTATGTTGTAAGTAAAGCATTTTAAACTTACTTAGCATTATGTGCTCTGTTCATTGCAAGAGGGACAGAAAGAGGGGAGAGTTGCTACAGACTAAATGATATATGAAAAGCCTATATTCCCAAATTATATGACTGCTTGAGTTTTGTGAGTTTGAACTCTGCTATTGGGGGCTCTCTCCTGCTGTAGAGTGAGTTTAGCCCTACATTTTGAATTCAGGCAGCCAAGGGATCATTTTGTTATTTACCCCACACATATGGGTCACAGGGATTCATAACCCCCCCAATATGGAGATTCTGGTAACAGTTTGCCATACCTCAATTTAGGCCCCACCTGCACCCTACATTTAAAGCAGCATGAACAACCCCTTCCCCCAAGGATCTCTGGGAACTGCAACTTGTGAAGGGTGCTGAGAGACCCCATTCCCCACACCAAACTACATTTCCCAGGATTTCAGGATTATTTAAACCTTTCTGAGAATTGTAGCTCTAGTTCAGTAAATCTAGATTAGATTAATGCAATGTTAGATGGGGCTGCCTCTGAAGACAGTTCAGAAACTTCAGCTGGTGCAGAATTCAGTGGCCAAGTTGCTCACTGGGATAAGATGGTTTGAGCATATTGCACCAATCCTGGCCCAGCTGCATTGGATGCCAATTAGTTTCTAGGCCAATTCAAAGTAGTGGTTTTTAAGCCACCCTGTGATCATAATCTGAGGCCCTTTCTCGTGTTTCTCTTCGCAGGATGCCTGGACAGCGGCAACACGAGTGTGGGCCTTTTCTGTGGTGGCTCCCTGCTTGTGGAATGCTCTCCCCAGGGAGGCTTGCCTGGTGCCTTTGTTGCATATTTTTAGGTGCCAGGCAAAAACAGTCTTCTTCTCCCAGGCATTGGCTAATTAAACAATCTATGGCCTCTTAAACTGTGTGTGGGGGTTATTGTTTTTGTTTATTATTATTATTAGTATGTATTTTTATATTGTAAACCACTCTGTGATCTTCAGAAGTAAGTAAGTAAGTAAGTAAGTAAGTAAGTAAGTAAGTAAGTAAGTAAGTAAACCCAGCCATCCACACCCCAGATGTGCCTCTTAGCTTATCTAGAGTCCATTTGTGACAGTTCCTAAAACTGCAGCCAGCACCTCAGCTATCATTTGGCACATATAGATTTTCATCACATGTTGCCCTGGAAGTTAATTTTACTTGCTCACCATCTTATTTGATGAGTTGGGCTTGATGTCCTCTACTGCCCTGCAATTGTCTCCCTCATGCTCACACACCCCTGGGAAGATGATAAGGATTTTTTTTATAAACAAACCAACAAACAAACAAACCCTGGAATACCCTAGAATACAGAAAGAAACAGGTGGGTCTTGTACTGCTAAGATTAAGAGCTCAGAAGAATGTTGGAATGTTTGGGAGGATTCACTGACGAATGGCAAATGACGTGCAGTCTCTGTCAATCACTGCCTGGCTATGCTAGTGAGACACTTTCCTAAACTTTCTTCAGTCCTGGATGCACAAGCTTCTGTTTCCCAGTGGCTTGGAACGGATAGCTCCTGGGTGGGATTAAAATTCACCACCTGCTCCCCTTCCTCGCTGTCTTTGCTATTAGGAACTCACAGCTCTAGCAGCTCCCCCTGGTTGAGAGCTGTGAGCAGATTTCCCACTATGGCTCTAGACAAAGTGAAATCTCTCTTGCCTGAGGAAAGGATGGATGTCTGCATTGTGTCAGCTGTGCTTTGTGGTTCAGCCACTGCAATCTTGTTGGTAAAATGGGTGAATCAGAGGCGGGTGCAGAAGAAACTTGAAGAGGCCAAGAGCATGCGAGAGCTTGGCTTTCAACGGATGGAGAAAGCAGCAAGACAGTTTAAACAACAGGTGAATATATTTTAGAGGTTTCATATCACTTGGATATCAATTGGATAAAGGTTATTTTTTTTTCTTTGTATCAAAATTTCAGTGGGTCTCTTCTGGTACACTTTGCAGAGATGCTGCTGATTACTGAGGTTTGCAAAAGTGCTAACAGCATGAAAGATGGCAAATATTTCTAGGTAGTCTTACAGTGATGACAATATACTTTCCCAATATGTATATGTTGAATTTAACATAACTGCTCTTCCCCTGAAACCTCTGCTTTCCTATAAATCTAGTAGGATTGTGCAATCCATGCTTTCTCTGTTTCCTTCAGCTAAATTATTATGGGAGGCTCCCCCTGATTTATGCACCCTATCTAACTTTAGGAACTTGTTGGAATTGAGGCATACCTTGTGTCATGGAAAAGAGGGTATAAAGTTGCTTTCCTTTTTTCCCTCCTGCTGCATTTCAACTGGCAGCCTGAATGCAGCTGTCCCTGGCTACGTTATTAGCAGACTGTTAACAAATCATCTGTCATTAAAGAAAAGATACTTGAGCCTAAGGATTGCTTGGCAATTGCTGGTGCCTGTCAAAGCCCATGCTGCACTTTCATGCTAGGGGCTGGTATGTCTCTGGATAGAAGGAGCAACTCCTTCCCACTTGCCTCTCATTTTGCACAGGGGTTGGTGAAGAGAGTAATGTTCCCAGAGAGAACGTTGGCCATATCTATACATGTAGTGGTTAAGAGCGGTAGACTCGTTATCTGGGGAATGGGGTTCGCGTCTCCACTCCTCCACATGCAGCTGCTGGGTGACCTTGGGCTAGTCACACTTCTCTGAAGTCTCTCAGCCCCACTCACCTCACAGAGTGTTTGTTGTGGGGGAGGAAGGGAATGGAGAATGTTAGCCGCTTTGAGACTCCTTCGGGTAGTGAAAAGCGGGATATCAAATCCAAACTCTTCTTCTTCTTCATCTTCACAATGGTTCCTTACCTGTTCATTTTCACATTGAATGGGATCTTTCATGCGATGTAAAAGCTATGCATGGAAATCTAGTGGAATCTACTGGAGGTCTTCTTGCAACCTCATTAACTCAGAAAATGGTGGGAGTTGCATTGACAAAATTTGGGGCAGTATACCAGCTTACAGTTATTTCCCGTCATTTCTAATTTAGTGTGCCATGGTGGTATATTGAACAAAAAGCCACAGTTTCATAACACAACAAGGCATCGCAGTGTAAAATGAATGCTATAAATTGCATTACAACCAGTAAATCTAATGCAATAATCCTCATATCCGACTGCAGACCTACAATGTCCATTGTTAGCTTTAACTCTTCCTACTTGTGCTTTGTGGGAATACAGCCCAGAACTCTCTTTGGATGCAGAGGGAACCAACCCATCACCATATATTTACCTCTTTGGAGAAACTGTTCCAACCTACAGGCTCTGCTTGTGATACAGAACTGTTTCAGAACTCCTGGTGACCACAGTGCAGAGAGGAAGTGTGTAATTGGTTGAAATCAATATTTTTAAGTTGATATTTCAAATTCAAAATTTTCTTGTTCAGTTGTATCATCTTTTTAAGGATATCTTAGCTGTCGGATATGGTCACATATAAAATATTTCTGTGACTTGCCATGCAAAGCAGGGTGGAGATCAAGTTAGCTGCTAAAGCCTGGGGTCAGTACCCATTCCTGGTCATCAGTGAGCTGTTATTTCGCTACTAATTAGATATATAGTCATTGAGCACCCATGTGATGCTGCTGCTGACTGGCCAATCTGTAGCCTGCTTTGCATGTCTGAAAGTGCAATGTGTCCACAATGCTGTGTACTAATGTTGGTCTAGCAAGCGAGTGCACATGACATAGCAGTTTGCCAGCAATGTGTTTGCTCTCTGCTGCAGAACCCAGGAGTGAAAGCTGCTCCAATCCTAGCTCTTCCCCTTGTGGAACTGTCTGCAAAGTTGAAAGATGGCTCATTGTCTCCAGAAAGTGTTCTCTACACCTACATGGAAAAGGTAAGACTGCCTGGGAGTAATCACAACTGTCCATGGAGGCACAGGTCAATTCTCTGTCCAGGCAGCTGTTTACCAGCTCCATCTGGTACGCAGGCTGAGACTCTACCTGCCTGCAGACTGTCTCGCCAGAGTGGTGCATGTCCTGGTTATCTCCTGCTTGGACTATTGCAATACACTCTACATGGGGCTACCTTTAAAGGTGACTTGGAAACTACAACTAATACAGAAGACTGGTGACTGGGAGTGGCCACTGAGATCATATAACACTGGTCCTGAAAGACCTACATCGGCTCCCAGTTCGTTTCTGAGCACAATTCAAAGTGTTGGTGCTGATCTTTAAAGCCCTATACGGCCTCAGACCAGTATACCTGAAGGAGCATCTCCATCCCAATCATTCTGCCTGGACACTGAGGTCCAGCTCCGAGGGCCTTCTGGCGGTTCCCTCACTGTGAGAAGTGAAGTTACAGGGAACGAGGCAGAAGGCCTTCTTGTTGGTGGCACCCACCCTGTGGAACACCCTCCCATCAGATGTCAAGGAAATAAACAACTATCTGACTTTTAGAAGACATCTGAAGGCAGCCTTGTTTAGGGAAGTTTTTAAGGACTGATGTTTTCATTATATTTTTAGATATGCTATAAGCCCAGAGTGGCTGGGGAAACCCAGCCAGATGGACAGGGTATAAATATAACAACAACAACAACAACAACAACAACAACAACAACAACAACAATTACTTAAGGAGTGAGGCAGGATACACAATATACAAACTCAAAAGTGACACAGTACAAATGAGTTGTGTCTCTCAGCATAATGGCTCTTGTGCTCATTTTAAGGCACTGATGTGCAATATGCTAGCTGAAATACAGCTGTTCTTCAAAATGTGCACAGTTTTGTGGTGCAATTCTCCAGCCAAATAATATGTCCCAAAATGCACATGGTGGGGTAATTTGTGGGGAGAAAGTGCATATATTAGTGGGGAGAGAAAACACAAATACCGGTACATTATAGCAGGAGGAAATGGCTCTGCAAATATGTGCCTATTAGGCAAAACTGCATACAGATATATGAATATTAGGAAAAAATCACACTGAGGGGGGTGGGTGTTGTTTTTTTAATTGCAAAGTGATGTGAACTTCAGATTGGAAAAATGAGCTAGTGAGAGAAACTAAAATTGACAAATTCACCCATCCCTACTTACACATTACTGGTCTAATACGTTTGAATTAAGGTGATTTAGCTCACAGAATAATTTTGAATTTTAATTAAAAAAAAATTAAAAGTCTCCACCATTTTTCCTCTTTAGACCAAACAAACAAGACACTATTCCCTTATCCCAAAGTTCTTATATCCTCTGCATGCACACACACACGCACACGCACACTAAGCCAAGCTAATTCACATCCAGCTCCAATAAAAGTCAAATTTTGTGACCTGCACTATTTGTGCTAACAGCAGATCTAGGCCTGTCACAGTTACAGGTTCAATGGGAGAGTTTACTACCTTCCTCCCCACCCCCACCCTGCATCTAGGGCATGTATTGGACTCAGGCCTTTCATATACCATATGATCTGCATAGTTATTTTCAGCCGTGATAGGTTTATTATGGTCCCTAGCAGCTAAGCTACAAGGGATTTCCATTTTTGGAGCGACTTGGATTTCAGGCTTCTAGGGAGGAGAGCAGGGGCTTTGCTAAGTGGATCGAGTGAATGCGGTGCCTGCTTGGCAGCTGGAAGGTGCCATATGCAGAAGTGTATGCAATCTTGTGTGGTGCTGAGAATAGGCAGCAGATAGAGTGCTTTGTTTGGGTGTTTCTTTATACATTGTTTTTTGACACCTGGTGCCCCCAAAGCAGCTTCTGTAATAACAGCTGAAACCAACCATATCCTAATATGACCAGCATATATCCAGTTTCGACACAGTGAAGTGATAGGTGAACCCTATGCTACAAACTAAAGTTGGAACATACCCTTTTGCTGCAGTTTTCTGCTAGCATGCTTGTCTTGCATAATGATCGCAGATAAAACACTGCATTTGCAAGGTGGGAAAGAGACCTTCACAACATGAACAGTCAAGAAGAGAGCATATTGTCACAGTTTGCCTTCTTCTCCCACTGTTTTGTTTCTTGCTCATGCAAAGGCCTTGGAGGTAACCCGGCAAATCAACTGTGTGACCAACTTCCTTCCAGAGTGTGAGGAACAGCTCCGAGAGGCCAAAAAGGGGGAGAAAGGATTGCTTTATGGAGTCCCAGTCAGTATTAAGGAAGATGTGGCCTGCAAGGTACTTTCTGCCATTATCCCTGAATAATTGCAATGAGAGTAAGATGAGGAGGGCTCTGCAACAGAGTAAGCTTGTGAATTTAAAGCCAAGAGGAATATGTATATTTTTATATTTCTGTTTGTTTAGATAATATGATTATATCAGCCATGTGGGACACTAGTTGGGGGTGCGGGCGCCCCTATGCTTTGCCCACCTACAGTGGAACTGCTCCTCTCCCATAAGCATCACAAATTTTACCTTTAGTTATGGGCATCTGCATGGAGGGAAAGTCAAGGGAGAGGGCATGCTCATTTCTCACGCTATTTGTGTTATATTTAAAGCTCTACAAATGCTTCTTGGACTAAACTAATTCCCTCTAAATACTGTATATGCCTGAATTTACTCTTAAGTGAAATTTGATGATATTACCTAATGACTGGAGGGATTGTGGTTGTTTTCTTTAAAATAAATCTCACCTCTACTTTCTCGTCTAATGTTTTGGGTGGTTTTTTGGGATATGGTCAACAGATGTAAGGATGAGCACCTCACTTTATTTCTCTAATTCCAGGGGTACCCCAATACACTTGGCTTGGTGAAATTTCTAGACCATCCTGAGCAGGAGGACTCTGTGATAGTCAAAGTTTTAAAGAAACAAGGGGCAATTCCATTTGTAAGGACCAACCTTTCACAGGCCATAGTGAAGTACGTGTGTGTTTCTTTCCTTTGTTTAATTCTTCAAGGCAGCAGCTGGGCCTTAGCAGTCAAGGTAAATAATGGCAGTTTTGGTGGCTCTACAGCATCTGAAAACACAGAAAATAAGGAGCTTGACCTTTTCCTATCACTTTATCCCCATGCCAGGAAATGATGCACCTGGTAGATCACAGCTAGGTGCCATACAGACACAGTTTGACTCTCACTCAACAGGAAGAAATCCAAGTCAGGCTTCATGATAGAGGTGGGAGACCTGAGGTGCTACAGATGTTTCTGGACTCCCATCAGCCACAGCCAGCATGGCCATTGGTCAAGGGATTATGGGAGTTTCAGCTGAACAACATCTGGTGGGCCACAGGTTCCCATCTCTGCTTTTCAGGGTTAGTTTTCTAGGCAGAAGGGAGAGAAGTTTGAAGACCTACGGTGTGTTTGTGAAGATCGATTTCCAAGTGTCATCTCAGTACATGATTTACAGCTTTCATGACAAAGAACTGGTTGAGGCCCTCAAATCCAAGAAACCCAAAGCATGCTGGGCTGCTTCTTCAAGCCAATCTTTCTAGATGCTAGAACTGAACACATAAGAACAGACTGTACAAAGCACCTCTTCGCTGCAACACTTACCTAAGAATGCAAGAACAGTGCTATTGGATCAGGCCAAAGGACCATCTAGTCCAGCATCCTGTTCTTACAGTGGCCAGGACCTGAGTGAAGCTGCGCTTTCCTCACTTGTGATTCCCAGAAACTGGTATTCAAAGGCATACTACCTGAGATGGTGGAAGAGGTAGAACATACTCATCATGGCTAGTAGCCATTGATTGCCACCAACTTGGATGGCTTTAACAGAGGATTAGAGAAATTAATTCATGGAGGTTATCACTGCCTCTTGCAGAAGCAAATTCCATAGCTGAACTATGTGCTGTGTGAAGTATGTACTTTTGTCTGTCTTCCAGCATTTTAGCTCTGTTTGTACTGCACTTGTGGTCCTGTCCTTGGAGGATTCTGTTGTTGAATGTATGTTTATCCTATATATCTGAATGGTATATTGATGATAGCTGTATTCAAAGTGATAGCTATTGTAAGATGATAGCTATTCAAAGTGAAAGGCCCAGTGTTAATGGAATTGATACGTGATTATTAAGGGACAACCTTTACCAAGGAAAGCATTCTTTGCAACCTGATTCCACCATTCAGATATATAGGATAAACATACATTCAACAACAGAATCCTCCAAGGACAGGACCACAAGTGCAGTACAACAGGGATAAAATGCTGGAATACAGACAAAAGTATTCCATTAAACACGGCCTTTCACTTTGAATAGCTATCATCTTACAGGAGAAAGTGACACCCAGTCGCTAGAACATTTTGATAATAGTTTTGCTCTTGCTGCAATCCTTAACAACTGTGAGAATTGCTTGTGTACTCTTCCTTACTGGAGCATTACCGTAACTTACTAGCCCTTTTCCTTCTCACTCAGCATTGACTGTGGCAATACACTCTTTGGACAAACCTTGAATCCTTTCAACCACAAGAAAACCTCCGGAGGTTCTAGCGGAGGGGAAGCTGCACTTATTGGAGGTGGAGGCTCCATTCTTGGGATTGGGACCGATGTGGCTGCAAGTATCCGAGTGCCATGTGGCTTCTGTGGGATCTGCGGAATAAAACCCACTGGCTATAGGTTGAGGTAGGTCTCACAGGCTTGGAACCATCCACCCATAAATCATGTATAATCAACCAAGTGAGGAGCAGCAGAATTGCAGTTTAAAAGCAGACATTCTTGATACAGGTCGTCATTGTAATTTCGGAGAGCCCTGGGAAACTAGTTCTCTGGGTGATAAACCTAACATAATCCCTCTTAGTTAGCGTGATCAGGCATTTGCCAAGGCCCACCTACCATTCAGGGTCTCATTACACAACAACACCAAGTTCTTCACTCTATGTGGAGTGGGGGCATATAGAAGGAGGAAGTCCCATTGTGCAGGCAAAAATAATTGTACTAATCAGACAATTTCTCACTCAATGAACCCTTGTGTTTGGATATATTTTTTAAAAGCAGATTCTGAGGCTAAGCCCTGTGGAGTCTTGGCTCACATCGAAATCACATTGGTTTTACTTTTAATATGTATTTTGTGTTTTTATGTTGTAAACTGCCCTGAGACCTGTGGGTATAGGGTGGTATACAAATTAAATAAGTAAATAAATAAATAGATAACACCAAAAAGAGGTTGCAGTAAAGGGCTCCTCTTTGTCTAAGCAAACTTGGGTTATTGGCAAGTAACATTTGTCTTTTATGAGATGTGTTCAACTAAACTTTCAAACTATTTGAGGCATGAGGATATGCCAGTTTTCCAGGAAATGTGACTATATCTGTGAAAGAGGGGTGGGAGTGGGGGAAGGGAACTGCATTAGTAGCATAATTCCTGACTAAAAAAAAAAAAAAAGTGGGCAGTGCCACAGTCAGTATTAAACACAGGGAAGATCCAGAGCCTGTTTTCACTTAAAGCTCAAATCTCTCTGCAAATTTTTGTTAGTTCTGGTCTAAATTCTAAGAAGGGAAGTGAAATTGTTTGAATCCACAGTGTATGCAAGCTGCATAGTTAAAATATCAGGATCTGCCTCAGTGAGGGGTGGACACCAGATGCTGCCCTCCTCTGCGTAGTTTTACAGAGGCTCGGAAGTTAATTAGGAATAATGAAATGTGCCTATAACATTTCCCTATCAAATATTTTTAAAAGGAAGGTACTTTGCACAGAATTTCCAATGGCTTTCCAATGGCTTTCAGCTATTAGGAACATCCTTTGACGCATGTCACTTGCATTTCATGGCTTGGGTCTCTTTGGCTCTCTCTGTCATTTGGCTTTTCTCCATCATTAATTTACTTTTCCCGTTTGCTCTTGTGCAGCGTCAAAGGTGCTAGCACTCCTGTAGCTGGAATGAACTCAGGTGAGCAAGTCTATTGCTGATAAAATATAAGCGAGAGTTGAAAGTGTTACTTAGCTCATGGGAGAATTTAAACAAGCACAAGCCCTTTGATGGAGACCGCATTTTTCCGATAAGCAATAAACTTTTAGAGTTTGGGCTCATTTAAAAACAAACAAATGCAAATGCCATTCTATGAGAAGACCGGGTGTTAACGGTAATTTCTGATTTGTTTAACGAAGATCAGATGTATCTTAACTGGTTTTTTCTGGCTATATGTAAGGGGGAAATGGTGGGCATTTGTATTGCAATCTGAAAATTCGTTTAATTTTGCAAGATTCTGTGACAGATAGTCAAAAAATAAAGTCAAATGACTTTTGTGCCTGTTACACCATAGGAGCCAATTGCTAGGGGCCAAAAGGTCTTTGCCCCCCCAATAAAATATTTGTGGTCGCTACCGCCCCAAGTTGATGGGTATTGTCATTCAAATGGTGTGTGTGACCATGTCAAGTGATTGATTATGCAGGGTGGGGCTTACCTGCCCCCCAATATTTTATTCAAGTTGGCACCCCTGGCTCACACATATACTCTATGCAAATGTATGCCGACCTTAGGCTTTGTGGGATCTACTTAGTGCTTTTTATTACTAGAACCCTGAGATCCACAGAACCAGGTGCAACAGACATTCTGAGCTCTGCAATTTGTTTTGAAATCCAGAATGTGCAGTCTTTTCACATAAAAATCCTCTCCCCATCCCCAACGCTCTTCGGTGCAGCAGTATCAAGGGGAAGTCATTATATTGTTGCTGTTTAAACAATTGGGGGGTCAGATCTACTTAAAATCACCAGAAATCGACCTTCTGCCAATGGCTGCACACAAATACAGCCCCTGATAGGACTTGTAGTCCAAAAGGTGTGGAAGTTACAAGGTTGCAGCTGGCTGTGCTAAGCCATGGTTTTGCAGTATGTCTGAAATGGGTGTGAAAATTGCAACTCAATTCTTTTAACGTTCATACTGCAAAATTCATGGTTGCACATTTAAAACTTACCTTCTTCTTCTGGTTACCATGTAGCGGACCTGACTGCTCTGTTTTCATGTGGTGAAATGAATCTGTGAACACATTGTCACCCAATGAGATCTTTAGTTACCACCATATCCTAGAAAAACATATTTGTAGATGCATTTCAGAATACAATAAAATTGGCAGTTTTTGTGGATGGGATGACTGGGTGATCATCATGTGAAAACTGATGGGCCTGTGGAGAAAGTAATTCCAGAGTCCTTTTTTCTCCTCAGAAATGGCCCTTTGGCATTGTTGTGCACATAGAAACCCTAATAAATGGAAGGCAACTGCATGGAAATCATGCTACTAGCACTCCTGTCTTTTTCCCTATGTTCAGAGGTCTTCCTCTTTTGTTCCAGTCATCTCCGTGACAGGCCCAATGGCAAAAGATGTGGACAGTCTGGTTCTGTGCATGAGGGCCCTCCTGTGTGATGAATTATTTCGCCTGGATTCATCTGTGCCCCCAATTCCCTTTAATGAGGAGGTAATGGAATTGTGTTCAACAGTACACTGAAGTAGTTGATTCACCATAGGCTTTTAATGCATAATGAAATTTCCTTTTTAGTGGGGGAATCTCAATTTTTGTCAATGCTGAGATATCAGTGCATTCATGCTGGTGTCACCATAGGGATTTTACACTCTATAGCAGCAGTGAGTGGAGCTGTCAGCCAAGGAAGGAGCAAAGGTCTAAAGGATAAAGCCAAAATGGAGGCCCGGGGTGAAGTTTGTTTGAAATCTGAGGTCTGAAACCCTTTCGCAATGAAAGAAGGAAAAACTCGAGCTTGGTCTAGGTATCAGGAGGGAGAAATCTGAAGTCAAATCTGACATCTACGTAAGGCTCAGGAGACACATGAGTCAGTTTGTTATCTCTCTAACAACAACACAAAGCTTATGACTCCACCTGCAAAGCACTAAGTCTAGTGCCATCTAGTGACTCAAATACATAATGATATTTTCCACACAGAGGAGCTGAACAATGATACCTATTGCATGGCTACACGAATAGTTTAAGACAGGAGCAGGACTTTCTGTTCTTCAGGTATCAGCTGAGGTTTCTGGGTGTTCTGAATGTGGCCCTGAATTTTCAGGTTGCTTCATGAAATGTTATTATTTGTACCCCGTCCATCTTCGGACGGCTTCCAACAAAATAAAAAACATAGTAAGACATACACAAAACATTAAAAACTTCCAATACAGGGCTGCTGTTAGATGTCTTCTAAAAGTCGCATAGTTGTTTATCTCTTTGATGGGAGGGTGTTCCATAGAGTGAGTGTCACTACCAGAAAGGCTCTCTGCCTGGTTCCCTGTAACTTCAGTTCTTGCAGTGAGGGAACCTCCAGAAGGCCCTCGGAGCTGGACTTCAGTGTCCGGGCTGAACGATGGGGGTGGAGATGCTCCTTCAGGTATACAGGGCCAGGGCTGTTTAGGGCAGGGGTCAGCAACCTTCGGCTCTCCAGATGTTTCGGACTACAATTCCCATCATCCCTGACCACTGGTCCTGTTAGCTAGGGATCATGGGAGTTGTAGGCCAAAACATCTGGAGAGCCGAAGGTTGCCTATGCCTGGTTTAGGGCTTTAAAGGTCAGCACTAAAAAGGAAGGAAGTGAATACTCCATCCCTTACAGTCCCTGAATTGATGTGATCCTTTGCACTGTGTCAACAACTATTCAGTTAACAAGATGGCTGAGCTCAAGAAATTAGACTGTTTTAAAACCAAAGCAGAGTCAAAATTATCCAAATGCCACACCTCATATGATAGTGGTACCCAGGGAAGGGCCTCTGAGGGAGATTTTAGCACATAGATACATGGGGAGATAAGCAGTCCGTCAGGTATCCTGATCCCTAGCTTTCACCCTCACCTGAGCTGTGAAAAGCCATGTCACCTTCTTCTCATTGCCCTGGTGACTAACACTATGTGATTACTCTGGTTCCTCTCTGCAGATTTATTCTAGCTCCCGGCCACTCAGGATTGGCTACTATGATGGAGATGGTTATTTCGAGCCCTCTCCCAGCATGAGGAGAGCTGTGCGGGACACCCGACAGTTGCTACAGGAAGCAGGACACACGGTAAGCTCTGGGCCCATGGAGAGCTTTTTCTTACATTGCCTGAACTTTAATTTATATTGAGTTTGTTTGCTGCATTTTCATTGCTTTAATTTTATTGGGTTTTATAATACATGTAACAAATCAATAATAATAAGAGATGGCTAGTTATGCAGAAACAATGCGCACTGCCAGCAAGAACATTGATTCTTGATCTTTGTAAATGATGCAGTGTAATGTGCTATTTGTTAATTAAGAAAAAAAGAAATAGCAAGTGGAAGATGTGGGGAGCAGAGGAGAAAGAAACTTGATGAAAAGTTGCTATGGGAAGGAAGCAGAAGGGGATAATAAAAGTAAGGAATTTTCTTCATTGTTTTCTAGAGCCATGCTAGTCTACTGGCATTGTTTTTTAGAAGATGCCTGTCACCACTGAAAATGTACCCATTGGATTGCTGCATGTAACATACAGTTGACTTTTGAGTGTACACACCCTAGGTTGTATTCATCTTTCTTTTACACAGAGTAGATCTATTGGATTTAGTAGGCCCAAGTCATACCCTCCAACGAAAATAGGGACGTCCCATTCCATAATGATAATTTTACTATTTATACCCCCCCCCCCACATCTTACTGGGCACTCTGGGCAGCTTCCAGCATGTATAAAAACATAACAAAATATTAAACTTTTTTTTTTTTTAAAAAAAAACTTCCCTATACAGGATTGCCTTCAGACGGCTCAGGGGTCAGATGACTCCATACCCTCCAACATTTCTCCAATGGAAATCAGGGCATCCTAAGGAAAAGAGGGACTTTCTGGGATCAAATCAGAAACTGGGACAGCATCTGTAAATTAGGGACGTCCCTGGAAAATAGGGACACTTGGAGGGTCTGCCAAGTTAGTAATGGTTATTAATTCCAATTAGTCTGAGTACAATTTAGTTGAATACCGTCCTATGTCTGTATACCAGTTACCAGCTACTGGCTGAAACTTACATTTCCAGTTTTCTGACATTAGACATTCTGCAGGTTCCAGAGTTCTGCTAAGTTGACATTTTCTGGTACTTAGTCAAGCTTGTGGCTGCACCTGCAGCTATAGACTGGGCTGCAGAGTAAAATTCTAGACAAATGTTAATAGAGGCCTGTGGAGATTAGACAATAACATTCTCCGCCAAGAATGTGTATCCAGGCAATATATAGGTTCTCCTTTCCTTTTACTGATTGCAAAGAATCACATGTATAAAAGCAGAATGATAACTGCATATATTTATTGTATATTTTTGTTGCCTTTAAATATTTCCCTTGTTTTTCTCCTCAGCTTATACCTTTCACTCCTCCTCGAATTGATTTTTTGGTGGATGAGCTCTTCACCAAAGGCCTCTATGCAGATGGATGTTCAACATTACTGGAAAAGTTGTAAGTAGATACCAAGACGTATAGACACATATGTAGTGTATGTGTGTGTTTATGGGGAGACACCTAAAGTTAGATAAAAAACTTTATGAAGAAGAGATATCAAGGCTCTTTAGTGGGAAATGATTAGGAACAAAAGAGGCTTATTATTTTTATTTATTTAACAACAACAACAACAACAACAGAGGCTTATAATAATTATTCCAGATTGATTTGAAAAATCTGGTGTAACATAGTAATTATAACATTCAAATATTATAGAAGAGGAAGTAATGGCCAAAACACATTTCTGGAATGGCTTTTAGAACAGCAGACACTTTTTATTATGTTCTGGAATAACAAATGTCAATAGAATATGTATCCATAAAAATATACCGGTATATTTTTAATTGTGGTATTATCATGTATACAAGTATTGTGCAGATAACAATGACAATAGGTTGTGGAACTGAATTATACTGTGTTTCATAAAATTTATAAACGGGGGGGGGAGGCTTAAATTAAATTATGTTCTTGTTGGGTGGGGGTCTTTGCTAAATTACTGAAAATTCCATTTCCTTCAGGAGTTGATTATCTGCCCCTCAGTCATGCTTTAAGTTTGAGATTCTGCATTTGTCTATCAGGGGTTTTTAACTGCAATGATAGTAGCTGTAGCATAGGCATGTCAATGCAACAGGTAAATAGCATTTCCAGACATTATCGTACAGCACAGAACCTGCTTTCTTCCTCTTTTTCCTTTGCCAGTGATGGAGAGTTTGTGGATGCTACTTGGACAAACCAGATAAATTGTTACCGGTTGCCAAATTTGCTGAAAAGGATCCTGGCTCTCATTTTAATGCCGTTGGTGAGTCTCCAACTTGTGAAACAGACATACAGACTTTCTCCATATATACCTTTGTGTATGCCAAAGATAAGGGACTCGGGTGGCGCTGTGATCTAAACCACTGAGCCTCTTGGGTTTGCTGATCAGAAGCTTGGTGGTTCAAATCCCCGCGATGGGGTGAGCTCCCATTGTTCAGCTCTTGCCAACCTAGCAGTTCAAAAGCATGCCAGTGCAAGTAGATAAATGGGTACTGCTGTGGCGGGAAGGTAAACGGCGTTTCCGTGCGCTGCTCTGGTTCACCAGAAGCGGCTTAGTCATGCTAGCCACATGACCTGGAAGCTGTACGCCGGCTCCCTCGGCCAGTAAAGCGAGATGAGCAGCGCCGCAACCCCAGAGTCGTCTGTGACTGGACTTAACTGTCAGGGGTCCTTTACCTTTACCTTTTTATGTCAACAATATTGCTTTTCATTTATATGTCCCCCACTTGCCTTGCCACAGGGGCTTTCCAGGTGCCCCAAACCACTCCAAGTTAAATCTGTCCCTGTGTGGTGTTCACCTCCTCTTTCACTGCCTGGGGCCATCATCATTCCCAATAGACTAATGGAGCTCAACAATAGCATCAGTAGCAGCTGGTGGACTGCAGCTTCCCAACATTGCACATTGCTGCAGCTTACCATGAAAGAGAGATTCAGGGAGATCACTGTGGTGCAGCTTGCGGTGGTAGGAGCATCAGATTCACCCTGCAGTTTGCAGAGTTCTCTGCATCTCCCTCTCTGAGTAACGATGCACAGTGTTGGGAAGATGGGAAAGCAATGTTCCACCAGTTTCTACTGAACAGGATTCTCAGCCAACTTTTGCAGGAAAAGTTCAGGGAAATAAATCCTTCTAGGAGGTTGTAAGGCAAAAGTAAGGAGTGCAACTTTGGGATTGCTGGCAACACTCTTGTATGTTTTATTTCCTCTTGGTAATACGATCATGGAAAACCTCAGATGCTGCCAGATAGCTAAAGGGAGGCTGATCAACCCTCTGTGAGCTGAATATTTGAAGACTTGCTTTTCAGCTAGGTCTGGTGTGGGAGCTCAGAGCCTAAGCTAAGAGTACAGCAAAGAAGCCATTGGCTGCCACAACACTAGGTTCTCTACTTGGCAAAGTTCCTTATGCTCAAGGTTTGATTTAGTCCACAGGAGGAAAGTGAGCCTAGGTTCATGAGCAGATAGTAAATCATTAGAAATTGAAAAGTACAGAGATGGGGGCAGGGATTGCAAGAGATAAGAAACCATGAGACTAGAGATGCAATAATATACATGTTTACCTGGGACTAAGTCATAGAATCATTGAATTGTAGAGTTAGAAGGGACCACGAGGGTCATGTCGTTCAACCCCCTGCAATGCATGAATCTTTTACTCAACATAAGGCTTGAACCCACGACCCTGAGATTAAGAGTCTTATGTTCTACCAACTGAGCTATCCCATTCCAATTGAACTCAGTGTGCTTACTTCTAAGTTGACTTGCCAAGGATTGCACTACAGGTAGGATGGAAAGGAGAGACTGCCGGGGCAAGGATTTTCAAGATCCAGGGCAGAAAATGCCTCTGTTTTAATATTTTGACCTATATTCCAAAAATGCCTATGAATCTTGATTGCCAGGGAGTAAATCTGCAAGGTTGCTCTAGCATTCTTGGAAATATGCTGAAGCCTTTGTTATGCATCTGAAAATGAGATTGCTTACAGGTTCCTTAACGGCACAGGAAGCTTATGACTCCCTATTTGCATTGATTGCTATTGTTATATTTAAATCAGAACGTGGCTCTGGATCTTTAGAGCAAGCCATGTTCCATTTCCTTCCAAGCTGAATCGTAATGCAAACTAGTATATTTGATTGTTTCCCTCATACAATGTCTCAGAAATGACTGTTTCATTTAGAGCTCTGTCGCCTCAGTCAATCTTGTTAACTGAAATCAAGTTCTAGCTGCCTTCCTTATAAAGCGGAATAACCAGGGTGGAAAATCATAATCTAAGAATAATGACTTTGATGCAGCCAGTCTCAGGTTTTCATATGCTGCTTTTTGATGAGCCCATCCTCTGCAAAACGATCAGGTTTGAAAGCCAAGTGGAGAAAATAGAATTGCCAGAAATCTCCCCCCTCCCCCTGTGCAATAACTTTTTTCTTATTGTCCCCCCCATATGCCACAACACATTCTTTTTATCATGACTACCCACTCGAAAAATCTCTTGATAGTCAAAAGAAAAAAGGCAGGCACAAACTGCAGCTATAGTTGTGAACTTTCAAGTCCCACTGATTTCATTAAGTGAATTAAGCATGAGTGTTACCCTCTTCTTTTGAAACTAGTGCAAATAGCTTTGCCAGGGTTGAGCGCAGTTGCTTTTAAGAGGCTGTTTGTGAATTGCACAGACATGAATTTACCAAATTGTCTCTATCAGTTTCAGTTTTTATCCACAAAGTGTGGATAAAAATGAAAGGGAGGGTATGAGAGAAGGGCCATTCTGATTTTGCGGCATGCATAAAAGCCAACATGATTGATAACTGAATCTTGCATAAATATTGATGATGAGAGCAAAGGGTTGGGAGAGTCATTTGCTTCAGTTTGCATTTAAAGGTGCTCTTTCCCAAGCAATATGTGAACACAGTCAACTTTTGAAATCCGCACTAATCTGAATTTTGCAATCCATGTACTAAAGTGTGCATCGAAATGCAAATATTAGTAAAAATAGATGAAAAATGCATTATATTAGTGGGAAATGACTTGCAAAAATGTGCATTTTAGGCAAAATTACATCGAAAGATCCGTGCATTAGGTGAAATTCCCACAAAATCTATGATGAATTTTCATGAGGACCTTGAAAAAATTCAGAAAATTATATGGAGATGTGAACAACTAAAGAAGGAGAAACTGAGAGAAGCTGAAATTGACAGATTTACCAACCTACCGGTATGGGGCAGTAGCCTTCACTGCACCTGAGAGCAACAGGCCAGCTTAGCGGGTGCAGAATAGGCTACATGGCCTAATCAGCTCAGTTCTCCAGCACTGCAGCTCACTCCCTGCTTTGCCTGCTTGCTACCTGCTCAGACAAATGCTGCAATGCCTTTGTGGCATCAGTGTGCATCACATGAGTAGACCAGTGCTTGGGCACGTGTGATGCCTGCTGGGATGAATAGCCTAGGCCGGCTTCCTGGTTCTGGCCTGCTCAGTCAGACCCTCTCCTAATGGCATTTTCTGTGATCCATTAGGGAAAGGTGACAAGGTCAGACAAACAGCTCAGGCTCATCCCAGCAACAAGCAAGCATCACTACTGGCAGAGCCCTAGCTCAAAAGCTGGGACTGAAGGGGAACAACTGGAGGAGCCACTGCTGCCCTCCAGCATCTGTTGCCTGAAGTGGTCTTCTCACTCTGCCTATAAAGAAAAAAAGGGGAAAAGCTAAAGGAGCCCTGGACGGTTAAGTCCAGTCAAAGGCAACTATGGGGTGCAGTGCTCATCTCGCTTCAGGCTGAGGGAACCAGTGTTTGTCCACAGTCAGCTTTCTGGGTCATGTGGCCAGCATGACTAAAGTGCTTCTGGCACAATGTAACAACGTGACGGAAGCCAGAGTGCATGGAAGCGCTGTTTACCTTCCAGCCACAGCGGTACCTATTTATCTACTTGTACCCCATCCTGGGGATTCGAATCGCCGACCTTCTGATCAGCAAGCCCAAAAAGCTCGGTGGTTTAGACCACAGCACCACCCGCATCCCAAAGACTGCCTAATGGGAGGGCTGGTCCTGTAAAAAGCATGGCTGCTGGAGAGACGTTTGGATTGCAAGAAACCCTTAGCCTTTACTTGACCTTAACTTCTTCATCATGTTAAGCACAGAGGGAGCAGATGCTTTTTGGGTAGGTGGGGTACATGTGACAAATTTCAGCCAACTATGAGGATAGGAAAATGCTGTGTAACTTGAATACACAAATGCTAACAACAGGATGGTAAGTTGCAAAACAGCTTTGCAAACAGTGCAATTTTGCAATGCCAGTGAATTTTAATCCATATTGGGCAACTTTTAAAAATGAAATTTACTGGGATCCACTTATGGAAGTCAATGGAGACTGACAGGTCAAATGGGATCACTAGTAGTAGATGCTAAGGTTATAAGCACTTACCAGAGTAAACTAAAAGTAGTCAAAATATTACAATTGTTATTACTAGTAAAAAAATTATGAGTGTTACTCTTTATTCCCATATCTTGCCCTTTCTCCTGAAGGAGCCAAGGGTGACTGAAAACAACTATACAGATAAAATCAGTAGAAACAATGATATTGTTGTGTGAAGTTTGTCTGAAAGGGACCTGGGCTTATATCTGGAGGGATGTAAGAAGAAGAAGAGAAGAAGAGTTTGGATTTGATATCCCGCTTTTTACTACCCGAAGGAGTCTCAAAGCGGCTAACATTCTCCTTTCCCTTCCTCCCCCACAACAAACACTCTGTGAGGTGAGTGGGGCTGAGAGACTTCAGAGAAGTGTGACTAGCCCAAGGTCACCCAGCAGCTGCATGTGGAGGAGTGCAGACACGAACCCGGTTCCCCAGATTACGAGTCTGCCGCTCCTAACCACTACACCAAACCGCAGTTGAGTGTACTTAAAGTAATTCTGAAAGTCTCCCTTTTTAGAAAGTACCTCCACAAAACTGCTTTTCCACCTCCCCTCAAAAAACTAGTTGGGGATCTTGCACAAAAGCTTTTAAAAGATGTTAGTGATTGTGGAAATATTGTGAGTGTGAATTAACACCCCTTGGGAGCTCATGATTTGTGTGCACTGACAAACCCTGTGGATCATTAGTTTTTAGTTGAATAATGATATAAGTCAGAAAGTCCATCAGTTTCTTTAGTAGAACGCTCCAATGAATAATTTACGAAGAGGATTTACCTCTCATCGAAACCCCATCAGCTGTAATTTGCAACTTATCACTTGGACACTTTTCTAAAAGCTGCTCTGAAGATAGCATCCAGATGGATAGACGTGGGACTATATGTATAGGTGTACTATTCCTTCCTTTCTTATATTTATGCCCCACTTTTCAGTCATGCTTGGGTCCCACAGGAGTTAACAGTTTGCACACAGGAACAATAGAGATACATTGGTGTGTGCATGATCGTCTATGCTGGGACCTAGCAATTGGTGACATAGTTCCAGGTACATCCCTGGGCACACATGGCAGTGAAGCGTAGATTTGTTCCTGGGACTTTTTGTCTCAAACCAGCTTTTAATCAGACACGTAGGAAAGTTTAGTCCTTAATATATTTTTGAATTCAGCTATGACTTTTGATCAAAGCATGCTGGATTCCTAATGGGAAAAGGTGGTGTATAATAATAATAATAATAATAATAATAATAATAATAATAATAAATGTATTCCCTCTCCCAGTTCCCACGAATCTCTCGACATCTGAATGCCCTTATTGGAGTAGGGTAAGTTAATTTTTACACGATTCTTAAATGGATTCATTGTGAAGTACTCAATATAATCAGGGATTTTGTGTGGAATACCAATGTTGTTAAAACTTCACAACCACTGTTGTGAAAAATGATATATCCATGGTTGTGAATGTACTGTGTGACTGCATCTGTGCTGAAAAGTGACTATATGGCCCAAATGGGCAGTTCTAGTTAATTTTCTCTGAGGAATTTTTTCCCTCTTGTTACTGTCATGAATTCTAATCTGCATGCCTTCTGCGAATTTCCTAGGTCAGTGAAAAACTTCTGGAAGAACAACGTTGACCGGATGGTAATTTTGTTTTCTGGTTAAAAGATGAAGAAAAGTGCCCAAGTGCTCAAATTCTCTCTGCCCCCAATCAGTGCTCATCAGAGAGAAACCTGTTCAGCAAGGGGCGGTTTCTTGGGAAAGTGTGCATACAGTCTCCCCATTGGGTAGTTTGTGTGCCTTTCATCACTGAGAGCAAGCTGTGCAAATAATAGTTACTTCACAATCCTATATTGTTTGATTCTGGAGACTGATATTAATTGAAAGCTAATATGGTCCCTAGAACTCCAGCTACAGCACCATCAATGATGCTGATCTATGTTAATACTGTATTCCACAGTTCTGGTCTATGTTAACATACAACTGATGGAGCTATGGTGTGCTGTTATGTACACAAGCAGATAGTTTAAAGTGACCCAAGAGGGTTAGGCCAAATGATGAAGTGAAGAGCATTTTTGACAGAGGTCGAACTGATGATAAAGTACTAATGGATGAGCAGGAGCCATGCAAGAATGAGTAAAAATAGGAATCATGCTGAGGGTATGGAGATCAGCAGTAGCATGTCAATCATCTCCCAAGTCTTCTGCATTTGGAGTGTCTCAGTCTTCTCCTGATTTGTTTGTAGTAGTAGTAGTAGTAGTAGTTAGTAGAATGGTTGTTTAACTCTTTGACATTTGACAAGTGGGCATTCCACAGATGTGACAACCAAGAAGGACTTCTGTCTGGTTCCCTGTATTTTCACTTATTGCAATGAGGTAACCACCAGAAGGTCCTTGGAGCTAGACCTCAGTGTCTGGGTTGAACAATGTGGGTGGAGACACCCCTTCAGGTATAGCACACTTCAGCCTTTTCTCCACAGCTAAAATGACTAGAACCCTGTAGAGCTTCTTAGGATTTTGTGTTGATCAGCAACAAGTAAGGATGTAAATGCATTTCTGTTAATAATGAATTCACACTGATGGTGGCATTTTGTACATAATAGCCACTACCTTCTCTTTGTATTTCTTCCCAGGCTTACCGTGATGAATTCATTGCAGAATGGAGGAAGTTGAAGCTGGATGTTGTGCTTTGTCCAGCTTTGGGACCAGCTTTTAATTTGGGATATGCTGGCAAGCTATTTGGTACCAAATAATACATCTTATCTGATTTTCCAGTGTACATGCTATTATGTTGATCCTGTTCCCTTGGCTTGTTGCATACTGTGGATTAAATTATGTGGCTTTCTCTGAACTGACCTGTAGAGCAACCTGCTCTGAGCAAAGGAGGAATAGATGATGGCCATCTTTCTCTTCCAGCCTTAGGATCCAAATATTTATAAAAGTTTGTGGAGAGAGGATATATGGGCCCATCTAGCCACATTGTGCCATCCTTGATATCTTCCATATTTCCTGGCAGATGATCCCAACTTGGCAGGAGATGGATGTTAGAACATCCATTCACTAATACGTAACTGTCTCCTGCTCAGTAGTAATCAGGCAAAAGGAAGAAATTATTGATAAGTGTGCATTTATTAATCCATTTAGCTATGGTTCCTTCAAGGGGCATAATGAATTTGAAAAGTGGTGACAAAGATTTGTAGAGCAGGGCTATGAAGCAGGAACACACTACTACAGAACAGGTCCCATTATCATCATCACCACCACCATCTATTGTACCGGTATTTATAACCTACCCTTCAACCTGAAGGATACCAATATGGCAACATGCGTAAGTGTAGATTCACTTACATTGTATCATGCCATACCAGTTGGGATGGGCTCCTTAACCAACTAAGGTATAGCTAAGACATTAGTCTAGCTTCACCCAGGACATAATATTCTGTGAATCTGTAAGGTACTGCTAGCAGAACTGTAGCTGGGTTGCATTGTAGTCTCACAACCCATCCCTTCTTCCAACACTATTGTGAGTAGATGGGATTTTTTGACTGATGCATTAATTCCTTGATTATTCAATATTTACCTTGCATGAAAATGTACTTATACTTTGGTACTTTTCCTTCAACCGGTGTCAGTGAGAAAATATTATCATTGTTATTTTATTATTGGAATCAAAAGGTGTATTGAGTGAGTAGAAAGGAACTTCTGCCTGTGCAAGGCAGCCCCCTTGAATTCTGGCAACCCCCTTTCTCTTACTTGCCCTGGTCTCACACCATTAAAGATGGAGCAGCTTTGGGGAGACCACGGGGGCACTAGTGGTGAGAGGATCCATATTAACCTTGTTTCCTGAGTGGAGTTCTGCTCACTCTTCTCTGGACCCAGTATTATTAATCCCACAGAACAAAACTGAGTGAATTAAGTCTCATCTCCTTTTAAAAACTTCAAGGCAAGAAGATTCCAACAGATTTCAGCTTGACCAGATCTCTCATGGTTGCTTTTACAGTTAGGAAGAATGTGCCTGTAGGCAAATGCCATATTTTCGTGGCAATGATAAGAAAGCTCCCTCATTCGTATTCTAATTTTTTTCAAGGCTTCAGGCTTTGATCAAACCAATTCTTCAGGTTCCCAACATGCTTGAAGCCAAACCAGGAAAAACCAGTTCCTCTTGGGCTGATTCCATGGGTGTGTGCATTGTTGATGTGGATGCGTCTAGGCAAATATCTGAGAAAACACTTGAGTGAATCAACACCTTTCTGAGCCTCCTTCCCCTGAACAGTTGTGTGACTGTTCTTAAGGTTATTTTAGATTAGTTGATAAAGTAGCACAAGGCAATCCAGCAGTGCTCTGCCATGTCAGGATCATTTTCTTTTTCTTTATGGTGTGTTTGTGCAGAGAATTATGCACTGCGCTCTTATTGCATTTGCATGTTGGTGTCATGAAACAAAGGTCTGGTTCTGCAAAATGAGAAGTATTGTGTGTTGTATTTTCCAGTTGCTACCACTTACACCCATTTATACAACGTCTTGAATTTTCCGGCCGGAGTTGTCCCAGTTACTACAGTGACACAGGCAGATGAGGAAGAGCTGAAGCTTTACAAAGGGCATTATGGAGACCCCTGGGATAAGAGGATGAAGGAGGTCAGTCAATAGTAACCAAGGCAAGGACAGTGCCTAGAAGTTGCACCAAGCATGGGGAACCTGTGACACACACACACACACACACACACACAGAGAGAGAGAGAGAGAGAGAGAGAGAGAGAGAGAGAGAGATTGTTGGACTGCAACTTTATCCTGTCCATTGGTCATGTTGGTTGGTGTACAGATTGATGGGAGTTGGAGTTCAACAGGTTCCTCAACCCCGCCGAATGTCGTTGGGGCTTTGTTTGCTGTACAGAATTGTAGCAGATTGACCCTTCCTTGCTTCCCTCCTGAAATTAGGGAAATTTTGTAGCTGGTTAACACCGCCCATTAAATTGGAAAGCTGGAACTGCTTCACTAATATACCTTCATTGGCGGCTTCTGATCTGAGTAGGATCTTAGTTATTGCCAGACAAAAGTACATTTTAAAAGTAACTTGTACAGCCTTATTCTAAGTGTGTTAATTTGGAATAGGTTCTAAACAGGTTAATGTGATTAAATTGTTTCCTATAAGAGCATTTGACATCAAATCTCTGACCTGGGTAAAAAAAAAAATCACAACCATAAGGTCATGGAGCGCAATTATTAGCAATATTCCAACGTAAGTGACTTACGTGTAGGAAAATGTTTTTATAAACAAATTCATGGGATGCAGCTCCTAACCAAAAGCACTAAACCCCCACAGTCCTGTGCTCAGATGTTGGAAATCTATTCTGAGCATTTCCATTATCCTGTTGAAGATAGGCCTCCTTATTGCCCAGTAGATCCTGAAAGTCTCAATCAATTCAAAAGGGAGGCACGCAGGGAGAAGTCTGAAAGCCACGAGCTCAAACTGGCTGCTTCCCTCCGTAATGAAATACGCTTTGTGATATCATGCTGCCTTTGTATCTCTCCGGCAGGCTGTCGAAGGAGCCATTGGGCTCCCCGTGGCTGTCCAGTGTGTGGCACTGCCGTGGCAGGAGGAATTGTGTCTTCGGTTCATGAAGGAGGTGGAGAAAGTCTCCCGTGAAAGGAGGGGCAGGAGGAAAATCTGATCCTGTCGGAAAGGAGCACTGTATCTGCTAAAAGATCTGCTTCGTTGACTACTTTGATGTACCTGCTGCATGTGTACTGAACATTGCTTGGTCTGCTCAGTTACATTTTCATCAGTGTGTGCTAGAAGACAGTTTTGAAGAGAATGTCAGAATGTTAATATGTAACGTAGTGAGCAGTGAACCTTTAACAACGGTATGCAAATAGGAATGCTTAAAAGATGCACACCCCCCCAATGTTCTATGGGTATATTTTGACTAGCCTCGTGCCCCACTGTGGGTATTTTGGTTTCTTCTACTCCATTCGCTTTTAGACTTGGATAGTGCAATAATGTACAGGGTGAGTCTTTTGAAAGAGGCCCTGTGGAACACGTGTACTCTGTATCCACGGGGCCTCTTTTAAAGGACTTACCCTGTACTTCTTGGTTTTCTGCAGAATTTGCCTCTTCATCCCTACAGGAAATTCCCTACAGGATACAGTGGTACCTCGGGTTATATACACTTCAGGTTACAGACTCCGCTAACCCAGAAATAATGCTTCAGGTTAAGAACTTTGCTTCAGGATAAGAACAGAAATCGTGCTCTGGCGGCGCAGCGGCAGCGGGAAGTCTCATTAGCTAAAGTGGTGCTTCAGGATAAGAACAGTTTCAGGTTAAGAACGGACCTCCGGAACGAATTAAGTACTTAACCAGAGGTATCACTGTATATAAATCAATTATTTTGGCAGTGTTTCTCGGTCTACAAAGTTGCAGCACAACCCTTATGTTTAAACATGTTATGAGCAAGTTAGCATCTTGTCCAGTGATGGGTTTTTTTAAGCAGAATTTTAACCTGGGTCTTCCATTTCTGTACCATCACACCACACTGTAATTACTTAGATTTTATTATATGTTGCTTTTTATCGTTTGTCTTTATTCTTGCATTAATATTTGGATTTAAAAAATAATGTATACCATTGTGGAATCCATGGTTGAATGAAGGCACAGTAGAACATTTCAAAATAAAGAAGCAAATGATGATTTTTTTCCCCTTTGACAATAACAAGCAGCCTGAGCACTCCTATCTTACCGTAACAATGAATGACCAAACAAATACAAGTACAGCATCAAATTTCAGACTATACCGTTCCAATTTGCTATCACTCTCTTGGATACCCTCCCATCCCACTTCTGTCACAGCTCACTGGAGCATATTTGCTGACCCAATGGATTTAAGGATTCTTAATATATAACAGATCAAATCAGAGTTCCTTTAAAAAAACAACTCCTGACATACACAGCAAGGGCTAATTCCTAATGGTAGGCTATTAATACTTGGTCCCCACCCCCCCAGTCAGCAGGCAGAAATGCAACATGTGGCTGTTTCCCTGTTACTGCATCTCTGAACTGGGAAAGCTTCAGCCGTTGAATTCCTCCTACCTTATGTTGTTGTTAGAAATGGTGATCCTGTAGGCTGGAAGTCTGTACTATAGCCCCAGAACTATTCTGAGCTTGTGTCAAACACAACAACCTTGCACTGTAATTCCTCATGAATCAAATTACTGGATTTCTGCTGTAAGAGTTGGTTGAAACAAACACACATGTAGTGCTTCCTGAAGAAGGAAAAAGGTCACTTGCCGAACCCCTATTCCATTGGCTGAATTCCCTGGTGCCACCCACTCTGAATGCTGAACAGCTTGGGCAATTCCTCGGCTTCAAGGAAAGAGAAGGAGATTAGAGGAGAAGGTAAGTGTGGCTTTTTTTGTAAGGGAAGAAAATTAGAGAGTGTGAGAAAGACTAAGTGAGATTTAAGAATTTGACTTATGTGGCTGTGCATTTGGGCAAGAGTCTACTTGATGCACATTTATACAAGGAAAAGGGAGGGTAGAGCCAGAGGAAGAAGGAAGGCAGTGCAGTGTCTCCAGGAGTCCATAGGAAGCTCCCTTATACTGAGTCAGATCATTGGTCCAGTATATTGACTACACTGATTAGCAGTGACTCTCTGGGATTTTAGAACCAATCTGGAAATGCTGGAGATTTAACGTTGAATCTACTGCATGCATAGCAGATGCTTGTTGTGCTGTTTCTTTCAATGTGCACATGCTGGGATCTTTCTCTCTCTGTGTGTATGCATAGGCTGCTGACAATGTACTGTATGTATGTATGTATGTATGTATGTATGTATGTATGTATGTATGTCCAACTCTGCCCATATATGTCCAGAGCTAGGCAGGAGGTAGAAACTGGATGACTTCACTATTCCAGGATAGGGACCCTGCAGCCTTCCACATGTTGTTGGACTCCAGCTCCCATCAGCCTCAGAATGGTATGGTGGGAGTTGCAGCCCAGCAACATCGGGAGGGCCACAGGGTCCTCAACTTTGCACTATCCAAGCAGGAAAGCTAGATTTATTTATTTTTTAAATGAATTAAAATCCTGTTTTTATTAAATCGGCACATGTAGTAATTAACTCCGTAATATTTTACTGAGGAGAAAGCACCTAATTCTGTATGTATTTGGTGAGCCTGCCTTAGTTGTGTCCACTTTACAATTGGTAGGTACTGGGCAGTGAAATTGTAGGACAGTGTCAAGCACTCTGTATTCAGAGTCCTTTGCTTGTTCCACTGAAAGGAGGGATGAGTTACTGATAAGGCTATCTGAGAATCTTTCCAGAAGGCCTCCAGGGGAGAGTTAAACTACTTCCATCCTTATTTATCTACTTAGAATGTAGAAAAACATGTTCCCCCCCCCATCACCATGTGGAACTCTAACCCAAATGAGGCATTTCCTTTTATTTTTAAAATTGCTTATTTTGAAAAGGTTTTTTTTTTTTTAAATTCATTACATTTCAGCTAAATAGCATAGGTTGAGCATACGAAATATGCTTATAATGTGTTTGAGGCAAGAGGGAGAGAGAGGTGGGAAGAAGGAAGAAACATGCTTATTGTTGCATTCAGCCACGCAGAACCACACCTGAAGTTCATACTTCCAAGTAGGGCATTAGGCAAAGTGAAGTGTCCATCAGCAGCAGAGGCTAGCAGGGCAGTGGCAGCCTGCAGCCATTCTTGAATTCCCCAGCCATTTCCTTCTGTTGCCACATGGCTTGTCCTGAGACATCTAATCTTGCTTGCTGTCTCAGGTGCAAAGGAGGATTCAGCTCCATCCAGAGGCAGGTTTTTTTTTGGGGGGGGGCAACTGTTTCACTCACATTGAGAGCTGAGCTGAGAGGGTGCCACAGGGGTGCTTCAACAATGACTTAGAACAGAAGGCGAGAGGAAGGACGGGTGTGTGTGCTGAGTTTTGGCATCGCACAGGGTGCCACTGAAATTTCAAAACCGAAAGTCCACCACTGTGTCATCATCAGTTTTGAATCATGGAATTGCCTGATATGGGGCTTGAACTTACGACCCTGAGGTTGAAAGTCTCATGCTCTACTGAAAGAACTATAGGGCTTGACTGCTGGTGCAGTTGGCTTCTGTACATGGAATTGTGGGGTGTGTGTGTGTGTGTGTGTGTGTGTGTGTGTCATATTGTCCTTTGCCTCAGGGAGGAAAATGTCTTGGGCCAGTCCTGCTCTCCAAGTTCATTGTCAGCATTCACTTGAGGTGAAGGCTGTAAATGTGTTCCTGTGCATTTTGGGACATATGAAATTAACTGCAGCTAGTGGTGAACAGTGCATATAGAGTAGCTTGATGGAATTATTTGTGCTGCCTTTTCAGAATCCCCAAATACTGTCCGCTGATCTGGTTCCAGAAAGTTGCAGAGTGCTTCCACTATGATCCATGAATGGTTGAGGCAGTCATGGTCCCAGGTTAAGATTGACCTTCACATTGTCCTTGCTCTGACCAGCAGCACAGCTGCAGCTTTCTTGGCACTCAAATGGATGGGCCAGAATAGGATAAAAAAACAAATACAAGAGGCAAGAAGGAAGAGAGACCATGGCTTGGATCAAATGGAAAAAGTTGTTCAGGAGTTTAAACAGCAGGTATGCATCTCTCGGATGTGTGTGTGATATTCCCACTGTAGACTTCTGTTATAGCGACATAGGTTGGAATAATTGTTTGACGAAGAAAAGAATTTCAGTGAAAAATCAAATTTTTAGTATGATCAGATTTTGATTGTTGTTGTCTGGGAACAACTGAAGTGGAAAGAGTGGTAAATGTTTGACATTAGCAAAACTCTACAGAAGGAGTGGACAACTCTTATTAGTTCAAAGACTCCATTCCCCACAGCAGTGTTTCTCAACTGGAGGGGGGATATGGCCCCTTGGGACCCCCCAGCAGGGCTGGATTTAGGATTGATGAGGCCCTAAGCTACTGGTCTAGCTGTCCTTTGTCAACAACAAATTGTCACTGTTTTTTGTGTTGAATATATGCTGTATTGTAATTTATGGACCTAATAGGTATCTAAAGTCATTTGTACATGTTGCCTTGCAACCAGTCCATGCAGAATGTAGGCACCCTATATATAGAAATGAGCAAACCAGTGATATTTTAGGGAGCAGGCTAGCAGGCAGGGGGCCCATTACTTACATCATAGGAGCCCACACAACACAAAACACTGTTGCTGTATGTAGGTTTTATTTTATTTGTTTTTTATCTTATATTTTGGAAATGTACATCCAGTTTTCCCCCCTTTAAATGTTTTTGGGACCCCCCAAGAGAGTGGAACCCTAAGCTATAGCTTATACATAAATCTGGCACTGCCCCCCAGGATATTCCAAGGGGGCCACAGGTGAAATTATATTAGTTATATAATTATAAAAATTATAAATAAAACATGTTCTGTTTATAAACAAAATAGCTACCTTTCTACTGGTAGGACAGGGGAGGAAAGAAATAAAGTTGGAAGGGAGCCACGGTCAGAAAAAGGTTGAGAAACACTGCCCTAGAGGGCATCCTTCCAGAGACAACATGCCCATGATGGTCTGGGAGAAGCGGTTGGGGAGCAGACAAAACAAGCGATATGATTCCTGCCTTTTTTACAGTAGGTTGCGCACTCCAGCTATGCAAAACATCAAAAGTGTGTATACCACACTCCCCCCCCCCCACATCTCTCCAGTCTTTATCCAGGCATGCATGCAGAAGTCATTGTCAAAGTTCAAGCACAGATGAGTGTCATGCAAGAGCACTTGAGGAGACTGCTGCTCAGTGCCAGAGAGGGGTGTGGCCTTGGGAGAGGGGTGTGGCCTAAGGAGGAGGTGAGTTCTGAGGGCTGGATAGAGAGGCCCCAGGGCTCAGCTCCCCATCCCCTCTCCACATAGTCCATGAGAATTACCCTGTGGTATGCTGTCTCCACAGAATCCTGGGGTACAAGCCACTCATGTCCTTTCTCTGCCTCTGGCAGAGCTAGTGGAGAAGCTGAAGGAAGGGTCCTTGTCTCCAGAAAGTGTCCTTTACACTTACATGGAAAAGGTGAGAAGAATGATATGTTGTGTTCTTCACCATCTTGATACTTTTAAAGATGTATTTGGCAGTACAGAGATATTTTCAGATAAATCAATACATAGTTGATTTAATAGGTCTCTCTAGGAAAAAATGCCCATATTCACAGTAGCCAAAATATTTGGGCATAACCCTGCACTATGCAATCAGGATTATTTCAGTAAATTTGCACAAACTTATTTTTCCTAATTTAGTTGAAACTCCCAACACCACCTCTTACAATTAGGAATACTTGTTTAGGTCTTGGGCTCTTGGGTGTCTCAGTCTGCACTTTCAGGTCTAAAGCATAGTTTTGCCAGATCGTGATCACTTACTCTCTCTCTCGCTGGATTTCCCACAGTTAAGATCCATTGCTCTTCAGTAAGTTGGGGGTTGTGGGAGCAACAAGAGTATGATCAGGGCCAGTCCAATACAGTTTGCTGCCTGAGGTTGAGGAAATAATGGCACTTTCCTCTTCCCTCTCAAATTTCATTTACAGAAGCTAACTGGACCGGCAGCTGAATCTTAGTTACATCACTCATAGAACAGCTTTCTCGACTATTCCTAAAGGCTGCAAGGGTGAATGAGGCAGGCCACAGGACATTCCCAGCTCTGTCTTGAATCCTTGGTGCCACTCCCCACCTTCTGGCATCTGCTGCCCAAGGCTGCTGCCTCACTCTGCCTAATGATAGAGCCGGTTCTGTGTAGGATTCAGTATTTTAATATTAACCGTGCAGTAATCTGTTGTTGGATGCATTTTTGTAGAATCAGAGTATGCAGTAGCTCATTTGTAAGAATCTAAGTATTGCTTCTTCCAGGCTAGTAAGTTTTTGTGTGGCCACAGACACATTACGTCCCCCGCCCCGCCAAAGGTATCTTGGTTGGAATGTCTGGCTTCCCCTGTACTCCTAGTTTTGCTTAGAGTTGACGTAGCAGAGAAGCTCATTTGGATTTAGATATCTGCAGAATGCAAAACACTGTATCAAAGGGACACATATCTATTACTAATTCATTCTCCACCTTGTTTCCCTTGCTTTTCACTGAAAAGGCTTTAGCAGTTCACTGGGAGGTGAACTGCGTGCGCCATTTCATTCCAGAATGTGAGCAACATCTCCAGGAGCTGAAGAAACAGAAGGGAAGGGGCTTGCTGTATGGTGTGCCTGTCAGTATCAAGGACCACATTGCATATAAGGTGATTCCATTTCTCTGAGTCACAATGGTTATCTAGAGTTGGGTGCAGATGGACCGAAGTATGACTACTAAATACCTAGGGCAGCAAATCTGGGATTCATATAAGAAAGTTTTGTAAGATTATGGTTAGAACTTCAAAACAGAGCACAACAAAAAAAAACTGTTGACTGTTCAGCTATTTGATATTGCAGCGTATACTGAGATGGTAGTGCAAAGTGTTAAGAATGGTAGTGCAAAGTGTTCAGGTTGCACAGAATTCTTTGTTAGAATACCTGGCAGAAAATGCCCCTAAGCAGGGTATGGTTCTGGATAGTTAGCAAAATACAGAGCTAGTTCAGAGTTTTGTTTTAGAACTGTTTCTCTAATAGTTTGGAAAACAACCACAACCACCCAGGCATTTAACAACTCCTTTGCTTCTAGGGTCACTTATCAACATGTGGCTTTGTCCAGTCACTTGGTGCCTTGGCAGAAGAGGACAGTGTGCTGGTCGAGGTGTTAAAAAGGCAGGGAGCAAATCCATTTGTAATCACCAATGTCCCACAATCCTTACTGAAGTAAGTTACATATGCTTTTTTGTGTACCGGTGCAAGCCAACCTTGTGTACTGAATCAATTCACTCTGACTTTTTAACAAAATGAAATCATACATGTAAAAGTTTTGCACTGGCTCAAAATGTGACATCCTGAGGCACATTATTCATCACCAGTGATGGGTATGAGATAGGTTGATATGTACCATGTGAACATTGTGGGCACCCAGGTTGGCCATTCAATTCCCTCCAAGAGTGATGGAACATCATCTGCTCCCATTGTTCCCTAGAAAGTCCCACAGTGCTGCCTGCTCTGGGTGGTGAGCAGCTGGAAGACTTCTGGAAATGGTAGCTTTTTAAAGGAGAAGGAGAAGATTAGCAAGCTGGAGGAAGTGTTGGACAATGCCAATGATTTGGTTTTGGCCACCAAATGTAATGTGACCATCTTTCCAGATGGCGAAACTGTGTTTATTTTGTTCCTCCAGGAGTTTGCAGTCATCTTTGATGCAAAGAGTGTAGATAGTAACAGTGTTTGGGTTTTTTTTTATTGGATTGTTTTTGTTTTGATTTTATGTATTTGTTATTTTATGTGAATTGCCCTGAGACATTCGGGTATAGGGCAGTATAGAAATTCAACAACAACAATAATAATAATAATAATAATAATAATAATAATAAATGTTTTAAAACAGGGACAAGTCTTTGTCTCTATATCTAGCATAGGTGAGAGGGACGTGGGTTGAAGGATCTTAAGATGAAGCAGGGCCACAGACATTTTCAGATGACACTGCATTGAGTACTAGTCAGGTATCAGGTTGCACTGAGGCCTCTAGGGAAGAAAGATACATGGGTTGCATTTAATTAACTTTTACTCAGAGTAGATCCATTGAGATTAACGACCATGACTAATTTAGGTTCCTTAATTTCCATGTGTCTCCTCTTCTCAGTAAAAGTTAGTTGAATACAACCTATGATGGCCATTCCACTATCTTTGCAAATACAGAAGTCTGCTGTTATTTGGATCTGTCAACCATTCTAGGGCCTGATAGCCTATTTTGAAATGTAGCTCTACAATGGAATGCATTCTTGGAAATTCCAGGCTAAATTAGTATTATGAGTAATTTTGCTCTTTCGAATATGGCCAGTACCACAGTTCTGTTGCTTGGGCATTAAAAAAATTGCCTAAACTCAAGGGTGGTATATCCTATTTCGCCATTTGAGGCTTCTGCAGCTCAAGGTGAGTGCCTCACCCTGCCTCATCAGTGGGCTGGCCTGCCTAAACTTGTTGCCAAGATATGGCTGCTTGTACCTGCCCTCTATTTTCAGCCCATTATAGTCTGGTTGATGGCACATATCCAATACAGGGTGTTAGTATTTTGTGTGCTACTTATCTGCCAGCATTATGGATGTCTGATTCTAATAACCTAGACCAAAGGAGTTCCATTGTGAGTTGAACAGGCATTTATTTTTAGCAAGTGCATTGAGGATTGCCTTCTAACAAACAAATGGGTAACTGCTGTATTTCTACCATCTTGTAGCTATGACTGCAGCAACTCTATTTTTGGCCAGACAGTGAATCCTAGTGATCATAAGAGAGGCCCTGGTGGATCATCTGGAGGGGAAGGTGCCCTAATAGCTGCTGGAGGGTCCATCCTGGGATTTGGGTCAGATTTGGGTGGAAGTATCCGTCTACCCTCCAGCTTCTGTGGTCTTTGTGGGCTGAAGCCAACAGCAGGTAGGCTGAGGTATGTACTGAAAATATCGCCTACTGTGCAAATGATTGGCATTTGTTGTTATGAAGCATGAGAATTCTCTCTCATAATATAAGTATTAGAGACCTCATTGGGAAAGATGAGGAATGATTTCCTGAGTAGCTCTCGAAATTCATAGGGGAGTGATCTGTTCGATGGCACAGTTTAAAAATTGTGGTAAACCATAGTTAATATTTACAGTACTGTGAACTTGAAGATGGCTCAAGAGTTGGTGGAGCTGGGCCATGGTGAACCTTTCTTGGGCAGTTGCAGTGATCTTCACTCAAAGATTGTTCTGATGCCACAACTCTTATACCCTCAACTCAGTCTTTTGATTATGTGGTGCAGTTTTAATTGTAGATATGATCTGTGTTGCAAGATTGACATGGAAAGTTTTTGAGCTTGCAAGATCCTTGCATCTTTCAGACCCCCATCTAAATGCAAAGCCTTTTCTGGCTACATAACTCAAAGATCATAATCTCTGTTCTCATCCTAGTGCTTTGAGGGTCTAAGCAAATTGGCATGTGCAGCCTTATCTCCCAAGGAATGTGGATTTCCTTTAATCTAATGTTAAACAACCTCTTGTTTATCACTATTAGGCATTGGAACTTGCTTTTCCTGATTCTGGTAACCTTGCAGAACCACCTTTCCAAAAAGTCACTCATCCTTCTCCCATCCCCACAAATTATATTGATTACATTAAGCAATAGCAGGAATAACAGTATACATGGCTATATTCACAAAATCTTTAGACTCAGTTTGCAACATAATATCTGACTTAATAAGGTGTGTTATGTCCAAACTGGGGGTTGTAGGATTTTTTCTTCCAAACAAACTGTGATGTGAAGCTAAGGTGTGTTTTAGCTTACCTGCTGTGGTTTGTGCAAGCAAAACACATAATTATCCCTGATTCGGATGCCATGCTAAGCCAGGAATCCTGGTTAAGCATGGTTTAAAGCCATAAAATTACTCCCATTTCCATATGGTGGTTTTACCATAGCAAATGCATGTGAATATTATGCTGATTGCAATACTCATCAAGCCATCCACACAGACAATGCCAGCCTCTCTCAAATCCCATAAATCCTTTTCCTTTAAAAAAATCTTTACTATGCATAGTTCAGTTTATAGTATAATTGTTGTTGTTGTTCATTATTATTAATCACCTTACACAGAAGCATCTCAAGGTGATGCACAATTTAAAAAAGCTTAAAACCAGTTAAAAGTGCAACAACAACAACAACAACAACAACAACAACAACAACAACCCAGCAGATATATTTAAAAACTAAATACACACCCAGGGCAGCAACCCATTTATGCAGCTGGAGAAGCTCGGCAAATGGACATTGATTTCACCCAACTGAGTGTGAAGTAATTGACTCAGCAGCCTACATAAAGACAATTTTCCATTCTTTGCATAAATTTGCTTCTAAGAAAACTGCTTCTGATGAATTATTGTGTATATCCTTTCGTTCAGAAGGAAGGGCAGGATATAAATTCAATTAATAATTGGGGAAATCTATCTGATTCAGTGATAGTGAACTGATTTCATTTTTTTCCCATTGAAGAGGTTAGGTTCTGTTTCATTATTATTCTTGTATCTTTCTTGTCACAACTAACCACAGAATAAAACCTTGGATGGTTTCATTAGGTCATGAGAGTTATTTATAGTCCAAAACATCTGGAAGGCATCTTCATGGGGAAAGTTGGTTTATGGCATTGCTTTCATGTCTGGTAAATAGCACCTTTGGGGCAAATAGCTGGGGGTGATTTTCGACAGGAAACCAAGGCAGGGCCTTGATATGGCTTAGGGCTCCACAAATGCTTTCTTTCAACAAAAGTAGCCAGTCTGAGCATGGATTTAACATAATGTGTTGTTTGGGTGGCCATCCTCCAAGAAGCTGGCAGTAGTTCTGGTGGCAGCAGAATTGTCCATGTATCAGATTTACTTTTTTTTTTTACCAGCTGCATGTTCTGACATTTCTCTGTTCTACAGCAATTCAGGAGTAAGGGGCCCCATTGATGGAATACTCACAGGTAAAGGACCTCTTCCTTTTCTATCCAAATTCAGAAAGGTCTGAAGGGTCACTTTTGAATGAATGCAAAAAGCGCATGTATGTGCTGTGGCAGGATGATTATTGGGTGGGTGCGGTGGTTGAATGTGTAGTTGAAAGACACCTCTCAACCACATTGGTGGGGTGAGGATATGATCTCCCCAAAGTGATGAATGTTGGGTAAAATTTAAACAATGTCTGGCCCAGGTATCATTCCAGCTTGAAACTTATGTTGTTTTTGACTAGCAAGTTAAAAGAGGAACCTGCTCTCACTTTCTCTCCCACCATACTTCAGTTGGGTTCTTCACCCATTTATTTGAGTTGTATGTTCACTCATTCATTCACTCTTTGCCTTTAAAAAATGCAAACTTAAAAAAAATGTTTAGGGATTAGAATGCACTTCTGTTAGATGGTCATCATTCCATATCTGACAACCCCATATCCTATGGGTTGTGCATGATGTGCAACCATGTTCACCTTCTCTTTTCAATTGTAGTTCCAGGAACAGTGGGCCCAATGGCAAGGGATGTGGAAAGTCTAGCTCTGTGCATGAAGGCTCTCTTATGTGATGACATGTTCCAGCTGGACCCCTTTGTTCCGCCTGTGTTTTTCAATGAAGAGGTACATAAAAGATTACATTGTGAATTGTTCAGTGTGTGGGAATATTTTGGGTGATATTTTAGAGAGCCACATTGCTCCTGTAGCTGTAGACACTGCTCCTGAATTTGGTAGCCATTGCCAGAGTCATTACAGAGAGTGCCTTGGTAGCAAGCCATGTTGCCTTAGGAACTGTCTCCCCCTTTCCCTACTATTAATTTTACTCATTCTGCATTAACTTGATTCCCCACTTTGCTCTTTTGCTCCAAAACTTCTCCATACACTGAAAGTAAACAGCTCCGTAACTTCTCCATACACTGAAAGTAAACAGCAGCATTATTATCCTGCTCTTGCATACATTGAACAAATAATGGAGCTTTGCCCATGAGTGTTAAGCAAGCCCAAGCAATTTTATATAATACCTTTCAATTTAAAGGATATGTTCTGCTTTAAATTTCAATTCCTGATAACAATTAAGGGTTTGGTTTTTGTGTCCTTGAACTCTGAGAATACTTATTGCTTGTTGGGATAAAGCACAGAGAGAGGTGTGTGAGTGTTTGTAGAAACTACTCTACTGTGTACAGACATTGCTGTTCACATTAGTTGCTCCTCCCACTTTTGCCTCTGGCACTGTACACCATTGGTATGTGGCCCTTGGAAGATTTCCCAGAAGGAAATGTGACATTAGGATGAAAAGGGTTACCCATCCCTGGGCTGAAAAATGGCCCATGATAACCCCATAAGCTTCATGGCTTCATGACTATTCTGAATCTCCCCAATCCCAAACCAATACTCTACTCTAGTGCTCTAGTTTAACTGTTTATACGGCTGCTGGTTTTGGTAGCAGCTCTGTGATCTTTGAGATTTCTAGTTCAATGCACAGTACGAAAGCAATTTCCCACTCCCACCAATTCTGATTTCTACACATTGATTCCAAATCTATCCATCGATTGATGATATTACCTGAAGGTTCTCTCTCTTTTCTCCTAGGTATACTCTAGTTCCACGCCACTTCGGATTGGCTATTATGACACTGATGGCTATTTTTTGCTCCCTCCCTGTATGAGGCGGGCTGTGCATGAAACCAGGAAGCTTCTCCAAGAAGCTGGCCATACGGTGTGTACCTTTGGGACTGTTGCCCTTTGCATTTATCTATGTAGCCAAGTACAAAGAAAGTCAATTGCAAGATGGTTAGCTCTACTTACAAAGCACATTCAGTCCAGTTCCGGAAGCAGTCTACAAATGGCTGTTGTTAAGCACTGAGGACAGAATGCTTAGCCTGCAGGATACAGTTTTATTGGAAGCTGGAACTCTGGAAAAATCTAAAAAAAGGTCTTTGTCAGCTTCACGGTGCCTTCCATTTTGGGGTAAATAGCCATTTCAGAGGTAATTAATTCCCTCCTGGCTCTCTACAGTACCAGTTCAAACATTCAGCTTCATTGGACACACATGGGTTCTAGATTTAGGAGAGAGGAAGAAACACTTTTCTCTACCGCTTTCTTCACACCATGCATAGTCTTCTACTGCTCTATCATGCCCCACCCTTAGTGGCAGGGGAAGGTGGTGGAGGTGGACTGCACACTACAAATTTGGCTCATAGGCTCCTGTATCTTGTATGTCTTGGGAAGGAAAGATGTTCAGTGCATGTTTCTGCATTCTGAGCAAACAGCAGATGGGGAAAGAATTAATCTTGACCTCTGTCTGGAGCAGAAAGTTGGGGTGTGCTTGTGAAAGAAGACTTTGAGTCAATGAATTGGCACCTGATACTTGCTCAATGATCCACCCTTTTTTTGCAGCTCGTTCCCTTCACCCCACCTTCAGTGGACTATGCCATAGATGAACTTTATATCAAAGGCCTTTTTGCTGATGGTGGCTCAACTCTGTTGGCTATGTTGTAAGTAACTATGAATCTTAAAAGGCACTATAAGGGAAGAGCAAAGAGGAGGACAAGAACCCTAATCAAATAATGCTGTCAAGGTATTCAAGGCATGGCTGGTTGAAGACATTTCACTGCCTGAGGGTGGAGCAGCCAATGATCTCCCCTCCTGCCGCATAGTACGTCTCAACCTTCAGAGTCAAACTCTGAAGTAGTCAAATTAGTTCACTGTTCAACAGTACTGTGGAAAGGGACTTGCCAATTAATACTGCATTCCTAGCATGGGAAACTTCCTTGCAATATCCTGTCAAATCAGATTAAAGGGTCATCGAGCCCAGCATACTGTTTTCACAGGAACTGGCCAAATGCCTCTGGGTAGCCCAAATGCAGAACATGAGGTGATATCCCACTTCCACTGTTCCTCAGCAAGTGGTATTTTGTCTCTGAATGTGGAAGTTCCATTTAACCATCTTAACTAGTAGCAACTTGATAGTCCAATCCTCCATGAATCTGTCTAACCCCACTTTAAAACCATCTAATTGAGTGGCTGTAGTCACCACATCCCAGGAGAGCATTTTTTTTTAAATGTTAATCAAACAACTATCTGACTTTTAGAAGACACCTGAAGTCATCCCTGTTTAGGGAAGTTTTTAATGTTTGATGCTTTATCATGTTCTTAACATTCTGTTGTGAGCCGCCCAGAGTGGCTGGGGAAACCCTGTCAGATGGGTGGGGTAAAAATAAATTGTTGTTGTTGTTGTTGTTGTTGTTTTCACCATCACCATCACCATCATGCTGGAGTACATTTTTGTGAGAAATCAATGTTTTCTGTGTAAAAGAGAACTGGATCACCCTATCTCACCTTCTTCCTCTGTTGCCCTCCAGTGAAAGAGATATAGTCGACCCATGCTTGAAACCTCAAGTGGCTCATCTTAGAATCCCAAAATTGGTGAGGAAAGTTTTGGCCAAGTTTGTCAAACCCTGGGTGAGTCTTCGACCTCTTTAGGTTTCATTTATATTACTAATCTTGTGCTGCTGCTGCTGCTGCTCCTGCTCCAGAGAGAAGTTTAAGAACAACATTTTTGAACAATGTTCTTATTATAAAATGTTGTGTGCAAAATGAGAAATGAGCTATAATGTGTGTGTCATTTATGTCCATTTCTTCCACTAGAGGTACCACAGAAGCTATTTGGAGTTGATTTATTCTGAGATATTGTAGGGCCCGACCATTTTACTTAGATTGGGAGTGGGGAACCTTTAGTCCACCAGATGTTGCTGACCTACAATTCCCATCACCCTTAGCAACCATGGTCAATTGCTAGGGATGGTGGGGGTTGCGGTTCAACAACATCTGGAGGGACAAAGGCCTAGTTTAGGAGGTTATTCATTTTAGGTGGTTATTTTGTATTAATAATTAAATATTAAATAAATAAACAAATTCTGTATTAATAATTAATTAATTAATTAATTACTTCCATTATTATCTAGAACAACTCTTATCACTGTAGTTCAGGACATTGTGGTATTGAGGGGTGGGAAATATTGTAAAACTAGAGGGACAGAGGTTCTGATGGTAGGCACAAGAAAAGAAAGATAGCAGATTTGTCAATCTAGTACACAGGAGAAATGAGGAATTTAGCAGCTGGAACAGAAATAAAAATAGCAGATCTAGCAAGTAACTGGCTGTTAAGACTCTGTTCCAACTGCAGTTTTGAAATGAAGGAAAGTCCAGGTGGACACCTGGTTTGTTCATCTCAGGCCAGATATTGCTAGTTCTATCCTCCATCATGCTTAGTCTAGGAGGTGGTAGACCTACTGTTGGAGCCAGATAGCCTATAGAAATCTGTAGAGCTGGTAGACAGGACTGCAATGGCCCATGAGCAAGAGTAACCTCTGGCTAGTATATTTGCATATAGTAAAGTACTTCTGTTTACATTCTAGTTTCCAAGACTGGCCAGCCATCTCAATGCACTGTGTGGAGTAAGGTAAGAGGTGCAATAGATTCTGACAAACATACAGAAATAAGGCCTGCACAAGATGTAAGGGATGGTGCCTTACATAAGATGGGGGGGGGGCGGGGAGGTTGATTTCGCCAATCTCCTTCTGAGCTAGATTTCCTGCTACTGTAGTTAACTCAAAGTCTTACCAGTATTGTGCAACCTTGAGCTAATATGACTTCAGATTCAGCATCACTTGCTTGTGGTACTCCAGGAATAAACACTGCCAGATAACACTATGAAAATCAGGAACCCTTTGGAGTTGGAAGTGAGGTCTGAAAATAAAAGGCATTCATTATGTTAAATAGAACTTTGATGCTCTAGAATGTGGGATAATGATAGTCTGTACAATAAGGGTGTCTTGGCCAGCCTCAAGCTTGTCTTGTCTTAGTTGCTTATGACCTTGCTCATGCTTATGATCTTGCAGTGACAGTCTTCTGTCATTTTAATATTATCAGCTGTTTATTATGTCTTGCATGTTTCAGGTCTGTGAATTGCCTGTGGGAGCTGAATGACAAAGTGATGGTAACATGTTTTGTGTGTGGTGGTGGTGGGGAAGGACAAATAAAAATTAAAGCTTAATCTGGGCTGAGAAATCAGTTTTAATACAGAAACTGTGCTATATGAATTTCACTCCAAGGGTTGCAACCAATTTTAAGAGTAGTGCCCACATCTCTGTGAATATATTATTGCATGCCACCCCAATCTTAATGCAGTTCAAGATTCTAGGAGCTCCAGGTGTGCTTATCCAGGGTTTGTGCTTCCTTTTAGGAATGAAGCACAGTGGAGACGGGGGTGTCTTTATGATATATGGTTTAGTTACACATATATACAACCTGAGCCTACAATGGAGGGTTCACAACACTAACACCCCAAAGGGCCTCTCATAGCTGCAGCCTTGGATTCAAACAGAAATCAGCCTTCAGCTTGCTGCCTTTTGCTGTCTGCAACCTTTCTGCTCCTAGGTCAAACCATAGCCAACCCTAAAGCTCTACTTCAGATACTGGCTTTGTCTTCTAACACTGAGTTGAGGAAGCCATCTGGCAAACCGGTCCTTTCAATCCTCCAGAAAAGGTGGCACCTCTGTGTTCTCCTTATATGTTGTTGTGATTAACAGTTGCAACACTTTGGAGACACTCTGTCTGGCTTTCCGAGAGACTGTTTTGAGCTATAGATCTATCTATACACACCTCTACAAATCAATTTGGTACAAGCCAATCAGACTGGTAGTATTTTGTACCTGCTTCAACCAAATTTGGATGGGATGCAAATCGGGCCAAATAGGTTCAGAATTCAGTCGAATCTGGTTCACAGCCCTACATGCTAGTTTTGTCATCTAATCAGGGTTTAAATTTGCACTTTAGCAACTGAGCAGGTTGGGGAGGGAGTATGAGCCGTAAAATTTTAAATGAACAAGGCCCAAGGTACCTGAGAGACTCTTAAAGGCACCTCCCTCTTACATCTGCACCCAAGCTAATTCACTTTCAATAGAGATATTGTATGCAGCTTAATGGATATATCTATGTATTGGAGAAATGTCACTTGAAATAAGGTGGATTACGTTGGCAGTATTGTTCTCAACAGATAACAACCCCTGCAATTTCCGGACTCTTTCTATCTGCTCACCTAAACTCTAACATGCTCTTGCATTGCACATTCAGGCTTATCGTAAACAGTTTGTTGACCAGTGGAAGAAAAGCGAGCTTGATGTTGTCCTCTGTCCAGTTCTGGGACCTGCCTTTAATCTTAGTTACCCCTCAAAACTATTGGGTAAGCCTCATTATTCACAGAGTATGTATATTTCATTCATGTTTTTTAAAAATCATTATGAAGATCCTTGAATATCTGTCAAGACATAGGACAGTTCTGAAATAGGACTGGACTTGCAGTAAGGCCCAGAATCTGTTTTTGCCATTCTCCATTATAAGCCAAATGGAGAAATAGCAGCACTTAGGCAGGGCAGCTATTCCTGATTTTCTGGGATGGGTCTGTAAACTGGGCCTCGTTTTCACTAATGTGGCTAACCTGTTACCACTTCAGGCTGTAGGTCAGGGATAGTTTTCTCTGTGTGTATGCGTTGTTTCTTCTTTGATTCCATCTAGACTGCTGCTCCTGTGTATTCTTTTTTCCAGCTGCCATCTCGTATACCATGCTGTACAATCTTTTGAACTTTCCTGCTGGAGTTGTGCCAGTCACTACCGTTACAGAGGCTGATGAAGAGGAGCTGGGACAGCACCGAGGACACTTTGGTGACCCCTGGGATAAGAGACTGAAAGAGGTCTGCCTGGATTTAAGCAGTTCAAATACATTGAATACTTCTTGGTTATGGACTGATATATATATATATTATTTTGAAGTTGATGAATTATAAATTTTGGATGACATTCTACTACTAATAATAAAACATTTACTATATTCATTAGCCACGTGTTGTGGCTGTATTTGAGCAGATTATTCTGTATTGCAACACAGGTAGTTTGTATTTAAGCGATGTCTGAGCTGAACATTTCAAGTTCAGTGGGTTTCAAAACTTGGATTTTTATGTCAAACCGTATGATCTCACAATGTGGCATTTGATTTCAGAAACAAACTTTGACATCAACACCTGAAATTGTCTATTGCATAAATGAGTTAAGATGATATAACATATAAATTTACGAATTAAATACTATTGCAAGTCATCTATCAAAATTGTCCAATACTAACTGCTATAAGGGCATGAATGATGCAACGCCATCATCATGTTCAGATTTTTCATATCCCTCATAAGCGACATCCAATGATGTGGAATGGAAATGGAGAAACACTGTGCATGACAATGACATGCCCCACATACGTTGTTACTAAACAGTTACAGGAGATGTGGATTTGGGGTGGCCATGCATTTAAGGTAATGTTGTTTGGACCTTGGTTGTTAAATGGTGACTGCTACATGTCACTTTGAAATACTGTCTAGTACTTCATGTCCCCTGTGAAATACTGCCACATGTTTATTACTACTGCAAAATTATTGGGTGTCATCTTTAAGCAAAAGACAGGGGATAGCAGCACTGGTGAATTATTTGGCTAACAGCCCAACTTACCCTGAACATTGACTACAGTTCATGGTCAGAGAGCAGTCCTGATGTTCCCTGTCCATGCAGACACACAATAGCAGCTTTAAAAAAATGTATTTTGGCCAAAAGCCCCCAAGGCAGCAGATATATATATATATATATATATATATATATATATATATATGTGTATATATATATATATATATATATATATATATATATATATATGTGTGTGTGTGTGTGTGTGTGTATATATATATATATATATATATATATATACACACACACACACACACACACACACACACACATATGTATATGTATAGAGAGAGGGGGGGGAGAGAGATCAGGAGTCTTCAGAGCTTGTCTTCAGAGGGTGAAGTCTGTGACCCTAAGTTTTCTGCCATTATGCATGCTTACTTGGAAGTAAGCCCTACCAAAGCCAGTGGGATTTACTTCAGAGGAAACAGGCCCAGGATCAGGGTGCATCACTCTAGAAAGTTTGAGACCCAGAGCCTATGCATTCCCAGTAACTCTGCTCTTTGAACATCTCTTGCAGGCTGTGAAAGGTGCTGTGGGGCTCCCTGTGGCAGTTCAGTGTGTGGCATTACCATGGCAGGATGAATTATGCCTTCGTTTCATGAAAGAGGTGGAGATGCTGTCCCACCAAAGGAGACTGGAGAAAGCCATGTGAGCCTAACACAGAAGGTCATAGCCTCTAAAGAAGGTAGTTCTCTCAGGTAAGCAATCTTGACTATCAAGAAAACACACCTTTGGTGCCAGCATTTCTTTTGAATTACTTTTCCCCCTGACCTTCTGCAACTGACTGAAGAGGGATCAGTAGTAGGCTGATTTGATTAGCTGCATACTGCTTTTGTATTCTATTCATTCACAGAGTATAAGCTTATCTAGTATCTAATATTATTTTCTCTCTCTTTTTACCATCACCTTCTCTCTACAAATGAAGAAAGGAAGTCACCTTACACTGGGTCAGACCATCAGTCCATCTAGCTCAGTATTGTCTACAGCAGGGGTTCTCAACCTTTAAGAGAATGAGGACTCCTTTCAAATCTCAATTTTGTGTGCCCTTTCCCATGCTAATTGTTATAATGGGAGGCTCCATTAATTGAGAAAATACAGAAAACTGTTATGAAGTCAGTACACAATAATGTTTTTAAATGAATTCACTTTTTATTCATTACAACAATAAATATATACATTTGAAAAATAGTAATGCTGGGACACTGTTTAATTCAGTGTTTTAATAATTTATATAACAACACCATGGTTTCTATTGTTATTCAGTCATTCTACAAACTGGCTAGGATTTGAACAGGCTAGTTCCTCCCTCCCTCCTTCCCCTCACATTTCCTTTTTCTGGCTCATTTTCTCTCTCTTCTTCACCTGTTGCTGAACCTCTCTCGACATTTCATGGCACATGCAGGCCACTGAGCATGCTCAGTTCTCATTGACCTGTTGCCTCCCCATTTTTCTTTTTAAAAATTCAAAGCCAACATTTTTCTACATACGTGAGGAGACGTCTTCTATGGATGCCCCTCTTTTTTATTCCGATTAAGTAGAAGGAACAATGACATACAACTAGAGTACTAAGTGTATAAAATGCTCCACAAACTTTGTATGTTGCTTTCACAACAATCCTGTGTGTTGAATCCGTTTTATTTTCATTTTAGGAATTGCAAAGTGACACTACAAGATTGTAACTTGCACCTAAGGCTGCAGCAGAGCTGGGAGTGGAATCCCAAGCCTTCAAGACTTTAAGGTGCTTCTTAGATGCCTTCCAAGTATTTAGAGCAGTGCTTGAGCCAAATTGCCACCTGCTGTCTAGGACGTAAATTATCCAGCTCTCTGCGAAATGACACAACAATCTAGCTTGCAGCTATGACAGCTTTATTTTCTTAAAAGAGGTTTGGCCTGCATAGATTGAATTAACAATTGTCAAAAGGCAGAGAAGAAGGGATTTTCTTATGGGGGAGCATTTATTGAGCACATAAGATGTTAGTTTATTAAGAGTGCAGTTGCTGAACCATTCAGCTCCACTTCTTCTCCTGCCATCATATATTATATACCACTGGCTCCACCCCTGAGATTATACAACTTTCCTCACTGCTTGCCATCCACATATTAAACTTGGATGCTTGCAGGGAGAAAGCCTATGCATGTAGACCTCTCTGGAACAGAACACTTGATTTCTCTGGGTCCCAGGTCCAGGGGAAGCCTACATGCATTGGCTTTCCCTCTGCTGGTGTCCATGCCTAATATCTGAGCAGTGGTGTCAAAGGAAGCCACGTAACTATGGGGACCCATTACACCTTGATCACAGAGCCCCCTCTTCACATGTGTAACAAGTGAAAGGGACTATCCATTGAGAGAGCACAGTGACACTCAGCACATTTTGCTGGTGATTGTCAGTCAACATTGACCAGAACAAAAGTGAGGATTAAAAATAGCAATGGGCAGTTTGGGGAGTGTGCCTGGGAGAACAATTGTCCAGAAAGATCAGAATCAGTAGGGATTTTTTTACCGTATTTGTCAACATTTTAGGCACCCATTCTTGGTGTCCTATACAATGCAATAAACAAGTGAATAGACTGATTTACAGTTCTTAGCTTCCATTTTGTGGTTATGTGAGAACACATGAAGTGGTCTGCCTTGCTAGCCCCCATTTGAAGATCAGCCGCTGACTCGTTGAGTTGGGCTTCTGTGCAGCTTTGCATTTAATGTGAATGTTAAAGAGTGAGAGTTGGGGTGTGTGTGTGTTTAAGTGGCTAAGAAACACATTTTGGACGTTGTTTTACACAGCTGAATGCCGATAACTCTATTGGCAATTGTGAGTGATTACTGCATTATCTGCACTCAGAGAAAGTTATTGTTTTGAATGCAGAGAGAATTAATGATACATAAAACTATGTTATTATTGGCTGCATTCATCAGCAGAAATGCTCTGCCCAGCACCACTGCACTGTGATTACTCCTGCTTTCTCCTTCCAAAGAGAGCAAGAGATAGGGGCGGAGATGGTTTATTGCCGAAGATTTGCATACATTTACATTCCAAAAGGCTGATCGGGTGCAAGAGCTGATTATGTTGCAAGTCAAGACATACTTACTTATCTCTCCCTTCTGAACCTTTAAACCAGGGAGAATTTGACTACTTCCCTTTGGGCTGGGCAAGATAAAGCATGAGTGAAAAGGAGAACCTAATTTAAAGGCTTTAATTGTGAAGCAGACAAAGATGCGGGAAGCAGATTTTTTTCAGGATGAGATGGTTATTATGATATGATTCCTAGAATGCTGGTGGAATCTATGCAAGGGTGGCTTGCTTTTGCCATCTCTGGGATGCATTCTGAGTTGATTTTCAACAGTGATGCATAATTTCTATGAGGAGAAGAAGAAGAAGAAACTGAACCTCAATTTGCCATGAGTGGCCTCCAGCAGAGGTGGTTTTATGGCAGTGCCGGTTCCCCTGCACAGTGTGCAGAGGTGCCAAGGAGGTGCCTTTTCACCTCCTTCCCAAAGTCTAGTTAGTCTAAGTGTTTGCTCAGCTTTAGAAATGAGGAGGGAGGGCTCTGGGACCCTGCCAGAGCCTTGTGCTTCCTTCCCAGCTTGATGCCTCCCTTAATGAGCTTTGGGAAGGTGGCTTTGGACTGGGGCGTCACGTTTTGGCCTCGCACAGGGACCACCAATGGATGAAGGCATTGGGATGGCAACTGTTGGAAGCAGGAGTAGAGGGACCTTTAGTCTGATCTAGCAAGGGCTTCTCTTATGGCCTGTTGAGAACACCATGCCACCTAAACATTTTCTCAGTGGCTTAGCTCCACTTTTATATCTTTGGCCCCAGGGAATGATGGAATAGCTGGTACTTCAGCACAAAATACTGCATGTATCCATTCAGGTCCTAAACATCAATTTTCTTATGTCAAACCACCTTAAAAGGTTGCCTTCCAGGTGTTTCCAGGTGGCAGCACCTTTAAAGATTTAGTACCAACAGGAAGAAGATTTTATAGCACTAAGGACTTGCCACAGTATTGGCTTGTTTGGAGCAGTTGGCATTTTGTCCCACCTGTTGACCATGCTGGCCTGTTTGGACTTGCTGTTATTGGTCATAGGAGTTGGCACCATCTCAGATTGTTTTGCAGGCTCCAGGCCTGTGATTCTAGCAAGTCTGACACTTGGAAACACCCGCAACTTGGCAGCACTTGCCCAAACTAGATGTGATGTTGGAGATGCATGATAAGAATATTTTCCCTCTTTCACTCCCTTTCTATTTAGCCTTAGGCATCTGCTTTGAAAAATGTGGGAGTGGAGCTTTGGAAGAGGGAGTTTAAGCATTTTCCCAACCAAAATGCCCCCTGGCTCCTATTATCTGAAGGGATGGGGGGGGGAAGATCCATATGGGATCTGCTAATTAGTAAAACAAAAAAGCAAGTGATCCCAACATAGATCAAGTCTAGAGACCAAACATTTTCTTATAACTTTTAACAATTTCATATTTTTTTTGTTTTTTAAAAAGGTGGATTTATGTGCCACTTTCCAGTTCACACAGTTGGGTAATGTGATAAGAAAGAATGATCTGCTCACTCTTCTCATGTAAAACTGCTGCCATAAGTTCTATGTGCTAACACATAGAATTGATGTGTATTCTTATATAATAATGTTGCTTACCACATGACTAACATACAATATAGTTCATAGATTTACCTGCAAATACTGGTAGCATACCCCCCTGTGTGTATGACATGGTTTTCATAGGTCTAATCCTTTGCATACATTGATCCAAAATAAATAATAGGTATTTATTCTTAATTTGGTTCCATGTTTCACCATTATTAAAATGGATTTGATTAGCAACCCCATCCTTAAATGTGGATTTAAAGGGTGGAAATGAAGGATCAGAAGCAGATTATATTGTTTGCTTGTTGCCAACAGCCTTTTACTACAATATATTTCCATCTCAGGCTCTAATGCAGATTGAAAGGTGCTGCTGGTGATTCCACCCATTTGAACACCCACCCACCCACCCCAGGCCCATTGCATAGCATTGCTCAGGCACCTTTTCCCCACTGGTGGGGTAACAGCACTAATGCTCTAAGCTAAAGAAGCAGTCTGAGACTGAACTACAGATACTGGGGTGCAACAGCAGAAGAGAACTTTCTCCTTCAAGTCCGACTTGCAAGTTTCCTGGGTCTGGATCTGATTGCCCATTTTGAGAAGCGGGATGCTAGTCTACAGCATGGCTCTTATTGATGTTCTTTATGAGGCTGCTGCTGCAAGGATTGGCTCCATGCACCAGGAAAGTGGGTGGCGCTGTGGGTTAAACCACAGAGCCTAGGGCTTGCTGATCAGAAAGTCAGCGATTCGAATCCCCATGATGGGGTGAGCTCCCGTTGTTTGGTCCCAGCTCCTGCCCACCTAGCAGTTTGAAAGCACATCAAAGTGCAAGTAGATAAATAGGTACCGCTCCGGCGGGAAGGTAAACGGCATTTCCGTGCGCTGCTCTGGTTCACCAGAAGCGGCTTAGTCATGCTGGCCACATGACCCGGAAGCTGTACACTGGCTCCCTCAGCCAGTAATGCGAGATGAGCACCTTAACCCCAGAGTTGGACACGACTGGACCTAATGGTCAGGGGTCCCTTTAACTTTACCTTATGAGGCTGCTGCTCCAAGGATATTGATTGGCTCCATGCACCAGTGCAAGCAAGTCAAGGGAAGAAGTGCATATTATAGCAAAGGATGAGGCTGCAATATATTAGCATGGTTATTCCCACTCTCAAAACACACACCCTTATAGGTATGTCTGTGTGATGCTGAAAGATATGAATGGCCGTCTCACTGAGAGAAAGGCACAGACTTTTTTCATTCATAAGCAGAAAACACTGAGTTATTTCTCAAATTATATCACTAGGGGGCGAACTTGAGATTCTGAAATGAAACAAGGTTGTACAGCGAGTCTTGCCAAACTTCAGAATTGCGTCTGCTGAAGGATGGGTGAACAAAAGTGGCTAATGGAGCAAGGGGTTTTAATTTTAAATTCTTCGACAAGGGGAAGTGCCCATCCCAGTGAATTTGACATATATGAAAAGAGTGGGGAGAATGTAAGACTAGATTGCTTTATTATAAACTGGCACTACACAGAGCCGCAAGTAAATATATAGATGGCACACTTGAAGCACTTTAAGGCTGGAGCGGGTTTGGGAAAAGGCTGTAGCTCAGTGGTAAAAAGTCTGCTTTGCATGCAGAAAGTCCTAGGTTCAATCGCCAGTATTTCCACGTGGGGCTAGGAGAGATCCCTCTCTGAAACTCGTCTATCGTCTCTTTGTGGTTCCAGCTTCATTATAGCATTGAGGCACAGAAAATAGTCTCATGCCACATGGGCATAGCCAGGCGTTTTGTTAGGGGGGACAGGCTTTTGTTAGGGGGGCAGAACCTCAGATTTGTATTGATTTGTATTGATTTAGGGGGGCAGCTGTCCCCCTTGGCTACGCCCATGTCATGCCAATACTTTGGGCATTGCAGCTCCATGTAAAGACCTCTCTGTTTGTTTGGACACTTAAGGGATGCCAGGTGCTGCAGCAATTCGGACATAAGCAATACCCCTTTGTAGTTCTACATTTTATGCGTTGGTGTTTGGAGTTAAAATGCTCAGCAGAACAGAACTTAATATTGAATCCCTATTGGAGGGAGACACTTGACTCTGGATATAACCACACCGAGACTCTGAGTTGAGGAAAATAAGAAATCTATGTTTATTACAGGAAATGCATAATTGACATGAAAGATCCTAGTTCTGTCTAATTAAGGGGTGTGTGCCTTGAACTGTACTCACTCTTGCATCTCAGCAAGATGTCACCTCTTCCAAGGGGAGGATGAAGAAGGAAGGAAGGAAGGAAGGAAGGAAGGAAGGAAGGAAGGAAGGAAGGAAAGAAAGAAAGAAAGAAAGAAAGAAAGAAAGAAAGAAAGAAAGAAAGAAAGAAATGAGGTCAGCATTCTAGCACCTGAGGAAAGGTCAGCACAAGTTCAGTCAGAAAGAGCAGTCTAGAAAACTTGGAGGGTCATCTGTCTACTTGTTTCTATGCAGACACATCAGCTTCCAATGCAAACTTGAGTTGCATTCCAACATATAAAGTGTTCACCATCCAGACAAGCAAGAGGCTCAAGGACATATTCCAGTCAGGCACAACCACTGTTGGAGGCTGCAAAGTTGGCCTAGCTGAAGAGGAACTGTGGCTTGTGGAGAGTTTCAAGGACAATATAGAGAGGACTAGAGGTTGACCATTGGTCCACCTTGCTCAGTTTTGTATGCACTGACTGACCGTGGCTTTCTAAGGTTTTACACAGCAGATATTCCCAGGCCTACCAGGAGATGCTGCCTCTTCTACACACAGAGAATGCTCTCTGCTGCTGAGGTGCAACCCTTCTCCAACTTTCCAGGCCTCAGTAAGGATGGGCAAAGCCCAGAAGCCCCTTCAGCACACAAAATAAAATAATAATAAAAAACATATTTCCAGCCAAATAGCCTGATTAGGCTGGGAATTGTCAATATCTGGGCATAAAAATGCTGACGTGTCGGAGACAATCAGCTTTGCGCGACCTTGTAATATCTCATTTTATCCATGCCACGCTTTATTAAATTCTCATAAACCTGTCAATGGGGACAGGCATCATTTCACTTTACCCCATTAGCTCGACGCAACAGCAGCAGAGAAGGGGAAGCAAGATCTGGGCGGTGGGAGGAGGGAAGGAGCGGGAGGGAGGGAGGGAGGAGGAGGGGGCGCCTGCACGCGCACAGAGTGTGTAACCCAGCGTTGCTCCGATAATGTAATAATGGCGGTGCCCTGGGAAAGTAATTGAATTAAGTGGCTTTTGTTAATGGTTTTAAGATTTAGAAGTGTAAATAACAGTTAGGGCTCTTTAATGGACTTTAGTTTTAGGTAACCGCAGCCCAGCGCCTAAGAAATGCTTTGCTGTTAATATTATGTCAGATTGTTTTGTTACTGCTCCAGCTTCATGCCTGCAAAGCATATTTTGCCATTTTAAAGCTGAGGGTGTTTATCATCCGTCCTTTCTAACTTCAGATGGAGCTTAATTCGGAAAGCATTTGCATGAGCTGCTCTCATTCAGTTCCCTATCAGTTATTCTCACTGCTGGGAATAAAGTCTTATTCCTTCTGTAGCTGCTTTGGAGAACTTCCCTGACTTAGGGGTTATGCCACTCAAAAGCCCATAGTCCTATTTACATGTTCATTATTAAGTGGGATGCAGCTGCCGCTGTCCTCCATCGGCAAGATGGGAAAGGGGCGGATTCTGCTCAGAGGAGTAAAACTACAGTTACAGGAAGAGTTACCCCTCTAGGAAGAGAAGAGAGTGTGGTGCTTTATCTCCCTCCCTCTCTCTCTCTTCCCCCCTCCTCCCTCTATCTCTCCGCTTCCTCGACAGGTATGATGAGCCAAGGGATTTAAAATGTCTTTCATGGGAACTCATTCTGCTTAAAATATTATTGGATTTTCATTTAGGAGCCTATCAAAATGGGAGACTAAAGTCTGGAGCAAAGCTGGCTAAGCCACATAGGCCCAAACAAACAGTCTTACCTTTGGCCAATGGGATGGGGCTTTCCAGAACTTTGGGCAAGCTGCAAAGTGCTTTGTAAGCATTAATTTGATGAGGCGGATGATTGTCTGAAAGGAGAGCAGGCCTTACTAGGCTGTACCATCAGTTTGTGGCTGCAGGCAGTCTTGGATTACAGAGGGAGGACTGGAATCTGGGGTGTGTGTGTGCGTGCAATTGAGTCATGCCTAAATATTAGTGAAATGAAGAGAACTGTCCCCTTTCCCATTGATTTCAATGGGATGTAGATAAATCTAGCTTCCTGTGGACTGTAGTGAAAGTGTATCACACCACAAGGAGCTACTGCACCTCCTGTTGACTGTGTATAATGGTCTGAATATTTGGGGACATACTTTGTTAACATGATTTATTTCTTGGCCATCTTACTTTAAATATCCCCTGACTTTTAAATTTGTTTATTCATTTTGTGTGTTCGTGTGTCCCAAACAGAATGGACAGTAATAACTAGTAAGCACAATGCCCCTTTCCCAATTTATTCATGGTTGCAATGCAACATGCATTCCAGACCAATTATTTTCTCTTCTAAAATGTCCACATATCCATTGAATTTCTGTTATCCAGAAGGATAAATCAGGGACGGAAAATGAAGGTACTTTTTACCATATGTGGTGGACATGCAAAGAGGTAAAAGCTTTCTGGGAAATGATATATAATGAGTTAAAGAAAATGTTTAAAACGCCTTTGTTTGTTTTTTTAAAAAACCCAGAAGCCTTTTTATTATGTATAGTGGGTAGAGAGATACAGAGACAAGATAAAAAATTGTTCTTATATGCAACAACTGCGACAAGAATTTTGTTAGCCCAAAGATGGAAACAACAGGAGCTACCAACAAAAGAAGAGTAGCAGATGAAAATGATGGACTTTGCAGAACTGGCAAAACTGACGAGAAGAATCTGGAACCAGCAAGACCAAGCGTTCCAAAAGGATGGGAACAAATTTATATTATATTTGAAAGTCACCTTTGCATAGCGAAAGGAAGCGTGTTAGGCATATGAGCAAATCCACTCCTACAATCCTCTTAGTATAAAGTTTTCGAAGTAGCATTTGCAGAATAATGGACAGTTGCATTTGCTCCAGCTCCACCAATGTAAATTAGGTTGGAGATGGAAACAGCCCTGTTGGACGCATTCAGTGACTGTGCTTATCTTAGGCTACATGAGTACTAGCTACACCTCTTGCCTTGATGCAGATGCCTTGCATACGGTATTTGGTTCTGGTGCCAAGGGAAAAGGCAGAGCAGATGATGTGGTCTAAGAGGAGATAGGCAGGCCAAGAGGGAAGAGAAAACATGCTCCTATTAGATTTCTCCAAGCCCTCCAATGAGACACTTGATACTTGACACTAGGACATAGCGACAGTCCCTAATCCATCTGGGAAGCAGCTGGGAGGGATTTGGGTGGATTATTTCAAGCCTAGGAGAGCTGTTTCAGCCAATAGAAGATCAAGATTGTGAATTTATTTTCATTACCCTTAAGAAGCTGCAGTGTTACTGGCCTATGTGATGTCTCCCTTCATAACATAGATGCAGGACGATGACTGAAAGAAAACAATGTCTGTGGAATCCTCTGTCCTAAGGGTCAAAGTCACGTGGTGCTCATTGAAAGTTCATGTGTGGAGAGGGGGTGCTTCACTCTTTCCTGCTTGCCTGCTTCTTTCTGATAAATTATCACACATGCTTTTGCTTCTTTTATTCTATTTACCTGTCTATTGAACTAGTCCATATGAACTAACAGCAGGGCCAACTCTAGGATTTTGGGAGGCTTTGGGCACATTTGCAAAGCAGAGAAACTGCTATGGACAGCACAGGCATACATTACAACCAAACACACACCACAGCCCGATTGTTTTAATGGTTATTGTTTTAATATCATACATAGTGTGTGTTGCTTAGAGATTTTTTTTAAAAAAATATCCAGTGGTTAATAAATGCTTCTAAATAAAGATTTATTTATTTTTACTGCAAATCTCTCCTAATAAAGATTTTTTTATATGCAGTTTTGACTTGTGTACACGTTTTCTTCAATATACTGTGTTTTTGTTTTATTTTCACTAATAGCCACATTTTTATGCACAAGTCCCCTAATATATATATTTTTATAAACATCACTTGATGGGAGGACTGCAGCTCTAAATCATGAGGAGTGCAACTTTCAAAGATGTGTGTGCTTCGGTTCACATTCCCCTGCCCTCCAAAAGTGTGGATTTGATAGATTTGGCTTTAAATGCATACTGAATTGAATTTTCCCTCCATCCCTAAACAGGAGGCAGATATAACTAATAATGCTAGGATGGTGCACAGAGAAAGGAGATGTTGGCATACCTCTGCATTTCAAGGCATCAAACTTATGAGCGATGACTGGTTGATTGTAACTACCACTTATAGAAAAGGTTCTTTAACCTCTATACTGTATACTGTGAGAGACTGCATGTGTTTTAGAGCTGAAAGTCAAGTACTCTCCCCGACAACCCAAATTGGATTGGCTTAACACAGGATAATTATTGGGCCAGTTTGACTTCCTCTAGTCTATTCCATCAACCACACAAGAAGCATGCTGAGTCATAACTGTGAGTGCGCCCTAGGACCAGGCTTAGCTTCCATAGTATAAATAGCAGTTTGTGCCACAGCAGGTAAACATTGTGTGTGTGTGTGTGTGTGTGTGTGAGAGAGAGAGAGAGAGAGAGAGAAAGAGAGAGAGAGAGAGAGAGAGAGAGAGAGAGAGAGAGAGAGAGAGAGACCTTATTGTGCTTGACTTGCCATAAAGTGTCCGTCCTACAGGGCACTCTTAGTGTATGGTTTGTATGGTTGTCTTTGTCTCCAGGAAAAATGTAGAAAGAAATGTAGGAAGATGAAACAAACAACTATCCGACTTTTGGAAGACACCTGAAGGCAGCCCTGTATAGGGAAGTTTTTTAATGTTTTGTGTTTTACTGTGCCTAATATGTCTAATTTCTTGGAAGCCACGCAGAGTGTCTGGGGCAACCCAGCCAGATGGGTGGCATATAAACAAATGGTTGTTGTTGTTGTTACTGAGTCAGACCCATTGGTCCATCAGGCTCAATATCATCACTGATTGGCTGTGGCTCTCTGGGGTTTCAGACAGGAGCCTTTCTCAGTTTGTGCTGTGCTGCTGAGCTACAGCTTCATCTTCAAGAGAAGAGCACCTGTGCAAGGAATGAGGAAGAGAAGTGCATCTGGGAAGCCAACAAGGCTTAACAAGAAGGTCTTAAGGTGCTTAAGGAGGGATATCAGTAGTAGTTTGTGGAGAGAGAGATTTTTACTGCGAGGGAAGGCATGATTCTCAGTGAAGGCCTGTTTGGCTATATGTAGATTGGGGAGGGGGGACTGAACTATGATGCAGTGGGGAAAATATGCAACTGCATAGTTGTGATTTCCGGAAATTGGGAGAAATAAATTTGTTATGTGCAGAGCCCTCCCTCCCTCCTTCCCTCCCTCCATGAAGTGCACCTAAAAGAACCCACAAGGTGGGAGGCTTGTCAAAAGGAAGGAGCAGCATCTCTGGTTCAATCTCATTCTGGCACAAAAAGGGTTAAGGAGATAATCTGTGTGCTCTCCAACACAAAGCGAAAGTGGGCTTTCTGATCCATAAAGGATAAGGCTGCAGGGAACCCCATCAGACTCCTCAGTGTGAAATTGCACCGCAGCAGTGGGGCCATGTTCCTCCCACTGTACAACATTAAAGAGATGAATTAGAACCTGACAGTCATAGGTTTAATGGGCCTACTTGCAGCCATAGGAAGAAGGGGGCAATCAGAAGCAAGGACTTTTGGTCACCTGTCCTTGGAGGTTATCTGAGGCTGCCCCTTCCTCCTCCATTATGGCAAGCCTAAAAATAGAAGCAGTGTGCTGATACCTACAGCAGCAGCATGCCTGTACCAATCTACTGTGAGAAACTCTCAATGAGCGACTGGGCAGCATGACACAGCATGGAACATCTGGGGCTATTGGGATTTGTTCCACTGAAAGAGACTACAGGTGCCTTTTTGTCGGAAACTCTTCTTGGACAGATTAGTGCTTTGGCAGATTGACACACTGAAACCACTGTGATAGCATCTTGGTAGATTTTATGATGCTTTAATAGAGATCTTTGATGAGACAAGTCTAAAAGATTTATCTGGAAATACTTCGCAAATTGAAGCTAAGGCGCTTGCTGATGCAATCTGTAAATTCAAGCTTGTGGTATCCCTTGTTACATAGTAGAACAGGGGTAGGCAACCTAAGGCCTGTGTACTGGATGCGGCCCAATCACCTTCTTAATCTGGCCTGCAGATGGTCCAGGAATCAGTGTTTTTACATGAGTAGAATGTGTCCTTTTATTTAAAATGCATCTCTGGGTTATTTGTGGGGCATATGAATTCATTCATCCCCCCCCCCCCAAAAAAAATATAGTCTGGCCCACCACATGGTCTGAGGGACGGCTGAAAAAGGTTGCTGACCTCTGTAGTAGAACATCCATTTTAAAGTCAACTTTACAAGCAGGCTGCTACAAAAGTAGGGAAGCTGATTTAAATTCAGCTGCCAGCCAATTGCAAGTAGCCAAGAATTGATTTGTGGGCTGCATGTGCGATGAGGGCTTTCATAGATGCTTCTGGGGTTGCAAGGGAGCTAGAAATACTACCAAACTGAGGCAGGACAAGCTAGAAAAGGGAGAAAGAAATGGCAGTTGAGTATGAGACCCAAGAAGAGGCACTGCAAGGTCCAAAGCAGAAATTCAAAGCAGGTTTCTACTATGCTGAATTAGGCATAGTCATTCAATCTGTTGAAGAGAGAACCCCACAGCTGCAACAATATGATTCCCTGTTTGGCTTCCTGTTGCTACAGTATCAGCAAAAATATCTATTGAAGATGTACTTAAAGCCTGCAAGCGTTAGGGAAAATCATTGATGCACAATGGAAACAAAGATACTGATGCTGAAGATCTGTGCTGTGAATGTATAGCCATAGCTCAAAGATCTCCAAAATCTGTGCCACCGCAAGGAGTACCTCTCTGCATACTGCAACAAAAACTCCTGGATAGTTTTTATAAGGATCCTTCTCATACTTTGTGCCACTTCCCTCTGACTGGTATGATCTGCCAATCTGTGAGTGAGCTCAGTTCAGAAGAGAGGTATGGGCACTAAAGAGGATGGTACTGAGTCAAGTACTGCTCACAACAGCAGTCATTAGCTGCAGACAGAATCTTATCCCAATAGCTCAGACAGACTTGCATTTCTCCTTCCAATCTCCTGTACCCCAACAAGATTAGAATTCTGCAATACTGGACAGTGCATTTTTCTTAAGTTGCAGAAAGGCTATCCCATGTGCATGCTCATAACTCTAACATTTACTGGCTGGAGGGTATTCAAGGGATGGAACTTTATATATATATAGTTTGGGCATCACACACAACTGGTGTAAAAAGGGAAACTCTGCACCCACTAGCAGCAATAGGATACCAAGGGTACAGACAATCAGCTGCAAATTCACTCTTAAAACCATTGGATCAAACAGTTACCACAGCACTGTAAATGGTAAGTGTGGAAAGGCCCTTAATGTGTCTTCAGAACTGAGCAGCTCTGCTGGCTATAGGCACCCAAAGAGTCAAGGTTTGAACTGAACTTTTACTGTTCCAGTCAACTACATCCCTAAAAGGTGACCTTTTGTTTTTCTTTTAGATGTGAATCTATGAAATCTCTTGGTTCCCTCCTTTTCCCTCCCCTATTCTTCAGGAAAGCATTCAAAACAGGCCGCAAGCCGCTTGAGAACTTTTGACTTTTAGGAAGGGTCCTGAAGGATTAGCTGTGCCTGTTTGATGGGGAAACATGAGACACTAAAGAACAGAATGTGCTCTCTGCTCAGTTAGCTGATAGGTGAATGGAGGCTGCAGTCCTAGAGCCCCTTACCTGGAAGGTAGCCACATTGAACTCAATGGGGCATAGATAAGATTTGCAATTTGAAGGATTTAGAAGTAGATTGATCAGCAAGGCTATAAGGCTACTAGAATGGAAATCTGATGTTTCACTTTTCCCTTGCTGAAGCAGAGACAATGCCCTTTTATCAATGAAAATACTATATTGCTGAAATTTAAGAAAACTATTAAACAACCAACTAAATTAAAATCTGCATGAAAGAGACTGTAAACCTCAACAATACAATGATTAAAGGAGCTCTGCTGAAGACAAATTTAAATGGAAAGTGACAAATTTAAATGGAAAGTGCCATGAGTTGGTGGTTTGTTTGCTTTTCTCTACTTGAAGCTGCCACTGAATGTTGGATTTTGAATCATGGTAGCTCTTCATACAATTTCCTACCATAGCACTGGGACCATTTGTTTAATTCTGCTTTTGCAGCTGTTCTCTACGTTTGGGGTGGGGGGATGAACTGAATAAATGTGTTGCACGCCCCAAAGGCATTTGTCAGGGGGAAATGATGACCACACAAATGTGTGTGCACTAGGGTTGCCAACATACCTTTTAGGAAGGGTCCTGTGTTGTATTTTTATGTGGCAAAGTGAAATCCAGCTGTTGAAGCTTTCCTTCGCAGACAGATAAGGTGGCTTGTGCCACACTTCACCCCCAGAGGAAATGCATCACCCCCCAAAAAAAAATACTAAATAGGATGGTGACAGCATAAAATGTGCGTGTACTCATTTACATACAGCTATGGAAATTCAGTACATCTCACTGTAGTGAATACTTTGCCCAAATGACCTGTGTGTGCTCAAAATGTTGTCTTGGCGTTTGCTGTTGGTGGGCAACTTCAGGGCCCCTCCTGTTCTCCCTTAGTATTTTTTTTTTTTTACCAGCCAGCCCTTGAAATACAGGTTGCCATAAAGTATGACACACAGCCACCCTCCACACAGATGTAGCAGTAGGAAAACCATTACCTGTTGAATTTCTGCTCTTCCTATGTCAAAGACACAAGGGCCCAGCTAGGAGAAAAATGAAACTGGTGTCTGTACTTCTAGCCCAACAAGGATAGCCTATGCAGCTATGCACAACTGTTAATGAAATATTACTATAATCCTTGACAGGCTTCAAACGCTATTGCTTAGAGAGAGAAAATGCTTGGGAATACAATAGGAGAAGGATGGCAGGCAAGTCTTGTAGACCATCTTTTTATCAACTCCACCACCCACTTACTTTTCTTTCCCATAACTCTGTGAAATTACTGTAGATTTTTCTGCTTCCCTTTGATGGTTATCTGCCCGGTTATTTCCATTTGGGGGATTTGCCACGGTGACAGTTAGAAGAATACAGCAGAGAACAGAGAGGCCAAGCAGCAAGAAGAATGCTGGAAATGGGATTAGGATCATATTCTGCTAGCGCTTGTCAAGACTCTGAATGGGGTTCAAGTTCCTTTTGTCCTGGTGGGGATTTTGCCTTTTGCCCTCCCTTTCACATGACGAGGGAACACAGGAGTAGAGAGATGGGCTGCTCCAAATCCTACCCCTGTGGCTCAGGACCGAGACAAAGTGAAGCTTCAGGCTCTGTTAGTAATGTACTCTAGTTGTCATAGCTGCAGCTTTACATGGAAAGAACCTCTCCTTAAAATAAGGTGGAAAGGCTGGGAGGTGACAGCAATTACAAAGGAGCCAAAGGGAATTCTATCAGCTGTGCTAATAGGTAAAGTTTTATGGTGAGTGTTGCTGCAATTAATTTCCCCACCCAGAATGCTAGCCAGTGTATTGCCCAGAAGTGTAGGCAAAGGTAAACAGGGGAAGGAATACACAGTGCCTAGGTGTGGTTACCATTAAGCCTAGCAGAGGGAGTGAGGATCTGTGGCCCTCCATGTGTTGAAATCCTTTCTCTAGGGCCGTCTTGCACAATATTGTGTGATCATAGAACACCCATACCAGGAAGCCTATTTGCAGTGTGCATTCCCAGCACAAACTTGGAAGTTCTTTCCTGTTGCCATCTTAAAGTCACAAGAAAGGATCAAGGATGTAGGAAGGCCGAGAAAGAGGCTGATCTAACAGGGAGGGAGATTTGCTTGGGTTGGGAAAAGGTTAGGGCAGTCCTTGGAAGTGTGATTGTTGTGCTTCTGTAGATTCTGTTTGTGGGGTGCGAAACACAGAGCAGTCAAATACAACATTCCTAGAGTAGACATAAAAAGGGGATTCTGGACCAGCCAGTTGGAACTTCCTGTTTCCTCCTGGGCTGGGACCAGAGGTGAGATTGAGCACACCTGTGCAGGTAACAAAATAGCACAGGGAAGGCAGCCACAACTCTCTCTGACTCCATTCCTCGAAGAAGCAATATCTCCTTAGCCTGAGATGCTCTCTTGGCTTCCAGTCAAGAGAGGACAAAGGAATTACAGTGGTACCTTGGGTTACATACGCTTCAGGTTACATACTCCACTAACCCAGAAATAACACTTCAGATTAAGAACTTTGCCTCAGGATAAGAACAGAAATTGTGCTCTGGCAGCGCAGTGGCAGCAGGAAGTCCCATTAGCTAAAGTGATGCTTCAGGTTAAGAACAGTTTCAGGTTAAGAACAGACCTCCAGAACGAATTAAGTACGTAACCAAAGGTACCACTGTATCTCCTTATGGGATAGATTCCATGTGTGTATATATTTTGTAACCTAAGTCTGCCTTCTTGGATCCTTCTGTGAACAGAATGTGAGTAAACTATTTTATATACTTTTATACAAGACTGTGCCGTGTCTATTCTTTTTAAGAGGGAATAAAAGGGAATTACCAGGAAACTTATTTTAGAGGCTTAAACAAGCCTGGCAAAAAAAACCTTTATCTGCTGTGTAAGTTTAAAAGGGGAATGTTACCCTGCTAAATTGTAGAACTTGTTAACACAAGTTGGGAAGGATATAATTAAACAATATATCCTCTCCTGCCTCCCTGAACATTCCCACACTGTTTTTACCTGGTGAAGTGCAGACTGAGAGTGGAAGTAAACCTAGAGTCAAGGCAAATGATCTCTCAGCACAAGTATTTCTGCTTGTGGAATGGAATGTTCTCTGACTTTCCTCCTCATGCACCCCTGACTAAATCTGTTCTAGAGGGTGGGGTGGGGAGAAGAGAGCGGGGAAGTCCCACTGTGTAAGTGAAAATACTTGCACTGACAGGATATGGTCGTAGAAGACTGCGCTGACTGCTGTTGCAATTTGGTGCTCAATAGCAATTTTCTGAGTCTGTTGCATAAATTTGTATGCAAGTTATCCTGGGAACATTTAGAAGTATGGGATAGTGCTTTATACTAAATCAAACCCCTGGTTCATCTGGCTCTGCATTGTCTACAGTGACTAGTGGTGGCTCTCTAGGATTTCAGAACAGGATCTCTCTACAGCCCTTCCTCTTCTATATTCTCAGCTTTTGAACCATAGTTGAATTTTAGCACATGCACCTTGGGAACATGGCATATGTAGTCCAATGTCACCTTCCCATCCTTGGGCAGCTTGACATCACGTGCCACAAGCAACCATTCCCTCATTGGCCCACATATGTTTTGGTTACAAACCTGAGCCTCAGGTTGAACGAACAGGGGGCAGACACAGTAATGTCGCCAGTAAGAAATCTGGGTTCTGATCAGAAACATATTGCAGTTTTGGTAGATCAGAGTCAGGGATTATTGCACATAAAAGACTTATGAACAGGCTAGATGCATAGTACAGGCTTTGGCAGAATCTCTACTTTCACATCTTCAGAGTGAACGCCTGCTATCACTTGATGTAAATCAGCAAAGTTTGCCATGTTTGGTCCCTCCATCCACCCCATCAGAACTGTGAGCATCTCATTATAGAACATTCACTTGGTATTTCAGAATCTGACATTCAGCGACATACTATCTCACAGATTTTCAGTACCATTGTTTGAATGCCTAGTGGCGTACATCTTGTTTGGTTTTTTCAAACCATGTTTTTTGGGGGCACATCATTGCCTAGATATCCTTGTGCCCTTTATGTTTACATTTTTAAAGGCTTAACTCTTTAACCCAATGCTACTCTATGCCTCCCATTATTTGCTCGCATCTATTACATGCTTGCTTCTGAATAAATTCACTTAATGCCGTGCTGTTCGTTTGTAAAGCCACAAAGGCATATTAAGGAGTTTGAAATCTGAGTGCACTTAATTGTGCCTCTTTAAATAGAAGTGTATTTTGAATAGTTGCTTGACATGGAAATGTTTTTGCTTGTGTTTTGCTGTTGTTAGTGTACTGTAAAAAAACACATCTGCCTATGAGACCAGGGGGATATTTAAAGAAACATTCTCCATGGAATTGCCTATAAACAAAATGGGGGAATGTACATGCATCATTCTCAAATACCCTTGATCTTGTTTGTAATCTTCCTCATGCTGGCTTCCCTACCAGTGTAACTCACAGAGTTCAACGGGGTTATTTATGTCTTTTTAACTACAAGGGTTGGCGAGAGCATGTATTATATCAGATTCTAAACACATGCTTAAACATAGTGTTATTTTGTCCAATAATCTGTAAAGCCAAGCAAAGAGATATTAAGCAAAATAATAGATTGTATGCTTGACTATAAATTGGATGCTTTTTTATTTTATTTTACTAGAACGTATTCAGTCTGACAAACCATGATGCTTAGAATATAACAGTGGCATAATCATAGCTCGAGGCTGTCATTCCTCAATGTAATGGGATACTTATTCATCTAAGACAGGGACAGGTCTGTCCTTGGCTTTCATTTTGCAAGATTACTTGTATTTCTGTCTCATTTGGCATCAGCGATAACATGTCAGAAAGCAGATTCCACCAATCTGGGGGTCTTTTATGATTTAGAACTGTTTACAATCTTCCCTGAGCCAACCATAATTTGGCATGAATATGGGGTGGGGAGTATTTAAAACAAAATAATTCTGAATAGATTGCATAGTTTAGAGATGTATTAGTTAAGTGTGACCCTGAAGGAATTTTCTGCATATCAGCCCTATTGGTTCTTGTGTATCAACTGGAGCTGAGACGAATTTTCATAAGTTTTGATTTTTGTGTTGAGAATTGTACGTTCACGTTCTCCTGTCAAACAGCAAAGTGCAGTGCACAAAAGCAAAAGTGTTTCTGATCAGTTCCCCACTGATTTGAAACATATCCTTTTGAGAAAAGTGACATCCTTCTTTCCACATTGCAAGACTTGGGTGGAAAATAGATAGCACTTTGAACTGCACTTGAAAATATGTCCCCAATGGATATATGGTTTGATAATAGTGAGAATAATGTGAAAGTAAAAAGGCTGTTAAAGCTCAACTATTATTTCAACTTTCCAAGAGAAAATTTAAATTTTTCATATGGGCCTTGAAGAGAAGATTCACCTATTTTCTGCAGCTTTTTCTGGATCATATACATCAGACTGCAGAAATACAGCATTGTGAGTTGTTTATAGTATTTTTAGTTTATGCTGGTTCAGGAGCAGCCAGCATAGAAAGGTGGTTTCTTTCCTATAGCAGGGTCACTGCTGCTTGCCAGGGTCACATCCTGAGCACATATATACTGCAATCCAAACTCCATATTGCTGCTGCCAGAGCTCTGTGAAGGGTGAAACCATTGCCACATCTGCAGGTTTTGTTTGTTAAAATACTGGCTGCTTCAGTGCTAGCTATGAAACAAACTTTTATATATCTTTGTTTCTTTTTAGATTTCCAGACTGATGATTTAAAAAAGAAACAAAACAGAAAAGTGAGCGGAACACAACTTCAAGTGGCATTATCAAGCTAGAATACAAAATACTATGAATAGTAATAATAATAATAATAATCTATAAGGGATCAATTTCAGGTCTGGATAACTTTTGCAATGTATAACTCTTTGTGCATTTATTTTTTTCTTTCCTTAAACGTCATGTCTGGAACTGGAAGAGGACTGGAGCAGGAGAGCTGTGGCAGCAGCGCATGAGAGATGGATTAGCTCTGGGTCCTTTCCATGAACAGGACTGGGAAAGCTTGGAGGGCAGCAGGGTCTGTTAGAATGGAACGGGGCCGGGGGGGGGGGCAGAAGGTAGATCAGGATCTGCTGGCCAGTGTTCCTGCTGCCTTGCCCCTTCTCCTCTCAGTCACCAGCGGTGATTCAGGGCATCAGGAAGCCAGGGTCAGAAACGCACCCCACTCCTAACTATAATCCTTTTCTCTTGTGGCATCATCTGGACCCAAAGCACCTGGTTGCTATTTGGCATAGGAGGGGATTTGGCAGTGGAGGCAATGCCACTGTCGTCCTTGTGCCAAATAGCTTTTAGGACTAAATAAATCCTTACACTGTGTAGCGCTTTTAGGTGTCCAAAATGCTTCACACATGTTGTCTAGCCATCTTTACAACAACCCTGTAAGTTAAGTCAGTATCATTATTTCCCATATCACAGTGGGAGGGGGACTGAAGATGGCCATCGGCCATCTTGTGAGTTCCTGGCAGAAGACAGGTTCAAGCCAGAGTCTTACTGGTTCATAGCTCAGTCTCTTAACCATTATGCTTCAGGTTGCAGTATTAAACTAACCAAAACAATCTTGGTTTTTTTGTTTGTTTCTTTGTTTTGCTGTTGTCTGGGCATACTCCTACACTGAGGACTAGAAACTTTTGTTATTGTTGCTGAAAATGTAAATTCTCAGAGCTTTTGATTTTTAAGAAGCTAAGGTCAGCAGCACAATATGAAACTGATATTGTCCAAAACGTTCCAGAATTTATGAAGACTCTGAGGACTTCCCCCCTTTCTCTCTCAAAAGAAATTGTGCTCCACAACGCCTCAGCTATCTCCCAACGAAGAAAGAGCTTGCCTTTTCAATTTGCTAAAGATGGAATTACAAATCAGCAAAGAAACTAAAACAAGCACAGCCTTTACAGAGATGGCTGGGCATTAAACGTGATTTCCTGCTTATTGTATCATCCATGTGTTTTCTTGTGGATACAGTGCAATCTAATGCGGGGACAATCTTGTCTAGTATTGGCAACAGGATGCATTTATAATGAATTGCAGCTGAATGCAGGGAAGCCTCATTATCATGGTGCAGAGCTGGCCAGCAAATTCCCTCTGAAAACAACCATGGAGCAAGATGATATTTGCAGGTGAATAATATGAAGACAAGCTTTTGAGAAACTATTGCCATGTTTAATGAAAATCAGTAAATGTGATGATCCTTAAAACTAGCTGCACTCAGCATTTATGTAGTGCTTGTTGTTGTTCAGTCGTTCAGTCGTGTCCGACTCTTCGTGACCCCATGGACCAGAGCATGCCAGGCACCCCTATCCTCCACTGCCTCCCACAGTTTGGCCAAACTCATGCCAGTCGCTTCGAGAACACTGTCCAACCATCTCATCCTCTGTTGTCCCCTTCTCCTTGTGCCCTCCATCTTTCCCAACATCAGGGTCTTTTCCAGGGAGTCTTCTCTTCTCATGAGGTGGATGTAGTGCTTTATAAAGTTCAAAATCCCTAAAATAGTACTTCCAATATTATTGTTCATTTAGTTACAGAATAGGGAGATAAGGGCTTGCCACGAAAGCACAGATGGTTGTCCCTCACTATGATGCCATTTCTGTTGGCAGGGAATTTTGTCCTTCCCCCCTCCCTTCACTTGAATGCTGTTTGATGGCCTTGGAAGTGGTAGGTGCTCCTTCACTGGAGGCATTCAGTTTTAACTGGATGGCCACTGGTCAGGTATGTAGCAGCTGCAGCCTCCATTATAGGTCCTGCCTAGAGACTGGAGCTGGAATTGGAGACCTTCCAGCTCTGAACATTCTACAACATTGCAATATTCCTCAAACTCATGTCTCTGCTACACCAAAAGGAAGATCTACATCTGTGTGAAGCATCAGATCCTCCTTGAACACATTTCAAAAGCTTTGTTATTTTACTTCATTGTCAAATGTTCATAAAACACCTTGGAATCTTTTGATATAACACAATGCACACATGCATTTCTGGTGTAAGCTTCTCATGTTTCTTCACAACCTGGGTGATCAAAGGCATCAAATGATATGATGCCATTGAGCAACAGGCTTCTTTCTGGTCCAGAGAACCCTTATAGTATTTATTTGGCACTCTTTCAGGGTCTGAAGTGTTGTTATCACCAATCTCAGTTCCCTGTCTTGATACTTCTGTGCTCAAACTGGCGCGCACATACACACACACACCCCACAAATTCACAAAAATATGAGATTTGCAGATGGAGGACGCCACCCCAAACAGCCCAATGTGGGCTGAGCTAAGTGGTGATGGAATGCTGACTATGATAAAATGGAAAAATGTGGGGAGGGTGGGAGATGGAATGGGGTGGCTGGGATCCTGGTTAGGGACACTCCAAATGGCAATATCTTGTTGCAGGTGCCACTTGTTTATTCAGATACTCTCCTTTGGTAGCAAGCTATAGGACGGAGGCTTCACATACTTTCTCAGAAATAGCATCCAGAAAGGTGAGAAGGATTGTGTCTGCAGGCTCCACCACTGTTAATGTGAAAAGAACTTACACAAATACATCTTTTGTGAGCATATCCCCCTCTGCATGCTAAGAGACTCTACCTTTTGCACTGTCTGATTACAAGTCCCACTACTAGCAGCCACAACAAGGGGTCCTACCAGCACAATGAGTTTCCCTCTTTCCTTTCCCCCAACTCTGAAATTGGCTCAAGGGTGAGGTAAGCCCCAGAACAGGTTGGGGGGGGGGAGGACAGAGGGGTCATTCTGGCAAGCTGAGAAGCTGATGAAAACCATTTGCACTGATGAAACCATTACTATAGCACTGTGCTGAATTCCTCACTTTATACATGCACCCCCCCCAACTTATGCGGGGGTTACGTCCCGGCCCCCTGCACTTTTAAGCAAAATCACATAAAGAGGGGAGCACCCTATAAACTCCGTTTCTGCTGTTCTCTCTTCAATCCATACCAAAAAATGGTGGAAGCTGGTGGACATGCAGGAAAGTAGCAGCTGTGGCTGCGCTACCCCGCACACCAGCTGTTAGGCAGCAAGGCTCAGCAGCCGAAACAAAGTCCTGCTGCACCTCGGGTATCTTCAGGTTTTCCTCCACCCTGACATCCTCTCCAGGCTCTGGGGAGGATGTCCTCACAAGCCAAGTGTATTCTCCAGCATTCTTCTGTTATTTCTGGGTATGAATTGAATTATTTATTTATTTCCCAGCACCACGTGTATACATGGTTGTGCACAAGTCGATCTCGCACAAGTAGGGGAAAGCCTGTATTATAATTATACTATGCAATGTGAATTTTGTTTGGTTATTATTTCTGACGCTAATGCAGTTGGCAAGGCTTTAATGGATCCAGTGCAAATCAAGGTGAAAAACGATGCATCAAGACTGGCAATCAAAAATAAATTTGTAACATGCTACCCCACTTAGCATTTCATGGAAATAAGGCAACCTTTTAGAAATAATGGAATTACTCTCAATTGCACCAGCAATTTAACCGCTGGAGAGAAACGTCAGTAATAAGTGCATTTTCCTGAGCTTTACGTATTGCTGTGTTTATGGGGCTTTACATATCAAGTTAGTCAGGAGAAATTGAATAAAAGCATCTCAGGTCTGGGAAATGAGGGAAGATTATGAAAAGCAGGTTTAATACAGCATCGGTTTTCTGATGTTTATGGCACATTTCATCATGTTGCCGGGGACACCCAATTACACCGTTAGCCGAGTAATCTCAAGTGGAGTGTACTTTGAAGAGTATTAATGCTGATTCTTTCCCCCATACCTTTCCCATTGTGTACCTATTTCTTCAGATGATATTATCCTTACCTTTATGGAAATTATCCATATCTGCTGGTTAATTCTAAGTTGTGAATTGCTCAGAACAAGTCTTCGTAACATCTCCCCGCTCTGCACTGCAGCTTGTTGGGCTAGCTGTGATTTTGGCAAAAATCTGTGACTTTCCATACCAGCAAAGGTCAGGTTCAATGCGTTGCTCCAGGGCCAACTGTTGCACCAATGATCAGTTCACTATTAGACAAGGCACTTTAGGGCACAAATTCTTAGATCATCATCATCATCATCATCATCATCATCATACCTCTTCCAAGGAAAAGTACTCCATGTACAGCTTCTGTGAGCTTGAGAGTTGGAACTGGATTTGTTCTGCATGGGACAGCTTTTTGGAGAGAGATCAATGAGGGATTTTTGTTTTTGTTTTTTTCTTTCAGAAAAAGGGGCAGTATTTACACTTGCAAAAACTGAAGTTATTAATGGGATATATAAAATATGAACATTTAAAATAGTTCAATTCCCTAACAGACTAAATTTGCATTTTCAGGAATGACTGTTCCCCATGTTAAATGGGGAGCGGCTTTTGTGTGGTCGCATGCAGCCCCCTTGGATCCCAGAGCGGCCCCTGCCAGTTCGGGCTGGCGTCGCCTTCCCCAGGCTGGATACCTGTGGTCTCCGCCTACCTCAGCCAGCGTCCAATCCTCCCTGAGGGAAGCGTTGCCAGGGGGATTGGCCAGGTAAGGGGAGGGACCACCCAGCCCACACAATAGAAGGCGTAGCTTACCTGGCAAACGGCAAATGGGCTCCAGAGCTTCTCCCACCCTCCACTCCTTCAATTAACTCTTAATTTTGCAGGTTAACCTCTTCTTACAGGTACGCAGGTGCTGCTATGTCAAGGCCGCTGTTGAAGGGCCAGAAAGGAATTTCCCTGCATTGGCAGGTTTCGCCTTTCCCGTAGCAAAACGTCACAACTTTGGCGGTTTCAGGCCTTGGGCAGAATCCTTTAGTCATCTTCCTAAATGGGGGAATAACTTTCTGGATAACCCTGAAATTTCCCAGATCCCCGGCTGGGGACTCCGCCTGTCCACGCAAACAGAGGGGCAAACCTAGATATGCCATTCATTACTCATGCTGCTACCCCTTCCATTGCTGGGTGGTGGTGGAGGAAGTTTTCCAACTGAAGTCATGATAGAGACAAAGAGTTAAAGCCCTTTTTCCATGCCACATTTCCAGTTCAGCACCCTTCCCCTGTACCTGCCATTTCCTCCCTAAAAACCCCAACATCATTCATGCAAGCCCTAGCAATGTAAATCGCCTTTGGTCCTGACTTGAGGAATTCCTTGGGTCAGAAAATACCACCCAGCTTCTTTTCTTTTGAGCCCTAGGAGACTCTCCTAATCTTTAGTCAAAAAAGGCGAAAAAATTATCCTGATGAACAACTTGCAAACCATTTCCCCTCACATTTTATTATTATTATCGGAATATGAAAACAGGCAATTTTACATAAAGTTAAGACAGACACAACTTGGGTACATAGCATCATGCTGTGGCCTGTTTCAAATGAATACAATCGTATTTCTTTTTAAACTATCAGAATAAATAAATACTATACATGTTTGCATTGCCAGATAGTGAATCCTACAGCACAAAACTGTTACATTACAGCTTAATTTCTTTATTTATCTTTACAGAAAATTATATGGTACATAGCTTTGATGTCCCCCCCCCCTTAAAATGCTTTGTTCCTTATTCAGATATTGCCAACATGCATATTTGTGGCTGGGAACTCATTGGTCAGTAACATGAAACAACTTCACAAAGCAGATGCTAAAATCTTTCCACATCTCCACCCACCAAGACACATCTAAATTGGCTGTTCTTTCTCCTCATTAGCTATCAAGAGTTTCAAAAGCCAGAGACGACCATTTAAATTCAATACTAGGTGCATAGTTTAGGAAATATATCTCCTTATTAAGTCAGGGCAGGTCTTTAGAAGGAATTTCACCCTCAACCTTTGTAGCCCAGGATGCTTGTTAACAATGCCCATCCTTTTGTCCCATTATCCACACGGAAAGCAGATAATCGTAGGCAAGTGAGAGCACAACTAGGGTTGTTGAGCTTTTTTTAGGAAGACCCCAAAGTTATTCAGCTTTTTTTTTTTAAAAAAAGAAAAACACCCAAAATGTGATTCTTTGATTGACTTGGCTAAGATCCAGGGCAAGTCAGTTCGGAAATTCCCCCTAGACGTCAATTCCACCTTTGAAATCCCAGTAATGTCTGCGAAAATCCAGGTGTATGGCAGCCCTAAGCCTACTTCCATGCTTGTTTACTTAAAAGCAAGTCCCACTGTGTTCAATGTGTGTTTAGGATTGCAGCCTCAGTCAGCCTTCACCAACCTGGTGCCCTCCCCAAGTATTAGCTGGGACTTGTGTGCATTACAGTCCTAAACATCTAGAGGGAAACATGTTGGTGAAAGCTGGTTTAACTTCCTACTATTCCACTGGCTGATTTAGAAAGCCCCAAGGGATCTCTCGTGCTGTTCTCTTTTCTTTTGTTTGGTACCCAAATTAGTGTTTAGTGATTCTATCAATCAGCTTGAGTCATAATGAAATCTTTACTCCCAGGAAAGATAGCCAATAGCCGACAGCTGACTCGCTCTCCACAGAGAATAACTCTTCTTCAGTTGCTATTAGAAAAAGATGATCAATATCTTGCCAGGGAGGAAGCTTCCAGCCTTCCTTTCTCCCCAACATCTAGCTTTCTGTCGACATAGGCTGTTTTGTGGGTGTGCACATAAGACCATTCAGTCATGTGATCCCTCCACCTGCAATGTGAAATCATATAGTACAAAAAACCCTAATCTCATCTGCTGTTGGTATGGACAAATGCAGGCCTCAGCATCATTAAATTTAATGAAATTTACAGTGTGGTGATCCTATGCATGTCTTCTCAGAAATAAGTCTCATTGAATTGTGGCAGCAGAGACTTTCACCCCCTCCCCCAATCAGAAAGGCCTCTGACCATAGATCCCGCTCTATGGCTTTAGAGAGGCAGCTCTGTAGAATCCTGCGGAGTCTCAGCCACCCTAAAGTTTCAGTCCTATACCCACTTCCCTGGGATTAGGCCCAATTGAAATTAATGGGAATCCTTCTGAGTAGACAAGTATAGCATGGGTCCCCAACTTTTTGGTGGCCAGGGACACTTTTGGCAATCTAAGAATCTGTTAAAAGACCTACAGACCCACAAAACAAAACTAACATTTTAAAAATGCAGGGCCATCCCAACAAGAAACTCACTCTCAGCAAAAATGCAAAAAAGTTTTTTTTCTTTTTCTAAAATGGGGGGAGCAGAAAGCATTGGTGGGCAGACTTGGAGGATGTCTGAGAGCATTATGGTGCCCACAGCTGCCACACTGGGCACCCCAGATGTATAGATTTCACTGTAAATAATTTTGCAGTATTCTCTTGAAGCACAATCTTTGTTTTTAAAGATCAATATCCTACAATTTTGTGCAAAATACAATAGGTAAATCATAAACCTCGCTTGTGTTTTCTTGTGATATGTTTTATGACACTTTGGAGTAGGAAATACCGGACAATATGGCACTCATAGCGGGTGGGACGTTAAACTCATTTTAGAACAATCTTGTGAGTTCATGCAGATTTTACAGAATAAATATTTCAAGGTCAAGGTGAAGGGATTTGAGACAATGCGAGCGAGAAGAATGAGCATATAAATAAATTCACATGTACATTCCTTTCTTGGTTTATAGCTAAACCAGCTGTAGAGTTTGGGCCTTTTTACAAGAAATTAGTACGTTCATTGCAGTATTTATAAGGGGTGTATGTGTGTGCAGATAATGAACTGTCCTCATGGAAATGTGGGGACACTTCCATTTATTTACCCTCGAAAGGAATGAAACAGAAAAAAGGCTATGTTTGTTTCGTTTCCGAGACAAGTCATTCTCATCTAGGAATGTTAATACTTTCTTTTTAAGTTATTTGACTGTATTGTGAACTTCCTATACGCACATATGAAAATTCCCCCCCCCCCCCCAGAATGTGGATACTGTGGTGGAAATTGGATCAGATTACTATTGGGAGAAAGAGAGCCAGATGAGAGGGAAACGGGGCTACTTTTTCCATTTTACTCTACACTCTAGAAACAAGTTGAAACACAATCTAGATCTGGAACACAGAACCCGTGGCTCTCTAGATGCTGTTGGACTCCAAATCCCATCAGTCCCTGCCAACATGGCCAGTGGTCATGGATGGTGGAAGTTTTAGTCCAGCAGCTTTAAGCGGCAAAACAGGATGCACTGCTCCTAGTCAACACTGACATCTCTGAAATTGAGTGAGAGTAGATTTTCAAGCTCCCTGACAATTGCTTTTTATTTATTTTTATTTTATTTATTACATTTGTATACCACCCTGCATCCGTAATTGTTAATTTAGGTTGCAAGCCTAAGCATACTTACAAAGGAGTAAGCCTCATTTAAAGCAATGTCGAAACAAAAAACAAAAAAAAAAAATCCTTCCAGTAGCACCTTAAAGACCAACTAAGTTTGTTCTTGGTATGAGCTTTCGTGTGCATGCACACCTTAGTTGGTTTTATTTTATTTATTTTTTTGTTTTGACTACGGCAGACCAACATGGCTACCTACCTGTAATTAAAGCAACGTGATTTACTTCCTAGAGAACATGCATAAGACTTCACCGTTAATTACTTCTACTAAGCTTTTTAAGAAACATACTTCTGGGTGGTTGTTGTTGTTTTTAAAAAAAGGTTCTGCTTTTCTGTCCTCATTTGTTTAAATAAGGCTGCTATCTCAAAGTTTAAATAAGGTATGAGGTCTAAACTACAATATCTTGAAATAAGGGACGTGCTTTTTAAAATCAGGAGCACCCAGTAAGAGCAAAGATTCCAGTTTTGGGAGACCAGACTCATAACATTACAGCTACAATCGATGCTTCACCCATCTTGAAAGGCATTCCTATCTGTCTTCAGAACCCAGTAATAGTAATGAATGGCAGGAATAAGATTTTGATTTTCCAAAACCAAAAGTGATGGTCTGTCTGTGCACATAAGCACCTCTCCATTCAGCTTTGTATAGAAATGTTAAGGCGGTCAGATATGATCCTAGATGAGCTTCAGTTACTCTGTATAATGTATCCCCACTATTCAGCCATTGGCACTAGAATAACTTTTTTAAAAAAATAAAATTTTTTATAATTAAGTTTAGCAAAGACCTTTCCTCTGGAATTGTGTTGTGCATTGTTAGGGAGAAAAGTTAGTGCAAAAAGTCAGATTTGAAAGTTTTATTCAGTGATACAATATTCTTTGTGAAATACCTTTGTATATATCATCAGCTTTTTAAAAAGTGAGCTTGGGGTCTTTATTGATCTTTGTATCTCTTGGGTGTGCTTGTTGTTTAACTAGTTCTCTTAAGTACTATATTTTTTTTAGGTGTAGAGAGATACTGACTTAAAAAGAAAAACGGCCAGGAGACAAATACACATGGTTACTGAAAGGACCTGTCTGTGGTTCTTGGTTTTGTAGAACAGAAAGCTGAATTCTAAAATTAACAGGCTGGAAGTTGATCAGTTGAAGGACATAGGAAGCTGCCTCATTGCAAGTCAGACCATTGGTCTTTTTAGTTTTGTATTATCAACCTTAGTGGATGGTGGAGTGGGGTGGGGTGGGGTGGTACTTGTTTGACCTGTGGTTGCTCACCTTGCTGCTCCATGCCACAACAGAGGTTGTGGCAAAGTCAGCATGGCACAAATGCACTGCCTGATTGATTCTGCTGGTACCTTTGCAGGTGAGTGGCAGTGCCCCACACCACTCTCTGCTACTGATTGTCAACACTGACTGGCAACACTGACAGAGGTCTTTCCCATGGATGGAGCCTGGGACCATTTGCATGCAAAGCTCTACCACTGAGCTACAGCTCTTCCCTAATAAGTTACGTTGACCCTGATCTACAGCTAGATCCTGACCTTATTCTGCGTAACTAAGTGGCTGGGTTTTGTGTAAAGGTAAAGCAGATCATGGATCTCAGTAATGCATTTTGATTAATTTGTTTTCTGCTTTTGAAGACCTCAGTCCTCCTCAAGTTTTTCATCTGAAGCCAGAAATAATTTGGCATGGGGGTCATTTTTTAATTACTTTGCTAAATCTTTCTTTAACCCTTCACTCTGTTTAGCAAAGATTTGCAATGTGCAACTGATTTTTTTTTTAAAAAAAAACACAGTGGAAGATGGCACAGTCACACATTTTAATTGCTCTCCATTGTCCAAATTAGTATCAAAGTTTACACGCAGACAAACTAAAATATTGTAATGGCACAGTCAGTGTGTACAGTTCAGCAGGCAGAAAAAGTCTCTTCATCCAAAAAATTCTAATGTGTTCATGCCTCTCGTTTCATTTGAAGAACTCATCTAGAAATTGGATACTTTCCTACTGGAAGTGCTTTAACCAGGACAAAGTTGCAACCTTCACCTGATATTAATAAAATAGGGCAATTTCAAAGGCCTAGAGGAGAACATGGCATTGGGGGCTCAGAACAGCTTTAAGTTAAACCACATCTGGATCAGCTGGCTTTTTGTATTATTATTATTATTATTATTATTATTATTATTATTATTATTATTAAGTTGATTCTATCTACTATCTAAGTATAAATGTAAAAGAAAAGGGAAGGGAGGTGCTTCACAATTCTGCATAAGGCAACACTGACGTTAACACACAAGTGAAGGAACATTTTCAACATCATATAAACTATGTACAGTATGAAGCTCCCCAGTTCCGCAAAGAAACAAAGAATCACATTTATCGTAGAGCCATCTAAAGCATCTTTCTGAATATTACATAGTTCGACTCACAGTTCTGAAGACAAGTTCACATTTTTTTTAAAGACATCTTTCCTTCCTCTGGGTTGTTATGATTATTTTTTAAATGGGCCAGTGGAAATAGGCAGTAGCAACGTCTGACGTGGAAACCAGAGGTATAGGAGACTTGGGTCAACATTTCCCCCAGAACTGGTAGGAGCAACGTGACGTGGGACAGAGCCAAGAGTTGTGCCGTGTGTTAAAGACAAACCCATTCAGTGGCAAATACATGGTGCTCTTCCTTAGTTGTTAGTTGGGTTCTTGCCATTTCCCACCCCCCTGCCTGGCTCTCAGTTTGGTAAAGTATCCAGGCCCAGAGAGGCAGCATGTTGCTTTGCTCGCAGCCGAAGGTTCTCAATACTCGTCGTTTTACTGTTCAGGCTTGGAAGAGAGGACGAAGCCTGCATGATAGGAGAGGACCACACCTGCTGGGCGTGGGAGAGCGACTGGTAATAAGACTGGCAGTGCAGGGAGCTTAGGGGTGCCATGTTGACATTCATGCCCAAATAAGGCATGGTGGAAGGGCTCCCCATTTCGAAGGAGGAGTAATGGACCAAGTTGTTTGTGGCTGCCATGTGCTGGCGGAACTGCTCTTGCAGGCGGAAGAGGCTGAGGGGCGAGGAGGAATAGGAGTGTGTCTGAGACATGCTGCTACTGGAAGATGGCGTGGCCGTGGCATTGATGGGGGAATCTGCATTGTTAAGCACAGCAGAAGAAAGTCAGTAAAAAATTATCAGCAGCACAGAGTACAAACCTGAAAAGAATGGTTTCTCTTGATGTTCAAAACATATTATATCCCGCTTGCTACAATGCAGGGCAGCTTTGGAAGATACAGAATGGTGTGTGTGTGTGTGTGTGTGTGTGTGTGTGTGTGTGTGTGTGTGTATAAGAGTGCAAGGAATGTGAATGCTGGGAAAGAAGCACCAATCGCTTGCCTTGCCTTTCCCACCAAGAGTTGGAAAAGGACTCCTTTGCCCCATTTCCTACATATGCACATTTACACCCTGTTCAAATGGGGGCATGAATGTCCAGGGACTGGCAAGCAAAGAGATTGGGTTGAAAAGATCTGAAGACAAATTGTAGGAAAGGAACATTTTGTTTGATCTTGGACCAAAGATAGGGAGCCTGTGGTCCTCTACATGCTTTTGGACTACAACTCCCATCATCCTTGGTCATGCTGCCTGGAGATGATGAGGGTCAGAGTCCAACAACATCTGGAGGGCCACATGTTCCCCACCCCTGCCCTAGTATACGTGAAGGAGCATCACCACCCCCCATCGTTCTGCCTGGACACTGAGGTCCAGCTCTGAGGGCCTTCTGGCAGTTCTCTCACTGTGAGATGTGAGGTTACAGGGAACCAGGCAGAGGGCCTTCTCGGTGGTGGCACCCGCCCTGTGGAACGCCCTCCCATCAGATGTCAAGGACATAAACAACTATCTGACTTTTAGAAGACATTTGAAGGCAGCCCTGTTTAGGGAAGTTTTATTCTGTTTTTAATCTGTTGGCACCCACCCAGAGTGGCTGGGGAAACCCAGCTGGATGGGCGGGGGTATAAATAATAAATTTATTATTATTATTATTAGACTTTCAGACTTTGTCTGGATCAACACAACCACGGCTTATCACATGGCACCTGAGAGTAGCATCCCACCATGTAGCTCCCTGCCATCACCACTCCCCTTGCACAGATTACCATGAGCAGCAGATAGATGGTAACACTAGGTTAATAATGCAGTCAACTTTGCACAGTGCATGCATTATGCAGTAAGCTTTTAAGTAGCAATTGTCTGATCTGCCTGGATTGAACATACTCGAGGATAAACGGCTTGTGTGATGTTTTTTTTTTTTTTTTAACCCTACCTAGTCACTGCAATCAGAAGCTGCCTATGAATCCCTAATGAATTGTATTCACCATGGGGATGAAGTCTACAGCTGAGCATGGTGTGTCATATCAGATGTAGAAAAGGTGGCTCAACACTGTAGGTATGTATGTATTTATAAATAAGTGTCTGTATACTGCTAAATCAAGAAAAAGATCTTCTCAAAGCGATGTACATAAAATCAACATGCAGTCAAAAGAAATAAAACACAAAAAGCAAAGATCCAAAGAACACAGCAATGTAAACTTGTATAAATAAATAAAAAAGTTTTAAGCTGGCACCTAAAGCTAAACACAGATCGTGCCTAATATTCAGAGGCAATAAACTCCACAGTCTGGGTGCTTGTATGCCAAGTGCCATTTTAGCAACACTTCTCTAGCATATTTCAGTGTCTGGGCAGGAATGTATGGAGGAAGGCTGCCCTTTAGTTAGGCTGGTCCTAAGTTGTTTAGTGCTTTTTGCACTAAGAGTAACACCTTGAATTTGACCAGGAGGCATATCGGCAGCCAGTGTGATTGTAAAGCACTTTGAAGAAATAGCGCAAATGGGAAACAGAAATATGCTTTGCCACAAAGTCCTTAATGTTATGTGTGAAACTGGGTCAGTGTCATGATGACTACATCCAGGATCAGAGGCAGTATGTTTCTGAATAGCAGCTGCTGGGGAACAGCAGCGAAAGAGGCCTGATGCACTCATGTCCTGCTTTGTGGCTTCTCATTGGTATCTGGCTGGTGACTGGGGCAAGCAAGATCCTGACTAGATACGCCTTTGGTTTGATCCAATAGGGCTCTTCATGTGTCCTTATGTTTAAAATGTAGAACTGTGATTCACATATTTGGGATCGACCAAATCTTAACTTAATTCTTAAACAATCTTCCCTACATGAGTTTCAGAAAACGTGTTGTGGAAAACGTATGGAATTGTAACCATGTAAGGTCTTAGCCCAGGGCTAGCTAACATGGGGCTCTGCAGGTTTGTTGGACTACAATTCCCATCATCCCTGGCCAACACCTGCAACAAATCTGTGTTTTATTTTGTTTTTGTTTTAAAATTTTATTTTATGGTTTCGTACTGTTTTTATTCTGAATTACATATGAGGGCACCATAACCCTTAGGTTCCTGTGCACAACCTGCCTTTTGTGATGTGTATGTTTTCTTTGCACATTAAGTGACTGGAATGTAAGTGTTAGCTTGATCCTTTAAAAGAGAGGGAGCCAACGTGGTTCCCCTCGAATGCTGTGAAGTACAGCTCCTGTTATCCATGATCTTTGACCCTACTGGCTGGGGGCTGATGGGAGATGTAGTTCACAGAAGCTAGAGAGTACCACATTGGCTACCCTTGCCTTACTGAGATTATCTGGTGGGCAAGAGAAAAGTCTTTGTTTCTGAACCCATCCTTAAGCTCTGCTGACATCAAAACTCTTCCCACAAAGGAGAATGTTGCTTTCCTTCCTCACCTGCTTTTGGGCTTGCTCTCTTGCTGCTCAGTGCCTTGTTTTCAGCTCCGGGGCTCTTTTCCGCTTTGTTCTCCTCCAGCGAGATCTTGAATTCTTCCTCTCTGTCTGTCTGGTCCTCAGCTGCCGACTCGCTGGCTGATTGCTCAGAGAGAGTCAGGTTGAGCTCTGCGTTGACTTCACTGGGCAGGCTCATGGATTTGTCTGCATCAGGAGTCGGAGTCTGCGTTTCTAAGACGGGAGTGTCTGCTTTGCCCTCACTGTGGTTGGCTTCAGAGTCCTTCTGCTTCTGCAGCTGCTCCTTTTGCAGGCTGCGCTGCTTCTTTCGGAACTTGGCTCGCCTGTTTTTAAACCAAACCTTGGTTTGGAAGAGAAGGAGAGGGACCGGAAAATTGGTTAAAATTAGACCAGTGTAATTTAACAGTGTTATTTAGTCTGTATCCTCTCTCCATGGTATTTCCTGTTTTGTTCCCTACCTGACATTGCACTTGGTGAGCAATCTTTGTTCACTTGGGAGATCATATTTGCTATTCTAGGGACTGCCTTAGATAGCTTTGGTTTTTTCTCCCTATTTATAATTCCCAACCAGACCTTTTAATCCTTGACTGTGCTTTCTAATTCACAACTATATTTGTTAATTGTATTTTTCTGACTGTACTCTCCTATGGGAGCACACACACACGCACACACACAAAATTTTAATTATCTTTTAATAAATCTTGGTTACTTGCTATGGTCTAACTTTGTTAAGCAGAGGCTCAAGGAGCCAACTCTTCCTTCTTTTGAATCTCAGTGGTGCCTTTTAAGGTCTGGGAATCTACTGGCACAGACTGGTTGGGCTTAAGGAGTGTTGACAGTGCAATACTTTTCAGGGTTTGGATTCTGGTCATTAGACACCATCTTTCTTTCTTTTTAACGTATTTTTTATTAAACATTTACAAAAGTATATGCAATGTCTCTTTTCCCCCAAAATAAAATTAAAATTAAAAAATTAAAAAATCCTTCCAGTAGCACCTTAGAGACCAACTAAGTTTGTTCTTGGTATGAGCTTTCGTGTGGATGCACACTTCTTCAGATACTTTTTTTCAAATTACATTTTCTACAGATCAGTTTCATTTCTTGAGACATTAGTGTTACATTAGGAAGAAAAGGGGAAAAGAGGTGGAGGGGGCCATGGCAAATGTGGGTGGAGTCAGGTGGCGATGTTTCTATTTTACTTAATGTATGTGTGGGGTTTTGTGTCAGTGTCGCTTGTGCAGGTTCTCTTTACTATTTGTTTGTGTTTTTTTTGGTGGTGAGAGAGGTTGGGGTTGGCTAGGGTATGGTTGTTTGTTTGTGATTGGCTATGGTGAACTTTGTTTTCATGTATGAATGGTGTGTGTGTGTGTGTGTGTGTTTGTATCAGGTTAGCCATATTGATTTGTATGCTGTTGGTGAATTCTTGTCGTTGTCTTGTTGGGCTGTGTATGTATGTGATAAAGGAGAGCCATACCCGGGTGAAGGTGTCTTCTTCCATTTGTCCCCGTGTCAGTTTCAGTTTATTGGTTAGTTTTTCTAATAAGGCTGTTTCCCATACTATTTGGTACCATTGGTTCATGAGTCATTAGACACCATCTGAACAAGAGCTGTTTCCTGGGGTTTGGGAACCCATGACATACAGTTCCTTAGAACAGCTTTTGCCAATCTGGTTTCCTCCAGATGCTTCAGAATACAATGCTCATCAGCCATGGGTATAGCCCCCCCCAAACCAATACAAATCAATAAAAATACATAGCAAACTGAGGTTCTGCCCCCTAACAAAAATCCTGGCTATGCCCATACAGCATCAGCTCCAGCCAGCACAGTTGTGCTAGCTGGGCCTGATGGGAGCTGTGGTCCAATCCATTTGAAAGGCACCAGATTAGTGGAGACTTTCATGAACAATGAAAGCTATGATCTGAAAGAATGCTACATTAGAAATAGCTAACTTCATGGTTCAGAAATGGCCGACAATGAACCCTTGAACTGCTATACTCTTTTTATTTTATAGTTCACTAAAGTTTTCACCATTTTTGTTTTCGCAAAGAAAAATAGGTTCACCTCCCAAGCACCCAATGGGTTAACTACCACCAACCACCTGCCCGCATTAATTGAGTAGGACATGTGACAATATAGTTTGGAAAGTTGTCTGTTCTCTATGCATTTGGAAGTGCAGTTGGTGTGTCCACACAGGTGATGCCAGGATTGAGAAGTAAAGCACCATGGGTGGTCTCATATGCACAGAGCCTGAATGCACAGCCTCATGAAGAGGTTTGTGAAACCATGCCATGGCAGCTGTGGATCTAAAAACTTTACAATGTCCTTTCAATAAATAGCTCTGTACATCACAAAAGCATACCAGGGAGAAAATATGCATGCACTAATCATTATACCTAAACAAGACATGCCATTTTTATGATGCAAAGGGAAGCAACATCTGGCTGAGACTAAGGGTGAAGTCAGGTGAAATATTTGTACGTGTGGTAGAAATGGGTTTTGACACCCAGGCACACCATTCCAAGGCACTTAAAGGCACATCTACCAAGGAACATCTACCTTCACCCAGGATGGTTAAAATGAGATAGTTAACATTATGGGTACCTGAACTCTGGCTTCTGGCAAATTGGTACACATGGCCAACCTTTCCCTCATCACCACATCTGGATAGTGAGTCTTCTGGAAAGTTTTCTCCAGGGCTTCTAGCTGCTGGGCTGTGAAAGCTGTGCGGCTTCTCCTCTGTTTGCGGTGCTGGGAGCCATAACGGGCCTCCAAAATGATGTCTTGAAACGTACAGCCGTTGGAGGACAAGAGAAGTGGCCAATTTAATTAGTGTAATTTGTGTGCATCATATAAAGAAAAGCATTTGGGCAGCTAACAAAGTAGCTTAAATAAATGGGGAGGTTTCTAGTGTACATCTTGAGGTAGCTTTAGATAGGCCTCTCCATGTGGTTGGACCTCATGAGATGGTAGGTTCTGGGGGGCCACAGGTTCCCCATCCCTGATCTACATAAATAGCAGCCAAACTCTGAGTGTTCTCTAGCTGCTTTTTGTTTTTATTGTATTCAACTGAAGAAACTGAGGCCTAAAGAAGTGATATGACTGTCCTCCAGAGATGCTTCCATTGGTCAGTATTTCAACCTTCAGAACACTGCTGGACTCCAACTCCCATCAGCCCTAGCCAGTATGACCAATGATGAAGGCCACTGGGAGCTGTAATCCAGTAACTCTGACATCAGAACATATGAAGAGCCTGGTGGATCAGGCCAATGGCCCATCTAGGTCAGTATCCTGTTCTCACAGGGACTGAACAGTTGTCTGTGGGAAACCAGCAAGCAGGATTTGAGCTCAAGAGCACTCTCCCTCTGGTGGTTTCTGACTTTTTGAGCATCTGTAGAAGATAATCATCTCCTTCTGACCATGGAAGGCTTTTAATTCATTGGAGGGATCCCACTGGTGGAGATGGGGGAGAGGTGATGTATGTCAATACCATCCTCCCTCATTCTTCCACATTCTTCCAGAGTGTGTCAGAGGTGACACGGGGCTGCAGGGGGAGGGAGAAGTTGCAAAGTCACCTTCTCCACCTGCCATTTGGAAGCTCCTATAGGCAAGAGCAAAATCCAAATACAGTGTATTGGAATTTAAAAGGACAGATTGCTGTACAGCCGTATGTTTTAGTGAGAGTAGCTTGACACAATTTCTAAATTTGGTATAGCACCTTTATATATTTATTGGATTCTATATGCAACTTTGTGGAAAATAAGTGCATGAAGCAAAATATTAAAATTCCAATTTGCTTATCTTAACTTTTGCTCACTATTCTGGAGGCTTCACATAAAGTCCAGGACATTTTGCACAACTGAGCTGCTATTGCATTTCCTTGGATTTGTGCTCATCTTCAGGGATTTTAAAAATTACCAGTCCTTTGGTCTTCTCAAAATCCAGCTGTCATTTCAGCCGTGTCCCAGTAATAATCCTGTACACTATCCCAATGCAAAGACAAGATCCATAAGTTGTTCTTACCAGCCAGTCTCTCTGCCAGCGTCAGGGCATGCACAGATGGCCTGTAGTCTGGGGCATGCTGAGCTTGCTGTGCTGCCTGTTGGTGAAGATTATACATGGCACTCAGAGAATTCATGGCATGAAGAGAATAGCCATTCACTCCATAGTGCTGCATGGTGACATAAGACCTGTAGCAATAGAGAGGAGGAGGAGGAGGAGGAGAAGGAGAAGGCTGTTAGTGCAACTAATGCAAAGTCAACCTTTGATGTGAAACCATCAATTATGTAGATGGAAATTTAATTCCATATGGAAATCCATCAGGTTTACTTTTCTCAAGTTCAAGGTATGTACACTTCAGCTTTAATCCCTGTTCAACCATACCTTGGACCAGTTGTGATCTCGTAGCCTAATCTAGCTCACAGGGTCATGGGGTGTAGCCGAAGTGCATGTGGACCTACCAGTGTATCCAAAGAACCATCCTCCCTGACACTGGCATTACTGCTTACCTGGGATGGGACTGAGGATGAGTGGCAGTGAGGATGGGTCCATGCAGGTGCAGCAGTCAGAGTACCAGATTGACAGTGCACAGATGTGGCCCCTACCTTGCTGCTGCCCCACTTTGCCTCCTTCCAGGTTAGCCACAGCGATGCTGGTGACCATAATATGGTTTTATCTAGGTGTCCAGCTGGTTATCAAAAAAAAGCAACTGATCTTGTGAAGTTTTAATTTTTTTTTTTTACACCTGCATTCCCCTCCCCTCATTGTTGTGACATTCGGCTTTGACAAATGCATGAACAGAAGTGGACTGAACTAATGTAAACCTCTGGAAGTACATCAGGCTGCTGGGAGAGAAAGTTGCCTTTCCCTCAGTGTTTTCACCAGAAGGGAGAATGGCATATTTCATTTCTAACCAGTCATCTTTCAAACATAGGAAAATGGCTTGCCTCTAGCCTTAGAAATCTCATTATTCTTTGAATCCTGGCTCTCACAATTTTCTTCCCAACAATTTGGGCCTTTCCACATTGGGGGAAAAGGGGCAGTTCTCTGTTATTCAAGGTGGACCCTCAACCATGGTCCTCCCGCAAGTCCCTTTACAGTGATAATGGCACAATATCCCATTTGCACATAACACAAGCATTCTGGTGAACTGTGCTATGGTTTGCCCTTTTATTTTATTTTCTCCTATAGATGCTAAGTACCCAAATCTTATTCCCAGTATGGTATTTTGTAACATTGCCTGTTGACAAGCCTGTACTTCTTGTATCAGAAAGTGTGTGCATGTGTATGCCTGCAAAATGAATGAACACTTTTTGATAAAACTTTAACAACAAAGCTGGTTACACAGGCACTCTAGGAGAGAGAGAATCTTAAATATTCCATGGAATACTGACTATCTATGTACCATAGCCACCAACATAATTTACTGACGAAATAAAACAGATATTCCAGCAACTCCAAATCAGTGTGCAGGCAGTGAAGCAGTACAGTGGTACCTCTGGTTACGTACTTAATTTGTTCCGGAGATCTGTTCTTAACCTGAAACTGTTCTTAACCTGAAGCACCACTTTAGCTAATGGGACCTCCCACTGCCGCTGCGCCGCCAGAGCATGATTTCTGTTCTTATCCTGAAGCAAAGGTCTTAAGCTGAAGCATTATTTCTGGGTTAGTGGAGTATGTAACCTGAAGCGTATGTAACCAGAGGTACCACTGTATATATAATTCCCATGGAAATCAGGCACATGCAGAATAAATTTTAGCACATAATAGTGATAAGCGGTTACATGTATATTTAATCCAAACATCCATGGGAGAAGGACGAAGTACAAGCAAGTGAAGCTCTCAGGAGACAAAATGCAGGGCCAGCCCCACTATTGGGCAGAATGAGGCCATTGCTTCAGGTGGCAGATGCTGAAGGGTGGGGAGAGGGAAGAGCTTTGTGTGCTACTTGCCCTGTATCTTCCCTCAAGTGTAGTGGAGGATGCTATCCCTTTGCCAGTGCTGAAGTAAGTAAGATTCAAATGCCACCATAGTCGGTTTTGATACATGGAATGAGGAAAGGCACCCTCTTGTCCTTTGCCTCAGGCAGAAAAAAATGTTTTGGCCTAGCCTGGACAAGATGAAAGTTTATCACAAACATATGCCTCCAACTGTGTGTGATAACAATGAAATTAAAACATGAGGCTCCTTCAGCAGGACGTGAGCTCTCTAATAGTTTCCTAGCCGCCAATTTTAAGCAAATATCAAATCAAGGGAATTTTGTTCTGGGTGCAAATCCAACTCAGAATGTCCATCGCTGTAGTTTGTTTGTGAAAATATTTCCATCTAGCATTTGCAAACAAGTAGACGTATCAGGTGGCTATAAATAACTTGGTTTCAAAGAATGTGGGGAAACCACCTGATTCCTTATGCTCCATCTCAAGCTTAGCTAAAGGAATGCAGGCTCTGGTCTGGTCAGAGCCTGGATGGGAGACTGCCCATGAAACACACTCATGCAAGCCACCCTGAGTTGCGTGATAGATGAAGTGCACTACCTAATGAAATAAAATGAATTATTTGGGCAGAGGCAGATTTAGGGCAGGGTGACCAGTACCGCCACACTGGGCACCGAGCCTAGAGGGTGTCACAGGGTGTTGCAGTTATGTATAGTGAATTGAGCAGAACAGAAGGTGGTAGGTGGGGGAGTGCTAGATTTTGGGCTCACACAGGGTGCAGCTGAAATTTGAAAGACCCAAGTCTGCCCCTGACAAGGGTGTGGCACAAATCCACATATGCTGATCAGAGATAACAAAATCTTACAGTAAGCATCTTTGGGGAATGATGGAAGAAACAGTGGTGTGAAACCCCAGCTGAATGTAAAAAGGCAAGATTAACAACAACAGCAAAACTCAAGGGTATGGGAAAGGGTAGTCAACACAAAGCAAATACACTGAAAGCAAAGCTAATTGAACCCACACAAACTATTGACTGTTTGGGTGTTCATACCCAGGAAGAGAGTGACCTGCCACTAGAAAGTTACAAGGAAAAAAAGCCTTTGGATTACTAGAAGACAGTGTAGATTTATTCATTAGAACTTGCCAAACCAAATCTGTATTTTTGTTGCTGGAACAGGAGGAATGCAGCTGATAGAACATGACTTAAAATAGGTAGCTAAGTAATTTCGGAGTACAAAATTTGTTAGTTATGAAGAAATATTTATGAGTGGAACAGGTTGCATAAGAAATTACATTTGAGATTTTAAGGAAGGGACTGAACAAATGCTCATTTTTCCCAGGATGATTTAAGTCTGGGAAACTTGGCTCTTGAAGGTCTGAACTAGAAAATCCACGAGACTGGCACAAAAATACACACAAAAATCTATTCCTGACAAATAGGCTGTGATGGAAACATAATACTGTAAATCAAAAAATCTCTCCATACATCTACCCAATTTGGCTTTATAACTAGTGTAGTTCCTGCTTTTAATAGCATCTCTGTGGAGAAGAGTACTAAAATCTTCCTGTTATCTCTAACCTGAATTTAAGAATGAACAACTTCTTAGATCCATTCTTTGTAGGCTCACAGAATCACAGTTAACTTCCCATTTGCCTCCCTGCATGCTCCAAATAGAATAAATTAAATATTTAAAAGACACTATGCAGCAATTTTCTTTTGTAAATGGTGGAGGCCATTTGTCAAGCTGCAGCAGTGTTTTGCAAGCTGTCGAATTGTGCTTACATTGGTTAAAATAATCTTTATATTTCATTAAGCAACCAAATAAGCTGATCTTCCCCACTGGCTGTATAGATGGCTTTAATTTTCAAAATCTGCAAATGCATCTTTTATGTCGTTCAGTGGCTGGAGGGCATTGGTAATGCTGCAGCCAATTGGAGAATAAACAGCAGAGTTTGATTAGGTGGTATATTATATAAATTAACACTGTGCAGTGAAAAGAGCATATCTTAAGTTGTCCTTACTACAATGGGGGATTGAACTTTCACCTCTCCTATTAATAATGGTTGCAGCTCCCATAATGCTCTTTGATGCAGATTTGAAGAGGGTGAGAATTAGAGGGAAGTTTGAGAAAGCAAAGTTAATAGGAAACGGAAGCATCTGCAATTGATGCAAGTGAGATTAGCCTCAATACTGTGATGTTAAATGGCAGCACCAGGAGCTGAATCCAAAAATTCAAGAACAAAACCGTCCCTTTTTTCTACTAAGACCTGTACACTTCACTAGGAGTTTGCACTGTGAAAAATCACTTCCTGCCAATATTTGACAACCTGATTTGCTGTCCTTGATCATGAATATCAGACTCTAAAAAGGAATCAAATTTTTGCAATAAAAATCAAACTCCTCTGAACAGTTAGTTGCTGTTGTTGCTTTTTTAGTGCAGACATTTAGGCTCATTTTCATATGCTCTTGACAAAATTTGTATGATAGTCCTGTTGCAGTGTCATCTCTGATTCACCAATACAGGTTCTTATGGACATTAACCAAGGAAAACGACCAAAATCAAGCAACTGAAACGACAGAATTGCTCCAATCATATCCTCCCAGCTTTGGTAGGAAGCTAGTTGAACTGTAGCACCGAATGAATCAAGGAAAGGTTCTCAAGAGGATAAAACATGAACCCGACGTCATCAAAGCGTTTCTATGCCCATTCCTGGGAGTTTTTTTTATCCATTGCCCTATAGGAAATGGTTCTTATCCATCTTTTATTGTTGTTTGCAGCATTTTAAATAGAGAGTCATCAGGTTAATAAACATACCAATTTTACTTCACCTCTCATATTACATCTTCATTATAATTTCTGCAGCCTTCTTCTGAAGCATTTCCACTTGGAATACTTCCTGCTCTGGCCTCAAGCCAATGCAGAACAGAACTGAGTTCTTACTTCAGAAATTACTGCTGGATAATATTGAACAGGACTGGGCCCAGGAGTGATCCCTATGAGATCCTCCAGTGGTTAGCATTGATCAGTCAATTACTCATTGCTCTTCACTCATTTTGCTATCCTTTCTGTAGTTTTTGCATCTGCCTTGTTCTGCTCGCCAGGTTTTAGATCTCTGCTGATCCAAAACCTGAAGCCATGCTAAAGCCATTGGTTTGCATCCTAAGATACATTAGGTTAAGGAAGTTAATGGGAAGATTTCCTCTCCCCTCTTCCACCTGCAGCCACCTGCAACCCTACAAAAAGCCCTTCAGGGTGGTGGGGGGTGTCAAACTAAACCCTGCGCCTGCTGTTTCTTTGTCTTTATCTTCCTTTGATGTGCAGCATCCTTTCTGGTGCTCCCATGCTAGGGGCAATTAAAACTGTGTACCTTATTTCCCTGGTATGGTGCCAAGAGCTCCCCTCTATCCTGGAGCTGGTGCCGACTCCAGTCAGTGAAAACATTCATGTTCAAAGTCTTGTACAAATAAAAGAGCTTCTCTTGATTTAGGGAGTATATTTTTCAAGCAGTGCTCTTTTGCTACATCAGAAAACAGTCCACAAGTGGAAAAGGCCTTCCTCTGGAACCAGGCCTGTGTGTTGTTGACATTGTTTGTATTCACCAGTAGTCCGTCCATGTTTTCTTTTGCATAAGTCTCCAGTATGATATTCAGATCGTTGAAACCACAAAGTTTGGCACATGCACCCAAAAGCCCAGTTGAGTACACATAACCCACATTGCAAACTTCTTCCAGTTCAGACACGCAACACTCCCAATCTAACCTTTCCACAAACTCCTGCATGCCACACCATCCTCCCGTCTCACGTGTGTGCCATACCACCAATTCTGATAAATTCCTTTGTGATTCACATTGTGCGCAGCTAGGGAGCTGCATCCCTGCACTTGCCACCAGACTAGAGGTATTATTTAGGAAGTGGCCAACTCTTCCCCTCCTTTCCATTTTTGAGAGAGCACGATTATTCCTCAGTATGCTTATATAAAGCCAATTATTATGAAGTACAAAACCCAACCTTTCAGATAGAGGGCGCCTTCAAATAGAGAACTCTCCGTAGATGGCATGCTAAGGTTTCACTGCTCACTGGACCTCCATCTGGCTGAGTCACTGCAGCATAGTAGAATGGAGAGCAGGAGGGACACGGCAGCAATGAGGGTTGGCTCAGCTGGGGCACTTGCAGCACACTCCCCTCCCCTGTGTGCCCCTTCCCCTCTCTCTCGGCCACAGGTGAACAGAGGTCAAGTGTGCAGCTCTGCCCCAGCATGCCCTCCACTGCTGCCTCTAACAGCCCTTCATATAGACAACTGTTCTCTGTATACTGGCCCTCTTATAACACATAATCCCACCTCTTGTGTGTGCCCAACTCCCCTTCTACCACCATGGCCACTGTTCTCCATGCTACCCAACTGCTTCCAATTGTGTCTCAGCCTCCACCAACACATCTCCTGGACTCCTTCTGGAATTCCACAGGCTCCCCACCCATATCATAGGACAACAACAACAACTACAGTTCCTATTACCCTTGTGCCTTATGGTGATGGAAGTTCTGGAGATGGATACCTAACCTTTTTTTTTTTTTAAGGGGGTGCAAATTCTGCAGGGAGCTCCCAACTCCTTTTGTCGTTTGACTAGAATAGGGTTTTTATGCCAAGCTATCAAAACAGCAGTAGCAGTCAAAGTCCACTCACCTATGGATCGGATTTGGCCCGTGAATTTCAGGTTGCTGACCACAGTGTAGGTACCTCTGGTAGCATCTCGCCATGCTCTCTTCTTTGCATTTGCCTTCCTTAACTACATTGTCTAATATTTGTCAGGAGGGTAGGTAGGCATGAATTCTACTTCACAGCAAAGCATGAATCCTAATCCCCAACATGAGCACTATATAAACACCTGTTTCCTCTTAATGTATTATTCCATCCACCTTTATGAGAAAAACATATTCCGTCCAGGGATGGCTGCAGTACATAACAATGTAGTGACAGTCCCTTACATATCTAGGAGGGCTCTAAATAAATGATTTCTGCAAGATGTTTCCCCTCATTTCCTCCCTGTATTTCTTGAACCTTCCAGGTCCAAAGGCTCCAAAATTCCCATAAAAATAAATGAATTCTGAGCCCTAAATCAATGTTGTTGTTCCTGAGAGGACACTTGAAATCTATGGAAACATTCCCTTTTTATAATTGATGGGGATATAAACGAAATGCTGCAACTTTCTCTCAGATTCATCCAAAAAGCTGTTGACTCTCTATGTACAATAAATCAGGGTTCAAAAGATTTCCTTTAAAAGATCTAAATAAAGTTGAAATGAAAAACAAAGGCACCAGGATACTTAACCTGCAATGGATTTAAGCCTATGTATGTATGTATGTATGTATGTATGTATGTATGTATGAAAACTGTATATCTCAGTAGATTTGAATTCTAAACTCTCCAACATAAATGAGCTTTAAATGAAACTATCACCATAATCCATGTCTACTGAGAAGGAAATCCCATTGATACCAGTGGGGTTGAATCTCAGGAAACTGGTATGGGATTGTAACCATTGACAGAAAAATATGTACAGAATTTTGCTAACATTGTATTCTAATCTTTTGCTGATATTTTATTCTAATGGCTTTGGTTGGATTTTTTTCAGGAAAGAGTGTTTCATAAGGGTGTTTTTTTTAGCATTTCATAAGATTGTCGTTTCAATTTGACAACTTCTAAGGCAACAAGGATTTATTGCTACTGTTCTTTTGCCGAAGTGTCATTTTTCAGTCCTAATGTATAGTCTGCATTAAGAACATTTCTGCTTGGGCCAGTGCAAATGCTTACAAAAAGCTTCTGTTAAAAGTAGTGAACGCCATTCTCTGGTTACACTGCAATATCATCAGCACATTGTCAGTGTTTTAATTTCTTAAATGAGAAGGGGGGCCACCCCTCAAACCTGCTTCCTAGTGATGCCCTCTACCCTGGAGGTGATTCTCCTTAAATCTGACTTGTGGAGCTGCATACAGTTGATCGCTGAATGAAACACACTGTATTTGAAAACCATCATGGAACATCAGATTGTTAACAGTGACTGAACATTTCAACGATACTATCATAGTGTTTCATTATCTGATCTAACTTCCAGTCCTTTTTTCATTTTTCAAGGCTTTTAAACTCATTATTTTAAAACTGAATGGGGTAGTAGAAATAGAAAAAAGTATCTCTATTTTCAACTAGGGATGGACAGATCAGTCTATTTCCATTCCATCTCCTTTTGTTGTGTTCATTGATAAGTCTACTCCATCCTGCTTTTACATTAATCTGCATAAAAATCCACATTCAATATACCTGTATATTTAAATATACATCTTTGAACATGCTCCATCACAAGATATGCATATATATATATAGTCTCAACAAATGCACATTTTAAATGCACTTTGATACCTTTTTCTGAACCTAGAACTGCATCACAAAATTTGAAGAAGTGCAAATTCTGAATGGTATCTGTGTTCTGATCCACACATTATTCTGGGGGGATGCAGATCATGTCAGTACTGTGAAGAGTTCCTTAGCCAACCCATGTTAAGCAAACGGGTTCTTGTCTGAAGCCCTGTTGAATGTCGGCACAAATTATCCCACAGGGAGCTACCATTCATGCATATAAAAAGTGCTGTAAGTGATTGCATGTCTGAATTTAGCATGCTACACCTGCAGCCCCCATGCCAGGAGCACAATAGTTCAGTCACACATAAAGGATAATGGTGTATACTTGTGCTGAGCCTATAACCTCCTTGTGGGTTATTATGCAAACAGGTCTGGATGGGCAGTTCAGCACCAGATTTGAACAACAGGGGAATGCAAATATTTATTTATTTATAAAATGAAATAAAGGGAAAAGCATTTCAGAGATAGCAGGCGGTAATACTTGTGGGATGTTGTTGTGCTGCTCTTGGAATTTTTAGTGCTAAATTAGCTTTCCAGTATGCACATATATGATTCAATTTAATTGTTCTCTCAATTTAATTTTTTCTTAGTTTCTCATTTTTTCCAGTCTTAGGTTCGGTTCAGCATATTACTGCACCAGTGTGTGAATTGATGCTTGTTCGTTTCGAAAGACCTCGCAAAATTTCATCAGAATTTAGCGTGCATTTTTCATTATGCTTTTTTGCATGCAATTTTCTCTAACGTGTGCAATTTGTACACTTTTTAAAAAAATAATCTGAGAACTGTATCATAAAATTCAGAGAACTGCAGATTTTGAAAGGTAGGTTTGTGACAATTACCAAACTGAATTTTTACTCGTCTCTAACACACACACACACACACACAAGAATAAGTTTATGTTTTATAAATTTAAAATGTGAGCAGATATATCAAATTTAAAACATATATTCAGAAAAAAAGACACAGACATCGGAGAAACGAGTTGCCCCTTTATTTATCACAATTGTGTGACATCGCATATGGTAGTGAATGAAGCTGCAATCTTATACACATTGACCTAGACAAATGCCGATTTCCAATGCACTTTTAAAGAAGACTCCTGAAACTTCAACTGTGGTGAAAAGAGGATCAAATATACCAACGAAGAGGATCTGTAAACAACTAAATAAATAAAGCCAAAGCAAAATATAGTATGGACATGGAAGTCCCCTAAGGCAGGAGGAATCAGGTCCCTCCCCACTCTTGGGCACGTTTACAAGGTGCCGCCTGTTACACCACAGTAAAGGACTGGAAATAATTATTCCTCCTCACTACAAGAACTTTGGGTATGTGAACATGACAAGTGCACTCTGGTCTTGCAAAGCCTGAAAGGCGCCCCAAAGTAAGGTTACCAGGTTTTTGTTTTTTCAATGAATCCAGGGACACTTTTCAACTTCATTAGTATTGATAGGATTTTGTCAGGGGAGTGATTTGTAAATCCGGGGGCCGTCCCCGGGAAACGGGGACATCTGGTAACCTTACCCCAAAGGGCCTAATGCCAGGGCATCCTAGGGTGACAAAGAGTTCCCTTAACCCAATAATGCCTTGAACATTTTCCTGTCCAGACTAAAAACCAACTAAACAAATAAAAATGCCATTCCAAGAACAGTACTCCCGGCAGTACAGAGTAGGCAAAAAAGAGGATTCCCAAGGCCAGTCAGAGATTCCTCCTCCCCCCCCCAAAAAAAATTCCTACTCAGCCCTGAAACAAGCAACTATTGCATAGAGAGGGTGCTTCAAACTGAAGGATGAAATTCTGCCTTCTTCCTCATCCTGATTGGCCTGACAGCCCACCCGACCCTTTGCCGACTCCTCTCCAGGGCAAAACCATTTTGAGTCTTCTTCTCAGGGGAGCTGAGGTACAGCACATTAGCCCCCACTTAGGGGTGGGAGTGGCACTCCACACAGTGGGACTTGTTGCCAAGTTTGTGCGCATGGGATTATGGTGTGTGTGTTGCTCTCATGCACCTACATGCCACAACGCGGCATGGCAGTTGCAGCGGATGTGCAACCTGTGGGGAGAACTGCATTTCCCAGAGCGACAAAATATAGCATGGTGAGGTCTGGAGAAAAGGTGTGTCTTCGCAACATCAAAAAATGCCACAACCAACTTTAGCCAGGTCCAAGTTCCATTTAAATGAATTCAATGAGTTAGTTACTAACTCAAGCCCCAATTTTTTCAGTGGGACTTAATAAATTTGGAAAAAGTCAACAGACTGCAAAAAAGGGGTGGTAGTAAGAAAAGCAATTTTGATTTCAAAATGGATTTTGGGGGAAGGTAATCAGCAATTTTTTTAAAAAAAAACACATCAGTTTGCAGTTCTTATTTCACATGCTACTGAAGTACTGGAAACTCACATCACTGTGCCTGAATGATCACTTGGACAAGTTTCTCCTGGTCATTTATTTTTAATCATCATCATCATCATCTGTTCAATTCTGCCCATATCTTAAGACAGGCATGCTAATACATGCTTTCTTTGGCTCAGTCTGTATGACAATTTCTGTGAAGGAGAAAAACATGGTTGAAGGGAATGCCATGTGATTACTGCAAAAGCACCCAGCATTGTCACAAGGGAGAAGTGTCAGGATTTCAGTTTGAACTTGTTACCTGATCCCCTTTTCCACACTGCTGGGAGGGGGGGAGAGTTTTTGAAGAACGTTATTTCAAAACCTGATTACCTGAAAGGTATGTGTACTCTCATCCTCCTCTTCCATGTGTCCCTGCCATCTGAAGTGAGGTGGGTTGCAATTGCGGGAGAGGGGCTTCTTGGCAGGGGCAACCTGCTTACAGGACTCTCTCTCCGGGGAGGAAAGTTATTTTTAAAGATGTTTTGATGCCGGTCTCCTTACAAAACTGGGTGGTAGTTTGAGACATGAACACATTTATGCCTGTGTTTAGAACCCCCTCACTAGGCACAGCCAACATGGGAGAGCAGTAATGACAGTGGTGTTACTGCCATTTACTTGGACAGCACAGGGCAGCATCAAGGATGGAGCTGTGTGGGTTCACTGGCAGGAGCACTGAATTGGCTCAGCCAGAGTGCCCACAGTCCCACGGTCACTCCCATCCTGCCCCAATCCCACACTATCCAGGTAAGCATAAGTACTGCCATTGTTGGGAGGGAAGCTTTGCAACATTGCCCTCCCACATTGGCTGTTCCTGTTCCTCACACTCAACATATTTCACATAAAGCATGCATGTAGCCCAGTCCTAGTGCTGAACACATGAACATATTATGGAGGAGTCACATATACGAATCAGGTCACATATAGTCTGGGAATATAGGCTGTCTGTCTAGTCTAGCTAGCCACTAGGCATCTCTCTCTCTCTCTCTCTCTCTAGCAATCCATGCATGTTTCTTTTGTTACCCATGAGCCATAAAATTCTGAAATCTCCTGCTCTTTGATAGCCAGCCTCGTCTTTCTGTCTGTGGGCAATGGAAATTCCATCAGAAAGTGGATTTCAAACAGGCTTCTACAGACATCTATCAGGGATTCTGTAATGAGATATCCAATGGTAGTCTAATTGCTTAGAGAGGCGGTTTCAGTCTGCTGTGTGGTCATAGGCCAATACAGTGTTGCACATGTTCTTGAAGTCATTCTTCGTCTAGATGGGGCAATAGTGAGAACCTAAGCAGTGGCAAGCCAAGGCAGAGCACGCTGCGCAGAACCCCCACAGAGTCTGCAAGCCCCACGTTGCCGTTTTGGGCAGCGCGGAGCCTGCAGGTGCCTGAGCCACTGCGTCACTCCCCTGGAAAGACGTGTGGTTCAGACGCTCTGCAGGCCAGGCCCCGCAGTCCCCCCCCCCTCAGTGATGACACCCAGGGTGGCCTGCACTCCCTCCCTATGCCACCGAGCCTAAGAAGGCTTCGTAATGCCCCACACAAAGTGAGGTTTTTAGAATGTACTCTGCTAGGAACTCCACTTCCATAAGTGATTATACATGGAACAGTTGTTCAGCCAGTGTGTCCCTCTAATGTACATGACAGGAGATTGCTGGACCATCAGGAATGTCACACTGAATCTTTTCCTATATAATCTGGTAATTAATTACAGTGGTACCTCAGGTTAAGAACTTAATTCGTTCTGGAGGTCCGTTCTTAACCTGAAACTGTTCTTAACCTGAAGCACCACTTTAGCTAATGGGGCCTCCCACTGCTGCTGCACCGCCAGAGCACAATTTCTGTTCTTATCCTGAAGCAAAGTTCTTAACCTGAAGCGTTATTTCTGGGTTAGCGGCGTCTGTAACCTGAAGCGTCTGTAACCTGAGGTACCACTGTATTGCATGTCCAGACTCAAATATGTGAGTTCAAACTGGCTGGTATGATGAAAGAATAGAAAGGATCTTTTTTTTTTAAATGAAGGAGAAAATTAAATCATGCAAGGTAAAGAAATCCTTATTGCTCTTTCCCCTTGTCTTCTCTCCTCCTTCTCTTTTTCCCTAGTTAGCCTGTAGATTTGTTGGTGTAAAAAAAGGGGGGATGGAGGAAAAATGGACCCCACAACACAAATGTAATTTGACTTGGGAAATTGAGACTCCCAATCAGAACAGTTAATGAATCAGCAAAAAGTAACATATTTTGTTCTCAGGCTTTGTTTGCTTCTTCTCTTAATTTCCATCAATATGAGGGTCTTCTCTGGCCTTGTGCGTTTAAGCCTATTTTTAGTTCCTATTAACGAGGTGGATATTTGGGGGGAAATATGCAGAATAACAGAGCCTAAGCACATTAATTGAGCGCAAGTTCCATTGATTTGTATTTTTTGCATGTAGTGGTTAGGATCAAAAGACAGGCTAGTCCACATAACATTTTCCGTTTTTAAAATAATAATAATAATTAAGCACTCAATTAAGTAGAAAAGTAATACCCATCAGCAAAGAATTGAAAGCCATAAAATAATTTGACTGCAGCAGTGTGAGACTGCTTGTGCTGTGTATTACACAAAAACAAATGGCATGTTCCTTATGCTTATATACAATAGCCTAATCAGAACTACTGCAAGAACTTGAGATGAAAAAGATAATCTGTTCTGCCAGTATAGACTTGTTTGCTACATACTGTATGACAATTTTGCACAGTTCATTTTTAAAGTGATTGCTTCCTTGTGGTTATGAAACTTTGTGCTTTGCAGGCATCAAAGACACTGAATTGCATATCCAAGGCTCGATTTGCAGTAGCAAAAGTGCTTCTTGCTAGTGCAAGGTTGGTGGGACGCTGTTGGGTTGTAGCCAAAGTCGTGCATGTGTAATTCTACTGGTGCAACCAGCTTCCATAATAACATAATAACACTGGTCCGGGCCAGTGTGTTATCCAATCCAGCATCCTGTTCTAAGAGTGGCCAACTAGATGCATCTGGGAAACCAACAAGTGGTTTCCAGCAACTGGTACTCAGAGGTATTCCTTCCAATAATGGAGGAAGAGCATAGTCACCATGGCTAGCAGCCATTGATTCCATCCCCTTCCTCTCATCTGCTCCAGAAAAGAGGAAGCTCCAGTGCATGTGTGGTGGTCCACTGGGCAGATGGAGCTGTAGGGCAACCCACCATATCCCATACCTTTCTAGAGGTTCCCTAACTCTCAGGAGAAGTTTGACTAGGGGTGGGGGACTGGTGAAAATAAAATGTTCTGCCATTTTGGATATAAACCACTGAATTTTATTCTGAGGGCTACTTGTGACTCTTGTCCACACAAACTGTGACCACATGCTTCGAGATGTGTTGCTATAAACATGCTGTCCAAGGACCTGTTAGAGAGCTGGTCCACATGGACAGAGTTGGTGCTGCTGCTTTTCATTAGATCTGTCATAAAGATAGGTTCTGCTTTTTATTCCCTGGTCCGCAACTCCCAAATCAAACACATTTCTTGAATATAAATTGATGATAACGTACAGCAATCTGAACTTGGAAATAAATTCCATTACTATCAGTGGGACTTGGAGTGGCTTCACACGTTCATTTCGAGACTATTTTTCCTCTTTCCATGGTGCTACTCTGCCCAATAAATTCATGTGCTATGTATGTTATAGTACCATCGTTCTTTCCACCATGTACTGAGCTGGTGAGTAGAACCTGTACCCTTTTAACAAGTGTAATGTGCTGAAGTATATCACTCTAATAACATGATGTACATTATGAGCATTGGCTCTCTACATGTTGGAGGGCATGATGCAGAGGGGGAAATAGTGACATGACATATCACACACACATGAAGCCATGTTTTTAGGGCTTGGGTGGTAGCCTCGTTGACTTTAGCTGAGATGAATCAGATGTGTTTCAGTTCAACAGAATTCTGGATCAGATGGTAAGCTACAAAGATGACAATATTTGATTGTTTTTGAAGTGAGCAAACAGGCCTGAAAAGCCAAATTGTTATTACTGGCACCATAATAATAATAACTTTAAGAAGCTTTTTTTATTTTAAGAAGTTTAAAATTACAAATCTTTGTGATCCTTGTTTTTTTTAAAAAAAACTAAGAAATTCAGAGGGATTTGGTAGCAACTTAAATTAATGTGGCAGTCTTTTTTTGAAAATGGTAATAATATGTTTCCTTCCCTGCAATCGTACCTTTTTATCTACGAGCTCAATGCAGGTATATTTTTTAAAGCACTTGCAAATCCTAATGTAAGCAACAGAAAGAACGACAAAATAAATGAGTCAGAGCAAAAGCTGGGCCACTTTGGTTTAGGTATTTTAGCACAGCTTTAGGAATCTAACTTCAGGCATCCCATCTGGAGGTTTCTTCCAGCAGTAATGTCAATGCAGATGTGTTTGCTTGTTTGGCTTTGATCAATTTGATCCCGACCCTCGCACAACATGCCTAGCTGCTATAGCCAGAAGTCTTCATTTTGGTTTGGACACTGCTGAATTTGTTTCTCTGGCTTTTTGTTATGATGTGTTTGGTGTTTAGGAGAGATTGATGACTCTGGGGACAAAACCCATTACAGTTATCCACAGGCTACAGAGACCAATGCTGTGGAGGAAAAAAAAAATAGTTCCTGGCCTCTCGTGACAGTGTCCACTTCGTCTGACCTGGAAGGAGCCTTTTCTGGTAGTCTTTAATATCGTCCCTTCAGGGCACAGCTAATAAGCCTTATGTTGTGACAGGTACCAGAGTCTGCAAAGTGGACAGAACTCTATCCTCTGGTCGCTGGAGCATGTTCTGTCAGGCTGCAACATCACACCAACTATAACTACTGTTTGTGGTCAGTAAACATTTTTTATAGTAGTTAGCACATTACAGAGTGATGCTGCTTAGATTTGTGTCTGCCTTCATATATGGTCATGCAGAGGAGACCCAGGATCAGATCTCATATTAGATTACCCTGGTTTTTTTTTTTCCTTCAAGAGGGTTTAATGAAGAGGCGTTTTCTCTTAATCTGGGGCAATTAGGAGATATTTCAACTAGTGCATAAATAGATATGTGTGGTATATCACTAACAGGGACTCCCCCTAAGACTTCAGGGATTAAAAAAGGGATATAAGGGATTATGAAGTACTTCAGGTGCTTCACCCAAGTTGTTAAGGGCCTTGTAAATTAATGCCTTGTACTTGGTCCAATAGCCACAGCCAGCCCAGGACATTTTGGTGCCTGAGGTAAAACACAAAATGGTGCCTGCCCCCTACTCCAGCCAGGGAAGAAGGAGTGAGTGAAGCTCTCCATCAGGAACTGGGGGTGGGAATAAATATACCTGGAGCGAGGAAGCAATAAAGATCTACATTGGGAACAAGGATGGGAGGAGACTAGCAGTAACTCCTGCCTGCCAAGAGGCCACTGTAGAGGCTGTGAATCCGGCCTCCAAGGAAAGTATCAGAGCTGTCGCTGCCACTGCAACAGAAGCAGCAGGTGAGGCATTCCTTGGAGGCCAGGTCAGCTGCCCCTGTGGATCCTGCCACCCAAAGGAGTTGCCTCACCTTGCCTTATGGGTGAGCTGACCCTGCCAACAGTATATGGGCAGCCAGCACATACATGCATGTAGCATGAAATGGACATCTATATTTGGAATCACCGTTTGGGGAGAGGGCAGGTGAGGCATTTCCACAGAGGAGAGGCTGTACTTGAAACAATTGGAGGAGAGCTTTCCCAGCTGCTCTGCACACCACCACCTGTCTGGGGCCCTTATAAAGAGCTACTGCCTAGGCAGACACTGACCCAATGCAGTGATCTCTGACTTTTCTTTTCTTTTTTTAGTTTTTTCTGTTCTTTTAGGCAGAGGACATTGTTTTGGTTTTGGGTGTGGTAGTGGTTTTTTTTTTAAGTTGTTATTAAGACAGTGCCATCTTAAACTTTTGTAAGTTGTACTTTCTTAGTATAATATTGTAGGGCTTTTTTCTGTTTTAAGCTGCCTTAGCGCTTTCTTGGTCCAAAGGCAGCAGAGAAATCTTGGATAATAGATGTGATAAGGTGCATTGCTGTGATTATTCCCATAGCTCACACATTTTTTTATTATTATTATTTTGTAAACTGCTTAGAGTTTCTATTTACAACCAAGCAGGATATTTAATATTATTAACAACAACAACAATAATAAGCACCTAGAATTGCTTTGTAACAAACTGCAAGTTGGAATCAATTCTAAAACCACCTGAAAGTGAAACTTGGCATTCTTGTCTTAAGACAGGGGTTTGGAGAGAGAGGCGGAGGCAGAGATTTGCCATTCAAGACTATGTGACCAAAATGATATTTGGAGACATGTGCTAATGGTAATTATTATACAGCTGCAGCAGGCACTGCAACCCCCCAACAGCTTGACCTCACTCCCAGATGTGCACTGCATTGTCTCCTGAGACAGATGGATGCCAGCTCTAGCTTTGTATAAGTTTACCTCTCAGGTGTCAATAAATGATCACAAATAAATATTTGAGAGGGGAGAGCCACTCATTCTTCTTTCCTGTTCTCAACTGATCTATCTGGTGCTTTCTCCTGTTAATGGCTTACTCTGAACAGACAGACACGCTTTTGTACACAGAAGGAAACCACCTCAGTGCAGAAAGTTATTCCATACTCTGGCATTTGGCAGAAGAAAATAAGGTGTGCATTTCTTCAGTGTTAAGTGAACAAGATCAGTGCCTGCCCAACGCCTGCCCCCTCTCCCTGCACACCCCAGAAACAACACTGTAAAGTCCTGCTGCAGTGTTCAGGCACTAGTTCCTATCCTTGTCTGTGTATTGCCACCCAAAGCAGGTCTCTTCGCCCTACTGTATGGCAGGGCCAGCTCTGAACAGGACAGAGTAGCAGAGCAGGCAGGGGACCATCATCAAAGAATTTGGGGGGAAATCCAGTTTCTTTCTGTCCTTGCCCCCCTCCCCTCTCTCTCTTGCTGTCTCCTTTATGACACCATGTGTGCAGCTGTCTTTATTGAGACACAACACCTTATTCCACACGCACCCACACACCCCAAGACTAAAATGTTCCAACTTCCCAGCCTCTGGCACATGTGCAAACAAAGTTATGGAATGCAATTTTACACTAGTACGGAGTGGTCAGGCAGGCAAGCTCTGCATTGGACATTAATTCAGTAAATGTTTTAGCAATCTACATAATAGCAGGGGGTGGGGTGGGAATGGGTACAACTGGAAGGCATATGAAAGCAGATCATGTATATTCCCTCCCAGCCCTGAGATTCTGTTAAACTGAGACCAGTCATTCCTAATCTTATACTCACATCTATTCCCCTTAACACTGCCCAGGCTGACTAAAATCACCTTGCTTCCAGCTTTTACCACTTTTATTGGTACTAAAACAATGAGTTCTAGAAGCTTAAATTGCAAAACTTTTATAAAACCCCTCACAGTATAGTACCTTGCAGCCCTAAGATTTTGTATAGCTGAGACCCATCATTCCCAGTCTTAAACTTCCACTGATTCTACTTAACACTACAATCACCTTCCTTTCCATTCTTTGCAGTTCTCACTGATTCACCTAATAGCAGATTATTTTTTCCTTCATTTGCTTTGAGCAAAAATAGGTGGAAAGGGGAGGAAGGAAAGGCAAGCTGGCCTTTAGGGAAGCTAGGGGCTACTTCCAGACAAAACTGTTATCCATTAACATCCAATTATCACTTGGTCCAAGCCATTAATTATAAATCAGCCTCCTAATTGGGATAATTAGCTCTCTGCTGCTTAATGTAGCGTGACTGATGCGTTTGGAGAGAATGTAATCACTCCATTTGTTTAGCGTTGGGAGAACAATATCTCGTGCGCTTTCATTTCAGACTTATCTCAACTTCCCCCGCCGCCCTCCGCCCCCGCTGGCATTAAGAGCGCTTTATGGGTCCAATTAATTGTTGGGGAGTCACGCCACTGATGGGCATGTGTCAGTTTTCCGGTGAAAGAATAAACAACCCCATGGGAGACGGATTTCCTATCAAGATCTCTAAGGGCAAGATGCGCGGAATAACTTGATTCTAAATACTTGTCTGAAGTGTCTTGTTCTCTGTGCAGGGCAAATGAAGGGCAAAATTGCCGCTGGTCCAAAAACAGAAGTTACAGCGCAAGCCTAACCATGTCTACTTAAAAATAAGTCCTACTGAATTCAATTGAGGCTTACTCCCAGGTAAGTGGGGATAGGGTTGCAGCCTTAGTTGCCCTTCCATTGCTTTCTCTTGTGCTGTAGATTTTCTCTTGTCGGTTTTGTTTCCTATGTTGTCCATTTCACTTTCTAACTTTTGCTTTCGTGATCCGCAGCGTTCCTTCTTCCCTCACCCCCAAGTCTAACCCCTTATATTTATCTCCTCTCGGTAAACGATGCACCTCCCAACAGATGTAGCGTCGAATCTTTCAGTTGGGGAGGGTTTGTGCGAGCATGACGAAGAGTTCTGAGTAACCCCGAAGCCTGCCTTTACCCCAATAGCGAGTTGACCCAAGAACAGATACTAATATTGGTTCCCCCCCCCTCACCCCACCTGGCCTGGCTGCTTAACACACAGCACCCAAAATGGGTTTTCTTTTTCTGGGGGTGCGGGGGCGGTGCTGAGAGAAAGTTCATTGTGCTGAAAAACAACAACCACTTTTCCACGTTGGAAACTCTCGCTATACGACACGCGCGCGAGCCTTTTGAGGCAAGCTATCGAAAGATTCTTACTAGCGATCTTGCAAAAGGTAAGTGGCAGGAACCTCCAGGGCCTCCTCTGAAATGAGTGGAGGGTGCGCAAGAGCTATTCCCTCGCCTCTCTCATTCATTTCAAAGGAGCTTGCGCAGGAGACGCTCCGCCGTGGATTATGTTTATAAAGTCGGGCCTGTTTAAATGAAGGTTCCTATTTGTTCCTAAAATTATTTTCCCCGCACACATCGCGACACACTCATAGCTACATAATATATAAAGCTGGCCAGCCAACAGGGCTCGAAATGAATTTTTTTTTGTTGATGATGATTATTACAAGAGATAAACGGCGTTCTTAGGCTATTCCACGCTCTCTTGTGATTCGTGGGTACTTCGCAAACAGTTTTCTCCACAATGCCTGGAAGAAAGAAAAGAAAGAAACTTTCTCCCCCTTTCGCTTGATGTTTCATTAATGAGGCCCTGCTCAGAGATCCGTATATATATAGCTGCAGGACATGATTAGATATTTATTACTGTCATTTACATGGAAAATTTGAAGAGTCAACCAAGTGGAAATGAAAGGGGAGTGGGAAGGGGGGGCGAGTGGAAATGGGATGTACAATAGAAGGCAGAGGGACCCCAAGGAAGACGTCCTGGGGTGGTTATCCTAGCAGCTGCGGCGAGGTGACAGGCCGGACCAGCGGGAAGTTCCCTGAACAAAATTAAATGTCGGGGATTTAAATCGGCCCGCAGCAAGGAGAGGAAAAATCCGCGCAGCCTTTGCCTTGAACATTCAGGATCGGGGGAATGGCAAGGGCCAAAGCTTCGCCAGATTTCTAAAGCCACTCAAGGAAACTCTCAAGTCATCTGTGTAGCCAGCGACTTTTGTCATCAACAGTACAACACACACACACTTTAAATATTGCTTCAAAGTCATGCCTTAGCTTGCGATCTCCAGCGATTTACTGCCTAATTCTAGAACGTGTCAACTTGGAAGTAAATCTCCTTGAGTTCCATTGGGCTTTCTCGCGGGGACTGCAATTTTAATGGGGGCAGGGGGAGAGAAAGCCTATTGAGCGTGAATGGGATGTGACTTCCGAGTTTACTTGTTTGGGACCCGGACGCTGAGAAACGTTACAGCGCGTTCAAAAGGCACCATTTCCGAAATATCAGAAGGCAGCGAGCTAATATTTTGTACCTGCTGCCTCTTACGAACAACAGCCTAGCGTTCCCTAAAGAGTGAAGCCATAGCAAATAAAATACAAATAAAATAAAATAGTCCCTGTCTATAGACAGTCAGAAACTAAACTTCGGGGCTAAGGGGCAGCCCTCCACGCAAGGTCCTGCTGCTGCCTACAGGTCAGCCGGATACATTTGACTCGAGGTCCCTGAGATGAAGATGGAGGGGGCGGCTTGGGGGGTTGCCATCCAGATCTAAACAAACCATTGTTTGTTGAGAAAGCCAATGCAAAAAGTTAAAGAGAGAGACCGTAGATTTTTCACCTGCGCACAGAGTGCACACTTTGGTTTTGTTTTGTTTTCTACAAACGTTTTATTTGTGCAGACAAGTCCATTGCTTTCCTTATAGTTTACGGACAAACGAATGTGCCTCGCATCTCTCATTTAGAGCCAGCTAGGAGTCCTCGTTGACCCACACGCCATTCCTCCCCCCTCCTTTTTTTTTTGGAAGCGGGTGTCTTTTAAAACCACCAGCCATGTTCAGAACCAGCTTCGTCCTCTGCGACACAGGACCGGACTAGCGTCATTTATTGAGCCCGATCCACAATCCCGTTAAAGGCTTTGTGCTAGGGACTAGAAACTTGGCGCGCTTTAGTACATCCATAAAACCAAACCTACTTAAGTCCAAGTATTTCGGTTTAAACGGTTGCCGACCACTTTATTCCGGGGAACACACATATAGCACTTATATTGCTAGTGGAGAAGTCACGCGTGTTTGCCTGACTTCCGCCTTTGTGGGTGTAAACTTTACACAGTCGGTTTGAGTTCAGTTCTTGCTTGGTTGCTCCGTAATAAAGAATGGTTCAAACAAACAGCTAAACCTGTTCATTCAACGACACTCTCAGTTAACTTTCCATTCGCGCCAATTTAAAAACCTTCAGATTTATTTGAGAATTAAAATTTCGTTGAAGTCCGCGGGACTTAACTCGTTTCGTTTAGGGGGCGTTTTCCTGGAAAAGGCAGGTTGACATTTCGAGGACAATTTATTCACTGCCGTTGCAATGGTAGGCTGACTCCGATTTGGAATCGGAGCGCAGGGCAGCCGTCGGATCTGACATGAAATCGTGAATGGCTACGGCTTGCTCCCCTCTCAAGGATACTGGATTTCGGGCCTAATGGCAAACACCACCTGACCGTTTAAATAAGAGGCAGCAGCCGAACACATTCAGACAAACGAGTTAATGAAATCACCGGAAGTTGGAGTGATTTATTTTTTTTGTAAAGGTCGATTTCCAGCTCCCATCTGCATTTGTATTTGAAAATTATTTCTCAAACTTTGCTTCCCCGACCTTCCCTCAGAACAATACTCAAGAAGTAACAGGAAACCAAAACTTTTTTTCTTTTTAAAAGTCATATTAGTGTTCATCAGAAGAAAATAAGTGGATAGTATGGCTTAAAACCATTCCCCCCCCCCTCCAAATCATTTTGTAAAGAGTCACGGAATTCTTGTTCTTCAGAGCAGCCTGATCTTAAATGGCCCCTCAGAATCCTAAGGGAGTTTCTCATAGGAATTAAGCCTACAGAGTTCAGTGGGACTTACTCCGTAGTAAGTAAGTGCGCTTAAGGATGCTTACATGGAGTTTGAGTTATATTGTTAAGCACGAGACTGAATTCCAAACACCTGATGATGACTCAGAAGTATAGCATTTGACTTTGAAAGGGGCGCAACCCGATCCTGTGCGCCTCTCACCAAGTTCAAGGGGCCTTAAAGGTACAAAATCTGCATACTGGGTTGGCCCACCAAGAAAGGAACCCCATTTCCTGATTTTCTGGAACTGCCCTTCCCTCATATGCAAATCTACATCTGCCTGGATCCAAACAGGGGCACACTAATACCCCCACCTCCACTCACGTGCACAGTGGGGTGGCTTAGGCTGGTTGCCCTCCAGAGGTTGCTGCCAGATGTTGCTGGAAGACAACTCCCGTCATCTCCGACTGTTGGCCCTGCTGGCTGGGGCTGATGGGAACTGGTGTCCGACAACATCTGGAGAGCCACAGGTTCCCCAACTTTACGCCCCCTGCCAGATATCTGACTACAACGTTCATCCACCACAACCATGGAGCTTTACTTCTGAGTAGATAGACGCAGGTTTGCTATTACTATTAAGGAGTTGTAGGGCTACTCCGCTGAGTGTCCCGATTTACCCACGGAGAGAAAAATGGTCCTTTCCCAGACTTCCCGTCCACGTTTACTCTTCTTCCAATATTCCCCTACCCGCTATCCCACGATCCGAGGGAAACCTCTGGCTGTCAGCTATGCAGGCCGATCTCCCCTTCGAATGTCACCTATTTAAGTATGTGGGTTTGAAGCATTTTTTAACTGGGGCCTTGCAAGGACGGAGACGGGAGTGAATGAGCAAGCAGGGTGAGTGGGAAGGAGCGGTGCTGGCTTCACCAAGGAAACCACCACCAACAACAGAAAACTACAAGGCAGCGTGATCCATAACTCAAGTGAAGGCAAAGTTTCGGAGTGTCTACCTCTGTAGTCTCCTTAAGAGGCCAGCGCGTCCCGGTCCTATCCATGTTTGCTCAGGAGAAAGGCCCTTCTGAGTTCGATGGGACTTACTACTCTCAGGTGTATAGGATTACAGCATTAAAGTCTCATTGACTGAAATCCTGTGCACACGCATTTAGGAAGAAGTCCCACTGAACTTGGCTTGACTTGCTTCAGAATAAACTTTTGCGTAGATTTCGTGGGCATAATCCTCGAATTCGGAATGCCTCCACTTTGGGGCTGAACTGGATTGCCGGTGTGTCTACAGCTGATTCGCATTAGCAACGGTTTGGGGGGGGATCTCAAGGCCATCTATTTCACATACTTTGCTCTCAAACAGCGTTCCCACGCCCGGCAATTTTAATTTATTTTTACCCACCAGGTAAAAACCCCCAGATGCGATCTTAAATCCAGACCCTTCTTCCTTGCATTCTCCTGCTATTGAGCTATATCTCCACCACTAGCGCTGGTTTCTCCTCTTTGCCTGAAATCTCCCCGCCCCTCTGCCTCCAGATTCCCACCCCTCGCCCCCGTTTCTCTCCCCCTTGGACCTCACTAGGCTGTTTAGCTTATTAAAACATCATTATGTAAATAGGGGTGAAATTGACAATCTACCACTGGTTCCTACAGACGAAGAGATGCACTGTTAATTGCCCGTAGGCAAATAGATGGGATGCGGGGGGAAACAGTAGTAGAATGAAGTATCTTTTAAACACACACACACAACTTTCACCTTCTTCACTTTCTCCTGAAGCCTGTACAATGGAAAGTTCAAAGGGGAGACTTGACAAGTTTGAAGATTTGAAGTGGAGTATTAAAACCATTTGTGGCGCGGCTTCGCCTCTTCGCCAGGCAAAAGCTTTTAACCAAATGAATCTGTGCGCCTGAATTTTATTTCTTTAACCATCTGCTAAAAATTACATTCGAAAAGGGAGGCAAGAGATTTGTCTCTACTTAGTAAAGGGGAGTGGGGTGAGGAAGGAGGGATAAAGAAAAAGAAAAAAAGAGTAAGGGGCAAACTAATATATTCCAAATGAAGCCAAGCCAGAACAAACCCAAAAAGCGGAGCCGTTCAAAGGGAACAGGGGAGGAAAAGAGGAAGAAGAAAGAGTTGGTGGAACGGACAGCAGTCCAGCCATCTGGCCAGAAATGATACACTGGGGTCAACGGTGGGAGGTGGGAAGCCGCGGCTAGTCAGTAGCCGCCTAGTCACTCACACGCGGGGTCGGTGCCTGGCTGCGAAATAGGAACCCGGCCCGTGACAACCGGCGCAAGAGCACAGCGTCGACTTTGGAAACTTTGCTGCGAAGAAACGAGCCCCACAACCACACAGCCCAGTCCCACCCACCTCTCCAGATCAGCAAGGGGGGTGGGGAGAGAGAAAGAAAGAGAAAGAAAGAAAGAAAGAAAAAACCATGGTCGCCAACCTCCCCGCGCTTCCCGGGTGTAAACGCTCCTTCCTTGCTAGCTAGGACTCGCTCGCCCAAGCTCTGCGCAGGGGGGTCCACGCGCGGAAGGGCCAAGTTTCGAGCGCCGGACAGTTCCTCTGTCAAGCAGAGGGAGGGTCAAGCGGGATGGGGAGGCCATACCTTGGGAGCCGAAGTCTCGTCTCTCTCAGGCTCGGCTGCAGTCGGCCCGGGGGGAGCCTCCGTCAGGGTCTCACTCGGGAGCGTGGGGTGCCCAGAAAGGGACTCGGGAGCGGAAGGGGAGCGCTCGCCTTACTCCAACCTCCTCCTGCTCCGGGTTTCCCAATTGTCTCTGGGTCCTGCAAAGCTGCCATCTACTGGGGGAGGAGGAATCAGGAAGGATTTTTAAAAGGAGCTTCACACAGACCTAGGAGCTCCCCTGCAAGATTTTCAATGGTCCTTCACCCTGTCAATCAAGAGGGAGGCTTGCCGATCTCTCCCCGCCGCCGCCGCCAAGTCTCCCTCCCACTCCTCCTTACTCTTCTAATAGTAACTTAAGAGGAGAAGGGTGGATGGATTGGGCTGCTTTTTTTTGCCCCCCCTCCCCTTCTACTCATTTACTCCAAGCCTAGTCAGGTGCAACAGTCTAATTGAATCCCTGGCAGATCATCAGAGCAAGCCAGGCTGGCGTGGAAGAAACGGAGGGACAGAGAAGAGTTTAATAAGTGGCCGGAGTGGGTGGTGGATCTAAGCCTGAGAAAAGTGACTGGGGCTCTCCAAGGCGGGGAGACGCCTCTTGGCTTTTTCCTCCACGTTTGATAGCAAAGGAGTTGACTCTTTTGGAAAGGGCCTACTACCAAGCATCGCCACGCAATTCACATCCCCTTCACATTTGGAATGCTGCATCGCCAGGGCCGGCGTGACTGGCTGGCTGTCTGCCCCCTGAAGAGGGCTTGATCTGGCCGCTCCGCTGGGAGCAAATGCACGCTCTTTATATGACGCATTTCCTTTCGGATCAGGTCAGTTTCTCTCTGGAAATTTTAAAGTCGGACTTGCTGCGTCTGACAGATCTACTTGCTGCAACTTCCAATACACTTATGCATCAAATCACTGACTCCTTAGAGTCTAGTTTCAGCCCCACAACCAAAGACCAAGGCCCTGTCTTGCCTTCACCTAGATCAGGCATAGGCAAACTCGGCCCTCCAGATGTTTTGAGACTACAATTCCCATCATCCTTGACCACTGGTCCTGTTAGTTAGGGGTGATGTAGTCTGTTAGTTGTAGTCTGAAAACATCTGCAGGGCAGAGTTTGCCTATGCCTGACCTAGATCTATACCCTGCCCTCGGTATCAAGCTGCCTTTGCCAACCTGGTGCCCTCCAGATGTGGTTGGCCGGAATGTCTGTAAGAAATGGCTAATTGCCAGGATTTCTCAGTTTGCCCACATCTGGAGTGCATCAGCTTGGCGAAGGCTGGTGTAAGGCATAGACTGATCTCCAAAGGCTGATGTGTAAGGCATAAAGGGGTCTTCAAAAAGAGATTTTTTTCTGGGGGAAAGATCACCTATCCCAGTTCCCCGGGTCAAACAGGAGGGAGATCTTCCTAGTCAGGAAAAGTCTGAAGTTGCCTTGTGGCGACTGCGCCCTTGACCTTGGCCCGATTACTACACTCTAACCCTGAGGCGCCAGAGATTCCTCAGCAGTGTACTTCTCAGTTGATGACGCTTCTGACCCGCTTTTAACGACGATCACAGCTCCACACGCTCCCCGCTCCTCCATTTGGATGGAAGTGAAGGCCCCCCCCCAAACCAACGTGTTTGGGAAAAGAACGTAAAGAGAAGTGGTTGCTACTATCATTACTACGATTACTATTATTACAACGAAGAGGTAACTGGATATAAACAATAACATCTAGGCAAGGCGTAGGAAAGTGAATTGGCCCATGCGGTGTTTGGGGGTGGCCTCCCACTATTCCGCACCTCTGGGTGTGCAGGAAGACTCCCGGTGGGATTAAGATTGGATCCCTACATAATCCGAGGGATTAAAATGAGGCGGGAGGAGTAGATGTGGCACAATGGGGGTAGACAGAACAGATTCCACCCCCTTGGATTTCTATGCTGTCACCCACACACCGAACCACACACCTCCAACCTCCCGTCACACGCACGCACACACATTCCTATGCATGGACCTTGCAGGTCTCCGTCTTCGCCCCCTTCACCCTCCGCAGGCAGCCAAGACTGGCTCCCTTTCTCTCTCTCACACCTTTTTTTTTTATTTGGCAGAGTTGACTAACTGCACAGCGCTGGTTTTATTTGCTTTTCGGCTTTGTCATGCCTTTGCTGCCGAAAAGGGCAGTTGTTGAAAGCCTTCGCGGGGACCGCTAATAGATGCCAGGGGGGTTCTTTACTTTCGAGTCTCTCCCATCCCAGAAGGATTTAGGATGGGATTGGGGAGGACAAGACGCCATTTCAGGTTCCAAAACGCCCTGTTTTAAAATGACTGCGGATAAGAGGATTAAAACAATAATACCCTTCTCTTCTTGAGGGCTTCTCCCCCCCCCCTTCCTCTAGAAAAGATTTCTTCTCCCAGAGCAAAACCGTTTAGGCAGGAATTAAGGGAACAAGAAAGACTGAAAGGGGTGGGGGGAGAGTGAGGAGAGAAGGAGTACCTTTTAATTTAAGCCTATATATTTTCTGGCAAAAAAGTGTGTCTGTGTGTGTGGAAGACGCAGTGGAGATCATAAAGTCTTAGGCGCTGAACTACTTAAAGAAGGGGGGGACCACCGAAATATGATTATTATTATTTTAACGTGCATGTCCCCAGAAAGAGCAAAGCTATTTAAATCTATTTCCAAACAAATAAGGGTAAGAGAGAGAAAAATAACTGAAGATGATTTTTTTAATTTTAAATGTTCCTTTGGAAGGCTTTCGAGAGGTGGCGATGGGGTTTTGGGGAGACTTCCCCGCGCCGCTATCCACCCATCCTCCTCTTCTGATCCATCCAGAAAAGTTTGATCACCTGGCCTGCAGGTGTCACGCGGAGCTATCTATTTTTCTGTTTTCCTGACAACGAAAATGAAATCGGGTCAGTAGGAAAGGTCAGAAACCCAGCTTGTCTCCTTGTCACCTTTCTCTCCCTCCCCCGGCCCACGTGCTTCGCGCAAACTTTTTTTGGTTTTGAAAGGCTTCTCAGAAAGCAGTGGCAACGCGTGGGGGTTTTCTTGGGCAAACTTGAAGGAGATCCGTTTTCAGCAAAGCGGTGTATCATTCAAAACAAAAACGAGACTGATCGGAATAGAAGGCGACAGGAAGGATGGAAAGAAAGAAAGAAAGAAAGAAAGAAAGAAAGAAAGAAAGAAAGAAAGAAAGAAAGAGAAAGCGCTTAGAGTTTTGCTTCAACCTTCCTTGCCCTTCGTCTGTTTAAGCCAATAACTGTAGCTCGTGTTTAAAACTGGCGGGGAGGGAGGAAGTAGCGATGGTGGAGGAAGAGACCAGAACCCTTTCCCTATTTTTAGTCTAGGTGTTCCTCTACAAATCCCCGGAAACGGTGCTTCCCAAATGCCTCGCAACGCCCTCGTCTCTCTCCCCGTCCCCTTCTCTCTTCTGTCGCTCCCACGCTGCCCTTTTAGGGACAGCTCCTTCCTTAGAAACCTGTAGCTCCTCGGAGTTGTGACGGTGATTGGTGGATGGGGGGGCACTTGCCAAAACAAATAAATACCCTGCGCTTCTTTTGATTGGGCAGAAGCGGGAGAGAAATTCCATTCAAAAGTTACCTTTTCACGTCTGTTGTTTTACAGCATGTCTTATCCTGTCTTACTCTGTGTGTGAGTAAGAGGAAGGGAGAGAGAGATGGGCTTAGCAAAGGTGACAACTTTCTCTGGTCTTCTTAATTATCGTAGTTTGGGTCGAAACGTTATTATTATTATTTTAAAGATCACACACAGAGGAGAACCGACACATATGCTGCTTGGTTAGGTTATCCTGCGGTGATGTTACCCTGCCAGTTGATCTATAAAGAATAGATTTTGATAGTAAAATGCAGAAGAGCAAACAAATCTGTTGAGGAAAAGGGCAGGATTAGATTTCATAAATCAAATTTTATACAAAAAAGCAGAAGCTTTAATTCTAATTTGGTAAAACATATTTTACTCCTTTCTATGAACTTAAATAAAATTATTATTTTTGTGCACTACTTTTTAAAATTATAACACGTGTGCTGAAATAATATACACCCATGCGACCAAAACTCTCTTTCCTAGACGGCAACTGGTTAAAAATAGATGTCAAAAACTCCACCGTTTTTAGAGAGGAACGTCTTTCCTTCTGATGCAACAATGTTTTAAGATCAGCTTTCATTTCATTAATCTTACTATGGATTATATGAAAACTCACTTAGTACAACTTTATCACATAACACCCCCATGTTTTCTTTATTTTTATGGTAATCTGAGTATAGATTATTATTTTTTTTAAAAAAAGAAATTCAGTTTCATTCTACATAACAAAATCTTTCCTGTACCTGACTGATGCGAGATTTCGAAGCCCCTGTATGGGAATGAACACCACTGACTTAATTTGAACCGTTCTCTCCAAATTCCATATCAAAGTTTCCAATCTTTGTCAAAATTGCGATTTCACCAGCATCACCCATTTTATTCCCACTTCCTCTGATAATTATTTTAGCGCAACACTCGGTTCTGTTTTTTTTAAATACTACTTCACACCTCACCGTTGTTTTTCGAGTGACAACTTAAAGCGTTTTTTTTTAAAAGAAAAGAAAAGAAAATGAGAAGAACCTTATTGTTAAGTTTAAACAGTTTTAAAAAATGAGCATCTCTCCAGTGCTCACCCCCCCCCTTTGAAAGTTTTTTTTTTGCTTCCTAATCAGTGGCGTAAGAAATGTGGTGGTGGTTTTTGTGTGTGTGTGTGTGTCTGTGTGGGTGCGTTAGCCATATTTCCTTGGAAATATGTTGGAATTGTTCCTTTTTGACTTCTTTGCGTCCTTCCAGCGCAGAGAGTTAAAGGGGAGGGCGCGCCCTTCCATCTCTTTGCCTATATCAGATAGTTCGCCATGATGTATAAAGTCACTTCGTATTCTAATGATAACAAGGTCTTAAAATAGCTGCTTAACCAAATCAACACCATGCCGGTTACCTCCCTCCTCCCCTTATTTTTTTTTAGCTGGGGTGGGGGAAGGGATTGGATTTTTCCCCCTTAAAAAAATTGGTTTGAAATGTCCCGTGTCCCCCCCGCACATTGTCCATTACTTTGTCCCCCTGTGCCAACTGCATTCGTGTGAGACTGAAAGGGGATTAACTTGTGAACTTTTAAAAATCAGAACTTAAATGAGAGGCGAATCTAGGCCACGGCTCATTGTGGGAACCGTTTCTTAAGCAATTAAAGCGAGAAGAAATTCCTCTCAGCCTTTTTCCTTAAAGCTGCTTTCTGAAGGATTTAAGGAGGACTAATGTCCAGTCCATCAAGGCAGATTTAAACTGCACAGTGATATAGAAAATCTCCGCTTGCTGTTATTTAAAGGGGCACTATCACCATTTCCATAAGACCCTTGACATTGTTTCTTTAATCTTGTTTATAAACTTAAACAGATTTAAAAAGTTTCCCTCTTTCCCCCCTCCACCATAGCCCACCCCAGCCCCAGCCCCTTTTCCATGAATTCATTGAAAACATATTTGATACAGGATTTCAAAAGAACCCTGAGTAGGCTGAGTTTTAGGGATTTGCTGATACCCGGAGAGTCTGAAGTGTGGGCTGAGGGGACTCATGATTCCCGCTCCCCCCTCGGGCCCCACCCCCCATGCCCAAAGTCCTTTGGGGAAGTTAGCAGGAAGGTCCCAGATTTGTGGGTGCAGAACATCTTCCTTTCGCTCTTGCAACCCAAACCTTTCTTAACAGCATTTCTCTTTTACACGCCCACAGGGCAGCGAATGTTTTACAAAAAGCAACCATTTCGGCAGGGTCCCGAAATCGTTTCCATTCTACGTGATGTTGGATGGTGAGTTGCGAATGAAGCTTTTTTGTAAAGCCTACGAAATAACAAGCAGGTGGACACCCCTCTCCACCCACATCGCCTTTCTACGGTGGAGAGCCAGCCTGGTCCAGTTTCTGCTCCGGTTTCCTCGATACAATCCCGACCAGCCAACTCAAGATCAGCCCCGGGGCGGGCCGCCTGCACACATGCATTTCTTAGGAAGCGAGAGCCGTCCATTTCGCTGCAGCTTGACTTCCCCCCTCCGCTTGACTCTTTTAGGACCCTGTCCAAAAGGACCGCTCTGGAGCCTTTCCGGTCCCAGGGAGGCGAAGCTACAGCCCTGCTTCCGTTTACAAAAGAACTGGCAACCTGTGTAACACCAAGCATTTTCTCCACAGGCTAAAATACCTGCTTCCCGTATCCCAGGAAGACTCTGGGGGGGGGGAATGGGGGGGGAGACCCCAAACAGGAACACCTTGGACTCTCCAAAGCTTGGGTTCTTGCAGCTAATTAATAGCTTTAATGATATTTTGCCAACTCAATGAATACATTAGGCTCACAATCCAAAAAGGCTTTAGCCTCTTTGCCTCTATTCAAGGGTACTTCAGCATCTGCTCATTTAAGGGCAATTAATCATTTTGATATATGGTTTAAAATTGACTGCTTCCAAGGGACTTTTTTTTTTTTTGACAAGAATAACAAAGCAATTTGCCAGAAGCCATCTTCTGGACATGTTATTAGCACAGACTTCATCTTAAAGAGGTCCAACCCCCCCCCCCTTCGTTTCAAGGTACCTTCTTTAAAGGGCTGGCCTGCTCTCTGACATGCTCCTTTTTACACCTCAGCTGATTCAGTCCCAACCCACTTTCTGATATATATTCATGACATGAGCAACTGATTGCCCTCTTTTGAGTAGAAAGTGGGCACCTTGACTGCTGTGTCACCCCTTTGATGATTTCTAATTCTGATGCAAGGTGATCCCAGGGTCATGAGGCATCGCAGGTATTGGTTCCTGCCAAGGATTCTGGGTTGTTTTGCCCTCCTCCTCTTTCTGGATCAAAAGATCCCTGAGTGAAGATTTCACTGGTGTTTTCTGAACCCACATTTGCGATACAAATAATCCCGGGTAAGTGAGGTTATGATTGCAGCCTGAGTTTTTACAAAACGATCATTGTTTTACACGCCTGTATGAAAGGAAAGAAAGAAGATCGTTTTGTAAAAACTCAGGCTGCAATCATAACCTCACTTACCCGGGAGTAAGCCCCAGTGAATTCAGCAGGACTGAGTAGACAAGGTTAGGCTTGCACTGTAAGCCAAGGAAGCATGTCCATTTGACAAGATCCTAGTGTCCCACACAGAGAGTCAGAACGTTTTGACACAGGACAACTCTGCATGTGTGAATGTGGAATGAAAAGCTGAATGTGCCTTATGGCCAACCATTGAAATAGCAACAATGGTGAATTGAGAACAGGGTGTACTTTTATAGATTTAGAAGGCTGGAACCTTTCTGGTGAAACTCATGAAATATGTTGCACTGTGAATATCCATGCTACATATGCGCAGGGTACTCTCCTCCAGGCCCTGAGAGGGATATGTTCATTGGATGTGTTCATTCAATGCATGTGCCCCCAGCAAGCAAGAAGAAACCTGAATGGAGCCTACCTGTATAGTAGTTCTGTGTTAGATGAGAACCAAGTCCAATGGCAGGTAGCCACAAACAGAGCAGGCAAGATTGGCCAATCAACCAAAGGAGCAATATCAACATTGGGTTCTCACAGGTCAGCTTGTTGCTTCCTTATGGGATGATTTATTGCAAGTCATGTTAGTTTGTCAGTAAATTGTCAAACCTCTCCCATGGGTGGGAGAAGTTCTTCTGCAAATGCACCTTCTGATTTACACTGTTGAGACACTGGGCATGAAGGACCTTCCACTAGAATCTCTATAGTCCTTACAACGTGTGTAGAAAAGGCACACACACTAAGTATATGTATGAGGTTATGTATATAATATATATGGAAAATTGTGTAAATGTGATATATTATGAAGAATTGCATAAATGTGCAAAACTTACCTTGTAATATAAAATAACAGTAAATAAATAAAATTATAAAAAAGAAAAGGCACACACACACACACACAGTATTCCCCACTATGGATATCAAACCTTTCTTCCTTGAATACCCTCCGCAGCCATTGTATACATGGATTGCACTGGTGGACGCTTGGCCAAAAAACTTACGTACCACTCACCTGGCCTTGATGTCTTGGACACAATCCAAGAGTACTTGGTGGCTTTCTTCTGGGGATGTACCACTTCAGACTGCAAATGAGGAAACTGCAAGAGTGATCCATAATAAAATAAAAAGTTATGCCTGTGGAAAGGTACCATGTCACAGCTATTTTTATTTTTCAATAATTACAGAAAGTTTAGATGGATGTGAGAGGTCCTGTTCAATCATGCATTTGTTCACCTGCATTCTCTAGTGGTACAAAAAGAAGTGCTGTGTCATATGCTATAATATACGTGGAGGGGGATATAAATCAACATTTCGGACTGTTCATACACTAGTTGGTGGTGTGTTACCTATCTGTGACTAGCATGGTTACAATAGTGACCTTGTCAGATAAAACCTGCAATTTGGCGTGATGGTTACTGTGGTTTGTATCTTTTGTGCAACTAATCTCTTGGCCTCATGATGCCAGTAGGAGAATGTTTTATCTATTTAGGGCATTTCTAGCCCATTCATCATTAAAATTAATCCCAGAATGGGGTACATAATATGAAAAACAGAACACAAGACACAATCAAACTTAACATTGTACAGGTTAAAACCAATCTCAAATTTAAGAACTCAAGAAATTCTATCCATAAACAATTTTAAATGAAGATCTGGGTGAACATTAAATGGCACCAAACATCAGTCCAAGTCAAATGATTACCATCATTATTAAAAAGAAATATTAAATAATAACAATAAATACTACTACTACTACTACTACTACTACTACTAATTCTATCCTAGTCTTCCTCCTACAGCAGCCAAGGGCAGCACACATGATACAATAATCATAAAACCTTAGTTACAATAGTAAATGAAATCTATATCAAAATTTAAATAGCAGCCAAGACAGCAAATACAGTAATACTTGATTAGATAAAAAAATATGTCAGCTAATGCATGAACATTATCGGTGAAGGAGACAGCCACATTTCTCCAGGAAGGGCGTTCCACAATCAGGGCATCACTACAGAGAAGGCCCTGTCTCACCTCACTGTTCCATGGACCATACCCATCAATGGAACCATGGAACCATGAGCAGGGCCTCCCCAGTTGCTCGCAGAGTGCAGGGTAGCCAGTATGGGGACAGGTGAAGCTTAAACAGTAGCAGATGGGGATGGGGTGGGGTGGGGTGGGGTGGGGTGGGGTGAAGGTGCTGACCTGACCTCCCAGTAGGTGAGTTACTGCTGCTTACTGGAAGGGGCACGGAAGCGGCAAGGCATCGTTGAGGCCAGGGTAGTGCAGATATACTGGCCAAGCCAATCCAGCACTCCTGCTGGTGCATGATGTCACTGCTGCTGCCACACCCATCTGCCTCTCTCTCCCAGTGCCAGTGGTTAAGAGCGGTAGTCTCGTAATCTGGTGAACTGGGTTCGCGTCTCTGCTCCTCCACATGCAGCTGCTGGGTGACCTTGGGCTAGTCACACTTCTCTGAAGTCTCTCAGCCCCACTCACCTCACAGAGTGTTTGTTGTGGGGGAGGAAGGGGAAGGAGAATGTGAGCCGCTTTGAGACTCCTTCGGGTAGTGATAAAGCGGGATATCAAATCCAAACTACTCCTCCTCCTCCTCCTCCTCCTCCTCCTCCTCCTCCTCCTTCCTACCAGTAAGCAGCAGCAGCTCACTCGCTGGGAGATCAAGTAAGTGCCTCCACAACCAGTGGCGGAGGAAGGGGGTGCGGGGGGTGCCATCTGCCCCAGGTGTCATCACTTACAGGGGGTGACAAAATGAGTTGTTGATTTTTGTTTTTTATAAATTGGGCTCACAAAACCTTTTAGGAGTGAAGTGGTAGCTTAGGTGCCTGCAGGTTCTGCGCTTCCTTAAACAGCAGTGTGGGACTTGCGTCTGCCTACTGCCTCTCCCTCAGCCGCCCTACAGCTGAGGGGGAAGCGGCGGAGAGGCTCCAAGCGGCGGAGAGGCTCACCTCGCCCCCATGGGCAGATCGCCCCGCCCCCAGCTGCAGGACACACACCTGCACCAGGCACCCGAGCGGCTAGCTACGCCGCTGTCCACACCATGCCACCGCCTGCTGTTGTTGTTGTTCAGTCATTCAGTCGTGTCCGACTCTTCGTGACCCCATGGACCAGAGCACGCCAGGCACCCCTATCCTTCACTGCCTCCCGCAGTTTGGCCATATTGATCTTAAAGTATGTAGGCCCCAAGTTGCTTAGGGCTTTCTACACCTACACCAGTTCCTACACCCTGAGCTGGACCTGGCAGGATACAGGCATAAACTTGCCTTTGCCTGATCATATATATGAAAGGAAGATGATGCAATGAAGAAGAGGACATGAGGTATCCACGTAATGAAGCAATTACTTAGATATGGCCTGTTTGTGATTCTAAACAAATGCAGGAAACCTGGTAGAAGCCGTGTGGCATTTGTCTTGTGGTGTATCAGCAAAAACCTGTGGCTCTGAGTTTCTGGCATTTTCTAGGGTGGGTTGAAAGTCTCTGATTCCGGCCCAGAGATGGAAAGAAGACAAAGTCCCTACCAGAGAGGAATGGCAAGCTAAACTGACGGACTATGCTGAAATAGCGAAGCTGACTGGAAAACTCAGGACCCTTGGAGACAAAAACTTTAAAAAAGAATGGGAAAAATTGATAAGTAATTTAGGAGAGCCACTGTAAGCAGATGGAAACTTTAGCAGGATTTTAAATCCACTTGTAATGTAACAAATATTATGGACAATATGGACTGATATAAAATTTAGAATATGGAATAATATGCAGTTGCGAATGTTGAGAATAGGAGCCCATGGAGGGGGTGGGGTGGGTAAGTTGCAAGATTCACCTTAATCTCAATATATGGATATGTATTTGGATTGTTACAATTTTATATTAGAAAAAATCAAATAAAAATGATTTTTTAAAAAAAGAAAGTCTCCGATTCCAATTCATCTTCCAGCATTTTTGGAAGCCCTGGCTTCAGTATATCATGGATCAGGTCCCTGCAGGCATGTTATTTTACAATCAGTTGCTCCTCTGTAAAGCAAGACCTAGAACACTGATTCCCCAAAAGCATGCTTGATAAGTTTCCTGTAATGAAAGGAGAAAATTCAGTTTCAGATAATTCAACAAGTGTCAGAAAGCGCATGCCTGAAATACTTCAGCAGAAAATATTTGTCATCTTTCCCCCTCTCCCTTTCTCTCAGCTGCATATAGCTCTATCTCTAGAACTAATAGAGTATAAAATACATTTTACAAGAGTTTTACCTACAGGTGACTTGCTCTTTATTACTGGATATGGGAAAAATCAATACTTCTGCAACCAGAAGATCATTTATTTTGTTTTTTGAAGCATTTTTCAGCAGTGGGTCTGCTGCTAAGCCTGCAAAGCTATGATGAAGAATTATGGTGCTCTGGCTTAGTCTCCCTCCCTGCTTCCAAGCTATTTATGGAATTAAATATGTGTGGATTTTCAAACACAGTCTAGTGCATCACTTAGCTAGTTTTGTATTATTTCAGGGGAATACAATTATTTTAACTTGTGCCATTTTTAAAGTGGGGAAGAGTCAATGTGGTAAAAAAGGCTATAGCTATGGGTCACATTTGGGCTGATTTCATTTCACTGTAAAGCCATGGGCACTGTTAAGAGGATTGAGCAGTAAATTGAGCAGTTAATGTGCATAATAACTGGCTATTATGCACATTCACCAGCATCATGGAAAATATGCTTTTAAGCCTTCAATGAAGAGGAAATTCTGCACATTTCCTGGTCATTATAGGTAATCCCCAACAGGTCTTTGGGAATATGCACATAATGATTGAACTAGTTAAATCTTCCCTCACCTGAGATTTCTATGATGACTGGCCCTATGCTACTATTAACAGGGATTTCCATCAGAATTGTGGGAAGGTGAGGACTGACCAGGAAATGCTTTCAAATGGACTTAGCCCAGGTAAGTATATAGCCTGTCAAATATCCATCTCACTATATATAAAGTTGGCACCTGCAATAAACCCAGATGCCAACTTTGCCACCACATACACCCGGACAACACCATACTGGCCCCAACCACATCAAACATACCATCTTAGGACTATTTAATTGCTCATCTTCTAACATTGTGTATGCCATCAAATGCCAACAGTGCCCTTCAGCTCTCTATAATGGACAAACCCTATGCCATTTGTTTTAAGGTATTTCAGCATAGTCCGTCAGTTTAGCTTGCCATTCCTCTCTGGTAGGGACTTTGTCTTCTTTCCATCTCTGGGCCGGAATCAGAGACTTTCAACCCACCCTAGAAAATGCCAGAAACTCAGAGCCACAGGTTTTTGCTGAATGTCCTGGGAGACTGATGTGTTCTCCTACTGGTTTCTCTGTCTTGTGATTCCTGATATCAGCTTTTTGCCCATTTATCCTTATAAATGGGCATAAAGCTGATATCAGGAATCACAAGACAGAGAAACCAGTAGGAGAACACATCAGTCTCCCAGGACATTCTATGCAAGATCTCAAAGTAGCTGTCTTAATACAAAGGAATTTCAGAAAAAGACTGGAAAGAGAAGTGGCTGAATTGCAACTAATTACCAACCTTAAAACAATGGAGAGACCTGGTCTGAACAAAGACATTGGATTCCTATCTCATTATACATGACAAAGCTTTCTTTAGCCATCTCACCCCTTGCCTTTTCCTGTAAGACCAATTGCAGTCGTTAACAGTCGTCAACAGGTTTTCCACACCTATCAGCCAATCACCCATTCCCACCACCCCTCTGAGTAATACCCCTCCCCACTCTCTCACTATATATAAGGGTCTGGTGACTTCTGTTTCAGTGTATCTGAAGAAGTGTGCATGCACACGAAAACTCTTACTGTTTGAAAGAAAGAATCAATCTTAGTCTGTTTAGACCTCGGGGGAGGAATCTCTACCTCCGAATCTCTTGGGCGCTTGCCATATCCCATTTTACATTCAGGTTATTAACCTCCAGTAAGTGTTTGGAATTTAGAGTTTGTGGGGAAAAACGTCTTGGAGGTATAAGAAAGGGGGAGAAAAAAGCTTTTTGATAGAATGCCAATTTTTTGAAATAAATTCCAAGGGCAGGGGTGGGTAGCAAAGCCACTTATCTTGTTTTCTCTGTCTGCCGACACTCCGAGGCCTATTGTTCTTCCTCCAAAACGTAGTCAACAGCCAGGAGACCGAAAGCTCATACCAAGAACAAACTTAGTTGGTCTCTAAGGTGCTACTGGAAGGATTTTTATTTTATTTTATTATTTTGTTTTAAGAATGCACATGGTTTTCTGTTTCATTAGAAAAAATGTAAAAATGTAGGCAATGTATTCAATTTTTACTGGAGTTCTGGTTTGCTCTGGGAGCACAGAGCATGCTGCTTTGATTGCTCATTTACCGGTATTTGTTGTTGCCAGGAGTCACAGAGTATTAAAGAACCTCTGATGTGTGCCTGGTTAAATGCCTGCATAGTGGTGAAATTGATCAGTAGAATTAAAATGGGCCTGAACAACTTTGATTTGATTTGGTTTCATTGTACTTACTTTTTTTCCTGACGTGTGTAACCACATAGCAATGTATTTATATTTTGCATCAGCTCCTCCTTATCCTTTTGTACTTTCCCTTATCTATGGATATTACTGCTATATATATATATATGCTTTAGTCTCTTGCTTTTTTTTTTTTAAACAGACCTAAAGCCAAACATCTCCTGCTTGCATCCTTCTTCCTATACAAAATCTAAAATGCCACAGACTTATACAGGATAAAAGAGCGATTCCCTTTTGAAATCAGGATGAATCTGCTTTCTGGGATTTGATAAGTCTTTCAGCTATAGCTGAGGTTGATACAAAGCTTAATCAATCAGAGATAATCTTAAAAGAGACAAAATACAAGTATTATGGAGTATTTTGGGGACAAAAAAAAATCAAAAGGGAAAAGCAAAGGTCAGTCGAAAATGCTTCAGCTGCTTGGCAATGTTCGTTGCTAGCAGAGAAGGCATCAAGCTGCTGACTTAATTCTGCTACTTTTAATGTCACTTCTTTAAGAACTAAGCATAAACACCCCCAAAATCAATATCGATAGATCAATCAACCAACCAAGTGGCTACTTCCTAGGGTCTGCTCCACAGCAATGCTGCATGTGTGATTCCTTTGTTTATGTAGTAACCCAGATGGGATTGCTTCCCATGACATTTACATATAGTTCTTCTGCCTAGCTGCTACCTGTGATCAAACAGCTATTTAGGGTGTGCATGTGGGAACAATGCAAAGCCCTGCAAAACCTGTTTACTAAAGGTCGAAGTCAAATGGTGGTCACATCACAAACAGGAATTCCTCTTTCAGATTGTCTTTAACTCTCTGCACCAGAGGTCACCAATGTGCTGCCCTGCCATCTGCCATATTCAATATGGCCAATGGAATATTATATGTTGGCCACCCTAGGTCTGAACTGCCTCTAGCCTAAGGAGCTTATATTATAGTAGCTGGCATTGTTGCTCATATGATTAGGCAGCAGAGTACTGGTACCAGAATGAGGGTGCAACTATTTCCATGTGCAGATGCTGAACCCTGACTCCGGATACAGTACTGGTCCCATGGAAGCCATCACCATGTTTAGAAATTGCTACCATTGACAGCTTGTTCAGGTCCGAAGGGCTGAGAGCTCACTTGTGAGGAAGCCATCTCTGCTTATCTCCCCATAGCCTCTTCCTAGAAGCAATTTTCTCCTAGATGAACTTCAGTATTAGAGCTTAGTTAAGGAGATTTATGAGGATTAGATTGTGGGTGGTAGATCACAGGCAGGAGAAGAATTGAGTACTCCTCTACCTGCACACTCCCTTTGATCTAAAAATCAAGGCACTGATCCCTTGCCTTATGGGTGAGCAGGATGAACCCAGATTTAAACAGGTGAAGCTGCCACAATCACATTTAGTTTGGCTCACAGGCTATTCAGGGCTGTTTGTGGTTCAGATTTGGATCAGGCTTCTGTAAATGTGTGCAGAATGCTCAGTGAACTAGTTATAAAGCAAGTGTAGGGAATCTTTGGCCCTCCTGCACCCCTAACGCCTATGAGCAGGGGCGGAGCAAGGGGGCAGGCCGCCCCAGGTACCGCCCTGGGGGGTGACACTCTGGGGGCGGGCCCTGCCCCCGCGATCGGCGCGACAACTTTTAAGGCTGCAGCGCGTGAACAGCAGCACAGCGCTGCAGCCTTAAAACTTGCTGTGCCGCTTCACATAAGGGGTGCCGCCCACTCGTGCCCACCATCTTGGGATGGTGGGCCCGAGCGGCTGGCACCCCTCCTGACCCTGTGGCGGCACGGCAACTTAAAAAAAAAGAAAAGGGGAAAGGAAAGCAGCCGCCAGGAGAGCGAACAAGAGGCTACTTTCCTTCTCCCTTTTTTTAAAGGGCTTTTTTCAGGGCCCAACGCTGAAAAAAGCCCTTTAAAAAAAGAAAAGGGGGAAGGAAAACAGCCGCCAGCATATCAAACAAGTGGCTGCTTTCCTTTTGTAGCGCCTGTGAATCGTGCGCCATGACGCACGCCGCCACCGGGGGGGGGGTGCCTTTGGATTTGGCGCCCTGGGTGCCGCAGAGGCATCCTCCGCCGCTGCCTATGAGTAAGACGGCCCTGATCACACAGTATTCATAACACAAATATGTTCTTCTTGAAGGTTCAGCATTGGACTCATTTACCCACAGGAGCGCTGGACTTCCCCTCATTGGAAATCTTCAGGCAGAGGTTGGATGGCCATTTGTTGTGGATGCTCCAGTTCTGGATCTCTTGCACAGAGCAGGCAATTGGGCTTAATGGCCTACAAGGCCCTCCCTAACTCTATGGTTCCGTTGTGGCTTCTTCAAAGGGAGTCAGAATTCTATCCCAGCATATACAAAGTACCAGTAAGTTTGGTTGAATATGAGGAAGTACAATCACCTTGTGACCCTACTGGCCTTCTGGAATGAAATGCCTATTATGGTTGGTTAAAATGTCTTCTGTGATGTACGATGTCAGCTTGCATTTAGAGAGTCAACGCATCACAGAGGAAATGTTACTAGAGCCTCCAGTTTTTAATAAATCATAGGAAAAACTTCCACAAGTGTGGTGGTAGGATAGTGAAGTGTAGCAGGAATTTTCTGTAAGTTTCACTGAATTAAACCACCTTTCAGTGTTATAAAAATAACTCATCCACCAAAATTTTCTTCAAAATCTGTTCCCATACTCACCAATATTCTTTTCTTAGCATTTTGAAGTCCATTTTTTAAAAAAATATCCACACCTGTATTTTACATCCCATGATAATTCAGTTCCTGCATTTGATCTGATTTTTATTTCATTCTGTGTAAGCCAGATCCCAGAGTTCTATCAAACTTTTTTTTGGGGGGGGGGGGGAACATGGGGGAGATGGAGGAATTGGTTCGTTTCAATTTTTCATTTTACCATTCTTAAGTTCAATTTGCCACATTTCCAGTTCTAGTCCCTGCCAAGAACAATGGCCATGCAGATCTTTATCACACAGCTGTCAACATCTTCTATACAATTACCAGTGTATAAACATTGGGCAAGTTGCCACATCAATCCTTTCCTTAAAAACAAGAAGATGCTGTTTTATTTTTCAAGAATGTGGCTGTGAGTCTTCTGCCTTTATCCTCTGTTTCATGACTCTCTGGTCCCCTTCTCTCTCTCTCTCGTGTGTGTGTGTGTGTGTGTGTGTGTGTGTGTAGGGGGGGAGGAAATAGATTACTCTTTTTATGTAGTGTACATTAAAACAGTGGCGAGTTACATTTGACCTTGTCCTTTTGTCCCACAGACTTGCTGCCACAGAGGGAATGCAATACAATGTACAATATGACCGGTTTATGACACAGGCATGTGGGTGAATTCCAGTGTATCGACCCCTGAATCAAACCTAACAGGGGTCTGTTAGCTACTAGTCTATAGATCGTTTTGCTGGTATACATATGCTATACTAGCATAACTTTCCTTTGAAAGCCATGACTTCTGCAGAAGCTGGTACATCTCAGTTTAAGCACTACTGACTCTTTTTGCATATTAGATTATCTTATATCTTTCTGCTACAGTTTCATATATTCTGGTTCACACTCCTGTATGAAAGCATGTGCATTTGGTAATGTGAGAATGGAGGCAGCTATATTTTTTCAGCATATTACATTCATGGAGAAATTAATCTCTGCATCAGCTTCCACTTGCCTCTATTACGTGAAAATTCTGGTTAAATCTGCTCCTTTCAAGTGAATTTAATTTGCATGGCAGTAAACCTGCCCTGAGTTGATTTTGATTTATTTATCTTAAACACACACACATATATAATTAAAATTCAAACTGCAATGATCAGCTACAGTATCATAAGTTGCATACATAGTTTATAATTTGTTACATTTACTGCATGTTCCATCTGGGTTCTGTCTTGGAGCTCAAAAAAACCAACATGGGGTAGACTTCAATTCGTACACAGACCAGATGCACACCTGCTTAACCCCAACAATGTTTATATTTAATATGCCTTCTGGTCACACCCTTTACTATAGGATGTAACCTAACGTTTGCGTGTTTGGAGCTTTTACCTTTCCCCGAAATAAATTCACACAGGAATCAGATATTTGGTTTGGTTTTTTGCAGAAATTTAGACCACAACTTTATTGATTACAGTCAAGTGAGTGGTTGCATAGGTTCTGGTTTGACTATCTCCCTGCACCCATGCAGGCAGCACTGTCCTAGAGCCACGTTCATAGGACAGCCATGGATGAACACTAGGGACAGCTGATGGAGAGAACACCAAACAGCCTCCTTGATGTCCCCTGGACTTGGGCGCGGGCCGAACCCCTTCTGGGGAACGCCAAACCAGTGAGTCCTTGGATTCCTTTACTGGAATATCCTGTCATTGCATAGGCGTGGCCACAGTCACGTGCCATGCCTATCACCTGAACCAGAGCCTATCTGCAAGCTTACAAGTTATGATGATTTGCTATGCAACAGGTGAAACCCAAATGGCACCAGCCAATCAGCCAAGTTGGAAAATTCCTACCATGCCCCTGCCCCAAAAGCAGGCGACACATGACGGCATAGGGAGAGGTGGGCTCAATGAGTGGCGCAACGTAAGTAGACCAGACGTCTAGATCTTTCCGATCCCAATGTGCTGTATACACCCTAGAGGCCCTGGTCCAGAAATTCCGGTCGTAGGCAATGGCTGCTGCCTCCCCAGCCATAGAATAGGCCAACCGGACTATGGATAGGTAAATCCATAGTAAGCAGCAGAAACCACCCCTGTGAAAACCTGAAAGGCGTCAAGCCATTTATCAAAGGAAAGGCAAGCCTTGCTGGATTTCTTCCTCAGTGAGGCCCCAGCCTCATCCTTAACCTGAGGGTCCTCATCTGGGGGAATTAATTTGCCCATATCCACAAATTTACCATTTAGGATCCTATTCCGGATCCTAGAAGATAAGTGTGCACCTGGGATTATGTTTCTAGCTGAATTGGTAGAGACTGTGGTACCCTTTACTGGCACACCGTTGATGCACTCTAGAGGAAGGCCATATTTGGCTCTGTGCGTATTAGCTCTCCTTAGCCATGCCCAACGAGGGAGCCCAGAGGACCCCTCCATATGGCCCCAATAAAGGATGGGAGTGGAATCCAATTCCTCATCGCTAGTGTCGGAGGACGTACCGGTGGAAGAGGATGATTCAGCATCCCTGCGCCTCTTGGCCGTGCGTTGAGAGCGGCCACTCTTGCGCCTCCTGCCACCACACGATGGAACTGCAGGCATTGCGAGATCCTCATCAGATGATTGAACACTGACCACCTCCATGGCTGGGGGTGAACAAACCTGCACAGAAGGAGAAACAGATGAAAGCGAGGAACCCTGCTGAGAAGTAGATGGCCTGTTCCCCCTTTGAATATTGGGAGCTGCAGGACTTATTGGCGCTGGCGGGGCTTGATTGGGAGGATGACGTTTACCATCAAGAAGCCTGCCCAGAACTTGCCGCACTGCTCCCCCCAAATGCCGGGGTAAACGGGAGCCAATACACCAAACTGCTGCTGTTGTAACTGAGAAAACACCACCCCTGATTGATCCGGCGTTTCACTAGCTTCGCTGGCATCCAAGGGGGCTGGGACCTTGTAAGACGTTGGAGCGGCTGAAGGGCCCAGCTGAGAAGCTGGCTGCTCCGGAAACCGCAGCGCCAGGCTATCCAATTCAGCATTTATCCTACTCACAGCCGCTGGAGCTGTGCCTATTCTGGCCAATAATGCAGACATACGGTCTAAAGTGTTTTGAGGGATAGCTGGCCGCGAAGGGGAGTGCGAGGGCTGAGACGCACCCCTTGTAACTCTCCTCTCCTGCTGACCCAGGAGTGTGATACACTTAACCGGCATGGTGAAAAGGCCTCAAACTTAATTGCTGTACAAAGAAAAATTGCGCTCAGACTAACTCAAAATGGCGCCCACCGGAAATTGGCGTTCGCACCAAATTAAAATGGCGCCCAAAATTGCGGCTGAAGAAAGGCATCTACGCACCCAAAATGGCGGTTACCACCCAAGTGCACAGCCCAGGCCATATGAAGCCAAAGTGTGCAGGGAGAAGAAGAACCGGGCTCGCAGACAAAGCTTTCCGCTTGTCCCTTCAACCCCATCCCAACGGAGCACCGGCACCAACCCACCCTACCAGCCTCTTGGGAAAGCAAGACCGGCAAGGCCAAAGGCACTGATGCCTGGTGAGTCAAGGCCAAGGTGGAAACCATGACCGCTGGAAAAACGGTTCCCGAAGGGATTAAATTCTGCCCCCCAACAGACTCCCCACAACCTGGGAGGAGAAACTAGGGGGATAGGAGGGTCTATCCATGAAGGCCCACAAGCCGTGGGGGGGGGACAAGCCCCAAAGCAAGATCTCTATTAATGGGGGAAGGGATGGATTAAGGGAAAGAGGACAATTATGGGAAAGCTAAAGGGAAGATTGAGGGTAAAAGGGGAAGCGATCACCAAAAGTCGATTGAAGTCTCTCAGAGCAGCAGCGATCCAGGATCCAATGTCCATGTTCCCCAAAGAGGAAGCTCATAAGCCCCGCATGGGTTTGTATAGATCCCGCGTTGCTGCTTCTTCAAGGCATGCCATTGGCCAGATTGCATGCAAACAACACGGGACCCACCTATCAGGGGGTTGTGGCTGTTCCAGGATTACCCACCCACAACACCGGGTCAGGTGACCAGGTCACACCACAACACATGCCCTCTTTAATGGAGGACCCGATTTTCCCCTAGGAAGCAGGGAAAAGATGCATTAGAGAACCAACCCAGCCCAAACAGAAAAACAAGCAGAAGTATCAAGGTACGGATTCCCCATAATGTAGGAATGGACCCCCTGAGCCAGTTGTTGTTGTTGTTTCCACTGCCCTGGCAGTAAGCTCCATTGAACCAAATTGGACTTACTTCAGAGCAGACATTCAAATTTCTGAATTAAAACAGAAAGAATTAATGAGTGCAACAGTTGTTCTCACTTGATCATGTGACTGAAGCCCGGCATCGTAATGCATTCAAAGCTTCCTCAGAACCTGAACATTCCTAAAGCTCAATAGAATGTTTGGCAACATTTCAAGAAGTTAGTTGGAAACTGTAGCTGAGGAGAAGGAAAATGGTTCTGCTGTTGAAGGGTGAGCTGCTTAATGCCTCAAGGCATGCTTTTAGGCAGGAGGATCCCTTATCAGGGGCAAGGAGCCCATAAGACATAGAGGAAGAATTTGTGACCCTCCAAGATACTGTTGCATTACAGCTTCCATAAGCCCTGACCACTGGCTAGGGGTGATGGGGTCCAACTATACATGGAAGGCCACAGGGTCACCATACCTGGCATAAAACCATGCTGTCATTCCCAGAATGAAGGAATGTAACTTTTCCCATCTGTGCATGCTCAAATGATTCGGATATGCTCAGAAACAACAGGCGGCAAATCCTCAGACTGTACCTCCCCAAGGTACCCAGGTATATTCCACCTGTCTCTTTGGTGCTGTGAACCGGAAAATGTGGTTGAGGCAAAAAAGGGCTCTCCTCAGTCAGCTCCCTGAATCCTGCCTTCTATGAGTAGTAGGCAAAGAAGTGCTTTCTAATCTTGAGGCTGATTGAATTACAGTACAATCTCTATGCACATCTTAGAATTAAGTCCCAATAAGTTCAATGGAACTTACTCCTTGGTAGGGAGGGGGAAGTTATCCAATACAGTTCACATTGAAAAGTGAACCTACTAAATTGGCCCTTTCCAAAACATTGCACAAACTGAAACATAGCTGTCCTCCAAGAGCCACATGTCTCTGAATTTTGCAATGCGCTTTTTGGTTCCCCAGAAGCATATCTTACAGTAAAGAATGCATATCAATGCATATATTAGTGAAAATAACATACAAAATGCAGTATAATAGGAGAAATTGCTTGGCACCAATGTGTGTCTTAGGCATACAGAAATGCATACTTTAGCAGAAATTAAGTCACTGATGAATTTTCATAAGAATTTTTTAAAAAACTAAAAATCACAAATTGATGTGGAAATGTGGAGAACCGAACCTAAGACTGGAAAAAAGCAAACTTGAGAGAAATATAAATGGTCTGATTACTCCTAGGTAAGTGTACATAGGGCTAAAGCCCCAATACAGCATGAGGAACAGTGGGCAGTGGCCTTTTTGCTTTGTCTACCCCATTATACTCAGAGAGGCCCACAGTTAAACGAGTATCTGAAGAAGTGTGCATGCACACGAAAGCTCATACCAAGAACAAACTTAGTTGGTCTCTAAGGTGCTACTGGAAGGATTTTTTTTTTAAGTTAAACCACAGTTACAGCTAGACTGGAGACCAAAAACTGCACTAACCAGAACCATCATTGTAATCAGCCTTGGTGGGATCATGTTTCGGGGTTCACATTTTCAAGTTTTCACATTCTAAGCAAGGCAAAAAGTTTACTTCTTTGAGGCAGGAAAATGGGTGCACGGTTCTTCTCGAAAAACAATTCTCTTCTGCCCGGCCATCCAGCATTCTTTCTCCCCACACCCCTCTTTCTTTCTTTCTTTCTTTTTTTGAAATCTTATATTCACACCATGTCTGGTGAAGTTTGTGTCAGTGGATTTAAACTTTGGCTTTGTGAGACCAAGGGAGCCCAGTCCCTTTGCCTCTGTACCCCTGTCTCTCTGTCTCCTCCCCCCCTTTCCCCCACTTGGCTGCGAAAAAGCACAAGGAAACTCTTTGTATGCTCCTAATCCTGAAGCAACACAGCTTTAGCAACATCCAGGGATAAAAGCACCATCAAACCACAACTTTATGGGGGCAAATCTCTTTTAATCCCTCGCTTTAGCTAAACAAAGCTTCTCGACCTAATCCGCTATCGCTTCAAGGAAAAAAAAAAAGCTCAGATTTTGTTTTTAGTAAGAAGATGATCCAAAGGACTAATTTTGAGAGAGACTAACCAAGTCTGACAGCCTTTAAAATAGGCAACGAGAAAATAGATGCAAACTTCCCTCTCAATTCAAGGTTTTCTATGCAATAATAAGAAATATATCTAGGGTTTAACTGCTTTCCCCTTAAGCTCACTCTTATTGTATTAAATTCTCTGACCAACTCAGATTCAAATCGCCCAGGCCTAAATGTCATTTGATCTTTAAAAGGGGAGTAAAACGTGTGCATATGATTCCCAGGAAGGCAGGACAAGGAAAATCAATTATCATAAACAAGGATTATATTACACACAGAGACAGTATTGTGGGGGGCAGGGGCAGGGGTGTGTGTGTAACATATACCAAAATGGCAAAGGTAGAATATTTAAGCTTTCACAGTTTGAAGAAGTATTTAATTGCATTAAGAATGATTCTTTATGAATCGACTGCCCTGGGGTGTCTGGGAGTATGCAGGATTGAAACTACTTTACAATCCATCTCAAATCATTATCCCACACTTTAATCAAACTCTAGATTTGACACTGTTGTCCAGGGGAAGTAGGTGCTCAGAAGAAACACATTCTGTGGGGTTTTTTTTTGCAACATTAAGGCTGCATCCCTATGCATACTTACCTGGAGCAAGTCTTATTGAACTAGGATTTACTTCTGAGTAGAAATGCTTAAGGTTGCACTTCCAATTGCTGGTCCAACATGGGCATTAGTTGTTCCTTCTTCCTGATACTGACAACTGAAATACTGGGTGACAAACAAATAGTGGTGGGCAAAGTCCATAGGGGCACAATATGAACCCAAAATATTTGAACCACTATGTGCTCATGTAACAAACCGCTTTCGAAGTGGTGCAGGAATAACGTATTTCAATTGAGCTCCTTAGTTTTTGCTTCTGTGCTCTCTGGTTTTTTTTGGATCCATTCTAAATGCTGTGCAATTAAGGCTGTGTCTCTTCACTGCTTCCTTAGATCAGGATTTTTCCTCTATGCAACAAGCTGCTTTTGAAAAGGGCTTCAGAAAAGCAGTGTGGAATATGGCCTGGGGTCAACTGTTTGGATAAAATAAAATAAAAATAAAAAACTCAACCCAGCTAGTACAAGTCTCTTGAGTGCGCTTAAGCAACTCCTTAGATTCCAGGATTAATGGCTGGTTTCATCATTAATTTATTCTCATCTTTGTTGCACATGCCTCTGGATCCTTCTGTGTTGTACTTTGTTTGCTGTACATGGGCTTGCACCTCCTGGAACAGGCACCCCCAAACTCGGCCCTCCAGCAGTTTTGGGACTACAATTCTCATCATCCCTGACCACTGGTCCTGTTAGCTAGGGATGATGGGAATTGTAGTCCCAAAACAGCTGGAGGTCTGAGTTTGGGGGTGCCTGTCCTAGAAATTGCTGAACATTTCTTTTTATTAATCAAGCCATAGGTACACACAGCCCATGCAGCTAGACCAGAAGATGCAAAATGGGGTGTGGGTATTGAACTGGCATCTCTACTAGTGATGAAAGCTCAATTTGTTTATTTTTCATCCAGGAATCAAAGCACCCCAATACCCATGGTGGAGAAGGAGGTAGGACAAGGGATAATATTACAATAGCTTGTTTTTCATTTGATAGTTGACCAAACTTGGTATTTAATGCAAAGGCATTTGCCAACAGTATTTGATAGGTGACCATCTGACACCTTCAAAGGCAATCAGGTGATGCCAGTAGCTATAGAAACGTGTTGTATTGAAAAAGCAGGGTTTCATTTCTTGAACATTAATGCCCTCCCCCACTCTTTGACCATTTCCTGCATCCCTATAAGAAAAGATAAAAACTGTTTGTAAGGAGACAGGTGTTGGTTGGGGTAGGGGAAGGCAATATGTTGAAGCACCAGAAGCTAGTTGCAGGCATCTGATTAGTTGGGGCTGTGTATTTAGGTGCACACCTGAAGGTACATCTCAAGGAAAGTAAGGTAGCGAGGAGGACAGAATGCAAATACTTTTGGATGTGCACCGAATGCAAATTTTGAGAATATGCCCCATATTACTTTCAGCGGGATGTTATGCATGTTCACCCAAATGCATCTCCCATCCACAACCTGCCCCAACTTAAAATGCGTAAGTATACAGAATTAGAGCTGAGCTGGAGCGAAAGTCCTGTAGCATAGCATTGGCAGGCAATAAAATCACCAGTGCGGTACAGTAAGACAAGGAATGTCAATCCTGTTCCCTAGGCAATGTGGATGCCGTCTCTTCCTGCCCCTACAGAGTGAGGGTGATGGGAGGATGTGTTTGCTGACTGTGACATTGATGCCACATAGTCATATCTGCTTGCTTGCTGTAACATCATCTTGTTCATGATGTGATCCCTGATTGACTAGGATAATGCAGGGGAAAGATCCTTTAAAAAGGGTATCAAGAGTTTGGAGGGGCAATGGCTGCACAATGCTAAACCTGCACAAAAGAGTGGGAGGTAGGATTTTTATTTTATTTTTTTAAAAAAAGAAATCCCCTCAATGTTTAGGGAAAAAATTGAACCTCTCACACACAAAAATGGCACACCGCTAATTTAAAGTTCTATCTAGACAAAACACAGGTAAGCAGTTCACCGATTCTAGGAGGTGGTGACCAACCTGTTCTGGATGGGGCTGCATGCAGGAGTGACTGGTACAGTGGGGCAGAGCCGTATGATGCCATCCACCCAAGTCCCAGCATCACTGCAATTTACCAGGAGAGGTCTGAGGTGTGTTGCTTGCAAGGCTAGGACTGTGTGGACTCACTGGCGGGAGAGCCAGATTGCAAAGGACCTTCTAATTGCTGATGAATGCCACGAGGACTTGAGAATAAGTAAATGGCAAACCGATGTGGGAATGTGGACAAGTGAACTTAATTTGGAGAAATGAGAAACTGAGAGAAACCAAAATGGATAGATTTCCCCGCCCCTCCTCACAGCAGAGCCCCCCTACTACAAGCTCCCCGCCCAATTATACACTTCAGCTACCATCTTCAAGGCACAGACAAGGGGCTCTTTAACCCTCTCCTCCCAAAATAACAAAAAAGGTGTAGGGTAGATTTTCTTTCTTTGTGACCCTCAGCTGCTCACGTCCATTTGCTTCTGACCTGGACTGCAAATGGAAGTAAGCACCTGAGGGGTAAGGGGGAAACCCCACTTAAACCCTCAATTGCTATTTTCTCTGGGAAAGGGTGAGGGGTTAAGGAGCCCTCGGATCGTGTCATGCTGAATAAGGTCCATCAATCCTTGCTCAACTCCAAACATGCCCTGATTTAAAAAAAGTTGCTGACCAGGAGATCTAGTTACTCCTGCACTGTAATTTAAGGAAAAACACTCAAGCAAAGACGTGATCTCGTACAGCCATCTGGCTAACCCACCCATTTTAAGAAAAATCCATTGTGTTTTACTCCTCTGTTCAGCTCTAATGCTGTCTGCTATCACGCATAGCTGATCACAGTGAACCAATTAGCTGCCATGGCTGATGACAGGTTCTCCCCCTTTAATCTGCTCCTGTTTTATTGTCTAAGCTGACGATGGCGATTCCCCTAGACGTTGATCCCAGAAACACCTCAACTGCGGTTGTTAATCTGGTTAAAATATTTACAAATCTCTTTCTTCTTTTCCCATTCCAGCTGAATAGGCAGGGTTGGGTTGGAGCGGCATAGGCCCATCACTGTGCTAGAGGTGCACAGGATTATTCTTATGGTGTATAGACACAATAGATGACAGATAAAAAGGAGCTTCCCAGACACCCCGACTTGCCAAGTAGCTGTATTAGGTTGCTTAAAAAATACAACTGCATAATATGTTCCATCTCCATACGTAAGCATGCAGTGGCACAAGAATGAACTCAAAGCAAATGAGAAACCACTAGGAAGAAAAAAAAATCTGGCCTACAAATATGTAGTTCTTTAGCAACAGGTAGAGTTTCTCAGCCTATATTGGGGGTGATTAGCTCAAACCAGGGAAATCAGAGAATCCACAGGTCAGAATCCAATGCTGAGTTTTTGTGGTATCGAATTATGATCCATCTGCATTTATCTAACAGTTACTCACAGCGGTAAAAACAATGTGCTGTCAGAAAGACCATTATAGGTCAAGCTCCTTCCATGCAGCTGTTTCCTTGGGAACAGGTTCAGTGGAGGTTTTTGCAGCAGGGATGGAGGAAGATTTTCATCATGAGGGCTGCATTCCCCAAGGAATAAACTTTCAGGAGCCACAAGCTGCTGGTGGTAAAATGGGCAGAGCCACAGGAACAACTTTTAACTATATGCAGTACTGTAGATGATATTTAAGCCACGCCAAAGCCGGACACTTCAAAAACACACATACATCTCTCCATCCAGCCAAGCAAGAGGCAGTGTCAAAGTTCATGGACATATTCCAGCCCGGCAAAAGCTGGAGTGTGCAGAGCAGGGCTGGTGAGGATTGAAGCCTAGGGAGGTGGTGTGGGCTGGGAGAGAGTTCCCAGGGCCAGACAGAAGTTTCTGGAGGGCCACATTCAGTTGCTGGGCCTAAGGTTTTTCTCTCCTGTGTTATATTGTCAGAACCAGAGCTTTACTGGTGCTGTTCTGATCCCTAAGAAAGGCATTCTTCCCTCTGGAAAAAGAGAGGTCTTGGGAGAAAATAGGATTACAGGGTTCAGATATAGTGTGTACTCTGAATAGGGCGAAAAAGAAACCTAGACAGTGACTATTCACATGGATTTCAAGCTGGTGAAATAGGCATACAGCTGCATCATCAGGTGTTTCTGCTGAGGATGTGGCCCTTGGGCTCCCTGTGTTTCCCCCAAATGCTGCCCTGTTTCCCAATGCAACACCGTTAAGCCATTTGCTCAGGCTAGGGCCGGCCGGCTGTTTTGTTTGAAGACGGCAACTGTGACTGCATACCTGTCTGCCAATATCTCACCATACTTTCTGAATGCTGCTATTGCTTGATGAGCTCCACAGACCCAGCTCCATTCCGGCCGCTCCAGCTTGGGAGCAAGATTACTGATGCCAGCTGGTGCTGCTTCATTTGTTGGGGACATTCGGAAACCACCATCCACAGATCTCGAGGACTCGGCCCTGGCACAAAGGACAGAGTGATGAATCTCTTCAGTGGCTGGTGGTTCTGCCGGTGAGGGGACAGGAGGAAGGGGGGCGAGGGAGGAAAGGAAAGGGGAGGAAAGTGGGACAAGAATCGCATCCAGCCTAGGAAGATTACTGCCATAAAAGCAATGCTGGAAGGGGCTAGTTATCAAGTGGAAAACAAGGAAGTACAACCAGCTCCCCAGTCACCAGATTTAGAGGACTCTGGTTGGAAGGTTTGCACTCCTGTGGGCCATTAGGGCCGGAGCAGAAATGGATGCAGTAATCCAGAACATATTGAGTCTCTAGGTTACCATGAAATATAATGCAGAGAAAAATGAATTATTTTCGAAGGGAAGCTGCAGAAAGCACATACAGCCTCCCCCCTCCTCCTTTTATTGGAACTATGATATCAACAGCCTCTCTTAACAGTTGAAAACAGCTACTTATGTTTTTCATACAGTTTTAAAGGCCCCCTTTGGACTTAGCTGCAGGGGGTTACAAAGGGGAGCTTGTGCAGGAGGGAAAGGAGGAAGGAGAGATGGGTAAGGTGAATTTCAGAGGAGTAGCAGCAGCAGCAGCTAGCTTTCCTTGTTGCTTTCTTTCAGATCCTGGCTGTAAAAGATACTCATTCCTGCCCCAGCCATGCTTACAAACTGCCAGTTGAAATTTGCCTGTATGTGGACATGTCCTTACAACACAGATCATCCTACCATGGGCTGAACTAGGCATTTTGCTTCGTCGTGCCACTTGCTCTCATGTGGCTATTATTCCTGAATATCTGAAGGAGAGTCTTCACCCCCACCATTCAGCCCAGATACTGAGATCCAGCTTGGAGGATTTTCTGGCAGTTCCCTCATTGCGAGAAGTGAGGTTACAGGGAACCAGGCAGAGGGCCTTCTCAGTAGTGGTGCCTGCCCTGTGGAACACTCTCCCACCAGATGTCAAGGAAATAAACAAGTATTTAACTTTAAGAAGATGTCTGAAGGCAACCCTGTGTAGGGAAGTTTTTAATGTTTGATGTTTTAATGTGTTTTTAATATTTTTGGGAGCTTCCCAGAGTGGTTGAGGCAACCCATTCAGATGGGTGACTAATAACAATAACAATAACAATAGTAATTCAAGTTGTCAGCACGGATGTGTGCATGTGCTGAGCCAGATCAGGACTGCAGTCTTTCCCTCCCTGTGCTATGCCCCACAGTGTGCGCCAATTGCAATGGAAAGAAAGGTTCTGTAGGCACTGGTGATAGCTTTTGCTCCCATTGCAAACAGCAGGCATGGGTTGGGGATTCAGTCAGGACCACAGTGCAACAAATATTAAAATCTCCCTCCCTCCCCACCAGAGTCCTGATCTAGCTCCCTGCACCATGCCTGCAATTTGTGAAGGGAAAGCAACCAGACAATCAAATTATATGACAAATGTCACATCTAGTTTAGTCCTTTAGTCCATCTGGAGTTGTAGATTAGAATAAGGTGGTGATTTCTCTGATTTTTAATGCAATCTTATGCATATCTATTTGGAAGTGAGTCCCACTGCATTCAGTGGGACCTCCAGGTAAGTCGGACTAGGGTTGCAACATTGAAATATTTGAATGTAAAACATGAGAAGCAAAATGAAGAGCATCCACATTAAAGGTGCCAGGGGGAAAACGAAGTGCCCTTCTTTCCACATGAGTTTACAATTGCCTACCAACACAGACACTTTCTCATACATCCTGCATGGGTGCGGCAAAATATGACAGGAGTTGAGCTATGAGACCACAAGGAATTATACACCCCCCCAAGGCATTTGCCTTATTTATTGCCCCTATTTCCAGTTTATGGTGCTGGAGGAGACTCTTGAGAGTCCCGTGGACTGCAAGAAGATCAAACCTATCCATTCTCAAAGAAATCAGCCCTGAGTACTCACTAGAAGGACAGATCCTGAAGTTGAGGCTCCAGTACTTTGGCCACCTCATGAGAAGAGAAGAATCCCTAGAAAAGACCCTGATGTTGGGAAAGATGGAGGGCACAAGGAGAAGGGGACGACAGAGGATGAGATGGTTGGACAGTGTTCTTGAAGCTACTAACATGAGTTTGGCCAAACTGCGAGAGGCAGTGAAGGATAGGCGTGCCTGGCGTACTCTGGTCCATGGGGTCACGAAGAGTCGGACACGACTGAACGACTGAACAACAACAAATTTCCAGTTTTGCACATTACATATGCCACCAAACAAGAGCATGCCCAGTTGATAGATCTGGCAGGTATGAAGGACCTGAAGGACTTGACATCCCAGAATGCTCCAATGCCAAATGCCACGGAGCTATGGAAAATGGCCTGATTTTATGCAGATGCTCTTATTGGGAAGAGGTCCTTCTCCTATTTGCCGCTCTGTTGAAGCTACTTTGAACAGGATAAGCAAAACTCTCTTAGGTCACAAAGGCAAGGCAACCAGGAGCAGTTCTGCTCTGTTCTTTGCTGAAACCTTCTAGCTGACAGAGCCTAGATAGGCACCTCTTCCCTGTGCATCTGTGCATGGGCAGAGAGAGTGCTGTTATCCATGCAGGCCTCTTCATCAGCTTAACAAGCCTAGTGATCAGCTTGAAAGCGAGAACAGCAGGACAGGGTATTTGTCACCGGAGAAAAAAGGGCGTGTGGTGCTCCATCCACATTGCCTGTCCTTGGGAAAATTGTAGCCCGAGGGTAACAAAATGCCCAGGCCTTCATCTGGCAGAGAAGGGGCTGCAGGCTGCTGCCTTCTCTAGTCATCTCAAATAAATCTCTGTTACCAATACAAAAGGCTCTTGGGAGAGAGCATTGATATACCTCAGTGTGAAACCCAAACATGTCTGCTACCTCCCCATGAGGATGGAGCAAGTGTAGAATGGGTTAATTAGGAGGATAATGAGCTAACAAGGTTTCATTTCTGTTCAGTGGCTCAATGAGGAATTCATTAGGGGGGCTTAATCTAACAGAACAATTCCAAGGCTTAGAAAGATTGCCCATTGATTGGCAACTGGAGGGTTTATTTACAGGTTTTCACTTGAGGGGAGAGGGTCAGATATATGTGTGTGTGTCAAATAGGGTCGTTAGATGGATTGTAAAGTCCAATCTGGCCAGGGATGAGTCTTAAAATAATGTTGATATGCAACATTTGGAGGTCAGAGGGATAGGCTCTCAGTAGGAGGTATACTCTACTTAATCATGTTGTGTTGACGTACCCCAGATGATCCTGTGAATGAGACATAACTAACTAAACACTCAGCCGAGTAGAAAGGCCACAATCCAGAAGTTCCAAGAGAGCAATGCAAACTAAGGATCTGATCCTGCTGGCTGCAATACAAACTGTGTCAAAGAGATAAACAATTATATGACTTTTCGCAGACATCTGATGGCAGCCCTGTTTTGGGAAGCTTTTAATGTTTGGTGTTTCGTTGTGCTCTTTTATATTCTGTGGGAAGCCACCTAGTGACTGAGGCAACTCGGTTAGATAGGTGGCTACAAGAAAATATTATTATTATTATTATTATTAATTAACCTGAATAAGAGAAGCTTGACATCTTCTAGGAGAGTTTAGAGAGCCAACTTCTACTGCACAGAAAATGAACAAATAAATTGGATTTGAATATCTTTGTGGGAAAATCCTTAACTGTTAAATTACAGCTGAATTGCATCAAGTTCACAAACATTCTCAGGTGTACAATTTGGCATGGCATTGGTTCCCCAGGATGTATCTTTTTGGTTACTTTGCATTTAATTCATTAGTTTTGTGTCCCTTCAGGATTTTAATGTCATAATCACAAAAATGGATAGTTAAAAAAAAAACTTAGCAAAGCTTCACCATTCATACTTCCCAATTAAAGCCTTTTTATTTGTCTGGGGAGGTTATGTTCTGCTCTAGTCTGCTCTATGTCTAGTTTAGCCATGCTCCTTGTATACCACCCTGGTATTTGCAATAACGAAGAGTGGTGTTAAATACCTTAAATAAAATAATTGGTATGGCATGATATGTAATATAATATGATCAGGCAATGTCCCCTGGAATCTGTTGACATGCAGTGAGTGACACCTGCTCACATGTGGTAAAGCAAAGTATTTAGAGTTGGACCCAACTTACCGTTACCTAAAGGTAAAGGTAAAGGACCCCTGACAGTTAAGTCCAGTCGCGAACGACTCTGGGGTTGCACGCTCATCTCACTTTACTGGCCAAGGGAACCAACGTTTGTCCGCAGACAGTTTTTCTGGGTCATGTGGCCAGCATGACTAAGCCGCTTCTGGCGAAACCAGAGCAGTGCACAGAAACGCTGTTTACCTTCCCGCTGGAGTGGTACCTGTTTATCTACTTGCACTTTTACGTGCTTTCGAACTGCTAGGTTGGCAGGAGCAGGGACCGAGCAACGGGAGCTCACCCTGTCGCGGGGATTTGAACCGCCAACCTTCTGATCGGCAAGCCCTAGACTCAGTGGTTTAGACCACAGCACCACCCGCATCCCCTCTGTTGACAAAAGGATTTCTGATTGTGCAATGGAATTATATATCTCTCTCTCCACGCCCACCCCACTAAATCTGTTTTAGGATTTCCCCTAACTCCCTGGAGCAAATCTGAAGAAGGTGCAGGGTGTGTGCGGTGGCAGGGTGGGGAGTCAGAAGATGTGAAGAACAAACATGGCCCTGTGGTTCATGCTGGCTGGGGTGGTGGTAGTGATAATTTTTCTCCTTAACTAGAGTCTTAACTTCAAGGCTGTGTCATGTAACTCCACTGAGCCAACCTTCTTTCGACCAAACATTTGATTTCAATTTATTGGAAATGTATAAGATCAAGATAATGTCCAGAAAGTGTATCTGGCAATTGATAGGACAGTCTCTCTGTCTAATATTTACATCAATGAATGGTAGGTGAATCTGATCCCTAGTCTCCCAAGGCAGTTTCCCTGTGAGACACCATAGCACTGAACTTAAAATGGCAACATTAGATTCATAGGGTTATTAAATAAATACATCCATAAAATAATTGTCTGCTGTTGATGCATGAAGTGCTTGCTACAGTTTATTAACTGACAAAACCCAGATTGTTCTTTAATATTCCTAAAGCTGGTGTTAAGCACATTATGAGCAATTTTCACTTTCAATGGCAAACTGACCCCTTTCTTGGCCTTTGACCTAACCTTGGTCTGTTTCTGCAGCCATGAGGGACTTTGTGAAAACAGCAGCTCATGCATCACTGGGATCCCTTAACATAAGCATTGCAGACATTTTCTTCAGGATTTTCTCCTGCTGATTATTCCATCCCCTTAAGCTTCTTTTGAACCCGGATGTATCTCTTTATTTATCTCTATAGTCTCTTCTCTGTTTTCATGTGGGTTCTTTTGAGGAGCAGATGGGCATCTTGGTAAACCAGAGCCCTTTCACTGAGCATTAGGAAAGGCCACGCTGTGCTTTTATTAACAGCAGGGAAAGGTAGAGTGGTGCAGTAGTTAAAACAAGAAACAGGTCATCTCTGATTGTTTTGCAGATTACTCTCTCTCCCACACCCCCTGCAAATGCTTCTCCCTATATAAAGTTATCAATTGATGTGGAATTGTTCCAGAAAAGCGGAAATACAAAGGAATAGCATATGGCTCAGGTGACCAACCACAGCACACGTGTCCCTTTGGGCAAGGTCTTTCTTGTCTTTCCTAAACCTCAACAGCAAGGAGCAATCCTGTTCCAAAACAACAGGGTCCTTCATCTCCCCACTCCCCCATATCCTCCTCCTCTTTTAAGAGATTGGGAATCCTTTCCTACAACCCCCTTCAAAGCATCCTTTTCTAAATGCACCCCTTTCTGCATCTTCACAAAGCAACTCTGCCTACAGGTGAAACTCGAAAAATTAGAATATCATGGAAAGGTTCATTTCTTTCAGTAATTCAACTTAAAAGGTGAAACTAATATATGAGATAGACTCATGACATGCAAAGCGAGATATGTCAAGCCTTTATTTGTTATAATTGTGATGATTATGGCGTACAGCTGATGAGAACCCCAAATTAACAATTTCAACTTTGGGGTTTTCATCAGCTGTACATCATAATCATCACAGTTATAACAAATAAAGGTTTGACATATCTCGCTTTGCATGTCATGAGTCTATCTCATATATTAAACTCCAGCAGCTAATGAAAACAATTGCTTACATAAATGGACTTTTCCACGATATTCTAATTTTTTGAGTTTCACCTGTATGTGTGCCATTGGCCTGGGAACTTTGATTATGTCTCTGCCCCCTCTTCCCTCTTCTCCTGAGCCCTAGTAATCCCAGTGTTCCCAGGAATGTGGTGAGCTGGCACTGTGGGAGGTACTGTGCAGATGCAGCCATGGCTCTCTTGCTAGGTAGCACCCAGCAGCAACGTGATTCCCCCCCCCCCCTTGATGGACCTGTGCCCTTGGCAGGGCCGGTACACTCCTGCATCCCACACTGAACAGGAAGGTTTGTAGGGGGCCTATCTAAGTACATTTTTTGTGGATGTGCTCAGAATCCTCCATGTGAATGGGGAATTTGCATGGTTAGGGTTCCTGGTTATCTGGAGGATTCTAAGTACATTCACCCAAACATGCTTAGAATCCTCCTTCAGACTTTCCTGTTTAGTGTGCGTGTGTGCTTGTTTGTGTGGTACAGCTGGTACATGTAGGGATGTTGGGAGTGAAGCTAGTGTGTGCATCCCTATTTATGGCAAGCTGTGCTTACTGCAAAGCATGGAAAGGAGAAGGAAATCTGTTCAGGAGCAGGGAAGAAGGAGGGAGAAGTGCATGAGCCAGGGGCATGTTTTTGATCTTCAATATGGTTCAAAGCTCTTTTGACTCTTGAGGAAGAATTCTCTTGCTAAACTGAAAAAGGTCTGCATTCTAGTTAATCTAACTTCAAAGAGTGGTAGCTGACCCTGTTTTTCCAACCAAGGACTCCTGTGCAATGTTGCTTTTATACTTATATCCATTAAAAGGGGCAGCAAGTGTCTGCAGTATAGGATGGTAGTCAACTAAACCTTACTCAAAGAATTTGGGTTGGGTAGAAGGAGACCTCCACCTCATAACAGCAGGTGGGGGTGGGGGTGTACTGCAGCCTTAATAAGAACACACATTTCAGGTCCTGGTTCCATGCATTTATTTCTTCAGCATATACCCCAAGGGGAAAAGAGAACACACACACACACACACACACTCTTTTGCTTATTTGTTTGATGGGAACCTTCTCTATGAGAATAACTTTTGTTTTACCTCCCAGTCCTATATCCCTTTACAGTACTGGAAAACACTGATCTGAATGGAGCTGGCTTTTGCATGTGCATGCCTAGGACTAGGCCCTTAGACAAAAACAGACACTTTCCCCCATGAAACCATTTGTACCCCCCACCTTCTGCTCAATTCATAACAGCAAACTTGTGTTTTCAGAGCCCCAGATGGTGCTTATTTTTTCTCCTTCTGCAAGCTAATGGTATCTTGCTGAGACCAACTGGGCATGCAAAAACCTGGGCAAACCTCACAGCAGTGGTTTTGTGACCCAGAGGATTCATGCGAGATGGGTTGACTCAGATGATGGAGCATCTAAGGAGTGCATAGGGTTTTAGTGATTACAAGGAGACATGTTTGTTTACAAGTTGCTCAATAATTTACAATGCTATCATTTGAGGTAGACCAGAAATAGCCTTTGAATATAGATCCCTTCAGCCAGATGAAGAAAGCCAATGAAACGAAACAACCTAAAGTTCTTTCTAACATTGCAATAGATTATTAGGTGGTTATGCAGTGTTTGTATCACTAATGTAAGAGATCCCCCCACATACTGGTTTTCATGAAACATCTTCTTGTATAAGTTGGCAGAGCCTCAATTAAATTAACAGGATGGGGTGTCAATGTCATAACAATTCCATGCCTACCCCACTTTTGATGATGACTCCTGCAGTGGGACTAGCACTTACTGGGGCCAAGGCCTACCTCTGTGAAATCTGTGGGTAGGAAGACACCCCACTTAGGGAATCTACAGTCAGAGGCCTGACTGATCACACCCCCCAGCTACAAACACTCCATAACATCTCCCTGACTCCCGGGAACAGAGGCAGCAATGAGTTCAAGCCAAAACCCAGACCAATTAACAAACCTCATGTTTGTCAGCCCTGTTTGATAGGAAGAATCAACCTATATTGGGACCATCTTAAGGTGCCCTGTCATCCGAGACACAGGGAGTGGTAATGCTCCATCTATGGGGAGTTCCACTTGGTGCCCACACTAGTACTTTTCCAACATCAGGTGGAAAGCATTTTATCATCCCAGGTTTTGAACATTTCAGCTGCTTTGGGTGGTTGTTGTTTTGTTACTGTTTCACTTTTTTTAACATGTTTTGTTTAGGGAGGTATATAAATAAAAAATACTCTTGATAAAGACTCTACTGATGCTCCAGGAAGGTGGTGAGCGGGCAGAACCTTCCTTTCATTTGCTGCATAGCTGTCGTGGGTGCTGCCTTTCTTAGACCCTAGTCTTGTGTTTCATTTCCGATGGTTTTCCTGGACAGCTCCCCGGTTGCTGCCATGGAACTGCTCCATGCCCTGTTGGACAGCTACCTGGTCACCCTCACAAGACTCGAACTCCAAGTCATGCAGCTCAGTATTGATGGGAGATAGGGATAAAGGTAACTTTGCCAAGCAAGCTGATGAGCATATCCATTTGCTATACCTTTATCTTTAAGGTTTTTATAAGATGTTTGATGATGCATAGTTCTCACAAATGTTCATATTTAGTAACTTAGCAGATTTATATTGTTCACCCTTCTGTATTGAAAGCATTTCTCCATTGCTGAGAGTATGCAGACAAACATCTCAAGAACTTTGGTTAGTAAGCAAGGTATAAATACTCATATAAATTAATAAATCTTATGGATTACAACAGATTATGCCTAGGAATAATACCACTGTGCATTTGCAAATCATTGTTTGGGGAAGGGGTAACCACTGCAATGCCCTTTAGATATTGCTGGACGACAACTCCCATCACCCCTGACCATTGGTCATGCTGGCTGGAGCTGAGGGTAATAGGAGTCTAAGAACATATGGAGAGAGCACCCTGTTGGCTACCCTTCATTTAGAACTTGAACTCTCCTTAGGAGGGTGCCCTGATTTTGGCAGCTGAACCTGTGAAAATCAGGTTCAGAGCTGTTTGCTAAATATATCACCTACCCCGAAGGTATCATTTTCAGCAGATGTGTTTCCTTTGAGCCAAAAGTAACCTTCCTCTCTGTCTCATCTTACCAAAGCTCTTAATGCAGAATCCTCCTCCACTCCACTGCATTCCACTCCACTCTCTCCCACCCCCTACTATGTCAGAAGCTCTCTATGAGTTGATGAATCCATGCACAGTGGTAGGTTATATTCATTTGTCTTCCTCTTCACTTCATTTATCACAATGAGGGCTCTGTTGTGGAGAATCCTGATGGAAAGCCTGCTTATTTTGTTGGCTGGCTGGAATGCAGCATTTCAATCAGCTGATTGCTTATTATTGCTTCCTTGCCAGAAAAGCTGGCAGGACACAGAAGGGCACAGGAATCTTCATTTGATACTCTGCTTGTCTAGAAGAGTGATAATAACACTTGCATATCTGTCCCACTAGAGACGCTACAGAGCCATGTTGCCAGACTTGTAAAGATTATCTGCTTTCAGCCTCACCTCCTTCAGTCCACTGGGAGTTTTGCACCATGTGCAATTCTGCACGAGACAAGAAGATATAAGCATGGCTGCTAAACATCAGGCTACTTTGTATACAGCCACCTCTTCTCCCCCAAGGTAAGGTAAGCCAAGATTTAATGCAGTGGAGGAGCTCCCCTGCTTCCCCAACCCAACACCCACCAAGTCCAAAAGCTCTAGGCAGATGCATTGGTGTTGCTCTTTGAATCTCACACACAGCAATTTAGGATCAGACACTGGGCACAACTGGGTTGACTTCTGAGAAAACTGGCACAGGATTATATTGTCATAGTATTTCTGGTCTAGATCACTTCCACACATGTTCTCCAGCAGTAGGCAGCATGGTGGGGCAGTGCTACTCACCTGACCACTTCCAGCTGAGTTGTGGCTATATAGTGGGGATGGGGAGAGGATGGGGTGAGGCAGTGGTGAGATTGCCATGAGGCAAATGCACCAGAGGAGCCAACCTGGCATTCCTGCTGGCCTGTTTGCACTGCACCACAAACCTTACCTTTCCCACTCTTGGTATACAGCAGTAGCTCAGCCAGAGGGAGTTCAGGTGAGTGGCACAGCCCACCATGCTGCCTGCAACTGGTGTTCTCCTATCTGCCTGTTTCATCTCATTTCCATATTCACTTGCCTTTTTGCAACATGATGCACTGTTGATTGCATCTGAGGGTTTCAAAAAGTGTTATCTTTGCAGAAATGTATTCCTGAAACTTGGTTTGCAGGATAACAGGAACTGGGACATGAGGGAGAAATATGCCCTTCACAAGGGAGAATCAGCAGGGAGAGATAGTTCTTAATCCTCCCATGTCTGTCCAGTCTCTTTTGCCATTTCCCCACTGCCATTTTCCTTCAGCATGGCTTTACTTCCAGTTTTGGAAGCTGCCATAAAAATCTATGTAAAGCAGTCCCCCTCTGAAGGAAATGCAGGGCTGGGAATCCTGTGTTTCCTGCTACAGATCCAGTTCCAAATAATTGCATCCATTCTCTGTGTTGGACACTGAATGCATTTGCACCTAATGCCAAATAAATAAATAACTCCCTGAGCTTCTCTCAAGAGGTATGACCCACTATGAGTCATGCTGGCAATTTCTATGATTCATTGGATACCTATAGACACAGCATTCTAAGCACATCCAGGGGTGCAGTATACAAATAGCTTACCAACTGCCTTAAAAGTAATATTGGATAACAGATCTCTTTGTCATTTCAGCTGGGATCAAGAGAATTTATTGAAGGCACCATGCTGCTTCAGAGTTTTTCTTAGCATATAAAACAAATAGGTTCCACCCAGCAATGGACACTGCAGGTTTATCATCTTGTTGACAGGTAATTTTCTCCATTGAAAATATATCCCAGACTTATGAGGGCCCATTTTCTACTGAGCGGAATGAGGTTGTTTCACCAGTGGCTGCAAGGAACAGTATTTGGGGATTTGTTCCAAAAAGTCTCAGACCAATGCAAGTCCAATTGGTCATTAATATTATTGATATATTTTTGGATCAACTGTCCTGAATAAGCAAGAGTTCTAAGATCTACACCGACGATAGATTCTAAGAGACAAACAGATAAATTACAGCTCTGAACCATGGTAATATTTATTTTTGATAAATTAATCTGTAATTTGAATATGACATGGCCATTTTGGTTTTCTAATTCTCCAGGAAGACAGTAAACATGGCCCAGGAAAAATATATAACACACTTACCAGGTGCTCTGGTTATTAAGCACACATTCAAAGCCCTACCTCCTTTCGATTTGGCTCCTCAGTAGGTTATTTGTTTGTGTGTAGAGTTGCACCGAATAGTCATGTGTTTTTATTTGGGGGTGCATGAAAGTAATGCTTTTGAGTGGGGGTGTGCAGTTTTACTCAGGAAACCCCACCCCCCAATTTTCTGCTTTTACCTTCTGGCTGCAAATAGTGATATTCGCCGGTTGTGGATTGCTCAATGTAGAGAGCAGAGGGGAATGTACATGAATTCACTTCAAAATTTGGCCAGACCCAATTCAAATTAGCCTGTGGCCAATTCACCATCATAAAGATGTACAAACAATATGTGACTCTAGGACCTATTTCCATTTGCTAGCTTTGCCCAGGCCAGAGCTGTTTGTGGAGCTGGGAGAGGCAGGAGGCAGGCACTTGGGATAGATGGTTTTCTCTTCCTCTGACACCAGTACCCAGCTCAGGCTCTCTTCAGTCTGGGGCTTCAGTTATTGGACAAAGAGGAAGAGGAGCCAGAAGCTGCAGAATTGGGCAGTCACCCACTACCATCAGTTCCTCAGAGAATGGCAGCTGCAACCAGCACCATCCACAGAGTGCTGTCCAGGGTCCTGACAGCCTCTGCCCTGTCTGTTGTTATCCTATCTTGCCTGATGTGCCCCTGCCCAACTAGTAAGTGCTTCTGCAGCAGTCTGCTTCCTCAGAATTCTGATAGGAAAGGAAATTTACCCCCTTTCAAGAAGGCTCCCTGAAAACCTGTTCCATGCACATTGGGTTGCGGGGAGGGTGGGATTCATCTGTAGTGTTTTGCATTATGAAATTTCAAGAAAGTCTCTATAAAAACTGGAGTCACTTCAAATTGGAAAATGAAAAAAAGCAGCCAATCCTTTGTAATTTTCTTTGGGAGGAAAAAAAAAAGCCAAGCCAACTGAGTGTTTGCATTAAACCTGATTTTCAGTTGACTGACACTAACATGGGGCCAAATCCTGTGATATTCATAAGGCAATTTGCCAGGGCTCCTAAGGCAAAACATAACATTAACTCTATCTCTCCAGAGGAGAAATTAGTTGAGGTGCCTTTTCTCCTAGGTATTGGTTTAGAAGCAGAGAATAGGACTTGTGTTCCTAGATCTCCAAGTTAGAACTTTTAAAATGGTGGCCTAACACATAAGTAAAATTTTGATCCCGTTTGGGGCACATTCATAATCTCAATTTATTACATTATGAAATGTATACTTGATCCAACTATGGTAAGCTAGAATACTTCTGGATCCATTAGTAAGATTGGGGAACCTCTTCTGGTCACTGTGCCTTTAAAATAAAACTCAGCACCATCCCAGTGCAGGAATGTGAATTTTGATTATATTTCATAATGAGTTTTGAAAAAGATCTGGAGCCAAATTATAGGTAACAAAAAGCTGGGGAGATAAATGACCCAAACAAGAAATTAAATTGGCTTTTGTGCAATTGGTTGCATAGTGAAGCCTCGTTAATACATTTTGCAGAACGACGGGCCATTTGTCATCTGAACCTTATTCTTAGGGAAAAAAATCATTTCCTCCTCTTTATTTTGTTCAAAACTCAGTTTCTCTGGGCCAGATCCTCAGTTTCAACATGCTGCTTTACAACCACCAAAAAAACATGCTATTTTAGTTTTAATTATGCTTTAAACTGTAAGTAGCTTTTGAGTTGAAATTTATGCTGGTACTAAAATATATTTTAAGGACACCTAATTGTTTTTAAAACTGTACTAATATTATTCCTCTTATTATTACCACTTATGATTTCCTTTTCTTTTTCTTGGGACTGAGGCCTGCCCCTTCTTTGTTTTGGCAAAATGAAATCTTTTTCTTTTACATTTCCATAATTTTCCTTCCCTTCTTGCTCTGACATAAATTGCCCATAAGCTATTATCACCCTCCCTCTTGGAGTATTCTCTCTCCCTGCCCCCTCTTGTTCCTACGTTCATTCTGTCTGAATCAATGGTGGCAAATTTGCTTTATGACAACTTAGACAAACCTATGATGGATCAGAGAGGGCTTCAAAGTAGGCCGAAGCCTGCTAAAGTCAAGAGCACCTGACACGTTTGTTAAAGACCTCATTGACCTCTGACCCTCAGGTTGCTTTAGTATTGATCTTTAGGGTCTTGGGCTCAATTGCACTGGAACAGCATGCTTGGCAGGGAAAGGAGAACTTTATAATGGGAATGGATTGATGGGGAATGATTTAGAGCAAGGTAACTTTAAGGCTTGTTGTGAAAGTTAAGCAGTAATTGAGTTTGTGGATGTGGGTCTCTTTCAGATGGGTATAGTGCCTGTTTTCATAAGCAGCTTTTGGAAAAGCTTCAATGAGAGGATTGTCCAATGGATACCAAACACAAATGAAAATAGACCTACTACTACTACCACTACTACTACAACTTATTTGTAAACTCTCTTGGGAACCTTTTAGTGAAATGTTGTATAAAATGTTTTAAACAGATAAGTAAAGATTATTTGCATAATATCTCCAGAGGACAAATCTTACAGCTCAGATTAATAATATATGGACACTTTCCACATCAACACCTGCCATGGATCTTCTGGGAAGGTTCTAAGGTACACACACAGCCCATGGGGGCATGTTGGTTCTCCTGTGTGAATTGCACATGTGCCATAGAACATTTCCCTGTAGCTAAATAGTCCAGCGGAAGAGTGGCACGACTGGGCATCTGAGACACGTGAGGGTTCCTTTGAATATGGCATGAAAACCATCATGTGATTGGACAGCAAAACCTAAGTCTCATGTACAACCTTGTTATCTTGCAGTGATATTTAACTAGGAGGGAGTCCATGGTAGACAACAGAACTGAAACAGGATTTTTGTCAAATTTAAAACTGAAAACTCACCTTTGGAATCATTCTTTGAGCTTCAGCACTGAAATTTAGAGGATTAGATAATTCATTTGTGCTTCAACTCCAGCTGGTAGTTTTATCCATATCTGATATAATACTACATTATGATAAAAACTAGCAAAGGTGAGAGGTGCTTTAGAGCACATTAGTCTTTAAGAGCCAATAGGTACAGATGCATTAGACTGCTTCATCCCTGTCTAATATTTGTTAAGCCAACAAAGGGGGGGGGAGCCTTGGTGTTATGGCAACTCAATACAGCTCCTGCTATTAAACCTTTACTCAGAGGTGGGGAACAGCCAGCCAGGTTTGTGTGTGTTTATATATGCGGATTATAAAGTGTGGGGATTAGTATAGAGTGATTACAGCATTTCAACTGTATATTAAGTGCCTGAAACAATATCCAAGCAGTCAAGAGTGCTGTATGCATTATGGTTGAGTGTCATAGCTGACATTTCTAATATCCATTATTCAAAAATTGATTCCATGCCTGACTATCATGCATCATCCAGCCACAATATAGGACAAGTAATACATGGCAGCACCTCAATCTCGGCTAAGAGCTTTGCAAACATTATCTAGTTCATCCTGCCCAAGTTTAATGTCTCTTCGGTGAATCAGGTAAGTGTAGCACCACACTTTAGGGATGACAGCAGAAGTCAGGTGCTTTTTTCTCATGCCTAACCTTTATAAAAGCATTAGTGCTGTGATTAAGAACTTCTTTCGCTTTTGTTTCATGCCTTGTGATAACAGCGGGGCAGTGGTTAGAAGGATTCCTAGGCATTTGGAGGCAATGGTATAAGGCTTCCCTGCCCCCCCCACATTGCCCTTCAGACCAGCTCCATATCCACCTGTACCCTCCTCTGAATTCCACTGTCCTCTCCAGTCCTTCTTTTGCTCTGCTATGGTCCATAGCACCCTGCCTAGAGCACAGCTAGCCAACTCTAGAAGCCCCATATTCCCTGGTCATTGGCCATGCTGGCTGAGGCTGAAGGGAGCTGGGCAGATGTTGCATTTGTCCAAGAATGGGACCATTTATGGAATGAATAGTGATCAACTGCTCTGTAATAGTAAAAAATCAGTTCCACCATTGTTGTTGTTGTTGTTGTTGTTGTTGTTGCTGCTGCTGTTATATCCCACTTTTTGCTAAGAGTAAACACAAAGCCTCTTTCAAGTTAAAAACAAGTCTCCTCCATTGTATGCTATGTGACCTATAACTCAGCATTATATGCTGCTTTCACAGTGATTCATTTATTATAAGCATTGCTGGAGTATTCCCTATTGGTTTGATTAATAAGCTAGTAATGAGTAATAATGTTGAATCAATATGAATTAACAAGACATTGTCACTTTATCATGAAGTACTGCACAATATTTCCCTACTCTGGATGTATGAGTTTTTTGAAAACTCAGAGTGAGTCCGGTCCAATCAGTAAGTTACATGGAGAGAGCTGATGTGTTAGAATTGGGCTGGGAAGATGAACTGAAATCTCAGCTATGAACTTTTTTGGTTGACTGGCTGAATCATCATTCCTCCTGGGCTTCAGCTGCTTGTTTGTAGAACAGTAAGAGACGTAGGTGGTGCTGTGGTCTAAACCACAGAGCCTAGGGCTTGCCGATAAGAAGGTCGGCGGTTCGAATCCCTGCGATGAGGTGAGCTCCCGTTGCTCGATCCCTGCTCCTGCCTACCTAGCAGTTCAAAAACACATCAAAGTGCAAGTAGATAAATAGGTACCGCTCCAGCAGGAAGGTAAACGGTGTTTCCGTGTGCTGCTCTGGTCACCAGAAGTGGCTTAGTCATGCTGGCCACATGACCCGGTAGCTGTACGCCGGTTCCCTTGGCCAATAAAGCGACATGAGTGCTGCAACCCCAGAGTTGTTTGCTACTGGACCTAATGGTCAGGGGTCCCTTTACCTTTACCTTTACCTTTAAGAGTAGTACATAGGAGCTTAGGAAGCTGGCTTATATCAAGTATGACCATTGGCCCATCTAACACAGTATTGTCTTCACTGATTGGCAGTGGCTGTCCAGGGTTTCAGGCAGCGAGTCATTCCAAGTCCTATCTGGATACCCTCAAGGATTGAACCTGGGACTTTCTGAGTGCAAAACAAATGCTCTACCACTGAGCTAGAGCCCTTTCCCAACAGTAACCAATTGCACAAGACTGTTGACAAGATCACCGAGATAAGGACTGTAGAGCCAAAATTGCATTACACTTACTATGGAGTAAGTCCTATTGAACCCATTGAAACAAGATGCATAGGATTAGGCTATTTTGCCCAGCTAAAATGTGTAAATCATTACTAGCAGTTATTATTGCTTCTACGGGCAAATAGTTCCCTTGATTCACTTCTATACAGTGTTTAGATATTTGTGCTTCCTTAATGGAATTCCCTGACACAATAACTCTGTATTCCTCAATGTGACCCTTTCCTGCTACCACCAATTCTCAGAATACTTTTGAAACCTCCCAGTAGCTTGAGATATAATAGGCTTAGGTGTGAGATCAACAAGCAAGCTCTAAAATAATGCTGTGTGCCCTCTCATGGGGTGTATCCACTAAATTGGGTTAAGGGGGGGAATAAACCTTACCCTCCAATCTGACACATGCCTCCTAGGCTAAAGCAAGCCCCATTGAAGTAATTTGGAAAGCCTTCTAAGCAAAGATGCTTAGGATCAGGCTGGACGTCTTAACAGAGGTTTGACACCCTTTGCAATTTGTTTGAAAATCTTTTTCTCCCATGCAGTCCTCCCACTCCCAGTCTGACTTGGTTATAATACAACTGAATAATGTCCTTGGGTCTGAGATTCCATTTCAGTTTTAAAATAATGTTAAGGTCGTCTAAAAAAAAAAAAAGATAAACTTGAAAGCAACCTGCCCCTTTAAGAAAGGATTGGTCTTAATCTATTTCCAGCGTACAAGAGATCAGCTCAGGATTGCTGGGACACTTCCACTGACACAAATCTACATAATCGTTTTAAAATTCTCACCATTTCTTCCGATTATTCTCTTTCTGTCACTTTAGGAAGCTCTAAAACTGATTTTCTCTCCGTAATCTTCCAGTATTGCTTAGCACCCAAATCTCTAATATTTTAAGAAGATTATTTCATTTATAATTGATTGAGTGTATTTGCCAGATTGGTACTTCAAAGATGTTGTGCTTTTTTTAAAAAAAAAGAAGAAGGGGGCTCAGGTAGCACAGTATTACCCTGTTGTGCAACCCCGGCCTGTCTCCCTACCCCACCGAAGTTTTGCATCTCTCCCCATCGCACCATATATGCATTTATTTACATTATCAGCTGAGCAGCTGAAAATCTTGCTGAGGATGAAAAGCAAGCAGGGATGACTCAAAATAGCAAATCAGGCAAAGAATCCGAGTTACTTTAATTGTCACCTACTGGCAAAGCAGAACCCCTTTTGGTTCCTTCTCTAGTCTGCCTTTTCATGGCACAGTGCTTCTCCCTCAGTGTCAAGGCTCTTCCTAACAATGATTGGAATTAAAGACTCTTCTAGCGATTTTTTTTTGACAACTTCGGTACTTAATGAAAGTTGGGAGACCTTGAACAAAGCTCATCTGGTCTAGGTGAAGATGTGGAGGGGCTGCAACAAAATGTTGCAGCGTGGAATGCTCCTGTTGAGTTTTCCAGCTTTTATTCAGAGTATGTGACTCCATTTTCCATCTGCTATCCCACTCCCACTCCCAGCTTTTTATCCCTCCCAACAGCCAGTAACCATGGACAGCATGTTTAATCCTCATTGCATTGTGGTTGTTTTTATGTTGCCCTTGTTTTCCCCTCTGAGTTTTTACCCCTAAAGTTTTCATATGTATCCCCCCCCCCCCAAATCCTTCGGGCTTCTCTGAGCCTGCTGATGCCTTTCTCTTGTGAATGGATGGTGCTTGTTTTGGCTACTTAATGATCACCACTTTGAGAATGAGTTTGACATCCTTGGGCATGGGGAAGATGGAGGAGCCATTCTGGCTTTTAGCTGTTGTATCTGAAACGCAGGCCTCTAATGAGAAATGTTGGGTCCCGAAGAAGACAATTCCCATGCCCCCCCTTGTCTTTCAAGAGCCCCAGGGCAGCTTCTTTCAAAGAGTTGTCATGGGGCCAGTAACAGAGTGGCATATCACCTCCCACAGCCCTTCTTCCCCCACACCCCTATGTTTGCTTTGTGAGATGAACAGTGGTGTAGTGGGGTGGGGAATGCAGGTGAATGCAGCACCAATACTTTTTTCAGAGTAGAAAAGATGACATCATCTGCCTGAGGGCCAGGGTCATTGTCAAGCCCTCCTTGCTCTGGCAAGCAAATGAGATGAGCTGTGTATATATTATATTACATTCTTCCATTTCTAGAAAACACTTCATTGATAAAGATCACAGTGTGATTCATAATATGTCATAAAAGTAATAAAAGACAATATTATTTGTGACAGATTAACGTAGAGGTCAAAGAATGAGAAAAATAATCAAGTAGGGGTTGGGTACTTCCCCCCTTTTCTTTGATAGGGTTCCAACTTCAAGATAGCAATTAAAATGGTAAAGCTTCTTTGCTAATTTGTTTGTGTCTCTAATTAAAACTTAAAGGTTGCATTTCAGTTGGCTGAAGATCTTTTGTTAAAGCTCAATGTGCTTTATAAGTTGAACCTATACAATCAGAAGCCAGCACCACTGAGTTCAATGGAGCTCACTCCCAGGAAACTACATATAGGTCTGCAGCCATGCTGATTCTAATAAATTATGAATTATGCTATGTGTTGCTGCTCTCTGGTGTGTGTCATTGTTCACATAACTAGTTCTGTTGTGATCCCTTGTGGATTCTCCCTCATGGAAAGTAGTAATGTAAACAGAGGACACTACAGATACAGATTCATTTTATTAATAATAAATCTGTACCTTCCACAGCCACCTTGTACATATTTATTAATAATAAAATGAATCTGTATCTGTAGTGTCCTCTGTTTACATGATAGGTTTGCAGCCATGCTGATTCTCATAAATTACTGTAGGAATTATGCAATGTATTGCAACTGCTGTCCTTGCTCCTCTGGCCCAGAATCCGAGGTGAGGGCATGGGATCAATTCTGCAGCTCCAATGACACTGCATAGCTCCTGACAGTCCTGCTCCTGTGTGTCACATTCCTCCAGGGGTTTACCTGCTGCAATGGGCAACCTTCCTCCTACCTAGGGGCACCCCACCTGTGTTGCTGTTTCAGGACAGTCCACTCTGCTTTATCAAGAAATTCCTCATTTTGCCCAGTAGCTCAAAGTGTGGATAGGCAGCCCTCAAGTTGCTTTACATTGTCTTCCAGCAAGACAACCAGCTTGCACTTGCTGCAGGTGTAGTTTTTCACATTCTCAGGCAGGAAGACAAACAGAGCACAGGCGCTGTAGGTCACTGGAGCAGTTCCCTTGCTTTCCACGCCGTGAGATAGCACTTCCAGGCCTCCCCCTCAAAACATCTCTGCTTCATATTACTTGCCAGAACAATTATGAATTATTGTTGCTCCTATTTCCCAGTAGGATAACAAGAGGTTATAAACTGAGATATGAAATTTACTTGGTCTAACTTTGCCACTTTGCCTGCTGGATTTTAAACATAGTTTGGATATAGTTTGTTCAGGCTCTTGCTCACGTGATTACATGATACATATGTGTATATTCCTAGGATTACCAGTGCAGAAACCTACAAATGATGGAAGGATCACATCTGTGAAAAATTGAAATACAACCCTGAATTACCATTCACATTATTGCCATGTGTGATTATGTACTTGGGCATGCCAACTGTACTTTTGGAAACAGATAATTAACAGCAAAATATCCTATGCATGCCTCAGTCCATTGAATTGAATTGATATACAGGTATATACAAATTATAAGCACTGGGCTTTATTTTCCTGACTTCTTAATTTGCATCCATAAAAAGGTATCAGTAGCTGTTTCGGTGTTTCCTACTGAACTAAAGCTAAGCTTAGAGGTTCACAACTCCTGGAACTTTGCTCCAGTCCTACCTTCGTTCAGTATATGAGGTTCACTGAGTCCCTCACATTTATCACACTCTGGCACAAGGTTTTTACCACTAGGCATGATGAGTGACCCCCTAAAAATGTATTTCCAAAGCTGAAAGAAAATGCAAGATGTGTAAGTTTTATTAGATGCAATAGTCTGGACAATTTTTGCTCTATAGATCTCATAAAATGAATTAAGCATTAAGGGTGACACAGATCATTCCTCTTATTCCTTTGAAGTGCAAAGTTTTGCATGCTGCAAGAGGGAGACTACCTATGCAATACCTTTGGAAGCAGCGAACAATTTGTAACTGTTGTATGCAAGATCTAGTTCTGTTTTAAATTTTTCTCCCATTTTTTAAATCAATTATCCATCAGTTAATGAGAAAATAACTTGCATTAGAAAATTGACAAAGGGAAGATAAATTTTCAGTGAACTTATGGCTGAGCTGCAGAGGTTTTTTTTTTTTCATGCTTACCTTATTTTTGAGGTGGCTGAAGGATGTATGTGAATGTCTTTTTGTTTCATTCTTCAAATCATCTTACCACTGCTCTTCACATTGCAGCCTCCCAGGGCGCTTCAATCAAGACCTAGGGGAATATATCATGATGTAACTCCTCCCACAAGGCTTCTTCAGATCTGAAGGTGTGGGCAGCCAGGGACACTGTGGAGAGCTAGATAAATGTTCACAGGAAAGGAATAAAAAAGTCACACACGGTTAACTTGAAGCTCTGCACCCACAGAAATTCTACAGTAACCTGAGAATAAGACAGGAAAATTGAAGCCTCCTTTGCAGGGCAAGAAAATATTTGAGAAATTGGAGGTGAAGTTTCAGCATAGCACCAGCCATACCAAGAAGTCCTTGCTGTGTTTACTTATAGATAGCTGTTATTCTTTTTCCAAGTGATACTTAAAGGATATTCACTAGCACTGTAGTCTACCATCAGTTTGTAAAATAGCAGGTGCTAGGATTCAAGTGTGCCTGAAAATCACATTTATGGTCTAGAAGCCTTTCCCCTTCATGATAGGTGTGTTGGAGAAATCTTTAGATACACTGTGGTGCAAGGAAAGCATTTTGCCCATGTCCATAGCATGCTGCTGTTCAATCTTGCATCACCATCTCCAAAGCCTCAGGCCAGAACAGGAGGGGGCAGGTATGCCAGGTGGGCCAGTTGGCATGGGCCGACAATTTTGAGGCGTCCTACCTTCAGTCCCTCTGGCAGAGGCAAAGTGAGAGTGTGCATCTCTTTAACATCCTTGGTCAAAAGTTGCTCCAACAGAAAACAGTCCTTCGCCCTACTTTGTCCCTCATTTGCTATGATTCAGATTTAATCCAGAAATGTAACCCCGAGGCACCTTTCCTCACTTCCTCTTTCACTTATCTGAACCAAAAGTGTTGACATAAGTGGGAAGATTCCCTTTCATTTTAGTCAGCTTTCAACATCACTGACCCACAGTCTGTTTGCCTGCAATGCTCAGATGTGTTTGAATGGGTATGTGAAGTGTATCAATGAAAATACAGGCCAGACATGCATTTGCTTTGTATCCATTGTTCCACAGTTAGCTGGGAACTGCATTTCATTACGTCATCCTTCTAGGAACACAAGAACAAAGAAGAACCTGGATGGATCAGACCAAAGGTCCACCTAGTCCAGCATCCTGCCCTCACACTGACCAACAAGATGCTTATGGGAAGGCTGAAAGAGCACTTTCTTCACTTCTGATTAGCAGAAGGGCATACTCACGGCCTCTGACACTGGGTGTAATTCATATCTATTAAGGCTGTGTACAAGCCTCCCAATGTAATTTGGGGCCTGATGCAGTGCTTTGGAACAGCCCTGATCAGACCCAGGATGACCTGACCCAAATCCAGCCCTCAGAGCCAGTGTGGTGTAGTGGTTAAGAGCGGTAGACTCATAATCTGGTGAACCGGGTTCGCGTCTCCACTCCTCCACATGCAGCTGCTGGGTGACCTTGGGCTAGTCACACTTCTTTGCTCTCAGCCCCACTCACCTCACAGAGTGTTTGTTGTGGGGTGGGGGAGGAAGGGAAAGGAGATTGTTAGCCGCTTTGAGACTCCTTCGGGTAGTGATAAAGCGGGGTATCAAATACAAACTCTTCTTCAAACCTACCTGGGCACAGCCATGAAGCAAGTGGGGAGGACAGCAGGGCACTCAAGAGGCAAGGTAAGGCCACTGCCTTGGGATGCAGGATCCACAGGGGCAGCAGATCCCAATGGAGATCTACATCCCACCCCTTAACCCCTTGTTTCTGTTGTAGATCTTCACTTACCCCTTCTTCCCCAGTGGGGAAGGTGGTGGCATTTTGTGGTTTGCCTCAGATGCACAAATGTATGGGGCCAGCCTGGGGGTGGGAGAGGAGGCCTGCCTCTCCTTCTCCCCCTCCCAACTATGTGTTAAATTAGGGTTTTAAACCTTAATTAAACGTGGTTGAGAGGGAGCCCCATCCATGCACATCTCCTCATCCCCCTGCCTTCCTTGCACCAGACCTTCCCTTTTACAGGCCTGGATTGCTTTGGGTGGAGATGATTCAACCCAGGGCAGTCTGGGACTGATTGAACCCGATCCACACAAATCCCAGGTCAAATCAAATTGGCCTGATTTAGTTCAGGACCTGGTACCTGGCTGGCTCCGGATCTGAATAGCCATCCCGGTTAGTATCCACTGACAGTCTTATCCTTTGTGAATTTGGATGAAGAGATTTGTATGGAAACTTTTCCTGTTCCACCCACCCGCAAATAATTCAGGTGCATCTAAGGAGGGTTTGTGGCTGTTGTTTTGGTCAACATTGCATAATATCAGCATTGGCTCCATGCTTGCCTTCCTGCTGCCCTCATCTGATGGCCAAATATGCAGGGGACAAGTGGGGGGGGGGTCTCCTCCGTATGTGCATGGATTGAGAGGATTAGATGTGGCAAACAAGCCAATCTGTCTGCTCAAACAATCCATGAGTTCATACCTTTAGAAGTGTCACTGATGGCACAACTTGGTTAGCTTAAAAATGAATGCAGCAACAAGCAAACAATTAAACAAACAGATAAGAGGTTGACACACAATTGGTTAAAATAGATAAATACCCTAGAGATTTTGGTGAGTTGAGTTGTAAATCAGCAACTGTCAGATCTGTGCTAGCCTATGAACCTATTAAATGCTGCCCGCTGCAATAAGAGACTGATCTCAGAGGCTATGAAAATCCAGTGCTACATTAATCAGATACAAGTGGTCCTATGAATATTAGGAACAGTTGTGGGACAAGCAAAAGGATACAGATTTACATGTTTTCAAACCCATCCTAAAAAATAGTCCAATTGACACATCAGTGGGTTTAAGTCTTAAAGTAGGTGTATTTGAAGTTTGCACCCACGGGGAACTACTGGAACGGTCTCTTTCTTTCAAAGAAGTAGCTATTTCCCCATTTTCAAAGAACGAGTGTGAGGGAAGATCACCTAAAAGAGGTAGATAATGATTTGTCAGCCACACCTTCTGTTACAGTAAAATAAGCAATGCTTGAAAGAGACATGGAAACAGCCTTCTTCAAATCCAATTCAGGGATTTGGAATCCCCACTAAACGCTTAATTAATTTTTGATTAGCTTGAGAACCCATTAAACAGACTGATTCTTCTAGCTTTATAAAGGATGGCAGCATGCTGCTTTAATTAAATTAATACTAAAAGATGTTCATTTTCAAATCCTTATGTTGGTTATTTGAGAAAAAATCATTCCATTTCATTTCCTCTAAGAGGTTTACCATGTTCTTTTCTCCAATACACTTAAAATATCTTCCTTTTCACATTATTCTGTTTGGGATGCCTTTGCCACTGCCTTCACGCATAGTAAGCCAATTCACAGATTCATAGGAACCGTGAAGCTCAGATGCATCCTCCGAGGTCATCAAGGCTGACCCCCACCAGCTCTTGCACCACACTTTTCTCTGAACTTTCTCCTTTGATAACAATATTCAGACATTTCCTCAATTATGGGTGTCTACATGCATCACATCTAAAATATTCTCTTCCAAGCAATTGCTAAACCCATATTCTGAGTTAGATTTGATAGGTCAACATTTCCACAAATAAGAGTCACAGGGTCTTGGCAAAGATGTGAATGTTCTGAAATGAGACATATGCTACAAAATATGAGAATTAACACAAGTGAAGACACATTCTGTAATCCTGGGATCAGCTGCCATCACTAACCATCTCTTTATCTTTTAGTTTGATCAGAGGTCTGGGATACAACAAGAGTGAAAGAAATATGTAACTCACTTGTTCCTTGAGGCACTCAACTTCTCACTTGCCAGTGAAAATCAGTGCTCCCATCTGAATAATTGCACCCTTGGGTCTGTTTCTTGGTCACAGTAGGGTGTGACAGACCCCTGGAATGTCTACCTTGAAGATCTAAGGTGGAGGAAAAACCAGAAAACCTGGGGGCAAGAGAGAATTGAAATGGAGTATTCTGAAAGAGGACATACCTGGCTAGCTAGAACCCTAAACAGGAGTACTCAATTTTTCTTCAAGTCCCACTTCTGATTTTTATTATTCAATTTATTTAGTTCCAGTACATATTAAATATTTTGACTTCTTCCTCCAATATTGGAACTGGTATTTATTATGTATTATATCCATGCCCTTTTAATATAAAAATTGCATATTTTATTGTTGGAGTACAAGGAGTCCACTCTACATTTCAAGTCAGTCAGGAATCTTGTTGTAATAAGTTGTCCTTTACAAGTTTGCAGTGCCATATGATTAAAAGAATATGCTGTTGGAAAAGCATTCAGGAACAGTAACCTTTCCCCACCCCATGCTAAACTCCCTTCCTCTGGTTTCTAACTGCCTTCTCTCTTTGGAGGAGCGCAACAATGATTCTTCTATTAAATTAGCAGATGTTTTGGCTATAGAGGATTGACTTTACACTGCTGTTAATATGCCTTCTGGACCCCTATGCCGCCCTTATGCTTCAGAGCTGGGCTAAAGCTATCCTCTCAGGAGGTAAATTAATCCCAACTCCCAAGACCATATTAAATTCATTTTTATTAAAAGAAGAGGGGATGGCTCATCTTGAAAGCTATGCTGAGGCTTAAACCATCTGTAGGCTATCTGCAAGCATTCAGGTTGTGGAAGAATGGTGTCAGGTTGACAGGGGAACTAGAGCAGACCTGGCCAGTTCTGGTCGTCTAAAGGTTCAGCTGATTTAGGCTCTGAAGGCCAGCCGTGCGATCTGGACTGTGTTTGAAGGTCTGAACTGAGAAGCAGTAGCAGATGGCATGCTGTAGCTGTGCTGTTCCTGTGACCTCTCTCTGGCTGAGTCACTGCTGTATAATGGGACAGAGACAGGTACGGGTGAGGCAGCACTGAGGTTGACATGGTGCAAATGCACTGGCAGAGCCTTTCCAGTGCTCCTGCCAGCATGTTTGCACCATGCTGCTCCTTGTTCCTCTCCCTTTCTGTTCCAATATGCAACAGGGACTCAGCTGGTGGGGAGGATCAGGTGAGCAGCACAGCTACGCGAAACCATCTGCAACTGGTGTGAAGCATTGCAGATGCACAGAACACTGGGAAATGTTCATTATGAAATGGGTTGTTGAATGGCTGCGGCAGCCTTCACATATGACTCTCCCCACCCCCAGACACATGCACAGACCGTAAACATCTACCACCACAAACAACTGCAACCAGTCTTCCTTTGCCACAGTTTGGAGGGTCTCTCAGTAAAATAGCATCACAGCCATTCTGGGCTGTCAGTGTGAACATTCCTCATGGACATCACTCAGAGGTTAAAGCCGTCTTGGTGGTGTTTATCCCATTATGAAACCTTTGCTGGAATCTGACACCTTCACTCTAAATACTTGTGGCAACTGTCTCCATGAGCAGAGAAACTGAAGTTAAGTCCAACAAGAATGAATTGTGTGTTTGTTCCAGGACAGAGATGGATTAAGGATTAGGCCACATGTGCTGCAGAAAAAGGGCTCCTGCTGTAGTTTGATTATCTGAGAAAATACTTGGTAGAAAATGAGACTCAGGAACCAAAATTCTCCCTGTCTGCTTTTCTTCTTGTATTTTGGAGTTATGAATTACCTGTTCTTGTTTCCAGAATGGAACCAATCCATCAGGGATTTTTTGATTGTTTACTGTCGTCATCATCACCATCCAATTTTTGCACAGTTTCCTTCAGCTTTCTATTCGTATCATTTATTTACATTTCCCCCCCTCCTCTGCAAGTGCACAATGATAAAACACTGCAAAAAGCAAAAATTTATGGGCAAATCTTTCTATTTCAGTTTGTCTCAGTTTCTCATTTTTCCAGTCTTACAATCAGTTCTCCATGTTTTCACATCACTTAGCAATTTAAAAAAAAAAGTTCATATGAAAAATCACCAGAATTTTAGTGCACATTTCTCCCAATAAGTCACATGTTTACATGCAGTTTTACCTAATATGTACATTTCTGTAAAGCAAGTTTTCCTAGAATAATTCATTTTTATATGTTTTCAGGAGTATGGTACATGCATCTTTATGTACACTTCACTCCAGCATATTCACATTACTTAGCTGAAGAACTGCATTGCAGAATTTGGAGGAGTGTGAATCTTGAAGGATGACTGTGTTTCAGTTCCTGTCATGTTTTGGAAAGTGTGGATTTTGCTAGGTTTGATCCCATTCCTAATCAGCAGCCATTCTGTCCGGCTACAACAGAAAGAGAGATGGGCCAGCAGACTTAGCTGAGACACCAACCGCATTTGGCTTCTCCTTTCCCTTCACTGCCATCTCTTTCAGCTGATGGGCAGCTAGGCAAATTTATACCCTGAACCTTATGGCCTTATACCTTTAGCTGACCATGTTTATTACTCTCTTTTGACTGAAGTGCATCATAGAGAAACAGATAGCACATATGGGAGAATGGACTGTGGATGTGAAAACAGTGCTTGCTTTCTGTGAGTTCCTGACAAAGTGGTGAGAGAAGGGGTTGGTTGTGTATCCTGCAGTATTTCCACATAGAAAGCCCTTGGCTTTATCTCTATGTCTGCTCCTCAGAAAAGTCTGAGTCTAATCTGCCTGTGGAATTTTTCACACTACTCTGATAATGTTGATATTTATCCTTCCAGTAGCACCTTAGAGACCAACTAAGTTTGTTATTGGTATGAGCTTTCATGTGCAAGCACACGAAAGCTCATACCAATAACAAACTTAGTTGTTCTCTAAGGTGCTACTGGAAGAGATTTTTTTTTTATTTTGTTTCGACTATGGCAGACCAACACGGCTGCCTACCTGTAACTAGATATTTATCCTGTCTTGGAGATGGACTGACAGTGTCAGAGGTATGTTCTCTCTCCCACTTTGATTTTATCTTTTTATATCTGTTGCCTGATCTTGCCTTCTAAAACCCCAAATCACCAGCTTCTCAACCCACACACCTAGTACTTGGACCCTCTTGCAGCTCCCAGTTCCTTCTAAATCCTCTAATGCTCCTCCACAGCTGCCACCATACACCCTGCCACATTAAACATCTGCATCATGCAAGTCTTCTTCACTGCTGGCCGGCATTACCCATCCCATGCCTTTCCCCCTTGGATGCAATAATGGGTAAATCGCCAATGCGCCCCTCTGCTTTATTTGTTATGTATTGTGTTTATATCCCACTTTTTCTCCAAAGGACTCCTGCCCAGCATCTTATCCTCACAGTAATCATAAGAACCAACTGGAGCAGGCCAATGGCCCATCTAGGCCAGCATCCTGCAAGTGGTGCAGTGAAGTGAAGCTGGGTCCAGTCTGGTTTCAAATTATTTGATTCTATGATTCTCTCCTGCTCTCACAGAGGCCTGTGGGAAACCAATGAGCACAGACCCTCCAAGTGTCTCTATTTTCCAGGGACGTCCCTGATTTCAGAAGCCATCTCAGTTTCTGATTTGATCCTGGAATGTCTCATTTTTCCTTAGGATGTCCCTATTTTCATTGGAGAAATGTTGGAGGGTATGGAGTTATCTGACCCCTGAGCCGCCTGAAGGCAATCCTGTATACGGAAGTTTAAAAAATGTTTAATGTTTTATTATGTTTTTATATATATGCTGGAAGCTGCCCAGAGTTCTGGGGCAACCCAATAAGATGTGTGGGGTATAAATAGTAAAATTATTGTTATGGAATGGTACGTCCCTATTTTCATCCAAAAAAATGTTGGAGCATATGTGAGCAACACAAAGCATTCTCGTCTTCTCCAGTTTTCAGCAATGAGTATTCAGAAGTATTGCTGCCTCTCCTGTGAAGGAAGAGCATAGACATCTGAGTAGGAATTAGTCACATAGTAGGAATTAGTCACATACAACTCATTATTTTCAGTGTGATTGGGATTATGGCTTTGTGTCTTTATTATCACATCTCATTGTGAAGTATGTGGGGATTGCTTAATTTTGTTGACTATTTATTGAGCTATATTCATTAGTTTGTTTATGACTATTTACACTGTGCTATCTTTTGTGATTTTATTTGGGGAGGGGATGTTGCAGCAGCCTTCAGCATGTTTCAACTATGGGAAGGTGGCATGCAAGGAAATGATAATGGTGATGATGGGAGAAGTAAAATCTAGGGTAACTGCCACCTTGAGATGCTGTACTAAGAGTTGGACCATCCTGCAGCCACGTAGGTGCTGCATTGGTGATGGGGAGGTATATCTGGTAGCTAGGGAGTGCTTTGCTGAGCATGACAAAGTGGAGGAAATTAGGAGGGAAAGTGCAGCTACTGTTCTAAAGGCTGGGAACTCTCGAGCAGTTCCACACAATTATCAGCATGCCGTAGGTCTAGCGAAGGCAATTTGTGTTACAGCTAGCAAAGTGGTCAGTTGCGAGGAAGCCTAAATCTACCCCGTTTAGATTTCTGGTTACAAGTGGAAAGGCAAGCTGACAATTATATGCCTTCTTTTGCAATTGCTCCCTGACTTTCAAAAGACATTAAAAATGCTTCCATGTCCCCTGGACCCCAAAAGAAGCAGAGATATTCTGCCAGCCACCAATTTGTGCCATGGCATCTCATGATTCAAGAAAAAGAAAATATATAACTCCATGTAACACTAGATAGAGACTGGACTTGATAAGAAATTAGCACTAGCTTGCATGGGGAATAGCTTATTCCAGCAAGTCATATTAACAAAATAGGCACACTATTTCTTTTTATGCAGCCCTTCCACCAGATCCACAGCAAAATGTATGCAGATTTATACAGCACAGTGCATGAAAAATACTCTGGAGGAAGGGGACAAAATAGACATTAATCAGATATTAAAGGACTAACATGCCAGAAGGAAATGTACATGTGAATGCTGTCAGGGTTTGGTTCTTTTTTTTAATGCAACTTTTCTGCATTGCTTGATTGGGTGTAGAAATGTAATGTATTCCATTGCAAAATTGCCACAAATTAGCAAATGGATACAAACTAGCCATGATATACTTAATCTGAATTGCTTAAACGAGGGAGGGTGTTTTAAATATATCTGACAGTCTGCAGAGCTGAACTTGTGTTTGGGGATTGGCTTGGCTAGTCTCTCCTCCCCCATTGGGTTTGGCTCAATCCGATTAGGTTTCATCATGGCCCTAATTCAGGTGAAAGGGAACGATGCCAGGGTGAGTACAATGAGGAATTGGTCAATGGTAGGCGAAAGAGGTTTGGGCGTATCTTTTTCCTCTTTCGCTGCTTTCTCATTTATTTGAAAATTTTGGACTGTTTACGGTAATTTCTCATTGTGTTCCTTGTAATTTCCAGATATCAGAAATAAGCTGATATGATTAGTCAAGAACAGAGCTGGCTTAGTGCTTCTCAAGCTTAAAAAGGTGTTAAAGACTTGCCGAATTAGAAATACTGAGTTAATAGAGAGACTAATAAATAAGAGAGGGTGCTTAATTCCTCTACATCTCAAGCTCTCCCGGGGCATTAGAGTGATGGATGGATGGATACGACTCTGGACAGGGAGAAAGGAGCACATACAATGTTTGTGCTTTTCAGAATGGTTTCTAAAACCTGGTGCACATGTATCAGGACTGGAAGGTAAGGGAGACAGGGAGGAAGATGAGCGGTGGTTGTTTTTGCCTTCTCTGGATTGCAATTCCACTCCCCCCCCCAATCAAACCTTTTCAAGCTGTCTTGCATTAATTAGTCTTAACCACACTGTTGCATGTTTAGAAAGAGATCGCTGAATTCAAATAAGGTTTGACCCTAGAGGGACTGGCTCTCTTGCTTTTCTTCTCTCATCTCCTTAAATCTAAAAATTGCTAAGTGATCTCTGTGGCTCAGGCTTTCCTCGCAGATTAGTGTAAGAAAAGCCCCAACATCTGCAAAAGTGACTGCTTTTGACAACCGTACCGATATCTTAAAGAGCAGGAATTTCCCTAATAAAACCCCTTAAAAATAAGTCTTCTTAAGATTTCTTAATGCCACAGTGATCAGTTTGCATGTTTCAGAAATTCAAGAATTTTATATATGTATATAAATATATATCTGCTTTGGAAAGTTATGAAAACGAATCAGGTTTATTTAAAAGGAAAGGAGTGTGTGTGTGTGTGTGTGTGTGTGTGTGTGTGAAATGCAGGAGCCCAGCCTCATAAAGCTTAGGAGCCCTTGATAAAACCATAAATTGCATAGTTGTGTGACTATGCAGTGGGAGTAAAAATGACAATTAATGGTCGATTTGAACTTAGGCATGCTAAAAACAACATTAGCAACAACAACAATGATAATACATGAAACAGTTTTTCTGTAGCTCTCCACTGGTATTTTGGTGGGCTCAAATTCTTCATTAAATATCCAAAGCAGAACTGCAGAGTTGTATTTGCCCACTATAATTGAATTACAGAGAACTGCAGTATTGTCTTTATTAGGGAAAATTGCTTATTATTACAGACATTGACAAGGATTTTGTTGGGGGTGAGGAATGCAGTTTCCAAGTTTGCATTCAAGAGGTTATGCACTGATCATGATGCAGCCATGCATTTACTTGGTAGGCATTGGTAAGCAACTCTCTGTCAGCCTCAGTCATCCATCTGCAGCGTGACAGTAATAAATACTGGCTTAAATGAAATGTGCTACATAAACGCTCCATATTGTTTGGGTCAATGAAGAGCTTGCTCCCTTGCGCAGTCTGATCTGCTGTCTCTGGCTATGCCACCATGCACAGTCCAGTGCCTAGTATAGAACCCAGCTCCCACGAGCTCCGTGTGAGCCAACATGTTCCCTGCCCCATGTTGCCATTGTTTAACCACATAGCACACAAATGCATTGTACATTTAAATATCTTTTGTATTGGAACAAAGAGGCGGTGTAGTACAGTGGTTAGGGCCTCAGCTTAGGACTAGAAATAACTGCTTAGCCATGAATCATACCAGGCAAGCTTGGGCCAGTCACTATTTCTCAGACTACCTTGCAAGGTTGTTGTGGGTAAATTGGAGTAGGGAAACAACTGTGCATCCTGAACTCCTTGGAGGATAGGTGTGGTATGAATGGAACAAATGAATAAAAGCAATGGTATCTTTCAGGGAAGCATCCAGAGAATATGCATTTTATATTGCAGGAGTTTGGGAAGGTGGCACAGTAACCAAAGAGGCTGGGGTAAATGGAAAATTCCCAGATGAGAGTTTTCTGAGAAAAATTGTTCCCGCTCCAGAATATTCATTGAAATGACTCAGCCACTACCTCCAATATCAGCACCCACAAATAACATTGAAAAATTTAAGAGGTGATTTGTGGATCAACAAGGCCAAGAAGTTCCAATTATTCATATACTTTCACGTTTGTTTCCTACCCAGTCTCTAACACTGCTGAAGCTGTTTATCCTCACTGCACCCCTGTGAGATTTATCACTTGTACTTCCTTCCTTCCTTCCTTCTCTAATAGGTGTGGAAATGGGGACTGAGATATGGTGAGCTATCAAAGCCTTCCAGTAAATTCATGGCAACTCAGCCTGGATTTGACCTCTTGACTAGCAGCATCATACATACTGGCATCGACTTGCCCTCAACAGGCACAGAACAAATATATGCATGGAGTGATGTTAAGAGTGATGTCTAGCCAGCAAGCACTGTTAAGATGTAGGCAACGATAATATGATATATTATAGAAATTGAGCATAATAAGAAAAATAAATCAGAAAGAAAAGGAGGCAGGGAAGGTGAATACACATTGCTCTGAACATATGCTCAAAGGGACTCTGAGAATCAATGGGCTTTGCTGAGCCATAGGACATTCCACCTCAATGTTGGTGTGTGTGTGTGTGTGTGTGTGTGTGTAACCATTAAAATTAAGTATGTCACAGCATTAGACTATGCGATTTGAAGGAAGCCAAGCCATATTTATTCTGTATGATGGAAGCAGTAGAACAAATCTGTGTAAGCCACAGCAATTTGCTGCTGGAACTTTCTATGGGGAGCTGAGTGGAAGCTGGCTACAGCAGGATTTTATGCAAGGCTAGGAGAGGCACAAAGGTAAATTTTTAAGAATAATTAATTTCCTACAGAAGAAGGACTTGGATGGGTTATGGTCTCAGCTACTCAGGCCAGGCAACAGAAATAATTCTGGAGGCACATGGAACAATCGAACCGGCATTACTGTTTTGGAACTCAGGTAGGGTGAAAGGGATGGGGATCCCCCCCCCCAATGATGTGATCAGTGCCTCATGACTTGCAGAGATCTTATGCTCCCCTGTCCCCAATTTTTCCAATAAGGTCTGTGTTGGAAAATACAGATATGTACCTCCACAAGGCAGTGGAATCAGCCTTCCTTTTAAAAAAATTACTCTACCTTGTAAAGGTAAAGGTAAAGGGACCCCTGACCATTAGGTTCAGTCGTGGACGACTCTGGGGTTGTGGCGCTTATCTTGCATTACTGGCTGAGGGAGCCGGTGTACAGCTTCTGGGTCATGTGGCCAGCATGACTAAGCCGCTTCTGGCAAACCAGAGCTCAGTCACATAGCCGAGCCAGCAACATCTCTACCTGTCCCATCCTGATGTCACATATGATGTCAAGTGTGGGACAGGTGAATGTGGTTTGGGGGAAATGGCCTCATGGCCAATTTGGGACCCAGGCCAGGCCAAAGTTGGCCTGTGGGCTGGTGCTTCCATACCCCTGTAGCAATGGAATCAATTCAAGATTGAAAAGGGATAAGACTAGCAATCAGATACTTTTCTCTCTTTCTTATTTTATCTCAAAAGAATGGTATAAAATAATATCTGAACTACAATAAATGGTTCCCACCCCACACTCTGAAGGCCCACTTGCCTGCTTCTAGAAGTAATCAGAAATAGTCTCCCAGCCTTTTCACGTGGCTGCAACTTCAAGCTTCAAGCTTTTTAAACAAAAGTCAGATATGCAGGAGTAGCATGCAATAAAGTTAGGATGTGTTTGTCTTGTTAGTTCACCTCTTGCAAAGTTTAGCTGTCCTAATCTGATTGGTATCAGAAAAGACGTCAGGTTATAATATGTAGAACAGTTACTTAGAAAAAAGTCCCATTGAAATGTGAGATTTGCTTTCAGCTGGGCATGTTTAGGATCAGGTTGTCTTGCAGAACAAAAGGGAGAAACCACCAGGGGACGATTAGCTCTATTATTGATAGCCTGACTGCTCAGAGAAGTCAGAAAGCAATTTCCTGATATCTTCAAAGATGGAAAAAAAATAGAATTCACATATTATTTTAAGCACCTTTCCCAGCTTAATATCTCAATCAGTGCAAACTGTCCTTTGTAATTCAGAGAGTGAGCTGCAGAGCTGTTTTCCCCAAAGATGCCGTGTTGTATTGGGAATATTGGGAGCTGCCAATTGCAATAATAGCATCTAATTCCAAATTAATTCAGTGTAAATGAACTGTCAAGAGAAGATTGATTTGTTTTAGTAATTGCCCTGGTTCAGACTGCTTGGTGACAGCAGGAAAGAGCCAACAGGAATGGTGTGATGGCAGGCCTGGTGGAGCCTAAGGGGAGACTTGAGAGGCAGGGGACTGGTTACAAATATCAACTGTCAGGCCTGCAGCTGAATTGGATGCTATTCCAGGCATAAATGTCTGCAGGAATGACTTGAATGTTGCCAAAAGTCCTTTCATGAAATTGAGATATCAAAGACTTGTGGTGCATCTCTGTTGTGTTTTTGAAGGAGGGGTAGGCATGCATGCAATCTATACCACCCACACATCAGACATTTCTCAGCATGATGCCACCATGTGGATAGTGGGAGTTTTGGAACTGGTGGAGGCTCCAAATCACATGATTAACCTCTCTGCTTCTTTAAGGGATCTGATTTTTGTGCTTTACACATTGCAGTTTCGCATGCAACACCAAGCTGAGAACAGGGGAAAATATTATGTGGATGCCTTTGAAGAGCAGGGTCAATGTTCTCATGGGGGGGGGAATGTTCTGAAAAAAATCTGAGAATATTCTTTCTCAGGGTTCTCCCCAACTATTGAAGAATTTCAGCCTTGCAGAATATTTTGTAGGATGCCCACCCTCCGGCTGCTCTGAATAGATCATAAAATTTTGGGTGAAATTGTTGATCCAATTCAATGGGCACATGTTCTATCAGCGCTTGTTCAAAATTACATGCCCCCCTCCTTGCCCTGCATGTACCCCACACTTTCCCTATGTCTGCTGTGGATGGATGGAGGAAAACCCAGAACAGATTTAGGGGGTGCATGGGGGAAGAAGATGGGAAAAAGATATGTTGTGCAAACCTTATTCTTTCCATTCCTCTTCTTTTAGCCCATGGCTTCCTTCAGCCTCCAGAGGCTGGTGTGATTCACCTAATCAGCCCTGTTAGCAGAAGCCATATGTAAGGACTTTGGCTAGCACAATGGCTAGCAGCAGCATCTTCTGCATGACAGCTCTCCAAACTCTTAGAGACTGAAAGTACACCTAATAATTCACCCATTGTTGCAGCAACATCACCAGTCACTGTCTGCTTCACTGTCGAGGTGCAGGGAGAGTATCTTAGTGGAAAAGATTAAAACTTATGGGGAGAGGGAATGATTCAGTTGCTGACCTGGTGCTGTGCTGTGCTATGTACACTGATCCTGCTATACTGTTTTGACTAATAGCGCAGAGAAGGAGAAGGAGAGTTTGGACTTGATATCCCGCCTTTCACTCCCCTTAAGGAGTCTCAAAGTGGCTAACAATCTCCTTTCCCTTCCTCCCCCACAACAAACACTCTGTGAGGTGAGTGAGGCTGAGAGACCTCAACAGTTGCATGTGGAGGAGTGGGGAAGCGAACCCAGTTCACCAGATTACGGGTCCATCGTTCTTAACCACTACACCACACTGACTCCCATGATGTGGTTCCCATGAGGCTTGGGCAGTCTCACAGAGTCAGCACAGTGGAACTTGCAAAACAGACAAAGTGACCGAAGAGCTCACTGCAATTTGAGAGAGTGCAGCTGAGTCTGAGCAGTCCGTATCTTACAGCCCAGGGATCTATTTCTATGCAGTCATTATATTTTGAGCAGAGTTGGATTGTTCCCAGGGGAATCCCATCCATGTTAACTCAGAAGTGTCCTGTTGTGCTTCCTCCAAGGTCTGCATGGAGAGGATTGTAGCCTTCATGCAGCAGAGGTGGTGAAAAATCTTATACATGAGGTGGAACAATTGCACTGCATACAGTCACTGTATATTCCCCCCTCCACATGATATTTAGTGTTACCTGAATCTGCCAGGACTCAAGAAATGAGGACAAAGCCATAGGGTGCCTGCTTACTTGACATCCCACAAATCTTCCATTATTGCCTGGAAGGCTTTTCAGGATGCTTTCATTTCCTAATTTGCTTGCATGTGAAAGAATGAAGAATAAATACCAGAATAGGTTGTTAGATTTGGGATCTGACTACACACAAGGCTTGAAAAGTTACAAGAAAATATTAAGCAAACCCAGTAACCATCATCCCCCTAAGGCGGCTACTGCTAACATTAAGGATACTATTCGGCTTGTGTTTCCCCCTCCCCCTCTTTTGTTTTTGTTGTTTAAATTCTCTAATCAATACAGGTGGTATGTGAGTGAATTGCTAATGAGGCTGTCTAGATGATTTTATCAATAACATTTAAATACTTTTCACACTTGCAGTGGATTTTGAATAATTTATTTGTTTCTGGTCAATTGCATATTATCTCATTAGCATTAGTCTGAGACAAGTTAGCAATCTCTAAAGTTATTTGGACTAGTTATTTGGACTAGTTAGCAATCTTTAAAGACTCCAGGGTTGAAATTTTGGATTTCCTTCCTCTTAGGAATCAGAGTTTTGAAGGATTCAGTTCTGAAAAAAATCTTAATTTGTGGGAGTAATTAAAGGGATGCTCTGTACAAATTCAGAATAAACATTAATCTGATATCCCTTAACAGTGTTTTTTTTTTTCAGAAAACAAAATTTGATTTGCAAATAAATGAATAAATAAATAAATAAATAAATAAATGTATATTTTATTTATATTTATAAAATGTCTTCTTCTAAATAAAACTATATTAATTAATTTAAAGTCGTGGGTTGTTGTTGTTTTTTAAAAAAACCAAACCCCTAAACTTCTCTTAATCTAAACAGATTTCAGAGCAGTGTATAATAACAGCAACATACAATAAAGGCAAAACACATCTCACAAAGATAAAACCTAAAAGGCAATAGCTAAAAACCACTAAGGAGAACAAAGACAAATGTAGTCCCTTTAAAATGCCCAGGCAAATAAGTTGTAACCTTTTGTCAGAAAGATGGCCGACACCGTCTGAGTCTCTCTAGGGAGAGTTTTCCAAAGTCATGGCATAGCCACAGAAAAGGCCAGTTCTTTCATGTAAACATAATATATTTCAGCAAGTGACCATGCCTGCAGAAGGTCCTCCACTGAAGATCTTAATACACAGGCAGGGCAATATGGGAGGGGGTGTTGCTTTGACTATTTGGGTCCCAAGCCATTTAGGGTTTCATACTGATGCCTGCTTAAATTTCCCAATGTTGATACATTCCATAGGATGCCACGGTCAATGTAGAGCTCTCTGGAGGACATTCCTATCTCAAACACATGTTTTGAAACAGATATTTGTAATTTCTGCACATTGTATTTAGGGCATATACATGTTTAAGGAAACGTGGGTGGCGCTGTGGGTTAAACCACAGAGCCTAGGGCTTGCCAATCAGAAGGTCGGTGGTTCAAATCCCCATGACGGGGTGAGCTCCCGTTGCTTGGTCCCAGCTCCTGCCCACCTAGCATTTCAAAAGCACATCAAAGTGCAAGTAGATAAATAGGTACCGCTCTGGCGGGAAGGTAAATGGTGTTTCCATGTGCTGCTCTGGTTCACCAGAAGCGGCTTAGTCATGCTGGCCACATGACCTGGAAGCTGTACGCCGGCTCCCTTGGCCAGTAATGCGAGATGAGCGCCGCAACCCCAGAGTCAGACACGACTGGACCTAATGGTCAGGGGTCCCTTTACCTTTACCTTTACATGTTTAAAATGGAGTATAAAAAGCAGAAGACAGACCAAAGATGAGGAAAAGACAATAAAATCCATTCTTTCTGCAGTGCAGAGAAACATGCACAACTTGCTCATGTCCACTCTGAAACTGATAACATTATTGGAATGTAGTCATATTTACTAAGTTTCATTTCAGAACCCACATGCATGGACAGCTCCCCACTAGCTTAACTAAGGGCTTATCCACGCTTACCCTTTGCCCTGCTCTTTCCAGGCACAGGTCTGTGCTTAAAAGCTCAGTGTCTGAGTAGGAGTGTGTTTTTTCCCCCTTGAACTTTCACTGTGAAAATCCACTCTTTAGCACTCAATTGGCGCAAACATCAATTTTGGTTTTTCGTGGATTGCCATTTGCTCTGATTTAGCTTTAAATGCGAGTTTTCACAGGGAAAGCTCTGGAGGAGAGAGAGAGAGAGAGAGAGAGAGAGAGGGATGGTTACTTGAGCATGGATCTTTAAAGTGCAGGCCATGCCTGGGAAGAGCAAAGGAATGATTAAGTGTGGCTACGCCCTCTCATGGTTCGGTTCATTAAGAGGTCTAAGGTTTCATCATCAAAACAATATGATGTGCATTCTGCTGTTACATTTCTTCATCTGCTTTCTCTCATGTCAGAAGGAAAAACACACATGAAACAAGCCATGAATAGTTGCTTGAGTTCCATTTTTGCCCAGGCATTTGAAGAACTACTTATGCCATTTCTCTAAGCCAGGGGTAACTTTCCAGATGCTGTGAACCACACCCAACAGCCATAGCTAGCATGTCAATGATCAGGTATGATGAGAGCTGGAGTCTACAACATCTGGAAGGCACAAACTGCTTGAAGCAGCTTTTTTTCTGAGTGAAGATGGGTACAAGGGAGGGGAAATTTGCATCTGTGAAGCTGACAGCTTTTATATTTTATTTTGTGTGCATATGTATAGTGTGGCCTGCATGAAAATGCCTTACCTTCATTCTTCCTTAATGGCAAAACACTGCAGAATGAAATGCTGCTATACATGTAACCGCAAACTGATGTTGTGTGCTGGGAAGGAGATACCTGGAAAGTAAGGGAGAAAAGACCTTCTAAGCAGCTGGTCTATTTGGCATTTCAAACATTTCCCCAACATGAATATGATTTCCTTGAGGGAAGTATTGTTTTCTATTCTATTTTATGCACGATATTTATATATCAACCCTCATCAAAAGCTTATCCCAAGACAGTTCACAACAATAACACTTAAAAAAGAAGCCTCTGAGTACTAAATATGTGAAGCAATCTCCAGAGCACTGCAGAAGTTCACTACTTACTATTCTGCCCATTAAGACTCTGCTACCAGCTTAATCTTTCTATTTTATGTCTACAGACTTCAATTTCCCCTGCCAATTTCTCTTCCTAACTGATCCACAATGCTTCTGCACAGTCCAAATGAGCAGCAGTATTTCAGTTGGATCCCTGAAAACAATCAAAAATATCTTGTTGGAAATAAATTGTTGGTTGACACACAGACATATTCTTTCCCTGGAACAATATATAAGATTTCATGGCACGGAATGACTGAGGGAGCCAGAGACATAAAACTGTAGTTTTCTGCTTCTTTTCTATACCCCTCTTTCTGTTTTTCCGCCCCTTTGTTCTTCCCTTCCTCCTTCCCCGGCCTTCATTTAACCCCTCAAGATGGCATACGTGATCTAGGACAGCTCTGTCCCTTTAAGAATGAGCTTTTAAAAGTGCAGTCTAATCTCCTTCTATCCACTTGAACCTTGGATTAAAAAAATTTCCACCAATCCGGATTTCCAAACTCTTGACGATTCCACAGGGGCTTGTTTATGGAAGTATCCTTTAGAAAAACGGCTTATACTTTGAGATGAAGAGAACGCAGGGAGCTAATGTGAAGATTTAGGACTTTCTAGGAGGCTTGTGGTGCCTAAGCGTGGCTTGCTTGAGCAGTCTGAGGGTCCTTTTGCAGACTAAGAGGGATTAATCTCCCCTTAACCAGCAGGCCTATGCACACATTCATAAATATAACCGTCTCTCTCTAATCGCTTCACTCCATAATCCACAATGATTTCTTAGGAATTATCATTTTATCTCAGCTAAATAAACACATTCCTCATACTTTCCTGGGGGACAAAAAAATATCTTCCCAAAGCTTTCCTTTTAGAACTGATAGCATGAAATTCAAGCTTTTCGTTAAAACTTGGGAATTTGTAATAGAAATGCCATCCCTTTGAAAGACAATAAACTTGGATGCCCCATTGCTTTTGCTTACTTATCTGGGAAAACTTCCTGGGAGTTTTTCCTCTTGATTATACAGCTGAGCATCAAAAATGGCCCAGTTCCATTTCCAAGAAGCTCAAAATAAAGAAGAATTATTTGTGGTTAACCCCTTGTCTTTATCTTGTTCAAATCAATATGATATTTGGGCATTCATTGCTGTTGTTATTCCATATCAGAACAGACACCGGAGCTGGTTTGCCAGCTACAACCCCTTTTGGACAGGATGACTTAGCAGCTATACTTTCTTGCTTTTGTTACTTTCAGACCATTGCAGTACACTCCGCACAGGGTTACCCTTAAAGATGACTCAGAAATTAGAAGCAGAAGTTGCCAGGAAAAAATACAGGGTTATTCTTCTCATGCTCTACTTTATGGCTTTCCATAGGCTGGCCACAAGTTGTTGGACCAGATGAGACTTTGGTTTGATTCAGCAGGACTCTCCTTATGTCCTTATGTTACCAGTCCTGTAACCAGTCTAGGTAGCGGTCATAATACTCTGGGCCATTGGTCTACACACCCAAGGAAGAAGAAGAAGAAGAAGAAGAAGAAGAAGAAGAAGAAGAAGAGTTTGGATTTGATATCCCGCTTTTCACTACCTGAAGGAATCTCAAAGCGGCTAACATTCTCCTTTCCCTTCCTCCCTCACAACAAACACTCTGTGAGGTGAGTGGGGCTGAGAGACTTCAAAGAAGTGTGACTAGCTCAAGGTCACCCAGCAGCAGCTGCATGTGGAGGAGCGGAGACGCAAACCCGGTTCCCCAGATTACGAGTCTACCGCTCTTAACCTCTACACCACACTGTAATGCTTTTATTATTGCCATGTTGCTCTTCTGTTGCTGTAGGTTCATCTGGGCCAGGACTTTGCAAAGTGAATTACGTAGAACTATGGAGCTGTCACACATTTTCTGGGTCTTTTGTTGCTAAGGTTTATTTCTTTTTGTTCTCCAATAAATACCCGCAATCAGAAAACAAACAAACGGCTTACTCGACTAATCTCAGCAGCCTGATTTAATAGAATCTGAGGAATTAAAACACAGACCTAGGCTTTAAAATGCTGTTTCTAGCTGAGTGGCAGGAAGTATTGGTTATAGAACCTGCTCTCAGTAATCCCATGTTAATTGTTAAAACAAGGGAAAGCCATTGCACTAAAATGACCCCAGCCATGGGGTGGGGGTGAAATAAAGCAGACAGATGGGTCTCCCAACCTTCTGCTGTCCGTTTGCCTATAGGCATGCACTGGGGAACAAAAGGGAAGATTGCATACAAAGCCTGATGCCACTTTTGCTCTTTTAATGTTTGCTCCAAGAGTCCTGCTTCCATGGTTTGTGGAAGCTCATGCCCCATAATCTATCTACCTACTGTTTTAGCAATTGAGCAGTTTCTCTCCACCAGTCTGAATCTTACTCCTGAGCTGCTTTGTATACAATGAAGCTCTGCATTTCCCCATTCACTATAATGAAGAATCTTTAAATGGTGATGTTTTCCCTTTGGGGCCAAAGAGGAAGAAATTTACAGGTACAGGTGCCAAATTGCAGACAAATAGTTCCAGGGACTTTTGTGGGAGAAGTATAAATAGAAACTTTATTTATTATTATTATTATTATTATTATTATTATTATTATTATTTGTTGTTGTTGTTGTTGTTGTTGTTGATATCCCTGCTTTCCCCAGACCGGGACTCAAAGTTGCTTACACAAATTAAAACAATATTATTATATGAATTTATTTGTTTAGGACAACTAAAACTCTTAAATGCATATTAGTTTCATATGTTCAAAGAGTGGAGACCATGGGTTTATCTCTTGCACTTTCTTACCTTAAAAAATTAAGATATGGCCAAGTGGTGTGTATTCTTGCTTGTACAATTATTGAAATTTTCAGCTACACACTGACCTTTCTGATGCTGTTTTGTGCCTTCTGATAGGTTGTACAGAATGAAGCCACCTAGCTGCCTGCCAGTTCTGTAGAGCAAAGATTTTTTTTAAAGTAATGAAATTATACTTTAACAATATTATTATTATTATTATTATTATTATTATTATTATTATTATTATTATTATTATAACAACTTGCAGTTTTTCAGTGCTCTGGATGGTATACAACTATAGTTTACTCAGAGCAAACTTACTGAAATTGTCCTAAGTGATGGAAAGATTTTGGAATCTAAACAACACTCCCTTTCAGGTGCAGTTTGGCTTTCTTGACTTTCTGTTCTCCAAAACTCTTCATATCTATATGACAGGCGAATTGTACAGCTTGATCTTAGCAAAGTGGAGGGGCCACTTCCTCTGACAGCTTCAGCAGTGGCAGTTGGCAACTAGAGGAAGGCTGACTCTCAGAGCTGTATCCAGGCAGGATGGAGGGTTGCCCTGATGGCTTCAGCAATGGCAGTTGGTAGCTAGAGAGAGGTTGGGGGGGTTTCCTCTGCTAACAGTGTATCCAGGCACAGAGGAGAAGGGCCTGAGAATACCCTTAATAGTTTGTTCTCTGGGTGGTATTCAACTACATTTTGCAAAAGAATTAGTGCTAGTGCAAAGGGACCCCCCATTTTCCTCTCCTTGCATGCACCCCATGCTATCCCCAAATATGCTCTGGGGGGTTGGGGAGGAGAGAGATCATTTCATTGCACAAGGAGAAATATTTGCACTGACAGAATGATTTGCTTAGTGCCACATTGAGTACAATCAATGTATGCTGTCTTAGGCTACCTGCATTTTATATGCCAGTATATTAAGAGACTATAATGGCTTGCAAATTCAACAAATATGTGATGAATTTACTTAAATATTACATCTTCATGGGCTGTGACTTGGTGTTAGTCATGACAGCTAAACATGAATTTCCTGGAGGATAAGGCTATCATTGGCTCCTAGTCATGAGGTCTATATACTACTATTTCAAAGACCAGGGGGCAGTGAAAAGTTGTCATCCTCATGTACTGCTTGTGAGCTTCCAGAGGCACCTGGCTGGCCACTGTGAGAAAGAGAATCCTGGACTAGATAGACCTTTGGTCTGATCCAGCAAGGTTCCTCTTATGTTCTTCATTTTGAAAGGCAGGGCACCTCTGATCACTGTATTCTGCAAAGAGGGGGTGACTCTCTCCATCACACCATGCTTGTGAATGTCTTTCATGCATGTGGTTAGGCCATGTTAGCCAGAGTTGAAGACAAATTAGATCAGAGGTGGTGAACTGGTGGTCCTCCAGACACTTTTGGACTCCAATTCCCATCATTCCCAACTTACATGCCCAGTGGGTAGGGATGATGGGAGCTGTAGTCCAACCACATCTGGAGGATCCCAGTTTCCTCAACCCTGATGGGATAGATGGACTTTGGATTGATGCAGTGATGCAGTTCTTACGTTCTTAGATTGAAATAATTCCAGAATTAAGGTGGAAATGCCATTATTTTCAACAGTGGAAAACAGATGGAGGGGGTGGCCTTCTGAGAACTTTTGAAATGCTAACATAAAAATATGTACTACATTGCCAAACAATCCAGAGACCAGATTTTCACATTTGGGTAAAATGGTTACACACCACATTTAAAAATACACACCCAGTTTGGGAATTTCATAGTTTATTATGCACTATTGAGGCTGTGAGCTCCATGCTCAATTTTGATGCAAGGAAAACAGAACAATGACAGCTAAACAGATATAGCTAGCAGGCAAGCTTCAATAAATTCAAATTAAGTACAAACTCAAAGCAAAGCAGCAAGCAGAGTGAGAAAATGGAAACTGCTAACTATTTCATTTAGCATAGTTTGAGGGTATATAAAGAATAATACAGAAACCATAGAACAATAGTATGTGCCATATGGAAAATATGGAAAATGTAACAATGTAACACTCAGTTAAATGAAAACAAGGGCTTAGGCTCAACTAGCCTTAGGTTCAGATTGGCCAAATGCAAACCATCCGTGGCTTTGCCATGCTTTAATACTGTCCCTTGAGCAATTTCATCTGATAATCCTGTTATATTATTTTGTTGTGTTTTGATCACTGTTATTAGAGGAGCCCATCTGTGATTTTAATCCTCTCTTTCTTAATTAGCCCAGATGGCCAAGCACCAAGTGGAGCAATTCCCCAACAGGCTTTAAAAGCTACGAAACGATTCCTACCAGTAAATAAATTTTAGCACGAAGGAAGCCACTGTTTGTAAATGTATCCCGGCTAATTTTGCACGGAGTAATCAAGCTTAATTTGCAGCCCCTGCTGTGTGCCTGCAAGTGCCCTGGGGTAGTTTTTAAAAATATGTATATTTCTCAAAGAGTGCTCTTTCATTGTTCTGAAAAAGTATAGGCATGCTTTCAAGTAACCATGCAGAGATGCAGGTTGCATGATAGTGGACCCCAGAAAGAATGGTCAAATGGGCCATTGCACAAGCATGTTGGAACAGGCCAGTCCTAGGATCCATTAAGGTCATATATGTAGGAACTCATGGAAGAGCCTTTTTGGTGGTGACCCCAGAGAATAATCTCCCCAATGAGCTGTTTTATGCCATTACAATGTATTCATTTCAGGGACAGGGGAAGATGCACCTCTTTCATTGGCCTTGTAGGGGTAGAGAAGTGTGATTTGTATTTTGGTATTTGTTGGAAGCCTCCCAGAGTGGCTGGGGAGACCCGGCCAGATGGGCGGGGTATAAATAATAAATTATTATTATTATTATTATTATTATTATGAGTAAAGTCAGCTTTATGTATAAGCACTGCTACTACATTACAGTTACAGGTAGGTAGCCGTGTTGGTCTGCCATAGTCAAAACAAAATAATAAATAAAAAAATTCCTTCCAGTAGCACCTTAGAGACCAACTAAGTTTGTTCTTGGTATGGGCTTTATTGTGCATGCACACTTCTTCAGATACACTGAAACAGAAGTCACCAGACCCTTATGTATAGTGAGAGAGTGGGGAGGGGTATTACTCAGAAGGGTGGTGGGAATGGGTGATTGGCTGACAGGTGTGGAAAACCTGTTGACGACTGTTAACGACTGCAATTGGTCTTACAGGAAAAAGCAAGGGGTGAGATGGCTAAAGATAGCTTTGTCATGTATAATAATAATAATAATAATAATAATAATAATAATAATTTATTTATACCCTGCCCATCCGGCTGAGTTTCCCTAGCCACTCTGGGTGGCTTCCAACAGAATGTTAAAATACATTAATCTATTAAACATTAAAAGCTTCCCTAAACATGTATAATGAGATAAGAATCCAATGTCTTTGTTCAGACCAGGTCTCTCCATGGTTTTAAGTTTCATAATTAGTTGCAATTCAGCAACTTCTCTTTCCAGTCTATTTCTGAAATTCCTTTGTAGTAAGACAGCTACTTTGAGATCTTGTATAGAATGTCCTGGGAGACTGAAGTGTTCTCCTACTGGTTTCTCTGTCTTGTGATTCCTGATATCAGATTTATGTCCATTTATCCTTTGGCATAGGGTTTGGCCTGTTTGTCCATTATAGAGAGCTGAAGGGCACTGTTGGCATTTGATGGCATACACAACGTTAGAAGATGAGCAATTAAATAGTCCTGAGATGGTATGTTTGATGTTGTTGGGGCCAGTAATGGTGTTGTCCGGGTTTATGTGGCAGCAAAGTTGGCATCTGGGTTTATTGCTGTCCATTATCCTTTTTAAAAATCAATGAGGGGGGAGGGAAAGCGAGAATGAAAAAGCAAAGAACACACTCCATAAGCCCATACGTATAGTTTATGGGCTAAAGATGATTTGTGAATGATGCAGGACTACGTCTTTGAGCGGAAACCTCCGGATTACTCCAGTCTAACAAGAGATCACCTGCTGAGATTTAAGACACAACAGTCCAACTTAACTAATGATTTTTTAAAGCTTTGCCTGATTGCGTCAAGGTCAGGGAAGTTAACGCTGGCCAGATGGTTACGTTAGTCTCTCGCTTATCCTCTCACCCTGGCTCAAGCCTGTACTCTAAATAGTATAATCCTAATCACAAAATAGATCATTTTAATGCAGTCATATCAGTGATATTTAGCTAAAGTAGAAAAATGGGCTTTAAAGGAAACAAGAAAGGCATGTTTCCTTTTGTGTGGAAAAGAATAGAAACTACTCTTTACTGACAACAGAGAATGATTTTTGGAAGGTACTAGTCAGGTGCAGACCATTGCTAGATATTGAAAAAGCTCAGAGCACAGGTCTGAGACACAAATTTGAATATAATTTACATAAGCTAATTTTATGCAAATGTCTGCCTGTGAGCAAATTAAGAGAGTGGGTGGCTGGGGTCACAGCACTGTATTCTGCTGCTTGGTGTCATGGACTGGTTGGATGCAGAGGAATGGTGGGAGGAAACAGCTGGGGAACCCACAAGGGAAGAAGGCTCAGATCTCCGGGATTGGTGATGGGATGACAATGATTGGTCAGAGGGAGAAGAGGGGAAAGACTGAGAGGAGGATGTGTTTTTGGGAATGTTGTGTATAGTAGTAGAAGATATATTGATTAAATATTATCCTTCCTCACTCATGCTAGTGAGTCAGTAGCAGAGTACATTCCCCAATATATTGTTGGAAGCTAGTTGGTAGATTCATTTGAATCTCTTTACTTAAGCAATCCAGTCTGGCTGGTCCAGATTGGGTTTGTTCCTGGTAAATCCCCTTTGTTCCCTCTTTAAAAGAATAAAGACACAACAGTCCTCTTTTAAAAGTAACGATAAGAAGTTTACTTACATTCAGTTCACAGTAGGTTCCCTGAAGGCAGGCTTTAGCTTGTAGTTACAGATAAGAGTCTGAGTTCATCCCATATAGGAATGAGCCCATGTGCTACTGGCTGAGAGCCAGCAGACAGCAAAATCATCAAGAGTTGCAAGAAAGTCAAAGAGGAAGATGGCTGCGTGACTGGCCCTTTTACTGGGTCTCCCAGGGTCACGCCCTTCTACCTGGTCACACACAGGGGGAAGATGCTCCAGACAGGCGTGACAGGAAGTCCTCCTGGCTGCAGTAACATCCCCCTGTGTGTTTGCCACTCTGGGCAAACAGGAAGTGTTTTACTTGGCTGCTTATGTTACATCCCACAGGTGTCAGAAGCTGACAGTGAGCTGGGAGAGTCTGTGGCAGAGAGAAGTCCTGAATCAGAGGCAGAAGCTGAAGCAGGAGAGGAGGGAGGCCAAGAGGCAGAGATGAGTCTGGCTGGCGAAGAGGCATGAGTGTCTCCCACTTCTGCTGTGACAAACTCCTCTTCTACTTGGTCTTCCAGAACCAGAAAATGCATGAAGAGGGCAGAGGGGAAGATAGCTGATTTTGCTGATAAAGTGTTAAGTCCAACTTGCACTGTGCTATTTATTGTTGGCTGGCTCCTGTCACATGTCTGCTAACAGCCTTGGGAGCAAAGTAACTTATTTTAGATTTTTAAAGAGGGGAAAGAAGGAGATCTGGAACTCAACACAAAAGACCAATCTTCCCTCATCAGTCCCAACAATGCACCTGGTCTCAATTCTTTTCTACTCTGACAAAAAAAAATATGGAAGCAGGTAACTTCTCCCTAATATAACAGTAGAGCTGTGTACCTGTCTTTTGTAAATGGAAGATATGCTTGTATAAAAAGTGGCCACAGAAGCAAAGGAGTTTCAAAGATTCCACATTTGTAGTGTTGGTAGGGTGGTGAAGGGGAAAGAGACCAAATGCAGATGCCTCATCTTTTCAAAAACCTTTCCAGGTGTTTCAGAGCCCCCATTGGCTACCACCAACTAAGCTGATTCTGAATTGAGCTGAGAAGAGTTTGGCCATGATGTGCAACAATACACCTCTTAAGCAGTATCGGTTCCTTCCCACCAAAAAGCATTGCCAAGAACTGACTGGGACAGACAGGGTAGGAAGTGGCAATTTAGCAACCCAACTTTCCCCTGCAGAACAGAAGCAGTAGCATTGGAGACATGTCGGTGTGTCCCTAAACGCTGTATTCTTGTCATATGGATCCATGAGAACTTGTCAAAGAGCAATTCCTTTAGGCACAATCATTTGAGGCGCTAAATCTTACCTTAACTTGTTTGGCTGATCCATCTTATATCAGATTATGTTTGTATTTATTGGGATTTGTGGCTGCATTATTGCCTCTGAGCCCATATGGATGGCTAATTTGTCAATTAGAGCAATGCAATGCAGATCACAGCAAAGGGGCTCTTAAATATCATTATCGGTTTCAAAACAGGGCTGACCTTGAGACACAAATTCATTTTGCCTGACAACCTTTTATTCTTTTCCCTGTCGGATTACAGATATGTAAATTGCAGGAAGGCCTTGAATATTCATCTTAGGCAACACTGAAACTGTTTAGGCCTTGCTTGAAATGAAAAATGAATCTGGCTGTGTGCTAAGCTGTGCACAGTGGTGTAAAAAAACAGCACCCGTTGCTATTAATTCCGCTTACATAATCGGAACCTACAGGACCATTTGTATTGTGATGCAGGGCTTATTTATATGATTGCTTATCCAGCTACTCCTTTATTTTCTTCAGTTTTTGGATTGGTAGACTTAATCAAAGGGTTAATCTACGAAGCTAAGTTAAAAGTGATGGAAAGAGTCCCTTGATATTTAGGGGCACTTTCTTCCCACAGGAACATAGGGAGATTCCTAATACCAGGTTGATGCTTTTTCTGCTGACCAAGTCATTCTCACCAAGCTGTAGCATCACAGCGTCCAGGAGACCATGCTTTGGAATATGGGTGTCCCAACACATGCCCCTCTGGCCCACCTTCCACACCAATAGACCCACTGTTTGATTGATGAGGTTTGCAGATAACTGATAACTGCACAATATTATTTCTTCAGGTCCATTGTTCTAAGCAACAGCAGTACTCCTAAAAGTTGCTAGGAAACTGCAACTGAGAGACAGACAAACACAACACCCCCTTCATGCTATGCTGCAGGAACAGTCGTCGTATGAGTGCTATGACCCCTGATTGGATGGAGCCCATCATTACTCCCTCCATCCATCTCCACCATAGTGGCACCATTTTAAATTATCTTGGCTTTTCCTCCCCATAATCATTTTTGTGTGTTTATTTTTCCATTCCCCCCACCCAGAGGCTGTACATTCATGTTTGTACAAAGCCAATGACATTATTTCCATGTGAAAGCACTGTTGGTAAAGAACCCCAAAAGGCTGCTTTAAACAGATGTTTGGTTGCTATGCTATCACTGGAGTTCAGCTTGCTCTAGAACCAGGGACCTAGGAATACTGAGACCCTTAAGTCTGATCTTAAGCCTGATTCTCGGTGCCAGATTTATGTAGAGGCTAAGTAGGCTGACGCCTAGGGCCTCTAAATCTAGGGGGCCTCACCAACCTGCCCTCTCCCCAGCACGCAACCTCCCCTCTCCCAAAATTGCAAACCCAAGACTTCATGTGAGGGCAGGGCAGCTCAGGCCCAGCAACTATGAGACTCAGGGCTAGCCAGTGGGGCCCAATTTGAAGAAGTGGGGCCCAACTTTAGTGGGAGGTTTTGCAGTTTTTTTGCTTTCGCAGTTTATCAGAACTATCCAGCAATATCAAGTTATAGGAAAACTGGTGCTTTTAACAGTAACCCTTCTAGTTGGATAATTGATTTGGCAACTTCCATGCACATGGCGTCTGATGCTAATTCCCCACCAAAGAGTTAAATGATAACTCATCAGAGGCAGCTACAGTTGCAAATGGAAACTGAATATCTGTGAAAGAAAGAGGAGCAGCTTTGCTCAAGTGTGTTGCAGGTAGAAATACTGTTTGTAATGAAGTGAAAGCAGTAGTTGCTCAAATTTACAAATAATAAAGTTTTGAGAGTTTACATGCTAGATTAAAATCGATTAATTCATTGAGAAGGGGATTGTAAGAAAAACACTGGGGCCTAATTTGAATAATAGAGTGCATGATATCTGGTGGGCAATCTCCTCCTTTATTTCCACACTGTGGCTGCAGAACAAATCACCTGTCAGGAGAGCTATGAGATTCAGGTGAGGATCATATGCCTTGTCAATCCCAGCAGGTATATAACAGGAAGACCGGCCTCCGGCCTGCCCAGTCTTCCTGTTATATACCCTGACCAGGCCTTAATTTATGAATAACATTACAACTATTTTTTCCTAAGAAATAATGCTTATTCCACAAAATGTTTACAAAGTTCAGCTATTGCAAAAGTTTTTCAGTGTTAATTTTATGCATTTTTTAAAATTACAATGGTATTTAATAATAACATCTTATGTCCTTTAGAGGAGAAATTGTGAATTGCAGGATTTGAAATAGCCATCATCATCCTTGGCTTCACTCTTCCATTTTCTTCTAGCCATGAGGGTGGGGGATGGGGAGGGGCCTCACAAGTGGAGTAGCCTAGGGCTACTTCATTTAAATCTGGCCCTGCTGATTCTGGATTGCAGGGGGTTGGACTAGATCAACATTGGGTTCCATTCCATTCCAACTCTACAATTATGATTTGCTGCAGTCCAGAGGCTCATAGGTCTGAGTCCTAAAACACCTCAAATCCAGGTAGTTCAACTTAACTGGGTTTTTGAGCTGAATGTGAGAAACAGGGAAGACCCAGCTTGCTAAAAAAAAAAAAAAAAAAAGGAGCACGTAAACTTGCTACACAAACATTCATTTCTCTCCTCCAATATTGTCTTTTTAAATCAGCTTGGAATCTCAATAAATCCAAGATCAGGATAACAAAAACCGACCAGCTATTTCCAGGGAATGGCCTGGCTTTTTGACTAGGTATTAAAGAAGGGCAGAGGTTAAGTCCTTCCCCCTTCTCTCTTCCACTTCCACTTCCACTCTCCCTGTAGTAAGAGATCTGGTAGATAATGCTTGTGCTTGCACACCCACAGTATATATTAGTGAAAGTGGAGTGAATTGAAAACACAACTTCATTACAAAGTTTTAAATTAAAGCACTGTAAGAGGGATGGAGTACAAAAGAACAGACTGTCCTAGTTCCCCACGGTATCCCCATGTGCAATTTATAACTCCAAAGGAGAACTGGTATTGACTAAGACATCAAGTCATGATTTGCCTTTTGACTAAATGTAGTTTTGCTCAAGGCCACCATAAAAAATGCTCTTCATCAGTTAGGCACTGGGTTCATAAGCCATTGTCCATTTGAAGATTATCTCCTTGAGTAGTTATATCTTACTTTGCTGAGATTTGTATGTTGTATTATTTAATGTAGGGGCTTGCCCCCCAAAATTCAACCAGTTCATAGGACTAAGTTGTCATGTTGAAAATGTGGGCTGAGTACATCTGAGATGAAACAGACAAGTACTGAGGCTGCCATGTGATTCCTTTACCATGCATTTAGTTCACAACCCACATTACCTATGTCACTGGAGATCTGCCAAAATCAGACTGAATGGCGGTGCATTGATTGATTCAGAAACAGGGTGTGTTGTTAAATCATCACATGAACAAATCCGAATAGGAACATATTATCTACACTGGGACCATCTATAAATCACCATGCAATGAGTTACTGGTATCTTTCAAATTTCACCTTCTTCAAGCTCAGGGTTAAATGAAAGAAAAAGATGGGACCATGATTCACCACCAAACCATCCCTTCCTTGGTTACAGGGCAGAGGCAAATGTGTGGCTTCCAGTCCTGAAGTAGTAATTCAGATCTGACTTTCGTGTTCATGTGAATAAGCTTTCTGAATTCACACAAACACTTAACTCAGACCTGCATGAAGCCATTCAGCCTGCATTCACCAAGACACATGCCAGATGAGTTGAAGACTGTTGCTGATCTCTCTTGCCGTTCATTGCACATGCTCCATTTTCCCAACTGAAAACACACACACACACTTGATGGAGATAGATATCAGAGATGCAGTGCAGAAGAAACATGCAATAGATGGCTGGGTTATTCTGGTACATAGAAGGATCTCCTCAAACCCGAACTGGCGATTGCCACTGTCAACTTTGATAGCACTGAGCTGACCACTAATGCTGATATGGGGAGTTAAGGATTCAGTCACAAACACTTCAAAACCCCCAAATATTCAGTCTTGGTAGTGTTTTTCACTACCTGTTGGAGGGTAAGGTAAAGGAAATATGAAGTAAATCACAGAAAGCAAACAAAACTTCCATGATAAGCAGAGCAGAAGCAGAAACAGAAACAGACATGGCAACAAATCCTTCACGCAAAATGAATGTATATTAATATTCACCCCTCTACATCTTATTTCTGTCCACTAGTTCACATCCCCCAAACTATGCCTTGTTTTAAAGGAGGGGTGTTTGGCAGCTAATCTGTTATCTGCCACCCCAGTGAGGCTTTGTTGCAGTTTCCTAGGATCAGGTAATAAGCAAGCTGAAGCCCCGAAGACAACAAATTTAAAAACAAGAAAAGATTTACTTTGGACACCTAATTAGGAATCCTAATCAGAAGTCATCAAGGCCTCTAATTAGCAAGGTTTGTTCAAACTCATTGCTTTCTCCTTAACGGCCACAGGACATCCAAGTGGTTTTAAATTATGTATCACAGGCCCCTAATCAGTATATTGAGCGTCATAAATTGTTAAAAGGAGCTAATAGCTTGCGTTCCTTGATAGAAAGCGCTGATACTGGAGGCAGGGAACTCATCAAATGAGGGAGCCTCGTTAGGCAGGCAGGGTGGTGGGTGGCTGTGCTTCAGTGTCTCATTTTGTTTTAGTAATTAGCTTTTACTGGATTATCCGATCCAAATCTTTATTCAGTTTACTCTGTCAAATCTCGTTTGCATTTTAAATGGGAAACTGACAAGGGGAGCAATTTATCTCCTGACTAGGTTAAACATGTTCAACTTGGTATGGCGCATCTGATGAGAGAAGGAGCTGATGCAAGTATAGAATGCACATCCATCCACTTCATCATTGTATGTGTTGCACCCTGTGTTGCAAAATGCATATCCTTCCATACACAGCTCATAGAGTTAAATTTGAAGGCGAGAGCCATTACTAAACAAGCTACATAGAACTTAGGTGATTGGTGAATTAGGGACAGGGCCTTTTCTGTAGTGGCACTCCATTACTGGAATATCCTCTCAGATACATCCTCCCACCAAGTCCAGGTCCATATCTGAGCACACCCTCAGCAAAGTAATCTGGTAGACCTTACCTTGGTGAGCTTACTTTGGTGGGTCTGCATAACAGCAGACAGCAGTTCCTTCTGAATTAGTGACACTGCACCATGGGTATTGTGGGAAATTAAAATGGCAGCTCCCAGATCCAGCTGCTTCTTCTTTAAAAGGAGGCCCCTGAACAGCCACCAGTGGTGGGCTCTGGCAGCTGCTACCATTGGTAGCAGTTTTAATATGCTTTGGAAGACAACTTTAAAATGTTTGATTTAGCCAAAGCATCTGATGGATTGTGTGCTGTTCTTGTTTCTGTGGCTACTTCTGTTATTTGGAGATGGTTTTGTTGAGTTGTTATTTTTTAGATTTGCACTAGGATACTATTTAATTGCTATTTGAGGTCCACTGTCAATTTCAGGTGTCGTAGAAGCAAGTGGTGACAAAATTTATGTGAATCCACCCAACACATTCCAATAATTCAAATAATAATAATAATAATAATAATAATAATAATAATAATAATAAATAATATAATTTATTATTTATACCCCACCCATCTGGCTGGGTTTCCTCAGCCACTCTGGGTGGCCTCCAACAAAAGATTAAAAATACATCTTAAGAACATTTCCTAACACTTAATTGAATTTTGAATGAGGATTCACATTATCCATAAAGCTTATTTTAAGGTAACTAAGAGAGCATTCAAATGTGGGGTTATATTTTACTGACAAGTTACCCAATTGGCTGAAATTATTTTTCAGCATTAAAAAGGAAACATATTAATTTTTTCTTGCACATTACACATTTGTAATGTTTCTAACTCTCAGTGAAAAGGAAGATTTTCAGTAATTTTAACTAAAATTGTAGCATGGGTAATTTCCTATATGATGACAATGGTAAAAAAAAAAAATCCTAGGTACTTAATAGGAATGCACATTAAAAACCATGAAGGGATTAATTTTAATTTTAAGGAATGAGTTCTGGTTGATTCATACGTTAATTTACTTACGTGTTAGTTTCATTGCATTTGTTCAACTTGTTGAAATTGCCTGTACCAGGGAAGGGGGCAGACCCAAATGTTGTAACTTAGGCATCTTAGGCAGTTGTTTGTTTAAAGTGAAATATTCCAAGTTCATTTCTGTTTGTAAATGTAGAGTTCTGGACTTTTCATTCATTTATTAGAAAGCATTTTAAAATCACATTTCAATCGTATTCCCTGAATGGTTTACAACAAGTATAAAACTAAAATGTTCCTATGAAAACATAATTAACTAAAAAAATATATAGCCAAAATATCATCCAGCATGGGTGATATGGAATACTGCTGGTTCTATCTAACAACAGTTGAATAGACTAGGCTGGGTGTTCCTAAGCTAGAGGATCCTTATAGCATTTTTGATTTGGCATGAAATGATTTATTTTTCATAATCTATTGTCAACAGGAGGATGAAGACAGTTGGTTAGTGGCCCTGTCCATGGTGGCTGAAAGACCAGCCATTCCATTCCTCAGTCTCCTGGTAACAAACTACCTGTAGATCTCGTAACCAAGACAGATGTAAGTGGGACATCTGTATGCAAAACAAATGTTTCAGTGTAGACTGTTCTGTTCAAGGTTCTAGCCAGCCATTCCCTTTCCCAATATAATTCCATACCACCCTCACCCCCAACAGCCAATATTCTATGTCCATTTACCATGGCCAGTCCTCATTGAACTGAGTCATCATTCAAAGGGGGACCTCCTTAAATTTTTCTAAAGTTTCTTTTGTACTTCTGTGAACCAGGAAGTCCCATTGAGCCTGCTAATACTTCTCTCTTGTTCATGGTTGCTGTGTTTTTGGATGCATAAGGGTTGATACTTAGAGAATGACTTTGTTATTGTTAGTATATAGGATAGGATACTTCAGTGAGCTCTCGCAGTTAGCCAAAAGCAGATGCTGATGACAGCTTTATTTGCAAGTGTACATGATTCATTCCCTTCCCAAAGGTGGCTAGCAGCTTTAATGCTTGCATTTGAATGTACTGTATCTGGATTTGAATTTATTAAGCAGAAAATCAATATAAGGGTACTGGCTGGAAAATCAGCTGCTCTTTCCATTTAAATAAATAGTAGCTGAGCTTGAAATTTGCTTTGCTGGCCACCAAAGGGTTGAAATATATATATGCTAAATTACAACATAGACCAATAATTCTGATTGGCCTGAGTCTCCAGACACTACTTACTGAGTGGCTGTAGAAAATACAACACTGTGGTGTGAATTCTGTCTCCTAAACACTGTTTGATAGGGCTATCGATGCCAAAAACTTTTTGGGGGGTGGGGTGGGGGGAGACTTTGCAAGATTCTGCAAATGTCACACCCTTTCCTCCAACCTCCCCCACCTCCCCACACCCAAAGATGATCTTAGTCCACAACGTAAAGACAAAAGGGACACATCCCTCTGTTGCCGCTTGGGGAACAAAATCTATATCTTTCTATAAAATATGCTGGGAAAGTCAGTCTTTTTCATGCTAATGTCACACAATTACCTCTTAACTGCCAAAACAAATGGCAGAAATAGGGAAAGTGACACCAAATCAAAAATGTCACAGGTGATCGATTTGTGTCATCTACCGTCCTCGCTGCCGAGGCTACAGAGAAAGACACGGTGATAACCCAACACTAATATTACATTACAGCCTTCACAGCGCCGAGTGCCAAGTGATGAATATGTGTCACTTTCTGTGTCGCTCACTCTCAGGGCCTGGGCGGGCAAGCATGGAAAATGGAGTGTTTAGGATTAATGATATCGAAAATGATAGAGAGGAGATTGAAAATTCCTGCCTTCCTGAACCATGCAGATTGAAATGTACCTCAGAGCTATCCTGGGTTGTCCCCTCCTCCTTATCCTCCTCCTTCTCCTTTCCCAAACACTCACTTTTTTAATAGGAGAGAGAGAGAGAGCTGTGTTCCCTCTGTTTCCCTCTCTTTTCTGCAGCGTTTGGGTTGTAAAAACAGAAGAAGAAATCCTTCCTTTCTGTGTCAGTTACCAAAAACAGTGGGAGATTCCCTGCGCCGCTTTACAAAAACAAACATGTCCACGCAGATTAAAAATGAAAGCAACACAGAAGAACTGATAATCTGAGAATTAGTCTGATAATCACATTGGACCTAACTAATACATGCTACACAACTACTTTGAGGTATGTTTGTGTGTTACAATCAAGTGGTATATACATTTTATAAAGGAAATATTGGGTGGTATCTTTAGTCTGTTTGTAATCCTTTAAAGCAGAAGGTTGCAAGCATGGGAGCAGTGGAACCTATAGTAGAGTTGCTTTACGGTCCCTTCCATATGATGCTGGGGCTGATGGGAGCTGGAGTCCAGCACCATCTGGAAGGCCACAGGTTCTTCTTCCCTACCAGCGTGGTGTAGTGGTTAAGAGTGGTAGACTCGTAATCTGGTGAACTGGGTTCGCGTCTCCGCTCCTCCACATGCAGCTGCTGGGTGACCTTGGGCTAGTCACACTTCTTTGAAGTCTCTCAGCCCCACTCACCTCACAGAGTGTTTGTTGTGGGGGAGGAAGGGAAAGGAGAATGTTAGCCGCTTTGAGACTCCTTCGGGTAGTGATAAAGCGGGATACCAAATACAAACTCTTCTTCTTCTTCTCTTCCAAATAGTGTCAGTGTCAGAATTGCCCCTTATCAACCCCAGTCCCCCAAATCATGGCGCCTAGAAGGTAGTACAAGCAGGCTGCCAGGGAAAAGGCCAAATAGCTGAAGGCAGAATGCAAGTGTTACATCTGAGCTTGCAGAAGCTCCCAGTTGAGTATGGGTTAAACAGGGGGTAAAAGGCATGACTGTGGAGAAATGTAAGGAAAGAAGCCAGTTGATATGGTGTAAAGGAGGAGCAAAGGACGAGATGGTTGGACAGTGTTCTCGAAGATACTAACTTGAGTCTGACCAAACTGCGGGAGGCAGTGGAAGACAGGAGTGCCTGGCGTGCTCTGGTCCATGGGGTCACGAAGAGCTAGACACAACTAAACGACTAAACAACAACAACAACAACAACAACAACAACAACAACACAGTTGTCGTAGCGATTCATAGTTAGAAGTAGAAGTCAGCAAATGTGTCCTCTTTTTTGCTCTTCAAAATATGGCAACCCTACATAAGCCCATTTGTATGCTTAATTGCATTTGAATACATTCTTGTAAACTGCCCTGAGATATTTTGATGAAGGGCAGTATATAAGTCTAAATAATAATAATAATAATAATAATAATAATAATAATAATAATTTATTTATACCCCACCCATCTGGCAGGGTCGCAACAGAATTAAAAGCACAATAGAACATCAACATAACAACAACAGAGGCAGAAGCAACAACAACAACAGTGATGGTAATAATAATAGCTATACAATTTTATCACCTTTATATTTAATAAATGTTATCATTTATTATTGGACATGCAGTGGCAACATAAAATTGTGCCCAAAGGGCCTGTCAACATTATGTTGATATAATAATAGGTAGACAGCAAACGCATAAACTGAGAGCCAGCAGAGAACACAATTAATTGGGTAATAATTACATTTGCATCATGTGGGCGGAGGATGGGTGCCAGGATAATGGCTCTACTTGAATTATGACCCTCATAAAGTAACCCTAGTGAGACTTGGGAGCAAGAAGGTGAGAGCAGACTCATTAGCAGACAAACTGAGAAAGCAGAATGCATTGAATGCAACACATGAACCTGTTTGCTTCATGGAAATCATAGTAGCAAATCCTTCAGTGCCAATTCTGTCTGCAGACCAGTTAAGCTGAAAAACATGAAAGGATACCCAATTATGACCCTCTCCTCAACACTGTTGTCTGTGTGGCATTTTGTAGCCAAGTATTTTGTATTCCTGGGCTCAACGTACAGATCAGAGGTAACACACCAATTATAACCTTATTTCAAATGTGGCTTCTCCCTTTAAGATGTGGCCTTTCAAGTGTTGTTGGACCACAACTGCCATCATCATCACAACTGCCCACCATTGGCCCTGCTGGGCTGGGACTTATGGGAGATGGAGTCCAACAATATCTGGAGGGCGAAAGATTGCCCAGCCCTGCTTTAAAAATCCACAGAAATTGCAGAGGAGTGAGTTGTTTCTTTCCTATCCACTTCTTCCACATGGTTTTAAGGGGAAAGATGTATTTAAAACATGCGTGCTCTTTGTAATTATTTGTGGAGGGGGGTTTCTCTCTTCTCTGCACCAATTTTAGTCTGTAAATTAGTTCATTTACATGGTATGTATTTTTCTGGGAGGGGAGGGAACCCCACCATCAAAGATGTTTCATGACAACTGAAGCACAGAGTGACTTAGCCTGGATAATGTGCAAGTTAAATGCAGAGTAATAGGAGACACTTCTGTCAAAGCTATCAGTCTAAGAAGATGGTAATGATATGCAAATTAACAGCACCAGGAGCCAATTGGGTAAAGTTTCTCCTTGGGGCATATTAAGCACTATTTTGCTTAAGTGGAATGGTTGGATGCCCAATAAATACATGCAAAATCTGAGACTGCACTAAGATAAACAAAACACTTTGAAAAGGAGAAAGGATGCGTTCTGTGTCTATATATCATATGCAAGTGTATAATAATAAATCCAGCTTGCACTGTGGAAGTATAGAGACATGGTCCTTGCTATCAGACACAAGGCTGATTCTGGTGTGTGAAAGGGAACCCTCCACAGCTCAATGTCTTGTATAACTATCCTTTGTATGACTTGACATGCTCTGTACAGGAGTGTTGGCTGAGGTAATCAGCTATGTGTCATCCACTTACCACGGAAGCTGTATGAAGGGGATTGATGGGGACCTCTCTGACAGGAATCACCCACTCCCCATCAGAGGCTGTTTAAGTGAGAGCCAAACTAGGTGTGATATAATTCACATTTTCAACCCTTACACAGCAGGTTAAAAATAATAAAAAAAGCTGGTATGCAGGAGGCAAACCAGATCACAATTCTGGCATGAGGGATGGGGGACTTTAATCCTTTCACCCTTTGCCATGGTCCCAACTGGAATCGACCCACCAGCAATTTGCAATGGGAGGAAAGAACATGAAAAGTGCATCAATAGAAATATGGAACTAAAATTCAATATGGTTTAGGATGGGGTGTTATTTACTTTCAAGGAGCTACGATGTTTCAAACCTGGAAAGTCCAGACCCTCATCTACACCTGCCAATCCAGTTTTTGATAAATATTGAGCAGGTTCCTTGTGACATATTAATTATAACATTATGGATTTCAGGAGACTGTGAGTTAGCAAGGGAATGTTTCAACATTTGCTTCATTTTAGCTTAACACAATACATAAAGCAGCCATAAGGCTCCACGTTAAGGCATCATTTGGAATATTTCCCAAGTGTTTTTGAGATGGACTGAACATTCAGAGCAAAGCCTTATATATCAAATGTTGCATCTAAAATCAGAAGCAGTATTCCGTACACTCCAACATTTCTCCAATGAGAATAGGGACATCCCATTTCATAATGATAATTTTACTATTATACCCTGCACATCTTACTGGATTGCCCCAGCGACTCTGGGCAGCTTCCAACATATATAAATACATAACAAAACATTAAACATTAAAAAAAAACTTCCCTATACAGGATTGCCTTCAGATGGCTTGGGGAGTCAGATAACTCCATACCCTCCAACATTTTTCAAATGAAAATAGGGACATCCTAAGAAAAAGTGGGACACTCCAGGATGAAATTAGAAACTGAGACAGCTTCTGAAATCAGGGACATCCCTGGAAAATAGGGACACTTGGAGGGTCTGGTATTATTATTATTATTATTATTATTATTATTATTATTATTATGTTTCTGTATTTTTGTTATCATTAGCATTGCCTTGGACATTCAAAAGCATGTAACATCTCAAACTCAAATGCAGCATTCCAAAATAGAAATTCTGATTATACAGTCACAAGGTCAGATCATGTAATGTCACAGCACAACTAATGTGGAAATGAGTCAAAGGAATAGAGTGAATTAAAGAGAATTTGACAAGGCCAATGTGCCCCTAAAATGCTGCTGAAAATAATGAGCTAAGTATTCTAAGGAAATGTTAATGTCTTGTTATACCAGGAACAAGCACTGCCAAATCAAAAAGAAAAATGTACCGAACAATGTATCACCTATAATAAAGTGCAAGTGTCTCTGCGTCCAGTCCCTGTGTCCGTGGGATTGCGCTACTGCGCATGTGCCCCACGGACAGCCGTTGGGACTTGGAGCGCAGAGACTTCGGGCGGCCGGGCGAAACTGTTGAAGTGGCGGGTGTGCACGGGCACGTGGCGGGTGCACGCTCGCATAGACTTACTTCTAAGCAGCAGCGGCCGTTACAAGTGGCGGCGGGCGAGTGATGTCAAGCGAGAGCTGCTCGGTTGTTAAAAAAAACAACGAAATAAGCGAGAGCCGCTCAGTCAGCTCTGCGCATGTCCCCAACGTTGCTAGGGCAACAGCTTGACCACATATGTTCTAGCACCCGTTAATTTAACGGGGTTAATGTCTAGTTGTTTATGAAGTGCTCTGATGCCTTTCTAGAAATCGTTTCTAGTTTTTGGGTGAGTGTGTTTTTAAACTATATTTATGGCAGCATATAGATAATAATACATTATTTAAACCATGATTTTCTGCGATTACAGGAATAAGTTCCTGGTTTAGTCTTGCTTTTTTATAATAATCATTCCAACAGCCTATAAAGCATGTCCATTTGTCAGCAGTTAAAATCTGATTACTACCACTCTATGTATCACACCTGTTGATTTGTCTATTTCTGCAAGGTCTAAACATCGGGTGACTAATCTGTCACAGCCTGAGGACATTGTTCCATTGCGACCCCACATAGGTTACATATGCCAATAGTGGGTGTTACCAAATAGTGGGTGTGGCCTATTAGAAACTGGTTTTACTAGAGGGGCACTATATGAAAGAGATTCAGTGGTGACCATTCTCGCCTATGAAAAGAGACAGCTGGCTACTTCCACAACCACAACTACAACTCCTCACAGACAACTGAGACCTAATAGTATCCCTTAGATAACTGAATTTGACCCTGGGGCAGCTAGTTGCTGGCACCACCCCAACCATTGACCATGCTGGTGGAAGTTGGAGATCAACATCTGGAAGGTTACTGTGGGATGTGAAACACGGGAGCAGTCAAATACAACATTGCTAGAGTGGACATAGAAGGGGAACTCTAGGCCAGCCAGTCAGAACTGGGCTATGTTTTCTCTGTGTAACTGGAGATGGGTGTGGCCTCACCTGGGCAGGTAAACAAAACCACAGGCTGGCCACCATCTTTCTCTCTTTTGGATGACGCTCTCAAAGAAGCGACATCACTAGGATGCTCTCAGAGAGGACAAAGGAACTGTTTTTCCCTTATGGGACAGTCTCCTGAGTAGCTACATGTAACGTTTACTGAATTTAAGTCTGCCTTCTGGGATCCTTTTGTGAACAGAATGATCTATGTAAGTAAACTCTTTTTATGCTTTTATAGAAGACTGTGTTGTGTCTTATTTTAAGAGGGATCAAAGGGGAAAATACCAGGACAGAATTATTGTAGAGACTCTAGCGAGTCTGAGCAAGCTATCTGATGTGTGTGTTTAAAAGGGGAATGTTAACTCTGCTGATATTGTTGAACTTGTAAACACAAGTTGGAATAGGATATCTTAAACAGAGGGAAGGTATTAAATTTACTGCTTGTAATGTGTTAAAAGAAAATATGATGAAAATGCTTTACAGATGGTATTTAACACCAGTTAAATTAGCTAAGATGTATCATGGATTGAGCAATGAATGTTGGAAATGTAAGAGAGTAGAAGGTACCTTCTATCATATGTGGTGGACGTGCCCAAAGGTTAAGGACTTCTGGGAGAAAATATATAATGAGCTCAAAAGAGTGTTTAAATACACTTTTTCTAAGAAACCAGAGGCCTTCCTATTGGGCATAGTCAACCATGAGATACTTAGGAAAGATAGAGTGTTTTTTATGTATGCCACAACTGCTGCTAGAATTTTGATTGCTAAATACTGGAAATGTGAGGAGCTCCCAACAGTGGAAGAATGGCAGATGAAACTAATTGACTATATGGAACTCGCAGAACTGACCGCGAAGCTCCGAGACCAGAGGGAGGAGGCGGTGCAAGAAGATTGGAAGAAATTTAAAGACTATTTGAAGCAAAGTGAAAAATTGGACATTTGAAGTGAAATCAGTGAATATAATAGGTGATAGCTATACAATGTTAGGTTGAAGTAGTATATAAGAAGTAAAGATTGAAGGAAAGTTTAGAAGTTAGCATAAGATATAATATAAGATGTTAAGATTAAGGTGATAAGATCAAGAAATAGTGATAGAGACAAGATGAGATAAGGTTAAGATTAAGAATCATGGTGAATGTTTACTAAAATAGTCAAGAAGTTACTAAAGTAAATTAGAACTGAACGCTGAAGAGAGAATGGAGGAAGTCCCCCAAATAAGATTAGAAATGAAGTTATAGTAAGTAGATTGATGTGTTTTTGTGTTTTATTTGATTGTTTTTGTGTAATTTGTGATGTGTTTGTTGTTTGTTTTATGTAAAATGTATAATGTTGTTTGTATGGAAAATGGAATAAAATTCTTATATATATATAAAAAAGGATATCCCTAAACATTCCCACAGTTACATGTTATCCACTTGTGTCCTAGCTTAAGGAAACATCACTAAATTAACAACCTCTAAATAAACATGCTCCTGTTCAAACAACCTATGCCTGTGTCTCTCTTTATTAGCATCACTGATAGATAAACCCTTTCCCAAATGAATGCAGCTGTTTTGATCCCTGACTTTCTGTTTGCAAGTACAGTGGTACTTTGGCCCCCAAACAAATTGGCTCCCAAACGCCACAAACTCGGAAGTGAGTGCTCCAGTTTGCAAACATTTTTTGGAAGCTGAACATCTGATGTGGCTTCCGCAGCTTCTGATTGAGTGCAGAAAGCTCCTAAGGTCAATCGGAAGCTGTGCCTTGGTTTTCAAATGGTTCTGGGAGTCGAATGGACTCCCGGAATGGATTAAATTTGAGAACCAAGGTACCACTGTATATTGCCTTTGGATATGTTGGAAAGTACTGTACCTTCCCACTGTCTAGCACTTCCTCTTTTCCATGAACGTATTTTGACCTACTTCAGTTCAGGTAGAGTGTGAGTGTCCCTCCATTTGGCCGAATCAGTCCTGATTCAGAACATGCAGGCAGGCAAGAGATATGTCAGTGAATTATTTGCTAGCCAAGCCCAGCATTCTGAGGCTAGGCGGGGGGGGGGGGGGATTAGCCAGCCCACTGGATGGTGTAGATGGATCACATGATGGCATTGGGCACAATCAGGATGTGGTCGTTGTGACAGCCTAGAACACTTGGGCCCAGTTGTCCTCTTCTGTGCCGTACACACCTTCCACTGAAGCTGCTGTGAGTGGCTGGGCTAAGGATGCAGCCATGGCTTTGCCATTCAACAAAGCTCCATAAGTTTGGATTGTGCCCGAGTGTAGTTTGCAACATAGCTGGCAAGGAGGGTGTGGGGAGGGGAGGGACACTAAGCCCAATCGGGGCAGAGGAAAGGGGGTGTGGTGGGGAGAGTTAATCAGCAGGGAGAAAGGCAGGCACCTCTTCCATCTGGACTCTACCCTGATAAAATTTCATATCAAATATTTGTTCACCTATGTTACATACTTATGCGATGAATGGTGTATAGCGACCATCATTAATTCCAGTATCTTCAGAGTAATTACTAACCACAGATGAAATGTATTTTGGGAAAGTTCACACCACCAAGAAAAGACACTTGTATGAAATTGTATAGACAGGATCCAAGAGATGTGATGCCGTATACAGTATATGAAGTCAGTGCTGTGTTAATCACAGCCTTCTTTCTACCTAGGACTAGGTTATTATCCTGTATTAGAGAACAGGCTAACTCCATCTGCTTCGCAACATGCTCAAAGCCATACGGCTATATTGGTTTTCACTCCCCTGCTGTGCTGCCATGAACATACTTTTATGAAAGGACGTGGTGCGCCTGGCAGAAATGTCAGCAGCCCAATGAAGAAATCAAGGAGGATCTCCCTTTGTCCGTAGTCTGAACTATTTCCAGGTGGGGAAAGCTGTGGGTGCAAACTGAAGACTCATTCTTCAATGTCTCAAATACATCAGGGGTAGGGGGCCCTGTTTGATGGCCCACTAGATACTTTGGACTCCAGCTCCCATTAGCCCCAGATTACATGGCCTGTAGTCAAGGATGACGGGGGTTGTAGTCCAACAAAGTCTGGAGGACCACCTAGGTGTTTTCAGAGTTATCTTTGGCACTGTTTGGTTTTAAAGGGTTTCATTATCACTTGCATTCTTCCATGATACATGCATCTCCAGAAGCTGCTGAAATTAAATTGACATTGCATCATCATGACTGATGCATTGGCAGTTTCTAATAGCAAGGGCAGGGATAGGAATTTTCTGGTTAGAGAGGGAAATTGTTTGCTGGCTCTGCCCCATCACCCAGAAAGAGGAAGTTGCTTTACTCAGTGCTGGGCCCTTAAAAAATACACATCATGCCCACAGATGTTGTGCTTTCCTTGCTGGCAAAATTCAGAAAGAAGCTGAGGCAAGTTGCAAACAGCCTGTAAGCAAAGGCCCCACCCAAAAAAGCTCCCTTCCTGATGGAGTCTAGGCATCCTCTTTTTATTTAATGCACTTTGTCAGCAAGCTTGAAAAATGGATTCTGATTCACTTCTATTTATTTCAGACAATGTTTCTTGGCACCCTGTAAATTCAGCCTATTCATTTCATTTCAGGCGATGCAATCCGGCACAGCCTTAATGTTGCCACTCTGTCTTTGTATGCTCGCAAATCTGACAGCCCTGTGCCCACTGACCCTCCTTCACCCCACCTCCCCAAAATCCCCTCTTTGTCATTTAAAGAAAAGAAAAAAAGACACCCTCTGAAATATGTTTTAAAAGCCCTTAGTGGAGACATCGGAGAATAAAGCCAAGCTAGTGTCTCCTTTGCATGTGTTCACTAATGTAGCCAATGAAGAAACAGATGTGATAGACTTTCTATTTTTTATTTTTTTTAAAAAAAAAGGAAGGAAGATGAAATTATTCTTTTGGCAAAATCTAAATGGGATTCTATCCAGGTATCATTTGCAAAACATTGGAGGAAATTACATTTCTATTTGGGAATAAATGAAGACCCAGGTGATAATGGAAGGGAGTCCAACTGAAATTGAAATTTATGACTTTGCAAATGACTAGCAGACATACACACACCCCTATCAGAGCTTCCTTGTGCTGTCTATCTCCCTGCTTTGAACAGATGAGAGGAGTGTTGTGTTGAAGGAAAATAGAACTAAGCTTTTTTCCCCTCCTGGTCTCAAGCCATCAAGGGGAGGGAGGGAAAAGAGGAGAAGGAGACAGTAGGACTCGAATGAAAGAGATGACATTAGTGCCTGTTATAACATTGTCACCGGCAATGTAAATTGACGTGCTACATAGTCAACAGGACACACTTGGCTGCCCACAAGTGGGAAGTACTTAAATCTTGGCACTGATAAATGAAATATTTTTAAGGGAGCTAATCAGTGAAAATGGGGTTTCATCAGGCGCTGACATGTCTTGCTTGCTTCAGTGAACCCAAGAGAGAAAAATGATTGCATAGCATGGACCAGAAACACACACACAGTCTTGCGTGTGCACAGGGAGATGGAGCCAAGGGTGGTAGCAAGGAAGGCTATGCTAAGGATGCTAACTGTATACTGATCTGGGCCCCTGCCGCTGCTGGGTTCCCTCGTGCTTCAGGCCCGCACACACTGCCAGCCTCCACTCTCCCTCCTGCTCTCTCTCTCTCTCTCTCTCTCTCTCTCTCTCTCTCTCTCTCTCTCTCTCCTCTCTCTTGCACTTTTGATAAATGTGTTTGCATGGAATGGAGTTGGTGCAAATCCCCAATCTACAGCCTGCTGGGCTCAGTTGGCTCAGCAGCAGGCTAGCCAGTATTTCTGGATAAACACTAATAAATCTTTCTTTTCTTAGTGGCAATCAGTCATTTCCCCTGACTTTCCTTCTCCTCTCCAGTGTTCACAGTGGTAGAAAATGGGAATCAAGTTAGGAGGTACTTGGATATTTGAGGGTTGGAGAGGATAGAGAAGGCGTGGGGGGACAGAGGGGGTTGAAAAGAGCATGGAATGGGGAAAAGGGGGTCTGGGGCATAGCTGTCAACCCTCCCTTTTTGCCTTGCCTTCTGGGGAGGCTGTCAACCTTCCCCCTATTCCAGCCATGGCTGGAATAAGGGAATTTCCCGCAAAAAAAGGGGAAGGTTGACAACTATGGTCTGGGGTTGGGCAGTTGAGAAGCAGCAATGTGTGAATTAGAGGGGAGGCAAGGAAATGTGGTGTGGAGGACTGAGAGTCCCATCTGCACCTATTATGGCCATACTTGGGTTTCTTGAAACTTGGGTCTCCAGCTGGTTTTGGACTACAATTCCCATCATCCCTGATCACTGGTCCTGCTAGCTAGGGATGATGGGGATTGTAATCCAAAAACAGCAGTTACAGAAGCAAAATGAAGGCAGGCTTATAACTACTATCTAAGTTACAAAAGTACAAAATTTAAATGCAAAAATTGTGTCTGAGCTGCACTGCTCAAATATGCACGTGGTCAGCTTGGAAGCATGAAGAAAGAGGAGGCTGCCCAGGCAGGAAGTATGTAGTGTTACAGCTTCCTTCCAAGGCTGAAGCATTTTTTGATTGTTGGAAAGGCTTCAAACCAACTTCTGCACCTAAATGGTGTCCAGCAAGCTTCCTTCTGCGTTGGTACCTGCTGTACGTTCTCAACTTGCTTGCTTCACCTGTGCTATTCAGCAGAGTTATCTCCTCTCACGCAGCGGTGTGTGTGCAAACCAGCATACCAGCAATTACAGACAACAGAATCCGGCTTCTTTCTAATCTAGAAGCTTTTATTTACAAGGCATAAATCTACATTCCTGGAGACACGCTCGACATTTTGCGTCTTCTCCCTTCTCCGTTCTCCGTACACAGAAAAAACAAGTATCACATTACACAGTACACAGTACACAGCGTCTTCCGGTGACGCTTTTCCTCCTGTGGGTGGGACAACCTTGTTGAGCTTGTTAACTCTAAAAGCTCCAAACCTCTACAGGAAGTGATCTCACAGAGTTCTCTCTAGCTTTTTTTTTTTACAGGAAAGTTCTATGCGCCTATGCCTATCTGGCAAAACATGAATTATTGTTTTGACTGCAATAATGTCCCCACACTTAAAACATTTACCTGCATCTGCAAATATGCTGATGAAGTATCAGATTAGCCATAGTGGAGGAAATCCATTGGGTACAGCATCCCTGATAGGTGGCCACCTAGACTCTGCTTGAAATTTTCTAAGAAAGGAGAGTCTACCACCTTCCAGAGCTCTATGATTGACTGATGAGCAATTCGCATCATCTGGAATTTATTCCTAATATTTAGTCAAAATTCCATTTCTTGTAATATGTACCTTTTTGTTTGGGTCCTACTCTGTGAGGCAACAGAAAATTTGCTCCATCATCTATGTGACAGAACTTCCAATATCTGATAACAGTGTCATATTTCCTCTTAATTATCTCTTCTCCAGGCTTGTTGTTGTTTAGTTATTTAGTCGTGTCTGACTCTTCATGACTGTCAGGGTTGAGCCAGATGAGGAGGAGTGGTGGCAAGCCCCCCCTGGTGAGGCTGCACCCACAGAAGAACCTGGGGAAATGGAAGAGTTCGTACCTAGAGAAGACTGGTGGCGGCACTCCTCGGAAGAGGAAGAGCCAGATGGAGAGGGGGAAAGACCAGAACAGGAGGAGGAGGAAGTCGAGCCAGAATCAGGCCCTTGTGAGGAGAGAAACAGGCAGGGCCCTTCCCCTCCTCCCTTCTCAGCTGTAGAGCATAGAGCTGAGAGATGCAGGGAACAATTAGAGGCAGCTGCAACTCTTAAGAGACGTGGTTACAGGCCAGCTACTTAAGAAAGGCTGGCTTCTCCCTTCGCTAGCACCTGAAACTGCTATGCTGAGTGCGTGGTTGCTCTTGCTCGTTCTGTTCCTGACTCCTGGCTTGTTCCTGACCCTTGGCTTGTTCCTGACTGACTTGGCTGGTTCCTGACTTGGACTGTTTCCAACTTTGGCTTCTCCTGCCCCCATACTGATACCTGACTTCAGCTGGCTTCTGACCTGGACTGTTCGACCTCGGCTTATCTGACTGACTGCTGCACTTCAGCACGCCAACTTGTTGGCGCCCTAACAATGACCCCATGGACCAGAGCACCATGGACAGACTTCCACTGCTTCCAGGCTACCTATACCCAACTCATTGAATTTTTCCTCTTAAGACTTGGTCCCGCACGATCTTTGTTGCTCTCCTCTGGACATGTTCCAGTTTGCTAATATCCATCTTAAACAGTGGTGCCCATTCCAAGTGAAGTTTGACCAACATAGAATAGATTAGCACCATTACTTCTCAAGATCTAGGTACTCTATTTCTGTTGAAGTAGCCCAGAATTGCATTAGTCTTTTGAGCTACTGCATTGCACAGCTCACTCATGTTCACCTTGTGCTCTAGATCCTTTTCACACATACAGCTGTCAAACCTGAGTGGATGACACTACACAAACTTTTCCTACCTAAGTGCAGAACTTGGCATTTATCTCTGTTGAAATTCTTTTTTTTTTTAAAGAAGTTTTGGCCTAGTTTGCTATCCTGCCAGAGTGATCTTGAATCCTGTTTCTGTCTTTTTAAAGGCCATATCAGTTTGGTGTTTTCCTCAAATTTCATGTGCATTCTTTTTACCATCCATGCATTTGGGGAAAGGTCTGGAGGGAGAAGCCTGAGTCACACACACCTGCCACATAGTATACAAGTACTGGAGTTCTACCTCCAAGTGTCCATTGTGTAGGCTACACTGTAGACAACTTTAGACAACTGCCGCCAACCCCTGATTTGCACAGTGGTTGCGTTCCAGGTCATTTTGCACAACGGCGGAGCACATGTAAGCCCGCCCCACTCCGTTACGCCCTGTAATGCCTTGAATGCGCACAAAATGGCCATTGCCTATATGTTAATGCATAGACACCCAGAAGCATAGCAGGGGTGTGCCTTTTCACCAGCATTTATGTGGTGCTTTTATCACATGAGCAACACATGATGAGAACTTGAGGAACTCAATCACAGAGGAATCACAGACACACAGAGAGCAGGTTCCCCCAGTTTGTGGCTGGTGAAGGGGTGGGATAGTGAAGGCAAGGATGATCAAGATCATGATCTTATGCCCTGTGTGATGTCAATTGCATGATTTGGAACACCTGGATGGGACTTTTGAGAGACATGATGCAAGCCATACAGAACCAGTGAGGAGTTTAATGCGCAGAGCACCCTGGTCATACAGAAAGGCCCTAAGAGGCTACATGACTGGCAAAAGGGATGACCCAGAAACAGATGCCTCCTCGATTCCCATCTAGCATGTTCTCAGACAATATGCTGCTTTCAAGCTTTGAGGAACAACAACAATGTGAATTCATTTGAGGGTAGCAAGAGGAGGAAATGTGAGATTTAGGCCAGTACAATTAATATTGCCGTGTCAAGAAGGACAAGCCTGTAATGCAAGGGTACAATGGGCTGGCTAGCAAGGTGAATTGCATACACCTCTTCAGACAGGAATTGTAAAGCACACACACACAATATTAAAAAAACCAATGTTTCTGTTGTCAGTACAGCCAAGCGAGGTCTCTATTGCATGCATTATTCAGCCCTAAGAAGGCCAAGCACATGTGTGATTCGTCATTCAGGGCTTGGCTTTTGTTTGTTTCCCGGATGCTTGCGTCAGTGGCAATTCAATAGAGATCAAGGTCCTAAAGGCTGGTGCAGTACCTAAGACAGGAACAGCACGTAAATATACTGTTTGTGCCAAGGAATCTGCACCTTTCACGCTCTTCATTCTTTGTGGCTGGGGTTCTCAGCTAGACCACCACAGAAATAAAGGCTGCTGATGTAACAGGAGGCACCAGTGGGCGTGGAGGAAGATTGGAGCAAAACTGTTTCCCTTCTTCCCTTAGCACGTCAGAGCCGAATTCCCACAACTCTGGGCAGGAGGGCTGGATCAGGACTAAGGTTGGCACTGTGGTGGCTTGAACCAGGTCTCTCTCTCTCTTACATTCCTGCATTCCTGCGTCAATTGTGGGGCTGGGTGGTTGCTATTGTTTTCAGGAAAGAAAAAACACTAAAGACATCCTAATCATGCATCTCCAATGTCCTATGTAGTTTGGCCCTCAGTGATTGATATGACAGATACTGATTCCGATCTCAGGTCAGCCACATAAGCAGCCTCATTTTCCTCCTCTGTGAAATGGGAATAACAGTGGCCTGTCTCACAAGATTGTTGAAAATATGAACAAAATAGTGACATATTACAAATGGTCTCAATTTCCAGAGCATAGAAGACTATAAACCAAAGCCAGATATAGAGTGTTTTCTATATAAACATGGGCATGCATGCACAGACACACACAATATGACAGAGAATTTGTAAGTTCTGCTCCCATAACAACATTTTTGCAGGGCATAATGGGCCTTGAATTATGCTAGAAATCGTAGTTATCCTGCAGCTTGAAAATACCTAAATGTATAATGTAAGCCTTCACCAAACCATCATAGAAAGCCAATAATTAAAGACTTATAAGGTGTAAAAGCCAGAAAGAGTGAATTATTGGAATAAGGAAGGGAATGTGGTGTGTGTGTGAGAGAGAGAGAGAGAGAGAGAAATCACCCTGTACTTACATCACAGCATCATAAAAAAGGTTCGAACTGTAATTCCCAGGGTGACCATGAAATGAAAATGTCCTTCGATTACTGAGCATTTTAAGACATGATTATTTCATGTGCATGATATTAAGAAAATGACAGTTGAAAATTCATCACGAAAGAAATTAATACTTAAACATTTTAACAAAGACTCCCTTGTGGTTTTCCACCTCCCATTTTGACTCTATAATGAGTTATTCTCCCCACTCCCCCTAAAAACCCCCCACCAGGAACAAAGATGATAAAAGGCATGATGAAAAATGCATCTAGAAAACAAATTCATAACTACAATTGCTCTTTTTTTCTTAAAGAAAAAGGTTGCAGCTTAGCTGAAAATATGTAAAACAGAAAAACGATTTAACATTCTTGCTGGTGGGTAAGTGGATGGGGTCCCCCCCCCCATGAAGTCAAGCCAGCTAGGGTTTGAATAATGACAACAAAATATTGTAGGAAGCCAACAATTTAGACCATGTTCCTCTCCGCCCCTCCACACACACACACCACCTTCCTTTTCTCGCTTTCAGACGCAACGTACCCTTAACTCACTGCATAACAGCAGGAATAAATCAAAGCAGTGCTGCAGGTTTATAGCAGCTAAAAACATAGATAAATGCTGGGTGTGATTTATTTTATTTTATTTAAATGGAATTTAGCCCCGTTGAGAGTTCTGGTAATGTTATGTGCTTAGAATCCTTCTTGTTGCCACTGGAGGATCCAATATCCCTTCTCTTCCCTACCTGTCAGAATCTGGGGGAGGACCATGGCTCAGTGGTTCTCCGTTGGCTGTTACAGGTTCAGTCCCCAGCATCTCTCAGTACAGCTGTGAAAGACCCATCAACATCTGGTAGAACCACTGTCAATGTGGACAATACTGAGCTGGATGGCTCAGTGGGTCTGGCTCAGGGCCCTTCGAGATGACCTGTTTACTAAGCATTTATTCTCATTCGTTTGTGGGGAAGTTAGACGATATTGTATCAAAGCAAGTTTTATCCGGTGCTTTCCCATGCATTTCCTTATTGAAAAAGAAGCCGAGTCTTTTAGGAATGATCGCTCCCCACATCAAATGGAAGGTGACGTTTGCGTGGTCGCATGCAGCCCCTTGAGCTCCTAGGCGACACCTGGTAGTTCGGACTGGCTGCGCCTTCCCCCAGGAGGGATACCTGGGGTCTCCGCCTACCCCAGCTAAATGCCCAATCCTGCCTGGGGGAGGGGTTGCCAGGGGATTGGCCAGGTAAGGGGAGGGACTACCTAGCCCACACAATAGAAGGTGTAGCTTACCAGGAAGCAGCAGTCGGGCTCCCGAGCTTCTCCCACCTTCCACTCCCCCAATTAACACTTATTTTGCAGGTTAACCTCTTCTCCACAGGTACACAGGTGCTGCTATGTCAAGGCCACTGTTAAAGGGCCAGAAAAGAATTTCCCTGCATTGGCAGGTTTCGCCTTTCCCATAGCAATTTGTCACAACTTTGGCAGTTTCAGGCCTTGGGCGGAATCCTTTAGTCATCTTCCTAAATGGGGGGGCTTGGGGCGGTGACTCCATGCCCCCAGTGCGGCGGCGATACCAGGGTTCCCCATTAAAGGGGTATTGGGGGAGGCATTTACCATACACCGAGAGGTTGTCATTGCTCCTCCCCCATCAGTGGCGGCAAACAGGGTGCGGGCTATCTGCTTGGACATATGTTCTCCAGAGCTAGCCCAATCCCTGCACATTCTGGATAACCCTGAAGTTTCCCAGATCCCCGGCTGGGGGCTGGGAAGGATAAACGCCCAATGCCTGAGCCAAGGTCTCCCTACATCTGAATCTTAATAAAGTTGTGGCCAATTTTAATCCCATAGCACGTTGTCTTGTGTCATTATTCCACTTGGGGGTCACCTGGGGGTTGGGGGACTCCGCCTGTCCACTCAAAGCAAATTTGTTGCGCAAGAGCTCTTGATCAACATCAATTACGCAACCAGAATTTGTCAGTATGCGACAGAATCCCACCTGAAAATAAATAGTTTCATATTTATAATCCTGTGTGTGTTGCCCTGGGCAACAAAAGTTCAAACAAATGTTATATGGTCATATAATATATGATCAAACTGAGGCCACAGTCAGTGGAGGCAAAGCATTTTTTAAAAAACAACCAAAAAAAACCCTACCCCAGCCAGGGTCCCAAGTTGGTTTAGATCCTAACAGCTGCTAATGACTAGGTAGTAGTTTTCTTCAACAAGATGCTTTATGGATGTTTTGTACAGGAGCACCCATCAGCTCCAGTCAGGAATGATGGGAACTGTAGTCTAAAACCTCTGGAGGGTACCAGCTTGGGTAAGGTTGCTTCATAAAAACTGCTGGTTGTGTGAATGGTGTCACATCTAGTTTGGCCTTAAGAAGCTATCTTTCCCTGTTCATCTCCTTGTGATCTCCTGAGAACAGCTTTTGGATTATTCCGTCAGCGCTCAAAACTTAGTGGACAACAAGGCCATACAGAGAAGCACACTCTGTACCTGCTGTAATGGAAATGTGGAAGGCCTTTGTATTTTGAGGAGTAAGTGGTGTACAGCATTGGCTCGTCTCTTGCCAAGACCTTCTTTCTGGGGTCTTGCACCCTTTATTTAGCTAACTGCATTTCTTATCTTTGTTCAGACACTTGTTGATAAGGTAGCTAACTTCTTATTGCTGATTCATGGGTGGTTCTTCAGGTTCGGGGGGAGGGGGGCCTTCCAGGTTAGCCACCTGTTAGCCACTACAACTGTAGTGCCAGCCTGCCCAGAGTCAACTGGTAGAGTATTACTGAAGCTTTTCAGAAGTTCCATGCCTCTAGTTCGTAACTTCTTCTTTGGAGCTTCTACCTCTGTTGTTGTTTCCTGTTTAATGTGGTGGCAGCCAGTGGCTGCACGTCCCGTTTTGCTACTTGAGGTGGCAGCCTCACCCCGTGTCATGGCTGGGCCAACTCTGGCAGCAGCATTACTGATCAGCTGCCTGTTAATTGCCTGTTAATAGCTCCTTAAATAATTGATTTCCTTTCCCAGATGTGAGGAGGTTTCATCTCATTTTCTATCTTTTCGTTAATGCTATCTTGAATTTTAAGATGAAAAGAAAATAATAGAGCAAAACAGTTCCCCACTGACAAATAAAAGGCTATCTGTCCACAATACTACCTCCAGGTTAGAAAAGGAAAGCAGGAACGAAATCTGCAAGGAAGTTACTAATTAAAGTTACAGGGGATCTTTGCTTAACAGGACTTGATCTTGGTCGTGGGAATGAGCATTACTGATGGCAAAGAAGCAATGCCTCAGCCGTACTACAACAGCACTGTTGTGGACGCACCTGGGTGCAGTGCCAGCTCCAGGCTGCATTAGTTTTGCCACCCCAGAGAAGTGGGGAGAGTTTGGATTCCTTCCTTCGCTGATGCTGGCCATGCAGCCAGGCAATCCCACTGGCAATTCCATGGTATTCCAAGCTATATACAGTTCCCCTCAAAGAGCATCCTCAAGTCTCAACGTGCCAACCTGATCAGGTAAATAAGACCAGAATTTCTGACTGGCTTTCCCACCACATGCTGGTATGTGTGAGACCATTTTGGAAGAGACTGATTATACAGTACTCTCTGTCAATTCCTAAGCAGAGGGGGAATGGAGCACAAGTCATTATGAAGGCCTGTCTGCACAGCCCACCAATGGGATACGTATAGCCCTCTCCAACCGATGGAAATAGCAAGCCTGATGCTGCTTTCATGCCTTCTGACTGTACCTTGCCAGAGGGGTTTCTGCAGGTATAAAAATATTGGTTATACCTTACAGGAGCTCATGCTATTAGTACGGTTGTAGATGTAATATGATTTACTGGTGTTTTTTTATTTCCCACTGGCCTGGTATCAATATATTTATACCACAAGAGTGGCCAATAAATTTCTCTTATGAATCCTGTTATACACCATTGACTATTTATCATTTTTATTAGGAGGTCACAACTTAAAGGTGTAACATGATTTTATACCTAATTTGCGACCCTTTCCAAAATAATACATGGTCACTTCTGAACTATTCACCTCCTCCTATGGCATTTGTCATTCTTCAGTCTCTCTCTCTCTCCCCACCCCTCAACCAGATGGCCCTGGCTTCAGGTTCTTAGGAACCCTCTTTCTCCTGCCATCTCTAGTACAAAGAATAAAGAAACTAGAACTAACGAGTCCCAGTTGCTTGTATTTATATAATTCTGCAATGGCAACCAGGAAATGGTCAACTTTTGGACCTCTAGTTCACTATATCAGTGACCCAGAGGAGCAATTTTATGGCTTTTTCTCAGCATCGCTTCACATTTTCGGCTTCTTGCTCAGGTTCAGTGCTAAAAATGGCAGTCAAAAGAAGAGTTGACATTGCAATGAATTAAGTATAGTCTTTCTTTTTCCTGAGTTCTTACTGTGACATCTATAACCCATAAAAGATGGGCACAGGGAGAGTGATTTGTATGCACGCACCATCAGTCTTCATTGAGGTGCCCCTGAATAGATCACATTTTTTACTACTGCCCCTATACTTGGACATTGAAAAACACTATCTACACACATGGATTCTGATCACAACACAGTGCCTTTTATTTAAAAAATAACAATACCATGCAATCAATTAGGTTCCTTGAATAATATGAGGTTGCCAGGGCAGACTCATATTCTAACAGTCCTAAATGAGTGAGTGAAAGTGTGGCCACAGGCAACCTAGCCACCATAAATGCCATGAGACCAGGCAACATATCAGGTCTCCACCCTCAGGGAGACTGATCACACATGCTTTTCATGCAAAAGCCCCAATATTCAATGTTAAACATCAGGGTAGCCAACGTGGTGCCCTCCGGTTGCTGTGGACTCCAACTTCCAGCCAGCGTGGCCAATCTCCTGGGCTGATGCAAGTTGGAGTCCAGCAACCTTTGGAGGGCACCATTTTGGCTACCCCTTCCCTAGTGTCACCAGTTGAAAAGCCACCAGGTAGCAGGTGGTGTGAAAAGATCTCTGCTTGAGACCTTGGAGAGTCAGGGCCAGAATGAAGAGTGATCTTGATCAAACGCCTGATTTGTGAACAATGTGCGGCAATGGGTAGGGATTTTTATGTGAAGACATTCTCACCTGACCATACAACCTATGATCTGTTGTGCTACAGATACCGCTCGTTGGATTTGTTACAAATACCAAACCCAGCCATGGCAATGAAGCGTGTCTGGAAACTCAAGGCAATTTTGTATAGTAATATAAACTGCAAAAGTTGCTCCAAATAGCCTGTGGCAAAATGTGGAGGGAAATTTTGTGCTATCATTTCTATTAAATACAAAACGCAAAAATGCAAAATGCAAAAAATATATATGTTATTTTCAAGATTTGCCATGTAATGAAGAAATCCTTGAATAATCATAGAAAGGGGCTGTGGTGCCCTCCAAATATTGTTGGACCACAAATCCATCATCCCTGCCATTGAACATGTTAGCTGGGACTGATGGGAGTTGTAGTCAACAGTGTCCTGAAGTTACCACATTGACTACTTCTCCCTTAGGAGAACATCCACTTATATCACATCTTGTGAGTGTTTAGAGCCCTTCATAAAGGTAAAGGGACCCCTGACCATTAGGTCCAGTCACGGACGACTCTGGGGTTGTGGCGCTCATCTCGCTTTACTGGCCAAGGGAGCTTCCGGGTCATGTGGCCAGCATGACTAAGCCGCTTCTGGTGAACCAGAGCAGCACACAAAAACGCTGTTTACTTTCCCGCCAGATCAGTAGCTATTTATCTACTTGCACTTTGACGTGCTTTCGAACTGCTAGGTTGACAGGAGCAGGGACCAAGCAACAGGAGCTCACGCCATCGCGGGGATTCAAACCGCCGACGTTCTGATCAACAAGCCCTAGGCTCACTGGTTTAACCCGCAGCACCACCTGCGTCCCTCCAGAGCCCTTCATAGTTATTAGTTATCATCTCAACATATCTGTAGTATTTGTCAGGATTATCCCATCTTGCCAGTGGAGAATTGAAGCTTTGTCCAAAGCTGCCAAGTTTGAGCCAGGATCCCGATATTGGTATTGAAGGTGCCTTTGGTTAAGACTAAGGATGGAGGAGAAATTTGCCATTCAACCTGGATCTATCAAATTTGCAGTCTCCAAAACAATATGTGAACTTAAACATTAATATCCTTCAAAATTCACATTTATCAAAAATTTGTTATGCAGTTCTCTAACCAGCAATGTTTTTCTAAAGAATGTATTTGTTATGGGAAAGTGTGCATAAATCTGAATAGATTCCCAAACATTTAAAAGGCATTATATTAGGGAAAATTGACTGCAAAGATGTGTGCATCAGCCAAAACGGCATATGAAAATGTGTCTATTAAGAGAATTTTGCACTAAAATGCTGGTGGATTTTCATGAGGATTTTTTAAAAATTGCAAATTGCTGCAAACGGTGGAGAACTGAATTTCAGATTGGAAAAAGGAGACACAGAGAGATCCAAACTTGGCAGATTCTTCTATCCCTAGTCAAGACTGAGGGGAGAAGAGTTAACCCCTGCCTTCCTGTCAGGTACTCTGTGGCCTATAAACACCCAGAAGCCCTGAAAGCTGGAAGTAAGAGAAGGGAGAGGGGGTTCCAGGGACAGCAGAGCAAACATATTCTTGCCAAGTATGAAAATGAGGAAATTAATGACACCGGATTGTCCACCAAACTTCGGAAAAGAAAAATAATGCCAGAAAGTTCGTTCCCTGTTTCTTCAGGAGCTACAGACTTTTTAATGGGGTCCACAAGTTCTTAAAAGTAATAAGTGACTATGGCCTTGTTTAAAGCCAGAAACGAGTTGACCAATTGCTGCTATGTTTTACTTCAGGGTATCCATCTCAGGCAGAAAGAGAGAGGAAAAGACCAGCCTATAATGGTTTGCCTGGCTTGAAAACTCCATTTTGGACCGTGGAGAGTCATATTTCAGAGAGTATTGATCAGACTGCAGTTTGTGTTTCCTTGCGTCCATGATCCTGTTTGCAGCCCTGTAAAATAATAATAGTACTCGTGTCAGTGAGGTAATTACCATTGATCTAACACACTGTGACAAATTTTTCAGTCATGCCACTTGATTCATACTTAAAGTTATGGCACTGTTGACTGCTCCTTAAATAATTGAAGGGTGCCCTTTGTAAATCAGCGGGCTTTCCCCCCAAAAGCGGCAGTTTCTTCTTTGTCGAGAGCTCGTTACCTAGCTTCATCAGGGATTTGCAAATTAAACAGACAGGCTTTTAGCATCACATGTAGCTTACGGGAGGCGCTAATATCGTTTGAGCTGGCAAATCATTTATGACAGTTTGCAAAACTACAGGGGAGACTGGCTATCGCATTTCAGCCACCCTGACTGCTTGAAGAACAACCAAGAGGGAAACGCAGCAGAGATGGGGGAGAACTGTGAAAATTCTCAGGTTTTGCTTGAGGGAAGACTGAAATTCTCATAACCTCTTCTGTATCTGAACACAGGACAGACATATGCCGAATGAAAAACAGTGGTCACTTACAGTTTTCGTTCCCTTCACAATAATTGTAACAGAGAGCAGTGCAACCTGTTCACCCCAACAAGGACCTCTGAAAAAATTGGGCTCTTCTTTGCCTTGGAAATAGGGTGACCAGGTGAAAAACAGGACAGGGCTCCTGCACCTTTAATAGGATGCAGGCATTTCAGGAGATATCAGCTTGCACAACATTACTGAAATTGATAGACAGCTATTAAGGGTGCAGGAATCCTGCTCTGTCCTTCACCTGGCTCTGCTACCTAGAAAGCAGGGAGGCTGGAATCTATATTTCTCAGTGTTGCCAGGGTCAAGAGCAGAGGTCTCCAAACTAAGGCCCGTGGGCCAGATAAGGCCCTAGGGACTCATTTATCCAGCCTGTGGCGACCCCCACTGCCTGCTGCTGCCGCCCGCTCTTACCAGCACGGCGCAGCTGCCCCCTTCTGGGTTGGAGAGCACCAGAACTAGCTTGTGCACATGTGCAAGTGTTATTTCCGGTGCATATCCGGGTCAGAGGAGGCCCAGGCACATGTACACAAGCTATTTCCAGTGCTCCTCTGACCCGGAAGTGCACCAAAAATAGCGTGTGTGCATGTGTATGGGTGCGCGCTTCCCCACCCTCCAGCCCACCATGCAATCGGCGGTGGAGACACTGGCCTGAGGTGCGGTAAGTTTGCTGACCTCTGGTCAAGAGTAAGCAGATGCAGCACCCATGAGGAGGGGGTTCATGAAGTCTTTCACACGCATGCCTCCTAGAACAACTTTCTGGTCCAGGGATGAGCAATTTGCAGCTATTTGTTAGTAGCTGGACTCCATCTTTCATTGGCCCCAGACCTGCATGGTCGATGGACAGAGATTATGTGGGTTGGAGTCTAACAACATCTAGAAGGTCAGTTTTCCCATCCCTGAGCTAGTCCAAGATGTTCTGTTGGCTCACCCTGGATTACCCAGAGCTGGGTTTGACTTTGTAAATAGATCAATCGTTTACACTTGCTGGACAACAAATATAAAAGAAACAAATGAGATGAGTGCTATATGTACCCTCTGCAATTATTCTGCAACCACCCAGCCTAAGAGCTAACTCACTTTTAACCGCTCCTGGCCAGTGGTTCTGCTAGGGTCAAACTTCCAGATGGATGTCCCAGGACCTGCAGCACTGGAGCACCCCCCAAATGATGATGCACAACAGCAATGCACATGACAGCTTTCTTCTTTGTTTCTTTTTTAGCTTTTCACAGGGAGTGGAATGTTGTCAGAGAGTAGCTCCCATCCGTCATACCCCATCTTTAATTCCCAAGAATGCCTCCGGAAACTGAAAAGGGCAGGTAGGACTGTGGAGATGTTTTGGAGAACACAACCCCTAACTGACTGGTAAGAAGAAGGAATGCACCATAACTGTGCAGGAGGAGGAAACCAGGACACCGAGATACTGGGGTGGGCACTCACCAGCAAACTGCAACCAGTGCAGAGAAACAATGGGCTGTGCTGCAGTGCGTTGGATGAAGTCAACCCATCCTGTGCTTTGTTTTTCAGGATAGTAAGACATGCCAGCCCAGTTCCGAGCAACTGAACTTTGCAGCCAGAAAAGGAGGCAACCAGGACCCTGGGAATAGGGAGGAGATGTTACAAACACATATCACCGAATCATCAAATTGTACAGTTGGAAGTGAGCTTGAGGATCATGTAGCCCAACCCTCTGCAATGCAGGAATATGCAGTTTCCCATACAGGGACTGAACCTGCAACCTGGGCGTTATCAGCAGCATGCTCTAACCCCGACTCCCAAATGTTGTGCCCACTCACCACTGAGAGATTGAAAAGGATCAACAGGGCATTACAGTGGTTCCACTGCTCCATACAGGGCCACTACCAGAGAATAGCACTGGGGGTTTTTTTTGTTTAGACCCATGACGCTTATGCTTTGTGGTGCCACGGAACACAATCTTCTCCCCTGTGCTCAACGTCAATATGAAGTGCTCAAAGTGAAGTGCAAATTCAAACCCTGAATGCCCTTATCCACGCTGAGAAGTTTGCTGATAATTTGTAGGAATCCTGGTCTGCAGTTTGTCCAGCATAAAGTATAATCCAACCTCTGCAATCTTGGGTTGCGAGAAGCACTGTGGCACTCCCAGCGCCAATCCTTTTTATTTCGCTTGCAAACTCTTTGCTGAAAGTCAAAGTCTCTGCCAATCCACTGGATTTCACTGGTGCAACAGGCTATTTGAAAATAAGAATTCTGAAAGGGGTCACAACCTTTATTCATACAATACTCAAAACAATAGTTGTTGTTGTTGTTGTTTTAATCCAGTAATGCAAGAGGGTGTTTTTCAACAAGATGTTATAGCATAATAGTCTTTTTTGCAGAGCAAATTAAATTAACTGCCCTCCTCAGAAACCTGTAGAAGCTCTGCATTGTTTAAATGTGAAAAGCAAAGGCCTCAGTTCTAAGGCTCATTGAACGATGCATAAAGGGTTTGCAATTGTGGGCATTTTCGTACCTCCTTGAGGTGATCGCAGAACAAATACAAAAGCATCTTTAAAAGAGTTTACTAAATAAGTCTGGGATTGAACAGGCAGTGTATTCAGGGGTCAAATTTAATTCCTTCCCTGCTTTTGTATTCAGATTAAAGGCCAAGGTGGATTTGCGGAAGCCAGCCTCTCCTCTGTTAATGCTGCTTTTGCACTTAACCTGCAATTTACCTGTCAGGAGCCAACACTTTAAAGAAGAGCTAAGCTCTTACCACTTCCAAGCAATTTACCTTGCCCCTGAATGAATGTCCTTCAGCTCCATGATGATTACAAACGCTCTCTGCAATGGAGGCAACCCCTGGATCAGAACTCAATTTTGTGGAAACGAGAAGGACCAATTTCAGGCAAATCAGCCACCGCGAGACAAAATGGAAAATATAAAATAAAATCGGCCCAGATCAGCTCTGTGATGATGAAATGCAGCCTTCACTCAACACACCAACGTTTGAAAAGCCTTGTGAAATTCCAGGATCCCAAGTGCAAGCAAAGTGATTTATTAAGTGGCCTGTCTGTACCGAAATCAAACTTTTCCCTAGTGGGGGGCCAATGTTAAATTCTATCATTAAAACCTATTACTGGGCTATCAAAAACCCGCTGTAATTCTGTCTAATGACCTCATTTCCCTAAGTGTAACCCATGTCACGCAGTGGAAGTTTCGCTGATTTGGTTTGGGCCTCTCAGTAGGATGTAGTTCCTTCAATTTTTATTATTATTATTATGTTTTTGAAGAGAGCGAGAGAGGGAGAGAAGGGAAAAATCAATGTCTGTAGAGATGACAAGCCATGAGGCCAGTAGCTGGGGACTTCGAAAACAATCCAATATACCATTTCCTATCCAGTCTATTAGCTACCCTAGTCAGCCTAGCTTCTAAGTTTTGATTGAAGGCTGGGCTGAGACCAGATAGACGGGGAACAAGGCCGAGGCCGTGTGGCTGCTAAACAAGCCTGCTTTATAGCTTGCTGAAATCAGTCATAAAAGTAGGTGTATATAAAAATGGATTATTGCATTAAAAGTTTAAAATGGTTCCTTCCTCTCTCACCCCGTCCCTTTCCTTTTCCAGTTTCCCCAGCTCTGGTTAAGGTAAGATGTGGATTTAAAAAAGAAGGGGAACCAGACTGGAAATGGTTTGTCCGTCCCCCGGCTCCCGTCCCCCGTCCCCCGGCCAGCACCACATGCGTATACACCTTTTCACCCCCCACCCTGCACTACTTCTACTTGCCATGAAATCATTTCGTAAATACAAAAGAGGCCCCTCGGGCTATTGGTGCCCAGACACTCATTTTTGGAGTGGATAATTGACTTCTTTCAGTTGATAATTCATAGCTTGCATATGCGGGCTAATACATCAGCGCCCAGAGACTTCTGAAGAGCCCGGAGCCAGAAAGAGAAAGGGCGAGCGGAGAGAGGAGAGGGGGAGAAATTCAGATGATAGATGAGTGCATTACAGCTTTATGAATGAATTATGTCCCACAAATACCTTGAGCAGGAAAGTCCGTCGGCCTCTATCTATACTAATCTGGGAGGAATTATGACGATTTTCACATTAAAAGTATGGGAGTGGGGGGTAGGAGGGGGGGGTGAGAAGAAAGGAGCTAGGAATTAATTGAGCAATTGGGCCATTAAAAATGTATGCCCTAGCATTTTGGTGTCCGTTCTCTCATTCATCATACAGTAGGAAGCTTCTGTCATTTGTGGGGTTTTTCTCAACCCCCCCCCCTTTTTTAAATGCAGGTTCTTGTCGTATAAAAACCAGTTGGGATTATTTTGACAAGACAAAGTCTATTTTATGTATGGAGGGTCTGGGTTTCTTTATAACCATGCTGGTGTTCTCTTTGTGTGATAGAACAGAGCAGAGTTCCCCAACTGCTAGCTTCAAAAAAAAATCAGCTTTTGTGGCTTCGAGTGAAAAAAGGAAGGAAGAAAATGAAATCAATCTTATTTCATCTTTCCTTCAACCTGGCTGCTTTGGTTTTCTAAGCATTTTTGCTATCAGAATATGGGAACACATAACACAGAATGGATCATTCTCAGCTGAAAAGTTCCGCTGGCAAACAGGCAAACATAAAATAAGTAGAATCCATTGAAAAGGTATTGGCATTTTTTCATGTATCTAAGGGAGAAAATGCAAGGGCATCAATACTGGACAAGGAGTGTGTGGTTTTTTCTGATCATTTGACGGCTACTTAGTGAAGTCTGATAGGCATAAAGGCATCCACACCCTTTCCCCTTGGCATTTTCTGTTTAGGAACAGGTCACAGTTGATCAAGTTCAACTAAAAGCAATCCAAACACTGGACACAGGAGCAGTTTAAGTAGAGAAGCTTGGTGGAAAATGGTGCCTGTTCCTTTAAGCTGCCCCGAATATTGTTCTTATAAACTTTGTGTGGTAGTTAAAAAAAACAACCAAGTTTGGGGGTCCTTTGGAGACATCTTCTGGAAAGGAACCTCTTTTCCAAGCTGTGAAGATCAAGGAGATCATGGTCTTGTCTGGCTCCCTTGTGCAGTATCCCCAGGGTAGATCAGTCCCATGAAAGACATAAAGGACACCACACAGAACATGCATGTACTCTTAGGTTGGTGACCCATATCTTTCTTAAAGTATACAATACTAAATCAGTTCTTCTGTCTTATTTCAGCTGAAATTCCTTTGGTTTGATAACTGATAAGATCATCTACCTAGCTTGGAACACTTTTATATATAAAAGTTAAGATTCTTTTTAAAAAACAACAAATTATGTCAAAATTGGTCAGGCACATGCACACATGTAAATATTTAAACCCATGCTGTAAAGACATGATCATAAGTTTAATTCCTTAAGAGATCAATTCTTATTAAAGATTAGTATGTTCCACAGTCCAGTTGTCAGCTTGCTCTGACCTAGTTCCATTTGATGCAGATAAAGTGGGATTTGTTTGAGTCCAAACATGTTACCATGGCTTAACTTGCTTATGAATTTATTGCCTGTAGAATATCAATAAAAGGACAACCTTTAGCCTGCTTTTTTGAACTGGGTTCAAAGGGAGTTACTCCTAAATAATTGGCATAGGGTTGCAACCTCAGCTATAGTTTCAAGTTTTATAAATTAGCATTTTAATACTTTTATTATGTCTTCTTATGTGTAAATGAAAAAATGCTTAAAGTGAAATCGTTAGAGCTACTAACCTTGAAATAAATAATACTGAAGCAACAAAGTCTGATTCAAGTTAAAATGCCATTTAAGAGACTTACTAAATATATTATCCTCATGCTCTCAGTCCTCTGATTCAGAAATTATTTCTCACTTAATCATTTAAACTTGAATCAGACTATAATTATTGAAATGTGCAGTATACCCTGTTTCTCCTAAAATAAGACATGGCCATAAAATAAGCCATAGCAGGATTTCTATGCATTTGCGAAATATAAGCCGTTCCCCAAAAATAAGCCATACCCCGAAAATAAGCCATAGTGACATGGTACCTCCCATTAAAACAGCCTGGAGAGGCGTGGCTATGCAGCGTACCGATGCGACATGGTTAAAATAAGACATCCCCTGAAAATAAGCCATACTGTGTTTTGTTGAGCGAAAAAAAATATAAGACGGTGTCTTATTTTAGGAGAAACACGGTAACAGCCAACAATCATGAGATAGTAAACAATTTTCAAAGAATGTTTGTTCCCCACATCTGCATACTAAATTGCAATTTAAAGTTAGGGGTGGGGTGAGGAAGTGGGAGGGACAGAGCGTTCCAGGAGAGCTGGGTGGTTTGAGCTACTCTGTCACATTGCTAGTGGGTGGGGCTTCAAGTGTCCCAGAGGACTAGAAGTTTGTGTTGCAACAAGGCAGCCCAGGAGCAGCCCAGCCATGTCAAAGAGTAGTCGTGTCACTTTCCTGCAAAATGCCTTGCATCCTCTTCTCCCATTTCCCATCACAATGAAGCCACTAAAGCTGGAGGGGTCTGCAAATTTGTATCAAAATAAAACTGCTCTGGGAATATGACGGATGGTTAGCATACTATAAATAAATAAATCTTGACTGTGAGTCCTGCAAGACCTGCTCCCTGCTTTGCTGGCCTATTTCCACCTGGCCTGGGAGGGTTGGGGGCCTGAATGATTTCCACTGCAAAACATGCTGCTGAAAGTACCAGAGACCATTTTGCTGGGAGTCCAGAAAAAAACATGCTGCTCAGGGCGCCTAGAGACCAGGGGGCAGGGGGTGGTGAGCATTGGGGATTCTGTTGGGGCCAAGATTTAATTTTGATGGTGTCTTATTTTTGCAAGTTGTTGTTTGACCTTACTATGCATTATAAGGGGACGTTTAATTTTGCTGAAAATGTCTTAATGAGATGCTTTCATAAGCTTATTGTTAATTTGAACTTTGTTATATTTTGTGAATTATGAATGTGTTATGAACTAAATAGCTTGTGAATTATGAAAATAAAGTTCCTGTTGTAAGCCACTTTGAGCATAGTATACTATGGAAAGGAGGCATACAAATAAATGGTGGTGATCTGCTGCTAGCATCTCTCTGCCTTGAGAGATAATGGAGTACGCCTCCAGGGGTGAAGTCAAACTGCTGTGTTAGGAGCACTGAACTGATCTACCCAGAACACAAGCTTGAGCAGTCCTGTGTGGAAGTCCTGGGCTGCCCAGATTGTAAGACCTCCTTCTTGGCCTAATTGATGTGGTCCAAAGGAGAGCGGAGCAATATGTTTGGTACCAGCTTGGCTACAGGAGTAGCTGGAACGAAGCATACAACATGTTATCCAACCACTTTAGGGAGTCCACTCCAGATTTGTGTAGGGTTTACTCCCTAGCCTTTTCTTCTCCCACAGATTTAGCACCAGAGTTTTCCTTCTCCTAGATGGGCTACCTTCCCAGGTTGACGAGCCCAATCTTCCCCTCACTTGCCTCTAAAGAACATGCAGAAACCACCTTCTTGACCATTGGACCCACTATTGGTCTCATCTGCTCAATCCACCAGAGCTGATCTTTGCATGCTGGGGAAGTCCATAACTCACTGAGGATTTGAGACCCATAAGCTACCTTCACCTGGTTTCTCTGGCCAATCAAAACCATTCCTGAGGTGTGGCCACTGTTGCATGCTGACAACTTCTAGGAGCCACATGTGAGAATTGAGTGCAAAGTGGGGAGCTTGCTACTCGAGAAGGAGCACAACATACCAGAGATACAACCCATCCCATTAAACACATTTTTTTAGTTGGTTGTGTTGCCTCCTTTTGTCCTCTTGTTGTTGTTTGGTTTGTTTGTTTTTCCTGTTTAGGGGGCAAGGTTGGAAGTGTTTGTTTTGCCTCTGTTGCGTTTGTTTTGTGTGTGTGTGTGTGTGTGTGTGTGTGTGTTTTGCTTTAATTAGTGAATTAATGTTGGTGCCTGTGATAGTTCCTTTTAAGTAGGTGCCAGAAGTGGAAATATAAGCCAAAAATATCCAGTTTTTATTCCTTCATTTAAAATATCTGACATCTTGTCTGCAAAACTATTTTTAAAAATCCTGTTTGAAGCACCCTCATGGCTCTCCCCACAACAAACATGCTAAGAGCTCCAATTGCATACCTTCAAGGCTGTGGACACACCATACTTTTAGATCACATGGCTGCCCCACAAAGAATCCTGGGATCTGTAGTTTGTTAAGGGTGCTGAGCAGTGGTATTTTTCTAGAAAAAGAGGTGATGGAACTCACCATGAACACCTCCCTTCTTCTCTTATAATGGCAATGGCACCCACCGGAGAGGTGCTGGAACTGAGCTCCAGTGCATTCCAGCTGAAAAAGACCCTGCCGCTGGGGACTGTAGCTATGTGAGAGTAAATGACAGTTCCCACAAATCTTTGGGGGAAGCCATGTGCTTCAAATATACTCAGCCCAAGTCAGTTTCATCCCTTTAAAGATCTGCTTAGGCACACACAGGGACTTGTGCATGTCTCGTGGAACTATAAAAAAATTAAATGCTTTCATTGAACAGCACATCTCAGCTTGGATGACACCTCACACATTGCTTGTGAAACTTTCCTGAGTTAGAATCTCCTGTAATGGGGGGTGGCGGGGGCTGCAAGAGGCAGGTTCTGTTTTTTTTAAAAAATGCGCAACTTTTTAAGAGCTCCTTTTCGAATTCTGCTATGTATTTCTAAAAATCAATTCTACGATTCCCCAAAATATAATGACACCCCATGTCTTGTTAAATCTGTTTTATTATTATTAAGCTGTTGTTTGATGCTGAAGATCATTTTTACTCCTGGCAATTTGATATATGCTCCAGTAAACACAAATCATTCAGCCTGCAGTCCTCTGCTCATTTAACTTGGGAGTAATGGGACTGTGGATGGATACAGGCCCTCCAAGTGTGTCCCTGTTTTCCTGAGAGTGTGCCAGATTTACAGAAGCCATCACAGTTTCTGAATTGATCCCAGAATGTCCCACTTTTCCTTAAGACGTCCCTATTTTCATCGGAGAAATGTTGGAGGGTATGGAGCTATGCAGCTGCTAAGGAGATAAGTAACTATACAACCTTTAGAAGGCATCTGAAGACAGGCCCTTATAGGGAAGGGTTTTTTAAAATGTTCATTGTTTTATTGCATTTTTATATATGTTGGAAGCCACCTAGAGTGGCTGGGCAACCCAGTCAGATGGCATGAATAACATTTTAAAACAATTCTTTTGATGGAATAGGATGTTTCTCTTTTCATCAGAGAAACGTTGCAGGATATGTAGATATGTATAGGATTAAACTGTCATAAATTTCAAAATAGTTTCATAATGGAAGACACCTGAAGCTTTAGAGACAGGGTAGGCTGCAATTTCAAATAAATAAGGCTATTTCAGAGCAGACCAAAAAAAACAACGTATAAGAAACTAAATATTTTTTCTCATTCTATTAATTGTCCATCATGAATTTTGCAAGCTGCAGCCCCAGGTTCAAATCTATGTGCTTGTCCCATTATCTGTCTGTGCACATGATGTGGGTTGGTTGTTTTTACAATGGATTTATCATTTGCATTTGCACTGAAACAACTGCAGCGCTTCAGGAGGAGCCAGCTACCTCTCAAGAAAGAAAACTTTCTGATTGGGCAATGCAGAAAAAAAGACAATACAGGCAGGTGTCTGGCATCTGAACATTTTACATTTTAAGTATGGGGAACTTAAAACACCAGCATTGCCGCCTAGTGATTATTTTCTGCACTGCAGTACTGTACAGTACTAAAAAGAGATGCTTTCAAAGTTATTCTACGGGGTGTGCAGGGTGCTCCATGGGAACTGTAGACCTATGGTGACAAGAACCCTCTTATTGGGACCTGATATGTTGCCTGGTCCAAATTGGTCAGTTCTCCACAGTTTGCAGCAATTTGCTATTTTTTTAAAAAAAATCCTCATTAAAAATCACCAGCATTTTAGTGCAAAATTCTCTTTATAATAGACACATTTTCATATGCCGTTTTGACTGATGTGCACATCTTTGCAGGCAATTTCCCCTAATATAATGCCTTTTAAATGTTTGTGAATTTATTCAGCTTTATGCACACTTTCCCGTAACAAAAACATTTATGTAAACATTGCTGGCTGGAGAACTGCATAACAAAATTTTGATAAATGTGAATTTTGAAGGATAGTAGTGTTTAGGTTCATATATTGTTGTTCATATAGGGACCAATAAGGTTGTGAAGAATTTACCTTGTAGATAGCAATGAACTGGGTAACATGGTAGCATGAGGTGAGCAGGAACAGACAATCACGGTCAGCTAGCTGTTGAAGTCGCTTACTTTGTGGGGAAGGAGCAGATTGAGCTGTTTGTGGGGAGAATCAATCCCACAGGATGCCAGCTGGCCTGCCCCAGTCTGGATCATTGGTTGCCAAGCTGCTGCCTGCCCTGCAAGGTCAAGGTATTACATGATACCCACTCCTGGACTGTAGAAAAATATTACCTTTACTTCTTTTGTTTTCCAAAGGAGCCTGTTTAATTGCCAAGTGTTTACATCTTCTAAATAAGACTGTCCAATTGCTTGTACTGTCCAGTTTCGGGGCAGAGGGGATCCTCACCTGAAACTGCAGACGACGCTCTATTCTGCCTCATAGACAGTGACACCAACTGCAAGGGATCATTTCATTTCATGTGAATCAGCGCCCTCTGCTGACTACACCTCTTTCGGCAGATTGAAAGAATGAAAAGCTGAAACAGTCCTTATATCCTCGATTTCGTAACTTTACAGCCATCCAGAAAACTTCTACGTTACGTATACCTTTTGTGTGTGATCATCTGCCCACCTCAGTCCCAAAGGTCCATCTTTGAAACACATGCTTCTCCATGCCGAAATCAGAGGGCGGGTCCACCACTGCAGAAAGATGCTTAATGCAAAAAGCTGCAGGTGACCCAAAGGGAATGAGCCAGGCAAGTCACCTTGTGATTCATTTCTCTCTTGCTACTTACCTCTCTGCTCATTCTGGGCTCTGCTTTTCTACAGCACAATTTCCATGCTCATATTGACCACGGGCCAATTCACATTTTGTCATTAGCGAGTAAGACACACAGCAAACTTGAAGGAAAGGAAAGCAAGCCAATTTTTGTCCATAAGAACAATTCTAAAATGCTTGGTCAGGCAGTATCTCCATTAAGACCAACCCAAAGGAAACAAAATGGTGAGGAATCTTTTGAGTCCACCACTAGTCTCCATTATACTGACTGTCCATCAAAGAAGGGCTGTGTGGGAAAGAGAAAAGCGGAGTTCAATGGGACTTGCTTCCAAGTAAGTAGGCAGGTATAGCAAGGACTGGGACCCTGTGGACTCTGTAGTCAGTATGAAGAAGCAATAAACAACCTTTCTGAATATAATCAGGTTACCTATTGAATTACTATGAGTATGGGCCACAAACATCATTCAGTTAATAGCCAGAGTGCCATGCCTTCCTGACGCTGTTAGACTCAAACTCCCATCAGCCTTGATCAACATGGCCAATGGTGAGGGATGATGGAAGATGTGGACCAAAGTATCTGAAGAGCAGCAGCTGGGAAAAGCTGGCTATACTCTTCACTTTCTGTTCAACTATCTTTAAGAAGGATACAATTGTTTCCAGATAGCACCTTCCTTCCAGTGCTGCATTTTTAGACATCAGAAAGTTCACTACTACTGCTGCTGCTGCTGCTACTACTACTATTACTAAATAATAATAATAATAATAATAATAATAATAATAATAATACTCAGAGATCTAGCTGGGTTGTCCCAGCCACTCTAGGCAGCTTCCAACACATATAAAAAAACACAATAAAATATCAAACATTAAAAACTTCCCAGTACAGGGCTGCCTTCAGGTGTATTCTAAAAATCAGATAGTTGTTGCCCTTGCAACTGGATCTCAATGTCTGGGCTGAGCGATGGGGGTGGAGACGCTGCTTCAGGTAAACTGGGCCGAGGCCATTTAGGGCTTTAAAGGTCAGCACTGACACTTTGAATTGTGCATACTGGGAGCCAGTTTAGATCCTTTAGGACCGGTGTTATATGGTCCTGACAGCCACTCCCAGTCACCAGTCTAGCTGCCGCATTCTGGATTAGTTGTAGTTTCTGAGTCACCTTCAAAGGTAGCCCCATGTACAGTGCATTGCAGTAGTCCAAGCGCTTTTATATCAAGCAATTAATGAAGGATCATCCAGTTAAAAAAAAAGCGCTGAGTCAATGAGAGGGGATTCATATTTTCATACAAGTAATAGCAGTTAGTTGGTGTATACTAGGTGTGTGCATCATTGGAAGGACAGATCTTCACTGGAAGGACAGATCCTGAAGCTGAAGCTCCAATACTTTGGCCACCTCATGAGAAGAGAAGACTCCCTGGAAAAGACCCTGATGTTGGGAAAGATGGAGGGCATAAGGAGAAGGGGATGACAGAGGGCGAGATGGTTGGACAGTGTTCTCGAAGCGACAGGCATGAGTTTGGCCAAACTGCGGGAGGCAGTGGAAGACAGGAGTGCCTGGCGTGCTCTGCTCCATGGGGTCACGAAGATTCGGACACGACTAAACAACAAAGGTGTGTGCATCAGCTCTGGTAGGCAGGGTTGAATAGCAAATCAAATGAAGGTAAGTTGGGTGTTTTACCCCCCCCTCCAAAATGCAATATCAATAAATCCCTGCAAGTCAGATCATGACTTTCATAAAACCTTGTGTCACTCTGCTGTTTTCATACTTTTCTGTCCTAATGCAGCTCCATGTGTTCCTATAACTCTGTGTTTCTATAAGACCATGTTATGGAGTTCTGGGTTTTTCCCCCATTTTTGTTTTGTTAAAAGTTAAAAGATTCATTTAAATTTACCCCCCAATGCTACATTGTTCTGCTTTGAGAAGGAAAGATAAAACTGAAGCCCTTCACAATTCTGCATGCAGTGTTCTAGACGGCTTCATGTTGTAAAGAAGTATCAGAGGCCTCTAACATCTAATAGAGGACAGAAACAAGCACCAGAAAGGGGAGGCCTGTGTGGAGCTACAAAGTTTGGAAAAATATAAAGTTAGAACAGGCATAGGCAAACTCAGCCCTCCAGATGTTTTGGGACTATAACTCCCATGATCCCTAGCTAACAGGACCAGTGGTTAGGGATGATGGGAATTGCAGTCTCAAAACATCTGGAGGGCTGAGTTTGCCTATGTCTGAGTTAGAATATGTACCACTTGGCCAACCCTTTATCATTTTCACATGAGAAAGACCAAGAGGAAAAGGCCCAACTGCTGCCCCCGTATGAGAATACGGAGGAAAGTGAATACCTTTCACTACCTTAAAAATAATTTTTAAAAAAGCCCCTGGACCTATTTGCCTGCAATTTGGCAGACTTGAGACATTCTGGAGAGGGTCCTGTGCCTGTAAATTTCATCCACTTTGGCAAAAAGGGAAAGCAGTTACAGCAGTTTTTGAATTCCTTGTTACAGTAAATGTGGTAAAGAGAGTTTTACTTATTGTTATTGGCCTTTATTGGCATAAGGAGTTTTACTTTGTATCAGGGACCCAATTTATAGGTTGAAGCAGAAAGAGAGAGTACAGAGCAACTCAGAAACAAATAAGAATTTTTAAAAATGTGCACATATAAGGCAAATATTGGGATCCATGCACCTCCCTCAGTGTAAATCAGCCCTTCACAACCTGGTGCCACACACACACACACACACACACACACACACACACACACACACACACAAATAGGCTACAGCTCCCATCATCCCTGACCATTGGCCATCCTGGCTGCAGCTGGTGTAAGTTGGAGTCCAAAATATCTGGAGGCACCAGGTTACAGGAAGCTGGTATTACACTTATGTGGTGGCAAGTGAGGTCTCTGGGTGAAAGAAATAGATTTATACTGGTGTGTAGAGTTTAGACCTGAGCTAATAATACTATAGTCCAGAGTCCAGGGCTGTTGTAAATAAATTTCCCCATCTAGGGGAGAAAGCAATCTGTCTTTTCTAAAATACTGTATGCAAAATATCGGACGTTTCTCTCCACCAGAGGGCACCATCATAGTGGTTTGCAACAAAGAGGAAGTGTTTTCCGTAGACAACTTCTGTTTTTTGCCAGTTTTTTTCCCCGTTCCCAAGTGCAATAGTAAAACCAATTAACAGAAACCAGGGGTGCAATCCTATGCAGCCCCACAATGGCACTTGCTTCCAAGTAACCACAAATAAGATCACACCACTTCTCTTGGAATTTGCGTGTGGATGAAAAGCAAGAAAACAGGACAGCGTTGAGGCCCTTTTTCTGCCCGCTGTAACATTTAGGAGGAGATGGTGCTAGAAGGAAACAAAAGATCTATGGCAAAGAAGAAGGTGGTGCTTCAATAGGTACACATGATGCACGCAGTGAACAGCACCTCTCTGAGATTTCTCTTGACGTCCTTGCAGTACCGTGCCCATCTCTAGTTGCCTGGAAATTGCACTGAGCAAACTGCCCCAACTAAAGATACAGCCATGGTGATCCAGAAGTGCTTCCTGCAATGGCGAGAGAGTACATTTCAGCTGCGCACATAATGACGCAAACCTGCATGGTGTTACTATGGCAGTGTCCATAGGCAGGCTGCTTGATTCTTTACATTCTCTCTGTGAATGGCTTTGGGATGCTTCCCACAGAGCCAGTCACATTAGCCAGTCCACTGAAGCTAAGGTGAAAGGGTTTTACAAAGCAGCTTGTCCTTTAATTGCAATATTAAGGGCATTAGAAGAAGAAGAAGAAGAGTTTGGATTTGATATCCCGCTTTATCACTACCCGAAGGAGTCTCAAAGCGGCTAACATTCTCCTTTCCCTTCCTCCCCCACAACAAACACTCTGTGAGGTGAGTGGGGCTGAGAGACTTCAGAGAAGTGTGACTAGCCCAAGGTCACCCAGCAGCTGCATGTGGAGGAGTGGAGACACGAACCCGGTTCCCCAGATTACGAGTCTACCGCTCTTAACCACTACACCACACTGGCTCTCACACTGGCATTAGCCGAAGGGGGAGAAGGAAGTTTTGCTCCTCCCATCCCCCAGGAAATGCTTCCTAAACTTTCATTTGGACAGCACTGCCCTCAGGCAGCAACATCAGAAAGCCCCTTCCATTCTGACTGGTGGTCCTCACTTCCATTTTCAGGTTAGAGTGGTAAAAGTCTGCGTGCAAGTTCCCATTTTCCTGCTCCATGCCGCTACGTGCAAGAAGTATTGCTTGACTCTCCCCTGCAAAGGATAATTTAATAAGCATGCCTGTTGATTGCATTAGGAGGCTTGAGAGAGTATCTGAAAGCCATCCCATCATAGGTCGCTTAATATTGCAGAAGCCATGCCTGTAATTAAAATATAAAGGCAATGATACAGATCTCTAACCTCCACCAGTCAATTTGGGTCTTTTTTTGAAGGGGCTTGAAAGTGGATGTAGTATCTCACATTTTCAGGAAACCCTCCGAATTTTCTGTGTTTTGAATAATTCCTGCATATTGGATATAGGAGAATTCTTCTTCTTCTTCTTCTTCTTCTTCTTCTTCTTCTTCTTCTTCTTCTTCTTCTTCTTCTTCTTCTTCTCTCTCTCTCTCTCTCTCTCTCTCTCTCTCTCTCTCTGACTTTCAGATGTGCATCTTCCCTTCCCTTCATGGAGTGGTGGTATTTGAGTACATTGCATCAAAGACTGGGGGAGAAATTTGGACCAGTCTGCATTTTAATGCAAATCTACTTAAATTTACACTTCCTGAAATAATATATGAACCAAATGCAGTTATCCTTCTGAATTTTGCACTTCTCCAAATTTTATGATGCAGTTCTCCAACCCAATAATGTGTACAAAATTGTATATATTAGAAAACAGTGTGCATAAAAGTGTGTATATGAGTGAAATCAACAAATGCAAACTGATGCAGAAATGGGGAGACTTAAACTTAGAAACTAGAAAATTGAAAAGCAAAGATAAACAGAATTATGTGATTTATTAAAACAAATCAACTGCTATTTCATAAATTATATCAAAGTGGTTTACAACAAAAATACATAAAACCATACAGTAAAACTATATAAAAACATTTTAAAAAGACATCAATTAACCACTACAGGAAGATGTACCTGGCAGAATAGAAAAGTTTTTCAGCAGGCATTTAAGAGTTAAGGCAAAAGGTGCCTGCTGACAGATTCATCCATCCCTACCCACAACAATGTATATTCTAGAAGACGAGATGAAGCAATGGTTCCATTTGGAGAGAGACACCATCGGAAACATCCCCACAACAGCTTACCCATTTCTCCAAAACAAACTAAAGAAAATCCCCACAACATTGAACAGGTTCACACAGAAGGGGAAAGCAGGCAAACTATCCCCATCCCCACTAATCCCCTGGTCTATCACCAACATGCAGCACAAACCTCCAGATAAAAAAACCTGACAAGCCAAAGGCCAACACTGTCTAAAATATTTCTATAACAACAACAAACCTATATCAACACAAGAAATACAAGACAAACGAGGGGGACACCCAAATACCTTGGCTAACACATCATCAACTACATGCCTTCTTAAACAATCCAACAGTAAAACCAGCACCCACTAAGCCCTTGACCACCTTCGAAAACCTTCTCTTGATAGTAGAGGGACACGATAAAGGGATGGTATCCACAATATAAAAAATACTGCTCCAAAATCCCACAAACCCCTTTGACACAATCAAATAACAATGGGAGCATGACATAGGCTATGAAATTAACCCCACCCAATGGACTAGAATGTGGTCTAAACTTCCCTTTAAGTCCATATCAACCAAAAGAAGGGAACTCACTCTGAAACTCACCTACAGGTGGTACTTAACACCACAGAAACTGGAGCTGATATGCCCAGGAACCTCACCAAGATGTTTGAGAAGCTGCACCTCCGCAGGCACATACCTCCACACATGGTGGAAATGCCCTATAATCCAACCCTTCTGGACAGCAGTCATACAAGAGATATACAAAATAACTAAACAGGTGTTAGAACTCACCCCAGAACTGGCCCTACTGAACATCTTCCAAGATCATATTGACCACTCACATTATAGAGAACTTATAACTCATCTACTCTCAGCAGCCACAAGCCTCATAGGCAGAGACCTGTCAGGAGTAAACATGAACCAATGGTATCAAATTGTATGGGGAAAAACCTTGCTAGAAAAGCTAACCAATAAACTGAAACTGACACGGGGACAAATAGAAGAGGACGCCTTCACCCCATTCTGGCTCCCCTTTATCACATACACAGCCCAACAAGATAATGACAAGAATCCACCAACAGCATACAAATCAATCTGGCTTACCTGACCCAACAAGCCCTCCCCCTCTCACAAATGCAAGCAAACCCCACTGCAGCCAAACACAGACAACTAACCACACCCTGCCCCTAATACAGCTCCCCACTAAGAATAGAAAGAGAACATACCCAGTTGACGCTGACACAGAACCCCAGACGTATACTATACAAAAGAATATAAGCCTCACCACCACTCCTCTCCCCACCTCTTCTTCCCTAACCTTATACTGTACTCAGCACTCATTTCTCACAACAAATGCAACTGATTTGTAATAAAGACTGTACAACCTGAAAATAGAGACAAGGCATGTACTTTTGTAAACCAAGGAAATATTTATAAATAAATAAATAAATAAATAAATAAATACCACAGTGTTGTGAAATATGCTAGGCTGGAGCATGGTGACTTGCCCAAAGCCATTTGTTAAGCATCACTACGACTACACTCATCCTCTCGTTTCCAGAGACTCTGATTTCATACTACTAATAACAGTTCATTGTCAAGTTGTTCTCTGTGCTGTTTTATCTCTGCCAAATCTGAAGCAGGGGAGATGAGGGAGGGAGGTGGGAAAATGTGTTCCACCAGGGAAGCACTTGTCACAGGAAATGCTGAGGGCTTACTGTTGTTGTTGCAATCAGCCGCTTGAACTAGTGACGGGCCTAAAGATGATGGGCAGGGAGGGCATTTAAACTAATCGCTGCTTTGTACAGAAGCCTAATGCAGACTGCATCCTTTGATGGCTTCATAATAGGATATGTAAGAAGACCATGAATGTGAATGATCAGCGTTATTGACAGACAGTCCTGTTGAATGGTCAACAGTTGTGGAACCATCTCCAGCTCAGGTCTCCTTTCCCATGTTTGGCTGCCAAGTGTGAAAAGCCAATGTGGTACTTTCATGCCCACATGAAATAGTCCCCAAAGCAGTGGTGCTAAACCACAACGATTTGGGGAGGCTCAGTGCTTAAGGAAAACAGGTTGAGGATTCTGCATTGCATTCGCTTTCCAGATTTGCCCATTCACATAGCTATCATAAACTGACTCAATCCAACCCTGCCTCAAAATGTGTACTGAACGATTTCACAATGGCTGTGTATTTCTGGTTGCAATTACAGTGAAGTTTAGTGACAATTCAGGTCTCAGCTGCAGTTTCCCATGTTATCCAGTGTGCTCTGAAATTTCATGACAGCAAAATATGCCGATCATGTTTTCCTCCACTGTCTCCAGACGCAAATGTTTGAGTCTTGCTGCTTATCACCTCTTCCCAATTGCTGCCCTTCTCCCAGGGCTTTGCGTGCATTAGAAATACATACTTAGCTGCTGCAAAATACCATGTAAATCAAATGTATACATGGACACGAAGGCCAGGGGCAGTAGGCACAATTCTGACCTCTCTCTTTCTTACGCACACACTAGCATCATGGTACACAATATCTTGTATGAGCAGGCCTCTGCCCGTGCCTGCCAAATCCAGCACCCACGAGAGCAGTTCCAATCCTAAAAGTTTCCCCTTGTTCTGTTTAATAGGATTTACTTTGTAGAAGAGTTGGATGGGATTGTAACCTTCTAACTAGCATTATCACTATGGTTTTCAGTGAACGCCTGCGGATTTTGTGCATCTCTCCATGCAAGAAAGAAAAATAAAGATGTCTGTGCTGTCTGTACAAACCGCAAGATGTAGTGAAGGCTGCCAAGTTGGGTGGTCAAATCATTTTGTGGAGCCTGCCCATAGCTGCCAGTAATCATGGCTTTATTCTTTCCCCAGTATCAGAAACTCCATTCCTCTAAATTGTGGGGAAGCTGGAACAACAGTGGGAGATGCCAATTGCACTCATGCCATGTTTGTGGAATTCCGAAAGCCAACTGCAGGAAGAAGGAGGCTGGAGTAAATGGACCTTTAGTCTAATCCAGCAGGACTCTTTTGACACTCTCTTGACCATGAGTATTCTTGCATTCATTCAGGAACTGCTGAGACTCTGCATTCACAAGAGGCTTGCCCCTCGTCTGCAAGCTTCGTGCAACCTAGGTACTTATTTTCACCCAGCAAATGCTAGAGGGCATGCTAGGTTACATCTTGGTCTCTCTGTGGATACCAATTAGCACAATGTGTCTTACAGCTGAGCTTGTTTCAAGCCTGAAGATTCCTCAAGCACTATTTATTAGCCAGCACTTTATTTAATCAGCCCTCTGAGTTTCTCTGTTACATTTTAATCTTTGAGCAAAATTCTCCTCTCTCTCTCCCTCTCTCTCTTTTGCCACAGACTCCTTAATCTCATTACTCTTGGATGTCAGACCAGACTAATCACCTCGGCCATGAAATCAAAGACAACTGTCGCAATAGCGAGGAGACGAGTCTTTTCTGGAAATTAATTCTTCCAGCAGACAAGCAAAATGCCATTTTAAGAATGGGAGGTGGGCCTTAATTTTGCTGTGGAAAATCAAGGCATTTTTATGAAGGTGGAGAATAATGTACAAGGTTGCCACCTATCTTAATCCCTGGGCGGGATCCCTGTGCCTTTCACAATGGCACAATATAGGTGGAGCTTCTCCTGATGTGGTGATGTGAAGAAGAGAAAAGCTTCAGGTACTGAGGTTGCTTAGCAGCTATTTAAGGCACAAGACAGAGGCTCAGCTAGTGATGGGGACCCACTCCAGCCTGGTGCTGGCCCTGGTAAAACTTGAAAAAGTTCTTTGGAATAGGTACAGCCTTGTAGCCCTATTGAGGTGCTCAGCCCAATGACTGAGGGCACAAGCTATATAGGGGCCTGCATCAGACCCATCATCCCAGCACACCCAACCCCATCCCTCACACCTTTAGCACAAAGGGCTGAAGGTAAGTTGTTGTTGATGATGATGTTGTTATCATCATTATTATTTATTGAATTTCTATACCGTCCTATACACTGGGGTCTCAGGGCAGTTCACAGAATAAAATCAAGATCTAAAACCACAAAATACCTGATAAAAATAAAATGACAACCCAATACTCACTCTCACACACCCACACACACCCCACACACAAAGCACATTTTTAAAGAGCATAGGGTGTAAATCAAATCAACCAAAGGCCTGGTTAAAAAGGAACGTATTTGCCTGGCACCTAAAGGTGTATAATGAAGGCACCAGGTGAACTTCCCTGAGGAGAGCATTCCACAAATGGAGAGCCACTGCAGAGAAGGCCCATTCTCATGTTGCCACCCTCTGGACCCCTCAAGGAGGAGACAGAAGATGGATCTCAGAAGATGGATCTCAGGGACCGGGTAGGTTCATATGGGAAGAAGTGGTCAATGAGTTCTTAGCATCTTCCTACAACCCTCACAATGAATGCCCGAACAGAGCTTGTGACAGCATGTGTTGTAAGTGGGTCAATGTTTTAATGTCCAGAGCAGCTATTAAACAGCTCCATCACCACTATTTCCAACTGGGGGTGGGTTTTTCCAGTTTCTCACATTTCCTATCTTAGGTTCATTTGTTTGCTGTTTTAAAAAGCCTTCACAAGGATACATCATCATTTGACTGCACATTTCTCCATATATACAGCTTTTTGTATGCAATTTTGCCTAATGTACAATTTTTGTAAGCATTATTTTTTAAAACAACAACAAGAACACATTTTCAGATGCTGTTTGTGCCAATATGTGGATTTTGATGCACACTTTCCCCATATGTCTGCCTTTTTGTGCATATTGTTTGCTTGCAGACCTACATAGCAACATTCAGGGAAGTGCAAATTTTGAAGAATATCTGTGGTTGGTTTGCAAATTCTTTCTGGAAGTATGAATTGGGTAGTTTTGCATTAAAATGTGAAGCTAACTGAATTTCTCCCCGATCCCTATTCCCAACTGTCATTATCACCTTGTCCCCTAGAAACTTCCTTTCATTTCCCCATAGTAGTCTCGTGTACTTTTGGTTTTCACACCCACTTCACATAGCTTGTTAAGCTACCCACAAGGCTCCTATCCAGCTTTTGGAAATCTGTAGTGGAGGGATTGTTTTGAGCAAGTTGTGCACTGATCAATTTGCCCCTACCCCTGCCTCTCACCTTCTATTCTGCTCAATTCACTACTACATCATAGTTGTGCTGCCCTGCAGTGCCCCCTATGCTCACTGCCCAGTTTGGTGGAACCAGTCATGCTGCCCTAAATCTGCCTCTGTCTGCAGTGTCTAGATGACATTGTTTTATCCTTCTGGACCCTATAATAGGTCCAAAATGCAAAGCCATTAGTCAGCTCGAAGTGTTGCGCTGCTCTAAAGGGCTAGGTTCTCAAACAGCCAGATTGGAAGTTAAAAGTGCAATTAACAGAGCCATTAACTATCCAGCAGGCCTAAAAGGTTTCTTGATTTCATAAGATCAACTACCTCCTTCTTTAAGGAACTTGGTTCAGTAGCTTCTAAGTGACTCTTACGTTTTCCAGTGATGCATTGATCAAATGGTGAATCAAAACAGACTGCAGGCCAAAGTAAATCATGTTGCAAATTGTTTTGATGGGGCTGTAGTGTTTAGTCAGAGACACACACACACATCTCTATTTCTTAGGTAAGCCATCATATGCCATTGATAATATATTGACCTCTCTCACACCATACAATGTATACCTTGCTTCTCCCAAGGTTACGGCATGATGCATTGGTTGATAAGAATGAGGTTGCTCAGGTCTGGCTGCATAAGACTAAGGAAATATCTGAATATTTTTTATTGAACACATGGAAAGTCTAAAGGGCAGCACTGAACACGTGCTAAACAGTCACTTGCTTTTGTAAACATGGAAACTGTCACCAGAAGCATGACCACATGTTAACTCCAAAGACTGTGCTTCTGTACAGGACTGGCCACAAGCATTTCACACAATGAAATTGACATAATTCAACATGTTTCTAACTGGAACAAAAGTGCCTTCTACCCCAACCCCAACTCCCCATTTTTAAAAGTAATTCAGGCAGCTGTTTTGTTTTTTGTTTTGCTTACTGTGCAAAATGCCCCTGCTCCCCAAAACATTGTTTCTGAAGACAAGAAATAAATTTGAAAAATAACACAAATCCACTTGCTTTTGGGTTGTTTCAAAGTTCTCCCCCATTAGAAGAAAATGGAGTTATGTCGACCTCCCTAAAATGGCCAATATCATTTTTCTCTGTGATGTACTGAAGAAAATATTTAGATCAAGGTGACAATGAAGAAAATTACTAACATTTAGTAGTCAACCTTAACATGCATGGGCTTACTCATTAAAACAATGCATCATCACATATTTCTGGCTCTTTTCTTTGCTGCAATTTGTGCTAATTTCAGGGTGCATTTACAGTGTTAAATCTCAACAACAATTAAGTACTAGCATAATAAGCACTTGGATCTTATTACATCCAACTTCTCAGGACGCACTCGTAGGGAGTATCTTGTTAGTTAGTGCTGCATCTTAGACTAGGAAAGTTGTCTTTGAAGAATATTCTTCCAAATGTGAATGGATTCTAAATCTCTCTTCTCTCTGGAAGAGAGTCCCCACAGTTGCAGGAGTTCCTGTGTGAACCCCCTCAGTATCAGAGATGGGCCAGTGCACCCCATTCATTCAGGCATGGTTCCATGAGTGGGTTCAGCCACTTACTTCAGTCATATCAGCTTCTCTTGAGGAACTTCCAATATCAATTTCAGGAAGATTGGTGCTTATGTACTTCGCTGCACTTTTTGGTTTACATGTCACCTTCCTTAACAGGTTACTGGTGAGTGACAAGATGATTGCCTCAGAATTTCTTTCTGTTGTAAAACAAACCTTTTCAGTTCTAGGTAAGAGGTGGTAAGCAACTGGTGGACCCTTGAGAAATATCCCTTTTATAACACAAATATGCCCGATAAACAAATAAATGATAACTATCAACAGTGTAGAAAAGGAACCTATTTACTAGGGTGTAAGACCTTGTGGGTTGTATCCACTTAAGTCTCATTGAACATAGACTCACTGACATCATTGATATGCAGACCCATTAAAATCAATGGACTTAAGTTGGACAGACTAACTTCTTCGATTTCCGTGGGTCTACTATGAGGATAAGTCTGATACAACCCACTGAACTTAGTGGGACTTCTGAGAAAACACACATAGGATTACTGTGGGGCAAGCCTGCCTTTCTGAGAGATGTACAACAGAGCCAGCACTGCATCCAAAGCCCTGCTGGCTCATGCCAAACGGAACAGAAGATGTGGAGGGGGCCTTTGCCTTATTTTATTCACTGAACCCGAATTGGAGGGAGTCAAACTCTAGGAGCAGAGGAGCATTCCCTTAGATCTTCTTTTCTGCTCTTCTGCACTAATTTCTTCTCTTCTTTGTTAGAGTGGTTGGTAGGGAAGGGGTGGTGCTGTGAACCTGGCCTCCCACCAGCACTCTCACTACTACATACTGGGATGGAGTGATGTAGGGTTGCAGCAAGGTCAAGTGGCACAGATGCACTAGTGGAGCCAATCCAGTGCTCTTTCTGGTGCACCTGCCTCAACCTCACTGGTGCCTCACCCCACCCCTTGCCTCCATCCCAATACAGGTCTTTGGTGCCAGCTCCTCCTGCATCTGTCTCTTTCACCATCATTGTCTCCCAGCAATTCCTACTCCCCTCTGACTTTCCCTTCACATTGCAGTCCCCTTCCTTCAGTCACTGCACACAGAAGAAAGGCATGATCCAGGGTTATAATCGTTTGTTGGCCGATATCTTCCTTAATGTGCAGACATGTTCAATGTGGACTGATGACATGCAAGGGCAAAACATAAGAAGGTGAAAACAAGGGGGTGGGGAATGAGCAATTTGTACATGTGCAATAGTCTTTTAAAAGGGGGCCAGAAATCAAGACTGGAAGAATCACAAACACATCAGTATCACTGCAAGATGTTTGGAAAACCAAAATTTGGTGAGAAATTCAGATGGGGGGAATGTCATGAGCATCCCTACTATAGCCTAGTCTGTATCGCTCATCTTATTACAGTAAAAAGATGCTCCCAAGCAAACTGTGGAAGTCTCAGCTAAATAGGCCACTTTACTTTTAGGGGACAAATAATATCTGCAAGTAAAAAAAAACACGAATCTTTCTGAGTTAGATTGAGGCCATTGACAACCAACACACAACATATTTCTCTGAAGCATTGTCAATTCTAAAGACCTCAGGAAAGGACCATCTAACCCTGAAATCAATGTGTTTTCTGGTAGTTTGATACAAGCAGAGGAGAACATGTTCATTCTCTCATTCACAACCAATATCATAGAGTAGTTGCATAAGAAGGGCTTTGAGTGATTATTTCCCGCAAATTTAAGGCTCTTCTTAAGATGTAAAGAGATCAAAATTTCCATTATGTGCACTAATGTTTGTCACCATATATGTCTGCTTGTGTCTCCTTATTATACATATCCATGTTTCAGATGTCAAATCTTGATCAAGCCATTTTCCTCCCAAATGGGTAGATGTTCAGACTAGCCTACTGGTTGCAAGCTAGTTATAAAACGTTGTTTTGTCCCACTTCTGTTATATAAAGTCCTTCCACGATTTCTCCTCCTGTTTCCTCTGTAACCTTGCAACTCTGCCCATTGCTACCCTGCACATCCTCTGTAGGACCATCTGAAACCCATCCCAATGCAGCCGAGCGTGCTGCCAGTGACACAACCGAAACATGAATCTGAAAACCAGAGGATGGAGGGAGGTCAATCAAGGCGATATTTATGTGTGAAACTTCCAGTGACTTTTGCAGCAAGCAATGAAAAGAGGAAAGTGTGAAGGCAGGGCAAAACAAGAGGCCAGGTGGATTTTAAATTGCACTCAAGTAGCACTGACCTCAGAATAAGAAAACAAATCAACCTCATAAAATCTGAGTGCCAATTTTCTTTTCCTTGTTCAATGTTCATTACGATCCACATTCCTTCTAAAAAAGATAACCACTGTTCTTGTATCACCAGACTCTGACCACCATATTATTATTTATAAACCCATTAAAATAATGAATGAGATCCAGAGGCTGTGCTGTTTTCAGTAGCTGTGCCCTGTTGATTCGTATGTGCTATCTTTCACTTTAATTGCATTGCTCAAAATCCAGTCCTTCCACACAAGTGCCTGGCACTTCCCACTTCAGCTGTGCATTGATTTCTAAGTAATTGCTACTTTATTATGCCTTTCCTTTAAATTTCTCAACATATTCTGATGCACGTGTCGGCCAACACTAAACTGGATCCCAGATGCTTGGTGTGCTGCAAGCTCATCTAACCATCTGGTCACATGCTGAAGTGCCTGCTGCCCAGCTACTCATAAATATTCTCCAGTTTGGCTTTATGACATGCCCATGTCTCTGGGCAAATTCAATTGTATGGATTCTCCACCTGCTATGTATTTGGCTGCCGGCCCATTGCTATCCATTGTAAAAAGTTTGCAGGTCTTAGAATTCTCGTGGACAGGGGTAGACCTTTTGGAGGACACGGGGGAGTTGGTTGGGCTCAGTTGCACGGCTGTGGTGTCTTGCACTGTGTGCTCGCTGGTTTCAATTTCGAAAGCTGTGCTCCCAGGTTTGATGAGCCCGATATTGGCCCCCGGTTTAGATTTCCTTGCACCGTGCGCAGGAGGTCTCCGGCTGCAGATGCAGCATGCCCCAAAGAAAGTGAATGCCACAACCAAAAGGATAGGGCCGATGACAATGGGAGGGTTGTTGACAGGCAAGAATGTCCCAAAAGCAAATGCTCCCACCAGGGTGATGTTAATGCCTGCGAGCATGATGCACAGTCCACAGGCGCAGCAAAGAGCTGGGGAAGGGAGACCCTGCGGCCTTGTTTTCTTCTTGCTTGGTTTCTGGGACAAAGGAGTGCTGTTCTTTTCGCTGAACATGTTAGTGTCTCAGGTGGGACCTTGGATTTCACTGAACGTACATGGTTCCCGCAAGATAGTCGATCGCTGCTCCAAAAGCCTGAAAAACAAGAAAAGGCAGAAAGGAATGGAATAAACATGCTGATTCATTCAGACTTTCTGTTGGCATGATTTGCAAAGATTCAAACCCGGTAACAATGTTTAAACCCCATTTGTTCACCTCTGCATGTTGCCATTTGTGCCATGGCCGCTCCAGAGGGTGGCAGGGTTGGGCATTTGCCAGGACTCACAGAGGGCCCAGGGAAACGATAGCATTTCCATTGTGCACAGTGTGTCCATGAAGATCAGATGCAGCGTAAGAGAATTCTCAGTTTGCATGTCCCGCCTCTTCCGGGCTAGCTAATTGGCGCCATGTCTGAGGACCCACAGAAACCTGGACCCAGCTCTGGTTTGCATATTGGTTGGAGCCAAGTGCAATTGCCTCAGAGTGAGCAGCCAAGAAAGATCTCCTTCTCTTGCACTGCAGGATGTTGAACTAGATGACCCTTCCAACTCCTGTGATCCTTTGATTCCTGCATGAGTCGACCTGAAACGCAACGACACTTGGAATACTGCATTCAGTTCTGGTTGACACACCTCGGGAAGATAGTTACAGAGCTGGAAAAGGTTCGGTAGAAGGCAACAAAAACCATCATGGAGCTAAAACAACTCTCCTATGAGGAAACACTGCAACATTTGGTGCTTTTTTAGTTCAGAAAAAGGTGAGTAATGCATATCAATATATGCAAAGTGTGGAGAAAATGCATAGAGACATTGTATTTTATAGGCCCTAATTTGGAGTAGGAACACAGCAGGGGGCTAAAGCCCTCCTAACCTCCTTGCTATTTTTATCAAGATTACGTCTCCACACTAAGAGCCCCTGCACATAAAGACACAGGTGCATAGCTAGTGTAACATGTACAGTAGCTTGATCCTAGCTTGTGATCTTAGAATCTTAGTTCACAGTGCCTGATCTGTTATTTATTGTATATCTGCGGTGCCATCTGCCTTTCATCTGCTGGGGAAAGTGGGGGGGGGGAAGCAAGCAGCATTTTATTGTTTTACGATATTAAATTTTTGTATTTTGATATTGCATTGCTTTTTTCCTGTTGTTTTCTCTCTCTCTTTTTTGTGAGCTGCCCAGAAAACTCATGTTTTGGGTGGCCCAGGCAAACACAGAAAATAAAGAAAAGGAAAATACTTACTTTAACTTCCTTTAGCGACAACCCACACACTCTTCATCCTAAGCCTATAGCGGTTTGTTCTTGTGTCCCCAGTAACTGTCTCAGCTTTTTAAAGGCAGAAGAGGCAGCCTTGAAGCTTCATGCTCTTTTTCTCATCCGAGAGGCAGTGCAGAATAGTATAAGGACCATGCATCCTCCCATCCTTTTTCCTGGTCTAAAAGACCATTGACTCTTTAAAGAAAATGCCGCAGCAGTGTGTGTGTGTGTGTGTGTGTGTGTGTGTGTGTGTGTGTTGAAAAATCGTGAGCCAGGCTAATACCCAGTCTCAGGGAAGACGAGATGGGGTGTTAAAAGCACCAAAGCACCACTGATTTCATTTTCCTGTTTTATAAGAAGTTTCCACCATATGTAAGTAAGTTTTACATAGTAAATTCTCAAATTAAATTTCTGATAAATTTGTGGATTAAAACTATCTTCATGTATTGATTACTGTTGCCAGGCACAGCCCAATTCTCCAAGCAGTGGGAGGTTCTAGGGGGTGCAGGCCTTCCCCGGGTTTTGTCTCCCTGGAAGGAGGTCACTGGTATTGGCCTTTAAAAATAAATTGTTTTTGCTTACAAATATGGAGGCTGAGCCTATGCAGAGGCAGTGCTTAAACAACTCCAACACATAGCCCAAATCCATGGCTTCCACATAATAGTTTTCCAGGAAGACTGCAAGCCTGCCCCCAGAAATGTTACTAGCTTTCCAGAGTCCAAAACTCAGCTCTCTGACACGCTCTTACTCAGCAGCATTGTCCCCAGCCAAGGGAGGGGCAAAGGAAGCCTCCTTCTAAAACAGTCTTTGGTTATAACCTAGTCATTCAGGAAGTGAGTCAAAGAGCTAGGGAGCCTCATGTCTGGGGCCAAAATGTGGCCCCCACACTTGGAATGAAGATTTGGAATGAAGAAACAATCATGGGAGAGCCCCAATTTTGTTGTTGCTGCTGAAAATATAGAATCCAGTTGTCTTCAGCTCAAAGGGAAACATTCAGGTTCCTTGTGAAGCAGAGCACAGAAGTAAAAAAGAGAAAGGAATCAGATAGTTTATGTACATTAGCAAAGCTGGATATTAATTTTAGCGCATTAAGTAGAAGAGTTTGAAGAGTTTGGATTTGATATCCCGCTTTATCGCTACCCGAAGGAGTCTCAAAGCGGCTAACATTCTCCTTTCCCTTCCTCCCCCACAACAAACACTCTGTGAGGTGAGTGAGGCTGAGAGACTTCAAAGAAATGTGACTAGCCCAAGGTCACCCAGCAGCTGCATGTGGAGGAGCGGGAACATGAACCCAGTTCACCAGATTACAAGTCCACCGCTGAGTTGCAGGAGGAGATTGCTTTTAAGTGAAACGGCGGTGCCACCCCCTCTGCGCCTTCCTCGCAGCTCGCCTTCCCTCTCGCATTGATCGCATCCTGTCCTTAAGTTTGCGAGTCCACTGCTCTTAACCACTACACCACATAGTCAAAATAGGTAGCACTACCTAGTGGTTGGATGGTATGTACCACCCCAAAAGTAAAGTCCCATGTTCACATGGAATAAAATAATTTCCCTTCACTTTAAGTATACCTCTCCTCAGTGGTCAAATCCAATCAATATCCTTACTCAATTCATTTGTGCCATTACTTCCGATTTCTTGTCACTACCATCCAATAAAGCCACAGTCCACTTCATTAAAGAAGCATGATCGATTGATTTGCGTTAGGAAGAACAATGCTATTCTGGAAGCCATTAGAAAGCATACTCAATCAGCAGTATTGATCAGTGATACCTTGAATTATCTTCTTAAGATTCACATTGCTCAAGGTATTTGCATAAAATATAGATACTGGATCATCTTTTCAACCATATAGAATTATTTGTTTGGTGGGGAGAGGAACTTTCACAGATATCCAAACCATACATAAACCATACATAAAGGAACTGGGTTCATTCATTAGGAACTGGGTCTAATATGTTTGTGAACCTAAGGGCATAGTTCTACAGTTTTATGATTCTATGAAATATGGAGCATGATCTTTCTTGGCTAACATGCCAAACACAGACACAGAAAAACTGAACCTGCACGATCCGTCACAACAATCTACCCCTACCTGGAAGCACCCACTGTATTTCAGCCTAATCTGCTTGTGTGGATAAAGAAAGAGTTGAAAGGACCATGCATGCTCTGATCCCTAGGAGAAAGAGCAGCATGAAAAAAATGGGGTGGGGACCATAACTTGTGCAAGCAGAAGGTCCCACATCCAGTCCTCTGGGGTGCCTAGTTTTAAGGGATCCAGTAGCTGATGGTGTGGATGAACACAACTAGAACCTTGGAGAGCAGGAAAAAAAGTATATGAGATCTAAAGTACTACCTTCCATCAACTCTATGCAAAACAGGATAGAAATTATACTAGCAGCAGACAATAGTCTGTTGTTTTACATATGAAGGTGGGGGCCCTACCCACCCATAAATGTTTATTTGAGTTTAAAATTCCCCAAATGAGAGAATTTAGAATGATGCAAATAATGCAAAGCTTGGGTGAGTAATTGAATTAATAACAAGAAACTGTGGTGGAATGAATAACTGTACTGTTCATCAAGAACATTACCTACCTACACAAACACAAAATGTTGATGTACTCTGAACTAAATGTTTTCTCAAGACGCATGCCAAGTAAAAATTAGCAAAATTAAGAAGTGTGTCTGTCCCACAGAGCTGTCTCACCTCCCCCTCATACCTTCCTGAATTGGAGAAGCACAAATCTCTCATCTTCAGAAGAGTTACCTGCTTCTGTGATGTTTACCTCAAACTCCCTTTGACAGCTGTGAATGGAGTACGTCATTCCACCTGCTAATCCCTTTCCCCACCTAACCTGGACTCTAGTGAGAGAAAAGGGGGTCATTCCTCCAAGTGGCTTAAGATGGCATAAATACATGGGTCCTCCAGAGCCAGATTTAAGAGAGCGTCGCTGGTTTGATTGAACTGTGTGTAGAGCCTCAGCGGCACTGCAGCTGTGATTTACAATGGAGCATAAGAGGCTGAGAGGCACCAAATTTTGGCATCACTGAAATTTGAGACCCCCAGATCTGCCACTGGACATCCTAGTGACTGAGCTGGAAAACTGAGGGCCTAAGGCCTTAGTAGCCTCATGGCTAAAACTGCTGTTTATGCTACTTCTAATTTATCCAGCTTCACTATCTTAAATCAGGCAGAGGGCCTTCTTGGTAGTGGCGCCCACTGTATGGAATGCCCTCCCATCAAATGTCAAGGAAATAAACAACTATCTGACTTTTAGAAGACATCTGAAGGCAGCCCTGTTTAGGGAAGTTTTTATGTTTGAAATTTTATTCTGTTTTTAGTGTTCTTTTGGGGGCTGCCCAGATGGGTGGTGGGGGTATAAATAGCATTATTATTATTATTATTATTATTATTATTATTATTATGATTATTATTATATCAGGGTTGGGGGATTTCTGGCCTGGGTTCTGAATACAGCCTTCTATGCCTCTTTAACTGGCCCTCAGAACTCTCCCAAGCCACACCCCATGTCTGGCTGAAATGTGATTTCCCCCCCTTTTTTGCCTCTGTTTCCTCCCTCCACTGGCATGTGGCCCTCAGGAAGTTGCCTAGAATGGAATGCAGCCCTTGGGCTGAAAAAGATTCCCCATCCCCAATACATCTTTTATACTGGGTTCTGAAGATGACTGGATATTTCGCATGGCTCAAAGTTTCTGTCGTATTGCTCGTGTCCGTGCTTGGCTAAAGGAAAGGTAAAGAGAGCCATGATTTGAGTTATGCCTGGCTGCAGTCAGGATAGACAGAGCTTGCTAAAAGTAGGCTAAATAAAATGGAGGTCTTGGGTTTTTCAGTCACCAGGAATTAGGTTGGATAGAGTGAGTGGTGGTAGCTACTTGTAAGCCATTGGCACAATCCAGCCCGTTCTGTGCCAGCTTCCCTCACAGTGAACTTCTCAGGTGGTCTGGGAATCTTGACTCCTCCCCCCCCCCCGGCCCTAATCTTAATTTTTATTGTGCATCATAGCATAGTACAAAAGGAGGAAAAGGAAGGAAGTGACAGATCCATAATCTGTGCATTGATTCCTTTAACTAACAAAAAAAATGAATTCAGCTTTCCCTAGATTTGTCATTCCAATCGGAAATATACGTCACATTTTCCAATAAGTCAATTTTCATATAGAATATTTTTTCCTGCACAATTATCACCATTGTATTCCAAATCCACAACCAATTTATTAAAAATCAGAAATATAGAGATGGATATCAGTGAATTTCACTGCATGTTGCTTTTTCCTATGACCAGGAGAAGTAAAATCAAAGAATCATCGAGTGGGAAGAGACCACAAGGGCCATCCAGTCCAACCCCCTGCCAAGCAGGAAACACCATCAAAGCATTCCTGACAGATGGCTGTCAAGCCTCTGCTTAAAGACCTCCAAAGAAGGAGACTCCACCACACTCCTTGGTAGCAAATTCCACTGCCAGACAGCTCTCACTCTCAAGAAGTTCTTCCTAATGTTTAGGTGGAATCTTCTTTCTTGTAGTTTGAATCCATTGCCCCGTGTCCGCTTCTTTGGTGCAGCAGAAAACAACCTTTCACCCTCCTCTATATGACATCCTTTTATATATTTGAACATGGCTATCATATCACCCCTTAACCTTCTCTTCTCCAGGCTAAACATACTGGCTCCCTAAGCCGTTCCTCATAAGGCATCGTTTCCAGGCCTTTGACCATTTTGGTTGCCCTCTTCTGGACACGTTCCGGCTTGTCAGTATCCTTCTTGAACTGTGGTGCCCAGAACTGGACACAGTATTCCAGGTGAGGTCTGACCAGAGCGGAATACAGTGGTACTATTACTTCCCTTGATCTAGATGCTATACTCCTATTGATGCAGCCCAGAATTGCATTGGCTTTTTTAGCTGCTGCATCACACTGTTGACTCATGTCAAGTTTGTGGTCTACCAAGACTCCTAGATCCTTTTCACATGTACTGCTCTCAAGCCAGGTGTCACCCATCCTGTATTTGTGCCTTTCATTTTTTATTTTTTATTTTGCCCAAGTGTAGTACTTTGCATTTCTCCCTGTTAAAATTCATCTTGTTTGCTTTGGCCCAGTTGTCTAATCTGTTAAGGTCATTTTGAAGTGTGATCCTGTCCTCTGGGGTATTAGCCACCCTTCCCAATTTGGTGTCATCTGCAAACTTGAAGTTGACATTCAGCAAATAAGCAAGTCTGCCTAATTTCCATAATATATTCAAGCCATAGAATTCAATGGTTGTTTTTTCTACCTCAATGAAGTATTTGGATTTAGTATGCCGCATATGGTAAGTTCAGAATATATTCACAGTTTAGGAGAGAACTATCTGTCAGCAATTTGCCAGAGCTCATATCAGGTTGCAGTTAGGTTAGCTTCTCCGGAACACTAATTGCTTTTTCAAGGGCAAACATGACATCATTCTCCAACAATCTTCCCCATTCTATCACACTCAAGCATGATCCAGAGTCGAGGTTAAGACAATAGCAACAGGCTTGATTCTCACAGTCTGGGATCACTAGAATCAGCTGGCTGGTTTAGCTCCCTCCTCACCCATCTGGTGCCCTGAAGTACACACTTCCACCTTCTCCCATGTCAATGAATTGCTGTCATTTATTGCAGCAGAGCAGGAGCAGAGCAGTACACTTGGGAACGAGTGTTATGGTGTCACTCCAGCCTCAGCGCTGGGTAGCTCAATCCCCACTGGCAGGTACACCACGCAGCTTACAATATGTCTTTGCATGCACAAAATATTCTACACCACAGTAAGGCCCTTGCAAATAAAGGACTTCACATGCACACACACACACATACACACACATACACACACACACACACACACAGAGAGAGAGAGAGAGAGAGAGAGAGAGAGAGAGAGAGAGAGAGAGAGAGACTCTGCATCATAAGTCCTTTACAAACAGTTAACTGGAGACTAAACATGTGAAGGGTGGAATGAGACTGCCCATTCTGGTTCCTCCCCTGATTCCACTGGTAACCTGCATATCTGACACACTGTATGAAAGGAGGAGCACATGAACATACAGTTGTACATACTCAGGACCTCACTTGAAAACACCCATGCTGGATCACACCAGCGGACCAAAGTCCAGCATCCTATTTACATAGGAACATAGAAAGCTGTTTTCTACTGAGTCCGACAAATGGTTCATCTAGTTCAGTATTGACTTACATTGACTGTAAGAAGCCCTCCAAGGCTTCAGATAAGGGTCTCACCCTGTGCACCCTGGATATGCCAAGGATTGAACCTAAGACCTGTATCCAAGGCAGAAGCCCTACCACTGAGCTATGGCCCTTCACTATTTCCCATAGACTCAATCAGAAGTCATGTGAAGCCCTCAAGTAGAAAATGAATGCAATGGCATTCTCCTGCTCAAGTTCCTCAGCAAATGATCAGATGCCCCAGTCAAAAAGCCTGGGGTGTATGTGGTTTGGGTGTGGGTGTGGGTGTGTTTAAATGACTTTTATTTCTGCAATGCAGAAATGTCTTGTTGTTGCTAGCAATTCCTGCTTCAAAGCATTTCATGTTGTTTCTCATTTTGAATCACACTGTTCCAATATGTGACTTATTTCAAAAATCATCCCCCTTACCTGAGGGATTGGAAAGGAGCCACCCACATTAGCTCAATTTCTGCCCCAGATATTATGAGGTCTAGTACTGACAAACATACAGGAGAACAAATCTTGCTGAAGAATAATTAGCACTGCATCTTTTCAGTCTTACTGGGAGGAGATTTCAGGAATGCAGCCCATTTTACAGCAAGATTCTACAGCCTTCTCAATGATATACTCAATATATATTTTAAAAATGCAATATATTTTAAGAGCCCTTGTAGTTACTTTTTATTATGTCAAGATAGCAAGAGAATGAAAAAGCCATCTTTTTGAGAAAGGAGGGATTTGTGCCTTTAGCATGCATTTCACACATTTATTTGTACTGTAAATTTAAAGAGTCACAACGCAATCATAGACATGTCTACTCAGAGGTAATTCCCACTGCGTTCAGTAGGATTTTGCCACATAGTTGAGTAAAGGATTGCAACCTCTGGTTGTAGAACCAGTAAGATATTTGGACATAGAAGTATTTCCTCCTGGAGAGTAACCACATGCATCATGAAGCGAATGTGGGTGCAGGGGGCGGGGTGGGAATGATTCCTGCACAGGACCTCTGTGTTCAGATACCTGAGTAATAGCCATTATGGACAAGTCTCAGAGGAAGGCCATTGCTTTGCTTGTAAGCCCACAATGGAATCTGACTGGCTACTGTTGCTAGAATAGAGATACTTTTGGACTGATCAAGCGAGACAAGTCTTAAGTTCTTAAAATAGTATCATCTAATATATGTTATCCCATCAGCTCCACATGGGCTTGAGGCAGCTTATATTAAAGTCGCTCTTCACCTTCTACCACATCTACCTGCCCATACGTTAAAACAGGGGTAGTCAACCTGTGGTCTTCCAGGTATGGTCATCAGCCCCAGTCACCATACCCAAGGGACAGGGAGGATGGGAATGGTAGGTTAGCTACCTCTGCATTTATATCTGGTTCAGAGACCCTTCTCTGGATGCTCCTGCTCTATGAGGTGATGTGCATGATGACTGGAGACAGGGCTTTCACAGTGGTGGCACCCTGCTTGTGCAATTTATTCCCATGGGAGGCTGACCTGGTGCTTGTGCTGTTATACAATCCAAAGAAGAAGAAGAGTTTGGATTTGCTATCCCACTTTATCACTACCCTAAGGAGTCTCAAAGCGGCTAACATTCTCCTTTCCCTTCCTCCTCCACAACAAACACTCTGTGAGGTGAGTGGGGCTGAGAGACTTCAGAGAAGTGTGACTAGCCCAAGGTCACCCAGCAGCTGCATGTGGAGGAGCGGAGATGCGAACCCGGTTCACCAGATTACGAGACTACCGCTCTTAATCACTACAGCACACTGGCTCCCAAAGAGAAACCAGAGTAGCATAACCTTGCTGTTTTGTTTTATGTGCATTTTCATTTCCCCCAGCTTTTTAATGGATAGCATTGCTGTTTCTTTTTCCATGCACAATGTTTCAGTTGTTATTTCATTCTGTTGTTGTTAACTGGACTGAGAAATTTTTATTAATTGAGAGGTGGTATGGAAACCTTTTGAAATAAAATAAATTAAAATAAAATAATAATAACTTCCGTAAAGATTTATCATTCCATTTTCCTTCCAAGGGAGATACTTTGCACCTGCACTTCAGCTGTAACTGCCTAGAAAAAACCTTCTAGCTGCCTTTAATATCTTTTTCACTTAATCTTATTCCATGGCACAAAGTTTAAGGGTGCAATCTTATTTAAACTTACCAGAAAGTCAACTTCATTTAAATCAGAGAGAATAGACATGCTTTCCTGAGAGTAAGTTCCATTGAGGTCCACGAATCTTACTTTTGAGTACATGGGATCACACTGCTACTTCTCCAGATTCATTGCCAATCGCTGTTTCTAAAATCTAATGGCTGCTGATATGGTACAGACTGACATTTGGGGTATCTTGTGTGAAATCAGCAAGGCTTAAGCTGCATCTGTGTCACAGATAAATTGACCTAGCCCCTGAGCTGATGATATAGAACTCTTGACATATACCATCAGAAGAGCAATTGGCACGAGCTCCATATGGTGAGCAGAAGGGTTGGAGTCTCGATCTTGCATCAATTTAGGAGATGTAGCATGTGTGATGTGGCCTGAAAGCACGGCCTCGATAATGAGTTGCAACATAAGTACATTTCAATTTTCTGTATGGAACTGTCCATATTTATGCAGGGAGAGTGAAAACTTTAAATAGTTTACAGAATACCACAGAGCATTCACGGCTTTGGCTGCTGTTGACTTTAACGAACAATCTTTAGAGTCAGATAAAGCACTGGGACGGCATATTTTATTTATTTTATAAATTTTTATATACTGCTTGATTGTAAAAAAACCAAAAACCCTCAAAATGGTTTACGAAAAGATAAAACAAGAAAATCAAGGAGAAGTACAATATTTTAAAACATACAAAAAGTTTAAATACAAAAAAAGATTAAAATTCACATCTAATTTCTAAGCACCTGGGTAGTCTTGTCTAGACAATAATGTTTTTGCAGGTGCCGATTGGAATACAGTGAAGGCACCCGCCTGGTCTCAATAGGCAGGGAGTTCCAAAGTGTAGGGGCTACCACACTGAAACATCAAGTATTTACAAATGGCAGAATGGGTATTATGCGGCACCTGTAGTAGTGCCACTTCTGCCAATAAAAGCCGTCAAATTATCATATATGGGGTAAGGCCTACTTGGGTATGTAAAGTGGCCCCAAGTTGTTAAGGGCTTTATATACTAATAATGACACCATGAACCTGCCCTGGTAGCAAATCGGCAACCAATGCAGATCTCTGAGCACAGATATTATATGTTGACAGTATGCTATGAGAGTACTTTAAACTTGTGAAGCACTCTATCAATCTTGGAAGACCAACAAACTCAGAATTATCAGTGAATGCCAAAATAACTTCACATGAAACAAGGAATCCCTTCGCTCCTTATCTGAACTTATGAACAACAGTCCAAACATCTACATATTGGACATTTTGAACATATACTGTGCCTACACTTACTGGCCCCTGGAAGTGAGCTTTGACCTCTGGGTGGGAGATGTAATGTTAGATGTCCCCTAATCCCTGCTGCAGAAATGTGCACAGCCTCTGTCCTACCAAAACTGGAAATCTGACTTTGTTAGAGCCAAGAACAGGGCGTGCTAGTGATGCACCTTTCCAGTCCACCCCCCCCCCAGCATGTCCCCAAACCAGAGTGAGAATTACACCAGCCACAGAAGCTGGCACAGTGCCATCCCAATCTTGCCTCTCCCATTGTGAACAATGGGAAGAAAACTATTTTTTAAAAAAAGGTTGGAGGAGACCAACCTTAGAATGGTAGCCTTAAAGGGTTTAAATTAAATAACTTCAAACTGCTTGTTTAAAGAGTCATTCAAAACTTTGAACGGCCACATCCAATACATTGATTCTACCCTCCAGTTTTCATTCACTTGACTGAGGTTTAGAGCAGGACCTGGGGTACATATTGATTTGTCAGTTTATAGAATCCTGTGCATGGTTAGAGTGATTCCATCCTGTAAACCACAATCTCATATAATAACTTCTAAGCATAGGATCGTCCACTATAAGTGGGTTCCGTTACTGGTGAATCAATTAGCTGAAATCTCCAGATTAATGAATTACAAGTTTACCCTCAAGGTGAAGAGGGGGGTGGCACACCTTAGATCAATAGAAAACTGAAGTACACATTTTATAGAGAGACATTGCTGAAGTGTATGTGCCACATTTTAGGCGTGAGAGGTGTCTACTTTCTTTGTGAGTGTATTTCTCAGACATATATTTTAAGAAAACCTGCAAATTGAACAAGTGTGGTATTTTGTAATGGAACTCTGGGGGATATAAAAATAGAGGCTCACCCAAGAACGGAAAAATATTACATAGATATTCAAAAGAAAAGCTGAAGCAGCAAGCAATCATTCCCTGTTATAACTCCACAAAAGGAGGCTCAAATTATGGAATTTTTCAAATGCTCTCCAGCTTGCAGGAAATGGGTTGAATTAATAGACAGCAACAAGCAGCTAGGAAGTTGCGTATCTAAGGGACACCTCTTCCATTTTAGTCCAAATGGGAAGAATATCAACTGGTTTTCAGTGACCTTTCAACCTGTGGATTGGGACTACTGGTGCTGAGACATCAGATGTAAAGCAAACACATTACATTTTCAGATAACTGGCTGAATAGTTGTCCCTTTTCCCTCCCCTTCTGTATTATGATCAGCACTGTCTATACACACACACACACACACACACACACACACTATATATATATATATATATATATATATATATATATATATATATATATATATATGTAAAGTAAAGGCTGCCAAGCACTCTGCAGAGAACTGAATGGAAGCCTCTGTCCTCAAACACCATTTCAAAACTCTTCCATTGTAGACGTGGATCAAGCTAGTTTTTCTCCCAAATAAGTGGTGTTTGGGACTGACAATTTCTTAAGTAATATGAACTTCATTATTTAGAGTATGAAAATGTCATTTAAAAAAATTAAAATAGGTTTATTATAATGGGGAAAAAATTACCTGGACTTGAATCACACTATGAAGAGCGCAAGAGAAGCTCTGCGTCCTTAGACAGTTTTCTTTTTCCATTTAACCTTTAGGAGAACCTCAGAGGGAAGGGGGAAAGGGTTCAGGGAAGCTTAGACGAAAGGCGATTTACAAGACCCAGAAACATGGAAGGTCCTCCGTGATGGGTGAACTCCACCTGGACATCACAACCGTGAGAAACTTAGACGGAGCTGAGGCATCCTTGAGGTCTTGGGCTCTCTGGGAGGAGGGTATTCTTGGTGCCGGCTGCACGGATCTTCTGGAGCCTCAAGTGGTCTTGATCGGAGCTTGCGTAGAATGCCTTGCTTTGGGGAGCCGCCTCCTGGGAGGATGTTATGCTTTTTCCTATGGAGAGAAAGATTCACGTGCCACATGTTTGCCCTCTCCCCGCGGCCGCTGCATCCACGCACACAGCAGGGAGATCGAGTGGTCGCCAAGTCCAGCGATGCAGGAAGCCGGGTCTCGATGACTTCGCTGCCAGGAGGATGTCACAAGCACTACATCTCTCCGCTCGTATTTCGAGCTGGTCGACAGCCTCTTGCATCAACGCAGCCTCGGCTAGGACTCCCTTCCATGCTCTCCCTGACGCTGTTCACAGCTTTGGTGCTGAAAATAGCAACTGCTCCCAATTTAGCTGCCTTCTGGACAATCAACGCCAGGGGCAGTGTGGCTCTGATTCTTCTTCTTTTTTCTATTCGCCCCCCCACCCCAATCTGCCTAACTTCTCTCCCTCTCCTTTTCTGCGTAGTGAAATTTTCTAATAAGGCAGCAACTACCGGGAGACCCATGATCCTTCAAACAGCAGGGGATAAGTTTGAAAAATGCAGCTGGCTTGATTGATCGCACAGATCTGCACAAACTTGCATCTCTAATGAAGGGGAATGGGTTTTGCTGCTTGCCATCTGCCCCTTCCTCGTGCCTTTGTTCCTTGACATTTTTTTTAAAAGTATATTCGCATACCATTAAATCCCACCTACACCCAAAACAACATTGCACTGTGGCTTCCTTCATTCAGCATTAAAGCAACAGAAGCGAGAATGGAAACAAGAAGGCGTTCATTGAAGACACCCCCCTCCCCTTCCCTTTCAAAGGCTTCGGGGATCTTTCTAAAGCTGGGGACATCAAAGTGGAAGGACAACAATGAGATATCAGCAGAAGGCACGTGTAGGCATTCAGACAAACACTTGCATTGCCTAAGAAAAACTGCATAAAAGGCATTGGAGGATGGCATCTGCAAGGTTATCAGCTGCAATGCCACTCCTTCTCTTTAGGATGCTTATGGGATCTGCTTAGGTCTGATTAGTGGTGCAAATTGGTCAGGCCTGGACCTATAAGCAGAATGAGGGGGTGGAATTCTGAACTCACAGGGTGGAGGGTAGGGAACACTTCAGATTGTATGAGTGGACTACCACTTTTAAATGATCCCCCTCCAATTAAAAGCTCCATGTTGTTGTTGTTGTTGTTGTTGTTGTTGTTGTTGTTGTTGTTGTTTTATACCCAACCCATCTGGCTGGATTTCTCCAGCCACTCTGGACGGCTTACAATATATATAAAAACATATAAAACCCCCAAGCATTAAAAACCTCCCAATACAAACTCCAAAATGTTAAAAACAAACTCCAAAAATCTAGCACATTAGGGGCAAAGGTTCTAGCTGAGTCTACACCCACATTTGCTGTTTTCGATTTGCAGTCTGAGAGAAATGTTGTGTGTGTGGTTGTTGTTTTTTATGATAGCATTCAGCCTAGAATTGAATTCCATCCACTCTACAACCTCGGAGTTCTCACTTTACCACATCATTCTGCTGCATGTGAGTAGAATCAGAGGACGAGAGGACTGAAAGAGATCTTAGAGATCTTTTAGTCCTACTGCACCCTCCCCGTCTTTCACACAGCATGTCTGAGATGCTACAAGATGCAAATGGGTGTTAGCCCCCAACCAACAACCATAGTGATTAGCCATTGTAGCAAGCTGAGAAATCCAGTGATGCTTTAGCCCTTTTCATACGTACAGAAAGGATTTCGGAAGGAGCTCTCGTTTATAGTGATATAAGCAATAATGTGAACAGCAGAGCTGTCATTATCTGGTTGACAAAGGTGAGTGACAGCAGAATCTACGTCAAGCTCTGAATTTACGGCAAGACCTGTGGGTGACTTAAGACTGTGAATTAGGAGATGTGCCTAAAACATCCTGGGATTCATTCGCCCTGCTGAGTAGCATTGCTGATTAATTCACACTAACTGAATATATTTAGTTTACTATGGAGGAAGCAACAGATAATTTGGAATACAAAACAGAAAACTATAAACATGAAGTAAAGGTGCATGCATTTAATCTATTAATTTTATGGATCTGCATGAAGCAAATCCATGTTTGACAAAGGAATTAAATAAACAGCAAGCTTCTGACAAAGGAAATTAGCACTCAAAATGGATTTGCAACTGACAGGGAACCAATATGGAGTGCAGTAAAAGATTGCAAGCTTCAAATTAACTTACCTGAAGTTGATGACTTGGTTTAAGGCAAGTATATTGATAATAAAACAAAGCCAAATAAAAGGCACAGTTGTTCCACAGGATCCAGATATGATCACTGGGGGGGGGGGGCACTCAGAACCAAATTGCATCTAATGTGCATCATCTTGGGAGGCGGTGATAACTACAGCAGGCATGGAAAGGGAAAATAATCCTAATGCAATCCTCCTCTTATTTACATCTGGGCAAATCTTCATTGATCCTGTTAATAATCAGCACTCCCTTCACCGCTAATGTAATTTGCATTTTATAAACCCTGCACCTTAAATACAAGGACACATTTAACGTCACATCTGTTTCGCAACCATCACTTTTTCAAAGCACTAACACTGTGATATATTGTTGGTTGGGAAATGCGGCACTTTCACTAGCTAGTGCATTTTCACTGCTGTTGTTGCTGCCAATCCTACCAATGGTGGTTCATGGCAGGTGGTAGTTGTGGAAATTCAGGCTCAATGACCTGGGTCTGCACTAAGAGACAGCCAAGATGGTCTCTGGCCTTTTCAGCAGCCTCAGCTTTTGCAACTGGGCCCTGTTAGGGTTTAAAACCTGAAACGCTGGCAGACTAGCAAGGTCACATGATTTAGGTCGTTAAGTTGTTAAGCTGCTCAGTAAATACAGAGCGTTTGTTTTGTTTGCCTCTTGGGCGTGGCTCAGTGAAAGCTCCGGAGGTGTTTTCTGTTATCAGCCTGCAATAAACCTCTCTTTAAGAAGCTGAGCTCCCGTTTGTCATTTGATCGTCTCTGCACTAAGAATCCCGCTGCTGGAAGTGTTTTAATGCTCTGCAAAGAGAAGTGTTGCTGGTTTGCGCAGCAGAAGCATTTTTCTGGACCAGTACACTAAAACCTATAAGGTTATGGTCCCAGAACGTTTTTGTGGCTGTGTTGTGTGCAGAGACAGTGAAAGTAGCCTTCCTGTGAAAGAAGACCGGCTTGGTTGTAAATCCAGGAACGGAGAGGTTGTGAAAGTTAAAGGAGCTGCTTAAGTGAAGATTAACAGCTTAATTAGCTGCAAAAGGCTAGCTTAACCTCCCGTTGTGAGTGTGTGTTTTTTTTTTTTTTGCTACTAAAGACAGCAGACGGTAGAAGGTTGCTAGTGAAGAAATAGAGGGAAGTTTAAAGGCTTCAGAGAAGGCTCCTAGCATCTGAAAAGTGAGTAATTTAAATCTCAAAAGGGGAAGAGAAGCCAGGGCACACGGAGGGAGTAGCAGCAGACCTCAAGAATGGCAGCAGAAAATTTTCAGGTACCTTTTCCAAAGTTGAACTCCACTAATTATGTGCAGTGGTCTAAGAGGGCACAAGTTTGGTTAGAAGCTAAAGAAGTGTGGACAGACTACGTCCAGAGGCGAAAGCCATTTGTGGCTGTTGAAGCAGATGCCACACCAGAGCAACAGGCTGCTGCACATGTTCAGAATAGAGAACATGATAAAATGGATACCAAAGCTAGATGTATGTTGATGGTATCGATAGAGGACTCTCAATTACCCCATGTTGAAGACCTACGATCTGCATTTGAAATTTGGAATGCCCTTAGACGTATTCACCATAGAACCACGCCCGGAGAGAAGGTGAATATTATACGTGCTTTGTATGGGTTAAAATTGAAGCCGGGGGACAGTGTGGTTGAGCACACATCACAAATGACTGAATACTTTAACCGGTTGTCGTCTTTAGGCGTGAATTTTCCTGAAAATATTAAAGTTTATACTCTGCTTAGCAGCCTGCATGCAGGGTTTGAAAACTTGGTACTAACTTTACAAGTTTTGCCAGAGGACCAGCTGAATGTGAATTATGTGACTGGTAGATTGTGTGAACAAGAGTATCAATATCATCGAAAGCATACTGATAATCCAAGTGTTGGGTGTTCAGATAATTCCCAACGTGGGGGAACTGGCAAGCAGAGCTGTAAGGAAGCTTCACAGGTGTCTGCTATGACCAGCAAGTCATGTTTTCAATGTGGCAGCAGGTTTCATCTAATAGCAAAGTGTCCAGAAAAGCAACAGGAATTTCAACAGCCAAAAGCCAATTTCAGGAGCTACCAGGGAAGACGACGTGAGAACTACAAGAATCAACGACCCAGAGGGGGAGGAGGTACTGATAAGGGACTATCTGCAATGGCAGCGCAACAAAGCCCTAAAAGGAAGCTACAAACCTTGAAATGGATTATAGACAGTGGTGCCAGTCACAGTTTGGTTCCAGCGACATCTTGTGGCAGCCTGATGAACTGCAAGACCTTACCAGTTGCAAAAACTGTGACTATAGCAGACAATAGTAAACGAGAAATGAACCTTAAAGGCACAATTTATGTTAATTGTTTGCAAACTAACCTTCCTGTTTTTGTTCTTCCAGGAATGAAGAATGGACTTTTGAGTGTGTCATGCCTGGTAAAAAGTGGTTTTAAGGTTGAATTTGAAAATGATGTGTGCACCATTTCAGAACAGGGGAGGAAGCTGGTTAAAATTCCCTGTGAAGATGGGCTTTTTGTTTTGGATGAAGAGCAGTTAGCAGCAGGCAGGTGTTCAACAGGTGAAGCACAAGCTAAGTGTGTAAATAAGGCTCCTCATACAGGTTGTGCACATCTACTACACAGAAGGTTAGCTCATATATGCTTTAAGTATGTAAGCAAGATGCCAGATTTAGCTGAGGGGTGTAACATTAAACCCTGTTCAAATTTTTTGGATTGTTGTGCTTGTAAGCAGGCTAAGGTTAAGACATGTAACTACCCTAGATCTGATAGAGTAAGCAAGAAACCCTTTGAACTGGTACACACAGATGTGTGTGGACCAATGCCAATCAAATCGCTTGGAGGTGCGAGATTTATGCAAATTCTGGTGGATGATTTTTCGAGGGCTAGTTGGGTTTTCTTTCTGAAAGAAAAATCACAAGCAGCTTCAATTCTAATGGATTGGATTGAAGAAGTTGAGTGTAAATTTGACACTAAGGTACGTAAAATACAATCAGATCGTGGTGGGGAGTTTGTAAACCACAAGCTAGAGACTTGGTTAAAAAGGAAAGGTATAGTTCATAGGCTTACCAATCCTTATTCACCCCAAGAGAACGCAGTTGCGGAAAGAAAATTCCGAACATTACAAGAAGCCATTGCTGCTTTATTGTTTGATTCTGGACTTCCACAGCGTTTTTGGGCTGAGGCTGCACTGTATGCAAATTATACTTTTAACAGAGTGTACAATGTCACAGTAGGCAACACTCCTTACTTCATGTTATTTGGAAAAAAACCAAAAATTGATCATTTAAGAGTTTTTGGATGTCGTGCTTATGTACTGGTGCCTAGGGCACAACGTAAGAAAGGTGATCCCAGATCTAAAGAAATGTTTTTCTGTGGTTATCAAACAAACACAAAAGGTTGGAGATTTGTGAATGTGGAAGGCAATCAAACGAAAATCACAATCAGCAGAAGTGCTGAATTTTGTGAACAGGATGGTTGGAATAGAATACATGGAAATCCTGACATATTATTTGATGTGGTGAACAGTAACAATCAAACACAGGCTCCAGGGCAGTTATTAGTTCCAGAACAGGCTGAGGAATTTGAGTCTGAGGACGAGGGTGAAAAACTGTCAAGTTCACACAAGTCTGTAAAGTCAGAATCATCTAGCTCTGAAAGCTCACCTGTACAGCAAGGGAGACGTATAAAATCAGAATCAGAAAGTTCCTCAACTACTAGTGACAAACAAGTGACGACAGGTGATTCTGAGTCAGAGGGGGAAACTGAAGGAACATCGCAGGAGCTGTTAAGACGCTCCAAGCGTACCACCAAAGGAAAACCTCCTGAGAGGTATCAAGCTATTAGTGTTTGGGCAGGGTTGGCGAATTCCGAACCCGAAAGTTTTGAGGAGGTTGAGCAATTACCCCAGGAGGAGGCCAGTAGGTGGCATGAGGCCATGAAAAAGGAATTAAATTCTATGAAGGAACTTGGTGTGTTTTCCATCGCCAAACTGCCAGAAGGTACCAAGGCAGTAAGTTGCCGATGGGTGTATAGAATAAAGACAACAGCAATGGGGAAACCAGAGTACAAAGCAAGGCTTGTAGCTCGAGGTTTTACCCAAAGAAAGGGGTTACATTACACCGAAGTTTATGCACCCACTTCAAGGAGTGAAACCCTGAGAGCACTATTAGTGGTTGCTGCTCAGAAAGGATTAAAAGTGAGTCAGTTTGATGTCTCAACTGCTTATCTTCATTCAGACTTGGCTGAAGAGCTTTATATGGAGCTACCACCAGGTTTGAAAGACAATAAATTAAATCAGGTTTGGAGACTACATAAATCCATTTATGGACTCAGGCAATCTGCTCATAATTGGAATGAATGTTTGAATGACGTTTTGATAGGCATTGGTTTTAGCAGAAGCAAGGCTGACAATTGCTTATATTTCCGAGGTTCAGGAGACGCTCGAGAATCTTTGCTTGTTTATGTAGATGACCTGATTTATACTTCAAAGACGCAAGAACAAGTAAAGAAATTGGCCAAAGAGTTAAATAAACACTTCAAAATTAAGAATCTTGGTGATGTAAAGGTCTATCTTGGTGTTCAGATAGATAGAACCAAAAATGGCAGTTTCCTACTGAATCAAAAAGGCAAGATATTGCAAATGTTGAAAAAGTTTAGCATGACAGAATGTGCAGGTGTTAAAACTCCAATGGAAATGGGTTTCGTAAAAGACAATGAGTTCAAGGAGAGTGCTGAATTCAAGCGTCCTGAAATTTTTCAGTCAGCACTGGGAAGCTTACTTCACATCTCGCAATGGAGTAGACCAGACATTGCGTATGCTGTTAATGTGCTGAGTAGGGAAGCATCAAAACCTAGCGTAAATGCATGGAAAGGAATTCAAAGAGTCTTAAGATACTTACAATACACCAAAGATATCTGTCTTGAATTATCTTCTGAAGGACAAGCACAGGTTACTTGCTGGGCAGATAGTGATTGGGCAAACTTAAAAGATAGAAAATCAGTGTCTGGCTGTGTAATAAAATTTGCTAACTCTCTGATTGGATGGAGATCTAAAAAACAAAACCTGATTGCTTTGTCATCGACAGAAGCTGAGTTCTGTGCTTTATCCGAATTATGTAGAGACTTAGAATTTTACAAATGCTTGGCACAAGAGATGTATGAAAAAGTAATCACGCCAATCACTGTATACGGCGATAATCAACCGTGTCTTAAGTTAGCACAAAATGGACAGTTTAAAGGTCGTACAAAACATTTAGATATCCGATTTCAAAATGTGTGTCAAACAGTGAGAGCAGGAATTGTTAAATTAAATTACTGTCCTAGTCATGAAAATCAAGCTGATGGTTTTACAAAACCACTTGGGTTTCAGCGTCATGAAAAATTTTGTGAAGAAATGGGTCTGAAGTAATCCTGTTCTTGTTTGCCAGCGAGAGGGGGTGTTAGGGTTTAAAACCTGAAACGCTGGCAGACTAGCAAGGTCACATGATTTAGGTCGTTAAGTTGTTAAGCTGCTCAGTAAATACAGAGCGTTTGTTTTGTTTGCCTCTTGGGCGTGGCTCAGTGAAAGCTCCGGAGGTGTTTTCTGTTATCAGCCTGCAATAAACCTCTCTTTAAGAAGCTGAGCTCCCGTTTGTCATTTGATCGTCTCTGCACTAAGAATCCCGCTGCTGGAAGTGTTTTAATGCTCTGCAAAGAGAAGTGTTCCAGGCCAGGTGGGGAAAAGTCTTCAAGGCAGGGAGTGGGTCTTCCAGAACTCACAGCCAAGATGTGAGTTAAAGGTAAAGGTAAAGGTACCCCTGACCATTAGGTCCAGTCTCGGACGACTCTGGAGTTGTGGTGCTCATCTCGCTCTATAGGCTGAGGGAGCCGGCATTTGTCCGCAGACAGCTTCTGGGTCATGTGGCCAGCATGACTAAGCCGCTTCTGGCGAACCAGAGCAGTGCACGGAAACGCCGTTTACCTTCCCACCGGAGCCGTGCCTATTAATCTACTTGCACTTTTGACGTGCTTTTGAACTGCTAGGTGGGCAGGAGCTGAGACCAAACAATGGGAGATCACCACGTCGTGAGGATTTGAACTGCCGACCTTCTGATCAGCATGCCATAGGCTCAGTGGTTTAGACCACAGCACCAACCGCGTCCCAAGATGTGAGTTGCATTTATTGAATTTAACTGAATGTATTCAATAAATGTACATTTATTGAATGTACATTTATTGAATGTGAATTACATTTATTGTTAAGATGTGAGTTACATAGCAATAAATGCTGAACTGTATCATCTATCATCAATTAAATTTGCAAAGCAATCCTATGCATGTCTACTCAGTAATATTTCCCCTTGGTTTCAATTAGACTTACCCCCCAGGTAGGTGCAGAATTAAAGAATAGACTCCTTATACAACATGATTTTCACCTGAAAGTCCGAATTATCCAAATGTGGCTATGAAGTGCATGCAAATGCAACTATAGCTCTATGGGATTCTCATGTATTTGAAAATCCAGTTATTGAGACATTGTGCAAATCCTTTGGTTATTCAAATAATTGTGGTTGGGCTGCACACACAGACAAAATGGAATCTGTTTTCTTTCCTGCTTTTTTAAATGCAAGAAAGCTACAGCTAATCGAGTTATTTTCCTAAGGCAAGGTATTGAATGAGGCTGTAGTCCTAAACCCACCAGCCTGGGAGTAATACTCAGGGAATTCACATGGGCTTACTTCTGAGTAGACATGCTTAGGATTGTGCTGTATGTTTCACAAGTCAATACTGAATCAATTAAGATAAGACCAAAAAAAATCAGAAATGTGGTTCAGATTTTGTGAGCCTTTACATATACATACAACATTTGTTAATGTTATACCATCGATCATTTTCTGCAGTCTCAACAGCCAACCATTTGCTGCTGGCAATTTGTAATTTCCCCAACATACCATATACCACTTCCATCCTTACCATGTCTAATATTTTCACACCAATTTCATATTTACTTTATTTATACAGCTAAGTCTCAGTGAATTCAAAGGGGCTTACTTCTGAGTAGACACATACATAATTGTAGTGTAAGCAGCTGAATAGCAGGACTCCCAAGGGATTGTAAAGCGTATCCTGTCATATATTGAAATATTTTAAAGATTTAGACACAACCCCTACAGTTCCACAGACATTAAATAAAATTGGAAAGAGAAAGGTATAACAAAATTGCATTTCTAGTATTTATTTAAATGGAACTCGAATGCCATTGAAACATTATTTTGTAATAACTTCCTTTCAGGTTCTTGCTACCTTGAGGAAATAAGTAACATAATGGTCCCTTTTCTAAAGCATTTGCCTTTGCTTTCATTTCAGGGCAAATGGTAATAGGATTATAAATTTGATTTTTGCATCTAGATGTGGATCATTGACCCCACCCCTTTTCAGGTAAATTACTAATCAACTATTTAGTTCAATATTGGCTCTGTTTAATCTGTATTGATTATACAATAATGTTTCATAGCCACCATAAATTTATCTTCATTAACAATTCCTGCGGAGATGCAGCAATATAAAGCTGATTCGGTATCGCAGCAGAATCAGACTCTGACTCAACAGAAGCTTCTGTCTTTAAAATGCAGGATTTATATTCAACGGAAGTAAATATCGCTCACACTCTAAAAGTGTGGAATGTTTTACATTGCCACCAGATCTGTTCGTACTGCAACAATGATTTTATTATCAGTGTTTTGCATTCCTCTGGAGGAATTCACTCATTTATAGGTAAAGGATATGAGATGCAGTTTCTCAGAAGACTGTTCACTTTTCACCTTAGGAAAGTTTTTTTTCCCCCAGCGTCAGTGATATCAATAATCTAAAAATATTTATAAAGTGGGGAATTTTGGATTTCCTTCCCCAAAGCCCAGGGAACATGGAACTTAAAACCTGGCTAAATATCCTTAGTACACAAGGGGAGAGCTTAGTGGGACTATTTTAGTGAGAAATGCCTCTCAAACCAATTACCGGTAAGCTTAATGTACATGGCAGTTTATTTGGGGGGAGATGTTGGACAAAAAGAAGACAACAACCACACAGAGATACTTACATACAATCAAATCAACAGGAGGAGAGGAAAGTAAAAGACACCAACCTGTCTTGCAGCTACCTTTGGTCTTATATCAGCGAGAGGCAAATATTTTTTAATTAACTTCTGGGAGTTCTTACACCAACAGTGTTTAGCTCTCAGACATTTCCATTTGCAAACCAATTAGCAAAGCTGTTAAATTTGAAGCCCTGCTTTTCAGTTATTCTACCATTCCCTGAAGATATATGTTCCCTGAACTGTTTGGATTAGTTAGCTAATGACTGTCACTATTTTATTTGAGCACAGACCGATGTCCACAAGAGAAAAACAAACCACTGCAGGAAACTGTCAAGCAGATGGTGCTGCAATGGTTCCATTTTTGCACAGTCTTTCCAGCATATGCCACAGCTGGAAACAGACAATGGCAATCCACTGGAATTTACTCATGTTTGTTGAAGAGCCATAGCTTCATTACGGACATTGTTTTCCCTCTTCCTACGTGTTAGGTAAATTCTGTGTAGCAGAATCTTTATGCAACACAAAGGCCAAGTCACGAGAACCCCATTATTATATTTCCTGAACAAGTAAATAGAAACAAAACGTATCAAGGTCACTATATAATAGCAAACATGTTTCCCCATGTGCAAGATAGTGGAATGATCCAAACAGTACACTGTGAAGCAATTATCCAGCAAATGTGGAATGAGATTTTGAGGATTAAAACTTGTCTCATGCTTTTTCAACCCAAAGAGTATGAATGTCTGCTAAGGACCCCTCATTGCATCAATTCCCTGGTAGGTTTTTCTGCCTTTTAGGGTAGGATCAATACAGCAGACCTGGAATTTTTTATTGGCCAATGCACAACAGCTTCTGCTGTCTAGGGCATGTGCTGAGGTTCAAATAACAGAGGCGTTCTTGGGACTTGTATGCTGCTGGAGTTACAAATGTCACACCCAGTCTCGTGGTCAGTGGATCTTGGGTTTGGATTGCACTGTATGTCATACTCCCACTGAAATCAATATACTTGCCTATCTTAAGTCCATTGATTTTAAGAGATCTATTCTGGGTATGCCTTAGCTCAAAACAACTGCATATGGTTTACTAAATATATAAAGCAGGGGTAAGCAAACTAAGGCCCGGGGGCCGGATGTGGCCCAATTTCCTTCTCAATCTGGCCCACGGACGGTCCAGGAATCAGCGTGTTTTTACATGAGTAGAATGTGTCCTTTTATTTAAAATGCATCTCTGGGTTATTTGTGGGGCATAGGAATTTCTTCATCCCCCCCCCCCAAAAAATACAGTCCTGCCCGCCACACGGTCTGAGGGACAGTGGACCGGCCCATGGCTGTAAAAGGTTGCTGACCCCTGATATAAAGAGTTAAAAGTAGTTTGACACATTTAACAGTGGGAGGGGGATTAAATACAGTACAATAATATTCCTATTTACTCCAAGTGCCACTGTATTTAATGTGGTTTACCAATTAATAACAACGTTTAGGATTGCAGCCTTAAAAGGAGTAAAGGTTAAAAGGGAAATGAAATATGCTACTGAAGGATGAAAAGCCAAAAGAAAAAGAAAAAAGCACAGAGCAGGTCTATGAAATGTTATATTTTAAATTATAGCAATGTTATATTTTAAATTATGCTGCTGGGAGATAAGGAATGCTAGGTTAAAATCAAAAGGGAAAAAAAATGAATATTATTTCACAGAAAAAGCAACTTTCAAAAGAATACTGTTGCATTATAATGAACATTCTGTCCAATCCCACACCAGCTGTCAGCTGATGCTAGAAAAGCAGACTTTACGTGGCTGAAATTCATTCATTCATTCATTCAGTGACTATTTATGTTTATATTTCAGGCATTTGTACACACCAATCAAAGTATACAGTCTGCTTCATACAGTCCCACCTGAAGGCAGCTGGGCTTACTTCCAAGGAAATGTGTTTAAACTAGACTAGTCACAGGCAATAGGACTTGTACTGCTATGCTTTTGGGAACCCCAAAATCTTTTTTAAAGCAGTTGATCCAGTGGGAGAGGAGATAGATGGAAAATTGGCTCAGGTGAAGCAGTGGGGTGCTTAACCTTTTCCCCTCACACAATTTCCCCAATGAAATCACCCCATGAGGTGGCTGATAGCCTCACTAAAGAAAAATGCAGGCATCAATTTTGAACTTGACTTCCCCTCCTAGCCAGGCTAATCGCAGCAGTTTTGAGATAGGGTAGCGAAAAAGAATAGAAGAAAATGTCAAAACAAAATAAAAAATAAAAAAACCTTGCAGTAGCACCTTAGAGACCAACTAAGTTTGTTCTTGGTATGAGCTTTCATGTGCATGCACACTTCTTCAGATACACTGAAACAGAAGTCACCAGACCCTTATATATAGTGAGAGAGTGGGGAGCTGTATTACTCAGAAGGGTGGTGGAATGGGTGATTGGCAGTCATTAACAGTCATCAACAGGTTTTCCACACCTATCAGCTGATCACCCATTCCCACCACCCTTCTGAGTAATACAGCTCCCCACTCTCTCACTATACATAAGGGTCTGGTGACTTCTGTTTCAGTGTATCTGAAGAAGTGTGCATGCACACGAAAGCTCATACCAAGAACAAACTTAGTTGGTCTCTAAGGTGCTACTGGAAGGAATTTTTTATTTTGTTTTGACTATGGCAGACCAACACAGCTACCTACCTGTAAAATGTGTTTCCTTTTCCACATATGTTTTTAAGGGTGGGATATCCAGTCACAATCTCCCATCCTATGTAGGAAGGCCTAAATATTTTTTTTATATTAATATATTTCCAAAGCCCCCTGCAGCAGATAATTCTGTTTACAGGATTAAAAACAGCAAAACAAATAGGAATGAAGAAAAACGCAGTCATAAGAAGACAACATTCAAACAGCCACTAAAAGCAGCAGAAGAATAAAACCAACCATTTAAAATGTCTGTTTAAAAGCGTGGGAGGATTTTTAAAAAACAACAACAACTTGGATACCAGCAGGTGAACTTCACCAGGTGAAGAGTTCCACATACCCGTCAAGGGACCCTATTTTCCCAGCACATTCATGTAATTACAGAAGCCATCTTGCCTTCTGATTTCATCTGGGAGTATCCTGTTTTTCCCTCCAGCGCCACTGCTGAACAAGGGAGGAGGATCAGCTGGCGCTTGCAGGTAGTGCTTGCAGTCCACACTTGTGCTTAGCTCTGGAACCTTCATGAAACAGGACCTTTGTGTGCAGAGGAGGCATTTCCCTGCTGGAGTGCAGGTGGCAGATGCATGCAATGCTCTTGCCTGTCCCTCTCTGCTGCCGCCTTGGTGGCGTGAGGTGCGGCATGGGTGGAGGAAGGGAGCGAGGAGGGAAGAGTGTGAGCAACTGCCAGGTAGGGGCTGTGGCAGGGGAGGCAGCAGCTGACTTGTGTGCCTTTTGGTGCAATGCGCCTACATGAGCCAGCTGACTCATGTGGCAGCACAGCAAACATCAATTCAAGTTTTCTGTGGAATGCCCTTTGTTCCAATTGAGCTTTGAAGAGCAGGTTTTCACAAGGAAAGCTCTGGAGCAAGAAAAGTGCACTCAGACACAGAGCTTGGACCATGCCTGGAAAGAGTGAAGGAAAGCTAAGTATGGATAACCCCTCAGAGGGCTGGTGGGTCTGTGTGGGAGAAGGTATCCTGGCCCCATGCCATTTTAGGCTTTAAAGGATAAAAAGGTCACATTGAATTGGACAGAGACAACAAATGGAACTTGGTGGGTGCAAAACTTGAAAGCTATGGTCTATGGATGTGAGGGCGATCTGGCTCTGACATCTGCAACATTGATCACCATGGTTGATTAAACTGATCTGGCTAGGCAGGTGAGCCCTTCCTCCCATGTGCATCCCTCCTGAAACGGCATGCTCAGTGGAAGAGGATGACCACCCCAAATATAAGGAGTGTACCGTTCTTCAGTCAAGGGTATATGATAGCTGTGCTCCTCTGCTAGAACCTTCAAACAAGCTCAAGGTCTATGCAATATAATTGCATCTTTCCAGCCTAACTGTTTTAGTGCTTCTGATTCTCACCACCCTCCAGACCTATGCTTGTGATAGTCTTCAATGACTCACACACAAAACAGACTAGCACAGGTTGCACAAGTGCTGATCCCATCAATCAAGACACAGATAAGGTTCATACCAGGCTAGCATGAGCAACGCTACAGTACTAGATGATCCTAGCTGGTATACCTTTGAGCTGCTTAATTTTGCCACTAAGCAAATTACACTTATTCTTTAGAGGACAGTTTAAATTTTAAAAAGTATGCATTTTTGTTCTTGTTCAGAATTCCAGTGAGAAGCATTTTGTTTCTGCCTAAAAGGACCCTGGACTTTTCTGCTATCAACCTGTTGGTGCAAAGCATGTCACAAATATGTGCCGTTTGTACATATATTAAGAATGATGTCCGGTTGCAAACCTATCAGCAAGACCGAACACTGGTCAGGTGTGAACCTGCAAAGAGCATGAACCACCAGGGAGCCAAAGGGGAGATATGCTTGGTTTAACACGGAGAGACATTTTATCTCTGCAGATAGTAGCTCTGGCAAGAGCAAAATAACCTAATAACGTCATGATTGATTTACGGCACTTTTATGAGCCCTGAGAGGCAAACTCTCCCAAACACTTGGTCCATGGCTTAAATCAAGAAAAAGCTCGACAGCTGTGGCACAAAAACACTTTGCGGCTTTGTTATTATGGGCTAATTAATTCACTTAAAGCACAGCGCCCAGTCACAGGTATGTGGACAGAATACCTAGTGAGGGGGGAAAGAGGAGTGGATAGAAGATGCCCTACACTAAGGTTACCAGACGTCCCCGTTTCCGGGGACAGGCCCCAGATTTACAAATCAGTCCCCATACAAAATCCACTGAAGTTGAAGAGTGTCCCCGGATTCATTGAAAAAAATCTGGTAACCTTACCCTACACAGCAGTGTCAAATATCTCAAGCAGGACTGTCCCAACCTAGCTCTGGCAGATATACTGTTATGCTCACCCCACTTTTCTGAGTGGTGAAAAGTTCCGGGGGTTCAGTGCTTACACAGCTTTGGTTCCCTTTGGGAAGTCACTGGAGACTCATTTTGCAATATTTGCAGTTATTTACAAATATACAAGTTGAGTACAGCTGGAGACATGGCTTAAGCACATCAGGTTTCTAAGGAAGATGTTTGGGAGCCCATATTTCCTCTGCCTCCCTCAAACTGCCATCTGTTGTTGTTGTTGTTGTTGTTGTTGTTGTTGTTGTTGTTGTTGTTTTGTTTTTTCAGACACCAGGTCCTTTCAGATGTCCTTAATGTGCATTCATGCTAATTTGCACTCATGGGTGGTTATACGAACATCAAACTTCTGATAACATTTGAACCTTCAAACGTTTTGGGCAGCCATATTGCTTTATTTGCAATAGGTGCATGTTTTCTGCTTTAAAACCTATAAATTTTCAAAGCAGCAGCATTTGGGGGGGGGTGCCCCACCTTTGTTGCCCCTCCAGTGTCAATCATGAGGTGACATTGTAGAACAACTAATAAAGCAGAATGATGTTTGGATGATCCACCACTAACGTGTCATTGTCATGTTAATGATTATTTGCAGAGTGCATCCACCCACCCACAAAAAAACCCAATGACAACACCAGTCTGGAGGGGTCCATAAACTCTTGCCCTCTCCTTCTGACTTGACCAGGGAAATCTGGATGAGTCTTTTCAGACTTAGGCTTCCTAGTTCCCACAGAGACCCATTACTGAGCTAACAACACTCCTTAGTCAGTGGAGGTATTGCCTCAGGTCAACCCACAGTGATAGTCCCAGAAATCTGACAGGGAAAACCATAACAATATGGGATATATGTCTCATTTGGAAGTTTCCTTCTTTTTAATATGTCCCAGCTGTGACTCCTTTTTAAGATTCAAGGGCACAATCCTTTGAAGCAGCCTGTCCAGTTTTGCAGGCAGGGATGTAAGGAGCTGGCTGTTACCCATCTCAACCTATTGGGGGGGGGGAGCTGTTTGAAAAGAAAAGGGGAAAGATGCCATGAAATGCCAAGCATTTGAAAACCAAATTGCAGCCCAGTGTCTTGGCATGCAAACAGAGAAACTGCAATGCTTACATGACCAGGTTGCTGACTTCACCAAGAGAGTTGTTGGATGGGGGCGGGGAATCAGAGGGTTATTACTTTACCATATACATAGCTGGGAGCTCTCAACATTGATACACTGCACCATTTCTTCAACCCACTTTTGTTTACTTTGTGCTTATATAGTCAATGCTTTTGAACTGCAAGCTGAGCACATGCTTTAAAGCAGCCTTTGGCAAGCTGGTGCCCCCCCAGATGTTTCAGACTACAACTCCCATCCATCCCAGCCAGGCAGGCAGCCACAAGGTTGGTGGTTACACAACTGCTTTGTTACCACATGCTAAGTTTGGAATGGGCCCATTCACTTCTCCCATGGGCGCTAGTTTTCCTACCAGAATTTACATCTGATGGTTGCCCTGACTCCAACCTGTGATGCGCTGCATCTGAAAGCCCATTTTCAGGATCAGGTACCAGTGCTTGTACTTTCTAGCCATAGCCACCAATGCCACCAGTGGTGTAGTGGTAAATTCAGAAGTGCAGGCACTCTCTATGTCAACTCTCAATAGCCATGTGCCTTCTAAGACTATACAACAGTAATGAATTTCTCCATTATGGCTTAAGTACCAACATGCTAGTTTTTTCCCTCTCTCACACACACCCTCCCACTTTGCTTAACATCCAGCCTGAGGAATAGCTGTGGTGGACTCAAAAGCTTGCTTGCTATTTTATAATAAAGGGAGCCAAGCTTAGATGGCTGAGGAGCCACAATATTATGAATAAACTATAATGGGTCTGGGTCCATTTAAATCTTCCAGGGTAGCCACCACCAATTATGCTTATCATGAGCTATCCAGTTAGAGTATGAGTGGTAATGTGTTGGGTGTGGGTGTGTGTAATGAAGCTCTTCTCAGGACTGCTTAATTTTCAGTCACATTGTGCATTTATACCTCTGTTCTTTTTTTAAGCTGTTTGCTAGATAGTCTAATCAAGTTCCCAATGGCACCCAAGAGGGCTCTCCCGTCCTGCTACAGAAGGATTTATGAATTCATTGCTGTTTTGTAACATTCACACACAGATGAATATTTTATGCCCTGGGAGTTCTGCGTTTTGCATAATGCAGGGAGCAGGAGAACCTGGAAGATTAACATAAAGCCCCCCTGGGGAAAGGCGCTCAGCAGGGACCTCAGCCCTGGCAGGATGCATCGTAAGCTCCACCAGATGTATTATCGGGTTGCAATGGCTGGCTGAGCTTGACAATAAAGTTGTAAGTCACAAAATAAAATGAGGGAGAGTAACTGCTTTTTATGGAGGAGGGAGTGGGACACACACACACACCTCTTAACTTGCAATGTGGTCGTACCAAAACACATAGCAAATCAAAAGACAAATGCGATAGTCTCCACCACCACCACCCCTTGCCCGCTTAAGAGTGGCTGTCTGTCCTGTTTTACAGAAAACTACTTGTCAGAGAACAGTCCCCTATTTGAAGGGCTGTCCAGAGCCATTAGGAGGGACGACAGAGTTGCCCATCCATAGGTAGCACCCTGGACAGCACCTGAGCTGCGCCTTCCTCACCATGGCAAGGTTATTTCATTGCCATTTACTTCAAACTCCACATATATTAATTAACATTTTTAGATTTTATGCAAATCACTGTCCTCTTTTGTCCCCCTTATTTTGGTGAGGCATTTTCTCTTTAGTGATGCTTAAGTGGCCAACTGAACCCTCCCATATTCAGCTTGGACCCTCACCCAGCTACATAATCTTCTCTAGGGCATGAGAGCAGTGATTAGGTGGAATCCATCTAAGTTATACTCAGAGCAGGCCCACTGATGTTCATGAACCTGACTAAATTAGGCCCATTAATTTTAATTAGCCTACTCTGATTAAAGTTTTGTTGAAGCACCACTGTCTTTTGGAGGGTTCGAACTGCATCTCTTCCACCTACACTCAATCTGGATATTTGTAAATAAATGGAAATATTCAAGAACGCCAATAAGCCTCCAGTGACCATCCTCCAAATGGGAACCAAATCTGGGTAAGATGAACCCCTGTAACTTCTTGCCACATGAAAAAGGGTGGTGAGCTTATCAATGTAAAGCACAATATGAGCAGACCTCAAAAGAAAGGCAAGGAAGGAGAGGAAAGCCTAACAAATCCATCTTTTTATTTTGATTGCTAGCCAGTCCAACAAGGGCAGTCACAATTCACTATTTACTCAGTTTTCAATAAGTATGACACAAGAGTTTTATGAGTGCTGGTTAAACTAAATGCACCACTATGAACTTCCCACACTGTTGTTTGAGAGAGAGAGAGAGAGAGAGAGAGAGAGAGAGAGAGAGAGAGAGAGAGAGAGAGAATCTGACTGAATTATGTTGCTGTATTTTTGAAAAATGGAGCCATCACTTTGCATTTGCTGCTAATAGAACAGCTTGAGACATTTCAGCTTAATATGAAAGGTCTAGACAAACACAAACAAAGATGGAGAGGAGCAACTACAATAAATAATAACAAACCATAAAAAGTAAGTTTATCGGTTCCAGAAAATGCAGTTCATAGTTGGGGGGGGGTATGGAATCTTTAATATGTTACATTAAAGTGTCTTAACTCTTTGCAATGCTGGTGGCCATTTTCCAGGTATGTTGAGCATTCATGAAATAAGGAAAGGTTTGATTTCAATCATGCAGGCACAAATGGGTCATCTGACATCATTGTGACATCACATCCTTGACGGGAGGGCAGCCCCAGTCAACAGGGCCCATGGGGGATGGGGGAGATGATGACCTGGCCTGTCGACCAGATCCAGCATCCCACCCCTGATGGGTCTGACTCAGTATAAGGCAGCTTCTTAGAAGTCTTACTCGGGTGTTAGATCTACTTGCATCCAAGGAACACATGGAGCAGGGCCATGTCCCCACCTCATCTACTTCCTTCTGCCATACATTTAACACAAAAGCCTGAACAATCAGGTGCTAAACAAAGGTTTTAAAAACTCTTCCAAAAACCATGTCCTGCTTCAAGCCGTGATGAGCCACTAAAGGAAAGGGCTTCCATAGCTGAAAAGCAGGGATCAATAACATCTCTCTCTCTCTCTCTCTCCCCTCCCTTGTTACTCTTAATTCTTGATAAGTGCTTGTGCTTCAACAGCCATAGATATCAAGGACGGTTCCTGGAAATTTGGGTGTCTCTAGGTTAACTAAGTGAGCCCTCCAAGAGGTGAGCTAAGTGAGACCTCCAAGAGGTCCCTTATTCCTCTACCCCACCGTATGCATGTAAGTATTATTTCGTAAAATTATACACCACTTGATTGTAGGAAACCTCAAATCAGTTTACACAAAAGATAAAATCATTGCTTTTAAAAATGTCAATAATTTAAGGCCAGTGCATACAGAAAGTAAACAACAGCCTCCACAGTAATTCAATCACAAAACTGCAAGAGCAGAATATGATGTGTTGAGGTTCTTTCAGGATTTAATACAACATCTATCAAGGATCAAGACCTGTGCATGCATGTGCGCATGGACATGTAGATGTGTATACTTCGTTCTCAAGAAGCAGACACAGAGCAGGTTGCTACAGATTATACAAGTTGCTTTGAGCACAAAAATGGTTGTTATGCTCTATTTCACTGTATGTTTCTTGCATTCCCTGTTGCCCCCCCCCCCACACACACACCAGTGCCTGAACAGTTGGTGGGAACAAGCTCTACATGATTATTAGTGCCATCCCCATCATGCTCTCTGGTTGGTTTTATCAGGTGTTGAACAGCCCCAGGCTTTTGAGGATTGTATATGACATCAGCAGCAGCCCATTTCACATGGCTGGAAGTCTAGAAAGCTAGTTCCAACCCCGAAATGCATATTTTAAGCATTTTTTATAATCTACCTTCATAGACTGTTCATTTCGTTGAAAAAATGTTATCACCAGCGATGATGAGCCAAGCACCTTTTCATCCATGCTTCAGAAAAAGAGACCACTACATGGAAGGGGGTATGTTTTACCATTTGAAAACCTTGAGCAGCTGGCCTCTGCTTTCAATTCTTTCAGGCAAGGAGAAGCAGAATTGCACAAAATCATCATCTTGCACTCGAGAGATTGAGGGATGTAATCCACTGGGAACAGTCAAGTACAACATTCCTTGTTTTGCTAGAGTGGACATGCAGAGGAATGTTTCGTCCAGCCAAGCAGTCCCCCAGGTTACCTTCCATATGGGGTAAACCTGTTTGTACATGTTTGTAACTTTAAGCCTAAAGCCTGCCTTCTGGGATCACACTATGCTCTGCCTGATCGTGAGTTTGTTACTTATGAATAAGACGGCGGTGTCTTTATTCTTTTAGGAGGCATTCAAAAGGGGGACACATCTCAATCTGCACAAGGAAGATTGAATTGCTTGTTGTCTTAAGAAACTCACATGAGTTTGCAACCAGCTTTCTGCTGCATAAGAAGGGAAATGCACTCTGCTAAGTGAAGGAACTTGCTAGCGCAAGTTAGCAAGTTATTAATAAACAATATATCCTCTCCTGCCACCCTCAACATTCCCACAGAAATGATACCTTAATTGAGCTCCATCATGCAATGAAGAATTGAGACAACAAATTACTTAACCTGGAACAGGTCAGTACATATGAAACAATGTGACTGCATTTTCCCAAAGCATATTGTTCTAGACAAAGGGAACAGTCCCAAAGAGTCCTTACAATGCAGTGAAATGAGAACTTTAGTTTCCTAAGCTGGAAAATATGATAGGCAGGCACCACCTTCCAAACAAATTGTAGTAGGAGGGCTACACTGGCATAAGGTAAATAAGGTGTGCTTGTGCCACAGGCTTCAACTGGTCTTATATTCATTCCTGACCCCAGGAAACTCTGGTGACTGTTAATGAGAGAGAGGGCAAGGAGTTAAGGAAGTGATGCACAGCCAGGATGAGTCCATAGAAAACCAGTGGCTAAGGTGCATGGAGTTCACACATGGATATTGACATCAAATGGTTATTTACACAATTGAACAAGCTGTCACAGATTTAATCACTACTGGGCATTCATAACTCAAAAACAACTGATGATTGACAGATAGGTTGTCTTGCAGACCTCTCAAAACTGGTGGGGGGGGTGAGACTTCCCAAACAGGACTGAACTCCCTAGACATTAGGTGATGTGCAGAGAGTTCACTATTGCTTTGCGTAGGGTCCAGGCATGTCAGTTCCCAGCAGAAACTGGCAGGCACCCACAGGCTAAACAGGGTTGAACTTCCTATACATCATATGTTGTGGACAGGGGGCAATTCAGTCCTTCTTTCTGCCTGCCCCATACCTGACTTCCCGTATTATGCCAGGTGGAGGCAGGTGGCTGTGGTTTCATGAAAATGGTCTGTCAGGCCAAATGAGGAGGCCTGGCAGGCCAGATCTGGTCCACAGCCTAGATCTTCCCCACCCCTGATCTAGACTTAATTAGCCATGAAATCAATGGGGCAAGTTACCCATGATTAACGTATATCGTATTGATTTCAATGGGACTAAACATAACTTGGTCTGGACTCAACTCCATGAATACAGTGAAGCAAAGAGAAACATCTGGTTTGCTTTGTTCTCCAAGGGTGAGCACAGCCTGAAATTTTCATGCTAAATTACTAAGGTTTTGTGCAAATTAAATAGTACTCTGTTTTCTTTATTAAGACAGGAAGTTTGTTATGGAACCCAGTGTTCCTTACTGCTGTTATCAAGCCTAATTAATAAAATTAGTATGGTAATTTTTTTCCTGCTCCCACAGCTGTAACAACCAAGTGGCTGAGAATTAAAATCAAGACTCTGTGTTGCACATGCTGAGCTGATCTTACCCTGTTGCTGCTCTCCTTTCGAGTGTGAAGATAGTCGCAAGCATTTTGGGTGGGTCTGATATTCATTAGCACTTGGGTTCTGAAACTCTGGGCTGGGCCACCCTGAGACGGCATAAGACCCATGGAAGTGGAGAGGGGGAGTAAGAATGCCAGACACTCCCAGGCCATTGGAGCAATGCTAACTTAGCGTGTAGCATAAGTTCCTGCCCAAGGCAGCCTTTCTCATTTCTTCCTCCGTGGCTCAGCCTGGGAGGAGAGTAAGGGTAAAGAGTATGAATACAAGAGAGTGCAGGTGATGGTCAAAGAGGAGTTGCCCTTCTTGACACACTCTAGTATGCCTTCACCCCAACTTAATGATCTGCAAGAAAGGCCATCAATCACATGCCTTGCATGAGATGAAGGTGGTCTCGGGTTCAATCCTAGCCGACATGGGGATTCAGGGCACAGTCTTACAATGGCTGCGCTCTTTCCTTTCTGGTCGGGGACAGAGAGTGGCGTTAGGGGAGGAGCTGTCGTCGCACCACTCTTTGGTGTGTGGAGTGTCACAGGGCACAGTTCTCTCCCTGATCTTTATGCGCCCCCTCGCCCAGCTTGTCTGGAGTTTTGCTCTGGGCTGCCATCAGTACGCTGATGACACCCAATTCTATCTGCTGATGGAAGGCCAACCTGACTCAGCCCCAGACACACTGGTCAGATGTTTGGAAGCTGTGTCTGGATGGCTGCGTGCGAGCCAGTTGAAACTAAATCCTTCAAAGACAGAGGTCCTCGGGACGATATGGGGTTGGGGGGCCAACTCCCATCTCTTGCGGGGGTGAAATTAGTTCCAGCACCTTCTGTCAAGAGTTTGGGTGTAATCCTTGGCGCCTCCCTTTCTATGGAGGCGCAGGTTGCAGCTACAACGAAGGTGGCATTTTTCCATCTCCGCCGTGCTAAGCAGTTGGTCCCTTACCTCTCTTGCCCTGATCTCACCACTGTGATCCATGCGACGGTCACCTCCAGGCTTGATTATTGTAAGTCACTCTATGTGGGGCTGCCCTTGAAACTGACCCAGAAACTCCAGCGGGTGCAGAATGCCGTGGCGAGACTCCTAACGGGGTCTTCGCCATGGGATCACATTCATCCAGTGCTATACCAGCTGCACTGGCTCCTGGTGGAGTACGAGGTCAGGTTTAAGGTGCTGGTTTTAACCTTTAAAACCCTATATGGCCTAAGACCCTTGTACCTACGGGACAGCCTCTCCTGGTACGCCCCACAGAAGACCTTGCGGTCTGCAAATAATAACACCTTGGAAATCCCGGGCCTCAGAGAGATTAGGCTGGCCTCGACCAGGGCCAGGGCCTTTTCAGCCATGGCCCCAGCCTGGTGGAATGCTCTGCCACAAGAGAACAGGGTCCTGCGGGATTTGACATCTTTCCTCAGGGCCTGCAAGATGGAGATGTTCCACCAGGCCTTTGGTCAGGGCTCAGCCTGACTCCCCTTTTCTTTTTGTATAAGAACTAATATGAAAGAGGCCTCCCAGCATTCTCACAGGCCCATATAAGATCAGCGTAAACAGTTGGTCCGATGAGCACTTACTGTTCCCAACCCTAACCCTGTGGAAAGCCATCTAATTAGACTTTAATTTGATCTGACCTGTTTTTAGGAGGTACTTTAATTATTATTTGATTTAATAATAATGTTATATATCTGATGTTAGCCGCCCTGAGCCCAACTTCAGCCAGGGAGGGTGGGATATAAATAAAAGTTATTTATTTATTTATCATCATCATCACCATCTCCAGTTAGAGCTGGGGAAAATCCTGAAATCCTAGACAGGTGCTGCCAGAAACTTTGGACAGTACTGAGCTAGATGGACCAACGGTCTGACTCATTCTCCTCCTTACATGCAGCTGTCCATGTATGTGCACACATGCTCTCAGCAAGGACTTGCACAAATAGATGTGTTCATCTGGAGAAGGGCAGAAGCAGAGCAGTGTAAATATGGGTGAGAATCCAAGTGCTACATGTTTAAGAAATGCTACTTCAGCAGCCTCAGGTTTCTCTCATGCTGTTTGAAACAGCCATTTTTCATTTGGTTTTTAGTCCCTGAAAACATGGCTGTTTCGTTCTACAGTTCAGGAAGAAGCTAATCTTCCTGCTGTTGCAAATTGTTTCTCTGCCTCCTTTTTGAGAGGTGGGTTAAAGTGATACCCATAATCTACCTACCACACATGGGGATGGGGGGAAAAACGAGAGCACTCTGTCAAACGCTTGTGAAAAGGTAAAGCTTTTAATGCTAACACAGACACTATTAATTATAGAAACAGTCAAGACATGACACAAAGCATTAGGCCATACGCTTTCATTGTGAATATAAATGCATAACATCTACAACAGTGCTGCATCCACAGTGCAACTGCAAATAAATATCTCTTGAAATATACAGAGTGAGGTCAATAATGTGTTGCCATAGTTCCTAGGTTAGCAATGGAGCAAACTGACAATGTAAATCCAAAGTAGAGAATCAAATGGAAAGATGAAAGGTGCAGAAATGATTTCCATTCCTCAGAAGACTCAGGTATTCCTCATATGTTATGGTGGCAGTGTGGGAGCTGTTTGCATTTGGGTTCATTCCAGGATGCTACTGTAAATTCAGACTGGCATTGTGTGGGAAGATCCTCCACAAAGAACCCCACTCATACAATGTGGGGCCTTTGAACGTATAATTGGTTTCCATAATGTATGAAGGATACCCTCACCTTTTCCAGATGCTGAGACATAAACTTTGCCATTAGCTTACCTAAAATGCTTCAGTGCAATGTGCTGAAAATCTTCAAAACAATTCTCAATTCTCAATGGGGTACTGGTCAGTAGTGGCACTGTGGTTTAAAACCACTGAGCCTCTTGGGCTTACCGATCAGAAGGTTGGCAGTTTGAATCCTCACGGCGGGGCGAGTTCCCGTTGCTCTGTCCCAGCTTCTGCCAACCTAGCAGTTTGAAAGCACACCAGTGTGAGTAGATAAATAGGTACTGCTGCGACGGGAAGATAATCACCATTTCCATGAGCTCTGGTTTCTGTCACGGTGTCCTGTTACACCAGAAGCGGTTTAGTCATGCTGGCCACGTGACCTGGAAAGCTGTCTGTGGACAAACGCCGGCTCCCTCGGCCTGAAAGCGAGATGAGAGTTGCACCCCAAAGTCGCCTTTTACTGGACTTAACTGTCCAGAGGTCCTTTACAGCTCTGCATATCCTAGAATAATAAAATCTTAAAACTGTAGAGTTGGAAGGGACCACAAGGGTCATCTAGTACAACCTCCTGCAATGCATGGGACATACAGTTATTGTGGCATAAACCAACCCCTGCCCATATAAGATGAAGTCTCATGTTGGTTGGTTGGTTGGTTGGTTGGTTGTTAGCACAGGGGCAGAAGAAGGGGGTGCGGTAGGGGTGGTCCGTCCCAGGTGTCACCACTGAGGGGGTGACAAAATGCCGGGCAGCACTCACCGCAGGGCCTGCAGCACGCCCGAGCCCCGCGTCTCTCCTGGGAGTGACGCGGTGGCTTGGGCACACACAGGCTCCATGCTACCCCAAACGGTTTGCCCGCCACCTCCTCCCCTCAGCTGTAGGGTGGCTGAGTGGGAGGAGGCAGCCAGACTCCTCGGAGACCCTGTGGAGCGTCCTGCTCCGGCTTGGCTCGGCCCACCCCATGGGCGGCTGGCCCCACCCCTGGACTCGTGCCCCCACAGGTGCCCGATCGGCTTGCTCCACTGCTGAGTTAGTGTAGCCTTAATAGAAAGAAGTGCAGTCCCCAAACTCCTGTAATACATTCTTGTGGAATGTAAACCTATACATGGCTGCTCAGAATTAGGTTTCATTGAGATAAATGGGTAGGTATATTAGATTGCAGATTAGATTCTGAAAGTAATTGACTTTGGCAGATTAGATTCTACCTCTGCCATGAGTGCGCTGTCAGATACAGAATTTAAGAGACATATAGTTTTCTGGACATGCTGAACCAACAGATGGGGTGAGGGAGTTAAGTGTTAATCTGATCTGATGCTTTTTAAGGTTTTGCAAATAACTTTTCTCCTTTTTCCCAACCCATAGAAGTGAAACTATCTTTCTAACGTCAAGAAAGGGCAGGGGTAAAAAAAACTGATAGTTTGGTTCTGATATGTGCCTTTTTTGTTTACTTCCAGTTTATATGTCTGACAGTGCAATCCTACATACACGTCTACTCAGAAGTAAACCCCAATGAATTCAATGAGGCTTACTCAAAGGTGCATAGAACAGATGATTAAATTACCTCTTAAATTATATTGTAGACCAAAAAAAAATTGTTTTTAAATATTTGTGTCCAAATGCTTGCTTAAGCAGTGCTTACATGTCTGCTGCTTCTGTGTGAGGAGGGAGGATGAGGAGAAAAGTAGATCTCTCTGGCCCTCCCTGTGTGACCCCCCACCTAAAAGCAGTCCTACCAGGTTCAGGGATCACCAAGCTCCACTTCCCCCGCTATTGCTTGAGATCAAAGTAGTGCAGGGGCTACCTCTCAGTGATTCTATTTGATGCAGAGGTCAGTGTTGCTGTGGCAACACATCTAATGCAACTTTAATTCAGTTTGTAGAGTCAAATGCTACAATAAATAAAAGAAACAGCTCTGATTGCAGACATTTCCCCCCCTGCCTCTCTTCCAGAAACCCATTTCCACTGATTAAAGATACATACACCAGTTTTGTAACATGCAATATACAAAACTTGGGGGGGGGGGGGTTGGACAGAAAATGAAAGAGCACATACCGACGTGTCCTACTCAGAGTAGCCAGGCCATTACTTCCACATTCCTATTCAGGAAAGCAGTAGGAGATTTGGGGGGGGGGGGTGTTGCAAGCATTTTATACCAGTGTGTTGATTTAGTTGCTGGTTATCATCTAGGCACAATTCAAGGGTTCTCTGATCAATGGTGCTAACGATGGTGAAATTTTAAGTTACTCTTGGGAATAATCATGCAAAATATTTAAACATTTAGCATTTTACACAGATACCCTATAATTAAATACATGTGTCATTTGTGCAGCTGCTGTGAAAAAGACAAATTTCATATTAGGGATCATTAGGAAAGGAATTGAAAATAAAAGTGCCAGTATCCTAAACATGGTAAATGTAATAGTTTCTTTATCAAAAAGATTTAATGGATTAATCTTATGGGTTGACTAAACACTGCAGTACTACCGGTAGGAGCAGAGAGACCTGGTTTCAAATACACACATGGCCATGGAGTCTACTGGGCAACTTTGGGATAATTAGACAGTGGGAATAGAAATAATAGAAATAGAAATAGAAATAGAAATAAATATAAATATAACCACTGCCTTTGAACTTGCCCTAGGCAGCACTGCTATCAGCTTGCAATTGTTTCAGTAACTCACATTTGAAGCAAAACTATGGTGCTCTTGAAAGCATGATCCCATACCAAATCTGTGTGTTTTCCCCCAGCTATTGTCAAGAGCATGAACATTACCATGTTTTATTTAACTCCTCTCCCTCATCTCTTAGGATTTTGTGCCAAGCACCTGACCCAACTTTCCTCCAGAGTGAGGTCTTAATGAGGCTCATTTGCAGTCAAGTGTCTGCAGAGTAGGAAGTTGGCAAATAATTCCCCTTGTTAAGCAGCCTGGCTCATGATTGTCTTAATGATGCAGCTAACATGATGATGTGAATGCACTGGCGAGACTGAACACAAAAGGGGGAGCCATCACAAAAGAAAAGGGGGAAGAGAGAAAGATTCACCAAACATTGAAATGAGGGGCGGGGGGGGGGGGGGCTTTTCTTTATTTTAGAGGATTATTATCCTCATTAACTCTACCGACCGAGTACCCTGGACAATTCATAGAAGGTAAAATTACAGTGTTTACAAATAACTATACACGGGTTGTTTTGAGTTCTTACAGAAAAAGACTGCAGTGAGGAATAAGAAACACAGAAGGGCAACTAATGCTACAAGAAAATTAAGGTAACTGTTTAGAAGATTTCTTTAAACCATTTTTATTAACGTTTCAACCCACCCAGCTCGCTCACCACCAAGGTTGAGCTCCATTTAAACCAGTAGTAAGGACCTTTTTTTTTTTTTAATCTAAGGGCCACATTCCCTCTTGGCCAACCCTTTGAGGGCAACATGACAGTGACAGGTGTGGCCCTCCATCCAAAGCACATCCATACTCACAGCACACAAACCAACGTCTCCCTGCCCCAGGTATTAGGGCATTAAGGGGAGCTTACATGGAGAAGGAAGGAGCTTCTGAGAAGAGGAACTTGTACAATGGAAGTGGAGGTGAAAGAGAATTTCTTGCATGCAGCCCAGGGAAAGGAAACATAGAATGGAGGTACGAAGGAAATTATGGAGGTTGGGAGCCTTATGGGCCAGGGAATCTAAGGAGTAGATTGTGGCTGAATGCAGCAAAGTTTCATAAACTGATGGAAATTTACCAGCCACATCTCTAGCTGCCAGTCTCTACTCCATTTGTGTTTTGGCACATAATACTTCTCTCCCTCCTGGATGCTTAATCATGCTCAAGCAGTGGCTAGAAAAAGGAAGCTACTTCAACCGAGCAGGAGAACCATAACCTGCACAAATCATCAAATCCCATCCTGAAGGAGAAACCGGTGTTGCAAACTTGAATTCAGCAGAGTGTCCTTCTTTTGATGGATTTATTGTAGTTTTAGCACAGCCTAATTAGAAACAGGTTGGAGGCTATGTGACTTGATTAGCAACAATTCCAGCTTTGTCACATCACTTTCTACCCAGTCCCCCCAGGAAAAAATCTGAATCCTCTTTGTCTCTAGGAGAAAAATGCATAAACGTAACATGCACGCTTCTTCCACCAGGAGAGAACTGGTTGATTGGCACCAGCACTTTTGAAAGAAAAAAGGTTAAGTACCTTGTTCTCAAACAGCCATTATTTTTATTCACAATTAAAGAATACCATTACTTGTTTTAAACACAGATTTCTCTATGACTTTCACAGTGAACTGATCTCTCTTTCCGCCTCCATGAGGATCTTAGCTGAATAGGACAACATATTTTTGCACCTTTCCTGTCCCTACAGATTAGAAGGGGTCATTTGTTGCCATCGAGTAAACCAAACATATGCATATTCTTCACAATATCAACAAAGTGCCCTTACATTCCATATTTGGGTGTATATTGTTCTCAGCTGAACTGGTTAAATGTAATAGTGCTTGAGGACCAAGGCATACTTTACATTGCAAATGCGTAAAACCATTGGTTCTCTTTGTGAGAAAAATAGAAGAGGTTGCAATCAGCAGATGATTCGTGGTTATGAGGGTGTGATTAACCATATCCTCTGCTTTTTAAACCTGTAGACCCATGATTACTTTACTCCAATGGTTCTCCATGCAGCCATGAACTCATGGACAGAAAAACACAAGATTGTTTATGTGTGAAGCAACCCTTAGCTGTTGCAGCCTTGCAGACTGCACTCCATAGACTTGTGAAGTGCTGCAATACTTGCGGGTATTGGAATTTGAGAAAGAGGCTTGCTATGAAATAGGAAGCTGCCTTATACTGAAGCAAACCCTTTGTCCATCTAGTCTAGCTCAATAACCACAACACTGCTATACTGAATCAGATCAATTGGTCCATCTAGTTCAGTAATGACTATGTGAAGATGCCAGAGATTAAACCTGGAATTCCCTGCATGCAAAGCAGATGCTCTTCCGCAGAGCTACAAGCCCTCCCCACAGCTAAAGTTCAAGACTGCCTTTTACAAGATTAAAAAAGCAAAGCAAAACTCAACAACTCTTGCTGCAAACTGCTGTGGTAGGGAAAATAAACCCCACCAAGGTCCACCATGCAATGTGACCTAATGATCATGCAGTCAAACTTCCACTGTATAGACGAGAACACTCCAGGCTTCCTTCTCCCCTTTCCACCTTAGCAAGTACCACAAATACATCCTTACTACTTTTACACCAATCCAATACTGAGCAATTACCAGATAAAGTGGCTATCACTGATGAGCAACTCTCCTGCTCCCCAAAGCAGTAGCTGTATTATAAACTCAGAATTCTTCAGACAGAATAAGCATCAGCATTTTAAAAAAATAATTCTACCCATTTCAAAGGAGTCCATTGAAATTCATGATTCTTGTTGCAAGTAAAATCCTCCTACTTAACATTAAATAAGGAGGCTCTCCTATTATCCCCCCCCCCCCCAGGCTCCTGAGAGCGATTAAATCCTGCCACCTGCACAAGGCAATCTATTGTTAAAGCAATAGATCCATGCTGCTGGAGGGGTTCAGTGGATGTCCCTGAAGTCCCACTACAGATGTGGCACAGGAAGTGATGTTGCTGGTGGCAGACCCTGAAATGGGTCATGATGGGGGTAGAGCAGGGCTGGGCATAGATCTATCAGGATTTTCCAAACTTGGGTCTCCAGTTGTTTTTGAACTACAACTCCCATCATCCCTAGCTAGTAGGACCAGTGGTAAGGCATGATAGGAATTGTAGACCAAAATTAGCTGGAGACCCAAGTTTGAGAAACCCTATGCTCGATCCTATGTTGATCCACAGGCTTTTGCTGCTAGCCTGGAAGTTGGTGCAGCAAAAAAATAAACATTGCCTCTTCTGTCCTGGCCAGCAGGGTTGTGGATGCTGTGGTCCCTGGTCCAACTCAAGATTGCTCTGTCATTTGTGAATAATTCATTGTTGTGTTGTTGCTCCTATTGGCAGAAGAGGTAATGCCAAGAGGAGGAAGGCTACTCGTTTCTAAGACTGAGCCTTCTTAATCACATACCCAAAACTGCAGTGTCTCCATTATTGGATTAGTAGCAAATAATAAATGAAATAAATAAATGAAATAGTAAGCAGTAAAGTGGAAGCTCTGAGAGTGGGCACCAACATATGCTTCTTCAGAATTGTCAAGCCTTCAGTTGCCATGGTAGCAGGTTCCTAAAGAAACCAAAGATGTTTGTGCCTTACCACAGGAATGGTCCAAAAGAAAAGCCTTGAGAATTAAATAGATCTTTTCTTAAAAAACCTAATTTGCAAAATAGCCCCTTTTCTAATGATCATACACAAAATTAGTGTCTCTGGGGGAAATATACCCACATGGGTCTAAGATCAATAGATTATTTTTATACCAGCAATAGGGGAGAGGAGGAGAGGGAGTTTTCTTAGAGCTTTGTTTAAGCTAAAGGATGAATTATCCAGTTTAAGAATACTGATAGTCAAGAACCCATGCAGACACACTGCAGAATTCTTGCACTGCGGGAATACAAACTCCAATATTTATTTCTTGGATTATTTGCACTTGCTTTCCCTCTCTCACACACAGCAGGAAATGTTTTAGTGGGTGAGTTAGGCAAGAAGAAAGCAATATATAATCAAGTTATAATTTCATCTGCAGGGCTGAAAATAGTGATTGAAACTAACAGAAACAGCAGCAAAGTGTTGCAGTGTATCCTTACCTCCTGTTGCTCAAGGTTCTGGCCAGCCAGCCACAACATGCTCCAGGATAGTTTAGAATATAAAGGGCCCAAGGAGGTCAATTCACTCGGAGAGTTTTCCATTTTTCTTTTCCAAATGGCCCATGGTTCCAGGTTGTCACTTTGCATGTTCAGTGCTCCTTGGGCTGCTTGTGAGGAGGGATTATTCCCTTTGTTTAGACCTCTACTCTGCTGTGAGAGAATCTCTGCATTTCTTAGGCAACATTTCTATACCTAGGATTAAGCTCCACTGAACTAAATGGGGCATACTTCTGTATAGGACTGCAATGTTACATCCAGTTTGAGAAAAGGGGATCTGTAGAGTAATGCAAATAGTAAAAAGGAAACAACCAACAACCCAGTTTAGAGATGAGGTAAGTTTAATTCTCAGTACACTATTAATTAATGTGTCACATACATAGGGAGATTTCTTCCTGAGTTTTCCAATGCCTTTTAAAAACCATTAGCTAAGGAGCACGTTAAAACTGTAAAAGCTTAAAGTACATTAAAAAACCACAGTATATAATAATATAATTAATAACCTTCACTAATGGTACAATGTATAAAAGACCTTAAGTGTAGCCATTCTTCATGTGCAGTGATAATAAAAGCGTATAAATACATAACTTTTATTTAAAGGCAAAACGTGAAGATAGGCAGGCTGAGTTAGGATAACTGCGATTCAGATCCTTCTAGCATGTTGACTTTGTTCCATCTCATGCTCCTTCAACATGAAAACTGATCTTTTAAAAGTTCGATTCTTCCCACTTTTCACAATTCACTGGCCTAAATTTTCAACAGCTACAAGCAAATTTAAATAATCTTCTTCATTAAAAAAGTACTTGAATTTCCTGAGGTGAACAGCCTTAGCACTTCCAATAAAGCAAGGCTTCTTAAGATAGTGGAGATGAAGTCACTAGCTTTGTGTTAAAATATGACTATTGTGGGACCACAGGTTATTTTCAAACCACCAACTTAATCCTCAGTGGTATACTTAATTTAAAAAAACTATCTGATGTTACTCCCATCACTTATATTGCCACAAACCCACTCAAAAGCTCATTGCACTGGAGCCTGCAAGGCTTGAGATGATCCAAGCCTATTCCAAACCAATTCTGTTTTCTGAGACAATATGAGAAGGGTTGCAGGCAGAGCAACAGCTAAGTAAGAAGTCACAAATGATCATGAGAAAATGTGTGCTACAAAAATGGCGTATACGAACCCTGCAGACAGACTCTTCTCCACCTTCAACTATATATCCGTAAATAAGTATGGAATGTATATTTCAACAGCGAGAACCCACCATGACCCAAATTAAGAGCAGCCCCATATTGGTTTACCCATCTCAGTGGTACATCTTTCTGCTTACTAAAAACGACTGTTCACCAAAATTGCACTTAGAAATTACGTTGCTGACCTGGAGGACCACTGTCCAAGCAAACAATTAAGTGCTCCTCAGGTGGCTGGAGATGGTGAAAACAATTCTGAAAAAAGGCAAGGTGACGAAGTTTAAAATTAAGAAGCAAACAATTATGGGATTAGTTTAGCCAGCCCGGGGAAATATCTAAGAAAGGAGCTAGGGCAATACCTCATCACTCCCCAGATCAGGACCAGTCCAAATTACGGTCATGATGTGGGCACTGTGAAGGAAGCTCTTCCTTGCGGTGGCACGGCACATAGAAGCTTTGACATCACTGCTAACACCTGTCCAAACACACAAAGCAGACCGCACAAGCAGTGCACTGTCGCGGTGCTGCATGCCACTTGAGTGCACATAATTACAAGCTTTCAAGACATTCCCATTTCTGTGTAGACCACCGCCATAAGAAGAAGTAGCTTTGCAGTGGTGCTCACACAACGGCAGTAATGTTTTGATCTTTTCTGCAGGGTCATAGTGAAAAGGTACATTCCTTGGGGAAATGGTTTATAAAGAATTGAGCCCATCGCTTCAAGCAATTGCAAAAGTAGATCACCTGGAAATGCCAGCAACAAAAGGCGTTACTAAGGACAGGAAGTATTTACATCCCGAGGGCTGATTTCAAAATTCATTTTTGACAACGGTTTTCAAGATGTAACCTGTAACAGGGTCAAAACATTATTTTGGTGTTACACTTGATCTTAGCCAAAAGTGTGAGGGTGGAAATGACCCAATTCTGATGATATATTATCTCTGCATGAAATAAACATGCTTTGAACCTTCTGAATGTCACATGGGCAGACATCCAGGCACGTAAAGGCCCTTAATAAGTTAGAAGTACTACAGAAAGTGACCACCAAAGTTTGTACATTTAGTTCAAACTCAGAACTTGTAGCAAAGAAAGCTAAAAATGCAGATAGGCAAAGCTTCCTAAAGGATGGTCAACAAAATTATTTGGTGACTGCAGGTAGAGATCTGGTGTTGTGCAACTATTTTAAGCTCATTTGGGAGCCTATGAACTCCAAGCCATATTTCCACTATTCACAGGGTATCTTCTGGTTACAGAACACTGTGTGCAAACATTGCCTTATGTGGTTTGTTATGTCAGTAACACAGCAGCAATGTCATTTAAGAACATCATATAATTCAAGACATTCATTAAAAAAATAAAAATAAAAATCCCAAGGAAATAGTCCCTTAAATCACTTCATCGAAAACTTTGTTGGAAAAAAAGTCTTTTTTAAAACACTGATGCACCCATGAGTTGTTTAAAATTACCATACAAAAGCTGACCCCCCAACTCTGGCAAACAGGAAATGTACATCAAAGGGCTGCATGAGGGTCAGGCTGGAAGTCGCTGCTTTTCGTGGCCTGAGCCATGGCTCTGCGTTTGGCAAGGCGGGATTTGGAGGGGGGAGAAAGCTTCATGGAGCACATGGCCTGAGTGATGCTCTCTTGCTCTTCACTGAGCTGATTCTCGTGCTGGGAGAGCTGGCGGTTTAGGGCAATGGCCTCAGCTGCAAAGAGAGTCAGCTCCTTTGTGCTGCTGTTCCTGTGGGTGGGGAAGAAAAATTTCAGTTGAGACCTTAAAAGCTGGCAGAAAAGGCACAGGTTGTCTCTCCATTGCCTCGCTTATACATAACTAAGTTAAGTTCTGTGATTAATTTCCAAATAAAGTAAGAACCACAATATACGGTAGTCCTTCAGACAATGGAAGCCACGTGCTCTTGGCAAAGAGCTCTTCTGACTAATGCAGCCCACTACTTTGTCCCTAAACTCCCCTGATTTGATTGGATCCACCCGACAACCACTCTTTCATCTAGCTGTGCGAGATGCTCAGGGAAGGTTACCTTTGGAGAACCTGTGGCGTAGGCAGTCCTCTTTCAGAAGCATGCTGCACACAATGGAAATAATACAAGATTAGTTGAAGATCCTTAGCAGAAAAATGGATCCTTACAGAGTTCACTATACGGAATGGCCATTTATAAACAGAATAAATTTCAGGTGAATTACCGTATTTTTCGCTCCATAAGATGCACTTTTCTCCTCCTAAAAAGTAAGTGGAAATATCTGTGCGTCTTATGGAGCGAATGGTGGTCCCTGGGGCCAAAAGAGGATTGTGCTTTTTATTTTACGAAGAGAAAAGGGAGTGTTGAAAGGACCCCGCTCAGCAGCTGATCAGCAAGAGATCGGGAGAGAGATAAGAGTCCCTGGCTCCCTTTCAGCCCCGCCCTCCTTTGTTGAATGTGCTGCAGAGGGAGGTTGTTTGTTTCCCCAGCTACATGTGACTGGCTGATTAGATTATCTGTCTGGAAAAGGCTCCCTTTCCTTTAGAAGCTGCAGAAATGTGAGTTGAACCCCATAAAAACAGAGCTTTTCCTCTTTGCTTTTCCCCCTTTGCAAAAAAAGCTGCAAAACTTTTAGCTGATCCTCAAAAACACAGGGTTTTTAGAGGAGGAAAACCAGAAAAAATATTTTTTTTCTTCCTTGTTTCCTCCTCTAAAAACGAGGTGCGCCCTATGATCCGGTGTGCCCTATGGAGCGAAAAGTATGGTAGATAGTCAGATACAGGCAATGAACATAGAAATAGAGAGATCACAAAAACAAAATACGCAAGACTTTGCATTTTGCCCATATCAACAGAAGGAGAACCCAATTCTTCCTAAATTGAACCTAGAATTAGTCTCTCGCTAAAATTCCCATTCAGGCTATGGTGGAGATATTGAGGATGCACGGAAATAATTTAGGCCTTCACAAGCAGCTACTAATGAAAAACATGAGCTACATGGCTCAAGGCTCAACCACTACAGTGGTACCCCAGGTTACGTACTTAATCCGTTCCGGGTTACAGTACGTAACCCGAACAATTCATTCTGTGCATGCGCAGACCGAAAATAACCGAAAAAACGAAAAAACTGCAAAAAACGCTATGCGCATGTGCAAATCGTGCACGCGTCAGGTTGCGCTTCCAGGTTAGTGGAGTTCGTAACCCAAAAAGTACACAACCCGGAGTGTACATAACCCGAGGTACGACTATATTCACTTTTATAGCCTAGTATCCCCCAGTGTATATGACAAAGATATATCCTGTGAAAGAAACCTGTGCTTATTACTATCTATGTTACTTTATGAAACACCACGCATACAGATGCTGCTATATAAATAAATGTTGTTGAAAGGCACTGTACTTACACCTTGTACCCATGGATGCTGCAGAACCTGAGAAGCACTAAGCCTCTCCTTGGCATCCCGGACCAGTAACTTTGAGATGAGATCCTTAGCCTCACTGGAAATATGAGACCAGTCCTTTTCAGGAAACTCATACTTGCCTTCCTGGATACTCTCAAACAGCTTGCTCTGGAATAAACACACACACTTATATATACTACGTTGACAGAAGTTGACGACTTAAAACTTTCATTTCCAACCTTTTACAGAATGACCCAATCTGAAGAAGTGTGCATGCACACGAAAGCTCATACCAAGAACAAACTTAGCTGGTCTCTAAGGTGCTACTGGAAGGAATTTTTTTTTTTTTTTATTTTGTTTTGAGAATGACCCAAGTCACCTTAAAATCCTTACAGCCCTATATTCCTGAAAGTTGATGGAAGACTAGCATCGCTCGTCTTTATTAACTGAATCCATATCCCACCCATTTGTGACAAAGGAGCTATGGGCAGCAAACAGTATTTGCTAACGTAGCTGTAGAATGGAACTCTGCAGGTCTCGAGGGCAACAACATATAGCCCTTCTCCAATCAAATCACTTCTGAAGATGTGCAGGGATGGAAATTGCTGCTACCTTCCTCCACACATGCCCAACATACTTATCTAGTTACCTGGCAAGTTTTGCAGACTTCTCCCCTATCCCAGCCGCAGTCTGCGCCACAGTTCCCCACAAAAGGCGGGTACCCGCTGAGCATGATATACAAGATCACACCCAAGCTCCACAAATCACAGCGCTTGTCGTAGAATGTGGCTTCTTCTGTGAAGACTTCCACCACCTCGGGGGCCATGTACTCTGCAGAACCACACTAGCAAAGCACATATGAGAGAATTAAGACAAAGACAAAAACCAAGCCAAATGAAAGTGACAGAAAAACTTCTGCTAACTGCCCCAGGTCTTTTGTTTTCAAAGGAGCATCTAAAACATACTAGTCAATAGATGCTCCTGTGCTTGGGGGTTGCTGTTTTTAGACCCTTTTAATTAAAAAAAATATTAATGTTGCCACATCAGATTATTATTTCTCACAAAACTGCTGAAACCTCATGGCTCTCTGAATATCTAACCTTTTCATACAAAGCTGGCAGAGGCAGCACAGGGAGTTCTTCTAGGGATACTTTTGAATACAAAGTTCAGTAAATCCAAGGCAAGATAATGGCCAGGTGATAGGCGGATGCTAGGATAGTGTTCAGGAGGGAACTAAGTACTCAATACTTGCCCTGTGGTTACTTTACCACAGATGCAGATGGTTAACAATCTGGAAATTCAACCTACTGCAAATCATTCACTCCAAGGCAGGCAAATGCAGACTCCTAAACACCAGGAACAAATCTGTAGCGTAAGTCTAATTCATACTCCTTACACAATACCAAGCCAACATGTTTAAAACCAATGATTTTCACTCATGGCAAATTTCACACTCCTTGCAAATAAGCATGAGATTGCTGGTTTGCCGCCCACATCTCTGGCAATAAAATGCCGAACAGTTGCTGGGCAACAGCAAGACTTATGCAGAAGCAAATGATATCATGAAGGATTTTAATTCTTAGGTATTTCAGTAATTATTCATTAAAAATATTGCTTAACTGCCCTTTATCAACAGATTTCAGGGCAGTGTACAGAAGTGTGAATACATGTAATATGTGGTATTTGAAAAAGCACAATTTTAGACTATTTCTGCACAGTAAGACATTGTTAATGTGGTAACATAATCCATTCTTAAACACAGCATATATTTTCCACACATATACTATATTGTGGTTTCAGGCTAAACTACAGTGGCTAAGAATACCGCAAAAGGCCGGGGCAGACAATTTTCGTGCTCTTTTTAAAACCCCCGTTAAAAATCCTTCATACCTTGGTTCCCATTTGAGATCCTTCACCCCACCAACACTCCCAGTCTCCTGCAACTAGAATGCTGCAACATAACAGCAGCATTATGAGCTGCAAGGAGGAGCACTGATGTAACCGCAATTCAATGCGCTGAATGAAAACAGGGAGGGAACAAGGGTGATAAATTTAACTGTTGTCACCACCAAGGTTATCTGGAAGCAGGAAAAGAGCAAGAGGAGACCTGGAGTTCACACTAACTTTTTGCAATACTTTGGACTTGCAAATATGAAGTGTGCATATGTTTGCTTCCGCAATTCTACAATTTTTTTCAGGTTTCCTGCTCCCTTAAATCATTCCACTCATTCTTTTTCATGCCCATTATGTCTGGAACAACCTCCCCAAACAGCTCTCTCTCTCTCTCTCTCCCCCACTGATTCTGTGAAGCCGTAAGCAGAAATGTAATTGAATGCATATTCACTGCTCCCCTCCCCATGGTTACCCACATTTATAACTTTCTCCCTTTTCCTCTGTTTTATCCCATATCAAACTTTAGATTGCAAGTTTCCCAAGGCCTTTCTTTTTGTTAAAAGACCCAACACATTGGTGGTGCTATATTAACACATATATTATTTAATACTAACAAAGTTAATGCCTTTCAGATCAAACGCATTCATTTTGCAGCTGGTTCTCTTAAATCCTTAAAATCAATATTCCCCTAAAAGGATGGTGAAATGTTAGCATTATCAATATAATGTTAATGATTGGTTGAGTCGCCTCCAGTAAAACTCTGTTATGCTGCAGCAGAAACTTCCCACATGCCCATTTCTACCAATTAAATACAGCCCTGAGCGTTGGCTTGAGGAAGAGCCATAGTCTTCATGGTACAGCACATGGGTTACACATGCAAATTTGATCCCTGGCATCACCAGGTGAGACTGCAAAAAGTCTCCATTCCTGAATTCTGGAGAACTGCTGCCAGTGAGTGCAGACCAGGGGTAGCCAACACGGTGCCTTCCAGATGTTCTTGAACTACAATTCCCATGAGCCTTGGCCACCACGACTAAAGATCAAGTATGATGGATGTTGTAGTCCAACAACATCTGGAGGGGCACCATTGTTGGCTACTTCTTGTGAGGGCAAGAATGAGCTAGATAGGCCAAAAGTCTGACTTGGTCTAATGCAGCTTCCCATTCTCCTTCTCCACAATGTGTCATTTTTGCATGCTACCAGCCACACACGCCAGTCTTGTGACCCAGAAGCCCTCACGCAAATGGCTGGGTGGCAGTTTGGTCCCATAAACTGGAAGCAGATCTCATGAATGTGATGTTACATTTCTTTGCAGAGATAGGAGGGAGAGGGAGAGAGGAAACACATGTAAGACACCTCTCAAGCACCTCTTTTGAAGCCAGACTTTGTGCAAAATCATACATACTAGAACTAGGGCTGGAGCACTATTACTATGTAGGAAATTGTCTCCTTTAGCTGCAAAAATTGAGAATGCAGATTTGAAGGTTGGGTGAGGTCTGCTATACACACTTCACATAACTTAAGAACAACTGCCCTGCAAAAGACTAGTTTACTTTGAGTGCCCTTAAAAAAATATGAAGTTGTCGGGGCACCAACCATACGATATCTGCAAGAGACTGGAGTACACTCAACCAACATGTCTGAAGTTCCAACTTCGGCAATGCTGCTGAACTGCAACTTGATTACTATGCACATTTGTGCAACTTTGGGGCACAAAAGATTAAGTGTCGCAGGTAAGATGCCCATCCTTCTCCCTGCATTTCAAGAGTACAGCTAATAGAAGAACAACACAGTAGTCTACATACTGGAGTGGTCAACTCAGGAGTAGTGATCGGAGTACATGCGCTGTTGAGTTTTACCCCACTTCCAAGGTCAAAGTCACAAATTCTCACTGGCGACACCTGAAATGAGGGAAGGAGAAAAACCAGAAACTAATTCACTCAACCCTGAAATCCACCTAACAACAACCAAAAGAGTATCACAAAAGAATGATGTACCTTACTGGGAGATTCGCACAATATGTTTTCAGGTTTTAGGTCTCGGTGAGCAATACCTAACATATAAAACAAGAAGAAATGAGTTGTGTCAAACTTAAAAGAAAAGAACGGTATTTGCTTCTTGGTGTTAACATATAGGCTGAAGCCGTGATCAAGCAGGTTGCAAGCTGCACTGTGTGCCAAACCAGGATACTAGGGTACAGTCAACCAGGTTGAGCAGCCCTAAATGGCCACAGTCACATGGGGATGGAGCCCACGCCATGCCTCCTTCCCCTGCCAGCACTGATCATATTTCTGAGAGGGGCAGTGCCAGTGTAAGATGAGAACATGGCATCATCTCCTTCCATGTGACCAGAGGCTTCTGACATTTCCAAGCAGCATGGAAAAGAGCCATGCTGCAGTAGTTTTCATGACACTAAATTAAACAGAAAGGGGCTTTGCTGGGAGGCTTGAACCCTCCACAGGAAATCCTCATATTGTGTAAAGTAGGTAGCACTGTTCAGATGTTTAAGAAAAATATGTACTGAAAAAAAAAGTTTATTTTGGAACTTTCTGCACAACACTAATACAGAGTCTTACATTTAAAAAGCAGCAAGGGGGGGGGGGAAACTAGCATTCTACTGCAGCAAGGTGATGAAAAACAAGCCTCTCTCACCTTCTGAGATTTCTATAATTTTAAACAGCAAAATGATTAAGCCCTGAACTGTAACAATTGCTTCAGTTTCCTGTTTAATATTGTGCATGCTATTGTTTAATAAAGATGTTAATAGTACACGGTGGAACCATAAACTAAATGACAAAAATCAAGAGATATGGCAGTAGATTATTCCAGAAACATGTACTCCCACTGCGTAGCTTCTTTCCCAAAACAGAATTTTAACAGCTCTGCGTGTAAAGTCTTTTGCAGGGCATCGCTGCTCTTGCCATTTCTCTCCTCCAGTGAGCAGCAAGCTCCATGGACGGTTTTTAAAAAAGCAAGCCCCAGAATTCCCGATCAGCAAGCATTCATACTATTCCTAGTTCACTATTTGGTTTACATAAAATATTTATACCCTACATCTTCCACTGAAATCACAGCCTCCCTGTGGCTTAGTATCGAATTAAGAATAAAAACACAAAAAACACGAACAGCACCATAAAATATTGAAATGTAATCTTTTTAACCTGCTATCTCTACATGCTGAAAGAAGTGGAGGAGCATGCCTGGAACAGTGAATTCCGTACTCTGAACGCTCCTAATGAGAAGATCCAATCTAGCATTCACATTCTCCATACAGCAGAGGTATGGTAGAGAGCCTCTTTTAATGACCTCAGTGTGCAATTATGTACACAACCGCTGAAATATCCAAGCCTAAAACCCTTTAGGGCAATGATATGGGACCTGTGCTTCCTCCCTGATACCCTGGATGTTGTTAAGACTCCTATCGGTGCAATACTTTAATAGGACTGAGCTCCCAATAACGTTTTGTTTCAACTGAAATTTCTGGACCCTTTTGAAAGGCAAACCCAAAAAGAGTGTGTCTAATTTCAAAGCAACCAACGAATGTGTAACTGTGGCAAGGTCAGCCTTCTCTGGGAAAAGCTGCAGCAGATACACCAGTTGAAGATGAGCAGAAGTGCCCCTGGCCGCAGCCACCTGTCTGTCTGGTTCACAAAAGCTTACGTCATATGGAATCTGTTAGTCTTTAAGGTACCCTAAGCCTCTTTGTTCTTTTTGCAGACTAAACACAGTTCCCTCAAACACCTAGAAGGTGTCAAGCACTTTCTTCCAGATTGGCTTCACAGTATTTCCACCTCCATCTCATCTGGATGGAGCTTCAGTCTGAGGATTAAGCTTCAACTTGCTGGATGAGAACATAAGAACATAAGAAGATTCTGCTGGATAAGGCCAAAGGGGCATCTAGTTCAACGTTCTGTTCTCACAGTGGACAACAAGATGCATGTGAGAAGGCTGCAACCAAGACACAGGGGCAACAGCCCTCTCCTGTTCATGACCCCAGCAACTGGTACTCAGAGGCACACTGCCTCCAATTCTGGAGGTTGTACAGAACCACTGGAAGTCTTATCCTTCATGAATTTGTCCAATCCCCTTTCAAAGCTGTCTGAATCAGTGGCTATCACGGCATCTTGTGGTAGCTAATTCCCGGTTAATTGCATGTGGTGTGAAGTACTTCCTTTTGTCTGTCTTGAATTCTCCAACATTCAGCTTCCTTGGGTGGCCCTGGGATCTTATGAGACAGAGAAAAACAACCCTCTGCCCTCTTTCTTCACATCATACCTGATCTTATGTATATCATGTCTCCCCCATACTCAACTTTCCTTCCTAAAAGATAATGCACCAAACATTGTAATATTTCCTTATAGGTGAGTTGGTCAAACCCTTTTATCATCTTGGTTGCCCTCTCCTGAACCCTTTCCAGCTCTGCAATATTCATTCAGAACTATACAAAGCACTCCAAGTGGCTTCACCACAGGTTCACAATAATATAATATAGTACTGGCTGCTTTATTTTCAACCCATTTCCTAGTGGTCCCTAACATAGAATTCTCTGTTTTCACTGCTGCCACACACTGGACCAGCATTGTCACCAAGTCATTCACCATGACCTCAGGACTCCTTCATGGCTGTCACCACCAAGTTAAACCCTCTGTGGTGTTTAGGTCAGCCCAGAGCGTTTAAAGATATCATGCACTGATTTAGGACTTCCACTGCTCCCCTGGAGTCAAATAGAAAGGAGAGCTAGAGCTGAATGTCATCAACATTCTGAGGATAGCACACACAGACACCACTGCCAAAATGCCAAATGACCTCTCAGTGGTTTCAGATAGAAGCTAATAATACAAATTTATTTTGCGTAGGCAGGCAGACATCCCCCCTCTATTTACTTCAAGAAACAAAGGATGTTCCCATAGCCCTGTTACACCTCATTAAGTCATTACCAACGATTTTTCAGTGCAGATTATATCCAATAGCTTCATCTTCTGTTTTCACCTCAAGTCCACCCAACTTGTGTTTGACTCCAAGCTTCAGTCCTTAACCACTCTGAACAAAACATCTCTGCTTCAGTATTTGTTTTCACTCTCTCCATCTCAAGTCAAGCTATTCAACTCAGCAAAGCTATTTCCACAAATCAATTTCTCTAGCAGACTAGCCATTCAAGCCCCTCCAATTCTAAGCCCTCAAATGGAATTCTGCCACCTTCAAAGGACACTAGCAAATTGTTGCTATGGTGGTACCAGAAAGTAACATACCAAAGTAGTTATATGAGTTTTTAATCAAATTATGAGGAATTCCCTCAATCTTTCTTTTAGCTTTTCTTTTAGCTTTTTAAGCTTTTCTTTTATGCTAGACTTTTAACTTAGCATAAAAAGAATATTCTGGAGATCTAAAAGAGCAAAATAAAAATTTCTGGCATGAATGTCTGGATGGAGATGGTTTCTCAGACCAGTTTCTCTGAAATTAAACTGCTCGCCTGGAAATTTACAGCTATTCATTTGTGACGTAATGTCAGATTTCTTAAAAGGAAAAAAAATGCATAAATTACTGGCCATGCATAACACACACCCAAATAATATCAGTATAGCAAACCAAACTACTATTACTAAGGGATGAATCCAGACAGTTACTTCTACTTAAGTTTCCATTCAAATCAATGGGAACTAAATCTAATTAGATCCAATCCTAATAAAATGCAGGAATCTGAAAACCATGCCTAAAATTGTAGAAAAATGTATAATTTGCTTTATGATTCCTGCAGCAACACTCTCATTGACACTTATTTTACACAGGCAAAATGACAGCAAAGTGATTTTGGGGGCACTGCAGGCAGTTTCCACAACAAATGAACATGGCAGGTCCTCTGCCACTCCAAAACCAGATGTATATAGCTTACATTTATCACTAAACCCTTGATACCTGCTCTCAGGAACATTTGTAGTAATGAACTGGAGCCTTAAACTTTTAAAAGCCTATTGCAAAAAAGCAGTTAGCTTGCAGAAGTATTTATCAACCTTAATTTGCCCATTATCCCCCAACTCAAGAGCTTGATCAAACAACCAGCTTCCTTCATAAAGCCCAAACCTATTTGGCTACCAGACACAATAGTTCCCTTTAAGTGCGGCATGAATACTAGTCATCATCTCCAAATACCAGTAGGCTTTTGCAAATGACATGTACCCTGAATCACCGTGTCAACCAATTCTTGCTAATCACAGACACTGTGGCACAAAAGCCAACAGCAGTAGCTCCAGTGCAAGTTGGCATGTCACATGTGGGGGGGGGGAGGGAGTAAATCACAGAAATGCCCTGCTTTTCATGCTGATCTTGTATTTATGTTAGCAGACCTTGTCTGCCTTCAACACTGCTGGCTAATGAGCCTGTAAAATGGAGGAAACACATTTTCACCTTTTGTGTGGAGGAAATCCAGAGCACAGGCGATGTCTCTTACCACCCTGCTGGCTTCTCTCTCATTAAAGTGTTTTTGCTTTTGTATGTGGGCCAGGATAGAACCTGTGGAGAAAAAGGCAAGCAGGTGCTTTGAAAAATACAGTGTGACTTGAAAGCAAACTATGCTAGACTCAAAGCATCCAACAGACTCTGTAGTGTGAACACACATGGTAAGACTCAAGCTGAATAGCACGGTTCTCCTCTCAACATGAACAGGGCCAAAGGTAACTATGGTAAAGTATTTGCTTTTAGCAGCCAACAATTTCACAGCTCATAGAGAACACACAGCTTGACCTATGCGTGATTTTTCAGAAGCAACTCCTAAATTCAATGGGACTTATTCCAAATCTAAGTGCATATACTACAGGGGCAAGGAGCCTGTCGCCATCAAGATGTTGCTGGAGCACAATTCCCATCATCCCTGGGAGAGGGCCTGGCTGGAAATTAGGAAAAGCCCTCCCATGCATTTGGGGCATACTCCAAACCACTTGATGTGAAGTTCTTTATGAGGGGAGAGACTTCCTCAGGCAAGGCTTCTTTCCACCTGCCTTGTCCCACCCCCTAGGCCTGGGACTCCTCATAAGGGAGCTGTGCCTGAAGGAAGAACTGTGAGGGGAGAGACTTCATCATTATGTACTGTGGCTTGCCATTGTTTTATTGATTATAGTTTAGAAATTATTTATTGTAACTGTTGAGTGGATTTCTGTTTAACTTTTATATGTTATTATTATTTTATACTATTCTAATAATTGTTGAATGTTACTTTTTTGATGTAGGTTGCTTATTTTAAAGTTTTGTTTCATTATCATATTTTTGTAGTGCATTAGATTGTTATAAGGTGTACATTTTTTGTTTCTTCAGCTTGTAAACCGCCTTGAGTGCTGTAAGATAGAAAGACGGTATACAAATTAAAAATGATGATGATGATCCTTGTCACAGCACAGAAGAAGCAGATTCCTCACCCCCTTTGTCTCTACCCCTCTGTCCATTTCCCAAAACCAAAGGCTCGACAAATCCTGAGCACATTACTATCGTTTAACTGTTCTAGCTGCCAGAATGCACCAAACTCTTCTTATAAGAAGAAATCCAATCTGACTTTAGGCGTGCATCACCCTGGTCCGTGTGCGCCATAAGAAGAAATCCAACTTTTCCTAGAAGTGCTTTTCAGGGTGAAAAGGCCACAACCGCATCCGCAGCCAGGGTTGGCTCGAGACATTGTGTCACTGTGGACAGAACACCCCCCACACACACACACCCTGCTACAGATCTAGTTCCCCACCCTGCTGTCTCTCTGCCCCCACGCTGCTGTCAGCCCCATCACCACAACTGTACCCTCACCTGCGCTACCACCACAGCATGGCGGCAAGGGCACAGTAGCAGTGACGAGAGTAACAGGGCTGTGTTGGCAGCAAGGGGGTGGCTGCACCTGGCCTAAAGCTGTGCACAGCGGCCAGGGTGAAGTTGTGGGGGGTGGCATTCAGCAACTGGCACATCTCGGGGGAGCCAACTCAGGACCCAATGGATTCTGGTTTGGCTCAGCCCTGCCCTTTCCTTGGAAATCCCCACTTTGCCATTTCTGATGTCTGGTACCAGTGGCACTTCTGTCTGCTGTCATGTTTGGTGGGTGGGTGGAAGGGGAGCTCTGTGTCCGCAGTGATGCTGGCATCACTACCCAGGTGGCAGAAGGCCGACAGAGGCCAGCAGAGCTAAGAGGAAGGAATCCTCTACCCAATACAGTCCCCCAAAGCCTGGCACAAAAAGAGCTTGGATTATCTCTGCCAAAGTGGCATTGAAGTAGAGGGAGGATACAATCCATAAAGTGATAAATCTAGTTATAGAATTTGCCAAAGCAATCCATTTTTTTAAAAAAAATGAGTTTCGGAACATGCTAACTTCAGAGAAGCACAAGGTCAAGAGCTCATATTTTTGTTCCTGCGGTTTTGAAATTGATGCATTCAAGTTCTTTCCCCCTGCCTGTCCCCCACAAGTAAACACACATCTAACCAGCAAATAACACAAAAGAGTCTGGGTTTTTGAAGGCCTCTCCATTAGGCCTACCTAGTTCTGTGCACTTAACATCCTATCGGCTTTAATGGAAAACTGGCAGAATGCCAACTGCTATCCATAAGCACAGAAAAACAGTTTTCAGAGGTGATGTCGCAGACATTCAGTGTGAAACAAGCAGCTGGATCCACCACCCAAAGAATCCAAGGACTAACCACCAGGACCAGTGGCATTTTATGGACTTCCAGCTATTTGCAGGGAGAAGCAATTGTTCATTAATTAATCTATTTCAATGGCTTAATACAGCAGCTTGCTGTAGTGCTCTAACGCAATGTCTCCCTCCCCAGAGTGCTACACAATAATATTCAAATTTTCACTATGAGTTGTGAGCACAATTTCCTGAATGAGTTCAGGATCCTGCCAACAAACATTCCAGACTTGAAGCTTCCTGGAATAGAGCATGGGCTTTTATTGATTGATTATCAGCATGTTAAGAAAATCAAGCAAAGCCTCTGTTAGGAGGTGACAGATTAAGACGTTCTTGTGAATCAAGTTCTCAGTTTTGTCCTATACACTTGCCTATTCATTTATCCACAGAGAAGTCTCTAAAAAAAAACTTGTAATTATACAAGTGACTATTATGATCTCATTTGATGGGTAAAGCTTTACATGCCTGTTAAAAGTTTCAATATGAAAAAAAGTTATTTAAAAACCAGATTTACATCCAAGTTGTCCAATGACTAAACAGGGGGAAATACTAACTACTCATCACAATCGTCATCATTCCTGCTACTACTGTTGAGAAGCTTGAGTCAATGTATATTGCAGTTAGAATTCTGAAACCATTTACACATTCTTTTAATAGGGTTCCAGTTACATGAATACTAAGACTATGTGCTCAACCTCCCTTTAAAATAAGTGCCCCCAAAGGTCACATGTGACAAACAGCTATGTAGATACTATCCAGCTTCAACATGTCAAAAACAATTGAAGAGGTGCTTAAAAAAAATAGATTAATTTTTTTTGTGGGGGGGGGAAATACAAAGATGAATGTCAGGTATCTTTTAATCAAAACTAAAAAGCTAATCTTGATAAAAATACACAAAGAGAGAGAGAGAGAGAGAGACAGAGATATGAAGGGAAAAGAAAAAATGGAAAGAAAAAGAAAAGAGATCCTCCAATTCTTCATCTGTCAGCTATATATAGAAAATTACTCAACATAACAGCCAGCAAATCCACTTTATATAAACCAACATTATCTTCAATTCCCAAACCCAGATATCGTGAGTTCATTTTCTTTAATAAATGTTGACAATGATACCTCTGAAGAAGTATTTTTAAAAATAATTTCTACCCCAGCTTCTGTGCTGAAGTATACTCAGTATATGCAATCAAAAGAATTGTAGATAATAAAAAACAAGATCTCTTTTACAAGCAGAACAGTAATCAGAACATCCAAGAGCTCAAGTTAAGATAATGTCCAATGGAATAAAATTGTCTTTACACATCCATGTGCCAAACACATCAGAATCCACTGTCATTTAAGATGCATTTTTACCTTGGCTTGTTTCTAATGCAGTTCTAGGTAATTATTCCATCGGTGCAAAGATTTCTGCTTGTGCCATGGGATTCCCCACCCCAACCCACACATGTGCTGCACCATCCCCAAATCTACTCTGGAGCCTTGTTGGGGGGGGGGAGAATGCATAACATATTTATGGGGCACACAAGGGAAGGAGGAGGAAGTCCCATTACACAAGCGGCAGTGATGGGACAGTTATGTAGAGCTGCACTAAATGCAAGCCCTGATGTAGGAGAAGCGTGCATTATCACAGGAAACGGATATCCCAAGTCTCAATCCTGACCAGAAGATTAAAAAATCACGTACATACATACCTCCATGCAGTTTTTCAAAGACAAGGTAGTACCTTGCATTATCTTCAAAAAATTCTATTAATTCCAAAATGTTCCTTTAAAAAAAGAAAAAGACAGTTCTGTTAAATTTGTTGTTCTACATAATAAAAGCCAAAATATTTATGGGTTACCCAACAAAAAGGTATCATTGGGAAATAGGTTTAATGTTTTTGTAGCGTTTTCTGCTATACATGGAGGAGTGCTCTAATCAACATAAAAACAGCGTAGCTGTTCACTGTTATCTGAAGAAGTGTGCATGCACACGAAAGCTCATACCAATAACAAACTTAGTTGGTCTCTAAGGTACTACTGGAAGGATTTTTTTGTTGTTGTTTCGACTACAGCAGACCAACACGGATACCTACATGTAACTGTTCACATTTCCAAGTTTCACTAAGCGAACTACACTGTTTTGGGTTCAAAGCAATGTCACATCCAATACATCATTACACTAAAGATTTAAAACTCATAGCTGTATTGTTAAATGCTGCAACAATTACTTACTTGTTACCCTGACACTGATACAATGTCTCCACTTCCCGAAATACCCGACTACGACTATGCCCAGCGTTCTTCTCGATTATCTGTTATAAAAACAAAAGCCAATTTTTTAAATAAAAAAACAAGAAACATCATGCTGAGCAGCTACTGTTAGTATCTGCCACCTTTAAAAAAAAGTGTCCATATAAATATTTGGCACTCTTTGCTTTGTGTTCGATAACGTAGATGTTTACTGGCATGATACAGATTTTGCATGCTCCACCCAGCCCACATAATGCCCTGTTTCCATTTCAAAATCTGACAATGGCTACCACTGCAGGAAACACTACCAGCAGTAGCATGTAGCCTACTGCACTTTTGTTGGGCACAGTGGGAAGATCCACAGCAGCAGTACATAGCCAAGAAACACCTCTGTCTCATCCTAAACACTTCCAGTAGCACTGACTGGGAACTAGGATTGCTCTGCCCATCTCTCACTGAAAATGGACAAGATTTCTGCATTGGTAATTCTAACGCAACCCATCTCCCTTCTTGAGCCATGGCCAAAGGTTAAAGAATAAAATTAGTGACGTTGAATAAAGTTGTTCATATTTCAACATTCCCCCCCCCCAACAAAAAATGGAGACAAGTAAATGAATACATTTAGAACCCTCTCAAAATCAAATTTCGACCTAGAAAGAGGAGCAGTGGAAGTGGGAGATAATCTCATGGGAGATAAGGCATGGGGCACAGCCCTGGCAGTCACAAAACACTACAGTCTCATGTGATATGCATGACTGTAGATTTAAAAAGTAATGTGCCTATATTAGTGCAAATGTTTGGGATAAGACTTTCTGAATGATTATTTAATATTTAGTTAACATAGGATAGAAAGCAAGCTTTATTTAAAAACTGGAAATTGACCATTGTTTCCTCAAAGATTTGTAGATTGTTTTGGATGAGCATACACACTACAACCAGCTTTCCCTCTTTCGGTTTTGCCCTTGGTGAGCAGGTTTCTGTATTGTTTGGAAAACTAGCACAGCCTATTTGATTAGACAAAATAAATGTATTTTCACAATGGAAAATATGCCTCTTCCATCTGTTAATAATTTACTGGGATGAACCAGACAATTCCAATCCTCAAAACTATGGTCTAAAAAGAGGGGAAGAGTTTTGTTCTTGCATGCTCCCTCCTCACCTCACACGCTCGGCTAAATGACAATCTTCTCCGTTTGACGAAACCATAGTTTTCCAGTTTAGATGCAACAATGGCTTGATCAAGCTACGACAACACTCACTAAGCAAAGTAGGCAAAGTAGGAAGAGGTATTGCACAAGCACAGGGCTCATTCACAATCCCCCATACCAGTGTTTTTCAACCACTGTTCCGCGGCACACTAGTGTGCCGCGAGATGTTGCCTGGTGTGCTGTGGGAAAAAATTGAAAAATTACTTTATATATAGTCAATATAGGCAAAGAGTGAAATTTTTTAACATTTTCTAATGGTGGTGTGCCTCGTGATTTTTTTCATGAAACAAGTGTGCCTTTGCCCAAAAAAGGTTGAAAAACACTGCCCCATACCATGGTTTGAAGAATCAGAAATCTAAGGACTAAATTCCATGAAGTTAGCAATATCAATGATTTATGACAGAATACATTAGTGCAGCAGCATTGGTGAAGAACATTTTCAGGCAGTGAAGACCTTTAATGAACGAAAATAATATTGGAGTACTTTACTTACCTTAACTGCATATTCTTTCCCATTCTGCAAGCTAACTGCTCCCTGAACCTTGGCATATGATCCTTCACCAAGTAACTCTGCAGTGAGTTTGTACAGATCTGCCAAAGAATTCCAGCATACAGAAATCATTATTAGAAAACATTTTTATGAACTGCACGTATAAACAACTGAGCTAATCACTACCCCTGATCATAAAACAAGAACAGGTGCTCCCTTGCTAATTAACTGAGTTGGAACAGCAGCTTTAGTTTTATGATCAATCTGTTCTCAGTTAGGCAAAAGCAAAGGAGTGAAGTTGAGACCTTCTTACCATAAAAATATTAGACTATGCCCAGGAAGGCTGTGATCCTATGTTTTCTATCTTATAAAACAAACAGAATCAAATATAAGATAGAGATGAGATAAGTTACCTTATCTAATATAAGCAAAGATATTTCAAGATTGCTTTGAAATGGGGAGCAGGGTGCCTCCAGGGGAAATCTGAGTCATTAGGGTAGTTTTGTGATAACATCTTACAGTATCTACAGTGAGAACATCCTGCACCAAGAAAATAACTCAGTAAATGAAGATGTTTAACAGATGGGTCACACCCATTGAGCCTCAATGAATTTAACATGCTCAGTGCAACCTAATCCAATGCACATTTATACAGAAATAAGCCCTGAAGAACTCAAGGGAGCATACCCTCATACACATGTTCATAGGACTGCAGGCTCAAGTGATAACTGTTCCTTCTCTCAAAATTGTTTTGAAATAATCCTATGACAGCAGAAGAAAGACTACTCCCCATGAAATGAAACTATACAATCACAGCTACCAGTAATTTGAACATGTTGCTGCCTTTCAAAGAAAGCAAAGCACAAAGAGGGAAGCCACACAACAAAACCACAAAGGCATAATGCAGCCCCCAAAAAGAGGCCATAGAAATGCAATGGCTGAAACAGAGGTTTTGCTATGAAGCAAACAGCAACCCTGAAGCAACTGCTTAACTACTGTGAAAGATCAAGAGGAAACAAAAGGAATGCAGAACATGGGACCGACCTTCAAACCTTCCAGGGAAATGGTCTGTAGCTCTCGTTCTTTTTTTCTTTTTTCTTTTCCCATTGTCTGATATGGGAACAGGCTGGCTAATGACCATCTCTACATAGCAGAAGAAAGTTAGAGTTAATGTATGTATATGTGGAGGGAGATCATATGTCATTGTGCTCTTAAAAGATTCCAGTGTTCATATTTTTTTTTTTAAATCATTCTGTGTTTGAGTCTTTAAAACCCAGCAATTTTTGGTTACACCAAAGGAACAATGCTGTTTTCCAAATCATAAAAAGCAAAGAAAAGCTAAGAAGTACTTATAGAGAATCTACTCTGAAAAGCAGCTCTGTCTTCTTCTACTATGGCAATTATTTTATATACCAAGCTGCGCCAGCAGGACCACCAATGCTGTTTTAAGAGTGCCCAGTTGCAGGATCTCCTAACTACAGGTTGTTGGTCTGTTCTTAATAGGAACAGAATTATTTCTTCACCATTTCAATTTTCAAAACTAAAGTAGAACCATCTTTGTTATTGCTTGGAACAAAACAATAAGGGTGGAGAGAAGAATGTTACAGGGTATTAACAAGGCAAGGAGGCAGCAGAATTCAGGCCAAATCTACTAACAAGAAATCACTATACTAGGCCATATCACACCTTACTGTAGTGCCCTGGCCTTTTCTTGGCTTAAACACCTTGGGCTGAATCCAGAGTTCTTGTGAGCAGAACCAATCACTGTGAATTGGGTTCAGAAATGTATAAGTGGTTGGAACAGAGCTGGTGGTTCAGAATCTGTTTGTCTTGAGCCTGTCAACAGTGAGGCAACCACATTATGCACTAATTGAAGCCTCCAAACAGTTTTCCAACAGCCCCATATAAAGTGCATTCCACTGATTTAACCTTGAGGTTCCAGAGCATAGATAACTGCAGCCAAGTTATCCCTGTCCAGATAGGGTCATAGTTAGGTAACCAGCGTAAGCTGATGGAAGGCACTCCATGCCACCAACGCCACCTGTGCCTCAAGTGACAGCAATGGAGTTATTAGTATGAACACCTATATTTGACCGAGTGTACTTTGGGGGCAATTTGTTCCTGCAAAGATTTAAGAGAACTGCAAAGATTTCCCCAACAAATAAATAATATTTCCAATATATATTTAAGTATTATCTTCCATTACCCTCACAAATGCTAGCAGACTATTTCATCTTCATTGATTTGTAGAAAAACAGAGTAATTAAGCATTATTTGTATGTTTCCAAACAACAAATGCTCAAGGAAAATGCACCATCATGTATGGGTAGAAATGAAGAGAGAGACTAGAAGCAACACTTTCAGTCTGGCTTCTCTACTACTTTTGCTATGACTTCCAAATAAATCCATTCTACAGGGCTACAATATTTTTCATCCTTAAAAGAAAACAGTTGTTTTATCCCTACTAATAGCCTCTGAATCCGTAATTGCAATGCTGCTATGTTGTAGAAACCATGCTAGTGTCTAAAGTGTTTCTATTTGTAGAAGGGGAGAGTACTTTCCTGGAATGAACCGAACTATGTAAATAAAATTAATAGAATTACAGAACTGTAAGAGTTGGAAGGGATCCTGAGGGCCCTCTAATCCAACCCCCCCCCCCCCCCCGCAGTGCAGAAATCTCAACCAGATCATGACAGACAGACACCCAACCTCTGCTTTAAAGCCTCCAAGGAAGGAGAGTCCACTACTTCTCATGGGAGTCTGTTCCACTGTTGAATGGCTCTTATTGTCAGAAAGTTCCTCCTGTTGTTTTGTCAGAACCTCCTTTCTTGTAACTTGAATCCATCGGTTCGGATCCAAGCCTCCAGGCCAGGAGAAAACAAGCTTGCTCCATCCTTCATGTGACAGTCCCTTAGATATTTAAGGATGGCCATTGTATCTCTGCTCAGTCTCCTCTTTACCAGGTTAAGCAAACCCAATTCCCTCAACTGTTAATGGATGAATTGTCATCCATCAACTCAACAGAAAACATATCATGGTTCGTTTTTTGTTACTGTTTTATCCTTATGTCAACAGTAGCAAATTAAGACCTTATCCAAGCCAGAAAAAAATAACTTAAGATTTCCTGTGCAACAGTACAAATAATTGATTTGTTTTGTCAATTTTACACTGGGTCAACCAGCATATGCTACCTATTGGCTGGTTAACTTCTCAAGCCAGACTTCTATCAGTTTTGTCCATGTCTGACACACCAGAGGTTAAAGAGTTTTCTTTCACACCAGAAAATAACTTGGCTTGTTGATATCTCCAACTTGTGTTCAGGCAGGCATACAAGAGGTGTTAGTTTGGCAGTTTATTCTGCCTGAGGTATGCAATCAGAAATACATGACATATCCTTGCATGACCTCAGGCTTTCTAAGGATACTTTCTTTGCAAGAATGAAACACACATTGCTCATTTTAATGTCATTTTGTATGTGTGCATGTGCATACAAATGACCTCTGAAAGTCCTCTTAGCCAATCTACAGTTCACTGTTTTATAAGGGGTATAGTCTGCTGCAGCAAAATATAAGGAGCCCTACCTTAAAAACAAACACTTATCATGCTCTAGAACAGCTTTCTTCATACTGGTGCCTTTCATATGTAGGGGCTACAAGTCCCATCATTCATGTCCATTGGCCAGGCTCCCTGGAACCGATGGGAGTTGTAGTCTAAAACACCTGGAAGGCACCCGCTTGGGGAAGGCTGGTTTAAAGTCCACTTTAGTAAAACAGTTACAGTTAAAAGCGATCCCACTCATTTACTTTTAATGAGCAAATCTTCCAGTGCCCAAGATTGTCAAGAGTGTCTCATAACAAATCACTTTCGTAATTGACCTTGACAAGAGTTTATATTTGTAAGACATGCTAACATTTCTCATACTCTGTAGACATGCACAAAAACTCAGTCTTGCCATTAATAAACAGCATCCTGGGGTAAGCAATACTGATTGACTATCTTAAATATATTGTACAAAAGGAAGGTATGGAAATGACGGTTCATTTGTTAACTGCGGCAAGGATGACAGTTTGCCAAAATTGGGGAAAAAAATACTAATTGTCCCTCTTTAGATGTCTGGTTAACAAAGGTTTAGGACTTCACATGCATGGGAAAGCTGACAAACTTAATTAGAGGTACACAGGGCAGACAATTTGGAAATGTATTTATAGAGAAGCAGAGGCTTTTCGTTCAATATGGGAATAATAAAGTACAGGACTCAACAAATCCATCTACTTTGCTAGGGTAAGTTAAGCAATTTAAATAATTAAGGATTATAAATTTCAACACTAATAAAATTGAGTGATGATCACTGTTACTTATTTATTAGTCTGTTTTATAATACTGCCATCTATTAGATGTATCAAATTTATGTGCAGAAAGGAAGATGCAATGGAAATACTCTATACTAGATCATTGGCTGCACTGGAACTGTGTTGGTGGTTTTTCTGTTTGTAAAGCATACAAATATATATTTAAAAATAAAAAGAGAGAAATGATGAAAGTTCAGCTTTGCGAAATGACTAATTATGAGACACTGGCTCAATCTAAACAACTTCTGTGATACAAATGCAGAGATAGAGGAGGGCTGTAGCTTATTTGCTTTGCAGGAGGTCCCAGGCTCAATCCCTGTCATCTCCATGTGGGGCTGGGAATGACATCTGCCAGGAACCCAGGAGAGCCACTGCTAGCCAGTGTAGACAAAAGTGAACTAGTTTGTCCTATGATCTCTTTCATTAAAAGGTGCATTTTTATGTTTTCAAACTAGATTTATTGATCTAGAAGTAATGAAATTTGGATTTTCAGTTTGAACAGTTGTTTGGGGTAACGTTCGACTAAATGTGTTTTAATACAACTACAAGCTTTGTTTGGTCACCACGAACAAATCATGAGAACTTTGGGGTAGAAAAGAGAAGAGACTTGTAATTTTGGAAACATCAGAAAGAAGAGACTATGAAGTCCTGCTAGCCTGCTAGCCTCTTGCAGCCAAATTTGACAGACTTCAAGAAGATTTCTCCCTTCTAGTTTTTATTGAAAGGGAGCAGATTTCTGTCCATTCACAGTACAATGACCAGGGGTTCCAGTGCCACTAGTGACAGTGTGCACTGAAATCGACATTGATGTGCCTTCTAAATCTGGGCCTTCCACTTATCAGCAATGGGTCTCAGGCCTTCATTTTTGAAACCGTATTTAGCTCTGGTATATAATCTGACAAGAAAACAAGTATTAAAGGCAGCATTTCTCAATGATGAATAGCAGATGTATTAAAGTATTAAAATGATGTATTTGCAGGAAAGCGTTCTATTTATTTAAGAATGCCAAAATGTTTTGCAATATTTATATTTAATTAACTGGCTAAAAAAAGCTATGAGCAATCTAGACTGCACTGTCCAATAAGATACCAATATTTAGGGAGTAAAACAAAGGATTGGAAAACTGTAAAGAAGTTCAAAGTCCCCCATGAGATTCTTGCAGAAAAACTGGTAAAATGTGGGTTGGATGAGGTAACTGTTAGGTGGATTTGTAGCTGGTTGACTGAATGAATCCAAGGAGTGCTCATTAATGGTTCCTCGTCTTCCTGGAAATAAGTGACGGGTGGAGTGCCACTGGGTTCTGTCCTGGGCCCACAGTTTTTCAATGTTTTTTATAAACAACCTGGATGAAGGAATTGAGTTACAAGAAAGGAGAACTAAACATCAGGAAGAACTTTCCAACAGCAAGAGCTGTCTGGCAGTGGAACGGACTCCCTCAGGAGGTGATGGACCCTCCTTCCTTGGAGGTTTTTAAGCAGAGGTTGGATGGCCATCTGTCATGGATGCTTTAGTTGAGATTCCTGCATTGCAGGGGTTTGGACTAGATGACCCTTGGGGTGCCTTCCAACTCTACAATTCTAAGATTCTATGAATTATTGCTTAACTGCTAATGCTCAGTTAAGTAGGTCAGCAGTATATACATAGCTAGCCTATATACCGTATTTTTTGCTCCATAAGACACACTTTTTTCCTCCTAAAAAGTAAGAGGAGATATCTGTGCATCTTATGGAGCGAATGGTGGTCCCTGGAGCCGAATTGCCCAGGGGCCAAAAGAGGATGTGCTTTTTATTTTACAAAGAGAAAAGAGGGTGTTGAAAGGACTCTGCTCAGCAGCTGATCAGCAAGAGATCGGGAGAGAGATAAGAGTCCCGGCTCCCTTTCAGCCCCGCCCTCCATTGTTGAATGTGCTGCAGAGGGAGGTTGTTTGTTTCCCCAGCGACATGTGACTGGTTGTTTAGATTATCTGTCTGGAAACTGTAGAAACGGCTCCCTTTCCTTAAGAAGCTGTAGAAATGTGAGTTGAACCCCATAAAAATGGGGCTTTTCCTCTTTGCTTTTCCCCCTTTGCAAAAAACCTGCACAAATCTGAGCTGATCCTCAAAAAAACAGGGCTTTTCCCTTTGCAAAAAAGCTGCACAAAATATTTTTTTCTTGTTTCCTCCTCTAAAAACGAGGTGCGCCCTATGGTCCGGTACACCCTATGGAGCGAAAAATATGGTAGATAAGCAAGTCTACAATGGTCAGAGCAAAGGGTATCTTGCCACCCATCTGCTCGGTAGGCAACCATGGATAATTTTGTTCTTTTGAATATTTTAAGGACAAGCGTACCACAGGGATAAATATAAGCGCAGCAGTTTAATATTCAAAGCAAGATACCTGGTTTATGCTGGATTGGTTTTGCTGAAAAGATGGTTGGTGTAGCCTGGCAACACGTTTCACCCACAAGCGAGCTCAGTGAAGGTTGGCTTTGTGACTGAAAGTAACAAAACCCTATTTAGTTTTGCAGGTTAGCGCCTAGAAAATACCCACTATGCACTATACAGTACATGGAGATATAACAAAAGGCAAACCCTCAACAACAGAGGTTACCCATTTACACATACAAAAGAAAGCTTATCCCTTAGTTGCAGCTGCAGAATTAATACATGCATATACGGTACACGCTAAGCAAACTCAGAAGACAGAATTAGTACTTCTCACTTGATGCCCAAATCATTTGCATTTGTGCATATTCCTCACTCCTTCCCTTTGTTTCCCCCATTGCGTATCTTAAGCCAAATTCCTAGGAGAGAAATATCTGCTTTTCCACATGAAATTCTGCATGGCACTATAAATAAAATAAACAGGGCAACTGGAGACATTTACTACCTCCTAGTCCTAGTTCTAATCCAACTTCTTAATAAACTAGTTCACCAGAGGCACATTTGCCAAAGCTGCATGTTTCCAGGAGGGCAAACTGAACTCAGGGAAGGTTCATTAATTGGGAACACTAACTCCTAGAAATCCATTAAAGAGACTCTTCATTTGGTGGAGATTATATAGGACAAGGGGTAGATAATGTTTATGGGGGGTAGCACTCAGGGTTTCCCAAGGACAGAAAGTAAATGATGCCATTTGATCTTGACTGGGCAGACTTTATGTTCTGAGAAGTAAACCTTTCCATTCTCTCTCTGTTTCTCAATTCCCTAAAGCAGAGTACTTTTCATGAACAACTGTGCACTGCAACTAAAATTCTCAAGAAAGCTTCAGATTCCTGCAGACAAAAACCTCATACTTCCCCATACACATGTGTTTCACAGCAGATTGCAGAACTAGATGTACGTATGCATGCCACACAGTCTTGCACGCCCACAGAATTTAATTTTCATCAAAAGAGCAATCTTTCTGTTGGTATGATTCTGAAGTCTTGTTTGCAGTGCTCGGTAACATCCAAGAGCTGCTGACTATATTTTCTAGTAGTCAGATGCCCACCCCCAAAACAAGAAGGATAATGCATTACGTGAAATGGTAAGAATGGAAGAATTGTGCCAAATTACACACGTTTGCTTAATTGATGTATGCTGATTTTGATTTTGCAGATCTCTTGGTGCAGGGAGTACACTCAGGCAGAAGGGATCTCAGCAGACTAAGTGGTAACTCCACTGTCTCCGCAAAACACAAAGAAACACAAGGCAATCATTCCAAAGCTGACCCCTGGATAAGGCAAGATTTATGGGACAAACAAAGGGCGTATTCAAGCACTCTTCTGCACGTTTTAAAAAAGCACAATTGTTCTCAGCATGTAATGCACAATCAAGACTACTAGATAAAGACAACCATTTCGACTTTTGCCTGTAAGAATCTCACAACTTAAGCAGGTTCTGCCCCATTTTGTAAGCACTTGTTTCAGTATGCCTCTTGCCCTATTCGTGATGGAAAGGGGGAACATCCCAGGGCCTTAAGTTCCTCTTGTCTCCTGAGCACAGGTCCAGAGGAACCATCACCAGCACACTTGGAACTGAGCTCTGCTCCTCACCGATCCCAATCTACCCTGCCCCACCTACCGTATTTATTAAACAGACTTTTAAAAGGGCCCTGCCTTCAAAAAGCACTGTCCTTTAGATGGCTTTTCAAACTGGTAGATTGCGTTGTTGCATTGATGCTATGACTTTGTTAGTTTGTTAACAGACAGTACATTTGCAATGCAGTTTCAATGAACCTGGGGTCTTCTGCGTGCCAAGCATGTTCTTTACTACTGAGCTATGGATGATGACTCCAAGCATTGCTTCATTAGGAGCAGCAAAAGATGAAAACATAGCTCAAGATAGACAGACTACTAGACTATTCATGTTTATAAAGAGAATAATGTCATTGAGAACTGGACACCATATTCCCCCCCAGTCTCAAATTTCTAATGCACACACAGCAAAGATGAGTGATAATACAGGTCAAATGCAACAACTTTCTTAAACAGATTTTAAAAGTTATTCCCCCCCCCCCTCTCAACAAAAAGAAGTTCCTAGCCTGCCTCTCACACCACGTTTACCTTTGAGATCCAGGAAAAGAGAGTGAGAGAGTCTGCAACTGCAAAACCTCACACTTCCTGGAGATTTGTGTTCAACATAAGGAATGAGCTATTTAGTTTATAAACCTCATTTTAGATTTACTATATATCCTCCCAGTAAGGGTGGAGTACAAACTGACAACATGCTCCTAGAAGTAAACAGAAATAAAACAAACAAACAAACAAACAAAAACAAGAAAAATGCAGCATGTCAGTAGGAACAAAGTAGACCAATACAACAAAATTCGCAAAAACAAGCTGGGTTAATTTTGTGTTCTTAGTACTAAAACAAATGCAATGTGTATATAAGAAGCCTCAGAGAGATAACAATGAAAGTGAATGAATATATTTCTTTCTATATAGAGTCTAGAACTGTGACTGGGCTGAGTCGCTAACTATTATTTAATAGAAGCAATCTATCTGTTTAATGCAGGATGCAGGTGGCGCTACGGGTCGCTGTATGTAGCCTGAAAAGTACGCAACCCGAAAAACAAAAAAAAAACCGCTTCCACGCCTGCACAGACCGCAAAAACACGTCTGCGCATGCGCGAATTGCACGCACTTCGGGTTGCGCTTCCGAGTTAGCGGAGTTTGTAACCCGAAAAGTACGCAACCCGAAGCGTACGTAACCCGAGGTACGACTGTATACCTTTGAGATACAGGAGAAGAGAGTGAGAGAGTCTACAACTGTAAAACCTCACACTTTCTGGAGATTTGTGTTCAACATAAGGAATGAGCTATTTAGTTTATAAACCTCATTTTAGATTTACTATATATCCTCCCAGTACAAACTGACAACATACTCATAGAAATAAACAGAAATAAAACAAACAAACAAGAAAAATGCAGCATGTCAGTAGGAACAAAATTCGCAAAAACAAGCTGGGTTAGTTTTGTATTCTTAGTACTAAAACAAATGCAATGTGGATATAAGAAGCCTCAGAGAGATAACAGTGAAAATGAATGAATATATTTCTTTCTATATAGAGAGTCTAGAACTGTGACTGGGCTGAGTCGCTAACTATTATTTAATAGAAGCAATCTATCTGTTTAATGCGGGACCCGGGTGGCGCTGTGGGTTAAACCACAGAGCCTAGGGCTTGCCGATCAGAAGGTTGGCGGTTCGAATCCCCACGGCGGGGGGGAGGAAATAAGAATGATAGATTGGGTGCAGGGTAAGAAAGTGCTCTATGCAACCCAATAAAATATCCCTAACTTCTGAGAAGAACAAAGCTTGTCTTCCCTGAAACTCTATTGGGCTCCTCCTGCGATTCTGTGAGTCACTCTCTCACTCAGCTGGTAAGGGGCAAGTTCACCTTTTCTAAGCTACTCACAGTGTTGCATACAATGCAAAATGGAACCAGTACTTCCAGTACTTGCATCTAAAGTGCAGCCACTGATTATCTATGCCTCTTCTTGGAAAAGCTGCCTCTGCCATCAGGCTCAGAGTTACCCTGCTGCAAGGCATTTTGGTCAACATATTTGATTGTCTGGCAATCTGAAAAGAGTTTTTGTGGGTTATTCCCCAATTACCAAACCTATGGAAGAGATAATCAGATTGGATATTGAGATACAAGTCCCATCCACAGAATTAAAACAATATTATACCCCTTTAAACAGTCAAGGCTTCCCCCAATGACTCCTTAGAACTGTAGCTTGTTATTGGTACTGTGGGGTGTTAGGAAGCCTCATTTCCCTAACAGGCCTACAATTCCCAGCATTCCCCGGAAAGAGAGACTGTTAAATCACTCTAGGAACAAGTTTGGTGAGGGAAATAGGGAACTCTCAACACCCTTAACAAACTACAGTTCCCAGCATCCTTTAGGGGAAGCTATGACTGCTCAGGATACTGCTTTAAATGTATGGTGCTGATGGAGTCACAGTGTAGCACTAAGCTGGTATAAGTTTCAAGAGTCTAGAATTGAGAATTGTAGCTAATGACAAGTTAAATATGACTCAGCAATGTAGTGCCACTGCAAAGAAAGGCAATGCCATGTTGGATTGCAATGATACGGTACTATGTATGACGCTGGAATTTATTTTGCATTGGCAAGGCAACGGCAAGAGGAGTGCATTCAGTTCTGGTCAACATGTTTAAAGATATGAAGCAGCTGGATGTAAGAATAACAAGCATGAAAAATTAAGACATGCAGAGAAATACCAAAAGAGCTAAGTATGGAGAAAATATAACTAAGATTCTTCAGAAGCATTTTTGCCTTGAGAAGCGTGGGAATTGTTTTTATTGGCTAAAACAGATGACAAGAAAGAATGTGCTCAAACTGCAGCCAAAGATTTAGGCAGGGTATATTAGGAACAACTTTCTAAATGTAGGAATGCTGGAGCACAGCAACAGGATGCATTATGCTGCAATCCAAACTCCTTTTGCATTGGGCTAGAGGGCAGGGAAAGAGGGTTTGGATTGGGTGAATGTTCCCCATTCTGTCCACCAAACAGGCGGATGGAAGAACCAATATCAGAATACCCCACTGGTGCTAGCCTGCAAGAACCCTCAAACCAGGACATTCTGGGAGCAGGGAGGGAAAAGAGCTGAGCCTGAGCCAGTCCACTGCAGTCACTCTGCAGTGATTTGCCTGCTGCCACTGCCTTTTGGCAGCACGAGCAATGGGGCTGCAAATGCAGAACTGCCTCTGTTGCTGCCTATCCAGGGTTTGGACTGTCCTGCCACTTATTAATTATATTTATTGGCCGCCTTTTAACCATTGCATCTGCCTACGGAATCTAGAATAAAAAGATTTTTTAAAAGAATTCTTAGCGGATTTTCCAACATGGGTGGTTTTTAAAGTATGCTATGTAGACCGATTCAGTCCTCAGAAGAGAAGCACTGAACAATGGCTCACTAAGCCATCCCTGCAGATGTCAACTTGAAGCCCTTGGGTTTGGATAGGAACCCAGTTTCTAAACCTCCACAATATGTTAGGATTCTTCCAACTTTGGAGACCTCATTTCTAGAAAGGTGAAATAGTCAGCGGCATGTTTAAGACAAAACCTCCTCCTAAAGCCATATCATAGCTATTTTTAAATACCGGTATACAGTATATACATTATTGGACATGAATGTATCAAGAAATCTAGACTCACTTTGGTAGGAAGGGTGGGATACACATTTAATTAATTAATAGCTCATGAACATGAAGAGTTAATCAGAGGCTCTTCACATTTTACCTCAACAGGACAAGGGAAGATCTCCCGTTCCAAAATATTATTGTGACTCATATCTGGAAAGACTGAAAGTAGCAAAATTATCCCTGACCTGTAAAACAGGCATAATATTGCTGAGATTCTCAGAGTTCTGTACACCAGGCATGTCCAACAGGTAGATCGTGATCTACCAGTAGATCACTGGACGTCTGCAGTAGATCACTGGTAGATCATTGGCTCCCTCCAAAGAAGCTGAACAACTGTGGCTCCCCTAAAAAAGCTCAACATTTCACCTCCTCCTTGAAAAAGCTCAACAACTTTGACCTGAACCCTCCAAAAATGGACCTTCCTCCTTCCTATGGACTGTGACCTGCCTGAACCCCAAAAAAAGGAAGTAGATCACTGCCTGTTTTTAACTCTGTGAGTAGATCACAGTCTCTTGGGAGTTGGCCACCCCTGCTGTACACCATCTCTTTATGTGACAATCACAGGACTTGCAAGTCGATCCACAAGCCATTTTAAAGTAACACTTGCCACCTACCTGATTTAAATGTCCAAGCTACAAAGGGTAATAACCTCTCATGAGAGGCATTGACAGGATCTCATCAGAACCCACTCAAGGCTGACTTAAAATATTAGATGGGTTGCATCATAAGATCAGAAATAACTGGTTTATTGTTGCAGAGCAAATAGAGGTAGCCAAATTTATACAAGATAAGGTCCTATACTTCAATCATTAAGATGTCCACAGCATACGTTTCACTCCCAGCCCTTTATAATTATATTACCTTTGAGTCTCCATTAACCCTCTAAAGTCTAAACAGATTAAAATCCCATGCCTTAAAAAAAGAAAAAAGAAAACCCAGTCCTGGGGTAGGAGAAGTCTTCTACACAATCCTTCAGAAATTAATTAGGATTGTTTTAACACAAGCTTTTTAAAAACTATGCTTTAAGGTTCTTCCTGATTTATTTATTTATTAAATTTATATATCCCACCCTTTTCCCCCAAAGGAGTCCAAGGCAGCAAACAGATACACAATTTAAAAACAAAAACAAACACTTTGCCCTTCAATACCAATAATCCTGTGCATGTTCACTCTGAAGTAAGTCCCACTATGCTCAATGGAGCTTAGTACTTGAAAAGGCATTGCCCCAAAATAAGGATTCTAGTATGCACCCTAGAAAATAAGAATATCCCACGATATCTGTCAACAATAGTTGGCCATGTAGTCAGTGCCGGATTTACGTATAAGCTAAGCAAGCTATAGCTTAGGGTTCCACTCTCTTGGGGGCCCCAAAAAGATTTAAAGAGGGAAAAAACTGGATGTACATTTCCAAAATATAAGATAAAAAACAAATAAAATAAAACCTACATACAGCAACAGTGTTATGTGTTGTGTAGGCTCCTATGATGTAAGTAATCGGCCCAGCCTGCTAGCCTGCTCCCTAAAATATCACTGGTTTGCTCATTTATATATCAATTACTTTGATAAAATACATTTTCTGTTATGTGTAAATGGCTTTAGGTACCTATTAGGTCCATAAATTACCATATAGTATATATTCAACACAAAAAACAGCGACTATTTGTTGTTGACAAAGGACAGCTGGACATATAAAGGGCCCCATTACCTTCAGTAGCTTAGGGCCTCATCAAACCTAAATCCGGCCCTGCGTGTAGTGCAGAACACATGCACAACTACAAGGAGCTATGCCATTTCCAGGACCATATACAGAACTATCTCCAAGAACGTCTACTGTAGTTTCATTGACAAGAAAAGGAGGGCCTTGACCACATCAATTGATGCGCTATTTTCAGGCAATGGACGAGATGTTACTGCATGTCAGGCAAATTTTTCTGTTTAAGAAATACACAGAGGGCCTGGTATTAATAGTAGTAGTAGTAATAAATACATGCATATGAAGTATAAAATAGCATTTGAATGTAAATATAGGAATACACAGCGTCACCACTATTCAGAAGGTGAAAAAAATTATAACCCCAGCAAAGACACTGAATTCTTGTGTAAAGAAGTTGTGTGAATTGGAAGTTAATCTCCACAGGGCTCTTTTCCTCAAAGAACAAAACAAAACCATAAGAACTGTAGAATCCAATTTTCATAAAGTCTCAGTTCAGAGGAATAAGCAGGTGAACGCCTATGAGAGCAGGATGGAAAATACGTGTCTCTCCAGATGTTTCTGGACTCCACCAGCCCCACCAGCATTGTAAATGGTCTGGGGTGATGGGAATTATAGTCCAACACTTGGAGTACTGCAGGTTCCCTATCACTGTCCTAAGGAGAGGACACATTTACAGCTGCTAGGGAAGGCCAACACTTTCACATTTTCCTGGCAAGATTTCAGAAGCACTAGATTGCAGAACTAGAGGGACCATGGTGTAATCCAGTGAGGCAATTCTTACATTCTAAACTTTGAGGAACCATGATTTAGCGCTCCCAATACCTGTGTGCGGGGTGCTTCAGCTCTCTGGCACAGTTCCGGCTCCTGCACAACCATCAAGACAACCCTAGGCTGCAACAAAGCTTACATACAAATTCCTGTACTGTACTCCCAGAAGAGCACTACAAAGCAGACTCTGCGGGCTAGAAAAGAGTTTCTGTAAAAACACAAATATTCTTATCCTCTCAGCTCAATGTGTTAGTCCACTAAATAGATACTCTTTTATCTCCTTGTACCTTATCTAGTACTATTCACCTTAGCGCAGGCACAGTAACAGCCGCCTACAAAACCAAACCTCAAATCTCATAGTGAGTTTGACAAGTTGGAAATGACTTGTCTTCCTGATGCCTCGAGTTCTAAAGACCTTCCAGCTCCTGCATTAACTTACAACTTATACAGGGAAGTCATACATTCCACCACTCCAGAAGGAAACTGGGGACGTGCAGAGTGCTGGAGAGTAACCCACCACGGCTAACCACAAAACCAACATGGTGAGAAGGAGGATGGGGAAGGAGCACCTCTACTACTCCTATTTGTTGTTGTGCCACTTTACGTATCCCCTCATCAGGGAGGACCCCTCCCCTCCCACTTTCCCCATTCCTGGAAGGAAGGAAGAAAATAATCCTCTGCTCTATGTGTTGTACAACGCTATGGACGGTCCCCATCCCTGCGCCCACACTGTTTCCCACGCTCATCCCAGGGGAGGTCCAGAAAGTACTTTCTGGCAGAGCTCAGGTGAAACCCCCAAGACATAGGAGCATCATTGCAGAACGCCTCTGAGCATGTGAAGAGTTCCTTTCCTCCACCAATAACGAGCCTCCTCCCCGCTCTCCCTTCCCGCCCGGCTCTTAACTCACCCATCCCTTCGGGCTCAGAAGAAGCTGGGAGGTCCCCCGAGGGACAGGGCTTCCCCACAGCAGCCTTCCCTCCGAAGAGAGCGCTTTCCGGCTCCGCCCGCCCGCCTCCGCGGTTGCCACGCCGCGGCCCACTCCCGCCCCGTCGAAAGGAGCTCCCGCTTAGCCACGGGGAGGAAGGGCGAGCGAGAGAGCAAGGAGAAGCTCGCCGGCAAGCTCCCGCGCCTCAAGGGTTAAAGACTTTAAAAGGCCAGGCCAGCGCATGCCCAAGGAATGCCTTGCCGGTCGCTGGAGGAAACGGCGCACGCGCGCAAGGGCAGGCCGGGAAGGCCGGGTGGGGAGAAGTCTGTGCACATGCGCAAAACATTCCGAAACGGGCTACCTCCCTCTCTTATTGTTTGGGGTTTCTCTCTCTCTCTCTCTCTTTCGATTCCGGATGACAGACGCAATAGGAAGCCTGCGTTGCGTTGGGAGAGCAGGCGAGCTCTCCATGGCAGTGGGGATGCCAGAAACGCCGCTTTGGCCGTTGGTTACTCTACTCATAGTCCAAAAGATGTTATACATAAGCACAGATCCCACGCATCCTGGTCTGGATCCCCGCAGCCCGCTTGCTGCTCTAGCTTCTGGCCTGTGAAGTCATGGGAGAGCTAGGCTATGTTTAACTGTCATAACAAAAATCACACCCATGCAGAAGAACCCAGAAACCGCCTACATCAGGGGACTTGAGCATCTAGGGTGGGGCTAAGAAGGCCAGTGCAAATGGTCTATGAATTGACTCTTGAGCAAGCCATGAGCTTAATTAAGGTAAACCCATTGCAAAGAATAAGGGAACAGAGCAAGGCAAAAGTTGGGACCATGAGGCATTGCAGGCGGGAGTTGAACTCAGTGACCCTTGTGGTACCTTCCAACTCTACGGTTCTATGATCCTACCTTTGAAAATGTGATTATCCTAGATGTGAAATGACATCCATTCTAGGTATGAGTCAGACAACCTCACTCTTGAAAATTTATCATACCATGCTCATGCTACTTTCACCCCCTCCAAAAATCAATATGTGCTATATTTCTGCCCCTCGGCAATGTTTAGTTTTCATATTGCTGACAGCTTGCATTTGGAAAATTTCTTCACCTTCCTGCTTACTTTCTCTTCTCTTCTTGATTCACTTAATCAAGGTTGATACATTGCGTAACACATTGATTTCTTAGAGATTTGCAAGCCAGGAAGAAGAAGAAAATCACCAAGGGGCTCCAGGATTTCAGCTGCTTACCAGCCCATCATGCAAATGGAAGTTTTCACTGTTGGTTTTTGTCCTCAGGAAATTTTGTCTTCAACCAAAGTCTCCATATAAGCAATTTTTGTTTTCCAATAGGCAAGACTAACAACTAGCAGAGTGGGATGTAATGTAACTGTGTCCTGGCTATGCCCGTGACACAGTTGGATCCATTTTATTTCTGACCACAAGTAATAGTGATAGCAGACTAACCCAGCCAAGTGCTTGAGTGGAGTTAAGCAATCAGGGCTAGGAGGTTGTACCAAGAAAAAGCCCATGGTATACGGTATTAAACCTCACAGAACCTCTTGTTTGTTTGGGATTTATTATTTATTACTGTAGGAGACTGTGATTCTCTCCTGATTTGAAGCCAGTGGATTATCTAGTGCCAGGTTTCATTCTGGCTCATGTGAGGAAGCAAAGTGGATATCCTGGCACCAAAAAAACAAATCATTTTTATTGATTTTTCCAAGTTTTTACCAAATCAGCCACATTAAAACAAATTTAATACAAATTTTCCAAGAATTGGTTTCCCATTTTCCGTTCTTGATGTGTCCGAAAGTTCTTCTTGTTGCTGCATTATTTCCCTAGTTATTTCTAATTCACATTCCATCCTTTACAATGAGCCTTACATTATATTTTTAAAAAGTATTATCCTTAACCATCAGCTATCCACTTGCCAATTCCTGCGTGTACAATATTTAATATTTACAATATCTACAAGTGAGGTTAGTCAACTAATTATCATTAATTATCATTTTGGAAATTTTCATTTCTAAAATAATTTCTTTTCCTTCATTCTGCTTGTATGAAACCTAATAGTTCACATTCACTAGATGTTTCCCTCTTCTTCTTAATAGTACAATCCACACCAAAGATTCCAAATCTGAATCCTAAATTTCATCTTGTTATAACCCGTTCCTCTCTTTTGACAAGCCCTGTAACCACAGAGCATGTTCTACTCGTTTATCTCCTCCTAATAACAAGAACTTTGAACTTACAGTGGTGAAATAATACACAAAGACACCTTCATTGGAAAAGCATCACAGCCCAAGGATCTGGAGCAAGTGCTTCTGTGTCAACTTTCCCAGAGCACCTGGGAAAGGAATAACCATCCAACTTAGCCAGATGTAACTTGATTCCAGTTAAGAGTCATGAGTTTATGAATAAGCTCCTTCTGCTTTGACTAGAAATCAGACTGGTATGCTGTCTTCAACTTTGTTTGCTGTGTCACAACCCCTGACTGCTGTAGAATTCCTTTTTTTTCCCAATTCACTCTCTGAAATATACACACGTATCACTCTTGGAAAATGACCCAAAGCCTGTCTTGATCCAAGGAAAGATAGCATCTCTTCCAGCAAGGGTGTATGTGAGCAGATCACTTCCAGAAATAGCTGCTATGAACTAAAGAGGAAGAAATGTAATCGACAGACTTGTGACTCCAGTGTCAAGATCCTGTGTAATAAATCGCTTGATACTATATGTGTTCTTACTTTATTTGACACAAAGACAGCTGGCTTTGCTGAAGGCAGTAACCCATTCTAAAGTGGCTTTCCAAGCAATGTGGGGGGGTTTTCAACTTAAAAAAATATTGAGGAGAAGGAAATCCAAGCCTGTGTTATTATCCTTGGTCAGCTATGATCTCACTAGCTCTATTGACTTAAATCCTCATATTACAAAGGAAACCTGAAGTCCATCATGAGTGTTTACCTAAGGAGGAAGCAAGAATGTGCCTCTTGTTTCATTGCAACTAATGCCAAGAAAAGACATAATGTTGCATCCAACATTAGCTCTACTCAAAGAAGCACAGTGAAATAAATGGCATTGACTCGCTTAGGTCCATTGATTTCAATGGGTCTATTCTGAACCCATAAATTGCAAAAGAGTTCAATTTTCCTTTCTCCCCATTCCCCTCCCCACAAATCTTCTCTGGAATCCCTTAATGGTGCGGAGGAGAGGTAGAAGCAGCCTAGCTGTGCAGGAGGATGCCTGCCCATTCTAAGGTATCTCATCCACATCCCTTAACAGGGCTGCCTTCAGGTATTTTCTGAATGTCAAGTAGTTGCTTATCTCTTTGACCCCTGATGGGAGGGCGTTCCACAGGACGGGTGTCACTACCGAGAAGGCCCTCTGCCTGGTTCCCTGTAGCTTTGCTTCTTGCAGTGAGGGAACCACCAGAAGGCCCTCAGCGTTGGATCTCCGTGTCCAGGCTGAACGATGGAGGTGGAGACACTCCTTCAGGTATACAGGACCGAGGCCGTTTAGGGCTTTAAAGGTCAGCACCAACACTTTGAATTGTGCTCAGAATCGTACTGGAAGCCAATGTAGATCTCATTCCTGAGAATTGACTGATTGTTCTTTACCTCATGGGCTTGTCCTGGGCAATATTTCTGAAAAGGTCTGCAGTATTTTCCAAAAGCCATCCATGTAACCATTCCATTTTAGCCATGAGCAGCCACTATCAGACACATGTGTGTACATGTACTCACAAATGCTCAAAAGTTGATTCCAAGAATGCCTGTATTAAGAAACTTTAGACTGATTTTATATTTTGCGGCATTAATCTAGTCTAGTTCTGATGTTAAAAACATTTCCTTATTGCTATCTTAATATAACACGTTAGGAAAAAAGTAGTAATACAGAAATAGTGCTTAGTGCCGTCTACAACCAGTCACTGGCAGCCCAAAAGGAACCTTCTGCAAGTCTCAAGTTGTTGTATTGTGTATCCAAAAGACCACAGGCACAAAGCAGTGCTACTTAAGTTCCATACATTCTTTGCATTTGGTGGCCCAGGTTTTAAACTGGCTACTTAAACTTACACTATTATTTATTATCCACGTGTGGTGATGCCAGAGGGGAAAAGCGCTCAGGAAATTGCAAAGAAATAGAAACACAAGATTTGGAGCCAGCATAAATGAACATTGAGTTTTTTGAAAGGTGCGGTGTGAAGTTTCATATGGAGAGTTTAGCAGAAAACACTCTAAGGCAGTGTTCTGCCGTGATTTGACCTGTGCAACAGTGTTTTCCCCACTCAGCATAGAGCTCCCCAACCTGCAATAGCACATTTCTTCCTAAAACATTTCCAACTGACTCCACCAGAGAGAAAGTGGCAATTGCCCTTTTTTATTTGAAGAAGGGTGTGGGCAAAAGGTGGGGGGTTGCTAAAGTGACCTGGATAAAGGCAGAAGGGAGGAAGTTAAACGGGAAGTGGATGGTGCTGAAGCGGGAGTGGAAGCACAAAGAAATGTGAAGCAGGGCCTGTTGTGTAAGCACATCCTGCAAACAACAGAATGCACTCACTCCCAGACTCTTACCTAGCTAAATGAATGGAGTGACATGCACTTAGATAAGAAAATTCAGAAGGAGGAACCATTCAGAGCTTTAGAAGACAAGGTACAGAAAAACATTTCTCAGACACAGGAATTTATTGTGACAAAAGTAGAAATATATGGTTATGTATATGGTTATATAATGTATAGTCCCAAATAAGTTCTGCTGGTGTCACAGAATGAGAGAGACTCAAGGAATCATATAAGCTAGGTGTGGGCAGATTTCAGGCTTTGGGGGATCTACTTTGTTTTTTTCCAAGAACCACAAAGTCAACTAATGGGAGAGTCGCCCATCACAAAATAGGGAGTGGGGTTCACCTGGAAAATGGTAGCGTAGCAGCTAGAGCAAATTACTTTCATGAGAAAACACCGGAATGGCCTACATCTGAGTTGCTATAGATAGGAGAGTCTAAGAGCCTACATTGCAGGCTAAAGAGTCTTTTGTTGCTGCTGTTACTAGACCACTGGGAGCCCAGATCCCTTGCTCATCTACTTCAAATCATCCAGCAATCTACAAGCAGATTCTTTTTATCTTCTATTCATGCTACCTGCTGCAGGGATAGGGAGCCTGTGGTCCTCCAAATGTTGTTGGGGGGGGGTCAATCCCAGTCAGCATACCCAAGTGTCAGAGATAATGGGAACTGTAGTTGTGGTCAGGGTGTGTGGGTGATGTTTCTATGGAGACCTACAAACCAAGTCAGAACTTTTCCAGTTGCTCAAATAGAAGCTTCCTTGCTTAAAATCTACATGTCAGCTTTCCCCTTTGCATCAAAGCACTTGTGTCAAGATACACACAGAAATTAATAACACTATATTATCTGTAGTTGCTGATAAATGGTGCAAGAAAAATGGTCGTATCAGCATCCAAGCCTCATAAACAAAGTCTCAGTGGGAAGGCACAGAACATGAAGAGGGAAAAATGGTTCCCAATCAATATAACCATAGACGTCCAATGCAATTTAGGATGACACATTTTGAGTTAAGGACTGAGTCAATTGTGCTGAAACATGTCTGTACCAAGGGAAAGTATGATACGTTTTCAAAAAAAGCATTTCGCTTTTCTCCCACTGACATTGATAAACAGACTTATGGAATGGTAGAGCTGGAAAAACCAGGAAGTCAAGTAATCTAGCTTGTTTATAATGAATCAGAATTGTCCTCCTACAGCAACACCCAGGTCTAGTAGTTTAGTTCATCCAATGTGAATACCCTTGGATTGCTGTAACTAGGTCATAAAACACTAACAGTTAAAGTCAGGGTTCTGTAAAACACACCCACACAACACTGTTGTTGTCTATACATTGCTGGTTTAAAATGCAGTTAGGTCATTATTTTCCCTAACTTGGATTGAAGGTGGTTTTAGGGAAAACACATCAAACCACACTATTCCACAAGAAACAACAGGGCAGATACAAGCAGTGGAGGCTGGTCCACTAGGGCATAGTCTTCCCAAGAAGAATGACAAGAAATGTTTTTTAAAATCCCCCACAAAATCTCAAAGCTACACACTATTCATTGTGCCACACACATTTTATAATTCTATTTGAGCTCAGAGAAGTTCTGCAAACATTTCTGTCAATCTACTGTTCTCTGGTCAATCAGCTCTTACTAGAGAAAGAGCAAGCAAGCGAGAGTGATTCTCTTCCTGTAATAAGTATCTGTTAACTGGGAGAAGAGTTGGTGGGTTGTGTATGTGTTGCAGCAAACTCTGTATTAACCATTTCCCTGTTGGAAACAAACCAGTGATCAACTCAGATTTCAACAGGTGTGGCAAGCCCACAGCCTATAGGCTGGCTCAGACCTGCCAAGAGCCCTCAAATTGCCCACGAATGCCCCAGCCAAGTGGGTATCTTGCAAAGGAGTGGTCCTTCCTGTTTCCTGAGCAACCACATACTAGGAGTGCAAGAAGGAGAAGAGGTGCCTTTGAAAGGTCGGGAAGAGGCACCATTGGAAAGCATCTCACTTCTTGCTGTAGTGAAAAAGATAGTGTCTCACTCCTCACCACAGTGCTGCAGTTGGTGGTGGTGGCAAGCGCTGTCTTTCTGAAACACTTTCTCAGCATTTGAGAGAGAAAGTGAATGGTGCATGGTCTAAATATGGTCTAAATATGTTCTGTATATGTGGTGAGGGTACATGCACACACGTAATATATGTTTGGCACACCCTCCACTGCCTTGCGGCCCTTGGTGATGTGGCCGATTTCCAACAATGCCTTCATACCAATAACACCTTCAGGCTGAAAAAGATTAATCATCCCGGTCTATGGGAGATGACATCATCAAGAGAAACCCATGAAGCCATTTTGGGTGGCTTATCAAGAATCCATAGCAAGAATCAGTGAATCCGTAGAGAACAGCAGATTTATGATTGCTTCAGAACATGTCTGCTGGAAGCATGTTGAAGGGTTGCACAACAAATAACTAAAACCACATTATCACTAGGCCGATTGGGTTATGTCGGTTTCGGCCCAAATATTTTTAAGCATCTCAACGCGCTCATGAAAGAACGAAGGCTGAAATGCGGCCGACGAAAAAGTTGACAATGACCTTTGGGTGGTGAAGCTGTTGAAAAAATTAAAGCAAGGGGGAAATACCAAAGAACTACGAATAAGAATATCTAACACTTTAGTTTTTCTTTTCTTAGCAGAAATTATTGTGGTAGCACTGGTGTGCATTGGTCTTTATCTCCTTGCATCCGTTTCTTTTTTTTTATTGGGAGAAGACACATATAAGATACAGGTTTTTCATGACACAAATAAGTAATGATTTTCTTTCTCTGCTTGCTTACCTGGAGAAAATATAACATAAGGATTTTTAATGTCGCAAATAAGTGCTGTCAGTTCAAAAAAAATAGTATCTGTGCAATTTTAATATTTAAACTTCACTGACAGAAAAAGTAGGACAACCCAAGATATAAATATTGTTGTAGAAAGTATAAAATCTTGAGTAATAAAAGTCATCTATGCATATGGCTCAGGTCACTTAAGGAAAAAACTGAAGAAAAAATATTGTTCCCTCCCTTCTCAAAAGAAGAGAGTAGCAGTCAATGGGGAAATGATCATTGGGTTTTATGGGGAAGGAAGACTCATGGCTCAGTGGTAGACCACACATTTTGAATGTAGGAAAATCCCAGGTTCAATTCTTGACCCCTCCATTTAAATAGCACAGCTCTATACATGCTTATTCAGAAATAGCCCCCACTGTGTTCAAGGGGGGCTAACTTCTAGAAAGTGTGTTTAGGGTTGCAGCTAAAGTATCGTCAATAACTGTCGAGTCACCACCAGCTGGGGTAGGGAGTCTTGGGCTAGAGGAACCATTGATTTGACTCCTTCTAAAGCAGTTTGTATTTTCTATAGTTTCAAAAAAATGCATCAAAGTTCCTCAAAAGTACAAGATCTGCATGCTCCATAACTTCAATTCTCTTTAGCAACTGTTGATTGTTTTATGGCACTGATTCCATTTCTGGGATTGGTATCAGTCTTCGTAGGCCTTGTGTCTCCCCCTCAGCACCCTGGCTCATTTACTTGTGCAACCTGAAGAGATGTGTTCTGCTGGCACCTTACTGCGATGCTCCTGCCTTCTGTTTTTGATGTACTGGACTGCAAATATTTACATGCGGGCTGTTGTGTGGATGCTCTGTAAGCTGAGGAAAAACTGAAGCAAATTGTTGTTTCATTCCACCCAGTTCTAATACCTCCATTTATGAACTTAATTCATTCCGGAGGTCCGTTCTTAACCTGAAACCGTTCTTATCCTGAGGCGCTTCCGCTAATGGGGCCTCCTGCTGGCATGCAACTTCCACTCGCATCCTGGGGCAAAGTTCACTACCCGGAACACCTACTTCCAGGTTAGCGGAGCTCGTTACCCGAAGCGTTTGTAAGGAGGACGGTACATAACCTGAGGTTCCACTGTACTATTATTTTCTACAAATGACATCTTACAGGGGGGAAATGTTTTTCCAATCCAGCATTTCCAGTAGTCTGGTATCTTCCTAGCATCTCTGGTTCTCCTGACGAAAGCATATAGAGAGAGGAATAATCAGTAACTCATTTTAAAAAAAATGGAGGAGGATAGGGCGATAGTGAACCATTTCCCCCCAATACAGTACAAGGCAGGGCATGTTCCTTGTGAACCTTCTTCACTTTGATAGACTAAAGGGGATGTACGTAGTCTTCTGTGTGGAATACATTCATCATTTTTCTTCTGGTCCCGGTGGAGGAATTCTCAGGTTATTTCCTCCTTTGCTCTTCAAAAAAGTGTGAAACAACTTAGGAGGAGGTGGGTCTCTGGAGGACAAAATGAAACCAAAATGACACACAGCTACAGCCACTAGGGCAGAGTACAAGAGACAGGAACATAATGTTATTGGGTCCATATGTCTACTGGCCCTACTGGGGTCCACTATTTCCAAACGTTTCGGTCCCTGGAACACAAAGTTCCTCATATTCTCAGCAGTAGTCGTTCAGATCACCGTGTGAGGCCCTCATGAGGACTGTTTGTCCGTTCAAATGATGCCAGAATGATCTTAATGGCAAATCCTTTCTGTCATTTCTTTCTGTGAGGGGAAAAAGAAAAGAAATGTAATTTATTTATTTATTTTTGAAGAAGTCTGTGTTCACAAAACCTTTAGGAAAACAACCGTATGATTCAACATGGTGTACAAAGGACCTTGAATCTCTCATAGGGTTGTGACCTTTGAAAGTCATTACGGATGGTCTGGCCACTCATCCCATCAGTGACGCAGAATGGGTACGGTATCAAGAGGCTTTCTGTTACCAAGTTATAATCTAGGGTATTTAATCATTGCATACAAAAGTGGAAAATAGCCTACTAATGCGTAGTAATAACTATATCCCTTTATTATTCTACACTGTAATTTTAGCTTTCATAGCAGATAGGACAAAAAAAAATGTGGCAGGTGTTATACCATCTTCCAGGCAATAAGTCTTAAAATTTATCTGGATATGCTGCATTTCTACAACCAAACAAAGAATCCGTTTTGTAGTCCAATTTTCTAGGGATACATTTGAAAAGCATAGTTGCTGGCACACTTTGCTGCCTACAGGAGCCTACTCCCACCCACACCCCCAACATATTTTCCCCAAACTGAAACAATATTTAATTGGTCAGACAGCTAGGCCTTCTCCCCAAAATACATTTTGATGGAGAGGGGATTCCAAAATGTGAACAGTCTATAAACATTATCAGTGGATGACCACCCCTACCACTGAGGGTCCCCTGTGCAGTATTTATTTATTACATTTTTATACCCCTGAATTATTCTAATTTCTAACTGGCATAAAACAGTGCCTCTGATACTCAACCCACAAAGCAAGTCTTAGGAGGAGACCTTGCTCAACGGTATTAAAAGCTGCCAACAGAATAAGAAGTAAGAGCAGAGTCACAGACCCCTGCTCTGCATTTTCTCAATGCAGGTGATCCATTAGCCAAAGCTAATTCAGTCTCAAAACCACGGCTGAACCCAGAGAGTCTGTATCCTTTAAGAACTGCTGGAACTGCTCTGTCACCACATTCTCTACTACCATACTCAAGATAACGGGACAGCAGTTATTGCCAGCTGCAGGGTCCCAGGGTGGGAAGTCAATACCCTGCTGTTTAAGGACAGCCTATGCTGCTTCAGCATATAGCGTGAATTAGGTGCAAAGGTTCCCTTCCCCCAACAGACTGTTCCTTTGATAGAAGGGCTCCTTTTGTATCCCCATACTGCACATAGGAGGGAAAGGGACTTGCCCTTCACCACCTAAATAAATTCATGATTTCAGCCTGGTGCACAATCTTCCAGTCTGATTAAATTGGTTTTATCTGATGGATGTTTGCAATATTTCATCGAATGTGTCAGTTAATGCCAGGGAAATATATGACTCAAAACTCTGGATTAATCTGTTGCATAAAAAATAAAATAAAATAAATCCCCCTTCACTTATTTCACAATAAACTCTTAATGTTTTTGTAAGAAATCTTGAGACAATGCAGCGATTTTTTTTTTCCTTGGTAGACATTATTACTTTTCTAAATTGATTTCAACTTAAAACAGCCTAAAGCGTTTAGGTTTGAAAGAAATAAGATTCTGAAGCAAGACACAGGAAACAAAAAATAGGACAGAATTTCAGTGTCTCTTTGAGTTGCCTTGGTGATAACCAAAAGGGTCAACAGAAGCTGATAATCCACAAAGGGTTGTGTTGGGCCTGAAAAGAATCCAATTTCAACTTCTTCGCTGTTTTCCTTTAATACCACGAAGAAAGCATAGGCAACAAAAGGAAATATGCACAATATGTGTAAAAGGGAGTTAAAAACAACATCCTATCAAATATCACTTGGCAAGAAGAAAGGAGGTTGAACTGGTGAGTGACATTTACATATAAAGAGTTCTGGAGTTTGGATTTATATAGCCATGTGTTTTATGTGCAAAGGATTGAGGAGCATGGGAAGAAACGTCATTTGTGAATGACGATGGAGAGAGTCTCTTTATGATATTTGAGCAGTGTGATATTGAAAGAGAAGCTTACACAACTCAACGAAAGCTTATCATCTGATAATCACCAGGTGAACTGCTCATGTGAATTCACCAGAAGCAAATCCATAGTAATAGAGGCACCAATATAAATGAATTATTGTGGCATGTGATCAGTCACTTGTCTAAATCAGGAGTGATGAACCTTCAACCTGTGGACCAATCTTGGCCAGATCGGGAGTGTGTGTGTGTGTGTGTGTGTGTGTGAAATTTGGCTTGTAAGATCATTTCTAAAGAAACCACACCCACCTGCCAATCAGCTGATTACACTCCAAGGGTGGGTGACCTCAGTCGCTAGCAGGCTGGTAGGAGTTGATCCTCTTCCCTTTCTGGTAAATCATGCATGCAGCCAAAGCAGTAGGATTTAACTCCAGCTCATCAGCTGATGGGCAGGGGTTAAATCCTGCTTAGTTCAGCTGTGCATGCCTGTTCCTTGTTGGGAACAGGCTCACAGAGCCAAATCTCAGTGCGGGGCTCTTTGAAAGCCCTTTTGCCAACAACCCCAAACTGCTTTTTAGACCTCCAAGTTTCAGTCCTATTCTTGGGGCATCCATGGTCATGACAAACCATTTTTCTGGGTTTTCTGCCATGCTCATAAGCTGACATTTTCTTTGCTGTCACAAACATTCTAAATGCCGGCGGAAGTAGGAATTAGCAAATCTGAACTTCATAGTCTTTGGGTTGCATTCGACACTGCATAAGCAGAAGTCCACGTGTGCAACAGTGTTTCCCCCCATGCTCCCACAAGACCCACTCCGGAGGGTTCCCCAACTCTCTGATGCATATTTTGAGCATGTGCATAGGGCTGCAGGGGAGAGGAGGGGGACGTTCAATTGCACAAACAGAATTCTGCTGCTTGAGTGGAACAGTAGTGTTGGATACAACACTTTGAAAATACGTCAGACCATCTATGAATTGCCACAATAGAGTTACTAAGGGCAGCAGGAGGGGTGGAGAGACAGCCAACCACATACGAAGGGGTGATGTCAGCTGGTTCCAAATAGATTCTTTTGAAGAAGGCTTCGATCTGAGGACAATGGCTGCGCTCCTTTATCTCAGGTCGGGGACAGAGAGTGGTGCTAGGGAGGGAATTGTCGCCGCGACACTCCTTGGTGTGTGGAGTTCCGCAGGGCACAATCCTTTCCCCGATGCTTTTTAATATCTTTATGCGCCCTCTTGCCCAGATTGTCCGGAGTTTCGGGCTGGGCTGTCATCAATATGCTGATGACACCCAGCTTTTTCTGTTGATGGAAGGCCGCCCTGACTCGGTCCCAGACACACTGGCCAGGTGCTTGGAGGCTGTGGCTGCATGGATGCGTGGGAGCCGGTTGAAGTTAAACCCTTCGAAGACAGAGGTCCTCTGGCTGGGTCGGGACGACATGGGGTTGGGAGGCCAACTCCCATCTCTTGCGGGGGCCCAACTAGTGCCAGTGCCTTCCGTCAAGAGTTTGGGCGTAACCTTTGATGCCTCTCTTTCTATGGAGGCACAGGTTGCAATCACAGCAAAGGTGGCATTTTTCCATCTCCGCCGTATTAAGCGGTTGGCCCCCTACCTCTCTCGCCCTGATCTGGCCACAGTGATCCATGCGACGGTCACCTCCAGACTTGACTATTGTAACTCGCTCTACGCGGGGCTGCCCCTAAAGCTGACCCAGAAACTCCAGCGGGTGCAGAATGCCGCGGCGAGGCTCCTTACCGGGTCTTTGCCGCGGGACCACATTCATCCAGTGCTTTACCAGCTGCACTGGCTCCCGGTGGAGTACAGGATCAGGTTTAAGGTGCTGGTTTTGACCTTTAAAGCCCTATGCGGTTTGGGACCCTCGTATCTAAGGGACCGCCTCTCCTGGTATGTCCCATGTAGGACCTTAAGGTCCTCAAGTGATAATCTTTTGGAGGTCCCGAGCAACAAAGACGTTAGGTTGGCCTCAACTAGGGCCAGGGCCTTCTCAATATTGGCCCCGACTTGGTGGAATAGCCTATCACGGGAGACCAGGGCCCTGCGGGATTTGGCATCTTTCCGCAGGGCCTGCAAGACGGAGCTGTTCCACCTGGCCTTTGGGTTGGTTTCTGTTTAATATTTATGCTTCATCTTTTATTGGTGGGTTATTTTGAAATTGAGACCTGCAGTTTTAATTGAATTTTAAATTTGTATTTTAATCTGTTATTTTAAATTGATCGTTTTTATGTTTTTTGTTGTGATTTTAATTGATGTTAGCCGCCCTGAGCCCGGTTCTCTGGCTGGGAAGGGCGGGGTATAAATAAAATTATTATTATTATTATTATTATTATTAAAGGGTTAAGCCCTGGAAGCAGAAGCCCACAGCATGAGAAGCTGGAAAAGACAAGTTGCTAACATCTTGAATGTTATTAGTCCCATTCTAGCTAGTGGGCTTATTCTTGTTTCAAGCTAAATGAAAACTGAAAACATGTTCTATTATGTAACATTTGCCTGTGCACTCCAAACATTCATGACCATCCTCAAATTCTGAAGAATAACAAAAAAACAGAAACATCAATTCTAGGATTCTGTCTGCCTGGGGAACACAGTGGGAGTTTCTGCTTTTCCAATCAAGATCTCTTAACGCTTCTGTTAAAACAATATTTCCCACCCCCACAGCCTAGTCATTCCACCCACAGATTTGAAATTTTTTAAAAAATGAGATGAAGCATATTATTTGCAAGTATTCATCTCCCACTCATTTTTAGAGAGGAATATGTGTGAGCGTGTGTGTGTGTGTGTGTGTGTGGCAAAGACTAAATAATCTCCTAAACAAAAGATTTGTGCAGAGGAAAGCAGGGACATATCTAGGGGTTGGCTAGATTGGCCCCAACTAAGGGTGTAGGCCCGGTAGGGTGTTTGTGCAAAAATCATGCCTCTCTACTCTGGCTCAGAAGCAGCTGAATTTTCAGACTGGCTTTCACTTTAAGCCAATAATAATTATTTAAGCAAATAATAAAAATTAAAATTAAATTATTCTTGGCTTAAAGTGAAAGCCAGTCTGAAAATTCAGTTGCTTCTGATGCTGCTTCATTTTCTACCTTTATTTTCGCACTTCAGATTTCCAATTTCCCCACCTTTTGTTCACACTTTCTCCTACCTTCTGGGTACCACCTCCACATCAGCTTGTTTAAGTCCTTTCATTTTTCTTCCTGACACAAACAGTGACCCTTCTCTACATCAGACAACATTTGTTATGCTGAGAAGGTCCCCACAGCAGCTCCTGTCTTTCTCAGAAATAATCCAAGGCTTTGCCAATATTATTACTTGTTGCAACAAATCTGTTTCATCCTAGCAAAACAAATTATTGTTTCCTTAGGAGACACGTCTCTAAAATTAGTCTCAGGCCAAGAGAGTAAAGCCATTCATTTTATACAACCAAGTAGAATGAAGGAAATTATCTAGAGGCTCAGTTCTGAAAAAGAAGCCCAGAATGTTTAATTTAAAGTATTCCAAAACCTGTAAATTGATGGGGGAGAATCTAGCCAGGAAACAAACAAACATACAACACACAGAGAGAGAGAGAGAGAGAGAGAGAAAGAGAGAGAGAGATTTGAAGATGTCACTTTATCTCAACTCTACTTTCCCTTCTGTGAAATGGAGAAATAATGACATAATTTGAGGTTATTACCAGCTGAATTGCATCTGTTATTTCCCCTTTCCTTAAAGAATGCATGACATGAGATATTGAGGGGAAAGACTGCAGAGACATGGAGTCGGGTTGATGCCCAGATTTCAGAAGTCTTCCAATCTCTTGAAGTCTCACCTACCCTCTGGGATGTGGTGCTTCCATTTCATGCTGATCTAGCATTTCATCCACAACCACCAGGGCCAGGAAGAATTTCGGTTTTCAAAAAAATGAAATCTTTCATCTGCCTTTGTGAAATGCAGTGAAGTTTGATGCTAAAAACAGGGATTCACTTTTCTTCCTCTTATTCATAAGCTTGCATGGTTCCTCAAAGTCACAAGAGGTCATAAGCTCTGTCTCCATGCTGCAATATCATTTAGAGATGTAGCTATGCTTATAGGTTTGTCAATTCAGAGAGCACCTGAAACCATAGTTAGGAAAACCATGGTTCACACTACCATGGTTTATTATTCTGGTTTGTATTCCTGACTTAGTGATTAAATGTAGCCTTTAGTACATTTTATGTTAATACCATATTGGATGGTTACTTGCCAACTCCCTCCGTTGTTAGCTGAGGACATTTCAGTATCCTTGCTCACTAGCATACATAATAATATAATCATAACTAATGACGGGGGGGGGGAATGATTTTTTGTGATTGTGTTACATGACTGAGATAGCTCAGTTGGTAGTGCCTGGGACTCTTAATCTCAGGGTTGTGGGTTTGAGCCCTACATTGGGCAAAAGCTTCCTGCATTGCAGGCGGTTGGACTAGATGACTTTTGTGGTCCCTTCCAACTCTACAATTCTAGGATTCTATCAATTTCATAGTGAATGTGTTAGACAGACAATGCTCTCTGGACATGGATCACTTTGAAAGTGGGAATCAACTGTGTGTGTTATAATATCCCAGTACTAGAAATCAAGATAAATCCATATATTCTTTCTAGAATATATGGTTGGAAAAGATGGTACAAGGTCAGAGGCATATAAATTCATACTCGGAAACACGGCCAGCAAACAACACTAACTGGGAGTTATTGTCACTTTGCAAGGACAATTGGCGAGAAACTTCCTCTTATTATGTCTTAAGGGAAGCAGCAGGAAGGAGGGAAGTGGATTAGAATCGATTTTTGTTGTTGTTCCTTTCAGCCTCTTTGGCTTCCTGATCTTTAATTACCTTTTAGGGTCAGCTGAAATATAGCTGTTCTTATGGATGTGGAACATTGTACCCATTCCCTCATCTGTTAAGAAGCGACTAATTTTGACTATATTGCCAAAGTTTAGAGAGATCAGGATTTCAGCTGTAGCAATCATGGGGCTTGTGCATACCATTTATTTATAACAATTTATTACCCACACTCACTCTAAAGTCTCAGGGCAGGTTACAACAACTGAAACACACCATTAAAAACAGTTCAAATCAAGGATTGACCTCGGAGTCATGTGAATTGAATGCATACAGCTCTTGCAGCATCAATGCACTACACAGCCAGGAGTTGGTCCAGCTGTTTGATTGCTCCTGCATGAAAATAACATTATAAAGATGAAGATGCTAATCATCAGTTCACCCATCCTAGCTGACTCTTAAATGGAGCCATCTAAGAATACTTCCTAGACAGTGAAAAAAATATGTTTATAGTGTTAAATAGTTGATGTGATGCACATAGGCATATGGCATTCTTCTTAAGGTTGCCTGGCCAGCACTCTGCTCTGAACTCTTTATAAAACAACAACAACAGGGCAGTCTCCTGACAGCTGGGAATCTCTTTCAAGCCTTTGGAATGTGATCTCCATAAGAGCTTGGAGATGCTGACAGCCCTCCTGGTGACCCAAAGTAGCACTAACATGTAGTTTGCAGTGCAAACTTAAAGAGTTTTTGGAACTTTGCATTGGCTGCCGATGAACACTTTAAGTCTCCAGTGCTCTTCCCTCACCCAAAAGGTGTCCTTGCCAATCAGAAGCAGGGTGCGTAATAGCAGGACCAATGTTCTTACCAGAGGCTCTAATTCCCTTTGGTCGACCAAACTGAACTCGCTGATAAAGTAGTAAAAGTGCTTGTAGCAGGTGTTGACGTGAGCTTCGGCACCCATGCTGATGATGCTGTCGAAATGGTGGATGTAGACATGGACAAAGACTCTGAACAGGCGGGTGAGGATCTTGGTGCAGACCTGCTGGAAGTTCTTGGGGAAAGGAACACCTGCAAGACACAAGGGGGGGGGGTGTTCAGAGCTTTCAACACTACTCTGGGACATTAGGCTCTATTTAGGGCCTTGCATTTGTGCATCCTTCCTTTTATTCTTATTTATTTATTTATTTTTGCATTTAGGCCTCAAGGTGCTCAAGGCTGCATGCATGACTACCCCCCTCCCCATTTAACCTCACAACAGCCCTGTGAGGTAGGCTAGGCTGAGAGATGATGATTGGCATAAGGGCATCCGATGCACATCATGGCTGAGTGGGGGGTTTGAACCCTAGTCTCCCAGGTCCTAGTCCAACACTCTAACCACTCCAACGCCCTGGCTTTCTTAAGGACAACAGCTATTGTGTTCTGGTGTGCACAACAGGAGTAGCTCAGCGGTAGCCCTCCAGATATTGGTAGACTACAGCTCCCTTCACTCCTGGCCATTGGTCTTGCTGGCTGGGGCTGATGGGAGCTACAGTCCAACAGCATCTGGAAACTACCATGTTGGCTACCCCTGGGAGGTAGCATGGCCCAGAGATGCTTCCTCAAATAGTACAGAGATAACTGATTTGGTTTGTTACCCACTTCCCTAAATTCCCTGGTACAGGCACATGCTTATCACTTTTCAGTTCTGAAAAAATATTACATAGGGCTTCAAAAACATCAGTAAGCGGTCCACCAAGACCCACAGAAATTTTATAGTGGTCCAGGGTGGGGGGTGGGGTGGGGAGTTTGGGAACTGTTGCTTTAATACATGGGTCAGCAACCTTTTTCAGCCGTGGGCCAGTCCACCATCCATCAGACTATGTGGTGGGCCGGACTATATTGGGGGGGGGGATGAACGAATTCCTATGCCCCACAAATAACCCAGAGATGCATTTTAAATAAAAGGACACATTCTACTCACATAAAAACACGCTGATTCCCGGACTGTCTGAAGGCCGGACTGAGTAGGTGATTGGGCCGCATCTGGCCCACGGGTCTTAGGTTGCCTACCCCTGCTTTAGTATTTACTCAATACATGAAACCACACTAGACCTGCAGGGGGAGCTAAAGGATATCCTTAGCATTGAATGGAACAGCACACTGTTACCATTCTCATAAAAACAACTATAGCGCTACACAACTTGATCACAGAACTGGGAAACAGATGAAACAGCCCCCTAAACGATCCACCACATGTGTTCCATTGCCATGCACACTGCACAGATGAAAAGAGGAATAACCACAAACAATTAAGGGGTCTGGCAGTTACATTTTATTTTCAAGTGGGTTTCAGCTTGTCTGTTTCCCACAAATGCATTCCAGAGTCTAAAGACAAGCCTAATGAACCAATTATGCACCTGATTTTAATGAAGTCTGGAGTTGTTGGCAGGATTCATAGACACAAAGATGCACCTGCAATAAGACATGCAGGTTTCAGATGCGCTAATGACTGGGAAGTCAACAAGTGCTGTTGTTGTGCTGTCTGGAGTTTAAAAGCTCTTTTTGCTGTGACTTTGTAGAGTGGAAATAACTACAGCAGAAACACAGAACTACAAAGACCTTGAGATGGCTGCTCAGGACACTCGGGGATTGTTCTTCCACTCGAGAGTACAAATTGAAAGCACTTTGCATTAAAAGTAGAGAGTGCAAATGCTCATTTAAAGAATCAGAAAGGCTTCTTTCCATGCATTGACAAACGGCTTGTGAAAGATGGAAAGCAGTCATTCTGATGCTCTAGTTGCACAAGGATTTCAGCCAAGTATAGCCATGAAAAATGTCTAGTCAGGCTCTGTTGGAGTCCAGACAGTTTTCACATGTGCACACACTGCTATGGGCACTAGATTTGAATACCAGACTAGTCTTGTCAAATTGTGGGCTCATAAAGTCCATATTCCACCCTGGGGGATCAGCTTCTGGACAGCGTCTCTTTAAAATAGGTACATGCTTCTGCCACTGCTACATGGCCTGCGGTCCCCAGTTTGATTTCTCTTTACAGTGTAAAGGTGAAATAACTGCTGAACAGCACTTTGTATGCTGAAAATATACTGATATGAGTAGCAGTGTGGAGACCTGACTTCCCAATGCTGCATGTCACTGCCATGGGGAGGGGCGAGGCAGCTCTGGCCCCCCTCCCCTGCTGGCCGCTATTGATCAATCTCCATAGACAACAGTTTCCCCCCCAAATGAGTGAATAATTATGCACAGTTATGAAAAGTTATTAAAGTTTCAGAACTTTATAGTGAGCTTTGGTACATCATTCTAGACTTCTCTATTCCAGTGAGAGCCCTTTCTGCTGTACATTATGAACGCAAGAAGCAAATTGTCAACAGTAGATGAGCAGGCAGGAAGTGCCTGGCATGGTAGCTTGGATGCAGATAAAGGCTTCCCACAAGCCAGGAAGTGTGGTGGAAATCTGATAAGCAAGACATCCTTTTTGGTGTATGGTGGTTCAAACCTCTTGATGGCTTGCTGGCCACCCACAACCATTCTGCTCAGGAAATTCAGCCAGTGGTTGACCAGCAAACGCTAGGTTTTCTAGATCCTGCCAGCTGGTTGTTTTGGCTAGATGTCGTCGTACTGAGATTGTGTTTTGGGGTGATGATTTCCATCATCAAATGAAGTTTTCCATAGAGGCAAATTTTACTCTTTTGAACTTGTTGAATCTCCTGCGGTGGTCCATCTAGCCCAGCACCCTGTTCTCACAATGGCCAGCCAGAAGCCTGAGAGTAACCTGCAAGCACAAGAACACTCTCTCTTCCTGTGGTTTCCATCACCTGGCTATTCAGAAGCATTACTGCCTCCTACCGGCGAGGCAGAGCATAGTCATCCTGGCTAGTAGCCACTTAGAACCTTATTCTCTGCAAAAGCCGGTTCTGTCTCACTGTCATCTCTGGTCAATCAGATTTTGTATACTTTTTTTTTTTAAGCACCTACAAAGAAAGATGATAACTGGATGAGTGTGCCTACAATAGGGAGAAATGCCTCCATCATATCATCCTCTGAAAGAAACTATTGTCCGTCTGCCACATAGAACAGGGTAACAGACTGGCACTGTTTGGTTGGGGAGTTCTCTTTTGGAGACAGATGCTTTCACACAGCATCACTTAACCCAACAAGGAAATAATGAGAAGTGGTGTATTAATGCATTATAAATGAGAGGCATTAAGTGCAAATAAATTACAGGACAGAATGTTAAAGGATTTGTCTCTCCAAGCCAAGATTTTGTCCCCCCGATGCGTTCAAATGAAGCCTGGTAATGGGATTCCTTATTATTAATCACTACAAAGTAATTGTAGGAATTAGCATTTATCCAAAACAACGGCACATATACAGTGAATTTTCCCCCCCAAACCCCATGAGACATGGGCATTGTTAAGAGCTTCTCCTTATGAGTGTGTGTGTATTTTAAACCAGCACTTAATGGGAATGGTACAAGAACAGCTGCACATTGTTGCACGGCATTAATTCTGAAAGGAGATGGGGTGGCAATAACACAAGCAAGCCTTGACGAAACCAGCCAGCTGCAAAAACAACTAGAAACATGCTGTGTCAAAGTGGTTACAACGGGAGAATAACCCAAAAGGCATCATATTATCCTTCCCCCACACCACACACAAATCCTTTGCCTTCTTTGCAAAAGGGCCTTGGGGACTGAAAATGGAAACTGCAAATAGTCAGCTGTACAATGTAATCCTAGGCAGGTGAATTCAAAAGTAAGGATGGTATTCAACTAAGTTTTACTCACAGTAAGTAAAGGTAAAGGGACCCCTGACCGTTAGGCCCAGTCGCGGACGACTCTGGGACTCTGGCCAATTGACAGTACAGTGGTACCTTGGTTTTCAAACTTAATCCGTTCCAGAAGTCCGCTCCAAAACCAAAGCGTTCCAAAGCCAAGGTGCGCTTTCCCATGGAAAGTAATGCAAAATGGATTAATCCATTCCAGACATTTAAAAAAAAACTCCTAAAACAGCAACTTAACACGAATTTTACTATCTAACGAGACCATTGATCCATAAATTGAAAGCAATAAACAATGTGCTGCAGTCACACAATCAGTCAATCAATCAGTAGCTGAACTGGGTTCCACACAGTCACAAAAACAAACAAAAAAGAGCTGCAAAAACATAAACGCAAAAGACAGACAGACAGACCTCAGCTTCACACAAAAAATGGAAGTGTGGCACTCAAAACAAAGCATGTTCGGCTTCCGAAAAAAGTTTGCAAACCGGAACACTTCCTTCTGGGTTTGCAGTGTTTGGGTTCCAAGTTGTTTGAGTACCAAGGTGTTTGAGAACCAAGGTACCACTGTATTTTGAACTGGGATGGACAAAGAGTCTGACCCTGAATATGGCAGCTTCCTGCACAGCACCCATTGCCTACTCACCTATCCTGGTAGGAAATATGTCCTCGTTATTAATTAAGGTCTCAATCCAGTCCATCAGCATGCACATATACTGGGGCGCCGACAGCTTGGTGGGCCTCTTGTAGCGGTAGTCATCCTGCCACCGGTACTCATACTTGAGGCCACCCGACATGATGGGGCAGCTCTTCTCGGTACAGAATTCTGACATGGTCCCATAGATGAGATTTATCCTGTTGAAGAAGTCTACAAGGTGCACCGCGATCCAGTCGTTGATGTTCTCCCCTGGGGGAAGCTGGACCACAGCTTTCAGGTCGAGTCCCGATTTCAGAGAGGCTTGAGCTTTCTTGTGCAGCTCAAAACGCTGGGTCCCCGGCTCAAATTTCTTCCGGGGGCGGAAGGTTTTGTCTTTGTTGAAAACTTGCTTAAGGCACAAAGCCATTCTGGGCTGGAACCAGCCAGGGTGATGACAAGGAGGACCAGTCTTAAAAATTAAAATTAAAATTAAAAAAATAAATAATCAGGATGGTTCCTAAAAGATAAAATGGACATGAAGTATTTAAGTCATTTGTTTTACAGTGTACACCTTGGTTACAGTATTCAAAACTTCCATTGTCCCAGGCACATTTTGCAACAGGGAATTTCATTAATGCAAGCAGTTTCTGAGCTCTGGGCGCAGTACTGCACCTAAGCTTTCAGATTAAAACTGCAGAGTGGAAGGAAAGGAGGACCTTTTCCTGCCTCTCCACTTCCAGCTATTCTCTGAAGACATGAGAAGAGACCCACTTAAGGATATTAGGGGGGTGGGCAAGGGAAGGACTAGACCATGTGAAAAATGAACATAATATTTTAGCTGCAGTTTATTCATTTTCAGCTTTGTATTCTTGTTATAAAAAGTATGCACCCATAACCTAGGTTTAAGGTGCCATTTAGCACCTAACTTTCATATCTCTAACACTGCTTGGTTAGGTCAGGTCTTCAATTCAGGCAAAAACAACCACCACCACCACCACCAGATGCATTCCAGAATAAATTTGCATCCTCACAAAAATGACCTATAGCATCTACACCAGGTTTCAGAAACCTTTATGGGCCTGTGGACACATTTGCAAACTGGAGAAACTGTTGTGGGTATCTCTCTCTCTCTCTCTCTCTCTCTCTCTCTCTCTCTCTCACACACACACACACACACACACACCAACCACAGACAAGCCACTCGAAAAACCTATTCTATTTGATGCAGCAGACCGCTTCTTTCCAGCCTAATTTCAGTGTGTGCTCATGGACTCCACATTGGCAGCCCCTGGTCTACACAATCTCTCAGTGCCCATCATTTTGCCCATCTCTATCTCCCGCTTCATTACTCTGGAAAAATGATTGGCAGAAGTGCTCTAGTGTGATGTAAAATCCTTCTGAAGGAATAATAAGGAAGGATACCATATAGATAACTTGCAGTAAACCATGGGCATTATTTATTTATTTATTTATTTATTTATTTAATAAATTGTTTCCAGTGGGGTATCGATTCACAACACGAACGTACATGTTTTATAACTCTGGTGCTTGTTAAACGATCAAGCCCCAGTGCTATTGGCAACTCAGGCCATCAAGCCAAGCAGGTTGCACAACAGAGACTTTCTGAAACTGTGCAGAGATTAAAAAATAAATAAAAATTCCAGTCATAGAAGTGGCAAGGCAAACTACCGCTCAACTTGCTAAGGGGCTACTGGTGGGGTCAAGAAAAATATTGCATTCCTTCTCATAAAATTCACACTTCTCCCAGACCTACAGAGTTAGGCTGTCTTCAGCCTCCACAATTCTCTGGGTTGTGTTTCTGAACCAAATATTTGCCCTGTCCCAGCCCTTGCCTCACCAGAAGCAGAATCCTTACTCTTCAGTTATTTGTGCTCCATGGTGATTAGAGAATGAAAACTGGGAAATGCGCTTATTATTTCTACTCCATTGCCAAGAAGTTCTTTTAAAGAAGAAAAGAATATCAAAGTGACACCTCAAGGCATATTCTAAAAATACATCTGACCTTCTGGAGGGAGGGGGGCAGTTTCCTCAGCAGCTGTGGCATTTCTAGAAGAAAACATTCCTTTTGCTTTGTCACTGGTGTGGCCGTTCACTCCACATCTACTGGGAATACAGATGTTTGGCAGTTCACATCGATTTGTGGCTCTTGCTTCATCATGCTCCTTTTGCAGAGAAGGATATTTAAAAAGACCCTGGGGCTTCAGCTTCAAGTTCAATGGTGCCCCAGGGGAGGAAGCAAAAAAGTTCTGAGCCATGGGAAGACTCTTCAGCATAAAGGCCAGCAGGCACTGCTTCTGCGCAGCTGCCATTCAGCTGTGAAGAAGCCACTACGCTTAGGCACACCACAGACTCCATGCTCAAAATGATGCATTACATGCTTAATATTGGCAGCATTGCACAGTCATCTGGGGGAAAGGATCCATCTATTTTATTTTATTTTTTAAAAAACTGCAGTGGTACCTTGGTTGTCAAATGGCTTGGCTCCCGAATAAATTGGCTCCTGAATGCCACAAACCTGGAAGTGAGTGTTCCGGCTTGCGAACGTTTTTTGGAAGCCGAATGTCCGGCATGGCTTCCGCGGCTTCTGCTTGAGTGCAGGAAGCTCCTGCAGCCAATCGGAAGCCACACCTTGGTTTTCGAACAGTTTCAGGAGTCAAACGGACTTGCAGAATGGATTACGTTTGACAAACAAGGTACTACTGTATTTGAGACAAGTATATATATATATATATAAACACAGAAGTTGAAACATATGCTCTGCAGGTTGTATCTAACAAAGCTGTACAACAGAACTTCCCCTCCCTTTTCCCTCTTCACGACACCGCAGTCCCTCAAAGAAAGTACCACACAGGGCACGGAGTATGGAACTTGCTCCCACCAGAGGCCGTGATGGCCACCAACATGGATGGCTATAACACAGAATTAGATAAAATCATGGAGGACAAGGCTACTGACCCTGAAGGCTAAGTTCTACTTCCACTGAATTCCAGTTGCTGATAACTGCAGGAGGGTGAGAATGCAGTTGTGATCGGGTCTTGCTTGCTGGCTGCTCATGAGCATCTGCCTCGGTGCTGTGACAACATGATGCTGGACGAGATGCATTACTGGCCTGAACCAGCAAGCTCTTCTTAAATCTGCTCTGGGCGTCCTCCTCAGCTCTCCAGAGAAGATTTGGTGTGTGCAGAGGGCACACAGGGGGAAAAGAGAGGAATTTCTACTGCTCAAGTGGATGCCATTCTGCTCATGCAATTACTTTGTTGAATTCATAAAAGCCACCTTCCTGTAAGATCAAACCCATCTACAACAGGCCGAAAAATTATTCCCTATATCGGGGTTTAACCATTCAACTGGTGACAAAGAGTTCTTTATAAAAACAACTACTGGGTTCCATTTTTCGCCAGTGCCTTCAAACGCATTTGAAGGTTTATGGAACACTGTCCATTTGACTATTAAAAGAACATTCCATAATTTCTCCCACCATTCTTGTTTCGGAGGTATCACCAGGCAGGACTCCTCTTGTGATTGTTTGTTGGTTATAAAAGACAACCAAGTGCATGCTGTAAATCTTGGGTTTCCCCTTAAAAATAGTAACAGAGGCCTGATGCTTTCCTGCTTGCTATCCATATATCATTTGAAGGGAAAGCCATTTCAGCACGTAGACACTGTTTACGATGTGTGTGTGTGTGTGTGTGTGTGTGTTATGTATCTTGTACCTGAGGGATAAGCCTCTCCTCAAGTTCTGTCATTCCGCAGGAGATTTCCATTGTGTTTCAGTAACAAAACTTCAGGTCCACTTCAGTTCAGGCATTATCTTGTGCACGCAGATCTGCATCCAGCACATCAGCACAGCAGAGAGCTGTCAAGCATCAGCTAAGGCATTTATCTGGGGGAAGCACATGGGCCCTGAACACTTTCTTCCCCGCCACTGCTTCGCGGCTGTTCTTCATTCTATGCACATTTTGAACACTATTTTTAGCATTGTTTTGGTGGGGAAATAAGTTCTGCATTCCCACAGTCTCTCAGATTCAGTAAAGGCAAAAGTCATGAAGGACACTTTCACAAGCTGCTTTTAAAGCATGCAAAGGTTTCGTAAGCCTTAGTGCTGCTTCACACACGACACTGTTCTTACATTAAGGGTAGGGAAATTGTGACCCTCCAGATATTTAAGTCCAGAGTCTAAAATTAACTTAACTTGCACTCCTATATGCTACTTCAGAATAGAATGGGGTAGAAAGGGTGATCCTGGACACAGTCTACAGCTACTTGAGTCTCTGTCAAAGAGCTGCAAGACAAAATGAGCTTGTCCTCTCAGTCCTGCCTTTTCAGGTTTGCTTCCCAGCCAGCCATGTGCTGGATGCCTTTTGGTCCTGTCATATAACACTATGGCTACCAAACCTGGAATGTTTTGCTTTGGAAGGTGATAATCTTGATGCCAGCACCAAATCTTTATACTCCCAAAATCTCCACATTGATTTACTGTTTCCCCAAAGAAGAAGCAATGTCTTTACTCTAAATCCTCAACTGACTCGAGTTAAGCCTCTACTCCCTCATTAAAATGACCCTGGAGCCTCAGGTGTATATTATGCACATGCACAGAACAATATATGTTTTCAGGAAGACACAAATTTAATGGAACTTGGGACAGAGAAATCCTATACTTAGGTTCTGCTGTGTTCATGCCCTGCTTGTAGGCTTCCCAAAGGAATTTGATTGGCCACTGTGGATACAGGATCTGGTCTGATCCAGCAGGCTATTCTTATGCTCTTAGATGTGCCCCTACTGAGGTGTGATAATAGCCACTGTATCCAATGTGTTCTCAGTACGAGAGGCGGGAAATACAAAACCAGAAAATACAAAGAAGAAAATTGTAAAAATGACCATGGGATATCTTGTGTTCTGCTAGCACAGTGGGGTTTCTGGCAGATCCTGAAGCCCTTCCAGTGTCTCGAGTCTATATTTGTACCCTAAATGCGTCATTTTGGTGCATTCATTAAGTACTTACTACTATACGGGAGTAGCCTTTTTTAAAAAAAATGTCACTTGGAAATTTCTCCTTTGATCTTTTCTGCAGCTGCCAGATAATGAGAATGTATTTAAGAATAAAAATATATTCTCATGTGGGGTGGACAATGCAGCCAGCTGAGCACTTTGAAAACCCCAACATCTGAAGACTGAATCACACAATTGATTTCCTTCCCACTTTGTAACGATCTCTGCAATCCTTCATGCTGAGGGCCAGAACAGATGCAAGATGTGTGGAGGTGGTTGTTTTCTAAGAGAGAAACTTTAAAGCATCCATTGGAGGCTCCGGTATTGACCAGAACAATGGCTCTGGGAGCATTTAACCCCTTCTGTGCTTTCAAAGCTGTTATTAACCCCACTGGGGAGAAATCCAGGTACACGAACTCAACTTTACTGTTAACGGTACCAGCGTGCTTTTGAATCATGAGTTGCTGTGTAAAGAGCCTTTGTCGTCTGTCTTGCTATTCTGAGGTGGGGTCTGAGTGCAACAAATATTGTTCCCTTCCACACTGACTCTCCACCAACTGAGTCAATACAGTTCAAAGCGAAGATAGCTTGCTTGATTGTGTTCTTTCTTGTTCCGAGACCAGCAACCACAGTAAACAGAGGTACCATGGTTACATATAGCCCATACACTTTAAGATTCTCTGACTGGGCCCTAACGCTCCTGTAAATCTTAGGGCTGTGCGCCAGCTCCATACACCACACATTTCTTCATCCAGGCAGGCAAGAAGCATTATCAGAGCTCAATAACGTTTTCCAAGAAGGCATAGGGCTGTGGCCTGAGGAGAGTTCAGAGGGCCAAAGAGAGGCATTTCTCATATGGATACATGTCACATCCCCTAAAATTCCAAGCCATTACAGTCCACACAAGGTAGCTGAACTCAATTGCCTTTCATGCTGCCCAAATGTAGTTTCCAAGCAGTGTTCGAAATTTGCCAGGTGCATTTTGCAACCAAGTGAAGATGCCTGGGTACCAGGATGGCCCCTGATGGCTCCTCCATCTGGAGGTGTATGCCTGGGGATCCTTGGATCTTGACTGTTTTCACACACTAGCAACACATCCTGTAGAATTTATCCACTGTATTTTATCTGCACAATCAGAATGAACTTCAGTAACCAAAAAGTTGTGTTGAAAAATTCGACTTTCAAGCCATCTGCCCCCAAAATGGCAACGACGTACTCTGTTTTGGTAACTGTAACCCTGGTTTAATAATAATATTATATTATAATAATAATCTATTATTTATACCCCGCCCATCTGGCTGGGTTTCCCCAGCCACTCTGGGGGGCTTTCAACAAAATATTAAAATACAGTAGTCCATCAAACATTAAAAGCTTCCCTAAACAGGGCTGCCTTCAGATGTATTCTAAAAATCTAGTGGTTGTTGTTCTCTTTGACATCTGTTGGGAGGGCATTCCACAGGGTGGGTGCCACTACTGAGAAGGCCCTCTGCCTGGTTTCCTGTAACTTGGCTTCTCGCAGCGAGGGAACCGCCAGAAGGCCCTCAGCATTGGGCCTCAGTGTCCGGGTAGAACGATGAGGGTGCAGACGCTCCTTAAAGTCGTGTCCGATTCTTCATGACCACATGGACCAGAGCACGCCAGGCACTCCTGTCTTCCACATCTTCCCACAGTTTGGTCAGACTCATGTTGGTAGCTTCGAGAACACTGTCCAACCATTTTGTCCTCTGTCATCCCCTTCTCTTTATGCCCTCCATCTTTTCCAACACCAGGGTCTTTTCCGGGGAGTCTTCTCTTCTCATGAGGTGGCCAAAGTATTGGAGCCTCAGCTTCAGGATCTGTCCTTCCAGTGAGCACTCAGGCCTGATTTCCTTCAGAATGGATAGGCTTTATCTTCTTCCAGTCCATGGGACTCTCAAGAGTCTCCTCCAGCACCATAATTCAAAAGCATCAATTCTTCAGCGATCAGCCCTCTTTATGGTCCAGCTCTCACTTCCATACATCACTACTGGGAAAACCATAGTTTTAACTATACGGACCTTTGTCGGCAAGGCAATGTCTCTGCTTTTTAAGATGCTGTCTAGGCTTGTCATTGCTTTTCTCCCAAGAAGCAGGAGCCTTTTAATTTTGTGACTGCTGACACCATCTGCAGTGATCATGGAACCCAAAAAAGTAAAATCTCTCACTGCCTCCATTTCTTCATTTGCTTATATATCTGAGTTTCTAACCCTGCCTCCAACCCAATTTCATATGAACTATGCCTTATGACTGAAGCTAGAAGTGAAACCAGGGACTTGGCTGTCAAGAGCCATGATCAGAGAGCAGGAAGAGGCAGACTCAGTAGTTGTCTCAGAACTGAACCTCTGGCTAACAGGACACTCATCTCCATAGCTGCACTGCAGACGGAGAGCAGCAGATTCCTGTGATTCACTTCCCCTTCCTTTCCGAAACCTCCATGCCCAGAGCCGCCTCTTCCACATTAACTGTCCACTTCCCCTGTAATTTCTCAGCTGTGCACTCTCAATCCCCTTTGCAGTCATCACCGTAACATTCCAAATTCTGCAGAAAGTAGAAGTAGATTAAGTCTTTGAATGAGTAGCCGTAAGTAAGTTGTTCAGCCTTCAGTGGAGCTTACTTCCTGGTAAATGTGACTAAGAGTGCTGTCTTAGAATGGCAGGCCTAGATAAAATTAGCCATGCTCATCACATTTCACTATTCATCACAGTACTTCAAAACACAGCCAGTCAGAAAATTCTTCCATCTAGCTCAGGATTGTCTCAATCAGAGACAGACAACATCTAGATGTTGTTTGAATAGAACACCCATCATCTCTCCTGGGGCTGAAGGAAGTTGTAGAACAGCAACCTCTGGAGGGTACCACATTGCATAAACCTGGTCTGCACAGACTGGCAGTGTCTCTCAAGGGTTTTAGAGAAGGTTTTGTTTTGTTTTGTTTTGTTTTGTTTTGTTTTGTTTTGTTTTGTTTTGTTTTGTTTTGCTATCTGGAGATTCCAGGCAGGGCTAACTCTGGGCTGGATGGTGCCCAATTGTGGGCCTTGTGGCATGGTTCTGTCCTACAGCCGGCCTGTCTCTTTAAAGACCAATCACTTGGCTTCCATACCACAGAGGTGGACAAACAATATTGCTCCCAGCAAGTCTGAATTCACAAGGCAAGTAAAGAAGGTTGTCAATCAGTAAAGCTGAACCATTCTGGACCATGCTTTGACAGCCCCCATCTCCTTGACATTAAAACACCAATTGCTTCATTTGCTACCCCAACACACACACAAAAGGTGTTACATGATATGATAACAATTGATTAATGTTAATAAAATTTCAATATGAATATGCATTTAAGCAATACCAGATTGTTTCCAACAATTCTACACATCTTAAAATATAAAATACTGGGGAACTTGAATTCATCTTTGCTGTCTGATGAAGCAAGAATAATGATTAATAGGATGTAATCATATCAGACTACTCAATGTAATCATATACAGAGTTGGTATGCAAACGTGTGGAAATACCAGGTATCCATTTTAATGGTTAGGATTTGCCTTGTACTTGAACCCCATAGCAGGATGGGAGCAGGCAGCAAAAAACGAGTACCGGTATATCAATATGGTGTAAAAACAATTTGAAACCTGTTTGGGGCACTGCAGTTAGTCTGTAATAAAACAAGTTGAGACATTAAGATTGGGCTACTTTCAGCACAAGCTACCAGGGTAAATGGTAGACTGCTAATCTGACGGGCGATTCCCATCTCCTGACCTTATCCTTGACTTTATCAAGTATTTTAATATTTGCATGTAGACTGAAGAAAATGCCCCAATGCCTATGGCAAGCTGCTCTTGAGAAACTGGCTCTGCCTTCACTTTATCTGCCAGGCAGATGGCAGCACATTGTTCATGGTCACTGCACTGCACATCCATCTCTTTTACAGACATTTGCTGAGGTGTGCAGTTTATATAGTTCACAAGCCTTATGTGCAGCTCTCCCTTCCATAAATATCTGGCTGACATGGCAGCATTAGATGGATTTTTATAGATTCTGGGCAAGCGGATTAAGGACAAAATTCACACAGCCATCTTTTATCATACACCAACTTCCATATAATTGGACTGAGTAAAAAACTGCTAATACAAGTGAGCTGCAATGGAGTTGGTTTTCTTCTCACATTAATTCTTCCCCGTGAATAGAGAAAAGGCATGTCAAATGACAAAAGCTTATCACTTGGTAACTGCTCCCTTAAGAAGAACGGGCCTTCTGTGTAATCAAGAATGATAAGGCAAGCAGAAGGTCCATAGCTCAGTGATAAAACATCTGCTTTGCATGCCGAAGGTCCCAGGTTCAATCCTTGGCATCTCCAGTTAAAGTTGGGAAAGACTCTTAGTCTGAAACCCTGGAGAGCCACTGCCAGCCAGTGTCAGCAATACTGAGCTAGATAGGCCAATGGTCCGACTCAGTATTAGGCAGATTCCTATGCTCCTTGAAGGTTCTCATTGTTATATCAGTTACACAGGGGCGTAGGGAACCCGGGGCGGCAAACGCAGGGGCACCCCCCTGGGGGCGGGGCGCCGCTCCCTAGCGCAAGTGCGCCCTGACATCACAGCGTGTGCGCAGCATCCCAGGTGGACTGCACATGTGCGGACATGCACAGTCCACCCAAGATGGCGGGTGCGAGTGGCCGACACCCCTCCCAACCGTGCGACGGCACGGCATGTTTTAAGGCTGCAGCACGCGGACAGCAGCACAGACGCTCTTCCCAGTAGGTCTTGCCCCAGTGAGGCAGTTGTGAGGACTGAAGGTCCCCACTCTCTAATGCTCCTCGCCTGGTTCCATCCCCAGCAGCCTAAGACTCCTTCATCTTGACTGTCTTTGCTCCGTCCTCTTAATTTCTCTGTGTGTTCTGGGAGACCAGGGGAGAGGGGAGCTGGCCACAGCAGAAGGGCAAGATTCCCTGGCTTCTTCAGCAGCCTGCCTCCACTCTGCCTCTGCTTCTGCCTCTGAGTCTGGGCTGCTCTCTGCCACAGCCTCTTCCTGCTCACTAAACCCTGTTACTTCTTCAGCTTCTGACACCTACTCCTCCCAATCTGCTCCCTCGTCTCCCTCTGCCTGCTCATCGTCATCCCACCACCAATCCCCTGGCTCTGAGCCTTCTTCCCCTGGGAAGGCTCAGATCACTCTTCTGCATCCAGCCAGCCCATGGAACTCAGTTAAAAATCCCTTTCTAAGACACGGGGAAGAGTTACCAGAGAGGGTGTTATGTGGCACCAACCCCCCACCCCACCCCATGTCATCTTGAAGCATTGTTTGACAAATTGCCTGCTATCATTCTGAATCAAACTATGGCAGAATGGTTCCCCCCTCCCTTTTCTTTTCTGCAACCTGCCTTTGATAATATGGGAATGTAAAATCTTAACAGGGATTACTTTCCCAAAACTTAATAGTACCACAGTACTCTATGTCCAATCTAAACTGCCGGATTTCGCACTGGACACCACAGTTCGGGTAGTGGTCCAATACCTGTGAGGCATCCTGAAGCAATTTACAATATAATGGCATATATATATAAAACCAGTTTTTAAAAATTGCATATGTAAAAACAGTTTTTAAAATTATAAATATAAAAACAGTTGGAAGCAACAGCACACACACACAAAATCAATTCAAATCCAAAAGAGAAAGCAACTGGGATAAAGATTTTGGAAGGTTTGTTGGAAGATTAATGCCTTTAGCAGTAAAGTTCCAAGGCATGAAAGATTCCAGAAGACAAATATCAAGACCTAAGAGCATAATATCAAATAGAGTTGCTGATCAAATACTGTCCACCTCCAAAGATCAAACGACATCTGTGGAATACTGAGCTCCAAAAAGTTCTCAAATACTGTATTAACATCAGCTATTTAATACGACTACATGTTAACTATTCTGCTATTTAAATATCAATTGCCAATGGCTCTCAAATATTGAAATTGACTATTCTATACAGAAATAAAATACATTAACACTGAATATTTAGCAAATATTCAATATAAATATTGACAAATGTGGTTGTAGCAGAGGATTGGGGGGTTCCAAGTGCCCCCCCATTCTTATTAATTAATTTTGTATACTGCCCTTCACCTGAAGATCACAGAGCAGTTCAGAACTATTCATGATGTAAAACTCACTCTCAAGCATTTGCTTTCCAGAGACCACACCTTTTCAGCTATCTAAATATTATGGAAAATTCCAGAGTTTGGTCCAAGGAGATGGCTGTAAAAAGAGGTCATTGGCTGGTGTGTGTGTGTGTGTGTGTGTGTGTGTGAGAGAGAGAGAGAGAGAGAGAGAGAGAGAGAGAGGAGGGAGGGAGAAAAACAGAGACACAGAGAGATTGCAGAGTATAGGCCAGCCTACTTGCCTGACAGGAAGTCTTGAAAAAGGAACTGCAGGAAAATGCAGTATTCATGGCAAAGAGCAAAGCTGCAGGACAGCCCCACAACAAATGGGCAGAGAGTGTTGAAAACACCCTTGTCGTGGCCTTCATGTTTGGATTTGGCTCCCAGATGGTTCTGACGCTGGAACTAATGTGGAGCTGTTCACGATCAGCTGGCCTTTGCCCTGTCAGGGAAAACTTGGTTTCATGTGTGCTTTCCCTAACAAGCAAATAGCAGCTTTGGGTTATTAGCAGGAAAATGTTAAGCGGGGTGGCACTGAAGCCCCCCCCCCCCCGGTGTAACAGTTCTAAGACAGTTGGATGGTGTCTTGTACACTTCCTTCTGCCAAGCTGATGCCAAAAGTATTGCTCTGCTTTCCAATGGACCACATCAGCAAGGTCTTGTCATCCAGGCAGCCCATGATCTCCATGCACAGTGCCCAGGCTTGCACCCTAAACAGGTCACTTCGGTGCTAGTAACTCAGCAAAAACAACACAGGAGGTGGCAGTTGTGAGTTACTGGTCTTGGCAGCTACAGCAGGCGCTTTGATTCTCCAGCAGGTTGACTTGAGCCCCAAAGCTGCACTCTATTTTTTTTTTCTTCTGAAAACAGACAGATGCCAACAGCAGGCTCTGATTCCCCAATAGTAAGAAATTCTGCACATGACCAGAGGCACTGTTATGGTAGGCCTTAGCCATGGTATACAAAAAAGATTCAGGGATTGAGCCCTGGCATACAGGAGCAGTAGGTCAGCAAAAGGTAAAAGAACCTTTGCTAAGATAGATTTTTGCCACCTTCACCAGCCTCACAATTATGGAGACCAGGGAAGGGGTGAACAAAGGCACACACAACGCATCTCCCCTCCTAGATGTGTCCTACCTTTGCTTTGCCCAACCTGATGCCCTCAAGATGTTGTTGGATTACACCTGCCACCCCTGATTATTGGCCACACTGACTGGGGCTGATGGGAACTGTAGTGTGAAACATCTGGTTGGCAGCAGGTTAGGGAAGAACGTTTTAAGTGTCTGCTGCAACACTTCAGCAAATTCACAGGTATCCCTGAAGCCTGAACTGGCAGTGTTACAGGGGCCACATAATACCCACTCTGAATTTGTAAGAACTTGAAATTTTAGTGGGGCAGCAACAACACTATTCATATCAGGCAGGTGTCTTTGCTGAATTCTTTCTGGCAGCTGTTAAAAACATTTTTGTTTAGACAAGCCTACCAGCTGTTTAGAAAATAGATGCGAGTTCGAAAATAGATGCTGTTTTTAGTCTATTGTTAACTTTTCTAAAGTCTTAAATTATTGCAGGTACTTTTCCTTAGTGATAATTTTATTATATTAACTTTTTGGTTTTGTTTTGAAATCAAGCAGTGTACAGATAACTTGCAACTTGCACACATTAAACTTGTGTGCATTCAGCTTCATGCACTTGGATATATATATGGTGGCAAAAAAGGACAGACTTTGGCAATCCCACCCACTTAATGTGTTTTTTTACTATGCACGATTTTGGCTTCATGTGCTATATCTGGAACGTAACCCCAACATAAGTTGAGAGCTGCCTGCATAAATTCCATGAAATAATTTTTTTTAAAAGAAAACCTTGAGAATAGTGACTGGCGATTAGGAAATTATAAATCCGGGGGGGGGGGGCACACAAGTCACAGCGTGCCAACTCAGCCAGCCTATTCTCTGCCTCAAACACAGAGGCACCAGTTCTCAGTCCACACAATTACGCGGTGATTCAGCCCGTCTACCTACCAGGATGGTTGGGCACTGCGCTCTCCCGTTTCCTTGGTGCCGTTGCCAAGCGGCAACTGGCAGGCCTCCAACGCCAACAAGCACCCCCCCCTCCTCCCTCCCCCTGGAATAGCACTGACAAACTCGTTCCTGGATGTTTTCTGCTCCAGAAAACCGCTCTGCTCCCATTTGTTTCTCCCGCCAGCAACCAGCTCCTCCGGCAGCCGTGCGCCTCTCTGGCAAATATTTGCAAACGCCTTCTCGAGCCATTCTCCCCCACTCACCGGGGTTGAAAAGTTCAGAAACTCCAGGGCTGCGGAAGGTTCCAAGAGAGAGAGGCTTGGCCTGGAGCTTTGCCACGCTCCGATCAAACTTCTTTGTGAAACGGGGCAGAGGGGGGGGGGAGAGATACTCACCGCCTCCTGCGCAGCCGAGCCGAATAAAAGTTGCTCCCTCTGGAGCCAAGGATAAGGATCCCTGCCGCCGCCCTCCTTAAAAGTGCCCGCGGCTTATCAAGAGCTCTGCAATGAAGGATCCCACGCAAGAAACATTGGCTGGAGGAGTTTTCATGAAAGAAACTTCGGGGCTTTTTCTCTCTCCGCGTTAGTGATGTCACATCCTGACGGTGTCCATAGAAGAGTACAGCTGTCCTTGCTCGCAGCAGCGTGCCAACCCTTTCTTTCAGCCTCCCCGGGCTACGCCTCCCTAACTCACTCCGGGAGGGGGGGGGGCTGCTACCCGCTCTCCCTCTCTCTCTGAGTGCAATCAAAACTTTTTCTTTTCTTTTCTTCTTTTTCTTTCTTTTTACTTTTCTCCATTTTCTTATCCTTTCTTTCTTTTTCTCCCTTTTTTTCTTCTTTCTCTCCCCCCTCCCTTTTCTTGGTTCCCGATTAAACGGGCGTTTTAGGTCCCATGAAAGTTCCCCCTAGCAAAAGATCGGGGGACGGGGACGGGACGCCGCAGCGTAATTCAGATTTCTGCCCTGACTCCTCCTGCTCTTCACAAGTGCCAGCCCAAGAGAATGAATTTAGCCTTCCCTGGACACTTGAGAAATAGCCAGTGTTATCTGGCAGCCAAAGAAAGCAAATAAATGACCCCAGTCCAAGTTTTCCTGCCATCTCAGGAGATAAGAGCATTCCTTGCAAGGCGGGGTTGGGGGAGAGAATCATGTGGACGAATTGGCAAAAGGCATGTGCTGAGCTCACTGGCTGTATAGGCATTTAAAATGCAGCTAGGTCACTCTTTTCTCAGTTTGAAACACAGCTGGTTTTGGAGGAAATGCAGTATTTCGTAAGATGCAACAGAAGAGATGAATTACAGCTGACATAGTGTGTACACCGCTTCCCAAAGGAGTAGCAGGAGTGCACTGGATTCAGAGTCCATGGGACTTTGGACACAGCCACTGATAACAGAGTGTAGGATTGAGGATATGAATGAATTTGTCACATATAAAAGTGACTTTGATTCTCCCTTGTGATGCTTCTGTGCACGCTCATATAGTTTAAATAGAGAAAGGTGCTGCTGTGTACAGTAGTCAGACAACTGGTATTCTGAAGTATGCCACCTCTAACCATGGAGGAAGAGAATAAAAAAATTCCTTCCAGTAGCACCTTAAGAGACCAAATTTGTTACTGGTATGAGCTTTTGTGTCCATGCACACTTCTTCAGGTATCTGTCATGGGATTCGAACTGCTGACCTTCTGATCGGCAAGCCCAAGAGGCTCAGTGGTTTCTCAGTCCTGAATGCTCCAACATTACGTTTCATTGGATGTCCACGGGGTCTAGTGTTATGAGAGGAGAAAAAAGTTTCCCCACTTTATCCACACTGTGCATAATTTTATACACTTCCATCATGTCTGCACTTGCTTGCTTTTAATTTAAAATTTAATTTAAAAAGTGCCAGATGCTGCAACCGACAATGTTGAACTATACTGTTGTTGGACTACAACTCCCATCATCCCATTGGTCATGTTGGCTGGAAGGAGATAGAGCCCAGAGGGATTCAGGTTCCCCATCCCTGGATGACACAGAGCGTTGGCTGCTCCTCACTTCAGACGGGAGTGAATCCTAGTTTGTCTTGGAAGTGTCAAAGACTGAAGCTGGAGTCATTCTGCATCCAAAGCAGGTGTCCTAAAACTCTGCTACAGCCCTTTCCTTCATATGGAACAAAAAGCCCAAAAATCAAATGCACATTCTACACAAAATGAGGTTGCGCGTGTATATGTGAAAATAAGACACACCAGCGACTTGCAACTAGTATTTCTCTAAAAACAACCTTTGAGCTGCCTTTCAGTAGGTATGTTCAGCTCGAAAGGACTGTGACACCAGGGACTTGTATGTGTGAATGAGGATGGAGCTGGTCCACCCCTCTTTATCATAATGCATGTGAAAACCCATGCCATGCATGGAGTGATCACACTGCGGCACACATTGTGTTGTAGAACATGCTACCAGAAAGCAAGGGAAAGAGCCTTGCAGTCACTCCCAGGCATTCTGCTCATTGAGCATTTATCCTGATGTGTTTCCACAAAGTTTATAGGGAGGTTACACAGTGTTAGCTGTTTTATCAAGCATTCATTCTGAATTGTTATATGATTTGTTTGCAGAGAGGTTGATATGGTATTGGATTGAGCAATTGTTATCTTCTAATTTCCAAGGCCTTTCTCCATCACTTTCCTTACTGTCAGAAGTCTGGTTTTGTTTTGCTTTTGTTGTTTGGATGTTTTATTGTACAAGAGCTCAAAGTCCACTTTTGTATCCTCAGTTTGACTTTATCTCCAGTGCAGTCAGGCAGAAACAACAGCCATATTCGCATCATGCTGTTTATTTGTATCAGAACTCAATGTCCTGTCTGAACACAACACCCCAATGTTTGGCCTGAAAACACTGCAAAGGGTACAAAAGCAGTCTTCTTTGTGACTAGCTTGAAAGGAAGCCTGATAAGATTTTGATATTTCTTTGAAAATCATGTACTTTGAAAAACCACAAGCGACACATGGTGAGGAAAAGTGACTTGGATCCGGTGTTTACAAGAAGAATGCCCTTGATACTGAAAAGGATACTGGGAACCACAACCATAAGCGCAAATAAATCCGAAACCTCTACCAACAATAATTTTGGAGAGACAATCAGGAATCAGGAGTTGTCATCTGGCTGGCTTCTGCTCACCAACTAGACCAGGGGTGGGGAACCCCTAGGCTCTCTAGCTGGCTCCCCTAACTCTTCCCAGACCAAAGCCACTCTTTCCAGGCCACACCCCTCACTGGTGCTGCTTTGAACCAGGTTGGGATAGCAGTTAGTAGAGCATGAGACTCTCGATCTCAGGGCTGTAGGTTTGAGCCCCGTGTTGGGGAAAAGTTTCCTGCATTGGAGGGGTTTGGACTAGATGATCCTTGTGGTCCCTTCCAACTCCACAGTTCTATGATTCTATGTTGTTTGCCAGGCTGGAATGTGTCTTTGAACTCTGATAATGCCTGTTGCTTCCTTGGATGAATGGAGGATACAGTTGGCTGCTAAGTGAATATAGAAACTAACTTACTGCAGCAATGTAAATTTTGCATTTATTACTCCACCCACTCCTGTTTCTGGATGCCCCCACCAATGATACATAGAAAGTTGCCCAGAAGGGAATGGGGTCCTTAGGCTGAAAAGGGCTCCTCACCCCTGAGCTAACCCAAGAGATGAAATGATGAAATGATATGTGATATTGCCACTGATATTTTTCAAAAGCTTGACGCCAGGGAATTATAGAATATTAGAGCTAGAAGGGAATTTGGAGACCTAGTCCAACATCTTGCTCAATGCAGGAATCTTATGCCTACAGCATTCCTGACAGATGGATCCTTTAACCTTATATCAGCTACTTCCAGCAAAGGAGAGACTACTACTTTGCCAAGGTGCTGCCATTGCTATTTTTCTAGATAAAGAGGTGCTGGAACACGAACGCCTCCTTTGTTGTTTTACAATGGCAATGGTGCCCACCTGAGAGGTGCCAGAAATGAGTTCCAGTGAGCTCCAACTGAAAAAAATGCCCTGGAGCAACAGGAGAAATAAGTATGCTTGATTTCTTGCATGGCAGCCTTCAGATATTTGAAGACAGCTATCACGTCTCCCCTTAAACCTCCCTTCTCCAAGCTAAACATACCCAGCTTTCAATTGGTCCTCAGGATTCAGTTCCCATACTCCACCCTCCTCTAAATACTCTATAGTTTCATCCAGACCTTTTTTTAAATGTGGCTTCCACAACCAAGCACAGATCAGGTGGACAGGTTACATTTGTATGCATTTAACATAGCTAAACATGCAATGGTCAAGAAGAGAGAACTGCCACATGAGAGAAGGAGCAATCCTATGCACATTTGCTAGGAATAAAGTCCCACTGATAAAGCTGCAATAAGTCCCATGAAAATACAACGCTGCTGACTTCAGAGTAAACATGCACAGGTTCACTTCTTGCATGATACTTTTTCTGCATGGGGAATCCCGTCGAGTGTTCCTCTTGGAGAATCTGTGTGCAAAATGTGCACTCTGACAGGCATAAAAATTACATGGATATCTCCTGCTCTGCAGTTTCCAAACCCTTGTACTGCAGTAAAATAATAATAATAATAATAATAATAATAATAATAATAATAATAATAATGCCCCCATTTCCCATGGTGCATACAAGTTTTGTGCAAGGCTTTTCCTACAATCATGTAGCAAAAAAAAAAAAAATATCCTCTACAAAGAGAACCTGAAGCAGCAAAAGCAGAGGAAAATCCCACTGGCGTAAGGCAGTCGGTGAATGAAATCAAAGTGGAAAGATCTGGTTTCATATCTCCCTGCCCTCTCACTCTAGTCAGAGGCCCCATGTACCTGTAGCGAGTTTGCCATCCCCACCCCCCACCCGGTTCATGCCAAATCTGTAAAGAGGCGAAGGAGTCTTTTCTCACTCACTGCCATAATAATAGCCTCTCCGGTGCAAAGTGGGCAAGGCAGAACACTCTTATAAGTCAACCTTCTTTTTCCCATTACAACCAAACTGAACAGTTTCCTCTTTGGCTGACGTGAAGCAGATAAAGAACCAAGCACTACAAAAAAAGACAAAAAACTACAAACCTACCTACCAGTGAAAAGATTCCCCACACTTTCCTTTGCATTCCAGCACAGCATAGGGCCGACTCCTGATCTGCAGATCAAGCAATTTGAGAGGGGGGGGGGAGGAAGCAACCTAGAGGAAGGTGGAGGATTCTTTACTTCCTTTAGGCACTGGTGAGCTCGTGGGGGGAAGGGACGTTGACAGTCCCACTTGACTCATCTGCTGTTCTGCACCGTGCTAACATGCGTTTCCCACCTCCAAGAGGTCTCTTCAGCTTGATGCCCACCAGCAAAGCTTACAAAGACAATTTGTACTATCTGAGCATTTATTCAGAACCCTCCTTGCAGCTAATAAACTAATGTGTCACTGTGTTTTATATTTACTGTACTTACAATGGCAAGTAACACAATAAAATTCAGCAGAGAGTAAAGTCAACACAGCAGCAACAAAATATCTCTGAAAGACCAAGACTCAAATAGTTTTAAAGGTTAAAGGCCCAATCCATGGGTAGGCAAACTAAGGCCCGGGGTCCGGATCTGGCCAAATCGCCTTCTCAATCCGGCCCGCGGACAGTCTGGGAATCAGCGTGTTTTTACATGAGTAGAATGTGTGCTTTTATTTAAAATGCATCTGTGGGTTATTTGTGGGGCCTGCCTGGTGTTTTTACATGAGTAGAATGTGGTCTTTTCTTTAAAATGCATCTCTGGGTTGTGGGGCATAGGAATCCGTTCATTTTATTTTATTTTATTTTATTGCAAAATACAGTCCAGCCCCCCCCCACAAGGTCTGAGGGACAGAGGACTGGCCCCCTGCTGAAAAAAATTGCTGGCCCCTAGCCCAATCTTCTTCTGTCTCCACCAGCAGAGGAGGAACTCTGCTCATGCTGGCTTTCTCCCATTCCCTTAGCCTTGTCGCTGGAATGTGGGAAGGGAGTATGCTGGCCCCGGACCTTACCATATTAATTCTCCTTCCCATTGGGATCAATGGGAATGAAAATCCTTTTTGACAAAAAAGGGAGGAGTTTTCATCTTGCTGACACAAGCACAACACATCTTTGGATTGGGTGGTTTCTCTGCCACAACCATTCCTCCCTCCCATCCAACCCTGTAGGATTTTTCTGCAAGTGTTTTCTGCAAGTGTTTAAAAGATCTTCACCAGGCACTGGAAAGAGTACAAATTGGGTGGCAAGTGTTATAAGAATTTTAATGTTCATAAATGTACCAAGCAAACACATATATAAACCACATGTCTGAAGCAGCACAGGAAGACAGTCCTGAAACCATTTAAACTCCCAAACTGACCAAAGGTTTCTCTGCAAGGAGGGAGGAAATTAAAAAACCTTCCCATTGTCTCAGGAATTAAGTAATTACAATCTCAAAGGAATGGGCAGACTACCAGAAAAGGCAATCAGATAAGGCATTATCAGATAACCTGGCAGACAGGAAAAACAACAACATTCAAATTTCTGTTGTAGACTGCCTTTTCTGTGATGTATGTATGTATGATGTATGGAAGGGTGGTCTGGAGCTCCAGGGCAGGGAATTTCAAAATGGATATATAACGCCTTGCACGCCATTGCTTGAGGTCCTCCTCCTCTCTCCTGCGTGTGGGGGGAGCACCCTGTTGCAACAGTTTAATAAAGATCAGGCTTACTAGCTGCTTTGCTTCTCAACATTCTCTGGTTGGCCTCTGTTATTTTCGCCTACCAATGGAGAAACTACAAAGGACTCTATAAGGGCTCTTGTGTACCCCATAAGGGAATAAATAAGGGCAGATTTTGTTTACAACACAAGTGAACATCTCTAGAGAGTGTGTTCAACCCAATGTGCCCCACTTGGCCGGGAAACTGAGAGAAGATCTTCTGGTTTCACAGTGAAATGAACACATATACCATATCACCACAGAACATTGAAATGGCGTATCTACATAAGACTGATCCGATATGCAGAAGCCTGGGCGTGCAGACGTCTAGCTGCTCATTCTCCAGAATCAGAACTTGCTGCCTCTACCATATGTCTGGATGCACCCCCAAAGGACCTCCAAGAGTAGAGTACTGATCTGTCTGTCCACCCCCCCCCCCCAGACAGCTGATGCAATACAGACAATCTGCCCAGGAGACTCCTGGAAAAGATCCTGCATATTATACAAGCTGCTGAAAGCAAGAATTGGAAAGCGGCTGAATCACATTGCCAAGACTGAGCAAACTGAGAGAAGTATTACTCATAGGTTCCTGTAACATTGTGCATATGGGGGAAACGACAAAGGACAATGATAAGTCACAAAGGACACCTGTGTCTCCATCAGGCTCACCTGCATTCCAGAGAAAATACTTTGCTCTGAAACAGGACTGGTCTGGCTGTTTCCATTCTTCTGGATGTGCAAGCATGGGGTGCATCAGCATGACTTACAGATTTTAGAATTGACTACTTCAGGGGCAGGGAACTTTTACCCGCCCCCCACTAGGGTGAATAAATGTCAGTGGGGTAGAGGTGAGTAACCTTCAATCCAACTTCCCTCCTCCTTTCTCCTTTCCAGCTCTCTAACTCCTTCCCTAGGCTCCTTTCTCACCTGCTGGGGTTCTAGGTTCCTGCTCACCTCCCATTGGGAATCCCATTGAGGAAAGAGGACAAAACTCTTAATCTGTATTTTGCAAAAAAATAAAATAAAATAAAATGAACGGATTCCTATGCCCCACAAATAACCCAGAGATGCATTTTAAATAAAAGCACACATTCTACTCATGTAAAAACACCAAGCAGGCCCCACAAATAACCCAGAGATGCATTTTAAATAAAAGGACACATTCTACTCATGTAAAAACACACCGATTCCCGGACCATCCGCGGGCCGGATTTGGAAGGCGATTGGGCTGGATCCAGCCCCCGGGCCTTAGGTTGCCTGCCCCTGCTTTAGTGTCACCCACTAAAGGAGCACCTTCCATTTCTACAATCACTCCAGCTGCAGTTCTCAGCATCGGATCCAATTTCAATTTTGCCTTATTGAAGGCAGGTGAAAATTCTAAATAGTACAGTAATTCAAACAGGGCCATAACCATTTGCTGAATATCATTATTAATATTTAATGCTTTTTTTCTTAAAAAATGTTTAGGGGTACTCATTTTCCTACTCATATTGAAATACTGCCCCTCAATGAGACCAAACTTAGATTCACAAAATGTTTAGGGGTATGTGTCCCCCAAGAAAAAATGCACTGTTGATATTTAAACTTTAACACTGTCCCTTCACTGAGCTTGCTAGAAAGTCTGTCCCAAAGAACTCAGAAGCCCCTTTCTAAGAAAACCATAAACAGGATTGAGCTGTGGTTGCATTTCTCTCCCCCAAAGCTGGTTGCCTTTGTGGCTCCTGTGGCTGTTCTAGTCCCAACCCCTCCTCCTTCCTCCTCCTGTGTCACTCTGTCATTTCCTGGAAGGTAAAAATATGTGTGTGCTTATTCATTTCCTAAGGGCATATCTTGTGCAATTGTGCAATTGAAGATCTATTTTATGAGAGGTGGCTGGAAGTGTTAGGTCTAAGCAAAACCAAACCGGCCACAGAGGGAATAAAATTGCATTCTAAAAATAAAGATTAATACCAGGGCTTCCCCCCCCCCCCAGCTGGAACTCGGGGAACTCAATCCTGGCACCTCTCAGGTGGTGCCATTGCCATTCTAAGAGAACGAGGGAGGTGTTCATGGTGTGCTCCAGCACCTTTCTAGAAGAATAGCACTGATTAATACTATGCACAGAGAGAGATTACTCAAACTATATGAAAAAGAGAAAGATTATACAAATTATCAGGGCTAAATTTACACTGGAGGCCAGAATCAGCTTTCAGTACCAGGGTATGTCATGGAACAGAAAAATCACAAATATGAAAAGTGCCTCAAATCTTGTGCCCCTTCTAGATTTGCACTTCTATGTCTGTAAAAGAAAAGGGTCACTTCGTCACTGATTTATTCCATCATTTAAGTATATGCATCAGGAAAGTCATTGTGAACTTCACTGATTTTTAGCCAATAGCAACCTAGATTTATCATTATTCCTTTGATTTCCAAGGTTCAGGCTGTGTCACTGTTTATGTAGCTAAAACAGTAGTACCCCCACACAAGAGGGAGATATGCCCAGACTTGTGGAGACCCAAGGCTGGAAGAAGTACAAAAAACAAACAAAAAACCTTGGGGTGGGGGGGGTCCTAAGAGGGAGGCCCAAAAACAGCCCAAGGTGGACTGAGCATGGTGAGTGATCATGGAATGCTGACCAACTTTTGAGGTAGGTGGAACAGGAGAAGGGGATGGCACTGATGCCATTATTATTATTATTATTATTATTACCAAAATTTGTATACAATACAAAATAAAAACACTAAACACCTAACAGCAACAAAACTGTATGAATGTTCTGCCATACGATATATACACATTTTTTAAAAACCCTCTGCACATAGCAAAGTAAATGTCAAAGTGAAATGTTCTTGCTAATTAAGCTATGAGGTGTTCCCCCCCCCCCGTGCAGGGAAATTTTTGTGTGGCAGAGCATTCCATTGTGTAAGCCTTCACCTACGGTCTGAAGTGGTACAACCCAGAGACAGATCTGCAACCTCATCAAGAAGTAGGCCTGGTGAAGCTTCACTTTTGCTATTGAGCAGAATGGACCTTCCCATTTAAAGAGGAAAGGGGGTGTTTTCCTATAGCGTGTAAAAACAAGAAGGATTTGTAATCAATTGTCACTCTTTTAAACTAACAAACTTTTCACTTCCCTGTTTCAGGAAAATGGATTATCAGACTGGATTAGAAAAATGTAGAATCACATAAGGATTTTTACCCACTTTGATATCCAGATGGTGGGAAGTTTTTTTTGGGGGGGGGGTGGAGCTTTTAACAAGTAACTCTTAAAATGATACAAGATTATGCTCATCTGCTTTTTTGGCTTCAAAATTAGATTCATGCTGCCTTTTGAGAAAAATCAAAGCCAGCAAACCTCTTCATCAGGCAGCATTTTCTTTCAGATCTGGCAATAGTCAAGCCTTTGCTTCATTCATTTCCATTCAAATTATTTTTTTTCCCTCCAGGGAGAAGGAGGAATACATCATCTCTTCAGTTTTAAAACAGTCAGCTGAGCTAAGAATTTCTGACCAGAAATGCTGATGGCACAAGGACAGTCCTAGGGATATTTATTAACTCCCCACAAAATAGATGTGAGCATTAAGATAGAGCAAAACCAATTTATTTCTATTGATTCTCCAGATCACCTTTTGGATACATGGCACACTTGGCAGCTTAAAGATGATAAAGATACACAACACACTCCATACATTATTAAGCATTAAGGTTCACTTGATTTCACCAGAAATGACAAAAAGCTTAGATGCTTTGGGTACAGCACCTGCTAGCCACACTCACTCAACCTAGTGACAAAACAATGAAGGTCATTGGACAAATGTGGTCAGCACACCACAAATCAAAGTTTGGCGTTGCCCAACATCCAACCAACCTTCTCACACTTATTTAACTTCTATGCCGCTTTGTATTTCCACAGAAATCTCTAAGCAGTTTACACACTCCTACAAAAACCATTTGAAACGTGAGCCAATGGAGCTTCATGTATTAGGGCAGGCATCCCCAACCCCCCCAGATGTTTTGGGACTACAGTTCCCATCATCCCTGACCACTGGTCCTGTTAGCTAGGGATGATGGGAGTTGTAGTCCCAAAACATCTGGAGGGCCGAGTTTGGGGATGCCTGTATTAGGGCAAATGCGGACTGCCCCACCAACTACTGTTGGCCTTCACTCTGCCTATCATTGGCTGTGGCACAATCTACTGTTGGTCTCACTGGTTTATGCCCAACCAGTCCCAGTGGGCACTAGGCAGCACTGCATGACTTCTGTTTTGGTTTGGCTAAGAACAAGGTGAGTGCCTGAGTCATTATCACACCTTAACTTTTCTGCATCTCATTTCCCTCTGACCTCACCATTTACAACTGCCTCCCTCTGACCCAACCAAATCCCCCCCCCCAAAAAAACCCTACTTCTATATACATGCAACTCAGGATAATGCTTCATGCATCTGGTGGACTGCAGTACGCAAAAGCTTATTCCATTATCGACCTGTAGGTCAGTGCCACAAAACTCTTTTTCCTGAAAAAGATCTGCTTGAATACCTGTCTGGAAAGAGTGACTTGTGTTTAGCTCACATATTCAAGCACAGAGCAAGATGGGATGGTCGTTATGCTATAAAGGTCTTCATTGCCTTGTCATGTTTCTCAGGAAGCCAGGCAGCAAGTTCTCTCTCTCTCTCTCTCTCTCTCTCTCTCTCTCTCTCTCTCTCTCTCTCGCAAGCAGGTCTCCTTGCAAGGAAGGTCCCTTGCTGCCTATTGTTACGTCCCTCACTGCATATCTTGTTCCTTATTTATTCCAGTGTTGATAGTTGTACACTTGCAATGCAACACACACACAAAAGGAGGGGGGGGAACACCCACCAGCATTAGAAGAAGAGACTGCAAACAAGTCAGAGCAATGAAAAGTGGCATGGGACACTGGCTGAAGAGCATCTAAAAAGAAGTGAGCAATTTTGCCCTCTTGTGGCTGTCTGTGTGATGAGCATTTGTTTCTCCAGCTTTCAAAGGATTTCGCTGGAAGCATATACATTTTGCAATGATATGGTAGAGCAGGGGTGGAGAACCTGCAGGCCTCCAGATACATATTGATGCACTACAACTCCCATTAACCCTGACCACTGGCCTTGCCGGCTGGAGCTGATAGGAGCTGGAGTCTAGCAACATCTAGGCTACAGGTTCGCAACCTTATCATTGACGTATGTCTAGAAAAGACAAAACAAAATCGAAAATTCTTTCTAGTAGCACCTTAGAGACCAACTGAGTTTGTTCCTGGTATGAGCTTTCGTGTGCATGCACACTTCTTCAGAAAAGACAAGTTCCACATTCTGTGATTAATAACTCCAATGTAAACCTTGTTGAAATCAGGCAAAAGGAAGCTGGGTTCTTGTACCCCGATTTCTAAAAAAATCAAACTACCAAGCATACACCTTGATGCTGACGAGGAGTGTAACATTAAACGAAATGGAAACCAATGTTTGCAAGAGTCTACTAATCAAATAAGTTGCATACTGAATGTATACAGTATCCTTAATCACTTGCTTTTACCAGATTGGACATTTTATAACCAGAGTAACTAACTGTCATCGTTCCTAGGAGGGAAGTTTATTTTTATTTATTTGACTTCATAAGCAGAAAATATGCTAGGATCAGAACCACACAAATTTCCAAAGTCAGGGTGCCACCACTAAAAAGGCTGTCTCACTCTGGTCAGCACCTGTAGGACCCAGAGAAGGACCTCCAAGGAAAATCTCTATATGAAAGGCAGGCTCTTCTGTGAGTAGGCCATCCAGGTGCACACACACACAAGGAGGGAGGGGAAGAGAGAACTGGTATCTTGAACAGGTTACTGGTTCAAATCTTGCCTCATCCATGCACTCAGCCAACGTAGCTCCCTCTCAGCCTCAGTTGCACATCTGCAACACGGGGATAAAAATGCTGATCTACTTCACAGGGTTAAGGTTACCGTGCTAAGCTTTGCAAACCATTTTGGACACCTGAAAGTGCTGGAAAATGCTCAGTGTTAACAGTTACATCTTTGCCCTGAATAACTGTTCCTAAACACAAAGACCGCAAAACGTTTAAAGCAGGGCTGGCTAACCTGTGGGTGCCTGTATGTTGTTGGACTACAACTCTCATCAGCCCTGACCACTGGCCCTGCTGGCTGAGGCTAAAGGGAGGAAGGGTCCAGCAAGATTTGGAGGGCCACAGGCTAGCTGCCCTGCATTCAAGATGTCTTTTAAATGAAGGACTGCAGCTCTTTCATAGTTTAAAGGCTCACAAAGGCTCCCAGAAGTCGTCGGCAAAATTGAACTTCCCACACGCAACCCACCACTCTTTTTTTTTTTGATAAAGGAAGATGCAGTTGCCCACCTACAGTCTTGTCAATAGTGCATTCCACTCTGCTTCTCTAGGTCTCTTCAGGTCACAGTGATTCACTGTTCCCATGGCGACAAGTGGAGCAATAGGACTGAGGAGGAGGAATGGGGACAGCCTAACGTGTAAGATCTAACACGCTCCCTCCCCTGGAGCCAAAGCCAGGAGTAATGAGTGAAACATTCTGATCTATGCACACACCTTCCCTCATCTAAGATGGCACAACTTTGCTTCAGAGGGCAACTTTTGAGACTTGAATTCTAGTTAACATATGGCAGAGAATTTGGTTCGTAACACTCCATATTAAGTTGCAACCTTAATATTTGCAGGAGTATGCACAAGTGAGAGTTTGGAGACAAAGGTTACCCTCCGAGTAATGGCTCCTCTGTGGCTGAAGGATCCTCTAAGACGGGGTGGGAACCCTTGATCTGTCATGAGCTTCCTTCCCTTGAGGGTAATCAGATGAGGCCCACACACCAGTGGTGGGCAAAGCTACTGCTAAAGGTGGGAAGGACCACACCCTTCTTTCTCTCTCCCCTCATCACCTGTAAGAATTGAAGGGCCACATTAAATTAAGCTGAGGGCCACATGCAGCACTACTCTTAAGATCTTGTCTCTAGGTTGGCAGGCCACATCCACGTCATACATTTAAAGCACTAGTATAACTTTTTAAAGAATCATAGCTTTCCCCCAAAGAATCCTGGGAACTGTCATTTATTAAGGGTGCTGGGAGTTGTTAAGAGACACATATTCTCTTCACGGAGCTACAATTCTGAGTTCTCTGGGAAACAGGACTCATTGTTAAACCACTTTGGGAACTGTAGTTCTGTGAAAGGAAAGGGGTTTTCTACCAACTTGCAGTGCAAAAGTTCCCAGGGTCTTTGAGGGAAGTTACAGCTGTAAAAAGTGGTATAATAGTGCTTTAAAATGTATGGTATGGATGTGGCCTCAGATAGATTAATTGCTTTTCATTGACCAAAAAAGTATCTTTATTATTTGGGAACGTACTATAATTTTTTAAGATGAATTGTTTTCAATACAAGTACTTAGAAAAAATTACCAGTGGCAGATGCCATAATAGAAGAGGCACAAGAAGTTTAGTCCTCTGAACAAAAGTTCCCAAGAGGTGCCTAGTGTAACATGTGCATATAATCTTAAAAAAAAGTAGCATGCTTTTTCAGAATATTGTTTTTATTCATATGGAAAGGTATACAGATTCATTCAATCAACACACATGATTAATCAAGCAATTTCTTGGAATCGGGTAGCAATCCTGCTTCTCTCCCTTTCTTTCTTGCCCCATTTCACCTGTTTTCCAAGGCATTGCAAAGCTTTGGTTTTCAAATAACGGAGTGTTCAACAATATGCAAATTAGCCCATGGTATACAAAGCAGCAGGCCTTGAATCATTTCAACCAAGAGGGGAAACACCGGGGTTTTCTTGCCAGACAGCACATCACAGAACACAGAAGACAGGCAGAGGCACAAAATATAAAGATTCAAACTTGCAACTTCAAAAATATTCTCAAAATTGCAAGTTCTCTCCCTGTTCCCCTTATTTGGCCACAGTGAGCCTACTAGTTGCCACTGCCCCATTACTGTAGATTGAAGGGACTGACAGATACTCATTTCTGTTCCCAGCCTGAGAAGGGAGCTAATTAGGCTCACAGATAACGTCTTATGCCTTCCTTCTTTCCTGGCGTCTATGGGGGGTATCCAGCTAAGTCATGGTGTGAGCAGAATGTGCCCCCTTCCCCAAAAGAAATTGTACTTTGAGGGTTCCCCCAACCCTCTGGAGCAAATGAGGGTGGTGCAGGGGAAGGAGAAGTTGTCCTGCTCATGCCATGACTTAGGGATGCATCAAATGCTGTGCATATGGGAGGTCTACTTCTGCAACATGACCTTCTCTTCCTCTCTTCTCTGTGTGCCCTTGCCCCTGCCTCCCAATTCTACTCCTGAGGATCTCACAACCCTCAGGAGATTTTGAGGATGTGGGGCTGCAAGGGAGAGGAGAGCATCGGAAAGCTACGTTGTGTAAGCGGAACAGTAGTGTTGGATACAACCCAGAGATGGATACAACTCTGTGGGTTGAGAGTCGTGCCTAGCCCTTGCAAGACCAGATGCATCTGCACCTGGGCTTTCCTGAAGCTGTAACTCACCCCCCTTCTCACTCCATCCCTGTCAGGTTCAGAAACAAACATCTGGGCCAAATGAGGTTCTGAACCCGTTACACAAAAGCAGCAAGAGAAGAAGGGAAACACAAGATAGCAAAGCATTATCTCCACTTCACAGATGAATGACAAGTAACATCGTGCACGGCCCAGTTCCTCAACATCTATGGGGCTAGGAATAGCTTAAGATTCTTCTCATTTCTAAAAATATGAAGTTCTATCTCATAAAGGCGCTTTTCGAGGATGAAGGCAACAGGGCATTTCCTCAGCTCTAGTCAGGGTTGGTGAATTTGACTCAACACCTTTTCAGTACTAAGAATTGCCAGCAGCAACATGGAAAACATTCAACCATCGTTCATGGAGGACAGCCTCAGATGAAATTTATTTATTCATTTATTAAAAAGAGAAAAAAATGTTTCGGGTTTTACGTACCTAATGACTGCAAAATTTGGTCGCCCTTAACAGATTTCCATTTTGTGCTTATTCTCTTCCTACCGTCAGATTTTTAAGCTCTCTGGGGCTGGGAATTGTCATTTTCATTTAGACTGTAGCTTCCTGTATGCCAAGGGTGTTTTAGTGTAAATAATAAAAACATATATTTTGTCTAAGAACGTAGCATATTATGATGCAAATAATGATATTTACTGCATCCATCAACAGCAGTGTCACCTAGCTCCCCCCTCCCCCCGTCCAATTATGTTCCCTTGTTGGATGAAGAGATTTAAATAAACCTTTAAAATAAATGCTGAAATTTGCTGGTCTGTGTGCGTTTTTTGGGGGGGGGGGGAATCAAATGCCAAACATCACCAGGTGGATATCAAGGTTATGCTTTCCTTCTTTCTCTTACCAGCCAGAAACAAAGGCTGTACAAGTACCTCCACGCTCCCAGATGTGTAGGTCACTTTGTAAGATATTCTTCTCCCCATCAGATGTCAATATCACCCCTTTCCCATCAAGATTATTTCAGTTGGAAGCAGCAGCTCCAGAACTCAAGGCAAGAGTGCTTCCGATACCCGTCATGTCTCTTCAAGGCTTCTCCCACCACTCAAGCAGTGGACGATGGCGGGTCCTGCTGAGGCCTGAGTTCTTCCCCCAGCCTGCTCTGTTCAAGCTCACCTATTACAGACATGTACTTAAACTCATTTGGCCGGTGGTTAAACTCTTCCACTAAACGGTAGGTCTCTTCACGGTCCGTGGCATAAAAAAGCTGCACCTGGCTGGCTAGGCACTGGGCTTCTGTGACAGTCTGTAAGATGCAAAACAGAAAGACACGCAATTAAAGTTGTCAGGCCAGTGACGGTCCTTTAGTCCAAAGACCATCCTGCTTTCACCAGCTGACCCAAGTCCAGGAATGGACTGTGGATCCATGTTTTGTGACTATCCTGTTCTGTGTCACAGGGATGGCAAATCCAGCTGCAATGTAAAAGGCCAAGTGCTTGTAGTGCAGTCAATCGGGTTCCTGGCCCCATGGGAACACCAGTTATGAAACTGAATGTCGCTCTGCCATGATACTGCTCTCCCCCAACACTACACCTCACAATTGAAGGAGGACAGGATTTCAAGACTGAATGCTCATTCATGTCAAAAATCAAATCCAAACACCCCCCAGTGCATTGAAAAACAAAGATGTAAAAGAGAATGCTTCGAGGATACTCTCAGCTGCAAAAACAAAACCCAACAAGAATGTTAAAAGGAGGAAACAACATGCTGCTTGTGTTCTGGACACTATAAACCAGGCATGGCCAAACTTGGCCCTCCAGCTGTTTTGGGACTACAATTCCCATCATCCCTGACCACTGGTCCTGTTAGCTAGGGATGATGAGAGTTGCAGTCCAAAAACAGCTGGAGGGCCAAGTTTGGCCATGCCTGCTATAAATCATAGCTTATGACAGTGGGAATGAACCTGTGCTAGCAACCTGGTGTCTTACCTATGTTCTGATCTGATTTACATTTTAAAGCCTTTGGCAGAAACAGAGCTGGGAGTTCAAGTTCTTCATCTGGCAGTGAGAACCAAGGTGCTTACCAAAAATCTAGGATCTATTTCACCTGTCATCAGTACAATGCCCTTTTCCTCTTGTAGCTCAGGATAATGATACAGGACCAACTGGGTGGGTGAAGATTCTCCTCGAGACTAAAGGAAATAAAAAAATATATTATTAAGGAGTATATGCAATGTGGTCCTTCAAGCAAAGATCAGAAGCCAGAACTTTCAATAATGACCTAATCATTTCAAAACTTATTCAATGCATCTTACAACCTTCCAGACCCAAAAAGTCACCCACCAGATAAAGGAAATCAAAACTAATAGTGAACACTATGCTGATATTTTGGAATCTGAAGCCTCTACAACAGAGCTTTCCATGTTAGTGTCACACGTCACGACACATTAGTGTGGCGGCTGCAATGTGTAGGTGTGTCATGGGAATCCTGCACATGCTCCACCCAGGGCCGGAAAGGGGTTAATTTAACCTCTGGTTTGCTAGTAAAACTGAATCACTGTGTCGTGAAATGATACATGTCTAAAAAGTGTCACCAACATGAAAAGTTTGGAACGCTCTGCTCTACAACAATATGAAACTATTTTAGAATGGGTCATGCAGAAGCCTAAAGCTGAAAAACTCTGAACAACTTTATTTTTCCAGGCAAGGTTTTCTGAGCAGACTATGCACAATTATTTTGGTGAGAACAACGTGTTACATCTATAGAGACATCCTTGCTCATAAGCATCTCAAAACCCATGTTCAACTAGCAAGGACACAAATATTCCAACTCTCAATCTTCCTAAGTTAAAAACAATTTCTCTTAAAACAGAGGATAGCTGCCATCCAGAGAAAAAGGGGGAGGGGAGATCCAACCAGGACATGCTGCAGGACTTTTGCATTCTGGACCCTAACTGTGTCCTTCTCACCGTGTTAAATTTAAAAAGTAGCTTGAAATGTTAGCTTAGTATGTAGGCGACCTTACTCTTCATAGGCAGTCCCTTGAATTATGGGGCTCCCTGAATTCTGGACTACAAAGTCAAGACAGCACAGAAAAGATACGTGGGAATGCAAAGAATAGGGAAACTTAAAAATAAGAAAACAGGAGAACGCTGTGATGGGATGTTGAATTTCTCTAAAAGAAGCCAAATGAACTTTCAACAGGAAAAGATGAGGAAGTATTTTACTACAGGACACAGTTAGCTCCAACAACTATTTAACTTCCCATGTCTGTACTGTACACACCTCTGTACCGAGAGACTTTGAACAATGATATCTCAACTTAATAAACTGAGATATGAACGAACCTTCTGGCCGTGCATGGGAAGCCCTTCACAGCCGGAGCAAACCAAACCAGGTAAGTATCCAATTAACTAGGGATTCCTGTTTCATCCAAACCCAGAATCTTTGACGAACAGTTTAGAACAATCAAAGCACGAAGCTGACTTTGAAACATGGCTGATTATCTTGTCTTGCTCTGAAGTGGTTAAGACACTTTTATAAGGCTAACAGTAAGGACAAATGAATAACCATATCTGCAAATAAAATGTTTATTTTGCTCTGCCTTAGCCTCCATTTTAGAGGAATCTTCTGAAAGGAATCTTCTGAAACAAGGAATTGCCATGTGTTTTATGGAATGTTTTGCACAGGAGCAAATGTAATTCAAAAAACACATTCAGTTTCTACTTCCAAGTCTGTTTCTGGCAATCAGTTTTGCCAAAGTTCACCTACCTGAATGTTTATCAGAGAAGTGAAGTGGAGTTCTGGTCCTGACCAATGTCCCACAAAAAATTCATAGCCCTCCTTTCTTGGCAGTGGATATAGAAACTGATGGGGAAATCAAATAGGTTAATTAAATTTAATTAATTTATCTTTCTTTATTGGATTTATACACTGCCCTTCATCGTAAGATCTCAGGGCGGTTCACAAATCCCAGCTCAGGATGAAATCAGAAACACAGAAGCTTTGAGAATAAAATTTTGCAGCCACAACAACTGAGTGAGACGGAATAGATTAGATTACAGAGACCAATTATTTACATAAAAATAGTCCCTCTCAGTCCCCAGTGGCTTAGCTCAGACCAGTTTTGCCCACAACCTTTACAGTAGGGGAACAGGCATTAGGATAGGCAAAATGTACATCATGGACAATATGGAAAGATACAAAATATGGATTATGAAATAATATGCACAATAGGACCCATGGAGGGGAAGGTGAGAAGTCCCGAGATTTGGTGAAATCTCGAAATAGGGATGTAATTTGGATTGTTATAAACTATTACTTGTAAAACAAACAAAACAAATTATTATAAAAATAAAAGGATAGGCAAAATATCACCACAATACCAAGGTTTCCAAATTAGTCATTAGGCCTTAGAGCTGAATGTCTGAACTACACTTTGTAAATTTATGTTTGACTGTCACTTAGATGTTAAAGAGATTTATAGTACAGTGGTACCTCAGGCTGCGGACACGATCTGTTCCAGGGTGCCGTTCGCACCCCAAAAAGTCCCCAACCCGAGCAGCGATAACACGCTTCTGCGCATGCGCGACCTGTGCAGAATGCTTCTGTGTATGCGCAGACCGCTTCTGCATGTGCGGCAAAACCCAGAAGTAAACACTTCCGGGTTTGCCACGTTCGTAACCCACAGCGAACGCAACATGAGGTACGACTGTATTTGTCTTTTGTATTTACTCCAAGGCACTCAGAAGGTGTACAAAGGGTTACTCTTACAAATACCCTTACAAAGTAGGTCAGGCTGAAACACAGTGTCCAAGATCAGCAAATGAGCTTCAAAGTGCAGTGGAAATTTAAATTTAGGGAATCCTGCTCCAAATCCAACATGTTATCCATTGTAACACAGAAGCAAATCAAGGTGGGCAGGAAGCATGATAACCTTGATAAAAAGCTCCGTTCCAAAAGAAATCAATCAAGACACATGTACTATACTTACAGATGGGCAGTCCTGAACTCGCCTCCATATCAGATCAAAAGTCTTTCCCTGTAGAAAAAAGGGGGGGGGGAAGCATATTTAACTAACTCTCAGTGATAGTAAAGAAAGCTTAGGGGTTTGGCGTTTGCTTTTGTTTATTTAAAACATTTATTTACACCCCATCATTCCAATTGCTCGCAGTGGTTTGCAAAATAACAAAGCATTAAAAATGGTTAACTCAAAAAATTAAATATTAAAAATGACAGTAAACCACAGTACATATCAACATCAAAATACCTCCTTTTAACTTCTGAAGGCCTATAAAATCAATTAAGACTGATTTTCATGTGTGAGAAAATTCAGCAAAAATAATAACATAATGCTATACTTTTAGAAGAATTCCAACGCCTTCTAGTCTGTACTAAGAATATTCAATTTTGCTGCAGGTTTATATCAATCCATCAGAGGTGCTTGAGTGTTCTTGTCTGAATAGCTAATTGCCACTTATAATATCTAAGGACTTTATAAGAAGATTCCATATGCAGATGGACTCTGTATATGTAAGCAACCACAAGTAGAAAACATCCTTCGCTATTTGTTACATTGCCCATTATAAACAGAACCTAGGAAACACTTTTTAAATCCCGTTTCTTCAAGAAAGCAGTCCCTTCTTAGAGGAGAGAGTTCTGTGGCTGCTGAATAACTCAAACACCTCAGTGACTCATAAAGTGGCCCTTTTTGCCCTGGAAGCAAAAAAGAAGGATTTGGACAAAATAGCAGTAAATTGCAAGGAAGATTAGGATATATAATTTGAAATACACTGTATTTCATGGTGACTTCCCATTTATTGTCTCACTTGCATTGCACAGTTCTGTTGGTTTAAGCAGAGGATTTGTTCTATATTTTTATAGTGTTTGTATGGTTTGTCATGGCCTTCAGCTAGCACAATAAACTTACTGAACTGAACTGAACTGTATCTGCTAAGAGCAAAAGATATTCTGCATAGCAGACCAGTGTGCCCTGAACTCGACAGCACTCACACAGTTGTGTATTGACTGTACTTACAGGAATAACTGCATAAACTGTGTCTTCTCCAGAATAATACTGCTTCCATATCTGAAAGAAAGAAAGAAAGAAAGAAAGAAAGAAAGAAAGAAAGAAAGAACATTAACTTCATAGACCATCACCTAAGATCATACTTGGTGCAGACCCACTGAAATCAATGAACTTAAGTTATTTACCACTAATTTCAATCGGTCTACCCCGAGGGTGTCTAACACTACAATCCTAACCATGTCTACACAAAAGTAAGTCCTACTGAATGCAACAAAATTTACTCACAAGGAAGTAGGTTTAGAATTGCAGCCTTTGTTGGAAACCACCCAAATGCAATAGTCCTATATTCACATTACTACTTATATGATTAGTCAATAACAATGGAAGCTTGGTCTTGACTGTCGCATTTTTCAGCCCTGATTGATTCTATCTGCTTGGAATAAACAGAGGATCACTGCACAAATTATTTTATTTATTTACTGCCTAGGTGGCTAACCTTTTTTTTTAAGCCACATTCACCTTTGGCCAAGCATCTGGGGTCACATGCTAGGGGTGGGTGCAGCCACCCAACACTATTGCACATATTTTTGCACGCCCACACATAGCCTCCCTCTCCTCAGGTAATGTGCTGAGGAGTGGAAATTATGGCCCACTCTCTGCTCATCACTGACTGATCAGATGCTCTAGGAGGGGCTAAGTTGAATCCTCAATAGGGTGCTGGGCTACAACCATCCCAGCACTGTATCTGATGTTTTTAATTTTTACTGCCATCAAATAAATCCATTGAGTCTACAGGCATAGGAAAAAATTGATGGAGGGAGGCTGGATCAAGCTTCTGAATGGGGAGTTAGGCATTCATGGATGTCTATCCTATCCATCAGCAGGGCTTTCAGGGCAGCTAACAATTCAAACAACATATGGTCACCATAAAAGAAATAATAATAAAATAGCATGCAGAAGTATAAAACCAAAAAAATAAAAATGAAAATATTTAGGTTGACAAGATACTCTTTGGAATATCTGTCATCAATCGGTGTGTATGCACCTTATCTCCTTCCCCCACGCACACTCCCTTTCTTCTTGCTTGTTTTCTCTGGGTTACACCCAATGGTAGTCATACTTTGAGCATACTTATTGAAATTAATGGGGATGACAAGCTTAGGTACATTAATTTCAATGGGCGTAACTGAGTAGAACTTAGCTGAATACAATCCAGCCATCAGAAGGGGGGGGGGGATGTGGTGGTTTTATTCTATTTAAATAAATAAGCATCAGCTGATGTTTAAAAGGACCTGGGGGAAACAAAAAGCTCTTCATCTGATATTAAAAATACACCAAGGTGGGTACTAAATGACCCTTCTTCTAGAAAGTATTCTAAAAGTGGGCTACCGCTACAAAAAAGACCCTATCTACCACACCACACAATGAAAGAAAAGGGCACCCAAACAGGCAAAGCAATATATGGGAACAGACTTCTGCCCATTACTGTTCTCGCAAGGAAATTATCTCTTTGCATAACAACCATGAGTTTATCATTATGAGTGAAATGTAGTGAATAGCAGCTGCCTGATCCATAACAGACACTTCCCTGATAGCAGTCTCCTATTTTTATTCACAGCTAGTGTCTCCATTTAAGAAACAGGCATGTGTGAAATGGCCCAGAGTGTGTTATGAGCCCTTGGATATATATCTATAGCTACATATCTACTTTCACAAGTTAACACAACGAAATACTTTCTGTTGAGATAAACGATTTACAAAAGCTAAATGGAATATGTTTCTAACACTTCAGTTTGGGTCACCTGTTTTATTTCTTCGGGCTTCTTCCGTTTCATCATCTCCACATTAAGGATAGAATCAAGTGTCTGTAACAAATGACAACAGTTAAACCACATAAGCCGAAACACTATGATAAGAGGAAAAGAAACAAAAATTCTGAATTATTGCACATACATACATGGACAAATTCATCATGAAAGACAAAAATGCAGCAATGTCCAATAAGAAGGTTTAATAGTAATTATAAGACTTCTGTGAAACCTAATGGGCTGTCAGGGGAGAAGGTGGGGGGGGGAGGCAGGAAACACGAGCACAAAATCTGACAGCTCATGGGAGGCAATCAAACACAACTTCTGCCAGCCTGGTGCCCTCCGGCTGTTTTGGATGACAACTCCCATCAGCACCAGCCAGCACAAGAAGCTGTAGTCCAAATAGATGGAAGGCAACTGGCTGGCGGTCGCAGAACTAGACTCTGCTGGTTCCTCACAAGACTTTATGTAGAAGATCTCATTAAAAAAACAGCTGCCTGTCTGCATCCTCAGAAGGAGAACTTTGCTGACAGTCACACATAAGCCAAAGGCTGAACATGAACTGAAAGTCACGTCCTCCATACACAATCACAAGTAAGATAAATAAGAAAAGAAAGGATGCTTTACAAAATACCAGCTTACCTTATTTTTTGTGAACCCATGAAGTGATTCTCTGAACTAAAATTAAATATAAAAATATTTATTTTAAATAGATATCCTTCATGCCATCATAACCTTATTAATGAAAAAATTGTTAAAGCTATTTATCAAGGAAGGAGAGCAATCTAGAGACACACACACATACCCAGATAGTTAAAAATAATACGTAGGCCAAGGCATTGTGTGGAAAACATTGCAATTAATGGTAGTATAGAACACAGATTTCCTGATGATATAATGTGAAATTGCAGATTTGGAGGGGGGCGGTCCCAAATCAAAAACTTCCAATCCTTTACAGGGAAAACCTTTTTTGATATTTTTGAGAGTTTTTATTATAAAAATATACATTGTTACAAAAATAACTGGGCTGCAATGTCAGTTTATTGAATAATAAAGTCCTTTTAAAAACTTTTACAGGGCAAGCCTATACACACCTACCTAAGACTGTCTCATTCAACTTAATGGGGCTTACCTCTGAGTAGACATGCACTGGATTGTATTATCGAAGTATTTTTTTCTAAGCACCAAATTAATGAGATAGCAGGTTCCCCCCACCCCATCCCTCCAATTGCTAATCATTTTAACACACGCATTTACAAAAACTGTTGGTGGCTTTTACAACGTATAAAAATCATCTGAAAACATTGAATACCTACTTTTTTTCTTCAGAAACAGTATTTTATTCATATGCCAACATACGCCGATTTAGATATACAGGTAAGAAGTGGCCAACCTGCACTAGTTACATTTTCTGTGTGGTCATGTGAAATGTGTGTGTATACCAAAACAAACATGTTTTGTTAAGCTAACTGGAATGCACAATCTAGCAACCATCACAAAGGCTTTCATCAATTTTTCTGAAAAGCATTTAGCATAAATTAAACAAGACAGGAACACACACTCACACACACACACACACACACGTAAACAGCAGTCAGGAATAAATAAAATATATCTGACAAATGGGGTTTGGATATTGGCCTTGCCTTTTCCTCCATCAGTCTGATAAACTCTGCTTGCTTCGAATCTCCCACCGGCTGCTTTTTCACTTCGTTCCTTTGATCCAGTCGGGATTCAAAAATTTCTGGATTGGATCTGAATCAAAGTTCGAACTGATTATATAGCTGCCAGGCACTCGCGGGTGTTTCATTTTCAGCTTATTCCCGCCCGATCCCAAGCAGCTCAGGGTGGGCCAAAAAAACATATCCGTTCAGCTTTCCTTTCAACCCGCGCGAGCAAAACAACAGGATGGCAGGAGAGCAGCAACCCATAAGCGCGCGGCTAATCGGAAGTCCTGCAAGAGCAAAACTACAAGCAGCAACTCTTTCTGATTTATAGCAGCTCCTAAATCAGGGGACCTTGAATCCACACAAGGTTAGGGCGGAGAGTAAACAACCATATGAGGAGGTGTGGCAAAACAAAGGTTTTTAAAATACGGGAGAGGCGGGTGAGAGCCTGATCCTGAAGCGAGTCCCACTGCGAGTCCAAATGGAGGGTGTTTCTTACACGTGTGCCCAGGGTTACATACATACCCTTGCCCGGTGCTTTTTCTCTGGGGGTACTCGGGGGTACGCATACCCCCATAAACATTTGCTTTTCTCCATTTACTGTCTTTTATTTTTCCTGATTTGAACTATAAAATAGTGATTTTCTGGAGTCAAAATAAGAGTACCCCTAAACATTTTTTTTTAAAGTAAAAGCACTGCCCTTGCCATACACAAAGAGCTTGCCTAAGCAAAGCGGGGGAAAGGGCACCCTTGCTCAGTTTGGGACTTGGAGGTTGCTATCAGATCCCCGCTTCTCTCCCCCCCCCAATAATTTTAACTCCGGAGGGTTATGTTAAAATTCCCCGATCCTCTGCCCGAGACACCTCTGCCTCCTCTGTTACCTGCGGAGTTCGTTGATCTTGCCTTGGTACTTGGCGAAGAAGGGGTTCGCCTCCAGGCCCCCGCCGCCCGCCGCCCCGCGAACCGAGACCGCCAGAAGTCGAGGCTGCGGGGGCAGCAGCAGGCCCAGAGGCCGCAGGGCGGCGAAGCGCCCCACCAGCGCCCATCGGGACAGCCCCAGTCCCGCCGCACCCCACCACAGCTGCTGCAGGTGCCCCGCCGCCATCCCGCTCCTGTCGGCCCACATCCGCGGAGAGCAACGCGGAACACCGCCCCTCTCGCCGCCGCGGCCCGGCACAAAAGTTCCGGTGGAGGAAGAAACAACAGGCGGAGGCGGCGGGCGGGCGAGCTGCAGCGACTCCTTTTGAATGGGCGGCGGCGGACGCGGGGAAGGAGGGTGCAGGCACCCAGGAAGCCCCCTAATTTCTGAGGGTGTGCTGCTGCTGCTGCTGCTGCTGGTCGATCCTGTGCAGTTTTGGTGAGGAGGAAGCTCCCCCAGACCGGCTCCGACTACTAAATCCTTTCTCCACGGCAAAGGTGGAGCACGGGGTGGTCCATAAGTGCGGGATTTACGTATAAGCTAAACAAGCTATAGTTTAGGGCCCCACTCTCTTGGGGGCCCAAAAAATTTTTTAAAGGAAAAAACCACTGGATGTACATTTCCAAAATATAAGATAAGAAATAAAATAAAACCTACATACAGCAACAGTGTTTTGTGTTGTGTAGGCTCCTATGATTTATGTAATGGGCCCCGCCTGCTCGCCAAAATATCACTGGTTTGCTTATTTCTATATACAGTATAGGGTGCCTACATTCTGCATGGACTGGTTGCATGGCAACATGTGCAAATGGCTTTAGATATCTATTAGGTCCATAAATTACCACATAGCATATATTCAACACAAAAACAGCAACTATTTGTTGTTAACAAAGGACAGCTGGACATATAAAGGGCCCCATTATCTTCAGTAGCTTAAGGCCTCATCAAACCAAAATCTGGCCCTGTCCATACCACACCTCAGGAGATGCTATGAGGCATCCCAGTAGAGACATTTACTATCCTTCCTAAAAGGACATGCGGGTGGCTGATGGGCCCACACAATACGCCTTGTTAAAATAATGCTATCCACACAGGCAATGCCTTTTGTTTAACAAAGACATTCAAAGTAGCTTGAAGTGCACTCACGCCTCCATGAAAGCAGCTCCCCAGGTGTGGAAACAAAGAAGGGAACACTTGAAGCCAGGCATGTCTCCACTCAACGCCCCTGCAGTTCCAACCATATTTTCCTTCCTGTCTTTTCAATCCCAGAATGTTCATTACTCTGAAAATGCAACCATGCTGCATCTGCTTGATATTGTCTGTACTTCAGCACAGGGCAATCAACACCATAGCTGTCAAGTTTCGGATTTGAAAATAAGGGATCAGCACCCTCACCTGTCTCGGGGACAGTCTGGTTCTCAGGGACAGTCCACGCCGTGGCAATCCCCCCAGGCTACAAATTAATTTACACCAGGCTACACACCATCATTTTCCCCCACATTCATATGTGGGATTTGACTGGAGTAACACAAGACTGGAAAGGTTTGCAGTTCCACAAACATAGGTGTGCACTGCCTCGAAATAAAAAGAAGTGAACAAAAGAAGGCTCACTAGGGGGGCATTGCTAAAAAATTCAACTTTGTAACCAGAGGTTCAACTGAATAGAATGTGAATCACATGCACCACAAGGCCTATGCAGCCTCAACTTAAGATGGTTCCCAGCCTGGCTTTTTACAGGCCCCAGCTGACTGCGCAACCTGGCCTTTGGAAAGGCCATATAGACAGATACCTTTAGCGTCTACACCCCTCCTTTGCACACCTGTCAACACAACCACATAGGCATTTTCCACAACAGCTCTGCAGCACAAATCCCTTCTGCAGGCAGGCAGGCAGGCACCCGTGCGCAAGAAATGTGCTCTGCTCCCCACAGCGGACCCATGCTCCCTTGCCCTCTCAAATTTCCCCTCTGCAAGCTGCATCCATGGATAGAACATGGCACCCAAATATTTCCATTCTGCACAACGTGCATCATTTGCATGACCCCCTCCTGACAGCACCACACACGGAGGGATAATTCCCACACACAGCTTGATGGGCACATGTGCAAACCCCCCCACCCCCACCCCCCAATATATATATGCTGCTTCTGTAGAGGACCATGCCAGGGGGAGGGGGCCACATGAAGGAAGGACAGAGCCAAAAGACCTCTCCTTGAAGGCCTTTGCCCACCTGACTCTATTAATTGCACCAGAACTGGTCCACACTGAAGGTAAAGCCGAAGGTAAAGCCCATTCATAAGGATGAGGTGCTGAACCAAATCTTGGAGGAGGAAGAAATAAAAGACTCATCAAACTCTTAGCCCACTCTTTGTCAACATAGTTTAGGAATATGTGTGGTTCCCTACCATCATTTTACTCCCACAACCACCCTGAAAGGTTGTTCTTGGCTGACCGATAGCAACTGGTCCAAGGTCATCAAGCCAGTTCCATGGCTGAATGTGCTGATCATTGCCCAAACAAGACACTCAGCCAAGCTTCCGCAACCTGGAGCTCTCCAGGAGTCTCACTAGACTCCCAACTCCCAGCAGCCCCAGTGACCAGGCCAGCCAGACATGATTGGGGGAAGGGGCTGAATCTCAAGTGGGTAGAGTACCTGTCGGTGGCATCTCCAGGCAGGGCTGTGGAAATGGCAATCTAGCAGGTACACTGGTCCCAAGCTCTTGGGGGCTTTACATACTAACACCTTGAAATTGTCCCAGTAGCAAATTGGCAACGAGTGCAGGTGCCAGAGCAAAGTTTGTGTCATATGCTGACAGGGTCTCGCTTCAGAAGGGCTCCCTCTCTGCCCTGACTTTGCCTTCTGTTCAAACAGGAGAAAAAAACCTCGCCCATTAAGTAGGGTACACTTTTCTTCAACTCAGTGGAAAGCGCAGAGGACAGTTGTTTGTGCTTTCAGTTGGACTAAAGATGGCAGTTAACTGCACTTTGAAACTGAGCTGAAGGTGGCAGTTGCCCATGCTTTCAACTGAACTAAGGATTCTCTGTCCCAGGGCTACTGTTGCCACTGGGCATCTTCAGGCAGACCCCCATACCTTGGCACTCCCCCTAATTCCCACCACAAAACTTCCCCCTCAATTTCCATTTTGGAGACCCCAATGTGATGCTGAAATTCTCCTTACAGAGACAGCATATTGCTTTATGACAGGTAACAAAATACAGAGGATTATTACACTATCCACAAGTGGTTGTATTGCCTGGGGGATGGTGGTCTTTAATTTGCTGCAATGTTTGTGTATGTGATAAAGTTTCACCATTGTTCCTTTTATTAATTTCGGTTTTTGTGTTAATTTTTTCACAAACGAGAGCTATCGGCCACATTCTCTTGTCCAAGTTGCTATGATGGCTGCATGAAGGTCCTTCCAAAATGTGGTGATGATACGTACTGTGGATTAAGGCTTTGTCCTTCAGGTCCTGGTTTTCTTTCAAATACAAATTCAGTAAAGTCGGTTCCGGGTTCTGGCGATGCGTGCAAGTTTATTGATGCCATCCATCATCTGTTCCCAAAACCTTGCCACCTTAGGGCATGCCTGCCTCCCACTTCCTCCTGCCAGCCCTTTAGGTTTGGCAGAAGTCTTATGCTGACTACTGTAGTACTGCTCTCTTGGAGGTTGCTCAGGGTTCCCATCAACTACCACCGGCCCAAAATGAAGAGGGAAGGTAGGAAGAGAAATACAGCTGATGATTATGATGACATTAACAGATTTATAAACTGTGACAGCCAGAATCTACTGATGTGTTATATTTGAAGGTGAAAAAAACAAGCCAAAGCCAAAGATATAGGTTCCAAAAATAATAAGAAAACAATTATGAGGATGACAATGATGGGAACCCTAGGATGATTATCTAACCAAGTCCTACTCAAACCCACTGGAGCTAAAGTAGTCATGGGCCCATCTGTTTCAGTTGATTTACTTCTGAGTAGGACTAATATGGGGTACAGCCCTGACTACTAGTACCAATAATAAACAAAAGCCAGAATCTGATCCTAGGGGCATGTCGTTATGAGTAAGCAGGTAGAAGAGGAAGAAAGTCAGGCTGGAGCAGGCAGTGGCCAAGAGCCTGGAAAGGAAGGCTTTCTCCACCTGAGGAGGAAGTCATCCTCCTTTTCTCCTGCTTGTCTGCCTGGCGGTCCTGTGTTTTGAGGCCCTCTAGAATGGTATCCTAGCTGCCATTGTCTCAGTGTGAGGCTTTGGAGTGTTCAGCTCTTTGCCGTTCTGTTCCAGTGACACCAGTCACTTCATCCATATGCTCTTTTAGTTCATTTTTCCTTCCTTCCATAGAACTAGAAAAACAAATAGCCTAACATTGTGAAGACAGATTTGACACATTCCCAAGTGTTTGTGGATCAATAATGATTATCTCCAGTGGTAAGTCTAGTTTCTAACGCATTAAGCAAGCGTAACTTTTTCTTCTGCAGGTGGTACAAGTAGTTGTGTGCATGGCATTGCTCTAGGGCAGGGGTCAGCAACCTTTTTCAGCTGTGGGCTGGTCCACCATCCTTCAGACCATGTGGTGGGCCAGACTATATATATTTTGGAGGGGGGAATGAACGAATTCCTATGCCCCACAAATAACCCAGAGATGCATTTTAAGTAAAAGGACACATTCTACTCATGTAAAAACACACTGATTCCTGGACCGTCCGCAGCCCAGATTGAGAAGGCGATTGGGCCCACGGGCCTTAGGTTGCCTACCCCTGCTCTAGGGCATGTGCATGGGTAGACTTGTTGGCTACAGCTGTATCTGGAGCATTAGGGTGTGTGCTTGCGTGCGCATGTGTATGAGGGAGAGAATGATGCCAGTTTCTACTCCAGAATCACAATAGCAGAGTTCATGTCATTCTGGCACCTGCTTGCCAATGCTTGTTGCACTACTAAGTGCCACTCTGTGGAAGCTCTCCCCTTTATATAATAACTGTTAAAACTTTTGGAATTATGGTGTAGCACTTAGAGGCACTGACAGAGAAGCAGACACATTTAATTCTCCATGCAGAATCCGCAATATTTAATTGGGTAGGTGAGAGATAGCAAACATGGTGTGCTCTAGGTGCTGTAGACTCAAACTCCCATGGGCCCTGCTGGCTGGGGATGATGGGAGCTGTAGTCCAAAACATTTGGAGGGCCGTAAATTGGCTACCCCTGTGGTGGCTACACATCACATTTCCTCCGCAGGTGGCATGATGACCTTACTACCATTTGGTCCCCATTTTCTTAGCCGAGATATATATGATCCATACATATCCAGTACAACCTCCAAATATTCCCCCCACAAATGCTCACAACAGAGCAGGGAGAAAGGATGGAGGAATGCAGCTTTGTTGTTAATCACAACTTAACCTCACAGATTATCCAGTAAGGATAATAAGGATAATGTGAAATGTCTTGGGAAACTATTGGACATTAATTCTACTATAAACTTGATAACATCGTATTCTGATATCTTATAATGGAAGTAGATAAAAAGGAGGAACTCATAACACAACTTCTTTAATGTGTTTATGTTTCCACAGTTGAAGGCTTAACCCAGTAGTCAGATTAGGATTGACATATTTGTTTCTTCAGCTGCTGTAGCAGCATCTGAAGAAGTTCAATAGTCATTCTAGTCTTCTTTATCCCCCTTTTTTTTGGATCACAACCCATAGTTTCATAGCTTTGATTGTCATAACTGAGAATCAGCTCTATATAAATTAGGGAAAACATTACGCAGAATTTCCAAAAGCTCTCTGCAAACACCACCTTCACTTTTCTCTGAAACCACAAAAACTTGAAAAAGTTGCATCCCCAAAAACCTAAACCATGTCAGAGGCCAGAAGTTGGTGTACCACAGTGAAGCCAACTATGCACTGCTATGCCCCTATTTTGATGGAAGTGTATTAAAAAAGATTCCATATTGAGTGGGGCTGTGAGCTAGCTGTTTAAGCACAAACATGGACACAAATACACACAATTCCCAAGGTAAAATGTGGACAAACTCTTCAATTGAAACAATCTACAATAGGGTTTTGGAATCATTTTTGTAATATTACATAAGTTTTTTTAAAGTATATGCCTTTGCCATGTGTTGTAGTCCTACAAGACTAAATTATAGTACACATTACTCTTCTGACTATCTGCTCTTATTTGCAGGTCTGCTGCCCGTCTACTTTGGAAGTCTAGGATTTTGTTACATGGTGGTATTCATTTGTATGCTATTTCTTCAATGGAGGAAAGGAATCCAGCAGAAGCGACGTGCAAAAGCCTGGGTGAAACAGCTGAAAACGGAATCGTATTTCCAGCGCGCATTGGCTCACGAGGAAGCCAAGCCTGGAACTAAAGCAGAAGCCTGCAGTCTCGAGTCTGATAGCATCCGAAAGCCACAAGACAGCTTCTTGGCCAGTGAGATCACCATAGATAGCAGTGGCGATTTCATCCCATCAGCTCAAGAGCCATACAAGCCAGTGTTTCAGGAAATACCATGCGCCTGTGTGCTCTCTCACATGCCACCACTGCTCGAGCATTCAGCTTCTTACCCTTGCTCGAGTATCCGAACCAAAAGCATGCCATTCAACTCACCTCTGAAATCTGCCACGTTGACAAAGGAGGCATACAATCTGTGTAGCAGCATCTCTGCCTAGCAGTAAGATGAACCAGCAAGTCTTCATGATTTTAATTGTACCCCAAATAAAGACCAGATGCAGAACAATTTCAAAACCGACTGTGTTGGTTTGTCATTCTGATTTCTATTGTATGTGAAAGGCTGCAGCTCAGTGGGACAGAACATGCTTAGGATATAGAAAAGTTCCAGGTTCAATCCCTGGCATTCAGGTGAGAACCCCAGGAGTATGCTGCTCAGGTCCAATCCCAAAATGGTATGAAGTCTCTGGGTTGTAGCCAAACTAGTGCTACAACCATGTTCCACCAGCAGGAGGATTTCTGCTTGTGCAACCTCTCCCATTTCCCTGTATGCCCTCTAAAACTTATCCCCATGGTTCCAACTCTCCAGAGCAGATAGGGGGTAGGTACAGGGTTCCATTACACCAATGTAAATCCTTGCACTAATGGAACAAGTGAATTGGATGATGAGATGGGTGTCAATGTGGAGAATTACTGTATATTCTGGCGTATAGGACTACTTTTTAATCCAGCAAAATCTTCTCAAAAGTCAGGGGTCGTCTTATATGCCGGGTGGAGAATCTGCAGTCGAGTATATCTCAAACTCTGTATTTTAACTGGAAAAGTTGGGGGTCGTCTTATACGCCCAGTCGTCTTATACGCTGGAAAATACGGTATTAGCACGGAAATGATTAAGCTGTCCAACTGTGTGCATAATGGAACGAAAGCAGCATTTTTTTAACATTTCTGAACTGCGCCGGCTGCAAGCTTTGAACAGCAATAAACATCTTGTCAGTTTATGCTGCAAAGCATTTCCTTCCTATAAAATTTGATTTTGAAAATAAATTGCCAATTACACCCCAAACAAAGTGTTTTTATTTAAATTTGACATTCACAATGCATGATAGGTGCAAAATCCTGTAGCTAAAACCAGCTTTAATTCTTACAAGCTTTTCTACAGTTCTAAAAGATATCCAATTTGCCTATAAGATGTCAGCAATTCAGCCAATATATATGGAAGGCCAGCTTAAAATAAATTATTTATTTACACAACACTCAACTAAAATATTTAATGCAGTAGGCCAACACAAATTACAAAGAAAATGAATCAAAGCAAAGCTAAGAATCTTAGCAAATAATTCTGTTCAAAATTCTAAAAAAAACACACACACACAAAACTGATCGGTTATTCCTATGCCAAGAAACAGGAACAGCTTCTCCTAAGACAACCAACACTGGAGGATATGAACATGGAATAGCTCAACTTTTCCTGGATAGTTTTTAGTTCTCTTCGCTGTAGGTTTCACACACAAAGGACAAGATCAATACAACCTTCCAGCACCAAAGAAGCAGCTGTCTTAAATACTTAAGAGAAAAACTGTCTCTAGCTCTTAATGCTGTGGAGTCCTTACTATTAAATCCTCTTTTTGTATGACCACTCCAAACCAACTGTTTTAAGTCACACATTTGCTTTGTGAATACACATCAGTTTCATTTCTGCTACCACAAGAGATGCTGCAAACAGATTTTATTGTTGTGTATTAATTCTCAACCAACATATTTTCAATCTTGGCTGAAGGGCAACAGGGATAATTTCAGTTTTCAGAGAATGCCTCATCTTCACTGGAAGCATTCCAAAAGGGTTAAAATAAACTCAGTATTCACCCAAAGGCCTTCAGTACTGCAGCACTAAAGTTTCGCTAGCATTCTTGAAGCAGGTAAAAAAGTTAACCATAGCTATAACCATGTATGTGCTTTTTCCCAACACAGAATGGCACATCACAATGCTCAGGATACTAAACATTGAACAGAAGCTTGGATTTAAGCTTGTGGCTCAATTCCATTTTCCTCCTTTATTTCCATATGTTGCTGGGAGAAGATACTTTAGCACTACTGCACGGGGCTGTGTGCTCCACAGCCTACAAAATATAGCAAAACACTGTTGCATTGTAAAACACAAGCAGCAAACCATTAGCAATCTGAGCTAAAACAGTATTCCCTAGAATACATGATTTAGTTCTGCTTGGTATGTTACTGGCGTTGTAGCCTTCACAGCCCCATGGCTGTTCCTGTTAACATACAGGTATGTTAGGAAGGTGGTTAGGAAGGCCCAACAGAGACTTCATTTCCGAAGGACCTTGCGAAAGAACCAAGTTGAACAGCAACTTATGATTTCCTTCTATTGGTCCACAGGAAATTGTGGGCTGTCCCCCAAGTCCGCTAGAAGTTATCGCGAGAAACCGTTGCCTCAGAAGAACGAGAAACATTCTCTGGGATGACTCACACCCTAGCCAGCACCTTTTAAATCTGAGATATAGAAACATGATAAGCCGCACCAACAGGTTAAAAAACAGTTTCTACCCATGGGCCGTGAGGCTGCTGAATGAAAGACAGCAACATTGCAGCTGACGTTTGGGGTTAGTAGTAGTACGACAGCACACAGAGTGTGACAAGGACTGAGAGATTGGGGGGGGGGGCTCGTTTAATCTCACTGTAAACATGTGATACAGTGACAAAGTATTTCTATAATATTTCTATAATTATGCAACTATTGTCCTAACCACAGTAGTTGGTTTCTTCTTCAGAGAGAAGAAATTAGGCCCAGTTCATGTTATCAGAGATGGGAGACCTACTTTTTATCATCTGTCCTCACACCACACCAGCAAACTTGACGCATGTGTGTTTGCTGAATGATGTGGTTCTCTCCCACATGTGCCACACACACACTCAGGAGCTGGAAAATGCTAGTGTGGGAAGGAGCCATATAACACACAAGTCTCTGTATAATTCCCTTGCTGCTGAGGCAACATGAGCTGGGCTTTGGAAAGCTTTCTGCATGAGAGGCATCCTTTGAAGTGAGATGGTTTCCAAACATGTTTCCCTTCATGAAAACTGAGATGGTAGAATTTCAGATGACTATCACTTTAGTAGTTGAGCATCCAGCCAGCCATGAATATTCCAAAGTATTTGAACGGGATTTCCCTATTATGGTAAATATACACCTCAAAAACAAGTTAAACAATGATCAGTTATTCACTTAAGAGGGGGCTATTAATTATACAAACCAATCTTCCAAAAATACCTTCAACAATTTGGCATACAATCATATTACATAGGTACAAATACTAGTAGAGTTATTTTTATTGCTTCATTTAATTTGGTCAACAGTTTTATACAGAAAGCAGATAAAAAAGTGGTTGACACTTGTCTGACAGAGCACTGGTTTTCAGTAATCTTGAAATATTTCTCAACTTCACTGGGCAAGGTCAACTTGCCCAGGTAGGAAACTGGTAGTAAAAAACTAGAGAACCTATCAGAGAAATTTGGTTTTTCAAGGCTTTTCATTATTGTAATGTTTTTGGAGGAATCTTTTCCATCTACTCTAGAGTAAACCAACATTATATTAGACCTCCATGTACACTAGTCTTCTGTCGAAAGCCACCAGAGTGGCTGGGGCAACTCAGTCAGATGGGCGGCATATAGATAAAAGTATTATTGTCCATGGCATGCATATTCAGATGACTGTAAAGTCTGTACTTTGTTGTGTTACTTTGCCTATCAAATTAAAAGTGAAAAGATCAAATCCTTTGTTGTAGTAAACTTTGTATGTCCCTTCAAATGTAATTCCCAATATTTATTTGTTCTCAGTATCTAGAAAACAAGTCACTTAATTTACACACACTCACTCTCTCTCTATATATATGCCTTACCCTGCATCTCCCTCTACCTGCTTTTTCCAATAGTGTAGGGTAGCTTAAAGTATCATAGAGTTCTTAAGTTTAAGCAAGGGAACTGTAAAAAGGACCAAGTTGCAGTTTGCATCAACCGACTCTTCACATTTGCACACACTTTATAAAACAACACATATGGAGCCCCCAATCCAGATCTGGACTGTAGTGCTGATTCAATGTGTTAATCTTTACTCCCTGTGTGGTGATCCCAATGGAAATCCCTCCCACAAAGCTTTGCCATATCAGACAATTTCAGGGGACAGGATTTTCATCACAACAATGGTACTGGGAGAGGGGAGGGTTAACCCTCTTCTACTCATGCCACAAGGGACGCGGGTGGCGCTGTGGTCTAAACCACTCAGCCTCTTGGGCTTGCCAATCGGAAGGTCGGTGGTTCGAATCCCTGCAATGGGGTGAGCTCGCATGGCTCTCTCCCAGCTTGTCAACCTAGCAGTTCAAAAGCATACCAGTGCAAGTAAATACCGTAAATAGGTACCGCTGTGGCGGGAAGGTAAACGGTGTTTCTGTGCACTCCGGCACTCGTCACGGTCCTCCGTGCGCCAGTAGTGATTTAGTCATGCTAGCCACATGACCCGGAAAGCTGTCTGTAGACAAACGCTGGCTCCCTCAGCCTGAAAGTAAGATGAGCACCGCACCCCATGGTCGCCTTTGACTGGACTTAATCCATTCAGGGGTCCTTTACCTACCTTTTTTTACCCTTTGCTCATGCCACAGTTCCAACCTGGATCAGGGCCCCACACTGCAATTTTTTTTAAAAAACAACACCACCACTATGTACAAATGCAAAGATACACTCACATGTTTGGCCCCAAATATCCCCAACCTCTTCCTGGCTCACATAAATCATGACAGAGGTAAAATGAGAATACAGTGGAACCTCAGGTTACATATCATCCTCCTTATGAATGCTTTGGGTAACAGGCTCTGCTAACCCGGAAGTAGATGCCCCTAGTTGCGAACTTAACAGACCTCTGGAACAAATTAAGTTCGTAACCATAGGTACCACTGTACAGGTAAGTCACAACCTATGCTTATTTTAATAATGCAATTACAGCTTTGGGCAGGTTGGTGGGGAAATAAATACATGGGAAGTGGCGGAAACCCAATCTTTATTTCCCCAACACACACCTGTGCAGAGCTGTGATTGTGGGCTTATCCATTAGAGGCTTACAGGGTCCCAGAGCCCTCCTGCCTGGGCAAGCACTTACTAGGCTTTGGAAAGGAGATGGGAGCACTCTAGGATGCTGTCAGAGCCCTTGTACACAGCCTTCCCCAAGCCGGGCAAGCAGCCCTCCAACTTGCAGGGGCCCCGGGTCCAGGGGTTCCTGACCAGGAACGTAACCCCCACATAACACGATTTCTGATTTGCTGAGATTTGTACTAAGGTGAGGAAGTTTAATTCAATAAATGTTAGCCAAAGTAAGAGGGAAAGTCTACAGAAAGGCTAGTAACTGCACTTCTTCCAAAGGTTTTTAATACTAAACAATCCATATGAAATTGAATGGCAGAGGGAAAGAACTAGTTATTATTCTTATCTCCCGTGGTTCAGAGTATAAAATAAACAGGAACTTTTATTTCATCTCATCTTTAGGGATAAAAGTCTGGTATTCAGGTATCTTAGTATCTGAATGTTATCCATGGATTCCCATGCAACTATGGGAAAAGCAGACCCCCAAAGTGTCCTAAGGAGAAACATGTCTTTCCAGCCTCCTCCAACACAACTTACTTTGGGATCCTTATTACTTTTAATAGATTGCCAAGTTGACTCAGATGTAATTGATTCAATTTTAATTTTACAAGGAAAAGAGCCCCCATCCTGTGAAGATAGATGCTTTTATTTTTTTTATTCTAAAGTGCAGCTAATTTAAGGCAAATTTGAAATATAAAATACATGTCTGTCAATATATACACACATATTCTAATTTGAAGACAAGTGCTTCCCTTATAAGGGAAATAAAAACTTTGAGCTAAAATTCTTAGTGCAATTTAAGGTGCAGCCCAGTTATCCAAAACCATGGCAGAATATATTCCTCTAAACCTCAATCGAGAGAAAATTTAGTTGCACCTATGTGCCCTCTACTTGTCAACAGAGTTTAGGCTTTACCAAATAATCTCGGGATTAGAGGTTCAAAATTGAAAATCTGAGGAGTCTGTATCTCTTAAATAAAAAATTAGAAGCTTTCCATATTTTCCAAAGAACACAAAATTAAAACGGTGTCAACATGTACACTAAGTTAGCTGCAAAGATTAGTATATAATTCGGAAAGTGCCAGATGTAGCTTTTAACGTATCAGTTTTTTCTTGTATAGCTACTGTAGTCCTTCAATACTGTTATTTATATATGTAGAGATACTATAAACCTAAAGCCATCCTTAGTTCCAGTAAGGAATACTTTTCATCTCCATCTGTATCAAATTCTTTAAAGCTCTGTGAATCATACACTGCAGATCCAACCAGTTTTTGCAGGTCTTCATAGGAGAGCTTGCCATCAGAGCCTTGGCTGATGGTTCTGAATAAATCCTGAAGGTCTGTAAGAAGTAACAAATAATTTTAAAGAACTGACAGTAGCTAAGAAGCATTAACACTTTCCTCCAGCAGCAGTAGCTTTTTCCACCAGACACACAAAATACACACTATATGGTCTGTAATATACATTCCAATAAAGAGCCAGTTTATTAAGCCAAGAACTACTAGCACTGGGCCCCCAGAATCCTCCTTCCCTTGTGTGCCAACGTTGCTGCTTCTATTGCTATTTGCTTAAACCAGTTTCTCACTACTAACCAGGATATGAAACCAGGTTGTTAGTCAAAATTCACAGTTTCCCAGTTCAGAGCTAACGGGAAACTGTGGCTTAAACATAGCAGAGCAGAATATTTTCTCAGCATGTAAGGTAAGGAGGGGGAGTGGTAACAGAGGGTAAGTGAGGCATGACTCATTCTCAGAGGAGATTGCTAAATGTGAACCAGCCCGAAAGAGAACCATTCTCTGTGGACATTTAAACAAAAGCAACATTGATTTGCTAAAATATTGGACCCCTCTCAACAGTTTGAACCAGAAACCTCACATTTGCTTGAGAACATACAAAGTAAACTGTACTTCTGCCAAATGAATCCCGGTCAGTGTTTCAGTTCACCCTGTATATCTTTTGTACATCTTCACCAATGTTTTCTCCACTTTTGAATACTTATGGCTGAACAGCATGCACCTTTCAACTGCAGAAATCTTTTTTAAAATATCCAATGTAAATAAAGGAAAGGGAATTAACCCTTTCCACCTGCATCACTTTCCAGGAGACAAGAATCTACCTGCCTTAAGTTCCCCATCTTTGCAGGCCTTTAAGCAGGCATAAATGTTTACCACTGCCTTTTCCATAATCTTAAGGATTCAGACTGGCTGCAGTTGTGATGCTATTCTTGAGCTACCCACTATGACCCCAAGGTCTTGTTCCTGGCCACATACTGCTATTTCAGACTCTGTAAATGCATAAAATTATCTTTTTACCCAGGCATGCATCACTTTACACTTGTTTGCACTGCATTTGCTATTTTACTGCCCATTCACTCAGCTTGGAGAGTTCCTTTGGGATTGTTTATGCTACATTTGACAAATGTTCTCTAAGGTTCATTCATCTCCAACCACATGTGGTTACCTTCTATGTTGGATATTCCAGGTAATGACAAGTCTCTTGGGTGTCTATTCCCCTCAAAACTGCTGCCAACTGATCTTGAAGAAAGTCTTGGAAGCTTTGTAGGCTTTGATGTAGTGCTCTGGAGTTTTCCTCCTGTCAAGAAATTTTACTTGCTAATTATCTGGCAAGAATAGGTGGAAGGCAATTATGCTTCACAAAGGGGGCTACCTGAAGATGGTATCCAACATAATATGGCACTTTCAACACAGTAACATACCAGAGATGTCATTAGTGGAAAATCAGTGCAAGTGGCAGCAACCTTTTTGGGCTAGTGGACATTTATGAAATTTTGAAAAAGTGCCATCGGTGTCAGTCACAAAAGGATTTCTACATCCAAAAGAACAGAAAAAGCAACAGGGCAAAGTGGTGCTGTCATGCCCCCCCTTCCCAGCTACCACTGAACTCTCTCATAAAGAAGCTCATTGCACGTCTCCCCTTGTTGCAACTGGAGGTGGGGTGTCCAATTCTGGCGTAAAATGTAACATGGGTATCTTTAAAGGGAGCATGTTCAATGTAGGAAAGATTGAGCCAGAGCAAACAGGAACTGAGCCAGAAGAGCAAACAGACACTCACGCATTGCAGATTTCAGAGAGTATATTTACTGGTACTGGTGGAAACATTGGTGCTTGTGGGTGTCACACTGCTAACCCCAGATTTTAACACTTATAGAAAGTATCTTCTAATGAGGCAGACGGCTTTCCGCTTTGAATATGGTAAAGTACCGGTAATGGCCCAATCTTTTCAAACTTGCTTTTTCTTGTGCATTTTGAATGGAAAAGCGCATTTCAAATGTATAACCTAGCCTAACTGATGTGGCACGTGTGTTTCTATGCTAGAGTATTAACTCAATAAGGCAAAGAGAAATATTTAGACTGATCATTTATTGGGGATTTTGACAAGATGATAGCTACCTTGCTTTTTCATTACAGCACAGTAAGTGATATAATGTGTAAATGCTTACTTGAACGATCAAAGCAGTTCATGTGCTGAAAGTGATAAACTGATAAATTTGGAACTGAGTTGTACATGCCTCAATTGTTCCTGTTAAGAATGTGGTTCTGCTAATAGTTTTTCGTTCCAAAGTAAGCACTTAGTTTTTACACTTCTTATTTCTCTTTCCATAAAGGATGAGCTATGGGAGGCTTTGGTTAGAAGCTCGTAACTAGAGGCCAGCCATCAGACGTATTTCCACTCCTTTCAGCACCCGGTTTGCTCATTTGCCCAAGTTAACTGTAGTGCAAATGACTCATGATTAAATTAGCTAAAGCAGCAGTATAGTAATTTAGTGTAGGAAGTGAAACTACTGTATATGCAACATTCACCTTTTTTCAATGCTTCAGATCGATCACTTTCTGGTTTGCTTGACAGAGCGTTGATCAGCTGCAGCTTCTCTCTTAACATGGATACCTGAGAATCCCCATTTTCTATATTCTGTACAATACCAACAGAAATATTTCATGAAAAAACACTGCCAATTTCAGACTAAGTTGTAATAAACTGCAAGATTCCACAGTTCAGAAGTACTTAATCTATAAGCACCATATCACCCATATGTTCTATAGAACCCCTGTGGCCTATTATGGTTGGCCATAGGATTAGATAACATAATCTTAAGAAGCTACAAGACACGTTTTCCATAGACCAATAAGGCCAAAATAAAACAATAATTTCACTTGCCCAGTAACCTGACAAAACAAGAACATATTCAAGAGGACCAGTTTACTATAGCATTTTCTGTACTAGAGAGTACCTTATTTGTGACAAATAAGATACTCTGCACCAACCAACCTCACCCAGCCAGCATTTAAATTGGTTATTTCCTTTTATCAAAAATCTGCATAACCTTGTTTTATCCTTAATAAGTTCTTATTACCTAGGAAGTTCTTAGAGTGTCTCTCTGGTGTGCAATATGTAGTTTGCTTTTAAGAGCAAGCCAGAGAGATCTCCAGCATAAATAGTTTGATACATTGCAGAGAACAGATTTATTATATATTTCTAGAAATTTGAATCTGTACCATTTTGTATATTTCCTTAGTTGGAGTTTGTTATCACACCTTCCAGTCTTTATGGGTAAATTAGGTAAAGCAGGAAAAAACTGTAGTAATATGATATGGCTTGCTTTTAAACACTATTTCTGGTTTCCCTAGAATTACCTCCATGCACTGTACCTTTTCAGTAGTAGTTTCATTCCTTGGTTCATTTTCTACTTTCACCGAGGTAGTTAAGTCACCCACCTGCAAAAAGCAAAACCAAAAGGAAGGCATATGGTTGTGTCTTCTTCTAAAATATAGTTTACCCTTAAGAGATACAAGAGATGAACACCCTAGGACTAGTCAGTGATCACAAAGATAATGTAGCTTTGTGAGTAAGCAGCAAGACCCATTATTTGAACAACTATATTGGAGAGAAAAGTTAATATACAAAGCTCATCAGGATATGCTGAGATCAGTGGGAGCTCAGACAGTCCTAGTCTGCAACTGGCACAACCCAGTGGCTATTTAAGCAAAAAGAGAAAGAAGTACACTGGAGGTTGAAATAGCATATCAATAAGGATGCCACTGTATCAGTAATTACATTTTTAAAGGAAACAATCCACATGACTGTATAATAACTGTACAACAGGAACACACACATAGCAGTGCTGCCAGAAAGGTGGAGTTGGGGATCCAATATGCTGAACAACCAAACTCTAATGAGTTACACATTTTAGTGTCAATGTCCAATACAACCTGGTCAATACAGCTTCTCCTAGCCTTCCTTCTACATTTTCCATCTTAGGTGGCAATTGTATTACACAGTTTTCAGTTCTACATGTGGCCAAGATTTCCAACTTCATTATTTGAGATTTCTAATCCCCTAAAAACATTAAGATATACATTCAACTATTACACTTGCTCTAGATGTTTGCCATTTCACCATAGTACTTCCACTACAGTGTTTACATTTTTTTAAAGGAATAGAATCACAGAAAAATATTGTTTTGTCTAGTGCCCAGCCAAGTTGCCATTCTGACAGCCAGTTCCACCAGCTCCTTTTCTTTTCATCCCAATATATCCCAAAATCTTGCAGAACATGGAAAGAGAAATGTTTTCAGTAAGAAAACATGAAGAAGGCATGTAGAATCTGGCTTCATCAACATTTTTCTAGGTGCAGAGTCTCAATGCATAGTCAGATGAGAGCAACTACACAAAATGCTGCAACAAACATTAACTGATTGTGGTAGGAGCTTACTTGCAATGCAAGCACTACTACTGCATCCATACAATCTTGCAATCCAAGTCCAATACAATGCATGTCGACTCAGAAACAACTCCCTCTGACATAAATGGGGCTTACTTCCCAAGAAGTGTGTAGGACTGCAGTTTTAACTTTGTAATAAAACTGAAGCATAGTTCTCATAGACATTAAGAGTACAGTGGTACCTCTGGTTACAAACTCAATTTGTTCCGGAGGTCCATTCTTAACCTGGGGTACAACTTTAGCTAATGGGGCCCCCCGCTGCCACTGCCGCAACGTGATTTCTGTTCTCTTCCTGAAGTAAAGTTCTTAACCCGAGGTACTACTTCCGGGTTAGCAGAGTCTGTAACCCAAAGTGTTTGTAACCCGAGGTACCACTGTATAGCGGACTTTACTGTTCAAATTGTCAGTCATCAAAAGCTGTACAAGCAAATTCAAGGTGACCAAGATCCACAGTAACACAGAAAGCATCACTGAAGATCCAACTGACAGCTCATATTGTTGCAGAAATTCATTAATTCAGTGCAAAGCTTGTGATAGAAGGAATCCAGATAACTAGAGAATGGCCTCTTTCACTATAGTTAGCATTTATAACTCCACACACCAAGCATAAATTGAAATTTCTTTTTGGAAAGTGTGGCTTTCCCAGTATCAGTTCAACCACTATGCAGCACAACTAATCCATATAGCATACAGCAAACATAACTGCTTTGCAAAAATTCGTTTTTGAAACACCCACAATAGCTGGGCACTTACTATGCCAAGGGTCAGGTTTTCTCTTTTTTCCAGTTTATTCACTGTCATATGATTTTCTAATGAAGCAACTCTCCAACTTAGATTGCCAACTGTGGAGTCCATATTGAAAAGTTTTAAATCATTCTGTTTCTGGTACAACATTAGGGTAGAGTTTACCTCTTCTATAGAGGTATGCAGGTACTGGTTATCCTGTTCAATACAGAAACAATGTTATTATTCTATTATAGAAACAGCAATAATTAAGAGTGAGTAGTTTATACTTATGCAATTGTTGTCATTCGTCTGCAGCTTTACTATGCTGGCTTAGGTAAAGGTAAAGGGACCCCTGACCATTAGGTCCAGTCATGGCCGACTCTGGGGTTGCAGCGCTCATCTCACGTTACTGGCCGAGGGAGCCGGCATACAGCTTCCGGGACATGTGGCCAACATGACTAAGCCGCTTCTGGCAAACCAGAGCAGTGCACGGAAACACCATTTACCTTCCCGCTGGAGCGGTACCTATTTATCTACTTGCACTTTGACGTGCTTTCGAACTGCTAGGTGGGCAGGAACTGGGACTGAGCAACGGGAGCTCACACCGTCGCAGGAATTCAAACCGCCGACCTTCTGATCAGCAAGCCCTAGGCTCTGTGGTTTAACCCACAGCACCACCCAGGTACCTTACACATGCTAGCTTACTCATAAGTAAATCCCTAAATTCAGCAAAGCATATTCCCAAGTGTTATTGGATTGCAGCTCAAATAGGGTTTAGAGCCGCTTGACAAATCCTTAAATGAAGGTCTGTCAGTTCTTTGAAAGTTGAAAGCTGGGTTTCAGCAACTACCCTCTGAAAACAGGTGTGCTAAATCACACAGGCCTTATGTTCAGTTCTTTTATTGCGAGCTCCCTTCAAAGAGTACAAAGCCCAACAGATCAAACAAAATAAGTTGCCAACATGTTGTTTTAATACCAATCTGTTATTTACTATATTTAATGGATACCCTGGTAAGAATCTTTAGAAGAGTGGAACATTTATTTTATAATACATACACTATGCCAGTGTTTTGCAAGGCAGTTTTACAAGTTGGCATAGCAATTTACTACTCACAAATTAAGTACTTACCTAGGGCAAATGACTAACCACAAAGCTATTTCAAAATCTGCCATGTTGTTGGCTGTTTTAACATTCATGATTTATTTCAAAGAAATTGTATGTTTTTCCTTTTTAACAAGCAAAGAAAGACATATTGCTCAATTTCCAGAATTCACAGCTGGACAATAAATTAATTAAAATGAATTAAATTGCCTCAAAATAGTGTGTGAGCAAGCTTCTTAGTTCTCCAGAACTCCACATTGTGCTGGATATTATGCAATACAAGGGACTGAGGGAAGAGACTATCACAACCTAAAATTAATATCCAGCTTCCTATTATGAAGACTGTCATAGTCTCTTTTATTTCTGCTCTCTGCCAAGCAAACCGTATTTCACTAATTGTTAGAGACAGACCCGAGCGAAAGATTCCTGCATTGCAGGGGGTGGACTAAATCAGTGGTGGCCAAACTTGGCCCTCCAGCTGTTTTGGGACTACAATTCCCATCATCCCTGACTACTGGTCCTGTTAGCTAGGGGTGATGGGAGCTGTAATCCCCAAACAGCTGGAGGGCCACGTTTGGCCATCATTGGACTAGATGATCCTTGTAGTTCCTTCCAACTCAATAATTCTATGAAGTCCTATTCAGTGCAGATCCTCTGAAATTAATGACCACAACACCAATTTCAATGAGTCTACTCCGAGTATAACTAATCTTAAATATCAACCCATGTTTCCTAAAAATATAGGCTGACTGTTTCTTCTTTGTCCCAGAATCCTAGTTTAAAATAGTTTTACAAAAATCCTGAAACACTGATTTGCAAAGCATCTAAAGCAGCAAACAAGCTGTACCTGTTTACAAATGTCTGTCAAATTCTTCTCACTTATTTGGGGGGTTGGAAAGGAGGGAAATGAAGGCAGCTGCTTTCCTCTAACATCTTCTGCAAGTTCACTCTAATAAAAGTAGTAAAAATGAATTTTTCAAACCAGTTATTTAAACTTTGAACATGGGAACCAAGCTTTCACAAACACAAAACTAGGAAGACAGAGGGTAGCAGAATGTGATATACACAAATATATTGGTGCTTCATGTAAATGTATTCAAAATAAATAAACAAGTGCAATGATACGAGAATTGTATGGATGGAAAGCAGTTAGGAAACATGGGAGATATGTGATGCTGCCTCAACATGCAATTACTCAAAAGGTTCTTGTTATAATGAAAGCCCTTCCTTGCTTTAAGAAATAGTACAAGCAGCATATGAAGAGGGTGGATTAGGAAAGTCCATTGAGGCTAGACACCCAATCCCCTATTAATTGGGCATTAATCATTAACTTATTTACATCATCGAAGATGACCAATATTTACAAATTTTATAGTATCTAGGAATCTGAAATACTTAAGCTTCCCACCCCTGTTAAAACTTTCACATGGAGTTCTGCAACAATAAACTGGAGAATACTGATTTTCATCAAAAACATTGACTGCCTTTAAAAAGACATTTTTACCATCAAATGATATAGCCAAAATGCAGTTAATATGGGAATTATCACAGAATGAACTACTATCATATTAATACAAGTCCTTACCATCTCATTTTGGAGTGTCTCTATAGTTTTCTTATGTTCTTCAATTGCTGCCTGCATACTCTCAACATCATGATGAACACTAGTTACAGTGCTACCTATAGTAGCAACACTCTAAAAAAAACAAAAAAACACCCAATCATAATCTTGTCGTATCAGTGGTATATTAAAAAGTGTGAGACTCAAATGTATTAATTCCAGAAGAGTAGCTAATAAATAATAACCACCACACTTCACATAAGATCCCAGGGCAGGTTACATTTAGAAACTTGTAATATAATACAACAACACAAACATGCAAACCCAACCCAAAATACCAAGCAATACAATACAAATAACCCATATAACCTTACAAACCACCACATGGGAGAGTCGTACTGAACAAACTGCGCACATCCTGACATTATGCAATGTGACCCAGCGCAGCATTATCATTTCCCACCTACATACTTCCTACAAGTGATTAACACCATTGTACAATGATAGCAGTGGTTCAAAAAACTCTGATTCAAAATACTTCTGCAGCTAGCGGAATTTGATAAACACAATATACTTGTAGTAGTACATACTTTCTGAAGCTCTTCTACTGTGACAGGAAGATTAATCAAATCAGAAGCAGATTTAATGTTCACTTTGAGGTGATTTACAGCTGACATCAACAAGGAAATCTAAAACCAAAGGAAGATGTTATTTCATTCTCTCTCAGAGAAGATGTTACAGATAAATCATTTAAACATAAATGGCACGGCACCTAATATTGGGAAGCCTCTCGAGTCTGTACTACATACAGCTACCACAACCATGGTAACACTTTGCTCAGAATCTACTGATGAATTCATCTTCAGTCAGTATCAGTCTACTGATTAAGCAGGTTGCTAGCTCCTTGCTAACTTCTTTTTTATATAAAAACATTAAGCACCACTAACTCTTCTATCATAAGAGAAGTGGGGTACAAGGAAACATTTTCCAACTACTGAAATACACTAAACAGGCAAAAATTCAAAAAGCACACATTTCCTTCCCAGCTTTTAGAGTCATTGAACATTCTTTTAAAAATTAAGAACAATCCAGTTGTGCAGAGACTTTCTATGTTTATTCCTTCCATGAGAACGCTTCTCAGTTTCCTTTTGAATATGATTTGTTGAAACAAGCTAGTTTCATAACCAATAATTTGCAGTTGCCTTGTTTCAAGCAAGCAACAAAGATTAACAAGTCAAGTTCAAATGAAGTGGAAGTAAAATTTCTTATTTCCTTTTAGCAGCAGCACAAAAGAAAGAGGGAGAGGGCAGCATGTTTTTTTACTGTCACAATAAACCATGGTTTTTGGCATTGTCAGAACTCAAGCTAAGACAATGGCCACAACTGCACATAAGACTTAAAACTGTATTTAGAAAGCCATACTGTGCACAAGCCACATGCTGGAGCATGCAGCTTACGCCCTGCTGCTTTGCACGAGCTCATGAATAAACCACAAAGTCAATAGCTCTGAGTGACATCTGAACATGAAACAGTGTTTTCTTCTGATAACAAATGACCACTTTAGCCAGTCCTAAATCATAGTTTGTTGGTGGCTTATTTACTATGGTTTGTCAGGGTGAAAGCAAACCATGGCCCCAACTTCGGTAATTCTGGCAACCTACCTATATTATGGCTTGTTTACCTGCTTGCACAAAGGAGAAGTGAAGCGGGAGCCCTTGGGTTGCATGAACCAGCACACAACTAATGTACTGTGTGGCTTACGGAACCATACTTTATGGCTTAGCATTATGTACTATCACAGCCAGTAAAAAGAATGGATTAATAAATTTTACCAATTTAAAAAATGTCAACATACACATTGACCCATAATGTTGGTCTTAATTAACAATAACAACAATAATAGCAAATGGCTCAACTAAGATGTTATAAGACATATTTTAAATGGCTTAGATTATAACTTTACTTGAATGGTCACTTACTTTACCTGTTTGCTTATTTCAGTGATGTTTACCCATATTTTGCTTAATCCCGTATCTCCATTCTCAATCTTTTCCAGTTCCTTTTGTTTATTAAGCAGATCTTCAGTCAATCTAGGAATTTCTTGGAATGAGGTTTTTTGATTAGACTCCACTAAAACACAAAGTCAGAAGCAATAGTTATCAACACTAAGATCTGAGAACACAAGCAGAAATTCTTTAACAGGTATGCCTTCATTGCTTTGTAATTTGGGACTGAATTTTAAACATACTATGTAAAATCTACATTGATTTTAGCCAAGCTTCCACACTGTGCATTTAGGAACTAAAAGTAAGCTAAACAAAGTTGTAGATTAACAGACATATGTGAAAGACATCATAAAATGTATTGCAGGAGCCAACTTCCTGTAATCTGTGTCTGCTCTTGAGAGAGAGAAGTTGAATTAAATAGGCAGCTTATTCTTGTCATAGAAATGAGATATATACACTAATGACTAAATAACCATTGGGATTATTCTGATAAATAGACGATACGATGCTAAGCTTAATATTAATAATCTTCATTGAATTCCATTTTTGGTCAGTCATTGTTATGTCCTTACGACTTCCGCTGCGCCAAATGCTTCAGCAATATAACAAGAAAAAAGCAATACCCAAGCTACTTGTACATTTGTTTATTATTAATTGCATTTATACTCCACCTTTTCTCTAAGAAGCTCAAGGTGGCATATATAGTCCCTCCCCAATTTTTATCTTCACAACAACCCTGTGAAGATTATGCTGAGAGACTGTGACTGGCCCAAGATCACCCAGTGAGCTTCACGGCCAAGCAGAGATTCAAACTCTTAACTCCCAGGTTCTACTCCAACACACTAACCACTAAACCATACTGGCTGTTGGAAGAGCATGACGCTGAATTTCACCCACTAAGTATAACGGGACTCCCACTACCACTGTATTAAGTGTATATACAATAATATAACCTCTTTCCTTCAAGTTTCAAATATGCTTCTGAGCATGTTCTCCTTAGTAATTTTCTTTCATAACAGAGTTATGCTATTAAACTTAACAGTCTTTTAATATCTAGAAACATTGTTTTATTTAAGAATATTTTTATTATATTTTTTCATAAATATGTGTACTATCAGTGTTTCATTAAAAAAACCAAAGCAGCTTACAACTGACAAAATGTAAAATCACAAACTACCAGTTGTCACATTTACTCTTTTTCTTAATTGCCTGCATAAGCCTAGTGACATAAAAAAGTGTTCAGCAAAAGCTGAAAGTCTAAAGCAGATGTCTGCTGAATCTCAACCAGAACAACATTTTGCAGGACTGGGCCAATGATGCTGAAAGCTTGGTTTCCTGGCTACATAATTTGAACCTCAATGACTCAAAGGATAACCAGCAATGCTCCTACAGATCTTATCACTGACTGATAAGGGTTCAGGCAGTCATTAAAGTACCCTTGGACTTAAGTTGTCCAGAGCTTTATAGATTAATACAACAACCTTAGATCAATGGACCTTGGACCTACCTTGGTAAAATGAAATAAAATTGAAGAGAAGAAGAAGAAGAGTTTGGATTTGATATCCCGCTTTATCACTACCCGAAGGAGTCTCAAAGCGGCTCACATTCTCCTTTCCCTTCCTCCCCCACAACAAACACTCTGTGAGGTGAGTGGGGCTGAGAGACTTCAGAGAAGTGTGACTAGCCCAAGGTCACCCAGCAGCTGCATGTGGAGGAGCGGAGACGCGAACCCGGTTCCCCAGATTACGAGCCTACCGCTCTTAACCACTACACCACACTGAATCTGAATGCCTGTCAAAACTTACAAAATTGGATAGAACTATTTAAAGCTTTTAGAACGAACACCAGAAAGCTCTTTTAAGTACACTGTGTTTTTAATTTTTTTTCTTAGTAGAGAATTCAATTCTTAAAAGAGACAAATACAACTGAGAAATGCAGTAATTGCTCAGCTTATATGAAAAACTGTCATTCAACACAGTGCATTTTCAAGACAGTTCATTAACAGACATAATACCAAGTAACCTATTTGAAGAAGGAATAGCACTTTGAAGATTAAGCTCTAAAGCTGCTGGGTGACCTAAAAGTGTCATAATATAAAACAAGATAGTATTTCACCATTGCTGTTAGTGGTTTTCCTCCTGGAAACACACCAATTAATTGTGAAATCCTCTCCCCTACAGAGTTGGGTCAACAGCAAAAGTGGTTTGTTATATGCCAGTATATAGTCTCACAAATCACCTGGACTATGTATCCAGGTATGTATATAAATTATATCAAAAAGGCAAATTATAGTTGCTGTGATTCATCAATACATGTATTTAGTTACAGGTAGGTATACATGTATGTATACCTTCTAAGATTAACATATCAGAAAAGGAGGATCAGAAGTGTGTTTTGGAGTTGACAGTGAAGAAAAGCTTGGTTACAAATGAATTGGTAGTTTGCTTATATTTCATAGTGTCAACAGCTTTGAAGAAAAGCATTTCCTCCTAGGCAATTCCCTCCACCTCATGACACTAGCCTTCCTTGGAATTTCTATATGACAATTTCTATCTCATACTTTTTGTTAAAATAGCAAGGCATCAAATCAATATGGATCTTTCCTGTTCACAATCACCATCAGATGACACAGAGATGTGAACTTGTCTACCCACTGCCATCCACAAGACAAACAGCTGCAATTTTTTCAGGATACTTTAGCAAACCAGCCTTTCAAAATATTGAGTACTTGAATTTTTTGAACACATTCACAAAGGATCACAGAAATCTAATTGCATGATTTTAAAGCATTAAATAGTTCAAACCAGACATATGCCAATAAATATGGCTTTTGCCTTTTAAAAATACATGTATGACCATGTGTTTTTAATCACCCGTGGTTTATAGAGGATGGTAAAAGATTTGTTATAATACCTAGTAACAGTGTTATAATATTTTGTACACAAATGACCATTTGTCACCATGTTTACTTCATATTAAAACAGACTATAGAGTGTTTTGGCAATTACCAGCTATATAAGACTTTGTTCCATATCCCACAAGTTATTATAAAGAAAGGGAAAACCAAAGATCAATACTTACTGGTTCGAAACCGCTCCTTTAATTCATCCAGGTCTTCCTTGAGAGCAACCTGCATCCATACCAAGCCAACACAAGCTACCACACAAGCAGCCAAAATGACAAAAGCACATAATGGGTAGCAAAGCTTGCAGCATCGCAGGTAGTCACCCCTAAATGAATAAATGAATGGTTCAGCTACATCACAAATATCACACAAAATTGGCACTTACATTCAATATTAATGCAATATATCACTCTCTCACAATTCAATCCAATGCAAAACAGCTAGATAAATTCAAAACTAGTTTATTATTCAAGGGCCTTCATCTAAATCTCTTGACCAGAGGTTGTTGTTAATTCTTGACTGTAGGAATTCCATTATTCAGTATCTAGTAATCCAAGTTCTTGCTGATATTTTATCTTTTTTATACAAATGTTCAAGGAAGAGCACCAGAGGTATAGATCAATCAAGATCAAATGTATTAAAGCATGATTATGAGCACCAGAAGCTATATTTGGGAGATTTAAGCTTAGCAGAACAGTCTCTGGGCTCCTTCAGGAAGAAGCGTGGGATATAAACAAAATGACAATAACCAAGCAAAAAGAATGGCACTAGTATTCCCACCCACACACCTGGGCTTAGTGCAAGAGCAACGAGTTATACCAGAAACACACCCAACTATTCATGTCACAGACAGCTTCCCTCTCAGAACAAAAACTCACTGTTTGTTAACAATCTGCTCCAAATCCTCAGTAGCCTTAACTCACTTTCAACCCCAGCACACCCAAATGTTACCCACCCAGTCACCAACTTTCCAACTCAGATGCAATCATGTCAGCCTTACACTCCCAACGCCCTAACCCCCCTTTCCTCCCAGCACACTCCCGATGGCGCTACAGTCACGTATCAACTGTTCCACATGCACCTCAACCCCCTCCCTTCATCCCTACCCACCCACCCAACCAACCCACTCTGCAGCCCCAAATCCCGTACGGGGAAGCCCCGTGACCAATAATGCATTCTTATCTAAAACTATATTCCACACGTAGATCCTCCTCCTCTCGTCCTGCCTGTCCTGACTCTCCATGGACCGAAGTCCCTCGCCCCCTCCTCCCCAAGCGCAGCCCCTCCCTGCTTCTCTTGCGGGCCTCACTTGGAAAAGCGGGAGCGGGCGCCCGGGAGCCCGAAGCCGTCCCCGAACTCCGGGCCGGAAGAGCTGCTGCTGCTGCTCTCGGCGGATTCGGTGCGGAGGAGCCGGTGGCCCGAGGCGGAGCCTTTCCTCGGGTGTCTCTTCTTGCGCCCGCCGCCGCCGCCGCTCCCGCTTCCCCGGTCCCCGTTCCCGCCGCCCAGTCCGATGAGCGCGTTGAGCTCCTTGCGCTTCTTCATCCTTTTCTGCTGGGCCGGGGCAGGAACCGGGGAAGCCGGGCAGCAGCGCAACCCGGGAGGGGCTCCCAACTCCGGACCACGGCTCGCCAGCTTCAGCGTCTCGGAGGTTTCCCCGACCGCCCTGGAGCAGCCTCAGCGGGGCTGGCGCGGCGCCCTCAGACGCCGGCGGTGCCGTTGCTGCTCTTTCTTATCGGCTGCTCCTCCCGCCACAACCTCCAGACCCATGGCAGCTGAGCGGGCGCAGCTTCCTCCTTGCCCTCAGCGCCTGCCGGCCAATACGAAACGCTGCCATTGGCTGTAAAAGGTTGAGGAAGCTGGCTGGACGGCTTTGCTCTGGCGCCTACTAGCATCGGCCGCTCCTATTGGACAAAAGGGCAACTCCTCTTCGCCTCTCACGCCGTTCTCAATCGTAGATGTATTCGGGGATTCTCATTGGCTAGTGAGCCAGCTAATGCCAGCCCACAGCGAGGACGTACGGAAATGATTAAAGGGCCAGTACTGTATATAGTTTTGGGGTATTAGGTCAGTTTTAAGTAAGTACAGCAGGGGTCAGCAACCTTTTCCAGCCGTGGGCCGGTCCACCGTCCCTCAAACCATGTGGTGGGGAGGACTATATTTTTTTGGGAGGGGGGGGGGGATGAACGAATTCCTATGCCCCACACATAACCCAGAGATGCATTTTAAATAAAAGGACACATTCTACTCATGTAAAAACACGCTGATTCCCTGACCGCCCACGAGCCCAATTGAGAAGGCGATTGGGCCACATCCGACCCACAGGCCTTAGGTTGCCTACCCCTGACATACAGTAATGACTGAAACGTACTGAGCAGCTTCCGGTCGGAAAGTGAGATGGCCATTGACCAAGATGCACTTGGCACTCTGAGTCGGTCTCCTTGAATCTCACTGAAGCAAATTCTTCTCATAGTCTTTGTTCTCATGTTCTGTTCTGTTTATGGTCTAACTTTAAGCAACCATCCGAGGCAGTTGTGAATAAATCTAGGCTAACAATAATAGCCCTGTTGCTGTAATATATATCTATATGAGAATGGTCAGTGTGATGGCAATTTCACTTAGATGATGTAGAAAACATAGTTTGGGAGGGTTAGAAAATAAAAAAGTGGACATTGTGCACAAGTTGGCATAAGTCTGCGGAAACAATTTTCAAAAATCTCCAGCAACACTCTTATGAAGCACAGCACCTACATCCATAAAGGGCATTTCAAATTATAAGTGTTTCAATAATAGCCAGTGTAATATAATATTGTTATAATCATAACTATAATAGCCAAAATATGTAGAAGAGACTATAGAGCTGGGGCTGTGCAGCCCAAAGTAAACTAGGTCACATAAAATATATACCCACATCTCCAGGAGTCTGTCCTCTGCAAGATGGCATTGAACGGAGTCCAATACAGTGGTACCTCTGGTTAAGAACTTAACTCGTTCTGGAGGTCCATTCTTAACCTGGAACCATTCTTAACCTGAGGTACCACTTTAGCTAATGGGTTCTCCCGCTGCCGCCGCCCTGCCACCACATGATTTCTGTTCTCAGCCTGAGGTAAAGTTTTTAACCCGAGGTACTATTTCTGGGTTGGCGCAGTCTGTAACCTGAAGTGTCTGTAACCCGAGGTACCACTGTACTTTGTTGGACACAAGATGCTGCAAATAGTAATCAAAACATATAGTGATTAGACTTCCGGCGAGGATGCCATCGCGGGCGGTCGTGGGTTGCCTCGGCAGCGAGGCGACCCAGGCCGGCCCGGGGGTTGGAGCCCCGCTACCACAAAGCGGGGCTCCGGTGTGGCGCGGGAAGAGCGTCCCGCGCCTCGGGCTCCCCGGCGGGCCCATTAAGGCTCCGAACCCTTCCCTCGTTCCCCCTGTAAAGGGGGAGTGGGGGTGAAGGGACCACGGAGCCGGGCTATAGGGGACATGCCCCAACCGGGTCGGCGAAGCGGCGGCCGCCGCTCGCGGTGAGCGACATCGTTCTACCTGTAAAGGGGGGAAAAAGAGGAAGCTCGGTGCTCGTGAGTACTTGATCGGATTTATCTTGGACTTATTTCTGGCATTTAGAGCTCCGGGAGAGACAACGAAAAGGGAGCCTGTCTTTCCCCTTCGGTGCAAAAGAAAATAACTGCGTTGATAGTAACCGCTGCTACAGCGATGGATACAATGTTTTGATTCTGGATAAGCGAGACGGTTTAGATCCCCTTTAGGGGAACGAGACAGTGACAAATATCTCTTTTTAAAATGGACAGTTTGTAATCTTTTCGCCCGGACTCCAGGGAAAATGGCTGCGGAGGCTGGGAACTGAGTGGAAAAACACTGTGACTAAGATGGGAAATACTGAAATTTGATACCCTATGCCCACTTCTACCATGTTGGGTTTCGTTTTTGAGTTAGTTTTGGACTCTGGATTGACTGATGAGCCAAGGATTATTTTTTTGAGGCTGGAACTGCTCAACCAGAAACTGGTTTTGTTGAATCGGGATATGTCAGAAAAGGTGTATCCCACAGAGGAGACTTTTCAGGACATGGATGCAATGGAAGAGAGCCTTGGCAAAGAGCTGAAGAGGATTATTGAAGAACAGAGTAAAATGGCTTGGCAACTCCGGAAAGAAGAAAAGTCCTACGGGGGTGGCAGACCCAGGACGAGGAAGTTTTTTATATCCAACTTCTGGGGTGAGAGCTCGGGAGTGATGGGGAAAAAATTATTAAGTCTACAAATAAAAGAAGAATGGAATATCGAACCGGAGAAGCTGGAAGGTGAAGAACTGTGTACTCTGATGCTCTGTGCAAGGATTGTTGTGAACTTTGGCTGGATCTGTGAACTTATAAGAAATGAGGACAATCTGAGGAGTGGCTCCGGCGTAAGACGAAGAAGGAAAATGGTTAGAAGGGGGATAGGATGAATTGTATTAAGGGTAAAGATAAGATGGTATATTATGGTATCCTGAAGCCGGTGTGTCAAGATTTTAAGTTTTTGAACTAGAGAAGGGATATTTAAATTTTTCTTTATTAGCAGCAGTTTAAGGGAAAGAAGATGTCTGTTATGATTTGATTTAAGAAATAATATGTTAAGATATGAAGCTTGTTATTAATTACTATGAAGTTATAAGAAGACTAGATTTTATATAAGTTAAGAAGTGATATATTATCATGAACCAAAAAATAAGATTTTAAGAAGAAATATTTAGTTTTGAATTTTTAAATGAATTTAATTTTAGAGATGTGAAGTTATTAAAGTAAAATTTGGAATTGAAACCGAAGGAGAGAAAGCAGGGGAAGTCAACAGTAATGATTCAACCAAGGAATTTTTTTTTTTGTATGTAAATAAGAAGAAGAATCGTTGGTGTGTCTGTATTTGTTTAGTTATAGTTGTGGTGGGAGGTGTTGGGTTAGTGTTGGTGAAGATGTTGGATGGTTCTTTGTTATGAAAAACCAATAAATTCTTTATAAAAAAAACAAAACAAAACAAAACAAAACATATAGTGATTAAGCAGCCAGGGGTGTGCACCCTAAAATAATATTTGGGCTACTACAAATCTTTGGTCCACACCTCCATTAGAGAATCCCCTGCAATACAGTATTGAATTGCATCTGGCCCAATGCTTTGTTTGAAGGTAGAACATTATCAAGCATGATGCCCTTTTGCCAATAACCAGAATATGCAGACTAGAATAAGAAACTGCTGGTGAACAACCAAAAATAATTTTTGGGCTATCACAAATTATATACCCACACATCAGTGTGGGTGGGGTGGCATTACTCATCTGATCTCCTGGCTGTTGAGTCACTGCTGCTTATCTGAGGAGGAGAGGATGAAGCAGCAGCAGGGAGGTCAATGCAATGCAAAGACCACCAGATTCCCAGCCACCTCTCCTGCCTGGGAAACAGTGGCAACTCGGCAGTCAGACATTTAGGTGAGTGCCACCACCTCATCATGCTGTCAGCTGCTACCATACATTGAGAAGAGTGTCTTCTGCAAGTTGGCAGTAAACTGCTGGGTCCAGCATTTTGTTTGGGAATTTATGCCAGTAATAGCCAAAATATGTAAGAAGAAGAAAGAAAACTAAATCAGTACCTTTTTTTGTGTTTCCCTCTTTGGCTGTCATTGGCCAAGCATTGACCATGATGCAACTCAATGCCATCTCGTTGATGATTCTATCCTGGAGGTGCAGATGTATCACTGGGATATCATTTGCATCTACACCACCTGTTCATCATTCTTCTCCCATATTTTGGCTATTGTATCATCATCATCATTATATTATTACTGTATACTTTATTGGCTATTAATGCAACATCTGAAAGCTTTGTATGACATACACTTTCTGGATGTAGGTTCCATTCCTTTGTCTCCGGCAGCAAAATTGGAACAGCCCTGACCATTCTTCCTGAATAGGCTCACTTTCCTAATGTAAATAAAGTTTATATGAGAAATGTAACAAAACAGACATGGTGTGCACAATGTGGAATCCTCCAACCACGCAGATTGGCAAGAAATTCAAGGCAGACCACAAAAAGTACTTATGGAACTTGCTGCCACTCGATGTGGTGTCGATGACAGTTTTAAATGGGGATTTGGCAAATTCATGGATATAAAGTCTATCCCGGGCTGCTCACTACCTCCAGGATCATATGAAGCATGTATCTAAATCCCAGTCGCTGGGCGGGAAACAGCGGGATGCTAAACCGTGCTCATGGGCTGCCTAGGCTAGAGGGATCTAGTTGCCCGTTTTTGCGAAACATGATGCTGGAATGGGCGGACCTTTGGATCATCTTATATTTAATTCTGGGTGGATACTTTCATGACCAAGGACAGCGGCAACAATATAAGTGACGTAGGTTTTTGGGGTTGGTTTTAATGCAACCACGGAGGCTGCAATCTGACTGAGAAGCTCTACGCGTGGCAGCGGCAACAGCAGTTGCAACGCCTTTTAACCCCTTCCCCGCAGACACAGCCCCGCGCCCCCGCCGCAGAAAGCTGCTCCTATCTCTCCTTTCCAGGACCCAGAGGCCTCGGTTGCTTCTTCCTTTCTGACGGCAATCCGGTACGTTGGGCAACTGCGCGATTGCATGCACTTTGCCCCGAGGAGTTGACCATCCATAATATGAAGGAAGCGCCGCCTTCGTCTTTCGTGGGAGGCATACGCGATCGAGGCCGCTTCCTGCTCTGAAGCCCACTTGCTCCACGCCTTCCTGCTGCTGCAATGGATCTGTCGCGGATTTGGCACCTGGCGCTTGTTTTTTGCCTGACGTGCGTTCTGGTCAAAGTCATCCAGTTGCATCGCCGGAGGCAGGAGCTACTGAAGGTTCTGAGCTGTTTCCCGGGGCCCCCCACCCACTGGCTGTATGGGAACATCTCTGAGGTAGGCGAAAAGAGAGGAGACTTATTGTGCGAGGGAGAAAAGCAGCTTCAAATCCGGACGCCGCCACAGCGCACAAAGCATCGCGAGGTGGGGTGGGGGGTGAGGGATGGGTCCACCATCATCCGGAGGGCCTGACACACCCGTCTGAATCTTCCACCCAGGGCCACCCGTTCTAGGGGCGTGTGAGTGCATGTAAAAACTAGCCTACTGCGGTGCAAAGGTGACATTTACACTTGTTGTTGTTGTTGTTGTTGTTGAGTCGTTCAGTCGTGTCCGACTCTTCGGGACCCCATGGACCAGAGCACGCCAGGCACTCCTGTCTTCTACTGCCTCTCGCAGTTTGGTCAAACTCATGTTAGTAGCTTCGAGAACACTGTCCAACCATCTCGTCCTCTGTCGTCCCCTTTTCCTTGTTGTGCCCTCCAGCTTTCCCAACACCAGGGTCTTTTCCAGGGAGTCTTCTCTTCTCATGAGGTGGCCAAAGTATTGGAGTCTCAGCTTCAGGATCTGTCCTTCCAGTGAGCACTCAGGCCTGATTTCCTTAAGAATGGATAGGTTTGATCTTCTTGCAGTCTATGGGACTCTCAAGAGTCTCCTCCAGCACCATAATTCAAAAGCATCAATTCTTCAGCCATCAGCCTTCTTTATGGTCCAGCTCTCACTTCCATACATCACTATTGGGAAAACCATTGCTTTTCTCCCAAGAAGCAGGCATCTTTTAATTTCGTGACTGCTGTCACCATCTGCAGTGATCATTACTGTGCCCATTTGCCCTTCCTGGTGGAAGCTTTGCCCACAAGGAAATGTGGCTGGAAAAGGGCTGGAAAAGTTTCCCCACCCCCCACCCCCGATCCAAAGAGGTGTTGCTTGTAGTTGAGTAAAATTCACAACTATTAAGAGACATTATTATTAATGGATTGTATTACTTATTAATAAATAAAAACACACATTACGTATGTGCTTTGATTAAACAACTATCTGACTTTTAGAAGACATCTGAATGCAGCCCTGTTTAGGGAAGTTTTTAATTTTTGATGTTTTATTGCCTTTTATTTTTATTTTTATTAATATTCTGTTGGGAGCCACCCAGATGGGCGGGGTATAAATAAAAAATTATTATTGTTATTGTTATTAAGTTAACAGAAGCAATTAGAACAAGGAAGGTGCCTTTATATGGAGTCAGACCATTGGTCCATAGAGTTCGGATTGGTAGCAACTCAGCCAGGAGAGGTTATGTAACAGTAGGAAAGGTTAGGTACATTGTAAATTTCTGAAGTATGAGGCCAAACCTGAACCAGTAAGGCAGCAAACCTGACAACACAATGACTTGTTTATCTAGATTGACCAATGTCACCTTGCATGTTTATGAACCTTAGGTGGCATTCAACTGAGTTCTACTGAGACTAGACCCATTGAAATTAATGTTGATGATTAAGTTAGTTCAATAAAGTTCAGTGAATCTACTCTGAGCAAGGCTTAGTTTAATACCACCCATTGAGCCATTTACATTAACAGCCACAGCCACATTTTGCGGCATGGAGTTTGTCTTCCCACACTTCTCTGATCAGAGATTGGGATAAAGTTCTGCTCAGATGAAGCAGACCAGAGACAATATATTGTTAAGGTTTGTGGTGTGCCAGGGCTCCACTTCAAATTCCTGGACCCCCTTCCCATTTCTGGGTGCCAGATGCCGAATGTAGCAATGTAAAAATATAGGCCAAAGCAGTTTTTCTGTGTTCAGGAAATAGCCTGGAGAATTAAGTCTTGCTGTGTTTTATATCTTTTCTGTTCTGTTCTGTTCTGTTCTGTTCTGTTTATTGTTCCAGGCATTTCATGTTCCCCTTGTGCAGTTACACAATCTGCAGCTTACCTTTACACAACTCTGTTGCTTTGTTGACAGTTCTGGTGTGGTGCCAAGGAGACCTGGGTTCAAAACTCTTTGTGCTGACTAGATGACATTGGATCAGTCATCATCAGACTAACCTCTGTCATTAAATTATTGTGTGAAGTGCGGACAAAACAGTCACGGGAGGGGGAAGACTTAATTGGAGCTCTTTGGAGGGAAATAAAGGTAAAGGTAAAGGGACCCCTGACCATTAGGTCCAGTCGTGTCCGACTCTGGGCTTGCAGCGCTCATCTCACTTTACTGGCTGAGGGAGCCGGCGTACAGCTTTCGGGTCATGTGGCCAGCATGACTAAGCTGCTTCTGGCAAACCAGAGCAGCACACAGAAACACCGTTCACCTTTCCGCCGGAGTGGTACCTATTTATCTACTTGCACTTTGACATGCTTTCGAACTGCTAGGTGGGCAGGAGCTGGGACTGAGCAACTTGAGCTCACCCTGTCGCAGGGATTTGAACTGCCGACCTTCTGATCGGCAAGCCCTAGGCTCAGTGGTTTAACCCACAGCACCACCCACGTCATCGATATATATTTAAAAACGTGCAAATACAGTTTGGTGTGGTAAGGGGAAATTGGTATAGAAAAAATTAGAAATCCAGTTTTGTATGGAAAATAAAAAAATGATTAAAAATAATATAGAAATAAATAAATAAAACATGCACATAAGCCTGGGATTTAAATGGTGGCATATAAAGAAGGCTGATCGCCGAAGAATGGATGCTTTTGAATTATGGTGCTGGAGGAGACTCTTGAGAGCCCCATGGACTGCAAGAAGATCAAACCTATCCATTCTCAAAGAAATCAGCCCTGAGTGCTCACTAGAAGGACAGATCCTGAAGTTGAGGCTCCAGTACTTTGGCCACCTCATGAGAAGAGAAGACTCCCTGGAAAAGACCCTGATGTTGGGAAAGATGGAGGGCACAAGGAGAAGGGGACGACAGAGGATGAGATGGTTGGACAGTGTTCTCGAAGTGACTGGCATGAGTTTGGCCAAACTGCGAGAGGCAGTGAAGGATAGGCGTGCCTGGCGTGCTCTGGTGCATGGGGTCACGAAGAGTCGGACACGACTGAACGACTGAACAACAACAACAACAACATATGCCAGCAAAACATGATTCTTAATGATGGGGGGGGGGGAGAGAAAAACCTGCAAATCTCAATTTTATTTATTTTATCTGAAGGTTGAAGATACCTGTTGTAGCAGATAGCCATCCAAACCATGAAATCTCTGCTTAACCACACATGTCCTAATTGATATAAAATATATATAACCCAATTATGTACAATTCCCTTCTGAACTTCTGACACCAGGCTAGATCTAGACACATCCAATAGGCATTTCAGAAAAATGCATTGTATGGGTTTTTTTTTTGGGGGGGGGCAAAGTTGTTGAGCTTGGATTTGGAAAATCAGCATAAATGGCACTGAAAATCAGCATATATGGGCTGCCACTTGGCAAAAAATTAGACACATTTAGTCACAATCTGACCTAAGGTTCTTGATTGGGAAACCTTTAACCGATTTGTGCCTGGACACTGCTGGCAACTGTAGTATTCCAGATATGTCTGGAAAATCCTGTATTTATGATAACCCTATGTTGCAACCTTTATAATGAGAAATCACGTTGGCAAAAAACAGAACTCCAAAGTGCCATCTGGTGTCACAGTGTTATATTGCATGTAAAACATATAAAACGCTTTTTCTTTACCAATATGGTGAAGACATGTTTTTCTTTCTTTCAGCAGGCATTTAAATTGAAATTTAATTTTATAGTTTTGTTTTATAGTTAAACATTCCAGGTTTATTCCTGCTCCTGTATTGTGATGGATCCTAGTTCTATCACTCTCAAGCATAATTTAGATTGAATGTTTGTTCTGATCCCCTCAGGAAAATATTCCACCTTCACCTCCTTCTTTGCTCTCTTAATTTGTTGCAGCTCTTACCTGTTTCCAAGGTTTTCCGGAATGTAGAAGGCTGGAGCCTTCTGTATCCATTTGCCTTTCCTTTGTGGTTTGGGAGCTTCTCTGCCTGTGTAAATATCACACACCCTGATTATGCAAAACCATTACTTGCAAGAGCAGGTAAAAAAAATGGCATTGATATCTGGTTGATTGGGGTACATGTGCATTGTTGACATCCTAGTGATTCTGATACAACAAGCTGCAGATGCCAATGTTAAGTTCCAGTTATCAACAGTGGGAAAAAGGGAAGTCACAGATGCCAGATTATCCACCAGATCTGCATGGTGTCCCGTGTTGCCCTAAGTAAATCTGACCTATGCAGCAGAAAAACCAGGTGTAAAGTTTTCCCAAAGGAGTGGAATGGAACATCAGGAGTTGGGGAGCTGATTGTTGCTTCATCTGGCTTTTGGTAAGCCACACACACATAGCAGGAGACCCTTGTAGGACCTCTCAAGGAATGGGGCATGGTCATAGCCAGGATTTATTTTTTTGGGGGGGGGCAGCCTTGGGGGTGGCAGAACAAAGTTATCTGTGATACAATTGGTCAGTTATTTTTTCTTATTTTACTTATTTATCCCCCCCCCCCCAGGATAAAGATAGGCTAGGAGGATTGGCTGTTTCCAGCAGGCATTTAAATCACCGCAATAATGCACAACTGCATTTAGTTGCTAGCTTATTCAATTAGAATGGCAAAAGATCTGCCTGTGTTCCTATCTAGATGGACATGCAATATCCTGTGTGATTCTTTCACATGTACCATTATCCTGAATCATGTGGGAACTGGTTCGCTACATTAGTAAATGCATCACTCACAGCTTTATGGTCTCTTCTCTAAATACAGGTGAGTGCTATGAGTTAGCACTGAGTTTTGTCTTCTTTGCTCTTCTTGACTTTATTTTTTGCCCTTTACAGAACCAAAGGACAGCTTGGCCTATCGGAACATAACTCCATGGATAGGTATGTATATTTGAGGCCTTTATTATGAATAAGAATTAATGGCAGTTCACAACGGGCTGTAAATAAATAGCGTGGGTTTTCTAGGAATTAAAAAGGTGTACATTCTGGGACTGTCAGCGTGGGGGGTCCATATCTAGATTTTAAGTGTTTTGTGTTTTGTTTTGTTTTTTAATTTTCCTCTTAAGTATACTGCCCATGACATTTATTTTGGAAGATATTTAAATAAATAAATAAATAAAATCAATTATGATAGTGAATTGGATCCAGATACTAGAAGTAAAATCTACTAAGTGTTATAGAATAATAAAATTGCAGACAGGGGGAAATACACTGTTTTGTGAGCAAATTTCTCCCTATGCAGTGGGACTTCACCACCCTCTCCTCCTCCCTGCAGCCCTCATGTGCCCTCAAAATCTTTCCTAGGGGTCCCCAACCACCAGACCTGGTTTTGAGAGTGTGTGGGGTGCTGCAGAAGAGAGGAGGGGAAAGTTCTGTCGCACAAGCAGAAGCCTCTTGCACTAGCAGAATTGGAATGTGAGATACCACCCTGTTTGTTTGCAATACTTTAGCTACGTTTAGCTTTAGATATTGGAAGGAATTTTTTCATACACGGCCACAGCACAATTCTACGTTTCAAGTTTGAATTCCACACCAATCCCCATACTTATTTTCAAGAAGGGGGGGGGAGTACACTACTGTGTAATGCAGTGTCACCTTTGAGCACTGAGGCATCAGAACGACAGGTGGTATGCAGCTCAGTGAACCTCCACCTATATTTTTATAGAGCTGCTACAGGCAGAAAAAGGATAAGAGAGAGAAAAGAAAGAAAGAAAGAGGGGGGGGAGAAACCTGTAGAGCAAGGAGTAAGTATGGAAAATTCACAATAAGTTCACTCAAACCAGACCGACAGCAAGGAAGCCATAGGTGCAAACATGAAATTGAAAAGGCCTGATTGATACTACCAAATTAAGAACCCTAGGGCAGATTGTGACAAAATGTGTCTAATTTTTTGCCAAGTGGCAGCCCATATCAGCAGTGCCATTTATGCTGATAGAAAGGTAAAAAAAAGGTAAAGGACCCCTGGACAGTTAAGTCCAGTCAAATTCAACTATGGGGTGTGGCGCTCATCTCGCTTTCAGACCAAAGAAGCTGGCGCTTGCCCGCATACAGCTTTCTGGGTCATGTGGCCAGCACGACTAAACTGCTTCTGGTGCAACGGAACACCGTGATGGAAGCCAGAACACACGGAAACGCTGTTTGCCTTCCTGCCACAGCGGTAGCTATTTATCTACTTGTGCTGGTATGCTTTTGAACTGCTAGGTTGGCAGGAGCTGGGAAAGAGCAATGGGAGCTCACCTCATTGCACAGATTCAAACTGGCGACCTTATGATTGGCAAGCCCAAGATACTCAGTGGTTTAGACACACAGTGCCACCTGCGTCCTCCCCACCCCCCTGGCTGCAATAGAACTGCCACCTAGATCTTCAATCCAAGCAATCTGTGGTTCTGATTGACATCTCAAAAGCTCCCATCTTTTTCTCTACTTATATCAGGTACTTGTTTCTCCACTGACTGGAGGAAATAAACAGAGAGAAAAAGAAAACAATCGCAGCTGAATTCTGATGACTAGAGAAGATTGTTCTGTTTGATATACCAAGACTCTTATGTTTGTAGATGCTCAATTGAAAGAAAATGTATGTGTTCCTCCAGGGAAAGGCTTGCTCGTCCTGCATGGGCCAAAGTGGGCACAGCATCGAAAGCTTCTTACTCCAGGTTTCCATTATTCCATTTTGAAACCTTACGTGGCGCTGATAGCAGAGTCTACAAAAACAATGCTGGTAAGTCCTGTTGCGGGAATTGACCTAACTACTTGGCTTTGTTGGAGCATGTTGTTGTTGCTGATGCTGCTTTGTTAAAATCATTTCAATTAATATTTAACCAAAAGTTGCAATATAAAAATGAGATAGTACTATATGGTGGAGTGAAGCAACAACGCATATTTAGATCCGTGTATTGGTTACTGAAGGAGTTATTAGTCTGCTCCAACAGTAGGTGGAGCGGTACGCTATCTTAGTGTGTTAAAGCTTACTTGTCTTTCTCTGCCTGTCTGATCTAAGCCAGCTTCCTCTCTAACTTCCTCTTCTCCCCTCCACGCACCCCAAATTCATGCCATAAAATGTTGCTGTTTGTGAGGCTGACTTGATTTGCACTAGCATTCGGTTAATACTGTATTTCCCAATACTTTTTTTAAAAAATAATACTAAAAAGTGTTTACCCTCCACTCAAAAATCAGTAGGGAAGAAGACATTTGGGCTTCCATGGGGAAACAATGCCAAAGTCTTGGGACAGTTGCTGAGAAAGTTGTTGTTAGCAAGCAGCAGGATTTGTAGAATTCTAAAGTTATGAGCTGGATTATGCCTGTTTTATACACCAGATCAGTCTGTGCCAACCTGGTGCCCTCCAGGCTTCAGTTCTCATTAGTCCCAATCAGCTGAGCTAGCTGGGGCTGCTGGGAGTTTGGTCCAAAACATCTGGGGTACACCAGGCTGGTGAAGGATGCACCAGGTATTTTTTCATACCATTTATATTTACTTAAAATATCATATGCAGTTCAAGTTGGCTTTCAAAAACAGCAACATAGAAAAGGAACAAGCAGCAATCAAAGCCACAAAGAGACGAGTTTAAAACATTGTCCCATTGTTTTATCAAGGGGCTGCAGACTATATGGGAGCCATGAATAAGGGCCATTTATCTTAGGGTATAAAGCATATCAGACATGTTGCTAACAATCAAAGCTCAAGAAAAGTTTGCTTCAAATCAGTGTGTCGGGAGTCAGAAAAATGGGAAACGGATGTAGTTCTGATTCTTCTGCCACTTGATAAAGTCGCAGTAAAGTTGGATGTGCCCGAAGTCTATCCTTAATTGAGACATAGTTGCAATGTGTGCCCCAGAGCTGGGAATGAAGGATTCTCAAAAGCTGGAAGAGAAATTGCTGAGACCCAGAGTACAAAGAGAAAATGCAGTAGACAGGCTCTAGACATGCAAAATGGAGAGATCCATTATTTGGAACTTATCTGTCTTCATGCTAATATTTTCCTACTTAAAAATCCTCCACAGGGACTAGACTCTATGTGCCTTACTCTACCAGAAATCTTCAGGAAATCTTCAAGTCCTTTGGATGTTAGGCTCTTTCAGAACATCAGTGGTGAGATTAGCTATGAACCATTTCTCATCTCTTGTCTTAGGATAAATGGGAACAGCTGATCACACAAGGCAAATCAGTGGAGCTCTTTGAACATGTGAGCTTGATGACTCTTGACAGCATCATGAAATGCGCCTTCAGTTATAACAGCAACTGCCAAATGGACAGGTTAGTAGTATTAGTGTCTTTTTAGCTCTGAGAGGAAAGGCTCTTCTCACAGACTAGGAATGTACTGAGCAGTAATTTTAAAAGATACAACTGGCTCTCCTGAATTTACTTTCTGCATTCCACACCATAGTTTACTGCTCTGAAATACACAGTTGATGCCCACTTAAACTACCACATGTGGCACACAGCGTAACATCCAATGCTATTTGCACAAATGTTTGGGATTCTCTTATGATCTGATTCAGCACTGATTAGTCTGCTTATATAATTAGATGAAAACTCCAGTAGATTACAAAAACAACCAGATTTTTCTTATTATGCATAAACATTACATCATTAAGAAAATGTTGTTTATATTAGTGTAGTAACCTTTCCTTCTCAAAAATAAAATAAAATCAAACTTTTTATACAGTATGTATAAGAGGTAGCGGCAGTATTAGCAAGTGAAAAGCCAGAGCTTTCTTGCTCTCTTTTCACATTTTGAAATATTCACCTATTCAAGTGCTTTGTTGCATGCTTCCTGTATGATTTGGTGGCACAGAGCTGATTTGGTGGCACAGAGTTAACATAATGTTTTAAAACTATGCTATAAGAACAATGTTCATGGGTAAGATTTGGCATCAAAATCAGGATTTCATTATTCAACCTTCAGGGAGAATTCCTACGTCCAAGCTGTCATGGATCTGTGTTGCTTGGTGTACACCAGACTGCATCAAATCCTGGGTCAGAGTGATCTGATTTACTGGTTCACCCCTGAAGGATATCGGTTTCGGAAGGCTTGCCAGGTTGCCCATCGTCATACAGGTAATTTCCCATAATCATTCTTTTTTTTTCTCCTGCCTTAGATTTTAAAGTCAATTCAAGCAATGCCAGGCTGCTACTGACCCAGAGGATAGAGAAGCGGCCACAAACATTTACGCTTGTATCCAATGCACAGGCTAAGAAACCATCCGGTCAATGCAAAAAAAGCTGCTTGCACGATAGGACTTCTCCTCTCTTTCTCCTGCATGTCTCCCTAAATCTGTTCTGAGGGGCTTCACGTTATTTTAAAAGGTTGTGTGAATGAGGCCACTAGCTTGAAGATAGTGAATAGCTTTGTTTACCATATGTGCCTCCTATTTCTCAATGCAGCTCTTTCATGTGTAAAGGTCATGGGGATCCTCCAGAGTTTAGCATGCAAAACATTGAAATAGTCGTGAAAGAAAAGCCCATGTCATATCCACATTGTCCATTTAAAGCACTCGTATATCACTTTAGCAGATGTGGATTCCCCCGAAGACTCATGGGAACTATAGTTTATTAAGGGCCTCCTAACAATTCTCAGCAACAATTCTAACAAACTTCAGTTCCCATAAGACTTTGCGGGAAACCCTGAATGTGGTATAAGAGTCCCTGCTGCAAATGAATATAGTGGATGTGAGCATACTTGATGAAGTGTGCAAGGGATGGAGCCTTAAAAAAGAATATTAGTGGTTCATGCACATTAATTATACACTAGCATGGTGCTGATAACACCAAGGTTGCAGGTTCAGTCCCTGTGTGGGACAGCTGCATATTCATGCATTGCAGTGGGTTGTACTAGAATTCAGGCACGTTCAATAGGTAGATCACCAGATGTCTGTGGCAGATCACTGGCAGATCACTGGCTCCCCTAAAAAACGGGCCTCCCTCATTCCTAAAAAAAGCTCAACAAACAACATTGACCTGAACCCCTAAAAACAGGGCTTTCCTTCCTAAAAAAAGCTCAACAACTAAACCCTCCAAAAGGGGGTAGATCACTGCCAGTTTTTAACTCTGTGAGTAGATAGCATTCTCTTGGGAGTTGGTCACCCCTTGCCTAGATGATCCCCAGGATTCCTTCCAACTCTACAGTTCTATGATTCTTTGACAGACATTCACTTATCCAGAAATGAGTATAGGACTAAACATAGTCATTTTAATGAATCTGATCCGCGAGGTAGTAATTTCTGATGAGCTGTTATAGTATTCATTTTCCGACACAGATAAGATAATCAAAAAGAGAAAGAAATCTCTGAGGGATGAAGAAGAACTCCAGAAGATCCAGAAAAAGCGGCACCTTGATTTTCTCGACATCCTTCTCTGTGCCAAAGTGAGTAGCGGGGGGCATAGTCATTTCAATATTTGAATCTGTTGTGCCGAATATAGCTGTGATTTTCAAGTGACTTGTAATACTGGTGACCCTTTTAACTTAAATGTAGAATCTTGCAACCATCATTTGTAATTTTGTATACTCGAGGCTAGGCTTCATTAATTCATTGTCACAGAGCTTTCCTTGGAATGTTTGGAAGTTTCAGATGATGGAGAAAGCAGTGCGGAACTTTTTTTTTTTTGAGAGGGGAAGGAACAAAATATGATTGAAGGAAAATATTGCAGCAGTGTTCAAACATCTGTACTGACTTCATTTTGTCTTCAAAGAACAAATGGTGACATATTCATCCTGCCTTTTGGCACGGCAAAATGCTGCTAGTTCTGTATTCTGTGCCAAGAAAACCCACATTCTGTGAAAATGAATGTTGCAAATCACGCAGTTTTGCAGATGCACTGTGCAAAGAGTCAGAAACAATGGCTCCCTGAATGAACCCTAGGTGACATTTATCAATGTTTAGGATGAAGATGGTAGTGGGCTATCTGACGAAGATCTGCGTGCCGAGGTGGACACTTTCATGTTTGAAGGCCACGATACCACAGCCAGTGGGATCTCCTGGCTGCTGTATTGCCTTGCAGCAAATCCGGAACATCAGCAGAAATGCAGGGAAGAGGTCAAGGCCATTCTAGGGGAACGTGACACCATCCACTGGTGAGTGCGCATTTTTACTGGACAGTTTCCCCACAATACAGGGAATTCAGGAGAAGACGCCCATTTGCCCAAGGATGTGCCAATCAAAGCAGGGGTACAGTGGGGGAAAGCACTGAGCTTGCAGGAGGGACCGCCCAGCCCATCTCAAGGCTCCAGCCAGAGTTTGCCTCAGTACTTGGCTGATCCTTAACCCTAAAGTGAGTAGCAGGGGCTCCAGAAGCATTGCCTACTGATCACCCAGCCAGTCTCCACTGCTTTGTCATTGCTGCCTATAATTTGTGTGAGAGAGAGGCAAAGGGAGAGACAAATCCCTTTCTCCCCCCTTTTTAATTTATTTTTATTTTGACAAAGTAATAATCATAAATAAATAAGAATAAAAATATGCACTCCACCTCCAAGACCATTCCATCGTAACTATTCTGCCTCCCAAAATTTCAACACCCCTTGCAATGGTTTGACCCCTTTCCTTTTTAACAGTACATATTCTACAAACACCCTCCTTATCTCCTCAGAATCATTTCTCCTGCATATTCCCCGCCTTACCTTAATGGCACATGTTAAGTTATCATTAATAGCTATATCGCACACCTCTTTATACCATTCTTCCATTTTATATTCTGCTTGCCCCTTCCACTTCCTAGCTATAATAAATCGTGCAGCTGTCAATAAATTTGTGAGCGAGTCCTTCATAGCCTGTGAACCTTCCACCCCATCATAAGTTGATAATAATGCTACAATTCCCTTTCTTCCGCTCTGCCCCACCCTTTGCCCGCATTGCATTTTCACATTGTGTTGGTGGCATTGTGTTAATTAGCATTTGGTTCTCCTGCAGTTATTGTGCTCCATCTGCTGAGGGAGCGTAGGACTCTCAACAACATTAGGGTGGCATAACAGCTCCTGGCATAGTGAGAACACAGGACTGGTCTGCCTGAGGAACAGAGCTGGGCTGCTTGGGATGAACTTTCACCTGTTTTATTGACTTGCCTTTCTTTTTCCTCAGGGATGACCTTGGCAAGATGACCTACTGCACCCAATGCATTAAAGAGAGTCTCCGCCTTTACCCTCCAGTGCCAGGAGTTTCCCGAGAGCTCAGCAAACCTATCACATTCTTTGATGGACGGACTTTACCTGAAGGTTTGCTTCATTTTGTTCCTCTCACATAGCCAGAATTTTTCTTTATAGATGTGACCCACACTGTCTTCAATTTTAAAAGCGAGTCATGGATTATAGCAAGAGCCCTCAGGCAATGAATCACTTCTCCTAGGTGAATTCAAGATGGTCATTACAATATTCAGCGACTTTAAATCTTAAGCTTTGCTGCCTCAAACCCACTTTAACACTATGGTTACTCCCTCAACAAACAGATAACCCAGGGCCTTGTAACAAAACTTGACATTTTTCCCACGTTGATTGCTTCCCAGGAACTTGGGTTGCGATAAGCATTCATCTCATCCACAAGAATCCCAGCATATGGAAGGACCCTGAGGTATGGTACTTTGGTATTCTAGCTATTTTACTTTAAGGCAACAATGCTCCTTCAGTTTGCTAGTGTGAAGTCATTGCTAAATACTATTCACTCTGCAAAAACAAGCTTTCAGTGCAGCAAATGTCCTCCTCATCCATAATCAGTTCATGGATGAGGGAGGTCTTGCTCCAAGACGACCCGGCATTCAGCAATACCAGCTGCAGACCTAAGGGCTGGCTGCAATTCCCCATATTGGAGGAGGGGCTGACACATGGCACAGTCACAAACTGCCTGTGCCGTGTACCCCTTACCTGGCCTGCCCCACCTCCCACACCATACCTCCCCTCTACCCTGAACCCATGTGATTGGTTCCCAGTTCTCTCCACAGCTCCTCTGCTCCCAAATACATCTCCCCTCCCTAAATAAAAACAGCAAGAACAACAAATCCACACAAAATGTCTCCGACATCCTCAGCAGCCTCAGTTTTGTAGCTGCAGTCTGTCCAGTCCCCACACTTCTAGTCCAGGTGAAAGAGGCCCGAAAGACAGGGAGCAGGTCCCCTAAGACTCACAGCCAAGATAGTGTGGAGTGCCTTCCATCAGCTTTGACTGGTAGCCCAGCTGCACCCTTATCTGGATAGGGATAACCTAACTTCTGTTGTCTACAGGGGCGTAGGAAGCCTCTGCGCTGCCCGGGGCGGCGGCGGCACGGAGGCACCCCCCTGGGGGAGGGGCACGACGCGTAGGTCATGACGTCGGTGTGACGTCACGATGCATGTGGATGCCTCTGAAAGGGGGAAAATGGGAAGCTTTCCCTTTTCCTGGCTTTTTTCTGTGTGGGGGTGGGCCAGCGAGGAGGGGGCGTCACGCTTGTCCCTGGCATGACGCCCCCTTCTCGCTGGCCCACCCCCCGCCGAAAAAAGCGACAGAAAGGGGAAAAGGGGAAGCAGAGCTTCCCTTTCCCCCCCTCCCAGTGGTTTTTTTCAGCCCAAGGGGCGGGCCAGCGAGGAAGGGGTGTCACGCTTGTACCTGGCATGGGAGGGGGGGGAAGGGAAGCAGAGCAGGCGCGTTCAAGTGCCTCCTTTGCCTCCCCCTTTCCCCCTCCAGTGGCTTTTTTTCTGTACGAGGGGCGGGCCAGCGAGGAGGGGGTGTCATGCCAGCGACAAGCGTGACGCCCCCTCCTCACTGGCCCACCTCTCGCACCGAAAAATAGCCACTGGAAGGGGGAAAAGGCGGCATGCCTCCATTAAGGGCCCGCCCGGCAGGGTGGGGTGGGGCCGACCAAAGTGTCACCGCCCCTCCTCTGGAACCCGGGGTGGACTGCCCCCCGCCCCCCTTGCTACGTAGGGACTGGTTGTCTATCTTCTGGTAACCTCTAGGTTAGATTACTGTAATGAGCTATACTTAGGGTTGCCTCTGAAGACAGTTCAGAAACTTCAGCTGGTGCAGAATTCAGCAGCCAGGTTGCTCACAGGGGCAAGCTGGTTTACACCATTCCTGTCCTGATTGCACTGGCTGCCAATTAGTTTCCAGGCCCAATTCAAAGTACTGGTTTTGAGCAATAAAGCCTTAGACAGCTCAAAACTGCAATACCTTAAGGGCCACCTCTCCACATATGAACCGCCCCAGTCCCCGTGATCGTCACCTGAGGCCCTTCTTTGAGTGCCTTCTCCCTGAGGGGTTCAGTAGGTGGCAACAAGAGAACAAGCCTTTTCTGCGGTGGCTCCTGGCTTGTGGAATGCTCTCCCAGGTGCCTTCATTGCATATTTTTAGGCACCAAATAAAAATGTTTCTCTTCCACCAGGTGTTGGGCTGATTAACATTCTATGGCTTTTAAAATGTCAAACTGATGTTTGGGGTTTGTTTCTTTTTTTAAAACAATGAATGCTTTCATTTTAGGTGTTTGATCCTCTGAGGTTTTCTCCTGAGAATGTATCCAACAGAAACTCTCATGCCTTCCTGCCTTTCTCTGCTGGGCCACGGTGACGTTTATATAATATAGATGTAAACTAGAGCAGTGCTTAAGATATTAAAATGTAGTGGAAAAGCTAAACTCTGAACAGCACAGAAGACTCTGTAAGCTTGGCATAGTGAAGATGACTTTAATGTGCATTTTTAGCATGGGGGATATCAACAAAGTCACTTCTCAGCAGCTCCAATTTTGCAGAGAGGTAGTCGTTAGTATCTTCCATCTATGGGGGAGGTGAGGGGAATCATGCAGGAGTTCTGGGTAAGGTGGCATCCAGGTGCAGGGCATGAATGCTACTTCCAAACCTCCCCTGCTACTTTGGCCACTCCACTAGTCTACTTTCTTTCACCCCATATGCTCCTCTCCTCTCTCCCTGCCACTGCTGCTCACTTTTTTTCTCTTTTAAAGCTATTTGGCATCTGGGTTGCTCCTTTCTCCCTCCCCAGTTTCTGCCTTGCTTGTGGCCCAGAGTCATTTCTGGGGGAAGGTGACTTCCTATCAGTTTGCCACTGCCACTTGCTCTCTCACATCACCCCCCACCCACAAACCCCTGTCTGGGCTGCAGGGCCCAGCACTTTGGCCTGAATCTCTGCACTGCCCCCTACTACTTCACAATTCCTTTGGGAAAGAGGTTCCCCACCCCTGCCTTTGGCTGACAGGCACTTTAATTTGGGCTTATCCCCCAATGCTCTCTGCACATATATTCCCACCTACAGGGGGGGGGGAGAACATCCTCCCTCTGCCCGGGAACCAGAGTCCCTTATGGATAATCTTATGAGAGTTGCCTGCCAGTGATGGGGGGGGCAGGTGTATAGGATGCAGTAGGTGTGGCCAGATCCTGAAGTTCCCCACCCCTGACCTAAGGTGGAAATGATGCCAAAAGTGTATGTGGGTGGGTGGGGGGGGTAGAGCTGCTCCCCCTTCTGCCATGCTCACAGCATGCTTCCATTTGCACACACAAGCATCCCCAAGCATTATCCCCACCCATCTGTATTTACACATGCACCTGTCTGGATGTGTGTGCGCACCCAGCTTTTTTCTCTTTTCTTTGCTATTCATCCTCCCCTCCTCTCTTTATCTCTTCCCTTTCCCAGCAGCCTCCCTATCCCTCACCTGTAGGATAGTTAGAAAGAAGCTTCCATTGACATCAGTGGAATTCCACCCCTGTTTTCAGTGGAGGGAAGCAGGTGGGGGAAAGGATGGCTATTCCTTCCCTCTTCAGCTCCCACACCCTGAAAACCCCCTGCCCCCCCTCTTCAAAGCAGGACCTGGGGGGGGGGGAGGAAGGACCTATTTGTGCAAACGAGACTTTTTTTGGCAAGCCAAATTGCCACACCCAGGGGGTCAGCTGTTGCAGGGGAGGTCATGGGCCACATCAGACAGTCCAGGGAGGTTCTTCAGCCTTGCGCCAAGGGCATTTACAGGAAGGTTCAGGTTTAGCATTGAGTCTCCGCAAGCTGAGGTTCTCTGTTGTAACCCTCTCTCTTTGTCCTTCCAGGAACTGCATTGGGCAGCAGTTCGCCATGAACGAGATGAAAGTGGCCCTGGCCCTGACTCTGCTTCGGTTCGAGCTTTCGCCTGACCCGACTCGGCCTGAGCCTATCCCCATCCCTCAGATCGTCTTGCGTTCCCACAAAGGGATACACCTTTGCATGAAGAAAGTGGCACAAATCTGAAGCCGTGGCAGGAATAAAGTGCGGTGGAAGACTTGGAGCGGGACGTCACATAATTCATTTGGTGCTTCAATAAAAGCCGTTTGTGGCCGAGCACATCGAAGCTGTAGATTGCCGGCCTGCAAATAACGTTTAACAGAGGCTTTATTTTGTACCGAGGAAAGCCAGCGACGTTGGCTCCACCTCCTGGCGATTCACTCCTGGTGGGATCCCAGCAAATTGCTCTCGTTTTCCTTCTCCACTGTGAGCCTCAGCAGTGGCTGGGGTAGGAAGACTCAGTGAGTCCACTGAGACAGAGGGTGAGAAAGCACCTTGAGCTGAGCCCTGGCTGTGCTGTGCGAGGACTACCCAGGCTCCATGAACGGTAGAGCTGTTTCAACTACCAAGTGATGCTTCTTTGGGCAAATCCAGGCTGCTGCTATTTGGGGAGCGGGTTTCAGTCACATACCGGCAGATTCAAGCTGTGCCATTATATCTGATTGGGAAGTCTTGCGCGACAAACCCACTCTCCCAAAATAATGAAAGAGATGGAAAGTGTGGGGTACCACTTCCTTCGATGCAGCCTTGCATAGCTTGTCTGGAAACATTCAGGGGGTGCAGGATTCAGCTTCGTTGTTGCATGCATGGAATGAGGTCCACTCATGCAATGGGACTTGCCCCCTTATTCCCCCCCATGCACCCCCCACAACCCCTAAATCTGCTCTGGAGGGTTGGGGGAGGAACCCAGTACAGATTTAGCAGGTGCATGTCAGGAGGAGAGAAGGGAAAGTGCCATTGTGTGGGACATTGTGGGAAGGAGGCGGTTGATTTGTTTTTGTTTTATTATGTATTATGTATTTTGTGTTTTCATTTTGTGACCTTTGGATGAAGGGTGGTATACAAATCTAACATATCACCATCATCATAATTAATAATAATAGTAATTGTGTGAGTGGGCTTCATTCTGTGCATGCACACCCCACCTCAAACAATGTTGATTTCCACCTAATGGCTAGACACATTATCTGGAAGTGCCCTGCCTTTAAGAACTGAACCAAAGTGTGTGTGTGGGGGGGGGGTATAAGTGGAATGAAAACAAAGAGCCTGACAATTTTTGCATGCAGGGCTCTTCTAGCCTTAGATGACCCTGTTACTTTGACCCTCCACTCTTTCTGTGCAGGTTCAGTGGTGCTTCTGGGACTAGCTCTTTCAGCCTCCCAGCATGAGTGCTAAACTCCTGCAATCCTAGTTCCTCCCACATCTTCCTAACAAACAAAGGAGCAGTGCTGCAAACCCCACCCTTTCCCCTCCTCTGCCACCCAGACTTTCTTCACCAGTTTCACTTTCCCATTGACCTGACTATGAGATATTAAATAAAAAAAAAAAACGCTGGTCCCAAGACTCTGGGTCCTGGGACCCTTTAAATAAGATCTGAGCAAAATTGGTGGAGCAGCAAATGGTTTATTGATCTACAGTGGTACCTCTGGTTATGAACTTAATTCATTCCGGAGGTCCGTTCTTAACCTGAAACCGTTCTTAACCTGAGGTACCACTTTAGCTAATGGGGCCTCCGGCTGCTGCCATGCTGCCGCCACCGCCGCCACACAATTTCTGTTCTCATCCTGAGGTAAAGTTCTTAACCCGAGGTACTACTTCTGGGTTAGTGGAATCTGTAACCCGAAGTGTTTGTAACCCGAGGTGTTTGTAACCCAAGGTACCACTGTACATACATTTCTTGCAAGAAATGGGTGTCCAAAAGCAGGCAAGTTCAGTAAAACACAAGCATATGTTCCCTTCAACTGAATGCAAGTTCCCTCCCCTGCCTCCCCATTGGTTGGGGCATGCAGGATTTACAGCCTATCATGACTGCCTAATTAAAGTACAGTGGTACCTCAGTTTACGAACTTAATCCATTCCGGAAGTACATTCTTAAACCGAAACCATTCTTAAACTGAGGCGTGCTTTCCCTAATGAGGCCTCCCGCCATCGATGCCCTTCTACCTTTTGGATTCTGTTCTTAGACTGAGGTAAAGTTCTCAAACCGGGACACTACTTCTGGTTTTGCGGAGTTCATAAACTGAATCGTTCTTAAACAGGACTGTTCTTAAACCGAGGTACCACTGTACTAAAATCTCCGCCTCTGTTGATATCTCCCATTCCTCTGAATTCAGAGACTGTCACCCTTAATTACTTTGGTCCTTATAAGGAAACATGTTCCTATGCCCTTACACATCTACCCAAGCGATAAAGCCACATCCCAACCACACAGAGGCGGAGCTAGCTGCTCCAGCACCCAGAGCGGTGTGACCCGGGGTGGGTCTAGCTGCTCGTTGGAGCGTCCCAGGGGGCGGGCCTAGTGTCCCGGGGCACCGTCCATGGCGAGTGTCTGGGGGGGCGATGTCACCCCCCAGGGATGACACCCAGGGTGGACTGGTCCCACCACACCCCTTTCCTCCACCAGTGCAACCACACTTTAGGCATGTACAGTGGTACCTCGACTTACGAATTTAATCCGTTCCGAATGCACATTCGTAGGTCGAAAAATTCGTAAGTCGAAAAAAGCGATTTCCCCATAGGAATGCATTGGAAACGAAAAATTTGGAAAAATTCGTAAGTCGAGTAAACCACATCTAAAATTCGTAAGTCAAGTAAACCCCATCTAAAACCGCCAACAGATGTCCATTCGTAAGTCGAAAAATTTGTGTGTCGAGTAATTCGTAAGTTGAGGTACCACTGTACAAGTTTCACCCGGCTGAAGCATCTAGATAAACCACATTCTAGCAGCAAGTTGCCCTGTTCTTAGACATTCTAACCTAAAGACCATAAAGATAAGCCTCCAAGTGAGTCTGCGGTTTATTAGCTGCTGCAACCTTCTCTTCTCTTCTGCCTTTTATGAAAAAGTGACATTTTCCTTTTCTTACACTGATCATGTGGATGTCAGCCTGAACCAAGTCAAAGCAGCTATTCTTTTGTGGAATCCTGGGTGTGGTTGCTACATCTATGCCCTTGTGATAAAAAGTGCAGCATCTGTCCACTGGTAAGCAGCATGGGAGGATTTAAAACCCAATGTTTGAAGTGGCACTGCAAGCTTCCTGCCACTGACAGCCTCCTCACTTGTATGAACTTAAGCTGTTTGTTCCAAAGCATATAGGTAGGGTTCTTTAATACCCTTTCATAGAATAATCAAATTGTAGAGTTGGAAAGGACCCCAAGGCCCACCTAGCTCAACCCCCACAGAGATAAATAAGCCTTGGCAGACAACCATCCAACCTCTGCTTAAAAACCTCCAATGAAGGAGAGCCCACCACCTTCTGGAGTCAGTGTTGAACAGGTCTTACCGTGGATTGCAACATAGGCTTAGTGAGCGTATTCTCTCCTGCTGTACCTGATCTTCTCACATGAGAGCTGATATGCATTGCATGCCCTTCAACATTACTTCGATGAAAATAAGGACACCAGTCCGGGCTTTGAGGTGCAGCTCTTCTGCTCCAAATGGCTCTGGCAGGTGCCCAGCTCTGCCTCCAGCACAGCGACTTTCTTCTGCAAGGTCAACAACATAGCGCTCAGTTGTCCCAGAAGAAGAAGAAGAAGAGTTTGGATTTGGTATTCCACTTTATCACTACCTGAAGGAGTCTCAAAGCGGCTAACATTCTCCTTTCCCTTCCTCCCCCACAACAAACACTCTGTGAGGTGAGTGGGGCTGAGAGACTTCAGAGAAGTGTGACTAGCCCAAGGTCACCCAGCAGCTACATGTGGAGGAGCGGAGACGCAAACCCGGTTCCCCAGTTTACTAGTCTACCACTCTTAACCACTACACCACACTGGCTCTCAGAGCTTTGGCCATCCTTCAGCCAGTGGTGGAGCAAGCTGATTGGGCGGCTGGGGCAGCGTGCATGCCCTGCACCCAGGGGTGCGGCCAGCCAACCACAGGGTGGGGTGAGCCATTGCAGGACGCTCCGCAGGGCATCCGAGGAGTCTGCCTGCCTCCTCCCACTCAGCTGCCCTACAGGGATGCAGATGCTGAATGAAGCAAGCCAGAGCCAAGCAACTGTAACAGCCTTGCAGACAGGCCCCGCCCCCTTCGCTCCCTCACTTTTCTCCATTGCCCAAAGAAATGCAAAGCAACAAGTAAGAATGTGTCCATGAAAGAACCCCGTCTCTTTCAAATGGTTAATTGTCCTTCATTCCTGTATGTTTTCTGCTACTGGATTGGATGGGGATAACTAGCCTGAGGAAAGGGCTTGGGCACAAGAAAGACTGGCATCTACATGCCCACAGAGCCCTGCACTGCTGATCAAAGTCAAATCTCCCTAAGACCGTTTCTAAGGTAGAAATAAAAACACAGTGACCCACGGGAGTGGGTCACTTGCATATCATCTGGTTTGGCTCTATGGTAGCTCACTCAGCTGTTTATTAAACAGACATGTACTGACAGAATAAAACTGATGATTGCAGCATAGTGCTCAAGTTCCTACTTTGATTTACCTTCTTTGATTTATCTGGGGCTCACATCTTCCCTACCTTCCCACACTTCCCCTTCCTCCAATCTGTCAGGGTTGGAGCTAGGAGTAGGTCAGCAATGGAACAATAAATCTACTGAGGCCAGTGAAGTTAACTCTTTGTTGAAGGAAACAAACCACAGCTCAGGCCTAGTAGTCTCAGCAACTCTTTCCAGGAGGTCAAGGATGGTGGGAGTTGTGGTCCAGCAACATCTGGAGTGTGCCAGGTTTGCTATCACCCCTCACCCTTCTCTTCTTTTTCCAGCAGTTTGGTCCCTGATCTGCTACATGAGCTGTGTGTGTGTGTTTTTGCTTTACAGTTGTCCCTGAAAAAGAGTCTGATGACTGAAAAGTTTTAGGCCTTTGAGGTCTCTTCTTCAGCAGTTCTTCCAGTGTACTTCTGCTGTGCTGTGCTGTGATACACTGCAACAAAACAAAACAAAACACTCAGAAAGAAGATAAGCAGATGAAACCAATTTTACTCTGCTGTAATGAAAAAATTGCTTAAACTCATTTGGAAGCAACAGAGTAGGGAGAAACAAACAGCTGGACATATTTGTACAAGAGAATATATGAAGGGGTGTCAGTTATTCTTTTGAACGGAGCAATGTTAAAGGGTTCAATGTTTTGAATTTTTTCCTTCTTGCAGAGCAATGGAAATGCAGTAGGGCTGTATTCCCACTGAATTCAAGGGGAATGCAGCTAATCTAATGCTATAGTTTTGTTTCCATGTAAGTTAACGTGAACATGTTGAGGCTAGAATCGAGAGGCTGGTGTCCAACTAAGTCCTACTTACAGTAGAGCAATTGAACTTCAGTCTATTATTTCAGCAGGTCTACTCTAAGTATAATTTGGCTGCGTACCAACCACAGAACATTGTGTTCTACACATTTATCTGAGAGTGAGTCCCACTGAACCCAGTGCTGCATACTTTTGTGTAGACATGTATAGGATTGGCTTGAAAGGAATGTGCTATTGTCAAATGTTCCATGGGTAACTGTATCCAAGTCATATTCATTTGGTTTCTCTTTTCAGTCCATAATATGCAAATAATAACTGCATTTTACAAAGCTGTTAACCAGACACATTGGTGATTCAAGCCCACCTGGATACAGCTGTGGGCAGGATTCCTGCATTGCAGGGAGTTAGTCTAGATGACTCCATCCAATACCCCCAATTAACCTTTTGAGATACAGTCGTACCTTGGTTTCCGAACAGCTTGATTCTCGAACGTTTTGGCTCCTGAACACTGCAAACCCGAAAGTTAGTGTTCTGGTTTGCGAACTATTTTTGGAAGCCGAGCGTCTGACGGGGCTTCCGCGTTTCAGTTTTGAAAGTTGAACAGACTTCCGGAACGGATTCCGTTCAACTTCCAAGGTACGACTGTACATGGCTGGAATGAATTTGTGTGGAAATATGCCCTCTGTTTGAGACATGAAATATGATTCAATATTAGAAGACAGGATGCCAGAACCTGACCCTTTATAATTGTCAAGCAACCACATACACACAAACAAACTCACTCCCCCACCCTTTTAAACTCCTAGCCTATTTTTTGTTTTGTTTGTATTTGCCACTGAAACAGTTGCCAGATCAGTCTTGTGCAAGATCCAGAATTCTGGAACTGAGGATACTGGGCTGTTTGGAGAGGCTAGCAGTTTTCCGAGTAAAAGTCAGCAACATGTTTTTCACATGCTTTGTTATCCCCCCTAAGGATGTTACTCAGAAATGAATCTTACCTATTTTAATGGGATTCACTTCCCATTGGTGATTTGCATCACAATGCTGCAATTCTAAATGTGCTTTTAACGCATCAACTCAGTTCAACTTAATAATAATCATTCCTGAGTAAACATGCAGAGGACTGCACTGACAGGGAATGTGGCTGAACTTGTAACATGTGAGTTTAAGGTGGCCAAGTTAGAAAGAAAAAAGAAATAACAGGTCTCCTCTACATAATTGTGCAGGACACCGTGTACCTGCTGAATCCCCTCTTCTACACAGCTATTAAGGTGCAAGAGCCATTTCCTTGTTTTTTACCCTGGCCATCCTACATACACATGAGCTTAGAGGGCAGTGTTGCTGTATTCAGCCTGATCTTACAAATTCATGTATATTCTTCATAGCATGGTGAATGACAGGAATAAAAAATGGCCTCTTGCACCTTTCATTGCTTAGCTCTGCACTAGAACTTAAGCAGAGCCTCAGATCAAAATGGATCACATTATCTGCCAGCTTGAACCCTAAAAGCAAACAGAAAGCTTTTGCAATTGGTTCTTGTCCAACTGTTTTATTGACATATTTATCTATGAGATATGCTAGTATGAAGCAATGGTCTATTGTTGTTCTGCCCTGTCTGAAACCGGCTTCCTCCTCTGCCAGAACTGCCTCAGTTTCCATCCAGTCAATTAGTTTAGTGTGGAGGTGTTTGGCGTACAATTTGCTGGGAATAGGGAGAGGACTAATGGGTCTGTAGCTCGCTGGATCTGCCATAGGACCCTTTTTGTAGATTGGAATGATTACTGCCTCTGTCCAGCAACCAGCGATTTTGCCTGTTGAATCGATGTATGTAAATATTGATGCCATTATAGGGGCCCACCAACTAATATTGATCTTCATGAGCTCTGCTGGAATGTGGTCAATGCCCGGGGCTTTGTTGTTTTTCAGTTGGGCAATTAATTCCCCAACCTCCTCTACGGAAACAGGAGGCCAATATGGTAAATTCTCGGAGTGAGCACTTAGATCATTGTGCTGGGCTTCGTCATCATAGAACAGGGTTTGAAAATGTTTCGTCCACTCCTGGGGTTCTATAGTACAAGTGGGACCAGTCCACTCCTGGCCCAGGAGGCCCGTGATGATACACCAGAAGGAGGTTGTGTCTTTCTCATTCGAGGCCTTCACTAAATTACACCAGGCCGATCTCTCAGCTTTTTGTTTTTTTACCTTTAATAGCTGTTTATAGTTTCGTCTTAAGTAGATGTAAGCCGTAAAGAGTGAGGGTGCTCTGGTGTTTCTGTAATTCCAATATATTGATCTCAGACATTTCCTTGCTTGTCTGCATTCCAGATCAAACCATCTCTCTTGATCCTTTGCCCGCTTTGCAGCAGAGTTAAGTGTCTCAGTTGTTAGGAAGGTCTTTAATCTTGCTAATAACTCGTTGAACGAATCCATGGCCTTTTCTCCGATGTTAGCTGATACAATGGTTGAGTAGATGGTTTTCACGTCTTGCGAGTGGAGGAGATGAGTTAGCTCTATATTGAGCGTAGGAGTCCATTTAATTCTTCTAGGGGCCGGTAATCCCAGATTAACAGTGGGGGTGTAGTAAAGGTTAGCCGTGGGTTTGTTAAACGATGGACCGCCGAGCTCTAAAATTAGTGGGAGGTGGTCACTTTCAGTGTTATGTCCCACTTGAAACTTCGACACGGAGTTGTAGGTGAATTTTGATATCAGTATATAGTCTATCACGCTTCCTCCTGCCTTTGAAAAATGGGTATACTCCCCTGGGCGATCCTTTTCCTTACTTCCGTTTAATATCATCAGCTCCCTTCTTTTTGCGACCTGGGCTAGGCATAGCCCCGAGAAATTACATTTACTATCTTTGGAGAGTCTTGAAACACCTGCCTCAGTTGCACTTTCAAGGTCCTGAATCTGGTTATATTGGCTGTAAAGATTGTTATCATCAGTTCCCATACGTGCGTTAAAATCCTCCCCGATTATAATCGTGTAGAAGGGTGGGAGGATTCAATGGACTCTAGGAATGTCTCTAACTCTGCCCAGTTAGCTTTAACTATAGATTTTTTTTGACAGGGGGCAGATAGACATTGACCAATACTAGTGCATCTCTCTTAAATTTAAGTAGGACAGCCGTGGCAAGGAATTGCAATTTGGGAGGGCTTTTAATGAATGTTTGAGCTCTTTGGAGATAAAACTGACTAAACCTCCACTAGGCCTGCTTCCCCTTAGCGATGGAGTAGCATATAGGGAGTGGCAAGTGTAGCCATTAAGCAGAGTGGGGTCACTATGCCAGGTGTCCTGCAGGAGGAGGATGCTGAAGCGCTTGAAGAATGTTGCAAGTTGTTGATTGTTTTTCTTAGCGCGCCACCCTGCAATATTCCAGGACAACAACTTTAAGTCTCTGTCCCTCCATGATGTGAATTTATTGACTCCACGGTGTCCAGTAACCCCTTTACATCTAAAAAAAACACTCCCATTAAGTTTGTCAATAGGCATCTGCTGCATAGGGGGATGATTGTCCTTAACTCTTGGAGACTTAAAGGGAGGGTTTGAACTTGGGGGAGTAGCTGTTTCATTTGGGGAGAGTTTTTGATAACTGAGCCAAGTACTTGGGGATGTCACAGTCTGGTTTAATTCTGCCTTACCATACACCAGCGGGGGGCTGCAATTGGTATTCCGAATCTACACATTTAAAGGAGCCTCCTGCCGTCCTCTTACCCACTAGGCACTTGGGAGATATAGGCCGTGTGTGTGGGCCTTCCGTGGTCTCAACATGGGCCTTCTTTTTGACCAGTCTGCTTCTCAGAGTGTCCAGTCTGTCCAGGATTTCCTTTTGGGCTGGCATCTGCAGTGACCAAAACCGATTTATTAGAGCAAGTTCTTCTACGGAGAAAGAATCCTCTCTGTCATTCGGATGAAGTTGTGTCTCAGGAGGAGCTATGTCTTCCTGCTGGTACACTAGTCTCTGGTTTTGTTGCATGTGCACTCTGACATTTTGTTCCTCTGTTCCTGATCTCGTTTCCCCCTTGGCCACCAGTAGGGAGGTTAGCGGGGCTCTATTTTCAAAGATTCTTAATAAATCTATTCCTTTCTTGAAAATAGATTTCTTGTTCTAAAGATGAAATTGACCAGGTTTTGATCTGTGAAAGTAATTAGTGCACGAACTGAATGTCCATCTTGATATAGATAGTCTATACTGACTATGTCGGTTGCTTTAACCGCCCCAGGTAAAATGCTGTTTATAATAGCCAGCAAATGCGTCACGTGGTCTGTCCCTGTGCGTGGGCCCAATGGTTTTGGATAGTTCATGAGTACAATCTTTTCCTGGCTTAAAACCAGGATCCATTTTTTCTTTGAGCAGGGGGCTTGGGATTCCAGCAAGTTCCTGTCTATGTTGGAAATCCCTGACATACGTCTGTTTACAATCACTACAGGGGCCCTAGGTGGGTTCAAGACAGAAGCATCCCAATGTGGTTTCAATGTGGTTTGGTTGCTTTCGTCAGTCTGGGCGAACACAAGGAAGAACAGCTGTGGAGTGGTTTATTTCTTGAATGTACTTGGGGAATTATTTTCACATATGGTGATGGGCTTGGTCTTTGGCGAGTCTTCCTTGTCGGTCTCTTTGGTGCCTTGGACTTTGATTTTTTTTTTGTGGTTATAAGATGTGATGGTAATAAATTGAAGAGTTTCTGCCACTGTTTTTTACTGACATGTTGGGTTCTTCTAGACGGCCTAAAGTTCTTGATGTTTTTGGTTTTCTTCGTCTTGGGTTCCAGTTTTCTTTTACGTGGATTCTTTTTACATGGTATGTGGATTCTAGCATCTAAGTCCGGAGTCTGGTCTGTGACCCTTTTTGCCAGTTTGAAATTCTCCACAAGCGTCAGGAGTAGGCCATTTGTTACTGCTAGAAAGTTTTTTTACATTATGGAGGTCTGTGCGTATCTGATCTATCTGGGCATGTAGCTGATCATCCCTCTCTTCCATGCTGTTGGCATTCGCTGTAGGCTGGGGGTCTTGCTGGTTTTTCCTGAGATTCTGAGATAATTTTTGAAGATTGAGGTCATTGGAGTTAGGGGAATTACTTGTCAAGACGTTCTCAGCTAGGACCAGTTCCTGCGCCCAGCTCATGGAATAATCTGGGCTTGCATGATCCGTTTGTAACTCTTTGCGTTGTATGGACCAATCCAGCACAGTAGGGGTGACTTCTTTTAGGGTGCTCTCGCACTGTGGATTCTTATTCCCTTCTTTGTGGGGGAAATAATTGGTGATTTTACTTTGTTTCCTTCGAGGCTCCCACTCCCCCTAAGGTGATATTGGCACAATTCCCAGGTCCATATATTTCTTTCTTGTAAAGACCATCTTGAGTGTGGAAAAAGGTAATTGGGAGCATTTTTCTAGAGTCTCTTGGTCCCAAGGGTTTTAACTTCACTTGACTCAATCACGGGCAGACGAGACGGATTATGTTTGTCTTCCAATTTCCCACCGTCAAAAGGTGTGGAGGCTTATTTTACTAGCAAGGTTTCATGCTTGTCCCTTAGCTTGGTAGGCCTCCAAGGTTATTGCTCCCAACTTCCCGTCTCTAGTTCTCAGCTTTAAGGTTTCTAACGCTTCTGTCCTGTGGTGCCTTCCCCCGAGCAGAAAATACCAAGACTGTCTCCAATACCCTCATCGACCTCAGAGATGTTGTAAATGACTAATAAATCAGGAGGGTTTACTGCAGCAAGGTAATAGGGCTTGTGCCAGAGAATAAAATAAAGCAGGACTTGCCTTCAGTTTCAACTGCTCCTTCTTTCTCCTTCTTTCTCAGCGTTCTTCCAAAAGGAGTAGGCTATCTTCTGATAAGCGGCTTTGTAGCTTTGTAGATTTAATAGCTAGTTGTAAGTCGCCAAACCAGAATCAAGTTAAAGATAGTAAGGTTTCTAGACCTTGGAGACTGATAGAAAGTTAATGAGTATTGATAAAAACTAATAAAACCATATTACTGACACGGAGCTTGGAACAGAGCTGCCGCTGACGACGCCATCTTGCTTCTACCAAATTAGCTCTGCTGACTTTCTGCATGAAGCAAGAGGGAACTTGCTCAGCACTAGCTCTAATAGCTCATAAGGAGTGTTGGGTGCATATTCCTGTAAAACCTTTTCCTCATCTATTTTGAGCTCTCTAGCCTCCTTTCATGAATTAAGCAGGCAATAACTAGTCCTCAACGAACTATAGATAACTTTATAGGTTTACCTACACACTAGCAACATGTGTCAATGCTGTCTTTAGTGTTCAAATAGTGTTCTTCAGGAGAAACCGCATGATAAATTGCTTTGAAAACTGCTAGAGCCCGATATGAAATTAGGTCACCCTGTTCCCTGAGGCTCAGATCCTGAGAAGCATAATTGGAGCCTGGGAATACCAGTGTTCCAGGGTGGATCAATCTATCAGTCAAACCAAGAGCATATCCTGGTTGATGTGTTTGGAATATGGCAGCTATTGGGTCAGGGAGCAGAGTCTGGTGGCTCAGGATAGAGCCTTATGAACATGGGGACAGAGATATAGCAAAAAAATCTCCAAACCAAACAGAAACTATTCTGTCCTCAGTTTAGGTCCCCAATTAAGCTATTCCTTCTTCCTCTAGAAGTAAGATGAAAGAGGCTAAAGCCCTGAAATTTGAGGTTACATCCTCAGACCTGTCAACCCTACGTACAACTGCTGGATGAACCAGATAATCTAGATTTATTTCAGTCTGGGTTCAGCACAGAAACTGCTTTAGCTGCTCTGATAACGACGACAACAACAACAACAACAACAACAACAACAACAACAACAACAACAACAACAATTTATTATTATTTGTACCCTGCCCATCTGGCTGGGTTTCCCCAGCCACTCTGGGCAGCTTCCAACAGATATTAGGATACATTAAAATATCACAGATTCAAAACTTCCCTGAACAGGGCTGCCTTCAGATGTCTTCTGAATGTCAGGTAGTTGTTTATCTCTTTGACATGAGGTGGGAGGGCATTCTACCAGCCGGGTGCTACTGGAAAGAATTTTCTATTTTGTTTCGACTATGGCAGACCAACACAGCTACCGAGAAGGCCCTCTGCCTGGTTCCCTGTAGCTTTGCTTCTCGCAGTGAGGGAACTGCCAGAAGGCCCTCGGTGCTGGACCTCAGTATCCGGGCTGAACGATGGGGGTGGAGATGCTCCTTCAGGTATACAGGACCGAAGCCGTTTAAGGCTTTAAAGGTCAGCACCAACACTTTGAATCGTGCTCGGAAACGTACTGGGAGCCAATGCAGATCTCTCAGGACCAGTGTTATGTGGTCCCGGCGGCCACTCCCAGTCACCAGTCTAGCTGCCGCATTCTGGATTAATTGCAGTTTCCGGGTCACCTTCAAAGGTAACCCCACGTAGAGCGCATTGCAGTAGTCCAAGCGGGAGATAACTAGAGCATGCACCACTCTGGCGAGACAGTCTGCGGGCAGGTAGGGTCTCAGCCTGCATACCAGATGGAGCTGGTAGACAGCTGCCCTGGACACAGAATTAACCTGCACCTCCATGGACAGCTGTGAGTCCAAAATGACTCCCAGGCTGTACACCTGGTCCTTCAGGGGCACGGTTATCCCATTCAGGACCAGGGAGTCCCCCACACCCGCCCATCCCCAGTCCCCCCAAAACAGTACTTCTGTCATGTCAGGATTCAACCTCAATCTGTTAGCCACCATCCATCCTCCAACTGCCTCCAGGCACTCACACAAGACATTCACCGCCTTCACTGGTTCTGATGGATGACTTATACCAGTAGAGAAAGAGGGGGCATGTGGCCCTGAAAATTCTCCTTGGTCTCTCATCAGCTTTCATTCCTTCTTGATAAATTGGCTGGTTTGGGAACTGGAAATACTGTCTTCAGTGGTTCTATTCCTGCTTTATTGTCCAGTTTCAGAAAGTGGTAATGTGTTTGATCTCTTGCTATGAAGTTCCATGGGATTCTATTTTTGTCTGCCATGCTTTTCAATATTTACATGAAGCCATTGGAAGAGGTCAGAAATCTTAGTGACGTGTCATCAATATACAGATGATATCCAGTTCCATGTCTCCTTTGCAATGGAACCACTAATAGGCTAGCTGAGGGCCAATAAACTGAAACTCAATCCAGACAAAAAGAAGGCTACGTTGGCAGATTATTCGTTCATTCAGATTATTCATTTGACCAGGAAGGTAGGTTGAACCCATTATGAATGGGATTACAGAGACATTGCCCCAAAAGATTAATGCCTCTGACATTGAAGGCAGTTACAGATGGGTAGCTGTGTTGGTCTGCCATAGTCGAAACAAAATAGAAAATTCTTTCCAGTAGCACCTTAGAGACCAAATGAGTTTGTTCTTGGTATGAGCTTTCGTGTGCATGCATGCACACGAAAGCCTATACCAAGAACAAACTCAGTTGGTCTCTAAGGTGCTACTGGAAAGAATTTTCTATTTTGTTTCGACATTGAAGGCAGAACACATACACGTACCGGTACATAGGCATGCACTTGTAAGGCAAGTGTTGCTGAGTTCAGCCCTAACTGATGGATGCACCTGTACCCTTTGCAATTGCACTCTAACACCCACCCAATCTGAATGCTGGGTGGAGGGAGGTACAGTAAATGATAAGAGTAGAGATTAGCCTCTTGCACGTTACATTGCTTAGCTCGTTCACGCTGCACTAGAACTTAAGCAAAGCCTCAGAATGCTGATCTCCACCCCTGTTTTGTTTGTTTTCGTATGTTTGCTCACTTTGGAAGTGGTGCTGCGCTTCATTCCAGCCTGCTGAAATATGATCTCTAGGGTGTACCCGCCTATTTGTTTCATATATGGCATTACTTCAGGATTGCATATGAGCTGCATCCAGCCATACTTCAACCAAGAGACCCAGAAGCTGCTTCCAGGGAATTCATATTGAGCAAAATGCAACTCGCCTTGCCTGGACTGGGGTTAAACCTTTACCTGTTTTTTTATGCAGCTGCTACCTTCTGTCTGATCAGCATGCTCCTGAAAGTCATCCAGCTATACCAAAGGAGGCAAAAGCTGATCAGATCTTTGGAGAGCTTCCCAGGGCCACCGAAGCATTGGTTTTATGGACACACCAATGAGGTAGGACTTCTTCATCCCATCCAGTAGAACTCAAAAAAAAGTGAGCGATTGTAATGTTTTGGTGACATTTGTGGAGCAGCTCACCCCAAATGTAATGCTGTTGCCATTGTTGGTACATCAGACTTTTTGTGAGCAGCTACAATGCGAGTGGCAAAGGGCAAAGTAGACATTATGGTGCCATGACCTATGTGTTAGAATGTGAGCTAGATTCCTGTAAAGCAGGCTGTAATTTCACATACAGAGAGGCAGACATGAGACGAATGCTAGAAGTGCCTATCTGTACTTTACCCCAGAAGCTGCTTGTCCCTAGCTATGGTGCTGTCGCCTTCTGGTTCAGCACCCACTTCCTATTCAGCCCACTCATATACTATCTTAAATCAGCCATTTCTCACATTATAGGAATTTGGTGATTTGATTCTAACACAGGGATATGTCACCATGACACTGAGGTTGCTTCCAGGCTGTTGCTGTTTGGAGAAAGGTACTAGGTTTAGGAGAGAAACTTAAATGGGGTACAAATTACAGGATTAAGGGGATAGTTTTGGAACGTATCTGATATGAAGAAGCCCAATGCTTATTGTGGAGTGAGAGATTCCCAGTGGCCTGGGGACTTTGTGTTTTAAAGCAGGCTTGAAATGTTTCTGATCAGAGAGAATGCTGAATCTCCAAGGAAATGGAGCCCTGGTGCGACGAACCTCCACCACAGACTCTCCCCTTGTTACTAAGTTATGTTTTTAATCAGGTGTTCTGGGTCAAATTAACACGCACCCCACCTGTCCCTTTGAGGTCTGTCTGTTATTGTCTTTCCCTTTGATTAATAAACTGGGAATTTCTTAGTAACGGGAGTTTTCCTGTCCAGCGGCCATGGCCGGTTATTTCCACTGCTCTGGGCTTTGGGGTTTAACCTCTCCTTTGCCTATAGTTCGGGGCCTCTCTTTGTTAGATCCCCTCACTATACCAGTTGACTAAGCCCTCTTAGCAACTCTGTGGCAATCCCAGGTTTTCCGCCCACTAGCCCCTCCTGAGGGAACTCTAAGACACAAACTATCGCCTTTCAGATTAGTTTTGCCCTTTACCTGAATTCCCCTCCTCAAGAGCTTATATAACCTGCTGGACCAAAAGAACGACGACTTGGCTCAAAAACAAGAGATCTTTATTTAGTACAGAGCATAACGGTTTCAGTATAGGTTCATAAGCTTAGTTTGTTAACAGTGTAGATTCTTTGTTTCATCAACATAAACACATCTTTAACTTTCCTAACCTAACCTAAACCTAACCTCGCCCCACACCCTCCTTCTTCAGTCACCACTCTCCAACCCTCTCACACCCTCACACAATCAACCTCCTCTAACGGCTGCTCCCTCCTTTTAAATAGCGGAATGTCCCACCTCCCAAGGGTGTCTGCCACTCTAACTGGGGAGTCCATTAACCCTTAAAACTCCATGGGTCTCTAAACAGCACCTAACTATGACCTGATTCATCACACCTGGTCATGGAGATCTATATTATGCAGTAGCCCAAAACTTGTTTAGGGGTCTAAGAGCATATGCACTTCCTTGTTCTGTTTGCTCATGCAGATCTGCATCAGATACAGAGCTGGAAATTAGGAATCAGCTTCATCTCATGCCTGATCAAAGACTTCGGAAAACTAAAAAAAACTTGTTTGTTACTTCACAATGTTTTAGTTGGATAGTCTGGGTAGAATTCGTTTTACCAGTGTAAAGCTTCTGAGACCATCTTTATATGTAATGTTTATCAGGCTGACTTAGGACCCTGAGATGGCCTGGACAGTAGGAAGCCCATACCTAGTTCACTATAATAGCATTGATTGAATTTTTGTCCCCAATTGCCACAGCTTGGTCGAATTGGAGAACTTGCCACAATGGTGTCATGGTCGGAGAGATATCCCAACGGTCATCCCTTGTGGTTTGGAGCTTTCTTGGGGTTTCTCAATATCTACCATCCAGATTACGCCAAGGCCATATACAGCAGAGGAGGTAACGAAATGGTCCATTTTAAGGCAATATCTGTACATCTCCTATCTGTACACTCAGTGTCATTTGGTAGCTAAGCTCTATTCATGGGGGACCTGTGGCCCTGCACTTGTTCTTGGACTTCTGTTGCCATCAGCTCCAGCCAACATTTCCAATGGTCAGGGATGATGGGAGTTGTAGTCCAACATCTGTAGCAGCCCAGGTTTCTCATCACTGTTATGTTGTAAGAGCTTAGCTGTAGAAACATAGGAAGCTGCTTATACTGAGTAAGAAAATTGGCCAATCTAGCTCAGCATTGTCTACATTGACTGTCAGTGGTTCTCCAGGGTCTCAGACTTGGGTCTCTCTCAATCCTAACTGGAGATGCCAAGGCTTGAACATGGGACCTTCTGCATGTGAAGCAGATGCCCCACAATTGAGCTATAACCCTTCCCTTAGGTGTGTCTGCACTCATCACTCCCCTCTGAAGTTGCTCCCTATAGACCAGTAGCTTGACTGACTTGTTTTTCTATTTGGCAAGCCAAAATAAACCAAATAAAACAAAACCAACAACTATATTATAAACCAAACCAAACCAAACCAAACCAAACCAAACCAAACCAAACCAAACCAAACCAAACCAAAACCAACAGCCATTTTAGCCCAGGAAACCCAGGAAGGAGTGAAAACTATTGCAAGTATCATTATAGAATTATATGTGAGATAGCAAACATTAACTTGTCTCACTCGGTAACTGATTGAGATTGAGCGGGAAATTACCTCTGAGATACAGGGGTTGCACTCTTTCTCCAGAAAGAGCTCGTTGTTCAGGGGAAGCCATAACCATGTCACTTCTTTGAATCATTCTGAGTGTTAGTCTCTGTGTTTTGCACTTACTATCATACTTTCTCATACCATTTTGCAGGTTTCAACTTGTTAAACTTGCCTTGAACTTGCAGCAAGCCCCAACTTACCTGAAAGGCATAGAAGTTGGCATTTTATAATAAAAGACGAGTAGGCCTGGCACTCTTCTATTGCAACCCTCTAGTTTGCTCTATTGGCATCAATGCTGAGTCTTCTCTCCCCCTTCCTCCCTGGTCCAGGTCAATGGTAGAACTACCAAGTATTCTTACTAGCCTATGGTTATGAAAAGCTACTGTATTTTTCGCTCCATAGGACGCACCGGACCATAGGGCGCACCTCATTTTTAGAGGAGGAAACAAGAAGAAAAAAATATTTTTCTGGTTTTCCTCCTCTAAAAGCCCTTTTTTGTTTTTGTTTTTTTGTTTTTTGAGGATCAGCTAAAAGTTTTGCAGCTTTTTTGCAAAGGGAAAAGCCCTGGCTTTTTTGAGGATCAGCTAAAAGTTTTGCAGCTTTTTTTGCAAAGGGAAAAGCCCTGGTTGGTTGGTTTTTTTTGTTTTTTTTTTAGGATCAGCTAAAGGTTTTGCAGCTTTTTTTGCAAAGGGGGAAAAGCAAAGCTCCTTTTGCAAAGGGGGAAAAGCAAAGAGGAAAAGCCCCATTTTTATGGGGTTTAACTCACATTTCTGAAAAATCTTAAGGAAAGGGAGCTGTTTCTACTGTTTCCAGACAGATAATCTAATCAGCCAGTCACCTGTCCTGGGGAAACAAACAACCTCCCTCTGCAGCACATTCAACAAAGGAGGGTGGGGCTGAAAGGGAGCCGGGACTCTTATCTCTCTCCCGATTTCTTGCTTATCAGCTGCTGAGCGGGGTCCTTTCAACACTCCCTTCTCTCTTTGTAAAATAAAAAGCACAATCTGCTTTTGGCCCCTGAGCAATTCAGCTCCAGGGACCACCACTCGCTCCATAAGACGCACAGGTATTTCCCCTTACTTTTTAGGAGGAAAAAAGTGTGTCGTATGCAGCGAAAAATACGGTACATACCCAGGTTTCCGGTTGTGCACGGCGGGAAATGGCTGACTAATAACATCTCTCCCGACCCCCACGGGGAATTTCCGAGGCTGTGATGGGAGTAAGCAGCCTCCCAACCTTCCCAGGAGTGTGGGAAGGACTGCCTCGCCCGCAGATGCCCCTTAAACCTGCTCCGACCCTGGTGGGAAGGAGCGGGGGGGGGCAAAGGGCGGATAGCACCCATGGGGAGAGGACCTCCTGGAGGCCACCCCGACAGTGCACGATCCCCAATGCTTTAAAATATAAATTAGTGAGAAGTCTTGGGCATGCTTCAAACAAAGGAGGAAAAAGTATTTTGTTAAAAAAACTCAGCCACTGAACAGCCAAGAAGGAAAACAAAGGAAAGAAGATTTTATCATCGTATCGGTATGTGGAAGCAGGACAGAAAGGGGGCGGGGAGCCTCGGACTCTGTGATTGTATTTTGCTTTACTATTTTATATAACGGACATACACCCCCCCCCGGAAGACCCAACTTCACTATGCATAACAAGTGAGATTTGAAAGACTGATAATTTGATTTCGGTTGAGAAGATTTGACAATATAAACATAAACTGTGTGTGAATTAAAATAAACAATGAACAATGCTATCCCTATGTGATAATGAGCTATACCGTTAATACTTGGAAGAGGATCAAAGCGTTTTTATATGCTGATTTTGGCAAAGAGAGAACCCCTTAGACACTGACTGATCTTAATTGGAGGAACTTGGACGGTTTCCCAGGAATGACGCAGTTGAAATAGATAAACCCGGGCTGCACAACACAGAATTAGAAGGAGAAGAAAGCAAAAAAAAAAAAAAAAAAACCCTCTACAATATATGACACTTTTAATACAACTGGCTAATTCTCCTGAAAGATATAAGTGGAAGCAGACGGGTGAATAACAGCTGTGGAAAAAGATGTTTGGATGTTATCGGGAGAGAATGAAGATGGTGGCTGTCCGTGATTAGGCTTTTGGAGTCAGAGAGTCAAGGGGCAAAGTGATTGTATGGTGGTGAAATATGGACTTAAATCCACACAGAGACATTGTTTGCTTTGATTTATATTGCTTGTTGGAATACATCAGAGGCTGTGAAAATATTGAAGGACAGAAAACAAAGGACAATAGTTGATCAGACACCTCCGGAGTTTGAAGCATGGGAACCCCTCCCCCCCAAATAAATTTAAATAATAATTTGGTAGATTTGGAACTTTTCTTTTTTTATTGATAATTGGATAGATAATTTGGAATGTAATCTGGAATGTTTCAATGTGATTCTGTTATAATGGAAACTCTAATAAAAATGATTTGGCAAAAAAAGAAAAGCTACATACCCAACACAGCTCAGCATGAAAGGTTGACTAGGATTGTACAGATAGTGTAATCAGGAACAGAAATCCAGACCTCGAAGGTGAAAAGCTACAATTCCATTTTAGCAATTACAGAGGCAATGTAAATGCCTATAGTTAAAAAAACACCTGCCCATAGGGTGTCTGCCACAACAGGAAAAATATTTAAGGATCTGCAAGGGCTCACAACAATGTGATACCTTCAGCAGAGGAGGGGTGATGACCAGCCATTCAGTTTCCAGGTGGAAACAAGCCAGGAATCAGCCCAAGGCAAAGCTTCATCCTTTGAACAGGCACCTGTCTGATCATAGAATCATAGAGTTGGAAGGGACCCCGAGGATCATCTAGTCTAACCCCTGCAATGCAGGAATATGCAGCTGTCCCATATGGGGATTGAACCTGCTACCTTGGCCTTATCAGCACCATGCTCTAACCAGCTGAGCTATCCATCCTGCTGCCTATTTATTGTTCAGTGAGTTCTTGTTTAAAGCTCTGTCTACAATTAGCACAGTTGGAAGTAACTGTGTCCGATGATTCTCATTTGCTTTTCTTCCCCCCTTTTCTCCATATGCAATAATCTTTTTTTCTCTTGCGCTTGCAAAACAAATGATTAATGGTCCCAGTGTGCCCTTGCATTCTTTCTTTGTTTACATGCTATAGTTACTACATAAATGCCATGTGGAAAATGTTTTTCTTAAGCATCTGGCTAAAAGTGGAAAGTCTCTCTAAAACATGGAACAAAGCCATGGCCTTAACTTATTGTACTGAAACATCAGTTTGCCTGGCCTAAATATCATCCTGTCATTCTCCTGTCATTTGCCCCTGTTGGTGGCACTTTCTCTTTTTCTTAAGGTTCCTTCCAAGTCAAGCCAATGCCGTGTGGCCTTTTTAGGTTTGACTTGTCGGCATCTAATCAAGGTGTAACTCACATATTCCACCCTTCTCTACCTCCATGTTAGCTAAAAGCACAATAGTTTACACAGATTCAGAGCAAGAGCTTCACTCGTATCAGGCCAGGTTGGCTAGGTCTTCAGCGGGTTTGGCTAGACTGAGCAACAGAAGACTAATGTTTTATGTGGTTGATATGCTTCTTGTACCTGCTTTATCACTCAGCAAAATCAGTGCCAGTTCTGGGTTTTGTGGGAACCCTTGGGCTTTGCTCCCTGAGTGTGCCTACCTGCTCTTCCTTTTCACTATTGTCCTCTCACTTCCCTGTGCTGGGCTCAGTTGGCACCATCTTCCAGAGAAAGAGAACACAAGGCATGTTCCTTGTCCTTAATCCTAAACTGCTTGTTTGGAGTTACAGGTAGGTAGCTGTGTTGGTCTGCTGTAGTCAAAACAAAATAAAAAAATAAAAAATTCATTCCAGTAGCACCTTACAGACCAACTAAGTTTGTGCATGCACACGAAAGCTCATACCAAGAACAAACTTAGTTGGTCTCTAAGGTGCTACTTAGCTGGTCTCTAAGGTGCTACTTAGTTGGTCTCTAAGGTGCTACTACTTGTCATTGGTCTCTAAGCAATGACAAACCTAGACAGCATCTTAAAAAGCAAAGACATCACCTTGCCGACAAAGGTCCGTATAGTTAAAGCTATGGTTTTCCCATTAGTAATGTACGGAAGTGAGAGCTGGACCATCAAGAAGGCTGATCGCCGAAGAATTGATGCTTTTGAATTATGGTGCTGGAGGAGACTCTTGAGAGTCCCATGGACTGCAAGAAGATCAAACCTATCCATTCTCAAAGAAATCAGCCCTGAGTGCTCACTAGAAGGACAGATCCTGAAGTTGAGGCTCCAGTACTTTGGCCACCTCATGAGAAGAGAAGACTCCCTAGAAAAGACCCTGATGTTGGGAAAGATGGAGGGCACAAGGAGAAGGGGACGACAGAGGATGAGATGGTTGGACAGTGTTCTCGAAGCTACTAACATGAGTTTGGCCAAACTGCGAGAGGCAGTGAAGGATAGGCGTGCCTGGCGTGCTCTGGTCCATGGGGTCACGAAGAGTCGGACACGACTGAACGACTGAACAACAACAACAAGGTGCTACTGGAAGGATTTTTTTTTGTCATTTTTTATTTTGCTTGTTTGGAGATATCAGATGATCAGGCAGTAATAGCAAGGAGGAGGAAGAAGATGGCCAGGAGGCTCCAGGAATTGGCAGTGAGCCTTCAACTGGGGTGTGAGTTCTCTAGTGATACCAACTGCTGCCTCTGGCCCTGAGTAGAAAGCTAATATTTTGTGTGCTTGGAAAATGTTTGCCAGACCACTTCAACAGCTTTTGAAAGAAAGCTTTATAATAAGGTGTTCTGAGAAGAAACCTGACTCTGTTATGAAGTGGTGTGATAACAGCAGGATTCCTATCCACTACTTTAGCTGAAGGTCACTTCAGCTCTTGACTCTTTTATACCTTCTACGACATTATTATTCCTAATATGTATTTGTAGGAATAATCAGTGGGCTTCGTGTGTTTGTTTTCAGCTCCTTACTAAATATATGAGGTGGCAAAAAGGTTTTCATTTAAACAACAACAACCAACACAGTTTTCCTAGCATTTTTCCAGGTGCCCCTTACTTATTCTTATGTATTCTGAGGATTTTCTGGAGAAAATCCAAATTCTGTTTGGTTTCAAATCCTAGTTCTTAATTAACAGCACTTCTGTAGCAGCAGTTGGCACCTTCCTCTGTTGCCTCCAGCTGTTTTCACTGTTACTTCTGCCTTTGGTTGATAAGATCTTGCATGATCATTCTAGCAAGACAGTAGTGGGAGCTAGTTATAGAGATGCTGGAGAAATTTGATTCTGTAGGCACTTAAAACCAAATTATCAGTTTGGCAGTTTCCGAATTTCTGAACCAAAACATGGCTATCCTTTGAAATGCGCAGGTACCTGAATTTTTGCAATGCAGTATTCTAACAAATGTTTATTAAAAATATATATTTGCAGGAGAGGAAAGGATAAAAGTTCTCTGTTTATCTTCAGCGATGTTTCGCTCTCCTCATTTCACGGAGGAGATGCAAAGGGAGGGAGAAACATTGTTAAAGATCTGGACACAGCATTTCATTCTCCCTATTTATTCTTGGAAGTGCATGTGTGGCATATGCCTATGACAGTATGTATCTTGAGTGTGTGTGAGAGAGGGAGGAGATAATGAAGGGGTGTCAAAACTTTTATCAAAGAGGGCCAGATTTGATCAAGTGAAAAATGCATGAGGGCCGACCAAAGTTGTTGACCTATTTTTAGGATTGAAATTGTTGAGCTTTTTAAAAGGATTTTACCCCAAAGTTGCTGACCTTTTTTTAGAACCACGGGGCACTGGCGGAGGAAGAGGAGTGTGGGGGGAGTTCACTGCCCCTGGCAGCGCGATCCCGGCGGGGTGCCATCGCGGCTGCCCCCCTGCCCGCACTGGGTGCCACTCCCGTGCAGGTGGCGCGCCATGCCCCCAGGACGCACCAGCCACGCCTCTGCCTGCTCTCTGCCCCCTGGTGCCGGAGCATAAAGCTCCACCACTGCCACGGGGAGGAACTGCTTGTGGGGGCCGGATTGAACCGACTGGCAGGCCGGATTCAGCCCCCCAAATGGACTTTGGACATGCCTGAAAGTGTGGAAAGTATGAGTGTGGAAGAGGAAAATGAGTTAGTGTTTCTGGAAGCAGAACTCCCTACTTCTGGCTCTGATGCTTGTCCACCTTGTGATGAAAATGGATGTACAAGAGCATCATGATCAGCATCGTGTATGTGCGCTTTTTAAAAAGCCATATCCTTAGTCATTAATACTGTGTGTGTGTCAACATGATATTTAGAAAGCAACCCAAAATAGAATGTTAAGTTGGAGGCGTACTAATTATAAATTATATGTTTGTGGTTGTTGTTTTTTTAAAAAAACTTTTTTTATATAGATTTAAGGACAACAACAACATATAGATAAGAGGCGGGAAATGAAAATACAATAACCAAACGGGGAAAAGGCAATAATAAGCCATCATTTTTCCATGATAATATTTTTTTTGCAGTTTCGTAAGCGTTCCTTAAATAAAAATAAAAATGCCCTCAGTATTTTGTGTCCATTATTCCATTTTGCTATGCTTTGCCTGTGCTACTTGTCTGCTAATGTTTGTATCCAACCAATGTTAGCCATACTCAGAACAGACCCACTGATTTATTTGTTTTTTATTTTTTTAAAAAATATCCTGCTCTCTTTTTCTGCATTGCTCAATGCACTCATCCTTTTTGAATATTGCAGATCCGAAGGCTCTTGATTTCTACAATTTTTTTCTCCCATGGATTGGTAAGTAGCATTATGCTTTTCGTTATTACATTTTGATCAGGAATCTCCAACTTCTTTAGGCCCTGGGGCACATCTGGAAATCTAAGGAACTGGTAGTGAGTGACCCCAAATACCCATTTCACAAAAGAAAAATTTGAAGGTGCTCAGAACAGTCCCTCCAAACAGAAAAAACAACCTTAAAATGACCTGCACACAGCCTAAAACAAGGAACACACAAAGAAAAGGGTTAAGGGTGGGGAGGTTATCCCTTCAAAAGAAAAGAAAAAGCAAGCAAATATGGGATGGTGAGGGAGCTCTAGCAGGCACCAATGGTCCCATAGTGCCCACAGGTGCCACACCAGGGACTCCAGAGTTAGATGAATTAACTTAACTTAGGGATTCTTCTTGTGGTGCTATCCCTGATTAAATGCGAACAAGGAGTTTCCTCATGCGATGTACTCTACCCATGGCATACTATCAATCTATATGATAAAATCAGAACACCGAGTTCCAAAGAACAGCCAAATAAGAGAAACGCTGATTGGGTTCCACCTGTCTCGGGAGGCAATGGAAGAGGGAGCCTTTGGGGATGAAGTCAAACTGTTGGAGTTACAGAGCCTGCTTTGGCTGTAGAGACCAGTAAAGGAGAGACATGTTTTGTTGCAGCTGGGGCAGATGAAGATGTCCGGTTGTGCCGATGCGGGTGTACAATGGCTTTTCTTCTTTCTGCCCTTCTCCCAGTGGTCATTCCTCCTCTGGTCACTGCTGTGAATATGTACAAATTGTTATTGCATTGGTCCTTGCATTTAATGTATGTGACAGCAACATACCTCAGAAGTGCCAAGGGGATTTAAGCTCTTATTCAAGCAAATTAGTCATTTCTCATTGGACTTTCTGTCCCTTGGCTGACCTCTCATTAGGGGAAGGGCAGCTTTTCACATTCCATTTATGCAATATGTTTTGTTTGTGTTAGAGCACAGGCATCTATTCTAAAGAACTGAGTAATCTTATTGGGAAGACAATGAATGAGCAGCTCCTCAGGCACTTTGGATAAGGTTGCGGTGCATGTCACTAACCATTATGCTAAGTATCTTGTATAATAATGCCCTGTTCAGATTGAAGCCCCTACTGCAATGCAAGCATAGATCCAATTCCTATTAAAGTATACCCCTTTGTTTCCTGTGTTAAAGTCCGCCATCACGACTGCCGTGCCTCCTTTTGTTTGTGCCACTCCTTTCTTCTGCAATTCCAGCAATTGCCATGGTTAAATTATTTGTGGTAACAGGGTGGAGATCAACGTGATGATCCACATTAATGCCAACAATCTCTGTATGTCATTTATTGAGAGTACAAAATGCAGAAGTATTAGTTGCAGGATTAGATGGGTTTTGGCATGGAATTTTAAAGCTTTTTAGCATGCCTCTGTTCAGACATGTTGTGCAGAGATTACAAACAAAAAAGAGATTTGACTAACTTTTTCGTTCCATATTAGGGAAAGGGCTACTGGTATTAGATGGGCCCAAATGGTTCCAGCACCGGCGACTGTTGACTCCTGCATTTCACAGTGATATTTTAAAGTCATACGTGGCACTGATGGTCGATTCCACCAAAGTGATGCTGGTAAGGGCTTAAAACACACACACACACACCTCTCTTATATATAATAGAAGATCTAAGCCAATAGTATTGTGGTTAAACCTGTGCTTTTTTCTGGGGGGATGCAGGGGTACACATACCCCTAAACATTTAGTAAATCTTTGTACTTTTGTCCATTTACTGTATTTATTTCCCCCGCTTTGAACTATAAAATGATGATTTTCTTGAGTCAAAACATTTTTTTAAGGAAAAAAAGCACTGGGTTAAACTATTCCAGCATGGCAATTACACTTTGTGCCCAGGTACCAACCAACCAACCAACCAACCTAGAATTTGGATACCTTGATCAGAAATGTTGATCCTACTCATAGCTTATTCACAAACTTAAAATATCTTGTTGTACTTCTCTGAGCCGTGGGAAGTTCCAGGGGCAGCAGCGCCAAGTTTGATTTCCTTTGGATGAGGGAGTACAAGCCCAGCAATTTCATGCAGCAAGATGAATGTACCTGCTTCAGGCATCACCCTGATGGTGAGATGAAGACATGAATTTATAGCTCTTTAGTATTGGCCCTGAGGGTTGGCTTTGGATTATAGAGTTCTATTTCAGGCAATAAAATGTCTTGGGCTAGCACTGTTAGAAGATTCCAGCATTGCTTTATTTTCAAATACATTTCAAAATCCTTTGCTTTACTTTCTAATACATAAGTGAAATAAATCAGTGAAAACAATGAGACAGTCCTACAAGGTACCATATATGTGGCTCCACGTCAGATCACCCTAAAAAGACTCTGCCTTCAACAGATTCATAGCTTTGCCTCTGCTTCTTCCAAACACACCCACCCACCCTTCCCTTAGCTAGAGGATGAGTGTCACCACTATCCCCAAGCTGCAATGGGTACCTCATACAAACACAAACATTGATTCTCAATTAGCTCTCACTGAGAAAAAGCCGACAGTCACGGAGTATTTTCCAGAAATCTGCCTAACCAAGGAAATGGGTCTCATGGAATTATATTTAGACATATTGTTAAAAATACAGGCAACAATACACACACAAACAACACCACAACAAGGTCACCAACTGCCATCCTTACTTGTGCTATAAGCATAATCTATTAACTCACTAACTGATCATACGTGTGTTGTATGTTGCATAAGATCCGGGAGGGGGGGTCATATATATAGGCACCAGAGGAGCCAACTCCTAGGGGCACAGGTCCCTTAGGCCCACCCAATAAAATATTTGAGGGGGCCATGCACCCCAGGTTGATGGGCATTGCCATTTGAATGGTGCATCATGTGATCAATTGTGTGGGGCAGGGCTTACCCCCATATTTTATTCAAGTAGGCAGCCCTGATAGGCACCTTTAGCTGATTGGAATTTGATCATCAAAGGTTTAAAGGGCTTCCACATCAGAAATAAATGGAAACCACCATACCACAATATATAAAAATAAGAATTCATTGCTTACTACACATGCTAGGTTGGTTTGTACATGAACATAATTGCCCAAATCTGATTGCTCCACTACTGTTTAGATGACTGCCAAGTTCTCTCTCCAATCTATAATTGCTACAAGGAATTTTTTGGTACTTGTGGTTGTAGGTGAAATCACCCAGGTGTCGAATGATTTGCCTAAATGTTTTTACTGTGAATTGTAAATTGTACTAAATAAAGAAATGGATGGTGTGCCCTACTTATTCTCTGTGTGGTTATATGGACATTGCAGCAGCATGGGTGGCTGACTCAAATATGGATGCTAGAAATCTAATAATCTAAGAAATTTCCTTTTGACGTGTGAAACCTTTCTCTCTTACATTAGGATAAATGGGAAAGGCTGATCTCAGAAGATAAATCACTGGATATTTTCCAGCATGTTGGGTCTATGACACTGGACAGCATGTTGAAGTGTATCTTCAGTTATCAGAGCAATTGCCAGCATGACAGGTATCATGAGAATTGGGGGGAGGGAGACAAAGGAGCATCTCCACCCCCATCGTTCAGCCCGGACACTGAGGTCCAATGCCAAGGGCCTTCTGGCAGTTCCCTCACTGTGAGACGTGAAGTTACAGGGCCTTCTTAGTAGTGGTGCCTGCCCTGTGGAATACCCTCCCATCAGATGTTAAGGAAATAAGCAACTATCTTACTTTTAAAAGACATCTGAAGGCAGTCCTGTTTAGGGAAGTTTTTAATGTTTAATGCTGTATTGTGTTTTTAACATTCGGTTGGGTGCCGCCCAGAGTGGCTGGGGACTGACTAAATAAATAAATAAATAAATAAATAAATACTTATAGTAAAGGCAAGGGAAAATTTAACTCCAGTTTATAGATGAACCAGAGAACAATTTGGGTGGTGGTGGAATCACTTCTCGTATAAATCATTGTCTAGTGAGAACCAATTCACGTGAGCATCAGGCGCAGAGAAACTGCTTGAAAGAAGAAGAGTAGAAGAGTTTGGATTTGATATCCCGCTTTATCACTACCCGAAGGTGTCTCAAAGCGGCTAACATTCTCCTTTCCCTTCCTCCCCCACAACAAACACTCTGTGAGGTGAGTGGGGCTGAGAGACTTCAGAGAAGTGTGACTAGCCCAAGGTCACCCAGCAGCTGCATGTGGAGGAGCAGAGACACGAACCCGATTCCCCAGATTACGAGTCTACTGCTCTTAACCACTACACCACACTGGCTCTCTGCACCTGTTCTTTCTAGGCCTATGGGCAGTCTCTCACACGTCCCATGTTACAATCCAGAGTGGAATGGGCCTAACTAATCAATACCCACCAAGAATGCTTGCAGTTGTGCTGCCACAACTGACAGTTGTACTAACAGTCACCTTGGACAAAAATGGGGTTTAGAGACTGGAAAGAAGTTGTCTAGAAACTGTTGGTTCCAGGGTAGTTTTTTTCAGGTGTAGTCACAATTCTCCCTCCTTAGGGACAGGAGGCACCACTTCCTTGGTGTAGTGATTAGGTTAGGACTCAGCCATGATAATTTGCTCTCTCAGACTAATTTGCCTCATAAGGTTGTTGTGAGTATAAAATGGTGATGGTGGGAAAGACTATCTATTTCTTGGAGGACAGGTGGGGTTAGACTGAGTGTGATAAACTATATTGCTTTGTATTGTGCCTGTTAAAAATAATCACCTCTCAATTAAACTCTTTCTTTCACTCCTCTAGTAAGAATACATATGTCCAAGCAATTAGTGACCTCAGTTGTTTGATGCAGGAAAGAATACAGACATTTCTCTATCACAATGATCTAATCTATCACATCTGTCCTCATGGATACCGTTTCTTCAAGGCTTGCAGAATAGCCCATCGCCACACAGGTATTTCCTTTGGTTCTTCTCTTCAGTGGAGGGATCTACACCTGTACGTACATAGCTAAGGTAGCAAGCCTAACCCCACTTACATGGAAGTAAGCCTTATTGAATTAAATGGATCTTACTTCTGAGCAGATATGGTTAGGCTTGTGTGATAACACCCCAAGGGCATGGGTAGCTAGCTGCCAGGCCCCAGGCAGAACCCAACTGCAAAATTTAATCTGCAGAAAGTCAACCTGGGCTCTCCTGGGGGGTGAAAGGGATGCTGAGCAATTCTGGTGCCTCTCAGGGGTTTCCTAAACCCTTGACTTTTCAACAGTGGCAATTCAGCTATGTAAGATCTTTTTTATTCACCCACATTATTTGTTGTTGTTCAGTCGTTCAGTCGTGTCCGACTCTTCGTGACCCCATGGACCAGAGCACGCCAGGCACGCCTATCATTCACTGCCTCCCGCAGTTTGGCCAAACTCATGTTAGTAGCTTCGAGAATACTGTCCAACCATCTCATCCTTTGTCGTCCCCTTCTCCTTGTGCCCTCCATCTTTCCCAACATCAGGGTCTTTTCCAGGGAGTCTTCTCTTCTCATTAGGTGGCCAAAGTACTGGAGCCTCAACTTCAGGATCTGTCCTTCTGGTGAGCACTCAGGGCCGATTTCCTTGAGAATGGATAGGTTTGATCTTCTTGCAATCCATGGGACTCTCAAGAGTCTCCTCCAGCACCATAATTCAAAAGCATCAATTCTTCGGCGATCAGCCTTCTTGATGGTCCAGCTCTCACTTCCGTACATTACTACTGGGAAAACCATAGCTTTAACTATACGGACCACATTATTTACCTGTGTTGTAAATCTGGACCATAAACTATTTGATGCTGCCTTTATGTAAGGATGTCTTTATTGCTGCCTCTTATTGATTATTGCTGGTTTCTGATGATTGCATACTGCATTTTAAACATTTTGTTGTAAGGCATTCAGGTAACGTAGCCATATTTCAAAAATACAGACACAAAGGTTTTTGAGCTTTTTGGGCAAAGTTTTGGAGCTACTTTTAACGGAATCCGCTGAAATCTACACTTACGACGTATTCCGGACATATGGCAACCCTAATGTTTACTGATGGGCAGGTATCAACATTGAATGAATGAATGAAAAGTGGGCGGTATCCAGCTAAGGATGCAATCCACACACCCTTTGCTCCCCATGGTTGGGGGTTGGATTGGGCCCCTTCACCCAGCCTTCCAACCTTTGGCAGCTTTCACATGTAGAGTGATGCCAGCATTACTCTGCTGGTATGGAGCTTCTCCTTCCAGCCACTGAATGGGTGGGTGGGCAGAAGTGTTACTGGTGGGAACCCCACTAGTGGCAACCAGTGAAAAGCCCCAATATTGGGAGGGGGGAGTATTCCAGGGACAGGGAGGGACTGAGCTGGCCTGGGATCTGTTGGCTCCCAGGCTCTTCCCACTGCTGTCATGTAACAGCTTCTGGCCTGATCAGTGCACCAGCTACTGGTTGGTGCAAAAATTGGTCTGCCTCCAATTTCTGCTCTGGCTGGCCCTGCCCCTCAGTTAAGCCCCACTGGACAGCCTAAAACCCTGGGTTTGCTCTGAGAATGGCTTAGTTAAATGCCACCCAAAATAAACTGATGTGTAGACTTTTTTTTTTAAAGAATATTTGACAGTTGATAACATGTGAGGTTTCATATTCCTGACAAAATCAAGTCAATCAAAAGATGCTAGCAAGTCTAAAGTATGTGAGTTTCCAAATTTATTTATTTTTTAACAGAATTTATTGACATTTTGATAATATAACACAAACCCAACCCCACACCTACAAATACCAAAACAAATACATATACACATAATGTCAGGATTCTTCTTCTTATCTATATACTTTACAAAAAAAAAAAAATTCTAGTTCTGAATCTTGACGTTTGACTTCCCCCGCCTATACACCTTCGATTTTAAATCAATATACCATTTTCTTAACAACTTTTCTCTATAAAAAATTTAACTTTACTTAAAAAAGAAAAAACACCATTGTCTTAATCTTTGCATTATAACCTAAATCTTAACCAAGTATTCTTATAGCTAAACTTATTTCTTCTGTCCTTTATCATGCTGCTTATAACTTAAAATTCAATATCTCCTTACTTATTTAAAATAAACTTGTAATTAACAGACTTCACACTCCGATTTCGGATACCATGGCAGACCATTCAGATTATACATTTGAGGCTTCAACCCACTCCCCCTCTGTCCATTGTCCTTTTCTGTCTTTCTCCACAGCCAAGTCCCTCATTGTCTTCCTCTGAGTGTCCACAGATCCAGGCAGCGTCCACATCAAACCCAGCATCGAGCCTCAGGGCGTTCCACATCTCCATTCTGGGCGATTCTTTTGCTCCTTCTTCTTGTAGAAATCTTAATTCCATGTCTCTTGCCCCCGAGCTGCCACCTCGGGGTCTGGATATTGTAAATTTTCCTGTTTCAGGTTCCTTTTCCATTCGCCCAGCCATTTCCGACCATCCTCCAAGCGCCCCTCCCAGCTCTTTGCCAAGGCTTGATTCCATTGTGTAGAACTTTTGAAAAGCCTCCTCTGTGGAAAGTACATCCTTTTTATGAATAATTCCACTCAAGACCTGTAGTTTCCGATTAAGCAATTCCATCTGCAAAATAGTGAGCATTTCCTCATCCCTTAAATCAGAGCTCGATGCCAGTGCGATCACAAAGTCCAGCATTTTGAGAGAGAGGGTGAGTATCAGATTTCAGTTCCTGTCTCTTCCTTCCTTTGTCTCAATTTTTCCCACGACAAACCAAGTCGCCGCCATTTCTCCGAAGCCGGAGTATAAAGACCAAAACTTCAAACGGAGATATTTTTTCCCCAATTAACCCCCGAAGGGAGATCTCAACAGACTCAGTTTTCAAATTCCAAGTACTTTCTATAATTGTTGTAGCAGCAGTCACTTAAAGGGTTAATCTCTTTCACCACTCGAAGGGAGGGAGGCGGGCTGCCTTTCTTCTTTCCCCCAGAGCATTCCAGGAATACAAAGAGTCAATCAATTACTCACAGCCTCAGGGTTCTTATCAGCTCCTTGATGACAGGTAGAACTTAGACGCTCATCACAGGCTTTGCCGCCGCATTTCCATCCCGGTTGGGGCATGTCCCCTATAGCCCGGCTCCGTAGTCCCTTCACCCCCACTCCCCCTTTACAGGGGGCGCGGGGGAAGGGTTCGGAGCCACAACGGGCACAGCCGGGGAGCCCAGGGCACGGGACGCTCTTCCCGCACCCCAACCGGAGCCCCGCTATGCGGCTGCAGGGCTCCTGACCCCCGGGATGAACTGGGTGCTTCGCAGCCGAAGCAACCCACGACCACCCATAATGGCGTCAGCCGCCGGAAGTCGTGAGTTTCCAAATTTAAGGTTAAGGTTTTACATTTCAAACTCAAAATGTCCCATCCAAACTAAATAGCAATGTTTGGAAATATTTGTTTGCAAATATTTGTTTAAGCAGGTATAGTAAGAACAGTCCTAACCTTGGACTCAGCTTTGTTGTTGTTCAGTCGTTCAGTCGTGTCCGACTCTTCATGACCCCATGGACCAGAGCACGCCAGGCACGTCTATCTTTCACTGCCTTCCGCAGTTTGGCCAAACTCATGCTAGTTGCTTCGAGAACACTGTCCAACCATCTCATCCTCTGTCGTCCCCTTCTCCTTGTGCCCTCCATCTTTCCCAACTTAAGGGTCTTTTCTAGGGAGTCTTCTCTTCTCATGAGGTGGCCAAAGTACTGGAGCCTCAACTTCAGGATCCTGTCCTTCCAGTGAGCACTCAGGCCTGATTTCTTTGAGAATGGATAAGCTTGATCTTTTTGCAGTCCATGGGACTCTCAAGAGTCTCCTCCAGCACCATAATTCAAAAGCATCAATTCTTCGGCGATCAGTCTTCTTTATGGGTGTACTCAGCCAAACAGCTACAAAGAAAACATTTTAAGTGCAATATACAATATGACACTAGATGGCGATGGCGAGCCTTACGGAAAATTCAATGTATTTTTAAAAATGTTTTTAAAAGAAGCATTTTCAGAATGGTTTTTTTTTTGAATATTTTATTTGTTGAATATAAGAACAACATATAATCAAATACAAGCAAACAAACACAGTTTCCCCCTACCCCCCCCAAAACAGCCCCAACTACGTCCAACTAATTACATTAGTAATATAATCAACTAAAAATTATTTCTACAGTTGCTGGTTTAAAAAATCTCATTCCACATGCTCCCATGTGTCTTAGGTGGTTTAAAGCATGTTCTTTCTTTGACGCATATATAATAAAGGAGGACCATGTTTTGTAAAAGTTATGTAGTTTCTCACATTGTTTTCTTTCACGTACCCTTTCTGTTAACTTTTCCATCAAAATTAATTCTCAGACATAAGCATACCAAACATCATATAGGTTCACGTTTAATGCCCTCCAGTGTCTAGCAACAGCAAGACATGCTGCAGTTATAAGATGTACAATTAAGTCTTTGTCTCTAAGATTTTGTGCTTCAACTGCAAATATAGAAAGCAGTGCTATTTTGGGATCTAAATTGATCGATTGAGATGTAATTTGTTCCATTTCCTGAAATATTTTTGACCAGAGGTTTTTAATCAATGGGAACTTCCACCACATGTGTATAAATGTTCCTTCATTCCCACAATTTCTACAACATTGTGGAGGAAATTGCTATTTTGCTTAGCAATGTGGGATGTAAGTACCATCTGTGGGTTAGCTTTAAGGTATTTTCTTTTATTCGGGCAGAAATAGCTTGAAAGGGGGCTTTTTGCCACATTCCTTCCCACAAACCATCATCAATCCTTTCTCCCAAGTGTCCTTCCCATCTAGTCTTCAACATGGAGGGCTTTGAGATTGAGAAATTTACAATTGCTTTATAGATTAAAGCAATTAGACCTTTACCTCTAGGGTCTGTGGTATATAAAATATTTTCAGATGCAGTGACTTTGTCCCTTGTTTGCAGATTTCTGTGCTACTTATAAAATGGATGACTTAATGGATTACCATCCAATTGTGGGAAAAGTTTTGAACCTTTTCTTGTAGTATTAATCCAGACAAAGGGGTGTTTTCTTTGTAAAAGTCTTTAAGCCAAAACAGGTCCATATTTTCCCATTTTTCAAAGGGGAATGTTCTGTCTCTATTATAGAAAGTAGGGTGAAATGCCAATGGTATTACAGGGGAAGGCTGAGAGGCCATCCGTGGGAACCATTTCTTCCAACCTTTTAGATTAGATAGAATGTTTTTTATATGTGTGTAGATTCCACCCTTAAGTCCTGTCCCACTGTGGGAATTTCTTCATCCTTTTAAAGTTAGTAACATACAGAAAATTACTTAGAAGCAGTGAATGTCATGACAACTGTTTGGGAAAATTATTAGATTTATTACTTTTTTGACACAGAAAAGGTGATTAGGGAAAGAAAGGGGCTCCTCAAAGATGAACGGGAACTTGAGAAGATCCAAAAGAAGAGATATCTAGACTTTCTGGATATTCTTCTCTGTGCCAGGGTGAGTAAAAGCCACATCATGTATTTCCAGAAAAGGGATATGTGCACGCATGCAACCAACAGTCCTGTCCCTTAGATACATCGGTTTACAGTGTTTCTATCTCAGTGCCCAAGCCAAAAAGGGCTTCCAGAGTGTCTTACTTAAAATAATCAATAATCCCATGAAGGAGGCAAGTGGTAAACAAAGCAAGTCTTCCATGGCTTTTGACCTCGATCATTCTCCATTTGTCAGGATGCAAATGGCGAGGGATTATCTGATGAAGACATACGTTCTGAGGTGGACACTTTCCTCTTTGAGGGTCATGATACCACCACCAGTGGGATTTCCTGGACCTTATATGCCATGGCCCAGAATCCAGAGCACCAGCAAAAATGCAGGAAGGAGATAAAGGAGATTCTTGGAGAGCGAGAGACTCTGCGCTGGTGAGAACTTCCTTCGCTTGCTATCTTTTTTGTGTGTGTGTGAGGATCCCTGCTGAAGCAGGGCAAGTTTTACTGTTTTCCAAGCAAATCTGTGACTCTCTTGTCAGACCTGAAGTGGAAAAGTTTGGGATTTTTGAAAACCCTGGTTAATACCTGAAAAACTCTTTGGAGAACCAAGATACCACAAAAGTTTCAATTTGCTTCAGAAATTGCAAATAGTGCTGACCCCCATGAATGTGAGAGTGTGTCATGCTTCAGCATTTTGAGATTCATAGTTAATGCTGAAGGTTAATTTGTTTGGGAGAGGTAGACATGTCTCATATTCAAGTTCCTCTTCAGTTATTTCACTGCAAGTATAAATGCAGAATATGCAAGGATGCTCAAATCTCCTTTTGTGTTACTTCTTTTAATATTTGACTTTACTGTCCATGGAATATTTTTGTCTTCTTGTCACTTGCGAATCTTCCTCACAGTTTGTTTGTTTAAATAAAAAATAAAAAATCCTTCCAGTAGCACCTTAGAGACCAACTAAGTTTGTTCTTGGTATGAGCTTTCGTGTGCATGCACACTTCTTCAGATGCACACGAAAGCTCATACCAAGAACAAACTTAGTTGGTCTCTAAGGTGCTGCTGGGAGGGATTTTTTTTATTTTTTATTTTGTTTTGACTACGGCAGACCAACATGGCTACCTACCTGTAACTGGAAGTTTGTTTGTTTGTTTGTTTGTTTGTTTGTTTGTTTGTCCCAGGGATGACCTTAGTAAGATGACCTACACTACAATGTGTATTAAGGAAAGCCTCCGTGTTTATCCTCCTGTTCCTCAGGTGTACCGAGAACTCAACAAACCAGTCACATTTCCTGATGGAAAGACATTGCCTGCAGGTCTGCCTCATTATGTTTGATTATATTTCACAGTATTTTCAGTGACAGACATGAAGGATGGAAACCAAAAGAGTGGCAATGGTGTCCCGATTGTGAGTTTTGTGACAAGTATCTGACATAATGGGGTGATAGGGTTGGCTTGCTCAGTTGTCTTGAAGGATAAAATTCTCTATCTGACTTTGGAGTCATGTGCCCCTAAAAGCTGTTGAGAGGCTTAGAAGTTGTACTACAAAAGTTCTTTGTGTTAGGACAGTGGAACTAAAGAGATGAGACACAAGGTTTGGGGTGTTATTAGGGCAACTTCATTAAACTACAACATTAAGAACTTCTAAGCTGAATAGGAAAAATCTGTGTGGGAAATACACACCCTCTGTCAGGCTCCTAAGTATGCCATATTCAAATTTCAAAGTAGGGCTTGCTAAGATTCTTGCCTCACTGAGGACACGTTTGAACTAGAGAAGCCAATGCCGGGATAAGGCATCTTCATATCTTCCTCTGCAGATATATTTACATATTAAACTATGCACCACTTCGGAAGCTGTTTGTAAAACTGACTGTGGTCAAGGAATGACAAAATAAATAAAAATGAAGTATAAAATCAACCTGAGGACTTCCAGATTAATCTATCTGCTCCATGAGTTCTGGCAAAACTCTTTGTCACCTTAGAGAATGACCATGTCTTAATGAAAGCAGACTCAAATCTCCACTGAGGCATTGTAACCTACATGCAAGTAACTCAAAAACAAATACCACAAAATACATTGGGATGCTGCATCTCAAGCAATCCTTCTCTGGGGCCTTTCTGCAATTCAGCAATGCAGCACTGAAAACACAACTTTGTTATGTGTTCCGTCTTCCACTTACTAAGCAGATATTTCTCTCCTCTCCCTCCAATCCTTAACAGGTGCTTTAATATCCCTGAATATTTATGCTCTTCACAAAAATCCCGAAGTGTGGAAGGATCCTCAGGTATTTATGCTCTGGAGCATTGTTCGGTCAATGGTTTAGAACATGTTGAATGCACACTTAAAGTGTGTTCATTGCACACTGAAAGCAGGTGACTCCTCCCCCAAGAATAATGATCTAGCACCCTTAATATACTACAGCTCCCAGGATTCTTTGGGGGAAATCATGTGCTTTGACTGTGCATGGAATATGTTTTAATATGGATCTGCACTTAGAATCACAGTACCATAGCAGTGTTGCATGCAAAATGGGATAAATGAACAGTTGATCAATTCCTTATGTGTGAGGTGGAGACTTTGGGGATGCTCTAGGATCTGGGCTTTTGGTGTTGTACCTCACTTTTTTTGGGGTGGATCCCTTGAGAATTGTGCAAAATGGGAAGAGTTGGAACATGAACATTTGCTGCAACTTGGGACAACTTAGCATTCCACAGCCTAATGTTGACATGCCCTCCAACACTTGTCTGATAAAAACAGAGATGTCCCATTCCATAATGATCATTTTACTGTTTATAACCCACAAATCTTACTGGGTTAACCCAGCCATTCTGGGCAGCTTCCAACATATATAAAATAATAATAAAACATTCAGCATTAAAAAAAAACAACCTTCCCTATACAGGATTGTCTTCAGACGGCTCAGGGGTTGGAAAACTCAATACCCTCCAACATTTCTCCAGTGAAAATAGAGACATAGGACATAGGAAAAGTGGGACATTCTGGGATAAAATCAGAAACTTCTCTAAATCAGGGACGTGCCTGGAAAATAGGGACACTTGGTGGGTCTGCATTGGTTGCCCTGTGCTGAAGTACAGACAATATCAAGCAGATGCAGCATGGATGCATATTCAGAGCAATGAACATTCTGTGATTGAAAACACAGGAAGGAAAAATAAATAACAATAAAAATTCTTAGCCAAAGTAACTCTGGTTCTGAACCAAGAAAAGAAGAATTCTGCAACCTTTATTTTTTCTGCAAATGATACACATTGTAAAGGTAAAGGTAAAAGGACCCCTGACCATTAGGTCCAGTTGCGGACGACTCTGGGGTTGCGGTGCTCATCTCGCGTTACTGGCTGAGGGAGCCGGCGTACAGCTTCCGGGTCATGTGGCCAGCATGACTAAGCCACTTCTGGCGAACCAGAGCAGCACACGGAAACACTGTTTACCTTCCCGCTAGAGCGGTACCTATTTATCTACTTGCACTTTGGCGTGCTTTCGAACTGCCAGGTCGGCAGGAGCTGAGACCGAGCAATCCCTGTTGCAGGGATTCGTACCGCCGACCTTCTGATCGGCAACCCTAGGCTCTGCAGTTTAACCCACAGCGCCACCCGCATCACGATACACATTATACTCTTGCTTAATTTAACTTGCATAATGTACATTGCTTCTGTTGGCCATGGGGAGCATTTATCTAGGGCACTGAAGTCTCATTTTCTCCCTGCCCACTGGATGGAAACCTTCAGCCACAGCTCGGAGATTTCACCAGACATTGCCACATACTTTTAAGCCCATTTTGCACAGCCTTTTCAGCAGAGCTGTGGGATAGTAGAAAGTAGTATGGAGGAGCCACTGGAATAGAAGACAGTAACCCTGGGATAAAAAGACATTGCCGAAAAAAGCAGTGGCTTTTGGGTAATGAGGAAGGGCTGTAGCTCAGAGTGCAAGCTTGGGATGCAGTACATGCTGGGTTCAACCCCCAGCAACTTTCTACATGTACATCCCTGTTGCCAAACTGAAGGCTAGCCCTTCATGTACATCAGTTGAATTTTGTCTTTGACATCTGACATCTGAATGCATGAACAGACCTCAGTGAAAACCACTGTGCTTTACAAGAGTGAAAGCTCCTCTTGTGATGTTGTAGCTATGATGGTCTCTTCACTTGTGCAATATCACTTGATATTGCAGTAATCCAATGATGAGCATGCATGCATGAAGCAGGTCCAAGTACACCTTGTTGCTGATGCAAGCTGCTGATAACTACCGTCTTACTCTCTTTCAGGTGTTTGATCCTCTAAGGTTTTCACCCGATAATTCATCTCAAAGACATTCCTATGCATTTTTGCCATTTGCTGCTGGACCCAGGTAATACAACTTACGATGTAAAGTTGTTCACTGAAAATAGACAGAAGCAAGAAGAAAGAGAGTCAGCCCAAAGCAAAACTTGATTTATATGATGGATGAGTGAAGTTCATCCTCAGAATTATGGATTGATGCTTGCCTGTGTTTGGTTCTCACTGATACTGTGACAAGGAGAATGGAACAGCCCCCTTCCATGGGATAGAAGGTTTGTTCTCTCTTTCTAGAGGAGCGAACAGAGTCATCTTTCCAGAAAGATTAGCTTTCACCCCTGATAAAGGCGTCCCTGTGTGAGTGTTCTGTTTACTGAGGCTTTAGGACCAATCCACACTCTTTGGGTCACCTCTGCCCCTAAGTCCAGGGTAATCCATGCGGGGTTTTTTCTATGGGTTAAATGCATCCATAGTGAAGCAGTTGTCTGAACACACCACAGATCTTGCTATTAATTTAGCACACTATTGTACTTAGTACATGGATTCATGGATCCTTAAGAAATAGTTTTACTGTGGATATATTCTGCCTGTGATGAAAACAAACACTCAAGATTAAAAATAAACTCAAAATGTGGTTAGTATGAATGGAATATTGTAAGGACTTAGATGGTCATAACTGAGGATCAGGGATCCAAATTCTTCTTTATTTAACCCCTTTATGGAAACACCCCATTGCTTTAGAACAGGGTTTTGCCAAGCTGGCAAAACAGTTCCCATCAGCACGAATTTGCTGGCTGGAGCTGAGGTTCAAAACGGCTGTAGGGCAAAGGCTTCTCTAGAAGTATTCCCACCCCACACCAAAATGTCCCATTTCCCATGTACCATCACCTATTCATTCATTTCATATTCTACTAACCCCTTAGTTCTGCAGCTGGAATAAACAAGGACAGTTGAGCAGCTGGCTGCAAGTTGCAGAAACCACTCAGGTTCAGGGTTTTTGGGGTTTTTGGCACCTGCATTCTTATCTAGACACGCGTACCCAAATGTTTAGAAAGTTTGTATGAGTTTTAATTTGTTTGTAGACTATTCTGTTGTTAGCTTTCTGTATGTTTTAAATCATGGTTGTAAATTTTTATTGTTTTGTCTTGTATGTAAACCACTTTGAGATTTATTTCTACAATCTAGCAGAATAGGTGACTCCCCATACGTGAACTAGTACTGGGAGATAATTAAATAATCCAACTCGTGCCTGGAAATGGCAGGAGAGAGCTATAGAGTCCTCATGGTTCATGCGGAGACCCTCAGCGAGGGCAGAGGAAGCCCCAAAGAAGCCAGAGGTGCAGCAAGGCTTTGTTTGTACTGCCCAGCCTCTCCGTCTAACAGCTGGTGTAGCTGCTGCTTTCCTGTGTGTCCTTCAGCCTCCTGCCAGCCCCAGGATACTTTTGGATACCGTATTTTTGGTGTGGATTGAAGAGAGAGTGACAAAAAGGCATTTAGAGGGGGCTCTGCACCTTATGCGTGCGGGGCGACCCGTGTAAGTGTGGTGAAGCTTATATACGATTCTTATGACATGGAATACTAAATAAAAAAATATTATGGGCCTGTTCAAATTTCAGCTTGAATGTTTTTTCTTCCTCAGGAATTGCATTGGGCAACAGTTTGCTATGATGGAGTTGAAACTGGCGGTTGCTCTGACTTTGCTGCGCTTCCAAGTTGCACCAGATCCTGCTAATCCTCCTCTTGAGAAACCTCAGCTCATCATGCGCTCTTGGAATGGGATACATTTATATTTAAAGAAGCTTGCATAGATTCTCTGTCAACCACAGAACACAACTCTTGTAACTAATAAAACCTGTGGCACCGCTAAGATGTGTTATCTTTATGTGTTATCTTTAAGATGTGCTATTTGGTAGGTCAGGAGAAACGTATTACAGTCTAACCTTGGCTCCCAAATGGCTCCATTTTCAAACATTTCGGCTCCGGGATGCCAAAAACCTGGAAGTAAATGCTCCGGCTTTCAAACATTTTTTGGAAGTCGAACGTCTGACACGACTTTCGCTTGAGTGCAGGAAGCTCTTGCAACCAATCGGAAGCCATGCCTCAGTTGTCAAACGTTTCAGAAGCCTAATGGGCTCCCGGGACAGATTACGTTCGGCGACCAAGGTTTGACTGTATACATTTAAAAAGCTATGATACCAATTCAAACAGCTATAGCTTCCCCCCACGACTTAGTCAAGTGCCATCCCTGCTGTTTTTCAGTACCTGTCAAAGGCCTTCTCTTCCAACAAGCCTTTTAAGTAGAAATCTTTCCTAGCCCCCCATGTGTTTGAATTTTTAAAATTGCTTAAGTGTTTGCCTCCCTCGGCTCCATTGGGAGGAAGGGTGAGATATGAAGGGAGGAAGGAAGGAAGGAAGGAAGGAAGGAAGGAAGGAAGGAAGGAAGGAAGGAAGGAAAAGCCTCTATGAGAAGCAGCCATGGTGTTGAACAACTTCAAGTAAACATGCATAACAGAATCCAGTTACAGACACAGATTATAATAATACCCAATACAGTGCCAGAGTAGATGACAGCAAATTGTTAAATTACCTTAGAAGAGTTGTATTGTGTGATCCCTTCCCCCCCCCACACAGTGAAGCATGGATATTGGGAGGACCTGAGAATTTTGTGTCCTTACTAATAAAGGGGGGGGGGGGAACCAACCAAAACTTCCTTGAGCCAATATTTCTTTGCTTCACCTCTCTCAGCACTCATCTGTGTTGTGTAAGACATTCAGATAAGGCTATATCCCAGACATTGATGAACCATTCCTCTTTAGGTAGCATCAGACATGACTTCAATTGTTCCAACGAGCATCTAAGTCACCATCAGTAAGAACAAGTCAAGACATCACATGGCCCTGGCCCCCTCAATCGCCAGGTGGCGTGTTTGATTCCATTGTACAACTATGCACTGTGTGGCATATTTGTAACTTGTTTTTCTACCCAGCAGCTCAAGGTTGTGTACATTTTCCTCCCCTGCCTGCTTCTATATTTGCAGCAGCCCTGTGAGGTGGGCTAGGTTATGTTAATATAGATACATAAGCAGCAACAGGGGGCCCAATCCACATACAATGTACCAGGCCCAGGAAATCCTGTTGACGTCTCTGAGATTACCGTTGCTCCTGATTTGGAAATTCTCCCAGCTGGTGCATAACGCTGCAGCTAGACTGATGGTGGGAACAGACTACAGCCAGCACATAACTCCAGGGCTTAAAAGCTTTCACTGGATACCCATATGCCACTGGGCCAAGTTCAAATTTCTTGCATTAATTTACAGGGCCCCAAACAACTTGGACCCAGGATATCTACTTCCTCTTTGGCGATCACTTGTAGCCGAGTAAGATTGTCTTCCATAAACACAGTTTTAACAATGAGTCTGTAAGTGACTGTGGAGGCCAGTTCTGGACCCACACGTCCTTCCACAGTGGGGACATTGGTTCCCGAGTGGAAGTTGATCACAGTGTGGATTTGCCAAGCGTGCCTTCCTCTTAGCACGTTTCTCCCTTGCGTTCTGAGTTCGAGTGTCTTCAAAGTCCATGACGCCTTTGGTAAAGGCTGTTCTCCAACTGGAGCGCTCACAGGCCAGTGTTTCCCAGTTGTCGGTGTTTATACTACATTTTTTAAAGATTTGCCTTGAGACAATCTGAAAGATACTCGGAGTCCAGTGTGACTTTCATGCTCTTTATTCAGCTCATAGTAGTGAGGAATGTAGTTCCCCCAAAACGTTTGCTTTATATACATTATTTACACAATGGGCCCCATGTGATTGGCTAATTCTGGGATACTCCTGTATGCCAATCGGAGTGCGGATTCACTTCCACCTGGAGCTGGATTGGGTGGCTCCTGCAGACCAATCAGACTGCTGCAATCTCAATCCTATTGTTCTAGGACCAATCAGACTGCTGCAATCTCAATCCTATTGTTCTGGGACCAGTCAGACTGCTGCAATCTCAATCCTATTGTTCTAGGACCAATCAGACTGCTGCAGTTTGGATCCTATTCAACTCAGTACATAACACCCCTCCCCTCTAAGTTCCAGTCCTGCCTAGGAGGTTGCATCCATAGTCCTCAAGGTACGCTGGCTGCCTACGTGTGCGTTGCGGCCTGGGCTGTTCCCTGGTCAGGGGTCCTGGTTCTGGCTCGTGTTCCAAGGCTGCTGGTCGTGATGGGGCTGTTTGGTCTGGCGCAACCAGCTCGCTCTGTCGTGTCTTTAAACCTCTTTTGTTGAACTCCAGCATTACGCTTTCCATTTTTAAGTTCGGAATAGAGTAGTTGCTTTGGAAGATGATAATCAGGCATGACCAGTCCAACGAAGTTGACGTTGAAGAATCATTGCTTCAACACTGGTGATCTTTGCTTCATCCAGTACACTGATATTAGTTCGTCTGTCTTCCCAAGCGATGTGTAAGGATCCCCTGGTTCCATATACAAAGGGCTTTTTTTCAGAGGGAATTCACAGGAACTCAGTTCCGGCACCTCACAGGTGGGTACCATTGCTATTCTAAGAAAACAAGTGTTCATAGTGAGTTCCAGCACCTCTTTTTCTAGAAAAATAGCACTGCATACATCCTTGGGAAGTGATTTTGATTGGCAGAATGTCCCATGGAAAAAGCTGCAGCCCCCTTACCCTGCTCCATAGCTCCAGTCAAATTTGCAGGATTTCTGTATTTTTATTTTGTTTTCTCCTGCATAAATCTTGTGCTTCTCAGCTCCTGCTATCAGAAGCTTGGAAATTAGCTGTGCAATCAGTGACTTTGTGACATGGCAACACATTAGATAAATAATTGTACTTTCATACAATAAAACTCAGGTTAATGTTTACAGAGAGTAAGTATATAACCTCAACATTCACATCCAAAACAATCACATCTAGTAACTGCATTTTTTAATTACTGAATAGATATTAAAGGGCACAGTAGTTGTTACACTGTTTCTTGGCAGAGAAAAAGGAGAGCTGAAAGGGAGAATGTTATTGGTTGTTGGCCCCACCCAGTAGACTTTGGCAGGATTCAAATTACAGTTCCTATAGTCACTAAGTTTAGTGCTTTGGGGGAAAGTACTGGTATGTGGGTGGTTCTGATTTTCCTGGTAATGTACCAGAGATTACAGCAATTTGCAAAAAGATAGTGTTCAGTATTAGGACTAGAACTTCTAGACCTGTCACTTTCAGCAATAGGAGCTCAGTGGAAGAAGGCACGGTAAACCAAGGTGGGAGCATGAAAACTGTTCCAGAGATGGTCCTAAATTCTTGGTCTTGGCTGCCTTGGGATTTCTCTCATATTTTCCACTTGACAATTATTTTGAGCTTTGCCTATGTGGCTGTGAAAGCTGTTCAGCTGTATCGGAAAAAACAGTACCTGGCCAAAGTTCTCAGATGTTTTCCAGGACCTCCTGCTCACTGGCTATATGGCCATATCAAAATGGTAAGGTGGCTGTGCAGGCGGTATGTGTGTGGCAGAGTGAGGGTGGAAGAGAAAGTGTGTTTATCTATGTAATTACTAAGCTTCATGCCAAGAAAGTAATGGATGTATGTCCTCATTCTTCTGTGTTATGTAAACATAGTGAGAAATGTGCTTTTCGCTTGCTTCTTCTACTAATAGAGATTTAGATGAAGGTCTTAACCCTTTCAAATGTAAGGAAAAGTCTGCTTGCACTTTTAAAAGTGCTGTGTAATGTTTGTCCACATTTGCAAGAAGTAAATATTTTTGTGTGCTTTGGGACTCCCTCCCTATTGACAGTAGGCAGGCACCCTCACCACAGTGGTTTGGACACTGACTGAACACGTCTTTATTTCAGCAAGCCTACTCAACCATATGATTTAGTGACCTATATGTTTTTAATTTTTTTTTAGTGATTTTATCTGTATTTTAATTATGATTATTTCATACATGTTTGCTGTATCAAGTAAGGAAAACATTCCCTTTTCCAATATGGCTTCTCCACATAGTACTTTCTTTGTCCTCATGCCACACCAGTATGTTAAATCACTCAAAAAGTTTCTGCTATGTGTGTGGAGAATTAACATTTTAATCTCAGAAACGAAGTTTAACTCCGCTTGTTTGAAAGGCACGCACACTTTATTTTGGCAGGTGATCAAGACAAATCATTGGCCCCATATATTTGTTGTAAAACATGTTGTTGTAAAACACTCTTGACAGCTTGGCTAAAAGAGGCACCTTGCAGAATCCAGTTTGTTGTACCAAGGCAGGGAGAGTCTAAGCATGCTTGTGAACTTATGCTTTGTCCAGAAACAAAATAGAGACATAAAACAACATCAGCACAATTTTAACTGCTTTCTTGAGCATTGGTTCCAATTCATATTTTGTGATAAGAGGAATCTAGCCACAGTGGTTTCTCAGCTTCATGTCACATTCTGAAAGGATATTTTATATCAAATGTGCTGTTTCATTAATGTTGTCATTCAGTCTGTTTTAACCCACAAGACAGCTGGCTTGGGGTACCTGCTCTGTTGAATACTGACTATGTATATTCAGAAATAGGAATGAATAATCTCTCAGTCTCAGTTCTCTCTAGTTCTTATTTGTCCAAACTTAAATTTGGTTCACATTTCTGTAGTAACTTGCAGATTATAATTTTTTTAAAAAAATCTTCATGAAAATTATTTAGCATTTTACCGCAAATGTCTCCTTAAGAAACACATTTTTAGCGCGCTTTTAACTAATACTCACATTTTTGCAAACATTTTTTCTCCTATACTGTGTATCTTTGTACATTATTTTCACATATGTTTATTTTTATGCACACCTTTACCTAATATATACATTTTTCTAAACATTGTTTGCTTGGAGAACTGCACCACAAAATTCTGGTAAGTGTGAATTTCACAGGACAGTTGAGTTTTGATTCTCATATTGATTTGGAACATGGAAATTTTGCATATCCACCTTTAAATGTGAACTGAATCAGCATCCCTACTCAGGAGTTCAGTTTACATTCCATGCTAGAGAAGAGCTTTTGGGGGACATTGTGCTCAGTTCAGAACGTTGCTCAATATTATGAATGGAACTAAGTCATATTCCAAGGGAAATGATTGCAAACTGCAGCAACAGCACTAGAGATCAGCTATAGCAGATCTGCCAGCGATTATGCTAAGCCAAGTTGTAAGGAATGCTTCATGTCATTACTTGCTCATATCTTGTTTGTTTCACACCTTTTGAAATGTAGAGAAGCAACATGTGATGGAATTTCTCATCACGTTTGTAAGAAAAGCTTTCAGCCATTGCCAGATACAGGGCTGAACTGCAAACATTTAATTCAACATTCAGAAACCAAATAATCTACTCAGCCAGTAGAAACAAACATTTCTTCTTGAGAGCACTTTGAAGGAAAATAATAGAGAACCACATATAATCTGTGCTGAACAGGAAGGGCAGCATAAACAGCATGTTATGCACTCATGACTTAAGGACTTTATGATAATACTAGTACATTAAGCCTGTTAAATTAACGGGCGCTAGAACATATGTGGTCAAACATTTTTAAAAACAGAGTTGTTCTAGTACAAAAATAAAAAAGTCTGTTTCTCTCTCTCTCTCTCTCTCTCTCTCTCTCCCTCTTGCTGCAAATTCTTGCTTCTCAAGTACAGAGGGGCTATTGGCACAGATAAATGCAATTCACTTCTTGAGTGTGGCATTTTGGGCTTGCAGGAAATACCTGTGCAGGCACCCCCCAAACACCCTTGGGGAATTCCCCCCCCCGGGGGGGGCCTCTTCATCCTGCAACCAGTTCTCTGTGTGCTTGTGTGCGAATGAGAGAGAGAGTGCTTCAATTTCCTTTCCTGTTGGCAGAATCGGCCACGGTTTTTCGGTTGATGGGGGGGGGGAAGTGTGGGGCTCTTGACGCCTCCCCGGTAGCACCCCAAAACTACTCCTATCCCCCTGGGGAGGGATGGGCAAGGCTGCCGCTTGTGGGGAGGAGCGCCCAAACCCAGGCAGGGCTTCCTGAGCAAGGGGCACAAAGGTGAGCCATTCAAGGGTTAACCAGGCAGCGCAGAGAAAGGAAAACAGGCTCTCGCTATTTGCATGGGGGGGGGGTCGGTTGTTGTTCACAAAAAAAGTTTGCCCGAATTAGCTCTCCCCGCAATGAGAGACCACTTTGCAGAAAATGACTGGGAAGCTATTTAAAGCCCGTTGCCGAAATAAGCAACGAAAAAGCGAAATGCTGTCATTTCTGGAAAGGGGGGGGGGGAAGGAGGGCAGAGACAGTCCTGCAAAGTTGGCCAGGAGGAGGAGGAGGAGGAAGAGGAGTAAGTGCACATGAGTGTGCACCTGCCGCGTGCCCGCGCACACCCGCCGCTTCAGCAGTTTTGCCCGGCCACCCGAAGTCTCCCCCCACCCCGCTCCTCACCCCCGCCACCTCCCCCACCCCACCCCCATCCCCGCCTCCCCTTCCTCACTCCCCCCCCCCGCTTCCCACCACGGCCGCTCTCAGCGAGGAAACTCTGGCCTCTGCTTCCTCCTCCTCGAACACCGGCGGAGTCTCCCCGCCACCGCGGAAGAAAGTGCGGGCCTCCCCGTCGGCGGCAGAGGGAGCAGGAGAGCCCGGGGCTTCCGCGGGCAGAGCAGGCCTCACCTCGTCCCCGTCCCCCTCGCTCTTCGCCGGGCTCACCCCCCCCTGCTGCCAACCCCCTCAGAGCCAGCGGCAGCAGCAGCAGCGCCATGCAGGCCAACGGGGCAGGAGGGGGTCAGCAGCAACAGCAGCAACAACAACAGCCGCCGCCGTCATCGTTGCAGGGTCCGGAGCTGGGCTGCCTCAGTGCCCCAAATGGCGAGGCCTCTTCGGGCTTGAGCGCCGGAGAGCAGCTTACTTACGCCAACGGCCGCCCGAAGTGTCTGTGCGCTCCAATACCTGTGTCCGTGGGGCACATGCGCAGTAGCGCAAACCCAGGGACACACGGAATGGACGCAGAGACACTTGGGTTTTATATATATATAGATGATTATTCCACACCCATCATACATTCTAGAAGTACAGGTATAACATTAACTTGGCCTTGACTAATACCTGCTGAATATTTTCTTATCATTAGGTACTTGTGGTCAGGGGAGAAATACACTTTCAGTGCCAATTTGGAATGCCATTCCATTATGAAAAAATGAGAAGGATTTTGAGTGCAAAATTGTAGAGCTGTGACTCATGTGTTATGGAATCTCAAGCTTTTAAATTCAGAGGGGAAAGCATATTTTCTTTTTCCTAAACAGAAGACTGGCATAAAGAGTTTATTTACTTATGATGGAAAGCTTGAAATGTGTGCGCACATTTATCACAGGCGTATCCCAGTCTCTCTCTTGTTAGTTTCTATACGCTTATATGTCCTACAACAGGTCCAGGGTACCTTTGGCTCACTAGATGTTGTTCAGCTACAACTCCCATCAGCCATAGCCACTGCTCATGCTTGCTAAGGCTCATGGGAGTTGTAGTTCAGCAAATTCAGAAGAGCCAAAGGTTCCCTGCACTTGTACTATTATGTTCCCTGTAATATCCTACTGTGGGCTCAGTCACAGTACCCTCCACCCTTGTGCAAAAGCAATAGCTATGGTGTAAAGGAACAAATATGACAAGACAACGGTCTGGGGTAAAAAGTGGTCACAATTTTATTGATTACAGGTATAGGTAGACTTTGGCTCAGGCATTGGGTATATATCTATATTAGCCTCCTGCTGGAGGACTGAAATTTTGAACAGGGTCATGCCATGTATTGTGGACTCCCCAAGACATGAATCTCTAGTCCCACATTCAGCCTCTACTCCCTGGCTCCCCTATTTGATGGGCAAATGTTTGCATTTGCGATTGATCTATTTCTCTTCTGCAATCTTACCTAAAACAGGGGAAAAATTTGCATACATAAAGAAGCATAATCAATCATAAACACTATATAATAATGTTATTATAATGGTTCAATTTATTTCAATTAGGAAAAAAAGGTTTTTCTAACTGTATTATTTGGTGGCTGTTTTCTTCTTAAAATTTAGACATCAGTGGCTTCATCATTCTTAAGCAGTGCATGTTCTTCTACACCTGGAAGGTTCAGTGCAGAACAGAAAGAAAGCAGGTTTTAAAAGACTGTGGTGTTAGGACAGAGCCAAGGGGGTGAATAATTCCATTGTTAAATATGCACCCTAGCTTAAAGTTATAAACCATTGCATTATACAGTGGTACTTCGGGTTAAGTACTTAATTCGTTCCGGAGGTCCGTTCTTAACCTGAAGCACCACTTTAGCAAATGGGACCTCCTGCTGCCGCTGCGCCGCCAGAGCACGATTTCTGTTCTTAAGTAGAGTTCTTAACCTGAAGCGTACTTAAACTGAAGCGTACTTAACCCGAGGTAACATTGTATAATCATCTAAGTCGGATTTCATCCTGAACTAAACATTTAATCACGGTGTCCGAGATGTAAACTGACTACTGATCTTTAAAAAAAAAAAAAAATGATGCAGATGAAACCGGAAGAAGAATTCCTGAACATAGCTGCATGGACAGAAAAGTACCCACACTGCCATCCACTTTGGTATGGAAATTTCTTGGCTTTCCTGGCCCTCAACCACCCTGAATATACAAAGGCAGTGTACAGCAGAGGCGGTAAGAAATTTGTATGTTACATCCTTCTGATCGTGCAGTTACATGAGTATGCTAGAGGCTGTCAAAATTATCCATGCATTTATCTCTGGGCAGTAAGTTGCACTGCTCTTTGCTTTTATTGAGATATAAATGTAAGTGATTCATATTTCAAGGCTACCCTAAAGCAACCTTTCCCAAGCTGGTGCCCTTACGATGTTTTGAACTACAACTCCCATCAGTCCCAGTCAGTGTCCTGGCCCTCACTGCCAGGCAAAGAGCTCCCAGCTCTAGTTTTCCCCAAATCTTTAATGCTTAGATCAGATTGATAGAGAAGGCACATTGAAGGCTACAAAGTTCAACAAGTACATTAGAGACTTGCACACGCACCGCCTTGCACCCATGATTGTGTGGGCTTGGGGCTATGTGACGTCAGCACACTGCATGCATTCCCGGCAGCATGTGCACATGATGTCAGCATGCCATGCACTGGGTGCGTGCGCCCACTGCAGATTTTTTTGGGGTGTGGCCCTTTCAATATCGGTGGTCCTGGCCACCCGCTCCCCCACTCAGTAACCCTGGAGACTTGGATACTTCCTTTTGGAAAGTGGGGGAAGAACAATTATTTGCTCAATGGAGGCTGGGCAAGGAAAAGGTTGTTTGTCTTAATTCTCATGTGCAAAGATATGGGAGTGCGCCTTGGATCTGGCTGCTGAAAAGCAATGAAAGGCAAGTGAGGGAGCTCTGGGTGCCCATACGAATCCCCTGGATTGCGGCAACAGAGTGCAATTTAGCAAATTAAACATTTGCATTTGTTCTCACAAATACTGTATCATCTCATGCTAACCTCATTTTCTCTCATTTATCACACTATTCAGATCCTAAAGCTCTTGTAACATACAACTTCCTAATTCCATGGATTGGTATGTATTTCCCCCCCACTAATTTTATGTATCCCTGTATTTACTGTGATATTCTTGCATCAAGCATATACATATATGAACAGCTTTCAAAGTTCAGACTTCCTTTGGGTCTACAGGAAGCTGCTGATATTAGTTAAACTGGTGCCTTCCAGGAGGCTTCAGTGCCAGCTGTATTTCTTTGGCCAACTGATTTCTCCCCATGTTGCTGAAGAATCAGACTCTAAAGTATGTTTCCCCACAATCTCAAAAGTCTGTCCTTATATAGTCTGTGAAGATGGACTTTTTGGGTTGGAAGGAAGTATACACACTGCATTCCATGTTTCAGAAATCCTTTAGCAGATAAATAGATTCTTAACTTGAATTGTTCCAGCAATTAAGTGCCTACTTCAATGGGTCAAATATAGTGCTGAGGGGATCCTTCTACTGTAAACCCTGTCATCTGTGGTAGATAATTTACCATGTGACCCTGACCCTGGTGTAACGGTATGTGCCTAAGAAAGGCAATGTTATCTTTGGCCTCTTTTCCTCATTTTCCTTCCTTTCCCTGGCAGGAAGGGGACTTCTCGTCCTGAATGGGCCAAAGTGGCAACAGCACCGGAAACTGTTGACTCCCGGATTCCATTACAATATTCTGAAGCCTTATGTGACTCTTATGGCAGAATCAGTCAAGGAGATGCTGGTAAGAAACCCCATTGCTACTTTCAGGAGGTCAGCTCCAGTATCAGAAGTTGCTCATCCACCTTCATGATCTCAGTCCTGCTTTGAGCAGACTCAGAAGGCCTTTGATTTCTCTTTTTCTTTGGCCTGAAAACCTCCTCTTATATACCACAAAGGTTTTTTGGGGGGAAAGGTTTGAGTCAGAAGCCCCCAGCAAAGTGTGAAGCTAGTTGAGCAGCCCTTTTGGTTGCAGGCAATGAGTTGGCACCAGCATTGCACCTTCATAAACTTGTGAACCTTAATATTCTCTTAATTAGTTCATTCACATTCTCAAGATAAACAGATGGTGACTACCATTAGTTTTTTTGTGGAATATTAAAATGCATCACTTTGAAGGGTTGTTCAGTGTTGTATTAGCTAGAATTGTATGTCAAAACCGTGTTTACGTGTGCAAACATTGTTTTTGACTGGAATGCCTGCTATCACCCTTTCCTTTATGGGCCTGAGAATTAATGATCAGTTCATTAGCTCCTTAGAATCTCCTGACCTGTCTTCTCTGTTTCAGGGTCCACATTCAGCCACCCAACCGAAGCACACAGCCGAGTCTCTCAGGGGACAGGCGCACATAATCTTAGCAAAACCATTTCCCAAATGCAAGGATCATTTGCAGGGGGAAGTTAATGTGCAGCATGGAGAATGCTCAATTCTGTCTCATGCCTCTTCATTCTTCTCCACATTTCTTCCCCACAGGCTTTATGTGTGTCCCTGAACTAGGCTTACCATCCAGTAGAGACAAAATAAAATAAAAAATTCCTTCCAGTAGCACCTTAGAGACCAACTGCCCAGCAGACAGTGGTTTCTGATGCACATTGTGACCAGTAGGGTAGAAGGCAGGGTGGTCAACAATAAGTGGAGCCAGAGCAAATGGCTCTAATATTACCAGTACTCCATGCCGAGTTCTAGAAATGCAACACTGAGGCTAAAGACACAGGCATGCCTTTGACTGGTTTTAAGTAAAAAGGCATGTGGGTGGGGACAGTTCAGTCATCCTAATGAACTAGCCTCCACTTCTAGGATGGGTCTAGGCAAATTGATGTATGGGGAAAGGGTTAAGCACCTGTACTTCTCATCCAATGATTCTCCCTTGGAAATGCTCTCTGCCATGCCATGCCTTAGTATTATGGGGTAAGCATCATTGTGATTACCTTGTAATGTGCAATTTCACCTTCAGTGATGTGAGTACATGAAAGGACCCAGAGTCAATTTTTAAAAAGAAGATGTTGGTTAAGAATAACAAATAATCAAAGCACCTCAGAAATTATTATGTAATTGTCTACATTAACTAGCAAAATCCATAGCTGGGCAGTCACTGACATACTTGACAATCTAAAGTTTTCATATATTGACCACAGCAGATCACATATTCTTCCAGTATCTAATAATGAATCATCTAATCATTCTAGAGACTTCCCCAGAATGAAACTTCTCATTTCTGTCCCTTTCTTAAACTATTAGGATATATGGGAAAAGCTGGTACCAAAGAATGGCACAGCATCACTGGAGATGTTTGAACATGTCAGTCTGATGACTCTCAGTACTATTATGAAATGTGCCTTCAGCTACCAGAAAAATGCTGAAACGGACAGGTGAGTATAAGATGCCTATTTCAGGCAAGGTGGGAGCCACAGGCAGATACAGTCTTTCTTTTTTGTGCCATGGGCTAGCAGTGACATGAGAAGCAAGCCCAAGGTTACAATCACCTCTGCAATCTGCATATGGTTAAAGAAGCCATTCAGGATTATGGCCATCACCACATCATTCATGAGAAAATTCTATAGTTTAACTGTGCAAAGAAATACTTTATTTTGTCTGTGCTGAATCTTCCAACTGTCAGTTTCAATGGATGGCCCTGGGTTCCTTCCTCTAGCCCCTGGACCAATTTGTTTGTCCTTATTGTGGGATAACCAGCCTCACATAACTAGCATGCTTAAGTCAAATTAATGCATGAAGGGGTTAAGACCATAGAGTAAGCTGTCCTGCCAGGCTTAGCTCACCTTGGAAGAGAGTAGGTAATCAGGAACTAATCGGCAGCCAGCGCAGTCAGGCCAGGATTGGTGTAACATGCTCAAACCATCTTGCCCTGGTGAGCGACCTGGCTGCAGAATTCTGCACCAGCTGAAGTTTCCAAGCTGTCTTCATAGGCAGACATATGTACCTGTATAATGTGTTGCAATATTCTAACATAGAAGTTACCAAAGTATACACAACAGAAGTTGTGTATCCAGATAGGGATACAGCTAGGCCACTAGCCACAGCTGATGGAAGGAACTCCTTGCCACCGATGCCACCTAGGCCTCAAGTGACAGCAAATGATCCAGAAGTACCCCCAAATTATGTACCCGTTCCTTCAGAGGGTTTGTGACCCAATCAAGAGCAGGCAACCTCCAATCCATCTAGTCTACGGAACCACTCACTAACAGTGCTTCAGTCTTATCTGGATTGAGCTTCAATTCCTTGGTGCTCATACCAAGGCAATTTAATGTCCCAGCACTGCCACACCTGCAGATGCAAAGGAGAAGCAGAACTGTGTTTAATCAGCATATTGCTGACAACATACTCCAAAACTCTGGATAACTCCGCTCAGGAGTTTCATGCAGATGTTAAGTTGTGGGGAATAAAATTCAACCCTGATGAACCCCACATTAAAGGCTCCATGGTGCTGAGAAGAACTCCCCAAGCATCACTCTCTGGAAACAACCATCCAAGAAGGAGTGGAACCACTACAAAACAATGCCACTCACCCCTACCTCTGATCTCAAATAGAAATGGATCTAGAAATGGGACTTTTAATAAACATGTAATCTAATCTTTTTTGTCTTCATTTTGTGCTTATATTTGTTTCCACTTTCTTACTGCCCACAGAGACAATTCCTACATTCAAACTGTATTTGATCTCAGCTCCCTGGTTTATCAGAGACTGAAAACACCTTGGCATCACAGTGATCTCATTTACCGGTTGAGCAACAAAGGGCGTCAGTTTTACAAAGCTTGCAAAATAGCCCACCATCACACAGGTATGCATTTTTTACTTCCTGACAACAACTTCTTCCTCCTCGTCCCCCTCCTCCTCTTCTTCTGAGCTAATATATAAATTTATTTTCTAATATAGAATTCAAAAGCAAAAACATACTGTTTCAGTACCATTAGGAAAATTAAAAATTGTAACATTGTCGGTATGATGTACGAAGGGCATATAAAATGTAGGTGTGAAAAGAAGGACTTCCGGTTGGACGCCATTCTGCTCGGTTGGGAGAAACCTCGACTCCGAGGTTTCTCCGTCGCTGCAGGAGAGGGGGGAGTCGAAACTGCGATTTGGCCCCCCAAGAAACTCCAGGTAGAGCGTCCTGGAGACATGGGATCCAGCTGGTCCCCCGGGGCGCCTCCCTTGCTCTCTGGTAAGCCCTACTAAGGGCTGACGTGACGGGCAAGGTTTCAGAGGCGCGGGGGCTGTGGATCGTCTGCTGTCCTCGCAGCGAGAAGTAGCGGCTGCTGACAGAGAGAGTGTCCAATTCTTCCAAGATTCAGCTAATTTGGACTTATAAGTATTGATTTTTTTAAAAAGTGACTTAAAATTCAGCTGTCCTGGGAACTTAAAAAATGGAAGTCGGTTCCCTGAGCATTGAAACAAAAGGAAACAGTGTAATTTGTGATTCCGAAGCTATTGACCAACTTTGTGACAAGGAAATTTCTGAAGACTTTCCCCCCAGGTTGGGGGGTTGAATTAGGTTTTTATCTTAATTGGAACTGTGATTTTTGGAGATATTATTACCCTCTCTTTGAGGAAATTTTGGATGGCTGCTTTGCAGTGAAGAAATACATCTGGACTGCATAAGCTTTTTAGACTGTAAAGTATGCCTAAAAGGAAATGGTTGCAGGAATTTCAAATAAAGGTTCTGGAACTTTTAAACAACTTAACAGTGGAAGTTAATCGGTTAAATCAGTTAACTGGGACGGTGGTACCTCTGGACTTGGCTTTGCAGGGAAATGGATTATTGACTTTTTGTGAAAGTTATGAGGATATAACTACAGAAGAGGAGAAAATCCAGGATAAAATTCATGGACTCAACGCACGAGAAGGAAAGAGAAAAGTGAGAAGGAACAAAACAAAAAGAAGGCAAAAAGGGAAAACTGTAGCAAAGAAGAGAGTGCAATGGAAAGCTGTACAGAGCTTGGACAATGTTGAAAAAGTTTCAAGGACATATGAGATAAGAAAGGAGCAGAAGCCAGTTTCCCAGGACTGTGGGATTTTGGAATGGGAGAGGGTGGGGGGTGGGTTGAAAAATGAATGTTTTCTATGGATATTCTCTTTGTGTTATGGTGTAGACATATGGTCTGGCAATGGATAATGGTTAATGGTTAACGAATAGAATTTAATTTTGAGAAGTGTAGGAAGGAAGGGGGAGAAGAGTTAAAATGAAATTAATTAAATTAGGTTGTTTTATTGAAATTTTGAATTAGGCAATGGAGGCTCAGAAATGATGTGAATGCAGAGGATATGTTAAATTTATGAATAAGATATGTAACATGAATAATTATTTGGCAAAAGAGTTTAAAAAGGAAAATGTTAGCAGAAAAAAGTAATATGGGGATTAATTGGCAATAACTGTGAATTAGGGTTAACTTGGAAATCAACGGGGGGGGGGGGAGATCGGGGAAGTCTGTAAAGATGTTATGTGCAAAGTAAGTGGTTAAATCGGGAAAGAATTTGTTGGCTGCCCCAGTGGGAGGGGGGTTTGTTTTGTGTGCTCCCCTTGGTGAGAGAAAGGGGAGTATGGAAAATTTAATCATGTATTGTAATTTGGTTTTAATTGGAAAATCTTAATAAATATTATTTTAAAAAAAGAAAAGAAAAGGGGGGAAACGATTTAATATGGGTTAAATGATTAGTAACACAGTGGACTTATTAGGAAAGTTACAGAAATTAGAAATGTTGAATATATTTGCTTGCCTCTTGCATATAGCTTTATTCATTTCATACTGTATGTCTTCAATGCAGAGAAGGTAATAAGAGAGAGGAAGGATTCCCTCCAGAATGAGAAAGAGCTTGAAAAGATTCTGAAGAAGAGGCATTTGGACTTCCTGGATATTCTTCTTTGTGCAAAGGTGAACATTGTAAAAATAATGCACCTATGCCTGCCATACTATATTGTTAGGTGCTTTTCTAGCCATCACTAATCTATTCAGATGACATAGCCCAAGCAAAACTCCCATGGTCTGTCATATATACATAAAATGGTAAGGCTGTCATCACACTGCAGTTTATGCGGCTACTGACAGGTGGCCATGCCAACTCCAGCATGATAATAATAATATAATAATTTTATAATAAATTATTATTTGTACCCCGCCCATCTGGCTGGGTTTCCCCATGATGGCAGAAAGGCATGCAGCAAGGTGAGCAAGCAAGCATCATGGGTGGCAGGTGCCCCAGGTGAGCTGTTTAATTGAGGGGGTGACGCTTCAGAGAGCAGTTTGGAAAACCGCTTTCTGAAGCCCCTCCCCCTTCTTTGAAAGGTTTGATGTGAGCTTGGAGAGGTAGGAGGGTCTTGGAGGACTTCAAATATTGGATTGCACCAATTGTATAATACGCTATGTTCCCTGTGTGGTTAGGATGAAAATGGAAATCCATTGTCAGATGAAGACATACGTGCAGAAGTGGACACATTCATGTTCGAAGGTCACGATACCACAGCTAGTGGAATCTCTTGGCTCTATTATTGTATGGCCCAGAACCCTGAGCATCAGCAGAGATGCAGAGAGGAGATCATGGAGCTTCTTGGGCAACAGGAGGATATTCAATGGTCAGACTAAATTATTGTTCAACCTTAAAAGTTTATTTCCTGGGTCATGTTATGAGGTTTCTCAAAAATTAAGAGAAGATGAAGGACAGCAACACTGCAGATTGTTTTAGGATCATAGTAGTCTGACAACAGGCCTCAGGTTGTGTAAATTACAGGGAAGATGGGCCAGTCCTATTCTTTAGGAAAAGAAGCTCTGATTTCTATTTCTATATTTAAATCACTGCTATGGCTGCTGCACGGATGTACTGAAGCTAGTGTGGTCATGTGTGTATCGGCAAAAAATAATGCAAAAATCAAAATATATTATCAAAAAGAGACAGCTCTTCAAAAAAGAGGGCTGCCTTATGTAATGTAGGACACAGTTAACCCCCCTCACCCATTACTTGCATGAAGAGGTAACAAAGTTACAACAGATGGGCTGTGGGCTGAGCCAACCAATACTTAGGATGTATGGGGAAAGCTGGTACTCAACAACCCCACGGCATCAGTGGAGATGTACGAACATGTCAGTTTGATGACTCTTGATACTATTATGAAATGTGCCTTCAGCTACCAGAAAAATGCTGAAACAGACAGGTCAGTATAAAATGCCTATTTCAGAGAAGGTGGGAGTCACAGACAGATACAGACCTTCTTTTCTGTTACAGGTGGGTAGCCGTGTTGGTCTGCCATAGTCGAAACAAAATAGGAAATTCTTTCCAGTAGCACCTTAGAGACCAACTGAGTTTGTTCTTGGTATGAGCTTTCGTGTGCATGCACACTTCTTCAGATACACTGAAACAGAAGTCACCAGATCCTTAAATATAGTGAGGGAGTGGGGAGGGGTATTACTCAGAAGGGTGGTGGGAATGGGTGATCAGCTGATAAGTGTGGAAAACCTGTTGACGATTCTAAACGGCTGCAATTAGTCTTGCAGGGAAAGGCAAGGGGTGAGATGGCTAAAGATAGCTTTGTTATGTATAATGAGATAAGAATCCAATGTCTTTGTTCAAACCAGGTTTCTCCATGGTTTTAAGTTTGGTGATTAGTTGCAATTCAGCCACTTCTCTTTCCAGTCTATTTCTGAAATTTCTTTGTATTAAGACAGCTACTTTGAGATCTTTTATAGAATGTCCTGGGAGATTGAAGTTTTCTCCTACTGGTTTCTCTGTCTTGTGATTCCTGATATCAGATTTATGTCCATTTATCCTTTGGCGTAGGGTTTGGCCTGTTTGTCCAATATAGAGAGCTGAAGGGCACTGTTGGCATTTGATTGCATACACAATGTTGGAAGATGAGCAATTAAATAGTCCTGAGATGGTGTGTTTGATGTGTTGGGACCAGTAATGGTGTTATCCGGGTTTATGTGGCAGCAAAGTTGGCATCTGGGTTTATTGCAGGCTCTGGTACCAGTGTCCATGTTGAGTCCTGTTGTTGTATTATTGTGGGTGAGGAGCTGTTTGAGATTGGGTGGCTGTTTGTAGGTGATGAAGGGTCTTCCTCCCAGAGCTTGAGAAAGAGAACTGTCATTGTCTAGGAGAGGTTGTAGATATCTGATGATGCGTTGTACTGTTTAACTTGGGAGCTGTATGTGATTACTAGTGGTAACTAATGTCCTGGTAACTTCTAAAGGGGGAGCCTCCTCTATTCAGGTGGGATTCCTGCATGATTTGCTTTCCAGGTAGACTTCCTTCATGGTTTAATTTCACATGACAAAAAACAGTTTTGTACACTGTATTTCATTCAATCAATCATTTAACTTATTTACTGCCTTTCTCACACTATAAGAGACAAGTTGGCTAACAGAACAAATTAAAATAAAGACAGCTAAAAACCCCATAATCAATATTTTTTTTTAAAAAAAAGAAGTGTATAACCCTTTTAAAAACAGCCCTAAAAGCACAGATATTCATTCATATATGCATCTCCATGCATGCTTTAAGTTAGCATGTGCATTTTTGCACTTGTTATTTGGCTGGAGAAGTGCAAATTTGGAAGGGTGGCTGTGTTCCACAAAGTGTGAGTTAGATAAGTTCGCCTTTAAATGTGAACTGAATCAAATTTCTTTCTCCCCCCCCCCCCATCCCTTGTATTAAGAAAGGGCAGCTTAGTTTGTGGGTTCCACTCTGTCTTCTTTTTTGCTTCACCTTAACAAAACTTTGTGACTTAACTTCAGTAATTTTGGGCTGTGTCTTTAAGGGACGACTTGGGAAAGATGACGTACAGCACCATGTGCATTAAGGAGAGCCTTCGGTTATACCCTCCAGTACCTCTTATAGCACGAGAACTGAATTCTCCTGTGACCTTTGCTGATGGACGAACCTTACCAAAAGGTAGGCTTCCCCTCTCTTTCTTCTTCAGACTTCCTTTGAACCCTTCTCTTCCTCTGTCTTCATTCTTACACTTTTTTCATTATTCAATTCCACTGTGTCTTAACTTCCATCAAGGGTGGCTAACCTTTTTGTGGTCCACATTCACCTTTGGCCTAACCTGCGGGGGTTGCCTGCCACCTGTGATGCGGCCACCCAACACTCTTGCATGCACACACTCACATTCATGCACACAGGGAATATGTGGAGGACACACACAGGTGTGCATGACTACACAGAAGTACACAGCCCCTGTGTTCAGATGGATGCTTTCTGGAGCTGCTAGGCCTTAGATGAACCATCTCTTGAGGCCCCACCTACACCTAAATGAATTCCTTGTTCAAACAAACAAATATTACATGACCAGGAAAGCATAGTCGTATCCCTTTCCAGCTGCCTTCCTGTACTCTGGGCAGGATCATCCTAGTTACCAGTGCTACAACTCTGAAAATCTGCCTGTCTTTGCTGTAAATTATTGAGAATGAATGTTTTGGATAGCAATTCTCATTACATACTATCACTGCTGATGAAATGATAATAGATGATATTCTCTTTTTTCACAGGCTTTCTAACCGCATTGGATGTTTATGGTCTTCACAGAAATCCTGAGGTTTGGGACAATCCTGAGGTAATAATAAAGGGATAAAGGGCTAAGCAAGATCTTTCTGGTGAGACTGAGACAACTGAACATGTTTGAGAAAAGATGGTGGAGAACATCAGAATAATTGCCATAGACACATAAAATTTCTTTTAAAAAAGAGGCCAATTGTTTTTCACACTAACACTGAGTGACTAGATGTGTGGATTTATCCCAATTTTTGTTTCACCAGTTTCTTGCTTGTTTTACCTTACTAAATGCATTCAGAGGTTTTCCAGTTTGGAGGTAAGAAAGGCTGATTTACCGGTAGTCCATTGCCCCATATCTGTGGCCTAATGCCAAACTATCAACCCCTGATATGATATTAGGTGCCTGCATTTACATATGAGGATAATACCAGCTCTAGAGTATGTGCACGAGAGAGAGAGACTTACATTGGTGAGCGTGTGGGGGTGTGGGTGTTCCTATAGAGCTAAATCCCTTCTCATCTCTAAGCCTTTGCTGTTATCGAAATCCCTTCCCTGCCAGCTGCTGTTAGCAAAAAGAAAGTGTTTGGATATATCTTCACACAACTCTGATGTCAGGCTTAGTGTGACCCTCTACAGAACTGTATAAGAAAAGTATGAGGTAGATATTGTACTAATTAAGTATAGGGACAGACCACATGTTATATAGTTATGATTCTTAAATTTTTGCTTAAGCACTAACAAAATGGCAAGAATCTATTATGAAAAGAAAACCATTGCAAAATTATTGGCTAAGCTGCTGTGGAAACCTAATCCGGGAAACATTCCTAATCTGGGTGAGGTCTTATGGAAGTGTTCTGCCAAAAATGCACCCACACCCATCCACAAGTCCCTAAAGTGCTACTTACAAAAACTGTGTAGGCTTCCCTCTCCATTCAAAGTGCAACCTGAGGAGCAACATCAGCAACACAGCGGGGGCGGGGGGGGCGGGGAGGTTAGCATTTCCCTCCCAACCCCTGCAGGCCTGTTGGAAGACAATGACTGTGTACAATTTTAGAATCATGCGCACTAATACAATTAACATCATGTCTCATTTGGCCCAGGCATTTATAGATATGAAGGAGTTTTCCTTCCGATTACGTTGGGGAAAACATGTTGGTGGACAGGCGGAGTCCCCCAAACCCCAGGTGACCCCTGAGCGGAATAATGACACAAGACAACATGCTATGGGATTAAAATTGGCCACAACTTTATTAAGATTCAGATGTAGGGAGATCTTGGCTCAGTTATTGGGCGTTTATCCTTCCCAGTCCCCAGCCGGGGATCTGGGAAACTTCAGGGTTATCCAGAATGTGTGCCCAAGGCTGCCCAGCACATTCAGTTTAAATTTAAGTAAAAGAAAGGGATCCTCTTTTAAAAGAGGACCCCGAAGTGATCCTCCCCCCCCACAACCTAATAGGGCCATGTGGTGGTGGTGGGGGGGGGGTAAGGCCAAAGGCCCCAGCCCTACCTTGTCCGCTGACGAAGTCCAGCAACGTCCTCTCTGTAGGGCCATGTGGTGGTGGGGGGGTAAGGCCAAAGGCCCCAGCCCTACCTTGTCCGCTGACGAAGTCCAGCAACGTCCTCTCTGTAGAAGCTCTGGAGTGCAACTGCTGCTTCCCAGGTAGGCTACACCTTCTATGGGCGGGGTGGTTCCTCCCCTTACCTGGCCAATCCCCTGGCAACACCTCCCCAGGCGGGATTGGGCAGTTAACTGAGGTAAGCGGAAACCCCAGGTATCCCACCTGGGGGAAGGTAACGCCAGCCCGAACTACCAGAAGTCGCACTGGAATCCAGGGGGCTGCATGCAACCACACAAACGCCGCCCTCCATTTGATGTGGGGAATGCTCATTGCTGAGAGTACAGTCCTATAATCCCCATGGAGCTCAATGGGCATTGTGACCCAGTAAGTGGGTATAGAACAGTATTCTTTTTTGTGAATGCCCCTTTTTCCTTTAGCTCTTTCAGCCACTACATCTGTTGCCATTCTAATACAAAGTTCCATGACTTATTTTCTGTTGTAGGAATTTAATCCTCTAAGATTCTCCACAGAGAATTCAAAGCATCGCCACCCATATGCTTTCTTGCCTTTTGCTGCAGGGCCAAGGTAAATATTTCCTGACTCTATACTTTGCACTGTTTCCTCCATAACAGGAGACTTTGACATTAATCTTTCATGAAAGACACAACTGTTTTCAAGGCTTATACAATTGTGGATGAGTCCACAGCAAAGCAGAATTAACTGCCAGCATAAAACAATATATGTTCAAATGCCTAAAATGGTGGGACATAGAAAGGAGAACAAATATGATGCCAGACATTGATTTCTGGGAAGGGAAATCTAAAAGTGAAGGAGCAACAACAGAAAAGGGCCTGATTTGACCATCACCAGAATGATCTTCTGTTTGTAATGTAATGTTGCCCTTTATTCTACTCAGGAACTGCATTGGACAACAGTTTGCCATGAATGAGATGAAGGTTGCTCTTGCCCTGACACTCCTGCGCTTTGAGCTTTTGCCTGATCCTGCCAACCTTCCGATTCCCATGCCGCAAATTGTCACCCGATCCATGAATGGGATATATCTGAAGCTGAAGGCTCTCCACTGATGCTTGCTATTACCACAGTAGTAATGCTTGCTTCAGGACTCTCAATTCATGCCAATAAATTGATGTATACTGTACTTGATCAATTATGTAAGCATCCTACATGCAAATAATTATTATTACAGTATTTCCCAATAACAGCGATCTGGATCCAGCAATGATGTGGGGGAAAGGTGGGGATTTAGCATCCCCAGGGGGAAGATATATTAGAATGTGTGAGCGAAGGTTCCAGCTGTTCCTATATAACTACAACACCAGCTGCCACAAAGTTGTTCTGGCATTTGGATACTGTGCCCATAGGAGGAAACCAATCAGAGCGTTTGAGTGGAGGTTCAAGCAGTTCCCATAAAACTACAGCACCAGAGGCCACAAAGTTGTTCTGCCAACCGAACCAGAAACCTTTCAGGACTTATTCTCAATAGTGAGCGAATCAAAGCAACTGGCAGCTGGCAATGGAGAATCTAATCAATCCCTTGTGGTCCTGGCTACCGGGGAGTCCCTCTCCATTTTTCTATTGGACTGTGGCATTGATCTTCACCTGCGTGGCTCTGAAAGCCATCCAGCTATTTCAGACAAGGCAGAAACTGATCAAAGGTTTTAGGAATTTCCCAGGACCTCCCAGCCACTGGCTATACGGCCATGTCCACATGGTAAGGGATTCTCTGACTTCACTGGTGAGGTGTTGGGTCTCTCTTTGTAAAATTGCATTACTCTATAAGGAACTGGAAATTGACTGGATTCTGTGTTACCAGACACCATTCAGTTGTGCCTAAAGAGTAGGGCACAGAATAACTACTTTCTGGAGCATTGGTTCCAATACATATTGTGTGATCAGTGGAATCCTACCACAGTGCTTTCTCTGCTTCATATTACATTCCGATAGGATATTTTCTATGAAATGTGCTGTTTCATTATTATTGTTGTCATGCAGTTTGTTTGCACCTGCAAGGCAACTGGCTTGGTTACCACGACACTGGTTTGAGAGAACAGGCTCTTAGAGCTTTAGCTTTGTTGGGTTATCCCGCCCTGCAATGTGGATGGTGAGGGAATGTAGAATGGCCAGCCAACGGGATGTGACATCTCTCACTACCCATGAGGGACCAATAAATGATTAAATAAATATTGGTAGGCACCATGAATATTAATATCATGCAGTGCACTTCTGCTCTTTTTATGAAGGGAATTGATGTCCTCTCTAGGCATACAGAAGCTGGTTCAAGATACAGCACACCATTTCAAAATATAGATTCTTTCAATATTTTGAGACTGCTATGATTGCAATTATATTGCAAATTATATTGTTCAGCAATTCCTTTTAAGCTCTCAGTCCAACCAGGTCATATTCAGAATAGACTTGAGGAACTAAATGCACTTGATTAAATTAAATCCATTGGTTTCACTGATTTTGTGGCTTGGAACGAAGAGTTTGGGTTATTTACAATAGAAACTATGCCTGGAAAGAAGCTTTTATCACTTTGATTCCAAAACCAGACACGGACCGACGCCAAGTAAAAAACTACAGACCAATTTCCTTGCTTAATGTGGATTACAAAATTTTTGCCAATATTTTGGCAAGAAGATTGAAGATGTTTCTGACTGAGTATATTGGTAAAGACCAGGCATGTTTTCTTCCTGGGAGACACATGAGAGATAATGTTAGGAACATTGTTGATGTTCTAGAATTGTTGGAGGCAAAGAAGGATTGTAAAGCTATTTTGATGTTTATAGATGCAGAGAAGGCCTTCAACAATGTTTCTTGGAGTTGTTGTTTTTTAACAAAATTTGGATATTATGGAGGTCAACCAATATTTTTCAAATGCTATAGAAGCAATTTATTTGGAACAAAAATCTAAACGTATTGTGAATAATGTGATATCAGATGAACTTAGAATAGAAAAAGGAACCAGGCAAGGGTGCCCACTCCCCCCCCCCCTCCTATTTATTTCAGTCCTGGAGGTATTGCTGAATATGTTAAGAGAAAATGAAGAAGTAAAAGGCATTTTGGTAGGGTCAAAACAGTATAAACTGAAAGCCTTTGCTGATGACTTATTGCTGACATTACAGGACCCAGAATCCAGTGCAAATAAGGCACTGGATCTTATACATGATTTCAGACAATTTGCAGGTTTTATTTATTTATTTATTTTAAATAATAAAAATCATTTATTAATTACTTATACAATATTTTACAAATATACAGTAAATATTCCAAATACAAATAAGATACATCATTCCAGATACAAATAAAAATAAAGATTTTAAACATAAGGCTGTTGTCGTGTTTTGTTAACATTTTGTTGAGTTATTTATTCAAATTCTCCTTAATCTTTAGATTTGTATCTGCGCACAAATCCGAAGGAAAGAACAAAACAAAAAACATGACAAGAAAAACTTATATACAAAAGAAAGAAAAAAAAAGGGGGGGGAAAAGAAAACCCCACCACCACCCCCATTGACTTCCTGTCCACCCAAACATATAATCAGATCTTACTTATAAGCGTAAGTCGACAGGTCTGCATATCCTCATTTCATCATCATTTCGCTATAATGTCTACCGGTACCTTGTTATTCTGTTGATTTCCTCTATTTATCTTCCAAGACTATTGAAAGGCTAGCATAGCTATTTGTCCTTTAGTGTATTTTTGTACATACTTTATGTAAGTACCCCATTTTTCTTGGAACTTTTGCCTAGATCCCCCTCTCAGGTTATTGGTCAGCTGAGCCATTTCGGCGAGTTCTTGTAACTCGCTTTGCCATTCACTCACTAAAGGTGGTTCTTGCTCTTTCCATTTTTTAGCGATTTGGATTCTTGCGGCCGCCGTAGCATAGAGAAACACCTCTCTCAGTTTCACAGGAATTCCAGTATTCACAATACTCAGTAGGAAGGATTCAGGTTTTTTTTGGAAAAGTAATTCCAAGCATTTTTTTTTATCTCTTCATATATCGAACCCCAAAACTTTTTAATTTTTTGGCAGACCCACCACATATGATATAAATCTCCATTGTTACCCCCACATCTCCAACACACACTACTAGAACCTTTGTAGATTTTCGCCAGTCTTGAAGGAGTAAGGTACCATCTATGTTGCGCTTTCATCATATTTTCTTTTATCCTACTTGAGTTTGTAAAATTCATGGTGACCCTCCACAGATGTTCCCATTCCTCCATCATTATTGGCCGCCCGATGTCTTGAGCCCATCTCACCATAGATGGCTTCACTGTCTCCTCCATATTTGCAGGTTTTAAATTGAATAATAGTAAAACCAAAGTGTTAGGTAAAAATCTTACGGTTGAAGAGATCACTAGATTAGACGAGAATATTGGTTTAAAATTTGTTTAAAAGGTGAAATACCTTGGTGTGAAAATTTTGAATTTATATAAAGATAACTATGTAAAGCTATGGAATGAAATTAAGAGAGACCTGGATATATGGTCAAGTCTGAAGTTGTCACTTATGGGACGGATATCTGTTAGAAAGATGAATGTATTGCCAAGAATGTTATTTTTATTCCAAGTGTTACCTATCATTGACAATGTGAAGTGTTTTAAGGAGTGGCAGAAAATATTATCAAAATTCATCTGGCAGGGGAAGAAACCTAGAATTAAGTATAAACTTTTAACAGATGTAAAGGAAAGAGGGGGCTTCTCTCTGCCAGATTAAAAAAAATTATTTTTATTTTTATTTTTAAAGGAATTTATTGGTATTTTAGCAAATTACAAAAAATACATACAAAATACAAGCTACAAAATACAAAACAAAAAACTAATACAATACATAAAAACACAACAAAAACAAAAACACACCTCACATTCAAACATCTATTTAACTATTCAAATCTTATTAATAATCTTACTTGGGGGACTTCCTCACACCCTCTCTTCTGCGTTCATTTCAAATATACTGTAGTAACTTTGTAACTACTTTAACTCTCCTTTTACAACTAATCTTAATCCTTATCTGTCATCTTATATCTATCACCTCATTCTTAACAGAAATACATAAAATAGAAAAAAAAAATCACAATTCTATCTTCTTATATTCTATTTTAAACTAACATTTTAATGCTATCGCCTATAATATCCACTGATTTCAATTTCAGATGTCTAACTTTTCGCGTCGTTTCAAATATTCTTTAAATTTCTTCCAGTCTTCTTGCACCTTCTCCTCCCTCTGGTCTCGGAGTTTCGCGGTCAGTTCTGCGAGTTCCATATACTCAATTAACTTTATCTGCCAGTCTTCCACTGTTGGTAGTTCTTCAGTTTTCCAGTTTTTAGCAATTTAAATCCTAGCAGCTGTTGTGGCATACATAAAAAATATTCTATCTTTGTTGGGGATCTCATGATTGGTCATGCCCAGCAGAAAGGTCTCTGGTTTCTTAGTAAATGTGTTTTTCAACACTTTTTAAAGTTCATTATAAATTTTCTCCCATAAGTCCTTTACCTTTGGGCACGTCCACCACATGTGATAGAAGGTACCTTCTACTTGTTTACACTTCCAACATTCATTACTCATACCATGATACATCTTAGCTAATTTCACTGGTGTTAAATACCATCTGTATATCATTTTCATAATGTTTTCTCTTAATAGATTACATGCAGTAAACTTGATACCTTCCTTCCACAACCTCTCCCAATCCTCCAACATTATGTTATGCCCCACATCTCTTGCCCAATCAATCATTACTGATTTAACCATTTCATCTTTTGTATGCCACTCTAGCAACAAGTTGTACATCCTGGAAAGATTCTTAGTATTCGGTTCTATTAGTTCTGTTTCCAACTTGGATTTCTCTGATTGAAAGCCTTGTTTTCTATCTAACTTAAAAACTTCATTAATCTGATAATACTGCAACCAGTCAGATACCTCCTCTTTCAATTGTTCATAGCTTTTCAATTTAAAGTTCTGACCTTCTTGTTCCAGTATATCAGCATACTTCGGCCATTTTGCAGGCATATTAGGTCTCTTATAGGCCTTAGCCTCCACTGGTGACAGCCATCTAGGGGTCTTTCTCTCCAATAAATCTTTGTTCCGAGTCCAAACCTGATACAAGGCATTCCTAATAATATGGTTTTTAAAAGCTTTGTGGGCTTTAACTTTATCATACCAAAGATAGGCATGCCAGCCAAACACATTATCATGTCCTTCCAAGTCCAGCACATCCGTATTTTCTAACTTGAACCATTCTTTTAACCAGCAAAAGGATGCAGCTTCAAAATAAATTCTTAGATCTGGCAGTGAGAATCCACCTCTTTCTTTGGAATCTGTCAAAATCTTGTATTTTATTCTGGGTTTCTTCCCCTGCCAGATAAATTTAGATAAGTCCTTTTGCCATCTTCTAAAACAATCCAACTTGTCTATAATCGGAAGTACTTGGAATAGAAACAACATCTTTGGCAATACATTCATTTTTATAGCTGCTATTCTGCCCATCAAAGACAACTTTAATCTAGTCCATATCTCCAGGTCTCTTTTTATTTCATTCCATAATTTTTCATAATTGTCCTTGAACAGGGTTAGATTCTTTGGTGTCAAATTCACCCTAGATATTTTACCTTGTTAACAAAACTTAGTCCTGTTTGATCTTGTAATTTCTGTACCTGCATAGGTACCATATTTTTTGTCAACACTTTGGTTTTGGCTTTATTCAACTTAAATCCTGCTACTTGTCCAAATGAGTCAATTATCTCTAATGCTTTAGGCACACTGGTTTCCGGATCTTGTAGGGATAAAACCAAATAATCAGCAAAGGCTCTCAATTTATATTCTTTCTCTCCCACCCTTATTCCTTTTATCTGCTTGTCCGTTCTAATCATGTTCAAAAGGACCTCCAGGACCGTTATAAAAAGTAGAGGGGAGATAGGGCACCCTTGTCTCGTTCCTTTTTCAATTCTAATTTCTTCTGATATCACGTTATTTATTATAATTTTTGCTTTTTGTTCTTTATAAATCGCATTTATGCTATTCATAAATTTTTGGCTGACCTCCATCTTTTCTAGATTTTTCTTCATAAAACTCCAAGAAATATTGTCAAAGGCCTTCTCCGCATCAATAAACATCAGTGCTGCTTCAGTGTTTATCTTCTTTTCCAACCTTTCCAATATATCCACGATATTCCTTGTGTTACTATTCATATGTCTTCCAGGTAAAAAACTTGCTTGGTCTTTGTGGATATATTCTTTCAACACTCTTTTTAACCTTGTGGCCATGACATTTGCAAAAAATTTATAGTCCACATTCAGTAATGATATTGGTCGGTAATTCTTCATTAATGTTTTTTTCTGAATCTGGTTTCAAAATTAAAGTGATATACGCTTCTTTCCATGAGTCTGGTGCCCTCCCTCCCTCCAACAGTCCATTGCATACATCCTTCAATGGCTGGATTAACCAATCCTTCAAGGACTTATAATACTTTGCGGTCAGTCCATCTAGTCCTGGGGCCTTTCCTATCTGCATTTTATTAATTGCATCCTCCATCTCTTGGATTGTGATCGGGTGGTTGAGTATTGTTGCTTTCTCTTCTGGGACTTTGTGCAATCCATTCTTTTCCAAGAATTGTTCAATAACTTTCTCCTCTACTTTCTCTTCCTTGTACAATTGTTTATAAAATTTCTGAAAACATTTTCTAATTTCCTCTGGATCCTCCACATTCTTGTCTTTAATCTTTAAATTGGTAATGGTATTCAATTTCTGTCTCTTCTTTAACTGCCAAGCCAGCATTTCCCCACATTTGTTAGCCGAATCAAAAGTTTTCTGTTTCATCAGCCTAATTTTCCATTCAATTTCTTGGTTTAATATTTTCATGTATTGGGACTGTAAGATCTTTATTTCTTTCTGAATTTGTTGATTTTTTGGGTGACCTCTTAACTTCTTCTCTTTCTCTTTTATTTGATCCAACAATCTTTCTTTTTCTAAATTTTGTTCCTTCTTCTTTTTAGCTTTTTCCCTTATAAGGAACCCTCTCATCACCGCCTTACTTGCGTCCCAAACAATTCTTTTCTCTACTTGTGTATTCAAATTTATCTGAGAATACTCTCTCATCTTCTTTGCGGCTTCTTCCATTACCTTGGGATCTCTCAACAACGCATCATCCATTCTCCATCTGAAGGAATCCTTGGAGATTGTACAGCATTATGATCTGAACAGGTCTTGGGGCAGATTTCCGCCTTCTGTATTTTGGGTGCCAATGCTCTAGAAATCCAAATATAATCTAGCCTTGACCATGACTATTATGGTTCTGAAAAATATGTTGCCTCAGTTTCTGTTGGGTTCTTCAGTCTCCATGCATCTATCAAATCCAAATTATCCACCATATCAAAAAAGGTTTTGGGCAGCTTCCCTTCATTTGTAATTTTAGCCCTTTGTGACCTGTCCATCAAAGTAGAAACTGTCCCATTGAAATATCCTAGGCCAACAATATTATAATCCAAATAGTCCAAAAGCATGTCATGGATCTTTTTATAAAAGATTGACTTTCCATCATTTGGTGCATAAAGTCCCAGAATCAAATATTTGTCACCTTGTACCTTAATTTCAATTGCAATGTATCTCCCTTCTTCATCCTTGAACAACTGTTTTGGATTATATTTCTCTTTTGCATAAATCGTAACTCCTCTCTTCTTGACTTTGTCCGATGATATAAATTCTTGGCCTAATTTTTTATTCTGTAAAATCCTTCTGTGGTGCCGAATTACATGGGTCTCCTGTAAACAGATTAAGACCAGATTCTTTCTTTCTAGTGCGTGGTATACTCTGAGTCTCTTCGGCCTCTGGTTCAAACTGTGAACATTCCATGTCAACACTTTCAGCGTCATCTTACTTCACAGTGCCTCCCGTCGCTCCTTCTAATTCTTCTTCTTCTTCTTCTTCTTCTTCTTCTTCTTCTTCTTCTTCTTCTTCTCCTGGGCCTGATCCCCCTGGTCCAGTAAAAAAATTATTTTGAAGCTGCTGCTTTTTGCTGGCTTAATTAATGGTTTGTGTTGGAAAACACTGATCTTTTAGATTTGGAAGGTTTTGATAATGTATTTGGATGGCATGCATACTTATGGCATAATAAGATAAAGGCCCATAGTGGTTTTAAAAACCATATAATTAGAAAATCACTGTACAATGTGTGGATGAGATATAAAGATTTGCTAGAAAGAAAAACACCTAGGTAGATTTCACCATTATAGGCTAAGGCCCATAAAAGGTTAAACATGGATACTAAATGGTTGAAATATAGTGATCTCTTAATGGAAGTTGATAACAAATTTAAGTTGAAGTCTTATGAACAACTTAAAGATAACTTAAATGATTGGTTGCAATACCATCAGATCAATGAAGTGTTTAAAGTGGATAATAAAAACTTTGGTTTTCATTCAGAAAAAAATCCAAACTGGAAACAGAATTGTTAGATACAAAGGTTGAAAAATCTTTCCAAAATGTATAATTTGTTGTTGGAATGGCATACAAAGGATGAACAAGTGAAATCTGTTATGATAGAGTGGGCAAAGGATGTGGGGCACAACATTACGTTAAATGATTGGGAGAAATTGTGGGGGGGAAAGGTATTAAATTTACTGCATTTACTGTATTGAAAGAAAATGTTATGAAGATGATGTACAGATGGTATTTGACACCTGTAAAATTAGCAAAAATGTATTGTACATCTGATAACAAATGCTGGAAATGTAAGGAAAAAGAAGGGACCTTTTTCATATGTGGTGAATGTGCCCCAGGATTAAGGACTTCTGGGAAAAGATTTATAATGAGATGAAAAAAGTGCTGAAAGACACTTTTATTAAGAAACTAGAAGCCTTCTTACTGGGAATTGTAGGCCAAGAAATACCCAAGAAAGACTTAACATTCTTTTTGTATGCCACAACTGCTGCGAGGTTACTACTTGCAAAGAATTGTAAAAGCCAAGAACTACCTACAATAGATGAATAGCAAATGAAGATGATGGGATTTATGGAGCTTGCTGAACTGACTAAAAGACTCCGTGATCAGGGAGAAGAGTCGTTTGAGGAAGATTGGAAGAAATGTAAAATTTATTTGAATAAATATTATTTGAATAAATATTATAGTATTTAGTGTTGCCTTAGGAAGTAGCTATAGGTTTTTGCTATTTTTCTTTAAGATTTAGGTTAAGAAGATGTTGGTATGAATTTTAATGGTTAGGATATTGATCTATTGAAACTGCTAGAGAATGATAAGATAATGAAATTCAGTTGGGGGGGAGGGAAGTTACCCATAAATGTAAAGATAAGTTATGAATGTAAGAACTTATTGTTCTTTCTTTTCTTTCCTATATTATCTTTTCTAAAAAAAATTCTATGATATTATCTGTGTTAAAAATCTTACAAAATCAATATAAATTTTTGTTTAAAAAAATACAATAGAAACTCTGATACCAGGGCTCAATATTAATGGATTTTATTTTTTTTACATGTTTCATACTTATCAAACCTTTATTAGGCATTTACAAGTAAAATCACGAAAGAAAGCATCACATACAGGAACTTTAAAATATATATACACAAAGAAACAACAATTAAACTCATAGGCTGATTGTATGTGTGTATATGTAAAATCTAGAATTTCCTCCTGTTAAAGTACTCCTTGAAGCACTGCTGCCAAAAACTCAGCTACCCCACAGTCACCCCTTGGTCAATGTCAGAGAGACAAAATCTAACACTTCCACGATGCTGCGGTTTCAAACCATCCAAAAGGGGGGACAACACGCGTTTACGCAGCGTACTGTGTAGTGGACAATAAAAGAGAATATGCTCTACAGTGTCCGGGACATTCAGGGAACATCTGCAGTATCTCTTGTTTCTGGGAATATTCTGATATCTACCCCTGACAAATGCCGAGGGAAAGATATTCAGTCGGGCCAACATAAATGCCCTACGTTGGGCTGGTATTATTAGTTTAGTAACATAGTTGACCTTGCTATCTAGGATATTTAAATAATAGAATATGGGAGAGGAAATTTTATTTACAGCTGCCACAATATTTCAACATCCTTTAGTCTAATTAGGACATTGTGAAAGATATGTTGATCGCTTGAATTGTACAAGGGCTCCAGCTCGATGCCTATCAATCTGATTTTATTTTCTAGGAGTTGGTACTATCTAGATTTATAGGAGTCCTTAAGCAGGTCAGAGAGCAGGCTTGATGGTGGACAGCAGAAATGGCAGTGCAGCCAGTATTTTATAGCGGTAGTCCAGGCCCAGTATTCCATTGTGTGTATGCCTAATTCTGCACACATTGTTTCATATTTAATAACATTTGGGAGTCCCAGGATACATCTCAAGAAACTAATCTTTTCTAAGTCATTGTTATATGCTTGTACCCATAGTGGGATCCCATAGAATATCTGGGATGGCACTTTTGCTTGGAATATCTGGTTGGCCACAGGGATAAATTGATTTCCCTTCTGATAATAAAAACGAGTAACTACTGATGAGATACACTTTGCCTGTTTTATAGCATTTGTGCGATGGATAGACCACCCTAAATTGCTCTGGAATAGAATTCCCAGATATCTATACATCTTCACTTGTTGGATTTCTTGCTCTCTTATTATCCATTTCTCTAATTTCCAGCTGTTAGAGAAGGGCAATTTTTTTGTCTTCTCATAATTTATAGAGAGTTTGTTAATTTCACAGTAGAGGGTCAGGGAAAGTATAAGACGTTTCAAACCCAAGCTCGTTAATGATAGTTAATTACATGTTTCATATCACAGACCTAGAAATACTTTGGGTCCCCTCCCCATAAAACAAAGTATACGTCATTCAGCTTAATAATATATAGGTTATAACTGTGGTATTACAAGGGATTGTACAGGAAGAAGGCAGAAAAGTACCCACACTGTTATCCACGTTGGTATGTGTCAGGGAACTGCCACCTGGCCAGCTGAGGGGAACGGAGGGTCCGTTAGCGTACAGAGAGCCCCGACGCCCATTCAGCAGCAGCACCTCTTTCAGCGGGGAAAGCCACCACACCTCCAGTGGGGAGGAGAGGGAAGGAACCAGCCAGGCGGGGAGGGGGCTTATGGATGCCACTGAGAGCCCCAGTGCCTCTTCCAGCCAGGAGCCACAAGCAGGGAGCCTGGCGGGGAGACAGCTTGGGGAATGTTGCTGAGACCCTGTGCTCACCTTGCCCGGCTGGTCAGGAGGGGGGCACGCCATTTTCGGCACCCCAGTTGCGCAGAGGGGTGAAACGCAAGGAGGGTAGGAGGAGACTTGGGGTGCCGAAGTTATTATGCTGCGGGAGAAGCTGGAAGGGGCCACTCCCGGATTCTGCCAGCAACTGAAACAGACATGCTTTTTGCAGCTCTGTACTGTAAATAGTTTGCACAATAATACTGCAAAAGACTGTTTGGGCTCCTGCTCCGTTACTTGTGAAGCACCATCACGCGAACCTTACAGTATGGAAATTTCTTAGCTTTCCTGTGCATCAACCACCCTGAATATGCAAAGGCAGTGTACAGCAGAGGCAGTAAGAAATTTGTATCTTATGTCCCTCTGATCGTGCAGTTACATGAGTATGCTAGAGGCTGTCAAAATTATTCATGCAGTAAGTTGCATTGCTCTTTGTAAGGCAAGAAATAAATGTAAGTCTTCATATTTCAAGGGTAAAGTAACCTACCCCAACCTGGTGCCTTCAAGATGTTTTCAACTTCAACTCCCATCAGTCCCAGTCAGTGGCCTGGCCCTCACTGCCAGGCAAAGAACTCCCAACTCCCAGCTCTACCCAAGTCTTTAATGCTCAGATCAGATTGATAGAGAAGGCACATCGCAGATTACAAAGTTCAACAGGTACATTAGAGACTGGGATACTTCCTTTTGGAAAGTGGGGAAACACAACTATTATCCCAACAAATGGCCAGTGTCCCCAAGGCTGGGCAAGGAAATGGTCACACCTTGGAGTAAGCTAGACCTGCAAAGGTTGTTTGTCTTAATTTGCATGTGCGAATATGTGGGAGTGTGCATTGGATCTGGCTGCTGAAAAACAAGGAAAGGCAAGTGATGGAGCTCTGGATGCCCATAGAATCCCTAGATTCAGGCAAGAGAGTAAAGGTAAAGGTAAAGGGACCCCTGACCATCAGGTCCAGTCGTGTCCAACTCTGGGGTTGCGGCGCTCATCTCGCTTTATAGGCCGAGGGAGCCGGCGTTAGTCTGCAGACAGCTTCCAGGTCATGTGGCCAGCATGACAAAGCCACTTCTGGCGAACCAGAGCAGCGCACGGAAACGCCGTTCACCTTCCCGCTGGAGCGGTCCCTATTTATCTACTTGCACTTTGACGTGCTTTTGAACTGCTAGGTGGGCAGGAGCTGGGACCGAGCAACGGGAGCTCACCCCGTGGCAGGGATTCGAACTGCCGACCTTCTGATCAGCAAGCCCTAGACTCTGTGGTTTAACCCACAGCGCCACCTGGGTCCCTAAGGTAAAGGTAAAGGGACCCCGACCCTAGATTCAGGCAAGAGAGTACAATACAGCAAATTAAACATTTAAATTTGTTCTCTCAAATAGTTTTTTATCTTCTCATGCTAAGCTCATTTTCTCTCATTTATCAAACTATTCAGATCACAAAGCTCTTGCAGCATACATCTTCATAATTCCATGGATTGGTATATATTTTATCTCACTAATTTTATGCACCCCTATATTTTCTGTGATATTCTTGCAGATATTCTTGCATCAAGCATATACATATATGAACAGCTTTCAAAGTTCAGACTTCCTTTGGGTCTACAGGAGGCTGCTGATATTAGTTAAGCTGGTGCCTTCCCCACTGGTGCCTCCCAGGAGGCTTCAGTGCCAGCTGTATTCCTTTGGCCAACTGATTTCTGCCCATGTTGCTGAAGAATCAGACTCTATAGTATGTTTCCCCACAATCTCAAAAGTCTGTCCTTATATAGTCTATATATTTTTACTAGGAATCTTGGGGGATGAAATAAAAGAAAAGGATAAATGTGTATTAGTATATGCCACAATGGCAGCGAAGCTCCTGATCGCACAAAAAATTGGAAGAGTGCAATAATACCAAATCTGGAAGATTGGCAAATAAAATTATTAGGATACCAGAATCTGGCCAGAAAAATAGAAGTAAAAGGAGTGACAAATGAAGCAATAGAAAGAGATTGGGAATATTTTTAATACTATATGGGAAACATAGTGGAAAGAGCCAATCTTCTAACAAATGTATAAGTGGTCCCAAAGAGTAAAGTTAAGCAAGAAGAAATAATAAATTTAGGTATACAAAAAGATATACTTAGTACAAACCGCAATAACAGGAAGGCTGGAAGCTGATATGGGGGGGGGGCACAGATTGTTTATTGTTTTACTTTACATACAATTTATGTATATATATATGTATGAATGTATTTTCTTTTTACCACTTATAGCACAAGAACTGAGTTCTCCTGTGACCTTTGCTGATGGACGGACCTTACCAAAAGGTAGGCTTCCCCTCTCTTTCTTCTGCAGACTTCCTCTTCCATCGTCATTCTTACACTGTTCTCATTATTCAATTCCACTGTCTCTTAACTTCCATCAAGGGTGGCTAACCTTTTTGTGGTCCACATTCACCCTGCCAACTGTGAAGCGGCCACCCCACACTCTTGCATGCACACACTCACATTCATGCACACAGGGAATATGCAGAGGACACACACAGGTGTGCATGACTACACAGAAGTACACAGCCCCTGTGTTCAGATGGACACTTTCAGGAGCTGCTAGGCTTAGATGGACCACCTCTTGAGGCCTCACCTGCACCTAAATGAATTCCTTGTTCAAACAAACAAATATTACATGACCAGGAAAGCATAGTCATATGCTTTCCAGCTGCCTTCCTGTACTCTGTGCAGGATCACCCTGGTTACCAGTGCTACAACTCTGAAAATCTGCCTGTCTTTGCAACAAGTTATTAAGAATGAATGTTTTGGTAAATGCCACTGGATAGCAATTAATTCTCATTACATAATATCACTGCTGATGAAATGATAATAGATGATGTGTCTCTTTTTTCACAGGCTTTCTAACTGCATTGGATGTTTATGGTCTTCTCAGAAATCCTGAGGTTTGGGACAATCCTGAGGTAATAATAAAGGGATAAAGGGCTAAGCAAGATCTTTCTGGTGAGATTGAGACAACTGAACATGTTTTGAGAAAAAGATGGTGGAGAACATCAGAATAATTCCCATAGACACATAAAATTTAAAAAAGAGGCCAATTGTTTTTCACACTAACACTGTGTGACTAGATGTGTGGATTTATCCAGTGATTTGTTTTACCAGTTTCTTGCTTGGTTTACCTTACTAAACACATCCAGAAGTTTTCCAGTTTGGAGGTGAGAAAGCTGATTTAGTCAGTAATACCAGCTCTAGAGTGTGTGCATGAGAGAGAGATGCTGGTGGAAGTGTGAGGGTGTGTGGGTGTTGGTGTGCTAAATCCCTTCTCATCTCTATGCCTTTACTCTCATCGAAATCCCTTCCCTGCCAGCTGCTGTTAGCACAAAAAATAATAATGTTTGGATATATCTTCACACAACTCTGATGACAGGCTTAGTGTGACCCTCTACAGAACTGGATAAGAAAAGTATGAGGAAGATACTGTATTAATTAAGTAGAGCGACAGACCACATGTTATATAGTAATGATTCTTAAAATGTTGCTTAAACACTTACAAAATGGCGAAAATCTATTGTGAAAAGAAAACCATTGCAAAATTATTGACTAAACTGCTGTGAAATTTTAATACAGAAACATTCCTAATCCGGGCAGGACCTATGGAAGTGTTCTGCCAAAAATCCACCCACACGCAAGTCCCTAAAGTGCTACTTACAAAAACTGTGTAGGCTTCCCTCTCCATTCAAAGTGCAACTTCAGGAGCAACATCAGCAACACAGCGGGGGCGGGTGCGGGGAGGTTAACATTTCCCTCCCAACCCCTGCAGGCCTGTTGGAAGACAATGACTGTGTACAATTTTAGAATCATGCGCACTAACGCATTTAACATCATGTCTCATTTGGCCCAGGCATTTATAGATATGAAGGAGTTTTCCTTCAGATTACATTGGGGAAAACATATTGCTAAGAGTGCAGTCCTATAATCCTATACAAATTTAAGCCCCATGGAGCTCAATGGGCATTGTGACCCAGTAAGTGGGAATAGAACAGTCTTCTTTTTTGTGAATGCCCCCTTTTCCTTTAGCTCTTTCAGCCACTACATCTGTTGCCATTCTAATACTGATTTGACCATCACCAGAATGCTCTTCTGTTTGTAGTGTAATGTTGCCCTTTATTCTACTCAGGAACAGCATTGGACAACAGTTTGCCATGAATGAGATGAAGGTTGCTCTTGCCCTGACACTCCTGCACTTTGAGCTTTTGCCTGATCCTCCCAACCTCCCGATTCCCATTCTGCAAATAATCACCCAATCCATGAATGTGATATATCTGAAGCTGAAGGCTCTCCACTGATGCTTGCTATTACCACAGTAGCAATGCTTGCATCAGGACTCTCACTTCATATCTAAGCATCCTACATGCAGACAATTATTACTACAGTATTTCCTAATAACAGTGATCTGGATCCAGCAATGACGTGGGGAAAAGGTGGGGATTAAGCGCCCACGGTGTGAACATTTTAGAATGTATGAGCGAAGGTTCCATCTCTTCCCATATAACTACAACACCACCTGCCACAAAGTTGTTCTGGCATTTGGAGCCAGCAGTACCAGCCGAATCAGAAAGTCTTCAGGACTTATTCTAGACAGTGAGCAGAACAAAGCAGCAGTCAGCTGGCAATGGAGAATCTAGTCAATCCCTTGTGGTCCTGGCTGCTGGGGAGTTTCTCTCAGTTTTTCTATTGGACTGTGGCGTTAATCTTCACCTGCGTGGCTCTGAAAGGCATCCAGCTATTTCAGACAAGGCAGAAACTGATCAAAGGTTTAAGGAATTTCCCAGGACCTCCCAGCCACTGGCTATACGGCCATGTCCACATGGTAAGGGATTCTCTGACTTTCCTGGTGAGGTGTTGCATTTCCTGGTGAGTAAAATTGCATTTCTCGACAAGGAACTGGAAATTGACTGGATTCTGTGTTACCAGCCACCATTCAGTTGTGCCTAAAGAGTAGGGCACAGAATTACTACCATCTGGAGCACTGGTTCCAATTCATATTGTGTGATCAGAGGAATCCTTCCACAGTGCTTTCTCTGCTTCATATCTCATTCCGAAAGGATATTTTCTATGAAATGTGCTGTTTCATTATTATTGTTGTCGTGCAGTTTGTTTGCACCTGCAAGGCATCTGGCTTGGGTACCACGGCACTGCTTTGAAAGAACAGGGTCTTAGAACTTTAGTTTTTTCGGGCTATCCTGCCCTGCAATGTGGCTGGCGAGGGAATGTAGAATGGCCAGCCACTGGGATGTGACATCTCTCACTACCCAGGAGAGACCAATATATATTGGTAGGCACCATGACTATTAATATCATACAGTGCACTTATGCTCTTTTCATGAAGGGAATGGTTGTCCTCTCTAGGCATACAGAAGCTGGTTCAAGATACAGCACACCATTTCCAAATATAGATTCTTTCAGTATTTTGAGACTGCTATGATTGCAGTTATATTGTTCGGCAATTCCTTTTAAGATCTCAATCCAACCAGGTCATATTCAGAATAGACTTGTGGAAATAAATGCACTTGATTAATTAAATCCATTTGTTTCACTGACTTTGTGGCTTGGAACGAAGAGCTTGAGTTATTTACAATATAAACTCTGGTACCAGGGCTTAATATGAATGGATTTTTTTTTTTGCACGTTTCATATCACAGACCTAGAAATACTCTCGGTTTCCCCACCCCCCACCCCCAATAAAACAAAGCATATGTCATTCGGCTTAATAATATATAGGTCATAACTATGGTATTACAAGGATTGTACAGGAAGAAGGCTGATCATTTAGACTTTCTCATTCCCCCTCCATGTTCTCACATCAGCTGTTCTGTGGGAGGAGCCCTGAAGACCTTTTAATATGTCACAATAATTTCTTGTGTTTTTAAAATATGTAATTTACCTGTAAGTCATCTTGGAAGGATTTATTTCCTTTAATGTGGGATATAAATAACTGTCAGAAGAGAAGAATGAATAAATAATTCTAGATGTTGCAAATAAAAAATAATCGTATTGACTTCCTCTACATCTTTTTAAATGTGTTAACTGTTTTTTCTTCCCTATGAGAGGTTTAATAACTGCCTCGAATGCACTCCTTTGTACCATTCATCCTTGTGGCTTCTTCTCTGAGTATCAGTTAATTCTAGGCATACTAGGTACTTCCCCTGATAAAATATCTTAAGCATCTTATACGAAGACAATTAAAACTACATTTCCCAATTACAGGTAGGTAGCCGTGTTGGTCTGCCGTAGTCAAAACAAAACAAAAACAAAAAAATTCCTTCCAGTAGCACCTTAGAGACCAACTGAGTTTGTTATTGGTATCAGCTTTTATATGCATGCATATCTGAAGAAGTGTGCATGCACACGAAAGCTCATACCAATAACAAACTTAGTTGGTCTCTAAGGTGCTATTGGATGGATTTTTTGTTTTGTTTTTTATTTATTACATTTCCCAATAACACTGATCCTAATCAAGATGTAAAATGGGGATTGGGGGAGGATTCTGGGCCCTCAGGGAGAAACAAAATAGAATTTGTGGGCTGAGGTCCAAGCAATTCCCAGATTCCTACAGCTTCAGCTGGGACAAACTTGTTCTGGACTTTTGAGCCAGCAGTGCCAGCCAAATCAGAAAGTCTTCAGGACTTATTCTAGACAGTGAGCAGAACAAAGCAGCAGTCAGCTGGCAATGGAGAATCTAATCAATCCCTTGTGGTCCTGGCTGCTGGGGAGTTTCTCTCAGTTTTTCTGTTGGACTGTGGCATTGATCTTCACCTGCGTGACTCTGAAAGCGATCCAGTTATTTCAGACAAGGCAGAAACTGATCAAGGGTTTTAGGAATTTCTCGGGACCTCCCAGCCACTGGCTATATGGCCATGCCCGCATGGTAGGGAATTCTCTGAATTTCCTGGTGAGATGTTGGGTCTCTTGTTGTAAAACTGTGCAGAACTGATTAATGATTCACATGAAACCTGAGGAGAAAACAGCTGATAAAGTCAAAGAAATGAGAATTTCTAGCCCTACCCTTGCTCATCCAAATCTGCCCCTTTTTTCTGTCTCTGTGGGAGAAGGTATGGAAGCCATTTAATGACAGCTCCCCGGTATGCCAAGTTTCCTGGATGAGAATAATATCAAAGCCCCTTTAGAAGGTAATGAAGCTACGTTCTCTGGTGGATGAAGCCTAGCCAGCTATGGTCCAGGTGAGATGGGCAATCTTTTGCTGTTCTTTTCATTGTCATGCGGCTACTTTGCCAGCCAGGTCATTGAGACTGCCACTCCTCCATTGCTGGGAAGTATGTTATTGCATTCAAATCTGTCATCTCCGATTTTTGTCATGGCTCAGCAAAATCAGATTAGTAGATAAAACACATTACAGGCTACAAAGTTCAATAGGAACATAAGAGACTTGGATACTTCCTTTGGGAAAGTATGGGGAGCACAACTATTTATCCCATAAATGGCCGGAGTCCCCAAGGCTGGGCAAAGAAATGAGCACACCTTGGAGTAAGCTGAGCCTGCAAAGGTTGCTTGTCTTAATTTGCATTTGCAAAGATGTGTGGGAGTGTGCTTTTGACCTGGCTGCTGAAAAGCAAAGAAAAGCAAATGAGGGAGCTCTGAGCACCCATAGGAATCACCCGGAATGAGGCAACATAGTGCAATTTAGCAAAGCATTTAAGTGTGTTCTCACAAATACTGTATCTGTATCTGAAGAAGTGTACCTGTATCTGAAGAAGTGTGCATGCACACGAAAGCTCATACCAATAACAAACTTAGTTGGTCTCTAAGGTGTTAGTGGAATGAATATTTTTATTTTGTTTTGACTATGGCAGACCAACACAGCTACCTACCTATAACTCACAAATACTGTTTACCATGTCATGCTAATCTCATCTTCTCTCATTACACTATTCAGTTCCTTAGCTCTTGCAATATACAACTTCCTGATTCAATGGATTGGACTGTATTTTCTTTCACTTATTTTATGCATCCCTGTGATATTCTTGCATCAAGCATATACAGTGGTACCCCGCTAGACGAATGCCTCGCAAGACGAAAAACTCGCTAGACGAAGGCATTCGTCTAGCGGAAGGCTGCCCCGCAAGACGAAAAAGTCTATGGGGCTGCCTCGCAAGACGAAAAATTTTCGTCTTTTTTTTTTTTTTCGTTTTGCGGAGTGCGGCTGTCATTGCCGCTCCGCAAGACGAAAAACCCGCTAGACGAAAATTTTCGCAGAACGAATTATTTTCGTCTAGCGGGGCACCACTGTACATATATGCCCAGCTTTCAAAGTTCAAACTGCCTTTGGGTCTACAGGAAGCTGCTGTAGGTCAGTGTAAGATGCCTATTTCAGACAAGGTGCCAGCCACATTCAGATGCAGTCTTTCTTTTCTGTGCTATGGACTAGCAGTGGCATAAGAAGCAAACCCACAGTTGCAGTTAGCTCTGCATATGGTTAAGGAAGCTATTCAGGATGAAAGATACTCGGAGTCGAGTGTGAATTTCATGCTCTTTATTCAGCTCATAGTAGTGAGGAATGTAGTTTCCCCAAAACGTTTGCTTTATATACACTATTTACACAATGGGCCCCACGTGATTGGCTAATTCAGGGATACTCCTGTATGCCAATCAGAGTGCAGATTCACTTCCACCTGGAGCTGGATTGGGTGGCTCCTGCGGACCAATCAGACTGCTGCAATCTCAATCCTATTGTTCTGGGACCAATCAGACTGCTGCAATCTCAATCCTATTGTTCTGGGACCAGTCAGACTGCTGCAATCTCAATCCTATTGTTCTAGGACCAATCAGCCTGCTGCAGTTTGGATCCTATTCAACTCAGTACATAACACCCCTCCCCTCTAAGTTCCAGTCCTGCCTGGGAGGTTGCATCCATAGTCCTCAAGGTACGCTGGTCGCCTTCGTGTGCGTTGCGGCCTGGGCTGTTCCCTGGTCAGGGGTTGTGGTTCTGGCTCGTGTTCCGAGGCTGCTGGTTGTGATGGGGCTGTTTGGTCTGGCGCAACCAGCTCGCTCTGTCGTGGCTCTGGTTCCGGTGCCCTTTCGGCCTCGCGGGTCCTCTCAGTATTTACTGATTCTGCCTCCCCTGCCAGCCCCTCCTGCTCTACGGGTCTCAATGCCCCACTGTTCCCTTGGGACTCCTCTGACCTGTCCTCCTCCTGGTTTTCTCCTGGGAATCGTCGCCGTAGCTGGTTGCAGTGGCGGCGCCAGCATTGCCCCCCCTCTGTTAGCACCTCGTATGACACGGGGCCTGTCACCCTGGTGACTGTGGCGGGTACCCATGCCGGGCCTGCCCCAAAATTATTTGCGTACACTGGATCCTGGGCCACAAAGGTCCGGGGGTTCCTGCCTTCACCCACCACTACCTCATCCTGAGCTCTGTCGGGGTGGAGGCGGTCCAGTCTGATTGCAAGGCGCTGGCCCATTAGTAGTTCAGCGGGGCTCCGGCCAGTCGTTGAGCTGGGGGTGCTGTGCTGTGCTAGAAGGAATGTGGCAAGGCGGTACTCCCAGTCCCCTTGCGTCATGCGGCGTAGGTTGTCCTTGGTGGTCCGCACCATGCGCTCTGCTTGGCCATTGGTGGCAGGGTGGAATGGTGCTGAGCGGATGTGGCGGATGGCATTCTGCGCTGTGAAGGTCTGGAATTCTTCTGACGTAAATGCGGTTCCGTTGTCTGAGACGAGAGTGTCAGGGAGTCCATGGGTTGCAAACAGCCTGCGTAGTACCCGGATGGCTGCGGACGTAGAAGTGGATGGTACCAGTGCGACTTCCAGCCATTTGGTGTAGGAGTCCACCACTATGAAGAATGTTTTCCCCTGGAAGGGGCCTGCGAAGTCCATGTGCAGGCATGACCATGGTGCTCGGGCGGACTCCCAGGACTGCACTGGGGACCTTGGGGGATCTGGGCGGGATTCTTGGCAGGCCTGGCAGTGTTTGACCCAGGTCTCTATCTCTCCATCAATCCCTGGCCACCATACATAACTCCTGGCGAGGGCCTTCATTCTCACTACCCCTGGGTGTGTCTCGTGAAGGGCTGCAAGGACCCTTTTGCGAAGGGGTTCAGGAACGACGACCCTGCTTCCCCATAACAGGCACCCCTTGTGGGCCGACAGTTCATGTTTACGGGTTGTGTAGCCAGCGAATTCTGGCCCGGGGCTGCTGCTGGGCCATCCCCTCCACACCCAGTCCAGGACCCGGGAGATGACCCTATCTTTCTTGGAATGGTGTGCAACTTCTTGTGCCTGAATAGGGCAGTCGGGAAGCAACTCCAGGCTCATAACCTCTTGTGCGGGTGCTGGGTCGGGGCCTGTTTCTGGTAGTGGTAGCCTGCTGAGGGCGTCTGCGTGGCCCATCGCTTTCCCAGGGCGGTGAATCAGTGCATACGGGTAGCCGGCAAGGAAAATTGACCACCTGAGGACACGAGGAGACAGCACTTGGGGGGTCTGCTTTTCGGGGGCAAATAAACCAAGCAACGGCTTGTGATCAGTCACCATGGTAAAGGGCCGCCCGTACAAGAAATCATGGAATTTTTTTACTCCCTTCACGATTGCCAGACCTTCCTTGTCGATTTGCGAGTAGTTCCGCTCGGCTGCGGTGAGTGTCTGGGAAAAGTATGCCACTGGCACCTCTCTTCCATCTGGGAGTTAGTGTCCAAGGACAGCGCCGATGCCGTAGGGTGAGGCGTCGCATGCTAGCACCACCGGCAGCCTCTCGTCGAAGTGTGCCAAGACCGAGTTTGAGACGAGCAAGTCCTTGACTGCCTGGAATGCGGCCTCCTGGCGCTGGCCCCACACCCAAGGGGCCTGCTTGTCCAGGAGTCTGTGTAGGGGCTCTGCTACTGCTGCCTTATGGGGAAGGAAGGCATGGTAAAAGTTCAATAGCCCCAAGAAGGCCTGAAGTTCAGTCTTGCCCTTGGGCGCTGGGGCATCACAAATGGCCCGTACCTTGTCCCCAGTCGGGTGGACCCCTTCTGCATCCACCATAAATCCCAGAAAGTCCACCTGAGGCACTCCTAGTAGACACTTTTCCCGCTTCACCTTGAGACCCGCCGTCTGGAAATGGTGCAGAACGGTGCGAAGGCGGTCCTCAAACTCCTCTGCCGTGGGCCCGGCAATCAACACATCAACGAAGAAGGGGGTGACGCCAGGAATCCCTTTAAGCAGCGAGTCCATTAGATTCTGGAATATGCCTGGTGCCACGCTGACACCGAATTGCAGCCGCTTTACCTTGAACACTCCCCTGTGCGTCACAATCATCTGTGCCTCTGCTGTGGCTTCATCTACTGGCAGCTGTTGATAGGCTTGGGCCAAGTCCAGCTTGCCAAAAAAAATTGACCCAGCCAGGGTGGTGAGGACATGGCTGACCACTGGCACTGGGTATGCGTGGGCCATGAGGGCCTTGTTTATGGTACATTTGTAGTCTGCGCAGATGCGGACCGAACCATTAGGCTTGACGGGTGTGACGATCGGGGTTTCCCAGGTGGCATTAGGCACAGGCTCCAGCACTCCTTGCTCCACGAGCCGGTCCAATTCCTCGTCTATACGGGGTTTCAGGGCGAACGGGACCTGGCGGGCCTTGAGCCTGATAGGTCGTACTGCGGGGTCCAGCTGTAGGGCAATAGGGGGGCCCGTATACTGTCCCAATTTCCCATCGAAAACCGCTGGAAACTCCTTGCATATGGCGTCCACATCCACTTGTAAGCTAGTGCGGTTCACCCCGGTGACGGCTAGCCCCAGTGGTCCAAACCATGCCAATCCCAGTAAGCTAATGTAGGAGCCCTTGACCTCGATATTGCACCCTGAAGGTCCCCACCCCTATTGTGGGGACCTTACATTTCTGGAAGTCCCGGAGGGTGAATGGGGCCGGCCTGAGTTTGGGACCCCCACTAGGGCACAGTTTCCTTAAAGTCCGTGCCGAGATTATGGATAGGGTTGAACCTGTGTCCAGCTCCATGCGGCACGGGGCCCCCTCTATCTGTACCTCTACATAAATTTTCTCTATGTTGGGGTGGGGCAACTGGTATACCTGGTAGTCCGTGGTCTCCGTCGAGTTGCCTTGGTGCTTTGGGCTCCGGGACCTGGGGCTCTTGAGGCGGTCATCTGATGCCTGGCGTCGGATGGGCCGAGCCCGACACACCCGGGCGATGTGGCCTGATTTTCTGCACTGCCTGCACTTGGCATTGCGGAAACGGCAGGTCCTCCTCTCGTGATTTTCCCCGCAGCTTGCGCAGTTCCCTCCTTCTGGTCGAGGCAGCTGTGGTGTGTGCACGGCTTGAGTGTGCTGCTGTACTCTGTGCACATCCTCCCTGTCTGATCCTGAATCGTCGATGAGGTCCTCCTGGTGGACCCTTGGTTGGGACGGCACGCTCGGCCGTGCCTCTTGCATCGACCTCTCGGCGGCTTCTGTTGCCAGGGCCTCCTCCAGAGCGACCTGGAACGTTAGGTCCTTCTTGGCATAGAGGCGTCGTTGCAGCTTCTCGTCCCTCAGGCCACCGACGAGGCGGTCACGCAGCATGTTCTCCAACTCTGAGAAGTTGCAGAACCGAGCGGCTTGGCGGAGGGAGGTCACAAACCCTCTAGCTTTCTCCATAATCCAGCACATGTTTGCAATTTGTTCTCTGGTTCCTCTGCCCCTTCGAAATCCAGCTTGCACTTCTGGGAGTTCTCGGTCCACATACTGCTTAAGCCTGCCTTGTAGAATTTTAAGCATAACCTTGCTAGCGTGTGAAATGAACGCAATTGTGTGGTAGTTGGAGCATTCTTTGGCACTGCCCTTCTTTGGGATTGGGATGTAGACTGATCTCCAGTCTTCTGGCCACTGCTGCGTTTTCCAAACTTGCTGGCATATTGAGTGTAGCACTTTAACAGCATCATCCTTTAAAAATTTTAATAATTCAGCTGGAATATCATCACTTCCACTGGCCTTGTTATTAGCGGTGCTTTCTAAGGCCCATTTGACTTCACGCTCCAGGATGTCTGGCTCAAGGTCAGCAACCACACTACCTAGGGTGTACGAGACTCCATATCTTTCTGGTATAATTCCTCTGTGTATTCTTGCCACCTCTTCTTGATGTCTTCTGCTTCTGTTAGGTCCTTCCCACTTTTGTCCTTTATTATGGTAATCTTTGGGTGAAATGTTCCTTTCACATCTCCAATTTTCTTGAACAGATCTCTGGTTTTTCCCATTCTGTTGAGGATATTTAGTTGTCATGAATTCTTGGCTACCTTGCTGTGATTTTAAGGCAAACTACCGGTATCTCCTGTGCCTATTGAACCTGTCTATTGCAGAGCTTCGGTTATTTACAAGATAGACTCTGAAATCAAAGCTTAATATGCCTGGATATTAATTTTTTGTATGTTTTACATCATTGACTTTGGGTTTGTTCTTTTAATAAAACAAAGTATGCATCAGGCAGTTTAATAACAAATAGGTCATAACTATTGTGTTTCAAGGACTGTACAGGGAGAAATCCTGATCTTTTGGACTTTCTCATGCCCCCTCCTTGTTGCTGGTTTCACATCAGCTGTTCTGTGGGAAGGGTCCTGAAGACCTTTTAAATATGTAACAAATATTTAATTGTAAGCCTTCTTGGAAATATTGATTTCCTGAACTATGGAATATAAATTACTGTGATAAGAGAATAATAAATCTAGAAGTTGCAAATAAGACAAAATGATCATATTGACTTCTTGTACAACTTATGGAAATGTATTAACCATTTTTTTTATAAAGGTTAACTAAGCAATCTAAATTTACACAAACTACCATATGAATAAAACAATAATTTTATAGAAAAGGAGACACTTTTTAGATATAACCCATGTATTTTCCCTTTCTTGAGCTAACCTAACCTAACCCCAGCTGCGAGCCCAGGGCTTAGTCCAATAGCAGGGCCTTGAAGAGCTCCAAGCTGCTAACTTCCTCCACCCATACCTAGAGCAGTGCTCTTTTCCAACTTGAGCCCCCAGGTGTTGTTGGACTACAACGCCCATCATCCCTGACCATTGACTAAGATGGCAGAAGATTATGGGAGTTGTGGGTGAACATCATCTGGGGACCCAAGGCATATTTTTGCAAAGCAATGTCATTAATAGTATTTGTTGGTCAGTTTCATTTTCCCAAATACATGCATTTTCATGCACCTTTTACCTCAGTGTATGTATTTTGGAGAACTACACCGCAAAATTCGGAGAAGGGCAAATTTCGAATAATGTGCTTTGTATTTTATTCTTTCAATTAAAAAAGGGGAATTTGAATTCAATATGTCCCCTATCACTATTGGGGAATTTGTAGCTACTGGTATAAAGACTTTAGTTCCTGAGGGGAGACTGGCTCATGGAATGCCTCTGGCTTGACAGACTGTTTTCCAAAAGCTGTAAATTATACACTATTACATTACCTTATTATCTGTTTTCATCCTGAACTAAACATTTAATCACAATAACCAAGATGTAAACTGGTTACCAAAACAGATGAAACCTGAGGAAGAATTCCTGAATGTAGCAGCATGGACAGAAAAGTACCCACACTGTTATCCACTTTGGTATGGAAAGTTCGTGGCACTCCTGGTCCTCAACCACCCTGAATATGCAAAGCCAGTATATACCAGAGGTGGTAAGAAATTTGTATCTTTTGTCTCTCTGATTGTGCAGTTACATGAGTATTCTAGAGGCTCTCAAAATTATTCATGCAGTAAGTTGCTTGGTCTTTGTAAGGCAAGAAATAAATAAATGTAAGTGATTCATATTTCAAAGGCATCCAAAAGCAACATACCCCAACCTGGTGCCTTCAAGATGCTTTGAACTTCAACTCCCATCAATCTCAGTCAGTGTCCTGGCCCTCACTGCTAGGAAAAGAACTCCAAACTCCGAGCGCTACCCAAGTCTTTAATGCTCAGGTCAGATTGGTAGATAAGACACACAACAGACTACAAAGTTCAACATTAGAGACTGGGATACTTCCTTTTGGAAAGAGGGGAAGCACAACTATTTCCCCAACAAATGGCCGGTGTACCCACGGCTGGGCAAGGAAATGGTCACACCTTGGAGTAAGCTAGGCCTGCAAAGTTGGTTGTCTTAATTTGCATGTGCAAAGATGTGGGGGTGTGCATTGGATCTGGCTCCTGAAAAACAAGGAAAGGCAAGTGAAGGAGCTCTGGATGCCCATAGAACCCTAGATTCAGGCAAGGGAGTACAATTTAGCAAATTAAACATTTAAATTTGTTCTCTCAAATAGTTTTTTTATCATGTCATGCTAAGCTCATTTTCTCTCATTTATCAAACTATTCAGATCCTAAAGCTCCTGTACCGTACAGATTCCTAATTCCATGGATTGGTATGTATTTTCTCTCACTAGTATTATGCACCCCTATATTTTCTGTGATATTCTTGCATCAAACATATGCATATATTCTCAGCTTTCAAAGTTCAGACTTTCTTTGGGTCTACAGGAAGCTACTGATATTAGTTAAGCTGGCACCTTCCCCACTGGTGCCTCCCAGGAGGCTTCAGTGCCAGCTGTATTCCTTTGGCCAACTGATTTCTCCCCATGTTGCTGAAGAATCAGACTCTATAGTATGTTTAGACTCTATAGTATGTTTCCCCACAATCTCAAAAGTCTGTCCTTATACAGTATATGAAGATGGATTTTTCGGGTTGGAAAGAAATACACACACGGCATTACGTGTTTCAGAAATCCTTTAGTAGGTAAATAGATTCTTAACTTGAATTGTTCCAGCAATTAAGTGCCTACTTCAATGGGTCAAATATAGTGCTGGGGGGATCCTTCTACTGTAAACCCTGTCATATGTGGTGGATAATTTACTATGTGACCTTGACCCTGGTGTAAGTGCCTAAGAAAAGCAATGTTATCTTTGGCCTCTTTTCCTCATTTTCCTTCCTTTCCCTGGCAGGAAGGGGGCTTCTCATCCTGAATGGGCCAAAGTGGCAACAGCACCGGAAACTGCTGACTCCCGGATTCCATTACAATATTCTGAAGCCTTATGCGGCTCTTATGGCAGAATCAGTCAATGAGATGCTGGTAAGAAACCCCATTGCTACTTTCAGGAGGTCAGCTCCTGTCTCAGAAGTAGCTCACCCACCTTCACGATCTCAGTCAAAGTGTGAGGCTATTTGAGCAGTCCTTTGTGTTGCTGGCAATGAGTTTGCACCAGCAAATACATGTCCCTCCAATGTCTAGTAATGACAGACACTCTTTTCCCTCTCTGTGTCTGTCTGATGCTTCCTCATTCTTCTCCACATCTCCCCTGAATCAAAAGGCTTTATGTGTGTCCTTGAGATACGATTATCAGCCAGTAGAGGAAGCTGCTTAGCAGACTGTGGTGACTGATGCCCATTGGGACTAGGAAGTTAAAAGCAGAGAGGCCATCAGTAAGTGGAGCCAGAGCAAACCACAAGCAGAACCAACCACTCCTACTTTTATCCCTATTCACTTCTGAGTTCTACAAATGCAACTCCGTATCTAATAATGAATCATCTAACCCGTGGAGTGCCATCTGTCCAGATTTTAATTTGCTCTCAACTAATTTTAAGATGTACTTTAACTAACTGATTGCCTGTTTTTATATTTTTATGTTCTTTGTATACTGTGTTAGTTTTATGAAGTTAGCTGCCCTGATCCTGGCCCCAGCCAGGGAGGGTGGGTACAAATAAAAATTTATTGTTATTATTATTATTATTAACCATTCTGGAGACTTCTCCATTCTCATTTCTTTCCCTTTCCTAAAATATTAGGATGTATGGGGAAAGCTGGTACTCAACAACCCCACAGCATCAGTGGAGATGTACGAACATGTCAGTTTGATGACTCTTCATACAATTATGAAATGTGCCTTCAGCTACCAGAAAAATGCTGAAAGAGACAGGTCAGTATAAAATGCCTATTTCAGAGAAGGTGGGAGTCACAGACAGATACAGACCTTCTTTTCTGTGTCATGTGCTAGCAGTGTCATGAGAAGCCCAAGATTGCAGGCACCTCTGCCATCTGTATATGGTTAAGGAAGCCATTCAGGATGATGGACATCACTATATCTTTGGGTAAATTCTATAGTTTAAAGGCATGAAGAAATATTTTCTTTTGTCTGTGTTGAATCTTCCAACCATCAGCTTCAATGGATGGCCCTGGGTTCCTTCCTCTAACCCCTGGACCAATTTGTATGTTTTTATTGTGAGATAAGTCTATGCTTAAGTCTAATTAATGCACGAAGGGGGTAACACCATAGAGTAAGCTGTCTTGCCAGGCTTAGCTCACCATGGAAGGCACCAGTTAATCAGAAACTAATTAGCAACCAGTGCAGTCAGGCCAAGATTTGTGCAATATGCTCAAAACGTCTTACCCTGGTGTGCTTCAAGGCCACCAAACATTGCACCAGCTGAAGTTTCTGAAACTGTCTTCAGAGGTAGCCCTATATATAAGGTTTTGGAATAATCTAACACAGAGGGAACCAGAGTATAGACAGTGGAAGTAAGGCTATCAGTGTCTGAAAGATACTCGGAGTCCTATTGTTCTAGGACCAATCAGACTGCTGCAGTTTGGATCCTATTCAACTCAGTACATAACACCGTCCAAATGGGGATGCAGCTGGGCCGTCAGCCGAAGCTGATGGAGGGCACTACATGCCACCAAGGCCACCTATGCTGCCAAAAGTACCCCCAAGCTGTGTACCCGCTCCATCACAATCCATCCAGTCTAGGCAACCACCCACCAACAGTACCTCAGCCTTATCTGGATTAATCTTCAGCTTGTTGGCTCTTACACAGTCCACTACCAAGGTAAGACATGTTTCAGCATATCTACTGCCACGCCTGCAAATGTGAAGGAGATGAAGAGCAGTGGGTCCTCCAAATATTGCTGACAACATGCTCCTAAATTCTGGATGATGCCACTCCGCAGTTTCATGTAGATGTTAAATAGCGTGGGGGATAATATTCAACCCTGAGGAAACCCACATTGAGGGTTCAATGGGGCTGAAGAGAACTCCCCAAGCATCACCCAAAAGAACCACCATCCAAGTCGGATGAGAACCACTACAAAACGGGGCCACACACCCCTACCCCAGATCTCAGATTGAAATAGATCTAGAAATGGGACTTTTAATGAACATGTTATCTAATCCCCCCCCTTTTTTGTCTTTTTGTGTTTATATTGGTTTCCATTTCTCACTGTCCACAGAGAAAATTCCTTTATTAGTACGATTTTTGATCTTGGGGTGCTGTTTTATCAGAGAATGAAAACACCATTGCATCACAATGATGTCATTTACCGGTTGAGCTCCAAAGGGCGTCGGTTTTACAAAGCTTGCAAAATAGTCCACCATCACACAGGTACGTATTTTTTACTTCCTGGCAACGGCTTTTTCTTCCTCCCCTCCCCCCCCCCGTTCTTCTTCTGAGCTAATATATAATTTTATTTCCTAATAAAAAAATTCAAAAGAAAAAAAGATATTGTTTCAGTACCATTAGGAAAATTAAAAATTATAAGTGTTGGTATGATGCACTTGAAAAACAAGACATTTAAAAAAAAAAACCTATTTAACAATTGTCTTATTATAAAAGTTAGAGATACTAGAAATGAAAAAGGTTGAAGCAAAATTAAGAACACACATAACTGCCTCCTCCTTTCCAACTCAACGTCTTCTCTAGTTATGTGCTCAATCATTTATATATAAAGAGAAAGGGCTTTTTATTTATAAGAAGTAAAATTTTATAAATGAAATCAACCAGCACCTTGGCATTATATTTACCTTCCTATCAATTCCTCTCATACTTCATAATAACATGAAATCTCTTTCTGGAACCCTTAAATCTGATCATTTGTCTAACATAATAAATATATATTTCTTATACTTCTCAGAATCTTTCATTAATACAGCCAATTTAATAATTTCTATCTGTCCCCAGAGATATATTTCATTGTTCTTTTCCCACATCATTCCTGTTCAGGATTTCTCCCTGGCTTCTAGCAACTGTTTCTGGAGATCATGTAACCTTTATTGAATTTTAAAATGTCCAGAGAGGTCAAAAGACCCCGAGGAAACCTTGGGGGGGGGGTTTGAAAGGGCAGAGCTTGTATCTGGATTCTCATCTTCCCTCTATCCTGGGACCTCTTCTCCTTTTTATCTTTCTCCTATGTGAAGCTTTAATCTCAACATGTTAACTCTCTCTAAGAACATAGGAATAGCCTGCTGGATCAGGCCAATAGCCCATCCTAGTGCAGCATCCTTTCTCCCAGTGGTCAACTAGATGCCAGTGGGAAACCAGGAAGCAGAACCTGTACATAAGAGAACTCTCCCCTCCTGTGGTTCCCAGAAAGCAGCATTTGGAAGCCTTAGTACTCTCAACTGTGGACTGAAATTTGGATTGAAAATTGTTTAGCTCTTTAAGCTACTGATCATTCTAAGCTTCCTTTCCAGAGCTCAGCTGATAAAAGTACCGGTATTCGTTACCACAAGCATAACATAATCTAAATATATTTGCTTGCCTCTTGCGTATAGCTTTATTCATTTCATACTGTTTGTCTTCAATGCAGAGAAGGTAATAAGAGAGAGGAAGGATTCCCTCAAGGATGAGAAAGAGCTTGAAAAGATTCTGAAGAAGAGGCATTTGGACTTCCTGGATATTCTTCTTTGTGCAAAGGTGAACATTGTAAAAATAATGCACCTATGCCTGACATGCTATATTGCTAAGGGCTTTTCCAGCCATCACTAATCTATTCAGATGACATAGCCCAAGCAAAACTCCCATGGTCTGTCATATATACATAAAATGGTGAGGCTGTCATCACACTGCAGTTTCTGTGGCTGCTGACAGGTGGCCATGCCAACTCCAGCATGATCCAGAAACCAAAAACAAGCACCATGGCGGCCAATACAAGTAGTATATATTTTTCTATCATGTATAATAACAGTAAGACAACGGACAGTGATCCGGTATTAACACTGTTTCGTGTACGTATTCTTCAGCAAATAACTGCAAAATAAATAAATAAACAAAAACCTGCATGGAAATGTATCACAGTTATCCATGAAATCAATAGGTATATACACTATAAATGATACAATACAACATAACAACAATAATGTAACATAATAGCATACCTCAATATACATTGAAAGCAATTTTCTACGGAGCAGTGTTCATAAGAATATGTAAACACTGCTGGTAGTTCTCAGGATTTCAGGAGCTAATAAACCTACTCTTCTCATCAGGTGCATTCCATTACAATCATGTTTGAGCACAGTTAAAGCAACTTCACTCCTTGACCAAAGCTAAATAAAGCAACCAAGATCCAGGTCCGCATTCAATCCTTCCGGATGAAGCGTCCTAAACATAAAAATAAACTGAGATTCTTTTTGATTAATCTTTTCACAGAATCACATCTATTATTAGTGGATCTCCGGTTGATCCATATAACTGTAAAGATTAAATTCATGTCAGTATGGTTTTGTGATAGAAAATGTTTGACAAGAGGAGCTTCTACCACCGCATTCTGAATATGGGATAGGTGTTCACTGATATGCGTGCCTACTGCCTGTGTAGTCGATCCAAAGTATAACAGATTAGACGGACATCTGATCACATACACCACCTCTTTTGTTTGACACGTGCTAAAGTGATTAATCGTAAACCTAAAATTCGTTTTGTCATTGTAAATCACTTTAGTTTGCTGATGGCAAAATGGCGAGTAAGCACATCAGTGAGCCAGCATCATGGGTGGCAGGTGGCCCAGGTGAGCGGTTTAATTGAGGGGGTGGTGCTTCAGAGAGCAGTTTGGCAAACTGCTTTCTGAAGCACCTCCCCCATCTTCGATTTGAGCTGGGAGAGGGAGAAGAGTCCTTGGAGAACTTTAAATATTGGATATCACCAATTGTATAATACACTATGTTCCCTGTGTGGTTAGGATGAAAATGGAAATCCATTGTCAGATGAAGACATACGTGCAGAAGTGGACACATTCATGACTGCAGGTTACGATACCACAGCTAGTGGAATCTCTTGGCTCTTTTATTGTATGGCCCAGAACCCTGAGCATCAGCAGAGATGCAGAGAGGAGATCATGGAGCTTCTTGGAGAACAGAAGGATATTCAATGGTCAGACTGAATTATTGTTCAACCTTAAATGTTTATTTCCTGTTATGTGGGGTTTCTCAAAAATTAAGAGAAGATGAAGGGACAGCAACACTGCAGAGTGTTTTAGGGTCAGAGTACTCTGACCACAAGTCTCAGGTTGCTTAGGTTCCAGGGAAGCTGGCCTAATCCTATGCTCTCGAACCCTATTTGCTACATCTTAATAAATGGTTATGAGACCTAAATCTGGCAATTTTGGGCTGTGTGTTTAAGGGACGACTTGGGAAAGATGACGTACAGCACCATGTGCATTAAGGAGAGCCTTCGGTTATACCCTCCAATACCTCTTATTGCACGAGAACTGACTTCTCCTGTGACCTTTGCTGATGGACGAACCGTACCAAAAGGTAGGCTTCCCCTCTCTTTCTTCTGCAGACTTCCTTTGAAATCATCCCTTCCTCTTCAATCTTCATTCTTACACTTTTCGCATTATTCAGTTCCACTGTCTCTTTAATTCCATCAAGGGTGGCTAACCTTTCTGTGGTCCACATTCACCCTGCCAACTGTGATGTGGCCACCCCACACTCTTGCATGCACACACTCACATTCATGCACATAGGGAATATGCAGAGGACACACACAGGTGTGCATGACTACACAGAGGTACACAGCCCCTGTGTTCAGATGGACGCTTTCTGGAGCTGCTAGGCCTTATATGGACCACCTCTTGAGGCCTCACCTACACCTAAATGAATTCCTTGTTCAAACAAACAAATATTACATGACCAGGAAAGCATAGTCATATGCTTTCCAGCAGCCTTCCTGTGCTCTGTGCAGGATCATCCTGGTTACCAGTGCTAAAACTCTGAAAATCTGCCTGTCTTTGCAGTAAGTCATTGAGAATGAATATTTTGGTATATGCCACTGGATAGCAATTAATTCTCATTACATAATATCACTGCTGATGAAATGATCATAGATGATGTGTCTCTTTTTTCAACAGGCTTTCGAACTGCATTGGATGTTTATGGTCTTCACAGAAATCCTGAGGTTTGGGACAATCCTGAGGTAATAATAAAGGGATAAAGGGCTAAGTAAGACCTTTCTGGTGAGACTGAGACAACTGAACATGTTTTGAGAAAAAGATGGTGGAGAACATCAGAATAATTCCCATAGACACATAAAATTTCTTTTAAAAAAGAGGCCAATTGTTTTTCACACTAACACTGTGTGGATTTATCCAGTGATTTGTTTTACCAGTTTCTTGCTTGTTTTCCTTACTAAACACATCCAGAAGTTTTCCAGTTTGGAGGTGAGAAAGCTGATTTAGTCAGTAATACCAGCTCTAGAGTGTGTGCATGAGAGAGAGATGCTGGTGGAAGTGTGAGGGTGTGTGGGTGTTGGTGTGCTAAATCCCTTCTCATCTCTATGCCTTTACTCTCATCGAAATCCCTTCCCTGCCAGCTGCTGGTAGCACAAAAAATAATAATGTTTGGATATATCTTCACACAACTCTGATGACAGGCTTAGCGTGACCCTCTACAGAACTGGATAAGAAAAGTATGAGGAAGATACTGTATTAATTAAGTAGAGCGACAGACCACATGTTATATAGTTATGATTCTTAAAATGTTGCTTAAACACTTACAAAATGGCGAAAATCTATTGTGAAAAGAAAACCATTGCAAAATTATTGACTAAACTGCTGTGAAATCCTAATCCAGAAACATTCCTAATCCGGGCAGGACCTATGGAAGTGTTCTGCCAAAAATCCACCCACACGCAAGTCCCTAAAGTGCTACTTACAAAAACTGTGTAGGCTTCCCTCTCCATTCAAAGTGCAACCTGAGGAGCAACATCAGCAACACAGCGGGGGCGGGGGGGGAGGTTAGCATTTCCCTCCCCACCCCTGCAGGCCTGTTGCAGGACAATGACTGTGTACAGTTTTAGAATCATGCGCACTAACGCATTTAACATCATGTCTCATTTGGCCCAGGCATTTATAGATATGAAGGAGTTTTCCTTCAGATTACATTGGGGAAAACATATTGCTAAGAGTGCAGTTCTATAATCCTATACAAAACTAAGCCCTATGGAGCTCAATGGGCATTGTGACCCAGTAAGTGGGAATAGAACAGTCTTCTTTTTTGTGAATGCCCCCTTTTCCTTTAGCTCTTTCAGCCACTACATCTGTTGCCATTCTAATACAAATTTCCATGACTTATTTTCTGCTATAGGAATTTGATCCTCTAAGATTCTCCACAGAGAATTCAAAGCATCGCCACCCATATGCTTTCTTGCCTTTTGCTGCAGGGCCAAGGTAATTATTTCCTCATCTATACTTTGCACTGTTGCCTCCATAACAGGAGATTTTGACATTAATCTTTCATGAAAAACACAACTGTGTTCAAGGCTTATTAAATTGTGGATGAGTCCACAGCAAAGCAGAATCAACTGCCAGCTTAAAACAATATATGCTCAAATGCCTAAAAGGGTGGGACATAGAAAGGAGAACAAAGATGGTGCCGGACATTAATTTCTGGGAAGGAATCTAAGAGTGAAGGAGCAACATCAGAAAATGCCCTGATTTGACCATCACCAGAATGCACTTCTGTTTCTAATGTAATGTTGTCCTTTATTCTACTCAGGAACTGCATTGGACAACAGTTTGCCATGAATGAGATGAAGATTGCTCTTGCCCTGACACTCCTGCGCTTTGAGCTTTCGCCTGATCCTGCCAACGTCCCAATTCCCTTTCCGCAAATAATCATCCGATCCTTGAATGGGATATATCTGAAGCTGAAGGCTCTCCACTGATGCATGCTATTACCTCAGTAGTAATGCTTGCTTCAGGGCTCTCGATTCATGCAAATGAATAGATACATACTGTCCCTGATAAAAATATATAAGCATCCTACATACAAGAATTATTATTACAGTATTTCCCAATAACAGTGATCTGGATTTAGCATCCCCAGGGGGAAGATATATTAGAATGTGTGAGCAAAGGTTCCAGCTGTTCCTATATAACTACAACACCAGCTGCCACAAAGTGGTTCTGGCATTTGGAGCCAGCAATACCAGTCGAATCAGAAAGTCTTCAGGACTTATTCTAGACAGTGAGCAGAACAAAGCAGTAGTCAGCTGGCAATGGAGAATCTAGTCAATCCCTTGTGGTCCTGGCTGCCGGGGAGTTTCTCTCAGTTTTTCTATTGGACTGTGCCATTAATCTTCACCTGTGTGGCTCTGAAAGGCATCCAGCTATTTCAGACAAGGCAGAAACTGATCAAAGGTTTTAGGAATTTCCCAGGACCTCCCAGCCACTGGCTATACGGCCATGTCCACATGGTAAGGGATTCTCTGACTTCACTGGTGAGGTGTTGGGTCTCTCTTTGTAAATTGCATTACTCTATAAGGAACTGGAAATTGACTGGATTCTGTGTTACCAGTCACCATTCAGTTGTGCCTAAAGAGTAGGGCACAGAATTACTACTTTCTGGAGCATTGGTTCCAATTCATATTGTGTGATAAGTGGAATCCTACCACAGTGCTTTCTCTGCTTCATATCACATTCCGAAAGGATCTTTTCTATGAAATGTGCTGTTTCATTATTATTGTTGTCATTCAGTTTGTTTGCACCTGCAAGGCATCTGGCTTGGGTACCACGGCACTGCTTTGAAAGAACAGGCTCTATGAACTTTAGTTTTGCTGGACTATCCCGCCCTGCAATGTGGCTGGTGAGGGAATGTAGAATGGCCAGCCACTGGGACATGACATCTCTCACTACCCATGAGAGACCAATATATATTGGTAGGCACCATGAATATTAATATCATACAGTGCACTTGTGATCTTTTCATGAAGGGAATTGCTGTCCTCTCTAGGCATACAGAAGCTGGTTCAAGATACAGCACACCATTTCCAAATATAGATTATTTCAGTATTTTGAGACTGCTATGATTGCAATTATATCATTCAGCAATTCCTTTTAAGCTCTCAGACTTGTGGAAATAGATGCACTTGATTAATTAAATCCATTGGTTTCACTGACTTTGTGGCTTGGAACGAAGAGCTTGAGTTATTTACAATATAAACTCTGATACCAGGGCTTAAAATGAATGGATTTATTTTTTTGTTGCTCATTTCATATCACAGACCTAGAAATACTTTCGGTTCCCCCCCCCCCAATAAAACAAAGCATACGTCATTCAGCTTAATAATATATAGGTCATAACTATGGTATTAGAAGGATTGTACAGGAAGAAGGCTGATCATTTAGACTTTCTCATTCCCCCTCCATGTTCTCACATCAGCTGTTCTGTGGGAGGAGTCATGAAGACCTTTTAATATGTCACAATAATTTCTTGTGTTTTTAAGATATGCAATTTACCTGTAAGTCATCTTGGAAGGATTTATTTCCTGTACTGTAGGATATAAATAACTGTCAGAAGAGACGAATGCATAAATAACTCTAGATATTGCAAATAAAAAATAATCGTATTTACTTCTTCTACATCTTGTGGAAATGTGTTAACTGTTTTTTCTTCCCTATGAGAGGTTTAATATCTGCCTCAAATGCACTCCTTTGTACCATTCGTCCTTGTGGCTTCTTCTCTGAGTATCAGTTAATTCTAGACATACTAGGTACTTCCCCGATAAAATATCTTAAGCATCTTATACGAAGACAATTAAAACTACATTTCCCAATTACAGGTAGGTAGCCGTGTTGTTTTGCTGTAGTCGAAACAAACAAACAAACAAAATTCCTTCCAGTAGTACCTTAGAGACCAACTATGTTTGTTATTAGTATCAGCTTTTGTGTGCATGCATATCTGAAGAAGTGTGCATGCACACAAAAGCTCATAGCAATAACAAACTTAGTTGGTCTCTAAGGTGCTACTGGAAGGAATTATTTAATTTTTTATTTTGTTACATTTCCCAATAACACTGATCCTAATCAAGATGTAAAATGGGGATTGGGGGACGATTCTGGGCCATCAGAGAGAAACAAAATAGAATTGGTGGGCTGAGGTCCAAGCAATTCCCAGATTCCTACAGCTCCACCTGGCACAAACTTGGTAAAGAATTCTCTGCCTTTCCTGGTGAGATGTTTGGTCTCTTGTTACAAAACTGTGCAGAACAGAAAGAAACAGAAAGAACGCAGGTTTAAAAACTGATTAATGATTCAGATGAAACCTGAGGAGAAAACAGCTCGTAAAGTCAAAGACATGAGATTTCCTAGCCCTACCCTTGCTGATCCAAATCTGCCCCCCTTTTCTCTACCTGTGGGAGAAGGTATGAAAGCCATTTAACAACATCTTCCCAGTGTGCCAAATTTCCTGGATGAGAATAATATCAAAGCCCCTTTAGAAGGTAATGAAGCTATGTTCTCTGGTGGATGAAGCCTAGCCAGCCACGGTCCAGGTGAGATGGGCAATCTTTTGCTGTTCTTTTCATTCTCGTGCAGCTATTTTGCCAGCCAGGTAACTGAGACTGCCACTCCTCCATTGCTGGGAAGTATGTTATTTCATTCAAATCTGTCATCTCTGATTCTTGCCATGGCTCAGTAAAATCAGATTAGTAGATAAAGCACATTACAGGCTACAAAGTTCAACAGGAACATAAGAGACTTGGATACTTCCTTTGGGAAAGTATGGGGAGCACAACTATTTATCCCATAAGTGGCCGGAGTCCCCAAGGCTGGGCAAAGAAATGGGCACACCTTGGAGTAAGCTGGGCCTGCAAAGGTTGCTTGTCTTAATTTGCATTTGCAAAGATGTGTGGGAGTGTGCATTTGACCTGGCTGCTGAAAAGCAAAGAAAAGCAAATGAGGGAGCTCTGGGTGCCCATAGGAATCACCCAGAATGAGGCAACATAGTGCAATTTAGAGAAGCATTTAAGTGTGTTCTCACAAATACTGTATCTGTATCTGAAGAAGTGTACCTGTATCTGAAGAAGTGTGCATGCACACGAAAGCTCATACCAATAACAAACTTACGTAGCTGGTCTCTAAGGCATTAGTGGAATGAATATTTTTATTTTGTTTTGACTATGGCAGACCAACACGGCTACCTACCTGTAACTCACAAATAATGTTTACCATGTCATGCTAATCTCATCTTCTCTCATTACACTATTCAGTTCCTTAGCTCTTGCAATATACAACTTCCTAATTTAATGGATTGGACTGTATTTTCTTTCACTTATTTTATGCATCCCTGTAGTTACTGTGACACTCTTGCATCGAGCATATACATATATGCCCAGCTTTCAAAGTTCAAATTGCCTTTGGGTCTACAGGAAGCTGCTGTAGGAAGGAAGGGAGGAAGGAATAATTTTATTGTCCAAGTATCAATCATACTTAGAATTTTGCTTCGACTACATTGCAATGTAAAGAAAACATACCTCATACAAACACTATTCCCCTCACGATACAACAGCACAGCAAAGGAACCCCATACCACTAACTGACCTCCCTTCCACACACAAGTACCAATTCAACAGTTTGATGGCACAAGGAAAAAAACTATTCCTGTGCCTAGAAGTTTTTGTGTATAGAGTCCTGTAACGATGTCCAGATGGAAGTAAATCAAACAAACAAGTAATGACCAGGATGTGAAGGGTCTGCAACAATTCTCTCTGCTCTCTTCCTGACTCAAGCAGCATAAAGTGTCTCTATTGGAGCAAACTAACGCCAATTACCCTCTCTGCAATTCTTACTGCTCGTTGGAGCCTCTTCTTATCCAGCTTGGAGGCTGTGCCATACCAGGCAGTAATAGAATTACAGAGAACAGTTTCAATGGTACCTCTGTAAAATTGGATCAACAATTCTTGGGGCAAATTAAATTTTCTTAGTTGGACCTTTCCCGTGGACATTTTTAACAATAATATTGATGTTGCCTGACCAATTTAAGTTTTGAGAAATTATAGAGCCCATGAACTTAAAGTACTCAACCACTACAACCATGTTACCAAGAATGGAAAGTGGCAGCGAGATGGGAGAGTGCTTTCTAAAATCAATTATCATTTCCACTGTCTTTTGGGCATTTAGCACCAAGTTATTCCTGCTGCACCATGAAACAAGATGGTCTACTTCCTGCCTATATGCAGATTCATCATCCTCCCGGATAAGGCCAATGACTGTTGTATCATCCACAAATTTCAAGATCTTAACCAGTTGAGGTACAGTCATTTGTGTATAAGAAAAATGCAGTGGGGAGAGCACACATCCCTGGGGAGCACCTGTACTGATGGTATTATTACTTGATATAATTTCCCCCAGCCTCAAATGCTGCCTCCTGTCTGTTAGAAAGCTGTATATCCATTGGCAAACAGAAGCAGGCATGTTAAGCTGAAGTAATTTAGAAAACAATTTGGATGGGACAATAGTATTGAAAGCTGAACTAAAGTCTACAAACAAAACTCACAGGTAACCCCCTGGGGAATCCAGATGTTGCAAGATGTAATGCAGTGCCATCTTGACCGTATCATCTACTGACCTATTGGCTCGATAAGCAAATTACAAAGGATCCAGCACTGGGTCAGTAGTGTATTTCAAATAGGCCAACACTAATCTTTCAAAGACTTTCATTACTACACATAAAACAGACAAACAAACAAAAAAACATTCCTTCCAGTAGCATCTTAGAGACCACCTAAGTTTGTTCTTGGTATGAGCTTTCGTGTGCATGCACACTTCTTCAGATACACTTACTACAGATGTTAAAGCAACCGGTCTGTAATCGTTCATCCCACTAATTAAAGAAGAAGAAGAAGAGTTTGGATTTGATATCCCGCTTTTCACTACCCGAAGGAGTCTCAAAGCGGCCAACATTCTCCTTTCCCTTCCTCCCCCACAACAAACACTCTGTGAGGTGAGTGGGGCTGAGAGACTTCAGAGAAGTGTGACTAGCCCAAGGTCACCCAGCAGCTGCATGTGGAGGAGTGCAGACACAAACCCGGTTTCCCAGATTACGAGTCTGCTGCTCTTAACCACTACACCAAACTGGCTCTCAGTTTTCTTAGGTACCGGAATAATAAAAGAATGCTTAAGATGCCTACTTCAGACAAGGTGGCAGCCACATACAGATACAGTCATTCTTTTCTGTGCCATGGACTAGCAGTGGCATGACAAGCAAACCCACGGTTGCAGTCAGCTCTGCAATCTGCATATGGTTAAGGAGACCATTCAGGATGATGGCCATCATTACATCTTGTATAACTAGAATGCTTAAATCTGATTAATGCATAAAGGGGTTAAACCCATAAAGTTATCTGTCCTGCGAGGCTTAGCTCACATTGGGAGGGACTAGGTAATACCAAACTAATTGGCAGCCAGTGCAATCAGGTCAGGATTGGTGCAATATGGTTGCAACCTAGTGAGCACAGGCTGAAGTTTCTGTAACTATCTTCAGAGATACACCCTATATATTACATGTAACAATAATCTAACATGAAGGTTATCTAATGATAATAGTTATAAGTGTAGTAGTAATAATAATAATAATAACTGTACCCCACCTATCTGACTAGGTCACCCCAGCCTCTCTGGGCAGCTTCCAGCATAAACAGAAACATAATAAAACATCAAACATGTAAAACTTCTCTGTACAGGGCTACCTTTACATGTCTTCTAAAGGCTGTGTAGTTACTTAGCTCCTTGACTTCTGGGGGGCCGGCATTTCATAGGGTAGGTGCCACTATCAAGAAGGCCCTCTGCCTGGTTCCTTGTAACCTCACTTCTCGCATTAATGGAACCACCGGAAGGCCCCTTGGAGGACTTCAGTGGCCAGGCTGAACGATGGGGGTGGAGACACTAAAAAATGGAGATGGAGCAAAGAGAACACAAATTAGACTGTCCCTGTCCAGAAGGGGTGAAGGTGGAGTTCCCGGCGTGCACAGCGGGAGGATGGCGGACCGTAACATCTCTGCATCTGTCTCGAGTTAATTTGGCGGCTGCGATGGGAGTAAAGCAGCCTCCCGCCCCCCCCCCCCGACGACGGGGGGGGGGCTGCCTTGCCCGTGGTACCCTTTAACCCACTCTGGACCCTTCGGAACCGAGTGGGTGGGTCTGGGCACATAGCGCTCGGGATAGATGAGCTCCTGGAGCCGGCCCCGTTCATGTGCGTTTCCTTTAATTGGATATATAAATTTGTTTAAAGACTTTGGACATGTCTCGGACAAAGGAGTGGAAAGAATGTTGCCAACTGCAGCCCTGAGTGATTAAGAATGAAGATTGGAAGAAGATCTGGACTTTACATTGTATGTGAAGGAGGGAGAAGAAGGGGGGGTGAGCTCTGGAATCTCCGTTTGTTTTGCCTCAATATCTACTTAACACGGGCGGAACCTCCCCCAGAAAACCCACTTTCACAGGCAAATCGCAAGTGGACTTTTAAGACTGAACGTAAATTAGATTGGAAATTACAGGAAATAAACTGTATGGAATTGAATTAAAATGTTGGACTGATTTAAAAAGCAATGGAGGATATCCGGCTGGTGTGACGCAGCAAGAATTATTTGTGGATGAGATGAGAATCTGCGGAGCTGGATACTGCTTCAAAGGGAGAAGCCAGCCTTGAAAGACGATTGATAGTGGATTTTATGAGGGTCTGGCTCTCCTGGAAAGGAGCGGAGGAGGGCTCGCAGAGCTGAGGAATTTTGCTATGTCGTAGTTTGATTTATGAGAAGATGAAGGAAGATGGCGCCGGCTGAGATACGATATTTGGAGGATGATGGCTTTATCCATACAAAGACATTATTCATCATAATAGTGCCTGCTTGCTGGCATTGATCAGAGGCTGTGAAAATATTGATTTTTGAATGCAACAAGATAAGATCAGAAAAGCGCTCTGGACTCCGAGACATGGGGAACTCGTAAATTAAAAATTTGGCATAATTGGAATTGTTATAATTGGAAGTGTATAATTAATTTGGATTATAATTCGATTGGTAATTGGAAATATATATTGGAAAATCAATAAATATGATTCAGAAGGGGTGAAGGTGTGCCACCAGCCAAAGCTGATGGAACTAAGCCTCAACTAACAAGAATGGATCCAGGAGTGCCCCAAAACTATATACCCATAGTAACTCCATCAAGAGCATCCATTCAGTCTAGGGATGAGATTCAGTTTGTTGGCTCTCATCCAGTCCATTACCAAGGCAATTAAATTGTTTTCTCAAAATTGGCTTCTGGTTACCTGGCTGTGGGAAATGGCTGCTCTTCCCATTACATTGGACCCCAGTCATGCAGGTTATCAAGGATGATAGGGGGTAATTATCCCTGCTGCCCCCACCCCCCACCCCAGGGCAGAGGGGGAGACTGGCCACCACCTGCAGATCATCCGTTATCTGCCACTTGCTGCATAATGTGGGGGCAGGGACTCTGAGAGCCATTCCAGCGAGCCAGGAGATTCCTGTTCTTTAAAATTTATCAAAATTTGGACTAAAAAACACGCATGTTCTGGATGGAAGGAGATGAAAAAGATCTGCAAAACTTACCAATCACTGGATGCTAAAGCTTGGGCTTAAAAGACTCTCATCTTTACTCTTAGATATATGAGGTGAGCAGCTGCCGTTCTTCTCGTTATATTTGCTATGATTTGGCAGACCTCACCAAGAAAGAATCAATTATCTAAAGGAAATGCAGGTGGTGTAAAAATTAATTGTATGCTTGGGTGCACAGTCTTCGGCGGAGACCCCCAATTAGAACTGGCAGAAGGTCAGACATGAAAGCGGCTCGGGCTGAGGAGGAAAAAGATGCTGGCGGCTGTTGCACAGGAAGAAAATGAAAGTGGTCTCCCCCACTTGGGAGGGCACTAGAGATATTTGATGGACTATAAAAGGGGGTTAAAAGGTAAAGGTATCCCTGACCATTAGGCCCAGTTGCGGACGACTCTGGGGTTGCGGCGCTCATCTCGCTCTATAGGCCGAGGGAGCTGGCGTTTGTCCACAGACAGCTTCCGGGTCATGTGGCCAGCATGACAAAGCCGCTTTCTGGCAAACCAGAGCAGCGCATGGAAACGTTGTTTACCTTACCTATTTATCTACTTGCATTTTGACGTGTTTTCGAACTGCTAGGTGGGCAGGAGCTGGGACTAAACAACGGGAGCTCACCCCTTTGCGGGGATTCGAACCACTGACCTTCTGATCAGCAAGCCCTAGGCTCAGTGGTTTAGACCACAGCGCCACCCGCATCCCTTATAAAAGGGGGTGGTTCACACCAAATTGCACTTGTTTGTATGTGTTATTTTCATATTTGGATCAAGGAGAAAGTGATAGTGAATTTTGGATTCTTGCTGCTGGCTCTCCTAGCACCCAGGAGGGTTGGAACAGATCTTAAAGGAATTGAAAACAATCTTCACCTAATTACTTACTATGAAGTATACCCCACCACATTGTTTGTCATTGGAGATATATATTTGAAACATCGGCTCTGAATGAATGCTACGACATAAATTTTAACAACTGAGCTCAGAGTATTTGGAGCAAAAAAATCGTGGAGTGAAAGGAGGGGCTACCCAGAGGACTGTGTGTTAAAAACAACTAATGGAAAACAACATGGAATAAATTTTTTTGCCTCTTGCAGGTTAAGAGATATATGGACTTTGTTAAATAAGATAGTGAGTCATACACCAGTGGCTGATGGAGAAGATAAGGAGGGTTAAGACTGGATCTATGAAAGTGGAAAACAACAAGGAAGAAAAGCAGAAAACAAATGTAGGACATTTTCTCTCGATATCCAGAACATGGGAAGCCCCTTTCTGAATTATTTTTAATTTGGAATGTTTAATTGTCTCTATTGTTTGTATTATGGTTTGGTATGATTGGAATTGATTTGTCATTAATTGGAAGGTTTTTAATTGAAAATGAATAAAAATTATTTTAAAAAATAAAAAATTGTTTTCTCAAAATTTCTCTTCTGTATTATGAAAATAAATAAAAACAGCATTAAATTTTTTTTAATGGCTCAGCACATCCACTGCCACACCTGCAGATTTAAAGGATAAGTAGAGCTGTATATCATCAGCTTATTGCTGACAGCATACTCCAAAACTCTAGAACATGCCACTCCACTGTTTCATTTAGATGATAAACAGGATAGGGAATAAAACTCCACACTGAAGTTTCAATAGGATTGTAGAGAACTCCCAAAGCATCACCCTCTGGAAATAACCATCCATGCAGGAATGGAAAAACTACAAAACACCGGCAGTGTGGTGTAGTGGTTAAGAGCGGTAAATTTGTAATCTGGTGACCGAGTTCATGTCTCTGCTCCTCCACGTGCAGCTGCTGGGTGACCTTGGGCTAGTCACACTTCTTTGAAGTCTCTCAGCCCCACTCACCTCACAGAGTGTTTGTTGTGGGGGAGGAAGGGAAAGGAGAATGTTAGCTGCTTTGAGACTCCTTCGGGTAGTGATAAAGCGGGATATCAAACACAAACTCTTCTTCAAATCCACTACCTACCCACCACTATCCAAGAGGGTTGGGCATACAATGGAGAACAAAGATGGTGCCAGAGATTCATTTCTGGGAAGGGAAATCAAAAAGTGAAGGAGGAACATCAGAAAAGGCCCTGATTTGACCATTACCAGAATGCTCTTCTGTTTTTAATGTAATGTTGCCCTTTAGGAACTGCATTGGACAACAATTTGTCAAGAATGGGATATATCTGAAGCTGAAAGCTCTCCACTGGTGTTTGCTATTTCCATGGTAGGCACCATGGAATATTGGTAGGCACCATGAATATTAATATTATGCAGTGCACTTCTGCTTTTCTTCTGAAGGGAATTGTTGTCCTCTCTAGGCATACAGAAGCTTGTTCAAAATACAGCACCATTTCCAAATATAGATTCTTTCAGTATTTTCAGACTGTTATTACTGCAATAAAAATGTTCTGTAATCACTTTTCATTCTCAACCCAACATGCTTCCTTTTATCCTAACAGATCATATTCAGAGTAGAATCATTGAAATAAATGTACTGGATTAACTTAAGTCCACTGGTTTTGAAGTATTTACTTTGAGTATCACTTATTTGGGTTCCTACATTTGTCCATTACACTTTAATGTTCAAATTAAGAACATTATGTATAGGGCATGGGCTGTCACCTTCAGGGGGGGCTGGACTTAGGACAGTGGCCATATTCCTACTGTTAATCATGAAAACATATTATGTGGTAATGAATGAATCCCCTTCTGTAACATTTAAAATAAGTTATCTTCTTGGAAAAATTCAAACAGTGGCAAATAATGGCAACTATTAATTTCCCTTTTCCTGTGACCTCCTCAAGCAGTGATAGACTAGGAGTTATCTTAGCTCACCAGCAGCTTTCTTCAATCCTATCAGACTAGTTGAGCAAATAGCTACCAGAAGATGGTAGCAAATCATTATCTAGCCAAGACCCTGTTAATGATTTCAGATAAGTATTTGCCCCTGGCAGATGGGGTGTTGGGATAGATAGAGCATATTTAGTTGTCATGAATTATTGGCTACCTTGCTGTGATTTTAAGGCAAACTATCTCCTGTGCGTATTGAACCTGTCTACTGCAGAGCTTCGGTTATTTACAAGATAGACTCTGATATCAAAGCTTAATATGCCTGGATATTATTTTTTTGTATGTTTTACATAATTGACTTTGGGTTTGTTCTTTTAACAAAACAAAGTATTCACCAGTCAGTTTAATAACAAATAGGTCATAACTATTGTGTTTCAAGGACTGTACAGGGAGAAATCGTGATCTTTTGGACTTTCTCATGCCCCCTCCTTGTTGCTGGTTTCACATCAGCTGTTCTGTGGGAAGGGTCCTGAAGACCTTTTAAATATGTAATAATTATTTGTTGTAGTTATTAAATATGTAATTTAATTGTAAGCCTTCTTGGAAATATTGATTTCCTGAACTGTGGAATATGAATTACTGTGATAAGAGAAGAATGAATAATAAATCTAGAAGTTGCAAATAAGACAAAATGATCATATTGACTTCTTGTACAACTTATGGAAATGTATTAACCATTTTTTTTTAATAAAGGTTAACTAAGCAATCTAAATTTACACAAACTACCATATGAATAAAACAATAATTTTGTAGAAAAGGAGACACTTTTTAGATATAACCCATGTATTTTTCCTTTCTTGAGCTAACCTAACCTAACCTAACCCCAGCTGGGAGCCCAGGGCTTAGTCCAATAGCAGGGCCTTGAAGAGCTCCAAGCTTCTAACCTCCTCCACCCAAACCTAGAGCAGTGCTCTTTTCCACCTTGAGCCCCCAGATGTTGTTGGACTACAACTCCCATCATCCCTGACCATTGACTAAGATGGTGGAAGATTATGGGAGTTGTGGGTGAACATCATCTGGGGACCCAAGGCATATTTTTGCAAAGCAATGTCATAAATAAAATGTGTTGTTCGGTTTCATTTTCCCAAATACATGCATTTTCATGCACCATTTACCTCAGTGTATGTATGTTGGAGAACTACACCGCAAAATTCGGAGAAGGCAAATTTCGAATAATGTGCTTTGTATTTTATTCTTTCAATTTTTTAAAAAAGGAAATTGAATCCCATATGTCCCCTATCACTATTGGGGAATTTGTAGCTACTGGTATAAAGACTTCAGTTCCTGAGGTGAGACAGAAAGATGCTGACTACCATCAGTTTTCTTTGTTGAATATGCTATTGCTCAGTAAAAACACTACACAAAACAAGAAGCAAACGTAAAACCGAAAGAATATTTTCTTCCCTATCAAATGCCTTTCTCTATACCAGTCCTCCTTGAAGTCACTGTGAAATCTGCTTTGAATATCAGTGAATTCTGGGTGTACCAAATACTTCCACTGATAAAGTACATAATTACCCTTCATGCAGTTAATTAAAACAACATTTCCCAATAACAGTGATATGGTCCAGCTCTGAAGTGAGGAAAAGGGGAGGATTCAGCAACCAATGGGAATGAAACTAATTAAGTGTGTGGGTGGAGGTTTAAACAGTTCCCAGATTTCTGTAGTACCAGCTGCCACAATGTTGTTCTAATAATTTCATGCAGCTCGCAAGTCAAAGCCAGCAAAACAGCAAAACTTTTGAGGACTTATTCTAGCTACTGGAGCAAAGCTAGCAGCAGGCAGCTAGTTATGGAAATTGTAATCAATCTCTTGTGGTCCTGGCTACCGGCGAGTCCCTCTCAGTTTTTCTGTTGGACTGTGGCATTGATCTTCACCTGTGTGGCTCTGAAAGCCATCCAGCTATTTCAGACAAGGCAGAAACTGATCAAGGGTTTTAGGAGTTTCCCAGGACCTCCCAGCCACTGGCTGTATGGCTGTGCTGGCCCCAAGGGTTTGTCCATGAAGCGAGGTCCAAGTCCAGTCCTGGGTCTAGGGGTCCAAAGGAGGTCAATCCGGCAGGGAGCAAGGCAGGGAGCAGGTCAAGGTCCAAGGCGGGTTCAGGCACAAGGTTGCAGGTTGAGCACACGCTTGCAACTAAGTTGCTCACGCAACTTGGGCTGGGTCTGGCTGGCTTTTATCTGGCCCTATGCTTAGGGCGGTCCCGATCCTCCGGAGACTCGCCTCTCCTCCGGGCCTGGAGGCGAGCACTCCTCCTGCAGACACTTAACTCCCTTCGCCTCTCTGCCCTGAGCCTCTGTAGCTCAGGAGAGGCTGGTGGGTTACTAGACCCAGGGGATGCCTCCGCTTCTTCTGAAGAGGCTGGGAGTGGAGCACCTGCAGGCAATGAGTCCTCCCTCCCATCAGGAGCCAGAGCAGACTCTGCTGATGCCTGCACCTGGGGATCCAGCACAGGTGGGGATCCTTCAGGCTCAAGCCCTGGCCCCGGCTCAGCTGGTTCTGGAGGCGGGGAATCCTGTGCAGGCTGGGATCCCTCAGGTTCAGCATCAGAGTCTGACTCCCAGGCCATCACACCATCCCCCCTCCCAGGCCTCCCCCTCAACCGAGGGGCCGGACCAGGCTTGCTGGGGTAAGCTGCATGGAAATCACGGAGGCAGGCAGGTGCGTGGACGTTTCCCGCTGGTTCCCATGAACGATCCTCAGGCCCATACCCCTTCCAGTCGATGAGGTATTGGAGCTTCCCCCTGCGGTATCGTGAGTCGAGAATGCGCTCCACCTCGTACTCAGGCTCCCCCTCAACCAAAACTGGCTGCGGTCGTGGATTGTCCGGGTGGAACTCGTCGGGCGGGGCGACTGGACTAAGTAGGGACCGGTGGAATACTGGGTGAACCTTGAGCGATGGAGGTAACTGGAGGCGAAACGCCACCGGCGACACCTGCGCAGTGATGGTGAATGGGCCGGCAAATCGTGCATCCAGCTTTCGTGAGGGCCGAGAAGGATGCAGGTGACGGGTGGAGAGCCACACCCGATCGCCAACACGGAGTTCTGGCCCCTCCTGACGATGTCGGTCAGCCTGGGCCTTGTATGCGTCCTTGGCTTGGCGCAGTTGCTCCATCAATAATTGTTGCTGGGACTGAAGCTCCTGAAGCCAGTCTGTCACTGCGGGGACCGCGGAAGCTGGCAGCACGTCCGGGAACAAACGTGGATGGTAGCCGTAGGAGGCCTGGAACGGGGTCTGCTGGGTGGAGGCGTTCACTGCATTGTTGTAGGCGAACTCCGCCAATGGCAAGTGATCGACCCAGTCATCCTGCTGAAAGCTGCAGTAGCACCGGAGGTACTGCTCCAACACCGCATTTGCCCGTTCCGTCTGGCCATCCGTCTGCGGGTGGTGGGCCGAAGATAGACAGACCTCCGTCCCAAGGGTCTGGTGCAGGGCTCGCCAGAAGTGGGATGTGAACTGGACGCCGCGGTCAGAAACCACACGCTCGGGCAGGCCATGCAGGCGGAAGATGTGCTGCAAGTACAGCTGCGCCGTTTCCTTAGCTGTGGGTATGGACGGGCAGGGGGCACAGTGCACCATCTTAGTGAAATGGTCCGTGAAAACCAGGAGGCAGGTACAGTGACGAGATGGGGGCAAGTCCACCACAAAGTCCAGCGAGACCGTGTGCCAGGGACGCGGTGGGACTGGTAATGGCTGGAGCAGACCGGGGGGTCGCCCGGTAGGACCCTTGGCCCGCCGGCAGACGTCGCAACCAGCAACATAGCGTGCCACATCAGCCTTCAGGCGGGGCCACCAGAACTCCCGGCTTACCAGATGGGTGGTCCGGTACCGCCCAAAGTGCCCTGCTGCTGGGGCATCGTGGGACATCTGGAGAACCTCAGCCCGCAATGGTCCTGGTGGGATGTATAGACGACCCTGGTGCAGCAGTAGGCCCTGGTGCAGGGCCAGCCCCGGATATCGAGGGCATGACCCGTCAGACAGTTCCCGGAGCCGTTCCTGTGCCCAAGCGTCGACCCGTTGCTGTTCTCGCACCCGAGCCTGCAGCGGCTTGGCCTCCTGAGTGGCCAGGAATGCGGCTGGTGGTAAGATAGTCGTCGGTACTGCCTGCTGTACAGTGTCTGCGACGTCCTCAGGTTTCCGGGACAGGGCATCCGCTTTCCGGTTTTGGGAGCTAGGGATGTAGCGGATCCGGAACTGGAACCGGGAGAAAAACAGCGCCCACCGGATCTGCCTTTGGTTCAACTTGCGGGTGGTCTGGAGGTACTCCAGATTCCGGTGGTCCGTTCTCACTTCCACCGGGTGTCGTGCCCCCTCAAGATGATGGCGCCAGACCTCAAAGGCCACCTTGATGGCCAGTAGTTCCCGCTCCCACACGGTATAGTTACGCTCCGCCGGAAGGAGCTGCCGGGAGTAGTAAGCGCAGGGTAACAGTGGCGCATCGGGTCCGTGTTGCTGAGACAGGATGGCACCGAGAGCCGTACTGGAGGCATCAGTCTCCACCACGAAGGGACGAGAGGGATCAGGATGCTGTAAAATCGGCGCCCTCTGGAAACAGGCTTTCAACCCCTGAAATGCCACTTCAGCCTCCTCATCCCAGGAGAAGGGCGTCTTGGGGCACAGCAGTCGGGTTAATGGGGTGGTGCGATGAGCATAATCTGCAATGAAGGTCCGGTAATAGTTGGCGAACCCTAGGAACCGCTGTAAGTCCTTGCGGTTCCGGGGCGCTGCCCACTCTCGAACCGCAGCCACCTTCCCAGGGTCCATCTGCACCCCGTCAGGGGAGAGTCGGTGTCCAAGGAAGTCCACTGACCGCTGGTGGAACTCGCACTTGCTGAGCTTGGCGTACAGGCGGTGCTCCCGCAAGCGCTGCAACACGGACCGAACATGACTCTCGTGATGGGCTGGGTCACGGGAATAAATCAGAATATCATCTAGGTACACCACCACGTATTTGTCTAGCAAGTCCTGGAACACGTGGTTGATGTACCGTTGAAACACGGCGGGCGCGTTGCATAATCCGAACGGCATAACCAGGTATTCAAATTGCCCATACCGGGTCCCGAATGCAGTCTTCCACTCGTCCCCGGCACGGATCCGAATCAAGTTGTAGGCCCCTCGGAGGTCCAGTTTGGTGAACATCTGCGCCCCCTGCACCCGCTCCAGCAATTCTGCAATAAGGGGCAAGGGGTATCGGTCTGGGATGGTGATCTTATTCAGGGCCCGGTAGTCATGGCAGAGGCGAAGCTCCCCACACTTCTTCTTAACGAAGAGTACAGGAGCGGCAGTGGGTGAGGTAGAGGGTCTAATGAACCCACGTTCCAGGTTCTTGCGAAGGAAGTCCTGCAAAGCTTCACGCTCTGGCTCCGAAAGAGAATATAGGCGGCTCACAGGCAGGGGCGCCCCAGGCTGTAGGTCTATGCCGCAGTCGAAGGACCGATGAGGCGGCAGCTTGTCTGCTCCCTGTTCCTCGAACACGTCTAAATAGTCCTGGTACACGGCAGGGAGCGTTGACACAGCCTGCCCCATGGGGGCAGCTGCTACTAACTCGGACTGAGCACGGGAACCCGGGTCTGGGAAGCGTACAGTCCGATTGACCCAGTCGATCTGAACATTGTGTGACTCCAGCCAGTCCATCCCAAGCACCAGGGGAAACCGGGGCATGGTGGCAATGTCCAGGGTTCGCACCTCCCGGTGCTGCTGGTGGCACAGGACCAAGGGCTGGGTCTCCCGAGTAACAGCGCCCGAGCGTAGGAGCCGTCCGTCAATTGCCTCCACCTGTACTGGTTCCGGCTTGTTCTGAAGCGGCACCTGATGCTGAGTGGCGAAGGCAGAGTCCATATAGGAGCGGGTTGCCCCCGAATCCACCAGAGCGTGGGTGAGAATCCAGGGCCCACCGGGGGGGTATAGACGCACCGGTATCATGAGGTGTTGCAATTCCACTGGTGAGGGCCCATCATGTGATGCTTGGGTCCCCAGGTAGCCTGGGCCATCGGCTACTGGGGTTGGCAGTTTTCCCTGCGGCTGGCGTTTCTCAGGGCAGGTTCGGGCGTAGTGTCCACTCCCACCGCAGTAGAGACACAGGTTCCCCTCCCGACGCCGAGTCTTTTCCGAGGGGGAGAGGCGAGGCCGCGCTGCCCCGAGCTGCATCGGCTCCTCCAATGACTCAGCTCTGGCCACGGAACTGCAGGGAAGCACCGGCGCCGGAAGCCCGGAGTGCCGGCGGCCCCGGGCCTGGCGACGGTCCTCCAACCGATCGTCTATCTGCAGACTCCGTTGGATGAGGGCATCCAGTGTGGCAGGGCGATCCAATGTGGCCAGCTGATCCAGTATCTCGTCTGAAAGTCCCTCGAGATACTGGTCCCGCAGGGCAGAGTCGTTCCAGGTCAAGTCCTGCGCCAGCAGCCGAAATTCCGTGGCGTAGGTGGCCACTGTGGACTTGCCCTGTTTCAACCGCCGAATTGCCCGATTGGCTTGACTCCCCTTCTGAGGGTTGGCGAACGTGGTTTCCAGATGATTGCAAAACCCCGTATAGTCTGTCAGCAAGGGGGAGTCTTGCCGGAGCAGCGGCAACGCCCACTTGGCCGCCTGGTCCTTCAGCAAGCTGATCAGGAAGTGCACCTTGGTGCGGTCGTCAGGGAAATCCCGAGCTCGCCCCTGAATATACAGCTTGGCCTGGGCGAGAAACATGGGAAAGCTGGCTGGGCACCCATCAAATTTCTCTGGCAGGGCCACTGGGTACTTGCCAGGAGCTGGGGCGGCGGCCCCAGGAGCCGGTAGGGCATCCAAACGCTGCTGAAGCGCTGTAACCGCATTGCTTAGCTGCTGCACGGTGTGGGTCAAGGCCTGGTTCTCCTGGGCCAATGCCACTAGCGCAGCCGCCTGGTCTGCCATGGCTACTAGTTCCTCCCGAACGCACCCCAGCGAAGGGGGAGTGCGGGTGTGGCGTGAGCAAACTGTGCTGGCCCCAAGGGTTTGTCCATGAAGCGAGGTCCAAGTCCAGTCCTGGGTCTAGGGGTCCAAAGGAGGTCAATCCGGCAGGGAGCAAGGCAGGGAGCAGGTCAAGGTCCAAGGCGGGTTCAGGCACAAGGTTGCAGGTTGAGCACACGCTTGCAACTAAGTTGCTCACGCAACTTGGGCTGGGTCTGGCTGGCTTTTATCTGGCCCTATGCTTAGGGCGGTCCCGATCCTCCGGAGACTCGCCTCTCCTCCGGGCCTGGAGGCGAGCACTCCTCCTGCAGACACTTAACTCCCTTCGCCTCTCTGCCCTGAGCCTCTGTAGCTCAGGAGAGGCTGGTGGGTTACTAGACCCAGGGGATGCCTCCGCTTCTTCTGAAGAGGCTGGGAGTGGAGCACCTGCAGGCAATGAGTCCTCCCTCCCATCAGGAGCCAGAGCAGACTCTGCTGATGCCTGCACCTGGGGATCCAGCACAGGTGGGGATCCTTCAGGCTCAAGCCCTGGCCCCGGCTCAGCTGGTTCTGGAGGCGGGGAATCCTGTGCAGGCTGGGATCCCTCAGGTTCAGCATCAGAGTCTGACTCCCAGGCCATCACAATGGCCATGTCCACATGGTAAGGGAATCTCTGACTTTCCTGATGAGATGTTGGGTCTCTCTTTGTAAAATTGCATTTACTGCTGATACAGCTGTTTCTTTATACACACATGTGAAGCTATGATGTGACACATAATAATTACTTTATTGCCAAGTGTTTTCTCAGCTTCATGTCACATTCTGAAAGGATATTTTCTATGAAATGTGCTGCTTCATTAATGTTCACATTCAGTCTGATGGCACCTGCAAGGCAGCTGGTTTGGGGATGGCTGAGCTGGTTCAGCAGATTGGGCTCCACTCATTGGCTGCATATGATTGGACAGTTGGAACTTTAGATTTGGCCAAGGAATCTACAATAGCTAGTCACTGGGATGTGACTCCTGGCACGTTCTGAATGGAAGGCTGCCCAAAAGGGGCCAAAACTGCCGCCCTCTAGGAACAGGGTACATGTCCATTGTGGGCCTAGTCATAGAGCCCTCCCTACTGTGTGAAGGCAATAGCTATGGTGTAAAGGAACATACCTTACAAGACAACAATTTGGGAGGGGGGAAGGCCACAACTTTATTGATTACAGGTCTGGGTGAACTTTGGCTCACATCTATATCCATTTCATTTTCCTGTTGGAGTGTTGAAATCTTGAACAGGGTAATGCCACGTATTGTGGCCTCCCCAATATGCTGATCTCTAGTTCCATATTCAACCTCTACTCCCCGACTCCCATATTTGACATGCAACCGTTTGCATTTGTGATGGACCTGTTTCTCTTATCCAATTCTACCTAAAGTTGAAGAATGATTCACAGATTCAAGCATAAATATTATATTATAACTTTACATATAATGTTTTAATTTATTCCAACAAGAAAAAAATGCTTTTCTAAATGTACTCTTTGGTGGCTGTTTTTTTCTTAACATTTATACTTCAATGGCTTATTCGTACTCAACCAGTGTATGTTCTTCTACACCTGAGAGACGGAAATGAAATTGATAAGGGGAGGCCAATGCAGAATAGAAAGCTGTAAATTATACACTATTACATTACCTGATTATCTGTTTTCATCCTGAACTAAACATTTAATCACAATAACCAAGATGTAAACTGGTTACCAAAACAGATGAAACCTGAGGAAGAATTCCTGAATGTAGCAGCATGGACCGAAAAGTACCCACACTGTTATCCACGTTGGTATGGAAATTTCTTGGCTTTCCTGTCCCTCAACCACCCTGAATATGCAAAGGCAGTGTACAGCAGAGGTGGTAAGAAATTTGTATCTTATGTCCCTTGGATCATGCAGTTACATGAGTATGCTAGAGGTTGTCAAAATTATTCATGCAGTAAGTTGCATTGCTCTTTGTAAGACAAGAAATAAATGTAAGTGATTCATATTTCAAGGCCATCCTAAAGCAACCTTCCCCAACCTGGTGCCTTCAAGATGTTTTGAACTTCAACTGCCATCAGTCCCAGTCAGTGGCCTGGCCCTCACTGCCAGGCAAAGAACTCCCAACTTCCAGCTGTACCCAAGTCTTTAATGCTCAGATCAGATTGGTAGATCAGGCACACAACAGTTCAACATTAGAGACTGGGATACTTCCTTTTGGAAAGAGAGGAAGCACAACTATTTCCCCAACAAATGGCCGGTGTCCCACGGCTGAGCAAGGAAATGGTCACACCTTGGAGTAAGCTAGGCCTGCAAAGGTTGTTTGTCTTAATTCGCATGTGCAAAGATGTGGGAGTGTGCATTGGATCTGGCTCCTGAAAAACAAGGTAAGGCAAGTGAAGGAGCTCTGGATGCCCATTGTAATCCCCTAGATTCTGGCAAGAGAGTACAATTTAGCAAATTAAACATTTAAATTTACCATCTCATCCTAAGCTCATTTTCTCTCATTTATCAAACTATTCAGATCCTAAAGCTCTTGTAGCATACAACTTCGGAATTCCATGGATTGGTATGTATTTTCTCTCACTAATTTTATGCACCCCTATATTTTCTGTGATACTGTGATATTCTTGCATCAAACACACATATATATTCTCAGCTTTCAAAGTACAAACTTTGGCCTCTTTCCCTTATTTTCCTTCCTTTCCCTGGCAGGAAGGGGGCTTCTCATCCTGAATGGGCCAAAGTGGCAACAGCACCGGAAACTGCTGACTCCCGGATTCCATTACAATATTCTGAAGCCTTATGTGACTCTTATGGCAGAATCAGTCAAGGAGATGCTGGTAAGAAACGCCATTGCTACTTTCAGGAGGTCAGCTCCTGTCTCAGAAGTTGCTCATTCACCTTCATGATCTCAGTCAAAGTGTGAAGCTAGTTGAGCAGGCAATGAGTTTGCAGCACCACTGAATTCTAAAATTCATGCATAAACTTGTGAACCTTGATATTGTCTTAATTAGTTCATCCTCATTTTCAGGACAGAAAGATGCTGACTACCATCAGTTTTCTTTGTTGAATATGTAAATGCGTCACTTTGAAGAGGTGTGCAGTGTTGTATTAGCTAGAAATGTATGTCAAAACTGTGTTTACTTCCTCTTCCATATCACAAAGTTCTTTTGAATAGTTTGAGTCTGGAGAACCTGTGAAAGTGTGAGGCTAGTTGAGCAGTCCTTTGTGTTGCTGGCAATGAGTTTGCACTAATGACAGACACTCTTTTCCCTCTCTGTGTCTGTCTGATGCTTCCTCATTCTTCTCCACATCTCCCCTGAATCAAAAGGCTTTATGTGTGTCCTTGAGATACGATTATCAGCCAGTAGAGGAAGCTGCTTAGCAGACTGTGGTGACTGATGCCCATTGGGACTAGGAAGTTAAAAGGCAGAGAGGCCATCAGTAAGTGGAGCCAGAGCAAACCACAAGCAGAACCAACCACTCCGACTTTTATCCCTATTCACTTCTGAGTTCTACAAATTCAACACCGTATGTAATAATGAATCATCTAACCCGTGGACTGTCCATATTTTAAATTGCTCTCAACTAATTTTAAGATGTATTTTAACTAACTGATTACCTGTTTTTTATATTCTTATGTTCTTTGTATACTATGTTAGTTTTATGAAGTTAGCTGCCCTGATCCTGGCCCCGGCCAGGGAGGGTGGGTACAAATAAAAATTTATTGTTATTATTATTATTATTAACCATTCTGGAGACTTCTCCATTCTCATTTCTTTCCCTTTCCTAAAATATTAGGATGTATGGGGAAAGCTGGTACTCAGCAACCCCACAGCATCAGTGGAGATGTTCGAACATGTCAGTTTGATGACTCTTGATACAATTATGAAATGTGCCTTCAGCTACCAGAAAAATGCTGAAACAGACAGGTCAGTGTAAAATGCCTATTTCAGAGAAGGTGGGAGTCACAGACAGATACAGACCTTCTTCTCTGTGTCATGTGCTAGCGGTGTCATGAGAAGCCCAAGAGTGCAGTCACCTCTGCCATCTGTATATGGTTAAGGAAGCCATTCAGGATGATGGACATCACTATATCTTTGGGTAAATTCTATAGTTTAAATGCATGAAGAAATATTTTCTTTTGTCTGTGTTGAATCTTCCAACCATCAGCTTCAATGGATGGCCCTGGGTTCCTTCCTCTAACCCCTGGACCAATTTGTATGTTTTTATTGTGAGATAAGTCTATGCTTAAGTCTAATTAATGCACGAAGGGGGTAAGACCATAGAGTAAGCTGTCTTGCCAGGCTTAGCTCACCATGGAAGGCACCAGTTAATCAGAAACTAATTAGCAACCAGTGCAGTCAGGCCAAGATTTGTGCAATATGCTCAAAACATCTTACCCTGGTGAGCTTCAAGGCCGCCAAACATTGCACCAGCTGAAGTTTCTGAAACTGTTTTCAGAGGTAGTCCTATATATAAGGTTTTGGAATAATCTAACACAGAGGGAACCAGAGTATAGACAGTGGAAGTAAGGCTATCACTGTCCAGATCGGGGTGCAGTTGGGCTGCCAGCCGAAGCTGATGGAGGGCACTACATGCCACCAAGGCCACCTATGCTGCCAAAAGTACCCCCAAGCTGTGTTCCTGCTCCATCACAATCCATCCAGTCTAGGCAACCACCCACCAACAGTACCTCAGCCTTATCTGGATTGATCTTCAGCTTGTTGGCTCTTACACAGTCCACTGCCAAGGTAAGACAATGTTTCAGCATATCTACTGCCACGCCTGCAATTGTGAAGGAGATGAAGAGCAGTGGGTCCTCCAAATATTGCTGACAACTCTGGATGACGCCACTCCGCAGTTTCATGTAGGTGTTCAATAGCGTGGGGGATAATATTCAACCCTGAGGAAACCCACATTGAGGGTTCAATGGGGCTGAAGAGAACTCCCCAAGCCTCACCCCAAAAAACACCAAGTCGGACGAGAACCACTACAAAACAGGGCCACGCACCCCTATCCCAGATCTCAGATTTAATAGTTCTAGAAATGGGACTTTTAATGAACATATAATCTATTATATATTTTTTGTCTTTTTGTGTTTATATTGGTTTCCATTTCTCACTGTCCACAGAGAAAATTCCTATATTCGAACTGTCTTTGATCTCGGGTTCCTGCTTTATCAGAGACTGAAAACACCATTGCATCACAATGATCTCATTTACCGGTTGAGCTCCAAAGGGCGTCAGTTTTACAAAGCTTGCAAAGTAGCCCACCATCACACAGGTACGTATTTTTTTATTTCCTCCTTCCCCTCCTCCTCTTTTTCTTCTAAGCTAATATATAATTTTATTTCCTAATTTAAAAAAAACACAATCTGAATATATTTGCTTGCCTCTTACACATCGCTTTATTCATTTCGTACTATATGTCTTCAATGCAGAGAAGGTAATAAGAGAGAGGAAGGATTCCCTCAGGAATGAGAAAGAGCTTGAAAAGATTCTGAAGAAGAGGCATTTGGACTTCCTGGATATTCTTCTTTGTGCAAAGGTGAACATTGTAAAAATAATGCACCTATGCCTGCCATGCTATATTGCTAAGGGCTTTTCCAGTCATCACTAAGCAGTTCAGATGATATAGCCCAAGCAAAACTCCCATATATACATAAAATTGTAAGGCTGTCATCACACTGCAGTTTGTGTGGCTGCTGACAGGTGGCTATGTCATCTCCAGCATGATGGCAGAATGGTGGCTAGGCACATGAGTGAGCAAGCATCTTGGGTGGCAGGTGGCCCAGGTGAGCTATTTAAATGAGGGAGTGGTGCTTCAGAGAGCAGTTTGGAAAACTGCTTTCTGAAGCACCTCCCCCTTCTTTGAAAGGTTTCATGTGAGCTGAGAAAGGGAGGAGGGTCTTTGGAGAACTTTAAATATTGGATCTCACCAATTGTATAATGTGCTATGTTCCCTGTGCGGTTAGGATGAACATGGAAATCCATTGTCAGATGAAGACATACGTGCAGAAGTGGACACATTCATGTTCGAAGGTCACGATACCACAGCTAGTGGAATCTCTTGGCTCTTTTATTGTATGGCCCAGAACCCCGAGCATCAGCAGAGATGCAGAGAGGAGATCATGGAGCTTCTTGGACAACAGGAGGATATTCAATGGTCAGATTAAATTATTGTTCAACCTTAAAAGTTTATTTCCTGCTTTATGGGGTTTCTCAAAAATTAAGAGAAGAGACAGCAACACTGCAGAGTGTTTTAGGGTCAGAGTACTCTGGCCACAAGTCTCAGGTTGTGTGGGTTCCAGGGAAGCTGGCCTAATCCTATGCTCTCAAACCCTATTTGCTACATCTTAATAAATGGTTATGAGACCTAAACCTGGCAATTTTGGGCTGTGTCTTTAAGGGACGACTTGGGAAAGATGATGTACAGCACCATGTGCATTAAGGAGAGCCTTCGGTTATACCCTCCAGTACCTCTTATAGCACGAGAACTGAATTCTCCTGTGACCTTTGCTGATGGACGAACCTTACCAAAAGGTAGGCTTCCCCTCTCTTTCTTCTGCAGACTTCCTTTGAAATCATCCCTTCCTCTTCAATCTTCATTCTTACACTTTTCTCATTATTCAGTTCCACTGTCTCTTAACTTCCATCAAGGGTGGCTAACCTTTTTGTGGTCCACATTCACCCTGCCAACTGTGATGTGGCCACCCCACACTCTTGCATGCACACACTCACATTCATGCACACAGGGAATATGTGGAGGACACACACAGGTGTGCATGACTACACAGAGGTACACAGCCCCTGTGTTCAGATGGACACTTTCTGGAGCTGCTAGGCCTTATATGGACCACCTCTTGAGGTCTCACCTACACCTAAATGAATTCCTTGTTCAAACAAACAAATATTACATGACCAGGAAAGCATAGTCATATGCTTTCCAGCTGCCTTCCTGTGCTCTGTGCAGGATCATCCTGGTTACCAGTGCTACAACTCTGAAAATCTGCCTGTCTTTGCAGTAAGTTATTGAGAATGAATATTTTGGTGAATGCCACTGGATAGCAATTAATTCTCATTACACGATATCACTGCTGATGAAATGATCATACATGATGTGTCTCTTTTTTCACAGGCTTTCTAACTGCATTGGATGTTTATGGTCTTCACAGAAATCCTGAGGTTTGGGACAATCCTGAGGTAATAATAAAGGGATAAAGGGCTAAGCAAGACCTTTCTGGTGAGACTGAGACAACTGAACATGGTGGAGAACATCAGAATAATTGCCACAGACACTGAAATATAGGCCAATTGTTTGTCACACTAACACTGTGTGACTAGATGTGTGGATTTATTCCAGTGTTTTGTTTTACCAGTTTCTTGTTTGTTTTACCTTACTAAACGCATCCAGAAGTTTTCCAGTTTGGAGGTGAGAAAGGTTGATTTAGTCCATTGCCCCATATCCGTGGCCTAATGCCAAACTATCTACTCCCTGATATGATATTAGGTGTGGTGCAGAAACATATAAACAAAAGTGATGCCTGCATTTCCTTACAAAGATAATACCAGCACTAGAGTGTATGCATGAGAGAGAGATGCTGGTGAAAGTGTGTGTCTCTCTGTGTGTGTTTTTCTCTCTCTCTGTGTGTGTGTGTGTGTGTGTGCATGTAGAGCTAAATTCCTCCCTATGCCATGACTCTGATCCAAATCCCTTCCCTGCATGCAGGTTTAAGCAAAAAGAAAAAAGTTTGGATATATCTTCACACAACTCTGATGTCAGGCTTAATGTGCCCCTCTACAAAATTGGTTAAGAACAGTATGAGGAAGATATTATACTAATTAAGTATAGGGGTAGACCACATGTTTCTATAGTTATGGTTCTTAAAATGTTGCTTCAGCACTAACAAAATGGCAAGAATCTATTGTGAAAAGAGAACCATTGCAAAATATATTGGCAAAGCTGCTGTGGAATCCTGATCCAGAACACATTCCTAATCCGCTTCAGGTCTTATGGAAGTGTTCTGCCAAAAATCCACCTACCCCCACCCACAAGTCCATAAAGTGCTGCTTACAAAAACTGTGTAGGCTTCCGTCTCCATTCAAAGAGCAACTTCAGAAGCAACATAAGCACCACAGCAGGGAGTGGGGGAGGTTAACATTTCCCTCTCAACCCCTGCGGGCCTAATGCAGGACAATGACTGTGTACAGTTTTAGAATCATGTGCACTAACGCATTTAACATCATGTCTCATTTGGCCCTGGCATTTATAGATATGAAGGGGTTTTCCTTCAGCTTACACTGAGGGAAACATATTGCTAATAATGCAGTCCTATAATCCCCATGGAGCTCAATGGGCATTGTGACCCAGTAAGTGGGTATAGAACAGTATTCTTTTTTGTGAATGCCCCTTTTCCCTTTAGCTCTTTCAGCCACTATATCTGTTGCCATTCTAATACAAAGTTCCATGACTTATTTTCTGTTATAGGAATTTAATCCTCTAAGATTCTCCACAGAGAATTCAAAGCATCGCCACCCATATGCTTTCTTGCCTTTTGCTGCAGGGCCAAGGTAAATATTTCCTCACTCTATACTTTGCACCGTTTCCTCCATAACAGGAGACTTTGACATTAATCTTCCATGAAAGCAGTGGCGGAGAGCAGGTGGGGACGGGGCTGGCGCACATCCCAGGGGTGTGGCGTGGCACCCAAAGAGGCAGGGGGTGCGTTCTTGGGGAGGGGCACACCGTTTGCGGGAGTGGGGCGCCCAGCGCTGGCGGGGGGGCAGCTGTGATCAAACCCCACTGGGATCGCACTTCCGGGGGGCTGTGCTCTCCTACCGCCCCCCTCTTCCTCCACCAGTGCATGAAAGACACAACTGTGTTCAAGGCTTATAAAATTGTGGATGCAAAGCAGAATTAACTGCCAGCATAAAACAATATATGCTCAAATGCCTAAAAGGGTGGGACATAGAAAGGAGAACAAAGGTGGTGCCACACATTCATTTCTGGGAAGAAAAATCTAAAAGTGAAGGAGCAAGATCAGAAAACCCTGATTTGACCATCACCAGAATGATCTTCTGTTTGTAATGTAATGTTGCCCTTCATTCTACTCAGGAACTGCATTGGACAACAGTTTGCCATGAATGAGATGAAGGTTGCTCTTGCCCTGACACTCCTGCGCTTTGAGCTTTTGCCTGATCCTGCCATCCTCCCGATTCCCATGCCGCAAATTGTCACCCGTTCCATGAATGGGATATATCTGAAGCTGAAGGCTCTCCACTGATGCTTGCTGTTACCACAGTAGTAATGCTTGCTTCAGGACTCTCGATTTATGCCAATAAATATTGGTAGGCACCATGAATATTAATATTATGCAGTGCACTCTACAGAAGCTGGTTCAGGACACAGCACCACTTCTAAATATGGATTCTTTCAGAATTTTCAGACTGGTCATGAATGAATCCCCTTATGTAACATTTAAAATAAGTTACCTTCTTGGAAAAATTAACACAGTGGCCCCCTCCTTGTTGCTGGTTTCACATCAGCTGTTCTGTGGGAAGGGTCCTGAAGACCTTTTAAATATGTAACAAATATTTGTTGTAGTTATTAAATGTGTAATTTAATTGTAAGCCTTCTTAGAAATATTGATTTCCTGAACTTTGGAATATAAATTACTGTGGTAAGAGAAGAATGAATAATAAATCTAGAAGTTGCAAATAAGAAAAATTATCATTTTGACTTCTTCTACAACTTATGGAAATGTATTAACCATTTTTTTAATAAAGGTTAACCAAGCAATCTAAATTTACACACACTGCCATATGAATAAAACAATAATTTTATAGAAAAGGAGACACTTTTTAGATATAACCCATGTATTTTTCCCTTTCTTGAGCTAACCTAACTTCAGTTGGGAGCCCTTGGTTTAATCCAATAGCAGGGCCTTGAAGAGCTCCAAGCTGCTAACTTCCTCCAACCAAACCTAAAGCAGTGCTCTTTTCCACATTGGGCCCCCAGATGTTGTTGGACTACAACTCCCATCATCCCTGACCATTGACAAAAACCTACTCTTTTGGACTTTCTCCTTGTTGCTGATCTCACATCAACAGTTCTGTGGGAAGGGTCCTGAACACTTTTTAATATGTCACAGCTATTTGTTGTGTTTTTAAAATATGTTTTTAAAATATGTAATTTACTTCTATGTCTTCTTGGAAAGATTTACTCCAGAGCCGTGGAATATAAATCACTGTGATATAAAAGAAGAATGAATAAATAAATCTAGAAGTTACAAAGAATAAAAATTATCATATTGACCTTGTATACCTTGTGGAAATGTATTAACCTTTTTTTTAAAAAAAATGTTAACTAAGCAATCTAAATCAGCAAACACATGAATAAAATAATAATTTTATAGAAAAGGAGACACTTTTTAGATATAACCCATGTATTTTTACATTCTTGAGCTAACCTAACCTCAGCTGGGAGCCCATGGCTTAGTCTAGTAGCAGTGCCTTGAAGAACACCAAGCTGCTTACTTCCTCCACCCAAACCTTTCCCACCTTGGGCCCCCAGATGTTGTTGGACTACAACTCTCATCATCCCTGATCATTGACTAAGATGGTGGAAGATTACGGGAGTTCTGATCCAACAACATCTGGGGATTCAAGGTGGAAGAATGCTGAAACTTGGCACTCTGTCCTCATGAAAATCCATAATATTCGTGCTTATTTTTCCTAGCCTACAAATGTATGTAATTTTGTCTAATATGCACATTTTTGCAAAGCAATGTAATTAATATAATGTGTTGTTCGATTTCATTTTCACAAATACATGCATTTTTATGCACAATTTACCTCAGTATATGTTGGAGAACTACACCATAAATTTCAGAGAAGGGCAAATTTCGAATAATGTGCTGTGTTTCTTGTATCGTTTTAGAGACTGTGTATTGTTTCATTTTTCTTTTTCTTTTAAAATGAAAATTGGGGGATTTTCAAGCTTTTGTTTACAGGTGTAGGTGGACATTGGCTCAAGTGTTGGGTGTATATCTATTTCACCGTCCTACTGCCGGGCTGAAATTTTGAACAGGGTAATTCCATGTTTGTGGCCTCCCCTAGTTGATAATCTGTAGTCCCACATTGAACCTCTACTCCCCAGCTCCCATATTTGGCATTAAAACTATTTGAATTTGTGATGGATCTGTTTCTCTTGTCCAATGTTAAACTGGGGAAAGATTTGCAGATTTGCATCCCCAAGAGAGCAAACAAAAACTTTATTACTTTACAACTTGGTGGCTGTTTTTTCTTCTTAAAAATTGAGTTCAATGGCTTATTCATGCTTAACCAGTGTATGTTCTTCTACACCTGAGAGGTTGAAATGAAATTGATAAGGGGAGGCCAATGGAGAACACTGGCTATATGGCCATGCCCACATGGTAAGGGATTCTCTGACTTTCCTGGTGAGATGTTGGGTCTCTCTTTGTAAAATTGCATTTCTCTACAAGGAACTGGAAATTGACTGGATTCTGTGTTACCAGTCACCATTCATTTGTGCCTAAAGAGTAGGACACAGAATAACTACTTTCTGGAGCACTGGTTCCAGTTGTAAAACTGTGAAGAACAGAAAGAAACAGAAAGAAAGCAGGTTTGAAAACTGATTAACGATTCAGATGAAACCTGAGGAGAAAAAAGCTCATAAAGTCAAAAAATGAGAATTCCTAGCCCTCCCCTTGCTGATCCAAATCTGCCCCTTTTTTCTCTACCTGTGGGAGAAGGTATGAAAGCCATTTAACGACAGCTCCCCAGTGTGCAAAGATTCCTGGATGAGGATAACATCAAACCCAGTTCAGAATGTAATTAAACTCGGTTCTCTTGTGGATGAAGCCTAGCCAGCCAGGTAACTGGGACTGCCACTCCTCCATTGCTGGGAATTATGTTATTGCATTCAAATCTGACACCTCTGATTCTTGTCATGGCTCAGTAAAATCAGATTAGTAGATAAAGCACATTACAGGCTGCAAAGTTCAATAGGAACATAAGAGACTTGGATACTTCCTTTGGGAAAGTATGGGGAGCACAACTATTTTCCCCACAAATGGCCGGAGTCCCCTAGGCTGGGCAAGGAAAGGGGCACAGCTTGAAGTAAGCTGGGCCTGCAAAGGTTGTTTGTTTTAATTTGTATGTGCAGAGATGTGGGAGTGTGCATTGTATCTGGCTGCTGAAAAGCAAAGAAAAGCAAATGAGGAAGCTCTGAGTGCCCATACGAATCTCCCAGAATGAGGCAACATAGTGCAATTTAGCAAAATGTTTACAGTAATTGTGTTCTTACAAAAAAAGTGGTACCTTGGATTACATACGCTTCAGGTTACAGACGCTTCAGGTTACAGACTCCGCTAACCCAGAAATTTACCTCGGGTAAAGAACTTTGCTTCAGGATGAGAACAGAAATCGTGTGGCGGCAGCACGGCGGCCCCATCAGCTAAAGTGGTACCTCAGGTTAAGAACAGTTTCAGGCTAATAACGGAACTCCGGAACGAGTTACGGTAAGCTCTTAACCCAATGGACCACTGTACTGTTTTCCATGTCATGCTAACCTCATCTTCTCTCATTTATCAAACTATTCAGTTCCTTAAGCTCTTGCGATATAAAACTTCCTTATTCAATGGATTGGCATGTATTTTCTTTCACTTATTTTATGCATCCCTGTAGTTACTGTGATATTCTTGCATCGAGCATATACATATATGCCCAGCTTTCAAATTTCAAACTGTCTTTGGGTCTACAGGAAGCTGCTGTAGGTCAGTATAAGATGCCTATTTCAGACCAGGTGGCAGTCACATGGAGATGCAGTCTTTCTTTTCTGTGCCATGGACTAGCCATTCAGAATGACAGCCATCATTACATCTTTGGGGAGTAAATTCTGTAGTTTAACCGTATGAATAAATACTTGCTTTTGTCTGTGCTGAATCTTCCAACAGTCAGCTTTAATATCACGATCGCATTCCTTTCAATTAAAACCTGCTACAATGTAACAAATCGAGCGTAAGGTTTCCCAATGGAGAAATATGCAGTAGAAAAGCCTCAGATCTTTGTAAAATCGAATAAAATCGATCATTTAATGGATTCTCATCATTCCAGTGTCATTTTACAGCTTTGGTCAAAGCCTTTCGAAGGCCTCAGTTCCCGCCATGGTCCCAGGTCAGGAAGTCACACTGACACAGAAAAACCCCTCCATTATTCCCAAAGCGACAGAGCACGTACACAGGAAGGTACCCCAGCAGGCTATCGCTGGGTGATTTGGAAAATCACTGGGTAAGCACCTTCCTGCATACCTTGATTTGTGACAGACTATGTACCATTGTCTTCTCTTAAGTGTGTACTCAAGATTTTCCTCCCACCGCTTATCACCCATTCACACCTTTCCTAGCGCCATTGGGAGGGACTAGGTAATCCCAAACTAATTGGCAGCCAGTGCAATCAGGCCAGGATTGGTGCAATATGGTTGCAACCTGGTGAGCACAGGCTGAAGTTTCTGTAACTATCTTCAGAGATACACCCTATATATAACATGTCGCAATAATCTAATATACAGGTTATCTAATATTAGTAGTAGTAGTAGTAGTAATAATAATAATAATAATTGTACCCCGCCTGTAAGGACACTCAGTGGTTGCTCATGAGAAATCAGCCGAACGCAGAACTTCTAAAAACTAAGTTCTTTATTGTGCAGATATTTACAATGAAGCAAAAGTTCAAACGTCCATCTCATCCCTCTGCAGAGTCCAGGAATGAACCCTTCCGGTTCTTTGTCCAGCAAAAAAAGTGCGGGATCCTGAACCTCCGCCTTCCCCTTCCACGTCTTTCCTGTCTGCAAACCCGGGGCGCGGGAAACTGTCCCTGTTCCCCGCTTCCCCCTTGGTGCTCAGGCTCTGCGATCTCTTCACAGCCCCTGCGCCGACTTCTAACTCCCCCTCCCCACTGGAGGAATGGTCGCTTCCTGCTGAGGAGGGGGATGACGAACTGGTGAACAAAGGGGGTGGTTCCCTGTACTGCAAGCTTTCCCGGGATGCTACCTGTCGTGGGGAGGGGGGTTTCCTGACCCCAGCCTCTCTGGGCAGCTTCCAGCATATACAGAAACATAATAAAACATCTATCATTAAAAAACGTCTCTGTACAGGACTACCTTTACATGTCTTCTAAAGGCTGTCTACTTAGCTCCATGACATGGGGGGGGGCATTCCATGGGGTAGGTGCCACTATCAAGAAGGCCCTCTGCCTGGTTCCCTGTAACCTCACTTCTTGTAGTGAGGGCACCACCGGAAGGCCCTTGGAGGACTTCAGTGTCCAGGCTGAACATGAGGGATGAGGGTGGAGATGCTCCAGGTATACCAGAGCAAAGACAACAGAAGTTAGACTCTCCCTGTCCAGAAGGGGTGAAGGTATGCCACTAGCCAAAGCTGATGGAAGGGATCTCATGCCATCGAGGCCACCTAAGTCTCAACTGACAAGAATGGATCAAAGAATACCCCCCCAAAAAAACTATGTGCCCATTCCTTTAGAGGCAATGTAACTCCATGAAGAGCATCCATCCAGTCTAGGGAAGCACTCAATAACAGTGCCTCTGTTTTAATTGGGTTGTGATTCAGTTTGTTGGCTCTCATCCAGTCCATTACCAAGGCAATTACGGTAAATAGCTTTTTGCCAAACAAATACTTACATTGTTCCTGGGACCTCCCACTGGTAGCTTAATACCACACCCATAAAGCTGATAAACAAGTCTCCCAAGATACTGGTCCATCACATCTATTGCCACACCTGCAAATGTAAAGAAGAACTGGAGTTGTGTGTCCTCAGAATATTGCTGATGGCATACTCCAAAACTCTGGCAGTTTCATGTTGGTAATAAACAGCATGGGGGATAAAACCCCACATTGAAGTCTCAATGGAGCTGTAGAGAACTTGAAATATACTCAGGGTCGAGTAGTGATTTCATGCTCTTTATTTCAGCTCATAGGAACAGTGATTGAATTTCCCCCCCCCCAAACCCCTGGCTTTATACACATTACAGTGGTACCTCTGGTTGCAGACAGGATCCATTCCGGAGGACTGCTTCTGCGCATGGGTCCTGTGTGATTGGCTTGTTCTGCTTCCCTCCTGAAGCCTGATTGGTCCGCACCTGCAGGCCAATCAGTTGTTACATTCTAGGATCCTACCTGCCTATTGTTCTAGGATCCAAGCTCAGTACATAACAGAACTCCCCAAGCATCACCCTCTGGAAACAACCAACCAAGTAGGAATGGGGGAACTACAAAATACCACCACCTACCCACCACTATCCAAGAGGGTTGGGCATACAATGGAGAACAAAGATGGTGCCAGAGATTCATTTCTGAGAAGGGAAATCAAAAAGTGAAGGAGCAACATCAGAAAAGGCCCTGATTTGACCATCACCAGAATGCATGGGCGTACCCAGGGGGTCAGGGGGGCAGCTCCCCCCCCCCAGAAGCAACCATGAGTCCCTGGCAGGAGAAAAGGCGGAGTACAGTATATTACCTCTTCAGCGGCGGCGGCCGTCTGCAGCCTCCCACCCATCCCAGGTGCCATCAAAAGGGCTGGCGGAGGGGGAAGAGCTAATAGCATGCGTGGGAGGGAAGAGAAGCAGCTTCTGCACTGGACGGCGACGTCCCTTGATCACCCTCCCCCGCAGCAGGATTCCCCCCTCGGGTGTACGTGGAAACGCAAACAGGCTTCATGCTGCTACTCTCTTTCCTCCTGATTTCCTAATCCCACCGACTGCCTTTCTCCCCTACCGTTAGCCCTTACAACTCCTGCCTCCTCGGCAGCGCACACACGTTCTTTACTCCTTAGGTTGTCCGTCCTGCAGCTAGTTTCTCTCTATCATTTAAGCGGAGGCTTGGTTCCCCCCCCCCCCGCCCGTACTGTTTTGTTCCTTGGTGCTGTTCCTCCCACTGCAATTTTCCTCTCATCGTTAGTGCTGTTCTGGGAATATTTACACGTTTGGATGGCTTGCCTGTTCCTGGCGTTGTGTTGTCTGTCATTCCTTCACCCCAACTCCTCTGATTCCCCCCCTTTACTTTACTGCTCTTGGGTTGGTGTTTCCCTCTGTCCCCCTTTTTCTGAGCTGTTTAAAATCCCTGCTTTTCTACCGCTAGCAAAAACATCTTCTGGGTTGGTGTTTTGCAGCATCCTTTTATCTGCCGCTAGCAATTACTGTTGTTCAGCCCCTCCAGGGCCGGGGCGTCAATTTAGGCAAACTAGGCAATTGCCTAGGGCACCAAAATGGAGGGGGCGCTGGCCAGGCTTGGGCGGGACGGGCTTGCAGCAGCTTCTCTGCCGTAGTGGAGAGGTGCTGCTTGTCCCCTACACCACCACCTCCGGCTCCCGCTAAAGCAGGCTTTGGCAGGGGGCGGGCGGCGGGATGGGCAAGCAGCAGCTCTCTGCTACAGCGGAGAAACTGCTGCTTGCCTCTCCACCCCCCCACCTCCCGCTAAAGCAGGCTTTGGCGGGGGGGGCAGGGGTGCCAGAAGGTGGTTCGCCTAGGGCGCAAGAAGCCCTAGCACCGGTCCTGAGCCCTTCCCTGCCTTTTGCTGTGTTAAAACCACCGGGTCTCCTTGTTGTGGCTTTTCCCTGCTCAGACGTTTTGTTCCTTAGTTGCTGTTTTGCCCAGCAGCATTTAACCCTTTGTTTTCCACTTTCCTGCCTTCAAGTCTTTATCAAGTCTTTATTCAAGTCTGGTGACTTCTTTTCAGTGTATCTGAAGAAGTGTGCATTCACACGAAAGCTCATAGCAGGAACAAACTTAATTGGTCTCTTAGGTGCTACTGGAAGGAATTTTTAAAATTTTTTTAATGAATTTCTCAATGCATTTAAAAATGTTACTTTCCTGGGAAGGATTTGTATTCTAAAAGGTGGGCTGGCGATGATAATAAATGCTGATATTGTGAAACTGTACAGGCAGAGACCATTTCAGGCAATTGCCAACTCATAGATCCTTTTGGACCTGGAAAAGGGCAAAATGGGTGGAACAGTGGTGGGGCAGGAACAAGGCATAACAGGGCAGAACGGGGTTTGCAAGATATAAAAACGACTTCAAAATTCCTCTCCATGAACCTCAGCATTGACCAAGGTGCTACATAGTGACCATCATAGGAATCTGTGGCTGAAGGGGCAGGAACATTCTTAATTTTGTCTGTGTTTGAGTTATAATAAGACTCTGCCCAGTTTCTTGGTTAGACTGTGGTGCTGATAATACCAAAATCATGGGTTTGATCCTCTACAGGCCACCTTCACTTGCCTGCATTGCAGGAGGTAACAGCAGCAGCAGCAACAACAACAACCTATTATTAATACCATTATGGTCCTGAACTGTAGCTTACTTAGTTTATGCTGAAAGCTGGCACCATCCTAATGCAAACAAACACCATGGCGCCGGATATGCTTAAGACGGCCCTGCCTGCCGGCACCAGCAAAACCCCGCCACCTGCCGTCCTTGTAACCGCAATTCACGCGCTCCTTACTAGCGCAGCGCAGACCCTGCAAGACTTGCCGGGAGCTGCAGGTCAATGGCCTTTTTTCTAAAGTTCCCACCCCTGTTCCGCGTGACTCGCCATTGGATGGAACAGAGGGATCCCACTCTGACGTCATGCAGTTTGCAGTTCTGATATGTTGAGGCTGGTTACCCCCAGCAGCATCAGAGTGAGATATACTCATTGCCAGATTTACGTATAAACTAAGCAAGCTATAGCTTAGGGCCCCACTCTCTTGCCCCCCCCAAAAAAAATTAAAGGAAAAACAACAACCTGGGTGTACATTTCCAAAATATAAGTGGAAAAAGAAGGATTTAGCAGGAGACAAATTAAAGGACATTGAAGTGGCTGCACTTTTGGAGGAGGCTAATATTTTTTTTCCTGCAACAAGGCATGCACTCCTCATTTTAAGTGTTTTCCCGTCCACCACGGCTACTGTTGAACGATCTTTCAGTACCCTTTGAAGGGTAAAGACCTGGCTAAGAAGTACAATAGGAGAGGACAGACTGACTGGGTTGTGTTTGATGAGCGTCCATCGGAAATTCTTCAAGGAAAATCCAAACCCAAGAAAAATGATATTAGTATAAGACCCAATTTCAAACCCAAGAAAAATGATATTAGTATAAGACATGTAACTAGAATAATTTTTTTTAAAAAATTCAAGCAAATAATTGTAATAACTACTGTAATAAAGCATTGCTATAATTATATATAATTTTCTTACATTTTTTGGTTTCATTTGCCTTTTCCGTGCTGAAATGTCACAACCCAAAGGGTGCTCATCAATGGCTCCTCTTCATCCTGGAGAGAAGTGACTAGTGGGGTGCCACAGGGTTCTGTCTTGGGCCCAGTCTTATCCAACATCTTCATCAATGACTTGGATGATGGGCTTGAGGGCATCCTAATCAAGTTTGCAGATGACACCAAATTGGGAGGGGTGGCTAATACCCCAGAGGACATGATCACACTTCAAAATGACCTTAACAGATTAGACAACTGGGCCAAAGCAAACAAGATGAATTTTAACAAGGAGAAATGTAAAGTACTACACTTGGGCAAAAAAAATGAAAGGCACAAATACAGGATGGGTGACACCTGGCTTGAGAGCAGTACATGTGAAAAGGATCTAGGAGTCTTGGTAGACCATAAACTTGACATGAGTCAACAGTGTGATGCAGCAGCTAAAAAAGCCAATGCAATTCTGGGCTGCATCAATAGGAGTATAGCGTCTAGATCAAGGGAGGTAATAGTACCACTATATTCTGCTCTGGCCAGACCTCACCTCGAATACTGTGTCCAGTTCTGGGCACCACAGTTCAAGAAGGATACTGACAAGCTGGAACGTGTCCAGAAGAGGGCAACCAAAATGGTCAAAGGCCTGGAAACAATGCCTTATGAGGAACGGCTTAGGGAGCTGGGTATGTTTAGCCTGGAGAAGAGAAGGTTAAGGGGTGATATGATAGCCATGTTCAAATATATAAAAGGATGTCATATAGAGGAGGGTGAAAGGTTGTTTTCTGCTGCTCTAGAGAAGCGGACACAGGGCAATGGATTCAAACTACAAGAAAGAAGATTCCACCTAAACATTAGGAAGAACTTCCTGACAGTGAGAACTGTTCGGCAGTGGAATTTGCTACCAAGGAGTGTGGTGGAGTCTCCTTCTTTGGAGGTCTTTAAGCAGAGGCTTGACAGCCATCTGTCAGGAATGCTTTGATGGTGTTTCCTGCTTGGCAGGGGGTTGGACTGGATGGCCCTTGTGGTCTCTTCCAACTCTATGATTCTATGAACCTGAACGACCATGGCTTGCCCCCCCCCCCCAGTTTTGATCCTGGGTATGCCCCTGCCAGAATGCAATCCTGTTTGTAATGTATTCTTTATTCTACTCAGGAACTGCATTGCACAACAGTTTGCCATGAATGAGATAAAGGTTGCTCTAGCATTGACACTCCTGTGCTTTGAGCTTTTGCCTCCCAACCTCCCGATTCCCATGCTACAGATTGTCACCCAATCCAGCTGAAGGCTCTCCACTGATGTTTGCTATTACCACAGTAGCAATGCTTACTTCAACATCCCCAGGGGGAAGATATATTAGAATGTGTGAGCAAAGGTTCCAGCTCTTCCCATATAACTACAACACCAGCTGCCACAAAGTGGTTCTGGCATTTGGAGCCAGCAGTACCAGCTGAATCAGAAAGTCTTCAGGACTTATTCTAGACAGTGAGCAGAACAAAGCAGCAGTCAGCTGGCAATGGAGAATCTAGTCGATCCCTTGTGGTCCTGGCTGCCGGGGAATTTCTCTCAGTTTTTCTGTTGGACTGTGATGTTGATCTTCACCTGCGTGGCTCTGAAAGGCATCCAGCTATTTCAGACAAGGCAGAACCTGATCAAAGGTTTTAGGAATTTCCCAGGACCTCCCAGCCACTGGCTATACGGCCATGTCCACATGGTAAGGGATTCTCTGACTTTCCTAGTGAGGTGTTGGGTCTCTCTTTGTAAAATTGCATTTCTCTACAAGGAACTGGAAATTGACTGGATTCTGTGTTACCAGTCACCATTCATTTCTGCCTAAAGAGTAGGACACAGAATAACTACTTTCTGGAGCACTGGTTCCAATTCATACTATGTGATCAGAGGACTCCCACCACAGTGCTTTCTCTGCTTCATATCACATTCTGAAAGGATATTTTCTATGAAATGTGCTGTTTCATTATTGTTGTCGTGCAGTTTGTTTGCACCTGCAAGGCATCTGGCTTGGGTACCAGGGTGCTGGTTTGAGAGACCAGGCTCCAGTTTATTGGCTGCCCATGACTGGGCACTTTGAACTTTAGTTTTGGTGGGCTAGCGCACCCTGCAATGTGGCTGGGATGTGACTCCTCTCACCTTGTGCATGGAGGGTCACCCATGAGGGGCCACAATCGCTGCCCACTATGAACAGGGTACACAACCACTGTGGAAGTCGTAGCGCCTTCCGAGCACTTCAGTCGGGAGCTCTCTCAGCTCCGAGGGGGCTCCGGTGTTTTCAGGCTAGGAGTCACCGCAACCGCGCTGCAGGCTCCGTTAAAACTTCAGGAGGAGCATCCTGAAGACCTGGGATCCAGCGGGTACAAGAAGTGCCTCCTTGCTCTTGAGTAGACCTAGTAAGGTCTGTTCAAGTGAGCGGGGCTCCGGTGCAGTACTGAGGATCTACCACTCTCCCGACTACACGAAGCAGCGGCTTTTGGCGGTTTATGAGCGCTTTGCTTTTCCTCGATTTGGATTTAAAAGAAGGACTCTGTAAGTACTGAGCATAATTGGCTTTTAAAATTAATGGAAATCTGTCTTATGGAGAGAGATTAAAAGAGGAAGTCCGTCTCTCTCTGACAGCGACAAGTAACAAAGTAACATCTAAGAGCTGCAGCCGTGATAGACTTGCTTCTAAGTGGATCGCTGATTTTGTAGACTGTAGAAAACCCTGTTTGGGGGAAAGACTGAGTAATATGATTTATTTCTTCTTGTGGATTACAAATTTAAAAGGAGAAGATACCGCTCACCCTCTGGGTTAAGGAGTTCGGGTCAGATAGCGGATGGCGGCCATTTGGCTGGACTGTAATGCGTATTAGGAAAGTTACTGAAGACCCCACCATTTCCTGTTTTCCTGTCCTTGAAGCTGAGAGGATGAGAGACATAACTATGACAGCTTTCCAGCAGATGGTGTTAGCAGAATGTGAAGCCCTTCAGCAGAAGTATGAAGCTCTCGGGCAGAGGGTTACAGAAAAGTTTGCCCAGATTGGAACTGTTCTTGCAAAAAATATGCAAAAGACTATGAATTTATTGGATGAAAAGGTTGTAAAATTGTGTAAAATTATTGAAAAAGAGGTGGACTACAAGGATGAACAATCTGCAAAACAAGAAGGGGTCTTTAAGTGTGAGAGGCTTGGAGCCCAGAAAGTGGAAAGATTAGAGAGCTCTTGGAGTGAGAGACCAAGAGCTCAAGGACAACAACAAGGAAAAATGCAACAAGTAATAGAGCACAAAGAGAAAAAACTTTATGGTTATTACAGAGCAGTAGCCCACAAAGAAGAAAAGAGATACAACCTGGAAAAGAAGAACTTACAAATAAGAATGTTAAGTCCAGAATTGGGCATGATGAAAATAACAAAAGAAGACGCAGGAGCTGGAAAGAGAGGACTTTTGGGGGGAGATCTGTGGGGGATGGGAAGAAAAAAGGGAAGGGTTAGAATGGTCAGGAAAGGTATGGGGTGAAGAAAGATTATTTAAAGGGGAAATAAAAATAGTTGACCATGAAACTCCAAAACCAGAGGGGGGGAAACGGTGTAAGAGAACTGGAAGAAATTTAAAAATTATTTGAAATGATGTGAATAGATAAACATTTGAAATTGGAATCAGAGGATATTTAAGGCTACAGTAATGTGAAGTTAAGTTAAGATATGATATAAGAAGTTAGAGTTGCGTAATGTTTATTTTATTAGGAACAAGATTATAGGTATAAGATGATTATGATTTGTAAAGATTAAGATTAGTTGTGAGAAAGAAGATTTTACAATGTCATAAAGTTACTACAGAAGATTTGAAATGAACGTAGAAGGGAGGATGTGAGGAGGTCCCAAAATAATGCGTATAAAGAGGATAAGGATAGTTAAATAAGTGTTTGTTTGTAAGTTTTTTTCTGGTTTTTTTGTAGTTTTTTGTAGTGTCTGTGGTATTTTGTATGTTCTTTATGGTTAAAATTTAATAAATTCTTATTTTAAAAAAAGGAAGTCGTAGCGCCTTCCACCCCTTTGTGAATCCAAAAGCTATGGTGTAAAGGAACCAACTTGGCAATACAATGAGCTGGGGGGGGGGCCACAACTTTATTGATTACACATGTAGCTGGACTTTGGCTCAGCTATTGCGTGTACAGTGGTACCTTGGTTTAAGAACAGCTTAGTTTATGAACAACTTGGATTAAGAACGCTGCAAACTCAGAAGTAGGTGTTTTGGTTTGTGAACTTTTCCTTGGAAGCAGAACATGTTCTGCTTCCTGTTGAATGTGTTCCATTTGTAAATTGAGTCCCCCACTGCTAATCAGAGGCTTCCTGTTGAGTCTGTCGGCTGTTGAGTCCTGAGCACCCACACAACACAGAGGTGATATTTGCATGTTTTATTTTTGCTTCTTTTTTGGCGTTTTTGTTTGTGTGGCTTTTTCATTTTTTTGGCTGTGACTTGTCCTTCGTTTTATGGGACTGATTTGTGACTGTGGCTTGTGACTTCGTTTTTGTGACTTGTTTTTGTGACTGTGTTGAACCCAGTTCAGCTACTGGTTGATTGTGTAACTGCAAAAATGGATAAAAAACCCCTATCCAAACAATGACTATCATCAGTGCACATAAGAAAAAATAATAATTTTTATTTTTATCATCTACAACAGTCTTATTTATTTTATAGTACAGTACAGATTAATCTTGGGTTCCATGATCACTGCAGATGGTGACAGCAGTCATGAAATTAGAAGACGCCTGCTTCTTGGGAGAAAAGCAATGACAAACCTAGACAGCATCTTAAAAAGCAAAGACATCACCTTGCAGACAAAGGTCCGTATAGTTAAAGCTATGGTTTTCCCAGTAGTAATGTACGGAAGTGAGAGCTGGACCATCAAGAAGGCTGATCGCTGAAGAATTGATGCTTTTGAATTATGGTGCTGGAGGAGACTCTTGAGAGTCCCATGGACTGCGAGAAGATCAAACCTATCCATTCTCAAAGAAATCAGCCCTGAGTGCTCACTAGAAGGACAGATCCTGAAGTTGAAGCTCCAGTACTTTGGCCACCTCATGAGAAGAGAAGACTCCCTAGAAAAGACCCTGATGTTGGGAAAGATGGAGGGCACAAGGAGAAGGGGACGATAGAGGACGAGATGGTTGGACAGTGTTCTCGAAGCTACTAACATGAGTTTGGCCAAACTACGAGAGGCAGTAAAGGATAGGCGTGCCTGGCGTGCTCTGGTCCATGGGGTCACGAAGAGTCGGACACGACTGAACGACTGAACAACAACAACAACATTGATTATTGCCTTCATATTGTGGATCAATGGTCTTGTTAGTAAAATTCATGTTAAATTGCTGTTTTAGGGGTTGTTTTGCATTGTCTGGAACAGATTAATCCATTTTCCATTACTCTCTATGGGAAAGCATGCTTTGGTTTAAGACCGCTTTGGTTTAAGAATGGACTTCCGGAAAGGATTAAGTTCGTAAACCGAGGTACCACTGTATATCTATTTCAGTCTCCTTCTCTAGGGCTGACAATTTGAACAGGGTAATGTATTGTGGCATCCCCAAGTTGATAATCTGTAGTCCCAAATTCAACCTCTACTTCCTGGCTCCCTTATTTGGCCTGCACCTGTTTGCATTTGTGATCAATATGTTTCTCTTATCTAATCCTATGAAAAAATGGGGAAAGATTCTCGATTTGCACACATATCTAATGTTTTAATTTCTTCTAATATGGAGGGGGACTTTTTGAACTGTAAAAATCGCTGGCTTTTTCCCCTTTTCCCTGAGAAGTTCAGTTGGAATTGGTAAAGGGAGGCCAATACAGAACAGAAAAAAGCAGACTGTGGTTTTAGCATTGAGCCAAGTGGGTCAATAAATCAACTGTTACATATGCGTACCAGCTTAAGGTTATTAACTTTTGCAGTATCTGATTATCTGTTTTCACATCTGAAATCACATCTATTAATCGCAATGACCAAGTTGTAAACTGATTACGGATCTTGAAAATAAAATGATGCAGATGAAACCTGAGGAAGAATTCCTGAACGTAGCTGCATGGGCAAAAAAGTACCCACACTGTTATCCACGTTGGTTTGGAAATTTCTTGGCTTTCCTGGCCATCAACCACCCCGAATATGCAAAGGAAGTGTACAGCAGAGGCGGTAAGAAATTTGTATATTATGTCCCTCTAACCATGCAGTTACACGAATATGCTAGAGGCTGTCAAAATTATCCATCCACTTATCTCTGTGCAGTAAGTTGAACAGTTCTTTGCTTTTATCAAGATATAAACGTAAGTAATTCATGTTTCAATGACATCCTAAAGCAACGTTCCTCAACCAGGTGCCCTCAAGATGTTTTGAGCTACAACTGCCATCAGTCCCAGTCAGTGGCCTGGCCCCCGGGCCCTCACTGCCAGGCAAAGAGCTCCAACTCTCAGCTTTAGTTCTCCCCAAGTCTTTAATGGTCAAATCAGATTGTTAAATAAGGAACATTACATGCTACAAAGTTCAACAGATACATTAGAGACTGGGATACTACCTTTTGCAAATTGGGGAAGCACAATTATTTGCCCAACAAATGGCTGGAGTCCCCAAAACTAGGCAAGGAAATGGTCACACCTTTTGAGTAAGCTGGGCCTGCAAAGGTTGTTTGTCTTAATTCGCACGTGCAAAGATGTGGGAATGTGCAACGGATCTGGCTGCTGAAAAGCAAGGAAAGGCAAGTGAGAGAGCTCTGGGTGCCCGTAGGAATCCCTAGATTCAGGCAACTGAGTACAATTTAGCAAATGAAACATTTAAATTTGTTCTCACAAATACTTTTCTCTCATTTATCTCACTATTCAGATCCTAAAGCTCTTGTAGCGTACAACTTCCTAATTCCATGGATTGGTATGTATTGTAATTTTATGTATCCCTGTATTTACTGTAATATTCTTGCATCAGGCAATTACCGGTATGTTCAAACTTCCTTTGGGTCTACAAGAAGCTGCTGGTATTTGTTAACCTTAAGCCTTCCACAGGTTTAGGTGCCAGCTGTATTCATTTGGCTACTTGATTTACAGGTGTACCAGAAAATAATCTTAATGGGAGATACAAATGAGGTAGTCTCCTTAGAGATGGATAGAACAATAAGGAAAACTGAATATAAAGAAGGGAGACTACCCGTAACCTTCTTCAAAATGGTGGAAAATTTTAAATTGACTGAAATTTGGAGATTTAAAAAGCCACTGGACAGAGAATTCACGTTAGTTTGTTTTTTTTGTTTTTGGGGAGCTAAATCAATCTGCCAGGAGAAATGACTCGATGTGGATATCAAGTGAACTATCATTAAGAACTAAAATAACAGATATACAAGCAATGACACTTTTGATTCATAATCCAGTATCATTGGAATTGAGAGGAGAAGGGAACTCTGCATTTAGGTGGAGAATAAATGAAACAGTTTTGGATAATCAAACCACCTGTCATGAATACACCGGCTCCCAGGGAAGAAGTACAGGCAGATGGAGATGGCAGACAGGAAGAGAGGGGGTTAAAGGCAAGACTAGATGAGTACAGTCAGGAGGCCTCTCCCCGACCCTCAGGAATGTTGACTGGAAACTGCCTTGATGACCCACAGCCAGCAGTTTGTCAGCTAACCAGTGAAGTTCAAATTACAGGGCTTCCGGCGGCTGACGCCATTATGGGTGGTCGTGGGTTGCTTCGGCTGCGAAGCACCCAGTTCATCCCGGGGGTCAGGAGCCCTGCAGCCGCATAGCGGGGCTCCGGTTCGGGTGCGGGAAGAGCGTCCCGCGCCCTGGGCTCCCCGGCTGTGCCCGTTGTGGCTCCGAACCCTTCCCCCGTGCCCCCTGTAAAGGGGGAGTGGGGGTGAAGGGACTACGGAGCCGGGCTATAGGGGACATGCCCCAACCGGGATGGAAATGCGGCGGCAAAGCCTGTGATGAGCGTCTAAGTTCTACCTGTCATTAAGGAGCTGATAAGAACCCAGAGGCTGTGAGTAATTGATTGACTCTTTGTATTCCTGGAACGCTCTGGGGGAAAGAAGAAAGGCAGCCTGCCTCCCTCCCTTCGAGTGGTGAAAGAGATTAACCCTTTAAGTGACTGCTACTACAACAATCATAGAAAGTACTTGGAATTTGAAAACTGAGTCTGTTGAGATCTCCCTTCGGGGGTTAACTGGGGGAAAAATATCTCCGTTTGAAGTTTTGGTCTTTATACTCCGGCTTCGGAGAAATGGCGGCGACTTGGTTTGTCGTGGGAAAAATTGAGACAAAGGAAGAAAGAGACAGGAACTGAAATCTGATACTCACCCTCTCTCTCAAAATGCTGGACTTTGCGATCGCACTGGCATCGAACTCTGATTTAAGGGATGAGGAAATGCTCACTATCTTGCAGATGGAATTGCTTAATCGGAAACTACAGGTCTTGAGTGGAATTATTCATAAAAAGGATGTACTTTCCACAGAGGAGGCTTTTCAAAAGTTCTACACAATGGACTCAAGCCTTGGCAAAGAGCTGGGAGGGGCGCTTGGAGGATGGTCGGAAATGGCTGGGCGAACCCGGGAAAAGGAACCTGAAACGGGAAAATTTACAATATCCAGACCCCGAGGTGGCAGCTCGGGGGCAAGGGACATGGAATTAAGATTTTTACAAGAAGAAGGAGCAAAAGAATCGGAGGAGCCCAGAATGGAGATGAGGAACGCCCTGAGGCTCGATGCTGGGTTTGATGTGGACGCTGCCTGGATCTGTGGACACTCAGAGGAAGACAATGGGAGATTTGGCTGTGGAGAAAGACAGAAAAAGACAATGGATAGAGGGGGAGTGGGTTGAAGTATTAAATGTATAATCTAAATGGTCTGCCATGGTATCCGAAATCGGAGTGTGAAGTCTGTTAATTACAAGATTATTTTAAATAAGCAAGGAGATATTGAATTTTAAGTTAAAAGCAGCATGATAAAGGACAGAAGAAATAAGTTTAGCTATAAGAATATTTGGTTATGATTTAGGTTATAATGCAAAGACGGAGATAAGTATGTTTTTTTTTTTAAGTAAAGTTAAATTTTTTTATAGAGAAAAGTTGTTAAGGAAATAGTATATTGAATTAAAACCGAAGGTGAAAAGGCGGGGGAAGTCAAACGTCAAGATTCAGAACTAGAATTTTTTTGTGTGTAAGGTATATAAACAAGAAGAAGAATCCTGACTTTATGTGTATTTGTATTTGTTTTTGTATTTGTAGGTGTGGGGTTGGGTTTGTGTTATATTATGAAAATGCTAATAAAATTTTGTTAAAAAAAAAAAAAGAAGTTCAAATTACAGAGACGAGAAGCAATCTTAGCTCAGAGAGCAGGAATGAACATGGAAGCTCCATGTCTGGAAATGAGGAAGGAGAGGGGTCTGACCCCCTTAGCCCTTGCTCTCATCGAATAGGCGGCCTTCAGGACAGAATACTGGGCAGGAAGCTTGGCTGCTTTCACCAGAAGAAGTCTCCTTAGTAGGAATGTCTTTACTGATTGGCGGACAGCAGCGTTCGCTGCTCTGTGAACTTTACTGGGGGGGGGGTTCTCCAATAAATCTTCTTTCTAATTAATCACACTCGTTTGTTTTCAAGACTCCCTTACACCACCTTGCAGAAAGGAGAAAAAAAATTCAACATTAGTAAATCAAGAAATTGAATCGAAGATAAAATAGGGCAGAAATTTTTTGAATTTGCCAACAAACCAGGGAAATTATTGGCATGGCAGTTGAAGAAGAAACAGGGGATGAATGCAATCAATATAGAGGGGAAGATAATAGATAATCTGAAAGATATAAGAAACAATTTGTATGATATTATACAGAGGTATATTGAGCAGGTAAAGACAATAAGGAAAGAATTGAAAAATATTTAGAGCAGAATAATTTACCAAAATTTCTGAAAGAGAAAATTAATTATTTAAATGCACCTATAACAATGATGGAGATACAACAGGTAATTAGCCAAACTAAAATAGGAAAGTTGCCAGGGCCAGATGGACTATCAGCAAAGTATTACAAGAAACTATAAGATTTTCTGGCACAACCTCTTAAAGATATAATGAATAAGATATTGAATACGAGAAAAGTGCCAGACTTTTGGAAAGAAGCCTGTATTACATTAATTCCAAAACAAGACACAGATTTACTTTCAGTTAAAAACTATAGGCCGATCTCCCTATTAAATAATTAATATAAATTATGTGCCAGTGTGTTGGCAATTTGTATGAATATGGTGTTAAAGGAGTTAATTCACAAAGACCAAGCCAGTTTTCTTCCTAGCCACCAGATGTAAGATAATATAAGGAATATAACTGATATAATAGAGTATCTGGAGGTCAGGAATGAAAAGCAAGCGGCATTAATGTTTATAGATGCAGAGAAGGCTTTGATAACATTTCATGGACTTTTATGAAGAAATTATTAATTTCAGAGAGTCATTCCTTAGAGGAATTGATGCAATTTATTCAGATCAGCTGTAAAGATGGTGTTTCCTCTTCACAGTAACACTCCGGCACAATCAGTGTGATATTTACAGTCTTTATTACATATATACAAGAACAGCTACAGTTCAGAATTACACGTCCAAACCCATTGAGTCAGATTCGGGTTGTGGCCTCCTATGATTTCCGCACCAACAAAATAGGCGTGGGAATCACATGAGACGTCTTTGATCCTTACGTTTCATTTCCCTCGTTGTCTGTGCTGATTTGAAAGCTCCCTCCCTTCCTGAGTCTGAGCTTCATTCCCTAGCCTCTGGGTGGTTGCAGGGCTCTTCAGCATCCTTGAGCCCCTGCTCTCCCTGACTGCTCTCCGCCCCCTGTTCTGCCTCTTCTGTCCATTGCTCCTCCGAATCCTCCCTGACAGCAGCAGGCAATGCCGATTGTAAATAATGTAATAACTGAAAAGTGTAAAATATCAAATGGTACAAGACAGGGGTGTCCCCTGTCGCTATTATTGTTTATTTTAGTTTTAGAGACTTCGGTGAGGAATATGCTGGAATAAAAGGTATAACAGTTGGGTGCAAAGCATATAAACTGAAAGCATTTGCAGATGACCTTGTGATTACAGTGGAAGACCCATTGGTTAGTGTACCAAGGATCTTGGACAAGATCTTTCTTTTTTTTTAATAAAGAATTTATTAACATTTTCATAACACAACACAAACCCAAACCCACACCTACAAATACACAACAAATACAAATACATATATTGCCAGGATTCTTCTTCTTGTTTATATACCTAAGAAAAAAAAATTCTATTTTTGAATCTTGACGTTTGACTTCCCCTGCCTTTTCACCTTCGGTTTTAAAACTATATTTTACTTCCATAACAACTTTTCTCTAAAAAACAAAACAAAGAAATTAACTTCAAATAAAGATAACACCATTATCTTAATCTTCATGTTCTAACATACCGTATTTTTTGCTCCATAAGACGCACTTTTTTCCTCCTGAAAAGTAAGGGGAAATACCTGTGCGTCTTATGGAGCGAATGGTGGTCCCTGGAGCTGAATTGCCCAGGGGCCAAAAGCAGATTGTGCTTTTCATTTTACAAAGAGAAAGGGGAGTGTTGAAAGGACCCCGCTCAGCAGCTGATCAGCAAGAGATCGGGAGAGAGATAAGAGTCCCTGCTCCCTTTCAGCCACTCCCTCCTTTGTTGAATGTGCTGCAGAGGGAGGTTGTTTGTTTCCCCAGGACATGTGACTGGCTGATTAGATTATCTGTCTGCAAACAGTAGAAATGGCTCCCTTTCCTTAAGATTTTTTCAGAAATGTGAGTTAAACCCCATAAAAATGGGGCTTTTCCTCTTTGCTTTTCCCCCTTTGTAAAAGGAGCTTTGCTTTTCCCCCTCTGCAAAAAAAGCTGCAAAACCTTTAGCTGATCCTAAAAAAAACAAAAAACCAGGGCTTTTCCCTTTGCAAAAAAGCTGCAAAACCTTTAGCTGATCCTCAAAAAACAAAAAACCCCAGGGCTTTTCCCTTTGCAAAAAAGCTGCAAAACCTTTAGCTGATCCTAAAAAAAGGCCTTTTGCCTTTGCAAAAACAGCTGCAAAACTTTTAGCTGATCCTTAAAAAAAACAAACAAACAAAAAAAAAACACCCAGGGCTTTTAGAGGAGGAAAACCAGAAAAATATTTTTTTTCTTGTTTCCTCCTCTAAAAATGAGGTGCGCCCTATGGTCCGGTGCGTCCAATGGAGCGAAAAATACGGTAAATCTTAACAAAGTATTCTTATAAAATCTAAACTTATTTCTTCTGTCCTTTATCATGCTGCTATTAACATAAAATCTCAATATCTCCTTACTTAATCAAGATAGACTTACAATTAACAACCTTCACCCTCCGAATTCAGATACCATAACAAGCCATTTAAATTTTACATTTAATACTTCACCCCACACCCCCTCTGTCCATTGTCTTTCTCTGTCTTTCGCCGGAACCAATCTTCCAATTGTCTTCTTTTCCCAAATGTCCACAGATCCAGGCAGCATTCACAACAAACCTTGCATCAAGCTTCAGGATACACATCCCCTCTTTTCTGGGCTCCTCCGCTTCTTTGTACCATACTTCTTCTTCTTGTAGATATCTTAATTCCACGTCCCTTGCCCCCGAGCTCCCACCTCGGGGTCTGGATATTGCAAATCTTGCCGTTCCGGGACTGCCACCCCCCAAAGAACGGTTCTTTTTCCCGGAGTCGCCCAGCCATTTCAAACCATCCTTCAAGTATCCCTTCCAACTCTTTGCCAAGGTTTCCTTCCATTGTGTAAAACTTTTGAAAAGCCTCCTCTGTGGAAAGTAGATTTTTTTTATTTATTATTCCACTCAAGACTTTCAATTTCCGATTGAGCAGTTCCAGTCTCAAGACAGTAAGCATTTCTTCGTCCGTTAGTCCAGAGTTCAAAACAAGTTCAAACACAAAGTCCAGCATGTTGGGGGAGGGGGTGAGTGTCAAATTTCAGTTCCTGTCTTTTCCTTCCTTTGTTTCAATTATTTCCCACGTCAGTCAGTCCAAATTTCCCATCGCCATTTTTCTGAAGCCAGAGCGTAAAGACCAAAACTTTAAACGGAGATATTTTCTGCCCACTTAATCCCCAAAGGGAAATCTCAGCAGTCTCAGTTTTCAAATTCCAGACACATTATATCCATTGTTGTAGCAGCAGTCACTTAAACTGGTTATTTTCTTTCCTTCTCCCGAAGGGAGGGAGGCAGGCTGCCTTTCCTCTTCCCCCCGGATCGTTCCAAAGGTAAAAAAGTCAGTCAAATACTCACGACCACCAGGTTCTTTGGACAAGATCTTTCAGTTTGGACAGGTAGCAGGTTTCAAGTTAGATAAAAGTAAAATGAAAGTGTTGGTGAAAAATATGACAGAACATAAAAATGACCTACAACAAATGACAGAATTGTCAATAGAAAAAAAAGGTGAAATACTTGGGAGTATGGTTGACAGCAAAGAATATTTTTAAGGATAACTATATAAATACTTGGAGAGAAATAAAGATAAATTTGGAGGAGTGGGGGAGGATGAACTTATCATTATGGGGAAGGATATCAATAATAAAAATGAATGTATCCTGTCTCTGCTGGCTTCAGGATTGGATAACATTAAAAAATATGGATACTCTAGACTTGGAAGGTCATGACAATAGATTTGGTTGGCTTGCATATTTATGGTATGAAAAAGTAAAAGTCCATAAAAGTTTCTTAAACCATTTGGTAAGAAAATCAATTTATGTAGTATAGGAGAAATTACAAATTATGTAGTATGGTGGCTTTCCCCACTAGAAGCAGTATCTTTGAAAAAGTTAAATCCAAAAAGTGAATGGGCAGCATATAAAGAGCTGTTAACGGAAGTAGAACATCAGTTAAAATTGAAACATTTTGAAGACATACGACATTTATTAACTGAATGGTTGCAGTATTACCAATTAAATGATATATTTAAGATGGACAAAAGAAATGGATTTAGTAATGAATTTTCAAGGTTTGAAAAAGAATTAGTGGGAAATAATGTAGAATTGCTTTCAAAAATGTATAAAAAATTATTAAAGTGGCATACAAAAGATGAAGAAGTTAATTCAGTAATGATGTAGTGGGCTAGACATTTTGGATATAATATACAGTTTCATCATGAGAAAAGTTATGGAGGGAGGATTTAAAATTTACGACATGTTGTACGTTGAAAGAATATTATATGAAAATGATGTATCAATGGTATCTGATCCCTAGTAAGTTAGCAAAACCTGGGTCAAATACATGTTAGAAATGCAAAGAAAAGGAAGTCATTAATTTATCATATGTAGTGGAAGTGTAAGGTAATAAAAAGCATTCTGGGAAATGATATATAATGAGATGAAAAAAAGTTTAAAATAACTTTTGTTTTAAAAAAAACCCAGAAGCTTTTCTATTAGGAATTATAGGTGCAGAAATACCAAAGGAGCAGAAAAGACTCTTTGTGTACTTGACAACAGCTGTGCAGATGCTTCTAGCCTGGATGTGGAAGGAAGACAAAATCCCTACTAGAGAAGAATGGTTGATCAAGTTGATGGATTGCACCAAATGACTGGAAATATCAGAAACCAGAAAGATAATTTATTTAATAAGGAATAGAGAAAAATTATGATTTACCAGTCTCCTGTGTCATTCTTGTGGCCCTCCCTTCACCTGCAGTGGCCATTATGCACCTAGGCAGACAAATATTTGCACTGCCAGTGCTATATTTCTAGAAAAAGAGGTGCTGGAACTCACCATGACCCCCTTGCTTGTTCTCTTATAATGACAATGGCAGCCTTCTGAGAGGTGCAGAAACTGAGTTCTGGCAAGTTCTGGCTGAAAAAAAGCTGCCCCCCCCCGGCAAACCATGTTTCATAAATCCAGTAGCAGGTGCACAGATTCTTATGGAAGGGAGCTTCCTAACTTGAATTGTTCCACCCAGGAAACAATTAAGTGCCTACTTACATGGGACAAATATAGGAGTGGGGGGAACCTTCTACTGTAGATTCCTTCCTCTGTGGTGGATAATTTAACATGTGACCTTACTGCATGCGCCTAAGAAAGGCAATGTTATCTTTGGCCTCTTTTCCTCATTTTCCTTCCTTTCCCTGGCAGGAAGGGGACTTCTCGTCCTGAATGGGCCAAAGTGGCAACAGCACCGGAAACTGCTGACTCCCGGATTCCATTACAATATTCTGAAGCCTTATGTGACTCTTATGGCAGAATCAGTCAAGGAGATGCTGGTAAGAAATGCCATTGCTACTTTCAGGTCATCTCTGTGGGGCTTTTAGTTTTAACTGGAAAAGCCTCAAAACCAGTTTAGCACTTGGAGTGGTGTCCAGCACGCTTCCTTCTGCGTTCTCCTGCTTCTCCAGTGCTTTAGCAGAGTTTGTTTAAACTTCTTACTTCTTACTTCTTCTTGCGCAACGGTGTCTGTACCTTTCGTGCCAGCAATTAAACTCCCACCATGTCTGGGTTGTTTCAAAGCAAGTACGCTTTATTACAAGCATATAAATCATAGCCACTTTCCCGGAGAATGGGAGGACATCATCGCTCCGGTCTCTCCGATTCAGAACCGAAAGTAAGACTGAACAGAAAATAAATGGTGCGTCACATAAATCACAAAGACATCGCATACAGCAGATAACCCGGATGTTGTGACACATCCTCATCCCTGTGGGAGGAGTGAACTGTTGAGCTTCTTTAACTTTGAAAGCTCCAAACCTCACAATCTCCATTCTAAGAAATTGCTCATCTACTGCTGTGGTTATAGTCCCACTTTGAGTAGACTCATAGGGCCTTTAAAATTTTCTTTTTCTTTGACCAGACTTCCTCTGCCTTATCCCAAAATCTTTGAAAAGTTTGAGTCAGTAGCCCCCGTCAAAGTGGGAAGCTAGTTGAGCAGCCCTTTGGGTTGCAGACAATGAGTTTACACCAGCATTGAATTTTAAAATTCATGCATAAACTTGTGAACCTTAATATTGTCTTAGTTCATTCACATTTTCAGGACAGACAGATGCTGACTACCACCAGCTTTCTTTGCTGAATATTTAAATGCATCACTTTGACAGGATGTGCAGTGTTGTATTAGCTTTTCAGCCAAAATTTGGGACAGGGATGGCTGCAATGTGCTATCACTTTTCCTTTATAGCCATGTGAATTAATGATCAGTTAATTATTTCCCGAGAACCTCCTGAACTGTCTTCGTTCCTTGAGAGTCCATGTTCAGTCAGCAACTTCTGAAGCACACAGCTAAGTCTCTCTCAGAGGACAGCCACACATCACCTTTGCAAAACCATTTCCCAAATGTAGGGGTCATTTCAGGGGAACATTAGTGGGCAGCATGGAGGTGCATTACGTTCAGTGTGAGACATTACTGCTGTAGGCTGTATGGGATTGGGGAAGGGGGGGACACAGTAAATATTCATTCTATTACATTAAACAGAAAAATCCATTGTTGGACATAATTGATGATCCAATGCACTGAAAACTAGAAGTTTTATTGTTTTCATATATCAACCACAGCAAATTACATTGCAGTGTCTATTAATGAATCGTCAAAACATTCTGGAGACTTCCCTATTCTCATTTCTGAACCTTTCCTAATATATTAGGATGTGTGGGAAAAGCTGGTACTCAACCACACCACAGCATCAGTGGAGATGTTTGAACATATCAAAGTGATGACTCTCAGTATCATTATGAAATGTGCCTTCAGCTACCAGAAAAATGCTGAAACGGACAGGTCAGTATAAGATGCCTATTTCAGACAAGGTGGGAACCACAGGTAGATACAGCCCTTCTTTTTTGTGCCGTGGGCTACCAGTGACATGAGAAGCAAGCCCAAGATTCCAGTCACTTCTGAGATGTGCATATGGTAAAGAAAGCCATTCAAGATGATGGCCATCACGCCATCTTTGGGGAGCAAATTCTATAGTTTAAGTGTAAAGAAATATTTTCTTTTGTCTATGCTGAATCTCCTGCCTCTAGCCTCTGGACCAATTTGTTTGTCCTTATTGTGGGATAACCAGCTACATATAACCAGTGTGCTTGAGCTGAATTAATGCATGAAGGGGTTAAGATCATAAAGGAAGCTGTCCTGTCAGGCTTAGCTCACCATGGGAAGGGCTAGGTAATCAGAAACCTATTGGCAGCCAGCACAGTCAGGCCAGGATTTGTGTAATATGCTCAAACCACCTTGCCAAATTCTATGCCAGCTGAAGTTTCTGAAACTGTCTTCAGAGGCAGCCCTATGAATAAATCAAGCCTAGAACCAAAATTATTATATAAGGATCCCAACGGGAGAATAATAATAATCAAAATAACAAATCAAGGGGAAGCAATGATAATAGCAGGAGTATATGCACCAAATGAAAAGAAGGCTGAATTCTACAAGGAATTAGAAGACAGAATGCTGGAATACATGGAGGAAAAAATAATACTGTTGGGAGATTTAAACAGGGTAACCAATGCTGGCCACATGACCCGGAAGCTGTATGCTGGCTCTCTCGGCCATTAACGCGAGATGAGCGCTGCAACCCCAGAGTCGGACACGACTGGACCTAATGGTCAGGGTCCCTTTACCTTTACCTTTAACCAACCCAGAGTTGGACAGATCCTTAGGAGGAAAGGGAGGAAAAGAAGGAAAGCTCCCGCGTAGTTTGTTTGATTTGATAGAAAATTTGGAATTAAAAGATTCATGGAGGTTTAGACATTTGACAGAAAAAGATTTTACTTATTTTTCAGATCCAAATAAATCTGCCAGCAGAATGGATGCTATATGGATTTCCAAGGAAATTATTAGGGAGAATAGATTTTACAGAGATTTTACCAAACACTATCTCAGATCATAACCCAGTGTTTTTAAATTTAAAAAGAGCTGGGACAAAAGCAATAAGAAGATGGAGACTTCATGAATCTCTGTTAAATGATGAGAAAATAGGGGACATTCACTCTATTACATTAAACAGAAAAATCCATTGTTGGACATATTTGATGATCTGATGCACTGAAAATTGAATGGAATTTGAAAACCTTGAAACATATTTTTTTTTAATTTGCTAACAAACTGGATACGTTTCCAGCTTGGCAACTCAAAAAAAGGTGGAACGAGAAACTAATTAATAGACTGAAAATAGGAGAGAAAGTTATAATGACCCAAAAATGATTACACAAAGTTTTGTGAAATATTACAAAGAACTATATAAAAAGGAAATAGAAAATCCAGAAGAAATTGATCAATATTTAAGTCAACATAAAATTCCTAGTAGTACACAAGAGAAAGTAAAGATGTTAAATATTCCTGTCTCAATGATAGAAATAAAAAATGCAATAAAAAATGCCAAAACAGGGTAAACTCCGGGGCCAGACAGAATTCCTGCAGAGTTCTATAAAATATTAGAAGAGACACTGGTAACCCCTTTGAAAGAAGTAATGAAGGAGATTCTTAATAGAGGGAAAATACCAGAATCATGGACTGAAGCCTACGTTACACTTTTACCTAAACAGGGAAGTGATCTTGAATTAACTTCTAACTATAGACCAATATCCCTGTTGAATTGTGATTATAAACTTTTGCTGGCATACTAGCAGACAGGTTAAAATATGTTTTAAAAGAAATAATACACCCAAACCAAATAGGATTCTTACTGGGAAGGCAAATCCAAAATAACACCAGGAATATTGTTTATATACTGGAGTATCTGGAATTTAAAAATGATAAACAGGCAGCTTTGATGCTGATAGATACAGAGAAAGCATTCGACAATATTTCCTGGTATTTTATGAAAACACAAATTAAATTAATGGAATTCGGAGAAAGACTTGAAAGGGGGATAGATGTGATCTATCACCATTAAAAAGCAAGGTTGGTAATAAATGGCAGTGTCACAGAAAACATTGAGATTATGAAAGGCGCAAGGCAAGGATGCCCTTTGTCACCCTTCTATTTATACTGGTGTTGGAAACCCTAATGTAAACCTTGAGAAAAGAGGAAAAAATAAAAGGAGTATGATAGCAGAAAAATCATATAAGGTGAGAGCCTACAAGGACGACTTGATAGTAACAACAGAAAATCCAAAAGAAAGTATTCCAGCAGAATACTTTCTGGAGCAGAATATCAGTGGTTAAAATTAATATCTTACCAAAAATGATTTTCCTATTTCAGACCATCCCAAATCTGGGGAGAATTGAATGCTTTCAAAATTGGAGGAAAGATATTGCTAGATCATTTGGAATAGAAAAAAGCCAAGAATTAAACATCAATTACTCATAGACCAGAGAGAGAGGAGACGACTCACCCTACCTGTGAGAGTGCGAGCTTTCAGGGTAAAATAAAAGCTCAGCAGTGTGTCCTGCGTCACAGATGATTGCATACATCTGGGATTTTTGTACTGGACATTACTGTGTAATGTGATATTTGTATCAGGCTAGTACGCAGTTAAGTCAGTCTGTCTTTTGAATCCCGGGGAGATGGGGGTGTTTTCTCCTGGTCGCGAGCCCTTAATTCAATAAATCTTGTTTACTAGCCGGAGTCGCTTTGATTTATTGAGAAGAGATAAACACAAACACTAATGTTTGCTTTCGCTTTCACGTTGCAATTCTACTCTGCTAACGAGAGGAAAAAGAACTTTTAAAGCGCAGATTGAATAGCGCTGGGCTGTCTTTTGGAGTCTGACGCAGTATGAAGAACTCAGTGGCTATGCAAGAACTTTTAAAACATTGCGTGGCTCTGAGATTACTGCTTTGGTTAACTTGAGAGTTAACTACGAACACTACCTGATTTTGAACTCTATCACAGTGCTGCTGGGTTGGTTTGGATTAAAGATTGGATTACACTAAAATATACAGATGTGCTGGACCTAGAAGGCTTTGACAATTGCTACAGCTAGCACATGTATCTGATATATGAGAAGGTGAAGGTACACAAGGGGTTGTTGAACCATATGATAAGAAGATCACTTTACAAGATATGGATTAAATATACCGAACTATTAGAACCAAAACGTCCCCTTGTGGACCTCCCCGACAGAACCCTGGCTGTGTTTAAAAAAAAAAAAAAAACATGAAATGAGACTGGGCCACATATAGATTATTGTTAGAAGAAAATAACAAGAAACTAAATTAGAAGAAATTAGGATATACTTGACGAATTGGTTGCAATATTTTCAAATAAATGAGAGATTAAGTATGGACAGAAAGAAAGGACTAGCAAATGAAACATCTAAAATTGAAAAATAATTAATCCAATCCAAAGGAAAATATATCTCAAGGATGTACAATCTCCTCCTCGAATGGGAGGTGAAAGAGGAAGAAGTGAAAGGGATAATGGTATGGTGGGCTCAAGACCTTGGTTACAACATTTGCATGGATCAGTGGGAGAAATTATGGAAGGGGGATATTAAGTTTACGGCATGCTACGATCTCTGAGATAACATCGTGAAAATGCAGTACAGATGGCACCTCACTCTGGCCAAATTGGCTAAAATGTATAAAAATAGATCAGAAACCTGCTGGAGATGCAAAGAGGGCACAGGTTCTTATATGCATATGTGGTGGGAATGCACAGTAATTAGAGAATTTTGGGACAACATTTATAATGAATTTAAAAAGTTATTTAGGTTCTCATTTAGAAAAAAAAAACCTGAGGCCTTCCTATTAGGTATAATGTCATCAGAATTTTATTTTATTTTTATTTTTTTTTAAAATAGACCACTCTTCATGTAGGCAACAACAGCAGCCAGGATGCTGGTAGCAAGGAATTGGAAAAGCAAAAAGATCCCTACCATAACCAAATGACAGGTCAAAATTATAGAATATTTACAGTTGGCTATGATGACGGGGAGCGTTAGAGGGTAGGTACATAAAGAATGGAAAATATTCAAATAGTACTTAAAAAACTATTGCAACAACAAAAATCTCCTGGCAGACCTTGAATGATTCTTGCAAAATAAAGGTAATAAATAATAAATTTCTTAGAACTAGGAAAGCAAAATAATAATATGATTATTACAAACACAAGTAACAGTAAAAGGTAAAGGTAAAGGTAAAGGGACCCCTGACCATTAGGTCCAATAATGGACGACTCTGGGGTTGCGGCGCTCATCTTGCTTTATTGGCCAAGGAGTTTAATCGGAAGTCAATTTTAATTTTTCTTAATCTTCTTTTTTTTCTTATATATACTGTACTTTTCCATGTATAAGACTATGATTTTTTTACTCTAAAATAATATTAAATCTGGGCTCGTCTTATACATGGATAGTATCTCCCCCCATTTTCTTAAATCATAGTCCCACAAAATAGGGGGTGTCCTATACATCTTATAGATGGAAAAATATGGCACTGTATTGTTGTGTATGTGGTATAGTTAATGTTGCTTGTAAAATAAACTGTGTGTGTGTGTGTGTGTGTGTGTGTGTGTAACATAGAGCTTACCAGAGTATAGACAACAGATGTTACGCTATCCCTGTCCAGATAGGGGTGCAGATGGGCCCCTAGTCAACATTGATGGAAGGCAACTACATGCCACCAGAGCCACCTAACCCTCAAGTGACAGTAAAGGATCCAGAAGTAACCCCAAACTACGTACCCACTCCATCACAGGAAGTGTACATCCATCAAAAACAGGCAACCTCCACTCCTTCCAGCCTAGGAAACAGTACCTCAGCCTTATCTTTATTGATCTTCAGCTTTTTTGGCTCTAATCCACTCCACTACCAAGCTAATACAATGTTCCAACACATCTACTGGCACAGCTGTGAATGTAAAGGAGAAGGTGAGCAGTGTGTTGCTCACAACGTACTCTAAAGCTCTGGATAAAACTACTCAAGGTTTCATGTAGATGTTAAACAGCATGGGGTATAAAATTGAATCCTTAGAAACCCCATAATGAGGGCTCCATGGGGATGAAAAGAACTCCCCAAGCATCACCCCCTGGAAACAGCCATAAAAGTAAGACCAGAACTGTGCCACCCACTTCAGATCTCAGACTGAAAGGGGCTAGAAATGGGATTTTTAATAAATATGTAACCTACACCTTTTTGTCCTCATTCTGTGAATATATTTGTTTCCACTTTCTCACTGTTCACAGAGAAAATTCCTACCTTCAGGCTGTATTTGATCTCAACTTCCTCATTGATCAGAGAATTAAAACACCTTGGCATCACAGTGATCTCATTTACCGGTTGAGCTCCAAAGGGCGTCATTTTTACAAAGCTTGCAAAATAGCCCACCGTCACACAGGTATGTTATCTTTTCTTTCTGGCAACAACTTCTGTGGGAAACCAGGAAGCAGAACCTGAACACAAGAGAACTCTCCTCTCCTGTAGTTCTCAAGCAACTGGCACAGAAGCCCCAGTGGACTGAAATTTGGACTGAAAAGTGTTTAGCTCTTCAAAGCTCAGCCAATAAAAGGCTTCAGAACCATAAGCGTAACACAATCTATATATATTTGCTTACCTCTTTTACGGTTTTTTATATATGCTGTAAGCTGCCCAGAGTGGCAGGTTATCATAACCATCATCTTTATTCATTTCATATTGTATGTCTTCAATGCAGAGAATGTAATAAGAGAGAGGAAGGATTCCCTCCAGAATGAGAAAGAGCTTGAAAAGATTCTGAAGAAGAGGCATTTGGACTTTTTGGATATTCTTCTTTGTGCAAAGGTGAACATTGTAAAAATAATGCACCTATACCTGCCATACTATATTGATAAGGGCTTTTCCAGCCATCACTAATCAGTTCAGATTAGTTCAGCCCAAGCAAATCCCCAATGGTCTGTCATATATACATAAAATGGTGAGGCTGTCATCACACTGCAGTTTGTGTGGCTGCTGACAGGTGGCCCTGTCAACTCCAGCATGATGACAGAATGGTGGGTAGGCACGTGACTGAGCAAGCATCATGGGTGGCAGGTGGCCCAGGTGAGCTGTTTAATTGAGGGGGTGGTGCTTCAGAGAGCAGTTTGGCAAACTGCTTTCTGAAGCATCTCTCTCTCTCTCTCTCTCTCTCTTTTTTTTTTGAAAGGCTTTAGGGTGAGCTGTGAGAAGGAGGATAGTCTTGGAGGATTTTAAATATTAGATCTCACCAATTGTATAAAACACTATGTTCTCTGTGTGGTTAGGATGAAAATGGAAATTCATTATCAAATGAAGACATACGTGCAGAAGTGGACACATTCATGTCTGCAGGTCACGATACCACAGCTAGTGGAATCTCTTGGCTCTTTTATTGTATGGCCCAGAACCCCGAGCATCAGCAGAGATGCAGAGAGGAGATCATGGAGCTTCTTGGGCAACAGGAAGAGATACAATGGTTAGACTAAATTCTTGTTTATCTTTAAATGTGAATTTTATGGGTCATGTTATGAAGCTTTTCAAGAATTAAGAGAAGATGGGAGAGAACAGTATCACAGAGTAGTTTGTGATCAAAGCAGTCTTACCACAGGCTTCAGCTTGCTTAAGTTCCAGGAAAGATGGGCCACTCCTAAAGTGTAGAAAGAGAAGCGCTGATTTCTATTTCTACATTTAAATTACTGCTATTGCTGTTACACTCATATACTGTAGCTAGTGTGGTCAGGTATGCATTGCCTAAAAATAATAAAGGAATGAAATATGTCACAAAAAGGAAGTAACACTGCGGGACACTGATTTATATAAGTTTGGCATGTGAAGATTTCTCTGTAGAGATGCAAACTGAATAGCAATTCTTAGAATTTAAACAAATATAGTCTCACCAGGGTGCTTCAACTACAAGGTCCTTCTCCTACGTTCTAATGTTCTTAAACTGGAATTGGACCAGACAGATGAAGAGGTAACACAGTTACAATAGATGGACCCTATGTCTCACCCATATTCCTGGTCCCTAATGTCCTGAGGGATAACTTCTAAAGAGGGACGCCTCCTCTATCCATGTATGCTCCCGTCATTATTTAGAACATCTGGTTTGATTTCCCATAATAAAATGTAGGGTTGTATGCCATACCTCATTTATTTATTTATTTATTTATTTAACTTGTTTCTTTCTCTTAGCACAGGACACATGGTGGCTAACGACATAAATTTAAAAAGATACAGCTAAAAATAAGTGCATAACCCTGTTAAGAACAGCCCTAAAAGCACAGAATATATTCATAATAATAATATAATAATAAATTATTATTTATTCCCGCCCATCCAGCTGGGTTTCCCCAGCCACTCTGAGTGGCTCCCAACAGCTTGAAAACAGTATAAAACATCAAACATTAAAAACTTCCCTAAACAGGGCTTCCTTCAGATTTCTTCTAAATGTCAAATCGTTGTTTCTTTCCTTGACATCCAGCACTCTCCAGCCCCAGCCCTGCTCCCACGGTGGAGTCTACCTCTTTCTGAATCTGAGCAACTTTGTCTGCAAAAAAAAACTTTGCAAAATCATTGCAGGAGATCTTGGGGTCCTTACCAAGCCCCGATGACACAGGTGGTTCCGCTAAATTGTGAACCACCTGAAAGTCTCTTGTTGCTGTTTTCTGCAGATAAAATAGAGGCGGTGAAGAAGGTCATCTTCGCCATCACTATCGTCACTTGGTAGGCTCGACGTTGAGCTTTAACCCGTGTCCGGTCAGATTTAGAGTGAATTTTCCGCCACCGGTGCTCTAGCCATCTCAGCGATTGTTTCATCACCCTCAACTCTGGGGAAAACCATGGGACTGTCCAGGTTCCATGAAATTGGAGAGGGCGCTTTGGAGCCTGACAGTCGATAGCCCTGGTTAACTCCACATTCCAGCGGGCCACCAGGGAATCAGCTGAAAGGTCATAAACATGGGATAAAACATCCCCTACCACTCTCTGGAAACCATTTGGATCCATTAAGTGGGGGGGGGCTATCCGAATCACTCCCACCTCCCTGCGAAGGGAAGGGGTTGCAGAGAAGTCCAGTTGCATCAGGAAGTTATCTGACCATGGCACTATTCACTAATATATGCATCTTCTTGTACACTTCAAACTAGAATGTACATTTTTGCATCTTAATAAAACTTTATGCGACTTAACTCCAGTAATTTTGTGCGGTGTCTTTAAGGGACGACTTGGGAAAGATGACGTACAGCACCATGTGCATTAAGGAGAGCCTTCGGATTTATCCCCCAGTACCTATTATAGCACGAGAACTGAATTCTCCTGTGACCTTTGCTGATGGACGAACCTTACCAAAAGGTAACCTTACCAAAAAGTAGGCTTCCTCTCTCTCCCTTCTGCAGGCTTCCTTTGAATTTGTCCCTTCTTCTGGCACCTTCATTCTTACCCTGTCTTCACTATTTAATTCCACTTTCTCTTAAACGTCCATCAAGGGTGGCTAACCTCTTATGGACCACATTATGTTCTCTTTTCTCCGCAGGCTTTCTAACTGCATTGGATATTTATGGTCTTCACAGAAATCCTGAGGTTTGGGACAATCCTGAGGTATGATGATAATAATAATAATAATAATAATAATAATAATAATAATAATATTTACACCCCGCCTATCTGGCTGAGTTTCCCTAGCCACTCTGGGCGGCTTCCAGCATATATAAAAACATAATAAAAACATCAAGCATTAAAAACCCACTACATGGATTTCTTCAGATGTCTTCTAAAAGTTATGTAATTCTTTATCTCCTTGACATCTGAAGGGAGGGCGTTCCACAGGGTGGGCGCCCTCACCAAGAAGGCCCTCTGTCTGGTTCCCTGTAACCTCACATCTTGCAGTGAGGGAACCACCAAAAGCCCTCGGAGCGGGACCACAGTGTCCATACAGAACGATGGGGATGGAGACACTCCTTCAGGTATATGAGGCCGAGGCTGTTTAGAGCTTTAAAGGTCAGCACAATCACTTTGAATTGTGCTTGGAAACGTACTGAGAGCCAATGTAGGTCTTTCAGGACCAGTGTTATATGGTCTCAGCGGCCACTCCCAGTCACCAGTCTAGCTGCCATATTCTGGATTAGTTGTAGTTTCTGGGTCACCTTCAAAGGTAGCCCGACGTAGAGTGCATTGCAGTAGTCCAAGCAGGAGATAACTAGACCATGCACCACTCTGGCAGACAGTCCGCAGGCAGTAGGGTCTTAGCTTGCATACCAGATGGACACAGAATTGACCTGCACCTCCATGGACAGCTGTGAGTCCAAAATGACTCCCAGGATGAGCACCTGGTCCTTCGGGGGCACAGTCACCCCATTCAGGACCAGGGAGTCCTCCACACCCACCCACACCCTGCCCCCCCAAAAAACAGTACTTCTGTCTTGTCAGGATTCAATCTCAATCTGTTAGCCACCATTCATCCTCCAACTGCCTCCGGGCACTCACACAGGACCTTCACCGCCTTCACTGGTTCTGATTTGAAAGAGAGGTAGAGCTGGGTATCATCCGCATACTGATGAACACCCAGCCGAAACCCCCTGATGATCTCTACCAGCAGCTTCATATAGATGTTAAATAGCATGAGGGAGAGGACGGAACCCTGAGGCAACCCATAAGTGAGAGCCCAGGGGTCTGAGCACTCATTCCCCAATACCACTTTCTGAACATGGCCCAGGCATTTATAGATGTGAAGGAATTTTCCTTCAGATTACATTGCGGAAAACATATTGCTAAGCGTGCAATCCTATAATCCTATACAGAACTAAGCCCCAATGGAGCTCAATGGGCATTATGACCAGGTAAGTGGGTATAGAACAGTATTCTTTTTTGTGAATGCCCCTTTTTCCTTTAGCTCTTTCAGCCACTACATCTGTTGCCATTCTAATCCAAAATTCCATGACTTATTTTCTGTTGTAGAAATTTAATCCTCTAAGATTCTCCACAGAAAATTCAAAGCATCGCCACCCATATGCTTTCTTGCCTTTTGCAGCAGGGCCAAGGTAAATATTTTCTCACCTGTACTTTGCAGTGTTTCCTCCATAACAGGAGACTTTGACATTAATCTTCCATGAAAGACACAACTGTGTTCAAAGCTTATAAAATTGTGGATGAGTCCGAACCCTACTGGATACCCAATATTTTCAGATCTTTGTAAATCAATACCTGGATTCACTTTTTAGGATTAATATTTCCTCTACTTAAATCAGGCATAGGCAACTTGGCCCTCCAGATGTTTTGGGACTTCAACTCCCATGATCCCTGACCACTGGTCATGTCAGCTAGGGATCATGGGAGTTGTAGTCCCAAAACATCTGGAGGGCCAAGTTTGCCTATGCCTGGCGTAAGTGCATTTAACTATTGTTCAATTTATAACTTTTGTGTCTCAGCTGCTTCCTAGCTGAACCTCTGAAAACAGCTTTGGAATTAAAACAATGAAATGCTAGAAAATGCAATAAAAATAATTGAGAATGAATATTACAGCAAAGCAGAACAAATTGCCACCATGAAACAATATATACTCAAATGCCTAAAAGGGTGTGGCATAGAAAGGAGAACAAAGATGGTGACAGACATTCATTTCCGAGAAGGAAAATCTAAAAGTGAAGGAGCAACAACAGAAAGGGGCCTGATTTGACCATTACCAGAATGATCTTCTGTTTGTAATGTAATGTTGCCCTTTATTCTACTCAGGAACTGCATTGGACAACAGTTTGCCATGAATGAGATGAAGGTTGCTCTTGCCCTGACACTCCTGCGCTTTGAGCTTTTGCCTGATCCTGCCATCCTCCCGATTCCCATGCCACAAATTGTCACCCGATCCATGAATGGGATATATCTGAAGCTGAAGGCTCTCCACTGATGCTTGCTGTTACCACAGTAGTAATGCTTGCTTCAGGACTCTCAATTCCTGGGTTTATCTTATTCTTCAATAAATATTGGTAGGCACCATGAATATTAATATTATGCAGTGCACTTCTGCTTTTCTTCTGAAGGGAATACAGAAGCTAGTTCAAAATACAGCACCATTTCCAAATATACATTCTTTCAGTTTTTTCAGACTGTTGTTACTCCAATAAAAATGTTCAGTCATCACTTTTACATTCTCAACCCAACATGCTTCCTTTTATCCTACCACGTCATATTCAGAATAGAATCATCGAAATAAATGCACTGGATTAACAAGTCCACTGCTTTCAAGGTATTTCCTTTGAGTATCACTTATTTGGGTTCCTACATTTGTCCATTACACTTTAATGTTCTAATTAAGAACATTATTTATGGGGCATGGGCTGTCACCTTCATGGGGGGGGGGGGCTGGTCTTAGGACAGCGGCCATATTCCTACTGTTAATCATGAATACACATTATGTGGTCATGAATGAATCCCCTACTGTAACATTTAAAATAAGTTACCTTCTTGGAAATATTCACACTGTGGCAAATAATGGCAACTGTTAATTTCCCTTTTTCTGTGACCTCCTCAAGCAGTGATAGACTAGGAGTTATCTTAGCTCACCAGCAGCTTTCTTCTTTTCAGTCCTATTAGACTAGTTGAGCAAATAGCTACCAGAAGATGGTAAAGGTAAATGTAAAGGGACCGCTGACCATTAGGTCCAGTCACGGACGACTCTGGGGTTGCGGCGCTTATCTCGCTTTATTGGCCGAGGGAGCCGGCGTACAGCTTCCAGTTCATGAGGCCAGCATTACTAAGCCGCTTCTGGCAAACCAGAGCAGTGCACAGAAACACAGTTTACCTTCCCGACGGAGCGGTACCTATTTATCTACTTGCATTTTGACGTGAAGTCGAACTGCTAAGTCGGACAGAGCATGGACTGAGCAACAGGAGCTCACCCTGTTGAAGGGATTCGAACCACTGACCTTCTGATTGGCAAGCCCTAGGCTCTGTGGTTTAACCCACAGCACCACCCGAGTACCAGAAGATGGTAGTAAATCATTACTCAGCCAAGACCCTGTTAATGATTTCAGATAAGCTTTTGCCCCTGGCAGATGGGTGTGGGATAGATAGAGGATATTTAGTTGTCATGAATTCTTGGCTACCTTGCTGTGATTTTAAGGCAAACTATCTCCTGTGCCTATTGAACCTGTCTACTGCAGAGCTTCGTTATTTACAAGATAGACTCTGAAATCAAAGCTTAATATGCCTGGATTTTATTTTTTTTGTATGTTTTACATCATTGACTTTGGGTTTGTTCTTTTAATAAAACAAAGTATGCATCAGTCAGTTTAATAATAAATAGGTTATAACTATTGTGTTTCAAGGACTGTACAGGGAGAAATCCTGATCTTTTGGACTTTCTCATGCCTCCTCCTTGTTGCTGGTTTCACATCAGCTGTTCTGTGGGAAGGGTCCTGAAGACCTTTTAAATATGTAATAAATATTTGTTGTAGCTATTAAATGTGTAATTTAATTGTAAGCCTTCTTTGAAATATTGATTTCCTGAACTTTGGAATATAAATTACTGTGATAAGAGAAGAATGAATAATAATAATAAATCTAGAACTTGCAAATAAGAAAAATTATCATTTTGACTTCTTCTACAACTTATGGAAATTTATTAACCATTTTTAAAAGGTTAACCAAGCAATCTAAATTTACACACACTGCCATATGAATAAAACAATAATTTTATAGAAACGGAGACACTTTTTAGATATAACCCATGTATTTTTCCCTTTCTTGAGCTAACCTAACTTCAGTTGGGAGCCCTTGGTTTAATCCAATAGCAGGGCCTTGAAGTGCTCCAAGCTGCTAACTTCCTCCAACCAAACCTAAAGCAGTGCTCTTTTTCACATTGGGCCCCCAGATGTTGTTGGACTACAACTCCCATCATCCCTGACCATTGACAAAGATGGTGGAAGATTATGGGATTTGCGATCCAACATCATCTGGGGATCAAAGGTGGAAGAAGGCTGAAATTTGGTACTGTGTCCTCATGAAAATCCATAATATTAGTGCCAATTTTTCTTAGTGTACAAATGTATGTAATTTTGTGTAATATGCATATTTTTGCAAAGCAATGTCTTTAATAGAATGTGTTGTTTGATTTAATTATCACAAATACATGCATTTTTATGCACAATTTAACTCAGTGTATGTTGGAGAACTACACCACAAAATTCGGAGAAGGGCAAATTTCGAATAATGCACTTTGTTTCTTGAATCATTTCAGAGATTGTATATTGTTTCAATTTTTAAAAAAAATGGAAATTGAACCAAATATGCACCCTCTCACTATTGGGGAATTTGCAGCTACTGGTATAAAGACTTCAGTTCCTGAGGGAAGACTGGCTCATGGGATGCCTCTGGCTAGAAAGACCCTTTTCCAGAAGTATAGGATGCAGTCCATGCAGGTGATGAGGGAAGCCCAACTCAAGCAGAGGTTGGCTGACAACATTTATTCAAACTGGAAGCATTTGCCGTTGCTCAGTAGAAATATTGAACAAAATAAAAGGTAAACATAAAAGCCAAAGAATATCTTCTTCCCTATGAGAAGTTTAGAATCCGTCTCAAATGTCTTTCTCTGTACCAGTCCTCCTTGAGGGTACAGTACTGTGATATCTTCTTTGAATATCTGGTAATTCTGGATGTACGAGATAGTTCCCCTGATAAAATACTTAAGCAACCAGCATGCGGCTAACAAAACAACATTTCCCAATAATAGTGATCTGGATCCAGCTCTGAAGGGGGGGGGAGTGAGGATACTGTGCCCATAGGAGGAAACCAATCAGAGCGTTTGGGTGGAGGTTCAAGCAGTTCCCATATAACTACAGCGCCAGAGGCCACAAAGTTGTTCTGCCAACCGAACCAGAAACCTTTCAGGACTTAATCTCGATAGTGAGCGAAACAAAGCAACTGGCAGCTGGCGATGGAGAATCTAATCAATCCCTTGTGGTCCTGGCTACCGGGGAGTCCCTCTCCGTTTTTCTATTGGACTGTGGCATTGATCTTCACCTGTGTGGCTCTGAAAGCCACCCAGCTATTTCAGACAAGGCAGAAACTGATCAAGGGTTTTAGGAATTTCCCAGGACCTCCCAGCCACTGGTTGTATGGCCATGTCCACATGGTAAGGGATTCTCTGACTTTCCTGGAGAGGTGTTTTGTATGGAAGCATAGCAGGACTAACCATAAACAAAGATAAATCAGGTTTTTGTTGTTGTTGGCATGCAAAGACTACATCAGGAACACAGAAAGATAGATGAAATCAGTGAATTTAAACTTTATGGTGTGACACACATTAACTACTTTCTTGAACATTGGTTCCAATTCATATTGTGCGATCAGAGGAATCCAGCGCAGTGTTTTCTCAGCTTGATGTCACATTCAGAAAGGATATTTTCTATCAAATGTGCTGCTTCATTAATGTTGTTGATCAATCTGTTTGCACCAGCAAGGCAGCTGGTTTGGGGATGGCTGTGCTGGTTTGGCAGACTGGGCTCCACTCATTGGCTGCATATGATTGGACAGTTGGAACTTTAGATTTGGCCAAGGAATCTACAATAGCTAGTCACTGGGATGTGACTCCTGGCACCTTCTGAATGGAAGGCCGCCCAAAAGGGGCCACAACTGCCGCCCACTAGGAGAAGGGTACATGTCCATTGTGGGCCTAGTCATAGAGCCCTCCCTACTGTGTGAAGGCAATAGCTATGGTGTAAAGGAACATATCTTACAAGACAACAATTTGGAAGGGGGGAAGGCCACAATTTTACTGATTACAGGGACTGGCTCACATCTATATCCATTTCATTTTCCTGTTGAAGTGTTGAAATTTTAAACAGGGTAATGCCACGTATTGTGGCCTCCCCAATATGCTGATCTCTAGTTCCATATTCAACCTCTACTCCCCGACTCCCATATTTGGCATGTAACAGTTTGCATTTGTGATGGACCTGTTTCTCTTATCCAATTCTACCTAAAGTTGAAGAATGATTCACAGATTCAAGCATAAATACTATATTATAATTTTACGTATAATATTTTAATTTATTCCAACAAGGAAAAAATGCTTTTCTAAATGTACTCTTTGGTGGCTGTTTTTTTCTTTACATTTACTTCAATGGCTTATTTGTGCTCAACCAGTGTATGTTCTTCTACACCTGAGAGACGGAAATGAAATTGATAAGGGGAGGCCAATGCAGAATAGAAAGAAACCGTTTTAAAAGACTGTGGTTTTAGGATTGAGCCAAGTGGGTGAATTGTTCCTTTGTTACATATGTTTCCCAGCTGAAAGTTATACACTGGTTCATTACCTGATTATCTGTTTTCATCCTGAACTAAACATTTAATCACAATAACCAAGATGTAACCTGGTTACCAAAACAGATGAAACCTGAGGAAGAATTCCTGAATGCGGCAGCATGGACAGAAAAATACCCGCACTGTTATCCACGTTGGTATGGAAATTTCTTGGCTTTCCTGTCCCTCAACCACCCTGAATATGCAAAGGCAGTGTACAGCAGAGGTGGTAAGAAATTTGTATCTTATGTCCCTCTGATCATGCAGTTACATGAGTATGCTAGAGGCTGTCAAAATTATTCATGCAGTAAGTTGCATTGCTCTTTGTAAGGCAAGAAATAAATGTAAGTCTTCATATTTCAAGGGCATCCTAAAGTAACCTACCCCAACCTGGTGCCTTCAAGATGTTTTGAACTTCAACTCCCATCGGTCCCAGTCAGTGGCCTGGCCCTCACTGCCAGGCAAAGAGCTCCAACTCCCAGCTCTAGTTCTACCCAAGTCTTTAATGCTCAGATCAGATTGGTAGAGAAGGCACACTGCAGACTACAAAGTTCAACAGGTACATTAGAGAATTGGATATTTCCTTTTGGAAATTGGGGGAAGCACAATGGCTGGAGTCCCCAAGGCTGGACAAGGAAATGGTCACGCTTTGGAGTAAGCTGGGCATGCAAAGGTTGTTTGTCTTAATTTGCATGTGCAAAGATGTGGGAGTGTGCATTGGATATGGCTGCTGAAAAACAAGGAGAGGCAAGTGAGGGATCTCTGGGTAACCATAGGAATCTCCTAGATTCAGGCAACAGAGTACAATTTAGCAAATTAAACATTTAAATTTGTTCTCACAAATACTGAGCTCATTTTCTCTCATTTATCAAACTATTCAGATCCTAAAGCTCTTGTAACATACAACTTCATAATTCCGTGGATTGGTATGTATTTTCTCTCACTAATTTTATGCACCCCCATATTTTCTGTGCTATTCTTGCATCAAACATATACATATATTATCAGTTTCCAAGTTCAAACTTCCTTTGGGTCTACAGGAAGCTGCTGATATTAGTTAAGCTGGTGCCTTCCCCACTGGTGCCTCCCAGGAGGCTTCAGTGCCAGCTGTATTCCTTTGGCCAACTGATTTCTGCACATGTTGCTGAAGAATCAGACTCTATAGTATGTTTACCTACAATCTCAAAAGTCTGTCCTATAGAGTCTATGAAGGTGGACATTTTGTGTTGTAAGGAAGTATACACACTGCATTCCATGTTTAGAAATCCTTTACTAGGTAAATAGATTCTTAACTTGAATTGTTCCAGCAATTAAGTGCCTACTTCAATGGGTCAAATATAGTACTGGGGGGGATCCTTCTACTGTAAACCTAGTCATCTGTGGCGGATAATTTACCATGTGACCCTGACCCTGGTGTATGTGCCTAAGAAAGACAACATTATATTTGGCTTCTGTTCCTCATTATTCTCCCTTTCCCTGGCAGGAAGGGGACTTCTCGTCCTGAATGGGCCAAAGTGGCAACAGCACCGGAAAACTGCTGACTCCCGGATTCCATTACAATATTCTGAAGCCTTATGTGACTCTTATGGCAGAATCAGTCAAGGAGATGCTGGTAAGAAACCCCATTGCTACTTTCAGGAGGTCAGCTCCAGTATCAGAAGTTGCTCATCCACCTTCATGATCTCAGTCCTGCTTTGAGCAGACTCAGAAGGCCTTTGATTTCTCTTTTCTTTGGCCTGAAAACCTCCTCTTATATACCACAAAGGTTTTTTTGGGGGAAAAGGTTTGTGTCAGAAGCCCCCAGCAAAGTGTGAAGCTAGTTGAGCAGCCCTTTTGGTTGCAGGCAATGAGTTGGCACCAGCATTGCACCTCATAAACTTGTGAACCTTAATATTCTCTTACTTAGTTCATTCACATTCTCAAGATAAACAGATGGTGACTACCATTAGTTTTTTGTGGAATATTTAAATGCATCACTTTGAAGTGTTGTGCAATGTTGTATTAGCTAGAACTGTATGTGAAAAACTGTGTTTACTTCCTCTTCCACATCACAAAGTTCTTTGAATATTTGAGTCTGGAGTACCTTTGAAAGTGTGAGGCTAGCTGAGCAATCCTTTGTGTTGCAGGCAATGACTTTGCAGGAGCAAATACATGTCTCTCCAATGTCCTAGTTATGATAACACTCTCTCCCTCTCTGTGTCTGTCTGATGCTTCTTCATTCTTCTCCACATCTCCCTTGAATCAAAAGGCTTTATGTGAGTCCTTCAGATACACTTACCAGCCAGTAGAGGAAGCTGCTTAACAGACAGTGGCGACTGATGCCCATTGGGACTAGGAGGATAGATGGCAGAGAGGCCGTCAGTAAGTAGAGCCAGAGATAATGACAGGCGGAACCAACCAGTCCTACTTGAATCCCTATTCCCTGCTGAGTTCTACAAATGCAAGACCGTATCAGATAATGAATCATCTAATCAATCGGGAGACTTCTCTACTGTCATTTCTTTCCCTTTCCTAAAATATTAGGATGTATGGGGAAAGCTGGTACTCAACAACCCCACAGCATCAGTGGAGATGTACGAACATGTCAGTTTGATGACTCTTGATACTATTATGAAATGTGCCTTCAGCTACCAGAAAAATGCTGAAACAGACAGGTCAGTATAAAATGCCTATTTCAGAGAAGGTGGGAGTCACAGACAGATACAGACCTTCTTTTCTGTTACAGGTGGGTAGCCGTGTTGGTCTGCCATAGTCGAAACAAAATAGAAAATTCTTTCCAGTAGCACCTTAGAGACCAACTGAGTTTGTTCTTGGTAATGAGCTTTCGTGTGCATGCACACTTCTTCAGATACACTGAAACAGAAGTCACCAGATCCTTAAATATAGTGAGGGAGTGGGGAGGGGTATTACTCAGAGGGTGGTGGGAATGGGTGATAAGCTGATAGGTGTGGAAAACCTGTTGACGACTCTTAAGGGCTGCAATTAGTCTTGCAGGGAAAGGCAAGGGGTGAGATGGCTAAAGATGGCTTTGTTATGTATAATGAGATAAGAATCCAATGTCTTTGTTCAAACCAGGTTTCTCCATGGTTTGTTTGGTGATTAGTTGCAATTCAGCCACTTCTCTTTCCAGTCTATTTCTGAAATTTCTTTGTATTAAGACAGCTACTTGAGATCTTTTATAGAATGTCCTGGGAGATTGAAGTTTTCTCCTACTGGTTTCTCTGTCTTGAGATTCCTGATATCAGATTTATGTCCATTTATCCTTTGGCGTAGGGTTTGGCCTGTTTGTCCAATATAGAGAGCTGAAGGGCACTGTTGGCATTTGATTGCATACACAATGTTGGAAGATGAGCAATTAAATAGTCCTGAGATGGTATGTTTGATGTTGTTGGGACCAGTAATGGTTTTGTCTGGGTTTATGTGGCAGCAAAGTTGGCATGGGTTTATTGCAGGCTCTGGTACCAGTGTCCATGTTGAGTCCTGTTGTTGTTGTATTATTGTGGGTGAGGAGCTGTTTGAGATTGGGTGGCTGTCTGTAGGCAATGAAGGGGTCTTCCTCCCAGAGCTTGAGAAAGAGAACTGTGACAGTTCATATGCGATCTGCATATGGCTAAGGAAGCCATTCAGGATGATGGACATCACTACCTCTTCGGGAGTAAATTCCTATAGTTTAAAGGCATGAAGAAATATTTTCTTTTGTCTGTGTTGGAATCTTCCAATTGTAAGCTTCAATGGATGGCCCGGGGTTCCTTCCTCTAACTCCTGGACCAATTTGTTTGTTCTTATTGTGAGATAACCAGCCTCATATAACCAGCATGCTTAAGTCTAATTAATGCACAAAGGGGTTAAGACCATAGAGTAAGCTGTCCTGCCAGGCTTAGCTCACCATGGAAGGCACCAGGTAATCAGAAAGTAATCGGCAGCAAGTGCAGTCAGGCCAGATTTTGTGCAATATGCTCAAAACATCTTACCCTGGTGAGCTTCAAGGTTGTCAAACATTGCACCAGCTGAAGTTTCTGAAACTGTCTTCAGAGGTAGTCCTATATATAAGGTTTTGCAATAATATAACATAGAGGTAACCAGAGTATAGTCAATGGAAGTAAGGCTAGGTCCAGGTCGGGGTGCAGCTGGGCCGCCAGCCAAAGCTGAGGGAGGGCACTACATGCCACCAAAGCCACCAAAGCTGCCAGAAGTGCCCCCAAGCTGTGTTCCTGCTCCATCACAATCCATCCAGTCTAGGGAACCACCCACCAACAGTACCCCAGCCTTATCTAGATTGAGCTTCAGCCTGTTGGCTCTTACACAGTCCACTACCAAGGTAAGACATGTTTCAGCATATCTACTGCCATGCCTGCAAATGTGAAGGAGACAAAAAGCAGTGGGTCCTCCAAATATTGCTGACAACATGCTCCTAAACTCTGGATGATGCTACTCCACAATTTCATGTAGATGTGAAATAGCATGGGAGATAATATTCAACCCTGAGGAAACCCACATTGAGGGTTCAATGGGGCTGAAGAGAACTCCCCAAGCATCGCCCAAAAAAACCACCATCCGAGTCGGACGAGAACCACTACAAAACGGCCACGCACCCCCTACCCCAAATCTCATATTAAAATGGATCTAGAAATGTGACTTTTAAAGAACATGTAATCTAATCTCTTTTTGTCTTTTTTGTTTGTTTGTTTATATTGGTTTCCATTTCTCACTGTCCACAGAGAAAATTCCTATATTCGAACTGTTTTTGATCTCGGGTTCCTGGTTTATCAGAGACTGAAAACACCATTGCATCACAATGATCTCATTTACCGGTTGAGCTCCAAAGGGCGTCAGTTTTACAAAGCTTGCAAAATAGCTCACCATCACACAGGTATGTATTTTTACTTCCTCCTCCCCCTCCTCCCCTTCTTTCCTAATAAAAAAAAATCAACTGTCCTCTAAGAACATAGGAATAGCCTGCTGGATCAGGCCAATAGCCCATCCTAGTGCAGCATCCTTTCTCCCAGTGGTCAACTAGATGCCGGTGGGAAACCAGGAAGCAGAACCTGAACATAAGAGAAACTCTCCCCTCCTGTGGTTCCCAGAAAGCAGCATTTGGAAGCCTTAATACTCTCAACTGTGGACTGAAATTTGGATTGAAAACTGTTTAGCTCTTTAAGGTACTGAGCATTCTAAGCTTCCTTTTCAGAGCTGAGCTAATAAAAGTATTCGTTACCCCAAGCATAACACATTCTAAATATATTTGCCTGCCTCTTACACATAGCTTTATTCATTTCATACTATATGTCTTCAATGCAGAGAAGGTAATAAGACAGAGGAAGGATTCCTTCAAGGATGAGAAAGAGCTTGAAAAGATTCTGAAGAAGAGGCATTTGGACTTTTGGATATTCTTCTTTGTGCAAAGGTGAACATTGTAAAAATAATGCATCCTATACCTGCCATACTATATTGATAAGGGCTTTTCCAGCCATCACCAATCAGTTCAGATTAGTTCAGCCCAAGCAAAACTCCCTTGGTCTGTAATATATACATAAAATGGTGAGGCTGTCATCACACTGCAGTTTGTGTGGCTGCTGACAGATGGCCCTGTCAACTCCAGCATGATCCAAAAACAAGCACCACGGCGGCCAATACAAGTAGTATATATTTTTCTATAGTAAGACAATGGACAGTGATCCGGTATTAACACTGTTTCGTGTATGTCTTCTTCAGCAAATAACTGCAAAATAAATAGACAAATAAATAAACAAAAACCTGCATGGAAATGTATCACAGTCATCCATGAAATCAATATATACACTATAAATGATACAATACACATAACAATAATAATGTAACATAATAGCATACCTCAATATACATTGAAAGCAATTTCCTACGGAGCTGTGTTCATAAGAATAAGTAACCACTGCTGGTAGTTCTCAGGATACATCATACAAACAATGTAACCAGCTGATAAATGATAAATAACAATTCCAATGTCACATATTTTAAAATGCTAATCAAAAAACATGCAGATAGACCAAATCTGATATATGATATAATATAAACCAAAATAAATCAATTCACATGCAATATGTCCACACTAAAACTCCATATACGTGAAAGTTCATGTATGGAGATGCAAGTGAGCATACAACAAGTCCGGTGCCATCCACTCAAATAAAATGATAGTTCCAAAGATGATAAAGTATAATCTGGCGATGATGTATGTAGTATCGTAACAGTCCAAGGTCAAATATAGACGTGATGTTCCCACGAGAATCAGAGCAAACAGAAGGATAAGGATATCCGGATTATTATCCCTGTTTCACCATTTGGCTTCATCAGCAGAATGAAATACTGAATACTGAAAGAAACATAATATCAATTATCTAACGTATATATCCAACTTACATAAGGATATAATTATATATAATTATATACATACCAGTTGAAGATAATGTACAAGCAGAGACCTAACAGGTACTCCGAAGATTTTAGTGAGAGTTCTTGTGAACTAAGGATATATATGTATACATACAGGTAATACCACTGAGAGAGTTACAGGTGTTCTTAATTATCAACTGCTGTCGGTGTGTTCTTAAAGGAATCCACAGGCAAAATTATACCAATGGTACTCAGAAATAGGGCCACAAATTATAAATACAAACAGAATCACAAATATTTTTCAGACATACTTATACCACTATAAAATTCATAAGAAACAGTTACAATCTACATCAGTATTCAGCCCAACAGGATGTAATGTCCACCTATCAGCTGATCACCCATTCCCACCACCCTTCTGAGCAATACCCCTCCCCACTCCCTCACTATATTTAAGGATCTGGTGACTTCTGTTTCAGTGTATCTGAAGAAGTGTGCATGCACACGAAAGCTCATACCAAGAACAAACTCAGTTGGTCTCTAAGGTGCTACTGGAAAGAATTTTGATTTTGTTTTGAGGATGTAATGTGTTCAATAAAAAAATGAACCTGGCTTCTTTTTGCATCATTCTCTTCTTAGCTGATTCCATGGGGCCTGAATAAGTCCAAATTACGAAAAATGTTAAATCATGATCAGTGTGCGATGCTTCATTAAAATGTGTAACTAAAGGTGCATCGGTTACACAATTCCTGATTCTGGACCTATGTTCTGAGACCCTGACCTTTATGGGTCTGAGTGTGTAGCCTACATACAAGAAACCACATGGGCATCTAATGACATATACCACCCGTGATGTGGCACACGTGGCAAAGGAATGTATAGTGAACTTATAGCCTTCAACATTAGTGAATTTTTTTTACCTGTAATGCAAATTTGCACACACTACAAAAAGGCTGATCGCTGAAGAATTGATGCTTTTGAATTATGGTGCTGGAGGAGACTCTTGAGAGTCCCATGGACTGCAAGAAGATCAAACCTATCCATTCTCAAAGAAATCAGCCCTGAGTGCTCACTAGAAGGACAGATCCTGAAGTTGAGGCTCCAGTACTTTGGCCACCTCATGAGAAGAGAAGACTCCCTAGAAAAGACCCTGATGTTGGGAAAGATGGAGGCAGAAGGAGAAGGGGACGACAGAGGATGAGATGGTTCGACAGTGTTCTCGAAGCTACTAACATGAGTTTGGCCAAACTACGAGAGGCAGTGAAGGATAGGCGTGCCTGGCGTGCTCTGGTCCATGGGGTCATGAAGAGTTGGACACGACTGAACGACTGAACAACAACACAATGTCCACATTTGTAAAAAACCACGTGGAGCACCTGAAAAAACTTGTTGAGGTTACCGTAGGTTTTCAAGTCAGTATGTACTAGAGAGTCTTTAATGATTTTGTTCGTCGCTTTGCAAACAAAGGTGCGATTTCACATCCAGGAATATCCTCAAGATGGCCATGGCGTTTAACAAACTTTTGATGTCGAAAGTGAAGTGATTATATTCAAGGGAAACAACAATACGAGAAGGATTTAAATTCTTTCAAATTATTGAGGACCAGACAGGAGTGATGATCTGTCTCTTAATTGGGTTTTATGAAGTGCCGAGTCAATAACTGAGGGAGGATACCCTCATTGCACCAGGGATGTTGTAAGTCTTTTAGAATGAATTATGAAATCCTGAGGCTTGGACGAATTGCATTTCAACCTTAGAAATTGACCTGCCGGTAAATTATTACGTAAGTGTTTTGGATGATTAGATTTGTAGTGCAACAATGAATTTCTGTCAGTACTTTTTCCGTAAGGTCGTACTTTAATTTTAATTCTTCTATGAAAATTTCCACATCAAGGAAAGGTGTGGCTTGATTTACCTTCAAATGTTAAATGGGGATTAGCGTGGTTGATCCAAACATCAAATCTACAAAAGATATCTGAAGAAAATGTGAATATCAGGTCATCAATGTATCAACTGTAAAATAATATATACTCACTAAAGGGATTATTGTTTTGATATATGTTATGTCAAATTCTCTCATGTACTCAATACAGGCATTTACCAATCGTGGTCAGCAGAGTCTTGTCTCTTTTCTCTTCTAACATAGTCTGTGCCACTCTGAAAGTATTATCCGTTTCTGTTTTGTATGTATGTTTGTTGGTTTGATGCCAATAAAAGGTTGATGGATGAATTCTCTCATAAGATGTTGGCCACATTAGGGGCACATTTTGAACCCATTGCTACACCCTGCTTTTGTAAACCAGTCTTAGTTTATATAAACCAGTCTTAGTATTGTGAATGTCAGTGTGCACCAATAGATCCTTAAAACTGTTAGTGCGTCTAAGACCTATGAGAGGAAATTCCAAACAACCAGGAATATTCCACAGAATATACCAATGTCTCTTTATCAATTTAATGACCTTATCCGCATATGGGGAATATTCCAAAGAACCTGTAATGCGGTTCGATGTATTTATTATGTTAGCATGGGTAAGTAGAGTAGAGCAATCTCTACCCAACGATGTAGTCTTAGCCATATTAATCACCCTTCTGAGGGTAACCCCTGATACATAATGAGTCGGCCAGTTGATTAGCATTAATACAAAAAATCCTCATGACATGACAAATTTCTCTTAAGTCTCAAAAAAAGGCCATAAGGTAAATTATTTCTCAGCCTTTTTGATGGTAGGACGAATAATGAAGGAGTGAGTTACAATCCATATGCTTCCGGTGGGGCGGACTGCCAATTGTCCATTAAATTTAAAGACCTCCACATCCAGAAACACTCTACTTACCCATGCTAACGTAATAAATACATCCAGCCGCATTTCTTGTTTTTGGTTTCTGCTTGAAGATTGCATCACAGAGGTTCTTTGGTTTTACTAAACTCCAGCATGATGGCAGAATGGCAGGTAGGCACATGAGTGAGCAAGCATCTTGGGTGGCAGGTGGCCCAGGTGAGCTATTTATTTGTGGGAGTGGTGCTTCAGAGAGCAGTTTGGAAAACCGCTTTCTGAAGCACCTCCCCCTTCTTTGAAAGGTTTGATGGGAGCTGGGAGAGGGAGGAGCATCTTGGAGGACAATAAATATTGGATTGCACCAATTGTATAATGCGCTATGTTCTCTGTGTGGTTAGGATGAAAATGGAAATCCATTATCAGATGAAGACATACGTGCAGAAGTGGACACATTCATGTTCGAAGGTCATGATACCACAGCTAGGTGGAATCTCTTGGCTCTTTATTGTATGGCCCAGAACCCTGAGCATCAGCAGAGATGCAGAGAGGAGATCATGGAGCTTCTTGGGCAACAGGAGGAAATTCAATGGTCAGACTAAATTATTGTTCTAAATTATTGTTCAACCTTAAAAGTTTATTCCTGCTTTATGGGTTTCTCAAAGATTAAGAGAAGATGAAGGGACAGCAACACTGCAGAGCGTTTTAGGGTCAGAGTACTCTGGCCACAAGTCTCAGGTTGCTTAGGTTCCAGGGAAGATGGCCTAATCCTATGCTCTCGAACCCTATTTGCTACATCTTAATAAAACAAGCCTTGGGCTTGCCAATTTGAAGGTCGGCTGCTCGAATCCCCGCAATGCTGGGAACTCCTGTTGTTTGGTCCCAGCTCCTGCCAACCTAGTAGTTCAAAAACACGTCAAAGTGCAAGCAGATAAATAGGTACCAGCTGCAGCGGGAAGGTAAACTGTGTTTCCGTGCGCTGCTCTGGTTTTGCCAGAAGTGGCTTAGTCATGCTGGCCACAAGACCCAGAAAAACTGTCTGCGGACAAACGCTGGCTCCCTCAGTCAGTAAAGTGAGATGAGTGCCTCAACCCCAGAGTCATTGCGACTGGACTTAACTGTCGGGATCCTTTAACCTTTACCTTTTTAATAAACAGTTATGATACCTAAATATGGCAATTTTGGTCTGGTGTCTTTAAGGAACGACTTGGGAAAGATGACGTACAGCACCATGTGCATTAAGGAGAGCCTTCGGCTTTATCCTCCAGTACCTTTTATAGCACGAGAACTGAATTCTCCTGTGACCTTTGCTGATGGACAAACCTTACCAAAAGGTAGGCTTCCCCTCTCTTTCTTCTGCAGAACTTCCTTTGAACTCATCCCTTCCTCTTCAATTTTCATTTTTACACTGTTCTCATTTTCAAGTCCACTGTCTCTTAACTTCCATCAAGGGTGGCTAACCTTTTAGTGGTCCACATTCACCCTTGGCCTACCCTGCGGGGGTTGCCTGCCGCCTGTGATGCGGCCACCCAACACTCTTGCTTGCACACACTCACATTTATGCACACAGGGAATATGTGGAGGACTCACACAGGTGTGCATGCCTGCACAGAGGTACACAGCCCCTGTGTTCAGATGGACGCTTTCTGGAGCTGCTAGGCTTAGATGGACCACCTCTTGAGGCCCCACCTACACCTAAATGAATTTCTTGGGCAAACAAACAAATAGTATATGACCAGGAAAGCATAGTCGTATGCTTTCCAGCTGCCTTCCTGTACTCTGTGCAGGATCACCCTGGTTACCAGTGCTACAACTCTGAAAATCTGCCTGTCTTTGCAGTTAGTTATTGTGAATGATGTTTCGGTAAATGCCACTGGACAGCAATTAATTCTCATTACATAATACCACTGCTGATGAAAGAAATAGATGATGTGTCTCATTTTTCATAGGCTTTCTAACTGTATTGGATATTTATGGTCTTCACAGAAATCCTGAGGTTTGGGACAATCCGGAGGTAATAATAAAGGATAAAGGGCTAAGCAAGACCTTTCTGGTGAGATTGAGACAACTGAACGTGTTTTGAGAAAAAGATGGTGGGAGAACATCAGAATAATTGCCATAGACACATAAAATTTCTTTAAGAAAAGAGGCCAATTGTTTGTCACACTAACCACTGTGTGACTTGACGTGCAGCGGGAATCATTTAAGCAGAGTTTTCATTGAAACAAATAAAAACTTTATTAAGTTTAAAATAAACTTCTCCATAGAAATAGATCACATATAGAATACAAGCTCTTCTCTATACTGGCAACACACTCTGAGAGAACTAGTTACCACAGTCAAGGTATGTAACTCACATAGCACTGAAAGACAGTTACGACTAGAATGGCAGTTATATCCTAGAATGACAGTTACAGCAGTTAGCCATCAACAGCTGTTCCTGCTCTCATGCGTCTTTGTCACATGACACTCCCCCAAAGACCTAGATAGCAGTAACATGAACATCAAAAACAAACTTATTGATACACTTTGAAATGTTTCCCCAACTGATTTGCTATCTTTGAATTTTGCCTGTAGAACTACCCTGCCCTGCCACCCATCAAATCATCTAAAAAGATCAAAACCAATATGTAATCATCACCTGGTCCTTTTCTATACAAGCAAGGATCAGCAACACTTCTTTTAAATCCAAGATTTACGGTTGTGTGTTTATACAATCGTTCCAGCATTTAGCCACTTTGCTTAAGACCATAGACACCTTTGTCTAATTTCCATACTAAATCCTTCCTCAAACCCTGGAGGTTTTCACATGTATATCACCTGGTCCAGAGGAGCATTTAGATATGCAGAAGTAATTTCATAATGACTCACTTTCATTCTTGTCAGCTGCAACAGACAAAACAAGCCTCACTGATTCTGTCTTGGCAGTGGGTGCAAAAAGCTCATCATAGTGAATTCCTGGCTTTTGTGCAAAACCTTTTGCTACCAGTCCAGCTTTAAAACGTGTATCACCTGATACCTGAGTCTTCCTTTAAAGACCCACCTGCTAGAAAATTAACTTTTCAGCTGGTGGCAATTTGGCTAGTGTGTATACCTTATTTTCTTTGAATGATTCCAACTCTTCCTTCATGCATCAAACCACTGGGTTGTTCCTTAGAAGGTAGTTTCAGAACTTGAGCAAAATCCTGTGGCTCTGTACAATTAACATGACACACTTTGTTGCACCTAAAGTCAATTATCAGGGGGAATGCCTTTGGTAGTCCTTGTGGACCTCCTAGGAATAACCACTGACTTTCCTCCTCTTGTTGCTCCTCCAGCTCATCATTTTGTTGATTCACTGCTTGTGGCACTTTGCAAAGTGTCAGTGTCTGAGAGCAAATTTCCCCCACTTTCTAGCCTTTCCTCAGCAGCTGCCTGCCTGAGAGGGCTCCTGTGGTTGTACTGATAGAGGAACTAAAATACTAGGATTGGCATGAACCTGTTCCCACCTATCCTGTTCAGCAAATTCAGCATTTTGTGAAATAAGTACTCGCCATGGCCCAAAGCAAAACGATAATGTCTGCTGGAATAACCCTGATAGCCGATGTAGCTTCTAGTTTTAGGCTCACCTTTACATCTTAGAGACTTGGGGATATGAACAAAAGCCCAACTCCCACACACTTGTAAACCTGCATAATCTGGTTCCTTCCCAAAAAGCATTCTGTATGGAATATCACCCATGGCAGTAGTGAAAGTACGATTCACCAAAAAAAAAATTGCAGCCAGGAGAGCTTCTCCCCAAAGCTTTGCATCCTTTTGCAATCCAGCATCAATTAACAGCGTCCTTTACAATTTATATGATACCCACGCGTCTCTCTGGCAATTCCATTTTGCCAGGACTATTTGGGCATGTGAGACGATGTGTTATTCATGGCGTTTAAGCCATGCCCTGGAAATGATACTTAAATATTCACCTCCTCGGTCGCTTTGAATAACTGGCCTTTGAAAACGTTTTCTGCCCATACCTTCCAGGACTTAAAAACATCAGCACATTCTGATTTGTTTCTTAACAGATATAGTCATGAATATCTTGTTTTATCATCCACAATATTAGACCATATATAGATCCTCCCTGCACTCTCTAGAAAAGGACCATTAAATCAGAATGAACAAGTTGCAGAACATGTGTAGAAATTCTATCACTTCTACCTGGTATTGGCTGGCAACTTTGATTTGCTTGATTGCAAATAGCACAATCAAGGTATGTGCGGCACTGGTTAACTTTTAAAACTACATATTTTTTGCATGTTCACCAGATATTTGAAACTTGCATGCCCCATTTTTCTGTGTAGAGCATGGATGCAGTTTTTATGCGGGCAATTAGAGTTTTGCTGACATAGTTCAGTTATCAACACATTATTTTTTCCAGCTTTAGATCTCTTTTTTTTTGCAAATATTTTTTATTAATTTTATATGCATACAAACCAGAAAAGAAATTTGTTACAGAGACCTGTACATTGAAAAGGAAACTTAAAAAATAAAAGTCATGTCACAAATAATCTTTTAAGATCTTAAGTCCTTAGACTTCCCTTCTTTCATATTATGCCTTCTTTATATCACATCATTATTTACACATTTTTATTTCATTCCTCATACTTACATTTCCCTTCTACACCTTCCCCTTTCCCAATCACACTTCACAATTTATGAAATCCCATCTTCCGTTTGACCCCTTTTTTGTCATTTCATTAACTTATTTAATTTTATATCTTCTTCTTTCTGTTTCTTTATACGCCTTGAGTTAAATGTCAATATCACAACTTGCAAACCTTGTCTAAATAATCAACATATTTTCCCATTCATTCTTAAACGTTTCCTCCCCCTGTTGTTTGACTCTCATGGTTAGTTTTAGCAACTTCCATGTATTCAGTGACTTTTTGTTGCCACTGCGCAACCGGTGGTATCGTATTGTGCTTCCAAACCTGGGCCAGCAAAGTCTCGCCGCAGTTGTAGCGTATAAAAAAAACTTTGATCGATACTCTGGATCTCAGGACCTACCATACCTAGAAGGAAATGCTTCTGGTAGTTTTTTAAGGTATATTTTAGTATTTTTTTAAAGTTCATTATAGATATATTCCCAAAACCGTTTTATTAAAGTCACATGTCCACCATAAATGATAGAACTCCCCGTCCTTCACCTCACATTTCCAACAGTATTTGCTACCTGTTTTGTATAGTTGTCTTTAATTTTATCGGTGTGAGGTGCCAGCGGTACATCATTTTATAGAAATTCTCTTTCAATGATGGCATGCTGTAAATTTCCAATTGACATTCCAAAGTTTGGTCCATTTAGAAAGTTCAATATATGGCCATGTCATAGCCACCTTGTCATTACGCACTTGACCTCCTCGTCTTTCAAATTCCATTCTAACAGATAATCGTAGGCCTTAGAAAGTATTTTGGTGTTATTTTGAATGACCTCTTTTTCTAAGCCATGACCTATCTGGTTTAAAACCTTTCGTTTGCTTATCTTTCACAAAAACACTATTCAATTGATGATATCAAGCCAACTTGTTACTTTTTCTTTAATTTTCTTCATATGCTTTATTGTTGGTATATTTCTTTCCATCTCCAGTAGGTCTCTGTATGTTAGCCAGTTTACTTTCCATGTTAGGTTTTTTGTATTGTAAAGGCTTCCTGTGGTGACACCCAACAGGCGTTTTCCCCTTCGAACCAGTCCTTATATCGACTCACACTTGGTATAATGGTTTTCTAATTGTATGGTTCAAGAAGCTTTTGTGGACCTCAACCTTATTATACCAAGGTAGGCGTGCCACCCGAATCTGTTTTCCACCCCTTCTAGGTCAAGTAAATCAATATTCTTTAAACCTGAACCATTCACCCAGCCAGTCAATGCACGCCGCTTCATAGTATATTTTTAAGATCAGGTACTGAACATCCTCCTCTGTGTTTTTATCTGTAATAGTCTAAATGCGATTCTTGGCTTTTTCCTTGCCAGATGAATTTCGAAATTATTTTCTGCCATTCTTTAAAGCATTTCTGGTTGGTTATATAACCAGCTTTAGATCTCTTAGTGACCCCATCACTGGGTGGAGAATGCTGTAAATAGTACAAGCCATCCACCATTTTTGTAGAAATAATTACCTTGCCCTGCTTCTTAATAAAACATTCATCACCCTCAAAAATAAATTCAAACCAGCCTTTGTAAGGCATAACAAAATAAAATAAAAAATTCTTTCCAGTAGCACCTTAGAGACCAACTAAGGTGCTACTGGAAAGAATTTTTTATTTTATTTTGTTTTGACTATGGCAGACCAACACGGCTACCCACCTGTAACTGTAACTTTGTAAGGCATGAAATTGACAATAAAGAAAATTCTAATTTTTAAACAAACAACACATTGCTCAATTCTGTATCTAGACATGGTAGATATTTTTCCTTCAGATTACACTGGGGAAAACATATTGCTAAGAGTGCAGTCCTATAATCCTATACAGAATTAAGTCCCATGGAGCTCATTATGACCCGGTAAGTGGGTATAGAACAGTATTCTTTTTTGTGAATGCTCCTTTTTCCTTTAGCTCTTTCAGCCACTATATCTGTTGCCATTCTAATACAAAGTTCCATGACTTATTTTCTGCTATAGGAATTTAATCCTCTAAGATTCTCCACAGAGAATTCAAAGCATCGCCACCCATATGCTTTCTTGCCTTTTGCTGCAGGGCCAAGGTAAATATTTCCTCACTCTATACTTTGCACTGTTTCCTCCATAATAGGAAAATGCCCTGATTGACCATCACCAGAATGCTCTTCTGTTTGTAATGTAATGTTGCCCTTTATTCTACTCAGGAACTGCATTGGACAACAGTTTGCCATGAATGAGATGAAGGTTGCTCTTGCCCTGACACTCCTGCGCTTGAGCTTTTGCCTGATCCTGCCATCCTCCCGATTCCCATGCCGCAAATTGTCACCCGATCCATGAATGGATATATCTGAAGCTGAACGCTCTCCACTGATGCTTGCTGTTACCACAGTAGTAATGCTTGCTTCAGGACTCTCGACTGATGCCAATAAATAGTGTAGGGCACCATGAATATTAATATTATGCAGTACACTTCTACAGAAGCTGGTTCAAAATACAGCACCACTTCCAAATATGGATTCTTTCAGAATTTTCAGACTGTTATTACTGCAATAAAAATGTTCAGTAATCTCTTTTACATTCTCAACCCAACATGCTTCCTTTTATCCTAACAGATGTTTCCTGCTTGGCAGGGGGTTGGACTGATGAGCTGGAAGAGACCACAAGGGCCATCCAGTTTATTTAATGGAAAGTGAATCAAATATGTCCCCTATCCCTATTGGGGAATTTGACCAAAGTAGCAGCAAGCAGCTGGCGATGGAAATTGTAATCAATGCCTTATGCTCCTGGCTACCAGGGAGTCCTCTTCAGTTTTTCTATTGGACTGTGGCGTTGATCTTCACCTGTGTTGTTCTGAAAGCCATCCAGCTATTTCCAACAAGGGTTTTAGGAGTTTCCCAGGACCACTGACTATATGGCCATGTCCACATGGTAAGGGATTCTCTGGCTTTCCTGGTGAGATGTTGGGTCTCTCTTTGTAAAATTGCATTTCTCGATAAGAAAATGAAAATTGCCTGAATGTTGTGTTACCAGCCACCATTCAGTTGTGAATAAAGTGTAGGGCAATCCCTATGAAACTGGAAAACTTTATGTCCATAGAGTGTTATGCTTCTTTGTTGATTGAACAACTTGAGACGTATTTGTCCGGGCATGTTTGCAGGGGTAAAGCCAGTTGCCTGCTGTTTTTGGCAATGATGAATAAAGTATGCATGCAGAGGTATTACCTGAATGAAAAGAATTTAGCTGGAGGCGAGAATGGCAGGGAATGGCATAGCTTCCATGTGGGTTTTTTACTTTTCATTCCTTGTTTTCTTTCTTTTTCTTTTTACCATTCTGTATATAATTTCTATTAAGTTTTCTGTTTTGCAATTTAAGATAATAATTTTACATCCTTAAGATATCAATGACTTCCCTTCTTCTCTTTTTCATGGTTCATTTTACATAAATCCCTCCGTATTTTACAAAATATGCAGGAGCAGCTGACGGAATAGAGCAAGACCATGGAGCTGCCAATCTCAGCACTGGTGTTGCTGCCACTTAGTGGCAGGGCTTTTTTCAGCTGGAACTCACCAGAACTCAGTTCCAGCACTTCTCATGCGGGCGCCATTGCCATTATAAGCGAACAAGGGAGGTGTTCATGGTGAGTTCTGGCACCTCTTTTTCCAGAAAAATAGCATGCTTTACTGGGATGGTGCCTGGGCAGGGCAGGAAGGCACCATGGTTGGCACTGTGCAGCCACACTGGCAGAGCTAATCTTTTGCTCCCACTGCGATGCACACTCACAAACTTGCCATAACACTGCCCCATAAGTAGCAGCAAAACGTACGTTGTGAGGGTGTTTATGTGGCACTGCCCTGCTATGCTGACCGCTTCTTGGCACAAATTGATGAGGCATGTGCCATGTGTCCTTCTGTTATGTTTTAAATGGCTCTGAAGTAATGGAAGGGAATTAGGATAATCATTAAACATTACTCAGCATGTTTAGCTACAATATCTCGCTGTGTTCCTGTATTCAAGCATCGCCAATTACTTTGTTGACTAAGATCCAAACTTGATATGATCTGTGAGTTTCAGCCAGCAGGCCAGCTCCACTGCACTTACCGGTATTTATTCCATTTATTTTTTTGAATTTATATTCTGCCCTTCTTCCCAATGGAGCCCAGCACTGCCATGCCACCCACTCCTGTCTAGGTGGGTCAAAGCTTGTTCTGAAGACATTCTGGAGGGACAGGGAACCTGTCTGATTCCCCTGGACATGGCACAGTAGCAGTGGTGCCCTCTTGAACTGGGAGGTAGTCTTGGTGATGGGTTTTTGGAGACAGGGGATGGAGGCATGGCTGACCCCAGGGCTCCTTCTTCATAATCGAGCGTTTACTTCATTAACTCTCCTAATATGCTCCACCAGACCCCGCCTCCTCTCAAATGATTCACAGCTTGCCTTTAAATATGCCATTTTATTAATTCCTGCATTGCAGAGGGTTTGATTTGATGACCCATGGGTCCTCTCCAACCCTATAATTGTATATGCTATCAGCTGAGTTTCTTTAGTAACAGGTGTATCCCATTTTCAGATTTTAAGACAACCTGGGGGATCGGAACAGGAGGCTTTGCTGGATCTGGCAAGATTTCAAACCGGAGTAGGATTTGGGCAAGGGCCACTTTCATCTCGTTCATGGCAAACTGCTGTCCAATGCAATTCCTGAGGGAAGGGAAGAGAGAAAAGTCAGGAAAATCTATTAAGAAGCACAGTTAATCATAATGCAGGAGCTTTACCTGCAAACGCTGACTCTGCCTGTCTAAATACTTTCATTCCAACTTTCAACCATTAACAAGGAAACCCAAAACCTTTTAGAGCCTTGGACCTTGATCCATGCTGGAATGCATCCCCCAATCCCTGAGTGTGGTGAAAGGTTTCAGGGGTTCCTGAATGTGCTCCAGGACTGGTTTCCTTGGAATGAAGGTCACAGAATACTTATGGCACTTCTGCAATGTGAGGTGTTTTGTTTTGTTTTTACAATAGTGGAAGGTTCACAGCACTAACAACCCACAACCCAATAGGCACCCCATTATCACAGCTTTGGTTTCTCCCAAAAAGCAAGACAAGCCTCTTGAGGACATTGCCTCTAGCCAGCAGAAGGGGTGGGAAAGAAATATGTGCCCCTTTCCAAGCCCCTGCTTTTTTTTTTTACTTCCTGTAGCAATACATCACTCATACGTGTCAATTAATGTAATATTTCTGTAAAAGTAAAGGTACGCCTCTGGGGTTGTGGCACTCATCTCGTTTTATTGGCAGAGGGAGCTGGCGTACAGCTTCCAGGTCATGTGGCCAGCATGACTAAGCCGCTTCTGGCGAACCAGAGCAGCGCACGGAAATGCTGTTTACCTTCCCGGCGGAGCGGTACCTATTTATCTACTTGCACTTTGTTGTGCTTTCGAACTGCTAGGTTGGCAGGAGCAGGGACCATGCAACAGGAGCTCACCCCGTCACGGGGATTCAAATTGCCGACCTTCTGATCAGCAAGCCCTAGGCTCTGTGGTTTAGACCACAGCGCCACCCGCCATCTTTCTGTAGCCACCTACAAAAATGTTCTAGGTCATTGGTAGGGAACCTGTGGCCCTGCAGATGTTGTTAGACCCCAGCTTCCTTCAAGCAGTATGACCAATGGTCAGGGGCAATGGAACTTCTAGCCCAGCAACAGATTCTCCTCCAGACTCCATAGACAAGCTTCTTCCTCTTCTCCCTATTGCTCATCAGCCACCTCTCGCTCATCTGGCCTGAATGTCAGAGACACGGCACCCCAGAGCAATGATGGGGAGGAAGAAGGGGACACTGAACTAGAGATCTACAGAGACAGGGATCTTCAGAGAGGCAGCGAGGAACCTATGATTCCTCCACAGCAGTTTGAATCCAGCCCCCCTCAATCCTCCTTGGATTCTCATGTCAGAGAAGAAGAGACAGTTTCTCAGGACAGTGAGCCAGGGCTGGCAGAATGCCCAGACACTGATAAGGAGTATCAGGTAGCAACTGAGAAAGGGGGAAATATGTCAGAGGAAGGGGCAGTATATCACTATGAATCTGCTCACGCTCGTAGGTTCACAAGGCTTAAAGAGAGGCGTCAATCAAAGAGAAGGAAGGGAGGGGGCTCCTAGAGGATATCCTGTTGGAAGTGAGGACATAGTTCAGGTGCCTCAATGTGTTAATGAGAGTCAGTTGCTGTGAACGGCTTGGAGAGCAATTACCATACATAATAAACTGTTTGAAACACTGAAAGTGTCTGCTTGCTGCCTAGTTAAGCCGAGAGTAAATCAGACTGTGACACTGAACTGTCTATATCCTCACCTTGGCCCAGCTGAAAAAGGCACAAAAGCATGAGAATGCCTCTGAGATGACTTCTCGGATGAGAACCTAGTGGGGTCAAACACCTAGAGGAAAAGAAAGCAGATGTCTTTTATTAGCATCTCTAGCAATTAATAGTCTTGCTTCACAGTCTGGAATCTTGGGCCCAGTCTTAAGACATATATGTTTAAAATGCTTTGATAGTTCCTATAAGGTTGCCAGAATTTCGACTGTAGGTTTGGATGCACCAATATCCAATCTTCAGGTCTCTGGGCCAATGGCCCAATTTCCAGGCCACCCACTGCTGTCACTACTGCTGAGGGCCCTGGACAGGAAGAGTGGAAGTGGAAAGAAGGTAGAATGGCACCATCCTGTGACAACTTGCATCTTGTCATTTTGACCCACCTCCAGTTCTCCCAATTGGCTTGCCAGGTGAGCAGGAAGTAGAGTTGTGCAGTGGTGGCAGAGGAAGAGCATGGTGATGGTAGCAGTGGCATGCCCATCTGGGCACCCCACATTTTGGCAACAGTAACAACAGCAACATTTTGGCAATTGTGGCAGACCTGGCTACTGTGGTCCCTGTGCAAGGCCAACATTTGGTGCCTGTAGTGTCTTGGCTCTCCCACAGAAGTGAGACACCCAGCAGTAATTATCTCAGGTTTATTGCACAAACACACAAATCACTCCGGAGCTCCGTCAAGGGAAAAAGCCCTTTTGCTTTCATTCTTTTCCCCACCTCTCACTTACACTTTCATCCCGGGCTTTGCTTCCTTGGCATCTGAGCCCAAACTGCCAGTCTTTGTCTGTCCTCATTCCCAGCCTCTGTCAGCTCCAGAAAGAAGCTAACAGTGCCCTGCCTTCGTGCTGCCTTCCCAAAGGCAGGTAAGGAGGCGTCTGACTCTGAGAAGGAGGTTCGGGGGCTCTAGGACCCATTAAGAGTCTTGCGCTTCTTTCCCAAAGCCCAGCACCTCACATACCAGGCTTTGAGACGGCGCCCCCCTCGGCTCGGTGCCCAGTGTATGCACAGCCCTAAATCTGCCTCTGGTGGTAAGCAACAGGGCAGCAGTAGCTGCATCTTGCCTGCTTGCTCATCCATCCTCCCCACGTTTTATGTGGGTAAGAGAAGGCATGAACAAATCCATCCATTACCATTTCCCTCAGTTTCCCAATTTTAAGTTTAGTTCTCCACATTTGTACACCATTAACACAAAAGAGTCCTCTTGAGAATTTATCTGCATCATCATTATGTACACATATTTTGCACACCATTTCACACCAACAGTCAAAAAGCATTTGGGAGTGATTCTTTTTAGCAGAAAATGGCATGGGGGGAACATGATTACAAATTGTTCCCTTACTCATGCTAGAGTTCTGCTTTCAAAACATAAAAGGCCTGCTGGATCAGACCAAAGATCCAGCATCCTGCTTTGCAGAGTAGCCAGCAGGATGCCTTTGAGAAGCCTACAGGCAGGTTTTGAAGGCAACAGCCCTCTCTCACTGTTGCTGTCCAGCAACTGGTACTCATCCAGACATCCTTTTGTGCCATGTTTCTAGGCGCAGGTCTGGGCATTCAAGCTCCGTATCCAAGTAGGTGGATGTTGGGGCGTTTGTGTGTGTGTGTGTTTTGTCCTGGCACTTTCCCCGGGAAAACCCACACTGTACCACTTTAATTGGAGGAAATGGTAGTCGGGTTCCCCACAGATTGCCATTTGCTCCAATTCAGCAGTAAAACATGGGTTTTCCCTGGGAAAGCACCGGGACAAAAAACACATACACAGACATGGAGCTTTATAGCACTGACCTGTGCCTGGAAAGTGTGGCACAAAGGAAAGTCTGCATGAGCCCTTAGTTTGACTCGAAGGACAACATCCTCAGTAGCTGAGATTATCTAATTGCTGCCCCATGAGATCACTTCGCCTTTAATTTTAAAAATGCAGTTTGGCTAAAATCCACCAGCTATGTATTCTAACTCTGAAACTAGTTGCAAATGTTGTCACATGCCTTTATCTGTAACTACAAATTATTACCTCTGGGTCTTGCCATACACTAGGGTTTCGGTGGATACAATAAATACTAATTGCCACCAGGGAACCTGTAACATAAAGTGTTAACATGATTAATTTCAATATCCAAGCACTGCCATTACCAAAGACCTATCTCAGCTAACATTTCAACTCAGAGAAGGAAGACAAAGAAGCAATGTTAGGGGGCAGAAGGACTTTATGGTTCTGATCCAATTAAATGGACTTGCATGTATGTCCTACTTAAATTGATGCAACATATTAGTCACACCTCTGAGAGGGCCCACATAAACATTATACATAATTAGATATTACACAACAAACCAATAACCAATAAAGCTGTGACACATATACTTAACATGTTCCTGTCTTCCCACTTCTTTGCTCCAAATTGCACTCTACTCAAACAAGCCTGATATTTCAAACCGGAGGAGAAATTTTGGGAGGGCAATTCAGAGTCAAGAGATGGCGGCAAGAAAAGTGTTAAGCACACCCTCCCATTGTAGCCTTTGCTTCACTTCACAGGACCACTTTCTGAAGCTGCTTTCCATTAGTAAATGGGGTCAATGTTGCATTCATTTCTGTGTTGGTTATTTAAAGCATTTTTACCCTGTTTATTAATTGAAAAGGCTCCCAGAGTTTACAAAAATCCATAGGCCTGCCCTCATAAATTCATGAAATGAGAGGAAAGGGGAGTGGAGAGGGAAGAGGGAGAAAACAAGCTCAGGCATGAGTTCTGAAAGTTATCATCCTTATCTTCTATATATTTTGGGAAGTTGTTCGTTCACTTTGCATATGGAGCCTCTTAAGATACAGTAACCAAATTTTGGGTGCCAAGGAAAGGAGCAGGTTTTGGTTTTTACTTAGATGTAATTTGATGCAATTTTGAATCAAGATAGTAGACTGAACATTTCAAAACTGAGAGATTTTAATGACTAATTTCAAAACTGAGAGATCTTAACCACTAATTTCAAAACTGCACTGAGTATATTCTCTGTGATGATATACAGGTGCCAGGAGGAAGCTAGTAGAGTGGGTTTGTTTATAACGTGGTTAGGGGGGACTGGATCCAGCCGGCACCCATCTGTCAAAGTTCAAATGGGCTTGCAGTAACTGCTGATCAGCTGATCAGCAGCAGGTTTGCAGGTGTGGTTTGAATTCAAGCCATGGCTGCAAGCTGGCAAAGGTGGACTCGCTGACAAATTGGGATTTGACAACCCTAATTAAGTCTGCCAGCCAGAGGTTCACCACACTGATTTAGAAAGAGATGTTGCAGTAAGTTCTGAAAGGGCAAACAATGGTCAAACACATATATTCCAAACCTTTCTGTTTGGTTTGCAAATAAAAACTTCCATTGTAAATGAAAATTTCATAGCATTGCTGTAATCTAGAATGTGGTTTTGACACCTGAAGTTTACCATCAAATTCTGACTTTGAGTCAGTTTACAAAGAACACAATGCAACATTTTAAAGTCTCCTTGATTTCAACAGGAGAAAGCTGAAAGAGCCTAGGGCTGGACCTTGTGTCAAATATTTTATTCAATCTAAGGTGGACTATGGCCAACAGAAAAGGGCCAATCTGAACTAACCTTCAGGTAAGCTGCGTCCATCGCAAAAAGTTATGGGTTTACTAAGCTGCCGGGAGATGGCAGGCACTGGAGGGTAAAGACGGAGGCTCTCCTTAATACACATGGTGGTGTAAGGAATCTTCCCCAGGTCGTCCCTGAAAAATTCAGATGAAACCACATTTGAGCAACAACTTTTCCAACTAAGATGATAGGATCTTTCAGCAGCTGTGCAACAGGTCAAACAAGGTAGCAAAGGTCTGAAATATATCACAGTGTTGTACACCTTGGTTCTCATTCTCTCTCTATCACAAATCTCCAGTGACATCACCGCTCTAATAGAATTGATGGCTAGAAGACCTAAGCCCTATTCAGATATTTGGTACCTAGGTGTACTGAACGCATGAAAGGGATAGTGAGGATACATGGGCTTGACTTTCCCTTGCCACTGCAGATGATACTGATTGTCTAAACAGGTCTCTAGACATGGAAATGGTGAGTTGGATCCAAAGTCAGTTAGTCATACTTGAGTCTAGCGTTCACCAACATGGTGACTTCTAGATGTCTTGAGCTACAACTCCAGCCCCAGTTAGCATGGTTGTAGTCCAGAATATCTGAAGGGCACCTGGTTAGAGAATGATGCTTTAGTCCCTTTGAAATCAATGAGCTAAATTAGTTATGACTTACTTGTCCCGTTCATTTCAGTAGATGTTATGATTTTATCAGAATTCTAATTATATGAGTCAAGTATTTTTCCCAAACAAGGAAGCTTTTCATTACATATCAAAGCTGGAAGCACATAAACAGAAGGACATAGAAGATGAAGACAATCAAGATCCTAGCAGACTCACCATGTAATAATGGGAGGAAGGGCGGGATATAAAATTAATAAATACGCAAGTACATAAATAGACAAAAATAATAATAACACCAGGCTGGTGAAATAATGGAAAAACTCAATAATTGCTAACTCCCACCTGTATCTTTTGAAAGTAAACATACTTAGAACTTGGGGATCCCAGTGTTGGTCGGAGAGAAGAACAAAGGGGAAATGATAAAGGAGTCTCTGTGATTGGCCTATTAAACTGATCTTTTAATTCTAGAATGAGAAAGCAATTATCCTTCCCCTCCAAACAGGCCATACAAGCATAGAAAAAGCAGAGTTAGAGATCTCACCATTGAATTGTGTCTCGATCTCCAAGAGTGCCCTTTATCTCCTCCCTGCACCTTTGCTGGTGTTCTGGGTTCTGGGCCATTGCATATAATAGCCAAGAGATCCCACTGGCTGTGGTATCATGGCCTTCAAACATGAAAGTGTCCACTTCAGCCCTCAGATCTTCATCAGATAGCCCAACACCATTTTCATCCTGAAGAAAAAAAAGGAGATTAGCTATCTGATGAGTTAGAAGTGGTTTGAGATTTTAAAAAATTACATGGTTAAAGGACTTAAGAAACATTAAAAAAAGAACCCTGTTGCGGGGATTCTTTGGCTGGAGCCTCCCGCGCACAGGACAAGGTCAACTGCACGCGGGATACCAGTTGCTGGGGGATCTGTGGCCAGCGCTTCACGTGCGCCCTTGCACGGAGCACCAGCCAAGCCTGCGGACGGGACGGCCGGTAATTCCGGAGACCAGCTCACACCGCACCGTGAAGAAGGTTGTCCGCCAGGCTGAATCTGAAGGATGAGTGAGTCGTTCGGATGAATGAATGCCTCGTAGATGGATCTGCAGGCGCTTGCAACCTCCTAAGTTGTTCCCAAAAGCAAGGAACCAAAGTAAAGGTGGCCAAAACGGCGGCCAAATGATAAACTGGTAAACGGCAAAAATTAAACTAAAATGAAATAAAGACAGACAACTATGGTCTCTTTTAAGACGGCTTTGGCTGACCCGCGCGGGCTGTTTCTTCTCTCTATACCTTGTCACACAACCTTCTCTCTGGGCTTGTCCGTTCCACCATCTTCCACACTAGCTAGCTCTCTCCTGTTCTACACTTGTTATCTCTCGTATCTCTCCTATCTTACACACCCAACACGGGGAGCCGTAGCCTCTTATTGACAAGAACAAACAACGTCATGATCAACACTTTTACCAATCAGAATACTGTTGCTGCCCTTGAAAAGGGCGGGAAGCAGATTAACTGACCATTAAACAGTTTAAACTTGTAGCCAAAAAGTCCCGGCGGAGGGATCTCAGCGGCAAGTCGCCTACTGGATCCTCCTTTCACTTTCACTTTGTCGTGGAGATATACATCAAATAGTGCATAAATGATAATAAATAAACATAAACGACCGTAGGTGCAAGTGCACCCATGAAGTGTATTCCCACACCCTGTTACTCATTTACTTGATTATTTCTTCATCAGGGGTATAATATTCACAGATGGTGGAAGGCTTCATCACTCTTCACCTACATATGCTTTTTGCTGCTAGAGTTGAGATATCCCACACTCTTTCTATGAGTGCTTCCAGTTGGAAAATTTTATTCATATAAAATCTAGTTATTCTGCACTTTCTGGTGCAACTATCCTGTCACTCATATGGGACAGCTGCATATTCCTTCATTGCAGGGGGTTGGACTAGATGATCATCAGGGTCTCTTCCAACTCTGCAATTCAATGGTTCAATGTTCCAAACTGCAAAAGCCTGACTAAGAGGCAATGATGTATAGCCTCCACATGAACCTATCAGGATGAATGCCCATTAAACAAATAACACTGGAGAACAGAGCTTTTATTTTACTTATATTTTGTCTGTGAACATATCAGCATGAATGCTCAATAAATCAATTTTCTTCATCCTTGGATCCCCAGAGATGTTGCTGGTCTGCAACTCCCATCATCCCCAAACAATGGCTAAGCAGACTTGGAGGGATAGGAGCTGTAGGGTAACAACACCTGGAAACCGAATGCTGCAGTAAACAGCCAGTCTGGAAGATTCCTACATGATTGGTGCGGTTCCAGATGCATCCCTACTTCAGACTAATACATCATCAAGTATTATAAAGAAACAGGGAGGACCAGAAAGCCAGTGTAGAAGACAAGGAAGTCAGTGTAGTTACTTCTAGAGCTGGTTAGCAGCTAATTGTTATAATATTATCTCTAAATATACTATTGTCATTTGGTTGGATGTCATGGTTCATGTTCTATTGCGGGATAGTTAGTGTCAGTGTTATTCATCGTGTCTACTGATGTCACATAGCAAAAACTGTCCATTGCATTGCCATTTTGAAGTTTCTTACCTTGGCACAAAGAAGAATATCCAGAAAATCCAAGTACCGTTTTTGTTTGATTTTTTCAAGTTCTCCCTCCTTCCTATAAGATTTCTTTCTTTCTTCTATGACTTTGTCTGTGTGACAAATGTTAAGGAATTAAGTCTCTGAGACTTTACACTTCTGCAAAAGCAATACTGTCCCAAGTTCCCAACAATCAGATGAAGTAAACACTGGGTGGGTGGGTGTGATAGACTCCATACATGTCAGAAGTCACTGGACAAATATAGAGTGACTCAGGGCCTCTATCAATAGTTGGCATGTCCCAAGGCTCCTTGCCCCCACCAGGAACTCACTACCAACCCCAGAACCTTCTGATACTATTCCTTTGTCTTGTTGCTGTCAATTTCATCTGACTCTGCAACCGAATGAGTGTTTTGTCTCCAGATAGCCATGGTGACTCTTTTGGAATTTCTTCTCAAAGGGCTAGATCAGGGGTCAGCAAACTTTTTCAGCAGGGGGCCTGTCCACTGTCCCTCAGACCTTGTGGGGGGCCGGACTATATTTTGAAAAAAAATATGAACAAATTCCTATGCCCTACAAATAACCCAGAGATGCATTTTAAATAAAAGCACACATTCTACTCATGTAAAAACATGCTGATTCCCGGACCATCCACCGGCCACATTTAGAAGGCGATTGGGCCGAATCCGGCCCCCAGGCCTTAGTTGGGGGAACCCTGGGCTAGAGGAGAGAATATCTCTCAAATTGTCATTAGCTAGTTCTCCTCTAAATGAAGGAGGAAACTGATGGTGGGGTGTTACCTGTATGTTGGTGTGCTATTCTACAGGCTTCCAGGAAACTGCGCCCAGCTGCTGTGCATCGATAGATGACATCAATCCGATACAACAAGGTACGGACTCTCTGTGACACCAAATAGGTCAGGTCATAAACTGCTTTTATGTAAGAATCCAACTCTCTGAAAGAAAAAGCAGACATTGTTGTTGCTGTTGCAGACAGTTGTGCAGTTTTGTGAAAACACCTTCAATTTAAATGAAAATGGGCATCATAAAAAAACTATAGGCCAGCTTTATGGGGGAGGGAAATAAAAAATAAAATAAGATATCAACCTGTGAGCTTGCCCTCTGCTCTGGTAACTGAAGGCACATTTCATGATGCTTTCCAAAGTCATCAGACTGACATGTTCAAACATCTCCAGTGATTTTGTGGCATCCTTGTCAATCATCTTCTCCCATTTATCCTAGAACAAAAAGCAAAGATAAGGAGAGTTAACTTCCCAGATCCTGAACAGCATTTTATTGAATGGCTGTCCCAGGTCAAATATCAGAGTTTTCTTATCATATGAATAGTTCTATGGCACAGACTCCATCTGCACTATACATTTATGCAGCCTTAACAAATGCCACTTCCCAAGTTTATGTGAGGGAAACCATGACTGTTTAAAAGTACTTTGTTTCTGCTTTAAATGTATAGCGCAGACTGGGCCTAATTTATGATGTATCCATAACCTTTATCTTTTCTAACCATCGGTGGATAATGTGAACTTGCCCTCTCTGTGTGTGAAGGGATAAGAGTGGATTGGATGAGCACATTCAGTGCATATAGAAATTGCCAGTTATTATTTTGCCATTCAAGTTCAGGGCATTCCAGTATTAGACCATAACATTTACCTCCCCCTTATTCCATCTTACACTGAACTATGACCAATCCCTACTGTGAGAGAGGTAACTATCCCATTAGTATCATCAACATTTTACCATCTGAAGGCAACATTAGACATCTGAAGGCAACCCTGTTTAGGGAAGCTTTTAATGTTTGATGGATTACTGTATTTTAATATTTTGTTGGAAGCCACCCAGAATGGCTGGGGAAGCCCAGCCAGATGGGCGGGGTATGTATAAATAAACCAGGATCTCAGCACCTTAGCAGCATCAGCCATACTACTTACTAGCATCACTTTGGTTGAATCTGCAATCAGTGCTATGTAAGGTTTTAAAATATCATAGTGGAACGCTGGAGTTAACAGTCGGCGGTGCTGAAACCACTTTGGTCCATCCAGGATCAGAAGTCCTTTTCCTGTGGACATAAAGAACAAGATGTCATTCAGAAAATTGCAGGGCTGTTGATCCAAAGAGAGCTCAGGATTTCTGGGATGCGACTTTTCTTAATAAAATCATCTGTTTATAGACATAGAATTGTACAGCTGGAAGGGGACCCTGTGGATCATCTAGTCCAACTTCCTGCATTTCAGGAACATGCAGCTGTCCCAAATGGGGGTCAAACGTGTGACCTTGGCATTATCAGCACCATGTTCTAACCAACTGAGCTATCTATATACATATTCAGAGAGGATTGGAATGGGGAGGAGGACACTGGGGAAGGACTTTGCAATGACAAAGTGCTGGAAATATCAATATGTAGACGAAGACCTGAATGCAAGATTTAAACAGGGGTAGGGAACCTGTGGGCATCCAAATATTGCTCTAATGCCAGCCATCGCTGACTGTTGGACATGCTGGCTGGGGCTGATTGGAGTTGGAGTCCAACAAGGTTTTCCAGAAAGGATTACTCTAGAAGCAGAAGGAGAAATCAGCACTATTCTTATTCCTGAATCTCATTCTGTACATTTTCATACCTCTCTGACAGGACTAAGAATGAACCATGTCTACTCAAAAATAAGTCCAAATGAATTCAGTGGGACTTACTCCCAGATAAGACTAGCTAGGAATGCAATCTTAATGAGGACTGAAAGCCCAGTGACAGAATCCTGTCAAGCACTTCTAAGTCTCATTGATTTAACAGAAGAGAATTAACCATGGGATAAATGCTTCCATAGAAAGCAACAACATTTTAAAATGCTCATTTTGGACAGGAAAACTCTCTTTGTTTGTTGTTGTTTTAAAACTAAGGTCCTCAAAGTTGCACATCTGATTTGTTCTATTTGTTTAAAATCTCTACCTTACCATTCAGCTAAAAAAAAATATCAAGGTAAAAGGTTCTGAATGAAATTCTGCTTGGAACTGCATAATATGAACAAGCACTGTGGGTAGTGGGTCTTGACTTTGAATCAATAAAGCAAGCTTGAGATTGAAATATTTAGGCGCAGGATTGTTCTTTATACAAAAAGAAGAGCAAAACATCATTGCTTCATTTAACTACATATCCTGTGTGAGTCACGCTTAAAAGGAAAACCTGGGATAAATGGCAGTGCTCTTTGCCTTTGCTTATACTGATGTGAAACAACTTCAGGTGACAGGTTGAACTGAGGTTCAGGAAACAAGATTGCAATGCAGATACCCAAGCTCTCACATGTTGTTGTTGTTGTTGTTGTTTAAAGTGAATGAATTATCATTTTACCTACCAATCCAAGGGAGGAAGAACTTATAGGTTGTCATAGCCTTGGGATCTGGAAAAAAAATAACAACACAAAATATTGTTTTGAGGTTGCAATCCTATACACGCTCATTGCTCAGAGCAAAACAAAAACAGGATGGAATCAAAGGTAAACTGCAGCGAATATTCCAAACTGTGTCTATTTTTAAATTTTAAGCAGAGCAATCTGTTTTGAGATGGCATTTGGTTTTCAAAGAGGCACTGATGAACCTGTACAAAACTGACAAGGGTGGTGTTTATTTCTTTTAAGATTGTGCTCCTTGCCAAATCCAGCTTGAAAGGCACTCTCTTTAATGCCACAATTGACTGCTCTCTTATCTCTATGCTGGCATTACGTCACCGACACAAGCACTAGTAATAGCTTGTTACTAGTTAGCTTGGATTTTGGCCTTTCTCTAGCGTGCAGAGTCATGATGACCGGCAAAATCCAGAGTTGCAAAAACAATAAGCATTAAGGGAAAGGTGTTGTGGAGCAAATCCAGCCCAGCCATTTCGGGACATGACGTATAGGACTAAAAACTGAATGTGGCCACAAAGGAAACACAAGTGCACTGAAACCTTAAAGCAGGGGTGGAAACATCAGGCTGGGCCCTTGTGGCATCTCAGTCTCCCCAGGCCTCAACCCCTTTCACCAGTATTTTTGCCTCTTGCTTGTCTGGATGGAGAATAGGAAGGGGGTGTGTGGAATGTAGCCTATTGTACAAAAGAGGAATTTTACATTTGCTGCTCCATCTACTTTTGCACATGGCCCAATCTCCATTCCTGGCACATGGTGTTCAGAAGTTTGTCCACAAGGAAATATGGCCTCCATGTTGAAATTGCCCCCCCCCCCTCCCCATCCACTGTGTCAGGGACTTGGCAGAGGCGGAATGGTGGAGCTTGACCCTTCCAGAGAAGAAGAGGACAGTTCATAATTACAACAGGGGTTTGAGGGAGGTCACAGCTCAGAGGCAGATGAGGGGGAAAGCTGAGAAATAATGGGAGAGGAGGAAGAAGAAGCACCAGAGGGGTGACAGCTGACAGACACAGTGTCTTTAGAAAGCATTCCAGACCCCTCCCTCCCAGAACCTGACAAGCATTGAAAGTAGGAGAGCACAGGGCTCAGAAGCAAAGGACCCTCAGCACCACCCATAGGGGAGATGATGACAAATGAGGAAGTGGGAGAAAAAAGGGGGGAGAGTCACTCGGGACAATGCCATTATTCCAAGAGGCTGCAAGTTCCAAGTCTCTCTCTGTAAATATTGAATAAAAAAAGCAGATTTTAAGAACTTTTCCTTGTCTTATCTGTTCCTGGCAACCTGCCGTGGGAGTTACTTCCTCTGCCACCTGACACACTGCCTTAAAGTCTAAGAGCCAGCCTTTATAAACAAGCAGCTTCGTGTGAAATAGGCATCAGTGTACAATTGAGAAATAAGTATATTGTGCCCAGTTCACTGTGAAACGTTAAGAGTGTAGCTGCTATTTGCATATGGTAGCTGAGCCTCTGCTATATGTCCTGCCTCTTTACTGCTGAAAAAATGCTCCTCCTCAAGAAAAGCGGGAAGCTTCCCTTGAGGGCCCCATGGGGAGAATGGGGCATAAGGCAGTGGGTGGAATTTGTGCTTTGGGGGCATCTGTAAGGGGAAATTTGCAGCTGTGTGTAAGCTTACCTCCATGACCAAACACAGTTTTTGCATAATCTGGATGGTTAACTACTAAAACAGCCACAAAGCCACCAAACCATCTAGGGTAGGCATAAGGATATTTTTCTGACCATTCCAAGGTTTTCCTCAGTTCCTGTCCTCGAATGATCTGCAATGACAGAAAGTAATCATATTAAATGTTTGTTAAATCATATCCTGAGTGTGTAGATGTTATGAAGAGTTGACGAGTTTGGATTTGCTTTCCCGCTTTATCACTACCCGAAGGAGTCTCAAAGCGGCTAACGTTCTCCTTCCCCTTCCTCCCCCACAACAAACACTCTGTGAGGTGAGTGGGGCTGAGAGACTTCAGAGAAGTGTGACTAGCCCAAGGTCAACCGGCAGCTGCATGTGCATTATGGCAGAGAACCCATCCCAGAGAATCATTCATTCAGTTCTTTCTTTCACCTTTTTCTGAAGAGAGTGCTACAAGAAGATACTTGCATGGCACATAAGATTAGTAGTCAAAAAATTTCCAGAAATTACTCTGAAGATCTTATCAACATGACATTGTGATGGTCACCTCTTCTGGGTGGTGCTGGTTTGGTCTTCCCTCTTCCCCTCCTGCCACCTTTATAAGGTGTTCATCTACCATATTGCACAACTTACGTGTGAGGAAGGGTTGTTGTTTTTTAAGACAAAGATGCAGAAACAAAAGATAGCTACGCACCAATACAAGCAAAAGAAAACACACATCAGACACTGAAGCATGTAGAAATGTGAATTAGATTTTCAGTAAATCTGATGACAGCCAGAACTAGCTTGTAATCACACCACTGGTGAGAATTCGAGGAGAATATTCTGGAAATGTTTCAAGGTGATTTTGTTCAGATTGGGTGAAAAAGCAGAAGAGGAACAATAAGAAGAGTCACCTGTTATTCACTCTACTTATGCACATGCACACACTCACACTCACACTCTCTCTCTTCTTACATTTGCAATCACAATTCTCATTATGCTTTTTAACCCAATACCGTATTTTCCTGTATATAACACGCCCCCGTGTATAAGACACCCATCTTATACACGGAAAAGTACGGTATTCTCCTCGAACTCTCCCCAGTAGTGTGATTGGATGCAAAGGGAGATTGTGATTTTGCACTTGTGCTGGAGGAGAGGGGTTCTTTCTGCCAAGTGAAGCTTCCCATCCATTTCAAGGCCGAGAAAAGCTATATCTGCCTGCCAAGTAAAAAGAAAGCCCATCTGCGTTTGCATCTGCCCCTTCAACTGCAAATAAACATCCCCCCTCCCTTTTCCAACCCATCTTCCTTACCTCCCTGTTGTGGCCATAAAGCCAGTGACTGGAAGGTCCTAGGAAACTCTTGAAGTTTTTGAGAAGTTCTTTCTTCCTCCGGTACAACATAATGATTTGCAGGAGCCCAAAAATAATAATGAGCCCTATAAAAAGATGCAAGACCTGTAGAAAGTGGTTCTCCACTTTTCCCAGCAGAGAAAGCATAATGCTTAAGCAGGCTCTGCCCTTTTCAAGCAGCCTTTGTGTTGCCTTGTTATGTCTATGAATAGAGACTGTCTTTAAGTAACCAGAAACCTCCTGTTTAACATGCACACAGAGACACTTCTTGGGTAACAACTGTGGGCCAGAACGCTCCAGTGCTTCCCTCCAGTGTTTGAGAGAGAATTGCGCAAGGCAGCAAAATATCTTCCATAGTTTGGAGGGACAAAGGTGATTCCACAACATTTCACCTAGTTAATCCAGAAAACATCCTGAGTTGGAATAGCATTGGTACTGCACTTCAAATATTTACATACTGTGGCCTATGTTGGTAAGGTGATACCTGACTGCTTCGAGCTGAAGATGGGGGGGGCAATGTCATGGTGCGTGCATGAGGTTACATGTGCAATGTGCACACACATGATGCAGATCACATGCTTGTCCTATCTCGTGCTCAGGAGAAGCCTGCCTTTGATGCTCCATCGCACTTGGCTCGGTGGTTCAGACTCCTCTGCCACCTCAATATGAGGGGGCTAAGCCCCCTGCTAAGGAATATTGAAAGGGCTGGTGACCCCTCCGCCCCCTCTATTTGGTGCAACTGATACCAGTGCTGTGCATGTTTATTGAAAAGTAAGTCCCCACTGATTTCAGTGGGAGAAATGGGCAGGTCAGTGTGCAAAGGTTTTAAATCCTGCAGTACAATCCTAGACATGTCCATTCAAAAATGTAGTCCCCATTGAGTTCAATGGGCCTCACTTCCAAGTTGACGGTCACTTTCTCTTTTTCCCAATATCACTTCCACTTCACCACATTTCTGCATCAGTTTGTGATTATTATTATTTTTTAAAAGGCTTCACAAAAATTCATCAGCATTTTAGTCCACATATTTTTTTATGTATGCAATTTTGTGTAATATACACATTTTTGCAGGTAGTTTTACCATGTTGCTAATACACTTTTGTGCACCCATATGCATTTTCTGCACATCTTTTTAAATTGAAGAACTGCATCGTAAAATTTGATGAAGTGCCTGTTTGCTGGTTTGCATTTTGTTTAGGGAAATGTGAATACCACCCTGGCTCTAAACTGCTATTTGTACTCATATATTATCAATATGGACAGTTATTTTGAAACTGCAGTCTTAATTCAAGATGTATTTGTTGAACAGATTTTTAACCTTCCTTTCGTGTAAATACTTCAAAAAACCAGGAGCATATAACAGCTCGTTGTTAATAACATTTATATATTAAAGTAGCATTTAAAAGTGATAGCAGCAGCTAAACAAACTTTTCAAATTGGGTTCATATAGGGAAATAAAGAGTCTTTATGAATAAAGCAATATTCAGCAATACCCATATCATTCTGAAAAAGAGCAGTATCCAAGTAGATCAAATGTCATCAACATATGACTAAATTACTTACACATGTTTTTCAGTACCAAAGATCTGATGACCTCTGAGAAATCAACAACTTGAGTAAGTTTATGTTCAATGAATGGATCACAGTGTCAAGCTGTTACCTTCAGTCATAGTTGACCAGTTGTAATTATTTCTGAAAGGCAGCTTCTTGAACACCCTTTTCCCTTCTGCAGCACTTAGAGGGTAGCAACAAAGATCTTTTTTCTTTTTTTAAAAAAAAAACTTTATTAATTTTTTAAAATAAAGACAAAATACAAACATCATCAAACATACTGATACAAAAGGGGGAGAGAGGATATGGATAGGAGGAATGGGAAGATCATACCCTACATTAATTCATGCAATGCATCTTTTATCATCAGAATCCAAGGCACACTGGTAAAAAGGTAAAGGTAAAGGACCCCTGAGAGTTAAGTCCAGTTGCAGACGACTCTGGGGTTGTGGCGCTCATCTCGCATTACAGGCCAAGGGAACCAGCATTTGTCCACAGACAGTTTTTCCATGTCATGTGGCCAGCATGACTAAGCCGCTTTTGGCACAACAGAACATCGTAACCAGAGCAGCACACAGAAACACCATTTACCTTCCCGCCGGAGCAGTACCTATTTATCTACTTGCACTTTTTGGCGTGCTTTCAAACTGCTAGGTTGGCAGTAGCTGGGACCGAGCAACGGGAGCTCACCCCGTCGCGGGGATTCGAACCACCAACCTTCTGATCGGCAAGCCCATGAGGCTCAGTGGTTTAGACCACAGTGCCACCCATGTCCCTAGTGAGGCATGCTAGAAGGATGTTTAAAAAGAGCATTAATTGAATGAGTGTACAACTTTTCAAAGCAATATAACATAATGCCGATGAGTGTAAAAAAAAATGTGTCACTTAATGCCAGAAGTTTAGGATCACCAGTTAAGAGAGCAAGAATTGAAGCTTTACTGAAAAGGGAACGTTTCAATATTGCCTTGATTCAGAAGAACAAAACTGGCATTTCAGACATGAGTCCTTTGGCTTTTTGCATACTTCATTGCTGAATCTGGGGAGATGCATTATGTTATACTGCTTTGAAGAGGATACTACAAAACTAAAAGGATGTAACAACTTTAACAAAACAAAAAGTCTGAAATGCATAGCCCCAAGACACCTCAGAGCTGTCTCCCTGGTGCACCAGAAACAAAATTGGGAGCAAAGGTGGGGTTTGTTCCCATACTCCACCTCCTCCCTACCCCCAGGGGTGTATTAAGATAGCCTAAAGTCTTGTGGAAAATTATGACTACTGATGTATTTAATTTATTTATCTTGCTTGGTCTTGTGAGCTTTTATTAGAGACCTGAAGTGTGGAAGCATTTATCTTGCCTTTGCTTCTTTGGGTTTGCCAAACAACAGGAAGTGGGGACAGCACCATCTCTGAGTGTTGCTTCTGGAATTGGGATATTCAGATCTCTGAATATGCTCTCCACTTGTTGCTCATCAAAACTGACTGGTATTTGCCATTTATTAGAACCAGCAAATTAAAAGGGAACCCCCTCTGTTTTAGAGCAGCAATATATAAGTAATGATTTCCATCAAGAGAGGGTCTCTGGACAGACATCTTGAAACAATTTTAGGGTGACCAAGCCATATTTCAGAATCTATGGGTTTGAACCTCTGGTGCCCAAGGCTTCTCAGGAGGGGCATTTTATGCTCTATTTCTAGATTTGCAGGTTTTTTCTCCTTCAGATAGCATGGGAGGCTAATCGAGCCTTGGGGATCAATCCTTCAGTGGTCTAGAATCTAATCTTCTAAAAAGGGGGTCCCCAAACTAAGGCCTGGGGGCCAGATGCAGCCCAATTGCCTTCTAAATATGGCCCGCGGACGGTCTGGGAATCAGCTTGTTTTTATATGAGTAGAATGTGTGCTTTTATTTAAAATGCATCTCTGGGTTATTTGTGGGGCATAGGAATTCGTTCATATTTTTTTCCAAAATATAGTCCGGCCCCCCACAAGATCTGAGGGACTGTGGACCAGCCCCCTGCTGAAAAAGTTTGCTGACCCCTGCTCTAAACTGTTTATTTCTGTTTCAGCCCTGCTTAGGGAAAATTCATTAAAACAATACATAAATGGTTTTTAACCCCGCATGCCAAAAGGATGTCCCCCCTTTGGTTGGCGGGATTGCAACATGTAAGGCTCTTACTACCTGTGGTGGAATGGGGTGTATGTAAACAAACTTTGGGATTCAATGGTTTTTGAACTCCGCACCATTACCAAACAAAAAATCTACAGTATATGGGTCCCAGGCTGTGATTACTTTCCATGCTTTCTGGAGATAAATTCAATTTACATAGCAAGACATTTGCTAATTTTGACCAATATTTAGTCATGACTCAAGGCTGCAAGGGTTCTTATTCTGCTATGAACTGGTTTTTTAAAAGCCTTATTCATAACCACATCAGAAAAATAAACCTACCAACTCCAGGCTCTCAGTGGGGAAGCAGACTTTGTAGCTGTCTGGTGGGGGTTTTTTTTACAGCTTATTTAACACCACAGTCACACAGGTGGCAAATCCCATCCAAATATGATATCATCTGGTGCTGTTTTTGATTATTTGAGGGGTTTTTTTATCAACTGTTCATCTCATGTCTGGGGAAATTGCCATATTGCCCCTTTGGTTGAAAAATTCTTTTACTGTTCCTTTGTCTCCTTGCCTTATGCCTAACTAAGCACAAATGATTTTTTTCTCTGAATTGTTTGAACACTTTGCTAGTCATCTTATACATTTTTAAAATCTATATCTGGTTTTCTGCTATATATCAATAAAAGTGCAATAAAAAAAGAAAATTAAGCCAGCTTTCTCCAAGAGAAATCTGATATACCAGAGCTCTGTGTGTGTTTTTTTACCTTGCCCAGAAGCAGGATATTTGAGACATCCCTATAATTTTCCCAGATAAGATTAACCCATTGAGAGGTTTGTTTGTTGTATTCAAAACATGTTTCACAACTGCCTCTAGTTTCAAGGCTCCTCCGTATTCCCCCCCCCCCTCACACACACACTTACACACTTATCCTCACTGTCTTAGTTTCAACCACATTCTCCCAGCAAGATCTAACTACAGTAGTCACATTGCTCTAGGGATTGGTCCTAGGCCACAGTGCTGCAAAATCCTCCCCGACTCCATCAACTAAAAATGTGAAACTAGACAACCTTAGCCCTCTCAGGATTTGGTGAATGCACTGCATGCTACAAGCAACTGAAAAGCAAATCACAATTCAGCCATACCCAATACATTAAGGTTACCAGACGTCCCCGTTTCCCAGGGACAGTCCCCAGATTTACAAATCAGTCCCCATACAAAATCCATTGAAGTTGAAAAGTGTCCCCGGATTCATTGAAAAAAAAATCTGGTATCCTTGCAATACATTTCTTAAAAAGCAAACTATACCACTTGGAAAGTAGGCATTTTCACATGGGTTTGGAAAAGCGCTGTTTTCATAACTGATCTACCTTGAGTCGTGTTATTTTGTGGGTTAAAACGCTTGTAAATCATGTTAACAGATTTTTTTTTTTTTTAGAAAGACAGAACAGAAGTCAAATAAATAAAGGAGAAGACTCTGCTCTCAATTCTACTGTGTAGTAAACAGAAGTGTGACTACCTCCTAAGGACTGGCAGGTCCCTTCAAATATATGGCAGGTGGGACTTGCAAAAGTAGCAGCATCCATAGATTGAATTATTTGCTACGCTGTCAGATTGGACATTTAGAGGTGTCTGAAAAACTACTATGTTTTCAATCCTACGTACACTTATTTAGGTCCCATTGAACTCAGTGGGGTTCCTTCTGAAAGCATTTATGTAAACATGTAAATTGATATATTTCCCTGTCTTGTATAGACTTGGCCATACTTCAGCATACTTTCCGCTCTGAAGATTTTTTGGAACCTTGTTAGGTAGCTTCTTCTACACCTTGCAACAGTAAAACTGTATTCCCTTTTCCCATAAAGTACAGTATGTGGACAGAAGTGTAAGCAACCTGTTTATAACTCTTTGGCATTGAATAATTGAAGGTTGACTAAGGAACCCAGTAATCTTGGAACTTTGGGGGGCCCTGACAACAGGATAGCTATAATTTTTAGACATAAATGTAAACACTCACATTTGCTTGTAGTTAGTTATTAAGTCGTGTTACGGGGTGGGCAATGTCCTTTTATAAAACAGTGGCTTATGAGAGCTAAAGGTAGCTGGATTTACTTCAAAGTATTTTCTTTAGAATACCAATGGGGAACCTGCAGCAACAGTTTCCTCACAAATTTTCTGCTACAAATGTCAATATCAAATGAAGGTTGATTTATAAATGTTTACATCCATGATGTATTCATGCTGTGTGTGTGTGTGTGTGTGTGTGTGTGTGTGTGTGTGTGTTACTATATTATTATGAGTTTGTGGGTGCCAGACACCTATAATTCCTGGACCCAGAAAGTGTTAGAATTTTATCAAAGCTTGGAGTGTTAAACTGGGGGCCAAACACTGAACGCATGGATTCAGCAAATGTTAAAATATAAGCCAGGTCAGTTTCCTGATAAGCTAATCACCTGAGAGATGAGCCATTAAGAAAACAAAGGAAAGGTAACGGAAGAAAGTCAAGGAGAGGGAACAGCAATTGGGTGGGGTCCCTCCACCAGTTCTGAGTTAGTTGGAACACAATGCCAGTTGAGTTGGCTGGGATGTGAGCCAGAGCCTTGTGGTTGATTTCTGTTGAATCAAGTTGCACCTGTGGGAAAAACACAGCCTTCTTTGGGTGTTTATGCTGCGAATACCTCCATCATCGGCTCAGGTAAATAAACCATATATCAAAAAGTAACCACATTATTCCCTGTGCCTCATTTCCAAAAGGAAACATGGACCCTGGGTAAGCACCTGGAATCTCACACTGCTCAGAGATTGGGTTTTGTGCAACAATATGTTACATATTTTGAACTGCAATCTGGTATTTGACTTTACTATTTGGTAGGCAGCTCTGAGCTTCCAGTAGCTATATTAGTGGATCACTTCTTTTTCCCTTTTTATTTCAAAGGATGTTTAGAACTATACCTTTCTCATTAAAAGGTATATCCTGTCAGTAGCAGAAGCATCACATGACTATCGTTTACGTGCATTGAGCATTTTTATTTTTAGTTAGGAGACACCTCAAAAAAAATTATCTAGGTGTTTTACAAGACCTACAATCAGCTTTAAAATCCAACATAAAAGTATACAAAATATATTTCTCAAAAGCACCCTTGCTAGAAAAATCCTCTGGCAAATAAGTGGCAAAAAAATCTTCTGAGTCTGGGCGAAGGCAAGTTTTTTGCATACAGCCGCCATCTTGGAACCAACTTAGGAAGAAGCACCTTCTGATAGAATTCTCTGATATATCAGTCAAGTTTCTTCAAGAAGAGATGTATCCCATTCTCAGACTTCAGGACAATCTGAGGGATAGGAATGGGCAGCTTTGATGGGTCTGGCAGGATTTCAAAGCGAAGCAGTGTCAGAGCAAGAGCTACTTTCATCTCATTCATAGCAAACTGTTGCCCGATACAGTTCCTAATCAGAGTGGGAAAGGAAAGTGGCTATGAATATCATCAAGTGATCAAATTCAAATGCATCTCTGTCTATATTAAATGAGGTCAAAGTAGTAGTCCGTGATCTTTTGCACACTGAGTATGGGTGATACCTACTTTCTGCCTAATTTGGGAATCCCACACTTAACCTGAGAAAAGAGCTGCATAAATTGCACAGCCTTCTGAAAGACAAAACTTTCTCTATATTTGTTGCACACATTTTCTTCCTATAATTCTTAAAGCCATGCTCAGTAGACCTTGCCTGTGGACAAAACACAAACTTTTCTTCTCCTTTTTTTAAAAAAGTCAATGCTATTAAAAAGGGTGTGTTTCAGACTCACCTTGATCCAGCTGCAAAAGGGATGAATGAATGAGGATGTCTTTGAGATGGGTTGTCCGCTGAGAATCTCGTAGGATCAAATACCTAAAGTAAGCAAGGTTTTGGGTACTTTATTAATGGTTCTTGCTTGGTAAACTGCAGCATTACTTCTGAAACCAGAGAAGGGTTTATAGGAGAGCAGGTGGTGCTGTGGGTTAAACCACAGAGCCTAGGGCTTGCCAATCAGAAGGTCGGCAGTTTGAATCCCCACGACGGGGTGAGCTCCCGTTGCTTGGTCTCTGCTCCTGCCAACCTAGCAGTTCGAAAGCACAAATCGCAAGTGGATAAATAGGTACCGCTCTGGCAGGAAGGTAAACAGCGTTTCTGTGCGCTGCTCTGGTTTGCCAGAAGCAGCTTAGTCATGCTGGCCACCTGACCTGGAAGCTGTACGCCGGCTCCCTCAGCCAGTAAAGCAAGATGAGCACCGCAACCCCAGAGTCATCTGCGACTGGACCTAACGGTCAGGAGTCCCTTTACCTTTTAAATAACGCATATTGTTCAGGGATGTATAAAAAAGAAACACTGTTGTTTCAAGTGTGATGGGGAAGTGTATATTTATCTCAGGCCTGGGACAGAGAGTGGCGCTCGGGAGGGAGTTGTCGCTGCGACACTCCTTGGTGTGTGGAGTTCCGCAGGGCGCAATTCTTTCCCCGATGCTTTTTAATATCTTTATGGGCCCTCTCGCCCAGATTCGGGCTGGGTTGTCATCAATATGCTGATGACACCTAGATTTATCTATTGATGGAAGGCCGCCCTGACTCGGTCCCGGACACACTGACCAGGTGCTTGGAGGCTGTGGCTATATGGATGCGTGGGAGCCGGTTGAAGTTAAATCCTTCGAAGACAGAGGTCCTCTGGCTGGGTCGAGATGACATTGGGTCGGGGGGCCAACTCCCATCTCTTGCGGGGGTGCAATTAGTGCCAGCGCCTTCTGTCAGGAGTTTGGGTGTCACTTTCTATGGAGGTGCAGGTTACAGCCACAGCAAAGGTGGCATTTTGCCATCTCCGCCGTGTTAGGCAGTTGGCCCCCTGCCTCTCTCACCCTGATCTGGCCACAGTGATCCATGCGACGGTCACCTCCAGACTTGATTATTGTAACTTGCTCTACGCGGGGCTGCCCCTGAAGCTGACCCAGAAACTCCAGCAGGTGCAGAATGCCGCAGCCAGGCTCCTCACGGGGTCTTTGCCACGGGACCACATTTATCCAGTGCTTTACCAGCTGCACTGGCTCCCGGTGGAGTACAGGGTCAGGTTTAAGGTGCTGGTTTTGACCTTTAAAGCCCTATGCGGCTTAGGACCCTCATACCTAAGGAACCGCCTCTCCTGGTATGTCCCGGGTAGGACCTTAAGGTCCTCAAATAATAATTTGTTGGAGGTCCCGAGCCACAAGGATGCTAGGTTGGCTTCAACTAGGGCCAAGGCCTTCTCAGTACTGGCCCCGACTTGGTGGAACAGTCTGGCACAAGAGACCAGGCCCCTGCGGGATTTGGCATCTTTCCGCAGGGCCTGCAAGACGGAGCTGTTCCACCTAGCCTTTGGGTTGGTTTCAGTTTAACCCTGATGTTTCGTTCTTTTGGTGTGATTGGTGGGCTACTTAAAAATGAGGCTGCAGTTTAGATTTAATTTTAAATTGTATTTTAATCTGTATTTTAATGAATTGTTTTATGTTTTTGTTGTGATTTTATTGGTGTTAGCCGCCCTGAGCCCGGTTGGGCGGGGTATAAATAAAATATTATTATTATTATTATTATTATCATTATTATTATTATTAAATTTGCATCCTCTAGGTTTCCGTTGCACTCTTGTAGGCAGCTGTTGGAGCTTCCTAAAATAAGAGTAAGATCTATTGATCTGAAAAGCTAGTGAGCATGCAGAGCTTCCCCATCATCATGATGATCTATATCCACATCTAGATATATCTTACTTTGGTTAACACAACAGGTTTATTTATGTGGCAAAATGCTTCAGCTTCCGCCCTTGTCAACTGCTAAGGTGGAAGCCAAAATGTTTTGCCACATAAATCTGTTTCATTAATCACAGTAGCATACTTATTGTTTTAGTGATTAACTGAACCCTAAAAGGAATCAAGAGCAAATCTGTGGGGAGTGCAGTTTGAGATGCAAATAGATACCAAATACATGCCCACCATTTAATGGCAATATAGGCTTCCATATGGTTCACAGAGACTAAAAGCCAGTTATATAAACACTAAAATCAAACCAACCACAATTAAACTATACAAGAAGATTTATGTGAATGCACATTTGCCCCATCACACAGAGGCCCATGTACATCCTAGAGCCTTGTAGAACTTCAGAACATAGTTGGATGCTTGAACATAAATGTACAGTTATATACCCTCCCAGATGTTGAGTCCCCAAACCAGGACATGCTCCAATGCATGTCATGTGACCCTCACAAGACCATGGAGCCCCAAAAGATGTGCTTTTTGGGGGATCTGTGTTCTCACAGCTCCCCCAAAAGCCCCACAAAAGTGCTTTTTTGGAGCCAGATCTCAGTGTGAAATGGTGCAAGATCATACCACCCAAAATGGCCGCCATGCTCTTGCAGGGAAAAACGAGATGTCCCTTTTTTCCAGGACACTTGCAGGTTTTGTGGTTATTCTTTTCCCTTATTTAAAAGGAATTATTTACCTCAGGGTCTTGCCATACACTGGGGTTTTTATGAATACAATGGATGGCAACTGAAACTCTAAATCCTGTAAAAGAAAGAACAGGAGAATACAATGATTACAACATTTTAGAATTGTGAGTGAACTGGAACTCACCAAAAGATCACAGACTAACAACTAATTCAATGAACCCAAGGAGTTTTGGACCTCATATCATCAAGGGGCTTGATTAAAATAGCTCTTCAGATTCTTGCTTATGTTTCTGTTGTTGATGATTTTATGTGCATACAGTGGTTTCAACAATGGATTTCTCATGCAAACTACATGGATTAGCAGTTAATTAGAAAACCTGCAATCAAAGTCCAAACTAACAAATACAGGTAAACCTCATTTTATTGTGCTTCACATACTGTATATGGTTCTTCACAAGGAGGATGTTGGTGTAGCTGCAGGCACCCCAGCCACTTCCAGAGGAAGGAAGCTCCCTGCTTCTGCCACCTTTCTTCTGCCCTTGCGTTGGTATGTGCACATATCCCCCTGCAAGGGACTGTCAGGTGTTACTGGACAATGTTTTAATTTATTACATCTGCGTCAGATCAACACAGCTACCTACCTGAACCGCCTCTGTCCAGTCCCTGATAGGGACTTAGACATGTTGTAAATTGCTGTTACCAACCAAGTGGTGACTGGAGAAATGATCTATATTTATTTGTACTTCCTCTTTTGGTGCTTCTTGCGGTCCTCCAGTTCTGGTTGGTTTTCAACCCCTATCATGCCTGGCCATAATCAATGCAGCTCGTGGAAGTTGGCAGTCTAGCAACATCTGAAGGCTCACAGTCTAGTCACCCTGGATTTATACTGAAGTTCTGAGCTGCAATCTAATTTCAGGGTTAGGGTTTCTACAGTGAGCAGAAGGGAATGAAAAACAGAATTTAGCTCTTAAAGAAAATATGCAAACCTTCAGGTAAAGTGCGTCCATCAAAAAAAGTAATGGGTTTGCTCAGCTGTCGGGACACTACCGGAACTGGAGAATTTAGTCGGAGACTCTCCTTTATGCACATTGTGATATAGGTCATCTTGCCAAGATCATCCCTGAAAGTTGCAAAAAAAGCAATTCAACTTTCTGCTGGCAAAACACTGAGTGTTGATAGCAGTGCAACATCTGGAAAGCATTCTGTTAACCTTATCAAATATCCAGGCATGGGTTTTCTTTTCCCTTCTACCACCAGGAGTGGCAGCTTGGCCCCATGACCATAGGTGCCAAGGGCCATGAATGCATGGCCCTAGCACTGAAATTTGTGGGTGCCTGGCACCATCAGGGGGGATATTCTGGTTGCTCAGGCACCCAGGGCCCCAAGGAGTTGGCACCTATGTCTACCACCTTGTACGATGGGAATAAAAACCACTAACTCAAGTGGTCACTGGAGAGAGATCATATCACAAATCTTAGTTGGGTTCTTGGGGATTTGGGGGATGATGTCAGGTGAGTAACAGGTTGATCTGGCCTAGGCAGAATGGCTTCAAAGGCCAAATTGGAAAGCCCATGGATGAGAAATTCCCCACCCATGGATTAAGAAATGCCTCCCACCCAACTCTCTGAAACAGCCTCCCTCAGCTGCTTTTCAGTTGTTGTTGTTGCTGCTGCTGCTGCTGTTGTTTTCAAAAAGAGTAGGAAGACTTTCCATAACATTCTTCTCAAGGTCATCAAGTTTGGCCCTCAGTTTAAGTCCCTCAGGGGTGGGGCATCAAAGGCAAACAATATTGATCTCACCAATGGATGTCCTCTCGATCCCCAAGAATGTCTTTGATTTCTTCTCTGCATTTCTGCTGGTGCTCTGGGTGCTGAGCCATAGAATGTAGGATCCAGGAGATTCCGCTGGCCGTAGTATCATGGCCTGCAAACATGAAAGTGTCCACTTCAGCGCGCAGGTCTTCATCAGACAACCCAACTCCGTTTTCATCCTGACAAAGTAGGGGATAGGTAATCAGCAGCTAACTTGAGAATTGAAAGAAAAATAGTGTGGTTGTGTTTTATATCAATAGACATGAAGACGAAATGTAAATGAAAACACCAGACCAGACCAAAAAGTGTCACAGCAATGGAATTTTTATATTTGTTCTACAGATTGGCTTCTGCTTCAGTGGCCCGCATAGTGGATTATTCCTCCGTGTCTTGAGCAGGAAGTAACCACAGCCATCTGGTTTTGGCATGATTAACAATTTTGCAGTTCAACCTCACTGTCCATTTCCCCCCAATCTGTAACTCTTGTGGACTCGAAAAGCCCATAAAATGATACAAAAAGATGACAAAGGGGAAGCTGACACTTCTGTAGTCCCCTGAAAAGTAGGGCCAGAGCTGTCACCCTTTCCCATCATTAGTACTACAGTAATGGACCTGGTAAAAATGTCCTTTCTGTGCAATTGTTAAAGAGAAGATCAAGGTGAACTATATTTAATTAAATATTTGGCCAGCTGTTTGCTTTGTGAGCCTGTTGTAAAAGAGGATGCTAAACTGCTTCATATAAATTCTTACCTTGGCACAAAGAAGAATGTCCAAAAAATCCAAGTGTCGCTTCTTCTGGATCTTTTCAAGTTCCCTTTCATTCTTAAGCGATTTCTTCCTCTCTGCAATTACTTTTTCTACCATTACAAAATAAAGTTACATCAACATATCACATTTCTTTCTCATTATTACTTTAACCCCATATTATCCCTTGAGTTCAGGGCAGGTGGCAAATATTTTAAAATATACAAAATGAAGGTTACTTTAAAATGCAGCTAATATACAACTGGCAGCGCAATCAGGCAATGGAAGGGCATGAGAGAGTCATGTAGCCACCATGGTATCCCCAGCCCCGTCCTTCAAACACAAGGCAGAAGCCTGATTTGGGTATGCAGTTGACATAGTGACTAGGCCTGAGGCTATCAAGTGGGACTGGCATGGGATCCTGTGAATTCTTTTTTTTTTTCCATATCATTTTTATTAACTTTTCCAATCATAAAAATCACATCATATATTTATAAATATCAATTAATCCATATAACCCAATTAGTCCAAATAAGTCCAAATAAATTGCCGAATTATTAGATTTTTCTTTTAAGACTTCCCTTGCTTCAGACAATCAGGATCTCGATCATCCTCTTAATTTCATTGCCTTCCGTAGTCCGGTGTCTTCCATCTCTTTTCTGATGTTGTCCTTCTTTTCATTTTTTTTTTCATGCCACTGAGTGCTTTCACAAGTGAGATAAAACAACCAAAATCCATCCTGACTGTGTGGATTTTATGTCCATACTCTTTTCCACCCCCCTGGCGCGGCGCCTCTCATTCTTATCCAAAAGTCCCATCTCAACGGTCGCCATCTTAACTTAACTTCGATGAATTCCATATTTTGCGCTTGCTTAAATCATTCTGGCTGCTTCAAAGTCTTTCCAAGAGTGGGAGCCTTTCCATATATAAGTCCGTACATTTTAAAAAAGTTTATGGCATTTCCACTCTCTATGACTTTCACAGCCCGATCTGCTGCAGTCGACCTCTAATTAATCTGCGTCATAAATCACTCCAGACACTCCAAGAAGTCGGCTAAGTCTCTAACAGAGGTAAAGAGGCAACCAAACAGCCAGGGGTGTAATTATGTCGTAAATTCCTTTCCACACAGTTTATCTCCAATCTCACTTGTAAATACTAAGAGCGTTTCTTCAAGGGGGGTTTTGCCCATAGAAATATCCAAACTCCATAGCATGAAGCAAGGCTCCCCCCCCCCTTCATTCAATTCCCACATACCGATAGAATGTTACAGTCCTCTTTTCTTCTTATCTTCTCGGTGGCTGGATTTTTAAGCAAAATATCGCTTCTCCTTCTTGTCTGAAGCAAGTCCAAAACATTACCGAATTATTCACTTAAGTCCTGGAACCCAGGGCAGGAAGAGTGGCGTCAGGGAGAGCCGAAGTTCTCTCGGGGGCTATGCGTCCAAACCCCCCTTTCCCTCCCTCCTCAGAGGTCGGGACAGGGTTAATGGGCATCGCGGACGAGGCAGCTCTTCCCACCGATCCTGGGAAGATTTCGGGAGGCTGATTTACTCCCATCTCAGCCCCTAATTACCCCGTGAGACTCGGGAGAGTTGGAATTTTCGGCCATCTTCCTCCCACCCAAAGCGGAAGTCCGGGATCCTGTGAATTCTATGCCAGCTCAACCCCTCCACAGGCTACCACTGGCAGAAGGACCTTCAGTGGACAGAACAGGGAGCCTCACACCCGTGGAGTGATACTTACACACCTCCAAGGCATGTGGGATTCTTGCGAGGAATCCTATTCGGAATAAGGGAATTTCCCTTTTAAAAAAGGGGGAAAGTTGACAGCTATGCTCCAAGGGTGGAGGGAGACCTCTGTCCCATCCAGCTCTCCTAGCATGAGGGTATGGATTGCACCTTAAAATGTTGCATTAGGTCCAACCATAATTTAGCAGGTGCCATCTGATTGCAGATAATCTCCCTGGACACTGAAGCCTTATTAGGGATGGACAGAGGATGCTTGATGCTCATGGTGTGTATCGAGGAGTAGCAAGGCTTGTTCCCATGAGTACCAGAAGGAAAATAAGACTGCAGTCTTATATTCATTTACCTGAGAGCATCCCATTGAATGCCATGGGTTTTATTTCTGAGTAGACATGTACCGCATTGCAGTGTAAATTATGCAAAAGAAGTAAAATATGGCAATGTCCTTAAATTGCATAATTTATACTGCTTACAAAGGTTGAGTTGTCTTTCTGCATAATTTTGGAGGAGAACTTGTAAAGCAACAACGAAGAGGTGCTCTTGAACACCAGCAGAGACCCTTTTCCTGCACCCAGTGACCCCGTACAAAAGAGTATTTGAGCAAGAGATTCCAGAACTTCCAGCTTAGATGCTCTCAGGCAGGTTTGCTTGAATCCCAACACTACTGATTTTCAACATCAAGCAATGGATACAGGCCAGAACTATTAGCTTTTCACAGGTGGGACCACCACAGGTGCCAACTTGAATATAATATGGGGGGGGACAGGTAAGCCCCACTGCACATAATCAGTCATATGATGCGGCTCATGCACACCACTTGAATGGTGATGCCTATCTATGTGGCGGGGGAGCCCCCTCAGAGATTTCATTGGAAGCCCCTAGCAGTTGGGTCCTATGCCACTCGTTATTAGTTAGATGTCCTGTTGAACCAAAGGACTTGCTTATAGTAATCCATTTCGATAAAGCTCATATAGGAAGAAGAGAAGAATCTGCCAATGTTTGTAAGATACCTGTATGATGATGTGCCAAGCTGCAGGCTTCCTTAAAGCGCCATCCTGATGGGGTGCATGAATAGATGAGCTGATTCTGAAGCAATGCTGAGGTGACTCTCTGAAACACTAGGAGGGTCATATCATGCACAGCACTGACATAATAATCCAGCTCTCTGGAGGAAAAGAAAAATGGAATATTTCAGACATACAGATACCAAGAACCTTCAATAGTATTAATTTGACAGTACTACCTTTCCGTCTGGCAGCTACTCTTGTAACTGAATGCACATTTCATGATGCTGTCAAGAGTCATTAAACTGACATGGTCAAACATCTCCAGAGACTTTGTGGGGTCCTCTGCAATCAGCTTCTCCCATTTATCCTGATGTGAGAAACAGATGAGGAAGCTTAATGCTTTAAAAATGCAATATGTTGAATTCTCATTATATATGTGTGCAACAGATTTCTGGGTTCTTTTGCACTACTATGTTTCAGGATGACCATGGGGCTACTTGTGCACAAACTGCTACTGTACTGTATATGAAATGTAGGGCAGGGGGCAATCATGCAATACACATAGTACAGATGAGTCATTGGAAATTCAAAGAAAGACAGACTTCTCTGCTGGCAATCATGTGGGGGAATGTGGGTCATGTCTAAGGTGCCTGGGCACAGAACTGAGGGAACTGATAAGGCATAGTCTCCATTAGTTCATTGACAGAGCTGAGTATTTTGAATGACATGCTACCATTTGGCTGAATGCACACACAAACTGGACTGGGGTAATTCTTCCCAGTAATAACTGATACAGAATCGAGATTTATAATATCATTTCTTTTGCAATGTGAGAATAGGTTAATTACCAGCATAACTTTGACTGAATCTGCAATTTGTGCCACATAGGGTTTCAAAATGTCATAGTGGAAAGCTGGTGTTAGCAATCGCCTGTGCTGGTGCCACTTGGGTCCATTTAAGATAAGCAGTCCTCTCCCTATGAGTACAAATCAAGTTAAGGCTTGGGTGACAGGTCGCAGCAGTTAAGATTGCAATTCCCTTGTATTCTGTAAATGACAATGACGCATAGACAAGTAACTCGTACACATACCAATCCAAGGAACCAAGCGCTCATACATCTCTTTAGCTTTAGGATCTAGAAAATTAGAAAAGTCAAACATACCAATCAGTGTTACAAATTTAAATTTACAGCAAGAGTTAACATTTTCAGCACTTGTGTTGGAAATCTGTTAAGTTTTTTTGTTTTGTTTTTTAATGGGAAAATAAGAGACACAGTAAATTTCAGCCACAAAAATTTACACATGTTATGCATGGCAATCAGTATTATTTAGATGTATGTATGAACTATGGCAAGCCAGGTCTAAGGTCTGTGGTATTCCTCCTCTGTGGTACCACAAAAGCTATAGACCTTTCATTCTTTCCCTTGTGAGACATTTCCTTATCATGGCAGCCCCACATCCATTAATTTAACCACATAAAGGTTTTGGAAATCTTTTATCTGTGATTAAGATTCATAAAGGTTTTTGTTTTTATCAGTAAGTCCCCTTGAACTTTCTGATCAGGGGGAAAGGTAGGGTACAGGCAAAACACCCACAAACACCACATTTACATGGAGGTTACATTCCAAGGCATTGTGCGATTAAGTGAAATCGTGTACATTTGAAACATCAAACACCCCGATCCACACCACCCATTTTTGTGACCTTTTTGTGACATTCTCAGGTTACTTCTGGGTTCAGCACAGTGTGCATGTCCATGGTTGCACACATATTGAATGCACATTGGGGGGTTGCTGTATAAATTAATTATTAGTATTAGTATTATAGACATGAAGCAGAGTCTGCAGCATGTTCTCTAGAAAATAGCATTCTATATCTATAGGGGCATCATCATCAACAACAACATCATAATTTTATTATTTCTACCCCACCCAACTGACTGGGTTGCCCCAGCCACTCTGGGCAGCTTCCAACAAAATACTAAAAGCATAATAATAAAAAACAACCAACATTAAAAACTTATTAATAACGTGGCCATGTGGACCTTTACAGAGGATAGTTGTCTATTTGGAAGCAAGCTCTGTTTAAGCACCTCTCTGGTCCAAATGTGGTTTAAGGACAAAGAATCTTGAGAAGGAAGAGCAGGAAGTTAGTAGTTACTTGGCACCCAGATAGCAGACACATAATTCACCTGGTCACAGTCCACCCCCACCCCCACCCCCACAATGGTAAAATGTATTTCTATTTAAATTATAGTAATCATTTCTAAAGTTGCACGTGCAAGTTTTATGCATCTCCTCATTTTTGTTGATGCACAAATGGCCACCCTACATATAAAAAAATGAATTATCCTCAATGAAACACACTTACCGTTTCTGCTAAATAAAGTTTTGGCGTAATCAGGGTGAGTGATAACTACAGCAGGAATAAAACCCCCAAACCACCTGGGGAAAGCGTAAGGGAATTTTTCAGCCCAGTTCTGCATTATGTTCATTTCCTCTGCATGACTGGTGATCTGCAATGATAGGATTTCCATTTTTAGTTGCACTCCCGTCTCTTTCGAGTGTGATGCATGACCTAAGATGGGGAAATGATTTGAGACCTTTCATGTACCTCATTCTCTTCCATAGGAAATGAATGGGGTACCAAGCACATTTCAAAGAGGTCTGCCCATTTCCTTGCACAGTCTCTCCATATACAGGTGTTGTTTTCATAAATGCTTCAAACTTGTCCGTTTGAAAGATTCAGGGAAGCCACAACCACTCATAAACAACATTTCCATAAGAGACCAATTTAAAATAGAAACATCACCACCTGACCCCATCCCCACCCACCATGGCCCCCTCCACCTCTTCCCCCCTTTTCTTCCTAATGTAACACTAATGTCTCAACAAATGAAACAGACCTGTAGAAAATGCAACTTGAAAAAGAGACATTGCACATACTTTTGTAAACCAAGAAATATTTAATAAAAAAATATATTTAAAAAGACAACAATTTAAAAGTCTTTAAAACACAAGTCAAACCATGCCCCCATTATACCCAAAATTCACCCTAATCTAGCATCTCTTCCAAGCTCCATTATCCACACACATACCTGTAGACTTTATCTTTTTGCTTACCTGGTGAACATTACCATAGAGCCAGTGGCTAGGAGGACCTGGGAAACTCTCCAAAGTTTTGAGCAATCCTTGTCTCTTGAAATACAACTGGGTGGATTTAATCAGCACATAAATCAGACAGAAGCCAGCACATAGTTGCACGATCTGGAAAGTGAGACTTGCTGTTTTCTCTGTTATGAATACCATGATGGTAGTGTCTCTAGAGCTGAAAAGAGCACATTCTTGTGTCACCTTCTCCTCTTATTCTTCCAAGAATAGTTGCTGTAGCCAATAGTCAGGGAGATGACAAGCTCACACTTGCTATTGCATAAGCCTCCTGTTGCAACGTTGTTTGCTGTTCCTCCCATACTAATAACCCATTCATAATACTTGACTTGAAGATGCCCTGAGGGAAAATTTTCAGTTTATCATCTCATCTAGCCTTTGTCCTGCTTCAATTAAGAGAGTTTATTAAATAGAGTAAGGGTGAATCTTCACTGTATGTCTGATATCAATTACAGAAAATTATGTATACATTCCATGGTTATGAATCATTCTAGGATTCACAAGGAGCTCCTTCACCCAGTTGGAATACTGAGCTTCCCTTGGCTTCTTACAGGTCACAGATTTTAATCTCAGGTGAAAGCTGAGTATATAGATCCATTTCAATCTGGATTCAGATTTGGTTTGGAGACTCACATAAACTTTGGTCACCTTGTTGGACAATCCACACCAAGATATCTGAACATGGAGAGTACTTCCTTCTTGGTTTTGCTGGACCTTTCAGCTGTGTTTAATACTTGATAATCAAGGTTATCTTTCTCATGCTGGGAACGGGCAGAGGATAAACCATTTCACAGTATTTCTGATCCTTCCTTGAGGGTTGGTGTCAGCTCAAGGATCGTCCCCTACCTCCTGTTGTCTGACATCTAAATCACTGGTGGGCAACCTCAAGCCTCTTAGGTAGTTTGGACTGAAAGGGTACTAGAATAATGAGTCCAACACCACACAATAAGGCAGTGACAGAGGAGGATTTTTACATTAGGTCTCCCAATCCTTTGATGTGTTTGCTTCATTTCTATGAATGTGTTTCACTGGCACTGTAATATAAACCCATGTCCTGAATCTTGAAAGCTACTTTTCCAACATCCAACTTGCATGAAATAAGTAGGTGGTTATTTAACCCTAGAGAAATACTGAAAGGGTGCAATCTGCAAATCAATTGAACTGGAATATTTTAGCATCTCCATCTGTGGCTTGAGATGTCTAACTGAGTAACTTCAATAGGACTTACTTCCAGGTAATTGTGCATAGGATTTCAGCCTTGCAGCATAATCCCCTATCTGTTCATTTAAAGGAAGCAACTCCCACTGTTTTCCATTAGATATATTCCTTAGTAAGGCTGAAATCCACTTCTTTGGAAGTAAACCGCTTTGAATTCAACAAAGCTGAATAGACATGATATGGGCTGCACAATAAGTGTGTTAAGGGTGATAGTTTTACAGTGCAGCCCCATACTAATGTCTACTCAAAAGAAAGTCCCACTGAGTTCAACTGGAATTACACACAGATAAGAGTATATAGGACCATAGCATTGATAGACTGCAGTCCTAAACAGGTGTTGATTTCCAAGATTTTGGAAATGTTTGGTTTTTTATGTCTGGAGATAGATAGGATGGACCACTTGGCCATAGCAGTATACTTTTGGATTGGGATCTTTTGAGTGGTACAGAAAGCTGATTAGTCAGAAGAAATTGTCTCAGATATCTCCAGGAGTCTCTCTAACTTCAGATAGAAGGGTGTGAGTGTTTTGAGGACAGTAAAGAGTGCTGCTTTGAGAGATATTTTGATTGGGGGGGGGAATGTGTTTTGCTTTCAATTCTGCTTGCCAGAACCCATACCCTCCAACATTTCTCTGATGAAAACAGGGATGCCCTATTCAATAATAATAAGAAGAAGAATAAAAATAAGAATAATAATGTTATTATTTATATCCCACCCATATGTCTGGGTTGCCTGGGTGGCTTCCAACATATATAAAAACATAATAAAATATTGTCAGTGAAATCGACAGGCATTTCTCCCAACCTTGTCAATTGCACAGGAGACCATAAAAAGGGGAAGTTGGTGGTGGTGAAGGAACCAGCCCTGGCAGCTATGCTCAAAGGCGAGAAGGAGAAATTGGGTAAAGTAGATTTGTCTGTTAGCAGTGGTAATTAAATATATTTCTACAAAGGAAGACAATGTTAAGAAATGAAAAACTGATGGCTGGAAGACTAAAATGTGCTTCGTGGGTGACACAAAAGATACAGGAGGGCTGCAACTGGGTTATGGGGCCAACATTCTTTACGGCCATTTTCAGTTAAAAAAGAAACTGAATTTAAAAAACTGAACAGGATCATTATGTCTTTCACATCTGCATGCCAACTGAGGGGAAAGGCTCAAGAGCATTTGAAGAGGTATGTATGAAATTAATATGTGTGCAAGTGTGTGAGAGAGAGATCAACCCAATGATCAACCCTGCATCTTGTGCTGGCTTGAATAATAATAATATTATTACAATTACCTTGTGTAACTTTCATTCCATTGCATAGGATTTAAATTATAACTGTGGGAAAGCAGCTCATAAACAACTGCAATAAAGTTTTCCAGTAAGTATTCCACCTGAGTCAGGATTTTAAAGGGAAATTGCGGCATTTGACCTTTGGCTTGCTTGTTTTCCTAGATCCACAAGTACGGCACGTGTATAGTACGGCTTGAATTAATCTGTTAAGCTGAATCACCCTGAGTCACATACAGAGTTTCTTTGTGCATTTGCATGCATTGCAAAGGGAAGGTAAAAGCATGGTCATTCCTTGGAGTGCAAAACATGCTCATTCCTGGGTGTCGCTGTCCCCCAGCTGACACATGGAACAGTCCTGAATCAATTTGGGAACAAGGCTAATTGTTTAAGTTGGGTTCTTAAAAACCCTAATTAAACATGTGGTCAGGACGTGGCAGGGGAAGGAGGAGATGCTCTGTGTCCTTTGTCCTCCCTGTCTAAGAGCAGGAGAGATTAATCCTGTAGGTTGCTCCTTCACAAGCACCTTCCATGTGGAGTAGCAGCACCCTGCATGATCAGGCCACTCCTACCCCTGGCTCTGTTAGGAAGACAGCAGTGACTCTGAGGTGAGCAACAACCTAATCAAAAAGAGCTTCTGTGGTGAGGAAAGTGCTGCCATGATTCCCCCTTTGTCCTGGTGCAAAAGAGAGCTGCTACCTGGGGTGTGGATGGGGAGAAGCTTCTTCGTGCCTTTTTCTCTCTTTCTCACAGAAGGAAGACTGGTGAGTGGAGAAGACCCTAGCCAAGGAGCTGCAGCCTGCAGGATCAAATCGTCCAATCGCCAGCTGGTATGAGGAGGATTTGATCCTGCTCCTTCACCAGCACCTTCCCAACTTGGGTCAAGCCTGCATCCCCCAACTGAGTTTGGATTACAGCTTTGTCCCAGTTGAGTAAAAGGTAAAGGAACTCTGGATGGTAAACTCCATTCAAAGGTGACTATGGAGTGCCGCTCTCGTCTCACTTTTCAGGCCAAGGAAGGCGGTGCTTGTCCACAGACAGCTTTCCAGGTCATGTGGCCAGCATGACTAAACCACTACTGGCACAATGGAGGACCATGACGAGTGCACAGAAATGCCGTCCCACCACATTGGTACCTATTTATCTTCTTGCACTGGTATGCTTTCAGACTGCTAGGTTGGCAGAATCTGGGATAGAGAAATGGGAGCTTACCCCATCGCATGGATTCAAACTCTCAGCCTTCCAATCGGCAAGCCCAAGAGGCTCAATGGTTTAGAACACAGCGCGACCTGCGTCCTTACCCAATCTACCTTACCCTACCCAATCTAGTACACAGCCCTACTTTATTTGTAACTTGACAGAATGTAGCATTGCATCAGCTGTGGTTCCTTCATGCTACAGAGCTGATGGTACTATGAGGGCTTATTGTTTGTAGTGCAGATTCTGAAGATCAGATGTTGTTTGAAATCAGCACAGTCCTGCAAAAACAGAGCAGGAATTTATATACATTCCTTCCCATGCCAGTTTTTTCAGTGTCTTTCTTGACCCACAATTAGTTTGCATATTGTTGAGGGTACAGTATTGATTCTGGAACTGGTGCACTTAATTAGATTTGAAACGCATTTTAATCTACCAGTGCAAAAACAGTCATTACGATGCGGCTGTAAGAACGAGTACATAAAAATATAAGAAAAGCACTGTGGGATTAGACCAACGGTTCATTTCGTCTAGTATCCTATTTCTCCACAGTGGTCAACCAGATGCCGCTGGGAAGCCCACCAGCAGGAGATGACAGACAGCACCAGCCTACTTCTTCTGTTGCTCCCTAGCAATTCATATTTAGTGACATACCTGAAGTTGGAAACCCCATCATGACACCTAACCATGATAGATTTATCCTCCATGAATTTGTCTAATTCCCAGTTTAAGCCAACTAAGCCAATATGGCCAGTGCATGGTTAGTCCATGTCTTAGGCTGTCCCTGATATTGTGACGAAGCTGCTATAGTCATACATCAATGTATCTTTCATGTTCTTCTAGGTGAAAGTTGATGTCCTCATTTTGTCAGTGTGGCTTTGTTCCAAGCAAGCCTCCACCCCTGTATGCATTGTTGTTGTTGTTTGTTTAGTCATTTAGTCGTATCCGACTCTTCGTGACCCCATGGACCAGAGCACGCCAGGCACTCCTGTCTTTCACTGCCTCCTGCAGTTTGGCCAAACTCATGCCAGTCGCTTCGAGAACACTGTCCAACCATCTCATCCTCTGTCGTCCCCTTCTCCTTGTGCCCTCCATCTTTCCCAACATCAGGGTCTTTTCCAGGGAGTCTTCTCTTCTCATGAGGTGGCCAAAGTACTGGAGCCTCAACTTCAGGATCTGTCCTGGATGCATTACTCATCCAGTTTATTGAAATAGTTGGCACACCTGTTTGGCACATTATTAAAAAGTCTGTTCATCGAAGGCCACAGAAGAATATAGCTCCTTAGAAGGCAATATGGGCAAAGGTCATTTAATGAATGATTAAACCAGGGGAGGAAGAAGCTTTCTGTACATCCAGCATATGCACTTCAGCCAGTGGAGTGTAATGGTTGGAGTGCTGGACTAGGATGTGGGAGCCCAGGGTTTAAGTCCCCACTCAGCCATGAAATTCACTGGGTGACCTTGGGCCACTTCCCATCTCTCAGCCTAACCTACCTCACAGGGTTGCTGAGAAGATAAAACAGAGAGCAGGAGAAACATGTATGCCACCTTGAGCTCCTTAGAGGAAGGGTGGGGTGTAAATATAACAATGAGTAAATAAATGGTAGTCATGTGGAACGAGAGGAGGGGTTGATCAGGTGTCAAAGAAGTGGGTTGGGCAAAGAGGTTGGCAGCCACACACATTTGAAACCCCCATGTTTGTTCATAGGATCCTAGGTCACTATGGAATTTATGCCTGCTTCTGAAAACTTAAGGGTCAGCTCACATGGGACAACTTCTTTGCTTTGTTTCTCTCCCACAATAAATTTTACTTTTATTCAGTTCAGTCTGAAAGCATGTAAAGGTTGCATTTTCACGCTCTGTAATAGCTTAAAGCAATTCAATAATTCAGAGAGTGCTCAGAACAATGAATTTCCAAAGTTATGTGTGAATGTGCTCCAGGTCAATGAAGGGAAGGGATGTAGCTCAGGGGCAGAGCATCAGGGGATTCCCAATTCAATCCCCAACATCTCCACATAAATATGGGAATGTCGCCTGTCCGAAACCCTGAAAAATAGATTCTAGTCTGTGTGCCATACTCAACTAGCTGGACCAATGATCTGACTCAGTATAAAGCAGCTTTCTTTATTCCCTCCTGTCAAAAAGAGAGGGAGAAGGAAGGAGGGGCAGTAGAGATCCCAAATTTTCGGTTTCATAGCTAATTTTCCAGCAGCTGGTAGAATTGTGGTTATGTTCAATCAAATCACAAGGTGGCAGCAAAGGGATTTAGAAAATATACCAGGTTTATTAGTAAAGCCAGGCGATGAAATGCTCTGTGCCCTATTCTAAAATATATCTGGGGTTTGCATTCTAGCTTTCATTTATTCTTTAACCCCAGAACCTTTGGCAGAGTAAGATGCTTTTCCTGTAACAACATCCCATTGTCATTCCCAATACAATGTCGGAGTTAGAATATTATAAGAAAACTGCACTGCCATTGAAACAGGAGACCATCAGCTTGTGAATCTGGAAAAGTAGGGAAGGTAACAAAGATGTTTAATGCATAACTTGGATATGAAAGAGTTGTCTGCTTCTAAACTAACCTGTTAAGCCAGAATCCAAGGAAGCCATTCTTGCTCTTTTGTCCCCAATGCAACCTCTCATCTCGAGATCTGAAGAAGTGAGGAGGGGTTTGGCAGTGAAGAGAGATGCAAGCTGGGAGTACCATTCTACTTCAAAGGAAAGAGGGTCAAAAGTACAGATCAAAGAACAAAGACAGTCTAGAAAGATGGACATCTCCTCTGTGTGTTTTAGCCCCATGCAAAGCCTTATCTTAGCAAGTTGAGTCACACGACAAAAACATGGCATGTTAGGCCATTCCTAATTATGATCACCATGTAGATGGGTGGGAGAGGAAGAGATGGTGGAACATAGCAAGCTGCCCAATAACCAGGTTCTTACAGTATTGTCTGTTCAGACTGGTACAGTAGTAGCTCTCAAACAGGGGTATTCACACAAAATTATGTTTGGGCCCCGCCTGGAGGACCAGAAGTTCCCTGCTCCTGAGCTAGATACAAACTAAAGAAGCAATCAGATAGCTGCCTGGTCCACGCCTTGCTAAAATATGTCGGGTTCCCGGGGTGTGGGGGCTCATGGCCGTTTTGCTCCTTCCCAGTTGTTCTGCTGCACAGCTGAGTCAATCCATGGCTTCTCATCTGAATGTGGGCTTGTGATTTAGCTCTCCCAGATTAACCAGGAGCTGTAAACCAAGACCTTGGTTGCAGCTCAGGCTTAGTCAGGAGACAGAGCTTGAGGTCGGAATCAAGGTTATCACTTCAGCTTTCCTGTGCGGTGGCTTGACACGTCACTCATCTTGCCAGTTAAGAATTGATTATCACCTCTCATTGCCTCTTGGTATCTAGTCTAGATGCTCTTAGCTTATTCAGACTGAGAAGAGTTTTCATATCAGCACTGCATACTTATTCCCCCCTCCACACACACACACACCCTTTCCTACCAACTTCCCTGTTTTTAGAATGGCCACATGAGTGTGTTAACTCTCCAACACACTGAACTCAGCAAATAACAGGGTAGTTTCCCTGGTGACAGAATGACCAATTGCAGGCTTTGCCGCTCCTTTTCTTCCTCCTCCCTTCCTGGTTCGTTTTCATGGTACCCAACTCCTGCAGCAAGGGGGAATGGGGCTGATAGGTGTTTGAAAGAGCTTCGTAGTCAGAGGCCATGGCATGGGCAAGTGATTTCCGTTACTGCAGGCTATTGAAGATATATTCGTGCTGAGCTGCTTTGAAGCAGAAATGTAGCCCAAGAGGTCTGACATATAGTTCTTTTATAAAGAGACATCTGGTTCTGTTACATCCACTCTCTGTGTATATACACGAAGATATCTCTCCTGCTCTTTGTGCAAATTATTTGGACTGATCCATACAATGAGCACACACATCACCTTTCTCTCCCCCTTAAAGAATTCTGGGCTAGATTTTATAATAAGTGTTATATAAAATCCAGTTAAACCCCATAAACAAAGATGATTGTAAATTGCATGGCTTTTATTTACACTCATTATCAACACACACACACACACACACCAGCTGGCAGTACAATTTTGTTAAAAGTTAAGTTTTATATAATATGCTTTGATATGTTAATCTCAGAAAACTCAGACCTGTTTTCAGATACAGATAGTGCTAAATAATGTGACTTTTTAATAGCCAGTCTAATCATGGTATTGTAGAGTTGGAAGGGATACCAAGAGTCATCCATTCCAACCCCCTGCAATGTAGGAATCTCAACTAGATCATCCATGACAGATGGCCATCCAACCTCTGCTTTAAAACCTCCAAGGAAGGAGACTCCACTCCTCGCCCGAATAGTTAGGACTGCTGCTCCTATCTAACCTCAAAATCCCATCAGGAATGCAGTTGCCTGTATAATCTTTTAAATTTGGACTGTGAAATATTTTAAGTAAACACCTAAATATGTCTGCTTCCCAGGGACATCTTAGCCATTGAGGCTACTGGTGCAAGGCGCCACGGCCTGAGGAGGGTGCCTGTGCCCTCCAGCCCCGCTGGCAGCGCTGCTCTCGCCCACCTCTTCTCGGGCTGCAGACGTGGGGAGGCCGTTGGCGAGTCTCCCGTCGGCGCTGCAGCCAGGGCTCCCTGGACGGCAGTGCCATGCCGCCGCTTCGGCTGAGCAAGTGGAGACGGAGGCAGAGGTGGAGCACAACTGGCAGCATCCCCACCCACCCCTCCATGCCCTCCAGCTGCCTGCTGCACCGGGCCTGCCCGGCGGAGCGTGAGTACGGTGTCCCCGCCCGCTGCACCGCGCCCTCTGGCTGCCCGCTGCGCCTGGCCCTGCCCAGCGGAGCGCGAGGGGCGCCGGAGGGATCTTTGCTCCAGGGCGCCGGATTTACTTAAGACAGCCCTGCTGCTTCCTTCCTGCAATGATCCTTAACCATGAGGCTAACCATTTTCATTTCTCAGCCTTCATTGTCAGGCTGTGTGGCTCTCTCTCCAGTGCTGAGGTTTAGCTTTCTTTTCTAACTTGCCTGTATCTGTTCTGTATTTATTTACTAACATATATGCTATTTGTTAGTATATACTATACTACACATATACTACTAGTTAGCATATATTCCACTAACCAAATTACTACGTTTTTTATTGTATGTAAGCCGCTTTGGGAGCCATTTTGGCTGAAGAACAAGGCACAAATGCTCTAAATAAATACATACCTGCATGCATGCATGCATAAAATGAGGTCTAAATGTTCTACACTTCCATGGCTTGGCAAGCTCAAAAATATCCTGGGGCCTGTAGTTGTTATGGGTGGTGAGAGTTGTTAGGAGACCCCTTCTGCACCACACACACACAGAACTACAACTCTCAGAGTGGTTTAACAGCCAATCATTCATCCCAGTCAACTCTGGGAACTGCAGTTCTGTGAGGGGAATAGGGGTCTCCCAGCAACTCTCAGCACCCTTAAAAATCTGATCAGAAGGCATACGATACATACAGCCATCTTAAAATAAAAATGCACAATCCTGTGATGTACATTCAAAATGCAGTCAGAGGAAACTCAGCTGCTTCTTTGTAGCATTAATATTATAATCTGACAGTCGTTTGGATCTCTTAATAAGTGACAAATCCAAGCAAACCTATGCAAATGAGGAACTGGGTTTATTACATTTTCATTTCTAGTCAATCAAACAGAGCTGTCCCAAGATATTTTGCTCCCTGAGGCAGAGCAGAGAATCGCAGCCCACCCCACGAATAACAGTGCAAGGTTGGCTTATTTGCTTCGGCACCCGAGGCAGGAAATTCCACAAGCACCTCTCCCAACAGATTAAATTATAACTTGCTGCCCTTTCAGCTTCCTAGGGCAGCCACCGAGTGACTGTCGGGGAAACGGGGTTGGCCAAAATCTCTCTTTCTCCCTGCTCACTGGATCTCTGGATTCAACGCACTAGAATACACTGTTCAGCTGAGGCTGCAATCCTAAAAATGCTTATTAGGAATAAGTCCTGTTGAGCTCAATAGGACTTACTTCTAAATAAAGATGCATAGGATTGTACTGCACGAGAATGTTCCTCAGTATGTCAAGGAAATAAGCAACTATCCTATTTTTAAAAGACATCTGTTTAGGGAAGTTTTTAATATTTAATGCTGTATTGTTTTTAACACTCGATTGGGAGCTGCCCAGAGTGGCTGGGGAAACTCATCCAAATGGGCGGGGTATAAATAATAAATACATTATTATTATTATTATTATTATTATTATTATTATTATTATTATTATTATTATCAATGTACTGTTCTTCCTTTCAAATCCCATCAACAAAACCAGTAACTTTGAAGACTATCTTTTTCGGGTTTTCCTCAGATTTCATGTGAGGCATGAATTGCTGACCAATATTAGTAAAGATAATTTTTACCTCAAAGGGGGGAACATTCTCTGAAGGCTGCAATATGGCTTTCTGGAAAGGTTCTTTTGAATCCAGGTCCTGAAAAAATTCTCACAAGCAAACTTTACCTTGCTGAAAGTCTAACGTTTATGATAGCGAGGCAATTGTCAGCCTCTGGTCCCAGAAGCGGCATGAAAGGCTTCCCTCCTTCCCTCTCACAGAATGAGTGAAAAGTTTGTGGTTATTGTGGGGAAGGAATGGGTGAGAGATTGAGGTGGTCAGAATGGGAGATAGAACGGCTCCTTTTAGCATGGTTGGTGCTATTTCTGTACCTTCTTCGCCTTCTCCCTGCGTCACCATGGTAACGATGGCTGCAACTCAAGCAGCCATTTTTCACAGAGGTCTGAGGGGATGGGCCATAAATCCAGCTAAACAAGCCCGCTAGGCTCCAGTTGCATTCATGACAAGGTTACATCACAGGATTGAGGAAGATGGATGTGCGCATGTGAGTGCTTAGCTCCAAATTTTCTCTTTCTCTCTCTCTCTCTCTCGTTTTTTTTAGAAGTGCAAACAATAGAGCTAAAAGGTCGTGTATCAGTGAGATAATCGTCAGCGACGTGTCATTATTACATACTGTGCATTTATTATCTCTTGCTGCAGCCATGTCAGAGGCGGCTGCAGAGGGCTAGATAATTGGGTGCCTTCATGCAGATGGTTTATTATCAGTCTCTTCCAGGAGAAGGTTTAAGATAGTTAGTGATGCTGTTTGCTAGTTAAAGATTAGAGACCCCAGAGAATAATTAACAATCCCAAAAGCCAGTCTTTCTGCAGGATTCTTATGCCTCCACTCCCTCCACTGCCTTTTAATCTATTCATTCTAGCAGGTGTAATAAAGTGATAAGGAGAGGCTCAGGGGATGTTTGTTTGACTGCTTTTGGGTGTACAAACTACAAAGGATAGCATTTTATTTCTGTCTTTCCTTGGCACAAGCAGAAACTAGGAAAACTTTCATGCCCACTCTGTGTCTGTAAACACACACTGCTGCTGGCCAAGTTCATGCCCAGAGACCACCTGGGCCACCAACTGGCTTGCCCATTTCCATGGCATTGGGGGGCGGGGGGAGCGATTCATGTGTCTCCAGCAGCAGAGGCTTTCTGACAAAGTGGCGACCACACACAGCTGCAAAACTGTGCACTTTTTGTTTATGAAGACGCAAACGTTCAAACTGATTTTCCTATTTCATGTACCCTTGCCAGAGACAATTGGATCTTCCATGCTTGCAAGGTAACACAATGCTGGGACTAGGTAGGCAAACATGACATTCTGGCGATAAAGCAGTTGCCACCTGAATGTTTTCCATTAAAATATTAAGTTAACTGTTTTTAAAATGTGGGAAAGCTCACGACTTTCAAAACTAGTGAATGAATGATTGGTTGGGTTTGTGGGTTCCATGGGAAATCTGTGGTACAATATTAGGGCTTCCCCCCCCCCCACCTCTTGAATATGTCCCCCGTGTGTTCAGAATCCACATGTTGTTGTGTCTACAAATACTGCAGTGGAGGACAAAAGAGGGACATTCTAAACAGCAGCTGCTTTAAAGTATAAAGGTAAAGGTAAAGGGACCCCTGACCATTAGGTCCAGTGTGTCCGACTCTGGGGTTGCGGCGCTCATCTCGCTCTATAGGCCAAGGGAGCCGGCGTTTGTCTGCAGACAGCTTCCGGGTCATGTGGCCAGCATGACAAAGCTGCTTCTGGCGAACCAGAGCAGCGCACGGAAATGCCGTTTACCTTCCCACCGGAGCGGTACCTATTTATCTACTTGCACTTTGATGTGCTTTCGAACTGCTAGGTGGGCAGGAGCAGGGACCGAGCAACGGGAGCTCACCCCGTCGTGGGGATTCGAATACTTTAAAGTATAGCAGCATGTAAAATCCAAGCCATGGCAGAAGACATCTTCGAGAAAAGAAAAAGAAAATGCCCCAATATTGTACCACCAATTATCCCTGAAAACCAATTTCTCTCCTATTAAGCAAAGTAAAAAAAAAAAAAAAAAGCTAGCATTGTTGTAGGCATGCTATCTGGTTGGAGAACTGCTTTGAAAAATTTGGAGAAGTATGCATTTCAAAGGATTGTTGCATTTTGGTCCATGCATTGTTTCCTGCAGTGTGGATAAGGAGGGTTCACTTGAGAATGCAAATTACTCCCTCATCCCTACTTCCAACCAGTAGCAGCAGGCAGGGCTGCATGGATAGGTCTGCCTGGCACTCCTGCCCTCCAAGGACCACTGCCTGTTACCAAGAGGGGAAGGGCAAGGGAGTTAAGAAACTGGAGGAGCGTGGGCTTTCCATGAGCACAGCATCAGGAACACTGGATTGGCTCCAAGGCTGCAACTTCACATGCCTTCCTTTTCTCTTCTCAGTAACTGGTACACAGCCTTGGGATGAGAGGCGTGTGGTAAAGCCATGCCATGTAGTTCTGCTGTCTTTCACTGCTTCCAACTACAGTCCTCAAGTGGCATTTGTAGTTGCGATATAACATACAGGCAGGTCTGTGTGTGACCTCTTTATTTAAATGGCTTCTTTATCTAAAAGTAAGAAAAAGAAAAGCAATATGTAGTTCATAACCAATGCCATCAAATGACTTCAGGAGCCTAAAATCAGTTATGTGCCAAGTTCCCCCAACTCCCCAAGTAATTATATCTATGTTGTGTGATCCACTCTGGTCATTCTTAACCTGTATTGCAGCATTGGGTTCCAATTTCTGAAATGCTTGGGAATGGAGTCACATGAGGGAATGGCATGGAGTCACCCCCACTCAAAAGACATGTTGTGGGGAGAGAGCAGTGATAGAGAGAAGCCAAATACCTTGGCTGGTTAGTTAAAATTCATGGATGTGGTTTTCAGACAATGAACTCCCGCTTCACACTTACTTGGATTCCCAGCCCACAGTTTGCCTTCTCATTGACCTATGCATATGATCGTCATTTCAGGTTACCGTGCTGTGGGTCTAAACCACAGAGCCTAGGGCTTGCCGATCAGAAGGTCAGCGGTTCGATTCCCCGCGACGGGGTGAGCTCCCATTGCTCGGTCCCTGCTCCTGTCAACTTAGCAGTTCAAAACCACATCAAAGTGCAAGTAGATAAACAGGTACCACTCCAGCGGGAAGGTAAACGGCGTTTCCGTATGCTGCTCTGGTTTCGCCAGATGCGGCTTAGTCATGCTGGCCACATGACCCGGAAAAATAGTCTGCGGACAAACGTCGGCTCCCTCTGCCAGTAAAGCGAGTTGAGCGCCACAACCCCAAAGTCGTCTGCAACTGGACCTAACGGTCAGGGGTCCCTTTACGTTTTTAGTTCAGTCCTGTGACTTTTATAAGCTATGTTATCCATCAAGACCCTTGATATTTCAGTCACCATTCTAGCCTCTAGAGGGCAGCACTCCCACTCTTTTTAAGATTCTGGGTGTTGTCACTGGGGCTGCCCAATATTCTTTATATTTATATTTTTTCATCCATGAACTTTGGACTTCCTCCCACTCTGTCTCGTAGGATTACAAAAAACAAAGAAAACTTTAGAGATGTGCTCTTTTCATAGCTTCACATGACAATTCTTTCTCTGTATATAACTGACTAAATATATGGAAGTTGGTGATTAGTGATGCAAATCCCACCTCACCTTGGTACTTGCATCCTCCTCGTCTACCCAGCTCCTTTCTCTAGAGTAGAACCAACTACTTCATGGGCTGGAGAAGAGTATTATTTTGCTTGTTTAACAGACTTATATGCCCCTTTTGGCAAAACAGCACCAAGGCAATTAAAGCAGTTTAGAACAATAAAAATCAAATCAATAAACTAAAAGTAGCATCAGAAAAATGCTGAAAAATCTTAACATACCTGTGGAATGCCAGAGGAACAGACTCATGGAGAATAAGGCCATCAATATTGACTGGCAGGGATGTGCAAAAAGTTTGTGGATTTTTTGAAGTTGCTTATGAAATAGCACATAATTCACTGTTTTGAATTAAGTGAAGAGCATGTTGGGGGGATAACCTTTTTTTTCTTTTCCAATTTCACAATGAAGAAACAGATATACAGTATAGATCACACAGAGACACAGGATGTGCCTTTATGTTTTCCCCTTTGCAGATTTGGGGACTAATTTCCATAGGAGCTAAAGGTTATCCCATGGGGTGTAGGAAGGGGGTGCAGGGGGTGCGGTCCGCCCCAGGTGTCATCCCTGAGGGGGTGACAAAATGGCACACCACGGGGAGCGTCTCTTGGGAGTGATGCGGTGGCTCGGGGCCCTGTGCTGCTCAAAAAGGCAGCGTGGGGCTTGCGTCTGCCAGGCGGACTCCAGGCGCAGCTTGCCGCACTGCCTCCCTGGGTGGATCGCCATGGCACACACACACCACACACAGATTTCCACTGTGCCCCCGTGGGCGGCTCACCCTGTCCCCGCCACTCCAGGTGGTGGAGCAGCTAGCTATGCCCCTGGGTTCCCAATCTCCTTTGCAAATCTTGGGCCCCTAGAGCTGATTTTTGGACAAGAAAAAAGATTGGGAATTCTAGTCTCAGGACTGCGTCATGTCTAGTATGCCCTTGAGCATAATACGTTCAATAATGCTTCTCACATAGAACTGGTTAATAAACAGCCTAGTAGAAAGTGCCTGTTAGAAACTCCAGAGACTGAGAAAAGGTCAGTCATGCTGCTAGGGATGGAGAAATTTGTTTTGCCCACTTTTTGCAGCAAGCCAAACAGATGTCCTGGTTGCAAACTTATTATGTAGACTGGGATGCAGCTATCAGTTTGCTTGTGCACTTCATTGTATTGTGTGATGCAGTTTTGGATCCCTCTAAAAATATGCCCAAAAGCATGTGTTTCGTGTTTAAAGTGTGCACAAAATGCACATGGGGGGGAATGCACTGTAAAGAATACAAAAGTATATTTTTTAATCAGATTTATCAGATGCAATTTAAATGCGTTTGTTTTAAAAGTCCACAAAAATTGAATCAAATGGACCCATGATTTGGTATGTGTAAAACTGACATTGAATGAAAATAGGGTGATCCCTCCACCCCTGTTCACCACCAAGAATACATAGAATGTAAGAGAATGTGACTTCGTTTACCATCCCATCAAAATCAACAACTGAGTAGGCTACTGTGTGTCTAGAGCAACTAGTTTTCCTCCATCTACCCCTTGTTGTGTTTTTGAGGCTTTGGCATGCACCATTGCACCACTGAAACATTTCCAAGTGTAACTTTGAACCCAGGACAATTGGAAACATTTTTTCTTACATAAAAGTGTCAATTGCCAAAGCAGAAATCAATTGTTTGCAGTAATTGACTCTGACTCTCACCTATCATCCTGTGTTACTTTTGTAACAAAAGGGAGGCCGGGAAGTCAGAAGTGCTATTCTGATAGAGTGCAGCTAAGCACACACTTTTAAGAAGAATTTGCTGAATTGCAGGCTATGAGTGGAGGATGTATCTTACTCAGGCATTCCCATAAAATGCGACATACTGTGTCTTCAAAAGGCTATGGTGTAGGAGTGGATAGAGCAGGACTGTAGTTCCTGAGCTATTTTAAGTCGCCCCCCCAACACATTTTAAATAGATTCCACATCATTAATTCAAATGCAATGTGATTTTGATTTAGAAATAGTTCTTTCCCATATTCTAGCATGCATTGACTGCATTTTGAGCTGCACAAAATTTGAATGAAAGAGGCTTTAAGGACACTTCTATCCCCCAGTATGAATGGGCAGCAGCCTTGTCCATCATCTCCATCTATGCCCTCTCTTCCAGCTTCACACAAGGATAGAAGCAGTGGCCAGCACCAACAGTGTCTCGGATCTTAAGGCAGAGAGAATCACCCATACTATGGGATAACCTGGTGACAACCCAAAGAGCAATGATCTGGTAGGGTTGCCAGCACTGTGGTCATTTTGAGGAAGGAATAGTTATTAGGTTTGGGTTTGAATCACTGGGGAAGAAATGGTGAAAGAAATTCTGCAAACTTTTGAAACACAAAATTTTGCAGGCTAGCTGGTATGACTAGCTGAACACCCATACTGTAATTTAAAAATATCTTTATTGATTATTTAAACAATTAAAAATTCACACAGTAATCTATTTTACATTGGAAAATTATACCTGGGATTTTGTTCCCACAATAAAACTGTTGACTTTAAAAAAATCATTCAATAAGTATCAGCCAACACTCACTTACAGGTAACAAATCCTCCAGCTCATTTGATACATACAGTACATGGAAAGAAAAGCAGGTGATTCACATCTAAGGCTTGCATCTAAGGCTTTATTCATGGTGTGTCCTTGTGGCAATTCCATAGCAGAGCAAGAATCAAAAGAAGCAATCTGGTGGAGGATTACACGCTTGAGTTGATAATACCTATTTACTGTTCCCATGTAGATGCTTTATTGTGAAGAAAGAGTAGTTTCTCACCAAGAAATTTCCAGGTGGGACATAGCAGTGGGCTACAGAGGACTTTCAAGGAGGCCTGTGTTTGCTGTCTATGGCAATCCAGCAATAGTTGCTAAGAAGAAATAATAATGGCCATTAGGGGCATTGCTGGGTACTTAGAAGACTTGGAGCAAAAATCTCTATGGAGTTTGCATATGTTAGATGCAAATTCAGACTGGTTTTCATAGCCCCTTACTTTGCGGTGAGTGTTTCCAGGCAGGATCTTCTGGGCTGAGGACCCTGTAGGTCTTCACAGATTAAGATGGTGAGTGACTGACACTGCACTGTGCAGCACAACTAGGTGCCCTGTAAACTAAGTGGAGGGACGCGGGTGGCGCTGTGGGTTAAACCACAGAGCCTAGGGCTTGCCAATCAGAAGCTCGGCAGTTCGAATCCCCGCGACGGGGTGAGCTCCCATTGCTTGGTCCCTGCTCCTGCCAACCTAGCAGTTCGAAAGCACGTCAAAGTTAAAGTAGATAAATAGGTACCGCTCCAGCAGGAAGGTAAACGGCGTTTCCGTATGCTGCTCTGGTTCACCAGAAGCGGCTTAGTCATGCTGGCCACATGACCCGGAAGCTCTACGCCAGCTCCCTCAGCCAATAAAGCGAGATGAGTGCCGCAACCCCAGAGTCGTCCGCGACTGGACCTAATGGTCAGGGGTCCCTTTACCTTTACCTTTAAGCTAAGTGGATTGGGGGGGCTCAAAAGGGAGAGGGGCAAAGATACTTGGTTTCAGGCCCCCTGAATGTCCCTGGTGATTATGGAATGACACTAACAATCAGGTTTGGTAAAGATTCTGATGTTGGACTCGACATGGTGTGCCAGTTTATTCCCCCCAAGAGAGGTGCACAGATGACCTCAAAACTGAACACAGGACCATAACAGCAACATGAAATCTGGTGTGGAAAAGTTTTAACATAAAAAGAAATGAAACATGGGCTTCACTCAGCCAGCAGCCAATGCCTTGTAGTAAAGTGATTAAATCAATGCACAATAACTCATGTGCAGAACTGGTCTCTTGTATGGAGTCTATAATATGGGCAGGATAAGAAAAGACCAAGAAGTGAGGATGATGGTGATGAAGATGCTACATGCAAGTGGTATGAACTTGAATATTGTTTTCACTATGACATTCAGTTGTGTTTCTGCACTCAAACTCGACTTTGTTTTCATAAACATGGGGGCCTTCTTCACTCCTGAAATATTAAGGGAAAGAAAATACATATTATTTATATACTTCATTGCATCATACCCAGCTTCCAAGGAGGATGGCAGAGTACGCGTGGTTCTTCTTCCTTATTTTTATCCTAATTTTGTGCAGTCAGTCAGGCTGAAAGATCCCAGCTGACCCAAGTTCACACAGCTAAATTTTCTAGCAGAGCAGGGATCTGAACCCTTGAAGTAACTGTTACATCTCAAGTCAGAGCCAAGTAAAAGTGGTTTTCATGATGTTTGAAGCATCTGTTTCATGAAATTGAAATCTGATGCACAGATGCAATAAGGATGGCTATGCACACTCATCCTTTTTCAGAAGCAATGGTGCTAATGCAGGGCTGTCAGACAAGAGGCTCAAAGGCCAAGCAATACATTTTGGGATTCCACTTCCAGTGTGGCCTACGGCACCCCTATTGCACCGCTAGCTATTCAAACTCTTTTCAGATGCCCAGAGTCAACCAATGGAGTCAGGTTACAAAGAGAGAGAAAATGAGTCAGCAGTGGCTGATACTATGTCAGGGGTCCCCAAACTTACCTGGCCTTGGGCCGGTTCCTCTGGTGCCGATTGCGCGGCGGGCCAGAGGTGGGGGAGCACGCGCCCATACACGTGCGCACTCGCTTTTTCCGGTGTGGTGCGGCACCGGAAATAGCTTGTGCACATGCACACAGGCCTCCACAGCCCCAAGAGTGCACCGGAAATTATGCTTTGTTCATGCACAAAAGCTATTTCCGGTGCCGAGCCACGCCAGAAGTGCACCGGAAATGACACTTGCGCATGCGCCCAAGCTATTTCCAGTGCCGCGCCAACACAGAGATGGGCAGCCACGCCGCTCTGCGCCAGTAAGAGCAGGCGGTGGGAGGAGGCGGGGGCTGGATAATTGGCTCGTGCGGGCCGCATACGGCCCGCAGACCTTAGTTTGGGGAAGCCTGTACTATGTGCTTTCCTTCTATGTTCTTGAAACTGGCAGGGCACGTGTCAAGGAAACAAGAGAATGAGGAAAGGTGTGGTGATTTGTTATTGAGAAAGGCAACATGGATTACAAAGTTGTTTTGGATTTGAAGGGTGGAGGAGACCACAGTTTTGAAAGACAAAGCAGTGACACATGGGGATTTTTTAAAACATAATGTTCTTATATTAAAAGAACTCTCAGTGGTTTGCAGAAGTAAAATACATATTAAACCAACACAGAGATAATAGGGCAGAAGGGGACAGTGCTAGAGTTCCAAGAAAGCCTGAACAACAAATAAGCTTTTATTAAACAGTGGAAGCCTGTGTCTTGTGAATAATAGTGGGGAGGATGTTCAGAGGCAGACACCAACATGGGGAGGGCCACTTCCACTTGCCACACAGCACTCAGTAAGACACAGTGTTATATTAGCAAGGTTTCCTCTGATGAGCTTAATGATTACTGGGTCTGTGTGGGGGAAGGCGGTCCCTTAGTATCCCAGACACCAGAGACCCCAGGACTCCTTGTGTCTGGGATGCATACTATGGCACCACACTAGGTGCAAGGGAACAAAGGTGGCCTCACACAGAAACCTCCATTGAGACCAGGAGCTAAGGGAAAGGAAAGCTGTTAACACCAAAGAGGTGCTCAGAAGTGAGCCAAGAGGGCCGTAATTAGGATCAGTGGAGAGATTTCAGTAGCATGATGAGACTGGGAAAGGTGGGGAGCATTTTTAGAGGCCAGTTTTACATGTCTGTTAGCAAGACGTTACATCTTGCAGCTGTGAGTGAATTATGCAAGCTTACTGATGCTGTGAACTGCCATGAGCTATGGAAAGGCTGCATGCAAATGGAAGGTGATGAGCATGTGCATAGACCCCCTTTCACATGCTGTCAAAATGTACAGGTGGAGAGAGAGGGTGTGGCTGCTGCATGCATTGGTGGAGGAGGAGTTAGCTCTCGTGACCCTGTGGCCTCTCCTCATGCAATCTGTAAATGTGGGGAAGGAGTAATCTGAATCCCGCTTTTAGTTAGATATGCTTTTTTGATATATATAAATATGAAAATAACCTGAAGTCTGCTGCAGTTGTTGAATACCTCCCTTCTGACCCATTTGAAATAGGCATCTCTTCTTTGTTGCTGCTCATGGAGAATGCATTGTTTTTCTCCTCAAAGGAATCACTGTGGAAATAATCAGAAGGAGCACTAGGAGAACAGAAGGGTAGGTCTTGTGTACAATTCAAACACACGGTTCCTACACTTGAATGCCTCTTTCTTTCTTTCTTTCTTTCTTTCTTTCTTTCTTTCTTCCCTTCTCTCTCTCTCTCAGATTTATAACCTGTACCTTCAGGACCCAAAAACATCCCCCTTATAATAAAATAATGATAAACAACAATAAAAGTCTAGCAGCTATCAAAATAATGCACAGCAATGAAAACACACTATCATCAATATAAGAACACATCAGGCTTATCAATGTTAAAAAGGCTTGCAAAGTAGAAAAGGGTTTTTCCTTCTCTGGGGAGGGCATTTCACAGGCCAGGGGCCATCAGTTGAAAGTCTTTCTCCCACGTAACTGCCCACCTCAACTTGGATGGCATGGGCTACTGAAGAAAAGTATCAGAGGAAGATCTCATACAGACAGACTGGTAAGGGGTACTTAAGGAAGGAAACCTTTGACTATTATTTATTTATTAACTTTTCATCCCATCCTTCCTCCCAAAGGAGCCAATATAAATGTTGGTGTGGTTTAAACATAGAGGGGGCAGTAGAGGGAAGATTTCAACCCTACTCCACCGGCACTGCCGTTCCACCCCAATTTGGGGAGGGGGGTAAATGCACCTGCTTTTACATATTTTTAAAAGGGTGCAATCCAGTCAGGTATCTACTGATATTGCATCTCGTTTGGTCCCAAAGCAGCCTGATACAGAATGGTTGCATCAACACAGAAGCCATACAACCCTCCTTGGCTGGAATAATGGTGGTGGTGGTGGTGGTGGTACTTACTCGTTTTCCTGGCACCATAACCGATTGACAACAAAGGCAACCATTGCCAAAACCAAGAAGACAGTAACTGCAATGGTGCCCTGCACCCATGGCTGAAGGCTTCGCTGAACTGTCAAGAAAATGAATTAAAACAAGTTTATTGTGGCTCCCAGTACTGGTAGTCTAGCTAGTCCTGTATTAGGCATGCAACACTATGCTCACCAACTTGGTGGGAAAGGTTCATAGTTGACTGAAGGAGCATCTGTTCTGCATGCAGAAGATCCTTAGTACAATTACTGTCACCTCTAGCAGGATCTGAAACTGTGCAGAGTCCCTGCCGGCCAGTGTAGAGTAGTGGGTTGGAAACCTAGGGACCAAGGTGGCCCTCTGGACCTCTTTCTCTGGCCTTCAGGACTCTCCCCAAGCCATCTTCCCTCACCAGCCCTGTGTTCCAGCCTCCTGTGTGAAATCTTTGAGCACAACGTCACTCTCCTCTCCCGTGGCTTCCAGCAAGTGGTCTTCAGAAGCACTACAGCTTCCAACCAGGAAGGCAGAGCATAGACATTATGGCTAGGAGGCATTGCTAGCCTTGTCCTGCATGAATTTGTCCAAGCCACTTTTAAAGCCTCACTCACCATGTGGGCCCTGCAAGGTTGGCCAGAAAGAAATTTGCCCCCTGGGTTGAAAAGACTCCCCATTTCCAGTTTAGGCAATACTGAGCTAGACAGACCATTAGCCTGGCTTGCTGTAATGCAGCTTCTTGTGTTCCCAAGTGTAATTTGTCTGGGCAGGGTCCGTTTCTGTTTAGTGACAAACTTATTGCTGCTGCCTAATCAAATTAAATAGAAGTAGCAGTATCTAAATAGCGGTAAAGGTAAAGGGACCCCTGACCATTAGGTCCAGTCACAGACAACTCTTGGGTTGCGGCACTCATCTCACTTTACTGGCCAAGGGAGCCGGCGTACAGCTTCCGGGTCATGTGGCCAGCAAGACTAAGCAACTTCTGGCGAACCAGAGCAGCGTACAGAAACGCCGTTTAGCTTCCCGCTGGAGTGGTACCTATTTATCTACTTGCACTTTGATATGCATTTGAACTGCTAGGTGGGCAGGAGCAGGGACCGAGCAACTGGAGCTCACCCCATTGCGGGGATTCGAACCACCGAGCTTCCGATCAGCAAGCCCTAGGCTCTGTGGTTTAGACCACAGTGCCACCTGCACTACAATCTATGCTTCATCTGCCATAGACACATTTCTTCCCCTTGTTATGTTTTCACACCCTAGACAAGTCCCCAGGCAATTGAATATGGTGAATGCAGTGCCAACATGACTCCATATTCTAAGCTGGCAGAGATCTCTCAGAAAGCAGGCATGTCTCATCTCCCACCAGATATCATGCTCATCAAGAAACCCAGTTATTAATTCTGAATCAACCTGTGAGGTGTTTGTTCTCCCCTCCCCCTCCCTGCCTTCCCCCAATAGTTCTGATATTAAAAAGCATTAATGGGGGGGGGTAAATAAATTCTCTTGGGTCAAACTTTCATGGGGAAAGCCAAATTTACATTCCCCTGATTTAAGTATGTAAGAGTCAGGCTGACCCAAGGTATTTTGTTGATTAAGATGAAGGACAAGGTCACTCCCATCAACTCCATGCACAGAAACAGTTGATGGGCAGTTGAATGCTTTCTGCCCGAGGGTGGAGCAGCACCAACGCAGAGTGCAAACAAGGACACCAGCACACTTTGTGTTCATTTGGCTTTTCTTCACTTTCAGTGTGAAGTGCCTTGTGGGGGAATTTGTGCAGTAGCAAGATCTACTTTTTAAAAAATAAAATAAAATAAAATCCTGGCTGTCCTTCAGTGTTGGCCATAGAAATTATTTCACATAAATAAATCATAGAAGTTACCTTAAAGGCCATCTAATCTAGCGTTTTGAGCAATGCAGCTCCCATGGCCCCATCTGATCTGTGCATTTAAAACAACACCATACCAATTCCCAATCCTGAGCACTGCAGTTTCTTAAAGTTCTTAAAGAGTTGTTAGGATGTCCCTATTCCGCTCACAGAGCTACGGTTCTCAGAGTGGTTTAGTAGCCAATTCTGGGAACTGTAGCTCTGTGACTAGGTGCCTCCTAACAACTCTCAGCACCCTTAACAAATACAGTTCCCAGCAGTCTTTGGAGGAAGCTGTGGGTGAGATTCACCTAATGATCCCCATCATCAGAAGCCCTGCTTGAGCAACAGGCTTGTCCCCTCTTCTCTATGTGTGCCCCCAAATTGGCTAAAGGGTGTTGGGAGAATCTCCCAGAATAGCACACAGGGGAAAGAGAGGGCAGATCATTCAGCCTGGCAAGCTGTAATGTTTGCACACTTGGAACATTCATCATAGCTCAAAGTTGATTTCCACCCCATGATTGTTCGTGCAGATGGGGCCAGTGTTGTAGGATACAACTACAATATCCCAGGTAAGCAGCCATCCAGCCACAGAAGGAAAATAAAAAGATCAGAGGCAGGGAAGTAATCCCTCCTCTAGAATTTTCTGCCAAAAGGAAGTGCTTTGCATTCCGTGTTACGGTAAAAGCGGCCCTGCCAGTGTTGACAAACACTTTCTTCTCTAAGAAGGCAGGTGGCCCTTTCGCAAGCTTCTTATGACTAACTGTCCCAGCCCATTCATGTTTTGCTGCCCTCTCAAAACCACTTTCCTGGAACAGAAAATGTCCAACCTTTGCCTCACCCTGAATAGAAATCAGACTGTGTTCTCCTCCTGCTGTAATCTGTCACTAATTGTTAGGTCGTTCCAAAGAGGAAGATGGTGACTTGGTACACAATAGACCTGTCAAAAGTGGGGCCAATGTTCCCAGACTGGAATGTTCAATTGAAACTAAAATTTGCAAACATCTCCTTACAGAACTCACTTGACTCTCCTCAATTTGGAACCGCTGGGCTTTGAATGCTCAATTAAGTCAATACCTTCTAAAGTGGCAAAGGCCTCCCCTCCAATGTTTGAAATCAGATTTCAGGAGTCTAGTTTCTCAGCAGTCCTCAAACATCTGTGGAATTCTCCGTGGGAGGAGGTTCAAAGCTCCAAACAGGGCTACGTGAGGACTGGTGTTCTCCCTTGGTTAATGCTGGACTACAGCAGCTGATGAAAGACAGTCCAAAGGTCTCTCCTGCCATTTTACATCTTGCCTTCCTTTAGAAAGTAGAAGAACATCATTCTGCCCTCTGACTGACACATGCACTGCAATAAAGAAAGCTCTTCTCCTTGGCATCTGGCAAACCTTATGCAGAATTATAGAATTGGAATTAAATCAAAGGGCATTGGAGGCATTCGTCACTCACCACCATCCTACCCTCTTGTTTTGTGTCCCAATAATTCTAGCAGATCATCCATTGATGTCCAGATAATGTTCAACAGGAAAGGAAAAAGTGCACTGTGTCAGAGGTGCTTGTAGGACAACAGCTGGGTTTTGAGTAAATGGAAGCAGTGGCAGGATTGCCAGCTTCTAGCAGAGCCCATATATGTTTAACAGCTATGTGACTGGCAGAAGGTATCAAGTTAGTGTCAGCACCTGGTATCCTTGGGCAGCTGTTTCCTTGCAGGACTCACTACTGATGCCAGTCCTGGATAACCTGCCCCTGCCCCCACCCACCATTTACTTTCCCCACAATGTGCCAAGGTAGCAGCAGACAAACATGAGGAAAACAGAAAACAGGGAGAGAATTAGGTCTCATGGTTTACAATAGCAAAAGACTTCTTGGGCGCAGGGCGGGAATATAGAACAGAAATGAGGGGTGCTTTATGAAAGTTTATTGTGAATCAAGTCCACTTTTTGGCCATTTCCCACGTATCTTTGGGAATGGGTGGCAAACTATCTGCGAGGGGTGGCTGCCTAGAAAGATGAGGAACATATCGCCATTGGCAAAGGAAATCCAGAATTCCTTTCTCTCGCCCAGACATGTGCAACAGACCAGAATGCTGGTGGAGAATGCATTTAGATGTGCATCTGCATAGGCATTTACATGGGCCTGCCCACCCTCATTTTCCCCCAACTAGTTATGTGCAACTGGGTCTGATTAGAAAGTGAAAATTTGCTGTGTGCTTTCCTGGTGATGCTATGAATGAAACTGACACCATGGTGGAGCAGGACAGGGGGTGTTCCCTAGCCATCTGTGCAACAGGAAAACATCCCCTGCCCCCTTCTGAGTGAGGACAATGAAAGGGATCCATTTGCTCTCAGTGACACCGTCCTGTAGCTAAAGCTCATTGGCTATGTGGCACCATGGTGTCATCATGTCACAGTGTGATCCCTAACAGGAATGGATCATACAATAAAAAAAGCCACAGAAATGCCATGATGAAAAAGCAGCAGCACATTGGAGCAGGCAATGGGGTGTGGGAAGGGAGGGTGAAACTGATGAAATGCCATTTGTGATAGACTGTCTCGTTTATTTATTTTAAAAAATAACCTTTTGTAAATTTAGCACAACTCTAGCAAAAATACAGCTGTAAAACTTCTTGAGATGCAAACCAGAGAATGACAGCTCTACCATGTGCCCTGCAGCATGGGCTCTGCAGCTACCTGCCTTCTACTTAATTAGTGCACACAGGTAAATAGACCTTTTAAGGGTTGGCACTTTCAGCCCTGTCAGCCCACCTACTCAATGAAACAGCATTTACAAGGCAAAGAATGCAAAGCCCTCCTTCATGATGAAGGTAGGTGAAAGAGTGCAATAAACAAAGCTATGTGATGTGCTGCTTTAGCATGACCGGCCTGAATCTGTGCCGAATTCCTCCCGGCCAAAGAGGACTTTTGAAGCCCTGCCAAGGCCAGCATGGGCGACATAGACAGACTATTAGATTGTAGAAGTACTAATGAGCCACAACCTGTGCAATCTTGCAATTCTTTGTAGCAGGAAAACGCCCTGTCTTTCCAGTTTGGAGCCCAACCACACAGCCAGCAAGCTGCATCGGAAACTGCTGCTTGGACACAAAGACTGCAGCCTGGCTGTGTTCAGTGCAAGCTGTCTTACTCCACAGCTTCATCCTAGCTGTTTCATTGGACAGGACATGGCGTCTGCAAGAAGTTTTCATACATAATTGCTGTTGATGTTTCTGGCTTACATCTTTTATAGTGTGTGGCATCCTTCTTGATTTGCATATGGATATTTCATGCATTTATTTGTTGATTAATTCTGTACCCCACCTTTCCTCCCAAAGGAGCCCACACATGCATCAGAGCTGGAAAGAAGAGAGCTTTCATGGTCAGGTGGAACATATCTGCAGATTTTTTTTTTTTTAGGGATCCTTACATTCCACTGGAGGAGACTCTTGAGAGTCCCATGGACTGCAAGAAGATCAAACCTATCCATTCTCAAGGAAATCGGCCCTGAGTGCTCACTAGAAGGACAGATCCTGCAGTTGAGGCTCCAGTACTTTGGCCACCTCATGAGAAGAGAAGACTCCCTGGAAAAGACCCTGATGTTGGGAAAGATGGAGGGCACAAGGAGAAGGGGACGACAAAGGATGAGATGGTTGGACAGTATTCTCGAAGCTACTAACATGAGTTTGGCCAAACTGCGGGAGGCAGTGAATGATAGGCGTGCCTGGCGTGCTCTGGTCCATGGGGTCACGAAGAGTCGGACACGACTGAACGACTGAACAACAACAACAACAACATTCCACTCAGCAGTACAAAATAGCAGTGGACAGAAGTCTGCCTGCGTTGATGTTGGGAATACTCTTCCTGCAGGTTTTTGGTTGTTTTTTTTAATTCCTCCCATCTTAATTTTGCACTTAATATGAAGGGTGCTGCCATTCAGAGGTGTCAGGGAGGTCAGGCATGGGTGAAGAGGACAGGCATTGGTGGTGTATTGTTCACCTGTGTCGCAAAGCAGCCTCACCCCTGGAGATTCAGCTTGCTTGACAAATGCACGGAGCAAGTGACCAAACAACCATGGCAGTGGAGCTAATCCGGCGCTCCCAATGCTGTGCTGCAGGCCTGCTGCAGCAGCTCTGACCTTACCATCACCCTGCTCCACCCCAGCCCAACTATTGTGAGCCCAGGGTTGGGAGGGTGGCTTTGCAGCTCTGCCCCCCATGACACTGGTCGCAACTGCTGCGTATGTTCAGCAGGTGGCCACATCATCTGCCCTCCTCAGATCATGCCCAGGGACATAAGGCTTTCTGAATGCTCCAGCGTTACTTCATTAGTTCATGCTGGACAACCACGGCTCCTCAGGGTTTACTCAACAGAGACATCTTAGCTCATGCCTGCCCAGAAGTCATGGTCTGTTGTACCCCAGCAGTTTCCCCAAACTCCAGTGGAGTGGAGGCTGGCTGTGGGAATTCAGTGGTAAACTAAAGGAAGGGAAGGGAACTCTGCAAATTCTATTTTTCTACAGTCAAGGAGAAGGCTGGATGAAAGAGATGGAAAGAGATGAAATGAGGGGAATACAGTATTGGAGAAGAAGAAGAAGAAGAAGAAGAAGAAGAAGAAGAAGAAGAAGAAGAAGAAGAAGAAGAAGAAGAAGAAGAAGAAGAAGAGGAGGAGTAATAAATTTTTGTTTCTACCCCACCCTTCCCAATCCAGAGACCGGGCTCAGGGCGGCTAACAACAAATATAAGACAATGATTAAAACAACTTAAAAAAGCTAAAAAAAACAGCATAAAAACAAACATCAGTGGAATCTGCAGGGCTAACTGGCCAGGTTAGTCATCCTAGGCCAGTAGGGAGACCAGGGAGGAATTTTAATGTAGGGACCCAGAAGGGTTTCTTCAGAAAAAAAGGGAAGGGGAAAAGGAATAGGGGATCAGGCTAGATTAAAGGCCAGGCGGAATAACTCTGTCTTACAGGCTCTGCGGAAGGAGGTCAGGTCCCGCAGGGCCCTAGTCTTGTGGGACAGAGTATTCCACCAGGTCGGAGCCAACACTGAAAAAGTCCTGGCCCTTGTGGAGGATAATCTGGCTTCTTTTGGGCACGGGACCCTTAAACTATTGTTTTTTGTGGACCTTAAGGACCTCTATGGGGCATACCAGGAGAGGCGGTCTCGTAATAGACAGCTATGCACATTCAGATTTTTTTAAAAAAATTAAAAGCCTATGATGAAGGAGGAAATAAAGCAGGCCAGTGAATGTAGCAATGGAAATTTTTGTCCAAATAACCACAACTAGCATTATGCAATGCTGGTGTTGGTTTCATGGTGTCATAATTGTTATAATAGAAAGCAAACAAACTTAGGGCATAAATTCAAGTATATACAGCACTGCAGAAGCAGAATAAATGTCAAAACAAAAGGGGTATAATATCAGCTGGCACAAATTGTGTCGAATCAGCATCAGCCAAAAAAGAAAAATCTGTTACCTCTTTGGCAGTTCACAGGTTCCAAAGCGACCAAGAGACAAAAGGTCACAGCCAGAGCAGCATTCATTTCGGTGGTGCGGGGAAGTGACTTTGCTGATCAGCGCCTTGATTTGTTTGCTGTAAGCGGAGGCTCCGTGGACTGGTTCCTTCTCTGAGGAATGCAGGAAGGCAAAATGTGAAATCCGAAGATCCAAGGTGTATTTGGGCACGCCTCCCTCCTGGGTAATAAGCCTGGTAGATGATCAAGCCCATTAATTGGAGGGTTGCCATGCACCAGCAGCTATGCAAATAGAGCAATTCCAGCACATTTTAGCAACTTAAGGAGGGACAGGATTGTTTTTACTTGCCACCTCTTTGCTACATCGTGCATCAGGTTGTTATGCAGCTCCCAGAACTGCATCTTGACTTTCCAGCACCTCGTTAATGGTTTGGAAAGAGTCCAGAAAAAAGAAAGGGGGCTCTTTCTTTGGCCCATGCCCCATGGCCCCCTTCTGGTGCTGCCCAAGTACAGATCAGACACAACTCTGCTAAGCAAAAAATGAAATAAAAAATCCTTCCAGTAGCACCTTAGAGACCAACTAAGTTTGTTCTTGGTGTGAGCTTTCATGTGCATGCATACTTCTTCATGAAAGCTCATACCAAGAACAAACTTAGTTGGTCTCTAAGGTGCTACTGGAATGAATTTATTTATTTTTTCTTTTGTTTTGACTATGGCAGACCAGCATGGCTACCTACCTATAACTGGAACTCTGCTAAGCCTCAGTAAGGTGGTGTCCTTGTGTGCCTTCAAACCATATCCTAAGACACATTTTCAAAGAAGAGGGGATGTTAAAGTAACCATCTCATACTCCAGTCTCCCCTGCTATTCTGTACCCTATCATTGAATGAGGCTGTGTACACCATCCCATTTACTCTGCATCCAGTGTGCTGCCACCACTGGTATGGGAAGCAGCATACATGTGACGTCAGCCACAATCCATAGCCTATCAGCTTTCTTATGAAATAGTGTATTTTGATCCATTTTCTTGGATCCAAATGGAGAAAAATAATATAGCTACATTTTAAGTGTACAGTACACGGTTTCAGTGATTATCAGGAGCAAAATTCCTCCACTAGTACAATGGTCTTGCCATTTGGCATTCTAGTAGCTCTGCAGCCTCTACAGAATGAAGAAGGTGAACATCACTTTGCACATGCCTTTCTGCAAAAAGCAGGTCAGGGTTTCCTTTGGCGGGGTCTGAATCTGGCCCCATTTGCCAGAGATAGCATGCTTGGTTTAGCTCGAGCTACTCTCACATCACTTGCACTGGATACAGTGGGACTTGTTCCTCAGCAAGCAGGCTTATGATTAAACCGAATCTCTCCTCTATTCTACCAGTCCAAGCTGCAAACTAGTGTGTCACCATTTTCCCACCACACAAACTGTGGCCTAAAAAAATAGCAACCTGATGCATGATGGAGTAAAGTGGAAACATAGAAAAGTTATTCTGCTGCTGCTTATATTGCTAAAATTCAGGACAGATAAGAAAGTACTTCATGCAGTGCACAGTTATGTTTCTGAACACCTGTTTCTGGAACCCGCAAGTCAAGTCCTGCTTGCAGATTTCCCCACACACATCTGGTACGCCACTGTGAGAACACGATGCTGGACACTAGATGCATCATTGGCCTGATCCAGCACATTCTTCTCAAGTTGTTGTCTTTCTCTCTCCCTCCCCCCCCCCCCGGCACTTTTTAGAAATAAAATAATAAATTGCAGCCTAAATAAAAATTGGGGGAAGCCCTCTGCCACTTCCATCAACTCTACCAAAGATATTACCCTACTCTTGCTTAGGAAACTGTTTCATGTATTTCACTTTGTGCTGATAAATCATCCTTTGCTGAAGGAGGAGGAAACCAGCTATTGTGTGTACTGAGATGAGGAAAGATAGATAGATTTGGTAACCATCTCCAAATATTTAAAAAGCTGCTGGAAGAAGACAAGTGAACATTGTTCTCTGCTTCCAGACTGGGAGAGCAGATGATGGACTTACAAGACTTAAGTTAAAAAACGATACTCAGGTTAAGCATTAGGGAAAGCTTACTAACCATGAGAGCAACAGGGCAACAAAACCAAGTGACTTAAGTAGCTGTCCAATCTCTCACCCTGCAAAGTTTGAATCAGAGGCACCCTTGAAGAAGAGCTTCTCCGGTCATTTGTGTTTCAGGCCACACATGATGATCCCTCCAGACTCAGAGCATCCAAATCAGTGGTCAACTCTTTGGTCAACACAATGGCTTTAATAGCCTGTCTGGTGTAGTGGTCAGAGTGCTGGACTAGGCCCTGGGAGACCACGGTTCAAATCCCCACTTGGGCATGTTGGTTGGGCCAGTCACTTCCTCTCAGTCTAACCTACCTCACAGGGTTGTTGTGGGGGTTAAATAAGAGTGGGGAGAACCATGTATACCACCTTGAGCTCCTTGGAGAAAGAAGTGTGAAATAAATGCAATAAATAAGCAGGCAACAAGGTAACCTGTTTGGCCTTGGAGCAGAGAGAATTTTGAAGCTGTGCTCAGCTGTGGAGCCCCTGAATGATAGTTGTGGGAGGGGATATAGGAAGCTGCCTTCGAGCATTGAAGGTCAGCTCTGAATTCCGCAGTTGCTCATTCTGGTTCTCAGCAACAGCATTTGGCCTCTTTTTGTTGGTGCTGGTTTATTATTGATCAGCTTGGCAGATTATCTCAAAGCAGAACATGCTGTGATAATAACTGCCTTGTGCAGAGGAGTCTGGCACTGCATCAGAGGGACTGGGAGGGAGACCCAATGACTAGCTGCAGAAGTCCCTACATTTGAGATGCTTTAACAGGCTACACATGATAAAGTATTGATGTCTAGATGTTCCCTGGTTTTAACAATTTGCTCAGATTCATCTACCTGATTGATCAACCCCTCTGAGGACTGGAAATTCTGCTTGCCAGACAAAGTAATCCCCCCATCTGCTCCCCCCTCCATGCACCCCCTCTTATGGGGGTTATCCTAACACAACTTCCTGAGCCAATGTGGGGGCATGGGGACACTTGGGGGGAGGAGAGGGGCAAGTGCCACTGTGCTGGTGGAAGGCATAGCACAAGGTGCCACTAGCAGGACTCATTCGTGTTTTCACTCAGGAAAATGGGAGTGGGGGGTATTTGTGGCTTTAATACATAAATAAAATTACATACTTTTTACTCTTGTTCTCACTCTCTATCTAGCTACCTTTGTATGTTTAGGATTTTTTTAAAAGAAACTCAAAAGACACCTTGTACTACTTTATTGCTTCTTATGATCAAACAGAAGCTAAATTTAAAAGAGAGTTTTTGGTAAACAACCAGAATGCATGCATAGAAATGTCTACCTAGAAATAATGAGGTGGGGGGTTGTTTCGTTTTTAAATTTGTAAGAAGTAAGTGTTCTTTTCAATTAAGCAAATTGCATTATAAAACAATGCAGATTGTCACAGATAAACACAAGGAAAACTGGTCATATATTGCATGCCTCAGCTATGACATTGCACAGATCTATGTTAGGAACATTCACAAAGCAGTGCTATTTTCCTGTTCCTTGATGCCCACAACCACTATTTATTATCTTGAGATAACAGCCAAAGCCCTGGAATGGGGAAGGGTCCTTTCTGGGAAATGGGACTTCTGTGCTGACTCAAAGGCCACATCGATTCACAGGAGACAGCAATGGACTTAGCTGTGACTCACTTCCACACAACTGTGTGTAGGATTGCCACCTCGCTGTTTCCTTTACACTGCTATCAGGCACATACTTGCATGGAAGTTACTCCTAAGAAATTAAATGGAGCACTTCTGAGTAGAAATGCATAGAGTTGTGCTGTAAGGTAGCAACCCACTTCACAGTGAAGTTAAGCTGCTTAATTTGAACTACCTGGAGTAAGTGGGATGGGAATTTGTCTTATTTGCTCTGGTCAAGCATGAATGGTTTATTTACTATCTCTAAGACTCTAGTCTACTCTGCTCTTTATCTTTGAGGAGCTATTTCAGAAAAGGTTGTTACTATATGTGCTTTGAGTATAACGGATTTACCAGTATAGCTCTTAAGTATCAGGTACAGTGGTACCTCGACTTACTAATTTAATCTGTTCCGAATGCACATTCGTAGGTCAAAAAATTTGTAAGTTGGAAAAAGTGATTTTCCCATAGGAATGCATTGGAAATGAAAAATTCATAAGTCGAGTAAACAGCATCTAAAATTTGTAAGTCGAGTAAACCCCATCTAAAACTGCCAATGGATGTCCATTCGTAAGTCGAAAAATTCGTATGTTGAATATTTCGTAAGTTGAGGTACCACTGTATTAGGGTTCCTTTTACCAATCTTGCCTTATAAATGAGTTGTAATTGCCTCTCCGTTTGGTACAGGTGATAGTTTATTAATGGAAAAACCACCTAGGTCGCAATGGCTGTGCAACTTGATTCTTTATTGGATAATTCTAAACTAACCTAAAGGCAAGAGCTTTGGCTAAAGAGATATCACATAATTCTCTAATTGATTGATCTATTAATAAGGTAAAGAACCCCTGGATGGTTACGTCCAGTCAAATTCAACTATGGGGTATGGCGCTTATCTCTGCTTTTAGGCCGAGGGAGCCAGCGTTTGTCCACAGACAACTTTTCCAGGTCATGTGGCCAGCATGACTAAACTGCTTCTGGTGCACAAAACACTGTGATGAGTGCCAGAGCACATGGAAACGGTGTTTACTTTCCCGCCACAGCGGTACCTGTTTATCTACTTGCACTGGTGTGCTTTCAAACTGCTAGGTTGGCAGAAGCTGGGACAGAGCAACGGGAGCTCACCCCGTCATGGGGATTTGAACCACTGACCTTCCAATTGGCAAGCTCAAAAGGCTCAGTGGTTTAGACTGCAGTGCCACCTGCGTCTAACTGATTGATCTGTTAATAATCTTGTGCATCTCAAAATCAGACCCGATCAGTCACAAATGTGAAATGTCAGGAGTCCACTGTGCATTGCTACAGCCAAGCATTGATATGACACAGTCCACCTATGAGCTGAATCTTCATGTGAATTGACTCTTGACTCTAAACAGCAACAATCTTTAGTTTTCATCTGCTTAAACACAACTGTCTTGGTTTCACGGGTTTGTGGCTCTAGATGGCTGAGATTGCATACACATTGTTGCTCGCTAATAACTGTGATGTTAAAGCAAATTAAAAAATGTATCCATTGAGCCCTGAACTGAGTCATCTGAACTGTACCAACATTTTTTTCTGGTTTCATGATCCAGCAGGTGATGGAGGAAAAGTACTTAAAGGAAGTTTTATTTAAGCTACAATGACTGACACAAACTAGTCCAGTAAAACATGTGATTATTTTATTTAATCTTTCAAGTTGTGAAGAGGAAGTAAGTGGTGAGCAGCTATAATGCCAGGAAGTGCTATCTCCTAAGATTAAATCTCACCCCTTCATCTGATTTATGATTTCACAGTTCTTTCCATAGTAATAAGTATTTTTGAAAAATGAAGCAGGTCCTCACGAATTACAATTCAGAGTTTTAGAGCAGGGGTTCCCAAACTTTTCTCTCCACCCTAAACCACTTATTGCAGGTCTTGGTGGACCACTTAATAGGGTTTGTTTGTTTGTTTTTGTTTTTTCCTATTGCAGTGTGTTGTGCTAGATACTGCAAGACTTGTAATTGTATTTCTATTGCTTCTTTTATTTATTTTTTATATTGTGTTATATTGTGTTTTATTGTATTACAGTTTGAATTCCACAGAACTGTGTAAAATTCAAATTGTTAGTGTTATTCACTGACATGCTTGGACCAGATTTGGGGAACCCCTACTTTAGAGAATTCTCTTCCACCTTAAAGGAATGTCTTCCTCTCTGTGTCAGGATCCATCTCATCCATTTCTCAAATGAAAACAAGGCTGTTGGGTTTGCATGGGAACTGCATCTTACTCCTCTGGAAACGTGAATGTACAAGGGATCAAGAATATGTCACAGAGCTTCACTGGAAGCTTCATTACATTCTGCTGGGGGGGGGGGGACCATGATTATATTTAGGTTTAGTTTAAACCTTTAAAAATTGCCTGGCATTTACAGTAATAGGTGTGGTTCCAGCAGCTCAAGGATTTGCCTGTTGCCGGTGGGGATTTAAAACAAAAGAAGTCTCAGAACTAATGTTGGGATTTAAACATGTTGGCACCATTCGAGCTAAAGTTAGTTGTGTGACTAATGGAAGAGGGAAGTTGCCCCCCCCCCCGATATCATGATCCCCAGATTCCCAGGTTTCATTTCATAAAAAGAGTAAGTTTCCAGCTTTTGTAGAGCCTGTGATATGTACAGACACTATTCTTATAATTTTTTGAGAGAAATTAGCCTGCTACCCCATTCAGTATTTTATTTTGCACTCCCCTTGAACAACTCCCCCCCCCCAATATTTCCTGTGGGTGCCTGCATACATGTTTACTTGGGTGACAACCCTGATTGATCTCTGTCAGACTTTCTTCCGGGTAAACATGCAGAAGATTATGCTTACTTAACTGGGGGCAACGCCTATTGGACTCAGTGAGACTTACTTTCTGAGTAAAGCATTTTCAAAGAGGGTTTAATCACGTGCATCTTTAATTGTATTGGAGCCAAGTCACTTAGTTCAGCTCACATTTGCATTCAAAACTGTTGCTAAATAAAAAGATCAAAGGGTGTTTTCGTGCATCAAGTCAGCTGGGCCGTGGAACCTGCTTTTGGTGACAAGGATCAGTTCTGGTGTGTAGAATAATGATAGAAATGGGTTTCACAAGAGGTTCATGATAATAGAACTGCAGAGTTGGAAGGGATCATCTAGTCCAACCCCCTGCAGTACAAAAAAAAATTCAACTAAAGCATGCATGACAGGTGGCCATTCAACCTCTGCTTAAAAACCGCCAATGAAGGAGAGTACACAATCTCCCAAGGAAAACCATTCCACTGTTGGACAGCTCTTAATGTCAGGAAGTTTTTCCTGATGTTTAGTCAGAATCTCCTTTCTTGTAACTTGAATCCATTGGTTCGAGTTCTACCCTCCAGAGCAGGAAAAAAACAAGGTTGCTGCATCTTCCTTGTGGCAGCCCTTGGAATATCTGAAGATGGCTATTGTATTTCCTCTCAGTCTCCTGAGTGTTCCTCATCTAAATTCCCCTTTCCTGAAGGATGTATCAGCTCCATTGACGAAACAGCACAGGCCAGTGCTTTGGAAGGGGTATATATCAGATAAATGGCATGGAGGGGAGAGTAAGGCATCTCCCCCAGCACTAGTGACTGCTTTGTTTGAAATGTGGGCCTGTTTTGGATCCTGGGTAATCACAATCAGACCATATACATCTGGAATTTGAAGGCAGAAAATGTGACCACATGGCCTGTTTGAGCTACAGTGCCTGACTTTTTAAAGTGTGCAACTTCATACAGCTCAGTGTACCATTCAAATTGTAAATCCAAAACTGGAGCAAATAAAAAGCAGGAAATGGTGATCCTTAGGATGTTGAGCTAAGACTGGGGATGCCCAGGTTGAAATCCGCTCCCAGCCATGGTGTTCACTGGGTCCACTCATTACCTTTCAGTCTTACCTACTTCACAAGGTTGTTGTGAGGATAACATGAGTGGGAAGGGTGAGATAATAAATAAGTAAAAGAAAAATATTAATAGCCAGCCCACATCAGCATGTGCACAGATACTGTATACAATCATGTCACCCCCTAGACTGTTAACCTGGCAGCGTGTCAATGGATATTGAGTATAACGATCTCTGGCAGACAAGCAGCCTGATAAGCAGCAATGACTCTCTATCAGTTTTATGTAAGTTTATTTACAAGAAAAACATATCCAGAGCATGGCTTCCCACCTGCTCGCATTAACAGTAGTTGATCAGTCTGAGTCATTGTCCCTCACCCAACAGAAAGAACGCCGAAATCCTGCCTTTCTTCTCCTTCCCTTCCATTGTTCTCTGAGCTTCTCCAGTCTCCTGGAGGGAGCTGGCCTGTCTCCTCCCCACTCCCAGAAGAGACAGCCTCAGAGTCTGGCTTATCTGCTGGATGCCTGGCAATGCTCTGGCCAACTTTCAGCTCTTCCCCTCCTTGGGAGCTAGCAGCGTGCTCCCTGGGAAGAGGGTGGGGCAGGCTGTCCTCTGTAAACTCAGACAGCTCTAATCAGCAGTCTCGGCCCTTGCTCACTTAGCTCAATTTCTGAGGCTGACTCTTCTGCTGCGCTCCGGGGGGGGGGGGCACATTCCTGACATTGAGAGTGTCAATGGTTGAGAAAGGTTGTAGGGCATCTGCCTTGCATGCAGAAGGTCCCAGGTTCAATCCCTAGCATCGCCAGGTAGGGCTAGAAAAGAACCTTCTCTGAAATTATGAAGAGCTACTGCCAGTCAGTGTAGGCAATACTGAGGTAGATGGGCCAATAGGTCTGACTCAGTAGAAACAGCTTCCTATGACATTCCAGTTTCAAACTAAACCAGCATGGTGGGGATCATCTTGAGCACCGAGATGGTGCGTTTTTTGGTTTCCAAACCTTTGAGGCTCAGGCAGCTCAAAAGGAATCAAATTATAGTCACTTCAGGACGTGACCTGTGGTTAAACAGTTTTCTCTGTGAAATTGGGCTTAGCCATTTTTTGGCAGATCTGCAAGCGATTTTTATGAGCAGAAATGCCACAGAGATAGAAGCGGGGGAAACCTACCAAGCATCTTGTTACAATTAAAAGCAGATCGCCCATTTCATCTGAGGTCACTTCTAGATGGTGGAGGGAGGGCAGAAAATTCTCCCGTGGGTCAGCTTCCGTGACAGATTATCACTTTCATGTGACTTCCAGTGCTATCAGCCTGGCAACTTATCAGCGAGTGCAGCTTTCAGCCAGAAATATGCTCCCATCTCACTGCCAGTTCGATGCAGCATGAAGATTAGGGACAATGAAATAGTCAATTATTCATTCTGCTTGGTGTCCACTGGGCAGCAGAGCTGGCCATCTGCAATTACCGGTAGCCTTTTCGCCTTTCAAAAACCTGCATGTGGGGACATCTTTGAGACAAAGCAGGGGAGAAAAGGGTCTTATAAAATGGCAGTGTGAGACTACTTCGGACATGAGCCTAAGGGTCTCTCTGGCCCTGCATTGTTCTCCATTGCACATGTGCTGACCTCCAGCCTCAGCTGTCACATGGTTGACAGCATCACATGACAGTCACCATGAGACGTTGCATAGTACTTTTGATAGCTGGGGGACCATGGATCACACTCAGAGGATACACTGAAATGTAAAAGCTCTTTCTTTATTTTTATTTAAACATGTATTTGCAGGGATTTTCCACCTTGTTTTAGCATGTAATCAGCGTATCATTCACTCCATTGGGCCTTACTGCCTTTTTTTAATGCATTAACGCAATATAAAATAAAGCAAAGTTCAAATGAACAGGAATGCCATTTTAAGACAGACAGACAGACAGATAGACACACACACACACACACACACACACACACACACACTATGAAGCTCCCAAGGAAATATGTGTAAACAAATGTTACCCACCTCCTACTACCCTCCTGAGAAAAACCCCACCCACCCTCCCACTATATACAGTGGTACCTCGGGTTACAGACGCTTCAGGTTACAGACTCCACTAATCCAGAAATAGTACCTCGGGTTGAGAACTTTGCTTCAGGATGAGAACAGAAAATTGGGGGGGGGGCAGCGGCAGCTGGAGGCCCCATTAGCTAAAGTGGTACCTCAGGTTAAGAACAGTTTCAGGTTAAGAACGGACCTCCAGAACAAATTAAGTTCTTAACCCGAAGTACCACTGTATAAAGGTCTGGTGACTTCTGCTTCAGTGTATCTGAAGAAGTGTGCATGCACACAAAAGCTTATACCAAGAACAAACGTAGTTGGTCTCTAAAGTGCTACAGGACAATTTTTTATTATTATTATTTCAAATGTTTTTTTTGGGGGGGGGGTTAACTGTAATAAATATTGCAGAAAGCAAACAGTTGGATACAACTGAGTGCCCAATTTCTCCATCTTGGTGTCTATAATCTTCTCCTAACAGAGGAAGCTCCAGAAGACCTTGAGCTTATGTGGCAGATGAGGGGCTAAAGCATTGAGGAAGAACTGCAAAGAAAGAGAGAGCACACAGGAGGAGAAAAAGGAGAGAAATGTTGGCTTCTTATATTGATATTGGTTTTATCATTTGCTAATGGGAGGGAGCAACAAAGACAATCTGCTGCCTGTGACACTGCGTTGGCACTGTTGTGAAAACAGCAGCAGAGAAAACCCGTGGTCAGTACTGCCTCAAACAAGCCTCAAGCTGGGGAATGGGCAGAAACATGGGCTCAGACATTGTTGATGAGTGTGCAAAGAGGTGGGGCACTGTTGATTGTTGTTCAGTTGTTCAGTCGTGTCCGACTCTTTGTGACCCCATGGACCAGAGCACGCCAGGCACGCCTGTCTTTCACTGCCTCCCGCAGTTTGGTCAGATGGGGCACTGTGACAACTTCCAATTTTTCAATGCAGAGTAAACTTGTATAATAATAATAATAATAATAATAATAATAATAATAATAATAATTCATTATTCATTATTCATACCCCGCCCATCTGACTGGGCTTCCCTAGCCACTCTGGGTGGCATCCAACAAAATATTAAAATACAGTAATCCATCAAACATTAAAAGCTTCCCTAAACAGGGCTGCCTTCAGATGCCATAAAGGGCTACCTATCAGAAGCTTTGGTGTGATAGCATATAAAAAGCCACCTGCCCACATCCAGGGGTGGGGAGGGGACTTGGTCTGCACATGGTTGCAACTTGTCAAACCCAGACTCAGCTCAATTTCAAAGCTGTGAAAAGGTCAGTTCACATGGCTGCACTGGTGACTCCTTTCCCATCCATTCTGTAGTCTCTATTATTCAGGCTGAAGGCTAAACTTTTGCATGGCCAGCACGGTGACATGCCATCCATGCCACTTACTGACTGGCATTTCAGCCAAAGCACAACAAGGGCAGAACTGCAGCTTCTGCATTTGCAAGAAGAGTCGGGCAGCCACCTCTGCTCATGCAGCTGTACTGTAGAACTGCTCCTATTGGTTTATCCCATTCCATCTGAGTTGGAAGAGAGATGGCAGGCATCTCCCGCTGTCCAAGATGTAAATATGAGCCCGGGCACCGTCCCAACAAATTCTCAGTCACCACAATACCTTTGCATCTTCATCCAGAACTTTACCCAAAATCTAAACACAACTACTTCTTTGCACATGTCAAAGTGTATGTGTGAAAGAGTGTACACTTGTTGATTTGCACAGTTCAAGATACACAGTTGGAGGTCTGTGCAGGGGGAAATTAAATGGATAAACTATAATCAAATATTATGATGCTTTATTCCACTGCTGCTGCTAACTGAAATTATCTTCCCTTACCCCAACTGGGTTCACACACAAATTCTCTTCTTTCAAATGCTAATCCCTACCAGACATGGACTTACAATTACAAATTCATAGGCATCTTTCCCAGGAGCAGGAATTGTTTTGCCCCATAATAACCTCTAAAATGAGGTCTTAATAGAAATTCACTCACAGTGACTGGTGAAGCTTCATTAGCCAAAGAGAAAAGACAGGGCCGGCAGCAGTGGTCCCTAACCACTCTAGGGAAAAATTAATTCAAATTACTTTGTGAAGTAACAAGGCCAGATAATGTGTTTCCTTTGCAGGATTATTGTTTTTTTCACATTCTAATGTGCTTGTAGATTAGGTTGCTGTACTTTATCCTGCAGTGGTCCACAGTGACAAGGCTGGGAACTAGTAGGATCATTGGCCTCTCAGAAAACTTGATTCAACATGACTTGTGCAATAGTAGGCTGATTTAACGCTGAACGCTTCTTCTGGCAATCTTTCCAATAGCAGTGGCTAGTCTCTGCCAGACAGCTGAGATCTAAAAAGAGGGAGGGTCTGTGAGTCTACTGATTGCCACTAGTAGGTGGCGCTCAAGGAAGGTGGAGCAACAGGGGGCCGGCCAAGTCTATGCCTTGCAAAGGAGATGTCTGGTCTCCAAAGTAATGCTTTATGAGATCTTATGATGTCTTTGGTTGAAGCCTATACATTCATAGTCTTCTGTCTTTGCAAAAGGTTTCTAGGCTTTTAGATATGGCACTGGCTTAATCATAGATCCAGAGGCAGGGGTGTAGACCATCTAGTCCAGCCTAGAGGCAGGAAATTCAGGTTTAGAGCATCCTGTTGACCTTGATAATTGGGTTATTGGAAGGTAAGGTCAAAGCTGAAGACAACTCAGATTGGGAGAGGCTATGGAAAACAGATTTGAAATTCACGGCGTGTTGTTCACTGAAAGAAAATTATATGAAAATGATGTATTGGTGATATTTGACTCCAGGTAATGTATAGAACGAGTTCAAATACCTGCTGGAAATGTAAAGAAGAAGAAGGTACCTTTTATCATATGTGGTGGATGTGTAAAGTAATTTTTTAAAAATTGGAAGATTATATATTAGGAATTGGAAAAAATGTTTAAAATAACTTTTGTTTAAAAACCAGAAGCCTTCTTATTAGGAATTACAGGTAACGAGATACCAAAGGACCAGAAAAGACTGTTTATGTGCACGACAACAGCCGCACAGATCCTTCTAGCCCAGAAATGGAAGGAAGAAACAACCCCGACTAGAGAAGAATGGCAAACCAAGTTGATGGACTATGCTGAAATGGCAAAATTAACTGGGAAGCTCAGAAATTAAGAGGACAAGAACTTTAAAAAAAAGAATGGGAATAGTTTGCAATTTATTTACAAGACCATTATAAGCAGGTTAAAAAAAATAGCAGGATTTTAATCACACTTGTAAATTAAAGGAAAGTGTGGATAATTTGGAAGGATAAATCTTGGCTATGAAGTTGTAAATATTATCACTAGGATCCATGGAAGGGATGGGGGGAAGTCAGGAGATTTTGAGTAATCTCGATATTTGGATCTTGAATTTTTGTTGTTGTTGTATGTTTATATTTTTAAAAAATTAAATAGAAAAATTATAAAAAAGAAAAGCTGAAGACAACTGAGTAGAGCAAATTGAACAAGCATTGCAGGAAGTGGTCTGGATAAGATGTCAAGAAGGCAAAGACCTGGAACCCTTCCATGCTTCACTTGTAGGTTTGGCAATGGAATTGTCCAGCAAGCTCCCTTTAGAGTTGGAAGATTGGGCTATGCCTTGCCATTTCCCAGTTCTCTGTCATTAGAAAGATGCTCTGAAGAAGCACCTTGCTTGTTGGGGTTTCACTCACCTCGGAAAGGTCTTCCCATTGTCAGACATTGGACTCCTTTCCCCTTGGAACCGGTGCCTTCATCTTTTGGATGGCATGTATTCTCTTCACACATGGTTGTGTCAAATCCCTTAATTATATTATACTCCCCCATCCAAATAAATAAGAGTTAGCTCTTATTTATTTGAATTTGGGATAGAAAATAATTAATGAGATTTAACACCACCAAGCGAATCAGTGGGAAAGGATTGCATGCCAGTGCTTCTGCTGGAGATGGTGGGTCAGTGTTCTTAACAACCTGCTTGTATTAACAGAGGCTGCTGGGGCCTGACAGCACACAGGGATGGTGTGGGCATGGCAGGGACACAGAGAGGCAGCCAGGCAAAGGATCGAACTGGCATAGCCTAATGCTTCACTGCTGTTTCTTCTCATCCCTTACTGATGGACTTCCCTCCACTGACTTCTATAAGCCATGTTCATTTCCGATGATTCTTTCACACCCTAGGCAGATGAGGACTCAGCTCCCACCGCCAGTTTCCGAAATGAACATCTGCCTACTACAAACACATCCAGTGTAGTTTGTTTGTTTCTAAAGCAACCCCTAATAGAGTGACATATTACTTAAAGCTTCCAGTGCCGAAATTGCTCCTTGCTCAATCACTCAACCAGTGATTAAGAACAGCCCTACTAGATCAGGTCAATGGCCCAACTAGTCCAGCATCTCACAGTGAACAGCCAAGTGCCTGCCCCTGGGAAGCCCACAAGCAGGTCCTGGGCACAGCAACATTCCAGTGACTGGCACTGAGAAACATACTGCCTCTGACTGTGGAGGCAGAACATATCTATATTGAATAGTAGCCACTGATAGCCTTATTCTGCATTCGTTTGTCTAGGGCAGTAGTTCCCAGTTAGGGGTCTGGAGACTCCAAGGAGTCCAACGGACATACCCAGGGGGTCCCCATCCCTTGCCTCCCTCTAACTAATTTTTTTTTTGTCATTTGGGCATGGTAATATCTCAAATTTTATGCTCTGTTTTAGTGCTAGGCAATTTTTCAATATATTGGCCAAAATATGTTTTGAAATCTCACTTCAATAACAATTTTGACCTGGCAATATATCACTCCTCACGTGAGGGAGAGCAAGGCAGCTGATTTCAAGGCAATAACACTGCTGATCTGAGCTGCCTTCCCTCACACTGAGGGGAAACAGGGCAGCCCTCACTTGAAGGCACTGTGGCACTACCTTCCCCTGGCACTGAGGGGCAACAGCTTTTCTCAGTCAGCAGGAAAGCAGCAGTAGCCACAGTGGACGTGCATATTCACTGGCTGCCCCGCTGAGGTGGTTTGACACACACACACCCCCCATATCCATTACCTGCCACCAGTGGCATTGCATGAGCCTGTAGCACCCAGGGCGGGCAGGCGTGAGCGCAGGGAGGGGGCAGGGCACCCCACCTGCCCAATCTTTGTGACTGCTCCTTTCCTCATCCACACACCTAATCTCCAATTTCTGATATTGTGATATATTAGAATATCGCAATGTTTAGCTGCTGATAGATCATGATGTCGAAAACCAGATATCGCTCAGCCCTAGCCTGGGTTTGTTTGTTTTTTTAGTATACCTAAAATCCTTTGTTTATTAGGGGCTACACCCCATATTGTTCAAAAATTTGCTTTGCAGAGGTAACTACCATAGAGTTATCAAAATTTTCAAAAGTAGGGGGTCAGTGGCTTGCTTTTGAAAAATAAGGGGTCCTCAGTTATTGCCTAATTGGGAAGCATTCGTCTAGAGCAGTGGTGGCGAACCTATGGCATGCGTGCCACAGTGGGCACTCAGAGGCCCCACTCTGTGGGCACACACACCATCGCCCCAGCAGGGCCATTGCTGGGGGTTGGCAAAATGGGCAGGTACTCCCTCCCACGCCACTGCAAGTGGGAAACATTCCCTAGAGCATGCACCGCCCACAGTGGTATTGGGGACAGTTGCACGCCCACCAACCAACTTCCCCCCCCCCACACACACACACACTGCAATTTAAAACAGACAGGCCAAGCAGGTAAGAGGCAGATGGCTATTTATGTTGTTAGCTGTTATGAAGATAATAAGCAGAATGTGGATGCACACATGAAATAAAGCCAGCCAGGTACTACTAGTTCCCAAGTAAGTTCAGCCTCCAAAATCAGTATCAGTACCTCTCTCTAGCCAACCAGCTCCAAAAATTTAGAATGATAGCATTCTCTTGCAGAACAAATTATTCAGATTTTATCTTAGTTGTGGTCAGTGCTTCTCTGCAAGAAGGACATTGCAAGAAATCTGTTCTGAGAGGGGCAGTAGTTACACCTTTACTGAAGAAGCCTCCTCTCAACTTGGTGATTTTGGAAATTACAGACCAGTTTCAAATCCAACAGTTTTGGCTAAAATGGTTGAGCGAGCAAGGATTCCACCAACTTTATGACTTAGGGTTGACTTAGGGCTCATCCGCCTGGCCCACCACTTTCCCCAGGGGAGAACCCACTGTTTCCCTCTGGATCAGAGCAAAGTCAAGTGGGTTTTCTGTGGAATGATGTTTATCCTGATTTAGAGCTGAATAACGGGTTGGAAAGGCAAAACCTCCTGGACTCGGGCTTTTCCTTTTCTAGGTGACCTATGCGGTCTGACATATACCTGCTTTCAGCTGATATTATCCTTTAATATAGGGGTAGCCAACATGATACTCTGCAGATGCTACTGAATTATAACGCTTCTAAACTCTGCCTATTGGCCATGCTGGTGGGGTTGGGAGTCCAGCAACATCTGAAGGGCACCATAATGGCTGCCCCTGCGTACACCAATAGCTTGCCTTTCCTTCATCATGGGGTTCTTAGGCAAACCCTCATCAAACAGAATAATAATAATAATAATAATAATAATAATAATAATAATAATAATTTATACCCCACCCATCTGTCTGGGTTTGTTTATTTATTTATGTTTATTTGTATACGCACATGCACACAATCATTATTATCCCATATTAAATTGCCATGTTGGCACTTTGGGATAAATAAGTGGGTTTTGGGTTGCAGTTTGGGCACTCGATCCCTAAAAGATTCGCCACCGCTTGAGTGTTCGCTTTCTCTTGCTCAATGAGGCCACCCTGTGGCAGAGAAAAGGAGAGACATAAATGGGAGGGTAGACTGTAGTTCAAACCATTGCCGTTGGAAAAACAACATCATTCAAGCCAGCTCTGTCCTCCTTGGATCTTTGAAAATTAAACAGGTGGGAAAACTTAATTTATCCTCTCCCTCACATCCCCATTCCTGCTTTATTTTGTTCACATTGCAGATGGAAGCCAAAGAGGAATTGTTGGGAATAAAGCAGAGTGCAAACACTCTTAGCTTCCTTAGTTTATCAAAATAATGTTAAATAGTTTCTACATGTTTGGCAGAAAGCAGGAACCATGTGGGACTAAAGAAATATGGAGCAGCACCTATCCAGAACCAACCTGGTGGTACAAAGGCAGCTAGATGGTGGGCCTGTCTTGGGTCTCTGTGCCCTGGTTTGGTCGAACATAGACATGCAGCCTGAACAATTTCTCTATGAACTTGTAGTAAGAACTTGTAGAATGGCCCTCATCTCCCCCATGACTTCTCTCCCCCATTTTGAAAAACTGGATTATTTTCTGATGTCTTCTTTTAGTTTCTTTAAGTCCCTTTGACTATGCCAGGGAGGAGGAACCTATGGCCCAGCCCAGATGTTTGGGAGCTACAACTTCCATCCCCCTGACTATTGTGGATACCGGCTTGGGCTGGTGGGAAATGGATCCTAGCAATATCTGAGGTCCACAGATTCCCCATCCTTGGATTACATCCAATTCTCTGGCTGTCTGGCATAAGAGAAGGCAGTATGGCAAAGGGCTACACACCAGATTCAGCGAAACTCTGCAACCCAAATGCAACCAGCCCAATTCAACCTGTTTTTAAAGGTATTCTTTCACTAGCACTGTCTGAGGAGGACTGAGGATATTTGAGTGTCAGCAGTAATAAATGCATGGGACGCGGGTGCCGCTGTGGGTTAACCCACAGAGCCTAGGGCTTGCTGATCAGAAGCTCACCCTGCAATGGGAGCTCACCCTGTCGAATCTCCACGACAGGGTGAGCTCCCATTGCTCAGACCCAGCTCCTGCCCACCTAGCAGTTCAAAAGCACATCAAAGTGCAAGTAGATAAATAGGTAGCACTCCAGCGGGAAGGTAAACAGCGTTTCTGTGTGCTGCTCTGGTTCACCAGAAGTGGCTTAGTCATGCTCGCCACATGACCCGGAAGCTGTACGCCGGCTCCCTTGGCCAGTAACGTGAGATGAGCACCGCAACCCCAGAGTCGGACACGACTGGATCTAATGGTCAGGGGTCCCTGTACCTTTGTTGTTGTTGTTGTTGTTCAGTCGTTCAGTCGTGTCCGACTCTTCGTGACCCCATGGACCAGAGTACGCCAGGCACGCCTATCCTTCACTGCCTCTCGCAGTTTGGCCAAACTCATGTTAGTAGCTTCAAGAACACTGTCCAACCATCTCATCCTCTGTCGTCCCCTTCTCCTTGTGCCCTCCATCTTTCCCAACATCAGGGTCTTTTCTAGGGATTCTTCTCTTCTCATGAGGTGGCCAAAGTACTGGAGCCTCAACTTCAGGATCTGTCCTTCTAGTGAGTACTCAGGGCTGATTTCTTTGAGAATGGATAGGTTTGATCTTCTTGCAGTCCACGGGACTCTCAAGAGTCTCCTCCAGCACCATAATTCAAAAGCATCAATTCTACGGCGATCAGCCTTCTTTATGGTCCAGCTCTCACTTCCATACATTACTACTGGGAAAACCATAGCTTTAACTATACGGACTTTTGTCGGCAAGGTGATGTCTTTGCTTTTTAAGATGCTGTCTAGGTTTGTCATTGCTTTTCTCCCAAGAAGCAGGCGTCTTCTGATTTCGTGACTGCTGTCACCATCTGCAGTGATCATGGAACCCAAGAAAGTGAAATCTCTCACTGCCTCCATTTCTTCCCCTTCTATTTGCCAGGAGGTGATGGGACCAGTGGCCATGATCTTAGTTTTTTTGATGTTGAGCTTCAGACCATATTTTGCGCTCTCTTCTTTCACCCTCATTAAAAGGTTCTTCAATTCTTCCTCACTTTCTGCCATCAAGGTAGTATCATCAGCATATCTGAGGTTGTTGATATTTTTTCCGGCAATCTTAATTCTGGTTGGGGATTCATCCAGTCCAGCCTTTCGCATGATATATTCTGCATATAAGTTAAATAAGCAGGGAGACAATATACAGCCTTGTCGTACTCCTTTCCCAATTTTGAACCAATCAGTTGTTCCATATCCAGTTCTAACTGTAGCTTCTTGTCCCACATAGAGATTTCTCAGGAGGCAAATGAGGTGATCCGGCACTCCCATTTCTTTAAGAACTTGCCATAGTTTGCTGTGGTCGACACAGTCAAATGCTTTTGCATAATCAATGAAGCAGAAGTAGATGTTTTTCTGGAACTCTCTGGCTTTCTCCATAATCCAGCGCATGTTTGCAATTTGGTCTCTGGTTCCTCTGCCCCTTCGAAATCCAGCTTGCACTTCTGGGAGTTCTCGGTCCACATACTGCTTAAGCCTGCCTTGTAGAATTTTAAGCATAACCTTGCTAGCGTGTGAAATGAGTGCAATTGTGCGGTAGTTGGAGCATTCTTTGGCACTGCCCTTCTTTGGGATTGGGATGTAGACTGACCTGTACCTTTACTAGTAATAAATGCATTCAGAGGGCTCATCTGCAAAACCCCTAAATTAGTTAAGGTTTGTAAGTTTTCAAGCTCCACCTACCGCTAATCCTGATGAGAACTAGAAGCTTGATTTTTGAAAGACAAGGAGGAAGAACGTTTCAGATTTCTGCATTGGACACCAGGCATCTGCTAAACAGGCCTGTCCCGTCAGCTTTCAGCCATGAAGGTTCTGAGATCTATTCCTCCACATATAGCCTCAGAAAAGCTGGTGGTGGCATGGATGCATTAGCAGCCATTAATTTCCCTAGCAAACACCCAGATCAATGTCTGAAAGGCAGCCATCGTCTTCCTTTTTTTTTTTTTAAGACCAGAGAGCTGATTGTCAAAACATTACATCCGAGTCACTTCCATAATGAAAGGGGAGGGAAGAACCCATCAGAAGGCAGTGAAATGAATCTAATCGCCTCCACTTCCATTCAACGAGCTCCAGTTCCATGCTGTTGTTCCCCTTACAAGTGCACTCAAAACCCCAGCAAGTGCCTAACAAAAGCTTTCCTCTCCTCTTTGGTATCTGTTAAACAAGCTCTTTCTTTGCCACCACGCATCTGCTTAGCAGTGGCAACGGGCTCCTTGCATTACCATAAGAACACTGGGGTGGGATTTGGCCTGGCTACTCAGGCAAAAGCACCACAACAACTGGTCTGATTGCCTCCATCCAAAAAAAGAAACCAACACAGAGGAGGAGAAGAAAGAAATGAGACAGAAGCACATAACTGCTTTAGTCCTCCTTGTGCTGTTGGCCAAAGCCCAAGTGAGCAGCTGCAGGTACCAGTGGAAACTCTGCGCAAGTCTATGCGCTGGTGCTTTTGCAGGCAGGATGGCAGCGAGGAGTTAGAGCTACAGAACAGGTTTTTGCACTGAGTCCAACAAGCATTTATTCTTATTTCAAGTTCAAAACTTGATAAACTGCTTGATCAAAAACTTATCCCAGCAGTGTGCAAATGTAATTATAGATGACACCAATTAAAAGCAATCCACAAGCCAAGGATGCATAAAATCATCATCATTAATATCAAAGATAATATCGACAAAACGTTAAAAACACATGTAAGCAACTGAACCAAGCGTCTAGATAGGCTTGCCAAAACAAAAATGTTTTCTGCAGAGTATAGTGAGGGTACCTGCCTAAATGTGACTATCTTTGAAAGGTGCAGCCCTCTAAAGGGAGCTTCTTACCTTTGAAAAACAACGAGAGACAGATTGATGGCAAGTCCTGAGAACAGACAGCAAGTGATGAAGGTAAGGGGGGGAATTGGATATTTCTCAAGTGGGGGCTGGGAACAAACATGCCGTTGGGAGATTGCCCCGGCCTGGGAGAGAAGAGAAGGGCAGATTTCCAGGACCAAAGAGCCTTACTGATTAGAAAATCATAAGCTGCCACCACTTTGCCCTGCTGAGAAATAGCGTACAAGTCCCTATAGACAGATTCTCAGGCCATGTTTAACAAACTGATAATTGAAGCCCCTTTGACAAATGGCAGGGCAACCCCTGGGGAGCTGTGGAAATGTCAGCTCTGCCAGGATCCCACCAGTCACCAACAGAATTACAATCACATGCAAAGGCAACAGAGCACAACCTTCTTTAGGGTTAGGGAGGCTTAAGGCGGTGGTGTCCAAGTCCTGCAGTTTGGGGCAGGTGGGGGGCAGGAGAGCTGGATGCCTTTGTTCCTGAGATCAATGAGTGAAATTAGAGATTCAGAATATAAAGTGTGCACTGAGAGCCAAAGGAATAGAATAGAATAGAATAGAATAGAATAGAATAGAATAGAATAGAATAGAATAGAATAGCATTTATTGCGTCTCCACCCCCATCGTTCTGCCTGGACACTGAGGCCCAATGCTGAGGGCCTTCTGGCAGTTCTCTCACTGCAAGAAGCCAAGTTACAGGGAACCAGGCAGAGGGCCTTCTCGGTAGTGGCACCCACCCTATGGAACGCCCTCCCACCAGATGTCAAAGAGAAAAACAACTACCAGACTTTTAGAAGACATCTGAAGGCAGCCCTGTTTAGGGAAGCTTTTAATGTTTAACAGACCATTGTATTTTAATATTTTGTTGGAAGCCGCCCAGAGTGGCTGGGGAAACCCAGCCAGATGGGCGGGATATAAATATATTATTATTATTATTATTATTATTATTATTATTATTATTATTATTATTATTATTATTATTATTATTATTATTATTACTGCATTAGTTCATAAACCATAGCAGGAGAAAATGGAAAGCCAAATGGAGTTAAATTGGTAGAGCAGAGGATGGGAGGGTGGTGGTTAAAGTTGACCCCTTGTTGACTTCCATGCTGTGTTGCAGGTGAGCTTGCCACTCAGTCTGATTTGAGAACATAGTGTGGATCAGGGATTCTCAAACTGTGGTTCACATGGGGCCCATGGGAGCAGTTTGGGAACTACCGAATTAGGTTATACCAGGTCAGATGCCTGCACATCTGCAAGAATTTTTCTAGAAGGACAGGGGAAAGTAAAATCAAAATAAAACAAAAAATTTCTTCCAGTAGCACCTTAGAGACCAACTAAGTTTGTTCTTGGTATGAGCTTTCATGTGATATTGGTATCTGAAGTGTGCATGCACACGAAAGCTCATACCAAGAACAAACTTAGTTGGTCTCTAAGGTGCTACTGGAAGAAATTTTTTGTTTTATTTTGTTTTGACTATGGCAGACCAACACAGCTACCTACCTGTAAGGGGAAAGTAAAACAGTGAAAGCTGGGAGCAGACTAGTTGAGAGAGAGAGAGAGAGAGAGAGAGAGAGAGAGAGAGAGAGAGAGAGAGAGAGAGAGAGAGAGCTTGTAAATTTTGCTTCACATATCAGGTTCTACAAATGCTATAAACTAACTAATTCAACAAAAATGAAAGCTTGGCATTGGAGGACAACTGACCCCTTGTCCCATCCCTGCACATGGGCATACTATTGTCCATTTTGTCTAGCAGTGGTTTACCAATAGCTGAGGCAGAGGGGGTTGTTTTGCATCTCCTGCTACCTGATCCTTCTAACTGGAAATGCCAGGGAAGGAACTGGTCTACCATAGCCCCTCCCCTTAAGAACACCTGCTCTTTCTTGATGGAATGACAGTAATGTCTAGAATGTGTTGCCATCATGTGCTGATGGTGTACCAGAGCAAGCCCTCCCATGAGGCAGGGTGAAGCAGCTGCCTCAGGTGGTAGAAGTACCCTGCCCACCCCACCACTTCCGTACAGCCGAAACACCCCCCCTCTCACCAAGTTTCAGCAAGAGGGGAGGGTTCTGACATGCTTGTCTTCCTCATCCCTGAGGCAAAGAAGACAAGCATCAAGGCCTAGCAGAACCCTCCCCCCTCTCACCGAGTCTGGCAATAAGGGGAATATTCTGGCACGGGGCAGAAGGGGGGGCAGGGCTCCTTCCAGTTTCACTTCAGGTGGCAAAATATTATGGGCTGCCCCTGTTGTGTACACATCACTTTTGCTACCTGTGCATATATTGGAGACCCGCAGTTGCCTAGAGCAGGAGTTCCCAAATTGTGTGCTCAAAGGCCCTTAATATCCTTGGAGCCAGCATTAGTCAGTATACACATGGAACTTTAAAGGAGCCTCTCCGGAGAAGTTCAGTCTACCTGTATATCCATGGTGGCATCTGCCTGTTTTATTTTCAGCACCTTGGACTGAATGAAATTTTTACCATAAACTGCAGTGCACAGAGGGACAAGGGCCTTTGACAATCAACATAGAAAACGCTCTAGCCTCCCAGCATCATATTTGCCCATTTCTGGCACCCGCCCTCACCCACCGCAGGTGCCTGAGGTCCTAGTATGGCGGGACAAGTCCAGGCATCCGATCTCTCCATGAAGCAAGCACTTCCCATTTTGTTGCTTCATGCATTGCATGAAAGAGTCCTGAGAATCGGTTGCTATTTGTCCCCAAAAACGGAACGTTATCATTTTCTTTTTGCCCTCTCTTTATTAGCCAGACAATTTGTCTTGAACAGAAGCAGCGTATAATGCCACTTCTTTCGTATTCTAGATTCACCCAGGAAATCACTCGCAATTTCTCCCTAGGGCCTGGTGGTGGCTCACAAAAGCTTTTGTCCTTCCGTGAGAATAAGCACAGATAACTGGCAGGTCTCTGTCAGGCATATGGCAAGAGGGTGCACTAAGCAGATTCGGAATGCAATAAATTGCCCGTTCCCATTGCAGAGCCTGTATACTAATGAGGAGATGCAGCACTTTGCATCGTTATGATTGGGAATGATTGGAGGCAGGGGCCTAATTTAATGCATGACTATAGCAGCTCCATTATAATAAAACAGATAAGGAAAACTGAATGGATATTGACACTGTCAGTTCAAATTGTCCTTAACCCACCTCAGTATAATAAAAATTAGGAGGGTTGGGGGGGGGGCTTCTTTGCTTTTTAAAAATTATTTGCTTGCGTAAGAACATAAGAAGGTCCCTTTGGGATCAGACGAAAGGCCTGTCAAGTCCAGCATTCTGCTCCCACAATGGCCAACCAGATGCCTTTGGGAAACCACAAGCAAGAGTCCTCTTCCACTCTTTTCCCCAGTAACTGGTGATGCTGCCTCTGACTCTGGGGATAGTATTTATCAGCCATCATGACTAATGCCCTTAAACGGGTATCAGGTATAAACGCAGTATAAATTCAACAAACATGTGAGCCGTCAAACTCCTAGTGAAGGAGCTTCATCTGTCAAATTCAGAAAGGCATCCCTCCCTTCTTAAGATAGTAGTCTCTCAAAGGGCGCCATAGTGCTCCCCAGGCACCAAACCAAGATCTTCCTTTCATGGTAGGTGAAAGTTCTGTAACAAGGGTGTGAGCAAGCACAGAACTAAATCACTTGACTATTTTTCTCTAGCCTATAGGTGAGGGATTACCTGTTTTTTATTACCAGTCACAACCAGACCCAACCAAACCAAACAGATATTTTTATACCAATATCCCAAACCAACCACTCCAAGTATGCTTTGCCATCCTTCCTAACAGACTTGTTCAGATAATCTGGATTATGTGGAAGTACAGTAAAATCTTCGGCAAAAGAAGGTGGCATGGAGACGGTGTTGTTGTTTTTTAAACCTTTATTTAGAAATAGCCTTCATATAGTCATTATATATATATATATATATATATATATATATATATATATATATATATATATAAAAATATATATATATATATACATACACATTACAACAAATGTGTTTTCAAAGTAGCACATCACCTTGTGGGCTTTTACAAAGGTAATCAGAATAAAAATGTACCAAGTCTGGTTATACTTTACTTCTGCTGTAAAATGCAGGAAAAAAACAACAACAAAAGGGGGCAAAAAGAATCCATCACACAGTACGACACTGACTTGAAAGTGCTGCTTCTTCGGAACCTAAATTTTGTGGGTGTTATATACACCAAGACACAGAGCAGGCAAGAGAGGAGAGGCATGGGAAAGCAGAGTTGTACCATTCCAATCACAATTTAAAGTACACATGAACAGACCTCAGATATACTGAAATTGTACTGTGCTGAAAAGATATGAGTTGTACCATTCTCTCATATGGATTAAAACAGTCAAAGAGTGTCAGTAATGCATGTGATGTTTGGAAAGCATCTAACATTTTATTCTCCCCAATTCCTGGGCAGCAGAACCCACTAAAGAAATTGAGGTGTAAGCAGCTTACATCGATCCGTAGTGACCCTCCCAGTTACACCAGCACCATTCAGATGATGTGTGATGCAGGGAAAGCAAGGTAAGCAGAGGGAGAGAGACCAAAGGCTGGATCCTGTGACCTATAGACAGTCTGAAATCTGTTTAACTAGGGGAGCAATACTATTGATCAACATCCCAGTAGGCCATTCACATCTCAAAACTCAAGATCAGGCACAGTGATTCTTTCCTCCATTCTCACCCAGACCTCCTGCTGCTGCCCCACCTTCATTGGATACATGATAATCTCCAACTCAGGTGTAAAATTACTTATTGGTCTCCCTCTTAGTCCCTCCCCAACACTTCGCATTTATAACTATCATAGAAATAGATACCATATTGTTGTTTTCTTCCATGACCTAGAACTCTATGAGGCATTACAAAGGAGTCCCAAGTTTGCTGTTGTCTAAGTTAAACACAGAAGATACTAAGCTCATTTCACTAAAGCTACAGCCTTTAACTGGAAGCAGATCCCATTGAACTCAATGGGCTTACAACTGAATAGACACGTATAAGACTGCGCTTTTCATTCCCATTACAATCTACAATAGAACCTAAACTCACCTTAGTCTGAATCCAACCTAGAGTGGCATTCTGCATGTCTGAAGAAATTCACGCCACATTATTTTACCTTATTTCCCATATATAAAATATCTAGGTGAGGGACAGGACCCAGCAAGTTGAGCACCAGCTATTTTTTATGAGCAGTGAGGAAAGCAGGAAAAAAAATAGGTTTATTGAGATGGCATACATGTATAACAGTTCACCAAGGTCTCAATAAATCTAGCTGGTGAGCTGCATTAGGCTTAGTGGTTCACAGACTTGAGCTGCCATCGTTATTATTAGTTTTTTGCAAATCCAGTGAAATGTACCAAATAGATTCGCATTGATGGCGAGATCAGACATTCACTGATCAGATGAGTTCAGTTGCTATTTTAGTACATGAAACAACAGTTTGCACACATCTCTGCTGTGAAACAGTAGCAAGCCACTGACTACTGGAAGCAGCATGGGAGCGAGGAATTTCTTCAAGATACACACCCCATTGCCTGTCATGTCTCTATGGGAGAATGTGAAAGTCAATGTGTACATGAAATCAAGCAATGTACATTTGGATTTTTATCATAGGGAAATGCAACACTGCCCGCGTAACTCCTTTGCGGAAGACTGTGTGAAAGCTCACACAATACAGGTTACTTCAGCAGCTCAGGGGAGACACGCCACACTTTTGCAGAGTGACTGCCTTAAAACAGTACCACCAAGCGCCTGTGGGGAAGGGATCACTCACTTGGAGCAGTTGAATGTTAAGGGCTGGTACTGAGCTCCACGGAAATGGTGTTGAGGTCTAGAGAATGCAAGATGTGGAATGAGGCTAAAGAGCTCCTCACACAACTTCCCCAAGCACAGTTCTTTAGTCTCGCGCAAACATTTACCTACAATATTGTGAAGTCAGAGGAGTTTGTCCCCTGCGTAATATCAGATGGAGAAGTTAATAATGAAGAGGAAGTGGCAGAGGAGGGGGGCTTATGAACTTTATTGAATCTATGCTAACATCTCCCAAGGCCAACTGACATGCCTAAGGGTGAAGCCAAGTCTAAACCAAACAAGACCATTTTGGGCTCTAGAACAATAATACCAAAAACTGGGATTTATTTATTTTTTTTAACGTTTTCACTTGAAAATACTTCTCCATATAATATACCTCTCAACACAAACATACAGACATTTTAACACAGCAATAGTTAATGTTCATTTCCTCAGAAAACAGGAGGAGGTATCTCAGGGGCTTGCCTGGTGGGACAGAGGCAGGGGGCTCACTGCTGCTTACTGGGGTGGGCTAGATGAATCAGTGGCAAGCTCAGGGCTGTGCAGATGCTCCCACTGGAGTGTCCACACAGCCCTGGCTTCATGCCACCCAGTACATGGCAGCAGTGACACTGCTCCTAGGAGGCTCTTCCTGCAGCTCCACTCACCAGGTGAGCCACTCCTGTTTTTAGCAGTCCTATGAAATCCAGTCATATTCATTTAAGAACAGGCAGCTCTATGCCACTGTTTTCATTAGTCAAAAGACTAGAGAAGGCTGTATCCCATTTCCTAGTTAACTATCAACATAGGAAAAGAGGCTGTAAAGACTGAAACAGGAGAAAGTAAATGTGGGGCTGGTGAACATGTCCAAAATTTGACCTACGGTGGCTGTGCAGGACCAGTGAATGAATGAAACACACTAAGAGCTCAATCCTATATGTATTAACTCAGAAGTAAAACCCACTGTGTTCAATGAGGATTACTCCCTAGTATGTGTGTCTAGGATTACATCCCAAAACTCAGAATCTGGTGCTTTGCAGTTCATTTAATCTGACTTTCAGATTCCATGTCCTATCTATGGATTTCTGTCAATGCTTCCTATTTGTAACAACTGTTTAAACAGAAACTTTTAAAAGCAGTGTTTAGCAAGCTATTTATTCCACCTCTCCAAATACATTTGGGTGTTAATGAGATAATGGGGAAATGAAGTCCACACACATATGCATAATTGTCCAAAAGAGAAATACTTTAACTTTCACCAAAAAACACAAACACTCAAAATCAGAAACCCTTTGGCATTAAAAACAAAAGCCTTCTGTAAAGCTGTTTGGATATCTATGAGATGTTTATTTAAAAAATAAAACAAGACTTAAGACTGAAACCCAAAAGGCCTTCTCCATTAAGGGTAGACTTCCATTTGTTTGCAAAGCTCTGTCCTTCAGTCATGGAAGCAGCCAGAGTTTTCTGAATCGTGCCTTGAACCTGTAAGACTACTGTAGCTACAGAGAGTGCATAAAAAGAAGCAGTCTTAGCAATGATAGCTTCCCAATATGCATCCTAGAATTATGGGCATGCTTGCAAACATGTTGCTTTGTGCACATTCGTGTGACATTTTTATCCGCACACTTTGAAGATCTGCTACGCTCATCTTGAACATGCAGTACAGTATGTGAATTGGCCCTGAGAAGTGTAAAAACTTCCTGGATCTGCAATCACCACAGAATCATTGGCTGTAACCTGCAAAGCGCAAAGGTATTTCTCAAACACTGTCATAGGCTTTATTGGTGGTTTGGTGAGATTGCAGAGAGTTAGGTGGATTCTGATTGGGGCGGGGGGAAGGGTAGTTGGAAGAGGTTTTGAACAAAGTACTGGCATAGGGGAATGCCCAGGGCAGAGCTCATGTGCTATCAGAAACATAACATCATCACAGGGCTATGTTGCACAACAGAATGCACAACAGCTCTGTCTCCATGCAACTTTGGACATTGTTCTCTTGGTGCTTCTACTGCAAAGGCTCCTAGGGCACTTCCAGACTGTTGCTTTGGGGGGGGGGGGGTTGATTCAATCACATACCGATAAATACAGGCTGCACACCTATAGTTGCTTGGGAGGTCTTGTGCAACAAACCTCCAAATATTGGACTTTTTTAAGTGATAGGGGGAATGCACTGATACGCTGTCTAGCCTCTCCACAAGCAAATCGGGGTGTATGCTCCATCTGGAGGCACCCTTAGCATGTCTGGCACACAGCACAGTTGGCCATTTGCCATTCCCAGCAAGAACCTGACTCTGATGACCAACAGCATCAACCACGAATATGGTTCATGGATATGCTTTTGTGCAACTCCCATTCATTTCCACAGATCTTGTGCAGGAGAAGCTCCTAGTGGCTCATGTGACCCCTGACTTTTACGTAAGTAAATCCAAAAAAGTCAAAGTGCATTACTGAAACATTGTTTATACCAGTTTTGTATATAAATATATATTTACACACACACACACAACTTCTCGTCCCACATGTTTCAGGAAAAATAAAACCAGGAAACCCCGAGATAAGAACTCCAAGGAAATGCTGTTGCTCACCCAGGTTAGAAGAAATCATCATTGTGATGAAATGTCAGAAGCTGGGAAACAAACCCTCACTGATGTACCTTTTTAGTTCAACAGATACTGCAGGTTGGAATTAAACAAAAAGATTTCCACCATCATAAATACAAGACCTCAAACAACCCAAAATTGAGCTAGATTTAATTCTTTAAAAAATTCAGAGAAAACCACAACACAAAGTCAGCTGTTCCTTCGCAAGGGATTCTTTTCTTTCTTCTATAAGAAAGGCAAAGCTCTTGAGTGAAGGCAGACAAGTTGCATACATTTTCTCAAAGTGAGCTGGAGAAAAACCACATTGCAGGGATGGTTTTTAAGGGCTTTCACGGCCACATGGATGCACAATGTTATGGAAGATGCTTGGAACAGATGACAGGGAATGAGGGGCAACACAATACTGCAACAGTGATAAGTCTGCAGAAGGACAGTGTGTCAGGCCAATCCCTTTTAAACCTTGTATGAATACAAGATGAGATGGCTGCATATTTCCACCTTTGAGTGTTAAACTCTTTCAAAAACACAGAGTTAACAAGACAATCCTCCCAGGCCATCAATGCTCTGTCAGTGAAGATGCACTTGATCCATCTGTGGTTTCTTATGCAGCTCTTTTGTTCAAGCCAACAGGAAAACTTGGGAAGTACCCATTTTCTTTTTGAGGGGGGGGTGTGAAGGACATGCATACATTCCAGATACCATGTATTCAATGGCCTGCCTGTGCCTCTTTGCAGGTTCATCATCGCTGTGCACTGTTTTCAATGGGAAGAATAGAATGGTGGAGAGCTCTTGTGTGTTGCTTGGGGTCTAATGGTTCGTGTTCTTCTGTGAAACTGTCTGGGCTTCCTGCTCCATCTAAAGAGCTTCCACAGCTTGAGTTTGGAGACAACATGTCCTGAAGAAGGTCCTCTTGCACGAGGCCACTCTCTTTGCTGACTTTACCCCTTTGGTTTCCTTCTTCTTCCTGGTCATTGAGCAGCTTGGCCAAGAAATTGATGTATTTCATAGCCAGCCGTAAGATTTCGTTCTTGCTCAGCTTTTTGTCAGGCGGGTGAGTTGGGATGAGCTTGCGGAGCTCAGCAAAAGCTCCATTGACATTCTGCTGCCTCCACCTCTCCCGGCTATTTGTGAATATTCGACGGACCACTTTTGTGTGAGGTCCTAAAAATAAAAATAAATGCAAGGTTAGCAGTGACAGAATTCATGGGGAAACAGTAACACGAACGCATCGAAACAACTTATTAAAGTGTGGCTTTCAAGTAGGGATGGATGAATCTGCCATTTTTTCCCATCTTAAATTCAGTTCACCATATTTCTGCATTAGTTTGCATTTTTTTGAATTGAAAAACCTCACAAAAATTACTCAGCATTTTAGTGTACATTTCCCCTAAAATACACCCCTCTGTATGCAAATTTTGAAGAGCAGCTATGTTTCCGTTTGTGTATTTTTTCAGATAAGGCTACATAAAAACTGGATTTCTCCTTCATTCCTACAGTACAATTTGTAGATATCTTAGCAGAGCCAGCCAGGTACACTTTTCATCTCTGGAACGGGAGGCAGAAATTAGACAGATGCCCAATTCTTTCTTCTCATAAGGTGTGACACAAACTATAATCAGTTTGTATTCCTACCCAATCTCTTCTGCAGCAACATAACCTGAGGCCTCATCCCACAATGCAACTTGGCTAGCTACTAAACAGAGAATCCTTAACAGAAAGGAATATATATACAGCACTTCAGGGAGACACTATCTCTATCTATCTATCTATCTATCTATCTATCTATCTATCTATCTATCTATCTATCTATCATCTATAGCATGTTGGTGAAGGTGGGTGCTAAATTAACACTTTTCAAAATTGGGTCAGTCACTATCTCTTAGCCTAAGCTACCTCACAAGGTAGTTGTGAGGATATGATGGGGAGACGGGAAAGCATATATGCCACCTTGAATTCCTTGAGGGAAAGATGGGATATAAATCAAACAAACAAATATTATGCAGACTGTGAATTGTTTCATCTTACAAAAACCCATGAAACCCAGTTGGATGGTCTTGTGTTCATGATATGACACATGCTATGTATTGGGCTCCTTAAGATCCACCAAATACTCTTATAACTGAGTCCCAGTGTTGAGGAGGGGGACAAAAAAGAGAGAGAGAGAGAGCACTTCAGCTGCTTGGTACAGAATGCATCCCAAGTTGGCTTTGTTCCAGTGAAAAAAGGCTTCTCTTTGTGCAAGGCAGGGCCCCTAATTTTTGTCACACGTACACAAAAGACCTCCATCTACTGCAACCCTGTGGTTCCTGTTCCATACTGATCAGGGGAGGTCTCCTAACCATCAGAAGCAACTTTTCAGGGGACACCTGGGTTGCAGTGGGTAGGAGAGATCAGTTGTGGTGCCCATTGAGACTGGTATGGCAGAAGACAGAGTGGCTTATAGTAGGTGGAGCCATGCCCAATAACAGGCAGAGCCAACTATTTCTAGTTTTGCCCCATCCTCCTCATTACTGAGTTCCATAATGGTGACACTGAGGACTGAGCTATACAAATGCAAATAAAACATTTTAAATGTGTTGTGAAGTGCAATATACAAATGTGACACACAAGAGGGCGACAGTGAGCTATGCCAAATTCAATGTATTTTTCAAAACGTTTTAAAAGCATTTTTGCAGCGTTGTTTTTTTATATGTGTGTAGATTCCACCTGAGAGTAAGGAGGAGGAAGCTGGCAACCAACACTGCCCCTCTCTGGACTCACTATACAAAAGATGGCAGGCAGGTGGGAGGTGACTAACGGTCGACTTGGGCTGATGGGGCATTGCCCCATTCCTCCAAACAGACCAGCTTCTCCTGGAGATCAGTAATTTCCACTAGTGCAAAACCGGCATGGATACAGCCCAATAACTGTAATTCACAACCCATTTCCAGCAATTTGCATATACTCAATTTTAGCATAATTTTAAAAATAATAATGTGGATTTGGTTGAGTGCAATGCCAGTCGGCAGTCACCTCCCAAGGGAAAGGGGCCTAGGACCCAGCAGTTCTCCATAAGTTAGCCCACCCAACATTCGAAGCAGGAAATTGATCATGTGGGATACGCCCACCTGATCCTAACAGATGATCCTGCTCAATGCTCCAGAGGAAGGCGAAAAAGCCCCGGTGTCTGCCAATGTGCCGCGGGGGGAATTTCCTTCCCGATGCCAACCCAGGTGACCAGGAAAACCCTGTGCATAAGAGCAAGAATCACCACATGTTACAGCAGAAGGCAGTAGCAAGTGTCATTCCCCTGTCTTTTCCATAAGCAATGTTTACTCTTATATTCTGCATGAATTATGCACTGTGCAGATGAAAGAGATTACACATACTTGACTTAGTAGGTATTGTTTACTTCAGCATGAATTTGGCATTTTTTTAAATCAGCAGCACTGGTGGCAGTGGTGAAGGGTAAGTGGATTGAGTGGGCAGTCAAGTATTGAGGGTCTCTTCAAGTCAGGGGGGGGTTGGAGATATAATGAGGTCAACTGTTGCAATAGGGAAATCTGAAGCGATAGATATTGTGGGGAGGAAGCTGTTGCTGAAAGCTGGCTTTGGTTCTCAGTTTGCAAAGGGATAAGCACCAAGGCAAAAAAAAACTTATTGATGGATCCTCTGCCCTCTGATCCAGAAGCCTTAGTCCCAGGTGAATGGAATTGACAGAGACAGGGTCAACTCTAGGACTCAAGGAGCACTCTGCAAATTCCCCTCTGGCGGGTCTTCTACATTAGTGGGCACTGCAGACTTATGTGGTGGCAATGACATCCTGCTAGGAGGCTCCATTTTAAATTTCACACAGTGCCCCTGACAGAACATTGTCATGGGCCACTAAAGGAATGACAAAATGGTGGCTGTCAGGCTATATTGGCAGCATTGTGGGAAATTTTTAAATGCCAAATTCAGGGCAGACAACACTGCCAGTGACCTCTGATGCAGTACTGAGGCCTCAGCAGTAGCCTGGTGCTGACACCAAGCCTGGACTGAGGTGAATTAATGCTTAAGAAAAACAATTCTTCACATGCTCACAGACACTCTGCTTTTAGTCACATCAAGAGCCAATTCCTTCCTGACAATCCACACTTAATATACACTTAATATACAATTATTTTGAAACCTGGAGTGGCTGTCTTCTCCCCCAGCAGCAGCACCCCGTACATATGCCTGGGTGCTTCTGCAAGGACCAGCTTCCCGATGTGTATGTTGCAAGGAAGAAATATCCCAGTGCATCCACCTCTGCATACAAAATTACAGAGTTTGTCTCTTTATTAGGGGTAAAGGTAAAGGTAAAGGGACCCCTGACCATTAGGTCCAGTCATGTCCGACTCTGGGGTTGCGGCGCTCATCTCACGTTACTGGCCGAGGGAGCTGGCGTACAGCTTCCAGGTCATGTGGCCAGCATGACTAAGCCACTTCTGGCGAACCAGAGCAGCACTCGGAAACATGGACCGAGCAACGGGAGCTCACCCCATCGCGGGGATTCGAACCGCCGACCTTCTGATCAGCAAGCCCTAGGCTCAGTGGTTTAACCCACAGTGCCAATTGCAGAGAAAAGCAGACATGTGTCAAGGATTTCTTAGGACTGGGAATCCAGGAGGTGCCTATTTGAGTAGGGCTGCCATATGTCCAGGAATTGGACTGCCAAAATGGCGTCTGGGTAGATTTTCACAGAATCGGCCAAATGTCGGGGGAAACCCAGATGTATGGCAACTAGAGCAATATTTTTTTATAAAAAATGCTTTAAAAAACACTTACTTTTGGAAGATGCTCCCCAAAGGTCAACAATTTTGTCCGGATTTTAACTTTTGGGAATATGGTGACCCTGTATTTGAGATCCTTGCACCCTTGTGCATATACAGATTATAAATCCCTCCTTGCAGGAGGTTCAACAGAAGGAGCTCCACCCGCCTAACAATTTTCATGGCAACAAGAGTGACAGTAAAACTGGAAACTGGCCCTCTTCCAGATCCATTTATGCATGGCTTAAAAATATTGAGGGCTTATCTTAAGAACATGTCATGACTGAGAAAACAAATATTACGTCTACTTCCACTGAAGCGCTCAAACTGAGAGGATATTTTTCATAACCCATGAGCAAAACTTCATTTTTTAAGAAAAAATAGAGATAAAAATCTAGCATTTTCCAAATTGATCTGCTGATCTAAATTTTATATCCTGAGTTTTGATGGCTGAACTAAGCACTAAACCCTAAAAACTCTTTGACTGTGGAGACATTTTTCTTAAGTTACGGGGGCATTGATAAAAGTGGGTGGTGGCACTGAGCTTTTTTCATTGCTTCACAAACTTGGTAGCTGTGAAAAAGTTGTGAGAAGGCAACTCTCTATCCCCCAGACCTTATACTTCAGATCAACCTACTGCAGCAACAGCCGAGAATCTCAGGCCCACAGGCTTAACTAGGGCCAGCAAGGGTCCCAGTTTGGCCTGCAAAGCCATTCCCAACAAGCCACACCCAACTGTCAAAGTTGATCCATTGGGTTGCAGATAGATAGTGATCTGTCCCACTGAGCCAAAAAGATTCCCCACCTTCTTTAATATACCAGAAGCCTTATCCTGTGGACTTGATTTCATGCATTTATTTTGGGGTGAAAGAGGGTCTCTGTTTGGGGAACTGCTCCAGGAACCCTAACCATCTTACCTGGCCTTGGAGAAAGTCATGTGTTGCAGGCACATCTGAAACTCTCACCCCACAGATACAAATCCAACTTTTTAGTCCTGGTCCCATCAGTGTACCACATCCAATCTACCGCATCACAGAGATCACAAAGTTCTCCCTCAGTGTCCCTGAACAAGTTGGCGTTTTGCCAGTTGACTGGTGCACATTTTTAGACTAAAAATACTTCCCAAGTCTTGCCTTTGAGGACGTAAAGCAGGGGTAGTTCACCAAAAGCCCAGCTCCCCTCCCCCAGGTTCTTCCCTATGGCCCCTGAGAATTTGGAGCCAGCAATGGAACAAAAAATAATGATGATGTCCTCACCAGCATTGGGACTCTGTTGTCGCATGGAGGAGTACCCGCCATAGGTTTCTGCTGTAGAGGGGTGAAAAGAAGGAGGGTACAGGGAAAATTGTGTTCAGTCATGGAAAATTGTGCCATCATGGTTTCAAATCCCACCCAACCTCAGCAGTGTGTGTGTGTGTGTGTGTGTGTGTGTGTGTGTGTGTGTGTGTGTGTGCTGGAGAGAGTGGATGTGAGTGTAGGGCAGCCTCTTGATCACCCCACACACTTTTTAGGTCACTGGCACGAGGTCCTTGGAGAGGTCCCCAGGGGTCAAAGCAGCCCACAGGAAACCCTTGACATAACACATAACTGCACTTAGAATGGATTAAATCAAATATATTAGGATGATAGTTGGTTTGGGCTTCTGTGGGCTTAGGGATCAATGGGGTTGATCGTTTTCTGCTTTGTTTCCTTTGCTTGTTCAGGTGACAGACCCACAGAAATATCACACAGAGTTAATCCATCACAAAATTAATCCCAGTTTTTTAAAAGGCCAGCAAAAATAATTTAATAGCCCTGGCTTGTGGATTCATTGTACTGCTTTTCTAGCAGCCTCCCAACCCAGGGTTGTGGCTTAGTGGCAGAGCATCTGCCTTGCATGCAGAAAGTCTCAGGTTCAATCCCCAGGAAGAGCTGGGCCTGGAGGAGACCCCTATCTGAAACCCTGGAGAGATGCTGCCAGTCTGCGTACTTGTCAATACTAAAGGTAAAGGGACCCCTGACCATTGGGTCCAGTCGGGGACGACTCTGGGGTTGCGGCGCTCATCTCGCTTTATTGGCCGATGGAGCCAGCGTACAGCTTCCGGGTCATGTGGCCAGCATGACTAAGCCGCTTCTGGCGAACCAGAGCAGCGCACGGAAACGCCCTTTACCTTCCCGCCGGAGTGGTACCTATTTATCTACTTGCACTTTGACGTGCTTTTGAACTGCTAGGTTGGCAGGAGCAGGGACCGAGCAATGGGAGCTCACCCTGTTGCAGGGATTCGAACTGCCAACCTTCTGATCTGCAAGCCCTAGGCTCTGTGGTTTAGATCACAGCGCCACCCACTACCGGTAAGTTAAATGGGCTATTTAACTGCATGTCCCCACTTTACATGTTTGTGTCAATGAGGGCTGCTCTAGAACCAGTGTGGCAGCAGTTCCATGTAAATTGTTGGTTTGATCTAAATGAACACATTTGCAGAAGCCAAGTCCCTCACTGCCACAGGATAACTCCCATTTAAAAGACAGAGGATTCTTGCAAAGCTACTGAAGATGGTGATGCAAGACTAATCTTAAATTGAGGAAATCCTCAATTTAAGATTAGTCCAGCTGCATTTTCATGTCAAATAGCTTGTCCCTGTGTCTTTTCAATGAGGCATCCAAATTATATCCAGTCCTTCTATAAATTGTGGAAATATCAATAGTTGAACAAACGAGCTAGCAACAAACAAAGTCAAATGTTTGATGAAATATAAAAATGGGCTCATTAACAGAGCCAGCATGACTGTTAATGTGAATATTGAGGATTACTAGGCATATGTAAAGCAGAATAGCTAGCAAGCAAGCAACCACCTTGCCAATATGGATGGAGGAAATCTCAAACCTGATATTTAAAATATAATATTAAAAGGGGGGAAGATACATTCCAATCTTTTCAGGTGATTTTTTTTTTAGTTTTGTTTGATCCCTAATTTAAACATAAATGATTGAAAAAGCAGCAAGATCATGACCACTGGATATTTCTATTGCTTTGAAATACATTACAAATCCTCACCATGTTCTGTAAGTGGTGACCTCTCACTGGGAAGGAGTTCTGACCTCCAAATGGCATTTTCCCAGTTAATTACCCTGGGATTATCAGGCTGCCATGGTCATAATAACCCAATTTCTCCATAGCAGTTCTTGAGCAAATGAGGTGTGGGTGACAGCATGTGTCCCATTCATGGAATTAGTTCCAAGGGTTTTTAACAAAGTTTCTGCTTCATGTCATTATCCCACATCAATAAAAACTGCTCTGCATCCTCACTTTGGCTTCTTTGATTCTCGACCTGCACAAGTTGTGTGCCACTAAGGCAAATTGCTGCCTACCTAAGGCTACAAAAGGGCTGTCGAGAATCTGGAGAGTCACAGGACATGACTGATGGGGCTGTGTTCAGCTTGGTGGTCATAAGAACACATGCCCAGTTTATACATAGTCCAGACAGGCTAGTACTCCTGGGTCTTAAGTTCATGTCTTCAGTATATATAAACCAAGAAGGAACATCTCACCAGTCATGTATACACTGATGCTTCACGTGGTTCAGGTGTAAAGAAGCCTAAAATCAACCTTTTGCTCATGGGCAGCTTTTAAATTATTCCATGAACTTCAAGGCCAGTATATATACATTCATAGTTTCTAGCAACTGGGACTCAGAGGCATATGCCTTCTCTGATAGTGGAGGTAGAGCATAGGCATCCGTAGTAGCCACTGGTAAGCCCTCTCCTCCATGAACTTGTCTAATCCTGTTCTGAAGCCATCCATGTTGGTGCCCATCGATGCCTCTTGTGGAAGCAAATGCCATCCATGTTGGTGCCCATCGATGCCTCTTGTGGAAGCAAATGATGCTCTATGAAGTACATTGTTTTGTCTGCCCTGAATCTTCCAACATTCAGTTTCAGGGGGTGGCCCCAATGAAGAGAGAGGCAGCGTGACTTCTCTCTCTCTCTCCGCTTTCTCCACACCTTACACACCTCTATCCTGCCACCTGTCTTACTCATTTATTTATTTTTAACAAAGAAAGTCTCAAGTGTTGTAACCTTTCCTCCAGTCCTGTGATCATTTTGGCTGTCCTTTCATTATTCTTTTTCCAGCTGCATAACATCCATTTTGAGGTAAGGTGGCCAGAACTGGACATAATAGGTTCCTATAACGGCATCACGATATTGGCAGCTTTGTTTTCAATCCCATGGAATTTGCATTTTTCACAGCTGCGCTATGGTGTATTACTTCAAAATGTGGTCAGCCAGTCCTGCTGCTTTACAGAACCCCGCTTCTTGTTCTGCTGATTGAGGCCCTGGGCTTCTGCATCCAGCCCTGAAAGCTCCAGAACATCTGGACACCTGACCCAGCTGAAGGTCCAAAAGGCCTCACCCCCTCAAACCCCATCCAACACTGATGGCTATGCTCCTTTGATTTCAAAAAACTGGTTTTGCTTAGTGCATATCACCTAAATACATGAATAAATACAGGACCAGGGCAATGTAGTAGGCAAATATTGTCTTCTCCCTCCTAGGGTGGTCATCAACTAAGCTTTACTCAGAGTAGAAGAACCACTGAACTTAATGGACCTAACTTCGTCATGCCCATTCATTTCAATGGATCTGATCTGAGTAAAACTTAAATGAATACCACCCTATTGGTTTCATCCCAACATTTTCCCATTATTGCTATTGTCACCACATCATCATCATTTAGGGAAGTTTTTAAACTGTGATATTTTAAATGTATTTTAATGTTTGGTGGAAGCCGCCCAGAGTGGCTGGGGAGACCCGGCCAGATGGGCGGGGTACAAATAAATTATTATTATTATTATTATTATCATTATCATTATCATTATCATTATCATTATCATCATCATCATCATCATCATCATCATCATCACCACTATGAAGCCAACGTGGTGCCTCCAAGATGCTGTAGGACTATAGCTCCCATCACCTCTGGCCATTAGTCATGCTGGCTGGGGCTGATGGGAGTTGGAGTCCAACAACTATGTTAATAACCCTTAATTTATGTACTTAGCCATCGTATATTCACCACGTGCAGATCCTTAAGCCGCCAAAATGACACCCCATCCACACACAAGAGGGAAGTGATAGCAGGCTTGGGGGAACCTCAGTGTTTGCTAGGTACAAAAATCATTTGGAGGGGGGTGAAAAACCTGAAAGTGAGACAACAAAGCAGAACTCAGCGTGATGAATGGCTGTAGAATGCTGTGTAGTAAAGGAAGCATGACAGGAGGCGTGGCTGGCTGGAACGCTGAGCAGAAGGACTGCTACTGCAACGTTTTGATGCAGGTTCCACCTGTAGATCATAATCTGTCCCGTCCCCCCACCAGCACGAAAATAACAGGAAATTAACTAACAGATCACGGTTCTTTTAACTCTCAAATTTAAAAAGCTTCCTCACCATCAGAGAGCTCCACTTCATAGGGGGACGGCCTTCTTTTCACTCGGTTGTTGCTGTACATTGAGAAGTTATCTGACTCTCCAAAGAAACCGCTGCAAAGCAAGAGGCAGAACACAGGACCAAATGAGGAGAGTACAGCATTGCAAGGCAGATCTCTGCTGAAGACACTGGGCAGTCTTTGAATGTACTTCCATTCAGCTGAGGAGCATATGCAGAGAGAGTGTGAGTGTGGGAAGGGGGGCATTGTGTGATGAGCATTCATAATATCGCACATATATGCACATATTACAGATGCTCATCACACACACCGAGAAACCTTGAGCTGCAATTCTAAGCACATTTATTTGGATGTAAGTTCCCCTGAAACCCATTCACCTTCTAAATAAGATGCTTTTAGGATTCAGATGTATTACACACGGGCCTGAAGCACTTTCAGAGTGCTTCTAATGGAAGCATTAAGGTGTCCTTTCCAGCACCTAGTTTTAAGCCCAAGGGATGCTTACCAGGGTTAAAGGATTTGTGTAACAAGGGGGGGGGGGCGGGAATCATTGTGGAAGCATCTACTAACCTCAAAGAAGGCTTGGCCCTGGCATGACAGAGCTTTTCAATATACATATGAATTGCGATTAAAATGCATTGCATTTCCGCAGGCAGTGAAAAGGAACCTCAACAATTTCCTAACTAATGGAGGCAACACAGCGATTAAACACTCAGAATACCGGTAATCCCTGGGAGGAAATGTTTTCTCTCTGTTTTTGATCTATTCCACTATAGACAATTTCTCGGCGAGGAAGCGAGGGAGAGGGATCCAGAGCAGTAGCATTACCTTTGTTACTTTAAGGCTATCAACGTCTGCTAGTTAGTAATGCTAGTTAGTTCAATGGCATTTCACGGAACAGCCTGTTTTACAGTTCTAGCCAGTACACTTAACAAATGGCATTAAAAAAAAAAAATACCTGGCAGTCAACGGGTTCCTTCATCATTATTGTTTTTTAAATGATGCATAATTGTGGTTTAGAAAATGATGTCTACAGAGGGGACACTGAATTTGATTGTCAATAGAGAACGGGCGATCCACCAGAGAGAATCTGTTTCCTTCTGGCTCGTATAGACGAAGGTGGTAGGCTAGCTATTAATTTCGTAGCAAGTAAGGGCAAAAAAATCAATTCTCTCTATGGCAAGCGGACAATGCAACAAAAGGGAAAGGCAGACAGTCCCACACAGCTCAGGTTTGGCACTCAGAGGGCATCATAAAAGGCGAGAGGAAAAAAAAAAGAGCGGAGAAAGAAAAAGATGTTGGTTTGTAAAAGAAAGGGAGGAAAAATGAAGGAGAGGGGGGAAGCGTGGGGGCAAGGCAAAGCCCCCAAACCAGAGCATGAGACTCTTAAACTTAAGGTCGCGAGTTCGAAGCCTACGTTGGGCAAAATATTCCTCCATTGCATGGCCCTCGTGCTCCCTTCCAATTCCACAATTCTGTGATTCTGTGAAACCGGAGGATATCATCGACACTGGTGGCATATGACAAAGGCGACCCGAAGCAAACCAAGCCGAGAACGGATGGCACAGGCAGAAAAGTCCCTCCCTTTCCCCCCCCCCACTCCCCCGACGCTGCGGCGGACCTGCTGGCGGTGCTGAGCGGGGGGCCGAGGCCGTAGAGCATGGCTCGCGCAGGTGGCTGGAGCGGGAGCGCAGGGGCTGCCGTGGGGCTGAGCTGCACCATGCGGGCGTCGCTGCTGGCGTTGCTGCTGCTGCTGCTGAGGCTGGCGCCGGCGGGGGGCGTGCCCGTGCCTGTGCCCGCGGCGGTGGCGAGGGCGAGAGCAAGGGCGCTGGCCGGCTCGGAGCGCTGCGCTCGGCTGTTGCTGCTGCTGTTGGTGCTGCTGCCTCCGTCTCGCTCGCGCTGGTTCTGCCTGGCGCTGCTCGGCGCGTCCGCGGCTTTTATAGGGCGCCCGGCGCGCACCAGCTCGATCACGGGCACCGGCGCGGCGGGGGGCGCCGGGCCAGGGGAGGGGGGCGGCCGGCCCGTCTCCTTGGCAACCCCATTGAGCAGCGCCGGCTCCCTCGGGAGGGCCATCCCCCCGCGTCGCCGATCGCCAACACCGCCGACGCTGTGGCTGCCCGAGCCCAAGCCCAAGTCCGGCTCGCCGACGCCCTCCGCTGCGGCTCCGGCTCCGTGCGCGGCATCCCGCGGCGGGTCACTGGGGGGCCTCTCCATCAGCATCCTGGGGAGAAAGAGGGAGAGGAGAGCCGTGAGGGAGGGAGGGTCGCGCAGGGAGCGGGGCCGGGGGAGGGGAGGGAAAGGAGGAGAAAGGGAAAGTGGAGGAAGAGGAAGGAAGGGGGAAGATGAAACGGGGAGGGAGATGAGGGAGGAAAATTGCGCGCAGGGTGAAGAAAGGAGAAGGGCGAACGAGACGAGCTTCCAACCCAAAAAAAGGGCTGGGAGGAAGACTGGGAGGAGGAAGGATCGGGAAAGAAAGCGACGCCTTCCCCGCCTGCGACGTCGCCCGCTTGTCATTGGCAGCGCAGCGGGCGCCCAGAGGGGTTGGGCACCGGTGCAGGGCCGCTCAGCAGCCGCGGAGGACAGTTGCGGGGCGGGCATGGCGCGCAGTGTAGAGCGCGCGGCCCTTGTGTGGCCCGGTGGCCGGGCAAGCTCGGGCGGGGACACCCAGGCGGATCTAAGACGGGGGAAGAGCGCAGAGCAAAGGGGGTGCCTTCCCCAACTTCAGGCTCTGAGACTTCCCTGCGCTCCAGAAAAGCGAAGGGATTTTCTCTTCAACATGCCCTCCATCCTGTTGCGGAAAACTCTTTGCCAGCCCTACCCATATCTCATTTCTGCTTTTTAATTCCACAAACGCACCCTTCGGACTTCGTGGCAATCGGGCGCGCATACCGCGCAAAGGTCTTGCGCGGGTGCGTTTCCTAAGAGAGTGCGGGTGGCCTCGGGGAAGTCATTCTAACAGATATGAGGTGGGTGGGGAGAGCGGCCGGAGGATCAAATATCTACCATTTGGTGGAAGAGGAGGACGGTGGCAGAGTGACAGTGTCAACCTAAAGAGGAGGAGTTGTGCAGTGGAGAGAAGGAGACGGAGACGAAGGGAAGCCAGCAAAGCATCTTTGTTGCTGAAAGAAAAAGGAAATCGCCACCATTCGCTGAGGCAGCCTGCGCGGAAGAGAAACTTTTTCATACCACATTAATGCCAGGGATAATGGGGGAGGGGAGTGTAATAAGAAATCATATCACAATGGAAGAGTGAACAGGAAGGAAGGAAGGAAGGAAGGAAGGAAGGAAGGAAGGAAGGAAGGAATTCACCTATCTCTAAAAAACAGCGCTGTAACTGGATCTCCATCTCCTTTTTTATTTATTCTACCGATCCAAAATTAAAATAAAATGAAAACTCGGGTGCTTTTTGAGTGAATCGCAGTGCTAATGTATTCTGCTATGGTGTATTTGCGGATATCAGCTTTTAAATTAACTTTGCATAGTCATATCGATGCATTCAACTAATAACACTTTGGGGGACTAATAGGACCCTCGTCCTGAGTGTTCCGCCTTGTTGACTTCCTCGCTGCAACCAAGCGCACTTTCCAAAAGTCGGCTGCGCCCAGGCTCTGACAACAACGCCAGATTTGTTAATCTCCAAGCGCTCCACAAATAGATGAATTATCCCGAACCGGCGTGCGTTCCAAAGTTGCCTCGCGCGCGCACACACACACAGCCAGTTAAATTCGAATATTTGGGCTTCACGACACATTTAAACTCGAATTCTCCCGATTACATCAATAGGTCTTTCTCCAAGTAAATGTTCCGATCGGCGATAGTATTGTGATCAGCGGAACCAAACGCGTCTCAGTCAGTTCCAGCTCTTCTGGCCGCCGCCAACACAGTTTTATTATAACGAACGGAGGAGGCCCTCCCCCTCGATCGCTTTGCAGCCATCAGATTTCTGGGGATCGCGATGAACTCTAAGGTTATGTTGTGGCACAGACTGCTGCGAGGGTGGGGAATGGCTTCCGGTTTGATCCAGAAACGCCAAACAACAGGAAGCTGTCTATGAGATATAAGCCCAAACTCGGTTTTTCCAACTATCTCCATAATACTTGCAGAGGGAGTAGCCGTGCTGATATCTTGACACCTTTCCCCTCCCCCGCCCTCCCGTACTTTTGCACCTCAAAGACTAACATTTATCATGACATAAACTTCAGCTTCAATACTTGGGGTTGTTGTTTTTTGTTTGTTTGTTTGTTTTAAGACCAGGTAGCCCTTTCAGATGGCAATCTGATATGCACTTAATTGGAAGCAGTCCCACGACGAGAATGATGGGTGCTATCTTCCGAATATACATCCCTAGAACCGTCGTCCACCACCACCCTACACACACACACACACCCTGCTGGGGTGATTTTCCCGGAGTCCCTCGGAGTCCAAGAAGATTGGTTCCCGAGGACCGAGTGAAATATATTCAGGGTTTCAGCTTCAAACCTTTAAGCAAGCTCCCGTTTAAAGCAAGAACAAAACAAAGCACGAAGAAATACGTAGAGGCGTTGGAAACGCAATTTATATTGGGGCTGATTGGCGACGGGGCCTAGAAAAATCCATATTTTATGGCGTTTCGTTTAAATCGCTTAAATGCAGCGGAATTATTCCCGTCCGGCTTTCTCCACTGAGCTGCGGGCTGTTAATTTCACGCCTCGAGTATAAATCCGGTCAGCGCCTCGCTCGGCTGCATAGAAAAACCGAGGCTTAAATTGGTTGCTGCTGGCGAACTGAAACCACAACAGCCCCCGGGGATCAGCCGAAGAGTTGTTTCTGCCCACCCAGCGGGGCTCTCCTCCGAAGGAAGAGCAGCGCCGAACAGGGCAAGGCGCTAGTCCGCAACATTGGCGTGTCGAAAGGCAAGCAAAGCCAGCGGCTGCCTCGTGGAGCAGAACGCGGGGAGCCCAAGACCTTTAAGGGCGGGGTGGCCTAACCCAACTCCTACGCTTGTCGGACCTGGAATGTCAAAACGCCACACTGAATTTCTCGAGTACATAAAGAAGGATTCCCAACGCCTTGGCTACTAGTGCAAAGGGTAGTATAATAATAATAATAATAATAATAATAATAATAATAATAATAATAATAATAATAATAATAATAATAATAATAATAATAATAATAATAATAATAATAAATTTTATTATTTATACCTCGCCCAGGATTTATACCCCGTAAGGATAGCATGGAGAACGTGTAGCATATCTAGCATTCAGACCTGCCCGACTGTCCCCAGACTTACGCTGCAGCCCTTAAGACCCAGGAACTCGATGGTATTTTATCCTTTATCTCAACGATTGGTATAGCGCTTAATTGCTGTTGTCTCTGTGTGCAGGAGACCTAACCTATCATAAAAAGACGAAAGCGAGTTAAAAGTATAAAATCATAATTCGGTTAGAAAGTCTACAGGCATAATGACGACAATCTCCAGTGAGTTCATGGGTGGAAGGACTTGTCTGGCCTCAACTGGGAGGGAGCTGCACAAAATTAGGCCCCGCAATATTGAAGGCAGGAGGACTCTTTGTGGTTACAAGTTGTGCATCATCCCAGCCACCGGGACCCCCCCCCCAACAGTGACTTCCCTGAAGACCTCAGTAGTCCAGCAGGGATATAATGGATCTGGCGGTCCCTGATACCTCTGGACCGATCCAAATTGGGAATTAATACAAAGACACTGAACCTGACCCAGCAGCGAATATGACACGTGCCATATGTATGCGATTGCCGTTTTGCTGCTCGGAATTAATCAGTTTGTATGCTGTGGCAGCAAAGCATCGTTTAAAAAACCAAGGGATCTGAAGCCGATTTCAAGGCTTTTATAGGCAGACGGACCTGCCCAAGCCCGGCCCAACCCTTCCAGTGAAGGCTTTGCCATTGTTTCCCAAGGACCACGCCACCAACAATGTCCTAAAACGCCCGCGACACCAGCAGGATTTCATTGTTGTCAAAATCTCCGTTTAGGACCGGGGCTTTCCTCTCCATTCCTTCGGCCTCTGCCGCGGTCGGTTGGGAGAGGGAGATCTTAGGATGGCAGCTTTGGAGACAGTAGTGGGCTGGAGGAGGGCGTCGTGGAGAAGGAAGAAAGCGCCATCAAAATAGCACGACTCTATCTTTGACCAGTCACGACCCCTCCCCTGCTTTCAACTGCGTCGGCGGCAGCACCCACCCAATCCGGCCGCCTCCTTCCTCCTTTTAATTGGACTTTCTGATATTGTACAAGGAGGTATAATTCGCCTCTGTCAGATGTTAAGCAGCGGCAGCCCCTCGCCTCTTACCTCCACAAAGCCTCTCTCAATGTCAAGGCCGCCTCTCCTCCTCCTACCTCGAGGGGGCTTTCATTTAGGGAGGGGCTAGCCCAGGATGCTGCCTCCTGCCACGGCTTAAGCAGAGGAAGAAGCATCTCGGATCAGGAGGGATCCCTCCGTCCCGGATATGAGGCCGAGGAAGTGGGGTGCGAGGAGAGATATTTAGATCTGGACAGGGTAGGGGGGTATATTTAACTAGAAAGCCAGAGGGAAATGAGTGTCTGTGCAAATGGGCCATAACATAACATTTCACATCAATGCTCACATCCTAAATGCATTCTCGGTCTGAACTAAGTACAATTGATTTTGATGGGGTTAGTTTCGAAAGAAATGTTAAGGTTTGCAGCCTGGTTTCGATTTCCGGTTCATGCGTCGATTACCCTGTGCATGTGAGAAGTGCCTTTCCTACCAGTAACCACAGGAGTCCAGCAGGAAGGGGGGAAGCTTCACCCCCACCTCTCTATTCCCCACACCACTTACAATCTTGTCTCAAAGAAGCCATTCTCACCAATGAGAGAGAAGTCATCTACCACTGGTATGTTTAGCCTGGTAAAGGAGACTGAGAGGAGATATGATAGCCATCTTCAAATATCTAAAGGGCTGTCACACTGAGGGTGGGGAAAGTTGTTTTCTCCTGCTCCGGAGGCTAGGGCCCGAACCAATGGCTTCTAGCTACAAGGTTCCGACTAAACATCAGAAATAACTTTCTGACAGTGGAACAGACTCCCACGAGAGGTGGTGGACTCTCCTTCCTCGGAGGTTTTTAAGCAGAGATTGGATGGCTATCTGTTATTTATGATCTAGTTGAGATTCCTGGATTTATGGAGGCTGGACTAGGTGACCCTCAGTGTCCCTTCCAACTCTATGATTCTATGACAATTTAATTTCGCTTTATGTACACCTAAATATTTGCCAAACCACATTTTGGGATGGGAAAAGTCTGAAGGAACGGGATAGCTTCTATCTCTTACCACCCCCTCCTTCTAACTGAGTATGCTTTTGCAGGCAAAAAAAAAAAAAAACCCTGCCCACAATTATATTATTATTATTATTATTATTATTATTATTATTATTATTATTATTATTATTTGTGGCTTCAGGCCTGGTGAAGAGTCCTGTGCGACTCGGAAGCTTGTTTTTGTACCCTGCCTTTTGTATTCGCTCTTGGGCGCAAAGGAAACGATCGTTTTCTTTCCTTCAACGCTTCCTTCCCATTGTATTGTTGTGGGGTAGAGGTGTGGGGCGGGAGGCTCTTCCTCTTAGAAGGAAGCCGCGATCCCTGCGGTGGTTGTTCGCTCTGCTCCTGACACAAGCCCTGGATCTCCAGTAGCCTTGAGTCTGTCCAACAACGGAACTGCGGCAGAAGCGAGCGGCCAGCAAATGGCAGATAAGTGGCGGGAAAAGTCCGGCGCACGTCTTAGCAGGATCTGAAGGAGTGAGCTGCGTTTGGGGTTTTGTTGTACGCACGCTGTATCCAGAAAGAAATGTATGAAACGCGAAAATACTTGTGTGTGTGTGTGTGTGTTTTGGGGATGGGGAGAGAAGTCTTCGAGAGTAGTGGATTACACGCACACACCATATTGAACGTCTGTTAAAGGTTATCTGCGGAGCTTCCATTTCGGAGGCAGTCTACCCCTGGTAACGGGATGTCAGAACAAAAGGCAAGAAAGCGGTACTCTCTCCTCTTGCCTTTTATCCTAACAATAAGTTACCAGTGCCAAATTTAATTATTTAAAATTTACATGCACGGGCTGCTTTTAAAAGACAAAATAAAAGAGTTACAAAAAGATAATTAAGACATAATAAGGATGGCATAGGACACCATTTAAAGCTTAAATTAAATTAAACGGGAGTTGTAAACTAGAGTGGGATCCAGCTGCATTAACTGTTTATTTATTATTGGACTTATTACTCTTTTGTACAGACTATAAACTCAAAACAACTTACAATGTAATCGCAAAACTAAAACCAATAAAAAGTTTCAAAACAACAACAACACCGATATACATTAAAAGCATTCTAACACAACTGACCGCAATAGCTAAAAGTCTCCATGCTAGGGGGGGGGGCACGTTCGTGATTGGCTCCTAAAAGCAGCCAAGGCGCAATTCCCTGGAGAGAGCATTCTATAAACTGGAAGCCACCACTGAAAAGGCCCCTTCTTGTTGTCACTTTGCAGACCTAATTCAGAGGGGGGCACATGGTTAAAGAGCTCCGGTGATGATCACAGGGCTGGGGTTGGTTCACCTGGGGAGAGGCGGTCCCTGAGGTACTGGGGTCCCGAGTGGCACAAAGCTTTATAGGTCTAAACCAGCACTTTGAATTGAGCTCGGAAACTAATTGGCAGCCAGTGCAGTCATGTCAGAATTAGCTGTATACGCTCAGACCATCTTGCACCGGTCAGCAATGCGGCCAAGGAATTTCGCATCGGTGTGGTTTCCAAACTGTCTTCAAAGGCAGCTCCAGGTATAATACATTGCAGTAATCTAACCTAAATACGCATACTTCTGAGATATTCTGCGGCATCTGTCTGGACACAGTTGCAGAGAAGCTGCTGAGCTGATGGGCTTGTAAAGGTCATTCTGTTCTTTTTAAGCATAGCTTAGCAGTCTTGAGGGGCGGTGGATGTCCTCTCCTACAAAGCAAAATAAAATAAAAAATTCCTTCTAGTAGCACCTTAGAGACCAACTAAGTTTGTTCTTGGTATGAGCTTTCATGGAACTGGAACTGGAAGGAATTTTTTATTTTGTTTTGTTTTGACTATGGCAGACCAACACGGCTACCTACCTGTAACTCTCCTACAAAGTTATCATGCATTTCGAGCGAGATGTGGGTTTCACCATCAGGACACCACGCAGCCTGCTCGTGTGTTTAACTGATCTGTCTGTCAATAAATCAAGGGCGGAGGCGCAAGTGGAAACGTCTATAGGGAGGAGGCCTCAGTACAGGCTTCTACACGATCTGGATTTTTTTGCGTGTAAGCCAATACGCGCAGAGGGAAGGGGGAGGAGCTGCTTGGTAAGGCCCCGCCCCCCGATTTGGACCTAGGCGACCTTTCTACATTCCCACACAAACGTCTATCTATCTATCTATCTATCTATCTAATCTATCATCTAAATACAATGTATTCTTTTTCTTTCAGTTCCTAAGCGCGCAGATGCCATAATTGTGGTGTACATATTTTGATGCATATATCACTTTTCTGCCGTACTGTATGACACACAACGCTCCCTGTATTAGGCAGATGATAGTCTATTTTATTTATTCTTTGTACCACGAGGAATTAGAGGACTGTATGCACCAGCATGCTGGCTGCAGGAAACGGAACGAAAAAAGAAAAAGAAAGGAAAGCATTTGAGCAGGCTAGCGCCTCGCCTTGTCTTTTGGGGCTATAATATTCAGAAATACCGTTTTAAGTGAAAAATTCCTATGGGGGAGGGGATTTTTTTTAAAAAAAATTATTTTAAGGAACCCGTTTTACAGGAAATGTTCAGAATCGGAATTCCTAAAAGACGAAGAAGGGAGAGGGGTGCGACAAATTCCAGTTCGAAATATGTTGCATTTTCAGCCTTCCTCTGTTTTTTATGCACTCGTGCATTAGCTGAATAAAAGGGAAGATATTGACAGCATCTGAATTGGGAGAAAAGAAATTCCCACGCTCTGAAATATTGCCCATCTGCAAATAGGTTCTATTTTAAGTTAATAAATAATAATCATAAAATAATAATAATTGCACTGAACCAAATGAGCTTTCTTAAAGAATCCACCTTGTCTGTTCCCAAATCTTTAGCTTTCTCGCGAAAAACATGGGACAACAACGCGCAGAGGGCCCGCCCAAGCCTTCTCTTCGCGGCCTGTTAGGCTGCCACGCATTTCGGTATCCGTTTAAGAGAGATTCTGCGCTTTCTCAGACAGGCCGCCTACACATCTCTCCTGGACGCTTCCCATCACTCTCCCATTAATACCTCGCACCTCTCCGCGCAAAATACGCATTTCATTTCCATCCCTGCAAATCCAAGTATCTCAGGGGAAAGAAGGGGCGACTAGAAGAGGGAAACGAGGCTGAATCCTGGGATCTGAGCGCCTGAATCCGCCGGCTAACTCGGTTTGCCGCCTGCGGAGTGGCTTGGCTTATTTTGTTTTATTAATCCTCAGCCACCACCGCAGACATTTCCCCCGCCTTAAAATACCGGGCCAGGCCTGAGTTTCTTAGTGCTGGTTATATACAGTAACAGGGATAAAGTCCAGCTGCAGTCTTCTGTACACGCGTGCCGGGGAGCAGACGTGCAGAGAATGCGGGACCGGGTTCGCATGGAGCCACCCCGCCTCCCGCTTCCACTTTATTCCACATTTGCTTCTGGACTCACAGCAGGCCGTTTGCTGGGTGGAAACGGGCTCCAGCACAAAGAAAAATAGATAATTTTTAAAATAACAACAACAACAACATCTCCCAGGTAGCAAAAGCAGCCGAAGAGCAGCTGCCCTGACGGATAGGTGCCTCGTTTCGTTAGCCAACCTGAGAACATCCAGGGGTTTTGCAGTGGAAAGGCGAGGCAGCGAGTGGGCAAGGAAATAAAGTGAAAATACACATCCATATAATTCGATATTTCTTTCATCCTGCTTTTCCCCCTTCCTCAGTGTGTATATGGGCGCGTGTGTGCGTGCATATACATGTATATGCGAACGTGCGCACGAGAGCGATCTGAGAGTCTGGGAATGGCGCGGGGATTTATATATATGTACTGTATGTATTTCTATTACTTCTCTGACCGCCTCCCATCCCTCTTCTCTGTTTGAGGGAAGGCTTCCTAATCCGGGCCCAGTGGCAGACTGGCTGCGGAGCGAAGATACCCCCAAAAAACATACACGCACGCACAAAATAACCCGCGAGAAAACAATATCGAGCGCGTCAAGATCGTCTCTCTCTTTTACTCACCATTTGCTTTTCATTGGTGAAAATGACTGGAGCCATTTTGTGGCCTATTCATGGCGGATGGATGCAATTTTTCCCCCTCTCCCCCTTTTCCTTTCCCCCCGCCTCCCTCTACCGTAAAAAAAAAGAAAAGGAAAAAAGATAAAGCAAAAAAAAAAAAAAAAAGGAGAAAAGAGAAAGAGAGCGTTGGGTGGCTTCGCAGCGCCGGGATCTCATTCCCACATCACGTCCAGTTTCCTATTTAGTATGGAGAGCGGAACACCGGAGCAATGTGGCCAAGAGAGATAAGGCGCTCGCAGTGGCCCGCCTGCCCTGATAAGCCCCTAAACCCATTATTTATGAAATGATTCATTATTATTTGGCAATTTTATCGAAGGAAAGCGGAAAATTATTGCAGGGATATGCAGAGAGAGGGACTTTGGAATGCATGCCGGATTGCTTTTTTAGAAGGGTGTGTGTGTGTGCGCGCGCGCGCGCGGGGACGCGCGTTCAGATGCGCTTTAAAAAGAGACAGAGAAAAAAAACGTGGGAGGGAAGAGGAGGAATAAAATATTCGCCAGGACTGCCCACATTTGAATAACGATCTTTTCTTTCAGCTTTCTTGGTGGTTACGATTCTCCGCCACCGGCTTCCTCTGCGTGCACCCCCCCCCTCACCCGCCTGCCCGCCTCCACCGCACACCCGGCATTAAATATGGAACACCTACGCGGCTCTTAATTTAATTTAATGAGCCAAAATAAAATGGATCGAGATATTGAAAAGGGGGAGAAGTGTGCGAGCGTATAACTAAATGGCTGAGGGGAGCAGCATGTCTGATACAACTGGGTAAACAAAGGGAACGGATATAAAAAAATCCCCCCTAGCCAATAAATAAATAAATAATGTGTGGGCACAAACTAGCGATTTTTGCTGGTTTAATTTGATATTCGACGGAGCGAAGTGGGGGCAATTAAGGAAATCAGAGGTGGGGTGCTATTTAGGAATAAAAGCCCATTGAAGTGTGCAGTTATGGTTATTTTTAAATAACCTATCAAATATGTAACCTTTTCATGGGAAGGAGATGTTCTAATATTCCGGAGGGGGGCATTAAGGCGCTCAGTTGGGGAAGGGACTCAGAACGATCACTGGAGATACAGTAGATGCAGAATTGAGTTGGCGGAGCTAAGATCCATAAAGTTCTGAGGCGCTGATGGATGGAGGAAAAACAAATAGAGCCTTTTTATTCCCGTCCATCCTCTCGGATCCTAAGCACGTATTAGCAGGATGTGCGTCCCATTCATTTTAACAGAGCATCGATGAGTAGTAAATGTCACATTTCCAAACCAAATTTCCTCTCCTTTCAATAGAGTCGTATGTGTGCAAGGCGCGTTCTCATTTGCATCGAACTAGGCGAAAAGCAGCTACAGTTAATCTGGAATACATGGAAGCCCGTTTGTATCGGTGCATTTATCTCAAATAGGTGGGAAGCCGTTTAATGTACTCCGGGTTAACTACTGCGGAGTAATTACCTCCCTTCGGGATCGATGCAGATATAGCATTCTCGTCCGAGTTGCCTTGAAATAAAAGGATGGAAAATGGAAGCGCCTCCGGGGGTCATTGATAGGCGTTGACATGACTTAGAGATGCGTTCAATGTTTATTTTTAAGGCTGCCGCAGCTCCTTTGCAAAACAAGGGCTCTTTAAATCAGTCCAGGAATCCGGGTGAGTGGGTCGGGGAAGACCCAGGAGGAGACTTACTTTGTATTCTGCCACTTAGCTTTGGCCAGCTGGCTTCAGCGTGCTCTCGTCAGACTCTTTTGGACTACACGATGCGACCCAGGAAGGCAAGGCTGATAGTTTAGGAGACTGTTCTGCGTGATGTATTGGAGATCATCATGCTGTTTACACTCAGACGAATCAGTATAGAAGAGTTCCACCGTATGAAATACAACCTCTTGGCCATTTACTTCCACACAACACACCAACTACAGGCACTAATGCTGCGAATCTAGAGGAGCCCTTGTCCTGTGAATCCGATTCCGACTGGATCCCCCATGAAAATTAAACCCGAAAGTGGCAGGTTTTATGAAGCAGCAACAGAAACAACCTTAAAAGGGATGGTCGTCCGCCCCGTAATAAATATGCTTTCAGCCTGTTTGGCTTGAAGTCATCCATTGTCCTTCTTAATACAACATATATTGTTACTTTCCAGCTTCTAGCGGGGTAGTCTCCTGCCGCAAAAAGCAATGAAGATTATTGTGGCACCTTAAAGACAAGCGCATTGGTTGTGACAGAAGGCTTGGTGGAGTCCAACCCATTTCATCAGATCAGATGCATTCAGTCCACTAAAGCTTATGCTATAATGGGTGGTCTTTACGCCTTCTCTGCGGTAGCCCCTCGTTTTTGGAATGCTCCCGAGGGAAGCACACTGGGCCCCAACTTTGCTATCATGTTTTTATCAGGTGTTATTGTAGATTTCTGACATTAAGAGATCTTTCACAACATAAAATTACAAAAGGAAAAACATTGGATTGGATAGCTCAATTGATATAGAGCATGAGAGTCTTAACGTCAGACAGAGTCGTGGGTTCAAGCTCCACTTTGGGCAAATGATTCCTGTATTGCAGGCGGTTGGACTAGATGACCCTCGTGGTCCCTCCCAACTCTACACTTCTATGGTGATATAATAAAAATGAGAACAAAAACAAGCCAACAGTCTCTCCTTCTATCGCACTTCGTATCTTTCTGAAAGTGGCTGACCGAAAGGGGGGAGACTGGAAGACGGAGTAGCGATGAGCAAACGTTAAGCGCGGGAGTCGGTCTGTCAGTCATCCAGACATCAAGGGGGAACTAGGGCTCTAGGCAAATACAAAGAGCCCGATCAGCAGATTAGGCCCGCTTCCCTTAGACGCGAGGATTTCCCTAATGATGCTGCTTCAAGGGAGCCGCCGCCTGACGTTTCGAAGCACATCCGTCTCTAACCCAGGCTCCAAGATCGAAGGAAGGAGGCCGAGGAAGAGCTTCCCCCCAGGGAGGCCGCTCACGACGCTGCTGGGAAGCCAGGAAGATCAGGCCCAGAGCAGTCACGACTTGTCCGCCAGGCCTGTCCTGCACGCTGCATCCGGGAAACACGAGCGCCACTTCCTCTCGCCAGAGAGGAGAGAAAACGAAGGCGGCAGAAGGATGCGATCGCGGCACGGGGATGAATTAAGAGTCACGTCTCGCCCTCCTTAACCCGGCACAGATCCTAAGAGAGCTCCATTTAGGCTGGAGGGGTGTCTGCGCTCCCATATGTCCTCGCCACAATGGGAAAAAGTAGCGCTCCGGGCATGTGCAGAGTGCTGCAGCCTGCAGCCTTTCCCTCAAAAGCCACATTTGGGCGCCCCCAGGGCTTGGCTGCACCCCCTTGAGCTGCAATATATATTGTTATACAGAAGGAACCAGCTGGCACATGGTGACTTGCAGATCACAATTGTGAGCTGGTACAGTATGCAGTAATATTTCAGCTTTAAGATGCAGAGGCAGAGTGGGGGTGGGTCTGTCAGCATATCTACAAGAAGCCATGATAAATAATCAATGCAATTCTAAGCTTATTAATCAGTGGTTAAACACTTGGCATCTTAACTGACCTCCACTCAAAACTTCCCTTTGGCAGGGTCTTCAAGCTCCCATTGCACTCTTCAAAACACTCCCTACACATTTCTTGGGGCACAGGAAGTATGCAAGAAAAAGGCAATGAGGCATCCAAGAGGGTAGAGGAACAGGCAATCTCAGTGATAGTACAGATGGCAAACAGCAGCAGCCTCAATGGAAAAAGCATCTCTCACATATCCTCAACAACAGACAACTTTCTAATGCATCAATGTTAGTCTCAGCCACAATAGGGCTGGATCTCAGGTGCATAAATGTTGTTGCCAGAGACTTCAAGTCCTTTTCACATCCATGCTCCCCATACCAAATGGGCAACCTCACTTTTTGCACTATGGAACAGAGCTTGGAATTGCAGGGCCAGAGGTAGTAGTGAAAGAAATTAGAAAAAGAGAAGGAAGGTTATTTTTACACACCTTAGATAAGGTATTTCTCCATTGCAGGCTTCCTCAAACTCAGCCCTTCAGATGTTTTTGGCCTACAACTCCCATGATCCCTAGCTAGCAGGACCAGTGGTCAGGGATGATGGGAATTGTAGTCTCAAAACATCTGGAGGGCCGAGTTAAGGAAGCCTGCTCCATTGTCACATAAAATAAATATTTTAAATACGAGGGAATACAGGAAGGAGATGAGAATTAAGTTGCTATAGGAGAAAAATGAATGTGTAAAGTCCATGAAGGAAAGGAACAGTAAAAGACGAAGATGTGGTGGTGGTGGTAAAGCTTATGGAACAGTTTTTGCAGAAAAGGGGAGAAAGTTATACCTCTGCAGCCAATGTCTGTATTTAGCTTGAGGAAAGCTGAAGTATGGAACTCTCTGCTAGAGGGTAATTGCTGTGGCAAAGAATCCAGCAATTTCCAAAGAGGGACTGGATATCAATAGCTGGCAGCTAATTACGCCAAACTCCACCTAAATATTGTGGCTTGTTCTGGCCCTGCATTGCCAATTTGTGCCTAGTGGGCTTCAGTAATTTTCAGCTTTCTCAAGTGGCCCTAGGAGTAGGAAAGTTTGAGAACTCTGTTTTAGGCAATTACCAAGAGTCGTACGTAACTTCTGCTAAGCTACCGGTAATATAATGGATTTCCCCACCACATTCAGCAGTCCCCACTCTGCATATACCAGCAAAAAAAATTAAGAAGTGAGGGACATCACTGTGCATAATAATGGATATCATTCCAAATTTTTTATTAGAAAAAAACAATATAGAACAGGCTAAAGGACCTTAGGCCTTCATGGAAGATAATGAATTAAGACTATTATGGTAACACACACATAAATAAAATAAACCAAATTTAATTTTTAAAAAACCCTGAGTGTAACAAGTCTGCATAGTACAAGAGTCAAGTACATTTTATTTTGACATTCAAAAAATGTTAATGATTTCAAACACAAATAATAGATAAGCAGTTCAGCAATTTATCCAGCATTTGTTCATGTTCATGCTACAAGACAAAAAACAAGGATGACATTGGCTGACCTTGTTTTTGTTTCATGATCATAGTAAACATTATGAAATTTTATTTCAAATTTGTGTAAGAATCGGGGCTGTCTAATGAAGTGCATTACTCCAGTGCTTGAATGCACTCAAAAAAGGTTAATGCTTTAAACCGAGTAACCAAAATAATCTCATCCTAAACCATCTTTCCACTTCATCATTAAGTTGCCAAAGTCCATTTTACAAAATTCATACACGTTTTAAGAAGTATGTCCCATTACATATATATTTGCTGACCTTTAAGAGCATAAAGACACATCAATACACATAAAGGCGCAAATATTTATATTTGAGATGACAAGTCAAGCCATCACACCAGGCACACATCGAACCCTTTCCTCCCATTTAGTTTATTGCCAAAACCACTTGAAAAGAGTTGGCTGCTTCTTGATTACATTGAACTACAGAAAACTGATTTCAACTTGTATTGAAAAGTCCTGCAAGGAGCTAGTTGCCAATAAATCAGACAGGTTAAAATAACTTGGGTAACTGTCTGAGCTTTTGTACATCAAGGAAAGTACCCACTGAATTCATGTTGTCCGCCTGCTTTAAATTATCAACAATAGGAGCTTGATGAGTTTCAGATACAATTTGTTTATCTAGATTCTCTTTGTCAGGATGCTGAGTAAACTCTGCTTTTCCAGGTAGTAGTTTCATTTGGGGGTTCAAGTCTTTAAAAAATGGATGCGAACTCTCATCTGACTGGTGAAGGATTCGAAGTGGAATGACTGCATTTGTAACATTTCTTAATATGGGGCCTTCTGGATTAGATAGATGAGTACTAGATAGTTCAGATTCATGATGTGCTGGATTAACAGAAAGTCTCCCACTTGCTCTTTCATAGGGGTCTTTCTGGCAGCTAAAGCCATCTAAAATAGGGTTTAAATTGAGTTGCAGAACCGGTTTTATGTTCTTTCCTCTACTGTAGTCAGTCTGTTCTTCCTCTTCATCATCACTGCCATCACTGCTTTGCAATAGTCCATACCTTTTCATGTACTTCTTGGTTGCAAACGACATATTGCTTGGGGAAATTAAGCCAAAGCCCACCAAAGTCTTATCAGTATTAGTGTGCAAGAGAGTCTGTACAGATGAAGCCATAGATTTTTTTTGGCTTGAGTGACTCAGAGAAAGCTGTGACAGTTGACTTTCACTTAGGTACTTGAGTGCAATAGCATTTGCTTCCATACTGAGATCTACTCCATTGGGAGTTAAGCCACTCATGCCAACATTAGCAAAAGAGATGTAGTTTAGACCTGGGACTACAGCTTCAGGATTAATACAGGCCAATATACTGGAAGAAAACAAAGAAAAACAAATTATTTTAACTTTATGCAAGTAAGTATACAGGGTGCACTTTATTCTACCTAATTGTAGCCATCAGGTCACAAAATGTCAATGTACTTTTAAAGATAGGCCATCCTACTAGCTAAGGAGCCTACGACAGTATTTAAGGCTTAGGCTGACAAGTCAGTCTTTGGAAGCCTAGTTCTGTCCTACAGATATAGTAGCTGCTAACTATGGCTTACTAACTCAGACAACATTGATAAATGCTTTTTGGGTCCTTTGGAAACCGTCTGCATGCCAATTCAAACTGCTAAGGCTTGTATCCAATGCTAATCCTACACAGAGTAGAAGCATTCAAATTAATGAACCTAAGTTACTCATGTTATTAAGTTACTAACTTTAATGGGTCCACTCTGAGTAGGACTGGGATTGGTGAAGCAGACCCTTCTCACATAGGTCAACTTTGACAGGTGGAAGGGCTTCTCTCTCCTGCTTTAGATTATGCTCTTGCCTAAATGCTGAGTTACATGATACATAAGTGTATCAATGCATATTTTAGGATACAATGCACTTAGAAATGCATATTTAGAAAGAGAAAAACCAAAATTTTCATGCAGATTCAAACGACTTTAGATTATTGTGGAATTGAGCCTGAATAGACCTGTGAACATACACATGTGAAACTAACAAGCACAGAAAGGACACCAACATGAACTGACTAATCTACCCATCCCTACCCACAAAAGTCAGTATTTTTGGCCCTTTGGAGTATGGATATGAGAAGCCCTCCAGATGATGTCGTTTACAACTCCCATCATCTCTGAACACTGACTGTGCTGTTGAAGAATATTCGATTCTCATCCCCGCTTTAGAGGGATGAAGCCATTTATAAGCTTAGTCAGATTTTTTTGTGCTTTATTTAGAGCAATCTTTCTACCTGGCATTCTCTACTTTGTTTGCATTGTTCATCATCTTGTCAGGAGAGTCAAATTTCACTCCAAGGTTCCTCAGTTGTTTCAAGGTTGCATTCAGAACAATATCTTTATCACTTAGGAGTGGATCAGGATTGACTAAGCCTCTTCTTTCTGTCTTGCTCATTTTTGAAGCTGTGGTACATTCACTGCTGGTAATGTCCTTTTGTATTGAGGAACTGTTTTCTTCAGAAGATTCCTTCAAGAAGTGGTTCACTTGACCCTAAGGAAACGTAGGAAGGAAGGTACAGAGAACTGTAGAAAAAGCTAATCAAAGCTATAGCATACTAGCAGTCTCATACTTAGCATGCTTGGGAATAGTTTTGAATGTCAAGGCCATTCAAATATTCACAAAAGATCAAAACTAATTTCATGATGAAACTTCATTTTAGAAACTCAGAGTGACATCTGACTAAGTCTGAGTGACTTAGTCAGATGTCACTCTGAGTATCTAAAATGAAGGCAAAGTACGACTTAGATATCACCCCCCGTCATTGCAATTTTAAATTATTGTTGAGCCACATACTACCGTATTTTTCGCTCCATAGGGTACACCTCGTTTTGAGGAGGAAACAAGAAAAAAATATTTTTCTGGTTTTCCTCCTCTAAAAGCCCTGGTTTTTTGAGGATCAGCTCAAAGTTTTGCAGCTTTTTTGCAAAGGGAAAAGCCCTGTTTTTTTAGGATAAGCTCAAAGTTTTGCAGCTTTTTTGCAAAGGGGGAAAAGCAAAGAGGAAAAGCCCTGTTTTTATGGGGTTCAACTCACATTTCTGCAGCTTCTTAGATTAGACAGATAATCTAATCAGCCAGTCACATGTCGCTGGAGAAACAAACAACCTCCCTGTGCAGCACATTCAAAAATGGAGGCCTGGGCAAGGGGGCGGGCCAAAAGGGAGCCAGGGACTCTTATCTCTCTCCCGATCTCTTGCTGATCAGCTGCTGAGCGGGGTCTATTCAACACCCCTTTTCTCTTTGTAAAAAAACAAGCACGATCTGCTTTTGGCCCCTGGGCAATTTAGCTCCAGGGACCACCATTCGCTCCATAAGATGCACAGATATTTCCCCTTACTTTTTAGGAGGAAAAGGGTGTGTCTTATGGAGTGAAAAATATGGTATTTGAATTCAAAGATGCATGAATTACATCTTGAAAAACTATTCTGGCATGTAAAATATCAGAAATGCCTACTATGGACTGTAAAACGAAACATGAAGGCTCAAGAAACAGCTGGACAACACAAATATGTTTTTACAAAACTGCTTTTTAACAAAATGAAGCCTGGTAGCTTCTCTGCTAATACCACCAAGGAGCATTGGGTTAAGGAATGATACATTGAAGCTAACTTACCAATATATCCTGGTAAAACTTCTGGTCATCTGGTGGGGCATTTGGAAGGTAAGTGATAACATGCTCAATATTTTGTTCATTAACTGCTACCAAATGATTGTCAGCTCTCTCTGATGGGCTGGTCTGCATGCACATGCTAACACTTTCATTCATTGATGAAATTGGGGGAAGTCCTGAGGCATCTGGTCCACTACTAGAAGTAGAGAATAGTGAATTAGTAGAGAAGATTCAAATGAGTTGATTTTGAACAGAAGTGGGAAAGTGGGTCAATACTAGTGTGAAGGCTATAAAATAGGATGGTCACTATCAGCAATGCCATGGCAAAATGCAAAAGCTGTATTACGATGAGTATTCAACCATATTCTACATAGCAAGTTGCAATAACTTCAATAACTGGAGAAAAAAACAGTTGCTGCTTAAGTATACTCTTCTCATTCCCAAACCTCAAGCACTTCTTTGATGGAAGAAGTCTCGACCTAAGCAACCAAGTTAGCAACACCTGTACATTTACTGCACAGTAAAGAAATTATGCAGATTCCCTTAATTAAATAAGAACGCATATTTGCAGATCACAACAAGAATTGCTATTTTAACAGCTAAGGCTAGAAACATGGATAATTAATGCCATGGGGGGGGGGTGAAAATAGCTTTTTGAAACCAACCCAAATTCTTAGAATTAACATTTTAGTTATAAAATGGCTTGTTCTGAGGCTCAGCAGAGAAATACAGATGTACAACAAAACAATCGTGCATGAGAGATCACTGAACTTAAGTGAATAATACAAACCACTTCAGCTCAGGCAAACAAGGCTGCCAACTGTGGCCACCTTTTCCTACAAATATATATTACTGAAGGCAAAGGGAGGGAACTGAGGCAAACCAATGTGGAACTGTATGCCTCCACCAGTGTACTCCTGAAAGATCAGATAGGTTTCACACAACAACATAGTATATGTAGGTTATTAAAGTATGAAGAAATTTCAGAGGTTTTTTTTTTACCGGAGTCCAGAGGGTTGACTAGCTCCTTCTACAAGAGGAATACTATCCACAAAACTAGGTATGTCAACAGCATTTAATGAAGAGGCAATGCTTGCTTGACTCCTGTTCTTCTCAGTGTTCATAGAAATATTAATGTCTTCATTGGATATTTCAACATCATCTTGTTTCACATGCTCATTTTTATTTTCCAAAGTAGCATTCCACATCAAGCTAGCACCTAAAGTAAAACAGGAAGAAAGCTTTGTTTGAATTTAGCTAGGCTGGTGGCACCACTCTCTCTCTCTCTGTATGCATTGTGTATTCTATCCCAGTCCCAGATGTCCATCAACTTTATGCTGACAGTCATTTGGTACAGCTTGTTGCAATTACTAGCAGTTCGTTAATGTGACACTCAATGTTTGAGTAACTGAAAATGACAAATATTAGCAGTCCTCTCATGGGCAGTTTCACAACACAATGAGCTTGTGCATTTCATACAAATTTGGTAATACCAATTTTGGACTCTACCAGCAGCCATCAAAACAAAACTCATTGCTGTCACAACACACAAGTGTGATTTGAGGCTGTGATGATCACATTAGTAACTTCTCTTTAGCAAGACAAGATCCACTGCACTAAAAAACCCCACAATTTTAACATCTGAAGATTGCTTTGAGCAAACCAACTCAATCACATTAATTCTTCCATAAAATTTACAGTCTTTCGATGAATTAATGTTCAGTTCTCAGTCATACTATACTGTATACTATACTGTATTGGAATCTACCTTGATACAACAGTCTGGGTATAGGACCCAAGTTTGTTAGCAGAGTGAATCAAATAGGAAGACAGAACAGCAGACTTTGAACAGCTAAAATGGCGCCCATGTCAGGTATTTTTCCACTGCTGAGTTATACCAGTGTAACAAGAAGCTACAGTTAGAACTGGATATGGAATAACTGATTGGTTCAAAATTGGGAAAGGAGTATGACAAGGCTGTCTCCCTGCTTATTTAAGTTATATGGAGAATTCATCATGCAAAAGGCTGGACTGGATTAATCCCAAACCGGAATTAAGATTGCCAGAAGAAATATCAACAACCTCAGATATGCTTGATGGCAGAAAGTGAGGAGGAATGAAAGAATCTTTTAATGAGGGTGAAAGAGGAGCACGCAAAATATGGTCTGAAGCTCAACATCAAAAAAACTAAGATCATGGCCACTGGTCCCATCACCTCCTGGCAAATAGAAGGGGAAGAAATGGAGGCAGTGAGAGATTTTACTTTCTTGGGTTCCATGATCACTGCAGATGGTGTCAGCAGTCACGAAATTTAAAGACGCCTGCTTCTTGGGAGAAAAGCAATGACAAACCTAGACAGCATTTTAAAAAACAGAGACACCACCATGCTGACAAAGGTCCGTATAGTTAAAGCTATGGTATTCCCAGTAGTGATGTATGGAAGTGAGAGCTGGACCATAAAGAAGGCTGATCGCGGAAGAATTGATGATTTTGAATTATGGTGCTGGAGGAGACACTTGAGAGTCCCATGGACTGCAAGAAGATCAAACCTATCCATTCTGAAGGAAATCAGCCCTGAGTGCTCACTGGAAGGACAGATCCTGAAGCTGAGGCTCCAATACTTTGGCCACGAGAAGACTCCCTGGGAAAGACCCTGATGTTGGGAAAGATTGAGGGCGCAGGGAGAAGGGGATGACAGAGGACGAGATGGTTGGACAGTGTTCTTGAAGCTACCAACATGAGTCTGACCAAACTGCGGAAGGCAGTGGAAGACAGGAGTGCCTGGCATGCTCTGGTCCATGGGGTCACAAAGAGTCGGACACGACTAAACAACTGAACAACAACAACTTCAATATGGTGTACAATAAACCAATACCTGTGCTCACTGCAATGCTGACACTTTTCTTCATGTGTAACCCTGTGGATGATTGGGTTTCCATGGCAACAAATTCTAGTTGCTTTTCAGACTGTATGCTACCGTTTGCTATAGTTTTGGTTGAACAGGGCTGAAGAGTTTGTGCTTCTAAAAGCCGCTGAATCTGTAACCATGTAAGATCAGTGTTAATTATACTGCCAAGATAATAAAAGTGGGAGAAGTAATTAGCAAATATCACTGTCATATCAATTTGTCTCTTATGAATACAGCACTATTCTTTCTTTAAGATGATTAAAGGCAGCATCTTTTAAATCCCCTTTAAATAAAAATGTAACACTGGTTACTGTAGAACGGAGAAAAGCACATAACTATTGCTATTAAAACAGCTGAGTTTCATTAATTAAAACCTAGTTGGTTTCTATTCTGAACTGATCTTAATTCCAAACAACTTAATGGCTCACTAAATTGACTAGTAAACCTGCCAGCTTAATTCTGAAAGCATAGCTAACATACTATGTGAAATAGTTTAAAAACATACTATTAACCCACTACGTATTTCTACTAGGCTCTGAAGAGGCCACTTATTAACAGACAAGTACACAAGACCAAAGTTGTAATCTGATAATATCATAAGTACCATGAGTGTAAAGACCATGTTCCTGTGATGAACCTAGTAATACAATAGTAATAATTTATTTTTATGGTCAAAGACCAGTTCAGAAATGAACCTAGTAAATTCTAAGCATGTAGACAATAGATTTAACCAAACAAACCTGAGCTTGTAGCAGTTTGATCTGCTTATCTTGTTCAGCAAGAATTTTGTAAACATCTGAAGATAAGTTCATTATTCCATTATTGGGTCCCAATTTTGATGCAGGAGTGTGCACACAAGCTGGATAAACTGCATGTGATTGTGCACTGCCAGGGTCTGAAGGGGAAGAAATCTTTACTGTAGCTGACATGTCATCATTATGGGGGCAACACTTCCCCACTATTCCATGATGGCCAAGGTTCGTAGGGCTACTTGTGGTACATACTGGGTTGCAGCAAGGATCTATATATTCTATATTTTGATGAAACATTAATTGTGTACTCTCCTGGGAATCACTTGACTGGATTTCAGGCGTGTGACTGGAACCCACTGTAGACATCCCTTGCCAAACATTTGTTGGACTGTATTGCATATGGTCACGTAACTGGCAGCTGCAGACGCAGTGAGGACAGCAAGGTGAGCTCTGAGATGGTATCTGAAGTTCCATGGGTCTCCTCATGTGTGGAGATGACAAAGCACAGCTGTGCCAGGAAGGCTGGGAAGCTAAATGAGATTGTTTAGAGTTAGATGCTGAGGGTCCATTAAAAGGAAGATCTCCTTTGCTTTGTGTAGGCTCATTATTTGCCAAGTGTTGTTCTGGTGTTCCGAGCTGATGGGAAGATGTGTTGGGAGAGAACCCACTACAAGGAGTTGAAGGAGAAGAAGAGGAAGAAGACCCAGAGCTCTTTCTCACTTGAGATCCAGCTACACCACAGTTGGACTGCTGTTGTAGTGGAGGTTTCTTTCCATTGGAAGGTTTTAAAACTGGAATTCTCTGCTTTATCTGGCTTGGTAACTGCCTTGGAGAAGGCTCTCTGGCACAGAAACCCAAGCTTTGTTTCCCAGAATCACAGCTCTGAAGTTGGTGGGGTGGATGCCCTATGGGACATGCCATCTTAGCGGGTTGATGTCCCAATGAGGGTTGGGGTTTTTTATCCATCACCATGACATGTTTGGACGTTGACACAGATTCTGTGGAGATGCCATCAAACACAATGGACAGTTCAGGAACCGAAGGCTGGATCTCAGTCATCTGGAAACAAGGACAATATAAACTTAAAACACATGTTGATCTATGCATTTCTTATGTTACCAATTTAATTGGAATGTTCCTCCCCGACCTGAGAAACTGTTGTAGCAGCTTCCACTACACTACGGAGAAAGAGAAGGCAGACATCACTATATAAGTCATACCCCATTGTAAAGGAAACCTACTTCTACCAGGAGACCTTTAATAAGATATTATCCCAAGTCCTGCCAAAATAGGACTCCTTGTGCCATGTTAATGGAACCTCAAATATTAATACAGTGGTACCCCGCTAGACAAATGCCTCGCTAGACGAAAAACTCGCTAGACGAAAGGCATTCGCTAGCGGAAGGCTGTCTCGCAAGACGAATTTTTCAATGGGCTTGCCTCGCAAGACGAAAAAATTTCCGATTTTTTTTTTCTTTTTTTCGTCAAACCGCTATTCTCTCGTTGGTGCTTCGCAAGACGAAAAATTCGCTATACGACAGCACTCGCAGAACGAATTATTTTCGTCTAGCGAGGCACCACTGTACTATACATGCACTGTAGGCAGATGCACAGGTGCAAGTGTTTCAAATGGAAAGAAAAAGCTATTGCAGAAAAATACTGTTTCTACTTTGTCAAAGTGCATAGAAGTCTCTCTATAAAAACACTACTTGCACAGTTATTGTCTACATCAAGAGACAGTCATTGTTTCCATCTTTAGCTTAGGAAGCAGAAAAACTGAAGGCAATCAACATTCATTTGCATTCTTAAGAAGACTATCTGTACAGCTCAACCATTATTTCTTCTCCCTCCTTTAATGTGCTTTTAGAGGACCTCCCTAGTAAATTAAGTCAAACAATGGGGCTATGGGTCAGCTGATTTATTTGTTCTACATGCTTCCCATAGTAGAATAAAGGTTTCTTTATAACGTTAATCTGAAACATGTATTTGCAGCAATAAAGGGTTAATAGCACCACAGCACAACCTGGTGGTAAGAGCATGGAATACAACTAACCCCACAGCACTGATGCAGAAGCTAAGTGCTTAAGAATTACTACCAGCTACCCAAAGGTACTGATATTTTCTCTAAAAACTTGAAGATACTAAATCTTGGAGATACCTGCTGACTCACTGGGTGAGGACGGGGAAATGGTCTTGGGGATGCATCCTCTTCCACACCAGAATCATGATCACTAACAGAAAGTTTACTAGCTGAGGAACCTTGAGATGGGCTAAAAATAAAAAATCAAGTTTTGAGTTTTGTATTACATAGAAAATGTTTTGACTGCATAATAGAAAACAAAAATGTCTGATTAAATGCATAAGTATTTGAAAAAGGTCTCACCTGCTAAAGGAAACATTCTTTGAAATTTTACTGAAGAACTCCACTTCTGCGTTTTTATTTTCTGAACTTAGTTCAAATTGAATAGGGTATTTATCTGATGGCTCCACGTTCTGAAATGAAGTAGATGTAGTCAGTAAGCTCCATTTAACAATTACCACACAACTTATCCCAACCAAAGTCATGTAAAAACTCCAAAAACATATCCTAGTGGTGGTGCTATCTTCATACGTCCTGTGAGTTTTTGTATTCAGGGGACCCTGGACTGGAGTAAAGATTAATGTTAAACAGGCAGGCACTTGGTAGAGGTTAAGAGCTAGAGCAGTGGTTGCCAATTGGTGGTCTGCAGACACCTGTGGCATATACCCATCAACTATCCGGGACATCCCATTTGGGGACTGTGTTCTTGGATGGGTCATGCGACTCACATGCCAGCACAGCCCAGAACATGCATGTTTGGTCTTCTGGGACATGTTGGTGCTGGGACATGTTGCTACCAGAGATAGCAACATTTTCAAAAGTAGGGGGTCCATGCCTTGGCTTTTGAAAAACAGGGGGTACACAGCTGATTGAGAACCATTGAGCTAGAGGATCATTGGATACAGCAAATCCTCAGCTATAGCACCAAATCTAGTGTACACAAGTATTTTGGCACACAGAGAAATGAGCAATACTTCCCAAAGGGAATCTGCCTGCTAGAACAGGCTTACCACATTCACAGTCCTGAACAAAAAGCATGGGCAGAGATACTGGAATACTTATTTGCTTCCTAGTACTATGAGGCTGTTCTCACTATAAACTCCTGATTGTTGCTTTAAAGCCATGCCAGTACCTGGCCTACACCTGACATCACATATGACTTCAGGGATGAGGAATGGTTAGTTAGGAATGGCTTGCTGGGCCAACTTTGCCTCTGCGATAAACAACCGTTGACAAGCACCCCCTTGTAGCTGCACAGCCAACTTAAGTAGGGAAATCAAGCAACTTACTTTAAAGCAACGTAATGTTTCTTTGCTTGTAAGTAGCTGGAAACCTAGTTTAGTATGTCTACCACAAGGAAGGCATTCATAGAACTCTGGATCTTTATGCGTCAGAGAAAAAAGAATTACAAGGAAACTTCCTGATTCTGAAAGTACCCTGAATAAAATAAAATAAAATACACTCATTAAACAGAAACAATAAATGAAAAATCATTTCGCAATGTGATGTACTGAATTCAAATGAAATAAATAATTTTAAATAATTAATTCAAAAAGCTTAATATAACAAATGCCATCAGATCATCTACAAGAACAGGAAACAAAAGTGTAGTTCATATTTCAAATATAATTCAGCAATTGTGCTTTATTGCTAAACTAAGTCCAGTTCATATATCTTCAGCAAGTTGCCCAGCTCACTACCTGATAACCATATTGCTCACTTAGTTCTGGGGAGCATGAAATTACCGGTATGTTATAGAAGCTACAAGGGCTAGCAGGTACAACAGTTTCCAATTCACAGCCCAGGCTCAATTGATAGGCACCACAGTTCAAGAAGGATACTGACAAGCTGGAACGTGTCCAGAGGAGGGCAACCAAAATGGTCAAAGGCCTGGAAACGATGCCTTATGAGGAACGGCTTAGGGAGCTGGGTATGTTTAGCCTGGAGAAGAGAAGGTTAAGGGGTGATATGATAGCCATGTTCAAATATATCAAAGGATGTCATATAGAGGAGGGTGAAAGGTTGTTTTCTGCTGCTCCAGAGAAGCGGACACGGGGCAATGGATTCAAACTACAAGAAAGAAGATTCCACCTAAACATTAGGCAGAACTTCCTGACAGTAAGAGCTGTTCGACAGTGGAATTTGCTGCCAAGGAGTGTGGTGGAGTCTCCTTCTTTGGAGGTGTATAAGCGGAGGCTTGACAGCCATCTGTCAGGAATGCTTTGATGGTGTTTCCTGCTTGGCAGGGGGTTGGACTGGATGGCCCTTGTGGTCTCTTCCAACTCTATGATTCTATGATAGTGCTGCTGATCATCTCTGAATGGTTTGAGTCAGGTTATGTTAAATATTATCTCTTCCTACATTAACCTACTTAGATCTGACTGGGACAATCAAGCAATCTCCTGCTCCCTGATTTGTCCTGCTCTGATTTGTTTAATCTCTCTCTCTCTCTCTCTCATGCACCCATTCTCTGTGGTTTCTGCCCCAAAATAGCTGCCACTAACCAGCAAAGAACAAAACAAACAAACCAAGGATGTAAGGAAGTAAGTTGTTTGGATAAGTGAATCTGTGGGGCATATAGTGAGGTTTGGTCATAATTCTAAGTGTGGATAAATGAATTTTTGATAGTGAGCTTGCACGTGGCGGTACCTTTATTGAGAAAAATTCATTTTAATTATTATCACCTTTCTTGAATTGAAGAGTTGAATAAATAGCGCAGGCTGCAAGTCCAGACCTGTGGACTGTTGATGTGAGAGATTCCACTCAGCCAGCTAAAAGGAAGAAAAAAATAGGTTTGATGCTATAAGCCAGTGGATTCTTATGTAGCATATATATTTTACTCAAACTGAGTTATCCAGTTTAAGATTAATATTTCTGCAGCCAAGCTCAAAGAAAGAAAAATAGAGGTAAAGTTAATATTTATCTAAATACTTACATGCCAATCAGTGGCAAAGTATAAGCTTTGGGATCAGATTCAAGAACTAGCAGTAGTTTTCTGGTCTGGTCCATTGTGAGATAGCTGTAAATAAGGGGGGGAAAATCCGAACTGTTTGAAAACCTGTCTCAGTCACTTAAGTCAACAAAAAGCTAGCCTTAAAAAACCCCCATAAAATCCTTCTGAGGACTACATTTTTCATTGGTCACAATCAGGCATGTTACTGGTGCAGGGAACTTGTGAAATGCTTTTAAAATATTGGTTGTATCCAATGGTGCCCTTATGCTAGCAGAAGTGCTTCTGCAAACGAGGGCACCTAATTTTCACTGACCCATCCTACACAATAAAGTCCCCTGTGCCTCCTCCCACCAATCTCCTCTGGGTTTAGAAGACCCTCAGTATAGAGCTGCAATTGATAGAAAGGGGATTGGTGAAAATAGGGTGTGTTGTGGAAGCGCTTCCACTAGCTTAAAACCATTTCATATCCACAGTGTATACTAGAACTTAACACACAGGTCATCTCTTATAATGATACACAAAACTATAGGTGGTATGTTCTCACATGTGTGTCGAGGAAAAACTGATTTCTAATACCAGAGAGGGCACACAAATTCAATCTTCGGCTCATATATCAATTGAAAGAAATGACTGAACTTGCTTGCATACAACCAGCTTTAATTTCAAAAGCCAATAGAAACTAAGAGTCCACGGTGTAGGCCAATTATTGCACTAGAGCTGTTGAGAAGTCTTCTGTGTGGTGGAGACACAATGTGTAAAAGCTGCATTTCATGTGTCTTATTAAGTGCATTTCCCCCATTGTGTGCAGTTTCAGTACCAGTCAATATACTATACTGACCAGCAAACTGTCACAGGATTAACAGGCAATTTACACAGTAGACAATATTATTGTGTTACAGACACTGTCTTAAGCTGCATTTTCAGCAGCTTCCACATGACAATAAATAAATCCATTCATGCTAGGCCAGTAAATTAAAGTGAGATGTAAAAGGTTGCATCAGTTAATAATACAAAAGAGAGACAGTGTAATACAGCACAATTTAGTTGTGTGGGCTGATGAAAATGGTCTTTAAATAGTGCCAGATCATTATATTCAAAACAAAGAAATTCCCCTAGCCCTAGTCAATTATATAGAAAACCTAGAAATCATACTGGATGATTTAAAGAGACTGGAAGCTACTTTCCAAGTCTCCTTAGAAATTATGCATTGATGTATTTTACTCTTAGACCAAATGAAACAATATAGACAATTGAAATTTGCCAAAGTGAATAGCAATGAACCTTAACATACCCACATTTGCAGGTACCCTGAACTTGTGTAATGCTCATGTGACTGCTCAGATTTCTAGCAAGAGCTGTAGGAATTATTGGAACAGAATTCACAGGAGTGTATTTTAAGGCATTGGCAAATGTAACAGCTGCCCAGTGAAAGTCAAAGTTTAGGTTGTCCATATCTTCTGTTGAATAAATGTGAACTCTTAAAGTCAGCAATTTGGAAGGTTCCAAAGAATCTTGACTGTTCAAATTCTGTTGCAGTATCTATAAGGGAAAATTATGTCCCGATTAGTCTCAGACACAAGCATGTTAGCAGGGTTTGTTCAAAGTTTAAGAACTGTAATGGCATTCTTTTTAGGCTAGGCGTCTAAACTTCTGAAAAGAAACTTAGCTGGTCAGAGCTAAGTTATATGAAGATTATTTTATTTCCCCTCTCCTATAAGAGTGTTCCAGAGAAAAAGATGGGAGAGAGTGAAAACAGAAATAAACAGAAGGGAATGTTAAAGAACAACACTCGCCCTTTCCAAACTTATACTGAATAAAAAAGCTACACCCAGATACACCTTTTCATGTCTAAGCATATACCACTGTCCGGGACAAACTGAGAATAGCCAATGGATATTAACATAGAAAGATGTTAGCAGATATTCAATACACAACCTTTGTGTTAAAATAATGGTCCTAGGCTTCTTACCTTAAAAGCCAAGCTGAAATCTTCAGAATTGTGCACTATGACATCACCTGATGAAAATCCCCAAGCACTAACAGTACATGGAATAAAAAAATCTCCAGGAAGAGATGCTGTTGGTATTTTCCCCAAGCCACCAGTTACTTCACGACCCGGATCAAAACGATCTATTGTTAGTGATACACCTTCACCATCTGTGCCAGAGAAGTTAGGCAAGTTAGAATACATTCTATGAAGACAGCTAGCTCACTTATCCCAAATTTCACCAAGGCTTAAAACAAGACCGTTTGTTAGACTTATCCAGCACTATGATGCTCACTCACATTTCAAGGTTCACACAAACCCTGCCCAAAGAAATTAGATAGCTGTAATTTTGATGAAGTCATATTTAAGTGATAGTCATCTATGCATACAGCAGGTTGCTGGTTCAACATTTCCAGTTAAAAGGATATAAGGTAGTAGAACAGAACTAAGATATTTTCCTCAGATTACAAAGTCACTGCTAGTTACAACAGACTAGTAGACCATTGAGCTAACACTGTAAACAGGTTTGCGTGTACTTAAAATAACACAAAACATTGAAATGCACAGTTCAGTGAAATAGTCATCAACATGCCATCCACTGTACAGTGGAACCTCAGTTGTCGAACGTAATCTCTAATTGAAAGGATCTCAATCAGCAGGATTGGGAAAGTCACCTCAGACCTTGAAGAGCCCATTAGGGAGAAAATATTGAGATAGAACAGGTGTAAACAAGAGGGTCCCCCCCCCAATATTGTTGGATTACCAACACTGTCAATGGCAAGGGACATTGGAAGTTGTAGTCCAGCAACATCTGGAGAAAGCAATGCTGATTCCACTGGCCTGGAAGGATCAATAGCCCAACAATGTAAAGCAGGCTCATGTTTACACCCCTTGGTATCATTACAAAATAATCATGTTATAAAGACACACTGCTGTGAGGCTTATTTGTTCGAGTCAAATAGAATGGTTGGCAATGGCCTCTAACAAGATACCTACCTTCATCTACTGCAATATTTCCAACCAGAAAACATGTGAAGGGTTTTCTTCTACTCTGCCTAGCATGACGATGGGTCAGTCGCAGTGTTTTCTCATGCATTATCAGTTTAGGATTTCTGAAGAAACACAAAGTTTCAGTACTTGAGTTTACTATTTCTAAGTATACAAAGACTGATAGCTATCTCAAAGAATAACTCACTACTGCCACAAAATACAAATGATACATGTTACAAAAAAAGGAAAGCAAGAATCAATGTGGGGGAAATTGGAGAAGCACCTTGAAAAAAATATTTTTAGTAATTTTCCCAAGCTCAAATTTTGGATTTACTTTACTACATAGAGAATAGTTGAGTCAATCAGTTCCGAGTTGTTTATTGATTAAAAAAAAAACCGTTACACTTCAATGAAATTATCTTGCTCCATGTATGGCAGAAAAATCAACTACAGTGGTGCCCCGCTAGACGAAAATAATTCGTTCTGCGAATCTTTTCGTCTAGCGGTTTTTTTGTCTAGCGAAGCGGCAATGCAAATTTCGTCTTGCAAGGCAGCCCCATAGACAATTTCGTCTTGCAGGGCAGCCTTCCGCTAGACGAATGCCTTCGTCTAGCGAGTTTTTCGTCTAGCGGGGCACCACTGTATGTCACTCTTGTGCCACATTACAGAAAGCACGAACTACAATCTTAGCTGTGGCTTCTTAGGGACACTTTTCTCCACCCTAAATACAATTTGTACTCGTCCAATGTCTTTTCTTGGGGTGATGTATGATTTGTTATTTCAATGGGTAAAACTGAAGGAATGCAGTTACTGGCAAAACTTTAGTAAAAGCTTCCTTACAGTACAAAATTGTCCAAACATGGAAGAGACTGCATAGGGAGGTACTGGGCTTCCCTTTACTGGAAGTATATAAGCAGCAGGTAGTCAGCCATCTGTCAATAATACTACTGTTGCATCCTGCATTAAACAGGACTTTGACTAGATGACCTCCATGGTATTATAAAATTGGATTCAGAGTTGGAGGAAGAGTTATTGGTAGATGAGTAAACAGTTCAGAGCAAGAAAAACTTTTAATCTATATGAGATGCCATACCTGTAACATAGGTGAGAGACAATGCTTTCTCCAACAGGAGCTGGATTCCAAAGTGCACATTTTGATGCAGGAAAGTTGAAAGGCACCATTTTCCCCAAAACACCTCTGAAAAGATATACAAATTTACTACTTTTTATTTGGGTAGTTGGAGATCAGCAGAAGACAAGTTTACCAAATTCTCTCAAAATGGTAGGAGTGTGCCATTTATTTTTCTCATTTCACCAGAAATGAGTAGGTTTTTCCATATTCTCTTTAAATATATGTATTTCTTTTACTCAGAGTAGACCTCCTGAAATGGCTCTAAATTAGTTATGCACTGCGCATTAATTTCAATTGGCTTACTCTGACTTAAACTTAGTTGAATGCCACCCATTAACTACTTTTATGGTATTTTGCAAAAGAAGCCATTTCAAACAGAACACTTTCAGCTTAATTCAACCCAGTTGTAAGCAGTGCTGAATGTTTCATACACAAACTCAACTTAAAACTCCAGGGCACACTAGGAATGGGCTGAATAGACTTTTTAAAGAATCATTCAAGGGCTGAGGGAATCAAACATGTCCTCAAAAACAGTGCAATGGGGAAAAGCTTTGAACAATTCTGCTTTTTTGTGGGGTGGAGGGTTGTGCTTGCCTTATTTTACTTTACAAGTTAACTATGGGGAGCTTTATTTTTCTTTAAACACTACAGGTATGTTAGTGCAGTGCTTCTCATGCTGGCCTCCACACCAGCAACAATTCCTGAGTTGCCCTCATGGTCATGTCAGGAAATGCTACCAGGCTGGAAGCTAGCTTGCCGAGAGCTCTGGACTGCTACGAGTTCATGCAAGGCTTTAAACACATGTGGCGCAGTCCATAAATATCAATATGATCATCTCAAGGAAAACAGCCCACACCTCTAATTTTCCCAAGCAAGTGGCAAACTGGGGTAGTAGAGGGAAAGGGAGGAGGTAATATCAGCAAGTAATATCAACTATCAGGAATAAACACACACCAGATACATATTACGGTACTGTTACACACATAAACAAAGCCAAGCTACTGGAACATATCATGCTGTCCTGGGTTCCTTAGATGGTAAGGCAGAACCTAACTTTAACAAATAAAAATAAAATAAATATCAGTGCACATTTAGGACTGAACTATTATAATTAACAAGCAGTACGACAATTTCTAGCTATCCATACTTTTCAAGGTCTTCAGGGTACTCTGTTCTATTTGCCTTTATAGTGACTGAGTCAGAATCAGGGCCTCAGCAAATAAACATAAAAACACCTGAACAAAAAGGAAAAGCTGTTGATGTGTGACTTACATCCCTCATGGCTGTAAATCATATTCATATTGAAACAGAACAAAATTTCTACAATAATACCTCTGGTTTTGAGACACAGGTGAAATTAGTTCCATGAGGCTTTAAGTATCCGATTTGACCACTTCACTCTGTGAGAAAATGCAGGAACAGGAATAAGATCAAAGATACAGTTAAGTACCCCAAAGTAATGATGTCTGATACCAGTATTTTAGCATACTCCATTTCTGATATATCAAAGGAAGTTATTTACTGTCTAACTTGTAACACCTAATCTGCAGCCTACCAGCAACATTTCCCCCCTAGTCAAATAGTTGTATCTTAGCTCTCAAGCTTTACTTTTACATTATACCAGTGCTACGTCTGGTATACCCATGTACATAACACCCACGTACATAAAAACATAACAGCCTGCTGAATCAGGCCAATGGGCCATCTAGTTCAACATCTTGTTCTCACAGTGGATGAACAGTACACCTCTATCATGGCTATCACAATTTTGTAGAAGGTCTTTTATTGGCCATGAAAGTTTTAAAGGACAAGTAGTTCTTGAATTACCGGTACAAGTCCCATCATTCCTGATGACTAGTACTAGTCATTCTGGTTGGAGCTGATGGAAGTTGTAGTCCAACAGCACCCTGAGGGCACATTGGATAATACCATTTTAAAGGCACAAATTCAACAACTGTCTCATTCCCCAGCATAAGTTATTGCTACAGTTATGTTTACAGCATAAGGCGACTAAAAGTCATAATTTAAAATTTGCAAAACAAAAACTTTCGTTTAAAGCAAACAAGTTTGCTTTCAGAATAGAACAATACCAGTGGTACCTCAGGTTGCGGACACGATCCGTTCTGGGTGCCATTTGCACCCCAAAAAGTCCACAACCAAAGCGGCGATATTGCGCTTCTGTGCATGTGCAGACTGTGCAGAGCGCTTCTGCGCGTGCAGCAAAACCTGGAAGTAAATACTTCCGGGTCTGCCACGTTAGTAATGCGAAAAAACGCAACCCGCAGCTATCGTAACCCGAGGTATGACTATCTGTATTTGAAAATCAGCGGTCAATAATTCTACACACCCCAAGAGTTGGTAGTCAAAACTCCATCCATCTGACCTGCCATTTCTGCCTGCCCAAGATTTCTACTTTTTAAGATCACCTGCACTTTTTATTGTGCTTCAGTGGTCTTTGGGGCCTTTGTCCATTTTGCCCAGTGAAAGAAGCACTGCAGTCAAGAAAGCAAACAGCAATGCTAGCTCAAACCACTGCTCTCAGACTTCCCTCCCACCAGGTCACCAGAACCATCCCCCACAGGTCAAATACTAGTTGGCAATCATCAGCTTAATGTGGTGAATTATTGAAATCCTATTAAATTCATAGGTAGCCAGCAACCAAAAGATGGGCTAGAGTGGTATTTTTTTAGTCAATTCATAATCAAAAGTGATCAGTATTAGAGGAATATTAATTTATGAGCATTTTATATAACTGGGTGGGCAACATCACCCTAATTTCAAATATCAACTGCCTCAATTTTTATTACTGCCCCCTCCCAAACTAATTTAATTCAAGGTTTCCAATTCATTTTCCACTGCACTTGACTTCTATAAAGCTTCTATAAACCCACCCATATACTTTTTTATTTAAAAAATGTTTATTTAATGAAATTGTTCATTGGAAATGGAACCATCTGAACTGAAAAACAACGGTGCTTATTCAACTTACATGCCCCCAATACTAACAATTCATTCACACTAAAACACACAAAACACTTTAGTTGACAAATTCCAGCTGGTTGGGGAACTTCCCAATTTCCCAAACAGTTCTTTGAGTTCTCACCTGGAATTAGGGCAACACCCCCTAGCCAGGAAGCCTGGATATTGATCTGCTAGTCCTTCTGGTGTTGTGTACTGCTACAACAGCCAGTATTCTTGGCATATGCTTTTATTCTTATTTTTGTATACTATTGTGCTATTTCATAACGGTGAACCGTTTATGCCTAATAATTAATAAATAACAACAACAAAACAACAACAACAACAAGGAAAATAAAATAGCTGCGGCTCTGGATTTCCCCCAATGCGATACACTGAAAAACACGGATGGGAGCCATGTTTCCCTAACTCAACCTCCGCGTCCCAGCCCCTACTGCACCTCACGGCCAAGCACAGGGCAGGTGGGGAGACGAGGGGACTTCACCTATTGAACGTCCACGGGGCCCACAAGCTGTGGCAGAAAAAGACAGAAACGCTGATTTGTGCGTGGACACAGCTCTGCGTTTTTAAAGAAGAGGGGGGGATCTTATTTGAAAAAGGAAACACCTGGTCTAATAGACAGGAGCGGGTGCGGGAGCTAGTTATGAGGGAAGCGTACAGGGAACCGAAGGGGTGGAAAGGAAACGGCGGGCGACGCGGGCAGAGAGCCCTATGAGAAAAGCCACCCAGCTCAGGCGCAGCGGCTCCCCACCTACCTCACGACTCCTCGCCAGAGTCCCTTTTCCACGCGCCGCCAACGCACTCTCGGCGCTCGAGAGCCTGGCGCGGCGGCCAAGATTTAACCGAATTCCTACCTCCACCCTGTTGTGGCGGCTCCAATGGCGGCACGGGCGACCAATCAGCGATCCCTCTCCCGCGAGGTCCACCCAGCCAATCGCGGCTCGCGACCCCCTCTATTAATCGCTGACATCGCGTCAATCAAAACCGTCGCACCCGCCCAGCAGGTCTCCGTAACCAATCAAAATGCTCCAAGTGAGACTAAGGCCCGTTGCGCGCGCGCGGACCTCTTGTGGGAGGGATATTTAAAAAAACATGGCTTTGTTTTAAACGGTCGCAGCAAGGGAGCCATTGCGCAAGCGCAGAGTCTGAAAGTGGAAAGAGGAACGGGCCTGATTCCCTTTTGTTACCTTAGTGATAACAGATTGATACCTAGGCTTCGAGCGATGCTTCAGAAAGTGCTTGGGTAAACATGGCTGGGAGACGGTCTATTAAAGTCAAGTTTACATATATATTTTTTTGGAAGTAAATGCCGCTATATTTCAGGGCATACGCCTCACTAAGTACCTCCGAGGGTCGTTGGTAGAACTGCTCGGCATGTCTTATTCAGAACGAAGTCCTGTTTTCAGTGGGTAAGGATAAGGGATGGAAGCCTAAATAGATCGCAGCAAAAACGTTATTTTGGCGCCTTAAAGATGAACAGGTTTAGCGGCATCATCTGCAGACTGCTCTGCTTTCAAGTATCTTTAGAAGTGTGCATGCACACGAAAGCGCATACCAAGAACAAACTTAGTTGGTCTCTAAGGTGCTACTGGAAGGATTTTTATTTTATTTTTTATTTTGTTTCTACTTTCAGCTGATATATGTCATCCCCGGTTGCAAGATGCTTGCTCTACTACACTCTCACCTGCCAACTAGAATGCATCTGAGGAAGTGGGCTCTTGCCCACAAAAGCGGGAGGGGGCCACAATGTTTCAGCTTTGTGATGCTTTGTCTTGCCCTCTTCTTCCCAAATAATGCCAGCATAGTAGTATTTCTGCTGCCAAAAGTTTGCAAGCAATCGCAGAAAGGACAAAGACCTACAAGAAGCTCCTTTCGGGCGCGCATGCATGCATAAATCCATATATCTCTGTACATCCAAACGAGAATAGGTATTTATATATGTCTATCTCTCTCTGTGTATGTGTATATGTATATATGTGTGTGTGTACACACATACACGTTTCTTTTCTAGTTGTTCCTGAAAGTGTCCCTTCTTCATCCACGTAGGATCCCTCCTAGACAAGGCGACCCGACCCCCGTCTAAAAGAGCCTCTCCTCCTCCGGAGCCCTTCACGGGACACCGCGCGGGCACAAACGCGTAGCCCCGCCTTCTCCCCTGGCCCCGCCCCTCCTTGCTCGCCATCTCGCTCCTCCAGCAGCAGCAGCAGCGAGAGTGACCGGGCCGGGAACCCGGAAGCGCTTTCCCTTCCTGGTGACACCTCAGCAGCCACCTCAGCCGGAGGAGTGAGGTGGCGTCGGGACAGCTAGCGAGCCCACCATCCCTGCCGACGCGGCGCTCCCCCCCCCCCGGCGTATGTTGTGTCGTTGCCTCTTGGCTTCCGCGGCTCGTGTGGTTCCCTCGGCTCCTCGGCTGGGCGCGGCGGCGTCCTTGGCTTCTTTCGCCCCTTCCCCTCGCTTGCTGCTCCTCATGAAGCCGGTGGTCGTGTTCGTTCTCGGCGGGCCTGGCGCCGGAAAGGGGACCCAGTGCGCCCGCGTTGTGGAGGTAAGGGACGGAAAGGGCACCTCGTCTCTTCTCCCGCTTTCTTCCCTCCGCGATAGAACTACCATGCCTAGCAAGCAGCGCGCCCGTATAAGCGCCCTAGTCCTTGTCAACCGGCGCCTAGAGGATGATGGGGGTTGTAGTTGTGACCGGCTTGGCTTGTGGCCCTCGAGATTCTCAAATGGTTTGGACCCGACTTGATACCGGTGGGATCAAATATGCTACGAGTCTGGTGTTGAGGCTCGGAGCTAGAAATCGCAGCTGCACGAAAAGCAGGGCAACGGATCTTATAAGATACACGTGATAATAAAAAGAATCTTTTCAGCAGAAAAATAAATAAACAAAAGCTGTAGACGTCTCAGGGATGCTTCAGGGGAAGGTATTCCACAGACAGGCACAGAAAAGGACCGATCCTCGGTAACAAGGCAGGTGCTTATGGAAGGAGGTGGTGGTTATATTGTGGGCTAGAAAAAGCTTGGGTTCAATGCTCATCTAAACCTCTGGGGTGATTGTTTCTGTTGGTAACTTATGAAGATCTTATGTTTGGAGGGTAAAGGGGGGGAAGCAATTTTGTGCACCTTTGCATTCATTCTGTAACTAGGGAATGGTTCAAGCTATTCAACTCTCATGGCTTCCAACTAATTAAAGTATTTTCATAATCAATAAGCTGCTGGTCTTAAGATTCGTTGGAAGATGCTGATGGGTTTAAACTGACTTCAATTTGTAGTGTAAATATGGCATGCTCCTAAGTTCTAGACACTCACATAAAGGTGTAAAACCATGTCCAACTTCAAGGCTACAATTACAGGTTGAGGGGGTATGAGGCAAGTACACACAGTGCTTATGCCTTACAAAGCTTGTTGGAAAGAACCAAGGAGTGGTTAAGTCTCTCTCCCTTGAGGCAGGTAGGTAGCCGTGTTGGTCTGCCATAGTCAAAACAAAATAAAATAAAAAATTCATTCCAGTAGCACCTTAGAGTCCAACTAAGTTTTTTCTTGGTATGAGCTTTCGTGTGCATGCACGCTCATACCAAGCTCATACCAAGAACAAACTTAGTTGGTCTCTAAGGTGCTACTGGAAGGAATTTTTTATTTTATTTCCCTTGAGGCAGGCAGAGTTTCCTTTGTAGTCTTGGAGACTGCAAACATAACTTGTTAAAAATAAGGGTTGGTATGAGTCACAAATTTTCTGGCACTATATAAAACCTTAAAAGTCCCAATTTGTGCTGAAATCAAAAGTTGGGAACACAATTAAGTCGTAAATGGTATAAATGCATGTTGGGTTATGTGTTCTAATACTTTATTCCACTCTGAATGTAACATTTTTTGTGTAATCTGTGGTGATGATGACAGCATACATTGCGGCTCAGTGCTTTCAACTTAAACAATTGAAACAAAAAAATAATGGATTTTGGCACCTTCTGTTTTGGATACCTCTGCCATTGTATTTTTGAACTTTGCACAAGTACAGTGATACCTCAGTTTAAGAACAGTCCTGTTTACAAATGATTCAGTTTACGAACTCTGCAAAATCAGAAGTAGTTACCTCGGTCTAAGAACGGAATCTGAACGGTGGAAGGGCACTGACGGCAGGAGCCCTCATTAGGGAAAGTGCACCTCGGTTTAAGAATGGTTTTGGTTTAAGAACTTCCAGAACGGATTAGGTTCGTAAACCGAGTTACACTGTATGCAGAATGTAGCCAAATTTATGTTGCCACCCCCCATGTGAGCACTATGATTTTGACTAGTTTCTCTGTACCATTGCAGTACTACTACCGGTAATGGTAATCTTACACCACATACAGTCATGAGCAAAGGAAGGAATAAAGCATAGGTCACATGTCACAATGATTCTTAGTAATGACTTACAGCTTGGGTGTGGCTCCCAACTGTAAAACTACTTTCCTTGCGTCACTAAGATCCATTATTTGTATTGGCAAAATGCTGACCAGAAAAGATTTGACTTACAAGGCAAGGAATGCAGTACACATTTTACCCCAGCCTTTTAAGATCCCAGTAACTGAAGATTTTGCCATCCGGTATATGAAGCAATATCGTGCTTTTGCGCATGAGCAACAGTGCTGCTCGAGTTACTGACTTTTCAGGGTGCGAATGGCACCCTGGAACAGATCGGGTCCATAACCAAGGTACCACTGTACATCTTACAGCCACCACATTACAATTATCTGGGTGGTTGTGAAAATTGAGGTCCATAGTTGCACTCTCTCCAAATATAGTGAATTCTGGAAGTGGAGTAAATGGCTCTATATAGGCAGTAGGGCACATTTATTTCAGTGCAGTGCTTTCAAGAAAGTATATATAAAATTGCATCTTAAGATTTTTTAAAAAAAGTTTAATGTATACAGTAGTACAAAGCAGTTAAGTCAGAATATGCTGAGTTGTGGGTTAGATTTACAGATACATAAATGATTGCCAAATAGAGATTTATTTCTGCTTGTTCTCTTCTATAGAAAATGTTTTTTAAAACCATAATCCTCAACTACAGACAGAAATACTGCATGCCAGTGTGAGGGTTTTCAGGGTAAACCTTCCTATGAAAAGCTTTGATTTTGGTTATAGCTTCTGTAGGTAATATTAGGAATAACAAACATTATTTATATACAACATTAGTTTAAATTATGTAGTAAGGCAATGAAGCATACCACTAGGATCCTTTGAGAGGTATCAGTATGCAAAATTTTGCCTTGGTGTTTTACAAAGTAACATACATTTCACTGAGATTTAGGTGAATGTGTACAATATTCCTAACGTCATCTTCTAGCATAACTTTATTTTAGTCCTCTGTTGGTGAAACAGGAATACAATAAAATTGTTCCTGCTTTGGCATCTGTTGGGTTGGTGTAACATCTACATATTGTGCTAGTCAAATTAACATTCTAAATTTAGAGCAGTAAACAGTAATTATATAAACAAGCAGAAACTTATGGTGCAATTCCACATACATGCACACCCTGCTCTTTAGCCAGGTAGCTTACAGAGCAGTAAAAGCAAGGCAAGGTAGACTCCTGCCCTCAGGATTGCAATGTAAAAGATGCATCACAAAAAGAAAATGGAGTGGAAGGAAGGAAGAAGGGAAGGAAGGAGAAAATAAGCAAGATTGGATAACTACTCTAAGTTATAAGTTCCTATAATGATTAGTTAGAATGAAAGCAGTTCATGAAGAGGAGAAACCAAAATCTACTGCTCTCCATTGCCCTGCATCCTTTCTCTTTTTCTGCTACAGCTTGATGGAATGATTCTGTTCAGGTGACAGTTGTATTTGATAACACTTGTAACAAAACGATAGTCTTATTTTCAGTTAATTGTTCAGAAGTTATCAATGGCTATTAACAGTTATGATTGTTGCATGCTACTTTCAAATTCAGAGGCACAATGCTTCTGAATACTAGTCACTGGAGAGCAGTGTTGGAGAAGTCTGCAGGCCAATTGATGTGTGTCTAATTGATACATGCCCTTGCACATGTGCATCCCCACAACCTGGAAGTGGCTGGGAAAGGGAGTGGGGTGGACTTAAGGTGTGCTTCACCAACAGCAGCGGGGGTCAGAAACACAACCCTTGTGCAAAACGGATGTTGCACCTGGGTTGAGTCGTGAGTCATTTGTCCAAGTGAGCTTGCTATAAGCGAAATTCAGTGTATTTTAAAATCCTGTTGATTATGTGAAGATGTTGAGGAAATGGAAGACATATTAACTAATAGGTTTCTGCAAAGTTCCATGGAGGAAATAACTCCAAATGTGAGAGTTCTTACAAAGTTACATATTAAACTTTGGTGAAGAAGCCTAAAGGAAAATGTTCTATGCATATGTGGATTGCATGTTGTCTTTTAGTAATAGTGATGCATGTGGTGCATTTAAAAAGAAGAATACATACCAATTTCATTTAAGATGTTGCTTATACTTAATTAAAATATATATAAATGTATATTTTTCTTTTAGAAATACGGTTACACACACCTCTCAGCAGGTGACCTGCTTCGAGATGAGAGGAAGAGACCGGGCTCTCAGTATGGAGAGCTCATTGAAAGTTACATTAAAGATGGAAAAATTGTTCCTGTTGAGATAACCATCAGCTTGATAAAGAGGGTAAGATTTTAACACTGCGCTGAGTATACAGTTCCATGGGAAGCTATAACAAAACAAAACAAAACAACTTAAAACAAAACTTTAACATGGTTAGATAAAAATTTGCTTTCCCTTTGTTAGTAGCTAACAAAAACATGCAAGGCCAGTGCGGGGGGGGGGGGGGGGTTCTTCAACCTGACTGCTGCATTCCCTTTTGGGTAGTCTTCAAGGGAGGGGCACATGCTGTTTGTGGGCATGTCCAGAGGAAAAAATGTCCAGAGCAATTAATGTGACTTTTAACTTTGTCGAGTAAGGTATGTTTAGACATGTGAAAGTCAGAAGTTTCTATGCACATCTCTCCATCCCAACAAGCAAGAGACATTATCACAGTTCAAGGACACATTCCAGCCAGGCAAAAGAACTCTCAAGGGGTGTGTGGAGCGGAACTAATGATAAGAAGAGGCCCAAGTGTCAGGCAGAGGGGCCTGGAGGGCTACATTCAAACTCCAGGCCAGAGATTTCCCACCGCTGTGCAAGACAGATAGATTAATTACTTTTGTATCTGTATGTTTTTCATAAAAAACCAATGCTTTTCTCTTTAGGGTTGCCAGAACCCAGAGATAGGCAAATCACTCATCTATGAGGGATGTTTTTTTTTATTAATAAATGCTGTACTCAGTTGCTGCAAGTAATTGGACTACATGGGCTATATATTTAGTATTCGTTTGGCTAGAGCATGATGCTGATAATGTCAAGGTTGCAGGTTCGATCCCTGTAAGGGACAGCTGCATATTTCTGTATTGCAGGGGGTTGGACTAGATCCTCAAAGTCCCAGTTTTGTGATTAGATCCAGAGTTGCCATTCTGTGCATGGAAGTGGCTGAGATCCTGCAAGGAGGGGAGAAGCAATTCTCTTTGATCCCTCTTGTAGCTCTCACTGCCATCTCCTATTCTGATCTATGAAATCCTCTGCCTTTCAGAACATATTCTCTCCAAGCTGCAGAGTGAACAAGGAATGAGTGAAAACTGTCTCTCCTCTGTTTCCTTCTGTGTGAATGTCCCATCTATTTTATTTTTGTGGTAGACATTTGTTCATTTAAATGCTTTTCCAGTTGTGCAGTAAGTATATTGGTATTAAGATAGTATAGAATTAACTTTAAGGTTGCAAGAAATGTATTTGGTACACCTGTAACAGTTCACATGTGTATTTGTAGTACAGGGGGGTTATTATTTAGATGTCACAATGTTATGCTTGTTTAATATGAGCTCTCTGTTACCCATCAGGCTATGGATGAAACTATGGAAGCCAACGCACAGAAGAATAAATTCTTAATTGATGGATTTCCCAGAAATGAAGACAATCTTCAGGGCTGGAACAAAACCATGGATGGAAAAGCAGATGTATTGTTTGTTCTCTTTTTTGATTGTGACAACGAGGTAATCACAATATCAAGACACTTGCAACTTTCCTCCGTGCTGTATGAAGAGAGACAATGAAAAATGTTCCATTGTTCCATTTCTCTTTTTCCTTCTATACATTTTGATACTAATTATGTGTTAATTGGTTCCTTCCCACAATAAGCCTAGATAATTTTGTGGCAAAATTGTCTCGCATTTACAATTAACTGGAATGTTGGGAAAATGAATTGTCCCATAGCAGAAAGAAGTATTGGTTACCAGAGCATAATTAGAATTGTAGAAAGTGGGGGATATCTTTTTTTTCTTTTGCTTCCAGCAGTAAAGAAGCCTTTGCGAGCACTGATATTCTACAGTATTCAGGCAAAATTAATTCTCAGATCAACCACCTATTTTCCCCAGTTCTGTCATCTTGAAAAATCACTTTGTCCTTTGCATTAGATAGGGTATTCTCTTTAGGGAGTAAAAGACAGCATACATTCTTGAATGCTGTACTTAAAAGATAGTTAAGTATAAGTGTTGTATTTTGCCCGGTACAATGAATTTCAGTGGATAATTAAACTTCAAGGGCTTTTACCACAGTATGCTAGGCCCATTTTGGAGGTGCCTTTCTGTCCTACTGATTGTGAAATGTTAGATTTCACGTGGCTGAAATAAGGTCTAAGTTCTTATTTCACTTAAAAGTTTCCAAAAGTGGTGTTTCCAAAAGTTTCCAAAAGTGGTGATATACTTATGTTGTATATCGATACAACATAAGTAATTAAAGGTAAGCTGAATATATTCATGCAAAATGTTTAATATATACCTTTAGTCTTGTACCTTAAAAAAGCAAAGTATTTTGTTTACTTCTTGTGGCTTCATGTTTTGATAGTGGCTTCATGTTTCAATAACCCTTTTATTTTTGTTTGAAGGTATGTATTAACCGTTGCCTTGAAAGAGGAAAGAGCAGTGGCAGAAGTGATGACAACAGAGAAAGTCTGGAAAAGAGGTACCATGTCCATGCATAATTTCTATGTTAGACTTCCTGATGCTTTTCAATTTCCTGACTTTGCTATATATTTCTTTCCCTTAGAATCCATACGTATCTAGATTCTACCAAGCCCATAATAGACCTCTATGAGAAAATGGGCAAAGTTAGGAAAGTAGATGCCTCTAAATCTGTTGATGAGGTAAGTTGTGAAGAGAGAAGGTTTGGTTTTGAATTTCTTTACAAGACCTATTAACCACACACAAGGGCCAGGATTTTCTTAGGGCTCAAATATCCCAACTCTTCATTGGATTTTAAATTATCTTCTTTCTCTTACATGGGGAAGATATCAGGTAAATCTGTGGCCAGCGTTAAAACAGAAATGTCTTAACAGTCAATCAGTTTACACCTATTTTCAGTTCATCTGTTCAAAACAGCTTAACCTACCCAGATCCCAGTCACAAGCATGGCTGCACATTAGATTAAAAGTGTGTGCAGGGGGTTTCTTCAGGGCACCATGCGTACAGGAATATGGCATGGATCCAAGTGCAGTGTACTTTATTCTACAATTGGTATGCCGTTATTGTCTAAGACAGGATGGCACAATGGTTGATGTGGTTGGCACAGTGAGACAGAGCTGCAGCAATAGCCTTAGCATTTCTTCTACTTACTAAGAGGGGGAGAGCTGAGGTGGCACTGAGATTGGAATTTTGAGAGTCCATTGACATGAGCACTGGATTCTCTCTGCCAGTGTGCCTATGCAGTCCTCATCTCCCTGCCACTTTGCCCTTCCTCTTCCTGGTAAGTGTTAGTGACTTGGCTGCAGAATCCTGAGCTTGCACTCTAGGGATCACACTGTAAATTTGATTGCCAAGATTGGGAGCTCCTTGAGACCCTCCATTATAGTTTCTGATTTTTGTACTGCAGATGACACTCAAATGTTCGAATCAGTGCAACCAAAAATTATTATCAAGGGGACAATTTACCGTATTTTTCGCTCCATAAGACACACCTGAACATAAGACGCACCTAGTTTTTAGAGGAGGAAAGGGGGAAAGCCCTGTTTTTTTTGAGGATCAGCTGAAAGTGGTGCAGCTTTTTTTGCAAAGGGAAAAGCCCTGTTTTTTTGAGGATCAGCTGAAAGTGGTGCAGCTTCTTTTTCAAAGAGGAAAAGCCCCATTTTTATGCGGTTCAACTCACAGTTCTGCAGCTTCTAGTCCTACAGCCATTTCTACAGTTTCTAGTCAGATAATCTAATCAGCCAGTCACATGTCACTGGGGAAACAAACAGCCTCCCTCTGCATTCAACAATGGAGGCCTGGGGAAGGGGGCAGGGCTGGAAAGGGAGCCTTATCTCTCTCCTGATCACTTGCTGAACAGCTGTTCAGCAGCTTCCTTTCAACCCCCCCTTCTCTCTTTGTAAAAAAAAGAGCATGATCTGCTTTTGGCCCCATGGCAATTCAGCTCCAGGGACCATGTATTTGCGCCATAAGACGCACAGACATTTCCTCTTACTTTTTTGGAGCGAAAAATACGGTATATGGTGAAGACAGGCAGTTGAAATACAACTATGGCCTTCTGTCAGGAGAACAGACACCATTCGTTTCCTTCTATCCCCTGAAATCCTCTATGCACCCCCAAAATCTGCAAAAGATTGGGGACCCTTGAGCAGATATGGGGAACTGCAGAGGTAGGAGAGGGGGAGAAGTCCCATTGTGTGAGTGGAAGTTTTCTGGTGTAACACTGGGTATCGTCCACAGGCCTCACCTCAACTTCAATGACAGATATATCAGTTAGAAAATACTGATTCCACTGTCAATCCTGTCCCTTCTGTGTTTCATTGACTACCTGACTGCCAAGCTGCCTCCATCACTGCCCTAAAACATTTACATCTGTTTTCACCTCTAATTGCCTTAGGCTGGGTGCTACACCAACCTGGCTGTGCATGGTGGTAGATTGTAACTTGAATAGGCCTGTTGAACATAGTGATTATAAGAAACTCACAGTTCCATCCCTGCTTTACTTTTAAGGCTCTAAACACTTTGTGTTGGTGTTTGTCCTGCCTTTTTATACTATGAATGGGTTTTTAGCTTTTAATCTCTTTTAGTTTTATGTTTTAATGTGCAGTGTGTGCTTTTTTGGTACATCACTTGAGTTGGTTTTTTTTAAAGCAGCTAATAAGTGCAATAAATAATTTTTGCAGTATTCATGAAACATGCTTGTTGGCATAACGTAGAAAAATTGTGTAATGTCTTTTCTTTTGCAGGTTTTTGGCAAAGTTGTGAAGATCTTTGATAAAGAAGGCTAGTTCTTTACTTGAACACTGTTTTCAAAATTGCTTGAATCTTGCTTTAAGAGCTGCTACTATAGTTCATTTTATAATGATGATAAAATATACCTTTTTAAACACTTTTGTGTTCAAAACAGTTTTAAAATGGTTAATTCGAAAACCTGGTTTAAAATATGAGTTAGAATTAGATGTGGCTTGTCATTAAGATAGATACAGTCAAAAAGATTTGCAACTGGTAAAGAACCCTAATTGCACAACAAAAATAGTAATTGAATGCTAATCCTAGCTATTTTCAGAAAGCATCTGGTGATCCCCTTAATTTTTCTTTTCTTACTGCCCCAAGCCATGTTATTTTTTAGAATCCCACATACTGAAATTGTAAATATAAGTAAGAGGGCCTGTTGAATTTCTTTTTGGTTTCTTTTTCTTTTAGTTTTGGACCAAATATGGGGAAATCGTATGTTGTTGTTTTTTAATTTTTTATGATATTTGCTGTTTTGAATGACAGGCAGCTGCTGTCAACAAAAGTTTTAAACCGAGTATCCCCTTCGTATTGAATAATTCTTGTTTATTTGGTTGCTAATAAAGCAATGACCCTCATGAGATACCCCAATATTAACCACACTACTTGGAAGTTGTCCGGTTGCTTTCACATTTTGGTGCTCCCTGTATCCCACACATGCTTGAAGGCAAAGCCTCTGAGCAAAAGGAACTGCACAGCATGCAGAGTGTGTGCAAGCGTGGCAAGAGGGGGAGCTCCTTTTCCAAAGATAATGAGGAGCAACAGTATCTGGAAATCACGTATGTTATAGTTCATAATTGGTGGGTTGGATTCAATCTACGTTGCACTTAGGTCCCACTGAAATCAATTTGAAAAGTTTAGTCATTAATTTTAATCCCATTGATTTTAATAGGAGAATGCAATCAGCAGCGCAATCCTTAACAGCTCCTCCAGGACCCATCCTGCTAATCCCATTTTGCACTGTCTACCCCCACCCTCAAAGCACAGCAGAAGCCTCCACCACAGCAAAACCAGGCAAATACATATCATCTCAGAGGGTTAGGAATGCAGCCTAACTTAAGTTGGGTCAAGCCTAGTGCATTTAGGGCTGAGGTTTCAGATTATGTAGGTGCTGCACACATTTAGGTGTCTGTGTATTTGCAAGTAATATGGGCATTTTGTATTTGCAGTACCCACAAGGGTTAAGAAATCAGATATTTGAAAGCAGCTATTACGGTAACATTCACTTGCCACACAACTCTAGCGGTGTGATAAAATAAATCTAGAAGCTTTGTAACAAAATTATTTATTCAGTGATTTGAAGTGTATGTTTTGAGATAGATTGCAGGGGAAATTCTTATGATTACATTTTCTGCTAAAATTGTATAGCTTGAACATTTTGACTCAATTATACGTTTGATGTGGTTTGACCAATATAAAAGCATACTAGATCTGTATTGTTTAAATTTAATGTGTTGCTGGTGGCAGAAATGAGTTTTTAATAACTTGGTTTATTTGGATAACAAAAGCTTACTGAAATGTTTGCACAACTATTCACACATTTCTTAAATTTAAAAATATGGGGCTGGATACTTAAATATGTGGGGTTATTATTCTTTTTTCTTTTCTTAAAATGTCCATTGAATAGGATCTGGGAAATGTGATGATGCATACTTATTAGTGTACTCATTAAGGTTTCTTGTGATGGTTGCTTCATAAGCTACCATTTTAACTATGTTTACAACTATTATTTTTCCTATTTATGTCTCTCTCACACATAATAGCTTTTAGTGATATATTTTGTATTATAATTAAGGAACTGCAATTGACTTTGACCAGCTGAACATTTGTGCTTTGACTTCACCGGTGTTCTCAAGAAGTATAAAGCCTAAGTGAAAATGTGTGGTATTAGGATGAAATTTTTGCATTAAAATACACCATGTTATTGAGATTAGTTGCAAAAACTTTGAAAGGTGCAGCTACTTTATGGGGGGAATCATGGCCAACTTTTCTCAGAGCGTGTACAAACCAACACATAGTCTAATTCTAGAGAATTGGCTTTTCAGTTACTTCCCCACAGGGAAACGTTGATTGTCTGCAAAGAGAGCCCTGTATATCTGCCATAGAATCTGCTTGTTGCACAGGATTCTGGGGAGTATTTTGGTGTGCACTCAACTCACAAAGGACTTTTAGGAAGGTCTGTTGCAGCCCAGCTATTAACTCCTTGCAGACTGAGTACTCTATGCAGGACACACATTCCAGGAAACCCTCTCCTGATCCATTGTTACCAGTTTTGTCTAGTTTTACTGAGGATCCCTTAATAAGCATCTATGGAACTCTTGGTTCCTTATGAACATAGTTTGAACCACTGTTATAAATTAACATACTGCCCCTACTTGTAGTAACAATCACTAAAGCTGATTAAAATAATCATCAGTTCCCCCCTTCCCCCACAAAAATCATTCTACTGTATATACATCCTTGAAAATTGGAAAATCTACTCTTCTCCCTTTCTGCTGTGAAGGACAATCTCTGCGATTTGCTTTTGCCTTAGTAGACATGTTTATGGCCTGAAATAGTGAATTTGGGAGCTGGGATCCTTCTTGTTGGTAGCTAGCTAGCTAGTGAGCATTTCCTGGACGTGCGGATGAACCTGGTGTTTATAAGCATGCTGTGTTCTTGGACTTGTCTCTCCCAAAAAGGAAAGGTAATCTATTTGTAGTGATTGTCTGCTACAGCAGGAAGACAAAAAGGGATTCGGTGGAACTAAATTCAGGCCTGGGTCAAAGGAGGCTTGAAGATGGGTGCACAAAGGGCTTCTTCAAATGCTCAGATAGGAAACCTGTATAACCACAGTTTATGTGCAGAATGCTGCATATGCTTTGATTGTGGCATTTACTGCATTTGAATGTGCTGGGGGTAATGGATCTATGTATGCTGATCCTGTCTGTATGCTATCAAATAAGCCAACACAGTATCAAATGACCAGAAGTGTTACCAACAAAACCTTTTAGAAAGTCCTTCTGTAAAGTTAGTCATTAGATAAGAATCTTCATTGTAGTGATATTGCGGTGTTTGAATTTTACGAATATTAATCCAAGTGAGTATGTTTTCTTGCTATGTATTCTGCTATCTGTTTGAAAACTGAAACTAGGCAAACAACTGTATTTTTATTTAAAAAAATATGCTACCAATATTGAATTTGGGATTAATTGTGTTTAAACAATTAGGATTAGTTCCTTTTGTCACTCTTGTTGATGCCATGAATGCAGTGTTTTTCTCCAAACTGACTTCTCTCTCTCCAACCCCCCCCCCCCCCATTTTCTGCAACCAGTAGACCAATGTATAATTCCACAGAGCAGCAAATTGTAAAAAAAAAAAAAAAAACTTCTAAAATGTACACAAATAAAATTTTGTTCTCAAATAACCTACTGGTAAATCATTGCCATTATGTCCCTGCAAAACATAGTGGCTCTACTTTGCTTGGTCCCTGCTCCTGCCAACCTAGCAGTTCGAAAGCACGTCAAAGTGCAAGTAGATAAATAGGTACCGCTCCAGCAGGAAGGTAAACGGCGTTTCCGTGCGCTGCTCTGGTTTGCCAGAAGCAGCTTAGTCATGCTGACCACATGACCCGGAAGCTGTACGCCGACTCCCTTGGCCAGTAACACAAGATGAGCACCGCAACCCCAGAGTCGTCCGTGACTGGACCTAATGGTCAGGGGTCCCTTTACCTTTACCTTTTACAGATGGGAGGGGGGAGTGTTTGACTTGAAGCTATGCATTTTGGAAGAAATCCCTGTTAAATGACGAGACTCGGAACGTGGCTGTACTCTTCTTAATTACTCCACTTTGCCACCAGGAGGAGTGCTTGTTTTGTATAGAATGGCTAGAGCTCGCAGGTGAGAGGTTTAGGCTCTGTACATTACTGCTAAACAAAAGTTTGCCTTAAGTGTTTATCATCACAAGGTAATGATGTGGTTCAAAGCTGGTGAATTTCCTGAGCCAAGAACACTTTTTATGGTTTTATGGACTTTTCAAACTGCCTGTGGAATCTACGAGAAGTCTCTAGATAAGAAATGCAAGATCAGTAAGAAGAATCAAGTGCTCCTACAGAGGCTCCAAATCACAACTTGGGAAGTTTGGTGTACTATGTGGCAGCAAGAAAGCAAATGCAACAGGCCAGGTACAAGTACTTCCCCCAGACCCTCCTCCAGAACAGCAGAGAGAGGGTGTTGTTTTGTCTGGGAAGTAGAAATGCTTGTGCATGGAGAATTATCAAATCAGAACAATGTTGAATTTCTCGCCATGTTATTACCAGTCATCAACCAGAGTGATGACTGAGCGTCAAATGAAGACCCCTTGCTTGTGTCTTTCCACTGCCATGAACTTACCATCTTTTTAAAAAGCCAATATGTCTCTGAGCAAATACATACCATCTCAGAGGGTCCATTCTTAACCTGAAACTGTTCTTAACCTGAAGCACCACTTTAGCTAATGGGACCTGCCACTGTGCTGCCAGAGCATGATTTCTGTTCTTATCCTGAAGCAAAGTTCTTAACCTGAAGCATTATTTCTGGGTTAGTGGAGTATGTAACCTGAAGCATATGTAACCCGAGATACCACTGTACTACCTTTATCAAAATATCTCAGGGCAGTTCACAGCATAAAAATACAATATAAAACCACAAAAACAAACCAATAGATGATCCTCGTGATCCCTTCCAGCTCTTCAGTGTTATGATTTTGTAATAACCCCCCTCTCCCACAAGCTCATTTAAAAGGATATAGGATGTGAAATGCTTTGAACGGCTAATGTTTTGATGGTGTGACAGCACTGCAGGGCCAACCTCCTGACAGGGATCACTATAGTTTGTCTGTTTAGGGCAGGACAGTAGTAGTGATGTGTTGGGGCTGGACAGGCACTCCAGCAGGAATCCCAGATTGGCTCTGTCATTACATCTGTGCAGCCCTGTTGCAGTAAACCGTAGCAACTCGGGGCTTGTAAACCACTTGGAACCTGGAACTCACTTTTGTTGCCTTTTGGGCTTGGGGGTGCCCTGCCCTGCCTTTCCTAGAGATTGAAGCTGGGACCTTTTGTAGGCAAAGCATGTCATCTACAGGTATCACTGAACCTTTCCTTTCCCAACTATTTGCTCCCATTGAGAAAACTTCAACCCACCCATTTCGGGCCATTAGCCACTACAGTAATCTGCTTAGGCAAAGGAAAGTTGATCAGTCACTAACAATATTAATTTTGATGAATCTGGAAAGTCTTCTTTTCTAATGCTTAGGAGACATTAGGATGGGAAGCTTGAAGACAGATGCTTTGAACTTCAAATGTCAGTGTTACTGTGAAGACAGTATCATTTTTGTTGTTGCTGTGATTTCCTTTTGTGTCTGGAGAAAGACATTGTGCCCAGGATGGGGGAAGGGGAAGAACTTTGCGAATATAGTGCTTTAATTTTCATGAAAATGAAAGATTTGATGATTATAGTTTGGATGACATGCTTGTTAAAAGTTAATTAAAAAAGCTCTCTTAATTAAAGTGATAAGGCACAGGTGACCTTAATAAAACGTCTCTTCAATATTAAGGTAAAATTATTCATTTTAGGGATGAATGTGACCTTCTCTCCCAGAGATCATTCACAGTAATACTGAATGTTTGTGAGTTTCAGACGTTTGATTTCTACAGTGCTGAAGTGGGTTACTGGTTACCAGATCCTTATTTGCATGGAAGTTTGAAACACAAAGGAACTATTAATAAGGGCAGTTACTGAATTGTTATTTTTCTGTCAACAATTGTTCATTAATGAAGGATTTTGTTATGTACCTTATTCATTAGAGAAACTTAACTTCTTTTTGCTCTTAAATATACGAATCACGATAATGGCAATCTCTATCAATTGGGTCAGTTATTCAACAATAACTACAATAACTAACTGTTTTGCTGCAGACCGTTCCCCTTATACTGCCTTCAGTGAGTGCTACTGAGGAATAAAATGATGAGTAATCTTAGAACAGGAATTTGTGATTGGAGATTACACTGGACCTTCTCTTTGCTGACATGTGGACTTTTAAAGCTTTCCTGGTCCCTGAAGAATTCAAGGAAACTCAAAATTTGAGCCCTATTTTGTGCAATTTTGATTGGCCTATTAAAGGTATTGCCCATTTTAGATTTTTTTTAACCTTATGTGCCAGTACAGCTACCTTTTACTGCTGTATTAATTTAGTCCAACTTCATCTACTATTACATGAGATTATATTTGATGCAAGTCAGGCTAAGGAACACAAGTAGGGTTAGAATGGACACGGAGGTTTACTGGGGGACAAGCACTGTGGTTGAATGGGCTTAGGTATAGAAACATATTGGATCCACTGATCCCAGGATCCACTTAAGCTGTTGAGTGCTTTGCATGAGAGACAGGAGGCTGTATTTTTACCTCCTGCATTGCTGCCAATTCCGAAAAAGTAATACTGCTTTATGTCTCATGCATGTGAGGGCCACTGTCTACATCACTTGTTTTTACTTTCCTGGTGTGCATCTGCTGTCTGGTTTAATATATTTAAACCATGTTTTACATTGGAACATGTTTTGCATGTCCCAATAAACTTGTGTGGCTCATGGTATTTACACTACGGCATTCCATGTGGTTGTATCTCATCACCTCATGTTGTTTAACACCTACATGAAGCTGCTGGGTGTGGTTGTCTCTGGGATTGATTTATTTATTTTTTAAAATTATATACCGGTGTATCATAAAAATATATCACAAACATAACAATATACAACCAAAATCAGACAATAAAATCATTAAAAAGAAGTTAAAAAGCAATAATTTTAAAAGTGAACATCAATAGACTGTTGTGGGGGATGTACTCTTTTAACTGCCTGCTTTGGCCAGGCATAATATATAGAAATTCAGAAGGCTTTTAAGAGTTGGCACAGAGGCACCCACTGAATCTCTATTGGCAGGGTGTTCCACAGGACTGGGCTGATAACGCTAAAGGCTCGCTTTCTCATTGTCAAATGAGCCTCACCAACTCGGAGAATTGCTGTAAGGTGCTGTCAATATGTTGATAAAAACCCAGCTCTGTTTCTCATTTCATGCAATCAAGATGTCACATTGTATGTCCTGAAAAAATTCACAAAGTAAAAGACAGAGCGAAGGCTAATAAACTGGAGCTACTGTTGGTCGGTGAGATGTTCTTCATCCCAGTCAAAATGGGGTTGTATCTCACCCATTCAAGATGCAGTTCACATGATGCCAATGCTTTTAGATCCAGCCTTTGTTCTGGATTTCATTCCCAACGGCTGCCAAGTTGGGTTTGGGTATGGCCAACTGTCCAGTACAGAATTAAAGATGCCACCCTAGTGCAAAATTGGTTCTCCATCTCAAAATATGGAGCCGCGTGTTTCTACAAGCCAAATTCCATAAAAAGAAGAAACCAAAGCTCTCTCTAGTTGTGTGTCTGGGAAGAAAAATGCCATAAAAGCCTAATAAAGTCAAAAGCTTTTTATTATTCTAAAATGAGCTGCTCTGTGCATTTGACCTTTCAGTACATATTGAAGACTTACCTGCCATAAAGATTTAGTCTGGGCCCAATCCCATCACCTCGCTCCTTCTTCTCCAGAAAGAGAGCTGTCATCACATTGCTGAATCTTTAAGTCTGCCTCAATGCTTGTCGTCTCTCTTGCTTAATAAAAAAAAAAGTGAGGGATAGGAGCTATGCATTAGGTCACCCTTCTCTTTTATGGTGGGCTGCTTGTTCTTTTACTATTTTCCCTGACCGCCTGCATGTGGTAATTCTGTCAAACAAAATTTCTGATTGAACGGCTTATTTTAACAGAAACAAGATAAAACAAACAAGGGATTCCCACATGTCTCGATGCAGGGCGAGTTGGTTCGGCTGCAAAGTGTCTCTCTCTAATAGGGGAAATTTATTTGGAAGTTTGCTGCTGCTGTGCTGTTTTATTTGCTCGTTCCTTTTTATGATCACTTTTTTAAAAGTCCCCCCACTGCCACAATATTCTAGTTTTATACTTGAAGTCACTTCGGAAATGTGTGTCAAAAAGGCGACTGACAAAACAAAATAAAACACTGCAATCTTGCACGGAATAGAAAAGAGAAATAGCTTAATGCTCTTTTGTATACATCCATCCATACATACGTAATTTTATTTGCATGCTGCCTTTTCACTGTTCAAACCATGCTCAAGATGGCTTACAGAATGAAAAACTACATAACTACAACATATCAAAAGTAGTCAGAAACACTAAAAAAAAAAAACAACGCAACCAAACGGCACAATTTTCACATTAATCACAATCAGATCTAAAATAACAGCAGCAGCAACAACCCCCCCACCCCAAATATGTTCAGCAGCCTCGGGGTTTTGTAGCTGGAGTTAATCAGGGCCCCACCCTCTCAGGCCAGGTGGGGAAAGACCTGCAAGGAAGGGAAGCAGGTCTTCCAGGATTCCCAGCCAAGATGGCATACTTTGATCTGTAAATAAGTTTTTGCTTTCTCGACTCACCAAAAGTAGGTCTAGCTTTTTTATTATAGGAGGAAATTGTCAACTTAGTTGTATAGGGAACTTAGTGGGGACTGGGGGAGAAAAGGAGAGAGGGGGCACCAAAAGAAGGGGTATGTGGAAGAGGAAAGTGCACATGCACATTTATAGATAGAATGGACCTCAGTTTAGTCACTCATGGGATTACTAAAATTTATTAGAGGAAGTTGAAAGCTGCATTTTCAGATTACCCATAGAAAAATGTGAAAGGGGGGGGGTAGCTACTGAGGGTGGAATTTATTATTTATTAAATACTGGAGGAAAGTACCGGTAAGTTTGATTATAGGTCATATATTTTTTCCTGTAGAAATTAAGCATTCTGGTATGGCTGTAGTGATTTACAAACAGCGTTGGTTGTTCAAAATGAGCTCTATAAATTGACAGCTAACCTCAGAATCATTGCAACAACAGAATTTGATTATAAACAGAAGAATTTAAAAAAAAATAAACAGAAGAACTGGAATGCTAACGCTTATTAACATGAGTATGGAATACTAAGATGAACTGTATTCACGCCATACTTAGGAATGGAAAAGGAGGTGTATTGCCTTAATTCAAACTGGAACCTCTTTATACAATGTTGAGGTAAAATACAATCAAAACCAGTGTTGGAATCAATTCACAAACTTTGCTTTCCTGTGTAATGAATATTCCTTGAGGCGCATGCCCTCATTTATTTGTTTGCCTTATTGTAAGATGTAAAGTAATTAATAACATATTACGGTATCTAGCAACTAATCCCAAATGTTAGATATCTGACACTGACATGAGAAAACAATGCTTTGTTGCATGTCAAGAGACTGACATGTCAAAATCAGCCTTGAAAGCCTTTAGAACATAAGTGACCCTGTAACAAGACCTCCTGGGTTGACTGGCAGCTTTTAACTTCAGCATTCGAGATTAGCTGACCTTGTTTATCCAAGATCCACCTGATATAGCAGACATGCCCATGTCTATTACGTTTCATGCTGTAAATGTTTGCTCAGGTATCAGAAACCAAGCAGAGTTAAGGGATCATAATAGCCATTTGGCCTCAGTTGAGAACAATGCTTAGGTGGGCTAGCATCAGTCACAGACTAATGGAACAGTTAATGGTCAAGAGAGGCATTGAAATGACACTATTTATTCCAATTAAGCTTTGCCCCCCAAATATCAGCAGAGATTTTGGAACATATCTGCAGGGGAACAGAGGCAGTCTTGACATACAAGCTGTTAGTCTTGGGAGATCACGTCTGTCATGACAACCCTGGGATTGTCTCAACATGTGATATTTAATAGTTTCTTACATTTGTATCCCTTCTTTCCTATCAAAGGAGCCCCGAGCAGCTAACACACACAAAAACCAAACCAATACAGTTAAAAATAAAATCTAAGAATTAGAAGCATCTGAAAACATTAAAAAAAAAATTAACATCCGAATACAATCACATACCCCCACTTTGCCAAGTACTACAGCTGGTCCTGGTGATGCGCCCAGGACATGGAAGAAGCAGAAGCAGATGTGCTCATGCCGACTAGATTATCGGCACACTGCCCAGTAATGTGATTCCGTTGACTCAAAACAGGCTTCAGGGGGATGGAGGTAGAGGCTGGGATATCTTTCCAAAACCAGGTTTCAAAACAATAACAGCTACATTTGTATATCTCCCCCTAGTGGGGAAGCCTGTGAGCAGGGAATCTGTGGCTATTACAGTGGTACCTCTGGTTAAGAACTTAATTTGTTCTGGAGATCTGTTCTTAACCCGAAACCGTTCCTTACCTGAGGTACCACTTTAGCTAATGGGCCTCCTCCTGCTGCCATGCGGCCACGCCGCCAGCGTGCGATTTCTGTTCTCATCTTGGGGCAAAGTTCTTAACCCGAGGTACTACTTCCGGATTAACGGAGTCTGTAACCCAAAGTGTTTGTAACCTGAGATACCACTGTACTCGGTGTCAAGTTGGCAACTTCACCCTTATCAAGGGACAAATCAATTTTGTTTGATTGTTTTGAACAGATTCCATGCCAAGCCAGCCCAGCCCTTCTGGGCTACTCTCTGTCCTGAGACGCAATGAATGATGGCTCCCCGCCACATCAAGAAGGACCTGATACATTACTGTATACAGGTATATGTGTTTTAAAGGAGCTATTTGTAGTTACTGCTTGTGGCCCCAGGGTGTCTTACCTGATGAATTATTGTATTTTAATATTTTGCTGGAAACTGCCCAGAGTGGCTGGGGAAACCCAGCCAGATGGACGGGGTATAAATATATTATTATTATTATTATTATTATTATTATTATTATTATTATTATTATTTATTATTTATTATATCTCCAGTCATCTGTAGGACTTTGGATGCCACTCTAATAAAATGTATAATGTCTTACATTCCAAGCAAGCCAGTGTCATAGAATTGTAGAGTTGGAAAGGACCCTGAGGGTCATTTAGTCCAACCCTCTGCAATGCAGGACCCTTTTGCCAGACATGGGGGCTTGAACCCACAACCCAGAGATGCCGCTCTATCAATTGAGCTACTTGTTCTCTGGTTAATAGCTTGGGAATGTAGATCAGGCCCCATTTGTTTCTTTCCCAGCCCTCCGTTCTTACTGAACACACTCACTAACTACCATTTAATCCTTTGTTTCTCCTGCGACCATTGCTTTCACATAAAGCAAAAATGGCTTTGTGTTAAGTTGACCCCATTATACTTGAAAAATCCTGTTGCACTGCAAAGTATCTTTTACACAAACAAGTGATTCATGGTGAAGGACAGGAAACAGCCTTCCCCTTTCTGGCTCTGGATTATGTTTGTGGAAACGAAAAGCCCGCCATTTGGATATTTATTTAAGTAAATAAATATTATTATTTCAGGCGTTGGTAGCCTTCAGGGGGGGGAGATATACCAGTGTGTAACAAGTGTGTGTTTAATGCAACTCTCTCCACTTGGATGTTATTTTCCTTCACAGTCAGGCAATTGAATTTAAGACAACTCTGGTTCCCTTGAGCAAACAAGAATGGTTGCTAATGCTACTAATGGCTCTACACTGGGAGCTGCAACTTCAGTGCATCACAGGAACTGACTTCATGCTTTGCTTACCTCCTGAGCCTCTCTGTCCTATCTGTCTCAAAGCCATAGGAGCCAACTCCTAGGGGCCGGCCCCCACCAAATAAAATGCCCTCCCAAAGTTGATGGGCATTGCCATTCAAATGGTGTGTGTGCCATGTCATGTGGTTGATTATGTGGGGCAGGGCTCACCTGCCCCCACGACAATATTTTATTCAAGTTGGCACCCCTGCTCAAAGCTGTGGGAATATTAGGGTTGTATCCAAACTGAATTATGCCACATGGAAATATATGAGAAAAGTTAATAATGCCCAGGGCTTTTTTTCTATCAGGAACTCACCAGAACTGAGTTCTGGCACCTCTCAGGTGGGCACCACTGCCATTATAAGAAAACAAGGGAGATGTTCATAGTTCCGGCACCTCTTTTTCTAGAAAAATAGCACTGGTGATGACTAATGTAAGTCCCACTGATTTAAATGTGAATGATGTGTGACTAACTGAGGCTGTAATCCTATACTCACTTACCTCCAGGGCTGGCCGTACCATTAGGCAGATTGATGCACTGGTCTGTGGATCAGAACCAGTGGTGGAGGAAGCCTCTTCGCCGCCCGGGGCAGCAGAGCGGAGGCACCCCCCTGGGGGCGGGGCGTCACGACGCACGTCGGATGCACTGCGCATGCCCGGAATTTCCAGGCATGCGTAGTGCATCTGGGGCATCGCTGCTGCTCCCGTGGCGAGCCGGCGAGCGAGCGGCAGCTTGTGGGGCTGCCCTGGCCATCCATAAAGAAGCACGGACGGGGTGCCGGGTGGTGGGGGAGTGGTGGGAGGGGCCGGGGAGTGTCACCCCCTCCCTTGGAACCTGGGGCGGACCGCCCCCTACGCCTCGCCCTTCCTACGCCACTGATCAGAACAGTGGTGTAGCATCGGGGTGGGGTGGGGGCTGTGGCTTCATTTAACCTATCCTCTGCTATTTGCTTTGTTGCATTTCAAGAAACTGTAATAATAATAATAATAATAATAATAATAATAATAATAATGATGATGATGATGATGTTCTAGTCAAAGGCCATGACAAACATGTCTTAAGCAACAGTATATTATATTTTCTAAAACATCTACCCAGCCTTTCTGCATAGAACTCAAGGCAGTCTGCCAAACAGACACACAACACTGAATTAAGAAAGCATACATTACTTCTGTGTAAACACTTATAGGATTGTGCTACAAACTATCAACCAATACCACAAAGTCTTGATGGGTAACTGGTGGGAACTGCCCTTTGGACTTGCTCCTCTGTTAAGTGAAGTGTTAACTCTAGCCACAAATTAATGCAAAGCCAAGTTTAGTCGGAAATGGTTCCAAGTTGTTTTGGAATATTCTGTTAATAATGTAGATTCCACCACCACCCTCTCCAGAACTGTCCAAGTGGCTAAATATTTTGTCATGTGATATGACCTTGGAGTAAAGAGGACAGTGTGAGACACAGCCTTGAAGAAGGATGCCACCTTCCTTGGTGTTATCCAAGCTATGGATAGATGACACAGGCGTAGCTTTCCTTAATACATAGCTACCAGCTTTGCCCAGTGAAAGCTGCTGGCATTATCATTCCTTCATTTGATTTCTTACCCACCCTCCACTCAGGGCAGATTATGACAATTTGAAATTCAATTTTAAAAATGGTTTAAAACAATTACAGTCCCCAGAATAGGGTGGGTCCTGAAAAGACATATCTCAGGTGTCAAAGGGTAAGCAAGTCTGTCTTCAGCATACAGTGGAAACTAATGAAGGTGCCAGACCCACCTTTATGGGGACAGAATTTCATAGCCTATGAGCTACTGCAGGGGATGACATCTCCTGGGACACCCTCACCCGCCTGAACCTCTGAGGGCAGTGGAACTGCCAAGAAGGTCCCCTCTGCTGATCTTAACACCTGAGAGGGTCTGCAGGAAATGAGACAGTGTTTTAGAGGGAAAGTTCATGAGCTGTGATGCAGCTAGTCCTGCAGAACCAATGGGACTTTGGGCTTGTCTGTTTATCAAACTGCCCTGAATACTGCATGGCAAACAGCTTTTGAAGTTTGTGATATGCCACGGAAGTGGGCTGTAAAACACACACACACACATACATGCATGGAGAAATATCAGTGGAAATGCCCACGCCATTGGACATGTCTAAAGCAGATACCTGGACAGTTTAAACTGAGGTTATTGGACATATAAGGGGTTTAAATATGCATCTCACACACACAAACACAAAGATCCCAGATTTTGTGTTTTCCTTTAAAGAAAAGCAGCTTGAGAAGCAGGGAACGCTTAGCCATATGCCTGCCTGCCTGTTACTTCTTTGCTCTAAATTCCACTTCTTAAGTGGTTTTTCTTTTTTCTTTTTTTTTTAAAAAATAATGCTTCAGGACCTTATTACATGTGTTTGAGCATAATCTGTAGTCAGATCCGAAGAGCAGCAGGAAGAGGATTGTAGAGGAAGAGATATTTTTGAACGAGGCAGCATTCCAGATGTGTGCACTTAGCATTGTAGGGCTCATACTTTTTTTAAAAAACCCCAACACAAAACTATTAGGAGCGTTGTATTTGGAAGGGGTTGGAGAAACCTGTTTTCAAATGCCATCACTGCCAGGAATTTCCTAACTGGCTGTGGCAACTCACTATCTCTTTGCTTCCCTTTCCCATCTACGAAACAAGAATGACAGTGAGCAGCCTCCACTGGTTCTTCTGGAGGCAAAAGACACGGCAAAAGAAAATTGTACAGCACCCTGCAATTTAGGATTAGGAAATGCCACTGTTGTTTCTTTATCCACCGAGAAATCTTCCCGTCTGAACAATGCTTGCTAGGACGGTTTTGGACAGCTTCAGAAAGGATGCTATAAAAAAACACCCTTTCCCCACCTAGGTAAATGTCAGTGTGAAAACTCAGGCATAATTACTATGTTCTCCAAATATCTCCCTCCCCCCCCTCCTCTTTTTCTTTTTTCTTTTTTTTGTAATTGCGTGTCAGACCAAGTGCACTCCAAATGTAAGCACTGTTGGCTACAAGGAGAGTGCAACGAGATAATCCATGTTTTCATCATTCATAGGCCACTCTTTTCACAAGCCATGGTCCGTACTTTATTAGGTTGAGCAGCTCTGGGTCTGCAAGAAAGACCCAGGCCTTTCTCATCAGTATGAGAACGGCCCAGTGAATGGTTTCCAAGTGTTTACTCAGCATTTGTTTCGTGGCTCATCAGAGGAATGGGGAGGGAGGTGCCGACAGATCTTTTGTCCGACTGAACTGCCTGATGTGTTATGACAATGTTCCATGAATATGCAGAATGGCAGAAGGGATTAGGACCAGTACAATTCCCCCCAGGCCTCTTTTTTTTTTTTTGCCTAGGATGTTCAGAGCTTTAAGGATGACCTGTTCACGGTTAGGGCACTAAACACCAGATTTTCCTGCAGATAGGAGTGTAAAAATCCCACACTTGTCCAAAGCTGTTAACATCTGACTTGAAGGTCAGCCAGTCTTATTCACAGCCCTCTATCATTTTCCAGCAGGCAAAGGCAGCCTAATCAAAGGCTTTGTTTCAGAGGAGACATGGACATGGTACATTGTGAATGGCAGCCTCGTTCAGCAGTGCACATCCAGCCAAATACAAAGAGGGCAAGGCTTCCTTGCTCTGAGCAGATAATAATATTCTCTGGCCATCTACTGTTATGTTTCTGTATGCTGGCTTCCTGCTGCCTGATACAGCTCTTCTCTCAGTTTCCAATTTCAGGTTAGCCTGGAACTAAAATGCCTACAATAACATTGTGCTACAAAGAGCGTGCCCATCTAATAAAGGATCTGGGTGCTCACAAAGAAATGTGATAACATGTTCTTCCATTTAAAAGGAGATTGTGTTTATAGCTCTCAAGATTTTATGGGGGGCAGACTGGAAATGAGAGGGGTGCTGGCAGTGGCAGACTTTGGGCTCTCAAATTTCAGCGGGGCCCTGTGCATCACTAGAATTTGGTGCCCCCCATCTCTTGTGCTCCATTGTGGTGCATTGCTGTGGTGCCTCCTGCAGCCTGGCACCCAGGGAGATGGCACCAGTCACGCTACCCTAAAACCACCTCTGGTGCAGTGTTGTCTGTAAGTATTTTGATATTCTAGGCAAAAAGCCACCCCAGCTATTTGGGTCCTTCTGAGTCTAATATCTTCGCTAAATCTCACCAGCCCAGCCTCTATGTACTCTTAGAACCCATAAGGACCTCATTCCTCTCTTTCTTAGAAACTCATGGCTCAAAAATCTTCTATTTACTGAAATCTATTTCTTTCTCTCCTGATGAAACATTGGACCCTGGATTCCAGGGCTCTCCTAATTCCCCTCACTACCTACTGAATATCTCAGTCCACTGCACTGCTGTCAGTGAATGTGGTCTCATGAATGGAAGAAATACTCTGGTCCAATGACACAAGCCTGTGAAGTATGGATTGGCTGCATATTTGAAGGGTGAAGCTGTGCCTAATAATCATACAACCTGTGGCACCCTACTATCCTCACCAACAAATTCATGGCAGAACCAATCTGCATAGCCGTGACCTCACCCCCACCCTGCCCCACCCCACCTCTGCCCAGGTAAGCTGCAGTGACACTGGTGGAAAGGTGTTGAAAGAACCAATACAACACCCGAAAGGGGATGGACCTGTTATCTAAGGTAGGTATTGAGAAGAGTCAGAGGAGAAAAGTGAGAACTGTCTGCAACGGGGGGGGGGGATTGGAGAGTAGAATGGTCAGTGGTGGATAGAGTGGGATAGAGTGAAAGCAGAAAAATGAAATATGAACTGATGTCTTGTTCCAATGCAGGGTACCATAATACTTTACATGAAATTGGATGCATAGTCTGAAAATTATTAACTGTTTAAGTTTGCACTTAAGTATTATTATTTATTATTTGTACTTAATTGCCCTCCCTTTAAGTTACACTTGTGTACTTGCAGTCATTGTAATTTCCACCAGACTCCTTTGGGGCTATTGTCAGCTGAGGAACTAAAGTGATTAAAGTGGAAGGGTGTACCCCTCTGTCACTCCATAGGGGTACACACAGAGCTCTGTGGAAGATCCTGAATAGAATAGTGTGTCTTGTGGCACCTTAAAGACCAACAAATATATTACAGCATAAGTTTTTGTGGAACAGAATCCATGAAATCCTAGAGATCCTCGTTTGCCAATCACTGTTCTACAGAGCAGTAAATGAATTTGGAAGTGTTCCATCTTCCCATCAGTATTATTTTAACAGCTCCATCTATCTACTGCAAAGCAGTGCAAGTCCCAGTCTTCTCTTGGGGATATTGTTTAATGCAAACGAACTTCCCCCTGCAGTTTTTGTTTGTCCACAATTGGAAACAGAGCAACGGAGACACCTAGCCAGATAGGTGGGCTTTGGGATCTTGGTTTCTAAACCATTGAGCAATGTCAATACAAGCTTCAAAATACTCGCTGCAGGCTTACTGCATTTAAGTTTTGAGACGGGGAAGGAAATGCACCTTGACACACAGATTTTCACAGCCTTGGGGGCAGGAAGAGCCCATCTTGTTACAAATGAACTATATCGCTACTGTCAAGACAATTAGACAAAGAACTGAGACAAGGAGGACCAAGATGACAATGGAGGATATCTTAATTAGCAGCCTAACTGCCCAGAAACTTGAGTGTTGGCATCATCAGTAGGCCATGCTGTAATGTGCATATGCCGATCAATCCACTAAAATGAAAGTGACCTAGGATTCTTAAAGACCTGAGTTATACTCCCTGGTCTCAACACAGCAAACTTTTACCTTTTGCTAAGTCAAAACTTGGTCCATCTAGGGACACTGGGCAAAGCATCTGCTTTGCTTGCAGAAAGTCCTGGATAGAATCCCTGGCATTTCCTGGTAGGGCTGGGTAGAGAAATCCCATTCTGAAATTCTGGGGAGGCTGTGCCAGTCAGTGTAGACTGTAGACAATACAGAATTGGCTGGACGAAAGATCTGGCTAAATATGAGGCAGCCTCCTATGCTCCTATACACTTAGCAGCAGCTCTCCAAGGTTTTGAAAAGGAGACTTTCCTGGCCCTACTTGAAGATGCCAGATGTCGAACCTAGAAGCTTTTGCATGAAAAAAACCAACCCCTGGAACGATAGCCCTTCCACACAACTGTAGCCATGTCACAACTTCAGCTTCCATCTATGAAACAGCAGTGAGTGACCTGCTTCGTAAGGTTGCCTCTGAGGCTGGTCTGAGAGCTTCAAATGGTGCAGAACTCAATGGCATGTCTGTGGCGTGGGACAGCCTCTAAGGAACAAATTAGACTTGCATTGAAAGAATTACACTCAGGGTTGCTCAGTTAGGCCTCCAGCAAGGGTGCAGGTGACCCTCCCACCCCTCCTTCTCTAACAGACAAGCACCAGTTTAAAACCCTCCTGTTCACCCATGACTTTAGTTATTATGGATAATTTTCTTTTTTATTGCTGTTTCTTTTATTTTGTTTTGGTTTTATTGTCAACCTGTTCTGGAATGCTGTTTTGGTTTTGGTTTAAGCAAACTTAAAAAATGTGCTACTTACAAATGGTTAGACTGCCTACCAGTCTCTTATATGTCTAGCTGCTGAACTGTAAAACACTTGGAGATGTTCTCAGTCATACTCAGAGTAGACCAGTTGACTTGTGTGTGTATATATATACACACACACACACACACACACACACAAATGACATGAGAAAACTTGGTATACTTGTTTGTATAACATTATTCTTGTTTATAAAACCCAATTTAAAAAAGAGTAGACCAGTTGAAATAAATTGTATATGAATTTTGCAGATGGACATCCTATTCCATCCATAACCCTGCATGTGTTAGAATATATTCCTTCCCAATCAGTACCTTTGGATGGCAGGAATCTTAATTCAATAACTGATAGCAACCAGGCATATGAAGAGCCTACCCTGTTCCCCCTGGAGGTTCTGGCAGGGAGGGAGGAATGAACAGGTGTTCTGATCAGCAGTAGAAAGAGGTGACCTTAAAACAGCAGAACAGCAGAAACAGTAGTTATAAACCATATTTTTCATCCCATCCAATCTTGAGAAAACTGGAGGGTCACACCATGCCCAAATCTCCAAATATGTTCCCATCTGAACAGAGTCTATTCCCTCCCCTTGCACCTTGACTTCTGCATTTCCATAAGGGGAAGAAACTGGGAGCAATGAAGCAGACAAAGAAATGGCAAGTGGCAGTGAAAATCTGGGCAAACAGAGGTAAAAACTCACCACTGAGTAAGTCTTTTTGTGCGTGTGCTGATCATGCCAAAGAAGCAACACTTGTCTGCAACCATCAGGCCCACTCTGTGCTACCCAAGAGAGTTCACCTGAGTAAGCCTTGGTCTGCAGAGGAATGCAGTGAAAGGAAACATCAGCAATCCACTGTCTAGGTTTTAGGCAACTATGTTTTATTCAGGGTAGGCCAGGCACCCCCAAACTCGGCCCTCCAGATGTTTTGGGACTACAACTCCCATCATCCCTAGCTAACAGGACCGGTGGCCAGGGATGATGGAATTGTAGTCCCAAAACACCTGGAGGGCCGAGTTTGGGGATGCCTGGGGTAGGCCCATTGAAATAAATGACCTTAACTTGGTGGTGTTCAACAGGCATAGCTGTCAACTTTTCCCTTTTTTAAAGGGAAATTCCCTTATTCCGAATAGGATTCCTCGCAAGAAAGGGGAAAAGTTGACAGCTATGTCAACAGGTCAGCTCTGAGCAGGGCTAGCATTGGCTACAACCCTATGACTCTTCTGCACAGCATTTCGAAGATTAAATCGCTTGCATCCACCTTGACTTAGAATACCACGGTTAGGCATTTCGGTCTGCGGATGCGTCCAGAGAAGCATCTGGTCCTTATTTTGTTGTATGAAAGTCAGCTGTTGTGGCCTGAGGACTTGGAATAGCCTTGGAAACAAAACAATTCCCATCAGCCCCAGCCCGCATGGTCAGTGGTCAGGAATAATGGGAGTTGTAGTTCAGCAAACTCCGGAGGGTCGGCAACCCCTGCTGCAGATTGTACTTCGCGCCCATACGCGGAAGTTAAAAGCAGGTGCCTTGCATTACGATTGCCATGCTTTCTGTGCATGAGTGGAAGTCTAAATAAAATCGTCTGCCGAATGGAAGCTTTTTCTTACATCCTAAAATAAATGTGTGCTCACAGCTCAGGCATCATCAGCGGGGATACCCCGAAGGAGCTCCTTTCTAACCCGTCTCTGAGGAAGTGGAAGGCGATGCGCAACGGGGGTTGCCAACTGGCAATCACTTCGGAAACAGTTTACTGCAGTTGGCACGATGGCAAATATGGGGTGAGAAACGGAATTACTTCGGAGACTTATTTGAAATTAAAGTGCATTTATCACAACAACACTCAGTCACATCTGTAGTAGTGCGTGCAGTACTACAGGCCCATCCCCCAAAAGGTCACTGTTGGAGCCACAGACGATGGAGACGCGAGCGTGAGTATGAAACTTACTAGCCTGTTGTACAAAGGTAATGTTGACATTCATTGAATCACCTGCCTTTGCATCTGGCATCATCACTGGCATCGCGTAACCCCGAGAAGGCTGCCCAGAAAGTAATGGGGGTCTCCGGCTGCAAAAAAAAGGGGAAAAAAAGAAACCCACTCCTGATCTAAGCTATCGTCCCTTTCCCTCTTTCATAGGACCAACTCCTAGGGGCTGAGGTCCCTTCGCCCCCCCCCTAAAATATTTGAAGGGGCCAGCCTCCCCGCAAGATGATGGGCATGCCATTCAAATGGTGTGTAAATGCCGCTTCTTGTGATAGATTATGCAGGGCGGGGCTTACCTGGGTTCCCCCAATATTTTATTCACGTTGGCGCGGCGCCCCTGCCCGCTTTCATGATATTACACAGAAGTCCGACCACTGGCAAAGTGAGGCTTGGTTCAAGAAGGAGCAACGGGACCGGGTTCCCTCGCCTGGTTTCGTGACATTGAACAGCATTGCAGCGCTCTGTGCTGCAGCTCAGCCTCCAAGTAGTTTCTTCAGAAAGAAGTCCCACTGAATTTGGCGGGCTTACTCACAGGAAAGTTTGCACACGGTTGCAGCTTCAAGAAGCCTGGATGCTTCTTGCAGTCACATTTGCAGCGCCGAGGACCTTCTCCAATCGACAGCCACCCCGATCAATGTGGGTGGGGGACTGTCGCTCAGGTCGAAGTCTTCTTGCTAATTGGAGCAACAGTTTAGGGATCTGCGCATCCGAAACCCGCTCAAAGGCTCCCTTGCATTACAGAGGAATCCTGCGCATTGGGTTCCATGGGGCTTTCTCTAGTAGGATTGATTGCAGCTACAGTCTAGGATTGGAAACCCCGAGCAGCAAATTACGCTCCGGGGAGTCATTTCAGTTGAAATCCGCGGGGTTTACTTCTGAAAGGAACGTGTTTAGTGTGGTGGGGCAGGTTTAAGCGCGCCTGGTGGCGGCGGTTCTCCTCTCTGGAGCAGTAAAATAACCATCACTTACCTCCCCCGGCCCCGAACTAACTTAGTAAACAGCTCCCAAATAATTTAGGTTTTGCACCGTTCAGGATCTCTCTGTGTTTCCTAACTAAGCACCCTAGTTTGTAAAAGTTAAAAAACAAAAGTTAAACAGCATTAAAGAAGCAGTGGGAGGTGTTTTGAACGCTTTGAGGAAAGGTAGCTAAGCAGGTGCGTAGGTAGATGATTTATTTTATTATTTATTGCATTCATATCCCACCTTTTTCACCAAGGAGCTCTTCTCTCTCCCCCCCCCCCTCATTTAATCCCCGCAACACCCCTGCGAGGTAGGTTAAACTAAGAGGCAGGGACTGGCCCAAGATCACTCATTGAGCTTCATGGAGGAATGAAGATGCGAACCCTGCTCTTTCAAGTCCTAGTCTGACACACTAACCACTAGACTTAAACTGCAGCAATATGTTGCAGCGCAGTTGTGCGAAGTGTTTCTGTTCTGGATTCTAACTAGCCAGCCAAGCCCGTTTTCGGGGTACTATTGTGCGTGGACTGTTTCGATGTTGCTGTTGAACTTGGGGGTTCCCTGCTGACACCCCCCTACCCGCCGCCGCCTCTTGTTTCTCCGGGGTCTAGTGTTGGGTATAATATCGGCCGTTCGCGCTTCGCAGAGGAGCTGGCTGTTACCTATTCCGCCCCTTAAGGCTGCCATCCTATGGGATTCCAGCGGTTGCAAACGGAGTTCTCCTCGATTCGCACTGCAAGTATGCGTTGCAAATGAGAAGTCGCATTGCTCTCGAACGCTTGTCCATAGAATTTACAGCCTCGGTGTGTAAGCAGCTAGGAAGCTCCCCTGAGCAAATCTCTTTGATCTGAAGGGGAACTGCGCACCTCTGGACAGCTCCCAACTGACTTCAGTAGCGCTGAAGTAGGGAAACCTCCAGTGGGTCGTAAGACAGAATCTGCGCGGCTCTATCGCACGCAGGTATCTATAAGGCGAATCCACTGGAACTGACTACGCAGTCCTAGAATAAGTCACCTGTTGAATCAAATGGGGCTTAACTCCCAGAGAAGTGGCTCTCTGATTGCAGCCTTGTGCTATTACAAATGGGTCTAGGATGGCTGTTTTAGCATAGAATCATAGAGTTTGAAGAGACCACAAAGGCCATCCAGTCCAACCCCCTGCCAACCCCCCTGGGCGTGGGGGGGGGGAGGAGAAGCGGGGCTTGGTTTCCAGAGCACAAGGTCGAGACTGGACTATTCACAGAACAGCCCGATCCTAAACGAATCACTGAGAAGACCGAGATGTACCTCCAACAGGCACCGAGATACCGTTGGGAATTTAGGACTACTAAGTCAATCCTAGTTAGAGAATTTTAGGCATATGTACATCAGTTTTGTGAGAATTGTACCGGACAATTTTGGGAAACTCAAGAGGACAGGAGAGACTAGACCAAGACCAAGCAATGGTTCCATATAGATAAAAAATCGAAAGCATCCTCCTTGGCTCACGGGAGTGGGCTGGACGCGGGGAGCGCAGGAGGTCCCAGATCAGAGGTGCCAACTTGAATAAAATATTGTGGGGGCCCAGGTAAGCCCCGCCCCGCATAACCGATTACATAACGCGGTGCACGCACACCATTTGAATGGGAATACTCCTCAATTTTGGGGGGCCCGGCCCCCTCAAATATTTTATTGTGGGGGCGGAAACCCCCATGGCCCTATGAGTTGGCTCCTATGACCTAGATCCACATTAGGCCAACACCCATATCAGGACCAGCTAAGATGTTACACAATAGCGAGCAAGATACTGAGTACGTCAGAACATGAGGATGCATGTTAAAACTGGGTGGGTAATGGAGCGGACTGGAAACGATGCTGGTAGTAGATAATGATCTCCAACCAGTTCAAACAAACCAGTTCAAATAAGCAGGAAAGTCGAGCCCAGTTTTGATGCGGTGAAAACACAGCTACTGACGGATGCCCCCAACCCTCTTCTTTCGCCACATGAAAGAGCAAAAAGAGGAATTCCCTACACTACAGCCAGGTGTATCATATACTTGCTAACTGAGGGCATCAGGTGGGGAGGACTTGGGCCGGAAGTAGGAAGCTCCTGCCTAAATGTGTAGCACTGAGAAAACGAGCACACTCACAAAGAAAAACGAAGCCCATGAATGGCATACAGGAACTTTGAAAACGTGTTCATAATCCAACACAATAGGAAAAAAATAAAATCGCGGTTTTCCTTTGCCTATTTTCCTCCACGCCCCTCCCGTATCCTGAATCCCCTTGGCAAGCCTGTCGAGTTGAATAAATTCTGTTTTCGTTTTAAGGAGGATCTCCGTCCCTTGATCTAGGAGTTAGAGGGTGTGCTAAGTAATTTGGAGGCAGCTGGAACAACTCCGCGTGTTGCTCAAGAAAAGCTTATCATAATTAATGTCACCCTTTCCCATCTCATCCTTCAAACATTTCTGGCGTATGTGAGAGAAGCGGGGTCTGTATGTACATCGCAAAAGAATGATATACGCTCTCTAATCATAGTTGTTAACTTTTCCCTTTTCTTGCGAGGAATCCTATTCGGAATAAGGGAATTTCCCTTTAAAAAAAGGGGAAAGTTGACAGCTATGGCTCTAATTGAATGTGTGGACGAGCAGAGAACCAGAACTTCCCTGGCAACCGGCTCTGCAAACAAAAGCGAATCCCATGAGATTAGTTTCTGCCCATTGGCATTATTCACCGGGAAGTTCTCCTGCGCAAGTCTCAATGGGAACTGTGCCAGCCCCCACCCCCTCCAGGTCTTGCGCAACTTCTATTCTTTTAACTGAAGCATCAGCAGAAGGATTTGCCGGCCGAGTCTGCGCGTCTGTATTCCTACATCCCGTTGGCTAAAAAGCATCTGCAAAGCACACTTCCTCCCAAGTAAGTTCTCTTGACGTGCAGGGACAGTCTTTCCCTTAGGAGCCAGTTTCCGTTCAGGAGTCGCCTCGGGGAATTCCCAGGTCTTCGACGTATAAGCCCGTCTCCAAGACGAAAAGGAGACGGTGCTGTCCGCAAACGTCTTACTGAAAAGAAATCCCCTCGTCGTAGTTGCTATGGGCTAAGGCTACAATCCTATAATCCAGCCACGCTTACTTGCAGTAAAAGTCCCCTTGAACGTGGTGCGACGCACTTCTGAGTTAGCACGCTTAGGATCGCGCTACACCGTGGGCTGGAAACGAAATCCTCCTTTACCTCCTCTCTACCCCGTGCAGATGAAGAAAGGAACCCCCGTTTAGTTTTTCACATACGAAATATTGGCACCAGCTTGTGGAACGCTGTTTTCTGACAGGTGTGTGTGTGTGTGTGTGTGTGTGTGTGTGTGTGAGAGAGAGAGAGAGAGAGAGAGAGAGAGAGAGAGAGAGAGAATGCATGCGAGTGAGGAGGGGGAGCGTTCAGGTGGGTGGGCAATAGCCGAGCCATTGAGAGGGTCGCACCAGGGTGGCGCCAGGCCTGATCTATATAAAGCAGGTCGCCCGTCCAATACCTGGTCCCCGAGGGAGCTGTGCTGTTTCATCCGCCTTTCCCTCCCGGGAGCTTCCCTTGTATATGAACCTGGCCGGATTCTCCTTTTTCTCGGGTATATGCACCATGACAGCGGACTCCCTCCACTCGCCTAGCCAGGGGGCTAGCCCGGGCTCCCCCACTTTGCAAAGGGCCTCCCCGTCGGGCTGCAAAGTGGAGCCGCTGCTCATCAAAGCGGAGCCCAGAGGCAGCCCGGCGGAGAGAGCAGCGGAGCAGCCGGTCGAGGAGCAGCCACCTGGCCCCGGCGCAGGTGGTGGTGCGGGAGGAGGCGGCGGGCGTCGGAGGAAGCGTCCGGTGCAGCGCGGCAAGCCGCCGTATTCCTACATCGCGCTGATCGCCATGGCCATAGCCAACGCGCCCGATCGGCGGCTGACGCTGGGCGGCATCTACAAGTTCATCACGGAGCGCTTCCCTTTCTACCGGGAAAACCCCAAGAAGTGGCAGAACTCCATCCGCCACAACCTGACCCTCAACGACTGCTTCGTGAAGATCCCCCGCGAGCCGGGTCACCCGGGCAAGGGCAACTACTGGACGCTGGACCCGGCCGCCGAGGACATGTTCGACAACGGCAGCTTCCTTCGGCGCAGAAAGCGCTTCAAGCGCACCGACCTCACCACCTACCCGGGCTACGTGCACAGTGCCAGCGCCTTCACCCCCAACCCGGGCCCCGTGGCCCGAGCGGGGCCCGGCTGCAGCGGCTCCGGAGGCGCCGCTTACCCGGGAGGCGGGGGCGCCCTCTACTCCCCCGGCGGCGGCGGCGGCGCCTACGGTGCGCAGCTGCCCGGCCTGCCGCAGTACCCGGGGGGGCCCCCGGCGCTGCCGCCGCGGATGTTCAGCATCGACAGCCTCATTAGCTCCCAGCAGCAGCAGCAGCAGCAACAACAACAAGCAGCCGCGGCGGCAGCCCTGCAAGGCTCCCCGGTGGGGCCCGAGTTGGCTCACCACCCCTTGGGCCTCAACGGCGCCGGGGACCTGGGCAGCTGCCCCGGGAGCAACGCCGAGGCATGTTTCCAGACGCAGCAGGTCAGCCCCGGCTTCCTGGGCCGGCAGCCCCCGGCCATGGCCTACCCGTACTCGACCTCGCCGCCCGCCCACCTGGCCTTGCCGCCCGGCGCCTACTCGCCTCCCAGCGCGCAGCTCTACGGCGCCCCCAACAGGCTGGCCCTGCAGCCCGGGAGGCCCGCCGCCTCTTCTTGCGTCGACCACGCCGAACAGCTTTTGGGCCTGGCGGCCTCGCAGCTCAACGGGCTCGGGCAGTTCGGAGGCGCCGCCAACAACTCATACATGAGGCAGCCCAATTTCCACTCCGGCCTGGAAAGGTACTTGTGAAGCCGACGAGGGAAGCCGGCCTTGGCTGGGCAGGCGCGCAAAGCCATTACGTGAATCGCCTAGGACATTTTAAGAATCGCCACGTGGGAAGGGAGCTGCGCGCCTGCCCTGGTACTTGAATGGAACTCTTTTGTCGGCGCGGCCTGCTCGCGTGTTCCCCTGAATTGCGAGGAAGTCCATGGCGGGGGCGCCCACAGCAACGTCTGAATGGCACCCGCGTGGTTTGGAACCCGTGGAAACTCTATACGTGAAGCACGCCGGCAGCACAAGGGAAGGGGCTACTCAGCACCTCCCCGCCCCAAGTGTCCAAAGGAACATGCAGTGGGGCATCCCCATGCAAAAAGTGAAGACTGCCACAGGTCTTTTGAGAATATTGTACATTTGTAACATATTTTCCGCTCCTCCAGTAGGATCATGGATTTGCAATTTAGGACTTTTACATAGAGACTCTGTGCCTATAACAGCCGCTTGAGAGGCACAGAACCCCTCATGAATAGACATTCTGGAGACCCTGCCCAGTGTGCTGGAAAATGTGCCGCAACATTAAGCATGAGCTTGAAGATCCAAGTCTTGCAGTTTGGCTAGTCCAACAGAATAGGAGACACCGAACATTGTTTTGCTTTTTGTTTTTAAAATGATGTGTTGATGGGCCCAATAAGTTGTGCTTTTTATTTTTAAAGAGCTTTTTGATTCCCATGTTAATCAGAGGTTTGCAATTGTGCCATTTCCAGGCCACAGACAAGAATAACTTTTCCCCCACAGTGGCAGCTGAATCATGAGACACAGAATTAAGGTCCCACCTATTCAGGTGGCACTTTTGACCTGCAATTTAGGGATGGCAGCTTTTAGAGGAACCTGCCATCTGCCAGTTCAGCCTTTTGCAGCCAGGATAGGGAGGAGGAGATAGTGAAAAGGGCTGCTGTTCAGGGCTGGCTTAGGTTAGCCTCTTTGACTTGGCACTAGGATTGGCCCTTTCTTACCATTGTTTCTGCTGAGAGAAGTGCTGAAGTGGCATTCCTGCTGTCTCCCCCACAAAAGTACTTGTTCTGACAGGTTATTTATGGAGCTTTTCTCCTTGTGGGCTCTGTTCTGATATTCTCAGTCCTTTATGTAAGAGAATCGCAGAGGACATGCTTTGCATGCAAAAAGTCCCAGGTTCAATTCCTGGCATGTCCTGGTAAGGCAGGAGTGACCCCTGTCAAATTCTCGAGAGCTGCTGCAGAGAACACTGAGCTAAATGGACCAGAGATTTGATTCTGGAGAGCAGTTACTGCAGAGAATACTGAGCTAAATGGACCAGAGATTTGATTCCCCTGTTTAGCAGCTGCCTGTGGTTTCTAAGATCACCCAGGAAGCTTTGTGGCTGAGCTTGTATTTTTTTTACCTTTTGCACTAGTGATGGGGAATCAGTGACTCTCCAGGCATCATTGGACACTAGCTCCCACCAGCCCTTGCCATCCTGGCCATTGTAGTCCAATAACACCTGGAGGGTGGCAGCTTCCCCACCCCTGTTAGATAGATAGTATTCCATTATATCCACACAATAACTGGTGTGATATAAAGTCAGGCTGAGAGATGGTGACTGACTGAATGTCACCTGGTGAGCTTCATGTCTGAGTGATGCTTTGATCCCAGGTTTCCTCCATTCAACTACAATGCTATATCTTCTATACACTGCACTGTCTTGGACATACCAAGAAGGCCAGTATTGTAGTAATTTGCTGGCATGTAGCGCCTCATTCGGTTTTACAGACCGCCTAGTGGTGCAGCAGTAAAACTGCTAGCACGTTGGCAAAGCGAAGTCTGGTATGGTTTCAGGTTGGATGGTGAGATTTCTGCATTGAAGGGGATTGGACAAGATGACCCTTAGGGTCCCTTCCAGCTCTACAATTATATGATTGTATGTTACTTTGTTCTGGCAGTGAATACTTGTGCTTTACAAAGAGCTGCCTAGTTTTCAAAGCTGGCAAATTTTACACAACGGGTTGGGCCAACAACATACCATTTTTACTTCCTATGTGTCTCCTTATCACTGCGTAGGCAGTGTATAGTACATTTCAAATGTATAACAGTTCCATTTTTGACCATGCTTTACGTATGAAAGTGGTTTGCATTACCCGTCAGTAATGTTTCATAACGTGCAGGTAATTGACAATCGTCATCATGCCGCACAATGCGTATGTATTATGCAGTGTTGCTCGCTGGACTACTGTATCATGTTACAACACCAACATGTCATGCTGCATATGAAATGTACAGTGTATATAGTGCATATTGCATATATAGCATTAGCATAGTTTGTAGTGCATATTGCATAATGAACAAGAATGCCTTCGGAATAATGCACGGTAGTGCTTTGCATGTATAATGCATTTAAATATCCCAGGATGTGGGATTTCTTGATAACCTATAACCAAATATCTCAGTTCATAACTTAAGTGTATTTTGATTTAAGCATATTTAGATGCAGTCATAAAAATGTGTCATTTAAAAAGTCAATTTCATTTAAATAATTAGGATACTATTGATTCCACTGATCTCCAGTCAAAGATTGCAAATATATTTGGGATCAAAGCCTTTATTGATTTAAATCTGAGCTCTTAAATGGACTATTAATTCATCGGTGATGCTTAAAGAATTAGTAGCATTAAGTATTTCAATATTAATATTTAATACATTTAAAGCCTGGTTCTCATTGAGGTGATAAACCCTTATCTGGTCTGTTCCACATCATACTGCTGGTGAGGTCTCACATGATGTAACTCTGTACCATAAATCAGTCAATCCCTGCACATAGGAAGGTGGCATGTTTGGAAGAAGGCAAGGTTAGGACCCTTCTTCCCTGACACATATTTTGTTTTGTATGGAGAAGCATTCCCTACCTACAGTAGGGAAGTGGTGCGTTCTAGGGACAGGTTTAACACTTCAGTGACAATTAGTTCTGCTTATTAAATTAAGCAATTCTTTTTGTAAGTAGGAGGAATTTATATTTTTTTAACTTAGGAAAAAAATTAAATACTCTTTTAGACATGCTTAAGTGTGCTGGTCCTGTTTTGAGTATGCCTCTTGAATAGATGATTTATTATTTAAAAGGAAAACAAAGGAAGAACAATTCTTAAGCTTTTCAAATCTTGTTTGTGACATGAGCTTTACCTGTGTATTTTTTTCTCCCATATTTGTCAACAGGGGAATCACTTAGCTCCTTAGTCTTCCTTTGAAGTGCATGAACCCTGGTAACATAAGGAAGCATTTGGTCATAAGGAAGCATTTGCACTTGCTAGTATACATGCAAAGCTTCCTGCGCTACAGATGGCCATGTGATTTGTGCAAAGACTGGGAAGCAAGGGTTACTCACGCTGATGCACAGTACAGCAGAGCTATCCAAACTGTGTGTCGCGACATGTTAGTGTGTCGGCGTGTCATGTGAACACTTCCTGTGCTCCTCCCATGCCTGGAAAGGGGTCAGTTTAACTTCCGGTTTGCTACTAAAACTGAATTACTCTGTCGTGAGATGATGCTTATCCTAAAAGTTTGTCACCGATGTGAAAAGTTTGGAAAGCTCTGCAGTAGAGTCTCATTGACGGTTATGGATAGTTAAGTGTGTGCTTAGCTTTCTCCCATTGAAATCAGCGAGTTTTAAGTGTTTTGTTCTTTTTAATCATGCCCCATGTCTTGTATGTCAAATCAGTGAGTGGTCTCAGTTAGGGGGGAAAGATGTAGAGGCATTAAGTACTTTACTGTTTCATTTGTTGAAATGATCTAAAAGGCAGTTGTGTCCAGCAACCTTATTTGGGCTTATTCAGAAAGTTCTGCGCTTAGAAGGCTATGCATGGAAGATCCAGCTAGAGTAACCAAATAGTCTAAAAGCTACAATTGCTTCTGCAACACAGCAACCCTGTCCTGTTACACTGAGTCTTGAGCTCTGTTTTATATAGAGTTGCAATCTGGCAAAGGTTTTGAGGTTAGTTGCTTGATCTAGTACATATTTATGTGTCTGACTGCATTCCACAGGACAAGCAAGTTTGCAGTGACAGTCTGAGGGCAAGTATTGCTAAATTCTGAGGAAATAGGCATGACACAGGGCTGTCCATAATCAGTCTTTTTTATTTAATTCCCCCAATCCATAATTGGGTAAAATAATTTTGGCAAAAGATGAAAATAATTAATTGCCAGCTCAGTCCTATATATCACTACTCAGAAGTTAGCCCTTGGAATTCAGAGTAGTGCTTTCTCCCATGGAAGTGGGTTTAGGATTGCCGCCTCAGTGAAATTACAATACTTGGATACAAAGTTTTCACATCCATTAATTTCAGTGTATCAAATTTTCCCTATAGTGTATCCCCTTCAGTTGATAGTGGATCACGTGACCTGTCAGCAAGGTGTGATAGTTTTAAACCTTCCTTCCTGCGCCAGTGTGGTGTAGTGGTTAAGAGTGGTAGACTCGTAATCTGGTGAACCGGGTTTGCGTCTCCGCTCCTCCACATGCAGCTGCTGGGTGACCTTGGGCTAGTCACACTTCTCTGAAGTCTCAGCCCCACTCACCTCACAGAGTGTTTGTTGTGGGGAAGGAAGGGAAAGGAGAATGTTGGCCGCTTTGAGACTCCTTCGGGTAGTGATAAAGCAGGATATCAAATCCAAACTCTTCTTCTTGAAAGGAAGAGCCAAATGCATGGTCAGATCAGAAGGATTGTCAAGAATGGAGCAAAAATCTGGACTTCTGTCAACTGTTCTTTTTGGCTTTTGTTTTGCATTTTGAAATAATGGAGCATAGCATGTGCAGGGCTGGGGTGCCCTGGAATGTTAGGCTCCTTTTACAAATAGAAGCAATAGGGCATGCTTTCTTTCTTTCTTTCTTTTGAAAAAGATTATAATTTTCATTTTACAAGGGAAAAAAAAACCTCTTAAAAATCAAGTCTTATTTTTATTTAAAAAAATTACTGCTTTTCTAAACTATATAGTTCATGCTTTCTGTACCCACTTCTGTGAATGCATGACAGGATGTGCATCTTGATCAGAAGAGTCTTCCTTCAGTCCTTGGTTATTCATCTTGGTCCAGACTTGCTTACTCATCTAGCCAGTGGGATTGAGTGAAGGTCTAAGTGGGAAGCAGTTGCCCACTTCCCTTTAAGACTCATGAGCCTGAGCAAATTGTAGCTTTGTTGTAATGTTTTAAGCATATGGGAGGAAGATAAGGCAGAACAATAACTTTCATTTCTTCATTTTTGACCTGTTGCTGTTGGGAGAACAGATGAGCTTTTTCACCTAAGGAAAATGACGAGAAGGTTAGCATATCCAGCAGCAAATTAAAATCTTTAGCTGGACTCCTTTGTCTCTAGCTCAGATAAAAATATACATTTATGACATTTTGGGAGACTGTGATGCATTTGATATGGTTCTCGCTAGGCAGTATCATTAAGACCAGTGAAACGTACCTATCTCTGTCTTTGGGGAAATGGTGCTTGAGCTACTCAAGCCTTTTTCAGCTCCCTGGCAGTCAGAAGAAAGCTTGATCTGCCTGGGAAACTTCTCAGAAGACTCTTCAAGATCTCTGCAGTCTTTAGTTTCCGTTGAAGTGTGCCTGGAGCCAGCAGGGCTCTGGTTGTCTGAAGAGGTGCATTATCGCTCTCTGGTGTTTTTTAGCTGGCTCCTCCTTTGCGCACTTAAAGTTGTCTTCATAGGCTCTTAACATTTTCAAGCATAGCCTGATGTGGAATGTTGCAGCATTTATTTTCCAAAGCTTCACTTAGCCCTGACGACTATCTACCCACCTGTGCACACGCACACACAGTGTAGGAACTCAAATATATAAGTTAGGCACCAAATGAGCACCTTAAACCTAGGTTACAGTCACTACCATGGAATATCTATTCTATTTGCTAGGGAGTTTAACTAGATGGCCCTTGGGGTCCCTCTCAACACCACAATTCTATGATTCTATTATCTCAACTACATTGCTTGGCTGTAGCTTGCTCTTGCAACAAATCACTTGCCTCAGTAGGCAAGAAGGAGAAATGCATACAGTGGAAATGGAAATGGCGTTAACAATGGACTAAGGCAAAGGTTTTTTAACTGTGGTTGCCAACCTGGGGCCCAGAAATCTTCAAATAGTTGCAACTGGACCTGCGCCAGTAGCAAAATGCGCCTGGGGAACTTCAAACATCATATACATACATATAAAGGTAAAGGTAAAGGACCCCTGACAGTTAAGTCCAGTCACATATGACTCTGGGGTTGTGGCACTCATCTCGCTTTACAGGCCAAGGTAGCCGGCGTTTGTCTGCAGACAGTTTTTCCGGGTCATGTGGCCAGCATGACTAAGCCGCTTCTGGCACAACGGAACACAAAAAAACCCAGAAATGCCATTTACCTTCCTGCCGGAGCAGTACCTATTTATCTACAGTACTTGCACTTCTGGCGTGCTTTCAAACTGCTAGGTTGGCAGGAGCTGGGACCGAACAATGGGAGCTCACCCCGTCACAGGGATTCGAACCGCCGACCTTCTGATCGGCAAGCCCAAGAGGCTCAGTGGTTTAGACCACAGCGCCACCCACGTTTTGGATTTGGTTTTGGATGTGTATCCAAAACCAGCATAATAACCAGGAGCCTTATTGGCAATATGTTACTGCTTCTTAAACAGTTCTTACCACAGAGATCAACAAGCTAAGACTAAAGTTCACAAAGCACTTAATTGTCGTATTCATACTTAATCAATGGAGTTCATCTTGTTTCAATGGAAATGCTTTTATTTAAATCATTTTGGGATTGCCAGCTTTCACATCTGCACAACAGACATCACCACTGGAATCTGGGCTGGGGATAATTAAGGAGCTGATGAAATAAAGAATTTAGTGGGTGCCTCCTATTTACTTGGTTCTGTTCACAATCTGAGTGCATTCAGAAACATCCTTAGTGCATCCACCAGGAATGAAGCTAATCCAAACTGATTAAAAATAATAAAGAAATATGCCTTTCTGAATTCAGAGGACCTCGGAAAAAGACCCAGGATGAAAGCTGAAGTAGGAGAAGTTGTAAGTTTTCCCGCACAACCAGGAGATGAGCAATATGGTAATACATTATTTTGGGTGGCCTTCTTAAACTCCTGTGGGGAGTTCCTTCATGATTATCTTAATGTACCACAACTAGTCTTTTAAGCTTTCGTTTCAAAAGCTTGTTTATAGCTGGGATGAATCAAGCAAATGAGTTGGATTAAAGTGTCATGAGGGGCATAAGCCTAGCAGGGCCAAAGTGGATTTAGGTTGAGGGGAAGTTTATGTTTGCCTTGCCAGTAGGGTAAAGCTATGCTTCTCCAGGTAGGTGAACCTCCAGAGTAAGCAATTATTGTTAAGAAGAAAAGGCAAATTATAAATAGTTAGCCTTCCTTTGCTTAGTAATAGGAAGACGATGTAGTCTGTTTTAACTAATGGTATACTTACGGAGGACGGAATTGAGCTTTCATCATAAGAGGCAACAGCAAATTACCTAAAGACTTTCTGTTCCTGATGGGCAATGAGAAATGTATATTTTAGGTGTAGCTAAAAGTGAAGATGTAGAAGAACAAAACAGAAAGAGGACCAGATGTTGCCCCAGATGCCATTACCAACAGGTTGCAATTCAACTACAGTATCTAGTTGCTGCAAGATATGACCTTCCAAAAGCTCTGAGGAGTTTCCATTGGAGGTTCCATTGGAGATGTCTTCAAGCAGATATGTAATGGAGCAAATTTATCCTCTGCTGAATGAATACATAGAAAGTGAGTCAGTTCATCCTGACATTTTGGTGCAGATACATGGGACATCTCTCCTGATTATGCTGGGGATTTCATCCCTCTCCCTAGCAATATGAACAGAAACTAACACAATGTATGGTGGCTTAGTGTGACTATGTGTTAGAATAGTTTGGTTCTAGTTCAGGGATGTATTTTATGAGTAGCTTCATATAGTACACAAAAAATGGTGTGTGCAGCTAGCTGGCAGGAGCATCATCATCTTGTGGGGAGCTTTAATACATGGTGTTTTGGAGATGCTGGGTGTTTTGTCAAGTACTGAAAGACCTAGGCACTTGTCATGGGGAGAGGCTGAGTACCAGGTGGTCAATGAAAGGTGAGAAAAAGTGGGATAAAGAAGGGAGAACATTTCCCAATCTTTGTGTATTTTCAAAAGTATCAGTGGCTGCTCAAAATACTAGTTGTATTGCTAGTGATTTTGGCAAAAAATAATATCCCCTTTACAGTCTGGTTCTTCTGTAACTGATCTATGTGTTTGAGCATGATTTGCTCCTCATTTGTTTATTGATAAGCACAAATTGTGCAATTATATGTATTTCTGCTCTTTGTACTTCTTAACAATTCATTGGTGACAATGTATATGTAAAGACCTAAATTCATCTCTTTCCAGGGGCATCTAGATGGGAGAAGAGTTCCATCTAGGGGTGAGCAAATCCATTCTCTCGGTTTCTCATTTTTCCAATCTTAAATTCAGTTCTCCACATTTCTGCAGCCATTTGCAATTGTGCGTGCACTTTTTAAAAAGCAAAGAACCCTCATGAAAATTTGTCCGCATTTTAATGTGACCCTCTTCTAATACACATTTTTATGCAGTTTTGACTAGTGCAAGCAGTTTCCCATAATATACTATAATGCATTTTTGTAAGTTATTTAGTCATTTTTCTGCATTTTTATATAAAAAGGATGGTTGGAGAACAGCCTCTCAGAATTCTGATACATGTGAATTATCAGATTTCTACTGCATCCCTGGCTGCATCTGCTTTTCCAAAGTGCAAGCTCAAAAAATTACAGGACTTGCCTGTCTTCTCTCTGCTCCTCACCAACCCAACCCTTCCCATTCTAAATGCTCAAATAATATGAAGGAAGATGTGTACTCAAATGTTAACTGCTTTAAAAGGCGGGTGTTGAGGCCGAACAGCTCAAGTGCAACCCCTGCTGTTGTGTAGCAAAGTAACAATTAAGATGCAGTTTTGCATTATCTCTGCCTATAGATCCAGGTATTTATTTATTTTTAAATATTTTTATTCAATTTCAACAAATAAAAACAAAGGATTACAACATACTTACATTAACAGATTTAATATACCTCATCACAATTTATGACACAAATAAAAATTTAACATTCCTAACCTTCCTCACATGTTTACATGGCTTCCTCAAATCCCTCTTTGTTGAATTTCATTATATTACATCTTTAGCAGTTTTCCAACTTCATTATTAAGCTTTAAAAATCCTCGAAATTAACCTTCTTTTTATAGATCCAGGTATTTTGATCCATCTTATTTCATAAACTTTTGGCATGGATGGATTTCTTCCAACAAGGGTTAATTTTTATTGTTACCCTGAGAAAAGTATTCACACATGTGTGTGAAAAGAGAAATTAACACAGTACGACTGCATTTGGATAAAACCCCAAACACTTCATTTCTTCAAAAATATTTACCTTCTGCCTTTAATCAAAAGATCCCAACATGATCTAAAATGCAATGTTGGTGGAGAAATAAGTTCTTTCTTGCCACCTCCATCAAGGAAGATGAACTCTGGCCCACATTTAGCTGGACTAGTTTTCTTTTATTGTCACTCTTAGTGTTATTCTGTGAATGGTAAACCCAAATTAATCTGTGGGCTTAATATAGAATTAGGGGTGCTCACTGCCACTTAGACGAGATATGTGTTCAGGGATGAAGACAGTTGACCTTGGAAGACTGGGCTAAAAGTAGTCCATACCTCTATGCTAGGTCTCACAGGGGGAGCACCGAAAGGATGATTGCTAAAACTTCCCCTGTGAATGAAGAAAGTTGAAGTTTAATCTACTCACAAACTCTTCCATCCCCAACACATTTTCAAGGCAGAGTCCTGGCTTTTGGCCAATAGCAGCCTTCACCAACTTGGTGCCCTCCAGTTGCTTTGGAATACAAGTCCCATAAGCCTCAGCCGGTGCAGCCATTCTGGCTGGGTACTCATAGGAATCATAGTCCAAAACATTGGAGGGCACCAGGTTGGTAAAGGATGGCCTGTAGTATCAGACAGCTGGCATATGGCAGTTCAGGTGATAATGGCCTTTGAGCCTCAACGCCAGACCTGCTAATGACCTGTCCATTCCTGTTTAGGTAACCTCATGATTGTTGGGGGAAATGCAAATCTGGTAAAGCAAAGTTTTCCAGTTCTGAAGAAATAGTCCAGCCTTCATAGGCCAGTTTTGAAATTATGTTTGGGATATTGAGTTCCTCTAATTTTTGTTCTTGAATGATCTGTGGATGGATGCCCATGTATTGTTCTGATGTGGGTTCTATAGGGTTGTTATTCCTTCTTGCATAAATCACTGGAATGGCTGCATGTGCTGAAGACAAATGAACCACCTGGAGTTTGGGAGCCTAAGCCTGCTGCCTAATTTGATGGCGTGGCCGTGGGTAGATGAGCTAACACAGCTGCTTAATAAGGAGTTACAACAAAGTAAAATGATGGTGCTAAGCACACATCACAGAATTGTAGAGTTTGAAGGGACCACAAGGATCATCTAGTCCAATCCTCTGCAATGCAGGGATCTTTTGCCCAACGTGGGGCTGGAACCCACAACCATGAGATCAAGAGTCTCACGTTCTACTGACTGAGCTACTATCTCTCTGAGGGAGCATGGTTTTCGGAAATCAACAGGATGAATGCATTGAATGTTCCTCGCTCTGACATTCCCCCCTACATTACAATGTTTAAGCCACAAAGGGTTACATGGAAGTTGGCTCCGACTCTGGGCCCAATGAAGTGTGTCGCACTGGAGCTAGCTACATGTTCCGCACCATTACTCCCATTATTCCCTTCGTTTCACACCCTGATCCATTGTTTGCAATGAAACTGTACCAGAGACATGGAAAATTACACTTTTGCACACCCCACATTTTGTGCTGGAACGTTTTGGAGCAATATGAAAGCCCATCTTTTTGCTGGTCCCAAGAGCCTCAGGTAACGTCTTAAGCTCAAAGAACTGAAAGGGAGCGTGCTATGTGAACATGATTTGAACAGGCCATGTAGATCTGTCAGAAGTTGGGATGGGGAGAAGCAAGGGCAGAGAAATAACTCAGATTTCATTGCTCCGTTTATTAGCACCAGTGGAGAAATTCCTTCCAATGCACATGGCAGCTTCAAAGGGGTGGCTTTTGTCAAGACTGCAGCCAGGGAGGAAAGGGTTAAACTCTCCCTCCTTGTCTGATGTTAAGCATAAGAAGCCATGAGCCAGTAAGAAAAACAAAAAACAAAATCCGCAGGCAATACCTTTATGAGGACCAACCAAAATGTCACAAAAAGTGAGCAAGCTTTTGAGTTCTCCATATTGCTTAACATCCAGGCTGCTGAAAACTTCTGCAGAAATGGAAAGCTTGCTTTTCATTTCATGACATTTCAATTGGTTCTACAATAAAGACACTGCCAGACTGTAGATGTTTCACATTTTATTATGTTTTTATATGTGTTGGAAGCCACCAAGAGTGGCTGGGGCAACCTAGCCAGACGGGTGGGGTATTATTATTATTATTATTATAGATAATAAATCTTACATTAGTGTTTGTTTGTTTTTGCAAGGGGAAATAATACATTTCTGAAATAATTTAGCCCCTGGGACCCCAGGGGAAAAAGGGGAGGAAGGTTCTGTTACTGCTTTTGGCATTGCCACTGGCTTTCATGATTGCAAGGCACCCTTGGCAAATCCCCCCGCCCCCCCAAAAAAGTGCTCTAATTCTCAAATTTGGAAAAGGCTTCTGGAACATTTCCTGCAAACTGCTTAGAGATGTTACTACAATTTAGTGGATTATATTTTTTGTTAGATACAATAAATAAAACAACACAGGAAACTATTTTACAGTCAGTCAGCCCATATATCTATCTAGCTCAGTAATGCTTACCCTGACTGACAGTGGCCTTCAGGGTTTCAGGCAAGGGTCATTCTTTGCCCCACCTGAAGATGCTGGGGATTGAACCTGGGAGTTTTTACATGCCAAGTAGATGCTCCAGTGCTGTGCTATGGCCCTTTGCGTCCTCTCTTCAAGGTTGGGAAAGGGTAGCTTTTTAGCTTGCTGCCAGAGACTAGTTAACTTGCATCTTCTTTGATATCCAGTAGATGGTGCTGGCATATAATGGACTTCCCTTGTATTACCATCATGATCATAGCCAGAGGGAAGGATGTCCTGGAAATACACACTAAATGTTCATGACCCTTTTCTGTTGATCTGGCTTGTAATCACCACTCTTTCAGTCAACTGCCCCCAGCCCTGATGTGCTGTGTATCTCCTTTGTTTGGTGATGTGGCATATTTCTTTCAGAAATGAAAATAATGTAAGAGACATCCAGTGCTGAATTTAACCACACGTCAAGGGGAAACTGGTTCCTCCATGCTAGAGGGGAAGAAAGCCACATTTGCTAGCCGAGGGTTGGGTCTTTGTGGGTCTTTATGGGGCATTTCGTCTAATTTCTTTACAGAGTGATTATATGGCAACAAGCATTCATCTTGATTGCTTGCAGGGTGTTAACACTTCTCCATGTTATTCATTCATTTTATATGTACGCTGCTGTTACACACACACACACACACACACTATGCTCAAAGCAGCTTACAAAAAAAGGAACGGGTGCATTTCAAACAAACACTATAAAAACAATTTCATAATAACCCAGCAAAACAAATATAGCAAATATAATAACATACCAAAAAACCACATTCCAATACTATAAATATACCAAGATTACATAAATGACATGCAGAAGCCAATAACAAAAATAGCAAGGGAACTTCACAGTTTCACCTTAGTCCCAGGGACACTCCTCCCATGGTGTTGTTCAGTGTCCCTCTCCTGTAACAATTTCTTTTAAGGCTTCCAAGGGCAAAGGGTGGGGTGGTTGAAAACACCCCATCCATGATGTTACTCATTCATCCCACACTTTTTAATGCATTTGCCTGTCATTTGCCAAACCACAAAATATCAGGAGTTTTTAAAAGTGTGGGATGTGAAACACGGGAGCAGTCAAGTACAACATCCCTAGAGTGGACATAGAAAGGGGATGTCTGTTTCTCCTGAGCTGGGACAGACTTCCTCTGCATGTGACAGGAGGTGGGTGTGGCATCACCTGTGCAGGTAAAGACAAAAGCACAGGGGCCAGACTCCATCTTTCTCTTTTTTGACTCGCTTTCAACGGAGCAACATGTGCTTACGCAAGATGCTCTCTTAGCTATCACCCTTATGGAATAGTCTCCTAATGTATATTATATTTTCTAAAATAAAAGTCTGCCTTCTGGGATCCGATTGTGAACAGATGATACTTGTAAGTAAAATCTTTATACTTTTATAGAAGATTGTGTTGTGTCTTATTTTAGGAGGGAATTAGAAGGGGAAAATACCAGGACAGTATTATTATAGAGGTTCTAGCGAACCTGAGCAGGCTAGCCGCCATCTCTCTCTCTCTCTCTTTTCGACTCACTTTCAATGCAGCAACATGTGCTTAGGCAAGATGCTCTCTTGGCCTCCAGCCAAGAGAGGAGAAGGAGCTATCGCCCTTAAGAAATAGTTTCCTAATGTATATTATATTTTCTAAGCTAAAAGTCTGCCTTCTGGGATCCGATTGTGAATAGATGATAAACTCTTTATACTTTTATAGAAGACTGTGTCGTGTCTTATTTTAGGAGGGAATAAGAAGGGGAAAATACCAGCACAGTATTATTACAGAGGTTCTAGCGAACCTGAGCAAGCTATCCGCTGTGTGTGTTTAAAAAGGGAAATGAAAACTCTGCCAAGTTCTGGGACTTGTTAACACAAGTTGGAATAGGATATAATAAACAATATATCCTCTCCTGCATCCCTAAGCATTCCCACAAAAAGTAGGTTGTTTTTTGTTTTTGTTTATCATTGTAGGGCAATTAATCCACTTTAATTGTGCAAGCCTAATTTTCTGGTATGCACTTGAATTCCTACTACAAAAATAGTGACAGTCTGGTAACACCCTATAGCAACTTATATCCTTTCAGAATAGAAGCTCTGCAAACTGGCAGCATGATCTTGAATTTCAATGGCGCATATCTTTCTTGATTTCATTATTGGTGTATATTGAGCTGAAAACTGCCTGAATACATGGAAGGTTCAACCATTTAGAATCCTATGTTTGTTTGTTTGTTTGTACCTGGGCACAAAGCTTGGAAAGAGTACAGTATGCCAAATCCTTAAATCATTGCCATCCCTACTCTTGTGGGTTTGTTTTCTTTAATGCTCAAGTACATCCTTTGCCATCTCTTTATTTCTGTGTCATGATATCTGTGTGATTTCAGCACATCAAGAAGGTAAAACAGTTATGTAACATTTTTGCCCCCAAATGTGCAGCTTGTCAGTCCGTATATTTAAGAACAAGAAATGGGTTAGAAGTGGTTTTCCTTCACTCAAAATATCTGCTTCTTTTCATGGGATTGTTAAAATACATATATTGTTACAAGAATTGTCTGTTTGATACTTTTCATAGCAACAATTCACGCTGGTCAGCCATCTTTAGTCATGTGTACATCATGCACATTGCCACAAGGTGGCAACCTTACAATGCACACTTGCAACGCCTACCACCAATCTTCACAGATTTCTTTATATAGTTTTGATTTTAAGATTAAACTTGTTCTCTTGCTTTGATGCTCCTACATCAATTGACTGGCTTTTACCCTTGATTTGGTTACAAGAATTGGTTATGGAAACAAACCACCTGGGATTTAACTTCTGGCACTGATCCTTCAAAGGCTGCTGCCCTCCAGTAATATTCTTTGGCAACCCATGTTAGCAGTTCCTTGTGCTTCCTTGGTTTTCTTATTTGATTGACAAGATGGTGGTTGAATGAGGATTGTGGGATGGAAACAGAACTCTAGAGGATGTAGATCTGGAGCAACACCTTGGCCACAATCCCTAATACTGGAACTCACTTGTTCTAAATGAGAATACAGGCTGTCAATCAGAGTTTAGTCACAGAGAGGTGGAGGACACATAGATGTTGAGGTGGTGTGTGTGGCACTCAGAAATCTAGCCTGTATGGAAGCTATAGGTTTATCTTAAACACCACACCCTATAACTCCTAGGCTAGGGACATAGCTCAGTGGCAGAGCATCTGCTTTGCATTGAAAAGATCCTGGGCTCAATCTCCAGGATCTCCAGGTAAGTCAGGGAGAGATCTCTGTCAAAAAACATTTTTTGTTGTTCAGTCGTTCAGTCGTGTCCGACTCTTCGTGACCCCATGGACCAGAGCACGCCAGGCACGCCTATCATTCACTGCCTCTCGCAGTTTGGCCAAACTCATGTTAGTAGCTTCGAGAACACTGTCCAACCATCTCCTCCTCTGTCGTCCCCTTTTCCTTGTTGTGCCCTCCAGCTTTCCCAACACCAGGGTCTTTTCTAGGGAGTCTTCTCTTCTCATGATGTGGCCAAAGTACTGGAGCCTCAACTTCAGGATCTGTCCTTCTAGTGAGCATTCAGGGCTGATTTCTTTGAGAATGGATAGGTTTGATCTTCTTGCAGTCCATGGGACTCTCAAGAGTCTCCTCCAGCACCATAATTCAAAAGCATCAATTCTTCGGCGATCAGCCTTCTTGATGGTCCAGCTCTCACTTCCGTACATTACATGTCAAAAAACATGCCAGCCAGTATAGACATGCTGAGCTAGATGGACCAGTGGACTCAATATAAGGCTCTTCCTGTGCTCCTATAACATCCCTAGAGCTGTTGCTAAACATGTTAGGGCTAAAATCTGCAAGGAATAGAAGGCATCACAGGATGCACATGGTGTCACCATGTTTGGCCATGCTTCTTGCTAGTGTGCCACAGTTGCTGGTGTTCCATTATTCTGCACAGCGTAGACATTTGAGCCAGACTTCCTATAACCAACCCTTCAAGCAAACACAAAGAGGCCTTGCCAATAGCTTCAGTAGTTCCTTCCACTCTCTTCTTCTCTGGTCCTAAGAGAGCGAGGAGCATATTCTGGGATTTCATCCAGGAATTCTTGTGTGGCCAGAAACATCTTTGGTGGCAAACCAGTTGGATTACCACCAGATTAAGAGAACTCCTTGCACAAATGGATGATGTCAGTGGAACACTAGGAGACAGCTTTGTGACTCCTTTGGAATGGGCTGGTGCAGTGTCTGAGCATAGTTTTGCATTTGGATACAGTGCAGAAGTTTCCATTTTGAGTGAAAAAGTCATAAGTGTTAATAACTTGTCTTTTAGAACAAGGCAGTGAGCTCACCCATCTTTAAGCAGCTTCCTTTTCTTCTTGAAATGTGCCTTAGGTCATAATTTTGTCTGAAACTGAAAATGCAAGACTGAATGGCACCAAGGCCAGGGAAAAAAATGGAATCCTGGTAACATGAATAACAAAGGGCATTTTTAGTGGAATTTCCCATTATTATATATTTACATAAAATATATTCAACTTTCTTCTATTTCATGTTGTGCAGCTAGCTAGCTTTCTATTTCTGATGTTTCATTAAAGAATAATTTACACACATATACATTTCCTACAAAAAAGAAATACTGAACTGTTAGGAGAATGAATGCACTACTGGGCACAAAATTGCTCAGCATCACACTGCAAGATAATAGCAAAATTCCAATGTGAATAAGGGTGTTTTGCTTATTATAGCAACCTATAGCTAAGTCCCATGACCTAGCAACCCAACAGAAGCAACACTGGCAAAAGGGGTGTATGAGTCCAACTCATTTTCCCTGGCTCAGCCAGCAATAGCCCTTCTCCAGAATGGAGTTTGGAATATGGGTAAATTACAGTGGCAGATCTGTCTACCTATCGTTACATTTATCCAGGGGAAGCCAACATTGTAGGGCAGTGCTGTTGAACCACCCTCCCAACAACAGCATCACTGCCACTTTCCTGGCAAGAGAGCAGTCAGGATGGGGCCATCCAGGTGGGCAGCAGCAGTGATGTTGTTGGGAGGGGGGGCTGCACTGCACTGATGCATCGCACCAGCTGCTCCTGACCCTGGCTTTTCTCCAAGCAACTCGGGGTGGCATATGTGGTTCCCACCTCCCCATTTCATCCTCACAATAAGCCTATGAAGTAAGTTAAGCAAAGAGACAATGAGTGGCCCAAGGCCACCCAGTGCATGCGGATCTGAACCAAGCCTCCCAAGTCCTAGTCCAAATGTCTACACCACATTAGTTTGTTTCCCGACATTCTTCTTCCAAGAAGGCACACAGCCAGATTGTCTCATGAGAGATCCTTGGATGAACTACGTTTCAAATTAAATTTCCATGCATAATCCATGATTAGAAAACTAATCAGTGACACAAATTAAGCAAAGTTAAAGCAACACTTTGCAATATTTTAAATTAATCTGAAAGGCGCTTGGTGTCAAGGCTTCCAGCGCCACATCTGTATGCAACCAATTTAGGATCCAGCTTTGATGCTAGCCAAAATGAGGGTTTAAAACTCATTATAGTGTTGAGTTAACATTTGGGACTTCTTAGTGAGGGCTTTATTAGCTTCTGTGTAAACTAGAAATGGCTTCCACATTAGAAGGAAGACTTCAGGATTAGCATGTTTCATTGTTTCTTTGGCTCAGTATGTGAGCTTCTCCCACACTTTATGCAACAATTATTTCACCAATGACATTTTATAAGACATTGGAGGTCCAAGGAAAGGTGGGCATTAACTGTGGATAGGAACAAATGAAACTTCCTTATATTAAGTCAGATCACTGGACCACCTAGCACAGTATGTCCACACTGGTTGCTAGAGGGAGCTCCAGGATTTGAGTCAGGGTCCTCTCCCAGCAGTGGCTCCACTACTGGGGGGGGGGCAGAGAGCAGGCAGGGGCATGGCTGGCGCCCCTGGGGGTGTGGCACACATTCTGTGGGTGTAGTGCACCGGCTGTGGGGGCTTGGTGCCTGGCACGGGTGTGTGTATGTGGGGCGCGTGTCCGGGGGGGGCACGATGGCACCCTACCGGAATAGTGGTGCCAGGGGCGGCCTCTCCCTCTGCACTCCCATTCCTCCACCATTGTCTCCCAGCCCTACCCTAGGATTTTTTCTGCATGCGAAGCAGATGCTCTACCACTGAGCTATGGCTATATAAATTATCTCCTTGAAGAGCTCTCCTGTAATTAAATTTCAAATTTTCACAGACTGTAATTAAATTTCAAATTTTTGCATCCACATACCACATACTTTGTGCCTCATGCTGAATCTAGAAACAAGAGGCGCTTTCATTGTTTCCCTTGATCTTATGATTTACAAGAAGAATCAATATGCAGCAGGTGAACTATCTACTCAGAAGTAAGTTTCACTGAGCTCAATGGGGCTTACTCCCAGGTACGTATGTAAAGGATGGCGGTCTTAGTCACCCAAAGTCATTAGGACTCAGCAAGATTTGTAACCTCTTTCAGCATCTGTAGAGGTGATAAATGGCTTGAATTTTAAATAGGCATGTATGATGAAGGCAGCCTGTTTTGTCCATGGCTGCTGCCAATGTTTGACATTGCTGCCTTCCTTATCAAAGTGCAACCTGCAGAAATGCTTGTCTATCATACTTGCTGTGTGTGTCGATTTTCAGCTGCCTAAGTAGTTGCATTGACCTCTCCTTCCTTTCTACCCATTGCTCAATAAGCCTTAAGTATCTGCATAAATTCTGTGCTACAATTCATCGTTTACCAAACATTCCTATGCATGTCTACTTAGATTTAAGTCCCAGGTTGTTCAGTGGGCCTTATTCCCAGGTACTTGTGCTTAGGACAGTAGATTTGCAATCCAAGCCTATGGGTGTCTACTCAGAAGTAAATCCTGTTGTATTCAATCAGCCTTATAGGTGAGTGTGTACAGCAGAGCTGGGGAACCGGTGGCCCTCCAGAAGTTCCTGAACTACAACTCCCATCATCCATAGTCATTGGTCATGCTGGGTAGGATTTATGGGAGTTGGAGTTCAGCAATGCCTGCAGTGCCACAGGCTCCCTTTTAAGATTGCACTCTTAAAGTGCTGAATTTGACCTACCCTTCATTAGCATGGAGGACTGAAAATCCCATCTTAGAATAAGCACCCCACTCTGATCAGCTTTTTTTACAAGACCTGCTTTATAGAATCTCTTTAACTTGTAAGGTGTCTGTTGACCTGTATCACAAGAGGTGGGTGCTTTCCATTTCCTCAATCCTTAAGACTTGGGCTGAAATTGTCAGAAATGTTCTTTTGACTGCAGACCTTATAGGGTAGATTCCCGTTTTCCTGTATCTTTGTTCTAGGACTAATGGACTCAATGGAGAAGGTTTACCTGTGAACTTGGATCCTGCCATGGAGATGGAAGGAGTCTTTGAGAAATGGGATATAATTGGAATACACAAAGCTTGCTTTCATCCAAATTTAGACAATTAAATTTCAGGTTTCAAGTGTCTTTGATAGTCCGATAACTTTTTTAAAATCATATTCACTGATTTGCCCACCTGTGCCTGAAATTCTCTTCCTTATATATTGTTGCCAAACAAATATTTTGGTTTTGTAAGAGACTATGAAATAATATCCCATGAAGTAACTCCAAATTAGAGGATTAGAAATAAAAAGTATAAGGGCCTGCTTGAGTGTTGGGCAGTGAGTCGTACCATTTCGTGATTTAAAAATAATTATAGAAAACTCTCAAAGCGCAAGGCTAAGAGATTGAAAGTGGGGACCTTTGCTTGCCCCCAAGTTCTGTACACCATTCTACATTTTTCATTGTAATAATTCCTTGGTTACTACCCTACTCACAGAAGTGACATAGAACAAGCATTCATTTTAGGTCAATCTAATTTTATAAACTATGATTTAAATTTTTCCGAAAGGCAATATCTAAATTAGGTGATGGGGAACCTGTAAGTTCCAGGTGCTGTTAGACTTCCACAATCCCCAGCCAGCATGACTAATGATCGGGGATTGTGGATATTGTAGTCCAAAAATATCTGAAGGCCTATTCCTGATCTGAATATTTCATTTAGTGCTCTGTCCCTGAAAGCCTTGTGTATACTTTGAAAGCTTTCCAGCATTACCTCTTTGTAGTTTATCTGAGGTTTGCATCCATTGTGCATAGCAAATTTTATGTACACCATCATGTGATGAGCACATATGCACTTATTTTGCCACATGTACATGCCATGGGAACCTGACTGTCCGCCCCCTCCCTCCACAAAATCAGGGCTTCCTAGGTATTTGACAAATACGCATGTATGTGCTCAATATGTGAGGTACATCTCATTTCCCACACAGAACTAATAATCATGTAGGGGACGGAACTTGTCCAAAATGGTGCTCAGTATCTTCAGCACCAGATGGGGGTGGTGAATTGAAGCAAAGATTGACAATGTGGTGGGTAAATAATGACCACAGTTCTGCAGGTCCTTTTCCTCTCGTGACTCATAGAATTGTAGAGCTAGAAGGGACTGAGGGGTCATCTGGTCCATGAGGGTCATGTAATGCAGGAAGTTTTTGCCCAGTGTTTTTGCTCAAACCTACAACTCTGAGATTAAGAGTCTCCTGTTCCACAGTAAATTAGTTTGGCTGCATCTTCTCCACCACTTGAATATCCAAACTGAAGAAGAATCCTGTTATATTTTAAAACTTCCTTCCAGAATTTCAAATGCTCACTGGCCAGTCCAAGTTCACAAGATGTATTGTTTACTCTGTTTCTTGCATTTCTAATGCAGACACTGTACAAATGTTTGAATTTCACCCTGACTTTTGAAGGCTTTCATTAGCAACTAACACTATAGCCTCTAGATGGCATGCTTAGCACTGAACTAACAATATGTGTATACACACACACACACACACACACACACACACACACACAGGCACGGAGGGGTGAGGCATGCAAATGTCTACCAAGTACCTGGTACTTGAGTTTGAAGTTATTTTCCTGAACGCAATTTAGACTGCTTTAAAAGGTGGATGGATTCAGAATGGATGGCTTTCTGGCCTTTAAAAATAAATACATCAGGTGGACACATTTTCATGACACCGTAAGAACTGAACGCTTCACTTCTGTACTAGGATATATGCAGTTTTCTTTTTAAAAAATAATGAAAATATAGGTGCAATGATTAAATCACTGAACTGGCAAAATTAAATTTCATGTTTGTTGTCGTTGAAACCGCTACCACAAAAGTACACACACTGCAATACCAATTATCTTTAATCTCTTTCTCGTAGAGTGGGAAGGGGACAGAGGTTTTCATATCCATTGTTAACACAAAATTATTATTTTGTAAATGTATGCTCATACTTTTGTCAGACAAAAGAAGGTCTTATGCTACTGTCATGCTCAGATGATGGGATTTCCTTTCCTCCACGTTGTTCCTTAATCCTCCCTAAATCCCTGATTTTACATATTTGAGTCCGTCCGTCCGTCCCCGCAAAAAAAGAGAATTTGAATATGCAAATTAAATATATGCAGAATTGTGAATTTGCATGACAAAAAAATTGATGGCAAGAATTTCTGATCACAGAAATTTAGACACTTCATATATATATAATGTATCCAGGTATAACACATATTTACTTTATTTGGTTGCCTGTCAGTTGAAGCACTTTGACGACTCGGTTACTGAGCTATGGAATATCTGCTATGTGCAACTTAGACAAGATCTAATCTGGGTTTAATTGTTGTGTTAGGATCTTTTACAGATATTAATTGCTTTGTTCTGTCTGTTAATAGCAGCTTTGGAAGGATCTGATAAATATTGAACAACAAAAAGTTAACACCCATGGATTAAAATCCAAAGCTAGTCAAAGCTTCTGCTATAGAAGTTTTGCTATGGGCCTTCACAGGATACAGATTATACTCCTAATCATGCAGTTGACCCTTTTGCTAACACATGCACAAATATCTCCAATATCAGCATATAACAGTCTTGCATAAATCTGAACAAGTTGTTAGATAGCTTTGCCAAAATTCTGACTGAGTTATAGTGTGACAATATATTTTGGAGGGGGGTTGGCAGAGTCCAGGTCATTTTTTTAACAGCCCAAATTTAATTGCTTACATTTGGAAAACATTGCCCAATATTCTAATTTTATTTTGGGACATAAAATAATAATTTGAACCAATTGATGTTCACAAGACTATTTTTCTTTTGTGGTAGGTGCAGTTCCCACACTACGGCCTTCAGTGTGCCTGTGTGGGTGCCAAGTCATAATTGGCCTTGTGCAATTTGGCTAACATGTTTTTAGTGGCAAAGAGTGAACTGGCTTGGTCTTTTTTTAAAAAAAAAATACACATGGCCATTTATGAGTTGAGATCACCAAGTTCCACTCTACCACCTAGGTGAACAAACATCTCTCCACAGACGTTTGGGGGACTGTACAAAGAGATTGTGGAAAGGTCCTCATAAGGCGGGGGAAGAATTATGGTAGCTATTCTAGTTTGTCCACCTGCAATGCTTGACATTGGGGGTTAACAGGTTATTTAAGCTAGAGAGTTTCCTTTATGGTGATGAAGTCAATGGACTTAAGCCAATTTACATACAAGTGTGCCCATTTAAGTACCGTGTGGATTGCAAGGTCTACCTTAATTGGCTTGTGGGTCACAGCCAAAAAGTGTAGAGAATTTCTGGCCATAAATTTGGAATCAGGTTAATAACACCTCTTGGGTGGAGAGAGAACGAACCATCATTCAAGTATGTAAGCAGGAACAAAAACAGGACCAAAAAAAGAGATAATCCTGAAAGGCTAATGCTTTGGGATGTCAGGATCTATGGAACTCAAAACCAGTGCCGAGTTGTGAGATGACCATAATGGAACACAAGAGCTGTTGTCTTGGTGCATGTTTGGACAGGGCACCACCATCCTAATCCTGTTCTGGCCATACCTTTCTTATTAGTCAATCCATCCCTGTTCCCTGGTTGTCTCAACGCCCTAGCATTTCCTGTTAGTGCTTTTTTGTGCAAGAAGGTCATCCTCTAGCCCGCTTTAATGGACTGTGTGTTGTCCTCATCCTGCATTTAAGCCTGTGTGAGTTCCTGCCTTATTTCTTGTCTAGTATTCTGCAGTCCCACACATTAGAAGTCATTTCTTGTAGCGCATTGCCTGGACGGAAGAGCATAACTTCTGGAGGAAGCCTTGCCTATCACTGCCCGATTCAGTTCTCCTGCATCCAATTCATTGTGTTTTATTATTTTTTATCTTGCATCTGAGAAATTTGTTCCTTCTGGATGCCTGTTTTGAAGTGCTTATCCTATTTTTGAAGCCTGCAGTAGCAGAGGAACATTAAGTTTCAAAACTGAACAGAAGGGTACACAGTACCGGCACCGTTTTTTTCTAGAAGAAAACATGGAGGAAGCAATAGAAGAATGACCATTGGCTCATAATATTTCTGAAATGCAAATGGTTTCTTCTCCCACTTCTAAGTAGGACTATGCATTATATGTGCTGATGATATCTAGACTTGTCCAAATAACAACTTTCCAGCTCAGACTTACATCTTGTTGTTTCCCCACAAACAGAGAGCCATAGGTGGTGGGCATATTTTGGGGGGAAACAAGGGAGGAAATACATTGCTAATCAAACAGGCTGATCATATAAATGTGTCTAGGAGTCTATGCTCATGCTGCCCCTTCCAAACTATTGTGCCTGGGTAATTATGTGTCCCACTTATAAAGGAAGCAGTTCTAAATAAAATTACCATAATAACCAAGATGAAAAGCATCTGAGGGCAATAGTACCAATAAGGCAGCTTAATCTCTGTAAAGGATGCAAGAGGTTGAACTTTCACATTGAAGCTTCTAGCCCACCCAGTGACCAGTATCCTGCTTGGACAGGTCCAGTGAGATTTTAGGGGAGTTGAAGCAACACATGTTCATTCCATATTCCTGTTTTCAGTCTGCAGCCTGCTGGAAAATGAATGGGAATGGTGGCTGCCAATTGCAGAGTGAGCAGTATGCAGTACGCAGAATGAGCAGCCCTCAGCTACTGAATCTTGGTTAAAGAGTAACTTGCTGCAACCACACACAGACACATGTTTGTAGGTAAGAAAATAACAAAGTCGTTTATTGTCAGAATGCATAACTTGAATAGAAAAGTTTCTCATTCCAGACTAATTAGTTTAGAAAATAAAAAGGCAGCCATGCTTGCTCTCAGAGGATAGTTAAAAATGACCTCTCATCTTGAGGTCCAAGAGAGAAATGTGAGGAGGAAGAAGTTGTAAACAGGATGCAGCCTAAGACAGTATCAGTCTAAACAAACAAGAAGGAAGCTGATAAGTTAAAGTGCGGGGATTGTCTAGGAATGTGGCAGTCCCTCACTTTATCTTTCTTAACCCTATGCAAACCCCTCTTGTGCAAGCTGAGTTTCACCCGAACTTCCAACGCTGGTGAACACCACTGCCACAACCTGTAACAAGTTTGCTGCTGTTTCAACCCCCTTTTACACACAGCACAGATGGCCACCCCTATCTCTGCAGCACGTGAAAAGCATGGCAACTCAGCCCTTCATAGGGCAGCACTGACTTCAGTCTTATGTGGCCTGTACTTACAGGTAAGCAAGAGTGTATATGCAGGTTATATTAACAGTTAAAATGTCACTAATATGTACTAAGTAAACTTTACTATGTACTGCTGCTTAAGAACATAAAACATCTTGCCAAATCAGATCAAGGTCAATATAGCTCAGTACTCTCTGCCAGCAGAGAATAGGTAGCCGACTAGAAATGGGCCACTGGTCCATGACGTGAGCCACCTTCTTCACATACCTGGCCTAGAAGGATGCGGTGATTCTCAGTGATCCAAAAAAAAAAAAAATTGAGTGCGTTCTTTCAAACTTTCATCCTACTCATGTGGCCAACCCCTGCAAGAATAGAACTTCTAAATATCCTTAGAACTATTTATGAATAACTTATTGAAGCTACCTTGGACCAAAGAAGCCAAGGCTTTTAAAAGGAATTTCATTTACCTGTACTTACTTCAGTTGTCATAATTAAACACACACACACTCTCTCTCTCTCTAAATATACAGTAAATGCTGGTGGTTCAAAAACGCCCTCTTTCCAGACCCTTTGGAGGCACGTCAATACACTACCCCCCCAACATTTATTTGGCCTGCAATTGGCCTTTGGAAGGATGCTAACACACAAGCTCTCTTCTACCCCCCCCTTCCTTCTTCAAACATACAACAAGAAGCACTGGCCATCTGCAGCTTCGAGCTGTTTCACCAGAACTTCCTTTGTGGCTGTAACACGTGAGCAGAGCTGTCTACTGGCACAGGAGACTTTGGAACCTCATGTCCCATGAAAATGACTGCACTTGTTTTCATATCAACTGGGTGGAAAAGGAGGCCTTTGGAATAATTCTATATTTAGCTTCTTATTTCGAAACCCTTAGCTGTGCTTATCTGAGCACATAAAGCCGGGGGATACTCATATCATGATGCTGATCCATTTTATGGAATTGGAACCTGCAACAGAACGTTATTGTACCTTCAACCAGAGACGTAGCTGGGAACAGCTAGCTGAGTGTTTTGCCCCGGGTGAAGCCTCCAAAGGGGCACCATTGAGGCAACCAGCCCCGCCCCCCCGTGTGTGTACGCAAATGCAGGTGGGGTGGGGTGCCAAACCTGGGTCTTTGACCTGGGTGAAATAAAGCTCTTGACAGGAGTGCTCTTGTTCAAGGTGCCAGCCTGCCTGCCTGTCTGCCAGCCAGCCAGCTAATATTCTCTATCGGGATCCTGTAAACTGCAAGGACCTCAAGCAGGGTTTTCCACCCAGCTCCATCTCTACTCAATATTCTGTGGCCACGGAGCATGTACAGTCCCATACTTTGGGGAGGGGAGAGTAATCCACTTACACCGATTTCTTCAAGATGGTTGGTACTCCTTTTAAAAAAAAAAATAAACCAGGCACACTGATAATCCTTTGTGTGTGTTTTGTTTCCAGTTTGACCCCATTTGGCTGCAATCCTGTCTGCACTCATCATCAGAGTTTCTATATTAGAGGGGGAGATGTGAGATGTAACTGTCTAATCCTGTTCAGTCAACCTGATTTTCTGAATTGTCTTTACAGAATTCCTAGCTATGTTTAGTTATAAGTAAGCCTAACTCTGACCATTTTACTTCCAGGTAAGGGTGTGCTTAGGAGTGCAGCCTCCGGGATGGGATTAAAAAGCCATGCCGATGTGAGTTTCTATAAAGCCTTTGTGAAGCAAAGAAAGATGGAGGCAGGAGAACCAGTGCAATGAATGCCTAGCAGGGACCAGATCGATCTGCTGTCAAACATTGTGACACCAGAGACCCAGGAATATTAGGATAGCAGCAGGCCCTGCCGCACGCACCTTGCCCGCATAAACCATCACCAGTAATTTTTAAACACACACACACACACACTTAGTATACAGAGTGCTATATCTTTCGTGCATCACTCAGAATACTTTGAGGGATAAAATGCAATACATACACTTAGGCGCGCGCACGTCTGTGTGCATTTGAATTACAATGTGAAGGTACCGTTAGGACAGCCCCACTATTGCTTGCTCTGGGTGCAATTAGGTAACTTCAGGATGTGGTTGGGATTTATTCAATTTTGCTGTTCGGGTGGGCCGATTGTTCAACTAGCGAGGCTCACCAATCGTCTGCGGAGGAGAGCGCAGGGAACCCCAAGTCGTGGTTCTTCTTTGCCCAACTGCTAGAGGACCGTCGTAACACAACCTCCCCGCTACACCCTGACTGGCACACATCTCTCCTCAAGTAGCCGGCGGTCACGTGTTTATGGAGCTGCAGGGGCCTGTTGAGAGGACCGGAAGGGCCTGATCCCCACGCAAGTCCTTCTGCCTGCATTTTGTAGCCCCCATTCATTTCAGTCCGATTTGGAAAGAGAGGAGGACATCCCCACTTCGGAATAGAACGGGAGGGAACGTCTCTAGGAGAACCGAGGCGGGTGTGCGTGTCTGCAGCAGGGAGGAAAGAGCCGGGAGGGGGCTTTTATTATTTTAAATGGCATAAACAAAACCACAGCCTACTCCGTCGTTCCCTTGCTCGGTGAGAGAGCCCTTCTCTTCCCCACCCCGCCCTTCAGATCAGGGGTAACGAATTCGGGGTGACTCTAAACAAAGAAAGGCTTTCACCTTCGCTTAATGATTTTCCAGTAAATCAGTAGCCATCCCTCGCCCTTCCAAAATGAACACACACACACACACACACACACACACACACCCCACCTCCGCAGCCGCCCCTCGCCCAGCCGCCGGAGCACAAGGGGGCCGTTCACTCCGGAGTCCTGAAATACACAAGGTGGAAATTCGATCTTGCCCCTTCTGCGTGTGGTCGGGAATCGCAGGCTGCAGCAGCTGCTCGAGACGCGGTTGGGCTTTCTTTCTTTTCTTTTTAATGACACTTGCGTTTATGCAGAGAGGCCAAACTATTATTTTACGCAATAAACGTACAAAGAGAGAGGGTGGGGGAGAGAACTTTCTGCTCGTCCTTCCCCCCTCCCCCCACTTGATTATTTCCCTATCAGTTATCCAAATACCTGATTTTTTTAAAACTGTCAGGAATCTATGGAAGGTAAAAAAATAAAATAAAACATGACCCGTTATTTTGCCCTGTTGCTAATTTAGGGGGATCGCTCCCTATCCTGAAAACAAAACAATCTGTTTCTGATGGATGTGAATGAATGAGAGAGCAACAGAAACGCGACGCCGTGCTCCTCTCTATTCCCCCCATTCGGGGTCCTCACTTACACACACGCGCCTCGATCCCATTACGGGGTGGTGTGGGAGGTAAATCCCACTGATTTCAGGGCTATTCAGTTCCAAGCCGAATCAGTCCTGCCCGATCCACAAACATGTTTACCCGGAAGTAAGAGCTACCGAATGCAGGCAGGCGCACTTTCTCTCCTGCAAACGCGCTTGTGCCTGCAAGCCTTGAGATACGGGGCGCGCCGGTCCAAGATGCGACGCCTACCTCTGTTCTTTTGCTCCAGGAGAGTCGCTGGCTCTACAGCTCCTTTTAACAGAGGCCCCTCGGGAGAAATTGCCTCGGTGGCTGCGTTGAGGTTGGGAGCCTCTTATGCCCCGATCCTAATTGGAATGTGTTGAAATTCATTGGAATACCAAACGACGCCCCCGCCCCCCCCCCAGTAAGGATTGGTGTGCTGAGTTTACTTTCAGAGAGGCGGATATTGGCTTTAGTGACTGCGGGTGAGAAAGAGAGAAAGAGAGAATACATACATACAATGTTTTAAAATGCTGTTTCGCGACATGCGTTTTTGCAGAGAGGCCAGCTTTAATAATAAAATGTTAATACAATGTGAATTATTGCAACAAAGAGCCTTGCGGCACCTCAAACCGCAACATATTTATTATAGCATACATTTTCGTGGAGTTGAGGCAGACGGGTTGAGGGTGGGGGTTAGTGAAGTCTCTAAGGTGCCCCAAGATTCTTCGGATGCATTCCCATACGTGCTTACCTGTGAGTAAAGCCCATTGGATTTCACGGTGCTTACTTCCAAGTAGACACATGTAGGATTGCACTACTGGTAGTTTTTGCTGTAACATAGCTACCTCGCTGGAAACTATAAAGAAATAGCACTTGCTTGCTTTGGAGGAGGAATGCCTCGCAAATAACCAGCAGACGTCTCCCTTCTTGCAATATACACAAAATGCAAACGCAACCCAAACCGTAAACATTAAACCAGCCTTTAGCATGTTCTCATTAAAATGTCCAATTGAAAGTCAATGTCACTTTGATCTCTGAACACTGAGATTTTAGACAAGAAGGAGGAAGAGGATGGTGATGATTTTCTGCCAGAGCCCTCTAAGCGCCCCTGCCCCGAAGTCGTTAAGCGTTTGGAAAGCTGCGTTTGGTATTTGGAAGCAGCTTCTGCAGCTGCCTTGGCCCAGTTTGTCAGTATTAGGGCTGGTGATTTGATCACCAAACGCCAGCACCTGTTTGCGGCGGCGGCGGCACCACCAGCAGCAATTCATCATTCTCTTTCTCACCCTCCTGACGGAAGGGTGAAGGATGGGGTGGAACATTATTATTAATTATGATGATGATGATGATTGTTATTCTCATCATCACCAACTTTGGACATTCCAAAGGGTTGGGTTATGTTCAATCTAGCCCAACCGTTTCCTTCTCCTTCGCCCCACCAAACAGAGCAAAAACAAAAAACAACAAAAACAAGGAAACGTTTAAGAGAATTTCCACCCACCCTCACTCCGCCAAACACCCTCCCCACATACACACACCATGGAGCAAGTGCCAGCGAATGCTATGGGACTTCTGAGTAGGCTTTTACCTAGGGAAGGAGATCGGCTTGGCTTGAGAGAACTGAGGCTTCGAAAATGATTAGAGGATCCGATTATCTTAACTGCTGCAGAAACATTGGCACATCTGATTTGTTTCAGGATACCGTGCCTAATGTCTCTATATGCGCCTGCTTAAAATTGAGATACCTGCTTATTGACTTGATTCCCACGCAAGCGCCGCTTGTGGGTCGGTACCGTGTGTGAGAGAGAGGGGGGGGGAGAGAGAGAGAGAGAGAGAGACACGCGCACGCGCGCGCGCGCGCGCACACACACACACACACACAGAGTTAAATCATCAAGTGCGATGAGCTAGACTTTTATTTCAACCAGAGGAATGGCCCCCCAAGTTCCTGTTATAAGGGAGGCATTGATAAAACGTGATGGAAATCGTATTCTAAACCCCAGGACCATTTTCTCCTGCTCTGACAAAACGTCACACACACACTCCCAAGAACATGGCCCCCATTCTTTTTAGCACAGGGAGCAAAGTACCAGGGACATGAAGGCTGAGTCCCTGGCGAGTTACTATTGTATTAAACTACCATGGGACATTGCCCTAGTACTACCAAGTAAACATAAGCGTGACAGTAAGCTAAATGGACATCGATTACACTTACTTGCAAGAACAATGTTTCTTTATTTATATTTCATGAAATGTATATATACTGCTTGATTGTTTAAAAAAAAACACAACCCAAACCCTGAAAGATTTTGCAGAAAGAATCAAGATGAAGGGAGGTTGGTCAGTTAGAAAGTACCGGTTGCTCATCCTGAACGAAGTTCACAGTCGGTGGAAAGGGAACAGCAGGATGTTTTTATACAAACCTTTGGAACAACAGGAGTGCCCGGTATTTGACAAGTGATCCCTACTTCTTGCAACGTGTAAAGCACCATCTTTGCTGAATCGAATCTTATTTCAAGACAAAGAATCAATTCGTCAATATATTTCTGTATTTAAATCCTGTCCTCTCTATACTGTACTGCATGCAACTTGCTCTTGTTTTGCATCAACTTCATCTAGGGCCGACTTCTGTGGGGAGCACTGTTCGGTTTTTATCATGACATACTCACATTGTGCGCGCGGTAATATTAGCATCTCCTCCCATGTATGCATTAAAAAAAAACTAAACTAAAATGGGCTCTAAACTCCAGGTTGCCTCATTTACAGGGAACCTTCTCATCAATTTGTGGCTGGGCTGGGCTAGGAGTGTCACAACAGGGAAAGATGGGCAGAGCATGGATAGGAAGCTTCTTTGGGATTTGGTTTGAAATGTTATTCCTACGCGAAAGAAAAGAGAAGGGAAGGAAAAAGCTGACCTATTAGGCAGACATAACGAAATCGCTCTATTTCCAGGCACATGATGAGGAGTGAAGCCAACGGGGTTTGGCTAAATCGGCCCCATCTATGGCCTATTTCATCATTAATTTCAGCTGAATTAATTATTTTATAGAACAGGCTATAAAGCCCATCCTTGGGTTTAACCTGATAAGTGAGGATAACTTCTTTTTTCACCAATCCATAACCCATCACTATTGTAAAGACGCGGGGGTGGCATTACTGCATTTCCGGGGGTTGGACTTGAAGACCTTTGGGGCCCTTACAACTCTGTGGTTCTATTAGTATTAGCATTGGCGGCGGAAGGGGGGGGGAACCTTACCGATCCCTTAGGCTCTCCCTTTCACTTTGCTACGTATATCAAATCAGTAGCTCACCCTCCCACTTATTATCCCAGTTATGCCCAGCTGTTTATAAGGGCTCTCTGAGCACCTGCCACCTCTCGTTTTCTGTGCAGCGTCTAGCACACACTCGCTGGCATTTAGTACATGGGAAACATGTCTACCCGATCCGATACTAAATCCTTTACTTGGCAACAGTGTATCAGGGCTGTTTAGGATCGGGAGGTCAGCCTCTTTCACCTTTCCGGTTTACCTAAATTCAGTTTTCAATCCCAGTTCGATCCAGCTGCAAATAAACAAAAAAGGAGCCCCCAAGACCCCTGGTGGGCAGCCCCACCCCACTGCTGTGGAAGGTCTCTCTACTTCTGGGAAGAAGATGTGCATAGGCTATCCTATGCATACTTACTCGGGAGGAAACTCTCATAGATTTAGTGGGTCTTTCTGGTTAGCTCTTACTTCCGAGCATAGCATCCGTGGTTGCGTTAAGTGAGAGCCTTCCTTTCGGACCTTCGACGCACGATCTCCCGCCCCAGTGACCCATTGATTTCAAGGGGAGACATAAGCCTTCCGGTCTTATTTCTCTTCCCCGAAAATCGATGGGATGCAGACCTACTCCTCCTCTGTGGCAATACCATGCCTTCGGCTGTCTGAAGGGTCTAGGGATGCCTGATTAGCTTCTGCCCTTTGGGGTGTCTCTGAAAAAACAGTGGCTGGGAATCACGAGTGTGGAGAGAGCTCTAGCTCTCGGGTCCTCCTTGCCAGCTTCCCATAATAAGCTTCTGGTTGGCCCATGTGAGAAAAAGGCCTTTGAGCTAATCCACCAGCGCGGATTCTAGCCTAGGTAAACTCAAAAGGAGAAAACGGCTTTCATGTGTTCAGGAAATTAATGAAGGGGGGAAACTGGGGATTTGACCCATTAGATCTTACCTCTACAGCAAGTCCAGCCTTGCATCAGCCAACTCGACGTTTAAGTGGATGACGGGTTTTTTCCATTTCTGTTTGCCCCACCCCACTCTCCAGACATCCCATGTCAGGTGCTAATAGCGTTCTTCTACAGCACCAACAACCCAGTCCTTCCTTCCTTTTTTATTCAGAAGGTCCATTACTTCCAAGGCGACAAGAAAGTTTGTCCAAAGCTCCAAAAAGGAACGCTTTGGTGAGGCCGATCCGAGGTGGTCTGAAGCTGTCTCTTCAAGACATAGTTTAGCCACAGGTGGGATAATCTCTTTTAAGGATGCAAAATGGGGGTGTCACTTGGCCTTTGCCCTGACTTTATGTCTGAGGTTTTTTTTTGTCTGGCGAGAGTGTAAATGGACATTCTGGGCTCACGGGAGACCTGCTCCCTGCTCTACAGACCTTTTCCTACCTGGCCTGGGAGGGCGGGGTCCTTACTGACTCCAGCTATAAAAAACTGAGGCTGCTGAACACAATCTTAGGCGTCTGTATCTTTATTTTACATATTGTCATAATTTGTGTGAAAATTGTTCGGTTTGGTTGTGCATTCTTTAACGTTATGTATTTCCCCCCATAAAGTAAGGCGCCTTGAGTATGGTTTGAATGGTGGAAAGGCGGCATACAAATAAAATTATGTATGTATGTATGTATGTGCCTACGCTGCCTCGTGATCCACACCTAACGAAGCTGCGACCTAATGAAGTGTTTTTATTTATTTCAATGTGATCTACCCCCCAAAGTAAACCAGACAGCATATTCCACTGAATTAAGTGGGGGCTGTAAGTTGACTTGGCCGGAGATTCCCTTGGATTTCAGTCTAACCTCGGCTTCTATGCGAGTCTTCCGATTTCGCTTGGTGAAAAAGCCAACCCAGAAAAACAGACACGTGGCAATGTGTGTGGTCGGCAGCTCCGCACTACGGGCCCGGTTCTGCAAAGTTCGCTTCTCCCTTTCCCAGAGCAATTTGAACACCAACCTCGCAACACACACGCTTTTTAATGTAGCGCAGCGATATGAACTATTTTGAAAGCAGGTAACAACAGCAGCCGCAATATTCAAATGCCTTGTGCTAGCTAAGACCTCTAGACAGCAGTAGGGCGGGTGAGCCCGGTCATGGGCAGGGGGAGTCCCTTAGTCCAGCGCTCATAGAAGATTGCAGGGACAGCAACGTACACTGAAGAACTGCTCACTTATTATGTAAAATTTCATCATTCGAGTTGGCAATGTGCAAATTTCCAGAGGCAGGACAGAAAAGAAACTCCCCCCCCCATATTTTTTGATACCTCATTTCTTGCTTTTATAAACCTCAGGTGGAGGGAGCATGTTTAGTTATAAAGTGGAAGGAGTTGGGGGCGAAACATGTGAACGTCATTAACTGCTTATATCCCCATAATTCGAGCATTGCTTATTTGCCACTGCTTTCTTGAGTAGCACCGGTGTGTGTGGTGTGTGTGTGTGTGTGGTGGAAACCCCATCAGGTTCGCTCAACCAACAGCATCGCCTGCTTCTCTCTAGTGCCAATAGGCCTTTATAAGCAGGTAGACGCAGCTTCATTTTCAAAACAGCTTGTTACTTGGGAAGTTAAGTTCTGTCCAAACCAGCGTGGCTTCTTTCTATGCAGAAATGTTTGAGATCCAGGCAGGGTCGGGCGGGTGCTTATTTTTCGCAGTAGGTGATCCCAATCGCGAAGTTTTGCAGATCGGATCACAAGATGTGACAACTGGATCCTTAACATATTTGCTTGGAAGCCCTGCTTACCTCCGTCGCAACCCAAGAAGTGGGGAAGTGCTACCGGATCTAAACGGATTTGGAAACAATAAATTCATTGGATTTAGAAGGAACCTTCTTCTGGCTTAGGGCTCAAATGCCTGAACTGACCAGGCATCGCTTTCTGCTGGCATTTTTTTTCCCGGGCGGCGTGGCTTAGTTGTCATTTGTGGAGACGTTGGTTTACTTTATTTATTTATTTGGAGTTAATTACCCAGGTTAGTAAAATTTGCTCCGGGGAAAAAGGAGGCTATACAGGTCTGGCTGTTAATCCACGCCAATTACTTCAGAATAGTCGCTGGGAATAAATTAATTCTGGACTGCAGTCTTGAGAACCTTCCCCTGAATAAAGAAGCTGAGTCCCGGATCTGCATCAAGTGTCTTCCAAAACAATTAAAAATATTCTTTTGCAGTTTATGTACCGTTTCTGAGACTGCTTTCAGTTCACAAATTAGTTAAGGTTGAACAAGACGCACACCCCTTATGTACTCCAACCCTGGGAGCAAATCTCCTTGATTTCCACTGAACATTCAGCAATGCTGAAAGGCGCGTGACTTTTCCTGGTCAACCTGGTTTCGGACGCTGTTGCGAAGGGCTTTCGACCTTGGACTTTCCAGCCCGCGATGGAACGAGGGTGGCCGTCCTGGGCCCACTGCCATGAGTGGGGGGAAGCGTCCTGACACGCAAGGTCGCCCCCGTCAGAAGACATTCACCTTGGCCCGTCGCTTCACAACACCAGCTCTCCAAGCCTTTTATGCGCCGTCGGCAATCTCTACAGAAAGAAGAAGTGTGCATGCACACGAAAGCTCATACCAAGAACAAACTCAGCTGGTCTCTAAGGTGCTACTGGAAAGAATTTTCTATTTTGTTTCGTCTACAGACTTTGAGGAAGACTTTGGGGCGTCGTCGCCGCTTGTTGGTTGAGGTGCTGGAGCAGGAGGACGTATCTGAGGGGAGAATAAGCCTCCGTGGGACCGGAAGCGAAGGGAGAGCTTCCCAACAGATACAGGCAACTCTAAGGTTGACTTCGCCCCTGTTGTATCATTACTACTACTGCTGTTATTCTTATTATTAGTCACTGCTCCGAGACCTTCAGACCCTCTAGGGCGGGAAGCACGGCGCGTGAGAGGAGTCAAGATGGCGCGCGGCGGCCGTGCCACAGGGCGCCTTCTGGAACGTCTGGCGGGACGGCGAATCAGGTACCCCGCCAGGCGCAACCAACGGCACGAAAAGAGAGGGGGGGAGGGGAGAACCCGAGGTCGCGCGCAACTCCGAGCGCGAGTTATAAGCTCGCGCGGGCGGGGAGGGACCGATGGAGAGAGAGTTCCGAGGGTCTGTCTGCGCGCGCCAGCACGTGACGCGTGGGCCGCGCTATAAAGGCTCCTGGCGCTCACCAACGCCGCTCAGTGCCTGTGAGAAGTTCTGGCGGGTGGGAGCCGCGCTGGAAGGGAGGTTGTCTTTCCCTCCCCTCCCTCCTGCCCCGTTCCCCCCCCCTCACCTCTCCTCACTGCCCACCCCCAGGGATCCCACCCCCATGGCCTCCCCCACCGGCACCTAGCGCTCATCGCCTGAGGGGCGGGAACTGCTGCGAGCGAGCGCCAGCCGCCCTCCGCTGAGCCGGGGGGAGGCGGGGCGGTGGCGCCTCCTCCTGGGACTCCTCCTCCGCTCCGCCGCTAGGGGGTGGCCAAGGCGAGCAGCCCGAGCCCGAGGCAGCGCCGAACAGCAGCAGCAGCAGCAGAAGAGAGCGCAGCAGCAGCAGCAGCCCCAGCAGCAGCCCCGTCGACGCCGTCGCCATGACCCTGGGCTGCAGCAGCGGGAGCAGCCGGCCGTGCGGCTTGCTGGCGGCGCCCTCTCCAGAGGAGGAGGACGACGACGAGGCGCTGTCCGACGTGGAAGACATCGACGTGGTGGGGCCTCCGCACGAGCACGGCCAGGCTAAGTTCAGCGAGAACGACGACGACGAAGAAGACGATGACGAGGAGGAGCTGCGCCTCCTGCCCAAGCAGGCGGCCCGCGGGAGCCTCTCTCCAGCCCAGGGAGGCCCGGAGGCCGCGCTGGGGGACAGCCAGGACACGGCGGTGGCGGCATCGGCGCCAGTTGCTCCAGCCTCCTCCTCTTCCTCCTCCTCTTCGTCGTCGGGCGCTTCGGGGTCCGGCAAGAACCCCCTGGTGAAACCCCCCTACTCTTACATAGCGCTCATCACCATGGCCATCCTGCAGAGCCCCAAGAAGCGGCTGACGCTGAGCGAGATCTGCGAATTCATCAGCGGCCGCTTCCCCTACTACCGGGAGAAGTTCCCCGCGTGGCAGAACTCCATCCGCCACAACCTGTCGCTCAACGACTGCTTCGTCAAGATCCCCCGCGAGCCGGGCAACCCGGGCAAGGGCAACTACTGGACTCTGGACCCCGAGTCGGCCGATATGTTCGACAACGGCTCCTTCCTGCGCCGGAGGAAGCGCTTCAAGCGGCAACAGCAGCAGCTCCACCCGCAGCCGCCCGAGCTCCTCTTGCGCGCCGCCGCCGCCGACCCGGCCGCCTTTCTCCCCGGCTTCGCCTACGGACCATACGGCTACAACTATGGGCTCCAGCTGCAGAGCTTCCACCACCACCACCATCACCACCACCACCCCGCGGCGGGGGCCGGGGCCGGCGGGGCGGCGGGTACGTTCCCCTTCCAGCCTCCTCCTTGCGCCCTGCCGGCGCCGCCGGGACCCGGAGCCTCGGCGGCCGCGCCGTCCGTTTTCTCCAGCGGCCTCTCGTCGTTCCTGGGCGGCGACCTGAGCTGCAGGAAAGCCTTCTACCCCGCCGGCCAGCTCAGCCCCACCGCTTCCCTTCTGCAGAGCCTCAAGGCGGACCAGGGAGCCGGCAGCAGGCCTTCCTTTTCAATAGACAACATCATCGGAGGCGGCGGTGGCGGCGCGGCCCCCCCGCCGTCCGGTAGCTCCACTAGCAGCGCCCCCGCTTCGCCCTTCCCGGCGGGCCACGCCGGGGGCCAAGCGCAAGTCCTGGCGATGCTTTCTCCGGCTCTGACGCCCTTACCGAACCATTTGAATCTGACCCACGAATCCCTCCTGCAGTCCGGACAGAACTTTTCCAGCAAACTCACAAACCTCAACAGTTGTCCTTTTTAAAAACGCGACAACGACCAGCCACCATTACTCACCCCACCCCCGAGATCCTAACCCACAGCCCCTCCTGGCCTCTCTGCCCCCCCCCTCCCCTCCGTTCTCACAATTGCCCTCCCATTGTGTTTTAAAAGGTAGGAACTCTTCCTTTTTTGAGAACTGTTCGGGCGTCTGGATCTATTCTGTGTGTATGTCTCCCCCTCCCCCCTCTCTCCCTCCATGCGTGTTCAGGGTTCGTAGTGTGTTTTAGGAGGAGGGTTGCTGTGGAGGGAAGGGGGGGGCGGAGAAGAAGAACTGACTATCTCACGGATCTATTTTAAAAACTAGCGTTTCTTATCAAATGACCTCTGGCAGCTTGATTTCATTTTAAAAACAGGGCCTAATTTAATTAAGGCTGGGATATTAAGCTACCCAGGTGGATTTTCTGTGGGGGTAAGAATGGCCCTATTTCTCCCAACACTTCTTTTGAGTGTATGTAGGGCAAGTCCCTTAAATCGTCTTTCTGCCGCATTCTGTGCAGCTGCTTGCTGGAGAACTGTGCTTTCCCGGTGCAGATCCCCCAGGAGGGTGGCGGTAGCTTCCTTTTCCGCCATCCAAATACGATGGGCAGGTCCTAGGCATGTTTACTCAGAAACAAGTCCCACGATTCAGCGAGACTTGCTCTCGGATAGGTGTGCAGTCAGCAGCCGTAAACCTTTCGGATTAAGTGGCTGGAGCATCAGAAATACTCCACTAGTAGCTTTTCTCTTAAACAAAAAAATAAGTCCCCATATGGTTTCCTACCTCTGTTATTCCTCCGCCCACAAGGAACTGCTTAAGGAGAATGTCTGTTGAACGTAGTTAACATTGAAAGTCTCTGTCCCCCCTCCCCCCAAAAAGAGGAAACCGGAATGCTAAAAGAAGTTGAGAGATTTCAAGTGCACATCTCAAAAGACCGTGCTACATCAGGAAGTCCCCTATTATCCAATCACCCGCCTCCTCTCCGCCCCTTCAACGTGTGTGTTTCTTGTGTATCTGGACTTATCTCTGTGTGTATATATTGTGCACCCACCAGAGCCTCCTTAGCTCTCCCTACTAGCTGTGCATCCTTTCTATTTTATTGAAAGAATTGTGAATAATTTGATGTGGAAAAGGCAACGTAATTTTTTTTTGTCCACCTTTGGTGTAAATTAATAAATGTTTGTGATGTCTTTTAAAGAAACCCAGTGGGTCTCGCTATCGGATTTCTTAACAAAAGAAAGAAAAGAGAGAGAGAAGCAAACTAACGACTAAAGCTAGGAATCCAGGGGTCCTCCTAAGCGAGGAGTGTCTGCGTCCGGTGATTTTGATATTTGGGTGATATTTTTTAAGTAATACAAATATCAAAAAGTAATGCATCTTAACTATCAAACGTACTCTGGAGAGCTAACTAATAACTATATTAGGTGGGCCTTAATCGACTCTACTTTCAGTAACAATAGTAGTGTACAATTATTATTATTATTATTATTATTATTATTATTATTATTATTATTATTATTATTATTATTATTATTATTATTATTTAGTAGTAGTAATACTACTACTACTACTACTAATAATAATAATATATAGATTATGCATTGGAGCAGCAATCTACCATATAACTGTAACTGAGGTACTTGGCTTCTCAGCAAAATACGGTAGGCTACGGGGCTGTAGTCTGCAACCGAATTATGGCCTATGCTTATGCACATGTTGTAAATTGTTCTAGTCAAGTAGGGGCAAGATCAGTGGAGTAGGAGCAGTTCAGCTTAACAACGTTAGGAACTGAACTTCCCGTTGGGAGAGGAGGCTAGGTCCTTAGCAAGCTCACTTGAGGCTAAACTTTCCCCTTCCCTCTGCTAATGCCCTCTTAAATTCATCATTTTCACTCTTCCAAATATATAGGTAGTGTTTCCTCCGTTTCTTTGAAATTTCAAGTGTTAAACCATTGGAATATATATATGAGAGTTGTACATCATACTTTTAAACTCTGGTGTTACACTTGGCAACCAATTGAACTCTTGTTTTCGGAAAATACTTGGAAGTTGCCAAGGCAGTTCCTAAAGGAGGAAAATTATACTCCCACTCCCCTTTTTGTTTTGGTTGGAAATGTTGACACATGGAAGGAGGAGGCGGGTGTGGAGAAGTGGCGGTGGAGTGGGGGCTGGAGGAGAAACCCCTGAGCCTGAACTCCCGAGCCTGAAGGGTTGAACTGACCGTCTGAAACCCGAGATCCCTGCCTAAAATTTTTTGGGGGGAAGCTACAAAAGTAAACAGACTCCCCTCCTCCCCTCCAACCCTTCCCCTTAAATGTCTTTATATCTGTGGCCAAATGTGAAAATGCGCCGCTTTGCATAAACAAAATGCTGCCCGGATCGCTCAGGCAGCGGCTGCCTTGTCAAGTTTCTGCCCGCCGCCCATGACTTAAATGACCCAGAAAGGAGTACGTGAATGGATCGGCCTAAAGCCCCATTCTAAAATATTCATTTACTAGCTTTTACACGGCTTTAATAGACTCCCATAGAGGTGGGCTTATGAAAGGGGTCGTGAGGGGTGGGGTGGGGGGAGCGAGAAGGAGAGAAAAGAGGCGGATTCTTGTAGCATTTTCCATCTGTCTCTCCATCCAGCCTCTGCCGCTGCCGCCGCTCCCCCCACCCCGCCCGCCCGGGCCACAAGCCTTGAGAGGAGTTTGTTGATGTTGTTCCTTGAAAAGAGTCCTGCCCTCCCTGCAGGCCCAGCGAGCGGTCTCGCGTCTCCCTCTGGCCCACATTTGCTTTTGAAAAGCGATCCCCTGTCAGACACTTAGTCGTCCCTTTTCATGTGCGAGTCCCCACAAAAGGGACTTACAAGGCAGGACGTGGAAAAACGGGGAGAAGAGAATGAGGCAAAATGAATCTATTTTCCAGATTGCTGAGCACATGGTTACAAATCGAAGGAGCTTTGTAGCTCTTTCTACTCTTCTCCGCCACCTCCGCGACGCGTCATCTTCTCCCCACCACCACCCTGCGACCCTGCGCTTTTGTCCATATTGTTAAAACTGCTGTGTAAACCTGGGCGGCAAAAAGGGTGGCCGACCCGTTTCCAGCAGCAGGCTTTGATGACTTTAGGATATATTTTCTGTTGGGTAAACAGCTCCCGCGCTCTCGCGTTTTCTGCATAGGCTTCAGGTTGTAAATAAAGAGTGCGCGTCCGTGACTGCGTGTTTGGGGGCAGTCTGAGCGCGAAGTTGTCCGCACAGCGCGCCTTTTCACAAGGCGAAAGGGGAATGTTTCCATCATTAAGCTCTGAGTTGCAATGAAACAACTGGCTGCAAAGATGCAGATAGGATTGAATCTGATTCATTAGCCACGTGAAATCAATTTCTGGGTCCAATGTGCAGATATTTATTGCGGATTAGGCAAAGAAAAGGGGGGGGAGTGGGGGACGGGTGTCTTAGCAAGGGCCGCGCGTGTGGGCCTGAAGCGCTCCGTTTTATGTGGATGGTCTGCCGGATCAAACTCCCTAGCTTAGGTCAACTGCGAGGAAAATCCCATTGATTTCAATGGAGCTTACTCCATAAAATAGGAGGCTTGCGGGAACGCTTGGAAACGAACCCCACGGAAACGCGCTCCTGGTTTGCTGCTCAGCGTGTGCCTAGGGTTACATAGTGTAGCCGCCCCGCAACGGTGGTTTGTTTGGATTATTTTTTCCAAGCTACCGGCGCCCCTGAAAAGCGTCTATTCCCGTGTGGAGAAAAGTCGGCAAATCCGTGGGACTGAAATCTCGAAGGACTCCCGAGCAGTTCCGCGTATTTCTCAGGGCGGAATCCTGCGGCGTAAAAATGCCTGTCCTCTTTCTCCTGGCTACGACATTTAACCGAACTTTGCACAGTCCTCCTCTCTGTTAAGGCACGGCCGAGGCGCAGAGTTCAGAGGTTAAAGGTTATAATGCGTAAGCAGCTTATTCCAGAGCTGGAGCCTCCAGTAGAACAATCGCAAAGTAAGAAGCCCGAGGGGCTGAGTGCAGCAGCAGCCTCAGCAGCAACCCTGGCCTGCATCTGTTGCCTCTTGCCCTGGCAGGAGTGCGGCGCCAGGGAGAGCGTGTGAGTCCTTCTCCCTTGCATGCGAAACGAATGTGGTGGATCTGGAGTCACAAAAGAGGCCAGGCTGGCTCCTCTCGCTCGCCCTCATCCCCTAAGATCAGGTGATGCTGTTTGCTTTAGGGGAGCTGTTGGGTCGCTTTCTTTCCTCTTCTCCAGTCCGTCCAAGTTCCCCCCTTGGTTGATAAGAGAAGGCCAGGTGTGTGAGGATGGCGTGGGAAAAAGGCATGTCAGTCCTTTGGACCACGAGGTGAGCTTCTGAGCAACTGTGCCAGTTTCCTAATCGTCGCGTGGAGTATTTAGGCAGAGTAGCGCGTTGCGTGTGAAGATCCAGAGCCGGTTTCATTTTCCCGTCGCACCGCAATCGCCCCTTTCCCTTCAGAAGAGCTGGCTCGGCCTCAGGAGCGAAGTCAGCTGGATCTCCAAGCGGGTCGGGGTGAGCGCGGCGAAAAGAACCTCGCTGGGGATTTTTCTGGTTTCTCCTTTTTTTTTTAAGTGGAAGTACATCTCGAACTCGAACTATTTTCCTAGAAAATCGGTAGCGGTTTTTCCCACTGGGGCACAATAGATCTGTTTTGTAGAAGACTGAAACGTTTCTTGACTGTCGTATGACAAGTTTTATTTTGTTGCCTCTATTTAAATGTCATGCAGGAGGACCAGCGCGAAATAGGCAACAGCAGCCCCTCCCCCTCCGTTCCCTGGAATAAGCTGCTTCTCCGCCTCAAAAAAAGAGAGAACAACGCAGGACTTTTAAGAGGTCCTCGCGCTTAGATGGGTAAAAAGAGAAGGTACCTGGGAAAGGCGAATAAAGCTCTCACATCCCACCCGCAAAAAAAAAAAAAAAAAATATTCCCTCGCTTCCGTTTTCCGTTCCCAAGGGCAGATTTTAAGATCCAGATGCCGATTGTATGCCCTGGAGGGGCTGCTGTTCTTTCTAGGCGCCGCTCATGGTGGGATCCAGTGACAGGGCTTGCGTGGAGGTGGGCTTCATCTCAGCGGGCACGCGCAGCCCATCCTTTTTCTACAAAACCCTGGCCCGACAAAATTTATCCTAGACTAGGCCAATTATTTCCACTCTGCTGGAATTTTTGGCGGGTGTTGGTGTATCTTTCTGGTTACTTTTTCTGCACATGAAACAAACCTGTATCTTCAAGATCGTTCGTGTTCGAGCCACGACCCCAAAACTTAGTCGGGCTGGCCTCCAGGAAGCCATCCTGGATTCGACCAATTCCTTCCTAGCTGCCAAGCTGTGGATTTGGGGGTTATTGTAAAGCGGACTTAAGGTGTGCTTTGTTTCCCCACTCCGCCTTCCATGGGATGTCCAAACTCTAACACATTGTTCACTGACTTCTCCTTTAAAGTGGAACCGGGAACACGAACCTGGTAAGAAATATTTTGTTGTTGTTCAGGAAGCTTTAAAAAAACAGGTCAGTGAAACGATCTTGTCTTGTCTTGAGTTAGAGAAGGGCGTGTGGAAGAGCGCGAGAGAGAGATCGTCTTGTTCGGTCCGTGTCTGTATAATAATAATAATAATAATAATAATAATAATAATAATAATGTGAGAGAGGGGTTTCTGTGCTGCTTCTTCTCTCTCCGGCTCTGGCGCTAAACTCGGCCTCGTCCTCTCCTCCTCACAATCGGGTCCTTCTCCCTCCTAAGTGGATGATCATCTTTTGCCCTTTTCTGGTTCCCATTACTGCCACCACCAGGAGCCCGCAGGCGCGTTTGAAAGTGACTTGGGGAATTAGGAAGGGTCAGGATCGCAGCCCCCTTGACTGTATCTTTTGTTTCTAACCAGCATCACAAAAATATTTGGAGCGTGACTCGTGTGTGTTTGTGTTTGTATGAGAGAGAATCGCAACGCAGTGAAAGCATTCTCTTTTTAAGCCGGCGATATCCCTCCTTCGCTCATAATGCGCAGAAATCTTCACGGTACATTTAAGGCCTTAATTATAGGAGCTATTTCACTTCGCCTTGGGACTCTTAAAATCACTACCAGAGAGGGATATTTTTCTTCCTATCAATAGACCCCCCCTCCCCTTGAAGATATATCTAGACAGAACAGGCTTCTCTCCCCGCACTCTTTTTTAAAAGGGAAAATCCTCATTAATGACCAAGTGAGAGAAAAGTTATATTAGCCAACAGTTTATTAAAACGAACAACCCCGAAAAAACCAAACCAAACCAAACCTTTGGAAGGACACACTACATTCGACTTGCCGCATAACAATGTTGTTGATGGTAGGGTATATTAAAAAACAACAAAACCACCTCACACCATAATTTTCTTGTCACTTTTGCAATATTTTTGTGCAATTCTTTCACTTCAGAGCCAATTAAAATCAACTCATCATAATAAGAGTCTTTTGGATGTTAACCTCTACCCTATTATGTTTTTTTTTAAAAATTGTGTGTGGATAGGATGCATGGGATGTCAAAGCAGGGGTGGAGAAATTGAAGCGGTGCTGCCCGGAGATTAGGTTCAGGGGAGGGGTCAGTAACTTGGCACCCTCCAAAAGCCGCAGAGGGAATCGAAAACTGCTCCAGAAAATTCTAAGTTCTTCTTCTTCAGCAACAATTCTGCAAGTTTGGGGGGGGGGGATAGGGAGATGAACCGATTTAAATGTACTTCAGCTTCAGTGGAGTGTGGATGGGCTGTTAATTAAGGACAATCATTTTTTTTCTCAGAAAGGTACTGCCTGAGAAGCGACGATGTTTGGGGAGGGCGGAACTGCAGGGCGACCACCCACTATCTCCATCTGTATAGTAAATTGCGGACATTTAAAAGGAAAAAGAAATCTCTCTGTGTATGTTTAATGGAAACATCAAAAGCCGCATTCTTCCCTTTGGTTCAGTATGCCTAACGATTTGGTTGAAGGCTTAGGAAGTGTGGTGTGTGTGCGGGGGGGGGGCGGGTTATTACCCACTTAGAGAACTTTTAAAATGCGGTCTATCTTCCCAAGAAGACTTTGAAAGGGAAGTTTGTAACACTGATTCGGGGGAGGGTGGAGCTGGTGGCTGAGGGGGGATGAAACAGTCGTTTTCCCCTTCAGTTTTTGAGGCAGGGTGGAGCGGGGAAGCGGGACAAGCTCGGTTGAATAAAAAGGATACAAAGGGGGGAGTGACTGGGGAGAGCGCAGGAAAGTTTTGCGGAATTGGCTATTTCCCGGGGCATCTTTTCATTCCGAGAAAAGGCGATCCTACCGCTGCGCTTGTTCCCCCAGACGGAATGATACAGAGGCGTTCGCCTTTAGGGACCGGCTTCGCTGATTTTTTGAGGGGGGGAGGGGACTGAAGGATGCTTCTTCAGGGCATCCGGGATGAAAGAATCGCCTTCCCAAGCGATTGGATTCAAGCTCTTTCATACCTCGAGGCTGGATGATGGAGAAGCTTTCATTGGATTGCTCAGGAGAGGGGGTTGTCCGTGTGGGAGGGATGTGAATTAGTTGACTGGGCAGGACCAAGGGAAATATACCATTGCGGACCGCATCCGGGGTATTTATTGATAATAACAGTGTATTTCATTTTGCCACTTGTCCTCTGGGAGGAAGCAGGCTTGCAAACCGCTACACACTTTCCCCTGAGGGTCAGCTTCGTTAGTATTAACGGGAATTCCTTGCGAGTAAACATGTAGTCACAGGATTGCACTTGAAGCTTTCGTTTGTGGGGAAGGCGTAGAGAGCACAGGACAGAAACGAAACGAAACACAGCACTGCTGTACAGTATAATTAGCAGACTCCAGTGTGGTCAGCCTTAATTTGTGCCAGGGTTGAAGTCCTGGAATTGGAGTCCTGGGCACGTGGTGAACCTGAGCATGTGTAGGGTGCCTCGATCCTGATTACTAAGCAGTTGCTTTCAAACATCCCCATCTGGCTTTTCGCCCAACTGCCATCTTTGGGCATCTTTGGAAGAAGGCACTACCGAGCAAAGAATTAGGATAGCAATTGTATGGTTATATATCCGCTTCTTTCTCGCCTATTTCTGGGCAGCACAGAACCCGGGTCAGGGCCAAGCGAAGTTGGTTCCCGCTGCTCCAGATCCGCAGGCCTCATATACCCCACCTAATGTCTCTAATAACATCAAGGAGGCCGTTCGGAACAATTGATTTGCGGGCTGAAGCTGCATTAAGTCAGCTGGTGATTAAATTGCACTGCAAGCTACCTTGGACAACCAGGGCACTGTCGGTTCTGCAGTAGATGTGCTCATATTTATCCCTAGCGCGTTTGCCGATTTCCCTCCCTCCCTCTTATGCAACGAAAGCAGATGGAAAATAGGTGGACTTCTTGGCACGGCCCGTGGAAACTTTAGCTACAGGTCCTTCTCTTCCTTCATTGCAACCCAATAAAGTTCGGATTTAAACAATGGCGAAGAGGGTTGTGCCATTCTTACAGTGCTGTTGTTTTTTCCAGAGCATCAGCCAGGCTGAGGAGTTTGGAAGGGGGGGGGGGAGTGAAGGCCCGCTATGTTTCTAGAAAAGAAATGTTAGTTCTGAGTGTTTGCTGCCTGTGTCCCAAGAGCTCTTACTTGGAAGTAAGTTCACTTGAAATCGACGAGGCTCCCTTCCAAGTGTCTTGGGAGGGCCCGTCGTAAATCAAGGACTCCTCAAGCCTCTGGGGTGGAATCCCATAGTCTTCAATGTGTTTTAAGGCTGGAGTGTGGAGGTGTTTAGTCGCTTCCATAGGATTCAGGGCTTCACTTTCCCTGCCTTGGAGAGGAATTGAAGTGTGGCACTAACATAAAGCTGGCTTCCTCTGATCTGACAAGATAATTAGGAGGAGATGATCATCCCTCCCCCCCAAACCCACATTTTCTGACTTGATCTTCTTGGACTGTTTCACCTTCCTTGACTTTATCCTCGCCTGTTGTACCAAGCAGCCCAAAGTTGGACAGAAGCCCTCGGATGTAGCGCTGCTGCTGCCTTGGTGGCATTGAAGCTGACGCGGAGTTTTAAAAAGGCTTAAATTCAAACGCTTCTGTCCGGGGTAGAACTTGAGCTGTGAACATGTGAATTTGATTACTGAGAGATTCGTTTCAAACGCGGGACCGGATTAAAAAAAAAGCCATGCATGCTTTCTGTACGGCTCAGCCGTCCTGCTCCTTGGGGGTGGAAGAAGAGTTTGGATTTGATATCCCGCTTTTTACTACCCGAAGGAGTCTCAAAGCGGCTAACATTCTCCTTTCCCTTCCTCCCCCACAACAAACACTCTGTGAGGTGAGTGGGGCTGAGAGACTTCAGAGAAGTGTGACTAGCCCAAGGTCACCCAGCAGCTGCATGTGGAGGAGTGCAGACACGAACCCGGTTCCCCAGATTACGAGTCTGCCGCTCTTAACCACTACACCAAACTGGAGAAGTGGGGAGGGCCTCTAAATCCCACACCTCATCCCGGTGGTCTTCAGGAATAGCCGGTGAAATAGCTCCTATCCAGCGGAATAGAGGGAAAGGCTCATGCATTGTCGAGGAGCTTCGTTCGTAAAGGGATGGCAAGGCACCTTCTAGTTTGGGAGGTCGTCTGCACCGCTCGTATAAAACTATTTCAGAACCTGCAAGTTTCCCAGCGAAGGAGGTCGTGGGAAATGCAGTTCTGCGGAAGGAAGGGATAGGGGTGGGGAAATGTTTTCTAACAAATAATTCCCAAGATCACGCAAATTGGCGATTGCTAGAATTACCAAGGAGCGGGAACCACGATAATGGAACCATTTTCTAACCAGTTTAAACGGGTAGTGTAGACTCTAACATCCTATGAATCAGCTGAATTTTCAAGTGATCGTGGGACAGCAGCCCAAAGCGTGCAGGCTTTTAACTGGTTTTATGGAGAGATATGCAAGACAAGAGTAGCTGGCTCAGAAAAACAAAATAAAAGTATAATTCTAATTTAATCTTTGCATAATTCGGGCTACGAACCCGGATTCCTTTTTGTTACTCCAGGCTAGCTATATTGAATAGGAAGGAGTGATTTTTAAAAGGAAACTAGAATTGGGTTGTTTTTTTTTTTACTACAGGCATAAATAATTCAAATTTTAATCAGAGGGTGGAAAACTTATCAGTTTATCAAGGAAGGGCATTAGTCTGAAACAGGGTGGGCTATTACATTCTCTCCCCACCCTCCGTTTTTAAAACTGCAGAGTTTGCACCTAAGTACTTGGCCTGTTCTCCGCCCGTGACTCGTAGTAGCTTTAGTAAGCAGCGGCAGCACGTTTAACTTTTATTTTATTTTTAATTTTCGCCCTCTGCCTAGCTGTGGCAACAGGTGCCAAGAGGAATTATGGTATGTAACAGAGCCTTTGATCTCCCAGCTTAATTCAAATGCAAGATCTAATGGCTCGTGATCGCCTTTGGTAACCCCAAAGGGGGGGGGGGAGAGAGAGAGAGAGAGAGAGAGAAATATCGATCAAATAATTTAGCCTGGGAGCTGTTAAGTTGCTTTAAACAAAACCCTTTAGAATGGAATGGAATTTGAAGCTAGAGTTTGCTTTCCCAACCTCTACTTTTTCTCCAGTGTTGAAATTAAATAATCTTTTTTTCTTTTTCTTTTATAAACGTCACCACCCGTTGGCTTAACTTTCTGATTGCGTGGTATTTGCTTTGGCAGATCATTTACTTGCTATTGGCGCGAAAGATGTTAAATCTAGGTGCTAAATTCCCCCCCCCACTTGTAAAATGCAGTGAAAAACGCCATTTTAGGAGACAGCCGAGGTCCTTCACTTGAAAGATGCTCCCTTTTCCCTCTCCGAAGCCCCCCCCCCCCCACTCCCACCCCGTCGCGGATAAGATTGCAGGTTTTTAGAAAACGTTTCTAGTCGAGGATTCAGCTTGCTAAATGAAGACTGTGGAACGATAATTACTCCACCCCCTAAATTGATAATGATAATAAGAACAGAGCGCATCCAACAGCGGCCAGTCGCCGCCGACCGGTCAACCTGCAGGGACCATTGTCCCTGGCGTCTGGTAGTTTATGGATATACAGCTGCTGAACATGGAGGTTCTATTTACCGGTAGCTGTCCTCTCTGAATTGGTCTAATCCTATTTAAAAATATAAAAATATAAAATACGTGGCCACATTAGGTGGCGGCGATAATCTCGCTTGATGGGTTTCAAAATAAGCTGTTTTCGCAAAAGCAATCCTGTTCTTGAGTTCTTTCTCTCCCCGTATTTATTGGAGCTTGACTCTCTTTCAGAATTTACTATATAGAGATGTAATGCATCTACACCCTTCGGCTGCAGAGCCACCGCGGGCTTGATTCAGCTCATTTCCCGGCCTTGGAGATGCTGAGGCCCACGAATGCTAACCGAGCAACTTCCTTCCCTTCCGAGTAGCTGCGTCTTGCGTTCGGGTGTCCGGGGTCCTTTTGGACACGGCGATTTAGTACTCGAGCAAATTAGGGTCTCTTCAAGTGCCTTGTGAACTGCGCCCGCGGGAGGGACGGAAGGGCCAGCGAACAGTCGCTTGTCAGATTCGCAGGAGCTCGTTTGCGCCGCGGATAGAAAAGATCCCTTAATAATCAGCGGCCCAGTGAGACTGCCCTCCTCCCCGCGCCCTTTCCAGCCCCAGAGGTAGACCATGGTCCGCTTGATCCGGTCAAGAGGTTAATAATAATAACTTGCCCTTTCTAAGAAAGATGCCCTCGTCCCAAGCTGCCTCCTTTCTCCCTCCCTCCCCCCCCCCCTCACACACACCCCTCGCCAACTAACACTGATTCTGGGACAGTACTTCTAATGTCCGCCAAGCTTTTATTCTCGCAATTCATCTTGCGTCACTTGCTGTCATGCTGTAGTGCTGGACTTCCAGCCTCCCCCTGCATTTTCGTGTTGCAAACGTGTCCTCCTGAATGCTGGAGAACGAAGGCTGCAATCCAAGGCAGGTTTCAGAAGCAGGTTCCAGTTATGTCTTTCGAAGTCCCCTTTGATGCTGTCTGACTCTGGCTCTAACCTGGCCCATCTTCTCAGGGTCCCTGGGTCAGGCAGGTCGGTCTTTGTTATTTACCCTTGGGAATCCAGTCTCAAGACACAAGCCGCTTGTTTTAACGCCGGTCGGAGAGTAATTGACAGACTTGGGCCTCGAACTCAGATCTTGCATCAGTCCCTCCACTCCCGCATGTTGCACCCGAAGTGAGATGTTTCGGGGGAATTTCTAGGATTTTCACCATTCTATCCGCTAGACCACACTGCTTCTGGGTGTATTCTAAGTACACGCGCTGTGGGCGCTGGGTTTGCAAGATTCTCGAAGCGCCCTGGCATAGGATCCAACTCCTAGGGGCCGTGGCCCCTTCGTCCCCCCCCCCCAAATATTTGAAGGGGGTGGGGCCCCCAGCAAAGTTGATTGCCATTCAAAAGGTGTGCGCGTTCAGCATCTTGTGATCGATTATGTGGGGCGGGGCTCACATCCCCCCTCCAAATATTTTATTCAAATTGGCACGCCTGCGCCCTGGGGAATTTGTCGCAGACGCTTGAGGAAAGAATCACTGCTGAGCCTCATCAGTTTATAATTTCCCAGTTATCTGAAGGCAAAGGGAGAACCATGCAATACATGGTTGCGAATAATGTAGGGTGAATGTCACCAGCAGCAGGAAAGCGTTCAAGCTCCAATCGTGGCTATTTATTGGAAAGCGGATTGGCCTATGTTGGTTGCTCTGGAGGAGGCCCAGTATTTGATATCATCATCATTATATCCTTTAGCTACGGCCGACTTTTTAAGTTTTTGGATGGGAACCCCGTAAGGATTCCACTCTCAAACAAAATATTCCCCAGCGTTTAAATGTCTATAATGGCTCTCCTCTGTGAATTATAAATCTCAGTCGCGTGACTCTCCCCCCCTTCCTTTTAACTTGATCATATGATGGGGGAGCCCTGTAAAATGTATCCCTCTGGATGGAATGCCTCCTCTCAACCTAGTCGCTGAAAAAAACCAACTTTTAAAAAACAAACAGTGAGAGGGTAGAAAACTTCATCACCTGCCTTCCCAGCGCCCCAATGTAGAATAGATTCACTCCTGTGCTACAGTTCGATTTTTCCTACTCGAACAGTGGGGCTGGGTCAGACACACAGAACAAACATGTACTATATGTATACTGTATTTCAGCCTTACTTCTAAAGTAAATGGACGTGTAGAAGAATCCGAAACGTGTCTACTGGGGGACAAACCCCACTGAATTCAATAGGACGCACTTCCCAGTAATGCAAGTGTTCGGGTGGCAATCCCAGTTCTCAAATGAATGTGCTTTTTAAAGGGGGGGAATACACTCCCCTCCCACTTTTGAGCTGGAGGCTAGAGCTCTGTGGCTGCGAAGCACAATCCCTTTTCTCCCGAGTAATCCCCTAGACAAGATGAGAGAACCCCTGAACTGTGAGTGGATTGTGCCTTGCTACCAGAAGCAAGCTGGGGTCCACCACCAGCATTTACCTGTGCGCTGGGCACTTTTGAACTCTGCGAGATTTACGTGTGCGCGTGTCTGTTGATATTCCAATAAAGTCCTCTTCGCAGGCCAAGCAAGGGTGGTGGTAAATAGGGATGGCTGCTAAGTTTGGGCCTCTTTAACCGGAAGGAAATTTCACTGCAAACAAAATGTGCTCGCTTTAAAGTGCTGTGTTTAATATCCGGGCTGGTAGCCTCATCGGAGGTGGTTGCCCACAAGAACGTGCACTTCAGATTTCACCCCTCAAGTGAAGCTCTTGAGTCAAACGCAAGCTCCCAGTGTAACCTCACCGCCGCTATCCTTTCCAGGCCCTCTTCCTTGAATCCTTTGGGGCATATCTGAGTGAGTCATGCCTCTCTTAACCGTTCTTGGGGGTTCCACAAACAGGTCCAGTAACTTGAACTATTTTACAGATCCCGCGTTCTGTTCCTCAATCGTTAAGGTGAACGAACTAAAGCAGGGAGGATGGATGTACCTAACCCACTTTCATCTACCAGAGTCCTGACTCCCCCCCCCCCGGCTCCTTAATCTCTAACTGTCGACCTTCGCTTGGGTTTACGTGGTCTGAATGGCGGAAGAGCTGGACTAAGAATGCAGCAGCGCAAGGAAGCAGTCAAAGGGCCTGCAACTCAGGGCTCCCAGCGACAGACACCCACTCTTACCCAATTGTTCAGATGTTAGTAGAGAAGCGAGTGTGGGAAGGGCGAGACCTTTGTTTTCTCCCTGAGCAGGAAGCACAAGCTTTTTAGAGACTTGCGGCAGGAAAAGAATTCAATAATAATCATTTAAATATCGTAACTGTTCTAACACACATGCACTAAAACTATGAAACTCATCCCCTCAGAAACTCGATCACTAAACTTTCTTTAGAGTTCCGGAATGCAGTTCAGAATATTTAAGATTGTCATGCTGAAACAATCCAGTTTGCGTTAATGGTCTACTTCGGAGTAAAAACAAGTCAAATATCAACATGCCGTCGAAATAGATGGGGTTAATTCCAGGGTGGGGAATCGGTGGCCCTCCGGAAGCCGCTCGACTCCAATTCCCACCAGCCTCAGCTGGTTAGGGATGATGGGAGTTGGGAGGCCAACAACAACTAAACAGCCTCAGCTTTCCCTGCGCTTGGTTAATGCCAAATAAATGTGCATCGATCTTTTAAAGTTTTTGTCTTTGGGTTTCATTGTGATTGCTTGTTGTGTCCCATCACAAACTGTGCTTAGGCCCAAGGCTCGGCATTCAGACATGAAGCCCATTCCGTGCAAATATGTCCCGTGGGACGCAACGTCACTATTTATGGTCAATGTGGTGCGGAAGAAAGGGGTGCCAACCAGCTCAGCTGAGGTGTGGAACTGCTACTGCGGCTGCTTGTGAACTTCGGGCGGGAAATGCAAAGCAGGAATATTGCAGTTTTAAGTTGCCAAAAATAAAATATTCATCAAAATGTCCCAGGACTGAAACATGTGAAATAATTATGATACCTCAGAACGCATGCAGTGTCTTTCCCCTGCCACTAGATGCTTGCATTTGCTGAAGGGTAGCCGTATTAAGGAAAACCAGCAAAAAGGGGTCTTGCACTAACAGTTTCCTATGGCAGACGCTTTTCTGGATCAACGTCCGCTTCATCGGGTGAATGACACATAATCCTAAATTGGCAAGCATATATACTTAGTGTGTGTGTGTGTGTGTGTGTGTGTGTGTGTCTATAAAGGAGTGAGATCAAAGGGAAATGAAATGCAGGAAAGAACTGTGAGCATTACCTGAAAGCAAACTAGTTACAGTGACCAATTAACGAGGCTGTACAGTTTCTGTCACTGTTTCTTTTGAAGAATAAGAAGAGTTTGAACTTGATATCCCGCCTTTCACTCCCCTTAAGGAGTCTCAAAGCGGCTAACAATCTCCTTTCCCTTCTTCCCCCACAACAAGCACTCTGTGAGGTGAGTGAGGCTGAGAGACTTTAAAGAAGTGTGATTAGCCCAAGGTCACCTAGCAGCTGCATGTGGAGGAGCGGGGAATCGAACCTGGTTCACCAGATTACAGTCCACGGCTCTTAACCACTAAACCATTTTATTTTCCTCTGAATCCACTCATGTTCTCATCTATATCCCCCCTCTCACACGTGTGTGCGCAACCTCCCAACCAACCACAGTATATATAAAATCAAATTGCCATTTCAGCACCACACTTCATACATTTGATGAAGTGGAGAGTGGGCAAGGAAAGTTCCCCTTAGACTACATCTGTCAGCCATCACAACACTCTTTTTTGTGAACACCTGGAGGGAAAAGCTGGGCTCTGGCTGAACACATTAAGATCAGTTTAGGGTTGGGGGTGGGGAAATCTCTTTCTCTCGATGTAAGGTTTGCTTTCATTCACCTTAAGCACTAATCACAAGATCATGGGCAGTGACCGCCTCTTTAAAGGACTAGCTAATCTTTAGTTTATGGATGTCCAACTTTAACATTGCGTGCACTTAAGGCTTCCGGACACCTTGTTTTGAGGAACAGCCAATTAACAGAGAAATCCACTCTCCCTTTTACATTCTGGATGACTGACATTTCAGAAAACTGTGGCTTTGTAATGCAAACGCTGCTGTTTGGGAATTCCTTTCCTTTAAAAAATTTGAATGGCGGCCTCCTTTCTTTCAAACTTTCTCTTTCACATTTTTTTGGTGTGTTTTTAATCAAATGGTTATCAAAAAATAAAAATAAAAGGGCACCAAATACAGATCTTTTGGTTTGAGTATAACTTAACAAGAGGGGATGTTGTATCTTTATTATCCCACCTATTGGGAGTTGGAACTACTCTTTTTCTCTATAGTAAACAATTGAAATGGGCTACTCTGGGATACGTGGGGTGGGGATTGTGAGTTTTCTAAGGAAGAATAAAAACTGAAGTTGCATGGGAGAGCGCCTATGTCCTGTCGATTCCTCACTGTCTTGGGTTTGTCTCTTCCTCCTTCCTTAACAAGTTAAAAAACAAAACAAAACCCAGCCTTATCCTTATTTTAAGGGTTGATGAGCAGAAGAGCTAAATTTATAAAGAAGGGAAAACCACAACAACAAACATAGAATTAAAAAACAAACAGAAACAAAAAAGTAAAATAGAAACAGGAAAATCTTAATAGATTTATAATGCCCTATTTCTCACTAGGAGGTTGATTTTCTTCAGGGAAACTTTCATTTCAATTGTGAAATGGCAGTGTAGTACTAGTAAAAGTCGTTAATTGTCAGGGACTGTACTGAGGAGGGCTGCACTGAAGAGGAATGGTGGGAGCCTCCCCCTCCCCCTGCTCCTGATCAGGATCCTGAATCTTCTCAGGAGCAGGAGAACAGTATAGATTTGGTTTATAGAGGGACATGGTTCAGAAGGCAGAAGCTGGGAAACAGTGGATGGGGAACAGCTAGGCGAAGAAGAACTGGGGGAGAGAGAGTTAACAGACTCACTGCTTGAAAGTGTTCATCCGCTTAGCCCAAGGTCAAGAAGAGCAGATAAGGTAGCAGCACAAAAAGCACATTGGTTGCGAGATCAGGTTACAGTATGCGATAGTGATGTGGGTGACTAGAGAGGAAGTGGGTGGAACCCTTAACCGGGAGCACCTTCATACCTGGGAATGGATTCTTTGTCCTCTCGCAGTGATCATTAAAGTTTCTAACTGGTAAGAGACTCATTTCTCTTTGTTCTGCTTTATCTACTGCCAAAGTGGGGAACGAAGCCGATACCCTGAAGCCTGACATTAGTTGTGGGAGGAAAGGTAAGGGAATTGGTTCAGAGACCTGGATCGAAGTTTCAACTGTAAGGATGTTAAGGGGGGGGGAGGAGAGGATATATTGTTTTGATATTATCCCTCTTACTCAGGATAGTGAGTAAACAGCACAGCACATTCCATTTGCAACTTTTGGAAGCAAGCTGATGATGCGTTAAAATCCTTTAACTGTCCAGTCTGGATTGTTCCTAGTAAGTTTCCCCTTTATTTCCCTCTTAAAATAATAATAACACAACACAGTCTTCTTTAAAAGTAAGAATAAAGTTTTACTCACATTCAGTTCACAACAGTAATCAGAAGGCAGGCTTTATCTTGTGGCTACATCTCAGACTTTCTGCTTGTGGGCTCCATCCTATGTGAAGGTTGAGCCATGTGCTGGCTAAGAGCCAGGAGAGTCCAAGAGTAAGATAAGAGAGCAAAAGTCCAAGGGAGAGATGGTTGCATGGTCAGCCCTTTTATCTGGTCAACTTGGGTTATGTCCATCTACCTGGTCACCCACAGGGGGAGGAAGCTCCAGAGCAGGTGTGGCAGGAAGTCCTCCCTGTCTGGAACAACATTCCCCTCTGTGTCCATTCTAGGCAACAGAAAATGTTGTACTTGACTGCTCTAGTAATAATGCACCCCACACTACCCCTTCTCAGGCAATACAACATACATTTATACACATAAATTTCATTCAACCACCCAGAGTCCGAGCTTGACACGAAGGTTCTGGAAACTCTCCTTTGGTAGGGGCTTCGTCAGGATGTCCAAGTCCTTGGTTAGTTGATCAAGCCAGGCCATCTCTCTGCATGCTTTTGTGGCTGCAATGTATTCAGATTCTGTGGAAGATAAAGCAATACAATTCTGTTTATAACTGCCCCATGAAATGGGACCATTTCCATGTGGGAATGTTCAGGGATGCAGGAGAGGATATATTGTTTAAGATATCCTATTCCAACTTGTGTTTATAAGTTCAATAATATCAACAGAGTTTACAGTCCCCTTTTAAACACACACACTGTGGATACTTTTGCTCAGGTTCGCTAAAACCTCTATAATAATATTGTCCTGGTATTTTCCCCTCAATCCCTCCTAAAAGATAAGACACAGCAGTGTTCTTATAAAAGTATAAAAAGTTTACTCACACATCTGTTCACTAAAGGATCCCAGAAGGCAGACTTTAGCTTAGTAAAAGTTACATGCTTGCCGGAGACTATTCCATAGGGGAGATAGTTCCTTTTATCCTCTCTTGGCTGGAGGCCAAGACAGCATCTTTAGCTAAGCAGATGTTGCTTCCATGAAGAGCGAGGTCAAGAGAGAGAGAGAGATGGTGGCTAGCCTGTGCTTTTGTTTTACCTGCACAGGTGAGGCCACACCCACCTCCTGTCACATGTAGAGGAAGTCTGTCCCAGCCCAGGAGAAACAGGCATCCCTTTTCTATGTCCACTCTAGGGATGTTGTACTTGACTGCTCCGTGTTTCACATCCCACATTCCAAACATAAATACATATCCACCTGTGGATTTATAATCAGTTGTAAATCCAGCCCAATCTGCATCAGTAAAACCAACCATTTTAGGATTACTAACAGCTGGTAAACTTAATTTACAGTTTATCGTACCCTGTAAGTACCAAACTACCCTTTTTACACCTGCCCAGTCATATTCAGTGAGAGCATTCACTTTTTTACTGAGAATTCCTACTGCACTGTCTAAGTCAAGTCTACATGTAGTAACAAGATACAAAAGCTTTCTAATCGCTGACCTTTACTCATTGTTGTCTTTGAATCATCTTTATTCTTTTTAAAAAGTCAGCAGTCGTGGGTATGGTGACTGGGTATGCTTCTTGTATCTGCATGCTTTAGATCAGTTCAGAAATCTTTTGCTTTTGGCTAAAAGAAATGAACTGTCTTCTCTTTCCACTTGAATTCCAATATAGTACTGGATCTTTCCCAGTTCCTTCACTTCTACAACTTTGCTTAAATGTTTCACAACCTGTGTGTAGTCTCTGTCATTTACTTTGGCAAAGATCAAATAATTAAAGATGGCAAGAATATAAGAAAATTGTCCATTATTAGACTTGGTGTACAAGCATTTGTCTGTGAGGTGTGCCTTGCTTGTACCCAAGCTGTGTTAGCATTTGATGTAGCTTCTGATTCCAGGCTCTAGCAGCCTGTTTAAGTCCCTAAAGGATACTGTGTCAGTTCAAGTTTCTGAATGATTGCTGTAAATTCATTCACATGTTTGAGAACGTCTGTCTTTGAATCTAATTTTAATTTGAGGTTGCTTCACGTCAACTTTCTGTGAGACCTTTTGCTGGTTCTTCCATAGAAAATTTCCAGATCTTTAAGGATCTTGGAGGGATCATATAATGTTTTAACCTGTGTCATTTGCACATCTGTAATTGCACTTAAAATGGTAGCTCTTGCTTGGTCATTCTGATTTTCCCATAGATTAATTACTGTAATGGAATATTCATCTTCTCCAGTAGGATTTTGATTAGTAATTGCATTTAAAACTTTCTTTGCCTGAAGAATTGCCATCAAACGCCTTTTCCATGAAATGAAATTTCCTTCTTCTAATTTAGGCATTCTAAAGCTTGCATCACCAAAAAAGATTCCACTTCCCATCTCAAAAACAAAACTTGAAAAATATTCAAAAAATTTAGAATTTGAGAAAAATTTCCAAAATTCTAATCAAAATCCCAAAATCTCAGAAGTCAAAAATAACTCCTCACTGCCTCAGCTACTGTGAACTCTAAGGGAAGGGGAGGATGCTAACCCTTCACAGAATGGAACAACAGACCATGTGCTTACCAGGAAGTAGACAAAAAAAAAACTTTTCAACTCAGGATCTCAAACCAGTGTCATCCACCAAAAAGACTCAAAAACACTCAGGGCTGGGCCCATAACCCTTTGTGGGAATGTAAAGGAAGGTAGGAGAGGATGTATTGTTTTGATATTGTCCCTGTTCACCAGGGGTCAGCAACCTTTTTCAGCAGGGGGCTGGTACATCGTCCCTCAGACCATGTGGTGGGTCGGACTATATTTTGAAGAAAAAAATGAACGAATTCCTATGCCACACAAATAACTCAGAGATGCATTTTGAATAAAAGCACACATTCTACTCATGTAAAAACACCAGAAAGGCCCCACAAATAACCCAGAGATGCATTTTAAATAAAAGGACACATTCTACTTATGTAAAAAAAATGCTGATTCCTGGACCGTCCACGGGCCGGATTGAGAAGGCAATTGGGCCACATCCAGCCCATGGGCCTTAGGTTGCCTACCCCTGCTCTTCACTCATGCTAGTGAGTAAACAGCAGAGCACATTCCATTTGCAACTTATTAGAAGCAAGCTAATGATGCGGTAAAAAGGTAAAGGTAAAGGACCCCTGACAGTTAAGTCCAGTCTTGAACTTTGGGGTTGCGGCACTCATCTTGCTTTGCTGGCCGAGGGAGCCAGCATTTGTCCGCAGACAGCTTCCAGGTCATGTGGCCAGCATGACTAAGCCGCTTCTGGTGAACCAGAGCAGCGCACAGAAACGCCGTTTACCTTCCCACCGGAGCGGTACCTATTTATCTACTTGCACTTGATGTGCTTTCGAACTGCTAGGTGGGCAGGAAAGGATGCGTTAGAATCCTTTAATTAAGCAATCCAGTCTGGCTTGTCCAGCCTGGATTGTTCCTGGTAAGTTTCCCCTTGATTTCCCTCTTAAAATAATAACAACATAACAATTTTCTTTAAAAGTAAGAATACAGTTTTACTAACTTTCGGTTCACAGCATTAATCTGAAGGCAGACTTTGTCTTGTGGTTATAGTGAAAAGAAGTCTGAGCTACATCTCATACTTTCTGATTGTCGGCTCCATCCTATGTGAAGGTTGAACCATGCGCTGGCTAAAAGCCAGGAGAGTCCAAGAGTAAGGGAGTAAGAGTCCAAGGGAGAGATGGTTGCGTGGCCAGCCCTTTTATCTGGTCAACTTGGGTCATGCCCATCTACTTGGTCACCCACAGGGGGAGGAAGCTCCAGAGCAGGTGTGACAGGAAGTCCTCCTTGTCTGGAGCCACATTCCCCTGTATGCCCATTCTAGGCAACAGGAAAATGTTGACTGCTCTAGTAATACATCCCACATCAACATCAACCTGCATCAGCGCAGAGTCCAGTTTGCAGTTGAGTTTTCTCTCTCAGAAGCTGGAACTCGTCTGTGAGCAGAGCGGACTTTATTTGAGAGAGAGGAGTTTTAACTAATTCGGGTTGAGTAATCTTTGCTGCATATACTCCCCTAGAGCTTTTACATGGGGCGGGGAATACGCGTAGAGCAGGGCAGGTAGAAAGATCCCTATCGCGCATCAATCTGATTTGGCCTCAACGCGTTCATCTAAAAGAATATATCCACTGATGCTAATAGAGTTTAGTTCCCACAAGATGTGTTTCAGATTGGAGTGTATAAACTTATGTCGTGGTTGCAACACCTGCTGAAATTCTCTCTTGCGCACAGCTGCTCTCCTTTGCTCCGGACCACCGGAGACGTCGAAAATCTCCTTGCCGCTACGCTAGTCGTGGCCTCTATTCCGAGACAAAATGTTCTCCTCCCATGAGGCTCACCCAGAACAAGCCATCTGGGTCCCCCAGCCACACACACACACACACACACACCCTACATAGTCTGATTAGGAGAAAGTGGATAGTGATGCAAGGCTGCTATCCTACAACCGGTTTATGTGGGGGAGGTAAGAGCTGCTGGAATCCATGAACTTAGCCTCCAAGTCGATGCATTTAGGCTGAGGGAAACCTAGCAGTCCAAACCCACGCACAATTACTCAGAAACAACTTCACGATTTCGGGAAGATGGTTCCTTTATTCTGTCCCCCCCCCCCTTTCTGTCTTCAAGCGATTTCTTCTGAGAAGACCAACAAAAGGCCGGCGGGAAACTCAAATCGGTAAACCAGGAAAAGAATTTTACCAACCCTTAACCTGCTGCATGTATTTATATGCTTCAAAGGAAAGTATTACTCAGTGAACTAAAGGGTTCGTTCATCCGAGATACCGAAAGGGAGTGTGTGTGTGGGGGGGGTATAACGTCACAATAGTAACCTTGACTTCTACCCTGCAATTTACATATAGACACACTGAAACACACATTCAAGCAGCAATGATACGTTTTCATACAATATGTCGTCATTATATGAGATTTTGGCAAATTATACCTGGCCCGACCTGACCCAATTTCCAAGGCAGGACTTTGTTGGTTCTAGGGGGTGAAGCACACTTTTCCTCCCACCCTGCCTTTCATTTCCTTCTCGGCTCACTTTACACCCACCCCATGTTCATAACTTCCTGTATCGATACCATGTACAGTACAATATATACATAACCCAGGATAACACTTCGCGGAAGGAACCGTGGCCTGTTAATTTGTTACTCTTCAGGTGCGAAGGGACTCTTGAACTTTCCCGAATTTTACTTTGAAATCAGACCAGCAACCACGATCTCTCTCCATTCTCGATCTCTCTCCATTCTTTTCTGTAATGCTCCACCAGGCGCAGCAGCTTTTGGAACAAAATCCACCCAGCCGTCAGTTACGTGGCTTTGTAGCGGATGAGGGAGAAACACACACAAGTATCCCGGAAAGGAAAATCCACAGTTTTCCTCCAGGGAACCACTTCTTCAGGGAAATGAAATGAAATAAAATCGAATTAGCACTGATCCAAAACGGGTTCCTTCTATAGGTTCGTTCCGCAACCCACAGATAACTTTTTTTGAAATGAAACCATGTCTGCAGATTTACACCTCTTAATAATGTGGGACTGATGCCGGTTTCCCCGAGAGTCGGCAGGGCTAGTGCTGCGATCCACAAGCGGACTGAGATGGGGCCCTGGCCTGAATCACTTCTGTGCGCCATTGACTAAAGCTGAAATCTTTAGAATGCACTTACTTGGGACGGATCCATTTAAATCAACGGAACATATTTCAGATTAAACGCAGTTGCGTTTCAGTTAGAAAATAAATCTTAACTGATTTGGATGGGACTGGCCAGCCCCTCTTCCCTAAGTCTTTGTCATAAGCTGTTTTAGGAAAACATACAGTCGTGATTGGTCGTGCCTCTCTATTCACCCTCCGCCCAACCATGAAGGTGCGGGTGGGTTGACTCTATTTTAATGCCATTATAGTTGCCTTGGCAACCCATTGGATCATTGCTCTTGGAATGAACCTTGCAAAAATGGTTGGTTTAAGGGAAATCAGTAAAAGGGCAGCAGAGGGACACATATATATTAGGTTGAACGACAGCGAGGGTTTAACATGTGACCTCTCCAATTAGACTGATGATACATTGGCGCAGCTGCCTCTGCCACGCTGAGATAATGTTGGTTCTGTGCGCATTAGGAGGAGGTGAAACTGGAGGAAGGGGGGGCGCAGATTCCCCCCTTTCTTTTTAAAGCAGGTTCTATTCACCGACTGGGCGCTTCGTGCTCCTTGTGGGCCACGCGGGGAGACGCAAAGCAAATAGAAACTAAAAAGCTAATCCACTGGAAAAGCGTCCGTTAGGGAGGCGTGGAAAATCCGCCTCATCCTAACCCCCTCTCCCCGCCTACCCCTTTTGCCAGAAACCAAAGCAACATAACGACAGAAGCAGACACACTTCCAGAGAACATAATTCGTGCTTCCGTCTGGGGGATCATCGGGGAATAAGTGAAAGCCTTTTCCAAGCAGCCCGCCTCTGTCAGCCCAGGTATGTCCCACATCCAGGTCTCTCTATACCTGCAAGGGTCGGGAGTAAACCCGGGACTGTGATGTTCAACACACACTAAGGAAGTTCTATTGACCTTCACATTGAATTTACTCTGACCACGTTTCAGATCGCAGGGCACGTTCTTTGAATGTCAAAAAGATTTAAACATCAACAAGGTTCCATGGGTGGTGTGTTTGTACGTTCAGCATCTGCAGCAACTCTCTGAACATGGTCAGAATCGTCGCTCCATCCTCACGCAATTTATCGTTCTCCCACTCCACAGCTACCTTTAAAAACTGGGTTGCGATTTTCGCAAGTAAAACAATACTCTCTTCCCCTACCCGGTCCCATTCCTTAGTGATACAAATAGTGCTTCAGGACATATGCCAATATCTCCCCATGGCAAGAAATGCTACAAACTGTTTTTAGAAGCCCTCCTTCGCCTGCTGACAGATTTGAGACCAAGAAACCCGAGACTTCCCCATGCCTGAAAGCGTGTGTGATGCCCAGCTATGTTCCTTCCTACCGACCGTGCTCTCTCATAAATGCGGAAACACAAGTCCTCATGGTTACAGTGGCAGCCAGTAGTCTCCAGAAATGCTTATTCACACTAATTGTGTACCTCGCTCGAGTCAGGTGGGCATTTGGTCCGGGTGTCAGGAGGCTGAAAACCCCGCCAGCTCTTTAACTCGGACTGCCTTGACAGGATATGGATGTATTGAATGATCACGAACCATACAAACTGGCGAACATATGCATGCACCTTTGCAAACTATGCGGGGAAGGGATATGTCTACTTAACATGGTCTAGCGTCCTCATAAGATGTGCCTGATTAAGTGTTAAAGAGTAATAAAAGGATGTTTATTTCCACCCATTCAGTGCACGTTGGTGAGTTAAGGTGCTGGTCCTCATCTGTTCTGACGCAAGGAATACACCGTGTGTAAGTTGGATATATAATGATATGAAGTACACGGAGCAGGCAAAGAGGAGTTCCACATACACCGCAGAGGGAGGACTAGACACTTGGATGCACGTGTGCAAGAGACAGGTACCAGTCTAGCCCGCTCGGGGTGAGCATTAAAAGAGTAAATCAGAATAAGCTCTCGGTTAATGGCAACCGCAAAGGTATGCAAGGATCTTGTCCGTGGGTGTCTGTTAATCCAGGCAATGTTCGTAGGAGAGTACCTTTGTGACTGCCTGTCTACGAAAATCCAAACATTGTTTCAAAGAATTAAGCCTCACGTTGTATGTCAGGGTTCTTCGGGCTCCAAGAACTAGGTACTCTTCTTCTCTTCTGCTTTCCATCTCGACCTAAGCCAAGAAGGTTTTGCGGAAGGGAAAAAATAAGAGACGCTTTCACAGTCTTAGGCAGCATTTCAGAAGGACGTGGCGCTGAAATCTATAGCCATGTGTATTCAGAAGTAAGTCCCATTGAATTCAATAGAACTTACACTCAGGTAAGTGGGGTTACAGATGGGTAGCCGTGTTGGTCTGCCATAGTCGAAACAAAATAGAAAATTCTTTCCAGAGTAGCACCTTAGAGACCAACTGAGTTTGTTCTTGGTATGAGCTTTCGTGTGCATGCACACGAAAGCTCATACCAAGAACAAACTCAGTTGGTCTCTAAGGTGCTACTGGAAAGAATTTTCTATTCAGGTAAGTGGGGTTAGAATTGCACCGTTAAATATATTTTATGCCCAATACCACGCTGGATAACAGCTTCCATGTGGCAGTGAAGGGTATGAGATAAAAGTAATGTGTTTTAGAGAGCGGAGGCCTCGACCTTTTAAAAACGGAAGCTGCAACGGGACAATTTTCGTGTCTAAAGGAAGGCAAATGTGAATAACTACAACGTGAAACTATGACAACGTCCCCCGCCCCCAAGATGTACATAAACTGGGCAAGGGAGAAGTGCTTATATGGAGAAAAAAAGTTAGAAAAGGGGTAACTACTATAGCTTAAACACCACCCTGATCCTAATGCGCTTTGGTACCGCTCTGCTAAGGGCCGAGAGGGAATTCGTAGTAATTTGAATTTCCAGCTTTAAACTGGAAAAAAGCAGCGCGTTTGAAGATCAAAAGGTTATTGGGCATCTGGAAAAGGTGCAGAAAAGGGCCTAGCAATATTTAGCGAAAAGGCGTGATAGAGGTTCAAGAAATGACGCCTGGTGTGGAGAAAGTGAATAGAGAAAAGACCCACCCCCCCTTTTCATAACAACAGAACTCGGGGACATTCAACAAAGCTGAATGTTGGAACATTCTGGACAAGTGGAATACCATCCTCACACAGCGCCTCTTCAAACTGTGGGATCCGTTCCCACCAGAGTCAGCCATGACCGCGATCACTTAAAGAGGGACAGTGACTTTTCGGTGTCTAGATTGGCCCTCCACCCCGACGGGGTTGGGGACTTGTATGTCTTTAAATATGGTTCAGAGAATTACAAGTAATCAGATCTGCAGGGGGTCAATAGTGCAAACTTTTTAAGACTAATGTTTATTTAGAAAAGTGAGTGGTGTCTGCGTTGCTTTGCCTGTGCCCCTGTGCCAGATCCTTAATGGCTTTTGCAGACCTGCCATAGCAAACTCCCGCGCGCAGGCAAAGGACCACCGGAGCGAGGGGGACGGGGCAGGAAGGCGACGCATCCCCCCCCAAAAAAACCGCGTTTCGCTCAGAAATCCTCTGTTCAAAGAGGGATCTCGGAGGAGCAGGGGGGAAGGGGGGAGCTAGGGGGAAAGCGCTTTCCAAAACTCGTCCAAAAAACAAAACGCGTGTGTGGCTGCTTTAGGTTTGTTTAGGAATGAACACCGCGTAACTTGACCCAGCAAGGGATAATCAGCGTTGAGAGAGACCCGACGGGGAGGCTGGAAGAAAAGTCTTAGAATTGCTGGGGGCGGGAGAGGGTTTGCCTGGGCTGCGTTTGAACATAAGGTGCTGGGGGCCAAAGTACAATCCTCTTCGTTCTAGAAGATCGATGAGGTAGGTTGGCAAAGCGAAGGAAGAGAAAAGAACAAAACTGAGCGCCAAGCTGACCGTCGAGGTTCCGGTTCCTCTTCTGCGCCAGTGGTTTCTTGCTTGCAGCCGCGGGCGCAAGCCCCTAATCCCAACGGAGAACGCACGTTTGGACCTCCCGCCCAGAAAGTGACCTATCAGTCTCTCGAGCTATAGATACGTATATTACTGGTATATATATAGAGAGAGAGAGAGATCGCCACCCCTTTGGATGCGCTGGAACCAGACGTCTTGGTCTTGGAGAGATCCCATCGACGGTGCCTACCAACGGTGATTTCACCGAGCCATCGCAGGAGTTTTGTTCTGTGCCTCTCCCCTCGCCCCACTCTCTTTCAGCGTCCTGGAAGCAAAGTCCCATGTATCTCGATCTCCAAGGACAGCATTCCCGATTGTTGGTTCGCTCTCTTGGTTCGCCTCACCCCACTATCCTTCCCAAACTCCTATTGGGTTGGCTAGGCTGAAAGATGGTGACTGGTCCAGTTTCACCTGGTGAGCTTCAGGGGTGAATGGGAATTGGAACCCAGGTTTTCCCCAACCAAAGTTGCCTATTTATAACCACTATTCCACTTTGCCCACATACTATTTTGCTTGTAAAAAATAACGGCACACCATTTAGGTAGGGTTTTTGAGTGTCCTGAGCAATCTCTATACATTATTTTAGTAATCTTCACAACATCCATGAAAGGTAGGTCGCTTAGCCAGAAGCAAGTACCACTGAAATACAGTAATAGGATTTAATTCATTTTATTATTATTATTTTTTAAAAAGGAATGGGGTATTAGTATTAGACTAATTTTAATGCAACATACTTGACCTCCTAAGTAGCTAAAGCTGCGGCTGACTGGATTCAACCCCCATCCTCGACACACGTCTTAAAGTATTGAGCCGGGCTGCAATCCTACGCATGCGTATTAATGATGAGATTTACTTTTGATAAAACGCCCTTAGGATCGCGCTGCAGGGCTGCAATTTTACTTATTTAAAACATGCGGTGTCCGCTCTTCCAGCTCATAACTTCCAATAAAGCTTTCAGTTTAATTCAACTATATGCACACTCCCTTACTAGCGGCTCCCACTGAGCTCACTGGGCGTTCTGTCTCAGTATGTAGAGCATCGGGTTTCTCGTCAGGGCTAACTTTAGCTGGATCGGGGGTTAATGAATATACTGAAGACAGGGGCTTGCCCCTGACTTCAATGTGTCAAACTCGGTTTAAATCAGAGCCCCACTCTGATTTTTCGAATTGCATTGAAGAGATTATTAAAAAAAATATTTTTCGAATAAAAAACCCAAAACGAAGTTAGGCGAGGTTTAAACTCTCAACTTTCCCGTGAGCTATAGATTTATGGTTAAAAACAACCACAAACCTGGAAATCTAATTTGGATAAGGGTACGTGTGTGTCCCGGTTCTGTGCCAAAGATAGAACTCCCAAATCTGAGGTTCTACTGTTTATTCTGCTGTTTATATTTGAAAGCCACTTTAATTCAATGTGTGATTCGAAATGGACCGACTCTCCGTTCGCTTTTTGCGCTTCCTCTCCTGCCGTGTTGCTACCTACTCTCAGCCTCTGGAATTCGCAAACCTGCATGCGAAATCCTATACTATTGGGAAGGAAGGTTTTACTTGTGAACACTAAACAGAAGGCAGAGAATCCCTTTTCTAAACGGCTGGCTTGGCAGTTGTCGGCAGGGAGGGGGGTAGAAAAGAAAAGAAATAAAAAATCACACGCCCCATAAAGATGCAATGGCCCAACACGTTTCGAGTCTCTCCATCGCTTTTCCAAGTGTCCTAACAAATGACTAAAATAAACGCACCAGCTTTCTAATGGAGTTCCTTAATTTTGACCTTCTAAGGGACATATTTTGCACAAGAAAAGCTCTAGGAAAAAAAACACAGAACAGTCAGGATTAGACAATATTCATCTACACCAGGCATGTCCAAAATCCGTTTCGGGGGCCTAATCCGGCCCACCTGTCGGTTTAATCCGGTCCGTAGCAGTATATTTCCTGAGGTAAAATTCAAAAAAGCTCAGTAACTTCAGTCCTAAAAAAAAGCTCAACAACTTTGGTCGGCCCTCACGCATGTTCACTTCATCAAATCTGGCCCTCTTTGAATAAAGTTTGGGCACCCTTGATACACAGTGGTTCTCAAAGGGACGCCACACTGGTGTGGCAGCAGGACAGGATGGCAAATGTGGCGGGAAGATTCAAGGACAATCAACATTATAGTTTGGGAATGATTCATGTTCCTATGAAGCTGCATTGTTTTATGCTTTCTGGATGTCCCATGATCGTAATATAAAGTAGTTGTGTTCTATGTACTGCTAGCCATTGTTTTTTTTGTTTTCCAATGTATTTTTTACCAATAAAAAAATCGGTGTGGCACGAGCAGATTTTTGTTCTGAAAGTGTGGCCCAGAGGAAAAAAAAAGTTTGAGAACCACTGTTCTGCTAAAATATTCCTGTTCTACAAATACCCAGAGAAACCCATTGCACACACACAATATTTTAAGCCAATGCTGAACAAAAAATATTCTGCAGAACTGAATTCGCACTGTGTTCATGAGAAGTGTTCCTTTCCTTCTAGGGTGAAGGGACAAATACTTTTAAACGTAGTCTGCATTCACCCTTTAACCCCGTTTTAAGGTGCAGTCCTATGCCCACTTTCCTGGAAGTAAATGCCATGGAATCTAGCAACGTTTCCTTCCGAGTAATGGATCACACCGCCCACTGAAATTAATGAACATAAGTTAGTAAAGGTAAAGGGACCCCTGACTATTAGGTCCAGTCACCTACGACTCTGGGGTTGCAGCGCTCATCTCGCTTTATTGGCCGAGGGAGCCGGTCACGTGGCCAGCATGACTAAGCCGCTTCTGGGGAACCAGAACAGTGCACTGAAACGCTGTTTACCTTCCTGCCAGAGCGGTACCTATTTATCTACTTGCACTTTGACTTGCTTTCAAACTACAGTACTAGGTTAGCAGGAGCAGGGACCGAGCAACACCCATCCCGGGGATTCGAACCGCCGACCTTCTGATCGGCAAGCCCTAGGCTCTGTGGTTTAACCCACAGCGCCATCCGCGTCCCCAGAGGTTTACTCTGAGTAGGACCAGTATTGCCTACAACTCTCTATTGCGGAATAGTGGAAAGTGGCTTCTTCGGAAAAACGAGGTCCCTTTGCAAGCCACTAAGGGCGCTTGGCAAGAATGGCAACTCTAGGATCTTTCTTGGCCTCTGGCGGGGTTGCAGAAGTTCTCGTCTCCTTCTGGCTTGAACGTAGCTGGAGGCCCGACGTAAATGTTTCCTTCTCCTCCTTCTCGACCCCGAAATTATCCACAGTTGTCTGTCTCTTTTCTCCCGCGGGCAGCAGCCGCTCTTGGACGTTTCAATCACCAACCCTAGCGTGACAGATACCGGCAGGAGAGGGGTGGGTGAGCGGGAAGGGAGAGGGGATGGGTCTTAATTTTTCTAAGGGATTTCTATCAGATCGCCTACCCAAGAAAAACCACATGACAAGCCTAGGCACATGTTCTCCATTAGAAACTGCTGGTTGTGTTAGGGATGCAAGGTTGAAAAATACAAGGTAAGAAAAGTCAGGGGTTTCTTTTGTTTTGTTTTTTTTAAAAAGCAGCATTCATTGGCCCGGCATGTGCTTCCCAGTGTGCTTGTTTTGGATCAGCTTCCTGAAATCCTTGGGAGGTTTCAAGAAATGGCGAGCTGTGCTTTTCTGTCCTGCTTCAGAGGTTTCTCACTAGGCGAGGCTCCTCGACCCTTTTCGAGCTGGAGAGTTTTGTAATCAAAATGTTAACTTTGCGGCGGGGATACCACAGATGCAGGATAGAGATCTCTTGACAAACGATCAAGACCGACGCATTTGGTGGACTACGCAAGGTGGCGCTTTGCAGTAGAAATGTAAACCAAGATCGAGGATCGGATTTAATAGAATTGACTGATAGGCACCCCCCTCCCCGCAAAAAAAGACTTTTAAAAAACAAACTAATGAACCGAGGGCAGGTGCACAGGTAGAGCAAAACGCACCAGCTCGACATGTGGAATCTCTAAATCAGGGGAGGTCGTAACCCGAGGTCATCGCCACAATCCTTTGCTTGTGACTTTATAGTATTGTAGAGTTGGAAGAGACCCCGAGGGTCATCTAGTCCAAACCGCTGCAATGCAGGAATCTCAGATAAAGCATCCAAAACAGATGGCCATCCCATCTCTGCTTAAAAACCTCCAAGGAAGGACAGTCCACCGCTCCAGGATGGTTTCCCCTGGATCAGCCCTCCTGGACGCGCAGTGCTGATACCGGGGCGATCCATTGTGGCTTGCTTCAGCATTGCCATTCTGGACTCCTTTTCCTTGTTTCTACTACCAGGGAGAAGAGGCGCGTGACAGCCCGTAGCGGAGGCGGGGAACCTTTCTCAGCCAGAAGGCTGAGCCCCCTCCTCCGGGGACAATTTTCCGGGGCCGCACGCACGCCAGCGGCAGAAAAAAGTAGATGGAGCAACGGATGTGACTCTTAACCTTTGTACAGCAAGCTACGCGCCAGGCAAAAGTCAGAGGTTTCTCCCGCCCCCAAATCTCTCCATTCTACAGCAGGATCGCAGCTGAGGCACCCACCGTAGCCAAGCAAAAGTACTTGAAAGAGGCGGGGAGCAAGGCCCCTGAAGGGTGTGGGCTGGGGAAAACCCTGAAGGCCGGATTGAGAGGCTTGGAGGACCGCATTCGGTCCTGTGCCTGAGGTCATGGATGGAGGCAGGATTTTTGTTGGGGGGGGGGGCAGGGTTTTGTTAGTGGCAAAGAGAACCTCAGTTAAGTATTTTTTAAATAGATTTTATTGATGGGGGCAGCTGCTCCCTGCCCCCTTGGCCACGCCTATTCCTGGACTTCAGATGCACAGTGAGGTCCGATAACAGGGGTTGGGGGGTTGGGGAACCCGTGGCCAGCATTGCCAGGGATTATGGGAGCTGCAACTTAGAATGTGCTTTTTTCTAAAAATAAAAAATAAAAAAAATGTTTAGGGGTACTCTCATTTCCCTACCCATATTGAAATACTGCCCCTAAATGAGAGGCCAAACTTAGATTCATAAAATGTTTAGGGGCATACGTCCCCCCCCCCGAAAAAAGCACTAGCCTTAGGTCTTCCTGTTCTGGAGTAACAGAAAAGGCCCAGTCCATAGATCAGGCAGTCCTTCCCTCCCTCACCTTTTGTAGAAACCTTTCATGTCAGGAACCATCTTGGCCACATTGTTAGCTCTACTCGGACTCCACTTTCGTAGCGCAGACCCCAGCGAAGGAAGAACGCTCTTCAAATGGGCTTGTAAACGAAGCTTATTTGCCTCCTGCAATCTATAGGGAGATGCACACGCATCAGAGCCCAAGCAGGAATAGTGTGGCAGAATCTGTGCCAACATAGAATCTATATTTATAACTCTCTGTGTGTCTGCATGCGCGCTCTGGGTGAGGGAAGAGGGAAAGGGCGGGGGAGAAGAAAGAAAGAAATGCTGAACTTTGAAAGAGCACCCCCATGGGACTCTGATTAAGAAGGTGCTTTGTGAAGTATTGGCAAAACAGAGGCCTGGGTTCTGCTTCTCTCTCTCCCCCCCCCTTTCCAGGGTAAGATTAAAGAGGCTGATGTGAAAGATCCCAGGCTTTGACAATGGGCCTCCCTCCGCCCGTCTTTTCCCTCTCCGCTGATAGAAGTCCTTGAAACTCCCCGCGATGGAGCACCTTCCTCGTTCTTCCCTTGAAATACAAGAACAGTGTGTGCGTGAGAGGGAGACGGATATTATGACTGGAGAGAAGCCGTAACTGAAACCAGTGTGTGTGTGTGTGTTGTGGGGGAACCCACGTTACGCATTATTTGGGCGTCTAGCAAGGCGCAGACAATGCTGGATGCTGCAACAACAAACAGGGGCTGATGAAGGGCAGGAGAGCCGCGCGGCGTTTTGACGCGCCGAAAGGGGGGCCCTGGAAATGCCGCGAGAGAAGCAAGTTGCCGATTCACCGACTTTGCAAGAGGCAATTAGCCGATTCAGATGTGCGCATGCATGTAATGCGTGTTAAGGTCGATTTAATTCCTCTCGGTTAAACAGCAGCGCATGGCTAATTAATGGGTGGAGAGGTCTTTTTCGATGCCGGGCCTCGCTAAACATCGGTGTTTACACAGTGCTCCTTTCAACAAAGTTTTCCCTGGGTGTAGCTCAGGGCACTCAGGCGACCATGCCGGTCGATTCATGCCTTCAACCATCACGACCCCTGCGCCTGGGGAATCAGTTAAGGTTCGGAAATCCACTTATTTAGGGATATGGTTTAGTGTTGCAATCCTACTTACATTCACCTTGGCATAAGGTAGCAAACATGGATGGAGTCTGCCTGCACAGCTTCACTCCTTAAAGGAATGAAGGGAAACCAAAGCTCCTGAGGAAATACACACTTCTGTAACTGAACAGAGATATACAGATGATCCGCTTGCAGCCTCTTTTCCCAGGGCTTAAACTAAGCACACTTACTCCGAAGTAAATGCCACGAAAAAGCATGGGCGACGGAACTCTGGGTGGTCGGCCTAGGAGGAGCCAGTCTCTGGTCACAAAAAGAGCCTCAGTTGGAGCTAATTGGTATAAATATCTGTACCATATAGACACATGATACATATTGCATTCTGCAGCACTGATCATAGTCGCTTAAGTGGTCTGATTGTGTATAATGTAAACATGTCTTTGAATCGGGCCTAGTATGAATAGTTAAGTTTACTCTTCCCCACCTTCCTAGATCTTATAAAGTTCATAAGGACCCGTGTTCAGTTTACAAATATCCCTAACGACAAAGTTGTGCAGCTGGTGACAAAGGCAGCCAGAGCCTTTTGTCAGTTTCATTTGCTTTCAAGTAAAGAACAACAACGAACAAGAGAAATAGCCAGGCTGCACATTGAACTCCGTCGGACTTCTGAGTAAAACAGGCACAGAAGTGGGCTGCGCAACTTTTATTTTTATTTTTTTAAAAAACTATTCAAATAAACAAATCTGCACCCAGGAAATGGAAGGTTACATTTTTGTTGCTAATCAGAAGGTCGGCGATTCCAATCCCCGCGACAGGGTGAGCTCCCGTTGCTCGGTCACAGCTCCTGCCCACCTAGTAGTTCGAAAGCATGTCAAAGTGCAAGTAGATAAATAGGTACCGGTACCTCTCCGGAGGGAAGGTAAAGGCGTTTCCGTGTGCTGCTCTGGTTCGCCAGAAGCGGCTTTGTCATGCTGGCCACATGACCCGGAGGCTGTACGGAGGCTCCCTCTGCCATTAACCTGAGATGAGCGCCGCAACCCCAGAGTCGGATACGACTGGACCTAATGGTCAGGGGTCCCTTTACCTTTAAGCTGAATTTAAATAGCCTACACTACAGTATTGGTTTAGGATGCTGTTGGCCTTTAAAACAATTCTGTTGTAACCCCTTTTTGAGGGCCTTTTAGTGGAAAAGCAGCCTCTAAATTCAATACATAAATGCAAACCTGAATGTGCAATATGATATATACATAGATAAATAGATTGTGTGTGGGTGCTGGGGAGGGATTTATGAAGGACTGCCAAACCTGGTATATATGAACCAGTGCTTTTGGCAATTGCTTACTACCGAGTAAAAATGCCTAGGATCTGGATCCATGATGTACCTTTCTTACACAAGCAATAATTATGCAGTATGCGTCACTTGCCATTACACACTCACACAAAACCACATTCTATTGGCAAATAGATACTCTCAAACAACATGCAACAAACAAACAAACAAACAAACAAACAAACAAACAAACAACTATCAGTTATAATCTTAATAAATAATGGCAGCGTACAGATCAATTTATTTCCAATGGTCAATAGCAACTGATTTATAGATTTACCTCTTTAATTTACTCTTTTAAAACGTAAGTGTATCATTGTGGCTGCAGTTAACATGAATCGGAGGATGGCACACTCCGCACTTCCTTAGAAAAACAAATCATCACAAGAGAAATTCAGATGATTAGAATTACAATTTGGAGCGAGATTTTTGTTTATTTATTTCGTTCATAACACTTATATACCGCTTGAGTGTAAAGGGGGGAAAAACCTGTGCAAGATCTCGCCGAGTCCCTTCTCAGGAATACATAATAAGGTAAGGCAATCTTTCTTTATATCTTTTTCTTTTCTTTTAAAGTTGCATCAGCTCCGAACGGGAGATTCTGCAAGCTTCTGAGCGACACCGCTCGTTTCATCTCGAATGTACTTGAAGTGTTCATTGCAACACGAATGTCTTAAGAGCCACCAGAAATTGAATTCAGTCCCTTTTTCAGTACCATCCTACCCTATCTTTCCCCCAGTAGGTATCAGTTCCAGACCACAGAAGCCAGCCTTGCCTATTGGCCGCTGTTAAATTCGCAATTTTGCACGTTCGGGCGGCAGTTCCGGGAGCCTCGTCTTGTGCACCACGGGGGAAACGCCAACCTGCGAGGCCAGTCTCTCCATCCTCATAGAAACCCTTATTATCGATGCAGCAGCCCAGCTACCTGCGCGGGGTCGGATAGGGGTGTCAAGGGACTCCCCTCGCCTGCAAAAACCCACCCCTTTGCGTGCTAACAACAAACCAGAAGAGTGGCTTTATAGCGCTATTCTAGCTATAAACAGACACCTACCCCTTTCCCAAGCCTCCTACCCTCTCCAAGGTGGCGCTCGCTCCCTATTGCACTATGGCACAGGCCCACGCGCCTGCCCTTCCTTTCCAAAGAAGTCGTCGATGGCGGCGGCGTTTCAGCGGGTGAGGTTTCGGCCGGCCAAGTCCCCCCACCCTTGCTCCTAACACAGCCAGCCCCCTGCCTCCCCACTGCAAGGCACGCGAGCGCCATCCTGGTCTTAAGTCAGCCTTTCCCCCGGAATACACCAGGAGGCAAATCAATCAGTAAGAAAGCAGGGACTTCAACTCTGCCCCACTTGGCGCTGCCTCCGGCCGCCTCTGCTTCTTCGAAGGCAAAACGCTGCACTCGCCCACAGCGTGAACGCCATTCGTCTGCTGGGATGGCTAACAAGGCTCTCCTGCGCTGGGAGCGGGGCGGGGAAGCCTGGTTCATCTGCTCGGCGGGTACCTGAAAAACCAATGGTCAGGTGGCATTCAACGCACACCTCCTCTCCCCTGTTTTCTCAACGCGTGTTTGTTGGAACCCGTCTACTTTTCTCTTGGTGGGCAGGGACCAGTGGTGCTGCTGGTATCTCCTCGGGAGTTTCAGACAGGGGTGCCAATATTGGGGTGGTGGGACAGGTAAGCCCTGCCCCACACAACTGATCACAAGACACGCAGGCCATTCATTTGGAAAAGGCAAGGCCGCTTCCAAAAGATCCGCACAACCCCTCGCCAGCTCCCAGTCCTCCAGAGAGTTTCTCTCCCCACCCCAGGTCATGTTTGCCCTGATTTATTTATATGCAGATCGGCAGTCTTAAATCCTGGCTAGATTCTCTCCCCCAGAGGCAGCTTAAATCAACAGCAAGCGTTCAGCATTTAAGAAGTGATGGGATTTTATTTCTTTCATTTAAAAAAATGTACGCCTGTCCCTCGTCCTAGGGCTGGAAACAGCAATTAAGTGCTCGCAATTAGCTGGATCAGTCAACAAAATCTTAAATGCCAGACCCTGAAGTGGACGGAGCTTTTCACAATATCCGGAATTATTGAGGTGAAATGCTGGGTTGAGGAGGTTATAGAAACACAAATACTTCAAAATCAAATGAAAATCAGCCTTCCGTGATAACTGCTGTTAACAAGCCTGACAAAATAATTAGCCCTTGTTTTTCATTTCGTTCACAGTTAAGGGTGTTTAAAAAAAAACACGGTTTATATAAAGCACCCTAGTGTTTTAAAACTGATAACCATTTTTAAGGGCTAGTAATTTAGTACGCGGGTGGCGCTGTGGTCTAAACCACTGAGCCTAGGGCTTGCTGATCAGAAGGTCGGTGGTTCGAATCCCCGCGACGGGGTGAGCTCCCGTTGTTCGGTCCCAGCTCCTGCCCACCTAGCAGTTTGAAAGCACGTCAAAGTGCAAGTAGATAAACAGGTACCGCTCTGGCGGGAAGGTAAATAGCGTTTCCGTGCGCTGCTCTGGTTCGCCAGAAGCGGCTTAGTCATGCTGGCCACATGACCCAGAAAAACTGTCTGCAGACAAAAGCCAGCTCCCCCGGCCTATAGAGTGAGATGAGCGGCGCAACCCCAGAGTCGTCCTCAACTGGACCTAACGGTCAGGGGTACCTTTAACTTAGTGGAAATTATGTCCCTATTTTGGGCAAAGAGGGACACTATCAGGATAAGAACAGCAATGAAGGGCATTGGTCTCCTTTTTAATAGAAAGACTTGTGCATCATTAATACAGAAGAAGTTCAACGGGTGCAGCTCCCCACATCACTTGTCAGGAAAACCTCACTTCAGCAGCTGAGGGCATAGAACCTCTCTGAGTGGGGAAACATGATGGCTGCCTTTGAATCAAGGCCTAGGAGCCATGGAAAGCTACCACTATTATACGTTTTTGTTCTGCTTTCAATACCTATACAGAACTTTACAATTATTCATATTTAAAATGCTGCAAATTCCCCCTTATCACAATGTTACAGAACTCTTCCTGTATCTGTGCTTTTGGTGAATTCCAAAACATATTGATTTGATTTTCTGCTTGCATACTTTAAAACAACTATTTATACCTCTAGATTTCTCGTGCAAATTGCAAGAGGTTTTTGCTTTTTAATGAGCCAGCGCAAGACACAAGCCAGTCAGCCACAAAGACTAAATGTGACGTGTTCTCCACAGCCAGATTTACAGCTCAGCAACACCAAGTAGTAAAATTTGGTCCAAGGTATGTCTAAAAGCAGAAGGTCCAGCAGGGTAGGAACCTGAGGCCCAGGTCAAAAAATGCCTCCAAATCTCCCTTGTTGGGCTCCAGGCCACACCCACACCCTGGCCCATTTAACAGCTATTTGAGCATTTTGCCTGGCATGTCCTTGAACTCTCACCATGCCTGTTGCTTGCCTGGATAGAGGATCGAGTGGGGGTGCATGCAGAAACTGCCCTAATCTTCACATGTTAAATTTACAGTACATTCACTTCCCCTCCCACTTTTATCTCTGTCTCCCCACTGACATGTGGCCCCTGGAAGGTTGGGAAAACAGGCCTCAGGATTAAAAGGGTTCCCCACCCTTTGGCCTGGTATGTGGGGTGCTTAGTAGGGTTGGGTGCTGCCAGTTCGTATAGCCGAACAGGAGCTGCATGGCCCAGACTGGCCATACCAATAGCTTCCTTCCTGTAGATGCTAGCCTGATGTTCACTGGGAGCACAGTCCAGGGGTCAGGGGCCACCACACTAAAGTCCCTGACCTCAAGAGCATACAGCACTACTGAAGGTGTCTTTCTTGAAGATCAAAGTGACAGGGCAGGGATATGCTATGTAAAGTGTTCCTTGGTGAGATTTGCTGGGACAAAAAGGGATCAGGAATGATGGGGCTGGAATTTTGATCTTCTTTTTGTGTTAAACTCCAAAGTCTGCTATTTTTGGCAAAAGTAAAGGTACTAAAGTTGGAGGAAGGAGAGAGAGAGAGAGGCCCTGGAGCACTGAGGGGTGAGATATGCTTTGTCTTACCTGATAGATTTGTTAAAGGATAAAATAAAATAAACCCACCACACCTTTTTGGGAATATGGGCAAGATTCAAATCTAACAAGTAAATTACATGCAGATACTTCCTTTTTGCCACTGTTGATTTTAACCAGCGTTTAAGTATTTTAATACCTGTTTTGAACTGGGTTTTCTTATCAATAATTTTTAATGTTTTATATTCTTGTAAATCATGAAGAGGCTTTTTTTTTTTTTAAACATTCAAGTGATATAGAAATTTTGTTAAACAAGCAAACAAATTCTGTCTTCTGGGACTGTTACAGTAACTGTTGGCAGATTTTAAAGTTTTTCATCTTACCAATATGGGATGAAAGTAATAATCGTAACCACAACATCAAATTTTGTTGCTCACTGGTCCATTATGGTCCATTTATGCAGGTTTTAAAGATCTCCTTTCTATGTTCCTTTCTCTCTGTAAGGAAGACAACCACCCCTTGTATAGAACATGTATGAGGTGTGCTCACAGCCTTTACATTATTATTTTTTAAATGCAGGGTGTCAGCTTTAGCGCAGAATGAACCTGAAAAGAAAAACGAGCACTTTGATAGCCTTCCTCCTCCCGGTCCCTCCGCCTTTCACTGTTACCTTTGGATCAGATTGGCACATTCTGATCTCGAATTGGCTGGCCTCTAGCAACAGTTTGCTGGATTCCACAGCTATATCCAGCTGAGAGAAAAAACACTGCCGTTATTGAGGTTTTCATCCTATTGGGGAAATACATTTTTCTCCCTGTTTTTAAGAAACCAGCATAAGCATGTGCTAAATGATTCCCACATTTCAGGACTTAGGGCATATGGAGGTTGGTGGAATTAAATCTCACCCTAAAACATCTATTTGATTTTGGGCTATGTAAGGAATGCTAGGTGCAAGGGCCTGCATTTTGCTCGGTTCGCTGATGGATGTGATTACTAAATGCAGGAGTAATCTAAATATATTGGTACCAATTAATAATCCAAAAGTGTACCCACCTTTCTGATTAGATTTTATTAAGGCATTGTTTCATTACAGACATTCAAGTGAAAATGAAATACAATTTTACGGTAGGCCAGCTGAAAGGGGTCTGAAAGGTGGAGTATGTGTTTTAAAAATAAATCGTAAACTAGCTTATTTCTGGGGTATTATGGATAATTAAGCATGGTGAGCTGAAGCAGTCTGTTCTGCCTACCCCCTCCATTTCTCATATCCTTCTAATGCATTGACATCTACCTAGAAAAGAACAAGGGCCCAGCGACCGAGAAAGCTGCTTGGGCGCCTGGGGTGGCGTACCCAGGGGTGGGGTGAGCCTCTGGAGTCTGCCTTCCTCCTCCCACTCAGCCGCCCTACAGCTGGGGGTTGGGGGAGGCAGTGGGTGGACAGTTTGGGCAGCGCTGGGCCTATGTGGGCCCAAGGCACCGCATCTCTCCCAGGAGAGATGTGGCTCGGGCGTGCTACAGGCCCCCAATGGTGACACCCAGGGCAGACCGCACCCACCGCACCCCTTCCTCCGCCCCTTCAAGGGCCTGCTGGACCAGGCCAATGGCCCAACTAGCCCAGCATTCTATTATTGCAGTGGCCACCCAGAGGCCTGTGGGAAATTCACAAGTACGATTCAAGCACAAGAGCACTCTGCCTTCTGTGGTTTCCAGCAAGTATTCAGAAGCATTACTGCCACTAGCTGTGGAGGCAGAACACAGCTGTCCTTACGTGACTTAAGAATCATAGTAAGCAAGGACACTAGATTTGCATGTTTGATTTACAGAACTTATTTAAAAATGCAGCAGAACATGAAATTCTAAATAAGCACATGTAGCAAAAACAGTTTGTCATTGAGATCAGTGAGTTACCCATTTAGGAAACATCCCTTGAAGCCCATAAACGATAGCCTTCCTTAAAAAAAAACAAAAAACTTTTATTTGGTTTTACAAATATAAAATTGTAGCAATACAACCATATACATCCATAAATCTCTAGACTTCCCACCTTCCCCTCCATGGGTCCTATTGTCAACCTTTTCAACTGTGTATTATTCAGTAGTCCCTATTTTATGCCACTCCATTTTCCCCATAATATTTGTTACATTACAAACGTTATTGCAATCCTGCTAATGCTTTCATCTGCTCACAGTGGTCTCCAAGATAAATTATAAAATTTCCCCATTCTTTGTTAAAGTTTTGGTCTTCTTGGTTCCTCAGCTTTCTGGTCAGTTTTGCCATTTTGGCATAGTCCAACAGCATAAACAATAGCCCTTCCAGTCAAGAAATTGCTGTTCTCCAAGTAAGAAAATTGCAAACAAAAATTCCTTCCAGCAGTATATGTGAATAATGGTTTCATTGCTTCTACAGAGTTGTGAGAATATTATCTTCTCCTTTTATATAAGTTTCTTTCTCTTTTAGCTTGGAACCTGAAAACATAGGTAGTCAATTGTTTTATTTTTTATTTTTGCAAAACAATGGAGAAACCATAAAGAGACCAGCGTTGTGGGACTTCTGCATTCACCACGGCTGATGTCAGTACCGTGCTCTAAGATTTCAGTGTTGTCAATGGCAACACCCAGCATAATGTCAATGAGGGCAGAGGGAGAGAAAGTGAAATGCAGCTCTGGCAGAAAAGGGCAACCCAAATGTTCTACTTGTTGGAGCTATTCTCCTGTGAGGAAATATTACCGCATTTGGGACTTTTAGTGGTTTTTTTTTAAAAAAAAATAAAAGCTAAGTGGGAAAGTGATAGACATGTATAAAATTACACATGTTGTGAAGGATGTGGATAGATAGGTTTTTCCTTCTTCTCTCATAATGCTAGAATCTAGGGTCATCCAGCATTTTTGTGTAAATTTACAGGAATACCCCCGCATGCGCATAAGTGAAATCGCGCAAAGTGGGGAACACACCCTAAAAAGCCTCTATGAAGCCCCTAACTGCCTATTTCTCCCTGCTCTCCAGCTCCCTCTCTCCCTGCAGAATTCTCTCCTCAACTTGAGTTGAAGCTCTGGGCAGTGGCGGAGCAAGCCAATTGGGCGCCTGGGGTGGTGCACGTGCCCTGCACCTAGGGGCAGGGCTAGCTGCCGCAGGGCGGGTCAAGCTGGGGCAGGACGCTCTGCGGGGCCTCTGGAGTCTGCCTGCCTCCTCCCACTCAGCTGCCCTACAGGAGGCGGCAGGTGGACCGTTTGGGGAAACGCAGAGCCTGCGGGCATGCTGCAGGCCCTGCGGTGAGTGCCGCCCGGCATTTTGTCACCCCCCTCAGTGGTGACACCTGGGGTGGACTGCCCCCACTGCACCCCCTTCCTCTGCCCCTGGCTCTGGAGCTGGCTGGAGGATGGAGGATGTGCAGGAAAGTGCCTGCTGCCACTGTGCTACCCTGCATGTCAGCTGTTAGAGCAGCCTAAACAAAGCCCTGCTGCAACTCCAGTCTCTTTGGGGCTTCCTCCCCCCTTATGGACATCCTTTTTGGGCTCTGGGGAGGGTCTCCTTGAGAGCCATGAGGACTCACCATCTCTCTCCTGCCATTTTATGGTATGATTCTATCATCTATCTATCTATCTATCATCACCTATCTATCTACAGTGGTACCTCAGTTTTCAAACATAATCCATTCCGGAAGACCATTCGAGTTCCAAAACATTCGAAAACTGAAAACTCAATATGGAAGCCTCACAACGGAAAACTCAGTTTGTGGCATGTTTGACTTCCGAGGTGTGTTCAAAAACTGAAGCATTTACTTCTGGGTTTACAGCGTTCAAAAACTGAAACATTTGTCAACAGAGATGCTCGAAAACCAAGGTGCCACTGTATCTATTTGCTGACACCATGTGTATTTGCGGTCACACACAAGTAGCATGCATGTAAGTGGGGGGGGGGGGAGAGAGATGCCAGTAGACACACTTTCGTCTGCAATTTTATCTAATTCTCAAATTTTAAAAAAATCAACATTTTATCACATTTTCAATCAACGTCATTTGGCCGGAGAACTGCAAATTCCAAAGAAGAGCTGCGTTTCAGGTCAAATGTTATTTCAAAAGTGTGAATTTGTTTGGTTCGCCTTTAAATGTGAACTTCTCCCCATCTTGAATTGCTGCTGCCAACCCATGACAATCCTGACCTCGCTGCTGCTACTGCTTCACCGCATCCCAATGAGTGCAGTCCTACTGCCATGAGAATGCCAATGCCATTAGCCACCACCAACCTTTTCTGTAGCAGCCCCAACATTGTCTACCCCCCTCTCCCTGGTTTTCAAGTATTAACAGCACTTTTGCTCCCCCCCCCGCACTGCCTCTTGGTTCATGATGGAGTTTCATACTAAGTTTGAAGTTTTATTGTTCCCTTTGCATTTGCAAACCACGTTTGAAATTTGCATGCAAAGTACACAAATACTTTTAAGTCTTTAAAAATGAGATGACCACCATGTGTTTCTTACCACATTGTGAACAACTATTTAGCTGAAATGCAAGAAAAAAAACCCTTGCACAACCTTTAGAAGGTTATTACTATTACTATTAAAATTTATATTGCACCCTTCAACCTGAATATTCCCAGTTGTCTGTCTTCGAAGAGTGCGTTAGGAGTGTAGGTTTCCAGGAACAAGCTGAGTAGAGATTTACACATGGTAAGAAGACTTGGGAATGAGCAAAATGTTTCCAAATGTTTCTGCCTGCCTCTGCCTTTGTGTCTCTCAGAGCTTTGTACACACTGTACACGTCCTGGAAGTTTTAACATCACATGTAACTGCAGTGGTCTGGTGTATCCTTCATTGCCTTGTCTGTCTCGACACAGGATTTCTTTGTCCGAAATGCATTTGTAGGCCTTCCATCAGTTTTTCAAATGCACACTTCATCCTGGGAAAAGGAATCTATTCATTATAGTGGCAGAGTTCATTTCTTAGCAGCAAGGGACTTCCTTGTGTAAATGGGCTTCAAAGAGCCCTCAGGGAGAGTCAGCCCTATTCAGTTCCCATCGCCATAGCTCTCATTTGTGACATCTCATATTCCCTGCCAGAATTCAGAGCAACTTATTTCTTAATTAGGTTTAAACAGTCGAGGCAGGTTTTATAATGCTTGCTTTACAGGTGTTAGCATCCTGGAGTTCAACTACTGACATTTTCGCAGTCATCACAAAAGGAGCTCAATTCACACCATATTACAACCGAGCATAATCTCCTGTCTGGGGGAATTGACTTTCCTAGTCCTGTAGTTCCTAAACATTTTACTAAGAGGGATAAAGGATGGATCCCCCCTTCCCCCCGCCTGCCTGCCACTCCCTGGTTCCAGAGCAAAAAAGTCCATTGTTCACAACTCCAGCTGCTAGCAGGCTGTTGACCCCACATAACAAGTTGTGGTTTTGGAAGAAGAAGAAGATGAAGAAAAGTGAGATCAAATTATTGTTGCCCTCCTGCCTTGTGTGTTTTAGAACATGATGCTAAAGATGGCTTAACACAGAGACAGCATAACACTGGGGAGGCAGCAGTACCACATCAAGGCTTTGTTTGGATCTCAAACCAACATGCACAGCGAGAGATTGTCAACCCTCGGCAAGCCATTCCTGGCTTGACACTTGGGCCACGTGGGCCTGACTCAGCAGCCCGCGTTTCCCTCCAGGGCTGTTCAGCACAAATCAAGCTTTCATAACACCCCTCAGACTGCCAGGAAGGAAAGACTATTTCTTGATATGCTGCCCAGGAAGAGTGGGTGAACCAACATACCAAGTCAAAAAACAAAACCCAGACTCTCTAATAGAGTAGTGCTTGCATATCCAAAACTTGTTTTCCGCCTAAAGGATGCTACAATAAGAACTATGGTAGAACCCATGCAGTCACTCCATATGGTTTTGCGTGAATATACTGCGAATCTCTCTTTAGTACTAATTTTCATTGGGACAGGGGTTTCCAAAGGGCTTTTGAAATGTGGCACTTGGTGCAAACAGTCATTTGCCTTGAGGTAACAGTGCCTGAACTCCCATCAACCTCTGATTTGCTTACATGTTCAAAGGGGTAAATCTGAGGCTGAAGTGAGCTGAACTTTTCCCTTGGATGATCAGGTAAATAATAGAAGGATTGTTATCTCTGATGGATGATAGTTCACAGAGAAACACATGTGTTTTTCATCATTTGGTACATGTGGTTGCTATAGGACGGCAACTATCCAAAAATGGTAACCTGCACATATTCTTGTGTAACTGTTTCCTTTGTAGGAACAATGCGGAAGTGATACCTGGGCAAAGTCAAACTCCTGTTACACTGTGGCATGCAGGATGCTTGACAAGACAGACATTGGGTCTGATTCAGAAGGCATCTTCTTATGTACACTGATTCAGCTGTTCCTGAAAGAACATTGCATTGTGTGTAGAAGCCTGCAGCGTCCAAAGAGTTAAGCCACACTAGGTTCATTCTCCTGGTTTTTTTTTTTTTACTCAGATCTATACGGTACATTAAGGCTATGAATCTTATTAATGGCCACATAAAAATAAAAAGGAAATTAGAACCTTATGAGAAGTTCTTTGTGTGCACATGGCAAGGGCATCCCATTCCAAGAACTCTTGCCAAAAACTCCTATATTTTTCCCCTCTGACTTTATTTCTTTGTAAAATGAAAAACATAGTTTTCAAATATGGGTTTCAATATTTTCACCCCTCATCTCCTGTGGAACAAAATGGTCTTGGATTGACAAGAGGAAGTGTGGGATGATTAACAGAGAACAGAAGAAGAGCCCTGCTGGATTAATCCAAAGGCCCATTCTGTTCTCACAGTAGCCAATCAGATGCCTGTGGGAAGCCCGGAAGGAGGACATGTGATTTGCTGGAACTTGTATACAGAGGCATGTTGCCTCTGATCTTGGACGTAACATATGGTCATCATGGCTAGCAGCTATTAATAGCCTTACTTTCCATGAATGGTCTATCTTTGATTATTATTCATTTTTAAAACACATAATTCTATTTTTCAAAGACATTCAAGGTAGCAAACACAGTCAGAAACCACAGGCTAAATCTTGAGTCAAAATATTAGCAGAAAACCCAAAACCACAGTCACAAAACAGTCATCAAAATCAAAACATCAAAATACCAGAAAAGGCAACATTCAGTCAAAGGCTCTTTGGGAACAGCATTTCTTCACCAGCTGCTTAAAACAGTACAGGGAGGGGGATAGGTGAAGCTGATGGAACCGGGAAACACACACACACACACACACACACACACATGCCTTGTGGATAAAACAATTCACAATTAAATTCAATTTTCTGGTATAAAGCAGTAGGATTTCTTAGATAGGGTCCAAATCTGCACTATACATCTAAAGCAGCACCATGTCATTTTAAATGTCATGTCTTCCCCCAAACGAGCTGTAGTGCTGAGAGTAGAAGACTGTTCACTCCACAACAGAGAGCTAGGCTTCCCAGAGTGGTTTAACAGTCATTCTTTTCCCCAAGGAACTCCGCCAACAGTAGCTCTGTGAGAGGTATAGGGATCTCCTAACAACTCTCAGCACCCCAAACAAACTACAGTTCCCAGAATTCTTTGGGAGAAGCCATGACTGTTTAAATAGGTATGATACTGCTTTAAATGTATTGGGCAGATGGGGCCTAGGTCCGTATCAAATGTCAGTAGCATGCTGAGGAAGTATCACGCGGCAGCAGAGATGGGGAACCCCTGACCCACAAGCTGGATGCAGCCCTGGGATGATTTCCACGTGGTCCATGGGAGCTTTCTTCCTTAGCCTCTCCTGTTCATCCTGGGCTTCCCTGATGGCTTTGGAGCTTCCCTTCCTCCCCAACCAGAAGGGAAATGCAGTAGAGAATGCTTAATTTCTTCAAACCTCTCTGTCTCGGCTTCCCCTCCATATCATGTTTCTGCCACTGGACCTGATGGCCTGGTGTAGTGGGCAGGTTGTCAGACTTCCACCAAGGAGAGCTGGGTTCAAATCCCCAATCAAGTACATAGTATTGTGGTCTTGGTGCATCAAGCCAAGGAAAACAACATCACTCTGCTGCCGGATTGCCATACCCTGACCACCAACACCACAACACTATTCGTGTCTACCTGCATGTTAAAATTAATGGCCTCCTGTGCAAGAAACGGTTGGCCACCACTATGCTGTGACTCATAATGAACAGCTGCTAGAGGGATTCCTAAGCAGCTGGTGAAGGCAACCTTTCCTGCAACCCCAGGGGAATGACAAGGCTGCGTCTGCCAAGAGTGTGGGGCAGCGGAGCGAGAGTGGCAGGTGACACACAAGCAGTGATTAGTACAGCAGATGGAAAGTTGGTGCTGGAATGTGATTGTATGTCAAACTATTATTTATTAAGCTCTCACATTTGTCATGTCTGGAGATGACATCTTATTAAAGCAACATAACAGAGTTGCATACTTTTCAGTGCAGACACGAAGGAAGGCAATGTCTGGTGATCACTTGAAGAATTGCAGAGGGGGGGTATGTTTCTTCTTCTTCTTCTTCTTCTTCTTCTTCTTCTTCTTCTTCTCCTCCTCCTCCTCCTCCTCCTCCTCCTCCTCCTCCTCCTCTTCCTCTTCCTCTTCTATTATTATTATTGCTGCTGTTGTTCCAATTCATCACTTTTTCACAAAACCACAAGAGTTCATTAGCCTTTCCATAATTGTGAATTATGGATTAAGGTGCTTGGGGGCCCTGGTGCAGTACTCCAAATAAGACTCACCTTCCCCAGGGCTGCCATACGTCCAGAATTTCCAGGACATAGCTGGGATTTGCCTGCTGAAATTGGCATCCAGGTGGAATTTTCAAAAAGTGCCTAAAATGTCCGAAAAAACCTGGGGGTATGGCAGCCCGTAACAGAAGTGTTGATTTTGGGGCCATTTTCCAAAAAAATGGTTAAAAAACCCCTCTTTTTCGGGAGAAAAGATAACCTATGAAATAATTTTTGTGGCAACTTAAAGATTAATGCATTTATAATGGCACAGGTTTCTGTAGGCTACAAGCACCACCCTCTCCCAGCACATGCAGTTTCACAACTCTCAGCAAACTACAAGCTTCTTCTTCTTCTTTTTTTGCCAATCTTGATAAACAAAAACAAAAAGCAAATCACATTCTGATTTGTTTGCAGGTTATGAAATGTGCTCATCAAGTAAGGGTTGTGCCACCTTTCCCAAGTGCATTTCCCTATCACTGTTCTTATCACAAGAAGAATATGTTCTTGTATTTTGGAAATGCCACCTAGTCCCGCAAATATATAAGGGAAAAAACAGAGGAGAAGAAGAATTAGGGATGTGGAACATAAGAAGAGCTTGCTGGATCAGGCCAATGACCCATCTAGTCCAGAATCCAGTTCTCACAGTGGCCAGTCAGATGCTTGTGCGAAACCAGCAATCAGGACCTGAGCACAAGGCCATTCTCCCTTTCTGCAGTTTTCAGGAAATGGTGTTCAGAAGCATGCTGTGAAAATAGTTGATTGTGCAGCTCCATTAAGGTATGCATGCTTCATTTGTTTATCCTTGAACCCCACAGACTCCTATGGTACTTCTCATAGATCGGTACCAGCAGGGGCGGAGCAAGGGGGTGGGGGTGGGGCGGTCAGGCCTGGGTACCGCCCGGGGGGGGGGTTTGACACTCTGGGGGCAGGCTCCGCCCCCCATGATCGGCGCAGAAACTTTTAAAAGGCTGCAACGCGCGAACAGCAGCACAGCATCTGTGCTGCTGTTCGCCCGCTGCAGCCTTAAAACACGGCGCAGCGCGGCGCTGGTCGGGTGCCGGCCACTCGTGCCCACCATCTTGGGTAGACTGGGCATATCTACACATGTGCAGTCTACCCAGGAGGCTGCGCACGCGTTGTGACATCAGGGTGCGCGTGCTAGGGAGCGTTGCCCCACCCCCAGGGGGGTGCCCTCGCGTTTTCTGCCCCGGGCGGCAAAGTGGCTCCCTATGCCACTGGGTACCAGGAGGCTACAAGTAGCCTGTTCAAGAGGTAGCTCTGGATGAGCCCTTTTGGGGAGCTGTGAGAGCAGTATGCCTGTCCACTTTACTGGTGAAGGAGCAAAGGCTTCTAATATACTTCTCTGAGATGGCGAATCCTGAGGCCTCTTGTTGCCAGTCTATCATGGTAGCCATTTCCTGCTTCACTGGAAGTGTGCTTTGCAAAGGCACAGAGTCCTGGCTCACCAGTTTGTTGATTCCTATAGTGACCCATGAGGTTCTCTTTCTGCCCTTCTGAGAAGTTGGGCTGAGTGCTGGTGGGACTTATAAATGATTTCCCTAGCTCCCTTTTCCCACCTTGAAAAACAAACCCAAACTAGGGAGTCCACTAAATCTGATTCTTTCCCCCTTTCGAAAACAACAAGGCAATCCCTCTTGCCCCCTTTCCTGGCTTTCATATAGCAGCCCTAATGCTCTTTCTGACCTTCTGCCCATCCACTTTCTTGAATAATGTCTTCAACACTTAAAACACCACAGCGGGCACATTCCAGCCAATGACCCCTTACACACGTAAATATTTGGCTTTAAACTTGCATCTGAAAAAGTGCTGAACCGTCCCTTGTCACAGGGCTTGGCGCAACCTCCATAAAACCACCATCCCCATCTCTGCTGAGGGCTGGGTTCCTTAACTCTAATCTATGTGCCTCTGCGCAGGCAGAAAACATTTATTCTCTTGCCGTCATCTCCATCCAAATCCTCATCCTCCACAGCGTGATCTGTGGGTGCAGCATGGAGCAATGTAAAGAAAGCTCTCAAATATCTGCCAGACAAATAATGATCAATTCAGCTGCATGTCTTCCTCCCGCACATTCTTTTGTCCTAACAGCTTGTCTCCCTGCCCCCACTCCCATTTTCATGTACAAATATTGACTTACCTCATACTCCCCACCTTGTGATTCTTTCTTTCTTTCAAAGAAAACCCAGCATTAATCTTGGATTTTGTTTGTTATTTAATGTTTCGTTACTTGGAATAGGTTTTCAAATTGTAGGTCCACATGAGCATGCGAAACAACAACAACACAAAAAACCAAAAAACCTCCTACCAAGGTTCTCCCCATCTATTTATTTAATTTGATGATTTCATCCTGACTTTCATCCAGGGTGGCCTGCTGGGTTCTACTTCTCTCCATTTTATCCTCAGAACAACCCTGAGAGGTAGGTTAGGCTGAGAGATGGTGGTATCAAGTCACCTTTAAGGATTACTGTATTTTCAAACCCCTCATTTCAGCTAGTGTTGTAAGTTGGGGTTAAGTTGCCAGAGGGTTAGACTGTGGCATTTGTTATGTTTCAGCTGCAAGTGACATTAACTGAATAATTTGTTGAATCACAGAATTGTAGAATTTGAAGGGACCCCAAGGCTCATCTAGTCCAACCCCTTGCAATGCAGGAATCTCAGCTAAATCATACAAGAAATATGATGACCCATCCATGAAAAAGCCTGATAGAGAGAAGTATAGCTGGACATGGAACCTGGAATCATCACACATTGCTTCATAAGGAGGAATATCATGGGCCAGCTGTGCCCCTATCTGGACAGGGACAACGTAACTACTGTTGACTATGCTCTGGTAAACTCTAGGCTAGATTATAAAAGGGTATTCCAAGGGTATTATAATGCCTTTGCTATCACTAGAAGGATCTTCTCAGCTGGCCTTTTAGGATAGCCATAGAACCCAGGAGAAGGTGGCTTTTTCAGTAGGTAAGGCACAAATCATTTAAGGTTCATTAAAGGTTATTTAAGTACTGTCACCTTGCCGACAAAGGTCCGTATAGTTTAAGCTATGGTTTTCCCAGTAGTAATGTATGGAAGTGAGAGCTGGACCATAAAGAAGGGTGATCACTGAAGAATTGATGCTTTTGAATTATGGTGCTGGAGGAGACTCTTGAGAGTCCCATGGACTGTAAGAAGATCAAACCTATTTATTCTGAAGGAAATCAGCCCTGAGTGCTCACTGGAAGGACAGGTCCTGAAGCTGAGGCTCCAATACTATGGCCACCTCATGAGAAGAGAAGACTCCTTAGAAAAGACCCTGATGTTGGGAAAGATGGAGGGCACAAGGAGAGGGGGACGATAGAGGACGAGATGGTTGGACAGTGTTCTCGAAGCTACCAACATGAGTTTGACCAAACTGCGAGAGGCAGTAGAAGAGTGCTTGGTGTGCTCTGGTCCATGGGGTCATGAAGAGTCGGACACAACTAAATGACTAAACAACAACAACAACAACAAGTACTGATTATAGCTCAAATGCAATCTTCCCCCAACAGTAGTGTAACTGGATAGAGGGACCTAGATTGTTGGATAAACTATTACCTGAGAATTATTTTAACAGCCCCAGTCCTTCAGAATGCTTGGGATGCCAGAAAGGATCTTTGGTTATGATGGAGGGTCAACACATTTGTGCAGTCTTGGGGAGACAAAGGAGGGTTTCCTTGAGAACAGTGTCTTGTTCGCCTAACCTTTGCTCTCCAAATATTTGGGATCGCACAGCATGCACTGAGAGGCTTGTTCAGTTTGACTGCAATGCCATTTGCCTCTCGTCTTCAGCTGTCCCTAGTAATTTATCTCCTGGCTTGCTGAGTCTTCAATTTAGGAGTGCCCTCCCACACACCACCACCGCAGCTCAGAGCAGAGCAGGCGATGGTGCTGACACCCTGTCATGTCCCATCTGTTCAGGCAACTTAACCGATTTGCACCCTGGTTTGCATTTCATTTTACGAACACCTCCCAAATGATTTTTTTTTTGTGGGGGAGGGGGACAAATGGCTCGATAGGCATCTGGGAGAGGGGGTGGAAGAGCACACAAAGCAGAAAGTCTTGGGAAGCGGAATGAAAAACAAATATTTTTACAGGATTGTTCAGCTTCTGTTCCAGTGCAGCTTTTCAAAATAGCTATATGGTAGCCAAAGGGAAGTTGAGGGGCCAAGTTTAGTCTGTCTGTTCGGCAGTTGTCTTTATGTCCCGACTAATAAAAAAGTTAGAGGGGAATGGGACAAAGCTGAAATGCTTTCCATTCGAAATCTGATTTCCTGTTTCAAGTGTAGGAGTAGCCACATCCAGCAATATCTTCCCATTTTACTACATCTGGAAGTAGAGTGATACAAGCAAGCACAATCTCTCGCCAAAGTTTACTGGCTCCCATACATCCCAACCCTATAACAAGGCATGCAAATCATTTGCAATTATTTTAAATGACCACAAAGAAAACTTAGAGATCCTCAGAATTATAAGTACAACACGAACATGGTTATAGATACAGGATGAGATGCAAAGCAATTTGAACAGGTGCCTGCTCATGCAAAGGGCTTCTCCTCCCTCTCCTCCTCCTTGCAACCTCTTTTGCACCCCCAATACCTGCCCTGGTAGGTTGGGGAATGCTCCAGGAAAGTCTCATGGTGCAAGTGATTTTTTTGTTGCACAACCATTGGATGCCACCCACAGCATTGTATACGGAACTGGATTAATATCCTTTTGGTTCATGATTAACCAATTCCATATCATTAGTCACTTTGAAGGCATAGACTGTAGCCTGCACCAGGAGAAGCAGGGCAGACAAACAGACCAGCTGACTTAAATCCTCCTACTGTATGAGAGCCCCACCACTGCCACCAAGTGAACATCTTTCATTTCCTGGCTCATTCACCAGTGTGGTGTAGTGGTTAAGAGCGGTAGACTCGTAATCTGGGGAACCGGGTTCGTGTCTCCACTCCTCCACATGCAACTGCTGGGTGACCTTGGGCTAGTCACACTTCTTTGAAGTCTCTCAGCCCCACTCACCTCACAGAGTGTTGTGGGGGAGGAAGGGGAAGGAGAATGTTAGCCGCTTTGAGACTCATTCGGGTAGTGATAAAGCAGGATATCAAATCCAAACTCCTCCTCCTCCTCCTCCTCCTCCTCCTCCTCCTCCTCCTCCTCCTCCTCCTCCTCTTCTTCTTCTTCTTCACACAAATAGCTGCTTGAACTATGAAACTTGTTTACGGACATAGTGCTGGGTAGTGTGGAAAAGCAAATAGGTATCGGGTGACAATGAAGGCATCAAAACAAGGTTAAATTAGCAACATCTGAAGCATTCCCGACCTGTGTATGTGTGAAACTGTACAGCACATGTCTTTTCTACAAGAATAAAATTTCAGTTATTCACAGCTGTGCAGGGTTTATAGTGCTACTCCACCTCACCATCTACTTTTATCTTGTGAACCACCCTGGTATATAAATTTGATAAATAACAATAACAATACTTTATTCATACTCTGCTTTTAACCTGGCTCATTAGCTATGGTTAGAACCACCAAAGGAACACAAGCGAATCGTAAAGAGAACCTGCACAAGCAACGCTGACACAAACCCCCACACATACATTAAGCAAAATAGAAACATCGCCACCCGACCTCACCCCCACTCACCATTCCCCCTCCACCTCTTTCTTCCTAATGTAACACTAATGTCTCAACAAATGAAACTGATCTGTAGAAAACGTGACTTGAAAAAGAGACATTGCACATATTTCTGTAAACCAAGAAATCTTTAATAAAAATATGTTTTTAAAAAAGGAAACTAGCCCCAGATGTATAAATGGACCCTTTCATAAGCAAAGAAGCTGCTCTGTTAGTAGTAGGGCTAAGTACTTGCAGGGTGGTCCAATACACAGCCCAAGGGCCGTATGTGGCCCTCGATGTCTTTATTGGTGGCCCTTGGCAACATTTGACACATACCCTCAGCCCTCATGCTTCCTTCCCAAAGCCAGCAAAGACAGGTGTTGGGCTTTCGGAAGAAGATGTGAGGGCTCTAGAACCCTACTAGAGACATGCGCCTCCTTCTCAAAGCTCAAGGCCTCGCTTAACTAGCTTTGGGAAGGCAGCACAAGGGCTGGGGGAGGGGAGGATCAAATTTTGGCCTCGTTCTGCCCCCCCCCCCCGTGCCACACAACAAGGCAGTGTGCAGCCTGTGGGTTCTGTGTTGAAGTGGCTCACTTGGTCTGGGAGGTTGGACCGCCCTGAGTACTGCAATTTCTATTCTAGGATGACTGCTGCTGAAGCAACATTCCAGTTCTGCTCTTCTTGAGCCTCCAGCATGAGCCGTGGACGGAGCTGTCCAGGGTGCCGCCGAAGTCTTGCCTCACTTCCATACTGCTGAAGCTGTCAACTAAAACAGAACATCAGTAGCTTTCAAAGCAGGGCACCTCTGTTTTTAAAACAGGTCCCTTGGGCACATGTAGCTTTCCTGGATCCATGCCTTACTCCACCTTTCTCCACTGTGATTGGCCACTGCCTTTTGCTGTTAATATGAACACTCCCTTTCTGATAGCAATCAGTAGGCAGCAGCTTGCTTGCTTGCTTGGACTCTGTGTGTACCTTGTTTGTTTTCACTCTGCCCTGGTGAATTCCCTTCTGTTTTTTCTCACTGGCAACCCATCTCATGCTTCTCTACCTGCACCCACCTCATCATCCTGTTCAGCATTGATCTTCACTTTGCCTCCGTGGCCTACAATTTTGTTTTACCCTTTCACCACACCATCTTGCTGCATGAACAAAGAACCACACACAATGACCCTGGTATACCAAGGAATCTACAAGTCAAACGGGTGTGTGTGTGTGTGTGTGTGTCTATAAATAGAGGAATTAGGGCAGCTTCCATTATGCTGTAGCTGTTTAACATGAATGCACTGGAAGCACTGACAAACTGTTCAAAACACGAAGGAAAAATTATAGCTCTGAAAGCTGTCAGAAAGAATGAGATTGTGTATTTAGTGTTTGGAAAAAGAAGTAGACATGAGGAATTAATCTGTGAAGTTTGATTTGGCCTGGGAAAAGGATTCCTGCACTATTTTGCCCACCTCCTTCCCCTCCATGTGAACCCCTAGACCCTCCTCCCTGCCCTGTACACTGCGCATTAGAATGGTTCGTGCTTCCTGTTTGAAAATTCACGACAGACCAAAGAAAGAGCTTTTTCACACAATTAATTCACACAATTAATTCAGCCATAGTATTTGCTCCCACAGGATGTAGTGATAGCCACCAACCCGATGGGCTTTAAAAGAGGATAAGACAAATTCAGGGTGGAGGATGGGGACATCAATGGTTGCTGGCCATGAAGGCTATGCTCTGCCTCTACTGTCAGAGGCAGTATGCCTCTGAATGCCAGTTTCTGGGAATCACAAGGGGGGCGGGGAGAGTGCTGCTTACAGATTTCCTGTAGGCATTTGGTTGCCCACTTCAAGTACAGGATGCTGTGCTAGATGGATCTTTGGTTGTGTCCTTATGCACCTTTATACTTATAAGGGAGCTATTTCAAAATAGCGCCAGTGAATCAAACCCCTAGATATTACAACCATGAAATGATACCCTTCAAAAATGGATTAGAAACACGTCAAACTGTTCATTTCATCATAATTTAGTCTCATACAGAATTTGAATATTCTGGTTGATAAATTCTCATTTGTAATTTATAGAAATTTACCCCCACTTTAAATTCTTGCTGTAGACATACCCTTGGGTACTGGTTCTGGGAGGCATAAGCTGCTGGTCCCAATTTGTGGTCTTATGTAATGTTAAAGACAGGCCAGAACACCCCCTCCATTCCCGCCAAGTATGTAATTTCTATAGTTCCTTTAAGTTTTGTCTATAGAATGACAGATTTTCTTTAAAAGACAGCAATGCTCAAAAGGCTCCCCTTGGATCCATCCAGTTATAGGTGACAGAATGCCTCTCATTCAACAATGCCTTTAATGGCATTTCAAGGTTGCAGGAAAGACAATGGGGGTGTTTACTGCACCTGACACTCGTTCATCTGTTCAGACTGCACCGTGGGACCTCTGGAAGAGAGACCACACAAGCAGACCAGGCTATGAGGCTGTTGAACTGGATAAGATCATTCCTAGTCTCAACAGGGGAAGATATCCTATAGGCAAAAGTTCTTTGAAGTAATAATCAGCACTGGTGCAAAGTGTGTATTCTGTAGGCAGAAAAATCTATGTCAGAGGGAGATGTGGGTGTGACTGGCATGTGGGGAATGAAATTGTATCATTCACTGATTATCCATCACCCTGGCACCACTATTTTAATGGCAAATTTTGCCAGCTTGCTATAATGGCCGCTTACCATCCTGTGAGCAGCGGTTGTTGCCTAACGCAGCGCCTCCTCCTTCGCCCAGGTATGTCCAGACGTTCCCTGTCCCCTTCAGCCGCTGCAGAGGCATATGGGTTCCTGCCAAACCTGTCCTTTCAAATTGGCCAACCCGCAGCAGCCCTGGGGGGAGGGCGGGGCATGGTGAGCGGACCTGCGGGAGGCAAGCTACGCTCAAGTCCGCCTGCCTTCTATTTAGCCCGGCCGACCCCCGAGTGCAGCTTTCAGTCAGCTGGAAGCATCACCCCCCCCCTTTGTTAATAGTTGATTATCGCTCTAACAATTTCCTTTTCAGCTAGGAAGGCTTTGCTGTGGTCTGTGGATGGTTGCCATATTTGGAGCCAGGAAGCAATTTCCCCTGCACTGCAGGTTTCGTCTTCCCCATAGTGCTAGTCACAACTTTGGCGGTTTAGGCCTTGGGCAGAATCCAACAGTCTTTCATCCAATTGGGATGTGTTGATTCACCCACCCCCTGTTCTCTGCGACAGTGATATCAGGGTACCCCATTAGAGGGGTCTGGAGGGAAGTCTCTGTCCAAAGAGCCAGTTGCGTAGGGCTAGCAGGCCATAGAACTTCCCTCAGTGTTTTTTTTTTGGGGGGGGGCATCCGTGTAAAACTGCATTTTGCGATGGAACCACTCCTGGATAGACCCTGTCATGCCTCAGTCCCCCACCAGCAGGGGGTGCTGAGCAGGATACATGGCCACAGGGTTGGTGCTAGGGTTTTTTGCGCCCTAGGCGAGATCACCTTCTGGCGCCCCCCCCCGGGCTTGGACGAGGGCTGGTGAGCCTGCAGGGCTTAGACTCCAAGCTCCCACCAGTCCCAGCTCCTTGAACAGCCAGTGACCTGGAGGTTCCGGGGTTCGCCTCCCAACAAACAACGATAATTGTAATCATAGTAAAAAAGTGGTGGATGCAAAACACAACAACTTGGCTCTTTGGAAACCAGCATGAAGGAGCGGGGTTGCTGCAACTGGAGACTGGGAGGGCTTTGAACAGGGCAAGAACTGACCTGGGGTCTTGCAGGCAGAGGGGAAGGAAGGAGAGAAGCATTGCAAAGCCAGGCTCGCTGCTGTAGGAGGCAGAGGCGGGTCGCCAAGAAGCACAAGGGAGCCGGGCTGCAAACTGTTGGAACTGCCACTGGGGAGGACTGGAGGAGGGCACGGGGCAGCCGTGAAGGAGTGCGATCCCTGGCGGCCGTCCCTCCTCTGCGCAGGCTGGAGAAGCGCTCCGGCGACCAATTGTGGCGCTGAGAGGAGGGGCAGCTGCCGGGGATCGTGCAAACTTCCCGGGCAGGGTGCGCACACCAGCCGGAGAGGGCGGAGGGAGGGAGGGCTGATCACTTGTGTGTCCGGCTTGCCGCCGCCCGCCTCCTCCTGCCTTCCCCCAGCAGCGGGGGGTGGGGGGCAGGCTGGCCAGCGCCCCCTCCATTTTGGTGCCCTAGGCAACTGCCTAGTTCGCCTAAATGGACACGCCGGCCCTGCATGCCCAGTACCTATGCCAAGGCTTCCTACAACTGAAATCAATAAAGTTGCAGCCATTTTAAATCCCAGACAGTTGTCATGTCCACTCATTTGCCACTCAGTAGTTAGGTGCGATGGCTGGGGGGGCCTCTGCGGCTGGGCACGCAATGAGCAAACATGACTGAAAATGAATATGATCCAGGGAACCTCAGGAATAGCATGGAGACTGTTCTACATCCCTCACATTTACACAAAGCAATGGCATATTTATAATATAAAGGTAGCACAGATAAAGTGGTCATATCAAATGAAGACACTTAACATGATTTTATTCTATAGCTAGAAGTCTGAAGTATTGGAAATCCATCTGCACACACAGAAGCAATAGTTGCTTCAAAACCAAAAGATACATAAAAGATAGTATAAAAAACATAGTAAGCCCGTTGTGCCACAACTTCTTGTGTTTTCAAAGCCAGGATCTTTGTGACAACTATCATCACAATCTGGCCATAATTTAGAACGTTCAAGCATCAGGAAATGTACTAGGCGGGGCACTGCACAAAACTTAAATTTTAAAAGGTTCCTGCCTACAGTGTGAATCCATGGCCATTTTCATATTTCACAGCCTCGGCTGAAGTGAGAAAATAATTAGAAGCTGATGGCAAATGGACATTTCAAGGTATGAGCAAATGACTCAGAAGCTTGGAATGACAGCTGGATTTCCACCATGATTATATGGAGAGCAGAGTGAAACTGACCACTCTCCCCCACCCCTGTGCACACTATTCTTCCTGCTGAAGGAAATGGAGAATGAGCAGGTCAGGAACAGGATAGGAAGGAATAAGAGGAAATGCAAAGAGCACCATGAAAATCAAGAGCAGGGAACCTGAGCTCTGGAAAAGCTGAGAACTGGAAAGCCTTACCAGCTGCTATATTCATGTTTAATTTTCTTGGCTTTTTGTGTTGAAGGCACACATTGAAGCAGACTTAAGCAGTGGAAAAGAAGCCACTGGAACCATAGAATTCTATGATTCAACAAAACTACAGAGGCAAGAGAACGATTTTAGGTCCCAAAACCTACTCCATGCAATGAAAGAAAACAACTAGGGCTATTTTCAAACAGAGTTGACTCTTGTTGTTGCTGAGATTCTTGGCTCTCAGATGGATTGCTGTTTCTTAGGTCAGCCAGAGAGGGCAATGAATGGGCATTTTTAAACCTGTGTGCCTCTGTTTGAATTAATTCATGCCAACAGGGAACAACTGTAGAAAGTCATGTGTCCCTTATCCATTGAAGCTGAGAAAGGGCTTAACCTAAACCAGAGACCATCAAAAATTGCTGTCAGTACTCACCATTAAGACACAAGTTTAAAAGTGAGCAGGTGTCTCACTCTCTAAAGCAGCTTGATGTTGATATTCTGGTGTAAATGGGCTGTTTCTTAAAGGCATTGGCAGCTGCTGCCAGTGGAGACACATAATTTAGGATGAGTAGCAACATTCTATTTAGAAATATCAGGCATGTGGGTAAAGGGTTTAATAGAAGAAAAACACCCCAATGGGGAGGAATCTGCAAGGCATTCTCTGCCTCTAAGACGATAGCATACTTTAGGATTGATTATTGTACATCAATCCTTTTCTCAAACAAACTGCACGGATTTTTTATACCCAACTTTATAGGCTTCCACATGAGGCTGTCAAGTTGTTTTCTTTCTTGGCACTTGTCTGGTTTTATTGCTCAGGACCATGGTAAGGTGCAAGAGATATGTGACAGCAAGGAGTGAGCATTGCCAGCAAATCCATTTTGGGCTTAAGTTTTGAACTGTCTCAGGTGAGGGGAAAAAAAAAAAGTCAACTAGCAAAGTCTACCCCAAGTGTCAACTCTGACTGGCAATCCAAATCCCCATCTGTTAAATTACTTGAGATAAGAAGAATTTGACTTGGACTCCTCTGCCTGCTGGAAACAAAATGTTTGGCTATGGCTTCAGAGCCCGCAGTGAAAGCATTCATGGATAATGTCGACTGTGAACTGCCTTGGTTGGATGGATCATCATGTTGGCCTCTGTACTGCTCCCCCAGGAGGTTTATTGTGCTGATTTCTAAACTGGAAAAGGAATACTGACAAGATACTGCCAGCTCAAGGAGAACAGACTGCCCCAGATTTCATTCTGTAATTACAAGACACTTGTCTAGCTCCTGGCTTTGGTTACTCCAGAGACTGCAGAGAAGAGAGCCGCTTACCCCTCCATTCATCCTTGCAGCTATGAGGGTCAACTGGAGAAGCCAAACCACACAACCATTGTTCCAAGCTCTGACTTGGCACTCAGTACCGCCTTGCTGAGCCGCAGGAGAAACCCTCTCCTGTAGCTCTAAATGCTGGTGGCCCCTGATTGCAGGGTTCAGTCTTCACTCCCCACCTCTGGTTTTGGGGAAGACTGTGTTCCAGGTAACACATTGTACAGCTCCCATTCATTTCAAAGTGGGCTGCATAGGTCAAGAGAACACACCCGGGGAATGTGCTCTTTGTGTATGTGTGGGATCCAGTGCCATTTTTCATCTAAGCAAGTGTGATTTCCTTTGACAGGGAAAAACAACAACCTAGTATTGTAATATTACTTAAAGTGACATAGACTGTATGCACCTTGTACTTTTAAAACACATTCAAAGTACGTCACCTCCTCAAAAAATCCTGGTAACTGTAGTTTGTAAAGGCTACTGGGAATTGTAACTCTGTCAGCAGGTAAACCACAGTTCCCAGATTCTTTGGGGTGATGTGCTTTAAAGGTAGAGTGTGTTTGCAGCCTTACACCTGCAGGTGCATCCATAGCATTCTGTGCTAGAGGAAGTGACAGATGGGACAGAGCAGTCAGATGCTGGCCATGGGACAGCATGGGCTTAGGTCAGGGGTGGGGAACATGTTGTTCAACTCCATCAGCTGCAGCCAGTATGGACAACCATTAGGAATGATGAAAGTTGTAGTCCAGCAACATCTGGAGGTTAGGCCCCACCTGGCCTTAGATGAAATCGTTATGTTATCACTGTAACTTACTTGTCTGTGTTCTAATCATCATCATCATCATCATCATCATCATCATCTTGCTATTTGTAACCTGCCATCTGGCTGGGTTTCCCCAGCCACTCTGGGTGGCTTCCAACATATATAAAAACATAATAAAACACTACACATTAAAAAGGCTTCCCTATACAGAACTGTCTTCAGATGTCTTCTGAACATTATATAGTTACTCATCTGATGGGAGGGCGTTCCACAGGGTGGGTGCCACTACCAAGAAAGCCCTCTGCCTGGGTCCCTGTAGCTTCACTTCTCACAATGAAGGAATCATCAGAAGGCCCTTAGAGCTGGATCCCAGTTTCTGAATGATGGGGGTGGAGTAAAGGTAAAGTTAAAGGGACCCCTGACCATTGGGTCCAGTCGGGGACGACTCTGGGGTTGCGGCGCTCATCTCGCTTTATTGGCCGAGGGAGCCGGCGTACAGCTTCCGGGTCATGTGGCCAGCATGACTAAGCTGCTTCTGGCAAACCAGAGCAGCACACGGAAACGCCGTTTACCTTCCCACCGGAGCGGTACCTATTTATCTACTTACACTTTGACGTGCTTTTGAACTGCTAGGTGGGCAGGAGCTGGGACTGAGCAACGGGAGCTCACCCCGTCGCGGGGATTTGAACCGCCGACCCTCTGATCAGCAAGCCCTAGGCTCTGTGGTTTAACCCACAGCGCCACCCACGTCCCTTATGGGGGTGGAGATGCTCCTTCAAATCAAATCAATGCTTACTGTTTTTAAGTAAACTATTTTTTTCTCCTCCAGTGATGGCTTCCCTTTGTTGTACTGAAAACTTATACATGTTTACTCAGAAGCAAGTGTCATAGAGCTAAGAAGGAATTACTTCCAGGTCTGGAGCCCATATGAGGGCAGCCGAAGGCTTTCCCTTAGACTGCTGTGAGTTCTCTCTTGAAATATAGATGAAAATGCCTTGTAAAAGAGGATTTCCTTGACCCTGCTCCTGACTCCTGTATCTGTTACATGTATCTGGCACATATCTATGTACTTCAGCCCAGTTATTTTGAAACCAGACACTTTATAATGTTTGATTGGTATGTTTGACCTAGTGTTAATTATACATGTCAGTGATATTTAAGTAGGGTACAGTGGAATGCTACGCAAAAAGCAAGCTTTTCTTTGCAGGTCTGGGTTTTACTAGCTTAACTGAACGCGATATTAATGCAGGGGGGGGGGAATCCTCCGGCTGCCACCGCACTGGAGAGCTGAATGGGGAAACTTAACTGAAAAGCACTGCAAGCTGCAACGTTAACAAAAGAATCCTCTCATTATACTGTCCACCTCTTGAAGGAAATTATAAAGCTAGCAGAGGGAGATAACAGCGAGTGTAATAACAGGTACTGCTGGATACATTAGCGGCACTGCAGAATAAGGGAGGGAAACATTAATTCAACCTTGCTTGAAAGCAGTGCTTTAAAAGAAGAGCTTTACTTTGAGTGAAAGAGTTTCAAAGAATATCCAGGGGGCGGAGGGCATGAATGCACTCAAGTAGAAGCCTTCACATTTGTGTTATCGTGTATGTATGTGCAAAGTATGAGGCCATCTAAGACACAAGCCATTTACTCATATTGAAATCTTACTACAGTACTACTTAAACCCATGGGTTGGACTATTCCAGAATGAGTGATTTGTTTTGTATTGGATTGTGAATGAGTTCAGCATGTCCATGGCACAGCATTTGTGGCAGTCTATGTAAAGGATAAGGAAGTGAAGTTTAGGTCACTCAACCTGCATCTATATGTCAATAAATTGTCCCATTCCTGAGGTGGCTGTCAACTGTGGGTCATGCTTATGATAACCATAGACTAATGAAAGTGAAAGATGGTTGTCAGAGAGGGCACAGGAGCAAGGGGAGGAATGCTTATTTATTTCATAATGCACATCCTGCTTTTTTCCTTAGCTGAAGGCAAACCCGATGCAACTCATAAGTTAAAATAAATAAAAACATCATGGTAGCACACACACACAAAAAACACAGAAATAAAAATATTGACACTGAAATATCATTCTGTAGTAGCAACAAATTGAAACAGATCAACGTAACCCCACTCTCAGCTGCACAGTTAGCAAGAGTGCTTGCCAAAGTGTCACCCCACTATTTTTAGGGGTTGCGGTGTGCAGCATAAGTAATTTGTGTGGCATCCTGTAACACCTTGCCAGGGGTCCTGGAGAGCACAGTGCTTGGCTCATGTGGTGTGTGTAGAAGGCAACAAAGACCCCTGGGATAGTTTTTTTCTCTCCAATGTGAACTAGAGGCAGAGGGATAGTACAGACAATCTGGGATCCCAGGGAATGATTTCTACCTTCCTAGATAGCAGCAACAGTCGTTGTGATCACAGGCCTCCATTTACCATATAGCCAGATAAAATTTGGTGCTGAAGGGGACAGTTCAAATAGCTAAATATCCCATATTGATTATGAATGCCTTAATTGCTTTCTAAGCTTGTTTATTTGTGTATCATTCACAGCATTTGTGCATTAATATATTTTCTGTATTTTTCTGTAATATTAAGAGAGACAAAGGAATGTGCCTAATGTTGCTTCTTCAACTATTTCTGGGAAATCAGCCAAAACTAGCCAGCACCTTCAAGGTTTAGATAACGGTACACTGTCTGGGCTAAAGACAATGAGGTCTTGAAAGTGTCCAGCACCTTGCCTGTTACCATAGAAACATCACAGGGGCCCCTTTTAAGGAATGTGCCGTTAATATTAATTGTGGTTAGCCTTTAATTGGCTTAAGAGCTGGTCTTGTTGATTGATCATACTGGAGGCATCAGGCTTGTTGGAGTTGTGTATCCTTACATGTATTGGTATGTATTGATTTATATTTGTGTATTGTTCCTATGGGTCTTTGGGAGAGGGGCAGCTCTGAGTTGTGTGAGCAAGGGGGGGCTCTCAGCCTTGGACGGGATGCATGCGCTTTCTGAGCAGACAGGAGGAATGCAGCTGGAGTTGGCTCCTGCCAACTGTATTAACATTATATTCAGTCCATTAAGATGTAAGGTATTTCCTAGTTAGTAGACTCATCCCCCTGCATGGGTATTATTGATTTATGCTTTTGTATTTCCTATCTAATGCAACAAGTATTATTGCCGGTTAATTAAAGTTATGCTTTGATATTGTTTAGGCAGACACATGTCCTATAGATAGATACAGCTTTCAGCATACAATAGCGGATCTGTGTGCTGACAAGCTAGGTGATGTTGCTATATTTCTGGGAAGCCTGCCAAGTATATTCAAAGCTCGCCAGGTACACATTCCCAGACTGGGGAGAGCGAGCTGGGAAGGCTAGGGAGGTTACCCTCCTAGGGAACATGTGAACCTTGAGCCAATTTTCGGTTTCTATTTTTGGTTTCTGTATTGTCTTTATAAGGAATACGCGCCAGTCTCTCAGTGCTCAGTCCAACTTTTGGATTGTGCCTTTTGCTTTGCATATGCAACTCAAAATAAATCCTGTTGAACCCTGCATGGTGTTTTGCCTCTTCGTGTTCCTGAATCCACCACTCAAGAGCTCAAGAGCCCATTATGGTCTTACAGTGCCATTCCCCTGGTGCAGGAAGAGGGGCTGGAATGGAGTAATGGAATTATAAAAAAGTGAGGAAGGAAAAAATGGAATAGGAAAAAAGAGGGAAAAGCAGTGTAGTGTAGCAGATGGCATATTGGACTAGGATCCAGGAGGCCAAGGCTCATGTCCAGGGCTATGAATTTCACCTGGGCTAGTCCAGAGGTGTAGGAAGGTCAGATGGTACCCGGTGAAGAAAATTTCTTGTCACCCCCCCCCCCCACACACACATTGATTTTTTTTTTTTGGCCTGCAAACATGGCTTTACATTATTTCATGTTTTCTTACAAAGGAATTTGGATTCTGGGCCTCTGATAACAAGTTGGCGACTATGGACAGATACTTAAATTTACAGGATGGATTGTGTTTTGGCTTGTGTTATTTTTTATATTTATTGTTTATTTATTTAATAAAATTTATTTTAAAAAACCTGCAAGGTGGTTTACCCCCCCAAAAAACACACAAAAAACAAAAACAAAAAAACCACAGCTGTAAAATCAAGAAAAATTAACAACCCTACTTTAAAACATACAAAAGCTAAAATATTAAGATTAAAATTACCTCAACTTCCTAAGCATCTAGGTATGCTTGCCTAAAGAAGAATGCTTTTAGCAGGTGCCCGAAAAGAGTCTAGCAAAGGCATGTGCTTTGTTGCAATAGGTGGGGAGTTCCAAAGTGCAGGTGCTGTCACAGTAAACAATGCAGTACAGATATTATGTGGAACCTGTAGTAGTGCTTGAAACTACTGAAGGGGAGGTTTTATTTATTGTGATTTCACCATGCTCTATATTATCTAATCTACACAGCCTAGTCTCATTTTCTTCACATAGGCCAACTTTTCAGTACCTGGGAAGCCCAGTGGAGGGTAGGGCAGTAGGGTGGTTCATAAAAAAAAATTCTTTACAAAAAAGAAGCCTGCTCCAAAGGTCTTATCTTACTAAACTAGGGATTATATAGCTATATCTGAAATTTCATGCATATCAGTTAATATCTTTTTTTTTAAAAAAAATATTTTTATTCCTTGAGAATGTGAATATCAGTTAATATCTTGACCCTGCTCCACTGAATTGAAATTTCAGCCTTCAAGACATAGGAAAATGGCCAAGTAAACAGCTATTTTCGTGCCACAATTGGTAAGTCACGAACAAACCTTGGCTTAGCATCATGGTTTCTTTGCAGCAAAACAAACCACAATCCCCAGTTCAGACATAAGAGTAAGACAGGGAGTGGAGAAGTGAAGTGGGAATGATCTCCATATTCATGGTAAACCATGAACTATGGTTTCCCATGACATGTGAACTTTGCTACTGAGTGTTTGCATGGACATTGGGGAGAAAACCCACTATGTGCAAATAACTCATAAACATCCCCAGCAACTTTGCAATGGTCAGCTGCCTGTTGTATGTGTGAACCTTTTGCTCATAAAAAAACAGAGCCAACCCTTAAGTGTATACACAATTCCATACAGTTCTTTTTTTAGGAACTGTGTGAGGAGGGGGAACCTAAAACCCTCAGTGGAGAAAGAAATATCACCTCCATCCACACAACCCCCCAAATACTGCAGCTGGATCTAATAATCACTTTAGACAAACAATAAATGTTCATTAAGACTAAAGGCGATTTTAATTTCATTGGAATAATGTTGGCAGAAGAATAGGCAGTTCATTCTGCAACACCTAATGGGAGGTCTGTGTTATATATGGAAAAGTTAACAGCAAGCAAAAAGGGAAAAAGGAGAAAAAACGGTCAAACAACAGAATCAAACATGTTGCTATTAATTTCCATACAAACTGCTTTAATTTATTGGTCTCGAGGTTTGACTACATTGTCATGCTATTTTCAAAAGAGTACATCTCTTCATGTGGTGGCACTTGGGAAGCTGGTTTTGTCATCCCCCCCCACCACTAGACTTCTCCCTTTCTCAAATTCCTGCCAACAGAAAGAAATTGTTATGTCCTGATGTGAGGACTGGAAGAATACAATTCTACAGCTCACTGGGGAGCGCCTGGATTCCAGCTCCTGCACTGTTCCTCATCTGCTCCCTGGCCACTGCCAACGTTTTAGGTTGCTGCATCTGGCCACCCCTCCGCCTTTGGTATGTTCCTCTCTCCTGCTGTTCTTACTGCAGATCAGCCTTCACCATGTGGGGTAAAATTAATGCAGGGACATAGCTGGCTGGCTGGAATGTGCCCTGTAACTGAAGATGGAATCGGGGCCCCCCAGGTTGGTTTCTTAGTCCAGACCACAGTCAACTTGCAGAATATGGCTTTAAAAATACCCACCGTGCCTCCATTTTCCTTTTCTAGTTCCTATGTCTGGTTATAGGCAATGACCCTTATTTTAATCACATGTGTGGTCTTGTTCAGACGCTTGTAGGGTCTGGACCAGAGGCGACAAGGAATGTGGTGGCAGCTCTTTGTCTTTGTCTTGGCTAGGACCTCTGCACAAATTTGGAAAGATAGGTTTGCCTCCAGTGGAATGACTATAACATCATGATTCCCTGGACATTCCTAATACTTCTTGATCATTGCATGCTCTTTCTAAGTGACACTGTTGCTTCCCTGTCTCAAGTTAGTTGAAGTATCAGTGTTGGTGTGTACTGGGAACTCACATGATTTGTGTTATTGTGGGTTCCCCAACTTTAGGAGCAACACTGTACGTCAAGATCCAAACGAAGGGCTTCTCCATCCTGGTGCCCACCTATGGAATATCCTCTCCACTGAGGTCCACTTGGTGTCAGCTCTAGCTTTCGTTCAACACCAGGTTAAGACCAGGTTTATTTAATCAGGCATGTGGGTGCTGTTAAATCTGTCGCCTACTATTGTTTAGAGTTCTAAGATTAGTGTTGGTTAATCATTGATCATGTGGGTTATTTTATATACAGAATCATTTAAAATGAATTATCTATCCTGCTCTGAGATCAAGTATTATGAGATGCGTAATTTTTTAAAAAATTAAAAAATACACGATAAATACATATACAGTGGTACCTCTGGTTAAGAACTTAATTTGTTTCGGAGGTCTGTTCTTAACCTGAAATTGTTCTTAACCTGAGGTACCGCTTTAGCTAATGGGGTCTCCCGCTGCCACCGCGTCACCGCCACGCGATTTCTGTTCTCATCCTGAGGTAAGGTACTTAACCCGAGGTACTACTTCCGGGTTAGTGGAGTCTGTAACCTGAAGTGTTTGTAACCCGAGGTGTTTGTAACCCGAGGTACCACTGTATTGGTCCAAAAGTCACAGAGATTATGTTTCCTCATTGTATTCAGCTAGTGAAGCTATTCCATCGCTAGTGTACTTAAGAATGCTTTCTCCTATGGCAAGTTCTTCTTTCCCTGCTCTAAAATTTACAAGTCCTGTCACATGACTAGGCTCAGTGCATGGTGGGATGGAATCATGTGGGACAAACTTGCAAATGTTCCGAGTTTTCAACATTCCAAGTTTAGGGAAGGGCAGAGTTTGGCATTGGGGTGGCATATTTGTCAGTATCCTTATGGTAAACCTTAACATATAGACCAGCTCTGAGAGGGAGTGTAAATCCAATGACAGGCAAGTTTTCTTAATAATTATTTAACTTTTTGGCCACAACACAGCACAGAATTAGGCACATGTAAGTGAATTCAACTCAATGGGCTCAAATACTGGATTGTATTTGCCTTTCCCTTGACATAATATTCTTACCCCACCAGGTTTATTGTTTTGTATTGCAGTTTTATATTTTATTTTTTTCCTGAGCTGCTCAGAGAACATGTTTTGTATGTAGCCATACAAAATGAAAAAAGGAAAATAAACAGCACTTTCATGTTGAGGCGAAGCTGCACTCTTAATGTTGTCTTTCAAACATATCTAACAATGTATTCAACAGATCTGTTAAAGCAGGCAAAGGCAAGCTCGGCCCTCCAGATGTTTTGGGACTACAACTCCCATCATCCCTAACCAAACAAGACCAGTGGTCAGGGATGATGAGAATTGTAGTCCCAAAACATCTGGAGGGCCGAGCTTGCCTGTGCCTGTGTCAAAGACAGCTTCATGATGCAACTAAGTACCCTCCCAAAAGTCTTTAAAAAGAAAAGAAAAGTTAAATAAACAAGCTGGAGATGAGAAAAGGATGTAATTTCTCATTATAAATTGCATTCTTTAGGATTTTTCTTGTCTCATCTGGACCAAAACTCCCATCAGTTACAGTCAGTTCTGGGACATTTAATGGCCACACTGAACTTTTTTTTTTTTTTAAGTGAGATTTTACTCAATGAAATCCAAGTTGGCACTTCACATTCCAGTCTTCCATAGGCCAGCACTTGCTCTTGCCAGCCCCTGCCACTCTGATAATATTTCCATTTTTGTTTCAGCCCACCCCAGTCATCTTCTCACCCTCCCTTTCTCCTAGACCACCAAGGATCCTGCCCGCCCCCAGCAGCCAGCTGACTGCAGCCTGCAGCAGCGCCACTCATGTCACGGTCAAGCTGGTCTTAAACATTTTCTTTTTGTTAGAGAAGCTGAGTCAACATCTCTTCAAAAAAGCTATAACTGTGATTTTTTTATATATGTAAAAAAATAACAACCTAAAAAACTGGTATCTCAGCAGGGACACTGTCTGGGGGGACCCAGGAGGCCCAAACCCAAACTTTTATGGTGCTGGGCCCCCGATCTTCTGCCCACTCTTGAAAAAAATATATCTTAATTTTCCCTCCTTTGCTTTCAAGGCTACTGAGCACAGTATCTTAATTTGCTTAATTTATATATATATACACAAATTAGCACATGTAAATGTTATGCATATTTTTGTCACAGCCCTGTGCTTTCCCAGTCTTTTCTGGGATAAAGATCCCTACATCCCAGGCAGAAGGAGTCTCCAGGGAAGAGAGCAAGCTGTGCCAGCTACTTAATAGGATTTGACTGTCATTAGCTCCTAAAGCAGATCATACATAATAGCTGAAATTACTGCCAATCTGTTTCATGGCAGAGATGCTGCCTGTGAAAAGTCCTGAGTGTCACATTAGTCTCTTTCTGGCTTCTCGCTCCTTAAGCCCATACTGGAAAAGGAAGCTGTACTTCAAAGGTTTCCCTTCCAGGGTAATGATTCGGAAGAATATGTGTGTGATCTTTCAAATCACTGTTAGCTGAAGAGCCAGTTGTAAGGGAGGAGCTGAAAGAGAACATGAAATATTCTCATCCAGTGTGTTAACCTGTGTTTGGCTTTGTGATCTCTCAGAACTACAGTCCTCAGGATGGTAATTGGATAAAGTGGCATCAAGGTCCATTAGCTGCCAACATCTGGACCTTTGACAGTTCAGTCTTAGAAAGTCTGCTCAAAAGTAAGCCCTACTGAGCTCAGTGAGGCTTAGTCCCAGGCACATGGGTGCAGGACAACAGCCTTTAAAAACTAGTGGAAACACAAATTACATTTTTATACGCATTACACTCATTTTGGCGACTAGATTTGCACTATCCTTTCCCTGAGTTTGGAAACACTCACAGAATGTTGCCTGGCATTCCTAACTCTTACATGTGAATATTGACGTTCGGTGAACTTTGGACATTCACCAAAACGTATCTATGTATAACATCTAAATTAATTAAAACTATGAACTTACACAGCTGGGGAAGGGGAAACATAACTAGCTGCGATCTTGCTGCATCTGGACAGTGTGATTCGTCACTCACATTTCATTTGTTTAACCTTCTATTTACCAGGGAAACTGTCATGGGATGCTGTGGATCAAGTAATCTGGAAAACACATGCTTTCCTAGTAGCCTTAGTATCTCTTGTCTCGCTAAATCACTGAGTGCACTGGAGTTTGAGTTCTGTTTCTTTTTTATCTGCCCTGAAGCTATCTCTGTGTGCTAGAGGAGAGCTGTGTGGCGGTATGGGGGCGATGGCTGAATCCAAGGAGGTCTCGGGAGCAGGTGTATGCAACAGGAAGGAAATCTCACTTGGAACATGCATATTACCCAGATGGAGATGAGTGCTGGCTGCTGAGCAAGCACAAAAATACTGCGAGGGCAGGAGAAAAAAAAAATTCTGAATGGATTTCAAAAATAAAAAGTGTGCAGAAAGTCATGCATAACCATCAATTACAGCCCACGAGTAAAAACCATCTGGGGGCAAGTGAGAAGGGCAGACTTTTGTGGTAAGCAAGGAATCAAAAGAAATACCACTTCTGAGAGAGACTCAAAAAAAAAAAAAAAAAAAAAAAACCCTGAGCAGGGAACATGAAAACTGGGTATGTTCAACCTGTGGAGGGGGAGAGGGCTTGTGCCCTGCTGCTGCCACTTCTCACCATAGCTGTCAACTTTTCCCTTTTCTTGTGAGGAATCCTATTTGGAATAAGGGAATTTCCCTTAAAAAAAGGGAAAAGTTGACAGCTATGCTTCTGACCTCCATGCGTTTATTGGGTCTTCTATTGTAGCTCAGTAGTAGGGCTCAGTGGTAGAACACCTGTTTTGCATGCAGAAGGGCAGTTCCCAGCATGCCTGAAACTTCAGAGACCTGCGGCCTGTCAGTGTAGGAAATACTGAGTTAGATAGACCAATGGTTGACTCAGTATAATGCAGCTTATGTTCCTACACAAGTCACAGGCTTTCTCTGTGCAGTATACGGTTAATGTACTGAATGGGTAGAGAGAACCTCTACATCTGGAGTGGCCAATCCTGGCTGCTACAGATGTTGCTGGATTCTCATTCCCATCAGCCCCAGCCAGCATGATCAGTGATTAGGGTTAGACATTGTGGTACAACAACAGATGGAGGTACTAGGTGAGCATGCTTATATATAGGGATTCTGGACAAAATACAGTACCTGATCAAGGTAAGAAGTAGGGCAAGTGGGTGTGATTCAACTATCCATTGAATGCATTGATTATCCCTAGATTTTATGCAACCTCAGGGGTGCCAGCTCCTGGAGATTGAGCTGTTTTAGATATCTTTTGGGAGGGGGTGCCTACCACCAGTGATGAGAGGACAGAAGAGGCTGAGCGTGGAGCTGAGTATGGTGTGGATCCAGTGGCCAGCTCCTCCTCCTCTTGCCGCAGAGGGGAAGGAGTGTGGAAGCAACCTCCCTCTGGTGGCAGTGCCAGGAGGCAGCAGTGGAGGAGCCGCCAACTGTTGAAGCCATGTGGCCACTGTGTCTGGCTCCACCCCCAACATCATGCGTGATGTCACACGCACAACATTGGCCCTTGCAAGCTGGTGCCTCTGTGCAGTTTGCTCAGCTTTCAGTGGCATGTCCACATGGCAACTTCCCACATTTAATTTTAGTAGTAAGTGCTCAACCCAGTTAGCTTTGCCATGGTCTGAAGATCACTGGCTTGTGGAACATGGAGGTGGACTTTTTCCCTGATGACAACAGTGATCTGGAATGCTCTCCCTACTGAAATACGAGAGGTCCTATTGATATTGGCATTTCCCTGGCTCTTGAAGATAACACCTGTTTAAGAAGAGCATTCCCCTGATCTCCTGAGTTGAAGCTAATGATTTAATTGTTTCATTTGCTGCTTTAACTGTTACACTGCTTTGATGGGCTTGTTTATTGCATGTTTTAACTGTGAATGTTTATTTTATCATTTTAATGAAATTATTTTATTGCACATTTTACTGAGGTGTGTGTGTGTGTGTATTCAGTTTTTTATTGGGAAACTGCTTAAAAGCCATCTTGGCCAAGGAGGTGGCAAATAAATAAATAATAATTGAGGGTTGTTATAGCATTATGGAGTGAACAACGTAAACAACAGGTTGTATTCCATGTTAGTTCTCCTCTAAGAAGAACTTAGCTGGATACAACCCAACTTGTCCCAAGTCTGACTCTTTTGTGATCCTTCTTTGTCCTTCTGGAGTGCTGGTGTTTTTCACTCTCAGTTTGCCCTCACTGACTTATGCCAGCCCAATGCACATTCCCTTCCCCAAATCTCAGGTTTCCTGCTTGCAGTTTGCCATCGCAGCCACAGCGAATCCCTCTAAGTCTTGCTGCACTTGGCTGACTTTCCTTCTGCTTCATTGGAACAAGTGTCTGTTTACAGAGTTTTAAAGAGGCAGAAACACCTCCGCAATTTGATTTTGGCAAACAGCTGTGAGTCAAATGTGGCGAAAAAAGAAATCCCTGTAAAAATCGGAGAAAATGCCTGCAAATTTCCACACATTTCACAGAGGCACTGTGGTCTGAGAGGCAGCTGGGTGGTCTTGGAGATAAATTAACTGTGGGGCAACGAAACAGAGATGTCTAAAGCCTAAGCTGAGCCCTGCCACTGAATGACCACATGGTCCTGACTAAATCCTCCCCCACCCCACTCTTTGCTTCTCAGTTTTGTTACCCAGATTTACAATGAGAACACTGGCCCCAGTTCTGGGCTGCGGCCAAGTTGAGCTTGGCAAAGTACAAGAAAGCAAGGAGGACAGGGCAAAGGTGGCTGAGATCCCAGATTCTGAAGGCAGCCTGGGACTGGCTAATTTCCAGAGGCTCATTTCATTGCACAGTGCTGGTTGGAAGCCTCAGTTCTGCCTCATGAGGGACTTAAATTGTCCCTAGAGGAGTATCATAAGGTCAGCAGGACACTCAGTAGTACACCCTACCTGGGCCCTGATGCAATGGAACCTAAACACAGGGCTGGAACATACTCAAGGGAGTTTTGGCAAAAATATTTGAGTTTTTACATGATCTGAGCTTTTCAAAACATTCATCTTCAGGCAAAACTTTTCCATGCCTAATCTTGGTCCCCAAAGCAATTTACTTTTCAGCACATTTGAACAAAATCCCCTTTAGCTTTGTTCTTAGTCGACAGAGGGTGAATTAAAGTGTTATATATACATGTACGTATGCATTTGAGAAGGAAAGTATTACCCAAAGCTTTATATAGTGCTGAATTTTAACATTTTGAATGCGGACCCCACAGAAGCCCTCACAGATCCCACAGATTTGCCTAGAAAGGAATGTTTTTAATTTAACAAGGCTGACATGAGGAGGCATGAGGGGAAGCCAGTGCCAACCAAAGCTTCTTAGGAACCTCAGGAGGGAGGTACTGAGATTTGCCCTATGACATCTAAATAGAGTGGGATATTAATTTTGGCCATAATTGCATGAGGTACATTCCCATGGATGGACATTTCCTCAGGTGGCAGAGTGCAATTATTCTCCTTGAAGAGCTGAGGAAAACAATCTGATCAGCTTTTCCTATTATGGGACCAACTCTGTTGGCCCTAAGATCTAGGTAACCGAAGCCTGTTGCATGGATTGGAGACCTGTGGCCCTAAAAAAGTTACTGGACTTCAATCCCCATTAGCACCAGCTAGCATGGCCAATGGTCAGGGATGATGGGAGTTGGAGTTCAACAGCAACCGTTGAGGAACAGGCTCCCCAACCCTGCCATGTTGGTTCTTCCCAGGCATGAGGCCCACATAGAAAAATTTGGAATAAGGAATGGTGGAAGAAATCTGAAACATCTCTTACATATGATTGTAAAATTGGAAGACAACTTAGTAACAATAGGTCTTCTTTGCCAAAGAAATTGTGGGCTGTATCCAACTAAGGCCTACTCATAGCTTTTAATTCCAATGGGTCTACTCTGCATAAAGTTAACATTAGATACAACCCCATCCCCACGCACCAAATCTGGCAAAGTCCCATGTGTTTGATAAACGTTGGGTGGCCTGAGAAATTTGAATAGCAGCAATACCAGTAACAAAAGAGTATTCCTTTAGGTAAGTGCTTAAGCTTGTATGTGGTAACAGCTAGGCATATTTCCTGAATGTGAGTATTTCTGTATAATCCTATGTACTAATTACAAAATGATAAGCAACATATGCAATGATCTAGACTGTTTTCTCATCACCATCACTTATGGTCCTCCTCAACACCCAGCGCCCCATTGCTTCCACAATATCGGCAACACCCACAGCAACATGAAGTGCCCCCCCCCCCGTTCATCTCATCCTATGTGTTTTGTTGAGTCGCTATGACAAATTTGTTCAAGCCACAGAGAATGAGTCATGTCTTCAGTTATGGGGACCATAAACTCAGTTTCCTGTGCGTGACTGAAAATGGCCACATATTTATGTCTGAACTTCGAAATATGATGGTGGTGAGCATCTTAGTTAAAATGATAAACAATGACTTTTAACATAAGATGAATGAATCACCACATCTTCAATTCAAAAGACACAGATTCACTAGCCGAGCTATTTCATATTTTGACATACCCTGCAGCATAGGGGCAAAAGAAGCAAGAACATGACTTAAATAATTGTGTGAATGTTGTTTTTAAAGAAAAGAAAAGTTTATAGGGGAGGGAGACTTTAACCCTTTGATTCCAGTGTGGTCCCAATCTGGATCAATCTCTCTTGCAGCTGCTATTTAGATCAGGGGAAACCAAAGAGCACAAGGCAAACCTGATCCCTCACATACTGCTTTTTTACACACCATTTCACATGAAACAATGATGGGGACTGATCATCCATAAAGGGCTCAGGTGGGGCAGAAAAGACATACTCCTGCCCTCCAGTTCATTACCTAGAGAACAGAGTGGTCCATACAAATGTAGAAGATGACCAGCTCGACTTCCTTTCAAATTTGAATTTGGCTCTTCACCAGCTCCTGGTCGCAGGGCAAGTTGAAGAGTAAAAAACACAGCATCAACTAAGAACACCACCACAAGCTCATCTACAACAATTGAAACACCAGTTAAAACACAATGCAATGTTACAAAAATACAGCTAGCAGATGGCAGCTACTTTATAACTGGCAAATCAACTCAGCCCTCCACAAAAGAGAGAATGGTGAGATTTGGAGAAAGAGCTGCATTGTGCTTAGGGCACAAAAAAAATGTATAAAATCGATGCTGCTTGACTCAAACATAGACTGTGCTTAATTTATATTTTGACAGGTTCTTCTAGTTAACATTCCATTATACCACTGTGACAGTGCACTGTAATCCTAAACTTAAGTATATCTTTCTTATTTAATACTTAGAAGCAAGTGGAGACACCTTCTCGCCCTCCAAGTCCAAATCCATTGAAATGAGTTGGGGTGCTTCCATTTGACCCTTCTTGCATTTAGGCTGCATGAGCAGAGGCTCCCTCCCTCCCTAATGTTTCCACCATGTTGACTTGGAAAGATTCCTGACATGAAATCACTGCTTCTCTGTACGTTAGGAGTGGAAAGCCAAATCCTGTCCTGCCAAATGGTCATATTATGTTGCAGAGATTTATTTGTATTATTTGAGGCAGAGATTATAGGAGAATAGAAATTTGGGAGGAAGAACAAAAGTAGCTTTGGATCATCTAATGATGATGATTATTGTTATCGTTGGCTTTAATTAGGTTTCCCCTAGTATTACAAGTTGATAGCTGTAAAAACACATATCTCTGATTATTATTAAACTGAACTATCAAGTGCACACATTCTTTATTTTTAAACTATAATTCAATTTCTTTCTCTTGGAAACTTCCCACTCATCCCCTTTCCTGTTTTATCTTTCCTCTGTGTGCCTGGAGACATTCCTCTTAAATTTAACATGAAGGCATGAATTCAAATATTGTTGGACTCGAGGTAGTGTATCTGGAAGTTGATGTTTAAAATGCACCATCAAACTCTGCGACCAGAAAACTCAAAATGTTGCTATCAGACAGAATGCTGGAACCAAATTTACACCCCCTTATTTATTTAAAATATTATTTGTTTCATATTTTCCGTAACCTGCCCTCTAGTTCTGAAGTTGGGCAGATTACCCAGGGCAGATTACTAGTTATTGAACTTAAATAAATACAGGAGGGTATGTTCTAAATTTGTTCTAAATAAGGTTAGAACAAAACATAACCATTCATAAAAGCAATAGATCAAACATTAAAAGCTAGCTAAATTAAAAAATAAAATAAAATTCACCAGCTGTTCCCACTAAAAAAAAAAAAAAGTACAAAAAGAGAGCCTGGTGGCTTTCCACTGGAAGGCTGCTCCATAAGTTGGTGCCACCACCGAAAAGGTCCTGGACCTTATAACTGCCAACCTAACAGTAAATAAAAATGGGACATAAAAATGGCTGGAGATCTAATGCCAACCTTAAAGGCAGGTTTCATACAGGAGTAGGTGGATTCTGAGCTAACCAAGTCCAATTGCATTGAAGGTCAACACCAGCACTTTAAATTGTTACTAGAAAAAAGTGGCAGTCAATATGTATGGAACAAGATTAGAGATAGATGCTCTGATATCCTTTTCCGACCCTTTAGGAAGGAGGGGGAGTTGCATTCATCACGAGCCCAGCACGTGCGCAGGGGATGGTGGCATCCCCTGCGCCCACTGGCTGAATCAAAAATCGGTTCGAGATATGCCGGAAATTGCGCATAGGAAAATTAACAAGGAAATTTTAGCCCAAAGGGTTGCGGGCCCATTCTCAGTACCTCCAATCCCAGACTTGCACATTTCACCACTGGGCATCATCCCTAAGAAGGCGCCAGGGGAGTTTCGGCTAATTCACAACCTCTCACACCCTAAGGGGGCTTCGGTAAATGACGGCATTCCCCAGGAACTTTGCTCGGTGAAGTATGCCTCGTTTGACCACGCTATTCAGTTAATACGTAAATTTGGCAGGGGGGCTCTGATGGCTAAATGCGATATTGAATCAGCCTTCCGTCTGCTCCCAGTTCATCCTCAGGATTTTAAATGGCTGGGATTTCGGTTTAACGGGGCATACTTCATAGACAAGGCCATGCCAATGGGCTGTTCAGTGGCATGTTCAGCCTTCGAGACATTTAGTACATTTTTGGATTGGGCCCTTCGTTTTAAAACAGGCCTGGAGGGAGTGACTCATTACCTCGATGACTTTCTTTTTGTGGGTAGTCCCAACAGCTCCGATTGCGTCCTCCTCTTAAAAGCTTTTGCAACCTTGGCAGAGGAACTCGGCGTTCCTTTGGCAAAAGATAAAACAGAAGGGCCAGTCTCTACCATCACTTACCTAGGCATTGAGCTTGACACAATCTCTCAGACATCACGCCTGCCTGAAGAAAAGCTAACAGCCCTTAGAGAGCTAATTTTGGAACTTCTTCCTCTGAGGAAGGTCACACTTAGGCAGATTCAGTCCCTCCTAGGTCACCTAAATTTCGCTTGCCGTGTCGTTGCCCCAGGTCGCCCCTTTTGCGCCAGGCTGGCTAGGCTCTCTGTAGGCCTTAAGAAGCCTCACCACAGGGTTAGGCTTAGTAAAGGGGTCAAGGCGGACCTCGAGGTTTGGGTTAGGTTTCTGGATGATTTTAACGGGGTTTCGCTGTGGCAGGATACCCTAAGATTGCAAACAGATTTCCAAGTTCAATCTGATGCGGCTGGCTCCCTGGGTTTTGGCGTTTATTTCAAGGGAAGGTGGTGTGCCCAGCGGTGGCCACTGCATTGGCAGGGGAAGCCCATACTGCGTGACTTAACCTTCCTTGAGTTTTTCCCGATTGTTGTTGCAGTACATCTTTGGGCCGAGGAATTCAAAAACCACCGTGTTTGCTTCTGGACAGATAATCAGGCGGTAGTAGGGGTGCTCTCCAGGCGGTCTTCACGGTCACCCAGGGTTTCCTCTCTATTACGTGCTTTTGTCCTCTTATGCTTGCAGTTAAACATTCATTTCACGGCCAGATTTATTCCTGGGCTCAATAACGACATCGCGGATGCCTTATCTCGTTTTCAGACACACCGCTTCCGCTCTCTGGCACCAGAGGCGCGTCAGTTACCGGAGCCTTTCCCGGAGTCCCTTTGGAGCCTTGGGAGCGAGATGTCTTGACGGGAGTATCAGCGTCTGTCGCCCCTTCCACGTTGAGATCATACAAAAAAGCTTGGACTGATTTCTTGGGTTTCCGCGCAGGGGTGTCAGGGGTGGGGCTAGAGTCACCTCCTAACAAAAAGGAGGTGCTGCAGTACCTATCTCACCTGTGGCGTAAAGGCAGGGCACCTAGGACCCTCAACATCCACTCGGCAGCCATCTCCTTCTTCAGTAAAACAATTCACTCATTTGACCCTTGCGAGGATTTTGTAGTGCGCAAAGCCTTGGAGGGCTGGCGCAGGTTGCAACCCCCTAGTAAGGATGTCAGAAGGCCTATCACCTTTGACATCCTGTCCCAAATTCACAAGCAACTAAGGAAATTATGCTGGTCTAAGTATGAAGCCAGGCTCTTTTCGGCTGCATACTCAATCGCCTTTTTTGGAGCCCTTAGGGTAGGGGAAGTGGTGTCAGAGGCCCAGGGTACTAGAGGCATTGCCCTCGATGACGTAAGGCTGTCACCATCAGAGGTGCTGCTCTGCATCCGGCAGTCGAAAACAGACCAGCTTGGGAAGGGTGCCTGGATGCGCCTTCCAGCAACTGGACACGCCGGTCCATGTCCGGTGAAAGATGCTAGGCGATTCCTGCGTATGAGGCCAGCAGCTCCCGGCCCCCTTTTCATACATCAGGATGGCTCCCTCCTAACACGTGATCAGTTTACGCGGGTAATGAGAAAAGCGGTCGCTGCCTGTGGCCTCCCCCCTGACAAATTTGCAGCGCATTCCTTTAGAATCGGTGCAGCAACAACAGCCATGCATTGGGGGCTGTCTGTAAAAAAAATTAAAGACCTAGGCCGGTGGAAGTCCAAAGCTTACAAGGGGTACTTGCGCAACTCTTGGTAACGCTAGGCCAGATCCCTTACCACCCTCTATCTTACTCCGTTTCAGGCACCAGAACAGTTCATGTATGGATGGTGGGCCATAGCATCGTTCACTGGGCCCGGGAGCGTGCGTACCAGCGCGGATGGGGTCGTAACCTGGGCTTGCCGCCAAGTGTCAAAATCTCTTGGATCACAAGAAGAGGGATGCGTTGGGATGAGTTTCTCCCGGCAGTAAAATCCAGAGCCGCCTCGCAAGGTCCTCCTGATGCCATGGTGATACAGCTCGGCGAGAATGACCTCGCCTATCGAAAGGGCGTCGACTTGCAATGGAAAATATTTGAGGACTTTAACGAACTTGCAACTTCTTTTCCATCTATGACTTTGCTGTGGTCCACGCTATTGGAGAGGCGCACGTGGCGCGATTGTGTTTGCCCCATTGCAGTCAACAGAGCCAGGAAGTTGTTGGATAAGGCGGTGGCACGCCGGGTGGTGGCCCTTGGGGGTCTGGTCATCCCTCACCCGGCAATAAAATTCAGCGAGGCGGCTCTCTATCGGAACGATGGCGTTCATCTTTCGGATGAAGGAAATGATGCTTGGCTGGCGGATGTCGTTTTAGCTATCAGGTATTGGTTGCGGATCTGAGGGTATTGGCGGCGAGCCCCTTCGGGGCTCGATTGGCGGTTAGGCATTGGATTATCCCAGTTAGGATCTCGGTGGGGGGGGAGGTTCGGCCATCACCTCCCCCCAAGGCTCTGAAGGGTACGTCAGGAAATGAGTCCGGGGGGCGTGTCCCTGTCCGAAGCCGCGGTGGGTGAGGGCCAAAGGCACGCCCCAATCCGGTGATCACTGGGTGAGGCCCCTAGCTGATGTGCAGCAGCAGGGTCCCTCACCTATCGGTGGTTAACCCTTCCAGGACTGCCAGCACAACGTGCTGGAGTCGGATATTTGTTAGTTAGTTCCAATGCCTAAAGCCAATACCGCTCAAATTCGTAACCAATAAAGTTGTGGCCTTTTATGCCCATTAACCTTATTTCTGGTGTCCTGTGTCGTCATTTCACCACGGGAGGGATCGGGTATTGATATGCAAATCCTTTTCCGACCCTTTAGGAAGGAGGGGGAGTTGCATTCATCACGAGCCCAGCACGTGCGCAGGGGATGGTGGCATCCCCTGCGCCCACTGGCTGAGCCCTGGGCGCGGTGCCCAGCCTGCTGACCAACCGGCTCAGCTGATGGGAGGGGCCGGCCGCATTTAAGCCGGAGCGCGGCCAGGGCTCAGCCTACTCCTTCCTGCTCCCCTCAGCGCGATTTCCCACCCTCCCACCCTCTAGGCATTCTCTAGGCAGCGCCCCCTAGCGCCCCGTTAGGCAGGTTCGCTATGACCTTGCTATGGACCTCGGTTGGTCGCCGTCAAGGGGCCTGGTAGGAATTTTCCCACTTGGCAAATTGGCTTCCGCCTGGTGGTTTTTCGCCTACCTCGTAGCAACTCGTCACAACTTTGGTTTGGCGGTTAGGCATTGGATTATCCCAGTTAGGATCTCGGTGGGGGGGGAGGTTCGGCCATCACCTCCCCCCAAGGCTCTGAAGGGTACGTCAGGAAATGAGTCCGGGGGGCGTGTCCCTGTCCGAAGCCGCGGTGGGTGAGGGCCAAAGGCACGCCCCAATCCGGTGATCACTGGGTGAGGCCCCTAGCTGATGTGCAGCAGCAGGGTCCCTCACCTATCGGTGGTTAACCCTTCCAGGACTGCCAGCACAACGTGCTGGAGTCGGATATTTGTTAGTTAGTTCCAATGCCTAAAGCCAATACCGCTCAAATTCGTAACCAATAAAGTTGTGGCCTTTTATGCCCATTAACCTTATTTCTGGTGTCCTGTGTCGTCATTTCACCACGGGAGGGATCGGGTATTGATATGCAACTCCAGGTTGTGTGAGACGTGTTTCCAGACTATTTTTTAAGAGCAGCCCTATGTAGAAGGCATTACAGTAATGTACTCTAGTGGTGATCAAGACATGTATAAAAACTGTCTCCAGGCCTGTCTTCATCAGGTAAGGCTGCAGCTGGTGAACCATTCATAGCTGGTAAAAAGCACTCCACTCCAGATACGGCTGGATCAAGACTAAAATGTACACCGGCAGTACAACCTCTTTAAGAACATGCTGTTTCCTCCTACAGGTCATCAGAAAACTCCACCAGCCACTATATTTGTCTGATCTGGGTAAATGTCAGTTTATCCACCTCCATCCATTCCCAAAATGATCCTAGATACTGATTCACCACGTCCACTGCCTCCCAAATAAGAGGATAAATGAGAGATACAGCTGTGTGTCACCAGAGAAAATAATTGGCTTCAACTTTCCTGGTGAAAGTAAAACAAACAATAAGAAAAACAGAAGATTAATGTTAAAACAGGAAAGCAATAAAAGTATCACAACATTCAAGTCATAGCTAAACTGTTTAAAATATTTAAAAGCCTGGACACATAAAAAGAGTATTTACTTGGTACAAAAAAATAACCCTACCTTGGGAGAACATTATTTCACAGAGAGTTCTTAATGTACACCGTTTGTTCAGTTTGCAAACTGTAGACAGTATTGTTTTCAGTGCTGATAGAAACATAGAGTTGGAAAGTGCCTCAAAGGCAATCTAATTCAACCGTCTGCTGATGTCGGAAATTATTTCAAGGGTTCTCAAATTGTAGGCCTTGGACCATTAGTGGTCCATGAGCTTAATTCAAGTGATCTGCAGCATGTCTGCAATAAAACATACATTCTGATTTTTAATTGTATTTGTATTTGCTTCTTTTATTTCTTATATTGTATTTTATATATTGCAATTCAATTCAAATTGCAGTACAAAAAAATACAATATAAGAAATAAAGGAAGCAATAAAATCATGCAGCATATAGCACAACGTATTACAATTTCTACAACAGGCAGAAAACTCATTAAGTAGTCTGCCAAGCCCATCAGCAATTTTCAAATGGCCCATGGGGGAAAAAGTTTGGGAACCACTGCTTTATTTCATTGGACCCTCCCACCCTTTCTCCCAGGGCAGTCAACAACATAAAAACCACTATATATGAGAAAAGTTACAATATCACTGCAAACATTAAAATATAGCAGTTAATGTCTTCAGTGCAACCCAGATACCTCTAAAAAGTCTGGAGAAATAAAAAGGTCCCAGCATTCTGCCTGAATATGGCAACGGTGGGCCAAATGGTTTGACAGTTCCAAGTTCTAGGCTTGTTCCATAGTTCTGTTCCTAGCCCTTTGCATGGATCACTCAGCTGTGCATTCGTTCTTACTTTGGTCTAGAAAGATTTTTGGAAGCATGTGGGACTCCATGATAATCTATTCTGGCTTCTCTTTTTTTGACATGCTACATAGTTGCACCTAGTGGGTTCTCATCACAATCTACTCATTGCTTTTCATCATGCATTCTTCATCATAATACAGTGGTATCTTGGTTCTCAAATGCCTTGGTTCTCCAAAACGCCTTGGTTCAAAAACACCGAAAACTTGGAAGTAAGTGTTCTGGTTTTCAAATGTTTTTCAGAAGTCAAACGTCTGATGCGGCAGTCGGCTATTGTTTCTGGAGCGCCTGCACCAATCAGAAGCTGTGCCTTGGTTTTTGAACATTTCGGAATTCAAACGGACTTCCAGAAGTGATTAAGTTTGTGCTTTTGTTTTTGCTATTTGTGTTTTTGTTTTCGAGGACATTTTGGTTAATTTGTTTTTGTGACTGTGTGGATAATAATTTTTTTTCATCTACAATACTGTCTTATTTATTTTATAGTACAGTACATTGATTATTGCTTTCATTTTATGGATCAATGGTCTCGTTAGATACTAAAATCCATGTTAAATTGCTGTTTTAGGGGTTGTTTTTAAAAGTCTTGAACGGATTAATCTGTTTTGCATTACTTTCTATGGGAAAGCACTTCTTGGTTTTGGAGCACCTTGGTTTTGGAACGGACTTCCGGAACAGACTAAGTTTGAGAACCAAGGCACCACTGTACAGGAGTTCTTTGGTTCAGCTCAGGTTTCCATTCTGCATTAAGAACTCCTAATTGTTTGTTGCGATTGTAAACAATGTTTATTCTTTGCCATTAACACCCTACTTTATCCTCTGATGTCGCAGCAATAATGGCTTTATTGGTTGATATCATAGCCCACAGCTAAATTTCTGCCCCATGCTCAAGACTTTGTGTTTCACAAGAAATTCTTTCTGATTGCCAGACATGCCCAGCAAGCTATACCTTGTAATCCTGTTTATAGATGGTATCCCCTGCTGTGTTTACATGGCTTTCCCGTTGATTTCTGAGCTGCACCAGTTTACAGCTAAAGTGAGATAGATAAAATATTCTTGATTTTAATTAAAGCAAACTCTGTTTTGTCATTTCACTAGTCAGCCTTGTTATTTCAGTGTTTGACAATAAAGTTATACAACACCCTCTGGGTCCCTATATTTGCATTATGAGGTTACTTATTCACACATCTGCTTCTCTGCTCTTTAAGTTAGAATCAGGTTAGTTGATGGGAAAAAAATCCTTTAATTGTACCCGAGTTTCCACAGGATCCAATTTAATGAAAAATTGTTGCTTCATCTCCTGTGCCAAAGAAACTGGGAGAATGGGCTTCTAACAACAAAATTGAAAGGTGGGGGCTGCAACAAAATGTTGCAGCACGGAGTCTTTCAGGATTCCATCTGTTCCATTTCATTTTTCCATTATTTCCCCACCTATGACCTTTCATTTGTCCCCAACAGTCACTCAGCATTCTAGGGCCACTGAACATGCTTAGCCCTCTTTGGACAGTTCTTTGTGCTCCCCACATTAGGGTTTTTAAAATATATAAATATTTCCTGTACTTCCCCGCACCCCGCTGAGTCTGATGATAGCACTACCTATGTGAGGGAGGTGTTTTTTTTTTTTTTTATATAAAGAATTTATTGGTTTTTTCCATAACAAAGAATACCATCACCCACCCACATTTATACAAAACAAAGACAAACATAACCACAATTCTTCTTCTTTTTTACACACACAATGAAAAAAATTCTAGTTTCAAATCTTTACAGTTGACTTCCCCTGCCTTCTCTCCTTCGGTTCCAAATCCAGATTCTACTTTAATAACTTCATCTCTCTCAAAAAAAATTTAAATTCAAATTTAAACAAACATCTTAATCCATAATAGTTGGTAACATAACTTTATATCTTAACATATTAATCTTATATCAAATCTAAACTATTCTTCTTTCCCTTAAACTGCTGCTAGTAACATAGAAATTTAAAATATCCCTTTTCTTGTTAAAAAATAAAATAAAACTTAATGTTTCATCCCTCCGATTTCAGATTACCATAGCAAACCATTTATATTCTGCACTTAACACATTTCACCCTATCCCCCCTCTGTCCAATGTCCTTCTCCATCTTACACCGGAACCACTCCTCAAATTGTCCTCTTTTCTTAAACATCCACAGAACCAGACACAGTCTCCAACAGACCTTGCATCGAACATCAGGGTGCACTGCTCATCTTCTTTCGGCTTCTCCCATTCAATGCTGCATTCTTCTTCTATTTGTAAAAATCTTAATTTCTTGCCTTTCGCTCCTGAGCTCTCACCTCGGGGGCTGGATATAACATTCCTCGCCGTCCCCGGGCTGCCACCACCGAAGGACGTTTCTTTTTCCGGGAGTCGCCAAGCCATCTCTCTCAGTATTCCAATCATCCCCTTCAGCTCTTTGCCAAGGCTCTCTTCCATAGTATCGAATACCTGAAAGGTCTCCTCTGTGGGAAATAGATTTTTCTTCATATCCCCACTCAAAACCTTCAATTTCTGATTAAGCAGTTCCAGTTTCAGAATAATAATCCTTTGTTCGTCAGTTAATCCAGAGTTCAAAACAATTTCGAAAACAAAGCCCAACATGGTGAGGACGGGCATAGGTATCAAATTTCAGTTTCTATTTCAATGTTGTCCATCTTATAACAGTAATTTTCCACTTCAACTCAGACTTTTCACAGCCATTTTCTCTGAAACCGGGGTGCTAAGACCATAACTTTCAAAAGGAATATTCTCCATCCTCTTCCTCCCCAAAGGGAGATCTATAAGGTCTCACTTATGAAAAAATCTTAACAATGTAGCCATCCAGTAGCAACAGTATCACAGACCGTTATTTTCTTGCCACCGAAGGGAGGAAGGCAGACTTCCTTTGTCTAAAGCCTCCCGGATCGTTAAGTCTTTAAGTTCAGCAATTAATCCAATCAAGTACTCACGACCTCCGGGCTTCTTTTCCTTTCATCTCTCAGGGAGAACGTCGTCGCTCGTCACGGCCAGTACTCGCCGCTTTTCCGCCCGGTTGGGGCATTTCCCCTAATGGCCCAGCTCCGCGCTCCCTTCACCCCCACTCCCCCTTTACAGGGGGAACGAGGGAAGGGTGCGGAGCCTAGCGGGCCCGCCGGGGAGCCCGAGACGCGGGACGCTCTTCCCGCGCCTCACCGGAGCCCCGTGTAGCGGTGGCGGGGCTCCAACCCCCGGGCTGGACTGGGTCGCCTCGCTGCCGAGGCAACCCACGACCGCCCGTGATGGCGACCTCGCCGGAAGTCCCGTGAGGGAGGTGTTTTAGCTATATTAAGCAATGGCACTCACAGCTTGAACATTGGAAATAGAAGGAATGATGCCAAGTCAAAATGGAGAATAAAGGGAAAAAATTGTTTGAAAAAAGAGAGCAAGAAGAGTTATTTGGTGCAACTCCCTTTATGGAAGAAGGGTGCTATACCCTGACCTTTAAAGTGCTAAATGGCCTCAGCCTCGTATAGCTAAAGGAGCATCTCCACGCCCATCGTCCAGTCCAGACACTGGGTTCTCTCAAGCATGCTGATTACGTCTCCCTCATAAGTAAAAGTGATGCCTCTAGATCTTGAACGAAGGGAAATTCTGAGGCATCGATGGTTTCTTAAAGTGGTGTATGTCTCTGATTAAGAAAAGTGTGGAAACCACAAAATTTGAGTAAAATTCTAATATTTGAATATGAAATACTATATTGGTTTGCAAACACAGATGCACAGACAATGAGGTGCCTAATTCTGTTTTATTATAACATTCTGCAGGGTCATAAGAATGTTCACATTTGTTTAATATTAGTTTGTGTGCGTCTGTAAGAGAGAATGCAGGCAGTCGATACTTTGCCTTTCTGTTCACCCTGTAGTACAGATCACTTATTATCTCAGTAGATCTTGCTCAATCTCTTGTCCTACAGACAACGAGCGCCTCAAAAATTATGCGCCAGAAAAGCAAACATTCTGCAGCCAGGGAGCCTTTTATCTTGCAAACTGAAAATTCAAGTTTTGACAGGAGACTGATAGCCAAATGAAGACTCTTGAAAATTGCGTAATTAGAGTAGCAAATGTATTGCAGAACAATTGAATGCAAAATTTTCATCAAGAAAGCAAGTGATGTAGAGCAAACATTAGGGCATGGAGGCGCTGTGAGCCATGCGCGCACACAAAAGGTAAAGTGGAGGGACCCTTAGTTTAAAAGAAAGGACTCAGTAGTGCCTTTGGAATTAAGCTGCTTGACCATTTGGCCATCACAGAATTTGCTGAAACTTTGGTAATGGCCATCAGATACCATAAGCTGTCAAGAGAGAGAAGAGAGATTGTGACTGTGCAGGCCCGGATTGTAATTGAACCTGGTGCTAATACATCAGATAAGTCCCTCCGAACTTCATTTGCTTTAACCAATATAAATTGGTTTGTTCATGAGACATATATGTTGATCAAGAATAGATTGTTATAGTAGTAGTAGTAGTAGTAGTAGTAGTAGTAGTACCCCATCCATCTGACTGACCCCATCCCCACCCAACAACCCAATGAGGTTTGAGCATGCTCAGTGGACACCTAGAGATGCAGAATGTTGGGAATCAGTAGGAAAATAACTGGGTGGGGGGAAGGATGGGGTGGGGGAGAGTGGAACATGCCAGGGAAGGCATGACTGACTAGCTAGAACTCTGAATAGGAGCACTCCTATTGGGGAGGGGGTTATACAGAGCACATTTTGATTCTCATCTCACTTGCAGGATGATTTTGATAACCAATATTTTCCAGATGCACCCTCCTCTGCCCCTGGCACCACCACCATAAAAAATCGGACCTGCGGAATATTTAGCTTTCCATACTCAAAGTGTGCCCCCTGCTGTGGTCCACATGCAGATAATTGAAATTAGCTGTTTGCATGCCAAGACTGCAATCCAGTACCCATGGCATAACCAGGATTTTTTTTTGGAGGGGGAGCAGAACTGACATGATTGATCAGTTAGTTAAGTATTGTTTTACATGATTGGAGGGGGGGCATTTGCCCCTCACCCCCCCGGCTACGCCCATGCCTATACTCATTTACCTGGGAATAACCCACATTAAATTAAGTGGGTCTACATAAAGGGCCATGTATAGGTTTGGCAGTGTAAGGGTTGACAATAAATAGGGGTTGTAGGGTTGTCTGCCCACCCCCCAACAGCACACCTGCGAAGCTCTGTCATGGTGATGGACATTGCAAAGGAGATGTGGAATTAGATGTCCTCCTCCCTGCTTCCTCCTAAGACTTTTTGAAATACTTTTGCATGGCTAAAAGAGAGGTCTGGAAGGACCCAAGCTTGGGACAAAAAAAGAAAAAAAGGCTGAATATTTTTATAAAGGGTGAGAAAAAGGAAGCCAAAAATTACAGGATAGGACTGCTATGGAACAGGATAAAAGACTTCATGGTTGTTTTCCTCTGGATCACTTTGCTGTTGTCTCAACCTCAGGACAGCGGCTTTCAGCTTTGCTGACTTTCATCCTAAGTACTCATGGTATGTTAACATCATTAACTTACATCACACTTCAATTATGTAAAAATATGTGCTTGCTTTATGTCGTTTTATCAAAGCTTGGCTCTCCACCAGGGTTGTATTGTATTTAACCTTTAATAAGTAATTGTGTGAGTGCTTTTGTGCAGTACAACTATAAACACTTGCCTATGTACTGTAGAACAAAGAAAAGGTTCCAGAATCCAGGTTCATAATGATTCCAAGAAAGTTTGGTTAATGCAGTTTGCTTCATTCTTGGCTCAACCTTCAGAAGTAGCCAGAGGGGCAGAAAATAATAGGAAATGATACAAATGATCTCGTTGGATAAAAGAGATCTCATTACGAGACTTGTCAACATTAATAACTCACATCTGCCCTACAATACAATGAACTGCCGACTGGAAATTGGACAGAACCAAGATAAAAAATGACTTGTCAGAAAGCAGATCATATCAGCACGATAATAGAGTGAATTTAATTTATGGTGCAATGCTTTCACAAGTAGTGTTGAAAACTGCACTTGGATAGAACTCCTTGAGCAAGCTGAAGCTAGGCAATAGCTACAAATGTTTAGTATTAAACATGGCATTTGCAATTGGGGGGCGGGAGGGATAGTCTAGATTTTGAGAATGAACCAGTCATTACCTCTCAGCCTGATCTACTTTGCAGGGATGTTGTGAAAAAGTAATAATAAATAAAATAGGTGAGATTGTGTTCAAACGTAATGGAAAACCACAACCCCTCACCTGGAAGCAGAGGAGGGCAACCAAGGGTCTGGAAGGCAAGCCTTATGAGGAGCAGTTGAAGAAACTGGGTATGTTTAGCCTGGAAAAGACTGAGGAGGAGATATGATAGCCATTTTCAAGTATCTGAAGGGCTATCACTTGGAAGATGGAACAAGCTTGTTTTCTCTGGCTCTGGAGGGTAAGACTTGAACCAATGACTTCATGTTACAAGAAAGAAATTCCAACTAAACGCCAGGAAGAACTTTCTGATACTAAGAGTAGTTCAACAGTGGAATGGAGTCCCTTGGGAGGTTGTGGACTCTCCTTCATTGGAGGTTTTTAAAACAGAGATTGAATGGCCATCTGTAATGGATGTTTTAGTTGAGGGTTGAACTAGATGACCCTTGGGGTATCTTCCAACTCTACAATCCTATGATTCTAAGAAGCCAGATTTCCCTAATCCCAGATTTTTTTGGGGGGGGGGGTTGAGGGGAATTTGGTTATAGAAAGATGAAGGATATGCATTGCAGACATGCTCAAATGCATTCTATTATTTATTTACTTGTTGAAAACACTTTCTCCCAGCTCTCACACAGTCTCCACTGGATCACAAGCCTAAATCCATTAATGTTCTCTAAGGAGCTACTCTAGTGTAAGTGATTTCGGAATATCTGCAATACAGGCTACTCTCTATAGATGGCAGGCACTGTATGTGTTCATTGTAGTATTCCTGTAAGATGTAACTGAGAGCAGACAAGAAGTCACCTTCTCTAGCTAGTGCAGAAAATTTAAGATATTGGTCATGCTCAAGACGAAGATTACATTTGTAGATCTGTGCATCTCTTCAGAATATTACTAAACTGGATTGCCAGAAAAATATATTCTGCAAAAATTTTCAAACTAAGAAATGATTTCCCTTTTTCTTGATGCTATTGTTTTTTTAAAGTATTTTTTATTAAAGATTTTCTTGATTTACAAAGGTTTGTGCAATGTCTCTCTCGTATTTTTCCATGTAACATTTTTATGAATCAGTTTTGGTTGTTGAGACATTAGGAAGAAAAGGGGGAAAGAGGTGGGTGGGATGGGGAGATGGGTGGGGTGGGGTGACGATCTTTCTATTTTACTTAATATATGTAGGGTTTGGTGTCATCGTTGTTTGTGTAGGTTCTCTGTTGTTCGCTTGTGCTCCTTTGGCGGTGAGAGAGGTCGGGGTTGGTGTAGGGTGTGGTTTGTCATTTGTGGTTGGCTGTGATGATCTTTGGTTTCCTGTGTGAGTGGAGTGGGTGGGTGTTTTTGATCAGTCTTGATGCTATTGGTTGTTCCCAATACCAAATCTGATCACCTGCACACTTTTTGAACAGCATCTGGATGTTATTCCTATTCCACTGATGCCACATTTCATGATGCACAAATATTAATCCCATTCTCTGTTGTGTGTTTTTATATATATCAAACACCTCTTAGCCTTAGTGGTGTTCAATTTCTGTTTAAGTTTGACCACGAAAAATCAGCAATTCAAAACCAGTTCATCATAAACTGATGTTCAAAATAGTGCCTCTGCATATTTATAATAGAAATTCATTTTCAGCAGCTCCTAGGAGCAAAATATTTCCATGTAGATGATTTTCTGAGTTGTAATCTAACACAGCTTTCCATGCATGTCTCAGGGACTTTTGGAATGTCCACTAGAGAAAAGGGTATTGGATCAGGGGTAGATAAGACCCAATCCTTATTTCAGATCTCCCATCCATATGTGAGAGCACTTACATTCTCTCTCTCTAATATAATATTTTATTATTTAAATAGTTTAAAGTGGATGGGGTTCAGAGTAGGGATACTCAAGGATTTAATCCAGTCTGCATATTTAAGGACTCAGCTATACAGCTGCAAATAAAACGTTTTAAGTGTGTTGTAAAGTGCAATACACATATGTGACACTAGATGGCAAATTCAACATATTTTTCAAAATGTTTTTTTAAAAAAGCATTTTCACAGCATTTTTAAAATATGTGTGTAGATTCCACCTAAGTCAACTGACCTGTCTTACTGGCATAATATGCAGATTGGAATGTTGTTTATTCAATGTTTGCACATCTCTGATTTTTTTTATATGGTTATTGGCTCAAAAGGTGTATCAAAGCATATGTTTTAGGGTAAAATGTATTAAAATGCATATTTTGTTTTAAAAAAATACCGGTAGTTTAGAAGTAGTGCAACTTAAATACAGTGGTACCTCTGGTTATGAACTTAATTCGTTCTGGGGGTCCGTTCTTAACCTGAAACCATTCTATTATTATTATTATTATTATTATTATTATTATTATATTACACCAAAAATGAAAAAACCCAATAAAAAATACAAATAAAAACAGTGATAAAGACAATACTGATTGCAAATCAATAAAGCAAAAATGGTCCTTGGACTATAGACCCGACCTCCCATCAATTCCTTATTATATATTATTTGTTGCCAGTACACACTTTTGTCATAAATGAACTAATTATTGGTTTATGTTAGGTCTCATATCTTTCTTAAATCTGAAACCATTCTTAACCGGAGGTACCACTTTAGCTAATGGGGCCTCCCGCTGGCCGCCGCGCCACCGCCGCGCGATTTCTGTTCTCATCCTGAGGTAAAGTTCTTAACCCAAGGTATTACTGCCAGGTTAGCGGTGTCTTTAACCCAAATGTTTGTAACCTGAGGTACCACTGTAAATTTACAGATTGGTGCAGCAACAGCACCTGTGAAATTGACATGGACCAGAAATAGATCAATATGTTCACCCTCAGAACATAGGCCCATGTGGCATATGTGCATGCTCTGAATCTACCAAATGGCAGGAACATTTTGGAAATGTGCAGACAGAGGATTGAAGAACAAGCACTGGATAGCAGTTTGGCGAGCTCTCTAGATAACTTTGTCTCAATGCTTCCTGCAGTATTAAAGCTGAGGTGCATAAGGGTGGTAGGAATATCATTTAAGCAATGCATAAGTCACCTTTGCTGTGGGTCTTTAACAGATATCTAGTTCATACATATATATTTTAATCTTAGAGAAAAATATTTTAGTATGTTCTGTTCAGCCACCCAGCTTTTGTGTCAGAAACCTGAATATTTTCCCCCCTGCTTATGCATTTAATATAGTACTCACAACTTCTGTTAACAAATGGCACACTTAATTCACTGTTAAAGAGCCCCTTAAAATGGCATTAGAGGCATAAACCCAGCTGTTACAAAGGCCAATAATTTGGATCAGGTATCCCCTGTTTGAATCTGACTCTCTCTTTGTGTGTTCAAGTTCTTGACCTCAAAGAAAGCTTTCTTTTAAAAAAAAACAACTTATTGATATATTGCATTACATCAAGTTCATTAGAATTAGCAGCATTTCACATCAGCCCAGCACGAGCCATACAGAACACAGTTTGATGGATCAGAAAACATTTACTGTTTCAAAGGTTTTGTATTTTTAGCTGACCACCCACAATCAAGTCATTCCCTGCCTGAGTTAATGCTAAGTGTCGGCTGTTACCATTACCCAGAATGCCCTCCACCTTTCTCATGCTCCAGTGCATCTCCCTATCCCTTAGCTCTATCATGAGAACATGCTCTGAATAACTGACTTTTTAAAAAACTGGACAAACCCTTCAGCTCTGTTTGAGCAATAATGGAAAAAAATGAAAAGAAAAAGAAGTCCCATCTGAAAAAAAAAGTACAATGGAAATTTTTATCTCATTGTACTAAGATGTTTCTAGATAGTGAAAGGACTTCTAGATAGGAGTTCCCTCAGCAACAATATCCTAAATGGGAGCTGGGGGAAGGTACCTCAAGGACAGTCATGGGCGTAGCCAGGATTTTAGTTGGTGGTGGTGGTGGGGAAGAACCAGCGCCAAGGGCCTTCTGGCTGTTCCCTCATTGCGAGAAGTGAGGTTACAGGGAACCAGACAGAGGGCCTTCTCGGTAGTGGCGCCCGCCCTGTGGAATGCCCTCCCACCAGAGGTCAAGGAAATAAGCAGCTATCCTATTTTTAAAAGACACCTGAAGGCAGCCCTGTTTAGGGAAGTTTTTAATATTTAATGCTGTATTGCTTTAACACTTGATTGGGAGCCACTCAGAGTGGCTTTGGAGACTTGGTCAGATGGGCGGGGTACAAATAAATTATTATTATAGTTATTATAGTTATTATACTTATAATTATTATTGTTATTATTATTGTTATTGTTATTATTATTATTGATTTAGGGGGCGGCTGGGCAGGGGCATAGGAAGGGGGTGGGTGGGAGCAGTATGCCCCGGCTGTCACCTCTGAGGGGGTGACAAAAAGGCACACTGCACGCAGCTCTCCCTGCTGCTGCTGCTGCCACCCGCGTGTGATGGATCACCCCCACGCAGTGGATAGCCCCCCTTGGTGCACGGCATGGCCTCTGCTCTTGGCGCTCATGCAGCTAACTCCACCGCTGCAGCTGGGCAGCTGCCCCACCGGCTATGTCCATGAGGACAGCGATGGTACACTGCACAGACATGCAAACATATGTAGCTGGCCTTCAGTTGCGTTCATCCCTGACAATTACATATGCTGACTGATGGGAGGTAGCGTTCCCAGATTCCCTATTCCTGCTCTGGGAGTGGGAGAAGAGGGCACCAGTGAGAGTGAATATTTAGAATTAGAACAATTCATTGAGGGCAAAATTCTTCCACTGAAAATGCCCTAGCCTATGTCCCAGCAACATCAGTGCAGGGAACCAGCACAGTCACTCAGTGGCTTCTGGGTACCAGACAGGCTGATTCAGATTACCACCTATACTTGTTCTATGAACAAACTGATGTGAACTTCTGATCCTGTGATAAAGATGAGTAAATATACATTTTTCACCCATGGAAGGGTTCCCAGTTGGTATAACAGTTCCGAACCTTGACATATGCATGTGTGAGCACTGTAGCAGGCTGTTAAGGGGCAAGAGGGGCATGCCATCATTATTAGTATTTCTTTAAAAAAATTAAAAAAATTACAATACTGTATGATTAAATCTAAAGCCAGCAGGCATGATAGGAGCTAAAAAAGGGCAATCAAATATTAACTCTCCCATATCCAATCCACTGCTCTGCTCAGTGAAGGAAAGTGATGTCTGAACTCATGTTCTTTGAGGGAAAGGATTGAACAAAGATTGGCAGGCAGGTACAGAATTCCCTATAATGGTCTGGAGCAATGGCCATACATATGCGCTAAGTGGAGGAGAGAAGAGGAATCTCTTAAGCTTTGCTTGATTGTGCCTTTTGGGGAAGGATCATGCATGTGATGTTAAGGCAACTAATAGTTTGGATGAATGGGAATGCTAACAATGCCACCTAGACACCAGGTGATGGGGCATGCAATGAATTTAGGTCACCTTGAATTACAGGAAACTCAGATAACAGGGGCCCTGCTAAGTTTGCCTAGGTTGATATGGTTCATATGACCAAGAGATTATTTTGTCTCTACATGGCATTTCATACAAAACAGTTTAGATCCTTTTCACAAACATGGAAGGTGGCTAACTACAGTTAAAGGACTTGCTGAAATTTACTTGCAATAATCTAACACAGGGATTATTACTTCAAATATAAATTTGAAACAGCCCTGGAAAAAAAGGACTAAAGAACACAGATAGCCCAAATTCCTCCTGCTTCATCAGTGAATTTGAATGCTGCCAGTTAACGCTGCTGAAGCCCCCTCTCAATTTTGCTGTACTTTATATCTTGTCTCAGTAATAAGTCTAACGAATTTGGAGCAGCTGGACTGCATGCCATCTATAATCTGAAAGGCAGCTGAGCCTGCATAGCAGGTGTCGCATGAATGACAACCAAGGTGGTAGTGTGTGGCCACCCACTTAGAATGTACAATGTGGTTATTGGTTAGATTGCCAGCCAGTCCATTACTTTACTGAGCTGACCGGTAAATATGTGTTGTTTGCAGCTTCCATGTGTGACCGGCCCAGATTTTACAAGACTTTGCCATGACCCACCGAGTTCCAGAACGGTTCTGCCCCTTGACTCCACCCTACTGCTGCTCCCAGAGACAGGCTCAGGCAGTAGCTGCAGATCCATGCAAGTTCCATTCCAGCCTTTTTTTTTTTTTTTTACTCTGCCTATGGTCTCTCTCAGTTGGTTTCCTTTGATCCTCAATCTTTTTATTTTTTAACAAACATTGGGTACCTGGGCACACCTAACCTACCGTTGCACAAGGCCTATGCAATCAATATATTCATTAGCCCATTTGGTTACATGTACTCAGTCTTGGCTTCAGTCCGGGTAGACCTGTTCCCTCCTGCCTTGCAGGCCTTTTCCCACGTGGCTTAGGAGGGTGAGGTCCTGACAGACTCCAGCTATAAACACTGAGGCTGCTGAAGATGCTTGGTGTTTTGTTTAGGGTTTTTTTGTCGTTGTTGCTGTTATTGCTGTTATTTTTTTTGTTTCTTTATTTTAGATCCTATAATGATTATGTGGAAATTGTTCATTTATGGTTGTATACTTTTTGATGTTTTATTGATTGTTTAAGACTACATTTGTTCTGTTTGTAATTATGTAAATCTTTTCATGTTGTAAGCTGCCCTTGAGTGTGGTTTATCTGTGGAAAGGTGGCCATACAAATGAAATGCTGGTGATCCAAAGCCCTCGCTATTTTCAGTTGTTTATATTGTTTCCCCCTCCATGAAATGAGAATGGTGAAAAGGGGGCTGGACTGAAGTTTTTCTTCATCTGGAGTACCCGCTTCTTGCTGCTCTGGACCATGTAAGATTAGACAGTGGGTGAAAAACAGCCCAGGGCATGCAGATTGCACACTTCTGAGTAAGACAAAGAAAAAAGGCATGTTCTTGGAACTATGTATACTGACCAGAATACATAGTACAAAATTCAGTTGCTACATGCAGATTTTTAAGGCCTTTTGGAGACTTGTGAAATGTGCATAATCCCCTACATGAAAGATTATGGGCACATTCTCCAAGAGGCCTAGTGAATGTGCACAATGGCCAGTTGTTATGCGCACCAGTTGTTCAACTTACATTTCCTTTAATATACGTGTGTGTGTGTGTGTGTGTGTGTGTATATATATAATATATATATATATGTATATTGTTACAGTTGAGGTGAGGATTTAAAGGCGTTCGAGGCTATGACCAATAGGTTGAGCCACAGCCACGTGAGGCCTGACAGGCCATTCGTTGCTATTAAATTAACATGAAAAACTGTGACGCAGAGCTTCTGTATACAGGGATGTGGTTGTTTTTTTTTAATGACTAGATAATAATTGAGATAGGTGGGTTGGGATTCTTGGAAATCTCCGTCTTTGTAACGAGGGAGGAAGTGGAGATCCAGCGCCAGCAGCATTTGCCTTCAGTCTTGCATCCCTTTCTCCTCCCTCCTACTGAGCTGCTTTCCCAGCAAAGGAAAGAGAAAGAAAGGAGGGTGGAAAACACCCACCCACCCACCCACCCAACCCCAGAACGCTTTTCCAGATCAGGGGCTGGTGGCCCCACATGTTTGACATAGCAATAATTTTTAATGAGAAATTTTAGTATTTGTGTGGGAGAAGTGAGCATTGTGTACACAGATGCAGTGCTGGCCACCATGCTGTGGAGCTAGGCCGCTCCCTCGCCTCTCTCAGGCCTGGTGTGCAGAGTCCCAAGACAGATTCCTTTCAGGCAAAGGGAAACATTTAGGCCTGCTCACCTTTGAACTGAATGCGATGATGTTTACCTTGGCAAGACAAAGTGGCAGTTTTACAGATATTAAATACAGTCCTGAGGGGAAACTGGAGGCCGTCCGAAATTTTAATCACCCAATTTAGACAGCCTGAGGAGTCAGTTGAAGGGAAAACCTGTGCCACACACTAAAAAAAAAAGGAAAGAAAGAAAGCCTACAGAAAACAGCCCAGTGTTGGAAAAAAAGGACCTGGAGGGGAGGAAACAAAATTCAAACACGAACACATAAACAAATAAACACTGAAGGAACATTCTTGTTTATTAATTATTTTACCTGAATGACATTTCACAAATTATCTCTAGGACCTTCCTGCACCAAATGGTTTCTTTTTAAGGATTTCCTGCTTCATTTCTACCTTAGCTAACCCCAGCTCTGTTCCATTCTCCCCAGCTCTGTAGACCCCATGACCATTCATCTTTAAGTTGATTTTGCCTGTCAAGGGATATTGTTGCAAACAAGTTTAACACCATCTTGAATCAAGATGCTGTCTTCCCCCAACCTCCTTGGAGCGTTATGTGTGTGTTTTAAAAGAGAGAGAGAGAGAGAGAGAGAGAGAGGAGAGAGAGAGAGAGAGAGAGATACAAAAGGGTTGTGAATGATACCTAAAAAGTCCCACCAGGGTCAAGGCCCTGATTACTAATTTTCAAGCATAGCAAAAGGAAGGGAGAAAAGGGGAAAACTGGGGAGGGGGGAACAAGGAAGATATACTCCCCACTGCCTAAAGTCTGGCTGTAAGCACTAAGACTTCAACAGTGCTGTCAGAAGACTCCCGGCAGGAACGCAATTCATGTTGATTTTACAGAGAAGGTTGTTACCCACATTTCACTGTTGATTTATTGTGTTTTAACCAGCTCCTTATGGCACACTTTAAGGAGATTGGGGGTGGTGGTGGAGAAAGAGAGAAAGAAGACAAGAAGCACTTCACGGGCAAAAATTGCTGACTATCAGTAAAATGACAATTGGGATTATCTCGACAAAAAAAAAAAAAAAAAAAAAAAAAAAAAAAAAAACACAAAGTAAGACCAGGCTCCATGACAGTTGCAAGGGCCTGTGCCGTAGCTCCCCCCAAAAGCTCTCTGTCGTCCACTTGGACCATTTGTTGACCACCTGCCACGTTTGTTTAATATTTTCCAGAATTTATGAAGGCCGCGGCTAATGTAGAATAACAAACACCGTGTCCGCAGTTCCGCATGAGGGTTCGACAAGGAAGGCGCTGCTGTTACATGCCTGCTGCCAAGCTGACGAGAGAGGGAGAGGAAAAATATAGCTCTGTGAGGCAAATCTTTAAGTTCCTCCAAGAGGACTTAAAGATATGAGATGGGTAGGTTCTAAGGGAGCCTGATAAAGCCAATAGAATTTAAGCAGCCAAACGAGGCCTGGGGTTGCCATCTGCGGAATTCATTAGGCAGCCTTGATTGGCCTCTGTTAAACAAAGATGGGATAAGGTTTCAGGCTTTTTCTGTGGGAGTCAAGCTAAAGTTTCAGGCTGATGATTTAGTCAGGTGTAAGCATGAAGTTTCCAATTTAGAGAAATAAATCTAAAGCGGTTTTATTATCCTCTGTTTTACCCTGACACCCTGCTTCACCCAGCTCCCTGTCAGAATTCACATGATGTGTTTATATAGGCCGTGCTGTAATTGATTGGCATGCAGTCTAATATGACACATAAAATGCATCTTCCGTGAAACTCACAGGGTTCAGTAGCTTCCATACTTCATTATGGGAAGTTCACATTTGATGCCATCAGTGTTCCCTTCTTTCAGAATTCTCTGAATTTTGTCTCCCTCCAGGACCATATGTTCCAAATACAGCCCACTGAGCCAAGCAGCCTCTAGGATGGCCTAAGTTGTTGCACAGAGAATTATGCTTCAAAGCTCCATTTTAAACCAAGAAGCATTTAAATAGCAAATGGGGCATTGAAAAACAAATGTAGTCTTTAGAGTAGTCTTCCAACCTGTGTAGCTTTGTGTTAACCGAATAGGTAGAATACATAAAGCTGATTACTATCTGCTACATTGTATTTTATTGCTGATACTGTTTTAACTTTTTTTTAATATGACTATTTTTATTTTTGTTTTTAGCCACCCTAGACTCCTATAGGAGGAAAATCAGGATATAGAATCTATTATTTATTTTTTTAAAAAGGTTAAAAGTACTACTCAGTATGTGCATTAATCATGTCCATTTCAATCAATGGGTCTACTCTTAGTAAGACTAGCACTGAATTCAACCCCGATTTACAAATTATATGATAATATGTGTTAAATTTATAACATAGCTCTTTCACACATTCATAATCAAAATAATACTGGCTTTGATCTCCCTTTCTTTGTGTGTATGTGTGTGTGTGTGAATGTGATAACTTCTACAGTTGTAATTATGCACCATTTGCATATAATTAATAAAAGGGGTCAAAGTCTCTCAAATGCTTGTCTTTGCATCCTTTAAATTTTGACACCATACTTCTCTTCAGTTGGGATAGTATGAGTGTACCATTCAGCTGCTATCAACATTTTAGTTGTAGCCACCTGCCTCTCCTCAAATGATGAAGCTCACGATTGAAGATCTTAAACATTTGGAGCTAGGAAGTCCTTTAAGTATCAAGGTCCTAAGCCATGAAGGACTTTAAATGTGAAAACAGCCCATTGAAAGGAAATGACCAGGAGCACATGTACTTGGCATAGCTTGGTGTAATATGAGCATAACATGCAGTTTCTGAACAGTCTTCAGGAGCATCCTCCAGTGCAGCACATTACAGTGGTCTAACCTTATAGCTGCCAGAGCAGGAACAACTGTCACATAGGACAGTTTGCATATGGCAAATCAGCTAAATCTGGTAAAAGGCTATCTGAACCACAGAAGCAACTTGTGGCCCTACCAAGAAAATGAATCCTAGAACTGTAGAGTTGGAAGGGATGAACGCTATCTAGTCCAATTCCCTGCAATGCAGGGAACGTTTGATCAATATGGAACTCAAACCCATGACGGGAGATCTCAACAAGGGGCACACTTGAGCTGCAAAGCTGTTCCTTCAGAGAAAGTTCAACCCCATCTAGGATGGGTTGATTATTTGGTCAAATGAACAACCCACCCACAGCATTTCCACCCTGTCTGAACTGAGCTTTGGTTTATTGATTCTCACCCAGTTCATTATGGTGACCAGGCACTGATCTAGCACTTCTACCATATCACATGAATTTGCTGAGAAGCAAAAATAGAGTTGGGTGTCAACCACATATTGATATTGACGGCATTCCAAGTGACTTAACCAAGTAGTTTCAGGTAAATGCAAAATGGCATGGGGGACAACTATAGAATCTTGTGGGAGAAATATAGTTCTGGGGGAAAACTATTATTTTCAGTCTTTTTATACCCAGAAAGCAGTAGCTATAGGGCATCTATTAAATGAGAGAGAGAGAGAGAGAGAGAGAGAGAACTGTTGCATGTTTTAAACAAGGCACCAACTTTAAGAAACATGAAAACTTGTAATGGAGTTGTACTGATGTCAATGCAGCTTTAGGCTAAGTTGATCTTTCCACCATCTGAGTCACGTCTGCAGAATTTCATCTGCAATGAATCCACTCCCACTGGCTCAAACATAAAGAGAAGCTATTTCTGTTTAATATTTCAACAAAGGGAAGAGGTTAGCAAGGGAATTAATATTGCACAAGGAATGTTTTTCCACGCAGTTTACCCAGGGTAGCCAGAACACAGCCAGCGATAGTGTATATTTGTCTTTGCTAAGGCTGAGCGGTTTCTGTATAGACTCTCCACCAGCCACTCTGATGCAGCCTGCATGACAAGTTTTGCTCTAGTGAGTACGTGTGCTCCTGACAGCAATTGAAAGAGCAGTTCAGGCTAGAGCCTTGCTTCTTTTAGTGCTGAGAAAATGTATGAGATTCTTCTTTCGTCTACCAAACTACGCCTTAAAAAGGTCATTTCAATAATTTCCCCTAAATATTCTTCATCATTTTCCCATGACAGCAGTGCCGGATTTATGTATAGGCTAAGTAGGCTGAAGCCTAGGGCCTCTAAATCTAGGGGGCCTCGCCAACCTGCCCTCCCCAGCGGGCAGTCTCCCCTCTCCCAAATTGCAAACCCAAGACTTCATGCAAGGGCAGGGCAACTCGGGCCTCTAAGTCTAGGGGGCCTCGCTAGCCTGCCGCTCCTCAATGCTGCAGTCTCCCCTCTCAGAAAATTGTAAGCCCAAGACTTCATGCAAGGGCAGGGCAACTCAGGCCCAGCAACTATGAGACTCAGGGCTAGCTACTGGGGCCATTTGAAGCAGTGGGGTGCAACTTGAATTTTTTTTCATAGGGCCCCAGTTCACAGCCAAAGTCTGCAAAAATCTTATAGATATAAATAAAATCCATCTAGATTGCCCTGGTGCAGGGGGGCCCTTAGGAGTGGCATGCAGTGCCCAATTTGGCCAAATTGCTCCAATTGCCTTAAGGTCAGCCCTGATGTGACTGTTCAGGGGTTGGACTGTCAAGCCCTGCACCTTCTAGGTCCCTGGTGTCACTATTCAGAGTACAGACTCAAGCACTTGTTATGGAAATAAAGGGGGGCACTGATAGGAAATCAGTTTTGTCATCTCTTCTGCCACCAAGCCCCGAGACAATGAGCCCAGCCACCTTATATCACAGTCGCATAAGCACTACACTACAGCAGGCCACAAACTCTATGTTCAGCTGCTGAAATATACACCCAATATGTAGCAATGGAGATTTATGTTACTGCTTTATGAATGAACACTGTTCTGAGGGCCTTCTGGTGGTTCCCTTGCTGCAAGAAGCCAAGTTACAGGGAACCAAGCAGAGGGCCTTTTCCCTGTGGAACACCCTCCCACCAGATGTCAAAGAGAAAACAACTAGCAGACTTTTAGAAGATATCTGAAAGCAGCCCTGTTTAGGGAAGCTTTCAATGTTTAATAGATTATTGTATTTTAACATTCTGCTGGAAGCTACCCAGAGTGGCTGGGAAACCCAGCCAGATGGGCGGGGTATAAATAAATTATTATTATTATTATTAATCAATGGACTCTATATTTTGTGAATTACCTAAGAGCCACCAATAGGGAGCTCTAGAATCTGACAGCTAACCAATTGGGTACTACCAAACAGCGACCCCTATTGCTGAAAGCAGATAACCAGCAGGGAATGCTTCAGCTCAGCCTATGCAGTGTTGACTGAACACCCCCTGATGTGCAGATAATGGAGAAAGCTCATAATTGTAGCAAAAGCTCTGGCATCTGGCAAACTCTGTTACGCTGGTGTAAACCCTGGTGCACCAGAAGCCCAGAACAGTAGCAAATAAAATCCGCTCATACTTCAGCGACTGATAAGACTTGTCAACCAGTTCTTCCGAAGCCTTCCTAAATTATAAAGCATCAAAATAAAAGGCCAAAAGAGAGCAGGTCTGGGAAGACAAGGCATATAATGGGCACCACCAGTGAAAAGGCCCTGCTCCGTGTAGCTCCCGCCCTATCATTTGATAAGGTGCCCACTTGCCCTCCTTCTTGACATGGAATGCTCACTATTGGAGTCTCCAGGTCCAGTACAAAGACCATAAGAAGGGAGACAGGGACCTTGAAGTTCCCAACAGCTGTTAAAAAACAAGCAAGCAAGCAAGCAAGCAAGCACACAGGTCACCTTTGTCACAGTCAGGATGCCTATGTCCTGGCCAGGTCTGCGCCCAATCTTTTTTTGTTCAATCTTGTTTTCCTCAGTAACCACAATTATATTATCAACATATACAAGCAGAAAAGTTGTTTTCCTTCATTTGCAAGGAATCGTACAAAACAAAGTGACACTAATAAAGAAAAGTTCCAGGGTGGGAACAGAAAGCAAACTAAAAATGCTTTTGCAGTTCATCATCCAGCAATATCAGTTATAGGAAAACTGGTGCTATTAAGAGTAATCCTTCTAGTTGGTTAATTGGTTCAGCAACTTCCATGCACATGATGTGTGATGCTGATTATTTCCCCCAAGAGTTAAATGATAACTAATCAGAGGCAGCTACAGTTGCAAATGGCAACAAAATATCTGTGAAGGAAGAGGAGCAGGTTTGCTCAAGTGTGTTGCAGGTAGAAATACTGTTTGTAATGAAGTGAGAGCAGTAGTTACTTGCTCGAATTTACAAAGAAGAAAGTTTTGAGAATTTAAATTCTAGATTAAAATTGATTAATTAATTGAGAAGGGGATTGTAACAAAAACACTGGGGCCTAATTTGAATAGAAGAGTGCCTGGTATCTGGTGGGCAATCTCATCCTTTATTTCCACACTGTGGCTGCAGACCAAATCACCTGTCAGGAGAGTTATGAGATTCAGGTGAGGGTCAGATGCCTTGTCATTCCCAGCAGGTACCGGGTATATAACAGGGAAGACCGGCCTGCCCAGTTTGTTTTGACAGTGCCAGCCAAGAAACTTGGATATGGGGTAAACAAATCACGCTCTCACTTCCTATACCCCAAGAAGTGATCACATCAAACCAACAGGTGCACATACAGACATCCTTATGATAAAGTATTATGCTGCATCTCAGTCACATGTATCTTTTTAAATTATAAAATATTTCATAAAATACAGCAAGACAGGATATAACACAAAATTACAGTATTACAAAAATTCAATCCCCTCACTGCAAGAAGCCAAGTTAGAGGGAACCAGGCAGAGGGCCTTCTCAGTAGTGGCACCTGCCCTGTGGAACGCCCTCCCAGCAGATGTCAAAGAGAAAACAACTACCAGACTTTTAGAAGACATCTGAAGGCAGCCCTGTTTAGGGAAGCTTTTAATGTTTAATAGATTGTTGTATTTTAATATTTTGTTGGAAGCTGCCCAGAGTGGCTGGGGAAACCCAGCCAGATGGGCGGGGTATAATAAATTATTATTATTAAATACTGGTGGAGGAATAAATTTATGTTAAGGTAAGGCTTGTCTGAATAACACCATTTTCAGAAAACATGTACTCATGATAGCAACCCAAATAATAGGAAAGCCAGATGAACTCACATGGAGAACCATACCTGCAGGGGAATCTGAATCACTTTTTCTGTGGCAACAGTTTATCTGCCAAAGAAACAAGTCTCCTTTAAACTTTGCACAGTAGCATTGCTGTTTGGCAGTGGGAACTGTTGCACCAAAAGCAGACATCAAAGCTCCAATGGGATGCATACATAACTTTTCTGTGGATCATGGCCAATATCTGTAAATCTACCTGTCCATATAGGTCTTTGGCTATTGCAAACAAGCAATATAGATGAGGAAATGTACTTTAAAACGTAGTTTTCCTTGGACAGATTTCAGAAACAACCATGCATCTGCAACTCTTCATAACCCAACTAAATGTGACAGCAAAACCTTTCAACTTCTAACAACTTCACTGGGTAAGGTCTTTAAAGCATTGACTATTTGTGTAAATCACATCATTATAATTCAGAGAATAATCATTGCTTTAAAAAACACACACAAGCAAACGGCAAAAGAACTTCAGCTTACTCTCTTGCCTGTTGGCAAATCCTGTAGGGAGGATATGTGTTTCTAATTCCATGCTGTTATTTTGTTACTATGAGATTATGGGAACTCCATTAGGCAGGTTACCTCCGTAACTTTGTCAACTGAGTTTAGCATGGCTCCTTTCACTTTATCCAGCCTAGTGGGCTGGTATGCTTTTTCCATTTGGAGATCTGTGTGCAAGGCAGAAGGTGGCCTCCCAACATGTTATTTCAATAACAATACAGAAACTGATATCTATGCAGCTTGTCTCTCAACTATCTCATGGTGGTTTGATCACTTAGCTGTTTACTGTGCTTCTGAGAAATTAATACAGCTTGTAATAAATGAACACTTACCTGTGGATTGGATCATTAGTATTAGCAAACTTTGATGGATGGGAACTTTGTTAGATATATTCACTTCACATATTTATACTTCACATATTTATAATTGGAATGCACCACAGAATCTGAGATATGCTGCAGTAGAGAATACGTTCACAAAATGTGTTGGAAATAAAAGCAGAGATAAACCAACTGTTCAAGCTAGGGGGCAGATAACCTCAACAAACTCTCCTCTTTACAGTCTTTTCAGTTTTTATTCTGGTTGGATAGTTGGATTAAGTCACCTGCCTGATTGAGCGAATGGCAGGCAGGCTTGATTGGGTTCACTCAAAGGGGGCCTGAATGGGTCCATTGAGGACTTCACTCAAGTCCATTCCCTGCAGAGAGAAACATGCCTGCCTCCCATTCTTCCCATGACGAATCTGAAGGTCTGAAAGACAATTGCAGGCATGTTCAACTGAATGCAATTACAGTCCTCCATGTGAACTGGAATGCTCACCTCATGTCCCCTACATAGATACAGTTAAGGCTCCTCATGAGTGTGGGGGGTATGTAAATGTGTGTACAGCTTAAAGTGAGGCTGCAATGACTAATTTCTTTCTCCTCCTAGAGACCTCAGCAGTGCCCCTCCCTTCTCTCTCAGTGCAGGCCTTGGGGCCGAAGAAGAAGAAAGAAGAAGAAGAGAAGATTTGGATTTGATATCCCGCTTTTCACTACCCGAAGGAGTCTCAAAGCGGCTAACATTCTCCTTTCCCTTTCTCCCCCACAACAACACTCTGTGAGGTGAGTGGGGCTGAGAGACTTCAAGAAGTGTGACTAGCCCAAGGTCACCCAGCAGCTGCATGTGGAGGAGCGGAGACGTGAACCCGGTTCACCAGATAACGAGACTACCACTCTTAACCACTACACCACACTGGCTCCCACTACACCACAAAGCTGTGAACCATCTCTCTGTCATACAGCTCCTCAGGAGTTAGTGTTTCCTGATGTAGGGTATCAATAAAGAGCCTATTATAAAGTAACTGAGTAACCTGACAGGTATGGGCTGAGCAGGCAAATTATCCCCCTCCCCATGTTTACTAGGCCCACGAGTCATTGCAGTAAGAGATCTTCCTCTTCTTCCCATTTATTTGTTTATATTTTATTTATAAAAATATTTATAGACTGCTGTTTTGAAAAAAAAATCAAAGCAGTTTACCACAAAATTGGTTTTGCCACCTTTACGTGCTACCATGTTTTTGATAAGATTATATTGATCAAAATGTTTGCTCGTTTGTAAGACTATTGCTATTCTTGTGAGCGTTGAATGCAACATTGTTGGTGGGAAAGCAGGATATGAATATTAAATCAAATCGCATGCTGTGCATCCTACTAGAAAGATGGGGGCTACTACATTCAGCGGAAAGTGAATGAGGTCACAGGTTCTTATATTGGCTCGCATTTCAGGCGCTGAGCTGCAGAAGCAAACCTGTATCAGTACTTCATGGGACTTTTGTTTCACAAAACCAAGCCATCCATTTCTGCAGAAAAGAACAAGTGCTACTTTGCAACTTCCCCAACAATTTCACAGTGCATTCAGATATATTTATCAGTTTTGAAAGGAGGCTGCTAATTAAGGCAAATGCTTAAAGGCAAAAATGAAGAAAATGGCTTTCCGCCAGAGTGCTAGCTTTATATGCTGCTGGATTAATTCCTAGCATTAAACACACTTCAAAGCAACAAGCCCCAAATCCCTGCTGAGGCAGGGCTGAGATTTATCTATTTGTCTGACTTCTCTCTCTCACTCTCTTTAGAAAATAAATTGATTAAGCAGCCATTACATATATTTGAAAATGTTTTTTTCTCTCTGGTTTGGCATATTGGGATGTTTCAGAACCTCTCCTTTTCTTTAACTTTTAATTCTTTAGACTAAAAATTGTCTTCACTGGATATGGGGTGTGGAAAGAAATCCCAGGTATAGCACGCCTTTCACAGAACAACACAATTTAATGGGCAACAGGCTTAAAGGAATTTTGTACTCTTTAAAATGGAAAGATTGAAAGTCTAGTCAATGTACTTAGCTAGAAATCCTGCAGAGATTTGGATTTCTTGAAACAGTTGGCTGCCTGGAGTGGCCAACACCACCAGTCTTTATGATTGTCAGTTTGGAGAATATTAACAGTGTATTACAGAAACGTTGTCTACCTCTCTCCCCTCCTCTTTTGTCCCCTTTTGGTTGGTTGTTTCTGCACGGTGGGAAAGAAAACATTTTCCCAGTCAGCCATTTACTGTGCAACAGGGGGAAACTGTCACTCTGCTATGAGCAACCCTTGCAAGATAAGTCAAAATGATTTACCCTGTAAATAAAGTTTGCTGTTTTCTTTAACGGGAAGAATTGCCCATGTGGCGAGACTTCCTATGGGGGATGTGGTTGGCCTTCTGCATTTATCCACTCTGTTTGTCTTTTTTTTTCTTTTCTTTTTTTGAAAAAAAGCAACACTGGAAAGATTAACAAGTCTATCACTGAAGGAACTGATCTATCAAAGCTAGGGATACAAAGCAGACCATTCATGCCTCGCTTTTCTTGAAATCACACTTCAAGTGCAGACCAGCTTTCCCCATTCTCTGATTAAAGGAGGGGCTTTCTGCTTCCAGCCATACACAATGACGTTTCAAATAAATTATACATATACATTTGGCGGCAGGCTGATTGTGGGTGGTGACAAAGTGGGGCTTTTTAAGATTCTGCAACATTACAAAAAAATGCAGCAAATAAGCTTACAAAACCTGGCATCGTCTTTATCTTGTTTCCGAACTTGATAGGCTTAGTTGTGTGAATGTTTCGCACTTGCTGAGGTTACAGAGGCTTAGTAAAAGAGAATAAGTGCAGTGAACACTGTGCGCAAAGGTAGAAAATCAGCAGGTCATTTTGTGCCAGTGCCCCTTTGGTTAAAAAAAAGAAAGCCAAACAAATTGTCACACTTTTATATGTTGTTTTTATTCTACTGTAACTGCTTTGATGATTTTACAGAATCACAGTGTTCCCCCTGCTCACTCTAATTAAACCTCAGCCAGTGTTTAAAATTGTCACTTTCTGCCTGTCTCTCTCAATCCCTGTTTTACTACTACTAATAATAATAGTTTTTATTTATACCCCGCCCTTCCCAGCCAAAAACCGAGCTCAGGGCGGCTAACACTAATTAAAATTCCAGCAAAAACATAACACAATCAATTTAAAATAACAGATTAAAATACAAATTTAAAATTCAATATTAAAACTGCAGTCTCATTTTCAAATAGCCCACCAATAAATGAAGCATAAATATCAAACAGAAACCAACCCAAAGGCCAGGTGGAACAGCTCCGTCTTGCAGGCCCTGCGGAAAGATGCCAAATCCCGCAGGGCCCTGGTCTCTTGTGATAGACTGTTCCACCAAGTCGGGGCCAATACTGAGAAAGCCCTGGCCCTAGTTGAGGCCAACCTAGCATCTTTGTTGCTCGGGACTCCAAATATTATTTTTGAGGACCTTAAGGTCCTACATGGGACATACCAGGAGAGGCGGCCCTTAGGTACGAGGGTCCTAAGCCGCATTTAGGGTCACTAAAGCCTCTTCTGTTATTTAAAACCACAATTTCCCCTCTGTATCTCCCCACCCTGCTTTATTCAAGCCTCTATTATTGTTTAAAGTCATCATCTCTCTCTGTGTCCCTCACTGCTTTACTCAAACTTCTGCCATTGTTTTAAACAGTCGCTTCCCCCTTTTTCATGTTGCTTGTTTCTCACTGTGCTCAAACTTCCCCCTCTTCCATTTCTCAGCTGCCTCATGTAAGAGATACAGGATGTAGAGTCCTCAAATATGCCATAGCACTTTACTCAGACCTGAGCTGTTGTTTAAAACCAAGATTTTCCTCTCAGTTGCCTCCATTGCTGCTTCATTCAAGCTTTTGCTGTTGTTTGAAACCACCACTTTCCCCATATCTTCTTTCTCACTCCCATGCCATAGCCACTGGAGTTGGGCAACTGCCCTCTCTTTTGCTCCTGATCCTGACTTTATGAAATCCAGGATTGTGACGAGGCACCACAAATCCTCCAAGCAGGTCTGTGCAATGACAGCCATATATTTTTAATAATAATAATAATAATAATATAATAATAATAATAATAATAATAATTAATAATGTTATTATTTATACCCTCCATCTGCCTGGATTGCCCCCACTCTAGGTGGGTTCCAGCACATATAAACATAATAAAACAGCAAACATTAAAACTTCCCAATACAGAACTGCCTTCAGATGTCTTCCAAAAGTTTTGTAGTTCTCCTTGACATCTGATGGGAGGGTGTTCCACAGGGTGGGCACCACTACCGAGGAGGCCCTCTGCCTGATTCCCCGTAGCTTCACATCTCTCAGTGAGGGAACTACCAGAAGGCCTCGGAGTTGGACCTCAGTGTCCGAGCTGAACGATGGGGGCAAATAGGCTCCTTCAGGTATAAGGGCCAAAGCCATTTAGGCCTTTAAAGATCAGCACCCACACTTTGAATTGTGCTTGGAAACATACTGGGAACCAATGTAGATCTTTTAGGACTGGTGTTATATGGTCCCAGCAGCCACTGCCAGTTACTAGTGCTGCATGTCACAGGAAAGACTGTTTATCTGCAACTGTTTATATGAAATGTGTTGAAGCCCTATTATTGCTCATCAGACCATCTCCTCCCTTTCAGAAAAGGTAGGAAGGTGGTTGCTTTACCTTATGAGACCAGAGCTTAAGGGAAAGCTCTAAGAACGTGCTTCTATTGTGGATGGCGGAGGCATTCAGTGTATGGTGCTCCCTCAGTAGCCTGCTTCTTAGGCCATTAATGCACCAAGCCACTGCTCAAACTTCAATATTATGTCTCATGACCTTGGGATATGTTTGTTTCTGAATAATGTTTTCTTTTTTTTCCTTTCTTTCAGAGACCCAGCTTGTAGTTTGCTCAAATATGTACACTCTGATACAGTAAACATGGCCATGAACCCCGGAGGCCTAATTTCTTTATTAAATATCCACTATTTTCCCCCCAAGGTAAAATATATGGAAAGTGTCGAATCTTCATTGCACAAATGACAATAAACTCAGATTGCTAAGCAATCCTCTCAGGTTTTACAATTGCCTTTCAGCTGTGAAGTATGCTACATGCTAGTCAAGGATCACTGCTTCACACACAGGCTTCTTGTTTGGTGACATTGACCTTTCAGATACTGATTATTCAAAGGAAAGGAAAGAGCCCATAAAACCTTTTTATAGTGGTGCTGCAGATTGTCCCCTTTTAATCTGTGGCTGTAACTCTCAAAAAATTTGTTCTGCAGCCGCTTAAACAGGGATAGGTTGGATGCTATGGAGTAAATTGTCAGCATAGGAACTATTCTTGTTACCTGAGTGCAGCGAAGAACATGCTCTAGACTAGCTTGTCTGCTTTATATATGCAGCAATGGGACTGGACCAAGAACTGCTTCTCACACTGCACCTGACAGCCTGCAGAGTCACTGCTGCCACAAGACTGTTCACTGCAACATCACCAAATCTGTAGCCATGTCCACAAGGAGAGTCCAACATGCATGCAGCTGCTGCCTGTGTGCTTCTGAGAACAAGCAGGACTCCTTTCTTGCCAATGAACTACTTTAACCTCCCCTTCATAGCGTACACAGTGATGATGGCAATGCTTCACATGCATGAACTCCTCCCCCAGGATGCAGTGATGGCCACCAACCTGGATGGGTTTAAAAGAGCATTAGACAAATTCATGGAGGACAAAGCTTTCAATGGCTACTGGCTATGGTGTCTATGCTCTGCCTCCACTGTTGGACGCAACAATGCTTCCAGTTGCTGGGAACCATAGGAGGGGAGAGTTCAATTTTGTTCACTGGTTTCCTACAGGCCACTGTGAGAACAGGATGCTTGACTAAATGGGTCATTGGCCTGATCCAGCAGAATTTTCTTATGTTCTGATAAATTTACACTATTTAGACAGTGGTAACTGGTGCACACTGAGACTGGTAGGGTGGAGCCAGAGCTAATGACAGGCAAAGCTTTCTAAGTCTAGTTTTGTTGAGTTCTACAAGAGACCAAGGAAGATGGAGCTGCCACCCAATGAACTGGTTGTAAGAAGACAGGCAGGTGCTGGCTGAAGGCAGGCTGAGGTTGGTGGCGCAGCGTCCCACTTACCCAAATGGACCAGCTTCCACTGCATTTAGAGCTGGGACAGGGAATCTTTATCAGCTTGAGGGCCACGCTACCTTCTAAACAATCTCCTAGGGGCCACATGTCAATTGTGGGTAGGGCCAGACGCAAAAATGCACAGAGCAATGAGTGTGGATTTTAGCTTCATACTGTAAGCTCATTTCTACATACACCCAAACCTCTTTCGCTATCCTTCATCCAGTCAAACAAGAAGTTCAAGGACATATTCCAACTAGGCAAAAGGGTGTGTGAAGCTTGTGGCGAAGTGTGTGGCCTGAGACAGAGTGTGGCTAAGCAGAGTCCCGAGGGAAGTCTCTAGAGAAGCTTTGAGGGCCACATTTGGTTTTGGGGCCTGAGATTCCCCATCCCTGATTTAGAGGCTATTGGTTTTATAGCACACCACACAGGCACAGCATGAAAGCTCGCCCAAGATGGTGCAGCATTCTTAGACAAAAGTAACAGTTCAATTAAAAGTGTCTCTGAGTATATGCAGAGCACTTTTCTCTCACCGCTAAGCAATCACAACCTCCACACAAGCCACATATACATTCTTGGCACAAGTGTCCTTCTTCATTTTTTCCTTCCTTCAGAAAACCTTCATTAAAAGATTCCACTTTGCTGCTGGTGTGTTTTTTTTTATAACATTTTTTTTACAACTGCCCCTGCCTCACTTTTGTTGTGGACATGCAAGGCCTCCATTGTCTCCTCCTCACAGCTTAACATCAAGAGTTGCATAAGATTCAGCTAAGGAGTCTGTTTTCAATGCTAGGGTTAACTGCACAATCCTATACAGTTACACAGCAGCAACCCCACAACATCAATGAGACTTACTCCCAGAAAAGAGTTATAAGAGTGTAGCCTAAGCCCTAGAATATGAGTGGTACACCTCTGAGCATATACAGAGTAACCTTCCCTGCCCTCTACCACATATTTAAGAATTTACCAGCCGGTGAACTTTGAGCACCTTATTTTTTTATTGAGATGGGAGCCCAATATTTGTCTTCTTCATAAAATTCCCATTCCTGCTTTTACTCCCTTCTCAAATTAGCCCCAAAGGTGTTTGTTTTACTCACCAGAAATTTTCATTTAGTGAAAAGCTCATCTTGGTGCTTCTCAATGGATGTGGGAGACTGAAGAAATGCTCTCCTTAACTCTATAGTTCTTCCTGCCCTTGTTATCCCCTTCCCTCTCGAAACTTTTTTTTGCCATTCCCGAAGTGGGTCTGCAAGGAGCAGAGAGCAGTTTATAGAGAAAATTCTAATCTTCATGCAAGACAATATTCTTAGGAACACAGGAAGCTGGTTTCATTGAGTCAGATGATTGGTCCATTGAGCTCAGTATTGTCTACACTTACTGATAGCAGTTCTCCAGGGTTTCAGGCAGGGGAACATGTCCAGACCTACCTGAAGATGATGGGGGTTGTACCTGGGACCATTTGCATGCAAAGCAGATGTTTCACCCCTGAGCTACAGTCCTTTCTCTTACATGGAAAATTCTGAATAGAGAAAATAGCAGATACACATCAAACCATGGATTTAGTTTCTTTGCTTCGAACCAAAGAACCATTAATTAGATAAAAAGTAGAGCTCCTGGTATCGATTTCACCATAATGTATTGGAGTTTCAATCTACAGCCTACCGTGCTAGATTTCTATCATTGGTGCCTATATATTTGACTTTCATATTAGTGCAGATTAAAATGATTCTGCCTTCACACTACACCCCTACTGGTCTGCTGAAGGGAGCCAGGCAAAGCCATTGAGGAAAAACAAAACCCAAGATGGGCTTGTGTTCTGGGATAACTTTGAAAAATGGTCTAGGCAGGGCTGCCCCAAGACATTTACCCTGAACACATTACACCTCTGTAAAACAATTCATGCTTCTTTCAACAGGACAGTCAACTGAATCTTCCTTTAAGAGGACAGTCCTTCACCATACCTGAGGGCAGTAGACTCGTTTCAGCAGTGGAATACACACCCAGCTTTTCCTCCAGCAGATGAGAAGAAGCATTTGGGGAGCTGCCCCCTCTGCTCCCCATCATCTGTTGCCTGAGGCAGCTTCCTTATTTGTTAATGGTAGGGAAAGCCCTGGGTACAGAACACCCCTACCTCAACTACAGTTCTTCAGGATCAAAGAGCCTTCTATGAGGAAAGGGACATGATTGGATATAAAATGCAATACATAATTGGTGAGCTCCTGCACAGTGTGTTAACATAATAAGTCCTACTGAAGTCCGTAGGATCTATGCAACAAGAATTTCATTCGGTGAATGGGAGCTGGGCCAGACTTGGATTTTGCTCCTATTTATCTTGGGTTTATTTTTTGCCAGGGTCAGGGAATGAACTTCTGGTCTGAGGAGCAAAATCTAATCTAGAGAGGTGGGATTGGGCATAGGGATTGGTAAATAAAAATATTGACATGTGAATTCACATAACTCAACATTTACAAGTAGGCTGGAATGATAGCAAGGAAATGTCCAGGGCAGGTTTAGAACATAAAAGAACCAGATTGCAAAGTTCATTAATATTTAGATGATGATAGGGTTGCCATATTTCAAAAAGTGAAAATCCAGACACAAAAGCTAAATCACCAAAAACAACACTGCCAACATGGGTTGCCATACATTCATTTTCACGGTCATTTTGTTTTGTGATTTCCACCCAGACACAGCTTCCAACAGCAGATTCTGGCTATGTCTGGGAAATTCCAGACGTATGGCAACCCTAGATGATGATGATGATAATGATGATGATTCTCTTTAAAATAAAACCCTTTTCACTAGTATTGAAACACCACAGGTGGTATGATGACCTAATTTGATCAGAATATCCCTCTTACTTCTGTGTATAATAGTCATATCATTTCCCCATCTATGAGATTCAAAGAGTACATTAGCTGTAAGTGGTTATAAAAGAGGCAGCAATTAGATGAAGGAAAAACTGAAGCAGGTTCCACTTTGAGAAGTTAGGGCGGAAAACTTACAAAAAGGAACCGTAACCAGAGCAATTATGGGGAAATCTTGGTGGAAATGATACTCCCACATGTTGCAAAGACACATTCCTGTGAGAAGTTTCACTGAAACCTTTGTGATGACTCAAGGTTTCGCCACATGGGATAGCTTCCTACACCAACATCCACACAAGGAAACATGAACACTGAACAGCAGAATATTTAGTCAGAAAATGCTTTCAGTTCTGAAAAGCAATGTGCAACATGCTCAGGCCTGGTGGCAGAGCATGGCATACTTGAGCAACTGCTAGGGTTCTAGTGCTACTCTGGGGCAATGTGGGACAAAGCCAAAATGGTGGCTCTTAATTGCAGCTCTACTGCTCCTCTTTGTCACCCCTTATGGGCTTCAGTCTTCCTTGCCCTTGCTTCAATCTGGGGGGACAATGAGCTTTAATTTGCTTGGGGCTAGTGTAAGTTATAAATTTGAGTTTATGCAGTGCGTTTTTTGTAAAAAATTGTTTAGGGGTACCTCATTTTGACTCAAGAAAACCACCATTTTAGTTCAACTGGGAAAAATAAATACAGTAAATGGACAAAAGTACACAGATTTACAAAATGTTTAGGGGTATGCGCACCCCTGTGTCACCCCAGAAAAAAGCACTGAGTTTATGCCTTGTATCCCAAGTCACTGATTGCTTTCATGCAAAGAAGGGACAATTCTGGCATCTCCCTCCTGCACTGTATCTCACATCATTCTCAAAGGTCCCCCAAGATTCAGTAATGGTTTTGGGGTGTGCGCAAGGGACTTCAGATGTAACAAAGCTCTGTTCCATGAATGTGAACCCTGTTCTGTTCCTGGAAGGAGAGAGTTAGCATCTAAGCTTATCTTTGGTGGGTCCTTTCATCTAGCTGAAGTTTCAGACCTCATATACCTTCCAGCTGGATAGTCTTAACATCTTTCAGTAACACACTTTCCACAATCACAATGATTGTGTACTGTGTTGTATCATAAAATGGGACCTTGGCTAAAGAGAGAGAATCCTCAAGAATTTAAGGGTGTTTGTTTTCTTCTTTGAAGGTTAAGTTGTCCTAACAGGTGCTAATTTTGTGTTTTCCTATGGAGATCAGTCCATATGAGAAGCAACTGTGAGCAAACAAGGAGAGCAATTAAAGTGCAGGGACATGCCTGAGTCTTCACTTGTGTTGCCAGAGCCCCCAGCGATGTACATCAGTCATTCTAAGCCACAGATTTAGCCCTTTAAGCCTGTTTGGAGGCAGTGGCGTGCACTTGCCCTCTAGAGGGGTTGCTATTCTAAATGTCATGGGGTGAAATAGTGGCATGGGCATTGGACAATCCATGCTAACTGGAATATGTCATCAGCTCTAGCAATTTCTGCAGCAGGAGCAAAATTAATGGAGCCAAAGACTTTAAGCAAATACTGTTGTCATGTCATTAAACTGTCAAAGCAAAAAGAAAATCCTGCCTCAGCTGACACTAAATAAAGATTTAGTGCCTTCCAAACTCTTTTATAGCAATTATTTGCAGCCAATTGGAAGCTAAGTTGAATCGCTGTTGACCGTTATATGAGATTTCAACTGCGATATATTTTGTAGGTGCTTTTGTTGGATTCACTGTCAGGCTCATTTTCTTAGAAAATACTGCGCCAGTGTCTTGGATGGCATAAATTTAGTTTACAAAAATTTACACATACTGATTCTGTGACCTGACATTTTCACCTTTTCAGTGGATAAAAGAGAGCACCAAATTCTCAAAACCCAGATATTGTATCTGCGTTGACATGGAAGCCAACATTTTTCTTTTTCACATATTCATCAATCACATGTGTATGGTGCAATAAAGTAGAATAGGCCATCAATTAAAGTATTTTATGATTATTTTATGCTCTTGGCAAAATGCTCGTGTTGTTATCTCCAAACCTATTAAGGCTCGGCTGATTAAAGATTTGAGGGTTTTTTCCTCCGTAATTTATTGAAGCCGCTTCTTTTATTCAAACATTTTCATAACAAACTAGTTGGGATAATATTTTTCTTGGCCATTCTTAAGAGGAGAGTATCATGTTGTAGGTAACAGTACTCAGCTGTTTGTTTTTCTTCTGAGCATGAAAAATACATAACTACTCTGTGTATATGTATGTGTTTATGTGTCTGCATTCCTAGAAGAAAATTGTGAAGAAGCACATTGTTATGTTTGTTACCATTTCATATAAAAATAGATCTTTATTTAAAACACAGACAGTGTTAAAAACAACAACAGACAATATCAAAAGTCCATAGCTTTGGCTGTGGGTTGTTTAGTATTATTATTTACCAACTCTTTTTAGGGCTGCCAACTTTTAACTCAGATGCTCTAGATGCTTCCTTGACCAGCCATTTGGTCTGCAACCATTAGGAGGTGAGAAGGTTCTCTCTAGTCCACCTATAAAAAGCCTAATCTGCTAATGCCTAAGATTAGACTATTGATAAAGGGACATGAGCATGCCAGCCATTTCCCCCCCGTTTTTGGCAACCCCAAGACTGTTGCCTCATTCAAGTTTTCCATCTATAGAAATCTATGGCAGCATCTCTTATCACCTTCCAACTTTAAAGCTTTCTTTAGGTTTCAAAGTCTTAAATCTGGGGAAGGTTGCAACTGAGGTCAAACTGCCAAAGACTGAAGGTATTAAATGTTGCAGCAGAAGCAGCACCCAACAGTTGTCAAAGCAATTGCTTCCAATCGAACAATTGAAGATTGGATGCAGTGGGACAAGCAATGCCCTGGGCTTCTTCTTCTTCTTCTACCACTCATCATATCTTAGGACCACCTGCTTCCTTGCCCCTATCTAGGGTCAGACTAGTTCAGCCAGCTGCTGTGAGGATTACAGCAGAATAACTATGTAAATAGCTTGGTGTCCTTACAGAAGACAATCCTCCATTTGAAGGGCTGTCAGAGGGCGGTCCTCTGTTTGAAGAGACCCTCTATTTCAGGGGTGGGGAACTTCAGGACCAGGGATCATGTGTGGCCCTCCACCATCCTTTATCAGACCCTTGGGACTGTCCTATAACATGCCAGCTCCCCACAGTAGGACACCTCTCCCCAGGCCATGCCTTTCGCTTGCTCTGTACCCTTCTCGTGATGATAGCAGAGGGCTCTCTCTCTCTCTCTCTCTCTCTCTCTCTGTCGAATGCAGAAACCTCATACTTTTGAGTGGCTGGACTGTGGCCTGTTATACAGAGGCAAAACCCACAACTATTGCTCTGCCCACTATTACATTCAGCCCCACTCACTTTTTTGTCTGTCACCTTGCCCACCTGTAGTATCCCACCCCAAAGGCAGCCTTGGGCTGCAAATTATTCCCACTTCTGTTGTCTTTGTAGGGCTGCCTGGTCCAAGTCCAGTTTAAAAATAAAGAACTATCCATCAGCACCTGGACAGAGCAGACACCCAACTCACTTGATCCCTGTGTTCCTCACTGGTGTGATGCTTTTTATTTCAGGAATTATTTCTCCATGTGCCTCTCCCTATATGGACCAGCATATGCAAATATTATGTAGATAGGCGTGCTCTTTGTCCTCTTTTGGGGTGATGCATAAGCAGCCACCCTAAGTCTGAAGCATTTCTGAGTTTCCAGTCCCTGTGTGGCAATCGGGCAGCTGAAGGCTTCGCCGCCACCAAATCCCCTGGCATTTATATAAGTGCCTTGCCAATAGCGTCTCCTTCTAAAATGCCTTTGAGTTTCCAAAGCTGATGGAGGAAATGCACATCTCACGTGGAACGTTATTTGTTTTCACATGCCATGTGCTGAGGACGTTTATCCACTGCGAGTATTACCAATCTAAACAACACGAGTTAATGGAGGGCCTTGTGAAAATAAAAAAACAGGCTTGTTTGAAGAGCTGTCATGTGTTCCTGTTATGAAAATATTGAAATGTCGAAAATGCTCAGTGTTTGCAATCTGATTCCGTCATGTTTCCCTCCACATTAAAGACAGCAGAAGAAACCATTTTTCTGGCATCCCCCACTGATGGCATGACATGACGTGAGCACTTTCCCCCATCCGGTATCATGGTCCGTGCATATTTAAACAACATAATTGGACACACAACAGCCCCTTTTATGGAGACTGATTGAAAGTAATGGTCCCAGTTGATCTGTGTAATGATCTGTGAAAGAGACCAAAACTGTGATAAATGAAAGGATATTTGAGGAACTTTATTTTCCAGCAGTGCCTGTTTGTGCTGAAGGGTTAAGTCAACAGAAGCAGGAGACATGCTTTGGATGGTCCAGATGTGACTCTTTTACTGTGTCCTCACTGGCCTTAAGAAATAGAGAAATTCTTACTATTTGTGGCATTTCTATCCTGCCCTTTCCAATAAACTTAGCGTCCTTCTCTCCCCCCCCCCCATTCATGTTGTCCTCACAACAACCCTGTGTAGGAGCTTGGCTGAGTGAGGATTTGAATTTGTGTCTCCAACAGTGCTCCACATTGGTCAGGAAAGAAAGAAGAAAGAAAGAAAGAAAGAAGAAAGAAAGAAAGAAAAGAAAGAAAGAAAGAAAGAAAGATTCTGCTTTTTATCCCTGCAGAATCCTTCACATTGACCTAGAGCAGGAATGAGAAAACTGTGGTCCTCCAGATATTGTTTGATTCCAGCTCCTGTCAGCCCCAGCCTGCATGGCCAATGACCAGGGATGATGGGACTTGGAGCCTAAAAGCATCTGGAAGGTCAAGGGTTTTCCATCCCTGACCTACAGCATTCATTCTGCAAGTTTGTCAGCATCCAAAAATTGTTTAGTGCCCATGCAAGGGTCGTGAGCATTTGGTGTTTCTGTTTTATTCTGAAATAACTGCCCACGCTGTCATATCCCAAACTGTTGCTGAAAGTATCAGTGGGCCTTGTGCCTCCCAGAATGCTTAGTCCAGGCTGCATAAGTTGAGAAATGAAAACTAAAAGCCCACCCTGGAAGGTTACTTGGGGACTATGGAGAAGGCAAGAGGGTGGGCTCTGTTGTGAGCTGCACGAAGGACTCTGGGATCACACTGCATGGTGTGGTTTTTGTAAGAGTGTGGGGACACCATTTAGAAGGTATGGCTGTTGGGGTTGGTTGGTTGTGATTCTTCAGAGGTCAAAGCTTCTGAACCTACTTCTGTGATGTGTACAAATTTTGTTGTTGTTGTTGTTGTTGTTCAGTCGTTCAGTCGTGTCCGACTCTTCGTGACCCCATGGACCAGAGCACGCCAGGCACGCCTATCCTTCACTGCCTCTCACAGTTTGGCCAAACTCATGTTAGTAGCTTCGAGAACACTGTCCAACCATCCCATCCTCTGTCGTCCCCTTCTCCTTGTGCCCTCCATCTTTCCCAACATCAGGGTCTTTTCTAGGGAGTCTTCTCTTCTCATGAGGTGGCCAAATTACTGGAGCCTCAACTTCAGGATCTGTCCTTCTAGTGAGCACTCAGGGCTGATTTCTTTGAGAATGGATAGGTTGGATCTTCTTGCAGTCCATGGGACTCTCAAGAGTCTCCTCCAGCACCATAATTCAAAAGCATCAATTCTTCGGCGATCAGCCTTCTTGATGGTCCAGCTCTCACTTCCGTACATTACTACTGGGAAAACCATAGCTTTAACTATATGGACCTTTGTCGGCAAGGTGATGTCTTTGCTTTTTAAGATGCTGTCTAGGTTTGTCATTGCTTTTCTCCCAAGAGCAGGCGTCTTCTAATTTCGTGAATGCTGGACAAATTGCATAGTGTTATAAACAGAAATGTTTGTTGTTTTCTACGTCTTCATGGGCTCCTGCAGCAAATCAAAGAAAGGATGGAATTCAACAGAGCTACATGTAATTCTGCATCACACGACATATCCTGATGTGCACAGTTTATGAGGCAACTCAGCTTTCCCTTTAGCTAAAATATATTCTTATACATGTCTCCACAGAAATAAAGCCTATTGCGTTCAGTGGAACTTATGCCCAGATAAGTAAATGTAGGATTGCAAACTCATGCACTCAGTGTCCTCCTGTTCTGTCAGTGGAAATTGAAAAATTGGCCCTGGATCTTTTAAAGGCACTAATGGTTTATTTCCAACCTAAACAGAAATGGTGAAAATGTTTGTTCTTCTTTCTAATAAACCATACAAGGCAATGATTTTTATAGACAGGAAATTATTCAGCTTCAATGTGGCTCAATATGAAGTAAAGGAATTATAGCCTTGGTTCAAGGTAGTAAATATGTAATCTAAGGGACACCAGTTAATCTTTAATTTTTAGCCTACTACTCATTTGACTGTCCTGTCAAACAAAATGGATCACAAAGCCTACTTTAACTTGGCACTTTTACCTTATCCACTGTTGTAAAGGAGCCATTTCAAATGGCAGGCAAGATAACAAGCTGAAGCAGGGAAACTGCCTCCCCAAGTTTCAACTAAAGCTAAAAGGTTAGTTACAGTTTACATTTTCCATGATGCACTGTTTTGGATTTAAGACTTCAGTGTTGGGCACAGAGACTTTGGTGGTAGGCAAAGACTCCCAAGTCTGCTTCATACAATGACAATTCCCTTTGCATGGCGGTGCACCACTTCCTTCTCCTACACATATAGCACAATGTATGTTTGCTGGGTGATGCAGTCTAACAACACAGGAAGCAGAAAATAAAGGGAAGAAATTTGGCCTGTACCTTGAATTACTTACTGAGAGATGCTGCAGTTGTGCTACATTCTTCACTTATTGAAATAAACAATGGGTGGGATCCACCTAATTAACCCCAACAATGGAAGCTTGTGCAATGGGCTTCTGCATGCACAATGGGGCTTCTCCTTTCTCCTTCCACCATTCCACCCCATACTGGTGCTGAGTGAGCTGGGAGATCCCCCAGAAGAAGCATGTGGGGGGGGGGGGAAGGGGGCGATAGCTCTGTCTAGCAAAGCTGATATACTTGTGCAGACAGAATGTTTGCAATAGCACAGTGCTGAATCCCCCATTCCATTTGTAAGGGCTCTGGTTGACTGGTGGCTCCAAGTAGCCAATCATAGAGTCTACAGGTAGTCTGGAAGGTGCTGTTAACATCTTTTGGGAAGCTGAGCAGTAGGGCTGTGACATCTCCATTTGGGCATGATGGAGGTCTAGAAAACTTGAGTATTTTAAACGGATAGGCTAGGGCAAGGCAGAGTCTTAGAATCATGGAGTTGAAGAGTTGGATGGGACCACAAGGCTTTTAGCTAGTCCAACTCCCTGCAATGCAAGAATCTTTTTGCCCAATGTGGGGCTCGAACCAACAACCCTGATATTAAGATGCCTAAGATGCTTATGCTCTACCAACTGAGCTGGAGTCAGGATGAAGCACATGGCTTATCTGATAGCGTTCTTCAGTATACCACAGAATGAATGAATGAATACACACACACACACACACACACACACAATCATACTATATTGGAAAATGGAAGTAAAGCTCAGATACATAATTTAATGTTCTCTACACAGTATATGTACAGGGGCACAAGCAGCCCCATATCTGTAGCTGTTGCCAAGCTGTTATGGCGTGTGTCATATAGAACTGGGCAGATTCCCAGGCAGTAAAGGAAAACAGGAGAAAACCCAGTGCACTTAGCAACACATTTGCAAAATACAGCCAGAAAGGCTCATCTGTGCAACAGTAGTCTGGCAGTCTCACTTCCGTGACCTCTGAACAAATCAACACCAAAACGCATAGAAGAATGTGCAGCCAAACTGTTACTTTTATGATTTTCATATACAATTACCCCCATAAAATATCATCCCTTCGCAGTCTAGATGCCAACAACCCAATTAGGCATCTGTTCCTCTGTCCTGGCTTTGGCAAACTTAAATCTGCTTTGCTTAATGAATAGCATAGGGCTTTTCAAAGCGTGTTCTCAATGCAGGGATGCCTTATAGTATAACATGCTCTAAATATATTCTGTGTAAACTTTTTTGGAATAGGTGTGTATACTGCAGATCACGAGTGGTGAATCTGTGGCCCTCCAAATGTTGTTGGGCTCCAGCTCTCATCTGACCCAGCCACTATGACCAATAACCAGGGGGTGATGGGCAATTCAGTCCAGCAGCACGCCAGAGGGCCAAAAGTTATTCACTGCTGCCACAGACTTTATGGCATAAAGTATCTAAGGCAATGATTTGGTTCCTCTTTTGGAAAACACATAGAACATGCAGTGATATTTGACTGGTTGCAGGTCAACACAACGTGATGGACCTACATTGTTACACATTGGTGAGGAACTCAAAACGAGGCCTGGTATAGCGTGATAGCAAGTGATCTGGCTAGTTCCTGGCTCAGATATCATGTCATGCCACAAACACAGTGAACAGCCTTAGGAAAGCCACTATTCACCTGCTCCCGGTCTGAAAGATGAAAATAATTATGCAGGCCTCTCTGATAGGGATGTTGTAAAGCATGGATAAGGAACCTGTGGCCCTCCAAAAGTTCCTGAACTCCAACTCCCATCAGCCACCATGGCCAATGGCCAGGGATGATGGAAGTTGTGGTCCATTCAACATCTGAAGGGCCACAGGTTTCCCAACCCTGTTGTAAATATGTCTGGAAGGTACACACACACACACACACACACATTTTACAAACTTATTGATATCAAATGACTTCCTGTCTTCTTTTCCATGGTTAATTTTATATATCTTCCTTTCCTGCATATTTTTCTATAACCATTCAAGTCAGTTTTCCATTTTTACACATTCAAAGATTAATTACACTGTTGAATTTATCTTAATGCTGCCAGCGTTTTCAGTTGTGTACATTATTTTCCATATATTCAATAAATGTTTTCCATGCTTCTTTAAATATACGTTCTTCTTGCTCTCTTATTCTATGTGCTAAACCTGCAAGGTCTGCATATTCTAACATCTTAAATTGCTAATCTTCTTTGTCTGCTGTTTATGTATGCTGTTGTTGCATACATAAATAGGCTTTTCTGATACCTAGGAATTTCTGTCTTGGTTATTCCCAATAAAAAGGACTCTGGTCTTTTTGGGAAGGTAATTTTGAACAATTTTTTCAACTCATTATAAATCATTTCCCAATATTCTTTACCTTTTTACATGTCCACCACATATGGAAAAAAACCCTCTTTTTCTCTACATTTCCAACACGTATCTGATGGTATTTTATACATCTTAGCCACCTACTCAGAGTTAAGTACCATCTATGAATTATTTCAGATAGCTGCTCTTTCAATGCATAACATGCAATAATTTCAAATCACTTTGCCGAGTTTCTCCCAAAGGTTTAAAATCTTTATTGCGTCCTATATCCATTGCCCAGTGTGAAACTTTAACTAGCTCGTCTTTTGTTTCCCATTCTAATAGAAGGTTATATATTCTAGACAAAAGTTTAATCCTGTTTTGTAATAACCCAGTTCAAATTGTGAGCTTTAGTCCAAAAACACTTTTTTTGTGTCTAACTTGAATATATCTGTGGAATATATCTGTGAGAAATGTTAAGGAAGGTAGAGAGGATAGATTGTTTGATATTATCCCTCCCTACTCACACTAGTGAGTAACCAGCAGAGCACATTCCATTTGCAAACTTATTGGAAGGCAAGTTGATGATATCGTTAGAATCCTTTAATTAAGCAATCCAACCTAGCTTGTCCAGTCTGGATTGTTCCTGGTAAGTTTCCCCTTTATGTCCCTCTTAAAAATAATAACAAGACAACACAGTCTTCTTTAAAAGTAGAAATAAAGTTTATGCACATTCAGTTCACAGCAGAAATCTGAAGGCAGGCTTTATCTTGTGGTTACAGTGAAAGTACGGTAAGTCTGAACTACTTCTCACAGTTTCTGCTTGTGGGCTCCATCCTATGTGAAGGCTGAGCCATCTCTGTCTGACAACCAATTAGTTAAGAGTTATGAATAGTATTCAGCTAAGTTTTACTCATGGCAGACTCATTGAAGTTAATGTTCATTAATTCATTGGGGTGTACCCTGAGTAAAATGTAGTTGAATACCTCCTAATGATTTTTAGTAAAGCTGAACTTAAGCAGTTAGAGGGCCTAATCTATTATTGTTATCTACAATGGTACTAACATTTTTATTTACCAGTAATACAGGAGTTTCTTTTTGGGGGGCTTTACAATGTGACAAATTGGTCTATAATTTGATGCTGAATATTTTGCGTTTTAAAGTCCAGAATTTACTTGACATGTGCAATGATAATTTTAATTACTTTAGATTTGGCCCTTCTCTGCTGTCTTTTAGGTGGGCAATGATACATGTTTTCCACCAAGTTTTTTATTTTATTTTTACTATAAATTAATCCTACTTCTTGAGGTTTTGATTTATTTGCTTCAGCTCAGCTTGGCTTATATTCATGCTCTCAGGTTTTAATGAGGGTGCTAGGACTTGTTATCAGAAGGTTGGTGGTTCGAATCCCCGCGACAGGGTGAGCTCCCATTGTTCAGTCCCTGCTCCTGCCCACCTAAGCATGTCAGAGTGCAAGTAGATAAATAGGTACTGCTCCAGCGGGAAGGTAAACGGCATTTCCGCGCGCTGCTCTGGTTCTCCAGAAGCGGCATATTCATGCTGGCTACATGACCTGGAAGCTGTACGCCGGCTCCCTCGGCCAGTAACGTGAGATGAGCACCGCAACTCCAGAGTTGTCTGCAACTGGACCTAATGGTCAGGGGTCCCTTTACCTTTACCTTACCGAGATTTCAGTTGTAAGTCACCTTGGACAACTCTAATGAGCCCAAAATGTGGTCTATAGTTGTGTGAAATAAATATACATATTAAAACAGGCTGAAGGTTTAGTCTTAAAAACATTAAAATGTTAATTAAAATATTTGTGTGGCCATGCTGTATACTGACATACCATTATCCTCTTTTTCTAGAAATAAAACATCTGCCTTTTATGGAAAAATGGCTGAATCACCATTGGTGACATTAGCACCGGCACAATATGGTAACAAAAAAACCAAAAACAAAAAAACAAGGTCTGGGAAACACGAGAGTCCTATATATGGTGTAGTTATTTAAAAACCAACAAAGAGGCCGAAAATCCTCACCACCCTATTTTATTTTTATTTTCCTTTATCCATCTGGCTCCCCAAAAAAGAATCAGCAGAGTACAGCAAAAAAAAAAAAAACAAACAAACAACCGCACAAAAACATATCTGCAGTTAATTCAGCCTAGACAGAAGCAGGAATCGCCCCAGGAAAAGTCTGCTGTGTTTTTTCGCCCATTGTTCCAGATGCTGGTCATCATTGATGTCATTGCAGGACTTAAAATCATTATAAGGCTAATCGCAAACTGGCCTGTCCCTTCCATTTGACAACCCTGGATTCCTTCTGGTGGACTGAACCTGGCTTGGGACAATCTGGAGCAGTCTCAACCCACTTTGGATAAATCTTGGATCAACCAGAATCAGCCTAATTTGGTTCAAGGCCCATGATTTGTCTGAAACAGATGAAAAGCTCTTCTGACCATGCTTGGTGGGCACAGAATGCTAAGTGTTTTTTAGGAAGAAATTGGGAAATAGAATGGAATGCAATATTCTGAAAAGGCATAGCTACCTGGCTGGAATGCTTTCCTTGCCACCCATTTTCCCACTCCACTGCTCCTCTCCCACCTGGGGGAGGGGGTTACATCCCATTTCCATTACCCTGCGAGATCTTGTAAGATCTTGGAGAGATCTCACTGGAAATCGATGCTGCCAGCGCTAGTGGGGAGGGTGGGAGGGATACCCATGAAAACACCACCTTGGGGACTTCCGCCACCTGAGGCAGCTGCTTCACCTCACCTCATGTGTGGGCCAGCCCTGTCTCCCCACTATTTGTTCCCCAAGCACGAGTTCTAGGCCCATGTTTTCAAAATCAGACATGAAATTTGGCCAAGTGGAAAAGCAGCTCATGTGGAGGTGGGGAGCTGCAGGGTTGAAGCAGTGGACGAGGAGCTCTCCTTCTGCCTGCACTTCTCCACCGGCACTTTCCTAGACCTGATTTGCCAGTGGTTGGTAATAATAATAATAATAATAATAATAATAATAATAATATATAATAATACCCCATCCACCTGTCTTTTAAACCAAATAAGTCAAGTGCCAAATTTTATACTGTCCAATATGAGCAAATTCTAGAGAGCTCCACAGACTCAACCCTACCCCCCTTCCTGGAGTGGGACAAAACCCTCATCTTTGCTTACAGTATTTGTATGGATAATTTCTTTGAATGTAAGAAGAGCCTTCTAGATCAGGCCAGTGGCCCATCTAGCCCAGCCTCCTGTTCTCACAGTGGCCAACCAGATGCCTGTCAGAAGACCACAAGAAGGACATGAGTGCAAGAGCCCTCTCACCTCCTAAGGCTGCAACTGGAATTCAGGAGCAGCCTGCCTTCAGCAGTGGAGTTAGAATATAGCAATCAGGATTAAAAGCCACTGGTTGTCTTCTCCCCGAAAGTACTGCTCAAAATCATAAGCACATTGGTGCTCATATAACATTTGCTCATGAGCCGAGGAAAAAACCCAAGCTGATTTTAAAGAAGACAGATGGCTCAGTGAAAAGCCTCATGAAATCTGCCTCGCTTATGCTGTCTCTCAGGATCAGATCACACCGCCGGTTTCCCTTATTCACAAACCTCCACAGCACCTCCTCAGCCATGCGCTTACTGTGAGGAAACATAGATACAAACTCACCAATTCCTGTTTCAGCCGAAGCAGGAACAAGTGTTGTTGTAGTGATTTTCTTTTTTAGAAAATGCCACTGGCTGTGTTTAGGCCAGTTAACGCTCACATTTCCCAACTCTGTACTGCTTCTGTCAAAAGGAATCTGTGAGCAGCAGCTGCAAAGCAAATGACACGATAAGTCTTGCACCATTGCTTTTAGTATTGGTGATGGCCAGCTGAAGAACTGTCCAGATTTCCATACAGCACTATAATACAATACAAATGATTTATGCTGATTTAAATTAATCTGTCACTTGGTATTGCTGTTTTTTATTTTCCTTGTAATCTGGGCAGCAGAAATAGTTTGAGTAGCTTCCTTTATGTGAGACATGAAATCAGGTATTGGTATTTTGCTACACTTCTGATCAGATTGCTGTGAATATGTCTGTAACTGTGGATTACCTCCAAAGGCAGGGGTAGAGTCATAGAATCATAGGATAGGCGGACTTCAGACTTGTAAATTCTAATTTGTTTTTACAAGAACTCTGAAGTTCACCAACAGGGACGAGGTACAAAATAGTGGTTCAGAGTTGCACACAGACATTAAAAATTGAGGAACAGATGACTTATGGGAAAGTTACTCAAAAAAACAAACAAACAAACAAACAAAAAACCCACAAAAACAAATACCCTCCCAAACTCTCTCCCCAGTCAATCTAGACTGTCAAGAGTGTTTAACTTGTGTCTCCAACTAAGTACATTTGTAAATAAACTAAAAAATGCTGCAAGGTTCCAATGTCAAAATGAAACCAAACTCAGAAAAGTGGTCATCACACTAAGGGCTTATGCACGCCTCCTCTTGTTCCATTCTTTAGTGCTCAATCAGAGCAAATGGCAATTTGGGTTTCCCCCTGATTGACATTTGCTCTGATTTAGAGCCAAAGAGCAAGTTTTCCCTGGGAAAGGAGAAGGGTTGGGGGGAACTGCTCAGACCCATGCCTAGAAAGCGTGGGTCAAGTGGAAAACTTTCTAGGCATGGCACAAGAGGAAGTTTGGACAAGCCCTAAGTGGGTCAAGCGCAACTGTTTTCATCTCATTCTCCTCCTTTCCCTTATTTCTCCCACCAAAGCAATGGCTCGTGAGTGAACCATTGATGCTTTTATTTCAGCAAAGTACTGCTCAAAATCCTAAGTAATGGGGTTGGGAAGTTTATGATAGAGTGGGATAGTACACCAAGAAAACATGAAATATATACTTGTGGTGTTAAGCTGGAGTTATTGCCAGACAGGATTGTAATATCAAGACTCTCCACAAGTTGCTTCTTTATGATGCTCATGTTTTCCGATGCTAAAAATTATGCTCAAGACCTATTCTTGTTTTCTCACAGGGTAGCAACTGTGTGCATTTCTTTTTTAAAAAGAAAGAAAACAGCAGTTGGACTAGCTGATCCACACTAGAATTGTGATTGAGTCGGCCACCCCTCCCACTGGGGCCCTAATTCAGTTTGGAAGGTGGGCTAAACATCACTGTGATTTATTTTCCAAAGAGCATTTATGCAACTGCATGAATAATGTCACACGTTTGGCCCCGGATCTCCAGGTTGCTGAAGTGAGTGGGTTCTGAATCACTCTTTGCTGCTACCCAGCTACTGGGCACACGGCTCTCTAGAAGACATAAGGATTAATCCAAACAACCACAGAGCCTACAATAGCTTCGTAGATTGTAATTACTTCTTCCTTTTGTCATCACTTGACATTTGACATTACTCGATGGCCACATTTGCTGTGCTTGAATCAGCCCTAAAGGTACCTCCCACTTAAACAGCAAGAGGTCCTGCAGTAAGGAAAACTGTGTGTTTTATCAATGCTTGGAGTGTGATTTAAAGTACTACGAGGAGAAGGCATGACGTCTCAGGATAAAGGTGTCATATTAGCATAATTGTTGAGTAACCTTTTGAGAACGCTGCAGTCTCCTGGATTATGAATCTCGTGTGATTAGGAGCTAGTTGGATGGTGTTGCGGCAAGAATAAGCAAGTACAGGGATATACTTACAATTTCACAAGTGTTTCATATACATATACATACATACATTATATATATATGTATATATGTGTGTGTGTATACACACACACACACACACACACACACACAAACAAACAAATAAAATAAAGGCTTTGATTACAATCCTGCACAAAAATTAGGTTGCTTGAATCCCATTGTGCTAGATAGGATTCTGGATAGTAAGCATGTGAGAGCAAACATGTTTTGAAGCCTGCAGGAGGGAAAAACATTTTGGGAAGAGTAGGATTTGCAGTGGGGAAGAAGCTGCAGGCAAGAAAGGGTTGCCACTCCTTCTTTCCTCTCCAAATACCACCTTCCCATAGCTGCTTTTCTTAGTATCCTCTTGTTAGTCAATAAAAAAACCACCATTGGGCAACGGAACCTTTCCCTCCAATTATGAATTGTGCCTAGAAAATTCGTACACTAGGTACCTTCTGTATCTGATATGGAAATTTTTTTCTCTCTTTCCCATTTATTTCATTCAATTTGTATTATTATTTTAATTCATTTCATTATGTTTGCCAAATATCTCCTTTTTTGTTTTATACATTACCGATGTGGGTCCTGTTCTACTTGAGTGTATTATTCCCTTGTCTTTTCAGGTGCTGATAGCCATTTAATCTTAAGAGGAGAATTCCCTCAGAAATGGAAATGGCAGCAGAAATTGCCACAGTTTACATGCTTGTACGAGGTCAGGAATGGAAATCATGCCAGCTAATATGAAAGGTATTCACTATCATTTTAGCTTGCCTCCACTATGAACCACAAGACTTTGTGGATTCTATATTTAAGTTTCTGTTGCTGAACAAAAACAATCATTTCATCATAACAAAGCTCATTCTTTTTCCTCCATGAGTGTTCAGTCAACAATTTAATTATACACACATTTGCATAAAAATAAAATGATTTATTAGACAGCGAGACTTTTTGGAAGCTTTGTAATAAAACAGGACATAAACTGTTATTAGGACATTGTTTAGAAACTCATCCATTTGCAGATGGCTTACAAAACTGGAAAGCTTTAGATTGTATTCTGTTTGCGTTTGAAATATTATACAATGCTATTTATATGAGTTCAGACTCTTTGTACTGCTAATCATGCTATTAACAAGAAGGAAGTGACCTTGGATTGGTAGAGAGGTTAATTGTTGCCAAACTGATCAAGAATAGTGATCACAGTGCTGTTAAATTTGACAAACAGCATACTAAGGAAGCACAACACAGTCACAATTTTATTTTAAAAGAAGGAACCTCTAGAAAGAAAAGGATAAGTGAGAGGATAAAATATCTACAGAATGTTTGGAGATTACCGAAGGTCACATTAAAAGTGGCTCTGAGAGAAATGGAAGGTACAAGCAAATCCAAGAGAATGCCAGCATGGTTAATGAGCATGGAAACGGTAATAATAATAATAATAATAATAATAATAATAATAATAATAATAATAATTTATTATTTGTACCCCGCCCATCTGGCTGGGTTTCCCCAGCCACTCTGGGTGGCTTCCAACAAAGATTAAAAATACATTAAAATGTCACACATTAAAAACTTCCTTAAACAGGGCTGCCTTCAGATGTCTTCTAAATGTCAGGTAGTTGTTTATCTCTTTGACATCTGAAGGGAGGGTGTTCCACTACCGAGAAGGCCCTCTGCCTGGTTCCCTGTAGCTTTGCTTCTCGCAGTGAGGGAACCGCCAGAAGGCCTTCAAAGCTGGACCTCAGTGTCCGGGCAGAACAATGGGGGTGGAGACACTCCTTCAGGTATACTGGGCCAAGGCCGTTTAGGGCTTTAAAGGTCAACACCAACACTTTGAATTGTGCTCAGAAACGTACTGGTAAGATGCAAGAAGACATCCTCTAAAACAGGAATGTGGAACCTGTGGCCCTCTAGATGTTGTTGGACTCCAGTCAGCAAGCCCACTGGTTAGAGATGATGGGAACTGTTCCCCATTGCTGCTCTAAAAATATTTACCCAATGACAGAACAAAAAGAAAGAAAAAGTAACAAACAAAACAGTAAAAGCATAATTTCTGACAAAACACATGCAAATTGATAATAAGGCAATAATAAGAATCTGAGGAACATATTACTAAAAACATGGGCAGAGAGGGAGGACTGCCATCAAGCAACACTCATGTTGACAGAGGCTTCTTGAAATACCCGTGAAAAGCTTGGGGAGGAGAAACAGTGTTTGGGGGTCATGCTGGGGGAATTTGTGAGTTTGCAGGATATTTGACTAGGGTTTGGCTGGTGAACGTTGGAAGCAGGATACTAATTTAGGGAGAATGTTGGTTTTTATATTTCATGGCTCTTCTTATGTTCAAACGCTATTGATGCAATTATCAATGATCAAAGGTTATGCAAGGATAAGTCTTATGAGTTTCTGTGTGATTTAGGCATGAATAGCTAGGGGCACGGCTGCAGTCAACAGCCACAATCCAGCTTAAAGCTACATATGCTCAACCCACAGAATTCCCTACACCCACTTGAATTCTCTACCAGCCCCACCCCGCTGATGCAATGCTCTCGTTTTCCAGTATAAATGATTTAAATAAAATAGAAAAATAATTTATGTTGATCCAGTCTTGGTGCTATGTTTCTAGGAACGAATGAAGTAGAAATTCCCCTCTGGAATACTCCCAGATACCTTGACTATATAATTCCACGTGCTGCATGTTCAGAGTAAAATTGCCTTCTGCTCCATCATGTGAACGGATCAACATGTATATCAGGAGAGTGAAACTACCAGATGCACAAGAAGCACCAGAAAAATAATACATTGCATTTGATTAATGCAAAATTGTACCAAAAAACCAAAAAGGTTGTAATTGTAGCTAGCTGCAAATAAAAACGCCAGTCAAGTCTCATGAAATGGTCATGACTGTAAAACGTTTTTAATTTTTTACTGTGGTAAATACAGCCAGGGCCACATAAAGAGGCTGAGATGGGCAGATCTGTCAATTTTGGCTTCTCAGTTTCCAGTTTTAAGTTCAGTAATCGACATTTCCACCAAGAAGTGGTCCTGACAATTTATTAGCATTTTAGTGAAACATTTTCCTAATATACACATTTGTATACATTTTTGCACAATATACTCATTTTCGTGAAGCAGTTTCTGGTAATATAAAATATTTTTGCATTTTACTTGCATTAATATATGTATTCTTACTGAGGTTTTACCTCAGTATATGTATTTTTGTACACGTTAATTGGCTGGAGAACTGTATTGCAAAATTCAGTGTAAATTTTGAAGGAGCGTTGTGCTTTGCTTCTTGTATTGTTTCAGAAAGCGTGAATTTGGTAGGTTTGTCTTTAAACACAAACTTAATTGAAGGATCCAAGTCCTTGACCCTCATGCCCCCCCGACTGCCCAAAATTCACTCAAAATTTCCATTCCTGGGGGGAAAACACTGGTTTAAACTGATTCAAACCAAACACACCTGGCTATGCTGTATGGTGGGTCTATACCAGGCATAGGCAAACGTGGCCCTCCAGATGTTTTGGGACTACAATTCCCATCATCCCTGACCACTGGTCCTGTTAGCTAGGGATGGTGGGAGTTCCCATCCCAAAACATCTGGAGGGCCGAGTTTGCTTGTTCCTGGCCTATACTTTTAAATGTAAAAACAGAAGTTTTGAAAGGTAAATATGATCGTAATCATTTTTATTTGTGTAGTTCTTAGACGCTCTTTTGTCTAAAATTTAACTGTTGTCCTGTGAAAACAGCGAATGGAGCACATGCTCCACATAATCCCAGTCTTCTTATCATAGGAGCCAACTCCTAGGGGCTGAGGTCCCTTTGGCCCCAGCAATACATAATTTGAGGGGCCCAGCCCTCCCCCAAGTTGATGAGCCGTGTCATGTGATTGATTATGCAGGGTGGGACTTACCTGCCCCCCATATTTTATATGTTGTGACATTTCTTGTGAAGAAACGTGGCATCCTCAGGGCTATAGGCTCTCATCCTGATCCATGAACCAATTGTGTGGAGACATTTTGCTCTACAGCAATTCCAGTCTGATGCTAATAATTGAAACCTGAAGTTTTATATTTAAAACATAAGACTGATATATGTCTGTGCAGTGCAGCCCTATGCATGTTTACTCAGAAGTAAGCCTCGTTGTATCCTCTGGGGTTTTACTCCCTAGTCATTATGTTTGGGATTGCAGCCATAAACCCACATACTTTTTGAATGACTAAAAGCGTGCCTAGTGTAAATATATATCTCCATCCACAGCACGACACTGTTGCTGATCGCAGGGCATTGCTAATCATATTCCAGGCATCTTGATTAAAAACCTCTTTCCAGAAGTTCTTCTTCTACCTAATCTGTTTCAAATAAAGACGATAAAACAAACAACTGTTTATAAATAGATTGCAAAAGAGCAACGCTTTGCTGCTCTCCCTATTGTAAGCCTGGCGGTTGTCTGTCAATGGGAATTCCTGTTCTCCTCCTAAAGCAGGCTGCTGCTCTTTATTTGGAAAACCCACCCAGTGTGATCCTCTGGGACAGTTGTCGGAAACCATATGTACCCTACCCCACCCCTCAAATCTGCAGAGTGATGAGGGAGTTCTGTTTAGCGGATAGGGCTGAGAGCCAAAACTCCTGAATTCTTCTAACTCTGGCTGCGCTAGCTACTCCCTGTGTGGCCTTGGAAAAGGCACTTAACTGTTCCATGGCTGTTTGTTGGGAAGGAGGGAGCAACACCAGCTCAGGGAAGTATAGGCAGGGCAGGGTGTGTCCTATAGGACATAGACACAGGATGAAGGCTGCACCCTATGGCAAAAGCTCTGTAAATTATATCCACTTGAAACACAGCACTGTGGGGTTGGAACACAGTCAACGGATCGTTGAGGGCAGGCCTGTGTTACGTAGGACACACCAAGCCAAATGCAGCCTTTGCAATTGTGCTTTGGGGTGTGCTGAGTGACTTAAGGTTCTCTGACCTTTGCAGTTGTAGGCAGGCTGCAGGACTTGAGTATTTATCTGGTAGTTGCCGAACACAGCTGGCAGGAGTGCCACCAAAACGGGACCCAGGAAGGGGAACAGTGTTGGTGTTTAGATGTAGTGATTCTGACCTAGGGGGTTAAGTTGGGCAGGGTGGCCTTGTGTTGCATGCAGAAGAAGGCCTTGGTGGCAACATGGAGCAATGTCATGTTTCCATCATGATGGAGTCTGCTGCACTTGGCCCAGAAGTCTGGGGCTAATTGTTCAAGGCAGAAACCTAACAGATGGAAGAAAGACAGAGAAAACAATGTGAAGGAAAGGAGATGTCCATTAAACATTTTCAGGCTGAAGGTTTAGGTTGGTCAATCTGAATGGCTTATCTTTAGTGCTTGGCTTATATTCGGTTCTTTGCAACATGAAGGATTCTACCTCTTCCAGCAGCCAGTTGGGACTTCTGCAGCAACAGGCTATTTCTGACTTCCTTTGTCCCTTGTGCAAGTAGCTTGTAGAGAAAAAGTTCAGAGGGTGTAACAATACCACCTCCTGGCGGGGCAAATCTGTGCTAGCTAAGAGAATGAGGATGGATATTTCTAACATGCTTTGTTAAACCATAAACAATTCAAAACAAGGTCTGGAGAAGCAGGTAACATTGATTAGATGTTCTTGAATGATAACTTTAATTGGGATGCTGTATTTCAGGAGTAGCCAGCAAGACTGAATGTAAAGGATGATGGGAGTTGCAGTCCTACATCATCTGGAGGGCAACATATTGACTACCTCTCCCATATTTGATATATTAGCTAATTACTGTATTTAAATGCATTAGAATAATAGGAATGTATGCACCTGGAAGATACACATAAAGAAGGGCCTCAAAGGATGATCTCAGGGTCTGGGTAGGTTCATATGAGAGGCAGCCCTTGAGGTATTGCGGTCCCATTTAAGGTGTTAATTAATATGAATAATTTGCACAAGGTGTAAGAATAGAGCTTGTCTGGAATCTCTTGCACATTGGAAGACTTCAGATGATAATGAGCTTCCAATGGACTTTTGAAGTAGCCATTCTTCACTTTCAGTGTTTCCTAAGGAAAAGTTATTTATTTATGTTTATTTATTAAGTTTCTATACCACCCTTCACCCAAGGAACACAGAGTGGTTTACAATATAAAAGCACAAATATATATAACATAGCAACAAACAAAAACAATAACTGCTCCTCTAGTTTAAAAGGCCATAGTATTTCTTAAATTTCTATGAAAAACAGACTTTCTGTTCTGGCTCCACCTCTCTTTCTAAGGTTAGGGAAATTTATGCCTAAAACCTGAGTCTCTTTATAAACGAAGGTGCTCTATAAACTGTTGTAAAATGCACTGACAATGGACTGTTGTGGTGTGTGTGTGTGGAGTGGGGGACAACACAACATTGTTTATCACCATCTCTCTTCATTACACACTCCATAGTGCTCTGTTTTACTAGTGTAAGTTTACATGTTAAGGGCAACATAAGGTTGAAGGGACCATATAAAATGGGCTCGTGTTGGTTTAAAGTAATTCAGAAATTACTGCCTGAGCATACTGATCTGGTTAAACCCACATTTGCAGCTCTCATTTATGACAAGAGCCCTGTAAATTGTTAATTTCAGTATTATGATCAGGCCTGCCCTTTGATCCTACCACCCTCACCAGATTCATTTGTGTATGTGCAAGAGTCCTAGAGCAGAAAAATGGTGTTTATTTGTGCAGCAAACTGGCAAATGGTTTTTCATGTCTTTTTCTGTGCGAGTTATACTCTCACTCTCTCTCTCTCTCTCTCTCTCTCTCTCACACACACACACACACACACAACTTTGATATGAAGAAAAAGCAGTCCAGCCCCTTCTTTCCTTCCTTCCCTCCCCCCCAACCCATATCCAGCCATCTCTCTGGTCTTTATTTAATTTTCAGCTGTTTTATTTGAACATTCATAAACTTTGAGCCCTAAGCCAGGCTTAAAACCACATCGGGAACACATTAGAAAAAACCATGTCTCAAACAATGCTGAGAAGAATAGGCCCATGTTGAGACGATGTACGTCTGATAAACATGTGGATTTACAGGCGCATTGGACTAAGCAGCCACTTCTGTAGCATATAGCCTTTTTTATTTATAGATGTCTATTTTGTGGAGTGAAGAGCAGGTTCTGTTTAGCTGTCTCTCTGGGTGGTCCAGGATAGCTCTCGCTTAGGCTTTCAGTAGCCTGCAGGCGTAATTGGTATGCATGCTGTTGTATCTAAGATAGCTTAATAAAGCATTACATATCTTACTGCTTCCATATTTTATTACCTAACCCAGTGCATGTGGTCAGCGAGTAATTCAAATCAGCTGTGTTTTTACTTTCTGTTTTAAGGTTGAAGTATGAATTTCTCTGTGAATTCTTTGAAATGAACTAATACGATGCATGCAACGATAAAGGGGGTTAATCAGAGACAGACTGTTAGTACAATATTGGGTTGCCCCAGGTGTAGTTTATTTTCATATTATTGGTGGTTTTACCATTGAGTATATTAAGAAGAAGAAATAATATTTCTCCTCAGCGTATGGAAAGAAAAGTGCAGACTCACTTTAGAATTTGGATTTGCTTTCCATTTAATGGCTACTGCATCTCGTCCTCCAAATTAGGTTAGCTTGAATTAGCCCATTTATTCATTAACTTACCTGTAACAGAATATTGACTCTATATTAAAAGGATTGTAAGGCTGTCTTTATGAAAGGTATTGCAAGGAATTCAATTAAGCCTGGCAAAAGTTCCAGCAAGGCCCTTTAAAATGTGAGTAAATGGGTTTCCAGGGTTGTTAGTGCTTAGAGAAGTAGATTAGTCTGCCATTGCATTTATTCTAAAATGACTTTTTTTCTTTGACAGGAGATCTTAAGAGATTCATAGGGACCCAATTCATAAGCCCGACAAACTCTAACTCATAGGCCAATAAAATGCTAACAATATACCTAATCTGTTTTTCCCCCTACTGCTTTTGACAGTTCTGGTTAGTGAGCTTGTGCTAAAAAGAGCTGAGTTACTTGAGTCAAACCAGAATTGCAGTCAAGAACTCTTCTCCTTTGCAAAGTCTCATAAGCCAAGGAAACCTGAAGAGCTAAGGGTGGTTTTTTTTTATGATGTCAATTCTTTTCAAGGACTCATGTTTCTGTCAGTTAATTGAACGATAGCAAGCTTTGCAAGAGATACCACTAGACAAAAGCAATATCCATGAAAGATCTCAGCTCTCTTGAAAGTTATGTATCACAAGTTAATGAAGATTAAAATTCAAAACTTTAAAATGTAGTAACAGTGTAACAATATGAAATGCCTTCATGTTTTTCTGTGAGATATACTAAGGAGCCAAGTTTTTGGTGAGTCTAAGAGCTCATTCCAAGAAATCATCTTTTCATCATTTGATTTAAATAAGCAAATCTGACTGAAATTTGCAAGAGTCGATGTGCCAAGGGTTGTTTTTTTTTTTTTTTTTTTTTTGCAAAATCACAACTCTTTAAATGGAGCAGTGTGACAACATCATAAATGTTTTGTATGACTTTTTGCGAGCTATTGTCTGAGGTATGAATATAACTATAAAATAAATTACCTTTAAGTGTGCAGCTGTAATCATGGTATACATTGGCTGCTGTTAGAAAACAAATGCTGGGCTGGATGGACATTGGTTTGTTAGAAGGGTCACTTCCAATTCTAAAATGCTGTGATTCTTATTCTGCCAGTAGCAGTATGCAGCAACTCATTTCATTCAATGTCTGTACCCTATTTTTCTGCCCGAAGTATCTAATAATAACCTACTGTTGACATCCATCTTGGGAGACAATGGAGGTTTTGGGGTTGAAGTCTAACTATTGTAGAGTTACAGCACCTGCTGTGGCTGTAGAGACTGATACAGAAGAGAATGCTTTGCTGCAGCTGGGGTAGATGAAGGCATCTGGTTGTGCTGCTGTAGATATACCATGATGACATTTCTTCTCTCTGTGTTCCTCCCAGTGGACATTCCTCCTCTGGTCACTGCTATAGATGCATGACATGACTGTCTCCAGGCACTGTGGTCATCTGCAAGGGATTCCCACATAGTGGGGTTGATGTTGTCAGCCTTCAAGTCTTGTTTGCAGTCATCTTTGTAACACAGAATTGGTCTGCCTGGTGCCTGAAGCCAGCTCCCCATAGAGCACATCCTTGGGGATCCTACCATCTTCCATTCTGTGGACATGACCAAGCCAGTGTAGATGTTGCTAAGACAGGAGTGTGAACATGCTGGGAATGTGGGCTTGGAAAAGCAAATCTTTGTTTGAGACTCTGTCCATGTGATGCTCAAAAGCTTCTGGATGCAGCACATGTGGAAGGCACTGAGACAACACTCCTGGCAGTTGTAAGTTGCCCATGGCTCGCCTCCATAAAGCAGCATGTCTGGTAAACCTTCATTGTGGTATTGGATGTTAGCATCACAATCTCTGTGACATTGTACCCATCTGTCACCACATTTGCAAGATGCCAACTTCCAAGTTGTGGAGCAGGCACAAGCTACCGGTATGTGCTGTAGTCAATTAGAGCATAGTTTACCCTGAGCTAGAATGCTATTTAAGTTCATAACCAGCAGAGGATATATGTCAGGGCAGGAAGATTCTTAATACTTTCTTTCTTATCTACAAGAATAAACCATTTTTGCTGGTAGTGCGAATCCTAACCACATTCTTCATGTGCATATAAACAGCTACTGGTTCACCTGAGTTTTGTCATCTTTTCTTGATAACCAATAAATGTTAATCAAATGTCAAGCCAATGAAACTGAGGTTTGCTATTGAGAAGGTGTTTGAAGGACTGACAAACGGAAGTAAGCCCTTTGGGAAATGGGATGTGTCGACTCCCTTCCATCACACCCATCTGGATTTACCCCAAGAAGCGACAACTCACTGTTAAAATAAAATAATAGGAAAGTACAGTTTCTGGCTTGAAGAATAAAGGGAACCATAAGGGTATTGGGGGGGGGAGGAATGTGTCCCAGAGAGGACATTTTAGGTGACATTGCCACACAAAGGAGCAATTAACATCCCACCCATTGCTCAGCAGTGTGCTCATAAAAGCCCTCTGGGATTTCAGGTCCTGTTTCCGACTTTTAATAACCAGCCTCCACCGCATGCTGCAAGCTTAATCGTGTTCATCTGTGTCTTTTTAGAAATGTGGCTGCCTGCTGGTTGCATTTAATCCTTTATCTTATTCCTGCTAATCTGTTTTCTATTTCTAGACAAATTCCCAAATCCTGGCCACCTAAATAGAACCCACAAAATGTTCACATGCAACCGAAGGAAGGAGTCTCTTTTGGAGGGCAGATTTCAATGAGTACTTCTTTACACTGCCTAGTTTGCAGCTGACAGCCAGGAATCTGCCCTTTACTTATAAGGTGGAAACAGCATCTTCTCAAGATGGTCACCACAAATTGTTAAATCCCTTCTCTGAAGGGAACAACATAAATTCAATGGGGCACCCAAAAAACATGGGCCCAGACTTTTATGGCTAGGAAAATTACAGTGGAAAGCTGAATGCATTTTGACTGGCTAGGTGGTCTGCAATGTCAGATACTACTTTTGCGTGCCATGGGCATCTGGGAGTGCTGTGGACAGAATGCTATGCCTTCTGAATGATGACACAGCGACTCATTATCCTCCCAATTGGCCACCAACCTCCACAATTCTCTTGTTGTTGTTGCATTAGGATTTTTTAAAAGAATGTTTTAGGTGTGAAACTTAATGTAGTGGTGGTAGAATTCTCCTTTTATAACCATATTGTTTCATTATTATTTTCAGTTTATGATCACTATATTAGCACGATAGAAACCATTACAACTTTTTAACTGAGTCTGTTACATGCTTAGACTGCACTCCTCTATGCATGTACCTTGGAGTGAGCTCCCTTAACCTATTTTGGAGTCAACAGGTTTGGGTTGTGTTGACTTGTGTTTTCTAGCATCATGGGTGGTGTTCAACAAAGTTTTGCTGAGTAGTCCCATCGAAATTAATGGAAATTACTTAGATGTGTTAATTAATTTTAGTGGGACTACTCTGTTTAAAACTTAGTTGAATATGACCTCATAGCTCTCTGCAGCCAGATGCTTTTGTGCTGGAGTGGCTCTGTGCTTCTATTTTATGTTTTCGAAGTCATTCTCAAATTCAAGACAGTAGAAAAGGAAGAGCTATGTGACCCTGGAATCCTGATGCCACATATGCTGCCCATGAGGACTGTAGCTCAGCCTGGAATTTTTGAGGAGGTGGGTAGAAAATAGGTTAAGGCAGCTTTCAGGAATGCTGTCTATATGGGGCACTTCAGAAGTCCCCCTTCAGCACCTTCAGTTTTCAGATACACAAGTTCAAACTATGTATGGATTTTCAAGAGTAGTCACTGGATTTCAGTTTCAGTATACAATCTGATTTGAAAACAAGGCCTCCATTACAACCAAAAGGGGAAGGGAAGATTATTTGAAATTCAAAAAATTTAAGTCTGTGACACCACCCAACACTGTCTGGAATACTTTGAGGAGGAGGAGGAGGAGGAGGAGGAGGAGGAGGTGAAGAAGAAGAAGAAGAAGAAGAAGAAGAAGAAGAAGAAGAAGAAGAAGAAGAAGAAAAGAGTTTGGATTTGATATCCCTCTTTTCACTGCCCGAAGGAGTCTCAAAGCAGCTAACATTCTCCTTTCCCTTCCTCCCCCACAACAAACACTCTGTGAGGTGAGTGGGGCTGAGAGACTTCAAAGAAGTGTGACTAGCCCAAGGTCACCCAGCAGCTGCATGTGGAGGAGCGGGGACACGAACCTGGTTCCCCAGATTACAAGTCTTTCACTCTTAACCACTATACCACACTGGCTCTTTGAGCTGTTTTCCTGATGAGGAATAGGGCACATATTAAAGATTCTTGATAAAAATGAAACGCAGCAGGGACTGGTTTAAGGCGTGGTGGGTTCAAACGGAAGTCTAAACTCAATCTCTCATTTTCAAAATCAGCTAGATGTCTTTTAAAAACTCTTTAAAAAGTTGTAGCATTTATTCAATATCTACCTGACACTGCTGTTCTCTAACCCAACACTTGTGGCTAGTAGTTTAATAAATCATCCACAAACCTCTTGTGAACTACCCCACCATTTGCAACCAATAATGTGATGAAAATTATGGTTGTTTTTGAAATGAATAGACTAAACATTTGTCTCTGGGCTGAACAGGCGGGGAGGCTGGGGGAGAGAACAGGCCAGAGAAACAAGATAGCTTCCCCTGAAATAGCATTCCTCTTTCTCATCTGTTAAAAAGACAGCTCTAATATATGGTCTGACCACAGACCTGAAATCTGGCATATCCTAAATCCTAAACTAAGTTCAGTGTCAATTCTTTATGTGGCTTTAGGGAAACCACTAAACTAAACATTCTTAGTCAGTTCTCTAAGGGCAAGTTCATACAACGAGTTGCATAACTTAATCCAGTGTCCCCCACTGTGCGATGATGCACACACCGTGAGATCTCTTGCATGAGATGGTTTCTTTATTAACTTTGCTGGAGGAGGGCACCTCACATGGCCGAAGAAATAGCTGCCCCCTGTCTCTAAAACAGGATAAAACCATCCTTGTTGGTGTGTTTGTTCAAGGTGAAAATTACACCAGACTAGATCCGGTTGAATTGGTTTATTTAGTCGTGCCTTATTTAGTCAAGAGGAGATGCCAATGCAAGAATATTAACTATTCTGTTACTTAAAAACAACAACACACCACTGAAGCTAATGAGATCCCTGTGGTGATTTGTACTCTTCAGTAAGGAAGTCTTGATTTTGTACATCACTCATTCAAGGGATTCATCTGATGGCATTAAGCAACTCTCAGCCTTATTTGGACTGTCAAATAACATGGGTATCCCTAGTGAAGAGAATGGGTAAAATAAGACTTCTGGAATATTCTGCAAAATGGGTTGTGTGCACACAGTTTTACATGGGAAGGAAATTTTAGACATGCTTGAACACCAAGTTATTATATTTCAACAAAGAGAATCTCCCTCTTTTCTCCCTCCTGTTTCTTCACGTAAAAAATTAAGTCAAGTTTCTTGCAATTCCTGCTGTCACTACTAAGGCTGTGATCCTAAACCCATTTGCTTGGGAATAAACCCTAATGATCTCACTGGGACTTCCTTCTGAGTAGACATGTATAGTATTGCACTGTATATTGGGAATCTTTGGGTTTCTTTCTAGTTTCTTCATCATACCCTTTCCTAGACTATCTCAAAGGTGCTACAGATGCCTTCTGGTTTTTATTCTCAGTATACCTAGGGAAGATATCACATTCCTGGGGTCCAACTGGCCTTAACACAACTACAAAGGAACACCAAGAAAGGGGTTTCTTTCTGCATCTTTCTGGTAATTATAGTGTCACCAGATGTAGTCCAGTTAATGTGGACCAAAGGACATACTGGTTCAGAATTTTTTTTAAGTAAACATTTTAATGGAGTACATGATTTATATCAAAAGCAAAACAAGATTTTTTTAAATAGAATAAAGACAAAATGAAAAATAATGCATTTGCATTCCCTCTCCCTACTCAAATTTGCTCATTATGATGTTAATTACAGGGGACCTCATTACTTTGAGTTAGAAAGTTTTTATTCTTCTTCAGGACATGTTTATGGAATAGGTTTTGAGATGTGTGGGGCAACTTTGGTCCTCCATTCTGGATCAAAGATCCAAGCCAACCACTGATGTCTCTTTCCCCTGTATTACCAATATATCCTTGTGGACAGAGTGTCTTCTAGCAAAGGGTTTTCTACCTCTGCATAAATTTGGTATTTTACTCACCCAGAATGCAGAATATTTTTCTGTGTGTGTTGTAGATTCTGTCCTGCACACCTGGCACAGGGGACTCTCAGCTGTCTTACAGGAGACCAATTGTAATGAAAAAAGTTTGGATCTCAGTATTTATGTTCTCTGTTGCAGATGAAATAATATCACCAAAGCAAAGCTAAAAAAGCTAGTTTAGGCCAGCCTCTTTACACAAACTGGGTGTTGTTGTTGTTGTTGTTCACTTACTACAGAAAAGTCTGGAAGTGAAGAGTATAAAGCAAAAATGTAATGAGCAGCAATATGAACACTGTTGGATATGGCTTGTGGAGTGATTTTTTACTTATTATTTTTACAGAAAACTTCCCTCTGTTTAAATTCTAATGCACATTCCCTTCCCCCAGACTTCACTTCTGTGAATATGGTACAATTTCCACAAAAACCTTTGAAGTGAAAAAGCCATTGGATGACTATTTTCTCCTCTCTCCACTTGATTGTTTTTTAATTAGTGAAGTGGTTGTGCAAGAGCAGCCTTTCCTCTCTCTTTTTGGCCAGACAGCAATAGTTTCTATTAGTATCATGCTACACGAGCAATTATGTCATCTTTTGGGGAGGGATGCTTTCAGAAGACTACTTTAACAAGAGAAAATTGTACTGACATTTCCATTTCAACAGTGTCGTTATGAATTGGACGGGATTCTTCCTGTGCCATCATATAAATATTGAGGATGCATGCTGACATCTGAGCCAGAACATTGCAAACCAATTCTTAGGCTCTCGTTCCAGTCAGATATGTAACAGTGCAAATGTTTAGGATTCCAGATAGGAACTTCAAGGAAGCACTACTAGCAGATGTAATAGTGCAAACATTCGGGATTGAGAATGTCAAAAAGATTTCTTCAGTTGACAGACCTCATTAAAACAGAGCTAGTGATAATCTCATTCATCTGTAAAGGCAAGACTGTAGATTGGTGTATTTCGTAAAATGATTCAGTTGCATGTGAGTCCTGCAAGGATGTAGAGCTCCCATCACTTGGTCCATGAAAAATTACTACTACAGCTTTATCCATCTTTTATCGTTTCCATCTCTTTGTTGAGTGACATGTATTTTCTTCCTCCCATGACCCAGAACTCCAGGACTCTGAGACTACTGAAATGTTTGCACAATCTTGAAGCATTTATTTAAAAGTTGCTTTTCCCTGAAGGGCAAGTGCTAGAGCCAGATTCAAAGTCAGCTCAAGAAAACAAACAAATACTATCTTTACAAGCCCTTCAGACCGGAATGCTCCAAAGGACCTTTCAGGTCCCCCACCCCCCCTTCTTTTTTTGGCATCTTGACAAACAACGTGGTGCCTTAAGGCGGTGAGCTGGAATACGTGTTTACAACCCCTTCAAATTCACAGGCCAAACAGGAAAAGAAGGGAAATGTCAAAAATTACAAATAAAACAGTTGATCCTCAAAGGCAACGAGGCCTGCAAATGAATAATTTTTAGGCAAGCAGTATCAGATTTCTTAAATATTTGTCACAGCTGGGTAGTTGCATGGTGAAGTGTTTGTTAACCTTAGAGTTTGTCCTAAGTGTTCTTAGGAATAAATTTATTTATACTGAATATCTGAGTGGCCTAATAACTACAATGGGGTGTGTGGAGGGGGGTGGTATGCTTTTTTGTCGGCTGGGGAAATTTCTCCCTGTGAACACTGAGAAATCGTGATTTCTTTGTGGTTTCTTCTTCTGCCTTCAGAGAACCAGAACAACAATGAAAGGAAAGTCTGGGGAAAGTTATTTTAAGAAACAAGGAGGCAAAAGGGCCCGTGATCCCTTAGGTTACCCTTGTGCTGAGCTAGATGAGACTACTAAGGTCTGTGTTCAGATAGCCTGTCTCTTTCCGTTTTGGCAAATGACAGCCTTTCTTTGTGGGTGGAACAGGACTGTGGTGCTGGGACATGGGTATGTGTCTGAAAGAGAGTTTAATTTGGGAAAACGGTACTCCTCTCAGTGGTGGATTTAGGGGAGCATGCCTGATTTTGGTCACACTTGGGTGCCTATTTGGCACTATTGCAATGGTATCCTCATGTGCGGCTCTTTTCTACATTGGAGTAAACTTCTTAATACCAGTTGCTGGAAACCGCAGGAGGGGAGGGTGCTGTTGTGCTCAAATCCAGCTTGTGGATTTCACCTAGGTACTTGGTTGGCCAATGTGAGAACAGGACGTCGGACTAGAAGTTCCATTGGCCTGATCCAGCGGGCTTTTCTTACATTCTGATGTTCTTAAACAGCTGTATGTCATTCACTATGGGGAAAAAATAAAATAAAGGTATCACTCCTGCACCATTCCCTGGTGACCTGACTATCTGGAGAAGAGGGCAACTGAAGCACCCCTCAAGAGTGTACCAGATTGCAGCTGGCATAATTTGTTTCACAAAACTGAGTGGAATGGAGTGGCACTGCGTGAACTGAGTCTGGTCTTATTGGCAAAGCCCTCGCCCTTCATCTGTAAAAAATCCCACCTTCTAATTCTTGGTCATCATACAGCATGATAGAGGCATGGAACTTAAGAACAGGCTTTAATAAACAAACACTGCCATCATGGTTTTTGTTGTTGTCATAGCACTAGCAGGATTCAGGATGTTAGGAATGGTTTTTTATTAAGTTTCTATTCTGCCTTTCTTTTCCAAGGAGCCCAACCAAGCAGCAAAACAAAATAGAAGAAAAATATATTTAAAACTTATTATTATAATTATTATTATTAATTATTATTATTATTCTTTCCATACCACTCTTCATCTGAGGATCACAAGACAATTTACAATATAAAAACACAAAAATACACAGCATAGTAATTTATCAACAATGGGATATAAACACAAATTTAAAAACAAGATATGTGCTGTACCTTCAGCTCATAATTTCAAGATTGCCAGGAATAGTCTCTTTTAGCTCTCAAGTGCCTGGGTGAAAAGAAGAGAGAGTGCTCTTGTGCGCATGTTCTGTTTGTGGGTTTCTCACAGGCATCTGGTTGGCTAATGTGAGAACAGGATACTCTACTAGATGGGCCATTGGCATGACTCAGCAGCCTCTTCTTACATTCTTAAGGAGGCAGATAGATGATCATCACCAGGGAGGACATTGCACAAATGGGGACTGCCACCAAGAAGACCCTGTCTCGGTTCAATGCGAACTGGGCAGCACCAATAGGGCCTCCCCTGATGATTGTATGGCTTGAAACGGTTGATGGTGAGGCACTCTTTTACTTACTTGAGTCCCAAGGTGTTTAAGGCTTCATATGATAGTACTAACACCTTGAATTAGTAGTATTATTCACCAACGCTGCTTGTGTTGTCTCTTCACAACAATGAGGACTAGAACCTTAAAATGATTTCAAAGGCCAAGCTGGCATGTTGGTAATTACAATATTTAAAGTATTTAGGGCTCATGGACTATTACTTCTTGAGCTGTATCCATGTAGCCCAGTGAGCAGTCTCTGGGGCAGTCCTGAAGAATTCTGAACATCTACTCCTTGCTGCTGTAATATGAATTCATTTAATTAGTTGCATGGTATAGATTAAAATTTCAGGAAGTGAAATGTCCTCATTGCAGTGCACAAAGCAGAAGTATATGTATTTAAAACCACTTCTTTGGCAAGGTTCTCCATTTTTTTTAATTTGTGCAAACCAATTCAATGTGAATAGTCTTTTCCTGGAAGTGCTTAGAAATCCTTTAATCAAATACAAATTAGCTCTAGACATGAAAAATAAATGTTTGATGAAAATGCATCTTAAGTCATGGCACATGAATAGCCTCTCACAGTTAATAAATAATCTTGCATCATTGTAAAAGGAAGCAGTCATTACAAATGTAATCTGCAGAGCTATTCCCTCCACTTTCACCGCCACTTTAAGGTAGCTGTTTGGAGACCAATTACTGGCTGTTGTTTTTCCTTTTCTGGTTTACACCCCTGCACATCAGAGGAGAATCAAGCCCCCAAACTCTTAAAAATGCCACAATGGTACGTGAAATTGCAAGCTCATTGGCACCATGCACAGAAAAACAAAACATAGCACTTCCAACATCAGAAGCCCTATTTCTTTTAGCTTCACCTGTGCTCTTAGTCCTTTTGGCCGGTAAACTGTGGTAAGAGAAAATGATGTCTTCTAATCTGATGATGAATTGTGGAGTGAGATTTTTACATTAGCGACCGTGAGTATTTACACTTTTCAAAGATTAAAGGCAGTTTTCCAAGGCTGTGCAGGCATATTAATTAGTGCCTGTTAGGAAGACAAATTGCAGGCAGAAATAGCGGAACGAAAATGGAGGTAACCTTTAAAGATGAAATTAATCTCCAGTTTAATGTGGCTTGATCTGATTTAAAGGGTTTTGGTACATTTCCTGGTAGGTTTCCAATAGAAATGAAAGTGGGCCAGAGCACAAAATGTAGAGCTGAATAAACACACCGAGTGCAGCTCTTAAGGAGCTGCAGAGACACCGTCATTTCTCTAAGGTGCTCATAAATCTCCCCAAATGTGTGGAGTGTGAGCCTATGATTTTGGGATATGTTTTAAAATGGACTGGTTTTCTGTTTCAGTCAGCTGACCCACTTTTAACTGAGCTGGAGTTCTGCTTTCGGATATATTAGAAAATTCATATATATGGGTCTGGGTCTTGGATCTGGAGCCTTGGAAGAAGCTTGGCCTTTTCGTTGGCTCCTCTGCCTGCAAGCCTACAATGAGACAGCTACCACTGTCAATATGGGAGGAAATAATTCAGCCTATGGACCACTGCACAGCTATGACCAAAGCAGTGGATGACAGGGTGATGGATACATCTCTTTGCACTAATAGGCTAGGATGGTTCAGACTGCACTTCCTTGACTTCATAATGCTCCCCGGTCAGTTTTCCTTAAAAATCTAAGCAGGCTCTAATCTCGCTGAGCACACCATCATACACATTACTACAGCTGCCTTTGCCCTGCCTTGCTCCCAACTTAATGGAAGGCGAATGACAACAGGATTGCCTATTTCCTCCCAAGGTAAGGGAAGTGCCATAGCTAAACCTGTTGGGGCAGCTTACTCGATGGCATTGACCCCTTCATGCATTAATTAGACTTAAGCATGTTGGTTATGTGAGGTTGCTCATCCCAGACATTTGAACTTTTGAACAGTGTCGTGAGTGCCCCCCCTCACTTTTGTTATTTCTCTCCCCCTTCCCTTTTGTCAGATCCCCCCAAAACAGAGAAAAAAGAAGGCTGAAAAAGAGAAAGTGTGCACACAGAGTTTGCTTTTCCAAGGGATCCAGATTAAACTTGGATCCAGAATTAATTTGACCCTTGAAAAACATATAGAGTGCAAATAGGAAGTGGAAAAGAGTGCTACTCTTTTCTAATTTCCCCCTTCAGCTCTGTGTCCTGTTTTAGGGATAAAAAGCAAATACTCTCGCCACTAAGGTGGCAATGAAAGGGTGGATGAGTTTCAGAGGATTCACAAGCACCAGGAAATACCTTCAGGGTGCCATTGCGCCCACAGAAACTACATTGGTGACCCCTGGGTTACAGGATAGAAATGAAGGAATTAGAAATATCTAGTCCAAGAATTTGAGGCAAAGAGGTGGTGACTGGAAAGAAGACAAAGGGGGAAGGAGTGACCAACTGTGGGCATAAAGTAATGTTCTTTTATTTAATATATTATTTTAATAGTTGCAATTAATGTTTAGTTAACCTTTTAAAATTGGCTTAGCAGGTCTTCTAAGAATAGCGATATGTATCTGGAACAGGACTGTAAAGCTGGCAACACCTAGAAGCATTCGTTTGCATTTTGGGGAAAAGTAGCCTTGGAACAAGCCCTCCTTATACTATCTGCTTAGTATAAATTCCCCGAGATGTGGCAGGGAGGGATTGGTATGGTTACTCTTTTTTATTTCTTCTTTCCTGGATATAAAAACTATCTGTGGCATCTCCCCCTTATGTTTTCTTTTTTAATTAATATATCTTATCCTTTTCTATATTTGTCCAAGACTGTCACAACACTTGTGCTCTTGTGAGTATGCACAATCAGCTGTAATGGACAGCTCACCCTCCATTGTCTTCTTCTTCATCATCATTTATTAAATTTGTATACCACCCTTCATCCAAAGATCACAGGGTGGTTCACAACCTAAAAAGACAATCCCCCCACAAAGAAATACATTAGCTTTCCCTCATTAGATTTCATCACAAACATTTGTGTCAAGGAAAAAACTGAATTGGGTCAGGATAATTTGTTTGAAAAAAGTATCTCCAATTTGTTTGAACTCTATTTTACACCACGTAAACCTGGACTTAATTTCATCTGACATTGCTGATGGGTTTGGGTTTGAAGCAAAGCTCACATTGCGACAAAGTAGATGGGGATAGAAATTGAAGTTACAGCAAAATGAGCAAGTAATTGGACATTAAGAAGCCTCAAGTTTCAATGAGTCTCCAAAGATTTATGGTGCTTTTAAAGGCTATTTTCCGGAATTTATTTTACCCACTGTCCTATAAGGTATTGTATGACATTAATAGCCACAGTGATGGAGACATAGCTTTTGGTGAAAATGAAATCCTGTACAACTAGTTAACATGTGTTTCCATAAAGCTGCTAATCTTGTTCAGTTTGCTTTGAAAGTAATCTGGACTCAGTAAAATATGGTGGTGTTATATCCATTTTTATGGTAAACCAAGCTTCAAAATGCTTGCATTGTTACGTAAGTGATTATAATTTTCCTATTTATATCATATTTCCCTGGCACTTCATTTAAGCTTATAAGGATCTGAGGTCATAAGTGGAATGAAAGTTCTGTTTTTGGTTAACTCCTGCTCATGGATCAACCAACATACATTTAATGAAAATGTTGTGATTTTAGTGGCTTGCTAAAACAACCTACAAGGGGAATGCCTTACAAACCAGCCATTTCTTTCAATCAGCACAGAAATGTTTTGTCAGAGCATTCATCAGAACAGTCAGTGCCAGGTATAAACATTCTGTGCCTAGTTAGGCAGGTTTCCTGCTCTAAAACTCAAAGGCAGCTTGGACACATGGGACCACTTGAGGACTGATTGTGTGATATGTACATAGGTTTGGTGGGTGTTCTTAATTCTAAATGATGTTAACTCACAATTGTCTCCCAGCTGATTCTCATTTTGACACTCAACTGTCATGTGAATTCACTCAATACAAAATTGATCTCTGAATGCTTTGGTTTTTGGAGCAAATGAGAGCTGATATTGGGCCATGAAATCTTTTTGTTCTAAATACTTGCAGTTTCCCAAATCTAGGCCATATACTAAACTGGTGAAAACTGTCCCAGATGTCATACAGCCAGTAGTGCCCTTTTCATTTATTCTGGCCAACAGGTATATGTTCTTGAAGAAACCGACCAGTGTTTCATAGTTTTACAAGGTTAAAGTCAATCTGTTAAGGATAAGGGTGAGGAAACTGTGGCCTCCTTGATGTTGCTGGGCTGCACTTCCCAACATCCCTGATGCTGGTGGGGACTGATGGGAGTTGGAGTCTAACAGCATGTGGAGGGGCAGAGGTTCCTCACCCCTGCTTTAGGAGATGCAACTACTACTTCTGGGCCTCCATCTTGGGCCCAGTTCCAGTGTTGCCAAATCATTACTTTGAAATACTTGAACCACTATTTTCCTCCTCCTCCTCCTCCTCCTCCTCCTCCTCCTCCTCCTCCTCCTCACAACTATGTAGGAGGATGGATGAAGACTCCAACGTAGACAAAAAGAGAGGCAGGGAAACTTCCTGTTCCAGACTGTGTTACTATTGCTATAGTTGCTGGAACTGCAAGCAAGGAGAACACACAGCAAAGCAACTCCTGGTTGAAGTTACAATTGCACTAGAGCTGAGAGAACCTGCTATATCTCCTGAATTACACGGCGCTCTGCAATGCCTGCTTTTGCTAGAGATAGAAGTCTTGCTCAGGCATTATAGCTTCTATGTAAAGGAACACAGGAGGGGCACACTGAATAACTCTGTTCCTGACATTGTGTCTGCTGAGTGCATTGTATAAGTAGAGATTTCCACACAAACTTGCCCCTGTCTTGTTGGGGCCCTGCAGAGGAGTTGCAAGGTACTTTGGTTGTTGCAGCACCACGGAGAGCTCCTAGCAACCAAATTGCTCTGCCAAGGTGTCATGCTCCAAGGAAGATCTGGCTGAGTTTGATCTGGAGCCACAAGAAACTAAGGAACAGACCTGAATAGCAGCCAAGGAGAAGGCAGGACCATTAGGGGAAACTGACTGGGATTCCTCCCCACAGAAAGGGAGCTTGGCCTATGGAGGCAGAACCCATCCTCTATTATTTTGTCTAATTCTCTTTTAAAGCCTTCTATGTATAAATATATTGTAGCAACCAATTCCATAAGCTAGTTATGGGTTTTGTGAAGAAATGCCTTCTTTTGCCTACAACAAAAACCAACTAATCTCTATCCACCCTGTTCACCCTATGCTACAAAGCTCCACCATGCCTCCCTTTAGCCACCATTTCTCTAAACTTAAAAGGACTAAACATGTTAACCTTTCCATATAGGGAAAGTACTCAAGTATTCAGAGTGTTCTTATTACCCTTTCCAGCTCTACAATATCAGTTCTGCAATTGAGAGAACTGTACAGAATCTGTGAAAGCATAGCCCCAACCTGCCCTATCTCCACACCATTCAGGTATGTGGCAGCAATGCCATTACTGAGAGGATGGCTTCATGGCACTACTCAACAAGCTGGCCACTCCTGCCTTCAGGGTTCTTCCTCCAACCTGATAGCATTCGACCATTCACTTCAATGGAGGAAGCAGTTCTACACAGCTGTTTGAGGCATGTGGAGTTGTTCCCTCTAGTAAAGCAAACAGGGAAATCTTTGTGGGCGAGGTTGCTGTGAAGCCTCTGTGCGTGAAGGAAACAGCTGGATCAAGATGCATGATAGGGCTTTAGATCTCAGTAACCCTAAACCTACTTAAATGCCTGTTTCTCTATCTACACTTTCCCCATGGTGTTCTTCTGCACATATACCCTTTCATATGAACTGTTCCAAATGAACAATGCAATGCGTATACTTTATCTCCCAATAGCAATTCCAAAGTAGTGAGGAGCCAGTCACTTGATGAGTCAAGCCTGAGTTTCTCAAGGAGAGATATCGGCAAAGTTAAGGGAATATCCTGGGAAGAGTGGGGAAGGAATATGGCTACCGTATCCCAAGAAACTTTGCTGTTCCACTCTAGTCTGGGGATTCTTAAGGTTCGTCCACAAATTGCATTTGTCTCCCTCTTCTGACCAGTTTCAGACTCTCCTTAATACAGTTCAGAGGAATAAAGAATGTCATTAAAAGACCCTGGTTAAATAATTTCTCAGTTTTGTAATGACAAAATGCATCACAAAGAATACCATGTCTTTGAAATAACTTGCCATTGGGGTTTGTGTAAATAAATGATCAGTGTGCCCCAAAATAGGCCCCTTGAAGCTACCTTTATAAGGCTACAAATGTGTCAGGCAGACTTATTAGATGTGAAGGGAATGATTATTTGTACAAAGTGAACTGAACATGTGCAATAATATTGTAAAATGTTTATTAGTCTAGAAAGTGCTGAATTTTCCTAAAATATATCAAGTTCTCAGTTTGCATTTAATGTAGTGTTAGGTATGACAGCATATCCTTCCTAAGCTATTTTCAGGGTCTAGCATGCTCTTTTTGGACAATAAATCTTGTTTTCAAATGCTTTGTTATCATAATCAACATGAGGCAATGTTACCTGTCTAGGAACATTTGATAGGATCTTTTCTTCATGTGCACAGTAATTTTGCCAATTTGAGGTGTGTGTGTGTGTGTGTGTGCGCGCGCGCATGTGTTCATGCACATGTAACTGTTATTTTAAGGATACTTTGAGCAACACTTCCTTCCACTCAGCTGTTAATGATAGCGTCAGGCTAAGAATTTCCAAGGCATTAACAGAAGGCAAGAATTTCTCAAGCTAAATTTTCCAAATGAATCGTTAAATCCGATCTTTAGGAGACACTGAGGTTGTTGACAAAGCACTGCTGGATACTGGGAGCTGCCAGGTCTAGTAGTTTAAACTTAAAAAAAACCACAAAGGCATACAATCACTAAAAGCAACAATGATATGTTAATAAAATAAGAATAAAATAACTTGCTATGGCTATTTGCATTTGTGTTTCATGGTCCTGCTTGGGTTTTTGGGGTTCAGTATATCCTTCTCCCTGGTAGGACTACTACATTGGAGAGACTGTGGGAACAGATGAGGTGCCTGTATTATAAGAAGTCAGAACATCTGTATCAATTATCCACACAACCATATAATGAGTGTCAATGTCTGTAAATACAGTAGGAAAAAACTGTGGTGAAACTGGACAATGTAGAGCACTGGAAAAACCTTTCATCCACATCTGTTACTGAGCTTAGAGTTAGCTAGTTAGTTAGCTAATCCACAATCCTAACCGTGGCTTGGAGTGGTGGGGCTTGATGGAGTGGACTGTATCCATAGTCCTCTCACTTGTGCTAGCCAAGGCAGAAGGTGAGGGCAGAAAAAATTGCTCCCAGGCTGCTGCAGCAAAGAGTCTTGGATTGGGCACATTGCCATCATGTGAAGACAACAGAGTCCACATGGGATCCAGCAGATCCTGTGCTACGCCAGTTCACACCAACACACCCTTTTGTAGGAAGCGGTTCTGCAGGCTACCTGTCAGGGATGCTGCTCATGGTAGCTTCTGCTTGCCATTTGGGCAGGTGCATTCAGATGCTCCTTGCTGGTGGAGCTCTCCTGCCGACAGGTGAAGTGACATCTCTACTCCATCCAAAACCCCCTGCAGCATGATAGAACAGAGGTTTGGATTGCTCTGTTAGATACTTCATGCCTGTCTTTCTTCCATGGAACTCAAGGCAGCAGGTGTCAGATCTGAAGGCAGTCAGCTGTCTAGGTATTGACCAGTCCTGGACCTGCTTAGCTTCTATGTTGCTTCTATGTATGCCTTAATAAAAGCTTCATAACAGTGGTATGAACATTTTGGAAACACATGAAATCTACTTTCATCCCTATGGAGAAGTGGCTGCTGGAAGTATTGAGGGGGAAGACTTCTGAGTGCAGGGCAAGACAAGGTGCTCTTGTAAGAATAATTGCAGAATATCTTAACGCCATGTTAATATGAAGTAATTCACTTCCCACCCTCTGTGTAGCTTTGCTGTTGTACATGCCCTGAACAAGTACATCACTGTTTGAACAGTTGAGATCCCATGAAAGAGGAAGCCTGGGTTGCATTGATCTTACACTGTTTCACCTCCACCTCCACTCAGCTGTGCAGCCTTTGGCTGGAATGGATTTGACCTGATGTTCTTTGACAAACTTTGCTGGGAGCGATATCTTTACAATACCTCTTTGTGTGCTGCCTTCCCTCTATGGCCTGTGAATGGAAGTCCAAAGTTTTGATTTGTCCCTTGATAGATGTTTGGATGACCTAATCTGTATTTTTGGATTCCCTCCTTTAGGCTTCTTCTGAGGAACAAAGGAAATGAATAAATTTACGTTGCATTGGGATTTAAGGTTTTAATTAAAATGGCTCTGAAGTGTTAACACAGCTCATCTTGGGTAAGAAAAAAATAAAAGAACCCTCATTAGGAATCCAAGATAAGAAAGCTTATGCAATGTATTATTTTTTTAAAACAAGCAGGTTTTTAAAACAAACCCCACCCCCCGAAATCTAATCATTTTCCAGAGGCGTACCTGTGTTTGTTTCTTGTAGCAAAAACAGATGAGTTTTGTGGCACTTTAATAACTAACAAATGTACCATGGCATAAGCTTTGTAAATTGCAGTCCATTTCATTAGATACATGAAGTGTTATCCTAAGCCCCCCCCCCCCCCCGTGTGTCACACAGATACATACACAGAGAGAGGGGTGGAGAGTTTTCGGAGTACAGGGATCTCTCCACGTACACATGTTCAACTCACACGCAACAACATATATGTGCAGCACTGGGAAATAAATAAATAAACCAATTTAAATGGCAAAATGGTGTGAAAAGGGCAAAAATGGCCCAAAACGAGCAGGAAAACTGCAAAAAACCACGGGGAAATAGCTAGCAATCCTAGGAGCTTTTGCAACTGCAATCCAATGAGATTTTGCAACAACCTTTGAGGCCTGTGGAGAGTTGGAGTTTTAGAAAGGAGGTTTGGAGGGAGCGATTATGGTGGGGTTTGGTGGTCTTGTAAGTGCTGCTGGTTTTTAAAAAAGAGTTTTTAAAGGGTTTCTCAAGAGTTTCCAGAGGTTTAGAGGGTGTTTACAGGCTTTTCAGATGGTGTTCTCCACTATATGCGATTTCACGTACATGCATGGTAGCTGGGAATGTAACCCCTGCGTAAGTGGAGAGACGCCAGCAATTATAAACAGTGCGTTCAGAAGGTCCTTCTTTCATTCACCAAGGTTTAGCTTGTCCTGTCTGTCATCCATCCAGTCTGGTGCCAATGCTTCTTAATGACAGTTTTGTTCTTAATTCCAATTTCAGCTCCTGCAGATGAGGAAATGGACAAAAACACTTGAAGAAGTATGGTTGCCCGTGTGTCCTCACAATGCTTGCCGTTATTTGCTGATATGACCTAGCTAGAGGGGTTCCAGAAGATGATGAATGCATATTTTCATGTGCTTATATACAAGGATCAGTTCCTCCCATCCATTGTGACCTTTTTGTGAGCTAAGATAAACAGGAGAGGCCCTTTTCGCTGTACCACAGCCAGATGAAATCTGCCACATGATAATCCAGAAAACGGCCTCCATTGTAGTGATGTCCTGATTATGGAATTTTCTCCTCTCTGACCTACAACTGGTTCAATTTCTTATGAGTTTTCATCACCAGCTGAAAACCCAACTATTAGTAGGCATTTGCTGCGTAAGTGTTGGGTGGTCTCTTCTGACTTCATTATTATTGCACTGGTTGCCTTTTTAAAAAATCTGCCATTGTTTTGTTATATTTTGATGGAATTGTTTGATGCTTTTAATTTATTCTGTGCCCCATCTTGGAATTGTTTGTCAATGAAGGGTGGGCTAAAAATGTGCTTCAAAGATAAGTAATGAAAACGCAGAAAGTACAGATGGTGGCAATTCCATTTTTAGCCATAACTATTCACATACACACACTAGTAGTGCTGATAATACAGACTTGGTGAGCCAGTTAACACATGTTGTGTGATAAAACTGCACTGCACCAATTCGGTCCACAAGTAACTCCTTATTGTGATGCAAAGCGGGACTTAAACTACATGAAGAACAATGCATAACAGAATGGCATGATAGACTGTGGGAGAAATGCTGTCTGACATATAAAATGCTGATGAAAAACAAACACATGGTGACTATAAATCCAAGCTGCTTATTTCCAAGACCAATATATGTGCAATAAAAGTAAAGCCCTGACAAAATTCATTGTAATTATTGTGTTTAAAAAGATTTGCTGGGATAAGGAAGCAGAACCTGCAATTGAATGAATACATTGTTCTTGAAACAGCCACTGTGAGATTGTGTCTGTGAGGCTCCAGCTCTCTTGATGTCTTTGTGGCTCAGAAAGCTGTGGAAGCTTTCATAATAGTTCCTTCCTCTCTTGGAAACTAGAGCTAAGTGTTTTTCACAGGACAAGCACTGGGAGGGTGAAAGGCATGACTCTTTGCAGTAAGTAAGTAAGTAAGTAGAAGTGCAAGCTTAGGTGGTGTCTCAGGAAATGTAGGATATACTGGAGATTCTTCTCCACAGGCAAGAAGAGAAGTCTATCCCAGAAGCATCCCTGAAATGGTGGTGAACAGGGCAGAAAGGAGTCTCCTTATAAGAGCCCTCTAGTCCACCACCCTGTTCTCACAGTGGCCAACCAGATGCCTGCCCATTAGCCCTCGGGCAGGGCCTGAGTGCAGTAGCACAATCCTCACTTTTGACTCTAAGCAACTGGTATGCAGAGGTATACTTCCTCCAACAGTGGAGGTAAGATGTTTTACACAGGTCCTGGTTAACCAGAGATGGTCCATGCATAGTCAATAAGTGATGACTATGTTAGTGTGATTCAATTCTAATTCAATTCAGTGATCCTTGTGCCCCTTCCTTATAAAAGCTTAGTCTCATTACGGAGATGGTAAATTCTGATAGCAATACTGCAAAGTGTGCATAGGCCCTCAAATATTTAAGAAAAGCCATTGCTAACTTAGCCTTAGGTAGAAGTCTCACTTGAGGCACTTGGCTGGTAAAGTCAGGAGGCTGCAGGACACCGTAACCAGACAATGGCTTCCAAGCTGCCACCCAGACAATCTAATGTAACTTTAGTTCATAAGCAGATGTATGTAGCATAGACCTACATTCCGATGAGTGATAAATTTTTCTCTATGAATCTGGTTGTCAGCACTACAAATCATTTTTATGAGGTTTCTGTATGCAGATGGAGATATCCTTAAAATAGCATTATTCATTGTTGGCAACAACAATCTTAAAGGGGGGGGAGGGAGAAACTAAAAAACCCGCTAGTTCTGGCTGCCCTTATGATTCTTGAAGCCTAATCTTTTCGACAGAAAACGTAAGTCATCCAAGCTCCCGGAGAGATTAAAAATCACTTCAATAAAAGCCTGGACATCCTGAAGCACTTTAATTGCTCCAGGAAGCATCCGCGGAGGCTTGTCTCTATTCCTGGAGCAGATTTTTCCTCTCTTCTTTTCCCTAGTTTGAGGCTTCCCAGGATCTCATACTGGGGAAATGAGCAGAGGAGAAATCTGCTCCAGGAGATGAGACAAGCCAGTATGTTTCTGACCACAATTCAAAGCAGGGGTCTTCAAACTACAGCCCATGGGCCAGATCCGGCACACTAGGCTCGTAAATCTTGCCCGCGGACCCTGCTGCCCGCTCAGTCAGTCCCTGCATGTTGAGGTAAAACCAGTGTGGTGAGACGTTTCCTTGTAAAGAAGCATGGGGACTGATTGGGTGGGTGGTGACGCAGGCAAAGGCCTGGCCAGGGCGGTCCCTCTTATATACCTGCTGGGAATGACAAGGCATCTTATCCTCACCTGAATCTCATAACTCTCCTGACAGGTGATTTGGTCTGCAGCCACAGTGTGGAAATAAAGGATGAGATTGCCCACCAGATACCAGGCACTCTTCTATTCAAATTAGGCCCCAGTGTTTTTGTTACAATCCCCTTCTCAATTAATTAATCAATTTTAATCTAGAATTTAAATTCTCAAAACTTTATTCTTTGTAAATTCGAGCAAGTGAACTACTGCTCTCGCTTCATTACAAACAGTATTTCTACCTGCAACACACTTGAGCAAAGCTGATCCTCTTCCTTTCACAGATATTTTGTTGCCATTTGCAACTGTAGCTGCCTCTGATTAGTTATCATTTAACTCTTGGGGAAAATAATTAGCATCACACATCATGTGCATGGAAGTTGCTGAACCAATTAACCAACTAGAAGGATTACTCCTAATAGCACCAGTTTTCCTATAACTTGATATTGCTGGATAATTTTGATGAACTGCAAAAGCATTTTTAGTTTGCTTTCTGTTGCCACCCTGGAACTTTTCTTTATTAGTGCCACTTTGTTTTGTACGATTCCTTGCAAATGAAGGGGGGGGGCTTTTCTGCTTGTATATGTTGATAATATAATTTTTGTTACTGAGAACAAACAAGATTGTACAAAAACAAGATTGGGCGCAGGCCTGGCCACGACATAGGCATCCCGACTGTGTGCTTGCTTGTTTGATTAACAGCTGTTGGGGACTTCAAGGTCTCTGCTCTCCCTTCTTATGGTCTTTGTACTGGACCTGGAGACTCCAATAGTGAGCATTCCATGTCAAGAAGGAGGGCCCTAGGGGAAAAAAAATCAAGTTGCACCCCACTGCTTCAAATTGGGCCTCACTGGCTAGCCCTGAGTCTCATAGTTGCTGGGCCTGAGTTGCCCTGCCCTTGCATGAAGTCTTGGGTTTGCAATTTTGGGAGAGGGGAGGTTGCCTGCTTGGGAGCGGGCAGGCTGGCTGGCGAGGCCCCCAAATTTAGAGTCCTTAGGCTTCTGCCTACTTAGCCTATACATAAATCCAGCACTGCTCCCTATCATTTTTTCTCCCTGCATGCCACATGGCTTGTGAGGGGAGGGAAGAGCTCAGGCTGCCTTTTGTGAGCCAAGCTTCCCCTGTTCCCCACCCCCAGTGTCACAGCCCCTTTCTCTTCAATTATAAATATCACCTCAGGGTGTATTCAATGGGGGGTTGTAGAATAGTAGCGATGATTTGTCTTCAAGAGAGAGCAGGGGAAAGTTGGGTATTAAGTTATCTGCATATGTGTACCGCTGAGACAGCAAGAGAGGAGGTGTTTCTATGCATATGTGCATGTGAGGGATGGATATGTGTTCTCTTCATATTTGGGATATGCAGATGGGTGGTTAAAGGGATGGCTGCATATTCCATGTGTCACTGTGCAAGACGAGAGAGAAAGCAGAGTGTATATTTGTGTCTGGGAGGAAGGGATGTGTGTTCCGCAGGCATGTGTGAAAAAGAGAGAAAGAGAAAGGGGTACCTACTGGCATGTCTGGGGGGGCGGTTGGATAAAGATTCTGTGTGTGTTTTTGAAAGAGGGAGGGACGGAGGCCATATGTATACATGTGTGTCTGGGAGGGATGTGTGTTCTTTCTCTCTGTGTGTATTTATGAAAAAGCGATAGAAAATTAAATTGAGGGGGTGTACCAAAAGTGGGTTCCTTGAGGGGAGTGAGTAGCATGTACCAGGATAGACCAGAACAAGAGAGGATTCATAATAAGGACGTGTGGGAAAGTAGGATGTATCAGAAAGAGAGAGAAAAGAGAAAGTGGGATATACCAAAGATACAAAATTGGGGGTGAGAGAATACACATGTCTCAAAGAGGGAAATGGGGTGGGGGTGGGGGTGCCAAATAGGGTGTGTGTATCTCTCTCAGATACAGATATACAGATACACACATTCATACAGGTTCTGAAATGAACCTGAAAGCATTCTAGTGCAACTCTTGGCCCCAAGCCAGGAACCTTAAGCCTCACTAGGGGCATTTTCACACATGTGGCTTAAATTGGCTTTTTCTTAAATCACTCTGCAATACATATGTAAAGTTTACACAGGCAAGAATGTGCCTTTGATTTCTCTTCCGTGTCCTCTCATATTAATAACATTCACAGATGACACAAACAGAAAGAAAGGCCCAAAAGGTATATTTTAGCATCTTGTATGACAGCAGTCAAACAGATTTTAACAACCAAATGATTGTTGGTTCCTCTTCAGCCACAGCTTTACTTATACCATACATGACATTATGGGATGGGGGGAGGGGAACAAGGTCAGGCCTAATTTGGCCTCCCCACACTTTCTGACCAAAATGCTATAAGACTACAGCTAGTCTCCAGAACTCTTTATCAGGCAAAATGTTACCCAAATTTAAACAAACAAAAACAAACAAACAAACAAACAAACAAACCAAAAGGTACAAAAATTAGACTGGATGTTGTAGCCTCGAGGTAGACTCAATTCAATGATGGCGATTACAGACTGAAAAAGTCCCTCCTGGGTGCCATAGATAACAGCTTTAAACAACTAGGATTCCAGCATGAAGAATCCACGGTGCTCTCTGTTTCTGCAAAAAATAGAGTCTGTCCCATGACTTAAGCAAACAGGCTTCTGAGTAGGCAGAGAAAAGAAGTAAAGAGAAACATGACAACCTTTAATTGAGCAAAGCTGGGGATTAATTTGGGGGTGATGTACTCGAATAAAAAAGGCCAACTGAAGTCAAATTATATAGTATTACCTAGTGGCTATATAACCCTCAAAATGCAATGTTCATCTTTAGGTGATGGAAAATTATCTTCCTGTGGTTGTAGATTCTGCCTGCACAACTAGATTCTGCATTCACTTCCATCTAAGAAGAGACCTCATGGTTCCAACATTTAGCCTAACTGTACTTTTACTGTACTGTACTAATTACCAAACTTAAAACCATGGAGAGACCTGGTCTGAACAAAGACATTGGATTCTTATCTCATTATACATGACAAAGCTATCTTTAGCCATCTCACCCCTTGCTTTTTCTTGTAAGACCAAATGCAGTTGTCAACAGTCATCAACAGGTTTTCCACACCCATCAGCCAATCACCCATTCCCACCACCCTTCTGAGTAATACCCCTACCCACTCTCTCACTATATATAAGGGTCTGGTGACTTCTGTTTCAGTGTATCTGAAGAAGTGTGCATGCACACAAAAGCTCATACCAAGAACAAACTTAGTTGGTCTCTCAGGTGCTACTGGAAGGATTTTTTTATTTTTATTTTTTTGTACTTTTACACTTAGTGTTACACAATGAAGAGTTCTTCAGCAAAACAGCCATGCCAACCCATCAGAACAGAAAGACTTGCAACAATTTTGCAATGTTTTGGTTGGCTTTAATGAAGGTATTTCCCAATCTTGGGATCTTGGGATGTGTGTTTTTTCTCTTATGGACCAACACAGCTACATTTGCTTTTAATGTTCTTGTCCTATCTCAGTCATGCCTAACATGTATAAGTTAGTTAAAAAGGTAATATGGTGTTGGTAAAAATCACCATGGCTGAATTATGAAAACAAACAAATAACATCATTCGCTTTTTTTAGTCCATCCTTTGCTAAACTACTGGGGAGCTTGATATGCCAACCCTCTGCTTCACAAATTGCCTCTTTGTGTAATTGCTTTTGGTGCAAGCGCCAACATTTTCAGAAGCCTTGATGAATTGATAATTATCAACATACTTCGCAGTGAAAAAGGTAAACAGCATCCCATAATAGGATGGCCTCTCTTTTTTACACCTTTCATTTCAATCAAGGAAAACTTTACTTTCCTCTGTGCAGAAGGTAAGCATGGAACATATTATTTAATCCTAATGCAAATCACACCGACAGGAAATGTCGTAAAGAGAAAAGTAATCTTCTGAAGGAAAAATAAATTATCAACCATGTTACGAAGGAAAAGAAACATTCTCAAATAATTTCTTTCTTTGTTGGTACTGGCTGGCAGCATAATCCTTCCAAGTAAATTGTAATTTCCAAATTAGATTATACATTATGTCATATTAGTTTTATATTAGAAAAACAAACTGACTTAAGGGGAAAGTGCCAGATTTGGCTTGCCTGGCAATCTAAACATCTTGAGCTTCTGCTGTGAAATGTTTAATTTTTTTTTTTACAAGTTTAGCAGTAAATATAAAACCTAAATTAAAGCAAGATTTTTCCCCCTGTGGCCGAGCATTGATCAAACCTTCATGGAGGAAAAGTAAAGAAAAGATTTTTAGCACACCCACAGTCATCTCGGTAACATGAACTGTGGGTTAAAGGCTGGACTTAAACAGCAAAACATACATTGGCAATCAAAAGACAAGATTTCACCCATGGGCTGCAACTGTATATATATAAGTTGTCAACACTGATCCATATATATATATATATATATATATATATATATATATATATATATATATATATATATATATATATATAATGTTTATATCCTATATATAAAGATACATACAATTACTGCCAGTAACCAGTGCCTGCAGAAGTTATACACATTTTTTAATTTTTTTAATTGAACCCATCGGTTCTGACTTTCTGGAACCTTTTGTGTAAAAAGAAAGGGAAATTTTATAGGGATTTTTGACCCCTCTTTTCATGTTTGAAGTAGGAGAGAAGTTAGGAGAGAAAGCTGTGTTATCACATTATTTCCAAGTCTGTTAGGTAGTTTCTGTAGGTAGTATTTTAAAAGAACTCTGCCTTTGACTAGGAAGAATTGATATTTCATAAATGATCCTCTATTATCCTGATCAAGCAATTCCTCAGTAATGTGTGAGGTGAAGAGGCTAGGTGGAAAACAATTCCAGGGGGCCGACCCACATTCTTACTGATGGGCATTGTGCAACAGCATTTGGGGGAAAGATCAGCTAGGGCAGCACCACACAAACCTGCTGCTGGATGCTGAATGGCCAGGAGTCCCCCCTGATGGACTGGTGCATCATCACCCCATGTGGGGCATGGCTGTCCAATCAGGGTCTTGATGTCTGCATCAGAGTGAAGAATCTTTCCCAGCGCAAAAGCTGCATTCCTTCATGGGCATCCTTATGGACACCACTTGCTAGTGGTGGACAAGGCCAGCAGGAAAAGTGGGCAGAGCAACGGATGATGTGTCTTCTGCCTTTGTACAAACAGGCTACCTTTCAGTCACATAAAAGCCAGAGGTTTCTATACATATCCACATCTCTGCATCAGGCAAGCAAGCAAACAAAAGGCATCATCACAAGGACATGTTCCACCTGGGCAAAAACACCCAAGGAGTGCATGGAGCTGGAGAGATGGGGGGCTTGGAAATAAATCTGAGGAGTGGATAGAGAGGGATAAATTTGTCCTCCTGGCCAACATGGTACTGAGCCTCTGATCTCCATGGTACTGAGTCATCCCAGCCTTCAATGCCACTGTGCAATGCATGCTGGTGGTACAGGTATGGTATCTACATACCCAGTACAGGGGACTCAGCACAGTGCCGGGTTTATGTATAGGCTAAGTAGGCGGAAGCCTAGGGCCTCTAAATCTAGGAGGCCTTGCCAGCCCGCCTGCTCCCCAGCGGGCAGTCTCCCCTCTCCCAAAATTGCAAACCCAAGGCTTCATGCAAGGGCAGGGCAACTCGGGCCTCTAAATCTAGGGGGCCTCATCAGCCTGCCCTCTCCCCAGTGCCACAGTCTCCCCTCTCCCAAAATTGCAAATCCAAGACTTCATTGCGAGGGCAGGGCATGAAGGTTACAAAGTTCAGTTATTGCAAAAGTTTTTCAGTGTTAATTTTATGCGTTTTTTAAAATCACCATGGTATTTAGCAATAATGGAGAAATTGTGAATTGCAGAATTTTAAATATCCTCAAATATCCCTCAATTTTGTTTATAACACTCTTCCATTTTCTTCTAGTTGTGAGGGTGGGAGATGGGGAGGCGCCTCACAAGTGGAGTAGCCAAGGGCCTCTCTTCATCTACCGGTAAATCCTGCCCTGATAGGGAGGACAAGCTGTCAGTCACAGTGGGCAGTGCATGCGTGCAAGAGCACTAGTGTGATGACAGTCTTAGGCACACATTCCTGCTCGGATGTCATAGGTATCAGCACTGATTCCTAGGACAAGTAATGTGCTCTTCTAGTATTCAGTGATCGTTGCATGGACCAGTGATATTCCAAGGATTCCTTCCTGCCCATTCTCATATCCAAGTAAGCGACTAAGACAAATGGTGCCGGTTTTTTTTTAATGGTCTGGGGTTTTATGTGGCCTGTGAGTTGATCTGATAGTGAGTTTTAGCAATGCAAAAGCAACTATGAAGGCTTATTAAGGCTTTGTGATTATATATCCAAGTATATACTTAGAAAATCTGTATGGACATTGTAAAACACCCTTCCAAATACCCCTCCATAAAAGATATGGATCGGTTCCTTGTGTGGCATTTGAGGACTATAAACATGTTGCCATAATTCACTGTGTTTCCTGAGGGTGTACAGGGGGAATAAGGGCCAAAATGGGGCTTTTTTAAAGGGAAGTCCCATATTGAGATTGACAGGTTGATGTAAACCATTGACCGGGTGTCCAACGTGCTGTCAAATAGAATCCCTGTTTGTCATCTGTAACCAATTACACTTTTCATTGTGTTAAACAACATTGATATGATCCTGTTCCACAGAGCTGTAGTTGAAGTTGTTTTACACAGGCATTCCACATCTACTCATTTTCTCCCCATCTGGGAACTATTGTCGTTAATGTCACATATGCAGTGAAGCACCGAAAGGGATCCTGCTTTTGGATGTAAAACTGATGGGATATCTTAAAAAATTGGGGGGGGGGCGAAGTGAAGTTGCATTTATAGTCCTATGGGATAATTCAGTATGCAAGTAAGCCCCCCCCCCCTCACCATCTCCTCCTTTCAATTGCTGAAATGATAAACATTCTAGTTAACCTACAAGACCATTAGATATGCCTTTCAAAACACACATGCACACACCCTTTTTATTAATAAGTAAAGACAGTCCTCTGGTTTAAAAAAGCTTGACAGCACATTTGCACAAGCACAAAGCAAAAGCTTCATTGCTCACTGCATCTAATTATCACAGGATGAGCATTACTTCCATTATTAGGTGCAGATGGAATGGTTTGCTGATACTAAATGCAAATATACATTCCTTGGCAGAATATGCCCATTATTTAGCGATATCACTCTTCTTCATCCAAATTTGCTGTATTTGCAACCGGTTACATATGTTGCTAATCAACAGCATGGCTGAGACCCAAAACCAATGTGTGTGCATGACAAAGGGTGCATATAAGAAATCTCCTACATGTGTGCACCTGTACACCTAAGTGCCCACTCTCCTCCTCCATGTATTCCATATGATGGCAGGGGTCGGCAACCTAAGGCCCATGGGCCACAAGCGGCCCATGGGGGTCATTTAACTGCCCCCTGAGGCAGATGGGGCATGAGTTAGCAGTTTTATTCCACATTCAATATAAGCATATTTCTGAATGTGCACATAATCTTCAGTCTCTACAGTGCCGTAACACCTTTTTGACTTCCTATGAACATCTGTGGTAGTCAGGTGCTAAGTACACACACACACACACACACACACACACACACACACACACTACTTGAATGGGGAAAGTGCTGGCAAACTCGTCAAGAACAAATCCAGTCTCTCAATGCACCATGATAATCCTTTGGAGACTTTGGGAGATGTCTGAATAGCTTTGCTCTGTGGTCTATGACCTCACTCCTCATTAGAATAAGTGAAAGGGCTGCACTTCTTGGTGTCATAAATAACCAGTTAGCATTCATATTGCACACAAAGTGAGGAAGCTGGCCAATAATTCACAAAAGTGGTGCTCCTTCTGAGATGCTTTTCTAGCCAAGTTTCAAATGTGTATTCAACACAATGCTGTTTTGCACATTTTGGAACCAACAAAATATTTTTAATTTTATTTTTTACAATGAAAAGGAATGTATTTCTATGGGAAAATATTCTGCATATGTAAATCCCTATAAGATTTGGCACAAAGGAAAGTAGCAGGAAAATGTGTTGTCTTGACATGTCATTGTATAATCTCCCTGCAAACAAACCAGAATGAATGTTCAAGAAATAGCTGGCATAATGTAGCCCCCCAGCAAACTTTGTGCAAATAAGTCAGGGTGAGTACTGGATAAGTGTGACATTAACATATGAGAGCACTGGAGGTGAAATAGTTAAACAGGTTACCCAATCAGAACCCAGGGGTGGAGTCAGAGGGACTATAAAACCAGCTCTGGGAGAGGCGAGAGGAGTTCGTTGGCAGGTTGGGGTGTTGGTTGGAGTGGGAATGAATTGGGAGAGAGTCTGTGGGTAGGCTGAGTTAGTGTAGCAGAATAAGCCGACTCAGGAACAGTTAGGAGCTAAGAAGACAAGTAAAAAGTGGAGAGGTGGTTTAGGGAGTGAGAGCAGGGAGAGGAAGTTATAGGTCTGGATAGGCACCCCATGATTGTAATGGCCTGAGATCGTTTATGAAACCACACGCTTGTTAAACTACAATAAATAAACAGAAGTTTTATGTTACAATTTAACCCTGACTGGACTCAGTATTTTACCAGGTAGGGCCTGGTTGGTGGCAGCAAGAAATAAAGTGTTGGCACAGGGATCAATCGATGGTGAAACGTCCGGGGACCCTGTGTGATTGCCACAATAAGCAGGTCACCCAGAAGTGACTTGTGACCCTCATATCTATGGATGGAGTGTAAATTTGATTCAATATGCATTTAAATCTGTCAAATCTGCACTTTCCAAAACAACATGCAAACCAGAACACAGTTATCCTTCAAAATTTGCACTTCCCTGAATTTTGTGATGTGATTATCCAACCAAGCAATGTTTGCATTGAGGAGCAAGTGTTCATAAAAATGAAGATATTAGTAAGAACAACTTACAAAAATGCATCACATTTGGGGAAATTGCTTGCAATTATGTGTACATTAGTCAAAAGTGCATATAAAATTAACATTAAAATATGCAGGTGACACAACTTTGATGGCAGAAAGTGAGGAAGAATTAAAGAACCTTTTAATGAGGGTAAAAGAGGAGAGCGCAAAATATGGTCTGAAGCTCAACATCAAAAAAACTAAGGTCATGGCCATTGGTCCCATCACCTCCTGGCAAATAGAAGGGGAAGAAATGGAGGCAGTGAGAGATTTTACTTTCTTGGGTTCCATGATCACTGCAGATGGTGACAGCAGTCACGAAATTAGAAGACGCCTGCTTCTTGGGAGAAAAGCAATGACAAACCTAGACAGCATCTTAAAAAGCAAAGACATCACCTTGCCGACAAAGGTCCGTATAGTTAAAGCTATGGTTTCCCCATTAGTGATGTAAGGAAGTGAGAGCTGGAACATAGAGAAGGTTGATTGCCAAAGAATTGATGCTTTTGAATTATAATACTGGAGGAGATGCTTGAGCGTCCCATGGACTGCAAGAAGATCAAACCTACCCATTCTGAAGGAAATCAGCCCTGAGTGCTCACTGGAAGGACAGATCCTGAAGTTGAGGCTCCAATACTTTGGCCACCTCATGAGAAGAGAAGACTCCTTGGAAAAGACCCTGATGTTGGGAAAGATTGAGGGCACAAGGAGAAGGGGACGACAGAGGACGAGATGGTTGGACAGTGTTCTTGAAGCTACCAACATGAGTCTGACCAAACTGCAGGAGGCAGTGGAAGATAGAAGTGCCTGGCGTGCTCTGGTCCATGGGGTCATGAAGAGTCGGACATGGCTAAACAACTAAACAACAACAACAATCATATCTCCTCAGTTTCCTTTTCCCCATGCTGTACATACCCAACTCCCTCAACCGTTCCTCATAATACCACATTTATACCCTGCTCTTTCTTTAAGGAGCTTAGGGTGACACATGTCCACTCCCCCTTCCTTTTATATTCCCAACAATGATGTGAGATAGTTTAGGCTGAAAAATGATTACTTTGTCAAGATCACACAGTGAGCCACTTGACTGAGTGTGAATTGAACTCAGATCTTCCAGTGTCAGCCAACCCTAATTACTATGCTATTCTGGTGCTCACATTCTTGTTTGTGGACCACAGGCGTAGTTTACACCTTGAAACAAAAACCAGGCATTGGAAATTGTGTGTTCATAATTGTAAAAGTCATGGAGATGTATTCATCCTGCTGAAATCATGAACTCCTGACCAAATGTCCTGCATGGTCTGTATTTTGGCACATTCCCTATAGGAGTGGCTCTGGAATTTTTCCCATTGCCTGCTCAGAGTTCACATGAGCTTTGTCCTATGCATCTTCCTCGTCAAATCTTTTCTTTATTCTTTATTCTCTGTTCTTTGGAGGATAGGGAGCTGGTTATGTAGCAAGCTGATTGTTATTTCTCTCTCTCTCCAAGACAAGCACACTTCTTTTCTATACAAATGTGTGTATCTGAGTTTCCTTTATCTGCTCATCTCTTATCACATATGACAATGGGCACCAAACTTCTTGTGGGCACATTTGCAAACCAGAGAAACTGTCATGGCTCTACACACAGAGTCAGTCTCTCTCTCGCTCCGTTTCACACAGACACGTCACAATTAAGCACCCACCTCAACCTATTCTATTGAGTACAATACCATGATTAATTTCAGCGACAGAAGTGTAGGGAGGGGGCAGGGCCATGAAAGTGCCAGTGAAGGACTTTGTGGGAACATGTGCTACCTGTAGGTGCCATGTCAGTGACCCCTGAAATATGGTCTCCAGCTGCTACTCTGGCCTTCACAACCCTATATATGAGGATGAGTGGGAAGACAAAGTTTTCACTCACTCACTTTCTGAATCACAAGCTATACACACACACACTGACTTCCCCCAAATAACCATGAGAATTGTAGTTTGTTAAGGGTGCTGGGAATTGTAGCTTGATGTGGGGCAAATTACAGTCCCTAGGATTCTCTGAGGGGGGGGGGACCATGCACTTTAGACGTGCTGTGTGTATGCAGCCTAAGTCGAAGGTCAGGAGATTAGGGTGCAGAGGAGTACATTTATGCTTACCACCCCACCATTATGAAATGTCATGTCACATCAAATGGAGACAGGCTGCCAATATGCCCAGCAAGGTCATGGGTGGGAATGAACTTTTCTCATCTGCTTCTGAAATAGAGCTAAGCATAACCCTGAACCAGAGTGGCCTAGTGTTTTGAAAGGAAGTCTTTAGCTCATTGTGTTGATAGCCACACACCACAATATTACACTTGAGGAGCAGTAAAATATCCCTGCTTATTGCAAGTGGGTCAATATTGTGATAAGTGCTCATTTGCTGAAAACCACTTTCACCACAAGTGAGGAAATTCAGCCTCTCTAGAGCTGTCAGAATCTCTGCTGCAGTCTTTTCTCCCCCCATCTGTAAGATGTTAAACTGAAGCTTCAGGTTGTTATTCCCGCTATTTCTTCAAGAGATCCGGTGATTTATTTGCAAGTGGGTGGTGTTGGAGGTACTAGAAAGCCAAGGAAATTCCCTTCCTGCCTCCTCTATAAAACAATCTGTTATGTAACGGTATAGCTTCCCAACGAGGGAACATTCACTCCCTCTTCTCCTTCCTATGTTGCTTGGTGTTTTGCATTAACATTTGCTAATCTGGAACAGCCTGGTTTTTGCTTCCAACATGCTGCGAGGCATGTGGATTCTTAAGCAGTTTAATGCCTGCCACCTATCATTTTGGCAAGGGAGGAAAGCTAGAAAGTTTCAGAAGCATACAAGCTTAGCACCCGAATCATTGAATTGGAAGGTCACTTCCAGCTTGGAGACAAGATCAGCTCTTCCATGTGTCCTATATGTTGGGAACTTGAGGTGAGATATCCATGTAGAGGAAGTTGCCCCCACTTCCAGTCACCACACAGAGGCAGCTTAAGGTCCAAAATAGTTTACTGCTGTAGAAGATTAGGCTTCAGTAATACAGTTCCGGACACTGATGTGTACATTCAGCTTGTAAGCTTTGCAGCTACAGATACATATATATACAAGCACAAAGTATCTCTGTTGCTCCTGCTGGAGCAGCAGCTGGCTAACTGCTAACAGCAGCTAGCATTCCAGACTCACCATCTCCCAGAACCTGGTGAGCCTTAAAAGTAGGAGAGCAAAAAGCTCAAAGACAGGGGGCACTTAGTGGCACCTGTAGAGGAAATAATGGTGACGACGACGAATGAGGAAGTGGGAGAGAAGGTGGCGTGGAGATTCACTTGGGACAACAGCATTATCTAAGAGGCTGGGTTCTATAGCCTCTCTCTGTAAAGTTTGAAATAAAAAAGGAGCATAGGAAACTTTTCCTTGTCTCAGCTGGGAGCCACTGACAGCACCCTGACACCAACTGGGCAGACTCACTGATTGACTAATGAACTAACATGTCTAATCACTTCTATAGATGGCACTGGGCTGTTGCCATAGCAACTGGTTTGGCTAATCTTGCACGTGTTGACTTACCTCATACATGGGGTGATTTGTGCCCATGAAAGAAAACAACCACTTCCTCCATGTCCAGTTCCTCCAACACTATGTTAGAGTGTGGCATGCCAGGCCTGTAGGCAGACACCAGACAAACTAAGGTATATCATGTAAGAGCTGATTAGTCAAGGACCCTCTTGATCAAAGGAAGGCAAATGTTCACTGGAGTTGTCATCAAAAGCTCAAAAGCAAATGGTCACCTGCTTCCCTCCACGGAATACAGATTACTTAGACTTTGAACTTGACCGTGTTCCTTGATATGCTGTTCAGTCATGCACCACTGAGAATTACATTTTAATTGGGGGGAGAAGGGAGGGAATGTTTCTCAGATTTATGCCATAATGATGAGGAAGGTGGAATGATATAGGTGATAAGGAAAGCCTGGGAATGAAATACAGTACCTGGTAGCCCATGTGATATATGGGTGGCCTCCTGCTACAGTATCAGGGCAGTAATGTAGATGCACCTTCATTTAGCACCAAAAATATTTTGACTGATATAACTCCGTGCGTTGGTGTTTACGGCTGAAGTGTCATAGGGACAGTTTATTTAGGAATAAGAAATCCAGAGATGTGTCTGAGGTCAATGGCACATAGCACTTCAAAATAAAGCATTATATAAGTGAATCAGATCATTTTAGAAAATACTCTCTCACACTGAAAACATCTGTGATCCAGAATGTGAGCCACAATCCTATTTCAACGAAGTCTTTTTTTAAAAAAGAAAAGAAAAGGCAACAACACCCCGTCCTTGTCTTGAAGAAGAAGCTGTCGGTCATCCTGAGGAAATTTAAATCTCTGTGTGTTTTCTTTTCCTTCCTTAGACACATTATAGAAATGCTTCTTAGCATCTTTTTCTGTTTCTGAAAACAAGCTGGATCTTTGAAATCATCTGCCCCCAATTTACTTCTGGTTGACCCCAAGACCCTGTTCTGTCACATCAAGCCCACATCTGTGCCCACCGCTGAAGAATGTGGCAATTCCACACAACATGTGTCTTGAGCTGTGCATATGATATTCATGGGAAATTGAAGAAGCACCACCATTTCCTTCATTCCAAACACCTCCTTGAGCTATGTTTGTAACCAGGGCACACAAAGACCCCAAGGTTTTTTACTCTGCCTTTAATTATCTCCATCAGACCAGCTCTGATTCAACTATTCTGAGATATTTCTTCAAATAAAGTTTTGTTACTTTTAAAAACATGCCTCTGCTAGCTCTTCATTCCCCCCCATATCTTTTTATTGTTTTGTATATGTGAAAATATATGAATTTAAAAAAAGAAATGTCACAGCAGTCAAACTTGTTTCTTATGTAAATTGGTGTACATGTTTTTGTTTCTACTCTGTTTAGGTGGGGTTTTCAGCCTCAAAGGAAGTTTGTAAAGTCAGGGAGTGAAGTCTGGTTGATCTGTCAGTCATGTGTGTGATTAATGGGAAGCACATAACCAAGCATTTGTCTTTCGTAGTTAATCCTCTGATCAAATGACTATATGATTTTATTTTTTTTCAGCTAGAAATCTGTCTCACTCTGTTGATCCCATGTAGTCAGATCCCATCTATTCTCCATCCTTGCTACTGTAAGCATGGATATGATTTTTTTTCTATATGCAAAGTTGGATGCTGACTATCTAGAAATTAATGTTTGGGATTCGTTATTTATTTAGTTATGTCTGCTATTTGACCAAACTTTCAATACCAAGAGGATTTCACTAATGGACATTTCTACCACAAGTGGAATAAGGTGTCCTTGTGTTGCAGTCTCTTCAACACAAGGCTAGTTGCTTGTTGTTTGGCATCCATCTGTCTCAAGAGACAATGGAAGAGTGTACCATTGGGAATGAGGTCAAACTGCTAGAGAGCTACAATGCCTTCTGTGGCTGCAGAGACTGATATGGGAGAGATATGTGAGATATGGGGCAGACAAAGGTGTCCGGTTGTGCTGCTGCAGGGGCACTATGCTATTTCTTTTCTGTGCTCCTTCCAGTGGTCATTGCTTCTCTGGTCACTGCTATGGATATACAGCCTGTGGTTGTCTGCAAGGGATTCCCACATGGCGGGGTTAATGTTACAGACATCATTGCGTGGCAATGTCCCTCCCTCCCATGAAGAAATAACTACACACGAGACACTGATATCAAATAAATGAGCGTAAAGGCCACAACTTTATTGGTTATGGATGTTGAGCGGTATTGGCTTAGGCATTGGACCCTAACCACTATATCTGCCCCCAACCCGGGTGTTGGAAGTCCGTGAAGGGTTAACCACCAAGGGGAGCCCAACGGACGCTTATCAAGTGGAACTCCCCTTGGGATCACCGTTGGGGCGTGCCTTAGGCCCTAACCTCCCTAGGCTTCAGACAGGGCCACGCCCCCGGAATCCTTTACAGAATACCCTTCCAATGAGGGGCAGGTGATGGCGCTACCTCCCCTTTCCACCTCTATTGATGTTGTCCAATGCCTAACCGCCAAACCAAAGTTGTGACGAATTGCTACGAGGTAGGTGAAAAAACCCGATTTGGCTAGCCCAAATGGGAAAAAGTCCTACCAGCCCCCCCAGCCAACTGGGGCAACCAACCGAGGTCCATAGCAAGGTCAAGAGCTAACCTAAAGGGTGGGCGGGCGGGAGAACCGGTGAAGCTGGGGGGCAGAGAAGAAGAGGGGGAAGGATTCCCACTGGCTCAAATTTAAAGGGACTGCAGTCCCGCCCTTCCGCTGACCGGATTGGTCAGCCTGCGAGGTTGAGTGGCGGGAATCCAGCAAATCACGCAGGGGCTCTGAATCAGCCCCTGCGTGCATGCTCGTTGCGTGACGCCCACAACGCCACCTCCTGCTGATGAGTGGAAGTGGCTTTGTAACACAGAGTTGGTCTGCCAACAGGCTTGGTGCCTGAGGCCAGTTCCCCATAGAGCACATACTTGAGGATCCTGCCATCTTCCATTCTGTGGACATGAGCAAGCAAGCATAGACGTCGCTGAGACAGGAGTGTGAACTTGCTGGGAATGTGGGCTTGGGAGAGAACATCTTTGTGGAGGCCAATTTACCGCTTCCGCATGCACCACCTGAGCAATTGTTCCATTTCACCTCACAATTGGGCTGACTGTGCAGGTATATAGTTCCACCTAGGAATGAGTTTAAAAGAAGATACTATGTTGCTTAGATGGATCTGAACATACCTTTAGCCCACACATAGTTTCATGTGAGATGGTCCTGAATGGGGTAACTGTGTCTCTGAAGGACCAGGTGTGCAGCCCGGGAGTCATTTTGGACTCACAGCTGTCCATGGAGGCGCAGGTCAATTCTGTGTCCAGGGCGGCTGTCTACCAGCTCCATCTGGTATGCAGGCTGAGACCCTACCTGCCCACGGACTGTCTCGCCAGAGTGGTGCATGCTCTGGTTATCTCTCGTTTGGATTACTGCAATGCGCTCTACGTGGGGCTAGCTTTGAAGGTGACCCAGAAACTACAACTAATCCAGAATGCGGCAGCTAGACTGGTGACTGGGAGTGGCTGCCGGGACCACATAATACCAGTCCTGAAAGACCTACATTTGCTCCCAGTATGTTCCCGAGCACAATTCAAAGTGTTGGTGCTGACCTTGAAAGCCTTAAATAGCCTCGGCCCAGTATACCTGAAGGAGCATCTCCACCCCCACCATTCTGCCCTGACACTGAGGTCCAGCGCAGAGGGCCTTCTGGCAGTTCCCTCACTTCAAGAAGAGAAGTTACAGGGAACCAGGCAGAGGGCCTTCTCGGTAGTGGCGCCCGCCCTGTGGAAAGCCCTCCCATCAGATGTCAAAGAAATAAACAACTATCTGACTTTTAGAAGACATCAGGCAGCCCTGTTATTGTATTTTAATATTTTGCTGGATGCCACCCAGAGTGGCTGGGAAAACCCAGCCAGATGGGCAGGTTAAGTAAGTAAGTAAGTAAGTAAGTAAGTAAATAAATAAATAAATAAATTCCTCAATATCACATTCTCATGTCTCTTTTCAATCATTTCTGTTTATACGTTTTTGTTATCGGTAAATTATAAATAGTTGAAATGATTGTTTTCAACTGAACTGCTGTTTACAGACAAAGATTCTCAAATGTAGTTGGCACTCTTAACCAACCTTGCTTGCTATACATTTTGTTAGCAAGTGCCTTTACTTGAAGTCTCCACGATGAATTGGAACAATTGTTTCCTAGAATTTCTTCCAGTTTGTCTTCTGTGAGTGGCTTTCCCCTATCAAATAGGTCCTTCAACTTGTAGATAGCTTTATTTACGCATCCTGAAAACTGGCTTTATGTGTCTGGATTAGTAGAATGATCTGAAAGTGGGAGTAAAGATGATTTGGGGTGCTAATTGCATCAGCCAAGTTTTCTAAACACACATTGTGGAATTTAGAAAGGGGGTTTGTATTACAATTCGTTAAAAGGGGTTAGATTGCAGAGAAGAACTCCATTGACACCCATAAGATTAATTTTTCATTGCAAGCATGTTTTTAAAAACTGAGAAACATCACACTAAACCTGTAGTTTAAGGAAGCTAAATTATCCTCTTTCGAGGTGTCTGAATAAAATGTTCTTGCTCTTGCTAATTCAATGGTGCATATTGTTCCTTACACTTTGAGAAAGACTATTTGGGAGGTTGCAAAAACTATCTTAAAATAATTGTTGGTGATTCGCTTTTAATATTGTTGTGTTGCTTTTGTTGTTTTATATTCTAATTCTGTACACCACTGTGATCTCTTTTTAATGTAGGCAGTTTTATAAATTATGGAACATACAAACAAAATATGTATGTATGTATGTAGCTGAGTTGAGCTGAGTTTTACATTGCCCTCCATCCGTAGATCTCAGGGTGGTTCACAACATAAAAATGCAAATGTTTGAGAAGAGATTGAGTGTTTTTTTTGGGGGGGGGGCTCATTTAATTTCATTGTACACAGGTTGTACAATGACAATAAAGGTATTATTATTATTATTAAAATACATGATAAAAACAAGAACAAAATCACACCGCCTTCCCACCCCTCCCGTTTATCTAATCTTTTATTTACGTTTATTCCATCTTCTGTTTAAACCCTGATGTCTCTTAGATGCTCCCAAGCAGTTTAGAGAACTCCATGCCTTTTACCAATGAACCCGATCCTAAAACAGGACAGGACATTAAAAAAAATCCCTGTAAATATTCAAAGCATAGCTGTCAACTTCCCTCCCTTTTTTAAGGGAAATTTCCTTATTCCGAATAGGATTCCTCGCAAGAAAAGGGAAAAGTTGACAGCTATGATTCAAAGGCTGATGCAGGTGGGTCCCTATCTTAATATCGTCAGTGCTTCCTAGCAGGAAGGCAACATTTATGCCTCCGGATTCCAGCTGCTGGGAAGTGCAGGTGGGCAGAGTTCTTTAGCACCCGTGTCCTGCTTGCAGACACTCACAGGTTGGCCACTGTGACAACAGGATGTAGGACTAGAAGGGCCATGGGCCTGATTCTTATGTTCTAACATAATTAGGCAAAATAAATAACGTATGTGTTAGGGACCATTGGACAGCATCTGGCCACAGGACATAGGGAGCTGACTTATATCAAGTCTGACTAATGGTCTATCTATCTGACTCAGTACTGTCTAACTGGCAGAAGGTTTCAGATATGGGTCTCTCCCAACCTTCCCTTGCTATACCAGCGACTGAATCTGGGACCTTGTACCTGCACAGAAGATGCTCTATCACTGAGTTAAGACTCTTATCTCTGGTCAGCCACAAGATACAGTATATGGTCAGAGGAACCAATAGTTCGACACCGTATAAGATATCTTCATATATGTAATAGTTAGGGTCATATATATCTCCATGCATCAACACACAAAAAAGGTATTACCTCTTTACTTCGCTGACAGGACTGTCATCCCAGTCTCAACATCAGCCAGAGTTGCTAAGCAGTAACTGGCTAGCTCTGTTACTTACTATTTTTAATTCTTTTGATGGCACTGAACTATGGGACTTAGACCACCAAAAACAATAGGGGACTTTCCATTGTCATGTCTTCATGCGCTCTGATGTGCATGAGTAGTTTGGTGCTGCCTATTCCCAGCATTTCGTATCCAAAAGTTGGCATGCATTAATAGGACAAAGTTCCCCTACAGACATTTCAGGTACAAGCAGCTGTTTTCTTTCTGAATGTAAAACACAACAGTCATGTATTTTCTTTTCACTTTTTTGGTGGTGGCTGTTGATTTTCATTTGTGTGTGCATATGTGCATTTTCATTATTCTCAAACCTCGCAGCAGAAAGCAAAGGGCAGACAGCTAGCATTCTGCTTCCACAGCGAGATCTCAAAGGGGATTGTCTGAAGGAGGCTGTGAGAGTTTGTAACAATGCGTTAAACAGTCTTTTCAGGCTGGGCTGTCTTTGCACACTCCAGAAAAAGAATGAGAGAGTGTCTTTGGTGTATTTCCTTGCTGGAACATAAAAGTTGAGCATTTCAACAGCAATGGAAAGCCTGGCTAGGCCTCAAGAGGGAAGGTAAGTCCAAGGGAAGGGCTGTTAATCTCTCAGTGTTGAGTTCCCATTTTTAATGCTGCTGCTTAGTTGGTCCACCAGGAATTCCAATGCATTCTGTTCCTAGAGAGGGTGGTCTGTGAGACTAGTCCAGACCCCACTGAAGCCCGTATGAAGCTTTCCACTGGAACCCTCAGGGTTGGTCTGCTGTGCTTTTAGAATGGATATGTTTTTTTAATAAAAAAAATAATGGAGTATCATTTGAAAGCCAGTTTTAGCTCGTTCCAGTAAAAGTGGATGGGGTGGATTAAGAGAGGAAGAGATCTTTATGACAGAGCTTTGCCCCACGTTGTTCCTCTTGCCAATATTGTGTCTCGCATGAGCCAGATGCCAAAACGGGGGTTTAATTATTGGCTTTTTCTATTTTTTAAGGACTTGATACTGTAATACTTGGCTTTGAAGGGTGAAAGGAGGGAATACATACCCCATTCATGTTGTATTGTCTTTTGAGTTTGGTGCTCATTCATCTTTTCACCTGTGCCAGTCTTTTGAGTGGGGCATTGAGAGTTGGTGTGTGTGTGTGTTTGCCCTTCATGCAAAATGCATTAGTGCTCAGCAGCAGGAAGCTGGCTCCCCCCTAGCCAAGAAATTAATGACACTACTTGCACTGGGAGGGAGAGGGAGGGGATTGTGAGTTTCCACATCATTTAGCAGAATACCTGAGGCAAAAGACCAAAGTCAAGCTATAAAGTAATTAAACTTCTCTTTATGTTCCATGTGTTCGTTTAATGTTAGCATTTTTTTCTGAGCAAGGCATGCCAGCAAGATTTTTTTTAATAAAATAAATCTTGTCGTTGCAATCCTCCACTTACTCACAGGTAGTCCTGTTGACTTCAATAGGATTACTTCAAAGAGGTCTTAAAGCAGGGGTAGACAATTTTTTTTAGCTGCAGGCCAGTCCACTATCCCTCAGACCTTATGGTGGGCCGGAGAAGCAGCACCAGGGGGGGGGGATGGAGCTGGAAGAAGAGGCGAGGGGGGCAAGTAGTCCTGCTCCCCAACCCCCCCCCCAGCCCCAGCTGCTGCACTTACCTTCCCTGGGGCTGCCACCACCACCACCACCACCACTGCTTCTTCTTGTGGGTAGGCAGAGCGAGCTTGTCTACTCCGCTCTCTGGCCCACAGGAGCACTAGGGTGGCGGCGGCAGCAGAGGGAAGATGAGCTGTGTGAAAGGGCTGGCTCTGGAGAGGGGCTGCTTAAAATGGCGCTCAGCCAGCTCAGCCCAACCCCCTTCCTCCTCTAGGCAGGGCAGGGAGAAGCCAGGAGGAGGGAGGGAGGAGGAGGCAGCATGGTGTGTGTGAGGGAGGGGGGAAACGGAATGGTGCAGGGGGGGAATGGTGCAGTCCGCGGGCCAGATCCAGAAGGCAATTGGGCCTGATCCGGCCCGCGGGCCTTAGTTTGCCGATCCCTGCCTTAAAGGACCCCTCCCCTTGCTCCTTAAACATTTTCTGCCTTGTATCAAGTCTTTTGATCTCAGTACAATAGCTCTCTAGAGTTTGAAGAAGAGGATACCACCTCTGGCATCCCAGAGCAGAGATGCCCTTGATTGGACCCTGTGGACTTCTGTGTGCAGAAGACATGCACTATCTTTGAGCCATATCAATTCTTATAATATATTCTGGCATGAAGAAAGTCTGTCTGTACCAGAGCCGTCTTAAGGGGAACTGCCGCCCTGGCGCGGCTATCCCTCCGGCGCCCCCGCCATGCCGCCTCTCCGCCGCCTCCCTCCTGCGCTTGCCGCCCCTTGGGAGGGGGTGGGCGAGCGGGGGATGAGGGGCGTGGCGCTGGAGCGGCGCGGGGCTCTGCGCACCCTTCCAGCGCTTCCGGGATGGGAGGCGAGGGCGGCCGGCTCGCGCTCCCGCGTGCAGCCGGGCGGTGCGGCGCGGCTGGGCAGCTCGCGCTGCATTGGGCGGGCGGCCGGCTGCGCTGCGCCATCTGCCTGCGCGCGGGAGCGCGAGCCGGCTGCCCTCGCCTCCCGTCCCGGAAGCGCTGGAAGGGCGCGCAGAGCTCCTGTGCTCTGCTGGGCAGCCAGAGGGCGTGGCGTGGCCGGCCAGCTCCCTTGCCGGGAGTCAGAGGGCGCTGCCGGCAGGCGCTGCCAGCGGGGCTGGAGGGCGGAGGCGCCCTCCAGGCCATTGCGCCCTGGTGCGCCGCGCCACCAGCCCCAATGGATGAGATGGCTCTGGTCTGTACCCAATGGTTGTGTGTGCACTACACAACCACAATGTTTATCTAAGGAAGGGCATGATAGAGGTGGATGAGATTGTCCATGGTGTAGAAAAAGTGAACAGGGAAACATTTTCCTCCCTTTGCCTAATACTCAGGGCCAACCAATGAAACCAAATTTGCTTCCACAAGGTGTCACAATGATCACAATGATCATTGTGGCTACTAGCCACAATGGCTATATTCTCCCTCCACTGCCAGATGCCAGTTCCTGGGAATCACAAGCAGGGTCGTCTTACCCATAGGCACTAGGGGTGCGGGGCACCTGGGCGCCAGACTTTCAGGGGTGCCAGGTCGAGAGTCCAGGGCCAAAATTTGGAGTCCAGGGATTGGGAAGAGCCGATAGCCCCTGCCGAGCAGAGCAAGCCTGTCGGAGTGCCGCAGCTCTTCTGCTGCGGGTGAGTGAGGCACTGAGGCAGCTGGCTGGCTCTGCCTTCCTGCGCACCTGGGCAGAGGCCTGCCCAGTGCATGCTGCTCACACAAGGCGCCTGGCTTTGCTCAGTCACTGCCGCCACCTCGGGCTCGACTGTTACTGCACTGGGCTCTACTTGCCCACCCCCCAGGCGCCCGGCCCCAGCCTTGCTTTGCTGCCGCCTCTTCTTCAGGCTCCTCTGTTGTTGTTGAGGCAGCTGGCCAGGCCAGCTCTGCCGTGCGCGCCTCGCCGGCCCACCTTAAAAAAAGGTCAACTTAGAGAAGCCTTCTCCAATATGATGTCCTCCAAGTATTTTGGACTACAACTCGCTTCACTGCTGTGCTGGCTAGGGCTGGTGGGAGTTGTAATCCCAAACCTCTGGAGGTCACTCATGATGGTGAAGACTGGCTTAGAAAAATGGATGAAGACTGCAGATACACAGAGCCCCATGCATGAAGTTCATTGTGTGACCTTGGGACATACACCATCTCATCTAACCTTCTATGTCATTGGGTTACTGTGAAGATAAAATGGAAAGCAGGGAGATGCCATCCTGTAATAAAAGAAAGAGAAGATGTCCTTATTGGGCTAGGCTACAGCAGTGTTGTTATACGTGCTGCACTCATTGAGTGTGACAGTTATTTACTCTTCTGCCAAATGCTTTATTAATGCTGTCACTCTGACCTGGCAGGTCCTGTTTTAACTGCCTCCCTGTATGACTGCTACTACTGTCAGGGGCTTCAGTACCTCCCAGTAGATGCCGGAGACATCTGTTTGAACTGCAAAACATTCTGTAAATGCTAAAGTGAGCATCACCTGCCCAAGCTTATGCAGCCTACAGTGTTATCTGAGCTGGATCACCCACACACCCTACTAATTCAATAATTAGAAGCGTATCAGTCACAAAACTTGCAGGCAAGAGTCTCATCCCCAATATGCCTGAACCCTAACACATTGTGAATGCATCGTTTTAGTATATATAATATGTGCTATGCTGGCATGCAATGAACTGCATCCTCACGAGAAGGAAAGATTGAAAAAAAATAGAGTTAAGTTTGAAAAATTATGTGATCTAAACCTGCATCCCTGAAAGGGACTCCTTATTCCTGATTAGTACAATGTGTATTTATTTTCACTCAGGAAATTAACACCATTTGTTAGATGTTCAGCTTTTTAAGCTAATGTTCAGAATCCTTTAATGCTAATCTGTGAATTCATCAGATCTGAGGTTGGCTGTAAAAGCTCCTTTATCTGCATGGCCCAGGGACACCCAAAACAATAAGTAATCAGGAGTTTGGATGTATAGCTGCTCTGTTTACAGAAAGTTACATTGACATTTTGCAGATTCAAATTTCTGAGGGACTTGACAAGAATTGCCTTCATTCTAAAGTCTCCGATACGCAGCTATTTCTTTACATTTCTTCTGATATGCTACCAGTGTTATTAAGTGCTACCAGCTGCAGCAGTATCGGTAATGCAATTATTACAGTTGTTACTAACAATCATTTTAATTACAGTACTTTAAAATACATAATCTGAAGCATTATATTGCATATTTTATTAACTAGAGTTGCACCAAATATTCTCCTTAGTGACTTCAGAACTTCTCCAGAAAAATATCTAGATTGTTTTGAATATCCAGCTTTTTGGTTCTTGTTCAATGCTCTTGTGGCCCCACATGTGCTATACATGTAAAGCCCTATGATACCACTGTAAATAGCCATGGCTTACTCCCAGAGAATCCTGGGAAATGTATTTTGTTAAGTGACCTAAGAGTTGTTAAAGGTAAAGGTAAAGGGGCCCCTGATCGTTAAGTCCAGTCGCGGACAACTCTGGGGTTGTGGCGCTCATCTCGCTTTACTGGCCGAGGGAGCCGGCTTTTGTCCGCAGACAGCTTCCGGGTCATGTGGCCAGCATGACTGACTAAGCCGCTTCTGGCGAACCAGAGCAGCACACGGAAACGCCGTTTACCCTCCTGCTGGAGCAGTACCTATTTATCTACTTGCACTTTGACATACTTTCAAACTGCTAGGTTGGCAGGAGCTGGGACCGAGCAACGGGAGCTCACTGCATCAAGGGGATTTGAACCGCCGACCTTCTGATTGGCAAGCCCTAGGGTCTGTGGTTTAGACCACAGCGCCACCCGTGTCCCTATTCCCCTGACAGAGCATCAATTCTGAGAGATCCCTGGGAAGAGAGATTGATTGAATTTGGGAATTGTAGCTCTGTGAAGGGAATAGGGATCTCCGAACAACTCTCAGCACACTGAACAAATTGCATTGTTCCCAAGATTCTTTGGGGGAAGCCATGACTGTTTCAAGTGGTATGATACTGTTTTAAATGTATAGTGAAGATGTGGCCTGCTACTTCCCACGCCAACATTGGTTAGTGACATGGATTATTATAGCTGATAAGGGATCATACTATGAAGGAGATTTGGATGCTGGCACACACACACACACACACACACACGTCTCCACCATAGTCAGCAGTTGGAACTCAGTCCACATATTAAATCCTAATTGGAAAAGTATTTAATGTCCCCTCTCACATGCACTGAATGCATGAGGAAGAACTACATCCACACCTGCAAGTTGTGCCCTCTCAGCACCTGCTAGCCATACCCCACAGTGTGCTAATGATTCTCATTCATGCAGGAGGCCTATACTTGCCCAAGTGGGGCTGAGTAGGGTCTCTTCATATTTCTGCTGAATGCACTGCATATATGTTGGGGAGCTGTCCAGTGGGTATAATTCTGTTCTCCCCCATGCATTCAGTAAACATGTGAGACTTATGACATGAAGTGTGGACTGCTATCATTTCCAGAGGATGCAGTAATTTTTGTAAACTTTTGACTGTCTGAGTCACCTGCTTTGTGTTTATTTGCATTATTCCTATATCAAAACATGACTCACAGGGACTGTGTTTCTTCTTAAAACATGACAGCGATTGCAATTAAAGTGGATCTGTAGGATTATAAAAAAAGAGGCAGCGTAGCTCGACTAATTCACCAACTGCGATTCAACTAGAGGGAGAAATCTTAAAAGAAGTTGTGTGACTAATCTGTTAATTCAGCTCTTCCTAAACTTCTGAAAGCTGAGCCCCTTTTTAGGAAAATGAAAACAATTACAGTTCCTCAAGCTTTGCCATGTGTCATCAGTAGGGATGGTCGAATTTTCAGTTTGGGTTTCTCTCCATTTCTCATTATTCCAAACTTGAGTTCAGTTCTCCACATTTCCTCTCCAGTTCATGATGTTTCCTCCTTAACAGTCCTCATGAAAATTCCCCTCACGTTTGAAGTTTTCCTAATATATACATGTTTGTATGTTTTTGCAAAGCAGATTCCCTTAAATTACACATTTTTGCATGTTATTTTCACCAATATGCATTATTATTTGAATTTATATACCACCCTATACCCGAGGGTCTCAGGGCAGTTCACATATAACCCAATAATACTCCCCCCCAAAAGAGGCACATTTTAAAAGGGTATGGGATGTTGACCAGGTCAACCAAAGGCATGGTTTAAAAGGAAAGTTTTTGCCTGGCACTGAAAGGTGCATATTGCACACTTAACCCCAGTGTCCTCGTTTTTGTGCACATTACCTGGCTGCAAAATTCAGAGAAGTGCAAATTTTGAAGGACACCTGTGTTTCAGTTTGTGCATTATTTCAGAAAGTGTGAATTAGGAAGGTTCACCTTTCAATGCAAACAGAATCAAATTTCTCTCCTATCCTTAGGACTCATCAGGAACCATTTCAAAACAATCCTCATTAATATTGCACTTCTGTTTTCATGCATGTAGTCATGAGAAATGAAACAGTTGAAACATCAGGGCAACATAGAAAACACACGAAACAATCATTGGAATGACTGGCTGCTCCAGAAAATTTGAAACAACTGAATAGGCCCATTGACATAAAAACCCTGAAAACAAGCCTAAAGCCAGATTGAAGTGGATCCAGATAATCGCTGTCATCCAGGAATACTTGCAGTTGCTTCACAGTGTGACTCAGATCCTCAGATTTAAAATAGCCAGGGACATCTTTCAAATCATTTTGCACAGCAAAAGGTCTTTTGTTTTGTTTTGTTTTAAAGGTAAATCATCGGTAGCACGTACTGTGGCAGACATAGGCCTACAGTTTTAGAGCCCTGAAGCTTGAGCTGTTATTGGGTGGGTGGGGGGCATTTGCAACCAGCAATGAGGTCTGGGTTAACACTGTTGTCTTCTTCAATGAGGTTGTTTGCAACAACCTTTACAACATCTGTGCTGCCGACTCTCAAACTTTGGGATTGTTGAAATATATACAATGAAAAAACAATTAATTTCAGTCATGTGACTCAAATTGCGTCTGCTAGACCCGTTTTATAAAAGCAACGTCAACTAAAGTCACTTCTGGGGTCTCTCTGGCACTGAAGCTCCCAACTTCATTAGTTTCAGAATAGATCTGCCCCTGATCATGACAGTGGTAGTAGGTCGCATAATCCAGTCTATACATATGTGTGCGCACGTGTACTTTAATTGTGCTTGCATGAGAAATCTATACATCACCATCTTGCTATCAGCTCCACCCAGAGCATCTCCTGTTCAATAGCTCCCTCAGCCACAGTGCACCAAGCTCCAGATTTGCCCTGCCTAAGCGGGGCACTTGTAAGATGAGAGGCATTTAAAAACCAATTTGGGGAATGTTTGCTTAAGAGTGGAACATTTGCACAAAATGAAGAACCCCAGCCTTTGCATTTGAAGGATCCCGTTGGCAGGCTGTGCCTCATTCCTGAAAACAACACACGGCGCTTTTGCTTTGTGCTGGAAAACAGCCGGGATAAGGAAAGCTGGAGGCGTGCTGATGTTTTGAAAGGTGTCCAAGAGTAACAGAGCTCAACTCCCCATGGTAGCCTTGCCCCTTGTGCTTCTCAACCAGGGTGGTTGAATGCGTTACAGACCTATCTGAAATTTTGCTACAAATGCACAAATATTAATCTACAGCCGTTTCCTTTGCTTTCTTAAACATGAAGGAAGATGCTTGTCTCCTTTCCTCCCCTATAAATTGGTCTTGGTCAGAGGTGGCATGTTCCGTGTCAAAGTTTTGACCGCCAGGATCAAACAAACAAACAAACAAACAAAAGCCTTGTGAACTTAAAAGAGAAACAAATAAATAGCTATTACATTAGGTGGGGGGAGCGGGGGGGGCAGACCTTGTCTCTGTCAACAATATTGACTTTGTTCACTTCGAAGGAAGCAAAAAGAAGGGGGGGGGGTTCTCTCAGTGTGTAAAAAGAAAAAGAAAAGAAACCCTCTTAGTTTGGAAGGTGGAATGAAAAAAGACAGAGGTTACAGGAAATGGTAGGCATTTTTTGTTGAATTAAACCATTAGGAGTGACCCAAAAACCAAAGGGAAAGAAAGGAAACAACTGGATACATTTAGGTCACAAGAACCAGCCAAATGGTGAGCTGCAACCAATTATCATAAATGAATGTTTCTCTTTTATTCATGACCACCGTGCCTGCTCCCATGATGCTCTCTGTCTTTTTGTAAAAACAGATGAAACTATTTCATTTTGTTCTTATAATATTAGCTAGTGCAATTGATCAAATATTAACACATGTTGCAGTTAATAAGGGCAGAAAATTAATCACTCCTAAAGCCCCCTAAAAAAAATAAAATCTGCGGATGCTGAAGCTGATGGCTTTATATAGACATATATATGTTTACGCAGGATTATGTAACTTAGCTAATGGCTAGAATTATGACGTTAGTCATGCATTTTACATTAAAAGAGTTTTCGGGCCATGTTTGTGCAAGCTGTAATTACACCCCCTTGCTCTGCTATATTGCTTTGCCACACACTAAAAGCCAAACTCTGCTGCTGCTGCTGCTGCTGCTGTTGTTGTGTGTGTGTGTGTGTGTGTGTGTGAGAGAGAGAGAGAGAGAGAGAGAGAGAGAGAGAGAGGGAGGGAGGGAGGGAGAGGATACAGCACTCCAACCATGTAACCATGTAAAGGAATCAATAATTCAGAGTAAAGCTTAACTGGTTTTTTTTTTCAGACTTTGATGAAACATCAGCTTTCAAAATTTGACATTGGATATGAAATTAAACATTGATTTTTTTCCTGGCAAAAATGTATGTATGTATGATTATTATTATTATTATTTATTAAATCTGTATACCTCCCTTCATTTGTAGATTTCAGGTCAGTTCACAACACGTATGTACAGGCAACCCCCACCCATTTTGTGGGTGTTCAAATAATATGTGAGTGTGCACGTGCGTATTGCCATGAACCCAGGAGTGGCAGGAAAGGGTGCATAACGGGGCGTAGTGGGGGCTTAGTGACTCATAATGACTCATAAAGGTGGCAGAGTGTTGCCATCTTGTCACTTGGATAAGGTCACTGTACCTTTAAAAATGCAGCTATTCAAACCCTGAGGCACACTCATATTGTCAGGTCCTGGGCTAGCCAAACAAATTAACTTTAGTTGCTTGCTATGCCCAATTATAGTAGAACCGCACAGATGGGTGATCCCCCTAAAGCTTGCCCCCGAATGAACTGGATTTTTGAAAATGTTCAGTTAGAGCACTGGAAACCCCTGGTTTAACCACCCATTCACCTTCCTTGCTAGCTCCCTCCCTGTTCCCTAAGGAAAAGAACGGCCCTTGAGGATGTGTGAGGGGCTGGCATTCAGATGTTCACTGGGGTGCGTCTCCTCATGAACCACTAGGACTCTCCAGAGTGCTCCCCATTATGCGTGATTTTGCATATTTGTGCAGAGGCCAAGAATGGAACCCCCACATAAATGTCACCTGTACTACTGGTACTACTAGTACAAAGGTCCCTTTGCAGTGAGTTCCAGCACCTTTTCTTCTAGGGGGGGAAAAACCCCCCACTGGTCTTAAGGATGCTATCTGAAAATGTAATGTGTAATTCAGCTCTGTGTTTTGCTTAATAGCTTTTGGTTTAAACTCATGTTTACTTGCTAGATTAAAACTTCAATAGCCATCATCCCATGTGAATGCATTAGCTTAGTTACAGTGCAATTAAAGTGATACATTTATGGATGAACAAATAAACCCCAATCCATCCTCCTTCAGTTCATTGGTGGACCTTCAGATCTCATATTTCAGCAGCGCCCTTTGTGATGACAAAAATCCAGCAACCCCCCCCCCTCACTTCATTCTAAATCATAGTTGTGCATCCCCTGCAACGCCCCCAAGGTTTTGCGCCCAGTATGACTGAACCAGTCATGCTCCCCTAAACCTGCCTCTGTTCAGTTTTTCTAGCATTCAATCAGGCCCGATTTGTTTCATTTTGGGCAGATTAAAAAAAAAAGAAAAAGAATGCAACAATTCTGCCTATAAATAATATACATGATCACACACCTTTTTGTGATTATCTTTTTCTGTAAGATACCGGTACATATTTTTACCAAAAAATACATATTTCTGCATGCATACACTTTCTGTGCACCAAAACCACAATATCTCGAGAAGGGTGTAGTCGGAGTTGAACCGGGAGTAAGTTCGGGACTGTTGAATTGGGTCGGTTGTCTGAGAAAAGCCAACGAAATGGATTCCTCCTTCACTGTTATGCAGATTCTTCTGCCATTCACAGCAAGTTTCCACCAAGTGATACGTAAAGTGTCTCCACAAAAATATCAGCTATTGATGGGCTGGTCTTCCTGAAATTCCCCCCTCATACAAGAAACTTATGCAACATTGCAGTGCCATGTTGCACATAGCTTAATTGTGCATTGTGTGAAAAAATTCTTTCTCTTCGTTTGCTCTGTGGTCTCAGTGCTTGATCCAAAGCCCACTTGATAAAAAGGGAGCCATTCCATAAGCCTCAAGGAGGTTTTAACATGTAAAGAATTTTTTTTTGTCAGCATGCCTGAGTAATCTGTTTGCTTGTTCATGAATGTCTTTGGTTTAGTAACGTTTGCTTGAACGTTAAACAAAAATGTCCCCAAAGACTAAGCTGTTGGAGATACTTTGGCAGACTCAGAAACATCCCTGTCCAACACCTGCTGATTTCATAATGACAAGAAATTTTGTTGCAGATCTCCTGTGTCTGAGAATTAATATTTTCCCTTCTCCTGAATTAATCCCAATGAAATCCATTCATTTTTAAAAATAGGCATGCATGCCGCAAAGTTTTATTGGTGGGATCTGTATACAATTTGGCCTATGAGGGACATTCCTTTCAGCACATGCTGTGCCAGTACAGACCACCTTCCTCCTCTTTTCCATTTTCCAATGGAGATAGCCAGAAACAGAAAATTAAAAAACAGCCCTTTTCTTTTGTATATTTCGGCACCCCTAATGTGGTCACCAAGGCATTGCTTAGAAACACAAACATTACGGCACATATGGAATCCTACTGCCTAGTGGAGCCGTCCTAAAGCAACATGTTAAGTTGCAGGGGGCATTTGTGGGGCAGGGGGATTATGTTCATGTTAAAGCAGCAAACTCCAAATCAGTTTCTGTGCAGCTGAAAGAATGTATTTGAGATGGAAAAGACTTTTTCCTCTGGATCTTAGAACATAAAGTCCACTCTGTATTTTGACCAAAAGGCAGCTGGCCTTATCCCAGAGTTAAAAATCATGATGGCAACTTCCTTTCTGTCACATTACCAATAATATTAGCTTGCTCTTCATATTTAAGTGCCATTTTTGGCTCTTTCATAGCAAAGTGAAATTATGTAAGATAAGTGGGGAGCCTTCCATGATGCCAATATGTTGCTTGCCCTGGTTCATAAGGAAGGACACCAAAACACTACTCTTTTTACTCTCAAGTCCTGACTGAAGTAACTTTGGGTAAAGGTAAAGGTAAAGGGACCCTTGACCATTAGGTCCAGTCATGGACGACTCTGGGGTTGTGGTGCTCATCTCACTTTACTGGCTGAGGGAGCCAGCATACAGCTTCCAGGTCATGTGGCCAGCATGACTAAGCCGCTTCTGGCGAAACAGAGCAGCGCACGGAAACACCATTTACCTTCCCGCCAGAGCGGTACCTATTTATCTACTTGCACTTTGACATACTTTCGAACTGCTAGGTTGGCAGGAGCAGGGACCGAGCAACAGGAGCTCACCCCGTCATGGGGATTCGAACTTTGGGTACAATGCCCATAATATAAGAATTCTTGTGTACCATCTTTCTTTGAAAAAATGTAGCCTAGTCCACAGTTTGGTAAATCTTAAAAACCTGGATGTAGTACTTACTTACTTACTTACTTACTTACTTACTTACTTACTTACATCCTGCCTTTCCTCTGTAGAGCTCAAGGCGACACACTTGGTTCCCCCACCATCTTGACAGCTCTGTGAGGAAGATTAGCTGAGAGTTAGTGACTGGCCCTAAGTCAGCCAGTGAGCTTCATGACAGAGTGGAGATTTCAGCCGTGATCTTCCAGGCCCTTGTTCAACTCTACTTGCCACACTGCGGTATGATTTAGAACCACAGATTTCATTATCATCATTATTAGATGATAATAAAAGATCTAAAAAGAGAGAAAATAAGAAAAATAACACACACACAGAAACACATATAACCAAGGGGAACCCGTACAAAAATTTCATATGCAACATTGTCTTACACCATTTCTGTACTTCATTGACTGCTTTCATAAGTTTTAACTCTGTTCCAAGGCATGGTTTCTATTGTTCCAAAAATGTGGAATGTCTGTTTTATATAGTCTACTGAAGTGTGTTAATTTAACCATTATCTAAGTTTGCCAAGTCCTTCTTATTCTATTCTATTCTTTGGGATTTTCCATTATTGGTGATCATTTGACATGCCATAGTTCAAAAGATTGTTCACTATACACTGATGGTTCTTCTTCACAGCTTGACTAACAGGTTCTGACAAAAGGTGTCTGTGGTTCAGAGGACAGTTCACAACTAACAGAATCCACTATATCTTTATCCAGCATGGTTATGTGGCTGATGGTAAAACTTCTGTCAACGGAGCCTGAGTGGTGTTGTGGTTAGGGTGTTGGACTAGGACTGGGGAGACCGGGGTTTGAATCCCTACTAAACCATGGAGGTCATTCAGTGACTTTGGGCTGGTCACTCACTCTCAGCCTAACCTACCTCACAGGGTTGTTGTGAGGATACAATGAGGATACCTCTGTATACCACCCTGAGCTGCTTGCCAGCTTACTGGCATTGCTGTGCAAAGCCAATTGATCTAAACTTATCTAAATAACTCAGAGGTGGCTATATCTCCAGAATTGCATTTTTTGGCATATGCAATTAACATGGTCTTGTCCATTATCAGATGTCAGTGAACATCTACAAAATATTAGACTGTTATACAGCAAACTTATTCTGGACTTATCTGTGACCAGTTTTCACTATGTGTAAGCATACTTGCAAACATTTAATAAGATAATATGTGATTTCCCATCATCAAATGTCTTTCAGAGGCATTTCAGCAACCCAAGAGACTGCTTTCCACTTATGTGTATTACAAGAGAGAAAAAGCTGCAATTTTTGCCAAGTTGCCCAATATCAGGGCATTTGCCTTTTGCGGACCTGAGCTGGATCTTATTGCAAGCCAAAATAAAATTTCACACATTCCTCTGAATTAGAAAGGGGTCAGAGATTGGGCATCAAGGTGTACAAGATAGCTTGCCCTTAACCTCATGAAAGACACAAAAGAAATTCCTAAAGCTAAAACTGAAATGCCTGCCAAGTCTGCCAAGAAAGACTAATATTTCCACTGGAAGAATAACAGTTGGAGCTTGGTCTTGGTCTGGCAAATGCCCTACGAAGTAAAACATGGGGCAGGGGTGAAGGAAAGAATAAACAGCATGCCTATGATTGAGATATACAGTCTTACCTAGAAAATCAAATACTGACGATAGGTTTTGGGGAGAAAGGGGACTGTAATGTCACAGAGCAATCTATTTTAGTAAAATCTACCACCAAAACATTAAGATATTAAAACCAAGCAATGGTTAAAGAGGTAGTAACATGAGTACCATGTTGGTTTGCTTCTCATGAGGCAAAGGAAAGAACAGTTTGCCATTCTGGTTGCCACACACATGGTAAAACAGCTATGGTTTTCATTTCCAGAGTACCTCTAAACACTCAGAAGGTGCAACGTGTAGTGGCATCTGAGGCCCAAGGATTCTTGGGTAAAATGGATTACCTAGACCAGTGTTTCCAGAACAGTGAGACAGGACGTTCTAGAGCACCTTGGGCCACTTATTAGATGGACCTCAGTGCCACAGCCTGCCCAGTGCCTCTTCACTTGGCTGCACACCCGCTTGTCGTGTCATAGCCCTTTGGTTGGACCAACAGCAGTGCCAGCAACTCCATGCATGCTGAGGAAAGATGGCCAGGAGACAGAAGTTTGGAGTGGGAAGAGGGAAGGAAGTGTTAAGTATAGTTGTTTAATTGCACACTGAAATTGAGAATGTGAGTATGTACATTGCTGAAGGGCTTAACACTGGAAAATTCAATTGAGGTATACTAAAGCTCACTGGGTATGTAGCGGGTTAATGATTAGCTGTTGAGCATGAAAGGAGAAGGGGAGCAGGAAGTAGAGAGGCATGGGGTGGGTGGGAAGGGGAAAATATAAAATATAAAACCTTTTCCACTTAGAGCTTCTAGATCAGCAAATTCTGCCTAAAATGGGGAAGCTGAGCCACAAAGCCCCCCGAGCAAATGTCCGTAGCTGGCCTGAGGAAAGCTGTGCTGTGGAACTCCTTGCCACAAGGAAAAAGCTGCAGCACAGAATGTAGTATATTTCCAAAGATAGATCAGATGTCAGTAGAAAGAAATATCAGTAATCGCCAGCTGAACGCTACCTTAATTATGTGGCTGCTGGGCCTGATTAAGTTGTAGTACATCCCTTCTGCTTTTGCTGGACCTCTCAGCAGCATTGGATACCATTTACCATAGTCCTTCTGAGAGGATTAATTCCAGAAGGTGATGCTCATGGACTCCTACTCAGAACCTTGGACATTGGCTTATGGGAATTCACAAGGATCAATCTTGTCCCTCCATCCCACCTCATAATCACTTAACATCTATCTGCATGGAACCCCTGGGAGAGATCATCACCACCAGGCAGAGATTTGTGGTGCATTGTCCTCAATATAAAGAAGTCCTGTCATGTTGTTTCTCCATGTCACTTTAACACATCTAATCACAATTCAGTCCTGTCTCCACATTAATCTGCTTTTTTTAAAAAAAAAAATCTTCTAAAATATATAAACAAACACATATTTTAATACTTGTTCAAATCATAGAAAGTGTCTTTTCTCTGAAACATACATATTTAAACGTGCCCTTTCTCTCCAAAATATTTGTGCAGAAAACTTTAATGCTGGAAATCATAAGACTGCTTTTATAGAAGAGTTTCTACATGTTGTAAAACCTTTTCAAAAACATTGTAAAAGCACACATTCAGTGTAGCTGATTCTTTTAATACAGCTGCCCCGCGTCCCAGGGGCGAAGTATAGGCACTATGTGGCTTAGGGGTAAGTACTGTTTTTACACTGATTTCTGTAGTAAATAATCACATAAAAGCCTGAATAAATAGTGAGTTCAAACTAGAGTTGCCCCAGGGGCTGGTTGTAGTTGTTTTCAAAATGCTTCTTCTGAGTCCTTCACTTGTGTAAATGTACTGTACCAAAAAATACTACTCTTTTTAAAAGGGGTGGGGTTTTTTTTTTTTTAAAAAAGCAAGGAACATCTTTCATACAAAATAGAACTAGCAAGAAAAATTGTCAAATATTCACACTAAATAAACAAAACAAGCAATTAAAACTGGATCCAGCATGAAGTTCCATGTTTCAAGGAGAAAAGGGTCGATGGATTGGGGGGAAAAGTCTGAAGAGAGCAAGGAAGAGTTTTGCACAAACAGCAGGTTTTTAAACTAGCTTGAAGTTGGGAATGCTGTGCCCAGGAAACATCAGCTTGAAGTCTGTAGTATAGCTCTTAAAGTAGTTTAAGAGTATTTTACTCTGGGAATTGAGTTACTGTGACAACACAGGCTCCTTTGAAGACTTTTTATCCTCTCCTTCCCCTAGCAATTACTGGATCATATCTACATAAAATGCATATTAGATAGGGGTTGGGATGGGAGAAGCTGTCCATTTTACTTTAACCTGTTTCTACCCACAATTCTGTTTCTCTGTAAATCTGCTTTTTAAAAAACAGAATCTTATCAAAATGTGTATTTAATATATGCTTTAAAATGTATTTTCTCTCAAAAATATTCAGAAATCCTACCTCTTTATTATGTAAGAACTATGTCACAATGTTTGGAGAAATGTGAAATTTGGTGGATAGCTAGGTTCTGATCCACATGGCTTGTGAGGTGTGGACCATGTTATTTCAAATAGGAATGGACAAAGATGAAACTCCTTAAACATATTTAAATGGTGTGTGTGGGGGGGGGGGTGTCTAGCTGTGTCACTGGAACTAAATGTACCCAAAAATGCACTATAAATCAGTAGTTCTGCCGCCACCTACTGGAGTATTGGATAGACAAGATTCTTTCTACTGGTCCAAATTTTCTAGCCAAGTGTGGTACAGAGGAGTGGCAAAAAATGCATCTTTAAAAAAAAATTAAAGCATTTTTATCCCACCTTTCCTCAATTGAGCTGACAACAGCTTTTTGGGTGGAGATTATAGAATCAAATAATTGTAAGGAAAAGACAATATGATATTCATCTAGTCCTCAATCTAGTATGATTCTGCATACACAAACAGCTTAGTTCACATAGAGGAATGCAATCTGTGATCATTCATCTTGTTGAGCTCCGTTGGCAGAAAGAAAAAACAAGAAGACTAAGTTCTTCTGTGCGGTGTGTCAGAAGGCGACCTTTCTTCACCCCCATATCCAGTTAATATAAACAGGGGGATGATCCCTTTATAAGCAAAGGGGTCAATTCCTTCTTGATACCAAGTGTGACCACAGTTGAATCTGCAAGACTAACCTATTCAAGTGTTGTGGTGATCCATGTTGCTATAGCAAGGAGATAGTAGTTACCTAGGTGTCCAAGTTGCAGGGGAGTAGATACTTCAGTCATCAACAGTGACTGAAGTACCTGGAAGAAGGGCAGCACCCTTGCTTTAACAATGGCAATTCTCAAATGAGATTGTGCACATCTAGGATGCAGAACCTGTGACCTTCCAAATGGTGTTGGTCTCCAACTCCCATCAACCCTAGCCAGTAGGATTGATTGATTGATTATGGGCCTGATTCAGCTAACTCATTCCGCTAGCAGAAGGCAGTGCAAGAACTCCTGTGAGCATAATGGGACTTTTAGCAAGAATTTGGGGAGGGGAACATCATTTCCAGCTGGTGTCTGCCACTGTGTTCAGCCCCAGTTCCAACAGAGAAGCTCACCAGGCTCTGAAGGGGCTGCAAGACTCCTGTTGCCATCATTATTCCCAGTCTCCTTGTAAGAATCAGATCCAGTCTCAGGACTTCTGTAGCCACCGAGAAGGACCAGCCTAAGATATATGGCTGTCTGATGCGAATAACAAAGCTTTCCTAACTCCATGTACAGAACCCAAACAGACAGGCAGGGAGTTATGGTGGAAGAGGGGTAGCTTCCAAGTTAAAGGTGTCTTCCTTTCACAGCACTAGGGGATCGAGGAAGCAGCAGCAACATCACCATCATCATTGTAATTACAATTACTATTAACATTAGTTTAATGCCCCTCAAAAACAAGCTCTTTGGGTAGTCTTCATTAGCCACATACAAAAATCAATTTGTAATAAAAACACCCAAACCTAGATAAAACAATGGCAACAGCTTTGAGGCTGCTATTCATGTGCAGAGGAGCAGTAGGTCAGAGAGGAGTTGGTCTGCTCTTTCCACAGAGCAGCTTCTTGTCAGGCCTGATTGGGACCCCTCCAGAAGCTCTGCCCTCAGTGTTGGGAGGGTGCAGAAGGTAACCCAAAGAACTTAACATGTTGTCAACTTTAGTTTGGGAGTTCCTGGATTTTTCACTTCGGGGCTCACTGCTGTTAACTGACCTTAGTAACACAGAACTATCTTTACTCTGTCTTGAAGGGGTTACATTCTGTGTTAGGAGCTGAGTGCAGTGCTGAGAAGGCAGAACTCCTCAGAGTTTGAAAGGTTCGAAAAGAAATTGCCCTCTCCTTGGTCTGTTCCTTCGTGGGAGACAGGGCTCATAGGCCTTGGTCTTTCTACCCTACTACAAAATGTCTCCATCTTGTCTTGATACCCTTATCCAGGGGTCAGCAAACTTTTTCAGCAAGGGGCCGGTCCACTGTCCCTCAGACCTTGTGGGGGGCCAGACTATATTTTGAAAAAAATATATGAACAAATTCCTATGCCCCACAAATAACCCAGAGATGCATTTTAAACAAAAGCACACATTCTACTCATGTAAAAACACCAGGTAGTCCCCACAAATAATCCAGAGGTGCATTTTAAATAAAAGGACACATTCTACTCATGTAAAAACACACTGATTCCCAGACTGTCCGCGGGCCAGATTAAAAAGGCAATTGGGCCGGATCCAGCCCCCGAGTCTTAGTTTGCCTATCCATGCCCTAGAGATGTGCCTCAAGCCCTAGAGAGGTACCATGTGGAAAGGCTCTTGAAGGGGTGAAGCTACAGTATTTAGGTGAAATCTCAAAAATTGTGGGAATTTATTCCTGCCCTATACATGAATCCGGGGAAGAAGAAAAAAGAAATCCTTCCTTCTTTTGACAAAACCCATAAGTTTTATATTGGCAAGAACATATTCACTGGGGAAGTTCCCTTGCATTTCAAAGGGATTATTTTTAAACCATCATTATTAAGTATACTTGATATGGAACAATAAACCCATATTTTTCCTTAGCAATAAAAAAGTCAGCCTTTATCAACCCTTCGAGGATGTAGTAGAGCACAGATACCAATGAACACATAATAAATAAGCCACTGTGCCTTTTCCACAAAGACAGAGCGAAGGATGCGTTTTTAGATTCCACAGTCTGCAGTTTTTAACTACTCAAATGAAAAACAGATATGATATTCTGATGGGGACTGCCTGGCACATTCACTGCAGTTTAACATTCAGGAAGGGATGCAGTCGTCCAAAAAGGTAAATGTGCCTTCCCAGCATGCTTTACTGCATTGTAAGGATGGCCTCGGGAAAATGAGATCTACAGAAATGCCTTCTTCTGAAGAACTTGGAGAAAACTATCTGGAGTGCATGGAAAAAACAATCTCAAGGATGAGACAGAACAAAATAGTGTCCATGCTATATAGGGGAGGCCGAATGGAAATATTTAAACACTCGCCCCATAACTGCTCGGGCATGAATCTCAAACTATCACTTACCACAATTGATTGTGTTTATTGAGTCACCAGAACATGGTTTGCTCTCCCTCTCAACTATTTCCTCTCAACAGACTACTTAGTCCATCCTATAAAGCCTTTCATTGTTTACAAGCAGCCTTGCTGGGAAGCAAATCTTCCGGGCCAAGTCCAGCCATCTGTCTGGGTAAAAGTCTATCTAGTCTTGTGAGTATGCTTGGGGATTTTGCTCTCCAGCCTTCCTTCTAGTCCAGCTTTGTTTAGCCCTGTATGCTCCTTTCCTCCCTGTTTCCCGTTCCTGGAAAGGTAAAGGTAAAGGTACCCCTGACCATTAGGTCCAGTCGCAGATGACTCTGGGGTTGCAGCGCTCATCTTGCTCTATAGGCTGAGGCAACCGTCGTTTGTCCGCAGACAGCTTCCAGGTCATGTGGCCAGCATGATTAAGCCTCTTCTGGCGAACCAGAGCAGTGCATGGAAACGTCATTTACCTTCCCGCCGGAGTGGTATCTATTTATCTACTTGCACTTGACGTGCTTTCAAACTGCTAGGTGGGCAGGAGCTCACCTGTTAGTGTTAGGCACATTCAAATATCTGTTTCCTTTTTCTCCTCCTGCACCACCATCTCAGGCATTAACAGTACAGCAAAGCCAAGGATAGGCCCTGTTACTACCACCTACTGGCAATAGTGCAATCACATTTCAGTCACAACCCTTCATAGAGCCTGGTATCCTTCACAATCTGCCTAAACTCTCCAACACCGAATCCCAGAGAGTCTTGTACTTGCAGGAACTGAACATGTTTCAAGAACCCCAGCAAATACCATGGGTTTCGTTTCCTGGGAATGAAAGTCACAGGAAACTGGTGGCATTCTCTGTGATATAAGGTTTATTCACACATATATACAGGATGAGCATAAGATGGAAGATCCTGCTCCCCAGTAGGTTTTTAGCAGGACAACCAGAGACATAGCTTTTGAGTCTGTGCAGGTATTGAGTCAGGCCTCTCTCTTTCCAGCCTTTGTGACAACTAATCACTTGCACTTGGCCAACCCTTCAGTTATGCAAAGAACCATTCTTCTGAGAAAAGGCTATCTGCCAGATCCTTGGGGTTTGGCCCCTTCTAGAAGACTCCCTTTTTTTGCTCATCACTTAGTTTTATACCTATTCTGCTAAATTACCACTTCAAAAATGGGTAGTCTGTTCTCATTTCCTGGCTCCTTCTGATTTTACATTAAAATGCATTATTTCAACTGTCCACTTAGTGTTATTGTGTGGGGAAGATATACATTTACAAGGGAAGTAATCTGAAAGGAAGGAGGTAACCTTACTGTTGGGAGAGGGGCATAGCTTTTTCACTGTTTGCCATCTTGAGTTGATATATGTACTCCAGCACTGGAAGAGTGGGAGTAATTATAAAATCAAGATGACAAATGGTTCAGAAATTGGAAGAGAAGAGAAGAGAAGAGAAGAGAAGAGAAGAGAAGAGAAGAGAAGAGAGAGATTGACATTTTTAAAAATTTAATATCAGAAGACCAGTCCTGTGGTGGGTAGCAGATTTGACTGACAGTACAGTTATATGGGAGCCACTGACCAGATGATCTCTTATCTAAAGCAGAGGTGGCTAACCTGTGATGCTCTAGATGTTGGTGTCCTGTAGCTCCCATCATCCTTGACCATTGGCCATGCTGGCTGGGGCTGATGGGAGCTGGAGTCCAACACAATCAGGAGGGCCACCGGTTTTGGTTGAAGGTTTTTTAAAATACAGGGTTGTATCAAATGCTAGTTCTACTCACTGAAATTAATAGATGTGACTAACTTAGATCTATTAATTTCAGTGGGTCTACTATGAGTATAACTTAGTTGGATACAGAGTCCTTAAAATAACATAATAATTCTGAATAAAATTATTATCATTTCCTCAAAGACAGAAGCCTTGTCTTGGAAAGAGGTAACAAATATGGACCTTCATGATCAGGATTAAGAACAAGCTTCAGTGGTGAGCAAGGGCCAAAGGCTGAGCTGAACTGAATGTAACTCTAAACCTCCACAGCTGTTTTCATTTTCCTCCCTTCAACACAGCCCCTGTGTGGCACTTCAGGGAGAATTATGAAAGTGGTATGTAATTCAGAGAAGAAATCTCCTCCTCAACTCCCCACCCCTCGCCCCCCGTGATGCCTTTTCCTGAAGCGGTGAAAACTGCTGTGGTAGATAATTTTCTGTTCAAGGGAAATATCAGGTTCTATTAAATATGTATTTGTTATGTAGCCTTCAGTTATTTCTAACTCCTTACTTTACAGGCTTGCTCCGCTTCCATCCTCTTGTAGATCTTCCATCCATTAACCTATTGTGCCTCATCATTCATGATCAAACTGGTGTTGACTTCCAAGGAGGTAGCACAGTTTATAGCAGTTAAAGATCTTTTGTTCCCTGGAAAGCAGTGCTGTGTTCTTGGGTCTATGTCAGGGCCAGTGTTTCATAAATATCTCACAGGTATTGAAATGAACACACTCCATAACATTCACGGATCAAATCTTAGTGGCCTCCAGAAGCTTTAATTCGTTCTGAATGGTTTTCATTGGACTCTCCTTTACCGGGATGAGGACATGAGACAATGATTGGATGAAGGGTCATTTGCTATTAATCCAAAGCAATAACAAAACATGGACTTAACTCTGAATCAATCCCTCTGTGAAGGAAAGGATACATTGAGCCATCGTAACCAGCACTTCCATTTGCATGAGAACACATTCATTTCACATTGGCTTGAAGAATTTATTTATTTTTCATTTTTTTGCCAATGTGGCTTCAGTGCTTTGGCTCCTCTTCTTTAAAGTTTAGTAATAGGGCCAGCTGCTGAATTGAGGCACAAAATAACATTTGTACTTTGGATGGAGTTGAAGTTTATTTTAGAAGGAGCTGCAAAATGAGACCAATGTTCGATTAAGAACATACAGTAAACTGGCATGGAAATTTGACAAGTTCTCTCCCTCTTTCGAGGGACCCAGGTGGCGCTGTGGGTTAAACCACAGAGTCTAGGGCTTGCTGATCAGAAGGTCGGCGGTTCGAATCCCTGCCACGGGGTGAGCTCCCGTTGCTCGGTCCCAGCTCCTGCCCACCTAGCAGTTCGAAAGCACATTAAAAGTGCAAGTAGATAAATAGGGACCGCCCCAGCGGGAAGGTAAACGGCGTTTCCGTGCGCTGCTCTGGTTCGCCAGAAGCGGCTTTGTCATGCTGGCCACATGACCCGGAAGCTGTCTGTGGACAAACGCCGGCTCCCTTGGCCTATAGAGCGAGATGAGCGCCGCAACCCCAGAGTCGGACACGACTGGACCTGATGGTCAGGGGTCCCTTTACCTTTACCTTACCTCCCTCTTTCGTAACACTAGAACTCATGGATTTCCAGTGAAGCTGGTTGTTGAAGGATTGAGGACAGACAAAAGAAGATACTTACTCATAGTTGAAACATGGAGCTGTGATGGCCAACAACTTGGATAACTTTAAAAAAGGATTGGACCAATTCATAGAGATTAAGGCTATCCATGAGTACTAGCCATAAAGCTCTGCCTCTATAGTTGGAGGCAGTATGCTTCTGAAAGCCAGTTGCCAGAAACTCTAGGAGGGAAGAGCACTCTGCTTCTTGTGTCTGCTAGTGGGTTTGCCACCGGTATCTGGTTGGTCATTGTCAAAACAGGATGCTGATCCAGCAAGTTTTTATGTTCTCTGACGTTCTTAATGATGAAGCCGAAACCTGTCAGATTCTATAAATAAGGATTAATATAAAACACACACACACACACACACACACAGAGAGAGAGAGAGAGAGAGAGAGAGAGAGAGCACTTTATTGTGGCCCATAGACCCCAAATACCCAGTACAATAGTATATATCAACAGTTATTAAGGTGTAAGATTGGCCTTGCTAGCCAACAGAGGCGCTTTACATACTGAATTCTGATTTTTACTGCCCTGTCTCTTAATTGGGTGCCATGGATAATTTTTCATTGAACTACCAGGTCAGAATTTTTGCTCTTCGTTCCAAGGACAGTGATGGAGGCACATAACTTTTGTCTGCCAAAGATTCAACCAACATACCGGTAATCTACCAGACAGCCAAATTCTATGGAACATACATTGGGCTGGATTAGCTGCACTGATCTAGTGAGATTGCACCAGCAGGAAACTGAGGCTGTGTGCACACCATACTTTTAAAGCACATTCAAAGCATGCACACCTCCAAAGAATCATTGGAGATGTAATTTGTTAAGGGTACTGTGAATTGTAACTCTATGGGGAAAACTATAATTCCCAAAATTCTTTTTTTTGGGGGGGGGGGCTGGTATGATGCATAGGCACTCTTTCCCAATAGATGTCTACTGCAGAGGTAGATTGGGCAGCTGTCCTCAATTCACCTATGTTGGAGTGGTTCCATTAACTGCAGTGGAACTGCTCCGCAGTAATTGGCGTGAGGATGTGAAAGTAATTAAAAGCATCCAAGCCAGACCATAACACCATAGGATTCTACCTTCTATGTTTTAAGAGTTCTTGCATTCTTATTACAAAAGTGTTCCTTTTTGAAGGCTATTTTTAGACTGAGCAAAAATATTTTCATATGGCTCATTGACATAAGACGATGTCTATGTCAAAGAGTCACATGAAACTCACATCATGTCGAAGATGTTGATTTTGTTTAATAATTTGTCAAGATTGCTACCTAGGAGGTCTCCAGTGGTAACTCTGCGGTATGGATCGTGTGGGAGTCTATAGCCTGTTCAGCCAATGACGTCATGTTTGTGGAACACAGCCGTAAATGTATTTCTTCTGCTGTGGTAACCTACATAAAAAAATAAAATAAAATACCACAGCTATGCTTGTGAAACTGAGGCCTTCAGTTATGCACCAGAGAAAGCTAGAGTTACCACATTTTGTTTTTTAAAAATACTTGTCACAAGGAGCAAGACATTCAAAATAAATACTTTTCCTGGACCTGAAAAATGACAGGCTGGTCAATTGCCAGCTAGGTGCTAATCCTAAAAAAAGCAGTTTCTTAGGCTAAAGGTCAGTAAATCCATTATCACATATTTTCAGCATAGCACTGGTGCCCATTGAGGTGTGTGAGAATTAGGACTTATAAACCCATATTGCATTAGAGAGGTTACTAAAGGTTACTTGCATTTGCAGTCATCAGTACATATCATGAAAAATACAAAGGGGGGAGGAGGGAGGCAATTTTTCATATGGTTTGAACTTTCCTGGGATTAAACCCCACTGAACAGAGTAGGACCTAATTCTAAGTAAACATACATGAGATTGCAGTGCACTGCGCAGGTTTAATTCTGAAGAGTTAAAGTCAACAATGGTGAGTCTGGGGGTTCACTATAGGATGAAAATTGGGTTACACATTAGGAAGTTATTGGAAACACTAGGTGGAATTCAGCACCTCCCCTCCACTGAAGTCATCCATCAGCAGACTAGGGAAGGGGAAAGGTTTTGAGAACTCCTCTCTTGTGCAACCCCCTGCTCCCTAAAATCTGGTCCAGATTTCCCCTCCCAAATTATAAGGGGATGCAGGGGCAAGGAGGAATGCCAAAAAATTGTCCACCTTCCCCATTTCATTGACAGACACCTTCCATCAATGGAGCACCAACCATTTATTTTGAAGAAGTCATAGTCTAATTTGGTCCAGTCTTGGAAAGTGCTGTAAGAGACTGGCTTTGATGGACCACTGGAGGACCTTCAGGTTCTTAGCAATTATTATTATTATTATTATTAGTAGTAGTAGTAGTAGTAGTAGTAGTAGAACCCCGCTGGATCAGGCCAATGACTCATCTAGTCCAGCATCCTGTTCTCACAGTGGCCAACCAAATGCCTATGGAAAGCCCCAAAGTGGGACCTGGGTGCAACAACACTCTCCCCACTTGTGATTCCCTAACAACTGGCATTCAGAGACGTACTGCTACCAGCAGTGCAGCCAGAACAGAGTGATTGTGTCTAGTATAATAATAATAATAATAATAATAATAATAATAATAATAATAATAATAATAATAATAATTTATTCACACCCCGGCCATCTGGCTGGGCCTCCCCAACCACTCTGGGTGGCTTCCAACACAATATTAAAATACAACAATTCATCAGACATTAAAAGCTTCCCTAAACAGGGCTGCCTTAAGATGTCTTCTAAAAGTCTGGTAGTTGTTGTTCTCTTTGACATCTGGTGGGAGGGTATTCCACAGGGCAGGTGCCACTACCGAGAAGGCCCTCTGCCTGGTTCCCTGTAGCTTGGCTTCTCGTAATAAGGGAACCGCCAGAAGGCCCTCGGTGCTGGACCTCAGTGTCCAGGTAGATTGATGGGGGTGGAGATGCTCCTTCAGGTATACAGGACCGAGGCCGTTTAGGGCTTTAAAGGTCAGCACCAACACTTTGAATTGTGCTCGGAAACATACTGGGAGCCAATGTAGATCTTTCAAGACCGGTGTTATGTAGTCTCAGTGGCAGCTCCCAGTCTAGCTGCCGCATTCTGCTCCCAGTCTAGCTGCCGCATTCTGGATTAGTTGTAGTTTCCGGGTCACCTTCAAAGGTAGCCCCATGTAGAGCACATTGCAGTAGTCCAAGTGGGAGATAACTAGAGCATGCACCACTCTGGCAAGACAGTCCGCAGGCAGGTAGCCACCAGTATCCTTGTTCTCCAATAATTTATCTAATATTTTTTAAAGCAAAGTTGGTGTCAAACATTTACTGCTTGTGGGAGTGAATTCCATAATAGTAATATTTTATTATCTGTTTTTACTTAATTGAAATCTAATAGAATTTTAATGGATTTTGAAAAAATAGCTAGACAGTTGTCTACAGGTAGGCTACAAATATACTCAAATGGATTAAAAGCAAGTTCAAATATTTGCATCCAGGACAAAAGCAAATTAATATTCTCGTTAAAGATGTGATGCTTTACTTTACTAGTATATCATTCCTTGCTCCTTTTTTAAAAAAAAGAAAAGAAAAAGAAAACCAACGCTATAAACTCAAGGATCGGTTTACCTTTTGATAGTGTGCTTTTTATCTAGCAATCACACAAGAACCATGCAATTTTAATGCTGCATTAAACTGGGTAATGAACTAACTTTATTGTGTTTTGTGATTGGGCCTTAATGGAACATTTTTCAAAACTGAAGGCTGCATGGAAGTTTTTATCTCCTGCTTGTGAAAGGTGCCTAGTGAGAAGCTCAAGCTCTCCAGATAATGAAGAGGAAATATCTACTTCTGCCGTCATCTATTTTGGGAAATACTCTGTGGCAATGGTCACAAAAAGAGATCAAGAGGTGACATGCAGTAATAATGAGAAGCTGTCAAGCAGCCTATTTACCTAGGGCAAGTGATGCTGCAGAGTGGAGATGCTGTTTCAGCTCGGAGAATGGAGATCATAAACATAATTGCTCTTCAGTTTTCAACTGCAATTAGATGGTAACAAATATCATGCTTGTAATTTGCATATTTTTTGAATCAGTCAGACTTGCAAGAGGGTTGCATCAGCACAGAAGTTGAAAGATCAGGCCAGTAGCTTTTTCTCTTGTGGCAGCACCGACTAGAATATTAAGGTTGTGATCCTGCACGCAGTCCTTAAATCTCAACAACTTCAGCAGTATTTAAGAAGCTAAATTGTGCACTGCTCCAAAGCCTGTTTAATGTATGAACTGGAAAAATGTTCTCCAATTAATAACAGGCCTGTTTCTCATTAACTTCCCCCACCCCCACCAGCCACACACACACACACACACACACACACACACACACAATAAGGAATTATGGAAGAGAGTGAATCCCTCTCACTTCCCCCACAAAAAGTCCCTGGATCTACTTGTCTGCTGTTTGCCAGGCTTAATCCACCCCCCCGGGGGGGGGGGCTCCTGTGACTGCACATTTTATCCACTTTGGCGAAAAGTGGAACAACCATAGCTGTTTTTAGCTTCCCCATTATAGCAAATGAGGAACACAATACTTCACTATACAAAGAACCCAATCAATCTGGAGAGAGCACAAAGTGACACAGAAACAGATAGGTATTTTAGAAAAACATACAGTTGCAGATACAAAATGAATTTTTGGGCCCATGCATACCCCTAAAAACATACCTTCCTTTACTGATAATTATACTGGTAATTTTTATGGGCTACATGCCCCCAAGATTCCATGTACAACAGATACCAAGAAGCATAGGAATATATTGATTAAATTAACATCACCCCTTAAAACCTTTGGGCAAATTGTCTTTCTGCATGCTGCTATCTAAGCTTTTGTAGCTTCAGCTGCTAGGAGTTCAGTTGGAGAATTGCTGAATGGAAAGCATGCACCCTTACACTGAGGCAGATGCTATCATTTATTTATTTATTCATATGTTTCTTTGACTTATGGGTCTTTGACTCCAGAGTAGCTTGCAACAACAAAATCCAAACAATCCAAGTGGAAACATGCTGGTCCTCGATCCTTTACCATAGATCCTGTGAGCTCCTACCTTGCCCTGGACACAATAGGTATTAGGCAATAAGGTACTTGCATAACTCAGGCCAGTTTTGAAACGGTTTCTTTAAAAAAAAAATTAAAATCCAAACTCAAATTAATAATATAAAAAACAGCAGCAAAACACAACCATCAGCATCACAGGACATGATTCAAATGATGAGAAGTGTCCATCAGTTTTATTCTTTAGGTTTGGAGATAGAGCAAAGGTTCAGATATGGAGCCCCTTTCTATCTGGAAGCAGCTGAAACTGTATACAAAAACCACCCCAAGTAATTCCCAACCTCACTAACCCTAATAATCTACTTAAACTTATTTTAAACTGTTTTAAAGCAAACACAGTCACCCTTTGCTGACAATTCACATACCTACTTTTTCATGCAGTGTTATTATATACATGGCCGGGGTTTAGAAACCTCTGAAGGCTGAGGTTTATAACAGAAATGCTGACAGATCCTTACCGCTCTATCCCATCATAACATTTCAAAGAGGATGGTGGGGGGGGGGAGGGGGTTGTGGTGGTTGTGGACATAACTGGCCATGTTCTTGCATTAAAAAATGTTTCCCTTTATTGACTTAACTGATGTAGCCAGACAGATGGTTTATCTTGAGCGTCAAATCAAGATGGCATAACTGAGACAAGAGAAAATATATTAGGCATCTGATCTGGATTGCTTCCATAATTGGTCCCAATCCACATTGGATGCCTAATATATTTTCTCTAGTCTCAGAAAAAGTATGTGCTTCAAGATTGCCAAGTGAGAAAAAAAGAATGGCTGCTCCCCTTTTCCACTTTGCCATTTGGGTTTGGTAATGGGTCAAGGCTGGGTTGGGTTAGGGTAGATATTGTTTTGTTTGTTTTATGCCTTATATTGTATTTAAATTGTCATTTACTTATTGTAAGATGCCCCAAGAGGTTTATGTTCCAGAGTGGCATACAAATGCAATAAATGAAGAAATGACTTCATGTTGGTATATTTTACGCCGCAGGCCTGGGCAGGCCACAGGGTCTTCCTGTTATATAACTACTGGGATTGACAAGGCATCTGACCCTTACCTGAATCTCATAGCTCTCCTGACAGGTGATTTGGTCTGCAGCCACAGTGTGGAAATAAAGGATGAGATTGTCCACCAGATACCAGACACTCTTCTATTCAAATTAGGCCCCAATGATTTTATCACTTCTCAATTAAGTAATCACTTTAAACTAGAATTTACTGTAAATTCTAAAAAAAAAAATTAATTCGAACTAGTAAACTACTGCTCTCACTTCATTACAAACAATATTTCTACCTGCAACACACTTGAGCACACCTGCTTCTATTCCTTTCACAGATATTTTGTTGCCATTTGCAACTGTAGCTGCCTCTGATTAGTTATCATTTAACACTTGGGGGAAATAATTAGCATCACATATCATGTGCATGGAAGTTGCCAAACCAATTAACCAACTAGAAGGATTACTGCTAATAGCACCAGTTTTCCTATAACTTGATATTGCTGGATAGTTTTGATGAACTGCAAAAGCATTTTTAGTTTGCTTTCTGTTGCCACCCTGAAACTTTTCTTTATTAGTGCCACTTTGTTTTGTACGATTCCTTGCAAATGAAAGGGGGGGGGGGAGAAACAACTTTTCTGGTTGTATATAATGATAATATAATTTTGGTTACTGGGAACAAACAAGATTGTTCAAAAACAAGATTGGGCCCAGGCCTGGCCAGAACATAGGTGTCCTGACTGTGACAAAGGTGACCTGTGTGCTTGCTTGCTTGCTTGCTTAATAGCTGTTGGGAACTTCAAGGTCCCTGCTCTCCCTTCTTATGGTCTTCGTATTGGAGACTCCAACAGAGATCATTTCATGTCAAGAAGGAGGGCAAGTGACAGGGCAGGAGCTACACCGAGCAGGGCCTTTTCACTGGTGGTGACCATTGCATGCCTTGCTCTTCCCAGACCTGTTCTCCTTTGGCCTGTATCTTGGAGCTTTATAATTTAGGAAGACTTTGGAAGAACTGGTTGACAAGTCTTATCAGTTGCTGACGTATGAGTGGATTTTATTCGCTACTATTCTGGGCTTCTGGTGCACCATAGTTTACACCAGCATAATAGAGTTGGCCAGGATGCCAGAAGGGATACAATTTACGAGCTTTCTTCATTATCTGACCATCAGGGGGTGAGCTGAAGTGTTTCCTGCTGATTACCTGCTTTCAGCAATAGGGGTCGCTGTTTAGTAGTACCCAATTGGTTAGCTGTCAGATTCTAGAGCTCGCTATTGGTGGCTCTTAGGTAATTCACAAAATACGGAGTCCATTCATAAAACACAGTGTTCATTCATAAAGCAGTAACATAAATCTCCATTGCTACATATTGGGTGTATATTTCAGCGGTTGAACGTACAGGTTTATGCCCATGCTGTAGTGTAGTGCTTATGCGACTGTGAATAAAATGTGGCTGGGCTCATTGTCTCAGGGTCTGGGGGGGGGGGGAGATGACAAAACTGAGTTCCAATAAGTGCCCCCCTTCTTTCCACAACAAGTCCTTGAGTCTGTACTCCGAATAGTGACACCAGGGACCTAGAAGGTGCAGGGCTTGTCACTCCACCCCCTGCAGAGTCTCATCAGGGCTGACAGGTGATTTGGTGTGCAACCACAGTGTGGAAATAAAGGATGAGATTGCCCACCAGATACCAGGCACTCTTCTATTCAAATTAGGTCCCTATTGGTGGCTCTTAGGTAATTCACAAAATATAGAGTCCATTCATTAATAATACTTATTTATTTATACATACATACATACATACATACCCCGCCCATCTGGCCGGGTTTCCCCAGCCACTCTGGGTGGCTTCCAACAGAATGTTAAAATACAATAATCTATTAAACATTAAAAGCTTCCCTAAACAGGGCTGCTTTCAGGTGTCTTCTAAAAGTCTGCTAGTTGTTTTTCTCTTTGACATCTGGTGGGAGGGTGTTCCACATGGAAAAGGCCCTCTGCCTGGTTCCCTGTAACTTGGCCTCTTGCAGCAAGGGAACCACCAGAAGGCCCTCAGAACAGTGTTCATTCATAAAGCAACAACATAAATCTCCATTGCTACATATTGGGTGTATATTTCAGTGGCTGAACATACAGGTTTATGGCCATGCTGTAGTGTAGTGCTTATGCGACTGTGAATAAAAGGTGGCTGGGCTCATTGTCTCAGGGTCGGGGGGGGGGCGAGATGACAAAACTGATTTCCAATAAGTGCCCCCCTTTATTTCCATAACAAGTGCTTGAGTCTGTACTCTGAATAGTGACACCAGGGACCTAGAAGGTGCAGGGCTTGTCACTCCACCCCCTGCAGAGTCTCATCGGGGCTGACCTTAAGGCAATTGGAGCATTTAGGCCAAATTGGGCCCTGCGTGCCGCTCCTAAGGGGGCCTCCACACCAGGGCAATCTAGATGGATTTTATTTATATCTCTAAGATTTTGCAGGCTTTGGCTGTGAACTGGGGCTCTAGGGGGGGAATCAAGTTGCACCCCACTGCTTCAAATTGGGCCCCATAGTTGCTGGGCCTGAGTTGCCCTGCCCTTGCATGAAATCTTGGGTTTGCAATTTTGGGAGAAGGGAGACTGGGGCACTGGGGACAGGGCAGGCTGGTGAGGCCCCCTAGATTTAGACGCCCAAGTTTGCCCTACCCTCGCATGAAGTATTTTGTTTGCAATTTTGGGAGAGGGGAGGTTGCCTGCTGGAGAGCCGGCAGGTTGCCAAGGCCCCCTAGATTTAGAGGCCCTAGGCTTCAGCCTACTTAGCTTATACATAAATCCAGCACTGCTCTACTCACAAATGCAACACATGTATAGTTTCCAATGTTACTGTTTTCTAAGAGCGCTGAGCTGATACAAGAGCCGTGATCCAATCTGCTGTTGTTGATTCTCTGCTGATATTGATTCTCCTTAGTGTGCACTTGAAATTTCAGGGCTTCCATGAAGTATTAACACCAATACCTTTTAATGTGAGCTACTGCTCTTACTATTGGCATTATCAAGTGTTGTTCATACTTCCTTACCATTTATTGCCTTTTTGGTGTCTGTTGAAGGCTTTCCTCCTTCAACACGCCTTCTAAGTGGAGATTTTGATACCATTCAGTATTTGAACTAATTGAAATGATTTTAGATATGTAATTATTTTTTGTATACCTAGCTGTGTATATGGACAGATAGATGTACATAATAATTGTTTTAATAGTGATTATTTATGCTTTTTTGTCTATGTTTCATAGGGATTGATTAATAAAAGAATTAAATTTAGTAATAAGAATAATGATAATGATCATATTTGCCCACCTCCCCCCTCTTCTTCTTCTTCATCATTTGCAAACCATAGTGACTCTTTAAACAGGCTCACTCTTTAAAATATCAATTGTAGTGCTCTTGAGAGTGAAGTAATTACTTCTTTTCCTCTGCTCGCCATCCATGCTGCTCCCCACTACAGCTTCATCTTTCCACCCTGTTTGTCATAATCCCCATTGTGTTTGTGCCACTATATCCTCCCTCTTAAAATTTTTGATTGGTTGGTTGTGCTGACTTTTGTAATTGCACAGAATTTTATGTGACTATCATAACTCCAACATGCACAATTTGGTACAAAGCCATCTATAATGCACAATTTCACTTAATAGCTTGGGGCGAGGGGCATTGGTGGCTTAAGATAAGTATGAATGACCACAGCCACAAAGTTCTGTATTTTTTAAAAGAACCGAACAGCAAAGTGAAACTTCATGGAGATGGAAACACAGCCATAGACCCATAGCAGGCATTGCAGCCTAGTTGCTGCCCCATATATTTATCATGATGTTTAATCTGGCTGTTTGTGGGCTAGTTGAGAATGTTGTATGATTATACTCAAAGCTATCTCCCAAGAGTCTGGATCAAAACTATCATGCTGATTGGTATATAAATTATTGCACTGGTTCTCAGCAGGTGTAAGAGCAGTGTGGCTCTCGTCAATTTAAAAGAAGCTAAGCTGGTTTGCAGTATTCACAATTCTAGTCCAGTGTGTATACAATAAAGTACCTATAGTCCATGGGTCATATCAGGAATGTGAAACGGGGAATTGAGAACAGACTGCAGTGGTTTCTCTAAGGCTTAGTCTCAATAAGTTCCTTATGTTCTTCTTGCTTCATGTTTCTTCCTCCTGGCCAGAAAACTTTCTTAGTACAACTCTGTAGGGAAAACATGCTACCCGTTAGATTTATGCCCTTAGAAGTCAATGTGTTAATTTGTGCTGTGCAATGGAAAGGCTGTGTTGCCATATCGTCATTAAATTAAGATGTGCAAGCCAGATGTGGAATCCTGATAGGAAGCTTTATTGCACAGTGGGTCTTGCCTGTTGATTAGTCTTCTAGACACAGCAAGCGGGCCTCTGAGAACTCCTCTGTGTATGAAAGAGGGATCATTTGTGTGTCTTTAAATTATCTCACCTTCAGCGTGTCTGATCTTTACACCATGTGATCCAACATTACCGCTCAGTGTTTTGAATTAAGGGTTGTCAAACCCTTTTAAAAGTTACAGGAGAGCAATTCTTATTGGCATCTACTGAAGAAAAGCTTAGGTATTTTCCCTAGTACTGTTATACTTTTGCTTTATAACACATATCACAACACTTTCCCCTTGCTCCCCCCTGTTATCAATGAGATATCGCCCTTTGTCATTGGAACAAGGAATGATACACCAGAAACGTTTTGCTTCGATGTGTATCTAGGGCAGATTTTAATGCTTCTTTTTCTAGATTTGCCAAGGTGACGAGAGTCCAGCTCCTTATCAATAAACCTGCAGTCAGTGAACATGAAGGACTTAGTTTTCAGCACAAGTTTGCTCTGCAATAAAGAAGGGACAGATGACAAAGACTACATAACAGTTGATCTTTCTTATAAATATAAAGAACACACAGCAGCAATGGGTTAATGCAAGGGTATGTTGTTCAGTCCATTATATTGTCATAGCAATGGCTGGCTCAGTGTGCATGAGAATTAATTCAAAGGGCTCATCTGCATCCATATCCAACCTGAAATATCCAGTAATCTCATTTTTGTATTTCTCCTTCGCATCTATTTGGCAATAGGGATGCATCTCAAAGTCAAAACTAGTGCCCAATTTTTCCAACCTCAAGTTCAATTCTTGTGATTTTTTTAAAATAAGAAGTCTTCATGAAAATTAATCAGCACTTAATGTGAATTTATCCAAATACATATTTTTAAATAAAATTCTGCTTAATAGATACATATTTGCAAAGCAATTTACCCTCATAGAATGCATACTTGAACATTACATTTTGTACATGCATTTATATCTACACTTTACACTAGTATATGCATTTTTGTACCTATTATTTGGATGCAGAACTGCATTGCAAAATTCAGAGAAGTGCAACTTTTGAAGGATGGGAGCACTTCAGTCTGCACATTGCTTCAGAAAGAGTGGATTATGTAAATTCACTTTAAATGCAAACAGAATTGAATTTTTCCAAGTACTGATACAGATGCATAAAAATGCAAAAATTAATTTAAAATTAATCATAACCGAAGTTTTGACTTGGTTTCATAATTCGGCAATCTGCCAATTAGGATCAGTTAACGTCACCAATGCTCTGTGCACAAGGTGCTGTACACATAAGTGACATTACCTCTTTCTACTATGGTTTACCATTTATATTCTTAGTCCAATGGGCATTACAACTAACTATGCAACAGAGCAATAATCGGATTGCAATGCCACTTTGCTCAATTGCTATTCAGTGGGCAAGGGGGGGAGAGGGGACAAAACAACCTACCTCATCATGTACTGAACAGTCGGGCATATGATGGAGTTATCAAATGACCACTTTGTCTCCATGTGGCTATCTCTAGCTCATGCAGGATTCCTCTCACTACATCACATGTTGAAAGTTGGTTTTGGATCATGGGAACAGCCCCTATTAGTCAGTCTTCATTAACAGTCAGGTGGAAAGGAAGTCAATAAGCACATAAACTTAACTGGATTGTGACTTTGGCTAAATGACAGGGGAAGATTCCAAGTTTGCTTACATAGAGATTCTTGCAAAAACAGTATGCTAAGGTTGGTTAAAATATGCCTTTTTAAAAATAAGTTTCTTTGCTTATTTGATATTTGATGGTGGTGCAGTTGTTGTTGTTGTTGTTGTTAAAATTTATATTCCACCCTTCATCCCAAAGGAGCTCAGGGCATCAAACAAGATCCACAGTTTAAAAATAGAAGCATACTAAAATCAGTTAGTTAAAAACATGAATGAAATCATAGCAGTTATAAAAAAGTGTATTAAACTGGGACTCAAAGTTAGAAAGTTAGAAAGCAAACAGTTTAGACAAGTGTCTAAAGATAGAGGGGCAAATAAATGCTCTAATTTATATTCTCTTCCTTCCTACATCTCTTGCTAACATGATCATCCTGACAGTGTTGGGCTTAGAAGGCACTGGTATTCTTTAACACTCTGTTTGTAATTTTGTTAAATTTTCAGCATTCCTGTTGATATAGTGGATTACATCTCTAGCTTTGAATGGCAAAGCTGAGCCAGCTAGATTTTCTCTGTGATATGGGTGTGGTCAAATTGATTAGGATATTAAACAGGATGAAGTAGATATGCAAAGTGTAACCCCTCCTCTCCCTGGGTTGACAGGCACTTCTAGAAAAAGATGGCCAGCTGGAAAATATAATGGCAAATTAAGACATTCCAAATAGAAGAACTTTCCCCCCCTCTTGCCATTTTCTTATTTTCAGAGAAAATAAATATAAATTATGCCTTCTGTAAAAATGTCCTGTTCCTCTAAGGAAAATACTTCATGGTGGAAATATTTATTTTTAAGACTTAAACCTCCATGCATGTTTTCTCTTTCTGACTTCTTGTTCCTACATCTTAAATGCGTCTCATGTGTACACATGTGTAATTGTGTAAAAGAGAGAGAGACAAGATGAGGAGGAGAGAGAAGGAAAGAGTGGGCGTGCCATGGCATGTATTTGAGATGTGGAGAGAACAGGTTCTCCTTGGCTTCTGGAGAGCATTAAGATGCATTAGTCAGTTAAGAAAGCCAAGTTTCTATCCATCTGTCTCCCCATTCCACTTTTACTCCATACTACTCTTTGGTACAGTGGAGAGAATTCAGGATTTCAACCTCAATGCAAATCCCAGCTGAAGGCTGGTTTTTCCCCCTTTACATGGCAAGGAGGTTTCCAGATATTCACTTAGGAGGTTTTACAAAATGTAGCTTTCTCCATTCACCTGTTCTGTAAGCAGTATACATTAACAAGAAGCAGTGATTCCCCAAGAGGCAGATTTAGGCAAGCGCAACTGGTTCGGTTGCACTAGGCACTGAGCCGCAGGGGTGCCATAGGGAGCTCTGCAACTATGATGCAGAATGGAAGGTGAATGGTGGGGTGTGCCAAATTTTGGCATTGCACAGGTTGCCACTGAAATCTGGCACTGATTCCCCTCCCCACAACTATAATTCATGTCCAAAATAAAATGTCGGGCCCAATACAATAACAGCCTCAATGGACAGGTTATTCTAGTCGTGGTCTCCCTTCAAATAATGTATGCTGTTACACTCAGGTCCTGCTTTGAGTCTTCCCACAGGCATCTGGTAGGTCACTGTGAAAACAAAATGCTGGACTAGGTGGCCCACTGGCCTGATCCAGCAGATCTCTTCTGTGTTCTTAAGTAAAGGTAAAGGGACCCCTGACCGTTAGGTCCAGTAGCGGACGACTCTGGGGTTGCAGCGCTCATCTCACTTTACTGGCCGAGGGAGCCGGCGTACAGCTTCTGGGTCATGTGGCCAGCATAATTAAGCTGCCTCTGGTGAACCAGAGCAGCGCACAGAAACGCCATTTACGTTCCCGCCGGAGTGGTACCTATTTATCAACTTGTACTTTGACGTGCTTTCGAACTGCTAGGTTGGCAGGAGCAGGGACCGAGCAATGGGAGCTCACCCCATTGCAGGGATTCAAACCACTGACCTTCTGATCGGCAAGCCCTAGGCTCTGTGGTTTAATCCACAGCGCCACCCATGTCCCTCTGTGTTCTTATGTACGGGTAAAGAACTTTGCAAAGTGGACTTCTCTACTTGGGAGAAAACTCCCCTTGTTTGACAACTTATTACAACATGCTGCTATAATACTTTTTCATCTTGTAGTGTAGATTGCAACAAAATATGTTTTGAATTTGTCCCCAAATAGCACTAAACCCTCAAGGACCTACCACAGAGGTGGCAGATGCAACTTCTCTTTAAAGTTAGGGCTCTCTCTTCCTTTCCCACAGGATGTGAGTAACTCTTGCTGAAATCAAGAGGCAGTTATTCATATCTTGTGGTAAGAGAATAGATACCTTCCCATTCCACATTCTGGTATCCTGTATCTTAAACAAGTTTTTATTTATTTCATGTATTTATATAAAAATTCACTCAGCCATCTATTGGGCTTCATTTAAAAACTAATTTTATGTTTCTGTGTATGTACATATTATTACATTAACCCCACTTTTTTTTAAATGGTGACATGTTTTAGGGGTACAGAGCTTATCCAGGTTTGGTTTCTCTTGAAAGGAGGTCACTGGAGGCTTACTGGCATTTTGTACAGTGGTGTAGTAGAGGGGAAGTGCAGGGAGCCATAAGCTCTGGGGCCTTTCTCAGAGCAGCAATGATGGTGTCATCAGCCAGACTGCCAGGGTAATGGATGGACCTTTCTTTTGGAAAGTTATTGGGGTGGTAATGAGATATGAGTTTGGCATGAGTTTGGCCAAACTGCGGGAGGCAGTGGAGGATAGGGGTGCCTGGCGTGCTCTGGTCCATGGGGTCACAAAGAGTCGGACACGACTGAACGACTGAACAACAAAAATGAGATATTCAAGTTTGCTTGAGACATATTAGCACAGAGTATGCCAGAGAATGAGAAAATTAATCAGAGACAGATACTTCATTCCTTGGACCTGGATGAGGCATGCCTATGGAAGCTTTCAAGATGAGCTCCTGCAGTTCAGTTTTTACCACAAGTCCACTGGTTTTGTTGTATTTTAGCTTATATGCAAATTGGCTGGAGCACTCGTGCAGGATCTTAAATGGAAAAGTCTGGGTAGTAGGGGCTCACAAAAAGCAGAACTCCTGCAGGAAACAAGGGAGGTAATACAGTCAGGATGTTTTCTATTTCCAAACCCTCCACCCACCTCCATGTGTCATGGATAACCCATTGCTCAATAGCTGCACAAAGAAGAAGTGCAATGTAGCCACCTGGGTTGCGCTTTGCCGTGTGCACAGTAGCTTTCAAGAGCTGTTTGAGGAACAGAGCTACTGATGGATAAACACCCTTGGCACAGCTCCCTTTTTCTCAATTGAACTTTGCCAATTTGCCCCAGCTTTAAAATAAAAGTGCCTCAAACACCTTTGCCTGGAAAATTAACCGTTGCCATGGCAACAGGCAACTAAGGCAATTCTCTCTGAAATCTTGAAGCCACCTTTAGTTCGCACAGCAAGTCCTCAACCTTCCACCCCCAAATATCAATGGAGACATTAGCTGAAAAGACAATAACAAATGGGATTTGCAGCATCTGGAGAGTTATTGATGCTGTTATGTTGTTTCACGTGATCTTAACTTTTCCATTAGTGCACCTAACTTTTGTAGACACTAGCTCAAGTCAACATTTTTTTCCTGTTTGCTAACTGCAGCAGTCTAGCATTCTGCAGCTCTTTCAGAGAATCTTATTTTCAGCCTTGATCCAAATAAATTTCTCCCCTCAGTTAGAAGTTTACCCATCTGAAAGTTTAGGAAAGTAAGCTGGTCCAATACATCCATTTGGGATGTTTTATTTCTCCTTCATTCGGGAATGGAATTGGCTGGCCCCAATCCAGCAACAGGCCACCTACAGTACTTGCAGAACCAGGTTTCCATACTTGGAATGCATCCACCATCAGTAATGGTTGGCAGAACAGAGTGGGGTGGGGCAGGGTTGCTTCCCAGCGCAGACATTGCTGCCAGTAACTGAGAGGGGATGGGACTGTAGGAGATGGGAAGTCAGCATGGTGCGGGTGCAGAGGTGGAGCCAATTTGATGCTCCTACCACTGTACCTGCACCACACCAACCTCCCCACTGCCTTGCTCCTCCCCCTTTCAGTTACTAGCAACCTCCACACTGGAAAGCACCCTTTACATGTCTATTGTTCAGGAGCAGCCTAAGTAGGGCGCATCTCTTAGCAATTCAGTGAAGTGGGCTGTGAACAGCAAGGGATTAAGGACCAATTACCTCTGAGCTATTGTCTTCATGTTTTAGCTGTGATGTGCTAATAAATCGGGAGTGAGCAACATAATCACCCAAAACTGGGCTTACAAAGAAAACATTCCATTCATTTGGAGCAAAACACACTATCATATCTCATGCACAGTTAACAATCTTGTGTTTAGCTAGGTCAACACTCTTCACTCAGCTGCACAATATCATCCATGCCTTTCCTAGCCCTGGTTGATATGAGATTTTGTTTGGCACTGATTATTGGTCCAAATCTCTAGAAGAGAATGTTACCTTTCTCCCTGTTCTGACAGTTCCTCCCTGAAACTTCCTGAAGGTTTTCTTGAACCTTGGGTTATTTCAGGGATCAGGAATTGTCAGCCCTTTAGATTCACCCCATATTCTCCTGCCTTGGTCCAACCGCCTGGCATGGTCCCTCCTCCCTGACTTTGGTTGGAAAAAATTGGGTGATGGTACCACAGATACAAAAAAAATCTTTGTTTCATTAGTTTTTATTTCATTTTTACTTTTGGATTCCCCCCCCAAAAAAAAATGTTGAATGTTTTTATCCTGACGGAGGACAAAAAACAAATTCCTTTTAAATAAGTTTCTAAACTGCCCTTCATCCAAACAGATTCCACGGCAGTGTGTAACAATAATGAAATATAAACAACAAAACCACCTTACAAAACAAACAAACAATCCAGTGAAGTCATTGTGTGAGTGGAATAACTTCCATTTACAGAGTGGAACTTTCCCTCTCTCCATGACCCCTGTCCATTTTGCCCTCACACCACCACTCCTAAATCTGCTCTGGAGGGTTAGGGGAATTCACAGAGCAGATTTATGGGGGTGCCTAGGAGAGAAGAAGGAGGGGAAGCTCCATTGTGTGAGCAGAAGAGGTTCTACTTACGTAATCACCTGCTTGGGTGCAATCTTGCAGCTTTTTGCTTTTTTGTAAATAAATAAAAATTTGACATCTATAAAATGAGTGGGCAAGTAAGATTTTTTCCCCAGGATAAAAACCATCATTTATAACAACTCAGCATCTATCTATCATTGCTGCTGCAGGACGGGTTCCCTAAAGAACCCCCACAGTCTTGCTTCAATATCGTGACACTTTCTGTAGCTACTGCTTGGCTTTATTTACTGTAACTGACCCCAGACTTTCCCTGCCTCCTTACTGGCCACAGAATTTATTTGACACTTTTCATATCACTTCATTTCATTAGTAGTTTGGGATGGAAAGTTTGTAAAAGAGCAATGAAAAAGCAGGGAAAAGATTATTCCTCCCAAAGAAAATGAAACCCAAGTCATTTAAGCAAGAAGGAATTGAGAATTTGGCTAAATCATGAGGCATATGCTAGAACCATTAACACTAGGCTTAAATATCACTATACGTTTCCAGTTGTGCATGTCTGTCTTCAGGATACCATGACAATGCAATGCTTTCCTTGTTGAAGACTATGAAGAGTGGCAACTGCTCCTTATTTCTCCAGGTCTCTTCACCGAATCTAGTGCTTTTTTCTTCAAAAAAAATAAAATGTTTAGGGGTACTCTCATTTTCCTACTCATATTGAATTACTGCCCCTCAATGAGGCCAAACTTAGATTCACAAAATGCTTAGGGGTATGCGTACCCCTGCATCCTCCCAGAAAAAAAGCAGTGACCTAATCTATCATTGTCAGTATTTTTTAGCATGACAGATGCTGACGTGAGCATGGTGACAGAAAAGGCAGGGCTGACCACCTCACATTCATGATTGAACCAAGGTACGTATATTATATAGAGTCTTGTGATGTGTGGTGAACATTGTACAAAGGACATTGTTGGGTCCACTATTTTATCTTTTTCGGTTTCCTTAGTTTTCTTCTGATCACACACTCCCCCATTTACACAGGAACACAGGACTGCTTTTGGCAAATCAGACCAGTGGTCCATCTGGCTCAGTACCGTCTGCTCTGACCCACAGTGGATTTCCAGGGTTTCAGGCAGGAGTGTCTCCCAGTTGTATCTGGACATGGTGGGGATTGAACCTGGGACCTCCTGTGTGCAAAGCAGATGCTCTGCAACTGAGCCACTGCTGTTAACCAACAAGTTTACTTCCTTCGCAGATGCTGGGCAGATCTTCAACATCCTGAAATGAAATAAATCCTTAGGACACAGCCTGGAAGCTCTGGATGTAAATCAAAAGCCTGCACATTAAAAATGTACTGACTTTACTCATTATTTGCACATGGAAATCCCAACATCACGATTTTGGCCACATGAGGAACAGAATGCATTGAGTAGCCTTCTGAGTAATTTGATTTCCTTTCATTGATCTCACAACCCATTTGAACAAAGACTGTGAATATGGCAGCACTGTTGAAACCAATGGCATCATCAGGTCTGCTGATTTAGCTGTGCTTATTATTCCTTTTAATAAATATAGCCTTTTTTCATTATAATTGGGAAGTACTTAAAGTAACATTAACAGCCAAAGCATAAAGTGTTTCAGAGAACCAAATACAACAGTTGTAATGGACTGGCTGGACACAGAGGAATGGTGGGAGGTACCAGCTGGGGAACCCCAAAGAAAACCCCCAATGGAAGAAAGGTCCTAGCCCAGGGATTGGTGGTGGGATGAAGATGAGTGGTCAGAGGGAGACAATTGAGAGGAGGAGGTGTTGGAAGCTGGAGAGGTAACAGGGTTTAGTGAGCCAGGAGAGTCTATGGCAGAGAGAAGTCCAGAATCAGAAGCAGGAGGGGAAGGCCAAGAGACAGAGATGAGTCAGGCTGGTGAAGAAGCAAGGGTATCTCCCCTTCCTGCTGTGACAGGCTCCCCTCTCCCCTGGTCTCACAGGACCAGGAGAGGTATGAAGCAGGAGGAGCAAAGGCAGGCATGCTAGCTAGACTCAGATTGCTTGGGAAAGTCCCCGGAAGAGGAGCAGACTTAGGCAGCTGTGGGAAGGCGGGGACCTTCAGTCTCCACAACTTGCCTCACATGGGCAAGACCTATTGAAGAAGAAGTGTGCATGCACACAAAAGCTCATACCAAGAACAAACTCAGTTGGTCTCTAAGGTGCTACTGGAAAGAATTTTCTATTTTGTTTCGACTATGGCAGACCAACACGGCTACCCACCTGTAACTGGAACTATTGAAGAAGAGTTGCTGTACTCATTAGGCCTGGCACTCCCAAGCAGATCCCGTTTCTTCTAATAAAGAGTTAACTTCACTTACTCAGTGTGATTTATTGCTGGCTCACTCCTGACAACAGTTAAGCTTTTGTAAGTCTCAAACACTATAGGGTCCCTCCAGACAGCCTTGTCATTGTGTATCCATAATAACTTGTGTGCACAGTTGGATCAGGTCAGCCATACACAAGTTCTCTTTCAACACTGATATACTTGCAAAGGTTTTTGGATGGACATACTGCTTCTGTTCCAGTCACTACATACCTGCTAACTTCCTAATGAAATCCTGTAACTTTTCAAAGGGCAGGACCAATGGTTAGGATGATGGGATTTGTAGTACAAAACATTTGGAGGGCGTCAGATTGTGGAAGATTATTGTAAGGAAATGTAAACTGCTAGATAATGCTAAGGAATTACAATGCACATGGCATTAAATGACCTGTTAATCTGACTATAAACTGGCTGTATCACTATCAAATTGTTACCTTGGTATAATAACTTGGTCTTTGACAAATCCCAGAAACCAAAGCTATTCTGTTTATCCTTTATCAAGTCTTCTCTTTCTTGAATAGCCTTTATTAAAACCAAGCAGATAAAGATTAAACTAATGCTAATTGATTCCATTCATAGGGTTCATAGATGGGACAATCAGTTGATGGTCCTAACAATAAATGTAGTGTTGAGATTGTTAAGACCATCTGGGTTCTGTTTGTGCATGGTAGCTATATAAAGCAGCAGCAGCACCACCACCACCACCACCACCACCACCACAACAACAACAACAACCGGTAGGGATAATATAGCCTAATCTGTGAGCAAATGTAAGATGGAATTTAGTTTTCTGAAGATTCAGCATGAGAGTGTCTCTGTACAGTGGAGGCAGATTCTGATTAGCCCAAGTCTTTGGGAGTGACCCTTCATTTCAGAAGAAGTTATTTGCAGTGACTGCTTTTTCAAGAAGGTGCTATGCCTTTCCTCTGAGAATTTAATAATTTGTTCCTCAGAGCTTCAAAAAGGATAGTGAGCCCTGGATGCTGTATTGTGTTTTTAATATTCGATTGGGAACCGCCCAGAGTGGCTGGGGGAAACTCAGCCAGATGGGCGGGGTATAAATAATGAATTATTATTATTATTATTATTATTATTATTATTATTATTATTATTATTGAATATAATGCTCTTGGGGCAAAAAGAGCTATTGGCTAAAGTGCCTGTGATAAACAAATATGGGGTGAGTGGAAGCGTAATGGCAGGCCCTGCTCTAACACAACAGCATTCACTAGGCTAGGTTTGCAGTCCCTGTTCATATAAATATACAATATGTGTGCAGGGTTCCAAGCTGCACTTAAAGTTTGTTCATACATAATGCCTGTACTCAAAGTCTAATAAACATATACAGTGCTTTAAAAAAATGTTTATGGGTACTCTCATTTTGATTCAAGAAAATCTTATGGTTCAAATTGGGGAAAATAAATACAGTAAATGGACAAAAGTACAAAGATTCACAAAATGTTTAGGGGTATGCATCCCCCTGCATCCCACCAGAAAAAAAGCACTGAACATATGTCAATTGGGGCAGGACCTGTCATTGTGCTCCCATTTAACCCTGTGTAATGTATCTGAAGAGAGTTTTTATCACAAGTTTACATATGGGTGGCTTTATTGTGGTTCAGGGGTACTAGGTATTAGGAAAGGAATAAAAGCAAATAAACACTGAACTTACTAAAACATGCCGCTATCTAGGCAGGCAAGCTTGCAAGCTTTAGGAGAGGACTTTCACAGCAGGTCACACAAAGGTTACTGATTGACTCCCTATGCCCATCAAAGGGGGTAGGAGAACCAGAAGAATTAGCTACTGGGAAGAGAACCTATGCAAATTCCCCCTTTTGGCAGATAAGTTATCAGCTGTCAACATCTTGCTATAGCAAGGACATCACATAGGTATATTCCTTAACAACACCTCCCTGCTCCAAATATAGCACAGCTACTAGCTCCAACAGATATTACCTGCTTTTAAAATACTTTTAAAATACTCTTTCATATTTTCTTTTATACAACAATGATAACAGAGCAATATAGTATACAACAGGAGTCAGCAATTTTTTTAAGCAGGGGGCCGGTCTACTGTCCCTCAGACCTTGTGGGGGGCCGGACTATATTTTACGGGGGGGGGGGTGGTAACAAATTCCTATGCCCCACAAATAACCCAGAGATGCATTTTAAATAAAAGGACACATTCTACTCATGTAAAAACACGCTGATCCCCGGACCGTCTGTGGGCTGGATTGAGAAGGCGATTGGGCTGGATCTGGCCCCCACGCCTTAGTTTGCCCACCCATGGCATACAACAATTATATAGAGCAGGCACCCCCAAACTCTGCCCTCCAGGTGTTTTGGGACTACAACTCCCATCATCCCTGACCACTGGTCCTGTTAGCTAGGGATGATGGGAGTTGTAGTCCCAAAACATCTGGAGGGCAGAGTTTGGGGGTGCTTGATATAGAGCAATACAGCCAAAGATATCTCCTAAATAATTGTGCATAGGATTGCAACTGTATCCCACTCACTAATATGAACCATCTTCTCACATGGACCACATTTTAGCTGTGATTCCTGTATTGCAAGGGGCTGGACTAGATGAATGTTTGGGTCCCTTCCAACTCTACTGTTCTATGATTCTATGTTAAGCAAGTGCACCTATGCCAAAACAACACTGGTTCCATATCAGTAGCGTACGGTTTTACTTTGATGGTTTGTGGTGTGAAGGTAAATAAGCCATTGAGTTTCAGCAGCATCTGGTGCGGAAGATGGGAAGGCACGGGAGATAAGGTCCATCCTGCATTGCAACTTATTGGTGCTGTGTCTCCTCAGAATTAGTGAAGTACTTCCTCAGGACATTGATCAGGCTCACTTTCCTGCAGGAGGAAACCCTTGTGTGCAGGGGAAATTCTACTGGATTCAGTTTGGTGGTTAAGTTGCTCGTGAATTGACCCACCCATAGGGAAAAAAGCAATATCCAATGTTTTAATCTGTTTTACATTGGCTATGGCCATTTGACAACATCCCCCCTTTCCATGAGCCTAGTTGCACACCTATAAACCATATTCTCCCCCTTGCCTTTATTCTCAGGGAACTGGGAAAAACCAGAGGTGGTGGGGAATCTTGACATGGTAAACCCATTATTAACTCATTCAGCCTCTCTTTTTTACTCCTGTGAATTAATGGCAAATATTTGAGGAAAAAAGACTTTGCTCAGCAAGAACATTGGCGCTGGCAAGCGCCTCTTGCTCAGTGGGAGACCTCATATTATAGCATTCCGTGCCATACAGTTAGAATTCCAAATTAGTAGAAAGGTACAATTTTGCTTTTAAAACCTGAAACAACCCCCACTTCATTTTCTACAAGTAAAATACTGCATGCATATCAGACTTATTTTTTTGCATATTTTTACATAATTTGAAAACTTTAATTCTATATGCATCATTTTGAGTGCCTCCCCCTCCCAAGTTCAGAATTTTTTATTGTCTATTGAGATAGAGGCATTGACAACATAAGGACATAAGAGGAATCCTGTTGGATCAGGCCCAAGGAGCAGCACCTTATTCTCACAGTGGCAACTGAATTTAAGATTGTAAACATAAGACTGGGAAAATGAGAAACCCAGAGAAAATGAAAATTAAGTATTCACCCAACCATAGTGAAGAGGGATCTACATTTTATCCTATCCTACCTCCCAACTTGGAGGAGGTTTAGGATTATTTCCTTAGTATAATTTGAGAATAGACTCTGTATGTTTTTGATGAAGAGGATCCAAACTAAAGTATGGGTTGAAGTCTTCACAATGCTGAAAAAGGCAGCAATAATCTCTACACACATTGCTCCTTCAGCCAGGCAACTTAGTGGTATCAAAACAGAGCCAGAATCAAATTCACAGTTGTGTTCCTTATGCCCTGCATTCAGAAGGATGGTCTGTTCCATTTTCTCTGCCAGCGTATTTTGTATTGACTGTAGAATCAATCTGCCAACCAATGAAGACTGGTTTCTAGATGGTCTATTTCAGACTCAGTCCAGGCTTATGATTGGTCTTGCCTGGCTAAGAGATGAAAGCCAAAGGGGGTTAATAAACTAGTAGACCGGCTCACTAAATGGCTTTCCTCTGCCTCTTATACTCTGCTCTCTCTTCCCATGGAGCCCAGGGAAAAGTAATCCCTTCATCATGCCATTAAATTCATAGCATGGTCTGGAGTATATCCTTTCCAAAAACATCCAATCTACATTTTAAAATGGAAAACGAGTTTTGCTTTTTTAAAAAAAGAAATAAAGAGATAGTTTAGTCATGTATCATTAAACCACGGTGCCTTCTTTTCCTTTTGAAGTTTGTAGAACTGGAAAACATACATAACTACTGCAGAAGTAGACCCAAGCCGCTACAGCCTGTTCCATGAAACCTGGTGCCCACTGCCTTTCCCATCCTCCTGCAATCTAGTTTGTATATTTGGCTTTGCTTGTCCCAGGGCTTGGAAAAACTACTCGCTTTCAATATTTTAAGCCAACACCATCTCCTGTTTTGACACACTTCTTAAAGTCAATTATCCTGCAAAGCTAATCCAGGTAGGATGTTGGATATAAAGATCACACCTCAATACTTCACATTCAGTTTGCCTAGATGGTCCCTTCCAGCCACTGAAAGTGCAATTGGATACTCAGGGTTTAGCCCCACTGATTTCAGTGGGATACGTGTGTATGGGGCAGCAGCTTGCAGTTCTCTTTCTGTGAATCAGAGACACATTCAGGGATTTAGCTCATTTCACAACATGGGGGGGGGGGGGCGTCTCACATTTCCTTTTAAAGGTATTTTATGATTCACAACCAGGCATTGGCCAGTGTAAGACCCCATCCACTCCACAGTTTTAATAGGGACACTCCATTTCCATATCTGAAACCAGAACGTTGCTTGGTTGAACCTGTCAATAAATCCCCCCGAGAGACCTGGGCCATTAAAAATTATCTCAAAATGAGACATCATTATAAACAGCACTAAAAAGTGCTATGTTGTATGTCCTTGGTGTAATAAAAATTCACATTTTCAATCAAGAGAAAATAGAGAGGTTGCCAGCAAATACTTCAACTTATCAAAATGTAAAGTGTAATATAAATATTCATACCTGGCTCTCTTTCAAAATCGGATGAAAAGAACATTCTTGAATATTATATTGTGGCACAGGGCCAAAACAGGCACTCGTCGTTACTATGGGAATGAGAAAGAAAGAAAAAACAGCTCTGGAAAAGCAGGCTGCCATAAATATGGACGGATTATTTTTTATGATTAGGTGCCTCTGCAGAAACCAATTTGCCAAGCCTAAGCGATCTAATTGAGGGATGTCATTGTGATGGAGAACCAAAATATACTAGACTTCCATTTTCATATTAAAATGCCATGCCTTAGTTTAACATCTCCAAGTGGTTATTTTAGTCCTTTCTAAAAAAAACAAAAGCTTGTTCAGGATAGGGTAACTCTGTTGACCAGTATATTATTGAACTTGCTTGTCTCTGGGAAATGGGACCACCCGATCTCAATAGGGTTTTTTGCTCCTTGCTCGAAACATTTCACAATTAAAGCCGAAGAGGTTTGTCCTGTAGTTCTCACCTTTTGTGGTTGTGGCACTGAATAGCTTCAGAAACTGAGGGACACTTCTCTCTCCCCCCCACCCTTCCCATTGAAGTCTGGTGTAATTTTCCTTTGAATGGGCTCTCATGATAAGAACAGGGAGGGGGGAAGGGGGGTCACTAGATGGGATGGTATGCAATAAAGCTTGTGATTGCACAGTCCTTCTCCATCACAAAACAGGCCCCAAACTCTCGTCTTTATGACAGCACAATTGGGCAGCACAATGGATTCAGGAGAAAGCTAGAGAAACACAGAGAAGGGGGTATAGATATTAGTTAGCTGATTGTCCCTCTTGGTATGTTTCAAGTGCTGAAATGTACAAGTGGCTGAGAACAGGGTCCCCAAACATTGGGCTGAAAAGCAGTGAATGACGGGGGAAAGGATGCTCGTAATGGATCAATCATGCCTATAGAATGCACCTTTGTGGCCCGATGTATAAGATAATATATAGCAGCTGTGTTATAAGCCAGCAAAAGGGAATTGAATGTACAAAGCACAGTGCTTTCTCAATAGATTTCGTTGTGGGAACACCCAAAGTTTAAGAGCCAAAGGAGGACTTCCTCATGACTAGAACCTTTGCTTCATAATAGTTGTTCTGTCTACTGCTGAGCACAGCTTCAGTCCATGTTCACGGCTATTAAATTCAAAAGTGTTGGCTGAACAGGGTCTTGGTTAACTGTTAATTTAGGCATATTTCATCAGGTGTACTTTGGTACTCAGACAATTTGGGGGCAGGAGCGATGTGTACGTTGGTTGCCCTACCTATTCTTATAAATCCCAAGGAAAACCATGCAAGCCTCTAGACCATTTTATTGATAGGGGGCTGTACATTTTAATTGTATTTATTTTAATATCAGTAACAGTAGCAGCAACAGCAATTATAATTAAGGAGCTGAAGATTGTTTCTCAGTTCTGAGGTGATAAATTTCAGTTCCAGTTATGGAGCAACTTCCTCCTTCCTTCTGTGGCGCCCCTTTCTCAAGCTCTGTTTCTCTCTTGCTTTTCCTCCCAAACTAGCAGGCTACCAGGGGGATAGACAGATTGCTTGTAGAAGGGATTTGAAATCAGACCAAGGACTGTATAAAGAAAGGGCAAAGGGCCAAAGGTTATCTACCCCATGTCTATTCTGCCACTGTATGACACCTTTTGCGGCACACCTTCTTACTGCTTATGGAAACATGTGGTCTTCTGTTGGCTGATCTATAGAAGACTAGTAGATAGATATTAAAGCTGTGTAAGATATTTTAATAACAACAAAGAAGACAGACAGGATAAATGCATGAGCATTTGCATGGAATGAATATTTTGCATCACGTAATAAAGGTATGTGAGCCCATATTGGTGTGGTAACTGCAAAATTGTAAATGCATGGATAATGGTGTATTAAGATGAATGCATAATATATAATCCTGGTTGAAATGAATGGAAATTACAGAGATAAGCCTGAACATTGAAGATCTGTTTCTATAGACAAATGGACCAGTCTGAACAAGAAGATTTGGAACACAGTGTGGAAGTAGCAGAGGATGACAAACCATATTAAAATCATCAGCTGTGAGTGTGAAGTACTGCCAGGGAGCCCACACTGCTGGCCAGACATCATCTTAAATAGATTATTCAAACAAATATTAATATAAGTTGCTAGGATGGAATATCTTGCTGAACTGCTAAAACTCCCTGCACTTAATGTGTAAGCTAGTGATTAATAGCATGCACAGAACGGAATAGAAACCAGAGGAAAGCTGTATGAGACATTAGTTTGCAAGGCTTAGCCTTATATTTGAATTTGCTCTGTGGTCACATATTCTAAACTCAGAATGTACTTCCTTGGTGGCCTTCCCATATTAAAGTTCAATTAAAATGAAAAAGGGAAGATTTCTTTGTGTGAGAGTTTCCCCCTCTTATGCACATTACCATGCTATGAAGGAGACTCTTAAAGAGCAGGAAAAGGAAACGTTCATTAGGATTATGGTTGTGACAGGAAGTTGGACTACTTAGGAATTTCTCATGTTTCTTCTTTAAATTCAAGTGACTACTATATAATAACTAAGCTGCAGCTGCTAAGAGTTATATGCACACTATACTACATTGTTTGTGTGTATTTCATACCTGTAAATATGGACAACATTGCAGGCATAGGCCACAGTTCAGAGAACCACACTTGACTCAACACTTTAGCCTTGTTCATACATAACAGTAGGCCATGGTTTATTTAAGCCTTTAAAAACAAACCATGAGTTAAATGTGTGTTGTCCCATATATAAACAAACCATGGTTTATTGCTTCAAAGGTTTGTTTGTTTTCCATCTGCTCTTGCTTCATCCCTTTATAGCATGGGGAGCATCTGGGCTGCCTCACATTGTCACCAAAACAACCAGGAAGAATGTCAAACAATGCAAAGGACGCCCAAATACAGAACTTCAGAATCTAATACTTGCAATCCAATTAACTTATGCTGAAAATAGGGGTAGCTAAACATAAAACCACTGAGCCTAGGGCTTGCCGATCAGAAGGTCGGAGGTTCAAATCCCTGTGACGGGATGAGCTCCCCTTGCTCAGTCCCAGCTCCTGCCAACATAGCAGTTTGAAAGCACATCAAGTAGATAAATAGCACGTGCAATTAGATAAATAGGTACCGCTCCGACGGTAAGGTAAACGGCGTTTCCGTGTGCTGCTCTGGTTTCGCCAGAAGTGGCTTAGTCATGCTGGCCATATGACCTGCAAAAAACTGTCTGCGGACAAACATCGGCTCCCTCGGCCAGTAAAGCAAAATGAGCACCGCAACCCCAGAGTCGTCCGCGACTGGACTTAACTGTCATGGGTCCTTCACCTTTTTTAAAACATAAAACCAAAAGATACCCCAGGGAAAGTTATAGCCGCTGTATAAGAAAGAGAAATACATAGTATTCAGTTATTATTATGCATTCCAGATCCATGCATAATGGGATTTAGAGTTTTAGTTTTGCTCTTTTTTGGTTACAAAAATAATAAGATCATACCACATTTTAACAAAATGCTAGGTTTTGATATGCCATTTAGTACTCTTGGTTTGTTTGTTTTTTGCATTAACTTCTCAATGAATGCCAAATACCATGGTTTATGTTACCAGTACTCTAACATTGTTCCCTTTAAGCCTTTCCAGAGTTTTTCCAATCTCTGATGGGCAGCCATTAATAAATGACCAAAGAGCTTTGGCTATGGAGGCTTATAATGAAAACTGCTTTCCTAACAAAACTCCATGCCCTCAATTCCTACACCATTATACCATTCAAATTCTAAATATTTCTAATAAATCTCTATGTTTCAATGGCTTGGTTACAACTTTACCCTCTTAGGACAAACTTAGACATAGCTTGACCTTTGTGTGAATAGCTTTCTTAGTTCATGTTTAGTTCATGGCATCCACCACCCATGAGTTGTTTAAATTAATTGTGCTGAATTAATTATTTCAAGTCACTGAATTATGAAGGGAATGAACCATCAGTTTGTTAAATTCCCCGAAACTTCAGGGCAGTATGGACCATAATAAATTTATGTATAATGTCTCTTCCTTCAGCCTTGCAGTCTTATGTTTTCCTTAAATCTAAAGTTTGACACTTTCAGTCAGCACATTATTATCTAGCTGGTGAATAAGGTGAAAGCCTCTCTGTTTCACTTAAACACAGAGGAATGCATTTTGTCCACTTCAGACTTCAGCCGAAGCTCAACAACTTTCGGGGTGTCCTGATTTTTACTTTTTGAAATATGGCAACCCTACTTCAGCCACTTGTTCTTTTCGTTACGTATAGCATGTGAAATGTTAATCTTACATCTGAAACTGATTTTTCTGTATGAAAAGGAGTGAAAAGAAAATGACATAAATACAGAAAGTCATGGCAAGCCAAATTAAAAAAACAACACACTACACCAACTGTGAATTGGGCACAGAGTGATTATTCAACTGTTATCCTTCTTTTATTGTGCAGCCAATAGTTGTAGTTTTGCACAACTGAAAGCCTAACCACATTTTATGTTAACGGCATGACGTTGTATTCAATGTAGCACTGCATTGCTGGACTCATTTCCCATCATGGTGTTTGGGGCTGATGGGACTTGGATCCCAGCAACATCTGGAGGGCACCACGCTGGCTAAACCTGCATTAGTGCTTCCTCACTCAAATGGAAAATACAGGGACAGAAAACAATGGAATGCAAGAGGCTGGGAAGGAAACCATCTAAATTCTCTGTAAAACGCGAGTGAATAAAGGAGGACAATTCCAGACTAAACTGCTGGTGTGGAATGATGACAGTATTTTAGTGGCACAAGAGGAGCACATGAGGGCTCATCACCTAACAGTTTTACCTGAATTCTAGCACACATGAATCTAAGGTTACATAAAGTGCTGTGATCCTTTATCCCCCCCCCCTTAATAGAATCTCAAAAGCATTTCCCCCTCTGCATCCTGCTTCCATTCTTTTGTCCTTCCGCCACTGTTTTACAATTATATGAAGGCCATCCCAGGCTGCCGGCATCCCACATTTATGCATATACATTGTTAACCTCGTCTGTTTCTCATACCTCTCACATTTGTGCATAAGCACTTTTGGAAACCCCACTTGAGGCTCCTTTGAATTACTTGGCAAGCTATCAAATACTTTCTCTGCTTCCATTCCTTCATACATGAATCACGGTGTGAGTGTACAAGCCCCACTTATTCATCTCTTTGGTTTTTTAAAATAAACAAATAAATAAATCTGGTCTGGAGCCTTCGGCATCAATTGTGCTGTAAAAGAGATTCACGATGAAATGAAGTTTCACTTAAGGATCCCGCTTCCCCATGGATTGTCACATATGCACAAAAGGTTTATATACCTTCACCAGGGAGGTTTTGGGTTCTGCAACCTGGCAGCTGGAAATTCTGCAAGCTAGTTAAAGGATAGAAAGTGTGAACCCCGCCCTGCCCCAAGTCCGTTCTGCCACTTCAGAACTGCACTATGTTATTTGCACCTCGTTTGTATCTCTGCAGGCCTATCTTTGCAAACTAAGCAACATTTTTGCTACCCTGTTAAGCTGAGAGAACGATCGGAGAACAGCCTGGACTCATTAATACAAATTGGGAGGGGGCACATGCAGTTACTAGTCACAGGAAGTTGACCCTAGAACTTCCCCATTCCAGTTAAGATTGGTTTATTTTTCATATAGAAAACTAAGGGCAATGCCCTAAGCTCTTCACGTCATGAAGGGTCCAGGAAGTGGGTTGGGGTGGATACAAGCGAAGCAAATTGAAACGAAAAGTTAACCACACAAAACATAGTTTCCTCAAATGAAAGCACCCTAGAAATGTCTCCACCCTTTGCAAACATAACCTTGATCCTCAAACAAGTTTCTGAGCTTCTGTACAAGCCTGAGCTTTGGGAGGTCTGCAATGTGGAGGTAATTCAAGCGCTGGGAAACAAAGGAGGAGCCACTGAATTTCTTTGAAACCTTATTGATCAAAGCTGTCTGGTAGTATTGAAAAATAATGTCCTTGGTGGATAGGATGCATCCATGGGAGAAGTGGCTTCCGCTGGGATTACCACCACTCTTCCCCCTTCCTTCTTTCCCCACCTTCCTCCTTCACCTCTCCCACTGCTGTTGCTGCCATTACCACCATGCCAAACCCCCTCCCTTGCTGCAGCAGTTGCGGTTGCAGCAGCAGTGGCTAGCTCCCTCACTTTGAGAAAGGGCCTCCAGTAATGCATGAAGCCCACATTCATTCATTGCACTTTGCTCTCTTGGCTAACTTTTCACATTAATTTCAACGGGACTTGACTGCATGTCTTTCAACAGGTGTGGAAGCGGTGAGCTCCCACCCCAGATAATTTACATTATGCTTGTAAACATACAGTAACTATGGGATATTCATATACGACTAGCTTGCATTCAACTTAGATGCATCCTTTTCCTTCTCCCATAAAACAAAAAGAAAAACAGCTATTTTATACATGATACTGATCCACCTCCTTCCCTACCAACCTACCTGAATACAAATACTGAATATAAAAAAATGGTAACTAGTTAAGGTTGCAGTCCTACACCTACTTATTGGGGAGCAAGGCACACTAGACCCAGTGGGACTTACTTTTGAGTAGACCCATATAGGATTGCACTGTAAATTAACTAATCTTTCGGCACAGAGTCGGAGTTTCCCCGGTGCCCCTGTTTTGGCAGGGACAGATGCAGAGTCTCTGAATAATTGGATCAGTGGAAGAGTTCTTATTGAATAGGACTAAACGACAAATATTCTGTCATCTTCTGCTAAAGAGATGCCTGTTTTGCAGTAGATGGGAAACTCACGAAGGCTGTCGAGCCAGACTTATTTCGAGAGGGGGAATAATGAATCTAACAACCCCAGGCTTAACGAGTCAGTTGGAAGTTTTACATTGAAAGGAAACTATCTGAGACTGCAACAACCCATGCCATTGATCTGAGAACAGACAGATGCCCATTAGGGATTTGACTGATATCTGGAAGTGTGTTTTGTTTTATTTGTTTTTATTTTATTTTCATGCTTTTACATCTGGCTCTTTTGCCATATTAATGATTTAAGGAATGGTTATTGTAAGGTTGAATTTCCTTTTAAAAACGTCAGAGTTCCATCCTGGAATTCGTTCCAGATGCTGGTAACTAACACTGAAGCAATAGGCTTTAGAAAGATAGTCCTTTCTGAATCAGGATGACAGCAAAAAATGTGGGCTGGCCAATAGGCTTCCTAGCCGCTTGGTTCTTTATAGGCTATCTGATTCCCCTGCAGTTTGTTTAAAATTTTTACCATGCAGATGTTCCTTTGGGTGACCAATTTTTATAGCTTTGAGAAGATTATATCAGTTTTCCATGGTATTGTGTTACTGTATTTCTTGGATTTTTTAAATAGCACTTGAAAGGCTAAATTTCTTAATCAGACATTACTAGTGGAATGTAGAAAGAGAGGTTAAAAAGCCAAGCTGGCACTGAGAATTAAACACAGGTTCGTAATAATATGAAAGGAAAACAAAACACATCAACATAAGGATGTTGTTATTGAACGAAAGTGGCCAGGAACATGCACTTTTTATTATTATCAAAGGTGTTAAAATATATACATAGCATATGTTTGGCAGAAGCTGATTGTTATACAGTTCTGAAGCATTCAGCTGTCTTGGGTAAAAAAATAAAACCCAACTCCTATCACTTTGATACTTGAAAATTATTATGAAAATGTTAGTTTTGGGCCTAGCAGTAAAAAGCAAAAGCTGTCGTGCATGCTGACAAGGATTTCGTATAGGGCTTGCACTGTTTCCAAAAACAATCCTTGGCAATTGTCAGGCTTCACCCCTACCAACAAACTTGTGTAGAAACGTTTTGTCCCCCTTTATCTTATGCTAAGCAGAACTGACAAGGAGACAAAAGACTTACAGTGGCCGGATGCCATGAAATCTACATACAGATTTCCAGCACAGCTCTGTGGTTATGAGGTTATACAATGGGGGCTTTTGAAAATTGAATTTTACAGCGGAGTGTATAAATGACAACATTTTGATCTATCTCTGGATTTGCATTCAGGGCCTAGGTCAAGAACATTATTTACTCATTGGCTCATACAAGCTGTGGTTAAGAGATCTCTGGGTTCCCTCAAAGGCTACATCTGCACTACAAATGTAAACTGTTATTAAATTGGCTTTAATGGTTATAGCCTCCTCCCAACTCTCCATCCCACAGCCAGCATCCTAGGGAATTATAAGTCTCTGAGAGGACTGGGACAGGGTGGTCAGAGTCTGTACCACCAGAAAAGAGTTAATGCACCACTAAAAATGAGGAAGAAAACGGGCTGAGATTTGCACATTTTTTTCATTTTATAAACAAACAAACAAACAAACAATCTTTATTACGGTCCAGAGACCCAACAATTCATTATAAAACAGTACTCAGTTTTGACAGCCCGCCTTCAGGTTACATAAGCATTATGTGCAGACTTAGGAATAGAGATAATTGGTTCTTGCCACCACCGATAGAAACTAATGTTCTATCATTTGTCCGGTCTTCCAGTAGGAACCTGACATAGTAAGCCTCTGATTTTCCCGGGAAAGGTCTTAACAGGGGTAATATCAGTTCAGCCCTGGCTTGCTTGAATTTCACGCAGTGCAGCAAAATATGCTTTACAGAGTCAATGTCATTTTCTAATGTATATGTTTCGATGCAAATTTAGGAATATAATAGAATTGATTTTATTTAAATAGAAATACAATGCATCTTAGCATAGTGGGGAAGACTGTGGCCTGATCACCTGATTCCGCTGTCCATGGGCTGACTATTGGCAGGCAACATTGAGGTGCCTGTTCTCCATTCTTACGGTCCTTTATCTTCAAAGTGGACTTGGACCAGACAGCCCTACAAAGAGAGGACTGCCTTATCATAGTCCTTCCAATAGAGGAATGCCCCCTGTAAGGTAGATCAAATGAGTATCCTAACGGTGGCTTTCAAGCAAAGATCTCAAAGCACCTTCAGAAAACTATAATCGCCAAGATTTATTGGGAGGAAACTATAACGTTAATCAGGCTTTAAGTAATACAGGTTTTAGCTAAATAATATGATTTTAAATTATAGACATATAATCCTTTAAAAGAGAAAATAACTCAGTGACGAGAGAGTAAGCATTATGTCATGTACACGCAAGTACACCCAGAAAGGAGATGGTCACTACTTTCCTGGTCCTCCTGCTGTTTGTGCTGCTGTGAGCAAAACTATTATTTGGCTTAGCAAATCATCTGAACCCAGGCTTATTGTTTGTCTCCTCCAGACAAACCACAAGCGGTAAGTCATGCTACAGACCTTGGTTAAACTCATGGTTCATCTGGAGGAGGACGAGTCATGAGCCTGGGGTCAGACAACATGCTAAGCCAAGCCATGCCTTAGTTTACGGCAGAAGGAGGACCAAGCAGGAGCACAGCAACTGCAATCTCCCTTCCAGGAGCACACACTAAGCCATAGCTTGGCTTGGTATTACATGCAAACAAGGTCTGTAGAGCAACTAGCGGTCAACTTAAACAAACAATAGCTTAAAAACCCCCAAAACATGGCTTAGCATTATGTGTAAACTAGGCCAGTATCATCATAAGAAGATCAAATTATCAGGAGGGAACAACTACATCTGCCTTCATTTTCTAAAGCTGTCTAAGCTAGAAAGTGATATTTCAAAATATTTCCTATTAAATAAATATCAGTTATTACAGACTGTGTGAACAGCAAGTTGGCAATTGTACAATATGCCCCAAAACTTGCTATGCAACATTTACTTGAACAGACACACCCTGTCCTGTGACTGACTGATACAATATACAGTGGTACCTCAGTTTCTGAGCATCTCAGAAGCTGAAAGTTTCGGTTTTCGAATGCCAAAAACCCAAAAGTAATTTTTTTGAGTGTTTTTCGGAAGTCAAACGGCTTCTGCCGAGTTTTTTTCAATTTTCCCCATTGAAATTGCAGGTCACCCTTTGCGCCTCGGTTTTTGAACATGTTAGAAGTTGAATGGTCTTCCGGAACGAATTACGTTCGAAAATTGAGGTACCACTGTATGTGATTCTGCCACGACTCAGTAATGAGGCCTAGTTCCTAGCTATATAAAAAGCCAGGTCTTCAAGCACAGAGCTCCCTGTTTCAGCAAAGAGTGTGATGGCTCAGTTAACTACACTTAAGAAAACTTGCTTGCGACTTGTTCATCTGATTTATAAGAAGGAAGGGTCGTTTTCTTTCAAAGTCACCAACGAGGAATCACTGACGTGAGCCCACCCTTGAATTGAGGAGATCCAGCAAGCCGATGGCCTGCCAGCTAACATGTTACAGGTGTACACCACATGAGCAGGTGAAAATGCAGCTACAGAGGCGTGATGACAGTTCGCTGCCCGCAGTCTGTTTGTGCATCTGTTACACATTTAAAAGAGGTTTCTTTTTACTGAGTTATTTTAAAGATATTTAAGACTTTGCAGTAAAAATTTAAGAGGAACACATGTTGTAGGGGGTACGTCTGTGGGTGGGCAGGAGTGGCATGCTTTCCACAGGGGCCAAAAATATATGCACTGAAGGACTGGTGCTTCTCAGGGATTGGCCTTCCTGGTTCAAAGACCTCGGCTCTGCTATTGAGTCCTTCTGCTGAAGTTTGGGTGGTTCTGATAAACAATCCAAAACTGAGCTGCACATCTGATATGGATGGCCTGAACATGAGTATAAAGCTTTACCTGATGTTTGGTTGTTCACTTGTACTACCCTCACATACCCTCCAGCATTTCTCCGATGAAAATAGGGACGTCCCATTTCATAATGATAATTTCATTATTTATACCCCACACATCTTACTGGGTTGCCCCAGCCACTCTGATCAGCTTCCAACATATATAAAAAACATAATAAAACATTAAACATTAAAAACCTATACAGGATTGCCTTCAGACAGCTCGGAGGTTGGATAACTCCATACCCTCCAGCATTTTTCCAATGAAAATAGGGATGTCCTAAGGAAAAGTGGGACATTCTGGGATCAAATCGGAAACCGGGACAGCTTCCCTAAACTGGGGAAGTCCTGAAAAATAGGGACATTTGGAGGGTCTGCCCTCACTTTCTAGTACTCCAGGTTGTATTCATGGATCCCCATCTCTTCCTTTTGTTTTTATCCTCACAACAGTCCTGAAGAATAGATGAGGCTGGGATATTGTGACTCGACTAGAGTTTACCCTGCATTCAAAATGTATGCAGGTTTATGTAAAACAAATTTGATCAATAAAATTACTAAAGCAATGGAATGAACCAGGTTAATCAATGAAACAATTGTCTGACACCATCCCATTCTCAGGTCATGCAGCAAGGAATTAAAGGATGTTGGTGACCCTCTGAGAAGTTTCATTCAATGCTTATATTGAATCATACTCTGGGGCACCACTCTGACTTATATGCCACATGGGAAAAGACACCAGGAAGGGGGCACCTTTACTTGTCCTGCAAACACTACTCATAGGCAATGCCTGTCATCTCCTGTGCAGGCTACCAGCATTTGATTCCCCCCTCCACATCCATTTTGAGATAATGAGAGGCAACTGTGTCTATTGTTACACTTAAACAGATGAAGATTTAGCAGCATAGATGCACTCAGTGCCAGCATCAGGAGTTGACCTCATTGGGCATCTGTCAATTGCCCCACTGCCAATTGCTGGAACAGTCCTGACCCTACTATTCCTTCTCCTTGGAGCAAAGGGAGCAGCAAACTGCCCACCTTGGAGGAGGAAATGGATACATTCAGAAAGTGGGTTCCAATAAAAGCATTTTGCCTCAATGCACCCCAGAAGTTGGAGCTGGCACTAGGTTACAGTCTTCTGGGAAGAAGGCACACTCCCACAAAATTGCATAACAGGAAAATTTTACCACAGCAAGTCCACAATGTACCTACAGCCTACTTAGACTAATAATTAATCCCGTTTTGAGGTCATGAGACATGCTGCCATGTTTCAGAAAGCAAAGCTGGTCCCCTGAGGCAAAGCAAACAATGCTGTCAAGAAAGCTAATATTTCTTTTTAAAACAACAAAAACACAAAGTACTGAAATAAAATATTTCAAATATATATGTTGCTCTTTATTTACTACAATCACACACAGAGAGAGAGAGAGAGAGAGAGAGAGAGAGAGAGAGAGAGAGACAGATGTGGATAGAATGTTATGCTTTTAATATTTGATGTGTTTAAATAATAATACTTATCTATTATTATTATTATTATTATTATTATTATTATTATTATTATTATAAATAGACATGATTGTGGACTCAAAAATCCTTAGTCAGTTAACTTCTAATGTAAACCAAATGGCAGTTCTGTCAAATATTATGAATTTGCCTCTCTGTTTTGATAATCTAGGCAACATACATGGCATTTAATTAGGTATATCCATAAACTGTAACCTAAAACATCTTCTTGGCTTTGAGTTCTGAGACCAGGCAATGGACAGAAGGTTATGTTCCTCTTTGCTTAGCCCTTAGACAAACACAGAGGCCCGGTAGCAGGGAAGACCAGGCAGGGGCAGAAAGCTAAAACCTCTGTACTACCGACATTCTTATAGTAGGGTATTCACTAGTTCTGGCCAAACTGCGGGAGGCAGTGAAAGATAGCGTGCCTGGCATGCTCTGGTCCATGGGGTCACGAAGAGTCGGACACGACTGAACGACTGAACAACAACAACATTCACTAGTTCTAAAAGAAATTTGAATCTGGGGATTTCCCTGCTCCGCAGACAGTTCAAAACTCCTCCTCTTTCCTCACCCTTCAGCAGCAGGACCTGGGGCAAGGCAAGTTACAATTTAAAATTCAGATTAAAAACTGTTGAAACAAATCACAATCAAAGGAATAGGGTGGGCCCTAACACACACACACACACACACACATACACATGCGCACATACACACACACACTCTATGTCAAAGGCCAAGACAAAGAGGTTTATGTTGCCAAAAACTGTAGCATGAAACTGCCAGCGGGGAGGGAATCCCACAAAATGGGGGCTGCCACAGAGAATGACTCTTCTGGACCACCAGCCCCTTTGAATTTCTGAGGGTGCTGGAACTACCAAGAGGACCCTGCCTACCAATTTTAACACTTGAGAGATTCTGCAAAGGAGGCAATCTTTTGGCTATTTGGGGCCAAAGTCATTTAGGGCTGTTAACACCTTGAACTGGGACCAGTATAGCAACCAGTACCGGTATTTCCCCCCCCCCCATTGATAGGAATGCTAAATATTTGATTTGAACCCTAAGTTGTTTAAAGAGCTCAAAAAAGAAAGAAAGCTCTCGTGGAAAGAACCCCAATATGAAGGATTGCTAACTATCCTGTAATTGAACTGCCCCTACCTTTGGCAGGCAAACATCGCTTTTCTTAAACTGTTAGGTAGACATGTAAATGTAATGTATAATATAATGTAATGTCTGAATTTGTATTGGTTTTATGTGGATTCCTAAATACACAATACGATGTAGTGGCTCATAAAGTTCAGTGAAGCTGGGGGAAATGACATAAATCAACACTTGTCCTGCAAATGTGTAAAATTTTAACAAATATTGAGTGTTGAATATTCTTATGGCCCCATCACGGCATCATTTCATCAGTACACTTGTCACAATTTGCAGGTGGCATGGTGGGATGGTGGCCCTGACTTGACTTCTGATTGGTTGCACTGCTGCTTCTTACCAGGAGGTAAAAGTGGGGAGGCAGCAGCAAGATCAGCCCCATTGGTGCATTAATACCTTACCAACCTCACCCCTCCCAGTAAGCAACAGCAATGTGACTGGCAGGTCAGGGTAGCCATCAAACCACACTATCCACTACTGCTCATCACAGTCGTGTTTATCAAATTTTATATCTACAGGAAACATTGACTTGTTTGCTGATATATTTATGAAGTTTTCCCATCTGTGTGCTCTGCCAAGGATTCTGGTGCACAGTGCAACATATGTGAGAAGAGAATTTGGTGTAGAATGCATACACTGTTCCCCTTCATCTTCAGATTGCAGGAGAAACAGACAGGGGTAATCTGTATAGAAAAGCTAGTCTACTAATAGTGATCACTGGGATATGTTAAAGGATAGAAAATTCTTAACTGCTATTCATGGCTCAGATCAAAAGTTTAATCTGTGGTTTATGTTAGTCTCCAACTCCTTTGCTTTAGTGGCTTATCAGGAAAAAACTCTCCTGTGCTGAAATCCATCCTGCACTCTTCCTTCCCATCCAGAGATGGCCATTTCCTAAATGCAAGAGAAATACAAAAGAGCAAAGGACCATCTTTACAGAACAAAGAGTCATGAAAATGGGAAAGCTCTTCAAGGTGAAGGAAAGACTTGAGGAATATTTGCCGGGGGTGTGTGTGTGGAGAGTACTGGCTGTGTGACCGGGGCTGATATATAATATCTCTCCATGAAAATTAATTGGAGATTAATGCAATTTTCTTTCAAGTCAAAGGTAATTGGTACTGAAAGGTTTATAAGGGTTGAGAAAATGAACATTTCCTGTTGTGGTTTCTGTAATGTATCTCCAGTTGCAGCTGGCTTCATACCTAAGGCATGCACATGGACACATAGCCCACCCTGTCCTCAAAGAAGAATAAGTGCTTAAACATAAATTACGAATTGTGCGACGAATTCTCTCTTTGATTGGCTCAGACCTTTGTCTTCATCTGCTCTAAATGCACATGCATGCCTTTTATTGTAAAATTTTGAATGATGTAACAATGTAACCTCCCCACTCTTCCTCTCTCCCCTACTTTGCATGTGGGTGGAGGTGGGCTTGCCTGTGGTGAGAAGAGATAAGAGGCAGGAAGTTGCATTGCCAGTATAATTGGCCTTGTATTCCATTGCCAACTCAGTTAACTCAGTACCTATGAATCTTCCCAATCCCTTGCAGAATGGGATTAGTAGGTTGCCCATATGGGATGAAGTTGGATTCTTTACCATATCCTTTTCACCCAAACAAGCACTGGCTGTGGGGATGTGGGTGTTGATTCCCCCCCCTTTTTTTAAAAAAACTCACTATTCCCTGCAGTTACCCATTGCATCTTGGGTGACAGTTTGACTTTGATCTGACATTAACAATTCGATATGCCACAGCGTGCTGTGTTAAGGCAAATGATATTTATTGATTTTAGAAGGTTTATATACCACTTTTTAATGTTAAAAAACCTCTGAACAGTTTTCATGCCATATAATAAGATATTCCTAAGAAAATAGCAATAAAATCAACAGATTTTTTTAAAAAAACAAGTTGATGAGAAAAAATGAACAAAATCCAGATAAGATCTGCAGTGTTGATGCAAGGCATGTTGATGAACACCTTGAGGCAACATTTCAAAAGTGATGGAGGTGAGCGTTTCATCCCCATATCAGCCTCTCAGGGCCACTTGACCTAAAAGGAACAGTCCTCCACTGACCTGCTTTGCACTGTTATGTGCATGTCTGTCTTGCATTTGATGATAGCTCAATCTGGCATTAATGGTTAGGATGGGCATTATCGCCCAGTCTTTCCATATCCCCTCCCCAAATCACGTGCAACTGAGCTGGAATAAAATGGACAGAAGTCAACTCATTCCTCGGGAGGCTTGGGGAATGAGTAGGGCCAACCACTCCATCATCCCCAAAGCACCCTTCCCTTTGACTTAAGTCCAGATGGTGTGTTGGCTGATGAGAAACGTGGAATAAATTTTCTCCCTCTCCTTCTCCCTCCTTTTCCATTAACCTGCAGTGCATCGGGGTTTCCAGAGCAGTACCCCAAAGGACTACACATCCCAAGGAAGCTCATTTCAGGCTTGAAAGAATGCCTGTGATGCCCTTAATCGTGATTACGTAGGTCACAGCATGCATCATGAATGGAGGACAGACCATTAGATGCTGGACCAGCAAAGTAGTTGGACTGGCAGTACTTGTGCAGAATAGGAACTAGAACCTCCTTGAACTTCATCATTGGTAGCCCACTGAGACTGCTTGACCAAAAGGGCAACAGGTCAACAAATACCCTAATAGATCAGCCTCCACTGAACTTTATAGAGCTTACTTATCCAAAGCTGATAGTGCCAGGTGGGTTGGCAGGGGAGTAATGATCAGGCCATGCTTCCCTTAGCACATTTGGGATGTGTGAACCATGAGATGATTAACATTTGGAAGCCCTAATAACTGACTCTTTCTAGTTTAGAAAGTGGACACCTTTGAAATGCACATCTTCAAAATTGTAGTTTGCTCTGCACTGCATTAGTTAGGTATACATACTGCAATATGAAAATGTAACCCTGTTACTATGTAAGTCTCAGGCAAAATATTCAAGACATGTCTCCCTATACTTGTTCTATGAAAAAAGACAGGCACTACATTTTCCTGCTTCATTTCCTTTGCTATATAGGGTAAATAGCAATGATGGTAACAATGTGAAAGCGAAATTCTCTACAAAATTGTATCATCTTCAGTAATAAAAAATGCTATCTGATGAAATATTTTCATTTAAGGGTCTGGGATTTGATATAGTATTTCATCTAGAGGGTAAGGCATGTTGGTACATTTAGTAATTAGATATTCCTCTGAGATTTAGAATGTAGGTTATTTTTATACATCTTGGCAGAAAAGAATATTTTTTTGAGGTTTTACTGGGGTATCATCAAGGTAGAATTGATCAGCACTGTAATTTCCTCAGGATCCTCATTGCAAAGTCCACATTTTATTGGTGACTTGATGATCTGAAAAGTTGGCAAAGCAGTTTATTAAAAATGAAAGTGAATTTGTCTTTTGTGGTGCCATTTTAATTCATCCCAAACATGGAGTCTTCCTCATCATTCATACTTTCCATAGTCCAGTGGTCTTTTTTTGGGGGGGGGGGATGATGACAACGAATACTTGTTCATTTTGATAGCATCTAACTGTGCTTCTACCATGCCTGTCCAAATTCCCGATTGTATTCCTTATCATCTCTGCAACTGTTTTGTAGTGCCTGGACCAAATAGGTATTCCATTCCATAGCTCCATAAGCCTTGTTCTCAGTACTGCTGGACCTTTTAAAATGTGTCCAGTTCTGGGCACCACAGTTCAAGAAGGATACTGACAAGCTGGAACGTGTCCAGAAGAGGGCAACCAAAATGGTCAAAGGCCTGGAAACAATGTCTTATGAGGAACGGCTTAGGGAGCTGGGTATGTTTAGCCTGGAGAAGAGAAGGTTAAGGGGTGATATGATAGCCATGTTCAAATATATAAAAGGATGTCATATAGAGGAGGGTGAAAGGTTGTTTTCTGCTGCTCCAGAAAAGCGGACACGGAGCAATGGATTCAAACTACAAGAAAAAAGATTCCACCTAAACATTAGGAAGAACTTCCTAACAGTGAGAGCTGTTGGACAGTGGAATTTGCTACCAAGGAGTGTGGTGGAGTCTCCTTCTTTGGAGGTCTTTAAGCAGAGGCTTTATTATTATTATTATTATTATTATTATTATTATTATTATTATTATTATTATTATTTGTACCCCGCCCATCTGGCTGGATTTCCCCAGGCACTCTGGGCGGCTTCCGACAGAAATCAAATACAAAAATATCACACATTAAAAACTTCCCTAAAAAGGGCTGCCTTCAGGTATTTTCTGAATGTCAGGTAGTTGTTTATTTCCTTGACCTGTGATGGGAGGGTGTTCCACAGGGTGGGCGCCACTACCGAGAAGGCCCTCTGCCTGGTTCCCTGTAGCTTTGCTTCTCGCAGTGAGGGAACCACCAGAAGGCCCTTGGCGATGGATCCCAGTGTCCGGGCTGAATGATGGGGGTGGAGACACTCCTTCAGGTATACAGGACCGAGGCCGTTTAGGGCTTTAAAGGTCAGCACCAACACTTTGAATTGTGCTCGGAAACGCACTGGGAGCCAATGTAGATCTCTCAGGACCGGTGTTATGTGGTCCCGGCGGCCACTCCCAGTCACCAGTCTAGCTGCCGCATTCTGGATTAATTGCAGTTTCCGGGTCACCTTCAAAGGTAGCCCCACGTAGAGCGCATTGCAGTAGTCCAAGCGGGAGATAACCAGAGCATGTACCACTCTGGCAAGACAGTCTGCGGGCAGGTAGGGTCTCAGCCTGCGTACCAGATGGAGCTGGTAGACAGCTGCCCTGGACACAGAATTAACCAGCGCCTCCATGGACAGCTGTGAGTCCAAAATGACTCTCAGGCTGTGCACCTGGTCCTTCAGGGGCGCAGTTACCCCATTCAGGACCAGGGAATCCTCCACACCTGCCCTCCTCCTGTCCCCCCAAAACAGTACTTGACAGCCACCCCCCAAAAACAGTACTTGACAGCCATCTGTCAGGAATGCTTTGATGGTGTTTCCTGCTTGGCAGGGGGTTGGACTGGATGGCCCTTGTGGTCTCTTCCAACTCTATGATTCTATGAAAAGCAGGCCTTCAGACCCGGTTTTAGAGCCTTGGTTCAGGCACCATTGTAAAAGGGCAGATGACCTTTTCAGCAATCAAGATGGCTGACTCAAAAAGCAGATATGGCAAGCTGTTCAGGCAAAAGGGACTATCCTGCAAGGAGAGTCAAAGTCTAGTTCTTATGTAAGTCTTGAGAATAGGCAGATAGTTCCTCCTGAAGGAGGCAAGCCATGGCAGCCAGCTTCTTGCTGTCCTACATCCACCTTCATCCTTCTCTAGATTCCATATCATCTCACTGTAGCCCAGCAAGGCACATAAAGCTCTCCTGAAGACATTGAATTTTTGCCTGGTATTACCCCTTCCCTGGAAACCAGTGGGGATATTGGACTATATGGACCCACACACCTATTTGGGCTTAGGCTCTTCCCTCATCATTGAGTTCCATATATGAAGCTCAGCATGCTTCCTATAATTTGACCATGAGCCACCACTCATGAAATACCATGCTAATTTATCTATTTGAGGGAAGTGAAATGGGAATTATTCCCTTTTATCCCTAGTGTTGGACAATATAATTGTTCATCTGGTAGAGCATGAGACTCTTAATCTCAGGGTCATGGGTTCGAGCCAAAAGATTCCTGCTTTACAGGGAGTTGGCCTCGATGACCCTCATGGTCCCTTCCAACTCTGCAATTCTATGGTTCTATGACTATCTTCATGGAAGACAGAGCTGTACACACAGCAGCAGATGGTGTGGTGGTGAGCTACCTGACTTCTGGTTAATCATGTTGCTGTTGCTTACTAGGAACTTAAAAATGGAAAGTGTAATGCTGGTGGTCAACAAAACAAGTTCAAAGACTCTCTCAAGGCAAATCTAAAGAAATGTAAGAGAGCCAGTTTGGTGTAGTGGTTAAGAGCGGCAGACTCGTAATCTGGGGAACCGGGTTCGTGTCTGCACTCGTCCACATGCAGCTGCTGGGTGACCTTGGGCTAGTCACACTTCTCTGAAGTCTCTCAGCCCCACTCACCTCACAGAGTGTTTGTTGTGGGGGAGGAAGGGAAAGGAGAATGTTAGCCGCTTTGAGACTCCTTCGGGTAGTAAAAAGCGGGATATCAAATCCAAACTCTTCTTCTAAACACTGATGGCTGGGAAACACTGGCCTGAGAGCACTCCAATTGGAGAAGTTCTGTTTTTGTGTTTTTGTGTTTGTTTTTTACTGATAGGAAAATACTAAGACCTTGCAAGAAAATGTAAAACTGGAACATGAACATAACTGTTTTCCAATTAAACAATATTTTGGAAGAGGAGGGGTATTGCATCTGAGTATCAATAGTTACTAGATGCTGATGCCATCATTCTCAATCCCAGTCCGGCTGAACCTGCAACCTCTTGAGAAAATAGCTTCCAGAACTGCAAGCTGCAATCTCTAAAACTGTAGCCCTCTCAAAGCTCCCACGGCTGGAACAAAATCACTTTGTAGATGGCGAATGAGGATTAATATTGCAAGGTTCAGTAGCAGTAGGCCTTGTAAATGATAATTGATTCTTTTTTGGAAACAAGTCATTTCCCAGAAGACCGTGAGAAAAGGACTACATGAGGAAACAGGGAGCCACCCATTCCGTAACCTTTGCAGCATGTGTTCATCTTCAGAGACAGGTCCCTTGTTCCATTGGGGTATCTATAAATTACATGCAGGAGTCTGTGTAGACGTGTATGGAGACATATGGAGACCTTGTGTTCTGAATCACTATTCCCCCCCTCCCCCTTGTAATTTACAGTGATTCCCTTGTTGCTGTCTTGTCTGGCCATTAAATTACCAGGGGGAGTATTCTCTTGATTTATTTGTTATGAAACCTGGATATAAGCTTATTGGAAGCCATTTGGTAAGGAGGGCCACATTCATTTGAAAGAGTGAAGTGAGGTTATTCTAAAGAGCTTAACACTTCCAGTCGCAAATGCATTTGCCCCATGCCAGGGAAGGATGGCTCCCCCTTTTTTACCCCTGCAGATCATCTCTATCAGAAGCTGAATGTGGAATGAGGGGAACCCCCCAAATCGGCTGCATTCATATATCATGAAAAACTATGGAGAGAAAAGAACCTAACCTCACTCTGGACTCCAACATGGCCACAAGGAGTTTAGAAGCTCTTACCTACAACTTCACACAAGCTGCGCTCATACCTCCCAGTACTCGCTGCATTTCCAATGCAGGGTTCTTAATTTGTTTTCACAGGATGTTCTCCAAAATACAATCCCCACATCATTTGCTCAGGAGTTTGCTGCATTGGAGTCAATGGGACTTCTGTCTTAGGCATGTACAGAATTGCACTATAAATGTCTTTTAACAGCGCAACCTATGTGTGTCTATTCAGAAGTAAGTCTCACTGTGTTCAATAAGACTTACTTCCAGGTATCCTGCTCACGTATAGGGTTGCAGTCTTAATGGATCAGTCTAACTAATGAATGGATTGAATTTGTAGTTAACAGCCACAGTAGCGGAAGTATTCCTGTTATGCAAAATAAAAAGTGGAGGATGAGACTGATGAATTAATCATTTACCAAGCTAAGATTCAAATCAAAGTCTGTTGAATTTATAGTCATTGCTGTATCTGCAACCTGTGGACCACTGTAATGAAGCATGCACCATCACCTTTAACGTCCCTTAAAAAAAATTCTTTAAAAAAGAAGCAACTGGGAGGAATTAGGATCTGGGCCTGGCATTATAGTGGAGATGTTTAATATTTTCCCCACCATGTTCACGTCTGGACAAAAATCCTGAAAGGTGCTTTTTGCCATGTGACAGAAGATGACAATTTAAGCATACACACACACCCTATCACACATTTAATGTAGGGTGTAGTACAGCCCTTATAAATGTGTTGAAAGTGGTCATAAAGGAATGAGACACTAACTGTCATTTGATTACTTCTGACAGCATTTATTATATACTTAGGACTCTGAGGTACCGGTACATGTTACATTCAGCTCCACACGAATGCAGAAAGCATGGCTGTCGCTTGCAATCAGGAAGAAGTAGTTTCGGGTTGTTCAATTAATTTCAGGCTTTATTTTCAAACTACCTTTTGCCCCAGTCCATTCAGCTCACTGACTGCCTACATAGATTAAAAGGAAGGCAAAAGAAAGTCTGTGAAAACATAAATATGTTGCAATGAAAAGTAAGGATCTCCAACATAAACCCACAAAGAACATAAACATATGATGTTGATTCTTTTATTACATCTGTATATATTATTATATTATATTATATTATATTATATTATATTATATTATATTATATTATATTATATTATATTATATTATATTAATTATATTATATTTATATATTATCAGGACCAGGAGTAGCGAGAAGAAGTGGAAAACACACCCAGCAACCCTACATTTGGGGATTTGCAGCCAAGCACATCAATTAGTCATTACTGACATAAATTTCCCTTTCTTGGGGACGTTCAAACTTCTCATATCCCGCGGATGAACTCTGAAGCACCTGCAGTAGATTTCTTTTCAGTAAAGAGATTATAACTACCGTAGATGTTTTTCCAACAAAAATACAATGTTGACAGAATAATGTGTGGAAGAGAAGGGGCTACTTATGTGACTGCTATAAATCGCTTGGCCTCTGCTCCCCCTTGCGAAATGCCCCACACTGCAGGATGCTCATTTGTCATAAGCTCCCCATATGGCCTGGAGTGAATGCCCTTCCCTCCCAAACATGATGAAAACTAGGCATGCAGCATTGTGGTAGAGGATCGTAATTTTTTTGCCTTTCCTCCCACGATGAATGCTAATCTGCTAGAGGGAGCTTGGAATTGAAGCGGAGGGCGGCGTCCGATGCAATGCTTTCCAGTAGGAAAGCATTAGTGCTCCAAACATTACCCAGGAGATTAGGAAGCACCATGAGGGAATCATTTCCAAGAAGCATTTAAAGACGGGTTCACAATGTCACGTATGCTGTATACATGACAGTGTACTGGAGAAAGCACACCCTCCCCTATAGAAAGTGTGCAATCTGAATCTGAGCCAGTTATTAGAGAGTGGGACTGATGCAAATCCTCTTTTGGGGCAATATAGCTAGCCTATCACGGAGGTGGTCCACCTGTTCCTCACCACCACTCTCACTGCTGCTCATCCACTAGTCCTCTCCCTCTAGGCCCAGCTTTCAAAAGCACCCAGAGGGCCGGGCAAGTGGGGAGAAACTGTTCCCTCTTGTCAATCTTGATATTGCTTACATGCTGGGTGAGGCAGTTGAGGAAGCTGTGACAGCAAGGACGAGCAATGCTGGGAAGCTCCAGGCCCTGGCAGTGGGGCACTTTGGAGGGCTATGGGCTGTGTGGGTGTCTGAGGTTACTAACTTCTGACACAGTTCTGACTCAGTGCATGTGCTAGTGTGAGCAAAGAAAAAGCACTTAATAGGGTGTAGTAAGCGTCCCATTGCTCGGTCCTAGCTCCTGCCAACCTAGCAGTTCGAAAGCATGCTAGTGCAAGTAGATAGAGTTTGGATTTGATATCCCACTTTTCACTACCTGAAGGAGTCTCAAAGCGGCTCACATTCTCCTTTCCCTTCCTCCCCCACAACAAACACTCTGTGAGGTGAGTGGGGCTGAGAGACTTCAAAGAAGTGTGACTAGCGCAAGGTCACCCAGCAGCTGCATGTGGAGGAGCAGAGACGCGAACCCGGTTCCCCAGATTATGAGTCTACCACTCTTAACCACTACACCACACTGCATCTTTGCAGTGTACCACTCAAGTGGGAAGGTAAACGGCGTTTCTGTGCACTCTGGCACTCGTCACGATCCTCCGTGCACCAGAAGCGGTTTAGTCATGCTGGCCGCATGACCTGGAAAGCTGTCTGTGGACAAATGCCAGCTCCCTTGGCCTGAAAGCGAGATGAGTGCCACAATTCCATAGTCGCCTTTGACTGGACTTAACCGTCCAGGAGTCCTTTACCCATTTTTTGTTACCTTGCATAGGGATGGATGGACCTGTCCATTTTTGTTCTCTTAGTTTCTCGTTTTCCCAATCTTAAATTCAGTTCTCCACATTTCTCCAGCAATTTGCATTAAAAAAGTCACAGGTACAGTGGACACTCGGACTGCGAATGTGATCCATGCGGGAGGCGCGTTTGTAACCTGCAGCATTTGCAACTCGTGCCACTGCATCTGCGCATGCGTGCGATGCAGTTCAGCACTTCTGCGCACGCGCAAAGCGCAAATTTACCGCTTCTGTGCATGTGCGAGTGCCGAAATCTGGAAGTAACCCATTCTGGTACTTCCTGGTTCAGTGCTTCTGTATCCCAAAAACACGCAACCTGAGGTATGACTGTATTGTACTGCAAATTTCTCCTAATAAACACATTTTTACATTTGGTTTGGACAAATGTACACATTTTTGCCAGTAATTTCCCCAGATTATTTGTATATTCTTTTCACTAATATACTTGTTTTCATGCATTTTCACCTCATATGAGCATTAATGTAAACATTAATTGGCTGGAGAACTGCACCGCAAAATTCAGATAAGTGTGAAATTTGAACAGTTGTATTTTGGCTTGCATATTGTTTCAGAAAGAATTTGACAAGACTTGCCTTTAAATGTGAGCTGAATCAGATTTCTACCCCATCCCTACTTGTAAAGCCCCTCAGAGTGTTGATTTGATATGGATTAAAGATGGATTGTGTTGTCCATCTCCCTGCAAAACAGACCTTCCCCTTGCCATATCAAAGCGAAGGGGGATGTGTGTGTCTTTAAGCAATTGCTGATATCCTCAGCAAAGGGAAATCTGTTCGGTGTGGAATCTACTTCGTTCTGCATCTTTCCTCCGATGCACATCTTAAGCCTAGCTCTGTCAAACAGGTGCTGAAATGTTTTAAACACTGTGCATTTTACTGTTTTTAATAATTGTGATGCTTTACTGCTAAAATTATGGGCTGCTTTGGAATTATATATAAGGCTGGATATAAGTTTTTGAGGTGCAAATATAAATGCAGCCCTGCTGTCAATACTGTGAAAAGCTCCTGCTTCCTAGCACTTACAATTCAGCAGCAGACACACAAGTTGATGCAGCGGTGGTGGTCCTCTTCATTGGGGAGGCAAATTAACATCTCTAAAAATGCTCTCTGGCATGTGTTTAAGTGGGTCTGTTTATGCAATCATTTCTTCTGCGAGGACAACCCCCAGATTCACTTCAGCCTCTGATTAGTTTAAAGAGAAACTCTGATGTATTCAGAGGTAAATTGAAGCCTGAAGTATCTTGAAAGAGAGCCAACACTCCCCAGCAAAGTCAGTACTGTAACTGTGAATTTAGTTCCTTTCCCTCCTGGTGATAAATAAATGTGTGTTGGGTGATTATCTTCTGGACTGGTTTGGGAAATGTCCCCCCCCCCCCATCCCGAGGACCACATGCCAGTGGAAGACAGTGCCAGATGCAAAATGTTCAGAGATTCACCTTGACCTAATAATATACTTTAGGCCGGGGCAGGGAGCTACCGGGCTGCACAGCAAATGTGGCCCACCAGGCCTTTATCAGGAAACGATGCCCGTTTGCCCCACACCTGATATGGGGTGGTATGGGTAAGGGTGGGACTTCAAAGGAACAATCAGGAGCTTTCTTGGATCCAGCAAGGTGAGTTCCCACCCGCTGATGGGTGGATGGGAGCCTGCCTTCAATCCTACCCAGCATTTATTCTTCAAACCACTGTGAGATGTGGGACTTCCGGTTGGACGCCATTCTGCTCAGTCGGGAGAAACCTCGGCTCCGAGGTTTCTCCGTCACTGCGGGGGAGGGGGGAGTCAAAACTGCGCTTCGACCCCCCAAGAAACCCCAGGAACGAGTCCTGGGGACATGGGATCCAGCGGGTCCCCCAGGAGCGCCTCCCCTGCTCTCCAGTAAGCCCTAGTAAGGGCTGCTGTGACGAGCGGGGTTTGAGAAGCGCGGGGGCTGAGGGTCGTCTGCTGTTTCTGCAGCGAGAAGTAGCGGCTGCTGACAGGGAGAGCATCCAATTCCTTCAAGATTTGGCACTAATTTGGACTTTGTAAGTACTGATTTTTTTTTTTTTAAAAAGGAAAAGTGACTTTAAAATTCGGTTTTGCTGTGAACTTTAAAAACGGAGGTCGGTTCCCTGAGCATTGAAACAAAAGAAAACAGTGTAACTTTCAATCCGAAGCTGCTGCCTAACTTTGTAACAAGAAAATTTATGGAACTGCTTTTCCCCAGGGCAGGGGGGGTGTGAATTAAGGATTTATTCTGAATGGAACTGTATTTTAGGAAAAATACTACTCTTTCTTTCTGGTGGTCCCGGAAGGCTTGGTATGAATAAACTTATGATGGCTGCGTTTGCAGCAAAGAAATATATTTGGACTGCATAAGCTTTTTAGACTTTAAATATGCCTAAAAGGAAATGGTTGCAGGAATTTCAAATAAAGACTTTGGAACTTTTGCACAATTTAATAGTAAAAGTTAATCAGATGAATCGGATGGTAGAACCTTTGGATTTGGCTTTGCAGGAAAATGGATCAATGACTTATGGTGAAAGTTATGAGGACATAACATATACAGAAGACGAGAAAATCCAGGATGGAAAACCAATTGGAGTCAACCCACAAAAAGGAAGGAGCAATGCGAGAATGGACAAAGGAAAAAGAAGGAAAAATGGGAAAGCTGCAGTAAAGAAGACGGAACTATGGAGAGCTGCACAGAGTCTGGACAATGTTGACAAATCTTCAAGGACATATGAGATAAGACAGAAGCAGAAGCCAGTTTCTCAGGACTTCTGGGTTCAGGAATTTGAGAGGGTGGGGGTGGGTTGAGAAAATGTATGTCTGTATGGATATTCTCTTTGTTTATGGTTTTGACAGATGGATTAGTAATGGATAATGGTTAAGGATTAAGAATTAACAGGCAAAACTTTGGGGACCGGAGGGAGCAAAGGGGGGGAGAAGAGCAAAAATTAAATAATTAAAATGTTTTTATTTATTGAAATTAAAATTTAGGCTATGGAAGGTTCAGAAATATTGTGAAGTAGAGGATATGTCAAATTCATAACTAAATTATGTCAGATGAATAATTATTTGGTAAAGGTTAAAGAAAAGAGGTTAAAGAAAAATGTTAGAATGTATAAAGTAGTATGGAGATTTAATTGGTGATAACTGTGAATTAGGGTTTAATTTGGAATTCAACGTGGGGGGATCGGGGAAGTCAGTAAAGATGATGTATGCAAGTTAATTGGTTAAATTGAGAAAGAATTGATAACTACCCCAGTGAGAGGGGGTTTGTCTTGTTTTGCTCCTCTTGGTGAGAGAAGGGGAGTGTGGAAAATTTAATCATGTTTTGTATTTTGGTTTAAATTGTAAAATCTTTAATAAATATTATTTTTTTAAAAAAACACTGTGAGATGGTTGGAATGTTGGAAGGTACACGCCCAGCTTCGGATCATGACTGCAACTGCAGAGGTTTGAAGGAAAAGTGCAGAGGAGGGGGCATTTAAAGGTGTGTTCCCATCCTCCCATAGCTGATGGGGAGATTAGAAGACACTTTCCAGGAGTGCCAACTTGAATGAAATATTTCAGGGGCCCAGGTAAGCCACCCCCGCGTAATTGATCACAAAATGTGGCACACACACATCATTTGAATGCCAATGCCCATCAACTTTGGGGGCCCCAGTCCCCTCAAATATTTTATGGGGGGGGGCAAAGGGACCTCAGCCCATAGAAGTTGGCTCCTATGATTCAATCGCAGACCCGCCAAGTTTCCCTATTTTCCAGGGGCAGTCCCTGATTTTAGAAATTAGGTTTCTAATTTGATCCTGGAATGTCCTGCTTTTCCTTAGGACATCCCTATTTTCATTGGAGAAATGTTGGAGGGTATGGAGTTATTTGACCCCTGAGCCATCTGAAGGCAGCCCTGCATAGGGAAGTTTTATTATGTTTTCATATATGCTGGAAACTGCCCAGAGTGGCTGGGGCAGCCCAGTCAGGATGGGTGGAGTATAAATAGTAATATTATTATTAAGGAATGGGACGTTCCTATTTTTGTCAGAGAAATGTTGGAGGGTATACAATCGCCCCCTTCCTGGTTAGTAAACCCCATTGAATTCAACAGGGATTACCTCTGAACAAACATGGATTGAACTATGCGGCAGGTTTTCTTTTTGTCTTCTCTGAATTAAAGAATAAAAAACCACTGTCATTTCATAACATAAGTAACCACCAGATCTGAAGGCAGCTGAGTTATCCCTGCATGGTTACTAGTTACTGGGAAATTCAAAAATATATTGTTCTCCTGAATGGTTTTCTATGGGCCATGCCAGATTCTGAGCTTCCTGTGAGTTTAGCTTCTGGCTCTGTAATCTTTGGCCTACTTCTTGCTCTGAAGAAGCTGAAAAACAAACATGGCTTTGGTTCAAGTCAGTGGCGAAGCTTCAGGACCAGGGTTGCAAGGCCAGCTGGGATGCATAGATTTAGGTCCGCCTGGCAGGAGGTGAATCTCTTTTGTAAATGAAAATCTATGAATTTTTAGCTGCACAACCAATACGTGTGCCACCAGCTTGCATTGCGGCCCTGCACTTTCCTCTGTGTTCAAACAGTTCTCGATTAGCACTTGCTGTACAGGTCTGTGACCTTTTTTTTTTCAAAATCTTCTCTCTCCCCCCCCCCCTTTACAAGTTTATTTTGGCGGCTCCTAGGCATTCATAAAATTCCTAGGGAACTGGAGGTTTTAAGCAAGGCTTGTAAAAAGCCAGGGAAAGGGAGGTGGGAGAACAGGTCGGGAGAGGAGTTTTCCATGACCATGTCAGAGCCTGCCTTATGGGAGTCTTGCACCTTTCAAGTCCTTTCTTGAAGCAGCCAGCTTCTGAAAAGGAGAGGTGGGGGGGAGAGCAAACCTCTGTTTCTTACTTGGGGGGAGCGGCGGCATGTCTGTGCGTTATGCACAGAGTTTCTGCCCCCCCCCCCAATCTCTCTCTCTCTCTCTCTCTCTGTTTCCCTTGTCAGTCATCCCTCTAGAGCTTTTGGTCTTCTCAGCAGGTCACCAGAATTGGTGAACAGCTCAGAAAGCACAGGGCATCTGAAACAAATTAGATCTCTTATAGCCACCCAGAGACCGATGATGGATGGAGGTCTGTATTTACAGCAAAACTAATTGGCAACATACACAGACATCTACACTCACCTCCCCCATGCAAAAAAAGGGGGGGGGAGTATATTATTTTGCCAGACTTCAGAATCACTGGGACGGTTTTATAATTGTAGAACATTACACTACTCGATATAATATTAAAAAAAAAAACCAGTGAAAGTTTTCAATCTAATAAAAGCATTTGACTGGAGAGTTAAAAATAACAGAGAACAAGGAGTTTGATTTGGAAGTGAGTTTTATTCATAGACTTTGCTTGGCAAAAATGTTTCCAATTATAAAACAATTCAGAAAGTGCTGCATTAATAAATGTCCCCCGTCCTTCTCTGTTAAAGGGGCTGAGATTTTAAAAACTGAAGTGGATAAAGGGGGCGGGGGGGGGAATATGGAGAGTTATTAAAATATAATTTAATATAACCTGCATAAAGTACATCTATACCACAGATGGAGTCTATTGCATGACAAAATGTGAAACAATACACAAAAAAAAGTTGACTTAGTAACTTAAGTGTGAGCTGCTGATTTTTAAAAGCAACTTCTCTTCCAGCTCAGGAACCTATTATATACAACAAACAGCAAACAGGACCCCTTTCTTTTCATGTCATGTTGTTGCTGGGTTTTCTAAAAGGCTGGGAAAGAGAAGGGATGGAAAAGGAAGAATAAATTAGTGGCCTGAAATATAATTTGTTGCATTGTTTAAATCAGTGTTTGCTATTAACATTTTTCTGTATTGCATATAGAGAGATGCTGCAGAGGCAAACTTTAAAGTGGTATTACTGGATGACAGGGAAGAAAGAAACCATTTTGGAGGGGTGCACAAGTTTCGAATGTGGAAACAGTGTGCACATCTTACCATGGGGTGGGGTTATGTGTGATTTCTTTCTCATACATTGCAAAGAAGAATAGACATCAGAAAGTGCAAATCGCTTGTACTTCCTATTCCCTTCACAGTCAGTAACACACCAAACTGCTATTATTCCTAGAGATTATTATGAATTTCCCTCAGTATCTGAAACTAGTAAGGTTACTTCCAGATCCTTTATCTATTGTACTAAAGCAACCTACCTCTCCTAAATCTGTATATATTCACTACTAAGGTTTAAAGGATATTGGCTGTATTGAAGTCAACTACTGCTAAATCACTTAAATCCAAGCACCTGCTTTCTGTTTTGTTTTTTGAAAAGATCGCTGTGCTTCAATTCACTTTCCCAGAATAAAGCAATAGCAAGAATAAATGGATGGAGGATTGCACTTAATACTCTTTTGCACTAGGATAAAACATTACTGTGTATGGCCATCGGTTTTACTTAAGTCAACAATCCTGTGAACTGACTGAAGATGACAATTATTACAGACTGTCTGCTCCCAAAAGGTTCCTTAAACAGCAACAGACTTAGGTTTTTCCCTTTGATATATATATTTTTAAATATTTTGTTTGGCTACATTAAAGATGAGGCCCTAATTCTTACTTATAATAAAATCTGCTGACTCTTCTTTGGCAGTAGAAACGGGTCTACAAGATTATAAAATCCGCTGACTCATGTTTGGCAGTAGAAATGGATCTACAAGATTGTGCAAACCGAACTTGCGAGGCTATTTTCCACCATCCCACCAGTTTCTATAGAAATTAGAGAGCAGATTTTCTTCCAAAAGGGAATTCCTGCTTCTGCGTTATGGTTAATGTTCTATTTGCTTCCTGTCTAAGTTAAATTTGCTCTCTCTCCCTCTCCCAGATCTGGGAAGCTGTGCCTTGTATAAACAACCATCAGAAAGTACTGGAGTATGTGAACACTTAGTTCTGCTGAAAACACAATCATTGTGTTATTCCAAGTTGATGAAAACACCCTCTGCAGTTTTCCCTCGCAAGGTCCACATGCCAATCAGCGTTTGTCAGTGATATAATTTTCTCCCATAAACACAACCTTTGTACAACTTCCACTCAGAGTAAATAGACATAATTCCCAAACCAAATAACGCACGTCGAAGGGAAATGGAGATTATACAAGGGAGAGAGAGGAGGAAGAAAGTTACATGAGAATAGCTCTAATTGCAAGTGTATGTGTGTAAGGGGCGGGCTGTGGGGGCAGTAAGGGGTGGGGGTGGGGTGGGGAGAAACCTCTTCTGAGGAATCAGGCCATGGAAGGGGGAGCTGGTTTATTTCTTCACACTGCAAAGAAACTGGTTAAGGCAAATATTTGGGAAAAATGTTTTTATGCTTGCTGATGGCTTGAGACCACCAGGAATTGGTGAAAGAGGGATTCAGGCTGTTTATGGACAAGGAAAACATTTGTGTTGCTGACCTGTCTAAAAGGAAATGGAACAATATGCATTGTTAAGAGACTGTTGCTTCCTCTTCTTCAGTCTTTGCCTGAGGACATACATGGGGCCCATTTTTTTCTTTTCTTTTTCCAAATAAAAATGTTATGTATTCCTAGGACAGTTTTACGGAATGTGGGACATGAGCTGGATGCCATTGTTTTGACAGAGTCTGAGATGGGTGGGACTGTTGCAATGTCTGTTCATGGTACTCTGGATACCTTTCCACTTGTGTTGCCTGAGGACATGGACAAACTACCTCAAGGATTGAGACCCACCATCTGTTTTCAGGACTCTTGTCCATCCTGGCTTGTGAAATCCACCAACGATGGGTGTTTGGACCTTGAAGGTGGTCAAGGCCTCCTTGAGTAATGGGGCAGTCTTCACTGTTTTGAAGCCTAATTTAGATACAATGGTTTCTGATAGTTATAGCCTGGCTCAAATTTACAATTATTGAGGAGGGTGTCTGAGTATGTGGTTGTTCCTTGACGCTAGGCACTGATGCTAATTATTTGGGTTCATACAAATTTCATTACAGGCTTGGTTTGGGGAGAGAAATGGCTTTTGTTGCTCTGATGGATAATTTATGCTTGGGAATAGATGAAGAGAGTGCAGGGGAGCCTAACTTCAACAAAATATTGGGGGTGGGGGGTGGGCTCAGGTAAGCACCGTCACGCTTAATTGATCACATGTTGTGGCACATACACACATTTGAATGGAAATGTCCATCAACTTTAGGAGGTCCTTGTCCCCTCAAATATTTTAGGGGGTGGAGAAGGGACCCCAGTCCCTAGGACTTGGCTCCTATAGGAGAGTGCAATCCTGTTGTTTCTCCTGGGGCTCTCAGAAGCTTTCAGCTAAAGATAAATGGACCATAGCAACCTTCTGGATCATTTATCTTGTGGTTTCACAGTGGTTCTGATTCTTTCTGAAGGAGCTGTCCTGTCCTGGCAGATGGTTCTGGGGGTCTTTTATTCCGACCCATGACAATTGTCACAAAGTTCCAACATGTCTCTCAAGCTTTTTGACATCTACATGAATCTGTTGGAGGAAGCCATCTGGAGGTTTGGGTTGAACTTTCACCATTATAAGAATAATACTCAGCAATACCTTTCATTTCCATCTACTAGTCACAAGGAAACTGGAGAACTCTTGAACCAGTACCTGGAAAGAAATTTGGGGTGGGTGAAGGAACAAAAACCCTGAGCCTACATCTCGACAAGGCAGGAGAATTGTGAGTTTAAGGAAATCAAACACTGAGGGTAGAGGTTTAAAACGGGTGTTAGATGGGGTTGCACACCCGCTGAAGCTCCATGTGGACTGAGTAGGAATCTTCCTGGAACTGCTACCAACTGGGAATACGCAGGTGGAAGTGGTAGTGGCAGCCAGTAACTGTGGTTCTATCTAGAGAATTCTGCTCTTGCTTTCATTACTACGTACCTGGAACATCCAGGCTAGACTACTGCAATGCTCTCTATGTGGGGCTGCCTTTAAAGATGCTTTGGAAATTCCTGCTGCTGCTGAATACAGCCACAGTTGAATACTGAATAAAAGGTCAGCAGCACTGGAGGCTAGTGCATTTCAAAATTCAATGTAAAATGCTGGCTTTAATCTTTAAAGTCTTAAGCAGTCTGCACTCAAGCTGCTTGAAGACTCCCTTTACCCATATCAGCCTGACCACACTTTAAGATCAGCAGGAGAGATACTACTCATCAGCCCATCTCAAACAGTTAGATTGACAGACACTTGGGAGAGGGCATTTTCTACAATGGCCCCACACCTCTGAAACATACTGTTATCTGGGGGTCATCACTATAGGCCTTTAGGGAAGTCCTAAAGAGACATTTATTTTACTTAGCTTCAGTTGGAACGGTTACTTTATTAGGAGGCTGGTGGCTTTTGGTTGTACATATGTATTGGATTTTAATATTTTTGGACTGGAAAGATTTTGTGTGACAGTTGCCTTTTATCAGTCAGTTGTGGTTATCTTTGTTTCTTACTTTAATTGTGTAAATAACCTTGAAAGGCTTTCGCCCCTAAAGGGTTTCCTAAACTTCTTTTTAACAGCAGCAGCAGCAGCAGCAGCAGAAATAAACAAACAAATGGTTAAATAAATAAATAAATAAATAAATGATGCTCAGTTTTAGCTAGCATTCAAACTTATGACTGAGCTATTTCCATTTACCCTGTTTGAAAGAATGGGTCGAATTCAGCATTTCAGTTTTAAGCCGATTATGTTTCCTACACTTTTAAATCATGCTATATCTGAAGAGGAAAAATAGCATTCTGATAAAATTATATTGTTGTTATTTTATCATTTCCGTAAGCAAGGAGCTTTGGAACAATGCTACGCACACTTTCAGTTGAGCATTGTTGAATGAAAGTTTATATATATATATATATATATATATATATATATATATATATATGCATGACAATCACACCTATAACAATATTTTGTATCATACTGCATAAACATATTTCTAGGCATATCAGAGGTGCAATCCTTCAGAAAAATGAGCCTGTTTAAAGGCGAAGCTACAACTTGGACTACAATTTACATTATTCCCCTGCCAGCTTTGTAAACAGTCAGAAATGACACAGTAACCACTTCTTTTCTATTAAGTTTCATTTACATATAGAAATAATCACTTTCGTTTTGAAGGAAAAAGTAGCCTTTAAAAATTAGGGGGGAGGGAGCTTGTAAAGAGTCTTTGTGACAGGATTAGGGCCCTTTGTCAGTTTCCTGCTGGAAATCATCAAATGTGGGCAGCCCTTGAGGAGAAAAGATTTGGGAGAGGAAACTGCATGGGCCCCCAGTCAGGATCTGGAGCACAGTCTGGGTTGGGGCTCCACAGCAACTTTTTATTCAAAATAAAAGCGGTCCGTTTAAGTGCACTTTTTAAAACACACACATAAATTAGAGCCAAATTAGAGATGCCATTATTCATGCAGTTAACAATTACTAAACAGATAAACAACTACCATGGGAACTTTAGATTGTGCCTGTGATGTTGGAGGGAGGGTACAGGGTAACGTACCCATGTCAATGTCATCCCCATGACTGCTGTTTATATTCAGTGGGAAACACACCTTTGCACCAGTTTCTTCAGAAGAAACTGCTCATCAGAATTTTGTTTGACTGCTTTATGATAATAAAAAAAAATCATCAACATACATTGCTTGACACACACACACACACACACACACACACACACACACACACACCCCTGGCCTGGCTGCCACTCTTACCCATTACCTTTGTTTCCAAGTCAACAGAAGCTATTTAAAAGTCAACATCACAGTTTCTAAGAACTTGAAGACATTAATCTGACTGTTCCTACCCCAAGTACCCCACCATTATTGTTATTTTTGGTTCTGGCAAATACGGCATTTTTATTAACATGGTAATGCAGAAAATTGCATTTTTAAGATGCTGTTTGACCATCTGAAAGCCATTAGCTGTTCAAAATAACTGCCATGTGATCTCATAAGATAAAAGGACACCAGATTCCTCCAAGGACAACAATCAGGGCACAAAGGACTTGACAGATGTTCACAAACTGCAATAAATTCAAAATTTGGTTTGACGGGGCTTTCAGTCCAACATGTGAACAGGATTGCAACCTTAGTCTGGTGCACTGGAAGCAACAGAAAATTGTGATGTGTAAATAGACTTGATTCTTCCACATCAACTTGCTCAGGAATAATGATGAGCACTGGTATTCTAATTCCCAATGATTTGATCATTCTATTGGTGTGCTCACCCATCGCATTTAGGAGCAGAAATCCAGTGGTATAAATCCAAATAAAAGAGGTGGAATGAAATATTGCACAACTTATACATTTAACCTCAATCCAGAAATCAATTTTGACTTTCTGAACTGCAAACATTTTCTCATTTTGCTTTATTGTTTTCCACACTCCAAAACTATCTTGCATCTTTCTTGAAATGTATCAATAATTTACCAAAATCTACTGAATCACAATCATATACCTTATTGCTCTATTCATACTTCTGGAGTAGCTGTAATAGAGTTGGGAAAAGAGCCTCGGCCTGGTTCATGATTAACATATTAGTCTAAATGAAGTTTATCTCCCTTGAGGCAGTTATGTGTGTGGGCTTTCACCATGCAAACTAGCAGAAAGTCAATCCTGTTGCAAACACGTGCTACATATTACCATATTTACATTTTCCTGTTTGGAAAGATGGGAAGCTTGCTGAGGTCCTAGGTTAGGTGAGCTGAGAGTTGAAACCTTAAACCGTTTCATGCTTATTTATTTTATGATCCTATTGGGTCCAGTGTTTATCCAGATTGTTCAACCATCTGGATTAGATAATTTGTTGGAAATTAACAGTGCTTGATGGTTATCAGTCTCAGAGTGATTAAAACTGGTTGAAAATTTATGGAGGCAGGCAGAGATGTCCTACACTGAAACATGGATCCTCCCTCCCCGAATAAATCCCCTGATTTATGATGAAGTGATAGAGGATCAATGTGAATCTCGCCTCTCATCATCCATCAGTTGGATCCCAAGATGGAGGTACAAAATGCTAATGCACAATGCATCATTCTGGACTCTAAAACAATTCAGAATTAGAAGGTTGAATCTTGAACAGCCTTGATGGTACTGTAACATGTTATTTGTCTTGCCACCCATATTCTTCCAGTAATCCAGTTTTGATCATATCTTGCAACAAACTAAAGAAATAATGAACATGTATCTGCCATTCTGTGGCTACAGCAGCCTTTCCCTGGTTACTAACACATAGACAACAGTGGTTAGGCTATATTGATCCAGAAATGATGGTTGCTGGTAAAAGGCACTACTAGCCACTAAGATTATATGGGCATCTAGTGACAGAGATGGGCTCAAGAGTATCCCCAGACTATGAATGTGCACCTTTGGGGGAGTATAACCTCATCCAAAGCAGGCAATTGACTGATTATATGGACTCAAGAATGATCTGATCACAGCACCTCTGGCTTGCCACAATTCAGTCAGGTTACTGCCTTCATCCAGCCCACCACCAACTTCAGACATCAGTCCAGGGCTTGCACAGCTTCTCCCAATTCAGATGTTACAGAGATTATCAGTAGCGTACTGGTGACAGCTCGCCCTCAATCTCCTTACGATCAATAGCTTCATAGATGTTAAATAGTGTTGGGGTCAGAATGGTAGCCTGCAGCATCCCACAAAATAACTACCAGAGGGGCAAGAGATAATCAACCAGCGCTATTCTCTGAAACCAACCCTGGAGAGAAGACTGGAACCACTGTGAAACAGCAATCCCAATACCCATTTCACAGTTTAGGAGGAAACCACTGAGAGTCCAAGTAAGAATAACAGGGTCACATTCCCCTTGTCCTTCCCATGATAAATGTTGACCATCAGGGTAACTGAGGCCTATTCGGTTCCATAGCCAGACCTGAACCCTGAGTGGAATGGATCAAGAACAGGTTTGGGAAGATACTATGGCCAAGGGTATCAGAAGCTAAGTAAGAAAAACAGAGTTACACTCTCCTTGTCATCCATTTGATAAAATTCATCCATCCTGACAAGACAGAAGTACTGTTCTTGGGGGACAGGAGGAGGGCAGGTGTGGAGGATTCCCTGGTCCTGAATGGGGTAACTGTGCCCCTGAAGGACCAGGTGCGCAGCCTGGGAGTCATTTTGGACTCACAGCTGTCCATGGAAGCGCAGGTTAATTCTGTATCCAGGGCAGCTGTCTACCAGCTCCACCTGGTACGCAGGCTGAGACCCTACCTGCCCGCGGACTGTCTCACCAAAGTGGTGCATGCTCTGGTTATCTCCCGCTTGGACTACTGCAATGCGCTCTATGTGGGGCTGCCTTTGAAGGTGACCCGGAAACTGCAATTAATCCAAAATGCGGCAGCTAGACTGGTGACTGGGAGTGGCCGCCGAGACCACATAACACCGGTCCTGAGAGATCTGCATTGGCTCCCAGTACGTTTCCGAGCACAATTCAAAGTGTTGGTGCTGACCTTTAAAGCCCTAAACGGCCTCGGTCCTGTATACCTGAAGGAGCGTCTCCACCCCCATCATTCAGCCCGGACACTGAGATCCAGCGCCGAGGGCCTTCTGTCTGTTCCCTCACTGCGAGAAGCAAAACTACAGGGAACCAGGCAGAGGGCCTTCTCGGTAGTGGCGCCCGCCCTGTGGAACGCCCTCCCATCACAGGTCAGGGAAATAAACAACTACCTGACATTCAGAAAAAACCTGAAGGCAGCCCTTTTTAGGGAAGTTTTTAATGTTTGATATTGTTGTATTTGGTTTCTGTTGGAAGCCGCCCAGAGTGGCTGGGGAAATCCAGCCAGATGGGCGGGGTACAAATAATAAATATTATTATTATATTATTATTATCAGGGTGACCAAGGCTTATTCATTTCTGTAATCAGGCATGAACCCCAACTGGAATGGGTCAAGGTAATTGCTTTCATCCAAGAGTGCTTGCAACAGTTGCATCACAACTCTCGCAACCACCTTCCCTAAAAAAAACCAGGTATTTGCCACAAACCATTGAGTCCCGGCTGGCCTCTCAATTAGTGTTTGTTGGATTGGTGATGTATATTACCAAACGTACTTGGGGAGCCATTAACCACAATTATCTGCCTCTATTCTGTTGCACGTCAAGTGGCTTCTGTAGTGTCAGAATGTGCACACAAGAACTAACTGCATCAAACTGGAATAATCTAGTTCCAGGATTCTACTATCATCAACTCTTGAGACTTTAGAGTTTAGAGACTCACTGAATTCTCTGCCATTAAAAATCCATATAATCTCATAATTAAAGCCCTGTGCATTTGAAAAATTTGCATGCATATTTGCAAATGCTTTTAAGATAATGTTGAATGTATTCACAGAGCTTTTATCCCCAACATACTTTTTTTAAAAAACAAATAAAAAAATAAAAAATTCCTTCCAGTAGCACCTTAGAGACCAACTAAGTTTGTTCTTGGTATGAGCTTTCGTGTGCATGCACACTTCTTCAGATACCAGATACTTTTTTAAGGCACACTTTGCTTTGAAATTGCTACTAGTAAACCAATCATGTGAGATTTTTGTTAAGAGCATGTCATTACGTCAAACCCTCCCAGCAGAGCCTCGGTAAATATATATTCGGCAGCTATTTTGCAGTCATTGACATTTGACAGTGTACTTATATTTCCTCCTCTTAGCATGTTTTTCTCTTGAAGAGCACTTGACCCAGGCCAAAAATATCCCACAACTTTCATCATTATTTACTGAGTGGCAGCAGCACTAAAAAAGAAATTCAGGATTTCACAGGCTGTTAAAGTTTCATGGAAACCTGAGGTCCATTTCTAACACTTAAGTATCTTGTTGGCAAAAAATAAATGTGGCATTGGATTTAATTAGGAGATGTGGTATCACTATTTATGCAGCGAATTCCATGAGAATGTGAAAGTTAAGAGTGCACTTTGCATTGAAAGCTAACCTTTCTTTTGCTGAGAGATAGCAAATGATGTAATGCCATTTCTCTTCATATTAAGCCACTGAAAAGTTTTTCCCCTGTTTTAACTTTCTTGAAATCAAAACCTGATGTTTAGAAAAGATGTACCTAACTTTTCCAAATATTTAGCAGGAACTGCATTATAGAGCAATTTTATATTTGTCCATTTGAAAGCAGGAGCCCAAATATTTATTCCCCCCCCCTAGTCTTTTATATTTGTTGTCACTTAACTTTTGCCCAAAATATCAGCCTCACCCATGGAAGCTTATTTTGACAATTATGTGTGTGTGTGTGTGTGTGTGTGTATGACACAAATTAGAATTTTTGACATATTCATTACCTAAAATTAAAACATAATTAAAACAATGGAAAAGCCAGTGTTGTTACTTCTTTCAGTAATGTACCATTATAATGACTTCCCCCCCCCTTAATTTGGAATGTCATTTTCAGTTGAAAGAGCTGTTATAGTACTCTGACTATAAGGTTGGGCTAGGATCTGGAAGACCCAAGTTCAAATCTCCACTCAGCCATGAAGTTCACTAGGTAACATTGAGCTAGTCACTATCCCTCAGTCTGATCTACCTCACAGGGCCGTTGTGAGGATAAAATAGGAGGAACTATATTTGTCACCTGGAACACCTTGGAGGGCACGATATAAATTTCTGGGGGGAAAACCTAGACCCATATCCAAAGAGTTCCTTATTTGTGTGCACTGGGACTTCTCCCCAATGGTAGCATCTTGTGTTGCATCAGAGACTCCTTTTAAAGACCTCCCAAGTGTCAGGATTGAGCTGTCAAGAGATGAGGGGAAGCTGTGAAAGGCAGGCACATACAGAACCTCCCATGTATCATTGCATCCCCCATAACACATGGTCTCCTCTGGGGCACCTGCAATAGAAAGTCTCTGTCCAGGCATTTTGATCGTTTACCACTGTTAATCACATGGGGTTGCTGTCTAAAGAATTGAAACAGACAAGGAACAGCTGGCCTCAATATCACTCTTCAGAGCCATTAATTATCCTAGGAAAAACGCATTACAGGCAAAAGTGGAACAGTTTCTACAGAGATATCTTATTGATGTACTTAATAGTCTCCAAGTTGCATGACCACATTCCCCCACTCCCCCCGCCCAAAGTGATTGGGTTAGAAACGCTTCATTTTGGGGCTGTTTTCATAAGTACACAGCAGGGGTGAGAGTGACCTGAGAATCATTTGATACTTTTCTGGAGGTTTTTTTTCCATAGTGATGGCAAACACTAGAAGGACACAGCTTAGTGGTATGTAGTAGAAGTTTATGGGTTCAATCCCTAGGATTTCTATCAAGTAGCAGGTGATGGGAAAGAGACTTCAGAGAGCTCTTCTAAAGAGCCACTGGCTTCCTGAGTCAACAATACTTGGCTAGATGGACAGTCTTTCTTTGTAACAATGGTTGATTATCTGATCATCAGTTTCTTCTGTCATAACAACAGATAATACAGAAAATATATTTTTATGATGCAGTTTAGTTCAACCCTTACTATGATGGACAATTTGAATTGTGAAGGCTGGTCAAACCTGTTTTTTCTCGGGGGCAACTTAAACAAACATTGACTGGGGGGGGGAAGGCTAGCATGCATAAGTGCACTCTGTTAGTGACTCTGCCGTGGGGAATTGTGGTTGTCCTATCAGGCAGCCCTTGGGTCTGTGGCTGCTGTTGCTGAATGCCTGGTCAGATCACTTCCTGTTGAGATTTAGGCTTTCAACACCATTTCCCCTCTGCAGAGGCAGGGGATCAGCCTTGGGAGAATGATCGATCTAATGAGAGCCAATGGGCCATAGCAATCTTCCAAATGGTGATCCTGGTAGGGTTGCCCTGATTTGACCCGTATCATGCAGCAACCCTCAATCCAGGGTCAACTCAGCCCTCCAATTAGCCAGCAGGCCGGCAGGCTAATGCCAGATTCATACCCAATGCTAATACAGAAGAATCATAGAGTTCAAAGGGCCCCTACTTACACCTGTAATCTAATAAACCTAATAAAATAAAAATTGTGACCTATTTCAACTCAAGTATTGTGTCTTATTTCACCTCTTCTCTGGCCTGGCTGGGCTGCACACCTCCTGCAACTAGGTATGCAATGCTATGCCGACTGAGCCAAATTTATAACTTTTGCAATGTATTTTCATCAAATATTTTAAGTGCCTATCCAAAATTGCTTCTTTCTACTTTGGGTGTTTTTTCACCTTCATCATATGCATTTCATAATCCAAGATAGAAGGGGTAGTTTTACATAGCAGGTAAATGGGAAGGAGGGAACCAACTTTGTGACCTCTATTGGCTGCCCACCTTCATGATGGTGGATCAGAATGCTTTGCACTCCCCACTTTCCTGAATCATAGGAAGTACCTATGTAACTTTACAGGTGAGCTTCCTTTGGCTATACATACAGTTGAGGAGGGCAGCCTTCCAGCTTTGTTTTTTACTAGATACCTGAGATTCACCAACCATTGCCAGCTGAAAATACTATGTTGGGAGCAGAACTGATTACCTAAAGCACCCTATGAGCTGTAAAGTGGGATAACCTGCAAAAACAAGCTCAGATTGGCATTAGGGTTGCTACAGGTCAGGACCTAGACCTATCTTTTGGTGGAGCGTATGTACTGCAGCAAGATTATAGCTCTGAGCTGGCTATGTGAATCATGCAATTCACGTATTACAACACCTTCACTGGCTACTGGCTCATTTCTGGGAACAGGTTATGACCAACAAAGTCTCTCAGGCTCAGTTGGAAGAACATGAGACTCTTAATCCCAGGGCTGTGGATTCATGTCCAATGCTGGGCAAAAGATTCCTGCATTGCAAGGGGTTGGATTAGATGACACCTGTGGTCCCTTCCAGCTCTACAGTTCTATGATTTGCAACCATAGTATTGGGAATATTGCAGTCCTCCCATATAAGCCTGCCCATATATTAAGTTCTTTCGGAGAGGGCCTTCTTTTTGTCCCACCAATATTTGAAGTGTGTTTGCTAGGAAGTCAATAAAGGCCCTCCTTAATGGCTGCTACCAGGCTCCAAAACTCCTTGCCAAAGGAGACCCGCTTAGCCCCTTTTGTGATTACTTTCTGCTGGCAGGTAAGTATGTTTATATTCAGACAGGTGTTTGACAAGCTAAGCTGATTTAGTTTCGGTCAGTGTAAACATGTTTCAGTTTCAATTTGTTACACTGTCTGTTGCATTTAATCAACATGTATTATTTGCCTCACTTTGGATTGCTATTTTGTATCTTACATTGCATTTTACTGGTTGCCCTGAGAACCATTTGGTGGAAAAGTGGGAAACAAATGTAACAAACAAATAAATAAAAACAATGTTCCATCTCCTGTCTGCAGTTTGGAAGTCCATCCTCAGACACATCAGGTTGTGTATGCTCTCCCTCCAAGCCATGCAACCAGAAGTAAAATTTACCAATTGGATCAGTTTCTTATCACAACTGACTTGCTTCATTTATCCAATTTATATTTGGATCCTAAGATCTGTGACACCGACACTTTTGCCTTATTGTTTATTTCAACAAGTTACATACCACTTATCGCTATAGTTGCTAAGCAGTATACAATGAGGTTACAAAATAGAAACAGAAGATAAAAATGTTTTAAGATTAGCCATAATAATTAAAAATGCTGTCTTAAAATGCTTGATGATTTGTTTATTTTTTAAGTCTTCCCCAAGCCCCCAAAGTCCAACGAGTGGACCTGTCTGATCTCAGCTAGGAGGGAGTTCCACACAATTGGAACATATCTAATGGTCTTGTTGTGGGATGTGATCCATGAGAGGCAGTCAAATGCAACATTCCTTGTTTTCCTAGAGTGGACATGCAAAGGGATGTTTGGTCCAGCCAGTCAAAACTTCCTGTTCCTCGTGGGCTGGAGCATCCTTTCCTTTGCATGTGACTAGAGGTGAGCGTGACCTTACCTGTCCAGGTAACAAAAGGACGAGTCACATAGCACTCTCTCTTTTTTACTTCCTTCTTCGTTCGACCAGCTTTTTAGCTAGGAATGCTCCGCTAGCTTCTCAGCTAGCAGAAGCACTGGGATTACTTCTCCATATGGGGTAGATCGACATGTACATATTTGTAACTAAGTCTGCCTTCAGGAATCCAACTGTGAACTGATATGAGTAAACTTCTTTTATTGACTTTGAATAAGATTGTCGTGTCTTTATTCTTTTAAGAGGGATTAAAGGGAATTTACCTGGAATGTACAATTCAATCTGAGACAGGCTGAATTGTATGATAGTGAGAGGCTCACACGAGCCTGCAACCACTATCTGCTGTGCATGAGAAGGGGAATGTAAACTCTGCTAAGTAAAGGAACTTGCTAGTGCAAGTTAGGAAGGATATTAATAAACAATATATCCTCTCCTGCCACCCTGAACATTCCCACACTTGTTACAATAGGTTTTTGGCTCACAGAATGGCCATTACTGTATGAAATATAATTATGCTTAAAATGTGTTTATTTTTCATCATTTTCCTTTTAATGTTTCTGCTTCTGACAGAGACAGAGGAAGTCTCTATGAGAGTCTTCCATTGGAAATCGTGTGCATTTCCTTGTGCACAAAATGCCAGAATTAAAAGGATGCAGTAAGAGGTGGGACTCGGCGTATGTGAATGTAGGTGAAGGAATCCATGCCTGTAGAAGCACTTCAAGTTTAGTTTTATACTGACATTGACTCAAATCCAGTTACCGCTATGCACAGACTACTTACTAAAGCATATCAACCTAAAGGCATGTTTAGACTGAGCAGTGCATCGCAGGAGCCTAGTGCATTAAGTCTTAGAGAAAATGCAATAAGATGAGCTAAAGTTAATTCACTTCCAGGTCACAGACAGGAATGAATTGGTCCTGAATCACATCTAAATTTCATTAGCAAGTCTCCTGGGAGGCAAAAAAAAATAAAAAAAATATGTATGCACTTTTTAAAAGGTGCCTGCATCAAAAAGTTTTATCAAAGCACCAAAAAATAAAAAATAAAATAGAATAAAATTTGGGTGGGGAAGAAAGCAAATTTAGATTTCAAGAACGATAAATATCCAATGTGCTTGGAAGACTTAATTTTCATGCTTTGGTTGGAGTTCATTAAATACTCGTGTGTGCAGGTGTTTCCAATCACAGAATTTTAACATTTTGAAATAAGAAAACCCCCACCTCATTTCACCTATTGGTTGCACCTTGATAGATCTTTCAGAACTTGAAATTACATATTTGAATTTTTTTAAAAAATGTTAAATGTGGGAACGCTTAAAGATGATTAAAAGCAGTAACAACTCAATTTTAATAACATTTGATATTCTCCATTCTGTGGGTTCAGTGGATTAGGTGGGCACAAGAGTATAAGCATTAGAGTGAAGGTGAAATCTATGCCCCATATCCTCTTTCAGTCCTGCACAGAGCAAGTTAGTTATGCTCTGGAAAAGGTGCATTATTTGCATTGCGGTGAGAGGGCGTAAGGGATGGGGACAGGGGAGGTGCGCATAGGTTTTTTTTTTCCATTCACCTTTATGCTGCCTGTTGATGAGGAGAAGAGGGGAAACTTGTCTCTCTTGAGCGAATGAGGATCCTTTGCATGCAAGCGCTGGACTTGTAGTAGACTGGAAATTGCCCACAATTACAGTGAAATATACAGAGTCCACCCCCCACCACCACCACTTAAACATATGGTATGTTTCAAAAGTCTTTTTTGTTAATCTATTTGTTTTTACAGGCTTTCCTAATTGTTAAAAGATTTGTCATCACCATATATTGTAATGGCACTAAATGCTCAGGGTTGTGATTTAGTATTTTAATGTGTTTTGATCCTATGAATTCTCAGATTTTCACTATGGTTTTATTATTGTGATTTTTCTTCTAAACCACTTAAGAGTCCAACCCCTTGCAATGCAAGAATCTCATTCTTGTTCGGACTCAGAGCAACTAATTGTTACTCAGCGTAGACCCACTGAAATTAACGGACTTAACTTAGTCATGCCATGTTCTTGTTCTTTATAATCTGCTTTGCATTTCATCTGAATGAAAAGTGGCATAGAAATATAATCACTCAGCCATCAGTTTCAATGGGGCTACTCTGAGTAAAACGCAGTTGAATACCACCCTCTGTGACTCTCTTGGTAGCACTGATGGCATTACCAAAAAGACACTCTTTGCTGATACAAGACATGGGGGTGGTGGTGATGGGGTGCATGCAAAGATAAATTATATTGTTCCTGGAAGGTCAAAGAAAGCCATTGCAGATGCTGGTGTCACATGATTCTGTTGATGGACACCTCCACATTTTGCACCAACTGACCAGGGGGGTTTGGCTCATGTTCTCTTGATAACTCAGCTTTAATTTCTTAAGCACTTATTTATCTGATTTTAACTTGGGGTACAGTTGTTGCCCTGTTGCGGCTTCAAAGGTGAATGGGAGTCAGCCCTGGACTTGCTGTCTTCACTAGAAAATACGATTCCACATCAGCCTTGGGATGCTTATCAGATCACAATGAACCGACTGCATGCATCTTTCCAGGTGGTTGTACTTCAGGGCCACTGGGCCACGTATAAGGTAAACAAGCTATAGCTTAGGGCCCCACTCTCTTGCCCCCCCCCCCCAAATTAAAGGAAACCTGGATGTACATTTCCAAAATATAAGATAAAAAACAAATAAAATGAAATCTACATACAGCAACAGTGTCTTATGTTGTGTAGGCTCCCATGGTGTAAGTAATGGGCCCCGCCTGCTAGCCTGCTCCCTAAAATATCACTGGTTTGCTCACTTCTATATATAGGGTGCCTACATTCTACACGGACTGGTTGCATGGCAACAGGTGCAGTTGGCTTTAGATATCTATTAGGTCCAGAAATTACCACATAGCGTATATCCAACACAAAAACAGTGACAATTTGTTGTTGACAAAGGACAGCTGGACATATAAAGGGCCCCATTACCTTCAGCAGCTTAGGGCCTCATCAAACCTAAATCTAGCCCTGTACGTAACTAACTGGTATGAGAGGAGGCCGGGCCGGAAACCTTGTGTTTAGTATTGGTCATTTTGACAGTGGATTGTCTGAGCCTTCCTGGATCGAGACGCTTAACCCATAATTCTCCCCTTTGCTTGCTCCTTAAGGTGCTTGCTGCATATTTCCTCTTATACTACACCCCCTTTTTGGGATGCTGCCTGCTTACGTGTGGTCTCGAGGGGTGCCAGAGCAATAGCTGGCTGTTCTTTGGCTGTGGGGGCTGCAATGTTGGAGCTGCAAACGAGTTCAATTAGCAGTTCAGAGCGGAGACCCCACACACGGGGCCTGGGGGAGGGAGGGGGAGCTGCCATTCTTCCCTCCTCACTCCCCCAGGGTGAGTGCGCCGACCCCTGGCACAAGGGTCATGCCACACCGCAGACAGCGCTGGAGCTCAGGAAAATCCACAGATCAGAGATGCAATCTGTAGCCCCATTCAATCCCCCTCGCTTGTACAACTCAGGGGGTCAAAGCTGGATCATTTGGAAAGCATTTGCTAACATATGGATTGCCTTTAAGCTGCGACTTTTTTTAATTCGCTGCATTTCCCAGTTTCATTTCTTAATTGTGGGCTGAGTTTCCCTGACTTGCGTTTCCTGTGCCGCAGAAAAGCATCGCTGCAAAGAGAAGGTGAGGTCTGCATCCTAATCCAAATAGACCGTGACAAAAACTTCTCCTGTCATGTCACTTCACAAAGGCAGACGGCGAAAGGACAAATATCCCGAACCTCCCATGGAGCAGCCGCCTAGCCAGGAGCCAATTGTATCAAAAAGGCCTCATATTTATTGCTTTGGAAACTGTCAGAAAATCTTTAATTGAAAAATGGCAACCATTTATCTCCCAAAATGGGGAACTTGTATTTGGGGAACTTATTCCACTTATGCCTTTATGTTTACTAGCATGAAAGGAGCCAGCCCTGACCCCTGAACAGCCATGAGCCCTCTGGATATGCTTGCTCATATTGGCAGGCTTTCACATATGGAGAGGTAAAGCGTTGCCTGGATTCAGCTCTGGATTCATATCCTTTGCCCAACTATGCCGCCACCACCATCACCCAGATGCATCTTTGCAATACGAGCTATACAGCAGATTTGGAGGTGGAAACACTGGTGCTTATTTGGGGAAGGAAATTAAATGGAAGCACTAAAATAAGTAACTACATCTCTCTGTGGGTGTATTGCAAAGAACTGTATGAAAGTCTACTCGCAACTATACAATTAGCATGGCCTTATTCAGTAATTTGCAAAATTAAGTCCACACAAAAAGGTTAGCAATCAGCATATCTGTAAAATTATTTCTTCCTCATTTCCAAAAAAAGAAAGAAAGTGCCTGGCTCTATCTTGAGCATATCCTGCAAAGCGAATGGAATGTAGTGACCACTCCACCATCCGTGGAAAAGGTTCTTCCTCCCTGTTTTGCTTTGCTTTTAATCATTAGTTCTCTACTTCTGGTTTATTTGTTTGTTTAAAGAATTTATATCCTGCTGTTTAGCCGAAAAGCACCCCACAATGGCTTACAAAAATCATTTGTGGCTCCGTTTTGAGCAGAACTGTTTCTCATTAGCCCATTTTTAATAGAACTCTCAACCAACTATACATTTTTACTTGATTAATTATCTGCCTTTCAACTGATTTGAGTAATGAATTATTAATCAGTTACATTTAAATAAATCTGCATACTATCAACATATCAGCAGAAACATCTTTTATACTCAGAAGTATAGGATTTTGCATTTTAACAAACAAAGCCTAGTAGCCTCTGCTAGTTTATTCCCAATTGCAGTGAGACACCAGCATCAAAATAGCCTTGAAATATAGTGTTATGAGCACATGCAAAAGGATAACCATTTCACAGTTTTGTAAAATAATAATAATAATAATAATAATAATAATAATAATAATAATAATAATGCCTGGTTTACCAGAATTCTGATATTGTGGAAGTATATGAGAATAGAAGGGGAACGACATGTTTGCGTGAACTATGACAAATTTTGATACTATGGTGCAATTTTGTCTGCAGCTAATGATTGTTGTCATGGGCAGTACTTTGGCTCAGTACCATTCCTATCTCTCCTCTGAACTGAGCTTGCAAACTGACAGAGAAGTTGCATCAAGCAGATGTTTCCCAAACTATTGAATCCCAATCCTTCCACACAGAAACTGGGACAATTCTTGCACACATGCCACACTAATGAAAATATTAAGGATCCAATTCAGATTTTTCACAGAAGTTGGCTTTTTGTGGTAGAAGAAAAGGCAGATTTTTTTTAGTACATTATTCCAGAATACTAGCCAAATAATGATGCTGTTGTGTGACAGCATGCCAAAACCAAAAATACCCTGTGCCCCTAAATAGTATGGAAAGGCACTTTCCAGCTGATTGTTTGTAAATCTATCAAAGTTTATTCCGAAGTCTTTCCCCTAAATATTAAAGTGGGGGTGTGAGCAAATGGCCTCTCAATGCCCCCCAATATATTTGTGGACAGGGGGTGCAATATCACTGAATTTATTATGGGGAGAAGAAATTCACAATGTTTATCAGGAGTGGGGCACACCATAGCAGTGGATGGTATCACAGTTTCTTTATGTGAAGAGAAAGCTACTATGTTGGCAGCTTGGCCACCATTTTGTATCCTCCACAGTACCTCAGAGGTACAGAGGTACCTCCGAGGTACTGATGGTGGCCACCACAAAAAAGATGGACTCTGCAGAGTGGCCTTCTTTTTGGGGGAGGTGAAATAATAATAAAAATCGTAGAAATTTCCTCAAGAAATGGCATGCCAAGTCTGACCACCTACCTTAGTATTGCCTACACTAACTGGAAATGGCTCACCAGGGGTTCAGGCAGGGGTGTCTCCCAGCCTCACCTGGAGATGCTGAGCAGATTGAACCTGGGACTTTCCACATGCAAGGTAGATGATCTACCACTGAGCTATGACCCTTTGCCTACTGAGAAATTTTGGCTCAGCTGGACAGTAAAGCAACGTCAGGTCTTGTTTGAAGTCTCTGAAATCTGTCCTACTCAGTGCTCGAAGCTGCAGTGCCTGGGCTGACAGCCTACGACTTGAGGCTATAGGAAGGAAGTTGGCCCAGAAGCACTGATGGAGAATACTGTGCTATCACCCCCTGGCCTTGTATAAAACTGTGGCACAGATGTATCTGCATTGTGAGGGCCGGAGATGCTCCTAGCAGGACATTCTGTATCTGATCCACAATAGGCCAGTTAGAAGCAATACTGGTGAGAATGTATCACATAGCCATAGCAATACAATATAGTAATCTAACTATAAATGAAGAGCAGTGCACAAGATTTGAATATACATATTGTTTGTCTTTTTATTTACACACCTCTATATATCTTATCTGTTTTTATATAAAGGGCAGGTTGATTTCTCCCAGCAATCAAGAAACTAACCAAATCAAGTCAGTCCCATCTCATCTTACCCGTCCCTGAAAGAAATCAGCATCCTTTCTTACATGAGGACAGAGAGCGCATGTCAACCTGCAAGTGTAGCCAAAATCAAGATGGGGTGCTCAGCCATCCCACAACTTGTTGCATCTTCCCCCCAAGGAAACTGAAGTTAAACAAAAACTGTGAGAGGCTGGCATGGAGGGTGTCAGCAGGCGTGTTTTTTACATATTGGCAAAAATCAGTTGTCTCTCTTGACACATGCCTGATTCATATGCCTGCATGGGCAGATGAGAAGATTAGAAGCTAGATGCCAGTGTGAGATGTACTTGAAAGTGAAGGATCTGTGAGGACAACCAATGAAAGATGTGTTTATCTGTATATTTCTGTGTCAGCTGTCTAACACGCCAATAATTACTTGCCTTTCAGCCTGATACTTACAGTATTTGGATGCAAATCTCAAGGAGGTCAATGGGACTTACTCTCATGTAAGTGTGTATAGGACTAACACTTTAATCTTATTAAAGTCAGTGGGATGAAACTTAAATCCAAGCACTTTGGCTTATCCAAGTTTTGTATCACTGTGCATTTGACTGCATGTGTATGTACATAAACTTTACTGTGTATTAATGAACACACGTTAATGTGGTTATTGAACAACCTGGGAAACAAGGCAACACCCAAAATATAAACTGCTGGCTGGAACCTATCACCTACTATAGCCTGTTAGAGCCAATTTTGGATACTTTGCTTACTATTTTCTTGGCGGGCAGCAAGCATTAAGACAATTTTGATGTTTTATTTATGAGTGGTGGGAAATTGTAAAGTTTTCTTTTCCCCCCTAAAAAACCAACAAAAAACTTCTTCTCCGCTTTCTTCCCAGCTGAAAACCATTTCCCCTCCCCTCCTATGCCATTCACCTCCCATGTTCTCGTCCATCTGCACCTTATTTGTACAAATGTTCCCGGGTCTTTAGAAATCATCTTCACACACACAAATACCCACACACCATCCTGCTTCATATTGTGCCTTAAACATTTGTGAAGATTTTTGTCTCCCTCAGTACAGAAAAAGAGAGAGAGAGAGAGAGAGAGAGAGAGAGAGAGAGACACGTTAGCGAAGGGAGGAGGGGAGAGAGTGGAATCACCCAGAGAAGTGCCTTATTCATTCTCCAGAGCCCCCTCTTTAAAGCTGCTTTGCAGGGCTCTTTAATGTTGGGCAAACTGAAAAGAAAAACAATAATTAGAGATAATTGCTTGTGTCCAAACACAGGCATCAAAGCCTTTGGGACTCATTTGTCATGGGCCCTGGTGTGTGATCCAGAAAAGTGACCCTTATTTTATTTAGAGTGGGGGGACACATAGAAAGTGGCAGATGGAGGGACCCCTCTGCACTCTCCGTCAGCTCAGCTGTGTCTGCCAAGGAGAATAGGCACAGAGGCCGGGATAAAAGGGATGGAAAGAAGGGTCACAAGAGGTTGAATAATTACCAGGGTAAAGGGTAAGGGAGTGGGAAGAGTGGAGGGTACTTCACCACCACCTTGGGGTTAGCTCCATGCATGTGGCAGGCTGTCTGGGGGCTGATGGGGTGGGCATCCGCTCTCATTAACTCCATGTTTGGGGGAATCACACACATTAAAGGAGGAGGAACCTCATTAAGACAACGAAGATCTCAACTGAAGCCCTCGGTGCTGACTTCAATGGAGGTGGTGAATCACCACCTTCGGCTGAATGGGGGTGACCTGAGAGCAAATGAACACTTGATTTTATAGGATTTGGGGGTCCATCAGCCAAAATTTGATAGATAAAATATTTAAAAACAAACAAACAAACAAACAAAAACAAACCACACACCACAATGTCTTCATTTGTTATGTGCACTTACACTCTCCCTCTCCTTCCCTCTTTGGCTAGAATCTAGCTACGGGTTTGCAAAAGTTTCACAATAGCAAACATTCATAAAAGGAGGCTTATTTTCAAAGCAGGCTCAGTTCTATTCTTTGGATCCTGTGGAAGGGGATGGCGGGGGAGGGGAGAGGATCCAAATGGCAAGTGGAGAGGAAGGAAGAGCTGTTCACAATTCTGATTTGAAACACAATCAATAGAAAGAAATATACACAGCAAACATAAGGCTGCTGGTTGCTGCTGCTGTTTCTTTTTTTAAAAAAAAATGGTCCGCTGTTGGCAGAAAGTTGTGATCACGTTTACCATGTTAAAAACTCCCTATCTGAGGTTTCATACTTTACAGCCTCCATCTATTCCACCCCCCTCCCTCTTTAATAGTGAACTGGGAACTTTTAAAAGGACACCTTTTTTTAAGCTGCTGGTATTCTCTCTCATTGCTGCCCCCACCCTCACTCACAGCTTCTTTAAAACCAATCCATTAAAAATGAGAGAGAAAGGAACGCCTTTTAATGGAAGGAATCGATCAAAATTAGAAAAAGCATTGGACAGACTTGCCAATAAGATAGCTCTGATCAGAAAATGAACAGAGCAAGCTCAGCTATGGCACAACTCCAGAAAAAACTTGTATGCTGCTGTCTTTACAACTCATTGCTTTGTATGATAAACTGGAGTGAAGGTTTTTAGCTGCCCAGCCTGCCTCTCTGTAATGAGACTGTAATGACCTAAACGATCTGTTGATTAGGGACAATAAATCTGTCCTTTTCATCCTGTCATTTCATTGGCCTGAGTAAGGTTATTGGCTTAAAATAAACTCAGCCGATTTTTCAAAAAGGCTTTAAGCAGTAGGTGGGTGGGCATGAATCAAAAGTTCCTGAATGACAGTCATACTTTTTTTAAAAAAAAGAAAAAGAAAGGAAAGCTTCACAGGAAAAACAATAGTAGATGGGTTGTGCTCTTTGTACATGTATATTAATTTATATGAGATTCAACCTTTTATAATTAATTTTACGTGGGATACAGCTTGCGCACATATGATGTATTTTATTTCCCAGGTTTTAATCTGATTTTAATGACTTTCCCCCTCTCTCTTTGTATGTGTGAAAAGTTGTTCTTTCTAACTTGCAAGTTCAGAATATGGCAGAAATAAGGTGTAAAACAGTATTCTGTAATCCATAACACATTTACTATCGAAATGCCCCACTGGTGTTCGCACTTCATTAAGGTTACTTACTCAATTGGTTTACGGACTAAGGCCTGTATCCTACATGTGCCGTGAATGCTCAGCAGGGTCAAACATGATAGGCTGAAAGTATCGATTCATTAATCATTATTAATTGCATGAAAGCCCATATGTGTAATTGCATAAAAGCCATTATCAAAGCAGTATTGCAAATTAAGCATTCACGAAGAAAAAAATAAGACAAAAGGCAGCAATCCTGACATTTACCTGGGATTAAGCCCCATTGAACTGATTAGACAAATACAGGACTGCACTGTAAAATCTAGCAAATATTGTATATATTCCTGTGTATGTAGACACATCATGATGTGCTCTGAGACACTAAGGGAGAAAACAGTTTAGAAATTGAATGATTGATTTAGTAATTGAAAAGTGGTCAACTAAATTGGGACTGAAATAATGAAACTTAAGTGTATGCATGCAAAAATTTCAGTGTACATCGAGAAAATATTATGTGAACTGGTGGCAACAGGCCCATAAGCTGTTTGTGTACAGTACTTTCAAATCAGGTGATATTGCATGAAGCAACCATCAGGGCCATCCCCCCCCCATTACTTTTCATCACCTCAAAGGTAGTCTGAAGAGTTAGGGAGCAAAACACCGCATGGGTGAAGTCCTTAAAGCCCTGGAATTGATTAACTTTTTCACTGATTGTAATTTTGCAATGCAGGCTTTTGATCCAATTTTAATCACATCTGTTCTCTGCAAAATGATTTTTTTTGGGGGGGGGGGAAATGGCAGTGCTGGAAAAGTCTATTTTGTGGCTAATGAGTTTAAGATGATTTTTTTCTAAAAGTGAATAAATGGATATTATTTAAAATAGAGCGTCTACAGTTTAATTAAAATCATCTGATCCTAATTTGATGTAATATATTTGTTTTTCGCTTGTTAAAAAGCTAAAAAATGCAATTCTATGTATTTTTTTGACTGGAGGTAAGTTCTACTGTGTTTCAAGGGACATGCTCCATAGTCCAAGCTAAGTTAATTAAACAAAATTATGGAATGCATTGAAAAGCTTAATTATTTAAAGAAAAAAGTATTTTAAGAAATATCATATGGAAGGGACATGGGCAACTTATTGCATCTCCTAACTAGCTAGCAGTTTTTGCAGTAATCTGACTGCAACACATTTATTAGGCAGTAAACCTCATGGAACCCAGTGGGGCTAACTTCTGACTAAATAAGCATAGAGCTACATTCTGAATTAGGCTATGTAAATGAATTTAGTTAAATGTCTGTGTGCAATTCACACTGCAATTCATACTATTATCCACAGTCCAATTTAGACATTATTAGATCGCTGCTATGTGTAGGAATACATTTCTAAATAGCGTTTTTGAGCAAGGCAGTGTTCGACACTCCGGCAAAATATTTTTCTTTAACGCACGTGGGTGACTCTGAAATTGGCTTGCAGGAATATTGGTCTTACTCTTTCTCATGTTATTGCTCGCATCCACAGCACACCTTTCTTCCTCCACTACAATATTTTGCTGAAATGAGATCAGATCAGATCGCAAATGAAAACAAAACAAACAAAAGAAGAAGAAAAAACCCGAAGCAAAATACATCACATTCTTTTCTCTTTCTGGGAATTGCGCTCAGCAGAGCACGTGAATGGTGACTGTTCTCCTGCAACGGGAGGCAACCTGGGCTCTGAAAGAAAGGAAAGAAAAAGAAGTACGGGAAGGGTTGGGGAACACGTTTACCTTTTTCAAACGAGGGTAGTTCCAGGAAATCTCGATCCGCAAAAACACCAATCGTTTGACCTCTCCAGATCTTCTAAAAAAATAATTTTAAAAAAATCCATCTACTTTGAACTTTCCACTGTTTCCTTTAAATATTTGCAAAACGGCAAAGCTCGCCGCTTCCGACCATTGCAATAATCCTGCTGCGCCCCCTAGGCGTAGGAAAAGAAAAGAATCTTTATTCCTTAAGAACATGCAAAACGGCAAAAAAGTTGTTCTGTCCACACACACACACATCCTGCCATGAACTTAGAAATGTTTTTATTATAGGAACTTGAGCTATAACCTCACAACGAACAATAATGCTGTTTTCTTAAGAAGCCTGGATTTAAAGAAATAATAATACTGCTTTACTTAACACCCCCCCCCCCCAAATTGTGCAGAAGCAACTCTAAACCCTAATATATAGGCAGTGGATTAAAATCATGAAATGTGTTGCCGGAAGTAGTCTGGTTCTGTTTTCTGTCATCACTGGGGTAAGACCAATGGCACCTGATAGTTAAAATTCTTATTCTTATTTTGCCATGGGAAGATATTACAGCTGAGACTGCTAAACTGCCAAGGGCTCCCCAAATGTGTATTTCAAGAGGGAAAGGATGTATCATGTATGCACTGCAAGGCCTAGCAGAGAGCAAGGAAATTTGGGGTGCCCAAGGATTCTAGTAGATATCAAATCCAAACTCCTCCTCCTCCTCCTCCTCTTCTTCTTCTTCTTCTTCATCATCATCATCACAGAACCCACATTGACTGTAAAAAATTGACTCAAACTAAATTTCAGCAGTATTGCTCCACCTGACAGCTAGTACAGCACATTTAACATTTTGCCAGCAGCTCAGCATGACTGGACAATTTTCATTCTTTGTGGGAGTTTCCCATGGCAACCTGGAAATTGCTTTGGGAGAGGAATTTTGCCTTTTTTCAGCTTTTCACACTGTGCGCTTTCTACAAATGTAGGGATGGGGGTGGGTGGGAGTTCAGGCTGAGGCTTCTGGGCCATATTCTAAGTGCTGCACATGCCAGTGGTGGGTGGACCAAAGGCAAAAGTATGCCAATTCTTGCTTCTGTACAGTAGGCTACATTCCAGCAACGCCAAAAAAAACCAAAGTTTCTACCCACACACACATTTCAATACAGCAGCCAATTGGATCAGGCAAGCAAAAACCAAAATTTGCACCCACACACTCACTGCTTTCTGCTCTGCTTTCATGGTTGGAGGCAGTAATGCTTTTGAACCAGTTGCTGGAAACCACATGAGGGGAGAGTGCTATGGGAAACACTTGCCTGCAAGCGCTCCAATTGGAGAACAGCCTTTACCAAAGGTGTCATGGGCTTCGAAGACACTCGAACTCAGGACGCAAGGGACAAATGTGCTAAGAGGAAGGCATGCTTGGCAAATCCACACGGTGATCAACTCCTCCCCGGAAACCAATGTCCCCAGTGTGGAAGGACGTGTGGGTCCAGAATTGGCCTCCACAGTCACTTACGGATTCATTGTTAAAACCGTGTTTATGGAAGACAATCTTACTCGGCTACAAGTGATGGCCAAAGAAGAAAATTGTGCTTGGACACTGTGAGAAGGGGATGCTGCAGTCGATGGGCCATTGGATCTTCCTATGTTCTCTTTCTCCCTCTCTCTTTCCAAACTCTCTGGAAAGGACAAGGAGCTAGGTGAAGTCATTGTCCCCCCCCCCTCCCCTGCTCTCCAGTCTTCTTTATTATCTGGGCTACTTGGGGAAGCAGCTAAGGTCAGGCAGGATCTGACAAAACCTGGGGATTATTTTTAAGAGGGGAGAGTTGTTTGCAAACATACAAGCTTCCTATGGCAGGAACCAATGGCATAATTACTTATGTCAACATGAGTTTACGATCCCACTATCATTTCCTTGACTGTGGCGTTTTTAATGACGGGGGATGACCTTGAAGTTACTTATTAGATACACCTGAACCAGGCAATAAACTGAAACTGACTAGCTGAAGTCATCTGCGCTCTCTGACCCAACAGACAACAGCCTCCACAGCAGTAAAACCTTCAAGGGAGAAGGGGGAGTAGAAGACGCAAAAGTGTTTCTACGTCTGTCAGAACTGTGTTTTTCTCTCCCCAAGGTCTCTGATCTGGGTGCCGCTTGTTATTCTAAACCACGGGGAATAGGATAACAGAGAACTCTGTGCTTACGGCCATCCACAAATTTCAGTTTACTTTGCCAGGAATAAATTGACTGGATGCAAAGGTTTCTCCCGCTAAACAGTATAAACAGTACTGAAAACAAGAATTTAAAGCTGACTTTAAACATTCTCTTATCTTGGTTTGTTTCTTTGCTTTGGTTGGGAGACTCTTTTATCCGCAACCCCGTTTTCCCCACTCCCTTAAATGCCCAAGTGTGCCTTTTTCAAACATCAGATGTAGGATTTAAAATGTGAGTGGGGAGCTTTCTGTTGAGAGTTTTAAATAAGGCTGTTCATTACGAGCAGCAGGATCATGCTCACCCATTAGTGATCTGATGCTGAGACCCAATGCTGCAACAGGACAATTCAGTGTAAAGGATGGTATTTAAGGAGCCCTTGCCACATGACCGACTTCAAACAGAGCCAGATTGTTCTTTTTCTCAAATCGGATCAAAAATGGTTTAGGGGGGAAAGGGTATCAAAATTCAGTATTTTGCTGCATAAAAAATGACAAGATAGATATGTATGGTGTTATGTTTGCAACAGTCCTTTCCAAACCAGCACTGGGAATGCAATGGATGCAGAGTGAACAGGAGTGTGAACATAGCCTTTCAATATGTGTGAGTGAACGGGGGAGGAGCTGCAAGGTTAAAGAGATGTGTAAGGGACATGGACTCTCGTGCTGGGAGCAGGAAAGCGCACAATACCCTCTTAAGTTTTTATTGCATTCCCTGTTACCTTTACATTGTGTAATAGCTCAACTCAGAGATAAAACAGTGGAACCAACCATTTTGACTCCCCTCTATACTTTCCCCATTACAGTGGTACCTCTGGTTACGAATTTAGGTCCGTTCTTAACCTGAAATTGTTCTTAACCTGAGGTACCACTTTAGCTAATGGGGCCTCCCGCTGCCGCCGCACAGTCGCTGCACGATTTCTGTTCTCATCATGAGGTAAAGTTCTTAACCCGTGGTACTACTTCCGGGTTAGTGGAGTCTGTAACCTGAAGTGTTTGTAACCCGAGGTGTTTGTAACCCGAGGTACCACTGTACTGCCCATCATGAATTCTTTGGCATATAATATTCCAGTTTGGCAATAGGAGGCAGGTGACAATTAATGGAATACATAAATAAGATATTATTGCGAGGAACAGTCTTTAAAAAGAATAGCACAGTTGCTTAAATGTTGATAGATTTTCCCATGAGTAGCATATTTCAAAGAAGAAGCGGGGATTGTTAAAAAAAAGGTTTCTTGAAATACAGAGCATGGTTTTAGAGGGGGGGAGCAAGTTACATCTGCAGTATTCTCCTGCTAACCTTGTTGTAAAGTGGGTAAGTGTTTACTTTTTATGTAAGTACATATTTTTTTAAAGTATAGAGAGGGGATCGTGAGGAAAGGCCATAGCTTTGCACGTAGAAGATCCCAAGTTCAATCTCTAGCATCTCCGTACAGCGCTTGGGAATGCTCCTGTCTGAAACACTGAGGGAAGGCTGCTAGTCAGTGCAGGCAGTTCTGAGAAGCAAAGGCCATTCCAATTCCCCGCGTCACAAATACTGACAAACTGAGGCCAGCAAGAGTCCCACAAAGCTGTGCACATCTCTATGACTGGAGCACGACTTGCACATCCTAGGGCAAGCATTCCGATTAGATTTATCCAGAGGTGCTACTCCAACCCTGCAAAAAAAAAAAAAAAAGTTGCCGGTGATGGAAGTGCAACAGAAATTATTTCTACACTGAGAAGAGGACAAAAACACAATATAATCTTTGGGAAATAATTATAAATGCCTTGCCTGAGCAGAACAATGCATTCTACAACTGTGCTCTCTACACAGAGCAACGCTAAAATATCCATATTTAATCTGCAGTTAATTAGCTGAGTAAACAAGTCAATTTAGTGTCACTAAAGCTGTATTGAGGGGTAACTCTGAGAGATGAAAAAACATTTTAAGGGGATTCTACTCTAACTATTTAGACTTGCTGGATGTTCAGATTAAGATCCAGCCATGAATAATGGATTTCTAGTTGGTAGAAAAGTTTGGAGAAACAAGAAGCAGGAAAAAAAGCCATTATAAACTCCCATGTCGACGGGAGCTCAGAATGAGTTGAGGGATCTCCGCTTAATGCCTTGCAGGGTTATTATAACGTCATGGATCACTGATTGCACAAACCATGGCAGAGAAAAGGGAACAGGTTTCAGTCCCAAAATTGTTGCCTTAACTGGATTGTGGAGATAACTGCAAACAATGACATATAAGCAAAATGCTTTGACAATCGCGTGTGATTAAACTGAAAGCTATCCTATCCGCTAAGCTGCTTTCCATAACAGTCTTCCATCTCTCCCCCACCACCCACCACCAGAATACTCCACCCAGATGCCCAACTGTTTTTCAGCCCAGGCTCTGCTGTCAAAGGCACTTTAGTAGAAAAAGTTCAGGACATCTCCTCACAGAAGAAAACGGGCTGTGAAAACATAACATGAAAAGCTCAAATGCATTGCTTGGGTTTTAATTTTGATTGACTTCTACGCAAGTTCAGGAATAACAATGCTAAATGGATGACATGGGGGGCTAAGGAATGCCCTGGTCTGTGGTGCAAGCGCAGGAGAAGACAAGCAGGCCGCCTGGTTCTGTTAATGAGCTTGGTACCAGGGGATGCCTTTGGGTGGGGAGAGTGGATTTTCAAAAACCAAACAATCCAAACATTGGACACACTGAAAATGAGCAGCCCTGAATAAGAAAAGCGTACGTTTAGAAAAACACATGCACACAAAGCAACAGACATTAAAGAGCATGGGAATCAGCTGCATTCAAATGTAATGAAGGCTTGTAGCAGGGAGGCAAAACAGTGCCCCAAGAAGTCTTCTACCATATGCTTTCCTCCAGTTCTCCTGCTCCTGAACAGCCCTAGCTATTTGAAATCAAAGCTTAAACCCATAAGCTCCCTGTGCTGATTTAAAAGTGAAACGTATCTTGCTCTGCATCAAGAAGCAAGCAATGCAGAACAGTTTGCTCTGATATGCCAAAGAAAATGAAAACACAAGGGCTTTTTCAGTTCTATCACACACCCACACTTACTGCAGCTCTTGGGGGGGGGGGGTATCCGAAGGACAAGAGATGAGGCATAGTGCGAGAGGAGAATTGCCAAAAATGAGGTAAAGGCACCCATGTAAATGAATCAAATGTCCCAAGAAAGTCCTGTTGCATGGGTGGTCGTCGGCTTATTTTATTTATTTAGGTAATGACTTCTATACTAGATTTCAGACAATCATCTCATTAACCCATTTGTGAAGCATAAAACTTACCAGAACAATTAATACAAGAGTAAAGGGGGGGGGGAAACAAATTTTTACATCTGAATTATAAAACCAGTCCTAGTCAATAGTCCCCATTATCCAACATTCCAATTTAGACTAGGGTTACCAGATGTCCCTGGTTCCTGGGGACAGTCCCCGGATTCACCAATCTGTCCCCGGACAAAATCTGTCCCCGGAATGTCCCTGGATTTTAATTAATGTACCCGGATTTATGCCTGGGGACTTCCGGCGAGGCAACATGGCAGGCGCCATGGCAGCGAGCAGCACTGGAGGTCCCGGCCATGTCAAAGTTCCAGCCAGCCAGCCCACTGGCTGAGGGGGGGCACTATTTAAATGAGGCATGCGGCAGAGAGCTTCTTCCTGGCTCGCTTCCTCGACCAACGCTCGCCCCAAACTCGCGCAGAGCTGCCCGCAGCAGAAGAGCTCACGGCGCTCTTCTACTGTGGGCTCTGCAAGCCTGAGTTGTGGGAGGCACAGAGGTGGTGAAAAAGAGTATGAGAAGCATAGAAAAGAGCTGTGCCGCATTGCGAGGCAGAGAGAGAGAGAGAGAGAGAGAGAGAGAGAGAGAGAGAGAGAGAGATGGAGCGTGGTGGCAGCTTCTCACGGGAACAAAGAGGCACGAAAGCAAAGGCTGAGGGGGAAACGGGGTGGAGGAAGGCAGGTGGGTGGGCTCCTTTGCTTTCTCTCCCTCCTCTCCCTCCAATGGCCACTGCGGAGATGGTGAGTTTAACAGGGGGCGAGGAAGGCACTGTGGCGCCCCTTGTCCCCGGTGGTGCCGTGCTGCCTTCCTGCTGGGAGTGGGGCACGGGGGGTGGGAGTTGAAACGTTCTCGGGAGATGGAGCCTCCCTCCCTCCCTCCCTCCAGCACCAGCAGCCACTCTTGTGAGGAGGGCTGTGTGCGAGTCCGCTGTTTGTCCACCTCTGGTACAGACGAAAAACTCGCTAGACGAACGGCATTCGTCTAGTGGAAGCTGCCCCGCAAGACGAAAAAGTCAATGGGGCTGCTTCGCAAGACGATATTTTTTTTAGTGCGAAAACCTCAGCGCTCCATTGCCGCTTCACTAGACGAATAATTCGCTCTATGAAAAAACTCGTAGAACAAATTATTTTTGTCTAGCGGGGCACCACTGTAATGGGACACCACCACCGCTGGTTAAATCTCCATAGAGACTGCACTCGCCCTCCAGCGGTCTCCCGGTGCCTTCTGTGTGTGTTTCAATGCGTGTTTTCCCAAGACCAGTGACTGCCTTTACTCGATCTCTCTCTCCCACCACCACCAACATCTTTTTTGGCGTTTGTATGTTTGTAGATGGGCTTCTCTGCCTGCCTTGTGTCAAGGTGAGCGCCCGACAACTTTGGGGTTTCCTCCCCCCAAGAAAAGGTCAAGAACTCTGGGCAACCCTTTCCTAAAACAAAGCATGAAATTTCAAAAAGAAAAAAAAATGTGTCTCCGGATTCCTTGAAAAAAATCTGGTAACTACAATTTAGACTCTAAAGTCCATTCTAAAAAAATGTGCCTTCAAAGCTTCTTTAAAGATTAGAGTGGGTCCCCAGAACAGAACAACACAGGTAGAGGCCCACCAAGGAGAAGGCCCTGTTTCTTGTCCCCACCAACCTAATAGATTTTACTGAATGTCATTCACATACAGGTGAATGCCCAAACTTCCAGGTGATTTCTCCCAGCATTTACATGTAGCTTGTTAAACAGCCTGAGGAATAAAATGGAACCCTATGGTAAAATAGCAAAGCTGACTGGAAAACTCAGGAACCAAGAGGACAAAAACTAAAAAAATGGGGGGGGGGATTATAACTTATCTAGGAGACCATTGCAGGCAGATGGAAACATTAGCAGGATTTGAAACCCACTTGTAATGTAACAAATGTTATGGACAATATGGATTGATATAAAATATAGAATATGGAATAATATGCAGTTGTAAATGTTGACAATAGTACCCATGTACGGGGATGAGGGGAAGTCTTGAGATTCAGAGTAATCTCTATATATGGACTAGGGCCCTGCAGGATTTGACATCTTTCCGCTGGGCCTGCAAGACGGAGCTGTTCCGCCTGGCCTTCAGCTTAGACTCACTCTGACCCCTTATATGGGATTTGGTATATAAATTTTCCCTTGGCTTTTTTGCTGGCCCATGTAGGACCAGCATGGATAGCTGGCTCGGGTGAATATCTGATGTTTCCTCCCTTTATGGTCTTGATTTATGGGCTACTACTAAAACGAGGCTGCATTTTAAGCTGTATTTTAAGCCATATTTTAATTGTTTGTTTGTTGTTTCTCTATTACGTTTTATTGTAATTCATATTTGGTGTTAGTCGTCCTGACCCTGGCCCTGGCTGGAAAGGGCGGGGTACAAATCAAAATTTATTTATTTATATTTAAATTTATTTATATGCATTTAGAATGCTATAAATTTATATTTGTACAATCAAATAAAAATGTTTGTTTGTTTGTTTTTTAAATGGAACCCTGTGGCAGTGTGGCACCCCATAGGCCAATGGCCAAGAGGTCATCCAGCATTACCATTTGGATCCAGAGACATCACAGCACTGAGGTAGCTTCCAGTGCAGCACTGATCTAGAACATTAGCCACTTGGGTCAAGTCTAAATGTTTTGGTCTTAGTGTTGAGTATGAAGAGGTTCTGTGTGTCCGTGTGTTTTGTCATTGAGGAGGAAATGTTGTGTGAGGTGTCTCAAACATTGTAGTCATGGCAGAGGTTTACTGCTATCTGCTGTTGTAAGACTTAGACTGGTATAGGACAAGCCCAGGTTGTGTCAATTGTACCAGTTGCTTCTCAAATTGAACCAGGGCTTGTGCCACAAATCAGGGCACCTGCCTTTCGCATGTGTGCTCTGAGTTGTCCAATGTAGAGTCCAGACAGAACATGGGAAGCTTCCTCCAGACATTATCCCCCTCCAGTTTTCACCAGAGTCTAAATGACTGTTCACTGATTTATTCCAGGCAAAGGTCTCTCCCTCCCCCCCTCTCTCCTCCCCACCCATGTTTCTGTGGTGAATAGTGCCACTGTGCTGGGCATGTTTGTGAATTAGAGAGTGCACAAACATAACACAGAGATAAAAGGAATATGAAAGGAAAACGCTGGCATTTCAGGGAAATTCTATAATCCCTGAGGTTCAGAGATATGGCCTAGCCAAATAAATAAACATACAGTTCCAGTCTCCCATTGACGTATGGATAACCGTACCGAGGAGGAATGAAGTTTCAGATTTCACCTTCTCTTGATGGTGAGTTGGTGATTGCTCTTTCTATTTTGTTGCTGTTGTTCAGAGGGAAATTATATTTGAAATGGCAGGTTAAAGAGCAGCACAGACTCAAGCCTGCACTAGGGGAAATGTGAGCAACCTATTCTAGAGATGCTAATGATTTCAAAAGCCCCATTTCCTTTTGATAAGATTTTAGGTGTCTAATTTAGAGGCTGGATATGTCAGATTCCAGCCATCTCGATAAAAAGTCAGATCAAAGGTTGACCTATTTTTCAAAGCATAATAGTTACCTTGTGTAATTTACAGTCTGGTGTTAATCTCGACGCCATCATCTGCCTTCCCTGGCTGTTAAAGCTCACTCAGATTCACCTCACGCTAATCATAGGACTGGACAAACAGAAATAAATATCTGTCTTAGATCTGTTTTAGATCTAGGTGCCAACGCTAGCACCCAAAGGGGAATCTGCATCTAAATAAGACAAATTATCTTGTTTGGAAGCACAAAGTAGAACACTATATTCTTATTGGGAAATTGAGGCTGTGAGATAATAACATGGCCAATGCTTTTATCCATGGCAGAGGTGAAACTTGAACCTGGGTCTCCCAGTTTTTAAAAAATGGCTGGGACATCTTTTCCCTTCTAACTAAAAGAAAATAAGGAGATAATCTAAAATACCAGGGGAAAGGGGGAATTTCTAACCAGAAAAATCTGGTGAGCACACAGACCTTAAAATTCTGATCATGCAAAACAGCACCAGCTCAATGTTTTTGAGGGGTCTTGGATAAGAACCCCTCTGTGGGTCCTCCCTCCTACAGACAGTCTACCTGCTTGATGCAGCAGGCAGGTCCAGGAGTCTCCCTGCTGGGGTGTGGGGCCTCAGCACATGCCACACCATGCCAACCTTTGACACCAGTCCTGAAACAAAACACTATTAAGGGTAGACACTGTCAAAGAAATACCACAACGTGTCAACCATCCCAGTATGCCTCCAAATAATTTTTTATTATTATTTATAAAAAAATATTTGTGGATTGCCCCACATATGAAATACCAGGACAGTGTACAAAAAAATTACAAAAAGCATAAACCCCATTAAAAAAATAGGCCTACAGAAGAAGAATAAAAACGCCTGGCTTTTTTCAAATGTTTAAACAACTGAATGGGTCTACTGACATAAAAAAAGTCTGCAAGAGATGCCTGCAGGTTAGTAGACAAGGATGCTTGCAGAATCTCTGCTGCAAGTGTGTTTCATAGTGACACCCAATACCTGAGACCAGTTGGATTTCTGAAACTCAGGCGACAATGATCAGCATTCCTTTGTTGGTCTATAAGGTATCCTGGACCCAAGTTGTTCCACTCCTACCTCCTACTGGCATTCTGGAAGTTTGCCCAGAATGCAGCCCTCAGGCTGATGAAGGATCCCGAACCCCTGCTGTAATCGCTGAAAAACAAACATTGGGTATAAGAATAAGACACTGCAGAATCCTAGATTGGCACCTTGGCATCGGCCATCACTGCTGTCTTAACTGCAAACTTGATGTGTCAACTCGGTGTCTTTCCTGAACAGCGCTGTCATGTTGCGTTGCAGCTTCAGTGCTTGACCAATAAGGAAACTAACTTGGACTCTAGAGCCGGCACCATTTAACCTTGGAGTCTTTAAGTCAACAGCTGTATCTGGAGAGGCACTCAAAAGCATACACATTTTATGCCTTAACATGGCTGGTAAATCCTGGGCGGTTAAGTCAACTTAACCTTCATTTATGAAACTTGTGAACCAAATACGGCTTGTGTGAGTAATTATGAAAGAGACTTCGAAAGAGGAGTTATCACTTACGCATTGCTAATGAGTTGACTGAGAATTGATCCTTTTGTAATTTTGCCATTTATATGCAGCTCCTCTTTTCTCTGCGCTGCCATAGGTCAAGCCTACTTTGAACTGCTCAGAGACCCCCAGGTTTGTCAAGCGAGGTCCCAAAGCCATGGCAAAATGATATTTTAGAAAAGCAAATATTGTCCTGAGGGGGTTTGAACGGGGGAGGGAAAGCTGTTTATTTTAGAGCTTGTTCTTTCAACTGGACAACTGTTTCCTGTTACTAAGGACTCTCGCAGCAACTGAGCTCAGCTGCAGTTGCACAGGAAAGATCTCCAAGAAAAAGAAAATGTTTGCAGGCATTTTTGTAACGTGCTGTAGAGATAGCAAAATTGCCAAGGCCAAGGTTTTTTTTTTTCTTTGTCCAAAGAGGCTAAATCAACCCTGCAAGAACTTACTAAAATGTAAAATGGTTACTAATGGTAACCAGTAATGCTGTTGCACACCATTTCATAGTTTTTAATGTCATGAAAGAGAATGCTTATGTTGTACGTCCATGGAAGCTCCATACAATGAAGAATATGGAGTGTGACATTGGATGTGGCTTCCCTACGATTTATTCCTACATGCAGCACTACACATCAAGGCTGCACATCAGGGATGCATGTCTGTTATTAGTTGACTGCACTGCAGTCCCATTAATATGTATAATGGAATATAGGATTTCTGCTTGCTACATCAAGATACTGCAAGAGCTTCTGCTGATAATACAACAGAAGACAACATTCTGCCAAGGACAATGCTGTTCTGTCTCATTGATGGGAAAAGCCATATACCTGGCAACAGAGGCAGAGCTTCATGCTCTGGCACTGGGGGGGGGGGCGGAGAGCAGGCAGGGCGGGGCTGGCGCGCGTCCCGGGGGCGTGGTGTGCCGCCTTCAGGGGCGTGGCATGTGTCCTGGGGTGTGGCATGGTGCCTGAAGGGGCGTGGCACCCAGCACAGGCGGGGGGCAGCCACGATGGCACCCTACCAGGATTGGGCTGTCGGGGGCGGTGCGCTCCCCCCACACTCCTATTCCTCCACAAGTGTCTAATAGTAAACTAGCTGGATATTAGCAAAACTGTTCCTTTTCAACCAGGTATTTGGCTGATTACACAATCTATGGCCTTTTAAATGTACTCAGGAGGTAATTTGTTTTGTTATTGTGTTGTGTATTTTGGATTTTTATTTTTCGTTTTTATGTTGTAGTGCCCTGTGATTTTTTTTTTTTTTTGGATGAAGGGCATTATATAGCAATACTTACAAAAAAAGGAACAAAACAACTATACTCCATCTTTTCTCAATTACCACTGCTCAGTGCTTTTTTGAAAAGGGGGTACTCAAGGGGACGCAGTATTGGCACCTCTTTTTTCTTGTTAAAAAGTGTGGCACTTACTGTAACAACTTCATGGTGACTGCTGGCACCTATTTTCCACAAGAAAAGCACTGCCACTACTGATAGTACAATAACATAAACAACACGAATAGTAACAATTATAATGATCATCACAAACTCATGCAGAGAATCATATCAAAGGTTCTGCGCTGGCCAACCCAGGAGAGCGTGAACAATGAAATTTGCAGGTTTACAACAGAGGATGATGCAAGTTGATGAAAACCCAAGTGAGCAGCAAAGGGCTCTGAAATACACCTCTAAATGTAGCGAATGGGCAACAAAAGGGCAAATCAGGTTCAGTGGAACATTAGGAGACCTAACCAGGAAATAAATCTTGGAGTCATAGTAGGAAATGCCAACTCCAATTGCATCAGCTGAGAATAAGGCTACAGTATTTGGAAAGGTATGGTGTTGGGAGGGGAACTATCAGTATTACAGTACCTTATATAAATATAAGGCCTGGTCCATGGGGTCACGAAGAGTCGGACACGACTAAACAACAATATAAATATAAGGTGGAGCCCACTTGGTATAGAGAATACTGTACTGGCTGTTGGATCTCAAAAAGGCTATAACAGAGTTGGAAAAGATCTATTTTTATGAAATAGGTTTTCAGTTACTGAAGCACTCTTCATACAAGGAAAGGCTTTATAGCCCTAAACGGCCTCGGTCCCATATACCTGAAGGAGCGTCTCCACCCCCATCGTTCAGCCCGGACACTGAGATCCAGCACCGAGGGCCTTCTGGCGGTTCCCTCATTGCGAGAGGTGAGGTTACAGGGAACCAGACAGAGGGCCTTTTCGGTAGTGGTGCCCACCCTGTGGAACACGCTTCCATCAAATGTCAAAGAAATAAGCAGCTATCCTATTTTTAAGAGACATCTGAAGGCAGCCCTGTTTAGGGACGTTTTTAATATCTAACGCTGTATTGTTTTAACATTCATTTGGGAGCCATTCATTATTATTAACATTTATTATTATTATTATTATTATTATTATTATTATTATTATTAGGGGATTTTTAGTTTAAGCAAAAAGATGACTACTAGTAAGAAGATGACAAATTGGAGGATAAGGTCTGTCGCAGGCTAAATGTCTTGATGGCTCAATGGAACCTACAAATTCAGAGGTACTTTACTGCTGTGAACACCTATTGCAAGGGGAAACTAGGGGGAGCTTCACAAAGGCATGTGGTAGAATGGCAGACTAGACAGCCCCTCAGTCTAATCTTATGCTCTATATGATCCTGTAATGAAAACACACAAGCTATCTAGTCCAAATTCCTGTGGGATATAAATCAGGAGGGATAAGGTTATGTATGACTGATTTTTGAAACAAAAAGACACATGGGGAAGAACTATTTACCTGTTTACACTTGTTTTCCTTTCAGCCCAGGTCATTTATAGTATCTGGGAGAAAAGTGTCTGGTGCCCAGGATCACTGGAAAGCAAGGCAAGGATGAGAAGGTCCCAGCTCCCTTCATCCATTTGAATGTGAAAATTAGACCCCAATTCATATTTTAGATGTGAACAAACCACCCGTGAATGAAGACATAGCCGCCACCATTATGTTGAGTTTGACTCTCAGTTGGTGTCACGGTGGTAGGTAGATCATGAGTGACAGGGCGCAGGGCAGGTAGGAACTGTGTAAATAAACTGTGGTTGGCCCATGAAGGCAGAAGACTCCAGGAGTCTTATAAGGAAATCTTTTTCCTGGTTGCTGAGGGAAGACTGAAAACATACTGAACTGTTGGAAGCTACAGGTTGCCCTCCAGTGGTGCCTTGAGAAGGTTCTTCTCTCCTGTTCCTTAAAAAGTAGTAGTGTGCAAAGAATCGTAGCAATGCTCTTGCACTCACTTTTGCTGTGTCCAAAGCTACATTCAGATGGGTGGTCTATTGCAGCAGTTTTATTGGCTATGACGCTAGCACTTTGATCCCAATAATAATAATAATATTTATTATTTGTACCCCGCCCATCTGGCTGGATTTCCCCAGCCACTCTGGGCGGCTTCCAACAGAAACCAAATACAACAATATCAAACATTAAAAACTTCCCTAAAAAGGGCTGCCTTCAGGTTTTTTCTGAATGTCAGGTAGTTGTTTATTTCCCTGACCTGTGATGGGAGGGCGTTCCACAGGGCGGGCGCCACTACCGAGAAGGCCCTCTGCCTAGTTCCCTGTAGTTTTGCTTTTCGCAGTGAGGGAACAGACAGAAGGCCCTCGGCGCTGGATCTCAGTGTCCGGGCTGAATGATGGGGGTGGAGACGCTCCAATTTCTAACATTCCCTTTACACTGCAGCACTTGCTTTTGATGGGCATACTGTCATGTCACACAAAATTTTAAACAGTGGGAAAGTACTGTGAGAAAGAATAGCACCCCAAATTTTGTCACATGAGTGGTGCTAGTGTGAATATGAAAACTGCTGGAAAATTACAATACAAAACTCCCATGATTTTCCAAGTTGCAAAAAAGATACTTTTTTCTGGAAAAAGTCAACATGGAAATGAGCGCTCCAGTTCCAATAGATTCCACTAGATTTCCAGAAGTGGTTTTTACATCATATGAAAGGTCACATAAAATGCATAAGTTAACAGGTAAGGAAGTATTGGGAGGGTGGAATAAAGTGCTGTCCAAATGCAGCTGTGATCACAATAGTTCTGTACCTAGCAAACAGAAAGATGCCTGTGGGTTTTATTAGACCCTGGATCATGCTATGAGCTCTGGGTTGAAAAGTTCCTGGTTCAAATGTCACTTTAACCCTGAATTCACTAGATGGTCATAGGCAAAGTGCTATTCACTCTGTTTCAGCTCCTCTGCCACATGCCATAAAAAATCAATAATGCTGGTGATGTTGTAAGGTTAATGGAGAAAAATGTAGGCAAATCAAAATGCACATTTCTATATTACTTTTGTTCTCCTCTTGTATATAGCAAGGATGGGGACCCTGTTGTCTTCCAGATTCAAACTCCAAAAACACCTGGAGGTCCAGAGGCTCCTGATTTCTGGTATAAAGTCAGTGCTTTTGGGGGGGGGATGCAGGGGTATGCATACCCCTAAACATTTTGTGAATCTTTGTACTTTTGTCCATTTACTGTATTTATTTTTTCTGATTTGAACTATAAAATGGTGGTTTTCTTGAGTCAAAATGAGAGTACCCCAAACATTTTTTTAAGAAAAAAAAGCACGGTATAAAGTATAATGTTTTTCTGAGTCTCCAGCCCACACACTCCCATGGATGTGTTTGCTGCAGATAGCTGCTGACTGGTGAACAACCTAAAACCATTCCTGAATACAGAATGAGATTCAGAGCTTTTTTTTTTTCCAGCTGGAACACAGTTCCAGCATCTCTCAGGTGGGTACCATATGCATCCTAAGAGAAAGAGGGATGTGTTTGTGTTGAGTTCTGGCATCTCATTTTCTAGGAAAATAGCACTGATGATGTTGATTCACACCCTTTGTATGTCCTGTGTTGTAGCTGTACCTTTACAGAGGGCAGGTTGTTTCTTGGCTTTTGCTATCTGGTGAGCAAAGCTGCTGCCACATTCCTTCAATTAAGAGAGAAGAGGGAAGAAGGCGGTTCACTTAGCCAAGCCTACCTGTTCAGTCACCTCAAGCAGACCAGCCACTATCCTTTGCAGTGGGACCTATTAAATGGGATATTTTAAGTGCCTAGTTAAAGACTAATAGGTCATATATTGTACATCCAGTGTTTGTGAACTGTATTATCCACCCCCCATTCCAAGTTTATGAATGGTACTAGTCTGCCTTAAAATGGGCACAGGAGACTGTATGCACCTTACTATTTATTAGGGGAAATGTCAGGTCTTCCATAATGACAAGTTTGTGGTGATTCCAAAATCACACCACAGAACTTTGAAGCCCTCTAGAAAACTGCATTCTTCACTATGACTATTATAATTCTGCAACAAAATCAACACTTGCTGGATTCTTTTGCTATTTTGCAGTCATGGAATAATTGGTCTCCAAACCACCTCATTAGTTCCCCTCTCGGTCTTTTCCTTATAAAGCAAAACATCTCTCGTTCCTTCCACTGGTAAATATTTCTTTTAACTGAGGACAAATGTATTTTCTTCAAGGGGTTCAATGACCAGAGCTATTTTAGGCTGGAAGGTAATTGGATTTTGCCATCTAGTGGTCAATGTTGTAATTATAGACACTTTTACCAGGCCTTCCCCTCCAATTCCCCCTTTTTATTTTTTAAATAGGGGTGATTATGTTCTGCCGTGTTTCCAAAAGAAACGACAGAATGATGAGCTACGCTGTATTTCAGAAAACTGTTGCTACATACTTATTTGGGAGTAAGACCCATTGAATGTAGTGGGCCCACTTTTGAATAATCATATTTAGGATTAGACTGTAAATCAGGAAGTTCTGTCACAAGCATGGAGGTTTCCTTGGCAAAGTAGTAGGGATACAGAAGCCTTCTGCCTGGACCAGAGTAACAACACCCACATCAGTGCAAGTGGTTATATGTGACCTATAATTTTGATGAATTCTTCAGTGGCCTACGAACCCACTGGGGATTGTAACTTAACAGTGCCATCCTATGCATGTCAATGGGACTTACTCAGAGGATTGCATCCTAAGTGGCCAGAATATAAGACACATCTCAGTTCGCCTTCTGGGAGCTCAGTGGAGTCTGGAACAGTGGCAGCTGGGAAGGATGGAAGAAGGCTATAATTTCCATTCCAGCCAGTGCAATTTCCATTCTGCTGCAGTTCCATTTCCACCAAATACTATGCTATTTGCCTTGCTGACTGTTTATGCAACATACATTCATTTCAACGTAAAGGAAAACAATGTAGAAACATCATTGATTATATAATTTGTGCAGACTTCTAATGTGAATGAATACCAATCGTATTTGCTTGACTGATTTCTGTTCCTGACCACAGACAAATACACAAACTGCAGCAATTTCCACTTCCCTTCTTTGTTTTTATCAGAATTCTCCATCATCCCAAGAGGCTGGTGCCCATTGGGACTGGTCCGATGAAAGGCAGGAAGACCAACAGTAGGTGGCGCCAGAGAAAACTACAGGCAGAGTCGACAAATTCAAGTTTAGTCCCATGTTCCTCCCTGCTAAATTCTACAACACTGAGACTAAGGAGGAGGAAGCTGACAGGCAATTTTACCTCTTAGACTGTAAGCATGGAGGTGGGTGTGGGCTGACTGAAGGCATACTGACATTGGTGAGGCAGTCCTCGTTTGGCCCGGAAGGGGGGAATCTGATTCCATCGAGCTATTTCTGAAAGAAATACTTGGTGCTTTTCCTGGCACCTGAACTTAGCAGCACTAGTGAGGCATGACCAACAACACATTTTACCCTCTTATTATTTAGTATTGCTAGAATCATCAGACTCTTTATGTCCACTCTATATAGAATTTAGAATCATTGGACTCTTTATGTCAAACAAAACAAGAGCTATAACTACAGAACTGTAACTCTAGCATATAAGAATGACACAGGAGCAAACCCCTTGTCCAGTCAAATAATCTTGGTCTTATTCAATGTCCTGTGATCTTTTTTATTAATTATGTTGGATATTTTTTAATATATTTTTGTCTGGAAAGATAAATGTTCCAATCAAGATACATATTACTAAAAAAAGAAACAACAACACCTAAAACCATTGTAGAATGGTTTGTTTGTTTTGCATAGTGCTATAATCAATTGAGGTTGCAAAGTTTCAGAGAAAATCATGGCTGCCCAACTTTCATATACCGGTACTTCATTTCTAGTTTGTGGGACAGAAGCCTGTTAAAGATCATTACGTAAATTCCCATTGTGGGTCCCAATGAATCCCCCCTTTCTTTGCTCTGCCTTTTTTAAACTGTACAGGTAAGTAATTCTGAATGATTGAACAAGTGCCATGCACTTCCCCAAGGATGACTGCTTGGGACTCTTAATGTGCACATGCATTTGTAAGTTGCTTTTTAACTGCTTTAGGGCTCCCACTTGACTATATTCATCACTTGTTTATGGAATATACCTCCTGCTAAAGCCAAAGTTCACTACAGTGGAAAAATGCTATGTATTATTGTTAAGAGAATTTGGCCGTTATTTACCTTGGCTGCATATCAATGGGTGCTCATATGTAAAAGAGAATGGCATATTCTGCGAATGAAGAAACACACAAGCTGCAAGCCCCATTTTACAACCCAAACGGATGTTTCTCCAGGCTCATAAAATGTGCCCTTTAAGTAGTAGCTGTTTTGCTAAAGCCGCTCCCACACCTGCAATGGCCTTGTAAATGAACCTGGAATATACAGTCCTAAGTCTCCTTGTAAAAACTAAGATCAACACGAGATTTACACAGTTTTATGGATTGACTTTATAAGCTGGTTTGACAATGAATCCTGCTATCAAAATCACCTCTGGCATTAATCAAGGATTAAATGGTAAGTTGAACCCGACACCACAACTTTCATTGTTGGTTAAAGAAGCTGCTGGTAAAGGATGTATGGTCAGATCCCAACAAAATCTACCCAGCAGACATTCTGAGGTGATTTCTTAATGACAAGGGGAACTAAATCTGGTTTGTTTTGTGTGATGAGAGCAGTTTTGTATATTGGAAGAGCAAGATCTAGCTACCTTGCCAGTTTACGTACCTCTTATGTTTGTTAGCAGTTTTCTGACATAAATTGATGGGAATAAATTAGGGGAATCAAAAATGGTATTCTATATGTATGACTGTGGAGTGTATGCATGTATCTCTACATAGATACGGAGAGAGGAAGGCATATAAATATGTACCAATCAGATCATAAAACCACAGCACATACTAAAATATACCATCAGACAAATAGAGCAACTAAAAGCAACCCAGCAGCTTCAATTACAAAATGTAATTTATGTGGTGAACCACCCTGGGATCTATGAATGAAGGGTGGTATACAAATTTGATTTAAAAAAATATTAAATGAATAAACTGCCTAGGAAAATAAAAAGGACATGAGTAAACTCTTCAAAAACATGCTATATTGTAAGCATGTAGGCTGGGTTGGGGCAGAGCTTGCCATCATGATTCTGTTCATGAGCTTGACAAACTTAGAAGAAGAAATAGATGGGGGACAGACATCCAGGAATAAAAAGGCTATCCTACCCACTATTGTACCCAGTGTATTTTGACTATGTGCAATTTTGGCTTTAGGTGCAATTCCCAGAACTTAACCCCTGTGTGAATTGCGGGTTTCCTGTACTTCATTACTGAAGTGCACAATAGCAGTAGGCTATTGATGTTTGAGAGATATTTGTGCAAATGCACCTATAAACAATCCTTAGGGGGCTTCATGCATATATGGCAAGCTGATTGGTAAAATAATCCTCAGCGTCATCCTCAGTTCTGTATGTGTTTCTGGAAGCCCTAACAGCACAGGAGGTATGTTGAACACTGTTGTATTACATGCCACAAAAAGATCTTTTATAATATTGCAGGACTGGGGGCTGATGGTAGGAAGATTCTCAATACATTGTCCTGACAAGCTGTTCCAAACAGCAAGAGAATAATGTCTGGGGGGAAAGAGGCAAATTGTTTGTTTGATCTGCTGGTTGAAGTATTTTGTTGACAATCCACAAACCCATGAAAGGCAAGCGAGAAAAAGAAAAATCTTATTATAACGTTGCCTTAAGTGAGCACACGGAATAATTGTAATCGAGAAGCAGCTGACAGCCCACCTGCTGTCAACTAATCTCTTATGGTTTCCTTGCTTGGAGAGCATAGCTATCAGTAGAACCATTCCTGGGAGCAGCATCATTCCATTTCTTTTTGTGTTTGGACACAGAAGGTAAGTAAGAAAAAGAGTCCTTGTTAGTTTAGTTAGACAAGGAGCCCTGTGGTTTTAGAAGTGTCTTTTAAAGGTATTTGGCAATACCTTTTATAGCTAACTATAGTTGAGATACATTTTTGGAAAATTCCCAGTTTAGCAAGTGAAATTGGGAGTGTGGCTTCACGAAGTCCACCATGGCATTTGGAGAACTTGCCAAACTTCATAGCAGCCCCACTTGAATGGGTCTGCACTATACCTGTCTGGAATCCTTCCCAATTGATGGTGCCCTCCACATGTCAATGGATTACCACTCCCATCAACCCCAGCCAGCATAGTCAGGGATGATGGGGTGCGTGGACCAAAAACATCTGGAGAGCACTACATTGGTTACCCCTGTTCTCAGTCCAGATATGCACTGAACCTTGTAACTGCCATCTGCAAGCACCTAGCAGCCTGCGAATCTCTCATGATCTCCACAGCATGAGTGGTTCTTTGTAAATCACTTGTGAAGTCATCAAGGATGCTGAGAGGCCCCTGCTCATTCCATGCTACAGCTGGTTCGGAGGCCTCTAAACCCTGGGATTTAGTAAGTATGCCTTTGAGGAAGGCCAAGGTTATTTAAGGCTGCTGGACAGACCTAATATGCACTGGCACAATGGAGATCATGTTGACTGATACTTTGCTTTGTTGAAATTAAGTAAACCCCCACTTGGATTCCATAGCAAACTGTAATGATTTGCTTCCCAAATGCAGTGGGGCAGATTATGGGTAGACCTGTCTTCCACTGCTGAAAAAACACTGCCCACATTCACATACCTGCCAGCTGGGACAGCCCAGATTTAGAGAAGCTGCCTTGGCTTCTGTTTGAAATCCCAGATGTCATGGTTCCACTGCCTCATCCTTGCCATGACGGCTGTGGAGGAGGCCTTGACAGAGGTCTCATTGCAGCAGTAATGGCAAAGGAGGAGGAGGCAGAGCTGGTGATGGGAAGGCAGCTGGTGGGAAGGCAGGAGGGTGGGCAGTGGCAGCACGGTGCGGCGTTGGGGGGGCATTCCTGGATTTTGGTAAGAAAAAGTTGGAAGGTATGCATTCACACCATACAGTGGTGCCCCGCTAGACGAATGCCTCGCTAGACGAAAAACTCGCTAGACAAATGGCATTCGTCTAGCAGAAGCCACCCCGCAAAATGAAAAAGTCAATGGGGCTGCTTCGCAAGACGAAAAATTTTCGTCTTTTTTTTTTTCGTTTAGCGGAGCGCGGCTGTCATTGCTGCTTCGCTAGACGAAAAAACCGCTAGACAAAAAAAATCGTAGAACGAATTATTTTCGTCTAGCGGGGCACCACTGTATATTTAATGTGTTATGGTACCCCTTTAAATAATCATGGCTTCCCCCAAAGAATTCTGGGAGCTTTCATTTGTTAATGGTGCTGAGAGCTCTTAAGAGGCCCTTATTCCCTTTATACAGCTCTAATTTCTAGAGTTCCTCAGCTTGTTTTATTTTTAATGAGATCTCAGTTCCCATCATGGAAGAACAGACATGGAGGAACATGTTGTTGTTGTTGTTCAGTCGTTCAGTCGTGTCTGACTCTTCGTGACCCCATAGACCAGAGCACGTCAGGCACCCCTATCCTCCACTGCCTCCTGCAGTTTGGCCAAACTCATGCTAGTCACTTCGAGAACACTGTCCAACCATCTCATACTCTGTCATCCCCTTCTCCTTGTGCCCTCCATCTTTCCCAACATCAGGGTCTTTTTCAGGGAGTCTTCTCTTCTCATGAGGTGGCCAAAGTACTGAAGCCTCAACTTCAGGATCTGCCCTTCCAGTGAGCACTCAGGCCTGATTTCTTTAAGGATGGATAAGTTTGATCTTCTTGCAGCCCATGGGATTCTCAAGAGTCTCCTCCAGCACCATAATTCAAAAGCATCAATTCTTCGGCAATCAGTCTTCTTTATGGTCCAGCTTTCACTTCCATACATTACTACCGGGAAAACCATAGCTTTAACTATACTTACCTTTGTCAGCAAGGTGATGTCTCTGCTTTTTAAGATGCTGTCTAGGTTTATCATTGCTTTCCTCCCAAGAAGCAGGCGTCTTTTAATTTCATGACTGCTGTCACCATCTGCAGTGATCATGGAGCCCAAGAGAGCAAAATATCTTACTGCCTCCATTTCTTCCCCTTCTATTTGCCAGGAGATGATGGGACCGGTGGCCATGATATTAGTTTTTTAATGTTGAGCTTCAGACCATATTTTGCATTCTCCTCTTTCACCCTCATTACAAGGTTCTTTAATTCCTCCTCACTTTCTGCCATCAAGGTTGTGTCATCAGCATATCTGAGGTTGTTGATATTTCTTCCGGCAATCTTAATTCTGGCTTGGGATTCATCCAGTCCAGCCTTTCGCATGATGAATTCTGCATATAAGTTAAATAAGCAGGGAGACAATGTACAGCCTTGTCGTACTCATTTCCCAATTTTGAACCAATCAGTTGTTCCATATCCAGTTCTAACTGTAGCTTCTTGTCCCACATAGAGATTTCTCAGGAGACAAATGAGGTGATCCGGCATTCCCATTTCTTTAAGAACTTGCCATAGTTTGTTGTGGTCGACACAGTCAAATGCTTTTGCGTAGTCAATGAAGCAGAAGTAGATGTTTTTCTGGAACTCTCTAGCTTTCTCCATAATGTTATGGAGGAACATAAGATGCCTTTAACGAATTAAAACTATTGGTCCATCTAGCTCAGTATCTAGCTCAATAATGGTCTTAGGGAAGGGGTAGTACCTCTGGTGGGGGACATGTTGTGCTCCTTGGGAGTGTAATAGACCAAAGTAAAGTCAGCTGTATTGGCCTGTGAGAAACAATTCCTAAATCCTTATGAGAGCATTGTCACAAAACACAAATGCAGCATCCCTTAATATTTTTGGTGCTTGTTTAATTTCCTTAAATGCCTCTAGATGGCAGTATAACAGTAACAAATACACTGACAGGCTTGGTTCTTCACCAATCTAGTGTGATATTGCTTAGGCAGATATTACCTTAAAGTAACACATGGATTAGTCAGAAGAAGTAAAGAATTCATTTTCTGCGCTCAACAGGCTACTAATATCTTACTAGTTCAAATGAACTTTCAGTTGTCCCTATTATTATTGTATTGCATTCCAAGCTTCAATTTGTATGTCTGTTGTAATGCACTTAAGGGTTATTTTGTCATGGGTGGACATATATCAGGCAGTATAGTATGATGGCTTGCTGTGTACACCACAGTCAGATGTGTGGCATATAAATATTAATTATTATTATTATTATTCATTTAAAGCACACAATTCCTCCCTAAAGAATTCTGGGAGCTGTTGTTCGTTAAGGGTGCAGGCGCTTATGTGCTTTAAAATGTACTTTGAATGTATGGTGTGTATGCAGGAGTCAAACCCACACTCGGCTATGAAACCTACTTAATGACTGGCCTTCAGCCTGAACAACCTCACAGGGCTGTTGGGAGGATTTAAGAAAATGAGAGAGAATCATGTATAGTTCTCTGAATTCCTTGACGAAAAGGTAGTAATAAGGATGTAAGCACAGCACTGAGAACCTCACCTGAACAAATGCCATTCCTGGTGCTTGGACAGGAGGAGTTTTGTCTGGGGAACCTGTGGCCCTCCAGATGCTGTTTGATTTCAACTCCCATATGCTTGCTCTAGCCAGCATAACTTGGGTGTTTTAACATGGGTGAGATGTATTCTGAGCAGCCAGTCCCAGTCCATAATCTAGCTCCCCTTTTCTGAACCACCTGAAGTTTCCGAGCAAAATTGGAATTATAAATTTCCAAAGCATCTCATTATAAAACCCAAAGGGATATGGTTCATTTTGCCCAGCAGGACAGACCATTGTCTTTATTAATGGCTCAATTTGCAACCTATGTAGTCTTTCATATTTGAGTTTAGCTGATTATAGTCTCATTGAGCCAGATTAGATAAGCCCAGATATGTTAGCCTAACAAGATAGTGAGACAGGTCAGAGGTGGATTTAGGGGAGCACAACCAGTTCAGTTGCACTGGGCACAGAGCCTTGGAGGCACAACAATTATTATTTAGAACAGAGAGCAAGATTCGGGGACGACGACTGAATTTTGGCATCACACAGGGTGCCGCTAACATTTGAGACGCCAGGGTATAAATGCACATGCTCTTGCATGACAGTTTTAGTTATCTAAATGCTATGGTGAGGAAATTGAACGTGTGTGTATATACATTTCTTTATTCAATCTGCACAATGTGGTTGTATATGGACTAATGGGAGAAATCACTATTTATTTTATTATTATTATTATTATTATTATTATTATTATTATTAAAACATGTGAAAACTGGCATGTGGTAAATAGGCAATGTGCTTTTTTATTTTGTTCAGATTATATCCTGCTTCAGAAGTCTCAGGGCAGCTATGCTCTGATTTGTCTACTTGAAAATTAGATCAGATTTTAAATTAGGTATAGTTGTGCATTAAGCAGGAAAAAAATATTCTATTATAAATAAAATCAGACCTTCACATTGACTTGGGTATGAATGTTAAGACTTGAGTCAGCACAGGGATATATTTTGCTGACAACCACAGCACTCCTCCTATTAGTTTTTTCTGGATTACTGAGATACATAATATGGACCCTCTTCCTTCCAGTTTCATCTATGGGAATCCAAAAGCTATTTGTTCACCATGGAGATCCCATCTGTGTGTGTCTCTCGCCCTACACCACAAAGACCCTGCACAAATTATACAGACATCATGTTTAAAGCAAATGGGTTCAGCTCTTTTAAATGCTGTTGAACTTTTTACAGCCCACGTTTTATTTGTAGAGAGTTTCAGCAAGGGGGTAGTGGATTCAGAGTGGTACAGCAACGATTTACCTGTTGTAATAAGTAGCAGGTGTTATTAGGGCTGTTTAACACTTTTAAAAAGATATGTTTGGCAAGTGATTGTGGTCTTTTCTGATTCTGTCACGGCACCGCATCCCTTAACCACGCATATATACACAATTCTTTCCAAATGGAAACGTTATTAGTTCATTATTGTCTTTGTATTTTCAGGTGCCTCAGTCTTTGGAACAGCTTTTAGTGAAGAACAGTAAATAGCTTTTCTAAAGGCTTTTCAGTCAGCACAACTGAAAAGCACAGTTTAAGAAAGTGCCACAATGAAAATCTAATATGGGGGAGGAGATTGGACAAAACAAAGTGGTATCATTTCATCCAGTGTTGGTGCCCATGAACAGAGTCTTGCACCAGGCCCTTTTGAAGTTAATAACATGCTGTGAGAATTGAATGACTCTAAGTATCAGACTATCAAAGAAATGCTTTTTATATTATTATTGGATAACTGTAGCTTTATAAGACAATTTGCTCTTCACCTCCATTGATAAAGACGCTACTTAAAGCAAAGGAGAATGCTATGGAGATCAAGAAATTAGGAAGCATTTCCATTAAGTGATGATTGAAAGGAAAGTAGAAAATTACACTTTGCACTAAGAAATCCATTTAGCCATTATCTATAGTCTTCAGGAAGTTGTGCAGCCAAGCAGAAAAGGGCCCATGGAAAGAGAATGGGAGGCATTCTGTGCAAAACTGATGCTGTAGACAGGATAAAAATGAAATAAAATATACCCTGTGGGTTTGAGTTTTCCAGATTTGTACAGCCTGTGATCTGTGAAGCCATATCAGTCTACCTAACTGAGATTTCTTGGTAAATCCCTGCTTCTTCGTGCAAGCTGTGGATGTAATCTGAGCTGAAACATAAAAAGGGTAGCATTCTACCTTGAGATTGTTCAGAATCTGAATCTTGAGGACAAAATTGGATTTTTTGGAAAGTTTCAGAAGAAAAATATTGAAATTATTGATGCCAAGCACTTTCAGCTGATTCTGTTCTTAGGTAGCTGCATAGAGACACACATACGCACATCAGAGCAGGTGGATCAAGGTAGAGAAAGCCATGTGGGGCAGCTGTAGTCAAGTGGAGTAAGTACCTGTAGGAGAAGACAGCCTGGAGAAGAACCAAGGAGAACCAAGGGGCATCTGAGCAGAAGGGGTTAGGGCAGAATCCTAGAACAGAAGCCCTGTAAGAGGGTGTGCAGGTGTGCAGAAAGTGATGGCTATCCTCTCAAATTGTGGTAATGAGCCCTAACTTGGTGCCATTGTGTCCTTGGGTGGAATTGCCAGTTACTAAAAGAGCAATGAGAGACAGGAAATGTCAACCCTCCCAAAGATTCTAGTAGCCAAGAGCACCTTTGGGCACAGCTCGCCATCATTTCCTTGTGTGGGAACGCTTATATAATATAGTTGCAGAGTTCAATGTTCCCTATTTAAACCAGCTTGCTGACTCGTTTGAGTGTTTCGTCCTTATCTTGATTGTCAATCCCTTTATCCCCCTCAAAATAAAGATACACATGAATCTGATTAATAACCAAAGTAAAGTAATTTACTGACAGATTCATTCATGTACATATTTAGGTTTCATAACAAAAGATATAAACTATATTAGTGAGTCTCTTAACACATCTTTAAGCAGCAGCAGTTTAACCGACCAACAGACCAAAGCTAACTGACACAAAGTGGCAGTTGGTCCTCCCTTAGAATGTTGGACTTGACTGACATCATCCCACACCTTGCCCATTGAGAAGGAGAGGAAAGGCCTAGAAAAATCATCACCTGTCCCTCAAGATTCTTCCTTCCCCTTTGGACAAGTGGCCATCCCTTGTGATACCTGCAGGGGCCTCTCTAGATTAACTGTTGAACCCCAGTGCTTTGTATAGGCTGACATGGAGTAGGAGAGGGTTTGAGGTTCCACTTCTCCCGTAACACCCTGAATTCAGCTTTTAAATGGCTGTTTGGTGTGCAAGAACGAAACTGTCCAGACGTTTTGTGTTTAGGACCACAGCTGAAATGCCACGACCCTCTCCATTACCTTCCCTAGGAAAGGGGTCACTGTGAGTGTTCAGTAGTTGGTCCAGACCAATTTATCAAATCACCTCATTGCTGGCCCACAAATACTAGCCAAGTTCTTAAGCGGCACACAAATTGAGAGGCTTGAATGGCCCCCAGAAACCAGAGGCTAGTGCTAGAACAACATTGTGCTGACACTGGGACAGGAGAAAGGTTCTGGTTTGTTTACTATTTTATTTTATTTAACCTATTTATATCCTGCCTTTAGTCAAAAGATATCAAGGCAGCTAACAACATCTTAATTTTGGTGCATGGATGCTAGTTGTACTTTTGTCTTAGACTCAGCACAATCTAGCACTATCCTATGTACTCTGGTAGTATAGTGCTAGACTTTAGAAGTGGACTGTTGGCCCAAGTGATGATGCCCTTGGTGGAGACATGCAGTGTTTCTCCACAAGCTCACTACAATCCCTTTAACATAAAGATCACTATAGTCATGAACTAGTCCAAGTTGAACATTCTATCTGATTTCACTGGGAAAGTATTTGTAGAGCATTTTAGAGTGCTCAGAGCACATCACGCACACAGTATTTCAGTAATCCTTACAACAAAAGGGATGCGGGTGGCTCTGTGGTCTAAACCACTGAGGGTCTTTGGCTTGCCAATCGGAAGGTTGGCAGTTTGTATCCCCCCAATGGGGTGAGTTCCCTTTGCTCTGTCTCAGCTTCTGCCAACCTAGCAATTCAAAATCATGACAGTGCAAGTAGATAAATAGGTACCCCTGTGGCGGGAAGGTAAATGGCATTTCCATGCACTCTGGTTTCTCTCACGGTGTTCCGTTGCACCAGAAGCAGTTTAGTCATGCTGGCCACATGTGCCCGAAAGCTGTCTGTGGACAAACGCGAGTTCCCTCGGCCTGAAAGCGAGATGAGTGCCGCAACCCCATAGTCGCCTTTGACTGGACTTAATTGTCCAGGGGTCCTTTACCTTTACCCTTTCAATCCTTACAACAACCCAGGCAGGTACAACTGTTATTCCCATAGTGCAGATAGGAAAAAGCTGAGAGATCAGTGCCTTGACTAAGTGTGTCTTCTGTCTATTTTCATGCCAAGTGTAGTTAGCCTTTTTATTATCCTCATAGGCTCATGTTTGAATAGAGTAATGAATTTCAGAGTTATGCATACGTAGAAGATTAACAAGTATCCCTTAAGTGTCAACACCTTTTAGAAGTTCCACAATTATTCAGTGATACAGTAAGCTTTAGCTCCTTAATGTGTTCCCTGTGATATGCTCAGATGGATCATGTCTTTGTTTTATACAAAATGACAGGCTTTAGCTTTGAATCCTCCACTTCTTTTCAGTAATGACACAAAGGCCTTTACAACAGCAGTGCAGACTTCTCCATAGCAGAACGCTACCTCTTAGAATTAAGGATAATGCTAACAAAGCATCTAATCCAATGTTAGCAGAAATAAATAGAAAGATATGAATTGAGGTTTTGAATTGAGCTCCCAAATGCCATGCCTTTTGTTTTGTTGCACGTGACACTTTATTACTTCTGTATAGAGGGGGAAAGGACAGATCTGGAAGGGCAGATGCTGAAGCTGAGGCTCCAATACTTTGGCCACCTCATGAGAAGAGAAGACTCCCTGGAAAAGACCCTGATGTTGGGAAAGATTGAGGGCACAAGGAGAAGGGGACGACAGAGGATGAGATGGTTGGACAGTGTTCTCAAAGCTACTGACATGAATTTGCCGAAACTCTGGGAGGGAGTGGAAGACAGGAGTGCCAGGCGTGCTCTGGTCCATGGGATCATGAAGAGTCGGACACGACTAAATGACTAAACAACAACAAGAGGGGGAAGTTATCCATATACCCATAGCTTTATCCAAGTAACTACTTGGATCAAGAATGCAGCTTCAGAGAGGGACCACATTGGACAGTTCAGGTTTTGGACTTGAACCTCTGCATCAGGGGTGGCTAACCTCTGAGCCTCCACATGTTCCTGAGCTAAAACCCTTATCATCCTTTACTATTGGTCAGGCAGACTGTGGCTTCCTGCCACTGGTATTCAGAAGCATCACTGCCTCTGACTGTACATAGTCTCCTCTGCATCACATAAACTGCTTGCTGTTTGTTTATTGCTTTTTCTGTCTTTCCCTAATGAAACAGTGCTGCTGCTGGAGTGTTCTGTGTGTGTGTGTTCCTTTCTTGAAAACACTTATGCAACCATCACACTTAATTTTGAAGCCATCACCACATCCTTGTGGTTTTGGCATTCTGGAACACTCTTTATTTGCTGTGAGTCAGAAGCTGAGCGCTCGTCTCTTTTAATCTTCTTTTCCAATCTGCCATCATCATTCAATTTCATTTTCTGCTATTTAAATCATATGGAATCAGTTTCCAAACAAGGCTCATTCTATTTTGCATATAGGATATATCTTGTGATACATAGGCTTGCCATACGTCAGGAAAATTCCTGACATGTTCTGGTTTTCGAGTGTCAAAATGGCATTGGGCGGGAATTTTGCCAAATCTGCAAAATGTCAGGGGAAACCCAAATGTATGGCAATGTGATGGAAAAAGCAGTGGAAACGGCTCCAAAAGATTTAAGTTACCATTTTAGGGGAGGTTTCTCCAAAAAAGCTCAACAACTTTGCGGGTGTCAGGAATCTTGAAATATGGCAATCCTAGCGACACATAAATGAAGATGATGTTTTGTAGGAGTTTTGGATTCAAGCACACATTTTGGTAAAGACAAAAGCTCACTTTCTGTATATGCATAGAATTCAAAAGGAAAAACCAAGTGTTCAGGATCGAATTTCATGGATAGATATTTCAGAAGAATTTCTAGTGGAATTCCATCCAAGATGGTGGTCCTATTAAGGACTGGCAAATCTGTCACTGTTAATTTCTTTCAGTTTCTCTCATTTTTCCAGTCTTACGTTTATTTTTCCAAATTTCCACATATTTTTTTTAAGTGCCTGTGAAAATTAATCCGAGGTTTCAGTGTGAATTTTTCCTAATACACACATTTTCTTCAAAGCATATTTCCCCTATGGTTTCCCTAATATAATACATTTCTCTATGTTAGTTTCACCAGTTTTATGAATGCTTTATCCCAGTATATCCATTTTTGTATGCTTTACTTGGCAGGACAATTGCATTGCAAAATTCAGAGAAGTACTAATTTCATAGAATGGCTGTGCTTTGGTTCTCATCCTGTTTCAGAAAGTGCAGATTAGGTAGGTTCACTTTTAAAAGCAAACTGAATCAACCCCCCCCAAAAAAAACCCTATCCTAGGTGCAACATAAAGCCTGCATAGTTCCTAGGGGAACATAATAGGAGTGCCTTTTACCAACTTTGGTTGGTAAGACATGTACATCAATTATTGTATTATTATAGCTTGACCATGCTTGTTCATTCACTGGTAACCTTACTGTTGGATTACTGCAATGTGCTCTATGGGTGGCCCTTGGTGTTGTTCTGCACCTGGTGCAGAAAGTGATGAGTAGGTTGCTTGTGGGGACAAACTTCTGCCAGCATATAATGCCTGCTTGCAGGATTTCCATTGCCTACCAATCTGCTAGTGGGCCAAGTTTGAGGTGTTGCTACTAACATTTAATTTTGGCACACAACGTCCAATTTTTGGCCAAAGTGAAATGCATGCATGCCCCAGTATATATTGAGAGAGAGAGAGAGAGAGAGAGAGAGAGAGAGAGGGAGGGAGAGAGAGAGAGAGAGAGAGAGAGAGAGAGAGAGAGAGAGAGAGAGAGAGAGAGAGAGAGAGAAAGTCTCCCTTCTTGTATTTTTTCTTCCCTTCCCTTCCCTTTCTTTCCCTCTTCTTTTAACATAGTTATGCTGCCTTCTTTAACTGCATTGGCTTTTAATGAGAGTGAATTGCTACAGGAAATGTGGCAAAAACATTTTTAAAGTAATTTGTCATCTCAACAATCTCTATCCATTAAAAAAGCAGTGTAATTAAAAGCAAGCAACCCATATATTTTACAAACAAGAGACTCAAACTGAATTTAGTGAAGTTCACTCACACAAATAGTGAAAAAAAGGAAATATAGAATCAAACAACAAGGGTGCCCAGGAATGTCGAGCCCAGAGCTTTGCTACTGTGTAGGTATGACCTTCAAGGAAACAGCTCTGAAGACAGATATATTGGCACCTGAGTCTACCAGAAAAGTAGACCTTATGGATTGCCATCATGAGAATAAGAGAGAGGGGGACAACCAGGTCTAAGAGCTGGCAGTTCCATTAACATAAAAAATATTACAACATTGTTTTTTTCTGCTTAGAGAAGATGGGTGGGATCTTCTGGCTATACCAACACTTTTTGAACTGAGATTGGCTGAATGGTGCAGAGAACTGATGGCCAGATAACAGGAGATGACTAGAAATGTCTCCTGGACCCTGTCTAAATTCAGATGGATTATGGAAGGGTGCTGTGGTCTAAACCACAGAGACTAGGGCTTGCTGATTGGAAGGTCGGCAGTTCAAATCCCCGTGACGGGGTGAGCTCCCATTGCTCTGTCCCTGCTCCTGACCACCTAGCAGTTCGAAAGCACGTCAAAGTGCAAGTAGATAAATAGGTACCACACCAGTGAGAAGGTAAACGTTGTTTCCGTGCACTGCTCTAGTTCACCAGAAGCAGCTTTGTCATGCTGGCCACATGACCCAGAAGCTGTACGCTGGCTCCCTCGGCCAGTAAAGTGAGATGAGTGCCGCAAACCCAGAGTCATTCACGACTGGACCTAATGGTCAGGGGTCCCTTTACCTTTACCTTTATGGGACAGGAAAGAGTGTGGCTTTGAGATTTAGGGGGAAGCTTTTTAAAAAATGGCTTGACATGCCACTTGGGAGGGCTATGTCCTGGCTGGACCAGCTTAAAAAAGTGGGAACAATGCAACCAACTAAAATACTAGAATTCAGCAATGACAATTCATTGTTTATAGTCATGTTGCAAAGATATCATCTCCGTTAACAATCTATATTAATAACATATGGGTGCCTCAACCACCCAAGGGCCCTAATTCTGTGCATACCAAAAACTCCACTACAAGATTTATCACTATTTAATTTCCACATCTGTAAAGTGGAACTAATGGTCCCAAATGCCTTCTAGATAGATTCACTGTTTTAAATGTAGTCTACCAAGGGTGGTCAGTTGTTGAATTTTATAACCTTTAGGGTAGTGACAAATTCAGAAGTGCACGGTTTCTTCATGATAGTGTGGGAATGTTCAGGGTGGCAGGAGAGGATATATTGTTTATTAATATCCTTCCTAACTTGCGTTAGGAATTTCCTTTACTTAGCAGAGTTTACATTCCCCTTCTCACGCACAGCAGATAGCTGGTTGCAGGCTCGTTAGAACCTCTTACTATTATGCAATTCAATCTCCCTCAGATTGAATTGTATGTTACTGGCAAGATCCCCTTTTAAATCCCCCCCTAAAAGAATAAAGACACCACAGTCTTATTCATAAGCAATAAAAAGAAAGTTTACTCACAATCAGGCAGAACACAGTTTGATCCCTGAAGGCAGGCTTTAGGCTTAAAGTTACAAACTTATACTAGCAGGTTTATCTCATAAGGGAGATGACCTGGGGGACTGCTTGGCTAGCAGCCAGCAGTTCATTCCAGGAAGTTCGCAGGACGAAAAGAAGATAGAGTATATTAATAAGAAGAGAGAGTGGCAGCATGCCTTGGCCTTTTACCAGGTCTGGAAAGGTCACGCCCACCCACTAGTCATATGCAAGGAAGGATGCTCCAGGCCAGGAGGAACAGGAAGTTTTGACTGGCTGGACCAAACATTCCCTTGAATGTCCACTCTAGCAAAACAAGGAATGATGTATTTTGACTGCTCCCAGTGGATTACATCCCACAGATAGTCCCAACCATGCCCCCCTCACAGCCACACCCTTGTAAGATTATACAACCTACATAAAATGACTTTAAGGATAATTAGGGATGCATTGCGATGATTAATTCAGATCTCTATGTGTTGCCTTTCTGCTATGGCTACTATTTTCTGTGCATGTACATGAGCAAATGATTTCGAGTGCCCTGATATCTTCCTTCAGAAGTGACTTAAGTTGTGTTTCCCTTGACATTCCATTGTAACAGAATTTGCATACAGTACTGTTCTCTTGCAACTTAAACTGAAACTCTTGTGTTTTTATTGTTCCTAAATGCTTAGCTTTGGAGCATTTTCTTGATGTTCTTTCTGCACACGTTTTTCCAGTGGCATTTAGGTCCAGCCAGCACAAAGAGTGAAAAGACTTATGAGTGGCTAAAACCTCTAGGATGATGGAGAAAGAGACCCTGCTGCAGAAATAGTAACAGGTATTTGACCCCCCCCAGGCCACTACATCTCTGTTTATAACACATTTGAGAGGGTAGAATGCATGAACAGATTTTAAATCATCCATTCATTTGCAGGACCATTGGAATTGGAACATAAGCGGCTCTCAAGGAAGGAGAAATCAGACAATCTGATGAAACCACAGGGCTCTTCCATGTTCTATAAAAGATTTTAGTAGTCTGGGAAACATATAGATTCCCCTTGCCCAATTAAGTCCTATATATGATATATACAGTTTGCTGTTAAATTGATCCATGGTTCCATTTTCTTGTTCAGTGTGGCTGGACTGTCGCAGATCAAGAAAGAGAGTTGAAGGACCGTGTGACTGAGTTGGTTAAAAAAGGGAATTTAGTATGTTACTTTCCCCTCTCCACTTTCTCTCCCTTGCCCCATAATTTTATTACTTATTTCTGTGATTAGGGAGAAAGGGAGTACAGTGCAAGCATAAAACAGCCCATTTACAAGCACCCCAGAAAATGAGTGGAGTTTTATTATACCTCTCAACTGCATGCTGCGAAAGGAGCTTTCGTTTCACACACAACTCACAGCTGGCTGCAGGAAGTTTAAAGTTCATTCAAAGTTTTGTTCAAATGTGTAAATCTGCTTAAGCACAGGTTATTCCCCACCACCACCTCGCTAAATGTTCGGAAAACTAAGATCCTGGGTTGTAGGTGACTTACAAGGCAGCTCCACCATGACCCAATAATATTTATTTATTTATTGAATTTATTGCCTTTCCTTAATCCAAAGGTCCCTGGGCAACTTACATAAAAATATATAATGCAATACCTAAAAACCACAGTAAACATAAAGCATTAGCAGGAGTGCTTTAGTACAGAAGAGGGGGTAGAATCAGCTAAAAACATCAGCTCACCCCACCACACAAAAGCATTGGGAAGGCTTTTTTGTTAAATGTGAAAAAAATGCATGGCTTTGGGGAATAAGAAACTTAGGCCGCATCCATGTTTTTTGCGCATTCATCAATGGTCTCATTAGAGAGTAAAATTCATGTTAAATTGCTGTTTTAGGGGTTGTTTTTAAAAGTCTGGAATGGATTAATTTGTTTTGCATTACTTTCTATGGAAAAGTGCTCCTTGGTTTTGGAATGCTTTGGTTTTGGAATGGACTTCCGGAACGGATTAAGTTTGAAAACCAAGGTACCACGCTACTTTCTTTATCACAAAATTCCAGTTTGGGGGGTGCATCAGAACCACATTAATCACACAACCTGAATTTCCCTGTATATGATGGAATCCCATTTGAAAATAGCAGCCACCTGGAAGTGAAAACATATCTTTGTTACATAGCAAGCCTGCAAAGTTTTTTACTTTACCTTTTCACTAACACACACACACACACACACACTGATTTGAGGAGATACATAACAAGGTATCAATTCACTACCCTTGAAGATGTTAGTGCTCTTAAATTTTATTGAAACAAAATAGAAAATTCTTTCCAGTAGCACCTTAGAGACCAACTGAGTTTGTTCTTGGTATGAGCTTTCGTGTGCATGCACACTTCTTCAGATCAATAAATTTTATTGATAGTGATTACTTAGCAGAAAATCTCATTAAACTCACTGAGGCTTTCTAGTGTGTACACATAGGATTGCATATTGTTGGAGTGTTTGTAAATATTTAATTTTATACAGTGCAGAGACCTGAATAAATGGGTGGATTACCGTGCCTTTTTATCCTATTCTGTAAGTCACGTTGTTTGAAACTTTTAAAACCCTCCTTTTATGATATAGATATCTGAAAAGGCAAGCACTGTTTTAAAACACCACTAAAACTCTGAACAGCAGTGTCATCTTTTTAATTTTAACCTGGATAACACTTCATGAAGAGGACAGTAGTCCATGAACACTTATGCCATAATACTTTTGTTGGTTCTTAAAGTGCCACCATACACTTAGTTATTTTTTATTTTTGTTCTAAGTGGTAAAATAGGATGTGTCTTATCACCTTCATGTTGTTTTCAGTTTCAGTGAGAAATTAGTTTTTTCCCATGGATCAGGGACATCTGAAACAAATTACCAGCCCGACTTCCCACTAGGACTTTCTTCTCATAGCTTTTTTTTGCACCTACAGGAGATGTGGAATGTTTCAATCTTGAATTAGTTAAGCGAAGGCTGCAGCTATCTTTTCTTCTTGGATTGGATTCAAGTCTTCAGTCATATCTCTGTGTTTATTTGTACTATTAAATACAGGGCATTCTTGCATTTTTCTCACATGCTTATGCTACTTTATAAATCTACAAGATTTTTAAAAATATTACAGCATGTACTGCTGTTTGATCTGTTCTTGTGATAGAATGGATTTCACACAGTGCAGCCATATTCTGGGGAACATTTTTCTTCAATGCACTCATCTATGCCTGTTTCCCCAGCCCAAAATCACACAGTCATGGTGCACATAGATGGTCAAGGATGCAGAGAGGGCCAAGACATTTCCCCCTCATGAATCCCATATTGGGGTTGATAAAATATCCTTGGAAAACAAAAAAGGAAATCCATTTTTTAAAAAAAGCAAATAGACTTTAGTTGAGAAACTGATAAATATGCACTAATGGATTTTTAATGGCATAATAAGGGCACCTGGGAACATGTAGCAATCTCATGTTATAATGTTTTTCTTTTTCTTTTTACCTATTTATGAAATTAGATGTGAACTTACAAGAGTGGTGGGGAGAAAGAATGTAAGGGAAATCATACCAAATCAGACTTCTGCAATCTTAATGTGATGTCAGACCTGATAAAACTGAAAACAGAAGTCAAAGTATTGTATATGAAAATACTTGAAATGCCTCTCAAATTGATTTTGTTCAGTATTTCTCGGATCACAAGGCAAGTTAGGAAACGAACACTTATCAGCAGAATGGCCGCTGAGAATGTTTTTTAAAATATACAAAGCTGATCTTCTTTCAGTATTTTCTGATAGAAAGAAAATACTGAAAAATACTAAAAACAACTGTTTCCCAGCTGAAAATTACTTTATTATACTCACAGATGCCTCTTTCTAATAAGGATAGTTTCTGATACTTCACCTTGTTGCCTAGGCACTGCTTTAAACAAAAGATATATAATTGTATTCAAAAAGTGACTTACACCTGAAATGCCAAGTCAACAAAGAGGGATTGTGGAAATAACAATACTTGTTGTTGTTGTTGTTCAGTCGATCAGTCGTGTCCGACTCTTCGTGACCCCATGGACAATACTAAACAATACTAAACACAGTTATTGTGAGTTCTTGCAGGGAACATTAAAAAAAAAGACCTGTGTGCCCCACTCTGAAAATGTGTCATTTGCAAATCTTGACTTACCTTTCCTCATGTTGAAGAGATTCTTCAACAATCAATGCACTTGAGATTAATGTATCTCAGTAAATATTGACAAGAGGAGCACAAGGAAGTAGACAAGATTCTTTTTTTAATGGCACTCTGGATTCATTTCTGAATGACAACAGTGCAACAGTTAGCATATATTTGTTGTAGTTTCACATTCAAGGATGCCAAGGGAAATGTTCTCTCTTAAATTGATGAAACATGAGGGCAAAACTCAGTCAATAGAAATTGGGAAGAGAGGTCAAAGATTATCTATTGTTGTAGTTTCACATTCAATTTATTTCTCCCCCTGAAATGTGGAATGAGTTAAATTGAGTTTAGTCATAGGTTTAGTTGAAAAGAAGTCTGCATGCTGCATTAGACTCTCTGGTCTACCATTGGTCCCCAGCCTGCATAAACATTTTGAGGGAGCTCAGAGATGAAGCACTGATGATGCAGGAAAGGATCGGTTATATAAGCAAGGCTGTTAGACAAGGGCAGTTGATCATGTCTTGGGCACAGACCTCAAGTAAGCAAATTCTCCTAACCACATTGATCAAGAGAAATTGTGTGCATTTACAGCACATACTTAAGCTATGGAATCGACTAGATGGAATGATAGCCATCAATTTAGATGGCCTTTAAAAGGTATTAGGCAAATTAATTGAGGCATCACAGGCATCTGCTTGGCCACTGTGAGAACAGGATGCCTTTGGAAGAGTGCCCATTGAATCAGACTACACCTTTCCCCACCTTCCCTGTGATCAGGATACTTAATTTGCATTTGAATATAAATATTTTGTGTTTTGGTTCATACTTTGATTCAAAAAGTGTGAATTTGATATTTTCTCATTAAAATGCAACAAAATTGAATTCATTCCCAATCTCTACATGTGCTTTTCTTCTTCTTAAATGACACCTGGTGGGAGGCCGAAACAGAGTGGGATTTGGGTGTTGGAATTGCTTTCTCCACACTGGAAAGCAAATGGAACCTTTGGAGACAAGTGGCAGGTTTGAGGAGGATACTTGTTAGAGAAATGCTGCAGTGACAATGACACATGGTGCATTCCCTGCACTATAATTCCAGTCATGATCTCTCTCAATTGCTATTTTAAAATGAAAACAAAAAATCGTAAGGGCCATGCCTAATAATGCAACATCTGGAATGTTAAATCTATGATCTGTAGTTAAACACGGGGCTTGCAATTTATGGGGTGCAGCAGGTAATTGTCTCAATACTCTGAGACACAATTTTGCATCTGGATCTGCACCCTTCCTCCTTCAAACCTGGTTGGTGGACCTCAAGTTTCATGTTGCTGTATTGTTGTTGGTGTAATTGCTCTGGTGGGGGGGGGAAGCAGCTTTTTACATTTGCTCATTTGAGCGAAGGTTGAATGTCCACAATAAGTGGATTGTGCTTCTGTTTATTCAGTAAGCAGGGAAAGTCATGTGTAAAAGGGACAATTGCTAAACCAATTGTCTAATTTCTTGGACAAGACTGGGAAAGGAGATTAAAGGCCTATCTACACATTGCACTGTCCTTCTGGATTGTGCATCTTCATAATGCAGGGAAGGAGGTAAACAGTATAGAGTTATATGGTTTGTTATGTATGTAAAGAATAGGTTGGGGGAGAGCTGAATAAAGACACATGCTCCAAGGAGCTGCATTGTTCTTAAAGGGCATTCCTTTAAGATAAGGACATTCCTTTAAATAATCAATATCTGGCAGTCCAAGGTTTTATTGCCGCACCACAAAGGAATGTACATTGTTTTACATCCTGCCCATGTTAGCTCTTTGTCCTGGATTTTAGTTTGCCTTCAGTTGAGCAGAACTCATGTAAACATGCTCTTAACTGGAATTGAATTAACATTAAGTCATGTAGTGTAAACTAATTTGTGGATGGAAATGTAGAGCTAAAACTCTTGATTTAGCAGTCCTTGCAGTCCTTTTCTCATAAGTGTTGGTGCAAGCTGATGTACCTAGGGACAGCAGCGCATTTACAATTGGGTTCACGTGGTCATTTTGGGTTGCATTTTTTCCACGTGAAGTACACCCAGGTAGGACAGCAAGGAGAAAGTACTCTGTGAATTGGAAAATGTGCAGAAAACTATTGCAACCCTTTCTACACGGGTTGCACCACCCCAAAGTACCACTGTGATTGTAATAATTGCTGCGAAAGTCTGCCTGTGCCCTGTCAGTTATAAGGTACCTTCTTCATGTGATGATGGGCAAGTATGGTATGTGCTCATGCAGTAGCAGAAGATGTGACTGTGTGAACCAGTCCAGTAATGTGCATTAACGTGAGGTTCAGGCATGTATGTGGCCATCAGGCAGTTGCCATGAAATGGGATGCCAGCATGGTGTAGTGGTTAAGAGCGGTGGACTTGTAATCTGGTGAACCGGGTTCGCTTCTCCGCTCCTCCACATGCAGCTGCTGGGTGACCTTGGGCTAGTCACACTTCTTTGAAGTCTCTCAGCCCCACTCACCTCACAGAGTGTTTGTTGTGGGGGAGGAAGGGAAAGGAGAATGTTAGCCGCTTTGAGACTCCTTCGGGTAGTGATAAAGTGGGATATCAAATCCAAACTCCTCCTCCTCCTCCTCCTCCTCCTCCTCCTCCTCCTCCTCCTCCTCTTCTTCTTCTTCTTCTTCTTCTTCTTCTTCTTCTTCTTCTTCTTCTTCTTCCAGGTGTATTGACCACCGTTGCTTGCCAGGACACAATAAGGCAAGAGGGTGGCGAGGGGGCATCAGGTCAGTGGTGGGTGCAGATGGACGCACATTTGTGTCTGCTGCCACCAACCCAAGGCTCCCCTCATTAATCCCAGCTTTGATTTGAGTTGTAAATTGCATGATTTCCTTACTCTTAGGGTTGCAAAGGAATGTTTGAAGCTTTGAAGTCTAACGGTGGCATTCAACCAAGCAATTTTGCAAGCACAAGGATTACCACTAGAGCAATAAAATTTCCTCCCTTCTCACATGCCCTGCACCATCTCCAAATCTGCTCTGGAGGGTTGGGGACTCATGGGGGGAGGAGGCGGGGAGAACATTCTATTGTGCAAGGAGACATTCACCTTAGTGAAACATTCACCTTGCTGCTACTTTGACTAGAAACCTCAGAAATAAGAGGCAGGAGGACAAATAAATGGTGATTTTCATAAAATTATTTTCCAGCCCATTTCAGGGCAGATGTTAGATGTCACATTGGGGGTTTATTTCAGACATATACAGTAGACGAAGGCCAGCACATCCGTCAGGGCTAGCTTGGACTCACCACATGATGGCAAATTAACTACTTAATCTTTGGCTCAGGGGATTTTTCCTAAATAGCCCTCATTGTGACCATGGTTCCTATTCTTGCTGTAGACACATGGGAAAGTAATGTTGGGTCCCACCACCACCATTACTACTAGGAATGTGAATGGAAAGCTGATTTAAGAAGTCCCAGAAAAAGCGATTCGGGAGAAGAATTTGTATTAGAAAGTCTGCAATATTGTGCTACCTTATCAGAATATGAATTCAACTATTGTTATTGCTGATTGAAAAGGAATATAGAAATTTTTAATTTATATATATTTTTTTCACTTTGGGGTTAACAAGTTTGTTAACATTTTTGCAGCAACAAAAATAAATTTACCAATTGAATAAATACACTATTTTTCTTCTTCTTTTATATATACGAACACATATATTTTACAAAACCCCATAGCAGCATGGGAAATAAAGATCCTTCTACAAAAAGAAGATGTTAAGTCAGTGTACAAAATAAAGCTTTAGAGTTTCAAAATCATATCTGGGCAAGAGAGACATATACCAGTTAGAGGTGATTCTTCCATTCATTTGCTCCGAGGCCCAGGTGAAATAGTTCATTGAGAACATACACAATCCTTCTCCTCTTTTCTGGATATTGCACTTACAAATCCTTGTTTTGTCAGGAAGAACTGAGCAGATTCAACAGCAGAGATGTCGTTGCTACACAGACAGAAAGAGTTAAGAGTGACGCCATCTTACTGCCTACGGCTGAGCTTTTGAGATGACGACGGAATGCAAGGTCTGGCTGGGGCTGCTGGTCCAGAGGCTTTGAAAACCAAACAGAAGGGTTGACTGAGATGTAGCTGTCGGTTATCCTGATGTGAGAAGGCACGGTGGTTGTGCTAGAAGAAAACACAGAAGGGCAAGGTTACAAGGTTACATTGGATTCCATGCATACCTGTCATTGGCTTTTTAAAAATGTTGCTGGTAATATTCAGTGCCAAAGGCCCAAATCTCTCCCCCCCCCCCCATTGTCCTGAAAAGGTACAATTTTCCATATGACAAAACTCATATTCAATTGCTATGCAAATTTATATCCTCTTTTGCTGTCAGTGGGGCAAAGGACCTAATCTATAAACAATAGACTAGACTCAGAAAATCCTGTTGCCAACCCTGGTGTTTGGGCATATATATTGAAACGAGCATTAATAAAGCTAAATACACTTGGATGAACATTGAAACCGTGGCCTTATTTCACGTAACTGATGGAAGTGAGCTTACCATGGGGATTACTTGTCAGCATGCAACAAGTTTTCCTTGAGGGATAAATTTGTAATTGAAAGGAAAGGGGACTGATAAATTGCAATGGTGATTCATGGTTCTGTGTAAATATGCCATATAATGAACCTGATTTGAATTTGGGGTTTTGTTCATACAATTTTCTGCATGTGCTTCCTATTTATTTCCAAAACAAAAGTCATCATGGTTTTGTTTTGTTTTTTGGGTTGTTTTTTTTTAAAAAAAGACCTGAACAGATGTGGAGCCAATGCTATCAGAATATTCTCTATGTTTTTGTAGTACTTCTTGTTGTTTAAAGCTGGAGAACAACAAACTCGTGTTTCTCCTTTGGAAGAGGTCACTGTAATATTAACAGATAATCATGAATTTCATTAATGGTATTGTATCACATGAAAGTCATCAAAATCCTCAATGCGCCAGACTTCAAAGGAATTCTCACAATATTTTGAAATTGCACCTAGCCTAGCCATCCACACAAACTATTGAACACAATTGTTAACATATATTCTTAATTTTGCAGGCTGGCAAATAGGTTGATTTATTGCCTGGGTGGTGGCGAGCTGTCGGTGAGACCCCTTGCAGCAGTATCCACAGTACCTACCCTGCAAAAATGGGCTGTGCAGTGTTTACTGCATGGGAATAGTGTGGGAGGCTGAGGGAGCTCCATCTTGGTGGTGGCTCTTCAGGTGTGTGGGATGCTATCACCTGTAGGATGCTGTAACCACCAGCAGCCCAGAGCTCCCCAGCATCTGCCCCCCCCCCAATGCTGTGTTTTAGTTCTGCAGATTTCCAGCTGCCCCTAGTTGTTCATCTCAGGGAAATACTGTGTGTTTGAAAGATGATGTCCACCGAGAATAACCAGAGGTGGTGCTTAGGTTAATTCTTAGACAACTGCAGAGGGGAGAATGCCTTGTAAAATCCAATAACCTTTGAAGCACGCCCTTGGAGTGATTACTCCATCCTCAACCTAATGATTTAAAGATGTGAGAGTCCTTTCTGATTTGGCAACAACAAGAATTTCATCCTTATTAAAACCAGTCTGTCAGGAAACAATATATCATTCTCTAAGAAGGGAAAAAACACCCACCACCCTAACTTTAGAATTGCTATAACTGTTCAAGGTTATGTAGCTGGAAAATGGCACAGATTCTCACGAAGTGTCTGTGTGGTCCTCGGGCAGGAGATGACAACATTAACTCTTCCTTTTGCCCTCCTCCCCACTACCTCAGAAATGCTTTGATGCCTTTGTAATATTTTGGGAACATCCCTTCATAATTCCATACCATGACTTACCACCACAGTCGACACAGCCTCCCTTGAAGAACCCACCCCATTTTTCATCCAATTCCCTGGGTTGAGACAAGCCTTTCTGTGTGTGTCGTTTATTTTGCCAGCTCTTCACAGACAACCAAGGAAGAATGAATTCAATAATAGACGCAAAGCATGGATGGTAACGCTGCCTCATAAAAAGGCCTGCTTGCTGTTTCTGGGCTTACACAAGCGGGGACATTTCTTGATCTTTCAGACATGAAAAGCTGCCTTCTAACAATATGAAACTACGGTCTTAGGGCTTATCCATTCTTAACTTTCCTCCACTCTTTCCAGGCATGGCCCATGATTTAAAGCTCCGTGTCTGAGCACCTTTTTTTTGTTGTTGTTGCTCTGGAGTTTTTCTCACGAAAGCCCACTCTTTTAGAGCTCAGTTGGAGCAAACATCAATCCACAGAAAATGCTAATTGATGTTTGCTCTGATTCAACTTCAAAGAGTGGGATTTTTGCAGGGCACCCCCCCCCCAAATGCTTCAACAGGGAGCATCCCAGCACAGACTGTTACCTGGAAAAAGTGTGGCAAAAGGCTAGTGTGGATAAACCCCTAATACTAGCCAAACAACATAAAGGTTAAAATACCCAATAGATTACTCCAACTCCAACTTGAAAAGGAAATGAGCTCTGACTGATTAGTGCTAGCCATCTAGGTTCTCTTGCAACCTGTAGTGTTCTGAGTACAATCCCTTCCTACAATTTTCCTATTAACAATGGGCAAGAAGATGTTTTACACATCTGTGGTTTCTTCTTTAGCCACAGCTGAAGTTCCAATTTGACAGCCAGGATACAGCATACACTGACACTTTCCCCTCTCATCAGGGGTGGACTTTGGTTTTTCAATTTCAGTGGTGCCCTGTGAGAGGCCAAAATTCGCACCCCCACCTCTTACCCTCTGTTCTGCTCAATTCACTGCCTTCCCTGTGGTGCCCCCCTTTGCTCAGCACCCATTGCAGCAGAACTGGTTGCACTGCCCTAAATTTGCCTCTGATCTCATCCATGAATTAGAAATGCTTTGGAGCAGCAGTACATACCCTCCAACATGCTGTGTCCATTAGCAGGGTGAAACCTGACAACCTTTTGGGTCTATGCTTCTTAAATACTGTATCTTTTTTGTGGTCACAATCTACCTTGAGGCTTGAATTAAAACTTTTTTGGGGGGGGGAATAAAAAACTCATCTACATGTACTACAAACTTTCAGGGTTTGACAAACAATCTCACAGCAGGGAATTCAGTGGCAGGACAAAACTTGCTGCATATATATTATAGATAACAGGAGCAAGCCTAGATAATTTTAAAATTATTATTGAACTTCCCCTTAAATTAGGATTCCTACCCCTGTATTTAATCCCTGTTGTCCTTTGTTGAAGTGGATGTTTTTCTCTTGTGTTTTATAGTGGAGCAGGATAGCCAGTCGTTAGCCTTCTACACATACAAACTAGATACTAACTATCTTAAGACTTTCAGAACTAGTTTTAAGGGACATCTGGCAAGTGAAAGCTATGAATATGGAATATTTAAATGGAGTGGCTCCTATTTATAAATTAAAAGATCCACCAGAACATCTGCTAACAAGTGGTCTCCTGGAGCTCATCTGCCACCCACAGTTTTTCATCACCACTGATAAACATGTGCATGGATCATATGCAGAGGCTACCCTTCCTTTGAGGTGCTCAATGAACATGTGGTCAAGCATAATGTAAACATGCTTTTCTCAGGCAGCAAACTACAAGTGCTTGCAAAGTTTGTACCATACTTTTGCAGGCCCACAAAATTAGCAGTAAATCAGCTCAAAGGAGATGTTGGTTGTGTGGTCATTGTTTGCATGGTCTGTTTAATCTACACTAAATGTTTTAAAAAGATAGCAGCCTTGTAAATTGGACACCTAGAGAAGAGAATTGCTACCAAATACATGGAAAGGCCATAGCTCAGTGGTAGATTATCTGTTTTGCCTGCAGAAGTTTCCAGGTTTGATCCCAGCATTTCCAAGTAGGACAGAGAACTTTCCCTAGATATAAAGGCCACCTGCAGAGGAACTGTGGAAATGCCTCACACATCTTCCTCGTGGCTCACCATAGTATATGTTAGTTAGCATCTAGATATTGAAACTGAGCTCCAAATCATCACAAGAAGCATACTGAATGACCTTGGGCAAGTCAGCCTCTCACAGCCACCTTAGGTTGTATTGAGGATAAAAGGTGGGGAAGGGTATTGTGCACCATCCTGAACTCCAGAGGAAGGATAGAATTAAAACTTTAAAAGAAGATAAATAAATGTGATGGTGTGATCACAAACCCTTCTAGAAGCTGAAGAGGCCATGTACAATCTAGCTTCTTGCATGCTATAGCTGTTCAGTAGGCAAAGCACCCTCAGGAACATGCTAGCACTCTTCAGCATGGCAGGGAATAGCTCTCTTTAAAAGGCTGCTGAACCTGGCACTTGGAGCCCAGAAACTGAGAGCTTATGAGAGATGAACTCATCCAGATTTCAGAACTTGAAAAGGGTTTCCTGACTGCACTGTGCCCTGACACAGAAGTTCAATGGAAAGGACTCATGGGAGCTCTTACTTTCTCTCTGTCGACCCCAACGATCAGAGCCAAACACCTCTTCTGTGGAGGGGTCTCTGTGGGTTTTGACAACAGATTCAATGGCTTTTATTTCTAAGAATTATAGTCTGTATTCCCAGCCCACAGGGTTCGTATAGTGACTTACAGTCAATTAAAATGGAAGTCTATATAATAAAACAAGGGTTTTATTATAAACCTGTGGCCCTCCAGATGTTGCCAGACTACAGATTCCTTCTTGCCTGTCTATGGGCAGGAATGCTGCCTGGGGCTGGGGGAGGGGAGGACCAGGGTGTTCCTCATCCATGCAATTAAAAAACCCATATAGAAAACACATTTAAAAAAAATATTGTAGGGTCTATAAATGAATTGATCAAGCATAAATTAGCCTACACCAATATAAAGATTATAACCATTTCCCATAAACTCAGAAGTGAGTCAGCCTGGTAATCCCAGGCAATGAGCTCCTTAAAGAGGGGACCATTATAGAGAAGCCCCTGGAGAGCATCCTGGGGAAAGACTCTTCCCTGCACACCATCCTCATTACAATCACACTGTCCACAGCTTGCCAAGTGGACTATGGTGGAGTGTGAGGAGGGCAGCTGACATGAGAAGGATGGCATGTGGTCTTGGAGGAATGCAAGATTAACAGTGAGCCAGCAAAAATGGTGGTGGTTGGCAGCTTTTGGCACCCATGTGGTCCTCAGTGAAAGCTTCTGGGGGCCGCAGGTGGACCCTGAGCCACAACTTGCTCACAGGTACCTTATTTTCATGTTCTGTTGTAAACTCAGACGGGAAAAAAGTAATCCTACTTATTCCACATTTTCCTGTGTGATGTCAAATAGGCTTAACAACAGTAAAAAGAGAAATATTACGGAGCATGAAAATTTGCTATGCAGGCTGAATATAAAGTCATGCTATGGGCATGAGTGCTAAATTCCTTGCCTCTACTTAATAATGCAAAGCCTAAGTGGCAGGACTTGAACCCCTGCAAGATATTTTTTTTTAATGGCTTCCTCTCCTAGCTGGCTTATCATATGAAAATGCATAAAGAACACATGTTCAGAGGGTTCATTAATATATCCTGCATACTCTGACCAGACAACTAATCCAAAGAAGCTCTACTAAAGCCATCAAGGGAGGGAGAGGATGCTGGCAGAAACATGAGTGGAGAGATTTACTTTTTCCTCGCGGACACTGTTGAGTTATGCCGTGCCGTTATTTTACTTGCACGTCTTGCCTGCATTATCATATTTATCAGGAAGCTGGGGATGTCAAGAGCAGATGTTGAACCAGTTGCACAGGTGCAGACTCACAGGCTTGGGCAGGCTCTGCTGATACAGCGGGAAAGGTGGATGTGAGCCTCCTCTATTAGCTGATTTATGCCTGGAGCTTCTTGCCAGATGCGGAAGAAGAAATACATGTGAACGTAATTTAGAGACTCCTCACAAGATTACATTAATGCAGCCTGGCTACCTTGAGCACTTGGCGACGCCCCTTTCCCTCGTACAACTGGGTTGCTTGAAGAAACGATAAAAGTAGCAGGCTTCCTCCCTTTTTCAAATGGCATCCTCATGATTGTGAGAATGAAACCCAGGTGTGATGTTTCTGTCCAGATATATTATTCGGAATAAAACCAATGGTCACCCGAAACTGAAGTTTCATTCAGCCATTCAAACAAAGCAAAGTCTGTTATAAATTCTAAGGTGAGAGCAAGCACAACTCTCTTAAACAACATAGACTGCTATTTTTATACATGCTGTGAGATAAATTGCAACCTGATAGCCTATCATATTCACCACGATGCAGCAAAGGATGGTTGCTGTGGTTGGGGAAGCCCATCCAAATTCTGTCACAAACCCAGTCTCTTTCACATTAACTCAGTATCAGATACTGCTCTGAGCATGGACAGCATTCTCATGCTACTTATAGTGGAAGGATAATTTATATGGTATTCTTTCAGACTTCTATGGGTGGAAAAGACCTATAAAAACTTGAAAAATACAAGACATGTAGCAACCTGCTTTGAACTGAAGAGGCACCTGGTCAGATTATCGGGAAAATGGGAAAGCCATGCTCAAAACCATACAAAGCAGCAGGAGGGCACCAGGTGGGAATGACTTTGTTGTTGTTGTTCAGAGTGTTCAGTCGTGTCGACTCTTCGTGACCCCATGGACCAGAGTACGCCAGGCACGCCTATCCTTCACTGCCTCTCGCAGTTTGGCCAAACTCAAAGACTATCTTGCATCAATCAACTTAACAGAAGGATGGACACAGTTTCTAAAGCCTTTGAAGTCAGTGTTAGCCTATGAACTGTGGCTGAGCATTCTCAAGGTTGACAAAGTTTCAAGGTGGCTTCCAAAGGCAGATACAATTCAGATGGCTTAATCAGACTCTCCCAGAGGTCCAGAGAAGCCTGGCCCACTTCCAGAATTTCAGGCCCCTGGTCATAAGAAAAAATTAAAATCACAGCACCCAAAAGCAAAATAAGGTACCCAAAATAGAGTGTGGCATAATTTGAATACATCTTTATTTAATGAACACGTATGTAGCTGAGATGTTGAGCCATGTTTTGGTCTGCAATATATTGAGCTGAGTTGGCTCCCCTGACTACCACCACCTTGCCTCTGATTGGCTGCCTGACATAAAACTGGCATGTCTCAGCTCCAATGCCACTCACACAATATCTTCCATTTTTGCATAATTGGCTCCCTTCTTTTATACCTTTGTGCCATTTCCAACCTTTTAAATAAGAACTTAGTTTACCAAACAAGGAGCTTGGGGGTGCTCAAGACCTCTGTGGGGGAAGGTTAGATGGCCAAAAATAATAATATATCTGATTCTTATTCTTTATTTCACTGTTCTTGTGTATACCACTTAAGAGAGTTTTATTATATTAAGCAACATTTAAATCTATATACATTAACAAAAGCACCTATGCCTCTTCTGAAGAAATGCAGCCTCTCCATTCATTAAGATAGGCACTATATTTGGTGCTGTGTTGAAATGCAATGGAAACAATTGGCATTTATTCATTTCAAGGGCAGTTAAATGAAATTAAATGTCATTATGACTGACAGCATTCTGTTTGCATCACTACATTGCCTACAAGGAAAGGGCAAGTGCCTGAAATTCCAGCACAATTGATAAGGATTGCTAGCAATGGCTATAATTAGTGCATTTTATTGCACTTGACTGCCTTCAACCATTGGGGTGGAGTGTTTCTCCTCCTTGCTTTTCTCTCTCTTTCACTGTTAACACTGAGGCTTGAAAGAGCTGTCATATCTAAAAGAAGCTGATAGTTGCTTATGTTTTGTTGTCTTTTGGGACTGAGTATCCATTGTCAGCATGCCACATATATGCCATTCTTGGTACTATTATTTCCCATTCAATTGCAACTTGGTTTGCCTTCCACATATATAGAAAGCACACACACTGTGGTGGAGGAAAGGATGCCAAGGAAAATGTTCCCTCTTAAATTGATGAAGCATGAGGGCAAAACTCAGTCAATGGAAATTGGGAAGAGAGGTCAAAGATTATCTTTCATAACATAGGGTTTGTCCATAAAACCAGTTATCTCTGCAGAGCAACTGAATAATGCTATTTGTTCTTAGTTGAAAGCCCATAATCTTATCTTTCTCCTTCTCTTTCCCCTGATTGCTTGTTTTCTCTGTACCCTGATTTCACTCATAATCACTTAAAAGGTCCGATCAACTTCAATCCCTACTTCTGCACTACAGCAGGAAAAAGCACCATCTGGAAATGCTGTCAGAAAAGTGCTTCAGATGTTAGAAATCCCTGAGCAAGCCTTTGTAGACTTACCCATCTTCTATCCGAACCCAGAGGTCATTGAATTGTCTTTGGCGATGGTTTTTATACTGCTTCTTGTGCCACTTCTTCTGCCGCCCAAACTCTTCCAGCTGACTGATGCTGTCTGGCAGTAGAAGATGTGGAGGAAGACTGTCTTCTTCACTGGACTGAGGAGGCACTGAAGACGATGGTGGTGGCACAGGGTCAAAAAAATGGATAGCAGGTGTGGCTGTTGCAGAGGAACCTCTGGAGGGTGCATTGATGTTTGCTCTGGAGATGCAAAACAAGCTTATCAAGAAGTGATTTGTGGCTGTGCTAGAAAAATCAAGATCTGAAACAACTGGGTTGAACTTAATTCACACAATGCCACTATTAGAAACAACAGATAGTACACAATATGCAATACTGGTGGTGCAAATATTGACGGTGCAAAGGTGGCTGAAGTCTTATGTTGTGCCTTCCATGGGAAGGAAGATCAAGAGTCACAAAAGTTGTGGATCTGCCTCCTTACTTTATTCTGAGCACACAAGTCAGACATCAGCAAGCCTGGTCCTGGGCAAACAAACCTGATCTGGGGAAGTGAATGTGAGCCTGAAGCTGAAGAATGAATAAACTGCTACAGTGAAACCTTTTTCTTTGGAATTTTTGGAAAACCAACTAGTTTGAGCAATGGACTTTCACTCACAAACTTATCGCTCCTTACCTCCCCACTGCAGCCCTCTGCGTGCCTACAAATCTGTTCTAGAGGGTTGGAGGAATCTTCCAGAGCACGGGAGGGATGAAGGAGCTATACAGAGTGGAGAAGAACAAGTGGATCTCCTTGTTCTTAGAATCATATATTGTAGAGTTGGAAGGTACCACAAAGGTCATCAAGTCCAATCCCCTGCAATGCAGGAATCTTTTGCCCAACGTGGGGCTGAACCCACGACCCTGAGATTAAGAGCCTCATGCTCTACCGACTTAACTTTCCCAGCAGGATTCTCCTGGTACAATGTTGCATCTCACACTAACTTTGGCACAGGCACTCAGTAAGATTGCTTCCGGTTCTGTTTGGGAGAAGAGGTTAGATTTGCATAACCATATCGTTCCTTCCAAGTCTATGATGGTCTTATCTTTGAAGAAGTACAGTTTCATTTTAGTTTCATTACATTTTTGATAATAGTACAAAACATATAACATGGCAGCTTTGGGCCTTGTGCCATCATTCTGCTACTGCATCAGAAGCAATGCCAGACATGAGCTAATATTGCTTTATAGATTCCATAAATTCCACAATGGGAATATTTGTCAATTCAAGAATTCTACACTTCTTTACATATAACTTTCATCCCCTGTCCAGAGACCACAAAGGCATCTGTCTTGTTGTATGCAAATTATGTAAGTATGGAAAAGCTTGCAACATACATAATTATTTGCCATTTTATATCCCCCTCCCAAGCATTTGGTTGCAATTGTTAAGGTTTTGGCGACAAATGCTTGTACATCTCATCGCATGCAACTGCCACACTCCAGCAGTGTAGAAAGGAAGACATATATAATATAATTAGGATCTTGTGGCTTGCATTTAGGAGACACTAACATATGTGACAATGCAGTAGTAGTAGTAGTAAGAACAATACCTTAATATATTCAGTGGCAATATGTTCTAATCTGTCACCCTACTGAGGAGAACCACATAAAATCTTCATTTTATCTTAGGACTCAAATATCTCAGTAAAAGGAAGAGAGGAGGTGGAGATATTTGTTGCAATCATTGGCACTTCACTCATATGGGTTAAGCTTATGCTTGAAACATGTGGCAGTAATGCAGTTTGTTAATATTTGATCTAACATTCATTTGTGAGATATACATTTTTATCTATATATATTAAAAGGTCATAAAATGGCACAGGCAACAGAAGGAATGTAGCAACTTGACATCAGAAAAGGCCTATCTATTGGCCCGCCCACCCCTGTTCTGGGGCCCTTTTCCAAATTTCTCCTCAATTCCTACTTAAATTGGGTGAGAATTCAGTGGGTTCTTCTTAGCTGGTTCGCACATGCCATAGAACTGGCTACACTCCATTGATTGTAGTGTGCAGCCACCGTCCCACAATCATCTTAGCCTCCTCTTCAAAATTTGTGCTATTTGAGGACTATACTCATTTTGGAAGGAAGTTATATTTATTGGGAATACGAAGAAGAAGAAGAAGAAGAAGAAGAAGAAGAAGAAGAAGAAGAAGAAGAACAACAACAACAACAACAACAACAACAACAACAACAACAGGAAATAGATTCCACTGTTTTGTAGGAACCATGTTTCATAATCTTTGCCCTGAAATAAAGCCATTTCATTTCTTTTACCATCAAGAAAACCCCATTATGCAATAAATGAAACTCTGAGAAAATGAAAACCACTTGGCGGTGTCCTTCCCCAGAGCATATTATGTTACTCAGGAAACATCCTCCTTGGCGTGTATGGTTTTTTCATTGAAAGTTTGCTTGTATGATTGGAAGTGCTTTATCACCATGCCAGCTGCCTGAGATGGTATCTCTGCCATTCATTCACATACTTCCCAATGACTGGACGACACACTGTCCCCCCTCTCATTCCAATAAGTTTGGCAATTGCTGCAGATTATAGCTGAAACTATGGGTGGCATTTGGCCTAGATTCTAGCATCCTGTTGCTAGTATTTTTCTATTGCTTCTTGCCAGGATATTTTGGCAATATCCTCCAGCCGCTTGCTTTCCTGCCTTTGCTAGCCTGTGTATGGTCCACTAATGTTTTATTTTAGTGACTCGACCAGAAGTCTTGTTGATGTTGAATTCACACTTGCATTTTCCAGCCAACATGTCTACTTCTAGTATTAGCATACAACACTTCATATAACTTCTCTGGACACCACCATTAATAAAAGGCCATCTCACCTGCAGTCATTTTATGGTGAAGCCCAGAGAAAGGTTTCTGAAGAGGAATAAATAAATAAATAACAAACGAAGATTTCAACCCACAACCCACTTACTTAAAAAACAGTCCCATTATAAATTGCTATTGAGTTCCCTCAAGTCCTTTTATAGCATTGTGGCTAAATGGTCAGTTAGCTACAAACTGGGGTTACAATCCTAACAGCTGTGAGCAGAAAAAGCTGCTATTTTGTGTTTGCCATATTAGTGTAGAAGACATAACAACCAGGGAGATGGACAAGAACTTTATGTTCTCTCTTGAAAAAGAACATAACAAGAGAAGAAGGCCTCTGACTCCACCCAGATTCAAGTACTCCCAGTGCCACCTAGAGACTAAACTGTATAATTACACTATCCACATAGTGCGCTTGCATGAGCCATGTGTACAAATAGCTATGTGAACAAGCTTCCATACATGGAACAGATTATTGGGTTGCAGTTTGATTTTCCTTATGTCAAGATCTTGGGTAAACAGCTGCCCTGCATTAAAAAGAATTTCTGTGAATTGTGGCCTACAATTACAGAGTTCTGCATTGACTTTGAAGCAGTCCCATTAAAGTCAGAAATACTGGAGCAAGTGGGCAGTGGGTTGCAGTAGCCCTTGTGAGTAGTTTGTAATGACTTCAACACATGCTGAACCATTGCTGCTCAGTTTAAAGAGATTAACTTTGGAAGCTGTTCAGACAAATGGTGAGAGGCTTCTTAGCTTGACGGCATGATAGTATAGGTGGGGGGAAGTAAGTGCCGGACAGACCTGAGTGACTGCAAACAGACCACAGACGTCAACAGATAAAAACAGCAATCTCTGTAGGCACATGATGCCACTCGAAACTTTTGTAGCCACTTGGGATGGTTACAAAAGTGTAGCAGCACTTTGTTCCAGAGGAATATTACTGGAGGCTGAAAAGTTCATCCACAAGACACAAGTGCCGAATGAAAGAAAGCAGGATAAGCTCCTTCCACCCTGCATGCTGCAATCACTTGGAGAGATTGCTTTTCCCTCACCATGCAATTTGGAGTGGTAAAGAGGTATGATTCGTGTTAGAACCACTCCAGTATTTAAAGTGGATTACTGCAACACGGGGCTGCAATTTGAAGGAAAAGGGTAAAAGGCGGATCTAGACGGATCCTCATGAATTCATATGATTTTTCATTCAAATGAAAAAAAAACACAATGATACTGTAGACACATCTCAGTCATATGTAGCATCAAAAAAAATCATGCACCCACTGTTTTGTGGGGCCACAATGGTGCAAAAACTTGTTTAAAAAAACACGGATCCTCATGGATCCTCATGATTTCTGCATTGGACACCCCAAACTCACGTCAAATCACATATCATGTCCAGGGGCACAGCCTGCACCACAAAAATCTGGGATCCATGGCTTCCCCTCGGACAATATGGCGCAAAAACTTGGTTTTGAAGCACGGATCCTCACGGATCCGCACCCCTTTTTGCATTGGGCCACCCCTAACTAACCGTCAAATCACACATAATGTCCAGGGGCACAGCCTGCACCACAAAAAACACGGGTCCACCGCTTCCTGGCGACACCACGGCCCAAAAACGGGGTTCTGAAGCACGGATCCTCACGGATCCGCACCCTTTTTGCACTGCGCCACATCAAACTCACCGGCAAATCACGCATCATAGCCAGGGGCACAGCTTGCACCACAAAAAAACACGGATCCAACGCTTCCTGGCGACACCACGGCCCAAAAACGGGGTTCTGCACCACAAAAACATAGATCCGAGGCATGGATCCACATGAATTCATATGATTTTTATATTGAAACAAAATAAAACCACCATGATACTCTACACCAAATACTATCTATAGGCAGGACCAAAAAAATCACGTTTCCACTATTCCGTGAGGCCGCAATGGCGCAAAAACATGGTTCTGAAGCGCGGATCCTCACGGATCCTCACCCTTTTTGCACTGGGCCACATCAAACTCAACGGCAAATGACACAACATAGCCAGGGGCACAGCCCTGCACCACAAAAACACGGAATCCACCGCTTCCTGGCGACACCACGGCCCAAAAACGGGGTTCTGAAGCACGGATCCTCATGGATCCGCACCCTTTTTGCACTGCGCCACATCAAACTCACCGGCAAATCACACATCATAGCCAGGGGCACAGCTTGCCACCACAAAAAACACGGATCCAACGCTTCCTGGCGACACCACGGCCCAAAAACGGGGTTCTGCACCACAAAAATATAGATCCGAGGCATGGATCCACAGGATTCATATGATTTTTATATTGAAACAAAATAAAACCACCAGGATACTCTACACCAAATACTAATCTATAGGCAGGACCAAAAAAATTCACGTTTCCACTATTCCGTGAGGCTGCAATGGCGCAAAAAACATGGTTCTGAAGTGCGGATCCTAACGAATCCGCACCCTTTTGCACTGCGCCACATCAAACTCACCGGCAATCACACATCATAGCCAGAGGCACAGCCTGCACCACAAAAAACACGGGTCCACCGCTTCCTGGCGACACCACGGCCCAAAAACGGGGTTCTGAAGCGCGGATCCTCACGAATCCGCACCCCTTTTGCACTGCGCCACATCAAACTCACCGGCAAGTCACACAACATAGCCAGGGGCACAGCCTGCACCACAAACATCATGGATTCACCGCTTCCTGGCAACACTAGGGCCCAAAAACGTGGTTCTGAAGCACGGATCCTCATGGATCCGCACCCTTTTTGCACTGCGCCACATCAAACTCACCGGCAAATCACACATCATAGCCAGGGGCACAGCCTGCACCACAAACATCATGGATCCACCGCTTCCTGGCGACACCACGGCCCAAAAACGGGGTTCTGAAGCACGGATCCTCATGGATCCGCACCCTTTTTGCACTGCGCCACATCAAACTCAACGGCAAATGACACAACATAGCCAGGGGCACAGCCTGCACCACAAAAAACACGGAATCCACCGCTTCCTGGCGACACCACGGCCCAAAAACGGGGTTCTGAAGCACGGATCCTCATGGATCCGCACCCTTTTTGCACTGCGCCACATCAAACTCACCGGCAAATCACACATCATAGCCAGGGGCACAGCTTGCACCACAAAAAAACACGGATCCAACGCTTCCTGGCGACACCACGGCCCAAAAACGGGGTTCTGCACCACAAAAATATAGATCCGAGGCATGGATCCACATGAATTCATATGATTTTTATATTGAAACAAAATAAAACCACCATGATACTCTACACCAAATACTAATCTATAGGCAGGACCAAAAAAATCACGTTTCCACTATTCCGTGAGGCTGCAATGGCGCAAAAACATGGTTCTGAAGTGCGGATCCTCACGAATCCGCACCCTTTTGCACTGCGCCACATCAAACTCACAGGCAAATCACACATCATAGCCAGGGGCACAGCCTGCACCACAAAAAACACGGGTTCCACCGCTTCCTGGCCGCACCACGGCCCAAAAACGGGGTTCTGAAGCGCGGATCCTCACGAATCCGCACCCTTTTGCACTGCGCCACATCAAACTCACCGGCAAATCACACATCAAAGCCAGGGGCACAGCCTGCACCACAAACATCATGGATTCACCGCTTCCTGGCAACACTAGGGCCCAAAAACGTGGTTCTGAAGCACGGATCCCCATGGATCCGCACCCTTTTTGCACTGCGCCACATCAAACTCACCGGCAAATCACACATCATAGCCAGGGGCACAGCCTGCACCACAAACATCATGGATCCACGCTTCCTGGTGACACCATGGCCCAAAAACCGGGTTCTGAAGCGCGGGTCCTTATGGATCCGCACCCCTTTTTGTATTGGGCCACCCCTAACTCATTGTCACATCACATATCATATCCAGGGGCACAGCCTGCACCACAGAAAACACGGATCCACAACATCCTGGCGACACCGTGGACCAAAAATGTTTTTTTCAAGCGCGAATCCTCATGGTTTTTGCATTCTGGGACCCCAGATTCACCCTTAATTCAAATATCTTGTACATAACCACAGATCTGACCACAAAAAGCATGGATCTACTGCTTCGTGGTCCTGGCCAGATGCTGCCCTGGATATAATGGCCAATATTTAGGTCTGTGTGCTGGGATGCAGGAAATGGAGTCGGCTGAATCTCAATCCATTAAAGATGGGGGTCCAATGGCTTGGCCGGAATGATTTTGGTTCGGTTTGCCAGCTCCCAGCTCTTGATGATGCACAATAGTCACCTGTACCCGCCATCAGGAGTCTGGGTGTGATCCTGGATGCTTTTGTCTCTATGGAGGCACTGGTCACAAATGTAGCCAAACTGGCATTTTAAAATCTTTACAGGTTAGGCAATTGGTACTGTACCTGTCTCTTTCCAACCTAGCCATGGTGGTCCATGAAGCAGTCACCTGCAGTCTAGACTACTTTAACTTGCTCTACACCTGAGCTGGGGTGGGCGGAGTATAAATGTGATAGATAGATAGATAGATAGATAGATAGATAGATAGATAGATAGACAGATGATAGACAGACAGACAGATAGATAGATAGATACGCAGGGCTACTCTTGAGACTACTCTAGAAACTCCAAATGGTCTAAAATGCAGGTGCATGAGTTCTTACTCGGACTTTGTGGAGAGCCCACATTCAGTTGGTGGTTCATCAGCTGGATTGGCTCCAGGTGGAGTATCAAATCAGGTTCAAGGTTTTGGTGCTAACCTTTAAAGCCTAAACAGTCTGTCACCTTTCTTATCTGTGGGAATTATCTTCCAATACATCCCCCAAAGAGGGTGATGCTTATCTAACAGCAACCTACTGGTGGTCCCTGGCCCAAAACATATCCAGCTGTCCCAACCAGAGCCAGAGCCTTTTTGGTGGAACACTTTGTCTAATGAGACCAGGGCTCAGCGCAATGTATCTCAGTTATCTCACTCGCTGGTCATCACCTTACAGTGGTGAGTGGGCTTGCACATTCCTATGGCCCTTGTGAGCGAAGCAGGGCCTCCCAAGGCGGTAAGGTCAAAGGGAAGGAGCTAGACAAAGAATGATCCAAGAAGTCCTCAACGGCAGAATAGGCGGGTGTAAACAAGCGGTATGTTACAATGGCTGTGAAGGCAGATGAAGGCTGCAGCAGATAAGATCTACCAGTTTGTCATGACTACTCATGCCATTGGAACAGAGCCCTACTGCAAAGACACTGCGTTGGTCATTGTGCACTGATCTACACACCTAAAACAAATTCACGCACAGGCATCTTCCAAAAACCCAACCCAAACCCCCAAAGTCCCATGGTGATTGGCAAATGGTAACGGGGGCAGGATCATGAAATCTGGAAGCCCCTAGTCATGAACTGGCACATGGGTGGTAGATACAGATTCAGTTGTTCTGACTCAAGGAACGAGGCAGTTGAGCAGCTCTGCAGCTGTATCCATGACTGAGCAGCCCTTTTAGGATCCACTCTGCTCACCCCGAAAAGGGGGAGGGGCTAGGAAAGGTGGCCTAAACATAGTCTGCTTCCCCTTTTCCCTGTCTGGATTACTGCACCCAGTGAGGTCACCACCCAGTGGTCGTAAAAGACAATCCAACTTTGGAACATGGAACATACGGACTTTGTCAGATAATACAAATAACGAGCGTCCTGAATACAGAACTGCCATCATTGCAAGAGAGCTGCAGCGTTTTAACATCAATATTGCAGCGCTTCAAGAGATTCGAAGAGCAGGCGAGAAACAGCTGAAGGAAGAAAAAGGAGGCTACACATTCTTCTGGAAAGGTCTATCTGAACAAAAACATTGAATACATGGGATAGGCTTCGCTATCAAAAACGACCTTGTGAAGCTCCTGTCAGAAGTCCCTACCGGTATTAATGAGCGACTCTCAACCCTTCAAATAAAGCTCACCAAAAACCAACAGGCTACTATTATAAGCGCTCATGCACCAACACTGGATGCTGATGAAGACATGAAATAAATTTTTTTACTCTCAGCTGGATACCATCCTATCAGAGACACCTAAGGAAGATAAAATTATCCTCCTGGGTGATTTTAATGCAAGAGTTGGGCGAGATTTCGATCTGTGGCCTGGGACTATTGGGAAAGAAGGAGTTGGCAACAGCAACCAGAACGGAATTTTACTTTTGATGATATGTGCAGCGCACAACCTTGTTATTACCAACACACTCTTTCGACAGAAAAATAAATTTAAAACTTCATGGAGGCATGAAAGTCTTCTTCACCGTCGCTATCGCCACTTGGTAGGCTTGATGTTGAGCTCTAACCAGTGTCCGGTCCAATTCAGAATGAGTTTTCTGCCACCGGCGCTCTAGCTGTCTCAGCGACCGTTTCCTCACCCTCAGCTCTGGAGAACACCATTGGGCTGTCTGGGCTCCATGCAATTGGAGAGGGCGCCTCAGAACCAGACAGCCCTGGTTAACTCCGCATTCCAGCGAGCCACCAGGAAATCAGATGAAAAGCCCTCAACATGGGATAAAGCATCCCCTACCACTCTCTGGAAACCATTTGGACCCATTAAGTGACAGGGGCGGACCATCCAAATCGGTCCCACCTCCCTGCAGAGGGGAAGGGTTGCGGAGAAGTCCAGTTGCACCAGGAAGTGATCCGACCATGGCACTTCTTTTGTTTTGCTTTTACTTAATGTCAGATCACCAGCATCCATAGAGGTGAGCACCAGATCTAAGGCATGTCCGTGACTATGAGTTGGGCCAAACTTATTCAGGGACAGCTCCATGGAGGCCATGCTTTCCACGAAGTCCCGAGCAGCCCCTTGTAAGGTCGTGTCGGCATGGATGTTAAAATCCCCTAGGACCACCAAACTAGGTGTCTCCAGGAGAACATCCGCCACGACCTGACCTGAAGCAGCTCGGGCAGGGAATCCTTGGTGCAGCGGGGAGGTCGGTACACCAAAAGGAATCCTGTACTGCCCCTATTGCCCAACTTCCAGAACATGCACTCAGAGAACTGGGTATTTCAGGTAGGACACCTGATGCAAGCTAGTGACTTCCTAAAAATCACTGCATACCCCCCCCTCCCCACCCACATGACCTGGGTTGCTGTGCATAACAGAAACCTGGTGGACAACCAGATGCTAAGACAGGCCCATCTGCTTCATCCAACCAAATCTCTGTTACACATGCCAGGTGAAGTCCTCCATCCACAATCAAGTCAGGGATGGCAGTGGTCTTATGAATCATTGTCCTAGCATTGCACAGCAGCACCTTCAGGTCGTGTGGGTTTCCCTTGTTGAGCACAAATATAACATTGAATCACAATGGTACAAAAAGCAGAGGTTGGAAGCAGAGGCGTAGCATCCAGGGGCGGCATTGCCGTGGAGGCACCCCCTGGGGGCGGGACATCATGACGCCATGACGTCATGACATCATGATGCATGCGTCAGGACCCGCCGAGCGAACGCTGGCTCCTGGGGCTTCCCTGTCTATGCTGCTTTAAAAATCCGGGCATGCGCAGTCCATCTCAGCCGGCGCTGCTGCTCCAGGGGCAACCCGCTAAGCGAGTGCTGGCTCCTGGAGCTCCCCCGTCCGTGCTGTAGCAACACGGGTGGGGGAGCCCCACAAGCCGCCGATCTCGCAGGGCAGCCCCATAGCGGCAGTGACGGGTGGACCCCGGATGGGCCGCAGGGCAGAGTGGCTTCACTCTGCGGCTTTCTCTGGGCCACCGGCGGGGCGGGGCTGGCCCAAGTGTCACCCCTGCCCTCCCCTGGAATATGGGGCAGACCGCCCCCCGCCGCCCGTCTCTATGCCCCTGGTTGGAAGAGACGACAAGGGCCATCCAGTCCAACCCCCTGCCAAGCAGGATACACCATCAAAGCATTCCTGACAGATGGCTGTCAAGCCTCTGCTTAAAGACCTCCAAAGAAGGAGACTCCACCACACTCCTTGGCAGCGAATTCCACTGTCGAACAGCTCTTAATGTCAGGAAGTTATTCCTAATGTTTAGGTGGAATCTTCTTTCTTGCACTTTGAATCCATTGCCCCGTGTCCGCTTCTCTGGAGCAGCAGAAAACAGCCTTTCACCCTCCTCTATGTGACATCCTTTTATATATTTGAACATGGCTATCACATCACCCCTTAACCTTCTCTTCTCTAGGCCAGCTCCCTAAGCCGTTCCTCATAAGGCATCGTTTCCAAGCCTTTGACCATTTTGGTTGCCCTCATCTGAACACGTTCCAGCTTGTCAGTATCCTTCTTGAACTGTGGTGCCCAGAACTGGACACAGTACTCCAGGTGAGGTCTGACCAGAGCAGAATACAATGGTACTATTACTTCCCTCCCCTTCATGGATCACTGCCTTGTCGTGGTGAAGGGGCTTGAATTACTCAGGGAAGCTATGAGCTATGCCGTGCAGGGCCACCCAAGATGGACAGGTCATAGTGGAGAGTTTGGACCAAACGTGATCCACCTGGAGGAGGAACTGGCAACCCACTCCAGTATCCCTGCCAAGAAAACTCCATGGACAAAGACAACAGGCATATAAAAGATATGACGCTGGAAGATGAGCCCCTCAGGTCGGAAGGCGTCCAACATGCTACTGGGGAAGAGCGGAGGACAAGTACAAGTAGATCCAAAGCAGATGAAGCGGCTGGGCCAAAGCCGAAAGGACACTCAGTTGCGGATATGCCTGGAAGCGAAAGGAAAGTCCAATGCTGTAAAGAAAAGTATTGCATAGGAACCTGGAATGTAAGAACCATGAACCTTGGTAAGCTGGATGTGGTCAAAAATGAGATGGCAAGAATAAACATTGACATCCTAGGCATCAGTGAACTAAAATGGACGGGAATGGGCGAATTCAGTTCAGATGACTATCATATCTACTACTGCGGGCAGGAATCCCGTAAAAGAAATGGAGTGGCCCTCATAGTCAACAAAAGAGTGGCGAAAGCTGTACTGGGATGCAATTTCAAAAATGATAGATTGATCTCGATACGAATCCAAGGCAGTCCTTTTAACATCACAGTAATCCAAGTTTATGCACCAACTTCCAGTGCTGAAGAAACTGAAATTGACCAATTCTATGAAGACTTACAACACCTTATAGAAATGACACCAAAGAAGGATGTTCTTCTCATTATAGGGGATTGGAATGCTAAAGTAGGGAGTCAAGAGATAAAAGGAACAACTGGCAAGTTTGGCCTTGGAGTTCAAAATGAAGCAGGGCAAAGGCTAATAGAGTTCTGTCAGGAGAACAAGCTGGTCATCACAAACACTCTTTTCCAACAACACAAGAGACGACTCTACACATGGACTTCACCAGATGGGCGACATCGAAATCAGATTGATTATATTCTCTGCAGCCAAAGATGGAGAAGCTCTATACACTCAGCAAAAACAAGACCTGGAGCTGACTGTGGCTCTGATCATCAGCTTCTTATAGCAAAATTCCAGCTTAAACTGAAGAAAGTAGGAAAAACCACTGGGCCAGTAAGATACAATCTAAATCAAATTCCTTATGAATACACAGTTGAAGTGAAAAACAGGTTTAAGGACTTAGATTTGGTGGATAGAGTGCCTGAAGAACTGTGGATGGAGGCTCGTAACATTATACAGGAGGCAGCAACGAAAACCATCCCAATGAAAAAGAAATGCAAGAAAGCAAAGTGGCTGTCCAATGAGGCCTTAAAAATAGCGGGGGAGAGAAGGCAAGCAAAATGCGAGGGAGATAGTGAAAGATACAGGAAATTGAATGCAGATTTCCAAAGAATAGCAAGGAGAGACAAGAGGGCCTTTCTAAACGAACAATGCAAAGAAATAGAGGAAAATAACAGAATGGGAAAAACCAGAGATCTGTTCAAGAAAATTGGAGATATGAAAGGAACATTTCGTACAAAGATTACCACAATTAAGGACAAAAGTGGAAAGGACCTAACAGAAGCAGAAGACATCAAGAAGAGGTGGCAAGAATACACAGAGGAACTATACCAGAAAGATATAGAGGTCTCATACACCCCAGGTAGTGTGGTTGCTGACCTTGAGCCAGACATCCTGGAGAGTGAAGTCAAATGGGCCTTAGAAAGCCTTGCTAACAACAAGGCCAGTGGAAGTGATGATATTCCAGCTGAACTATTTAAAATCCTAAAAGATGATGCTGTTAAGGTGCTACACTCAATATGCCAACAAGTTTGGAAAACTCAGCAGTGGCCAGAGGATTGGAGAAGATCAGTTTACATCCCAATCCCAAAGAAGGGCAGTGCCAAAGAATGCTCTAACAACCGCACAATTGCACTCATTTCACACGCTAGCAAGGTTATGCTTAAAATTCTACAAGGCAGGCTTAAGCAGTACGTGGACCGAGAACTCCCAGAAGTGCAAGCTGGATTTCGAAGGGGCAGAGGAACCAGAGACCAAATTGCAAACATGCGCTGGATTATGGAGAAAGCTAGAGAGTTCCAGAAAAACATCTACTTCTGCTTCATTGACTACGCAAAAGCATTTGACTGTGTCGACCACAGCAAACTATGGAAAGTTCTTAAAGAAATGGGAGTGCCGGATCACCTCATCTGTCTCCTGAGAAATCTCTATTTGGGACAAGAAGCTACAGTTAGAACTGGATATGGAATAACTGATTGGTTCAAAATTGGGAAAGGAGTACGACAAGGCTGTATATTGTCTCCCTGCTTATTTAACTTATATGCAGATTTCATCATGCGAAAGGCTGGGCTGGATGAATCCCAAACCGGAATTAAGATTGCCGGAAAAAATATCAACAACCTCAGATATGCTGATGATACTACCTTGATGGCAGAAAGTGAGGAGGAATTAAAGAACCTTTTAATGAGGGTGAAAGAAGAGAGCGCAAAATATGGTCTGAAGCTCAACATCAAAAAACTAAGATCATGGCCACTGGTCCCATCACCTCCTGGCAAATAGAAGGGGAAGAAATGGAGGCAGTGAGAGATTTCACTTTCTTGGGTTCCATGATCACTGCAGATGGTGACAGCAGTCACGAAATTAGAAGACGCCTGCTTCTTGGGAGAAAAGCAATGACAAACATAGACAGCATCTTAAAAAGCAGAGACATCACCTTGCCGACAAAGGTCCGTATAGTTAAAGCTATGGTTTTCCCAGTAGTAATGTACGGAAGTGAGAGCTGGACCATCAAGAAGGCTGATCGCCGAAGAATTGATGCTTTTGAATTATGGTGCTGGAGGAGACTCTTGAGAGTCCCATGGACTGCAAGAAGATAAAACCTATCCATTCTTAAAGAAATCAGCCCTGAGTGCTCACTAGAAGGACAGATCCTGAAGTTGAGGCTCCAGTACTTGGGCCACCTTATGAGAAGAGAAGACTCCCTAGAAAAGACCCTGATGTTGGGAAAGATGGAGGGCACAAGGAGAAGGGGACGGCAGAGGATGAGATGGTTGGACAGTGTTCTCAAAGCGACTGGCATGAGTTTGGCCAAACTGCGAGAGGCAGTGAAGGATAGGCGTGCGTGGCGTGGTCTGGTCCATGGGGTCACGAAGAGTCGGACACGACTGAACGACTGAACAACAACAACAACAACAACAACAAGCAGATTCATATTTCTCTTCTTCTTTAATACTTCAGCATGAATTTGATCTGTTCTTGAAGACGAACCATGTCTTGGTACAATATATAGTCGTACATTCTCCTCTTGGCTCTAATAAAAACGTTCCAGTGGTCACATTAACAGTGCAGGAGAGGGTATTTTTGTGATTAATGTGGTGCAACATGATTTTTGTGGTGCAGGTTGTGCCCCGGGCTATGATGTGTGATTTTCCGGTGACTTCTGGGTGGCCCAAAACAAAAAGGGTGAGGATCCATGAGGATCCGTGCTTCAGAACCAGGTTTTGGGGCCGTGGTATCACCACGAAGCGGTGGACCCGTGTTTTTTGTGGTGCAGGCTGTGCCCCTGGCTTTGATGTGTGATTTGCCGGTGAGTTTGATGTGGCGCAGTGCAAAAAGGGTGCAGATTCGTGAGGATCCGCGCTTCAGAACCCCGTTTTTGGGCCGTGGTGTCGCCAGGAAGCGGTGGACCCGTGTTTTTTGTGGTGCAGGCTGTGCCCCTGGCTATGATGTGTGACTTTCCGGTGAGTTTGATGTGGCGCAGTGCAAAAGGGTGCAGATTCGTGAGGATCCGCGCTTCAGAACCCCGTTTTTGGGCCGTGGTGTCGCCAGGAAGCGGTGGACCCGTGTTTTTTGTGGTGCAGGCTGTGCCCCTGGCTATGATGTGTGATTTGCCTGTGAGTTTGATGTGGCGCAGTGCAAAAGGGTGCGGATTCGTGAGGATCCGCGCTTCAGAACCCCGTTTTTGGGCCGTGGTGTCGCCAGGAAGCGGTGGACCCGTGTTTTTTGTGGTGCAGGCTGTGCCCCTGGCTATGATGTGTGACTTTCCGGTGAGTTTGATGTGGCGCAGTGCAAAAGGGTGCAGATTCGTGAGGATCCGCGCTTCAGAACCCCGTTTTTGGGCCGTGGTGTCGCCAGGAAGCGGTGGACCCGTGTTTTTTGTGGTGCAGGCTGTGCCCCTGGCTATGATGTGTGATTTGCCTGTGAGTTTGATGTGGCGCAGTGCCAAAAGGGTGCGGATTCGTGAGGATCCGCTCTTCAGAACCCCGTTTTTGGGCCGTGGTGCGGCCAGGAAGCGGTGGACCCGTGTTTTTTGTGGTGCAGGCTGTGCCCCTGGCTATGATGTGTGACTTGCCGTTGAGTTTGATGTGGCGCAGTGCAAAAGGGTGCGGATTCGTGAGGATCCGCGCTTCAGAACCCTGTTTTTGGGCCGTGGTGTCTCCAGGAAGCGGTGGACCCGTGTTTTTTGTGGTGCAGGCTGTGCCCCTGGCTATGATGTGTGACTTGACGGTGAGTTTGATGTGGCGCAGTGCAAAAAGGGTGAGGATCCGTGAGGATCCGCGCTTCAGAACCATGTTTTTGCGCCATTGCGGCCTCACGGAATAGTGGAAACGTGATTTTTTTGGTGCTGCCTATAGATTCATATTTGGTCTAGAGTATCATGGTGGTTTTGTTTTGTTTCAATATAAAAATCATATGAATTCATGTGGATCCATGCCTCGGATCTATGTTTTTTGTGGTGCAGAACCCTGTTTTTTGGCCGTGGTGTCGCCAGGAAGCGGTGGACCCGTGTTTTTTGTGGTGCAGGCTGTACCCCTTGCTATGATGTGTGATTTGCCGGTGAATTTGGTGTGGCCCAGTGCAAAAAGGGTGAGGATCCGTGAGGATCCACGCTTCAGAACCACGTTTTTGATCCACGGTGTTGCCAGGATGCTGTGGACCCGTGTTTTTGTGGTGCAGGCTGTGCCCCTGGACATTATGTGTGATTTGACGGTGAGTTAGGGGTGGCCCAATGCAAAAAGGGTGCGGATCCGTGAGGATCCATGCTTCAAAACCAAGTTTTTGCGCCCTATTGTCGCGAGGAAGCCATGGATCCCAGATTTTTGTGGTGGAGGCTGTGCCCCTGGACATGATATGTGATTTGACGGTGAGTTTGGGGTGTCCCAATGCAGAAATCATGAGGATCCATGAGGATCCGTGTTTTTTAAACAAGTTTTTGCACCATTGTGGCCCCACAAAACAGTGGATGCATGATTTTTTTGATGCTACATATAGACTGAGATGTGGTCTACAGTATCATGGTGGGTTTTTTTCATTTGAATGAAAAAATCATATGAATTCATGAGGATCCGTCTAGATCCGCCTTTTACCCTGGACCGCATTTGAAAATGGCCCTGGGTGCTTCCATTAATTCATAGCTGATTTTGAACCTTTAAGGCCCTTCACAGTTTGGGACCAGGGTACCTGAAGGTGTTTTAATATTTGTTGGAAGCCACCCAGAGTGGCTGGGGAGACCCAGCCAAATGGGAGGGGTACAAATAAATAATAATAATAATAATAATAATAATAATAATAATAATAATAATAATTGCATTTTATCAAGTTTACCGACTCACATTGCAAGATCTTCTTCTGAGGCCCTTCTCTGAGTGTCCCTACCAGGTGAGGTGTGCGGCTGTTTGGAAATTGTTGGCACTTTTAAGTGGTGGCACCCTGGTTGTGAAATGTTCTCCTCCTAGAAGCTCATCTGATTGCTAATTTGTCATCCTTTCAGTACCAAGTCTTCCCCGCCCCAATCCCTCCAAAATTTGCTATAGTCTCAAAATCCTTCTTTTTCTGCTTTTCAAGGTTTCTGCTGTTTGTTGTTTTGCTCTGACTGTTTTTTAAAAAAACAACCCAACAATTTTAATTCTATGTAGTAACTTGCCCAGAGAACGTTTTGTTATAGGGTGGCCTATAAAGGAAGGAATGAACAGACAAAAAAAATGAACAACAACAAAAAAATCTGGTCCAAAACCCATCAGTGAGATTTCAATAAGGCCTATATTCACGCAGCAAATATTTTTAGCTTCTCTACCCAGCTTTACAAAGGCACTTGGCATGAATGGATAATTTTACTCTCTACCCTTTTGCAAATGAGCACTAGTAGCATGTGAATGTGCATTTTTTTTTATTGTGCCAATGACAGATCAGGCAAGAAATTATGGAGAATTGGGTTCAGAATATTTGCTGTATCTTTCTCATTATCCGCTAACCACTCAGACTGCAATGCATAATATCGATAGGGGATAAAAACTTGTTGGTTAAACCATCAAGATATTACTACCAAATTAGCAGGTTTTCTTAGGAACAAGTACAGCCGTACCTCGGGTTAGTCCGCTTTGGGTTACATTTTTTCGGGTTATGTACTCCCATAACCCGGAAGTGTTTTTCACCCCGTGCATGGTCCATGCATGCACAGAAGCGTTTTGCGCTGTCTGCGCATGCGCAAAGCGCGAAATCATGCTTTCGTGTATGCACGATATCGCCGTTCGGGTTACGTACTTTTCGGGTTACGAACAGCACCCCGGAACCAATTAAGTATGTAACCCAGGGTACCACTGTAAATAGAAGGATGTCACTAAGTGTTCTGGAAATATCTTGCTGGATGTGAATGATATCTAAAGAAAATCCAGTTCTTCTATCAGCCAAATCAATGGAACATTTCTCAGAGCAACAGGGCTAAATTGTTTTTTTTAAAAATCTTATTTTAAAGTATGTTGCTAATTCTTTTATCTAAAATTTACCCAGAACAACTACGTTTCTTGAAAGTTAATTGGATATATAAATGCAATAAAATCACAAAGGAAACGGTTTTATGAGCAGATGGAAATTCCTTGGAAATCTGGTGTGCATATTTCCAGTGACCAATTTGTAAAGCATTCATTCTTTCTAATCCCACAGATTTGGTTTAAGTTAAAAATTAATTTGTGCACACTCAAGTTGAAATGTTTTGATTTAATCCCCCACCCATCCTAGTTAGAGGCTATTGAAAACCTATTGCCATATAAAAACAGGTGGAAGGGTGGGATGGTAGAATAAAAGACTCCATGCCGACAACAAATCGTAACAACAAGGCCATGGAGGCTTAACATTTGGCTATGGGCTTTGGTTTTACAAGCTGCACAATAGTGGATCTCACAGGCCAAGTTATTCAAAGATTAATCAAAATACTTATTCTTGGCAGGCTGAGGAAGCCTTATTTTTCAGATTTAATTAGGACATGGACTGAAAGGTTAGGAGCACCAGATTTGGCTTTCAAAAAACCAAGTTGGCTTTTAAGGACAACTGATGCACAATGTCACCGCTAGCCTTGGGCTCCCTTGCTATGTCCCCTCTTCTCTTTCATGCCCAAAAGTTTCTCACTATGCTGAGTTCCTCTTGACATATAATCTCAGGGATCAGTGGTTTAAACTATGATATGAAAACAAGCCAGAATATGAAATCATGGTTTCGCCTTGGCTTGTTCTCACTAAACACAGGCTCCAACTGCATGATACATTTAAAGCACTACAGTGGTACCCCATGTTACACACACAATCCATTCCGGATCGCGCTATGTAACATGGGAGTGCTTAACACGAATGCCCCCCCCCAACCCGGAAGTTCGCACGTTTTTCCACTTCTGCGCATGCGTGAAGTGCGCAGAATGCATGTTTCGCGCGCTCCAGGGAGGACTTCTGGGTCGTGGAGGTCCATAAGTCGAACGTACGCAACACGGAGCGTACGGAACTTGAGGTATGACTGTATCATGTAATTTTCAACAGCCATGGCTTCCATCAGATAATCCTGGGGACTGCAGTTTCTTAAGAGTCCTGAGAATTATTAGGAAACCTCTATCCCTCACATTGAGCTACAGTTCTCAACCCCTGTTCCCAAGGAACTCTGAGAACAGTGTGTGTGTGTGTGTGTGTGTGTGTGTGTGAGAGAGAGAGAGTGAGTGAGTCCTAACAACTCTCAGTACACTTAACAAACTACAGTTCCCAGGATTCTTTGGGGGAAGCCATGACTGTTAAAATTCATATAATGAGGGGGAATAGTGGTTAGTTTACAAATTAAAAGTTGAAGCTTTCAATCTCCTTGCAGTTTAAAAAGAAGAGGAAAGCTGGAGAGAGAGCATAGAAGCCTTTGACCATGGATTCTCATTTTGAATGAGTCCTTCAAATGTTATATAACTCTTCGAGTGCTTTGATTCAAGGCAACCACAAACATTTTTATCACTTTTCTCCTCTTTTGCAAGGGGGAAGAGGAGCAAAGTAAAGAAGTTCCACTCTATACAAATTCCAGTGAGCAAACCCAATATAGCAGCTGCTACCCATTTAATCTGAAAGAACCTATCAAAAAGAGCAATTTACTAAGCACCTGTGACCAGTGATGACTCTCTATTGTTGCTGAATTCTCAGAATCTACTCTGCTCTTCAGAAGCGTATCAGTATTGTGTGCCCAACTTAGCTTGGAATGCTGACAATGTTGCATTTCTTCCCCCTTGAATTCCACAATTAATATTTACTCCATGAATTGAACTATTGAGGCAATATCCTTACTTGTGACCTTGGAATCTATACAACCATCAGCAAAAACTATTGGGTGGCTATTGTCCCCCCAAAAAATCAAGCCAGAATTGGCATCTAAAGTAAATATGGATATAAGACAAAACAGAACTGGTGATTGAGTCATACTTAACATTGGTTCAAGGCACTGTGACAAAAATAAGCTTCTGTTTTGCTAGTGATAGTCCTCGTGTCAATTGTCTACAAGAGCCTCCCTTTTTGTAGAGCATTTATATACAGTTAGATAACAGCAATTCCCACCCACCCACCCACCTCTGGATCAAAGCTGTGACTGTGTGATTGTGAATTCAGAATAAGTCAATTAGACTTGCTTGCAGACATTAAAATTGGTAGAATTCTATAACACATGGATAGGAATGCTTTGCATTTAAATGTGAACCTGTCTAATTCATACTTCCGGAAACAATACAGAAACTGAACCACAGTTATCCTTTGAAATTTACATGTCTCTGAATTTTATGATGCAGTTCTCCATCCAGAAAACAAGTACAAAATATGTACACTGGGGAAAGTGCAAACAAAAATGCATGCATTAGTGAAAGAGCATGTAAAACTGCATTGTTTGCAAAACTGCAAAGTGGTGTGCATATTGAAAAAGTGTGTGCATTGTATATTAAAATAGGTATGAATTTTCATGCAGGCTAATGAAAAAAATTCAGAAACTGATGTGGAAATGGACTGAATTTAAGATTGGAAAAATGAGAAACTGAGAGAAAATGACCGTTGAAAGATAGAAGAAAACTTCACTTTTTTGACCCTATGCCATTCTGAAAAACTTCTTCTTATCACTATTCTACAATCTAGTGTTGATGTAATGTCCTATGTTTTTGAGAACAATGCATTATTGAAAAATCTTCAGGCTAATGTAATAGATTTGCTTATTTACAGGAAAAAGGGGGGGAATAAAGACAAATGAAGCTTACGTTTCTATTGGTTGTCCTGCAGGTATATGCTTTACTTCAAACCCAGCTTGCTTCAGCACATCAATGACAGTATTGTTGCCCAAGAAGTGACCTAAAAGTGGACAAATAGAAAAGTCATTCAGAAACCTGATGAAAAACTTTTTATTTATTGCTGGACCTGTATCACACTATATTCAAGAAGTTCTGGGTAGATAACAAAGTCAACAGATTAGCTAAAGAACAATTCAGTAGCATGATTCCACACCAGAATTTCATTGTTCTGGGACTTTGCCCAGGTTTGTGCATTTAAAAGTCCCTGAATGCAGAGCATTCCTACTGCTGCAGCTACAGTGGCGGAAGTAAAGGATAAACTAGATTGCTCACTCATGACACTGAATCCTCTAGAAGCTGTGCTTACAGTTTCTATCCCTCAGCAATGGCAAAGGATAAGTTCCAGGCCAATTTCATGTGGGAACATTGTGAAACATACAAACTAAGATCAAACCTGCAATTATAATTGCAGTGTAAGTGAAGGCAAGTAAGGAAAATGCTACTTTTCTTCTTTTTCAGGAGACACTACAATCATATACACCCACCTAAGTTATAATACAGACACAGGCAGATACTTTCCTCTGTCCTAGTGATCTATACTGGCAACAATTGCTCTGTTATTTGTTGACAAATCAACCATCATGTCCATCATGCTTCAGCATTTGCCTTATCTGCCTGGATTGATTGAAACTATAGATCAGAGGAGTAAGCTAATGTCATCTCACCCAAATTTGACAACACAGTCCAACACTTTTCCTGGAAAAGAACACACCCTGTGAAGATCCAGATTAATTCATTCCTCTGAGAAGCCCAGGCTCCTCAGTGAGCCACAGGAATTCTCTAGTGTGCAACACTTGTCTTTGTTCTGTTTGTTCATTTATATGAGAGCTGTATTTTGTTTCAGTAATTAGCAGCAAAAATAACCAACCTGGTGAACAGGATGTTGTGCAAACACAGACGCTGGCATAGGAAGGACGGGGCGTAGGGGGCGGGGCACCCCAGCAGCGGGATCCCGATAGGGTTCCTTCTCGGCACGGCACGCCCCAGAACGCATGCCACGCCCCTGCAGGTGGTGCACCCTGCCCACAGAACATGCGCCAGCCCTGCCCCTGCCTGCTTCCCACCCCCAGTGCTGGAGCATGAAGCTCCACCACTGTACACAGAATCAAAGAGGGAAGAGCAATTCTTGACTACTCAGTTCCAAGACACAAGGTAAAAAGAGATGCCCACCCAACTGTAATTTTTACTCAGTAAAAAATAAAAATAAAAGTAAATGTGGCATAACAGCTTAATGAAGATATACAACACTTGCAGTTGCCCAACAGTGAGATAAAATGGGTTCAAAACTCAGCAACAAAATACAATGTGTGATGAAAAACAGAATTAAAAGTATCTAAATGGCCTGCTACAAATAAACACTTTTAGCTGCCAAATGCATTTCAATCATATGGTTGTCTTCAGTGGCACATACTGAAAAGTAAATTAACAGCTTCAAAGTGGATCGAGTACATATTATCTCGGGCTTGTTTATAATAGGGAGTGTAATCTTGAAAAAGCAAAAAACAAATATGTAGTGTTATGTTATATTTGTATCTTACTTGCACCACTCCTTTTTGAAAGCTATGTATATGCAGCTTCCTTAACAGACCAGAATGATGGAAACCAAAATGCATTCCCTTTCACGAGTGGGGAATGTGCCTGGATGTGCATTGTGATGCAGTGCACACCTGAGCATGGCTTGGTAAGGTGGCTGGGCACCAGGGCTCACAGTCAGACTCCTGATATCAGGATGCAGGTATTCAGCTTGGAGAACAACACAGGCAGCAAGCTATTTCACACATTAAGCAGTAAGGAAATGTATTCTCTAATCAGTTGAGTAACATGCGCTGGGGTGGGAGTTATGAGAGCATGGGGGAAGGAATGAGGCTTAAAGCTCTTCTGGTTGGAGTTTACAGCTCCGCAGTGGGAAAAAGTGGGGAGATGTTGGTTCAGAGGCCTAGCTGGCTGGATTAGGCCAGCAGGTCTGAGGTTCCCCATCTCTGGAGTACAGCAAAGGGATTTGCGTGCCACCGCCTGCTTTTGCATGTGGCTCTTCTTTGCTGGCTCAGGATGAGCCTGGAAATTACTCAATATTCAATGGTAATTTGGATGCCAAGCTCTTCAATGATTCCTCCCCTGTTTATTCCTGTTTATAATTCAGAGAAAGCATGATAATCAGTATCAGTTGTAAGGGTGATATGCATGTAGAAATTTTAGTACTGTTTGCAAGAGCCATAAAGCGGTACTTTCTAGCCAAAACACACTTTTTAGAACACTTAAAAAATACCATATGAAATGAATCTCAAAACAAAAACAGACAATAAACCCCAATTAAAATTGCATTTGCAGGTTCCAACTTGATCCAGCATTCCACCCACTGCTTTAGAGAATTGTTTGATTCTGGTTTACTAACTGGCTCATAACTAAAGCAAAGACCAGGGTCCCGAAAATGTGTTACATGACCTCAGAGATTTGAATGCTAGGACCCTGGTGAGTCATTAAGTCGGCTCTATTGTAAGCATCCAAGAACTGTGGTTAAAATGCAAAGCATGAAGAAACAATGGGCTTGAGTCCTGCAACTTCACAATTACAGAGACTTTCCAAAAATACTAGCCCAGATTGTGGTCAGCTCCAAGGAAATGCTGCCAGTACTGCTTGCATATACAGATTATTGAAGCAACAGATATCCAAAATTGACACAAATCCTTGCGAGGAAAATCACATTGTTAGCAGCTATCTTGAAAACATTTAGCATACAATCACCACACCAGCTTCAATATGGTTTACCTCAGTGGTCTGAAGAGTATGGGCTCTCTCCCATCTCTCTCATGGTCCAATGCTAAGCGAATTTAAGAGGTTTTTGGCTCTACAGATCTCAATTTGGACATCACATAGGTAGTTCTGTTCCATCTGCTGTTAGTAAAAGGCTGAAACAGACACTGCATAGATAAACTTACAATACAGCAACCTTTTGGTCTTCCCACAGACTTTCTGTTTGCTAATCAGCATTCCTTTGTTAATGGTCCAGGCTCTCCTGGTTTCAGTATGGCAGACAGCACCCTCTTTGCTATAAACAGAGCCAGCACAGCTTTATAGATATTATACAGTATTTGTCCCTTTCTTCCATTTTGGAAGCCATGATAAGTGCTAAGAAGGCCAGGCTGAAATCCAGAAGTTCTCTCTCTCTCTGCTCCCACCCCCAAATTTAAATATTCTGCTGAATTAGGAGATAAAGTAGTTGCAGCTATTCCTGTTTTCCCCATCTGGTCCTGTAATCTGCTCCATTCCTTACCTGCTATAACAAGCTGGACTCAAGGTGTACCATAGATTGCAGGTGTGTTTGTATTATGTGTGTGAGAAAGAGACAGATGCAGGAGGGGAAAGCGATAGGTGTCTTGTCTTCTGAGTCCACAGCAACATAAAGATAAAAGTTGGAATCTCTGTGTTGCAGCTTGGCAAATCTAAAAAGGACAAGGGCTTCCTTACCCAACTCTGAAGTGCTAATGGCCTCATTCTCCTCCTGGAGATAACCAGCGGCAGAAGAAGCTGCTTGGGTGCCTGGGGCGGCATGCCGAGCCACCCATAGGGGCCTCCATAGTATGCCTGCCTCCTCCCACTCAGCCGCCCTACAGTTGGGGGGGGGGGAGGCAGCGGGCAGACCGTCAGGCAGCACAAAGACTTTGTGCGCCCAAGCCACTGCGTCTCTCCCAGAAGAGATGTGTGGCTCGGGCGTCCTGCAGGCCCCGCGGAGATTGCCACCCGACATTTTTTCACCCCTCCCCCTCAGTGGTGACACCCAGGGCGACCTGCACCCACCGCACCCCCTGGAGATAACATATTTGCATCCAGGCTGCAGGAAGAAGCTCATGTGAAGGGATTTCTGTAATAAAATATGGCCTGTAAATATAAAACTAGCACACCAGGGAGAAGGTTGGGCTAGAGTCCTTAACATTTATGGTTTTTCTGTGTGCAGAGATGATTATGTCTGGAAGATATTCCACTATATGAACCTCACACTGGCAGCAGTAAGCCATATGACCCAGACACAGACTGGTGGAAAGCACCAGTGAGAACTAGGCCTCAGATATCCCTTATCTCTTATCTCCAGTAGGAAGTTTCCACATGCATTCTGAGATGCTGTTCACCATTTTACAGGTATGTTCAAGTGTCAGTAAACATTCCTTGCATTCAAAGCCACCATAAAAAATGGTTCAAACCCTGGCATCTCCAGGTAGCCCTGGAGAGCCACTGCTAGCCCGAGTAGACCAGGGCTATCCTCCAAATGTTGCTGGACTACAATTCCCATAATCTCTGATCAGTGGCCATACTGGGAATTGATTTAGCAACACCATGTTGAGTCTAGTCAGAAGGGCACATCCTGTTCCGCCACCTGAAACGAACTGAGAATGTGCTGCTATGCCACCAACTTTCCTTATGTGGGTTATGTGGCAGTGCCCACAAAGCGGAGACACCCAGAACTGGTTCCAGCAAGATCTCATGAGCTTTGGTGAGCTCTAGTGAGATTTTGGTGAGATCTTGCTGCTGCTGGCACCACTTCTCTGCTGGTTGTTGGGTGGACCAGGTGACCACAGGGGCATCGCTTCTTGGGCTACTCCATCCTGCTTTGTGGGTGGGCCAACCATGGCTCTACTGTAGGCAATACTGAACTAGATGAACAAATGATCTGGCTCAGTGTAAGGCAACTTCCCATGTTCCTAAATGGGTCACAATTGTATACCCAATTGTTTGATCATCAACAAACAATGGTTAGATTTTCCCAGCTACACATGTAAGAATGTTTGTTTGTTTGTTTGTTTGTTTGTTTGTTTTTTAAAAGGGTGATTGCTTTTGTAAGATGACTCATTTAATAAAAATGTCGATTTCTGCTCCCAAAAATGAAAGTCTTAAGTTTTATTCTTGAAATATTTCTACTGAGGTAGACAACTGTTGCTGGTCTCGATTCTGTGTTGATTTGCTACATTTGTCCTGGACAAAATCCTTACAGCATTATTCTAATTTATTGTGACAGCTGGTGAAAGCTGGGTCAGATGAGGGCAGGATATCTATTTGATTGGGGAATACCTAGCACACATGCAACAGGGAAGGGGGGAGCCTCATACGGGATTGCATTTAATTCTATCCATAGGCATGTAATGAATACTATCAAGTTTAAATGGTTCCAGTGCTGTTGATGAAACAAAAGGGGTCAAATATAACACTGTGTTATAGAAACTACAGGAAATAAGATATTTTTCAGCTCAATGAAATGAAGTTTTGTCATTCACAAGAAAGCCTGAGAATTTGTTGTATCAAGTCGTAAGTAACCTGGCTGGTTAGAAGAAGCTTTAGAGGAGGACAGTGCATGCGTGTGACATCATGCACATGCAATGCGCACGGCACGTGCACATTGTCACATGCATGCAACATGCACTGCACGTGTCATGTCACATTGTCAGGAGGAGAGCAAGCATGGAGCCCAGTGTGGCGCAGCTTCAGTGGCTCACGGCTCCTCCTCTCTCATGCTCAGGCGGAGCCCTCATTGCGCTCAGCTCTGTGCTCAGCATCCTCCACCCCCTCATCTTTGAGGCACTTCACCAACAGATATTGAAGGGGCCAAGACACCTTGGCCCTCTAGAACTGCTGCGCCTGGGTGAGGATAATGCTCAATCAGATTTTTACAAGCTTTGCTTTTTTAATGTGGCACTTGGTGTCAGCAGAGCCTGGGGAAAGGGCTTCCAAAACTCATGGTTAGCTTGAAACATACCGCAACCTCTTTATTATTATTATTATTATTATTATTATTATTATTATTATTATTACTGCCAAACTTCAAAAGACAATTCAGATTTTTTTAAGGAGGTGGAGCTGTGTGTGCTGGAGTTACTATAGATTTCAACATTGATTTTCAGCAAAATTGTTGACATTTACACCTCAATCCCAACCAATATTTTCTTGTGTTTAAAAATGCATAAGCTGTTTTGATCAGTTCCAGTTTGATGTAGAGAGTACACTGTACCACACATACAATTTGCTATCAGTTGGCAGAGGACAAGAGGAAAAGGTGGCCCTTAGCAGTGTAGAAAGATGACAACTGTCTTTGTGACAGTGACTGTGGATTGGAAATCTGGAAGCAGGTCCAAGTACCTTACTCTCTGTTGCCACTAAAGAAGTTCAGGTGAGGTTGAAACTTCTGGTTTGATCTTTGACTACTTCATAATGGATCAGTCTGCCTGGGATTTGCCTCCCTGTTCTGAGGACTTTCATAGTTTTCAGGAACCCTGCCTTGCCTGGAGGTCTGTTGAGCCCTGTGGCCTGGCTATTGAACTGCTGGGTCATTGCCTCCTGACAGCCAGCTACCAGCTCTGACAATGGCAATTACCGGTAGTATGTCATGTCTGTTTCTCATTTGCATGCCATTGCACAAGCCTCACAGGAGAATGCAGGATCAAAGCTGAGCTCATATCTTCCGGCATAAAAAAGAAAAAAGAAATTTTGAGGAGGTGGGGACTTAACAGTGAAAAAGGCTGAGATCTATGCAATTATTTATTTTATTGTTTACTATCTCATCCAGTGCTTTTTTCGGGGGGGGGGGAATGCAGGGGTACACATACCCCTAAAAATTTTGTGAATCTAAGTTTGGCCTCATTGAGGGGCAGCATTTCAATCTGAGTAGGAAAATGATAGTACCCCCTAAACATTTTTTTAAAAGAAAAAAAGCACTGCACAATACACCCTGCAACTCTGAATTTTTATCTGCACAATATATGATTCTATTTTGCATTGCAAGCCCCAGTTGAAGACCACTGCCTGGCTTTTAAAAATTACGCCTGGCTTAAAAACATCACTTTCTACAAAACATAATAAGCTGAGGTTGCTAATTATTTTTGGTGTTTATGTACTGTCTGTTCTGAACTGTATCTTGTTTATGCTTGTTTTGGACAGATTCATGGAGGATAAGGCAATAATGCTTCTGAATACCAGTGGCTGGAAACCACAGGGTGGGGGGGGAAGAGTGTTCTCATGCTCAGGCCCTGTTTGCTGGCTTACCGTAAGCATCTGGGTCAGCCACTTTGAGGACAAGATGCTGGGCTAGATGAGCCTTTGGTCCAATCCAACAGGCTCAGGCTCATCTTATGCTCGCACCTTTATTTTATAATCATGACCAAAAAAGTAAAAAAGAATAATATTTTTTTAACGATTAAGTAATTTATGTATTTAATGAAATACATAAATAAAATATAACATAATGGCCATCTTTCAAAAGCTGACCCTTGAAAACAAAGCTCAGCACAATGCCAGAAGATCTGCAATAAAATCATAGATTGACAAGCTATTATAAAGACCAAGCAATGGCAGAGCCCAACAGTCTCAGTTCCAGAATTGAGCTCACTGGATCAGAATGAAACTGAAGGCTGACAGAACAAGAAATGTAGATGATCCCAGCAAGCACAACTGATACTGATAATCTTTATTAAGGGGGCTGAAAAGCAATCCCAGTATGTTGGATATAAGCTGGAAAATGTGATACTCTGTAATAGAAAGAATCAAAACCCAGTTAACATGATTGCCAGAGGTGGTCTGGGGCTAGTAACTTGAAGAGATTCTCATCTGTCTTAAATGGCAAAAGGATCTCTTTGGTGTGTCTCAAGAGTATTCTTCAAAGAGCACAAGTGGCAGAATGGCAACAGATATCCAGTAGTAGAGAACAAGGTAACGAGAACGCTGATACACTGTATACCAAAACAAGTCTATATACCTGTTTAGACATGGTTTGTGAACCTGGTGGTGTACTGAGGTAATTTTAACTGGATCTTATGGGTGGCTGGTGGTGCTGGCTCTTTAGATGGTAGTGTGTAATATTTCACTTCAAAAATTGTAAGCCATTCTGCTACTTTTCTCCCCCCCCCTTTTTCCTTTTCCTTTTTTTTTTTTAATTAAAGATTTTCTACTTTTGAGGTTCCTCCTGCTTCTGTTTTTTTCTGTCAAATGGGCTCTGAACATGTGCCCCAAAGTCCTGCTCTGACAGCAATGCTGTGTGCATCCAACATCTAAAGGTTTTCTCAGCAGTTCAGTCTTCCAGTGCTACAAAGTTTGTCAAACCCTGGCACATTCAATCTCGTTGAACCTCTTTGAGAAAGGTTAACTTTGCCACAATTTTACAGTCTGAAAGGGCTCAGCTTTTGTGGCTAACGATAGAAAATGGTTTAACAATTGGATTCAATAGATTAGGTCTTCTCTATTCACATGGGATCACACAAATATTATCTTGTTTGTGTGACAGGGGCAAGAAGATGGTTTTGAAGAAATGTTTTGTGCTATTATCCAGCTCTGGAGATGCTCTCCATGTTTCTTAGCTTGCTTGCTGCACAGCATTCACAGTAATGGGGAATTAGAGGGGTAAAATGATACAAAAGAGAAATGGATTAATTCCTTCACAAAGGCCTCCATCAACGGTCCCTTTGATGATGTATAAAGGGTGGGGGGCACTCACCCTTACTAGGCCATTAGCTGACACACTGCAGAGACCCAAACTATTTCCATGCACACTCCAAACAGAGCTATTTTCCTCCACAATTAGTCATTGAAATGGCCAACGTAAACAGGGTCAGGAGTTCTCTGAATCTTTACATTCCCTGCAAAACAAATCAGACATTTGCAGCCTTTTAGCCTCTTTAATTTGAGGCAGCCTCTGTCCCTATTTTCCTCCGTCACCAGCTCCGGCATAATTGGCACAACTGCAGTGTTTATTGCAGCCCAGCTTAAGCAATTGGATAGAAGACAAAAAAGCAAGTTCTGTATATTCACTACTGTAGAAAATATTTACTGGTTACTTTGCTCCCTTCTTCAAACTGTATATTTTTGAGACAGGTCAACTGTAACATTGGCAGCAGCTGAGGCATCCACATGACCAAGAGGCGCCACGGTATTACTGTATATTTTTCTAACCTCACTGTTAAGTCCTTTTATTCTATATTAACTTTCATCAAGGAAATGGAATGGCCCAAGCCCAATGCAATTTTCACACGTTGCTTCAGGATCTCCTTTCATAGATATGGTATTTGAACTTGCTGCCAGATGGTGGTGTGTTGTTGGTTTTTTTAAAAAAAATTGATGGGGTGGTACAGTGACCTGTGTGCTGAATAGGGTTGGGACCTTGAATGACCAAACAATAACTATCATTATGCATTACTTTGTGTAAAGGTAAAGGTAAAGGGGCGCCTGACTGTTAGGTCCAGTCGCGGACGACTCTGAGGTGCGCCGCTCAACTTGCTTTACTGGCCAAGGGAACCGGCGTACAGCTTCCGGGTCATGTGGCCAGCATGACTAAGCTGCTTCTGGCGAACCAGAGTAGCGCATGGAAATGCTATTTACCTTCCTGCCGGAGCAGTACCTATTTATCTACTTGCACTTTGACGTGCTTTCAAACTGCTAGGTGGGCAGAAGCTGGGACTTAGCAACAGGGGCTCACTCTGTCACGGGGATTCGAACCGCCGACCTTCTGATCGGCAAGCCCTAGGCTCTGTGGATTAGACCACAACACCACCCACGTCCCGCATTACTTTGTGTAACGATAGAGTTAAGAACATAACACTTTTGTTGCAATTAAGCTCACGTCATTGGATGGCAATCAGCAAGTCACGGGACACGATCGAGAAAGTGTGGGAAAGTGTGCCACGAATAGCCTTGTGAAATATTTTAAGGTGAATAACCTTTTACATCTGCTTTAAAAGATGTGTTGGCTATACATTCTAGCTTTCTTGCAATGCAGATAGCTAGTCCAGCAGGATACAAGCTGGATCACCAATGTACATATTTATTTCTGCATATGCAGCACTGTGTGGAATAGAAAGGGAGACACATCAACACTACTGCCCTGCTGGATTTTGTTGTGTCTTCTCCCTTTGTCTACATTATACCTGTGTGCAGCCTCAGAATGGCATGTCAACAACAATGGCATCTGCAGTAATTTTAATGTTTTTAACAATGCTTTCATATTTCTGTACACCCTCTGATATATTATGAGAGAGTAGCATATAAATATTTCATTCAATAAACAATTGGGTCGTATTTGCATGGTGACATCTCCATTTGGAGAGGAGCGCCATCATGTAGGACAGACCGATTAAGTCCACACATGTCCACATTCAAGTGGACTGAATGTTCTGATATCTCCTGTCCAGAATGTATTAACAGTGCGTAGGGTTATTGCAACCATTCTAACCTAGGCAGAGAATAGTGAAGATTGTGGGGTGTTGGGTCAATAGCAGGGCTACAGGGCAACAGGATGAATTATCTGGGGTCAGGGCTCTCCTTGTATTCCTGTTGCTATGAAGTCTCGATTGCATGTCTTGATGCTAATGTGAGTAGGCTAAGTGGCTACATATTTGGAGCACTTCTGTTGGGGATGACCGGTAGCTATGGATTATGTAACTTCACATCCTCCATACATTTTATAGAGTAGGCTGACAAAAAAGCATCTGCAGACAGCATCTCTGGCATGTGTGAGCATAGAGACAATGTCGCAACCATGCATGTGGTATGGCATCCTAATTAGTAGTTTCCTCTTCAGTGTCTGAGAAAACCGTCTGGCAGAATTGCTCTGATTAGTGAAGGATCTGAACAGTTGCTCTAGCATATGGGTGTTGTTCTAGTTCCTGTACTGAGTGTTTATTGTTTTTATATGGGCAAGTTGTTGCTGACTGAACATAGGATGCAGGCTAGCTGGCTCTGATACAAGTGGCATTCATCTTAGGGGAACCGTAGCATCAGGCTGCTGGTGCGGCTCAACATATTTCAGTGAAAAGAACCTCAAACATGTTTGCAAACCAGACTTTTCTGTAAGTAACTAAATGTTGCTACCCTGGCCATACAGATGGAGAAGTCATTTTCTTGTCCCGTTTGATCTTATTCCCAACAGTGTATTGAGGCTCTGACTGACTCATAGCTTCTTTCAGACAAAGTCATTGGAAGGAACGTCGCAAAGCACAGAAAAGGCCAAAACTAAATTGCAGGATTTTGAACTTGAAGTCCCTGCAGACTAATTCTCTGTTCTTTCTCTAGATTTGATTGCCTCTCCACCCCCTCACCCCCCCCCCTTGCAATTGTTTGATGCTTACAAAATACATTCTAGACTAGAGGCGTACTGCAGATGGGTGGAGAGAAACTGTGGGCCAAAAATGTCAATGAAAGTTTCTTAAGATCAAGGCTGGCATTTCTAGGAACAATCTATGCTATGGTCCCCATTGGCTCATTACAAGCTGCAGTGTAATTCTTCTCTCACTGGAGAAAGCCCTGAAATCTGGACAGACACTCAGGGAACTGTTCTAGCACATTATTTCTTGCTGTCTTATGAAGTATAGAAGATCTACTCAGCACCACCTTTTGACCTACATCTTTGCACTGATTCTTCCCAATCAGTTCTCCTTGCTTCACCTAGACCACTGCTGCTTTAGCTGGCTGCCTGCAGTGTGGAAGACGGATTTACCTTCACCCGTTGGCCAAGATGGAGCATGAAGCATTGAGGTGGAGCTGGCTGATGAGTGCCTCCTGCCAACAAAGCAATTGGGGAGGGGGATATCATTGAAGCAAACATTTTAAGTGCCCACGCCTCTTCCTCTGCCCACCCCACCTATGCAGTTTTCAAAGTAGGCAGATACCAAAGTGCAACGACCCTCTTGGACAATATGAGTCAGAAATAAATGTGATAAAGAATCCCGGAAATGAGTCAAACATTTTCCTCTTTTAATTTGTTGGATGAACTTCAGAGCTGCTTCATTTCATTGTGATGGTGACATAGCCTGACTCCACAGAACAGGCAAACATAGGAAAAGTAGGGAAGATGCAGTAATTTGTACATATATAAAGATGTGATGCTTTTGAACAAAACCAAGCATGAAAGAACTGATCTTTTTTTAGGATCCTTGAAAGTCATTTGGGTTGAGTCCTGAACCATTCAGCCATTTATTTCAACAGGATATGGATGGCATCCTTTTTTCTTGTCTAGCTGTAGTTGTCAGTATTTGAAAGAGTAATTCTATGAATTGAGACTATTACTCATAAACCTTGCAAGAGGTTGCTATTGGATGCTTATCAAATATTTAGCAATACCTAAATTAAGCAGTTTATAGACTCTTGTAAATAAGAAACCATTCAACAGCACAGAGAACTTAAGTCCCGTCTTTGGCTTCTGAGATATATAGTTGAATTTATTACTCTGCTATCCTTGATGGTAAAGATTATCATTGCCTGATAGCACATTGTAACCATGAGTGCAAAATGAGTTTTGTGATGCACAAAATCAAAACCATCCCAAAGGACACAATTAGAGCAAGCTGTATAGAAACATGTGATATGGGAGAAAACCTGTCACCACATTTTCCATATATATCACCATCTTGTCCTTTCAGCTGGATTAAGGCAGGTAACCTTGAAATGAAGTGTTTCATATCCCACTGTAAATCCCCCAAGAACTCCAAAGCTATTTTGGATAGGGCAAAAGTCTTTACTTGCCAAAGCCGAGAGAAAGGGAGATTGGTTTCCAAACCTTGCAGCTCTGCTTTAATTTCCACCGAAGCAGATAACCTGAACAATTTGAATGGGTTACTAAAGCAAATAGCAATGATAGCAGAGGGCTAAAGAAAGAACCCTATCAGCAAAAAGTTCCATGTAAAATCTGAATATATAATGAAATCTTCTGTGGCCTGGCACCCTTTGGACTACATATCCCATCAGCACCAGCCAGCATGGTCAATGGCCTGGGATGATGGTAGTTGTAGTCCGATCATCCCAACAACACATAGAGGACTGCAAGTTGCAGATTTAATTGTTTAACAAATGCCTAAGCATTATGTGTCACCTTGTACAGTGGTACCTTGGTTCTCAAACTTAATCTGTTCCTGGAGTCTGTTCCTTGTCCTGAAACCATTCGAAAACCAAGGCACGGCTTCCAATTGGCTGGAGGAGCTTCCTGCACTCAAGTGGAAGCCACGTCAGATGTTCAACTTCCGAAAAACGTTCACAAATGCTAAATCATCCCCCCTCTGGAAGTATCTTCAAGGATGTTTTTTTTTTTTTAATTACTCTCACATCCTAAGCTCTTTAGACAAGTGAGTGCTTTTAGGGGTCTCAGTTATCTGCCAACTTTTTTCAACAGTGATTACAGAAAACAAAAAACCACTAACAAGCACATTTCCTGCGACTCATGTTTCAATGCAGAGTTCACAGGAAGATGCAAGAACAGTATCAAAAGTCTGGCAACTGGCATTTTGCTAGTTGCTTCATTGTCTCATTCACTCTGTTCAAAACTAATCTGATTTTCACAAGCAGGCACAAATGTGGCACTTCAATTATTGCTGGTCACAGAAACGAGGGCCCTGTAGCAAACTTGTAGATTTTGACACAAGTGTGCATCTTCAACTACACTTGGTCAATTTTAACAGTTTAGTGGTCAAGGCAAGTTATTGCGGGAGGCTGGAAACCTCAAGACAAAGCCCCTTCCGCCCTTAGAAAGGAGGGGGGGTTGCAGTTAGCACGAGCCCTCCACGTGCACAGGGGATGCTTGCATCCCCTGGCGCTATTGGGTGTGCTCTGGGTGCGGTGCCCAGCTGGCTGACCAACCGGTGCAGCCGGCTAGGGCGTGCCCACTGCACTTAAGTGGGCTCGCAGCCAGAGCTCGCCCTCTTTTCCTGGGCTCCCGTTCATTCCTGCTTTGCTTCCTGCTCCGTCGGATCAAGACACGCCGGATCAAGCCTCTTCGGATCAAGCCCCATTAGCTGAAATCACTTCCGCTGGCTCTTAGCCTGGGAAACCTACCTTGCGCTAGCTGGAATCACTCCGGAGCTGCATCTGAAGCATTAGTTTTCTAGGTTCTTGTACCACTATCAGCTCCTGGAAGTATGAAATTTGGCCTATATAATTTATCAGGACATTCCACAGGGGCAAAGTGTGTTGCTTGGCCAATCAGAACATAAGAACATAATCAAGAATTCCAGGAGCCAGGTTTGGAGCAAAAGTCACTATTCTTAAGGGAACCCCAGCATAAATTTGAAGGAAATATGCAGCATAGAGAATTAAAGGAATATATGCTGTTAGACTTTAGGTATCCAGCCCCCTGTCCATAGTCTCTCTCTTCCCCCAACGCACGTTTGGAGGGTTAAAATGGTTTGCTTACAGACCCTCCTACGGTTATATTCATGTGCTGATCCATACAGCATTCAGAAAACAGGTAGTACAGCTCTGATTGGATAGAACGGTAGTTTATGGGTATGGGAGCACAACAATGGCATGTAAGCACCATGGGGTCTGATCTGAAGCATCCTATTCAAACTTCTTTACAAGCCAACTTCTAACGGAAATTGAGTGAGAATATTAACATTTCATTTAGGCATTTCGGTTATATAAGCTGGTTGTTGTACAAATTGTTTGGCCTCCTCCTAAATTGTCAAGCCACTTCTAGGCTGTATTAATTTCACAAAAGGAAAGGACCGTGAATCATTCCCGTGCCGCATCACCCATTAGGCTACTGGCATTGAAGCTCCTCCTTGAGGGACTGCTGAACTTCGCAAGTCAGGTGTTGACCCAGGCCGGCCGCCTGGGGTTTGGCTTGACTTCTGGGATCTTTACAATGGGGTATCTCTTTGGCAGGACAATGGGAAATTGTCTCTATATTATTAGGGCAATCAAGGCCCTGTCATGAACACCGGTGGGCGCATGAAGCTGTCGTGGTTAATATCACATGCAGTTTAACCTTTTGAAGTTTCTTCTCATAGTAGTTGCAGTTCGGATGGAGGACTTCAGAGATCACCACATTTGTCTTTGGACTGTTAATTGAGCAGTCGTCGGTGTCCTTGCAAAAGCAGGCGTCGAGTTCTAAGAGGGTGTTGCTCCCACTCCGCGCAATTGTGCAGCTGTGCCTTAAGTTTATATTCATCTTCCCATACATATTTATTCCTGGGGTTACTAATGGGGTACAATGCCTTACCTTGATGGGCAGAGGGAGTAGTGGTGTCTTGGCTCTGTACACTCTCATGTCTCTTAAGAAGGCCCGGGCGGATGTTATGGACTCTCAGTTCAAAATCATTGGTATCAGACATTATGGCCTATTTGGGAATATCTGTGGGTATCAGGCATAGTCAGCCTTCCCACGGCAGATCAGGTGCTTTAATACTTTGCATACCAGCTTATTAAATAGGATTAAAAACCAACAAACAACACCCCCCCCAAAAAAACCAGATAAATAAACAAATAAATAATACGATATTAATAAGAGATATAAATAAAGAGTAATTGTGGGTCAAAACAGGAATAGGAATCTCGCTTGTTTAGCATAGCGTTTCTATGGCCTTGGTTTCCGCTTCCAGATGAATATTATCGAAAGACTTAACCTGGTCCAGATCAGATTTGTTTGTTCATGTCTTACATCCCAAATCTGATCAGCAATTGATCAAAATGAAAAGGGGCCATTATCGGACATCAAGCAACTGGGCACCATGGGCCTTTTCCGGTAAAGGACACTAGGTGATTTCTGTATTTGAGACCAGCCAGACCAGGCACATTCCTGATTCACCAGGACGGCTCCCGCCTTACACGCCACCAGTTCACATGTATTATGCGCTGCATCCGCCGCCCACTCTTTCCAAGTTGGAGCTGCGACTACTGCTGTAAATCTTGGGTTGTCAGCCGAAAGGATAAAAGGCTTAGGGGTGGAAGTCTAATGCCTTCAAGGGGTATGTTCGCAGTTCCTTGTAACCTACTTCGATCATCCTCACCTTGTGTTGTCATTCCCTTCTTACTTTCAGATAACCATTTGGTGCACATTCGGTTATGCAGCCGCAGCATAGTCCACTGGGCCCGAGAACGGGCCATTGATCATGGTCTGGGGTGCAGACTTGGCCTGCCACAAAAGTCATTGTTTCCTGGATCTCTAGAAGGGAATTGCACTGGGATGAACTCCTGCCAGAGGTGTAAGAATGTGCTGGGATGAATTCCTGGTGGCAGCGAAAGCCAGGGCCGCCTTGCAAGGCCCCTCGGATGTTTTATTATCCAGCTGGGAGAAAACGACTTGGCCTATTGGAAAGGCGTGGACTTGATGTGGAAAATCTTTAAGGACTTGGATGAACTTAGTGCCTCTTTCCCTATCTTGACCCCTTTTCTGGTCATCGCTGCTGGAGAGGTGTGTGTGGCGAGATGGGCATCATAGCTGACGTGCATCAGCAGGACTACCTTGCCCTATTGCTTGGGATGAGTTCCTCCCTACGGTAAAAGCCAGGGCTGCAGCACTTACAGTGGAAATTTTCCATGGACTTGGATGAACTGTTGGCTATGACCATTTTCTGGTCTTCGCTGCTGGAGCGGAGTGTTTGGCGTGATGGCAGTTGCCCGGTTGCGGTGAACAGAGCCAGAAAGTTGCTTGAGAAGGCGGTGGCCCGCCGCGTGGTGGCGCTGGGGGGTTGGGTCATCACTCACCCCACTATAAAATTCAATGAGTCGGCTATGTACAGGAATGATGGCGTACACTTATCAGATGTGGGAAATGATGTGTGGTTAGCAGATATCATACTAGGTATTAGATATTGGTTACGGGTGTGAGGGTATTGGCGGCGAGCCAAATGTTTTGGCTCGATTGGCGGTTAGGCATTGGATAAGGTCAGGAAGGTTAGGAGGTGGGGGGGGGAGGACGGGCCAACACCTCCCCCCAAGTGCTGAAGGGTACTTCGTAAAGGAGTCCGGGGGGCGTGTCCGTGTCCGGAGCCGTGGGTGGTCAGGGCCTAAGGCACGCCCCAGATCGGTGATCACAGGGTGAGTCCTTAGCTGATGTGCAGCAGCAAGGGCTCACCCAACAGTGGTTATCCCTTCCTGGACTGCCAGCACGTCGTACTGGAGTCGGATATAGTCTAGTTAGATCCAATGCCTAAAGCCAATACCGCTCAACATCCGGAACCAATAAAGTTGTGGCCTTTTATTCTCCATTTAACCTTATATACGGTGTCTTGTGTCTTATTTATTCACGGGAGGGGTCGGGATATCGACATGCAAAGCCCCTTCCGCCCTTAGAAAGGAGGGGGGGTTGCAGTTAGCACGAGCCCTCCACGTGCACAGGGGATGCTTGCATCCCCTGGCGCTATTGGGTGTGCTCTGGGTGCGGTGCCCAGCTGGCTGACCAACCGGTGCAGCCGGCTAGGGCGTGCCCACTGCACTTAAGTGGGCTCGCAGCCAGAGCTCGCCCTCTTTTCCTGGGCTCCCATTCATTCCTGCTTTCCCTTCCCACCCTCCCTTTAGGTTAGGTTTTCCTTGACCTTGCTATGGACCACGGTTGGTCGCCGTTGAGGGGCCTGGTAGGAATTTTTCCACCTGGCAAATTGGCTCCGCCTTGTGGTTTTCGCCTACCTCGTAGCAACTCGTCACAACTTTGGTTTGGCGGTTAGGCATTGGATAAGGTCAGGAAGGTTAGGAGGTGGGGGGGAGGACGGGCCAACACCTCCCCCCAAGTGCTGAAGGGTACTTCGTAAAGGAGTCCGGGGGGCGTGTCCGTGTCCGGAGCCGTGGGTGGTCAGGGCCTAAGGCACGCCCCAGATCGGTGATCACAGGGTGAGTCCTTAGCTGATGTGCAGCAGCAAGGGCTCACCCAACAGTGGTTATCCCTTCCTGGACTGCCAGCACGTCGTACTGGAGTCGGATATAGTCTAGTTAGATCCAATGCCTAAAGCCAATACCGCTCAACATCCGGAACCAATAAAGTTGTGGCCTTTTATTCTCCATTTAACCTTATATACGGTGTCTTGTGTCTTATTTATTCACGGGAGGGGTCGGGATATCGACATGCAAACACGACCACTTTCCAAAAATCTTGTGGCTATGTGGTCTCAAGCTCTGAAAAGTAGCATTTAAATTGATATCCACAAACTTTCTGTTTAGCTGACTTTGAATTAAGTCTACTTAGCACTGTATGTGTGCATTCTAATTTAAGGTACTTCATACTACAGTTAAGCAGTAAAGAGACCTTGTTGGCCTATCTCTAGAACAGCCCCAATGCTCTGGTCCAATACATCAGAAGTGCACCAAGTTGGGGAAGGCTACTAAGGACAAGGGCCAAGGGTGGCGCTGTGGTCTAAACCACTGAGCCTCTTGGGCTTGCCGATCAGATGGTTGGCGGTTTGAATCCCCGCAACGGGGTGAGCTCCCGTTGCTCAGTCCCAGCTACTACTCCAGCAGGAAAGTAAACAGTGTTTCTATGCGCTGCTCTGGTTTCGCCAGAAGTGGCTTAGTCTTGCTAGCCACATGACCCGGGAAAATTGTCTGTGGACAAACGCCGGCTCCCTCGGCCTGTAAAGCGAGATGAGTGCCGCAACCCCAGAGTCGTCTGCGACGGGATTTAACTGCCAGGGGTCCTTTACCTTTTTATTTTATTTTTTTACTAGGGACAAACCTGTTCACACATGTGGCTCAAATGGACACACCCAAAGTACTTCTCTCAGCCTGGGTGACAGCATCAAGATTATGCTGGGAAATCATCTCTCCCTTTTTAAATGTTCTTCATTATCAAACATAAAAAAGAAAGATTGTAACACAGAAAAACTGTGCATAGGATTGGCTCTTTCCCTAAAAGGTATCCTTTCTGAAGGTGATAAAAGGTGCGTATTTTTCAATAAACTGAACTATTTGTTTTCTAAACCATCTTCAAGGACTTACATTAGTTTCATCATTATTTGTATGTTCCACATTCTTCTCAACTAGCCTGGAACTGAAGGTGATGTTGGTGATTATTGCAGGATACTGTGCTGAGTTATTCTCATAACTCTGCAGTATTTGACTGGAACATTGGCAGTGGTCTCTTGTAACTATTTCAGAGCAAAGAATGGGTTGCTCCTGTATCCCAACTGACTTCTTTCTTACCATGCCAGTCATTTCATCCTATGCCTTTTTAAAATGTGGGGTTTTTTGGGAGGGGCTATTGGATTGTTGTCTTTATTTTTATTATACATTTTGTAGTTTTATATCTTGCTTTTATTCTGTGAACTGCCCTGAGACCCCCGGGTATAGGGCAGTATATAAATTCAATTTAACAACAACAACAACAATTTCTGTACAATCATAATATGACTTAATACATGAACCATAAGTCTTGCTTTGTTCGGACCACATTTTGCCTTTGTTTCTAACTCATTGCCAATTTTAACTCCAGGTCTTAACCCACTTTGCTGAATTATTTCCAATATCGGCTACTGGCAGTTGTTTATCATGGTTATAAGCAGGTGGTTTTCAACCCATACCTAAGCCCATTCATTTCAATGAAACAGGATCCATGCTACTCTCATATTTTTAACTACATGTTCCTCCAAGCTTCACGAAGCACTTACTGCTTTGAGAACTGCACAGGTCACTGTGCCCAGCATTGTGCATGAATGTATTGTGTGTTCTCCATGCACAACCCCCTCTGTGTGATGTGGTCATCAGCTCCTTAAACCTCCTGAGAACACTATGAAGTCTCAAGAAGTACAGAAGGAGAATAGAAGACTATGTATTGAATTAAATAATTAAAGAATAGCTACATTCAATTACTGAAGTTAAGGAAAGGCCTAAATCATTTATTTACTTGGAATGCAGCTGTGCCCACTTACAGAACTGGCCCATGAATTGTAAGGATTGGGATCAGGTGGATGTAGAAAAATCACCTAGAGAAAATTAATGTTTTCTTGGTAAATAAAATGAACTCAGCACTAAAGAAAACAATTTTGATGCTCTACAAGGAAATTCCTACCATTAAAGGGACAGGCTGTCCCCTTGTTCTTATTTGTATTCTCTCATTGATGTGGGCAGAGCAATATTTCTTTTATAAGTAGTATAATCAAAGATTGATGTCTCGCTGTGCTGGATTATAGAGATATATTTTGTCCCTCTAGTCCACCATTATTGCAAGAAGAACTTTTGTCCAATTTTGATCCCATAAGCTTGAAAGAAGAGTAAATATATAAATGTTAATAAATATTGGATGCTTTTGCCTGAAATGTGTTCTATAATTTTTATTTTATTGATTGATTGAGTTATATAATAAAATTAGGTCTTACAAAAAAGAGTGGGGAGGGCAGATTAAAACCCCACTTAATTTTAGTTATAATAAAAAGTAATTCTGCAAAATGTAAGAGTCTATGTTTGGACAAATCACAGACCTCCAAAAATGCTAAAATCTGCAGCACATCAAATCACTGTAAAAATCACTCTAGAGTTGGTATTTATAATTTTTGTGGCAATTCAACAAAAAATATTCAGGCTTGAATATGCAGCTTGAGATTACACTTCAGCAGAGTCATTTAATGACTAAATAAAAGACTAAGTAATGATTGCACATATTTTCAGTCTTTTTCATTCCTTCTTTTTCTGCATCTGATTTGTCCATACTACAGTATATAGAACCCAAATGTCCAGGAATGGATAGTCACAGCACAGTAATCATTATCCGACACAGAAGCTGGGTGGGCAAATATGTTTAAGTACTACCCAAATCCTTATGCTATATCTCAATAACAGATACTCTCTGATGGGGAACTTCTGGTGGCCCCCACAGACACCCCAGAGGTTTGGTTGGCCTTCACTAGGGCCCTGCCCTGTCAAACTCTCTACCAGCAGAGACTGGGCAGGATTCACCCTTCCCTTCTTTTGAAAACTATACTATTTTGACAGGGCTTTGAAATCCAATTTTTAACCAATCAGTATTTATTGATGTTTTAAATAATGTGTTTATGGGTGCTTTTGTTGATTTTATTCTCATACGTTGCATACTGTCTTGAATTTTTTAAAAATAAAATAAATTAAAAGAATTGTTAATTATAATAAATAAAATATTGCTGATCCTGTTTCCAAATATGTTTTGCATTACACATAGGTAGAAAAATTAGCATCCATCCTCTCCCCCTCCCACTTTTTGAGGACTTGCACTATTTCCGCAAATATCCATTTGCAGAAATGCATCTGCCTAGGTGTATGTTCAAAGGAACGCTTTTGATTACCATTTTATTCGCTCAAAGGACACAAAAATCCAACCCAAAATGATGAACATTATCCATGGCTTCCTAATGGCAATTTTTTAAAATCATAAATAGTTCAGGCTAAGTCCTTTCACTTTGTTCTTTCACTGCCTTGTGATTGTTTTGCTTGGTTGAAACTATTGCTTGGAACAGTTATCCAAGTGAATAGCTCTGCCTAATCAGCAACGATTTCTGGGAACTCTTCCTCCTCTATTAGGGTTCATGTGAAATTTTCACATGGCAAGAGGAATCATAACAGAGTTGCACTGCCACATTTGCAGATATAAGAAGCTGAGGAGAGAGCCCAAAACAGATGGGGTGGAAAGCAAGGCAGGTCCATAAACATCAGCTGCAGAAAACAGAAGCAGATGGATGAAAGAAAAAAAAGAAGCAGGAGAATGGGGAGAGTAGAGGAAAAACAAAAGTTAGAGATGCCTCAACACTTCATTGTAATTTTGCACAGCATTAAGTACACGCCAGAAGGGATTGCCAGAAGGGGTGGTTCCTGATTCAACTAGGAACAACATATTGTGAGGCAACCTTGGAGGACAGAGCAGGAACTTTCAATAACACACAGTATGAACACCTGCACTGCATCAAGCTATCAAGAAGAGCAGATAACGTGAAATTGTTGTAGTGCATTCATGCCATTAGCCACAAAGATTCTCCAGATGACATCACAATAAACCAAAGATGCTATAATAAATGGAGACATATTGGTTTCCCTTCTGCACTGTGGGCGAGGGGGGGGGGAAAGTATTTTCCTTGAGTCTTCCAAAATATCTGGCCGCTTTCTTTGGATGTGATTCAGATCATCTGATGGGGGAAAATATTCACCACCTGCCTGATGGATTTTATTTTGGCAATTTCATAAAGAGGATTTAGTTTTTCAGCTCTTTGCGTGACAGCCATTTGCTACAGCTTGGCTGGCCATACCTTCCTGTTTCATTATACAAATGCTTTGGCATCTCCTTGGTCCATTTCGTCCAACCTCCACACTTCTTTCCGCCAGCCAAGTCCCTATCCCTCCCCCCCCCCACAAGAAAGAAAGCACTTTACACTGCAGCCAGTTTGTAAAACAAAACAAAGCGCAATAATAATAAATTTCATAGAAGCTGTTGGGCTAATGATAAAAGGAGAACAGAATGTTCAAGAATTGAAGACTTTCACTCTTCCCCCTTTCTCTGTGAAAATTATTTATCCAAGACAAAGTTGATTCCATGGCTTAAACAGAAGGGAGGATGGAGGAAATTACCCAAGGATGCAAGGATACAGATTATTAATTTCTTTATTTCCCTTACAGTCAATCAGTCCTATCCCCATCTAAGTACATGTCAAGAGACTGTTTGCATGAGAAGCACACAGAGTATTCTTTAGTGTTCCTATTCCACATGATGTGCTATCAGCCTCCATGTCCACAGTGAGCCACACGCAATAGCATTTCTCAAATCACAGAGCGGCTGGAGAGAGCTTGCTTCCTTTTAACCCTTTTTAAAGCTATGGGAACATGTTTTTGCTAAACAACCGGGGGGGGGGTATTCAAGGGATGGACCTTATGGATATCAATATGGCCCACAACTTTATCTGACCATAATTTGATACAGGTAGGTAGCCATGTTGGTCTGCCATAGTCAAAACAAAATAAAATAAAAAATTCCTTCCAGTAGCACCTTAGAGACCAACTAAGTCTGTTCTTGGTATGAGCTTTCGTGTGCATGCACACTTGAGTCTCATACTTTGCCACCTTCTAGCATCTGTTCACTAGCTTTTAAGAACTTATCGACCTTTGCAAAATATATACAGTCATACCTCATGTTGCGTCTGCTTCAGGTTACATGTTTTCGTGTTGCGTCCCACGGCAACCCAGAAGTATCGGAACAGGTTACTTCCTGGTTTTGCCGCTCACGCATGTGCAGAAGCGCTAAATTGCGCTTCATACATGCACAGAAATGCTAAATCGTGCCCTGCGCATGTGCAGATGCGGCGCTTCGGCTTGTGTCAGTTCCGTGTTATGGACGGGATTCTGGAACAGATCCCGTCTATAACATGAGGTTATACATGGATGTATAATCATCATCACTGCACTACAGGATGAGCAAAGAAAATGGGAAGCCAAGGAGTCTGGGCCATCACCCAAATCATACATCTTTGAAAGCAGCCATGCACTTAAAGAAATTTCTCCTCCTCCTCCAGAAAAATGTCTAAATTTTCCAAAGTGTTTATGACTGATGTCTGCCCCACAGGAGACCAGGTTAGATGAGACAGGCCTGGCCAACAGCATCAAAAAAAATTCTCCTTCCTGAACTGGGGAACAATAGATTAAGTGTCTGTAAATGGGGCTGATCCATAGTTACTCAGCTTGCACCTCCAAAATTCCAGGATCTGCTTCTAATTACTATCAAGGAGCACAGCTGCTGATTCTTTCCCTCCCACCTTCTGCTTCTTGCAGGGCTCAGATATCTTTCATAACACCTGTTTCTGAAGGATGTGAAATATTGGCTTGATAGGATTCCAACCCAAATATCTTCTATATAAAGGAGTAAAAATATGCTTGCTGTTTTTTTAATCCCTCCTGCAATAAATCCCCCCCCCCTTTTCTTATGGAAACTGGTGACTGTGAAAATCTGTCTGACCAAAACACTTTAGGACCATTTATCTCAAGCAGTATGAAATAATAATAATCAGAAGAGATGAAGGCATCTGAGCAAAGAGGGAACTACAAAGTAAGTTAGAGACTAGTGCAGACATAGTTTTCGCACAGAAAAGGTGCTCTAATGACATGTTATACTATTTGTCATTTGTAGGCATTTTACTTTATATTAGTTATTAATTGTTTACACCCACACAAATGGAAACAACTAATAATGACAAAAAAGGTAAATTAAGAAATAAAAGGAGAAAAATGGGAAGAGAATTCTTCTGAGCCATACCAGCAGGAAGTTTACTAAGGAAGAGCCATCCCATATTCCTCCCCAGTCGATTCTCCACATCCACAGTCCCATTAGATTAAAGTCCATATTTAGCCCAGATGTTCAAAGTATGCATGTTGGGGGAAAAACAGAATATAATTTCTGCAAAGTTTGCACATCAGTCAGTAGAACATGAGACTCTTAATCTCAGGGTCATGGGTCTAAGCCCCATGTTGGGAAAAAGATTCCTGCATTGCAGGGAGTTGGACTAGATGACCCTCGTTGGTCCCTTCCCACTCCACAATTCTATGATCCTATGATCTTACTAAATTGATTAACAAATATAGAAATTGGGCCGTGGGCAGTGCAATCCTTTTCATGTTTACAGAAAATAATATTGTAAATGTGTTTAGGATTACAGGCTTGGTTAGAGAATAAGGAGGTGGCGATAGGAGAGATTTCTAGCTTTGCCATCTTCCAGAGCTGGGGTGTGAATACTTGTAGCATTTCTAGTAAGATCTAAAATATCCCTAGTGGTTGTCTACTCATGCAATGAGGCTTCTACTTCCTGCTTTCTCCCATATACACACCCAAATCTGCGCCACAACACAGAAGTGGGAAAGAAAAACTGGATGTCCTGTTGCGCAGGAAGATTTCTCTTGTGCAAGTCGATAGCTCTAATAGGATGTTACATGCTCAACTGTACAGGAAAGTTTCTGCTAGTGAAAAAATCCTGTTCCTCCACCCTGACCATTTCCATTGATCTAAATTACGGCTTTACACTAAAATCCTCTGCACACTTAACTAGGAGTATGGGACCCGATCAATCATGCACAGGGTTGCACTGAAATTCTTTCTTCTTTTGTGGCAACATTTTAATCTGGGTATTTAGGGGAGAGCAGCTGATATAGTAAGTTGAGGTCTCAGGATCCCCAAGAATCACATTGTGCTAAGATTCAACAGCATGCCGTATATGAATCCCTGGAGATGTCAGCTCAGTTTCAGTGCCCTGTGTCTGAACTTGCCTTGGGCAAATAGCTTATGAAATATACAAGAAGGAGAGGTGTGATATCTTTACCATGGAACTTGGCAAGACATCGTGGGTCCTCTCTAAAACAGCTTTGTGACAAAGCCCAACACAGTTGGGAGATTGAAAAGATATGGAAACTCTGGCACGTTTTCACAGAAATCTTGCACTGAGTTAAATCACACATCCCCATTCTCCCACTCAGATCTCAGAGCTGTGGAAACTGAAGGAACTTGTTTTTTCTCTTCAACAGCACAGGAATCCAAAAATGGAGACCAAACTCGGTGGCCTTTATGTGAAGTGGTAGAACCCAAAGCACAAAGTGTCTCATGACACTTTCTTGCAGCCCCTAGATAATCCAAGAAAATTAAATGATAAAATCTCTGATAAAATCTATTGGCTTAGGAGAAGGTGAAGTGCTCTTAAATGAAGTGCTGAACTTTCCTTGATTCATGGTTGGTATAGTTGCTCATGGAGCCAGCAAATTGCCAGTGTTTCCTCCAGGAAGGAAACTTTGAGGGCATCATTCCAAGCATTGCCAGCAGGATTTTGCCCACTCATGTCTTTGGGTATCAGCATCTCAGTTGTCCTATATTTGAGTCTGCTACTTTTGTCTTCCAAATGGCAAAACCTTTTCCCCCTCATACCTGAATATTGGTGGCTCCACATCCTTGCTTTCACTTATCTGTATCACTAGCTGTTTCCTACATCATATATTTATTTCACCTGCCTCTGGCACTGTTATAGATGACTGCTTAAAAACCCATTAATACATTCTGGCTACATTCCAAAGAGTGGAGCTAACAAGAATGTTAAATCCTCCATCTCTTTCCTAGTTAGATAATGGTACCTTGGAGCTTTCCAATGGCTGCTAAAGATACTTTATCTGACTTAAATGTTGCAGAAAATTACACTTGAGGTCAAAGCCTGCATGCCATCAGATAGGGGAAAGGAAGGTCCTGTTGCTATAAATTCCCTTCCTCAGTTCCTGATGGTTGTGGGTACATTTGAGTCTCAGCCACAACCAGAGTTGAGAGAGTACAATTATATTAATGAACTAGGTAATTGATGATGACTGATGAAGAATGCGGAGCTGAACCTTAATCCCCTATTAAATATTAGCCTGACATTCAGAGCCAAGGGAATATTGTAAAGGGTGAAAATGTAAGAGTTTAGAAGCAACAAAGTCTGCTCTAATGAACCTCTGGCAGAGTGTTTAAATTTCAGGGCTGGTGGGGGCCACAAAGTCAAAGGCATTACTTATTGCTAAGTTCTTTCAGAGCTCTACCATATCTCACACCTGCAAAGCAAAAGAGCAATTAGGGGTTTACTGCAGAGATAGCTTAAGCACCAGTTGTTGTTGGTCTGAGAGTACACTCTCTTTGTTAAGATATCCCATTTTAGGATATTTGAGAATTCACACATAAAGCTAAGCCAAACCATGGCTTATGAACATGTGGGCTCCTCTCTTTGCTGGTTCTCAGTTCTTTTATCTCAGCATGGCGGTCCTTTTAGCTTAGTATGGTGCAGCAGCTAAACCAAGGTTTAACGTACAGTCATACCTCATGTTGCGTCCGCTTCAGGTTATGTGTTTTCGCATAGCGTCTCGTGGCAACCTGGAAGTACCAGAACGGGTTACTTCTGGGTTCCGCCGCTCGCGCAGAAAGCAGTCCAGACTCAAAGGCAGAAGCAGAGGGGGGACAAGAGACAGAGTGGAGGCAGGCTGCTGAAGAAGCCAGGGAATCTCGCCCTTCTGCTGTGGCCAGCTCCCCTCTCCCCTGGTCTCCCAGAACACACATAGAAATTAAGAGGATGGAGCACAGAGAGTCAAGATGAAGGAGTCTTAGGCTGCTGGGGATGGAACCAGGGGAGGAGCATTAGAGAGTAGGGACCTTCAGTCCTCACAACTGTCTCACTGGGGCAAGACCTACTGGGAAGAGTTGCTGTGATCACTAGACCTGAGCTGTTTTGGGTTTTTTGAATAATGAGTTAATTTCACTGACACCCCTGTTTTTTTTTTATTGCTGCCCTACCCCTGACTCCGGTTCCTGACATCCTTTAGGCCTTTCTGTCTCCCTGGGAAATCTCCTGAGAAATCTCCCTGGGTCACTCCTCCTATCCCCAGCTAACACCCCTCATGGTCCTGCTACATAACCCCAATGTATTTCTGTCGGGATGGAACATGAACTCTGATAATGCCTCCTGCATGTTTTTACTATTCTGCTGGGAGCCACCCAGAGTGGCTAGGAAACCCAGCCAGAAGGGTGAGGTGCAAATAATAAAATTATTATTATTACCAGTATTATTATTAGAAAAACATATGCCTATTGTTCCATGCACCTTTCCTTCTGGCCATGCCCACCCCTGGTATGTGGCCATCTGAAGTTTGCCCAGAAGGGAATGTGGGGGCCCCATCCCTGAACTAGGGGACAGCAGTACACAAGAGCAACTCTTCACAGCAGCATAACCATTTTTATCTAAACAATTCCCATGTCACCTAGGATGGAAAGTAAAGCCCTAATAGCTGGAAAGACTCTCAGCAGAGTCTAACCCCCTTTGCTTATGTTGTTCCACAATCAATTGCATCCAAAGATCTAAAATTAGAGATGCTGGAGAAGCTGGCCAGGCTCAGTCCTGGATTGCAGCTTCAAGGGCTTGCAATGCTGGCCTCAAAACAATTCTGGCCACACTAAGCGGCCAAGGAAGCCTGTGCAACACAGTGAAGTCCCCTCTGGAACTCTCACAAGCTGTGGGGAGCTGGCTGCCTTTTGCAACCCAAGACTGGGGCATTTGCACCAATAGGAAGCCACCTATCACCTAACAGGATGGCCTTCTGTTTTTCTGGGCTGGCTGCCATTCGGCAGCTTTGTGGAGCCTGGACTCCTGACCTGACTGTGTGTAGCTGCCAAAAGGCAGCAAGCCTAGTGCAACCCAGAAGAGTCTTTTATGCTTCCTTCCTCCTTTCTTTCTTTCTGTTGCTGCACAGGGTTCTTGAAAGCACAGTGCAATTCAAATGATTCTTCATAGTATGAGGCAGGGGTGCTTGCAAACCTGTATCTGATGCATGTTTTAGGGGAGAACTGGAGCTGTCCCCACCACCACCCCACCCCCAGCCAGCTCTACTGGTCTAAATTAGACAGAGGTTCTGAATCTCCAACCCTTAGGTGAAGAGGATCTCAGGGTGAATAATAATAAATAATAATTTTATTATTTATACCCCACCCATCTGCCTTACAGCATAGCAAAATATCAAACAAAGTAAAATATCAAACATTACAAACTTCCCAATACAGGGCTGCCTTAAAAGTTATGTAGTTCTTTATCTCTCTGACATCTGAAGGGAGGGTGTTCCACAGGGAGGGCACCACCACTGAGTAGGCCTTCTGCCTGGTTCCCTGTAACTTTGCTTCTAGCAGTGAGGGAACCAGCATAATATCCTTGTAGGAGGACCTGAGTGTCCAGGCTCAATGATGGGGGTGGAGACACTCCTTCAGGTATACTGGGCTGAGGCCAATTAGGGTTTTAAAAGTCAGCACCAACACTTTGAATTGTGCTTGGAAACATACTTGGAGCCAGCGAAGATCCTTTAGGACCGGTGTTATGTGGTCTTGGCAGCCACTCCCAGTCACCAGCTTAGGTGCTGCATTCTGGCTTAGTTGTAGTTTCCAAGTCACCTTCAAAGGTAGAGCGCATTGCAGTAGTCCAAGAGATAACCAGAGCATGTATCACTTTGGCAACATAGTCCGCGGGCAGGTAGAGTCTCAGCCAGTGTACCAGATTAAGTTGGTAGACAGCTGCCCTGGACACAGAATTGACCTGTGCCTCCATAGACAGCTGTGACTCTAAAATGACTCCCAGGCTGCACACCTGGTCAAAAGCAAAGGGACAGAGTTTCCTGAGACTAGAGCAAAGCTAGGCAACCTGTGTACCTCCGTATGTTGTCGGACCCCAGCTCCCACTGACCACCAATCAGGGATGATTGAAGTTGTAGTCCAATGTCTGGAGAGTTCTCTAATCCTTCCCTGAAGCAAAAACATCTTTCCTTCAGTCTGCCTCTAGATGGCCCAGCTCTAATACAGATTCAGATAGATGGATAGATAGATTGTAGATATTTGAAGGGGAGATTAAATTAATCATTTAAGAATTCAGAAATGTGAAAATGTGAAAGCTAAGGAACAAACAACTAGATTTTCAGTGGGCCTGTGAAATGATTATCATTTTACAAGGCAAAGCTAATTAGTTTCCATTACTGCCTCTCCTGCAGACAGAAATTACCAAAATAAGGTCAATGAATATTAATGTGAGAGACATTTTCTAATCATTTGGGGGACAAATCCAGAGTGTGTGATGCCCCTACAACCCTCTTGTCTGAATAGCCATATCAACCTCATAAACTTCTGTTACATCAATATTGTTCCTGTCTCAGCACTCAGCTTAATTAATTCAGATGCAATCAATGTGGAGAGGAAAACACTTTTGCAAAGTACTACTGATGCAGCATCTCTGATGGCATTTTAGGAGTGGCTTAATCAAATGCTAATCAGACGCAGGAGAGTTCAGGCAGGTGTACAGAAAAATAATCTAACATGATTACAGTGCTCCAGCCCCAGTTTTATTGCTGTGATGGAAAGGCACATCTCCATAAAGGCCACAGGTTATTTTCCATCTTGTTTTGTTTAATGTGGGTCACTTTAATTGTCTCATTATTTGTTTTTTCAATTGGGAGTACCTGAAGCACTTGCAATGTGGAATCCATCACCTTTTCTCCTTATCTGAGGCAGAGTCATGCAGAGTCAAAATGACATAGTTGGGGCGTTTGCCTGCAGAACTTACTCTGGAGGGTGTGATACTCATACACAACTTTAAGGTTAATCTTTCATATATTCTTTCTTTCTCTTTCTTTCTTTCTTTCATTCAAAGGCTCAGGTGACAAAGTTAGACAACAAGCTTCACCCTGCTGTTACATGACAAACATTATGCATTCAGTCATCATACCCTGAAGCATGTAACACTGGGGTGGGGAATTTATCGCTTTCCATATATTGTTGCTCTCCAAATCCCATCAACCCCAGTTAGCATGGCTAGTGGTCAAGTATGATGGAAGTTACAGAAATATCTGGAGGGCTTCATGTTCCCTACCTCACCATGGACTGCTGACACTGCTATGTCACATAGATATCTTGATACTTGACTTCTGTAAGTATATTCATTTTTTGTTTCTGATCTTTTACATGCACCGAGCACATTGCTTATTTATTGAGCCATAATCTAGAAATCCAGATTAGGATCCCAGTTGACAGTGCATAAATGCTGCTATTGCCATACAGGAGATGTGGCTGAATGCAAGTTGTTTCTTCTGACTAAAGTTACCTAGTGTTTTCATGGCTGAGTTGAGATCTGAAGTTGCGATACCCACCACCACTATACTATACCAGACCACAACTTGAATGAGAAAGTTAAATCAATATGTAATTCCATTTTGGTCCTCCCAATGGATGCCAGAGCTTAATATGGGTTCTAGTAAATCTGTTTAAGCAATTTATAATTGAGCAGTTACAGGTGGGTAGCCGTGTTGGTCTGCCATAGTTGAAACAAAATAGGAAATTCTTTCCAGTAGCACCTTAGAGACCAACTGAGTTTGTTCTTGGTATGAGCTTTCGTGTGCATGCACACTTCTTCAGATATAATTGAGCACTCATTGAAAAGGCAGAGGAGGTAGGGAGAAAGCTGAATTATCTAAGCACAGCCACATTGGGGGGGGGTGTAAATTGGGGAAGATATCTGTTTTGCATCACCAGTTACATGAATCACAACTCCACAGTGAAATGTGACTTCTTGTGAGTCCCTTTCGACTGCTTACATCTAAAAATAGCTTCAGCTGTTAATTGTAGCAGCTGAACAATATATCCATAGAAAGTAGCAAAAATTTAGAGCTTCAATAATGCTAAAGGAACAGAACATTGGATCTTACTTGTTTGGTCTTGCTTAACTTAGACCCGCCTGAAAGTCATATTGTTTGAGCTGGGAATCTTTTGCCTCTAATCCCAAACCTCTGGGGGGTGGCTGTGACTATTCTGGTGAACGAAAGGCTTTTGACATAGACTCTGAAACAAACCATATGTTTCAGGGCTGAGCCTTGACACTGAAAACAGTCTCAATGATCTGCGGCTCAAATTAACTGATAGTCCCAAGTCTCACCTGTCCTCTGTTCTTGAAGTTCTTCTGTGACTGAAACAGCAAGCTGAAAGGCAATGCAGTGCCATTTCCAAAAATTCACATTCACTGTTGTGTTTCCAGCACTAACAGAGCTTAAGCAATAATCTGTGATTTCTACATCTCAGACTTGGATGCCTTTGCTATTCTCTCACTTATAATACTGAGTGCTGTGTTCTGTCACAATTCCTGGATTTTTGTGACAACATTTCCATGCCAAATAAGCTGTATTCTCATGCTGCTCTGATTGTTCTAATTGTTCCATATCAAATCGTCTACAGTATACTCACCAGACAACGTGTTATCAGACAGTACCTTATGGGGCGGGGGAAATACGACTGTGCAACAACAGCACAGAGTTGATACAGTTTCAAGATCACAAAACTTTTGTATAGAACATTCTAGAATAGCACTGGGATATACTTGACTAAGTAGCCCCTTTCATATGCAAAGTGTGCAGACAGGAGCGACCTCCAAGGTCTCTGTCACCCATTGTGATGGCCTGGGATTCAGACTCAGATGCTGAACATGAAGGATCCCAGCCTGCACAGGATTCCCCGCCTCCAGAACCAGCAGAGCTGGGGCTAGGGCTCGAGTCTGAAGGGTCCTCTCCTGTGCTGGATCCTCAGGTGAGACCGCTCTGGCTCCTGATGGGATGGAGGACCCATTGCCTGCAGGTGTTCCATTCTCAGCCCTGTCAGGGGAAGCTGAGGTGGCCCCTGGGTCTGGTAACCCTCCAGCGTCTCCTGAGCTGTGGAGGCTCAAGGCAGAGAGGCAAAGGGAACTAAGTTCCTGCAGGAGGAGTGCTCGCCTCCAGGCCAGAAGGAGAGGCGAGTCACCGGAGGATCAGTGCCTCCCTATGCCTCGGGGCAGATAAAGGCCGGCCAGCCCCAGCCCCAAGTTGTGTGAGCAACACAGTTGCTAACATGTGCCTGCCTGTGTCCTGGTGCCTGTTCTTGACCTGTACCTTGCTCTGCTTCCTGCCTTGCTCCTTGCTGGACTGACCCCCTGTTGGACTCCAGAACCTTGGACTGGACTTTGACCCTGCGTGTTCCTGACCTCTAACTACCTGGCTAGACCCACAGACTGCTGCTGCACCACCTTGCACGTCAGCTGTCAGGCGGGGAGGCTGAGCAGCAGAAACAAAGCCCTGTTCTATCTCCAGTCTCTTCGGGGTTTCCTCCACCCTCTCCGGCATCCTCTTTGGGCTCTGAAGGGGATCTCCTCACGAGCCACAAGGACTCTTCAGCTCTCTCCTGCCATTTCCAGGTTTGAGTTGTATTATTTAATTATTTCCTGGCGGTGCACATGTGAGTCAATCACATGTCAGTGGGGGGGACACACCTGTATGCAGAGATGGTCTTATGTCCTGGAACCCTGCAAAGCCAGGGTTCGTGATATCGGGGAACCCTGTTGCACATGTGCACAAGGCTTCCCTGCCTCAAATGCTGCCATGTTACATTTCTGAATATAGCTTGGCTCTTAGCTATTACCTGTCACAAGGCCACTCAACATAATGCTGATGGTTAGCTGCTGCTCATTATAGAAAAACATTTTCAAATAAGGATCAGTTGTCACAGATAAGAATGAACACGTTCATGGAGCCATGCCAAAATGAGTTGTGCATGCCATCACACACAATCCCTTTGAAATCTAAATATCATTTATTTGAAATAACAGTGTCAGAAACCTGCTCTCTATAGATCTAGACAGAAATGTCTGCCTGTGATTGCACAAAGACAGGCATGTCACACTGGAAAGGCAACCACAGCATCTCCAACATTTTGAAGCCCACTCCCTGCTGAAGTAGTAGCTTGGAGAAACATGCAAACCTCCTTTTGTGCAATTACATGCATGCACACAGCCCCCTGCTGCATTCATGGTTCTGCAAAATGGGAAGGAGCAGAGGAGTGGAGCAGGTCATCTTGGACTGCCTCACAGTCAGGAAAATGCTACCCCTGGGATCACTTCCCCCCAGTTCAGCAGGGAACATGCAGGCAGTGTAATGCAGTCACCAGACATGCATATAGTGTGAAAGGTCAATAAAAGTCCTCTGCCAAGGGAAATCAGTCCCCTAGTTCTGCAAAACAGGAAGCCCTTTTTCTAAACATAAAAAATGAACTGCCAGACTAGTACAAGAAAGGATTTTCTTATCAGAGGAGCTTCTCCTTTTCTAGAATTTCAGTGTCTCTTCCCTGTCCACATGCCAGGGCTGCTTTGTCCCTTTCTTGGAGCAAGTGTTGCAACTCTAATAGGCAATGAGGAAGGCTCCATATACCCCCAGATTACTTTCCTCCCCTAAGCTTTGTACTCATTCTCCACATGGTCTGCCTCTCCTACAGTTTTAGACCCTAGATTATTCCCCACGTAACCTTTAGAGACAAGCAGATAGTCTGATATGATGAATGCTTAGCAGCTGTTTACTTCACACTCTCCCAGCACACCACTTTGCTATTTTCTGTGCCCACGGCTATCTTGGACTAGGCAAGGAATCCTGGAGGATATGTGAGATGGAAATACTTAATGGCCAAAGAAACCAGCCTTGATTTGTAAACATTCAGCCTTCTTACTTCTGGGCCTGTATGACCACAAGAGGGGGAAAGAGCACCACATACTGTATGTGCTACATAATGCAGACCTGCTAATCCATATATATATATATATATATATAGAGAGAGAGAGAGAGAGAGAGAGAGAGAGAGAGAGAGAGAGTTAGTTCTGCTCCTACTCGGAAAGTAAAGTGTTAATGAGTTATTTGCTCATATGTGGTACAAGACAATTAAAATAACATGGACTGAATTGTAGGAATGGTACCAGGGGAAATCAATCTCATTGGAATGCTAACTCTTTGATATAAAAAAAACCTGTCAAGGGTCAGACATCTAGAGTGCTCCAGCTCCACCCTCACAAATTGCCATAGCAAAAATTGTGAATTTTCAATAGCAAAAGAGACACATGTTGCTGCATTCTTTCCTTTTTACTGACTGAACCACACTCAGAAAAGGGAAAGCAAACATCTCCCACAACATCTGAATCAAATATATAACTATTGGCAGCTTTCAGTTTTGCATTTCACCCTGAGCTTTAACTGGCAGGAGGTAGCAAATTCACGAGGTTTTTTTTCCCCCCAGCAAGAGGAAGGGGGCCATTTTGACAGGGTTATATCTCTGGCAAAGCACAGTTTTCTGCAAAGTTAATAATCACTTTCACTGGAGATGCTGTAAAGTGGCTCATAATTCACTCCTTTTGTGCAATAAATGCAGGACAATTAAATCCAGGTCTTTTGAATATTTCTTTTAAAGACTGGGGGACAATCCATCATAGCTTGCTTATGTACAGCATAGGAGAATTAACAAAGAAAAAGCAGATGTGCTCAGTCATGTCATCTCATCATATTTTCCCACAGTTGTGGCTATTCAAGACGAGCAAACTGAAACAGCAATGTGATCTAGTGGGTTTACACCTGCAAGATCCGGGTTTAAATCCCTAGGCAACCATCAAGTCAATGGATAGATTTAGGGCCAGACATCTAGTCACATGGGAGATGCATGACCCTTCATTTTTACTTGAAGGAGGAAGAGGAGGTAAATGTTCCTTTCTCAGCATGCCATTTTCCTGATCAAAATCTCACCACAAGCTGTAGTTTGCCTTGATGGCATAAAATATAGGAAGGTGAACCCACCCACCCACATATCCTTGGCTAATATCAGGTTCAGTGTGCTGGTGGGGGGTAAGAACGAAACATGTGTAGCATGACCTTCAGGCAACTTGTCATCTCTCTGTTTCAGTCTCCCATCCCACTTGTGGTCTAAGATTAGTGTGGCATGACCCTATAATGAAGGAAAGAAAGATGTTTAAGCTGTGTAGCACAGGTCTAGAGGTTTCCCCTTACCTCAAGTTCCAATTGTGCTTTCTTGAAAAGAAAAAAAAAGTTTATCAGCCTGATCCACCTGGGAAGCATGAGTTCCTAGAAGAAGTTTTCCAAATACATATCCCTAGTTAGATGAGGAACTGGACACATGAAGAGGTATTTCCAAGAGCAGCTGGTGGAGTGGGGTGGTACTGGGCCACTGACCTCCTGACAACACTGCTACCATTTGCCAGGAGAGTGTGGAGTGTGGAGTTGGGGCAAGGGTGATGGTGAGGATGGGGCTGCATGAGCACACTGGTGGCCTAGCTTTGGTGGTGCACCTAGGTAGCCCCAACCTCACAACAGCCCTAAACCATTCCAATAAGTGGCAGCCACGCTGCTGCCAGGACGGTAATGATGTGGCATTGTCCCACCGTGCTGGCTACTCCTGATGTACATGTACTAAAAATAATTTTGTATTGTCGTTTTAATCTGTTGCCCAGTTAATTGGAGCACCTTGTCGTCGTCATCATCATCATCATCATTAAAGATTAGATATTTTGCACTCCCTAAACAATATAGCCTATCAACTGTTCAGGTTGGAGAGGGGGGCTGCAAATATTTCACTTTCCCTGTTAAAGCCATTGGTGCATCTGGCAATCACTCTGGCGGCTATGCCTGTTTCCAGAAAGAGCATTTAACTTAAGGAAGCTTCCTTATATTGAGCCAGTCCATTGGCCCATCTAGCTTAGTAATTTTTACACCCATGTTGTCTGACCTGCTGCTCACCTTATTTATTATTTATTTATTAAAATTGCATACCATTGTTGGCAGTGTCTTGCTTGCTTATTCTTTCTTATGTAAAGTGTAATGCAGAGGCAAATTTTGTAGTCCAAGTGTGCCACAGAATCTACAAAAGCAAAGATATGTTTGAAAAATCAGGTTCCTGGGTTTTTAGATTCTACCTCTCACAAAACAAACACACCCCCTTGTGAGACTTGGTGATGTGGGGAAATAAGATCCTTTCTTCGTCTGGATACCACACAATACACGTGCTGCCTGCAATGTATATTTATTCTAGTTGCCTATTTAAAATTACCCCACATTCCATCACTGCTAGCAGTGTCCTGTTCATGCACTTGCTGAAAGGCATGGGGACATGAATGAGGTAGGAAGCCAATTTCTCTTCTCAGTCCTTAATCCTACTCCTTTGGAGGTCAGGGCAAGCCACAATGAGAAAGCTTTGTCTAGGGTGAATGCCAAATCCTGATGGCTAAGAATTTGTGGTCTGTTGTTGTTGTTTTTAAATCCTTTCTCTTTCCATCAGAATTTCAAACCTTTCCTCTAGCTTCTATGGAAAATGCTGGGATCTTCTGTGCTCTCTGACTTTTCCCATTTCTTCCCTGTAGAAAAAAGCAGGTTGAAGAAATGAAGATCACCGTACATAAAAGAGAACCGTAGAGGCTGGAGAACAACCAGGCGATGACCACAGTGGCCTGGTTCCAAAAACACTTGTTGAGGGGGAGAAGGTTGACCAAGTAACAGATGAAAGACGGATGATATCATCATATTGCCTTAGGCTAGGAAAAAGAGAAAAATGCCAGCAATCAGTAAATGTCTGGCAGGGAGTGAAAATAAGGGGAATAAGGTTCTGGAATTGTATCTAGAAGTGTTCGGTTCATTTGCATCATCTGGAGAGAACCAGATTGTGATGTTTGGCATTTAGGGGTGGATGATCAGCGCTGCCCACTTTTGATGGGGACTGCTATCCTCTGTCAGCTTGATATGAGCTTTAGTGCTGGTTTTTCAGTGTTTCTGCGTTAGATATTTTTCACTGGTGGTTTGTGCCCATAGGGGCTGCTAAGGTGGAAGGCAGGGAGACCAACAGCCAGAGCCAATGACAGGCAGAGCCAACTCATTCTAGTTGCGCCTCCATCCTGTTTCTCCCTGCTGAGTCCTACAAGGGCCACACTGAGACCAGACAGGCAGGTGGGGGCTGGTTGAGAGAAGACTTGAGGTTGGTGGGGCAGTGCCCCATTCACCCATTTGCCACTGGGGTTTGTGCAGGAATATTTTTTAGCTGCTTGTGCTCTTTTTTCTTTTTGGCATGGACTGCAGAGTAACAATAATTAGATAACAAAAAATAGTTTTTTTAATATAAAAAAGAAACAAATGAGCAAACAGCTAACAAATGTTAAATAACATAACTATCCCCACCACATAATGTCATCTGAATTCCATTGTGACTTATTGCCACTAGTTAATGTAACTTTACTCAGATATTGTGGCTGTCCACCCACCTGTAGTGATGTTTCTTAAGGCAATGAGCACGAAGAAAAAAAAAGTGAGTGATCTATACATGTTTTTGTGGTTTCACACCAATCATAAATCTACAGATCTCCCAGCCCTCCTCTGGGATGATACACAATCTGTGCCAATAGCAAGCAGAGATGCATGCGGTCCCCCTCAGCACTAGTTCTCTGAAGTGCGGAAACAGGTGATCAGAATATTTATTATTATTATTATTATTATTATTATTATTATTATTATTATTATTACTACTACTACTACATTTATTTCTATCCCACCATTTTCCCTGACAGGGATTCAATATAGCTATTGCTATTTACAGGTCACATGGTGAGGTACCTCAAGATTGCACTGGGCTGTAGCCATTTCTCAAACCATATTCATTATTGCGTGGTCAGGCGGAGACCCCCAAACCCCGGGCAGCCCCTGAGGGAAATGACAACACGGGACAACGTTCTATGGGATTAAAATTGGCCACAACTTTATTAAAATTCAGATGTAGGGAGACCTTGGCACAGGCATTGGGCGTTTATCCTTCCCAGCCCCCCAGCTGGGGTTCTGGGTAATTTCAGGGTTATCCAGCATGTGTGGGGATTGGGCTAGCTCTGGAGAACATATGTTCAAGCAGATAGCCCACCCCCCTGTTCGCCGCTGCTGGAGGGGAAGGGCAATGACGACCTCTGGGCGTATGGCCAATGCCTCCCACTAAGACCCCTTAACGGGAACCCTGGTATCGCCGCCGCAATGGGGGCAGGGGTCATCGCCCCACCCCTACCCCCCCCCATTTTAGGTAGATGACTAAAGGATTCCGCCCAAGGCCTGCAATCGCCAAAGTTGTGACGTATTGCTACGGAAAAGGCGAAACCTGCCAATGCAGGGAAAGTCCTTTCCGGCCCTTCAACAGTGACCTTGACATAGCAGCACCTGCGTGCCAGTGTGGCTGTGGGAAAGAAAAGGTTAACCTGCAAATTAAACATTAATTGAGGGAGTGGAGGGTGTGGAAGCTCTGAAGCCAACGGCTGCTTTCCAGGTATGACTCAACTTCTATTGTGTGCACTGTGTATTCCCTCCTTCTACCTGGCCAATCCCCCTGGCAACACCTCCCCACCTGGGATTGGGCGGCTGCTGGAGTAGGTAGAGACCACAGGTATCCAGCCTGGGAAGGTGGTGCCAGATCCAACTGCCAGGAGCTGCCTCGTGATCCCAGGAGGCTACGCGCGACCACGCAAAATGCGCACCCCATGTGATGTGGGGAACGGTCATTAGCAAATGGGAACCCATTTGGGTCACTCAGTGCAGCTGAATGTTGAAAAACTCAAGACAGGATAGATAAACGGAAGTATTTTTCCACACAGCAAGGCCAGCCTAAGACATTTTGCGACTGTAGGCCAAATACCTTGACACCCCACCTCTCTGCCCGCACAGAGCTAGATCTCCACCCTCTGGATTAAAAACCCAGTACTGGAAATGTAGGCAATGCACAGTAAATGGAAGTGTGAACACAGCCTAAGATTAGCCCATGAGTAGTGTGGATGGTGTTACAATCTTTTGGACATAATGTTTTGTAACAGACTCCGTTATAGCATTGACATTCTTTTGGAAATATGGCAAACGTTCAAAACTTTCAATGCAATAGAGGTTTTGCTTTTTTAAAAAACAAAGTGTTGGAAACAAAAATATTATTGGTTAATGTAAACACATTTTCCTGGTTTAAAAAATGCTCTGTGCGCCACCAGTTTTCGACATTAATAGGGAAGTAAAATGCTTTAAGATCAGTCTAACAATGGTTCCAATGCTGATGTGTTATAGCATATCAACTCAGCAAATCCTGGAGGTAACAGCAGCCATGTTGGTACAATGCCTTCATTTGAACAGAAGATAAGAAGGCTCCCCATGAATAAGCTCAGTCATGACTTGCGTAGAATTGTATCACTTCTTCCTACAATCTAAATCATGATTGGCCTCCTGCTTCTTCAGGACTTGAAAGCATATTTTGTTACACATATATCCTAACTGCTCCATCTTACTCCAATAAGTGTAAAGGGGCAAAAAGAAAGGAAATTGATCCTGGGATCTCTAAAGATATCAAGGGGGAAATGTACTAGATGTCATTCTTCATAAGCAGAGTGTTTGTTTAAACCATATTAGTTAAAGGCAGGCTGAGGGGCCAACTTCTGGATGAAAAGTTTTGCAAATATTTTAAGTAGCCTTTTAATTGACCCAGTTTGACATTAAAAGCACTCTCTAAACTCTTGATATTGTTAGCCATTTAAGATAAGTGGCAATAAATACAGATTAATTGAAACCCATGAAATGAAATATTTGAGGCAGCAGCAAGTCCGTGAAAAGCCCCTTTGTGCTCTGGTTTGATGCCAGGTTGTACGCTTGAGTTAGGTTAACAGAATCTCTTGTCAGACTCACTGAAGCTTTTGGTAGCTCATGCTGTGACCATCTGCAAAGACAACAAACTTTGGGCAAAGGCAAACGGCATGATTGGCAAGTCTTAAGAAAACTAGAAACACGCAGAGGAAGGGTTCCTTCTCAATGTTGTCAGCTCGGCAGAGTAAGGATAAGAGGCTGGAGAGAAAAACACTGACGTTTTCATTGCACACACTGGGCGCCTTTTCAAAACTGCCAGCCAAATGCTTCAGAAGGTGCTTTGTAACGATGCTCTACAAATGTACATGCTGAAAGGTGCCTCACACAAACAGTTGGCATATTCAGTATGCAGACTGAGATGATCCAACTGACTTGTGCTCATGGACAGGATAATTGTAATTTTTTTTAATCATACAGTCTGAGATAAGTGCAAGGAATGTATGGAACAGAGGCAAGCAGTACAAACTGCGTATTAGTTGTTCTCAAGGACAGATCATCCCAGAACATGTGGCCTCCCACCCCCTGCCACTGGTGCTGTGCATCTCTAACCTGCATTGTGAGCCTGTGCCTGCAGTGGCACCAGCTTCTGGTAAGATCTCGCAAGGTCTCTCACATTCCTTGAGATCTTGTGAGATTTTGGCAAGAGCTCGCTAGAAACTGGAGTCACTGCCAGTGTCACTGGTAATGGAGATGACAGTATGTGTGGGCAGCAAAGCTGAGGTGAGAGTTGCCTCTAGGTTCTGAATAGACATGGTTAGGATTGTGGTTAGTCTGGGATCACCTCATCAAACAATCCAGTTGCTATCTATTGTCCAAGCGACTTACAAAAATCATATATATGCCTGCTCAGAAATAAGTCTCGCTGAGTTTGTCGGGAATACTCCCAGGTAAGTGGGTAAATGACTGAAACCTTAGATATGCAATCAAACACTTTAGTCTGGTGATGGCAACATTTCTCCTTATATTTGTCCATAATGATTCTATTTCAACTTCTTTTTCAAAGAGACAAATTAGTTCCTAAAATCCTTTGCTTTGGGTAACTGAAGCCAAAATGTCCATCACTGAAATAGGCTATCAGAACAGACCAATGAGCCATCAAATAAAGTATCTGCATATTTGGCAGATGCCCACCCTGAGGTCACAGAGAACACATATTATGGCATACAACCAATGCTTTTTTCGGGGAGGGGACGCAGGGGTACACATACCCTTAAACATTTTGTGAACCTAAGTTTGGCCTCATTGAGGGGCAGTATTTCAATATGAGTAGGAAAATGAGAGTACCCCTAAACATTTTTTTATTTTTAGAAAAAAGCACTGCATACAACTCTCATTTAATCTCAACAACTTTAGGTATGCCCTTGGTAATGTATGCCCTACCCAGCTGAGTTAACAGAAACTAAGTTAACTCATCAATTAGAACAAAAACTTTCTCAGGTTTCATGCTGATTCTTCTTCTGGAAACACCATTTATGTGTACAATTTAAAGATATAACTGGGCCATGTCTTACTATCTGTGATACGTATGGAGCTTCTCGGGTTCTTTACAGATGAGAATGGTGAAGACATTTTAGAGTGAAGGGAGCTTATTTTGATTTACTCCAGTCCAAAGGATGAGGTCTCAATGACTAGCTGTTAGGAAGACAAGAGGTAGCTCTGGCTCCCAGTTGATGAGAGGTGAAGAAAGTTGGAAAGGCTTTATAAGCATACAAGCATCTATCCATCTGTTTTGAAACTATTCACACTAATGGGCAAACATTACATTTTCATACTGGTATTCATTCATCCTCTGTAGTCGTGATTTATCTTTTCCAGTCAAAAATATGAAATAACCTATGTGTGAAACACTGTCTCTAAAGCAGGGGCAGAAAAATGAATTCAGTCAGTGGGCTGGATCAAGACATGTCAAGCTCTGCTGGAACCGTGCACCTGTCAGACACTTGACATTATATGATGTCAGGTGATTGTACCTTCAATTTATGGCTCGAAACCCTAGACCATTCCAAGTGCTCTCGCTGCCTGATCTCAGTATAGCCTGATGACTATGAATGACAGAGAACTTTAATTAAACTTCTGTCTTAGTACTACCCACTTGGTTGTTCTTATCACTGGGCAAGACACAGGTAATAAGTGAGTTACAGGTAGGTAGCCGTGTTGGCCTACATAGTCAAAACAAAATAAAATAAAAAATCCCTTCTAGTAGCACCTTAGAGACCAACTAAGTTAGTTCTTGGTATGAGCTTTCGTGTGCATGCACACTTCTTCAGAAGAAGTATCTGAAGAAGTGTGCATGCACACAAAAGCTCATACCAAGAACTAACTTAGTTGGTCTCTAAGGTGCTACTGGAAGGAAATAAGTGAGTCATTCTGAGATAGCCAATGGTTTATTTGTATTAGAAATAAATTGATCCACATTAACATTGTTCCACAGATGTTTTGCCAGACTAACTGAAACATTAATGCAATTTCAGTGGGAACAGGAGGTGGCGTTCACAATTTTGTTGTGATTAGTGAATTTTCACTGTTCACTTGAAGCTACAGTGGAATCTTGGTTGTCAAATGTAATCCATTCCGAAAGACCATTTGACTTCCAAAACATTCAACAACTGAGGCTCAATGGACAGTCGGCAAATTCCATTAAGAAAATGGAGAAACGTGCCTCAGAATCTGTTTGACTTCTGAGGTGCATTGGAAAACAGAAGCAATTACTTCTGGGTTTTCAGCGTTCGAAAACCGAAATGTTCAGCTTCTGAGACACTCGAAAACCGATGTTCCAATGTATATCCAAATTTCCTTCAGTCTGTCAATTTGCACTTCACATTTTTACTTTTTGAAATATACTTTTTTGGGAAATACATTCCACAACTTTCCCAAATATGCCTGGACGGATGTAATTCCAGCAATTGTGAAACATTAGTTCACTCTTTCCTTTTGTAAGTTTACCAGATTCTGTCCCTGGTTGCCTCTGCTCACCCTCTGATACCCAAAGGTGATTATGTCATAATAAGAGATTGTCTCTGAAGTAGGGTCTTTGAATTTAAGTATTCCTCACATATATGCAGACATTATTTTATTATTTCCTCTCATTTTACTCCTGTGTGTGGTAAATGAAGGATAGTGGTAGCTTGTTGTGGCGTATCCAAAACAAAATTTTAAGTTTTCTAAAATCCAGTTGCCCCTGGGGAAAAAGTGTGAGCTATTCCATGCCTAATGACACCCATACCATGAAGATGAATCACTGAACTGGTTGTCTGTGTCATGCCCAATGACTGTAAGTAAGTCATTAGACTAAGATCATACCATTCGTCCACCCCATTTTAAGCAGGACATCCCGGAATTGCAGAAGCCAATTTTGGCTTCTGGCTAAATCCCAGAAAGTACCAGTTTTTGGTCCGACACTCTAGTGTGAGTCAGCTAGATTGCACCAGAGCCACACTGGAAGACTCTACTTTTTCACTTTGGCCTTCCTTCATTCGGTGGGTCATGCCAGAGCATCACAACGAATGATAAAATCTTGGAGAAAAGTGCCAAACAAGTCAACAGATGACGACAAGATGTTGTAGCCAAGTGTCATTTTGCTAAAAAGGACATAGAATTTTCACTATGTTTTAAATCTAGCTGCTACTCATCCTTTTTTTTACAAGCTATTTTTCACAATAAATTTCTGTCAAATACCTAAAATATTTCAAGAACTTATTAAAACAATGATTAAACGAATTAGGCAAAAGAATACAGACTATTTAGAGAGCTTAAACCTAACCACATCCCAAAGGGATTCTACCATTAATCCAATTGCAGCAGAACCCCTATTTGTTTAGATCTTGTTTATCTTAAACATCTTTTGTGTAATCTGATTCTACTAAATTTAGTAAGAGACAGATTCTGAATTTGCTGTGTGTTTCTCAACTGCAGTGACTGTAAACCTATACAAACAGCTTCATTGTTTAACTGAATGAACCCAACTACTCAAGTGCTTTACGTATCTCCCAGGCCATTCACTAAGGGAAACTGTACTCACTTGTTTTCTATTGAACAAATTCTTAAATCCTCTTCTAATGTTTCCCCTTACATCCACCATCACCATCACTATCACTACTACAGTAAGACTCTAATCCCCTTAAAAAGAAGAGAAAGGGGGAAATGGTGCATCAATGGGGATCTTCCACTGATTTGCTATGAGATTTTCTCCATAATCAATCCAGCTCAATGACAGATAACACACGAAAATGGTATTGTGTGATTGTTGCTGTTGTTTAGTTGTGTCCATTACAACTGTGAATTTTTCCTACAAAAAATGGAGCTATATAACTGGAAACCACCACTGATTAGAACCATGGATTGTGTCCCTTGCTTATCCTTTTCACATCCGTTTTCTGCTTCATAAATCAGTGTTAATCAATGCTGACTGAAGCAACATACACACTAGCCTGTTAGTGGTACAGAAAAATTTCATGCTCATCCTCAACATGCAGCTTTCAATCTAGACTGGCTTTAGTTCTTGCCCTCCACAAGGATGGGTGTGGCTAATTGAAATACACAATAAAAAAACTTTTCCCTTGATTAGGTTATCCACTCCATTTCTTCCCTGCATGTGCCCCAGGTGAAGAAAGTTGTAATTGCACTCTCTCCATATAAGCCCACCCACAACATCATCAGGCAGGTGAGATAACCAGCATCTGTTTTCATCTATTTTCAAATGGATATACTGGGAAATCATGCACAATCAATCTGTAAAGCTTTTGTTTTGGGAATTAAATCAGTTGCTCAGAAGCACTTTGCAAAAAATATGCAATAGATCGAGATTATGTGTGGACTGCACAGAAAAGAACAGTACCTTGGATCCTGAACGCCTTGATACTCAGACGTTTTGGCTCCCGAACGCCGCAAACCCGGAAGTGACTGTTCTGGTTTGCAAACTTTCTTTGGAACCCAAAAGTCCTACAGGGCTTCCACGGCTTCTGATTGGCTGTAGGAGCTACCTGCAGCCAATCAGAAGCTGTGCTTTGGTTTCTGAACATTTTGGAAGTCGAACTGACTTCCAGAATGGATCCCGTTCGACTTCCAAGGTGCAACTGTACTCAGTTTCCATTGCTTCTAGAGTAAAATGTGTGTATGGAGCCTGAAAAATATAAAGGCTCTTTTCTTCAGTCCAATGAATTATAAGGAAGAAACATATAGAAACAAAATTGCATGCTACATCTTTTGGCTGCGAGGTAGGTGGCACTGAAACCAGCATGCTGTCTCCTAAATCTGAGCCATATTTATGTGGCATGTGTTTAGTTCCTAACTGGCCTTAGGAGCACAGCCTTCTGTTGCTTAGCTAAACATGATTTCCTTCCATGATCAAACAGTTAGCAAACATTGTGTCATTGAACCCTGTCTTAATTTCGGAGGTGATAAACTCAGCCATCAAGTCCAAAAGTGGCAAAGATAATTTTAGAATAAAAGGCAAAGTAGAAATGAACATAAGAAAGTCAGACTTCTTAAGAAAAATAAAGCCCAAATTAACAGCATACATAAATTCTGTTTGTTATCATATGTGTTACTTGCAAATTATTTGCCCATAAAAATGAAATAAGCCAGAAGACATTCTCCCCTTAAACATTGATTTTATGTGTGTATTCTTTGTTGCCAAAATATTAACTCTTTTTAATGGCACATGTGATCCTGGCTGCTTGGCTATTTCTCAGCTGGAGAAGGCAGTTGGGAAACTCCCTGTTCACTTCATCACTTACAAGTTTGCCTGGTACAATGTGCTGTCTATCAATCACTTGAGTTCACAAGGGCGAAGCTTTCCAACAAAGACCAACTCTACTCCAAAGCATGTCAAACTAACCCATTTATTTAATCCCCAAAGGGTTATAATCAAGCCTAATGTCCTGGAATAACAATTGTATTTTAACAGACAACGCACACTATATCCAAGAGCTCGGGAATCGTGCTCTAGAATGTCCCAAATTCTGCCACCATAAAATCTAACTCCTATAAACATACAGTCATGCAATGTAATTTGCACAAGTTTATATTTTTTGCTCCGATTTGCAAATCTAAACGCCTCACGCAATGTGCATAGATGCAAAACTTCTGGAATGTACTAACTTTTCAATGTACTAACTTTTTAGGGATTCTTCGAAAGTATCAGGTGAACTTGCACAGGTCTAGAAAGTGCATATGGGAGTGAAGCCCCAATCACTAATTCACCCTCCATACATAAAGCAAACAGTGATGGAGAATTGAAAGCACACCTGCTATCCCACCCCAGCACCATCATGCCTCCTGGCCCTGCCCTGGATGTCCATGTATTTCTGATAACATCTGAAAGGGGAGCAAATAAGGGTGGGACTTATGGACATGCAACACTGGAGGCTTCAGATGCTATACAAATGGATGGGGGAGACAGCAGAATGGAACTTCAAACTGGATGTAGAGCCCTACAGTCTACATCCAGAACTTCTTGATTTTCAAATTTTTAACCAAAGTATTCACTTTAAGAGGGAGGCTGCATTAAATACTCCCAGATTCCAGTTCTTCGTATTTCATGGCTCTATGGATATGGCTGTATTAGAGAATAAATAAGGAGGAACAATTGCTACTCATAAGAGTAGCAAGAGGAATGTCCCAAACACATGACTGCTTATCATCTTTCAGACGATAAGATCCAGATGCAGAATGTAGGGGTAGGCAGGGTGTCATAAAGACAAAGGTTATTTATTTTTTACCACTTACCACTTCTCCATCAAATGTATATCTCAGCAAGCCCTTAAAGTAGTGGCGTGTCTGGTCTGGTGGGATTGAATGGGACTAAATAATGTTCAATCCAAATATTTTCCCTTAAGTAAGTTACAAAGCAGTATCCAACAGGTTGAGCAATCCGAGGCATTCCCATATGCCCCCATTCCTAGAAATACAGCCCAGATTAGCCTCCCTTGTGGAATCCAATTGCATGTCCATTGCCATATTGCACAATTTCCAGACTCTGACTCATTCTTGTTGATATTTCTGGAACCTTTCCAATTTGTGTGAGCCTGGGAGTGTGGTATATTTCAAGGCAGACTTTGAGTTTGGTTTTGGAAAGCAATCCTATGGGTTTCCAATAAATGAAATTTGAGCTCAGCTGTAATGATGGTTTAGCACTGCAATCATGTAGTACGTGGCTGTGGGGAATAGAGGCATTTCAGAGCGGCCTATGGAAGTTCAATAGCGTCTTGCGTTGTAGGTGATTTGAAAAATATGTGTGTAATTTCACCTAAGAGATTGCCCCAAAGTGTAACAAATGAAGGGGCCACTATAGGATCATCTGCCATTGAGGCACAGTGGCTGAAACTGCAGCTTTAAATCCCACCACTGCCACAAACTCATGACAAGTCAATATCTACCAGTCTTAGTACACCATCCACACCATGGAAGTAATAATATCTTTTGTACAGGGCTGATGTAAGAATTACTGAAAATACATGAGAGATGCTAAGAACACTTGAAACTGCCTAGATTCATACAAAGTATTGTTAAGTATTATGGCTCCTTATCAGGGCATACCAACATGTTTATGCCACTGTATGGCCAATGATAACAGTGTAAAGTGATTTTTATAGTCCATGTATCTTTTCTGCAATTTTGCACTGCAAGGATGAGGTTTCACACAACATTGTATCATGTCTCATACTTTTAATCCCTCATCAGCTACTGTACTGCTTTATCCACACAGTTAATGTCACATGGAGGAGGAACCAGGGATGAGTATGCTTAACCCATCCCTTCCATTGCTTTCCTTGTTGCTCTCCAGGAGCTGAAGAGTAATCAGGGTTCTGCAAAGTGTGGCATGCCTACACAACTCACCCTCCTCCCTCTGCTGCAGATAGTCATCCTCTAACTCCTGGAGGTCCACAGAGAGAGCAGATGGTGAATTCATTCATTAAGTGCATGGAGAAAGAAATGCCTGAAGAGGACTACACTCACAAGAATATGATAGTACTGTAGTTTGGAGAAAGTGTTTTAGCAGCTTTTAAACAGGGCAGCTCATGCAGCCAATGTATCCCTCCATATGATGCATCCTAACATATTATGTGGAGAACATATTATGAGGCTCTATGGGTACTGCTGTAGCTACTTGGAAATGATGGTAATTACTGAAGTGGTTGAAAATTATTCCACCTTGAGCCTAGAAATTTCCACCAAGAAGTTGCAACCGGGGCAGTGACTTGATCCACAGCAGCTAAAGCTCAATACAATGTATTCGGATGTGTATTCCATTTTGTGCTGCTACAACAACAACAACAACAACACACCATTATGTGTTGCTCTAATGAATTTAAGGCAATGCCCAACATTTCTGGTCTCTCCTGCCAGAACAGCTTGAGTAGAAAACTGCTGTTGTAAAGATGCCAGTGCTACAAGTCTTACAGATTTCATAAGCTACAATTGCCCATTTAGAAGCCCACAAGGCTGAGTTGCAATAAAAGGAGAACACTTTTCCTTTCAACTCTGGAAGGTTTGTGTTGATGTGAAGGGTTAACATGGCAGTTCAGACATTCAAAATCTCTTCCATGTTTCCTGACAACCCCCAGGGATACATTTTTGTACCCTCCAGACCAAGGTTATTCATTAAAGAGAATGTTTGTTTATCAAGAACTCCTTATACAGCTCTGATAAAGCTCAAACAGGCTTCCAGTCATATTCACAAACACTAATTATAATGGAATATACTTTTATCTCTGTTGCAAAGAAACAAAGCACTATCCTTTGGCATATGTAGCAGCAATTTCTTAAAAGGAGCAGAACACATCAACACTCATGCTGGAACCCCTGTTCTAAACCAATAGTAGAAATTATCACTCTCCCATCCCCTGTCTGGTATCATCTGGTGTCCATGCACACACACATTCACCACTGCTGCTAACTCCATGACAAGAAAAGGTTGTAAATGGGTGACATTTATGTTAACAGCAGCAGACTGGGAAGGGCCTTTGCATTAAAGCCCTGGCCCATTCATCCCTTTTCTATTTTTGACCAAGTTCTCTGAAAGAATGAGCTGCTGACTGGGGACTAGAAGCAGAACCACAGATAGATGCCATGATATGGAGAGTCTAAGGTGTAAGAACTGACTCCTTTACAGATACAACTGCAGCATCCCAGCAATGATGCCCATGACCATGGTATTTTTCAGGTGCAAAATCATGAGTACCCACAGCTGTATCCATAGATGGCTAGGGACACACACCGTGCCTTCCACGGGAAATTATGACTCAACAAAAATATAATTTCTTCCAATGAGGTACAACATATATGCATGATACACACTCTCTCTGTGTGTAAACATATTTTAGAAGCTGATTTGTGAACATGCATGAATCCAAACTTTCTTATACGACTTCCATTCCAGACTAAGCAAGAATGTATACTGCCTCCTACATGTGGATGGAATCTCAAGAGAAGAATCAAAACAAAAGATAACTTAGAAATTTCATGTGAAATGGGATTTCCACAATTTGTACTCAAAAAGCATTTGTTAGAATTGAGCTCCATTGAGCTCTATTCCTCTCCAATCTACGCATACATACTTTAAACTGATACTTTTCTTCCGATGCCATAACCCAGCAGATCAGAAACAATTCTAACCTAATAATTTATATCATTACAAAACCACCTTAAGATTTATGTCCCAGTCAGTGACCTGCCATATTCACAGCTGCTAATTATTAACTATTTTAATAATCCCATGATTAACATGATGACATTCCCACTGTCTCATTGGCTGAAGAATGAAATACCGGCAAATGTAGAGAATGAGATGGTCCTAGTCATTCAATAAATCAATGGTTCCATACCACTGGGTGCCTTTTGTCTTTCATGCCATATCCTGGCAATAAAGAGATGATAGAATTACCATTTGTTTTCTTCGCAGCATGGCTTACATTAGCTGTGACCAAAGGAGAACAAACTTTTTGCACAACTTTCTTTTCCACACTTTTATTGAAATGATGCTGCTCAATAAACAGCATCTGTTTTCAGTTTGGGAAGGAGGAGGAAGGATCACTCTAAGTGTTTGCGATCATCTCATTCTCCCAGGGTACAGCAGATCGCAGAAACCTGACACTCTAAGTGGATATGCATGAAGTAGGCTTGTACCTATTGTAGAAACATGCTGACTCCATGGGAGGCAAATAATAAATTGGAAACTCCAGTACTGGACTGAGGCCAGAATACATACAGGGGACTAGTGTGTATTCCCACATGCAATACATATGTTGTTTCAAAATACCCCCCCTCCCACTTTTCCTGCTTGCTCCCCCTTCCTCCACAAAATGAATGATGGTTGGAGTTCATTTTCAGGTCTCCTTAAATGAGACCTTTGGATCCAATTTTATGTCAATATCCTAAGCATGCGATTGCTTGTTTTGCTTCACTTCAATGGAAACTTAGTTGCCAGCTGTGAAATTCTGCATTCTGTTCTAGTTTGGCACTCCAAATCCCTCCTCGGCAGCAAAGTTAGCAAGAGGCGTGTTTCTAGACTTAAGTTTGAATCCACTTTAAGCTTACGAAATTGTGCTCCACAGGTCTGCTGCAAATTAGCGGACAGGCAGGCAACCTTTGACTATACTGCAAATGCCACCGCAAAACAGCAGGTATCACTTTTCTTTGTGGAAAATGCTGAAAACATGTATATGTGGAAATCAACAAAACCAGACCCTACCTGCTCCAAAGGCAAAGAAGAAGCTCTTGTCAGTATTGTCTCTTAAGAGGGCCATCACTCTTTTCCCCATTCTCTCATTCCTCTTGTAGATGAGTTCCTGGCGGAAGTAGCTGTCAATTTCCTGTGCTGTAACCTGTTCATGTGGAGGAAGGGTTGTGTTGATGAAGTTAGGGAGCTGAAATGGAAATGAATAATAAGTGTCAGGAAGAGGTCATGCTGGGGGACCGGGAATAAACCTGGCTCATCAAAAGAAGGGTGTGATGGAACATGAGGGGACAGGGGGGAATAGGCCACTCTTTCCATATTCTGAATGCTGTAGGTTAGTCCATTAATCAAAGATACCCCCCACTCTCTCCCCATTTCTATCATTAGACATACACCATGCTTGGCTCAAAGGTGGCTGTTCCTTGTTGATTTGTGTCATATTCTGCTTTCTTAATCAGAAGTACTCAATAATGGGTCATGTGCAGTGAATTCTTTTTTTTTAACATAGAATCATAGACATGTATTTCTTCTTTAGAACATTTTGTTATATATAAAAAAGTAGAACCTCAAGTGTTCAGATAGAGAACCATAAACTCTCTGGAATGGGACAGGACTTACTTTATTATACAAATCTCTTTTTTAAAAAATCTATTGAAAATAAAAGCAATTCCCATCTCGTAGTCCATGAAATTCTAAAGCATAGTACCTAGTACTCAAGGGAAACAGCCCGCTATTAGGACTAGTAGGAACACTTGTTTCTGTACATTGAGAAATATCTAACTTGGCTATAATTGGATTCATACCATAGTTCTTTAAAAAGAGTTGAAAGTGATTTGGGAAAAGCATTGCTTCCATATGTACAGATTTATTTCTTTTGTTCCCTTATGACCTCTGGTTCACAGGTTTTTGAAACAATATAAAAATATGTGGACCCTGTTCCCTAGAGGTGAGTGCAATGAATACATGTACCACAAGATAAGATTCCTCTTTCAAACTCTCTAAAGAACTATTCTCTATCTTTAGCCTCACATGTTCAGAAGAAAGATTCAAGTCTTTCTTGCAGGTGACTTTGGGGACAGAGTTAAAAACCAGAAAGTCTTTATCTGTAAGCCATCAAATGGGCTGAAACATAGCTGTGGGTTTTTTAAAAATTATTATTAGGTATCTGAAGTGCCCACCTGATAAGGTATGTGCTAGCCTGATTAAATAATGGTGTCTAAAGGGATGTTTACCTATGAAATCCTGCCGGGGGGGAGGAGGAGGAGGAGGAGGAGGAGGAGGAGGAGAAGGAGGAGAAGGAGAAGAAGAAGAAGAAGAAGAAGAAGAAGAAGAAGAAGAAGAAGAAGAAGAAGTTGACAACATTGGACTATAAGTAGAATTAGGCAGGCAGAAACAAAAGGACGCAAACATAGTAAATGGACACCAATTAGGTCTTTGGTGAGATGTGACAAGGGCTGTGATCCAAGCACCAGGCTCAAAAAAATTATGCTTGGGCACTGCTCTCATGTAACAATGCATGCTCAAGCTTAGTGTTCTAGTGAATCAAAACAAAGTAGCTACTGAGAGCACTTTATATACCTATAAGGGAAGCATACAATAAGTACTAAAACATTTAAAAGACAAAGCTGTCCAATCACACCATTTTTTTTAAATGAATACACTGCAGTTCTCATGTGTGCTGAAACTTAGTGTTAATGAAGGTCAGAAAAATAATGCATTTTATAAATTTGCTGTAAAATATATGACATAGAAGACACCTGCTTGTGTGATTTATAGACCTTTAAAACTTCTGGCAGAACTATTTATGGTTATTTCAGGCTGCCACAAGGAAAATAAAGGTGGGAAGTATGGGACTGTGTGGTTATTAAAGTGACAACTGCTGCTGTTGGCTCAACTGTTTCAGTTTCAGGATGTGAGCTTACATAGGGAACCACTCCTCATTAAACAAGACAAGAAGTGGGTAATTAATTGTGCATATGGCTCAAAGTTTCCAGACTGACCCCAACCTCCCAGCTATCTATACAGAAATATCTGCGAGAGAGGGGAGTGTATTTTCCAGGAAGTTGTGGGAAACAGACTAATATACTATGTTTAACATGACAAAACTGGGTAACACTAGCAGGACTTGAAGCATTTCGGTTCAAGGACCAGTAGATTTGCTCTGTAGGTAGCGGTGGGAAAGGATCACTTCTCCATCTGTAAAATACAAGTAATGGTGGCCTGAACTAAAACTTTTGCAAATAAATTGTGCTTAGGAAATTAAAATGAGAAGCAGGGGAGAATGCTTTTCAAATAGATTTTTTAAAGTTTCCATTATAATGCAAAGTGCAGCTCTAGAAGCAGAGATGACAAGGAAGGGAAGGAATAATGGCAGTATGGAATGTCAGAGGAGAATTCATAGCCATTGCAGCTATATAAATTGCATAGTGTTATAACTTGTGAGAGATTTCCAAATGGGCTGGCCATTTTGGCTTTGCAGAAGTTGCAGGGAATCATTTTATTAAAACATATACTGTACCACATGCAGGATACAGCTAACAACATTATCTTTTGTTTCTCCCTGAAGTGCAAGCTATAGCCCCATTCTGCAAAATAAAGAAAGCAAAAACGATCCAATCTCTCCAGTTTGTACTGCAATTCCTTGGGAGTTTGCACACCCACTCCCAAACCTAACAGGAGAAGTGCAAGAAAGAGAGCTTGGGTTTTCATTGAGTCAGCATTTCCATGACTGCAATGGGTTTTCCATCACGATTTTCTGCTGGCATAGCTAAACACTCCACATTGTGAAGGTGGTGGATCTAAAACTTTGCTTTGCATTACAGCAGAGGAACAGGATAATGATACTCCCTTGGTTATATATTGATATCCTATATATATGTATGTATATATATATACCATTTGACTTTAAAAGAAGAATGTAAATATACCATGTGTTTTTGTGGAATACAGGCCAATGAAAGACACACACACACACACACACACACAGCCCACACACGCCAACAGAAAAACAGCCACAAGACAACTCTCTGGGCAGGGGTAGCTGATTCACATATCTTGCCCAAGCCTTGACCTGAGGGTTAGCATCAGGGAACTCTTGTCTTTGCCCCAAACATTTTGCTACCTGAGGCAGAGCAGTAAATGCCTCTCCCATCTCCAAGTCAAGGTACACAGTACTCAAAGTCAGCAAAGTTATTTGGGCACTCGAGGCAGAAAATCCCTCAAAACACCCTCTTCTCCCTCCCTGGAGATAAAAATATAAGAACAAAATATTAAGGATGCTTCCACATTGTCATTATATTGCAGGAGGGATTCAATCGCATACCAGCAAATGTAGGTTTGCACAATTAAAGTGGATTATGTGACAAAGCCACTTTTTAAAAAACAGCCTTTTTTGCAATAAGGAAAGTGATGGGGGAATGTGTGGGGTAGTGAGCCTTTTTCTCCACACAAAGAATGAATGCTCCATAAACAGCGGACTGTGCTAGATGCTGTATGATTTTTAATTGTAACAGCTGGTGTTGTTTTGTGACTAACTTTGGGATTATGTAGAAAAGTCAGTGGCAGTCCTGGCTGCAGGTTTCCACATCTGACTCCCAACCCTTTCTTATTTTTGGTATCCGCAGAGTCACCACCAATGCATTTCAAGTCTTCAAGAATTGAATGTACATCTTGTGAACACCTTGAGAGAAAATCTCTCTCCTCTTTCTCCCTACCCCCCTCTCACACACTATTAAAGAGATATTCAGTAAATCCCTGAGAAATCATAATCTCTGTGTAATTTTTGTATTCTATAGCATTACAGTACTTAAAAAGCCACTTTTCGAGCAGTTTTATTTTTTAAAAAATGAGGGTGGTGGGGAGAGTAACATCATCCATTTTGTAAGAGTGGAAATCATGTGGTCCTCTTCTCTATCTGAATTTTGTATAACTGCCTGCATTTCAGTTTAAATGAAAGTTTCAACAAAACACAGTTGGCAAATAATGCATATGGTCCGTCTTCAAACACACACACACACACACACACACACACACACACACACACCTAGCATCAGTCAACAAGTCAGATATGATGGTTCGAGCCCAACAAAACTTGTACAAAACCACAACCCAAATGAAACCAAAGGAAAAAAGATAGTCATAAGTCACTTAATTAAAAGTTCCGTTTATTTCAATGCCTTAGTCATAACTAACATGTGGCAGACTGTAGTATATGCACTTCAGAGCATGCAAATAAAAGATTAGAATAAAGTTTTGAGAGTTGTAGTCAATATTTAAACAAGATATTTCCTAAAATCTCATAGTTGTGGTTTTTGAATGAGACCTCTGAGAGTTTCAAACATGTAGAAAAGTTCAAACAATTCTATTCTTCTTCCCAAACCTTTGTAGTCTTTCACAAAAAGTTGCTCCATTCAAGTTGGCAGAAATTGGAGCATAAGCTGCTGATCAAAGAGAGAATGTGGCAATACAGGGGAGAACTTGTGGCCAGGAAGCTAATTTTAGGTACCCTAGGAAAAATATAATTATATTTCCAAAGACATTTCTCTTGATGGACCCCATTCCCATTAAAAACAGGAGAACAGTAGACGAGGTAAGTCAAGGAGGGATGCTTCCTTGCTCAAGAGTAGTGTCTGATTTAGCCAGGAAATCGGTATGTTCTCTGTCCCCACCCACAACATCAGATTTTGCTGCTGGAAGGGATGCTTGCATCTGCTTTTCAACATGGATTTGTAAAAAATCTCAATCCAGTTCAACCCATATACAAAGTAGAAAGAAATTAACATTAAGAATAATCTCCAGGAGTGTGCAACCCACCCAGTCAATAAGCTGGCGAAGAAACAGAGGGAAGCTATTTATTTATTTACTTTATTTGAAGAATAATTTCAACCAGGTAGCTATGCCAATGATCTGGTAGACATGTGTTTTTCTGTTCCTTTGCACAGGCGTGGTCTTAGGCTTGATTTATTCTAGCACTAAAACACTTTATATTGGGCTATACTAATGATAACATAGCCCTGCTGAACACAAGCTCTATATATACAACCTATGATCCACAAACCAGGAAACCCACCACCTGGGAGGCTTATTTTATCTGGGTCAGGATCTGCATTAGAACCATTATTACAATGTGTAGGTACTTTGCTTCATCATTTTGTTCAACAGTATAGTTCTTTCATAAGAGGCACAAAAGGTTTTATTAACAAAGCAGAAGGCCATTCAGTTTATCAAAATATGGTTCTAGTTAAAATGGATGTATTAGCTTTATATACCAACATTCCCTGGGAAGAGGCCAGGATGTCATTGAAGAGACTTTGAATTTGCATTCCAATTTTAGTCCGCCCATAAATTATTTTATTATTAACAGTGAATGATTAAGGATTAGCCTAGTGTTAGCTCATGGAGGGAGGCAGAGGCTGAGGTGGGGGCATCTTCCTGGTGGCAACGCTGCATGCATCAGGAAGGGGATGGGTGAGGTCAGGGAGCTCTAGGTTAACAGTGTTGCCCTCAGAGTTGTTCCAACCTCACTGCTGCTTTCTCACCCTACCCCATCCTTACAAGTGCAGTTCCACTGCCTCCAGAAAGACACCTAGCTTGCCCTGGTGTTTCAGGAATGTGTTCATTGTATGGCTTTCTTAATATGCATGAAAAAACGCAACTGACTGGCATCTTGTATGCCTTTGGAACTTTTTTGGAAGACTCTGAAGCTTAGTTCACACTTATGGACTGTTCAGCCAAATTGTAGTTTGTTTGAATGTCCAGATCTCGCTCAACAGAGGACCAATGGTTTCCTTTCTGGCATCAAACCAAAGCATGAAGCCATTGTTTGTTGTTGGCTTATAAACCAGGAGTTTTAACTATGGTTTGGTGCTACATCCAGATCTAAGAGCCTTGATAGCCATGGTTTGTATGATGATTCCATCTCTGACTCCCATCAAGCTACAGAACCACTAGGCAAAAGCAACTGAAAAACAAAGCAAGCTTTGGAGAAATAAGTCATGGCTTCTTTGCCTGTTTGTGAGGTGACGTGATTTGTTGAAGACATATTGGGCTGGTTTCAACTAAGTAGTTGCACTAGTGTGAGCCAGTGCAGTGAGTCCCTGTAATGCAATGGAGCCTTCCCCTCTCTCTTCCCACAATGCCCATGAAATCAGCTGGGGGGGGCGTCAAGAGAACCCCCCTGGAACAGTGCTTGTGGGGAGATAGTTCCGTCTGACAAGCAGAAATGCTTGAGTTGATAAAATGATTGCAACAGCACAATGTGTGATACTGGAGAGCATTGTATCTCACTCATTTTAGACACTCAGCCCAGTGAGGAATTGGAAAGTATTTCTGAATATTTCATGTTTATATTATATATACTTTGTCCATTTGCTCTTTTGCCACCATACACAACATTATTGAATTCAGACTAAGATGTTATAGGAAATCTGTTTTGGCATAATAAATTCTTTATAGAATTTGACTGATTGGTTCTATAACTCTTATATCAACAAGAGAGTCTTGGTTTGCCTACACTACATGTTCCAAAGTGACATCAACATAAATCTGGTGTGGTCTTATGATCTCTACTGAAAAAAGAAAAGGGCTCCCAAGTCAGTGGGCTAAGCATGACAAGTCTAGAACCAGTCCAATTGGATGCTCAGCAATTGGATGCTCAACAAGCCTCACTCTGGCTGCAGCTGTTTTACTAGGAACTATTCTCTGGAAATATGACTTCATTTCTCTACAGGGACAAAAGGTCTATGCCAGCAATGCTGCACTGCATTATGTCTAAACTTAAAGGTGATAAGGTAATATACAGGTATCCCCAGTACGCTACTTACAGGGTTGAGCTGGTTGGGGTTTTTTGTTTTAAGATAAAGAAGTACACCATTCCTGGAACAACTGAGGGGCTTGCTTATCACTCAACACTTTACCTAATGGTCTTGGGCTCAACATTTAATATTTATTGTAGTTAGAGAATTCCAAAGATAGTTTTCATTGCCCAGTAATGACACACAAATGCTCTCCTCCATGGAGGGCAAAGAGGCAGGAGCTGTTTTCTTTCTGTAATGGAACTTTAAATCATTATAATTTTATTATGCCTGCCCAAAAACCTATGTAGGCAGGTTCACTACTTCCAGGAGTAAGAACAGAAAATGAAGTAGTTGATTTCTCTTTTGGACTGGAGAGAAAAGAAAAAGAAGATACTGGTTTGGGATGGTAAAAAGGTAAAGGTACCCCTGACTATTAGGTCCAGTCACAGATGACTCTGGGGTTGTGCGCTCATCTCACTCTATAGGCCGGGGAGCCAGCGTTTGTCCGCAGACAGCTTCCGGGTCATGTGGCCAGCATGACAAAGCAGCTTCTGGCAAACCAGAGCAGCACACAGAAACGCCGTTTACCTTCCTGCCAGAGTGGTACCTATTTATCTACTTGCACTTTGATGTGCTTTTAAACTCCTAGGTTGGCAGGAGCTGGGACCAAACAATGGGAGCTCACCCCCGTTGCGGGGACTCGAACTGCTGACCTTCTGATCGGCAAACCCTAGGCTCTGTGGTTTAGACCACAGCGCCACCCGTGTAAGGTGTGCTAAATGAGTAAATGTATTTAACATCCAAGCATGCTATAGTGACATCAAATGGGCACGGAACAACAATTCCCAGAGTTACCTAGGAAAAGGGATTGATTATTAAACCATTCTGGAAACTGTAGCTCTGCAAGAGGAACAGGGGATTCCTTAACAAACTACAGTTCCCAGGATCCTTTGCGGGAAGCCATGACTGTTTAAAGTGGTATGCTGCTGCTTTAAATGTACAACAGATATGGTGTTAGTTTCTTCAGCCTGTAGAGAGGGAGGAGACTGGGGTGAGTGATAACTCTGCTGTGGCAGTGCATGGATGTGATTTGTTTGGCAAATCAACTAAGTTATGACAAAAGTGACCCTGATGAGAAGTTCTGATTCTAATGGCTCTTACAGTGCAGCCTGAACTTAGTACGAGCTATGCACTGAAAGGGTCACTTTTGTCATAACTGAGTTGACGCCCCAAAATGAATCATTCACTTGATCTGAAAAGAGAAAGCTTCCTTGGCAGCAAGGCGGCTACTTTTCCATCCAGGGGACAACACAGAAGAAAAGCATTCCTTCCCTATCTTTATTTTAAAGAATGTTCAGTTCCATATCATTTTGACTGCCTGCCCAGAAAGTCTGCCATAAATCTATCAGCTAGAGCAGTCATAGGAGAGTCAAGTATTTGCAGAAGTGTGCATAAGAAAGTGATCTGTTTCCTGTTGTATTTCTCTGTCACGGCCCAATGGAATAAACTTTGCCCTGCTCAGGTTTACCCAGTTTAAATAAGGACTTAAGTGACGTGAGCAAATTATGGAAAGAGGAATGCAACAGACCCCACACCACAGCAAGGTTTTGTTTGTTTGTTTATTGGTCCAGAATCCCTAAACTACCGGTATTTATTTCCAGTGGGGGATTTTTGGTGCAATATTATTTTTATGGTTAAAATCATATGTTCTCCCTTTTATTTGTGAGATTCCCATTATCCATAGACATAAAAGGTAAATTTTTGTTATGTGTTTATTACTGTTACAGTGGTACCTCGGGTTACATACACTTCAGGTTACATATGCTTCAGGTTACATACTCTGCTAACCCAGAAATAACGCTTCAGGTTAAGAACTTTGCTTCAGGATAAGAACAGAAATCGTGCTCTGGTGGTGTAGCGGCAGTGGGAGGCCCCATTAGCTAAAGTGGTGCTTCAGGTTAAGAACAGTTTCAGGTTAAGAATGGACCTTCAGAACAAATTAAGTTCGTAACCAGAGGTACCACTGTAGGGTTATCCCAAGTGGCAGTTATATGACAAGGTCTTGCTGTTAGCATATAAAGCCCTGAGCGACTCAGAACCAAGTTACCTGAAATATCATATGCCCCTGGACTTTTTCAATGTTGGTGTCCCCTCCCCGCCAGAAAGCATTCTCTGGCACCTTTTCCCTGCCGAGCAATCACCTTTTTATTATCCTGGATTTTTTAATGTTTATAATTTTGTGTTTGAACTTGTGAAGTGTGCATGCACACAAAAGCTCATACCAATAACAAACTTAGTTGGTCTCCAAGGTGCTACTGGAAGGAATTTTTTAATTTTGTTTCGACTATGGCAGACCAACACGACTACCTACCTGTAACTTGTTTTAACACTGTTCTTTAGTTGCTGTTTTTATGTGATAATGTTTTACTGTTTGACAGGCACAGCAATCCATACCCTCCCTTATGTTGGGCTGGGGGAGGGGGATAGATTAGACCCTCTGCCCAGGATTCCACACAGCCTGCAGCCCATCAGTTGCCAGTGGAATCCAGAGGAAAGCTCCCAAATGGGACATTTTGAAGGGAGAGAGGAAAGAGGGAGGGAGAAGACCTGAATCACCCCAGGATCCACTGCTTTTGGCATTGGCCAATTGCAGGGCCCCCCATCACCACCTTCCACAGTGGTAGTTGTGAGCAGCATGCCTGCAGATGCAGTAGCCATCCCACCAATTTCCAGGGTACTGGCAGGGTCGGGAGTGGGAGTTAAGATTGTGCCCTAATTTTATTCTCTTTATGCCTTCTTTGAAAACCATCTTGGGAAACATTCAGCTGAAGGATAACATAGAAATGTCTGAAATACATGAATTAAAGTCTGTTCTTTTTCATGAGTCCATAGATTATGGTAGGCTGCAGAACAAAGGAGAAATGTTTGAAATCATAGTTATGATCCAGCCAAAGTTCAAAACTTTCAAGTACAAATGGTTTAAGTGGATGCTACTTAAGCAGTTACAGTTAAGTGTTTAACTGTGGATCATATTCCATGATGTTTTACCTCTTGGTTCTGCCAGATATTCCATAAAAGTTATATTTGTACAAGCTGTTCATGTGTGTGAGAGGTGGGCAGGGGAGAACTTATAAAACTTCAGAAGTTCTTAAAAGTTCTCTATGATATTGAAGATCTAAGAGAAAACAAAGGATTCTGCCCAAACTCTTGCGGCACACGGATTATTATTGGATTATGGCATGTTTGGGAAGTTATTTGGCCTTGTAGCCTATTTACATAATGCACACTTCCTCTTCAAATGCAAAGTCAATTATTACAAAGTCTTTTGTCCTAATGAGAGGGAATTGTGTTTCAAAGGCCTTCCAAGCACTTGCAATTAACTTTCATTTCTGCTCACATTCCTTTCAAAGCTTCTCAGTCACTCACCAAGCCAAAACACACACAAAGCAGCTCTAGAAAAACAGTGGTAATATCTCATTGTCTCTCAAGGAAACAAGAGACATGTGAAGAACAGTATCCAAGGTGTAGGGAGAAGGAGAAGCAGGGTTTGAGAGCACAAGGCAGGAGAAGATTGGCAAAGCAACATAAACCAGCTTGATCCTTGTTGCAACTGGTGCATATGTTGCTACCTTTTTACCTCTTTTAGTACCGAAACTGATTACACGTCTTGTACAACAAAACCTCATGCCTCTGTAGTCAAAACAGCTGGAACTGCAACCATAATAATATGAGCTAGTGTGGTGTAGTGGTTAGTGTCAGACTAGGACTTAGGAAACCAGGGTTCAGTTTCCCACTCAGCCACAAAGCTCTCTGGGTGACCTTGGGCCAGTCACTGCCTCCCAGCCTAACCTACTTTACCAGGTTGTCATGGGGATTAAATGAGGAGGGGGAGAACCATGTACACCTCCTTGAGGTCCTTGATGGGGCTGTGATGTAAAGGCTCAGGTGGTCCTTATGGTGTCCTCAGGGCCTTGTATATCCACACAAGAGCCTTGAACATGAGTCTGTGAGATATTTACAGTATGGTAGATGAAAGACAGAGGAGGCCTAGCAGTGCATTTGGACAGGTTTCTTAGGGAAAACATAATTTCACATCATACATTCAATCAGCTAGAAGCTCTCGGTTCCCCACCTACCTGCTGTAGGGTTGTGGTCTGAAATGCTGAGAAGAATGAACTGGACAGAAAAACAGGCCTTGAAACAATGTTATAACTATTTACACCTTCCTCCTATGTAGGGAAACATACCTGTGAAGTATCATGATTGAATATGACAGCATTGAGATCTCCACAGTTGTAGTGTTTGATGAGATCTTCCGTGGTGTAAGGGGCCTGCAAGCTGCCAGCTCGAAGACTCTCATGTTGTAGCAATGTTTGGTTCAAGGCAAACAGCACCTGTACGTACACAGAAAATGAATAGGAGTTACTCAGGAAACAAGATGTGATGCCAGAAGTAAAGCATTAGAGGCATGGAAAAGACTGGAACACATCCACAACAGAAAAAGAAAAGAGCAAGGGCATCATCCTTTTTGCTAGGGATTTCTTTTTGCTATATTCATGTTCTCATTTGTGTGTAGTTTCTCTCTCTTCTCACTCAAAATAATCAATTTCTAGCTCCCAATTCAAAGCCTGGTCATCTAAAATAACATTTCCAATCTCTTATTTAAGTAAATTCAGCCTCCTCCTGGACCTGAGGCTTTATCCTGACCTTTCTTCAAGAAGCAGATTTTACCCTCTACCCCAAGACAGAGCTCAAAGTGAGCAACTAACCTGTCACTGATATATGTATCAGCCTGGCAGCATAGCACCAGAATGACATTCAGCTCCAGCAGAAATGATCAGAGCCGTACTTGCTTACAAAGTTTAGCTTCCAGTTAATAGCTTATCTCCCATTGTCTACCTCCAAGATGTGTTTGTCCCTAGATTTAATTCATGATTCAGCGCCATCAGTATTGGGTGTGGGTGTGTCACTGCTGAATGAACACAACGTGGGCGCAATTATGCTAAACCAAACTGCCTTTTTATGAAGATGCGGCTGCTGAGATCATGACAGCAAGTTAATGATAGCTGACCACTATCTGTCAGTTTAAACCTTAGTGGGTGGCAGCCCACAATACTTCTCAGTCACATGGGTGGGGGAGGCACTGTCAACTGATGTTCTCTCTCCCCTGCAATGAAATCTTTCGTCTTTGTCAAAAAGATAATCCAGAAGAAACCAGATCAGCCACTTTAATGATCATATTAATCTAAGCCACATTTCTTAAGGTACATTAGAATGTAAAGAATTATGACAAGCAACTCAGCTATCTAAAAAAAAAAAAAAAGAGTCAAGCAGTAGTTTTAGTCTGTTTGTAAACTCTTGCCAAATCACTATTTAACTATACCCCTGAGAAAAACCTTACTGTCCAACAAAATAAAATAAAAATTTGGTGGTAGAGGTGAAAATTTCTGGTGCTTCTTGAACCCTAAGGGTTCTGAAAGCTTATCCTGGGCATATTAGGCAGAGAGCCTTCTCGGCAGTGGCACCCGCCCTGTGGAACGCCCTCCCATCAGATGTCAAAGAAATAAACAACTATCTCACTTTTAGAAGACATCTGAAGGCAGCCCTGTTTAGGGAAGTTTTTAATGTTTGATGTTTGATCATGTTTTTAATATTCTGTTGGGAGCTGCCCAGAGTGGGTGGGGAATGAATGAACGAACGAATTATTATTATTATTATTAAGCAGTTCTTCACAGGCTGGGGATTTTCACACATTTGTCCCATAGCCATGATGTAACCAGTGCTATTTGAATAGGTTCCAAATTAGCCAAATAGAGAAAAACATCTCCAAGTTAAATATTCCTCTATTTTAGGTAAGATTGTCAGTGAAATAACTCTGAAACGTAAGCATTTTATACCTCTCTTCTTCCAATCAATCTTTTTCTTAGCTTTTATTTTTATTAGTCCAATATTTTGAATCCACAGGAAATCCTTGGATGAGCTATTTCCTCCCTAGCCTATAAGCCTCAAAAGGTAAGAAATCCTTTAAACCTATGCTTTTTGCAGCCTGTTTAAATTAGGGAGATGCTAATCTCACATTTTATGGGTCATAGAAAATGCTGAAGCCTAGGCTTAGACATGTGGGGAAAGAATTGGACTTCTGAGTAAGCCAACTTCCAGAGAGGGTAGGATGGAATGATATGTGACTCCTGGTCCACATACCTTTTCTTGTGCTTCGAGTACTGTAATGACAAATTTAAACTGTACTTCCACAATGTGCCCTTAAACATTCCTAGGAGACTGTTAGCTGAATAGCTGCTGCTTCTATAGGCCAACATTCATTACACCTTTAATATGAAGCCACATTATTTTTAACATATTTATCCCTTGTTTTAGAAAAGCTATTGGAACTCTAGAGCTGCTGTAAAAGTTGCTTTGTACATATATACACGATGCAAGACATTTTGCCCTCTGAAAGCCCAGCCAATACAATGCAAATACAAATGGCAAACAAGCGTGGCTTTATCTACCCATCAGAAATCATTATTTTAGTTCACAACGTCACATGGTTTTAACACCTGCACATGAAGCCTTCACCATACCCATACAAAGACTTACACCACAACAAATGCTTAAGTCAGCAAATGTTAATTTCAAAGAACATATGCAAAACAAAACGTTACTATTCAGCAACAACAGACTGCATTGGATTGCTTGGGTCTGCTTTGGACTTCAGGAGTTGTCAGCAGTGTCAATGAGACTGTATGAAATAATAGTTCAGGCACCTTGGAAAATTGCCCTGCCCTTTCCAAACAGATCAGCTGCTCAGGCGGCAAGTGCTTTTGGCTGTAATCCACAAGCAATTGAACTTTAAAATAGCCCCAATAAAACCAACAGGGCTACTTCATAGTTAAATGGATTGGGAACTGCAGCCTTTGCTCGTTTGGCCTTGAAATTATAATGAGATTTGGGATTTGAATTTGATCGAAATGCATTCAAAGGCCACAGCATCTTAGACAGAATTACCACCTTCTCCAATTAGGGGCAGGTAGAAAACCATGCACACATGTGTACAGGCTTTGTTATGAGAATTCTAAATTCTTTGGTGGATTTGGACCATTCTAAGCTCCAGGAAAGAAATATACAGCTGCTTAAAATGCCACCTGTTCCAAGGAATCACATGAAGCTGCACATAAATCACTGTTTTATTGTGCCACAAAGTCTGCAACTCCAGATCAAAAAGTTCTGGATTTGCTTCCTATAGATGAACAGGACAAATCACCATAAACCCTTTAAAAAGTAAGGCATTCCCCGCCCCCTCTGTGTCTCCCTTCTCAACTTTAAAAAGAGCTCTCTTGAGTTTGAAGAAATGGCCTTTCCTCTAATAATTTTCCCTTTCCTCTTCCTTTAATAAAAAGTGGTGCAAAATGTACTCACTTGATGCATCCTGCTCTGCCCATCCAAGACCCCCCCCACCTCATGATTTTTCAAGATCACTATCACTCTTTACGATTAAAAGGGGGGGGGAATCCTTCTTTAGCTGCTTTGACAGTGAGAATGGCAAAAGGCTTGAAGGTGGTAATGGTTAATTAAAGAAAGTGTTTATAACAAATAGGAGAAAGCTTCTAAACATAAATATCACAATTCTTTCTAGGCTTTTATGTTTCACATAAGATAAGATTTTTTATTGTCATTGTACAAGTACAAGTACAACGTTGTACAAGTGCAACGAAATTGGATGCCATCCCACAAAAACAAAACAAAAAAACAGCACAAAAAACATTGCCAGCCACACATGCACATACGTACACACCCATCACAACTCTCCAAGGTCACATGCTAACAATTCATACATACACAGGCACTTGGACAGGACTACTGGTGTTTCTGTTACTTATGAGGAAGTAACATATTTTATATTCATTCATTTGAAACCCCACCTGGGAAAAAGACTGCTTCTTCTTGTGAGAAAGACCGGCTTTGGCCCTGGTGCAGATGCACCTTAACCTGCCCACCGCAATCTTGAATCATGATAAGTGAAAATGCCATTTGATTGTAAGCCTGGCCTTATCTACCCAACAGAAATCATTATTTTAGTTCACAACATCACATGGTGCAGAGCTCTTTTCAACACCTGCACATGAAACCTTCACCATACCCATAAAAAGCAACAGGGGGCCTGGACAGTCAAGCTGATTTAGAACAGTGCTGTGGACGTACCTTGGGGAAAACGGAAATCTGCTGGAAATGGGTGGATAAAAGCCAACCAATTGGCAAGAGAAGGTGTGTCATAGGCAGCAGCTTCAGAAACCTGCCACCAATTTAGTACTGGTAAGAAGGAGTGCTGAGAAAAAATGTTTGTGTGTGCAGACACATGTTCTTCAGGTATATACAATTGGGGAAGGATAAAACAGGTGGGATTTAAGGCCCCCTCTAGTCATAGGGAGAGGGATGACTATGCTAAATCTGTTCTTGAGTCAATCAAAATACAGAACCTCACAAAATACCAAGGAAATTATGTGTTTGTGTAAAACCAGTAATTCCATTAGCTTCCTGAAGGAGGTTAGTTTTGCCTCACCATCCCTAACTCACTCCATGCTATGACAGGGGGTTGACGAGCTGTGAAAGTCACCACAATGAGGTCAGTGTCAAGGAAACAAACTCTGAAAAACAGGTCCAGGGGGAGCCACTTAAAAGGCTCCCCCCAGTGTCCAAGAGAAAGCCTGTCTGAATCTGACATCCCTCAATGAGGAAAGAGTTTGGTTTCTTTAAAGGGACAGTTAAGGAAGCAAATCCATGAAATCGTCTGCTAGAATTTCTGTTTGCAAAATCATGCCCCCTGTTAAAGTTCCTCATAAAAGCCTTTCACCTAGTTGATTCCATATGTTCTCAAAACCTCATCATTATTGCTGCTGAAAGGCAGGAGTAGTTAATAGGCTGTGGTTTGGCAGTGACCCGAGGAGACCTTAAGACCTTGATTTTTTCCTTTTCAAATTGCTAATTAACCAGTTTAATAAAATGGTTTGAATCTGACCAAAGACCTCACTTTAACCACAATGCATCCTACAGCGCTGTTGCTTATGAAGCTTGGAATTAAATGTTTGTGCCAGCAACATGTAGCCACGAGATTTTAGCCGAATGGTTGAGCAGTGCATTTGAAATGAGCAGAAGTTTTCATGCAACAGAGGGAACAAATCAGAATCCCATGCTCAGCCCCATTCATACCAGCAAGAGGTTTGCAGGGGGTTGTTATAAAGAACATGGCTTCAGCATGTGCAGGGAATGAAGCAATGGGTACTTAACACGAAAGAGCCTAGTCCCACTCCCACCTCGCTCCTCACAAGGTGAATTTCCTACTAACTGGGAAATACTGCATAGCAGTTTTGAAAAGGGGTGGTGAGAATCAGATGTGCAGCACACACCAGTAACTTCATTCCAGCCCTTCTCTGTGCCATGTCATGAAGAGAAAGAGGCATTTGTGTGATCAGAGTGAGCCATACCATCACCTACTAGCTAGTTGTTTCCACGGCAACACACCGGTACTTGACCAACTCTTTAGATGTGTAAAATGCTTAATGGCTTCCCTAATGAGCATATTTGGGGAATGCGGGTAACGCTGTGGTCTAAACCACAGAGCCTAGGACTTGCTGATCAGAAGGTCGGCGGTTTGAATTCCGCGACAGGGTGAGCTCCCATTGTTCGGTCCCAGCTCCGGCCCACCTAGCAGTTCGAAAGCACATCAAAGTGCAAGTAGATAAATAGGTACCACTCCGGCGGGAAGGTAAACGGCATTTCCATGCACTGCTCTAGTTCGCCAGAAGCGGCTTAGTCATGCTGGCCACATGACCCGGAAGCTGTTTGCAGACAAATGCCGGCTCCCTCGACCTATAGAGTGAGATGAGCGTGCAACCCCAGAGTCATCTGCGACTGGACCTAACGGTCAGGGGTACCTTTAATGTTACCTTTAATGAACACATTAAAGGCTAAGGTTAGCATCACTCCTGGATAAAAGAGCAACTTTAGGAAAGTCAGCTTTGCTGGGACTGTGGTACATGGGAAAGGAGTTATATCTCCCTCTCTGTGCTCATGATCAAGTACCCCACAGCTATTAAATGCATTTCCACATTTAAGTTACATGGCGTTAATTTCTTAACCGAAATATGTTTGTACAGTGGTGTAAAGGAATTGGTGGCCTTTTCAAGCAAATGTCTGAAGGCATGCCAAATGTAATTAGCGCAAAAAGATAGTGTAAAGGGGTTTAGAATTGTAAATGCAAGTCTCTTATTTTTGATGTTTTGTGTGCAAGATCTGGTGTATAAAACAACGAACCACTTTTTTCTTCTTCTGATAGGGAAAAGGGCACAGACGTTCCTCATTTCTGTGCATTCCATAGCACTGACAGGAAAAGTCTGTGGAGAAACCCTAAGAGGGGCTGCAACACCCTCCCTTACTAATAGACTCTAAGCTCAGTGTTTCTTGTTTCTATTAGTTAAATTGGTATGAAATTTCCAAGGAGCTAGAAGAAATATTTTTGAGGTTAAACAGCAAGGTTCTCCAACCACAAAACAATTACTAATTTGTAGGAAACAACATAAACAGCTTTATAACAAACATATTTTTTCATTGATTTACTCTGTGCCTTCTGCAGCCAGTTCCTTCTGCAGTTAACATGGGGGGGGGAGGATGGATTAGAGACTGCAGGAGTTATGGAGCAGGACAGTGTTCTAGCACTGATGTCCCATAGCCTGAACCTCCATGTTTACTCAGATATAATTTCCAGCATGTTCATCCCATATAAAGATGACAAGGAATGTGGTATTCAGCAACCTTGGAGATATGTCACGAGTTCTTATATTAGTATTATAGAATGATTATCCGGAAATACTGCAAAGTAACCCTACTAAAGTATTATTGATTGATTGCGCTCATGTTCCACTTTTTCCTCCAGTATGTTCAAGGTGGCGTACGTAGTGGCCCCCCTGCTTAATTAATCTCCACAACCCTGTGAGGTAGTTTAGGCTGAGAGGCAAGGTCACCTATTGAGCTACATAGCCAAACAGGGATTTGAACCCTGTTCCTGGTCTGGCTCTCAAAAATCAATTCACGACCAGTGGCAGACCTACATTTGGGAGGGAGGGCTGAAGCTTGAGTTGTCATGGGGCCCCCTTCACAACCAGCAGCAAGGTCTGGGTGACCACTGTTATCTTTTTCAATGGGGTTGTTCTACAACAGATCGCCACACCTTTACAACATCTGTGCTACTGATTCTCCTTGTGGGAGCTCTCCTTGTGGTGCTACATGAACTGGAAGATCAATTCATGTCAGCTCAGACCAAGTCCTTCAGTGCGGTGGCACCTGCCTTGTGGATCACACTGCCTATTGAACTTAAGAGTCTCTAACAGTTTACACATTTCATTAGGTGCTATTTCTATATGCTTTCCCAGAAGAATGAGTTGACTTGTGAGTAGTACTGGATTTATCTCTCTGTTCTTTTCTCTTCTTGTCTGTTGTATTTGTATTGTCATTGCACACCCCATGGTATTTTGTAATGTTTAGCAGTTTGCAAGTATTCCATATACAGTAAATTAATACTTTCCTTAGTTGCTCTAAGCATTTCACAAAATAACGTACACTCTCCTTATAACATCTTCAAAAAGGCAGGATGGACCTTATAAGGATGGATTAAAAACATTCTTGCAATACAGGTGAAGTGGAACAAGCAATTCAGTTAAGAAAAGAAACAGTCACAATATTTTTTCTATTATCTCCTTGAAATGTTGGGAAAAAATTAAATACAGCTGAGCAGTCTCTATTAGTCCGATAAGTATCCAGTTGAAGAGTTCAGTGGATCACATCCAACTTTTTCTGGTATCATTAAAAAAATAAAACTATTAATCAATCCCTCTAAGTAGCTTGACCTCTCGAGTGCATAAACTGTATCCCACAAAACAAACTGGATATGGAGAGCACACTGTTTCATAAGCATACCTCACTCTCTCTTGATTTTATTCTCAGCTAATTTCTAACCTTTCGTTGATCTCCAACTATCATATGGTGTTTGTGTGTGTGTGGACAGTCTTTCATTTAAGTGAGGGTTTCCACCTGGGGATAATGCCAAGAAAATGAAAACCCCCCTTTTTAAAGTAGAAAAGTGCCCTCCTTATACTGCTCTGTTAGTAAAGGAGTATACAAAATACTCCTTCACTACTTCACCAAAAGAACATGATCCAACAAAACTTTACTTCTTCACCTAGACTGTATATCTTATTTTATTTATTCATGTCGTGATAAATAACATGTGTCATAAGTTTTTGGAAGCAACGACCTATTCTGTCAGTATGTGAAGTGGCCTAGAGAGGTACATCACTCTAGTAAACCTCTGTCCCCATCTAATTTGAAAATACATTATTCTAGCTCTTTGCTGGAGTAGAGTAAAATGTGTTGTTCTTTTTTAACCTGTTAGTCTACCCCCTGGTATAATCCTGCTATTTTTCAAAATGGCCTGGGGGAGGAGGCTCAGTGGAAACATCCATTTAGATAATCAAATGCTTGGATAAACACAACTGCTATTTATAAAGAAGACTCTGGCTTGGGGCATTATAGGGGAAATTGATAACTAGGAATTTCAAACAAGAGAGGTTCTGCAATATGGCTCACAAAGACAACAGTAAACTCCTGTTTACACAATGGCTTAAAACAATCCAGATTCACTAAATCCACATGGAGTTATTTATGCTACTGATTTAAATTTCTTTTATGTGTGACCAGACTTCGCAACCAAGTATCCAAAAACTACTTGAGAAATGCACACACCACAAGCTCAGCTTTTAATTAAGTCAAACTGCATTGTGTCCACTTCTCTGTTTATCTGCAGGAGAAAAGGCAGCATTCCTAAAAGTTAATTAGTTGACAATGTTTGGGAAGTCAGATTTGATATTAGCCAGACCCATTCAAAGGCAATTTACCTATTTAAAGATATCAAAATACGGTGCGGTAGCATGTGTCTTGAACGCAGTGATGAGTCCATTATGAACCCTGTGCACATTTACCTCAGGGGGAATTCTTTCTGAGTACATATATGCATGATCAAGCTACACTATTATTACATGACACAAATTTTGCCACACCCTCACAAAACTAAATGGGAATCACAGCTTTAGATGATGAGCCTTGCAAGAAACATGACATGGACCTCCACTGGGGTTACAAAGGCAAATTGGACCAGTGAATTTCTGACCCTGTGAATTGCTTTGAAGCCAGGTATAGACCGAGGCTATGCATGTTCTTGTTTTACATGTTCACCAATGTTATCTTATAATATTAATGGATTGCCACTGGTGCAATGGATAACCACAGGGTACAATTCAATGTTTTCTGCACTCTGCACATACTTCTAAATTTCTCAAAAAAAAAAAAAGATTTGGCATTGAAGCAATGGGGACATGTAAGTGTGCCCGCCCTAGAATTCATGAAGCAAATAATAAAGAGTGCCTCTGAACATGCATGAATTGCACTTCCTTCACCACTCACAGCCCACCCACAGCTGGATTAAGAGGGGCGGGTAAGGCTTCCTTTCAGGCCAGAGACTGTGGGGTTGTGAGTGTTGGCATCTCTCTTTTTCAAAACTAACCACCACACTTGGGATTCCGACGCATATCACCACCTGCAATCTGTGAAAACACGCTTTGAGGCAAAAAAAAAGTGATAAAAAAGGATTTTGCATACAAACCAGCATTGAAATGAGTAGGAATAATGGAGCTTGATCATATCCCTCCCCCTCTTGATGTATTCTTTCGTTGCCTCTACACTTTATACTGTGCTTGATCTATCATCCACTTTTATCAATACCCAGTTGACTCATCTAAGCAGCGTAGATTTCATCTGAAAGCCCCACGAGACAAACCAATTAGTCAGTTAAGCCTGTTGTTGAAACATCCATCACCAAGAAGCCGCCTTTGGCAGCCTGCCTGGGAGCAGGAAGAGCTATGCCAGTGATCAGGTTCCCCCTTCATCTTCAGTGTGCACAGTGTCACAATTTAAAAGGATGCTTTCTAAGAGGGCTGAGTGAATGGCTCCCCCAAACTCCAAAACCTTGTTTGCAGGAGAGCATGGCTTACAACAAACCTTGCTACCTGGTTTTGTTCAGATCCATTGTCACAAATGCCACAGGGGAAATGTGGAAATGTCATCCTCAGTGTGTGTGTGTGTGTGTGTGTGTGTGTGTGCAGCTAAAACCCTGTAGTAACTGAATTGCAGATTAAAATGGGTTCTGTCAAGAAACTAGGAAGGCAGCCTACATGCATTGCTGAAACAGAGGAAATGCATCACTTTAAAAGAGGGGGGACGCATGATGCAGGGTTGCAGAAGATTTGCATATGCTAATTTAAAGTAGGAACTGCAATTTTAGAAGTGATTATATAAGCAGAAGCACATTCCAGTGTAGTGGGCAAGACTGTGTCCAGCTGAGCTTTGTTCCTTCTCTGTCCACTGCCAGGCAATAACTGTTTATGGGCAACTTCAGTGCCCTTTCTCTAGCATCTTATGTTTCTTGGATCCAATTATCCTGTGCCCCACCTTCCACGGTATCTGAAAACTGTAGGGCCAAGGATGAGGTGGTGTTTGTGCCACTTTACAAAGCCGTGGCGGCAGCAACTCTGGGTGACAACAAAAATTCCCAAAGGGAAGTGCATTTGTTGTGGTTTCTTCAATATATAAAAATAGCTGGTATCTGAAGAAGTGTGCATGCACACGAAAGCTCATACCAGGAACAAACTCAGTTGGTCTCTAAGGTGCTACTAGAAAGAATTTTCGATTTTGTTTTAAAAATAGCTAGAAATTAATCTTTTGAAGAGCAATCACATATGATTTGATACACAGTGCTGGAGTAAAACACACACATTATCCTGGAAATATTCCTCTCGGACTACTTGAGAGTTTTGAAAATTGCAGATTTGGGGCTTTATAAATAACTTTGTGTTATCTAAGATATGAAAATATACGCTCTTTTTTATTATAGTACATATTGAAGGGATCAAGCCACTGGCTAAAGAAAAGGAATTTTTTATCATCCTTTGCATATCTGAGCTACATGGTAAATTCTGCAGGGCACACATGTTTTTCTTGGTCTCATGTTAGATAAGAAAAGGTTTCCTACACACCTGCAGTGATCAAGGCTAGAATCTCTCTTGATGCTTCCTATGGGGGAAGTACAAAGGAAATCCATCTCCTTGTGGAAGGAAGCACAATGTCTGAATAACTGAAAAAAGAAGAAGGGAAACCCAATGGATGCTGTTATTCTTCCTGGAACAGGGGCAGACTATAAATGCAAAATTGCATAGGATTTATTTTCCTATGTAAATGTCTCTTCATATGCCATTGGAAGCACAAAGATAGGAGACTTTGAAGTGTGAGAGTAAATCCAGGAGGGCTCAGTGCCAAGGAGAAGTGAACAGCATGGGGGCAAGGAAGAGGACAAAAGGGACTGAGCTGTGAGGGGGCAGGGGAGGAATTATCTGTCTTCATTAGTAAAATTCTTGGTTGATTTTTCACGTGTTAATCATAAATCCTGCTAGGTGTTTCAAGGAGCCAACAGGGGGTGCAAGAAGCCCTTCTTCAAAGTAATCTACTTTCTTTGGCCTTGCAGAATCTCCTGCAATTAAACCCTCTCCCCACCCCATGTTATTGCATCAGTGGCATTCATACATTGCAATCAACCAGTGGTGCCCATGAGGACTGGTAGAGTGACCAACAGTTGGGAATAATTGGAGTGTGTGTGTGTGTGTGTGTGATGATGATGATGTCTCACCACTGGGCAGTACATAGTTAAATTATGGAACTCACTCCCACGGGAAGCCGTTGTGGCCATCAACCTAGATGGCTTTAAAAGAGAGGATGGAGGAAAGGACCATCGAAGATGGCTATGCTGTGCCTCCACACCTAGAGGTGGTAATGCTTCTGAATACCAGTTGCTGGAAGCAACAGGAGAGGATAATGCTCTTGCACTCAGGTCCTGCTTGCAGGTTTCCTGCAGGCATCTGGTTGGCCAGTTGGTAGAACGTGAGACTCTTAATCTCAGGGTCGTGGGTTTGAGCCCCACATTGGGCAAAAGATTCCTGCATTGCAGTGGGGTTGGACTAGATCATGGGTAGGCAAACTAAGGCCCAGGGGCCAGATCTGTTCCAATCGCCTACTAAATCATGTTTTTACATGAGTAGAATGTGTGCTTTTATTTAAAATGCATCTCTGGGTTATTTGTGGGGCATAGGAATTCTTTCCCCAAAAAATATAGTCCAGCCCCCCACAAGGTCTGAGAGACAGTAGACCGGCCCCCTGCTGAAAAACTTTGCTGACCCTTGGCTAGATGATCCTTATGGTCCCTTCCAACTCTACAATTCTAGGATTCTGTACTAGATGGGCCATTGGCCTGACCCAGCAGGCTCTTCTTATGTCACCCCCCCAACACACTTGAGAATATTCAGGGGAAATGTGATGATGATGTTGATGATGGTGGTAGCAATGATGGGGATGGAAATGTCGCTGCACTGCCCTCCAACAATGTGAGAACAATTAGGAAAAAGGAGATGATCATGAGGCCTTTGTACTAAGCTGCCCTCCCTGCAGCTTTGCAACAAGCTCTGATCTATGACATGCAGCAGAAACAAGAAAAGGTTATCATATACTCCCCTCACCCGCATTTTCAACAAAGGTCTCTCCCAAGCAGCTAGCTGCCTGCTCCATTTGTCAGCAGCCACCAGAACAAATACAGCAGCTATGGAATGATTCGTCCAATGCACACACACACACACACACACACACACAGCCCACTGCACTTTCAAAAAGCCACTCAAGCAGCTGCCTGCCACATAGCTAGCAGGAAGCAAATGAGCAATATGCAACTAATGTCACACACCCCATCACAACACATACATTTTTTAGAAAGTAGCTGCCTGCCTACTGCTCCATGTGGTTGGCTGACAGCAAAACAAAACAAATAGAACCACAAACAAGTGGACCCTGCACTTCTTCCTCCACCACATCACACACACATATTCCAAAAACTCCTCCATGGCCAAAGTAGCTGCCAGCTCCTGGCTTCATGAGGTGAGTAGGTGACAAGGCAAAGAGGAGGCAAATGGGCCCAGCTGGCACATCTCTCCCCCCCCATCCTGCTTTATTTTTCAAAAAGTCCCTTCATGGACAAGAAAGCTTCTATCTCACCCCACCTTTTCCGTAAGCCATTCCATGGGCAGCAAAGAGAAGGCAGACAGGCAGAGCACTTCTTAGCTTCCCCCACTTTTCAAAATGTTATTCCACTGGCAGCGAAAGCAGAGGAGGTGGAAAGTTCTCAGCACTTCCCAACATTCTCCAAATATCCAGAGGAATGGTAACTACGGAATTTTACCTCTCCTCTCCATCTGTGTCCCACAACTGCCCCAGAAAATTCTTCCCTCCAGAAAGGAGGTGATGAATTCATAGCCAACTGGAGTCTCAGTCCTGCAAGTGCTCTGTGCCACAAAGCCCCCCCCCCCAAAAGAATCATTATACTTGCCCCTCTGCCTGCGTTGAGTTGGCAACCCCTGTCTTAGAAGCTTGCCTGTACATTATGCTTCCTAGCTTGCTTTCTAGAAGGGCTAGGGACTTACTTTCTCAAAAAAGATAGGTCAGAGTCTGGTGCCCCTGTTTGGGGCATTACATGCCTGATCAAATACTAACTGCATCTAGAAAATCAGAGCAGAGATTCATACTAGCAAGAACTGGCGGCTTTATTTTACGGGAATTTGTGGGTGCCTCCTCTTTCAAACTACGGAATCCCAAGTATCTAATATGACCAAAAATGGCAAAAGTACAAAGTTTTTCAAGAGCCTTGAGACAATACAGATGTGACTGTACACAGAGCCCATTGTTATACAAATGCAAAGGTCATATTTTAGATTGGATGAAAGCAATGGTGCAGGATAAGATCTAAAATTTCCAGGGATACATTTCTAAATGAAGAAGCAATGAAGCTCAAGCCTGTCTGAAAGTGATGCCCACTGCCCCGGAAGTCCTTCCCTCAAACGCTCCCACATTGGGGAAGGAAATGCATTCTGCTTATGCTCAAAAGAACAACTCCCTTGTTATGCATAGGCTAAGCGTAGCACAGAAAATAGCTTCCAGATATAACCCCTGGCTAAACTATGCCATGTAATGGACTCCCTATGCTTTCGTGATTTGGGACAACAGATCAGAGTAGAGATAGACAGTTTGTCAAAAAGCTAATGAGAGAGCTATTGCATGCCTCTGTAAGAGCAGCTAGCTACTGAAATTCAAAGTGTAACGGCATCAAGATTTCTATTATCTGAGTTTAGGACAGCTAATGGGAGAAATCATAAATCAAACAAAACAATCATCTAGATGCAAAGCATCCAACTCTCTTCAGGGATGTCTAATCTTCTCAACAGATATAGTTACACCATTGCACTTTCTAATGGAATCCTTTAGGGATTTCACTGCGGAGCATCTGTTAAGTCTGTAAAGCTGTGATGAAAGCATTTCTCCCTTGGAGCTCATATTTCTAAAAAGAGAAAGGAAAAGTCTAAAAGCCTCCTTCCTATAACCGAAAGCTGATGACTATCTGTTTAGGATAGAGCTGAAGTTCCTTGACTCTAGGAAAAGACATTCATTCTCAGCAGAACTGTTGCGTATTGAAGTTCTCATCCTTGGCCACTAGAGGTGTTAATAAGAACCTCGCAAACAGGAGAGTACAGCTCTGAGATGCACATCGGCCGAGGAAATCAAACTGGTTAAATTTACACAAGCAACCAGAATGACCCCTGATAAATGAAGAAATGGCCTAAATGAGGTATTAATCTGCTAGAATTCACATTGGAGACTCTTTCTGTAATAGTGAACTTTACTTTTGACTGCATTATAGCCTGGATGCGGATCCTAAAAAGATTGCGCAAAGGTTTTGTTACAATGTGGAAAGTTGTTTTGGTGTTCTGTTTTTAAAGAACACAGCCTTTTCCTTGAACAGAAAATCCACCTTTCCACTGTAGGAAATAATAATTTGCAGCACATAGTTAAAACTATGGAACTTGCTTCTGCAGGAGGCAGTGGTGGCCACCAATCTTTAAAAGGGGATTAGACAGATTGATGGAGGGGAGAGGGATCAATGGCTATTAGCAAAGATGGTTATGCTCTGCCTCCGCAGTTGGAGGCAGTAATGCTTCTGAACACCAGTTGCTGGAAACCACAGGAGAAGGGAGTGTTCTTGCGCTCAAATCCCTATCTTTGGTTTAGTCCATGATGTACACAATACCTTTCCTTATTACCTGTTCACTTCTAATTTATCCTACCTCTGGCATAAAACAGGAGCTGCGATGGAAACTGAGTATAGTTAAATTCGTTTCTTATTAGCCTAGCAGTTGCTGGAGCAATATCTAGACCCCTAGCCCTTGGTGGTGTGAAATCTGAAGCTGCTGCTTCCTTGCTTCACTGTCCCTACCAGTTGTAACATTTGGTTGTTTTTATCTCTGACCACCAAGCTTCTGGGACTCTCTTAACCTGTGACCTTGAATTTTGCATCTTTTTGTACATTTGGCAGGCTTGCTCAAAGGCCCTGGTTATTGCCTGGCCATATATTCTGCCACCTCCCTTACAGAGTTGCCTCACTTGGTTCTTCAGATTGGACCTCCTCCTCCTCCACTCTGCTGATCCTGTGCTCTGCCCTTCTTGAAAACTGAATCCACAAAAACTCTTGACTTGCCCTAAGCACTGAATCAGATGTGAATATTGCCATGTGTGAAGTGCCCACTTTCCATACATTTATTACTTGTTTTGCATCACAAAACTGACCTCTGTGCTTGACTTACTCTGAGATGTATGAAAATAACCAGGGGATACAAGCTGATATATCATCTTTCAAGTAGCAACCAGGTTCCTCTTGTCGCTTCCCAGCTGTTTCTGTCTTTCTCTTTTTCCTTCCACCTCCACCTCATTTCTGAGGTAAAACCTCAGTTGGTGTCTGCTGCTGAAAAGACTATTCTCTGTCCTTTCTGATTCCGTGCCTGATAAATATTGATGTTCTGTAAATATGTACATATGTGGCAGCAAATTGGCACGCACTGCCATTCTCAGGAACACTTCATAAATTTTAGCCAGGCTGCTCCTTCTACAGCTGTGCCGTACAGGAAATACTTTGGCGAAACCTTCCAGCTGCAGGCTGCTTTGGATTTGGGAAAGCATGAGGAAAAGATGTAGAAGGACCTTCATAACAAAATGGTTTTGAGAGTTTTATGACAGAGGGGTTTATCTCTGGCTTTCCAAAAAGCCATTCTTCCTCGCTTCACCTGTTCTTTCGGCTGCCTCTCATGCTATATAGCCAAACAACTATACCTCCTGCATATTAAAAGCAAACTCATTTTCCAAGTGTCAGTCCTTATGTAGCCAAAATGGTTCCACTGATGCACAAGGCAAGAGCCGAGGCAGGATTCAGAGCTTGTGGCAGTGCCATTGCTGCTGTTTACTGGGGTGGCCATGGGAAAGGGTGGAGTAATGCTGGTGTGGCACAGGCCCACCAGCAGAGCCAATCCAGCACTTTCTCCAATATGCCTACACCACTCTGACTGCCTCAACCCTACGAAGTAGCAGCAAAGCTGTTATAGGGAAGCTGGCTCTGTTGTGCCACCCTACCAGCTGCTCTTGCAAGGAGTTTATCAGCAGGCTTGTGGAAACCTCAAGGTTTGGGGAAAGGAGAAGGAGAAGTAGAAGGAGAATTGTACTCAACTGAAGGGGCGGAGGAAGGGGGTGCGGTCCACCCTGGGTGTCATCCTTGAGGGGTGTGTGTGACAAAATGGCACACCATGGGGATCAGCACTTATCGCGGGGCCTGGCCTGCAGCATGCCTGAGCCACGCATCTCTCCTGGGAGTGATGTGGTGGCACAGGGCCCTGCACTGCTCAAAATGGCAGTGTGGGGCTTGCGTCCGCCAGGTGGACTCCACCATGGCACCCCCGTGCACAGATCACCGCAGCACCCCAGTGCGGCGTCCCTGTGGAAAGCTCACCCCACCCCCGCCCTTCCAGGTGCCGGAGCAGCTAGCTATGCTCAACTGCCAGCACCAGACTGCGGATTATGAAGTGGACTCAAGCCCTCCCAATAAGAATGCCAACATTTTTAAAAAATAAATAAATATATCCCTCTCAGAATCTCAAAGCTGCACACACTTCACCATCCCATACATTTTAGACTCTGCAAACATTACTGTCAATCTCCTGTTCTCTGACCAATCAGCTCTCCACACCACTCAGTCAATCCTAATCTAGGCTTAGTGGATTCCCCCATCCTCCTCAGAAGTAAGGCCCATTGAGTTCATTAGGATAGAAAATCCCAGAATTTTTGGATTGCAGCCATTTTTAATCCTGAATAAATAATCAGGAAAAACTGAAATAAGCAAATAACAATTTAAATTCAGTTTCTTTAATAAGTAATCTTTTCTCTCCCCACATGCCTTTCTGCTCAATTCTTTGGTGATCATTTAAACTGCTTAGGCTAGGACAGGTTACCACAATGACTGGAGCTGGAAGTTAAAAGAGACGGAGGTAAGTAAAAGCTTTGACTCCTTTATTCTGCTTATGTGATCTTTCTTGACTCCATGTTCACTTTCACTGAATTAATTTCTGTCTGTAACTTTTTCCTTATAATTGCACCAGTTTGCTCTGAGTACTTAGGATACTGATTGGTGAGTGTTTACGATTCTAATCCTTCCAAACAACTGGATTTTCCTAAACCCAGACATTCCTCTAGACACTTGATTTTCTTACCCTATGAAGTTTGTCAACATGTAAAATTAAATAAATTGATTTTTCTCCAAAGAAGAATACAGAAGAATGGAAATAATGCCAATTGATAACTGAACTGCAAAGCTTGCCTTAAAGCATGCAATTGTAGAAATGCATGTTGTTGTTGTTTTTTACTTATGTCTCAAACTGCAAGTTCAACCCCAGAGTTTCCTACTTCCTACAGCAGACTTTGCAGAGGAAAGAGCTGCAATTTTACTCCTTCCATAACAGATTGCAAAGTAGGCTTTCTCCCTACATTGCATTGGCAAAGAAGGCTCTATTCTGTCTCCTTCCTACTCCCTTTCCCCCCAGCTGAACTATTCCTCCCTCTCCCCCAAGCTGAACTGTTCCCAAAACTGTTCAGCACATAAGAACCAGTAGCAGATGGCATGACAGACTACCTCAGAGTCATCAGACATGAACATCATTTTACAATAGACAGCGCTAACTCAATTTCTACATTTCGGACTGTGGTGAATTAATTAATCATGTGGATTAATGCAGCTAGGCCTATATGTAAATACTGTCCAGCTTCTATAACAGAGGAAAGTTAAAAGTAAAATGTAATTAATTAATCTAAATTTAATCCATGGTGTAAACTGTTATCATCTATATTATTTCAGAAGCAATGGAATTTATGAAGAACTGCATTCATCCAACTGATAGCAGACTAAAAAGAAACTGTGTGTGTTTTGTACATAATGGTCCAGTCAAACTCTTGATTTAATTCATTGCCTGCTAAGAGATGACAGAAGAGCGCTTAGTGAAGTCTGTGTAGCATTACACATACAAACACTTCTCTTTCTGCCCCTCCCTTTCCCCTCTCCACATACAAATGTAGACCTGAGCATTCCTTCCTCATTCAGCATTCCATGAAACATAAGCTGATGTTGACATAAGAATTAGGCCTTATGACTGAATAACAGGTCATTGACAGAAGCATAAAAGACAGAGAACTGAAATATCGGTGACCACACACAGTCAGGCATAGGATATGCTAATGGTTGGTTTCCCAAATTTCCCTGCCCAGTAGCCAGGTACAGACACAATTCGACTCTATCAGTGCTAGGAATAGCACGTAAATGTTGAACGGATGGTTTTGAAATCGGTTTATATGCTTATAGCATTGTTTCATTGTTCTGAACTTCCTCAACAAGTTGGACTGACTCGGAATCTGAGATTTCAGTAAATGTCTTGACAACGTATATGCCACTACAAGTCTTTTGCTTTGCCTTGGCTCTGCTTGAGAATTGTATCACTAAAGAATGCTTATTGGTACCCAGTCAAATCTTTGCATAGATCAGTCGGTAGAGCAGGAGACTCTTAATCGCGAGGTCATGGGTTTAAGCCCCACGTTGGGCAAAAGATTCCTGCATTGCAGGAGGTTGGACTTAGATGACCCTCATGGTCCCTTACAATTCTACGATTTCTTTTTTCTATCCCATCCTTCCCTCCAAAAGAGCTCAGGGTGGCAACAATTTTACCTAACTTTAGTAATAGCATTAAAGGTTTATAGTCTCTATGGAACGTGAAGAATTCCTGTGAAGGAATCTTACCTCAACATTGACAATGGGACAGTGTTCTCTGCTTAATCTGAGGGCAATAGGCTTGTTGAGGGACAAAAGGGTGGGCAATGTGACACACACAACTCTAATGCTCACGGCCCCTCTGCTTCCCTCTCACTCACCATTTTTCACCCTAGTGGTAGTGAAAAAGGCACCTGTTACATGTCTAAATTGTTGTGTTAAGGGCACAGTCCTTTTGTCAAGCTGGAGCAAGTAAGTGCTATATTTTGTGCCTTTCCACAACAATTATTTGGTGGAGATTACTTCTGTGGGTCATGCTCAATAGCTTTAGATTACATCTCGGCAGACCTTTGGAGTCCTAGCTTTAAGGAAATGAGAAATGGAAGGCATGATAGCTGCTAGATTGGACCACAGAACATGATCTTCTACTCAGGAACAAAGTCACTAGCAGAAGTGATCACCATGGAGAAACAGCATTTTCCCAAGCAAATCTTAATTTTGTCCCAGGATCTGCTTCACGATTGCCAATTCTCCACTCCTCTCTCAGAGGTTGTTTTTAGATATAGTAAGTAGAGCCCCCTGTTGTTGGTGCTGCTATAGTATTTTATTTTTTATGTTAAAAAGAAGGATGTGAAGTAATGTTGCTTCCCCCCCCCCTTCCAGTTCCAGGTTTGAAAGTGACAACAGCCGTGAAATGGCCCTGGATTTCTCACATTACACTTTTTAACAGAACAGCAGGAAGTGAAGAGAAAGTAAACAAGGAGACCCGGAGTCAGTCAATCCAAGGAGTTAATTGAAAAATTGCATTCACTTAAAATAAAAGTTGTCAGTATATAAAAAAAAAACTTATATAAATAATTAAATGCCAGCGAACAAGCAGCCATTCAATGGGAGAAAGCGTGGGGATTTATGGGCTCCATTTTAGCGACATAAGAGAGAGCCAATAGTCATTTGAAGTTGCTGTGATTTCTTTTTTAATGGGAACTCCTCAAACATACCCTCCACATTTTATTGCCAGAATTAGAAGCCTGTGGCTGTTAAAAAGTTTAAAAATTAGGGGTTTCCTAAGTGGGAGCAAAATGTATGATTAGTCTATGCGACCCCAAAATACACAAGCAGCTACTGCAAATTCCCCAAGGGAGCATCAAACCACTGTGAAGTAGACTCCTTTCTTTTTCTTGTACAAATTATTCCTTTATAGCCCTGAACTTCTGAACCCCTGGGCTTAATAACATTTGTGTGTGTGTGTGTGTGTGTATTCATATTCACTGGAAAGAAGAAGAAACGATTATGGTTTTCTATACAACAAACAAGCCCATTTTATTATCATCCACTATTAATTTACATATTAATTTAGTCAAATGTTGGAATAAGCTAATTTGCCCTCTTCAAAATCTTTATTAAGTTGTTCCTCTGCTTAGAAACTCCTTAAATTGTGTTTAACCAGGAAAAATTATAAAATGAATTTTGGAACTGGAACGTATGGAGTTTGCGGCAGCTTTCCACCTCATCCCCTCAACTCACTGTGATAACAGTATCATGGTACTGTGCATGTGAACAAAAAAAGGACCCTAGATATGATTGTACATATGCCTGCATTTTTTTGCATAATATTACCCTCCTAAAAACACCCACCCACATTTAGGTTTGTTTTTATTTTCCCCATTATGGATGCAGGGTGGAGAATCCACCATAGCTCTAGTCTTAAAACACTTTCAGTGACAACTCTTTCCCGCGAGATTCATCAGTTTGCCATTCTCAGTGCTCTGCATATATGATACTACTTAAGTTCCCTGTTTGGTGGCCTCATGAGATTCCACTTGATATAGGCAGATTGTATAAAGGCTCCAAATAATGCAGTAGCAGAAGCCATTCACCACTACTTTGACCACTGGCATTTAAATCAAAGCCCATCAATCAGATGCCTGGGGCCAGAACACAACTCTAAATTAATTCCAGAAACTTTGTTCCAAGATATTTATTGCTTCTAAGTGGCTACATAAAATATAACCACAAAAGGGAAACAACTGTTGCTAAGAATAACACTGGGGTTGAGATGGGGGGATCTTTCCCTGATAAAGTCAGAACTAAAAATGCTAGGTTCTAACAGGTGTATGCTCACACCATCTAACAGCTCCTCAATTAACAGCTCCATCAGAGTTCTCAGATGAACTCAGTTTTGTCCCAGATGAGGTCGGCCAGGTCTATCTCTCAATAGCACTGATACATGTTGTTCCTCTTGGTTTAACACGTGGATTTAATGCATTTAAAAACTGTTTTTTAAACTTTGTTTTTGTGTATACTGCTATGATATTTCCATGGAATGGGCAGTTTATTATTATTATTATTATTATTATTATTATTATTATTATTAATATTATTTCTACCGCACCCATCTGGCTGGGTTTCCCCAGTTACTCTGGGCGGCATCCAGCAAAATATTAAAATGTAATAATTAATCAAATATTATTTATACCCCGTCCATCTGGCTATACCCCAGCCACTCTAGGCGTCTTACTTACAGCACATAAAAAAAATGTAAAATGTTTGACATTAAAAATTTCCCAATACACGTTTGCCTCCAGATGTCTTCTAAACGTCAGATAGTTGACATCTGAAGGGAGGGTGTTCCATAGAGTGAGTGTCACTACCGGCAAGGCCCTCTGCTTGGTTCCCTGTAACTTCACTTCTCGCAGTGAGGGAACTGCCAGAAGGCCCTCAGCGCTGGACCTCAGTGTCAGGGAAGAACGATGGGGCTGGAGATGCTGGTATACTGGGCCAAGGCCATTTAGGGCTTTAAAGGTCAGCACCAACACTTTGAATTGTGCTCAGAAATGTACTGAGAGCCAATGTAGGCCTTTCAGGACCAGTGTTATATGGTCTCAGCGGCCACTCCCAGCCACCAGTCTAGCTGCTGAATTCTGGATTAGTTGTAGTTTCCAAGTCACCTTCAAAGGTAGCCCCACGTAGAGTGCGTTGCAGTAGTCCAAGCAGGAGATAACCAGAGCATGCACCACTCTGGCAAGACATTAATTCCTTAAATGAAATAAAAGATAAAATAACAGTCCAAGGTTCACTTGATCGCAAATCCTAGAAACACAAGGCTTCAGTTCAATCCACACATTCCTCGACGTGACTCCCATTCGTTCTCAAGGGACTACTTCTTGGTAGGCATATATAGGATTGCACTGTAAATCTGTAGAAAAGCAAAGTATCTTTCAACCGCCGCTACCCCATCTTACAATTAGCTTTGCTGATTGAGCCACTCTGTTACTTCAAGCATAGAAGCAGCTATTTTAAATGTGATATCATTGGAGAGATTCCCCCCCCAAAAAAACCCCACGCCACCTCCCTCATTCATTTCAAGTGCCATTTTCCTTCAAGCTCATAGCGATGCATCACGACCAACAGAGAACTCTCTGTCATTCAGTACAAGTTAAGAGCAGTACTAGCTGGCCTCTCCAGGCCGCTGTTTCCTGGCTGCTTGTCGGGTTTGATCTGATGGATTTCATAGTGGCCTTGTAAATGGGAATGAGTCATTCCTGAAGGGCAAAGGTGGCCAGGCCTCATGCTGAAGTGCACATGTTTTCCTGAAAGGAAAACTAACAAAAGCAGGTTTTGCAGCCGCTGAGCAAAGGAAGAAGACATCAACGAATTGATAAAAAGCAGCTTCTGAGATTTCACAGTCCAGCAAGGATCAGACGTTTTCAGTGTGGTGCTGGTGGTAAGGCAGGAGAACCCCCTGTCACTCAATCTAAAGGGCAGCAGAAGGCGGGTGGGAAGAGTCTCCTCTGAGCAATGCAAATCACATTAGCTAATCACACTTGGCCTTTCACCAATTACAAATGATTTTTTTAAAGACTGATAAGGATTATCCAGAAGACAGGAACTTTGTACAAAATAATCCCAAGTATTATCCGGGATGTCTAGCTAGGATGGATGAGTGGTAACACCAAGGTCATGCATCTTAATCACAGCCCGCCAAGAGCCCCGTTCAAACCCACAGAATGTCACAACAACTATGCCAGTAACAATGAAGCAATTTCAAATCAATGTAGTTCAAATGAACCGTGTGTGTTGTTATATAAATTTGAGCTTCTCCAGTATGGATTAAGAAGGGAAATGCTATAGTCATTGGATACACTTTCTTTGAAAGTGGATGGATGTTGTGTAAATTTGAATGCTGGGATTGCTGAAATAAGATAAGAGTTATATAGAGGTAAACCCAGTAGCTGTAGTCTTTTAATCTACAAAATAATGTATACGGCGGTAGCTCAAGTTACAGATGCTTCAGGTTACAGATGCTTCAGGTTACAGACTCCACTAACCCAGAAATAACGCTTCAGGTTAAGAACTTTGCTTCAGGATAAGAACAGAAATCGTGCTCTGGCGGCGCAGCGGCAGCGGGAGGCGCCATTAGCTAAAGTGGTGCTTCAGGTTAAGAACAGTTTGAGGTTAAGAACGGACCTACAGAACGAATTGAGTTCTTAACCCGAGGTACCACTGTAATTGCTGCTGCGACATCACGGTTTTTACACCTGACAACCTATCCATTCTGCTGATTGGAAAAGTCTCTCAATGAATTGCCTCTGATTATATGGTGAGTTCCATCTACGTTGTGATGGATCAGAGGGGGAAACAAAAACCATGAGGGGAGGGGAGGGGGACAACCTTAGTAAGATGCAAAGATAAATTTACACTACCCCTTATTTTTTAAAGAGTATATGCCCTGATATAAACAAGTCTGACATTCTGTGCATTCTGGATCCACTCTGAAGCAGCTATTTTACATTTAAAGATGTATCACCAAAGAACACAGAATGGCTGAAACATGTTTGGCACCTGAAAGTATTGCTAATTTGTAATAGATTGTTTATGGCAACCAAAAGTGTTGTTTATTTGGCAACAGGCTATTGAATTTTATTATCTGTTATTATGCTAGTTAGAAACTGCTTCTTCTTAAAGTCTGGCAACTAAACATGTTTGGCTGCTTCAGGCTTCTAATTTGCATTCACCTCCATTTTATTATTGTGCCCAGAAGCTGCTTTATTTCATTGCAATTTGATTGTATATTAGGATATCTTTAGTAAAATTCTCAGGGTTGTTTTGCCCTGTCTTCTCATATTGTCTTTTCTTCCTACATAGCAAAGAATTACAGTCGTACCTTGGGTTACGTCCGCTTCGGCTTACGTATTTTCGGGTTAAGTACTCTGGTAACCCGGAAGTGTTTTTCAGTGCACAGACGCTTCTGCGCATGTCCACACGGTCTGCACATGCGCAGAAGCATTCTGCGCAGTTTGCACATGCGCAGAAGCGCGATATTGCCCTTTGCGCATGCACAAAATGGACACTTGGGTTACATACTTTTGGGGGTGAGAACGGCACCCCGGAACAGATCGGGTGCGTAACCCGAGGTACCACTGTATTCATTTTGTATGACTCCCATTCTCTCTCTCACTCTCTCTCTCTGTCTTCCATGGATATTCTTGGAAGATCATGGGGACTGATCAGTGCTTCTTTAAACTGTAGTAGCCAGGGAAGATAGTGTTGTGCACTCTAAGATTTAGAAGAAATTTCAGTAGAAAACAGAGCCAGGGATAGAAAATCCAACATATACTCACAAACCTAAATCTAAATGCAAAACAAAATTCTGCTACCAATGCATTACTTATTTATTAATTTTTGATACTCTGGCTGGATTTCATGCACAAAGAGTGTTTAAAGTGTGTTACAGAGAAAATAATCCATATTCAGATATCTTTAGGACTTGAAGTAGAAAGTCTCCATGGAGCATATGATATTATAACCGGTAGTAAAAGCATTATGGGGGCGTTCATGGTGGGATTTCCATACATGCCAATAAATCAAGGCAATAAGGTGATTTGATTCTATATGCATATGGCAGTCTCACTGGAAAGAAAGAAAGAAAGAGCAAGAATTTGGATAACTGTCATGGGAATTAATCATGTTAGCTGCAAAGACATCATTTCCCTGAGTTTTACTGTATTTATTTTATTTTAATAGTTTTTAAAAGGCTAAAGCCTAAACCAGCCAGCTACCCCATGGGGCTCGCTGAAAATCTAATTGCCCCACTTTGCCAGTGCAACTTTGAAGTTAAGCAGCAGTGGGGGCAAGTGACCTCATTTTTTTCCAGCTCTGGAATCAGAACGTAAATGACTTTTGGGCATTGTTAGGAAAGTGGCACATTAGCCAGTAGGAACAGTTTATTTTATTAGCCCCAAATAGATTTATTTATTGCACTGCAAATATTGGTAGATATTTCTTTAGGCTGAAAGTCTGATGTCGCTAGAATTTGCACGCATACATGCCAAGGCATACTTACTCTTAAGTATTTAAGATAGTGTTGTATTGTAAGATTATTTGTAAAATGGCACAATTGGCAGCAGCAACCACAAATATATTCTATGTTTAATGATAATATTTTAATTGATTGTTAATTATGCTTTTATAAATGTGCATTTTATATTTTACTTCCTTTAATAGACTGAAATCTACTCACAGAGTTAAAAACTGGCAGTGATCTACACCCTTTTTGGGGTACAGGTCAAAGTTGTTGAGCTTTTTTTAGGAAGGAGGAAGGCCCATTTTAGGAGGGGGTTGGGTCACAGCAAAGTTGTTGAGTTTTTCAGGGAGGAGGTAAGATGTTGAGCTTTTTTTAGGGGAGCCACAGTTGTTCAGCTTCTTTGGGGGGAGCCAATGATCTACCAGTGATCTACTGCAGACGTCCAGTGATCTACCTGTTGGACATGCCTGCTGTAGTTGATTTCCTTTGTAATGCTTCATTTTGACATTTTTAAGATGTTAGCTTCCTGATAATCATGTTGCTTTCAAGATATACTTTATATTTGACTACCTTCAGTAATGTTTTGTTTTGGATTGTTTCTTAATGTGTTGTGAACAGCTTTGAATTTTTTTTCCTTAAAAATATTAAGCAGCAGAGAAATGAAAATGGGTGATGATGATGATGATGATGATGATGATAATTATTATTATCTTGATAAAACTACTGGATCAAAATGTTAATATGGCCACCAAGTTGAATCTAAGTCTTCAAAAATCAAGTGCTAGCCTCTGTTCACAGGATATATGACTCTCTGGTTGAGGCACCATAGCTGAAATGTGACTCATAGGCAATGCTTGCATATCACAGTAAGGTTCCTTTCAACACTGCCTATTCCCAATCAACCACAATGAGCCCGTAATCTTGACTTAGGTTGATGGGCTAACAGAACCCAAGGGTTCAATTAGCATGCGTAGGCAAACTAAGGCCCGTGGGCTGAATCCAGCCCAATCGCCTTCTCAATCCGGCCCGTGGATGGTCGGGGAATCAGTGTGTTTTTACATGAGTGGAATGTGTCCTTTTATTAAAAATGCATCTCTGGGTTATTTGTGGGGCCTGCCTGGTGTTTTTACATGAGCCGAATGTGTGCTTTTATTTAAAATGCATCTCTGGGTTATTTGTGGGGCATAGGAATTCGTTCATTTTTTCCCCTCCAAAATATAGTCCGGCCCCCCACAAGGTCTGAGAGACAAGGACCGGCCCCCTGCTGAAAAAGTTTGCTGGTGCCTGGTTCAAAGCATCCAATGCTGCTGTGCCACTCATGCAACAGACTTGCACAAAGTGATGTCCCCCTCCTCTCTGATGCACATCCTTTAAATCTGCTCCAGAGGGTTGGGGGACCCTCTGGAGCAGGTGCGGAGGGGAGCATGGGAAAAGAAAGTGAGAGGAATTCCCCTTGTGTGAGCATAACTTCTCTTGTGAAACACTGGGCACAACCTATATTGTTTGTTGATTTATTTATTAGACGCAGTTACACCCCTCCTTTCCTCAATTTCAAGATCCCGGGTGGACCATCATGACCATGCAGATTGTATGCCATTTCAATAGTCTCTGTAAAAAAAAAAGATTATTTCAGATGCTACACTGCCACATGAAAACTGCTGGGTGGTATGGTATGGTATGGTAATTTGTCTGAACTAACCCAGGGTTTAAATCTCCTCCTCTCTTCCACGGATACCTGATTCCTTTATTTTTATTGCACTCTGCTCATACAGTTATTGCAGGCATAGGGAACCTTCGGCTCTCCAGATGTTTTGGCCTACAACTCCCATGATCCCTAGCTAACAGGACCAGTGGTCAGGGATGATGGGAATTGTAGTCCAAAACATCTGGAGAGCCAAAGGTTCCCTATGCCTGAGTTATTGGATAAGTATAAGCATATTGGAGCCTAGTAGTGGGATGGTGGGTTTGTTTTGAGCAACCTGCAGTTGTAAAAGTGAAATAAAAGAATGGGTAATGGCTGAATAGGAGGCGGTGCAGAGATGAATTATGAAGGGTGACTTGCAAGACCTTGCTTTATTTTACAGGTTTCCTCTACAGTCCCTCCCCTATTTTTTTTATTGTTGACAATGCCCTGGAGCTGCCCACTTGAGTGGCTAATACTATACTGTTATTATTATGTCACATCATAAACAGTCAATAAAAGCCAAGCAGCTCTCAGCACACACCACGGGGCACATTGCCTGACATCCTTTCTTTTGCAGTAAGAGATGAAGGTGCAGAAAGAAGAAGATCACTTCATTATTTCATTATGCACCAGATGAATGACAGTTGTGGTTTGGTGGTTAGCTATGTTCCAATCATATTGTTTTCTTCTACCAACTGAATGAGCCAGAGCAATAGAGTGTTAAAAGTGTCTGACTAGAATCTGTAACACCCAGGCTCCACATCTCCACTTAGCCATGGAGCCCACTGGCTGAACTGGGGCCAGCCACTATCTCTTGGCCCAACCTACTCACAATGTTGTTGTGGGGATGAAATGGGAGAGGGGGAGAAATGTGTACACCACATTGAGCTCCTTGAAAGAAAGATAGGATATACAAGCAATAATAGACAAACAGATTAACTGTAGAGAGCCCTAATGTAAAGAAGCAAGGGCTTATTTACCCACTTAAGTCGTTTCAGTGGGCTTGCTCCCAGTGTGACCAACACTGGGCATCATCCAGTGTAAGGAGCTAAACTACAACTAAATCCATTTAATTTCAGATTGGAGGCACAGAATCTGGTTATTTATTGGAACCATTAGAACAGGCATGTCCAACAGGTAAATCGTGATCTACTGGTAGATCACTGGACGTCTGCGGTAGATCACTGGTAGATCATTGGCTCGCCCCCAAAGAAGCTGAACAACTGTGGCTCCCCTAAAAAATGCTCAACATTTTACCTCCTCTCTGAAAAAACTCAACAACTGTGACCCGAACCCCCCCGAAAAGGAGGTAGATCACTACTAGTTTTTAACTCTGTGAGTAGATCGCAATCTCTTGGGAGTTGGCCACCCCTGCATTAGAACATATTGCAGGATTCTTTACTCTGTGCCTTTCCTTTTATTCTGTTGTCTTGTCATAAGAATTAGAATCTTAGAAATGTAGAGTTGGAAGGGACCACAAAGGCCATCTAGTCTAACCCCCTGCCATGCAGGAATCTATTGTCCAACCCACAACCCTGGGATTAAGAGTTTCATGCTCTACCAACTGAGCTATCCCAGGCTCGCCTTGTTTTGTTTTCTTGCAGCCAATCCCCACTTGTTAAGGTTGAAATTTTTTTTTTGAATCCCCATTTTTAACTACATGGATTGAATCATCATTATAATTTGTTATTTCGCCTGTCTCTGAATTTTCCTGTATAGTTCTCAAAAAATTTAAAGTGCCAAGATGAAATTTCATTCCAGAGGTCCGTTCTTAACCTGAAACTGTTCTTAACCTGAAGCACCACTTTAGCTAATGGGACCTCCTGCTGCTGTGCTGCCAGAGCACGATTTCTGTTCTTATCCTGAAGCAAAATTCTTAACCTGAAGCGTTATTTCTGGGTTAGTGGGGTATGTAACCTGAAGCGTATGTAACCTGAGGTACCATTATTATTAAGTAGTAATAGTAGTAGTAGTAGTAGTAGTAGTAGTAATAAATATACAGGTTTAGAGTTCTGCTTGATGACCTGGACCAGAACTGACTTTTATCTGAAAGAGTGATGTCTGTGAACATGCTTTCCATATCTGCCTTTCATGAGGTGCTTCTGAAAAACAAAAGGTACTTTCACACCCGGTGAACACAGGCTTATTTGAAGCTCATTTCATGCTTTATTTGCCATTCCCAACATCCTGAAATCGCAAGTTTTGAATTGGATGATAGAATTAAGGAGGGAAAGTTTGCAAACATTTGTATTTTTATACAAGTCTTTCTGTGTTTACCAACTTGTTGCCATTTTATCGTGTGGTTTCTGTGCAGAGTAGCAGGCAGAGGTGCCAAGCTGTGAGAATCTGGAATTTTGGCAGTCTTGCTCTTAAAGGTATGCAACCATTCTTTACTTGTCCCAGATTTTATCAATCAGTATAACAAGGATGGCTATCACAGAACTGCGTAAGCAGGTGATGTTTTGTTTATGTTCATGCTGAAGACCTCTCCATGTGTAAATCAGAGCCTTGTAGAAATTTTGATCAGTAGGTTGATCAAGAAAGATAAACACACTTTTACATTATATAAAAGTGTGTTGAGAAACACTCCATTACTTTGCAACATTTAATTTTTTAAAACATATATATTAAATAATATATATGTACTCAGAGTAGACCTATCACAATTAATGGACCTAACTTAGCCATAGTCTCAATGCCACCCCATTATTACAATTTGCATAGTTTGGAATTTAGTGCTACTTCTAGAAAAACCTACAATGCGGTTTTATTAAGCTTATTGATTCTGTATACTTGGAAACTAACAGCAGTTCATGCAATTTGATCTTGCTTACCTAGAAGTAAGTCATACAAAATTTAATGAGACACGCTGCCTAGAAAATGTGCTTAAAATTACACCCTGTTGCTTAAAGCAGAACACTTCTTATCCAGAAAGTGTTGGGATTCTACATATTGAGCTTCTAGTTTCAAAACGGTTGTACTTAATGGATTCAACATTGATTCAAAAGCAAGCACATGAAATTCAAAAAAGGGACCTTCAACCTACTCTCCAATAACTTTATTAAAACAGCAGCGTTGAGTGCCCCAGGCCCTACTGTTTGCCGGTTTGAATTAATGCTCAGAAAATGCCATATAATGCCTTACATGCTTTCTGTTTCATAGCCATAAGGAAGGGGGAACCCAAACCCTGCATTACTCTGATGACCAAATCCGTCTTTTCTTTTTGCTTATGGACTATAAAATTTCCTGTTTTAGAACTGAAGTTAATTTTATGAAATGTTATGAAGTGGAGTGCAAGCTTTGCTTGAAGAAATAAGCTTTAAAAATTACTATTTTTATTGGCTGCCCAGAAGCTCTGATTGATTACCATTAGGAACATTATTTTAGATTCTAGCTATTGCTGGGGTGGAAATAAGGGGAGTCTGGCCTGCACACTTGTTTTAAAGTATGGACCCAGCCTACCTAGTTATCCTTATCTTGAGATCTCAACCTTTTGTCTGAGAATGTAACAGAGAACAATATTTAGAAAATTGGAGTTTTATTCAATGCTGCCTGCACAGAGTTCCCCTTGTGCAATGGGACTTCCAATTACTCTCCTCTCCACATGTGCTCTCAGAATATGCTGGGGAGGGGCCTCCAATCCTCTGGAGCAGATTTTTAGGGGTGTGGAGAGACTGCAGAGGAGAGGAGGGGGAAATTCCATTGCCCAAGTATTTTGTCCATTTTTAACTTTAAACAAGACACTGGAGCATTAAAAAATGTGATTCCTGAAAGTGTGTTAGCTGGGTTACAAAGCAAATCAAGCTCCAGGGACAGTAGGAAAGTGAAACTGAGAGCATACGTAGCACCAACTGTGGGAACTCGCGAACTGGAAAGGCAATGTTACAAATGTTTTGTTTGCTATTGTATCTGCTGATGAACCACTTATTTTAGGGCTTAATATGAAGCACTGGGTTTAATCAAAAGTATGTACTCTTGAAAGAGCAACAGGTGGCAACATAAAGAATCAGTTTACTGATGTGTTTAAGGAAATCAGTAAACTAAATACAGAGTACAATATCGGATTCACTACACCACATAGACTAATCATCCATGCCCCCTTATAAATGTTCCTCTAGCATTGTATATGAGGGGGGACACCGTAAAAGTTAAGTAGATGAACTGGTGGACTTAGAAATTATAGAGAAGGTTGAAGAGCCTACTGAGTGGTTAATTCAGTAGACACAGAAGAAAAATAGGATGGCTCTCTTCATCTCTGTTTTAGATCCGAAGTAGTTAAAGACTTATGTAAAAAAAAGAGCATTTTCCAATTCCCACTAGGGAAGGAAACTTGAGTGAGCTGGCAGAGGCAAAATATTTCACCACTCTGAATGCCTCATGTGGATTTTGGCAGGTGTCTCTCACAAAAAGCACTGCCCAGTTATGCACTTTTAACACACCAGTTGGGAGGTACTGTTTTTTGAGATTACCATGTGGTTTGAAGTCATCTTTCAAAGCTTTCTGTAAGAAAGTGTAACACATTTTTGAGGGCACAGATGGAACAAAGGCATATATTGAGAATATCCTGATTTGAGCTAGGAGGCTAGAAGTACATAATGAGAGACTGCTAATAGTGCTGGAATGGACTCGAGCGGCAGGCCTAAAATTAAACAAGCAGAAATGCAAATTCCACATGCAAGACATAACATAATTAGGAGAAAGGCTAACAGCCTAAGGAGTTCAAGTAGATCATTCTGGATTGCAGGCCACTACAAACATGCCAGCACCCACAGAGAAAAGGCGGGGGTGGAGCGGTCAAAGTTTCTGGGAGTGATAAATTTTGTGGGGAGATTTATACCTAACTTAACTGAATGCACCACTCATGTATGGTTACTGGTAATGAAAACCACACAATGGGCCAGGGGGGCGGGGCGGAATTATCACCAGAGTTTGAGCAGTTATAAAAGTACTCCAGTACTAAGTTGTTATGATAGCACATGTTAAATGAAATGTGTTAAAAGACTGCATTGGGGTGGTTCTTCTGCAGAAATGTGGTGAATATTGGAGGCCTGCAGCTTATGTATCTTGAACTTTAAAGTAGGCAGAATGTAATTATGCCCAGAAAAAGAGGTGTTAGCCCTGGTGTTTGGATGCAAGAGGTTATATATTTTTATTTATGGTAGACAAGCTGAGACTGAAACAGATCACAAGCCTCTGATATCCATTGCAAATAAGCATTTATCTGACACTCTGCCAGGGGCTTTCCTTTCAGTTGTTGTTGTTGTTGTTGTTGTTGTTCAGTCGTTCAGTCGTGTCCGACTCTTCGTGACCCCATGCACCAGAGCACACCAGGCACCCCTATCCTCCACTGCCTCCCGCACTTTGGCCAAACTCATGCCAGTCACTTCGAGAACACTGTCCAACCATCTCGTCCTCTGTCGTCCCCTTCTCCTTGTGCCCTCCATCTTTCCCAACATCAGGGTCTTTTCCAGGGCGTCTTCTCTTCTCATGAGGTGGCCAAAGTACTGGTACTGTTTATTATCTGAACCTTCAATACAAGTCTGTTAGAGACCTTGTTGCAGCTGATACCCCATCTAGGGCATGTGATGTAACTGTTAGCAGACAAAATGTAGTAGATGACATGATTCTCATAATTTGTTGAGAATTTATCAGAAAACTGTACCCAGTCTTGGATGCAATGTGGACTATGTTGGAATGCTGCTCACACAGTGTTGGATACAAACCATATTTATTAATTTAAAGGAAAGCAAATAAAACCATTCGTGTGTGCATGTCTTCTGACTTGCTGGGAAAGCCTAAGTTTTTTTTGGGGGGGGGGGAGTGTATGGTAGTGGTGAGGAAAATAAAAGAAACCAGTTAGGGTATTTTGTTGACAATGTGATTATTACAGCTTGGGTAATAAAAAACATACAGTCTGAAACTGAAATGATTTAAACTGTGAACAGAAAATCTGCTGGAAATAAAGCAAGGAACACAGCAAAAGGGAATTTCTCCTAAATCTAATTTCTTCAGCACTACTACAGTCCCCGCCCCCACCCCAAACATAGACATGTGGTTTGAAACATGACTGAATATTATTATAGACCATGTTGGAGTAAAACATAAATAGGTTTACATTTGGGTTCGAAAGTTCAACAGCTTATCTACATTAATGCGCAACTCTCCAATGTGGTACTGGAAAATAAATTTCACAAGATAAGGGGGAGGATCTCCTGTGGAGCTTGGGTAGGAGAAGTGCTTTTTGTGTGTGTTTTTAAAAATCATAACACTGATAAAAACATGCATCTACATCCACTGATAAGACTTTATTGACATTTTATAATATATTTGACCCACTGAAAAATTGTAATGTGTGAGGACATTGGAAAAATCTACTCAAAGTGCTTAATCTGTAATGGCTATTTACCCATGTCGTCATTTGGTAGAGAAATGAATATGCATATGCAGTTCATGATGATCCTATACATTTTTTTACAAATCAGTTTTTGGATTTTTTTTTAACCCCTCAGCTGAGAGGTTAACAGCAGTAATAACAAAATGATGGAGGGCAGTAAGGGAGCTGTAAGGGAGCTGATGGAGCTATAAGGGCAGTATCCATAATTCCAGAGATAAACCAATACTATGATGGGCAAAGTTGATCCTTCTCTAAGTCTCAGCATGGCCTGGTAAGTCCTGAAGTATTGGGTTGCTCTTTGCGTACAGCTATATAGAGATACAGCTCCAATACTTTGGCCACCTCATGAGAAGAGAAGACTCCCTGGAACAGACTCTGATGTTGGGAAAGACTGAGGGCACAATCAGAAGGGGACAACAGGGGCCGAGGTGGTTGGACAGTGTTCTCAAAGCTACCAACATGAGTTTGACCAAACTGAGGGAGACATTGGAAGACAGGAGTGCCTGGCATGCTCTGGTCCATGGGGTCACGAAGAGTAAGACATGACTAAACGACTGAACAACAACAAATATAGGGATAACATACTGAACTCCCTGGGTGAGAAGCCAAGCTTGAACTTAATTCAAGTGGGGTATGGGATATGGAGAGTCAGAAAAAAGTCAGGCAAAAAGAAATAGCTGAAGGTTTTTTGGAAGTAGGTGGCAGGAAGCAACCTTGGGACATGCTGCTTTTGGGGACCAGCATGGTCTACCTAGGTGTCCGTGTTTTCCACCACTCCATGTGTATATGGCTAAATAATCAGATATAGTATAAACACAAATCTCTCATGTCCTTTCCTCACAAGAAAGCTCTTCCTATAAAACTGCCTGAGAGAAACAGTAAAGAATAAAATCACAATATGGTGTTTGTCTCATCGCATCATGTTCCCAAAATGGAGCTATTCCCCTGCAGACCCACGACCCAGGCGTGTGCCATATTTGTCTATGGAGCTCCACAGTCGATTGCAAATGAGCAGCCCCATGCAGAGAAAGGCAAGGACAGCCAAGAAACAACTCAAAAGCAAAGCACTGAAGTGCCGGTCTCATGAAAAGGAAGTCACAGAGAAGTTCAAAAGGTGGTTTTTAAAGTCTAGCCTGTGCCTGGTAAATTATGTCTTTGGAGATTCAATGGTTGAGCCAAATGGATGGAAACTTAGAATGTAGCATTGTGAAAGGCAATACAGGGCTAAGAACACTGATGCTCTATTTATTGGGTGGGATGGAGAGTGGTCAGACACACACAGCAAGGTAGCAACAGTGATGAAAAACCTGCAGAAATAACAGCTGTCTGGCATATTCATAGAGGTTGCAAAACATTTTCCATGCCAAGTCCCTCCAGGTAGAACTCATTTCGAGCATGAAGTGCCAACACACATTCTACTTACGTGGCACGCGGCCCTTCTGCTGGCCTCCCTGCACAGTGGGGGCGAATCACTGTCTGTTTAGCAACGAGTACAGCTTATGGGGACTTGTTCCTCTGAGCACACCAAGGTCTAGTTTTAACAGGCAGGCAGGTATAGGAAGAATGAATGGCAAATTGCTCACAGGAGTACTAGTGGAAAAGAGTATTAATAATATTGTCTCGCCTGAACACATGCATCAGTGTCTATGTACCATATCCAATTAAGTAGTAGAAGCAAAAGATTGTGAGCAGTAGAAACTCACAGAGAGCTGTTTGTACCTGTCACAATTAAAACTATAGAATTATGTAGGGCTGGAAGGAATTATGGCACTAAGGATCACCCATCACTGAAACAGGCACTGGAGTCAGGCTACAAGAAGGACTGTAGTGCATCCTTTGCATGCAGAAGATCCCAGAACCAACGCTTAACATCTCCAGGTAGGATTGGGAAACACCTACACTGTAGATTTCCTTCATCAGCAAGGGGCTGGAATAGATGACCCTTGAGATAGAAAGACCAATTATCTGACTCAAATTGAGAGATCTCTAGCCTAGAAAGAAGAGGCTATATCCCAAAAACCCATGGCGGAGGGCAGATGCCAAGCCACTGAGTGACATTTTTCTCTACCCTGCCTCTTAGAATTCCTATTGTACCCATACCCAAATGGTAACATCTGCTTTTGTGGGAGAATCAGTACAGATATGATTCTGAAATTTGGCAGGCTTGAAACCTTCAGAAAGGGTAACCATGCCTTCAAATTGTAACCAATTCTATGAAAAGATGGGTGGGGGAAGTATAGCCATTTTTTAGGTTGTCCGTTACTAGTGAATGCAAAGAAAACAGAGCTTCATTTTTAACAGCTGTCATTGGTCCTGAATAATGAATTGCATTTCAGAGCAGCTCCAAAACAGATCGGACTGTTTCCCAAAGCTCTAGTTCATACTATTTGGGGTCCTGCTTTTTGCAGGGCTCCAGATCACATGAAAGATCCAACATACATACATATATGCAGCATACCTATGGCTCTGTTCAAACCTTCCAGCAAGTCAGCGACAGCAACAACTGGCATGAGCCTACTTCCAACCATGAACTACACAGTTGTGAAGGTCTGACCCGGGCTCCCATGACATTGCATGCACACAGCCTTACTAGCTGGCGATTATTACTGTATTTCCTATTAGTAATGCTTTGAGCTTTAGATGATCATGGCTGAATATGGTGAGTCAGCCAGTGCAGCAGCTGCCAGCCACATATGGACATTGCACTTCTTAAAATATTGCTTGTGCTAGAAAGTTATTAGGTAATGAAATTATCAATAAACCGACTCCAGGCATGTATATAAAAGACTGCCGATGCCAGGTTTTGATTTTGTTAGTGATATTGTCTCCATAAGCAACACCACAGATGAAACAGATGGTGAAAAATATATGTGTATCTGCAGGTGAGAATTTAACTTTGGCTGCCAGGTCTTGACTTAAATAAAAAGCGGCAAAGACATCAAATATGAGAGCTGGCATTCAAGCAAAAGAATACATGCGGAGGGGTGGAATTAAAGTGGAGCCAGATCAGAAAAGTTCAGTGACTATTACTAGTGGATAAGCATGTGAGAAAAAGGAACATATATGGGTTAATAAACATCAGGAGGGAAAACACACCATCCACACTACCTCCTTGACATCTGCATATCCCACATCTCAACGCGAGCCCATTTTGCTGTTTCAAGTGGAGGCCAAATAGCGATTCCCTATTTTATTTGCTTGCTTCTCTTACTGGAAGTATTTCTAGACTACATTCCTGAAGCAGCTGTATCAAACCAGCCAACAGAGTCATAGCAATGCATGCGGCTGACTTACACTGAGCCAGGCCGTTGGTCCATCTAGCTCGGTATCATCTACACCGACTGTAAGATGCTCTCCAGGATTTCAGACAGGGGTCCATCCCAGCATACATGGGAGATGCAGGAGACTGAACCTTCTCCATGCAAGGAAAACAGAAGATCCACCACTGAGCTTATGGCCCTTCCCAATACATACTGTAAGTAAAATCTTTAAACATGGGGTAATGAAACTTGGATAAAAATCAATATAGCAGCAGGAGGATTAAATAAAACCCTGGCCAACATGCATCCTCCAATAATAATAATAATTGCAACTAAAACTTACTAAAATCCTGGAAGAACATAAAAGATCTTGATTTGCCTTGTGAATGATAGAAGTGTTGGTGTCTCCAGTGCCTATTGAGTGGTGGTGATGAGGCATTCCATAGATAGGACACACCGCTGAAAAGGACCTGCTTGCCATCTTCCTCAGCCTCACCCAGAATGTGGTCTCTGAGACAGATCTTTAAATTGGGGGCAATTCATATGTGAAGAGAGGGTCCTTTGAGTACTCTAGTCCTGAGCCATTGAGGGCTTTAGAGTTTAAGGTCTGAACCCAATGTAGTAGTAGCAGTAGTAGTGGTAATAGCAGCAGCAGCAGAAACAGCATATTTTTCCTGAACTTCTGCTCATGTAGATCTTTCAAAACTGAATCTCCACAAGATGATATAGAAGAGCAGGGGTGGGGTGGGGTGGGGGGAATCAACACTCTGATCTTCCAAACCTCAACCTGATACCCTAACCACAACTCAACACAGTCATTCCAAATGCAAGCTATGGAGCCACCTGCTCATAATATCCTGGTTCTAAGCCATTAAGGAGAAGGAATTTGAATGAAGACGGAAAAGGAAAGAGAAACTGCTGCAGTTCATGAGTTTTGTCTGTGGTCAGCAACAAAAAATCAGTTGAGAGTATACAATCGGTATTCATTCACAACACCAAGGAGTGGGGGTTAAGTCTGCAAACAATACATAATAAAGGCCTTGTTAGGATGTTTTCCTTTTCACTGAAATAAATGTAAATTTCCATATGTTGCGCAAATAGTTATGTAACTTACGTAACTCATGTAAAACATGGAGAATGCATTATTTGGCTGAAACTGAACTGCAATGGAATGGAAACAGCACTAATTATGATGAGTGCAGGTCAGAACAGAAATCACTGCCTTCTTACATCCCTAATTACTGCTCTGTTCACACAGTGCGTAGACTTGCATAATTTTGTTGTGTGGTTTATTGTTGTGGCATGATTATTCATTTGAAGACCTGGCTGCTGCAGGGGCAGGCAGGCAAGCAGCAGGGAGCTGATGTGGCAGCAGGAAACAGGGAAGCTTTTGAGCACTTGGTAGCAGAAACTGGGCTCCCACCAGCCTCCCCAAAGGTCCAACTGTACCTTTGAACACATGGCGCTATTGTCTTGTCTCAGAGTCTGATCCTGTTCTAGCCATCTGTGCAATATTCCCATTGCCTGTCTACCTCCCCTCCTGCCACCCCACCCAGCACCAGATAAGGAACAAATTTGGTGTTTGTGCTTTTTGCAGCATCATAAACAGCTGGATCTCTGCTCCAGGGGCCACCCAATGTCCCAGGACTACAGGGCGCTGCCTGGGATTGCCCAGTAACCAGAGCCAGCCCTGTTAACAAGCTTCACTCCACAGTGGCTTTTTATGACTGAGCTGCTTGCTCCCGAAAAACACATTTATAATGGAAATACTGACGCAGTTCAAGCTTCAGTGACACAGAAGCTGGCATTGCCAACACTTTACAGGAAATATCACTCCCTAGAACTTCAGCCAACATGAAGCTGGCATCATCTTGTACACATTTCCCCTTCCAAATGCTCACTTTACTCAAAAAACTCTGCTCCTTAATGCAAGACCTGTGTCAAAGCCAACAGGAAGGCCTAGGATATGATGGTACAAATTGTAATACGGGAAACCACTATTATTCTTAAAAGCCCAAGTCTTATTTGTGTCACAGGGAGGTGCTTAAAATTTAAACAAAAATAATCAGCTCACATGAGGATTATATTAGACATGTCAAGTTGATATTCCAAATATAGGGAGCAGGGGAAAAGCTGTATTGTCCATTGCATTAAGTTCTATGGCAGGGATAACCATGGTCAATGGTTAGGGCTGATGAGAGTTGTAGTCCAACGACATCTGCAGGACACTACATTGGTGACCCAACTCTAAGTAATGACAGCACATGTCTACATTAAATGGTTTTAGTTATTATTAACATAAATAATGCATTCGTTGGTACCTGTCTTGAGAGGTGATGGAGTGCGCCTCTGAAGTGACCTCCCTGGGGCACAAGCCTGGGCAGTGTGTGTGGAGGTCCTGGGCTGCCCAGATGACAAGACCCCCGCTTAGCCTCACTGATGTGCTCAAGTTGGCATACCTGGTTCCCCCCCCCTTATTTAATCCCCACAATGACACAGGATAGGTTGAGAGGCAGTGACTGGCTCAAGGGCACCCAATGGGACTCATGGCCAAGTGGAATGTTGAACTCTGGTCTCGCAGGTCCAAGTTCAACACTCATAGCTTTCCTTCTGGAACTAGAAAAGACCTTTTTTTTTTTTTTTGGCAGGTCGCGAGTGGAATTGCATGTTGCCAGTCTGTGTATTTTAGTCCGTCACTTTGAGTTTTGTAAATTTGTTGTCCCTCTAATCTGAAACAGTTTACACTAATATTAGCAGGGCTATTCACTTTCAAGCCCTAGCCAGGGAAGGGGGAAGAGTCCTTTCTCCCAAATATAGTCCAATACAGTGGTACCTCGGGTTAAGAACTTAATTCGTTCTAGAGGTCCGTTCTTAGCCTGAAACTGTTCTTAACCTGAAGCACCACTTTAGCTAATGGGACCTCCCGTTTCTGCTGCACCGCCACAGCACAATTTCTGTTCTTATCCTGAAGCAAAGTTCTTAACCTGAAGCATTATTTCTGGATTAGCAGAGTCTGTAACCTGAAGCGTATGTAACCTGAGGTACCACTGTACTCTTTCTGCTTGCCAAGCTCCAGTTTCAATGAGGGTGCAAATTTTAATAGTATTTTTCCAATTAAAACATATGTAGTAAAATCTTTGCTTCAGGCTGTAATGGTTTTTGCTGTTTTACTAATTCCTCTTCAAACTTTTTGGGTCACATGCAGAGGGAGGAAAAGAATAGGAGGTTTTAAAGAAGGAACAAATCATTGTTTGACAGATATGAAAAGAGCAAGAAGAAAGGAAGAGCATTTTCACCAAAACTTGCAAAGTTTCTAATAAAATGACAAAATACAAAAGCAACATTTTGAATTTTTCCATTGAATTGTTTTCATTAAAATTCTGCACATGCTCTTCTGATAATTTTCCTTACATGATGATATGAAAAATAACAAGTTACTTTGAGGAGACTGGGATCTATCCTGAATTTGACAATTATTTTGTAGAGCCATTACATTTACATTTAAAAAATGATAAGGGAAGTTAATGGATAGAACCGAAAGTGGGATTTATTTATTTATTTATTTATTTATTTTAAAATAGGATTAATACTTAATAATAAAAACATCTTCCATTTCCCCATCCTGCTGTGATTTCAAAGCTACAATTCACTGTTTGTCACCTGGCCTCAGTGGAGCAATGAAAAGTTAAAAAGATGAATTCAGATGTTTCCTGCCTGTTAAAATAATGTCACCAATGACTTCACTTCCTCACATGCTAAATATGACATTGTCCTAAGTAGGCTTAGAAGCATTGGCAAACTCCGTCGCCAGATTTCACAGAGGAATAAAGCTTGAATTGTACTGTAACGCTAAATATTTTGATACCTTTTAATAAGGTGGAAAACACTTGATTTGTTTCCTTGGACCTCATAGCTTTGTTTTAAAAGGTCAGAAAAAGCGATGTACTTGGCAAATGTGCTTTCAATGAAACAATGTTTACTGCTGACAATTTGCTTTCCCACCACATTATTGAAGAAAAACAAAGGAAACTGCCAGATTTGAAGTTGGCATAGACTTAAATAGGTCCAGTAATACTCCCCACTGGATTTTTTTTGGGGGGGGGAGTTCCACCTCAAATTCTACCTTTGTAACAACCATGTTTCAGGATGAAATAGTGTTTTGTTTCAAATAAGTTTCTCTTTGTGTCATTTTAGAGGGTTTGTATCCTCCACCAATCTGGATTACAACCCCCATCAGACCAAGACAGCATAGGTATAGTCCATAGCTTCTAGAGGGCACCAGCTTGGCGATAGCTGGTTTAGAGAGAGGTTCTGATGGTTGTGGAAATGAACAAACACTCTAGTGTTAAGGAAAAATTAATTATTTTTGTTTCTTTTGAATTATCTCCTTATCAGTCCTCCTGGATAAATTCTGCAATACTTTGGGAGAAAATAGCTTATCTTTTCCGTCTCTGCATATGATTCATGGTTTTATACACTTTTATTAAGTTACTTGCATTCCTAGTTTTTCCTTTCTTCCATATCTCAAAGCTCCAGACTCTTTGTGGACAAAATATTCTAACCACCAATCAGTCTTAGTAGACCTTGCCTGTATATTCTCGAGTGCTTAGATATTCTTTTGGAAATGGTTGGTTGGTACTGACTCCACACATGTACATGTATGTGTGCATACACCCACCCCCATATATATATATATATCTATATGGCAATGTGCAATATAGATTCCACTAGTAAATATCTAATGATTTTTTATTTATGCAGTGTGCATCAGTTTGCACTTATTTATGCTGTCCCTAACAAGCTAACCCTATACACTGTGCATTTTCATTCAAGCATATTAGCTCTGTTACAACAACTTTCCTAGTGTAGTGGCTCTTTACACAGTAGCACTCTGAGCCGAGCTGCAAAGTGACGCATGATGGAGTCTGCAGGTGACAAGGGGAAAGGGGCTATTATGATGCCTAGAGATGCCTAGAGGTCAGTATCTTGAGCATTAGAATCTGCTCTCCTAGCACACTTTTAAGTGACTCTTTCATTGGAAATGGTGAAAAAAATGAATGAATGTCATTCATAAGAAAGAGCTTCATGAAATTTTCAAAATATTCTACACAGGACTGAAGGTATCTGGCTTATACATATCATTTAGATACAATTTGCTCTTGCTTATGCCCTGTTTACTTTCAGTCAGTGACAGCAGCATGACGAGAACCATGACATGGTGGTGACATCATACCGAGAAATGGTGTTGCAGGACTCTTGAGGACTTGTGCCAATAGTAGCATTTTTGTTGTATTTTGGAACAATTATTCTTATTCTTATGTTTACCTCCCATCTTTCCTCCTAGGAGCTCAAGATGTCATACATGGCTCCTCTCCTTTCCATTTTATCCTCACTACATGTAATGCAAAGTATGTTAGGATGAAAGATGGTAATTGGCCCCAGTCACACACTGAGCTGCATGGATGAGTGGAATTTGAATGGTGCAATGTCTCTGTGTGTGAGAAAGGGGGGGCAGGGGGAGGAGGAGGAGGAAGAGGAGGAGGAGGAGGAGAGAGATTTGAATGACTTGTAAGGGCATGGGAAAGAGTGTAATGTAATTAACACTGCAAAATCTGACAGATAGATCTCCTTCTTTGACCATCAGAGAAGCATGATCACAGCTCTACAGAGAAATTTGCATTCTTCTGTTTTTATTTATAGGATAGCCTTCATTTTGTTCCATGCCCTGAGGCTGTGCAAACTGCCATAATGAAAGTGTGTCACTAGCTCTGATTAGCAAAGAACGCAGGAGGGTAATATTCTGTCCCTGTGTCTGGCATATCCCCCAACGGTCTGAATGGGACAAATTAAAGCTGGTGACATATTAAAGACTTAACACCATAAGCATTTATGCCCACTGCCAATCACTCATTTCCTTCCGAACCACAAACCAGACGGAAGAATAGCCCTGCGCTTTGAGGATTATTGAATGCACAAGAAGGGATTGTGTAATAAGAGAAAGAGAGGGGGAAAGACAAATTGCCAAGAGCTTCTCAGTGCTAAAATAGATTTGTTAGTGGATAAATGATTGCCCTGGACATAAAACTGGGGTAAACAAGAGAAGACAGGAAGCTGAAGCTGAATATTGATGCAAGATATGCTAAACATTCCTCCTGATAAATAAATAGCAACTCCATCTTCTATAGCATTTGAATCTGACATTCACCAAAACACACACATGCACAACCCAGAGATCTCTATAGCCAGGACATTCCAGGTTCTACTCTTCTGTTGCCCTTCAGAAGGCCTTGCTTTTTCTAATAATTTACTTCAATAAGCTGCGGCACCATTTACTTTGAGTCATATGAATAAATACATCCAATAGCACCAGCACTTTTAAGGAAAGAATTCTATTTGCCTTCCTCCCCACTTGACCATTTCCAGCTCTACACACCTGTAGCTGGCTTCTGTTCTATTTCTCAAATGAAACCTTTCACAATGAACAATTTGTTTTCAAAACCAGATATGAGGCCTTCTATCTAAATTAGCACCAAGTCTCCTATCCTTTTAGCACAAGGATTTATTTCTGCACAACAGAACTTCCCCCTTCTTCCCCTAAATTTGTTCTAGGGGTTCCCCAACCTTTCAGAACAGACTTGGGAAGGACACAGGGGAAGAAGTTCTACTGCAGAAGGGTAAATCCTTGTACTAATGGAACAAGGCCATTGGAAACGGCATAAAATGCTGAGACTTAAAACTCAAAAACACTGTTATATGAGACTAATATTTATCAGCAGAGGTCTGAAAAACACTTTTAAGCATTTTGGGAAAACAAACATATTTATTTAGAGATTTTCATCTGAAAGTTGTCATCTAGGAGTTGTCACATGTTTTCTTGAATGCATATAGCACAGAGAGCGGGGTTCTTACCCATCAACCATGCTCCTGCCCCCATGTGCATTCAACACTACCTGTGGGAGTGTATGAGCATGATCTCAAACAGAGCTCCTGCCCGTTCAAGGTTCATAGGTTATACGCACCTTCCTCTATACCTGGTGCCCTGACCAGCAAAATGGTTGGACTGCTGTCTGGGCTGACAGGAGCTGTAGCCTTAAGGAAGGTGGGCATCAGCTTGAAGAAGGCTGGGTTACGCCATATACATGTACTGGTTGGGGTCAATGAGCATGATCCCCTTCTCTCTTCTATGCACACATTCAGTGTAACATACGAAGAGTTCCTTGTAGCTCTCGCACACCTACAATAGCTGGAAATTCTGTAGCCTACCAAACTTGCTTGTAAAATGTTTCCCAGTGTGCAAGTCTTTGCACAGAACTCTTGCCACAGTGGTAAAAGCCAAACAGTGAATCACACTGTAATATGCCCCAGGGTGCAAAGTTCCTTCTAACCCCAGACATTTAGTCATTGGTTTATGCCCAAGAGGTACATGAAAGTTTATATCTCTTATAAATTTTATCCTGCTTAATGTAACCATAGCATCGGCATTTAGAACTAATCCTCAAATATTGAGTGCCTGCAATATAGGCAGAAATGAGCTCACAGGGAAAGTTTAGAAACATCAAGCCATCAGCACATGTTCATATTCCCATTGTCAGTGTTTCTGATTCCTTACGCCAGCCTTGGCCAACCTGGCGCTCTCCAGAGGTTTCAGAATACAACTCCCATCAGCTCCCAGCATCATAAGGCTGTATTGCTTGGGGTTGATGACTGCTGCAGTCCAGAACATCTGGAGGGCAGTAGGTTGGCAAAGGAAAGAATAACTTTAAGGCATTTGAAAAATAGCTCTGTTCTTATCTCATTATACATGATAAAGCTATTTTTAGCCATCTCACCCCTTGCTTTTTCTTGTAAGACCAATTGCAATCGTTAACAGTCATCAACAGGTTTACCACACCCATCAGCCAATCACCTATTCCCACCACCCTTCTGAGTAATACCCCTCCCCACCCTCTCACTATATATAAGGGCTGGTGACTTCTGTTTCAGTGTATCTGAAGAAGTGTGCATGCACACAAAAGCTCATACCAATAACAAACTTAGTTGGTCTCTAAGGTGCTACTGGAAGGAATTTTTATTTATTTATTTTGTTTTGTTTAAAGTGACATCAGTATTATGTCCACAAGTGATTTAAAGTGAAATATATTGATTTTGTTCTTCAGTATGTAGATAACAGAAAGCCCACTATGAGAGACCTGCAATTAATTATTCCCAAAGGAAAAGATAGTATGATACTCTTTGAGCCCCAAACTGGGGGAAAGGCGGGGTATTATTATTATTATTATTATTATTATTATTATTATTATTAGCAGCAACTACTACTACTACTACTACTACTACTACTACTACTACTACCACTACCACTACTACAGACCTCAGAACAATTCAGTTAGAACTCTGATGTCAACAGAGGACAAACAAAAACCTTCAAATACTGGTGGCAGTAACACAACTGTAGAATTTAAGTGACAGCTACAGAAATGCTGAATCTTACACAGGACATTTGCAGATGTGGAGAAGGAGAGAAGAAAGTCGTGCAAGCTTTTGCATTATTTGATTAAGGGAGCCATTGCTGGCAGCAGTGGACAGTGTGGCAGGACTGCGCCACTCGCCTGATCGCCATCCGGCTGAGTCGCTGTAGCATCACAAAGGGGAGGAGGGGCAAGGTAGTGGCAAGGCTGCTGTGGTGAAAATGGCCTTTAAAATATTTAAACTCTTAAACAAATGAACAATGGCAAGACAAATAAAATTGTCCAAGCTAGTGTGCTAGGGAATAGAAGAGGAGAACAGGCTTCCACATCTCATTCTCAGGAAAAATATGCGGGTAGCAAATTTTACTCCATCATATCACATTGCTAAGGTGTAAATCGCTAAGGATTAAAGCATCAGTTGCCTCTGAGTGGCTGTGTTCACACTTCAGCTAATAGTGAGTGATAGACCCCATTATTTAGGGGTAAGCCACAAACTGTGAATGAGCCCTCAGACGTTCCATACTCACATAATGTTTTCTCAGCCTGAATAACTGATCTTTAATGAAACTATTTATGAAAGGAAATTAAATTAAAAAGGAATGCTAGTCACCCGGGTGTTGCACTGGGGCTGTGATATGTGTCTGGGAAAACGGAGACTCATAAATTGTACACAACACACACTGAATGAAGGTCTTTGCCCTTTAGAATTAAGTGGCAACTAGTTTCATATTAAAGATATTACATACACATAAACACACAAACAAGATGTCATATTCTCCATTTCCTGCGCATAAATCACCATGCACCGCTAAAAGTGCATGGGAGGCATGTCATAAAGGGAAAGGGGTTGGAACAGCAGAATATCCAGACTGCATTTTGTGGAGCTGAAATTACTGGAGGCATGGGAGAAAGTGCTTTTTGTAACTTTGGAAACTGGGGCTTGCCACATCCGAGATCTGTGAGCTGACACAATGCAATGCTTATCTGAGAAGACTACTTAAACCAGGCATGGCCAAGCTTGGTCCTCCAGATGTTTTGGGACCACAACTCCCATCACCCCTAGCTAACAGAACCGGTGGTCAGGGGTGATGGGAGTTGTAGTCCCCAAACATCTGGAGAGCCAAGTTTGCCCATGAATGAAAACCAATTAGATTTATGCGCATGTAACTAACTGACTGAAGGATTGGATCCTAGTAAGCAAAACTAGGATATATCTGGAAATAGCAAAGTCACAGCTTTCATTTCTTTCCATACAATGTTGTTGAATTACATCATTGCTAAAATCTTTTCTCAAGTTAGCAGGGGATGTTTTGTTTAAAACAGTAATGGGGAATATTTGTTCCTTCAGATATTGTTGGATTCTAGTTCCCATCATTCCTAACCATTGCCCATGCTGGCTAGGACTGGTGGGAGTTGGAGGGCCATTGGGTGGTATTCAGCTGAGTATTTCTCAGAGTAGACCTGTTGAAATTCATGAACATTAGCCATGTTAATTAATTTAGATGGGTCTACTCTGGGTAAACTTAGTTGAATACCAAGAGCATTGGTTCCTCATGCAGAGAGATATTGCATCACCTATTCATTATATTTTATTGCTAGGAAAACACAGTTTCTTTCATGAACTATGTCAAATACGATCCTAAATATTGAGTGGAAGATAAGTATTTTCCAGACATTATTCTGAATGAAGGGAATGGGATTACACACACTGATGTTCCCTTGTCCCACCTGTCTCCATGCATTCAGTGTAATGCTTGAAATAGCCTACATGTGTAATGTCTGTGTGCACAATCTGCGACTCTATTCAAGGGTCTCCAGTAGTGAGGACAGAGCCCACACCAGGCATAGGCAAACTTGACCCTCAAGATGTTTTGGGACTACAACTCTCATCATCCCTGACCACTGGTCCTGTTAGCTAGGGATGATGGGAGTTGTAGTCCCAAAACATCTGGAGGGCCGAGTTTGCCTGTGCCTGGCCTACATGCATAAACTTTGTCTTCATGTGGACTCTTTACCCTGAGTGCACATTTTCAGGGCCAGTGGGCATGATCCCACTATCCTCAAAATCGACATTGAGATGAATGAAGGTATGTTGCTACATCATAATCCTCCATCTACTTTAGAGAGGACAGTAGGATGTTCCAGTGGTGCCTACAGACTATTCTCAGAGATGGACCTACCTAGGGCAATGTCTACAGCCCTCTATGAAAAGGATAGTGAGATGATAAGAGTTCTAAACTTCAAGGCATGCAAACAGCAGGGTTTCTGACATGGTGATGGCAATGGTGGGAAGAACAAATTGTGTGACTTTGGAGGAGCTAGACATGCAATGGGCCACTGGCCTGATCCAGCAAGCTCCTCTTATGTTCCCACTGCCCCTTTCACCCTACCTACCTTCTGTACACAAAAGACACCTGAAGGGCTTATACCACAGTGCTTTAGTGCTACGCTGAGCTGAGCTGTAAGCTTAGACTCACTATGCTGCTTTAGCACTTCTTTGCATGGAAAGGACACACAGTATTGGGAATCGTATTCTACACAAATTCCAATGTGCCACAGCTTGCTGTTCCCTGCATATTCAGTATCTATGGGTACCGAAAGACTGAAAAGGGCTAAAGTTCATTAAATAATATTCCATTATATTTCTCAAACATGATGAATGCCCAGCAAATGTCATCAATCAGGCAGCAAAAGTTGATCCTGGAAACAGAAAATACCTTCTCTTTGGAAAGGGAGAATGATAGCAAACATACAATATGTACCGATGAATGTCCTCTAACATAACTTTTAAAAGTTTCCATTGAGGGAAACCATCCTCGGTATACGGAGCTACTGCTGGCAGCCGAGTAATATCGCTCAGTTCTTGACTGAGCTAACAATGAAAGGAAATAGCACAAAACAAAAGCTAACTTGCAAAAGGAATCTTCCCTGTTGGTAAAGTCTACCGCAGTGTCTGCTGCTGGCTGGCAGATGAAACATATTCCTAATTATCATGGATGACTTAGTAACTCCTAAAGGCAAATTACACAGTCATTCAAGGTTGACTGGTGAATAAGCATTGCAAGAGAATGATTGATTGCTGTTTGAAACTATCTTCAAGGTCATTGCTACTGGGGTGGGGCAAATCTGGGCAAGCGTCACACACCTCTGAAAAATCACTCCTCCCTTACCTTTCACTCGGGGTTGATCTCCTTCTTCCTTGACACAAAGACTTGTGCTTTTATCGGCTGCATGCCAAAATGAAAATTAATAGGTACATCTTTCCCCATAACTGCATTCCTGTGCCAGGGGAAAGATGCTCATGTTGAGTATATGTCCATTAACACAATAGCAGCAATAGGTGGCCATGGCTAGAAAGGACAGATGGACTCTCTAATCTTTTTCTCTGGACAGCAGAATACAGTTTTCCATGCTCTGGATTCATTTCTGTCCCACCTGACATATTTCCACTTATACTACCACCATCCAGCTTATATTTATATTAAGTAAGAGCCCAGTGAAAATTGATTTAAAACAATTTAAATTTTATGTAACTGGATAACAGTTTTTTTCTTATTTTGCAAGCTTTGCAAAGAAAGTTCTCATGCACTTTAAATGCAAACATTCCCAGGCTTAAAAACACCAACTATGGTCATCTTCAACTAGATGTTGTCCTGTTAAGACGCTGCCTCTTCGCAGCATCAGCTACTGTCTCTTGGGCTGCAATCCTATGCACATTTCCCTGAGAGTAAGACCAGAGGTCAGCAACCTTTTTCAGCTGTGGGCCGGTCCACCGTCCCTCAGACCATGTGGTGGGCTGGACTATTTTTTTTGGGGGGGGGGAATGAAAGAATTCCTATGCCCCACAAATAACCCAGGGATGCATTTAAAATAAAAGCACACATTCGACTCATGTAAAAGCACCAGCCAGGCCCCACAAATAACCCAGAGATGCATTTTAAATAAAAGGACACATTCTACCCACGTAAAAACTGATTCCCAGACCATCCATGGACCGGATTTAGAAGGTGATTGGGCCGCATCCGGCCCCCGGGCCTTAAGTTGCCTACCCCTGAGTAAGACTGACTTGATTCAATGGAGCTTGTCCTCTGGACTGCACTGCTGTGCTCTGTTGTCTTGGGTGCCCACTGCTGCCTTCCTAATAAATATGCTAGTTACACGACCCCTCAGAATACAGGGTGGAAATTTGTGATAACCCAATTAAATATCCCTTATGTTCCATAGGAAAGTACAACCACATGTTCAACAAATGCTTTTACTGGGGAAATTTGAGAAGGGATTTGGAGAAATTGGCACTGCATAGAAATTCTGGGAAGTAGTTCAAGACATAAAGAGTGGGAAAGGGGTAGAGTTGGCCAGACGACCTTGAGGCGACTGATGGTGGTGGAACCAGAGGATCTTATGGTCATGGTCAGGGATGTATCAGGAGGAGGGCAACTGCTGACAAGGACCATGGGGTAGTCGATTCATTAAGTGACAGAGAAAAGAAAGAAGGGTGGATTGAGGAAAGGGTAATGTTAGTTGTGAATGCTGGAAGATGTGGGGAAAGTGTTGTTGTTGTTTGTTGTTTAGTCGTTTAGTCGTGTCCGACTCTTTGTGACCCCCATGGACCAGAGCAGGCCAGGCACTCCTGTCTTCCACTGCCTCCCGCAGCTTGGTCAAACTCATGTTGGTAGCTTCGAGAACACTGTTCAACCATCTTGTTATGTTAGCTTTAATTAGGTGGGAATTGGCTTCTTAAACCAAACTGGCTATTTAGCAGAAGAAAATGTTTTCAGGTCCCAAAGGGCCAGTACTTGAAACCAGGTGGGATAGGTGAGATTGCCTTATCACTTCCTTTCATGTAGACATAACTGAGACTGACCTAACTATCCCACTTCCTTTTGTCTCTCACACTTTGAAACCATCCCACTATGTTCAAAACCATCTTCAGTGTGACTCAGGGCACATTTAAAAGGTATAACACAATTCAATGTGTAATTTTTCTTGGTGATCGTATCAGAGAACAAAAATAATATGCTTCATGTTCAAGGCCAGGCTGTGTCCTATGTTCAACAAGACTAGAACTAATAAATTAGCGCATTGGAGTAATTAATTAAAGGTGCATTTATCTCTGTCAGACTGGCTCTTTGACACCTCTATTGACAGTTTTTAAGCTCCCATGTACCATCTGGCAGTTACCATGGTTTCTTCCTATAGCCCCTTTCAGATATGTCACTCATGCATTGGATCAGAGGGCAGGACTCTGCCAAATAGCTCTGCCCTTGATAACCATGCACTCTGGTTTGCCCCACAGTGGAAACATGTGCAGCAAAAAAGCCTTCACACATACAGCTGTACAAATCTCCACATGACCCGGAGCCCTTCACATTTAGATTAATCATCCAAATGTTGTGGGACCCTTCATGGGTACAGTTGTGCATGCGATGGCTTCCCTGCTGTACACATTTGCACTATATGTGTGGACAGCAGAGGACAGGGCAAGCCAGTGTGTAATGTTAGGGTGGGGCTAGCTAGTGGGCCTCAACTTCCCACTCATATTGATATGTGAGCAATATGTCTGGAGTGGGCTACTGATGCGCAGACCCAGGAAAGCTTGGCCACCCCCTAACAGGCTAGGGTTATTGGAATGGAGATATCTAAAAATTTCTTTTTTTGTGGGCAAAATCATCTCAATCTCCTTTAACTTCCGATTTTTGCACTTCCAACTCTCATTCCTGCTGCTCTTCTGCTATTTGCATTCGGTAATAGAACTGTTGACAATAGGAGTGTGCATTGTATAATGTGTTGTTTGGTATTCTGTATGGCTTTCTCCCGTTCTCAATAAACTAGAAAATCTCATAAAATGAAAATAAATCATGTGTCTCCAAGGAAAGTCTGCATACATCAGACACCATGAGCATGAAGAAGGAAATGAAATTGATATGTTCTTATTTTCCTTTGTGTCTATTAAACTGTAATTTATCTGACTCATTGAATCTGTGAACATTTCTGGGAATGCAAAACTTTAGACGTGGAGCCCTGAACATTCCAGACTATTTGATTCTGGATTATTCATGCCGTGACATATTTTAATCCCTTGCAGAAGAAGTTGGGTGTCCCCTAGCCCATGCAGCCAGCAAGAAGGAAATGGGTAAACAGACACCCAAGGCAGCCAAAATGGATCACCCATGGCCAACATCTTGAAGGACCACTTAAGGATATTTCTGACTGTTGTGGCAGTGGTGCCAGATGCTGTCTGAAAACAGCTTTAGGCCATGATCTAGCCATGGTTCACCAATGGGGCCCAGTGTCATTCTGGGGTTGCAAAGATGGAAGTGGAATGCTGGAAAGCATGCCATCATCTGCCGCCACCTCTGTTTTGCTAAACCTTTAGGAGGTAGGTAGCAGGTGGGGACTGGTGAAGTATTTAGCCCAGCACCTCCATATTCCACTGACCTCTTTCTTCACCCTTCTCCCCTATCTGCCATAACAAGCAGCATGCACAGAGTTAGAGTAACAGTGCTGGGTATTTATGCTCCAAACTCCAAGATTTCACACTGCAAATTAAAGAAATGTCACATAAACTATGACAAAATTACTCAACTTTAAGGCCTCAGTCATCACTGAGTGCATTTCAAGTGGTTTAAAGAGCAGCTATTGGACTGGGGTCTAGGATTTTTTTTTATGAAACACTTGAAACAGTCATCGTTTCTTTACGAGGCTGTGATCAACTCGTACTCCACCCCCCACCCCTCCCCGCTTTCAAAACACCTTCCACATTATGGAAGTTGTAATACAAAAAAGAAAGAAAGAAATTATGTATGGAAAAATCATTACATTATAAATTGGTTCCACTGTCCAAAACATGAAGGAAATGGTGCATATAAAACCTTATATGAAGGGTCATTAATGCACTATGTCAAAAGTGAAATACATGCTAACGCATACAGCATAATTTTCTTTTATTAACCGCAAAGATATGTCACTGAGATACTTCATAAATTTGATCTACCCCCGTGATTTCATTGCCTATGACCGTCACCAACTAAGTATTCCCCATGGCAGGTGTTTTGCTTGGATCTCAAATATGTTACTGCGACATATGTAAACTTCCTCCACTCCAGCAAAAAATGTTGCATGAATTTTACATAACCACTTTACAACTGACTTACAGGCCTTGTGTTTGTGATGTTCATTTTCAAACATGAATTTATGCCCCAGTAAACACTGAACAGTTCCCCCCCCCACTCAAGTAACCTATGTTTATTTTGGAAGATTGCTCACACAAAACTTTTTGGATAGCTTTCAGAGTGCTGCTTACTTTTCTCCATTGACAAAGCATGGGTGCTTTGTTTGGTCTTACCCTGTACTGTATGACAGATTCTCTCTCTCTCTCTCTCTCTCTCTCTCTCTCTCTCTCTCTCTCTCTCACAGCTTCTTGTGGTTTAGGCACCAGATATGTCTCAGAGGTGGGTTTATAGAGAGAACTTTACAACAGGTTGAGGTGAAGGTTGCGCCAGATGAGAACAGCAGGATCAGACAGTTAAAGGGGATCAGAATACTACTGTAGTATTGTGATTTTAGGTTGTACATCATCACCTTGTTATATTTCTACTAGCAGCCTTGAAGTTGTTACCTAAATCCTATGGAACAAAGAATTCCACAGCTACTAAAAAGAAACCAAACTCTGCAGCCCACCCTCTGCATTGTGGATTGTACTGAGACATGACTACCATAATGTGCACATAGGTTTACTACATGCTGTTGATTACTACAAAAGTATAATTTTTCAGACACAGAATTTCACTGTGTCACAGGTGCAGAGAACAACTTGGGGGCTTGAGCAACTCCCCTGGGGGGAAAGGCTACAGCATTCAGAGTTTTTTAGTTTGAAAAAACAGGGGACACGATGGAGATTGATAAAACTGTGCATGGTGTGGTGAGAGAGACACCATCAGTCATAATGCTAGAGGCCAAGGGCATCCAATGAAGATATAGGTGTTGGAAGATTCAAGAAAGACAACTGGAAGTACTTCTTCACACAACACAGAGTTCAACTGTATAATTCACCACCACGGGATATAATGATGGCCACCGCCTTGGACAGCTTTGAAGAGGGCTTAGACAAATTCATGGAGGCATCTGGATGGCCACTGTAAAAATAGGATTCTGGAGTAAATGGGCCTTTTATCTAATCCAGCAGAGCTCTTTATTCTGCAGGTGATGCTCACCACTTTTTACATTGAGAAATAATGCACAAAAACGTACATCTGTTCATAATAACCTTTCTACTTATAATGGACAAAGCTCCTGCAACATGAATAGTCCATGAAAATATTAATGGTATAGCAACACTAGGAGAATGACTAGCAGCCAAGTTACTATATAAGTGAGCTGTTGACCAACCTGCCAACAATCTATTCTTTTTTTCCTTCTGGCCACGGGGACTGCAGGAAATTTGGCACTGCGACCACACTTGCCTCAATTGTTCCTGGTCCAAGGTTCAGCAGGTATAGCTGGGAGAAATTCTGACAAGACTGAAGGTTATATTGGCATATCATACAAGCCAAAAGAACTTACAGAAGCAACTCTGTGTTCAACTACTTTTATGTCATATACCAAGAGACATGATACATTCCACATGAAAACATTTCTAGAAGCAAAAAAGTTTGAGTACCCTTTCATCCAGTTTATCCTTTATATTTTATTTTCAAAATGTTGCATATTTCTCAGAAACGCATAGCTCTTTAGTGCCCATGAATCTCCTTTTTTTAAACTAATCTTTCAGTTAAAGATTTAAATTATTAGTACTATTTTTAAAGGAAATTACATCTTTAATGGAAATTAATCTCCCAGGTCCCTTGAAATAAACCATTTGAAGCTTCCTATAGGCATGACAGAAGTAAGTATTTTTAGAAGGACTGCATGGCCAATTTCTGTGTTGCATTCAATAATTTTTAATATAAAAACTAAACCTAAAAGATTTCCCCTATGTATAATTTGGCATGAGACTGCTTTTCAGAGGCATATTCATTGCAGATGGGGCACCAGCCTAGAACACAGCTACTACTTGGGGATCATGGGGGAATTGCAAAACTGTAATAATAAAAAAAAACCATGCAAATTCCCAGCAAAGGTAATGTCTGAACAAAACCACTACATCTGAAACACTGCAGAGTCTAGTAATGGTGCTAAACAGAGTCAAATATACAAAATCTACAGACAGAGAGTAACATATTTATGGCTGGATTTTTAAAGGCCAGCATCAATCTGCACAGCATGCTAGACTTGCATAAACTCTGTGTATTAATTGACACAGTTGCACCTGGTTCAAGCCTGAGCCTGTGCAACTCGGGACTCTGCAATCCAGAAATAGCCCACCAGACATGTAGGAGACCCAACAAGGGCTTGGGGTTTTTGCTGCCCATTGGTCAGTCTAGTTCTGTATTGTCTACACTGACTGGCAGTGGCTCTCCAGGATTTCAGACAGGAGTCTCTCCCAGCCCTACCTGGAGATGCCAAAGATTGACCCCAAGTCCTTCTGCACACTCTACCACTGATACATACCCATCACTTCAATAACTTTGTATGCTGTTAGTTATCTGTGCCCTTCTTGACAGTGTCAAATGTGAAGCACAATCTGATTTTTAAAGTTGGAGCTGCTCTAAAATCTGTAGCTCGCAAGGCAAAATAATAATAATAATAATAATAATAATAATAGTAGTAGTAGTCACCCATCTTGCTATCTCTCATTTGACTTTCCTTTGAAAGTTGTGAAACCTAAGGACTCCAGATGTATCCAAATACTTCTTTTCTATACCTGACTTATTTTGCTCATGGCAGCTGCAAGCATGTCCCTCTGTTTTGTCATTCTATGTTGAGATTCCAGCATTGCAGGGAGGTTGGACTAGATGAACCTCAGGGTACCTTCCAACTCTACGATTCTATGATTTTATGACTTTTCCAAAATAAATAAATGCCTGTACAAGTCCATTTTGGTCCTGTTTTTTATGATGATGAGGAGTTATTTTTGTCTTAGTTTTACCCATTGTGAATGATTGCTTTAATGATTCTTGTGTGCCACCCTGGGACCTTTTGGATGAAAGGCAGAGAAATAAGACATTTGAGTCATGAAAGCAGCAATATTGCACATGATTAGCCTGGGATTGCTGCTTGAGACTGCTTATCAGTCCAGTTGTGAAGCATCTTCATACATGAGATTTGTGGGGGTCAACAAGTATATGCTAGCATGTGTGACTGAACTTCTATGCAGAGAGAATTTGCTGTTTCATGTATGTATGTATGTATGTATGTATGTATGTATGTATGTAGGGGAATCCATTCACTAATTCCTTCAGCTCTCCACTTGTGTGATTCTTACTTCTGACCTTTTGATCTGTCAGTCACAGATATAATAAAAGTAGATCACTGTAGAGATTGCAAAGGCTTGCAAAATAACGACAAGAAATGTATTGCTCCTCATGGGAGGAAAGCCCTTTATAATTAATATTGGATAAACAAAGCCCCTATCTGTAAACACTTTTAATTAGAAATCGGCTAAAATGAAAGCTCCATGGCCACCTCACCCAGAGGGATTAGTGTCAATTCAAGCACTGCCTGATCAGCAAATAAGAAGCCTTTAGTATCCTAAATTCCTCAGCTCTGGGACCCTTTTCAGTCTGCACCTCAAGTCATTGTGCTAGTAAAGCCCTCCTCTTAGAGCTCAATAGTGGATCAATATTTGCCTGTACTCTCTCAGAAAAGTGGCAGGGGGGAGACGGAGAGAGAGAAAGGACCCCCTTGACACAGGCAGCATCTGTGTTTGAACAGCTACCTGTTAACACACAGCATACTTTCACCAAATAGATCTCAATGCTGACAGGTCAAAACAGAACCAAAGTCACCTAGCACCAGAGTTATTCCAGTGTTTGTTTAGCAGTGTTCATACCGTCCGCAGCTACTGGATTGGAGAGGGTGGGGAGTTAAAAAGAAGGCATGTAGATGAATTGATCCTTCCATATGAGCATTACCAAAAGGAAAAGAGGCACATCACTAGAATCAGCGCAAGGTCTACAGGCAAGGGCTGCTGTAAATTGACAGGACGTCATAATATTTCTTTAGAAATGGTCAATTCTGCCCACCTCTACCCCCAAGCACAAAGGAACATACAGTACTGACAATGTATCTTGAAGGGCAACTAGCCTGTGTCTACATTGGTTGCCACAACGCAATCAATGGTTCTCATAACAGCTAAGTCTTTATGGGTGAGGGTCATCTGCCCTACTCTACTTGCCAAAAAAAAAAAAAAAAATTGACTTCATGGAGGAGTGTAGAAATGGGATACAAAAGTGAGAAGGGAGACAGAGAGAGGCCATGGCACATTTGCCCATCCTGTTTGCCTCGCTTTTCTCCACCATGTCTGACAGTATTATCAAATATTTTTCTTAGGTGCAATCCTATGCACACTTACATTGGAGAAAGGCTCGTTGAACTCTATGAGTCTTACCTCTGGGTACACACGCACAGGTTAGCCATGTTAACTGGGCAAGGCCTTGAATTATAGAGATGTCCCTTCCTCAGACATAGGACTTAATCTTTTTTTAACCTACGGATGTCAGGAGGTGTTATGTAGTTGACCACCCACATTAAAGAAGCGGGCTTTGTGAGCTCACTTTCCCTCCTCACATTAATAATTGAACTATTGTTCTCAGTGAGAAAATGCTAAAGGAACATTTCATTTTGGTAAAACTCCAGCTCAAAATACCTTGAAATGCTGCGGCTATAAAACTCCCTGTGGTTATTTTATGGCATGCTCTCCAGAAACATAATTAATATACCTTTATAGCTTTATATCTAATGCCAGTAAAAGAACTGGATGTCTGCTGTGTTAAGCTGTTGATTTCTACCAACCTTTCAGAGTCCCCCAAATTCCCAGGATAGGGAACGAGTGAGGACACAATACTTTTAGTTATTTGGGGTCTTTTATTTTGCTTCTCAACTGCAGTGAGAAGTACCATAGTTTCCATGGGGATCAGACTCTGACTGGCACAGGAAGAGGAACACAGGTTGGGCTACACATTGGTGGGCATGGATTTGGTATATGAAGACTGCAATCCTGTACGCAATTGCCTAGTAATAAATCTTGCTGAACTCAGTAAAGCTTCCTTCTGAGCATTTAGGATTATACCACAAATGCTAATGGAGACTTGCTCTTTTCAAGGACAGGACATTGATGGTGGTGAGACAAGTGACATTGCTGAAGGTTCTCACTATTACAGCAGACGACAGCAGCCTTCCTTAACTTGGTGTCCTTGGTGTTTGGACTACAACTGGCACTGATGGGAGATGCAATACAAAACATATGGAGAGCACCAGGTTAAGAAAGGCCGTGCCATGTTTGCAAACCTTCAGTCCTGGCAAATATCTGCCAATGAGTTCAGTGTTCCTGGGAATGAGATGTGAGCCAACAGAGAACCTGCCAGGTTCATGTTTTCCATTTTTATGCCATTTGTATCATGAGCCAAAATGTTAACAGTTTTCAACAAAATTCAGAATGGGGAAGACTTTCCCGGCTGCTGAATATTTATCTTGACTGTCAAGCTACACCAATATTTGGTCAGAGTAGATGTAACTTTTAAGAAATAAAGTATTAACTTCAGAGGGTGCTGGCAAACACACACTTCAGAGGGCAGAATCCATGCCTTTGAAGGAGCTGGGTTATTTTATTTTACTTTTATACCTTTCAGATATACAAAGATGCTTGTATCAAAATGAATTGCTATGAAAGCCACACATGTTCCAGGCTTAAGAGCAAACCTTGTCCAACATCCCTTACAAACAGACATTTCAAAACCCAGATGACCTTCTGATCCACGTAGTATAGAAGATCAAGTGTTCAAGTTCTGATGTTTCATTGCCTCTGTTGGCAGTACTTTTAAATGCCCAGTAGGTTAGCATGGGATTAAGTAGAAATAGTAAGGTCATTAAAATAATAATAATAATAATAATGTTAATACCCAGAGTCAAAAGCACAGTGCATCTGTGCATAGAGACGGATACATGTGCAATGTGCATACTCATGTGCAAGGAAACAAACCTCCATTCTCATCACAAAAAATAGTGTATTTGGGGTTGCTGCATTTAATCCCCTCAGTTTACTTTGGCCAGTGTCAAGTGATGATTTGGCATAAAATGAAAAGTGCCAGGGAGAACATTCAAAAGTCCACACCATATACTATAATATAGCAAATGAAAGCACCAGAGAGCCAGACTTTAAAGTGACTATAATTGGATAGAAAGACTCAATACTTGGCTGAGGCTTCTAAATATAAAATATGAAGGGGAAATTATGAATGTTAATATGCAGAAGTGAAATACTTAAGGACTGCTACTGTTTCTTGGACAAAATTCCAACCTGTGTAGAAAAAAGAAATCATTGACTAATTCAGTTTCAACGTATTCCACATACATGTATTCATTCTGCCCACTTGAACAATTGAAAAGAGCTTAGTCGAGTGCATTTTCACAGATCTCATTATACTGTACAGTGAACCCAACTCAGTTCCAAACTGAAGAAATTAAATGCGTTCAGTGTCCTTATCCATTTTCTGCACGTTACTTCACTCCCCCTATTGAGCTTTTGGGACAGCGTGGGGGTGAATGCACATTTTTAATACATTTCAGAAGTTTCACTTAGTTTTTCATTTTTCACATTGTGCATAACACCCTGAACCATGTAGACATTTGCCTGCAGCGTTGCAAGGACTATGAAGTCAGCTGCCAATACTTTTAGCAAGGGGCTCGTACAAAACTTTCCTTTTTAGCCACAGATAATTCTTCTGGCACTGAAGTGTGCCTAATGCAGTTGGGAAAGAAAGCCTGGAGGATAGATCTGCATGTTTCCCTGTTTAATCATTTCTCACACCAATATCTGGGGGGAGGCAACATAAATCTTAAGTAATTGTATGGAAAAGTTTTTGCCTTTTTCTTTACACACACTCACACACAGAAAGAGTCACATATCTGTTATGCTGACCTGGTGTCAATGGACAATGCAAGGGAATGCAGGGGCAGCACATGCCTTTTTTGCTGCTTGAGGCGAAACGGGAATATGCCACTCTCCCACTGCTGCCCCACTGTGCCCCTCTTAGCTGCGCAATGTGGCTGCACCTGGGAAACACTAGCAGCAGCAGCAGCCTTCCCAGGAACCAGTGCCACTGCTGGCCTCACTGGCAACAGAGGCAGTGGGGTGAACAGCGGAGTCGAGGTGGGTGCTGCCTCTTGGGATTCTGCTGCTCAAGGCGGGTGCTCCATCTTGCCTCAACAGTGGGCTGGGCCTGAGGGAATGTTTCCCTCGAACTGCTCCTTGACACCTTTGTTGCTAAGAAATCATTATGTTTATTCAGAGCAGATTCACTAAAATGAATTAATATTACACATAGTCCACATCCACACCTTATCTTTAAAGCACTATGGTACCCCTTTAAACAAGCATGGCTTCCCCCAAAGAATTCTGGTACAATTTCCAGAGTTTCTAACTAGGAAGAGGCATTGATTGCTAAACCACTCTGAGAACTAGCTCTGTGAGGGGAATAGGGTCCTCCTAACTATTCTCAGCCTCCTTAATAAACCACAGCTTCCAGAATTCTTTGAGGGAAGCTGTGGCGTTTGCCTTTCTAGGGTATACATATAGGAGAAGGAGTAAGTAAGGGGTTAAGTGGCTGGCCCTAGGCTAACCAATAAACAGAGAGGGGGAGGAGCTAGGGGCAGCTGAAGGAGTCAGTTAGAGTTAGAGAGCGGGGAGTTAAGGGAGTTGTTGAAGAGCAGTTGATCGAGGGAGTTGGTTGGTGGGTGGTTGTTGATTGTGAGGGTTGGTGGTGAGGTCTAGTGGTGAGCGTAGGCAGGGTTGTAACCAATTTCTTAAGTTGTTGAAGTTTTTAAATAAACACTTATTATTTTGTTTAAAATTGCACCCTGACTGTGAAAGTTATTACCAGGGAGGGGATCCTGGTTGGTGGCAGCGAAGCGCGTGGTGGCACAGGGATCAATAGTCCGTCAAACGACTGGGGACCCTGTGTGATCGCCACAGAAGCCATCACTATTTGAAGTGGTAACAAATAGTGCTTTAAGTCCATGGTATGAATAAGTTGAACACCACCCATAGTTCCAAACGAGAGTGAGGGAGGGGGTAACATTTGCTTTACAGTCTACCCCGGACACTAAAATGTCTTAGGTCAGGTTTGGTCTGAATTCTGACCTAGCTGACAAAACTCAAGCAAGAAAGTGATTCTGGAACTGAAGTAAATAAATGAAAAGATATCAACGAAAAATCTGGCTGCCAATAGCCCACTTTATGTCAGAATAAACGAGTCAGCAAAAAAAGAGAAAAACTGATTCCCATAATAGCCCCAAACGTTATCATGACTGCAGAATGTGCCAATACCAGAGGCTTCAAATGAGCAAATAAAATCCCCATATAACACAGGGAACGTTTTTGTTTTACTGAACCCAGCTGTATATCAGTTTATATCCTGAGCATAAGTGTTGATAACCCCAGTGGTTTTATTCAGCCTATTGTAACTGTTGAGGCAGCCACACTGCTATAATAACTCAACTTAGTGGGAGAGAAGGGTTAAAAGTCCGTGGTGAGCTCAATAGAACGAATCAAGTTTAAAATGATATCTAGAAAGCATCTGTAACAAAATGCAAGACTGGTTGTTCAACTTTCCCACCTCTACTGGAGGTTAGCATTTTGTTGCAGCAGGATTAACAATGTTGCTTTGCTGAAGACCAAACTGGTTCTATTGTTTCATACTAGCCCTGCAGGGCCTAGAATCCAGTCTCTCGTGTTAAGCCCTTGCAATTCATCTTTCACTGGTATCCAGAATATGAGTTTATTTCACTTTTAAAAAACTGCAGAGATGTGAAGTAGGTGTGTACTAGTTCATTACGGAGTGTGAATAGCAAAAACGACCAATAAGAGAAGGAAGAATGGCAAGTTTAGAATAGGCTATGGCAGCAAATATGTGTATGTATTTCTTTAAACAAAATAAAAGACTTTCTCAAGTATCTTAAAGTACAGCTATAGGAAAAATGGAAAATGACTGTCCTTTCCTACCTACCTCAAGACAAACAGAAGCAGTTGGAGATACAGTAGCCACACATATTTTAGTTGAATTGATTATACAGTTTAGGTGAGCGTGCCAGGGAATTGGAAGAAATTGCTTAGGGAATGAGTGAAGCTATCCATCCTTTGGGGTGCTTTAAATAAAAGCTGGAAAAACATTTGTTATGATTCTTCTGGTGCAGGATTTAGTTTCTCATGTCATTACAAAGAAGCTGATTTCAACCACTGGGTCAGTTCTTTCTGATGATGGTCTCAATATAAATGAGTTTAACTTTCTGTTTCCATATCATCTGCCATTAACTAATATAGTCACTTGGATCAGCAAATCACTTCTTCCTTGATCGGCAGATTACTCCATCCTTTCTAATTTGATAGATACTCACTGAGAAAAAGATGGCTAGATTGAGGGTGCAATAGCGGCTACTCTGACCACAGCACAAACTCCCCTAGCAGACAAAACTAGTTCCCAAACCATTTCCCATATGAACTTAACATAAACGTTACACCAAACAACCACATGATTCTCAAGGTAGAAAGCAGAGACTCACCACACCATCTGCATGTGACACAAGTTGCAAAAGAGCAAATACATTATGTAAGAATGCCACACATCATGAGAGGAGTGTGACTTAGTTTGTGAAAAGAGTGCCTTTCAAAAAACAAAACAAAACATAGGTGAGATTCATGAATGCCCACATTATACCTAAATTGCTCTGTAAACAATAGGTCTTCCAGTTCAGTCCAAATTTTTCTTCAGCCAGATCACCCTAACTGACTGGAAGTCACCTGTCCACTAACTGATAGATATCTACTGATTTGGAAAATTGCATAGAGCGAAGAGGATTTGCCCATTTCTCAAGTTGTGAGAGCAGATCTTCACCATAAGGTAAATAAATCAAGTCAGACAAGAACAGAAGTCAAAACATTCTGTAGGGGGAAAAGACAACTCAAAAGGGGACAAAGCCTGCACATTTACACAAGGTAACTCCTGAGAATTACATAGGATTTTACTTACAGCATTCTGAGCTACTTAAGAGCTGGCACAGCTTCATGCCAACCAATGAGGGAGCTTGTAATCAATCCGTCTCTCAGAAAATAAAAATGCCACATGAGTAATCATAAATGGTGCAAAATACCTTGTGCCATTCAGTTTGAGTTTCTTTATCTGCCAGTTTATCATTTTCCTCGCCCACAGAAGAATGTTTTCTGTTCAAATCCATCAGACATGTGGTTAAAACAGCAATTGGACATGTATCATGGCATGTTGTGTGCATTGGTGGTGGTGTGGGAATTGTATTTCTCTTTCTCTGGCTACAGTAGGCATTCTCCAGAATGAGAGGCCAAATAAAAAAGCTCTACATTCGCTTTGCTCATTAGGGAAATTCCCCTCCCCCAGCCAAATATCTTGTTAGTGATGGCCTTGATTCAACCCAAAAGTAGTTTGGGGCTATAACAAAGACAACACTCCGGCTAGTTCAGCATTGTGGTGAAAATTCCTCAGCATTTTTGTGTGTGTTGCTTTCTTTTATCCATTTCATTCTCCCACCCACCCTGTTCAGTATCTCACAATCCTTTGCTATGACAGAGATTTATTGCATGGCAAAATGTTGAGGCTCTTGCGGTGGGTTTTTTCTTCTTCCCAAAAATAAAAAATAAAAATCCCTGGGATAGATGTGGTTAACCATTTGCTGAAATCAGGGTTTGAGCACTAGCAAGGCAAACTACAGAGACAATCTTACTAAGCAAGATTATATAAACCCCATAACTTTCAAGTTCATCCATCCTCACATGCACACACCACCAACATGTTACTTCTGAATGGAATGGCAGCAGGTCAACAGCTGTTTCTCCCTCCCAGACTCCTTCATTTTCAAAACTAACCTATGGGGCAAAGAGGTTCCTTTCAGTGGTTTGCTTGTTTTCCTCAGGGGAGTCAATGAATTCACCCACCCACACGAATACACAATAAACTTTACAGATGACAGAGGACGACTAGTGGTTATCTTCTGCAGGAACTTAAAACTCCTTGGTCTAATTCACAATCCCAACGGGTTTTTGAGAGCATAGATACCACAAACCACAGTTTTGGCAGAGCACATTCAAGTCTCTTAAACAGGATGTGCAATAATCAAAACATGCAGATGAGGATCCAAAGAACATGTTCGGGTGTCACAGGGTCTCCCCACACACCACACAGGAGGTTTTCTCAGTATTTTGCCCTCCCACTGCTCTGCAAGCAGCAGCTTTTGCATTGTGAGATCAGCCAGGTTTGAAGTTCTTCAGAATTCCAGGGATGGCTTGCTCTGTAGCACAAGAGATTGGTGTGGTATAGGCAGGACTTCTGGAACTCACTGGAACTCAGTTCCAGCACCTCTGAAGTGGATGCCATTGCCGTTGTAAGAGAACAAGGGAGGTGTGAATTCTGGCACTTCTTTTTCTAGAAAAGTAGCACTGGGGAAAGGGTCCCAGAAGGCCCACTGTGCATGACATGCACAGCTCAACTAGTGAGTCACACTAACATTTGTCAGATAAAAATAAGTGCCCTTGTTTCCATTAAAATCATAGTGAGGCAAAAAGAAAGCTTTATGAATGGTTGGGGTCTGGAAATGCTGAAAACTTAACTTCAAAATGTGGATTTCCAGATCATCCAACCCCCCCACCCCACCCCACATTTTATAGTGTGTGTTTGTGTGTGTGTGTGTATCACCTACACCTCATCTCTCATTCACTATTGCTTTCATAATTTCAAAACTCAGCTGATTCTACCAAAGCTATTGAACATGGCAGTGAATCAAGAAAGACTTGAACTGCATTAGACAAACAGGTACACTAATTACTGCGGGATCAGACCAATGGGCCATCTAGTCCATCAGCCTTTACTTGCCGTGACTGACCAGATGCCATGGGGAAGCTTGCAAGCTGAAAATGAGCATGATAGCACTGTGATTCCCAGCAACTGCCATTCCCTGCTTCTGGCAATGGAGGTAGAACCTAAGCAATGTGGCTGGTAACCACTGATAACCTTGTCCATGGATTTATCAAATCCTATTTTAAAGCCAAGAGACTGGGATATTCTACTATTATGTAAACCTGTGGTTCAAACCATCAGCTGGTACTCAGAGTGAGAAAATAGGAGCTGCATCTACAGTGGTACCTCGGTTTATGAACTTAATCTGTTCCGGAAGTACGTTCTTAAACCGAAGCCATTCTCAATCTGAAGCACGCTTTCCCTAATGAGGCCTCCTGACTGCCAGTGCCCTTCCACCATTCGGATTCCGTTCTTAGACTGAGGTAAAGTTTGCAAACCAGGACACTACTTCCGGTTTTGCGGAGTTCGTAAACCAAATAGTTCGTAAACAGGGCTGTTCTTAAAATGAGGCACCACTGTACTGAAAAAGTACAGCAGGAAGGTGACACAAATATGGTTGCAGAAAGGGCATCATGTGGGGTGTGGGAGAGGACCAGTTGCCAACAGGAAAGGCTCAGTGAAGAATGACATCTGAGGACTTCATGTTGGAGAGGAAATAGTATTTTTTAACAAAACACTACATAATATTTAAACACAACATTCTCAATTCCTCTTATGCAGGAAATCTTGCAATGGTGATTCTTCCCTACCTGCAAAAAAAATGAGATTATCACAAACACCCACTCATGTCAGAAATAATACATATGTTACAATACATTTTTTACATATAATTGTGTTTGTGTATGTATACAGACGGGATGTAAGCCTGATACTTAAAAGTACTTAGAACAATAGATTGAACCAGATGGTGGTATAATCCCAAAGGGAAGCATAATGGAATAATGCAGAACTTCTGGCATGAAGTAGCTCAAGTCTGAGAGGCGGATAAATCTCTTACAGTCAGGCACAATGTCGAGGCATTAACTTTCCCTTCTTAAGTGAATAGCTGAAGTAATATTTAGTTTATGAGGCAGTCTTCAAGTTTCCTTTGTCAACTTTGCCCTAATGCTGCTATTAGCGCATTATTCCCTTCATTTTGTTTCCTGAACACATCTTCCTCAGAGGTGATCAATACAATGATAAGAGTCATGATCTCCATATGCATATATTTCCATGCTGAAGTACCTGTTTTCCAGTAACTAGATTCCTTTCACAAAACATTTATATAGTTAGGGGCAAGTGATGTTTAAATATAACACTGCCAATTGGGTAGGCAGCAGTAACATATTACTGTTCATATACTTAGTTCCAAAACCCTTAAGTGCTGGAAGAAAATAGTCTAAATCCATTAAGAACATTCTGCAAACACACCAGAGTTGATAGAATCAGATCTGGAAAGCTTTCATAGCAAAAAGAATGTCTTTTAGTATAGCCATCTTACCATAGTACATGACTTTCATAAAAATCAACTAACTTTTGTAAGGATGCCTATTAAAAAGTTCAAGTTCTAAAAAGGAATTAAAGATTTGCTTATAAAGTCAATATACACTAATGATATATTCATGACCGTGAGTGTGACTCAGGCTGACATCTGGCTTTTTAAAGTCCAACAACAACAACAATAACAACAAAATGCTTCTCTCAGATGACAACCACACCAGATAATGTTAGGTCATAATATAACTGGAAATGTAAAATATAGCCCCATCTATTAAAATACTAAATTCACTCAGTCCCCAGCATTAGGTCTCATAAAAGTAAATGATGTGGTAACAAGATTGCACAAACTGGACAAATGCTTTTAGACAACATGGAAGCTATCTTAATCACACGTAAGCTTGGAGCAGCCAAGGAGCATGAAGGCTACAGCGATTGCTGGTATGTGGTTTGTCTGCAGCCTCCACACCCCAAATTTTCTAAATACCACAATGTTATTTTATTGGTCTGTAGTTATCTATGGGCTTAAATTTAACATTGATTGGATTGGACTCAAGAAGAAGTTATAATCTTGTAAATCTATTTGATTATCTCTCCCCCCCCCCCCCCCCCGCTCTGCAAAATGGATTTCCATCATTGTGCTTAGAGGTCTGATTCTTAGTTATCTGAAGGACTTCAGACTGATTAAACCTTCACTATCATAGCAAAGGCAAAACTAAAAAGATGTAGTTCATGTTTAGTGAATCTTCCCTCAGTGCAGTGGGTTTGATCATTGCACCTTCCAATTTTCTATTTTATTGACTGATTATCCATATCCTATTTCAGTTCATCTGTCCTCACCTGCAGATGTTAGGAGGTTTCAAATTATATTTACACTGTTAGCACATCTGTCATTTCCACTACTCTTTCTCTACTGTTTGTGCAGACTTTGCCAGAGGGATGTAAATAAGCCTAATTTGTTTTTATTTTAACATGTCAAATCCAGTTTTAATAGTTTCATTGCCAAACTGGCTAAAATATAAAACGACTTCCTTAAAGACCTTGATATATTTATTCTAAATCTCCTTCTCCTTCTTCATCAAGAGCAGATACGATTAGTTAGTGTCTTCTGGTTTTACTACTGAAACTTTCCAGCTCATAACCTTTCAGCAAACATTTGTTATATTTCTTCCCACCGTTTTCAAGTGCAACATTTTTACTTTCAGAAAGTCCACACTTTCTCTCAGTTCTGTATTCTAATACAGTATGTGGTTAGCTAAACAGATTTATCCAGATGAAACTAGAGAAAGGAAAATTTATAATATATTCAGACTCTTAAAATAATTTTTCCCTCTGGTAAATATCACAGACAGTTTTCCTAGAATTGCCTGAAATAAAATTCTTAGCAGTTATTACAAACAAACATGGAATTATTATTATTTTAATCTTTTGGGGCATGAGAATATTTTCCAGTGGAATGATTGATTTTTCTATTCACATACAATAACCCTTACAGTATGATCGCTATATACAGCAATACATTCTTGCCCAATTACTAATGCTAACCATAACACTGCCTGAACCATTTGTTTGTCTGTAGCTCTAGACTCTAGCCTTCCTAACAATACTAATCAATGGACTCATAGAAGATTGGGAAAAGTCTGACTCGTTGACTAACTGATGGCATCACACAATACAACACAATTTACAATAGACTTGTCTGAGTGTTTGGGACCATTAAAAATATAAGCACCTGGCTGCATTTGACCAAAGGTCCATCTATACCAGTATCCAACAGTGAGTGGCCAAGTGTAGTGATTACAGGGCATGAAGACAAAGGTTCATCTCCATTGTTTGCACCGCAGCCACAGAGGTACACTGCTGCTGAGCATGGGACATTCCATTTAGCTACAACAGGTAATAACTGTAGATAGGTGGTTTTAACAAATACATTCATGAAAGATTGGCCTATGTCAATGGCCATCACCAGATCTTGCAGTGGTTAATTCTACACATTTGTGTTGTGTAAAGAAGTCCTTCTCATAACAGTCAGTTAGTGTCAGTCTATCACTTGGTGACCCACAAGTTATAATATTATGACAGGTGATTGATTGATTGATTGATTGACAGATAGGTATCTATTATATACCGGTCTCTGTCTGCTTGTATGCCTAGCTAAGAGACAGGCAAATTTTATTTATTTAGGTCATAATAAAATCCTTTGAATAGTCAGTATTCAGAGCTTTCATATTCTATAGACTAATTCATCAAGCAAGCAATTCACTAATGGTGTGATTCTGTATGAGTTTACTTAGGAATGAGCCCCATTGAGTTCACTGGGAGTAAGCAGTCTTGTACCTTCCACCACCTCCAAAACATATAATCACTATCAAATTTAATCAAATGATATTGGAGGACAGGGTGATTTGCTTTTTGATAGCTTTGGTAGATCGGTAAGAGACAATACATATTGCATAGACCTTCTCTTTTAAAATGTGCTTTAACTACTGCATGCTGACTACCAAAAAGAGAAACTACTGGACTCCAAATGCCATTTTGTCTTGTGATAGAAGAAGGCTTCCATCATGTAAACTGGAGATAAAGTTTAGGCAGTCTCTCTGTTTCCATCAAAAGCTGAATAGTTAAAAATGTGAGGATGGAGGAGTTCCGTTTCCTTTTGACCCCACCTTCCTTTTCCCAACACAGTTTTTTAAAGAAATGCCATGGGGAGGAGAAGTGGTGGGATAAGCGTGGATGTGGGTGCTCTCAAAGATGTGTGAAGTATCATTTTTCACAATGGACATTTTCATAACAGTGACTTCAACTGCCTTCTCATTGACTGGGTAAATGTATGCTTAGGCCACCACAGAGAGACAAATTTTTTAGATTAAAAATATGAAGAAGTGAGGAACAGACTTGCTTAATAGACCATTTCCTACTCACTAAGTACCTGAGAACCTCACATTTGTTTTGCCATGAATAATGCCAATAAGCATAGTCCATCTTCAGCAGCCCTGTGTGGTTAAGGTGCGTAAGTTCAATCATGAGCAAATAATGTGGTCAGCATGAGATCTGCTTTTCTGTGATTCTCTGTCCCCAATGGTTCATGCACTTATTTTCTGCTAAGTCAACGTTTGTGGCATGCCTCTTACACAGATGTTTCTCCTCATTGGTTTAAAGGCAAAATAACTCTCAGTTCCTTAGAAGACTTCTGGTGGAGCAAATATCAACCTAGGCAATGGTCTGTGCTATCAGCATGAATGCACCCAAATATGTTACCAAACAATTAAATCTTATAAAGATAAAAATCCAGTTACAGGTGGGTAGCCGTGTTGGTCTGCCATAGTCAAAACAAAATCGAAAATTCTTTCTAGTAGCACCTTAGAGACCAACTGAGTTTGTTCCTGGTATGAGCTTTCGTGTGCATGCACACTTCTTCAGATACACTGAAACAGAAGTCACCAGATCCCCACTATATTTAAGGATCTGGTGACTTCTGTTCAGTGTATCTGAAGAAGTGTGCATGCACACGAAAGCTCATACCAGGAACAAACTCAGTTGGTCTCTAAGGTGCTACTAGAAAGAATTTCGAAAGATAAAATGTAAGTATTTTCAAATTGTAGGAATAGGCTTCTAGATCCTGCGGAAATAATTACTTGCCTTCTTCTGTACTATGACCTGAAGATTACTTCATGTACACACATTCATTCCCATCTGTCTGGTGCCGGAGGGGGCAGTTTATGTAATATATAAGGAAATTAGATGGATGGGAACAATACCAATACATTATAAGGAAAAAAAAGGGTTACAAATGTGCTAGGCAGTATACATTTACACTCTGAAGAGAGATACAGCAGACAAACACTACAACTGGAAAAAGCAACAAAACTGTTTAAGGCTCCAGAATGCATGCCACGCCATTTATTATCAATTTGTTGGTTATTTAGGGTTATATCCCACTCTATCCCACTAAATCTGGGTGGAGATCAGTTAAAGATAGGAAATAAAGAGATTATTGTCAATTTAAATCCCTGCCGCTGTAATCCTGCAATCAAATCTTTTCCTAAATAGCCCTGCAGTGATTGGTATAATTATCGGGCTACAAAAATTGTAGACATGTTCATGCAAGTAGCTGTCAGTTCTCTTTGATCATTAAAAACAACAAAACAACAACAACAACAACAACAACAACAACAACAACAACAACAAGGCATGTACCATAGAATGAATGGTAGTGAAAATCAAGAGCTCTAGCATGGCAGAAGGGGCTCTAGAACTCTGTCAAATCTAGAAGGAGTTAGGATTTGGGTTAGGGTTAGGGGACCATTTTAAGCCAGAGAGGGCCACATTATTTTCTGGGCCACATGTCAGTGATGGGCAGGCAAGGGGCAAACTGGGCAAGAACAAAAAATGTGAATTTAGCTTTGTACAGTGGGTTAGCTTCCACACACATTTGCATTTATCTCTCTGACAGCAAGAGCTGTTTTGACAGTGGAATTTGCTACCAAGGAGTGTGGTGGAGTCTCCTTCTTTGGAGGTCTTTAAGTGGAGGCTTGACAGCCATCTGCAGGAATAGCTTTGATGGTGTTTCTTGCTTGGCAGGGGGTTGGACTGGATGGCCCTTGTGGTCTCTTCCAACTCTATGATTCTATCCTCCATCCAGGTAAGGAGGAAGGGGTGAAATGATTTCAAGGGCACATTCCACCCTGGGAAAAACATTCAGAGGGGCCACAGACCACAAATAGAGGGGCATGGAGGGCCACGTTTGGCCCCTGAACCTGAAATTCCCCTTACTGATCTATGTGGAGTGCTTTAGAACATAAGAAGAGCCTGTTGGTTGGACCAGGCCAGTGGCCCATATAGTCCAGCACCCTGTTCTCACAGGGGCCAACCAGATGCCTGTGGGAAGCCCACAAGAAGGAGCTACAGTACGTGCTTTTGATATTCAGGTCTAGATCACAAATGGCACGAAGATTATAATACATTCCTGACTTATAAAGGAAACCAGAGAAGACATCACTTGCAGCTTCTTACCAGAGAGGCCTACACCTGACAGGAAAAAAACCTACAAAAAAGTCTAAAGAAAGAACCCCTGCAAATATATGGGCATCCAGGGAGGGAAGGGGAGATTAAAGAAAATACATGATAGCTGTTCTCAAAAATCTCAAGGCTGCTTAGAGGAGAAATAATGCATATCAGGGCCACCAAGGGAAAATAAGAAATAATGGTTTTAAAATTGTTACACCACAAAATGGCTGGAAATTGGAACAAGCTGCCTAGTTAGGTTGCAGATATTTTTCTACAGAGGCTTTTATGGAAGGTTCTGTGGATGTCTGCCAGAGCAGTGGTTTTATTTTGCTTTTGCAGGTTCCTTTGCTTCAGCTTTGTGTCACTGACTCTGCAGCCATCTCAGGAGATCTGCAGCATGGCTTGTGTGTGTTTTCCCCCCCTTGGAAAACTGCTACCATAGCTGCTGAAGTATAGTTAACATGGACGGTGGAAAATAGACTGGACTTTGGAACATACCGTAGGTAGCTGTCTTGTTGTTGTTGTTGTTCAGTCGTTCAGTCGTGTCTGACTCTTCGTGACCCCATGGACCAGAGCACGCCAGGCACGCCTATCCTTCACTGCCTCTCGCAGTTTGGCCAAACTCATGTTAGTAGCTTCAAGAACACTGTCCCAACCATCTCATCCTCTGTCGTCCCCTTCTCCTTGTGCCCTCCATCTTTCCCAACAGCTTGTCTTAGATGGAGGCAGAACATTGATCTATCTAGCTCAGGCACAGGCAAACTTAGCCCTCCAGATGTTCTCTAACAGGACCAGTCGTCAGGGATGATGGGAATTGTAGTCCCAAAACATCTGGAGGGCCAAGTTTTGCCTATGCCTGATCTAGCTCAATATTGTCTACATTGATTGGTAGTGGTTCTCCAGGGTTTCAGGTTTGGCACTTTCCCAATCCTATCTAGGGATTTAAGGTGGAACCTGTTCCATGCAAAGCAGATGTTCTACAGCTGAGCTGTAGTTTTATTGAATAAACTGACTAGATTTACTGGTGGGATCCAAAGTGCCGTGGTTGGTGTTCTTTACTCCTTTACTCCATGGTCTGAGTTATGTTGCTCTCTATGAGTCAAAGGACAAGATGGTGCTCAGCTCCTCAGCAAATACAACGTGCTGATAATCATACTGACTGGACTGGCAACTGAATCTTATTTGAACAGTGGCAGTGGGATAGCATCCAGGCTAGTTTACGGGATGCATGGCATAGCTCTGATCTCCTGAGGCGAATAGCAGAGGGCTTGGGAGACCCATTATCTTCCACCTGAGGTAATTGTCTCACTTTGCCTAATGGCAGGTCTGGCCCTGTCATGCTGTTTCTGCTGGAAGAGAAAATTGATACACGCTGCAACATGCATGCCTCTCTGGATCCCGGCCACTATAATTCTTTTATATTTGTATCCCACGTTTTGACAGAATCCCCTAAGTCACTCATATCATGGGTATAGGGCAACTGTACTATGCAACCTTCACATTCCAAAATTTAAACGACAAAACTAATGCCCCTATGAATAAAGGAAGCAACAAGTATAAGGGAAAAGATCAAAAGAAGATTTTTCTTCTTTTGTTTCAACATTGTGACCCTTTTATTGGTGTAGCACTTAGTGTGCTGTAGATTTCATAGTCAGTTTTTCATATTGATCATCTAAAATCTCAATCACACATCCATACTTCAATAACCTTCAATCTCACCTCCTAGCAGTTATCTTTGAATAAAGTGGAATGTGTAATAACTACATATTTTAAGAGTTAAATAAATGTGAATGGTGACCTGAGTGTGCTATACAAGTGCTGGGTCTACATTTTGCAGGTTTGCTGTTTCTCAGCGGATCATGTGAATGCAAGTGATAAACAAAAGAGGTCCACTTCCATGGTAGTCAATTCAGAATTTTCATAGCAATAAATTTCCATCTAAAATCAGCACCAGGCTAACAAAAAGAACATGAAGACCTTTGAGAAGGCTTTTTCCTGAGAGTTTCTCTGACATATACAGACTATATTTTTGTAGCCTGGAGAATGATAAAGACATATAGCTGCAGCTTCATTCAGAAATGTGTCCTGGAAATCTCATCTTCCTGCCACAATGATGTTTCCAAATGCGTGTCCTAGCTCATGAAATTGAAAAAGCAACAATGTTCCCATCCATCTCCCCAAAACAAGTCATAATAATTCAGGTCTCGTGAGCAAATTGCCACTGGCACAACACAAGGCTGATAAAGGGAGGAGATTTTAGTCTCATTTCCCATTTTCAAGCTCAGCATCTTCTATTATTTCCTTGTTGCTTTAAATAATTCCATCTTATCTATGCTATGAAGCAAGTACTGTGGCTTTGTTACTCCTTCAGATAACTTTTTGTTATTGCAAAAAGAATTCTTGAAGCTACATGGCTGCCACAATTTAGTAAAGGACAGTAAACATAAAACAATCTATGGGCATCTCTGATATCAGTGTTTGTCTCAGACAATACTTAATTTGGGGCTGCTATAACTGGAGATTGTACAGTCGTACCTCGTGTTACGAACGCTGCGTGTTGCGTTTGTCACAGGTTACGAACCCAGAAGTACCGGAACGGGTTACTTCCGGGTTCGGCGGTTCACGCATGCACAGACATGTCAAATGCCATCATGCACATGCACAAAAGCGCCGAATTGCGCAATGAGCATGCGCAGACGCGGCGCTCAGGATGTGGACTGCTCATGATGCGAACGGGGCTCCAGAACGGATCCCGTTCGCATCCAGAGGTACCACTGTACAACATTTCTGGATTCTAGTCATGAATTTCAGCAGACCTATAATACTTGCTTCAGTATAAGACAAGTGTTACCACCCCCAAAATTCTTTTCTGGTTTAGATTAATATCCAGACTAAAGAGGACCTTGCACTGAAACTACCAATGATTAGATGAAAATATATATAACAAAGACATGAGACATCAGCACCAACACTCACTCAGGGACTGGTCCATCAATGACAAGCAACTCAATTTGTTGAGAATAAACAAGCATGCTGGGGCACACTGAGAAAATGATGGCCACTTCACCCCTCACTTGGTTCCTGCCATACTACAGGGAGTTATGTATAAACCTGGGCTTGTGAGTTGTCTCACTCCAAACAAACCATGAGTTGAAACCATGAGCTGTTCTTGGCTTACTGCTCATTGCTAGTTTGAGGAAGACAAGAGCCTGGTTTATATACATAATGCTGTACCCAATTATGGCTTAGTTCCAGGTAGCACAGCAGCTGAAGAAGTGGGGGAAAGAGTAAAGAGGCTACCATTTTCTCAAACTGGTCAATCACACTAAGCCATAGTTCAGCTTAGTGTTATGTGATAACTGAGCCAAACCAATAAATTAAATGGGAAGCCCTAATGGTTTAGATAAATGCATAGGTTGCTGCCTTTTTTTAATTGCAGTAGGTGTGATGCAGGGAGAAGAAAAGCTTTGGGGGAAACACACATGAAAAAGACCATAGAATACACATATAAGTCTAATTTGAGGTTAGAAAATATTTGGCCCTCCTGCTGTTGCTGGACTACAACTCCCATCTACAGCCATTTGCCATGCTGACTGGGGCTGATGCAAGTTGGAAACTAGCAATATGTGACAGTCACAGCTTCCTCATCCCTGCTCTACTGTATTGGTTAAGAATTTGCTTGTCAAAAATGTGAAGACTCTCGACACACTTAAAGTGTTGGTAGCAACATATTTTAAACTTGTTTCTCAATACAAGGAGGCCCATTTTTCCACGAGAGAGGGGTGCTTGGTTTTCCTTATGTGCAAGATACAGGAAGTCACTTAGTTTCCATTATGCTTTGCTTCCCTACAAATCTCTCCAAACTGTCATAGAACAAAATCCTGTAATGTAAACAGAAAGCCTGTGTTGGAGCAGGGAAGAAATGGAAAATGGATTTGAAGAATAATCCAAAACCCACTGAAAGGAATAGGGGAAAAAATGCTTATTTTTCAAGTTGATGCCCTGCTTTGAGGGTATGAAGAATCTATTAGCACAAGAGTTCTGCACATGTCTAGACATCTTTATTCCATGCTCAAAAATACATTGCAAAGAATGTAATAAACCCCTTTGCCCTTTAGAAAAGTGTATTCTGGCCAAACCAACCACTTCACCAAAAGAAATGAAACCATCTTTGTGGAATTGAATTCATTTTGGATACTGGCTGGCTGGCATTACAGACTATTGGTATAGTTTCTTTAATGATGAATATATTCTGTAAAAAATATAGGCAGGGCCATTTTAATTCCAATAATCATGGGAGAGGAGCTGAAACCACAAACATATTTGCTACAAAAATGTGACAGAATTGTATCAAATGTGGGCCAGGATCCCAATAACATTGCAACTAATTCAGTAAGCCTAAGGGCACTTTGGGACATATATTTCTTGAAATGCACCCCCTATGCTGGGTGACAAATCATTTCTGAAATTAAGACTAAAAAAATTAAATTGCATTAGGTGTACTATTATATTTATTATCAAGATAACTTTGCGAGCTTAGTCTAAAAATCAGCATGTTATCTTTAGAGCAGTGTTTACTCGTGTACTCTTCGAACCATAACCATTGTGACCTTAATTTCTGATGTGTTTTGATATCTTATTGCCGCAGTTAATTTTGCCAGTTCTATAAATTCTGTTAATTTATATAGCCAATCCTCTTTTGTGGGTATATAATTTCCCTTCAGATCTTTGCAAGGAGTAACCTGGCTGCTGCAGTTGCATAAAAGAATATTTTTTCCCCCTGTCTTGTGGTATCTCACCTCCTACTATACTCAGTAAGAAAGACTCAGGTTATTTTTCTAAAGAAATCCTGAGCATGTTTTTTTAGTTCATCATGGATGCAGCCCCATAATTTTTTTACTTTTTCGCAGTCCCACCATAGGTGCATTATAGTACCCTCTACTTTCATGCATTTCCAATAAAGATTGGATTTGGTCTTATATATTTTAGTGAACTTTGATGGGGTCTTCTTACCCTTTTTTCTTTCTTTTGGTTGTTATTTGTTGTTATTATGGTTGTAAAGTGTATGTGTTTGTGTATTAATGTTTGTATGAATGTCCAATCAAATAAAATAAATAATAATAAAATAAATAAATGAAATAGGGTGTCCCTTTTTATGCGTTTCTAAAAAAATCTGACCAGGAAAATCATTTTGCATCATGAAGCAGCTTTTTTTGCATTCCAGGCATGCAATATATTATTTTTTGGGGGTCAGCATCAAAAATGTAACTGCCAATTTATTTAATCATAATAAAAGTATAAAAGAGTAACAAAAAGGGGGGTTGACCTCAAACTAAAATTGTCTCCTCCCCCTTCATTAACAGGTTGAACACCTGGTAATCTGCACTACAAGCTATGGGTGAAACCCCACTAAATCTTCAATGGGATATACATAACCTAACTATGCACAGGATGCAGACCAAGGAACTGATAAAGTTAGTACAAGTGGCACAGGATACCACGGGCATGCGGGAAACTTTGCAGAAATCCACACTTTTCCAACTAATGCTTCTCACACTTTCGGTTTGCACAAAAGCTCTGATCTAAAAGTGGCACCAGGCATGTTTTCCTGGGGAGAGAATTCCACAAATGGGGAACCATCTCTGAAAAAGTCCCTTCTTCTGTTATAAAAACACACAAGCCACAGATATCAGAAAGTATGCAACTGGACATCTCTGTGTAAAAACAAGCTCAGCAATAGCAAGCATCATGCATGCTCTCATCTCTTTCATAAATACAAGCACATGCAATAAATTAAACACCATTACCTAAAATTATACTAAAAACACAAAAAATCAGGCTCTACCAATTCAAAGAGATATATGCCCATTGGGTGACAATGTTGCTCCACTGTTGGGAATTTTCATTAATTCCAATAAAGCAAAGGTTTCCCCTGCTTAATGTCAGTTGGCTTTTGATCAAGCCCTATATACATATGCTACGATGATTGCTATTTATTATTATTTTATTTTATTTAGATCAATGCCATGTGTGGTTTAGATACTAAAAACCAGGAGAACATTTTAAAAATTAAATCTTAATTAAAATCTCTTCCAAGTAGCATATCACAAATCTCTGGTCATCTGTGAGCCAGCTGGCCCATATGTTCTCTCTATAACGGAGGATTATTTTAAAGGCATAATTTGGATGGGGATTCATGAATTATTCACTGTCCATCTCTTCAAATGCAACTATTTCCTCCTTTTCACATTATTTTTTCTCCTGTAATCTCTGAGGTTATTGAATAATGGAGGCAGAAGAACCAGATGTTTTTCTTTCAAAAAGAAAAGAAGAAGAAGGAATGAAGGGGTTTAGAATTTTGCATTTAAAACAACCACATTCTGTGGCTAAAGACTGTATTCCCTGCCTTATATGCATACAGGGGGGTAGCTGTGTGCAGAGTAGGAATGGGGAGAAATTTGATTTAGTTTACATTTAAAAGTGAGTCTACCTGATTTACATTCTGAAACACTACATGAAGCAAAAATCAGCTTTTTTTGAAATTTTCACACTTCTCCGAATTTGCAATGCAGTTCTCCAGCCACACAATGTATACAAAAGTGCACATACCAGGATAAAGTTTTCATTTTTAAAAAATGCACAAGTTAGGGAAAGTAGCTTTGCAAAATGGCATACAATACGTGTTTAGTAGGATAAATTTCCTGGTGAATTTTCACGATAACTTTCTTTTTAAAAAGAGTTGTAAACGTGATTGGGAAACATGGAGAAGTTAACGTAAGATTGAAGTGGAAACAGATAAAAGGACATTGATGGATTCACTTGCCCCTAGTGGAACAAGGGTGCAGGGAGACTTGCTTGCCACACCACCACGTGCCATGCAGCAACTTGAGGCAGTATATGCAGTTGCATTATTTTAAAACCTCCTTGGAGTATAGCAGCTGCAAGACAGGGCTAGCTGGTCACTGATAGGGCCAGAGTATGAATTTTTGGTTGCTGTTCAGAAGACTTGGTTGGGGGAAGAGAGACTGTTGGGTAGTTCATGGTAGTTGTTGGGGCTTGGCTATGGACAGCTGTGTGAGGCAATCCCAGACCAAGGTAGGACTGAAGAACAAGCCAGGAGTCACAACCAGAGGATAAAACAAGAAGACAGACGGAAGAGCAAGCCAGAATACAGGAACAGGCAAGAGCTCAGGAAAAGGAAACCCTTTATGTTTATCTTTCCTGCCCACAAGATCTCATGGAAGAAGGCTGCCACTGAACATGGTTCACCATGTGGGGCAGCCATGCACAGATTCTGGCAATTCCTGACCAAAGGAATAATGGACAGATTCGAAATCTGAATTACACTGCAAACTCACTTGACCGGCAAACCTCTGGACTAATATGTGGATCGAAAAGTAATTATCCCTCCAAGTTTTGCACTTCTTTGTGCGTTTAAACTCAAATAGGGTACCAAAATATGATTTAAAATTCATTGCATAGGATGGGGTAATGGGCTGGATCTGGCCTCTACACCCCAGCCCAGCCCTGAAAGTTGGCCACCTATCACCCATCACAATGACACCGGGTGACTCTTTTTTGCCTGCACAGTTTGAAATCAAACTGTGTACACAAATGCACAGCCCACAAAACAACTTTAAAAGCACTTCACGCAACCATTGGAAAGCCCTCCACAAGACCCAACAAGAGCCCATTACAGGGCTGCGATACGTCCCAAATTTGCTGGACATTACTGGGATTTCAAAGGAAGATGTGACATTCAGGGGGAATTTCCAGAATGAAATTTCCTGGTTCTTCGGCAAGTAAACCGAGAAATCACTTTTTGGGGCGTTAAAGCTCAACATCTTTTGGGGTGTCCTGGTTTTCACTTTTTGAAATATGGCAACCCTAGTTCTATATATTTACCTGCCTCACAGGAGGCATCATATATGATGTCAAGTGTATGGTGGATAGCCACAGTTTGACAACAATTGTCTTTTAGGCCCAAATGGAGAGGCCTGGGAGACTTAATCTGGGCCACAGGACAGAGGTTGCCCGCCCCTGTTTCAGAATAAGAAATATTTAGAAATGTATGCATTGAGATAAAATGTAATATGATGTATCAGAAAGACATAATACATATTTAAATATGATTTTTGAGCTGACATACTTTAATATCACCTAGTCATATGAATTTCAGATTTAAAGATGGCTGTATATCTTCCATTTCCCCCCCTTACCACCCCACAGTACTTTGGCAATGTAATGTCATAATATCAAGATGTCCTGCCATCATGGGGGAACGAAAGCCAAACATTCCAGAAGCTGCAGTCTTTTCTATCCATGCCATATCTTATGTCTGCCAGTTGTAAAGAGGTCCACTGAGTTTGTAGCTATTTGGGAAGGAGAAAAAGAAAAAAAGCCTGATTCTTAAAACAGCTTGATTGTTCCTCCCAGCTTGTAACAGGCTCAGTTGGAACAGCAGTGCACCATGCAGAATAAGAAAAACACATGTAACTTTGATACACCAAAGATGAATAAATTAGGCAATGCTTCACAACAGAAAATTCTAAATGTTGCCTAGCATGTCCTTGGCTGTATGGCCAGCTAGTAGTACATGGCTCTTGTGCATAGATGGCCAGCTCTGCTGATGCTTCCATAACATTTTGCTATGGGAACTTGACATTCAATTAAGTGTTGTGATGAGCATGCATCCTAATACACCATTTCTAATAGTACAGATAAAAGCACAACACAAAGAGGATGGGAGCGGTAGGTGCAACAGGAAGAAAAGAAGCAGGGGAGTTGTGGGAGAGTTGATATCCAGAACAGGGGGCACAATCCCATATGCCAGGCATTAGAATAAGAAACAGAAAAGGGCAATGCGGGCATAGGAAGACAAGGGGGGGAAGTGGAAGTGAAAGCCTTCCTGCTTTACTTAGCTAATATTCAGGAATACTGATGCAAACTACAAGCTATGGTCTCACACTTTTTATATAGTGGAAAGAAAGCAGTACAAAAGAGGTTCAGAAAAAGAGAAGAAAATGCATCAACTGTCAAGCTGTGTTTACACAACATTTATTCTAGAATCAGAGGAGATCAAGTGTTTCTTTTTTCTATCTCCACACAGCCTAGATCAGGGGTCCCCAAACTAAGGCCCGGGGGCCGGATGTGTCCCAATCACCTTCTAAATCTGGCCTGCGGATGGTCTGGGAATCAGCGTGTTTTTACATGAGTAGAATGTGTCCTTTTATTTAAAATGCATCTCTGGGTTATGTGGGGCATAGGAATTCATTCATTTATTTTTTTCAAAATATAGTCCAGCCTCCCACAAAGTCTGAGGGACAGTGGACCGGCCCCTTGCTGAAAAAGTCTGTTGACCCCTGGCCTAGATCCATTGCATATTTTGATCCAGAAAAGTGCTTCTTGAGAAGCCAGCTTCATTCTGAAAACAAGAGCTCATTGATGGGATGTCATCTCCCATCATTTCCAGAAGACACTGGACAAATGAAACCAGTGGATCAAATGCAATTGCATCTCTATATGAGTGAACTTATGTGTCATCTACAGTCATACCTTGGAAGTTGAACGGAATCCATTCCGGAAGACCGCCTGACTTCCCAAATGTTCGGAAACCAAAGCGCGGCTTCTGATTGGCTGTAGGAAGCTCCTGCAGCCTATCGGAAGCCAAAATGTTCGAGAACTAAGCTGTTTGAAAACCAAGGTATGACTGTAGAGAGCTTTACACCAGCAGCCTTATTTGCAAGTAATCATACCTCAAGGACTGAAAGTGTATATTTGCCCAGGTGGTGGAGTTAGGTAATGCAGCACACAAACATTTCAAAAGCAGGTGTTTGAACCGCTTCACAATTTGAATGACTATTGAAAGGAGTGATCCTTCCAAACAAAACACTGACTTGTTAACAGTAAGAGAATATATTACAACGCAGAACTTGGCCAGCATCATCCAAACATAATTTGGATTAGCTGCATATTTCCCATGCAAATGAATCTGAAGCATATGATCAAGCTTTCCAAACACACCAGTTCCATGAAACAAAATTGGGTTTGTGTGTGGGGGAGTAATATTCATTTTGAAGGCACATCCCTGGCTGGATATTTGAGGATTTTTGCTAAACTTAAGCTGTCATGTTTAATTCTTGATTCCTCACAAGACATGCTTTACTGCCAGTAATCTCCAAAACATCCCACAATTCTTCTATACAGTTGAAATCCCTTTATATAGTTTTTTTTAAGCATAGGAATTCCCAGTTGTGGTGAAAAACAATTTGCCTTGCTGACTACTAATTAATGCACAGTGAACTGGGCAGTTGGACTATCAGCTGATAATGTTAAATTATTTCGCGAGGGGTTAGGGAAAGAAGAGGCTCAGCTCATAAGAAAAAACTCTCACACAGAGAACATATCAGTAACAGCTCCCTGTAGCAATAGGGTTGGCTTCTATTTCTGTTGCAATCGTGTTCCTGCCCTTCTGCAGCATTGGGTAGCTTGATAACTGAACAAACTTAACTGAGGAAAAGGTCTGTTCTCAGTTTCCTTAATTGTACCCTGACATTGACTCAGGCTGCTTGCCCAAATGGAGGGTCAAAAAGTATAAATCCATATTGAAATTCTTGCCTGATGTGCTGATGACACAGCTATGCAAACATGCTCATTTGCAATGTAAAATGCAACAGCTGTCTCCTGCCCACCCGACAACAACAATTCAGTTGGAACTCAGCAGGGAAGGCGTAAATATGGCACGCATGACTATTTTGTATATGCAAATGACAATAAATGTAAACTACAATGAAAAAAATATCAAACAAATGTTCACGAGGGACTCTGAGGAAATCCCCCTTTCCAACAGCTAAGATGCTAAACATCTATTTCTATGGTTCATGAAGAAACACTGTGGCATAAGGAAGAAATTAACTCCAAGTTGTTTCCTAAGGTAAGCATCCACTATGAAACGGGTTATCCAGGTTCTGTAGAAGATATGAGAAATAAAGTTTGATTCATATACCATATTTATATCCCACTTTTCAACCTCAAAATAATTTACAAAATAAACTCAGTGATAAATGCTTAGTTGTGGGAACGGGTTTTGCCATTTGCCTGGAAAGAGGTGGTAATGCATCTTCTTCTCAAGAGGCATCTTTGAACCCTGAGGGGCTTGATAATTACCAACCATTTGCCAACATTGGGGGCAGGGCGTAGGGAGCTGCTTTGCTGCCCGGGGCGGAAACGCGGGGGCACCCCCCTGGGGGCGGGGTGCCGCTCCCTAGCGCATGCATGCCGTGACGTCATGGCGCATGCGCTGTGACATCACAGCGCGCGCACAGCATTCCTGGTGGACTGTGCATGTGCGGACATGTGCAGTCCACCCAAGATGGCAGGCGCGAGAGGCCGGTACCCCTCCTGACCGTGCGATGGTGCGGCAAGTTTTAAGGCTGCAGCGCGTGCTGCTGTTTGCACGCTGCAGTCTTAAAACTTGCTGTGCCATCACACGGTCAAGAGCGGTCAGCACCCCTTCCGTGCGGCAGCACAGCAAGTTTTAAGGCTGCAGTGCATGAACAGCAGCACAGATGCTGTGCTGATATTCGCACACTGCAGCCTTAAAAGTTGCCGTGCGCCGGCGGCGCAGATCGCTCCCCCCCCAGGGCAGTACCTGGGGCGGCCTACCTCCCGCCCCCTTGCTCCACCCCTGATTGGGGGCAAGGTAGTTGAGATGGTGGCAAGTGCCCAGTTTCAGGTGTGCTTAGATGAAACCGATTATCTGGCTTTGAGTTTGGTTTTGACACTGAAATGGCCTTGGCTGCTCAGACCGATGGCCTGTACAGTCGTACCTTGAAAGTTGAACGGTTATGTGTGTGTGTGTGTTTGTTTTTGTTTGTTTTTGTTGTTTGAGTGTAAAAAAACTTAATAAAAATATTTTTAAAAAAGGAAGTTGAACAGAAGCTCCTGCAGCCAATCGGAAGCTGCAGAAGCCCCCATCGGGCATTCGGCTTCCTAAAATAGTTCACAAACCAGAACAGTCACTTCCAGGTTTGCGATCCAAAACGTTCAGGAACTAAACTGTTTGAAAACCAAGGTATGACTGTATTGGGAGAGGAAGAGGGGGAAATGCAACCTTATTGATTCCCTTTGATCTCTCAGTGGCTTTTGATAATATTGTCCATTGTATCCTCCTAGAGTCCATTGTATGAATCCTACAGTGGATTCAGAGTTAGAAACATGAGGAGGAACTCAGCATCACACTCTTCTGACTGCTCCATCAGTGCAAGCATTTAACTTGTCAGACGGAGAGATCTTTGTGCTCCATTCATTGTTCAAAAGCATATTTGGAAGAGTTGCAGGGGGACCTTAGGAATGTCTTTCACAATTTGCTAATAACTAAGCTTTATATGGCAATTTCATGCTGTAACATGCATATTTGTGCTACTTACATATGTTCTGCCTTATAGAAAACACAATGTGATTTTAATGTGCTTTTCAATGTGATGTGATGTTTCAGTTCAGTGGAGAGGTTCAAAAACTGCCAGGATGTCTGAGGTTCTTGGAAGGCAGAAATATTCTTGAAAATAAAGGGAGTGGTTGCGCACATCCCTATTCACTTCTTGAGTGTTATTGTTGGAATCAACAGGATCAGAAAGCAGTTTGAATTGTGGGATTGGGAACACGAAAGGAATGATTTGGAGCAGCAGCAAGCAACTGGTGATGCATCTGGGATTTCTGTTTGAGTTTCATTAAACAGTTGACCATGTTACTTGGGTGTGGCACTATGACAAGAAGGATGGCAGTGGTGATCATCAAAGAAATATAGACATCGAATCATAGAAGTGTAGAGTGGAAATGGAATCTAGTCCAACCTCCTGCAATGCAAGAATCACAGCTAAATGATCTCTGACAGATGGCCATCCGGCCTCTGTTTAAAATGTCAAATAAAGGAAGGTCCTTAATGATTATTCTTTGTGAGGGATATTCAAAGAGATGGAGAAAGAGAAGTGAGGAAGGCTGGTGAAGACGATCTCAGAGCCTTCTCCAGCTAGGCAATCTAAAATTAACTGTCTGTGTTTTGTGTACAAAGTGAAAATTAGCTAATAGCTAATTATCAAGCCCCTCGGGGTTTGGTTGGTTTTTTGTTAGATCCTGTAATGCTAAGCATTTATCATTTCTGAACTTATGTAAATTCTCTAGTTGATGCCCATTCCTTTGTTTTAGGTACAAAGTAGACCTGACATTATCCCAATCTTTGGTTTTGACATGGAATACACACACACACACACAATCTATTCATGTCTCTAGTCCAGATACACAAGAGTTTAAAAACACGAGAGAGCGTACAGGGGGCAAGGGAGAGACACATCAGATCACGAGAAGGGCACTAACCCTTTCTCCCATTAGAGAATCCGGCTACCCTATGTTTGCTACTTGCATTGGGAGAAAAGCTCTTATTGGTACCAATCCCGCTCCCTTGAAATGCATGTACCTAGATAGAGATAGCACATTGCTAACTTTCTTTCCCCTGTGGGAGCTTGAGCTTTAACTGGTTTTTGTTGTTTTTCTTCTTTGTGTGCGAACACAGAAATAAAGTGATGTGAACGGCAGGAAATTCCTTTGGTTTCCATGTTGGTATTCGGCTAGATGTACAAAGTGGGTGCAACTTTATCGTGGGTTTCGAGATGACAGCAGAAAGAAGGAACCAGTTCTAACTCTGGTTTTTATATGGAGAGTTTGAAACAATAAGAGAAAAATATTCATCGTTAACACCCACTGGATTACCACTGAGCAACACCAGGGGAATAGCTGGCCCACGTTCATTAGGGTAAAAAGGAGTGTGGCTTTTACCAAGCAGAATCTCCAGTCTTTGTATTAAATCTATTATGGTAAAATTATTCTGAGAGGGAAGAGGTAGGAAAACCAGAACCTATGTAATCTAAGCTTCTCCAGCAATGGCTACAAATAAATTGGTTACAATATACCACAGGAGCAGCTGCCAGGACCAGCCCTGTTTAGGGAAGTTTTTAATGTGTGACATTTTAATTATTTTTAATCTTTGTTGGAAGCTGCCCAGAGTGGCTGGGGAAACCCAGCCAGATGGGCAGGGTACAAATAATAAATTTATCATCATCATCGTTGTTGTTGTTGTTGTTGTTGTTGTTGTTGTTGTTGTTGTATACAGTGGTACCTCCTGTTGTGGATGGGATCCATTCTGGAGGTCCAGTCGGATCCCGAGGTTTCAGCAACCTGAGGACTGTTTCTGCACATGCGCGCGTGGCGAAACCCAGTAAAATATTTCCAGGTTTGCCGTGCGCACATCCCGAAATTTATGTAACCAGAGGGTTACATAAACAGAGGTACGACTGTACTTGCTTAATGCACATAAGGGGGTAGGTTTGGTTCATACACAGGCTGAATATTATATATTGGTTTGTGTCCTATGATAAGGAATTTTGCAGAAGGCAAGTTTGCCACCTCCTCCTTCCACCTACAGCCACCTGTGTGACCCACAAAAAGCCTTTCTGATTAGTGAGGGCTCCTGTTGAATAATTTGGGATAGAGCACATGGCATTGTTGTGGGGGTGGGGTGGGGGGTAGGATGGGATGGGACGGGGAAATTGTCTTCCAATACTCTTTGGAGGTAACAGGCACGTGATCTGTAACATTGTTACATATTTTAGATTTTACATTGGATTTTACAACAATGAACATTTCTTCAAAAATTGCCAAAGATTTGTGACGTGAAACACTTCAGCTTTCTTGATATTGCCTCCCGGAATCACACAAATCTGCACATCACTTCTAAGTATGAGTTAAAGTAGGTTTTAAGGGGAGAAAAACGAATCAAGGAACCAACACCCCTCTTAATTCTTTTTCATTTTAAATTTACATCTGGTTAGTATTGAATAGAACCTTTCATGTTTTAATGATAAATTGTCTTCTCCTGCTGTAACAATGACCCCAGACATCTTGTCTCAGCCAAAATGTCTTTGGAGAGCATCTGCTTTTGATCTATCAGAGTTTTCTTTTAAAAAATGAATCTAATCTACAGCCTGATTTCTACAAAACAGAGTGCTGAAAACTGCAGAAGCAGTTGTGAATTTACTTTGATTTTACTTATTTATTAGCAATTTGTATTAGTCTCTCTGATCCGTTTTCTTCCAGTTTCCAGCCTATATGTTCTGAAACTTGGAAGCAGGACCACCTGACACTTTATACCACCTACTTGATTGTTGAGATCATCTTTTGGTTGTCCCCCAAGTTGGTGAGACATACAAAAATTGAGCCTTCAGTGTCATCAGCCCAGCCTTGTAGAATGCTCTTCTGATAAGAGATTCAGGAGGCATCCTCAGCATTTGCTAGAAATGTTTCTATGCTGCCAGGCTTAAGCAAACTCTTAAAGACAACCCCCTCTCATTTACTGTTAGCTGGGGTGTGTGTGGGTGTGTGTGTGTGAGAGAGAGAGATAGCTGTCAACTTTTCCCTTTTCTTGCAAGGAATCCTATTCAGAATAAGGGAATTTCCCTTTAAAAAGGGGGGAAGTTGACAGCTATGGTGTGTGTGTGTGTGTGTGTGTGTGTGTGTGTGTGTGTGTGCCACTGATTTTTATGGCATTGCTATATATATTTTTATAAATATTAAATAGTTCATAATTATTTGTTGTTTGGGGGAAAATGATTCTGTCCACGTGGCTTCAATATTACCGGTATCTGTATCATGGTTGCTGAACACCCTGTTGAATGTGAATTTGAATCCTGCTAGGGTCCAACAAGCTGCCTTATGGCAAAATGCAAATAATTAGAAAAGTATTGCCTCAATTCAAAGCTGCTCATCTCAACAAAATCCTGCTTAAAATGAACGTGTTCATTGACTCGAAACTGTTTTAATGTGTTTTTTTCTCTTTTTCTTTTTTAAAAAATGACTCAATCTATTCAATGCAATTCACAACCAACAATGACAAGCAAACAAAATTTATCTTTTGCCAAATAAGTGGCTGGGAGGGAAATAAAAAAAAAAAAAATGAGACGCTCCTGGTATTATTTTGCATCTTGCAATATCAAAAGGAACTTGGGACATCTCTGATGGAGTGAATGTTTGAATGGAGTACAATGGAGATTGGACTAAATTATGGAAAAAGAAAGAGGGGGAAAACCATCTAAAAGATGCTGCTTGGCTGCTGTTTTCATATGGTACCATAATATAATGTCACACAACCATTTTGCCAGGAAAAATAATCAAACTAAGTGAGACGAAACGAACCACAAAGTCTTTGGATGGGCAACAAACATGGGCTTCAAGTACTGAAATGTTTTTTTAAAAAATCAGTATTATTCTCAAACAAGAAAAAAGTTCCATTCCTTTTGGGTTTATTTCCTACATTCTCACATCATGTTGTGCATCAAAACAGGTACATTTTCAGCAGTCCTTCCTTTCCTGAAAGTTTGACTCTAAACTTGAAGATTAGCTGCATCCCCTTCATTTGGAATTCATTGTCACTATGCAAATAACCACATTGAAGTGTGTGGTCTAGACAGATAAACCCTGATGCCATAACCCTTAAGGCAGGCAAGAGTTTTGCAGCTTGTCAAGAAACAGGGTGGGTAGAGCAGCATGTGTTGAGCATCTTCAGACAACCCAGTTCGACGTGGCTCCTGCCATCTGGTATTTGAGAATTCACTGTACGATTGTTGTCTGAGACCATCCTGGCAGGCAAGGGTAATTATGAAATGGTTTATGATTATCATTTTGGATCATATCAATGCCAAGGACAGATGAGAAAATATTCAGAGTTGTGCGGTTTGAGTTGGAATAAGAAACAGAATTATGCTGGATGGGTGGAAACAGAAACCTGTACAAATCATCCTGCCAAGAAAAGGGCTATGGCACTGCATAGTCAAACCCTATCAAGCGGCTAGAGTACAGCTAGATTTCCATGAAGCCATAACCAACACCTGCTGCAAAAGCAGCAACAGTTTAGCAACAGTCTCTGTCCATCCTATTCTGATGCCATGACATCTGCCCATTTCAGTGGTGCCTGCCACATGGCAATATGGCTTGGTAAGGATAGGCCTGAACACAACCACCAGGTGCTCTCTGATCTTATTCTAGTTTAAAAAAGTGAAAAACTGAATAAAAATGTAGCTAATGAAAATGCATTACTCAGGGAATATAAACCAATAAATTTACAGACACCAGAGGATCAGACTGCCTTTTGAGAGTGGTTCAAAATCTTTCTGGATGGTGGAATCCTTTTATCGGAGCTGTTTTGCCCACCCCAGATTAGCATATTGCTCTGAAATACTGAAAGCCAAAGCATATTACTGTACCAATGGTTTTACTGAATGGAAAAACTCTTAAGCAAAAGCCAAATACTTTTAGGATGTTATAAAACTTGATTGGTGAGATGAAAAAGTGGTTAGGCTGGAAATCTGCAAGGGAGTTCTAACCCTCTATGAGCCTCATTTGTTTTAGGAAGTTCTTGTGGCTTAGGGAGATAAGTCAAGTTTAGAAAATATTTTCCAGTTCTCTGGGGAGCTTTGATCAAACAGAAAGGTCCAGGTTAGGTAACTGGAAACCAGAACTCGCTAAACTGTAATTTAACTGAGCTGAGCTGAACTCTATTTCTTTTTTCTTTTTTTGTAATATACTCTAGATAACGTAGGGTAGTTAAGTTCTAAGTCTCCCTTATTTTACAACTGACTTTGGGTGGCCCAAAATCCTGGGAGAAATCAAATCATGGAATGAGAGGGCTGGAACAAATCTAAGGAAAAATCCATTCCATTCTCCTATATTGAACCATGATTCCCGAGACCCCTGCCTCACATCCCACAATACACACACACTCTCACACACTAAATATATATCAGGTGTCTTCTTAAAACAGGAATGGGGAATTACAGGCCCAGGAACTCTCCTGGCTTCCTCCATTTTGCCCTTAGGACTCTCCCCAGACAACATGAGACTCGTATTGTGAGTGTGAGCCCCACATTGGACAAAATATTCCTGCATTGCAGGGGGTTGGACTAGATGATCCTCATGGTCCCTTCCAAATCTACAATTCTATCCCTTACCTGCCCCACTTTGCACCCTTACTGTATGTTTCTGCCTGACTGGAATGTGTCCTTGAACCCTGATAGTGTTTCTTGCTTGCCTGAATGGAGAATAGGGGACAGTATTTTGAGACCATCGGTTGCACACTGCTAACTTTTTTAATTATTCACCCTCCTCTCCCAGGCTAAGCACATATATGATATGTTATTCCACTGGCACAGTGCCAGCATACAATGAAAGAGCATAGGATTGCTCTGTAAATTACATTTTCTGCACCAATATTGCAGAAACACCAACCCTAAAGCCACTGAAATTGAAAGAGCAATCAAGACCATCCACTCCACGCACCCAAAATAATATTCTTGGCAGAATTCATTCATGCTCACTGCTGCAGATTTTAGGGCCGGAATGGAGTTACTTTTAAGCTTCTAATGCACAACAATTTCTTCATAAGCTCCAAGGCACAAGAGGTTAAGAAGATTTTGATATAAGAGCCTACAAGGAATATTCTGCAATGCATCACAGGCTGCACATGAAAAGATGGCGAGTGGTGGGGGCAGACAAAAGGTAGTTTGGGATTGGGCATGTTGACAACTGCAAGGGGAAATTAAATATATTTCAGAGATATGGAAGTCATAATCATATTGGTTTCGCAGCTCATGAATACTGAAAGGCTGGTACAAGGAACCAAAGGGGAAGAGAGCCCTGAAAATAAGATTTTAGGGCCCTAAGTGTTTCTATCTGACTATATATATATATATATATATATATATATATATATATATATCTATCCAGAAATCTCCCCTCCCTTTCCTCCCCTTGTTTAATTTACATGCTCTGCTTAACATGATAAAGTAGTATAGTGTTATATGGGGACACCTGTGTTCTCTAGCGTATGGCCACACTGCAAAACTGTAAGGAAGAGTCATAGCTCAGAGGTGGGGCATCTACTTTGCATGCAGAAGGTGTCAGGTTCAATCTCCAGCATCTCCAGGTAGGGCTAGTAGAGGCCACAGTCTGAAAATCCTGGAAAATCACTGGCAGTGTAGACAGTACTGAATTAGATGCACCACTGTCCCGTTTCAGCATTAGGCAGCTTAACTTGTCCCTAACAAAAAATATTATGGGATGCGGGTGGTGCTGTGGTCTAAACCACTGAACCTAGGGCTTGTCGATCAGAAGGTCGGCGGTTTGAGTCCCTGCGACGGGGTTAGCTCCCGTTGTTCGGTCCCTGCTGCTACCAACCTAGCAGTTCGAAAGCACCTCAAAGTGCAAGTAGATAAATAGGTACTGCTCCGGCGGGAAGGTAAATGCCGTTTCCGTGCGCTGCTCTGGTTCACCTGAAGTGGCTTAGTCATGCTGGCCACATGACCCAGAAGCTGTCTGTGGACAAACACCAGCTCCCTCAGCCTACACAGCGAGATGAGTGCCACAACCCCAGAGTCATCCACGACTGTACGTAATGGTCAGGGGTCCCTTTACACACAATATTTACCTTTAACACACAATATTACAGTATATTAAAATATTACAGTAGTGAGCATGAAATGCCCAAAGGGTTTTTAATGTGCTAAAGTTGGGCTTTGTGACTCTGTTGTTATATTGATATTCTTTTAAAACACTTTTTGACTCTGTTGTTCACCTCACCTGGAATACTGTGTACAGTTCTGGGCACCACAGTTCAAGAAGGATACTGACAAGCTGGAACGTGTCCAGAGGAGGGCAACCAAAATGGTCAAAGGCTTGGAAACGATGCCTTATGAGGAACGGCTTAGGGAGCTGGGTATGTTTAGCCTGGAGAAGAGAAGGTTAAGGGGTGATCTGATAGCCATGTTCAAATATATAAAAGGATGTCATATAGAGGAGGGCGAAAGGTTGTTTTCTGCTGCTCCAGAGAAGCGGACACGGGGCAATGGATTCAAACTACAAGAAAGAAGATTCCACCTAAACATTAGGAAGAACTTCCTGACAGTAAGAGCTGTTCGACAGTGGAATTTGCTGCCAAGGAGTGTGGTGGAGTCTCCTTCTTTGGAGGTCTTTAAGCAGAGGCTTGACAGCCATCTGTCAGGCATGCTTTGATGGTGTTTCCTGCTTGGCAGGGGGTTGGACTGGATGGCCCTTGTGGTCTCTTCCAACTCTATGATTCTATGATTCTATGACTCAGAAATAATAGGCTAAATAATCCATGGAATAGGATTGCCATGCAGAATTGGGAACGCTAACTGTGGCATAACAATCTGAGAGCGTTCCAGTGACAAAACTGTGCTCATGTTTTGCTTTTCAACTGGCTCAATAACAGAGCTTGGCTCTCACCATGTTCAGTCTTAGAGACAAGGTGCCACAATTCATCTCTGGTTCATCACATTCCTGTATACCATCCCTGTTGTTGATCAGACTCTGCAGTGCTACAAAATGGAGGGGGCTAACAATATCATTTCTAAATGCCATGTATCTGAGGCAATGAATTGGTGTTCCCCAAACTAATACTTCTCTAATTCTCCTTTTCGGGCTATAAACCAAGGCCCCATTGCTGTCATATCCAATATTCTCATGGCTTTCTTTCTTTTTTCTTTTTCTGTTCATGCAAGTCTGATTATAACATATGGCTATTGCTAAAAATTGACAAAATGTATCCATTTTATTTATGTAATGCTTTATTGGAACCTCATCACATGTGAAAGCCTCATCAGTGATAACCAAACAGTGGAAAATGTCCTCTCCAATTTTACAAACCAAGGCCTTCTTCTCACCCACGAATTTCCATCACTCCATGCCAAATGACTGCTGTGTTGTTCTATTCTGGTTTCAATTGATCCTCCTCAGTCATGATCCTGTCCCAGAATATATTTGATGGCGAGACAGATGCTGTAGCATCTGAAAAAAATTACTAGGGACCACTTTAAAAAAGACTATGCTGTAGTTTCTCACTCACTTTAAAGCATGTGGAGCACACATTGGAATAATATGCATCTAGGTCACCTGTGTTATCTTGGTCACAGCTTTGTGTATCCAACAGAAACAGCCCATGACAAACACAGGGCATTTCTAATTAATACTCCCACAATGCTGTGTAAAAATAAGAGAAAGAAATCAGCTAAGGGCCCAGCTTTGTGCATGCTTACTATTCCTGTAAAGTTAAAAGAATGAAGCCACAAGGAAATGCTGGCTTCCTGTGCCAAGATCACCACCCGCAGAATACATCAAATGACAACAGAATGGAAAGTAACCACCTTGTTAGCCCATCCTGCTTGATCTCACTCTTTCGGAATTGGAGGCAACGGGGAGAGTGGCAAATTACATTGCACTTGGAATGTAAGATCCAAGGATGTTTTCACCAAAAGAAAAAGAGATAATGTGAGACAAATATTTTCACAAAACTAAACTTCCATGCTAGTTGTCGCTTCCTTGAGTAATCCATCTGTCCCAAGGTGCAATATGCTAACTTGTACGCTATGCATTTAGCTACACCATGGATCAAGAGAAAAAGCAGCATTCACTTTTTCCTCTTTCTGAGAAGCAGTCATGTGTACATGAAGTGAATATGAAATGGTATATTTCGAGTTGCTGTTTTGCTATGGGGTGGGGATAGAGGATTGTTTTATTTGGTTGATCATTGATCAATACACTTCCAGCTGTTTGTCTGCTCACCTACTTCATTTGTGCACATTTGTGTTCCCAGGCTGTGGTCTTCAGGTCCTGCTTATGCTTCCCACAGGCATCTGGTTGGCCACTGTGAGAACGGGATGCTGGACTAGATGTGCCATTGGCCTGGTTCAGCGGGTCTCTCCTTCTGTTCTTAATGCAATCTTAGATCCTGTCTCTGTATACATTTTAAACAAAAATCCCCATGGTTGCTCCATGCCTTCACTCTCATCATCAGGGTCACCCAGAATTGACTAGATCTTCCATAGTCTGAGTACCGGGCAGCCTTCCCATAACTGGTGCCCTCAGAGCCGTCTTTACGCTCTGCAAGGGGTGAAGGGCACCTGGGCGCCGAATTCTGGGGGGCACCAGGTGCCTGCCGCTGAAGCCGCCTAAGCTCTTAACTGCCTACCTGTTATGAAATAAAAAATAATTTTGATCAAGCCGGAAAAACAAAATACATATATACCTAGGTATTACCAAAATGTAAACCTATTGTTTCACTAAAGGACTTTCGACTTTGTGCGCTCATTTACCAAAGACGCGCTGCGCCAGTGGCGGCACTTGTCATACTCAACAAGTATAAGTGCATTGTAAATAAATGACCAAATAAAAGTTTGTTTCTTTTTCCTCCCTTCTTTCATAAATAAGAGATAAGGCATAAGCGTGGTGTCTGACATAAGCATAATAAAAGTTAATTTGGGGGCTAAACTAAATTTGGGAGCACTAGGCGGATCTTTGCACCCGGGCAGAGCATAGGCTAAAGACTCCCCTGGGTGCCCTCTAGATGTTTTGGACTACAACTCCGATCAAATTTCAACCAGCATAGCCAATGATCAAGGATTATAGAAGTTTTAGTTTGAAACTTCCAGAGGGCACCAGATTGAGAAGGCTGGCGTGGGCCAAGGTCTGATCTATTGCTCATTTGCACTAGCCTTCTCAATTCAGGGATACCACGACATAGATAATGCAGCCAGGTAATAATCACCTGCGTGTACACCCACATCATTTCTGTAGAATTAAATCGTAGGGTTGTGCAGTAGCCACATGATTCAACTTGTGCCTGTCTCTTTGGGAAGCAGCCCGATCTATTTTAGAGTTGTTATGCATCTTTCCAACATCTAGGGGTTTTCCTATGTTGTTGTTCAGTCGTTCAGTCGTGTCCGACTCTTCATGGCCCCCTGGATCAGAGCACACCAGGCACGCCTATCCTCCACTGCCTCCCGCAGTTTGGCCAAACTCATGCCAGTCGCTTCGAGAACACTGTCCAACCATCTCATCCTCTGTCATCCCCTTCTCCTTGTGCCCTCCATCTTTCCCAACATCAGGGTCTTTTCGAGGGAGTCTTCTCTTCTCATGAGGTGGCCAAAGTACTGGAGCCTCAACTTCAGGATCTGTCCTTCTAGTGAGCACTCAGGGCTGATTTCTTTGAGAATGGATAGGTTTGATCTTCTTGCAGTCCATGGGACTCTCAAGAGTCTCCTCCAGCACCATAATTCAAAAGCATCAATTCTTCGGCGATCAGCCTTCAACGATCAGCCTTCTTGATGGCTTTCCTATAGGGCCCCTTTAAACTTTGATTTTCTAAAACAAAGGGAATTAACTTTTTCATTATATTTTTTGCAGGAATTGGGTGCAATTTGCTGGCACTGACAGCGTCCTTGGTCTGTGAATTGCAACTTTAGCCCCTTTCTGTTGAACCTTCTTCGATTACAGTAACCACAGTGGCCCTGAAACATTACAGCCTGGTGATATAAATTTGACTCTGGGTTAGAAATTCCATATATATTTTATTATAAGAGATATGTGCCTATAAATGATCCTCTTTATGCTTTTTGGTGTGCTTCCCAGGAGCAGTCAGTTTCAAAGTGGCTTCATCTGACTTCTCCTCCTCCCTCACTTGCTGGCATTTTCATGTCTCAGCTACTAGAACATTTTGAGGATTCTACAAATAAAAACCAAACTTCATGGGTGGTAAGAAATTATGTTGATATACTGTTATCTTGTCTTTATTGGTCACATAAATTGCTTTCAAGGGATGGGAGCAGGAAAGACTGCTGCTTTCCAAAGAACTCCATCATGGGAACTGTTCCTTAGGATTCTTTACTTACTGTTCTAGTTTAACTGAATAATGTGAGGAGAAGAGTAGGAGTGCAATTTCCTCTTTATTTAATTACTCATGATTTTTATTATTATTTCTTTACATTCTGTCCTAAAATGGCTGAATGAAATGAGAAGGTAATAGGAGTGCAATTGCCTGTTGTTATCATTACAAAACCGCCAGGCTTATGCAGACAATTAAGAAAACGTTTTCTGTAATTGTTAGCTGATGGTCTGTAATTTTAAATCTTTATGTGGTTTTTATTGTGTGTATATGAAATGGTTGTAAACTGCTTTGTTGTTTTTTTTAATGACATTGTGGTGTACAAATATTGTTGTGCATATGTAAATAAATAAAACCCTTATTATTGTAAGCAGCATTAAACCATCAATGAAAAATACAACCCAAGAACAGTTCACAAGAAGAAAATAAGTGCTATACAGTATTCCAAAACATGGGCTGGATTCAACTAACCCAGTGTGCTAGTAGAGGTTAGCACAAGGGCTCGTGCTACTGCAATGGGCCTTTCCCCAGTGCCTCCCCCAAAACTGCTTTGGAGAATTGAGAGAGCCCACCAGAGCAACGTGTAGGGGTAGTAATGCCTGTGCTGACGAAACAATCGCCACAGTGTGACACTGAATTTCACTCTATGTGTCATAGGGCATTAAGTACTCCTATGTGTCATAGGGCATTAAGTACAATTTTGGTACTCCTCAAAGACTGTAATTAAACATCATCACATTTCCACATATTAAATTGGCAGGAAAAGGCACTTGTAGAATTTTCTGCCTCAGGTGCCAGCCATTGGTCCCATGTGTTGGAAGTGCAACAGATCATTTTGTGTGCAGCTGAAGGACTAATTATGTTGGTATTAAGGGATGGGTGGAGGTCTTGCTTGGCCATAATGTTTGCTGAGGTAGCACATGCCCTGATTGGCTGTTTACTTCTGTAGGAGTTATCCTCTGTATGTTTCTTTGAATGTCTCCCTGCTATGTACCAGGCCTGAACTGAGAAATACAAAACTTTCTATTCCTTTCTCCTCAAATTATATACTGTTCTTGTTCAGATTCCTCAGTATGAGAATTTATTTTCTCTCTTTGCGCTGTGTTATTTAAGTGAATTTGCTAACACTATGCACCTAGCCATGGGAGGGCCTGAGGCAGCAAAATGTCTTGAGCTGTTCCTGAGTTCAGGCTGCTAGTGCCTCTCAATCTTATCCTGTTGTGCCTTACACAATTTAAGGACTACCTTCAAATGAACAGTAACTTCAGTTAAAGGACCCATTCTTGATTATGTTTAAAGGAACTCAGGTCCCCAGACTACATTAATACTGTAAAAAGAGGATAGTAGAGGTTTACATCATTACTGGCTTGTCGTTGCCTGTTTGTGGCAGCAATTGGTGCAGATGATATCTTAATTGCTGCTCCCTGTGCAGGGATGCATCCACCTAATTAGCTGCCCTCAGGCACCCAGCTCTGTCAAGATGACTTCAGAAATGCTGGAAGTCTTCTACTTTGGCTCCCCCACCTATATCTTCAGGTCATATTTGTCTGGGAGATTGGGTCCTCCCTTAAAGAGGGCATGTGTTGCGGTGCGACCTGGCAACCAAACCCTGTGTTGTGGGTGGGAATATCTGGACAAGCCACAACACCCTATTGGTGTGTCCCTCGATGCTGGGAGCAATTTGACCAATGGGAAACGAGCAAAGGACATCGAGGGACCTATTTAAGCCTATGCATGTGCACCTGAGCTTCCTCTTCGGGCTAGTGCATCGGAACACCCACCCACCTCTCCCTATATTTAGGGCTTGCGTCTGACCTTGCTATGCCATCGTGTGTCACCTGTCGCTGGGACAGGGGCACGGCAGGAATTTTCCCCACTTGGCTGATTGGCTGTTGCCACTTGAGTTTCACCTGCTGTGTAGCAAATCGTCACAACTTGTAAGGTTGTGGATAGGTTCTGGTTCAAGTGATAGGGGTGGCAGAATGGTCTGGCCATCCCTATGCGAAAGGTATTCCAGTAAAGGAATCCAAGGACTCAATGATTTGGTCAACCCTGAGAGGGGTTGTGCCCGTGTCCGAATCCAGGGGGCATCAGGGTGGTGGACAAGCTTGAACATCTGAAGACATCTGAAGGCAGCCCTGTTTGGGGAAGCTTTTAATGTTTAATAGATTGTTTCATTTTAATATTCTGTTGGAAGCTGCCCAGAGTGGCTGGGGTATAAATAATAATAATAATAATAATAATAATAATAATAATAATAATAATAATAATTAAAACCTGCGCTGCCTGCAAGGGTACAGGGAGCTAGTCGAACCAGAGCCTATGCAACCACTCACTTGATTGTAATCAATAAAGTTGTGGCCTAAATTCTGCCATGTAATCAATAAAGTTGTGGCCTAAATTCTGCCATGTAATCAATAAAGTTGTGGCCTAAATGCTGCCAAAAAACCAAACCAAATATCTGAGTCATGTGTCAATTTTTTTTGTGTGTGGGGGGGGGGGTTAAAAGGTCTAAACACACAACCCCTGCTCACATATTCTATTCTCCCTGCTTTGCTTTGGGGGGGAAAGGCCTTTAGATGCTTCCTAGGAGGAGCTTCTCCAGTGACTCTCCTGACAGATTTTATGAAAGGAACAAGACCTAAACTTTTAAAAATTGCCTGTGATAGTTTCTGCCTTTTGGATCTGGCAGTAGTTTCTTATGGTCCCCATATGTTATCTGTTTCAGTTTACATTGATGTTTAAGAAGACATCTTACCTCGTTATCGGTGTTGATATGTGGATTTTTATTTTTATATGTCATGTTCTTTAGGATTTTGTGAACTGCTTTGGAATTTTCTTGGAAATATGAAGCAATATATAAATTAAATAAATACATAAAAATAATTTCTCCAGAATGGATTTTTATCCTATTAGTAAAATATCTGCATATTTAAAGCTGGCAGACCTCTATATTTACATCAGTTTTTTTGATGTTGAGCTTCAGACCATATTTTGGGCTCTCCTCTTTCACCCCCAATAAAAGGTTCTTTAATTCCTCCTCACTTTCTGCCATCAAGGTTGTGTCATCAGCATATCTGAGGTTGTTGATATTTCTTCCCGTAATCTTAATTCCAGTTTGGGATTCATGGAGTCCAGCCCACCCCTAAATAAAATTCATCCAACCCACCCCTAAATAAAACACACCAAGCACTCCCCTTTACCTCTCCCTTGCGGGGGGGGGGATATCCCCAATAGCAAGCTTGCCCCCTGGAAAGTACCGAAACCACTTTCCCCAGCTATCTAATAGCTAGGCAATAATGACAGGTAAATAATAAGTTGTTTTTACCATATAGTAATGGGTTGATTTTTCTGCCTTCCTTCAGGTTAAAAAATAATTAATAGGCATGAAAAAGATAGAATGGAATGGCAAATCGGTTGCGGATGTGCAGGTCAAACTTCAAGCAGCAGAATTAACTCAGCTACAAGCTTTGTTTTTTAACACCTAATGCCCCTGTAAACCTTATTGATATATTCCAACAAATTATTAATCAGGTTAAACCCCTGCTGGTGGCCACCTCTTTGAACACTTCTAGATCCCCTGAAAAGGATGCAAAATGGTTTGAGGAAGAGTGTCATGATGCTGAATTGTGAGCTAAACAAAACTGCAGACAGGCAACACTTTCTGATCACATGCTGAAACTTCGATATCCAGAAAGAAATATTTTTCAAAGCTTGTGGAGACCAAATAGCATTTCTTTCAGAGACATATATGGAATGAAGATGGAAATATCACCAAACCAACAGAACAATCCTGTGTGAAAGAAGTATGTGTACCTTAATTGTGAGAAGAGAGTTTTGATATTTCTTTTTGGCACACCAGGATCTTAATGAGTGTCTGGACCTGCCCATTTTAGAACCAGAGACTGCAAATTACTAGAATCTTTAGCCAACTACAAAGGCCTAGGGGAAGATGCTATCCCTGCTGGGTTATTAAAAGATAGACTGGCGGAGCCCCATGACTGCCAAACATTTTGATGTTATACATGATTGGGGTAATATATATAAGAGAATTGGAATAGAAACTTTGTTTCCAGCTATGAAAATGATACTGAAAACCAGCAGTTATCGTACCAGCAGTAAGATACAAATAATACATTTGACAAACAGCAACCCTTGACAAAAGTTTCATTTTAGATCATTTTGTTGTCAAATATTTCTACTTTAAGAAGTGGTATTTACACACACAGCATTTTTGGAACTGAAGACTGCTTCTGATTCCATAAATAAACAGTGTGGGCTACAAAACTACCTGCTATGTATCAGTATCCCTCTTTCTATGCTCAGTGCGCAGTTCAATGCGGTAAATACGCATCATTTTTAAAAATCTATCAAAGGAATATGAGCAAAAATAAGATTAACGCTACTCTAATAGTGACAACAACAATAAAACACAGGGTGGAAAGCCAAGTTATGCTCCAGTTCTTTTTACTCTTGTGTTATGAAACTGTAGCTTTTTAAATTTTGTGTTTTATGTTTAATATTGTACACACAGGTAGATATGAGGTGACACAATAGCAGACATGTCACCACCCCTCACACTTTTATGTGCACGTGTGCTTCTGTCCCCCATGATTCATCCACAAAAACAGTGCGAAAGAACTGTATGCTAGTATACCACCCCAAATTTCATCCCACTTTTTGGGGAGTAGCGGAGTTGCAAACAGATTTTTCCCCTGGAAGCAATAAACACAGAAACTAATGAAAACCTTCCAACAGAATCTGCTAGAGTTCCAAAAGTGGCTTTTCTGTTGTGTGAAAGATTACAGAAAACACAGAAAATACCAGGCAAGGTAACTTCGTGAAAATGGGGGGGGGGGACTGCAATCTGAATGCTGTCTTGGAGAGGGGACGTGGGCAGGAGAGCCTTATATGATTGCCCATTCCACTAGTAAAGAAGTTTACTACCTGTTTTGGTTAAAATATTTGACAAAAATGCAGAATATTTCATCAAGCTGTATGCATTTCAGTGAATATGGCCTTGATGCTTTACTGTTTTACCATTTTCTGCTGAAAGGGGTAGAAGTGTGTGTGTGTGTGTGTGTGTGTGTCCATCCTAGCAAATGTGAGAGTGTGGACTGCGTTCATCAGGGTGGTCTTGGAGCAGAGTACCAAGCGTGCTGAACAATTATGATTGCAGGATATAATAAAATTGAAAGCTTCCTTCCAGATCACTCTCACAACGGCTCTTGGAAGAAGAAGGAGAAAAATAGAAAGAAAGCTGTTTCACAAGAAGCTACCCAAAGAAGGCAGACATGACTGCCAATTTTCTTCTGCTTGAGCTTTCAAGTGCTCACTTTGGAACCTCACAAGGTGAAAACTAACCCTCTGAAACCCAGTGGGACATCTGAAATACACATTAAATGGGCAGCACTTTAGTTGTTTCATAGTTTAGCCACAAAACTGATTATTAATATTGATCACAGTAGGACAGCTAAAGCAAAAGGAAATATGTAGTGATGTGTTATATTTCAGAAGGTTGGATATGTCCTTTAAAAATATTGTTTCAATGCCTTTACTGCTATGAACAATTCTTGTCTGTCTGTCTTCTGAAGAAGTGTACATGCACACGAAAGCTCATACCAAGGACAAACTCAGTTGGTCTCTAAGGTGCTACTGGAAAGAATTTTCTATTTTGTTTTGTCTGTCTGTCTGTCTGTCTGTCAGGTTAGGGTAAGGTGTCTTTTGGGGTAAATACTGGTAGTCTCCAGTTGTGGTATTCCCATAGCTGATGGGGTGATAGAAGAGAATACTCACAAAGGTGTTCCTGATAATAGCAGTCCCTTTCCCATAAGGAAATCTGAATGGTGCTCATGATGGATGTGTGGATGCAACTCTTGGTAGGTCTCAGAGTTTACTGTTGCCATGCAACAATCTTCATTTCCTTCCAAATACGGTAATGGCTGTTTCTCATTCAGAGCCTTAGATGTCACAGGAAGAGCCAGTTTCAATCCGCTGCTATCAACTGCCTGGAGGCAGTAATGGGCCGGATGGGGGCCAATAAAATGAAGCCCAGTCCTGACAAGACACCAATGCTGTGGACTGGTGGTTCCCAAACTTTGAGTCAACAACTTAAAAGGTATTGTTTCATTCTTAAGACACCAGTTCCTAATCTATTCTCTACCCCACCCCAGATTTGCCCTGCTATGATTCCAATGGCCATGATGACTATGAGATGATAGGAATTAAAATTTTACTCTGCTCTGGAAGGTTTATCATAGATTTGAAAGAAAATATGTCCATTGAATCTGTTCCAAGAGTCCTAGGCATAGTAACAGTGACTCCTTTCTAGCTCTGGCTTCAGGAAGCATTTAGAAGAACTTTCTCCTCTCTTCTCAAAGCTGGATTGGTCTCTCAGGAAATTTTCCTATGAGAACCTTGCTAATTCTTGATTGTGTGTACACCAGAAATACATTGACAAAGGCTCTGCTTTGTGTATTTCAACACTTCTTACAGACTTTGGCAGAAGCATGAAATACAAAAGCAGAAAACATTTGGTAGTATGTGAGTGAAAGACAACCATTTCTTTTTATTAATCTGACAATTAAGATCACCGATCTAGCTAAGGTTCTGGCTGCAATTCAGAGTGAATAGAAAGGATTTTTGAACCAAATATGTGATCATTGTAAAAGTGCAAACCAATGTAGCTCCATTTGTACAGCAATGAGATGTACCAATTTACTCTAGTTGAAAAGATACGGGGGAAATTTCCTTGCGATTCAGACAAAATGTTGATGCTCTTCACTCCTGGTTTTGCCTTATCTGCAAGTTGCTTTTCAGCTAACTATGGATAGAATTTTACTCCCCTGGATGATCAGGCTTGCAGTGCAATGTTTTGAAGACTTGTTGGAAATGGCAAGTATTTCAAAATACACTGACTATCTGAGACTGGGCATATAGAGTATATCTGCTTATGAAACAAACAGGTATGGTGACTCAGTCTATTCCAAGCACAGTTTTAACCCCATCAATTTGGGATTAGATGACTAAAGGATCTCCGCTTCCTGTACAAATCTGCCTGGGTATTAACGATGCAAGGCTTTTACAATTACAGCAACCCTTCAGTGGGGCAGCTTGCTTGGCACTGTCTTTATTTTCTTTTTAGTGCCAAGTGAAGATCTTTGTACTTGCCAAAGCTTCTTTGATTTACCAGTTTTAACTGAATTTATGTAATCTGCGTTTCGGGCTAAAGGGCAGCAGATAAATTCACTGCAACAGGGTGGTCTCATGCTAAATTACCGGTAGTTGGACTCCAAGAACCATCAGCCCCAACCAACATTGCCAATGGTCAGAGATAATGGGAGGGTCATGCTATACTAGTGCTTGTGAGTAACTGATTCAGCCCGTAAGTCAGGCATTACCTCATCTTTTAAAAGTATCTACAGGTATATATTTGTAGAACATTTCAGCATGATATCAAGAAATTGATTTCTTTTGGGATTCCAGAGCTATCTGAAGCTTTGTTTGAGTTAAGTCTGGTTTTAGCGTGCCACAACAACTGGCCATATTTTCCCTGTCTCAGTGTCTATCAAAATGTTTGAATTCAAAGCTGTCCACAGCAGAGTTTTGAAGCTAGGGAGGGGGACACTATATGTTCACATACACATTTTTAGTATTTTAAGCACCATTTCCGGTATGATTTTTAAACAGATAAAACACTTTGCTAAAGAGAGGCAGTGTCAGCTTTCACTGATTTGTCAGATCAGGGCCACATGACTTCTGTTCTCCAGGGCAATCCAACACTACTTCATGTTGCCTGGTCTATTTCACGAAACAGCATAACTCCTGATCACTCAGGGGGCCAAGTAAATTGATTGCCCAGTAGAGATGGCCATTAAGGAAAGGTCAAATGAAATTGCACTGGGAGGCTTTCAAGTGGTTGTTTAAGACACAGATTGCAGGTAAGGGTTCTTTCCCCAGGGCCAGTTTCACTGTATGTTCATCACGGCTGTTCCTTATCATCTGTGTTTTTCATTATGCCTTTGTGCATGGAGGTGGAAAAGCACTCTAAATAATGAACTAAGCTGAAAACACAGAGATCCATTTGCAGAGCAATGAGCAGGGCCTTAATAGCACACCTCATCTCCAAGCTGATGAGAGTCACACAAGGCTCCATCCAGCACATCATGCTGGAAACCTACCACACTGTAAATATTTACTAATGACACATGCTGCTGATTAAACATTACTTTCTCCTTCCCCAAGGAGACTTTATAGCTGGCCTTAAAAAAAATTAATCTCTGTTGCGCCACGCTTCATACAGTAGTATGTGAGGAACAGTATCAGCATTACTTTATAATAAAAACCATCTCTCCTTAAGGACACTACATCAAGAGCACACAATTTTAGGAAATCAGATATATCATTTCATCCTGCAGGATGTCAGAGGCAAACCAGCATGGCTTCCATACAGGTAAACCCTGCCTCACTTTTTAGAATTCTGTGAGAGTGTCAATAGGCATATGGCTAGAGCTGATCCAGAGAACATTGTGTGCTTAGATTTTCAAAAAGCTTTCAATAAAGTCCCTCCCAAAGACTCCTGACCTGAGTAAACTTAGAATTCATAGGATAAGAGAACAGCTCCCCTTATGGATCACCAACTGGTTGAAGAATACAAAGAATAGTAAGCAGTACAATATGTAGTGGTGGTCACCTGGGTGGCTTTAAAAGGGCTTTAGATAAATTCATTAATGATGAGGCCAAGGTGGCTGTGTACCACCTTCAAAGGTTTAGAAGGTAATATACCTCGAAGTACCAGTTACTAAGAATCACAAGTGTGGAGGCTACTATTGTGCTCAAATCTTGCTTGCAAGCTTCCCATAGGCATCTGGTTGGCCACTGTGAGAAGAGGGTGCTGGACTAAGATGGACCTTCAGGTGTGTTCCAACAAAGGTCTTCTGTTACTATCCTTACCTTTGATAGTTTGTAGAATAGGTGGGACTTGCCAAGCAGAAAAAGAAAAACTGTGTCTACTGGCGTTCCTTCTTCTGCATAACTTATCAGCATAGAAGAGGCTGATCATCCGGTCCCAGTGGCCAAAAGTTAAGAAGCTGAAGTTGATCTCTACCGGATGTCAGGGACTATAAAGAAATCAGTGTGGGTGGGCTGTGCAATCTGTGTGGCTACTTTCGTGCCAAGGACGTCCCATGGGTATATGAGAGGAAGAAAGGAACAGAGATAAACAGCACTCCCTCCAGTAGGGTCAGATCTCATTCGCAAGCCAACTTACAAGGAGAAAAAACTCAAACGATGTAATTCTCCATCACCACCACTACTCTAACATTCATTTTTTCAAATACATTAAAGCAAGCGAAAGCAGAACCGATCTGCACAGCCTGGACCTCATGCCTGCATCATCCTAATAAGCAGCCGTGATGTTCTTGCTGGGAGAGTGTAGGCACAGCATCACACCACTGTGCTGGCCATTACTGGAGGCAAGTTACAAAACCAAAGAAAAATGCAGACCAACAGACCTCAGCCTCAATCCCATCACAAACAAGTCGCCTCAAATGAAGGTGCATAAGTCTTATCCACATTAAAAGCTTATCATCCAGATTGCTCAACGGGGACTGCATAAGCGCTGTGCATCCAGATCATACATCCATATTGGCTGCTCGTATGGAAGCATTCCTTTGGTGCAGATTTCCCTTGTTGGATTGGAACAGCTATTTGAATGTAACAAAAAGTGTTTGATAGTCTTTAAGGTGCCATTAGACTCATGTTGTTTAATTTGCCAAAGGCCAACCACTACTACCACTCTGGAAATTATTTAAAGTGTTGAAGGAGGGAAAGATCACCTGCAATTATTCCGGATACTTTATTTCAGTTATTCATTTGTTTGCATTCCTATACCCCTATTTATCTCATAGCAAAAAGAGGGGAATTTTGAAGAATGTCTGAAGAGGTACAAAACTATCTGAATGAAAATTAATGGGACATTGGTAGCAAAATGAAATATTCATGGATATTTAGTAACTGTGGAAAAATAAATTGTTTAAGACATTTACAGGTCTCCCCAGTTAGGAAACTAGGGATAACTTATCTCCTTCACCATGTGAAGGAGGGCTAAAGTATTACTACTGGATTGATGATTTGTTACCTAACATATCTTAAAGTGCTATAAAAATACCAACCTGCAATACATAGCTGCCCATAAAATATTAGCAGGGAGGTCAGAAGACTCTGACACTGATTGTGTAACCCTACACATTACCACCCACTGTTTATTTTTAATTCCCCTCTTGAGAATTTCAGAGGTTTTAGAGCAGGAAGAAGAGCATCTACTTCAATCCTCCTGCCAGTTCTCTACAATTTTCTTAATCCTGCCTTTTGAATTCTTATTTATGGTGTACTGTACTTATTACACAATTTTCCATTTCCAGAGGGAATCTCCTACAATGATCATTATTTGCAGGGATTACCAATAATCAGTACACATTCTTATGGCTCGTGGAATAAAATACATCCTCCTGACCTTTTAAAATGCCTTTTTTAAAAAAATTGCAATATTAATAACATTTCTCATTGCTAGCATCCATGACAACCTGAATCTGCCTTTTAGGGTTGTGTAAATCTCCAAATAGCCTATTGGAAGATCTAAGGCAAAGAAGTTGGTGTGGCATAGACAACAGTAGAAAATATATCTAAGCAAGGATAAAATAGAGATGGATCTAGGGCTGCCACTTACACACCACCAAAAACAAGAATAAAAGAGGATGCAGAAGAGAGGGCAGTCAGGTTCCCTCCCTGTTGAACTTCCAGCACCTACTGGAGACTTTTCCCCCCAATTCTAGCAGGCATTTAAACTGAACTTTAATTTTATAGTTTTAACCTATTTTTATTTTGATTGCATTGAGTTTCTTATACACTGTTTAAAGATTACTGTAATGAAGTGGTATATAGATTGTCTACATGAATGAATATGCTAATATATATGTATCAATGCAAATTTGAAAAAGAATTGTTATAACTGAAATTGAAATACTGTAGAGCACATCTAAGGATAATGGAGAAGTCCAAGAATAGGCCACCCAACCTAGTGATCATGGTTAATGGGCAACTTGAAGGCTCTCCCTGCTCTCCCTCCTTATGGTTCTTTACCTTTAAAAAAGTCTTAGAATAGAAAGATCTACTACTGCACCCAAAGCTCTGCCAATCTTGCAATCTTACGTCAATTGCAGTAGGCAACTACGGGCTGGTACAGCCAGTGTTAGAAACTGAGATATGAAAGCTAGGAGTTAAATGGCATCTTAAACTTAGGTTATGGGCGCAACAACGGAATGTGTAGGTGCACTTTTTAATAACAAGAATGCAAAGCTGAAAATGAATGAACTGCAGCTAAAAATCTTATGTTCATTTTTCACATGGTCTAGTCCTCATCTGAAGATTGCAAAAAACAAAGCCATGCTTCCCCTGCCCACCCCCTAATGTTCTTAAGAGGGTCCCTTCTCCATTCTTCAGAGTGGTTGAAAGTGGGGAGGCAGAAAAGGAGCCTCCTTTCCTTCCACTCTGCGGACACACCCTGGATTCTCCCTTCACCCCCTTCCCTTCATATACCTTTTTGGCACCAAAATTAACACATATTAAAGACCTACACAACTGATGGCAGAGACACCCACCTTGGGTGTCCACTTTGCAAACCTAAGACTTAAGTGTCCTTCAATTATCCCACTCCAAAATCTGTTTTGCTTTTAAGCATCACTGTGAGAATGTGAGGCCAGTAACACTTTAACCGGCACTACTAAAAACCACCATAAGTTTCAACAAACAACAAAGTTGCCAGATCTCGTAAGAAGAGTCTTCTCAAAGATGGCACCCAAGAGATAGAGGACTCATCACTCAGACTAGCACTGACACAGATAGCTTTTGGTATCATGTGAAAGCATTGCTCATAAGGCCCGTTAGTAAAGAAAGCAGCTTTGGTTGTGGTTCAATTGAATGCATCAGTTTTATGTTGATGTGTTTTTGTATGTTGAAATCCCCCCTGGGGTTGTTCTAAGATGAAAGGAGGGGGTTATACTTTTTTTTTTAATCATCAAAGTAATGGGGAAACGCTTTGCACTGCTCTGTCATAAGTTACTATGAAAAATCCTTCAATACGTTATTTTTCTGTAGGTTGCCATTCTATGTTTCTCTGACATTTCTTAAATGGAGGCAATATTTTAGACACAAATGTCCATGTTAAATAAAGTGCTACTCAAACATCTCCTCCTCCTCCTCCTGCTGCTGTGATCTGTTCTAATAAGGGTGGGGAGGTGTTTTCTTTTTAGTTCAGCACTGGGGAGGGTAGAAATCAAAGGGGCTGCAATGAATGTAGCAAAATTGCACTGTCTAAGATTGGTAGGCATTGGCTGTAAATTGAACAGAATTGATGGTGGCAAAAGGCAGCACAGGTCAAATGGTCCTTTCCACAAGGACTCAGAAAGGGGGCTCTCTCGTGGATAGATAATGCTCTTTGAAGTGATTGCAGCCAGACTCTTTGAGGTATTGGACTGTCTCCAATCTCTCTCTCTCTCTGCTTTCCGCCCCCCTTCAGTCTGAATGGATTATGTGACAGCCTGTCGATCCAGTTGGAATGACTGGCAGAGGCCTATCAAGACCAGCAGAAGTCAATTAATCCTTTGCTTACACATGGCCTTTCTGAGCCAAGCTAAATTTTTATAACCGGAAACTGTTCTGTTTCAAATTCTACCCTCACACTTTCACATCCACTCTGAAAGAAAGTATGTGAATTAAACACATGTGTAGCTGCGCACACGCACACACATTTAAAAAAGAAAGAACCTTGAACACTTAACAGGTTTTCTTGTTTTGGTTTGCCTTTTTGCAGCAGGAAAACATAATGCCTTTAACAAAACTACTCCAATTTAGAAATCAAGAGAGACAGATTAGCATTTCTGACAGGTCCCCTGGGAAAACAAGAATGAGCAGCCCCTTTATAAAGCAAAGGTCAAATCGATGTGTGGATTCTCCTGATCTCCAAGAGTTAAGTGAGGCTGCAGTTATTTGACTGCAATTCTCCAGGGCCAAATTCCAAAATGCCACAGTTGCTCAATTGCCTTTATACTAGACATCACTCAGCATCTACTATCCTTAACCCATTGTACTCAGATTGGGATATACACTGAGTAAATTACTTCCACTACCAAAGGCAATTTTAAAAGGTGGATTTGAATTATAGGCTTGAGAACCTGGATAAATTCATACACAATCTGTTGAGGGTATTTCAATGGAAGTGACAGATATAATATACAGTGTGTGTGTGTGTGTGTGTGTGTGTGTGTGTGTGTGTGATCCAAATCCCTTGGCCACAAACACAAGAAAAGTTAGATGTTATTTTGGAGAATAAACACACAGGTTAATCAACGTACATCAGATCTTTTTTCTTATCTAAATAGTCTGCAAACTGAACTTCTACTGCTTTAATTAGTGATCTCTATTTATTGGCTGACTACCTTATGCAAAATCATTGCAGCAGACATTCCACCAGAACTAACTTGCCATATCATTCTATACCCCTACCAACACCACACCTACATGCACCACCCACAGTAACTGTGTGTGATAATGTTACATTCCCAAAAATAGCAGTATCACTCAATGCATATTTTTGAGCTGACAGATAAACATTGCAGCTGCAACAAACACCATTGTGTCTTATTTAGACTGCAACAAAGTGTGGTTTATCCACAATGATCTACACTCTACAGTATGTAACTGTGATGTTTTAGATTAGGTGCTTGGTCCAATACTGACGTGTGTGTGTGTGTGTGTGTGTGTGTTTCTGGAATGGGGATGGGGACAACTAGTCTCCTAGAAAAAGCAACACTGATTTACATGAGCACAGAACCTGACCTTTTTAATTTAGAATAGCCTTCGGCTCTGTTAAAATATTCCCAAAATTTGTTCAGCTTTCTATCATCTGCACAGGTGCAGATGCTTGCCAGTTGTTGTCAGGAATCCAATCATTGGCCCTCATGTTAATTGCTTCTGCTTTTCATCTTGCTAAACAGAGCTATACTTTTGTGTGCTCCTTTGGGGGTGGTGACAAGGGCCTGCCCCATTTTCTTCAGAGGGGACCATATTACTTGAGCCATGTGTCATCACTTGCTGCCCACTTGAGTTGTAGGACTTCCTCTTCGCATTAAGTGAAAAAGACTGTTCTCAACAATGGCTTTTATCTGCCTGAACACAGTCCGGTTGGCCTGGATTTCTTCGAAATGTCTCCCATCTGCTTCCTATTTCGACTTCAGCAGGCATTCAAGGTAGATGTATTCTTATTTATTTAATTATGGTCTCATCCCCAGGGATCCTTTCTTTCTGCTTCAGTTTTATTATGCCTGCTCTTCATTTCCGGAACATTTTTGAGTACCTGTTTTACGGTTTTTCATGACTAAGCTACACTACCAATTCCTACTCTTGTCAGTGTTGTCTACAAGCAAGACAAAGTAAAGACCTTGTCCTGGCTAATGACCCCAAGATACTGTTTTGGCAAATGATAAAGAACCATTTGAATACTGTGAAATGTTTGCAAAAAACAATTTATGTAGGGCAGAATGGCATGCAATCTTGGCAAATGCATCTTTCCAAACTTGCATTCGTTGAGATAATGAGTTGGTTCGAATGATCTCAGTTCAGAAAGCTATGAATGAGCCTTTCCCCTTCATACTTGAACTGGAAGAATACCTCAGTTTTGGTACAAGCCAGTATATTAATAAAGTATTATTAAAGTATATTAATGCAGCATCAAACTATGTTTAAATATCATGGCTGGTCCAAGACTGGTAACCAAGGCCTATGTGGAGAGTGCCTAAAGGTTTTGCCCTGGGGCCTCATACTCAAAGGAAGCCTCCAATTTAGACATTTGCTGATTTTGGGGGCATTTGATAAGTTTCATGACTTGTTTTTATGTAGTGAAGTGGTTAGAGTATTGGATTGGGACTGGGGTTCAAATGCCTCTCAGCTATGGAGCTCAGTGGGCAGACTTGGGCCTGCCACTATCTCAGCCTTACCCACCGTATGGGTTTGTTGCGGCTGATTAAAAATAGTATTAGTATTAGTATTAGTACTAGTACAGTGGTACCTCAGGTTACATACACTTCAGGTTACATACACTTCAGGTTACAGACTCTGCTAACCCAGAAATAACGCTTCAGGTTAAGAACTTTGCTTCAGGATAAGAACAGAAATTGTGCTCTGGCGGCGCAGCGGCAGTGGAAGGTCCCATTAGCTAAAGTGGTGCTTCAGGTTAAGAACATTTTCAGGTTAAGAACGAACCTCTGGAACAGATTAAGTACGTAACCAGAGGTACCACTGTATTAGTATTAGTATACTGCCCTTCATCCGTAGATCTCAGGGCAATTCAATGGGGGAAGGGGGAACCATACACACTGCCTTGCATTCCCTTTGAGGAAGCATAGGGATATAAACATAATAAACTAATAAAATAAATAACAAGGTGCTTTGTTTTATTTGATGAAGTATTCATCCTCTCATCTGTAGTCCAACAGCAATTATACAGTCCACTAGCTCCAGATATTGCCGAAATACAACTCCCTTCAGCCCAAGCATGCATGGCCAACAATTTAGGATTATGGGAGTTGTTGTTCAACAACACCTGGAAGGCCAAAGCTTCCTCACACCTGCTCTACAGCATCCTTAAGATTCTACATATAATGGCCCGTTTAAAAGACAGTCTTAGCTTAAAAGCTCTAGGGAAGTAAAATCCAGCCTGCAACAGGAATGTGGGGAAAATGTTCTTGTTTAAGGTTTGGGGGATTCCCCCCCGCCCAGTGGTGCAAGTTGTAAGATGTTTCTATTTAGTAAGAAAAATATGACTTATTGCAAAGTAATTTATATTTCTGTCTGTACCACAAAATGTAAACTTACTGGTTAGCTAGAGAAACAAGATTGCATTAAATTCTGAGTAACAGATCTTGAAAACGAAGCAAGGTTATCTTTCTAACTCTGCTTACAGAAATGATGCATTTCATTTTTGCTTGTAGCCTTCTGGGATTTCCTTTTCTCTCATGACCATTTGAGATAATATTTCAGATAATAATATTCAGATAATATTTTGGGAGGTGGCATGAAAAATATTAATGCTGGAATGGGGAGAAATGGAGAGAGAGAGAGAGAAAGAGAGAGAAGCACTGTTTCCTGACGTTTTAAGTTCCCCATCATTGAAAGTCTATTTGCCATATACTTGGAATGCTCTAAGAACAACAGAAATCCATGCATGAATGCTTATGTGCAAATGCAGAGTAAAAATAGAGTTTGGGGACCTTGTGGAGAATAACACTGAAAAGGGCAATTGCACAGGGTCTACCTCACCTTTTTATTAACCTCTGTCTGGGAAATCTCCAGAGCCACTTAGCATGAACAATGAAGGAAACTCTGGTTCATAGCTGGAAATGTGCACTATATTTTTGTATGCTTATTTTACATCAAGTCTGCATAGTAGCTCCTAGGGCATGACTTGCAGGGACATTGCATTTCTTCAGCATGCCATTCCTTGGCCTAAGACCTTTTATGGTTCTTTTGAAAATAATAATCAGGTACCTGGTATCTCAGGTGACTGAGAACTGAAAACAATAACTGATTGATTACAATAGATAAAAAAGAGGAGACATTTTCCGACATAGCGTGAAATCTGAAATATTTGAGACATGTAATAAATGCACATTTAAGAGAGAGAGAAATAAAATGCTATCAAGATTATTCCACCAGTCTTAAAAAGTCCTTAAACCCATGGGTAAGAGCAAAAAAGAGGACACATTTGCTGACTATAGATCACTATGATGACTCTTATTTTACATGCCAATGAAAAAGAGGATGTGTCCTGGAAAAAGAGGACATATGGCAACCCTAAATGGGACAAGAGGTAATGATCTAGTGTAGTGCTAGAAACCAGGTTCAATTTTTCATTCAGCCATTCAGCTCACTGGATTAGTCACTTTTCTCACAGTCTAGCCTACCACACAGGTCTGTGGGGAGGGTACAATGGAAGGGAAGAATACAGGATCTGCATATTTTAATTAAATTAAATAAACTGTGAGAGTTCTCACCCCAGAGTAAGGTACATATAAAGAAACCCAGAAGACTTTGCTGTCTAGTTTTCATATCCTTTAGAAGCCCGTCAATCATGCAGACTTATTAATTTGAACCAAAAGTCTGAAAATATATATATGCATGGGCTTGTACACAAGATTTTCAAATGGTCTTAAATCAGAAGAAGTCTGGAGAATATCCAGCCAACCACTTTACTGCTAAAATTTATCACACATCTCACATTTGGTTTTGCTTGGCAAATGCCGCTCTAAAAGATGCCGGGCAAAACTGAAATAGTTTGAAGGTTACACTTGGTTGTGGTGAGTAGCCAGTGTTTCTGATGCTTTGCCAAATGTATCAGAATCTGTTTTTTTCTGGAAAATGGGCCAAGAACATTACAACGTGGGTCTCTAAAACACTCAGGGTTAGACAGACACTGCTTGCATTGCAGTCAATTGAAGCCTTACGTCTGACATCTTAAAGAACAATGCTGTGTGCTCTGAACATTTCTCTTTATGTGACCATTCTTTTTGTTAGGCGTTCAATGTCCAGAATGAAATCAATTTTTTTTTCCTTCTGTGAACCATGAAGCAGTTCGGTTGGTTCTACAAAAAATGAAAGTGGTTTGTTTGCTTGCTTGCTTGCTCACTCACTCACTCACTCACCAACCACACACACACACACACACACAGAGAGAGAGAGAGAGAGAGAGAGAGAGAGAGAGAGAGAGTCTATGTTCCTGTCTACCTTCTTTCGGGAATAAGAGAAATACCACACCTGATCTTGTACTGTGTGTAATATTGCCAATGTCAGAGCAACTGATGATTACCTGCAGTAACATAAACAGGTTGTGGCTCATGAAACTTGAGTTTCTTGCAACTATTTACGTTACCGAACTACAACACCCATCAAGTCCATTGAGTCTGGCTAATGTACACAGATGATTGGAGCGATAATCCAAAAAAAAAAAAATCTAGAGGGCACCATGTTGGGGAAGGCTGCTTTAGATGCACATCACCAATGCTTCTACAGAGTGAAGTGATGCTCTGCAGGTACACTCCCACTGTCATTTCTGTGATTGCAGTGGTTAATGCAGTACGTTTCTCCCTGTTATTAGGGATGGGAAATAGGGGAAGAATTGCGCCACCTGTGTAAACTGGCTCCAAGTCCTATGAGAAAAGCTAATCTTGCCATGATTTCTTGCCTGGTTCACTTGAGCCAAGAGGCAGGCTGACTTCACACCTTCTTCATGCCTATCAAAATAAAACCTTTCAACAAGCCCCACCCTAGGGCCCTCCTACTGTAAGTGAACATTCAAAAGTATTCGCCTTCAGCAATGAAGAATCCACCTTTTTTCTCTTGAGCATTTTAAAAAAGATGAGCAAGAATGCACACGAATGAAATCAAAGCAAACATTGCAAATTGTTGCATACACAGCTTCATCGGGAAGAACTTTCTGACAGTAAGCGTTGTTTGACAGTGGAAAGCACTGGTGGTGGACTCTCCTTTATTGGAGGTTTTTAAACAGAAGTTGGATGGCCAACTGTCAGAGATTCTTTAGCTGCGATTCCTGCATTGCAGAGGATTGGACTATTATATACCCTAAATTAATATAAAAGACAGAATGGGGTTTTTAAATGCAAGAAGGTTAAGGCAAAAAGTCATAAAAGACATGGGCAGAAGGAATAGTTGAATTGAAAAATCTGAGTATTTGGTGAATTTAAAGCAGCATCTGGTATACATGGTTTCAGTCTAGTTAATCCTGCCTTTGTCCAGGTTTTGAGTAGATGGCGGGTAAGGTGCTTAGTAACAATCAATGCACAGCTGTGTACTGATATAAAAAGAACATCAAAAATATATCAATTAAGCAGGAATGGTACCCCTTTGATAACTATTTGTCCTTCTAACCATCCCATGACAAAAGAATCATCTTATTTAAGTACTTACATGTCCAAGACATGTTCAACTTTTTTTTAATCCTTACAATAATATTGTAATTAACGTTACAGGTGGGTAGCCGTGTTGGTCTGCCATAGTCGAAACAAAATAGGAAACAAAATAGGAAATTCTTTCCAGTAGCACCTTACTTCTTGGTATGAGCTTTCGTGTGCATGCACACTTCTTCAGATACCTTCAGTAATTAACATCACTGATGTCTTTACAAAGGGTGGGTGGATGTCAATAGATATCAGTCAGTTTGAGAGGTTGCTACTTAAAAGAAAGAAAGAAAAAGTGATTGAATTATTTTTAGAATTTATTTATGAAATTAATTACAGGGAAGGGCCACTGGTCCATAAGAGAACACCTGTTATTTGCATGTAGAAGGGCTCTGGTTCAATCCCTGGCATCTCCTGGTAGGGCTGGAAATACCCCCTGTCTGAAACCCAGGAAAGCCACTGCTAGTCTGTGTAGACCAGGGATGGGCATTCCTCAGGTTTATTGGATCTACTTCTATTTTTTATTAGAATTGCAAGATCTGCAAACCACAGCCAGGTGCAGAAGACCATACAGTCAAAGAACAAGATCCTTCCAAGCACATTCTGAGCCTAGGAATGTGCCTTCAGCAATTTAGAAGTTGTCAGAAACCTTTACTGCAAATCACCCAGAAACCGACCAGCAGGCCCTGAGCTACCTCCTCCCCCCCCCCCCCACGCCTAGTATAGTACTGAGACAGGTGGACTAATGGTTCAGCTCGGTATATGGGAACTTCATTTATGTCCCTACCTACACAATTCTGATTCTGATTCTGCCTACACTTACCAGACTTGGCCAGCGATTACTAGTGCTTCTCTGCTCTGGCTGGCTAAGAACCATAAATAAACCAGCATTCTGTTCTTATAGTCCAATGAAGCAAACTCTAAACCCAGCCTTTTCATCTGCACTAGCAAAACCAGCAGGACTTCTGGAACTCTGTAAGCCTTCTTGGCCTAATATTTCTTCTAGCTGAGGTTTTCATTATCCTATTTGTCTCAGTACAGTAGCATTTGAATACGTACATGGTGGGTTTATTCAGTGCTCTCAGAGGTGGAAGCATTTATTGTCAAAATAGAAGCACTACGTCATGTGCATAATTGCAGCATATGACAAACAACAACATCAACAACAACCCACAAGCAATACAGGACATGGCAGGCTATGACTCGTGTTTACTGTAAACAAGGCTGCTTGGTGCCAGATGTCAGCAGCACAAACCACCACCAGCTTATTCCAGCAGGAGGAAAACAAAACACCATGACTCCATTATTCTGGAAGACTGCTCTATGCAAAATTCCTTGAAATAGGAGACAAATTTGAGCATGCTATATATATATATATAGCTCGGCTTGGTACCAAGCTTAGAGCCAATAGGTTCTACCAGTGTTACACACATGGAAGACAAGCTCACACAAAGGAATTTGCCTTCCTTCCCCCACTTCCAGGGCTTCTCAAAAAGTCCCACTGGCACAAGATTCTTTTATCAATCTGAGGTGATTTCCCCCCTCCACCACATTCCCATAGGACAAAATGTTGAATAGTCCCCTCCCCAGTCTGCGGTGAGGCTTTGCAAGAGGGCCTCCCAGCAACCCAGCATGTGGGCATTTGTCAGCCACATCTATTACACTAACCAAATTACAGATATGTAGGGAAATGGTGACAACCACTTTGAAATATACTGGAGTATCAAGGACTATCGAGGGCAATTTGATTTACTTTGTTAAAATATTTCTTTAAAAAATATATTCAAAAAAATGTTTGTAATTGTGGTTTACAATAATTGAAAATGCACCATCAGCTAAAGAAAGCACGCAACACATAAAAGTTAGAACACATCGGATCAAAGAAACCCCCAAGTCGCCCCTGTGAGCTCTCTTCCATGCAAGTCAATGGAATGAAGCATCTCCATTAGTTTGCAGTGGGGTGGAAAACACTACAGAAGCATAATGGGGGTTACTTCATAAACACCTGGTCATGTCATGAATGCAGTGTAGAGTTACCTCCAGATAAGTTGCACCTCCCATAACAGCAGCATCAAAGTGCACCAAAGACCCATAGGAATCTGTTTTACACTTGTGTCTTTGGCTTGTGCAGATGAGCTAAAGCAGCAATGGTGTTAAGATGTTAAAAACACCCCACAATAATTTGGGTCAAGCTGTTCCATGATGCAATCTAACATGACATAATTAGAGGAGTCTTTCATAGGTTTCTGGAGCCATAATGGATCCCACAAGTATGCTGTGCTTTCTCCTGACCTGGAGCTGTTCCATCCATTAAAATAAATGAACTTAAGCACCCCTTCTAGAAGACATAAACAGTTCCAGTGGTGCTTTGATGTCAGGCTGGAAAGCAAGTCCCTGTGACCTGCATTGTCCTGACAAGTGTGAAAACAACCTTAGTCATTCCTAATCTAAGCGGCATTTGAACTAGCAAACTTTATATATACTTTAGAGATAATAATCTGACATTCCCTTCATTAAAATGCAAAGGCTGTCAGACTGCTCCTGTAAATCATGGCTCTTTCAATACACACTCTTCTGCCAGGTACTTCTCCAAACAAAAAGACAAGCACAAACAGCCAGACGGATTGCACAAAAAGTAATGAGAGAGTAAGGGCCATACAGATTGTGATGGTGGCAAAGTAGTAATTTCAAAAGAAATGATTTTACAGCAAGCAGGCCCAGAATTCATCCGTGTACGGCACAGGTGTCTCCTCTCACTGCAGATGCTACCTGGCAGTCCAGCTGCTGATGAGGAAAAACTATGTCTAGACTCAGCTGGAGTGAATTACTTTATCAGAACACTCCATAGGAAGTTGTATGAATGGCTGGCAATGCTTTTGGCTAACCTGAGCAACAGACTCACTTTGGGAGGAGGGGCAGGACTGCCAAAGACCCTTTAGCTTTCTCTGGCTAGGAGCAACATTTCCCTTTGTCGGACAGGGATATTTAGATGGGCCAGGATTGTTAGTGTTTTACAGCCTTTTACCTATAAATTCTCATGCTCCGTGTCAGGAGCCAACCTCTTAGCATTTAAGCACCAGGGAAACTTCCCTTTGGTTATCACTAGGGCATGTTATTCATAACTGTTCAGATTTCATGTGCGTGAAGCATCCCTGCATCAACATTGTGCCCGATGGGAAGAAGGTACACATCAGAGGCTATGCTAGCACATAAAAAGATGCAGCGAATTCTTTCAAGAAAAGTCGCACACACGCACACAATCTGGCATGTTTGCTCTCAGGACTGGATGTCTGAAACAACTGTTCTGTAGGTTTTACAGAACCTTTACGAGAAGCTCTGGGTACATTGGTCCCCTGATAAAAGAACACCACTTAGTGTCCTCCTGTACTGAAATATACAATTCCAGATGGAATCTACCTATTAAAATGTCTCACAAATTGTAATGACTATATTAATTAATCAATCTGCAGTTATTAATTCCAAGGTAATGATGCAGTGCTGTAGACAGTGAAAGCTAATCTTGAAGAGTTACTGCAAAACAAATCATACTTTTTATTTTTCAAACCCATCGTAAACTCTCACCAAAAAAACACAAACAAAAATAGGATGCTAGAGGAATGAATCCTAGACGTTTGGAAAATAAGTTCAGAGGAGGGTTTTTTAATAGGATTAACAGAGAGTCACAGCACCAAGTTGTAAGGAAGGACTAGGCCTTCTTGCTATAATATGAAAGAACTTTGCCATCTTGTGATATTACTTCCCAAATCCAAACTGCTGCTGTTGACAGCACATGAACAGCAGTTTCCAAATGTGGTTGCGAGGCTCTGTCATGGCACCATGACTGCATTCAGGTTGTTGTTGTTGTTCATATTTTTGGGTCTGTGTGCTGCTTGTGTGACTCATGAGGGGGAAAATACTGCAACATTGTTGTTCAGTCGTTCAGTCGTGTCCGACTCTTCGTGACCCCATGGACCAGAGCACGCCAGGCACGCCTATCCTTCACTGCCTCTCGCAGTTTGGCCAAACTCATGTTAGTAGCTTCGAGAATACTGTCCAACCATCTCATCCTCTGTCATCCCCTTCTCCTTGTGCCCTCCATCTTTCCCAACATCAGGGTCTTTTCTAGGGAGTCTTCTCTTCTCATGAGGTGACCAAAGTACTGCAATTAAGTATTGCATCTTAATAAGTCAAGACACAAATAAGGCATTTAACCACACATACACACAAAACCCCCCACATCCTTTGGAAGTCAAACAAAGAAACCAGTAAGTCATCACTTAACTATCTTTTCCTGTTTCATATGAAATGAGAATCGATAGATACCACCTTTAGAACAAGCCAGAATGTAAAACTAATTTCAAACTACCTTCCTGGTTCAGACAAAATGGAAAACAAGTGTTAATCAACAATTTATGGGTTTGTTTGTACTGTGAATGAAGCCGTGAAGGGAATGCATGTGCTGCCCAAAACCTTGTCCATATCTCAGCTTATAAAAGCAGTATACAATTGTCCAGACTCTCCCTTTCTCTTATCACTTCCTGAACCCCAAACATCAGGGCAGGGCTAAATAGACAACAAATCACCATTTCCCCAACAGACCTGTTCTTGCTGCACTCCCTCAGCAATCTCCATCTGTAAGGTTTGCCACAAGAATCCCTTGGCTTTCTTGCCACAATACACCTATGGCCAGAGTACATATTACATTTGCCATTGAGGGGCCGCGGGAAAGGCTCATAAAGTAATGGTGTTCCTTTGCACAATTATTTACCACTTCTGCAGCTGAAATTCACTTTCCTTCCACTATCCAGTCTTTAAACCTTGAAACTTGATACCCTTCCCATATATAAAACTTTCCCTAATGACTTATTCTGGAAAAATACATATGATTTAACTGAAGCCAGCAGAAATTTTTTATTTTTCTTCCCAAGTTCCAAACAGTTTTAATAATACAACAAAAACAACAACATTAGAACTTTCCACGTAATTAGACCAATATGGAATTTTCTATTAAACTGTAGTAATGACATTATAGTGGCCATTTATTAACCTCTATTCCAGCCAAGACTATTTCAGATTCTGCCACCAATAGAACAGGTCAGAAATCTACTGTGACTAGACTTTTAATACCCATTTTTTAAATATTCCAAGCTATGATCCGCTGATATAAACTATCAGCCAGCCATATCTTCATAACCAAAAATGGCCCCTTTCTGAAACCCCTATTAAGAACAGGCCAGGTGTAACAAAATTCATATTCTTGATGACTTTCAGCTCAAGCACAAAAATAGCAGGCTTATGTGAGCTAAGTCAGCTATTTTCTTAACAGAAACAGTCCTTGAATGAAAATAAAAAGCAAGATTCCTGAGTCTTCAGCAAATCCATTCCAGATTTCCACCAAGTGATAAGTACAAAAGTACTTCAGTTCTCCTCAGCAAAAAAACACCGTAAAGTAATGTTGATTTCCTAACATACCACCGAGGCAAGCGAGAGGAAACATTGTTGTAATGTGAATATCTGGCTTATGCAAAGTGACATTGAACCTTTGGTGGACAAAGAAAAGAAGTAGTTTCAAGATAAGAAGCTGCCTACATATGGCCAGACCTTTGGTCCAGCTAGCCCAATGCTGTCTACTGCATCAGCAATCCAAGTCCTCTCTCAGATCTACTACCATGGGCCTTTTGACTGGAGATACCTGGGATCAAACTTGTACTCCCTGAGCCATGGCCTCTCCTGCAAAGAATATCATCCAGGCTCTTTGGGGCCCAGGGAGGAAGGCAATGGGAGCAATTCATTCCCACATGGAGGCAGCCACCACAAACACTGACAAAGCACCCACGCTAATGGAGAAGAAAAGGAAAGTGGGGCTGAAATGAACATTCAGCCACAGGGGCTCCTCTTGAGCTTTAAAAGCGATACGAGACTATATGAGTTGCACATGTTTGCCTGTAAAAAGTTCTCTACTGTGCAAACTGCTGCTGTCAGGTAAGGGATAGGTGTAATAGAGATACCCACAGAGCTCTTGCACATGCACTTATGCACTGGAGCTCCTTTACAGACAACTGTCTGCAATGTATGGCTGTTGAAGGCAGTGAACGCAGTGGCTGGGCTAAAAGCCTAGCCTCACTCCCCACTGAACACACCAGCTGCCCTACATACAAGTAATGTGTGTGTTAGTACCGGCTAGCCAATGTGTAGCTCTCCAGATGTTGTTGGACTGCAACTCCAAGCATACCTGGCTGTTGGCAGTGCCATCTAGGGCTGACGGGAATTTGAGTCTGCTACCATCAGGAAGATTACAGGTTTGCTGCTTCTGGGTTAGAATCTTCCTCTCATCTTCCACTGTCTTTTGTTAAAACAACAAAACAACAGCAACCATGCACCACCCTTATTCATTATGAGCTTACACTCTTTCTCTGTGCAGCAGAAATATTTTTCCCACCTACACCTATGCTGAGAGGGAAAAGGTGTCATTGCCTCTGAGATAAATGATGGCATTTCAAAAAAAGTAGGCCAGTCTCTGATGAATATGAATGCCTCTAGCACTGAGAAGACTTTGTATGCCACTAGCTTGCACTTCATCACATTGTGCAGTAAGCACACACTACAATTCACTTGCTACTTTCAACATTGTGCTGCATATAGCTTTCTGTATTCTTCCCAGGGCTGTCCTTACCATTAGGCAGAGTGAAGCAACCCACTCAGGTTGCAGATGCTGAGTGGTGGCATCCTGGTTTATCTTTCTGAAGCACCCAGCTGTTCCCCTCTGTTGAAGGACAGAGCTGTGTGTGCTACACAGTCTGCCCTGCCGCCCATAAAGTAGCCCACAGCCCTTAGGACAACATCTTCCACTGCGCCTCTCACTTCTGCATATGGAATCTAGGTGGTGTCATTGTGTCCTTTGCCTCAGATAGCAAAACATTTCAGGCTGGCCCTGGTTACTCTTTCCGTTGTTGCCTTGCACAGTGGCTAGAACATTGTTTGTGGTGACAGCCAACTATTTCCTTGATACTTAGGATAATCTTAAATGCTGGAATTTCAACATATAATTGTCATTCTTCCAGACTAGGTTATGGGGAAAGTGTGTGCTGAGTCATCCAGGGGAAAACAAGCTGAATACCCAACTGGTTTCACCATCATTTTGTTGAAAAAGTTGGGAGTTGCAGCTCTGAGTCAAAATTAGTTATTTAGTCACACTAAAGTTGGATTAATTGCAAGCTGGGATTGCTTAAAACCAAAAAACATTAATGTTCTTCTGGTCAAAAGAATAGAGAATCTGAACAATTCAGTTTAACAACAAACAGACAAACTTGTATCCAACGAATCCAGCCAAGTGAACAAAGTTTCATTGCATTAATGCAGCTGGACATTTTTAGTTCTATGGAGGTCTGTTGGTTTCTAAAGGGGCCTTGACCTTGCTGTCTTATCAACTGCCTTGTTTCTTTTCTGATAAGCAGTCTCTCTGACATCTGTTCAGCACACATGGGTTGTTCCCTTGAATACGGCAACCCCCCTTCTCATAACCATGATGAAATTGCCTTCTGGGTTGTCACTGGCATTATCTTTGTTTATTGGCAGAGTTGTTTTCGTAGTGTCAGAAATGGCAGATTGATGGCCTTAGCTGAAACAGGAGTGAAACAAAAATGAAGAGAAATAGCTCCTTTTTCTTTACATTCAAATTTAGGAAGGAATCCCAAGGCTCAGATAAACTTATAAACAAGGCTCAGATAAATTTGTTGATTTTCTTTATTTTACTTCACTTAATTGCAGAGTATTGGTTTCTAAACATGAAAGAGAAGTGGGCTAGCCTAAGTGGAACCATTGCTTTTGCAACCCTTTATGGACCTGGTCCTGTATAATGATGGAACAGTGAGGGAAAGGTGTATGGAAACTTTCACTAGCCCACTCTGCATACCCAGTATTTGATCAACCCAGCACTTTGATCAGGGCATTTGCACATAAACAGCCTACATGCAGAGACTCATGTGTCATACTCTCCAACCATGTGCTCCATTCACATGTTTTTTGCTCTGTACAGGTTGTGTGATTGGGATGTACATTATTACAAAAACATATAGCTATCAGGTGGCCAAGGGGATTGGGGTCTGCCACTACTATTGTGATTCCCACCTACCCTCTTGCATCCAAAAGGAACTAATGGAAGCATCTACACAGGGATATTATCTATGGGTTTAACTCTGATTGCCCTCCTACTCACTGCATAGCATGTGGTTAACTTTTATCATTATATAGGGCAGATGACACTGGAGCTTGTTATCCTCTGTATTCAATACCTGATTAAATATAATGCATGTTGATAATCCTATAGGGATTATTCAATTTTGCAATAACTTTCCATCAGTGCAAGCATTTCTGCTTTCCTGGCAGAACAACCTCCCTTCTCCTCCCACAGTGTGCTGTTCTGGGGGATCTCCAGACCCCACAGAGCCAAATGGGAAGGGGCAGGAAGGAGGAGAGAGGCGCAAAGTTCCATTGCACTAATGGAAGTCCTTGTGCAGGCTTCCACTAGCAGAACCGGTTAATTAAATCCAGCCTTTAGGTGCCCTGTACACCTTGTTCTGGAAACTCCTGCAGCAAGCTGGTGCAAAAGCTATTTCTCTGCTTCCCTTTGGACCACATCAGTGAAGCCAAAATGGTGGTCTTTGTCATCTGAGCAGCCCAGGACCTCCATACACACACTGCTCAGCCTTGCACCCGAAGAAGTCACTTCAGTGCTGTTAACACAGTGATTTGACTTCACCCCTGGAGGAACACTCCATTGTCTCTCAAGACAGAAAGAGGTCAACAGCAATACTTATAAGTAATGCTTTTAGATTGTAAATGTTTCATAGAGTTTGCCTATAGCCTATATAACTTCTTCATTAAACTTGGGTTTATGCTTTTATCTACCAGTGTAATATGTTGAAGCCACCACGGCGTTTTCATAGGTCACATCTAATGTTTAAATAGAAATGCAATGCACCACGTAATAGTGCAGAAGACTGTGACTGGGTGATTTGTGGGCCATCTCTGTCAGCTGTCCAGGTGCTAAAATTGCCAACTTTAAACCAGTCTTGGACCAGACAGCCCTTCAAATGGATTGCCCTCTGCTTCATGGGGCAAATGACCACCCTATCTGAAAGTAAGGAGGAAGAGGAGAAGCAGCAGCAGTAGCTGCCACTATTGTCTGGACTAGGAAGATGCAATGTGAGAATCTTGCCCAACCCCTCAACTAAGAAAGTTCCACACTTATACTATATTTATGGCTGGACTCCGTGCACCCAGCAGAGTCCATGTGCATTTTACAGCTATGTAACAGGCATAAATTCAACAGGCAAAACTTTATTATTTCCAGGGGCACGGGAAGCTACCATCTTAATTTCTCTATGTCAACCTTCACTTGATACCCTCCCTCATACCTAACCAGTGAGCTACCGGTATTTATTCTGGGAGTTGGGGTCCAATAACATTTGGAGGGCATCATCTTGGGGAAGGCTGTTCTACATCGTGTAGGTCCTAAACGGTACAGGAGGCCTGTTGTAAACTTGGGTTGATTTTGAAATATATTTGAGGGGCCCAAGCCACTGGTCTCTAGTTCTAGCTAAGTACTGCATACACATAAATCCGACTCTGACATACTTGTTAGCTCCTGAATACAACTGGATTACGATAATGACAATGGGAAAAACAGAATTCAGGTGTGCTTGAATCAGTCCTATTTTGTACCATATGATGCTGCAAGAACAATGGGATCTGACTGGCATAGCTGAGTCTCTTTAATTTATTGACTAAGCACCCTGCTGCGCTGGTGCAGTTGTTGACAGTCTATTATGGCAGCTCTGCAGCCTGGCTGGAAAGAGCCACTTCTGTGCACACTTCTGTGTGAAGTTGCTTGCCCACAGTGAAGCACAGAAGCCTTGTGTAAGAGCTGAGATTTGGCCCATGATGAATAGATCCCTATGCTGAGTGGTCTGAGAAACAGACAGACAGCTGTATAAAAGCAAGGTTAGTCAGCAGGGCTAGCAAAGGCAGGAATGCGTTCTTGGCAAGCGGTACTAGACCCCAAGGGTCAGCTGATTTTCCGTCTAAAATGCTAGCAATTTCAGTCAAGACCCAGACCTCATATTGTGCTAAAAACAGAGGATTTCTCGCCCAATTTCAGAGCAGTATTCATATTCATATTAGCTAATGCTGAGAGCTCTGGTGACCCGCTAATCTGAGAGACATTACAGGAAGCAGCAAAAGTCTTGTGCACAAGTGAGTTGGCTTTTTGTATCTCCACCCAGAACAGGGCATCTCCCTCTGACAATGGAAGATTTGGGTGCAATGGCATCTCATCTCTTCCATAGGGCAAGAAGGGCCAGCCTTTTTCGCTCATAAAGAGAGATGTTGCAAAAAGCTCCCCTTGTAAATGAAATGTATCTGCATTCATATATACCATGGGTGTTTTTCATGTCCTGTAATACCCAAAGCTGTCCTCAGATTGGCTGGGGCTCAGATTGCCTTCCTAAACATTAGGAAGAACTTCCTGACAGTAAGAGCTGTTCGACAGTGGAATTTGCTGCCAAGGAGTGTGGTGGAGTCTCCTTCTTTGGAGGTCTTTAAGCGGAGGCTTGACAGCCACCTGTCAGGAATGCTTTGATGGTGTTTCCTGCTTGGCAGGGGGTTGGACTGGATGGCCCTTGTGGTCTCTTCCAACTCTATGATTCTATGGTTCACACTGTTATCCTCCCTCAGATACAAAAAAAGGTAAGTTCATGGTGGGGATCACACTGGCTGCCCACTCCCCATGATTAATGTGCTGGCCATACACCCTACCAGTCACACATTTCCCATGCTCTGTTTAGCACTTCTGCATCTGTACATGGGCAGGGTTCCTCCACATTAATGGGAATTTTTATTGATCCAGGTTTCCCTACATGAAGGACCAATAAAGTGATGTGCATGTAGAGCTAGGTCATATGAACAGCAAACATGGGAGTCATAGACATGGTTGATGCAGATGGGTGGCACAAGCTGGCATTTCCCCTCAGATATGCTTTTAGCATGAGTGGATCTTCATGGGAACACCTATCTAGTCTGTCCTCCACCCCTTCCCACCCGTGGTCCATTTCTTTGACCCAATTGTAGCAGCCTATAATCTCAAATAAAAGAGGCTATTCTGTGCAGGGGAACAATGAATGTAGAAAGTCCTGTCCTTGATATAAAGGGGCCCATAAGTTGCAAACAGATCTACAATTCAAATTTCGTTAACCTACACTTGTAAAGAGATGAGAGATACCTAAGCAAATGAAGGGGCTAAATAGCCATGTCATTGCTGCACAGGCAGTATCTTGTTTCTGTAAATAAAATACATTACACAGGGAGATGGGGTTGCATCCCAGACTGTGCAGCAAATTACTGTGCTGTGTTTTTCATTTAAATAAGTTAAATACACTGGGGACAGCTGGAATGGCAATTACAATTACACTACCCATTAGGACGCATTACATTACATTAACCCAAGACCTCTCAGGTTCCCCACAAACTTATAGAGGCAGAAAAGCAGTTTAACAGCAGTAACTTGCAGATTAAGTAACTATCATTATTCAGCTGATATGTTATTTAAAAAATATTTAGGAGGTACCTAATTACTATTATTTTATGGATGGGTGACCATACATATTGCAGTTGCCAAATTAGGAGAGTAGAATTTCAAGAAATGTTTCCTAACCAGGTCTAGCAGAAGACCCCACATTAACCTTATCATTGCCTCTGCCAAAGAAGAAGCCAGGAGTTCAATCTTAAGACTGAATCATTTCTTCCTATAATATCATAAATTATTTTTATTATGTTTATTATTACTATTTATTAAATGTGTGTGCCACCCTTCATCCGATGGTCTCAACATAAAAATACAACATGAGAACACAAAATACGTGATAAAAACAAAAACTAATAACCCCCCCCCAAAAAAAAATTTACCTGTAAAAGGCTATACATTGTTTAATTAGCCAAAGGCCTGTGAGAAAAGCAATGTTTTTGCCTGGTGCCTAAAGACACCTCTCTGGGGAGAGCATTCCACAAACAGGGAGCCAGCATAAAAAAGGCCCATTCTCGTGTTGCCATACTCTGGACCTCTCATGGACGGGGCACACAAAGAAGGGCCTCAGGTGATGATCGCAGGGTCCTGGCTGGCTCATATGGGGAGAGGCTGTCCTTGAGGTATTGCAGCCCCAAAACCAGCACTTTGAATTGGACCCCAAAACTAATTGGCAGCCAGTGCAATCAGGTCAAAATCAATGTAATATGTCCAAACTATCTTGCCTTTGGTCTCCAAATGCTGCAACAGCCGAAATTTCCAAATCATCTTCAGTTGCCAGCAATCTAGTCTAGAGATTACCACAATATAGACGACAGAAGTTAGGCTATCCTTGTCCAGATAGTGGCACAGCTGGGCTTCTAGCCAAAGCAGATGGAAGACACTCTGTGCCATTGAGCCCACCGGAGCCTCAAGTGACAGCAAAGGATCCAGAAGTACCCCCAAGTCACAAACCTGCTCATTCAGAGGGAGTGTAACCCCGTCAAGAGGAGGCAACCTCCCATCCATCCAGTCTAGGGAACCACCCACTAACAGTGCCTCAGTTTTATCTGGATTGAGCTTCAGTTTGTTGGCTTCCATCTAATCCAGGGGTCAGCAACCTTTTTCAGCCATGGGCTGGTCCACTGTCCCTCAGACCATGTGGTGGGCCAGACTATAGTTTGGGGGGGGGATGAATGAATTCCTATGCCCCACAAATAACCCAGAGATGCATTTTAAATAAAAGGACACATTCTACTCATGTAAAAACATGCTGATTCCCAGACCGTACACGGGCCGGATTGAGAAGATGATTGAGCCCCATCCAGCCCCCGGGCCTTAGGTTGCCTACCCCCCATCTAGTCCATTACCACAGCAAGACCAGCCCATCTAGTGCCACATCTGCAGATGTAAAGGAGATTGAAGTGCATCTAGAAAATCAGCTTCCTCCAAGAGTGCCTAGATCTGGTCCATGACCATCCACTCAAGAACCTTCTCCAACAGGGGAGATTGGCAACTGGCCAGTAGGGGTTGAATTAACTATATCAGCTTCAAATTGGCACAAATTATAAGTAGGATGTGGAACTTTGGATCCAGCAGATCCAAGACCCACTTTGCTCCACTTTTCCCCTGGCTACATCTGGCAAAAATACTGACATTCGTACATTCATAAATCTATGTTTTGAAGCCTTTTTTTGAGGATGTGATGCTTCTCTCTACTGGCAGAGAGACACCTCTGCCCTATCCTAACTACCTCCATCCAGTGAAACTGGGAATTAGGATTGCTCTGTAATATCTGATCTTGTTACATTTTATTGAGTTCAAGTGGAGTACATCTGTCTAAGTATAATTATTCTGATTTTACTGCTTGGGTATTAAATTGATTGATCATTCACAATGAACTGGATCTGGCCACATGTTTACTAGCTATGTGTGTGGGTTTTTGTTTTTTGAACAACTGAGGTCCAAAGCATCTTGTCAAAATAAGTCTAATTAAGGATATTAAACACAAGATGTTGTTACAAAAATGATTGTGACATTAATAAGGAATACTGAATTTCACTGCAACTAAAAATGGGAAACGAATTGAAAAAGACAGAATTAAGTTTCAGGTCTCATGGGGTGCAATTTCATGCTTACTTTCATTTAGTGTGTTATTTTATCCCATGTCATAATTATTATCTCATAATATAATAGAAATATAATAACAAAGAATTATAATATCGTTTCATATGATGGTTACACAGTATTAATTTCACTGGCTTCACTGGGTAACCACCCTTCAGATGCACTTCTTTTCTGTAATTGACATGATTTTCATCTAAATAGTGTTAAGGTTTCCTGCTGCACCAAATTTCTAATGAATTTTCTAGATGATCACTAGCAGGAATCCTTTGGAGCTAGGTGAAAAACCATCACAACCAGCTGTGAAATGGTTCAATTCCAAATGGTTATTGACCCTTATACCACTTCATTATTTGAAAAATATGCTGGCAGGATGCTGCTTCTAATTTTTTTTAAAGAAGAGGAGGAGGAGGAGGAGGACACAGAGAGCCTTGAGCAAATAGAACAACTTTATTAGATACAACCCAGAGGATGGTAATGGAGAATAACCTAGGTTAGCATCAGATACGCATAAGTATAAATCTTTAGATTGAGCGCTGATTACTCCTAAGTAATTGCATGCCTGACAAAACACAATATAGCATTCTCTAGTTTACAGCAACCTATTTATGGTCCAAACGTGTGTGTCTGCAAGCATGGCTCTAGCAGTGAACCTGCAGATGATCAAGCTTAACTCGCTGCATCAAGGAAATCACAGAAAGCAAAGCTGTGTTGAAAAAAAGGACCCTATTGTTTATAGAAACATGAAAAGTCTATGCAACACAATATATGGATTTTTAAGGAAAACAGACCTTTCATTCTTTCAGCACAATCCCGACAAGCCCAACAGCAGGCTTGAGATTTCACAAAGCCAGCTAGAAAAGCACCAGGCTGTCAAAGCAATTTTCCAATGGGGACGGTGAAATTAACACAGTGGCTTTTTTGAAACCTCTAATGCTCGGAGAACCTTGGGGATATAACATGCCCTTTCCAATGTCAGCACCACATGGAGGGCACTCGAGACAGCGCTGATGAAGTTGGAAAGCCTACTGAAAAAAGACCTACAAGCCTGTTACCCAACAAGGAACTGCTTGTCATAGACATGTCTAGAAATAGTTACAGGTGGGTAGCCGTGTTGGTCTGCCATAGTCGAAACAAAATAGGAAACAAAATAGGAAATTCTTTCCAGTAGCACCTTAGAGACCAACTGAGTTTGTTCTTGGTATGAGCTTTCGTGTGCATGCACACGACAAAAAAATATCTGAAGAAATGTGCATGCACATGAAAGCTCATACCAAGAACAAACTCAGTTGGTCTCTAAGGTGCTACTGGAAAGAATTTCCTATTTTGTTTCCTATTTTGTTATGTCTAGAAATGTCATAAAAGTTTGGTCCTGATGGTACTTACTGCACACTAGCTGGCTGTTTCTAGGGTAGATCATAGCCATGTTTCTTATGAACAGGTACTTTCAGAATTAAAAGGTATATATGACTTCACCTGTCATTCAAAGTCCTAGAAAAGTATTATCAGTGGATTCTGCTGAAGATAGACACTAGGAAGATAGAAACTTTGTGTGAAGCACTTGTTCACACAAAGCCCTGCCCATTATACTGTCAGCTATAACCAGTTATACCCAATTATGATGTGAGCAGATTTCAGAAAACTACATCACTCTATAATCTTGAGAGGGACTGGGCAATTGTCACATAGTTACTTCTTCTGGAAAGGTCAATTGCATGCCTAGATGGTTCATTCTAGGTTAGTTCTGAGCTGGCAAAACCCTTTGTGGTTTCTCCTGTACAGAAAGTGGCAACGAGAGCAGAGTGTGATTCACCACTTTCCAAGTGCCTTCTCCTTCAGTTCTATTCAGTTATAGGGCTTATTCAAGAGATTGTGTTCATCAGAAGCCACGTCTATTTCACCAAGACACATCAGACAGTATCATACAGTGCCCTACTCGAAATTGTCCCATAGTGCTCCCACCGCCACCAATACATATTTTGAGAAGCTAGTGTAGGATAAAGTTTCTTTTCATACCTGCATTGTAGGGATCAGAGATGCAGAAATAGCACATCTAACTCCCTGAATTAGATCCACATGGCCATCTCTTACATTTTCACTGCCAGTACGTAAATCACAGAGCACAAGTATCAATTACTGATATTACACTGCCTAATTCTTCTTAAAACTCTCTCTGAAATCTTGCCCATAGTTTGGAAAGGACTGTGTCTCCCCAATTTTCAGCTGAACAAGTTTCTACTAACACAAGAGTGACTAAAATATGAGAGTTAGCCAAAGGCAATACAATATGAGTAACATCTGGAACTAGAAAACAAAAATCTCAGATATTTTCAGGGAAAATAATCTTAAAACAGAAGGCTTTTTGACCACCAGATCAATGTTAATGTGGAATGCTTGAGGCAGTACTAGATAAAGTAGTTATGCGAACAGATATCCGTATCTCCATAAAAAAAACCACTAACACCTACAAGCTCCCATTTCTTTCAAACACCATAAAAGGCCCAAAGTTCCCCATAAAGAATCACTTCAGATAAATGGGAAGGTTAATATCTCTCTTTGTTTCCCCCATTTCAAGTTGTTTTCTGCTTGATTGCCTTCTCTCTTTTAAAAGGCTACAATTTGCAACCTATGAATTCGCCCTCAGGTAGAAATTTCAAGCAAAGAAACTAATTGAAACATTTACATTTTGCATATAAATCTAAAGATTTCAGCCTGGAGCTAATATTTAATCTCAGATATACCCTGTTATAAATAATAAATAAAAATCATTCTTTTTACCATCCTGTTATCTTACAGTGTTTTTTTTTTTGCCAGCAGTGTCAATCTGTTTAATATAATGTAATACATAATATAATGTAATAATATAATGTAATACATTTTGTTTTAAATGAATACATTTTATTTAAGTTTTGTTACTGCAAAAACTTAAAGTTAGTAATAAAAGCATAGGGCTGTTCAGAGTGTTTAAATCATTCATCTACTAATTGTTAATCCAAGAAGAGAAAAGAAATAGATGGTGCTGTTATTAGTACGTGTACATTTCTATTGTAGCCTTCAGTAATGGCGAGAGTCCTATACTAGTCAGAACACTGGAAGAGAAGTAAGGTGATCATAAAGTGATGATTATATTCATAAGCAAAATTGCTCATTAGCACATGATATATTATCAGTCAATCGTAAGTGATGTATTTCCTAATAAACATTTCCAAAAGTCCATTTCAGGGCACATGGTTCGCGTTACGAACCACCGTACTAGTTCTTAACATTGGTATGTTATATACCTTTGGGGAAAAGAGGCAAATGAGCATGTTAGGTTTGGTAGATTCATCTACCTGACATGAACAGCAGTATACCTCTCTACTCCAACTTGAACACCTTATTAGGTTGACACTTTTCTTAGGATATGTTGCAAAGTGTCCATTCACATCAGAACCACAGTACCACGTCCACATATTTCACTCTTTGACCTGTATCATCCAAACAGTTAGCCTAATGACATCTTCACATTATTTGGTGCATAGGAGACACAGCATGGAAAGAGAGCTGGTATCTTTGGGGACCAGTCATTTAGCATTCCAAGCCTTCTGAGCATGCTCTTTGGATGGATATGTTCATTACTGGGAGTCTTTCTCTCAGGATCTCAACATATTTGTAGGTAGATGAGTCTGGGATCCAGAAAGCCACTCTTTTAGCATCACTTGATAATTTCCCTAATAAATCAGTTATCAGGATACGTTTCACTTTCACAGTTGGCCAAATATACTATTTTAGAGAGGGAGGAATGGTCAGGCCACAGGAAATAGGTGTCCTGGCCAATGCAGTACTTTTGAAGTTACCTGGCACTGGTTTATTGTGTAGATAATACTTTTTTATTTGTATTAAATGAAACAAAATAGTGCACTACACAGAAGTCCAGCATAAGACGTTAGCTGCTGTGTGCTCTTTGCACAGCTCAGCCTTCCAGAAGTGAGTTATTAATTAATAAAGAAAATGTGTGTATCTGAAATCTGTGGCTTTGTGTTCTGCTTTTATTAATGCAGGATCCTTTCCCATATGGTTTCCTTCCAAGCTTGTTTAAAAAGAAAAAAAAGAAAAATCTTGTAGCCTAGTCAGCACTGATGAGACTCTTGGCCAATACAAAGTACCTCCCCCCCCCCCAAAAAAATGGCTGCATCCATCATTTTTTACCATTTAGGCTGCTGCTCCTGTAAATTATTCTACAACAAACACCCAGTACACACGTACACACACACACACACACACACACACACACACACACCACTTTTAGGATGCAATCATCAAGCACAATATTGTATTTTTATTTGATTTACTAATTTCAAAAGATCTGTGTCACCTAAAATCCAGGTATTCTGCTTATTTGTTGGGCCACAAAACATTTTAGTCTTCTCCAGTGCTATTTCTCTAGAAAAAGAGGTGATGGAACTCACGTGTAACTCACCTCCCTCATTCTCTTAGAAAGGCAATGGTGCCCACCTGAGAGGTGCCGGAACTGAGTTCCAGAGAGTTCTGGCTGGAAAAAAACCCTGGTCTCCAAAACTTAGCAGGACTTGCCACAACATTCTATGGAACTTTTGAGTTAAGGATTACTATAGTGTTAAAATGGCTTTTGACTTATGGATTACTACAGAGTTAAAATGGCTTTGGAACGTGCATCATTCCAGAATTAACACAGGCATGATAATATGAAGAAACTTAGCACAGATTACCCTATCACCCAAAATAGGATATTTATACAGTAGCCTTTTCCCGGCATGCCTATGCACAGGCAACTGCAATGTTGCACTAGTCAATAAGGCAATGTAGCGTATGGCCAATTCCACTCTCTTCAGTTTTCTGCTCTCTTCCCTCCACTGAGCCCAAAATCAGACCAGCAAGCTGATGTGACATAATCATGTTGCAGATATGGAACTGAAGCAAAGGATACAAGGCAAGAGCCAAAGGTGTAGGACAGTAGATTAAATAAATCAAAGCAGAATCTAGACCTCTGCTACAAGTGCTGACTGTGTAACCTATGTGAATACAGCTCCAACAAGTGAGCTACATGGAAACTCAGATGGGCCATAAGTCACCAATTAGATCCTCTGGGCATCATAACCCTTAAAGGTAAAGGTAAAGGTACCCCTGACCATTAGGTCCAGTCGCGGACAAATCTGGGGTTGTGGCGCTCATTTTACTTTACTGGCCGAGGGAGCCAGCGTACAGCTTCCAGGTCATGTGGCCAGCATGACTAAGCTGCTTCTGGTGAACCAGAGCAGGGCACGGAAACACGTTTACCTTCCCGCCGGAGTGGTACCTATTTATCTGCTTGCACTTTGATGTGCTTTTGAACTGCTAGGTGGGCAGGAGCTGGGACCGAACAACTGGAGCTCAAGTCACAGGGATTCAAGGAAGGGTTAATCCCTGTCCCTTCACAAACTTCATTAGCATTTCTAAGGAAATGAAACAGGCATGTAAAACAATGGTAAGGCTGGATATGCTAGGCCATAAATGTTACTAACACAAATATTTCAATCTGTTTACAAAGTGGCCTATTAAGTCCTTTTAGAAATCCACAGCCACAGCTATGCTCAGCTTCTGCCAAGCAATTCCAGCATAAACAAATGAAAGGCAGCTAACACACTTGTTTTGACATTTACAAAGCCAAGGGTATTAGGGAGGCGGCAATTGCAAATAGATGCTCCACAGCAGCATGTAGCAAATGGAGGGTGGGAAACACCGTGTGGCAGTGAAAAATGCAAATTGGGGGTATTCTGCAGCTAGAGCCAATAACAGCTGGATTACAGTAATTCATTTTTATCAGATATTACAACTACCGGTACATGTTACATAGAACTGGACAGGCACCATAGAAAAAAGCTTGCTCTTTTTCCTGTAATCCATAAGATGCTAAAGATTTAGGGCTGGGCAGGATATATAAAATATACAGTCAATTTTATTCAACCCACACAGATCCTGGACAGGTCCTGTGAGTGTGATCCCACATTTTCCACACCACACATTGAGCATAATGACTTTGACTGCATGAGCAGTGCTAATGTGCTCCTTATAGAACCAGCAAGAGGCACAGTAAGCTTAGCAAATATGTGGACTGCTGGGGTGGTCTAGGTCAGGCATGTGGACCCTGTAGTCCTCCAGATGATACTGAACTACAGCTCCCATCATCCCCAGCCAGCATGGGCAATGGTCAGGGGTGACATCTGGAGAGTTCCAGCTTGCCCTATGTAGCCCCTTCAAAATTTGCAAGAGGTGCAAACTATTTGCAAAGCCTGGATGAAGAGTTAGCATGAAATTCCTGGGGGTGGATTTGAAAAATATCCAGTTTACATCTCCCTCTATTTTTTTTTTATGGATTCAGTGGCCATAATTCTCTCCAGACCTTGAACCTTCAACCCCACCTCGCCCCATCAAATTAAGGTACACAAGAAAGCAAACAAAGTAGTACATCTACAGGTATTTTTCAGAGGGGCTTTATGTTATGCTGTAAATAGAGCATTTGAAAAAAGACGCATGTGCTGCGTCCTTACAAAGATGTAAAGTGGTGGGAAGGGCAGTTGAAATTATTAAGTTTCTCAAAGCAGTGTTTCAGCTGCACATATATTAGTCTCTGGTCTCTCCGGACACCCTGCTAAACTGCTTCACTAAGAACGCAATGAATGCCTTTGAAAGTGAGACTTGAGTTATATCCCATGCAATATGTCCCCTTTCACAGCCAAGTCACTTGATTTAATAAAGAAAAACCTTATTTTGGACTCGCACTATTAGCTGGGGGGAAAGAAGGAAAAGTCAACACGGTCAGTCAGCACCGCCGCAAAAACTGAAATGCTAAACCCAGACAGCATCACAAATCCAAGTGTGCTCCCTTCTCTTGGACCCTTGACCCTTTCAATCCTTTTCTCAGACAAGAAGTAGCTGGAGGTTACACCCCGTCCCCATAGCCTGCTTAATTATACACCCACTCCCCTCAAACACTACTTAAGGAACTATGCAGGCTTCTCTATTTCACTTTGCATTTAAAAGACTTCAGCAGAATCATTTATGGTCTTGTATAGATTTCTATAGGGCTTGTCCATACTTCCGCTTGTCCTGTGCCTAGAAAAAATGGGTCCAAGTGGTTTTCACCTTCCCCTCCTCTATCCCCAGGGAAAACCCACTCTTTAGTGCTAAATCAGAGAAAACATCAATCCAGAGAAAACCCAAATTGCTGTTTGCTCCAGTTGAGTTCTAAAGATGAGTATACCCTGGGGCACAGCAGCAGGATGAGAGGAAGTGTGGATAAGCCCTTATTATTATCCTGAGAAAACAACCTGTATCTAGCACCAGAGATGCAAAACATTACAAGTCCAGATGGCTTCTTGTTGAGCAGAAGATAAGTGGGTTTTTTTTAATAAGCCCTACATTTGTCCCTGCATCAAAATATACAAGAGGGGTTTCACTGCTGAGGAACTGAAGCTACTGAAGAAGAATATCACGGGAACTCACATTTCCCTGTGTCAGCAAAATGTCACTGCTCTAGATGCATAATGTGGTATGAAGCAGACAGTGTTTTGGAAAATGTCTGACACATAATGCATCGCTGGAAGGTTTTCCACCTACTATGTCCTCGAGGTGAAAGGTCCTCTTACCTTTTCTTTCTGTTTTCTCCATGCTTAGTTCTGGCACTTAGGTGAGACGAGGAAGGTAAGGTATTAGCATCACCAACCATGTGGCCACAGAGCCGGCCTCCGATTTTACCGGCATTGCTGCCACTTACCCTGACTTCACATCCTCCTAATATTGTTTTGTGGTTTTTGTTGTTGTTTTTGGGTTGTTTTTTGGTTGTTTTTGCATTTTTCACCTATTTATTATACACAAGATGCAACCAAACAGCAACAGATTTCTACTGAGCTGGTTGACCACGTCCACACCCAAACCCACCTCTAAACTGAAATTCAGTAGCTAACCCAGCTCCAGCCTCTGCCTTCTTGTCAGTGCCAGGAGGAGCAGCACTGCGTCTGTTGGGGTCCCTGTCAGCTTCTCCCCGTGTAAGGCGAGCAGGACACTCACTCTCCAAACCTTCTGGCTGGGGTCGTTCAGTTTCAGGACAACTGCGATGCAAGGTGGCAGGCACAATTTCAGGCGGCAGATGGAGATAGTCCCTCAAGTACTGGATGCCCTCATTGGTCAAATACCAGCAGAAATGCCTCCATGTAAACTGCTCCTTCATGTAACCACCATTGCTTTCATGACGTGGAGGTTGGACACATTTTTGTCTGCCAGTTCTGGGTGTTTAGGCATATGGACACCTTTCTTAGCTACCATCACTCCCTCCTTAAAAAGGAGTTCGTAGATGGCAATGCAGTTCTTTTTAGGCATCAACATCATGGTGGCGGCAATCCTCCTGATATTGTTGAAGTTGGGGTGGTTCAGGTGTAGCAGTGGGAGCAAAAAGTCAATTCAAATGAAAATTGGGGGGTTGGGGGCTGGACTGAGAATGCCAGAAGTCAGGCAGGCAAGCAGACAGACCGACAGATAGACATGCTCACAGACTGGGACACAAGGAGGAACCAATAGCAAGGGCAAAATGATAAAGTGGTTGGCTAGGCCCTGACCCGGGCAAGCACCCTAGAATGATCTTTTGTTGTTGTTTAGTCATTTCCAACTCTTCGTGACCCCATGGACCAGAGCACACCAGGCACTCCTGTGTTCCACTGCCTCCCGCAGTTTGGTCAAATTCATGTTGGTAGCTTCAAGAACACTGTCCAACCATCTCATCCTCTGTCATCCCCTTCTCCTTGTGCCCTCCATCTTTCCCAACACCAGGGTCTTTTCCAGGGAGTCTTCTCTTCTCATGAGGTGGCCAAAGTATTGGAGCTTCAGCTTCAGGATCTGCCCTTCCAGTGAGCACTCAGGGCCGATTTCCTTGAGAATGGATAGGTTAGATCTTCTTGCAGTCCACGGGACTCTCAAGAGTCTCCTCCAGCACCAGAATTCAAAAGCATCAATTCTTCGGCGATCAGACTTCTTTATGGTCCAGCTCTCACTTCCATACATCACTACTGGGAAAACCATAGCTTTAACTATATGGACCTTTGTCAGCAAGGTGATGTCTCTGCTTTTTAAGATGCTGTCTAATTTCGTGACTGTTGTCACCATCTGCAGTGATCATGGAACCCAAGAAAGTAAAATTTCTCACTGCCTCCATTTCTTCCCCTTCTATTTGCCAGGAGATGATGGGACCAGTGGTCATGATCTTACGGTAGTTTTTTTGATGTTGAGCTTCAGACCATATTTTGCGCTCTCCTCTTTCACCCTCATTAAAAGGTTCTTTAATTCCTCCTCACTAGGGAGCTATGGCCTCTCCCTATTAACAAAATTAGCCTGTGCAGAAACTACATAGGCCCTGAAGAATTTAGTTTTAATTATTTTATCAAAGCTATTCATTGAAGTATAAATAACTCCCAGGATAAAGAACAAGCTGGTGACCTCACTTAGGTCTAAAGGCAGTTCTATAATTTGTAGGTCGTGATTCTGTGTTGTGTTTTTTATTATTTTTAAAAAAATCCTTTTAAAATACATTTTAAAAGTTACATTCATGGAATGAAATCTTTAGCTTTTATAAACTAGTGTAGAATGATTAAATTCAGATTCCCTTTGGCTTCGCCATGTTACCAATCTGTCTGATGGATGCTTACTTAGGTGGAATAAAACCCACTGTTTTGCTCCATCTTTTTAAAAAATTGTAGATTAGATGCAGGATAGGCCTACAAAGGCTTCCAGTAACAGCAAATTTGCCATTTTCTCCATTCTCGCTTTTCCCCATTCCCTTTGCTGACTTTGCATCCTCTGCATAGTGAGACCATTATATGCGCCTAATGTAAAATAAATATTCCGTCGCTATTCTCATGTTACCACCTATAAAGGCAAATGTCTGCGAAAAAAATCAAAGGCAAATAAAATGTGCTTGGTTGCAGAAAACAAACCAAGAACTATCAATGTCCTTTGGGGTTGCTCAAGCAACAGTATGCATAATACTTAGGTTTCTTCAAGAATAATATCCCCTTCTGCTTCTTCTCCCTCCCCTCCATCATTTTTCTTCTATCTTGGCTTCATAACTCATGTGTATATGCAGTGCTTGCCTAATACTATGTTTTGTGGATGTGCTATTAGCACAATTATAGGCACTGCCCACTCTAAACCCAGGAGTGAGATCCCGAACTTTTATGCTGCACAAAAGTAGCAAAATTCCCTTTTGTTTGAAAGTTGTTCACACTGCATTTATGAAGCTGGAAGACAAATGCAATTGGGGGGGAGAGAGAGAGAGACAAGCTGTGGCAGCCTACATTCAGCAAGTACCACAATAGTCACCCAGCAATTAAGTACCGTTTTTCCAAATGATGTTTAGACTTCATGGCCGTAAAAAGATTTTGGTTTATTTGATGGCTTCTGAAACCTAAATCGCAGGATGTGCTCCTCCACAAGCAAAGGGAGCTCGATGAATCCCTACAAGTGATGCACCATGAAATTTAGCATATAACCAGAGCCGTCTCATCCATAGAGGCCGGTGGCGCGGCGCGCCAGGGCGCAGGGCACCCCGGGGGCGCCCCCGCGAGCCCACCGGCATACCGGGCTCCCCCTCCCCAACCCGCCCCCGCCCCCACGGGCAGGCGGGCACTCGCGCGCCGGCGGGCGGGCTGTAAGCCGCCCGCCCTCGCCTCCCGGAGCCCCAGCTGGAGCGCTGGAGCGGCGCGGGGCTTTGCGCGACCTTCCAGCACTCCAGCTGGGGCTCTGGGAGGCGAGGGCGGCCGGCTTGCAGCCCGCCCGCCCTCCCGCCGGTGCGCGAGCGCCCGCCCGCCCCTCATCCTCCGCCCGCCGGAGCGCGGGCGCCCGCTCCAAAGCCACGCCTCTCATCTCCGCTCGCCCACCCCCCCTCCCGAGGGGCGGCCAGCGCGGGAGGGAGGCGGGCGGAGAGGCGGCAGGCTGGGGGCGCCGAGGGATCGCTGCGCCAGGGCGGCCGATCCCTCTAAGACGGGCCTGCATATAACGCCATCTATTTTCATTTTGAGGATATATGGGTATCGAACTGGGACTTCCTAACAAAGATGATGATACAACAGATGCTTTTCCTGTTGCTGGTGTTATATAAACTACAGTAGATCGCAAACAGAAAACTTCTGCTGTACACAAGGAGTGTTTGTGCACATTTCACTGTGAAATGAAATGGAGAACAAGCTGCATTTCCACATCTGTCTTCTTACAAGGGTCCATGCATGTATGCACAGATGTGCACATTCTCTCTCAACATATCAGCACATGATGTGCTTATAGGGTGATTAAAACTGGGACACTTGGAGGGTATGGAGGGTATAATTTTTTATTTTAAAAAAAATTATGCCCCTGATCTTGCATGCCATGTATTAGTTAGGACTATATTGGTGAAAAAATAACTAGGAGCACCGATCCGAATGACATTCAAAAAGGGTATCTCAAAATTTAGTGCAAGTTTCATAATTTACTCAATTACTAAGACTTCTGCACCACTGTAAAATTAAATGCATTTGCTTTTATCGGTCCTGAGCCTTTTAAGGCAGCGATGGAGTACTGGAAGAATGCAGCTCACAAGGACAGCCAAATCCCGGATCCTGCACATCACCAGATCTCTCATAAATTTCCAAATCTTTTTTAAAATCGGATTTCCTACCATTTGCATCTTAAAGAAGTTACCCTTTCAAAGGTTGCTTCGCAGCCAGAAGCTTTGTTGGTGGAGGTTAATGAATACTGTAAAAATTCTTGCGATTTTATTTGCAAGTTACATTTTCAGGTTTTCTGGGACTCATGCACTCCTTATATCAGTGTTTTTCAACCACTGTTCCGTGGCACACTAGTGTGCCGCGAGATGTTGCCTGGTGTGCCGTGGGAAAAATTGTGTTTATTTGATTCCTATTCAAGAGAATTACTTCATATATAGTCAATATAGGCACAGAGTTAATTTTTTTAACATTTTCTAATGGTGGTGTGCCTCGTGATTTTTTTCATAAAACAAGTGTGCCCTTGCCCAAAAAAGGTTGAAAAACACTGCCTTATATCATGGAACAGCACATATAATGTGGTCGTAAATCTGCCCAGGTGGAGATAACTTTAGCATAGCATATTAATTTTCTTATTGAGTTCCACAGTGGTAAAGCAGGTAGGGTCTTAGGAAATGGTGTGTTCTGCAAAACATGTTTCTGAGATGGAGAGCATCTCTAGGTAGCAAAACAATGTACACTGGTATGCGCATATGAATAGGTTTTGCATCCAGTTCACATATTGTGAAGCAAGCTTTCTAATACATAAGGTGACATTTATTCTTCACTACACATTTAAAGCACTATGATCCCACTTTTAAAATATTCTAATTACCAGCACTATTCAAAAGCAGGTGTAAAAAAGCAGAAATTATACTTTGCTATTGTTCACATGCACACAAAATACCACCAATGCTATTCCTTTAGATCTGTCGTCATTTCCAGTGAGCCTAACAGAAACCAATCACTTGTATGATCTTCTTAGCAGATGAATCACTGCTCATATGTAACTATATACGGTCTAAGAATGCCACCCCCACCTCTTTTTGTAATATCTTGGTCTAAGGAACAAGCAAAGCTTTATTTTACACCAAACTTACGCCAGAATTTCTAGGATGGGATTTGCAATTTCCACACATAGGGATAAAGATATAATGAGGTAAACAAGGGCTGATAAGCAGCTTTTCTGTTTGTAACATTTATTCTACTTGTCCTTTCTTGTTGACCTTAAAAGGAAGGATTTCACCAAAGCTCTAACATCCTGTTCAAGGATCAAACCCTATCTGTCTTAGGGGCTTATGGAGACTCCATTACCTTGTTATCTGAGAACCTCACAATCTGTAATGCATTTATAGCCACAACCTCCTTGTGAGGCCAAGAAGGGTAGTTTACTGTCATCATCCTACAGACAAGAGACCAGGGGACTTGGGCTGCCATCCTATGCATGCTCAGCTGGGAGTAAGAACCACTGAACCCAATGAGATTTACCAGCAAGGAATTCACAGGACTGCAGCAAATGGCAGGCAATGAATGAATCCTATATATGAATAGGAGTCATAACATGTCCATGAACTGAGCAAATTATGTTTTCTGCTTATAGGTTCCCCCCCCCCCCCGTATGACCATGTAAACAGCATCAACATACTGATCACAACACAATGCCCTTCTGTATAGGTCCTACTCAACCTCTTCTTTTCAAGAGGACATTGAAGAATCAGGAGTACCATGTGGAAGGGATTGCAACCTTAGAGGGTCCACAGAACTATACATTTAATTCCCTTTCAAAATGTAATAAATATTCCATGTGACATGTAATGCTTGACCTAGATATGGAAATATCTCCGATGCCTTGGCTCAAACATGGTTTGCAGTCTTGATTTTCCATGAACAAGGAAAGATTTTCCAAACACATAACCCCTAACAGATAAATCCATGCATGTGATAAGAAGTAAAAGTGGCACAGGAAACGTTCTCCCTAGTACTTGCTAGGAAACTTTTGCAAAGCACAGGAAAAGGTCTAACGAGCTCTTTTGCCAAAGTCTCAGTTTTGCCAATGTGAAATATGCTCTCTGTGTTATCTTCCAAAACCTGCACTGGAGAAATAAAAAAGAACCAGACTATGGAGGTAAGGGAAGGGAGTATCCTGCAAGAGGGCATAGCTAGATGGAATCTTGAATAGAAGCACACCACACAGCAACCTTTTGTTTCAAGTCTCACATTAGACCTTGTTTCCATGCTTATTCAGTATCGTGCATATTACAGCCCCATCTGCACTACACATTTAAAGCACTATGGTCCCACTTTAAACAGTCGTGGCTTCCCCCCCCCAAAAAAAAATCATGGGATCTGAAGTTTGATAAATGTGCTGAGAGTTGTTCAGAGATTCCTTTTCCCCTCTGAGTGGTTTAACAACTCATTTTTTTCTCCTCAGGGGAATTCTGGGAATTGTAGGTCTGTCGTGGAAATAGGAGTCTCCTAACCAGTGCTTTTCTTATAGAGTACTGTTATAAGGGGGGAAAACTGCTCCTTTTCCCTTATGGGGTACCCAAGAGCCCGTACAGAGTCCTTATGTAGGTTCTCTATCAGTAGGAGAAAATAACAAAAGGCCAACCAGAGAATATTGAGAAGCAAAGCGGCTAGTAAGCCTGATCTTTATTAAACTGTTGCAACAGGGTGCTTCCCCCCCCCCACGCAGGAGGGAGGAGGAACCCAGAACATTGGTGTGAAAGCTCTTATACAGACTTTTGAAACCGCCACCCTGTAGCTCAGGCATCCCCAAACTCGGCCCTCCAGATGTTTTGGGACTACAACTCCCATCATCCCTAGCTAACAGGACCAGTGGTCAGGGATGATGGGAATTGTAGTCCCAAAATATCTGGAGGGCCAAGTTTGTGGATGCCTGCTGTAGCTCAAGGCCAACCCCCCCCCAATACATACATCATACATGCATCACTGAAGGGGCAGTTTACAGCAGAAAGCCTGTCTGCCAGGATACCTGATAATGATCACTGATTGCTTTTACCTGGGCATCCTGGCCATTCTTTTATGATGGTAAATACTCAGTTCCTGAATCCAGGTCACAGGCTCACCCTATTCCTGCACAGATACACCCTTAAGACAGGATTTGTGAGCAAAGAGACAATTGGGGGGGGTTCCCATTTCCTTTCTCATTGCAGAGAAACATTTGAGGTCAATTTAGGAGAGTCAAAATGGTTTCAGGCCTGTTTTCCTGTACTGTTTCAGATATGTGGTTTATATATTTATGTATGTGTTTGCCTGGTACATTTATGAACATTTATTTTACATCTTAGGCCGTATAATTCTCATAACAGTACCCTTGAGTACCCCCCCCAAAAAGCACTGCTCCGAACAACACTCGGCACCCTTCACAAACTACAGTTCCCAGGACTCTTTGGGGGGGAGCCAAAAATGTTTAAAGTAGCATGGTATAGCTTTGAACATATAGTGCAGGTGGTGCCCAAGTTCTAGCACACCAAATGTTTTGCATTCTCAGGCTTAGCTTCACTCAACAGATACTTTTCATCGGCGAAGAATCTGGCTGTCTTTTCTCTGCTTGTTAAACTCTTTTGAAAGGGAAAAGGGAAAGAAAGGAAAGGAAGCCAAAGGGCACATCAAAATATGGTCCTGTGTGTATATTAATGTTTCCTGCTGCTCTGCTATGCGGAGACCAGCTTAGAGAGTGCAGATATCTGTCAAGGACCAAATATGATGGGCCACCCATCAGCCTTTCATTAAATAGCACTTGTAGCCTCTGTAATTCTATCAATAGAGTAATCAGAGCTGCCATGTCTCAGGATTTGATAGAACAGCGGGAGCTGGGAAATGAAGACTGACATTGTTAACAAAGCCACTTCTGCCACTTAATGCCGAGGGAAGCAAGCAAAAAAAAAGTTTATTTGTCTATCCACAAAAAGAAGAGAGGAAGAAGGCAGGAGTGGCTAAGTGTGAAGTCTGGGGTGACAAGCTTTGGAAACTTTCTTCTTCTTCTTCTTCTTCTGGGGTTGCCCAGAATCAATTCCACTTTGATATTTTGTCTGTTTTTTCTGCATTTATTCCGCCATGGGTTGACATCACGCAATCTAGATAACCAAATTCATGAGCAAAAATTAAAGAGGGAAGGCGAAACCAGGCAGGGCAGATATTTCCCATCGAAGGAGAAAGAACCTAATTCCCTATGGAGAGGGATTTCAATGAAGAGATTTAAAAAATCAAGATGCTAATGTCAAGTCCTCAGCAAGGCAACTTTTTGAAAAAATGTAGCAAGAGGCTAAAAGGCTTAGCTTCCAACTGCAGGCGGATTAAGGTTGCATACAAAGGGCCAGTGATAGGAGATGAAAGAAAGGCAACATGAAAAATCAGAAAGAAAGAAATGAGGATGAAGATGGAGAGGTTGGAGACTTAAACCAAGTTGCTGGGTTCTCTGTGCTGCTGATTGGCCTGAGGTTTTGAGGCTGGGCGGGATATCCACGTTTTTCCATGGTTAAGCCTGCCCAACCTAAAGTGAAAGGAAGAGAGAGAAAACCAGTGGCACACTATGTGTGGGGCCAGTGAGAACCAGCATGGCATGGTGGTTAGAGTATCGAACTAGGACCTGGGAGACCAGAGTTCAAATCCCCATTCAGCTATGAAGCTCATGTGGTGAACTTGGACCAGTTAAACACCCACAGCCTAACCTACTTCACAAGGTTTTTGTGGGGATAAAATGAAGAGGGGAAATATGTAACCCACCTTGAGCTCCTTGGAGGAAAGTTGGGATACAAATGTAATTAATAAATAATGCCAATACCAATACTAATACTAATAATACTAAAGTCCTGTTAGGCTACAGCAGCATCAACATGTCCTTTGTTGGCACCTAAGGGTGGCTCATTCCCCAGAAAGTTTTGCAGAAAGAACAGATATGATTTGGGACATATGATCAGATCCCCCCAGTGGTGCTGGGGAGAGGTATCCTTAGTTATTTATATTGTCCTGCCTTTTAGACCCCGCTATCTTCTCCCCAAGAAGCTGCTATTAGATCCCTAGCAGGGCTAATTGCACCTTTGGGAGGCAGGGTAGATTTGAATCTTTGAAAATGGAGCCTCTTCTGACCACCCAGAGCTGCTTCATGATAGGCAATGTAGGAATCTGTTTTGTTTTCGCCCTCTGTGTTTAATGTATGGAAGAGAGATGTTCATTCATGCCTTGTTCATTCAGGAAGCACTTAAGCCACATTTTGCTGAAGATCCCAAGGCAGGTTACACCAACAGAATATGTGAACACCTACTCCAAATCAACTATTCAAGTCAATCTCAACCAAACACATTCTAGGAGTGAGCCTTTGCATTCAAACATGTTCTGGGGGTCCACTGAATCCCACCTAATTTAGCATACAATTGAATACGTTAGTAGTGCATTTTCAGGAAAAATAAGATAAATTGCGTTGGATCCAAAGTTAATCATGCCTAGATCAGATTGATGGTAACTTTAAGTTATCACTAACTTAATTCCATTGAGTTCAATAGTAATAATAATGATAATGATATGTTCATACTCTTGATGCCAAGCAAAACCTACTTGCTGGAAAAGAGATTGGGATCTGCTGTAGACCTCTAGGTGATTTGCAGCAGCAACATCAAATGACTTCTTACACCTAAATTGGGTTGCCGAAATAAAGAGAGGCTGGAGTAACCAGGAATGGGCTGAAGGCTGGAGCTCACACAAAACCCTGCCCTATGCTATACCAAGCTGCAGGCAGCGAAACAAATTGGGCCCAGATTGAGCCTGATGTCATCAAGCCATAGCAGAGGGGCCAGCTCAGGATCCAGAGTATCCCATGTTAGCTCAGCCTCTCCCTCTCTCTTGCCCCTGGAATACCGAGACAGAAATCCTGCCAGTGGTACTTCTGTTTGCCTGCATTTTCAGCAGGTGGACAGAGGCCAACGGAGCTGTTTTGAGATGAGCAGAAAGAGATCTCCACCTCATTCAACCATCCCAGCATGGCAGATCAGGAGCTTGATTGCAGCCTTAGAGACAAACCACTTTATTTTGGCATAAGCAGTTGGCATAGGAAACAGTCCACAATGGGCTTGTGGTGTTCTGGGAAAAGACATATCTTCAGTTTGATTAAGTGTATTTAATAGCTTTGAGAAGTAAGTTGTAAAAGGTACTGATTTAATATCTTTTTGTATCATATCCCAAGCAGATCTTGTACCCCCCCCCCCAAGTCAAATGTGCAACTTGTGGCCAAGTGAGCCAAATGCAGGCCACCAGCTGTATAAGGCAGCCTGTCAGGCTCAGCAAATTCTCTTTTTGCCACACGCTTGGGATTGCACAAATGCACTTCAGGCATCCAGCAGGCTCATAGATTTTTGACTTGATGCAACACAAACTGCAAATACCCCCCTCTACAGCATCATCATAATCATATTATTATTATTATTATTATTATTATTATTATTTACTTATATCCAGCCCATCTGGCCAGGCCTCCTCAGCCACTCTGGGCAGCTTCCAACAGGATATTAAAAACACAATAAAAGTTCAAACATTAAAAACTTCCCTAAACAGGGCTGCCTTCAGATGTCTTCTAAAAGTCTGATAGTTGTTTATTTCCTTGACATCTGGTGGGAGAGTGTTCCACAGGGTGGGCACCACTGCCGAGAAAGCCCTCTGCCTGGTTCCCTGTAACCTTAATTCTCACAGTAAGCACTATTCTAAGACACTATAGAAATTGAAATGAACCAGGAGCTGGGCAAGAGCACACAGGCATGGAAACTGGGTTGAGATATACAAATTTGCATAATTAAATATGATACAATAGAAGTCTGCTTCAGGGATACAAATGCTGCTAAAATCTCCATAGTATTTTAAGTAGTGGTGGATGTTCCAAAGACGGGATCTTCTCCTCTGTCCTTAAAGCATCTTTACTTTGTTTCAGAAACCAATAGAAGCCAACTTCAACTAAGCAGACACAATGCATTCATCCTATTTAAATTTCCAGTAGCATGAAACTTGAGAAAAGGGTAAAAAAGAAAGAAAGAAGCTAACCACTTCGAGAAGGGAAGGGACTGGCTGGAGGAGAAGCAAACCACTTATTTTCCCTCAGTAAGTGTTTGAAAATTGGATAGATTGAAAACAAATGCTTAAGGATGTTTCAGTACAGCATGCTTTCTAGGACTCTTGTTTCCAAATTTTTCAGATTATATATTACAATTAAAGTAATGCTGAAAGCAGGTTAAAAAGAACTCAATTGATGCCCATAACAGATTCAGGGCTATAAACGATCACAGATGTTCGCATCGGCCTAGACATACCACTGGAATACAAACTCTGGTCATTTTCTAATTTCCATCATTAATACCACTAATTATATGTTTCTCAGGAGAAGATCCAAAATTTAGAATTAAGAGAGGAAATCTAGTTCATTGTAATCCACTCCTTCCAATTAAGGCCATAATACACCACGCAGTGGGATTGCTAGACAGAATGATAACATTACAAATTGCTCCCTTTGAACAATCTGCCAGGTGCCAAATGCAGCCAGTTCTTAGACAGCACCAAAAAGGACAGAAAACGGTCAGCAAGCTTAGTTGTGCTTTCTTTCCTCCCATGTTACTTTGGAATGCGTTGCTTTCCCAATCAGGGGGAAATTTAAAAGGGACTTCTCAAATTTGAGGTCACACAATACTCTGTTGACCGCTTCCACTTATTCCACAAGGACCAGCACCAACAAAATGAAAGCATGTTCTTAAGGCCAGTGGCTGCCCTGGGGGTGTAGTGATGTTGAATGTAACACTTCAGCAGCAAATACTTCACATTTGAGAAAGAGATTTTAAAACTCTTCCTGAATGGCAGCGATTATTCAGCTTTCCGGGTGGCACTGTGGTCTAAGTCACAGAGCCTAGGGCTTGCCAATCAGAAGGTCCACGACGCGGTGAGCTCCCATTGCTCGGTCCCAGCTCCTGCCCACCTAGCAGTTCGAAAACACGTCAAAGTGCATGTAGATAAATAGGTACCACTTTGGCGGGAAGGTATACGGCTTTTCCGTGCTCTGCTCTGGTTCGCCAGAAGCAACTTAGTCATGCTGGCCACATGACCCGGAAGCTGTCTGCGGACAAATACCAGCTCCCCCGGCCTATAGAGCGAGATGAGTGCTGCAACCTCAGAGTCGTCCATGACTGGACCTAATGGTCAAGGGTACCTTTACCTTTACCTAACTAAGCAGCATGTTCTGAACAAGAAACTTTTGTTCAGAAGCCAAAGCCCTTCTTGAATATATGATTATCTCTCCTTCTGCTTCTTCTTCTTCTTCATTATGCAAAAAAGATGACTAAAACAGTAGCAGAGTGATTGCTGGTAGAGTTAGAATCGGGGACCAAAAATTAAATCAGTATTATTAGGTCCCATTCCAAGAGGTTCTTCTTCTTTTAATGAAAATAATAACTCTATATGCCCATCTACGAAAATGTGTAATATAATTCACATTTGAAAAGTATCCAACTATCCATTTTTATCAGAGTACTATTTAACCTAATAGAGCCTCAGTGTCATCAGAGGTACCTTATGGTTCTGGTTAATCATTCTGAACTTTGTTTCAAGTGGGGTGTGCTTGATGTAGAAAACTTGACAGCTCTTTGGAGGAAGCTGGGTCAAAAGTATCTTGTTCAATTTTCAAATGAATAAAATTGAAAAGATTTACATCGAGCCCACTTTGAAAATAAATAGGATGAAAAATGTTTATGAGTTCGTTCATTGTTACTGAGTAATTGGGTTTGTCTATTTTTAAAGTGGGTTTAGATATGAAATGAATTGAAACAATGCCTTGTTGAAGGATGCTCAACTTTACAGTATTTTGCAACTGCTTAATATCCCTAAAACATAACTTCTATCATGATTAGTCTGCTAATTAATAGAGATTATTAAATGAGAAATTAAATCGAATGGCAACCTCATTTTAAACATCCACACTAACTTGTGTGCTGGCAACCCTGGAATAAGATAATAGTTCATGGATCTAGGCAATCCCATTATTACACCAGTCTTAAGAATATATTTGCCAACAGAGTAAAATATTGGATTGGATGGCTAAAATGTTTAATTAGTTGACAGCTACAGAAATAAGAGAAATTCCCCAAAGGGAGGAGAAACAGCACTTTTGATCTTTTTGTTCTGCCTTGAACTGGTAAATATCTCATTTGAAAAGGAACTTCTGGAGAGTTATGTAATGAATGTCATACAGTTGTAAAAACTGCCAAGAGAAGGCCCTGGTGCTTTTCTCCCCAGAGTTGTGTACATTTCTGCTGGGGTCATAGAAGGACTGACGTTATTTGTCCAACAAGCCCAACATCACCAACAGGATACACTGCACTAGTAAATCATGTGTCAGCTAGCATGTTTTTCCCATTTTATTCCAACCCAGCCCTTCTATTTTTGGCACACCTATCAACTAATTATATATTTTCACAGGTGATATTTTGGAGATTGTTAATGGAAAACAGCCACTCTGTCCAAAATAGTGCAGAGAATTTTTTTCTTCAGAAAAACATCTGAAACCCATTATCAAGAAAGATACATAGATTATGAAAGCCAAGAGTGTCCAGTGCTGAGGGTGTTATTGTAAATAGAGGACATCTCTGATTTTAAATGTGATTAAAAAATACAGACACAAGCCAGGTAACCAAGACTTTTGGATTTAGCACGAACAACTGCAGAAAAACGCTTTAGAATAGATGCTGGTGAATCCCTTAAACCTAAATAATATATAGCATGGACTTATATTGAGATCTGTCAACAAAGACAAGATCTACCCTCAGAAATGGAGAGACAAAAGTTTTTCAGAAGAGAGTTTTAAAATAAACACATTGTCTTTCACAACAAATTTAAAGTTAACTCTCCTCATAAGAACATAAGCCACTTCTTTACTTTCTATATACGAACAACTATAAAAACAGTAAACACATCCAGGAACTTTCCTTCCTTCTTTCCTTTAGCTCTTTAAAACAGGAAGTGACAAGATTCCTAGAAAATGCTGCAGGATCAACAAACTGCTATGCTTTACGTATAATAGGTTGGGAAGCAATTCACTTCCTGATCTAAGTAAGTCAGGTAAAATATATAAAGGAAAGAGTTAACAAAATGGTGCGCATATTGGAGAAGATATCTAATTTATTTATTTCTTTTCTTTTCTCTTCTCTTCTCTTCTCTTCTTTTCTTTTCTTCTCTTTTCTTTAAAACACAATGTTTCCTCCAAGGTGGAATTCAAGCCAGCAGACATGCACTTCTTCCTAGGTAGCCTCCCATTCAGATACTGACCAGGGCTCAACCTGGTCAGCAAGGTGGAAGCAGCATGTGCTCTCATACTATGTCTATTATCCACAGTATGCACTCAACATGTAGAGAGACATGGTTTCATGTATATTTTTCTATGGGTATCACGTAACTATAAAAGCAAGACACAACCATCCTTGTTACAAAAAGTCTGACACCATCAGACATTTGCTTGTGTTGAATATACCTTACTGCTTATCTTCTACCTTTAGGACATGATCATGTGTTTAAAGCCTGGTATCATGTTCAATGTGTGTGTGACGGAGAGAAACTGAGGCACTACTGCGTTGACAATGTCTCCTCCATTATTGCTCTGCATTATGTTTCTCAAGCATACGCAACAGCTGGGCCTGCGTATGCACATGTATTATGGTCCCACTGAAAGAACAGCACCCTAAGCTTTCAAACGAATTTTGCCACTTGATCAGAAAAACACACACCATATTTCCTTGCCCACGAACTCCTAGGTTCATACACAATGTGTAGTTGAGAACAAGACACAACCAGTAGGAAAGAATGAACATCCCATGTTCTCATAGAATAATCTAGTTAATGAGCAGAAACTAAATATGAGACATACTAGTCTCTATTTCATATTAGTCTCAAGATCCTGCCTGGCCAAACCTAACGAAGGTCATTTTTTCTAAGGAAGAAGGTTGTCTTAAGATTTGACTTCTTGAAAGTGTGTGTGGCCTGCATCTCCTTACCTGGGAGAAGTTCAACCCATTCAGTGGATGGCATTGCTCTTCCACCCTCTCCACAGCTCCTGTCCTTTTCTTCATCCTCTCTGCCTCCTGAGCCAGGTAGAGGTCCAATACAGGCACTCCACGGGAACGGATATCTGTCTCCGTGAGGGAGTTGACCATCAGCATCACCCAGACGGGCCTTTTGCGCTCCCAGTTCCCAGCAATAGCATTGAAGAGGTAATCGGCATAAAGACCTTTCCCCCGTTGGTCTGGCGTCATCCAGTGAGGGAGCATCAATTTGACGTACTCAAGGTGGCGCTTGAGGCGGTGGTAAAGATCCCGGGGGAGCACGTCTTGCAAGTTCTCCCCGTGGGGTAGCAGCTGACAGCTGGCCAGGCCTGAAATGGTGTAGGGGTCAGTGAGGTCCAGCTCAAAGTACACACTGGAACTGGCTTGGAAAGCAGACTTGGAGTTCTCAGGGACAAAGTCCCACACACGTGTGTAAGGCACATGGATTGTTCCAAATAGATAGGCTGGAGGGTCCCTCCGGATTGTCCAGAGGAAAGAGTTCAAGTCTCTTTGCTAGGGAAAAGGGAATGAAAAAAAGGCAAGAGTCAATTTGGTGTCAAGCACTGAGAAAAGCACATTAAGGGGGGTTGCAAACAGGAACTGTCCATCAGCATTGTGGTTGAAATCACTTCCATTTGCAAAATGTTTTGATGGCTGCCATTGTACACAATATCCTAGCCCTAACCATGCTGGCATGAAAGCAAGTTATCTATTGGAATCAGTATGAGACTGGTAGGACTGAATCGGCAATGTGCAACGTGTAGGCCTGTGGATATGGTATGTGTATGGAAAGTCAAGCATGACTGCAAATCAGAGTTCATCGACGCTGCGGTTATTCTACTGAAACCAGTAAAACTATCCCAGCATGACCTTCTCTGGGTTAAGTGGGTCCTGGATTGCATCCATAATCTCACATAGTCTGCAATTAAACATGCGAGCAGACAAGTAGAAAAACCATGCATTCAGGAAAGAAAGATAAAATATAGGATGAAGGCTCAAAGTTGCCTGATTAGTATATGCCTTATCAACCATTTAATGTTCCTTTGTGATTAAAAGAGTGGTAAAGCTGAGTGGATCATTATACCAATAAAATTGCAGTCCTTTATTTACAATTAAGTGGTATTCAAATTCAATTAAGTGATATAAATAAAACAAAGCATTTTTTAAAAAAACAAAACAAAAACCTTATGATTTAAATTTATGAATGAAGTGGAGATTCTTGTATCGAATCACAGAAATATCTTATTTGTGTCAGAATGAATGCAAGCATTACATCATGTGTTTGTGTGTGTGTGTGTGTGTGTGTGTGAGAGAGAGAGAGAGAGAGAGAGAGAGAGAGAGAGAGAGATTTTGAAAAGATATATACCCATACACACCCATAAACACTCATACCTCAAACTGGATCAAAGAATCTTTATACATCTAACTATCTAGGCAGAAATCCAAGCCAGGGTTAGAGATTCTGGTCAATTATTCCTTCATTTGATATTTACAGAAACCCACTGTGCTATACAATGTAAAGTTTCAGCTTGGAACAAATTTGTTTGTAGACAAATATGGATCACTCTGCAGAGGAATTCTCCTACACAATCCCCCATTGACTGCCCTTTTGAATTGTTCATATGAACCATAACTTACAAGCAGCGTATTTTTTATTTTATTTTTTTAAAAAAAACCTCATTACATTGTCTATGAAAGTTGAATACAACCCATAGCCCTAGCCTATTCAGTGCAGAAAATCAACAGGATCTTGCAGGAAATCAATATCCCTCTGGAGATCTAAAGGATCTGTGAGACTGTCAAAATATGAAATTGTGGCCATGGGGAAGTTGACAAGCCTGCCACATGCAGGAGGAGCGAAAGGGTTACCTGGCAAAACTCAACTAATTTGCCAGTCAAAACAAAATAAAAAATAAAAAAATTCCTTCCAGTAGCACCTTAGAGACCAACTAAGTTTGTTCTTGGTATGAGCTTGGTATGAGCTTTCATGTGCATGCACACTTCTTCAGATACCAGTGTTTCTTAGAACTCTTGGGATAAGATTTCCAACAGGGCTCCAGTCCTTTATCAGGCATTAACTATTTTGCAAGTTATGTGAGAAATCTAGATTGTTTTGAAGGCACCTCCATAGAGGAGGAGCAGAAGAAGAGCGAGAGAGATTTCTTGCTAAGTGGTACCCAGGGACGGGAAGGCAAAGTGTCCTGACCGGTATTAGTCCAACTACTACTGTTTCACGCCAACAGTGTGCTAGGGGTTGTGCAACCCGCAGAAGGAAAGAAGGGCACCGCTTCATTTCCCCCAAACCTGCTCGCTCGATCCCACCCCACTTCCTCAGGTGTCAAGGGGCACAACCTCTGCCTCCCTGGGGAGCGGACGACCGGCGCTCCCTAGTAGGAGCCATATCCATCTATCTCGCTACCTCTCCACTTGGAGAGGGTTTCCTCGCTAGGACACCCAGAAGCAGCCAGGAAAGGCAGTAACTGACCCGCGTAATTGGCCCGCGACTTAGTGTAGTGCGGATGTTGCGGAGGGGTGGTTATCTTTAGCAACCTAAGAAAGGGGCACCGGCACTATGGGTCGTCGCTGGGGACCATCGCAGTAGAAGGAGAGTCCCAAAGTTGACGGTGGCATGTTGCGCTGCCTCTGCGCCGGATCCCCCCCCCCTTAAGCACCAGCAGTCACTGACCCCCCACCCCGACCCCCGAGCCTCCTCCTTCCTCCCCCCCCCCCCCGCCAGCTCACCGATCGGGGCAGCTCGCAGCGCCCTGGGTCCATCTGCTGGCGCCTCCTGGGCTCCGGGCGCGCCGACGCCGGCAGCACCCCCCCGACGACAGCCAAGCACATCAGCGCCAGGTGGGGCTGCATCCTGCTCCTCCCGGGGGACCCGCCTTGCCGGCTGCCTTCAGAGGGAACTCTCCGCCCGGTCTCGCCTCGGGTGCTTCTGTCCCGGCCACGGTCCCGTCCGCATCTGACAAGTGCAAAAATAAAATAATAGTAGTAGTAATAATAATAATAATGAAGGGAAGAGGGAGCAGCTGAAGCCCTTTCTAGCTTGCAAAAAGAGAAGGGGGGGTTAAACGGCCCCACAAGGGCGATCCTAGGGGTCCCGGCGTTGATCCTGAGCCTCTGTCATGCTTGGGGGGCAATGGGACTCTTCGGCGCGGTAAACTTTCTGCGCTGCCCAGGAGTTGCTTGGGTCTCTACCCGCCCCCCCTCTCCGCCTTCAGAAGGAAGGAGGTGGGAGAGTCAAGGTTTGTCTGCGAGTGGGGGGGGGGGGCGGAGGTGGTGCCGATCCCGGGTTTGAGATGGCGAGAGACTGAGGGAATGCTATTTGAACAGGCACAGGAAGGCGGGCACTGCTGTGGATGTCATCATGTCAGTTTTCAAACACGGCGAGGAAAAGTCAGGAGGCCAGAAAGAAGGGAGAAGGGGGAAAAAAAGAAGAAGAAACAACTTCGCAGCAACTTCCAAACTTTCCCAAACTTTTCCTTCCCATCCCGCCTGCGACTTCGCGGCGGCCAAGCCTGGAGAGGGCGGCTCCTGCCGCAAGAGGGCGCCTAGTGCACAAACAAAGCGCCGCGGAGCTCAAGGTAGAGCCAGACGGGACTCCCGGGAGGGAGGGAGGGGAGGGGAGGGGAGGGGGAGGGAGATCCCGAAAGGAAAGATGCGAAAGATCGGGGAGAGGCATTCTCCGACGGGAACATATGCCGGGGCAAAGGAGGGCTCTGCTGTGAGGTGCGTCAGGGCCGAAGCCACGTTCCTTACTCAGAAAGCTGGGTGCGCGTGAAAGGGGTTGTGTTAAGGGGGGGGTACACTTTGCACATTCCCTTAGCTATTTTTTGTTTCTTGTTTCTGGAGGCTTGGCATTTTAGATTCCTAGACCCCAGAGAGGCTGAGGAGTGGTCCATGTGTGTGTGTACACACAAACACCCACCCCACCTTTTTTCTCCAAGGACCTCAAGGTGGCACACATGGTTCTCTGCCTCATTTTCTTCCCACAACCCTGTGAGGTAAGGTAGACTGAGAGGCAGTGAGTGGCCCATGGCCGCTCAGTGAACTTTATGTCCCGTGGTGATTTGAACCCTGGTCCCCCAGGTGCTAATCTGACACTCTAACCACTACACTACACACAGGTGGCATTCTGCAGTCAAGAATGCCTGCTGGATCTCATGTTGTTATAGTTTTCAAAAGGCCCATGCAGAGCTTCTCTGAGGCCTGGCATGGCAGCGTAAGTCCAGCAGGCCCCTGGCCAGCCCTCCCCTGGCCAGCTTAGCCTTCCAAAGCCCAGGGCAATTGTACCCAGCTGCCCCCACCTACCTGCACAGGCCTGGTTCTGAGCCAAGGGTGGTTTCAGCGGAAACCCTCTTAAGATAGCACGTGTGATCTTCCTGGCACCTCAGACTTCTGTCTTCTAGTCAAGTCAAAAGCTCCCTGTAACTGAATAGCTAGTATATCAAGGATTAAGCTGTTCTATTTTTTTTAGCATGTTTCTGGGCTGGGGCTTAATTTGCAAACTGGTCAGTTGAGACAAGGCCCACCTCATTTTCCAGAGGAAGGGTAAGTCCGGATTGTGTTGGGTAGGGGGATATGGGAAGGGGATATGGGTTGGTATTTTGCTACTGCAAAAAAAGCTTTCATGCATTAGGCGATCTGGTTCCAAAAGGAACACCCATCTGGAAGCACCCACTAAATTGTTCTTAGACACTCCTTTATAGAGAGGGTTCTAAGGCAGTGTACAAAGGTGAGAGTAAAACTATTCAACCGGTTTATAAGAACAATGTTGTTTTTAAAACAAAAAACAAAAAAATCCCAACCAATCAAGCTATGACTATACAGCAAACACATATGAGGCAAACTGAACATGGGAGGAAGACCATTCATTGCCTAGAGACAGCCACCCAATCTTAAACAACTCCTCACCCACAATAATACAACAACAGGACTCAACATGGACATTGGTACCAGAGCCTGCAATAAACCCAAATGCCAACTTTGCTGCCACATAAACCCAGACAACACCATTACTGGCCCCAACAACATCAAACATACCATCTCAGGACTATTTAATTGCTCATCTTCCAACATTGTGTATGCAATCAAATGCCAACAGTGCCCTTCAGCTCTCTAAATTGGACGAACAGGCAAAACCCTACGCCAAAGGATAAATGGACATAAATCTGATATCAGGAATCACAAGACAGAGAAACCAGTAGGAGAACATTTCAATCTCCCAGGACATTCTATAAAAGATCTCAAAGTAGCTGTCTTAATACAAAGGAATTTCAGAAATAGACTGGAAAGAGAAGTGGCTGAATTGCAACTAATCACCAAACTTAAAACCATGGAGAAACCTGGTCTGAACAAAGACATTGGATTCTTGTCTCATTATACATGACAAAGCTATCTTTAGCCATCTCACCCTTTGCCTTTCCCTGTAAGACCAATTGCAGTCGTCGTCAACAGGTTTTCCACACCTATCAGCTGATCACCCATTCCCACCACCCTTCTGAGTAATACCCCTCCCCACTCCTTCACTATATTTAAGGGTCTGATGACTTCCATTTCAGTGTATCTGAAGAAGTGTGCATGCACACGAAAGCTCATACCAAGAACAAACTTAGTTGGTCTCTAAGGTGCTACTGGAAGGAATTTTTATTTTTATTTTGTTTTGAACATGCAGAAGTTCAGTGGAAGGCCAAAATCCAACTAAAAGGTCCCCTAAAACCATTAGGCAAATAGGGAGGTCTTCAGCCAGGAGGTGCAAGATTGTAATTTTGTCACCAGATGTCTCTCTTTGGGGAGCCAATCCAGAGTCAGGGCACCACCACAGGAGACAAGGCAGAACCCCCTTCCTCCTGATGTGCTGGCTGCCTCTGAGTAGGAACCTTTTGACTCTTGTACTCCTTTGTTCACTACTGTCCTAGGGCTCAAAGAGAGAAAGTGGAAGCCTTGCAAAATTGTCACACAGGAAGCCACAGAAACTGAAGCAGAAGGAACACCACCAGGCTAAGTTGCAGACGCTTGAGTTTGATCAACAGCACAAGCCCAAGCGTGTTTATCTGGAAGGAGGCACAACTACGTCTCCTTGTGTCTATGCAGGATTTGCCTCCTGAGATCTCTTTTCAATTGCAGCCCTTACGTATTGGACTATATCATCTAAGTAGGAGCATTTGCATCTATAGGTTTATATGCGACAATTAAAAATCAGGGTGGGACTACACACTGAGCCAATGCTATTCCACCATGATTTAGGGAAACATTACATAGCCAGCCCAACTAATTCTGCTTAATCCAGGCCTCCTCAACCTTGGCCCTCCAGATGTTTTTGGCCTACAACTCCCATGATCCATAGCTAGCAGGACCAGTGGTCAGGGATGGTGGGAATTGTAGTCTCAAAAAGATCTGGAGGGCCGAGGTTGAGGAAGTCTGACTTAATCCCACAAAATCGAAAATTCTTTCTAGTAGCACCTTAGAGACCAACTGAGTTTGTTCCTGGTATGAGCTTTCGTGTGCATGCACACTTCTTCAGATACCTGGTATCTGAAGAAGTGTGCATGCACACGAAAGCTCATACCAGGAACAAACTCAGTTGGTCTCTAAGGTGCTACTAGAAAGAATTTTCGATTTTGTTTTGACTATGGCAGACCAACACGGCTACCCACCTGTAACTTAATCCCACAACTCCTCAAGAGGTGCTTGCCTTTCCTCAATCTGGTATTAGATGCTTGAGAAGGAGATGGCAATCGGCTCTCATAAGCATTTTAGGCTGCAACCTTTCCCCACTGACTTAGGAGGAAGCTGTATTAGACTCAATGGGGCTGCTTGTGAGTTGGCAAATATAGTCATGCTGTTACTTATATTCCAAAGCAGTGAGCATGGACTTAAGTCCATTGCTTTCAGTGGGTTCACTCTATGTCTAACTTTGGATATCAATCACTGTTTTGTCAATTGGTGTCCGCAAAATGGTGTCTTGTGTTATTTCATAAATCTGCATACAGTGCAACCCTACGCACTTTGAATGGGCCCCTCTCCCAGGAAGGGTTGGTACGGGAATTCAGCCTTAATATGTCTTCTGTGTGGGCTGAAGTAGGGTCCACGCTGTGCGGTTTTCCTGGGCGTAGTGGACTGTTGTTTATGGACTGAGTAGACCCATTAAAATAAATGGAGCGAACAGTGACTTAACTGTGTACAGGATTTCCCTAAAACCAGCTTCAATAATAAAAGCTACATCATAGATATTTGGTCACTGTGGTTACAGTGCTAAACAACTGTGACTACATAGAGAGAATTAATGAAGGAGGGTTGATGTTAAAAAACAAATCCAGTTTGTTTTACTTGGATTCTGTTTCTGCCTTCCAGACATGAAAACAATATCTGCAATATCTGAAGGTTTTAATATGTGAAGAAAAATTAGACCCATTGACTTATCAAACAGATCCCATAGAAGGGAAATATGCCAAAGAATAGGAGATTCGGCTGCACATTCTGTATTTAAATTGTTTCTTTAAAAGTTAATGACTAATAGGTGTTGTTATAAGGTGTTAAAGATTAATAGATGCCTCAGGAAATTATTCCATAGTGGTAATAATCATTATAGACTACCAGAAGCAGGGTGGTCAGAATGCAAAATCTAGCTAATATTTATGGATGCTGTTACCATATCTACTAAACAGATTTGTTAACCTACATTTCCAGTATGTTTTCAATTTGCATCTCAGTGGCTGTGATCCTGACATCCATGGAATTCTTATATAATGAAATGGGTGGCACTTGTTTCAAACAAGTTTCAGAACTATAATATTTGCAAGATTGTGGGTTGTATCGGATATTGTGTGCAAGTGGAAAGCAGCCAGCACAACGGGTCTTTGTGTAGCCCTCCTTCACCCTCCTCTGCAGCCCCATAAAATCCCTGATAACCTTCTCTAGAGCACTGGTCTTCAACTGGTGGGTCGGGGCCAATATCAGGTTGTAGCCTAATGTAAGATGGTTCACAACCACAGCTACTACCACCATACAAATATAAGGGTAAAAAGAGAGGAAGAAATGGCTCCCCAAATGCAGGTTTGGATGGTGGGTCCCAGGTCTGAAAACATTGATGACTATTGCCCTAGAGGATCAGAGAACCAACCAAACCTCGTAGGCCATGTGGGAGCAGGAAATGACCCAAAATTGGGTAGAAGAATCTTGCATTCCCTCCCACAGCAGTCCCAAATGTCATTGTTGGTATCCGTCTGTCTCAGGAGGTGAGGTCAAACTTTTGTTTTTTTTTTTTTTTTTTTTTATAAGATTTTATTATTTTCTATTAAGACAAAAGAAAAACATAACATAAACACCACCATTAACAATACAAAACAATACAAAAATACAATACATAAACACAGCACAAAAACACAATCAAACAATTACAATAAAAAGAAACATATACAAACCTTTAAACTAACACTTATCCTCTTACTTTTCTTGGTACAATCTTCTCTCTTTTAGGGGACTTCCCCCATTCCCTCCACTGTCTTCAAAATCATATATATCTCCTAGGTAGCTTTGTATCTTATTCTATTCACATTTGCTCAATTTTTAGTGTGCTTTACTTTACTTAATCATATACCTAATCGCATATAAATCTTGACTTAAACACCAAATCTTAACATATTTTCTAACAAATAAATCTTTCACACAAAAATATCTTCCTAACAATTTTATCTAACATAAACCTGCTAAAGCCGCTATTCTATTTGATTCTGCTCAAATATTCAATTTTACTGATTTAACTAAATAGTCTTTAAATTTTTTCCACTCTCGTGACACCGTCTCCTCCCTCTGGTCTCGGATTCTGCCGGTCAGTTCTGCGAGTTCCATGTATTCCATCATCTTCATCTGCCATTCTTCCACCGTTGGTATTTCTTCCCCTTTCCATGTTCTTGCCAATAATATTCTAGCTGCTGTTGTGGCATACATAAAAAACACTCTGTCCTGACTGGGTATCTCTTCGTTGGTCATGCTCAGAAGAAATGCCTCTGGTTTCTTACAAAAGGTAACTTTCATTACCTTCTTCAACTCATTATAAATCTTATCCCAGAAAGCATTTACCGCTGGGCACAACCACCACATATGAAAAAAGGTACCTTTCGCATGTTTACATTTCCAACACACATCTGACATTTTGGTATTCATCTTAGCTATCTTAACTGGTGTCAAGTACCATCTGTAAACCATTTTCATTATATTTTCTCTTAAGCTATGACAAGCAGTGAATTTGATACCTTTCTGCCACAATCTCTCCCAGTCATCCATCATGATATTGTGTCCTACATCTTTCGCCCAGTCTATCATTGACGATTTAACCAGTTCATCTTTCGTATGCCACTCTAGCAAAAGATTATACATTTTGGAAAGGTTCTTAAAGTTCGATTCTATCAGTTCTGTTTCCAGTTTTGATTTTTCTACTTGAAAACCAACTTTTTTGTCCATTTTAAATGTTTCATATACCTGATGATAGTGCAGCCAGTCGGGGACCTGACTTTTCACCTGATCGTAACTTTTTAGCTTAAAAGAGTCCCCTTCCTGCTGCAATATGTCCATATATCTTAACCAATTTGCAGACATATTCGGTCTCTTATAGGCTTTGGCCTCCACTGGAGAGATCCATCTAGGGGTCTTTCTCTCTAACAAGTCTTTATATCTAGTCCAGACCTGATACAAGGATTTTCTAACTATATGAGACTTAAAAGTTCTGTGGATCTTAACCTTGTCATACCAAAGGTATGCATGCCATCCAAACATATTATCATGTCCTTCCAAGTCCAATACATCAACGTTCTCTAGTTTAAACCAATCCTTTAGCCAGCAAAAGGCTGCTGCTTCAAAGTAAAGTCTTAAGTCCGGCAGGGCAAAGCCTCCTCTCTCTTTAGAGTCTGTTAGGATCTTAAACTTAATTCTTGGCTTTTTGCCCTGCCATATAAACTTTGATAAGTCCTTTTGCCATTTCTTAAAGCAATCCAGTTTATCCAAAATTGGTATGGCTTGGAATAAAAACAGCATCCTTGGTAGGACATTCATTTTTATCACGGCAATTCTTCCCATTAACGACAGTTTCAATCTTGTCCATATTTCCATATCTTTCTTTATTTCCATCCACAGTTTTTCGTAATTGTCCTTATACAGGTTCAAATTCTTGGTTGTGAGGTTGATACCTAGATATTTTACTGTTTTGACAAAATTGAGGCCAGTGCCTTCCTGTATTCTTTGAGTTTGTTCTGCACTCATATTTTTTCCTAAAACTTTGGTTTTCTGCTTGTTTAACTTGAAACCAGCTACAAGTCCAAATTGTTCAATTATTCCCAAAGCTCTGGGGACACTGCTTTCCGGTTCTTGCAGGGATAGCATCAAATCATCTGCGAAGGCGCGTAATTTGTATTCCTTCTCTCCCACACGAATTCCTTTTATCTGTTTGTCCTTTCGTATCATATTTAGGAGGACTTCCAGGACCGTAATGAAGAGTAGAGGGGAGATAGGGCACCCTTGTCTTGTTCCCTTTTCGACTTCAAACTCCTCCGATATCACACTGTTTACAATTACTTTTGCTCTTTGTTCTGTGTAGATGGCATTAATTCCATTCAAAAACTTTTCGCCAACTCCCATCCTTTCCAAATTCTTTTTCATAAATGTCCAAGAAACTTTGTCAAATGCTTTCTCTGCATCGACAAACAATAGTGCCGCATCTATGTTTATGTTTCTCTCCAGTTTTTCTAAAATGTCCACAATAATTCTCGTATTATTACTAATTTGTCTTCCTGGCAAGAAACCTGCTTGATCTCTATGTATATAATCTTTCAACACTCTTTTTAACCTTGTAGCCAATATATTTGCAAAAATCTTATAATCCACATTCAAAAGGGATATTGGACGATAATTTTTCATTTGCGTCACATCCATATCTGGTTTTGGAATCAGTGTGATAAAGGCTTCCTTCCACGTCTCTGGTGCCCTATCTCCTTCTAATATCTTGTTGCAAACTTCTCTTAGTGGCTGCGATAGCCAGTCTTTCAATGTCTTATAATATTTTGCTGTTAATCCGTCCGGTCCTGGGGCCTTCCCCAATTGCATGTTATTTATTGCATCTTCTATTTCCTGCGTCGTTATTGGGTGGTTGAGAGTAACTAATTTTTCCTCTGGGACCTTTTGCAATCCGTTTTTTTCCAGAAATCGGTCTATTTCTGCTTCATCTATCTTCTCCTCCTTGTACAGTTGCTTGTAGAATCTTTGAAAACACCATCTGATTTCCTCTGGTTTCTCCACGTTTTTTCCGTTTACTACCAAGGTATTGATGACATTTACCTTTTGTCTTTTCTTCAATTGCCAAGCTAGTAGTTTTCCACATTTATTAGCCGATTCGAATGTTCTTTGCTTCATCATTTTCACTTTCCATTCAATGTCCTGGTTCATTATGTTGGCATATTGGGATTGCAAGTATTTAATTTCTTTTTGAATTTTAACGCATTTGGGATGTCCTCTTAGTTCTTTTTCCTTTTCTTTGATTAATTTCAACAATCTCTCCATCTCTGCATTTTGTTGTCTCTTCTTTTTTGCTTTTTCACTAATAAGAAATCCTCTCATTACAGCTTTACTTGCATCCCAAGCGATTCTTTTCTCCACTTCGGAGCTCCAATTTATCTGAAAATATTCTTTCATCTTTTTCGCCGCTCTTTCCACTAGCTTGGTGTTTCTCATCAAAGCGTCATCCATTCTCCATCTAAAAGAGTCCTTGGAAATCATTTTTAAATTTAGCTGTACAGGATTGTGGTCTGAAAGAGTTTTAGGGCCAATTTCTGCCTTTTGTATTTTTGGAGCCAATTCATTCGAGATCCAAATATAATCTATCCTCGACCATGACTGCTGAGGTTCACTGAAATATGTTGCCTCTGTATCTGTAGGGTTTTTTAATCTCCATGAGTCCACCAAATTCAAATTGTCCACCATTTCAAAAAAGGTCTTTGGGAGTTTCCCATCATTCGTTAATTTAGTTCTTTGAGATCTGTCCATTAATGTGGAAACTGCACCATTAAAATCTCCAAGGCAAACTAATTTGTAATCCAAATAGTCCAACAGCAAGTCATGTATTTTCTTATAAAAGATTGACTTTCCCTCATTTGGTGCATAAAGTCCCAGAATCAAAAATTTTTCGCCTTGTACGTTAATTTCAATTGCGATGTATCTCCCTTCTTCATCTTTGAATAGCTGTCTTGGGCTATATTTCTCCTTTGCATAAATCACTACTCCTCTCTTCTTGACCTTGTCCGATGATATGAACTCTTGGCCCAATTTTTTATTCTGTAATAATCTTCTGTGACGTCGGGCTATGTGGGTTTCCTGTAAACATATTATATCCAAATTCTTCTTTTCTATGCTGTAAAACACTCTGCGTCTCTTTGGCCTCTGGTTCAATCCCCGGACATTCCATGTCATTAACTTGAGCGCCATTTTCCTTTCTCTAGTCTTCTCCTCCAATTGCTTCTCCTTTCTTATCTTCCTCTGGATCCTTGCCTGGGCTTGGTGGACTTGGTAGTGGTCCCGGCGGTGGTGGAAATACCTCTGGAAACCTGTAGAATTGTGCTGGGTCGAGTGGTGTGCCTTTAAATTGTTCCAGATGCTTATCCAAGAACTTCTGTTTCTCCGCCAGGGATCTTATTCTTATCTTTTTCCCTTCAAACGTAAATGCCAGGCCTTCTGGAAATTCCCAACTGTAGGGGATTTTCCTTTTTCTGATCTCAGTTGCCAAATCGTTGTAAGGAACTCTCTTGTCAAGGAAAAATCTGGGGATATCCTTATAAAAGATTACTTTGTTCTGCTCTACCACCAGGTTGTTTCTATAGTGACAGTCCAGAAAGAAATCCCTATCGTGTCGGTCGTGACACACAATCAAACAGTCACTGACTGTTTTATTACTTTTCTTTCCTCTGGAACCTCTTGGACCAAATCTGAAGGCCTTCACTATGCGCGCTGAGACGTTAATCTCTTCTATCTCCCAAAATCCTGAAAATAACTTCACTATGTAGTCTTTTAGGTCTTCCCCTTCCACTTCTGGAAGATTTCTTAGGCGGATGTTGCCCTCTCTTTGATGTAGTTGCAGAAACGCAAGGGACTCTTCCACAGACCTCTGTCGTGTTCCAATATTCTCTATCTGTTCCAAGTCCAAATTGTCCAATTTTTCCTCCACCTTTTTTATTTTTTCTTTGACCACTTTAATTTCCTCTGAATCCTTTTTCAAGGTGGTCACCTCTTGCCCAATCCTGTTGATCTCTTCTCTGTTCTTCTTTACATTCTCCTCAATTTGCCCAATTGATTTTTCTAGGGTCTGCGTAGAATTTTTAATATCAGCTTTTATATCCGCTTGAAGTTTTTCTATCGCTGAATTCACTGCTGTATTTCCTGATGAAACTTGATCTTGTGTTTGCTTCAGCCCATCAGTAACGCTTTTCAGTCCTGCTGCAATTTCTGCCACACTAGCAACCAATTTCTCCATTTGTTCCTGTAGAGTTAGGGAAACAGAGCCTTTTCTTTTCTCAGAGCCAGTTCCTTTAGATCTAGTTTCCATTCCCTGTGGGCTCTGCAACTGTAATCTCAAGGTCACTCCAGTTGCTGTAGTAACAATCTCAGACATTCACAGTGGAAGGCCAACAGTCCCAAAAGTAAACACCAGGTGGCCAGCAGATCAGTTCTGAGAACAAAGAGGCTGCTGAGCCAGGAGCCCACACCAGTCCCAAAAATCCAACTTTTAGGCAAAGAGTTTACATTCCAAAGTATAAATTCCTTAAAGCCAAGAAGAGTCCACTTTCATGTAGCCCAAGTCAGTAACAATTCTTAACTTGCAGTGTTACCACCAAAGTTTATAAAGTAGCTTGTATCTGGTTACAAAGAAGTCAAAAATGTCTCCACTGGTAAACAGTCACTGAGACACCAACAAAGAAAAAATGGCAACAATATATCACAGCCCGCTACTGACCCGGAATCCTAATCCAGAGGGTGAGGGGCGTCTTCTTTTGCCATATCATCTGTTTTTGAGTCTTAAAACAAACTTTAAGCAACTTTTAAACCACTTTTAAAAAGTTTGGCAGAGTTCGCAAAACTTTTCCGTTAGTCGCGGCTTTGATCTTTTAGCGCTACCAAGCTCGCACGAACAGTACAAAGGGAACAGGCTTCCTTTTGCAGTTCCTCTGCAAGTAGTGCTCTTTAAACTTGTAAAAGTAATCCAATTCTTTAACTTACAGAGTTTCTTTGGAGTTTTCTTTGTAGGAAGTGCCGGGTGCTCGAGTCTGGCGGGATCGCTGCTTTGATCCTCCGCAGGCAGATGCTTCTTCAGTCCCGTGCCGGCGCTCCGCTCGCCCGATTTTCCCCCTTACGAGGGTCAATCGGGAACGGAGACGGCACGTCTGGGACCCACGAAGCTCAGGTCCACGGGACGCTCTTCCCGTGGCTTTAAGGGACCCGCGGCGCAGGCACGGAAGTCCCTAAAGCCTAGCGGAGGACGGAGCCGTCGGACTCCCGTCCGCCATTGACCGGCACCTAACCGGAAGTCTTCGGCGCGGTAAACTTTCTGCGCTGCCCAGGAGTTGCTTGGGTCTCTACCCGCCCCCCCTCTCCGCCTTCAGAAGGAAGGAGGTGGGAGAGTCAAGGTTTGTCTGCGAGTGGGGGGGGGGGCGGAGGTGGTGCCGATCCCGGGTTTGAGATGGCGAGAGACTGAGGGAATGCTATTTGAACAGGCACAGGAAGGCGGGCACTGCTGTGGATGTCATCATGTCAGTTTTCAAACACGGCGAGGAAAAGTCAGGAGGCCAGAAAGAAGGGAGAAGGGGGAAAAAAAGAAGAAGAAACAACTTCGCAGCAACTTCCAAACTTTCCCAAACTTTTCCTTCCCATCCCGCCTGCGACTTCGCGGCGGCCAAGCCTGGAGAGGGCGGCTCCTGCCGCAAGAGGGCGCCTAGTGCACAAACAAAGCGCCGCGGAGCTCAAGGTAGAGCCAGACGGGACTCCCGGGAGGGAGGGAGGGGAGGGGAGGGGAGGGGGAGGGAGATCCCGAAAGGAAAGATGCGAAAGATCGGGGAGAGGCATTCTCCGACGGGAACATATGCCGGGGCAAAGGAGGGCTCTGCTGTGAGGTGCGTCAGGGCCGAAGCCACGTTCCTTACTCAGAAAGCTGGGTGCGCGTGAAAGGGGTTGTGTTAAGGGGGGGGTACACTTTGCACATTCCCTTAGCTATTTTTTGTTTCTTGTTTCTGGAGGCTTGGCATTTTAGATTCCTAGACCCCAGAGAGGCTGAGGAGTGGTCCATGTGTGTGTGTACACACAAACACCCACCCCACCTTTTTTCTCCAAGGACCTCAAGGTGGCACACATGGTTCTCTGCCTCATTTTCTTCCCACAACCCTGTGAGGTAAGGTAGACTGAGAGGCAGTGAGTGGCCCATGGCCGCTCAGTGAACTTTATGTCCCGTGGTGATTTGAACCCTGGTCCCCCAGGTGCTAATCTGACACTCTAACCACTACACTACACACAGGTGGCATTCTGCAGTCAAGAATGCCTGCTGGATCTCATGTTGTTATAGTTTTCAAAAGGCCCATGCAGAGCTTCTCTGAGGCCTGGCATGGCAGCGTAAGTCCAGCAGGCCCCTGGCCAGCCCTCCCCTGGCCAGCTTAGCCTTCCAAAGCCCAGGGCAATTGTACCCAGCTGCCCCCACCTACCTGCACAGGCCTGGTTCTGAGCCAAGGGTGGTTTCAGCGGAAACCCTCTTAAGATAGCACGTGTGATCTTCCTGGCACCTCAGACTTCTGTCTTCTAGTCAAGTCAAAAGCTCCCTGTAACTGAATAGCTAGTATATCAAGGATTAAGCTGTTCTATTTTTTTAGCATGTTTCTGGGCTGGGGCTTAATTTGCAAACTGGTCAGTTGAGACAAGGCCCACCTCATTTTCCAGAGGAAGGGTAAGTCCGGATTGTGTTGGGTAGGGGGATATGGGAAGGGGATATGGGTTGGTATTTTGCTACTGCAAAAAAAGCTTTCATGCATTAGGCGATCTGGTTCCAAAAGGAACACCCATCTGGAAGCACCCACTAAATTGTTCTTAGACACTCCTTTATAGAGAGGGTTCTAAGGCAGTGTACAAAGGTGAGAGTAAAACTATTCAACCGGTTTATAAGAACAATGTTGTTTTTAAAACAAAAAACAAAAAAATCCCAACCAATCAAGCTATGACTATACAGCAAACACATATGAGGCAAACTGAACATGGGAGGAAGACCATTCATTGCCTAGAGACAGCCACCCAATCTTAAACAACTCCTCACCCACAATAATACAACAACAGGACTCAACATGGACATTGGTACCAGAGCCTGCAATAAACCCAAATGCCAACTTTGCTGCCACATAAACCCAGACAACACCATTACTGGCCCCAACAACATCAAACATACCATCTCAGGACTATTTAATTGCTCATCTTCCAACATTGTGTATGCAATCAAATGCCAACAGTGCCCTTCAGCTCTCTAAATTGGACGAACAGGCAAAACCCTACGCCAAAGGATAAATGGACATAAATCTGATATCAGGAATCACAAGACAGAGAAACCAGTAGGAGAACATTTCAATCTCCCAGGACATTCTATAAAAGATCTCAAAGTAGCTGTCTTAATACAAAGGAATTTCAGAAATAGACTGGAAAGAGAAGTGGCTGAATTGCAACTAATCACCAAACTTAAAACCATGGAGAAACCTGGTCTGAACAAAGACATTGGATTCTTGTCTCATTATACATGACAAAGCTATCTTTAGCCATCTCACCCTTTGCCTTTCCCTGTAAGACCAATTGCAGTCGTCGTCAACAGGTTTTCCACACCTATCAGCTGATCACCCATTCCCACCACCCTTCTGAGTAATACCCCTCCCCACTCCTTCACTATATTTAAGGGTCTGATGACTTCCATTTCAGTGTATCTGAAGAAGTGTGCATGCACACGAAAGCTCATACCAAGAACAAACTTAGTTGGTCTCTAAGGTGCTACTGGAAGGAATTTTTATTTTTATTTTGTTTTGAACATGCAGAAGTTCAGTGGAAGGCCAAAATCCAACTAAAAGGTCCCCTAAAACCATTAGGCAAATAGGGAGGTCTTCAGCCAGGAGGTGCAAGATTGTAATTTTGTCACCAGATGTCTCTCTTTGGGGAGCCAATCCAGAGTCAGGGCACCACCACAGGAGACAAGGCAGAACCCCCTTCCTCCTGATGTGCTGGCTGCCTCTGAGTAGGAACCTTTTGACTCTTGTACTCCTTTGTTCACTACTGTCCTAGGGCTCAAAGAGAGAAAGTGGAAGCCTTGCAAAATTGTCACACAGGAAGCCACAGAAACTGAAGCAGAAGGAACACCACCAGGCTAAGTTGCAGACGCTTGAGTTTGATCAACAGCACAAGCCCAAGCGTGTTTATCTGGAAGGAGGCACAACTACGTCTCCTTGTGTCTATGCAGGATTTGCCTCCTGAGATCTCTTTTCAATTGCAGCCCTTACGTATTGGACTATATCATCTAAGTAGGAGCATTTGCATCTATAGGTTTATATGCGACAATTAAAAATCAGGGTGGGACTACACACTGAGCCAATGCTATTCCACCATGATTTAGGGAAACATTACATAGCCAGCCCAACTAATTCTGCTTAATCCAGGCCTCCTCAACCTTGGCCCTCCAGATGTTTTTGGCCTACAACTCCCATGATCCATAGCTAGCAGGACCAGTGGTCAGGGATGGTGGGAATTGTAGTCTCAAAAAGATCTGGAGGGCCGAGGTTGAGGAAGTCTGACTTAATCCCACAAAATCGAAAATTCTTTCTAGTAGCACCTTAGAGACCAACTGAGTTTGTTCCTGGTATGAGCTTTCGTGTGCATGCACACTTCTTCAGATACCTGGTATCTGAAGAAGTGTGCATGCACACGAAAGCTCATACCAGGAACAAACTCAGTTGGTCTCTAAGGTGCTACTAGAAAGAATTTTCGATTTTGTTTTGACTATGGCAGACCAACACGGCTACCCACCTGTAACTTAATCCCACAACTCCTCAAGAGGTGCTTGCCTTTCCTCAATCTGGTATTAGATGCTTGAGAAGGAGATGGCAATCGGCTCTCATAAGCATTTTAGGCTGCAACCTTTCCCCACTGACTTAGGAGGAAGCTGTATTAGACTCAATGGGGCTGCTTGTGAGTTGGCAAATATAGTCATGCTGTTACTTATATTCCAAAGCAGTGAGCATGGACTTAAGTCCATTGCTTTCAGTGGGTTCACTCTATGTCTAACTTTGGATATCAATCACTGTTTTGTCAATTGGTGTCCGCAAAATGGTGTCTTGTGTTATTTCATAAATCTGCATACAGTGCAACCCTACGCACTTTGAATGGGCCCCTCTCCCAGGAAGGGTTGGTACGGGAATTCAGCCTTAATATGTCTTCTGTGTGGGCTGAAGTAGGGTCCACGCTGTGCGGTTTTCCTGGGCGTAGTGGACTGTTGTTTATGGACTGAGTAGACCCATTAAAATAAATGGAGCGAACAGTGACTTAACTGTGTACAGGATTTCCCTAAAACCAGCTTCAATAATAAAAGCTACATCATAGATATTTGGTCACTGTGGTTACAGTGCTAAACAACTGTGACTACATAGAGAGAATTAATGAAGGAGGGTTGATGTTAAAAAACAAATCCAGTTTGTTTTACTTGGATTCTGTTTCTGCCTTCCAGACATGAAAACAATATCTGCAATATCTGAAGGTTTTAATATGTGAAGAAAAATTAGACCCATTGACTTATCAAACAGATCCCATAGAAGGGAAATATGCCAAAGAATAGGAGATTCGGCTGCACATTCTGTATTTAAATTGTTTCTTTAAAAGTTAATGACTAATAGGTGTTGTTATAAGGTGTTAAAGATTAATAGATGCCTCAGGAAATTATTCCATAGTGGTAATAATCATTATAGACTACCAGAAGCAGGGTGGTCAGAATGCAAAATCTAGCTAATATTTATGGATGCTGTTACCATATCTACTAAACAGATTTGTTAACCTACATTTCCAGTATGTTTTCAATTTGCATCTCAGTGGCTGTGATCCTGACATCCATGGAATTCTTATATAATGAAATGGGTGGCACTTGTTTCAAACAAGTTTCAGAACTATAATATTTGCAAGATTGTGGGTTGTATCGGATATTGTGTGCAAGTGGAAAGCAGCCAGCACAACGGGTCTTTGTGTAGCCCTCCTTCACCCTCCTCTGCAGCCCCATAAAATCCCTGATAACCTTCTCTAGAGCACTGGTCTTCAACTGGTGGGTCGGGGCCAATATCAGGTTGTAGCCTAATGTAAGATGGTTCACAACCACAGCTACTACCACCATACAAATATAAGGGTAAAAAGAGAGGAAGAAATGGCTCCCCAAATGCAGGTTTGGATGGTGGGTCCCAGGTCTGAAAACATTGATGACTATTGCCCTAGAGGATCAGAGAACCAACCAAACCTCGTAGGCCATGTGGGAGCAGGAAATGACCCAAAATTGGGTAGAAGAATCTTGCATTCCCTCCCACAGCAGTCCCAAATGTCATTGTTGGTATCCGTCTGTCTCAGGAGGTGAGGTCAAACTTTTGGTAGGTTGCAGTGCCTGCTGTGCAGAAGAGACATGTTTTGTTGCAGCTGGAGCAGATGAAGGCATCCAATTGTACTACTGCAAATGCACCATGGTGTTTCTTCTGTCTGTGCAGCACATAATATACAATAAGTTCAACAGAGCCAATGGAGAGGTTTTAGCAATGGTGGGGTTCAGGGGGATAGGGAAAGGTAATGGTCCTTTGTTTGAACTGGCCTTTTGCTCATGTAATGGTAGATACAATCCTTTAAAAAGTGGGAGTTAAAGCTGTAATCATAGCCATCTCTACTCAGAAGTAAGGGTTATTGAATTATAGAGGGGTTATTCCCAGGTAAATTGGATTCAGAATGCAGCCTAAATTGTTTAGTCACACAAACTCAGCCCCGATTCACACAGCTGTTTTCAAAAGCATCACCCTATGGTCAGAAGCCCCCAGATGCTTGTCAGTTCTGACTGCAGCTGAAGCCAGAAACAGACTAGGGATGCCAACAGGTGAGTAAACAGACCAGAGGGCCTGCAGTGATGCACAGAAATCTAGAAGGGGGTTAGATATGCATGAAACATAGCAAATGTCAGAACAGGTAGCTGCTACAGTCAGCAAGAGGCTTTTCAAGATGCAGAAGTTCTCTGTGAACTAGAACACAAAGGTACCAGTACATGAATAGCTACTTCTCGGTTACACAGGTGCATCAGTAATGTCAAACTGACAGCAACACAAACAGCCTTTGAAATACAGATAAGTAAGAGAAGGTCTGAGAAGTATTTTGTAGTCTACTGAGCCAAGCATGAGATTTGATTTGCACTAATGTGACCTTTGAATGGGGTGTATCAATCTCTGCACTTGGAACCTTTCAGAAACCCCAATGCTACACCAGCATGGCAAGCAGATATGTTGGCAGGCCATATTGTATCAATGGAAACTGGCTTGTTACTTAGACATTTCCCCATAGCTCCTTAAAACACATTTTCCCTATCAAAAGTTGTTGTTTGTTTCTCCCAAGCATCAAATGAAGGGAATAGTCTACTGCCAAGGATGAGAGGTTGGGTGTTGGCTTTAGTGTTGCTCTAAGTACATAGACCAACCCCATCCAAAAGGCAAAACAGAAAGAAACTCATATTCTGTGTGAGACAGCAACATTCTTTGTTAAAACGACAATTTTTACCCTTTCTCAATGTCTGAAAGGAAAGACAATTATTATTTTTCATGCATTTTAGGTAAAGGGCTCTACTTCTGCTAGTAGGTTGAGCATACATATTTTGAATAAACCAATCAATGTATAAATTGTGTTACTAAATTGGAAGAAATTATAATATAGAGAAGTTCAGGAAAGTGGCATTAATCTAAGAAATAGGCCTAGCTTCCTTTAGATGCCATCCAAATCACATCTCCTCAACAATGTCCCTATTAATAAGAGCTGCCTTCTGGTCAATCTACAACACACACACACACACACACACACACACACACCCAAGCCCAGATTCCACTTCTTGTTCTTGTTCACATCCCCCACCCCTTGGGACCGGTTTCAATGAAAAGCTATAACTCAACATATTGATCATCACCTCCAAATGTTTACTAAGCTCATCCTGCCTGCCGGTTACTCCAGAATGCCTGGAGGCAGTCAAGAGAAATGGATCGCCTCTGACTGAACCAGAAGGTGTGCTTATTGAGGGCTGTTGGTTTGGCTGCCTGCTGTGAACCTGAGTGTGCATCTGGTACCAACAAGCCCCTGGTTTTGCAGGCAGTCAAGAAGAGCTTCGTCTACCTTCAGATGATAACAAAGTCTGCCAATGGTATCAAGCACTCCAAGCAAATAAATGACTAAAGGAGGTTGTCACTGGTGATCGTGAAGTACATAAGGGCATAAGAGCCTGCTGGATCAGGCCAATGGCCAATCTAGTCCTGCATCCTGTTCTCATAGTGGCTGAACAGTTGCCTGTAGGAAACCAGCAAGCAGTATTCGAGCGCAAGAGCATTCTCCCCTCCTGTAAAATATTTGAACTATTTGCCAAACAAATAGCTGCTGCTTAGCTGGACTTTTGCAGTAATGGGGGGGGGGCATTTCTCTGGGACTCCACAAGTGATCATTGCCCATTTCTTATAACAAACTTCAGCTGCCAAGAAACTGCCCCAGATATGTTTTGTTTGTTCCACATGAATCTAGTATTTCCTTAAAAGAGAAATATGAAGACTCAGATCTACCTGACAGCTTCACCCTTGAGCACGGGAAGATCATCGTTATTTGGGAATGAAAGGCTATTCTGACTATGGCATAGTTCTTCAGATAAATCTAGCTGAATTATGAAATTAAAAGCCAGTTCCAGAGCTAAGACCTACAAGAAGAGCTGATCCCTTCCCCAATTAGAAATTAGTTTTCTTCTATCCTGTCCAGTGTTAGCCATATCTGACATCTCTAGATTTAGTTCTCCCAATGATCACAGGAATTTTCAGGAAGTGATGGGGGGGGGGTTTGCACGCATAAGCAATATCAGCAACTCATCCATACCATAACCAATGACAAATTGGAATTTGATCAATATCAACGTGATCCATGGGGATGATGATCTTATGAGACAGGATTTTTATGGCCCCTGAAAGTAAGGCAAATTTTGTTTCTTCTTGGTAGTGCACAAGCACAAAAATAGACAGAGTGTTAGCTTTCCTGTTACAATGGAATGGTTGGTTTCCATGGTCTCGTGGAAACTTCCAAGTACATTCCAAAGAACGGAAATTGGAGATCCCAATTTGTTTGCCATCCCTGATGACATCTCACCTAGGACTTAAGCCCTAGCCTCAGATGGATGACTTTTACAAGGGCATCTCTTCGGCAACTGCAAGGAAATTAATTCTTCTGCTGTAATTTTAATTCTTTCTCTCCCCCGCCCTCCTCCCTGCAGATCAGTTCCATATGTCACTGCACTTTGCACAGCAGTTCCAAGCAAGTCTTGGTAATGTTATAACCAGCTTCTAATGTCAATATTTACAAAAAAAAACTTCAACTACATTGTTCTGGTATTCGGAAATGTGTAACTGTCTACCTGCTACCGCAGGGTTTTAGCTAAGAGTTATTTACGGCCTCTATTAAAGAAAACCTGTAATCCATAAAACCAGTTACTTATCACACTTCAGTGGAGGATTAGTAATTAGGAAACTGCTATCTATCCAGTGTATTTTTCTAGAAAAAGAGGAGCTGGAACTCGCCATCAGCGCCTCCCTTGTTTGCTTATAATGGTAATGGCGCCCACCTGAGAGGTGCCAGAACAGTTAAATCCAAAAGATGGCACACAGGACTGTGGGCAATCACCACAACTGGCCACATAGATGGAAGCAAGGCTACAGTTAATTGACATTATTTAGTAACATACTATTGGGAAGCATCAGAACTAACATTTTAACAAATCCCTTTCAACAACTGTCAGGATTCCTCAGCGTTTTGGAAGCATGGGCCATAATTCTTTTCTAGGTTGAGCTAATCCATATCTCTTGCACGATTCCATCCTCAAAACAACTGTGAAATCAGAAATCTTCCAGCTGTTGATCCCATAAGTCTAGTGAAAAGATAACATGTTGCATTGTTGGCTCTGAACATTTGTGTTGTTGTTCACTCAGTAAAAATCTGAGAATCTTTTTTAGTGTGATCTGGCTTTCTTTCTAAATCAGTAGAGGCAGACCTGTTGCCCTCCAGGTTTTGTTGAACTACAGTTCCCATCATCCCTGACCATTGGAATCATAGAATTGTAGAGTTGGAAGGGACTAGGCATGCCAACTCCTAGAGGCAGAGGGGTCTTCGGTCCCCTCAATATTTGCTGGCAGGGGACTGGGCCCCCACAATGTTGAGGGGATGGAGGAGGCCGAGCATGGTGTGGTTGAATGGATGCAGAAGGCATGAGCAGAGATACAAAAGTGGCTGAGAAGTAGTCACTGAGAACTTTGGGGAAAGAGGCAAGAAGGAATTTCAAGGGAAAATAACAGATCTATCTTCTATAATCACAGAATTGAGACTTGTGAAAACAAGTAGTATACTGTAGCATAGAAGGGGTGAGGCTCAGGTAATTCCTGATTTGTGTTAGCAGGCAAATAGCATCAGATAATCTGCCCCCAAGAACTTGGGGCAACTTCGTACATGCATTTGCCCTGCCAGAAGCTGAATGTGTATATATATATTTGCATGTGGGAAGAGTTGGCACCACATATGCAAATACACCTTTCTAGAAACATGCTTAAACTTATCACACCACCAAGAGGAAGCTCCTATTTCATCGCTTGTGTCATGGCTTTGTAAACTAATGAAAACACTTTTTTTTCAGAGCACTGTACACCTTGAAAACACTAAGAACTACACCTGAAGGTGCCCTGGGCATCCCTAATTGCATAACACAGGAGCCTTGGAGAAAATATCATTTCCCTGGTGGGAATTCTGGCTTTTTTATTTTGCTTCTATCGTGCCTTCTGAGGATAAACTCTCATCAAGAAGTTTACCAGGAAAAAAAATGTTAAGATCAGGAAAAACAATGGGATTCATAGCATCCAACAGAACAACATCATTTTTTTAATGTTCCTATAAACTGGATTTCTCTACTTCCATGCAGAAATCAAGTCCTCTGGACATCCATTTCCAGCTTCACATTTTACACTACCTGTAATGGTGCCTGTCACATAGACCAGGAAAAGCCAACTTGATGCCCCTGATATTGTAGGACTCCAATTCCCCTCAGCCCCAGCCAGCAGGGTTAGGAATTATGGGAGATGTAGTCCACAACATCTAGAGGACACCATATTGGCTACCCCGATACAGACCCTACTCAAGAGCAATCCGAGCCCCTCAGAGGAGAAAGCACTATGCAAGTACCCAGAAATTAAAATAACAAAATTAAACTGGAGTTTATTTTCCTCTTCAGAAACTGTTCCGCCAAATTCCTAAGCTGTTTTACAGAAGAAATCTGTTGGTGTTTAATTCTTAACTCACTGTGTAAACATTGTGCTTCGATAAACCGAAGTATGCATGCATTTATGTATAAAGTAGATATGAGCTTAAAAGTCTACCTTGAGCATCTGTCTTTATTGGAACTCCTGTCCTGCTTACACTCTTTTTGAAGGGTTTTAAATACATTTCCATAATCTAGCAAAGGAACAAAAAATAAAATAAAACATTTTCCTACTTACATCAAGCATTAAATCCATAGGGAACAATAACAAACCTTTGAGAATGCAAAAAGGGCATTTTGCCAAAACAAATCAAGGAATTGAATATATGTTTTCTCTCCCTCTCTTTTTCCCTTCCAACATTAATAAGGTTTGGAATTTACTTTAATTTTTTTCCAATTAAAAGGAAGATTCCCTTATATAGATATATTAGTACTTTACCAGTTAGAAACCATTGTCCAGATCTTCTCATTTTATGGCCATCTTACTAGCTCATTATAGATTCCTCCATTTACCTGGTCTACAGTTGCTTTGATTTGACTGCTACAGAAAGTGGTGGGTAGCTGTCCTACAGAATGTCCCTAATATTTCAGTAGAAAATAATTCATATGCCCCGATTCTGCAAAGGTGCTCCACAAAGAGAAATAAGGTTTTGTGCATAAGTTTTCCTTACGGATTAATTCAAACACAAAACTTCAACATATTATGCATGGGGAACAGTCAGTGGCACCCAGAACCCAAATGCACCACTAAACAATGGTTGGTTTGTTACATTGTTGTTTCCCTTGCTTGGTGGGAACAGATGGCATTTTTTTATTCATGAAACCTGTTGCCTTTTTATAAAACAACAACAACAGTGAAAGAATTTAAGAGAATATCATTCCAGGCACTTCCTTCTATCTCACTAGGTGATAAATGTCACCATGAATTCATTTGATGAAAATTCTCACATATAGTAACAGCATATGTGAGATTTCTGGACAGAGGCCTTACCCAGCTTTCATGGATTACATACATGGAGTGAATTCCTATGCATGTTTACTCTGAGGTAAGGTCCAGTGTGTTTGATGAAGATTATCCCCAGGTAAATATGTATATATAGGTTTGCAGACATAATCCAACAACCTTGGAAGTCCATTACCAAACTTCACCCCATATTTCCTCCCAAATCTCACATGTCGGGGCGGGCGGGTGCTACTGCAACTATCTATCTATCTATCTATCTATCTATCTATCGCTGAAAGACCTACCTTATCTGAAATTGGCCAGACAGTTGAAGCGAGGGGGGGGTATGATCTGTTTGTGAGCAAGCATGGAATCTCTGTTCTTTATTGTGTATACTTGTAGAAGAAGAGGACACCCAGTGAAAAACAGACCACCAAAGGTATGAAATAAACATAAGAAAATATAGTTTCACAAAGCATGCCATCAGTTTTTGGAATCCATAGCTAAGGGTTGTGACTGAGTGTGCTAAGCTCAAGGATGGATTATCATTTGATATATAAAGAGGGACCAAATGGAAAATAACAATGGGAATTAACTGTTGTGTAGGGTGGGGTGATTTTAAAAAAATAAATCTATTCTCCTGTCAGTCTGGGAATATCTCCTCACTCACCCAGTTTAGAATATTCCACCATTCTTCAGGGGAGTTTCTTGTCTTTCAGTAGAGTAAGCGGCTCGTGCATATGTCTAACGAAGCTTTAATAATAAAGAAAATAGAAACACAATAACATACTGTCTGAAAGAAACTAAAACAACATAATGAGGCAAGAATGGCATTTGGCCACTCTAGATGAACTTAAGGGAGGAGCCGACACAAAAGCTCCGCCCACCAGATGCCAGACATTCTCCTAATCAAATTAGGCCTCAGTATTTTTCTTACAATCCCCTTTCCACTGTGCCTAATTTGAATTAATCAAATTTAATTTAGCACATAACTTCCCAAAACTTTCGTTCGACAAAGGCTTTGTTAAAATATCCCCAAAGGTATGAAATAAACATAAGAAAATATATGGATTCCAGTTTTTGGAATCCATAGCTAAGGGTTGTGACTGAGTGTGCTGAGCTCAAGGATGGATTATCATTTTATATATAAAGAGAAACTAAAAGGAGAATAACAATGGGAATTAATGAAGGTGATCAGTGCACAGGAGCACCCTATAATCTGCATATGCTAGGACTGCACTATGCTTTTAAAGCACATTCAAAGTACTTTGTTCCCCCTAAAAAAAACAAAACCTCTGGCACTGTAGTTTACCCCTCAAACAGTTACAATTCCCAGCACCCTTTAACAAGCTACAGTGCCCAGAATTCTCTGAGGGGGGAAATGTGCTTCAAATATTGATTAAAAATTGAGGTTCTGGTACTCATATATTGATAAAAGTGGGTACCAGCACAAAATGGCTGCCATGGGCAGTGGAATAAGAGGCACTGGTTCTTAATACCAGTGATTACTTTCACAACAAAGCCGTGTGTGTGTGTGTGTGTGTGGAGAGAGAGCGCGAGAGAGTTAAGAAACACTATACATAGTGAAATACTATATATGAACACCATACATAGAATTTCTAACTCATATTTTGCAGTGCATGAGAAGACAGGCTAGTGACCAATTGTTCAGACCCAGCAAGCCTTGTCTTATTTCTTAGAAGTTAGAATTGTTGGCTATAAATAATCAGAAATACCAATGAATTATGGGTTCCCCCTTTTTACAGGGAGTGGTGAGTATTGCTATATTCTCACCACCAGCAACCATTTCCCTACCCATGCAGAATTCCTCTGATACAGCTCCAACCCAGTAGGATATTTACCCTATTTTCAATCCAAGCAATTATATAAATTAGAGTTAGGAAAGCTTTGCAAAGTTAGCGACTCGTTGAGAGGCTTGGTGCTGTTTTGCAAACATTCCGAAGCTGACTCTTTCAGGGTAACATGGTTTTGCTTTCTGGAGGGTCCACGTCACCCGAGTTTCATCCCAGGCAGCCTCTTCTGAGTCCAGCAGCTTTGTTTGTGCCTGACAAACAAAGCATCTGCCTTGTGGCTTGTTTGTGCTTGATCCATTCCAAACCATTGCAGCTCAGACTTTATAAAAACAACAAACTGCATTGATGTGCTAAATATGTTCAGTCGGACAAACATCAGATGCTGACAAGAGCTGGGTTTTTTGGCTTCCTTTAATGGGTTTTCCTTTAATATGCCATTTTTTTCAGACTGATATAAATCAAAGATAATGTAAATAAATGCCTCACATTTTCCATCACCAGTCCCTAGGAAATTGGATCTTTGACCAAATCAGAGGTAAATTTACTCTGCTATGTTTATAAGTATTAATATTTACATTTTATATTTAAAGGGCCACCATCAACCTAAACATCATTTCTGTTCAAAGGTGTAGCTCCTACTGAAAAGGAAGTGGTGCTATTTAATATGGTAGTCACAGCCATAATGGTGTATGCTGCTGTTGAAACTAAAGCAAAATACATAATGTAGAAACATTATTATTTAAACTGTGGCATATGCAAGTTATGCATATATGACCAATTTATATTATATATCACATATATAATTAGAGTGTCCACTTATCCCTCTCCAAAAAAAAGGGGGAAATGTATCAACAAAAAAGAGGGCAAAAGAGTACACAGATATGCAGAAAATCTGCATATATATATATATATATATATATATATATATATATATATCATATATACTTGAGTATAAGCCTAGTTTTTCAGCACATTTTTTGTGCTGAAAAAGCTGCCCTCGGCTTATACTCGAGTGAGGCGGGTGGTGGGGGTGGCGAGAAAGAAGCCCTTTCTCTCCGCTCGTGCCACCACCCGCTCTCCCCAGTCAACCATTCCTTAAGAAGTGTACAAGAACGGCGGTTCTTTACTCTCCCTAGGCAGCTTGTTCCATTCCTGAATTGCTCGCATAAATGCAAACTTGGCAAAGGAAGAAGAGGAAGGAGCAGCCCAAAGGGTTGCTTTCGGGCTGCTCGTTCCTCCTCCTCCTCCACAGCGGCAAAGGTGAACCGGCTTATACTCGAGTCAATAAGCTTTCCCAGGTTTTTGTAGGAAAATTAGGTGCCTCGGTTTATATTCGGGTCGGCTTATACTCGGGTATATACGGTATATATGAATAGAAATACAATGCATCTCACGAAAGTGGGGAAGTGTGTGACTAGAATAGAATAGAACAGAACAGAATAGAATAGATCTTTATTGTCATTATTGTCCCCTTGCAGGAAACAACGAAATTCCTCGGTTGCTATATCAACTCAAATAAGGCACTCCACATAATTTAAAAATACTGATAAACACAATACAATACAGGACAATATAACAAATAAAATAAGATGACTTCAGAGTCCAGAATTTCTATTTAAGGCCAAAATTGCTCTAGGAAAGAAACTGTTCTTGAGGCAGCTCGTTCTCGCCTTCATTGTTCTGTATCTCCGTCCCGACGGCAGAAGCTCAAAGAAACTGACCAGGGTGCGATGGGACTCTTGATATATCTAATGCCACCTGATGTTATAGATATGTTCTAAGGTAGAGAGTGAACAGCCAACAATACTTTCTGCTGTTTTGATAATTCTTTGCAACACAATCCTATCCCGAGAAGTGCAAGCTTCCATGCCACACACACTAGGTAACCTGTGCCTGCTGGGTCTGCTGTCCAGCTGCTCTGGAGTGCAAACTCCTTGGTCAAGAAACTCTGAGTCATGGTTCAAGTTGGTCTGAATGCCTGCCTTGATTAGGGACAAAATGTATCTGTCCGGGTAGAATCTGGGAATAAATGCTGGCAAGGCCATAGTCAAACTAAGTGTGAAGAATATAGAAGATTTGTTCTATGTGGGTAGCAGTACTGGGTGACTTTCAGAAGTCCCCCTGCACTTTGAAAAGGCACAAGAACACGCCAATCCACTAAAACAATGGACCATTGCTAGTTTCTGCCCCATGCCTGTTGTTTACCAATGAAAGACTGGATTTTAGTGAGAAAAAGTAGGATGAAGACCAAAGGGCCTCTCTAACCTGGAGTGTCAATGGGGAATTAAAAAGAGGCTACACTCAGCGCTAGAACTCACTTTTGATTCCCTTATTTTTGTTTGTTCATTGCTTAGCTCCAAATCTGACATTTACTTTGTTCCAGGGCTTTTGGAACCCAGTTTGCCTTTTTACATTGCCTATTAGAGAAGAGAGGATTTCTTGCTTTGAATCCAACCCTTCTTCAGTTCAAGTTTTCCTCTAAACTAGCCCACTGGGACGGAAGTTTGGCTCATGAACAGTTTTAAACAGATTTGGTTTTGATAGGTTTTACATGTACAATCACCTTATTTTATGTTTTTGTTTATTCCCTGGTGAAGTTTAAACTTCATCATTCTATTTTTCAACCTTTACACTCCACCAGCATTCTTCTGGATCCTACCCACTGAATCCTGAATTCATCTCTTAATTGATCCCACATAACCTGTTCCTTTGAATTGCTACTTAGATAAGTAGCTATAATGTCCTCTCTTTTCTTAATGCTCAGAATAAATTGATATATGGCCAGAACATAGCAAAACCTTTAACTAACTTGGACTGGTGGGACTTCTAAGCAGTAAATCAAAGTAGAGTTGAATAATGGCTAACATTATTGCTTGTTTTGCATGCCATAAGTATTGTTTGTAATAGTCATTTTATCTGATACTTCAGTATTATTCTTCTATCTAAGTACGGTTAAGTTGAAAAGTTACACTTTAATTAATCCCAATATACATGCTGTAATCTTGGCATAGAATAGCTATTCCATTTTGCAGTTTAAGATTACATATTCATATTCTGCTTTGTTTTTCCATGTAGTCATTGTACTTTATTTTACCTGCATACTCTGTTCCTTATATTTTCCCCTTCCTCCAGATTCATTGGTGTATAATGTGCTTTTGACTTCTCTTCAGATATTCTTTCTGCTTGTATCTTTCATAAAACTGAAATGCATGCTCTGGTCTTCAGTTGATGTATTTTAAATACCCTTTGCAAACTGATTTCACCTCTGGTCACAGTTTCTTGCTCAATAGGGCAAATGGGCCTCATTTTTAGTAGTCACTCTACATATCATATAGCAAAGAAGGCATAGCACATTCTCCAAGAAACGTGCAACAGAAAAGCTACCCTTTTATAGGTTTTTGTTTTATAAAATGCTTATTATAAAAGGAAACAATTTTTATTTCCTTTAAATACTTGCCCTTTAAAAAAAAGATAAAGCTAATATTTTCATAAACATGGACAGAGCCATTCCTATATCCCAGTTAGCTGCTTCACTGATCACATCCTACATGTGCTCAGCCAGGGAAGGGAAAGTACTTAGATTTGCATGGACAGGCGGAGTCCCCCAGGCGACCCCTGAGCAGAATAATGACACAAGACAACGTGCTATGGGATTAAAATTGGCCACAACTTTATTAAGATTCAGATGTAGGGAGACCTTGGCTCAGGCATTGGGCGTTTATCCTTCCCAGCCCCCTGCCAGGGATCTGGGAAACTTCAGGGTTATCCAGAATATTTGGAGATCGGGCTGGCTCTGGAGAACATTTGTCACCACCCCATGCCCCCCCAATTAGGAAGATGACTAAAGGATTCCGCCAAAGGCCTGAAACCGCCAAAGTTGTGACGTTTTGCTACGGGAAAGGCAAAACCTGCCAATGCAGGGAAATTCCTTTCCGGCCCTTCAACAGCAGCCTTGACATATCAGTGCCTGCATACCTGTGGAAAAAGAGGTTAACCTGCAAAATAAAGTGTTAATTGAGGGAGTAGAGGGTGGGAGAAGCTCTGGAGCCCGACTGCCATTTCCCAGGTAAGCTACACCTATTGTGTGGGCTGGGTAGTCCCTCCCCTTACCTGGCCAATCCCCTGGCAACACCTCGGATTGGGTGCTGGCTGAGGTAGGCAGGGACCACAGGTATCCAGCCTGGAGAAGGCGAAGCCAGCTCCAAGCTAACAGGAGCCGCTCTGGGATCCAGGCGGCTGCGTGCGACCACACAAACGTCGCCCCATTTGATGTGTGGAGCCGTCATTCCACATTTTTAAGACATAAAAATGCTCCGTTTTGTAGCCAAGGCAACGAAACTCTCTCTGTATACCTCAGTGATAAGCCCCAGAACTCCGTGGGTTTTTTTTATTATTTTCAATGGGGAATAGGAACTTCTGTTACTTTTCTATGCCTCCCGTCCTCAAGTGCATAACACAGGAGCACTGGACCAGTAATACTGCTGGACCAATAACAGAACGGAAATTATCTAGTTCAGTCTTTGGGCCTTTGGGCACTTCTGCAAACCTTGAGGTTCTCCCAAGGCTGCTGACACCTTGGTCTTGTGCATAGATGGTTGCTAAGCTTTGTAAAAATGCCAAGTGCTAACATAAGAACATAAGTAGAGCCCTTTTGGATCAGATCAATGTCCCATCTAGCCCAGCGTTCTCACAGTGGCCAACCAGATGCCTGTGGGAAGCCTGAAAGAAGGGGTTGGGTTGAATACTTTGCTCCAGAGAACAGAATTTCAGTATCCTCTAGCTCCGAAAATATATTCCGAGCAATACCTCAAAGATTTGCTTATTTCTGAACCATTAAGCATTTAAAAAAACAAACAAACCTGGCAGCCTAATTTATTTACCAATTTAACATAAACATTGCTGACATATGTTTGGCTCCTTCTACATAAATAAATGGGAGAATCTAGGGTTAAGAGTGATCCTTTGGTCGCTGGCATATAAAAAAAAAACATGAGCAGAAGCTGCTGCCCTCCCTGTCTGGACTAATACTGTGCAAACATACAGGGTGGTCACCTAGGTGCAACCAGTTACTTACCTTGTGGTCTTGTTTTGGCCTCACCAAGGCCTCAAAGTAAGTGTGTGTGTGTGTATTGGAGAACCACTTCCCATCTTGCACCTGTGGACTGTGGGTTCCAAAGAAAGAAAGACGTTGCTTTTCATTAGACTCAAGCTTCAGTAAGAGACAAACCACAGTGCACCTCGCCACCTAAGGATTTGCTCAGCACTGCATGTCCATAGAACTGGGATGGGCAAGCAGGTAAATACACAAAAAACATGGATATATTTCCCTAATGGTTTAAAAACAAAAACAAAAGTTAAATTGTTACAGCAACATGGAAAAACGTGAAAAGAGAGAAACTAAAATTAATATATTTGTCCAGCCTTAGGATTACTTGACAATGGAAGCTGATTGTTGGTTCCTCCTGGCACAAATTCCTTGCTCTGAAGCAATGGCCCACTGGTCTACTGCAACACTTTCAGGCAATATATAAGTTGAACTACAGCAGCAGACATAGGCTTGAGACTCAGAGCTCCTGGGAGAGAAAAGAGGGTTTTAGCCAAAACCACTTAGAAAAAAGATGGAAGGGTCATCTAGTCCTACACCCTGCAATGCAGGAATCAATGCTGAAATATCCCTGACATATGACAAACTACAAACCTCCAATGAAGGAGATTCCACCATTAGTAGCCCATTCATCTGTTAAACAGTTCTTCCTGACAGAAAGTTCTTCCTAATGTTTAGTTGGAATCTCCTGAACTGGATTTTCCATAATCCCTTCTTATAAATTCATAAACTGCAAGTGCATATGCAGGCTAACAATATTTGAGGAATTATTTGCATGGTTAGTATAGCTTTAATCCTCTTATTCACATACCAGTTAGCACTGTAAGAAACCATGGCCATTTTTAAATCTCTGTTGAGTGCCCTGGACATTCTAAAAAGTAATAATCAACTAGCTCTGCCATTCATACCCTGAAATAAAACTCTAGCCAGCCTCCAACTTTCTTGCACTTGATTATTTTTTTGTGAGTAACCGATCACCATTTGAGGCAATAACAGTAGCAAGTGCCCCACCCTGGAAGAAGCCTCTTCAGTTTCAGCAGACCTATCAATAGACTAATGTACTATTTATGCAGTGGGACAATATCAGCACGGGACTCCTGAAATATAGGGGATATTTCAGCACTTGTCAGATAAAGTTGTCTAAACACCTTCAGCAAACTAAGATTTTTTTTTTATTTTTTTAAAAGAAGAGATAGTAGCTAAACGCTTCACTGGGTCTGTTAAATAGATACCACCACAGGAAAATCAAATCGCACTCTGGAAAGAAAGCAGAAATAACAGAGCAAGGCAATCAGATCTCCTCTTAGTAGTTAAGGCCCAGGATGGAAGACGATATCTTGAAGGATAAATGCTGTAGATCCATGGACTCTTACTTTAAGACAGAAGTGTGTGTGTGTGTGTGTGTGTGAGAGAGAGAGAGAGAGAGAGAGAGAGAGAGAGAGAGTCAACCAACCAACCAACCCTAGAAAGAATCCAGTGGTGCAAAGTGCTGATTGGCTGATCCTTATGGCTATCATGAAGCATTCCCTCTACCCCCTATAGTAAGGGCTCAATTGACATTTAAAAAAGGGGGGGAATAGCCCCAAAACCCAAAATTAAGCAAAATAAATACATTCATGCATTTAGATAAGCCCCGTTACAATTCTTCCTGTAATGTGCAATCCTGGTTGCCCAGGGTTTCTGATCACTGGAAGGAGTCTTAACCCCAACCTGAATGGCTTTAAGATACGGTAGGTTAAACCACAGAGTCTAGGGCTTGCTGATCAGAAGGTCGGTGGTTCGAATCCCTGCCACGGGGTGAGCTCCCATTGCTCGGTCCCAGCTCCTGCCCACCTAGCAGTTCGAAAGCACGTCAAAGTGCAAGTAGATAAATAGGAACTGCTCCAGCGGGAAGGTAAATGGTGTTTCCATGTGCTGCTCTGGTTCGCCAGAAGTGGCTTTGTCATGCTGGCCACATGACCCGGAAGCTGTCTGCAGACAAACGCCAGCTCCCTTGGCCTATAGAGCGAGATGAGCGCCGCAACCCCAGAGTCGGACAGGACTGGACCTGATGGTCAGGGGTCCCTTTACCTTTAGACAAAGTCATGGGTGAGAGGGCTAGCAATGGCTCCTAGTCACAATGGCTCTGCTCTGCTGTCACAGTTGGAAGCAGCAGTGCTTATGAATACCAGTTGCTGGAAGTTGCAGGAGGGGTGAGCGCTCCTGTGCTCAAACCCTCCTTGCTGGTTTGCCATAGGCATCTGGTTGGACACTCTGAGAGCGCAGGATGCTTCCCTGGACTAGATGGGCCCTTGGCTTGATCCAGCAGGGTCTCCTTAGGTTCATCTCTCCCTTCAGACCTTTGCAGTCAGAAGTAGAGCTAATGGGCATAAGGGAAATGCTCACACAACTCACACCACACACACTTTGAACATGAATAAAATAATACCTGGACAGGCCTTGTGTTGATCTGTAATCATGACTGCCAGGCTGACACAATCTGCACATCTGCAGAATGCTTCATGGGTCCACTACTCATAGGACGCTACTGTGAGGCCTTGAGAAGTTTCTCTTGCAGTGACATGCAGAAAGCCTTTAAATCCACTGACATCAAGGAGTCTATGTGAGTATATAAATACACTGGATTACTGGAGAAGGAATGAGTGACTTTGCCATATGTGTACATATAGTCTTCTAAGTTATGCACAAAGCACACTTGGCCCAGAATTTAGCTTGAAACAAAACTGACAACTAATCTCTCAGCTGAGCTCAGGTTTCATTACTGAGGCATCAGCACCCATCAGTTCCAATCTTTGAAAAAGTTCAGAGAAAACTTTTCAACGATTTTCTGAAAGGCCCTTGTTATTGTTCAGTCGTTCAGTTGTGTCTGACTCTTCGTGACCCCATGGACTAGAGCACGCCAGGCACGCCTATCCTTCACTGCCTCTTGCAGTTTGGCCAAACTCATGTTAGTAGCTTCGAGAACACTGTCCAACCATCTCATCCTCTGTCGTCCCCTTCTCCTTGTGCCCTCCATCTCTCCTTGTGCCCTCTGTCGTCCCCTTCTCCCTGTGCCCTTAGCACTCTTCTAAGCAAGAACAGGCTGCCTAGGCATGGCCACAGTTTAGCTGCTCCTTTTGCTTTGAGGGACTTCCATCAGATTTTGCTTTCCACCCACTTCCATACCAGGTGTAGGTGAATCCTAGGCGTCACTTGTGTATATGTTTACTAATAAATCCATTGTTCCCCGCATCTACATTCAGGGACAATATTTCGAGAATTGGATTTAAATTCATACTGTTTATGGGGAGTACCGTCTGAATGATATCCTTGAATCCCTTCTAGGTCTGTGATCTTGCGTCCATTAGGGTTCAAATCTAGTAGAGGAGGCTGCAGAACCTGCCAAGCCAGTTCCATAATTACACTACAGTGGAACCTCGGGTTACATACCATCCTCCTTATGAATGCTTCGGTGTTCCGGGTAGCGAACTTTGCCCCGGGATGCAAGCAGAAGTTGCACGCCAGCAGTGTGGTGGCAGCAGAAGGCCCCAATAGCGAAAGCGCACCTCAGGTTAAGAACGGTTTCGGGTTAAGAAATAAGTTCATAAACGGAGGTACCACTGTAATGGCTGGCCACTTATGTGCCCTCATCAGCATCTTAAAGAATGAGGTTTGTTACAACTATTGATGATGCTCTCCAGGTGAATGAGTGGGCCTTTCCCCCCACCCTCCTCACCTAGTTACTACCTAGGACAGGCATAGGGAACCTTCGGCTCTCCAGATGTTTTGGCCTACAACTCCCATGATCCCTAGCTAACAGGACCAGTGGTCAGGGATGATGGGAATTGTAGTCCGAAACATCTGGAGAGCCGAAGGTTGCCTATGCCTGACCTAGGAGAACAATAAGCTGAGGTGTGTGAGAGACCTGGAAGCTGGAGGCAGATGCTAGAAGCTGCAGAGAGACATGTCTGTGCTGAACTTTGGGGGCCTGGAAACCAAATAAGGAAGAAAACCATATATCCAAAAGACACCACAGTCTCTGCTGACTTTCATTCCAAGAAACCTGAACCTGTGTAACTGCAATGAAACTCCTGGAGTCTTTCTCTACTTGGAGATTGGGGTGGCACATAACAATATTTAAACAGACATGTTGTGATAAATTTTCTCTCAAAATATAATTTTAAGAACAGGTTTTGAAACTTTGTAGAATTGCACCAGATTATCTTCAGGTAGCATGAAGATAATGAAGTTCCAATCTGCACATTAGCTCAGGAGATGTAGGTCTGGCCAGTTCACATTGGTGTCTGTAGATATGGTATTCCATAAGTAAGCCCAATCGGTGTTCTGTTTTTAAAGTTCCCCTTCTTTACAAGCAAAGCAACCCAGAGTAGCATGTTTTCGATATCTTCCCAAATGGTCCAGTTGCCTGGTGCCAACTTTGGACATCCTTGAAATGAAGAATGAATAAAAAAGTTCCATTCATCACACTCAGGCACCTGAGCAGTGTTGGATTCTGTGAGTTTTAGTGCAAAGCAGCTATATATTTAACTCACTCATTTTTTTTCAGTTTCAGTTCTTCTTGCAATGCACCACAGTTGGGGCAGATGGCTTTATAGTATGCAACATACTCAAAGATATTCTGTAGTCTGGAGAGAAAATGAGCTACATAGTACATATATGGTTCATACAGATGACAAGAGCAATTTGATAGCCATCTTAACTTATGAAAAGGATTACAACATCTGGTGATCTTTGAACCAGGGCTGAAATTCAGTAGACTCATTATTTTTTAAAAGGGGGGGGGGAAAACCACCCATCTTTGACTATTTACTATCCAGGAAAAGTTTACATTACAGTGAGCCACCTGAGTCCTCTCCCAACATAAATAGAATCTATCAATGCCGATTAAACCATTAACACTTGACAACTGAGGCTCTCCAGAGACACATGTTATCAAAATGAGACCAAAAAGGGGGGGAAAGAGAGAGAGAGAGACCAAAAAGGAAACTTGGCAAGAAATTTTTTATGTCCCTCTGTAATGCACTTTAGGACATGTGGACTCATCTTCTCAGGTCCAGCAGAATCCTTTGATATAATTCCTGTGTGCTAGCCAGCAAACTCTGAATGGATCAAAGTCCCTGGTTTTTTATAACTTTTCCCACAAGCTCTTGGTTCACTACAGTCCAAGAGTTTAATTTTATTAATTATCAGGCATTTAAGGCTATATTTCTTAATAGTTCTGGAAACTAAACTACATGACCTTCAGGGATTTGACAGTGATGACATCTTGGGGAACAGATGTAAATGACAATGGTGGAAGTAGATTTTGAACAGATTACGGTAAGTTAGGGATGGGAACAGGGCTTGTTTTCTAGAAAAAGAGGTGGTGGAACTTGCTGGGCAACCAAAGTTGTTCAGCTTTTTTTTAAAGAGGGAACTGCCAGAATCAAAAACTCAGTTCTGATGAGTTCCAGCTGAAAAAAAGCCCTGGATGGGAAGTCTATGGTCCTCCAGATGTTGTTGGACTCCAACTCCCACCAGCCCCAGTCAGCATGGCCAATGGTGAGAACTGGCGTCTAGTAGGTCACTGGCTCCCCTTTCCTGGATTAGGAAAAGAACTATGCTAATTCAGTGCCTGGCAAAAGGAAGAATGTCAGTGGTAGAACACAACAGTGTGGGATGGGTTTTAATGGGTAGGAGAGGATATATTAATTGCAATTTATTCCTCCAGGTGCCCACATCTGGGCAGCACTCTTAGCAGCAAAATTGAAGCACATAGGAATAGGCTGTGAAGCCTTTTTAAAAACACACCCGGCTGTGAAGAAAGCTGGCTCCCCCCTTTTTTACTCCACTTAACAAAGAATCAAACGAAAGACTGGGAAGTAATTTTAAAATATGATTTATTTACTCAGTCTTGTATTGGTTTTCAGCTACAGCAGCAGTAAAAACTATGCAGGCAAAATACTTTACAGTAAAAAAAAAAAAAGTCTCAGGCATGTACATGAGCTGAAGAAAGTGGAGAGCATGTTCACCCTCATGGCTGGTCAAAGAGAAAGAGGGAGAGGAACAGGAAATTATTGTATGCTCCTTCTCTTCCAGGAGAGGAGGGAAATGACATCACACAGAGCCCTCTCTACCAATTACAATTCTATGGTCTGAGCCTCTGCCTATCAGCAATACTGTACAGCTTTGTGGTCTTAGCCCCTTTGCATGCCAACTAGCAAGATTATGCATTGTTAGGTTTGGCTGCTAAATCTCCCACAAACAGAACATAAGAAGAGGCTGGAGGAAATCAAGGACCCATCTAGTCCAGCATCCTGTTCTCAGGGTGGCTGACCAGATCCCTGACCAGATGCAGTGTCCCAGTTGATGTCATCTCCAGTTATTGGACAATATTGGGCTAGATGGACAAATAGTCTCTGACATGGTATAAGGCAGCTTCCTGTGATCGATGAGTTGATTGTAAGTCTTGCAGTAGAACTCTTAGAAATGATCTTCTACGTCCTGAGCTTTATCATCATTTATCATTAATAAAAGTGCCTAATATGGACTTGAGAGCGAAAAATCAGAACAAAACCAGAAAAACCCATTCCAGTGGGCTCACAATCTTAAAAAAAACAAAAAAAACATGACAATTAAGAAAGAAGGGGATTGGAGGGAAAGAAGGCAATTTTGTAATAGCTGGGAGAAAGTCAAAACAGGGGAAAGGTTTAACTCTTTTTCCTTTTTCCTTTCCTCCCAGCTAATGCAAAATTATCAGTGTGACAAAGGAAGTTCATTGTCTCTACTACCTTGGAAGTTAATTATTGTATTATTTAATGCAATGATTAACCTGGGAGAAAGAAAGACAAGGAGCTTCCACTGGCACACTGAAATGCCCAGAGGGGTGAAAACAAGTGGGGTGCTGTGGAAGCTATTTGAATTGTTTCCAAATGTCTTCAGGTGGTTAATCCGAGAGCCTCAAATATCCCAAAAGTGAAGCTAATAGGAGGTTGCAGTGCTTCATGTACAACTGCTACAGAATGGGAAAACGGTGGCATTGCTTTAAATTGCAGGTTTGCTAGTTCTAATGATGCATTAATCTGCAGGTTCATATGCCCAACTTGCTAGAAACGAGAGCCCACAGGAATCCACCCATATGCTATCATCAGTTGTTGTTGTTGTTGTTCATTCGTTCAGTCGTGTCCAACTCTTCGTGACCCCATGGACCAGAGCACGCCAGGCACACCGCTATCATCAGTATAGGCCTCAAATCTATGGTCTTGATGTTATTAACACTATGCTCTGGTGGTCAGCTGAGCAAACCAGTTGACATTATACACACTTTGGGAAACATTCAGCCTTACGATACCCCTTATAGGGCAACTAGCCTCATATAGCCAGCATGCTTTAGTCTAATTAATGCATAAAGGGGTTAATGCCATAGAGTAAAGCTTAGCTTATGTCACTTTCCCTCACCTTGGGAGGATATGCACAACCAAGCCTTTTGTTGTACTCAGTTTACATGAGAAGAGCTCTGAGCTGCTCACTCCAGTTGCATGGCTTTAACCAGCTTCTTTTGTTTCAGACAAAAATGGAGTCTGAAACTAGTGTTTATGTATACTTGTAGTTTAGGAAACTTTCACCATTTTGTAACCAAGCAATATTTTACTGCCTGTGCATCTTGTTGTGGCTGCTGTATGGAAAAACCCATGAATCTGACCTTTGAAGAGTTTTGTAAGTAAACAATTTGATGACTTACGAAATGTGTCATCTATATCTGTTACAAGTAGGTAGCCATGTTGGTCTGCCAGAGTCAAAATAAAAAAATTCCTTCCAGTAGCACCTTAGAGACCAAGTAAGTTTGTTCTTGGTATGAGCCTTCATGTACATGCACACTGTGTATCTGAAGAAGTGTGCATGCACACGAAAGCTCATCCCAAGAACAATCTATATCTGTGCTAGGGAAGTGGGATACTTTGGAATACATTGGAAAGAACACATTTTAAATGTTTTACAGCCTATATTTTCACACTTTACATTGCTACATGTTTTGCCATGTTAAATCTCCGCTGAGGTTCTCTCACTGAAAAGTACTTGTCCCAAACTTGGGTCTGGGCTTCCAGGATTCCAATAATCCCCACAGTTCAAAAGTTTGATCAGGTTTTTTTTTTTAAAAAAAATGCATTTCCCCTCTACCTCATATTTGAACTCCATAGGGATGCAGAGAAAAGAGCAAGAAATATCAAGTGAAAAGAAATTGAATAACCTCCTTACCTCTCGAGTATTCAGAAGGCTTTAAAGCAGTAAGTGCACCCTTACTGAGAAATGGAACGGCACCATCATTCTTTCTTCTAGCCTTGCTAATGTCATAATAATGACAAAGGCAAGAATATCATTTAAAAAAAAACAACCAAAAACAAAACAAAAAGGCTTTGCATTCCTTTGACTTTCAGTGAGAACAAGATACTTAGGTACTCTGGGAACCTTTGAAATGCAAGCCATAATTATTATTTTGACAATATCCCTTTAAAATTACTACCTCTGTGAAAGGCTACTTAGCAAGGAAGGCAGGAGGTTCCAAAGTAAATGGACCTTTCAACTTGGCACTTTTGTCAGTTCTCGTAGGCTGCCAGATTTCATTTACCCTTAACAGTAGAACTCCAACCATTAAGTCTTTTCCATTATTCTCTCCATGGAATGTTACTTTTTTTATTTGAGAAAGTATTTGTGGGTCACTGACACCTTCTGTCATCAACCCTGGAGAGGAATTAAGGGAACACAAGGATAAATAACTCATCGTTCGAAATCCTAAAGTTCTCCAGCCGGCTAATTTTTTTCCTGTGAAGCCCCTAATCCTTTCCCATGCGAAGACTTTTGACACATCAACAAGTTGGTGTTTCATAGCTGCAGTGTGCTATATTGATTCCTTTAACCCAGTTGGCTGACAAATGTGTGGAAAGTGTCCCTGATGACTTTTTCTGGTGTGTGCTTAAGTTGCCAATATAGAATCTTTGATTAAAAATAATGGAGAAGTTTCTCACAAGTCTCCTGAGGATGCTCTGCATATTGATGCATTGCTTTTACTAGCGCATGTACCGGTATGTATTCTTGTGTGTTAATGAAATGTCTTATCATGACATGGGTTCTCTCTCCAGAGGGAAAAAGATCTGGGAAATTTTAGGCCTGGCAGGATCTCAATTGCTTTATACAATGAAATTCATGTAAAACTGCTCAAAAACACCAGCACATATTCTGAAGTTGCATGAACTGCAGGAGAAATTATGGCAATGCTGATTAAATGCATCAATTAAGAGATTTATTTCCTACGTTCTTCTTTCAGTGCACCATTTCCTCTTTCCTTTCTTTTGTCCCCAAAATAACTTGAAACAAATGTATATTGCTTTTGATAGGTGGCCTAGCTGCCATTAATTGCCCCTGCTCCAGCATATATTCATAACTCTCCTGGGTAGGTTAACGATGCGATCCTATTACCTGGGAATAAGCTCCATTAAAAACAATGGGTCTTGCTTCTAAGTAGGCGTGTATGAGATTATATGGTAAGACACATGACCGTTGTCTCTGGTTCCATCAATTGCCAACTGGATTCCTGGCTGTTAGAACAACATGTTTGTATCAACTTCATTGCTGAAGCACTGCCAATCTAATACACTCTATGTGGGGCTGCTCTTAAAGCTGGCTTGGTGCAGATGCTGCAGCTTGTGCAGAATGCAATGGCAAGGCTGCTGAGTGGGGCAGATGACTGTGGCCACATTTAGCCAGTTTTGATGGAGCTGCCTTCACTGCCAATTTGCTACCCAGCCCAATTTAAGGTGGTCTTGCTGACATATAAATCATGATACAACTCAAGTCCCGAATATTAGAAGGAAAATCTACTCCCATTAATGTTAAGCTAACTGGAAGAGGCTTCCCTGGTGGGGAACTATTAGGTGAGGCATGGCATGTGGGAACCTGAAGGGGTTTTATTTGAAGGTGCCTTCCCTCTGAAATAAGACAGGGGCCAACTGGGGTGAGTTTTACACACCTGCTTAAGACCAACCTGTTAACCTGGGCATTTTTTTTTCTAGCTAGTAATTCCATCTTGGCTGGATACAGTTGGTGGAGCTTTATAATGGTTTTAATGCTTCAATATGTATGTATCTTACTGCATTTTGTGAACTACTCTGGTATTACTCAGAAGAAGAGCAGTATGTAAATAGTTTAAAATAATTAAAATTGAAAAACAACACACAATTTGACAGTGCTGAAATCGTGGGTGGCGCTGTAGTCTAAACCACTGAGCCTAGGGCTCACCAATCAGAAGGTCGGCGGTTCGAATCCCCGTGATGGGATGAGTTCCCATTGCTCGGTCCCTGCTCCTGCCAACCTAGCAATTCAAAAGCACGTCAAATTGCAAGTAGATAAATAGATAACCGCTCCGGCGGGAAGGTAAATGGCCTTTCCGTGCACTGCTCTGGTTTGCCAGAAAGCAGCTTAGTCATGCTGGCCACATGACCCGGAAGCTTTCTGCAGACAAACGCTGGCTCCCTCGGCCAGTAAAGCGAGATGAGCGCCCAACCCCACAGTTGTTCGCAACTGGACTTAATGGTCAGGGGGTCCCTTTATCTTTACCTTTACTCTTTAAAAAGACCGAACATCATTCTAGTGCTTTTTTGTTGGCAAGGAATTCATGCTTAGCAGGAAAACAGGAGCTGCTCCCAACTTTCCCAGTGTGTGAGGAACTTTTTATTATACCCGATGAAAGCTCAGTAGCCATGTGGGTCCATTGCAGGTGGTTTTACAAATGGTAAACTGAGCCAGAGAAAGCCCTAATAATCCAGGATAATTCAGTGATTCCACTGCATAGAGGGGATTTAAATCCAACCCATTCATGTTTAAATCTAGCCCTTGGACAAACACTGCCATATGCAACAAATAGCAATAGTTACCATGCATGTGATGGGTCTAGCATGTGTCTTATGTTACATACTCTTCAGAGCTTGAGAAATGAGATCTATATCAGAGGTGAAATTTGATAGGTTATGCACATATTGGCAGACTGGAGATTGTTGGAAGAATATAGCTACCCCTTCAAGTGGAAAGAAAATATATCAGGGAAGACACTAGGATAGTATAACATCTGCCTCTCTTTGGACAATTGCCAAGGGATGCGGAGATGGGTCTCCATCCCTCTCCTTAATGTACATCAGACATAAACAGTTCCAAGGATCTAAATGGCCAATAGCCTGATGAGTTGGTGAATTGAATTCTCCAAAGATATACAAATTCCCCTTAGGAAGAATCTAGTGCATCTTCTGTGTTAATGCCTTGCTAACGACCCAGTTGAATTAAACAAAACAGCTGAAAATGATCAGTGCCCTGTAAATATCACCACATTACAGAACAAGAGTTGACTTTAGAGGGATTATAATATGCACACACACATGTGTATGTGTGTGAGTGTTTTATCTCTAGGAGACATTTTGAAGAGGTTGACTATAACAGTTTAGGTGCTGACATGAACTGTAAGCAGAAAATCAGCTTGAAATATTAGGCCAATAATATGGATAATATACAACCCTGTTGTGGTTCTGCAATCCTTCGAGCAAAATTATGCAGGACCTGGTTTTCCCAGCTGCTCTCACAGGAGTCGTTTCGTAGTTTCCCAGTCTCATTCAGGCTTATTTGGGGTTGGTTTCTTTGCACAGTATGGAAGAATATTGTACCTTCAAAATAAAAATAAAGTGGTTAGACAGGATAGTGTACTCATGAAAAAGTGCATCTGGGTTATATTTAAGGAAAGGGGAAAATAGTGGCCAGCAGAAGCTTTGAACATCAAGTTAGCAACTTAGTGTCTTGTTCTTCCTTTCCTGGAACTGCTTTGCCTCAATATGCCTTCAAGATGGTCTCAAAGTCAGCTGCTCCAACTGAGAGAAAGCTTGAGAAATTTCTCAGCCATTACAAGGGTGACGATAACTTGCCTCCATACTGTTTTGTTTCCTTGTGAAACCTGTTAGATCAGTGATGGCACACAAATGTCTCTCATTGACAACTTGCCTGAAATCATTGGTCTTCTTCTACAACAGCCTCACCCTAACATGTTGCTCTGCAGGTGTTTTGGATTACAAGTCCCATCATCCCTGACCACTGGCATGGGGACTGTAGTCCAAACCTTCTGGAGGAACCACTATGGCAAAAGCTATTCTCCAATGTGCTGAGTGTTCTGGGGTGCATCATCAGTTCACAAACAATGATAATGAGAAGATAGGTGGAATTGGCCTCAGGTGCTGCCACTGTTTGCCATCATCATGCGTCCAGCTTCTGTGAAGAGTGATGGTTGCCTGGAACTCACCAAGAGTGAGAGGACCAACAGACAACCACCAACTGCTGCTCCTTGTCACCAAGAATTGTTTTCACCTGCCCACCTGGACAATTACTAACTGGAAAACCCAGCCATTGCCTGATGACAAGAAGAGGAGTAGCCACTTCTGCCTATTGCAATGCTGCAACGCAGATGAGAGAGAGGACCTGGGTGGAACCTCTTCCTTCCAGGGAAACCCAATCCTATATTAGCAGAAACAGGAAAAGCCTTGTTGAGAGGGAGGGTGGGCTTGGTGGTGGCTGTCACAGTATATAATCCTATCCTTCCTCCCAAGCACCATGGTCTTGAGCCAATCAGGCCTCCATGAGCTGAATGCATTTTAAAAGTCACAGGAAGCCTCATGGCAAATCTTTCACTTCCTGTTTTCTTAGGCTCTTTGTCTCTATATCAATTACCATTTTTACTACAGTTAAAGCAGTCTGGTATTTTGTAGTTGTGTTTGAACATGAGATTTGCACTCTAAGCTGGAAATCTGCATGTGGTTCTTCCTCCTGAATCCCAAATTTTTCGGTTGTATCTGAGCTCTAATAATAATAATAATAATATTGGAAGAACAGGAGTACCGGAACTTGCCTTATATCAAATCAGACCATTGATTCATCTAGCTCAGTATAGTCAACACTGATTGCCCGCAGCTCTCCAGGATTTCAAACAGAAGTCTCTCCATGCACTACCTGTGGATGCTGGGGCTGAATTTGGGGTCTTCATCATGATCCTCAGTCTCTACTGTCCCCTTTTCCTGCCCACCCTAGGGACCACAAATCTTACCAGGGCAAGAGAAGGGAGGTGGAGGTAACTGATATCTATCATGTCACTTTCATGCCAAGGTTCCTGGATTGTAGATTGTTTGGATGAATTAAGGGCACTTAAATTCTACAAGTTGGAATTTCTGCTTGGTGTCGTGTCATTAAATCAGAGCAGGAATCAACCATTTGCTTATGTATAAGAGCCCCTGGTCTCTTTCCAACTCTAGAATCAACCCCATATTTTAAATGGTAACATTCTAGATTTCCTGAATGCAGGGGATGCAGACTGAGGGAATCATAGAATTACAGAATCGTAAAGCTGGAAGGGATCCCAAGGGTCATCTAGCCCAACCCCCTGCAATGCAGGAATCTCATCTAAAGCATTCATGACAAATGACCACCCAACCTTTGCTTAAAAACCTCAAGGAATGAGAGTCCACCGCCTCCCAAATGAGTCCATTTTATACCTTTTCATCCAAGGAACTTCTCAGCTAGCACCACTGGCAGAATTGCCTTGCACTTACACTTAGTCAATCATATGGAACGACCATCAGGCCACATTCCAGACATTTCGCTTACAGAAATGTTAGATAAGTCAAAGCAGTAAGAAGCTGAACTCATATTTGGGAACTTTAGAAGATGAAGCTAATTACATAAGGTCATGATGATACCAGGCTGGTGAAACAGCTGAAGTCCTGCTATCACCCTTCCTTTGAAGCATGTGAAGCAATATAAAGACAGATGAAGTATGATACAGATGACCTCTCACTGCAAATAATCCAGGAGGGGAAATCTCTAGGGAAAGTTCTGATAGGAAATGTAAGCTGAAATGAAAATGTATAAGACACCCATAGCTTTTCAACCCCAAAATCAAGTACATTCTTTTCTTTAGAAGATCATATATATTCCTATCTCTTATCTCTCATAATTTGATCACATAAAGCACTTCAAATTCAATTGAGCAAGTCACAAAATGTCCTGCAAGGTAGACCAGGATTATTTTCCTGAATATTTCACAAGAGAGATTCAGGCTGAAAGAACAGGCTGAAGAGTGAGCTGCTTCAAACCGCCTACTAATTACATCGCAGAAGTAAAAGCAGCTTAAAGCAAGGGCTCCCTAGCTTACACTTATAGCTATCATATAGAATCAGTTAGGTTGCTCACCATACATTCATTTTCATTCTCCCTGTGACAAAATTATAATTGGGGAAAGGCAAATCTAGTCCATAAATTTAGCATAGTTTTGCAGGGCATCAAAACCACACTAAACTTACGTGCAATTTTAAAAAGCACACTCATGACCACTCATCAGACTCACCATCCACAAGCAGGAAAAAAGCAATGCTCCGATAAGCCACCACTAGTCAATTTCTACAATGTTTAGCTCCTCTCCCCATTCACCCCAGTATTGCTGACATTAGACCAAACACATTCTTTCTCCACCCTTGAGGTTTTCCTCCATTCTGTAGAGAGAGTGGAGATGGGGGTGGAAGGCAAGGAAGAAAAGAAGAAAAATAAATTATTTTAAACCTGGTGTCTCATTAAAAAAAAAAAAAGCAACATCCCTCCAAAGGTGAAAGAGCGCAGATTTGATTGTCTAGATCACTTCCAAGACAGGAGTCCTTTGGCGTTTGTCACCCCGTCGGACTGGTGGAAGTGGAATTTGAGACATGCACAGCTAGAAATATTAGACACATTCCTTTCATCCATTAACAGGTCGCTTGCTTCACATGGCTGACACATGTCCTGCTGTCCCAAACAGCTGTCAAAACAAACATCAGCTGGAGTGGTGCAGTTCCAAAGGCTGCAGGTCAAAGAGCCCCAAATCATGTCTAAGAGGATTTCATATTGCAAATTATCCACTTAATCCTATTCCTCTGTGAATGACCAAGAGCCAGGTGTAGGTGGACAATCCAGTGAGCACGAAGGCCAGTGCTGGCTACAAGCATCCAGTGGCACACTCCACCTCGTCTATAGTCATGTGGAGTAAGTCAAAGCCCAAGGCACGTGAGCCAAAATTCAGATCACTTTACTACGAGCACGTGATCCACACATGCTTCTCCTTCTTCGCACAGTTGTTTTATTTCACATTTTTTTATTGAAGTTAAAAATTGTAAGAGGAAATTTACAAAAGGAAAATAAGAAAGAGACGAGAGTGAGAGAGACAACACCAGAAAAGAGCATCAGTGCAGCAGCATCACAAACATGGAACATGAGTAGAGCAAAATATATTTGTGGTTTAATGATACTTCTGCATATTTGGAAAATACAATCTATGGTCATTACAATAGGGTTGAATGCATAGCGGATCAAATGTCAATCTTAATTTCCTTGCTTTCGTATTGTATGCACACCATATGACTAGAGATATAGTAAGAATAGTAAAGGGACCCCTGACCATTAGGTCCAGTCGCGGACAACTCTGGGGTTGTGGCGCTCATCTCGCATTACTGGCCGAGGGAGCCGGCGTACAGCTTCGGGTCATGTGGCCAGCATGACTAAGCCGCTTCTGGCAAACCAGAGCAGCACACGGAAACGCCGTTTACCTTCCCACTGGAGTGGTACTTATTTATCTACTTACACTTTTGACATGCTTTCGAACTGCTAGGTTGGCAGGAGCTGGGACTGAGCAGCGGGAGCTCACCCCATGGCGGGGATTCGAACAGCCGACCTTCCAATCAACAAGCCCTAGGCTCTGTGGTTTAAACCACAGCGCCACCCATGTCCCCATAGTAAGAATAAAATATGATAAAATAAAAGGGCTGTATCTTATTGATGGTATTTGTGCAGTTGTGAACATACCACTTGTTTCCTTTCTGCCCGCACAACTTGACCTCGCATGCTGCTCCCACTTTTTTTTCCTCCCCCTCCCTCCTTGTCTACACAATTAATTTCTCTCGTCACATAAACTTCCCCCTTTCTGCTAAGCACAATGCTGGATGTGCTTGAAAGGCAGGTTGAGAATGTGTTGACAGGAGAAAGGGGAAAGAAACAAACTTGACCCATCACTGGAAGTGTTCTGTTTTAAAACAGAGAAGGCTTTCCCCTTCTGTAAGCAGTTCCAGGATTACGGGGAAGGGGGAAATAAGTTGCTGAAGGGGAGGGTTGAAGGGTGGGTGTGCTTGTGTGTGTAAGTGAGCCTCAGAAAACAATTTCTGGCTTGGTGGGGGGAGCAGAGCTCTAAGAGACAAGAGGTTTGCTTTCAGTAAAAAAAGGCAAACAGTAGAGTAAACGTTAGGTTGGCTCTGCTGCCCTGTGCCACACGGAGTCAAACTCCCTGCACCTCACACCTCCTCTTTTGGAAGGTGCCTGCAACTCACTGGGAAACTGGGACAGCAATGGTGCCCCACCAGCTCTGCCCCACTGACTGCTACTGCTGGTATGCTGGATAGCAGCATGTCAGGCCAGGCTGAAGTGGCCTCTGGGAGATGGGGTGGACTTTGCACCCTAAGCAAGGACAAAACTTGATGCCCCCCTTTAAATGTTTCTTATTTTCACAATAATTCCTTTTAGAACAGTTGTTTTTAATGGATCTTCTCAGTAGGTACCTATAAATAAAGGCGTTGTTGTGGTGGTGGTGGTGGTTGTGTGTCCCCTCGAATCAGCACCCATACCGCCCTACATCCAGCGCAGTCTCTGTGTTTCAGAATCTATTCTTCCTCTTATCAGTAGAATTCTGTTATCATAAGAAGAGCCCTTCTGGGATCAGGCTAAGGGCCCACTGAGTCTCTGTTCTCACAGTGGCCCACCAAATCCCCATGGGAACCCTGCTAGCAAACCTGAACGCAACAGATAAAGTTCCCCTATTTCTAAGCCTTTAAGTCACAAGAGTCATTCTGTCCAGCCTGAAGTACATGCTCGCATAAATGCATATAAATGTGACCAAAGGTACACTTAAACCTAAGCAGCACTTGTGAAGGTGAGTTGTGTCTCTGAAGTTAAGCAGGCCTGGGATTCTGGAGCAGAGACTGTGAAAGAAGAACCATATGTACCAGGGCTGGCACAGCCATTGGCAGAGGGAGGCAACTGCCTCAGGCGGCAGAAGCTGAGGGGCAGTAGCAGCTGTTCCCCCGTGTTGGAGGGCAGAAGCAGGAGTGCCCGGCACCCCTTAAACTAGCCAGCAACTCTCAGGTGTGCTGGGAGATGTTGTTATCCTGTTGCCAGCATGAAGTTTGAGCTGGCACCGGGCATGGAAGGGAGGCAGCATCTTGTCCTTTGCATCAGGCAGCAAAATGTCTTGGCCAGTTCTGGTATGTACTGTGCTCCAATCTCTTTCCAATGCAATGTGTTTAGGATTAGAGTGTGCTTGGTGGACATAGCATGATTAAATGCCCATTAACAGTCAATCTTATCACTCAGTTGGAAGAATTCCGGGTGGGGTGGGGTGTTATTGCAAAAATAAGCTTTAGTTAGTTGCTTCCACTTGTACTGAACTGATGCTCCAATAAGGCGCAGCTGTCCTGGGGCAAAGGAAAAAAGTTTCCTTCCTGCTTTGAATGCCAAATCTCGGGATCATCATGCCTTATACATTAGTCACTATTTGTTGCATAATAAAATCATAGCAATAGGATGGAGCTAAAGTAGCAAGGGCATGTTGAAGTCTCTCTGCCAAAGCATTAGCAGTTGCCAAACAAGACCTTAAGGTATACCAGCTACATCTTTCATAAATCTGTTTATTTTCATCACGATGTGCATTGTCACATATAGGAAATCCCAAAGTGGTTTGGAAGGCTCCACTTTCTTCATGTGAATTCAGGGAATCCAACAGGAAAGGCTGCTAATGGGGAAGTCATCAGAAATCCCAAATCAGGCAGTACCATATCATCATTATTAAGAGAAGCCTTTATTCCAGGGACTTTCTAATGGAAGGTTTTCCTCTTGTTCATGAGGTGTAGGCAGAGCTGATTTTTGTTTAAAAAAGATGTTGTCTTAGTGTTGGCATGAAAACAGTGTTCATTTAACTGGTACACATTTAGCTTTATGCACGTCGCAAAGATTCAGAATTTAATAATAAAGCGGAGGAGGTTCAGGAGAAATGTCTTTGGCAATCCCACCTGCCATTGAACCCAATGTGTTTTGTCTATACACATGTTGGCTTTAGGCATGATCCCTGGAACATAGCCTCCACAGAAGTTGCAGGCTTACTGTATATTGAACTTGCAGGCAAACCCACATGGATTTTCTCATCCATGAACTCTTCCTCTTTTTTTCTTAAGACTATGGCCAAATGACCGGCATGCCTGCCCAGTCTGATGTCCAGATGGTAACTGTTAATCAGCAATGTTACATCTCCTCCAGCTCTCCCTTCTTATGATTCTTTTTCTCTAAACCAGAGTTGGAACAGGCAGCCTTTCATCTGACAACACTTCAAACAGAGAGCTGTTCTCTATAAGGTAGAACACATGATGGTCACCAAACTTTATAACCAAGGAACTAGAAAAATTAACAGCAACACTATCAGGGATCACCCCAGTCCTCATTTGGAGCAAGGCACTAGGAAAGTGTGTCCTTTTATTTATTTGTTATCTACTTCACTCTATACTAAAATGTAGCCATGATACCCCCCCCCATTTATAATTACCTTGCTAATATTGTAGCACAGTATCTAATTTTTTGCAATATTTCTTGACTTGCATGTGGGTTTGTAATGTGCTGAGCCGAGGTCTAAGAAGGATTAATCTTGTCTGCAGATTCTGCCATCTGGAGTAGCCTTTGTTGAATTTCTGCACCTTGCTGGTTTCATCCCTTTCAAACACCATCTCATTTGGTTCTTAACTGGCCCTCATCTGTTGCTATTAGTTCACTTGCAACTTACAAATGGTTCACATGAAAGGTGCTGTCTACATAAGAGAACCTCCACTGCATTGTCCTCCCTGACCAGTTCACAGTGGAAGTAACTGGTTTCAGTAATTTGCATAGGAATTTCCCAGTTCGTCCACAACTTGCTAACCTCCTGCTCTTATTTCAAAGGCTTTTGAGAAACCAGAGATGCATCTTGGAATTTAGCTCTCTAGTTAGGACTCCCTGAAGGAGGTTCCCTTTCTGTTCCCTATACGACCCTTTTCCCAGAATTTGACTCCTCTCTTACCAATCAACCAGTTATACAAGAGATTGTAAATAGGTTATTTGCAGATATTTTATGAAGTTGATTCATTCTGTGGTCAGATCAGAACATCAGTTGTATATTATTCACTGTTGCTCACTCTGACAAATTTGTCTGTTGCTATGATTGCACAAAGCCTGGGAAAGTATCAGAGAAAAAGTCCAAATTGCTTTTCCATTGGGATTTTGAAATAGCCTTGATTTGAAAACTTTAATACTTTTGAAGTTTGTACATCTACAAATTGATTTAATACAATTCAAAATGCTCTGTTGAAGCATTTGGCTGAAAGAACATCCAGTTGCTGCACTTTGTTCCCATTGAAATCAATGGGGTTTATCTTAAGACATGACCAGCTTGTCATATTGACTTCAATCAAACCTAATTGCAACTAACTTAACCCGGATCCAGACTGTTGTGTGATTTAGAGCAGGCATAGGCAAACTCAGCCCTCCAGATGTTTGGGACTACAACTTCCTTCATCCCTGACCACTGGGTCCTGTTAGCTAAGGATGATGGGAGTTGTAGTCCCAAAACATCTGGAGGGCTGAGTTTGCCTATGCTTGATTTAGAGGTAACTTGCTTGTGCTCAGTAACTGGTTACTCCAAGGAATTCGAATCTGATCTAACAGAGCAGCTCCACCTTGCTTGTCCCAGCTACAAACACTTTAAATAAAGGTAACCAAAGGAAAATAAATCCATAAGGTGCTAAATGGCATCAAGAAGTGATAAAGACCATGGTCAAGAGGTATTTTATGAGATACATTTTAAAAATACCACACAGACTTAAGCTCAGATCTTCATATGTTTTGAGGTGATAGTTCATGTTAACTCATCCACATAATATAATACTGAGTATACTTGCTCCAAGTTAAAACCTGTGGGTCCTAGTTTGGATGAACTGACTTCTCATATTATAGAGGATGATTTTGGTTTCTTTTTCAGCACTTTATAAGGAATTCAGCTTTCTTCTAGGTGAAAGGGGGGCTGCACTGCCCCTGCTTCAGTTCCTTTCAGTGGAACTGATTCTTTCTCTTGAGTTAACCTCCTGCAGAGGTTTTGCAGTGCTGGCTGTTGATTTAGAGACATGCTATCCTGAACACATTAGTGCATGGTTTGCCTCCACAGGCACATGAGCCCTCAAACGGGAACTTCATTTATAGCAGGAAAACGTCTGCAGGCTACCAGAAAGATGTTTGCACAAAAGTTATATCTGCCTAATGCTTTTTGCCTGTCGATCTCTTGAGCTTGAAAACATATCCCTGAATGTATCTCTTTATTCCAGCCTTTTGATGCGTGCCCGAAACTGATCATCTTACATTCCTGCAATGATGGATCCACAACCTGCAAGCTCTAGGGGTATATCCAACAGGTCTAAGGTGAAACTAGTCAAGGATATCAGGCCTGCAAAAGAACTAAAGTCCCTTTGGTAGTGTTGCAGGTATATGAACTGGGCAGAGAGCTAAAGAGGAAACAGAACTATAAGTGGAGGGGAATGAGAGAAAATGAAAGAAAGAAAGAAAGGAAGGAAGGAAGGAAGGAAGGAAACTTTTTTGGATGTTAGTATTTTCCAAAGAGTTTATTGCGTGTTTACACCCTTTAACCTCCCCTTAATAAATTCAGACAAAACTCAAATTTTGGTTTGGTTTTTGGCAGCATTTAGGCACACACTTTATTGATTACAACAATGTGAGTGGTTTGCACAGGCTCTGATTTTACTAGCTCCCTGCACCGTGGCAGGTAGCGCTGACCCAAAGCTCTATTGTAGGTCAGCCAAGGGTGAACACCAGGGGACAGTGGAAAGTGGGACCGGCCAGTCCGCCACCCTGATGTCCCGGGCTTGGGCATGGGCACAAACCCTCTCAGTGTTGACCAAACCATTGAGTCCCTGGATTCCTTGAACAGAATACCCTTCGCATAGGGATGACTAGAACGTTCTGCCACCCCTATCACCTTGAACCAGAGCTATCTGCAAACCTTACAAGTTGTGACGATTTGCTATGCGGCAGGCGAACCAAGTGGCACCAGCCAATCAGCCAAGTGGGGGGAAATTCCTGCCGTGCCCTGGTCCCAACGACAGGTGACACATAACCAGCATAGCAAGGTCAAGCACAAGCCCTAAATATAGGGAGAGGTGGGTGGGTGTTCTGATGCAATGGCCCAAAGAGGAAGCTCAGGGACATGTGCATGGGCTTATATAGGTCCCCTCATCCATTTAGTTAGCGTCCATTGGCCAGATTACACCCCATCATGGATGGCACCTACAATAGGGTGTTGTGGCTATCCAAAAGCCCCACCAACAACACAAGTGTTTGGTTTGCCAGGTTGCACCGCAACACTGTGCCCTCTTTGAGGGAGGACCCGATTTACTGAAGAATGTTTTTACAAGAAGAGCTGGACTAAAGCTCCTGCCACCACCAATCCTGATGACTTGGAAACATTTAAATGCCAGAAAACAGTTCAGATTCTTCGTGTTCAAAAGGAAAAATTGCTTTTAACAATGCTGAACTTTCCATGATTTAACATATGATCTATTTGCTCCTTGTAACGACGTTCAGTGGCTGTTCATGAGTGAAGCCCAGACACAGGAACTTCTAAGCTAAGTTCTTTATTGTGCTCAAAATCTGTACAGTGAGAGCAAAAGAAAACACTTCCATCCCTGACTAGACAGATCCAGGAATAACTACTTCCTGTTCCTTGCCCAGCAAAACCAGCGTGGGATCCGACGTGCACCCCTCCCCTCCCTGCTTCTGGGCGTGGGAATCTGATCCTCCCCCCAGCCTTCCCCCCGGCCATAAGGCTGCTTCATCGGCTCGCCTCTACCCCTCCTCCCTGCTTCTGCTGGCTTCTCACCACTTGAGGAATGCAGGGGGGAGGAGGAGGAGGAGGAATCTTCGCCTTGAGAACTCTCCTCGCTGGAATATAATTTAGGAGGATCTCGGTAATTATAATGCTCTTTCGCTTTCTCCAGCAGCCCTGAGGGGGGTTCCTGACATCCACCCCCCCCTCAAAGCCCCCCTCCTCCCCCGAGGCTCTGGGCTTCACCTGCTGTACTCCCCCCTCGTTTCCTCTGTTAGTTCGCCCCCCTCCCCCCTGAGGGCGATACCGGGAAACCCCAAAAATCTTCCTCCTCGTCTTCCGTGGATGCGAAGATGTCTTGGAAACCCATGGGTAACCCGACTTCCACCTCATTACCCTCAGGGACCTCATCTTCCCACTCTGACTCCCTTTCTGTGTCGTCCCGCTCCCCACCAGACCGGAAACCCCAAAACTCTTCCTCACTGTCATCCGTGGGAGCAAAAGACCTCCTCCCACGAGCCCCTCGCCGGCTTGGGCTTATGTGGAAACAAGGCATGGAACTCATGCACTAGATATTCCTCCGAGATGGTGCCTGCTGGTACCCATGTGTTCTCGGACTCTGGCTCCCCTTCCCATGCCACCAGATACTCCAGCTCACTTCCCCTCCACCTGGAATCCAGGATCTCCGTAACCTCATTGTAGGAATCCTCCTCTTCTACACCGGGGTTGGTACCTCCTCCTGGCCTCCCTATGAAACCGGCTCCCTTCCCTATACTTGGACAAGAGGGCACGATGAAACACGGGATGAATCCGCATACTTTCCGGCAGCCTCAAGCGAAAGGTGACTGGATTAACCTGTTGGGTTACCTCAAACGGCCCCAACCTTCGGTGCACCAACTTCTTACACCCCCTCCTGATGGGCAATCCCTGTGACGAGAGCCACACCTTGTCTCCTACCTGAATGCTTTCCCCTTCCCTCCTGTGCCTATCCGCATCCCTCTTGTAGGTCTCCTTGGCCCTCTCCAGCGTTTCAACTAGCTGCTGATGCACCCTCACCATTTCCCCAGCACAGCTCCTGCGCCGCCGGTACCTCCAGGACCTCCTCGTCCCTGCCCGGGAAAGCTCGAGGATGCCGCCCGTAGTTGGCCATAAAAGGGCTCATCCCTGTGGTGACATGCTCTGCGTTGTTGTACGCAAACTCTGCTAGTGGCAACTTGTCCACCCAATCGTTCTGTCTCTGGTTCACGTAACAACGCAGATACTGCTGCAACACCCCATTGGCCCTCTCCGCCTGGCCATTGGTCTGAGGGTGCCTGGCCGTGGACAGAGCCACCTCCACCTGCAGCAAGTCCATGAGCTTGCGCCAAAACCTAGAGGTGAATTGCCGTCCCACGGTCCGAAACAATCCTCGACGGCAGGCCGTGCAGACGGAACACGTGCTTGAGAAACAGCTTGGCCGTTTCTTCTGCTGACACTGCCCTCGGGCAAGCTATGAAGTGACACATTTTGGTGAACAAGTCCACCACTACCAACACCGCCGTCTGCCCCTGGGACCTTGGCAAGTCGGTGATGAAATCCACCGAAACTACCTCCCAAGGCCCCCTGGGCGTGGGCAGCGGTTCCAACAGCCCCGCTGGTGCCACTCTCCTCCCCTTGGCCCGTTGACACATTTCCACACCCCTGCACATACTCCTTTACATCCTCCCTCACCCCTGGTCCACCAAAAGTCCCTGGTTACCAGGTCCATCGTCTTTCGCTGACCAAAGTGACCCGCTGTGGGAGTGTCGTGCAGCTGCTTGAGTATCTTGGCCCGCAACCCCCCATCTGGAACGTACACTGCCCACCTTGCGGAAAAGCAGCCCCTCCCTTTCAGCAAAGTCTCCCTCTGGGCTGCCCTCCTTAAGCTCTTGCAGCTGCTTGCGGGCGAACTCATCGTCCTTGGTCAATCTGGCAATTTCCCCCCTAAGGTCCAAGGTCCCCCCGCAGGCCCACTGCTGCTGACTGAAGACATGTCTCGGTTCCGGGGCTCCTTCGTCGGCCAAGTACTCGGGCTTCCTGGACAAGGCATCCGCCCTGACATTCTGTTCTCCCGGGACGTACTGGATCTTAAAATGGAAACCGGCAAAAAACTCTGCCCATCTGATCTGCCGCTGGTTGAGCACCCTAGCCGTGCGCCAGTACTCCAAGTTCTTGTGGTCTGTGCAGACCTGTATCTGGTGCGTGGCCCCTACCAGAAAGTGCCTCCACTGTTTGAAGGCCGCATAAATGGCAAGCAGCTCCTTGTCCCACACTGTGTAATTGCGCTCAGACTTGTTCAACTTTCTCGAGAAGAAAGCGCACGGTCTCCAATCACCGGCCTTGTCTTGCTGCAAAAGCACGGCACCAATTGCGCGGTCTGAGGCATCTGTTTCCACCCTAAGTGGAGCGTGCGTGTTCACGGTGCACCAGCTGCTCCTCCGACGCAAACACCCTCTTCAAACGCTCAAATGCCTTTTGGGCCGCCTCCGACCAGACGAACTTCTTCTTGCCACTCAAACAGTCCGTTATGGGCCCCGCCACCTTGGCAAAGTTGGGAATGAATTTGCGGTAGAAATTGCTGAACCCAAGGAACCGCTGCACATCCTTCTTGTTCCTAGGGCTCTTCCACTCCAGCACCGCCTTCACCTTCTCGCCGTCCATGGCCAACCCCTTGTCGGTTAAACGATAACCCAGGAAGTCCACTTCTCTGGTGTGAAACTGGCATTTCTCGAGCTTGACGTACAGCCTATGCTCCCGCAGCTTCTCCAACACCGCCCTGACGTGACGCACGTGCTCCTCCTCGTTCCTCGAGTAGATCAGGACGTCGTCCAAATAGCAAACACAGTTCCTGTAGAGGAGAGGACCCAGCACGTGATGCATGAAGGCCTGGAAGCAGGGGCTTCCCGCTTGCAAACCGAAGGGCATAACTAAATACTCATAGCTGCCCAGGGGGGTAAACATGGTGGTCTTCCACTCGTCCCCCTCTCGCACTCGTATCAGATTATACGCTCCGCGGTAAGTCCAACTTAGTGAAAATCTTGCCCTCGCGCACCCTCGTCAACAAGTCGTCGATGCGGGGCATTGGGAATGTGAGGGGTTGCGTCAAGGAATTCAGAAATCTATAATCCACCACCAGTCTCTTCTGGGTGGTGTCTCTCTTGTCCACGAAGAAAACGGGACTTCCTCCGACTGCCCGGGACTCCCGTATGAACCCTCGTCTCAGGTTCTTGTCAATGAACTCCTTGAGCTCATCCATCTCCTGATCCGACATGGCATAGAGCTTCCCCGCGGGCAACCTTGCTCCCGGCACCAGGTTGATCTGGCAGTCGTAAGGCCTGTGGGGTGGTAGCCGATCGGCCTCCTTCTCACTGAACACCTCCGCGAATTCTGCGTAGATTTCAGGCAGTACTCCACCCCCACACATCTGGACCGCTGCTGCCAACACCTTGCCATTGTAGTCACTCCTGCCACCCAGACAATGCCCCATGCAATGTGCTGATCCGAAAGTTAGTGACCTCTGGTGCCAGGCCACCACCGGGTCATGCTGGTTGAGCCAGCTCATGCCCAATACAATGGGCGGCCCTGCTAAGGTGGTGACATTAAAAGCGATTACTTCCGCATGCCTCCCTATTTTCATGCGCATTGGAGGGGTTTGATGGGCAATTTCCCCTCCCAACAACTTCCTTCCATCGATGGTCGTCACCTGCAACGGAAAGTCTAATGGAAGCAGATGCAACTGATGCTCCAAGGCAAAGTCTCTGCTGAAAAAATTCGCACTGGCACCTGAGTCAATTAAGGCTTCCACTTCCAAGGGGTGACCATTGGGAAACTCTAGCGTCACCTTAACCACAATGCTGGGCTTGGGCGCTTCTGGCCGGGGCACCTTCACTTCCGTTCCGCCTGGCTGCTGGCCCCTCCTTTCTCCAGCCAGGCTGCCTCGTTTCCCTGTGGTTCCACCTTCTCCCCCTCAGGCTGAACGGTTCCTGCCATGCCCTGCCACCCCCTCCTCTGCGGGCATGATCTCGCAAAATGCCCCGTTTGGGAGCAGACATAGCATTTGAGACCCGTCCGAGGGGCCTTGCCTTCAGCCTTGCGCCCCGCTCCTGGCCCCTGGGATGGCTTCACAGGCGCCCCCCCAATCTCCATCGGCTCTGGCTGCTGTACTCTGGGCGCATGGCCGGAACTGCCTGGAATACGGTTGCTTAAGAAACGCTCCGCCCTGTGCGATCCCTTCAAACGCGCCCTCTCCTCCAGCCTCACGCCCACGGAGAGAGCGCTCCGCATCAGTTCATTCATGTTCTTCGGCTTAGGACAACGTGCCAACTCGTCCTTCACTTCCTCATTGAGCCCCGCTTCAAATAAGGCTTGGCTCTGTTCGGATGATAAGTCCCAATGCAAGGTATGGCAGAGCATTGAGAATTTTGACCAATAAGCTCTCACGGTCATGGCTCCCTGCTTGAGCGCTAGCAGCTCCTGCCTGGCCACATCTTTCTCGACCGAGGATGTGAACATCGCATCCATAGCATCAAAAAACTGCGTAAGGTCCTGCAGAGCAGCATCCTCTGATGCAATTAAAGGCCTGATCCAGGCCCTGGCCTCCGCCTCCAGATGAGTAATCACAAATGCAACTTTCTCCCTGTCATTGGTGAACTCCGCCTCCTGCAGCTTCAGGGCATACTTTATCTCAGTCTTAAATCCAAGTAATTCCCGGGGTCCCCACCAAACTTGCTCACCAGCGCCCCCAACTTACGGCCAACCGGTGCCTTCTGCCCCCCCTGGCTCAGCTGCCTGTGTTCCTCCAGACGCGCGCTGAGCCTGCCGGCATGGGTCTGTAGCTCACCATTCCTCTGCTGGAGCGCTGCCAGTTGGCTCTCCCCTCTCTTCCAGTCGGGCGTTAACCTTCACTGCATAGGCTTCCAAATCCCCCACTCGTTTCTGCAATGCTGCAATCTGCTGGGCCGCCTCTGCCATTCCCTGCTCGTCCGTGCTCATCGTCTCCCGGTAGCAGCCAAAAGATAAGAGGCAAAGGGGAAAAGAAAATAAAACCTCTCACAAACAGCCAGCAGGGATTCCTGGGATGCTGTAACGACGTTCAGTGGCTGTTCATGAGTGAAGCCCAGACACAGGAACTTCTAAGCTAAGTTCTTTATTGTGCTCAAAAATCTGTACAGTGAGAGCAAAAGAAAACACTTCCATCCCTGACTAGACAGATCCCAGGAATAACTACTTCCTGTTCCTTGCCCAGCAAAACCAGCGTGGGATCCGACGTGCACCCCTCCCCTCCCTGCTTCTGGGCGTGGGAATCTGATCCTCCCCCCAGCCTTCCCCCCGGCCATAAGGCTGCTTCATCGTCTCGCCTCTACCCCTCCTCCCTGCTTCTGCTGGCTTCTCACCACTTGAGGAATGCAGGGGGGAGGAGGAGGAGGAGGAATCTTCGCCTTGAGAACTCTCCTCGCTGGAATATAATTTAGGAGGATCTCGGTAATTATAATGCTCTTTCGCTTTCTCCAGCAGCCCTGAGGGGGGGTTCCTGACACTCCTGTTTCTCTAAAAGCCAAGCTTAAGTGTTCCACAGAGAAGAGAAAATGACAGCGGTTGTTAAACGGGGTAAAAAAGAGCCCCATGGAAATTAATTGAACACTTACTAAGATTGAAAAGTTCACCAAATCCTGTAGACATGATGGCTTTTACCCAATCATCTTGGTGGAATTCCTCCATCTATGACGAATGGCTGCAAGGCCACAGAAGTTAGCAGTGACATCATTGTGAGCTGACACACCAGGATGCCAAAGGAGAAACTGTTGGATGTGCAGCAGAGGCAGCTAAAGGTCAATTCCAGTATGTTGGAATTGTGTATAGGCCATAGTTAAAGTTGTGTTGGCTAATAGCCAAGACAAGAAAGGCTGGCCCCTGGTAAGCAGCGGTTAAATCCACAATAGCTGAGAAGCAAAGCAAGGCAGCTGCTTTCAGACAGGCAGATGCGAAGAAATGAAATCAAAGAGTCCAGCAACAGAATGGTTGGACCAGCCTCATTGGATCAACCTTTCTTCTGGCCTACTGTAAAAAAATGTAAGTGTCCAGGCCTCAACAGCCACCTGAGCCTTCAGTGTTCTCTACCTGGGTTCATTTACTGGCAATAAATCAATTTTTGAATTATTGCTCAGGGATCTTTTGGGACGACACTGAATATCCGGGAAAATGCTTTTCTTCCATGGAAGAACTTGATTCTATAAATAATAATATAATTGGTGTCTAGACTAATGCTGTGCTGAAACCTGTCCTATAATTTCTCAAGTGCTTCCATTGTTTTGCCTTATTCCTTTGGAGTTTTGGTGCACATGTGGTTGAGTTTATCTTATCATTGCAAGATGGCTGCAGTTGGTGGATGTACTTTTCTTTCCATTAAACATTTCTCCAGGATTCTGCAATCTCAGCGCTTGCCTGGACATCCTGATGTGAAGAAGCCCTGTGGGAGATGTTACCTCATGATGTCTCCCCCGGCCTAAGCTGTATCTGAAGTATGGGGAGCCCAGGTGCCTGGCTATTGAGTTTCTCAGATTGATATGGTTGCTGGCTTTGTTTTCAAGAGAAGTTCTTTCCTTTTCGAATAAATTCTCACTGATTTCTTTAAAAATAAGATGATGTCAGGAAGTTGTCAGGAAGCAAAGTCACCCAGGAGGGATGCGGAATGCAGACAATTGGAGAGATGAAATGTAGAATGAAAGGAAAGGACAGTCGCAAATACCTCTCAGCCACCTTGAAAGTGAAAGAAAAACCCTACACCCTACCTATGAGAATTTCACCAAAATGTTCTCTCCCCCTTGATAATTTTCGAATATAGTTTCTTTCTGTCATCAATTGAGAATGGTCAGGAAGAAATGCAGGGAATTATTTTGGTAAAACATTAGTCTAGACTTCTGGTGCCAAAGAGTCACATAGGTAGGAGATAAGGTGTAGGTGGGGGGGGGGAGAGAGAGAGAGAGAGAGAGAGAGAGAGAGAGAGAGAGAGAGAGATAACTTCAGCTTCCTTTCAGACGGTCTTGAGAGTCCATGCAAATCTTCAGTTCTTTTTTGTTTTGGGAATTGGGCAGATCCTATATCTAGTTAGTGAACCTGCAGTACATATCTCAGCCTGGTTCCTAATTGTCTACTGTTGAATTCATGGTAGACTACAGCGACATGACTTCTTTTCAAAAGGGAGGAGGGAAATCTCTAAGAGAGAAGGGAAAGGAATCTTTCTTTAACTGCATAGGCAGAAATTGAGGGCTGGTAAAGCATAGAGGCTTCATTCCATGACTTTCCTATATTTATCCTGGCTTTTGATTCAGAAGGTGATACTATCCTTTCTTTTGGTTATGCCTGGGTTATTCTCAGGGTAAGACAGTTTTGCTTCTTAGCATTTTTCCAGGGTCCTGGCATATGACCAGTGCAAGATTCCCAAAACATTTACATGATCGGAGCCATAAAAACCGGTTCCAGTAATGTTGCATACAGAGTATATTTTCATTTTGGCAATTATTTCTCTTTTTGTTGAAGATTTCTTCACACTTTTCGCCAGTGTGCCAATAATAGCGCACACACACACACACACACACACACACACACACACACACACACACACACATATATATATATATATATATATATATATATATATAATATATATATATATATAAAAGTTTCGGTAAATAGACTTCCTGAGCAGCCCTGATAAAATAAATTTGATTTAACTTTCACTAGTTGGTCATATTGAAGCACGTAATCCATCCAGGACTGAACCTAAATAGGGTGTACATTCTGTGAAAGATTGCAGTAGCAATGAGAAGTACTTCCATTTTGATAATTTTGGGGAAGTTGCTCAGGAAAGGGCCACATCTCACTATATGAGCCTGCCTGGGCTTTGAGATAATATGGGGAGGCCTTTCTCTCAGTCCTCCCACCCTCACAGGCATGTTTGGTAAGTGTTATGTATTGGGTTTAACACATGTTATGATTCTAACCAATCGTAGAAGCGTAGGTGGACGAAAGTTCTAATGGCAAGCTCTGTCAACTGTCAACTGCCAACTGGCAGTTCTTGTTGGGGCTTTCAGAGTGTGTTCTTGTTTTAATATGGGAGTGAGCTGTTGAATAAACGAAGTTACATTGGGCTTCTGACTTTTCCTGAATATTCAATAGTAAGGTAATGAGAGAGGGCCTTTGAGGTGGTTGTACCCAGTTTGTGGAAGGCTAGGTTGGTCCTCTCTCTGCTTTCCTCAGCAGGCAAATACTCTTTTGCTCTAACAGGTCTTTGGTCACTAGCAGGCTGTTCATAGAATCATAGATTTGAGATGTTGGAAGGGACCCTGAGGGTCATCCAGCTTGACCCCCTGCAATGCAAGAATGACAGCTAAAGAATCTCTGACATAGGGCAGGGTCTTCTGAGTGTGCTGCACATTTTCTTTCCTTTTTCCTTTGTGTTTTAAATGGTTTTAAGTGTTTTTTAATAGGGTAACTTATTTAATTTTATTTAAAACTTATTTAATTTAAAAATATTTATTCATATTGTGAGCTGCCTTGGGTCCTGTGTAATCCCCGGACTCTGAGCCTTCTTTGCTTGGGGTTCCCCAGCTGGTTCTTTCCACCATTCCTCTACATCCAACCAATTGAGGCACTTCTAGAGCTGAATGGACTGTATTTTGGAACTGGGTAAGAAAGGGTATTTGAGTCATGCAATCCGTAATGGCAATTGGTGGATGTAATAGGATCATGGTGCTGGGATTATTGAACAGTCCTAAGACCCTTCCATTGAACATCCCATACCAATAGAACAGAGTGAACAGAAACAAGATCAAATGAGTTCTGCTACAAGGGCTGGGCAGTTGCTACACCCTGTTGAGTAAGACAAATAAAATAAAATCAAAGTTCAAAATGAAACTATGTCCACATGTTTTATTAGCTGCTTATGAATCAGTTCTTCATCTTTCTCTCAACATCTCTCTGGAGACAGCACTAGACCTCCTGTTGTTGTTTTTAAAAAAATAATTTTTATTAAAAGATTTCTTAGTTTACAAAATTCGTCTCTTTTTCAAGTTGTGTTTTCTACAGATCAGTTACATTTGTTGTGAGACATTAGTGTTGCGTGCAGTATTAGGATGGGAAGAAAATAGGGGGCGGGTGCATGGAGTGGGGTGAGCAATGCTTCTATTTTTGTACTTAGTGTACATGCGGGATTGTGTGTCAGGGGCACTTGTGCAGGTTCTCTTTCTATTCGTTGCTATGTTTCCTTGGTGGTGAGAGAGGTTGGAATGGCCTAGGGTGTGGTTGGTTGTCTTTGGTTGGCTGTAGTGAGATTGTTTATGTGTGTGAGAGGGTGGTTTTTAGGTCAGGTTAGCCATATCACTAGACCTCCTGTTGAATCAGGTCTCATTGCCAGTACCACTCAATCTTGGTAAGAGGCAAAACTTTGCTGTTTTGCTTTCTGGTTTCTTCTGAGAGTCTCAGTGAATGTTTGTGGTCTATTCTATCCACTTCACCATCCTCCCTCTGATAACATATACACATTGCTATCACTGTGTGAGAGCTCCTGGGAATGAATCAAGACCCAAAGAACACCCGAAGATATTGTGAGACCCGAGGAGTCCCTAATGCTTCCCAGGCCTCAAAGGATAAATGAATGTGTGTGCTGACTGACAGGTAACTAAAATCACAAATCCCAATTCCAATGTGCTTGACACTAAATATGGTTTTAAAGCAAATGAGAAGATCTGCTCTTTACTTGCACAAGAGCTCAAACCAGCTTCTGCCTGCCCCATCCCATCCCCACTCCATGTGAAATCAGGAAGCATTAGGGGCACCTGGGAAAGGGTTCCACATTTTTGTGGTTTAAGTATATTCCCATCTATTGCTAAGCAGTTACGTTCTAGTACCAGACGCCTTGCCAATGCAAGCACTGAATGGAGCAGTTTGTATATTCATCTTGAATTTTTCCCCTTCAACAAAATGCAAAATAGATGCCCGTAAAACCTATCTTAAAGCTTCTGATTGATTTGAAAAGGGAAATGAAAATACCTGAGGTGAGATTTCTCTTGTAAAGTGTGTATATTTCCTTGCTGATGAGGAATGGATATGCATTTACCCCGTATTCAAAGCATGCTCTGTTCATTTCCTAAGATCTCTGCTGCCAGAGTGGATGCTTTTTGACTGAGCAGGCCAGTAGATGGTGGAAGCTACTGCAGCCAGCCAATGAAATTTGTTGGTGTCAGCCACCAAAGCCAGATGCTGAAGCTGAAGATGTTTCTGTAAGGCAACTTTTTGCAGTACAAACGTGTCACTCTAGAGTTCTTCTGCTGTGAAAGTTGCAAAATCTGAGCTGATCTAAATTACTCGACAAATCAATGTTTTGTAAGGTCAGGTGAAACTCAAGGTTGTTCTGTCAAATTTGATAGCAGGAGTAATATTTGTTAAAAAAAAACGCAGCATGGGAACGGGACGCCTTCTATGTTTTCTAAAGAGTCAGAACTGAAATGGAAACAAACAAACAAGAACATTTCAAAGTATTGCTGGAAATGCTGAAGAATTTTTCAAAATGAAGAGTTGGTACATTCATTATTGTCATCAGCAACATGTGGTGCTGTAAACAACAATGACCAGGCTTGGCAGTTTTCTGCACTGTGCTACTTATTCCACATTACTTATTTACTAGAATCACTTGATCAGCCTTCATCAACCTACGAAGTGTGCAAAAGCACACAAGCAATTGTAAATTTATGTGTGCAGCTTTCTGGTTTTGTGCAAATCTGAGAGATTAAAAACACCCTCCATTCAGGGGTGCAGCAGAAATAGGAGCACAGGAAGTAATGGACATGGAAAGGGGAGTAACAGAAAGTTATTACTGAGCTTCCCACCCCAAAACACCAAACGTCATCCGGACTACACACATTCAGAGGGAATGCAAACGGCTACAAGCACAACTCAAAGTCTGATTGGATAAGCCCTGATACTCTTGCTTAAAATCTGTTTTGGTTTGCTTTTAGAGTATACATCACTGTAACCCTGCTTATTAAAGTTTCAGACTTCTGTTGCTTTACTTAGACATACGAGGAGGAGAATTAATCAAACTGTAAAATCCAGTTTTTGTATAGTTTTATTTCTCATAAGGATAAAGTCACAGTGATCATCAGCAGTTAAAAACATGCACAGTGATGTTGAAAACCATTCTATCATGAAAAAGTAAAGTTAACGTATTATTTTATTACGCAGAAGAAATATTAAGTAAGAAAGCAGGAAAAAGATCTTGGGACTGCTGTCTGGGAAAGGATGAAAGGTTGTCTCAGTATTTTCATTTTTCAGCCACACCATTTTTTCCAAAGTGTAGTTTTTAAGCACATTTGTTACCTCCCGGTGCTACAAGGTATGATGTAGTATGATTGATTCAATGCATATTCAAACGACTTTATAAATCTTTTGGTTTTGCAGTTTATTTAGAGGTCTTAGGAGGAAATATTATCATGATAAATATCTTATTGGTGAAGCCCGGGGGAATTATAAAGTAAAAGCCACTTACAATGGAGCAATTTGTGTTACTCAAATGTGACAAGAATGAAATATCTCTATTAAAATAATTGCTGATATCCTCCTGAAGAACAACGTGACAGCCATGATTGGGATAAACTAAGAAAGTGGCTTCACTGAAGCTAGGAATCGATCTGGAGCATTTAGCATGCAACTCCATACATATCTGTTCAGAAGCGGATTTCACTGAGATCAATGTGATTTATTCCCAGGTAACTGTGTGAAGGATCGCTGAGTTTCTCCCTGGATTCGGGGGGGGGGGGGTTCTGTGTTAGCTATGATGTTTGTTGGAACAAAACGCATAACACCAGACTCATAGTATGTGCTATCATTTTACTATCCTGGTGAACAGCAGATTTATATATACTAAATAGCACTGGTTCAAATGCAAATCCTCGGAGGATTCCATTAATAGCTTCCCTCCAATGTTCAGAGCCTCTGCTTCCTGTCTTTTAACCACTTACCAATCCATAAAAGGGCACATCCTTCTAAGCTTTGAAAACTTTGGTGAAGGACATTGTTTAAAGCTTTTTAAAGCAAATAAGCATACAATGAAACCACACAGAGCTAGAAGCCCATCTTGTATAATTAAAAGCCTGAGCAATATTCCCTAAATTGCAGACAGTCAGCAAGAGAACGCACATCTAAGGAGCCCCAATCAAAAGAAGCCACCCTTCGCTATTTGTTGTGATGTGGTGGGCTTATACCCTACTCCTTCTTGACACCTACGTGTTAATTGCTATCCTAATTATATGTGATGAAATCCAAAGTCTTAAATGAAGAAATTAATTATTGGTGTGGTTACGCACCAACGTTTGCCTTCAGAATCCAAGGATTTGATTTTGAAGTGCCATTTTATGTGCCTGTTCTATAAATATAAAGTAACTTCACGCAGGCTCAAAGATTGTAATCCACATACAAAAAGCAATAACAATTCCTCTCTTGTACACCCACCACCCACACAACCCCACCCAAAGGCCAACATGTAAATGAAAGGCAGCTGGGGAAATTCTGAGGTGTTGAGCTGTCAGTCCATCCACCTGCAGATAAGAAGTTGCCAGCATTGTTTTCAGACGGAACGAACAGTCCCGAGGGGTATTTTAATCTCGGCACACATTTCTTAATGATGAAGACCAGAGACCGTGGTGAACTCTTCCCTGCATCTGTTGGGAAAGGGGGGAAAGCAAAAGTACTTTGGGTCAGGGGGAAATGAAACATCCCACAACCACCCAACCATTCATTCACTCCAAAGGGTCATCGGTTGGATAGCTTTTTAACCTCAGCTGTTACACCCGTCTTGCTAACTGACAGCTGAACTTGAAAGGAGTTTCTTGACAGGAAACTATTAAACTGACATGCATTCTTGTGGTTTTATGAACCAATGCAAAAATGTCCTCTCTCTCTCTCTCTTTTTAAGAAAAAAAAAATGAAAGAAGAAAATCGGGTTGTAATTTCGATAATAACTTTTTCTTTTTCTTAAATAAACTTGGGATGAATCCCAAAGGAATGTGGTTGATTGTGTTGTGTAATTATAGCCTAGAACTTCTCAGAAAAACCAGATTTGTGAACACCATATAAATATACGTTTAGGTAACCGGATGATCTAAGCCTCAGAGTCCAATCAAGTGCATGCAGTCGGCTCAACAAAGAGAGGCTGAGCCAAAAGACCTGTTAGAATTTGATGGAGAATACTTCAGCCCTGGCTTTGTAGATGTCAAGCACAGCTGTGGAATATTGCTGAAATCTCTTTGGAAAGGAGACTATCTCACCTAATCAGATGGGGAAGGGCAGCTTGTTGATTTTTCTAGTGTAGTGGAAGAGAGGTAGAACAATAGAACTAAAAAAAATCAGATGAGTTTCAAGGATGAAGAAACATCGAAAACAATGGATTGGAAGGTTCCAGGGTTTATTTGGGGATGAATATTTGTTCAGCCTCAGAGATCAGGTACAAAGTGGGAAACACTCAATAGTTTTTTTAGCAGAGTTGAAGGTTGCAGGACAGGGGCATTATTGTGTCATAGTGCCATATATGCTTGTTTCCTTTATCTTGCACAGGTTATAGTGTCAGCCAATCATAAACATATTAGGATTTTTATTCATTCATTCATTCATTCATTCATTTGGATAGATCTTTTTGGTTAATTACAGAATTTTACTAAGTTCCAATAAGAAATTTCATATGTTGCAGAACCATGTTGCATTAGTTCTATTCACAAGAAATACTCAGCTGAGCTATAGTTTGGATAAGAAACAGTCAACTCTCAATAGACTTTCAGAACCCACTCTAAAGGTCCAGATAAAAGGTCCAGAAACCAAGCCTTATGAGGAATGGTTGAGGGAGCTGAGTGTGCTTAGCATTTAGGATAAGAGGAGAGTGAAAGCCATCTTCAGATATCTAAAGGGCTGCTACATGGAAGATGGAACAAGCTTGTTTTCCTCCTGCTCTGGAGGGTAGGACTCGAACCAATGACTTCAAGTTACAAGAAAGGAGATTCTGACTAAACATTCAGAAAAACTTTCTGACAGTAAGAGCTGTTTGGCAGTGGAACAGACTCCCACGAGAGGTTGTGGACTCTCCCTTCCTTGGAGGTTTTTAAACAGAGGATGCTTTAGCTGAGATTCCTGCATTGCAGGGGGTTGGACTAGATGACCCTTGGGTCCCTTCCAACGCTATGATTCTGTGAAATTGCTGAGACATCTTCCCCTTTACTTCAAGCTAACAACAACTCTTATTACAACCATTCTTTTGTAGTGGCCACCATTTCCTCTTGTATGTTTTCATGGGAAAACTCTTGGAAAGATTCAAAGTGAAGTATTCAGATTTTTCAAAATTTAAGCTGCGTCCTTGAGAAGAATAATAGAAGCTGGTTAAATAAAACATGCATCAAAAGATGACAATTCAGAACTGTTTCAACTGTGCTCTTGATACTGTGGTTTCAGTTGCCCAGTAATAAGTGGTGGTCTGAGATGAAAGAATACAAAAACAGTTGAACAAAGTACAAGCCTATCATTAATACTCCTGATTCACTAATACATTTAACTCCAGGAAGTATCTTGATGGGTAAACTTCAGATCAAATTCTAAACCACTTCTTTTGCTGGAATCTGGTGATGAAAAGAGGAATTATCAACTCAAAAAGACTTTATCCTATGAGACATCTTGCATTTTAAAAGACGTCTCTCTCTCTCTTTTTGTTGTTTGCTGTACCTCCAACAAAGAAGGAAAGTGTTTAGACTTTTAGACTTACTGGAGAAGTTGACTCATAAAAGAGAAATAAGCTCCCCCTCTATATACCTCCCCCCCCCACCCAAGTGGGAATTGTTTTGAACACCTGACTTTCAATCAGGCGGGGGTGGGGTGGAATTGGCTGGACTCTACAACTTTCATTAAGCATCTTTATTGTTTCATTAAGCACTCTCGCCCAATGAGTGTCCTTGACTGATTAATCAGCCCTTTGCTGATTAAACAAAAAAATTCTTTTCAAGTCCAAAGCTTAGGAAGCATATGAACCCCTTGTAAGGCTTTCTCCAGGATTCAGGCATACCTCAGGATCTCTTACTAAGAATAAGCAGCAAGATCAGTATAGATTACACTGTCTGTGCAACTAATAGTGAGCATGTACCACTCTGTGCCCAGTGGAAGGACTATTCTAATGTCCACCTTAGTCCTAAAGTGACCCAATGGAAGGGAGCAAGGGATTTATTTATTTTCAGTTGGTGTATTCTTAGTCAAAATTGGTGAAGTTTGGGTGGTCTTTATTTCCCTGTTAAAACACATTTAATCCAAAGATTCTGGAACCAACTCTTGGCAGTCTCTTGCACAATTAAGAAACAGGGATCTTTATAGTCGTCTTTCCCTTGATAAAAGTAGGCACTTGAAACATCCAGACTTCCTGCTTTTTATGGAAATAAAAATGTGCACAGAAGAACACTCAGGGCTTTCGTGATTTAAGGAATGTGATATAAGGATATATCAAAGCATTGTTTGTTCATTCGTTTTATGCAGTTTCCGACTGCAAGTTGATTTCACAGGTTGTTACTTATTCATGAATAATTTTTACTCACCAAGTAATACTAAATACTGATACTAAAATGACTGTCAGCATTCTAGTCCACAACTGGGGATCCCATCAAACTCCCTGGCACCATGTTCACCCAGCTCTCCTTGCTTGAGATGCCAGAGGAACAAAACACCAAATACTGAAGGAGTCAAAAGGTCCAAATGAGGTCCTTGATAGAGTCACTCCTCACCAATGAATGGCAGGATGTAGGTCCAGGTTTATACCAGCATTCTTGGTTTCACTTTGAATCTACCTTTTATTGGAGCAAGTTGCCATCCCTTAGAGCTGTCTGAAGTCTATGTCTAACCAGCCCTCTGACCCACCACCTTCATGGGCCTGAGAGCTGCTACCTACTTGTCCTAACACTTGCTATACCTGTAGTGAATGGCAGGGGCGGGGAACCTCAGGCCACACCCTTCACTGGCTCTGCTTTGAACCTTGAATGTTTTGTCTTAGCTTGAACTCTGACGCCTAGATGGAGGATGGAGAGAGATGTGTGAGTGTATGTAGAATTGCCCTATGGTACAAAGGTCAAATTTATATTCATTACTCTGCTCACTTTTGCCCCTGCTCTACCCACCAATGACATCCTTTTCACATGATTGAAGAGTTAGCTGTGTTGCCATAGGAATAACTAGCTTGTGATGCCTCCAGGAGGAGGGGCAGGCCTTCCCCACAAACCTGACAGGACAAGTGGCCACATCATCCTAGAGGTATGAGAACAATAGTTGGGGGCTAGCCTTAGTTCCATCTTGTCTGGAGCTAGAGGAATGGAATTGGGGAGCAAGACCTGTTGGACTGCTACTGCTGTGAGCCCTTCAATCTTATGCTCAGGTTGTAAATATGTGTAAATAAAACCATGTATCATAAAGAACCATGGTCTCCAGTGACCTTCATTTCAAGGAAATGAAACCAAGAGGTAAATTCTGACACCTCTGAAGTCTCTCTCCACTCAGCAATTGGGGTGCGTGCAACAATGTAATTATGATTTTGTAATATTTTTATGGAAGCGAGTCTGGAAGACATCCTAACTCCAGATAGATGATAGAGAGATAGATGCTAAAGGCATAGAAATTATCTATCTGATTACTGGAAATCCTGTCGTAAAACCCAATTTGGTCCCTGTCATTTCACCAAGACATATCCTACACCTTCCAAACCATTATTCTTAGCCATGAGAATGAGAAACTTTCTTCAAATAAACATGACAGCAAATAATATCAAGAAGCCAAGATCTGTGCAAAACTCTTGATGCTGTATGAAAGCAGAAACACGGGATTCTAGAAAGTTCCACCCAGCCCCATGCACTGAAGAGGTAATCATTCATCCAGTTGACCACACCACCCAGACCATACATTTATAGCTCATCGATACTACTTTAATAGTTATGGCTTGCCCCAAAGAATCATGGGTACTGTAGTCAACACCTAACAGAGCTCCAGTTCCCAGCACTCTTAACAAACTACAGTTCCTTGGATTCTTTGGAAGAAATCGTGTGTTTTAGATATATGGTATGATGTGACCTTAGCGAAAAGTGCACTCTGCTTAGAAATACATAAACTGCTAACCTATGCAAGTCCTCATTCTTCATATTAAAAGCAACTCAATGATTGGGGAGGAACGCTTGCCCCTTGGGAAGTATTATATGAAAGGATGCTTGAGAACCAAGACCAAAGTCTTTAGTATTAATGTCTTAATTGGGGCCCTGGTCCAAACTGCCACTGGCTTTCTTCTCCCATCTGTCTTCATTTCTTATGCTTGGCAAGTGCTGACCAGGCAAGTGAGTGAAAAAGAAGAAGAAGAAGGAAAAACCTGAGATCTGGGAGGGTTTCTATAAGTTAAATCTCGGAGGACCTCAGCAGGGTGTTCGCAGTGAAAGAGCCCTTCCAGCAGGAGTTATTAGGAATGCAGAGCTAGGCTGAGTTTCTTTGGACGGAGCACATATTTCTGACCCTTCCAACCTGTAAGTCCAGGCCAATAAATTTCTTTTTTGTCGTCCCCCCCTTCTCCTCCAGCCCACTCCTTTCCTTCTCCCGGAGAGCCATGGGACCTGCAGGAAGATTTACAACTGCTGGGAAGAAGCAGGTGCCAAGGCAACCAACACATATTGGTCAATTCCATCCTGGAAGGAAGAATCCAGCAACGGAAAGAGAGGGCTGCGTTTCAGACAGAAGACTAGACCAAAGCAAAAAGCAAAGCCTATATTCTTTTGACAGGAAAAAATGGCTGCTTCCCTCTTCTTCTAACCTAACCTCACACACTGTCCCTTTAAAGAACGGGTAGCTTGCCACGTACCTCATCTTGAAAATTGCAGACGAGGTGTTGGATCCAGAGTGCCTCTTTCACAAATAGAAGGGACTGAGATCTGGCGGAGGCTGTCACGGGAGAAAAGAGAGTCAATTACCCTCTTCCTTCTGCAGCACCTGGTGCCACCTTTCATATTGTTCAGGAAGGTCCCACAGCCCTCCAGAGCAGCTTCTCCAGAGGCTCTGAGCATTGCAGGAGGAAGGAAGAATGAACAAAAGTCACTGTCCCCATTCTCCAGACGGAGTATCCTGTGAGTGGAGTCATGCTCACAGGAACCACTCTGAATGCAAGCCAAGGAATGGTTTCTTTTTCTCAAATATTTGTCCATAGGAGATATTTAAATAATGCTTGCATTTATTTCCTTCCAAGTTTGAAGAGCCACAAGAAGAGGATCGCAAAATAAGTGCAATAAATATTGATTTGATCGGCTTGTATCCTCATTTCATCTTTCTCTCTACTGGGGTGCATCATGTTTATAATGGATTTTAGAGCTTGCCTCTTCCGCCAGCTGAAGCAATAGTCCTGTCGTTCTGACTCAGAAAAATCACATCTTTGCTTTCTCTGTGGATTGAATTCTGAAAACCTCCATATAAAATCATAGAGTTGTAGAGTTACGATAGTGTCTAACTCTGTGAAGTTGCACACATTTGCACACATCATTTTTTCTGACTGGAGAATCCCGGGCTTCTTCTAAGGGCTGCCAACTTTGGATGTTTACAATTCAGAAATCTAGACTTGAGTCGCTCTGAAGTGTGTGGCACCCAACCCACCTGCTTCATAGACGTACTTGTCAATTGCCATGGGAAATTGGAGTTAAAATGTGCCAGAGGAGGTCATGCTACAGTTTAGATGAGAGATCTATGAAAACTGCTTGACTGCTTGGGTGTGATATGTTTATATTTGTCAGTAGCTATCACTGAATGACTTAACATTCACAACAATTTGCAGGGTCTTGCACTCTACATGAGGAAGAGATGAACACATCAATACCAATGGCTAATTACAAATTAACTATTTACCACTTAAGTGACTGGTTCACTGTCAATCAAGTTTTGCTGAAGCTCTTGTAGGATTTTTATTTAAATGAACATGGTCATCAAAGGGTGATGATAGAAAAAGCATGCACCCACTATAATTTAGAGGAAGAAATTCAGTCCATCTAAATTATTATTAATTCAAATACAGTACTAATTCTCTTAAGCTAACTGCACCTATCATGCCTATTAATACCTCATAAGTAATATGAATCATAGTGATTTTGCTGTGTCCTGTGCCTGAGGTTACATAGGTAATTTTAGCCCTTAGGGTTAAATTACACATTGAATTAAATGTATTATTGCATTTCATGTGACTGGTTTTAAAGAATATAAATAAAATATATGTTGTTCCTTGATGGGGATTTGTCCATGATAAGCATGGAGGGAGAGACCTGTCCTTTCCTCTCATGCCAAATCACAATGAAAACGCTGCCTCTCCAGAGCTGCTTTTTTGCATTCGAAGGAAAGCTACTATTGGCAGCGGTGCAATGAAAATAGAAGCTTGTGGAGTGGAGACTCACAGCATGTGGGGCAAGATTAAACATGTCCTCCCAACCTGTTGTGATCCTGTTCATGTCCTCTATCCCACACACCCATTTTGTTTTAAAAAGAGTTGTAGATGAACTTTAATAACCTGATGTGTTTTGGTCCTTATTATTTCTCTTATGAGAAAACAAGAGATACAGCCCCCCCCAATCATTCTCTCAACAAACCAATCCTTTCCTGTAGTCTCACTTTTCTGTGCATCTGATGCCTCTCAATTATTGTTTCTAGAATGTAATAAATAAATCAAGCAGCATGGACATCAATTTCCCTCCCTTTAAGTCACTCCATGCAGTTATAAGCATTTGTTCTTTTGCCTTCCTCCTTGACTGCTTCAGGGATTGACCATCCCAGCATAACATTGCCATCCAAACCATCTATTGGCATCATCATTCATGAAACTTAACGAGTTGGTCCAGGAAAAGGGAAGGGGGAAGGAATTTGGCTCACCCAGTCACTCTCTGCACATCTCATTTAATTTCATGTACTATGTCGATATGGATGGTGCCTCCCTTGGCTTTCCATTCTATAGATCTTTCATATGCTGAAGACATAGTGTCTTAATTAAAGCATGTGTAGTTCCATGCAACACGGAAAAGCAACAATCTTTTAAATATCCTAAAGGAAGGCATAACTAGGTGCCAGAACTGAGCTGGCAAATGTTCACAACATGTCTCATGTCATGGATTTCACCCTAAGAAATCTGGGTTGCTAGCTTGTAGTTTTGCTGTTAACTTCTCATCAAGAGCTGGCATGAAAAATATAATGGCCCCTTCTCTTCCTTTTCCCGTATTTTCCCAGCAGGGTCCAGTGGCTTGTGGCAAGATTCCAAAGAGGCTCATGATTAATGTATGAATATGTAATGGAGGGAGGGGGGAATCCTACATCTCTTCTCATAGATTTGCAAGGCTTCAGACCAACACACTGCTGGGAATAACTGAGCTCGTTTCCTGTCTTGTGTATTTCAGTCCCCACCCACTCCACTTAAGAAATCTACCTTGATTTACCTGCCACACTACCTCTTGAATGGGAAACAAACATGAAAAGCAAAGTTTCTACAGGATCAAGGACACAGCCATGGACAGGAATTCTAAAATGAATCAATATGAAATAAATGCAATCCTGTTTTTTTCTATAAGAAAATAGAGAAATAAATGGGGGAATGAATGAGAATCATCTTGTTTTCTTTTTCTGGTCCATTTCTCATAAAAAGGATTCCTTAAAACTGACAAGAGGTATTGCATTGCATTACATTACATTGCGTCGCGGATTGGAACAAATTGATACATTCAGGGAATGTCCTGTAGGGAAACAGTGATCTTCAACTGCTCTGAAAGTGACATGAAAATGGCTCAGTCTAAAGCCCCTGAATTAGCTCAATGTCTGCAAAAAGTTTCTGAGATTTTTAAAATTGATACGTGCAGGGAAAATTCAGAGCAAATTGGGGATCTTGGAGGGCTCTGAAAGTGACAAGGTGTGAAAACGATCCAATCTGAAACATAAAGCAATGGTAAGCTATTATCCTTTTCTAACTGCATATAAAATGGGGAACCATTACTGAATCTCCATAAAACTTGACAAGTCTGGTGTGTTCTGAGTTAGTAAAATATGCCCACAGATTTTGTGCCATTCAGATAGAAAACATCAAAAATGGAGAATACAGGCAGGGTGTTTGTTGAAAGTAAAGGGAAGCTTAGAAGAGGTTTGTTGTCGTTCAGTCGTGTCCGACTCTTCATGACCCCATGGACCAGAGCACGCCAGGCACACCTATCTTTCACTGCCTCCCGCAATTTGGCCAAACACATGCTAGTCGCTTCGAGAACACTGCCCAACCTCTTTTAAATTACCTATAAAAATTGGAACCCCTTGACTAATCTGTTTTAAATGTTGCAGCTCTGAGGCCTTAGGAAACTGACTGTGCAAAGTGCAGCTGACTGATTGCTGATCACAACATGGCTGTGAAAAGCCTGAGGAAGATTCCTCAGATCTTGGTGCCTGCCCATAAAAAGGAAGTCCTTCTGTGAATGGCAGGCCACTCTAGGCACCAGAGGGGAGAGACAAAAGGCATTCTTGCAGCTGGGTCATCCCTTGGAGGAATCCTAGGAGGAAGGGTACCAACTCCCTTTGATTTCTCACTATTATGATGAGACTGAACCTTAAAGTGACCAACTAGGGTGTCATGGGCCAGGAGTCGGCTTCACCTGCTGAACAGCAGCCTGAAGGAGCAGAAGGTGACATGACTCCACCTGCTGCTGATCAGCCTTTTTGCTGCTGATGAGAACCAGTTGGCTCCAGCTTTCTTAAGCAGGGTTTTCAGCCTCACTCAGTTGCTGGAAACAACATTTGTCATTCCTGACCAGCCCTTGTTGCTTCTTGTGATCTTGGACCCTCAGCTTTCTTGACCCCCGGATCATCGGACTACATGAACTGGGATACTCCTGGCCTTAGGACTGGACTGGACCTTGTATACAAACTCTGCCTCCAGGCAAGTAACCTCCTGAGACTTGGCTGGTTGGCTGGCTTCTCCCTCCACTGAGCTCTGCCATGGCTGGTAGCACAGGACTAGGACATAGGGTGAGGTCAGCAGCTTCAAGGAAAACACAATAACCTGAGCAATGCCAGTTACGATAGGAAATTAAAAGGTTGATGACACTGTTGATGGTGGTGCACTGTTCTTGTATCAGGCAGTAGCACAAGGCCTCTTAGACTGGGGTGGCACTTATCTGATGTCTCTGCAGGTGAGTCACTGCTGTTTACTAGGAGGAGGAGGAAAGAGGCAGCAGGGAGAGTGACAGGATGTAAATGCACCAGCTGAAGCCCTGGCCTGGCTTGGCTGCCACCTCATCTCTCACCCTCCTGGTAAGAAGCAGCAGATCACCTGCCGGGATGTCAGGTAGGTGCCTCTGCCCATGACATCATTCAGTGTTGTGTTGGTGGGATAGGTCAAGGTCATGTAAATGCTTTCCTCTTGTGATGTGGTGGCTAGAGCCTTCCGCGCAGAGGAGTATCAGCATGGCATGCTGCTTCATGATAGGTCTGTCTTGGCGGTCACTGGTGGAGGAACGGGGGGCGGGGGAGCGTACCGCCCTCAGCACCATCGGCGAGGGGGGTACCATCACACCCCCCCCTACACATGCCGTGCACACGCATATACACACTGCACCGGGCACCACACCCTCACAGGCGGCGTGCCATGCCCCCAGGACATGTGCCGGCCACACCCCCGCCTGCTCTCCGCCCCTGGTGCCGGAGCATGCAGCTTCGCCACTGTTGGCAGTGTAGCCATGAATACAGATGGATCCCTGGTTGTTACTGCTATGTTATCTCTGTTTTGCAATGCTATCTTTCTGTACGCAGCATTGCTGCTGGCAGTGCGTAGAGTCACAACCCAAGCATGCCCATGTTAATGCTGAACAAGCAAGCTGCCAGTATAGTGGAACCACTGGGTTGCTGAGCTTCCCGTCCTGACTTAAATCAGAATAAATTTGTTTGAACGCTACTACTTTGACTTAATTGATTTGTGACTCAAACTGTAAATTAGTACAAAAACAGGCTCCTTAAGGTCCACTGAACAATTTACACAAATAAAGCAAGATCAACTAAGCAAAAAAAAGGGGGGTGGATGGGAATCTAATTTGGAGTAAGAAGTACCAGCCGTTCATCGCTAACTGCCCAGGCACATTTGGTATAAACAGCCACCTCCTGTGCAGTATATTCCACCAGGTGAAACATTACACATATGGAAGGAGGACTACGCAAAATAAGAGAAAGTATAAACTTCTTTTCCTCTGCAATAAATCATAGCAGGTTTTTTTTTCCTAAGGCAAGGCAAATACCTGTTGTATAGCACATGTATTAGTAAGGAAATGACACCAATTATGAATTATGTGCATACATTATATTGTCAGTTTTAGCAAATGCAGCAATAGTTCATCCTCGCTCTCCGTTTAACTCTTGGGCATTTTTTTTTCATGGCAGTCAGCTCTATTTTGAAAATTCACATAATCAGAGGCAAGACATAAATCAGCCCAACAGAAGAGCACTTGCATCCATGATAGGGTTAAATTTCCATTACTAGTGTCTTCAAATTAATGTATTGATTTGGTTTAGAGTTAGGCTTTCCTGTACCAAGAACAATTGTTCATATAAAAAACCCTAAACTCCACAGTTTTTAAATAGGTATTTCCCTCTCCGTGGGCTCATAGTGCTTTACTAGTCCTTGAAGTCCATCTGCCTTGCCACCCTGGATATGAATCTCTGCCTCCTGCAACATCTTCTCCAGAGTCATCTAAGAATAGCAAGCATAGCACAATCATCCCTGCGGCAGTACTGGCCGACCTGTTTTCTCAGCTGGAAATCTGGGGCTGAAACTTTATTTTGACTTTCCCTTCTTCTTGCTGCCTTTCCCAATGGATCACTGAATCAGCTTTGGGGAAGCAGCACATCCTGTCAATCAAGGAAAGCAAAGGCTGACTCAGAAAGTCTGGCACAGCAGATCAGAAAGAGCCCGTTTCATTTCATTTATTAGTCATTTCATCTATCAGGCCTCAATTTCTTGTGATTTTGTTGTTGTTCAGTCGTGTGCGACTCTTCGTGACCCCATGGACCAGAGCACGCCAGGCACCCCTATCCTCCACTGCCTCCCGCAGTTTGGCCAAACTCATGCCAGTCGCTTTGAGGACACTGTCCAACCATCTGATCCACTGTCGTCCCCTTCTCCTTGTGCCCTCCATCTTTCCCAACATCAGGGTCTTTAATAGGAGTCTTCTCTTCTCATGAGGTGGCCAAAGTATTGGAGCCTCAACTTCAGGATCTGCCCTTCCAGTGAGCACTCAGGGCTGATTTCTTTAAGGATGGATAGGTTTGATCTTCTTGCAGTCCATGGGACTCTCAAGAGTCTCCTCCAGCACCATAATTCAAAAAGCATCAATTCTTCGGCGATCAGCCTTCTTTATGGTCCAGCTCTCACTTCCATACATTACTCCTGGGAAAACTTAGCACTGCATTATGTGGAGTCAGAATGAGGCTGATGCTTTTTGCTCCCACTCTGAATGGGTGGATAATTTCACCTCAATTTTCACCCCTAAAAGAAAGAACTTTTTCACAGTGTAGTGACAATGTACCCCCTTTAAGCTTAGCACTACTAGAAACTCAGATTTCTTTAAGGATGGATAAGTTTGGTCTTTTTGCAGTCCATGGGACTCTCAAGAGTCCTCCAGCACCAGAATTCAAAAGCATCAATTCTCGGCGATCAGCCTTCTTGATGGTCCAGCTCTCACTTCCATACATTACTACTGGGAAAACCATAGCTTTAACTATATACGGACCTTTGTCAGCAAGGTGATGTCTCTGCTTTTTAAGATGCTGTCTAGGTTTGTCATTGCTTTCCTCCCAAGAAGCAGGCATGTCTTAATTTCGTGATTGCTGTCACCATCTGCAGTGATCATGGAGGCCCAAGAAAGTAAAATCTCTCACTGCCTCCATTTCTTCCCCTTCTATTTGCCAGGAGGTGATGGGACCTGTGGCCATGATCTTAGTTTTTTGATGTTGAGCTTCAGACCATATTTTGCGCTGTCCTCTTTCACCCTCATTAAAAGGTTCTTTAATTCCTCCTCTCTCTCTGCCATCAAGGTTGTGTCATCTGCATATCTGAGGTTGTTGATATTCTCCAGCAATCTTAATTCCGGCTTGGGATTCATCCAGTCCAGCCTTTCGCATGATGAATTCTGCATATAAGTTAAATAAGCAGGGAGACAATATACAGCCTTGTCGTACTCCTTTCCCAATTTTGAACCAATAATTTCTTGTGATAAATGATATTAAAGATTAAAAATGCAAGCTGAACATGGAGTGTAAAATCTGAGGTTCTCTTGTGTGCGTCCAAGTGAATGGGAGAGGCACAGACATACTAGCTTCCCATTCATCTGAATGGGGTATGTGTTGGAGGACTAGTTTGTGAATGGTGCCCTAGGCTTTAGATTAATCCTGCTTTTGCTTGATAGAAACCTAGGCATATCTCTCCCACACTTTATTCTATTTCCAGCACTGGAAAAAATATTTGTAATCTGCTGAGAATTCCTAAACCACTGGGGATTGGCTGAGACTCTTCCCCCCTCCCCCCCCTTTTTTGCCAAGAAATGCAAAACCTTTACATTGGGAATTTCCCGCAAAAAATGGAAAGTTGACAGCTATGCAGCATGGCCAACAGCCACAGATGAGGGGAACTGGTACCCAACAACACCTGTAGGCCACAGATTCCCTGTGCCTGTTGTGGGGACTGTGGGGTTTGTGATAATGTGGTGACTCCTTTCAAGGGAACATCTGCCAATGATCTGTGGTTGTCCAACGTGGAGTTGGTGAAAAGGTACCTGATTTTCCTCAACCACATGACGGCTTTCTACTCTTTTATTATAATGGCGTTTTTGAATTTGTGAAAATGGAGACAGCAGCACGGATATGAGAAGAAAGCTTTCTTTCAGTTTGAAAGACAATCACCCAATTTGTGAGCAGTTAATTCAAGTGAATGTATGAACTACAGAACAATGTCTGGATTAGCTCCACCATCTGATGTCTCTATCCACTTCATGCACAATACAAATAAGTACATGTGGCTTTTGGGGGGATATTATTGTGCAAGCATGAAAAACAAAAGTGAAAACCAAAATTCAATCAACCTTTTGTGAACGAAATGTGAAGCTGACCTCGTTGGACTGGGGACAAAGGGCACTTCCCCAATGCCTCTCACATCTTTGCGGCCTCATTTTAAAGAACCAAATAGCTGAAGCAAAGTAACAGAAGTTTTTTTTTTTAATGCTACAGTGCTGTTGTTTATAAACAGGATAACTTTCTCTATTATGTCATAATTGGCACATGTTATACACTCTGAGTAACAAGGCAACAAAGTCAGTACTGGCCATCTCTTCCTGCAAAAGCAATTCCAAGATTAAATGTAGAAGGTGAAACTAATCAGGTCTTGCACGTACTCACAAATATGTATCACATTTGCAGCAAAATAATGTGTGCACATTTGTATCACAAAGAGAAAAGAATTATTCATGATGAACCAAGCCAGTATTTGAGACTATGATAACAGATGCCACCCATCCTGAGTCCCAGTGCAGGCTCCTTTGAACCATGCATGCTATTTGCTTATGGCTTGCATAGATAAATCATTTAAGACATCAGATCACATGGTGATATTTGGTCTAAGTAGGTAGAAGCTATGATTTTCAGACACCTGGCACCAGAAACGAATACCATAGCCTTCCTTTTCAGTTATATACAACTTGTGTAACTGTGTGGCTAAGTTGCTGATTGGGGACAAGCTAGCTATAGGTGGCAAAGAGTCTTTGCTCACTTTTAGATTGCTAGTATTTTGCAGGAGGGATTAATTGCATTCCAGAGCTATCGTTTGTGCAATTAAAGCCAATTAAAGTGCTCTGGTGAAACAAATCAACTTTTTTAAAATGACATTTTGCAAGTTAGGAAAGTGATGGGGAAGTACACTAAGTGATGGATAAATGATTAAGATGTGTAACTTTCATCCAAGCAAATCGGGATGAAAACAGGATAGATGCTTATTGTCATGCAACGTTGTGGAGAAATGCGGTATATATATGCCTGCTTGTGATGGGGAAGTGGAATTGTTCTGTGGCCTCTTACAGGACTTTAGCTTGTGTAAGGGGTGTATAAATTTTGGTAAATAAAATAATTGAGCTTAAGTCACTTGAATTCCCTGGTTCCTCTCTGAGTCTGACATAGGTCATATCCACACCATACATTTAAAGCACTCTTATACCACCTTGATCGTCATTGCTCCCCACAAAGAATCCTGGGAACTATAGTTTCTTCACCACATAGCTACAGTTCCCAGCACTCTTAACAAACTACCGTTCCCAGGATTATTTTGTATAAAAGTGCGTTCTACAAAGCACATGAAGGGAAGTGGCTAGAACGTAGCTGTAACGAGAGCTATCTCTGATAAGTCAGAAGAGAGAAACCTGGGAGTAAAAGTCATTTCAGGTCCGGGAAAGGTTATGTGGAGCTTGCAGATGCCATCCTTGCATCTAACCTTTTCGATATTACAAAGGCAAGCATCTTCCCCCATTTTTCTGACTGGCATAAATGTGCACGTTGTTATTGGTCAGGAAGGAATGGTGAATGGGGTCAGCATTGCTGAAACCCTCAAGAAATGCAGCACCAGCAGCTCTCTTTTCTCGTCTTTTTTGCCCATCTTCTTATCATCATCAGCTAGCATCACAAAATTAACTTAACTACATGGTGAAGTCATAGCCCATGGTGTGTAAGGATCAGACCGAGACACCACTCCATTTGACACTAATTTAATAAAATAGCAAACCTATTCATTTTAAATAGTAGGTCCTCCCTCCCTCCCATCAAATCTACTTAAAGTATTTCTCTTAGATTTGTGGCTCCAACAGCTGCAACTGAAACCAGCAATCAGCAAAGCCCCTTGTTTTTATTGGAACTGAAGTGCCTTGTTGAAAATGGATTGGATTACAGGGATCAATCAGCAGCGGGTCTCTGAGGCCGAGGGAACCATGCCAGCACAATGGTTGCCAAAAGCAGAAAATTCTAAGGCCAGTGGCAGGCCCTAATGTGCTGGAAAATCCATTGTTTTACAAAGAGCTTTGGAGATAGGAAATGGATTCAGTCGCATAGGGAAGGAAGGAGGAAGGAAGGAAGGAAGGAAGAAGGAAGGAAGGAAGGAAGGAAGGAAGGAAGACCCTCTCCCTAAAAATCTTTGCGTTACAGCATGTGATAAAAGTAGAGAAAAAACTGTATGATTTTGTTGCATGTCTGCCTATATTTCTAGGGATGAGATAAATCAGCAGCTACAAAACTGACCAGTTTCATGAGTGGCAGCATGGGAAATGGGCATGGTTTGGGACTTCCATAGTGATCAGGTCAATTTTTGAAAGCTGAGAGACCCCCCAAGGAATTGGCCCAATCTTGAGAAGTGTGAGTGTCATCAGTTCCCATTGGGGTTCATGAGAGTTGAAAGTTTCCTGATGTTGCATGCAAACACATGTTACTTCCCCTACTCCATACTTGCTATGACATCACTGGATACTGGACCTCTCCAAGCTCTCATTTTCCAAGGTGCCGTTCAAAGAGTTGGATATTTCTAATGGCTTGTTTATTTCACTCCTCTCCTGGCATACTGTCGTTCGTTACAAACTATGTGTATCTTGGCACTAAAGAAATGTGATGGCAGAAGTATTAATAGTAAATTTAAAGAATTTGTCATCATCGCCCAATAGATGTTCAGAGAAGCATGAAAAAATTATAAGCTTTCGTGTGCATGCACACTTTTTCAGTGGTATCTGAAGAAGGGTGCATACACACGAAGCTTATACTCAGAACAAACTTAGTTGGTCTCTAAGGTGCTACTGGACAGTTTATTTATTTTTTATTTATTTCGACTGCATCAGACCACATGACTACCTACCTGAATCCAGAGAAACAGATTTGGTTCTCTTCCAAGGGTATTGACGGCAGGCATAATCCAAAGAAGGGCTGCTTGCAAAAACGTATCCAATTTTCAAAGGACATCTTGCATATGGCTAAATGAACATTTGACAGAAGGTTCTATATAGTAGGAGCCAAGGTACGGTTTGTTGCCACTTCCTCCACTTGCTTGAATTGTTGCACCCAAGTTTCCTATGGCACACTAGTTTGAATTTGTTCTGTACCTGGCAACTGCATAGAGGATAGGTATAAAGTTATTTAAAATCCCTCCCAAAACCATATGCTCTGTCCCACGGAACTGAGAGCCATAACTGCATGGAGATTTGGTGAAGGAAGTATGCTTGCAGAGAGGGGAAATGTAAATCAGTTGGCCGCTTTTGATATAAGGCAGATTACAAAACTTTGTTGCAAAGTCCTCTGATGTAAAATAATCCAGATGTATGGAATAAACTCATTCAGGATTAGGGGTGTAAGAAGGCATTTTCCATTCTGCCTCACAGCACTCTTTCTGTTCTGCTGCAGTTCATCTTCTGCCAAAACTACATTACAGTGGTACCTCTGGTTTGCGAACGGGGGTCCGTTTTAATATACGAGATAGACTCATGACTTGCAAAGCGAGATATGTCAAGCCTTTATTTGTTATACTTGTGATGATTATGGCATACAGCTGATGAAAACTCCAAAGTTCTCATCAGCTGTACGCCATAATCATCATAATTATAACAAATAAAGGCTTGACATATCTCACTTTGCATGTCATGAGTCTATCTCGTATATTAGTTTCACCTTTTAAGTTGAATTACTGAAAGAAATGAACCTTTCCACGATATTCTAATTCTTTGAGTTGCACCTGTATTTGCTAAATCAGCTAAGTACTCTTCGAATCACCTCAGCAAACTTTATTCCACACATCTGGATTACCTTACTGCCAGAAGACAAATAGGTAGCTAAAGGCAGAAATGAGGTGAGTGGAAGGGGTCACAACCCTCCCACTTCTAAAAGATCCCCTTTTAAGTGGAAAAAAAAATCGCCCAAAGAACCTTTGGCTCAGCTCTATAATGAATTCATTTTGCTAAACCTCTGGCGATTCCCGCCCACCCCTGTCTAAAAGCAGTGCAGCTTGAAGTGTGAGATGTAGTAAGAGATGCCTGCAATGAATACTTCTCTCCTTTCTCCACTCCACTTCAGCACTTTAGGAACCAAAGGATCTTCCATTGAGGGAAGCAGGCGTTAAATTCCACATACGCTGAGGTAGGATATGGAGTTGCCAGAAGCTCTTCTGCCCAGGGACTTCCAAGGGGTGCACTATGCTTCATTCCGCTTTCAGTTACTTTCTTCAGCTTGGCTAATAGGGAAGGACAGCAAACACAGCCAAGAATAGTTGGCTCTGGGCCTGGCTTGGCAACGGATTCAGTTGCTTCTGATGCTCTGCCTCCTTCATGTCCCTGCGCTCTTTATGCCAAAGTTATTGGTGTGCATGCGTGCGTGCAGGGTGGTGGCATCATTCTGGCTCGGCTGACCTTTTGTGCCTCTTGCTTGACCTTCCGCTGTGCCTGCCTTGCACTACTTTGGTCAACCCAAAGCTGCATCAAGAAGAGCAACTCTGGCACATTTTGGTAAGGTGATGGGCAGAAGTACTTCTGTTGGATGCAAACGTTGAAATGTTAAATCAGGCACACCATTGGAGCCCTGCCAATTATCAGTCCCTTTTCATTGGGCAGCTGGTGGACTTTGAGGTCGAAGGGCTTTTGTTTAAAGATATATCATCTTACAAATGTAAAACGCAAACATTTTGCTGCAAGTTTTTTTTGGGGGGGAGGGAGGAAGACTGCAATCGATTATTTATCACGTTAATTGATTCTGACAGTCAAGCCGAAAGCATGCATGGAGGGAACAAATCTAAATCACTTTTATGAGCAGAGATAGTCCGAGTGGGGGATTTTCTTTTTACTGCACTGCAGTCAAGGTAGGGTATTGAGCTTCTTAAATTGACATAATCTTCAAATTATAGTCCTCTGAGGAGACATTTCAGTCGGCATGCAATTATTGCAGCTTTCCGCGCCTTGTGTGATGAGCTTAAAGTGAACATGAGGACATTCTCTGACTTTTTCCAGAGCTGGATGTTAACTGTGAGAAAGCCATCCTCAGGACATTTGGATCCTGTGAAACGGAGCAGTGAAGGGGCAAAGGGAAAACCGAGGAATTGCAGAGCTCCCCTAGGCATTCCAAGCATACTGCTCTGAAGGCTAATAAAAAAAAGCATTGCAAAACACCTAATAGCTTATTCAGATTGTTGTGAAGTGCTCCACCATAGGTTTCCACTGAAATACATTGTTTGCAAATACGATTCCAGTACACAAACTGGGCACTGTTTCAATGTATTACTTATTTGTTCCTTAGATTTTGTACCTGCCCTTGACCTTAAGGTCTCTGGGCACTTTCAGTGGCAAGCCCCGCTCCCTGTGTCCCCTGCCTTCAACCTGGAGGTAGTATATAGCCATCGTGAAGTCTTGTAACCCTGCTACTCTGTACATTCATGTATTGTAGCATTCCCAGAGAAATTGGGAGCGCTAAACTTCCAAACAAGCATAATTTGTCAAAATCTGCCAAGGCTACTATTTATTTAGCATCACAACAATACATTTGCAGCACGACATCAGACCCTCCTATTTTCCAGGGACGTCTCTGATTTAGAGAAACCATCCCCGTTTCTGATTTGATCTCAGAATGTCCCACTTTTCCTTAGGATGCCCCTGTTTTCATTGGAGAAATTTTGGAGGGCATGGAGTTAGCTGACCGCTGAGCCGTCTGAAGGCAATCCTGTATAGGGAAGGTTTTTTTTAAATGTTTAATGTTTTAATATATGTTGGAAGATGCCCAGAGTGACTGGGGCAACCCAGTAAGATGTGTAGTAAAATTGTCATTATGGAATGGGATGTCCCTATTTTCATTGGAGAAATGTTGGAGGGTATGCAACATCCATTTACAAATGGCAGTATATAAATAATTTTTTTTTATAAACAAAGAAACAAGCATGTGGACCAAATGCCATTTAAGGCCAAAGTTGCATGTGATTGTAAAAAGCCCATGCCCCAAACAGGTAGCCCAAACCTTGTCCAAAAAATGTGGTATGGTATGTGTTATTTAAAGCATGGAAAGCAGGACAGGTGTGAAATGGCTTGGCATCAGCCATCCAAGCCATCCAGTCACATGGTGTACAGCAACACAGGAAGCTGCTTTATCTTGAGTCATGCCATTGGCCCATCTAGCTCACTATTCACACTGATTAGCAGCAGCTCTCTGGGCTTTTGGGCAAGAGACATTCCCAGCCCAACTCAGATCCAGGGATTTAACCTGGGATCCTCTTCATATGGAGCAGATCCTCTACCATGGAGCCATGGCCAGGGGTGGCACATCCTGTTTTGCCATTTGAAGTAAAGTGGGGAATACCACCTTGCTCTGCCCTGCCACTGCTGTCTCCACCACAGAACGAGAAGCAGCAGTGGCATCAGTGCCAGTCTCAGGTGAGATGTCACTCAGTTTGGGTGAGGTCTTGCCAAAATCACCCGAGGTCTTGCATGCTCTGGATCTGATTTTGGGGCTGGCTTCTGCTGCGTGAGGCAGCCATCTCAGTCTGCCTAATGATAGAGCCGGCTCTGATCATGGCCCTTCCTCCAGTAGTGGCTAGGAGTCATAGTAACAGCAGTTGCTGCTGTGGAAGGCTGATGCTGTAGCAACTTCTCCTCCTTGATGCAACAGAGAAACAGAGACAGGCTATTTAGTCTGGGGTTCACTATAGTGTGATGAGATCCATGAGATGATACAGGCAGGAATGCGAAGCTGATGAAACCTTTGATTGCCTGACTTTCTAACCCGAATACTGAGTTCTCTAGTTGCCTAGAATCTGTGCTGGTTGAACTGAAGAGTCTGCAGGCCCTTGATGAGAGATCCATGGTGCCTGTCAACCGGGCAAAACAATTCTGAAATGCAGTGAAGGAAATTGAAGGGAAGAGAAAACATATTTCTGGTCAGGTTGTTATAGTTGTAGGGGATACAATCGCTTCCCAGTCCCAAATTATGCTTAAAAAAAAAAAGAATGATCAAATGGAATGGTCATCTTTCCATGGCAGAACATGCAGTCAACAATTAGCTGTCTAGGAAAGCTATGGAACTGGATGCAAAAGTTACCAAGAGATAAACAAGCTCCAACTTCTTCCACCAGAATGTAACCACATATGAAGGAATCTCAAGGGCTCAGGGTATATTTTGCCCAAACTTCCATGCGTAGTTTGTCATTCCCAGACTCTGCTGGATGTGAGCCTCTGTAGGGAGGCATTTCTCCTTTTTAGAAGGTTATATTAGATTTTCTTTCTCATGACCCAGAATAGACGATGGAAGTGAACTATACAAACTCACTGTTTCCAATTAGAGTTATACTCCTGTTTATTGTTTTACCACAAGCCTTTTTGCAGTTGACAATCTGCAAGTTCACTGTACAGATCTACTGATAGGTGTAGGGAAAAATGCAGTCATCTATTCAGTATTCTGCTCTCCACTCCACACTTCAGCATTTGCATCTGCCCAAGCTACATACCAGGGCAAGCAATGCTGTAAAAATCTTGGAATGAAGGGAAGATTTGGATTTGCTGAGAAACTAGCTGCTTCCCAGTACTTCTTGAATGATAATGATGACCATCCTCATCATAAATATGTATCAGTTGCTCCATCATATTTCTCACGACGGCTTACACCAAGGAATAAAAAAAAAAGATTACAAAGTTTGTAGCAGTTGCTGAACCCTATGCGGATGTATGTGCATGTGTAAAATTTTGTTTACAGACATATCTGTGGAAGGCAAAATACATTAATGGAAATATTAAAACAGCATAAAACAAAAGTAGCCTTTAAATTGTGTTAGTGCTTTTTTGTGAAAACAGAATGTTTTGGAATATTTAATCACCAATAGCAGCTATCTATAGGTACCGGCCATTCGGTACATCTCACAGTTCCTTAGGATTGGGTGAACAACTTGATGTGACACGGGAGATTCATGTGTTGATTCCTTTTTAGAAGCCCAGTGGGTGGGTGATTTGGATGGGGACCATAGCAAATAGCAACATTGGCAGGGATTTTAATTGAATGATTGGAGCAGGGAAAGTCTTAGTTCCCTTCCCCAGCAAACCAGCCACCAATCCAAATCCTTCACCACCTTTGTGACTGGCTACATTTTCTGCAGGAAATCCCATCACAGATCTTCAGACATTATGTCTCATTTAGCCCAAGTGCAATGTCAAATGTTATGCAAACATCAAGAAAGCAGTTGTGTAAGCAGAATACCCCTCCCTTTCTGTGTGTGCTTTTACTGCAGTGTTCCAATCCAGCTTCTGCTGAGGGAAGCAATTGTTGACCCTCTGAGAAAAAAGGATGCTAAGCTAGAGGGAGTCTTCAGTTCTTATGAGCAGGGAGGTGAGAAAGCTCCTGGTGCAAATTCTACTTGTCATCTCCTCACAGTGAACTCACACTCCGGACATTACAGTTTGGAGGTTACCAATGCCTGGACCACTGATGCTTGCTATGTATCTCAGTCTAAGTACAACTGAAAATGTTAAAGGGATTCCTACCCACTGAGGACACCTGACCATCAAGCAACAAAGATGCATCAAGAAGTACCCCTCACCAAGTGCAGACCACCTACTTTGGTAGCCCAGAGCAGGTAATCACCTATCTCAGCCTCCAATTTGCCAGGATTCAAACTCAGTTTCTTCATCTTCCTTTCTTCACCTTCCCACTACAGCATTCATACATTGGTCCAGGGTTTGCACAGTCATACCTGATTCAGACTGAAAGATGAAGCTGAGTGTCATCGTACCCAATAGTTATCACCCTTAGGGTATTTTCCTCAGGGGTATCCAGAGTGTGCTGATACCTCCTTCTGTGTGGGTGGTACAGTTTTGGCTACATTTGCATGGGTACAGAAAAGCCTGAATCAGTATTTGAAAAAAATAATGATACTTAATATAAGTGGAGCATTGCTTAGTGGCAGCCATGAAATACTGGGATGTTGCTTTCTCCTATACAGCTGTGGAAAATGTGCAGAATAGGATGTTCAGCTGTTGCATGCATCTCAGAGCAACATGAAACCCTGCTCTGATAACTGCTACTATTGCTGCTACTATTAATAAAGATTTACGTATATGAAACGTAGGCTAGATAATTGTTTGCTACTATTAAAGAGCCTCGGGACTAGCTGTACTATATATGCAAGGAAAAAATACTAAAATTCTATATAAAGCTTTCGACCACATTCTGTGGGGAGAAGAAGAAATAATAATAATTCCCAGGTCAGTAAGTTAGGTCACTCGATCAGTTGCCACTTTTTATACAGATAGCATTTTATAACTCGCTGTATGGAGCACTAAAAAAAAAAAGCTGGCCATGTCTTCACATTTCACACCTTCTTAATTACCCACCTGCATTCTTTTATGATGAAGGTTTGAATAGGATCACTTGTAAAAGAAAGGCTGAGAGGAAATTGCTGGGCTTTAAAAAATTGCCTCATCAGTATGAAATAGAATCATTTAATATCTGAGCCCTTCGGTCCCATAATTTTTCTTTGTTCAGTCCCATGCCATGCTGAATCCTACAATCAGAATATAAACACAGGCCCACTTCCCTGGAGTGATCTGGAATTCTAACTTCAATCTCACACCCGTTCTACAATATATCATATTAATTTGCTCACTCGAAATTCTATATGTTGCACTTATCTTTGTTAATAGTACCTGGATTATCAAAGAGGTGTTGAGATCCTCTGAGGCACTGTGTTATTCAAGTGAGCAGTTAGGGGTTTCCTGTAAAACATGACACCGCTTGATTGTGAGAACAGAGGACAAGAATGACTCAGAATTGAGAGACCCCTTGAGGGTATCAGTCTGGGCTGTAGGCAAGCAGAAAAGTTTAATTTCTATGATAGGTCCAAATTATGAGGGCAATTAAATACTCAAGCTATTACAGGCACTTCCTTACTCAAGACATTAAGCTGGCAAAATAGTTTTCCACAGGTATGCCAGATGTTCAGGACGCTTGGGTAAAGTTCGAGAGGATGGGTTTCTATTCTAGAGCCAAAAAAATATATTGCTAGTCATATGAAATGCTCACCACTTACAAGTTACCCATTTATAACAATAGTCATGCAGTGATAAGCTGGAGGAGTTATTCACCTGTGGTTGGAAAAAGGAGAGGACTGTCTGCCAGCACTCAGTTGTCTTCTGTCTGCTCATAGGCTGGATCAGGAAACTAAGAACCAATTCCTGCGCACCTTTCCATCAGTTTCCATTCTTACCTTACTTCTGCAAGTAGCCTAACACATGTCCTTTCAGATTTACTCCAGGTTAAATCTCTGTGATCTCAGCACACATTATATAAAATATTCCAGAGAGTAACAAGCCAGCCAAAGTTGGCATTTATTTTTTTGTTCTTAAACCAAAAGGAAAATTCATATCTATGCCTGCAAATATCAGCTTTCTGCAGCTCAGCAACACCTCACAAAAAGAAAAACACTATCAATATTAAAACTGATCAATGTCTTTCATCGGAGATCCCACAAGATTATTATTGCATTGTTCAGTTTACCTTGTTTTCCTAGGGCATTTGACAAAGGAGAATCGTCACCAATATGGTTTAGATATGTTCATAGAATTGTAGAGTTGGAAGGGAATCTGAGGGTCATCTAGCCCAACCCCCTGCAATTCAGGAATCTCAACATGTGGTTCCCCATCCCATATTAAACCGTACCAGACCCTGCTTAGCTTTGCAAATGTGCTAGTAGTTTTATTGCTGCGCCAGAAGTAAGAACCATATGTTGCCAGTAGGTTTTTCCTTGAGACAAATAGAAGTTTCAGGGGCAATTTAGATAAGGAAAATGATATATGGATTATCCCACTAATGCCAGCCACTATGCTCCTAATCTGATTTCTCTATTCTCTCTCTACAGCTGTATTTAACTTTTTTTTTTACCAAGGGAGTACCTGATCTCAGACCAGTTTGCTTTAATATTTAATCTTAATTTAGTCTAATTCAGTCTCAACTCTTAATCACAGTGCTTCCTGTTTTACATGCACAGATGGTTTAAAAAACAAAATAAAAACTGATCACCTTAATCTTTCCATATTTTCATATTTGGGCTTGCTAAATAAGGTCATCTGATGAAAGTTTGCTTCCATTCCATCTCGCAGCTTCTGAGGTTATTACCTTCACAATGCATGCAAATGTGCTCTCAAGTTGACCTCCAGGCTACAACTTCCCTCATCCCTGACCATTGGCCATGCTTGCTGGGGCTGATAGGAGTTGTAATCCAACAATATCTGGAGGCCAATGGTTGGTGCCCCCTGCTATAAACCTGGAAGAAAGTTCCATTGAATTCAGTGGGGCTTACTTTTCAATACATATGTAAGGTGTTCACAGATAGCAGCAGTATTGTTTATAGGCCCTGCCTTTCTGTCAGGTAACCAAAAGCAATCAATTTGGCATGAGTTCACTGGAAGCAAAGTATAGACTGACCAACTAATGGGCCGCCAGACCAGATGGCTTCCCTCCTTCTCAGATTCAAATATATGGAGGCATCTTTGACCTTGGTGCATCTTCTGTTATTGCCTGGTTATTTCATCTTCTGAGATGAAAAAAACTCCAAGAGAAAAACACCTCTATAGCTCCCCTCAAACAAAGACAGCCTCTTTGCCTTTCAGGTTCTCCCTGGGTCATCATCTCTATCCAGTTCAACTTTCTCCTTTGAGGAATTATAATGACTGAGACAGATGAGAAGCAAATACAATTAAGGTTGACTCCCTCCCCCACCAACGAAAAGGAGTCCGGGGGAGATCTGTGTTTCATTGTTGTTCTCCTCCTGAAACGCTGGCTTATCTCTCCTCATCTTCCCATTAAGGCAGTGGTCCACATGGGGTGGGCTTGCGGGGCTTAACCACACCATGGGGGAAGCTGGCATAATCCTATTTTGAGCTCCATTTATTTTCACAAGTGACAGGCTCCCAGCTGCAACATTCAAAAAATTTGTAATTGTAATGGAGAATCAACTGTCAATCACAGCTTGCCCCTGAGCTCCAGGAAGTGAGCATGTGTGTGGTGGTGGGGAGACAGAAGATTGGATGTGACTGGTGCAGGTAAACAACATGAACAAAAAAAAAGTCTTTAACCTTAAAGACATTATCAGGGGAGAGATTAAATCAGGTGTCTGACTGTATTTGATCAGGCTGCTCTAGAGTCCTCTTGCCTTGTGTGTGCCTGGATTTATCTTTTTGATGTGATGTTTTTCACTGACTGACAGTAACTGACAGGACAGCCAATGACTCACAAATCAGAGGGGAGACTAAATAAATCCTAAACCAAGGATTGTGTTGGGAAGAAAGAACCTTATCACTTGCCTTATTGGGCTGATTGTGTGGGTTCTTTTATATCCTGTCCTTGGAGTTGTGTCATCTAAAGCACAAAGGCTGTTAATTCAGGATATCTCTCCCACAGATTATTTATTGCTGTGATATTGCTGATGTAAAGTTGGGAGAAGGCAAAGGGGTTGAGAGTTATAAGTTTACTACCACCACAACTATTAATCAATGGTTTAGATTGCATGACACAGTTAACCAAACTAGGATAAAAGTTTGTTTTGAGCTACATTTTGGGGTCAGTGCAGACTGCAGAGAGAGCTTAAACCACCAGTCTCAGTTTGGATAAAAATGGTAGGGGAGCCCATATATTTGCATGGTCTTTTTAAGCCATAGTTTGGCTTACCTTATCATGTGAATAAGGCCAAAATGTGTTATATTGAAGTGGAGATGGGGGTAACAAAATGGAGGTACACATAGAAATATAGGCTACAATAAAAACAAATGATACAATATTCATATTTTCCAAAAGCAGAAAGATTAAATACTTAGAGCAAAAAGAAAAAGAAAATGTTTCTTAAATTGCTTCCAGCACAGCATATGGGTAAATATGATGTTGCATCTTGTTACACCAATATATTTATAAAATCACTCCATTTTTCAGTAAATAAGTTATTGAGTTGTCTGCCTTCTCTCTGCTTTCCAAGATGAAGCTGTGCTTGTACAGCTGAATATAAAAGTGCAGCATGGTGCCAATAGCTGTAGTGACCATTGCGCTTTTCACAAAAGTAACAGTAGCCATGTTGGTGCATAGGGAAAGAACAACAAATCCTTATTAGGCCAACCAAAATATCTAAAAATAATGTGCTTTTGAGTTCCCCAGAACTCTTAATCAGTTCTGGGGTGTGACCCGGCCCTCAAGCAATTTTTTTTCTGGGGCCCCAAGACCCCACTGATTATTACTATTACTATTACTGAAGATCACAGGGCAGTTCATAACATTAAAATACAAAATAAAAACACAAAGTACATACAAAAACACAAGCAAAACAAACCAATAACCCCCCCCCCTCCCACAGACACATTTAAAGGTGTATAGGATGTTAATCAACCCAAGCCCTGGTTGAAATGGAATGTTTTCGCCTGGTGCAAAAAGGTATATTATGAAGGTGCCAGCCTATTCTTCCTGGGGAGAGCATACACAAATGGGCAGCCACTGCAGAACAGGCCTTCTTTTATTGCCACCCTCCTGACCTCTTGTGAAGGAGGCATATGAAGAAGGCTGTCAGGTGTTTATGTGGGAAGAGGCGGTCCTTGAGGTATTGTGGTCCTGAGCCATTTAAGGCTTTACAGGTCAAAACCAGCACTTTCAATGGGGGCTGGAAGCAAAATGGCATTCACTGCAGGTGGACCAGGATCGGTGTAATATGCTCAAACTGTCTTGCCCCAGTGAGCAACCCGGCTGCCAAATTCCGAACCACCTGAAGTTTCCAAACTGTCTTCAGAGGCAGTCTTGGAAAATGTAATAAAAATAAAGTAGACAGGGTGCTGAAGAGGCACCGAACCCTGACGGGGATGCAAATTGCCTCCTCCCTGGTCGTCATATTCATCATCTGACCAGCACAGAGGGCTGATAAGCTCCTCCACAGCTGATTTGCATAGATTCACTAATAAGAGAAGAGCTGTATGCCCACTGTTCGTGTGTTACTATGTGCATGCCACTTTTGGCCCCACCTACCACTGGCATGTGACCCCTGGAAGGTTAGCCTTGGGCCAAAAAAACTGATAGCTGGCCCTTGACATCATGGTAAACAATGCAGGATCTGGTGGAGGAAAAATGTTGGCCAAATTAACTGGAGATGCCAGAGACAGAAGATGGGTCCCTCTGCTTCCTAATAGGTATTCTACCAGGGAACTGTGGTTCTGTCCTCCACCCACCCCACCCCACCCCACAACAGCTTCATAGCAGAAAACACACACATTGTCCCAAGCAGAAAAGTGCAGAAAGGCACTTGCATCATTGCTTGAGTTGGTTTATGCAAAAGTCCTCAAGTCTGCAGTGCAGAGGGGAACATTGCCCCCAAAGGGTGGCCAGTTATGCATTGACGAAAAAGAGAGCATGCACCACCCAAAAAGGAGGACAAAAGAAGGAACAGATCTGCACAAATGTATATGTGCTAATTTCTAGATATAGGAATAAATTTAGAAGTAATTACCGTAACGTAAACAGAAATATAACAAATATCAGCACGGTAAAGGTAAAGGTAAAGGTAAGGGACCCCTGACCATTGGGTCCAGTCGGGGACGACGTGGGTTGTGGCGCTCATCTCGCTTTACTGGCCGAGGGAGCCAGCGTACAGCTTCCAGGTCAAGTGGCCAGCATGACTAAGCCACTTCTGGCGAACCAGAGCAGCGCACAGAAACGCCGTTTAGCTTCCCGCCGGAGCAGTACCTATTTATCTGCTTGCACTGCATGCTTTCGAACAGCTAGGTTGGCAGGAGCAGAGACTGAGCAATGGGAGCTCACCCCGTTGTGGGGATTCGCACTGCCGACCTTCTGATTGGCAAGCCCTAGGCTTTGTGGTTTAACCCACAGTGCAGAGCCATAATATGACAAGGTGACCTGTGTGCCTACTCAGTCAGCTGTCCTGGTGCTAAATGTTGATGGGCTACTTCAAGGCCCTTCCTGCTCTCCCTTCTTCGAGTTCTTTGTCTTGAAAACACACTTGGACTGAGAGTGGAAGCCTTCAGGTAGCAGACTGTCTGTGAAGTAGAACATATGGCCGCCCTTTGGTTCCCCTTTAAAAAACAGCACTGAAATAACAACAAAATAAAATAAGTTTTGGATCAATGCATATGTGTCTCAGTGGAGTTCCCCTTCTGAGCCCAAATATGGCAGAAGAGCTGTTCAGAAGAGCCCAGGGCTATGCCTATTGTTAGAAACAGTGAGAGACTATCTGGGGCAGCAGATGCCAAGGGGCATGGGGCAGTGGTATGTTCTTGGAGGATAAAGCTGTGTGTGCCACTTGGTCTGCCCTTTCCCTCCTAATTTAGCCTGCCACCCTCAAGTGCTGCTGAGGACAATCTCCCATTACCAGAGGCCATCTGGCCTGCTTTTGTAGATTGAATGGAGGAGGCGCCATTTTGTCATTTGCCTCAGGCAGCAAAAAGGATTGGGCTGTTCCTGGTAAAGCTCCCTCCACACATGTAAGGGGAACTGGGACTGTATCTCGTGCACCCGTCTGAACATATGTGTGCCTCCCTCCCTGTCACCTGATGGCCACATGTTGAGGAGAATGTCAGGTGGTGGGGGCTACACGTCTGGTGCTTTCCATGCCTCATTTTCCCATGCCGTCGGGAACCCTGATCAAGGAGGATTTCCACTGGTGTGGAGCACTAATCTTCCACTGAATCCAGGAATGTTGAATCCCACTTTTCTCTTCATGCACTGGAGATGTGCATGGAATTGGCTCTTTAAAACAAGGCGAAATCTGTTTGAGCAAAATCCGTCCTATTTTTAAAAGCCTACTCAAACAACCTCTTCATGCCAACAGCTTGCAGCATAGAGAGCTCAACTCCACTCTGTAGGGAACCGTTCAAAGTGACCTCAGCATGGCAACTGTTTTATGTGCACCAGCTCTAGCAGTTTGGGAAAAGGTCAGGAAACGCAAATGGGCAAGAAATACTCAAAACACAAAATGACTCATGTTCATATGTATGTGAAATGAACTGCCAGCGATTAGGATTGTTTACTTGTGTTAGACTGAACAAGCCCCACAAGTAAGAAGAAATAAAACAGCAGGGAAATAGATAGGAATGCAGAAGGCACTTCTCAGAGTCTTTCAACAAGGGTCACAAACCATTCAACATGCCTAGATATTAAGCTGAGTTGGATTTTACTGTGTACAGCTCCTCCAACACATCAAAACAGCTGGACAGCCAGATTGATCTAAGGGGCCCTGAACTTCTCAGTTTCCTTCCCGGATGTTCCAGGGTTTCGATTTGAGGTGATGGTGTATGTTTTCTGCTCATTGCGAGGCTTCTGCCCTATATACCTCCACCCCCATCCTTCAGCCCACACACTGAGGTCCTCCTCCGAGGGCCTTCTGGCTGTTCCCTCATTGCGAGAAGTGAGGTTACAGGGAAATGGGCAGGAGGCCTTCTCAGTAGTCACACCCACGCTGTGTAATGCCCTCCCATCAGATGTCAAGGATATGAACAACTATCTGAATTTTAGTTTTAAATGCTTGATGTTTACTGTCTTTGATGTTTTAATTTGTCAGAAGCAGCCCAGAGTGGCTGGGGTAACCCAGTTAGATGGGCGGCATATAAATAAGTTGTTGTTGTTGTTGTTGTTCTAATTATTAGGCTGTAGTGGGGAGTTACTGTAGTGCAAGGGTTGCTAGGAGTAACCTTGGACTCTTACGTCAACCTCCTCCATGTTGGTACACAGGAACAGTTGCTTTGGAGGGGGACAGTGGATAGCTGTAGGGATATGATGTAGGTAGGAGGACTCACCTACAATTGATTCACTTTTTCTGGCATTTCCTCCTTATTTCAAAGTAGATACCTTCTAATAAAGAGGGATAGTGCTCACACACACACACACACACACACTGTAGACAGACAATCCCATGCTGCAGTACTGCCTGACATTTGCTTCTGGGTGTGTGGATGTGTTAGCCTTGGTCCCTTTAGGCAACTGAGCAGCTGCAAGTATGTCATGGGCATCCCTTGTGACCTGCAAATTCCTAGTCAAGAGTCAGTGAAAGGAGACATACATCAGGTTAAGCAACTGCCCTTATGACACACAACGTTTGATGTGGTTGAGTATTTTTTCCTTCTTAGCCCATTATAGGCTCACCAGCAATCCGGGTGCATGATGAAGACATGTTTTTGCTCAGCCCACGTAGGATGACTGATGCTGATCTAGTTCTTTGGTGAAGAAATCAGATGCCTGCTGAAAAGATTTGTGTGTCAGGCTCACTGTCATAAAATAACACAACTTTAGGAAGTGGGGAGTGTGTGTGTGACCCTTTGAGAGGCAATGAGGAGGTGGAAGTACACAATGGGGAAGATGAAAGGCTCAGTGTAACGATAGTGAAGATTTAGTAAGCCTGGCTCTTTGTGGACAGTGGATTACACAAAAGCAGACTGCAGATTGTGCCATTGGCTGAGACTGGAAATGACTAAGACCAAATTTTAGGTTATTTTAAATATATGGTTTGGCATTGTATCATTTTAAAGTATAAGCCTCATTCCAGGTGCAACCCCACTAAAGGTCTGGGAGCTCTTCTCTTAGTCCCTAATATGTGGAGAATCATCTGTCTTTGCTCTAGGGTCAGGAAAAAGCACTATACCCTTACTCAAAGGCACTTTCAGATATTGTTACTTCAAATACGCTATTATCAGACTTTAAAAGATGGTTAATTGAGCTTTGAGAAGACATAGGTTAAGGCTTGCTTGGATCTACCCAGAGTGGTTCTGGTTGAGCATGTTTTTGCAGAAGTCCACTGTGTTCAGTAGGGCTTATTCATGAGTATGTGTGTTTAGGGTTGTACTCTTAATAGTACCAGGTTCTGTGGTGCACTGCTTATGTAAAAACGGTCATCATAGCTGGGCTGTAGCTCACATGCCTAGCAAATGACATATTTCTTAGCTGCAAAGACTTAAACTTTGGTTTGCTCCTCTACAACTATAAACTGACCCTCATGAACGGGCTGTTGGCTGTAAGATTTTGACACAGGAATGCAGGTACATTTACATTTTTCAATTAGCAACACATATTTGCATTGCCTATTCTACACCAAGCAGTTTGAAACGAGCCAGAATAGCAATTCCAGGAGAGAGAGAAATGGGGGCAAAAGAGATGAGGAGTTTGTTTTCTTTCTGCTACTTTATCTCATTTTTGTTTCAGTGAGAGCAGTCAAAAATGTTGAGAATAAGTGAAACCAACTGTTGGGCACTTGTCCAAGTGGCTTGCACAGAACCCCAAAGTAGTTTATAACTTTCTTTCAAGTTCTACAAATAAAAGGTGCTGGCATTAAAAGAATCACATTTTTCTTTGTAAAAATCATGCACTGGACTCCCTGGCAAGAATTAAAGTTTTGCAGTCCATGATTTCCCAGAGAGACAATCTGCAAGATTCTTTAGAAGAGGTATCAAACTAAGGTCCACCTCTGGCTGTTAAAGATTCCAGGGTTCGTTCTCTCTCTCTCTCTCTCTCTCTCTCTCTCTCTGTGTGTGTGTGTGTGTGTGTGTGTGTGTGTTTGTGCATGCACACACACGAGTGGTTAATCTGGTGCCTGAAGAAAATTCCAATTCTTCCATCATCATTTCCATTCTGCTTTTAATGGCATTGGCTTTAGAACAACATTCACTTTTCTCCAGTCCCATTCGGTGGTGGAGAAGAAGAAGAAGAAGAAGAAGAAGAAGAAGAAGAAGAAGAAGAAGAAGAAGAAGAAGAAGAAGAAGAAGAAGAAGAAGAAGAAGAAGAAACCTGTATTTGGAAGTTGACATAAATAGTGCAAAGTAGTCAATATACTCAGATTGAGATCTCTGAAGTCCTCTCTTTTGTTTACATATAAGCTTATGTGTGATATAGTCACTACTTGGGCACCACTAAGCATCTCAAATCCCAGGCCAGCTGAATGTGTGAAGTGGCCTGTCATAGCTACAGAACTATACATTTTGAAGTTAAGGACTTTGAAAAGGCTTGGGTCAGTTTCTCCCGTGGTACTAAAAAAAAGTACATTTAAGTCCTTTTGTGGTTTTTGTGTCCTGGTAGTGATGGGTGAACCACCACTGCTTAGGCCACATTCACACCATAATTTAAAGCACTGTGATACCAGGGGGACTTTACTTTGTGGCCAGTGTGAGACAGATGGCACAACCCCTTTTGAGGGATTCTGTTCCACTATCGAACAGCTCTTACTGTCAAAAAATGCTTCCTGATGTTTAGTGAGAATCTCCTTTCTTGTAAATTTGAGCCATTGGTTTGGGTCTTACCCTCCAGAGCAGGAGAAAACAAGCTAACTCCATCTTCTATGTGGCAGCCCTTGAGATATTTGATGATGGCCATCATATCTAAAAGTGGAGTTCATGAAATGAGCCAGAGACAACGTGGGCAGGATATGATGCTGTCCTAGTTTTTCAGAGGAGAATTCGGACACACCCAAGTTCAAGTGACTTACTCCAGTTTACATACACCATGTGATAAAAACAGGCCCGAAAAACAGTTTACATGAGTTCCAGTGCTATGGTCTGACCACAAGTCTTTCAAACTGTGTCAAGAAGTGGTTTAAACCAGTCTTACAAGTTGAAGAAATGAGCATTACAGGGAAAACAGAACACACGTTTGCTAATCATTTTTATAGTGCTTTTTAGGTCTGCAACAACTCATCTTTAATAGGTGTTAGTGTTTATTATTACCTATCTATAATATTCCTTAACCTTTAAACCTAACATTCTTATGGTGATTAATTCAGGTATAACCACATGAAAAGAATGAATATGAGCATCGCAGGACAAATGCTGAGGTTGAATGTTTATGTCAAAATGTTCAAGAATAACAGAAGGAAAAGGACCATTCTGTGAAGGGAGTGACTCAGGAGGCAGTTATTAAGAAGATCCTGCTTTCGTACAACTTGTATTTCACCAGCTCATTAAGGAGGTATTTTCTCCTCCTGCTTTAATTAATATCTTGTCTCTTCCTTCCGAAATCCTTAATCATAGAGTGAAATCATACTCAAAATATGGCCCTCAGGTGAATGTTGGCATTTTCTCAACACATTGCAACTATATATATTTTAATAGCAGTAATTATAAACTACTCTGCCAGCTTATAGACTTGTTTTACATATCTGGCAGCCTGCCACTCCCTGCCCCCCTTAACCCCCGCAAGTACCTAATGAATAGCAACATTTATGTAGAAGAGATCTGGGCTACATTTAAAAAATACTCCGAGCAAAATTGGTCCTCCCTAGTAGTTAATCACAACTTTGTAAGGTAGTTGCCTGGGGGAGGGGGGGGGGAGAATGCAGGAATTAGCTCAAAACCTTAATCTGCAGTTTACATATTAGTAATGTGTATTTTTTTAAAAGAAAAGTAGTGATGGTTCAGTGTAATAGATAGAAAATTGGCTATTTCCTGATCATCAGCAACCAATTTCCCACCAATTAGACTACAGACAGAAAACTTAGGGATTTAAAATATATGGAATGTGCTTGATTGATGACTATCAACACACATGTGACAATGGTAATTGGTGCACATGTTATCCCAGAGGTGGGCAGCACAGGAGACATCAGGATTTCTGTGCATTTTAGGAATGCTGAGAAACTCAGTTTTTAAAAGATGTTTCTAGCCTTCAGACTGATTCAGGAAACTCAATACTGTTAGTGGAGAAATCTGGAGGTAGAGGCTTTGCATATAAAAGTCACAGGTTCAATCCTGGTATCTCCAGTTAGTGTTGGTAAAAACTCCAGTATGAAACCCTGGAACAGTGTTTTTCAACCTTTTTTGGGCAAAGGCACACTTGTTTCATGAAAAAAATCACGAGGCACACCACCATTAGAAAATGTTAAAAAAATTAACTCCATGCCTATATTGACTATATATAAAGTAATTCTTTTGAATTTTTCAATTTTTCCCACGGCACACCAGGCAACATCTCGCGGCACACTAGTGTGCCGTGGAACAGTGGTTGAAAAACACTGCCCTGGAAAACTGTTGACAGTCAGTGTAGATCAGGGCTCAGGAACCTCTGGCCTATGGGCTAATCTGGGCCGACCAGGGCATCCAGTTTGGCCTGCAAAACCACCCCCCCCCCAGCACACACACCTGCCCATGATCTCTTATTCCAGAGTTCATCTGCAGACACAGAGGCACAGTACAGTGCTGCCTAACCATTATATTTACGTGGTACAGTGGTACCCCGCAAGATGAATGCCTCGCACAATGAAAAACTCGCAAAACGAAAGGGTTTTGCGAGTTTTTAGTTCACTCGCGAGACGAATTCGTCTATGGCTGTTTTTCGCAAGACGAATTTGTCTGGAGAGGTACCACTGTAATCCGGCACCGGACTGCGCCGCGCTGCGTTTTAAAGCTGCAGCGAGTGAACAGCAGCGCTGCTGTTTGCTCGCTGCAGCCTTAAAATGCGGCGCCGCATGGCTCCGGTGCTGGTCGGAAGGGGCCCCCGGACGGTTTTTCCCATAGGAACGCATTAATTAAATTTTAATGCGTTCCTATGGGAAACGGTGCCTCGCAAGACGAAATTTTCACAAGACGAAAAGTCTTGCGGAATGAATTAATTTCATCTTGCGAGGCACCACTGTACAGTTTTTGCAGGTCTGAGAGTGGTAACTGATTCATACAACCCTTTGGATTGTAACAATGATCAGAGGGATCCCTTCCTTCAGCATCAGTCATACATGCTGTCCAGTTTCCTAGCATTGGGGCCTTCTGCAGCCATGCTCTTTATCTCAGATATCAATGAGGATCATCAGAAATGTAGAAAAAAATAAAAGAAATAATGTTCAAAAAAGAAAGTGGAATGTACAACAACCCCCCCTCTCAGAAGACTCTGCCGCAACAACAGCTGGTTAGCAGACAAAGGCCTGTCTGAATAAAAAAAAGTTTTTGACTGATGGCATATGGAAAGCAGGGGGGGCAGCTTAGCTTCCTGTGGAAGGGAGTTTCACAATCTGGGTGCAGCCACCAAGAAGGCCCTTTCTCGTGCACTCACCAAATATGCCTGTGAAGGGGAAAGGACTGAGACAAAAGGCCTCCCCAGAGGATCTCAAAGCCTGGGCAGCAGGGGTGGCACGTCCTGTTTCATTGCATGAGTTGAAACAGAAAGCCCTGCCTTGTGCTGCCACTGCTGTTGCCGCCATACCACCAGCCTATGGGACTGCTGCCTTGGGGGCTTCTGCCTCCAGAAGCAGCCACCTCAGTCTGCCTAATGGCAGAGCCAGCTCATATAGAGAGATACAGTGCTACAGACAGCCTGGATCCAAGACATACCAGTATATGGCTTTGTAGGTCATAACCAGCAATTTGAATTGTGCCTGGAACAATTCAACCGGTAACCAGGGGAGCTGCTATGAAAATGAGTTTCTGCTTTCCCTGTATCCTGTTTCATTCAGCAATCTGGCTGCAGCACCTTGGACCTGCTGAAGTTTCCAAACACTTTCCAAAGGCAAACTCACATTGAGAAGGTCGCAGCAATCCAGATATACATGTTCATCTATATAGTTGCATATAATTGCAAGATTTCAAGTTGTATCAGTATTATGGAGAACCGAAGCAAAGAGTGGATGAGGGTGGGGAAATGTAGCAACATTCCAAAATGTACTTGCAACACTATAGCCATAAACCATAAATCCTTATTCTTCTAGGCCTGGTCTAACTCTTAGCTCCACATCAAATAACTTGAACTGTCTTTTCAGCTGCAGATTTGTGTAGGAATCCATGGAGGCTCGTAAAATTAAAGCCTCTTTTCAAACTGCATAGGCATGCAAGAGCAGAAAGTTAAACCCTTTCCAAGATAAGGTGTAACTTATGGTTCCCAACACATGGCTTCCCGTTAATCCAATTTTGCAAATATATCACACACACAAAACCCTAATGTTTCATTTCTTTACAACATTCAGGCTCTGGGGTAGTTGGTGCCACTGAGTCATTCTTTCCTTTGTTGAGGGATTTGTCATCCTTTTTGAAAGGGCTGATGAAATAATGTTCTATCAACTTATCACATTAAGTAGGGAAATGGTAAAAGGAAATTGTTAACTCAAGTCAAATCTCCATCTACAATCGCCCTCAGTCTAATCTCACCCGGTATAAATGGAATCTCTCTCTGGTATTAATGAAATCCGTGTCCTACTGTAGTTCAGCACCATACATGCTTGGTGTATGTGTAAGCAAGTCACATCTGGAATCTGGTTTTCTAGCTCTTGGTTCTGAATGCAAGGGGACATGGGCAGTGGCGGAGCTTCATGCTGCAGCACCGGGGAGCAGAGAGTAGGAGGGGCGGGGCTGGCGCGCAACCACACAAAAATGTCCTCTTCTTTGAAAGTTCTAATCTGCTCCTTTATTTATTTTTATACATATGTATTTTCACATGTCCGCTTGGGAATGGTAGAGTGGGATGAGGGAAGACAGTGCTTTCAAAGTGATGCTCACTTTCGTTTTACAGATGTAATTTCAGCAAAATTGGAAACAAAAGTTAATGCTAGTTACACAACTCTTTAATGCTTCAGTGACTGCAAGCCGAATACCCTCAAATATGCATCCTTCTGTGTTATAAATTGCCCACAGTCATCATCCATTGCTATGCTCACTGGCTACAGCTTCTTGGCAGAACAAAAAACAAAAAACCCAAACCCTGTGCTCCTCCACTCCCGTTCCCTTTTGTTATTCTGGGAAATGCTGCCATAGTTGATAACCTCTTTAACTGTACTGTCCCATCTCCTCTGAACATAGCCCTCTAAATAATAAGCAGTCTGAGACCTGCCGATGGTCAAATCTAATGGACAGAGACACCCTCCAATGCCCATACAATTTGCTTCTGGAATGAACTCTGCTCACTTCCTATGCTGAATCACTTACCGGTACTTCTAAAACCATATGTGTTCCTGCCTTCCATATTTCATCTTCATTAATACTCTGGGAGTCTCATACCTTCTCCTCCATTACATCTCTCTGCTCTGTCACAGATACACCCAAATAGTCCAAAGTCCAAAGAATAATTTAGGCATATCATGCAAAATCACACCGTTGCTTTATTTTCTTCATTCATTCCAAATCCAGAACAATGTGGAGAGCAGTGGTTTGATAACCAAATAATATAGACTCCTGACTTTCATCAATCCTAGCTCACCTTTGCATCATCTGTAGATCTTAAGGCGGTTAACAAGTGTTAAACTAAGCAGCACATAACCTTAGGTCAAAGGTCTCTCTTCATTTCCATTTTACCTTTTACAGTGGTACCTTGGTTCTCAAACGCCTTGGTACTCAAACAACTTGGAACCCAAACACTGCAAACCCGGAAATAAGTGTTCTGGTTTGCAAACTTTTTCCAGAAGCTGAACATGCTCCGTTTTGAGTGTTACACTTCAGATTTGAGTGCCACACATCCATTTTGAGTGTTACTCTTAGGTCTGTATGTTTTTGCTATTTATTTTGCGTTTTCTTTTCGCTGCTCTTTTTGTTTTGTTTTTGTAACTGTGTGGAACCCAGTTCAGCTACTGATTGATTGTGTGACTGCAGTACATCGTTTATTGCTTTCATTTTATGGATCAATGGTGTCGTTAGATAGTATAATTCATGTTAAATTGCTGTTTTAGGGGTTGTTTTTAAAAGTCTGGAACGGATCAATCCATTTTGCATTACTTTCTATGGGAAAACGCCCCTTGGTTTTGGAACGCTTTGGTTTTGGAACGGACTTCCGGAACGGATTAAGTTTGAAAACCAAGGTACCACTGTACTAGGTGGCCTGTTAAATTGGCCTCACTCTGTTCTGGTTCAGCCTAATCTCCTTTTGTCTCCTGTAAGGAGGAGTTTTCAGAGGGTCCAGCACAAAGAACACAAAGAATAGGATGATGGCTGAGTCTGGGTATGTGATGGACAGTCTAAAATGTGTTTTGTTACCATGACAGATCAACTCCACACTTCCTCCATGGTTTTTCACGCTTTAAAGTTCTGTGTCCGGACACCCCTTTGTTTCTTTTTTGTTCTGGACCTTTCCCCATGAAAACCCACTCTTTACGTGCACGGGCAATGTTGTCAAGGCCATATTAAAAAATATTAAGTGGTTTCGAAATGCTTGTAAATAAAATTGAGAGAGAGCACCTATAAAAGAAGGTAAAAGTAACCCTCAGGACTATTGTGTTGTCCCCGCTGACATAGCACCTTGAAGCTATATCATTTGCCACCAGTGCTGTGGGGAAAATGGATGCATATACAAACCCTATCAGAGCTCACCGATGTGATTTACCAGCAAAGCTAAAAATGCTTTCAGAACTTCTAAGGCTGGAGAGAAATATGCAAGCAAGCAAGGCACCCACGTTATCAGCCCAACTAAATAAACGACGTGCTATGTGTCATGTGCAAAGAATATATTAAAGCTTGCATAAATATTTCCCTTATGTCTGCGTGGCCAATGTCGCCTTGGCAAATAACCAAGGGATAGTAAATAACACTCACATTTCTGTTTATTTAAGGTCTGTTTTCTCCTGTTGTGTTTTATTTGAGCTGTAATGTTCAAGGGGCAGCTTGAAAGGGTGCGGGGTGGTGAGTCTTGTAAAAAACCTTTGTTTTCCTTACGGAGAATTAAGCTGTTTATATGGCAATGCCTTGCTGCCATGGCAGTAGATTATTTTGTGTGGCTCTAAAATGTTTCAACTGTAGCCAAGCAGTAGCAACAGAATGAGTGGGAGGAGATGGGGGGATGATAGTGAGGAATAGAACTTGTCCGCTATCTGTTGTACTGTTTTTATAAAGAATAGCTAAAGTTTGAAAGCCTCTGCTAGTTAACTACACCCCTTCTGTGTATCCAGTTTGTGCTAACATTGCTACCCTGTTTTCCTTACAACAGCCTAATCAGTACCTTATGTATGTTCAGTGTAAGATTTGCCCCACTGCTAAATGGAAACTCAGGAATCGCTCTCCACCACCACCACCTCCTCACTTTCCAAGCTGAGAATAGAAATGAAACTCTGTAGGGCAAATCTTCAGCTCAGGTATAGCAGAGGAAATCTAGAATTACACCAAATAGATTCAAAGCAGGCGTGTGTGGGAGACATCTCTGCAAAGATGCAGTATAAAATGGGTTATGGTTTATGTTCTTTGGGATAGATCCAAGCTGTCCCAGCCACTCCTGTCTGCACTGATGCTTTTCCAGTGAAAAATAATGACATCAAAGTTCAAGAAAGTTTGTAGAGATGCCGTGGGATTTTGCAAGTTTTAATGCTTTAAGTGTCAAAACTCATAATTTTGCAATACAGAGCTTTGCACACCATGGGAATGTCATGCGGCCATTAATAAGGGGGAGTACTTAGGCTTTCAAGATTGTATAGTAATTTTTATTAAATTTTCAATTTTACAGTCGAAATAAACATTTTACAAACTTTTAACTATCCAGTGACTTCTCTTCTTCTCCTTCCATGGTTCATTTTGCATATATTCCATTCCTGCATATTTTACTATAACCATTCACATCAATTTTCCATTTTTTCACCATTCAGACATTATTTACACTGTTGAATTTATCTTAATGCTGCCAGCGTTTTCAGCTGTGTATTATTATTTTCCATATATTCAATAAATAATTTTCACTCTTCTTTAAATATATGTTCTTTTTGCTCTCTTATTGTATGTGTTAAACCTGCAAGTTCTGCATATCCTAACATCTTGAGTTGCCAATCCTCTTTATCTGGGACCTCACTCACTTTCCATTTTGGGGCTAACGAAACACGAGCCATTGTTGTTGCATACATAAGCAGGTTTTTCTGGCACCTGGGAATTTCTGTCTGGGTTATTCCCAAAAAGGAGGACTCTGGTCTTTGGAGGGAGGTTATTTTAAACATTTTTTTCAGCTCATTGTAAATCATTTCCCAATAGTCTTTTACCTGGTCAAAAGTGTGGCCTGGGAAGGGTATGTCATGGGGCAGAGAGCCAAGGACTGGTTAGAGAGGCCAGGATTGCCTGAAGTCCCCCAGCCCTTGCATAGAAGGAGAATTTGAACAGCAGAAAACGTGTGTGTGTGTGTGTGTGTGTGTGTGTGAACCTTGTTGAGGTGGGAGATCCACTCAAGGCAAACACTACATTCTTCCTTATTTTTGCTTAAAAAAAACACACACACAACTCCCAAAAAAGACAATTTGGATATGAAAGCTTCTACTCACTTTCTCACATAAACCCTAATCACACAATACACAAAAACACCTAGTGCTTTAAAATATAAAATATGACAGGCAATAGTTTGAAAGCTGCCTGAAGCTTTCTGGTAAGGCAGAATATACCGGTAAATAAAATAAACCATAACGGAAAATATTAGTGTATGGAAGAATCAGCATGGAAATACATTAGTCCAAGCCAGTGCAAAGGAACAATGTTGGGCTGAATTCATCCTGTTAATTTGGCACATGACTTGCCTGTGTTTCTATCCTTCAGATGCACAGAAGCCGTTTCTGCACAACAATGACATGCTCAGTTTTGCTTGCATTTTGGTTAGAGGCCACAACGGAAGTGCAAGATACTTAACACAATTAATACCAGAAGACAATAGAGAAGTCGCTATCTTTATTGTTCTTTCAGCGCCTATTGAAGACCTTCAAGTGAAAAGTCTTTATCCCAATCTGTATCTGCACTGGATTTAGTTTTACATATGAAATTATGTGGAATCGTTTTTGTATTGTCTTATGCTGCGAAATCGCTTTGAGATATTTTGTGAGGAGCAATTGATAAATGGAATCAAACACATCAAGAAGGAAGGAATGGCAATGACTGTGGCAGCACGAACACATGCAGAATCAGTGTGGGGAGGGATGAGTGGGATCACCTTTAGTGGCTCCACCCTTGACCTCCAAGCAGTGATCCTAAGGTCAGAGCATATCATTTTGCAGGCCTCCTGGTCATATGTGCAGAGCCTATGCATGCCCAGTTTATAAGCTCTGTTCCAACCTCAGGATCAATGCATGGCAAGAGCAGCTGGCAGGAAGGGGGGGGGAGTGCTGTGGAGCTGGCCTCCTAGCAGCAGTGTCACTGCCACATACCAGGGGGGGGGGCAGGGCATGTGGCAGCAAGAGCAGAGTGGTTTGGTGCACTGATTTTTCTTGTTCCACACCCTATCCTATTCAGCAGTGGCAACAATGCTGCTGCAGGGAGGCTAAGTCCATGGCACTGCCCCTGCCCACCTCCACCCCCCCAATTGAATGGAAGTGAGCATGCCCAGTAGCATGATTCTGTTTACACCTCCATGCACACATGGTTCTAGGCATGACAGTTGTGTGAAAACAGCCAGCTACGCGCTATCACTCACAGCTCAAAGGGTAAATTTTGGTTTCTCATTTCCTACATCACTTCCTAAATCTTTTGGCTGCATGTGGAAAGGGACTGGAAGCCCAAGCCTTATGAGGAGTGCTGGAAGGAGCTGGGTATGTTTAGTCCGGTAAAGAGGAGACTGAGAGGAGATATGATAGCCATCTTCAAATCTCTGAAGGGCTGTCACGTGGAAGATGGAGCAAGCTTGTTTTCTCTTGCTCTGGAGCAGGGGTCAGCAACCATTTTCAGTCGTCGGCTGGTCCACCGTCCCTCAGACCATGTGGGGGCCCAGGCTATATATATATATTTGGGGGGGGGGGTGAACAAATTCCTATGCCCCACAAATAACCCAGAGACGCATTTTAAATAAAAGGACACATTTTGCTCATGTAAAAACACGCTAATTCCCGGACCGTCTGTGGGCCAGATAGAGAAGGTGATTGGGCTGCATCCAACCCCTGGGCCTTAGGTTGCCTACCCCTGCTCTGGAGGGTGGGACTCGAACCAATGGCTTCAAGTTGCAAGAAAAGAGATTCTGACTAAACAGAATCAGTGGGAGAAGCAGCAGCACTCAGGCACCAGTTTTTCAGTGGACTTGACTTGGGAGAGATGCAAAAAAAAATTCCATTCAGGAATTGAGGTCTGTGGGAATTGTTGCCATTGTTATCGGTGGTGTATGGATACAGCATTGGCTGAGCAGCAAGAAGACCTCTCCTCTGGCTGGCTGTGCCTTAATCCACAGCTGGAAATGCTAAAAGGCTTTTGTATTTGCTCTGAAGCCATATCATTTCTCTCCGGCTAATCAGCAAATTCCCTTCATGATATAAAGGAAGACTTTAATTTTATTCTATTGCAGCCAGCACTGGTGTGAACATCAGATTGTATCACTCCTATGCTCACTTAACTTTTCTAGAGCGCTTTGATAGCACCATATAGCTTGCTGTAAATAGCATTATTAATTTATCTAGCTATATTTTGGCCGTAGTTGAACACTATTTTGTGGTGTTAACAGCAATGCTTAAGTTGCGGGGGGGGGGGAGAGAAGGAGAAGATGTAAGAGAACCCCTAATGAAATCTACATGCCATGAGTCCCCCCCCCTCTATTTTAGTTAAATCATGACTTCTAAAGACAGTAGCTAAGGGGATGGGCAGGCACAAAAGGCAAGGGACAGGGGGAGTTCCGATAATTTGAGCATTGATTTACAACAGTTTGGGGGGAACAAGTCACCCACTTTTTTCATCTCCTGCTTACGGTGGAGTTGATTTCCACACTGGATGAGGCAGCTTTGATTCACTGTAGGGAAGTGTCCTCCTTTGTAAAAGCCCCAAAAGGAGTCTATGCCAAATGAAATAGAAAGAAGGGGAGGGGGGATACCATCATGAAGTAATGACTCAACTTGAAACAGGGGGGTGGGGAATTAATATCCAGTTCAGAACACAGCAATCGCCCTCTGGCAAGATTATTTGCCAAGTAATTACAAGTTCTAAAAAAAAAAAAAAATCTGCCATAATTTAAGTCTGCTTACATCCTTTCCTACAAAAGAAAGTTGTAAAACCAAAAACTTGTCAGACTTGTTTTGTGCTTTGCCTTGTGGAAGCTTTTATACGGAAAATGGTTATCCATGTTCCCACGAATAAAGCAACAGTTACAAATACGCAAAGCCCCTGGGGATGGAGAAAACATAACAATGCTTGTTAAACTGCTATCTTGATATATAGTTATGGCCAGGAAGGCTGTTTGACAAGCTTAGGCTGATAATGGTACGCCAGCTCTTGCGGGGGGGGGGGGATCATCTGACCATGTTACAGTGCAATCCTATCTATGTCTCTGCAGAAGTAATTCCCAGTGCATTCAACGGGGCTTACTCTTAGAAAACTGTCTATAGGATTACAGCCTCAGTTGTGCCCTGGCTGGACTACTGTAATGCTGTCTAGGTGGGCTTGCTTTGAAGATTGCTCAGAGACTCAACAGTGCAGCTAAAATGTTGATCATCATAAGGATAAAGCTTGTGACTCCCTTGTTGCAATGGCTACATTGTCTTCTGATATGTTTCTCAGGGCAGTACAAAGTGCTGGCCGGTCCCTTTAAAGCCCTAAACAGCTTGTTGTTGTTGTTGTTCAGTCGTTCAGTCGTGTCCGACTCTTCGTGACCCCATGGACCAGAGCACTCCAGGCACGCCTATCCTCCACTGCCTCCCGCAGTCTGGCCAAACTCATGCCAGTAGCTTCGAGAATACTGTCCAACCATCTCATCCTTTGTCGTCCCCTTCTCCTTGTGCCCTCCATCTTTCCCAACATCAGGGTCTTTTCCAGGGAGTCTTCTCTTCTCATGAGGTGGCCAAAGTACTGGAGCCTCAACTTCAGGATCTGTCTTTCTAGTGAGCACTCAGGGCCGATTTCCTTGAGAATGGATAGGTTTGATCTTCTTGCAGTCCATGGGACTCTCAAGAGTCTCCTCCAGCACCATAATTCAAAAGCATCAATTCTTCGGCGATCAGCCTTCTTGATGGTCCAGCTCTCACTTCCGTACATTACTACTGGGAAAACCATAGCTTTAACTATACGGACCTTTGTTGGCAAGGTGATGTCTTTGCTTTTTAAGATGTTGTCTAGGTTTGTCATTGCTTTTCTCCCAAGAAGCAGGCGTCTTCTAATTTCGTGACTGCTGTCACCATCTGCAGTGATCATGGAACCCAAGAAAGTGAAATCTCTCACTGCCTCCATTTCTTCCCCTTCTATTTGCCAGGAGGTGATGGGACCAGTGGCCATGATCTTAGTTTTTTTGATGTTGAGCTTCAGACCATATTTTGCGCTTTCCTCTTTCACCCTCATTAAAAGGTTCTTCAATTCCTCCTCACTTTCTGCCATCAAGGTTGTATCATCAGCATATCTGAGGTTGTTGATATTTTTTCCGGCAATCTTAATTCCGGTTTTGGATTCATCCAGCCCAGCCTTTCGCATGATGAATTCTGCATATAAGTTAAATAAGCAGGGAGACAATATACAGCCTTGTCGTACTCCTTTCCCAATTTTGAACCAATCAGTTATTCCATATCCAGTTCTAACTGTAGCTTCTTGTCCCACATACAGATTTCTCAGGAGACGGATGAGGTGATCAGGCACTCCCATTTCTTTAAGAGCTTTCCATAGTTTGCTGTGGTCGACACAGTCAAATGCTTTTGCGTAGTCAATGAAGCAGAAGTAGATGTTTTTCTGGAACTCTCTAGCTTTCTCCATAATCCAGCGCATGTTTGCAATTTGGTCTCTGGTTCCTCTGCCCCTTCGAAATCCAGCTTGCACTTCTGGGAGTTCTCGGTCCACGTACTGCTTAAGCCTGCCTTGTAGAATTTTAAGCATAACCTTGCTAGCGTGCTAAACAGCTTAGGCCCTGATTATCTAAGGGACTACCTCCTCCCACCTGAAGTTTCCTGTGCTGGTAGTCACTTTTTAATATTTTTATCAAAGATTTTCAAAGGTAGTACAATGTCTCTCTCGTATTTTTCCATATAACATTTTTATAAGTCAGTGTTGGTGAGACATTAGAAAAGAAAAAAGGGGGGAGAAGTGGGTGGGACGGGGAGGTAGGTGGGATGGGGTGACAATGTTTCTTTTTTACTTGATATGAGTAGGGTTTGGTGTCAGCATTGTTTATGTAGGTTCTCTGTTGTTTGCTTGTGCTCCTTTGGCAGTGAGAGAGGTCGGAGTTGGCGTGGGACTACCATTGGTCCTGTCAGGAGTAAACATGGGTCAATGGTAGTCACTTTTAAAATATGACTGCTATTTACAAAACTATACTAAGCTGAAACAAAATAAAAAAATAAAAAAATAAATTCCTTCCAGTAGCACCTTAGAGACCAACTAAGTTTGTTCTTGGTATGAGCTTTCGTGTGCATGCACACTTCTTCAGATACCTGAAGAAGTGTGCATGCTATTGAATCTGAAGAAGAGTCTGAGGAAGTGTGCATGCACACGAAAGCTCATACCAAGAACAAACTTAGTTGGTCTCTAAGGTGCTACTGGAAGGAATTTATTTATTTATTTATTTATTTTGTTTTGACTATGGCAGACCAACACGGCTACCTATCTGTAACTATACTAAGCTGAGTTAAGGAATAAGGTGCTGGCGTTTCTAAGTGGCAATATTAAACCAAACTACAGTTCCCAGAAATCAATGCAATGAATAGGCAGACATGCAGTGCAATAGGTGAGAACCCAGATAACCTTTCATCAAATGCACCCCCCTCCACCCACACGAAAAAAGCTCACAAATACTCGGGCAATTCTAAACGGAGCATAATGGAACTGCTAATCACATATAACAACAGATCCATCTATCTGGTTGGGGAAGCACTGTAGCTCAATAGCAAAACCCTTGTTTTGCATGCAGAAGGTTCCAGATTCTATCTCTGATATCTCCATCTGATGGGAAAGACCCTGGAGAATCACTCTCATTCAGTGTCGACCAAGGGTGACTATCTCTGTGTCTTGGGCTTAGGAGCCAACTCCTAGGGGCCAAAGTTCCTTCACACACACCCTCAATAAAATATTTGAGAGGGCTGCCCCCAAGTTTTTTAAAATGTATTTTTATTAAAGATTTCTTGATTTACAAAAGTATGTGCAATGTCTCTCGTTTTTTTCCCATGTATCATTTTTACAAATCAGTTTCATTTGTTGAGACATTAGGAAGAAAAGGGGGAAAGAGGTGGACGGGGGGTGGGGAGATGGGTGGGGGTGGGGTGGGGTGACGATGTTTCTATTTTACTTAATATATGTAGGGTTTGATGTCAGCATTGCTTGTGCAGGTTCTCTGTTCGCTTGTGTTCCTTTGGTGGTGAGAGAGGTTGGGGTTGGCCTAGGGTGTGGTTGTTCATTTGTGGTTGGCTGTGGTGGTCTTTGTTTTCATGTGTGAGTGGGGTGGGTGGGTGTTTTGGATCAGGTTAGCCATATTGATTTGTATGCTGTTGGTGGGTTTTTGTCATTATCTTGTTGGGCTCTGTATGTGATAAAGGAGAGCCATACTGGGGTGAAGGTGTCTTCCTCTATTTGTCCCCGTGTCAGTTTCAGTTTATTGGCTAATTTTTCTAGTAAGGCTGTTTCCCATACTATTTGGTACCACTGGTCCATGCTTACTCCTGACAGGTGATGGGCACTGTCATTCAAATGGTGTGAGAGCCACATCTTGTGATTGATTGTGTGGGGTGGGACTTATCTGCCCCCTCCAATATTTTATTCAAGTTGGCACCCCTGTGCCCTGGGATCTTTTACCCATCTTACTGAATTTGGCAGCAGGAGCAAAAGGTGTTTGTTTGTTTTTCAAAAAGAAAAAAGTAGACATGGCACTGGGGTGAACAGAGAGGATTAAACCCCCAGCACCTTGACAGGGATGTAAACCATTCCATTCCTGATAATTAGATCAATCATTTAATGTGCAGAGAGAAGTGATAACCCCCCTCCTCAGCTGATCTGCATATGTGTTATGTGGATGTGTGCATGTAAGAGTGTGCGGTGGACTGGCTAACCATTGACACACAACCGATAGAGGATTGGTCAGAGGTAAATGTGGCCCTCAGGCCCTGGTATAGACAATACTGAATTAGATGAGCCAGTGGTCTGACTTGTGATAAAACAGCTTCTAATGTTGCTTCTGATCTAGCATTCTCTGGCAATCAACATGTTTGGAAGCTTACAAAAGCAGGATTTGTAGGTGATGCACTTCCACTGTTGTTTGTCTGCAATACCTGATACCCGTAGCTGTCAACTTTTCCCTTTTCTTGTGAGGAATCCTATTTGGAATAAGGGAATTTCCCTTTTAAAAAAGGGGAAAGTTGACAGCTATGCTGATACCTCTGAATGTGGAGGGTCCATTTAGCTGTCATTACTAATAGGTGTTGATATAAAAACCTACATTCCATGAATTTGTATCTCATAGGCACAGAACTAACTGTAGTCAACATCGGTGAGACCTGGTTATCACTATGAAATGGAATAGCATCTGGGTCACAACAAGATGAGTGGAGAAGCAAGTGGAGCACAATATACACAAGAACATCCCAGACATCTATCTCACACAACACAGTCTTCCTGTCTGATAATCCCATTACAGGAAAATGTTTGCTGCAATTGTGAAATATGCATTTTCAGGTCTCAAGCACACCACTCACACAGCTGATTTAATAAATTTGATGAGTAATAATAGTAATAACATCGAGAAACAACTCTAGCACTGGTGAAAAAATGTCAAAAATTGAAGCATGTATTTTTAGAATTGACACCAGATGGCACTCTCCTGTAAAGACGTGCAGCAATGGAGACGCCAAGAACAGCTTCAGTGTCCTTTGAGAACTGTAGGGCTGTACATAGTGAAAATACACAGCAATAAGTCTGGGGTTTTTATTGGTTGCATGATGACTGTTATACACACCATCACTGGATATTAGTACTCAGTTAAGAGAAAAACAGTTACAAGGTACTGTAGAAATAGCCATCTGTCCAAAAGAGAAAGAGAAAAATCCCTTTAATGAAAAAGACATGACTTGCAATGCATTGACTGCTGAGACTTAATGCTTCCCAGTCCAGGGGAGCCATCAGAAAACTAGTCTGCATGTTGGATAAAAGGTCAAAGTTTTGGCCCAGTGTATTGATTAACAATTCAAAACAGCACATACAAAGCCATGCTGATCCATAACAGGACGGGATTGTTGTATACATTACAAAAATTATCTTTACTGTATAGCAAATACTAGCTTGCTTAGTATGGGGTACAGAAAATAGCAGTTTTCTAATGTCTTTGCACTGACTACATTTATGCAAACTTATTCACTGATTCTAAACATATAAATGAATGAATGAGATGTTTAGGACTGGGGTGAAAAGCAGCCATAATATTACAAACGTAACCAATTCTTGTACCAGGGATGAAAGAAAGTATTAAGGTTTTGTTGCAAATTAGGTGATACTAAATTTAGGCTATGGTCCATTCACCATCTTTATAATCCTATGAACTACTTGTGCCTCTGAGGCCTGTTTCCATTATCTAGTCTTGTTGAGGCCAGAACCATTTGCGGATCTGGGAGAGGAAGGCACTTGGATAGACAGCTTCCTTTTCCTCCAAGGACCCTTGAGGCTTCAGTTGTTGGGGAAAGAGGAAGATATTGGTTTGAATGCATCCCATAGCTCCTTGCAAACTGCTGTGCTTTAGATCAATTGACTTTTTACAATAACCCTGTTCTGTGTTAGCATCTCAGAATGGTTCTACATCCATTGTAAAAAGTGGGATGATGTTATGCCCACCTGAATAGCTGAGGTGTCACATTTCACCCTATCCCGCTTGGAGGACTGATTTGCTACATGAGTAGAACTTGACAGAGCTGGACAGATCACTTTAAAAAAAAAAAAAAGTTACTCTGAGAATCTGGCCATTAAAAACAAACACACAACAATAAACAACATCACATTTGACAATGCAAAGTCCCCCTGTGAGCTGATGTACACCAAACTGGTATGTACCATTGGTGCCATTCCATTTAAGAGCGTGCTTTTAGCATTGGAAGAAATTAAAAAGCTGGCAGATTTTAAAGCAGATTTTGTGGACTTCCCAGAAGCATCTGGTTGGCCACTTTAACAGAATGCGGGACTAGATGAATCCATGGTCTGTGCCAGCAGGGCTTGTCTATGTTCTTAAAGTACCAGTATACATATCTAGAAAGCCAATGCATGAAGAACTTCATAGATCGAGTTTGCAATGACTTTTCAGATCTAAATTAAGGAGGACTTCTGCAGTTTAATGTAATTCACTTTTAGCAATTATAAGTACCCACCCACCCCCATTTGTGCAATCCATCACCTGTGGGTGGAAATAGCACACACATTTTAATGGGGGTTAATCAAACACTGCAGTCATTTAGTGAGGGATGTGGTAAATTCTCCACCACTTGGAGCCTTTAAATCAAAACTGGATGTCTTTCTAAACGGCATGCTCTAGTTCAGCCATAAAGTTATTGGACTCCTTTCAAGAATCACTGGGTGAAACTCTTAAGCATTTGTTATGTGGGATGCCAGGTTTTCTTGATTAGAAAGAACTCCCTGGAGTTCTTAAAGTCAATTTGTCTGTGACACAGGGGTTGCTTGTATCAAGAACCCATCAAACGAGCTTCAAACCAGATTCTCAAAATAGCTATGTGATTTTGCAAGTTGTACGTGAACCCATACCATATGTTAACACCTAGAACAATACATTCTAAAGAACAGCATGCTGAACATGAATCCACAATAACATTGTGACAGGCTAGCTAAGACATGTTTGTTTTCATCCTGTTTTGTGCACAAGAATCCTTCAGCTTGGTAGCAACAAGGGCGTCACAGTCTACTGTTGTGCCCCCCTTCTCTGATTCCTTTTCTCAGAAATGCAGTTCTACAGTTTCCATGCTTTACTGAAGGCATTTCAGGTCAGCACGATTTTAATTGCTAATTTATTATAAAAGTTACTTTGATTGATGCATCTGATCAATGCAATATGCACAGTTAGTATTTAGCCCACATGGCTTGCTTCATGCCATTCTACACAAGTGACCCTCAGTGATTTTCTCAGACCTGCCTTCTCACCTGTAGGGTTTTAAAGCTTTGCTAATATTGCATTTATTGCTTTTGCTGACAGACACTCAAAGGAGCCTGGTGGTGGTTGATTAATAGTTCCAGGATGTGGTGTGCTTGACCACACTCCCACCCCCCAAAGCAATTGTGTAATTAAAAGAAGAAGAAGAAGAAGAAGAAGAAGAAGAAGAAGAAGAAGAAGAAGAAGAAGAAGAAATCAGCAAAGCAATTCTGTGGCTAACTGACCAATTCCTTTAAATAGGGTCAATTAATGAAGTTCACACTTTTGACAACCAGTCTGATGCTTTTGCAGAAAAATATTGCTAGACACAAAACTTCTTGCACATCGGTTTATAGCCACAGGGGTGAATAAATACAGATTGGGTGTCAAGCACCCACTGCACAAAAATTGACACACGGGGGGTGGAGTAGAGGAATAATGGATTTCTGGAATGTGCTGCCAGAAAATGTTGGCAATGACTTTAAAAGAGGATTTCTCAACATAATCAAGACTAGCTAGAGCCTTCACAGTTTGTGGCCTTGCTAAATGGGCAGGACATGTAGGTAGAAACAATGGGAATGAGATACATCCCATGCGCCATTACCTGGAATGTAAGCAATCTAGGATGCTCTCATGCCACCCTTAGGATTGATTTTAATTTAAATTATAAGGCTACAGCTCAGCAACAGAGCGTCTCTCTTGCATGCCAAAGGTCCATGGCATCTCCAGTTAGGTCTGGGGGAGACACCTTGTCTGAAACCCTGGAGACCAACTACCAGTCAGTGTAGACAGGCAGCACTGAACTAGATGGACCAATAGTCTGACTCTTAACACAGCTTCCTGTGTCCCTGTTGGAGTAGCAAAATTAAAAGCAACACCAAGTTTCTCCATCTTTTGGATAGGCTGAGAAATAAATCTAAAGAAATGCAGAATCGGCTCAGCTAAAAAAAGTCATTATTTGATTTGTGATGCTTTGACATGAATTAACTATCAATATCATTTACTGTGTCAAACAAAAAACATTTTTAAAAAACAACAACAACAACAACCACAACAACCACACAGTAGCCTGAAAGTTATATAAGTGAAGATTCTGCCTTATTTATTGACAACAATTTGATTTGGTATGAACGAGACCTGGTTTAATTCAAAGAGCAGATTTCTGCAGCTCCCTTGTCCTGACTGATGCCTTTAAAGGTCTATTAATGTTCCTTGTTTTATTGCTCTCCCCATCAACAAGAGCCTTAGCTGCAGAAGACGGCCAAAGAACCTGATGACAGGTGATTAACAGCTCCAGGATGCCGTGTGCTTGACCGCACTCATGGCTCCCTAAACAGTTTAACAAATTATCAGCACAGCAATTTATTTTGTGGTTAAGTAACCCATTTCTATAAACAAGCTGCTAATGAAGTTCAAAATCTTGGCACTCGGCTTTGCTTCCGAACAGAATTTTGAGAGATACCGTCGCTTTCTTTTTCTTTCATTACGAAACAATAATCACCTATGAAAACTGAGATCTATCCGACCACTTTAGAAACAAGGCGTGGATGTTAATGGGTCTGTTCCTTGGCGCTATGTTTTCAAATGTGGAAAACACATTATACTTGGAAATGTCTACATACCGGTAAGCTATTTGCTGAGGCACATCTCGACATTGTGCTTCAGAGGGAATCCTCTTTAGTATAAGAGAGTCCCTGATTAAACAGCACGTCAATATATTTTAAAGTTCCAAAGCATTTTGGAGACCCTTCTGCCTTATAGACTGCCATTGGTAAAAGACTTCTGCCCTGGTGTACTGCAATTCTATCACCATGTCACATCCATGTGGTGACATGGGTCCTGCATAAATGCGACACGATCTGCGTCATTGAGAAACCTCTTTGAATGGTAGTGGGACATGCTAGATTATTGTAAGGACAGGTTTTGCTCCAGTTCATTTCCACCGAATGCAGTAGTGGATTATGGGGTTGCCCCCTCCCCCCCCCCGATGCAGAATCACTGCTGCTAACTGGGAAGAAGAGTGGGAGGGGCAAGATAGTGGGAAGGTCGGCACTGTGCAAACACACCAGCAGGAGTGTCGCATTGGCTTCGCTGATGCGTTCACACAGCACCAACCCCTCCACCACCTTGCCACTCACACTCTCCACCCAACAGCGGCTGCACTGCTGGGAGGACAGGTTAAGCTCTGCCACCCCATACACACATCTGCTACTGTCACCAAATACAACATTGAGCAAAGTTCAGCAGGAATGTGTGGTCAAATCTCTACACATCCCCAAAATAAATAAGCCCTTGTGAATGTTTAATACGAACACTCGAAAATATCAATTTAGCCTTATGGGAATCCCCTCCTTCTCCAAGTCTAAAAGGCATTAACCTGCAGAAATGAATTGCAAGTGGTTGTAGCTATTGCACAGGGAGGAAAGAAAGGGCCCTGTTGCCCCAGAGGTCCTTGGAGTGTGGGCTAGACCTCTCCCTCACCAGCCACGTTAGGCCATTCCATTTGGATATGCAAAACTGGAATGCCTCTGGCCAGTGTTTCACAACATACATTTCCAGACTGAAATGGGTGACAGTGGTTAGAGGCATGATGCTGGTGGGAGATGCCCCGGCTGCCTCTGACCCCCATCATGAAACCCACACACCTCAGAAAAGACCAAAGGGAGATGGCTGGTTGAGCAGTGCTGGTCAGAGGTGCCACAAGAGCCTGTGACTGGTGTTACACAGAAAACAAAGATGCACAGTGCTGAAGAGTGGCCAGTTGCTTTTTCATCCCCAGTGAAAAGTTTTGACACATTTTCTTCCTTCTTTTTGAACCCTGCAATCCAGCCTGCTTCAGGGTGCAAATTTTGGCTCTCAACTCCAACTGGGTCAGTCTCTTCAAGTAAGAATTGCTTCACACTTCCAAGCTCTGTTGTCAAATACCCTCCCTGACCTCAACTTCAAAACCACTTGTTGATCGAACTCCCTAAAAGTAAAACTGACTCTGTGGCTAACTTATAACCTGTATTGTAGAAATACTTCATAAACATGTCTTTGAGGCTCTTGTTCTATATTTTCATTTACCCCAAATGGATATTACTTCCTGAAGTTTAAGAAATTCTCTCCTCTGAGGCGGGGGGGGGGGGGGCAGGGGAGATGCCTGTTTTCTCCAAGACTGGGTTTTCTAAGAATTCATTCTTCTCTGAGGTAATGCAAAAATAATGCAACTTAGTTTTTGACAGGTTTAAAGTTCTCCCTGCAAGCCAGGGAAAAAAAATATGTTCCATAGTTTTGAGCAAGCTGTGTTTCTGTAACAATAGCAAATGTTTTAGAAGCCCCCTGCAACCGATAAAGCTCTTTGACCTCCAAAAAAGAAAATCAGGAGGATAGAAGTGTAATACATAAATTAATTAAGAGGGAGGGTTGACTTGTTTGCCTTATATTAAGTTGCAGAGCTATCACTCAAGATCTGGATATCCTTGCCCCCCAGCTCTTTCCAAACCACAAATGTTGTCTCTAATCATGTGATTTATAACAAGTTGATGCCTATTGTCAGAAATGTGTCTTAAGGCACTCTGGATGTGTCAGGAAGATTTAACGCAGATCGTGGTTTATACAAAAATGTACTGCATGCAGAAGGCCAAGCCTTAAAAAAAAACCACTCCCTTCATTTGTAACGTGGCTTTAATGGCCTCAAAAATGATATGATTGGTCCTGGGATGATAGAATTTCTCTCCTCACATCGTAAGCCAGGCACAGGATTCTACTATTAATAACCTGGATAAAGCAAGCAGGATGATACAACGTTTCTTTGCTGCCATTTTTTTAATAATAAAAAATGCAAGGGACTATTTATTGAAGTAGTAAGTTCAATCAGTTTTTATCAGAATGAGGTATGTGTGTGGACCACATGGTGTTGACGTGTTTAGATGTTGCCACCATTGTGCAGGGTGGGAGGAGGAAGAGAGATTAGCCTACAAGACATTTATGCCACATTTCTGCTGCAAAACAAGGCATGCTCAAAGGCAAGTGCCTGCCAGCTCACCACTAAAACTCAATGTGATGTCAGGGAGTTTACAGGTAGTGGCATGTGTGGTAAGGTAATGCTGTGGAGCTGCCCTCCAGATGCTGGTGTTGCTATTGCTTACCTAGACAGTGCTCAGGTGGGGCAGATTGAGGCTGTATGGGTACAACAATGGAAGCTCCAGATTGGTCCCACCATTGCACTTATGATGCCTGGCCTCATCACTACCCCACCCCAGGTACATCCAGGAACGTTGCAGTGATGCAGGTGTTAGCAGGGTGGCTCCAGGGCTTCATTCCACCACATGCACCACAACTTCATAGCCTTTGGGTATATCATGAGCCCCTGGACCTTTAGATTGTTCTCACTTGGGGTTTTCCTATGGATTTGGCCAATTGAGGAAGCCTGTATGGGTGCATGGTTCTGCACAAACATTAACATGCACAAGTATCGGAGAAGGATTCACCTAATGAACCCTCTCCCAGATGCAGTGATGCACTTGTGGTTTTTGGAAAACAACAAGATGTCTTTCCGAAGTCCCACCTGCTGCACCCAGTTCCAAGCAGGAGAGGGAAGTGAGGGTTTACCTCCACGGTCATGCAGATCTCTGGAAGTTACTCAGAGCACCTCCAAAGCTCAGCGTGGCTTCACAGAAATGACCCACTGCAGCTACTCTGGAAAGCCCCGGGGTACATTTGAAGGCTCTTGCACAAATGCTTATTGCCAGCTGGGTATTTGTACAAGTCTTTTCTGCCAGGCAGAAGAAATTCAGACTTGTGCAAATTGGATTTACCAATTCATGTCTTCAACATTTACCAGAGTGGGGTGGGGAATGTCTCACTGCAAGAAAGATTGCAACTATTTTTCCATTGCCAGAAGAGTCACATCTTCCCATGTATCAAGTCTTGTGGGGGGTGGGAATCTACAATCTCACAGATGTCTCTTTTTCTGACAGTACACTACTGGTGCAAGCCAACCATTTGCACAATTACTGTACTTATTTACCCTACTGCACTAGTAATGTGTAACATAACAGAATTAGGAATAATCAATAATGGAGATGTAACAATGTAAATGTACAGAAGATTGTTTTTAACCTCTGAATATTTGAAGGGCTGTCACATGGAACCAGTGCTTTTTTCTGGGGGTAGGCAGGGGTACGCATGCCCCTTAACATTTTGTGAATCTTTGTACTTTTGTCCACTTACTGTATTTATTTTCCCTGATTTGAACTATAAAATGGTGATTTTCTTGAGTCAAAATGAGAGTACCTCTAAACATTATTTTATTTTATTTTTTAGAAAAAAGCACTGCATGGAACGATGGAGAAGAACAGCTTTTTCTTTGCAACAGTGGGTAGGATGTGTAGCAATGGGTTTTAATTACAGGAAAAAGAATTTAGACTAAACAAGAACTTCCTGATGGTACAAGCTTGCTTGACAATGAGACTGACTCAAAATGTGATAAACTATCTTTCATTTTTATTAACTTCATTTTTAGGAAGAGATTGCACAGCCATCTATCAGGGATGCAGCACAATGGATTTTCTGCATTAGCAATAGATGTGGCCATATGCACCGTGAGGTCCCTTCCAATATTTTAAGACAGGCCTCCTCACAGTTATGGGATGTGTGGCTTAAGAAATGCACACCTGCCATTTCTCCAGGGCTATAGATGTATTATTACATGGGAATCTGCTCCAATCTGGACCACATTCACAGTCTGGTGAAAATAAAAATAAAATATTGGCTTGGGCCAATAATTAATACAAAAATAGCTCTGCCATTCTGTATCCCACCCCCACCCACCCCCCACACACAGTGCACCTCAAGCCACAGATCCAGCATCAGCAAATACAAAAACTTTTTCTAAAGTTCCTATTGGCTGAAATGAAACTTTTCAAAAGTAATAAATAACGGCAATTATTTTTACTTCCTATGCAGGAACTGAAAACTTTGATTGATGTTGCCTTTACAGATAGTGCCAAAGAGCCCCAAGGAGCTTTCCCTGGCACACCTGCCAGCATTTTGGAATGAACGTGAGATCCTATCTGTGTGACTAGGCACAACTTGCTCTCTGTCCATCCTCCTCCTGCAAAAGCATTTCATGACTCAGAAGAGATGTCAGCCATGACCCATAAAGGTTCTGTTGGTGGGTGAAAGGCTGTCTCATAAAGTGAGAGGAACGAAGCTGGTTGAAGCAGGAGCAATCTCCATCATGAATTGTTTAGGGCTGTATTCAACTCACTCAGAGCAAACTCACTGGTATTAGTGGCCATGACTAACTTGGGACCATTAATTTCAAAGGGTGTACTTTGAAGAGAAAGTACCGTAGTTGAATACAACCCATGCTTAGCTTAAATCCTGCTGATTCTGCTTAATCAGTTTATTTCAATGGATTTCAGTGAGAATACATTTGCTGAAATCCAGGGTGTTCAGTTAAACGACATGACAGAAGCAGTTGTTCAACAGTTTGCTGATATAGGAATAAAATGCACAGTTTAGCAAAGCTACTCAAGGAGCAATGTTGGTTGTATGCATAAATGTGAATGTGTGTGTATATAGGAATACAAATTCAAGTTATTGAGACTAGTTCCTGAGTCTGAGGATCTTTTTGTCTCAGCATCATAATTGTAAAACTAAGGCAAATAAATATTGAACTGCATTACATACAACTCCCACAAAGAGCCCTGCAATTTGAAATGTAAAGCATACATACAGCAGGATCCGGTCTCTGCAAACTTTGCCAGGGTATAAGGGTATCTTTTTATATAAGTTGGCTTCAGTCCCACTACTGGGTCAGAGACATGATATCCCAATAAACATTCATGGATCACCGGGAAATCACAGGGAAGAGTGGGCCTTCTCGAGCCCACCTTTCTCAACTGAACATTTAACATGGACTCCGAGTGCTTCAAGCAGTGTTAACTGTTCTGCAAATCTTAATGGCTCCAAACTTTATAATAATGCTAACTCATTAGGTATAGAGGAGTGTGTGGTGTTAGGGGATGGGTAAAACCTTGGTGGGAAACAATTCATACTTCTTCTGGGGTAGTTTGTCCACCTTTGGTCCCACCCTGCATGCAGTTCTCACCTGTGGCTCCTAGAAGCTGTCAGTATGCAACAGCGGCTACACCCTGGGGAAACAGCATCAACTGGTTGGCTAAACCAGGTCAGGGTAGCCGATGGGTCTCAAATCCTGGGTGGGTTAGGGACATCCAGTGCATGAGAAAACAGGCTCTAGCAGATTGAGGAGACAAAACCAATAGTGGGTCCAATGGTCAAGAAGGCAGATTTTGCAAGTCTTATTAGAACATAATTATTGACCTGTCTGCAGGTTCCATCTCTAGTTAAGTGTAGTTGAAATAAGTACCCTATTTTTATTGTCGGTCTCATTTTACATTTTTAGGGTGTATGCAAACTCAACAAAAAGGGACGCGGGTGGCGCTGTGGTCTAAACCACTGAGCCTGGGGCTTGCCGATCGGAAGGTCAGCGGTTCGAATCCCCGCGATGGGGTGAGCTCCTGTTGCTCGGTCCCAGCTCCTGCCCATCTAAGCAGTTTGAAAGCACGTCAAAGTGCAAGTAGATAAATAGGTACCACTCCAGCAGGAAGGTAAACGCCGTTTCTGTGCGCTGCTCTGGTTCGCCAGAAGTGGCTTAGTCATGCTGGCCACATGACCCAGAAAAACTGTCTGCGGACAAATGTCGGCTTCCTCAGCCAGTAAAGCGAGATGAGCGCCACAACCCCAGAGTCATACGTGACTGGACTTAACTGTCAGGGGTCCTTTACCTTTACCTTTTAAACTCAACAAAACCTGGTCCTTTGTTTTAAATGACTCATTTTGCCCCATGAGTAAAATGGCTGCTTTAGCCTAAACCCATATTGACCTCAATTTAAAGAAATGAATGGTGAGGGGAGAGTATTTTTAAATAAAATAAAATAAAACTGCAATATAAGATAATAAAAATGAAAAATGAATGGAAGCTCATCTCATGTATGTGTTAACAAGACTTTTTTACCTGCTAGCAATATATGTGCAATAAGATTATGGTGATGATTATGATAGCTTGTTCAGTAACATAATAGGGGAAAATCTTACCCATTCCACTAAAAGATGAGTACCACCATTAAGCCCAGCTTACTTACCCAAGGCCTGAGTGAACATAATGTCTTAGCCTGGCACTTAAAAACTGATAATGTTGGTGCCACTTGTGTTTTCACAGCATTCCACAGATGGGGGAGCCACCATTGAAAAGGCCCCTTTTCATGGTCACCCTCCACACCTCCCTTGGGTGAGAGATGCAGAGACTAATGAAGACTGCAGAGTCTGGGCTGGTTCACATGGAGAGAGGTAGTCTGTGAGGTGTTGTGCTTCTGAGCTGCATAAGGCTTTATGGTTCAAAACCAGGACTTTGAATAGAGCCCAGAAACTAACTGGTAGCCAGCGCTATATGCTTCCTTAGGCATCTGGTTGGACACTGTGAGAACAGGATGCTGGGCAGAATGGCCCTTTGGTCTGGTCCATGTGGGCTCTTCTTGTGTATTCCAGTTCACAGGCACTGTGAATTATTTTGCTTATTTTAAGAAAGAACGAAAAGCTGGTAAAATTCATTTTATTAAAAAAAAAATCTCTCCAGAAAGTGTGGAGTGAAACAGAGAGAAACAAAAAGAGACAGACAGACAGAGAAATCCCTTTGAAAACCAGGAGTGAGACATATCACTACTGTCGATACCATTCATTCTCCCAAACCCTTTGAAAAGCTGCAAACAGATAAGAGGGAAATGTAACAGGCAGAATTTTAGGAATGCCGCTGTGAAGTCAACTTCAATAATGGTATCAAGTGGCTGAAGGAGTTAAGATACCATCGTGCCTCATTTTTCAGAATTGTGGACAGTTTGGATCACCTTTTTCTGTAGAAATTCCCGGGTAGAAGTCCCACTTATGTGAGAGGAAGGGAAAAGGAAGACCTGTAAATGATTTGGATCTGGATTTCTGGTTGCAGAGGCTTGAAAGGAGTTGCAGGCTTTTCTATATGCTGTGGCGCTCTCAATCTCTCTCTCTCTCTCTCTCTCTCTCTGCCAGTAGAAACATTTGAATTGCAGTTTAGCACCACCTAGTGGCTAAGTAAAAGACTCAACTACAGCCATTACATCCGTGAAGTTTAACCTTTTCAGACTCAGGGCCGATTTTTAATTCTAATGTTCAGTATGTGGGCCACTTTGTTTATATATCTGCCTGTCTTTCTGTTTTATTTATTTCAGTTCTTTTTGTACCAGGGAAAGGGCCGCAGCTCAGTGGCAGAGCATCTGATTTTAAAAAAAATTGTTTTTATTAAAGATTTTATTGTGTAAGAAAACAAACAAACATACAAAGAAAAGTAGACATTGTCTCTCCACTTTCAATTCATTGAGTCTTTTTCACAGTTTGTTTACATTCGGTATGAGACACTGTTGTCGTAGACGTTATGCAGTTGGACGAAAGAGAGGGGAGAGGGAGATGGGGAATAATGATATTTTGTTATATTGCATAATGTTTGCAGGGGTGTTGTGTCAGCGTCACATGGGTAGGTCCTACACACACACACATGTTGGTGCTGAAAGAGATTGGAAGGTCCAGAGCTTGGTTGGTTGCAATCTGTTGGTTGCAGTGTGGTTTGTTTTTATTGAGGGGGCAGTTGTTTCCTGTCCCCAAAAACTGTCCCTTGCCCCTCCGTGCTTCTAACCCCCTGCTCCTACTTTGCCTGGTGCCATTTTCAGTTGATCCAAACAGAATTGTAGTCCCTCACCCTCCTGGGAATTGTATGTCACATGCATCCGTAAATGGAGCTGAGAAATGGCAGATACTGATATCAGTACATGAGCAGATATTGTTGCAGTCATTGTTAGTTATGGACAAACTCACTGCAGCTCAGTTCAGAAATGGACCAGCTACTGTGAGCATCACTGGAGAATGCTTGGGAGATCATCGGTATTATCAAGAGTTTGTTTTTATTTGCTGCTGCTGTTGTTGTTGCTGCTGCTGCTGTTGTTGTTGTTGTGTGTTTTTGTCGGCTTGTAATTCTTCTGCCTCCATATTAACTTTCTGGGATGCATGTGCATTTGTACACAGCTCCTGTGCAAAGGCTGTGTAATTCAGAAGCATTTTTTTAAAATAAATAAATAAACAACAGAACCAAAATGATGATTGGATGTGCTCATTGCTTTAAAAGTCACATTTGCATGCTACGTGCCCTGGAGGCATACCTGGCTTTTTCAAACTTTATTGTTGGAAGAAAGGTGATGCTCTGTAAATGAGATTTCCATTACAAAAAAGAAAGAAAGAAAGAGGAAGAAAGCTCAAGGCAGTTTCGGGCAACTCGGCACAGTTTCATTGGGTTAAGGTAATCAACTTGTGAGCATGTCCTAACAGTGGCTGCCAGATTTTAGTGGCATGTCAAGTTGATGAATGCCAAGCCAAATCGGCACATAAACTTGGAATAATCTCAATTTCAAATGTCAACCAAGATGAAGAATTTCAGCACAAAAGCTCTCCCTGGAATATTTCCAGGTATTAAACACTGGCAAGGCTTGTATCCTGAACCCATTCTTTTTGAATCCCAGCTGCATCCATACTTAAGAGCATATAGTGCTGCAATAGCAACAAGAGCAGCAGCTTTTCGCTTTTGAACACCGCCCCCCCCCCCCGGGGTTGATAGCTATATCCATCTTCTTTCGATATCTGTTGGGTCCTAAACAGTACTACATCAAAGGATTCCACCCACCCCTGTAATTGTAAGGTTTGCACTTGAATTAATAAGGTTAATGGACACACAGCATATGACCCTAGTGGCTGTGGCACCTAGCCATGGGCATTAGCCAAGGGGGGTAGGAAAGGGCAGCTGCCTGCCTAAATCAATAAAAATACATAGCTGATGACCCCCCCCCCCCCCAAAAAAACAGGCCTGCCTCCCCCCAGCAAAAATCCTGGCTATGCCTATGCACCTAGCCCTTGATAGGTGCAGGCTCTTAACTGCCAAGGCCCCACTAGAGGAATCAGAGGAGGGCCTGTTATTCCCTGAAGGTGACCATAGAGGGGAAAGGGTGGGGTCAGGCAGTTGTGGGGCCAAACCAGGACTGTCCCAGCTGCTGCAGCTATCTTCTATACAGAGAGCCTAGGCTCAGAGGCAGAAGCCAAACCACCTCCAAGCCTGAGAGAGAGCCAAAACATGAAGGTGCAGGACCAAGCAGTGGCCATGGGCTAGAGTGTGCACCTGAAAGCGAAAGCCTACTCAGAGTTTGCATGGGGTGTGTGTGGCTGCCCTGGGCTCATAATTCTGAGAGGGCACAACCAGGCGCCCCAACAACAGGCGCAGTGAGCTCCATTTGCCCTCTGTACCCCACACGCCGGCACTCCCTGCCCCCAGTGCCCACATGCGTGCCCCGGGCACCGAAAACCCACGCTATGCTGCTGGGTAGCTGTGACAATCAACAGGTGTTCCTAGGGACTGTCTAAGAGCAGCACTGTAGATCTAGTCTAACCAATGGAAATAAATGCAGAAGCATGATTAGGGTTCAGCTTCAGGTTATGTTTGTGGTTTCATATTCATGAGTTTCTGTCTCTCAGCATAAAAACAGAAAAGAAATGGTAGCACAAACCACTCTCAATAGGGGATTGAACCTCCCAGATGTATGCAGCATCCTGTGGTGCCCTAGACTGCTTCAGAAAATTAACCAGGGAAAATTGATTACTAGATTCCCCTTGCTGCCCTGAACCTCCTGTGGATAAAATCTATTAAAATGAACTGGGAGGCCTCTTTCCCCCCCTGCTTCAACCTTGAATGTAACTTCCCTGTAGGCAAATATTAGAAGATAGCCCTTGATTTGGAATGAGGCATATGGCATTGGCACCATAAAACAAAACAGAAGCAGCAGCTCAAAATATATGTCATCAAAAGCATATTTGGGAGCCTGGGAATGCAATATCTTCCGCCAGCTTTGAGATGCTGTCATGGGATGTGGGGGCGTTTTGGGTTGTATGTTCAGACAAAAGAAAAGACTCCACATAATTAACATGGAACTTACTGCCATGGCATTGTGGGATATGTCAGTCAAATCCAACATTCTAAGAGAGGACTAACTGCCACTATGTGACAGTCAGTTTGGTCCGTTGGTCGGATAGGCTGCTGCTGATAGAAGTGTTAAGTAGTAAATGCTCTGATGGGAGTCTTTTTAGGACTCCCTAATATCTAATACATAGTTTATATCTTTTGTAACCTAAGTATGTACTCAGTGAATCTGACAGTAAACTAGTTTATTTTGTTATCATTCAGATTCATGTGTATTTTTCTTTTAAGAGGGACAAAAGGGATTAACAACCAAGAAGGCAGGAAGGTAGAAGACATAATTATTAAAAAGGACTCAAACGAGTCAGCAATCTGCTTACTGCTGTGTAAATTCAAATAAGGAAATGTTTAACCCTGCTATATTACATATACTGTTCCCACAGGCATATGCTAACTTTTAAAAAAGATTAGATTAATTCATTTTTATTTATTTTTTTAAAAAAGACTCCCTTCACTCATATACCAAATCTCTGATGAGGGGAGGTTGAGGTGTGTTTACAAATGGAAAACCTCATTAGTGTGGAGACAGAAAAGGTGAAACCATTTTTAAAAATGTTTTGTTGTCTTCATCTTCCCGGTGACATGAGATGGCCCAGAGTTGTTGGGCTTTTGGGGGGGGATGCCAAAAATCACTCACCCCCCCTCTTCACTATCTGAGACAAGCCCTGATTTTGAACATTATTTTAGAGCAAAAAACCCTTCTTATACATGGAAAAGTACGGTATCTCCCTGGAACGCCCTCACTGCCACACATCTTATATTTGACTAGTGGTAATTTTAAACATGCCTCTGATATCTTTTCTGTTCTCTGATTTAGTTGTAGCATCTGTATATTGAATAGCATCACCCAGACTTTCCCGTCTAAAATTAAAACTGGAATATTTGGAAAGCAAAGAACAGGAAATATTCAGTGGGATGTCCCACTGCTTTTTAAGTACCTTGCTTGGGAAGATTTATGTTGAAAGGACCATAAAGCAGGAAATAAAATAGTGGTCCAACTCTGAGTTAGGTTTTTGACAAGGAAGATGGGGGGGGAACCAACATGTGGGGATGGGGGGAACCAGGGAATTGGATTTGGTGTCACTGCTTGAGTTCTGCCAACAGAATGACCCCCCCCAAAAAAAAATACTGAATTGTTCTGTTAAGCAGTATTCTTGTCCCTTTTTACCAGTGTATGTGGAATTGGATGAGGCAGGACACACAGGACTGAGCTAGTGAGGCAGGAGAAGTAGCATAAGGCTGACCACTGAGGCATTGGAGGTTAGAGTCCATTGATTTTTTTAACCCTTTACACACTGGTTTAAATACCTAGCAATGCCCCTGGTTGGCCTCTCATCTCACAGAAGCCATCAGCTCCACTTGACCTGTGAGGAAAAGCAGTTGGACCATCCGCTCTGGGGCTGATGTTATCAACTGGAAGTGACAAGGAACTGGCAGATTCCAGCTAGAAGGCTGAGGGTCTACCCTGTAAGTTCAAGAACTTCCAGTTGTGTTCCAGCCTCTACAGCCACTCCCAGGAAGGTTGGGTTACCATGCCATTTCTCAGAGCAGCCCATTTCCAACCATGTTATAATGGAACTTTGCTTGCTTTTCTCTTCCCTCTCGATCCCATTTTCCTTTTGTGTGGTGCCCTTTTACATTGTAAGCCTGAAGCCAGGGATTCTGTTTTCTCCAGCAATGGGCAGTGCGGTGGGGCTACACTGCTCCCCAACTTAGGGGGCCCCACAATCACTTATTTACACTTACTTGGAAAACTAGGAAAAAAATAAAATAGCCAGTTCAGGCAGTGATTATGACAATCACTCTGGTCTGAAGTAGTTAATTAAAAAAACAACCCATGTTTTCACAATAAAATTTATTACGTTTGTACACCACTGAAACAACTTCCATGCTTATTGGGGCCTCTCTTAGTGTGGTCTACTGAATTGTGCTTTAGTAAGACATAAATCAGCATGTTCATATCCTGCAATCCCACTTTTCAAACCTAATGAAGCTGTGTGTCCTCTGTATCTTGAGTTGTCATAGCTCCTCAGCTTCTGATGGAATCTTGAGACTGAGATTTTCCAGAATTTGGCACTTCTTTTATTCAGTTTTACCCTCTTCTTGTTATTTTGGGTACATTGTAAGAACGCAACAACCCCGTGACTCTTTACTGGAGGGTAGGTTGGGCTATTTTCTAAATAAATTTTTATATGCTGGTATTATTATTCTATACTATTCTAATGATTGTTGAATGTTATTTTATTTGATGTAGATTGCTTATTTTAAAGCTATGTTTTATTATCACATTTTTGTATTCCATTAGATTGTTATAAGGTGTACATTCTTTGTTTCTTCAGCTTGTAAACCACCTTGAGTATTGCAAGATAGAAATAATAATAATAATAATAATAATAATAATAATAATAATAATAATAATAATAATAATAATAATAATAATAATTTATTATTTGTACCCCGCCCATCTGGCTGGGTCTCCCCAGCCACTCTGGGTGGCTTCCACCAAACATTAAAATACATTTAAAATATCACAGTTTAAAAACTTCCCTAAACAGGGCTGCCTTCAGGTATTTTCTGAATGTCAGGTAGTTGTTTATTCCCTTGACTTCTGAGAAAGGCGGTATACAAATTAAAAGTGATGATGACGATGATGTTCTCAAGCATGAGTGACATACACACATGTAAGATTTCAAGGCAGTGGTGGTCTAGACCTTTGATGAAAAGTTCAGGGCCCTCCCAAAGGGAGAGTTGGTTTAATTAAGAGCCATGGAATTTTGGCCCAACCGATAGTTTCTTTCTGTCATAGGAAATGACACTACACTGGTAATGAGTCCATATGTTCCCATAGAATTTTTCATTACATAGAAGCTCAAATGGGTGGTTGCATTATAGGCTCCAGCCTCCCTCTTTCTATCACTGACTACTTACTAGTCACCTTTATGGTCCTCACCTTTCCAGTATGTGAGCTCCTAAAGCTATGCATGGCTCCATTTCAGTCCAGGGGATTGTAAAACACTCTGCAAATATTACAAACTATGGAAATATAAATCAAACATCTGCACCATAAAAGGTTGCAGTCCTTCAGCAGAGATCCCCACAAGATGTTAAAAGTACTTTGGTGGCTGGACAGGTTACACAGAGATCGTGAGTTGAAGCCAAATTCTCGGATATGAACACACTGAGACATAACTGAAATTGCAGTTGAACCGGCACTTGCCTATCTGGTGTTTGCAATAAATCAGGTCTAAACCCAAGATTCAAATAACAAAAAGCCTTAGGAGAAATTCAGAGTCAAACACTGTGGACCAAAACATCTCCAATAACCTAAATTTATCATTAAATATATTAGTTTAAATAAAAGCCTAGTGACCTCATTGGTCTGCATGCTTTTCAGATATTAGATTCTTGCAAACGTTTTGTTTCAGATGGTTTGCAATTGCTCCACATGAATCCGCTCTGAGCACAACTGCACCCCTGGCTTATGCTTTGCATACCCCCTGATGCCTAATTCATAGCTGAAAACACAACTGTGTGGAGTCAAGTTTGTGTGGAGCCATATGGTATTGGAAACTGGGTGTTTGATTAAAGCCCACACGGTTTAGGCAATTTTGACCATGCTATGCAGGGAGCTGCTTCAGAGACACATTCACTCCCATTTCTTTCCTTACTTAAAGTTGAGCTGAGGTGTGTGTGTTCAGATGACCCCCCCCCCAAAAAAAATGCACCCAAAAATGCAAACTTGCAAGGTCACATGGACTAGCCCCATGTCCTGATGTTCACATGTTTAGCAGGCCTGGCATGTGCAGGTGTGCTATGCATGTACGAAGAGCACTAAGAAATTTTGTATGCAAGAGGGATGATGATGAAGAGGAGGAGGAGGAGGAGGAGGAGGAGGAGGAGGAGGAGTTTGGATTTGATATCCCACTTTATCACTACCCAAAGGAGTCTCAAAGCGGCTAACGTTCTCCTTTCCCTTCCTCCCCCACAACAAACACTCTGTGAGGTGAGTGGGGCTGAGAGACTTCAAAGAAGTGTGACTAGCCCAAGGTCACCCAGCAGCTGCATGTGGAGGAGCGGAGACGCGAACCCGGTTCACCACATTACGAGTCTACCGCTCTTAACCACTACACCACACTGGTAGCCTGAAGCCCAATCAAGTCCACCCACACCTTGCAGGGAGGATGTTTACACATGTGCATCAGTATATGAACAGACCCTCTCCACATACCAGATGAATGTGCTTGTGAGTGGCGGCAGCAGAAAATTAGACCACACTGTCCTGTGATTCCCTTCACAAACTCCCTTCATATAATAGTTCAACTCATGGGATTGGGGGAACCCTTTGGGCTGGTGTGATAACATAGGCTTTGGAGAAAGAGTCTCTTTTGGTTTAGCCTATTTCCACCCTATGCTGTATATCTCCTGCCTATAACCATTATAAAGGAAGACATTCTAATACCAAGGAATTTACAGTGCTACCAAGGAATTAACAGCAACAAAAAATTCTGGGGGTTTTTTATTTCAAAAATTGGTATATTTCTTTAGTATATTTTCACATGTCAATTTAACATTCTTTGCTTCAGCCATTTGTAACAATTGTGAAAACATGACATTTTAAAGTCTTAGTATCTAATGTGATTAAATAATTCCTGTCTGACTCGCGTTCCCTACAACTGTAGAAATATAAACCATTACAAATGTAAAACAATCAGTGATAACATCCATCAAATTCGACAAAAGCAGGGATTGGAAAGGCATATTTTGAGGTCTTTCCCCTAGGCCGCTTGGCCTGGTCCCAGCATTTGGCGGTGTTAAAGATAGGTTTACCTGAAGAAAGAGATTACAGAGGTGTGTTTTGCCTGATTTCAGCAAGGATTACAGTGATGCACAGTAGTCAATCTACTATGAGAAAGCACAGTATTAGGGTTCCTCTTCATCACCATCCTTTGGAGTAGTGTTTAGGCACGAGTATGCTATCACACATGGATCATATGAGCCCTAGACAGGGTGGCAGTGGAGGAAAAATCAGCTTATTTGTATCTCCTGTTATATATTAACTGTTGCAGGGATATTCCAAAGTGGTTTCAGTGCAATGAGTTGCCTCAGTGATCACCTCTCCCCGATTCATCATCTGTGACAGTCGTGTCTGGTTGTCTGTTCCAACCACAGCCTCAAAAGGAGACCTGTTATACATTACCACTAAAGCTTCTTACCATTTTTTTTGTGTGAATCCCAGAATTGTAGGGTTGGAAGAGACCACGAGGGTCATCTAGTCCAACCCTCTGCAATTCTGGTATCTTTTGCCACACATGGACATTGAACCCACAACCCTGAGATTGAGTCTCAGGCTCTGACAACTGAGCTATCCCAGAATATCGTGTGGCAAACGTTACTATGACCTTTGAGGGTAGGTAGCCAGTTCAATTCCCGGCACATGGACGTATGGAGGAAGGTGTCCTTCCAAACCATCCTCTGGCCATAGCTGTGGTTGTGACAGAGGGGAACGTGGTGGGGTCAGAGCTGCAGCAACCTGCCATTTCCCCAAAATTGTGTGTTCCTGCCAGTACTAAGAGCGGGGCAGAGAGGGACAAGGCAGCAGGGTGCTCTGCGTGGTGTGGTGCTGGCACAGCAACAGAGCCAATCCAATGCTTTATCTCTTTAATGTGTGGCATAATGGTTAGAGTGTTGGGATAGGACTTGGAAGAGCAGGGTTTGAATCCCTACTCAGCCACAAAGCTCACTGGGTGTTCTTTGGCCAGTCACCATCTCTAACCCTAGCCTACCTCACAGGGTTGTTGTGAGGATGAAATGGAGAGAACCACCTTGAGATCCTTCGAAGATAAAGATGGCATATAAATGTAATAAATGGTGGTGTCCACAGATCAAGAAATAAGTTCTGAAAACATCTAATTAAGAACATTTTACTGGGGACAGTTGTGGCAGTCAGTGTGGTGGTTTGTACTCTCACCATGTCCTCTTGATCTGAAGGGAATCTGGTCAAACTCCTAAATGTGACGCTGCCAGCAGTGGTTGGCTGCAGCCCCTAACCTGATTTCCTCTCACTCTCCTCTATATCACACTGTATCGGCAGTGCATAAAAACCCGTGGACCCACCCATTTCCCGCGGCCGGCTTCAAGTGGTCCGGGGTGGCAAGGGAGCTCTGTGGAGTAACATCATGAAGTCAAATAACATTGTCAGAAAGATCTGAAATGGCTGGGTTTATTTTATTTCAGAGCCATGGTCCGCACTGCCTTTATTGAAGCGCCAGTCAAAGCTGCCTCTGGCAGCTGCAGGAATATTGGTTTTGGCAGGGAACACGAAGACCCAGTAGACTGGAAGGAGTCAGCAGCCAACTTGATAAAAAAGAAGAAAGAAACAACGAATCGTGCTGAGGCCAGGAGAGAAAAAAAGCAATAAGTCATGAAAAGCAGGAAAGGAAAAAGACCTGCCCATCCCCATCGTGGCAGCTCCCCCTCTGCAGGTTATCACTCAGCAGTTGGCAGAGTGGGGCACAGGAATGGAGCCATCCAGAGATTGCCAAAGGTGCCCTCCACATCTGGAGGGAGGGAGCAGGAAAAGGGATTCTTGAGGATCCTGGGAAGCTTTGATCAAGCCCTTGCTCTGGTCAACTGATCTGTAACAGACTGATGCTCCCCTGAGATGTCTGCCTGAAAATTAGGAATGCAGCCTAGTAAAAGAAATGCCAATCAGTTAGTAATTAGATAGTCCATTAATCTGTTGTTTAAATTCACACTGATTTGATAGGCATATATATAATCAGTCCTTTTTTTCTGGGGGGATGCAAGGGTACGCATACCCCTAAACATTTTGTGAATCTACATTTGGCCTCATTGAGGGGCAGTATTTTAATATGAGTAGGAAAATGAGAGTACCCCTAAACATTTTTCCCAAAAAAGCACTGTATTGTAGTGTGTGTGTGTGTGTGTGTTATGTGTGTGCATATGCTTAAATAATTCAAACCATCTGACATGATTTCTAAGGCACCTCACTAACAGGATGCTTCTTGATCTGCCTTATTGCAACCCACTGCAACCCATTTGCAACTTGAAGAAGATGGCAATTAACCCCGTAATCACACTTACCTGGGAGTAAGCCCAATGGGAACCCAATGGGTCTTGCTTCTGAAGGAACAGGCATAGGATTGTACTGTAAGCCTCTACATTCAGCCCCACCTACTTAAGAGAAAACTCACACTGTCAAGGTGTCCCATCAAGATAGCCCTAGAATGAGCTTGCAGATTAATTTTCCAACCCTGAAAAAAGTTTGCAATTGGGTTGAAATAAATGCAAGAATAAACACTTAGCTCTCCTCTCCAAATCTCTGAACAGGACGGGTGCGATGAAACAATTACCTCCCCTTTCAAGTTACGTTTATTTAGCTATCCGTTTGGCAAGGCAGGCTGCCCCCAGATTTAAGAAATATACACCTCATGCCCTGTGAGCACAGAGGAACAATATAAACTCTAACAGCATGTGTTGCGCGCTCAGCTATTTCTCTATTCCATTAAGTCTTGGATTGTACATGAGCTCCTAGCAGTGTGTTTAGGAATACAATAGAATGCAGGAAATATAGCTGGTGCCAAACTGGAGTGTTTCAATCACGTTTGGCAGTTTTCTATTGTCGAAATATTTACTAATGACCCAGATGGAAATAGCATTCATATCAGAAGTTCAGGATCTCATTGCTGGTTTTCATCCACATTAAGACAAGCTTTCCAGGGAGGCCATTTGTCCCCAGGCAATGTCAACTTTCAAACCATCAATTTTAATAAGTGAAAAATAACCTTTTCAGTGAGATTAGGTCAGCCAACAGTTTTTCAAAGACAACTCACCTCACAGGAGGAACCTGACATGTTTGCCATTCCCTGCCCCAGTTTCTGTGTAGTTACTAGCTTCTAGTTATTATAACATGGATGAATTTTCATTTCCTCAGCAGATCGAATACATGCTGACTGTGCCACATAGTCACAAGCCAAGCCAAGCTAAGCTGCTCTGCATCCTACTGGTTTCATTGGGGAAAGTTCGTATTACATCTCTTCCATGGAAATAACTGAGATTCAGAAATACGTGACCTTGTTTGGATTACACTTTTAGGTATGATGTAAAGATGAACAATGTTGTCAATATGATGTAAAATACGTGCACATGTGCTGGGGGTTTGCTGCAATATAGAAAGATGGCTTGCAGTGCAATCCTATATATGACTACTCAGAAGTAAATCCCACTGAGTTCAATTAGGCTTACTCCTAGGTGATTGTAGGACTGCAGCCTTAATCAAATTGCCTTATAGTGTCTATTACCAGATCCTGACTGTTAGGAAGCAAAACACATGATAGTGTTTGGATCTCACACTGAGATCTAAATAAAAAACCTCCAAGCACTTTTCCCTCTTCCACTTGGCTTTTGAAGATATGGGCATGTGTTCTATTAAGGAAGGCAGTATTTTGGCGATTTACGGTACATGGATGTGTTTGCTTGTTTGTTTACAGCCAGGCCCATAAGCTTGTATTCAGGCCAAATTATAAAAGCTATGCCCAATATAGTTAATCAAATAGAAATTGGAAACGTACTTTTCCATTTGGTCCCCAACTATGATAAAAGTGCAGCTGTGTGCAAATAATTCCTCTTATGCCCAATATTCTTATTTCCCTGCTAAACAAATATTGTGTTCATACCAGAAAAGACCATATTGGGGCTCATAATTTCAGGGTTCACATGATGGAAGCATATTAGTAAGGACTTGTGTTCTGTTGTGTATATTCAGAGGTATCACCTTCTCTACAAAAAGAGCTAGTGGTCAATGGACATTTTTTAGTTACGTATAATTAAGATTACATGAATATACTATATAATATGGCTTCAGACCTAAAACAGGCAGATACAAGTACACTGAGCTTTTCCAGGAATGCTCTTGATGATCACTAGCTTCAAATGTGTGAAGAAACTTTTAATTCACTCCTTCAAAATTAGGCAACAGGTTTAGAAATTCATGACTGAAGGGACTATAATCTGGGTTTTTTTATCTCCTTGTCACAGGAATTGGCAATTTGCAGTCCATCTGGCAAACACAGCCTGTCATCTCCTGTTTTATAGGCCACAGTGGAATTTCAGAATCACATTGTGAACGCAGTCCATGGCACACAATAATGGCAGCTCATGCCCACATATGGACACTTTTCCACAATAGAGTCATGCAATAAATGTCAGGAGAAGGCTGCCAGCAAGGTGGGGGAGTTCTTTTGCCTCTGAGACTCAGAAATCAAGCAAGGAACTTTTGTGGCATGGAGCAAAACAGTATCTCCTGCTAAATGCAACAGATCGCAAAAGGGACAGCTATAAAGAAGGTTTTAGAAGTTGGCAACCCTGCAAGATAGGCTACATCAGGGATCATCAGCCTTTCTGGGCCCATGGAGTAGTTTGCAAATTGGAGAAACTGTTGTGGGAATGCACACTCACACCCTAGCCAAGTATACACCACAGCCTGTCCTATTAGCCACAATGAAATGGTTCTCTCAAGCCTCGTTTCAGCAGGGTACCAGGAAAGGAAACTGCGGGTGCACGGTTGCCATGTTGGCAATCTCTGGGCTAAACATTCAAGGAAGATTATATATGAGAATCACAGCTCAGGACATTGCAGGTTCATATTTCAGAATGGCTTTGCAAATAGGTTCCCAAAGTTACTATATCCCACATTGATTTTTATGAGCCAGTTTGCCCAGGCATATATGTGTTAACAATTTGGGACACACTGATAGCATGAGAATCAATTCTCTTTGACTTCTGTGGTTCACCTAGAAGGAATTATGATCACTTATTTTCACTCATCATAACCAGGTCCAAGCATGAAAGAAAGGCAAAGGGAGGCTTAAATACGATACCATTACTGGGACCTGGGGTCATATAAACACAGGAAAAAAACATTACAAATAATTCCAAAAATAGCTCGTTATAACAAAAGGGGAAAAAATCTCCATGGAAAATTGTGTTTTAAAATTTTCTGCTCTCTGGCCCCATCTGCTGTTGCATTTTATAGGGCATTCAAATCACCATTTCTTTACTAATGTAGCTGAGTTCAAGTAATGGTGGCCCAGGCTGCTAGCCTTGCATGTTCAAAACAGTTTGCTGTACGTAAATAGTTACTTATCAGATAAGTAACTATTTGCATGCAGTAAACTGTTTAGAACATGCTGTTGCCTCATGATTGCCTAACTTTTTAATCCTGAGGACTAGACGTTGTCTTTTTACTGCAAGGCTAAAGGTAAAGGTAAAGGTACCCCTGACCATCAGGTCCAGTCGTGTCCGACTCTGGGGTTGCGGCGCTCATCTCGCTCTATAGGCCAAGGGAGCCAGCGTTTGTCCGCAGACAGCTTCCGGGTCATGTGGCCAGCATGACAAAGCTGCTTCTGGTGAGCCAGAGCAGCACACGGAAACGCCGTTTACCTTCCCGCTGGAGCGGTCCCTATTTATCTACTTGCACTTTGACGTGCTTTCGAACTGCTAGGTGGGCAGGAGCTGGGACCGAGCAACAGGAGCTCACCCTGTGGCAGGGATTCGAACCGCCGACCTTCTGATCAGCAAGCCCTAGACTCTGTGGTTTAACCCACAGCGCCACCTGGGTCCTGCAAGGCTAGCATTATGCAAAAGGCTGGGGCCCTCCCTGCTGCAGCTGTTCTTCATCTGGCAGGCTTGAACAAAAACAAGGTTGCCTACCAAATGTCTCTTATCAGTATAAAAACCATGCCAGAAACATTTTCAGTTCAAAAACATGCAGATTCCATGAGATGAAAAGTGTTTTTAATGTCCATGGAGCTCCACGGGCCCTGCGACTCCAAGGGTGCCAGTGCTGGCAGGTAATCAAACATTTGAAAACCTAACAAGTTTCCGAAAGGGCTTCCAATTAAAGGACTTGTTCTATGCACCATTTCAAGCAATTAACATTGGCTGTATTCTACAGCTGACCTTTCATCTGGTGTAAAAAAAAAAATCTGTTTTAAATACTGGAATTTGTTTGATCGACAAATTAAAGCAAAGAGCCTTGTGGAGCGCTTTTATCCAGCTGTATTGAAATGTTGTGCATGTGGTGACTTTTGGGAAAGTTACACTTTCATATCCCCCCCCCATTTTCGTGTGTGTGTGTGTGTGTACAGCTGGTTGTATGAATAACTTTGTCTTATTGAGCCAATCACTAAAAATAGGACGAGTTTAGGGCTGGGTTTCAAAGCCTTCCATCATCCAAGATTTTTATATTCAGGATGAATTTTATTACACAGCATGGCTGCTTCACCCATATGTCACATTCTTGCATTTAGTTTCAAATGGACCTAACCTGATTTACAGATATCTTTCTCTCTTCTTTCTCACATTAACCAAAGGATCATATGCAAGACATTTGAGTCAATAATCCACATTATTTGGCACTAGTGAGGCCTCAGCTGGAGTTCTGTGCCCTGTTTGAGTCATTATTTAGGCTGCAATCCTAAACACACTTACTAGGGAGTAAACTCCAATGAACACAGTGGGACTTACTTCTGAGTAAACATAATTACCATCCATAATTATCACCACCTGTACTTTCTGCATTTCATTTCCCTCTGACCTCACTCTTTGGAATACACACACCACAACCATGTACATACCTGTAACCACGGATAATACTTTGTGCAACTGATGAAGTGGCTTACAGTCCACGAAAATTTATGCCACAATAAATTGATCTGGAGGGTGCCACACAAATGTTTGTTTTTCTTGAATTTGATGTCTCCCCCCTCCCCAAGCCCTTGTGGTACCTTCACAAAGTCGAGTAAGTGAGGTGCTGGGCTTTGGGAAGGAGGCCTCTGCTAGGGTCCTAGAGCCCTCACACCTTCTTCCCAAAGTTGGGGAAAGTGCTTACTGGGCTTTGAGAAGAAGATGGGAGCACCTGCCGGAGCCCTCACATCTCCTCCCCAAAGCCCAGCACCTCACTTGACTTACCCAACTTGGGGAAGGTAGCACGAGGGCTGGGAGGGGACATGAATGTTTCTGAAGCTCACCAACAAAGGCCTCGGTGTCCATGTGCGGCCCTTGGGTCATGCGTTGCACCACCCTGATCCAGGCAATGTTCAGTTTGAGAAAAGGAGTGAAGGGTAAAAGAGCAGTATTCGGATTTCTAAAAAGCCACCATGAAAGCTCGGTTCATGCATTAACGTGCAGAGCATTTTGCTCAGGTACAATGGCGCAAGGCCTGCCTGGGACCACCCTTGCCCCTCCAACCCTTGACAGACAGATTGCATGTTCAGGTGTTCACCCAACATGCAGATGTGGATGGGGTAGCAGAGATGTGGCAACAGAGCTTAAAGTGCAAGCTTGCTCCCTTCTCTACCTATTTGTGTCTGATATGCATACTTAATAGGACTAAAGAAGGGTTGGAAACTAATTCCCCCTCCAGACTGGTGGTTTTTTGCAGTAGTAGTCTGCAACATGTCATTTGAAGCATTAAAAGTTACAGGATTTCAGCAGAAAACTACAAGACTTGCTCCCATAGGAAATGAAGCAGGGTCACCACCCCAGAACTTTAGCAGACACAAACATTATTGAAAGCAGTGTTGTGTATAACCACCCCGTGAGTACCTTCATGAGTACAAATCATAATGAATGCACAATTTAAAAAAATAAATGTTCCTGGAGCGTCCCTGAGTAGTACAGACAACTTGCCTCATACATAGGGGTTCAGTTCCAAGGGTTATGTGTATATACAACAATCACATATAGCTAAAATTATCTCTGGAGCCACGCTACTGCTAGACAGCCTGCCTGTGTCCTGCGCAGTGGGTCTGGGAGTGGTGGGGATGCTCACCTGAGATCTCGCAGAAAGTCAGATTGTCCTGCAAGATCTCATGAGAGCATCTCCACCACTCCCAAAGCCACCGTGCCATCAGCCAAGGGTACCCTACTTGTAGGGCGTGCCAAACAGGACTTGCCTGGGAGAAAAGATGAGAGCTTAAAAGCTCTTTTCACTCCAGCTTCCTCCCAAATCTGATCCTCCTCCTCACCAGCCCACCTTCAACTGTGTGTCGTTTAGATTGCTTATGGTAAATGTGCATAAGATGCAGGTTGGCCTAGTGGCTGGCAGCTGTAAAGAATGGTTGTACTACTGAAACCATTCCTGTGTTTCCTGTTGGTGAGTCTTCGTGCATGGGGGGCAAGCTTTGGATTTCTGCCTTGTGCTTTTTGGGACCTCCTATCCTGTCTGTCTCAGGCAAGGCCATGGTCCAGATTCCACCTAGCTGTGGTGCAGTGATGTGTATGGAAAAGGGTCTTCTTTGAGAATAGGACTGCCTCTCAAGGGAAGTCCACCCAACCTCAGATGTTGTGTATAATTAGTATGAGGGGGAAGTTGAAACCATATTCTTATATCACAATCGTGATGTTTCAGGTAGATGCATTCTGATTTCATGAAATCAGCCCTCTTTGTTACCTGTGCCTCAATTCTCTGAGCAGTGAGAGCTCCAAGGGTGCAATGTGTACTCAAGTTCTGTTTCCTTTGAATGAGGTCAAGAGTATTGAATCAAGTGTGTATTTTAATAAGACTGCTATTTTAAAAACCCTACATTTCCTCAGCCACTGCATGCCAGCTGAAATTGGAAAATCATTGCAGCTCTTTCTGGACCAGGCTTTGTCAAACAGTGCTATGGACAGCTGCACAGAACACTCTCCTTTACATAACTGGTTCCAATGCATATCCATTTTTGAAGCTGCCACCAAGTTTTATCCAAAGCTAGGTGCAAGAAGAATTTGGAGGTCCCTGCATGGGCAAACCATCCAAACCATTTACAAGGAAAGGGTTTCTGCAAAATGAGCAACATTTCTCAGGGAGATTTTTTTTTTTTTACACATCCTTAGGATGTTAAGAGAACTTTACCTAGAAAAGAAATTCAAAGTTGACATGGCAGTTCCCCGTTCAAGTGAAATAATTGGCAAACACCAAATATCTCATGACTAGCAAAATTTCTTAGCCGTGAGGGAAACAACCTCATCTTAAGGTCAAACAAAATCTGGCTTTAATTGCACAAATGCAATTAATATCTGACTTTTAGAAGACATCTGAAGGCAGCCCCGTTTAGGGAAGTTTTTAATGACTGATGTTTAAATGTATTTTTAATATTTTGTTGGAAGCTGCCCAGAGTGGCTGGGGAAACCCAGCCAGACAGGCAGGATATAAATACGTCGTTGTTGTTGTTGTTGTTGTTGTTGTTGTTGTTGTTGTTTTAGGTGTTTTAAGCTCAGGAAGCGAGAGCAGATCTTGCAGAGCCACAGCAGGACTGCAGGGGTGGAGAAATAAGAGTTTAACGACATCCCCCGCCCCCAATGGTAGGCCTATCCTGAGGACCCCAGGGACTCAAAAGGGCTCCACCCATGACAGACAGCCACTATAATGGTGAAAAGACAAGAGTGTCATTTTTTGATTTGTGGTGGCTGCTCACCATCTTAATTTACTCAGAGTACAATACGCTGACCTACAGTTCTAAAAGATCTATAAAACCCAGCCTATAGATCTGGGAATGAAATCTATATGTTTCATAGATCAATAGGAAGGGAATTTTGGGTACCGGTATATTAACGTGGTGGGTAGCTGCCCTGGATAGGAGCCAAGTTTCCATTCAAAAGCGGTAATGACCACATGCCACTTAATGACACCTGGGACAACAGAGGCCAGCAGAGACAGTCTTGCTGTGACAGGAAAAGAAAAACATATTGTACCATCATAGCCATGAGGGGACAGACTGTTTTGGGGGCCATTGGTGGCACTGTAGAGTGCTAACGTCAGGTGATGGCCCTGAACATAGAATTTTGGGGTAATAAAATGGCAATTAATAAAATATAGAATCCATTGTGCCAACAGTTGACCGTGAGATTGCTGCCCAGTATCGAGAGTTAACACACAATTCCTTTTTCACGTCTTTGGCAGGCAGGGTTGAGGTTCAGCAGAGAACTGATTTACTGGAAGGCCTTGTTGCTCTTCTGACAACCTTTTTAGTATCATAAATCTGTGAGATGTGAACACAGACTGTCTCCCCTCTCCCTCCTCACGCACACACAATATAGTCATTCGGATGCCAGTTTAAATCACTCTGAGGAGAGCAATCTATCCTCCCCAAGAGCAAAGAAAACAATGGCTTGGATAACAGCTGGATGCACATATTTCTGAGGAGACAATACCACTATAATCATGGAAGGCCGGTAATCTAGAAAGCTCTATTTATGCAGGTGGGGAAAGGTCCTTGCCATTGGAAATAGTGGATGTTCTTTATTACACATTCTTTCCTTTCCCATCAGCATCCTGCTTAAATTAACAGAGTGTGAAGGTGGGGGGAGCAGCTTGTTCCTGAGGCTCCCCCTTTCAATGAACAAAAACATAATTGTGTGACGTATGCAAAGTAAACTTTAAGAAGCCTGATGGCCACTGTTCAAATGGAACTTCCTAAACTCCAAACAAGTGAAGTGGATTGAAAGTTCCAGCGTTTCTGGCCATTTGGACCGTGTGTTTGCGGTGCTGGCAGCCAGAGTACGAGACTCCAAAAAGCTTGCAGGCTTGGCGGGAGGAAGAAACCACTGCAGGAAATGTCCAAGTGTTGGGTCAGATTCTTCCCTGGCGTGGCTTCTGTGCAGTCGCTGGAATTTCACTGGGAAGAAATCCAGGCAGTTTCCATTCCATATTGTAGAACTACAAAGAAAGCATCCAACATTAACCAAAGTACTCTTCTTTTGCTTCCTTGCCAGTAACATAACTGGAGATACACAATGCAGAGGAGTGGCTCTCTAATGTTCTCTGCCCAAAGGCCTTTTATTGGTTTATTTTTAAACTGTACAAACAGCTTCCAATAAGATCCAACTCTGGCTGATTTGGGTCTGGGCTCACAACTTAACTAGCCAAAGAGGTTGGAAGTCAAAAACCACTCTCACTGCTTCTATTTGCCATCCTGCCAGTCTTGGTATTGTCCACCTGCCTTGATCCTTGCTTCTCTCCACATTTATGACCCCTTGCTTCTTCTTTTTTAAGCATGTGCATTCTTAAAAAGACTTGAAGGATATTCTTGGCTGACAACGAAGATTCCTCTTGCCATGTGGTTGTTTCGGGGAATGGAAGGTCACCAAGAACACCAGGAGATCTCTGCTGGATCAGACCCAAGGCCCATCTAATCCAGCACCCAGTTTTCCTAAGTCCACAACCTTGGCACGCAGGCATTTACCACCACCACCACCACCACCACCACCTGTGTGCTCCCCAGCAACTATGAATTAGAAGTTTAAAGTCATTATATGTAGCATCGCCTAAGGCCACAATACAGGTATTATACACCTTGGCAGAGCAGTCCAAATGCCCCATCTGCCATGCTGGAGGGGTTTAGATGAAGCAGCAGAAGTGCCTTTCCACCCAGCCCTAACTGAATCCACCAGCAGGCAGGGGCAGGGGAGACTTGCTGGAGAGGAGCACCAGCTAGACTGAACCTCTCCCTAAGCAGAAGGGGACCAAAATGGCGGCTGAGCTGAGGGTGGGGAATCCCACCCTTAGAAAAATTCGTAACAAGCCTGAACAGAAATTGCTGCTATACAGGAGAGGGAACTCTCAATAAAGAATTGCAATCGGCTGAACTCAACTGCCCAAGACAGCAACAATCGCGAGAATCCCAAGGCTGGCGCTAAAACTATAAAGCCCTGAAGCTGGTGCCACAGCCCAAATTAAAGAAATCACAGTCGCTATGACTTACGCCCTGAGGGCAGAAATTAAACAAGCAGCGGCAGGCTCCCAATAATGGGAGCGTTCTGGGGCTGAAAGCCCCTCCAAAGGAAGGAAGGGAAAGGGGAAAGGAACAACTTAAATTGGGGGGAAAGGGAGTTACGGAATTGAATTAAAAAGAAAATTGGGGAATAATGGAAAGATATCACCAAAGGTGATCGACAAAGCAAGTCTCTCGGTCGCACAGAGGACATGCTGTTAGCTTGTTCCGATGCGCGAGCTGAAAGAGGAAGCTCTGGGTCACGTGCATGGGTATATATAGGTCCCTTGGCCCATTTAAACTGCACCCCATTGGCCAGATTACACCCAGCAATGAGGGACCCACCAATCGGGTGTTGTGGCTGACCAATATACCCACCCACAACCAGGAGGTCAATCTCCAGGTCTCACCGCAACACGTGCACTCTTTTAGGGAGGGCACGCTTTACTTCTGAGCAGACATGGGTTGCACTGTAAAACTTAAGTTTCTTAACTGTTCTGAAAAAATGAAAGGCTCTTTGGCAACAGACTGTAGGGAGGTGGTGGGTGGGTGAGCAGGTTAAAATGCTTCATTCAAGGGTTATTGAAAATCTGCTTTGATATGGTCATGAGTTTTGCTGTCTTGATTAGCACAGAGAGACGTATCACTGTTTTCACCTGCCAGACTAATGGGGTAATTAGAAATTTAACAAAATACCATTAAGGCTGGTTAATGTTTTACTTAATGGGGATCCTTTGCTTAATAGCCTAGAAATCTCTTTCTGCTGCCTTTGGAATATGACATCTGAGCCAGTGAGATGGAACAGAAAGAAGTTGCAGCAAGTTTGAAACTAGAGAGATAGGCAGGGGTGGAAAGCTTTGAGTTTAACTTGCTTGGAGGCAGACGAGGAAGATACAGCAGGGATCCAAGTGGGCAACATATCTGGGAATCTCCTGAAAGATCAGAAGTATTATTGCTTGCTCTGGGTGCCTATTCCTTCCGATCTGACCTGCTTTCCTTTTCATAATTAATTAAAAATAAATAAATCACAGAGACACCATCCGTTTCTAGTGTTATCATACCCGAGCAGACTACAATGTGTAGCTCTGTCCCATCCCTTCTCATTTCTCACCGAAATGGGCAATGGTTACCAATAGCTAGGTGAGCTATTATTGCTTCCCATCGTTTACGTCCCCTAATGCCTCGGCAGCGCTGTCCAAATAAACAGGGCACGTAATAGAAAGTGATGTGGGAGAGAAAGGGGATGTCTTTGGTTACATCAATAAAGTGTCTCAATAAAGTGTCATTATAGGCTTGGCTGGAAAAAGCCTGCCAATAACAAGGGGGCCTGATCAAAGGTTTCATATTCCATGGCCTCACCTCCAAACCTCTAGGTAATCATTGCTGGAAACCAGAGAACCTGTTATTGCAGGAACATTTTGTCAGATCATCAAACACCCAAGCAATTCAGCGAAAATTATTCAGCCTTCTATGCAGGGAGGGGAAAGGGAGGAGGGGACCCCTTCAGACCCTCAGCCATTGTAAAAAGAGATTCTATTTCAGATAATTTTCTCCTTCTCTCATTCAACATTGAACTTCCTTTCTCACTTTCCATTTCTTCCTAGAGTGTGGGTTTGTGCACCCTTACATGTACACAGGCTCTGGCAGTGAAGCGAGGAAAGACTACTGAACATTTTTATTATGGTGTAACTCAGACAGAACAAAGGGAAGGGGGGGAATGGCCAAAGGGTCGGGTGAGATTTGGAAAATAACCTTTGGAGGATATCCTTAAGGAAATCCTCTGTTGGTGGGGCACAGAGTTATCCGAGGATCCCAGAGGTTGTTGAGAAAGAGAAAGGAGCTGGTGGAGATCCGGGGGTGAGAACAGGAAGCATATGTCAAGGAAGGAGGAGCATCTATTGCAGAGCTCTGTTTTCACCCGGCGAAGGCCCAGGGAACAATCTGGCACAAACAGATGCTGTCAGCGCTACAGGGGATTTACAAACTGCCAATGGGCTTTCTCATCATATGTCAAAGCATGGGCTCTGCACGGAGTACACAAGCCCGGCATCCAGCGCGTGGATTTACTTGCTGTTTGCTGCTATCAGTCATGTAAAAGGCATCTTGATTGCATTAAGCTGGATGCCTTCAAAGTGCATGGGAAGGCTTGTCTCTTTTCCTCAGGTAGAATGGACCTCAATACATTTCAACCACTAAGCCAATCTGTATGCCTCTTAAGCCAAATGCAAAATTCTCTGGGCCTCTTGGGTCAGCTTGGCTGATAGGCATCATGCTCAAGTTTTAAGTTTTGCTATGCTTATTGCTGGAAAAGAATTCTTCTGCTGATAGCCTAGCTGAGGGGTTATTTCATCTTTCCCAGGCACAGTTTATAATAACTTCTCTGCTTCATAAATACGGCACTATGATTGTGATTATGATTATTATTCAAGTATTTTCAGGCCAAATTTAGTTGTCAGAATAGCCCTGCTGGATCAGATGAAAGGACCATCTAGTCCTGGATCTTGGTTTCCCATACTGACCAATCAGATGCTTCTATGATGTCCATGAGCAGGGCATGAAGGCAATAGTTCTCACCTGCTCTTGCTCCTCAGCATACTGCCTCTGAACCTGAAAGCAGCATATAGCCATCATTACCTGTTGCCATATGTAAGAATTTTCCTTCACAAACTTGCATATTCCTGTTTTAAAGTTCCATAAGCCAATGACCATCTCGGGGCAGAGAATTTCCCAAGTTAATAATATGAGAAGGGATACTTTTGTTTGTCAAACTGCCAATAAGTTTCGTTGTGGGTGACCTTGAGTGTAATAAGCATTTGAGGGCAGGGAATTCTCTGTTTCTCTACATTGTACATAATTTTATAAATCCCTATTATTATCAAATAAGCCAGCATATTATCTATAAATGAACAAGCCACGAACTTCAAGGGCTCTTGACTTTTCTCCAGTTTGATATTTTCAGTTGCCTTTTCTCATCATATCACAAGACAACATTGACATGAGGAGAAATTTGCCAACAGCTATTGGGTCTTGCAACTAGAAGGAAGAACTCAAGTCTACATAATGACAGAATAAAAATATTAAACTCCCTGTAGCAGGGGTGGGTGGGATCACATTTCCTTATGGACAGGATATATTGGGGGCCACATGCAAGGGGTGTGCACCGTGATGCAAAACTAGGTGAAGCACTGAATGCAAAATTTATCTTTGTACAGTAGCATACAAACACTTCTCTATCCTCCTTTCAGGCAAGCAAGGACATTTGGTGAGCATTGGCCTGGGGAGAGTCCTGAGGACCCAATAAAGAAACCTGGAAACCTAATGCTCCTTGCTCTATGGATTCATTTAACAGAACTCACAAGTGCCTAACTAGACTACTAATTGGGATAAAGCATTGGGAATATACCTCATTGGTGCTTAAATAGACTGGGAACCAGGCAGCTCTTTAAAGTGCTGGTGTTTGTCTGTGGAGAGTCCTGGGGCCCTAGAGTTGCAGGGGCTCTTGTAGCCCATCTGTTCCAGCCCCCTGCTCAAGGCAGAACATTGAGAGCTAGAATAGATGACCATCCACACTTTGTTTGAAGGTCTCCAGTGAAGGGCAGCCTACCACCCTTCTAGCTAATTGGTTCCATTGTCAAGCAGTCCTTAGCATTAAGGAATTTCTCCTAATATCCGACTGAAATCCACCCTGCTGTAACAAGCCCATTAGATCTAGCCTTGCTCTCTAAAGCAGCCAAGAACAAGTGTTTGTCCTCTTCTGCAACATGCATTTGAATAATGCTATCATGTTCCCCCTCAGTATTCCCTTCTCTGGACTAAACACATCTAGTTACTTCAACTTTTCCTCATATAATTTCCCCCCTGTATCCCTGACCATCTTAACCCTTTTCTCAACCCATCCAAGTTTGCCTGTGGTGCTTATAACTGGACACAGTACTCCACATGAATTGCAACTAGTTCCCAAGTTCTGAAATAAATGTCAGAGGTTTCCTCTTCCATGTACTCCTGCCCTCTGAAGTAAGGTGTGATTGAGGAGCGGACCTTCTCAATTTCAGTGCCCCATGAAAATCATTTCTGTGCCACATAATTACCGGTACCTTTTTTTTTATTTGAATGCAATGAGATTTTTTATGTTGCTGGTTTTTACTCGGTTTGATGTATTTGTTTGCTTATGAACCACCCTAAAAACAGTTACTGAAAGGCACTATATATTTTCATTAAATAAACAAAGAAATATGGATTCCAGTGCTAACAAGGTACTCATTTGGGAATAAAAATGTTGACTATACCTGGCCAAAACAATGTACCTGTGATATGATCTCAGTTAAATCGTTAATGCTTGATAGAAAGCAGAAGAACTCCACTTTAAATAGGTGCTTTTTAATTTTTATAGGATGGGCAAGAATGGAGAAAATCAAATTATGGTATACCCCTGTCTCCTTTGTTAACACATACTCAAAAACTTTAGAGAAAATTTCTTGATTCCCACCCCCCGCAATACCCAAGCAGATTCCCCAATTAGAAATATTTGTCACAGAGACAGTAAATCCATGGCTTATAAAAATAAACACAGTAGTAATTACTTCTATCAAGGAAGAAAATTAACTCTGTTTATCTTCAAGTAATTAATCACCGGCACAGTCTCATGGCTACTTCATTTGCAAGCTGATTTGTGGGGGGGGGGTGGCATAACTAACATGTAATATACAACGATAAACCTTTGCAATATTCAAGTATCCCTGCCCCCCTCAACTGCGCTTATATAAGTGTCCATATGAATTATGAGAAATAATATTCAGGGCCAACAAGTTACAGAGCTGTGTAAAAGCTGCTACTTGAGGAAACAATAAATAACCCAAAGAACATTTGACACCCTCATTTGTATTAGTCCCTCTGAGGGGAAGGAGACTTTTTGGTCTATGCATATGCATCCTTGTAAGCCTTAAGGCTGGGGTTTTGATTGGAACTTGAGAGAACTAAATAAAATGAGTTCTTTAAGATGTGACATGGAATGTTCCCCTAGATCCAAGTCCAAACACCTCTCCCAGATTACACACACACACACACACACACACACAATGTTAGATATTTGGGGTGGACAGTCGTGAGTACTCCAGAAAGACCTGTAAGTAAGCTTTTACAAAAGGTGAGGCATTCCCCCCTGGCACTTCTATATTTCTTTAAAATCTACTATTATTAACATCTGTGAGAAAAAGAGAAAGTCATCTATAGATATACAAAGAATTATAAGGAGAAGTCAGTAGGTGAAATAATTCCCTAGTTAGCACATTACTAATTTCCCAAGTTTTGTCTAGTTGTGTCTTTCCTACAAATATCAGTGGACTTCACCTGTTTGGATTTGCAATATTTTTCCTCCTTGAAATTGGATTTGGAGTCATTGCATATGTAATGATTAATTATCCATCACAATTACAACTGTCATGGTTCAGTTACCACAACTGAAAGCAATCCATAACTTTGTACATGCAGGTCTTAGTACCAGGACAAGGAAAAACTGAAGGACGAAAATATTGACATTATTCTGTGCTATCCTAAAGTGGCATCATTTCTTCATTTAACAATGAAACTTCTTTGCACCAAATGAAAGCTCTGCCTACAGTCCTGCAGTTGACTTAAGGGAGAGGATTGGTATAATATGAGGGTACTTGCTTGTGTATAAAAAAATTCATTCCAGCATCATCCATCTGCATGACAAAATGATTCGGAAGAGGAAGCTGAGATTAAGGATGGATTCAAATAGCAATGTTATTTGCATGATGGCTGCAGTTATCACAACCAGGTCCTTGTGAAGATTTAATTAGAAGCTGGCGCTCCACTCTTCCCAATGGCACTTTTGTCTAAGGGTGGCAGTAATCATCAGTGGGAGAAAAACTAGCATGTGAGCAGATCATGGTTTGGTTAAGTGGTCATCTGAATTCACCTTGTGACATAGCTGATTGCCAGAAATGAATCAGAAATTCCAAAGTGTAATTGAAATTTGAATCCGTATCTCCTAGATCCAATTCCAAACACTTCTCCCAGATTACACGCACACAAAGTTAGATATTTGGGTTGGACAGTCGTGAGTACTCCAGAAAGACCTGTAAATAATTATAATATTCATTTTCCACATTTAGCTGCTACAATTTTACATCTTTCTCTCATTCCCTTCAAATAATCAGACTCAGTGGAGAGCTCTGGAATAATAAAATCCTTCCTTATAGCACTGGACAACCAGCTGGAAGCAGCTTGAAAGATGATGTGGGACTTGTCCCTCAGTGGAATGAAAAATGGCACTCAAGAGTCTATATTTTTAAAAGCTGCTCTGTTGGTCAAGCTATCTCTGCTTTCCTCAACAACTCACATATAAATCTGATGAAGTAGGAAGTTGAACCTCAGGTCATTAGAAATCCAATCATTTTCCTCCCTGTTTTTACTGCTCATTAAGGTGAGGTATAACTTTACCTCACAGGACACTCCTTTCACTTTTTATCTGGAATGATCCCTGCCAAACGCTAAGCAGGTCACATATGGCCTCTGTCAACTACACTGCAAACCTTTTGTGCCTTTTAATAAAAACAAGATGAATGTTTGCTTTTCCTTTCAGTTTCGCCCAGCCCATCTCCATGATAAATGGTGTCGTTGATGAAATAGCACTTTGTCAAAGAGGTTTTTCCATTCCAGGTCTCCACTGGTGGTTCCAGGACAACATTGGCATCGGGTTAGAGACCACATTCATACAGTGTTGACTCCATTTCTCAGGTTACAAATGGGAGGATCATTTTTATTTCTCTGAGCTTATTCAAGGATGAAGAGAACAATGTGGAAAAGGGCGGTCCTTTCCTCATTACTTTGGAAGGACAAATTGCCAAAGGGACTGGATATTGATCAGAACCTGGATATCAGTGCCTATCCCCCAAATTGTATCAAAGACCTAAAACAATATTGGTTGTAAAACCCTAGGAACTGAAATTGTTTGGGTTGTTGTTGGTTCTGAAATGTTAGAAGTTTTCAAAGCCTATATATTGGAAGATAAACACAGCCTCATGAGTCATCAAAAGTTTTAGAGAGATCCAGGTGGTTTCTAAAGGTCTCTTTTCAGTTAATGGTTTAGCTGAGTTTTGTTTTGTAAGAACCTTGTATCAATAGCATCCCACAGAGTACACTTTGTTGTGTCCATCCGCACAAATATGAACAGAATACTGAGAATTTCCACAAATGAGGAGATATAAGAGCACATGACAACACACCCCACTCAGAATTTATTGTGGACTGTGATATGGGACCCTCCAAATCTTGATGTACTTCAGGAGGTCCCGAAAACACTAATGAAATCAAAAAGAGGAAAATGCTGTAGAAACACAGGTTTCCTTGAGATTTTACCACATGCTGAAGAGACAAAGTGCTTTTAAGTTTAGGTTTTACAATGTGAATTGAAAACAGCTTGTCTCTTCAGCAGAGCATGTGTACACTGTGTGCACACCTCTTTTCCACATGTCCATATGACTTCATTGTTTTAATTTGAAAACTTCCAAGCATCCATCCACATGGTGGCCATAAGGTAAGAAAACGGGCTCCACAAAATGGAACTGCTCTGGTGCTCACCCCAAAAAGTTTAAGAAGCCTTGTGTGTTAATTTAGTCCAAAGGGTGATAACATCCACTAAATTAAAGGAAAATGGTTCTCGGCTCTTCAGTTGCATTTTAGTCTCCTTGCACATGCTACCCTTCTAGAAATTTGAATTATAATTTTTGAATCCACTTCTACAAAGGCAGGCATGCTGCTGTTCAGTTTAAGTGGACTTTTTTAAGATTTGAGGATTTATTAAGTGCGTTGGGCTGCCTTAGACTCAAAAGTTTTTAGCTGCTTTCAAAAATCAAGCAAGCTGAGTATTAAGAACTAAAAATAAAAAACCCTTGCTGTAAATTAGAATCTGTTTAATGAAACAAAACATGTCTAAATGCTGGAGAGACGCTACCTCATAGAAGGCTCACTGCTGGTGGCAACAGCTTTGATGGATAAATGAGACTGGGGGGTGGCAGTGGCCGCCAAAGCTTTTGACACAAAGGTAAATTCAGTGTGAAGTATGAATTTCTGCAATGGGTCGCATATCCCCACACACTCTGTTTCATCTATAGCATTCTAGTACTGCTGTTCCCTCTGCAAGTAATACAGCTATTTCTGTGCCTTATTGCAGTAATTTGTTTGCTGTTGTCATGGCACCACAAACTATGGTGTTCTGTTGCAAGCTGATATTCTGCCCCAACATTTGTTACCAATGAATTTGCCACACATATTTGGGCCATCTTGCTGCTATCTGCAGCAGCAGTCCTACTACAGTTATGCACAGGAAAGTCCAACTCATTTTAACAGGGCTTACCTGCACAAAACTGTGAGTAGCATTGTATCCAAGGAATTCTGGAAGCAAAGATAATACTATGTGGGAACAAGGCATAGCAGGCACTTGGTTGGAAATTCATCCAACTGTATTTACACACACACACACACACACACACCCCATCGGAAGAGGTGCTTAGGAATCCTCTGACTGTGGGGGTGGGTGACAGAGTCCTTTCCTATAACCTACTCAATATTGTTTTGTCCTTTTACTCCCACAGTATGGATAGGCTAGTTGTGTGACACCTGCAGCTGTAAAGAAAAATGATATAGAGGGACAGATTCTCCTTTCCCCCTGCTCATAAATATCCATCCCAACTATGGACTTCACCGCTGAACTGAAACTGGGAGAGAAGGGAGATACTTCTCAAAACCAGGCCACTTGGAACAAGAATAAAGAGATGAAACCTGACAGGATTTACCAAATTACTTCAACAGACCGCAAGTCCCTGATGGGCCATTTCAAAGGGGAGGGGTCCTAACACATGGAAAGTGATGGTTATTTCCACAGATGGAAAGGCAGATGAAAAACACAGGCCTTCCACCATCCTGCTGTCCCTTGCATACCAGCCCCAAACTGAAACATTGCACACTGTGATTATTATGCCATTTACTGTGACAGAAAGAGGTGGTGGAAAGGCAGAATTTCATTTCACAGGGGCCCACTAAGAAATATCTTGGCTTATTCTTACATATAGACACCTAGGAATCATTAGCAACAGAGGAAGCCCCAGGGATGGGAAGGACGCTACCACAAAAGGCGCTAGGATCATCATTCTTCCAGAACTCTCCTAAACATTTCTTTCCACCTGCAATAGATTAAAAGTCCCAGAGGTGGGGGGATTTTAAAAATTTATTTATTTATTATTACCATGCCCTAGATGTTTGTGCAGATCTATTGCAGCTCTATTGCTATTTCATTCAAAATAGTATAAAAAGTGGACAAGATGAGGGAGGTGGGAAGGGGAAGACAACTTTGAACAGAAATGATAAATATGCCCAAGTTCAAGCACAGCTATCAAGCCTGATCCACACACTAACAAACATCTGATTTAATTTGAGATGAACAGCAAGCAGCCCAACCCTGCCCTCCATGTTCAGCTGCTGTGGTGGCTAAGGAAACATTACCATGGAAAAGATCAAGCCTATCCATTCTTAAAGAAATCAGCCCTGAGTGCTCACTAGAAGGACAGATCCTGAAGTTGAGGCTCCAGTACTTTGGTCACCTCATGAGAAGAGGAGAAGACTCCCTAGAAAAGACCCTGATGTTGGGAAAGATGGAGGGCACAAGGAGAAGGGGATGATAGAAGACGAGATGGTTGGACAGTGTTCTCGAAGCTACTAACATGAGTTTGGCCAAAACTGCGAGAGGCAGTGAAGGATAGGGGTGCCTGGCGTGCTCTGGTCCATGGGGTCACAAAGAGTTGGACACGACTGAACGACTGAACAACAACAACAACAACAAAAATGCATGGAATGGCATGTCACTCTTCAGCATCTTTGAGCTTTGCTCTCCTATTTCATCATTTCAGTTGAAAACATCCTGCTTTTTTATGTAAGCATTTTAGATAAAAACCAACACATCGCATCTGTAAAAGACCCTTTAAAAATTAATAGAAACAAAAGGAATGTATATATCACAAATAAAATGAAGAAGGGCACAAAACAGAGAAATAAAAAAAGCTTGGGCAAACATATGGTTTTAAGAAATGTTTAAAGGCAATTACTATACCCACCTCACAAATTACCTGAGGAAGGGTATTCTAGTGCAACTGCTCACTTCTGCATTGTCACCAATGACAATCCACTGGTTGTGGAATGACCAGTTGGGGCTTCTCAGAAGATCTTAAAAGAACAACTTGATCAGTAGTGGGAGAGGCCAAGTATCCTGGCCCCATGTTGGTTAGGACTTTAAGCGTCTACAACTAAAACCTTGAACTTGGGTCGAAAGCTAATAGATAACCAGGGCGGATCTTTCAACACTGGGTTAATACGTGTTTCCCACCAAGAAACACAGCAGCTGCAGTTTGCACTAGCTGAAGTTTCTGAACTAGGCACAATGTACAGTGTATTACAGCAGTCTAATCACGATATTAAGGTAAAGGTAAATGGCCCCTGGACAGTTAAGTCCACTTAAGGCAACTATGGGGTGCAGCACTCATCTCGCTTCAGGCCAAGGGAGCTGGCGTTTGTCCACAGACAGCTTTCCAGGTCATGTGGTCAGCATGACTAAACCGCTTCTGGCACAACAGAACACCATGATGGAAGCCAGAGCGCACAGAAACGCTGTCTACCTTCCTGCCACAGCGCTAACTGTTTATCTACTTGCACTGGTGTGCTTTCGAACTGCTAGGTTGGCAGGAGCTGGGACAGAGCAACGGGAGCTCAGCCCATCACACAGATTCAAACTGCCGACCTTGTGATCAGCAAGCCCAAGAAGCTAAGTGGTTTAGACCACAGCGCCACCCGCATTACCAACGTATGGACCACCATGCTAAGGTTATCCCTGTCCAGGATGGTTGATGCACCATTTTTTCTCCTTTAAACCATCTAAGGGTGGTCTTAGTCACTCATCCACCTTGTCAGCAATTCCAGAAACAGGACTTGGGTAGGAGACGGCCTTTGGAACCAGCAATTAAGAAAAGGCTTTCTGCACATGACTTAAAGCTCCCCGCCCCCGCCCATAACTTCCTGTGCAAAGAATAATGATTTAAGTTGATAATAGATATTCACATTATTTGTAAGGATACTAATTTTCTAGCACAGGGTATAAGATGGGGGAGCGGGAATCATTTTTAAGAAATTCAGATTCAGCACTGAAGCTGGTTCTTCTGTTGTTATTAACTGAGTTCTAGCTGCATATATCTAGATGGAGAATATGGGGAGCAGGGGCGGAGCGAGGGGCGTGTAGGCGGCGGGTCGCCCCGGGTACCGCCCTGGGGGGGTGACACTCACTGGCCTGCCCCTCGCGTCCATAACGCGTCCATGCTTGAAAGCGCCTGCTTTGCTTTCCTTCCCCCCTTTCAGCGGCCTTTTTCACCGCTGGGCTCCCTGGGCGGAGCCGCGGCATGGACGCGAGGGGCAGGCCAGCAAGGAGGGGCTTCACGTCAGTGACAAGCACCCCTCCTCGCTGGCCCACCCCTCGCCTGCAAATTGTAGCCGAGTGCTGAAAAAGCCCTTAAAGGGGGCTGCTTTCCTTTTCTAGCGCCCGTGCGTTGTGCAAACAAGCGGCTGTTTTCCTTTTCTAGCGCCTGTGCGTTGTGCATCATGACGCACGCCGCCACCCCCAGGGGGTGCCTTTGGGTTTGGCGCCCTGGGTGCCGTGGAGGCTTCCTCTGCCACTGATGGGGAGATCCACATCATGCATTTTTTTCACATCATGCATTTAAAGCATATCCAACACACATTTGAAGCACGTGACATTCCCCAAAGATTCCTAGGAACTCGAGTTTCCCCTCTCAGAGCAACAGTTCCCAGTATACATTGAGAGAAGTCATGTGCTTTAAATGTGGGTGGAATGTGTTTTAAATATTTGCTGTGGATCTGTCCTAAATAGGATGTATTTCTCTGTTTGTCAAATACTGTAGTCTGCAGAAGAGCAAATACAGATTATTATGGACTACACAATGTCTCAGATTAGAATCAGTTTGCTCTGTTAGAACCACTTTAGTGTTGTCTATAAAAAAATGTTTCTTTCAAGGAAGCAGATGGAATTTCTGAAAGTACACAGTGTTGTTAATGTTCAACGAAATTAGATTTTTGGCATATGGGATAATCTCAAAATAGAGACATTTAAGGGATGTAATTTGCAGCAATCTTCCGCTTTGGCCCATGAATTCACTCATTAAATCCATACTGAAGAACTGAAACCTTTGGAAGAACACAACCAACCTCAGTCTCTTCTGGGAATAGCACCACAAATACAAAGGCTGTGGTGTCATTAGTAAAATTCTCCTGAGAATAAATACATTTTTTGTTCCACTTTTGTGGGGACAATTTGATGATACAGAATTTTTTATGGAAACAAAATTGTGGCCACTCACAACCAGATCATTGGTTAGTTATATTTTTGTTTTTGAGAAGAAATAATAAATTTAGTTTATACATGGTACCTTTTATACACCAATGCTATATTCAAGAGGTCAGCAACCTTTTTCAGCCATGGGCCGGTCCACCGTCACTCAGACCATGTGGTGGGCCGGACTATATTTTGAAAAAAAAATATGAACAAATTCCTATGCCCCACAAATAACCCAGTGATGCATTTTAAATAAAAGCACACATTCTACTCATATAAAAACACCAGGCATGCCCCACATATATGAACAAATTCCTATGCCCCACAAATAACCCAGAGATACATTTTAAATATAAGGGCACATTCTACTCCTGTAAAACATACTGATTCCCAGACTGTCCGTGGGCCCCTGGGCCTTAGGTTGCCTACTCCTGTTCAGGAGGAATCACTTCAGTTGCATGATTGGAAATCTGAGGTGCTGGTTGTCAAACTAAAATATTCACCTGATTCCTGCTTTCGGCATGGTATCCTGCAGTTTAGTTGGGGAAAGAAAATTGTAGGGTCAGAACAGCGGGAATTGAGAAATGTTCTTCTCCCACATTACTGCTGGTTCTACTGAAAAGATTCCTTTTACTGCAGCTTCAAACAATAAAAAACAAAATTGCTTCAGAAACTTAAAATATCTGTCCCACTCACAAGTCCTAAAAATAAGTCTTGTTACAAAGTTAGCCTTGCTAACACTCACTTGGTCCAGGACCCCCAAGAACTGAAAGGTTCTCAGGGCATCATCTAGACTCAAATCTACAACGATACGTGTGCATTTCAGAAGAAATTCAAGTAACTGAGTGGAATTCTGTGCGTGTCCACTCATGAGTAAGTTCAGTTGGAATAAGTTCAATGGAGTTTACAACTAGGAAACTGAAAATCACATCATAACATGAAGTACCAACAACTTTCGGGTAAAGTTGTTGGGGGGTTTTGTCAATTAATTTTTATTGCTTTTCAAAAAATTTAACAAATTAACATCAAATTAGTTCAAATTTAATACAAATTTAAAATTTGACTTCCCACCCCACTACCTTGATGTTTATCTTCCCTCCCTTACTCACTGCTCAATGCTGCATACATTCCCTAATTCCACAGGTGAAGTTGTTTTAAGGAGGAAATAACTTTGGCTGAGGAATGGGGGCGGTGGGGGGGAGAGAGAAATGCAGTCCTTAACCCTTTATTCACTTGCCAACTCTCTGATCCAAACTCCCATGAGGCTCCAAATATGTATTTGAAAAACATGATTTAATGTCATGCTTAATGTTGTTTATTTAAGGGCTTGTCCAGATGACCTATTTATTCTTCCTCATTGGCTTGCAAGAGGTTGGACTATGTCCAGTATTTATTGGGCATTGACTCTGATTTGTTTGCCGGGAAGTTATATGACAATGAGCTTTCATCTGCTTGTGGGGTATTTATATGGCTGTGTAGCATTTGGAACACACTGCGGTCATTTTTTTCTGGGTGCTTCTGTACATAGCAGTTTGCAATTGTGCACACCTCTATGTGGTACCATCACCAAAAGCAGCTGCTACTATCTCTGTTGTCTGTACACAGAGGTAAGCGTGATTCCAAACTAGTGCGCTATGGTGTACTCTGTTCTCCTCTCCTCAGTTTAGTGATTCCAGAGAGAGAGAGAGAGAGAGAGAGAGAGAGAGAGAGAGAGAGAGAGAGAACTTTGAAATAGTCTGCACAGTAAAAACCATGAGAAGCATCATTCCAATTTCCAACAGAAATGGGCAGTACAGAAAGAAACCTCAAAGTCAGACTCCTAATTCATTATATATCTGGTATTTGTGATCTGTATATCACACATTTTGCATTACATTACCTAGGAGACGTTACCTATAAAACGCTAACAAGTCAGCTTGCTACTTTTTAACAGAGAGGATCTCTCTTAAATGGAGCATTCAAGGTACACACCTAAAATGGCATTCCTTGCAAAAATCATTTCTATTTTCCCTCCACATCATCAGGGTTGTATTTCTGTAGCAGATTAGTACAGGGCGCAAAAGGAAGGGAGAAACCCCTGGAATGTGCTCTAAATTAAGAGTGAATGTGACGGAATCCAGAGCCCTCTTAATAATCAAGTAAATATGTTTTAGATTTTCTCCAAATATGTTTTAGATTTTGGCTACATTTGGAAGACTGCTTTAGCTATTGGAAGAACATAGTGCTGAACTCTAAAAAATGACAATTCCAACCTACGGTGCTTTAAACAAACATACGTAATTCAGAGCCTCATGCAACAGAAATATGCTATAGCTAGAGATGTAGCTGCACAATGGTTAGTATTAGAAATCTGCTAAATCCTGTCTACAACCTTGGGCATACAGTTACAGGGAGAGTAGGCTGAGAGATCACTTCTTTCAATTATTGCTATATATCCCTGGCATTAATTCTGCTGATGCTGACTAAATGCATAGTAGCACATCCCCAAGACATTTTACTATAGTTGCTACTTAATTACTGTGCTTTTCTTCAAAAGAAACTCTTCTTGTAAGTCTTGACAAATTGGTTTGCTCAGTATATGAATAGATGCATGCTTCATTTAAATATTGGGTGAAATTCAATACAGTATTGTACTCTTCCAATGGCACCCCCACTTGCCAGATGGAATGGTCCTCCCTCTCCCCACCCTCACCAGTTGTCCTGACTGCCCAGAACCAAATTTCAGGGGTGGGGTGTGTGGGGAAGAGAAGAAAGTCCCATTGCACAAATGGAAGTCCTTCTGCAAGACTTCAGCTGATGGGGGCTGGTAAGGAGAATCCTGCCCAATATTTCTATCCATAAGAAGTCATAATGCTATAGAAAGCTAGATAGAAAGCTAGGAGATAGACGGCTAGGAGTTAACATGCAAGTCTCATCTTTCTTCTATAGAAGTCTTTCATTTTTGCCGTTTAATATCATGCAAAAGGAATGTTAATGTTATGGAAACACTAATCCAGCAAAATGATTTATTACAAAATCAAAAAAAGCTGTCACCCAGCAGTTGTTCTGTATATTTCCAATCCACACATCCAGCTGGACAGGCTACATCTAAGTCAGTGGGTAAGTTGGAATTCAGAATCCCATTCCTCCGTCAAGATCAGATCAGTTAAAACCAACAGTTGCTTTTGAATAATGAAAGGAAATGTAGAAAATAAGCAAATAAAGTTTATCAGAGAGTTAAGAAGAAGCAAGTGGCAATTGCTTCTGTTGATCCATTGTCATTTTGAAGGCTTCTTAGAGGACAAATCTAGGAGTGGCATAGATTCAAAAGGTGTGTAGACATATTCATTCATAAATCACCATGTTAACGTGGTCCAGACTGATCAACAGCCCATGATCCAAAGTTGTAAGCTGTAAGGTATAAGACAACAGGGTGACATAGGAGATATAGCAAACCCCATCCTTCTTCTATGTCTAGCACAGAACCAAGCAGGCTGCCAAAGGAAGGAAGCCCAGCACAAAAATGCAAAAGGCAGCTCAGAAGGGGCAGCTATTTCCACCCATCCTCTGTCAGCCCCCAGTAGGCCAGAAAAAAAACATTCAGGCTAATCCTTTTTGTAGACTTACTGACAAGGCTGTTCTGAAGTATTTTAACGGTTTATCTTAAAGGCTGATATGCAAGTATGAGACATGGGTCAGCAACCAGGATCACATTGGTCCCCTCCTCTGTGTTCTGTTTAATTCCCTCTTTTCATCCCAATTAAATTTATTCATTTATTTGCAGCACACATTCCATAGTAAAACAAAACAAGGCACATAGGTAGAGAGTGCCATGTCACACTTAACAAAAATATTAAACACTCTGCAACAAATGCATCAGATTGTTTTTTTTTTATTGCAGTGTGAAAGATATTTTCCCCTCCCTTTGTTTTATAGGAAAAAAGAAAATCATTCATGATCACACCCAAAAGTCTTATCAATCTCAAAAGCAGTCTGCTGTTACCTAGCCAGCTTGTTACAGGATCCACTCAGTCCTCTACTTTCTGATTATAAAATGCTTGTTTAGTTATATTTGCACTCAAGTATGATTTATGAGGGCTGAGGGCAGGATGGGGGGGGGAGTTGTTGATTGACTGCTTTGTGTTCACGAAAGCAGTCTGGTTGTAAGGGGAAAGGGTTCCACAGCATTAATCATGTTAGACATGATTTTCCACTAGAACTAAACAAACACTTAAACTCATACCTATAAAAACGAATGTCCTCGGAAACAAACTACACATTATGCAGGAGATTTGTGATGGGATCATTGTGTGTGTGAGAGAGAGAGTTTCTTTTCGTAATGAAGAGCAGCCATGAGGGGGTCTTGGTAATTTACCAAAAGTACTGGTAGTAGTGATGACTGGAGCAGGGTTGCCATGTTTTTGCTGAAACTTCCCCCAGCACCTTTCTTATAAGTAGAGTACTATGTAACAACACAGGAGAGGACTTTTCAGTGGTGGCACCACAGTTATAGGAACACCTTTCCTCAAAAGATGTGCTGGAGCCCCATATTAAAACATACCGTACTTATTTTCCTAGGGGTTTTAATTTGTGCAATGCCTTGGTTTGCCGTCTATTTTTTAGCTGCTGCTTCATGCTGTGACTTTGTTGCCTATTTTAGTGCATTATAGAGCTCACTGCATTGGAATCTATTGGGTGAAGGGCAATATACAAATATTTTACATAAATAAATACAATTAATATTTGCCCTTACACTTTGCTAATCTAAATCATTCCACTCAAACTGGGTGAGAGGGTGGATAAATCTATTTATCTCCAACAACTTGGTCCTCAGATGGTTTCCTTATCTGATTATGTTCAAGGTCAGAACCTTCAAATGATACACTCCATGACCACTGGAGTCACACGGCACCCATGAGGAGGGGTGCAGGAAATTTTGGCAAGCCTCACTTGCAGCAAAATGGGTAATGGGAACCAATCATCCTGCATCAAAATTCAGGGAAGGAGTGATTTCTCAAGGTCAAGTCACTCAGAAGAAGCAGCCTGAAGTGGAGCACCAAATATTAGCTGGCCCTAGCAGAGAGATGGAACAGCATTATTATTATTATTATTATTATTATTATTATTAATGCCCCGCCCATCTGGCTGGGTTTCCCCAGTCACTCTGGGTGGCTCCCAATAGAATATTAAACAGAATAAAGCATCAAACATTGTTCCCAAAATAATTGAACAATGGTGGTGCTGCAAGAAATGTGCTGCATGTTTGGCACTGGCATACGTTTTATTCTTGTAATCACATTTGCAGCAAAGTAAGCAGTAGGACACGGGTGGCGCTGTGGGTTAAACCACAGAGCCTAGGGCTTGCCAATCAGAAGGTTGGCGGTTCAAATCCCCACGACGGGGTGAGCTCCCATTGCTCGGTCCCAGCTCCTGCCAACCTAGCAGTTAGAAAGCACATCAAAGTGCAAGTAGATAAATAAGTACCGCTGCGGCGTGAAGGTAAACGGCATTTCCGTGCGCTGCTCTGGTTCGCCAGAAGCAGCATAGTCATGCTGGCCACATGACCCGGAAGCTGTACGCTGGCTCCCTCGGCCAGTAAAGCGAGATGAGCGCCACAACCACAGAGTCGTCCGCAACTGGACCTAATGGTCAGGGGGTCCCTTTACCTTTACCTTTAAGCAGCAGGCAGGACACGGGTGGCGCTGTGGTCTAAACCTCTTGGGCTTGCTAATCAGAAGAGGTGAGCTCCCATTGCTCAGTCCCAGCTCCTGCCAACCAAGCAGTTCGAAAGCATGCCAAAAAGTGCAAGTAGATAAATATGTACCACTGCTGCAGGAAGGTAAACAGCATTTCCACGCGCTGCTCTGGCTTCGGAGTTCCATTGTTCCAGAAGCGGCTTAGTCATGCTGGCCACATGACCCAGAAAAACTGTCTGCGGACAAATGCCGGCTCCCATGGCCTGTAAAGTGAGATGAGTGCCGCAACCTCAGAGTCGTCTGCGACTGGACTTAACTGTCAGGGGTCCTTTACCTTTTTTTAAAGCAGCAGGCAAGGCAGCATCTCTGATCTCACTCTGGGATTCTGAGTGTCCCTGCAAGTGACCTGGAAAGCTGGCAAAAAAAAAAATAATTGTGGAAGCATGCCCAGGAGATTGCTTAGTCATTTGGTAATGGGTCTGAGTGAAGGTATGTGGACACGTTATCACACTATGTTATCAGTTCAGTTTAGAATGAAATAAATCAGCTCAGATATTCTGTTCATCAAAGAAGTTTTGTCTTTCTTTGTACAAGCTGACTGGAAGGGGCAAAACTATTTGGTGGGAAATGCTGATCTTTTTTTTCTTTTCCTGCCCTTTGACATGAAATTATTAGGCCTGTCAACCAATTTGTTAGTCCATTAACTGCCCTGTTGTAACCAATTAATAATTCAATTCATCAGAGAAAAACATAGGGCTACTTATTCACAATACTAGGAAGATTCCTCTGGCATGCTTCCATAATGAGGCAGTTATTCTTCGAGTCCCAAAGCCATTTCATGAGCTCAGTGGATTCTTTAGGCAGACAAAGCAACTCGTTCACATATGCTGGAATCACCCATCACTGACCATGTATCTTGAGGGATTTGCTTATTTGATCTGTCTGCCTATGCCTGCTATATTTTATATAAGTCCATTTAACTTGCTAATGGTTTAGAAAAACTTTTTTAATTTGCTTTTTTAATATATCAACTCCATGATCCTAGCCTATCGGGGACCTCATAGTCATCACGGTGATAACTCAGTGCTATGAAAACATTGTTAGAATTTCTGCAAGCAGAATCCCTGATCTCAACCTTGTGTAAAGTAGACATGAATTTGCTCTCCAACCCAAGAATGAGTTTCAAAGCTTTACTGCAGAATGGCCTTAAAATAGTTAAAAATAAATGTTACAAAAATACAAAGTAACACATTGCTCTTTAACAAACATGATTTTGCTACAGCACTATGTGTAACTCTTTGTAACATTAAGCCAAACTTTGACCAAGCACTTTTGTGACTGCCATGCTATCAGGAGGTGAACCACGCTTTTGTTTAGCATTATGCGTAGACCCAGGTTTTTAAAAAATATTTTATTTTCCAATTTTTTAAAAAATAACAACCTTTTCCCATTCATCTTAACACCAAATTCATCTTGTTTAACTCCCCACCCCCACCCCGTTTCCATTTTTTTTTCATTTCTTCCCCTTGCATATAATTACTTTTCCAATTAATTTTCACTTCTTCATATTTAAGTAAAATATCAAATTAGTTCATAAATGCTACACCAATCCTGCTAATGTTTTGACATATTTACTGTGTTCTTTAACATAGTCTATAACAGTGTTTTTCAACCTTTTTTGGGCAAAGGCACACTTGTTTCATGAAAAAAAATCACGAGGCACACCACCATTAGAAAATGTTAAAAAAAAATAACTCTGTGCCTATATTGACTATATATAAAGTAATTTTTCAATTTTTCCCACAGCACACCAGGCAACATCTCGTGGCACACTAGTGTGCCGCGGAACAGTGGTTGAAAAACACTGGTCTATAATTCCCCCCCCCCAATCTCTCTCAAATTTATTCTTGTCCTGATGTCTGAATAAATATATTATTATTATTATTATTATTATTATTATTATTATTATTATTATTATTATTATCTTCACAGTAAGTTTTGCCATTTCGGCATAATCCATCATCTTAATTATCCATTCTATGCATAGACCCAGGTTTGTGGTTTGCCCCCCAGGAGTGGTAAGCCTAGAACCACAAATCATAAGCCAAGAGCAAACACCTTGGTTACAGCTCTTGGTTTGTTTGCAGTGAGGCAAACCATGATACTTCGGTCATGGCAGTAGAAGCAGGGGAGCAGTGAGGGGTCCACGACGTTATAACTATGAACCAGTAAACTTGCTGATTCATGCTAACTCATAGTTTGGCTTTTTGTTGTTGTTCAGTCATTCAGTCATGTCCAACTCTTCATGACCCCATGGACCAGGCACCCCTATCTTTCACTGCCTCCTGCAGTTTGGCCAAACTCATGCTAGTCGCTTCGAGAACACTGTCCAACCATCTCATCCTCTGTCGTCCCCTTCTCCTTGTGCCCTCCATCTTTCCCAACATCAGGGTCTTTTCTAGGGAGTCTTCTCTTCTTATGAGGTACTGGAGTCTCAACTTCAGGATCTGCCCTTCCAGTGAGCACTCAGGGCTGATTTCTTTAAGGATGGATAGGTTTGATCTTCTTGCAGTCCATGGGACTCTCAAGAGTCTCCTCCAGCACCATAATTCAAAAGCATCAATTCTTCGGCGATCAGCCTTCTTTATGGTCCAGCTCTCACTTCCATACATTACTACTGGGAAAACTTAGCATTGCATTATGTGGAGTCAGAATGAGGCTGATGCTTTTTGCTCCCACTCTGAATGGGTGGATAATTTCACCTCAATTTTCACCCCTAAAAGAAAGAACTTTTTCACAGTGTAGTAACAATGTACCCCCTTTAAGCTTAGCACTACTAGAAACTCAGCGCTACTTGAAACACCTAATACCTTAATAGCTCCAGACTAAATAAAGTGTGTGCCAAAGCTACTAATATTTTAGACCTATTTACCAAAAGTCCGTGAAATCGGAGTAAATTAAAATAGGCAAGGATTTAGCACAGTACTAATTATAGCACTTGGGGTGGGTGGTTGTTGGTGAGTCACCAAAGAAAGGAATTCCTTCTATGTTCATCAAGCCCAACTACTTCTCAATTTGTTACCCAGATAATTTTGTTAGAGATTCTCTTTGTTGCGAGTGTTCAGTACAATGGGAATCATTCATAAAGTGGCTCCGTGCCTGTGGCAGCAATAGAATGTTCTCAGTACAATTTTGTGTGTTGTCATGGTGATGCTTTGCAAAAAAAAAACCTTTGGAAGGTGTTTCTTGAATGGTCATTTTTAGGCCAATTAATCCAATTTATTGTTAATGCAACCTTTATTATATAGCACAGCACTTTTGTGCATTCTACTGCCTATTAAAATAGACTTTCATTATAGCACTAAATGAAGTCTTGACCCACAGTCTTGTCTCTTAAAATACACGTAATGGGGAAAGGGGCTGCAGTAGAGAGTAAATTAGTACAGTATTACAGAATACAAGGGAAATGTCTTTTTCTCAAACAAGTCATTTTCCATGTTATTGCGCTTTTTCTATACAGTTGGTAAGTTTGTTACTTTTCAATCCAACTTATTAAAAATATATGTGTTCCATCTATCAGCAGTGTGTATGCTTTGCAAATTATTTTGTTTTCCCTTTTTGTCTGATACAGCAAAACATATATTAAATGTTTCTCTGTGTGTCACTGGTATCCAAATAATGCAACACACTGATTATTCCATTCTGTAATTCCATTTAGAGGACATTTTCAGTAGATTTATGATATCATAAAAGGACATCAAAGAGGATGCAATCTTTGCAACTCTCTGCTTTGCAAATAGTGAACTGAGGTTACGATGAAAAACCCTTGCTGAATCGGTGTCTGAGTGCATATCTGAACCCTTGTCTTCCCGGGGTGGCATTATGATAAATGTTTTTCTTTTCTTTTCCTGGAACCTTTGTCAGCTGTTGGACAGTGTGGATATGTTTTCATTTTTTTCTCAAACCTTTCATGAGGTTTCATAACATCTAGCAATCAGTTTTCTATTCAGAGTGTTTTCCCAAAAACACAAGTCCTCCAGGCACCACACATCAGATTCAGTGGCAGGTGTTTTAGTTCTATTATGAAACGTTGACTGCAGAAATTTCACTCATGGGATAAATCTGGTCATTGCCATCTGCAAGGTATATGAATAAAGAGAGGGGGGTTTTTTTGGGGGGGGGGGTATTCTAGCCTATGCCAAATATACATCTGAAAGATCAGGGATTCCATTGCAGCAACTCTTTCAGGGATTAGAACATTATTAGCTTCAACACTAGAGTACTGAAAATAAAATAAAATAAAATAATTCCTTCCAGTAGCACCTTTGCTGTTGTTCAGTCATTCAGTTGTGTCCAACTCTTCGTGACCCCATGGACCAGAGCACGCCAGGCACGCTTATCTTTCACTGCCTCCTGCAGTTTGGCCAAACTCATGCAAGTGGCTTCAAGAACACTGTCCAACTATCTCATCCTCGATCGTCGCCTTCTCCTTGTGCCCTCCATCTTTCCCAACATCAGGGTCTTTTCCAGGGAGTCTTCTCTTCTCATGAGGTGGCCAAAGTACTGGAGTCTCAACTTCAGGATCTGCCCTTCCAGTGAGCATACAAAAGCCCATACCAAGAACAAACTTAGTTGGTCTCTAAGGTGCTTCTGGAAGGATTTTATTTTATTTTATTTTATTTTATTTTGACTATGGCAGACCAACACAGCTACCTACCTGTAACTGGAACTAGAGTACTGATCATTAACATTTTTAAAAAAATGATTCAGCTTTTTCTTTCAGTGCATGTAAGTCCCTGTTCCTGCATCAGGCGCACTTAACATAAGCAGTTGTGGTTCCTCCAGGGGACAAATGCTCTCAGACCAATGGGATTCCACCCAGAAAAATTGTTGTTTCCAACAAATCAATAGACCCTATCTCTGGGAGTTATTGAAATCAATGGTAACATTCTCAAAAGATGCCTCTGGAGTAAGTTTGTTCTCTTAACTTCAAGGGGCCCCATCAAAACAGAAGCAAATAATCAGAATCCTTCTACCAAGTTTAATGGCATTGAGCCAGACCCCAGAGATGCCTTGTCCTTCTTCTTCAGCTACAATTCACCACAGAGGGTTCTCATTCTTCATAACCAAAGCCAACCCATATTTGTATTCAGGACATTGACAAAGTACAGTACATTGTGTGTGTTTCCTGCTGTTGATCACATGATCTATTTTGGTCTCATCTCACACATGTTTTCCTTGGGCCATTTCTTCTAGTGGGTCGATTTCATTTTTCTTAATCTGCCCAATTCTGCAGAGTCACTCAAATAGCCTCTCTCACTTAGCCACTATTCCACATGACAAGGACTCTGGTTCCTTATTTCCCCCCACCTTTTTTTATTTCCAGCACCAGTTTCAATTTCCTTTGCCAGTACAAATAATATCTATGTGCATGGCACAGTATATACAGGCCTGGCTTCTGGGTTCTGTCAGCAAAGCTGTTTTTTCTCAACAGTTTATTAACAGTGTTACAGCTAGGCAAATGGGGAAAAAGGATGTCACTGCCAGGAAGCAATTTTGTTTAGCCATGTTGCAACACTTGAGTTATTATTAGGTTCCATTGAAACCAACAAAGGCTTCTGAGCATGGTTATGATTATGACTGGTGCACACTTCTCCACCCTTGACAACTGGTCCCTGTTTGTTTCAAATAGCCATAAGGACCATTCTTTTTGGGGGGGGGAGCTTATTTATTTGAGGGAGGGATAACAATAATAATGGGGAAAGGGGAAGCACTTCAAATCAGAAATATTAAGTATCCAGCACTGCAGATGTGCCACATGAAGACAAAAACATCACAGCAGCCAATCATATTGACAACACATAATAACACCTTACAAGGAGAAAAGGTTAATGCAGATGAAACAATTTCTCATTGTGTAATGTATATTGTTGTTATTATTTTATTATAATTACTTCCCAGTCACCAGGCAGGTCAGCATTGAAATATGTTTTGACTCTAGATAACTGCTCTGAAAATACGGAGTGGACTTCGTAACAGTATTGCATGCCACCCCAACCTCTAAGTCTAAGCAGTGAAAGATTCTGGATGCTTACCCAGGATTCGTGTTTCCTTTAGAATAAGGCACAGTAGAGACCATGGTGTCTCTACTGATATATGGTTTATTTATACAGGTGAAATGTGAAAAATTAGAATATCGTGGAAAGGTTCATTTCTTTCAGTAATTCAACTTAAAAAGTGAAGCTAATATATGAGATAGACTCATGACATGCAAAGCGAGATATGTCAAGCCTTTATTTGTTATAATTGTGATGATTATGGCATACAGCTGATGAGAACCCCACACCTGACATCACATATGACACAAGACATATGACACAAGACATCCAGCCTGCTGCTTTTGCAACCAGCTTCTAGCTCAGCAACCTTTTTCAGCCGTGGGCTGGTCCACCATCCCTCAGACCACGTGGTGGGCCGGACTATATTTTGGAGGGGGGGGGGAAGAGAATGAATTCCCATGCCCCACAAATAACCCAGAGATGCATTTTAAATAAAAGGACACATTCTACTCATGTAAAAACATGCTGATTCCCGGACCGGATTGAGAAGGCGATTGGGCCACATCTGGCCCATGGGCCTTAGGTTGCCTACCCCTGTTCTAGCTCATTCAACTCTTCACTCTGGCCTTTTGTCTTTCTAACTAGCAGACAATTGAGGGAGGGAGGGAGGTCCACCTATTTGTTCTCTGGCAACCCATACTTAGCAGGTGATTACCAGGCTGGCTTGGCTAGTCCAGCAATTGAATTCTTGCCTGGGTTCAAGAATTAGAAGGGAGATGCACACTATTTTGAATCTTTATGCAGACTATCTCAAGTGCAAGCACTGGAAGTGGTAACTTCACAGGTGCCTGTGTTTTCTCTGGTTGCTGAGCAGACACCATATTAGGCATCTTATACAAATCCTTTCAGCAGTGCTGATCAAATGATCCTCCTGTTGGTGAGAAAAAACAAGCGTTAGGTATAGTTGGGAGGAACACAAGCATAGTTCAGCTTTTCCTCTTCTTGCCTTTAGGCAAATAGATCCAGAATATATGCCAAACTGTTAATGCTACCAGCAAATACTGTAGATAGAAGCATATGGGATATGGCAAATCAGGGAGTGAGCTCTTTGAGATGACAGTCCATCATTTGCAATAAGTAATTCCAATACGAAAGCCAAAATGTGCTTGTGAGCTTCTGATGACAGATTCTTGTCCAATAATGTATCCATCCTCTGTTACAGTGGGACATCTGTTTTATATTTCAGCATGTCTGACCTATAGCTTTGGCTGATCTTATTATTAATTCATATTTTAGTTATCAGAATGCAAAGAAAATATATATTTTTTAAAGGGGGGGAGAGAAATAGTGCATTGGTATCTCACTGATGCGCCTGAAATACCACAGTAGCCTCCCACACTTTACCTTTGGGCTGATGATTAAGCATGAGCAATAGCAGTGCAAAGGGAGAAGATACAAGCAAATGGATCAGAAATTCCCCATTGAATGTCTCCTCTAGCATCTCTGATATCTTCCATGATACAAAAGCAATTTGGAAGTACCTGCAATTCAATATCCCTCAGGAATTTTGAAAGGAGTTATATGTCAAAAGTTCTTTAAAATCTATTATTTAAAAAGATAAAAAGAAAAATTGGCTTTATGCAAGATTATGAAGTTAACAGTCCCAAATGAAGGTCTATATTTTGCATAATATACAAACTGATTTGCAAAATAGCCCAGCCAAGGTTATGCACTTTGGAACTCTGTTTTATTTCAGTGGGAGACCTTAGTATGTGCTTAATAGCACACTCTAATGCATGCCATCTCTGAAGTCCCATTAAGGCCGTGGAGCTTAAGTAAGTGGGTATGTGACTGCAGCATAACTCTCTCTCATTAGAAAACAGTGGGACTCCCAAGTGATTCAAGATAGATCATGACATGTGTCTTGGCACTGTGTGCAGTGATAAACTTTTCTGCCGTGCCCTTTGCTTTTAGGCACTACCCTGTGGGAATGCATTGTTCCTTCCCCTCGTGATACTCATAGCTGCTAGTCTCCCATTTATAACTCGTATTATTATAAGGGGCTGTTCTAACTGGACTCTGAAGAACTGCAACCCAGATATAGGTTAATAATAATTACTAAACAGAGTAGCGCTGTGGTCTAAACCCAGATGAGGTTTACCACCTCATCTGCTGTTTGTAACAGCCAGAGTCACTTTTTTTTTAAGGCTGGGAGAAGGTAATCAAACTCCTCCTACTTCTGCCAGGGGGGTGGCTGGTAAGTCAGCATGCCTGCTTCCTGTTCACGAAGTGTCATGAATGGGCAGGACAACAACAGGGAGGAGAAAAAGGAGGAAGAGGATCCTGGTGAGGGATGTAGCTGGGACTGGGACACACCAGGGCAAGCTGGGGGTGGGGAAGGAGAGGTTGGTGTAGTGGGGGGGGGTGTCAGTGCATAGGAACCAGAGCAGCAGGACCCATCACCACAGACAGAGGATCCCTGTCCCCATGAACACAGCAGGCTCTGGGGCATAGGGAGCAGTGGGAGGGGCCGTCTAGGAGGCTGAGGCAGGCAAGGGCCCACAGCCCAGCTCCCTAGCTGGCCAGTTGGAGCTCGCTAGCTCTGGGAGGAGATGAACAGGTGAGGGTTATCAAGCCCAGGTGCTGAAATCAGCATACAATATACAAAAGGGAAGCAGAGGTCTGCTCAACTGTCCACATTAATGGAGCTTGATCTGGATGCTCCTGGACCTTTATGAGACTGTGCTTTGGGTTTGACTCTGGACTGTATCCTGATGGCTGGACTTTGGACTTGGCTACTTGGATTGACCCTGAACCTCATTTCCTGACCTTTGGACTTTGCTTGTGTGGATTGACTCTCGGACTTTGAACTTTGCATACTGACTTGCTTCCAGGTAGGCCAGGGGTTCAGGACAGGAAGGTTTGGAGCAGGAGCGTGAAGCCTCCAGTCCGTAAACCTATTTAGGCCCACAAAGCCTCCTACTCTGGCCAAACCACAACCTATGTCTTGTGTCATATGTGATGTCAGGTGTGGGGCAGGTTGTTGTTGTTTTTCAGTCTTTCAGTCATGTCCGACTCTTCGTGACCCCATGGACCAGAGCACGCCAGGCACCCCTATCCTCCACTGTCTCCCGCAGTTTGGCCAAACTCATGCTAGTCTCTTCGTGAACAATGTCCAACCATCTCATCCTCTGTCGTCCCCTTCCAGGGAGTCTTCTCTTCTCATGAGGTGGCCAAAGTACTGGAGCCTCAACTTCAGGATCTGTCCTTCCAGTGAGCACTCAGGGCTGATTTCTTTAAGGATGGATAAGTTTGATCTTTTTGCAGTCCATGGGACTCTCAAGAGTCCCCTTCAGCCTACAAGGACCTACAAAGCACTGTGCAATGAACTGACAATCCTTTGCAAAGTACTCTGTAAGACCACACTCTCAGCTGATTGTTTGGTCTTACAGAGCATTTTTCAATGGGCTTCACCAAGAAATGACAATAAGCTGATTGTTGGGTCTTACAGAACTCTTCGAAAGGAGTTTTGTGGGCTATGCTTTAGCTCATATTATTTGATTTCAAACTATGCAGGCAAAAGGTTCACCTGATGACATTGTAATATCAGGTGATTGACGGGTGGGTAGCCCCACCCAAATGTCAAACATGGCCTGCAGGAGTGGGGGGGGGGGTGATAATGATCTGGCGCACTGGCTAGATCCAGTTTGCCACCCCTGGTTTAGAGAATGCACTAGACATGAATCTAGGCAACAAGTTTATTGTCCACCTCTGGTTCGAGCAGATACGATACACCTCTAAGGGATATTCTGCAAGTTTGTATTAATGAGCTGATTAGCATTTTCAGCACTACCCATATTAGAGCTTCACTGAGCAACCCTGAAGTCTTGTGCATTTCTGTATGAGAATGGAAGGGCTTCCGACTTGTACAGAGGCCCTTTATTCTTGTGTCCCGTCCCCCTCAAATTCTCACACATCCAGCAGTGCTGCTCTTGAGGCTCTCTAGAGTCACTTAGTAGGAGAGCCATAAACCACAAGTAGGCAGAGACCCTTAGAAAGCAGAAAATGTCAAACTTTCTGATCTACTGACTCGCTGAGGAAATATGTATTATGCACTATCATGCAATAAAACGTTGGGGTCCTGCTCATTTTTTGAAAATCAGAAGCAGTCCGATTAGAATTGCTAATTATCTGCTGAGTAGGTGAAATGCAATTTGTATTAGATCTAGTTTTTGGATAACCAGGATAATACAATTACTATATTTTTCCGTCTATAAGATGCCCCCATGTATAAGATGTCCCCTATTTGGGGGGACTCCAATTTAAGGAAATGGGGGGAGATGGCCCCCATGTATAAGACGCCCCACATTTTGGACATTATTTTTAGGGGGGAAACCTAGTCTTATACATGGAAAAATATGGTAAGTTCTTTGAATTACTTTGTCCTGTAAGCTTTAGCTAGGCTCTGTTGTTATACCATGAATTTGTAACATGATGATCATTTCTAGGTGTTGCTGATTTTTTTATTTTAAAAAATAGTCCACAAGCTTATTTCAGGTGGTCTATGGCAACTCCACATTAAACAGGTTGATTTCTAATTGTATTTTTATTGCTGCTTTTGTTTATTAGATTGTATTTTTATTACATACAATAATAACATGGAATTCAATAAATGGAATTGATTTTTCCAATTATTCCAGTAGATTGGAATTATGGAATAATACAAGAAATAAAAGAAACAATAACAATACAATTAAAAATCATATTGCACAGCAGGATTGTCTGCTCAGATGCTCATCAATTTTCAAATGTTTTATAGGGGAGATGAGAGTTTGGGACCCACTGCCTTGCAATCTTCCTATTCAGAGTGGAGATCTATTGGGTATTGTAGACTTCAGGCTTGCAGGATCTACTTTGTTTTTATACCAGAACTCAGTCCTTCCACACTCAAAAAAAGCCCATTTCCGATTAATTTCAGAAATATAATTTAGGGCAGAATGGGGCTTAGTGATTTTAATGTACAATTGTGAACCAGAAATCCTTGCCCATCTATTGAAGATCATCACCCCCACATCGGCCAGCAGCTCCCTCTCTAGCTTCTGCCCACCACAAACACTCCATGTGATAGACCCGATCTTTCCAGTTGACGCGGTTCAACCCTACAGCACATGGCAGCATGCATAAACAGATGTCAAACAAGGGCATATCTTGGTATGATGAGTTAGTAAAATATAGAGACTTCTTGTGTGAATAAAAATCCCTTTCTTGGGGTGGGGGGTGGGGGGGGATGCAGCCGGGTCTTGAGCAAATACCCAAACATAGACTTCTGATGACAGCTGCACAAACATGACTTAGTATAGTAGATCTCACAATTAAAATCAGGCTGGCCTAATTTGAGGGGAAAATAAACACAGGCCAGGGCTATGTGGCTTGCTTTCAAAAAGAATCAGCCTGAGAAGAGACAGTCCTTTCAGTTCATTGCAGCCTCAAATGGGGGGTGGGGGTGGGAGACACCAGTCTTGCTTGTGGCATCTGTGACTCACGGCTGTTCCCCGCAACAGAAATAACTTGATAGAGGAAGGTCCAGCTGAGTGAAACGATAGGAGTTGAGGATTTCCCATCATTCCTTTTGAAATGAGCTGAACTCAAGTGATTTGCATTGCAGTGCAGATTTTTAAAACAATAGTCGAGTGATCATGACACTTGAGAAAGTCGATATTTGGCATGTCCTATATCAGTGCATCCCAAACTTCTAACCCCTAGGCAGGGCCGGATTTAGGTTTGATGAGGCCCTAAGCTACTGAAGGTAATGCGGCCCTTTATATGTCCAGCTGTCCTTGGTCAACAATAAATTGTCACTGTTTTTTGTGTTGAATATATGCTGTGTAGTAATTTATGGACCTAATGGGTATCTAAAGCCATTTTGTTTTTTTATCTCATATTTTGGAAATGTACATCCACTTTTTTCCCCTTTAAATTTTTTTTGGGGCCCCAAGAGAGTGGGGCCCTAAGCTATAGCTTGTTTAGCTTATACGTAAATCCGCCACTGCCCCCAGGGACCAATTGATATTTGCTGAGCACATTTTTGGGGAATACTGTATAGGCCAAACAGAGGTTGGAATGGTGGTCACAGATTAAGGTCACAACCCACACATTTACCTGGGCTTTGGAATAAGGGTCACTGAACACAGTCAGAGGAGACATGCATGGGCTGTCAGACATCCTTAATTCTGAAATACCTGTAGAATAGGGAGTTCACACATCACCCCTACCCATGTATTGGAAAAACAAGTGTGGGGAGAACGTGAGGCTGTGAGCACCTTGATGCTGAGGATCACAGTGTGTCCCCCACCCCTGTGCATTTGACCACTGAACCAGTCCTTTCAAAATCTCTCCACCACCACCCCAAAAAAGGTCATGGAGGGTAAAGAAAATTTCTCAGAAATATTGCAGGGGTTGTTGGCAAACACTCTTGGGGAGATGGCGAACCCCCCAGGACTTCTGAGCGTCTCCCAATAGGCACATCTCTGGAATGGCATGTCCCTTCACTCCAGAGTGCCTCTCTGCGACACTTCTCTTATGAAAAGTGCACACAAGTCTTCTGGCATCACACAGCAAGAAGGAGGAAACATCCGTAGATCTAAACTACGTTTTATTTACATGCTATACAGACATTCCATAGTCACATCTGTGTTCTCCAAGCTCTGGCAGAACAACCGTTGCATACTGCAAAAGTGAAAGTAAAGTACAATAACACGCTCAGACGGAAGAGATAAGACAGTCTTCCATTCCCATACTCTTCTCAGACATCTCGTGTGATTTATACTAATCACACTAGCCAGCAACGGCTGCATAAAATCCCAACAGTGCACACCCCTGCTGTACACTGCCAAACTGGAGCTCTCTGACCCTTGCCACCATTCCATCCCTGCCCTGATGAAAGCAGCATTGGCACCAGAAGGGCATCACTGTCTCGCTGCCCTTCACACCACTGCTGCCAATGCCGGCCTACCCATGAGGCATGGTGAGGTGACTGCCTCAGGCAGCAGGTTCCAGAGGGGCAGCAGATCCCAAGGTAGATCATTATCCACCCCTTGTTCTTGATGTAGATCTTCATTCCCTGCTTCTTCCATGGTGAGGAGGGGGGGCACCATTTTGTGATTGGGGCCAGGGTCCAAAATGTCTCGGGCCAGTCCTAACTACTCATTGACCACTAGAGGGGTGTGATGCAGCCCTCATACTCAAAAAGGTTAGTCACATTTGCTTAAAAAAAAAAAGATTGCTACAACTTATATTTGGTCAAGAAATATTACAGGAAATGGTGAATTCCTTTATTTTTTGGAAGACCATCTTTCCGAACTGCTGTGCAACCTTTTTAATAACTCTGGCTGCAACTAACAGAGTGTAACGTTTCTATTTGTCCCAGCTCCAGAGCACAGCTAACATTGCTCCCTACTGTCTGCTGGCTCAGTTCAGGGGAAAGGATATTAAAATATGTGCAAAAGGGGATGGTTTCCCCTCTTGTTTAGATTGTCTCCAAGCAAGCTGCACCTGCCTTATCCCTTTGCTCTTTCTCCCAGATGACACAACTCCTTCCTCCCGTTCGTCTTCCCCCCACATCCCCTAGTGTTTGGCAGGGGACAGGCAGGCTCATAAATGTTCTCTTCATTTGCTAGTGAATCATTCTCTCCGACTATTGAAAAACAGGCCTGCACATTGCATTAGAGCAAACGGCTCAGAGCGTGCTAGTGGAACGTTTCTCTTCCTGCAACATGATGACGGAGAAGCTGAGCTTTTCCACACGTTCGACTGATATAATAATGTGCTTAATGCAACGTTAGCACCACCTTCTGGCAACAAAATGAGAACCCTGCAATTTCCTGCTGAGTATGAAGGGCCAGGGAAAAGTGGAGGAACCTAAATCGAAGCGACCAGTAGAGTTGCTGCTTCTCTTCTCTATCTGCTCCCCCTTGCAGTGGGGTTGCGGGAGGAGAGAACCACCCTCAACCTTTTCTGCTTTGTTCCACCTGTGGAGAGGAAAAGGCCCAAACCCACATAAACAGAGAGAAAGGAAAAAGGAAAACTTCTTACCACCTCAACTTGAAAAGGAAGGCTACCTTCCAAAAGTTGCCAAATACCCCACAAACTTTCATAGGGGACAAAACTGATCTGTGTAAGTGTTTGGGGAGGCATCTCTGACTGGCGTTAAGACTGGACTGAATATCCCTTAAACGGACAGAATATACAGAGCTGTTTGTCCCCCATGAAAGTGTGTGAGGTATTTGCCATTAATTTAGAATGAAGCACAACTGTTTATTTCAAAGCATAACTTTTTGGGAGCCCTATACTACTACTACTACTACTACTACTACTAATAATAATAATAATAATAATAATAGCTGTGGTCCTTTTATTAAAGTAAGCAACACACACATACAAGGGTTGGCTGCCCTTGAAGGCAAATTGGAAACTTCAACCAGTCCAAAATATAGCAGCCAGGTTACTAGCTGGCCTTCCATTTAGAACTAATATAACCCCTATTTTAAAAGAGCTGCACTGCTTGCCAGTTTGTTTCCGAGTCCAATTCAAGGTGCTCATGCTAGTATTTAAAAACCCAAATGTCTTAGGCCACAAATATCTGAAAGTCTGCTTCCTTCCCTACAGACTCTCTTGCATGTTAATATCAGCAGAGGGGTCCCTCTTGTTAGTTCAAGTCCCCTCAGACATGCATGTTGGTGGCAGCACGGGAGAAGTAATTCTCAGCGGCAGCTCCTAAGTTGTGGAATTCCCTCGACTTAGACAGAAGGAGGTTCCGCCCTATTCCTGCAACAGTAATTTGTTTTTAATTGTTTTTAATGTTGTATTTTACATTGATATAGCCTGCCCTGAGACCTTCCAATGAAGGGTAGGTTGTTTTTGTTTTTGTTTGTTTGTTTGTTTGTTTGTTTTGCATAAATAATTTCAAATCAGTGTGTCAGCAAAAAGTTTCCTGTATTGTGAGATGGAAAAGCAAAGTCTGGGAAATTGGCCTTTTCTGCTTTTTCAAAAAAAAAAAAAAACCAATACAAAACAAAACCCTAGCATAACGATTTCCAAAACAGTTTCAGAATTGAAGAAAGGTGATTAGAAGCACACTTCCTCAAAATGGCCATTAGGGGGGAGAATAAGACAGAAAATGATGGATTGCTATGGCAGTGTTTTATGGCAGATGACATTGCTAGAGGGGAGCTGTCCTTCATAATCAGGTAAAATATAATGGTGAACACTTATCACTTGTAAAACCTGATGATTCGTAACATTTTCCGCAGGAGGATGAATGTGAAACCTTCTGCCCTGTCCAAAGACAAGTGCAGACTCTTCCATTCTGTCTCAAAGTCTGTGTGGAGTTTAAGATGTTCAGCTCCTGTTTCTTTAGCAGCACAATTCTACACTTGGCTACAGAAGGTGTATAGATGATTGCAAGTAAGTGTGTATATATATATATGATTGCAGCCCAAGTAAGTCCATTTAACCACAAACATAAGAGAATGTTGGTTTTCTTTAGGGGCAGTGTTGGATAGTTGTGGGTGAGGAGACACTCTGTTTTGCCTCCAGAAGCTCCCAGGTTGAATCCTCAGCATCTCCTGTTAGGGCTAGGAGAAGCTTCTGCCTGAAACCCTGGAGAGTCTCTTACAGTCAGTGTAGGCAGTACACAGTATAAGGCAGCTTTGTATGTTCCTACATCAAATACCTCATGGCCACCAGCTCCATGCTTTCCCCTCTTGTCTCCTTCAGCATTTGGCTACAAAAAAATAACCCAGAAAAATCAAAATTCAACCTAGGGGTCGTTATTGGGTGTATATTATGTCACACGAACCCTACAATTCCTTTAGGAAATGTATAACAGGGCAAGACATGTCTAGTTAAATGAAGTTTCGAACAGGGCAAGACATGTCTCATTAAATAAAGCTTTTATAAGCCTAAAAGTGCTGGCTTTTCTTCATGGTGAGCTCTAATCTGCCTTCCTCTTTTGGTAGACCCATACAATTCCTGAAAATGGAGAGTTTTCAGCATCAAGGATCAAGCTAAATTAAATCAATTGGCCAGCTAAACTGGGGCTCCTTGTGGTGGCTGACTCATGCCCTTTGGTTTCCTTTTCAGGAAGTGGGTGGTAATGTTTTTTGCCTTCTCAGGCTAGGACTGCCACTTGGGAGGAGAGATCCTTTTCTGATGACTCCAGGTGGTTCTGCAAAGGAAATAAGAGAAAGATTCAGTGGATCTCTAAGCATCTCCCTATAGAACTCTGCAGACAGTACCCAAACATCTCCCTGAGATTTAAGAAATGAGATCCACTGCCTGGGACCACTAGGAACTGGTCTTCCCTGTCATTTGGGTGCATTCCTGGCTCAGCTTCTCCATCTTCCTGCTCCCTCCACTCTTTGTTCTGGGATTGTTTAGGCCCTTCTCCTGATCCTGTTCCTCCTTTAGCCTGGTCTCAATCAGCTGTCCCTCCTTTCACTTACTGGGCTGACAAGTGAGAGAGCCATGAATTGCCTGATTTATTGTTCAGGGTGCAGCCACTCGCCAGAATGGTCTCTGAAAGGCCCGGCTGTGGTGCCTCCTGGTGGGACCAGTCATGGCCATCTTAAAGGGATATACTACAAGAAAGCCATTTGCAGTAGGCAGAACCTCAGCAGTCCTTCACACTGAAGCAGGATGGGATATTATCTACCTTGAACTAAAAGGGAAAAGCCAGTTTTAATGGCCATTTTGTCTGTGAGTCCTACGAGACCTGCTCCCTACCTTGCAGGCCTTTTCTACCTGGCCTGGGAGAGCAGGGCCCTGACTGACTCCAGCTACAAAAGCTGAAGCTGCTGAACAAACTCTGGGGCAGGGTAGAGGGTTTTTTTTGGGGGGGGGGGCTTTTGAAGGAGTTGTTTTGGCATCTTTATTTTAGATCTTGTGATTTCTGTGTAAGTTGTTCAGTTTGGTTGTGTACTTTTAAATGTTTTATTTATTGTTTGTGACTACCTTTGTCAAGTTGTGGTCATGTTGTAAGCTGCTTTGAACATGGTTTGAAATGTGACAAGGCAGCATACAAATAAAATTATGTGCATTTTTATGAGATATCCAATGCATTTGGAGCTTTTGATAAAATCACTGCTATAAAAGGTTTTCTCCACTGCCACCCCCACAAGTTCTCATATCCAAAAATTAGTTTTTTGAAAGATGCTGATTGCTTTGTCATGAGCCCTGAGTGCATTTGTTTAATCAAACCAACACAGCAATCTCAGTGTGAGAGTCTCACCTGACCTTAAATTCTACCAAGTGTTTGCTTTCTTATACTTGAGAGCTTTGAATAACAACTCATGGGGGTTGATTTTCAGAGTAGCTGTAGTTACCTGAAAAAGAGACACCACTTTCTAAACTTACATACTTCATAGTACTGCCATGCAATTTATTGTGTTTCACATACAGTGACCCATTTGCATGTAATGCTACGTCAAACCATGGGTTGTCTTTTATTTGTCAGATGAGTAATTTGTCACCAGAAGTGGTTTAGTCTCAACACTGATCTGGCCTGCTCTTTCTTTCTTTCCTTCCTTCCACCCTGACATTTACTCTTAAGACTTAGAGACGCAGGGTGAAGTATGATTATTATTACTGTCTACTAATAATTCACTTGCCAAAAGGGATTGCCCAGATATTTGGCTGGGGAACAAGCACCTTTTGTTAGAAGAGCACCAGAGCAAGTCACTCCTATTTCTCTACTTCCTTGATGTTTAGCACCAGAAAAGAGGAAATAATCCTCTTCTTCTGTAATGCAGATTCAGGTAGGCAGCCGTGTTGGTCTGACGCAGTCTAAATAAATTAAAAAATTAAAATATTGTCCAGTAGCACCTTATACCCAGAACAAACCTAGTTGGTCTCTAAGGTGCTACTGGACAATTTTTTATTTATTTTTTAATTATTTCTGTAATGCAGGTCACTAATGTAAGCAACCAACAGGCATGGGCCACTTCCCAGAAGGACTTCTCCGGCAATTTAGTAAGGCTCAAATGCTTCAGGGGTAGAGTTTGGCAATCTTTTGCAATATGGCTCTCTGTGCAAGGCCAAAATTTGGTACCCCCAAATGGATCTTGTCAATTATAGATGTTCTCATTTTTGTGCCCCTTCACCTCAGTGCCCTGCATGGGGGAAGCACCCGCACTGCCCTAAATCTGCTGCTAGAGAGAGGTTGGTCCCTGCCTGCTTGAAGGAGGCAGTGGTAAAACCTCTCCTTGAGAAAAACGCCTATTCACCTTTTTAAGGTGTCATGGGGCAAACACACATTAAGGAAGTTGATGCAGGTGCTCATCTGATAGACACTGAGCTAGGTAATCTGTGATAATCTGCAACCAGCCTTGGGTGGAGTCTGATCGACTGCGAGTGGTTTTTCTGGACAGGTGGTTTTGAATGAAACTACCACAGTGTATGTAAATAATCCAAGCCAAAGCAAATGTCATTCAGCCCCAGCTTCAAGTTATCAAACACAAGAGTGAGAGGGAGGGAGGAGAAATGTAGGCTGCCTCAAGCACACATCAAGGAGTGCTAGGGAGGAGTGTCCAAGCCAGCCAGCCAGCCAGCCAGCCAGCCAGCCTCCACTTTGAGTTGAGCCAAAAGTAAGGTGAGGCAATAGAAGAAGGAAAAGGGCAAGAGAGAAGGAGACAAAGCTCAAGGTATTGTAGAACTCGACATCATTCAAGGGGCCAGGATTATCCTAAAAATACCATAGCAGGGTTGAATTTATCAGTTGCTAGTCGGGAAGAACAAAATAAAAAATTCCTTCTAGTAGCACCTTAGAGACCAACTAAGTTTGTTCTTGGTATGAGCTTTCGTGTGCATGCACACTTCTTCAGATAGTTGGGAAGAAATAGGCATTCTAACAATAGAACCAATCCTAAGGAACATTTGTAACAAAATTTTATAAAGCCACTATGCAGTATTGATGTTTTCCAATTATAAAAGCTCTGGATGTATGGCTTTTCTCCCCTAATAGCTTTGCTATTAGTACTGTATCTTGCAAAATAAAAATACATCTTTCTCAGCTATTATTTTGAAAGCAGCACTTATGAATCATGAAATGACTATGTTGTTGTTTGTGAGGTGTACTTCGCTTTCAATCTGCAACAGGAGTTGTGAGTGACTCAGGAGCTGTGGAAGGGCAGGGCAAGCAGGACATAAAGGAAAGAAGAATGCTGGCTTGGGAAGCCCTGCAGCATATAAAACCATAGAATTGTAGAGTAGCAAGGGATCCTGAGGGTCATCTACTCCAACCCCCTGCAATTTAGGGGGGAGGTTGTATCCATTGTAGTCCTATATTTTTAAAAAATGGCAATGAACTTGTTCCACTCACACAGGAATAAGGAACCTGCAGCCCTCCATGAGTTTTGTAGACTACAACTCCCACCATTTTTTATCATTGCCCAAGCTAGCAGGGGCTGTTGGGAACTGGAGTCCAATGGTATCTCGTGGGCCACAGGTTCCCCATCCTTGCAGATTGTCTTGTTCAAGTGTCTCCTCTTGTGCAAGGGCAAGCTTGTATTCATATGTACAATTTGTACAGAAAAGAAAAGGAAATTCTACTGCATTTCCACCAACCCAAGCTCTTGTGTAACCATTGCATTTATTTTCCCGGAACTTGGTGGCTGCTCTATTTCAATAGGTTAGTTCATTTTACCTTATTTTAGCTCTGCTTGAGTTATCAGCTGTGTTTTATTCTGTATAATGCTTTCAGTACTGGTGCAATTTAATATTGATGCCATTGACCACCACCTTGAAGCTGAGGTAGTAGATAATATATAAATATTTTAATGAACGAAGAAATAAAATGAAATAAAAATGAATGGTTTTACCTATGGTCTTGTTCCTAGTACAGTCTGAACTCTGTTGACAACACAGCTACAATTATTATGGAACAATAAGAATGTCACCAAAATGGCAATACATTGTTTCTTGCCATTAAATACCTGAGAGTTATTAATATCTTGTTCCACATGTCCCAGATCTCCTTTCATTCTGAAGTGGGGCACTTGTTGACTAAGAATTGCATTTCCCAAGGTGCCCAATTTTCCCAGATGCACCACACATGGATGGGGGTGCCTTACCAGCTCACAAATCCAGTAGCTGTCATTTTGTGAATGGGTACCTACCTGGTCCACTTCCCAGTACTTATTGAGAGTGATGGCATGGCCAGGAGAGTGCAATTGCCAGCGCCACATGCTTCTGTGAGGCTTTGTAAGCAAGCAGTCCCTTGAACAAGCAAAGCATGCCAGAAGACTAGAAACGCTAGGAAATTGTAGTTCTTATGGTACCCAGCTTCCATGTACATGTAGTGATATTCAAGAGTTCAATGAAACAGAAACCTTGGTGTCTTGAATGGAGATGGATTGGGCAAGCCACCCCTTCCGTCAGCCTCTGATGCAATTTGGAGGAAAGGGGAGCAGAAAGGCCTCATTCATTGAGCAAAGACTTGAGCTAGGTTCTGAGGTTTTCAGTCTGTGATGTGTAGGGATGTCATTTATCCCCCCACCACCACCATATATGTAAATTTAAGGAAATAAATATAGTGGAACCTTGATTCCCAAACGGCTTAGTTGCCGAACAAATCAACCCCCGAATGCTGCAAACCCGGAAGTGTTCACATTTGCAAACATTTTTTGGAAGCCAAACATCTGACGCGGCTTCTGCTTTGAGTGCAGGAAGATCCTGCAGCCAATCGGAAGCCGTGCCTTGGTTTTCGAACAGGTTTGGGAGTCGAACGTACTCCCGGAACTGATTAAGTTTGAGAACCAAGGTACCACTGTAATACTATAAGTTAAATAAAAATGCAGTATATCTCACCATAATGAGGAAGACTGTGACCTGATTTATGTGCCATCCAGCTGCTAACTGAAGATGGGTTACTTTAAGGCCCCTGTTCTCATTTCTTAGGGGTCTTTATCTTTGAACCAGTGTTGATCCTCTATTAGAAGGTTCTTTGGTTTGTGTTCTGCAAAGTAGAATACATGGCTACTTTAATGTCATTTCCTCACATTAGCAATGCCTAAGGATACTAGCTGCTGCTGTTGGCTTTGTGCACAGCATACATTTAAAGTACATCTGTGCCCCCCGCCCCGAATCCTGGGAACGGTAGTTCAAGAATGCTGATAATTGTAGCACTGCGAGGGATAAGCTACAATTTCCAGGATTTTTTGGGGTTGGTGCTTTAAATGTTGGGTAGGTATGCAGCCATTGTTTGTTTGTTTTCAGATTAGGCATGGACTCCATTGGGTCTGGTCTGGAGCTATGTATTCTTTGATTTTTTCCTGATCACCCCCCCCCCCAATTGCTAAAGCGGTATGAATATAGATCTGTATCCTTTTGCCATATATTCATATTGTGTCATCTTCAAGGATTGTGATCTCCTGACCTGAGTGTCCTAAATCTTACCTGTAGACAGATGTTTGTAGACGTGCTCCTTGAAAGACCTGTGAGATGCTGGAGTTACTATTTAACACAATAGTACTTCAAAGCTTACCTATGCTCAAGGTGCATCACGTAGACAAGATTTTACAGTTTGCTAATGGTTCTTGCAGAAATCATTGTAGTGAAAAAGCAAAGGTTTCCTCTAAGTCACACAGTGGTTCAACTAATATTTCTGGAAAGGTATCATGAAACTATTTCCCTAAAACCTCTCTTTCAGCTGCTTAAATAATTGAGATGGCGGCTCTTTCACGACATTAAGTTAATGTTTAAATAAATAGGTTGTTCAGCAAAAAACATGGTTTGGGCTCCTTGTTCAAGAAAATGCTGCTTCATTATTTGATGGTGGCTTCCATTCCTGCAAGCTCACCTATCCAATCTTAATAAGTAACCTAAAAGCTGACTTGTGTGATTTAGTAATAACGTGGGAAATATGTGTCTAAGCTGCTGATCTTTGCTTCCTTTTCCTGTTCTTGGGATGGAGCCCTTTGGTTTTATTCTATCAAAATCTATTCAGAACCTTATTTCTGTTGAGGGCTGCAATGTTTTGGGGAAAATCTGTTGGACGTTGCTTGCCAGTGGTGGATTGAACCAAAGCTGGCGGAGACTAAAAGATCCTGGACTAACTAATTTTTAAAAAACGACATTCCTGATTCAGTTGTCACCATGTCTATGCCAGATCAGAATTCCTAATCCCATGTACAGCAGACCAATACAGCTCCTGATCTAGAAATATAGGGAAAGTACTTCCTTTCTTATTTTAGTGTGATATACACACAAATGGAAGAAATCTACAGCAGGAGAACCCCCCCCCCAGTCAGACAATATTGCCCCTTTCAATTGTCCTGAAAATGCATAGAAATATGAGGGAACAATTTTTGAAAATAAGGAGGAAGCAAAAAGGAAAGGAGGAGGGAACTATGAGAGAATGGAAGACTGGGCAACATTAGGAGGTGCCCAGGAGGTCAAGTCAAGGCGATATGAGATCCTCAAGTTGCCCACCTGCCAGTATCTCTGACACTGTTATCTGTCTACATATTTAAGACCTCCACAAGGAGAGAATCCTGTGACTGTGAGTTGGACTGCCAGTGGGAATTTATTTATTATAATGGTAGGAAGGATCCCCTTAGATGCTTTTTTCTTTTTCTTTTTAACCAGTGCTAGGCTGCAGAAACACTCCATTAACAGGATGAGCTTTCTCCTATTCTACCTTGCTCAGCTGGTACACTTTCTCCTCTTCCACAATTGTCCTTGTTCATTTTTTTTTGTGACGCTACCAGAAGAAATGTGTTGCTATTGTGAAAGGTTAACTGGAAATCCTTTACAGGTGTGACGTGCCTGCAATCCTCACCAACCTACTGCAAGGTGCAGAGTGCATATACTCTGTTCACAGAGAACATGAAAGCAGAGGGGGAAAGTAGATGGCCCCAATGAAGAAAAATAATCCAGACTGAATGTTAGAGCAGATTTTATTTTTTTACCACTTTACCCACAAGATGGTGCTGTGCTACCCATGAATGCATAGATACCATTGTCTTTACGGTTCCTAAATTGCCATTTGAGAAACTATTTTATTGGGATTGGTGAAACAGTGTTATAGCTAGCGCCTGTGACCATTTACTGAAAATTAAATCCCACTGAGTTCAGTAAGCATAACATCTCTAAGTTCTGTTTCTGTGTGTGACGGAAGGCTGGCTAGCTAGCTAGCTGGGAGGGTTGTCATCGCCTCCACCCCACTTGAAGGAGAAACGACTCACCCTGTGTCTGTAAGAACCAAGGAAGCGATCTAAATTGCGGCATAAAATGGCTCCCCGTCTGAAAATGGGAGAATCTATGCCAAAGAGGAAGCTCTGACAACCAGACTTTGGGGGCAGGGTTAGCATTATATGTGGCAAGCCTCGTTTCAGTTTCACTATCTTTCGTAGTTCTGTGTGTATCAGTCAAGCCTGCACAACAGCTGTTTCCATAACAATTATCAATAAAGTAATTATGGCGCAATTCAGCCCTCTGACATACAGAGCTAAACTACATTCCCTCTCCTGCCCTGACTCACAATCTGTGGTACAGCCACGTCAGCAAATGTGCTTTGCAACAAGATGCTGCAGCTGTCAGTATTTAAATGCCAAGGAAGGGGGTTGGAGAAAGCTTGCTGTTTCTAAGAAGATGCACCCAATGTCAGAGTGTCATGGAAGAGAGTTAGCTTGTCTAATGGAGACCACTGCTTTGGGCAATATTAGAGATAACCAGATCTGGAGTCAGTCCTCCCCACAACCACCACCACAACCACCTTCAAATAACTTAGGTTATTTCATTGCCCAATATTGATCCTGCTTTATGCTTTTCTACTTACCTATTTAAAAGATGTTAGTACCAAGCTTGTATCTAACTCTAGAGCAGCAGCCCTGAGCCCAAGAGTTAATAGCCAGAAGTGGGTCACCCTGTGAGGCAGAGCTGCAATGCTAGCTTCCCGGCCTCTGCCAACCACCAGGAGAGAGGAAAGATGGCTGAGGCCCCAGGGTGTGTGGGCATACCAGCAGAGACAATCTGGTGCTCCCACCAAAGTGCCTTCACTGCTCTGATGTCCTTGCCTCCTTCATTGGAAGTTTTAAAGCAGAGGTTGGTCATCAGTCACGGATGCTTTAGTGGAGATTCCTGCATGGCCGGAAATTGGACTAGATGATCCTCAGGGTCTTTTCCAATCCTTTTTTTTATTATAATTTTTTTTTTCATTATAAGGTACAAACAAACAAACACAATACACATAGCAAAACATAATACACAAATCAAACAAAAATCACATTAACAAAAGAAATACATATACCTACCTAAAATAGACAAAAATATAAATCTATCCTTATAATCTAGTTTCAATCTTCTTCTATCCTTGACCTCCCCCGCCAACCCGACTGCATTCCTCGCAAATATACTTTGGTAACTTTGTATCTTTTCACCTTAGGCATTATCTATAATTCTTAAAGTCCTTAAGATATTTAATCAAATAAATTTCAATATCTGGTCTACACATCCTAAAATTCATACAAATTTCAATCTTTCATAACAGTGTTTCTTAAACTCATTTTTATATAACATCAGTTTGCTAAAGCCATTTTTCTATCAAGTTCTGCTTAAATATTCAATTTTACACATTTATTTAGGTAATCTTTAAAATTCTTCCATTCCTGCGAAAATTCTTCCATTCCTGGGTCTTTCCAATCCAACTCCCAGGAAGCAGCAGCAACAAACTTGCCAGGAAGCCCCAACAAATGATCCACTTCTGGGTATAGCAAATCTCTACTGCAAGACTTTTCTTCTTCTGTTTGTGCATTAACTGGAGGGATCAGCCAGGAAGGGGGTGTAGAAATTCTGTCTTTATTTCTAATATGTTCTTCTCTTCAAAATGTTAAGCTAGGGGTTGCTACCAGGTGACCTGTTTATACTGTATACGGGAAGCCTGTTTATCACAGTATACGGGAAGCCATTCAGAAGCCCAAGGAGCCAAGCAAAAGTCACACAATGTTCTGCCACTGAGAGGTCAAGAAGAATGATCAGGGTTGCACTCCCCCTGTTGATCAACAAAGGCGGATCCCCTCTATCAACACAGGTCATCCATTTATCAGGATAACAAAACTCAGTGGCGGAGGATCCCTGTCTGGCACCCGGTGGCGCATGCGTGACATCCGTACTGACTGCGCATGTGCGGCATCTTGTATGGAGTGCGCTTGCACGGCAGCCTGTACAGTCACCATGCAAGTGGCAGCCTGTACAGATGCCTGTATGGATGGCGTGCACGCTAGCGGCATCCTGTACGGAGTGCGGGTGAGCGGCAGCCTGTATAGACACAGTGTGAGAGTGGCAGCTCGTACGCACTGCGCATGTGCGGGAGCCCATATGGACTGCACACGTGCGGCAGCCCGTACGGTCGCCGTTCGAGAGGCAGCCAGTACAGATCCCCTTACAGACACCACATGAGCAGCACCCATACTGACTGTGCACGCCTTTGGCTGCTCTACAGCTGGGAGGAGGCAGGGGGCATCTTGTCACACACACCCCAGAGTGGCACCCGGGGCGGACGCCCCCTCCACCCCCCCACTTCGTATGCCCCTGACTAAGCTGGTTTTGATCCCACAACCAGGCCTGAAGCCTGAACTGCAATGGGGTTAGAAACTTGGTCTCATCCACACAACTAATGACATATCAAGCCAGGTTATACAGGCTTGGTTTATGGACTCATGTTATGCACCTGCTATGGCTGAAATATTTGAATTGGCCACAACTCTCTTTAAAAATCCCAGCACACAATGCATATATGTGAGAAATAGCTGTGACAAAAAAAGTTGTTTAGATGGTTCAAATGTTACGGCTGAACAGCACAGATCCATACAGTGTACCAAAGTTGCAACATGCGAAATGTCTGTTTTGATGGACCTGCCTGCTTCTTCATCAACATTCTCACTTTCTCAGCCCGGTTAATTATTATTAAAAGGGAGTAATGAAGAGAAACGTGTGCCGAAGTCCATTGTGAGATAAAGAGGCAACAGGCGACACCTTTTGGGGCAGTCATGAGCCAAACACCAGCCACTACTGAGCCACCCACTGCCAGGCCTGAAGAGAAGAGACTTGCCCTTGAAGTGCCAGACATCATTGTTGTCGTCCTTTATTTCGTCTTTGTCCTTGCTGTTGGAATATGGGTAAGTCAGTCATTTTGCAATGACTAGAGGTGTTAGAGGTTCTTGTTTTTAAGAAAGGCCTCTTCACTGAACAACATAGCACTGTAGTATATAAGTGATGCTCCTATTTAACAACATATTGTTTCCTTTTGGCCGCATAGAACAGAGCCAGGTTTCCTCCCTTTTATCCACATAAGATCCTAGGTGGGCATATAAATCTGTGTTCAGTTGTGCTTTTCAGAGCTACAAAGCCATTATTTTTTTCCTCCTCTTCATTTCAGTCTTCTCTTCGAGCCAGTCGGGGAACAGTTGGAGGCTATTTCTTGGCTGGAAGATCCATGACATGGTGGCCGGTAAGTATGTAATAACCCACACCTTGTTGAGAACAGCCTTTGCCAGATGTTGCAGATGACTGCAGCTCCCATTGGTCCCAGGCAGTGTAATGGTGGGAGCTGATAGGCGCTGAGTCCAAGAACATCTGGGGTGCCGAGTTGGTTGCATTACTCTTGATCAGAGGTGGCCAGCCTTCCAGATGTTGCTGGAGTAAACTCCCATCACCATTGGGCATGTTGTCTGAGCTGATGAGAGCTGGAATCCAGGGCTTTTTTCAGGGGGTATTCAAGGGTACACAATACTGGCACATTTTTTTCCTAGAAGAAAAGTACTGCATCAGCATATTGAGGGCACCATGTAAGCTATCTCTGTTTAGGACAGAATTTTTAAAAGCAGTTTTCCTTACAGTGTGGTTTAAGCAGTTGACATATATACACATGTCAAGGGATAGTTGAAGGCTGAGAAAGAGGGGAGATGAAACTGGGATGATCCTTGCTGTGGTGAAAAACAAATGAAAGAACGCTGCACTAGCTGTAGGAGGAAAGTGGTGAGGGTGGGGTGATAAGAAAGGAAGAATGTGGCATATCTTTCCTGCTGTAAGAAATATGTAGCTAGGAAGGTTGTGCCAACTGCTGCACTCTCAGCATCACAAGTCATAGCCTTGTTGCACGGTTGCAAAGCAGTTAGTACAGCAAGCACTGAGGGAAATACATATTGAAGATTTAAAACTTTAGGGCAGTTTTTAAAATGCATAGTTTGCAGGAGTGTGTGTTTGTGAGTGAATATGAATGTGAATATGGCAATTGAAGTCAAAACACTGTTTCAAGGGAAGTCCTAGTGGACACACTGAAACTCAATTCATGCACAGGATTGCACTGTTAAATGCTCATGCACCCAAACGAACCACCAGTGATGTTAAGCAGGGATAAGGAACCTATGGCCCTCCAGCTGCAGTTCAATTCCCATCAGTCCCAGCCAGCCATGGGAAATGGTCAGGAAAGATGGGAGCTGGAGTCTACTAACATGTGAAGGCTTCGGGTTCCCAATCCCTGGTGCAAAGCTTTTAGAAACAGCAATAAACAATGGAGGAGGTCTTCTCTATTTCAAGCAGCCATATTGCTAGAAGCATATGAAGCAAATCAATTCCGGAATTGGATATATATCAGGTAACATCAGGCTTTTGCAAAGTTGGCATTGTTGTTGCAAATAAGAGAGCCAATTTCTTTTTTTAATAAATAAATAAAAATCTAGCACACCCTAAAGATAACAAAGGCCTTTTCCAAATAAAAATGAAAATAAACTCAAGTTCAAGAGCAGTTCCCATTCCTCTCATGAAACAACGGCAGGAGTCTCTTTTGCACTGTCTAGTAACTTCTTCATTTATTGAAGCAACTGTGTTAGGACTGCAACTCTCCACACTAAACCACCCAGATATAAATCTCCAAAATGATTCACTGGAAAGGCATAAACCTTTTGAAGGACACATTTTCTTTGGAGCAGAAAGGTAATATAACAATAATTTAAAGACCCAGAGAAATAAGTGTCAGAGGAGTAAATATCCTTTTTGCCCTGTCACAAAAGAACACAAAGCTGTAGATCTTGCAAGTGTTTAACTGCAAGCTGAATGCAGTTTTGAACTCCAACATTAATTGTAAATTCCATAGGCTACATTTTCTCCCCTGGAGACACGCACTCGCACCTGGTTATTGTTCTAATGCGCTTTGTGATTCACTTTCTCTCAGGTGACATGTAAGCATTGGCTTACCTGTAGTCTCTACAGTTTCATTGCAGGAAATTTAAGGGGCTGCCAAGAAGTCAAGTGTCCCCATCATCTGTCCTGCTGGACTTAGTTTTTTCAGGGAGAGCAAAACTTCCTGGGAACTGAATCAAAGCAGAGGCTTGCATTCCCATCACCCTGAGTAAGGTGGCTGTTTAGCATTCTTCATTTTATTTATTTCTTGTTTTGGTATCCCATGGAAGCCCAGGGCAGCTAACAGCAACAGTAAGATACAAAATATAATAAAACAATGATTAAAATAACTAGCAACATGGAGCCTTTAATTTGGGAGGCCTCCTAAGTGTCCTTTCTAAATGAAGACCTGATCTAATAATCCTGCTCATGTTGCAGGAAATCTCACATTTTACACTACCTTCAACTTTTTGCAGATCACCTACACTGTGGATTACCAGAGTTTGGGTTCAATAATGTGGAAAGGCAGCATACAGAGTTCCCAGGGAAGAGGGATTGGTTGTTAAACCATTTTGGGAATTGTAGCTTTCTGGCGGTAGAGGAATAGGGACCACCTAACAACTCTCAGCACCCTCAACAAACTACAGTTCCCAGGGTTATTTGGGGAAAGCCATGACTGTTTAAAGTGACATGTATTGTGCTGATGAGGCCTTAGTTATGAAGCAATTCCCTTTCCAGGGTTTCACTTTGAGGCTGAGAGGACCATTACCTGAATCATAATAGGCCTTGGCTTGGGATAGGAAGTAACGGTTCCCTAAACTCTTATCTCCGCCTCAGGCTGATTAGTGTGACTTTTTCTTCCCCAAACCTGGAGGAAATGTTGGTAGAGGATGAATCACCGCACAACATCCTTTTACTACCTCTGTGTTCCAGGATATAGGGAGCGCATTATGGGTTTAGACCCAACTGCTGCCAGGAAAATGATAAACTCTGGTTACTTAAGGCCACTGTGGCATTGTATTACATGGCTTTACGTCGCCTCTTTTATACTGTCTACTACAATAAGGACAGGTGTCTTAAGGAAAGTGTTTACATTTCTTGAAAGCCTTTCTGTTTACCCAAGTTATGAATGCGCATTGTACCCGTTAAGTCTCAATCAGAGGCTCCCCAGATGAGATGTTTGCAAGTGTTTGCTTCAGGAAAGGTTTTCAGTCTTATCTCGTATTAATATTTTAACTATCCCAAAGGTGAGGAGCAGGTCAGATTCCATTAATCTTTGCTTAGGGCTCAGCAGCGCAAGAGGCAGAAAGACCTGCTACTTGCAAAAGGAAAATCACAGAGCAAGTGAGGCAATACCTTTTATGGAGGGGGGGACAGGACCCAGTAATGTTGAAAAATGCTGGATTACAAAAAATAAAAGTGTAAGTGTTGAAAGCAAACAGCAACAAGGGACTAATGTCACATTGGACAGGTAGAAAATTAGAAAAACGGAGCAGACTAGTCTGGAATCCTTTCCCTTGGTATCTTGTTAGGTTGTTGGGTCTTCTTGTTGTTGTTGTTGTTGTTCAGTCGTTCAGTCGTGTCCGACTCTTCGTGACCCCATGGACCAGAGTACGCCAGGCACGCCTATCCTTCACTGCCTCTCGCAGTTTGGCCAAACTCATGTTAGTAGCTTCAAGAACACTGTCCAACCATCTCATCCTCTGTCGTCCCCTTCTCCTTGTGCCCTCCATCTTTCCCAACATCAGGGTCTTTTCTAGGGATTCTTCTCTTCTCATGAGGTGGCCAAAGTACTGGAGCCTCAACTTCAGGATCTGTCCTTCTAGTGAGTACTCAGGGCTGATTTCTTTGAGAATGGATAGGTTTGATCTTCTTGCAGTCCACGGGACTCTCAAGAGTCTCCTCCAGCACCATAATTCAAAAGCATCAATTCTACGGCGATCAGCCTTCTTTATGGTCCAGCTCTCACTTCCATACATTACTACTGGGAAAACCATAGCTTTAACTATACGGACTTTTGTCGGCAAGGTGATGTCTTTGCTTTTTAAGATGCTGTCTAGGTTTGTCATTGCTTTTCTCCCAAGAAGCAGGCGTCTTCTGATTTCGTGACTGCTGTCACCATCTGCAGTGATCATGGAACCCAAGAAAGTGAAATCTCTCACTGCCTCCATTTCTTCCCCTTCTATTTGCCAGGAGGTGATGGGACCAGTGGCCATGATCTTAGTTTTTTTGATGTTGAGCTTCAGACCATATTTTGCGCTCTCTTCTTTCACCCTCATTAAAAGGTTCTTCAATTCTTCCTCACTTTCTGCCATCACGGTAGTATCATCAGCATATCTGAGGTTGTTGATATTTTTTCCGGCAATCTTAATTCCGGTTGGGGATTCATCCAGTCCAGCCTTTCGCATGATGTATTCTGCATATAAGTTAAATAAGCAGGGAGACAATATACAGCCTTGTCGTACTCCTTTCCCAATTTTGAACCAATCAGTTGTTCCATATCCAGTTCTAACTGTAGCTTCTTGTCCCACATAGAGATTTCTCAGGAGGCAAATGAGGTGATCCGGCACTCCCATTTCTTTAAGAACTTGCCATAGTTTGCTGTGGTCGACACAGTCAAATGCTTTTGCATAATCAATGAAGCAGAAGTAGATGTTTTTCTGGAACTCTCTGGCTTTCTCCATAATCCAGCGCATGTTTGCAATTTGGTCTCTGGTTCCTCTGCCCCTTCGAAATCCAGCTTGCACTTCTGGGAGTTCTCGGTCCACATACTGCTTAAGCCTGCCTTGTAGAATTTTAAGCATAACCTTGCTAGCGTGTGAAATGAGTGCAATTGTGCGGTAGTTGGAGCATTCTTTGGCACTGCCCTTCTTTGGGATTGGGATGTAGACTGATCTTCTCCAATCCTCTGGCCACTGCTGAGTTTTCCAAACTTGCTGGCATATTGAGTGCAGCACCTTAACAGCATCCTCTTTTAAAATTTTAAATAGTTCAGCTGGAATATCATCACTTCCACTGGCCTTGTTGTTAGCAAGGCTTTCTAAGGCCCATTTGACTTCACTCTCCAGGATGTCTGGCTCAAGGTCAGCAACCACATTTCCTGGGGTGTATGAGACCTCCATATCTTTCTGGTATAATTCCTCTGTGTATTCTTGCCACCTCTTCTTGATGTCTTCTGCTTCTGTTAGGTCCTTTCCACTTTTGTCCTTAATTGTGGTAATCTTTGTACGAAATGTTCCTTTCATATCTCCAATTTTCTTGAATAAATCTCTGGTTTTTCCCATTCTGTTATTTTCCTCTATTTCTTTGCATTGCTCGTTTAGAAAGGCCCTCTTGTCTCTCCTTGCTATTCTTTGGAAATCTGCATTCAATTTCCTGTATCTTTCACGATCTCCTTCGCATTTTGCTTGTCTTCTCTCCCCCGCTATTTGTAAGGCCTCATTGGTCAGCCACTTTGCTTTCTTGCATTTCTTTTTCATTGGGATGGTTTTCGTTGCTGTCTCCTGTATAATGTTACGAGCCTCCATCCACAGTTCTTCAGGTACTCTATCCACCAAATCTAAATCCTTGAACCTGTTCTTCACTTCAACTGTGTATTCATAAGGAATTTGATTTAGATTGAATCTTACTGGCCCAGTGGTTTTTCCTACTTTCTTCAGTTTAAGCTGGAATTTTGCTATAAGAAGCTGATGATCTGAGCCACAGTCAGCTCCAGGTCTTGTTTTTGCTGAGTGTATAGAGCTTCTCCATCTTTGGCTGCAGAGAATATAATCAATCTGATTTCGATGTTGCCCATCTGGTGATGTCCATGTGTAGAGTCGTCTCTTGTGTTGTTGGAAAAGAGTGTTTGTGATGACCAGCTTGTTCTCTTGACAGAACTCTATTAGCCTTTGCCCTGCTTCATTTTGATCTCCAAGGCCAAACTTGCCAGTTGTTCCTTTTATCTCTTGACTTCCTACTTTAGCATTCCAATCCCCTATAATGAGAAGAACATCCTTCTTTGGTGTCATTTCTATAAGGTGTTGTAAGTCTTCATAGAATTGATCAATTTCGGTTTCTTCAGCACTGGTAGTTGGTGCATAAACTTGGATTACTGTGATGTTAAAAGGACTGCCTTGGATTCGTATCGAGATCATTCTATCATTTTTGAAGTTGCATCCCAGTACAGCTTTCGCCACTCTTTTGTTGACTATGAGGGCCACTCCATTTCTTTTACGGGATTCCTGCCCACAGTAGTAGATATGATAGTCATCCAAACTGAATTCGCCCATTCCTGTCCATTTTAGTTCACTGATGCCTAGGATGTCAATGTTTATTCTTGCCATCTCATTTTTTACCACATCCAGCTTACCAAGGTTCATGGTTCTTACATTCCAGGTTCCTATGCAATACTTTTCTTTACAGCATTGGACTTTCCTTTCGCTTCCAGGCATATCCGCAACTGAGCGTCCTTTCGGCTTTGGCCCAGCCGCTTCATCAGCTCTGGATCTACTTGTACTTGTCCTCCGCTCTTCCCCAGTAGCAAGTTGGACGCCTTCCGACCTGAGGGGCTCATCTTCCAGCGTCATATCTTTTATATGCCTGTTGTCTTTGTCCATGGAGTTTTCTTGGCAGGGATACTGGAGCGGCTTGCCAGTTCCTTCTCCAGGTGGATCACGTTTGGTCCAAACTCTCCGCTATGACCTGTCTATCTTGACCTGTCCATAGCTTGCCTGAGTAATTCAAGCCCCTTCGCCACGACAAGGCAGTGATCCATGAAGGGGCGGGTCTTCTTATGCTCACATATACATAAGGAGAAAGCACGCGGGAATATTGTCCAGAAGCATCTGGAAGGGATGAAGCACCTCAGTGCACCTAGTCTCCTGTCAGCCTCATGGTTTGCTTATTGCCAATCCTGGGGCTGTGCCCAGACCATTCCTACTTCCCTGATGTCTCTCCCTCTTTCCTTGTCCCTTCCAGTAAGTGCAGCAGTGCAGCTGTCGGGAGTCCAAGTGCCCAATGCCACTCCTCCACAAAACTCGCCTCACCTGGGCTGATACAACACACGCTGCCACCTCAGGATTTGGCAACTCCATTCTGCTCCATGATTAATTAGGCCTACATTTCTGTGATATAAACATATGGGGTCAAAAGCCTTAAGCTATATCTAGTCACGCAAATCAGAAAATACAGTACACAGCCATATGTAATGGATACACAACCTGAGGTGTGCCTCATAACTTACATCTACATTTTCATATATTCTCCTCACTGGCAGCACTGTTAAAATAAACCCAAGATATTTCAGTCTCTAACCTTTCACAGTTTACACTCTGTATATTTTTAACCAAACAGAGCCGCCTACTTTGAATACACACTGCTGGGCTGGGTGCCCCATTGCTTGTCAAGGCAATATTTTCCTTCGTGGCAGGCCAAGCTGAAGCGTCCAGCATGCAGTATAAATATTTGCCCGCAGATATGTCCTGCATTCTTTCACGTAAGACATGATCCAGTTCCACCACCCATCACCCTGCCCCTGCCCCAGAGTCCCTGGTTTGAGAAGCTCCTGGTTGGTTGTGAGACTTGGCTTGAATCAAGTTGTCTTTATATTGCAGGAAACATCAATTCATGTAACTTTGGTGAATCCTTGAAGGTCTCCTTCATTACAATGAATATATTAGAATGAAAAATTAATTATTACATGATAAATATTTAAATGTGTTTCTTTAAGTATTTACTTTGAAAAGCATTTGTCCTTTGCAGATGTTAAGTGGCTAAAATACATGATCACCATTAGTGGCATGGCTGATCACGCTGCTCAGCCATTAACCATCTGAAAAGCGTAGATTGACACCTTCAATCTCAAAATTTGCACCACCATTTTCGTTTTTAACACAGTTACAACACTCTTAAAACATTGTTACATACTGTGCAACCTTGTTCTTCTTGGCAGCGCCACTATTTATGCACATTATCCAAATCTGTGTATTTATATTTGTACTGTTTAGCTGGTTTGGCCATTTAGCAATGATTAACCTGAAGTGTGAGGGACACAGGTGGCGCTGTGGGTTAAACCACTGAGCCTAGGGCTTGCTGATCACAAGGTCGACGGTTCAAATCCCCACGATGAGGTGAGCTCCTGTTGCTTGGTCCCAGCTCCTGCCAACCTAGCAGTTCAAAAGCATTTTAAAAGTGCAAGTAGATAAATAGGTACCGCTCCGGCGGGAAGGTAAACAGTGATTCTGTGTGCTGCTCTGGTTCACCAGAAGCGGCTTTGTCATGCTGACCACATGACCCGGAAGCTGTACGCTGGCTCCTTTGGCCAGTAACGCAAGATGAGCGCCACAACCCCAGAGTCGGACACGACTGGACTTAATGGTCAGGGGTCCCTTTACCTTTACCTTTACCTTTAACCTGAAGTGTAGGAAGCAGTACTGTTGAATGAGGCTTTGTGTTACATCCTCCATGACTGGCCACTCAGAAGATATTGGAATGGCCTGATCAGTTTTCAAGTGCCCAGTCAGCTGATTGATCTGACATTATCGCCCCCATGTTGAGACTAGTTGTTTGGGGTGTGCCTGGCCTTTAGTAGCTATGTGTGCCTTTTAAAAGTGCACACATACAGCCACTAGTCGGATCCGGTGCCATCCTAAGACATTTTGCTCCTTGGAACAAGGAGGAATAAGGAAGTGGAGACAAACCAAGATCAAAATTCACCTTTGGGAGAAATGAGGCATATATAGATACAAGCTAGCAGCCTAATACCTGACATTGCTCAGGAATTCTGAAAAATTAGGAAGCAAAAAAAATCAGCCTAGTTTTGAAAGGGTCAGTCCACCATCTTGATTTAAAATGGTTTCCAATTGTACCCAAACATAAACAAAAATCCACTCATTGTTCTCAGGAACCATCGTGTAAAATTTGGCTACGATATCATAGGAGGTGCCCAGATGTGTAGCAAACAGACAACTTTCCAAAATATATAGCAGAGAAATAAACAGAGAAAACATGCAGTCAGCTCTTCCAATTTATGCTTAATTATGCAGATTAAAAGATTATGGCATTTGAATAGTCCAAGTATTGGCAGCCAAACACTCAGAGCAGTAAAGTAGGAATCTCCATCACTGATGAGTTTAGGATGAATCATGCAGCCTTTGTTTTTAAACAAGGAAATTAGATTTTGAGGTGTGAACTCCTATGCATTTCTTCTATGCTTTCTCGCCACAGATAGAACATGCAGTTGACCATTTTCTATGAACTAACGGCAGCATTTTGTGTTTTAGATTGGAGCATCTCTGATGTCAAGCAATGTGGGGAGTGGCTTATTTATCGGCCTGGCAGGCACAGGAGCTGCAGGAGGATTGGCCGTTGGGGGCTTTGAGTGGAACGTAAGATTTCCTTGAAGGATTCAACTTGCTCTTTACAAGGGGTGTGGGTGTGGGCATCAGCTTAGTCAAGTGAAGACGTTATTTGGTACTTCCCAATGCCTGAATTTTATTGTATATCCAACAAAACAATTGGAAATGCATAACTGATTTCAGCAGAAACATTAGTAGGCTCGTGTGGCACATTCCAATGCAAATAAGCAGGATAAAATTAATGCTAGAGCACAGTTTCCTAGAACAAACAACAATCTGAAACTTGGAAACCTCTGTAGCTTCAGATTTTATTTTATTTTTGAAACATTTGTGCTAGCCAAAGCCAGGGCAACAAGACCCAGTTACCTCCCCAAATCTTCTCAAGAGGATCAGGAGAACACCCAGAACAGCACATGGGGGCATGGAGAAAGGGGAGATGATTCTATCTGGCAAGAAAGAATGAATTAGATGTAAGATTGCCTGTTCTAGGTCTTGAAACAGTGCCTATAGCTTTAAGAGCACTGAGTCATAAAGACTGTATATAGCAGCATAGTATTGAAAGAGGCTATTTGACCACTGTCCCATCTTCTTTAGGCTGCAGTGCCATCTAGGTGCTTGGTGCCACTGTTTCATTGGCTGGTGTCACTTGCAATCTGGGAACTCTTAAAACAAGTTTCTTGGTCTGAATCTGGCAACCTTAGCTGGATATGTATATATGACAAAAGTCAGAATGTGACTAGATTAACTTTTTGTGGTTTGGCATTATAGTTTACTATCTATCTGCCCTAGCCAGATGGGAGAATGAGCCCCTAGTTTTTACCATGTAACCTTGGTCATTTCTTGTTGGTAGGAATTGTTCTAGATAATTGTACTCTCTCCCAGAGTTGCCAAATGAGGAATGTCAAATAAAGGGTTGGTGCCCAGGATGGAAAAAAAAATATTTAGTGGATAACTTATTCTCTAGTTCATTGCTATGGATTTTAGAGAGCATTGGGGCAAATTTGTTACAAAATTGAAAAGGATGCTAACATGAAAACTACTAATGGCAGTATTCTACTCCTAAATGTGAAACTGTCTTCAAGCAAATGTTGATTCATAATAGTCACTTGCAGCAAACGTCAGTTGCATTAATACATTCCTGCAATAAACTCCTATAGAGATTCTGAAATAAAAGGATTATCTTGTGGAAAAAAATTTAAATGACAAGTGCCTTTTAACTTTCGTCAAATTCATGTTATGATGATGATGATAATATAGTATTTATGGTAGTTGAGAAGTAACGTGGTTCCCACTTCTATTTATTTCAAGGAGGTGTGCAGAAAGCAGGAGAAGGCAGGAAAAGTCCGCTGAGCAGGCATTTAGTTCTAAAGAAAAGGCAGCCTTTTCTGCTGAATAACTGGAAGTGAATTCGAAAGATGGCATTTTAAAACACATGGAACACAAGTACATGACAAATTCAGGTCAAAATTATGTTGCCCTGGCAAAACAGTCCCATCAAGATTGCAACCTCTGCCCACTCTCTGTGTAGCTGTCCAAGTGAACTGAAAGAGGCTAGCTCTGTGCTAGCATTGTTTGAAGATCATGGCTATGACGCTCTGCTCCGGGAGAAGCTGGTGCTGCATGCAGTGACAATGCTTCATTCACAGCGCAGGCCTGCAAACCCTGAGGGATGTGTGAGCTTCTCTGCTGCCAACAAAACCCGGCAGGTTGGCTGTCTCTAAGATGAATGACTCCTCTTGGTGCTAAAGGTCACCCAATAAGACACCTCCTGTTGCAACAACATTCACTCTGGCTAGAACAACAATGATATTGGATGAAAGAGAGGGCTCCAAAATTAGGCAGAATTCTTCTGAGCTATCAGCAATGTTCACCTTCAAGCAGCCTGATCCCATTGCTTGGCTTTAACCACACAGGCATAGGCAAACTCAGTCCTCCAGATGTTTTTGGCCTACAACTCCCATGATCCCTAACTAACAGGACCAGTGGTGAGGGATGATGGGAATTGTAGTCCCAAAACATCTGGAGGGCTGAGTTTGCCTATGCCTGGTCTAACAACATCTGGAGGACCATAGTTTCCTTACCCCCATGTTAAATCCTAATCCAGCCTTCACTAACCAAGTGCCCACCAGATGTTTTAGACTACAGTGTGGTACAAAATATCTGGAGAATACCAAGATGGTGAAGGCTGACCTTATCCTATGCCAAGCAAGTAGCGTGGAGTTCATTTATTTTGACCATCTGCCAAAAACTTCTATTGGTTTGCTTTTTATTACACTTATATCTCAACCTTTACCCCACCTCTTCATTTCATCCTCACAACAATCTTGTGAGGTAGTTCAGGTTGGCAGACACTGCCTAGCCCAAGGCCACCCAGTGAGCTTTATGGCTGAGTGAGGATTTGAACCCTGGTCTTCTGGATCCTAGTGGAATCTAACCACAACACCATACTTGACATATGCCAGTCAAAAATATTCACAGAAGGTGAGAAAGGTCAATACCCCATTCATATGCCCTGACAAATAAGGATGCAATTCTCCTTTTCTGACACATCTGTACCTTTTCAAGGGCAGGAGAGAGCTGCCGATAGAGGAGATACAATGGCTGTTGCATGGTTTGTGTCTGCTCCCACTGCTGCCAAAAACACCATTTGTTGTGCTTTTATCTTGTATTTTTTATCTTGTTAACTGCCCTGAGATCTTGGGATGAATGGCAGTATATAAATTTAATAAATAATAAATACTACTACTACCAGATAGAGTGGGGCCATGGTGCTCTATCCTCTGGCTGGCCCTCCTGCCTCAGTAATTTGTGAACTTGAACACAATACAGTGAAGCCTTCCAGCAGTCATAACCTTTTCAACACTACCACAGTGTTGTCACCCATTTCATTCGAGAGTGATCATGTTCCAAACCCTGAAATCTCTTTTTGCCCAGGATCTATTTCTGGCAACCCACACCCATGGCTTTTGTGATTCACCCTTGTCTTTTGAAAAGTACTGGTCAAAGATTGTATCCATTCTCATCTTTACTCCAATCTGTCTAGGGATGGGTGGACTCAAGGAAGCCCAGTCCATCCCAGTTATCAGAAGTGACAGGACTAAGTATATTCTGTTCCATTTCTAGGTGTATTTTTAAATTCCACCTGAAAACACACATTAGAAATATGCATTTAGAAGCAACTTATGAAGTGGTCTGAGCATTGCATTCACTTCCCTCATTTTTTCTGAAAGTGTGTTGCCAGCCTTCCATACCCTAAGCAGCTAACATATGGGTCTTTTTGCTGTCACATGCCTTGAATGAAGACAAAGCAAGTCTCCATTGCAGTGACAGTGCTTAATGATGTTCCTTTGCTTGGGGGGGGGGTGTACAGAAAAAAAATCCATAACTGCTTCCAACACTTAAAGGGGGGAGGGGACTGAACCACTAATGGAATCTGCCAACTTGCTGATTCTGAAGTGGATCGTTCTTCTAATCTGGGTCAAGATCTGACCAGATTGATCAGGTGAGTTCACACTGGAATCTGAATAGGGCAGATTCCCTCACCATTCTTACATATATGCATGTGCTCTTCTTCCTTGTTAGGCCACCTGGGCATTGCTGGTTCTTGGCTGGATCTTTGTGCCAGTTTACATCTCTTCGGGAGTGGTCACCATGCCTGAATACCTGAGGAAAAGATTTGGAGGGCAAAGGATTCAAATCTACCTGTCTGTACTGTCCCTCATCCTGTATATATTCACCAAGATATCAGTATGTATCTCGGGGAAATAAGAGTTGTAGCTTGTAGAACACAGCACTTTCACAAGGAGGTAATGGATTATCAGTTTCGACAAGTCATTCCACTATTCTCACTGAACCTAGTCCTAAATACTGGATCAGTCCCTTCACTATACATTATATACAAGCTTTCAGGGCTACCACTCCATGTTGGAGGAGGCCTGTGGTGGCCTCCCTCTTCCATCAATGGGCCCTGGTGGGTTTATGTGATAGTAAGCAATGGTTGGGTCTACCTGCCATTGCGATGTTCTCCCTAAAACCCTCATTACTCTGGGGTCTTATGAGAAATTTAAATGCAATGAGATCCTAGCTGCCTGATGCAGCTTGGACTGCCAGGCCAGCATTTCATTTAAGTGTCAACCATAGGCCCAGTTGGGGTGATGGAGCCTTGACAGGTGTCCAAAGATACCAGTTTTGCTAGTTTTTGTCAACACATGCATCAGTTGAGGTTCTGGCATTTCTGATGCCTGGTTTGATTATTTGCAAGAGTAATTTTATTGTAATTTTCTAGGTAGATTATTTGTTAGAGATGTCATAATCCGATGCTACTGGTATCGAGGTCCTTTTTTTCTTGTATTTGTTCCAGACAGATATTTTCTCTGGTGCACTTTTCATCCAAGTCTCCCTTGGTTGGAACCTTTACCTTTCTACAGTGATCTTGTTGGTTGTGACAGCCGTTTACACTATAGCTGGTAACTATGCTATATAATAATGCCAGTACGAAAAGCACAGAGTTCCTTTATATAGCCAGATAGTGTGGACAGTTTCAGGTCTTGGTTCATGGATATCAGTGAGGAGGCATCCAGTAGGTGGGGATTTCAACTGATACCAACCAAGCTACCTACCATGGACTTAAAAGTATAGCACCAGTAGTTAAGTTGGCAGATGGGGAATGTTGTAAACTTCAGATATCTCCAATGTGCTGCATTCAGACTTGTGCTTTCAAAACAACTTTGCTGGATTTGAGGATCATGCTACTTGAGGTGCTCAGCTGTGTGACTATCTTCCCTGAAGTGTGTGTTTAAGTTAAAGCAGCTGTGAGGAGCTAGTATCTGGAACAGGCATTTGCGAGGATGTTTCTCTCCTGCCCTGCAGACCATTTTACTCTTATTTTTTAAAATAAATAAATGCCATTTTCAAGGCCAGGTACTCTTTTTCCAGGACCTGTCTTCTTTTCCCATGGGTAGAGTCGTCATAGTGATCCATAGTTAAAAGCAGAAGTTAGCAAATGTGTCCTCTTTTTTGCTCTTCAAAATATGACCGCCCAAGGCCAGGCAGGCATGTTCCCTCCCCAAGAAGCAAAACATCAGCTTAGAGTAGGCAATGGGGGGGGGAATAGCCTATGGGGAAAGATGGAGAAATGGCCCCTTTCCCTTTCTGATCCTGACTGCAGTTTCCTGCAGTTGGTTGGTCACAAGTTTGGTCTGAAATGAGCAAAGTTTGAAGAAACAGTGATTTCATTATTCCATTCCTGCATTGCAGGGGTTTGGATTAGATGGCCATTGGGTTCCCTTCCAACTCCACAATTCTATGATTCCATGATTCATTTTATGTACTTAAAACCTTAGTATTCATATAATCATAGAAATGTAAAGTTGAAAGACATCCCTTTTATAACAGAGTGGGAGAAATCACCAAAATGTAGAAATATTGGTGAATGAATCAATTCTTTCTAATCTTTTTCACAGGTGGTTTAACTGCAGTGATATACACAGACGCTTTGCAGACTGTGATCATGGTGCTTGGAGCATTGGTTCTTATGTTTATCGGTGAGATGAAGATGGGATTGTGTTGTTTTATTTTTTTGGCTAATAGAATGACGCATCTTGGAAACCCCCCACCGCCGCCGCCAAAAACCATCTGGGTTGATGTCATCTCAACTTCTACATGAAACATTTTTTTATGAGAAGAGAAAACTGGACTTAAGTTTAGTTATATGTTTATTATGTCTCATCTAATATCTGCAAAAGCTCTGCACAATTAATATGGCTTGTTTAGCCAATGTGTGGTTTGTTTGAGCATCTGAACCTAGCCCAGCAGATTTAACTACTTTGTATTCTGGCAACAAACTACAATGCAAAGATATGTTTTGTTGTTGGCTTACAAAATGTGACTAGTTTTGACTAAAGTTTGGTGTAGTGCCTGAACCCAACAACCTTGCTTACTTTTGGTTTGTCTGGCCACTTAATGTGCCTTCCATGGGGGAGAGGGTAATTATTGGGAATCCATGGAGTCAAAAGCTTAAAGCCCTTCCTTCCAAATGCCATGGTCCCAATCCAGCTTGCCTCTCCCCGCAATACTATCCCCCCAACACAAAAGAATGAACAATTCACATTACAAGCTTCACATCTGGTTTGACCCTGCAAAATGTGGCTGGAGGGGATGATGCATGGCTGGGGGAAAATATGGATGGATGAAATGAGCTTGCTGACTGGACTGTGGCCTCTTTCATTTTAGGCTTTGATAAAGTTGGGTGGTACGAAGGACTGCAAGAGAAGTATAGTAGAGCCATCCCCAGTGTCATTGTGCCAAACACTACTTGCCACTTGCCACGGGAAGATGCCTTCCATATGATGAGGGACCCTATCAATGGAGATATTCCATGGCCCGGACTTATATTTGGCCTCTCAGTGCTTGCTCTTTGGTGCTGGTGCACAGATCAGGTAAAGTAAATCAGATAAAGTAAATATGTCTTTCTTGCTGCATGTTTGATAGATTTATCACTGTCCTCTACAGGAGAGTTTTAGGACTGATTTATTGTGCTGGGATCGAAAACCCATTGGATTTTTTCAGTCAAAATCAGCATATGAGATCTCAGTTTCCTTGTACTTACAGCACATAGGAATCATTTGTATTACTCAGATTCTGAGCACGCCTTAAAAAATTCAGAGGCAGGGTTAAAGCCTACTGTTACGAGAAAAAACAATGGGTGCCTTTCAGTGCTACTTGCACTTAGAGTAGGCCCATTAAAGTTAATGGACACAGCTAACTTAGGCTCACTAATTTCAGCAAACTGAAGAAACAGCCCTAACTCAGCCCTGTTACTTGAGGTAATGGAATAGAATAGAAACTTTCCTTATAGCCAGTCCAATTAACCATGCATTAATTGTATAGTACATTTAAAGCTCACAAATGGGTTTTTTTTAAGTAATTGATTAAAAGTATACATTTTAATAGGTACACATCCCTTATTTTTATATATGTATGTTTCATGTGTATTTAGGCAGATATTGTCTCTTAATTTGAGAAAGGTGATCTCTTGAAGATTCTTTACAAACCCTCTAGCCTAGCCTTCAGTTTTTAGCGACTGCCATTTCTTAACAATTTGGCCAAAAAATTGCTTTGACTATCTTGGTTCTCTTCCGTTTCCAAGAAAATGTGAAACAACCTGTGCAAAGTTTCCTTAAAACTAACTGGTTCTCCTTTCAGGTAATTGTGCAAAGGTCACTCTCTGCGAAGAGTCTCTCTCATGCTAAAGGCGGGTCTGTGCTAGGCGGATATTTGAAAATCTTCCCAATGTTTTTCATTGTCATGCCAGGCATGATTAGCAGAGCTCTCTATCCAGGTAAGCTTCTGCTGGCTGTACTAAGGCTACAAGTGCCTACAGGTGGCCATTTACAAGGAGGGTGGACAGCTGTAAACATGCAACCACCAAAGTAGGAACCCTTCCAGCTATATGGTGAGACAAACTTTCCCAAGTGGTCATTGGATAGGCAATAATATTGTGTTTGCAAGCAATTTGCAGTAAATTTATAAGCAGCATTCACAAGGTAAACACAGTCATCTGCTGTCACCCTATATATGTATGGGTGGCACTGTCAGAAGTAATAACATTTGGGACAGGAAACACATGGCATGGATCTCAAACACAACCTGAAAAGCATATGTCTGCTGCACTCTTAATCACCCATAAATGTAAACAGCAACTGCTTCCTCTATATCTCCTATAACTAAAACCTGCATTTCTTTATTTACTTGCTTGCTCCAGATGAAGTGGGATGTGTAGACCCAGAAATCTGTGAAGAGGTCTGTGGAGCGAAAGTGGGTTGTTCAAACATTGCCTACCCTAAGCTAGTAATGGAGCTCATGCCTGTAGGTAAGGTAATTCTATTCTCATCGAGAATAGCGCTGGCCTGCTGATGAAGTGGGCTAGTGCCTGGGTGGGCTGGTGAGAGTTGGCTGGTGAAAGATAACAAGGCTTTCCTTATTGACTTCTTAGGACTCCGTGGCTTGATGATTGCTGTGATCATGGCTGCCTTGATGAGCTCTCTCACCTCTATCTTCAATAGCAGCAGCACACTTTTTGCCATAGATATCTGGCAGCGACTCCGCAAGACGGCCACCGAACAGGAACTCATGATCGTCGGAAGGTCCTTTTTCTTCCCCACACCTTATCAAAAATACTCCCTGAGCAGACACTGCCCACAAACTGCCTAGTGCCCTCAGTTGCCCATTATCTGCAGGTGCACCTAGTGCAGTTTCCAAAGAGGTTTCATGCCCACGATTATCAAAATTCATTGTGTGCCCTCCTGTTAAGGTTCAATTGAAGCCCAAGCAATGCATGAACTGGGGCAAGAATTTGTGAGATGCTGCAAAAGTCACAGGAAACGTTCCACGGTATATATTCCGTTTCCAGGGCCGCATATTCCGCTTCAGTTAAGAACTGAAAGCAACTCAAACTGAGCCACGAAAGTCTCTGAACCTGATCCCAAAGTAGATTTGGGTGGACAAAACGTTCATGTCATTGCCCTCCACAGCTGGTGTCCTCCTGTCTCCGTACCCAACTCTGCAGCTTGTGCTGTTGGCTGTGTGCTCTCCCCATTTCTGGGATTGCTCTGCAGCTGTTCAAGTGACTTCTGCCTGTAAATAAAAAATCATGGCCGCCAGAGATGCCTCATTTCTGCGGGATGGTAGCTGTCCACAATCATTGCAGCAGCAGCATGTTTGCAGCTTTCCCTTACTGTCCTTTTGGTCAATGAAATGCACTCTCTGTCTGATGTCTTGACAAGGAGCACTTGCTGAGCTTTCCCCAAACCCCGTTGTGTCATGAGTGGGGAAATCCCCCCCCCTTTCCATGGCACCATAGAGAACATCAAAAGTTAAATTTGTCAAGTTGTGCAGAAGTAACATACTTTGTCCTGCTCTTGCAGGGTGTTTATCCTCATTCTCGTTGCCATTAGCATCCTCTGGATCCCCATCATCCAGCTAGCCAACAGCGGTCAGCTCTTTGACTACATTCAGTCAATAACCAGTTACCTAGCGCCACCCATCACTGCCCTCTTCATCCTAGCAATCTTCTGCAAGAGGATCAATGAGCCAGTAAGTACAGAATCAATGAGGAGGTGCGTATGAATAATAGCATCTCCCAAACGTCATCGTTTCATAGTTTTTAAGGGCAGACAAGACCATTCATTACGATTATATTGACTGACTTTCCCTTGAATGCAACAACTGTGGAATTTAGGCCCATTAGAGGACAGCATCTCTTTTAAAAAGATTCTCAGGGCTTTGATTACTGGTTTAACTGAAAGAAGTGATAAGGCACAGGAAGTGAGAGGGGGGGAGCAGGGAGAAAAGAAGGGACTTCATAAAGATTCACCAAACTTATTCTCCCCCACACCCACTGCTTAGAAAGCGATTCTTATTCAGAAACTGAATTTCCCTAGCTTTAATCTTCCAGTCATCAAATCTCCTTTGGTTTGAGACTTCAAGAGAGCTGAGCCGTACATAATTATGTGGGAGATCTAGCCACATTGTGAAATCAAGCCAAGTTTCACTTGTTCCTTTTTGACAAACTTGCTAAATAGACCCATTTCCGTAGAACTGTATGTCCTGGTATAACACCAGTACCTCAAGTTGAGGGGAGCCCCACTTTTCTCAAAACCCACACAAGTGAGCATTCAGTAACCTCCTTCTGGGGCTCAGGACTCAAACCCCAGGTGCCCCAGTGTGCAAGGAACACGAGATAGGACTTTACTTCCTGAGGACCTTGGGGACTGTGCCTGTCCCAAAACCATAGCATTTAAGAGGATAATTTGAATAGGTATACTCCCTTCAAAGGCAATGGGGCAACCCGAACATTGGCCAACTCACTTCAGGTCTTTGCCTCTTCAAACCCAGTTAAGGGTAGGGGGGGGGGGCTTTGCTTTTGTTTAAAGGGAATTTCAAGGAATAAAAAGAAACAGCATGGTGTAAGGTAAAACCAAACAAAAACACAGATTCATTATTCTACGCTACTTGTTGATGTGCAATATAATTTCCTAGCCTTTTAACCCATAGGAACCCATAGTTCTTTAATCAGTTTCCAACACCAGCTTTGTTCTAGATTCCCACCCACCCCCAGGTGAAAGCCATACATTTCATGCAAACTTAGGTTTTTCTATGCATTCAGTCCCCCTTGCTTGCTTTCCCTCCCCTTCCCTCCCCATGGGCACTCTTTCTCTAGCTCCATAGAGTTCCACTGCTCTTTACATTATTGTAACTCCAACCTCTCCATAAATGAACCCACACAAACATACACAGCTACATAAATATCATTTACATAGGTCTGTTGTTTACCCAGTGTGGTTTGGGCAATGGCTGCATTAATTATGTTCATATTCCAGCTAATTGTATAGCTTGACTGATGAAATTTACAGGAACTTGGAGGGGACCATTCTCACTTAATGCTGAAGAGCTAGTTTGGGACCTATCAATGTTCCTAGGGAGACTGATGGTCAAAGAGGGAGGGGTCCTGGAGAAACTCCACTTGATAATATTGATGCTCTTTAATCTGGGTTCCAACCAGGCACGCTCTTTTACCATTTCTGTGCTTGCTTTAATACATCCTTGCAATTTCAGTCCTATGTCCCGGGCACTAACTTGATATCTGATCCTGAGTTCATGCCCCAATGTTGTCAGCCTAATCCTAACTTCTCTTCCTGATCTGAAAGCCATCCTCTCAAACTCTGTAGCACTGCAACACTATAATCAGTTCACTCATTAGTCTTTGCTGTCTTTTCAATGTAATTAGTCCCACGGGAGCCTCTCTAGAAGTTTCCACTGTGCTCCTGCAGTAATTAAAGGCTTGTAACGATGTGGGTTCTTTTCTTGAAAATCTCTGCCAGGATGGAATTAGGGATCCCTGTTTTGTGTTAAGGATTCATGCAGTTGGTCCCACTCATTGTATGCCTTTAAACATTAAACTGGTGCTGTAGGATAAACTGTCCGAAAAGCTGTTCTGAAGGCATTACTTTAAAAAGGTAAATACATTGGCTCAGAGTGTTACAGTGGCCAAAAGCTTATTGGTCTAGGGATGTGGGGTTTTTTTGTTTTGTTTTGTTTTGTTATCAGAACCAAGAGAACTAAGTTAAGATTTGAAATAAGGCTTTCTAAGTCTAGGTATGGCAATCTTATATATTAGGTGACAATAACTCTCATAAACAAATACCTGTTAAAGTTTAAATGTAGTAAATATGTTTAAATTATAACTAAATGTGTTGTTAGCCCTTCTCTCAATAAAGAACAAAATTGGATCATGTTAGCCTATCCATTCTTAAAGAAATCAGCCCTGAGTGCTCACTAGAAGGACAGATCCTGAAGTTGAGGCTCCAGTACTTTGGCCACCTCATGAGAAGAGAAGACTCCCTAGAAAAGACCCTGATGTTGGGAAAGATGGAGGGCACAAGGAGAAGGGGACGACAGAGGATGAGATGGTTGGACAGTGTTCTCGAAGCTACTAACATGAGTTTGGCCAAACTGCGAGAGGCAGTGAAGGATAGGTATGCCTGGCGTGCTCTGGTCCATGGGGTCACGAAGAGTCGGACACGACTGAACGACTGAACAACAACAACAATTTCCAAACTGGGGTGTTTTAACAAAATCAATAAGCAAGTTGGTGGACTGGATTTAACTAAATCATTCCACCAGTGAAAGCCAGCCCAAGGAATTCCACTAGCATAACAGGGCTTTCCCCAACTCTCCTCCCCCCTGCACACCCTAACCTCCACTCTGAAGGGACAGGAGAACCCCCAGAACACCATGTGTTGGTAGCAGAGATGCCTCCCTTGGGCAAGCAGAAATACTTGCACTGATGGAGCAATCTCCTAAGCACTGCTTTGAATCCCACCCTATGTTTCCAACTCCTCCACTCAAATTTAGTCACATCTCCCTATGTTTTCTTCCCAGGGAGCTTTCTGGGGACTGATGTTTGGGTTAGCAGTCGGACTCGTTCGGATGGTTATGGAGTTTATCTACATGGCACCCTCCTGTGGTGAGGAGGACCAAAGGCCAGCTCTATTGAAAGATGTGCACTATCTGTACTTTGCTATCCTCCTGTGTGTGCTAACAGCAGCTGTCATCGTCACTGTTAGCCTCTGCACACCACCAGTCCCAGAGGAAAAAGTAAGTGGCTTTCAAGGATGAATGTTCTTTTTAAAACAAAACAAAACACCTCCACTTGCTTAGTTTTCCTTGTTGTACCTTGGACCCTTCAGTACTACTGTAAAATGGAAAGCCCTACAAAGAAGTCCTCCTTCTGAATGATCTTGCTTCCCAGGTATTATAGGGTTAAAAAATCATTTAGGCTCAGTGAGCCCTGGAGATGGAGAGAGCAGGCTTCCATGCTGTGAGGACACTACTGGCACATCCTATCAAGTAGAGAGGCAGACAGTGGGGAAGAAATCATATTAGCATGGGCTGCTGAGGAGGGGATGTAATGGCTCTAATTGAACCCTCTCTCGTATTTCAGAAGAGATGGCATCAATCTTGTAAGCTAACAAGATTAATATTGTTGGAGCCCTGGCATTTAGAAAGAACATTCCATCCCAAAGTGATCTCAATTACATTGAACGACTGAGGTTTGGTAGCAAAGAACTTTATTTCATTTGCTGCATAAAACCGGGTGTTTTTTTTTTAAAAAAGTTTTCTTTCAGTGAGTTCTTGAAGAGATGCTTTGAATACTTTCTCACAACTCTGGTTTCCCCAAAAGCAGTCCAATCCTGGTTTTGCTGGGTCAGCTTAGTGAATAATGGAAAGAGTTTTCCTCAGTGAGCAAAAGTATGGGTCATATTCTCAACTGATGTGAATAGACAATAATCCATAGGTTCAGAGTGCCTGTAGCCCTCAGCTTTCCCAGGTAGCCTTCCTTCCAGGTGGCAGACAGCTTCAACTCCACTTAACTTCCCATATCAGAGTGGGGCTCTCAGAATTGTATGGCCTAGGAATGGTGAAGAGATTTGTCCAGGCTGCATTTTTCAGTGAGCTGGACTAATATATATAATCTGGAGCATAATTATCCTTCAGATTTCACACTGGTCCGAATTTTAGAATGCAGGTTTAAAATACATATTTTGTGATAAAACGTGTACTTAAATATGAATTTTCAGACAGATAAAAAAACCAAAATGTAAATATGTAATGGAACATATGCAAAACTGACAAGGGCTGAAAAGAGAATGGGCCATTCATCCTAACATGGCCACAAAGGAGTGGTTAGTGAACCTCTGGCTGAAATGATCTCTTGAACCTATGCTTTTGAATGGATAAGGACCCTGGCTCATTGGTGCAGAGTTGAGTACAATCCTCCTGGAGTTTTATTTGGAAAAGAGTGGCTACACATGGCCTCGGAAAACTTTCTCTGTTGACCTTCTTGTCTGACAGTAGCAAATGGACAGAAGAGGAAGGAGAGATTTGTATCTGGTGTTCGAGTAGTACCGTTAATGCACCAAGCTTTAAATGAATTACAGCCTAAAAACAGCAAGCAGAAGCATTTTTCCCTGCTGTTTTGGACACTCTCCCATCCCTGTGGTGATGGATGCTGTACCGCAAAACAAATATGCAAAGAATTTGTTTGGTATGCCTCAGAGTTCATATGTCTTCATTGTACATAGCCCATATTGTGTCATGTCGCCCTTGAAAACTCTGCAAAGGAGCTTACAATTAAATTTGAGACTGTGAAGCTGAAACGCAACTGCCAGATGCCAGATGGCATTTTGGAAGAGAAGGATTTATTCTAGTTCGACAGAGGAAAAAGGGGGAGGGAAAACTTTTTTTAAAATCTTGACAAAGTTTCTTTTAAGGTTTGTCAGACAAGAACATGAGGAAGTGGGGAGTGGCAGAGGAGGAAGTGAGGTCACAACAGGATAGTGGTACTATATTAATTCAATTAAAAATTATATTCCACTTTTCTTTATAAAATAAACTCGGGACAGATTGCAAAAATAGTAAAATGTCTAAAAATACAATGGGAGTCAGAATTATGTGGGAGTAATGGGGTTGGTGCAGATCCCCTTCCCCACCACTTCTTTCTCCTCACAGCAGCTCCCCCCCCCCCAAATCCTGAAACTATTCTACTGAGGGTTAGTGGACCCTACTGAATTTATTTCTTTAGATGATTTATATGCCCAGGATAGTTTACAGCAAAGCACCCAGATCAAAATCCATAAAAAACCGAATAATCCTTTAACAGCACATAACAACTAATTAAGTAAAGGTAAAGGGACCGCTGACCGTTAGGTCCAGTCGCGGACGACTCTGGGGTTGCAGCGCTCATCTTGCTTTATTGGCTGAGGGAGCCGGCATACAACTTCCGGGTCATGTGGCCAGCATGACTAAGCTGCTTCTGGCGAACCATAGCAGCACACGGAAACGCCATTTACCTTCCCGCTGGAGTGGTACCTATTTATCTACTTGCACTTTCGTGCTTTCAAACTGCTAGGTTGGCAGGAGCAGGGACCGAGCAACGGGAGCTCACCCCGTCATGGGCATTCGAACCACCAACCTTCTGATCGATAAGCCCTAGGCTCTGTTGTTTAACCCACAGCGCCACCCGCATCCTCAACAACAAATTATTGAATAACAATTAACTAATAGCAGCAGCAGCAATCACATATCCCCTCCTCCAAATGCCCACTGAAAAAGATGAGTCATAACCAGCCTCCTAAAACTATAGATGGAACCAAATGCAGCTTAGCAGTGTATCAGGAGCCACCACTGAAAAGGCCCTTTTCAATGCTATCACACCATGTACAGTACCTCATTCCACAGAGAGACTACCAGGTGGGTTTCATCTTCTGATCTTAGAGCATGGAGAGGTTGAGCCAAGACATTGGGGGCTTTAAATGGTGTGGGCTGTAGCATGGGGAGCGAGGGGGAAGAAAGATCACCCCAAATCAGGCAGAAACATTTACCATGTTGCTTCCACTCAATTTTGTGGGATTCTCCCTCAACCCTTATGGTTTGAATGTCATTCATTCATCAGATAAGAAGGTTCTGCAGCCACTGGAGCTCCCAGCTTGTAGTTTTACTACTCCTTCACCTGCTCAGTGTAGCATGTAGAACTCTAGTATGTGCTTGAAAAAAAACAAGGAGGAAGACAGGCTAAGCAACTGATGGAGTAATGGGGTCTCAGGTTGGCATGATAGGCCTTTCAAAGACACATGGTCTCTCTCCAGATGAATACATATGAACTCTAGTATGTCAAAAATAAGTGTCCTACACAAGCCAAAGTCATGATGAGCCTTGCCCATGAATCTGTTTCCTATCCAATAAGTGCATTTTAGAGTTACAAGCATTAATCACGCCTGCACTTAACTTAGTTTAAGTGTTTTTGTCGCTTCTGCTAAAACTATTTTATTTCATCCTAATGTATCTCTTCCCCTTCACTCACCAACAAGCCATTTGTGTTCAGAGGAAGAGGGAAATGTCTCCTGGATCCTTTTGTGTCCTCCAATTTCATTACATTCTAGTTAGATTTAATGAGTAACCAAAAGGGGGGGGGTGAGGAAAGGAACGTAAAAAAGAAAGAAGCCCCTAAAAGGATTCTTCAGGAAAGATGAGGATCATCAAATCAAAGCAATTTAGCACAATGTGACAAGAAAGATTAGCCTTGCCTGATGCTCATCTTGGTTGAAAATAATTTAAATAAAGCTATAAATCTTCTGGAGATTATACAACTTTTTGTGTCAGCTGGAAACTGCCTTTCAGATTTTGTGCCTGAAATTCAAAGTATTAAAACTACTGTTCATTTATAAGTGACCTTTTGAGAGTTACTTTCCAAGTAGAGTAGTATGCTAATGGCATGTTATGTGCAAATGTGTCTGTATTAGAACTGCCTACAACATTTTTGTTTTTTAGAAAAGCAACTTTAGGAGGGGTCAGTTTGGAGCAGAGAAGTGGTGTGTGTGTGTGTGTGTGTGTGTGTGTGTGCTTAATGCTTCAACACAAGAGAGATGGGTGGCTTCCACATGAACTGGTGCTGCTCCCACATGCAAGTTTTTCAGTGTTCACATGTCACCATCCTCTTCAAAATACCCAGGAGGTTCCGGTTCTCTTTTCTGTTTTGTATATATAAAGGTTTTGTGTGCTATTCTACGATTCTATAATTTTATATTATCGTGATTCTGGGAGACAGCGAATCACAAGGTACTTACTTTTGAGTAGATATGCATCAGATTGCGATGTGCCTTTTTAGTACGAGTTGCAAGACAACTTATCCCCACTCAATTTGTGTGGCCTTTAAGCCCTTCTATGTCAATCTGGCCAGGTCTAAAGCAAGCAGACGCATAAGCTAAACAACACACAAATATTCTGTGGCTTTCACTTCCTTGCTTTTAATTTGCAAATTATTCAGCTTGCCCGACTGACATGGTGGACTAGACACAGCAAAACAACTGGAAAAGACCTGGAGAGCCACACCTGCCCAAGCACAGAGATGATTCCCTCCAAGAGAGAGAACGATGTAGATACTGTTCAATCAGAGAATGGAGATTTAGTATGTAAAGAACATGGAGGTATGTTACCTGTTTCCTCCTGCCAGTTGTATATGTATGTGCACAATATACAAAGAACATCCAGGGTCCATCAAAGCCAATAGATGACTAGAAAGCTTGCTCCATAACCTGGTGTCCTCTGTTTAGTACAGGTGGTGTGCCAAACTAGACACGCCAAGGTAGATACGTGTAACTTTCTGCTCGTGTTATAATGTATTGTACTTTTTCCTGATTTTATGGTTGTATCTTTTTGTAAACTGCTTTGAGGGTTTTAAAATCAAGCAGTGTGTAAATTTTATGAAATAAATAGAGAGGAGGAAAATGTTCCTAGAAATTAGCCGAATCTATTAGCATTGTTTTGTTTTTTGCAACATGTGCCAAATTCCACAAAAACTGATCATTGTAGCAAGCATCCCGTAAGTTACATTTTAGGACACCCCCCCCCATGGCTGTTGTTCTTTAAGAGGCCTATTTTGAAACAATTTCCTTTGATGTGTAACAGTTCTCCACTAAAATGAGGGAAACCAAAGATTGGAAAGCTTAATTGCACTTTTGGTCAGAGGAGTTACTCTTTTACAAGTTCACAGCACTGCAATGTTATCTTCCGGCAGCAATTTGAGAGCAGAAAAGGGAAACCCAGTGGTTGCAACTTGAAAGTTGGCTGGATGTAAAGTGTTGTGTTTAGCTGGAGTAATCATCATTCATTATCACAAAAAGATCTTACATAAAATGTTTTAGTCGTTTTCATACAGAATGCGAGAGTCAGCTCAGTAAGGAGATGCCACAAATATGTGTCTAGGATTAAAGCCATTCTCCTTGCCTCTCAGTCTAATCCACAGGTATAATGGAAAGCAACAACAAAGCAGCTTAAAAACCAATAAATGTATTATGACAATAACTTTTGTGGACTGTGGATCTGTCAAATCCACTTCCCCTCATCAGATGCATCTGACGAAATAGACTGCAGTCCACTAAAGTATAAATCAAAGCATGATAAATTAGTTTGGTCACATCCACACCATACATTTAAAGCACATTTAACACACATTTAAGACACACCGATTCCCACAAGCAACCCTGAGAACTGTGATCTCTTAAGGGTGCTGGGAATCCAAGCTCTGTGAGGAGTAAACTGCAGTTCCCAGGGTTCATTGTGGGGGTGTAAATCCAGCAGAGTTAAAAGTCACTTGGCGGTAAACATGCTCCACTGGTGAAATGTTTTGTACCAGTGGAACATTGTTCCAAAAGAGCAAATTTTTGTGCAATCGACTATGCAATCTGTTGCACTGGCTTCCTCTGTTGCACATTTAAACTCACCCTTGCACTAGCAGACAGAGCAATGGATAAAGCCTGTGGTCTTTAAGGTGCCACAACACTTTGTTGTTTTTGCTGCAGCACACAGCTACACTTCTGGAAATTGTTGCATAACAAGTAAAATGGGGTAACGTTTACAAAGCCCCCTCCCCAAATCCTTGGATTTTTTAAGTTGGCTGAATTCCCATCCTGTGCTCAGAGCTGTTGGATTTACCTTCATCAAAGTGTTCTGTTTAGAACTCATTGTCCCATATCTTAGTACAAGGATGGGGAAACTGTGGTCATGCACATGCTGTCAGACTCCAACTACCATCAGCCCCAGACATCATGGCCAATAGTCAGGGATGATGGGAGAAACATCTGGAGGTTCCCTAGTCCTGCTTAGTGTCTATGGAATAACAGCTATGCTAGCCCACATTTTAAGCCCAGGCTTTTGAACTGAGAAAAAAGGCAGGGAATCAGGAGACGGGGACACTATTATCCTCTGAAGCTCCTTATTTTGGAGAGGTCCAAAGAAAACAGATCTGGAAACCACTGAAAAATGAGGAGACACCAGACTTTTATCTGTAGGTCCGACAGGTAGTTTGATTCACATTCGAAGCAGCTGTTCAACCTAATGTTGTTAATTATTTGTCACCTTTGTTTTCACATGAACTAAACTCATCTGTCCTTGCATCTGTTTGTAAACAGCTATCTTGAAGATGAGGTTATTAGCACTCACGGCAAAGGAAATGTAACATGCTTCATGTAAAAGCATAATGAGGCTGTGTGTGTGTGTGTTTATGCCATTTAGATATAAGGGTTTCCTTCTGTTTTATATCTGGTCTGTTCTACCATGAGAGATGAAGAGGTTTAAGAGGTGAAGTGAAGCTTTCCCTAGCAGGCAGATGTTATTAAAGACACAGGAGCTGAGAAAGACAGGGTAACAATGCTATGCACACACATGTGACTGAGGAAAAAAAGCTAGCATGGCAGCTTATTTTAACCAACAGATCTCATTTGCTGGAGGGACTTCACAGAAGGAAAGCAGGACAACAAAGCAAGAACCTCTGTACTTCACAGCTTAGCATTCAGGAGCAAGGGCTTTGCCTGCAGAGGCATAGCAAGCCGCTTGGCTGCCGTGGGCGGCAAGCCAAGCGGCACCCCCCCAGGGGTGGGGCCTTGCTCCGTAGCGTATGCATCATGACATGCGTGGTCTGCCTGGACTCCCAAGCCACCACCCGGCACCATTTCCGTGTGGTGGCTGCTCGTGCGGAAGGGCTGCCAGGCGGCGGCTTGGGAGTCGCACTCACAGGGTGTGTGTGTGTGTGTGGCCGGGTGGTGGCTTGGGAGTCAGTCTGCCCGGCCACCCCCCCCCCCCAGTGTGATTCGCAAGCCACCACCCAGCAGCTCTTCTGTGCGAGCAGCCACAGCACGGAAGGGATGGAAAAGGGGTGCCGGGTGGCTTGGGAGTCCGGGCAGACTTCATCTGTCTCTGTCATAAAGTTACCTCATCCTGCTAAAACTGTAAAATAGCATTAGTGGTTCATATAAACACACAAAACAAAAACATTCATTTTCCTCATTTTTCCCATTCAGGAGCAAAGCATCCTTGTTGGAAGAAAGTGTATTTCTGGTTCTGTGGGATTTCCACCGACCCCAAGCCCACTTTAACCAGAGAGGAGGAAGCAGCGCTTGAAAAGAAACTCACCAGCATCAAGGAAGAGCCAATGTGGAAGGCTGTTTGCAATGCCAATGCTGTAGCGCTCTTGGCTATTAACATCTTCTTATGGGGTTACTTTGGATGAACACAGGATTTCCTTGTTCCAGTTAGAACAAGCACAGGCATCAACCGGAAGCTACAAGTTACAATTCATTCAGCCATGGACCTACACAGTGGCTTTAGCTGGTCCCCTTCCCTGTCTCCATCCCTATCAGTGATATCTTGACCTACCTCATTGGGTTGTTGTGAAGACACACGATAAAGTGATTTACACACAAGTCTAAAAAATATTTATTATTAATAGCTGTTGTTGTTGTTGTTGTTCAGTCGTGTCCAACTCTTCATGACCCCATGGACCAGAGCACGCCAGGCACACCTATCCTTCACTGCCTCTTGCAGTTACTTTCCTCCAAAGCTCCATGCTTCTGAAAATGGAAAGACATCTTCTTTATTTATATATAAAGTGGGGAGAGGAACTACAGGATAATTTTTAAAGCAAGAAATGCAATTAACATACCTTCTAGTCAGTCTTATTTCTTGAATGGCATGTGGGTTATAACTCAGTGGCAGAACAGGTTCAACCCCTGACATCTCCAGGCAAGACTGGGTGAAACCTCTGCCTCAAAACCTGGCTGCTAGTCCATGTAGACAATACTAAGCTAGATGGGTCAATTATGTGACTGGGTAAGGAAGCTTCCTATGTTCCTACCCGCAGGTAAGCCCTCAGCACAGGAGGCAGCTAATACCAAGACTGCATTCACTGTGCTCCTTTGGCAGCTGCCTATGCAGTGTTTAATTCAAAGGACCGGCCAGGATGGGTTGCATGAATCCTGCTGAGAAGCCGGTGAGTGAGGACAAACATAATGAGTTTCTGAATACATTCAGGTGGGGGTCATTGGAAACAATGGAATATAAAATCTGGATTTCCATTCTGTTCCCAACCACTGATGGGCAGCACCAGAACTAGGCATCAGTTCAACTGAGTAGAACTGTTTAGAAGACCTATATGCAGTCTCATATTGTACAGACATGCATGGGTCAGAGGCTCTGACTCACTAAAGAATGATTTTTTCCATGCTGGGACATTTCAAGAAATGAGTTGTTAGCAGTATAGAATTCAGTATAGAATTCATACAGCACCTAGGCTAGTGCTGTTATATCACAATCTGTGTTGTAAACAGATTGTGATATAACAGCACTAGCCTAGGTGCAGTGCGTTGCCTCAATTGTAATTGACGTATAAGTCCCTTGGCAGCAGACATTTTTAATGATGTCAATGCATACTTTCTTATTAATCTTCCTTGCTAGGGCTGTGTCGATCAGCAAATGATTATCATTCATTTTCCTGACAAATCTATCAAGGTCATTCATTATTGTTCCACACACACAAAAAGAATCTTCTTTTAAACTAAGATTAATGACTTGCTGTTTTGTTGTCAGGCTGGCTGAGCAAGAGGAAATGAAATTAACAACGAACCCCTACAAACATGTCACTACACTAATTTATTGGGGAAATATTTTAAAATGTTATCTGAAATATAGTGGGTTTAAAAAGAAAACCTGCTTCTATGGCACATTTTTAGTACTGTAAGCAAAAAAAAAAAAAAACCTCTACAAATTTGAGGAAGATGGGCATCAGATTTGCAAATCACTTTTCATCTTTTATGCACTACTCCCTATAAATTCTAAATATATAGAGAAGTTAATAAGATGACTTTCTCACCAATTAAGGCATTCATCTTTATTACACTGCAATCCATTTTGTCCAACACCAAGAAAATCCTTCCATGCTCGTTCATTCAAATTTAAAAAGACTTTCAGCTGCTAGAGACCATTCAGATCAGATAATTACCTTCCATTTCCAGCCTGAAATCCTAAACTTTGTTCAGATTGTTATACTGGCAAACTACAATGGCACATTAAAAACAACAACACAGTATTCTGGGATGTTTTCTTACATTGTTAGCAAGCACTAAACAGTATACACCAGTAGTTTTCAAAAAACAGTTGAAAAAACTCTTTTGTAAGAACAGTTACTTTGCTATGCAAACACAACTGGGGTGTGTGTGTGGCAGCTCTACAGCACCCTCATGCCAGGTGATGTCACACAACCATGTACCTAGGCACCCTGGCCCAGTCAGGTTTGTGAAACACATTTGTATGGGTGTTCAAAAATGTACATATTTTCATCTTACACACTGTATGGGTTTGTGGTGGTAACACCAGTGTACATGCAGCCGAAAGGGGATGCGGGTGGCGCTGTGGTCCAAACAACTAAGCCTCTCTGGCTTGCAGATCAGAAGGTTGGCAGTTCGAATCCACCCAACGGGGTGAGCTCCCATTGCTCTGTCCCATCTCCTGCCAACCTAGCAGTTCAAAAGCACACCAATGCAAGTAGATGAAGAGGTACCTCTGCAGCGGGAAGGTAAATGGCGTTTCCGTGTGCTCTGGCTTACGTCACGTTGTTCTGTTGTGCCACATCACCCAGAAAGCTGTCTGTGGCCAAAGCCAGCTCCCTCAGCCTGAAGTGAGAGGAGTGCCGCACCCCATGGTCGCCTTTGACTGGACTTAACCATCCAGGGGTCCTTTACCTTTAACACATAGCCACCATCTTTGTTTTGGAAAGTGTGGCACTCTGCTAGGGCAAGAGTTCTCGAGTGCAGAAGTGTCTACTTCTCAGTGTGGCACAGCTAAGGAGCTGGAAGCGAGTGGCAGAATCTCACTGTTGTCTAAAGGGCAGCTCCCACAAGTGGTCTGTTAACATGAGCGATATTACTGAGTGAACTGAGAGGTGACAAAATGCTACGTAGCTTTTGCAGAGCAATGGAAGCACTCGTGGGACACAGACAGTCAATTTCAGTAACTCAAGTGCTGCTGAGACAGTTTAGCACAATGCAGTGGGGCAGGCAGCACTGTCCTTAAGTATCGGCCACACGGAAACTGTTACGCTAGAGTTCTCATTGTCCAGAAGAAGAGAAAATCGTCCTCTGTACAAGTGAAAAGATGGTCCCTGGTGAGATGGTGATTTCCATCTACCATAGTCTGCATTTAAGCAAGGAGATGGTTAAGAATGTGTATGATAGCTGCCAATGGAATTGATTCCAAGAGGTGGTTCCTCATCAGCAGAGGCAAAAGCATTTTCCACTCTTTCTCTGTTGCCTGTGGGTTCTGTTCAAGCCATTTTGTATTGTGTCTGGGCAAGACTTCATTGCCCACTGGGTCATTCATCTTATCACAATGTTACCTCCAAGGATGTGGACAGGCTGCTTGGACGAGTGAAACCAACCACCTGTCTCCTTGATCCTTGCCCATCCTGGCTTATAAAAGCTAGCCGGGAAGGGCTGGGCGGTGGGCTTCACGGGGTAATGAATGCTTCTCTCTGCGAGGGAGCCTTCCCAGACCCGCTGAAAGAGGCGGTTATTAAACCGCTTCTTAAAAAACCATCTTTAGATGCAGCCAATATGGCCAACTATCGCCCAGTCTCAAATCTTCCATTCTTGGGCAAGGTGATTGAGCGAGTGCTTGCTGAACAACTCCAGACACGCCTGGAAGAAGCAGACCATTTGGATCCCTTCCAGTCGGGATTCAGACCTCATCATGGGACTGCAACTGCCTTGGTCGCACTGGTTGATGATCTCCAGCAGGCTAGGGACAAAGGTGAGAGCTGTTTCCTAGTTCTGCTGGATCTCTCAGCGGCTTTTGACATCATCGACCATAACATCCTTCTGGACCGTCTAGAGGGGTTGGGAGCTGGGCACTGTTATACAGTGGTTCCACTCCTTCCTCCTGGGCCATGTTCAGAAAGTAGTGGTGAGGGATGAGTGTTCAAACCCCTGGGCTCTCACTTGTGTTCTGTCCTCTCCCCCATGCTTTTCAACATCTACATGCAGCCACTGGGAGAGATCATCAGGGGGTTTGGGCTGGGTGTTCACCAGTATACAGATGATACCCAGCTCTACCTCTCTTTCAGACCAGAACCAGTGAAGGCAGTGAAGGTCCTGTGTGAATGTCTGGAGGCGGTTGGAGGATGGATGGTGGCTAACAGATTGAGGTTGAATCCTGACAAGACAGAAGTACTGTTTTGGGGGAACAGAAGGCAGAAAGGTGTGGCGGACTCCCTGGTCCTGAATGGGGTAACTGTGCCCCTAAAGGACCAGGTGCGTGGCCTGGGAACCATTTTGGACTCACAGCTGTCCATGGAGGCGCAGGTTAATTCTGTGTTCACGGCAGCTGTCTACCAGCTCCATCTGGTACGCAGGCTGAGACCCTACCTGCCCGCGGACTGTCTTGCCAGAGTGGTGCATGCTCTCGTTATCTCTTGCTTGGATTACTGCAATGCACTCTATGTGGGGCTACCTTTGAAGGTGACCTGGAAACTACAACTAATCCAGAATGTGGCAGCTAGACTGGTGACTGGGAGCAGCCACTGAGACCACATAACACCGGTCTTGAAAGACCTGCATTGGCTCCCAGTACGTTTCCAAGCACAATTCAAAGTGTTGGTGCTGACCTTTAAAGCTCTAAACGGCCTCGGTCCTGTATACCTGAAGGAGCGTCTCCACCCCCATCGTTCTGCCTGGACATTGAGGTCCAGTGCCGAGGGCCTTCTGGCGGTTCCCTCACTATGAGAGGCCAAGTTACAGGGAACCAGGCAGAGGGCCTTCTCGGTAGTGGCACCCGCCCTGTGGAACGCCCTCTCACCAGATGTCAAAGAGAAAAACAACTACCAGACTTTTAGAAGACATCTGAAGGCAGCCCTGTTTAGTGAGGCTTTTAATGTTTAATAGAATATTGCATTTTAATGTTCTGTTGGAAGCCACCCAGAGTGGCTGGGGAAACCCAGCCAGATGGGCAGGGTATAAATAAATTATTATTATTATTATTATTTGTTGTTGTTGTTGAAGAGTTTGGATTTGATATCCCGCTTTATCACTACCCGAAGGAGTCTCAAAGCGGCTAACATTCTCCTTTCCCTTCCTCCCCCACAACAAACACTCTGTGAGGTGAGTGGGGCTGAGAGACTTCCAAGAAGTGTGACTAGCCCAAGGTCACCCAGCAGCTGCATGTGGAGGAGTGGAGACGCGAACCCGGTTCCCCAGATTACGAGTCTACTGCTCTTAACCACTACACCACACTGGCTCCTGTTGTTGTTGTTGTTGGACTGGGTTTAAAACTCAGTTGGAAAAAAGCTACCCTACACGGGTTACCATTGAAGTAGCAAGCAGACTTCAGAGATGTTGGGGCTTTTTACACAGAGGGCATAAGAGAAAGCACAAAACAACCCACACCAATTAAAAAAAATTAAACTGTTTATATTGCTGTAACTGCCCTGGGATCTTCTGGTGAAGGGCAGGTAATAAATCTAATGATGATAATAATATTCTGCATGTAAAAGTACAAACAATTGCAGTACTCTTTAGAGGCTTCTGAAGATATTCTACTCTTCATACAAAAAAACCACATCATTTTCTGCAGTGCTGAGACCTGCAGCAAATCAACTTGCTAAGCAAATATATTGCCCAAAGCTGCATTTTTTTTCAAAGATAGACTTACTAGCTAAAGTCATGTAATTGCACAGAGACTTAACAGTGGTGTGGGAGAAGGAAGTTATTTTTCCAACACTTTTTAGGAGAGTATGTTTAATAGATGTTTATTAATTTTTCAAAAGTACAGAAAGGAGGAAGGATTATCCTTTGCTATATAGAGGCATAGGAAATGGGAAGAAACAAAGGCAACTTCCTTTAAAAATCACAGATTGAATGTGGAGAAAAATGCCACTAGAAACATCTCAATATATTTTATTCCAGTTTTTGCTGTGAATTGGTGGAGCTCCCTTGTTAGCAAATTAATGGAAACTCAAGCCACTTCTTTGGAATAACAATTACTGTTACACCTTTTTAATTGTTGCTTAAAATGGGAATCGTAAGGGAACCTTCAGCAATGAGTCCTGATCACTTACATGTGGGACTTGATGGGGATAGAAGCACTGTGTTGGAAGCTCCAGCAAACCACCATTTTAGTTTTTTGTTATCCTACAGCCATCATCTCCGAAGATTTACAGACAGGCATAAGACAGATTACTGTTATAATTTCTTAGGGCAGGGCTAAAAAGTTTGGAGAATTTTAAAGGTTATTCAAGAGAGAGTGAACTGAAGCTTTGTTTAATACTGAGAAAAGGGAGGTGGCAGAAGCTCAGCTTTTAACTATAAAAGCTCTGTTTTTCAAGTTGCCTTCTGACATTCATTTGCAGTGAGCCACACATTTAAGTGCCTTGCTATTTGATCCTCCAAATTCAGTGGAATGGGAATGTGTTTAGCCAGTATTAGCTCTGCATCATGTTTTTGTGCAGTGTACGCACACATCTTGAGATCTCAGAGTCTGCAGTGGAAGAGGCTAAATGGGCCGCCATTACCAGTACCTCTGGGAGGAGACCAAAGGTAGTCAAAGCAGAATGCAACATGAATATACCATATTCCAGGCCTTCTAAAAGCTCATCCAGATACTGTATCCCACATTTTGCTAGATGGTTACTGTAGTACTCAATATGTAGCAAAGGAAGAACCCTGGGAAGACAGATGTTGGGGTTTTTTTTAGTGTATGGCTTCCAAAGACCTTGAAGCATATCTCAGCCATGTGGACTAACAAGGATGAGCATCATTGGGAACGACGGAGGTAAATGGGCTGTGGATTAGAAGCACTGAAACATAGCATTCAGTCTCCAGAATTAGTGGTGCTGAGTGCTGGTTTCACTCCTGCACCAATGGCTATGCTGTCCTTTCAACAGCTTTGTTTAGGAATGGATTTTTAATCAGCAGATGGAACATGATCAAAGCCATGATGATAAATAAACTGCCTCCAATGGTGAAAATTTCAGCAAGGGAAACTTTTAACTTTCACGAAGACAAAAGACATCTGCTATCTTCACAGTTTAAATCTCATCAAGGTATATAGAGCAGCACAGCAATTTAGATTTCATGGAACTTTCCAAATAGTATCTTAATCTCCAGCCCTTATTTCTGGTGTTAACAATAGAACATTCATCCACTTTTATACACTAAGCACAAGGCATAATTAAGAAAGAAACTCTCGTGTGTATGCTAAGCCCCTGCCTTGATTGGCCAAATTATCTTAGATTATTTAGAATGCAAGACCCTGGAGCATCCTCCAGCAGTTTTTGTGTTTCTTTGCTATTTTATCTACTGACAAGTTTCCCAAAATAGAAGAATGGGGTACAGTACAGTCGAGTTGCATTGCAGCCAAGATACTGCCTACACAAATGCCAGGGAGAGAAGCTAAATGAACCCCGAGCATATGGTGCTCTGCTGACAGAGCTAAGAAACCAGTTCTGCATGAGCAGCGAGGAACATCTTGAAGCACACAAGACATATGTGTTTTAGGGAAAAGATTGAAGTGTTTCATAATAGAAAAGGACAAAGTGAAATACAAGTGCTGCATAAAATTTTAATTAAAAACTGGTTTCACCCTTCAACGTGACTAGGCAATATGCTTCACAGATGGATTTCGTATTTTAAGTATTATCCATACCAAAAAAGTAAATGAGACAAATAAAGTCTTCAAAGATGCCACAGAGGCTAAGATGTATGTAAACACTAGATGATTGTGCAGAAAACAAGGCAGGCAAGGAAAGCAACCTTCTGTCAAATGTTTACTGCTGGAGAGTGGAGAAAGCCAGTTCACACAATTGCAGCCTTTGAATACTTTCATCCTGCTGAAGTCTCTCCCCACCCCAGGAGAGGACCAACTCACAACTGCCCTGTATTAATTTTATGCCACATAGATTAAAATGGCAGCTGATGAATTAAAATATATCTGCCTATGAAGACTGAGTTCAGAACTATAAAAATACAGAATCTTCAATATTAACATTGAACCAATTCAGTTTCATTTCTTATTTGATACTATCTAGAAACCTATTCTCTACCTCGGTGAAATGGGTATACTGTATTTACCTGTTTCCTTAAGAGTGATGTACCTGTATATGGAAAGAACACTACTGTAGCAACCTAAAATTCATGATTCCTGAGGTTCAAACACCAAATACTGTATGATTCTTTCTGGATAGCAATCTGCACAAAAAGTAAAGGGTAAAAAAAAAACTTAACAAGCAAGGATGGAGCTTTAAGAGAGCTCAGGAGTAATAGTCCAAGAGGCAGGGGCGTAGCAAGGGGGGGCGAGGGGGGCCGCCCCGGGTTCCATAATGGAGGGGGTGACAAATTAGCAAGGGAAATGTTTATTTGAAAAAAAAAATTGAATTTTTTTTTTGAAAATGCCTGCTCCGAAGGTCTTATCTTACTGTACTAGGGATTATATAGCTATATATGAATTTCATGCATATCGGTTAATATCTTGACCCTCCTCCACCAAAATAGCTGTTCACTTGGCTGTTTTCCTATGTCATGAAGGCTGAAATTTCAGTTCAGAGAACACTTACTGTTCCCAACCCTAACCCTGCGGAAAGACATCTAATTAGACTTTGAGAGGTTTTTTGGAGGTAATTTAATTATTGTTTGATTTTATACCAATGTTATGTATCTGGTGTTAGCCACCCTGAGCCCGACTTTGGCTGGGGAGGGTGTGATATAAATAAAAGGATTTTTTATTATTACTTGTTATTATTCCTTTGTAAGAAAATATGAAATAACGTAAAACAATTTTTGCGGGGGGGTTGACAAGAAATTTTCCGCACTGGGTGCCACCTGACCTTCCCATGCCTTGGGGGGGGGGGGGTTTGACAAATTTTTTTTGCCCCCGGGTACCAATTTACCTAGCTACGACCCTGCCAAGAGGTAGTGTCAAAAAACGCATGTCACAAAAGGTTTGGGTATCTAGACATCCTACAAAAGTCATTGTATTCCCAAAACTGCCAATCTAATGAGCAACCACTGGGGTGTCTAGCTGGTAACAGCCTCTCCAACTCCCTTTGTGGAACAAGTAATTATTACATCAATAAGGTACATAGATAAAACAACTGTATCTGTTGGGAAATCACACACACAATTTCAAACTACCAATCTGACTGATTTTGTTTGGTTTCTTTAAAAAATAAACTATGTTTAGATCAATGGGTATAGATTTTTTTTTTTTAAAAGGAAAATAAAAAACAAGGGTGAAATACCTCCAAAAAGGGGCAATGGGGACCATCAATTACACAACTGCTACATGGCTGAAGCTGGTACCACTTGATAGAAACCAAATTCCTGCGTCATAAAACCCCCACTCTATTATATCAGGCCAATCCCAAATCAGAAAATGTAATTTAACAATTTCCACTGCACTAAATTGGAACTGTTTAAGTCAATTCTCAGACTGTGAACTGCCTTAGTATTTATTTACTTAGTAATTACTTTAACTTGAAGATATTTTGGCTTCAGGAAAAGAATCATTTATCTGATATTTTATCACAGGGGTGGGGAAACTTTTTTGGTTGGCATGCGAGATTCTGATCTCCCTAGTCCTGCCAAGCCAAATTCGATTGGTGGGCCAGCCACCTGCGAGCACAATGACATCAGATGATGCTACGCTTTGAAGCCACAATTGTTGGGGTTTCAAAGCACAGCATGGTTTGTTTGAAAGTCCTTTTGATTTAAAACCAAGAGTCTTGGTGCACCACAGAAAAAAACCCGAGGTTGACTAAGGGGAGAAATGGAAACAAGACAATATGCCAGTGTTTAGAGTAATCATGAGTGAGGAAAAGAAAAGCAGCCTGCGGATTACATTCCTTCATGGGCAACCTTTTCAGGGTTGCACACCAATGGCAAAAGTTGGTGGAGAAATTGATCTAACACTTACCTTTGTATATTATGGCTACATTCCTGCCACATGAAAATCTGAGGTTTCACACACAACACACATCCATCCTTCATTAAGACAAGCAAGCAGCACTGTCACAATTCAAGGACACATTCCAGCCTAGCAAAAGTGTTCAAGGACAGCACAGTATAAAGTTGGTCAGTAGCCTGGGGTAGGGTCCTGAGAGCCTGATAGAGAGGCTTCAAGAGCTGCGTTTGACCCAGGGCCTGAGGTTCCCAGCCCATGCTCAAAGTTCCAGCTTCTTAACAGTGTTCCAGTAGAAATCTTCCTAGCACTTAACGAGAGTGCTGCTTTCCTACATCTCCAGAATATAATAGAATGTGCATGCCTAATTTTCTCTTCCAGTAGGAGCTGTGCAAAGTTAAACTCAAACCAACAGTACAAGCAGACCATGTAAGTTTCAAACTGAAAGAACTAATAAAAGGAAACTTGGGAATCTTTGGCTCATTTATTTATTGTGATGAATAGCCTAAACCTCTCCCCACTGCTGTTACTAGGTAAGATTTCAGCGTCTTTGTGCTTTAGGAGAGGACTTCACACTTTTGTCTCCATTAACTGAAAGTCAATGCTCAAGTAATTAATATCTAAGGCATTTTAAGAGTTCTGCATAACTTTTCCTTCCTAACATTACTAAAAACCTTTTTCATTCCTAACATTGTTTAAAAAAAACCTTTTGCTGCTTGCAATACAAAAACATTCTAACAACTTCTCAGCTGTCTAATGCATTTACAATTGCTAGAGGAGCACCACATTGCTTTAACATATGTCAGGTAAGTCACTCAGAAATGCAGGGATTCTCCAAAATTGTGATAGTCTTTACCTATCCATACTTTAAATGTTTGCTAGCATATCATCAGACGTTCTAGCAATTATCATGGCCACTATGGTACATTATTCTGGAGCCAGAAAAGATAAGTAAGCAACTGAACCTGGTCAACCTGATTTAAAGAAAACCAATCAATATTTAAAAAGTCTAGCTCTCTCAAGACCAAGGCCAATACACTCGTACCTCCGCTTACGTAAGCGGCAAACCCGGAAGTATATTTCCGGGTTTTTGCTGCGCACGCATGCACAGAAGCGCTCTACCATGTGCACAGGAGCGGTCTCTCCGGTTGCGAAAACCTCGGGAGAGTACCACTGTATATATTGTTAGTACAGTATACATATGAAATTATATTTTTACACAGACCAGATATATATTACATGAATACAGTAATTCTCAAAATACACTTCACGCTGGAATATTTTTTCACAAGATCACAAGTTACCAAGGTATAAATTTATCAGATTTCAGACTCTGGTATGTATTCGTTTCTGCCTCCAAGGAATGAAAAACCACTCAATATCAATTAGGATGAGCAAAGCTGAATTTCCTCCCATCTGGAACTCAACCAGGTTTTATGTGCAGAAGAGAAGTGAATATATGGCAAAGCATTCTGGAGAAGAGCAAGGCACAATCAAGAGAAATTCCCCTTCAGAAGGCCCACTAAAATGGGGGATCTCCACAATAACAAAGTAGTTTTATTATTAACTGTGACATATTTAGCTTTGTAAGCAGCTTTATTTCAGCACAGTTCACTATTTTAAGATACCACCCATTATTCCAATACTCGAGGAAAAAATCTTGAGCATGGTGGAACAGGTATACCTTTGAAAGATTAGAAACACACAACGACTGAGTGGAAGTCATTACGGTGTCATTTTGCACATCAAAAAGTCATTTTAAAAGCCCTCACTGACTTCAGGTGTGCAGGAACAAGACCCAGTTTACACCAGTTGAGCCCTAAATCAGTGAAAGTTGAGAACAGCATGAATGGCAGGCCCTATAGACATAAATATTACACTTGCACTCTCTCAGTGGACTCTGACAGCTTTAACATTAGGCTCCATCACACAAAGAACAGTGGTTGTTTATTTCTGACAGCTACATGATTAAAAACCAGTAAACCAGGAAGGCTACAGCAAAGTCTTTTTCTTTTCTTTTTTAAGATGTTGGGCTTCTTAAAGAGAGGTGCATGTTTTTAACACAATGATAAATCATGTTTACGACAAAATCTGTCAAAGGTTCACAAACATTCATTTCTGTATCACTGTGTGGTAAGAACGCACAAGATTTGATCCACAGGGTTCAAACAACACAAATAGAAGGGATACTTTAAAGTTAAAACCTCACACTGCAGCATAACATCATACCTTCCAAATTCACTTCTATATACAAAGAACAAAACGAAACCATATTAGATCTGAAGCATCTAGAACCCTTGATTCATCAGGAATATTCCAAATGGGTAACATAGTGTCAATAGTGAAACCGGCATTGCACTAATCCAGCCAATTTGTTCCAGATGAGGGAATGTGATTTAACTCAGTGCCCCCTTTCTGCTACAACTTCATCTTGCATTTCCATGTCTCCTCCACTGAAATGAATAGGAAGCACCTTCATCTGACAGATTTGCAGCTGTCAAACCAGACATGGATTTTTGGATCAGCATACAGAAGTCCCATGCCTTTTTGGAAATCCCATGGCACTCTTAAAATTATTTTCAAAATGAACCCAATGCAAACCCAATTTCCAAATGGGCTGCTAAATCCGGATTGGATGGATAAAACAACCAGAGGTGCCAACTTGAATAAAAGATTGCAGGGGTCCAGGTAAGCCCCATCCTGCATAATCAATCACATGACACAGTGCATATACACTATTTGAATGGGAATGCCCATAAACCTGGGGGGGAAGCCCCCTCAAATATTTTACGTGGGGGCTGAAGCCCCCCATGACCCCTATGAAAACAACAGATCCTTGCAATACAATTAATATGCCAATATTTGAGCATCTCAAACTGTTGATCACTAGAAGCTTCTGCCCAAGGAGTTAACCACTCAGGGTGACTTCAGCCACCATATCTTAAACTAGCCATTGAGAATTTCACCATTATTTTGTTGCTGTGATTTGGTGTTCATCTGTGATAAAGATATTGTGATTTGAAGGGATATTATGATTCCATACTATAATGCTAAATTTCCATTTGGTAAATTGTTCTCTCCATCCAGCCTTTGTTGCACTTACATGAAAACTGCATCAAAAGTGGCTAACTTGTTCATCGCTGCATACCACACGTGTTTAGAAATTTTAAGATACTTAAATCCACAAAGCATTTGGGATTCCATTTACATTCCTTTCGATTTCTGGGCTCATGGAGCACATTGTCAACACTTTTTCAATATAAGGAATTGCTGCTTTATGCTGATTACATTTTTATATTGTTTGCAGAAAATACCATGCCTGGCAGGAATATTCGCATGCTGCAACACTACTTATTTTGGAAAGAAAAGATTTCTTCTCTAAATTCCAGCTCTCTCTTCACTGAACCAGTTTTTTCTGCACTTGAGTAGACAGCTCTTTTTAAGATGCAAAATGAAGCTGGTGGAATTGTGCCATCTCATGCCACCAACACACCACTTTGTGGATGACAAAAGATAAGGAACAAGCACAGAAAAATGTTATTTAAAGCACTGCTTGGGAACTTATACATTTGCATTTGATAGAAGGGATTTAAATTGTATTAGAAGGCAAGGTGCACTAAACAATTACTGTTTATTACTATGTTGGTTCATTGCCTGAAATGTTACTTATCACATCCTGCAAGTCAAAGAGGAGACAGAGTCTGCCCTATGCACATTGCTGTTTGCCAGCTAACAGCAGGTTAGCCAACCACAGAAAATGATTTGGGGATTATACGTGGGTAAGGATGAGGAATTTCCACCTGATTTTCATATCTCAACTAATCATTAGCATTCAACAAACTGTATTGTTCTACAACTTTTAGAATTATATAATTAACATGCTCAGGGCTTGTAGGCAGAGACAGGTGAAGCAGACAAGTGAGGCATTTAGGATAAAAAGGGTTATTTGTGGGGCCAAATATTATGGGCAGAAACAGGTGCAGCTTCACCCCAAAATTGTGAAATAGTCCAAGTGTTCCATCAGCTCCTGCAGTGATAAAAAGACAAGGGAAAGATCTATTCCTGGATGTTTGGTGACGTTCCTCTTTTGTCTTGACATCTATCACTAGGAACTCAACCTACTGCGCAAAGTGATTCTTAGGGAACTACAGTTACTGTAAAAAGAGTGACCAGAGAGCCAGTACCATTGAATGAAGTGGGTCTTAGCTCTGAAATAGACCACACATGGGACTGCACTATTGATGTAAATGGCCACTCAAAGGCTGCAATTCTAAACTAGAGAGTAAGCCCCATTCAACAAAATAGATATTTACTTCTGAATAAATATCTACAGGAATAGGATTGCGCTGTAGCAATATTCTATAACTCGGCCCTCCGGGTGTTTTGAGACTACAATTCCCATCATCCCTGACCACTGGACCTGTTAGGTAGGGATGATGGGAGTTCCCATCCCAAAACATCTGGAGGGCCGAGTCTGCCTATGCCTGTTCTATAATGTCCTACACCTCTGTGTGTAAGTCATTCTGCTTAAATTCTGAATTGCTTTGCTGGTGTGGTGGAGAAGCTGAAGCTGTGTAAAAGCCGGGGGGGGGGGGGAGGTACTAGACAGCGTTAGCTCTCCAATGCTTCAATTGCATAGGCGAAAAGCCACAGCTTTGCCTTGCTACAGGGAAATCAATACCCTGTGATACCAATAACTCATTCTCATCTCAGCTCTAGCTACACCTCATACTAAAGGAAGACCACCATGCTCAACAGGCCTGAAAGCAAAAGGCAAATAATTAAAGGGTCATGCAGAGGGGGCAAGCCACCAAACAAGGTACTCACAATACCTTCCCACCTCTTGGCATTAATTTGTCTAATGATAATTTGACACTCAGGGCTTGACACTCAGAGCCAGTGTGGTGTAGTGGTTAAGAGCGGTAGGCCCGTAATCTGGTGAACCGGGTTCGTGTCTCCGCTCCTCCACATGCAGCTGCTGGGTGACCTTGGGCTAGTCACACTTCTTTGAAGTCTCTCAGCCCCACTCACCTCACAGAGTGTTTGTTGTGGGGGAGGAAGGGAAAGGAGAATGTTAGCCACTTTGAGACTCCTTTGGGTAGTGATAAAGTGGGATATCAAATCCAAACTCTTCTTCTTCTTTTCTGTTCACATAATAATTTTAATAATAATAATAATTTTATCATTTATACCCCACCCATCTGGCTGGGTTTTCCCCAGCCACTCTGGGTGGCTCATGCATCCCAACATATGCGTCCCAACCCGACATTCCAAAAGTACACTGCATGACCTGTATGGATCAAAAATAATTTTAGGCTATAATGTTTTGCTGAGTTTCATCCACCTTTCTGTAAATTCATCCATATGCTGGAATTACAACTTTTCTGTGTCCACTACACTATCTCCTGATCCATCTGTAGGCACAATTCAAAGTGATGGTACTTACGTAAATGACTTCAGACCTGGATCCCTGAAGGACCACCTTCTAACCCAGGATCCTGCTTCAATACTGCATTTGTTATTTTAGGTACCTCTCTGAATCCCACCACAATCCAGCATGAGATGAGTGATGACCAGAGAGGGCCTTCTGAGTTGTGGCATTCGGCTTACGGAATGCCATCTCCAGGAAGGCTTGCCTGGCACCAAAGCTGATGTCGGTCTGGCACCACGTATTCTTATGTTGAGCTCTATAGAAGATTTGGAAAATAAATAATAAATAGTGCCCTATGATTTCCACTACATGCATCCTGTCAGTTTTGCTGAGGGGTGGTATAAAAATACTTCTAACGGGTTGGACTCCCAATTTTCATCAGCCTCAGCTGGCGGGCCAGTGGTCAAGAGTGATGAGAGTTGCAATCCAACAACACTTTCAGGCCTGTAAGTCACCTGCCCAGGCTTTAAATAAATAAATAAATCGGCATCTGACAAAATGTAGATGTCTGTACAGAGCTGGCAGAGATAGGAGACTTTCTGAAAGACACAATATAAAATGGAGATAGGCAGGCGGTAATACTGTGCATTGCGTACCCCTCATACTGTTTTCAGATACACCTGAAACCACCTTTGGGCATCTATTATTTCTATGCTCTAATGATATAAGTATTCCAATAGGAGTATGTTTACTTCTTTCCATTCTCAAAGGAAGTAGAAGCCAAACACCCCTGCCTCTATAAATTTCTGAATACTTAAAGAGCAGGCAGCCTGCCCTTATTTGTTAGCATGGGATATACTCAGTGGAAGGCTGGAAAGGTTTCTTCTCAGGGGATGTTTCAAAACTGCTGGTGAACATTTGGTGGCCTTTAGAAGAGAGATGCCCGCTCTGCCAATGCCGCTCTGCCAATACATCCCTTGAGCCTGTAAGAACAGACTCCAAATTTGATCAGTTTGAGGTGCAGAACATTCATAATGTTTGCATTTGGGTGGGTGCACAAGCGGATATGCTCGAAGCCTTGCTCTTTTTCATATCCAACAATGCACTGATATATCTCTGATGCAGTCTGAAAGGACACTGGGACCTATTTGATCAAGGGATGACTGGGAGCAAATATAAGGGAAGTGATATACTGCTGACGTAATTAAGCTAAAAGAGGATTACAAATAGAACCATAATGATTAAAAAATAGCAGAGAGAAAGGAGGAAGATGTAGTTCATCGGTGTGGAGAAGACTAGCACAGTTGGCTTACTTCACCCATTACTTCACAATTTTGCAGGCAAAAACACACACACAAACCACTTGATTTTTACAACAAAAATATGGAAGGTCTATTGTTCACATGACAATATTTCAAGTCTTATAAAACAATTCTGAATACTGTATTAGGCTTCTTATGTTCACTCTCCCTCATCCCCAACTCTCCTATGTCCTGTAGGTGGTGGTGGTTATTCCAAGTAGGCATTATCATTATTATTGGCTGTTTGTATTGATAATGAATGCAATCTCTGCTCCCAATAGCAACTTCTTCGCTATTCACAACAATGAACTTACACGATCATCCAGTACACAAAAGTCCATGGCTTCCCCACCACTTGCCCAGAGACCCTTGCAAGATCCACAGATTTTTTGGTGACATGCTGAATGATATAACACCCCTGAAAAAAGAGCCCAACAGATATTTTTCAGTAGCACAGCACTGGAAACACATTGCAACCATAGAACAACTGTTCCCACATGTGCCTCTATTGGTGCTCTAGGCATGATACATACCTACATGGACAGCGATGTAGTGGAGATGTGTGTGATTTATCCTAATTTAATTGGAAGCCATATGCTTTAGAAATGGGGAGCCAAAACTACTAACATGCCTATAAATCCCATAAACAAACAATGTACCCTACTTAGAACCCTCCAGATTTTATTTATTTTCCTGTTGGGAGTCCCAGCCTCAGAATTTCACAGACTCATATAAAAACATACTGTGTATATATATATATATATAGAGAGAGAGAGAGAGAGAGAGAGAGAGGGCAAACAAACATTTGTTAGACACACAACATTTTCATTAAAAATATTGATCTTTTATACTGTTCATTTTCACCTGCATCACTATCAGGAATTTATTTATTCTTTGATTTTGATCCAGAAGCTTTTCGGTACATATTTCGATAGATTTTCTGCAGACTGTCTTCAAAGATTGCTCTGTGGGGTTTGCTTTTATACTCTGCAGCTCGACTAGTCCAATAGTCATCATCATCCAGTTGAACCATGATGCTCTGCCGTATGGATGAACTAGCAATACCCAGAAAAAACCCAAACACATACCTATTAAAATGTGATCTTTTGAAAAAGGAAAAGAGTAAAGGACATTTATTATTTGATTACTCTTTTAAGTAGCACAGGCACTTGAGTGAAGTCCACAAGGTTTGTTTACATAGCTATTTCCAAAATAGACAAAACTAAAGAAAACCTGTCCTGACTGCACTTTCTGAGTATACTGTATAGATGTCTCACCTCAGAAATATATTGGATCCTTCTATAGTTTCATAAATATGGAAAGTGACTGTTAAGTGTCATTTCTTTCTATGTGCAGATATGTTTGTATTCACTTGATTATGTTTATAGGTTTTGATCCACCCAGTCCCCTACACGCACCTGGTGGCTTCTGACCTTTTTCAGTGGTGAGATACTGCACCACTGAATTAAGTTACTATTTGGACAGGGCCGATTATATTGGTCTTCCACAACAAGCACCCTGATAGACCCTAGCCACATGCCTGCTATAGTCACCTACCCTAATAGTATGGAATGCTACCATGTGAATAGTGGCTCCCAAGTCACAGTTTTCTACACTGCTCTCATAAAAAGAGATGCTGGTCATTTCAACTAGTAGATGAGTCAGCATCTCCTGGATGGCTTTCACTGGTCAGGATAAATATCATACCTGCTTGAGAGTTGACTGTGCCCTAAGCACCTTGTCAGCATTTGAGTGCAAGACCCACTGTTTGATTCAAATATCAAGTTTTCCATAATTCTGTCCCCGACCTCAAATCTAAGCAGCAGCTTGGAACTTAAGTCAGGCTGAATGCAGATAATTTTTAAATGTAGGTGATAACTTGCATCACAGCAGGCAGCATACGATTTATCCTTTAGATGAGAGACAACTGAATTGACTCTGAGGGGAGCAGAGAAGAAGCCGATAAAGCTGCTTCTAAACTGTTGTATTGTCTATTTTATTGTAACCTTTTAAGTATTGCTTATTGTGCCAATAATTTTATGTGAGGTCCACCTATTTAAGGTATATTAATACCATAAATAAAACACACACACACACACACAAACACACACACATTTCGTGGATGAGAAAAAGGAACTGTTTATCAGTGCTATATAGCCATGTAACGGTCCTTTTAAAGAAGACCATGATAAAACTTGCTGGCTTTAGCTTTATATAGCTGACCATGTACTACTTATTAGTAAGGTAAAATGCAGTGAATGAAGGCAGAGCAGGAGCACAGTAGGAGGAATAGCACCCATAACTCTGGTTCCATAAAATCCAGACTTTTTCACCTAGAACCACAGTCATCATGACAGCCTGAGATATGCTCATGAAAAGTGGCAGCACTTCCTGTGATTTTCACGTCAACATACTGACAATGTCACACTTTTTGAGCGTGCTCACTTTTGGTGCATGGCCATTAGTCATCCCTTCCTCATAAGAAATTCAACAGTGGAACGGACATAGCTACATCCATGTTAGAAAAACATCAGTCTTCTGCCTTAAATGGAAACTATCCTGACAAGCTGAGCTGAAGTGATCTGGGGATTACATGCACAAATCATATTAAGAGCAGGGTAGCTGCACTCAGCTCCACTTTCGGAAATACCTGTCATACACCTGTCACATGCTTTTGTTCCATCTCCTTTAGAGTCCCACAAGTTCCTTTCAAAGTCACTTGCACTTTAAATATTTCAGCATCACGGACCTTCTGTGCAGTCCCAATGGTTTTCAATCATTTACTTTAGTGTGAACATTTGGTCAGCAAAACTACATTCTCCTCTGAACTCTGCCTTGGTACGGTTATTTATGAGGACGCTGGCAGACTTCAAGCTGTCAGAATGTCCTTGAGTCCTTTTCTTTATCCCCAACTCTCACGGCTGCTCTACAGAATGTGATGAACCCATCAATGCCCAGACCCTACTTGCATATGACAATTCAAAGTCCATCGTTTTCGCTAATGCTGTGGCAGTAGTAGTTGCAGATTCTTTATTCATGCCTGTAGGTCCCAAAATGATCCCCGTGTCCCAAACTATCACCATACATATGCACATAGCTTTGCTTGCATCAGCTGACAAGACGAGGCTTAGAGTATGAGAGGCAGGGGAGGTGTTGACAGGATAGTAAGAGAAGCAGCCCTGGCTTCTCATATTATTCTGGCAACATGAAAAGGAAGAGAATAGGGGCAGATTAAATCAATAGACCTAAGAGTGCCTAAGGCCATGGTGGGCTGTGCTTTAAGTGTAAACAAATTCTGTGCATGGATTTGTTTAGAAAGTCATACAAGTCTAGTTCACTTGTATAATTTATTCCAACTGCAACAGGCATAGATGAGGAGTATTTTGGTAACAATTGCAGTGACGGCAGTGAATGGAAAAGTTAAGTATGGACTAGGACAAGGGGGTATAATAGGAATAGGAACTTTACCTGCTCTGAAGATCACTGTGGCTTAAACGGTCTCTGTCTGAAATGTCTCTCTTCTTATTGGAATCTTCTGTCTTACTTGAGTCTCTTGTCTTAGCAGAATCATCTTTTGACAAACAACTCTCATCCTAAGGAATCAATACAAAGATGATCATCTCATGTGACTGAAAAATGTAGTCCTTTAAAAAAACCCACAATATATTTCATTTTAAAAATTAAATCTTGATCAAAACGAACACTTAACAGCCATCAGAGACACGAAAACAGTGGCAATGAAGTGTAAGGTAAGAAAACCACCGGCTCTTCCATTGACATGTGAGGAAGGGATGGGAACAAGAAAAAAGAAAGGTAAGGAAGAAAGGGGAGCATCAGGAAACTGGTGGCCAGAAGTCACCATGTGATCCAATTGAGGACCCAAAGATACAGTGGGCTTCAAAAGCAATTTGTACATAAAGACATAATGTCATGAATAGCTCCATGACAGATACAATGTTCAATGGGAACAATTGTTCATATATGTTATAGAAGTCCTATTTTTGAGTTCTCCCCATGTACTAATGAAGGGAAACATTTTTTTAAAAAGCGGTGTGTGTGTGGGTATTTTCTCCATAACACTTTAGGGGGAAACTTACAAAAGTTAGCCTTTGCCTTGCACTGTGAGTCCTTAAAATATTTCTCACTCGTTTATGGATCTCTTCTCCATTTACTGTTGCACTCCAGCCAGAACGAAACCTATAATCAAAAGAGAAAAAGGGAAGATTTTAAGTTATGGGCACCGTTTGATCTTTAGAAATGGCTGCAAGGTCAAATGGTTCTCTCTTATGATGGCCTCATTTTAGCAAGTGTAAAACTTACTGTTAATTCCAGTAACATATAGCATATATTCTGCAATATATGCTACGCTGGAGGAATATATTAAGCAAACATTGATTTCTGAAGATTCATTATCTAAATTTCTAAAATATTCAAAAAAGAAAAAAATATGTAAGTATTGATGTTTACTAAATTATGAGGCAAAGAGATGTACAGAACAATGCTAAACATGGTTACCAAGCAGTAAGTACCACTGATTTCAACATGACTTTGAAGCCAAGTGTGCTTCATTTTCCCATTATCTGATGCATTCTATTTGTCACAAACTGAAGCTTCCTGTAATTGTCACATTAGCCCTGAGAGGGACAAAGTGAGGACAAATATAGCCCCTTAAAACAAAAAACCCCCCTGTAAATCCCTATGGACATTTCTTTAGTGAAATGACAAAATAATCCACTAGTGTGCGCTGTGGCATAAGAAATGTTCGCTCATCACACACCCCTAAATTTTCGACATTCAAAAATTTAGGTATTAATAAAAACAGTATCAACTCCTTTTTAATTGTCTAATTTTAGACATAACTATAAAACCTAATCCACACTTTAAGCCATTACATTAATATTTACACCACCCAAAGTCACCATACAACAAAGCTAAAGCTAAAATTTAACACCCACAATCTAAATTGAAACCATTTTATGATGTGCAACTCCTACTGGAGTTATTCTCTGAAGCTCATTTTCAAAAAGCAATTTCTTAAAACTATAAATAAACAGAATTTCTAAAGCATAAAGACTCAAATAATGCTTGTGCAAAACCACCAACTCTTACATATGGGATTACGGTGTTGGTAGTTTCTTGCAGTGCTGCCAGAATGGTCGTATTATTTTACTCTGACAAAACCAAATAAACTTCTACAACTGTATTCTTTGTCATACTTCCAATTTTCCTTGGGACTAGCAAACATTCTGCAGTTACATCAGTTTAAATTGTTTATCGATTCCAATAGATTGTATAAACACTTTGGATATATAGCTCGGTGACCTAGAGTAAGCCAGATCAATATAGAACTGCTCATAATTCATTTCAAAGATGCTATGTCGAGAGCAATCAACAGAACAAACTATTTTCTGTTGTAATGTAGCTAAAAGCATTTCCCCCCCTTTATAAGGACTTTAAAAAATGATAAGCAGAGTTGTATTTTGCAGCAAAAAGAATCAAGGAACAAATCTAGAAATCTTATCAATGTGGCCAATCTAATTTTTACATATTCATCAGGATAAGGTAGATAATTTAAGTGAAATCCTATTCATGTCTACTCTGAAGTAAATTCAAAATGAGTCTTACTCGCAGGTAAGTGCCTATATGACCGCAGCCTCAGATGTACAAAAAATAAGATTTGTCCACACGGACTGTTTAAATGGAAGCTTACCACTCTATAGTTTGCAATGGGTATGTATTTTCAAAGAGACGGCATTTCTAGCAATAAATGCTCAAATCATCTATTAGCAAGGAATACTAATGTCTCTCATATCAACAAAGTTATTATAGGCACATTCTGCAAAAATCATTTGTGGCTCTTAATGCAGTGCTTTCCCCCTGCCGTAGTGTATCACAACAAGAAGTGCAATTGCACTTCTGTGGCTTCCATGAAGAATTTATCAGTTTCAAAAGGCAGAGGATTTGTGCTGAGAGGAGAAGGAGGAAAAAACATACAAGGACAAACTATCACAGGGTAAAAATCAATAAAGTACTATAGTAGCAGATGCACATCTACTGAGCAAGCAACTATTGTAGAAAGGACGGGGGGAGAGAAGGGGAGACGTTGCTCCATGGATAACTACAACTGCAAAAGCTAATCTCTGAGAGCTTACCAATGCAATTATGCTCATTAACAAAACCAGATTTAATTTAAACTTATTATGGCCTAGCAAGAGTCAGTCAGTACACATGGAGTACTTTTAGATGCCAAGAAATTAGCCCTGGAATAATCCAACAGAAGACAGCAATATCAAACCATACGAAATCAGAAACAATGCAACAAGAATTCATTAGATCAAACAGAGATTAGATAAAATGAGGTCGCTCATGATTCCCCCTCCCAGTGAATTTAGGCCTGATTTACACATTAGGCTGGGCTTAAGGAGGGAACACAGGAAACAAAAACTCCCTGTGCCTGCTCAGGGGCCTCCCACCCTTTACTTTGTCCCATAATCCTAGAAAGGAAAGAGATTCAGATACTGTTTCAGATTCACCCAGGTCATTCTTGCCAGAAAAAGGGATGTCATTGTCCTGCTTGTAATTTTCTTTCTGGAGGTAAATGCAGTTGAGTGTGCAGTGGAAAGAGTGCTGCTAAAAAGAAAAGCTTTTCTACAGCTTTCTATCTCCCTATCAACAGCACACTACAGCTTTCCAAGTCAAGTACAAAATGTTTACCAGCCTGAACACCTGTATTTAAAAGAGTTGCTCATGGCTTGGATACTGGGCCTCCCCACCAAACTACTCATCCAGAAGACGCTGCCCACACCACACCCAGTGAGGAGGAAGGTAGCCAATGTCTCCCCTTGCCCACAGAACAATGGGCACTCTGATGGAAAAAATGGTGCTTGTGGATATTCTGCGCTATCATACCAGCTCTTGGAAAGTTGTATTAACAGATCACCTCCGGAAAGCATTAAAAACACAAATGGAGGCTGCCAAACCTACTGCCATTTCAAGTAAAATCACTCCATGTTTTGACAAATATTTCACAGTAGTCTGAATATGAAAGGAAGTAGGTTAGAGCATCTGGCATACAAAGAATGATGTGGTGAGCATTACAATAACCAACCTTCTCAAGAAACACTTTGGAAATCTATTGTTCTGACCTACAGCAGACAAGATCAAGTCTTGATGAACCATATCAGACAAGTTACAGAGGCCAAGAGTAACTGCTCCTGATGAGCTGCACCTTTCCGTTTCTCTAGGCCAGCCAGGCAGTTTTTGATACCTGTCAACTGCAGAACAGACAAGGTCACATCATGCTGGGTGAATCAATCCCCAAGATATGCAGTCCCCTATAACGACAGGAAACTGTAATTCTCTCTCTATGCCTGTATCACCTCGCAGAATCATTGGCACTCTGCTCACAGCTCCATCTCAATGACTGAGATCTAAAGCTGAGAGAATCCATTTTCTATCTTACTGAGATGTCTATACGTAAGATGGATATCTGTATCAGACTGCCTTATTTGTAGCTCAGACTCTTATTGTCTTCTAAGGCCACATCTTCACCTCAGTTGCTGCTATTCAGAATCAGCACGAAACAGAGAAGAGCATTGCATGCTTGTTGTGGGAAAATCTTGAGGCAGGACTCCTTTTAGTCCCATTTCAAATGCAGCCCAAATTCATCAGTACGGACCTTTCTAGCCTCTCCTTAACTGGAAATGACTCAGAGGTCAAGGAACGTGGGGTTTCGTTTGTCATTTCTCCTGACTCTTAGTTCAGTTCGGGAAGCAAAGAAAACTACAAGTTTCACCATCCCTGACAAAAAAAACAACAACAATGCTTCCAAGTCATTTCCAGTTAATGGAGATGCAAGAAAAGTATTTCCTGTTGCTAGTTACCTTCCTGCTTTGTTCTTAAATGTATTTATGGGGGGGGGGAGTTGCTGGTGGAGAGCTTTGGGGGAAAATGTTTTTAATTTTTACAGGTGAGTTGGGGGTAGTTGTCCATTCTTGGTAGAAGTTATGTTCCAACCCACAGTCTCAGCCAGAACCTCAGGTACCAGCTGAGATGGAAACATATCTAAAATGTCTCCAGGATATGTCTCTTTGCAGTGGGATCTGGGCCTGTTCCAAAATTGGCATGAGGCACATTGCAGGCAGTGTAGACACTTCCCCAGGAAGAACAACACTCTCCATGAGACCTCAGGAGTGAAGTAGCACTGTTACCTTTCACTTGCCACATTTGAAGCCCCATACATGCATACATGTCCAGAATGAATAGCAGAATCTATTTTAAATCTCACAATCATTCAGGAGCTTTGACAAACAGAAAGCATGCACACGAAAGCTCATACCAAGAATAAACTTAGTTGGTCTCTAAGGTGCTACTGGAAGGAATTTTTTATTTTATTTTGTTTTAAACCATAAGTTGTTAACCTATTGGTAATAGAACCAACCACCTGAAATACTGAAAATACAGGTAACACTGAGAAGACAGCACATTTGTTCAGATTTCATGGATAAATGACATTACCTTTCTCTAAGAGACAAGTGATTTAACATAGGAGTTGAGTAATACTTCTGCAATTGTGGAGGTGCTGAATGCATTAGCAGATGAGTTGAATGGAGCTGCCTACCAGCTATACTCGAAATCAAGTGTTCATCGTAGCTGTGAGAAAAACGATCAAGGTCTTTATCAGAATGTGACCTGGTAGCCTGCCAGAAACAAGCAAAAAGAAAAAAGAAAAAGAAAAAAAGAGAGGAGCATAATTTTTAAGAAAGATACATAGTATGTTTAACATATTGGCTACACCTGAGTACTACAGTACTGAGTATTGCAGTACAATGAAAATGTTGTTTTTGTATATTGAAACTCTGAAGCAGCAGAAATCGCTAGAACACTACAGCAAAGGAATCACAGTCCTTTCCATCCTAAATGCCATTTCTCAGGTTATCCACATACTGTATTTGAAATTTCCACTTCAGATTTTGAAAATTCTGGTGACTGCCTGAAGGATGTTATATGTAATTTCATCAAGGTAAGGGGTTGTTCCCAGCATATTTGTCTTATTAGTACAAGGACTTCCATTTGCACAACAGGCCTTCCTCTCCTCTCCCTGTGCAGAGCCCCACCCTGAACAGATGGGGAGCAAGCAGGGATAGAAGAGAGAGGGGAAGTCCCACTGCATAGGCAGAATTAATTGTGCTAATGGGATGACTTTGTTGGATGCAACCCTAAGACAAAAGTGTTGGCCATATTTAGGAAAATGTCACAGTCAATGAGATTCTACCAAGATTTAGATGCAATGAAAATGAAATAACATGCCTTCAAATAAAATCCTTTTTTGAGATTTAAGCAATGAATGGCAGGATTGCCAAAGTCAAAATAGGATATAAGTTTTAAAACAGTGTGCTTGTCTCATGTCCAGGATACACTTAACTTCAACATATATCTAAATAATCACATTATAAAATCAGTTTACAAAAAACAAAAACAAAGCAGAAACCTCTCGGGACACAGGCATGCCAGAATGTAAACATTTTGAGCTGGCATCCATCAGAGAGGAAGCCAGATAGAAGGATCTCCCGAAGTTCCACAGCCCTATGGAAGTGAAGTCCCTTGCCTGTGTTACTGCCTACTGAAATTTGGATGGCACTGGAACACAGAAAAATGGCCTCTTCCATTGTCCTAGGACAGAGGACAAGAACGTATGGGAAGAAACAGTTCCTTAAGTATTTTGGGTCCAAGCTGCTCAGGTGATAACCGACCCTTAAAATTGAGCACAGAAATGACTCAACTGTCAAGGAGATTGAAGTTTAGGCAGATACTCACTTTCCCCCAACCACCCCTGCCAAACTCCTCCAACTACATAATATTTTCACAATAAATGAGGTGAGTAGCTTTCACGACACCTTCACAAGCTGCAGTTGATGGAGCAGTTCTCCGAAACCAGCATTGAAATGCAGCAGGATAGGAGGAGGAAAGATCAGTCCATCACTTTTGTGCTTGTCCACTTGGTAGAAGGCACAGGAGTTTTTTGTTTTTATTAGTCTGTTAGAAGGCTAGTAACCTGTGTTTTCATGCTGGCCATAGACAACAGGACTTCTTCTCCTCCATTGCCACCATGGAAACACAAGTGATAAGCCTCTTAGCAAGGAGTAAATATTTTTGCAGGTTTATTCACAAGGCTGTCCTAAGAGCCACTATGCATGATGGTGAATTGATTGTGTCTAATAGATCATTTAGGCAGCAAGCCTAACCAAGTCTACTCAGAAGTAACTCCTACTGAATTCATTGGGGCTTAGTTGTTAATCATCACCAGAATCCTTATTTATAAAGAGGTCACTGACACTGGCATAAGTCAGTGTCCAACGATCAATCCATGCAATGACATTTATCTTGAGAAGAGCTGGGACAGTCCTCTGAGTTAGAACTTGGAAAGTTGCAGCTGACAATACTTGGCCAGACAGATTCATCTGGTGGGTTAGGCAGCTTCAGATTTTATGTGTTCATTGAGGCAGTAAATTTTTCCTCAAACTTTGTGAGGCTGTCATATTTTAACAACACAAAATATAGAATAGTCAGTGGTAAGGGAAAAACATCATACAGCAGGAAGCCACTCAGCTAAGATAGTTTTACTCAGCTCATCACATTCAGCTTTAATCCTGCAACCTCCTTTTCAGTACTTACTTTTCGAATCGTGGGTCTGTAACTGCCAAGAAGGGTAGGATCTAAAAAATAAAATAAGATAATGTCTAATTTGCAAATATGAATCTTTGCTTTTATAGTGCACATTTATAATACCAATGTTCAAAAAGTCCCCAAGTATTATTCCTACTGCACTACCTTCAACTGCAACCTCTGAGAACAGTGGCTTGTTTGATTACCACACAGTATTAATAGTAACTGAGCACATAAACTGTTTGGACAGTGAAATAATTTAGTTTGGGACATAATTAGTTATTCAAACCAATGTATCAGTCTCTGGGTGCGTGAATGCTTCAGCAGTGTAAAACACTTGGGATAAAACAAGATACTTCCATTGAAATATATCTGCTGAATAGATTTTCCACATAAGACAATAGCTTTTCTGGTTCAATTTTTCTGGGATGTGTTAATCTTCCTTCCATTCTTCAAATGAAGCTCCTTACAAGAGAGCATTGTTTGGGAAATGGACTAAATATTCTCTTATGAGGATTTTTCAGGACCAACAGGAGGCAACTCCATAAAAGGGTCCCAGCAAATTAATAGGAAAAAGAAGTACAATAATGTTTGTTCTGGTGTCTAACCCTTCCCTTTTATTGTCATGGGGTCTTGTTAAGAGTTTTTCACCCCATGACAGGTCTGTCTCCCCCAGTGGAGAGAAGGATTCTGTCTTCTTTCCCCCCTGCTCCATGCTCTCCCACAGGCTGTTGTCATCTCTATGCCCTCACAGAAGGGGGGGAAATCTGTTATCTTTTCTTTCCCACTCTGGGTCCTTTTAAGTAACAACCCTTCTCCCTTATAGTCCAACTGTAAGGCCAAGTCCCACTCTTCTGCATGTACATGCAGAGAGAGAATACATTTCTATTCCCCTAGCCTCACCAACTCTGTCCAGGCCTCCTAAGAATCCACAGAAGTTTTATTCACCTTCTCTTCCCCCACGTACCCCAACTTCTAGGTGACCTCATCTGTTAACACCAGCAGCCACAACTGAGCCTCCACACTGGAGCAGCTGGGAGGCAGCAGCAGAAATGAGCCAGCCGTATAAGACAGGCATAGGCAAACTCGACCCTCCAGATGTTTTGGGACTACAACTCCCAACATCCCTGACCACTGGTCCTGTTAGCTAGGGATAGTGGGAGTTGTAGTCCCAAAACATCTGGAGGGCCGAGTTTGCCTATGCCTGCTATAAGACATCAGCAGCATATTGCTAAAATCTCACTGGAAGCAACCTAAAGCCAATACAGTACTAACAATCAAGAACAGCTTTACTTATTAGCTTACATTATTATTAGCATTTATATGTATTTCCATCCAATTTTCTGACCAAAATGCTGATTACAAGTAAAAAAGCACATATACAAAAAAAAATTGAAACAATGTTCATTAAAAAAAAGAGGTTCTGAAGAAGTGTGCATGCACACGAAAGCTCATACCAGGAACAATCTCAGTTGGTCTCTAAGGTGCTACTAGAAAGAATTTTCGATTTTGTTTTTTAAAAAAAGATTCATTCATTTGTAATTACTGGTATCACTTAACACAGCACAGAGTTAAAGAAGTCAGTTCACAACAAATAGCAATGGATTGGGTCTCTACTGTAACACCTATTAACAGGAGTCACATATTAGGCTGCAATTCTATATACCTGAGGTAGGGAACCTCTGATCCTTGGGACTGTATCAACACCACACTCCCCCTGCTCCTGCACATTAATAGGGGAATATTAATTGGTTTGGATAGAAAAGGCAAACTTGCAGTTAAAGTGCATGAAACTAATTGGCTGCCTTAGTCCTAAGGTCTGAAATGTATGTATCAATAAAATAATGGGTCACCATATCAAGTAAATTTGGACTTGTGGATCAACAAACAAAAACAGTTGGGAACCACTGCTGTAAAGGATTGCAATGCAGAAAGAATTACATAGGAGCTCTTTTTCATGTTACTGTTAGGTTCATGTGCCACTAGGTTAACACTGGAAGCCTGTGGACATGTGGGAGAAATCCCTGTCCCAGCAACTTCCCATACTGGTATACAACAAAATAACTCTGACATTTTTAAAAGATATAAACCTTGCTGCATGAACTCCTCTGGCATGACTGCAAGCTTGTGACATGGGAAAAAGCCATGCTGGGCATCCTCCATAACACTCAGCAGAACAGGGAGAGACAGAAATTCTGGGTACTAGGAAAGTTAACATGAGAATGATTGGGAATACACCAAAGTTCAAGCCACACTGCAAATAAGGATGTGGGTAATATTATCTTACGTGGAAAGGTTCTTCTCTCAAGCGGAACGGTTCACAGAGGGAAATTACGTTCCACCCCAGGGATGATCTACAAAGAAAAGGGCTCTCTTATCGGATGCTCTACCCTGAGACTCTTAAACAATAATTGAGACCTCGTTTTTGATCCCTAGAGACTATGACAGACAAACAAAAATCCATATAAAAGTATGCACAAATGCCAAAAACCTAACAAAAATGTTTCAAAGCACTATAGTGCCTTAATTGCAAATGAACACGACAGGTGGTAACACCGTGAGAGAACGCTATATGGAATTGCAATGGCTTTCAACACGGCTTTTCTCTAACAGGTTCCAACTCTAATCCATGGATTACTGGAAGCAACAGAGCAGATAATCCAAGGGGTGTAAATGGGAAATAAGAGATCATAAGCTCAGTGAGACTTCCTGAAAACACAGTCAGCAGTGAAGGCTGACTTTATAGGAGTATGGGGTTGTGTTTTTAAAGTCAAGTAAGAGATATGAAACACTTTATGTCTAGATTGTAAGGAATGAGGCAAAAAGACTTGTAGACTCCTCAGTCAGGAAGATGGTACATATCAACAAGGAATACACAAGTAGTATTTGCTCCTGTTAAAACGCTAAGATCTTTTAGAATAATCTCATCACTAGCAATATTTACAAAAATGTGTTATGCTGTTACCAAGAATGTAAGGAATCAGATCCTGTGTTAAAAACCAGAATTTTTTATGAACTAGAACAGAGACAAAATTCAGGCCACTGTAGTAATTACACATTGTAAAATATAAACATGTTTATGTCTATAATTGCACACATCTTTTGTATACAAAAAAGTACTTACCATAGGTTGTCTCAGGCCAAGCATCTTTTATACTGTCCTTAGGACGGCACCAAGTAAAAACATCAGGTGAAGCAGACAGCTGTTCTGGCTGAAAATTAAATAATTTCTTAAGTGTTTTATTTATAGTGTAAAATGTGTGTCTGTATGCAGTGACCCAGTTTGGACATACAAACAATGGTTTATTGTTCCATGCATGAGTGCTGGACTCGTGCACTCCTCCCTACCCTACAGCCTTGCCATAAGGTTAGTCGCTTATACTACCATTGCTGATTAATTGCAGCTTAGTTTTACATCTGAATCCTAAACTATGATTAATCTAAAGTATGGTTTATGGAAACAAGCCAGCTTCCTGGTTTCAAGTTGGCTTGTTTCCATAAGCTGCAGTTAAGACTAACCACAGTTTGTCTAGGTTCAGACATATCAACGTAATTATGATTAGCTAAAAACAGAAATGCAAGCTATTAGACTTCCACATTCCCAGCCCTGCCAAATTATCATTACCTCAGTTTGTAATGATACACACTTGTTTGTCATTATGTTTGAATAGTGTGTTTTTAAAGTGTCTATTGAAAGAATCAAAGACATTACAATTTACACATTACATGATATTTAGAAAAAAATAGTTGGAAATCCATTGGATACACTTTCAAACCCAGAAATGTGTGTGGCCTGAGGCTTTCATTTGGTCATGCACACATCACACTCTAATTAAAACACACACACATAAACTTAAGGGCTTCGGCCCTTTTAGAACTTTCAGCTACAATCAAGTAGAATTTATACAAGCATTGTGCTATCCAGTGCAGTGGAAAAATAGATACACAAATAATTCAACATGGCACTCATGAAATAACAGGTTCTTTGTCAACTGCCAGCATCAACAAAAGAACTTGAGTAGTGCTTTATTTTACATTTAGAGCGCTTAGGAGAAAATAAGCAGCCACAAAGAGAAAGAGCTGAATGAAAGGCTTCTTAGAGTAACTGTGAACAAGCAAGATTTGCTCCTGGCTTAAATTGGAACTGCTGTAGGGCATACATACACGTCGAACTACAAATGGAGGTCTATCCGATTCTTTTCTGAAATCAAAAGGTCCTAGGTCTAGATGGGCCAGGCGTTGTCTAAGATGCTGAAGCTCACACATTCGCCTTTTTGTGTAAGGAGATGGAGATCGAGAAAGAGATGCTACTGTGGGCTGCTCATACGTTTTTGCTGCTAAGCACTGCCTGTTCCTCTCACGTGAGGGAGGATTCTTTTTTGGTGACTTTATCTGTGGCGTTCCACCTTTGGATGAACGTTGCTGCTGGTCTAAGTTATCCTGAATTGAAGAGAGGGAATAAGAAATAATGAACGGCTTCAGAGAATATGTCCTCACTATCAACAATACAGCATTCAACAATTATATTGCTTTTAACACACAAAGTCTCCAGAACAAACTTCAAAACCTCAAGATCACACACAGCTTCATTCTTGGAGGTGTCTCATTCTTCCCACTCTCTGCTTCTCTTCTGTTCTTAGCTTCACCTGCCCTACAAGAACACTGAACCATCTTCCACCGCCTAGAAAAAAGAAACACTCTGATGCTCCTTTCAGAGGAATTTCCTCTACCATTACTGGCATTGGCCTACTCAATCAAGAACAGTGTATGGTGGTGGCCCAAGCAGTAGTATTTTGCCTTGCTTACATATACTGTACAGGGGTTGCATACACAGAAGTTGTCAAACTTTGGGGGGGGGGGGGTCTAAAAATTGCAGATAAAGAGACTAGACCACAGAATGGTGAGGGCATGCCACTCCATTAATGGGTTAAAAAAGCACCCAAATCAACCACTGCTGCACTCACTCTCAGAGAACCTATTTGCACCTCTCCTCTGTTCAGAACAAATGGAAAGGTGGATGTCCAATCCTTCCTATCTATGAAATATGAGCATGTTCAAAGCAACATGTTCAATGCAGAAGAAGTTAAGGCAGTGCCAACAAGAAGTGAACAGGAACAGTGAACAGTGTCTTGTGAATGGTGGACTTTTGAGGAGGCATATGATACCCAGGATCTTTTGCAGGCATCATAAGGGGTACCAGTGCCAGCAGGTTACCCTTGAAGTATAGTGTCTAATGCCTTTTATCTTCTTCTTCTTCTTCTTCTTCTTCTTCTTCTTCTTATTATTATTATTATTATTATTATTATAAAATATTACTTGCCTTTCATTGCTAAATATTAAATTCTTAGGTAAACACAGATTCTTGTAGCTGCCAATTTTAGATTCACTTATTTACAATGTTCAGGCTGCCTTTTACTGAACTTGATTGAAGATGCAAATCAAAATTTCTGAGAAACTTTCATAAGAGGAATTTCACCAAAAGAAACAATCTAACTATCAATACTCAATCTAAAAATTAAAGTGCAGATAATTAAGTTATGCTAACCTGCTTTTGAACTTTTTCCGAACGTAACAGGTTTTCAGAAATAAGACAACTTGTGAAAAACTTCAATTTTGGTGCAATTCCCTAGAAGAGAGACAATAATTGAACATCAAGCTCCAACTAGAGATAAAGGGTATCAAAGAAGTAAATGTCACCTACTGCAACAAACCATTCCTAATTTTAACAGTTTCCTTTGTTAATTTCAGCCTTTAATAAAGATAATTAGAAAAGACAGAACAGCAATGGTAAATGTCAAGAAGATAACATTTGCATTTCTGACAATTCAATTACTGATGATTATATTGCTTTTGTACTACAATTAAGGTCTGCCGTTTATTTCAACACGTTGCTTTGTCAAAAGCATTTGAAAAGATTTTCATGGCATGTTACATACCACTAATTAAAAGTCAAGTATTGCTGTACAACCTTTACTCACATCACTTTCAAACTTTTTGATATGGACAATGGAGACATTATGATATCCTTTGTTTACACAAAACCTACATTTCCCCTATGTTTGTTTGCCACATCTTGATGCTGGACAAAGGAAAACAAATTATAACAAACTCCTTTTACTTTTCCAAAAGTAAACACCCCACACCACCAGCAGTGAGGGCAACATCATGGTTATAAAAGAGAATAGCAGGCAATGCCTGTCAACCGGAATGACAAGCTGCAGGTTTTTGCATTTTCCTCCCTGTAGCAGGCAGAGGGTGTGGTCACTGGAAGAAATATGTGACACAATGAATACAGGGGAAGTAGCATAGGATTTGCCATTTGTGGGGGAAATGTTTCCTCCCATTCCGTTCCTGTTATTTGTGTCCAGTTTTTATCCTCACCCTATAACAGGGGTCGGCAAACTTACCACGTCTTGGGCCAGTGTCTCTAGCACCGATTGCGCGGCGGGCTGGAGAGCAGGGGAGCATGCGCCCATACACATGCACACACACTATTTCCGACACACTTCCAGGTCGGAGGAGCACCGGAAATAGCTTGTGCGCATGTGCACGGGCCTCCTCCGACCCAGATGTGCACCGGAAATAACGCTTGCACATGCGCACAAGCTATTTCCGGTGCTTCTCCGACCCAGAAGTTGGCAGCCGTGCCAGTGCAGTGCCAGTAAGAGCGGGCGTTGGGAGTGCCCGTCGCCGTGGGCCAGATAAACAAGTCCCTCGGACCTTAGTTTGGGGACCCCTGCCCTATATTGTGTCCTTGTCCTAACTACACTTATTGCAGGCAACTTGCATTGATATCACGAATTGCACCAAATGACCCCATATGAAGAAATGGGTGTTAACAAGGAATTTAGTAGCACACTCACAACTCAAATATGAATCTGCTGAACTAATAAACATTTTTTCCTAAAAGCAGTCATTCACCAAAGGATCTGTAGGTAGCCAATGAAATGCCATTTTTTAAAAGATACAATAAAGTGAAATCTATGTAATTATAGATCTATCAATGTCAGGAAACTCCCCTCACCCCGACAGATAGCTTTCCCAGATCCGTTGTGGTACAGGGACCCACCTCCCCCTCTCCGCAGTTCGTCATCCTCCTCCTCTGGAGGAGGAGACCACTCCTCCAGTGGGGAGGGGGAGATGGAAGCAGGGAGTCGGGACAGGGGCTGTGTCAGGATCACAGAGCCTCAACACCAAGTAGGAAGTGGGGAACAGGGACCTTTTCCCGCACTCTGATCGCGAAGGGAGGAAGGATGTGGAAGGGGGAGGCGGGGGTTTAGAATCCCGCGCCTTCTGTGCTGGACCAAGAACCGGAAACGGTCATTCCCGGACTCTGCTGAGGGATGAGATGGACGTTTTTATTTGAGCTCCACTGTAAATATTTGCACAATAAAGAACTTAGTTGTTAGAAGTTCGGCTTCTGGCTGATTACTCATGAGCAACCACTGACGATCTGACAGTCAAGATATATTTTGTTCCAAGTACAGTAATGGAAATAATTGCAAAAGGTAGGAATGGCATAGAGAAAAACAAGTTTTGTTAAGCAGCAGCAGCTTGGCTTCTATAATAGGAGTCATTCCTCACTATTATGGGAAGTTCATACTGGTTCAGACTACCTATTCATCTAGCTCAGTACTGTCCACTCCTTAGTGTTTAGGTGCGTTTTAAAAATATTTTTGTTCAGGATTGCTTTTAATTAGTGTGTTGATATAGTCTTATATGCTGTTATGGCTTGCTGTGGTACATTGACTGAAATGTTTTTACTGTTGACATAACTGTGATTATGTTGTTATATTATTTTATACGCTTTTAAATAGATTTAAACACTGTAAGCTGTCATGGGAAAATACCATCTTTCGAATGGCAGCCAATAAATTTATTAGATAGATAAACAAATAAAATATTTGACCAACAGAAGCTTTCCAGGGTCTTGGGCAGAGGGATTTTCTATATCGCGAACCTTTTAACTGGAAATACCAGACGAATCTAATACATGTATTCTGCAACTGAACTATGGTTCCTTCACAGAAGATCATTCTTGTTTATAGCATGTGGTGGCAATAGTCAAAAGTATATCACCCAACCAAGTGGCATAGCAACAAAATGTCAGAAAAATTCAATTCAAATAAGCAAGAGGAAGTTTATGCCCTGTGAAACAAAATGTACTGCATAGAACAGTACAAATGGATCAGGCCTTAATTCAGCACATCTCTTAAACAAATATCCCCAAAGCCTGGACACTGAATCATATATTGTGATAATGTGACTCTTATATAATCTACATTGTATATGGAGCATATCAGAGCAAAGAACAATTTCATCACTTACTGTAAAACCATAGGCCTTTTTCATTAAAATTTCACGAACTGATCCTCGTTGTCCAGTGATTGATTTGGGAGCAGGAAAAAGGAAATCTCTTGTATTTTCCTCATAAGTGGCTAGAATTTCTCCCACTGAAAGGAATAGTTACACATATGATGGGGGTGGGGGCAGATATCACCTGCTTTCTCTTTTTTTATCAAATATAGGCAAGCCAGACTGTATGCAAAAAGGATAGCCCAATTGAAGTTAAGCATTTTTGAATCCTACTAATTTCAATAGAAGAATTAAATTCAGACCTATTTTTTTCCAACTAAAACCAATGGGTTATATATTCAGCTTTACACATACCCACTGAAATCAATGGATTATCAAGTTCCGCCTTCAATAGGTCTACTCCCAATATGAATGACATGGAAAATTATCCTAAAGACCATTTAAGCAATTCTACTAGTTGTGTATTTGCCTTCTGAGCCCATACAACAGCAACATCATACAAGAACTGGAAAACCTGTTGTAGCAACGTTTCTAAATGAAGGGTTGGGGAGTGTATTAGAAACTTCATTCTTTCCAGAGCCTGAGCTCTGTGTGTGTGTTTGTGTGCTGGGGGTATAAGTCAGATTTAGGGCTGGGGTTCAAGTTTAAGTTACTATATCACAAAAAAATTCTAGAAATGAACACTGTGAGACCTCTTAAGAGAAAAGAATCATCTAAAAACCAGGTGTGGTGTTTTTTTCTCTGCAAATATATAGGCCTTCAAAACATATTACACATATTACACATATAAACACACAGATTTACATAGGCATATAGGTTTTCTAACTGATATGGCATTTTTAAAAGCAGATCAGAACTATCATGAAACAGCAAAAAATATAAATCTATATATTAATCCATTCAAGAAAGCTCCCTGCTTAAAATTTATGGTCTCAAATTTTAATTCATCAGCAAAAAAGAGCACCTTGTCAAAACAATCCAGAGCAAAAGCGATAGAAGGTTATGTTGTGTATTGAACATAATTGGTTATTAGCAATGTCTGTGCCTGAGAAGGAATGTTGCTTGTAAGTAGATACTGAAAAATAAGATTAATTCCCAGTGCATGATTGGATAATTACATAAATAGACAACAGCTGCATGATTGGCAGTTCAGTTATCTATGTAAAATTTATTTTTATCAGTTTAACCAACCTTACAACTACAAAATAGACTATCAAGAATTTAAAATACGATACAAAATTCCACAATAAATCAAGTTTGAAACAATCTTTCAATTAAAAGTGCCAATAAAAATAACCCAGATGCAGCAGAACGACAACTCAGACATCTGAAAATAGAAGCAACTCCTGTTTGTCAACAAGACTCCAATTCACCACAGGCGCCTAGTCTGCTAATTGAATTCTACCAGAGGCAGACGGGCGAGGAGATTTTCAGTGGTCCTTTTTTCAATCTGTTGCCCCTGCACCAGGTCCCACAAGAGAATCCTCCAACCACCTGGACATAGAGGGCTGCACCCCATGGAAACTCTTAGATACTGGAGTTCCGCTGAAAATATTCTGGATCCAACCAAATGTAAACTAGTGATTGCCCTAAAAAAATCCAGCCAACCAACAAAACAGACTTTTGAAGGAGAAAGGCTTTTATAGCCTTCCTGAAACGCTGGGGAGTTTTAGCCATAGGGATCTCATGAGGGAGAACATTACACTCTGCTCCCCCTTGCCCACGTGCCAAGGCTCAGGTGGTCAAGACACTCAGTATGGAGATTCATCAGATATCTTACAAAAGTGGTTTAGAAAGGCAGTTTCTACTATATCTGTGGATTAAAATATAAATGCACCTGTGTAGGCTCTGCACATGAGAAAACTGCAGGGTGCAGATCATAGAACTGTAGAGTTGGAAGAGACCCTGAGGATCATCTAGTCCAGGCTTCCTCAACCTCGGCCTTCCAGATGTTTTGAGATTGCAATTCCCAGCATCCCTGACCACTGATCTTGCTAGCTAGGGATCATGGGAGTTGTAGGCCAAAAACATCTGGAGGGCCAAGGTTGAGGAAGCCTGATCTAGACCAACCCCCTGCAACGCAGGAATATACAACTATCCCATATGGGGATCAAACCTGCAACCTTGGTGTTATCAGCCCTATGCTCTAATTGATCTATCTTATGGACAAACACAGGGAGGTAGCAGGGAAGAGGCCAACATCTTCCTTGGCATCTGCATAAGGATAGTGTGTATTGTGATTCTATGCAACAGTGGGAGATCCACAGCTAAGGAAGGTTTATTATGCTGACTCTGATAATTATTAGTTGAGAACTATGCTGCTTGCAACCTGAGAAACAGAGTCCTCTGCAATATGTTAGGCATTCATGAAAAATCTATCTATAAAGCTCCATAATTCATGAATTTATCAATACCTGGAGGAACAGTTTGTATTAATTCAAGTACTGCTGTGTCACCTAGAAAAAAGAGGAAAACCATAGTCAGAAGTTGTTTTGAGATGCAAATGAAAAGCTTTATACCAATTTAACTTTCTCTAACCTGAACACAATTTTGATGAGGCAATGATTAGCAGAGATGGATAGTGGACACATTAAGGGGGAAATAGTAGTGAAGATACTAGTTTTTAGCTTGTAACAGCAGATGGGTTGATTGCTCTGACACTTAATATAATTTTAGAGCTTATCATACATCAGATAATCCAGATACATATGGTACAACAGCTGCTTCCTGAGGTTGTTTAAGTGAAATCTTTATTCCTGCCCTTTTGGAGGGGTAACAGGAAGAATGCCCTTTTCCACCAGTTAGACAGTACTGAAGCAGACACTGGACATGCACTACCTAAAGAAATAACATATGTAGATGTCATGGTATGCGGCAGACAGTCAAAACCTCCTGCATCCCTAAGACTAATATTTGAGACACTGTGGCAGCATAACACAGTTGAAGTGTGAAGATAGACTCAAATCCTCTGGTGTTTTGGTTACAATAGGTTTTGCTATCATAAGCATATGGCATAAAGAGTTTCCATATTTAATGATATGTAATTCATAAAGTTGACACCTGCTCAATTAAAGGTAAAGGTAAAGGACCCCTGGATGGTTAAGTCCAGTCAAAGGCGACCTATGGGGTTGCAGTGCTCATCTCGCTTTCACGCCGAAGGAGCCGGTGTTTGTCCACAGACAGCTTTCTGGGTCATGTGACCAGCATGACTAAACTGCTTCTGGTACAACGGGACACCATGAGAAGTGCCAGAGCACACGGAAATGCCGTTTTCCTTCCCGCTGCAGCAGTACCTATTTATCTACTTGCACTGGTGTGCTTTTGAACTGCTATGCTGGCAGAGGCTGGGACAGAGCTACCAAGTCGTAGTATTAAATTGCTGCCTTCAAGTCAAGATTTAGTCTAAATCTTTCTCCCTTGTTTATTTAATATACCCCACCTTTCTTCAATCATGGATAACTCAGTTGGTTAGAGTGTGGTGCTGATAACACCAAGGTTGCAGGTTTGATCTCCATATGGCAGAGCTCTCCAAACTTTTCATGTTGGTGACACCCTTTTTAAACATGCATCATTTCGTTACACAATAATTAAGTTCTATTAGCAAACCAGAGGTTAAACTAACCCCTTCCCAACCCCGGGAGGAGTGCGGAGAACACTCACACAGCACACCTACACACTGCAGATGATACACTAACAGGTCCTGACACACAGTTTGGAAAGCTCTGCCGTATGGTATTGCATATTCCTGCATTGCAGGGGGTTGGGCTAAATGATCTTTCGGGTCCCTTCCAACTCTACAATTCTAAGATTCTATGGAACTCAAGGAAGCATACATGGGTTTCCTAGGTGGTCTTGGCCCAGGTATCGGTCAGACCATGATCTGCACAGCTTCATCAAAATGACCATTTTATATTTCCCCAGAATTAAAAGATAACTTGAGCTTTCGTTAACTTGCTTTCTTGTATTCAGTCTTTAATCTCTTTGCTATCCTATTTTCACTCTCTTTCTCTCATTTTCAATATTGACTAGTAATATTTTGTGTTTTCCGGGGGAGGGGGCAGAGATTAGATTTATGACAAATATCTGCAAGTGTGATAATGAGCAAAGGCTCACAGAATTTTAAAATTATCAAAGCATCAGTTATTCAAAAGATTATCAAAAATATTCCCAACTGAATACATAGCAATCCATAATTAAACTAATTCTATGGGTTTTAATCTAAAACTTAGTGTGATATTCCAATGAACACAAACACATTCTTATCTTAACTTTCAAACTTTCTGTTTTTGTTTTTTGTTTTTTTTTAGAAAGTGAAGGTGACTTTATAGTATATTGCAACTGTCATTTTATCATCATTCATAAAAAGCCATATTCTAGTTTCTTTCCTAATCTCCCATTGGCTTCTCAAACTCAAACCTTAAAATAATTTCATGCAAAGAATATAATAGAGATTAAAAGTTTTAAAAAAAACCTACGTTCAAATAGTTCAACAAGGTCTCCTGGGTCAACTACATCAGTATATACCTAAAATGAAAATTTAAGAAAATGAAATGGAACAAGTTGGCCTCAGCTATAACAAGGACATAGAATATGGCCACCATAATTTTAAAAGGAAAGGAAAAGGAAAACGGCACTCATTTCTTTCAAAGAGAAAGCAAAAACCAAGATTCATAATTTGGCACAGAGACAAAAGCTTTTTCACAGAAATGACCCATTTCTTTCTCTGATTTTTGTCCTTTCCAGTATTACTTTAGTCATATATTCAACCATAAATTACAGGGATGTAAATCTGTGTTGTTTTCAACACAATGGAAAAACCCAGTGCTCACTACCAAATAGGAGATGGTATTCTTTATTGGTTACTTTATTAGGCACTTACTAATGAAAAGTGATGAGAGTATCAACTCACTTTTAGAGTGCATGATAAGATACACTTGTGAGAACTGATTGAAAGTGATGTTAATTCTAGCAAGCTAGGCTGTATGGGCTACAAAGACCAGTGTAGGTGGGTGGTGCCATAAGCCATTATACTGTACAACCTCATGAGTCAGAAAAACTGCCTGTGAAAGCTACCTTAACTGAACAGCAAACAAGCTAGGAGAATATGGATAATGCAAGACTGGGAAGGACTCACATATGCACCCTACAACAGAGTTGTGAACTTGCAGCTCTTCTGATGTTGGACTACAACTCTCATCATACCTGGTCACTGGTCATGCTAGCTGGTGATGTTGGAAGTTGCACCCCAAGAGCATGTAGGGGTCACACTCCTGCCCTACAACCATTCTTGAATCAACTTATTTACTGTAAAATACACAGAGTTTCCGACCTAAATATCAATTAACACATGAACACGGGAACTGAGTTCCCATGTGGGTGGGATTCCTTGTTGACTTCAGTGTGAAGTCAGACATGTATGAATAACAGGAAACTGTGCACAGGGCTAGCAATAAACAGTTAAGGTAGAGAGGAAACCTTTATTCATGTGACTGTATGTACATTGCATTTTCCACCAATGTAAGTAGTGCTTAGATCAAAATGCCAGTAATGCACTGAATGTCATACCCAGGACACGGTGAATATTTACCTTTTCAAATATCAGTTTTTCATTAAATAGAAGGGGAAATATTGCACGAACAGACGATGTCTTCTTATATTGTCCTAGAATGCGAGCACTGATGTAAAGGTCATCTTTGGCTTTCAGGGTAACTCCCGGACACGTTATCTGGAAGATCAATGTTCAATTATATCACAAAATTTGTATAGCTACTTGATGCCAACATGGGGTTGCTGCTAAAAAACAGCATCCCTATATTGAATTCTCTGTCTGCCCCTGCTCAGCATCTTTGGCTGCAGCTGCCACAGGCAAGGAAATGAAGCATATCATGATGTCATGACATTAAGTATTTCTACACAAACTTCTATCGATATGATAATGCAGTAATTTCATATAGTTTTGTTTCAATTAAAAAAGAAAGAAAAACACATTTCTATGTATTATGGGGGGGGGGGGACTAGATATGGCGATGCCATTTTCAGGAGCAGCCCTGTATCAAAGAGTGCAGTCTGTATTGAATTTTTAGTTCACGCTAGGAGAAAAATGAAACCAATATTGAAATGCATGTTTATTTATTATTTACATTTATAGATCACTCTTCATCCAGTAGGATCCCAGGGCAATGAACACACAAGATAAAACAATTTCAGCATAATTAAAGCATCACATTACACCAATACAACAGCTCGGCAGCTGCATTAGAACCATCAATTCCACTCACAGACCTTTCAAATGACTGGGTGAAAAGAAGTGTTTTAAGCAGTTTTCTAAAAGTCATCAATTACAGGGGTCAGGATGGGGACAGCTGTATGCCCGGGGTGGTGGTGTGGAAGTTCCACCAGCAGATTGCCACCACTAAGAAGGCTGTGGGTCCCCCCTGCATCACTGTAAAAAGGCCCTTTCAACCAGTGAAACTGCAAGATGCCACACCACCAAATTGCAGAACTCAACTTGGCAGATGAGATGTTGCATCTAGTAATTGGGCCCTAACCGATTTAGGGCTTTACACATTAGAGTCAACACCTTGAATTGGGCTGACCAGCAGAAAGGGAGCTGGTACTAGAGTGTTAAATGATTGTCTATCGACAAACAACTCCCAACCCATGCATTCGCATTTTGTGCTGGCTGCAGTTTCCACATTGTCCTCAGAGGAAGTCCCACATATAACCTATTACAGTTGTTCAAATGGCATCATATCAGAGCACAGGTCACTTTGGTCAGCCTATCCCTGACACTCCTAAGCACTGAAGTCACCTGGGCCTGAAGTTAGTACCTGCTGCTTCAGGTAGAAAGAGACTCCATCTAGAACTGGTTCTCTCCCCAGTTCTCAGACATGAAAACCACCCATCAACAGTGCCTTCATCTTATGAGGATTCCGTCTAGCTTTTTACCCTTCATCCATTACTTCCTTGGGGCATCAGTCCAGCCACTGCGCAGCCTCCCTTGATTCAGATTGTATGAACAGAAATGGTAACATTAACAAGCCAATGACACCATGAACAAATCCCTGAATGAGGTCTTCCACAGTTCCATATAAATATTAACATTGTAGGGACAAATTGGAACTATACAGCCCCAAAGCCAGAGCCAAACTGAAGTTCCCCAATGCCACTCTCTAGAATAGAAGAAAACCAAGTGGCAAGTAGTTTTTTGTTTTTGCTTTTTTTGGTTAAAAGCTGCCCTTCAGCAAAACTATCAGGGCAATGTACAATTAAAAAATGTTTTTTAAAATGCATAAAAATTGCAAATAAAGTAAGATGCAGAAAAAAAATCAAGACAACACTAAAAATAAATATACCGGTATATAGTGGAGTGGAAAAACCAAAACTACCTACCTGTAAAATGGTTTTGTGTGGCAAAGCTGACAATGGTTTTATGTGGAAGTTCAACTAAGAATAATAAATCTCAATAAATAAAAAACTTTGCAAGCTGAAAACTTTCATAAGATCTGAACTGATCACATTATCAGAAAGAATTGACCTATATTATACATCTGTAGAATTCTATGGCTCTCAGTTTTGCTCTTAAGTCAGATTTTACACGGCTGTCTAGTTTTTTAAACATCCGATACAAATAAGACTATATAGCCTTTCTTCTAAATGATTGCATAAAAACATTCACAATATTACAATAAATGATCCTTACAAAAACCCTGACCAAAGCACTAAAATTTTGGTAATTTCTAAAAGCCTCTGTCTTAAACCTCAAAGGAACCAGCCTTTTTATACAAGACAGAATACACCAACACAGCAGCTTTGTGATTTGTCCAAACAAGGTGTGATATTTCAAAATTTATGTAAAGCTTAACATACCTTTTAGAAGTACATAGTCTTTTAGTGCTCGTTTTAAGAAACAGTGAGAAAATAAAATGTCTCAACATCCATTTACTTAATGTGAGTGCATTTAAGAAATATAAAGACATAGGTAAATACAAATGCAAGTCATTCTGCCCATCCTAAAGGCTCTGAAGCTAAAATGAGTACGTGAACAGACAACGGGTGGGAGATGAATGAACAGGTGAATGTCACAACTTGTTATTCAATATTAGCCTGCTCATTTAAATGCTGAGAAAATATTTCTAACTCAATTAAAAGTATTTAGAACAACTAAGAATACTTAGTAATGAAATCAGATTAAAGCTGTAAAACTGGGGTGGGGAACTCTGGCTTGCAGGCCAATATTGCTCCCCTCCCTCGGGATCCAATTTGTCCAGAAAGGCCACTTTCCCAAAACATTCCACTGTTGGGTGTGTGATTTATGGTGGCCCAAAGCATATTTTTGGGTAAGCACCCGTTACATATTTGTTGTGGTCTTATGTCATCATGCATTTCTGAATGATTTGGAAGCATGATAATTTTGACTAAATAATATTATTGTTGGTCTTGAAGGGGGAAAGTCCCCCAGCATCATGGAGACATATGACTTGGGGGATCCCAACCTTTATTTGGGGATTCAGGGTCATATAAACTTTACTTTGGAGTTCAGGGAAAGATGAACTCCACTTCTTATTTTGGTGTTCCAAGCTTTCCAGCAAATTAAGAACAGGAAACAAGTAACCATCATCACGAACCAAGTTACAGCTTTACACCAACCAAGTTAAGTTTGTCTGGAGTGAGACAAGCCACATGCCCAGGTTTGAACAGCACACTAAGTCAAACCATGGCTTAGCTCACAGCAGTACAGCTGCTGGAGGACAGGAGGAGCAAAGCAACCATGATCTTTTCTCTGGGGACCTGCACATTCACACTAAGCCATGATTTACCCAAGTGTTACATGCAAAACTTGTCACTCCTGCAAGTATTTTTGCAGCTGATTAATTGCATTCAGCACCAGATGTGCCCAACTCACATTCCATACAAGGATTGGTGCAGAGTTTGCAAAAAAGGCAAAACGTTGGCATCTGATTGGTCAGGAGGAAATGGAGAGGAGGAGATTTAATTTAACGGTTACTGAAGCATTTCAGGAAGTTTGGGGGCGGGGAGAGGCAAAATGAAGTTTCCAGATGTACTCGAGAACGTCAGTCAAAAGAAAGGGGGAAAGAAAAAGTTGGATGGGGCAGGATTTTAGAAACAAATCAAATCAAATCACGTTTTCTGATTGGGCAGCTTTGCTTGGAACAAATCCATCAGTGGCAGAAAGTGGGTCACAGACCAGGCGCTTTGTAACAAAGATTCATACACCAGGTCCACCACCCTCCCGATTTCTGCCAGGATTAATTCAGCACTTTAGCACAGCGCGCCCCCTCCCCAATCTCGCCCAACTCTCACTAATGGGGGGACGTTTTTTATTTCGTTTTAAAGCAAGAGTGGAAGAACCTGAAGGCGAAAGAGCAGCCTCACAAAGGAAGAAAACTTTGAAGGCTCCCCCAAATCGCATCCTCTCCAGGTCTCTGCTGTAGACACCGAGGAGCCCCCTTCGCCCTGGCATCTTGGCCCCCGTTTCCTGCCCACTTTCCCCTCTCGCATCCCCGTGTCCCACCCAGAGGCCACCATCTTGCCCCCCCCCCGCGCTTAACCCTTTCCCCGCCGCCTACTTCGCCTCACCGAGCGGATCTGCAGCTCCAGAACGCAGAGGAAGCCCTTGCTTGGCGACATTATGGGGAGCAGGACGGCGGCGGCGGCGGCGGCCCCACTGTCCCACTCGCCGGGTGGGTAGGCACGGGGTGGAGAGGTCGGAGAAGGGACACAGGACGTGCTGCACAACTAGGCCCCGCCCGCCCTGGACGGACTCCGTAACTATGGCAGCCAGAACGCTAACGGGGCCCCTGAAGGTGGGGAAGGGGCGTGGCTAACGGAATCCTCGCTGCTTTAAAAAAGCAAAGAGGGTTTTTGAAAAGGAAAAAATAATTAATTCAGAGCCCCCGGCAACCGTCACTTCCGGTTCCGATTGCAGCGCTTGGCTTCCTCCATGTAGGGGGCAAGAGTGGTGAAGTAAAGAGGGCTTTTTATTTTATTTTATTTTATTTTAGTAAAAGCTCCCATGGCAGATGTATGTGAAAAGGGAAGGTCGAAACACTTGTATTTCATTGATGGCGACGTTTTGAATCAATTATCTGCCTTTTAAACGTGTGTTCATGTAAATGTCTTTGGACTTTTGGGTGATGGAAGGATTGTAAATACTCGAAGTAAACAAAGGCCGAGATTGATCAGTTTATTGGGTTCCCCTACATAGAAGCGCTTTAAAAACGTTTTGCGTAATGAATCTTCAGCAGGGCCTGTCCAGAACCCCCCCCCTTTTTTTAAAAAACAAAAACAAACCTGAGGTGGACCAGAAAATTATGCCCAATCCCGTGGCTAACCTGTGGCGTCAAAACCAACTCCCATCTTGCCCATCCAGCACAGTCCATGGCCAACAACGTCTACAGGGCTGTCCTGCAGCCCCCACTGTTTTACTTATTTATCTTATTTATTTAACAAAATTAGTATACGACTTGCTTGTAATAAAACCTCTAAGTGGACTACAGGAATATAAAATAAAAGTACTAAAATTAATGATTATAAAACCAGTAAAAGCAGGGATTAAAAATAATTAAAGAGATGGAGTTCAGGTGGGAGGTAAATAAATAAATAAGCTTGCAGACCTCACGAAAACTGCCCCTCACCAGTCGTTAATCAAATCTATCCGCTGAGTTATGCAGACCTGAGTTACAAACAGCTGGCACTCTTGCTGTGTGGCAGATGCTGAGGTAGAGGCGCTACATATGCAGGAAGAAATCTCTTGGAGTTGGCACAACACTTTGGGATTTTAATTATCAAAGTAATTATTCCATCTCCGAATATGCATTTTCAAGGTATCCTACACTCACAATAGATAAATTATATTTTAAAAGGTCTTAAAATACAACCAGGATACAAGGAAGATATCAGAAAAAAACAGAAATTTACTAATACAATCTCTAATTGTAGAGTTGGAGGGGATCTCAAGGGTCATCTAGTCCAAACTCTTGCAATGCAGGAATCTCAGCTAAAGCATCCATGACAAATGGCCATCCAACCTCTGCTTGTCACATTTTAGTGCCTTGGAATTGCAACTGCAAAGACCCTTTCCCCAGATTGCTCACCTAGCCTAAGGACAGTAGTACCCAAGAGCCTCAGATTATTACCTTAACAGCCAAACAGGTTGGTGTGGGAGCAGGGAGTCTTTTGGGTGGATTAACAGCTGCATTTGGGCCAACTGAAGTTTCTTTGAAGTATCAGAGGCATCCCTACATACCACACATTGGAACAGACTAATCTGGATGTTGTCTGGGATAACTTGCCAAAGGGTTCGGGGGGGGTGATGTTGACAAAAGGCACATGGTGCCTCCGATGCTTACTGGTAATCAAGAGAGGTATCTCTAAACTGCACCCTTAAGCTGCAAACTGGATCCTTTAGGGGATCATGTTGTTGGACTCCAACTCCCAACATCTCATCATTGGCTGGGGATGATAGGAGTAGGAGATCAAAAACATCTGGAGGACCACTGGTTCCTGTTTTAGGGGAAGCCACCTCACAGGTCAGGTAAGCACAGAACATGATGTGTACCTTACTATACTGACATGGTAGCAATTATGTGGCCCAGGTCCAGCCCTCTATTTCCTATTACTCATTAGCATTCTCAGGAAAACTGCTTGCTGCACTAGTTGAAACAGAAATGCTTCACTATTTTCAAATGAAGCAGCCTCTGGTGCCCAAAACACCTTTTATATAAGAAGTACCGGTAAGTTGTCTACTTCTCCCACACCTGTCCATGCATTTCTTTTACACCTATGCTTTGTGTGCCACTACTGTGTAATATCTGGCAATGGTGGCTGCTGAAAGCTTCAATATTACTGCTGCCTGTTCCTCGCTGCCTTGCACTGAGTTTGAGCTCCATTCTGTTCATTCATATCTTGCAAATAACTGTGCTCTTATGTTCAATCAAGTGGCTAAATCAGCTTTCCCCCAAACCAAAGTCCTCCAGATGTTTGGACTACAGCTCCCCATCATTGAACTAGGACCTGGGGGGCCAGCTTTCAAATCCCCACTTGGTCATGAAGGTCACTTGGACCAGTGACCTTGGACGAGTGACTGCCTTTCAACCTAACATACCTCACAGGATTGTTGTGATAATTACACGAGGAGGGGGAGAACCACCACCGTGAGCTCCTTGGAGAAGAAGGTAGGATATAAATACAATAAATAAATAAATAAACATTATTGACTGTTGGCAATGCTGGCTTATGAGAGTTGTACTCCAATGCATCTGGAGGTTGAGGAAGGCTGGTCTAAATAATAAGAAATGCAGTAGTGGATAATACTTTAGTTATTGTGCCCCTACATACTGCTGTCTTTACTAATAGTGAATACTGCATTCAATGAGATTTAGTTGAGTGCTGACCATCCACTACATTCTACATTTCGAATTATTTATATAATCCAACCTTCCTCAACCTGATACTCTCCAGAGGTTTTTGGACAACTGCCATCATCCCTGATCATTGGGCCAGGCTGGGGCTGCTGCTAAATACGAGTCCAACAGCAACTGGGGGGCATCAAGTTGTGGAAGCCTGGTGTAAGCAAAAATGTGCATATAAATTTTCCTTAGATGCTGCTGCAAAAGTGAAAAATTATTCCTGTTGGTTTAAACTCCATGTTTGCCTGTTTACTTGTAGTTTAGTACATTTCTTTGTAAGTGCTAAAGCCCTCAACAGAAAGCAAAAATCTATGAGACTTGATGGACCATTTGTCTTATCTTGGATGGCATTTCATCTGTTCATCCCTGATTAATTAATTACCGGATTAATAGTACATTTCACAGTAACCAAACTGCAATTTGTACAAATTTGTTTAGTCAAGGGAAGAAGCCAAAAACATTAAAATGAAACAATCCAACAAAGACAGGCAGAATGTTATAAGAAAAGAGATTATAACTAGCTCTAGTGGGAGCAAAATGAATCACATTATCAAAGCGTAATGAAACAGGGAAGGTAGAATGATAGATTATAGATGAGATTAGAGGACGGAGATTACCTAAGGGTTTTAGAAGAATTCACAAACTGTATTTTTACACAATCTTTTTGCTTTAGCACAAAAGGAAAGAACTCATGCTTTAGAATACATAGATATTCTTTGCTCAGATAGAGACCATGTTCAGTTTGCATTCCACATTAGCATATTATATTATACATTCATCACCTGGCTGAAGGGACATCAGCCCCCCAAATTGGACTATGTATATCTTAAAACTGTTGTGAGCAGCAGTCCATGCACATATTTTCATTTCATAAATGCTCCAGGTTCAGCAGAGTGTCTTCAGACAGTGAGGGTGATTAATATTATAAAGCAATCCAGATGTGGCCCTCCAGATGTTATTGTACTCCAATTCCAAGAATCTCTTACCTTTGGCCGTGGTGACTACAGCTGATGGGTGTTATAGTTCAGCAAAACCCAGAGGTCTACAGGTTCCCCTTTTCTGTTGTAAAGCATCAAAGCCATAAACATGAGAAACGAATGTGTGTTGGCTGGGTAATCACACATTCTGTGTGAATTAATGAAAAACACAGTTACTCAGCCATTATCACTCATTTGCACTATCTGTCATTATTTACTGCATTTACATAATATAGTATAATGGAGAAGGGGAGGGAAAGAGACAAAAGCATTCAATATTTTGATCCTCACATATCTGGAAATTTGAGTCCTATTTATATTCAGATGAAGGTTCTTGGAGGACCGACAGTAAATTGAAACTAACAGAAGATTCATCACAATATGACATTTCCATGTAATTTTTCAGTGGTTCCTCGTAAGTGAGCCAGGCAAGGCAAAATCAAGACACTACTAATGAAAGTTCAGTCACTGAAATTGAACTGTTGCATCCTGTGGTTGCATTTTGGTTTTGCCACTTGGAATGTATTTGTGAGTTTATGGAACAATATCAGGGAAATGTCACCTCATGATATTACAGTATTTCCCTCTAAAAGTAGAGTATATGAACTTATTGTCGGATAACCAGTTTTTTGGCAATGGGAGTTCTGCTCTGCATAGGCAAAAGCATTCCTGGATTGACTTTATACTTGCCAAATACTCAACGTTATGATGGGTGATGTATCTCTGGATTTTATTATATATAATTGTCATCTGTACAGACTTGCCACAAAGGCATATTGCAGCCTATTGCAGTACCCTTGTTAGAGAGAACTCAATTACATGTGTCAAGAATATTGAACCTATTTTACTACTTTTGCTTTTCCCCATAGACACAGTAGCTTTTCACTTGCATGCAAAAAAGTAAAGAGGTGAACTCAGGGACACACCATTAGGATGTGGTCCCCCTGTTAAACTGGGGGTCATAAAACTCTGACTGGCAGGCTTAATTTGGCCCAGCAGAGGCCCTAATTTAGCCTGCAAACTATTTTTACCAAAACATGCTTAGTAGCCTCACTCCACCACGTGTGGGGCAGGTACAGTGGAACGATCAGGAGCCTACAGTGAGCTCCCAATGGTCCCTTTGCAAGCGGGGCTCCATGTCAGTGCCAGTCAGCTGATCAGCTCCGACAGAGAGACCCACGTGGATCAGCTACACTAGTGAGTTGCTGCTTGGGAATTCCCCAGTGCAATTGAGAGCTCTGTTGAAGCAATTTGCATTGAAAGTGATTGCTGCATCAGAAACTCTGCAAAGGAAAAATAATCAATTTCAGCAAACATTTTCAAAGCAAACCACATGAATGGAGCATGCCTCTTTGAAGGCAGGCTCCCACTGCCAATTAGCTTTCAAATGTGCATACTCCATTAGTACAAAACCGTTTTCTTGCTACAATGCAGGGGGTGGAGAAGCTCCACTTAAAGTTACACATAATGGGAGTCATGTGGCACCTTGGAAATTAACAGGTTTATTCTGAAGTGAGCTCTAGTCCACCATAATATATCTGCTTGCCTTTATGACACCACAGATCTCTTTTTTGTAGTCTTGTTATTATGTTAGCATCTCTTCATCATACCTATTGGTAGACTGGTCCAGTGAGATATGGACTTTAGTATACATAGTTTCAAATGCATTTTAAGACCTGCTTTGGGGCGGGGAATGAATGAAGGTACTGGGTCGAAAATATTACAATAATTAATGATGAAGTAAAATTACAGAGAGGCCCAGTTTTCATGGGACAGAGCTCCCTTGAAAGCAGCAAATGGTGGATCCAGACAAGGCTAAGCAGTGGGGGGCCTCTGCTGCAGTATGGCAGACTGAGGATTTGGACTGGTGTGCCTGGGGCAAGGTATACATACACTGAGTATAAAGAGAAGAAAGTGTAGGAGATTTAAGCAGTCAAACCTAATGGTGCATATTTGCTACTTAGTATATGAAGGGGTTACAGACCACAGAGTTCTAATTGATAGAGTAGGCTCAGTTAGATCACGCCTCCTCTTCTCCTGAAAGGGAGGAAGTAAAGTCTGTTTCCTGTTCCTTCCTTCCTTCCTTTTCCCTCTTCACTGAGTACCATGCAGGTGGGTATATCTCATCTTAGTTCCCAGCCTCAGACACATTGCTATAGTTTTTCCCAAGTATTTTACCTGCATTATTTTATTGCTGCTGCAGAAGGAAAATGCATGCCTGAGATCTGGAAAGTGTAAGTATTTTAAACCTACTTTGTTGGTATGTGGTTTGTTTATTGAAAAGGGCATAAAAAGGGGGTTTGCTGCTTCACACAGCTGAATGGAATAAGCAAGGTTTAATGACCTGTATTCCTACACTTCACCAAACTGCTTAATGATGGGAATTAAATTCTGCTGTGGGCTTTCTCCCACCAGAGAAATTGCAAAGCCCTGTATTTTAAAAATGGGGACCAGCCATTTTCCTTTGTGTTCATCCACACACGTGGGTCTCTAGAGTTTTAAATATAACTAATATATCCTGTTACCAATTTCCATATCAGGAAGGTGGGAGAGAAGTGGGTTAAAAAAACAGTGAAGCAATGCAAAAGACAGTAGTAGGTGTGCTACAGTACTATGTAGAGCAGAACATAAATGAATATGGATCCAAGCATCTGAGTAAGATTCAATCAGTATGTGAGAGAGCCCCATTTCCAGCTAGAAAGAGCGAGATCAATAATGTATACAAACGCCTAAAGAGGGGAAATTACTTTCTGCAGTCAGCTAGAGACCATATACTATAATATCAAATTTGCTTATTAATTCCAATTCAGCAGCTTCATGTTGAAGTGGGGGGTGGGGGGCAGCAGAGAGGGAAAATGTTGAAGAAAAGTGATTATAAGATCTGTTACAAATGTCCAGGAAAGTTGAACTTCACTTATTCCTGAGTGTTTCTATTTTAAATGCCTGCTTCCCCACCCCTTTTCCCCTTTTAGCCCATGCATTCCTTTGCATAGAAAGCAATACCTTTGACCTATGTTATCAATAGGAACTTGGCCCAACCTATTTCAGGGACTGGAACCTGTTGGCAGGTCCTAACTCCCACCAGTCCCAGACAACATGGTCAGTAGTCAGGATGATGGGCGTCACAGGCGTACAACATCAGGAGGATCACAGTTTCCTATCCCTGGCTTGTTTAAATAGGAAAAAGGGGATTGTTGGACAATGGCATCTTCATGCCATTAGAAGATGTTTAGGCAAATGAGCCCTCAATATTATCTGATGGTGCCTGGTCCTCTGTCTGGTGGTACTCCTTTCTTCTTTGGCGATCACTCGTAGCCAAGTGAGATTGTCTTCCATGAATGTGGTCTTAACAGTGTGTCCGTAAGTAACTTTGGAGGCCAGTGCTGGATCCACACATCCTTCTACAGTAGGTCATAGGTTTCTGGGTGGGAGTTGATCACAGTGAAGATTTGCCAAATGTGCCTTCCTCTAAGCTCTTCCTGAGTTCATGCTTCTTCAAAGTCCATGATGCCTTTGGTGAAGGCTGTTCTCCAATTGGACCACTCGCAGGCCAGTGTTTCCCAGTTGTCGGTGTTTATACTACCTTCCCCCCCCCCCCCCTTGAGAGCGTCTTTAAACCTCTTTTGTTATCCACTGGCATTACACTTTCCATTCTTAAGTTGGGAATAGAGTACCGGTAGTTGCTTTGGAAGACGATAATCAGGCATCCAAACAACATGACCAGTCCAATGAAGTTGATGTTGAAGAATCATTGCTTCGACAGTGGTGATCTTTGCTTCTTCCAGTACACTGACATTAATTTGCCTGTCTTCCCAAGTGATAAAAGTATTTTTTCCCCGGAGACACGAGTTGGAGATGTTGTTTATAAATGGTCCATGTTTCACAATAAAGTTGGTAGTACAATAGCTTTGTAAACAAGTATTTTGGTTTCCCTGCAAATTCCCTGGTGTACTAAAGTAGTTAAGGGAACAGAATTGGCACTGCAATAAGGAAGGACAAGTATACTGCCCAACAGCTGTGGAAGTTTTATTTGTTTGTTTGTTTATGGTATTTCTTTCCCACCCCTTATAATTCCACCCCCATGAGTCATTTCAATAATCTTCAAGGGTGGGCTAGAAGCTTTTTAGATTTGAAACATATAAAAGCTGCCTTATAAAAGAAGGAAAATCAGCTCACGAGTGAACCAGAAGTTGAGGACATTGTGAGGCAGAATATGAGAGAAGTAAAAAAAAAAGCACAGGTTGACTTAATGTGTGAGATCCAAGGTAATGCGAGAGGGCATCTTTTTGTGCAGTGGGACTTGTAATGGAAGTACAGTGGTACCTTGGTTCTTAAACTTAATCTGTTCCAGAAGTCCATTCCAAAACCAAGGCATGCTTTCCCATAGAAAGCAATGCAAAATGGATTAGTCCGTTCCAGACTTTTAAAAACAACCCCTAAAACAGCAATTTAACATTAATTTTACTATTGAACGAGACTATTGATCCATAAAATGAAAGCAATAAGCAATGTACTGCAGTCACACAATCAATCACTCAGTAGCTGAACTGGGTTCCAGACAGTCACAAAAATAAAACAAAAAAAGCTGCAAAAACAAAATAAATAACAAAAATAGACAGACCTCAGCGTAACACTCAAAACGCAAGTGTGACACTCAAATTGGAAGCGTAACACTCAAAACAGAGCGTGTTTGACTTCCGAAAAAAGTTCGCAAACCAGAACACTTACTTCCAGGTTTGCTGTTTGGGTTCCAAGTTGTTTGAGTTCCAAGGCGTTTGAGAACCAAGGTACTACTGTATTGTTACGCAAATGGGGGTACATCATTGGAAGTTACCCAGAAGGACATGGACCAATCTTGAACGTGGCAGATGAGCCTGAACAAGCTGCACTGTCTTTATAAAGCCAACCTAGGTTTATGATAGCAGAGATCCAGATCAGTGTTTCCAGCCTAAGACGTCATTGTTTCTGTTACTGATTCAAATCTTCCAATGAGGATGTAGATCAGGTGCTTCAAGCAAATTTATCCCAGAGACATATGAAGTGATGCTGCTGAACACATCAAAACTGTGCTTAGTTCCCTGCACTGAACAAGTACGTATGTGCTATTGTATTAAATTAGAATGCCCAGTAGGTGATTGCTTTTGTTCAAAAGCTCAGTCTCTCTATATAAAATTAATAATTTTCCTCAGCAGCTATGCTGCCTAAGCAAAGTTTAGCCTAAAACAATTCTTCTACTCACGTTATAAACCCATGAAAATAGGAGGCTTATAATGCGAAGGCAGCTAGACCTTTAACAATAGCGTCATGAAAGACGCTGCTATAATTAATGATACTTCAGGAAGATTTATGGGCCTCAGACGGAGATAAAACAGAAATATCATTGCTTCTTTGCCTCCCATCATTTTATCCTCTATAAAATTTTATGTGAAATAAGTCAAATGAAAAATGTAAGCTCTTAATCTTTTCCTCGAGTCCCATCTATTACTTGATGAACACTTTTGTAGAATAAATTAGAGCTTTTTATTTCTTATGTATGCACCATTTTGTATTTGAAAAGCAGGGGGAAAGACATTGTTGGGCTGGCTAAGGCACCATCCACAGTATGGATAGTGAGCAAATGAAAAAGCAAACTTTGGTTGTGATATGTTCTTTGATTTTTGGTAAAATCTTCCCTGAAATTATTCCACAATCAAGCAGTCGAAAGGACGGGCCCTTTGCTGGAGAATTTAGCTCCGGACAATGGTGAATTTTCAGAAATCCCAGAGTAAACCTTATCATCCAGCTACTACTACTACTACTACTGCTAGGAAGCAAGAGTCAGGAACAAAAGTAGAAGACAAATGTAGGAAATGACTTAAACAAGTGAAATGTTTTAGCAAATATTCTAAATCATAATATGCTCAGTATCAATAGCAGTAAGAGATCAAAACTGAAAGCAGAACTAGACATCAGGGCCAGAATAGAGATAATGGAGAAGGAGCAAGAGAAGAGATTGGGGCTGCCACACAAAGCAGAGATGGAACTCTTTACAGTGGACAAGTATTACTAAGCCTTCTTTTGTGTTGGGATAGCAGGAAAACAGGCCCTTCCAAACATATAATGGTAATGGGTCCAGTCGTGTCCGACTCTGGGGTTGCGGCGCTCTTCTCGCATTACTGGCCGAGGGAGCCGGCGTACAGCTTCCGGGTCATGTGGCCAGCATGACAAAGCCGCTTCTGGTGAACCAGAGCAGCGCACGGAAACACAGTTTACCTTCCTGCCGGAGCGGTACCTATTTATCTACTTGCACTTTTGACGTGCTTTCGAACTGCTAGGTGGGCAGGAGCTGGGACTGAGCAATGGGAGCTAACCCCATCGCAGGGATTCGAACCACTGACCTTCTGATCAGCGAGCTCTAGGCTCTGTGGTTTAACCCACAGCGCCACATAGCTGCCCTTTATTCCCACCTAACACATTTGGGAGAAATTCCACCTGTGAAGCACTGCAGAAAACAACTAAGAGAACTCAAGTGGTCAAGAGCACTAACACTGAACCACAGCATCCCTTCCCCTACATTATACATAACACTGTCTCACATAAGTAGCATAACTGGTGAGGACCCAGCAGCCTAGGCACTTCATTCATTCATTCATTCAGTGATTCAGTGCAGCCTTGGCACTGAATGTAGAATCTGAGTTCTCCTTAATGGCACACATCAATTCTTTATAGAAGCAAACTTTACTGGGGATATTTAAGTAACAACAGAAAAAGATCCTGTAGCCCAATGCAATATAAATTACCATATATACTTGAGTATAAGCCTAGTTTTTCAGCACATTTTTTGTGCTGAAAAAGCTGCCCTCGTCTTATACTCGAGTGAGGCACGCGGTGGGGGTGGCGAGAAAGAAGCCCTTTCTCTCCGCTCATGCCGCCACCCGCTGTCCCCAGTCAACCACTCCTTAAGTGTACAAGAATGGCGGTTCTTTACTCTCCCCAGGCAGTTTGTTCCATTCCTGAACTGCTTGCATAAATGCAAACTTGGCAAAGGAAGAAGAGGAAGGAGCAGCCCAAAGGGCTGCTTTCGGGCTGCTCGTTCCTCCTCCTCCTCCACAGCGGCAAAGGTGAACCGGCTTATACTCGAGTCAATAAGCTTTCCCAGGTTTTTGTAGGAAAATTAGGTGCCTCGGTTTATATTCGGGTCGGCTTATACTCGGGTATATACGGTAGTAAAACAAATTACTCCAAGGAACTCTTGGAGTATAGAACCAGTACACACAAAAGCAAGAAAGGCTTTCCCAGCTAACATTAGTATATACCTTTTTCTCCAACCTCAAACCACCCAGTCCCAGCACTGCATCTGGGCACCAGCTTAAACGTTGGGTGTCACCATTGTGCCCCAAGTCTAATGACAATTACCGATAGTGTCATATGCACATTAAAGGTAAAGGACCCCTGGATGGTTAAGTCCAGTCAAACTTGACTAGCGGGTGTGGCCCTCATCTCGCTTCAGGCCAAGGGAGCTGGTGTTTGCAGACAGCTTTCCGGGTTATGTGGCCCAGCATGACTAAACCGCTTCTGGCACAACAGGACACTGTGATGAGTGCCAGAGTGCATGGAAATGCCACATTGGGGGTGGAATAGTGCCCTGCTGGACATACTCTCATACAGAGTGAATTAAAAATTGTGATTTATAAAATAATAAAATAAAACTTTTTTAAAAAAAAATGTAAACACCAAGTCTCTCTAGAATAATAACTTGTTTAATAGTACCGTATATACCCGAGTATAAGCCGACCCGAATATAAACCGAGGCACCTAATTTTCCCACAAAAACCTGGGAAAGCTTATTGACTCGAGTATAAGCCGGTTCACCTTTGCCGCTGTGGAGGAGGAGGAGGAACGAGCAGCCCAAAAGCAGCCCTTTGAGCTGCTCCTTCCTCCTTTGCATTTATGCGAGCAGTTCAGGAATGGAACAAGCTGCCTGGGGAGAGTAAAGAACCGCTGTTCTTGTACGCTTCTTAAGGAATGGTTGACTGGGGAGAGCGGGTGGCAGCACAAGCGGAGAGAAAGGGCTTCTTTCTCGCCGCCCCCACCGCCCACCTCACTCAAGTATAAGCCGAGGGCAGCTTTTTCAGCACAAAAAAATGTGCTGAAAAACTAGGCTTATACTCAAGTATATAGGTAATTAATCTGAGTACAAGTATGCAAGCCTTACACTTAATTTCAGAACTGAATTAATGCCTCCTACCAGATACATTGAGTTAAAGGAGGCTCTTCTATGTAAATGAACCATTTTGATAATTTCTCAAATAGGATTTTTTCCACACTCTACCTACCAAGCACAGGCACTTCATATTCACTTTATAGTGAAAGTAAACTGCTCCAGTTCATCCAGTAATTATCACACTGTTCTTCAACCTGTCAGTTATGAGCTTTTCATTTTTGCTACTTCGTTTTTGTGAGTGTGGGGCTGGTCCAAAGCAGAGTAAAGCAGAAAGGAGCAACACTGGAAAGAAAAGGAGGCAATGTGCTGTGTGCAGGTTTCTTATATACTCATGTTGAGCTTTACAAATACCATGGCAGATAGTCACAAGGCAGGCCCTATATATGGGAATATATAGGTAGGTAAAAAAGGAAAACACATTCAGTGCAACAAATAAATGCTACACCTGGTTGTAAAAAGGAAACAACTGTGTAAAAAATGCACCATTTACTTGCAACTGAACACAAGTCATTGCTCAAATTTGTACCATATGAAGAAGTTCCCATGAGAAACTTGATTTAAATAGGTTTCTCACTCCCCCCCGCCCCGCCAATTTAAATTATTTCTTTAAATTACCTTGACTGAAATCAGTTCCGCCTGCTTTTGCAACTTCTGTCCCTAACCTGTGAGAAATCCAGGTGAATGAGATGGAGACAAGGAAATGGTCCAACAGTGGAACAAACTGATGGCAGTCATCCCTTGTTGAAGGTCTTCAGAGAAGGAAATGGATAGTCGACTTTTGCAGATGCTCCAGTTCTGGATTTCCTGCCTTGAGATTGGAGTGTGTGTGTGTAGTAGGTGGCCTATGATGCTTCCTCCAACCAGTGGTGGAGTGCATCTTCCCAGTGCCTGGAGTGGGCCCACAAAAGTGACATGAGGAAGATGCAACAGGGCAGGCACACACCCTTCCAATCAATTCAGTCGTGCCTGTCATATCTTCCTGACGCCCTGCTAGCGCCATACTGCTTTGTGAGGCTGGGATGTGGGATCCAACTTGCAAAGCCATGTGGTGCTAGTAGGTGCGACATGAAGAGCATAATGAGTCCTGGGGGAAAACTGTGCCCGAAGCAATGTCCCACCCTGCTCACGCTACACCGCTGACTCAAACTAAGCATTGCCTCTTGGTTCCTCCTTGGTGGATCTCAACATGTTCTCCACCTTATTCCACAAGGCAAACTGGCTAGATCAACCATATAGGAAGAGGACAATTCAAGGACCATTCAGTATGTCAGAATCAGCATGCAACTGCAGATTTTTGCAGTTCTTTCAGTATAACCAGCAACCTGTGTGAGCTGAAAGGGTACTTCACAACTCCCTGTAACACCACAAAAAGCGGATTATGGGGTAGGCTGCCCATTTCCTGTGGGAAGCCAGCATGCTGGAACAATACATGGATCTGGGTACTCTTTTTTTTGTAAAGAATTTATTGGCATTTTTATAACAAAACATACACCCACACCCACACCTACAATTATACAATTATAAACAAATACAATTATAGAACAAATACAAATATTGCCAGGATTCTTCTTGTTGTTTATATGCATTAAAAAAAAAATTCTATTTCCGAATCTTGACGGTTGACTTCCCCTGCCTTTTCACCTTCGGTTTCATATCCATAATCTACTTTTTTAACAACTTCCCTCTAAAGATTAATCTCAGTTAAAAAGAAAACAATCATCTTAATCATCTTAGTCTATATTGACTAATAATACACCATAATCATAACAAATTATTCTTATCAAATCTATACTAACTTCTTCTGTCCTTTATCCTACTGCTAATACTATAAAACTTCAAATATCTCCTTTCTTATATAAAAAGAACCAAATAAAACTAACAATCTTCACCCTCCGATTTCAGAATATCATAACAGACCATTTAAATTTTAAACTTAATACTTCACCCTACTCCCCCTCTGTCCATTATCCTTCTCCGTCTATCACCGGAACCCATCTTCCAATTGTCCTCTTTTCCCATATGTCCACAGATCCAGGCACAGTTCGCAACAGACCTTGCATCGAGCTTCAGGGTACCCATCTCATCTTCTTTCGGCTGCTCCTCTTCTTTGTACCATTCTTCTTCTTTTTGTAAATATCTTAATTCTTTGTCCCTTACCCCCGAGCTCACACCTCGGGGTCTGGATATAGCAAATCTTACCGTCCCGGGGCTGCCACCCCCAAAGAACGGATCCTTTTCCCGGAGTCGCCCTGTCATTTCTCTCCATCCTTCAAACATCCCTTTCAGCTCTTTGCCAAGGTTTCCTTCCATCGTATCAAAGATTTGAAAAGCCTCCTCTGTGGGAAGTAAAAAAAATTTCATACTCCCACTCAAGACTTTCACTTTCCGATTAAGCAGTTCCAGCTTCAAAACAATAAGCCTTTGTTCATCCGTTAGTCCAGAGTTCAAAACAAGTTCAAACACAAAGTCCAGCATATTGAGAGAGGGGATGGATATCAAATTTCAGTTCCTGTCTCTATGTTCTTCCTTTTATAGCAGTTATTTTCCACATCGATTCAGACTTTTCATCGCCATTTTTCCTGAAGCCAGAGCGCAAAGACCAAAACTTTAAACGGAGATATTTTCCGCAGACTTACTCCCCAAAGGGAGATTTTAACAGCCTCATTTATCAAAGTTCGAATACTTTGTAGCCAATTTTGTAGCAGCAGTCACTTAAGCTGGTTAATTTCTTTCCCCCGAAGGGAGGGAGGCAGGCTTCCTTTCCACTTCCCCCCGGATCGTCCGAAAAGCATAAAATCTAATCCAATCGAATACTCACGACCACCGGGTTTCTTTAATTCCAAAGATCACAGGTAGAACTTTGACGCTCGTCGCGGGGGTGACCGCCGCATTTACATCCCGGTTGGGGCATGTCCCCTATAGCCCGGCTCCGTTGTCCCTTCACCCCCACTCCCCCTTTACAGGGAGAGCGAGAGAAGGGTTCGGAGCACTAATGGGCACAGCCGGGGAGCCCAGGGTGCGGGACGCTCTTCCCGCACCCCACCGGAGCCCCGCTTTGCGGTAGCGGGGCTCCAACCCCCGGGACGGACTGGGTCGCCTCGCAGCCGAGGCAACCCACGACCGCTCCGCAATGGCGTCGCCGCCGGAAGTCGGATCTGGGTACTCTTGCTGCTATGGAGCATTGGCTGCACCAATGGGATTCTCCGCGATAGCAGGTTCTAGAATGTTTTCTAAATATAAGCTGTAACATTCCTTTGAACTGATGCTGTCCACAGAGCTTGGTGGCTAACTAGGTTTTCAGCCCATCTATTATAGATCATGCCTCTTAAGTCTGCAGGAGATTACTTTAACATAAGATTATTGCTGCTCTGCATTGTCTGACTTTTAAGTTTTGGAAGCAGAATTGATCTTTGATGCATTTTAAGTCTACAGTAATTTGAAGCTCAAACAGACTGACTGCAGCTTTATGGGAACAAAGCTATTGGAACATGATAGACCTTGCCATGACTGGGCTTCGTCTGACCTAATTTCTTCTGGGCTTATCTTTTCCATTCATCAAAGTTGCACAAAGCCTTTGGAAAGCTGGGTTTCGATGGAAACACCTGCAAAACTCTGAAAGCCACCTCATAAGTGGGTTTCTGCATCTCTACCACCAAATATACTATGTCTAAATGTGCTGTTTTGCAGTTTCTACACCCCCTTTTGTTGAAACTAATGAGTCACGATTAGAGTAATGCTTTTCTGTGACTTCAAAACCATTTTGCTTAATGAGGTACTAAGTCTTTATAATTAGGCCCAGAAGGGAACTGGGACATGGCCCCTTAAGAGCAATAATTATTTAGGTTATTTATGGTAATAAAATGTAGAAAATAGGAATGCTTCCTCAGAATGCGGCTATTTATTCTTTTACATATTGCCTAACAGGCAATTACCCTATTAATGCAACGTTTTGTTGCTAAAGACATTAATTGAAATGTAAATTAAATGTAAATTGGCTAATTAAATTGATATGTAATGAACTTGTCATGCAGGCCTCTGAGATCAGATGCATTTGGCTAATAAACAAGTATTACTGAAGTACAATTGTGCCAGTAGAGTTTAAGTTGCATAAGCACTGCCTTTATATGTAGCCTCAATATCAAGTGGTTTGCAATGAGTGGTTACAATGAGATGTTTCAACTTTAGTATTATGACTCTTCGTGTGCAGCAAACTCCTGTGCAATTTCAACAGAGTTGTTAATTTCCTTCCTTATTTTGTGTGTGTGTGTGTGGTTGATAGAGTTAAGCACTGAATGTTTTCTGGGCCACTGACGGAGCCCCCTGAGCAGTAGTCGAGAGAACTGTGGGACTTTATGAAGAAACTCTCTATGAAGAATGAAAACTTAGCATTTATATTGCACTTCATAGTGCTTTGCATGCATATTCTCAGCATACCTTGAAATTTTCACAGGCAAGTCAATATTTATTAATCCCAGAAGGCCTGATCCAGAGGCTCCAGCTGGAGCAAAATGCTGCAGCTAAGCTGTTGATGGAGACAGACTATTGCCAGCTGATAACTTGGGTGCTCAAAAGCTTCCGCTGGCTGCACATATGCTGCTGGGCCAAATTCAAGGCTCTTATATTATTTTACAAGGCCCTTAACAACTTGGGTCAAACTTGGGACTGTCTTTTGGTGGCCCCCCATGGCTTGGATGCACAGTTTATATCCACAAGTTGCTTGTGTTCAGTGCTGTGGGCCCAGTTTGATGGAACTTTTTCTAGCTGAGGTCAGACAGACCTCAGCTAGAATGTTGAATTTCCTGGGCCTTTTATTGCAGCAGGTATTTGAACTGGTTTTATATTTTTAACTCATTTTTAGTCTCCTGTACGCTGACTATAATTAAGCAGTATGCAAGCTGTTGAAATAAAACCAATAAATAAACTAACACTCTTTCATTAGAAGTTTCTAAGCAGAGTCTGGACAGTCATCTTATCAGGGATCCTGTTGCAGTGGGTTCCAAGGGGCTAGTGGCTATTGCTTAGATTAGGCTAATTAATACATTGCTTATACTTTCAGAAACCTCTAAGTCAAGACAGACTCAAAAATCTCTTACGAGCTCCATTTCCCATCACTTGCTATGTGATGGCTGGAGATGTCAGGGATCAAAGCTGGGGTTTTCTGCATGCAGAGTGTGTGCTCTACCACTGAGCTGTTTCCATCCCTACAGTCACTGTACGCTTTGCCATTGCCAAAGTGCCTGTACCCGCTTGCTAACTGTCGCTGCCTTTTTTATTTTGTGCGTATCATGCTCTGTTCAGAAGATCAAACCTAAAAATGGTCATAGCAGTAATGAACCATGGCGGCGGCTGGGAGGGTCAAGGGGAGGCAGAAGAGAAGGCACTTGCATTGGGTAGCAGGTAGTTAGTTCCAAATAAGTGAAAATGATGATGATGATGATGATGATTTTATTACAGTATTTGTACCCAACCTATCTGACTGGGTTGGCCGAGCCATTCTGGGTTGCTCCCAACAAATATAAAAGCATGATAAAACATTGAAGATTAAAAACTTTCCTATACAAGACTGCCTTCAGATGCCTTCTAAAAGTTGTATAGTTATCTGTTTCCTTGACATCTGATGGGAGTGCATTCCACAGGGACTCTCAATAAAACAGGTGCATGGATACAGGGGAGCACTTGCCACTGATCCCAAATCCCAGCATTTTCTTTTCTTTCTTTCTGTATCCTTTCAGGGGGAGGGATTGTTATTTGAGCTTGAGAATCTCTGCCGCTTCAAAATCAGCTTCTCAAATTAAAAAGAAGCATGGTTAGAAAATGGATCAGCTGGCTGCATCTATGGTAATGAGCATGAAACGTATGCAGTCCAGTCACTTTGCTTGTCCTGTATCATATCTTTCAGCAGGCTAATTTTCCAGGCTGAAATGCACAGAGGATTTTGGTTCAGTGGGTTTAACTGAAGCGCAGCTATCTGGAAATGGCAGCGTTATCTACTATAAAGTAATGCCTTTCATTTGATCTCCTATTTTAGGCTAGGCCAGCAAAGTCTTAAATGCCTGGGAAAGTATCTCATCATACGCTGGTCCTCAGGTAGGTCATCCAGTCCAAGGCTGCCAAGTCATTTTCCAGCACCAGTTTCTGAGATGTTAACAATCTCCAAGCACATTGTGCTGCACAACTGCATTTTGTGCACAGGAAACCATTTCCCCCTTCATTTCTTTTTTATTTGAGGAGCAACCTGCCTTCCTAGAGTTCCAGTTCTTATGGGAGTATTTAGAAACACGCACATACACACATAGCTCCCTCGGCCTGTAAAGTGAGACGAACGCCTCAACCCCAGAGTCGTCTGCGACTGGACTTAACTGTCAAGGGTCCTTTACCTTTACCTTTTTACCTGTTTATGGAATGCTTTCCCTAGAGAGGATTACCCGATGCCTACTCTGTTATCGTTCTGTCACCAAGTGAAGACCATTAAACATTCTCCACGGTCTTAATTTTAAAACAAAAAATATTATTACTTTCAGTTGTTTGCCCACTGGTTTGGCTTTCATATTTATTTATTTATTTTGCTTTTTCCATTGTGTAAATCACTCTGAGGCTATTTATATCAAAGGAGAGGTTTTGATAATGCCATGTACTTCAAAATGGGTGTATTCCTCACTCCTATTCTCAGGAGTTGAAGTGGGAGATTTGGATGGCTCAGCTAATGTGGCAACAGCTTCACTTGTCAACACAGGGTGTCTTCCTTACCTTTTCAGCCTTTACACCTCAATCCAAACCAGTCCTGTCACTGCAGTGGAAATGAGGAGCAGGGAGTATTCCCATAGCTCAGGTCCTTTAGCTGCATAGCTAGTCACGCTGGATTATGATCTTCGCACAGTAGGTAGATAGTTTGCATCAGTCTAAAGCTCGCTTTGGTTCCTTCCATTTCATTTCCACTAATGGCATCTTGACACGCACTTTATGGTGTCTTCAGTTCTTTCAAAGATATAGATTTTTGGAGAAATGGCCAATAAACGTAGTTAGGAAATCCATTGCACTCTTGCAATATCATTAATCAAACATACATCATCACTCCCCACAGCCCTTCAGGGTGTGACCTTTGTTCAGTTCCTTACCCCCTCACCCCCTACAGGCATTAAATAAATCAGTCTGAACACAAAGTCAGTCAGCTTCTGATCCTGATATTACTTTAGCTGATTTGTTTCCACCAGGTGTCCCTAAATAGTTAACATCTGCGGTTTCCAGAGAGAGAAACGTGATGAACACAGCAAGAGGGTAAGAGCTGATTAAAATTCATCCTGCTATATCATCCATAAATAAGAAATAAAGATGAGAAGAAAGAGAGAGAGATGTCTGTGATTAATCAATCTTAAAATGGTCACTGCCTGCTTCCTGCTTTTCATACAAATGCAGCTCACATACAGACCCCCAAAGAGTGGCAAGCATATTGCTTTTATTAGCCAGAAATATGAAATTCAACAAATATCATGTATTTTATTCAGATGCACACTCAAACAGTATTATAAATCACAACATCATCAAACTATGCAAAGTCAAGTATTAACGATCTAGGTCTCCATTCAGCTGCTGATAGTATTGACATGTTAGGGAAAGCTGAACGTCTTCATTGATTAGTCTGTGTGATTAACCAGTTGATTAATCACAAATTCAAGGAGCCTTTTCAATGAGAGCTATCCCCAGGGGTTGCAGTGCTGATAGCATCATTGTGATGAATCTGTGATCTCTTGAATTAAGCCATGTGTTTTGATGATGTTCTAAACAAGGAGCTGCCAGGGTTATTTAAGTAAAGGTAAACTAATCTATGCTAAGAGGATCCTGTTCTGCTGTCAGTTACACATAGCCACATGTTGAAATGGTGGGCAGGGTTGCAAATAAGAGATGCTGTAATCTTGATTGTGCAGTCAATTTGCCCAATTAAAAAGGTAAAATGCAAAAGAAATCATCAGTTTATTGCACAGTGTTGCAATGTTCAACCCAGTGAATTAGAATGAGAAAATTCTACAAATCCTAGAATACTAGAATTGTACAGTTGGAGGATACCACAAGGGTCATCTAGTCCAACCCCCTGCAATGCAGGAATCTCAATGGGATCATACACGACAGATGGCCCTCCAACCTCTGCTTTAAAACTCCCAAGGAAGGAGAATCCACAACCTCCTGAGGGAATCCGTTCCACTGTCTTAACAGCTCTTGCTTTCAGAAAGTTCTTCCTGATGTCTAGTCAGAATCTCCTTTCTTGTAACTTGAATCCATCCAAGTTTGCTTCCTTTTCCACAAGGCAGCCCTTTAGATATTTGAAGATGACTATCATATATTGTCTCATTCTCCTCTTTACCAGCCTAAACATTTCCAATTCCCTCAGCCGTTCCTCATAAGGCTTGATTTCCAGACCCTTGATCATCTTGGTTGCCGTCCTCTGCACATGTTCCAGTCAGTCAATATCCTTCTTAAATTGCGGTGCCCAGAACTGGACACAGTGTTGCAGGTGTGGTCTAACCAAGGCGACTATTACTTCCCTTGATCTAGACACTTTTCTTCTATTGATGCAGCCAAGAACATTAGCTGTTTTTGCTGTTGCATCACACTGTTGACTCATGTTAAGCTTGTGGTCTACTGAGACCCCACATCCTTTTCACATGTACTACTGGCAAGCCAAGTATCCCCCATCTTATATTTATGCAGCTGATTCTCCCTGCCTAAGTATCTTCCATGCTCCAGGTCATGGATCTTGTCACAAGTGCACACATCCTTTACCTATAATGCTACTCCTCCTCCCTTCCTGTTTGATCTGCATCTTTTGAGCAGGTTGTACTTCTCAATTTCTACATTCCAGTCATGGGTCTCATTCCACCAGGTTTCAGTAATACCTAGGTTAGTTGATCAAAAGAGGAAAATGAAAACCTAGCTTTCTCTGGACCAGATATCAGTGTCCCTAGTTGGCTGCCTATGGGTTTTTAAATTCCTGGTTCTTGCCCCGGTCAAACCAAAAACCCAAACTAAAAACCCAACATTCACCCACAGCATCTGTTTATAAAACAAATCACCATCTTCCAAACTGCCTTCAACTCTGAGAAAAATATAACCAGCCTGGATCCCATTTAATCATCTTCATCATCCATATCCATCATAGAAGGAATGGGTGTCTTTCATATTTTAAGGTAACCAAAACTCCCTGTGATATCTGAACTTGGGAGACTGGCTTCTTTGAACTATGGTTTGAGAATCAGTCAGGTCCTGAAAACATGGTTTAATCCTGACCTGTTCTCATTAATGAACAGCAGATTTGCAGCAGCTTGCTCATATAGTAGAAAGCCATAGTTTCACATTACATGTGGAGCAAGTGAGTGAGAGAAAAGGATCTCTGAACAATGTTGTGTTTGCGCTATCTCCAGGTAAGGCAGCGGGCATGCTTTTTTATTTCTGAACTTGCAGCTGTATATATATTGTTTCTTTTTTAGGTTATAGCAGTTCACAGTGGTTTCCAGCAGATGAACTATTCAATTACTTCAGGGCTTTTCCATTTGTAATAGTATGGAGCAGTGATAGCCAGAAGACTTCACCTGTCTTTTAGAGATAGCCAGACTGGCAATTTGAAACTGTTCATTTTATCCACACCAGTAAATTTCATAAAATGGTTATAGAAAGATTCCTTTTCTGTCTGCAGAACCTTCTCCCGGGAATTCCATATACAATATTGTCAGAGCCGTAATGGACACAACCTGAGATTGCATTAATGTTCCCCTAGCAAAAGAGTCAACTCATTTTGTGTTTCTGTAACAGGTTTGCAGCTTGGCGGTAAAGTTGCTTGATGGTGTGACAGGACAAAAAGAATAATTTTAAATGAAGCCCACCCCACCCTGTCACCGAAAAGTGCCTAATTCCACCATCAGAGAGAGTCCAATTCAACCTAAGACTATCTGTGTTTGGGGGTGATGGTAGGATTTTCTTATCAGAAGAGCAGAAAGCACAGAAAACAAACTAAATTTTTTTCTTTTTCTAAAAAAAAAATTATGGTGAGAGGTCATCTTTAGTGGTTCACTTAACCCCTTCATCAATAATAACACCAATGGAATAATAGAGTTGTAAAATTAAGAGGTACCTCAGATGCTTTTTACCCCTGTACTGTTCCTAAAATGTCCCTGATAAAACGTGTCTCCTGCTTTTTCTTAGAAACTCTTTATTGGTGAAGATTCCACAGCCTTGCTAGGTACCTCATTTTACTGCCCAAATATAACCCCTAACGCTCTGCCTTTTGATCTCCTATGTAGCAGCTAGGTGGGGGGGGGGTGAGGAAAGACCCACCCATTAGTTCTATGGCACAGAGCAACTTATTTGGTTATGCAAAATCCAGTTCCTTAGCTAGCCAGCCAAAGCCATTACCATGACAAAGGAACTGATTTGGCAAAGTTCCCCTTGTGTATTTTACCCTCATGGATAGAGGATTGCAGGTTCAGAAAGGGGAACCTGGGTTCCATCCAGATTAACCCACCCCCTGCCCAACTCATAACAGTACCTAAGAGAAAATGTGTATTTCTGTACCACCATCTCACAAAATATCAGAGTAGTGTACAACACAATTAAAAACAATATAAATAACCATTAAAGCAAGTTGCTAATTTAAAAGCTCCAAGGCCTGTTGGCATGAAAAAGTGTTCAAGAGATACCTGAAAGTCCAAAGCGAGTGTGTTTGCAGAATCTCTTCTGGAACAGCGTTCCACAGCATGGGAACTAAATGTCCAACTTCTAGTTGTGGCCAGTCAGGCCTTGTAACACAGTGCCACACATGTACATGTCAGAGCACCTTATTCAGCTTTCCTTTTTTGTGAACTCTTTCACCAGCAAACATGGGAGAGGTTCCATCAGGAAGCCAAAAGAGATGGATGGAAGAATACTGATTCTGAGGGACTTGTGATCTTCCACCCGGAAACGTCCCATTTAAATAAGAAGCTAGTCCACACTGCAAATTAATGCCAGTTGGTAGACAGCCAATTTCCTTTTTGCATATTTGGACAGTTTTGCTATGAGAGATCTGCAGTCTTCACTGTAAATGGTGACCTGCTTTAACAGCCAAGAAACAGACTGTGATAAAGCTAAGAAGTTGTGCGATAGGCACAGGATGCAAGGGAGAAATGGGAAGAGGGAAGGGTGCAGAGGAGGGCATGGGCAGAGGTGAGGATCCAAAGGTACTCAGAGTAGAAGAATCAAGGGACTTCAGAAAGAAAGGAGGGAGCAATCGATCAGAAAGGGAATTTGAGCAAAGCAACCCCCTCAACTACAGCCCTGCTTTGAAGCTACATTTCCATAAAATTTCCCACCATCTGGCCTGTATTACACTTAAATACAGTTGTTGTTTTCACATGCACACAGTGTTACTATTTCTGACAGTGAATTTCAAGTTCTAGTGGCATATGCTTGGAAACAACTCAATACATGCATCAAGGAAAAATGAAATAATGGGCTTACCTACGTTGCCTGTATAGAGTTGAGACTTCCTGCAGAGCTTGTCGATCAGAAGATGTAAAGGGAACTGCATACTCATTCAGGAAATCATGCTTTTGCCTACAGTATATTGCAGTTGTTGACAGTCCAGGGATCTGCTTTCATTGCAATGTGACCCATGAATTCATTCAGTAATGAGGGAAAGTAGTCCTGCACATGTTCAGAGACTATATATATATATATATATATATTGCTTCACAACACATGTTCAGCAGTAGTACTGAAAACTAATTCCAGGACTCAGAGCTGTTGTCTGAAATTAAATCTAGCAGCTCTGCCTATATTCAGAGGCACTTTGAAAGTTTGGATAAGCGTCATGGCATGCTACTACAAACAGGAAGTTCCTTCCAGGGCCGAGGGTTGGTTCAAATTGAGTCCTGAGTTTACCAGTGCTATTGACCCCTACGCAATTTAACAAATTATGCTGCTATATAGCATAGCTTTGCTTATTTTGCATCACGTATTTTGAATGGAGTATTTGGGCTTTGTTGGAAGTTCAGCATTTTTTGCCATTACTGTTACAATAAAAAAAAGTCTAGGTCTCTGAACATGGACAAAGTCTGGAAAAAACAGCACAGAGCCATGGTAAACAACTGTGCATATAGAGGCCACTCTCTGAGCAATAAAGTTCCTGTCCTACGCTTCTTTTACTTTTCCAGTAGATGCTATATGGTCACTTGCAACTTTTAACACTGATGAGGACTAGAAACATTTTTTGAAAAAATAAGCAAGAAGCAGGTTCTGCACAGTATATTTTCAAGGCAAAATGTTAGTAGAAACATTTGTGAAGAAGACTGCAAAAACAGTTGGGGGAAGGAAATAAAGTTCTATGGGGTGGAGATATGGTACAGTAGTTCCCACAGATCTCAATCTGTGCTGTTCCCTTGGTGTAAAAAAGAAGTTAGAAGAGGTAGAAGCATTTCAATTGACTGAAAGAAGAATTTTGAAGACGTGAAGGAGAAGAAAACTGAAAAATGGCACCCAGCCTGTAATGAGGAAGGATGGTGGTTACACTCAAACAAGTTAGGGTAGAAGATACAAAGGAAGAAGAAAAATACAATTTTATTTATTTAAAGCCTTTTTATACTGCAAGCCTTTTATACTGCAAGACTCAGATTCTACCTCAGGTTCATAAACTAAAAGACACAATGCTGAAAGAGAAGAGCTGGCACAGAGGCCCTGCAGTACTAGTCCTCTTGCTAGCCTGTAGCCTGATGGAGCTGGTTTTTCAACAGAGCAGACATAGCTATGCTAAATTAAAGCTGGCATTAAGTGGTTCTAAATATATTAAGACAGAATAACAAAGGTGGGTTAATGAAGCAGATAAGAAGACATTACAAAACATGGCTTCTGTGTACAATTTAGTTGAGGGGAAGGTGTGGAGTCTGACCTATAATCAGGCCCTTAGGATCCCTTTCCCCCATATGAACCAACCTGGACCTCAAGATCAACATCTGAGGCCCTTCTCTGTGTCCACCTCCCAAGAGATGTTCAGATAGTGACAATGAGAGAACAGGCCTTCTCTGTGGTGGCCCCTTGATTCTGGAATTCCCTCCCCAGGGAGACTCACCTGGCATCGACAGTGTTATCCTCCTGGCACCTGGAAAACTCAGTTTTCTTTTCTTGGGCATTTGGACAGCACCGATGGTTTGACCATTTCTTCTTTTATGCTGCTGGGTGATTTTTTTGGGTGAACACTTTTAGCCTGTTTGTTTGGTTTTAGTGGATTTTTTATTGTATATTATGGATATTCTCTGTAAATTATTTCGGGACTGCATTTGTGTGAAGTCATACATGCATTGAATATATCTCATCTAACCAAGTGAAAAGGTGCAGCAGTAAAGCTCTTATTTGCCTTTGGTAACTAAGTGAGGCTGCCAGTGAAGAAACATGAGCGTGGACCAAAATAAAAAATAAAAGCAACAGTTGCATTTAACTCTTTATTAAGTGTTCCAAGAGCAAGTGACCAGATTTCACCTGGTCTTGTGTACAATATAACATAACACAGATTTCCTGGTGCCTTCCAAATGCTTTGTACTGCAACTCCCATCAGCTTGAGGCAGTACAATTGTTTTAATCCAAAACATTTGGAGGGCACCAAATTGAAGACTGACATGACATAGCATAACATAGCATAACATAACATAACATAACATAACATAACATAACATAACAAACTCCATTCAGAAATCAGCAGCAAACTTTGCAAGTATTTTGATTCCATCAACATGTTGAATGGAAACACATACAAACATCAACCAACTTTGAAAATATTCAACGGAAACCTTACAAAACTCAAACACAGTAACAGTAGTTTTACGCACAGGGCTCCCTCTGCCTGCTTTTTAATCCATACTGGTAAGAGGTCATTTTGATTATCAAGCTATCTTTGTGAGTCATTACTTTGCATATATACCAGAGGAGCCCAGAGTAGATACATTGGCATTCAGTGGACGTATTACAGGAGTTTCCCTTTTCCTACAAGGATTTCTCTTTCCCCTATACCCCCTGAAATTTTGCACCTAATTCCTCAATCTTCTCTGGAAGTTTCAGGAATGCCCCAGAGCAGAACGAAGGGGTATGGTGCTGGTACTGAAAGGAACAGGAAAGGAAGGGGGAGATTCATTTATTCCTGTCCACACAAACTTGGATATCACCCACTCTCTAGATATTAAAGGTGACACATCACAGCGTCCTAGGGAATATTGCCAGGACCTGTATCCATGTGAATTAACCCCTTTAACACTTGCAAATGATAAATGTCTTATGCAATAAATGTAGAAATTACCCAGCATCATGGAAAGCTTTCTTCGGTTTGCTCAGTGCTTCGAAAAGCTCTTAACATGGCAGGAAGCAATCTGTTGGTTTGCTTTTGAGGGAAAAGGCTTGCGATTAATCAACCAATAACAAAATCAACAATAGCATTTGTAAGTAAAGTAGCATCTGCCCCCCCCCCCTTTCAAAAATGATTGGCTGGAAAGAGAAAGGGAAGCCATTTTGAATCCAGTTTTGTTGTCCCAGCTTCTCTGAAGGGTTGATTGCTTTAGTGCTTTATGATGAGTGAGTGGGTTCCTTAAGAGTTGCCTGAGTTCTCTTCTCGGTCTTAGTGGCAGGTTGGTTATTCCCTTGAGCCCGATGGTAGGAACATCTATTGGAAGATGCTTTTTCCTTCCTGCCAACAAGTGAAGACAACAAGATATGCTGGTAAAATACATTCCAGTGTTGCCAGTGCTGCATATGTGGAATGATCCTATGAAAATACTTGGGAAGAATCTCAGAGCCCAATTGTTTGCTGCCAGGAAAATCCCAAAGAAAGATATACAGTAATTTGTTTTAAAAGCTCAAAATGAGTCTTGTTCAGGCACTGAACAAACACACAGAGAAAGCTATTCTAGCTATACGATTTATTCCTTCTGTCTCTTGTTGCAGGGATAGCACTCAAAGCTTTTTTTAACAAGACAACTCAACACAGAATACTTGTGGTGTCTTTGTAATACTTGTCTCATTTGCAAATGGAATACCAGAGCAAGCTGGAAGCAAATCAACACCCCTAAAGGATGCAGCCATTCTGCTAACCCTGCCTTAGATTCCCAAAGGGCAGCTTTAACTTCTGTAGTATTGCAAATGAAATCCTCCCAGTTTATATTGATTCCATTCTGAAGAGGGGCAGGGAAGGGCTCTCCAGGCCTCTACAGTATATTTAGAATCTGAGACTCTCTCCAGACCACACCCCTCATTGGCCTTGTACCAATATTTTGTACTGTACCAGTTTCTTTGTTTGCCACAGTAAGAACCTTAAGTGATTTGATTAGTGAGGTGATATTTCTGGGTAGCACCATAAGCCTTATGGCTTAAGATAAATACATGAAGCACACTTTCTAAAAGGTTGCTCCTTCATTATGTATGATCTCACAGCATCAGATAACATAGGCATGCAGAGTGGGAAAGAAGAGGGGGAAACACAGTGACTTATTTAAAATCAAGTTGATGGGTGGGTGGAGATTTTCTTGGGGAAGGGATTGGAAAATTTAGGTTATCCCCGCTAAACTGAGACACCTGGGACTTTAACCGTATGGTGCAAAGCAGAGATTTCATTGCCTGTCATCACAAAGAGAGAACAGGATAAGGCATTGTCACGACAAAGGGCCATGCATGGGTATGAACAGTTCCTGTTGCTCCTCCCGCTGAGATGAAGAGGTTAACTTCCCAACTTTTCCTTCTCTTGTGCTTCTGCCGAAAGGCACAGCCTCAATTTGTGTGTTTGCTGCATCTGCATCCATGCAGCCTGTGCTCAAAATATGGGGCTGCATTGTTCCAGACAGCATTTTGATTTCTAAAGCCCTTGACAGGGTAATTGTTGTAATAGGGTATTTTGGTGAGCCCTCTGCTTGAGGCTGTCCAAGCAATGCAAATCTCTCTGATTTCTGTAAATGGATCCCTTTCACCGAGCCCACGCAAATGTGTCACAGTTTAAAACTGAAAGGGTTTTATTTTTCTGCCTCCAGCAGCAGCTACAAGCATTGAGATCTGCAATTAAAATGTGCAGACGCATGTAGGAGTAAAACTGACAGATTATAATTATCAATAGACAAGGGGGGAAACAAAAATTAATTTCTGAGGCAAAACATATAATTTGCCTTTAAACGGTAATAGCTATTCCATTCCTCATGCAATTTACTGCTCGACAAAATCAGACTTAAGTTGTTTGGGATTCCAGCATCTCTCCCCTGCCCCAAATTACATTGACCTATTGGAGTGTGATGTGGGCTTTCAAGTGGATGTCAGTGGACAGTATATGAAAATGCAAAGACAGCAGAGGCTATGGGTGCAATCCAACTGGTGGTCCTAGTAGTGTTGTAACTGGAGAATCTGCTAATGGGGGTGAAGGGAAAGTATCTGACAATTACCTCTCCCCCCTGCAGCCCCAAAGGTTTCTGATAATCTGTTCTGGAGGGTTGGGATAATGCAATGCAAGAGAGCATCTCAGATAGCAACACTTGCTTTGAATAGGGTGGGGGGAAAGTTCCATGTGTGTGAGGCAGCTTCCTATAGGCTGGTAGAGTGTGTGTGTGTGTGTGTGTGTGTGTGTGTTAGATCAATTGGACCTGCTTTTCTCATACTGCTGAATGGCACGGGCCTCACTCCTGCAAGAGCAGTGCAATTGCTGTATAAATTAATCTTAAAAAATGCAATGTAAATTTAATAAATGTAATAGAGGGATAACCTTTCAACGGAGAAATGCTTAGGAACAAAGAATGGTGATGGACCTGAGGATAGCTCCGTTGGTAATGTGAGGGTGCAGTACATATCTTACATTGAACAGATTTTTTTAAAAAAATCCCCGAAATGATACAGCATTGCTCTTGATGGAGAGGCAATCTTGCCCTTCTTTGTTTTTAAAAGCCTGCATGAGAACTCGTGTGATAAATCAAGTCAGCACTCACCTTTTGCCACATTATATAAAAGCTGTTATAAACTGTAGCTATGGAGATGGGTCACAAGATTGTGCCTAATCCTCAGTGATATCACAGATATCGTTAAGGCACTCGTGACGGAATGCACAGATGTCTTTCACAGGACATGGCACTTGTGATATGGGGAATGGGTTTCAGATCCAGGTTATGGAATCTGAAGGAAGGTTCCCACAAAGCCCAAATACTTCCCTTGATCTCACACACAATGGTATCACTTCGTATTGACTAGGGGCAAAATGACAAATTTATGACACTCAAGCAATAGACTTTCCCCTTTCTACCCCACACAAACAGCTTCTTAAAAAAATATATGTGTGTGGCATCTTATGCTGCTGAAATGTAAACCTTAAACCTCGAGTCACTTCCTTATCATCAGAAGTAGAAGAATGTGTATTTTATGAAAATACTCTCAGTCTGTGATGACATTTAATTAAATTGGATTTACTAAATGGTTCAGAAAGCCTGTTTTCCAATTAACTGAAGCGTTTCACAGGCAGGCTATTTCTCTACCTGCTGTGGTGTCTTAACAGCACAGGCATGGTGCTCAGGCTCAAAGATTTACCAAGGCCAGGCCCTTCTCGGAGCACTGTGCCAGAAGCTAAAATAGAAAGAGGGACAAGCTCTGATCTTATCTTGCCGGTTCTAGTGTAAGAAATACAGCTGATATTATCACTGAAAGATTTCAGAACTATCTGTTTACAGGCGAAATATGATTTGCTCAGTATTTCTGTAGTCGCTGACTGCATATGGACTAAACTGACCAAGTTTAATTACATTAAAAAAGGCAAAGATTTATTTTTCAAAAAAAAAAAAAAAAAGCAGCCAGCTGCATCTTGAAACCTACCATGTACTTGAGATTGGTGCCAATGGTCTCTCTGTGATGCTGTTTAGCCTGTAGTAATCCAAAAAGGTCCTGGCCACATTCCGTCCTAGTTTCATATCTGTGAGTGTCTAATTAAGGAGAATTGCTTAAAATGTTTTTTTTTAATCAAACCAGCTGCAAAGGTAAATTAGTGATATGATGCATAAGCAAATTTGAGATTAATACTCCAATAGATCTGAACTTAATATTTATTAACAGGTTTACAAGTGTCATAATTGGGTATCACTTTTGTTCAAACCAAACATTAATATGTTGCTAAAATTGTAACGTGTGCTCCCACTTGAATTACCTCACACACTCTCATGTGACTTGGCTACTCTAAAGAGGATTCTCAACTCCTGAAAGGGAATGTTACATACAGCTTGATTATGTATCACCTTTACATAACCTACTGAACCAAACACCCTGTCCCTTCAGCAAACACCAATGATTGTCCATGATTTTGTATGCACTTCCATTTTGTGCACACATACATTATATTATTAGCTTTTCATCCATTCTGAAACTTAAATCTATTTGTGTCTTGTACAAACGCAGTTATCAGTAATTACCTGATGCAATTTCCAGTAGTGGGAAATTCCAGAAGTATAACATTTCAGGGTTTCCAAGCATCTTATGTAAAGATGCCAACTTCTAAATGAAGCATTTGTTATTACCCGCCTACTCACATTAGGGATATCAAAACAAATGAATTTAAGATGCAGAGTTCACACTCTGTGGGGGGAAATATCTCTGCTCATTATTTTTTCTTCAAATGGAGAAGATGACTAATGTGAAATCATGTAAAGTCTTAGCTCTGTGGCTGAAAGCTGGAAGTATTATACAGAGAAACTAATCCAAGAGGTTTGTAAATGAGCTACAGTCTAATTGTAGAAATGACCCTGAAGCCTATGCAGGATTATTATTCAACTGGGGCAAAGGGAGACAAAGTAGGTTTCAGCTTGATTCAAGCTATTTCTCATATTCAGCTGATAATTGGGGTAAACCTGAGTCTGGATTGTACCACTTCTGACTGTAGGTGGGGAATCACATCATTGAAATCTGTAAGAACAAGACTTCACACTCTTGGAAATAACTGAGCTTTCATTTAAAACAACGACACTAATCACTTCAATTAATGTTTGATGTCAGCTCAGAACCAACCACTGTTTGTCATGAGGGACCTAACCCAAGATCTAGGTAAAGAACCTGTGGCCCTCCAGATGTTGCATGACTATAGTTCCATCATCCTTGAACATGCTTGCTGGGGCTGATGGGAAAATTTTTTAAAAAGAAAGAAAACATTCATGATATCATTCAGAAGGTATCATCATCATCACCATCATCATCATCATCATATTACTCTGCTTCTTAACATAGCACAAGTCTCAGTGACCAAAACCTTTTCTAAAGTCCTGCAGATACACTGCGCAGCACCAGTTTCATTTATTCTTTCTCCAGATTTCCGCTTAACTACATTTGATGTAGGTGCATATGAGATGTCAATTGTTTCATCTATCATTGGCTCCAGGTGTTTCATAGATCTCCTGCAGAAAGCTGCATTGGTAGTCTGAAAAAGCTTGATCTTGGGATGCTTCTCAGTCACTTTTTGCAGACAATTGCATCTCTCACATGCAAAGGAGATAAAGGCTTTGTAATGATTCTCTTATCTCAACTTCAGATGTGCTCCACATGTCTCTGTCCTCTAATCAGTTGAGCTGGTAACAAATGAAATAAGGGTGCTGAAAAAGGTGGGCTGGTTCTTAAAATCCACTGTACAGGGACTCTTTGTCCACTATAATCGCAGCAATGTCTTCAACTGGCTCCTTTTTCTTTCTTTTGCTTGACTTTTATTTTCAGTTTTTCCTCTTACACTATCCTGCATTTGCAATCTATAAAATTATGCCACAGGAGAGAGAGAGAGGGGGGGGGGAAATTACTTGACCCAATGCAGTGCTTACTTCAATGGAACTAACAATCCCCGGATTTCAGTTTTCCAAAGGTGTTCCCCAGAACATTGGTTCCTGCTGTCATTACCATCCTTGTGATGGCTATTGGATTAGTATTCCTTCCTCTTTTCCGGCCCAAATGACATGGTGAAAGACCTGCTCTTGGAAAAACAGAAGTGGCAGCAGTTCCTCCTCTGCTAGTGGCTACATTTCAACACCTTTGGAAGGAATATAAGAAACCTTAGCCCCCTAGGAAAGGATATCATTTGAAGTTAATGGTGGGTGAAATTTCCTGTAACGCTATCAATTACCCATTTTTACCCATCCCAACTGGTCAGATAAAGGCACGTAAAATCTTGCTCTTTATTTAAATCCAAGTAAAACACCATACTTCTGATTAGTTTCAGTTTCTTATTATGCAGTATCCTTTCCACTTCTACAGTCCTCTTTGCTGTCATACTGAAACACTTTGGGGAGTCATCCATTGCCAGTTCTCACTCAAGAAGATTTGTTGCTCCTGTTTAGTGTCAGTCTGCTCACAACCATTCCCTGTAATCGCAGCTTCAAGAACTGCACACAGAGCCTTCTTCCAGCAATAAAAACCTCAATTTGGAAACCTGTTAGCGCTATGAGTCTTTAGGGGAGATACTAAGCACTGTAGCTTTAATAGCTCACTGATCATTTAATAATGTTGCCACTGCAGAGACCAGTGGCACTACGATCCATCCTTCCGCTTGTTTTACTTCTTAAAATGTGGGGTCATTTTTGCTTTCAAGATTGTGGGTTGACTTTCCACCCCCCGGTTTTGCAAAGCAGTGGCAATTATTGGAAATGATAAGACTCCTTTCAAAGCCACAATCTCATTTTAATAAGATGTGTTGTGTCATTTCTGTGCCACAGTAAGTGAGGCTTCTGCCGCGATAAGGATTTGACAAGGGCAAAGCCAGTTAGCAGCGCCGTTCAATATTTGATAAGTCCTTTGGGGGTCTCCATCAAACGGATTGGATCTTAACTTTTATGTCTCTTTTAGAGGACAGCACCTCCATCAACCTGAAATGCTATTGGCTGGGTTATTAGTTATGGAACTCATCCAAGTCTATCCCCCTAAGAGGATTAAGAACTATGACCTTCTAGGCTGGAGGTATCCTTTGACAGACCTGTGTGCTTCTTTGTTTTATGCAAGCAGTTAAATTATGAAAAAAGAGGAGGGAGAGGGAGGGAGATGCATACAGAGGAAAAAGCCAACAACAAGATACAGCTCTGCTGAGTATGCCAACTTTGCTAGAAAGTCAGTTTTCCATTACAGAAATTGCGGCGTTTATCAAGAAGAGAATTTCCTCTCTTTCATGTAACTATGGCCTAGGAATATATTTTTGTTGGTTTCATTAAGTAATAGGTCCTTTGGTGTGTGGGTACTGATGTTCAAGACTATGGAAGCTTTCCCTGAGTTGAAACTCTGTCATGTACGTCTCTTTCATCACAAAATAGGAAACAAAATATGAAATTCTTTCCAGTAGCACCTTAGAGACCAACTGAGTTTGTTCTTGGTATGAGCTTTCGTGTGCATGCACACGAAAGCTCATACCAAGAACAAACTCAGTTGGTCTCTAAGGTGCTACTGGAAAGAATTTCCTATTTTGTTTCCTATTTTGTTTCGACTATGGCAGACCAACACGGCTACCCACCTGTAACTCTTTCATCACAGTTGCACTAAATGAGCATTATAAATCATCCTCTCCTCTCACACACCCCATCTAGCAAACCAAAGAATTCTTCCCACTTTATGGCTGAGTATTTTCTCAGCTTCAAAATGCAGACCCCCCCTTTTAATGTTCACCTCCACTTGGGAATGCATGTAGAAAATTAGAATATCAAAGTCCAAGCTAGTCAACTTCCTGATGTGCTAGTTTTCTATGTACATGGAAACAGGATAATAGAAAGAGCCACATTCAGTTACCATAAGTCTGTTGTAGTGGGTTGCAGGTTGGACAGTTCATATGAGATTTTGAGCAGAATTGCATGTTTAAAAGAATCATGAGAATGTATATATAAATACCTCCCAACATACTTGCATGTAGAAAAGCTGCATGTTGTGAATGAGCTTAGCCTTCTCTGTGTAGTGCAAATTTTCTCTTTGCAGATAGTTGTTTGTAGGCATGGGGGACAAAATTGGTTGAGTTGACATTTGAAGTTGAACCTGCCTAATTTGCTCTGCCTGAAGCAAAAAGTGAACTAGAGGACAGCTGTCCTTTGAAATTGGCACTTCTCTGGATTTTGCAATGCAGTTCTCCAGACAACGTGTACAAAAAATGCATCTACTTGAGCAAAGGGTGCATCAAAATGCATAGATTTGTGAAGACAGCATCATCACATAAATGCTAATAAATTTTCACGAGGACCTTTTTAAAAAAGGAAATTTGCAACTGATATGGACAACGACAGAAGCGTCTGGATATAGCTTGTTTGTTTTCAATAGTGGGCTGTATTCAAACATGTGGTCCTGCTCCTGTAGTCTGCAGTGGTGCAATGCAAGAAAGACTGTACAGTGGTACCTTGGTTTACAACCATAATCCGTTCCAGAGGTCCATTTGTAAACCAAAACAGGTTGTAACCCAAGGTGCGCTTTTGCCAATGGTGCCTCCAAAAAATTTTTTGTTCATAATCCCCAAAAATGGGTTGTAATCCAAAAAAAGGTTGCAAACCGGGACACGCACTTCCGGGTTTGACATGTTTGTAATCTAAAACGTATGCAAACCAAGATGTATGCAAACCAAGGTACCACTGTACTTTATGATTCTTCTCAGCATATACGTTAGCAAGCAGAGAAAACTCAGCGACATCAAGGGCATTCTCTCTTCTTCTTATTCTTTTGGAAAAAAGGTGTCGGTACTCACCATGAAGTTGTTACAGGAAGTGACACACTTTTAACATTGGGGGTGGGTGGGTTATAAAGGTTCCAGTACTGTGTACCCCCAGAAAAAAGCACTTCCAGCATCAATAGCTCTATATCTATGTGAAAGGAGATACAATTCATTGCCCAGTGATTTAACACAGATTCTTTCTAAAAGAATATAAGCTGCTCCACAAGGTATTTTAAAGTGTTATAAATTGTATTTCAAAATTATGTTCTGTCAAGATGATGGCACAGCCTGCTTTCAACTACCTGTCTACAAGCTGAATCAGAAACTGATCCCTTTACAGCACATGCCTATACATACTGTACCTGTTTAGAAGACCGTCTCATTGAGTTTAAGTTACAGGTAGGTAGCCGTGTTGGTCTGCCGTTGTCGAAGCAAATTTTTTTTTCTTCCAGTAGCACCTTAGAGACCAACTAAGTTTGTTATTGGTATGAGCTTTCGTATGCATGCACACTTCTTCAGATACCATTGAGTTTAATAGGATTTACTCTCAGATGAGCATGTTCACTAAGCGCCTAAAATTAGCTACCACAACCTGGTCAATGGTAATCTGGTCCAACACGTGCAGTGGAAATCATGGAAATGACATACTTAGGCTTGTATCCAGTGAGGCGTTAAGTAAGCCTCCTGTCAGTGCACAGATTTCCACTTGCACCATAGGACAACCCCCGCCCCCCGCCCCCCGCATGCTCCGTCTCCTCTCCCCATGCATCCCCTAAATCTGTTATGGGGTTTTCTCCAATGCTCCAGAGCAGATAGAGAATGCAGGTCACATGCAGCGGGGGAGGGGGAGCCCTAATGCACATGTGGAAATCCTTGCACTGACAGGATGAGGGAGTTGGATATTACCTCAAGCAGAACTCATATTGCACATGTCAGTTTGGTTGCGGCCTCATGAAACCAGACTCTGAACACAGAAGAAACAACTGCGAACAATCCATGCAAACCAAGGGCAATGTTCAAATGTCTTGCCTGGTACAATGCATCGCAAAGAAACGTGAGGAATTACCTTAGTAAATGCTAGTTGGCACACCAAATTGAAATGGATCAGATTTACTGGAAAAGAGTAAGGAAATCCGATGTCTGAGGAGCTGTGCTGAATTAAGTAGAAAGGTTTTCGGTCTTCTTGTTGGATGTTGGATATTGCTGTCATGAAATCACAACAAGGAAAGGGCTCCCATAACTTATCCCGTTTGACCCCCTGCCAAATCAGGATTCCCAGCCTTATACTGTACACTACCTGATTAACAGCCATCCATTCTCTTCTTAGAGACCTTTTGGGAAGGCTGTTCTGCAGCATCCCTGAGGTATTTGCTCTACAGCCCACCTGTTCTTATGTCTAAAGCATTTCCTTCACCCCTAACGTTAAGAGCAGATGAAGTGGCATGGAAGCCAATTTGCTTGCACAGAACCAGCAGGCTCTATCATGATAGAGCTCCCCTGGGGGCAAGGTTGACAGCCTCTGATGCTGTACCTTTATAAAAAAGACTTGCAGTCCCTAAGTAATAGTCATGCTCCAGTGTGTTTAGTATTTTGGCTGAGCTCAGTGCAAACCACAGTGATTTAAAGCTTGGAGATCAAGTAGGATACAGCAGATTCAGAATTATTTATTTCTTTACTGCAGAAAAGCCTCACTACGGATTATTTACTGCATGCGGGCTATTTAGGATTGGGGGGGGGGTTGTAGATTGATTGAAATTTTTCAATTAAAACAAGCAGTCTTTTAAAAGATTTAAGGTTTTATCAGTGAGAAGAAATAACTCAAAGAGGCAGAAGCTCTGGTAATTCTCCTGGCTGCAATTAGGGGCCAAAGGGAATGGGGACTAAGGAAACTTTATTTTTCGAGGGAAGGTCAAAATTAAAATGGCTGAGAACCTACCAGCATTACTGTTCTCTCCTTCACAACATTCATGTTATCTCTCCTCCTCGGTTATCTCTGATGTCTGCTAATATTTATTGGGAGGAAGGAATTGTTCTGCGGATTAATTACAGTCAAAGAGCTGTTTCAGTCCACAGCACCATACGTTTCATCTGAATGAGATCTAGTGATATTATTCATATAGCATCAATGTATGTGATGAGGGGGATGAAATGAGGTTTGCAGAGGTCAGGATTTTTCAGTCTAATTTAAGGTGCTGCATCTTTTATCTGAGGGAGTACAGCATTTTTTGAGAACATTACTTGCATTCAGGAATCTCGGTAATAGTGGCAGTTCAGATTTTTTAAAAAACAACAACAACAACTCCTGATATTGCATCTCAATCGCTTACGTAAATGTAGTGCTTCTGTATGCAATGGAAAGCTGGAAGTTCTAGTCAACACAATTCCAATGATTAAGAAGCAAATGGGAACTTGGCAAAACCTATTTTATAGCCCCGAACAAAATTATTAGGTGCTTATCAGGACTGCAGTAGGTTAAAACATTACTCTAGACACCTTTAAAGGTGACGAAGGGAATAGACAGCGGTATTCATGAGATTCAAACTAGAATGAGCAAAGGGCAAATGGAGAAATTACATGGGTGATCTGCAAGGTTAGTCAGAGTAGAGTTATTGGGGAAAAAGGAGACGAGCAAAATGAGGAAGAGGGAATAATGACAAAAGTCAGAGGATTAAACCAAGGGGGTGTAGTCTGAGGGCCACACTTTCTTGTGGGCAAGTTTATGGGACCTGAATGCCAATGGTGGGTGTAGCCAAAGGCAAAAGTAGAGGCCTGAAGGGGCACATTTAGCCTCTGGGCCTGAAGCTTCCCAGCCATGAAAGCTACCCTGCTCGTCTCTGGGAGCCCCCCTCCGGTTTTTACTTTGCCCCCCCCTCCAGAAAATTCCTGAAGATACCCATGCACCTCATAGATCATACAGGTATTGGTTGTCGGTAGTATATAAGAATGCAACATGATTTAGTTTTGATTAAGATCCAGCTGCAAATGTTAAAGCACTGTAACCATCTCTACCATGGGTTCTAGGTGTTGTTTTTGTCCTCAGGTGTGTTGGTTCCCCCCCCCCCGCCCTAAATGCATTGCATTGCTAAGAAGAGAGAAAGAACCTGCTGAGGGATGCTTGCCCCGTGAATTATGGTAGGTTAGAATTTTATAGGATAAAATCCTGGTACAATAGCACTGGGTTTTTTTTCCTAATAAGCTTTTATGTAAGTAATCCATAATTTATTATAAAAATGGGGTATTAGAAGGGGCTGGAGGAAAATAATTGACTGGAGGAGAAGAAGTAACTTCAGGGCCCATAGATTTCCCCAGCCTCAGCTTCCATTCCCTGCTTAGATCCTGGGCACCTGCCAAGTAAGCAATCTGAAGAGCTACATATTGACCAAGCGTAATTGCAGTTCTCATTGTGCCCATTAACAAGGAAAGATGGAGCATGAGGTTGAGAGGCAGACTGTAACGAGAGGGAGAGAGAGAGAGAAGAATGTATACCCCCACACCACTTTTCATTTATAGGAAAATACCAAAATGGTTTCCAGTGTATTAAAACTATACAAAATCCATTAAAATCAACGAGTTAAATAAAACAGTATCAAACAACAAAAATAAACAGCACAGTAATCCGGTATGAGGTATCAGTACTAATTGTCAGCAAATGCAAGCTAAAGTACATTGCAGATCAGCTGCATTCACAGTTGTGCGAGCCTACCGTCATGCCCTCACTCAGAATAAGCTAAACAAACCAATGCTCTGATTCAGCCTTGCCCCTTATATTCCCACACCTGTCATAACCTGATAGACTTCCTGTCTCCCCCACCCCAAGTAGTTATAATTTCCTGGCCAGTAGTATTTTTATAGTTCATTCTCTTCAGGAATTCTCTTGCTCCTCTCAAATCGTGTCAAGTTTCCTGAGGAATTCTTCCACCACCATCTGCCTTAAGGATGATGTGACTATGGACATAGTTCAGATACAGCCAAGAGCAAATGATCAAAATAGTGTTGTCATATCCACCAGCAAGGATATTTTGAGGTCTAGGCCTAGACTGAATGAGTGAAGAAGGAAAGGAGTGATGGAGCAAATACAAGGGCCAGGAAACATTGCCAAAATAGTCTGTTTCCTAGACCCTACTACTGGAAATCATGTCTGGACAAAAACAATTCTGAAGATCCATGGCAGGAAAGTGATTTTATGAATAATTTGCAATGGTAGGTGGAAAAAACAAAACAAAACACCAGCATTGCTTGCTCTGTTTTTGTGGGTAAGCTTACAATCCCAACCCAAGATGTATAAACAAGATAGCCACTGAATCCCACTGACGAGGATTTAGTGCAAGTCCTTAATTAAAGAAGAACCAGAAGAAGAGTGCATGTCAGTTGAACACACTCAGGAGAATGCAGGAGCTTGGTGAAATTGAACAGGAGGAAAGCAAAAAATAGAAAGTAAATGGAAATTGTTCAAAGGTAATTGAATGTATGTCTGAGCATTTATGTGTGCTAGCTAGCAATAAATACACTTTGCGGCAAAGCAAGCCAGTATGGGCAAACAAAGAAAGTGCAGAAAGCAATCAAGGGGAAGGAAGAAGCATAAGCAAGCTGAACTAAAGTACTGTTTTGAGCTGGAATGGGAAAGGAATAAAAGCCAGAGTGAGCGAGTCAGTTTGCACTCCTGCAGCTAATGCGTAATTATAGACATGGCAAGTAGGACAAAGCCCACACAATTGTCTTAAAATATTAATATACTGCCCACCACCTGTAAAGATAACAGTGAGGTACAATGAATAAAATAAATAAACCATATATGATATGATATGAAAGTGGTAGAAAGTCTACCAAGATACCAGGCAGACATTCCAGGCCACTAAGTTGCTTAGTGTCAGGAAACAGGGAGCTTTTGCTGGGCCATGGCTATAGGGAGATTTAATGGGAATTCTGGATTGACTTTTCTAAGGTGTGTGTGGGTTGCTGCTGCTGATAGGTGAGCATCTTTCATTGCTCTATGTACAGGGAGTTAATACAGAGAGTATAATCCCTGTAGGACAAACAGCATCATTTAGAACAGCCTTTTTCAACCTTGGGTCCCCAGCTATTGTTGGAATACAACTCCCATCACCCTTAGCTAGCAGGACCAGTGTTCCAGGATGATGGGAGTTGCAGTCCAACAACATATAGGGAAACCAAGGTTGAAAGAGGCCAAGTGTCTCTGTACTCTGAACTCTGCTGGGGAATGAAAATCCTTTGCTTTGTCTCCAGTCCACTTTCCCAGCTTGATCCTCTGAAATGGTTGGTTCAGAAGCACGAAGAAGGTGGAAACTTTATCTAGATAAATTTATGTTTGGCTCCCTTGAACAGGTGCATAAGAAATGGAGCTTAGTTTGCCATAGGTCCAAGTTACACTCTGTCTTTAAGGAGGGGACTGGCTTCCACTGGTCGCAATTTCCCATTAACATGATGAATACTCACATGAATAATAGTTCTCCTTTGGGAATCACACACACTGAAACCCAAGACTCTGCTCAGGCCGCAAGGGAAGTGTTGAGATATCCTAGCAGCTAGATTCATTTTTTTCAGTTTTCTATTGGCAAGATCAGGAACTGCAAGTTTCTAATTTTTTTGGAGGAATTTTTAGAGCCTTCTGCTGCCACCTGCTGGACCAGGATGGATTGCAGCACTTCAAATGTTTCCATTTTCCAATGCTCTTGATTCCCACCCACCCCATTCTACACTCTCAATTTTTTGCATATTGGCAGAGCAAGCAAGGGACTCCAACTCCATGAGACAGGCCAAAGGAAAAAGACTTTCAACTTTGCATTTAGATCTTGGGAGGAGATGGAAAGTTTTGAAGTTCAGAATATCTGTGTATCTACAATCTTCTGGTTGCTAATACTGCTGGGTTTTTAAATAACTTTTTAAAAAACACAGTATGGTTGTTTGGCCATCTCTCAGGTGTGTGAGAGAGGATGCAGAAGCAGCTATCCAGACATCCAGATTGGGGTTCCATGTGTGTGTGGTTGTTTTTTTGGGGGGTGGGGATGGGGGTCTTCAAGCTAGAACCAAATATAAAAGAAGAAAATCTCTTCGCTGAACCTTTTATATTTACGGGGGTTTGCCCAGAATCTTATTTAAATTGCTGAGATAAATCTGTGTAGCCATTGCTCAAATCCTGAACTGGTGAATTAGCATTTCAAATATTTTATAATATGTATTAAAAGTAACAATGGAGGGTGTGTCAGATAATAGCAGCAGCAACAACAGCAACAGCAGCAGCAGTAGTAGAATGAATGAATAATGTGTGCTGTTGAACAAAGCCATTATGATAAGTTTACATCTGCACAGCAAAGCAACACATATGGAGGGAATATGTACAGAAATTCTTCTAGATCTGAAATGCCCCACCCCCTTTCTCTTTCTTAGGTAATGCCTACTTCTGGGGCTGAATTGCTACTGATATGTAGTGGCTGTTCTCATGATCAACATCAGCCACATTTCACCACTGTGTGATTAACTTCCAGTCACATGGCTACCATAGTCAACGCTGCTAGACAGCTCAATGATTTTAGCAAGGAACAAAGAGTCTTTTCACCTTTCTTGCACCTTCAACAACTCACTTAAAAGGCAGGCAGTGAATTTGACCTGCAAGGATAACCCCTATGGGACCCGGATATCACTTATCGAGTCTAAAGATTGTGCCCTAGTCTAGGCTGATGTGAAGTGCAGCACCCTTGGCTTGAGTTCTTTCCCCTTCCTCGCTTCAACCCCAGCACAAAAAAACCTGTCACCTTGGCTAGGAAACATACTACCTCAATCACAATCACACTTCAATCACCAGGCTGTCTCTTTCTCAGCTCCTGTCCTTGGTCCTGAGTATTTACAGCCCATCTGTCAGTCTCAAACACACTTCTCATTCAAGAGGGGAATTAATCTCTCTCCTCCTCCACCTCCACCACACATTTGCCATTTGCCATGAACAGCTTCCCTTTATCTCATCAAACATTTTGTTTGACTTGGGAAATGCTTTGTACCCACCACATCTGGGCAGGTAATTGACTGCACTGTTACTTAGTTGCCCCCTATATGGCTTTCCCAGCTAACAGACATATCCACTGCAATTTATAAAGTAGGTACAGAATTCAGATGCCACATGAATGCCGTCTCTATGCCTGCACATTAAATAAGAGCCAAATTCTTGTAGAACATGTCAACAATGTGTCATTAATGTATAGTACCCCATTCCAGATTCCCTAGCATTTTTGCTTGGGAAAGAAGAGGTGTGTGTTGCAAGGGTGGCAGTGACAAAGATATACTGCTGCAGAACTGACCACCTCATTACCGTACTTTAATTTCAACCCAGTGCAGGATTTAGGGTGGTGTGAGCCGTTCCGCCATACAGGGTGCTGTGCCATGCGGGCACACAATTGAGATGATCCATAATGGTGAAGATTTTGGGGTGCCAAATGTTGGCCTTGCAAAGGGTGCCATATTCTGAAAGATTACCAAAGTCTGCCTCCAATCAACCTCCCACACTATGGTAACCAGGAATTTCAGATTTCCTAAAAAGAGAAACATACTCCAATCCTATAATTGTCATTGGCAGTTCTTTTCAGATAGTTGAGAATAAAATGATAGAGGTGCTGTATGTGTTTTCCCAATACAACCCCATTGTCATTCTCAGATTTTTGTAGTACTTTTATGTTGTTGTTGTTGTTGTTGTTGTTTTTTAAAAAAACCTTCATAAGCCAGTTGACAGTATGCTCCACAGGAAATAGCACCTGTATTAAACCACCTTCAACACTTTTATCCAAAAAAGCTTGCACCCTAAATGCTTATACTGCAGCAGACATATGCACTTATAAGATAGATATAGTGATCTTTATTACATTCCTCTAATTGTGCTACATGTTTTATTTAACTGTAATAAGTACAGCCCAATGTGGAAATGATAAAAACCCAAAGGATGTTAAACTGTGCACGCAGGCTTGCTGTCATTTACTGGTGTTTATATTAAACACTGCCTCTTCCTGTCTTGTTCTTCTGCCAACATTAATGCCTGGCTAATGATGCAGATTGCAACTCCTGTGACAGAAGATAATTGTGCAGGCATGGTTCCTTCACACTTGAATTTACAGTGTCTGTTAGCATGGTAAAAGGAAGAGCAGAAGGGGCTGCAAACAAACTTGGCTTCGAGTGAACTAAAAAATAAAAAAATCTGCCTAACATTCACCCACATATGTGGTTTCATATACAGTTGCTAATGTGTGCAGTGTTCATCCACTAGCCCTCCTAGGCTAAATCAGTTTAAAACACGTGGTGGATGTGCAGGGAGTCAGTCTGGTGCTTTCCAGCTATTGTTGGACATCAGCCACAGGCAGCATGGCCAATGGTCAAGGATGCTGGGTGCTGGAGGCAAACAATATCAGAGGGCACTGACATTGGTTATACCTGGATTAATACTGGGTTAGAAGATTTGGATTTAGGAGCCCTATGGTCAGGGCCGTCTTAAAGGGATCGGCCGCCCTGGTGTGACGATCCCTCGGCGCCCCCGGCGGGCTGCCTCTCCGCCCACCTCCCTCCCGCGCTGGCCGCCCCTCGGGAGGGGGGGTGGGCGAGCAGGGGATGAGGGGCGTGGCGCTGCAAGCCGGTCGCCCTCCGGAGCCCCAGCTGGAGCGCTGGGAAGGGCGCGCAAAGCCTCGCGCCGCTCCAGCGCCACGCCCCTCACCCCCCGAGGGGCGGCCAGCGCGGGAGGTAGGTGGGCGTGCGGGGAATGAGGGGCTTTGCGCACCCTTCCCAGTGCTCCAGCTGGGGCTCCGGAGGGTGGCCGGCGTGCGAGTGCCCGCCTGCCCGTTGAGGCGGGGGCGGGTTGGGGAGGGGGCGCCTGGTGCGCCGCGCCACCCAACCCCTATGATGAGACGGCCCTGCCTATGGTCAAAACCCCACTTGGACCATGAAGATCACTGGGTTGCTTTGAGCCAAACACTGTTTTTTAGCCTAGGGTTGTTGTAATGAAGATAAAGTGAGATAACTCCTTCTATGTACACTGTTCTGAACTCCTTGGACAAAGGGGGGATATAATTGCAAGGGGCATATTTTATATTAGAAGTATATCCAAATTGTGAAAGTGTCTCTTGATTACCTAGATGGAGGATGCAAAGATATGTGTGTGTAGAAACCTCTGGTTGTTATATGGCTGGTCTTTCCCACATCTGTTTATTCACCCACTTTTGCCTCTGACTACACTCACTGGCTGCATCTAGCTGTACTTGTCACTGGTGTGTAGCCAAGAGAAAACGTGGCCTTTGGGATGAAAATGTTTCCCTCCCCTATTTTTATTTTATTTCATAAAGATAAAACAATAAAATTATCCATTATAAAAATCAACAATTTAAAACTTTCAAAAAGTTGAAATAACAATACAGTAGACTAAAAATTGATTATAACTCACACCATTTTTCTAAACATCTGGGTAGGCTTGTCTAAATAAGAAGCTTTTAACAGGCACTGAAGAGAGCACAGTGAAGGTGCTTGCTTGCCTGGTGGCCATAGGCAGGGCTTTCCAAAGTGTAGGTGCTGCCACACTAAAAGATCAAGTTCTTGCAATGGGTATTATGGAACACCTGTAACAGTGCAAGTTCCACCCAAAAGCAGTCATGAGGGCATGTACGGGGTAAGGCAGACTCATAGGTAAACAGATCAAATGTTACACAAACACAATAGCTGTTCTTTGAGAATGCGGTTGTGCATAGAAGAGTTTTTGCGTTGCAGTTCAGCCATTATATGAACAATGTGGAATTATTAATTGAGGACAGCGGAGCTGGGTGTTTAGTAATGCATCATCTAATGGACAGTATATATGCTTGTTCTGTAGCAAGCATCCTTCTTTTATGCTTTCAAAAAAAAAAATGTAGCAGTAGCCCGAGGGAAAGAGGGGAGGGAAGAGAAACAATTTACCTTAATGACATGGTTTGCTTAAGAATTAAGTGTTGATGAAAGTTGAAAGCTAAAGCTTACTTTTTAATTCACAGACCAGCTGCAACACAGCATGAGGAGAGAGTGGGGGGTTGGCCGTTTCATTTGCTAAAACACCTTTCTCCTGGTACGATGATGACTATACTCTTCAGTAATTCAATTTAATTGAAATGCCACGCTTGTTAAATTCTAAGTCCTATATTGATCAACATATGTCAACTGTGGAAAATTGCACTAAATTGTGTTACATTTCCTGGGATGAGTCAACTGTCCAATGGTGTCTGAAGCAAGCTTAGGCTACCGAGGTAAGATTGGACCAGGACTGATATTGCATCTAGAATTGGATTTTCTTATCAAGTCCTTTCTTTTCTTTTTAAAGAACAAATGAAAGAAAAGAGACATACCCAGAAAAACTGCAGGATCTCACAAGCGTCGGTAATCGGGCTATGCCAGCCCAGCAATCTTTAAGAGCAAATATCGCAGCAACTAAACTTGGTGGTAGTGGTGGCAGTGGGAAGATTAATATCAGACTGTACTTAAGCAGCAGAGTAGTTGTAGCTACCTGGACCTGAGGTCTAAGGGCTGTAGGGCCAGTTCACATGTGATTTATTTCCTACAAGAACACAACGAGTGCTGCATCACACACAACACCAACCAGTCCAGCATCCTGCTTCCACAGTGGCTAACCAGATGTCTATGTGATAGCACTCCCTCCTCATGATCCCAAGAAACTGGAATCCAGAGGCATTATGCCCCTGATAGCGTAGATAATAGGTAGCCATTAGTAGCCAATGATAGCCTTAGCTTTGAATTTATCTAAGCCCATTTTAAAGCCATGCAAGTTAGTGGCCATCACTACATCTTATAGCAGATTCCATGGTTTAGCTATGCTTTACAATGCACAGAGTCAATTGCCTGATCCACTAGGTTGCAGTAATGAAACGGAGACCCCAAACCACTTTCATTTTTTAAAGCCGAAACATGGTGGGGAGGCTTTGGGCATGCGGATGTTGCTGGATTACAACTCACAGCATCCTTAAGAATAGGCCAAGCTGGCTGGAGCTGATAGGAGTCCAACAACATCTGGAGAGTCCAAGGTTCCTCCTCCCTGCCTTGGTTTAAATATGGCAGCAAGCCACACACCAGATTGTGTTCAGATCACTTCTCAACTTGGACAGACTAACGACATGGAGTTAAAGAGATCAGCACCTGGCAGTTTCTCCTTTTCAAGTGAGGATTCTCAGTAGCAACTGATTACACTGCACTTTCAGTGTCTTGCTTCACCTGTTAAGTGCCTCTTGCGTAACACTTTGAATGATAGGTGCTTTTACTTTCAAAAGCATTCATAAGCCATATTCAAGTGCACACATACACACATGCACATGGCTTAATTGACGCTGTTTTCACAAGTCCTTCAAGTCACCTGCAATATCAAGTCATTTAAGTGATATTTTCACAACCTATTTACTGAGGTACCTGCCAATCAATTCGCCCACACGGTAAAATAGAAAGTGTTTGGACGACGGGAAGAGCTTGGAAAATGGCAGAGAAACTGTCAGTTTCCTCCAATGGCAGTCATCATGGTAGCTTTGCTGGATTACATTGCTTGACACTTCGCTGGAAATAAAATTTACAGGCTAAAGCCTCTACAATCTTGACAGCAAAAAAGCCCTGCTCTGCAAATCAATAAAATTCCACAGAGAAGAGTGTGCCACACATGTGCACAAGCACATAGTGAAATTCTATATAGATCTACTCGGATATAAGCCTATTGAATTGATGGTCCCCAGGTAAGCAGGTTTAAAGCTGCAGCCAAAACAGATGCATTTTGCAAACACCCACCACTTTACTGCTTCTTTCCCCTTTAAATATATAAAGGGAAAGGGAACCAAACAGGACAAAAAGTGGTAGCCCTTTGGCTGTCATTTTATATAAGTAACATATAGTGCATCAGAATAATCAGTAATTTCAGACCTACTTTTATTTCACTATTTTTATGCCTTTGTTTTCCTCTGTTTCTATCCCAGCAAACAATGAGTGCTTGAGGGCATGGCAAGGGCTTGGGGCTTTGTCTGGTTACCTAGTCTGTAGCAAGCAGCACAGGAAAAGGTCCGTTCAAGAATGCTGGAACACCGCTCAGTGTCCTTACTGCTTCTCTTTTCACAAGAGAGCTCAAGAGACAAGATATTTTGCAATGTCCTCCATGCAGGCAGACTTGTGGACACTAGTGTCATCAGGGAAGAATAGTAGCTGCACATTTTGCCGTGTATCTCTTGATTCTACAAGGGCACAAGGATCACAAGCTAATTAATGGTAGAAACAGGCAGTGGGTGGCATGGATAGAATCAGGGTGAAACCCGGCTAACCGCTCCCACTTTCCAGTGAGCAGCAATGGCTTATTGTGGCTGCCTTTTTTCTTTTAGCTCTGATTTTGCAGTATTCACCATCTTCAGGAAAGAAAGATGAATCCAGGCAGCAAATGTTGAGGTGGGTGAAACAGAAATGAACGGTTTCTTGTCATTTTGGACCAGCCCTAGTTTGATGTGTAACCATTGATGAGCACTCTTTTGAGTATGGCTTTCCAACCAATTGTGAATCCACCTGAGATTATTGCTGTCTGGCCCACATTTAACTAGTTTGCTAACCAAAAAACATGGACAACTTTGTCAAATGCTTTGCTGAAATAGAGATAAATTACAGGTACATGTGCGGCATTCCCATAACCCATTAAGCTAGTCACTGAGCTAAAAGAGGGAGGGATAAAATTAGACCGGCAGGATTTATTCTTGACAAAGTCCTGCTGGCTCTTACTAATCATTGCATTTTAAACAAAACACAAATGAACTCCTTTTATAACCTGTTGTAGTGTCTCCCCTTGTATCAAATATAAACTTGACCTGCAGTTTCCCAGAAATTCCTTTCCCCCATTTTTTGAAGACTGGGACAACAGTTGCCTATCTCCTTTCCATCTCACCCATAGGCAAATTCAGAGTGGAGAAAGGGAAAGAGGAGCAATCAAAGGTGGAGCTGGAATATAGGAGGTCCATGAGATAGGGAATGGTTGCCTATATAAGTGACCCCACATGTTGATATTGTGAAGTGTGTGAAGCACAGGGCAAAACAACAGCAAGAACATTCCCTAGCAACTGTTTGCAAAAGCAGATAGCTACCTACCATTTATCTTGCAGCGCTGGGCACCACCTATAAACTAGAACGCTAAAGGTCATGTGTCCATGAGCACCACTTTCTCCTGTGATAAAACCGAGAGCCTGCACTGTTCTGATGAGTTGGCGCATCATGACTTCAGAACCATTATCTCAATTCTGAGTCACCTGCTGTGTGGCTATAGCAGGAACTTTGGCAGCTAAATGGTTTAGAGCACGTATCCTTTCATCTGCCAGACCCCCCTACAATACAAATGATGTTGGCATGGCTGCATTTTGTCTACAGCAATTCAATAATTTGGAGACAACAATGTCTCACAGATCTCTGCTGGAAAGCATATTCAAACATGTACCATTGACTCCTGTGTTGATTACTCACACAGGGGGCTTAAAAAAGAATGCAGTCATCAGCAAACACAACAGTGCACACAGAAAACAGGAAGATGGAAGCATTCAAAAGTACTAAAGAAAACCCTCCCCGTGCTCTTGCCAAACTCCTAATAATTTTGGCTTTCCAAAAAAATAAAAAAAATAAAGTTGGATTATTCTGCTCTTCATGTATCAAAACAACCAATTAACACAGCTAATTAACGTCATGAACAGCAGTCAAAAGAATGGTAATTTAAATTCAGGATTTCAAAGCTTTGCTGATCGTGGGCCAATGCAGCTAAGCACAGGGAGGCTGAAAAGTGTTTGCTTATTGCAATACAATTTTATAGTGTACCATCAATTAGCAGCATCACAGGGAACGCTCACTCGCATGATTCATTTGTCTAATCAGAACAAAAAAAGGGACGAAAAAGAGAGGGGAGAAATAACACTCCTTAATGTATGCAGTATCAATTTTTCCAAATAATTTATACCGTAGCTGGAAATGATTGCGAAGAACAAATTGTCCTTCTTTAAAGTGTACTGGCATACAGAGTTTGTTTTTCTTCCCTCTCGGGTGTTCAGAATATGAAATATGGCACAACAGGGTCAAAGGATCATAGGGCATTTTTGAAAACATTCCTTAAGAAGTTTACAGCACAATGGAAACTTCCACCATGGCCCATTTGCCATTACTGCCAGTGGGCCCCACACAACCTTAATTTCCTCACCATGACTATCCTGCTCTTCTCCAATACCACCCAGGTAAACTGTAGGGACATGGCTCTCTTCCACCATACTGGTTGCTCAACTGAATGCATTGTCTCCTTGATACCGGTGTCCCTGCTTCCCTCCCTCCAATTTTAGATAGTAAGCTCCTCAGTCAGGAAACTGGTTTTTCATTCACTAGGTTGTAAAGTGCAAAGTACATGGATGATACTATATTATTAACAGACAGCAACAGCAACAATAATCATGGTTCTATTTCTATTATACAGAGAAACAGTGGTGAAAAAAGTTAACATGCAGCTCAGAGTGGTTTTCTGTAAATCCTTGGGACTATTACCACTTTTTAAGGCATAAAGCTCTAATGAAGATCTATAGACTCAATCTCCCGAAGTCACGGTTTGAATCCCTGCCTCCTTTTTATTAAGCTCTGGCCGCTCTTGCCCACTCAATCATCCTTAGCATAAAGGAGTGCATTAGCTGCTTCTTTCATCCTATATAGAAAGAGATTTTCATATCATGTTGCAGATTTTTGATAAAATGCCTAAATAATGGGCATTTATTAAAAGTCATGTGCTTTATGTGGATGTGCTATCAATTCTGGTAGTGAAAGACAGAGGCAGATGTAAAGGTCAGATCGTAATCAACAAGATGAAGCTGAAGGCCCAACAATCATCCTATTTATTATGTATCTGATGTGGCTCATCTCCCACCTTCCAGAACATGAGATTCAACACAATGTACTTGTTTAGCCAACTTAGGGACTCAAAGCCACATTTTACAGCATGAAGACTGTTGTGTTTTGCCCTGTTTATTCTTTAGTTATAAAACTATTTCTGTGCAAAATCTGCTAGTCAGATAAGTCAGGAGGATGCTGTCTGAGTCACCCATAGTTATTTACTTATTGTTCACTTACTTAGAGTCATTAACCATAGAAAATAGTGCTGTTCTGTTCTAGTGGTTTCAGCTAGCACAGTAAAGAACAGCTTTGGGTAGATCAAACCATAGGTTTTGGCTCCAACTATGTTTTATTCTGGAGAGCTTATCTCTGTGAGAACGAAGATAAATTGCAATCTCTTAAGTTTTAGTTTCACATCAGGCATTGCAGCATTAACCCAAGTTCCACAAAGTCTACCTTTAGTGAATTTACACCAGTGACTAAACTTAATCTGAACTTCATTTGTGTGCATTTTAATTGTGACTTAATGGATATGCAAAATGCTATATATTACAATTAATAAGCCCAGCTAGCAGGGGGGAAAGGAAGTCTCATAATGCACCTTGTAGAGTCAGGCCATTATCAATCACCATTTTAATGAAGCATAATTACATCAGTTTATGGTTCCCACCAGGTAAGGCAATAATGGTAGGTGCAACCAAATAAACAGAGAAAACGAGTTGCTTCTTAGAGCTAATATTAATTGAACAACAGTAACTGGGTAGGCCAAAGCTTCCCCCCTACAAAGCCATAAAAATAACAGTACTGGTTAAAATCCAAGAGAATATAAGTAATGTGAACTGGAAGTAGTTAATTAACAGTGCAGAAACCACTTTAGGTGAAGTAAAGCCACACACTATTGGGTCAGTTAAATTAAGAAGTCATTTCGGCACAGCCAGTATCTTCAGGCCACATAATAGCTCATGAATTTTCCACTTTAAAAAATGTTGCTCTTTAGATGCATGTCCAAACAGGGGTTTCACTTTAGTTCAGATGTTGAAATGTATCATTTCCAGAAGTGGATGGCTTGGTGGAGCACCACCAGTCACTCAACCTCTGGTTGGCCATGATACTACTGCTTTCTGAGAAGCAGAGCTAGGAGATGAGGCAGTGGGCAGATTAGCATGGTGCAAACACATGGGCTGGAGAGCTAGATTTGCTCTGCCAGTGTGTTCACACCACCATTGCCCCTTCCCCTCTACTCCCTCAAACTTCTCAACTGAGCAGAGAAATATTACACATGGACAATTTGAATTTCCACTGCCTTGTTCACATTTTTGATGGACAACTGGAGGTCAGGAGCGAGACCAGCAGGCACTATCCCAGTCCCTGCCCATTCATGCATTGAAAGAACATGTGCAAAGCACATGATACAATTCAGCTGATGAAGTTAAGGAGGTCTGGCCTGGCCGTGTAAGCTGCAACACTGAGAAACAGCATGGGAACCATATTTAAGCAGTTCCAAGCTCTTTGGGGGAAGAAGCAGAGATACTGTATGAGTTCCCTCAGCTCCTGCTATCTATAGTAAGAGATGGGAGAACTCTTTCAAATCTATGCCTCAGAGCTTCATGCATGTAAGTAGCAGGTGGCAGATATGTATAGAAGTGCAAGTTCAGAAGAAACAGTGTGTGTTTGGGATTGTGTGGGGCTAAAGAAATAAGCTTTGATACACAGACTAGAATAGTGACTGCCAACCTTTTTGGGCCCAGGGGCACATTTGAATTGTTGAGAGTATGTTGTGGGCTCCAGTCACAAAATGGCTGCCACAAGGGAGTATGACTTGAAAGAAAATTGATAATGCTCATATTCCTATATAAAAAAGCCATAAGTGATTGGTTGACTTGAAAGACCAGAGTACAAATCCCTACACAGTCACGAAGATGACTGGCCAATTTTGCATCAGTCACTGTCACGCAGTCTAACTTACCTCACAGGATATATTTCAGCTGCCTGGAAGATAAAATAACTGCAGTAGCCAGCCCCAAATGTTTAGTCTAATTTAATTTCTCCACATTTTGTTCCAAGGGCTAGCATAACTACAATCTTTATCTGGACGCCTAGACATGCCTACTCAGAAACAAGCCCTATTTAGTTTAGTGGGTCTTACTCCCTGGTAATTGGGTATAGGATTAGAGCCTAAGAGGTCTCCTTTCCAATAACTGAAATTCTAAACACACCTTCTTGGGAGTAAGCATCACTAAATTCAGTGGGACTTGCTTTTGTATAAACATGCATAGGCTCACACTGTGAAGCCATTCCTCCTGGATTGCTGACTCCACACCAAGTAGTGTTGCTGTCTCTTAAGATACATTCTTAATGAAGCCACTTTAATGATTATATATAACTGAACTTACCCAGCCTGGCTAATGTAACGATCTACATTCCTGCCCCCCCCCCCACCTATCCTGATGTTTATTTGCATTAAGTCCTGTTTTATTTGGATCTTGTTAACTAAGAAAGAGCATCTCGACCTTCTGCAGTGGCCACAACATTGAAAGGAGATGAATATACAGCAGGCATTTTCCACTACAGAGGCAAATAGGTTACTTTCCTCCCCTATATGACACAAAACATATTGCAGCCAGCAAATAAAAGGATGGGAGGAGGAACCCAATCTGCACAAAGAGGAACCCAGTCTGCATTGGGCTCAAGCTACCAGTTGAACCGTATTCCATTTGTTGCTACAGAGATTGAAAGTGGGAGGAGAATTTCACTGGAAAAAAGAGCTAGTGAAACAAATGGCAGAAAAGTAAATCAAGTGTTCTGCAGCTCATGTACCCAGAGTGACTGTGGATTGCTTTGAATGGGTACATGATGCACCTGACACCAAGGGCATAAAGCCTCAAATAGAAATGTCCTTCAGGGCAAGGAAAAGCAATGAGACAAGACTCAAGGCAAGCAGGGGGGGGGAGGCATCCCATTTGCCGCTCCCTCCCCCACTCTAAATCAAAAAGCATAAAAGAGCAGGAAGGCAGTCTATGAAGCAAGGGAGGGGAAGGCATCTATAAATGGGCAATACAGCACTCCTCAAAATCAACAGGTTTTTACCTTCTGAAACCCTTAGAAAGCCCACCGATTCTAAGATGAAGCAAGCTGGACAGGCATCCCCATTGCCTCTTCTCTCTATCCTCCCCCATCAAAATGGCCTCCAGGTCTAGAAAAAGAGGAAAGGTAGATCCCTCACTGCTGCTCTGTCTTCAGCCAAAATGCCCTCTAGGGCAATAAAAGGGGGAAGACAGTCCCCTCACCACTACCCCACAAATAAAAATGCCTTCCCACACTACAGAAGTGGGAAGGCAAACCATGAGCGGAGCTAGGAAACCTTCCCTGCTGCTTATCTGTCCCCCAAAGGAGGGGAGCGGTTGACTGCCCAACCAATTGGAATCAAAGGGGGTGGATTCTTCCAAGGCTAGGAACTGCTCTGAAGTATGAGGCAATATGAATCTCATAAAGGGTACTTGCACATTTTGCTGCCTAACTTTTTTCTAGGAAGCTTTGGGACCCTATCTATGCAGGCATCATGGCAACCCCTGAACTAAAAGTTCAGTATGCTAGACTGAGATGTAAAGATTGGCCCAAAGTTAACAAGAAATTTCAGGCTGAGCAGGCGTTTGAATCCAGATAACTCTGGTCTAAATCCAGCACTTTAGCTGCTACATTACACTGCCTTGGAAAAGGACAGTGCCAAGACAGACTCCAATGCTCAATAATGATGTATATACTTTATCCAGTGGCGTCGCTAGCCTCTGCGCTGCTGGGGGCGGCGGCAGCGCAGAGGCACCCCCCTGGGGGAGGGGCACGCGCGTGCGTCGTGACGTCATCATGACGTCACGACGCACGTGTATGCAGAAAGGGGGGATTTCCCCCTTTCCGAGGCTTTTTTTCGGCAGGGGGTGGTGACCAGCGAGGAGGGGGTGACAAGCGTGACCCCCCTCGCTGGTCGGCCCCCCCCACCAAAAAAAGCGGGCGGAAAGCCTGGAAAAGAAGCAGAGCAGCGCTTAAACGCGCCTGCTCTGCTTCCTTTCCAGGCTTTCCCCGCCCCCCCCCCCGCGGTTTTTTTCGGCGGGGGAGGGTGACCAGCGAGGAGGGGGTGACAAGCGTGACCCCCCTCGCTGGTCGGCCCCCCCCCCGCCGAAAAAAAGCGGGCGGAAAGCCTGGAAAAGAAGCAGAGCGGCGCTTAAACGTGCCTGCTCTGCTTCCTTTCCAGGCTTTCCCCGCCCCCCCCGCGGTTTTTTCGGCGGGGGGTGGTGACCAGCAAGGAGGGGGTGACAAGCGTGACCCCCCCTCGCTGGTCGGCCCCCCCCCCGCCGAAAAAAAGCGGGCGGAAAGCCTGGAAAAGAAGCAGAGCGGCGCTTAAACGCGCCTGCTCTGCTTCCTTTCCAGGCTTTCCCCGCCCCCCCCCCGGCGGTTTTTTTCGGCGGGGGGTGGTGACCAGCGATGAGGGGGTGACAAGCGTGACACCCCCTCGCTGGTCGACCCCCCCGCCGAAAAAAAGCGGCGGCAGCACCCCATCCGTGTGCTGCTGCTCCCGGGGTGACGGAGGGCGCAGCGGCGCGTGGGAGTGGCGGGAGGGGCCGCCGCTTGTCACCCCCACCCGCCGCTGCTCACCCTGTCACTGGGGGCGTACCGCCCCCACCGCCCCTCCCCAGCGACGCCCTGACTTTATCCAAATGCTTGCTAAAAGCAAAGCCTGTGATTAGCTCATGGCATCGTTCAGATAATAGAATCACAGAACTGTAGCGTTGAAAGGGACTATGGGGGCCATCTAGTCCAATCCCCTGCAATGCAGGAATCTTTTGACCAACATGAGGCTTGAACCCACAAACCTGAGGGTAAGAGTCTTGTGCTGTACCAACTGAGCTATACCTGGTAATATTTCTCCATGGAGTTATTAGCAGTGTACCAAAGCAGTAGTTATTGGAACATGAAGTCTCCCCTAACCCTGGGGGAATAAACCACTGACCCCACATCCATGATTTTTGGCTGAGAACAATCCTGTGGAGAAATGAGTCAATCTTGTTTTTCCTTTGACTGTGCCAAACTCCTCCTCCTTCTGCCCCCCCCCTTTTGCTGCAGCTTGCAGGAGGAGCCAAGATGCCATGGGACATAATGCAATATCACAGCCAGAAAGTTGGAGCTCTTCTATGATTGCCTTGCCTTGAACACTGGAGGAGGAATAGCCTCCTAGTGGGTTGGGCACGATCAATATTACACCCAAGATTTTCTTTTTTCACAGGAGAGATTCATATGAAGGTGGCTGACTTTCAGCCACCTCAGACCCCACCCCCCAGGGCCTTCTGAAGCAATAACTATTAATACATTACTTGCCATTTGTCTGATGCAATTCCTTGCTCCACATCCATCTTTGGAGAGCTGACTTTCATTAACACTTCAAAAATAATTTAAGATTTTCGCTGTGAAGGTTAGAAACTTTTCACAGCTCAGAGCTAATAGCTCTGCTGTTTATATGCTATAATGTCTTGATAACCTTTTCAAACCCACAGTGGCCAGCAGCTGGGACCCGTTCTTGCTATTTTTGTTCCCGGAAAGTAGCAGCAGAAATGCTGTGACTTTCTGCCCTTCGAATGGGCATTTCTTCTCTTTAGGCTTTCCTTTCATATTCACGCCAACAAAAAAGACCTCACCTTTTCTCCTGTACTGAAAGGCAACCAAGCCTGCCTTTCCCAGGAGAAATGAACTAGTCAAACTGAATCGCAGAAACCCAGCTCCAAATCAAAGCTTTAATTTGAGTGAAGCATTGGGGAAACAGTGGAGGAGTGGGGGAGAAAAAAGAATCTCGGGACCTCTCCCTAAAACATAGAAGCATACACATACATGATCTATGGCAGAGATCTTTCTGATATTTGACAGAGATGACTGTCAAAGTTTATGTAATGGCACGATACATGTCCAAGAGGTATCAGCAAGCTTGTGTGTACCCCAGGGTTTGCAGAACTAGCAAAAAATCCCTCTACACAAACAAACCCAAGGGGTAGGGGAGGCAGAGATTAGTATCCAGCATGCATACACATCAACCCATACCCCCACTTGGTGTTTGACTTGCAATAAGGCGATGTAGAATTTTTTTTAAAAAAAGAAGATATAAATAAATCTAAGAGAAACAGTAATATTTGTCTGTTTGGAAAAAAAAAAAAATAAATAAAAAAAAAAAAAATAGGGAGAGAGAGAGAATGGGAGTTACTGATTCCAAACTGTCACTATTTTCAGGTGGGATTCGTCGCATACTGGGAAATTAAGGCTGTGCAATTAAAATGGATATGGAGCGGGGGGAGGCAACCTACACACCTCAAAAAACCCAGACTTTTGCGATAAGAAAGGTGATGCACTGGAAAGTGTGGAATAACATTTGCTTGACATAATATCATACCCTCCCTGAAGACAAATCAGAAAGAAGTCTTAGTAAGTAACCAGTGTCATCCAATCTTCCTGAAAACAAATCATGATGAATGATCCATAACCAGGTGCTTGGAGGAAGCACAAAACTGGAGGGTTGCCCTGATCCTCTCTGGGAGATCTCCCGCTTGCCTCTTTGCCTCCCTTTATCTACTTGTAGATTTGTAAATAAAGCAAATATTCCAGAAATGCTGTTATGTCTCTGTTCCTTCTCTCCCATTTAAACTGCTAAAGGACTGTTTGCCCTTATAGCAACCCAGCCAGGTTTTGTAGGCAGCTTAGCTAAATTCCCCAGAGAAACTGACAAATTTAGTGGAAAGCAGCAATGAGTCAGGGTTACAAAATAAGAATGGCTACAGATCAGGCAGTGGAACAGAAAGGAGATGAAATGGCCGAAGTAAGTAAATTAGGTCAGTGCATATGACTTTCCTGCTGCCGTTTTTAGGTTATGCAAATGACTCGGGGAGACAGAATTTTTAGGCTTCCCAAATTCACTGGCAGGACTGAGAAAACAGCCAAAAAGCAACCCGCGATTTACAGCTACTCCAGAATTGGGTCAACATACAGCAATGTGAAAATTAAAGTCAACAAATGCAAAGTAATGTTTGTTGCTGTGCGATTCTGGGAGCCCCTGCTAGGCCTAATTTATATAAATGGCTCTGAGAAGCTGACTGAAAACTGGTTAAGTCTGCTGACAACATGGAATTGGGCATCCGAGTGGATGCAGCAGGAGGGGGGAGACCAGAAGAAGAAAGAAAATCCAGCATAGAAATGTTAGAGTCTCTTTCTCCCAGTCATGTTGCTTGGCTGATGCACAGCAAATGAGGCTTAATGTTGACAAATGCAAAAGCAATGCATTTTATTTCTTAACAAAAGCAGATGACAGAATAGGACTTTCCTGGGATCTCAGCAGGAGTAAGTTTCCAACATCCAGAGCAGATAAAGGGGGATAGAGGGGAAGATGCTCTTTCTTCACATGGCACAACCAGGAGATGCATTTTCACACAAGGAATAAGAAAGCAGTACTGCAGAAATAACTTTCACCTGCTAAAGTTTTCTTCTAAGTAAAAAGGAATGATTTGAAAATATGATATATTTGCAAATAGATGTATATGAATAGTAAAAACTCCATTACTACCCTGCTCAGAACTCCCCCCTCCTGTAAACAGGCAAAATACCTATACCTCTCTCAAACAAATGCCACACAAATTTTCAAAAGCAGACAAGCAACAATAAAAATTTTCAAAAGCCAAACAAGCAACAATAAAAAGCCAATAAGCCTCAACTAAAAAAGAGGGTGGGGAGAAAGTGACAGGGTGCCTTGGTGGGTGCCAAGGAGAATGTCTGAGGGTGTTATGGTGCCCATAGGCTCTACACTGGGGACCCCTAAATGAAATGGCATGAATAGTCAGAGACTAGCTGGAGACCAGGTTGAGGGGTTTTCATTCCCACCATGATGATTGCTGATGTCTTTGCCTACATTTATGGGCATTTGTGCTTAATTTATGCTTCTGGGTTCATTTGGCATGTATCTACATGGCTTAGAGGTAGAAAGGGGGAAAGTATAACCTACAGGTCTGCCAGTTAATTGGGTCTCCTTAGCTGGGCCATGTGTAGGTGTCATTTCCCCTAAACTGATGCTTTTCATATTCCAGACATTCCAGAGTGGTCTTTCCCGTTCAGAATGCAAAACAAGAAAGATTGGGGTTGTCACTGCCGTTAGGCTGAGTGAGAGAGCCATGTCAGACATCTGATTTCAGGTATCATGAAAGGGCAATAAATGGTTTGCTATTTAATTCGTTTCTATTTTACTTTTACTACCAGGGGAGGGAGGGAGGTACTTGGGATTTTCTGACTCAGGTACTAAATAACTTGGTTATTACACACTTTGGCTTTCATTCATTCATTCATTCATTCATTGGTTTGTCTATGCACCACTTTTTGGCTCAAAGGTCCCCTGAGCGGTGAACCAAACCAAATATAATACAAAATAGCAAACATCAGGTGCCCCATCATCCACACTTTGTACACTAGTGAGCTGCATTCATGCTCTCACCACAAAGGCAGTTCCCCAGCATCTACCTCTCACTTAGAAGTCAGGTTGACTCACCCCTCCATTTTTGACCTAGGCGCAAGCCCATTCACAAACAATTGCCAATGGGGAGTTTCCTCGCCCTCATCCTAACCCAAAGGCCCAACCCAAAGAGTAACCTTCGCCTTTAGCATCAGCTCCCCCTTTAGTGCTGCCTCAATCAGCCTGCTGCCCACAGACACCTCCAAATAAACAGGCTTCTCCTTAGAAACAGCTAAGGTGTGGCCAACTTCTCACTTTTGCTCTCCACAGGTGAGGCTAGATGGCTCCACCTTCTGTCTCCTTAACAGGCTGCTGTTCTCCACAGGTGCAGAAGCAGATGCAGTAAAGAAGAGTAGGGGAAGCTAAAGTTGGCATTTGCCTTCCTATTATTATTCCCTGCTGCCTCCATTTGTTTGTGTGAATGGCAGGGACAGGGGCACCATTGCTTCTGCTCTAAGCGGTGAAATGCCTTGGGCTGGCCCTGCTTTCTAGCCATTGGCTCCATTAGGAAACACCTGCCAGACATTCAGCACATTAGCAAGCAATTTCAAGCAAAGAAAGTTTGACTAGACAGCATCCATAACAGCGTGGTATAGAAAAGGATGAGAATGTTTTTCTGCCCAAGACCCGCTTTTCTTTCTGAGGAACCCAGAAGCCAAATGCCGGGGTGGGTGGAGCCAGAGGCAAAGGTGGGCAGAGGAACCTGTGTTCTGTAGGCTAGTTTCTACACACACACAGCCACAGCCACTCCCTCTCCATCCTTTCAGGAAAGCATAAACACTCAAGAAGAATGGAAAGCAAGGTTGGGGGGGGTGTGTCCTGGGAGTGCAAATACAGAAGCCCTGCAGGCCTGCGGTTCTTCATCCCAGGTCTAGGTTAATGATACAGACATTGGGAAGCACAAGGACACCACAATTACCATAGAAGCCACAAGGAATAGTTGCAACTGCAACAGGAGAAAAAACAACATCTAAACTGAGTAAAAAAGAAGGACATTGAGGATAAAATGCAAGGTCCTACCTTGACCACCAACTTTATAGCACAATTAAAGGGTGTCTCCATTTAAAACAACATTCGTTCTATAAGTTCCAGTGAAGCAAGAAGCATCTGTTGACACCAGCATTAGAGTGACTAAATAAATAAAAAGTCCTAAGCCACTGTAAAGAAGACCTGTGAAAGGAAAGGTAATATAAAGGGCTAGACACAGATGTACTGTATCAAATAAAATCCCAGTGCGTGACCCCTTTAAAAACAAATCAAGTCAAGCTTTCAGACCTTCTCTGTGCATTAAACCACTTGAAGCACAAGTCAAATAGTACGGAGATCCCTGCAAGACTCAGTGTTGAATCTGAATTCCCACCCCAGTAATCCTACTAGTCCAAGGGCAGGTGGCCACTGGCAGATTTCAAGACACTTGCAACACCTTGATAAAGAAAGAAACAATGGAAAGTACACTTAGAGAGCACGCATAAATTGCTAACCTAGAGAGCAGGTGGTAAATAGCACAGGTGGTTTCTGTACTAGCATGGGGGGGGGGAACTAACCTCAGTTTTATCCAAATTATACAATGAAATTTTAAGCTATTTAAAATCAGGGGTGTATGAAGCCTACCCGTTTAGTTCTATGGATATATCCACCTTGTGGAACAGTGATATTGCATGCCCAGGATGATTATGTTCATTAGAGTAATATGCCATACCATTGCTGCAAAGATCGTTTGCATTCTGGTTTAACTACTCTGTAATCAGAACATATTCTTCCCCATCATGCCTCATTCCATGCAGTTGTTTAACTGTCAATGCTTTGAACAAGTCATCACTTTTTGCATGTTTGAATCAGCAATAACTGCTTGGAAATGATCCTGCAAGACAGGAACACCCTGTTTTATTGTATTTCACCTACATTGCTCCTTGGGAGGAGGTTGCAGGTGCAGCTGCAGGCAGCCCAGCTGTTTCCAGGGGAAGGAAGCCCCCTGCTCCTGCCATCCCTCTTCTTGTCACAGGAGTGGAGCTGGCTAGGGTTGGAGGTGGGTTTTCCCTCCCATTCTGCAGCCAGCGGGACATGGCTTAATAAGCAACAATATAGTGTCAACATAACTTCTATATGCACTGGGAAACCATTGTAACTCACTTTAGTACAATATTCGCTTCATTGTGGTAGTCTGGAACTGAACCTGTAATATCTATGAGGCTATTTATTCCTCTGTTTATTCCTCACACACATCTACAGCTACAAATATGAAATTTTCAGTGCTTGTTTTCAGCATCCGTTAACTATAATTTAGGAAATTATAACCTAATTATTAAAGTTTGATTGCTACTGCTAGTGGACCCCTCTGGTGGAGAAGTTCATAGGAAATTTATTACGGGGGGGGGGCTGACAGTCACATTGAAAGTCACCTCTTAAATCATTACAATATTAATTATATAGGTGTATTTAACTTTTGGGACCAAATTCATGGCACGCACAAGATCAAAATCATGACAAGATTCAAGCAAACACTTGTGCTACTAGATTTGCTCATGTTCCTATACATACATACAACTCACAAACCTGTATCTTATCCATGTTTTCACAGAAGCTACTCAAACTCACATTGCCCAAACCGTAAGTGTAAACATTTCCTGTTACAAAGCTAAAAAGAAGCCTTATATTGGGTGAAGATGGGCAGGGAAAAGGTACTATGGGAAAAAGCTCAAATGCAAATCACTGGACTTTGGAACAGCACTAGAGTTCAGAGACAGCGAGATTATGGGAATGAGCAAGATAGAGGTAGGAGGAAGACATTAATAATTACCTGTCCCAAGGAAGGGAGAGTAAAGAGTTTTATCGCTTTCAGAGTTTTACTGTGACCTGCGGGTGCAAGGTCAGGGCTGGGTCTCGGACTCTCGGCAAAAACTAAGCACAAATTATTTGAGGTTAATCCGCCTGGACATCATTAACAGCAAGCTTGTGAGCTTTCAGTAAACAAGCAGAAAAACATTTTCTAGTCTCAAGTGTTGATGGGGTGGCTCAAAGTAGGCTAGGTTTCATAAATTCCCACTGAGATAAATCCTGTCCCCACCCTAGGTTCCATGGAAAGGCTTCCTTTCAGGGTAACACTGGCTTGTGCTTCCTGCAAGGGTCCTGACTAATGTAAGTGGGGGAAATGGGCATGGCTAAGAAGCAGGGAGGCAGAAAGGATGCAAGATTTGTGGTCCAGGCAAGCTGAAGAAGTAGTCTGACTCCCAATGGCATCCATGGTGCCAGAGGGTTGGAACAGGATGATGTGGAAGAGCATCCTGGAGGATTTCAAAAAGCTGAATGAATGGGAGAGAGACATGGGACAGCTTCAGTGGAGAAAGATTGGTCATAGTGGAGAATGAGAAGTCTCCAGTGAGTTATAAGAAAGAAACTTCCTGATGGGCATGAGCTGTAACACAAAGAGTGATCTCATTAAGGACAGGGCTGGAAGGAAGGGGCATTGAATGCCAAGGATATAGCTGTCAATAAACATCACAATACAATTTTCCTGCCAGAAAGAGGCAGGGAGGTCATGAGAGATCTCTGGTTAATCAAAACTCACGCCAGGTGACTGAGATGGCCCTCATTGGGAAAGGAGGGGATGTTTCCAAAGGAATATAATCCAATTAGTGGGAGAAGATGCTTGCTGGAGGATGCCCTATTGTTACTTTCCTTGAGTTAATTGATAATTGAATAAGAGTTTAGTGGCAAAAGTTCCAGGAACTAATTAGGTTTGAGCATATGTCTTTCAGACCCTTGCACAGTTCAATCTCAAGTACTGTTGTTGTTGGGGACTTTCTTTAGCTTACTGCTAAACTGGGATGTGCTTAAATTTGAACAATAATCACTTTCTCTGATTCACCACAATGGCACCAGGTGCGCTGCTCAGAGCAAAGCTAAAATGCACACACAGTCTCCGGGCAAGGGCAGAGTTTCAGTTTAACTGAGATCTTGGCAACACTAGATAACAAAAGATAGAACCACCTTTGCTTACAACAATTTGGAAGCTCAAAACGCAATGGTTGACAATTAGCAACATCTTGATGAATGTCTGTATTTCTGGTTCTGACCAGCATCCAAACTTTGGGCGGTTCAAAATGTCTGGATTCCTACTGCCCCCTTAACTCTGGGGCACAAATTCTGCTTCTCGTTAATATGAGGTAGTGTAGCAGACCAGCAATTGTGGAGGACATGATGAAGGCTGGACCACTACGGGTGAGGCAGAGGATACCAGATGAAGCCAAAGGCTGTTAAGGGCTGAGCTTCCTGATTAATTTGAGTCATTGTGCTTAACAAAGACTGATAATTTCCTAGTGCACTACAGGGAAGAAAGAAAGATTGATAGTTACTTCTCCTTTTTCTGGTGTAAGAGTAAGCAGTAGACATTGTGCCCTTGAAATCTGTAGAAGAGAGGGTTGGTTTCACTGTTGCAGCTGGGTGACAGAAGACTGCATATTGGCAATGAAATGTTCAAAGAGGTATGAGCTGAAATCAGCTAAAACAAGGAAAGGTTCACCAGTGCAAGTGAGGCTGCAACCAGCTCTGTCAGAAATGCATAAACATAATGCTGAGGCAGGCCACATATTGACCTGGAAGATTGATTTCACGGCCTCCTAGAAGGAACATTAACTGTCTATGGCTGGAGTCTGAAGGTGTACTTCGCTCTGGGCTTTCACTGCTCTTTAGATCTGGAGTCTTTGCATCAAAGGTCATCAAGATCAGCCAGTATATGATCCAAGTTAGGGGCCTGTCAGAAGAAAATCTCAGAAACAAATCAACCTGTAGCAGCAGCAGCATTAGTTCCAGGTAGTTTAATGGGCCCAGGGTGCTTTGAAACAAGAGCTGCTCTTTATGTTTTAGGGAGATATGATGGAATGCCACCTAAAAATAAGAGTTTTCTGGAAGCCCTGGTTGCAGGCCTATGATTACTTGTGCTATAGATTAACAGGAAAAATACTAACAGAATATTAGGGACCAGGTTCATTATATTTTTTTGAAACACAGTAGTATGCCTTAGGGCTTTTTATGTTAAATCTGTACATTAGAAGAGTTTGGATTTGGATTTGATATCCCGCTTTATCACTACCCGAAGGAGTCTCAAAGTGGCTAACATTCTCCTTCCCCTTCCTCCCCCACAACAAACACTCTGTGAGGTGAGTGGGGCTGAGAGACTTCAAAGAAGTGTGACTAGCCCTTGCCCATTTCACACATGCTTGTGGGCTGCATCTGATATACTTCATACAGGCTAGAGATGCATGTCAAACACAAATACCTTGCACAACACTTCCCCCACACTTCCCATGGACTCCCCATAGGCCCTGATGGACCCAGTTCCATATTAAGGGGAGATCAAAGCAAAAGTTCTCTCACGTGACATACCCACTGTACTACTTCCCAACAAATAAGCATGCATGCCCTGATGCCAGTCACACACTTCTGTGATGGGAAGTGGTAATACGTTAAACACTTTGCGGTATGGAGCTAGAAATAACATCTGTTAGAAACAAGGTAATTCCAGAAAGAAACCAGTACCAGAATGAGGAGGGAAGAGGACGCACAAATCTTTTTTGCGGGTTGCGATAAGGGAGAGCAGGGATTTTGCTTACATTCTGACCCCACTTGAGTAGCACCGACACACAGATCCTTAGTTTCTTATAAACATGCCACATAAATCCATGTGACTCTTAAGAAACAAACACTGCATCCATATAAAACACAATCCAGATTCCATCAGGGGCTGTTCTGTATTTGTGTCTCACCCCCCCCCCGCCCCAGCAGTTTCCAAAGTGTAAAAGTTTGCAAATGGCATCATGCTGTTCCTGTTAATGCAGCTCAGGCTGTTGAGGGTCCTCATCCCCAGTCAGTAGATTTGCTAAGTCAAGTAGATTTGCTAGGGAACTGTTCTGTTCTGTTCTGACATCTGCAATGTTTTCCCCCCTCCTCTAGCTCATTTTCTATTGACACCTCTAGCCTGGTTTTCTGGTTCCTGGCAGGGTTAACTGGCAGACCCAGCAGGGGCGAAAGGAATGTCTCTGCCCCCTAACCGATTTCCTTTTATCGCTGCTTGCTGTCCAGTTTGCAATGAACAGTTGGCTCCTGAAAGGGTTACATTGCCAGCACAACATGCAGGCGATTTATTACAATTCCACGATGAGGCCTAGTTTATACCACACAGTTGCAAAAGTGTGACCTGCAGCTGTAGAAAAGTTGTTGCCACCATGAAAAAGCACAGGTAATTCATTGAAGTGACACTATGTAGACTCTTGCCGAGCAGAGCAAGATGGTCTAGAGATCTCAGCAGATCAGGACATCTTGATCTCGTCAGCCCAGCTAAGGCAGCCATAAATAAAAACAACCCTAGGGATTGTTCTCAGTTTCACCAACAGGGACCACTTCGTTCCCTGCAGTGGGTTGAGGTGGTGGTGGGGGGCTGTTTTGTTTTTAACAGTCCAAATGACTAGATCATGTCAAGAAATACAACCGGCCATTAAGTGAGTAGGTATGAGGAAGCCTCAGCTGACTGCGGATATCTATGAAGTTGTAATTCTTAAACTGTTTCAGAACAGAACAGAACATAAAGCATAAAAGTGATTGCATTAAACAGAAGCTGGGATTTTCAGGAAACAGTTTAAAGATGCACAAAGCACTGTGCAGCTCAAGATGGAAACCTGGTGTCTGTTAACTTTATTATTCAGCATGACACACACACCTCCTTTAAACCCTATATGATTGCATTTGCCCCCAGGAGCACATAACCATTTACCCTCCTACTCTGTGAAGAAATCTAAAATAACTCAGTTTGAAAATGATGGGGCCACTTTTTTCTGAAAATGACATTTATTTGCGTAAATTTAGCAGGATACTTTTAAGAGAATGTCAGAAAGAAGTTTTGCCAATTTTTGATGGAGGGGAAGGGGAAGAAACCTTTATTTTGGCAGAAGGTGTTGTGCGACCTTCTGTCTCAACAGGCTCATATCAACTTCTAAGCCTCTAGGAATATGTGTCATTATAAATTTATTTTAAACAATTTACATCCCATCTTCTTTCCATGAGAGAAGCAGAGGCAGCAAGATTTCGCACCATACCCTGGAACCACAATTGGGGAATGACCCTGCTAATCCACTAGTTACAGCATGCATGGATATCAATTTAGGCATCATTTGAGGCGGGTGGGAAACTGCACCAGCAATGATAAAGGTCTATCCCCACAGGGTACAAATGTGTTCTGTATGAACCCCGACTCAATTTTCTTAATCGAAATTTTAATATAGATTTAACATGTGCCAGGCACTGGTGATTGGGCTTCATGGGGTTCCAGGAGCAGACTATCTGAAAAGTAGCCTACTGCTTACTCACATTCCCCTGTTACCTTCTTTGGCTGGAGCTTACTATGCACTGCTTTATATCAGTATTTACTCAGCCCTTTTTATGGAACACATACTGTTTTAGATATAAGTGGTGCTATTACAGGCTCACAAAAACAACATGCGCTCAGCATTCTTAAAACATTGGCCTGAGCTCTGGGTTTTTTGTGGTTTATTAAAAATATCACTATTGCTACATTTCTACAGCATTCTCTGGTTTTACTCTTTCGAGAAACAACACATCTAAACGGCGTGGCTGCTTTTGGTTTCCTGACTCTGGGTGGCTGCATTTTGTTTCTGTTCATTTTTAATTTACAAGCAGGTGTTTGAAAGGAGCCATCCCAGTAAGAGGCCCATTGATTTATGTTCTATTCCAGTAAGTTTCCTTTATTAAAAATGGCACCAGCAGGAGCAGCTTCTAAAAATGAAGGACTCCTATTGGTTTGACAATATGCTTGCATAGTTCACCTGATCACATCTCACCCAACCATTTTTTTTTTTTTAAATCACACCTTATGCATGCATGGTGAGGATACAGGGTATGTAAGCAACTCGGCTCTGGTTCATACATTTTCATGAAATAGTGTGGCATAGGGTCCCTCTATGCAAATAATCTCCCATCTGAGCCAGGCCCTGTGGGGGAATGCTTGGAAGATGCAGAGGCCTGCTTCACTTGATTCTTCCGGGGAAGGCGGTCTGTGAACTGGACCGCCATGAGACTGAGCTTACACAGGCAAGAGTTTTCTACATGGAAGAAGGGAGAGGTTTGTGTCACTCTCCCAGCGTCCTGTTTCGCCAGTGCTCCTGCGGCACACTTTGCACAGCCAACATGATTTCAGCACGTCTATTACAATGAACACCATGCCAAAAGAAAGGGAGACTCATCCCGGTGAATGTGCAATGGGTATGTAACAGTTGAGGTGGGGCCCCTAAGCAGAAAAGACTAAACAAGAGGTGGAAGGCGGTTGAAAAGAATTTGCCCATTAACCTACAGCAGGGCAGTAGTGGGGAACGGGGGGATGGGACTACTTTCCCACAGAACTGTATCTGAAATGAATGACATGATTTTAATTATGCTGATCTCGTATTGTACTCTGGCTAATTAACATTGCCCCACTGGTAGGAAAGCAACCACAACAGACAGCAGAACCAATCCCAGGTGAATTAGTCTATTTAACTGTAGCCATTCTTTGTTGGCCTATCAGCTCTGTGAAAGAATACTGTGTCACCTTTCCCTCTACTGACAGTTTAAAGACCATAGCCAAGAATAAGCATTCCCTCAATGCCTTTCTTAGGTTTCTTTTGCACCCTATTTTCAAAGCAGTTGGCAAAATATCCTAATTTATTTAACCTCTCAACCTTGTTAGACTGAGTGACAAATGTCTTGCCTAAAATGGATTTGGAGGGGTTCTTCAGTATTCCATGCTCAACTATTTTATGCTACAACGTTGCTTTTATTTTATTTTTTCTGCAGTGTTTCAGAAATGCCCCTGCAACACGATCATGTGTTGACATAGCTCCCAGCACCTAACAATCATGAGAACCACCACTGGCACCTCAGTTACACTTCCACACAAAAACCTAAACAACTCCTGCAATGTTAGGAGGAGGCCCGAAGAACACCTATGGATGAATAGATGACATCAGTGAACATTTTGGAGTGATTTACAACAGCTTTGGTATCAAACAAATGTGGTGCCTGGAAACTATCCTAAAGGGATGCCAAGAGAGCTTTTGAGCTGGTTTTAAAACTCTGTTGATTGCAGTTTTGACAATAAATAATCCCAGAAGGGAGTTACTGAACAGATTGCAGCACTGGAGGATTTTGAAACAGAGAAAACAAAAAAAGGGTGGGCCATTTCTCCAAGGACTGACAGACAGTATGTCCATTACATGTGTGCTGCACTGGGTGATGAAGAACATATATTCCCTATAGAAGGATACATGGAAACATATATTCATGCTGCATAAAGACTCAATGCCTGTTTACAGCATTAAGATTTAGAGGTTGCCATGCCCCATTTTCATCCTAGGACTGTTAATCTTTAAAGATGATTTACCAGTTTAAAATCCCTAGACCAGTCACAGATCCTTGTATTTCTCTGTGAAATCTCCAGTCTGATGGACACTCTGTCAGCAACTCCACACCAGAATGTTGTTGGTTCAGATCCACCTCTGCCCTTGCTCCCCATTCCTCCAAGGTTGCAACTTAGTGCTGGTGGCTTGTTTCCATATGCTACACCTGCGCACAAGCCATAGGATGAAAGAGAAGCCAAGACTCCCTGATCTCGTCGTGGACTTGTTCAAATGTAACAAGTCTGAATGGCAACCAGGTCTATCTGTAATCATGAATCCTATTATACCAATCTAAAGAATGTTCCTGGAATGTGAACTAATGCAATATACAACAATATTGTTGGGAATCATGCTACCCAAACTATACAAGGGGAGAGACATTTGGTATAGTATACACAACCCCAGAGTGTCCGCGACTGGACTAGCGGTCCAGGGGTCCCTTTACCTTTACTTTTTACCCTGTTTCCTTAAAACAGACTCTAATAGGAACTGGCTGCAATGCAAAAGCTGAGGACAAAAACACTGCCGGAGTTGAGTCACCATCCAGTTTCCCTCAGCATGCTGATTGGGAAGCAACAGAAGTTTTTTTATTTTTGATTTTGATGTGACAAGAGCTAGGCTGGCATTGGAGTTGGTGAACATTGTCAATGCACTTGTCCCTGCACCCTCGTATGTACAGGTGGTGGTTCATGATGCACGTTTATAAACAATATGGGTTGTTTGTTTTGTTTGTTTTTAAAAATACCGTATAGCTCTAGTACCTCCTATGGAGGAAACACACCCTGTAAAGGATTGTTCCTGAACTTCCCACTATAATGAGATGGTGATGCTATAAGAAAGATTGCATCAGATTTGCAGAACAACTTTGTAGTATGAAGTTATCTTTTAAGAATGCCCTTCGTCAGTACAACAAAAACCCAAATGTAAACCAAGCTTTGCCTCCTATAACACAATGAAGTAAATGTCCAGATCAACTGATCCTAACTTGACTCACAAACTTCAGCTACAATCAATGGCAGTGTGAAATGTTCCATAAATATTGTGAGAATGCGAAAACACCTGCAACAGCAAGCAATTAACGCCTTCCTTTATTAAAGGACCGTTTAAATCCAACTACATACTTATACAGTGACTGCTAACCTTGAATTCACATTGGCAAGTGTCTCTGCAACTGGCTTTCTATGTGGGTCACTTTTGAGAACGTTTAAGACAAATGTCTGCCTGTTCTTCAGTCACCTCTTTCCTAACCAATAAGCCGTGAAGCTACTGAAATCATTGGGAAAATTACTCTTGATGTTAACGGGGGATGCTTTGGCATAGCACACTGCAGTAAGGGGATGAATTGAGGCTGATGCATATACTAGGTTGATCCTGGCATGGTCTGACAGGCTAGTGCTCCAGTTTATGCCTGATGAGGATATAACCCAAGAGAAGAATGGAGCAGAGACAAATGTCTTTCATCTATTTACAGAAGCATCCGTAACCCTAAATATGATTATTTGCTGTCTTCTGTATGTAAGAAAAGGATGAATCTCAGCCTGTTAAAGCTACAATGTGTATAATTTCTTTCCCCCAGCTATTACAGAAATGCCTGAATCACCATGATGATAACTACTGGCCACCATCGTTGCCTGCCAAGTGAAACTGAAGCTATAAAGATTTTAAAAGCAGGGGCAGTGGCTTGACTTTATTTCACAGCAACAAAGAAAATATCCAAATATTTCTCCTGTAAGGACATTTGGAGGAAGGAGGAAAATCTCATTTGTGCCACGAGAGGGCACTTTACTACAGAAAAATACAATCTATGCTGTTTAGGAATGACCCAGGAAAGAAGGTGATGGAGGAAAAGGAAAACTGCTTAGTTATCTCCTGGGTTATATGATGATGGCATTTGACTGCAGAGATACAGAAAGATGCACCAAGCCTGCAGTTTGCAACAGAATTCCCCATTTGCCTGTTGTTGTTGTTGTTGTTGTTGTTGTTGTTGTTGTTGTTGTTGTTTTCTTTTTTAAAAAAAGTCATATGGGCTAATTCATATATACTGCAAAAGGGGCAAACTGTAAGGGAAAACAAGATCGTATTGACCAGATGCAGGACACATGGCATTGCTTTTCAAATGAAAAGTCACAGGAACGTCAAAGCCCATGGGTCCAAATCCGTCTCCTAGATCAGACATGCATGACCCACCAACCCAAGTACAGATCGCCAGCCATGCAGGACAGGACTGTTCATCGGGGCTTGAGAAACCTATTGGGATCCTTTCTTTTGCACTTTGCCTGGAACTGCCAAACAGAATACAGAGATCGCCATGTATATGGGAGGCCACAATACAGGGATGGGAAGTTAAATCTGGCTTGGTGGTCACAAGTTGGGCTGGTCTGTCATTATAGGTGCTCCTTAACTCCCCATACTATTCCTGATGCCCTTTCTAGGTATCTTTCTCTTTACTTGCACTCTGCATGGAGACAGAAACATTTAGGGCACCTTTGCAGATATATCCACAAACTTTACTAGCAGAACACATTTTTATATGGTGAAACAATGCCCATTTGAGGCTTGAATGCCAACCCCTCCCAAATAAACTCCCCATTTGCAGCCTCTTACCTGCACAGCTACCTGATTTCACAGAGCTCCATGTGAACACGTGTCTTTCTGTGTGCACTGGAGCTGCTGAAATCTTGTGACACATGACGACGATTACAGTTTTGGAATAACTCTGAAGGCTGTTTAAGTTTGTCTGGTGTAAGTGTTTAAAGTTAGCAAGCACATAAATAAGCCAGGCACGGACAAACTGGGGATGAAGGTGTGTTTCTCAGACAGAGCTGGCAGCTGCCTTCGTTTATCGGCAGGCCATTTATCATCTCAAGAAAAATATTGATGGTTCACAAGATTCACACTTGCCCTGGCCCTGGGCTGAAGAAATGCTGTCTTCCAGGAAGGCTTTGAAAATGGAACCAAATCAAGGAACTGTGCCTCAAAAAGCAAGGGAGGGCATTGTATTAAGCAAGCAGAGGAAAGTGGGAAGACTCCTTGTGTGAAAAGCTGGCTACAAAAGGATTAACACTGGTGCCAGCCACTGGGAATACATCTCTAGTAGATTCCAGTCTTCTATCCCAACAAAAGTAGGCCTAAAAAGACTGATGAGGGCATTTTCAGGATATTGCCAGAGAGAACAGCTGGCCATGAATTACAAGAAAACCAAAGTCATGGTTTTCTCAAGAAACTATAGATGGTGCATGGAAAACCAGCTAATTGAACAGGTCAATTTTTTTTCAAATATCTTGGCCTTATTTTCCAGTCTACGGGGTCATGGGGAGCACACCAGAAATGTGCAAAAAAAAAAATGTCCCAAAGCACCAAAATTCTGACACGCTTTTTCTACACAAAAGGTGGTAAACATATACCATCAGCCCTGGAAGTGTTCCAAGCTAAACCCCTAGCACAATTATTATATGTGGCTCAGATTTGGACAGGCACTCACCTTGGATCTACGGAAGCTGTCCAGTCAAAGTTCTTAAGGCAAATTTTCTCTGTACCACCCTGTTCCAAATGCCTCATTGCACCTAGAGGCTAATCTTCCCTTGGTAGAATTATGGATAGGGCATAGGACACTTAACTATTGGCTTCACCTAAACTGAACCCCCCCCCCCCCGTCTAATATCCCTAGTGCTGCAAGATTGTCACAAGAGTGCCTGGACTAAAATTGTCTATCAAAAACTTCACTTTTTTGGTTTATCACCACAACAGCTACTCACACTGGGTTTTAGTAAAGCAAACAGTCTAATTAGTCAGCGCCTAAATAATATCGAGCAAGAGAACAACTTGGCCATAAAAAGGAAATTTTGCCCATGGTACGACTATTTTTCACCTACCCATTTCGACTTGGTGGCGCATGTCCTTCTGGCTTGCACTCTTTATAAAGACTTGAGGAATAAGGTTATCACCCCTCTTTTATTGTCCATTCCGGGTCACCCAGCCACTGTCACAGTGTCCTTTCTCTTGGCAGATTAAGATGAGCAGATGACAGCAAAGATTGCAAGGTTTTAGCTGGGGCAATTAAAATAAGATCCACTATTTGACTATTGATTCAAAACCCCAAAATATATTTTATATAATTGACTTTTTATCTTTATTCTTTGTATATCATATTGTTGTTTTATTGCTATGGCCGGAGGCTGATGCAAATAAAGATTCATCCATTCATTCATCTCTAGTAGCTGCATACAGCAGAATTTGCTTTGGACAATAGCTGAACCATTATGTCTTTGCTCATGTAAATGTAGATATGTGGACAATGCACACCTGTGCCACAACTTAACTAATGTCATTCCAGGGTGGCGGGCTCAGAAATAATTGTATGTCTAAGAAAAGGATTTTAGCACACTGTTTGTCTAGCCTGTCTTAAACCAATAACTTAAGGACAAGGGCCAAGAAAGGAGCGTTATGAGCACTGCATTCCTGGTTTTTGTGGCCACTGGTCAGTGGCAAGGACTTCTGAGCAAGGCTAAGGCAACATATCAAGCTGGGTTTAAGGTCTCACCCTTGGCATAAGAAGGCAAGTGGGCGAGGATGCACATCTGGGTTCCCTAGCAATTTCCTGTGCCCTTCCCTATTGTCTCTGGATGGGGCCGGCTTACCCATGATGAGGGGTGGAAATCATAAAGCGAGAACTAGCAATGCCCAGCTGAGATGTTGAAGCATCACTTCCTGAGTACTGAGGCACTTTGAATGGAGAAACAAATATGCTAGTTATAGGTAGTAGTTAGTAGTTAAATTTGTGGGGAAGTGTATGCACAAGTGTTTATTTGCTGACTTGCTTAAGTATGGCAGAGTGGATTGTATGTGAAGGAGAATAAAAGCAAGAACTGTAGTTAGTCTAGGATTTGTTATTCTGCTGAAGGCAAGGGTTTCTAAGAAGCCTGAGAGATCTAGTTGTATCTCCATGGAGATTTAGGCACCTTACTGCTGCTTGTTCTCTGGGTCAGCTTCTAAATCCCATGTCCAGGGGATTAAGGTGCAAGACAGTAAAATATACAATCACAATGATACCATGAGTTCTGGTTGATGACAAGTATGAGATGGAGCAATGATAGACAGATCCTGCACTACTTCTTCTACTGCATCTCACATCCATCTTTGGATATACACCTCTCCAGGGTTCTCGGTTGTTTGCTTCCTGCATCCACATAAGGCCTACTGTTAATCTTAGATCTTGTTTCCTGCTTGGCAGGGGGTTGGACTGGATGGCCCTTGTGGTCTCTTCCAACTCTATGATTCTATGATTCTATGCACTCATCACATAGGTGGCTGTCTCCTTGGTCTTTTAAAACGATAGGGTCCCACCCAAGCATATTCCATTGGCCTGAGTCATCTCTTGCCACATATCCTGCACATGTCCATTTCAACTCTGTGGACATATGCAGGGCATCTGGCAATCGATGGAATAAAGCAGCACTGGTGTGGAGATCTCTTACATGCGAAGAAATGATCAACCTCGGAAGATAGTTCCATTTAAATTATTGGTAAAGCGAGATGAGAAATAGCATGGAATTAATTTGTTAATATAAAAGCAGCAACAACACAAATGAATACTATGTTTATGGGTAGCAGACGCCACAGTTGCAATACAGAATGGGGTCATCTAAAATAACAATGGTTTTTTTTTAAAAAAAAATACCTCTTGGAAAAATAGCTCATTTCTAAGTCCATTCCCGATTTCAAGCTTCAACAGACATCAACAGGAATGAGACTGTGCCCGTAAGACAACACACACAGTCTCTTTCCTGTTCCCGAAACTTATTTGGTGGAGGCAGCAGCACTACCACCACACGGGGAACTCTTGAGAAGGGCTGGTACTGTTCTCATAATTACTGGTATGCCTGAGGATGTTGCCACAACAATGTCCCAGATACAAGGACCAGGGAATTCTAAACAATGGGCATTCATTTCCATACACACACCCAAATCCAAGATCTGCCACCGCCAGGGCTCCCCCGCCCCCCCAGCCAGAATTCACTGGAACTCAGTTTTGGCACCTCTCAGGTGGGCGCCATTGCCATTGTAAGAGAATCAAAACTGGAAACAGAATTGATCGAAGTGAACTCTAAAAACCTTTCCAGGATGTACAATTTGTTGCTAGAGTGGCATACGAAAGATGAATTGGTTAAATCGACAATGATAGATTGGGCGAAAGATGTGGGCCATAATATTATGCTGGATGATTGGGAGAGATTGTGGAAAGAAGGTATCAAATTTACGGCTTGTAATAGTTTAAGAGAAAACATTATGAAAATGATCTATAGATGGTATCTGACACCAGTTAAGATAGCTAAAATGAATCCTACAATGACAAATGTGTGTTGGAAATGTAAATCTGCGGAAGGTACCTTTTATCATATGTGGTGGTCATGTCCAGGGGTAAATGCTTTCTGGGACAAGATTTATAATGAATTTAAGAAGGTAATGAAAATTACCTTTAGTAAGAAACCAGAGGCATTCCTCTTGAGCATGACCAACGAAGAGATACCCAGTCAGGACAGAGTGTTTTTTATGTATGCCACAACAGCTGCTAGAATTTTACTTGCAAGAAACTGTAAAGGCGAAGAGATCCCGTCAGTGGAAGAGTGGCAGATGAAGTTAATGGACTATATGGAACTCGCCGAGCTGACCGCGAGAATCCGAGACCAGAGGGAGGAGAAGGTGTCACAGGATTGGAAGAAATTTAAGGATTACCTAGTAAATAGTGTAAAATTGAATATTTGAGCAGAATTAGTTAGTAGAATTGGCTTTAGCTTGTTAATGTTAGATAAAATTGTTCAGAAGAAGTTTTAAGATATTGAGTTTAAGTGATGATTTATACTTGATTAATCAAATCTAAAGATTATTAAGAGATTTGGTAAATGTTGATGGAAAAAGATATAAAGTTACCCAAAATATATATGGATTTTGAATGCAATGGAGGGAACGGGGGAAGTCCCCATGCAGAGAAGATAGAAACAAGAAGGGTATAAAGATAAGTGTATGTTTAGGTATGTATATGTTTTTCTTATGTTTATTGTTATTGTTATTGTTGCTGAATTTGTTTATTGTTTATTGTGTTTTTTATTGTGTATATGTAGTGTTTTTCTTTGTCTTATTGGAAAATAATAAAAACTTTAAAAAAAAAAGTAAGAGAACAAGGGAGGTGTTCGTGATGAGTTCTGGCACCTCTTTTTCTAGTAAAAAAAAAAGCTTTTGAGTAGTAGTGGTGGGGAGAAGTGCTATCTTAGAAACTGCTTAAATAAGATTTGAAGAGCGGGTGTTCATTGTTTATGAGGAGGGCTAGATTTTACTCCTTAGGACAAACCATGCCATTTTGTACAAGGCAGCCAAAGTAAAAAGCAAACTACATTTAACATAGAAGCAAAGATGCATGTAAAAAAAGCTCTTGCTCTTAGGGCTGTTCAGTGAAAGGAAAGTGTGCCAGTTTTGCTGAATCCACTGGAACTTTGTTTGCTATACTAAAGGTGGATTCAATTTGTTTCTTCTCCAGTCACTTTTTTAAAATGTAGGGCAGGGAGAAAAAATCCGTACCTAGCAGGATGCTGTGCACTGTCATTAATTAAAGTCTCTAGAGAGTACAAAGGCAGAAGCAAAAAAATGAGAGTATTATTGCTAAATTAAATCAATATTGGCTGCATTCTCTTGTGACATAAATACAAAATAGGCATGCAGGCACCCCATGGTCTCTGGAATTTGAATGGCATAAATAATATGATACCTTCCTAGAACAGATTACCAAGCATTCAAAAAGGTGAGATGCAGTAGTCTATGAGAGATTTTATTTCTGTAGGGGATACCATAGGGGATACTACCATTCCAGTAGTTTTGACCAATCAGTGGTCACTTTGGCAGCTGCTGGTTGCCCTTATTATTATCATTACTACAGGGAATCAGGCAGAGGGCCTTCTTGGTAGTGACACCCACCCTGTGGAATGCCCTCTCATCAGATATTAAGGAGATGAGTAATGATGTAACATTTAGGAAACATCTGAAGGCAATCCTGTATAGGGAAGCGTTTAAGGTTTAAGGTTTTATTATGTTTTTACATATGCTGGAAGCTGGGGCAACCCAGTCAGATGGGCAGGGTGCAAATTCTTATAATTAATAATTATTATATTCCACCCAGCTTTGCGTCAATATGGTGGCATCTAATGTTGATCTTGTTTTGTTCATGCTCCAAGCCGCCAGGTCCCAGAATTTATCTTCCCTTTCCTCAGACATCGCCAGCCCTAGTTCTTGCCACTGTCGTCTCACAACATTCACTATTTTACAAAATTCGCTATTTCATTCTTAAGGATTTTCTTATATGCTACTCTAATCTTACTCATATTCCCCTTATTAATTACAGAGGGTCCCCCCCCAAAAAAACCCCTAATAATTCTTAAAAGGTATTTCTTTGCCTCCTTGCATTGCCCATCAAAACAATCTCTCTGGCTTCCCTGTATACCATTTGTGGCATTGGGATAGATCCGATAGGGTCTGATGACTGTATTAATCTGTCTGTCTGTCTGTCTGTCTGTCTGTCTGTCTGTGTGTGTGTCTGTCTGTCTCTATTGTGCCTTGGTCAGACCACACCAGGAGTACTGTGTGGACTCTCCTTCCTAGGAAGTTTTTAAGTAGAGGTTGGATGTATGATTTAGTTGCAATTCCTGTCTTGCCAGGGGTTTGACCAGCTGATCCTCAAGGTCCCTTCCAACTCTACAATTCTATGAAACGTAGAAGCTCTACTGCTGTTGTAAAGAGCCCCATTGAATCTCTGGCTAGAAAAGGAAATTCCCAGAGACATTCCTGCAAGAAGTCTAGAAGCACAATACAGTACAGTGAACTTGTAAGCTTATTGCAGGCAAACAGGAACTTATATGGAGTGAGGAAGTATGTGTGCAATAATTGAAAATAGCTTTTGTTTTAGTGTGGCGATAAAGCAGTATTTCTCAGATGGTACCGAGGACCAGGATCTTACTAATGGCTTGCTAGGCTGATACTATTATAAACTTGGCAAATGGAGCATGTGGAAGCTAGTAGTGTACTGTAGCATTTGCTTTGGCTGCAATTAATTGATAACTAGATTCCTGCTGACACTTACTTTTTTCCAAAAGAGAACTGGCAGAAGATATGCAACTAGCATTTCATTTTCTCATTATAAAGGAGCACACTAAAAAATAAAATAAAAAAATCTACCTCTTGATACCAAGCACATTTGAATGTGAAGAAAAAGAACTTGGGAGGAGGCAGGGGCCAGGGAGCTGAGTTCTGAGTTAAAACAAATTTTGCTAATGGAGAAGGCAAGGGAAAAGGGTATGTCAATGCATGGTGGAACAGCAGAAACCTGCCTTCACATCCTGCTGGGGGGCCACTTACATATTGCTGAAAAGGAGGATATGTATCACCACATCCAATGCTAGTCCAACTCAGAGTAGACTCACTGAAGGGAACAGGCATGACTAACTTAGGCTCATTAATTTCAGTGAGTCATCTCTGAGTGGTCTTAGTTGAATACTACTCTTAGACTGGACACATCTTCAAACAGAGGGCTGTCTTCCGATAGCCTTTCAAACAGAAGAATGTGAAATCGGTTACATGGTTAGCTTCTGCCTTGCTCTGCATAATCTGTAAGTGGTGCATATGTGTATACAGGGCTGTACCCAGCAGTGTTAGAATAGAACCACTAAAATCACTTGAAATGAACTTAAACTAGTTGCTTTCATTTATTTCAGTGGGTTTGTTCCGAGCATGACTTAGTTGGATTCAACCCATAAAGTCCAGCCCAATAATATGCAGTAGTTGTCCCACACAATTGGGTGGGGAAGATCTGGGATGTGTGGATGTTAGGTCAATTGTTGTGGAGGCAAAGCCAACCAAGGAGGAAGCAAATGGATGGGATCCAACATGTTTAGCACTTTCATTGTGCCATGCGCTCACATAAGATTCGAGATCAAGGTGGGGTGTGAAGTTAAAAAATGCATTTAGTTTGAAAACTAGCAACATGGCAGCTCTAGCGAATACGTTCTCAGAATTTCTATTCAGGTAATAGAAAGAAATCTTATTTTAAATTTAGCAATATGCACCATACCTGCATCTTTTTGTGTCTATATTATCCTTTAATCTGAGCAGTCCACACATGCACCCACGCACACACTCGGTGTATTAATACTTTCTGTTTAGAAGCCACACTCACAAACATGAAACATGGCAGAGCATCTCAAAAAACCCAGTGATACACAGATTTTTGTAATTAATCTATGCCCCAGGGGTCATTCAAAGTGTTCATTGCCCCTGTCTTATTTGTACTTCAGACAGATACAAACACACAGGTACCAAGTCAGTTGCCAAGCTAAACCTCCAATCTGGCATGGTTGCTATCAACTTTACTCTCTTCAGATAATTTTTATAGACTGTTCATAGTTTTTAAGCCCTTCATTGCCTCCACTGCCTATCAGCTTAGTATTGCCCTTTCTGTTGCACCTAAGTTTTGCAAGTATAACTAATAGGAATTTAACATTTACCAAAGAATTATTTCAACTATAGGTTTAATGGCATTTTTATGGTTCTCTGAACAGCCAGGAGTTTAGCTATCAGTTCCATCTGCTTCGCTTCCTTCCAATTTGCTTATATGTAAGAGAAAGGAATAAGGACAAGCTTAAAGAAGGAAAAGAAAAGAAATTGTGGTGCTCCCATTTAAATATGTTTCCCATTTAAACACTTTTCTCCTTGTAATTTTTTTTATTTCTCTGAACAAATACCATAAATCATAACCATTGTCCATTTCTGTTAAAATAACCAAACTATGGAGTTGAAAGCAGTGAACTAGGGGGCGGGGGCGCAGAGTTGATTTATTCTGTGCTCTTATTGAAATGTAAAGCATAGGAGACATTTTAGCTCCTGTCTTCTGTATTCTGATTCCTCCCCCCCCAAAAAAAACCCCAACCTGGGCTGAACTTCCACCCTGACACTAGTGAAACCCCATTGAAATTTATGAGCACATCACTTGGGTGGCGCAAGGGTTACACATGCATCAGAGGTGAGGCATTTTTGCAACATTTCCAGCAGCATCAAAAGCTACCCTTTTAGCACTTTGAGAGGACAACATAAAAGGGCGTGTAAAAATGCTTGCCCATACAGAGCGAGGGCAATGAATGATACAACTGATTGGAATTATTCACGTGACTAATGCAGCAAGCCCTATCAGTTGGCTTTGTTTCCTTTAAGTGATGTCATCATACAGTCAGATCTGATTGACTACATTGCACCTGGATGTCATCACACTTACTTCATGGCTTTTGACTGATGGATCTCTCTTAAGAAAGCGATGAAAACCCTAAATAGTTTTAAAAAATACACTGAAATAGTATCAGACAGAGGAAAGCTGTTTTCAGCCTCAATAGTGAAATGCAGAAATGTACACCACAGCCTCAATAAATATTGTGGTCCTATTTGTAGCCCATAGTTCAGTACATGTGTAGTCACTGTGGTACTTTCCAGATGTTGTTGGACTATAACTCCCATCATTCCTAATAATTGGAGATGCTGGGGCTGATGGGAATTCTAGTCCAACAACACATGGAGGGCATCACATTGGCTATTCCTTTTCACTGCTACCAGAAATTGTTACTGCTTCCTCTTCCAACATCTTCAGAAGAATACATGCTACTGGATTGGATCCAGCCCAAGTTTGACCAGCTTAGGTCCTATTGAAATTAATTGGACATCCATTAGTCATAATTAATATTTCATATTACTTTCAATCGAACCTAAGTGCTACCAACTTGTTCTGGATCCAATCCACAGATTTCACTGTGGGCCATATAAATAAAATTAACATATTGTTTGAATTAACATAATCAAATTACACTTTTAAATTCTCCTCTTAAAAAGTACAATTAGCTACAGAAGGGTTCATCTCAACACAGTTCAGTAGAAAAAAATGTTTTCCCTGCAGTCATTAATGAACCCCAAGGTCATTAAAAAAAAACCTCAGCCATGTTATTTAATTACCAATTTGCAAACATGCCCATAAAATGCTGCTGCAACCTAACTAGCATGGTTTCATTTTAGCTGCAAATACGTCGGTTACCAGGACACATCTTGACATTAAAGAGGGTGATTTTCAGCACTGACATGTTGTCTTCTTAAGCTTGATCATTTATAAATTAGAAAAACAGTGCCCCACACAATACATTAAAGAACTCTGCTTTGTCTTCTACTTAAGAAATGCAGCTAACTAGAAGTCACAATCACCGAGTCTCTCTGGTAAATTAGGATGATTTGACAAGAGTGATTTCTTAGATAAAAAGCTGGTGTTTTGAGTACAATCCCTGACTGAGACAGGAACTCTTATCCCCATTCCCATGATAAGGCTGTCTCTTTATGCTTTCCTAGCATGGCTCAATAGCTCCACAACATAATCTTCAACAAATTTATTTATATCCAAGCTTGGGCACTCTAAAGGATCGTGGAATTTATAATGAAACAGTATTCAATTATAATGAAATTGTATTCAATTAATCATTCTTGCGCCAATTAATTTAGCTTCTACAGTGACGATTTTCAAGAAGCTTGCAAGCCCTGCTTCTAACTTCCCAACCACAATCATTCTTGGCCAGGGTCACAGAAAGTGAAATGTAACATCAGAAGGTGGCAGGGAATGAGTGTAATGGAATTCAGGGAAAGGTAGGGCTTCTCTTCTTTGAGAGATCTAAGATCAGCAAAGGAGGAAGGAGAGGAAGTTACATCCAAGCAGGGTAAGATTTTCCACATTAATACACAGGTTATGCTAACATTTTCCATGTTTGCCTGTTCAAACCAGCTTGTGCTACTTTTAGCACAGCAGGGTCAGCCATGCTTATGGAAATCAAACTGCAGTCTCAGCTTTTCTGTACCTCATCACCAAAGATAATCACTGCTATCTACAACTTATTTTCTGCTCTGGCTGGCTGATGGCAATGATGTATGAAGCAAGAGTGATATAGCTCCATCTGCATAAGACAAGTTGATCCTGCAGAGATATAAAGAGCCCACCCACCCCCCACCCCCTTCCCCAAAAAGGGAAATAAAAAGGAAGGATGACTTTTAGCAGGGAGCTGAGGAAGTGGGAGATGTAAATCATGGAGGGAATACATAATCAAGGACAGCACAGTCTTTTTTGAATAGCGACTGGCATTTTCTCACAGGGGCTAAAATTGTGTTTGACAGCTTAGACCAGGATTCAGAAGAGGTTGACGACAGAACAAATTTAACACTTGCCATTAGATATAAAACCTAACAGAAACTTCTGGCAAACCTTTTGAATATTATAGAATAGTATGAATAAGCAGAAAAGGTGCACATTAATGAGGTTATACAATATACAGCCCTAAAAGGGGGGGGGGAGAGAGACAGGTATATAGACATAGTCTTTGATTCTACAGTTATTTTACTTGATGTTCTTGGAAGTAAAGCTTTCGATTGCCTCCTCCATCCTGCAGCCACCTGCACCCCTCATAAAACCTCAAAAGTATAGAAGGGCCCCCAGGACAACATGTGGTGGGGAACAAAAGACTGATGGGGAAATGGGGGGTTCACCCCAGATCAGGCAGAAAGCTACCCAATTTGGCCTGGTTCTCTTCTCACTCAACAGCTCCCTCATGTCCCATCCCACATTATTCCCAGATACTCCGGCAAATGTGACACAAATGCTGCAGGGAAAATGAGGGGATGGGAAATGTTCCTCCCATGACTTTTCTGATACTAAATTACCTCAGGATCCAAGCCACATCCTAACAGAAACTTCTGAGAAACCTTGAAAAGATTATATAACAGTGTGGTTGAGCAAAGAATGTATTTTTTATTTTATTTTATAGCTGCTATTATTCAAAGTCTCTGCTTACCTTAGATTCCCAGGTCGTGGTAGAGCGAAAACAAAAACTGAAGCATCACAAAGGATACACGTTTCTTCTGTGTACGGGACTGTAGAAGCAGTCCCTCCAACTATGTAACTGTAGAAGGAGACTTCCAGGGTGTAGCAGTAAGAGGTGTCATCAAGTAGCCCGCCAAGGAACCGACGGCCTGTCCCTGCCTTAACAGCATCTCTGTTGAAGGAGGTGCTGGACTGTAAGAAAGAGAAGGTGAGAAATCAGCTGGAGCAGGGCTGAGGCCATACTACTGAAACACAACTGGAAAGGTATTTACCAGAAAAAGTCCAAGCACATGCAAACCACATATTTGAGTCCGAACTCCTGCATCTAAAGAGAACACCAGTGTCAGTTGTTCTCATGTATATGCACGTTACCTCAGTAGAATGAAGAAGCTGCTGTTTGTAAATTTCCCATAATAAGGCAGATATCAACTAGAGGGAGGAAGCTTTGCCTTGAGAATTCAGCACTTGAGGAAAGGGTTAAGTTCCTCTGCCCCAGCACTTCAGTCTCAATCCAAACCAAATGATGCAGTCTGCCTCTGGATACCAGTTGCTGGGGAGAAAATTATTGTGGGCTCCTGCCTTGCTTGGTTGGCTACTGTGAAAACAGGATGCAGGTCTCAATGGGCCTTTGGTTTGATCCAGGAGGGCTCTACTTACATGCAAATCTCTCCAATACCCCAAACATCTACTCTTCTCTGAATTTTAAAGAAACAGGAGATGTAATCAGAGATCTCTGTCATCTTATCTAGTTAGTTCGGGTTCTAAAGAGAGAATTCACTAAAACAGTCTATTTAAAACACAGTTTTATTCACACATTCACATATATAGGCATTCCCATAGTTCTTGGAATGTTCAGATCCCCTCACCCCAACATTTGTTGTTGTTGTTCAGTCGTTCAGTCGTGTCCAACTCTTCGTGACCCCATGGACCAGAGCATGCCAGGCACGCCTATCCTTCACTGCCTCTCGTAGTTTGGCCAAACTCATGTTAGTAGCTTCGAGAACACTGTCCAACCATCTCATCCTCTGTTGTCCCCTTCTCCTTGTGCCCTCCATCTTTCCCAACATCAGGGTCTTTTCTAGGGAGTCTTCTCTTCTCATGAGGTGGCCAAAGTACTGGAGCCTCAACTTCAGGATCTGTCCTTCTAGTGAGCACTCAGGGCTGATTTCTTTGAGAATGGATAGGTTTGATCTTCTTGCAGTCCATGGGACACTCAAGAGTCTCCTCCAGCACCATAATTCAAAAGCATCAATTCTTCGGCGATCAGCCTTCTTTATGGTCCAGCTCTCACTTCCGTACATTACTACTGGGAAAACCATAGCTTTAACTATACGGACCTTTGTCGGCAAGGTGATGTCTTTGCTTTTTAAGATGCTGTCTAGGTTTGTCATTGCTTTTCTCCCAAGAAGCAGGCGTCTTCTAATTTCGTGACTGCTGTCACCATCTGCAGTGATCGTGGAACCCAAAAAAGTGAAATCTCTCACTGCCTCCATTTCTTTCCCTTCTATTTGCCAGGAGGTGATGGGACCAGTGGCCATGATCTTAGTTTTTTTGATGTTGAGCTTCAAACCATATTTTGCGCTCTCCTCTTTCACCCTCATTAAAAGGTTCTTTAATTCCTCCTCACTTTCTGCCATCAAGGTAGTATCATCAGCATATCTGAGGTTGTTGATATTTTTTCCGGCAATCTTAATTCCGGTTTGGGATTCATCCAGTCCAGCCTTTCGCATGATGAATTCTGCATATAAGTTAAATAAGCAGGGAGACAATATACAGCCTTGTCGTACTCCTTTCCCAATTTTGAACCAATCAGTTGTTCCATATCCAGTTCTAACTGTAGCTTCTTGTCACACATAGAGATTTCTCAGGAGACAAATGAGGTGATCCGGCACTCCCATTTCTTTAAGAACTTGCCATAGTTTGCTGTGGTCGACACAGTCAAATGATTTTGCGTAGTCAATGAAGCAGAAGTAGATGTTTTTCTGGAACTCTCTAGCTTTCTCCATAATCCAGTGCATGTTTGCAATTTGGTCTCTGGTTCCTCTGCCCCAATTTGGTCTCTGGTTCCTCACCCCAACATACGTATATGTAGGTAGGAGGAGCAAGCACACCACACTGGTCAAAAGGTTCCTGGGATACTGCAAGTTCAAATCTCACTTCTGCTTTAACACTTAGCATCACCATATTTTCTCTATGCAGAGAAGGATCTCTGGGGGGCTGTTTCCGTGGATGTTCCTATGCATCTGGCTCTCTGGATGGGCTTCACTACCCTGAGAGATTGCAAAGATTTATTTATTTATTATCCCTGTCACAGTGCTGCCAGAATCTTCTTGCCCGCCTACCCCCTCTCCTATTTCCATGCACTGCTCTGTGTTCTGCAGGGTGGGACAACATATTGTTTCACAGCTAGAACTGTGGGTGATCTATTTCCACAGAGTAGCCATTTTAATTTACTGCAGCAGCGAAGTCTCTTTGTTGATCAACAAATGTGTGCAACATCTAAACCTTCTTTTCTGCACTCAAACTTGGGCAATGCAGTGTTCTGTCACAAAATCCAGAATTAATTTGTATCCTACCATGAAAGTGTAACAGCCACTAGGTGGAGCGAACTCTTTGACTAGGCTCCAGGTGAGCTACTGACAAAGCAATAAAAGACTTCCCATGCCCACCACAACCCCCTGAAGCCAGCTGTCTTTTCAGCATAGAACATATGCTCATTCACTCCATGCAATACCAGGACTGCCAGGAACCAGTACCTGAGAAAATGAGATTATAAAAATGATTTTTTTAAAAACACACACACACACCACTGCTTGATTTCCTTAGCTCCTTGTAGCTAGGACTTGAGAGCTAACGGATACGTAGGAATTCATGGCAACTCTTGATAAATGAGGTATACAGGGAGACTGCAGTTCAAAAATACCTGCTGCTCTATCAGCATTTGATATGTTTAAAAGCTTCTCATGTTATAAAAAGGCAAGTCTTGCGGCTAATTAGAAGTAGATGGAACCCATTTTCCTATTAGCATTAAATGTAGGAAGCTTTATCTGTTTCACTAATGTTTTATGATAGTAACATTCCCACTGTTTTTTGCCAAGCAGTACTCCAATGCATCCTCTCTAATGAGATCCAAAGTACTGATTTTCAGTCTCTTTAGCAGCAGAGTGGACCATCTTATTATGAAAGAAGGGTCGACAAGTGGAACCTTAAAGAAGAGAAAAGTAGGGCAGGGCTGTCGAAATGGTGAAGGAGCAGAAATGGGAACTATTGGAGAAGGCTTCATTTTAGAAAGCTTTCACTAGCAACTTATGAGATACACATGGCAGTCCTTCAATGCCTTAACTGTAGCAGCTAGGCAATCAATCAATCAATCAATCAATCAATTTATTTATTGCATTAGCCCTATGGCCATAGCACATAGTAAAAGACCAGGCAGTAGCCTGACACGATTATACAGAGAATACAACAGTTAGGCATTCAGATCACATTATACTTATCTGGTGACAATCTGTTTCCACGCCCAATTTAATGGACTGATTATTAACCTTTAAAGCAGAAAATGGTTTTGGACCAGACTCTCAGAGCAACTACCTGCACCCATATGAACCTGAAGTTCAGCATGTTGTCCACTGGTTAGAACTGGCAATGGGCCGCATATCACATTCACTGCAGCAATGGCCAGCATGTATGGCTGGAATCAGTAGAGTCACCACATCTTCTTCTGCCTTCTGTGGCAGCTAATTGTGAAACTCACCATTTGGAAATCAAAGCCTTAGAGGTGTCTAAGTCCAGAGACTATGCATCATATGCATTTATGCTCTTAAAATGTCCACAAGGAAGGAATGCAAATAGAAGAATGTCTATGTACAGATATAACTCTGAAATTATCACAAATTTGGCATGGAATAATGCTTCCTTAAAGTAGAGATGCAAATCCATAATCTCCTGAGAATACCTATCTATAAAAGGCAAGTTCTTAGTCCTTAAGATTGCAGATGAAATCTCAAAAATAATGTGGCAAATGCTTTTGCCCTAAGTCAGGGATAAGAAAAACTGTGGTCTTCCAAGATGATGTTGGATTCCAACTCCCATTAGTTTTAGCCAGCATTGTCAATTGTCAGGGATGATGGATGTTGTAGTTCCATTGTAATCTGGATATTCCTCACCACTGCGCTAAGTAATACTTCTGTAATGAAATGGCTGCAGTGTAATATGAGAAGCTCCACATTTTATCTTCAACAGAAAACTCCTATCATCCTAGTTTGATACGACTACCAGCAGCAGCCACACAAAAAAACCTCCTGGTGTCAGGACACAGGAGCTTCAGCTGCCTCCCACAACATTCCTATCCTGGCTCACTCAAATGAAAACACAGGTGAGCCAGGGGAGGGACAGCTGGAGGTCAGCAGCTGCAGAACATTAATCAGATACCCAGGGTGGCTGCATAAAAGGCAAGGTGTGGGAGTGTTTGGATAGAGGTCCCAGGAAATTTATTAATGGTGGAGAACAGACACTGGAAGAGGGAAAAGGGCAAGACCAAGGAAGATAGAAATAAATTGAAGTGGCTGCAGTTAGAGTGAGAAAGGAGAGAAATTAAGTTAGGGGTGGGGAGTAACTCTGGTACGGAACAAGTGAGTGTAAACTGCAGAATAGCAAAGGCAGGTAAAGGGAACTGCTACACTATAGAAAATCAGAAATGGGTACAGGAAACAAAGTTCTACATGTTGGGGAAAAAAAAAATAGTTCAAGCTGTAGTCAGATTGCTTGACAGAGCACATCTTAGTTTAAGACCTGAGTTGCAGGACCTTGGAGAGCTCCAAGCAAGACAATTGCACACTTGCTCCAACAAGGCCTAAAAGTCCAAATGAGACCTTTCATGCTTCTCAGTTCAGACTCCTCCTCTCAGGCTCAGGTTCTGTCTTGGAAATGGATAAGCTGAAAGAGCTTGTCTCCTGGCCCAGAACATAGCATTCTATCTCTTCTCCATCAGTTTCCCCTGGTTCATAGCCTGCCCTTGTGAACTAGCAATGGAGAACCTGGGCCCCCAGGTGGGTAGGTGTTCCCTTAGGAACCTCAGGCTCACAGGTTGCAGTCTCTGGGATCCCTGTTCATGGCCGAGAGGCTTAGGCTCAATCTCAATCTAAACCCTCTGCAACTCTAGCCAGTGGTCCCCTGCCCTCCCCTCTAAATTGGCTGGCTCCTCCCCATGTAGGTCAGAGCCTAAGCTCAGGGTGTGGTCATGAAACTATCTTCTCAAAGCCTTAAGTGTCTGTCTGATTTCTGCTGGTAACTGTGGGAGGAGCGTAAGAATTTTGAATGCCCTTTAAACTTGCAAGTGACCAAGACTGCAGGTTGCATGCAACCCTCCAGGTCTCTCTATTCAGCCTTCAGGACTCTCACCAGGCCACACACCCTACTGGATCTATTCTGTGCCTTCCTTAAGTGTCTTTGCTGTGCTGGAATGTATCACTGAAGTGCTCACCTGCATGGAGGGGTGCATGTGGAGGCTGCTGTATGGCTGGAGTGTAGCCTCCTCTTAAAAGAGAGACATATATTGCTCTGTCCAGTACTGTTACCCAGCCTGGGAAGGTTGCCCATGATAGAAAGTGGTCCTTGTGATGAAAAGGGGTTTGACTCCTGCTTTGAAGGATTTTGCCAGTTGTATGTAACAGACATGGGCCAAACTATTCTCATGTTATGAAGGATTATGCACAAACAATAACATCTCAAAGATATAGCAAGAAAACCTAAGGGTAGAAGCCAATATACACCATTTCCATCTATAGTTCACTACATTTATATGTTCCCTAAGCAGAACAGAAAACAGAGGATTAGAAAAAAATTAAACCTGTTATACATCCTATCAGCTCCTTGCCAATGCAGGCAAGCAACAGTTAAAACCTATGAATTTCCATTACTTCTTTCTTTTGTACTGAGTCTTTAAAGTAGATGGCTCTGAATCATATGTGCAGGAACATGTAGGAGAGCTAATTTTAAGAGAGGATTTTCATTTCAGGCTCGAGGTGTAAACAAACACCAATAAAAGCTGCGGGCACACAGATCTAATTGCCCGATGGATCATAGGCGAAACTCACTGCATGCAGTCTCACATCATCTTCTGATGAAAGAAGGAGTCTTATTCACATTCCATACAGTGTAACTGGAGAACAGAGACCCATATGAGATGAAAAACTCAGGTAGGTCAAGCTACTGTTTTGCCACATTTCCAACAGCTGTAATAAGTGGCAGAAGCCTTCTAAATGAGGCACAGTAAAGATCAAAACACCCTGAAATGGGCACACCATAAGGATATCTAGTTTCCTGTATTATAAGATTTGATTAAGAGTAAAAACCAACAACCAGACCTACATTGAAGACCTTGGACTTTGGAGCATGGAAGTAGAGATGGGTCAGGAAGGCCTCAGACCCCATTGCAATACCCTTTTCATCTCTTCCAATGCCTTCTACCCAAACATACACAAAAAGAAATTATAGGTGGGTGCTACATCACCACACGATAAATGCTCTGCTATGTTTGCACTGAGTGAAGCAAGATATTCTGCAGCAGTCATTCAGCAGGAAATGGAACTGGTTTCCAGGTTGGAAGGTGATAATCTTGGTGGTCATTTCCAGTATTATTTTACCATAGTTTTCTATAGGTCCCTATTACCTTGGGGGTAAGAAACAAGAAGTTGGATATCAGGATCAATAGAATACATATATTTGCGCTGAAAGAACACTTTCCATGTTAGGTGCCTTTCAAGAGGTGCTTTGTTTTTGTTTACTGAGCTAAAGAAGAACTAAAATACTACTACTACTACTACAAGCCCAAACTCTCTTGTATAGTCAACCCTTGCAAGTTCTGGGGGCAAAAGTGCTTTCATCATTCCTCTTATATCAGTAGAACTGCCAAGTTCTCCAGAAACCTCCTCCTATATAAATATAACAAAAACTAGGTCCCTGCTGGTGGTTTTTATGAGTGTAACTTTTACTGGTATGTTTGCTTAGAAAATTGGTTTCATCCCTAAGCACATGGGATTTCTTCCCCCTGGGCCTTTAAAACAATGTATGTGGACAAGAAGTGGCAAGAAGAAAACAAGAAACAGTTGTGTGGATATTTCTTCCTATCTGCAATTTTTTTGGGGCTACAAATTAATTTGAAGATGGCCCTGTGGCTAACACGAGCAGATTGGTTTAACACCATGTGACAGATTGGTTTCATTTAGCCAGGAATATCCAGAGGGTCCTTGTTCCTGAGCAACCAGCATTTGCAGTCTTAAAACACATACAGTTCCCATCCTATTTTTTTTGTTTGCCTCCAAAACGAACACCAAAAATCCTATGGCATGTCCAATGTACAGAAATGTATTCCAAAGGGAAAAAATAAATAGTTCCATTTGTCTTCTTAGAAAAAGGGGGAATAGGAGAGCTTCTATTGTAGAGCTACTGCAATAATTTTTTCTTATTTTACATGCAAGCAAAATCCAGTTTTGTGATGATGAGGAAAACGTAGCTGATTTTAATCCCAGCTACCTCAATTTTTGGGACACGGGTGGCGCTGTGGGTTAAACCACTGAGCCTAGGGCTTGCTGATCAGAAGGTCGGCGGTTCAAATCCCCACGACGGGGTGAGCTCCTGTTGCTCGGTCACAGCTCCTGCCCACCTGGCAGTTCAAAAGCACGTCAAAGTGCAAGTAGATAAATAGATACCGCTCTGGCGGGAAGGTAAACGGTGTTTCCATGCACTGCTCTGGTTTGCCAGGAGCGGATTTGTCATGCTTGGCACATGACCTGGAAGCTGTACGCCGGTTCCCTTGGCTAGTAACACAAGATGAGCGCCACAACCCCAGAGTCGGACACGACTGGACCTAATGGTCAGGGGTCCCTTTACCTTTTTATTTCAATTTTAAGTGTCTCTATCAAATTTGCTATGGCAGTGTCAGGGTCAAAGCCAGTAGACCGAGAGGAGCCAGGAACTCCAGGAAAACTAGTATTCAAGGCTAAAGAATCATTTGGGGCCAAAGAGCAAGTCAGGATACAGGAATACAGTGCTTGGGAAGACCTTGCTGCTCAAGCAAGGCTTAACTGAAACATAAATAATTTTATACTCCTTCTTCCACAGGAAGACCCAGTGGTCAGCTTGAGAATCTGTATCTGTGAATAAGGATGAATGGATTCCAAGAGTTTAATTTCAAAGGATGTATATTTAATTATGTACTTAACTTTCTCTCCCATTGAAATCAATTAAAGAGATTGCTTTTGGCTAATTCCATGGCTAATTTGAAGCCATGGCAATTCTTCTCTGAAATTTAGGTAGGAGTATGGGAAGTTGTCATATACTGAGGCAGACTGTTGATCCATCTAACTCAGCACTGTTTAACTCAGTACTGGTGGGCAATGGCTCTCTCAAATTTCAGATATGGACCTTTCCCAGCCCTGCTTACATATGCTAGGGATTTCTGATAAGAAATTATGTAAATACCTGGATTAGAAAGTGGTGGTATTTCAAACTGAGTGACATTTTCTCAGAAATAATAAGTGCCCATAATTGTTAGGGATTCAGAGGATTAATGTAAGTAGCCAGAAATAGTTTTCCAACAGATCAACAATGTCAAAGTCTTTCAAGTCTTTGCAAAGTTTTATTCTGCATGGTTTCCAGGCAGAATAGCAAGGAATGCAGCACAATAGGCAAAGAGAAGACATTTGGGAGGATGACTATCCAAGATCCATGACTGGGAAGTAGCAGCTCTAGGCAGCACGATTCTGAGATAGTACAAGTCAGCTAACCTGGACAAAAGGAAGGCGAGAAAATGCCTGTGGCACAGTTCTGCTCTGCCCAACCTGCCCCTTTAATATTGCTACCCATGGCAGAAGGAGCGAGGCCCAGGAGCTGGTTGTTGACTGACTGCTTCTGTCATCTGAACTTGGTTGAAAAACTGCAGGAGTCAACACTTGGCCCACTTTGAGTGAAAAAAGTAAAAGGAAGGGGTCACCAACATGGGGCCTAATCAAGACATCTAAAAGATTACAGCTAGACCTAGAAGCCACCTGAGGTGGGTGGTTGGTTGGATGGGGAATAAAGCCCTCTCTGGCTGACTTTGTCCATTTCCTTTTCCTGGAAAAAGAAGAGTAAAAAGGCTTCTCTGATCCCATTGCAAAGAGCACAATTACTCATCCCCAAGCTCTAATGGCTTCTTGAAATGCTCAGCTGCTTCTGATGACTAATCTGCTAAATAAAAACTAAATAAAACAATTCCTTCCAGTAGCACCTTAGACACCAACTAAGTTTGTTCTTGGTATGAGCTTTCGTGTGCATGCACACTTCTTCAGATACACTGAAACAGAAGTCACCAGACCCTTATATAGAGTGAGTAATACCCCTCCCTACTCTCTCACAATATATGACTGGTGACTTCTCTTTCAGTGTATCTGAAGAAGTGAGCATACACACGAAAGCTCATACCAAGAACAAACTTAGTTGGTCTCTAAGGTGCTATTGGAAGGATTTTTTTTAAATTGTTTTGACTATGGCAGACCAACACGGCTACCGGTACCTACCTGTAACTGCTAAGTAAAATAAGTGATGCCTAGCAAAGCAGCACAGTCCAAATCCAGCTTTAGCTTTATATTATGAATGAGATCAGATGCATTGGTAATTAAATCAGCAGATACTCATAAAATCTGGTGACTCAGCCTTTGCACTAGTGACTTCTAACTTTTGTCCATGCAAATATAAATAAGTAAGGTATGATCATTTACTGAAAAATGTTTGCAGGTAAAAGACTTTGAGTTTCAAATTCCTACCTCAGACAGAATGGATGAGAACCATTCTGGTTTTAAAGAAAGTAAGGCTGTGTCCAAATTAGCAAACACGCCATATGTCATTTGTTTTGTCCTTCATTTAATTGTCTGCTACTACGGATATATTATTGTCCCCCTCACAAAAATGCCCGGGGTTATCTTGAGATAGAGAATCTAAAGGATGTAATGATGACCACTAACCTGGATGGCTTTGAAAAGGGGATTATGTGTTCTTATGTAGGACGGATCCTGAATTCATCAGACTTAGTTTGTGGTAGAAAAAAATAGCAGATGAAACTAGCACAAGAGCAGTTCAGGGATTTACAAAGTTGTTCTAAAACTTCTCCAGAGACCCAGCTGTTTGGAGGGAGTAGCTTCTGACCAAGCACATCCCTAGACAGAATAGCCATTTTTTCACTGATAGAAGAATGCCCCATTTTATTTAAAAGAATCACCCAAGGCAGCAATAGCTGTACCTGGGGACTCACCATATCAAACATGTAGATGGAGCATTTGCACAACCAGATATTTAGAGTATCACTCACCAATGGGAATAAGCTCCCTATGCATGAAATACACTCCACAATATATTAATGCTAATTTTTCCCAGCCTAATTGAAGTAAACTATTCAAGTGACCATCTTCAGGATGTTGTTTTTGAAGCGGAAGACCAGGATTTGCCTGAGCTTCAGTCATGCAGAGTGCTGAAAGAAATCCCTTTGAGTGTAGACTCACAGATAGCATGTAAAATCCAGACAAATGATTGCTTTGCCAGTGATTCCCATTTTGCAGCAAACAGGTTATTAGTGTGGGACTCTGTACAAGGAGCCTGCATTCAAAAAGCCTGTTCATTATTAATGGAATATGAGCTTTTGACATCAAAGGGGATCCATTATGTATGCTAAACGGTGGTGTGAGAGAAAAGAAGGACCTGCATTTCAAGTCCTCTCGGTGCTTTTGTCCCTTGTAAATCAATCAAGCTTGACAGATACTTTAAGGAGAGTAATCTTTTCAATGATACTGTCAATGGATAACATAATGGAACATTGTCTTGATGCTGTGTGAAGACATGAAGCTAGTCAATTACAGACAACACTTCATGCAGCCGCCAGCTTTCACTTGAAGCAATTCTAGGGAAGTATTCTAATCCTTACAAATGTCTGCTGTAGCATACAATGTAAATGAGACCTCCTGAAGCTTCAGAAAAATAATTAGCTACAACAGTGGCCCATTCCCACACTTCTCAAACATGGGCATGATAGCGTTTACTGTGCAGTTTTCCGTCCTTCTGGAGCATTTGGTGCCTGCTGTGTATTTATATACACAGCTTTCTAATTGTCACCGCTTTGTTCCTCACACCCACAAAGGCTTATACCGAGAGTGTCATATCTGCACATCTCTTAACAAAGAAATCCTGGTAGCCTGGCCAACTGTATTCCCTGCTGTTCTTACTACTATAGCTCAAGACACTAGGGCTTGTTTATTTAGAAGGTGTTGAGAGTTTTGCAACCATGTGGGATGGTCACAGGATTGTACAGACCTCAACATGATGAGGGTTTCTGACACTAAGGCAGAGATATGCAACAGGGGCACCCCTGTTACATGTTGGGAAGTGCCCAAAGATTAGCTCATGTCATCCAAATTATAGTAGCCTGTCAGCAACAGAGAATAGTAAGGGCCACCAGTAGTACCTGGTGGAGAAGGGGTATCCGTAATAAAGCATGTCACGGACCTTGCATCCCTCTGGTTAAACATTTGCAGATCTTTATTTTTAAACAAGATTTATTTAAAAAACACACACATCCAAGTATAACAGTAGAAATATGAGCTGCCAGTTTAAACATGTGGATCAACAAGACAGTGTGGCTATTAGTGTGGAGCCTGCTATTTTGTCCAGCGATAACTGGCATTTGAGTCTAGTTCCAAGTGAATTCCTCCCTGTACAAGGTCACACACCAAAACTGCTGAGTCAGTGTGAGAAGCTGTGAGCCAGCAGCTCCCAGAATAATCTCAAATACGCTGGCTGCCAGCATGCGGTGAAGCCTGCCAGTTGCCTTTGGAAGTGACCTGGAGCAGGAGGCAAACAATGTTTATTTGATTGTTGGCACCTACTTTCTCTTTTCCTAAAAGGCTTCTCTTCCTCTAACAACAACAACAACAACAACAACCAAATAACAAGGATATGCACCCTTCCTTCCAAAATAGAATTAATTTAGTTTGTATTTTATCCAATATGAAAAGATACATAGTAGCAGCAGTTTAACAATTCAAGCTTGGCATATACAGTAATAACAGTCTTAAAGGGTTGAGTAAGTTGTCCCAGCTAGTCCTGAACCAAATGGTGACCTAGGCAAGGAGAATTTTTGGCTCCCACTCCATTTGTTCAAGTTTTTAAAAACTTGCATTTTATTTTTTACATTTTTAGCCTAGTTCATTATTTCAGTGCACAATCTGCAGGTCTGTGTTATATTTGTCATATAAGACAATATATTTGCCTGCACTGATTTGATCACAATCAGTCATATGCACATAATTTGGTAAACTTCCACAAGAATAAAACACAGCAATATTGTTAATGCAATATTGGCCACACAGACTGGCAGCTTTACAAGTAAATATGAAAGCACAGGATTAGAACTGCAGAACATGGGCAGCCTTTTTGTAAAACCCACCATCTCCCTTGGGCTAAGTTCACGATGAAAACCTCCCTCTCTAGAGCTGCTATTTGCCCCATGATGCATCGTTATTTAAGTGTTGATTGTTCAAACTCCCACCCTCAATGGCACCATCTTGCTTCTACCCCCAAAGGCACCATAGCTGCTATTTAAAAGTTTAAAACCAGACACACTAATTGCAATCACACTACTGACTTCACATCTACTTGGACCCTTAAGAAGACCAAGATGCTTTCCCCCCTCTGTTTCAGATTGGGACTGGGCACACTGCTTCCCAATCGTAACTACACTAGAATCCTGGATTCCTCCATCATTTTCTAAGATTCTGACTCAGGGTAGGCCATGCTATCAAAAGAATCTAAGAGGTTTGATCCCTGGACAATTAAATTGTGGCTTTAATGTGCATACATTCCCCACCCACCCACCCCAAAATACCCCCCATTTTGATACTAACTGAGAAGAAAAGTGGCCTAGTACATGTTGACTCTAAGACTATCTGGTAAGAATACATTTTCATTGTTATATTTTTCTACACATGTTAAAAAATCTTTTAGATGGTGACACATATATGTTTGTATGATAATTCAATATGCTAAAGGGTCTCTAATGAATGTATATTTAACTTATTCCAGCTGAAGAAGAATTTTTGAAACAGGGCCCTGTCCTGGTGTATATACTTCATCTGACGTATAAACTTCTATAAATAAACCCATCTACAGAAGAGATTATTTGAAACAATTGTATCATTTGAACTACTATCCAGTATTATTTTACTTCTGTGGCCTGCGTTCTAGCCCTTCTATATTTTCGTGTGAGCTTCAATCAAGAACGCCAACTTCTTTAGTTATATTTCCTAGAGACTTAGAAAAATGGAATTGGAATTTGGGCAGGGTAATGATCCAGAATTCATGGGAAATCCATCCCAGTCAGCCCTATGGCAGCCTTACCACTGTAGTGAAAAGTTACAGGTAGGTAGCCGTGTTGGTCTGCTGTAGTCGAAACAAAATAAAAAATAAAAAAAATTCCGTCCACTAGCACCTTGGAGACCAACTAAGTTTGTTCTTGGTATGAGCTTTCGTGTGCATGCACACTTCTTCAGATACCACACCTATCAGCCAATCACCCATTCTCACCACCCTTCTGAGTAATACCCCTCCCAACCCTCTCACTATATATATAAGGGTCTGGTGACTTCTGTTTCAGTGTATCTGAAGAAGTGTGTGTGCAAGCACTCATACCAAGAACAAACTTAGTTGGTCTCTAAGGTGCTACTGGAAGGAATTTTTTATTTTTTTATTTTGTTTTGACTGTAGTGAAAGCATTTCTCAGCAGCTGGACCTTAAGCTATTAGTAACATACTGAAGATCTTGACCTCAAAAGTGGGATTGACACTTTTGACCCCTGGCCTACACTTTCTGCGGATATATACCCAAGCACTGTCACCAAATCCAAGTGCATGTCTTACCTTAGCTTGCTTATCAGTTCTGCTTTGCAAAGTTTTTTCCCCCCCTTTTTTTCTTTTGGCCAATTTTTATTAAGTGAAACCACGAGATGCAAACAATTTCTATACTGTGAGGTGGGGAAAACCCTTCAGGCTAGCATTATTGCTGGTAGACAAATGGGACTTAATGTTGATTGCTTTGTTTCCAATATGCAGACTGAGCTGCTTTATGTTGTTTCTTTGCAGGAAAAGCCAGGGAGGCCCTTTATAGCATACTCCCTCTTCCTGCACCTTCAAAATATGGGTTATTAGGATGTTATTGGCTGTGACTGGAATAATGCAAGATTAAACACAGCTCAGCAGCTGGAACATCCATTGATGGCATATTCTGGCTGGCTGGCCTCAGAAAAAAAAAATAAGGAGAAATGAAAAGGGGGGAAAATAAAGGCCAGGCCAGGCCAGGTTGCAGGGGGTGGGGGTGGGGGGTGGGTGGGAGGGGAGAGAAATATCTGTCCAATATAGCATTTAAGGGATACAACATAACGTCTCATTTTGACAAACAAACAAAAGTTCTTGTATCAAGTACATTTTTCAATTTAACCACCTTGCTGGATCAGACCACTGTTCCATCTAGTTCAGCACAATATTTCCAAAAGTGACTTGCCATACGTCTCTGGCAGCTCACAGCCTACCCCTGAAATCTGACTCCTGGTAGTCAAGGATAAACTAAATTGCCTCTGAACATGGCAGTTCCATTGAGGGCAAAAATCTATTCTAACTCTGCCCTCAGTCCCAGCCAGCTTGACCCAAGGGTCAGCAATGATGGGCGTTCCAGTTTAGCAACATCTGAAGGCAGTGCCAGATTTACATATAAGCTAAACAAGCTATAGCTTAGGGCCCCACTCTCTTGGGGCCCCCCCAAAAAAATTAAAGGGGAAAAAACTGGATGTACATTTCCAAAATATAAGATAAAAACAAATTACTTTGATAAAATACATATTTTATTATATGCAAATAGCTTTAGATACCTATTATAGGTAGGTCCATAAATTACCATATAGCAAAAAAAGCGGCAATTTGTTGTTGACAAAGGACAGCTGGACATATAAATGGCCCCATTACTTTCAGTAGCTTAGGGCCTCATCAAACCTATATCTGGCCCTGTCTGAAGGCACATGTTCCTCACCCGTCTCATAAACCCAGTATGCAGTCAGTTGCTAATGTGACCAGGCTCTCCTGGTTGTGAGAATGCTGCCACAACAAAAGTGAATCCAGCAAGTAGCAGCAACACATACATATCTCAGCCATCATGGCTTGTATGGAGCATGGGCTGCCTGAAAACTCTGGCACTGCCAAAGGCTGAATGAGTTGTATGAATAGACACCTATTTAATAATACCCCCCCCCCCAAAAAAAAAGAAAGAAAGAAAAATGAAGGGAAGGGGGAGGAAATACAGTAAATGAGAGAGCAAGAGTTGCTTACAAAGGAGAAGTCTTCAGCATTCTGGCAGAGTAGCTTGGGGAAAATAGCCTGTCTCTGAAATCTTTCCTCGTCTTCAAAAATGTTCCCATACATAAAGCCATTCATCATCGTGGAGTGAGCATGGATGTCGATATAGAATTCCAGGGTAACTTTCTGTATTGAAAATATATACATGCACACAAAAGATAAATTGAAAACATATTTCAAAAGGGAACTCAGCTATAAAAGCAACAATGTCATCCCTGAAAATCAAAACATATAGCAGTAGGAAGTGTTGTGCCAGAATGAAGACAGTGTACCAATTAGGGCTGCTTCAGGTCTTTTCCAAAGTGGCACACACAGCCCTAAAGCTGACATTCCTGCGCAGATGTTTCTCTTTGAGATGCTCGCACATCTCGGCCCACTCTTGAATGGAAATTTTCCACTCATCCATATGGAAATTGCTGGTTTTACCTAGACCTAAAGATCTGAACTGAGGAGAAAAAGAAGTATTCAGTTTACATCTCTGTAAGAAAAAGAGAATGGTGGAGTTCATTGATTATCCATGATAAACAATTACAAAAAGTCTACAGGTTATTTCATACAATCATTTTTTCAGGAAGAAGTCACTATGGATGATAAATCATTATAAAGCTTCTGTACATTTGTACCTAAAACTGTTTCCTTGTGTAGTGAATGCTTGTAGGAATTTCTCACCTCATGGTGACATTTCCTTATACAAAAGACATTCTGAGCACTTGAAAAGGTGAAATCTGGTAGATGGACATGTAGACAGAGTGAGAAAAATATTTTAGGCTGTAATCCTATACCTGCTCACCTGGGAGTAAGCCTGATTAAATTCATTGGGACTGATTTCTGAGTAGACATGTATAGGATTGCACTATCAATTTTATAAGCTACAGTGAAAATTCTGAAGGCCTTGGAAATCCTTGTGATTAAGAAGCAGGATATGTACCATATAAATAAATGAATAAAACAAAAACATGGGAAAGAAGATTAAAATTGATGGTTAAAATCAATGCAGTATTAAAAGGGTGAGTCTGCCATCTTGATTCAAAATGGCATCCAATTGTATCCAAACACAGGTGAAAACTTGCACCTTGATCCCTGGAACCATCATAAAATATTTGGCTAAAATCAATGCAGTTTTGAAAACTTCAGTTCACTATCTTGAATCCAAATGGTGTTGTTGTTTCCAACTTTAGATGAAACTTGGGAACCATCATGCAAAATTTACTCACAGTATCTCAAGAGGTGTCCAAATGCATACTGAACAAAAACTTTCTAAAATATACACCTCTAGGTGTTTTGAATTACAATTCCCATCATCCTTGACAATTGGCCATGTTGACCAATGGGAACTGTAGTCAAAGAACATCTGTATGGTACCAGGTTGGGGAAGGCTGTCTTAGAGTATATTTTCAATGCTTTGTAAGCTGTAGCCAGAACTCAATTAGAAGAGTGAAAATCGACCAACAATCAAATAACCCTTCCCTATTCTTCTCATTACACAGTAGCCCAACCCCTCTCAGTAACATGGTCAACTTTGCACTAGTAATTTACCTCTTAGAGGTCCAGTTGCCAGGCAGCTCTGCCTGTTAGGAGAATGGCATTTTAGTATTATACATGTTCTTTTTTATGAGTCACATTTGATGATGATAAAAAAAATGAAACATCCTTCCCATTCATTTGCCCAGCAATGGAGTCATTGTTAATGTAACACAAATATTCGTAGCAGAAAGATTCTCTTTGTTTGGAACTACAAAGAAGGCTTCCTGGCCTTATAATGGCCAGCACTCGCAGAGTTATTCTACTGCTACACTTCAGCTTTCCACTTCATTTTGCTGGTATTCATTGTGTCACGGAATAGGACTATGGAGGGCTGTTTGGGAGCTTGGTACCACAGTTGAATTAAGGTACGTACTCTATTTTTTCAAAGAAAACAACAATCTCACTTCATAATGCAATTGTTTCTTGTATAAATTTGTCTGGAATAGAAGGCATCTATGATACAAAAGGAAATAAAGGCTACAGCAATGTTACTCAAAACGGAGGGCACAAGATCCAATAGCGTGTCAGCTACATTTGTCTGATGCCGAAGTTAATCACAGGAATTACTCTCTGGTTTATAGACTTTCATGGGTGGGGAAGGACACAGCAAGCTCAAAACCTGGCAAATGCCATATTCAATCATGCCACAGTAATGAAGAATTAAGTCTTTATGGTGAAGGATGAAGATAGCAGAGAAGAAAATATGGCAGTGGTTTATAGAAAGCATGGTGATTTGCCAGGTCTAATGATCACAAAGGATTGGTTCCAAGGTCCACAGATGCCCTTCTGTTCATGGAAATCTCTGATCAGGTGACAGCTTCCATGAATGAAAGGTGCCTTTCCCTCTACAGTACTCTGTGTGAGGTTGTTTGGAGCTTTCAGAGTTAAAGAAGCTCAACAGTTCGCTCCTCCCACAGGGAGGATGTGTCACAACATCCGGGTTATCTGCTGTATGCAATGTCTTTGTGATTTATGTGACACACCGTTTATTTCTTGGTCAGTCCTGCTTTCACTTTTGAGCAGACATGTCTTCTGTGAGCCCCGGAGAGGAGCTCCATGATTTATATGCTTGTAAATAAAGCTTACTTGCTTTAATCAAGCCAGACTTTGTGGGAGTTTAATTGCTGGCACAAAAGGCACACATACCGTTGCACACGGAGAAGAAGAACTTAGAAGTTTGAAGAAACACTCTGCAAAAGCACTGGAGAAGCAGGAGAATGCAGAGGAAGCATTGCTGGACACCACTCCAAGTGCTAGACTGGTTTTAAGGCTTTTCCAGTTAAAACCAAAAGCCCCTCACTCTGCATACCCCAATCTGCTCCAGTTGTTTGGAGCACACTGCAGAATTGAAAAGGATATGTGTGGGGGTGACAGAGGAAGTTGCATGGGAAAGGGAAATTTGTTAGTATCCCCTCCCTTCACCTTTTATTCACTGATCCCTCCACTGGATCAGACAGCCTTTCAGAAATGAAGGACACCTCTGGATATGACACAATATCTTTGTGAATGTGCCTCGACATTGGGCTGTTGATATATACGGAATATTAATGCCAATCTCCAACCAAATGAAACTGAGTACCTGGCCCAAAGTCAAGGGTATGTTGGCTCAAAGGGGCTTCCAGGCAGAGCTTAATATCCCAAAAGGCTGATTCAGATATTGTAAACAGGTTATCAGCAAAGGGTTCTTAAGGTGTTTTTTACTCTTCAGATTTTGCTCAGAAAGGACAGATCTGGATTAAATGCAGAGGGGACTGTGGCTAGCATTTTGGTGCTGATGGCATTGTGTGGATGCTGTGAAGGATTTGCATGGATAAGCAGCAGCGAACCTGTAATAAAAACCCCTCCTCAAAGCATCCTAAATCAAAATACCATGTCTTAATTGGCTCATGAAATGGAACCTCAATTGCCAAGTTGCAAATTGTCCCTTTAACCCAATCTAAGAAACAGGAAATGAAACCACCATGGTCTGTCATGCACATTCCCCTTCAGCCATTTGACATCCCACCCCTTCCTGCCTCTTGCACTGAGTGGCAGGTGTGTACTCTCACAGCTTAAAGATTGCTAGACCACATTTAATAATAATAATAGTAATAATAATAATATTTATTATTTCTACCCTGCCCATCTGGCTGGATTTCCCCAGCCACTCTGGGCGGCTTCCAACAAAAATCAGATACAAAAATATCACACATTAAAAACTTCCTTGAAAAGGGCTGCCTTCAGGTTTTTTCTGAATGTCAGGTAGTTGTTTATCTCCTTGACCTGTGATGGGAGGGCGTTCCACAGGGCGGGCGCCACTACCGAGAAGGCCCTCTGCCTGGTTCCCTGTAGCTTTGCTTCTCGCAGTGAGGGAACCGCCAGAAGGCCCTCGGCACTAGATCTCAGTGTCCGGGCTGAATGATGGAGGTGGAGACGCTCCTTCAGGTATACAGGACGGAGGCCGTTTAGGGCTTTAAAGGTCAGCACCAACACTTTGAATCGTGCTCGGAAACGTACTGGGAGCCAATGTAGATATCTCAGGACCGGTGTTATGTGGTCCCGGCGGCCACTCCCAGTCACCAGTCTAGCTGCCGCATTCTGGATTAATTGCAGTTTCCGGGTCACCTTCAAAGGTAGCCCCACATAGAGCGCATTGCAGTAGTCCAAGCGGGAGATAACCAGAGCATGCACCACCTTGGTGAGACAGTCCGCGGGCAGGTAGGGTCTCAGCCTGCGTACCAGGTGGAGCTGGTAGACAGCTGCCCTGGATACAGAATTAACCTGCGCTTCCATGAACAGCTGTGAGTCCAAAATGACTCCCAGGCTGCGCACCTGGTCCTTCAGGGGCACAGTTACCCCATTCAGGACCAGGGAATCCTCCACACCTGCCCTCCTTCTGTCCACCCAAAACAGTACTTCTGTCTTGTCAGGATTCAACCTCAATCTGTTAGCCGCCATCCATCCTCCAACCGCCTCCATTTCACCGACAGACACAATTTTGCTGATAATTATGCTAAAAAAGAGAAAAGTTTTAGAGTTCTCCAGCACTTGAAGAAACATTAGTTGCCAAAATCATACTGCCTGGAGCTTTCTGTAACTAAAAGCCAAAAATATGTGGAAGCAAATCAAACTGTGAAGCTTTGAATTTAAAATCAACCAACAAATTATAATAGAAAACACTATACAATGTTTAGCGATAATAACAATACCTTACAGGTATTATCAAGATAAAGTAAACACTGGTTGCATAGATGTTCCAGATTTCCTAGATAATTAAAGGTATATTTTATTTCATTATTATAAGCCAGTTTTTTCCAAGCCAGAGTCTCTTTGAGCATGTCTGTTCTGATAACTATCCTCAACCAAAGGAGGATGGGGATCGAGAATTAATTATCGAAGGCAGCAATCTAGAAACAACAACAAAAATGTTGAATTTTGAGATGTTACAAAACCCAATAATCATCCTTCATACTTTACCAACCTTTCCTTGTGCATTCCATGTAGTATTGGAGGAAAGTATGTTCATTCTGCATTTTCATTTCATAATCTTGATGACTTTGGAAGACCATTAATTAAACAGCCCAAGGAAAAATGATACCAACAGCCTGGGCTGCTAGGACCACAGTTGATATCCCAATGCAATTATGATTCTTAAGCACAGAGATTTCTTTTTTAAAAAAAATCAATAAAAGCTATAAAACAAAAAGGGATAAATGTGTATTTAGCCCCAAACACAAGTCACTGGAGAGGAAAGCAATGTAGGGAAAAGGTAGTGCTGTAAACCAGCTGTCACTTCAATATAGATTTTATTAATTTTCTGCTATAACCCTGAACTAAGAAGGAATTGAAGGGCTTCCTTTACTCAGATACTGTACAAGAAAAGAATGGAATCATCACTCCCACTTTATGGAGGATTTAATTCATGGAGTTAACACCAGTGCTCATTTGAAAGTATGTCTTCTTTTTCTCCCAAGGACTTTGCTGTAGAACAGAAGCTCAGAGCTAAATATGGTTGTGCATTTCTTTTTTTAGAATTATACCTTCCCATGCTTCTTCTCAAGAGCAGTCAGCAGCAATAGCCTCCCAGCACCAGCATCCCTGTCACTTACCAGGAGTAGGTGAGCCGAGGCTGTAGTTTGGTCAAGCTCTGTGGGGGCACCAGTGCAGCCAACCTGGCCCTCTTGCCAATGCACTCATGTAGCCCCATCCTCACTAAAGTCTCTCCCCTCAGCCTCTCAGTAAGTAGCAGCAATGCCAGAGCTAGGAGCATTGTTTGTTTGTTTCTAAAATAAAATGCAGCCTTAGAAGGTTGCCATTTTGATTGGGCCAACATAACCCAAAGACCATCTGCCATGGCATGGGGGTCCACAATGTGGGAGAAGATTGCTGAATGCAGCACTACTTTGAACATAATCTATTTGATACTTACTATTCAATTTTAAGGAATCTGGAGGCATCCCATTGGATTGCCCTCTTAGACAAGAGCCCCAGTCTTCAAGAGGAGATATGTTGTTGTACCCTGCCCCCTGCCTCATCACCACAAAAGCCTCTGTAGCCCTGGCCCTACCAACCCTGGAGCCCTAATGTCAGCTGGAGATACGGCTTCATTTTATGTCAGTTTTTTTTTTAACCAAAAGAAAACACTATAATGCTTTTTTTAAAAAAGTTTTGGGGTGTGTGATTTTTAATTGTGATTTTCATCCACCCTATCCTTTAATACCCAATGATCCGTGGAGCAAGTCATCATACACTTGCAGGCAGCATCCCCTGCAACTTAAATGTCCAAGTTTTGAAAATGCCAAGAGCTTCATGATGATATATAAAACCCCATCCCTCAAATTGCTTTCCTTTACCTTTGCACTTATCAGAAGTGAGGCAAGGGGTTTTACTGATATTTTGAGTCTGATTCTGTCATCATTACTTCCAAAGAGATACTTTGCCTGTGCCGACGCAGTTGTACGGCAGAAGGCGGCTTGGCTAGTCATTTCACAGAAACTACCTGCCGAGAGATTTTCAGCTCTTCAGCCCTTAAAATCCCACAACTGTCTATGTCTCCAGACACCAGTTTCAAAAGCCCAGCATTCGTTATTTTTATTATCAATCTTAAAAAAACCCAAAAACTTTTGAGACTCTCTCTCTCTCTCTGAATGAAAGTGAGTTATCTACAAAATTCAGGTTGAGTATTTGTTTCTCAGTGGTGGGGTGTCCTTAGATGAATCTCATGAGGCAACTCTAAGTATTTTCTGTGTCAATAAAAAAAATAAGTAAAAGTTTTTATTGCAGACCATATGACAAATTATGGCTAGTTTACCCCGCACAAGCACATATTGTATATATATCATTTGAAAAGGCTGTGGTCAAAGCTGTAAAACTCAGATAAGCTGGGGGGAAATCAGGAAGCTTCACAAGAAATATACAAAATGGAAGTCATGGCGAAATCATTACAGAATGTGCTGAAGCTGGTGACACAGAGGCAACAAGATGAACAGGACTGTCCCAGCTTGCCCCCTCACATGTTGGTTATTGTAGGGGCAGGAGGAAGAATGACTGACAAGGGCTGTTGTAAGTGTGTGTGTATGTGTGTGTACACACAAAGGGGCTTGCTGGATCACAGCTTTGGTATACCATGGTGTAACTAAATGTTGTAAAGGAAAACAGCACTTCCCCATTGCTCTATATTCTACTCTCTTCTTGTGACCTCTGTAACATAATTCATATGTGACATTATGATCTGTGGGTTTTGTGCTCCCACTTCATATAAATAACGGCTCAAGCGTGGAAGGGACACAGATAAGGGTGATGTCACATGGCTTGTTATACTATATTATGAGGCAGTATTGTGACATACGGATAGCTTTATGGTTCTTGTAACAACTAGTTCCACAATGGAGCTGTTCCTATTTTGATTCAGTTTGAGTTTGGGAGGTTTTTAACAGGACATGTTTAACAGGGGTGTTTAGGAGGGGAAGAAATGTCAATAAAAAATATCAGGGGCTCTGATGTATATATTATTCCCTTCAGTTATAGGTGACTGATCTAAAATTCTAAGAACAATTTGAAACCCTTAACTTACCATTATGCCATCCCTCAAGTGTCCCTTTGTAAATTAGTGACTGGGATTTAAAATCCCCAAGCAGGAAATCTTCAACTAAGAAATGATGAAACATATTAAGCAGGCAGCATTTTTTTTCTCTGTTTGACTTACAATGGAGTACCTTCTCCTAATGACCCTTTTCTCTCAAGAAAATTAATTTTTAAGTGGAGAGGGGGAAACACAAGGAAAGCAAAGATTACTGTGTGGAAAATATATCAATATCAGCAAGAAAGAGATTTGATTTTTTCATTGCTTCAGGTTTGAGTCTTTAAAAAACAAAAACAAATAGACATTCCAGTCAGACGTGAAAAGTCAAAATTTGCATTTAAATTGAGGTAATTTGGGCTACCTACCCACCCCCTCACATCTCTCTCAAGTGCAGAACACAAACTACTAGATCTCTCAATTCTCACAAATGGAAGCACAGCAAAGAGGTTTGCCTTTCACTAACTACACATAGGGTTCAAACTGGCAAGCATAAGAGGTGCCCAGATGATTCACAGGCTACTTAACAGTTGCTAACCTGTTTCAACAGACATTTCATGATGCTGAAAACTCTCAGATAGGGATGGGAAATCTGTCTATTTCTATCCATATCACTTCTGCATGGTTTTCACTCATAGTTCTGTTCCATATCTGCATTAATCTGCATTTTAAAAAAAAAACCCTCTCAAACTACACATTTAAATACATATTTAAATATGTAAATGTTCATTTCCTCTCAAAGCAAGTATTTAAATGCATATTTCCCCCTCAAAATATTATTTCAATGAATATTTTTATACATTTAAACTGCCAAGAACCGCATGGCAGGAAAGTGCAGAATCGTGTATTTCATAGCTAAGTACCAATCCTCATGCTGTCCACCTTTGGTCCCCACCCTGCACTCAGCTCTCACCTGTGGCTCCTAGAAGCTGTTTGCATGTAACAATGGCCACACCTTGGGAGACGGCTTTGATTGGCTGGCTAAACCAGGTGAAGGTACCCAGTGAGTTAGGGCCTTACCCTGCATGTTTAGACAAGCTCCAGAGGATTGAGCAGACAAGACCAATAGTGGGGCAAATGGTCAAGAAGGCGTTTCTGCACATGCTGTAGAGTAGAACTTTCCAAACTGTGGGTTGTGATGTGGAAATGTGTCGGCTGCAGCGTGCAAGTGTGTTGCATGACATGTGTCTGTATTTCTTATATGGGGTAAGTTTAACCTCCAGTTTGCTAGTTACACTGAATTTGTGTGTCGTGAAATGATGCTTGTCTAAAAAAATGTGTCACCAACATGAAATTCTGAAAGCTTTGAAGTGAGGGACAGGGCTTATCCACCTGGGAAGGTACCCCATCTAAGAGAAGGAAAACTCTGGTCCTAAACCCCTGATGCCTTGCGGCATATCTTCAGGGGAAGAAAAGCTACAGGCCGGGCAGCTAAGAGACAGAACCATGCCGAATTTCTGCTGGAATTCTGCTGGAATTCACATCTCTTGTGGTGTTAATGCTGTGAACCTATCAGATGAGGTCTGATAGTTGGGGCCTCATGGTCCAAAATATCTTCCTCAAGTGGAAAAAGTAGGCTCAGGATGTATATATGTGTAAATAAACCATATATCCTAAAGACATCACAGTCTCCAATGTGCCTCATTCCAACAGAATCATGAACCCTGGGGTAAGTGCCTGGAACCCCTGGAATCTTGTAGCACTCAGAGGTTGGGCTGGCAAGCAACAATAGGATGAAAACTGTCACAAGTACAGCAACTTGAAAAAAGCTGAAACTAAAACACTAGGATGGCAACAATGGCAATTGTTTGCAGTCCTGTTTCCAATGTTTCAACACAGTTAACAATGTAAATGAATAGCTTGAGGGTCCCTCAACCACAGGGGGGCTCTAATTCTGCACATACTGTCACTGTGCCCATCCACAACAGGAAGATTTATCTAGCAACACAATAAGGCTCAGAGACACCGTAAGACATTACAGATCCAGAACAACATAAGGCATCTCTGCTGGTCCCAGGCACTTCCTCCTGACCTGGATTTGGATCTGAAAGACCAAGGGAAATTGTGAATGCATGGAGGGTAAATTGTAAGCAAGCACAATTTGTGACCTTGCACAATATCATTACTGATCAGAGTGTGTGTCTGTAAAGGCATGAGCCTCAGCTTCTAATTTCCAGGCTGTTTGGATCTCGGGCCAACGTGAGACAGCTTTAACCCAGGTCTTAAACCAGCCTGTGTTTTGACCACTGAATAACAATTCTGAAGCAGGTTTGCAGCTGCTGAGTAAAATTGTGGGTTTTCCAACCTTTTAACCCGGGATGGAAGTAACCACGCCAGTCCAATTATCGCCCTGACAACTCCACACCTTCCTGGCATCCTTTCTTATATCCTTTCTGAAACTTCTTCCTATCCCAAGCTGCCAAGAAAGCTCTGCTGTCAGTCGGCTGCTGGGTTTATTACACCATCTGAACCTTGTTTTTATTTGTGTATGTTATTAAGGAGACAGTTCTACCAACCCTTCCAGGTGCCTGTAACCTTCATAAAACAAACAAGGCCTATAGACAGACAGTGGCACGCTTCCCAGAACTGAGCCTTCAGCTGGAAAACAAGAACAATGTTACCACATGCTTTGACTTTTAAAAGATGCAGCTAATTGAAGTGCCTCCTCATGTCTTTCTCCAAGTATATGTGTGTGCTTTTTCCTCAAAGTAAGGCAGCAAAATGGCTGATGCCGCAGATGGCCATAGAGGAAAAGGAGCATGTTCCAGTTTTCTTGCTGCCACACACTTTCAATGCACATAGAACTGGTCCCCCTGAGAGTGATGGGGTGATGATATTCTGTCACTCCCAAGGTGAATTGCACGATGGTGGGGGGAGGAGAGAGAGAGCTTTTATTTCCAGGTAGACATGCATAGGGTTGCATTATTAGTTTACTAACTTGGGATCAGCCAAGACTGAAACAAAAAGTGCACCATCTAATTGCTATTAAGTCCCCTGTACAAAAATATAAATTGGTGGTTACATTGTCAACTGAGACTGATGTTTCCAGTGATTTAGGTAACTGATAACAGACTGTGCTATTGGTACTTTCAGAATGTTGTCCATATAATTCAGAAGAGTGTTCTGCATTGTGAAATGCTAACTTGTGATGGAGTTTGTTTGTTTGTTTGATTGAATGAATGAATGAATGTGAATGAATGTGACAGTTTCTGGTCTAGCAACTGGTCTAGCAACTGCCGTGAGCATTTTCCCCACAAGTATTTTACTTCCCCGGTCTGTGCCTAGGGGCAAACACAGCCTAAAGTCAACCCTTGCTAGTAATATGAGATGGCTTCCATTTGGGAGGAGGAAACAAACAGGCAGATCAAGACAACAGCTGGAAAGACCAGGGGCGTAGCAAGGGGGGCGTAGGGGGCGGTCTGCCTCATGTTCCATAATGGAGGGGGTGACAAATTATCAAGGAACAATTACTGCCCTACTAGGGCGGTTCATAAAAAAAACTTTTTCAATGTTGGGGGTGGGGACACAACTTCAAATCAATGTTGGGGGTGGGGACACAAGAAATTTTCCACATCAGGTACCACCTGACCTTCCTACGCCTCTGGGAAAGACTTCATTTTGATTTTAGAATGTTATTGAGGGTTTAAATAGCACTCCCTCATCTCCTCTCCCCAAAATTTTGTGATCTGTAAACCCAACAGCACTGTTTCTGAATGCCTCTCAGAACCTTAGAGATGAAGAGCTGGGGGAACCTAAAGATCACCAATCAAAACCTATCATAATTAGGTACAATCCTGATGTTCAGAAAAGTGTCCCTGGCCAACAAACAGGTGTGCCATGTGCAGAACGCAAGAGAGAGCATCACACCCATGGCAAAAGTGTCCACTGCAAAAGGAAAGTCTTTTGATAAAACAAAGCTGTGCAGTTTGGCAGGCAAGCCAGACCCTGCCAGAATCTTAAGCTACTAATGAATCTGACCTTAGAAAACCTTTTCCCTTAGCCCCATCTATTCTGCTCCTTCTGGACCAGGTGACAGGGTATAGGAACAAATACACACCCAGAATCCCCTCAAGCCTGGCAGTGCTGCTGATCTCCTTGTAAAATTACTTTGTGCTTTGCCAGTTGTCTAGTGTTTAGTATTACTTTATGTAAGAGCTGATGCTTGAACAGAAATGCAACAAAATCACCCTTAAAACAGGAGTAGAATAAAGTTTATGAATATACTATGGTGATCATTATTTGGAGGGGGGCCCTAGGATACAATGGCCTCAATGAGTTGGCTTGCTCTGTTGTTTTCATTTCTCCTGAATGGACCTCAATACAACCATGATAAATGTCATGTTCACTGCAACAAAAATGATGATAAGAATCAGCCCAATGGAGATAATGCAGTAAAAAACAACAACTAACTCCTATGTTAGCTTGCATGAACTTTCTACTTGATAAGTAAAGGATATTAGGAATAATATTGTTGCATACCACCCCTATCTCCAAGCAGTGTGAGATTCCAGGGGTTACAAGCACCTACCCAGGTTTGTTTTTCCCTTTGGACATGAGGCACAGTGGAGACTGTGGTGTCTTTAGGATATATGGTTTATTCACACACATGTACAACCTGAGCCTATGATGAAGGGATTCACCGCATCAACACCCCAAAAGGGTTTTGTTTTTCTCATAGCTGCAGCCTTGGATTCAAAGGCAACCATCATGCTCTGACCCTTTCTCAAGCTTGCTGTCTTTACCAGCCTCCTCTAGGTAACATCACAGCCAACCCTAAAGGCTCTAATTCAGACTCTGGCTGTGTTTTCTAACTATCTGAGAGCTGTAGGAAGGCCCCATCCATTAGCCATCTGGCCCAGAGCCTCCTCTCTTTCCCTTTATCGTCTCTTAATGGCTCATCTCCCAGGTGATTACCTCAAGAAGAAACTAGCCTGTCTTATTTTTTAACCCTTGCTGAATCCAGGGGTTCAAGAGGTTTGCTTAAATTTGAAAACTTACTGGGTCCAGGAATTTAGGGGAGCCTGGCACCCACAAGCTCAGGGCCTGCAACAAAATGCTGTAGTGTGGAGTGCCCTTGTTCAGGGAACAAGCCAGCCATGCCCTCTTCCAGGATATTCCAGTTCATTCCACACTGAAGACAAGTAGAATTAATCCTGATTGCACTCTAGAGGTGTCATGCACAAACAACAGTGCTTCCAAAAAGTTCCAGTTCCTGGTGGTAAAATATGCTCTACTGGGATCTGGGGACCACTTGCCTCCAGGTACGTTTTTGACCTTGGGACAGACCTTGGTGACAGTAGGGGAGGATGCTTTGTGAATCTTCCATTGGGGCAAGATATGGGGAACTCATGCATCCCTCCCACACATAGATTCATTCTAATCTGGCAACCATAGCAACTAGCTTTTGGAAAACTGCCGTTCTGTGTTTTCTCGGAAGGCAGCCACTTTTATGTGTTACTTGAGAGTAGGTTCCCCCCCCCCAGATTAAGCAGAGCACAGCTACTTTTTAAAAAAAATCTAGAAAGCTGATAATTGTTGGTCAGATGGGTTGATGTATGTATGCAGTGCGGTAGTTTGTCCTCCAAACTGGAGATCACAATAATTCCTGCATGCCTCTCCAGACCCTTCCTGTTGTCTAGAAGTTTTCTGGGTGTTTTTTTTTTTTTTAAAAAAAAAGAACATGAATATATACAGCATTTTCCCCTCAATTTTTTTTGGAAGTTCCAGCCTTCTCATTGTTTACAGTCTCTTTAATCACTCAACAATAAATGGAGAAAGGGTATGCTTATCTGCAGCTAGAACTGTGTCCACATAGTCAACAAGAAATCTTTTGAGCATTCCATTGTGCTATTGTGTTTGCTATCCTCTCTAATACAGAAAATGTGTGTGTGTGTGTGTGTGTGTGAGAGAGAGAGAGAGAGAGAGAGAGAGAGAGCACTGCAGTGTGAAGCACGAGAATATTAATTTAAATCACCAGCCAGTAATACTAGATAATATTTTTAAAAGCTCTCAGTTTGAAATATACAAATACACGGTAGATATTTAACAGCATGGAAGAAATGAAGGTACTTTCCTCATCAGATTTAAATATGCCTCAATAAATGCTTTCAACCAACCTATTTTTAAAAAATTGTGCAGTTCATCCTACCTCTGAAGTTGGTTCAGATTTTTTAAAAAAGAAGAAAACAAGTTGCATGCGCAGACACAAGATGTTAATGCAAGAAACAGAAATTGCTGCCTTATAACATAAAGCCATGCAAGTTTCACTCCAATCTAACATATACTTAAATTGGAGAATGCTTGTCCTTAAAATTAAGCTGAATCAAGGTATTACAATTTTCATAGAACAAGCTCCATTGAAGGCAAAGCTTACAGATTTATGGGAACAAGGTTTGGAAGAGATTGCCTCTGGTCAAAAAATGAGGTGGACTTCTTTTTAAAAAATAAACATTTACAAACAAGCAAATAAATAAATAAACCAACATTTATTTTTATATTTATTTTCACCAGAGGCCTGCAACCAGTGAAGTGCATCTGTCTCCCTCACTATTAACTTTTAGGTGAAATTTAAAAACATTCCTGTTTACCCAGGCATTTGATGGCTGAAAGTTCTGTCCCTGCCAACCCTGAAATTATTAGTTTGAGAGTAGGTGATTGCTTTTAGGAGTTCTGAAATGTTTTCGAGAAGGCTGTTTTAAACTGTTTTTAGTAGATTGTTTCAATTTGTGTTTGTTTGTTTTTTAAAGAAACTTTTAATTGTGTATGTTTGCTGTCCTGGATCATTTTGGAGGAAGCTGCAGGGTACAAATCAAATCACTAAATCAGATAGGTTCATACACCTCACCATTGTCACCAATCAACAGATTATGAGGGGGAATCTCTGAACTTTTGTCCATTTGAGTGTCTCATGCACCCTGAGCCTATTCCTGCCCCTCCATTCTACTTCCCACAATATTTGAAAAAGAGAGATGGGCAGCTGGAGAGGGAGTAGGAGCGACCCCAGACAAGAGGGATTGGGACTCATGAGAAGGGAGAACAATTATGGGCACACTTAAAACCTGGGGGGGGGGATTTTTCTGAGCACTCTATTTTTCTTTGTAACTGCGAGCTCAAATCAAGTTTGAGGGAGCTTATCCAATGCTAGAGGATGTTTCCGAGCACAATTCAAAGTGTTGATGTTGACCTTTAAAGCCCTAAATGGCCTTGGCCCAGTATACCTGAAGGAGCATCTCCACCCCCATCATTCAACCCAGACACTGAGGTCCAGCACCAAGGGTCTTCTAGTGGTTCCCTCACTGTGAGAAGCCAAGTTACAGGGAACCAGGCATAGGGCCTTCTCGTTAGTGGCACCCGCCCTGTGGAATGCCCTCCCACCAGATGTCAAAGAGAACAACAACTACCAGACTTTTAAAAGACATCTGAAGGCAGCCCTGTTTAGGGAAGCTTTTAATGTTTGATGGACTACTGTATTTTAATATTTTGTTGGAAGCCGCCCAGAGTGGCAGGGGAAGCCCAGCCAGATGGGCGAGGCATTAATAATAATAATAATAATAATAATAATAATAATAATAATTTAGACATTGCATCTAATTTAGTTCTACACCCTCTTCTTGTCTCCCCGGCCTTGAGACTCTAGAGCTTAAATTCGGGTTGTGCCATGTCCTAGAGCTAACCAGCCTCTTGTTTCTTTGCCTATGGCTGTTTCTCTGTTCCCATCTCCAATGTCATTACTCCCATGACCTCCTCACCTCCTGCAATCACATGATCCACCATACACACTGGTACATGTTCGGATTGTAACCCAGACTGGCAAACTATTTGCAACCCCCACACATTCCACACTGGTGGTGTCTGTCTGCATCTCCTATGCTGTGCGAAGGCCCTCTGCAATGCAGTGTAATCCTTCCCACAAAACCCTACACGTCAGTGCTTGTAGCACAAGCGCTCTGATGTAGTGCAGCATAAGATAGCGGATGAATTGCCCTGTACGAGCTTCATGCTTTCTGTTCTGTGCTCAGAATCACCTTCTCAGCTCTTATCCCAAATCTTGATGCTTTTTTCATCGAGTCCCTTTGTTTAGATTCAACCCCCCCATTAATGATCCTTCAGCTCCTCCTCTGACGTAGACTAGCTCTGATCACACTCTGCCCTGATCAGCCCACACTAGACACCAATGCTGACAGTCATATGGGATCAGTTGTCAGGGTAGGCACAGTGTGATAAATGTTGTGCTCCTGTGCACACTTTAGAAGCAGCTACTGTAGCACCCTGCTGATTTTATTAGTAGCTACCCAAGTCCTTGTAAATGTCATTGATTCATTCATAAAGCTATGGCATTTTGGTCTTTTAAAGTGTAGAAAAAGATTCATGTGCAACCAAGTTCGAGCCTTCCTTCCATGAATACAAAGTCTAAAAGGAAGCTCCAGTGGAAAATAAAGATCCCACCCCACCCCACCCCCGGCTCTGTTTTCTTTGTTAACTTTGTGGAACAAAGTGCTTCTCTCCTGCCCCTCCTCCATCATCTTATCTCTTCCCCTTCTATTTTGTCTTTTAAGGCTCTGCATCTTGGAAACCACTTTTGTGATTTTTATCTCCATGATTAAAGTAGAAGACTTTATTGAGTTCTTTGCATCAGCCCCAAGATCTGCAATGCAGGATTTTACATAACGCTTCACTTCTTCTCACACCATTACTATTGCTAACCTGATAGAAAAGAAATGCAAGATACCACGTTGCTTATGATGTATGTTTCCAGGGTTATGTGTGTGATTAGCAAAAAAAGAGGGGCAGAACTACATGTGATAATGAACTGCAGAACCAAACATGCAGTTTTGCACACCACTGAGAGCAGGAAGTATTTTCAGATAATGGCAGATTGTTTGTTTGTTTGTTTACAAAATAGAAAACAATTAGAGAAAATGTGCTGCAGCATTTCATTCCACTCCAGCCGCTTCCTAACTAAAAGGTCAAGAGGAGGGAAAGCAGTTTGAAAGTGCCAACATTTCTTCTTTCACTGGCATTCTGGATAAGATATTCAGGGGTGGTGGGGAAAATAAGAAAGATCAATTGATCTGCCATTGGGGTATTTTAGTGTGTGCATTTTTAACTTAAGCCTGTTTGATTAAATGATTGAAGCTGGAAGTCTGACTGACACCCAGCACAAGGTGATCATGTGATACGTTATCTCAGAGGACCACAGAATTTATCAAACAATATCTTTTATTGGACCAAACAGCTATTTAAAGTGTCACAAGCTTTCAGCAGAGGCAGCATATATCCTTGATGAGCTTCTGGAGTGGGAGGTAATGATGGCTTGGCATCTGACATACAATGGCAGAAGCCTAAACTGTTCAAATGCATGCCATATTCTTTGCTTAAATGTCAGATTTTGCAAGTGATGCTAATGCTCTGATTCAACAAAAGAAAGCTCACATCCTCAAGTAGAAAGTGTGAGAATGTTTCCAGAAGCCAAGCATAGCCCTCAGTAGAGAAGATTACATGTTTGAGTGCAGAGGTTTGGACTTAGTCTTTGCCTTTCCTTGCAAATGATTGACACTATTTTACTGCAGGCTGCATGCGTGAAGCTCATGTTCCGGCTTTTCAGCCAGGGAAATATGCACACAATCTCCAATTGTGCATCAGTTTTTTTCCTATTGGGTTGGGGTGTAAGAATGCCTAGCATCAGTTCTAGTAGTGCAGAATAAAATGGGAGCCATTTTTAAATCACATGCAACACATTCTAGCAAATGTAGGAGTCACATTCAAATCAGACATGTAGCGAACACACACACAAAAATGTTAAGCATTACTTGTGAAAACAGCCTAAATCTTTATATTTATTTATTAAATTTATATCCCAGAACTTCCTCCCAAAGGAGCCAAGGGTGACAAATTCCAAATGAGTTCAGGTCACTTTCTGTCTTGCTGAAGAAGAAGAAGAAGAAGAAGAAGAAGAAGAAGAAGAAGAAGAAGCCAAACCATGGTGATAAATCAGTCTGGAAGAAAAAGAAGTGTTCCATGGCGATAAATCAGTCTGGAAGAAAAAGAAGTGTTTCTATGCACGGCCAGTGTGCCTCCCACCTAGCACGGTAATGTTCGCCATGTCCTTGTAGCTATTAAAGTTCTTATTACAGGTAGGTAGCCTACCTGTAATACGTGTTGGTCTGCCATAGTCAAAACAAACTAAAAATAAAAAATTCCCTCCAGTAGCACCTTAGAGACCAACTAAGTTTGTTCTTGGTATGAGTTTTCTTATTGTAACCTTTTATCACAATTCATGCAAAAAAATAATAATAATGTTTGGGGTACTCTCATTTTGACTCAAGAAAACCACCATTTTATAGTTCAAATTGGGGGAAATAAATACAGTAAATGGACAAAAGTACAAAGATTCACAAATTGTTTAGGGGTATGCATCCCCCTGCACCCACCCAGAAAAAAGCACTGAGTTTAGCAATAGAGTGTTGAGCAGCAACGAAGACTTGCCAATCCACTAATTTAATAGTCCATCTTTATGGCACCATTTCCATGCACATTTCCACTAATGAGTGGGAATTTATTCAGTTACAACAAAATGTTTTAGCATTCATTTAGAGTATTCAAAGTGCTCTACAGACATTATCTGAACAATTCTTACAACAGCCCTGCAAAATAAGTCAATATTGTTATCTCAACATTGCAGCTGGGAGGTTGAAGCTGGAGAACTGTTAGATTCACATTTGATGTACTGTATGTTTTGAATCAAGGACATCACAGCTCATACATTTTAAACATTATACTCTACCAGTTTGCAACAGATTTGGGACCCTTCAGAATAGGCTCCAGGGTTGTATTCAAATAAGTTTTTACTCGGTATAGATGCAATGAAATGAACAAACCTTAGTCATGTTTATTAACTTCAGTGGGTCTACTCTGAGAAGGACTAGCACAGAATATTACTCTGTATCTTCCATCCTTCACTGGATTTCAAGTCCTTCCAAAAACAGAATGAGCCCTTCTGAAACCAACTTGCTATGCACAAGCAGAAGTCATAAGTTTACAAATGAAAATTTAGGGAGAATCCGAAAGAGAGCAAAAGAGAGAACAAAAGAGAGGGAAGAAACAGATGAAACAAAATCAGCCTCTCTTATTCCCTGTTGGAATGCATCAGAAGGCCTGCACCTGGAAATAACATTTTTACTTGTGGAAAAAGCAAAGTAGAGAAGGAGCCACTGGGGTTAAGCATTGTTGCTACAACATCTATGTAATGAATTGCTTGGCAGAGTACTGCTATTTTTAAAATCTTTTTTTTTTCCTGAAGGACAATTTGTTTTTTAACTGAAAAGAGCTTTTAGGAAGCTCTCCAAGCTTCAATTCCTACTCATGTCAGATCTTGCTCTTTTGTATTTGCTCTTTTACTCTACAATGCTGTTGTTTGAAGTATAGCAGAATATATATGTTTGCTACCTCTGGCTCATCAGGGTGTCATGTTTCTTTGCTGTCAAGGAGACAGAACATTGCTACTTTCCTCGGGAGAAGCTTTGTCCATGATGTATAAAATGTCACATATAATTAGGCTTCTCCGATGAATTACATTCCTTAAACTATGTTTCCATATCAACAGGTATGTTACAGGAAGTCTGGCAGGAGAGAAACATTGTGATACTCCAGAGCAGAGGGAATGTAAAATCAGATCATACATGACCCATCTGGCCTATACAGTTTGGCTATTGGTTCCTCTCTTTACTATCAGGCCTGCTGCTTTGGATTAATCAGTCTGGGAACTGCAGCCAATGCAAAATAAAAATAAAAATGGATTAACAGTTGCTATAGAATACAATACTTGGAAGGGAACCAATAGGTGACCTGTCTCAGTTCAAGTCTTTACCCTGAAGCCAAACATTTTGTAGACTAAGCATCTTGACACATGCCTGGCCAACCTTCCCCTACAATCTCGAAAGATGGAAATTCTCCAACCACCCCAGGCATCCTGTTTCATTGCTGCATAAGTTAATGGAATCTTCTTAGTGTTTAATATCCAAATTATTTTTTTTAAAAAATTCCTTATAAACAGAATAATTAGTGCAACTCATATATTGCTAAAGTTGTATAGTTTAGAGTGTAAGTATCTAATCACAACGAAATTGCAGTGAAATAGTGTGAGGCTGTTTGACTTGAGTCTCTCATTATTCAAGCATTATCTCAAACATTTAATTAAGACAACCATTTGAAAAGAGAAAGCCAGAAGCCTAATCCAATTGCTTTGAATGGCTACCAGCCTAATTGTAAATGGTTGATGTCCAAGCTTTTCTTCCAAGATCTCAGTTGGTTTCCAAATCTATACCAGTGGCACCAGGAGCAGATAATTAGATATTTACATTTTTAAAGAAATCATCTTGGAGATATTCATGCATCATGCCCTAGGTGTGTGTGTTTTTCAAAAGTCGTTGTCTCACAGCCTGTTAGATTAGAAACCATAAACCACTAGCCAGTGTGCAGCAAATGATCATCAAACAAACCATTTCACAGTTACAGTTTAGGAATTTAGAAACAGATGAAAAACCTCAAAGCAAGAAAGACCTGCAAATTCATGAAGTCAGGAGATCACTAAATGAGGGGAGTCAATAATGTCAATCTCAACAGAAGAGATAACCTAGCACAAATTGGGAAACAATGAAAAACTTTTAGGATTAAAACAGAGTCTTATTATCCACTGGCTTATTTTTTGTTTTGTTTTTGCTTTTTTTGTTCTCAAATCAAATAACCAAACAGTTTATTCAAAACAAGCTGCTTATGTTATCAGTATTTCCCATTTACATTTTGAAATGCTGGCATTTAAAGAGAAGATTTCTAAAGGTAAAATTGTGGAGAAATTGATGCTAATACAGAATCCTATTATGCACTGTAGGGCAAACTCATTCAACTCAATCTGAGCTTTTTACTACCCAGTTAAAAGAGATACTCCTTAGAAAGTACATATACAACAGGCTATCAGACTGATTGGGGATAAGGTTACAGATATTTCAGCAGAACTTTATTTCTGTCAGATTATTTGCAATAATTGTTGTCGCACAAAATGTACTGCTTAACTGACATTCTGCTTCACCACAAAACACACAAAAATAGGCAACTTCACTGGGGAGAAAAATCATGCAGAGTTTCTCATAAAATAAGAAGGTTCTAGCTGTGCAGCTGACACTTGACGAAAGAAGCATGAAGCTCATGATAAGGTTTTGAAAAATTCAGGATTACAAACAGCTGAACAACTTTATGCAAATATATTCACTTACTCAGCTGGCAAAACTGTAAAACAAAAACAATATAAAAAAGCATTAAGAAGCTTAATGTTTGAGCTTAAACGTTTTTTCCATTTCACTCATCTATAAAATGTTGGCACTGAGAGCAGAGGAAACGAATCTGTCTTTCTGTATATATTGTATTATTTCTTTGAAACACTGCTTGAATATCAGATTCTATACCTCACAATTAGCGACTGGCTGGGCTGGGATTTCAGCCTAGCAAGAAGGATCTGCACTATTTGCTTCAACTAGGAGGCCTCTGAAGATGCATCACAGGCAGATAGCACTTAAGGGCCAGTCACAGTTGCATGGATCTATAGGACCAGAGTGCTAATCACTTCAGATATCAAGTGGCGTAATTAATCACCAGCCATTTAACATTTTAAATACATTAGAAAAATGGTCCAATACGGCTGAAAACATTCCATTGTTTTATGAACGTTGGCCGAGCGCGAATTCATGTTGTCCCAGGAGACATATTTAGGCGTTACCCCCACATGTGGGGGTGAATATATGCAGGGGGAGGGGGACCATTCCCCCGACCCTGTTACAGACCTCCATGTGTTCAGCAGGACATCTGCAAAGGACATGCAGGCAAAGGCAGGTAGGTGTTACTTGCAAGTGAGAGCTTCAGTCATGCAAGGTTGCTGTACCTACATGTGTACAGCTGCACATACACAGCTTCCCCTTTGCAGATGCCCCACTGAGGGCAAATAGGGCACATAGGATTGGTGGCATGTCAGCATGGGTGGTCCCACTTCTGTTCCATGCATTGAGGAGCACCTATATGGTGCTTGGCTGAGTGTATACCTCATGACAAAGAATGATTGTACCATGTGCCTAAATTAGGGGTTTCAGAGAAATTCTCCAGATTGGTTATCTCTGCATGAACCTGGAGTGTTCTGGCACCCAAAAATCCACCCAGAAACAAAACCTTTTGTGCTTACCTTTGTTTTCCTACATCAATTTTCTCCAGGGCTTGCAGGAAAACAACAACAACAACAACAACAACAACAACAATTTATACCCCGCCCATCTGGCTGGGCCTCCCCAGCCACTCTGGGCGGATTCCAACACAATATTAAAATACAATAATTCATCAGATATTAAAAGCTTCCCTAAACAGGGCTGCCTTAAGAGGTCTTCTAAAAGTCTGGTAGTTGTTGTTCTCTTTGACATCTGACATTCCACAGGGAGGGTGCTACTACCAAGAAGGCCCTCTGTCTGGTTCCCTGTAGCTTGGATTCTCATAATGAGGGAACCGCCAGAAGGCCCTCGGTGTCCAGGTAGATTGATGGGGGTGGAGATGCTCCTTCAGATATACTGGTAGGTATATTAAGTGGTATGTCAGAGAATCATTGAGAAAGGCAGAAAGGCAGCATCCCTGTTTCTCTTTGCTTACTCACTGCCCCAGTGCAACCATTAAGAATGGGAATGATTGGTTATTATGCAATGTTTTCCTGTCCTTGAGGACTAGGCTTGATCTGGATATAATCCTAGCAACAATGCATCCAGTTGTAAATGGTGCCAGATGAACACCATGCCACACGGGGAGCTATTAATGCGAGGCAACTTCCTATGTGGTTTGGCTGATTTCCTGCTGGCAAAATCTCTTTTTCATGATTCTGTTTTCAAGCAGTGACCCTGCCATTAGTGCAGTGCAATGGACTGGGCCAAAAGCGATTCGTCTGGTCTTTGGCGGTCCTCTTTCCCTCGCCTTGTACCTAGTCATGCACAAGATGCCCAATATGTCTCACATACAATCTTACATATCTGCTCAGCCTCCAAGCCAAAGGGGCAGCTTTTCTCCAATTGCAAGCCTATATTTTACATCCTTCCTAGCAGAGTAATTTCAGGTGGCTGCTCACAGTTGCTGTTTAGGCCACGGGGCACAGTGGAATTCTGCACAGTCTTCTTTCTGCCCCAGCCCCCAGCATCCTGCTCATTCAACACACACACACACACAGCCCACAGCAGGAGTCATTGCACATCTGTACAAAGGACAAGTGGAAGAGTGGAATGACAGTTCTTTTAAAGAATGAATCAAAGTGCAAATTAACAAACACCAAATTTGCTGTAAACATTAAATACTTCAGACACAAAACCTTCTGCGCGATACAAGAGCGCTTTCAGCATTATCTATTCACAACAGCTCTCCTCCTCCTGAGGGTCATAAACACAGAGAGACGGAGCCAGGGAGAGAAAGGGGGGGGCGGGCTGGAGGAAATGCTCTCGTTGAAATTCAACTCACAGCAAAAGCAATTTCCGAGTGTGCAAAGTGCTGTCAGCAGGCCTGATGTTTGTGTATGAAATATAGACAATATGACTGGCCCATCGGCAGCCACTGTCAGCCTGATGGATGGCGCCTGAAAAGAAGTAAAGCGGCTGCCGTTAGGGCCCAGTCTATCAGCCTCTTGAAGGAGATTCAGGGGCTTAATAGAGGGAAAACTCTCTACTAATCGGACAAAATTTCCAGCTGCGATCGCCAAGGAAATAAAAGGGATGGGGATGAAAGACCTGAGCTAGGAACACAATGCAAGGAGGGAAAAAGCCAATCTCTCTCTCTCTCTCTCTCTCCCCCCCCCTCTCCATATCTTATGCTCTTTCCTTGTTCCATGGACATATATGTACTGTATATGGTATGTTTCTGCACTTGAATTCTTATGACATGACAACAACCCCACCCCATTTTTCTTCCTTCAGATGGGCTAAACATATTTTAGAATGGGCTATAAGGACAACATTGTTGAAAGCCATTCATGTACATTATCTAATTATTCCTTGCACAAACCCTATAGGGCAGGGTGAGGTCTCCCACCTCCACCACCATACTGTAGCAATGAGACGGGAGGACATTCTGATGTATGCCATCTCTATGCATTTGCCTGTACCAGTTTTCTCCAGGAAGACTGTTGTAGCGAGCAGAAGGCCAGTCTGGTTCAGAGCCTGGGAACTGGCTCCACTGCTTTTCTCTTCCTTATCAGAAGGAACTCTGCTCCAGTCATCACTTGTCCTGCTACTTCAGTAGTAACAAGGTCACTCTGTCACCAACCAGAAGACTAAGGGCATGAGCACCAGCCAGGAGAGAGCAAGCTGGCTCCAACTGCATATAAATCCCTGTTAAAAACTCATCACTTTGTTTTAGTCTAGCTCTTGTCAAACTGAACTCTCCTGCACCTTTATCCTCAACTTCAGTTTCTTTGCTTGTCTTATCTTCCAGTTTGTCAGCCTGAGGCCAAGGGCCTTGCATCTCATTTCCCTTCATGCAACAGCCCCTGCCACTAGCAATGAACAATATATTTAAACTGACATGACTGATTTGCATTTTATTTTGTCTCCCCAAATTATTATTTTTTATTTATTACATTTGTAATAAGTTCTCTGGGTGGTGTCCAAAAACCCCTAACGTATAAAATAAAAAATTCAAAATAAAACACTAAAACCAGAACAAAAGAGACTGCAACTTGGGGGGGGGGGACACACAGTAAAAACTAAAACCAGAATAATACACAGTAGTCAAAACCAATTAAAGTCAGAATAAACCAACATGGCGAAACCTATGCACCAGATTTATTGTAATGAAAAAGCCTGACCTGAGAGAACAAGCAAACCATAGTGCGGGTGCCACCACTGAAAAGCCCTTCTCCCTGCTTACCATCCACCTCAATGCAGAGTTCAGACAGCAAAAGAGACATCAAAACTCTTCTACAAATACAAATTGCAAAACAAAAAAAAAGTACACTTAAGAGGGATCCTTTGTGTATCCTTCAGTCTGAAAGGGCTTTAATCATCCTAAAAAGCTCCTTAGGGGAAGGGCTAAGAATGCAGTGGGATGGGGTCCCTAATTTCTTTAAAAAGGGAAGATCCAGTTCTTCATACTGGAGATACTGGCCACCAGTGTAGTACAAGTAGTGATTAATCACAACTGCAGCCAGTTTGCTTCTCTTTCTGTTGTGGGCTATAAAGGTCTGTAGGATGCTATGCATGAAAAGCCCCTCAAGCTTGATCCTTTGTTGTCCGGAGTCAGATTGCTGATCAATAGGATGAGGCTGTAAGGGTCCTCTGGGTTTTACATCCTGATACTTTGCTGCTACCAGCATTATAATAAGTACCAAGCCTTATACCCACTAAATTTGCTCCATGGTATGCAAAGAAGGTTTATTGTTTGTTTGTTTTTTAAAGAACAGATAACAAAACATGAATCTAAGCACTGGGCAGAACATCTATATGTGGGGAGCATGGATGGCTTCTTAGATTTCTGCCTTCCTTTCAAAAGCCCAGAATACACCCCTCTCCATTCCTGTTGATTAATCAGCTACTATAAAAATCTGATGAGGGTGACAATTTATTATAAATAAATGACCCTGGATTACTGCCAAATGAATGCAAAGTGTATTAAAAAGACTTTGCACACAGTGTTTTGACAAAGCTTTTGTGTTTCGCACTGTAGATACTGTACATTTTTTTATATGGGAAATCAAATAAATAAATAAGCAAATAAATAAGCATTGCTAACACATTCACATGGGACAGAATCCAGCTACAAACAACCCATTTATTTTAAGACTTCAGTGCAGCAGAAATTCCCAATCAGAGATAGAAAGAATGATTTTTAAGGGTGGCAGGGGAGATATTTTGGAGAAGCGGGAATAATTTAAAGTAGAATATGATTTTTTGATGAGGCTGCCAAAATGAAAGGCTCCTGGAGAAAAAAAAAAGTTAATTTACATACAGACAGAGCTGTCAGCCGAGTCACTGCCAGAAAGAATGATAACAATTCATTTGGTAACTACTCCCTTGTTAAGAAAATAGCAGCATCCAGGGGCTTTATTTGCTTGCCACAAAAGAAAGGTTCCCTGAGCAGATTTTTTGATGGGAAAACACAACTTTTCTATGGGGCTTGTTTGTTTTTGCAGCTGTCTATAATAGTTATGACTCTTTGCTTTCAGCCGAGAAGGGTCTAGGACAGGGGCTCTGACAGTCCATCTTATAACTCTTTGCAAACCGCTAGTATGGAGTCATCAAGGCCTGGAGAAGGAGCACTGGTCCTGCTCCAACATTCACATGCTGGTAGCTATTAAACAAAGAGCTTGTAGGCATGCCCAATTCCAGGTTCTGGGCCTCCCAGATACATTGCTCCCAATGGACCACCCCTGCTGGCACAGTGGGCTCTCTGCCAGGCCCTGATCCCTCACCACTTATTGATCAGGCTCCCTGCCTTCCTGCCCACCAATGGTGGCAGCACTGAGTAGACCTCCAGGCTTGCATGATGCAACATACATCAAGGCAAGGGCAGCACCATGGGGTGGGCATCCTCCTCAGTGTAACCACTGGGCTTCCCTTAGCTGCACAGTGGTTCTGGCCTGGAAATGCTGCTGAGCAGTGCTCAGGGCTCCCACAAACTGATCTTGCTAACATTGCCAGTTTAAATACATCAGCCCCCACCCCTGCCCAGATGTCCATAATCATAGCAGTGTAATAAAGAAGGTTAAGATGCACCACCATGCTTAACCAGAGCTGTGTGCTGGCACCAGGCATGACCAATGGCTCTGTGCAGAGGAGTTGAACTAGGGGTGGAGGGTGAGGTGGGATTAGGACCAGCTAGAGCAATCCCCTTTATTATTACAGTTGGTTACATTTTATAGAATCACAGAATTGTAGAGTTGGAAGGGACCACGAGGTTCATCTAGCCCACCCCCCTGCAATGCAGGAATCTTTTTGCTCAACATGGAACTCCAACCCACGACCCTGAGATTTAGACGGAGTCTATTGCTCAACCGGCTGAGCTATCCCAGCAGGATTCTCCTGGTACAATGTTGCATCTCACAAGGTTGCCTCATCATGCTGAAACCATGCCCTGGGACTTGAATTCCCACACTGGGTTATCTGCTCAGAGCTTTAACCTTCAGATCCACCTGCCAATCTTCTTTCTTTCTGCTGCACTGATAGTTAAAGGCAGGCAGCCCCAACATCCAGTCTCCATTCAGATGCTGCTCCAATCCAGTACTTCCTTTCTGGGTTTCCTCTAACCACAGCTTGTCTCTCTATGTGAAAATGCAGAGGGAAATCAAGACATTCATATTCTATCACCCTAAAAACTAATGTTCTAATCAGCACTAGGTACCATTGAATCTGCTGAAAAACAGGAGCAGAGCATCCTGTTTAAAGCCTAAATGCAAAGCCAAACTGTTGGAGCTGGATGATCTGGAGCTGGTGACAAAACCTGCATATTATTTGTTTTCAGGGCGATTCTGGGCCAGAGTGGGAGAGTTCAGATGCCTGCCTTGCCTTCCATTGTCTCTGAATGCACTGATCAATCTCTCGCCCTGCAACCCGAAACAGTAAAAATCTCTCCCCAGCTTTAACTTTGTAACTATCACTATCTTTTGTGATTTAATTTATGCCCTCACAATGCAAGCTGTGTGCACAGCCAATATTATTTGTAGACACCTATTTGGATACACTTCCTATTGTGTGTCTTCATGATTTAATGTGATTTTCTAATGCGTTTCTCAAATGCTGCCTTGCAGCTCAAATACAATTCAAGAAATATTTGCAGCTTCCCATTTTGTCTGCCTGAGTGCACAGCAGGCAGTAGGTTGGGAGCAGGAAGCCAGGAGACAACTCTCATATTTCTTTCCAGTCCCCCAAACACAAATTTCACTATGGAAGATGCTATAGACCAAACACATTTTGGGTTGTAGGAGAGGATGCCCCTGGAGTCAAGGGATCTCTCTGCCACTGGTGGAGTGACAGGCCCACACCCAGAGAGATCTGATCTCCTCTGCTCCCTACTTGAAGCTGCAGAAGAAGAGGAAGAAGAGTTTGGATTTGATATTCCGCTTTATCACTACCCGAAGGAGTCTCAAAGCGGCTAACATTCCCCTTTCCCTTCCTCCCCCACAACATACACTCTGTGGGGTGAGTGGGGCTGAGAGACTTCAGAGAAGTGTGACTAGCCCAAGGTCACCCAGCAGCTGCATGTGGAGGAGCGGAGAGCTGAACCAGGTTCACCAGATTACGAGTCTACCGCTCTTAACCACTACACCACACTGGCTCTCAGAAAGGTCCTCAGCAGGTGTTCCTCTAAAGGAGGCATTCTGAGGTGTCTACATTTGAGAATCCTCCCAGCTCCCTAACATTCCCTGGAATGGGACAAATTTGCATCCCATTGACTCCAATGGTAGTGAAACTGTATGCTTTTTTTTTTAAAGAAACAGAGAAGAACAACAACAGAGAAATGCCTTGTGTTTTCCTGATGCATGCCTGCTAAGGCACAGGACAAGGCAATTTGTCTGTCTTCAACCCCCACCCCCCTTTTTTGTCTGTTAGAGAGGACTCTACAGTCTCAGAGTTTTCAGGGTTGTCCCCCCCCCAACATTCTTTCAAATATATGCTGGGATTGGAATAGAGGGCCATCAAAGTGGGTGCAAGGCCTTTTGTGCCTTTAGAGTGGCAGGGTGCAACCCCCTCTCCCACATAAGTATGCAAGCCTATTCCTACTTGGAAGCAAGTTCCATTGGATGGTAGCCAACTCAGTCATACTCAGAGCAGACTCACTGAAATCAGTAACCTAATTTATGTCCACTGATTTCAATGGCTTTCTTCTGTGCCTAGTATCACCCATTGTTTATGAAGGGACTTATTCGGTAATAAGTGTGTTTAGGATTGCAGGTGTCAGCATTTGCTGGTCTTGAAATTCTTTTGATATTCTGTCTAAACTAGGGGTCAGCAACCTTTTTCAGCCATGGGCCGGTCCACCGCCCCTCAGACCATGTGGTGGGCTGGACTATATTTTTTTTTTGGGGGGGATGAACAAATTCCTATGTCCCACAAATAACCCAGAGATGCATTTTAAATAAAAGGACACATTCTACTCATGTAAAAACATGCTGATTCCTGGACCGTCCGTGGGCTGCGAAGGCGATTGGGCTGCATCTGGTCCATGGGCCTTAGGTTGCCTACCCCTGGTCTAAACAGAAAGCACCAGTCCTTGAATTCTAAGTGAAATTTGGCAGTGAGTTCAAGATATTTTGCCAATTTCATCATAACCTTAATTTCTCTTAACTTCCCTTCCTCATTTTTGTTTTCCCAAGCACAAAACACCAATTTGTCACCTAAGGATACATTCGGTGGCAGCTCTGTTTAAAAGGTTTCACCGGGACCTAGAAGTTAAGGCAGACAACATGCATTTGAGGCAGGGGAAATAAATAGCATAGGCCAAAGCTGTAGTCTAGCAACATCTGAAGCGCACCATGTTGGCTACCCCTGGTATAGGAGTTGGAGGCATTTGACAATATCAGGGCAGGGCATTTTTCAGTGAATGTTTCAACTATTATTTTTAAAACAGACACATCTGCCATAATAGCAGAATATTGCTGTGTTCTATCTTTTGACACACCCCACCTAAGAAAACCTGAAGGAACAAGGTACAAAACCAGGAAAAAAATTGCCAGCAAACTACATATACTTATGGGGGGGGATTAGCTACATAATAGAAGGATAAAAAAACCCAGAGGATTTGCTTGTTTTTTTTTTTAAAAAACTAGATAATCTCCTAACTATGTCCACAGCTGATAGAACTTTGCCAAAACGGTGGACAAGAGAAATATATTTGCAGTTTCTATGGCTTTAGTAATTCATACTATCCATAACTTTAAAAAAATAGAAATGCATGAGCAATATTTAATAAAAGTTGGTGTGACGGTAGAAAATATCTTTGCAAGATGTTATGTTTCAAAAAGCAATCATGTTACAAGGTGTGATGGATAAATATGAAGAAACAGCTTGAAGGTAAGGTATTCATCTTCTTTTTATGACAACACTAATACATTTGTTTCACTCCTTAAATTAATTTTCTAATAGTAAGAAAGGTCAAAAATGAACTAGAGCAATATGAGCCTTTTTGTCATCTTTAACAAATTATCCAAAACAGCTCTGTCAGATCAGAAGGGATAACATTTTGAGTAATAAATGTTCATACTTACTAGCTGGTCAAAGTTAATTCTTTCCAGGAAGTGGATATATCTGGAAGGCACGGATCCATTGATTTAATCCCCCCCTTACTTATTTGCAGTTTGGCCTTTTTGCAACCAGATTTACAGGGTTGTGTTTTGGGAGGCTGACATCAATTAGATGGAATGAGACCAAACGTCTCATATCAGTAATGTGGCTTAAACGGTCTGTGGATAGAAATCTATTTTGACAGACAAGTTCTAGGAAAGAGACTGAGGGTGGGGAGGAAACAATTGTCAGTTAATGAGATGAGACCATGTCTCTTTTCAAATTTTTAAAAATGAAAATAAAACAAGATTCATTCCATTTCTGTTTTGGGCAACATTAATTTTTCTATATTCTGCAGTTGTGTGGATGGCGAACAGGGACTGAGAGACAATGCTTTGCCAAAGGCCATAGTTTGATTCTGGCTGAACATGAAACTAAACCCAAAGCTTCCTTGTCCAAGTTTAGCATTCTAACTACTGGATCCCAGGCTCTCTCAATTATAGGCTTTATGTTTCAGTAATAGTTCCCATTGTGAACCCATGCAGTACAATAAAGTACACAGTATTAGCAGTGGCGGAAGCCATAGTCCTATCATGGTTTTGGATGTTCAGAGTGGAGGAGAGGAAAGCACATGTTTTAGATTGTATGCTGTCCATGCTTAACTTTCACATTTTTTCCTCACAATAAAATGTGGTGAAAGCTTTGCACATGAGAATAAGATGTGTATGTTCTCTTTTGGGTGCTGCTAAGAGGGGTCTGAAAGAGAAGAATGAGGCTCTTCTACTTTCTCCTCTCCCCTCTGCATCTCAAAATGCCCAACCCTGCTCCTATAATTTTCATGGCCCAGAAATCTCATTGAGAAAATGGGGGTAGAAATACTAAATCAACTTAAAAAGAGCCTAAAAAGACAAAGAAATCAGCCTGTCCATAAGAATGCGATCGGTTTGTAATCACCAATAAAAAATAATCCTCTTCTTTGTTCAACCAAGAAAATTGCCCAGGGTAAATTTTCAGCCTTCTTTTTTTCTTTCCTATGTTTTGAAAAAGTTTAAAGTGAAAGAAATAATTTTGGAATACAAGGAAAAGAGAGGTTCTCACAACTTGGTGAAATTATTCCAAATCCATAGCGCAGAAGTGAGTTACACAAAGGTCAGGCTCTGTGCTGGGAATTCTTCCTGACCTTTCAATGCAACATCCATCATCGGCATTACATAGAATATGCCATTTATCATACAGAACAAAGAGCAAACCACAACATCCTCCCATAGCCCTGAAAAGCACAAAACTTCAAGAGTTATTATGATTTTGGGTACTACTCAGGTGTTCTCAGGTTACTCAGTTGCTAATTTGCCACTGACTGCTTCTAGTTGATCACTTCACTGGTTTATGATGTTATTATATGCTATAGGCACAGATGGTTATTCCAAGAGGCAGGCAGTGAGGTGTGGTGGATTACATAGGTATAGACATGATTATGACAGGAAACAGCATGAAATACATGACATGAAATACATCTACAAGGATTTTGTGTCTGTAGATAAAAAAAAACACAACACCTGCAGGGTTTTTTTCTTGCTGTAAACAAAATGGACATCTAAGAACATCTAACCGACAAAGATGCCTCAACTGGGTGAGGTCTACATACCCTCTAACACGTTGAAGCCAAAATTGGGATGCCATCTTCCCCTTTTTTAAATCATGGTTGCCGTGATTTCACATTATGGTTTCTCCCCTTAAAAGTGCTTTTCCGGGTGGCAGGGATCATGCCAAAAAATCATTAGAGATCATGTCAACCAAAATGGCTGTCATTCTCTCCTGATAAAAAGTTATGTCCCAGATTTTCTGGGACACTTGCAGGGTCTGCAGCTGATTCTGATCTTACCCAACTCCCTCAGCCCACCCCATATTGTCATTAATGGAGTCTGAAGGCCATTGGAACTGGTGGGGCAGAAGGGCAGGAGTAGATGGAGCAGAGCAAATGGCTGGTGGAGCAAGAAACAAGGAAAGTCAGAGCCAACTAACTCTGGTTTTCTGCCTATCCTCTTCTCTGCCAAGGAAGTTGATAGGCTGTGCCACCCCTGGGCTAGATTTAAAGGGGAAAGGCAGGAAAGTGGGGACTGGCCAAGGCAGGCTGAGCTTGGTGGGTCAGTGTCCCACTTATCCTAAGAGACCAAGCTCCACTGCTTCTTACGCTCTCTGCTTTCTCAAACAACCAGACAGATCTCTTAACAATTAAAAAAACAAACCTAAGTAGCTTCTAAATGGTGTTTTGCGCTTCCTGCAAGGTCAGTTTCTTTGAGAGCTAAACCACAGATAAAAGTCCTCAGATCCACATGGTAGCAGACAGGAACACGATATTATTCCTTTCCCAAACTCCAGTCCATCTAGCCGCCCCAAATCCCAGTCCATTTGTAGCTGCAGAATCTGAAGATCTTATGGAACATGCTACTCATGAATGGGCAAGGCTGTTAGCATCCTATTGACGTCTAATGAGAAAAGAAGGCAGAATATAATGCAGTCTTATAAAAGGTGGGGGGAGGATGTGAAGCCAACTTAACACAGCTTTGGGGTTTGGTTCTGCAGAGTGCTGCAAAGTAATACAAATGCTCTTACATGTGATGTTGGTGGGGAAAACATTTGCACTATTCTAAATGTGATGGTGTATCTATTGGTAGGTGAGATAAAACCCAGCGAAGATCCCAGGAAAAAGAGGGTAAACCTCACTCTCAGAAGATCAAGCTCAGTGCATATTTTTGCTGCTGTCATTTGCTGCTTTTCATGATGAATTATATTGTCAGTGTAGTGTTATTTTTAATGTATTACTATTTTATTTTAATATTGTATGTATTTGCTGCCCTGAGACCTTTGGGTGAAGGTTAGATTACAACAGTTCTAAATAAAATGAATAAAACCAGGCCCATGAATATGATTTAATGTGTTTATTTAGTTTTGAAAAGTGTTTTCCAGCCTTCATCCGAAGGTTCCAGGGCTGGTGACAAAGCATTTATATACCATACCTTGGTTCTCGAACGCCTTGGTACTCATCCGTTTTGGCTCCCGGACGCCGCAAACCCAGAAGTAAGTGTTCCAGTTTTTGAACTTTTTTTGGAAGGCGAACGTCTGACGTGGCTTCCGCAGCTTCCGACTGAGTGCAGGAAGTTCCAGCAGCCAATCGGAAGTTGCGCCTTGGTTTCTGAATGTTTTCAAAAGTCGAATGGACTTCCAGAACGGATTCCATTTGAGAACCAAGGTACGACTCTCTCTCTCACTCTCTCTCTCTCTCTCTCTGTGTGTGTGTGTGTGTGTGAGAGAGAGATGTGTGTGTTTGTGAGTGTGAGAAAACAATAATGATGTCTCTAGAATGACTTAGGATATATTGTGTACATTGTTATCAACAACACAATTTTACACCGAGAAAGTAGGCTCTGTGTCTGGCTTAGTCATGAAACACATTCAAGAGGCTGATAGGGAAGGAAGCTTGTACCTCCCCTGATAATTTCCCATACCCTCTAGCAAAAGTCTATATCACATTGAAAATCCTTGCAATATAACACACACACAAAATCTTTGGATACATGTGCTACAACTAAATAAACTTGCCTAGTTGCTCTTTGTCTGAGTTATGTCCCACAGGAAAGCAACTGCATCTCAGCAAGTATGTAAGTAATTCATAACTGGAATTTTTCAGCTCAAAACCACAACAGCCCCTCCCCTCTAATTCCATTCAATATCTCCAGTCTTCACTAACCTGACTTTTTTTTAAAAAAAGCCAATTTAAGTCACAATGACTTATTTTATGGTGAAATGACCCATCTAGTCCACCATCCTGTTTTCACACTGGTCGACCAGATGCCTGCAGAAAGCCTTCAAGCAGCACCTGAGCACAACAGCACTTTCCCTTCCTGCCGTTTCCAGCAACAGGTATTCAGAAACATATTGCCTCTGACAGGGGAAGTAGATCACACCATCATGGTCAGTAGCCACGGAAACAAAACAAAGCTCATCAAAAAGCTGTATTCTCAAGCAGCACTGGCCAAATACGGTACTGATGGATACCTAAGAGAGAAGCTAGTAACTTACCTATGCAATGCATAGGGCCCAAATCTAGAAATGGAACAAATCAGGCACAGCAGAAGGGAAGCACATGAATATATATATCAAGACTGCTTCTGAATGTGGCATTTGATATACAAATATAGGCATGCTAGACCAATGTTATTGTAACAGATCTGAGGTAACAGAGTTCGGGGTTACCAGGGCACTCATAACTGCTAGAGTCAGTGGATATTAGATGGGAAGTTGCCAGACACTAGATTTAAAAGACAGGCTGAACCAGTGATCCTGTTCAAGAGATCACTGATAGAGTTGCCATTAAGAACACAAGGAGAACCATGAGATGACTCTCATGGTTAGGGTTGCCATATTTCCAAAAGAAAAAACCAGGGCACCCCGAAAGAGGAGGAGTCAAAAATTGTTGAGGTTTTTTTTTTTTTTTTTTAAAAAAAAAACAAAACCACCAAAATTGTTGAGCTCCCCCCCCTTTTTTTTTTTACAAAAACGCCAAAAAATAATAATTGGTTGACTTGCCTAAAATCCAGGACAAAGCACCGCCTTTCGGAAATTACCCTGGATGTCAATTCCACCTTTGGCAGCCCTACACATGGTCCCTTCCAACTCTTCAGTTCCACGCCATTAAAGAGCAACTGACCATGCAGATGCTGTCCTTGCCCCTGAATGTCTGCTAGTTAGCAGAAGAAACATCAGAGTTGGGAGGGGGGAGCGTGATGTCACACAGGAAAAATGTGGCCCTTTTGGAGGTCTGGATGGGGGGGGGGTGAGCAGACTAATGGGAATAAGCTGTTTGGAGCAAGGGTTCTTGGGAATGAGAAGGGTGGAGCCAGAACTCAACTATCATGGCAGGCTGGATGAAGGTAAGGCAGGGAGAGAGGCAGAGAGATGTCTAGGGATCCAGTGCTGGGCTGCTATAAAGGACGAGCTTCTCCTGAGATGTGAATGCTGTGAAATCTCTCTTTACTGAAAGCTTCCAGTGTGAACCTGTGCAAATAAATCATATCTCAATTGTATTTCAAAGACACTGCAGACTCTGCTGTGCCTCATTTCCCCCAAAGGACCACAAGCCCTGGTTGAGTACCAAGACCCCTTGGAATCTCATGCATCACTCAGCAGAGATTGGGGTGGCCCATAATATTATGAATAAATCGAACAGCAGTGAAACAGGGTTCAAAGCCTTAAGATCTCACTAATGGTACAATCGCCCTGTGCCCTCAGGAGAGGTTGTTGCCTATTCCAACTGTTCTATTGTGAACAGTTTTTGCCTTCACTGGGTGCCATGTAGACTTTTAAGTGATATGTGATTTGGAAGGATATCCAGGGCAAGAAGGGCTAGCCTTAGCGTTTGTTACCTTGGGCAGCTGCTGGAGCTCCAGTATTATAGCAGGGCCATGACTGACACCTGCCCTGGGGCTCAAATTTGACCAAAAAAATAAATAAATAAATTTCCAACCCAAGATGCTTAAGTTATTGCAAGAGGCAGGCACCTCTAATCAGCCCTAGTGGGCTGAGTCTAGCCAGCATTTTAATTTTCCACAAATGCACCTGGCATGGTATTTTTCTGGACACTGTAAGAAATATAAATGGAAACTAGCCCCTGTTGCCCAGTGCTGTTCAAAGCACTGCTGCAACCTAGCCACGCCATGAGGTAAACCACCAGAGCCCAGTGCTGAAGGAGGAAACCACCCAAGAGTAGTTTGCTCACTCCCCACAAGCCCAGACTATCCCTGGTGCAAGTAACATTCTGGAATCTGTTGGCTGCTATTTTGCAGAACATTTCAGGAATAAGATGTTCAGAAGAGTGGAAGAACAGAAATGGAAGAGTTAAAAAAAAAATCTTTGCAGAAGAAGTAGGTTCGCAGCACGAGTAGCTAGGTTTAGCAATAATCCAGGCTCAGCTGCAGACAGGAAGCAGAGGAAATCTTGTAAGCCTGTTCTTATGAGGTTTCCAGCTTAGTTACTTGGATTCAAAACGCCAAAGCCAAAAGCCAAAATGGCCCTCCAAATCTTAAGAGTAACATCTACTGCTGTGTCCATCTAGCCTGGTCTACAAATTACTAAAATGCACTGGGGGGTGTAAGTAAGAATATATACACTCCTAACTCCAGCCATGTAATATTAAGCATGCTTTCAGGACTAAGGGAAGAATAACAACTCTGGGCTCCAAGATTCAGTTCAAAAGAGAGCGCTTCACTGAGTGATCAGAAAGAGGACAGTTGTCAACATTTACAACTGAGAATACAGGGAGAATTTTATTTACCACAAGTTAAGCAGCTTAGTACTTTATGTCAAGAATCAATTATTAAAGTCAGCCTAATAATCACAGAATCATAATAAATTTAGTAAAGTCAACTGTGGTAAATATTACACTAATTAGACATCTGTTCATTCAGATTCTATGACTGAAGTCAAGGTCTGGCATACAGCTATGCTGTAAGAGTTGAAGTCATTTATGGCCCCAGAATATTCCTTAGGGGAATAAATCTACTGAATTTTTCAATTCTCTTAAGCCATGACTCTTATGACATGTTTATCTAATGGCTTCCTTCACTCCTAGTTATCTACTGCAGAACACAGCCAAGACTTTGGGGAAAAGCAGGTATCCTTATTGGATCAGAAGTGGGAAGTTAGCCAAACAGACTGCAGATTATCCCTGTTTGCTCCGTAGTTGAGCAGGGGGTGGGCAAATTTATTTCTAGTCTATGGCATCCCCGCCTCTGTTTTTACCCATAGCAGTTCCTTTCCTGCATTAATCTGAGATTTTTCTTTTTTTAAAAAAAAATCCTCTCAAAATACATATGCAAATGCATTATTTTATATGTTTAAACTGTCGAGAACTGTTTTGCAACATGCAGAGAAGTGTGAAATCTGAAGGATTGCTAAATTCCAATCTGCACTAAAAGGTGTGGAGTAACCCATTTTGTGTGCAGTTTCACAAAGATTCCATTCTTCAAACACTCCAAGACAGCATGTGGGCATTTTGTTTGTGCACTGTGATGATTTGATATGTGAAAACACCACACTGACATCCATCAAAAATAGTTGCACGCCCACATCCTTAAAGTCAAATATAAGAAAATGCTTGGTGGCTATGGCTACAATTCCATCCCTCTCCTTTGCACTGGAGGGGGACAGAAGGATTGGTGCCCCTCCACCCAGTCTTGCTTGCCTTGACCGCCTGCTGCCCATGGAATAAGAGCAGCAGCATTCCACCCCATGTACACCCCATGTTGAGTCTTAGCTGATTATTAAACAGCAAATGGTGAATCACATCCTTTTCCGGCAGGGTATCAAGAATCTCCTGGATTTAATTTTCTCAACTTTTGCTGCTTCTGTTGGTGAATCAATTTGAATGGTAGCCAGATTTATAGGGGGCCTTTTAAGGTTGATTAAAATAACCCCAGCATTGAGAGGATTATATCTCACTAGGGAAGCTGTAGATCCAGCTTTGTATAGAATAAATGCCATTTCTTTCTCAGCACTCTTATCTATCTTTTGCACATAATCCTAACTTTCCTTCAAGAGCAGAGAGATGAGGAAGTTGGCAATTGGTCTGGATACCCAAAAGACTACTTGGCACACCATGGTCCCTGGAGCTGAATGTGCGGTTGGCTCCTTTTCTCCAACAGAATATGGGGGGGGGGTTTGATCAACATTCTCATATTGGTCTGTTCAGCTACTGTCAGAAATCAAACATTTCCATTAAGGACATGGACGTGCTTTTGTATCATGCTGTATATGGAAGTGTAATGAGATAACATGGAGAATAAAGATGCATGTCCTGGTGCCCCAGCAAGATACTTTTTAAATTCTGGCAGAAAGAGTTTTAGGATTGCTATAGGGAAATAAGGACTAAGGTTAGGCCTCATCTTTTCTTCCTTCAGTTGTCAGTAGCATCTGGGCACCTGGTTAGGAGGTTTTTGGGACTGGACCTTTGGAAATATAGGGCCTAGTACAGATGCATCTGACTTGCTACAGCTTCTGACTGCCCATCCTTTTGGATTAACATGCAGTGCAATTCCATGCAAGTTTATTTAGAAGCAAGACCCTCTGCTGCAGCCCAACCATGCAACCCCGTGTGTGCTTACTAAAAGGTCAGTCCCACTGTGCAGTCTAATACTGCAAAGCTAAACACACTTACTAGGAGGGAGTACCGGTAAGCCCCCTTGACCATGATATGACTTTCTTCCGAGCAAACCTGCATGGGATTGTACTGTAAATTCTAACTGGTACATTATGTACATATTCTCTGCTTATAACTCTCCACAAACAACATGAGGTGGATTGATCTCTTGGAAACATTTGGGGGCCGCCACGGGAGAGGAGTGATGGAAGGGATATCCAGCAGTTGCTCACAGTATAATACCACATTCTACTTAATCTGTTCAAAGTACCAGGGTAAAATGAACACACAAAGCACCAATATTAAGAGGGGCTTCTCACTGTCCAGGATGTAAGGATAGCCACTCTCAATTACATCCTAAAAATTAAAACTATTTCTTTAAAAGGTCTCATGAAATTTGACTTTTAAAAACAACTGTTGTCAAGCAGTAGCCCTGTTGTTGTATCAGTTGTTACCCGTGCTTCCTGAATTAGATAATTAGAATGGGGGGGGGCGTTCCAAGAGGAGGAGATCTAGCTTGGTTTTTGACTTTAGTTTTCCTGCCAACTCTTGATAGAATATGCCTACCACTTGCAATGAAAGCTTGGTGCCCTTAACAATATTTGGTAAATGCTGAACTCCAGCTCAACTGCAGCCAGATCAATAGAGTTCTTAACAAAGGGATGTAAACAGCATAAAAAGACCATTTCTGCTTTATGATTTAAAACCACTGCAATAGCAGAGAACCCATTTGTTAGAAAGCATGGTGGCCATCTGGGATTGGTGTATAGAAGCGATTTCAAGACATAGAAGATCAAATTCTTCACTGTCTAAAGCCAAGCCAGGCATTATCTTGGTAATATGGTCCCAGCCCCACATTTGCTGAGGCAATAGGGAACACAGAGGTGAGGTGACATCTAGTGGAAGAGCCACACGCCCAGAATTTCCCAGACACAGTGCTTTTTCTGGGGGTACGCAGGGGTACGCATACCCCTAAACATTTTGTGAATCTTTGTACTTTTTTCCATTTACTGTATTTATTTTCCCCGATTTGAACTATAAAATGTTGATTTTCTTGAGTCAAAATGAGAGTACCCCTAAACATTTTTTTTAAGGAAAAAAAGAGCACTGCCCGGACATATCCAGAACACTGCAGTGAGAAGCAGTGTACGGGCAGAAATGTCCTGGGAACTACTTTTTTTTTTTTTTTGACAATTTTGCCAAATAAGCTGAACAACTTATCACTGTTTGAAATATGGCACCCCTACTATATAAGAAAGTGGCCAGAGATCTGGATGAACTGTTTCAATTGTGCAAGCTGTTATCTGCCTTGTGGCCCTGATCCAGGGGCCCCTAACAGGTTGACGCAACCTCTGGACAACCTGCCGCACCATGAATCCCGTCCTGAATTAGTCTGATGTTATGGCTAATGTTTAATAAGATTGTTTAAATTACAAAGACACCTAATTAAGCATATAGCCTGGGAAGGGAAGGGGGAAATAGATGTTGCATCTCCTTTCCCCCAGCTCCCAACCATAAGTAGAGAGGAGGGTCAATTTTTCTGAGTGGGAAGCCACTTGCAAAGGAGCACCCTGCACCTGACAGGACTGATGCCTCTGTTGACAGAGGGATCCATTCTGCATGGTGCTGTTTTAGAGCAGGAAGGAGAGTTAGTCAGGCAGTTCCTACCTTCTCCAAGGAAGACTGGTAGTCAGGGTAGCTTTAACCCCTTGTGCCGGGGCTTCCTGCCCAATGCCTGCCTCTCCTTCCTGCCTGATGCCCCACCTGTTGACAGCCATGGATAGCTCTGGGTCATCCAACCAGACCTGTAGCAAACCATGGATGTCTGTACCTGACTTGTCCAACTCCTGAGCCCCTCTGAATATGCCCGATATGACTTGGAGCTTGGATGAATCTGGTGTGCAGCTCCAGTTTATACCCTACCAGTGTTTTTATGTTATGCTATCTAATTCCATACTTCTTATGCTATAATACAATTCCTGATACACTGTGGCTGATATCATAATACATTTTATGATTCTTTGCATCCAGACCTTGCCCCAGAAATATATTAATTCCAAGTATTTTTCTCTCGGCAAGGGAAGTACAAGAATTGGGGGGGGGGGGGTTGAAAACAATTTCTAATTGTTACACTAAGCTTCTGTTAGATTGCCTTTTGCCACAAAGGTGTGTTTTTTGGATACACTGGAGACAGTGTATCAGAAATTAATTTGTCCAAAGCAGGTTAAGATCTGACCCCGTAGGGATAAAAGGCATCAGTTCAGTCACACTCACTCGCTCTAACAGAGCTCTCTGTGTTACTGCAATTTCAGCCTGTCTTGTTCCCCGATGCCCTGTGGGCTTCTGCTCAAGATCAGGATCAGGAAAGGACATGGTACTCCTACCAAGCTATAGTGATACTAAAAATGTGCAGTGGGGCTCCTGTATATGCCAGAAATGAAATGGTGTGTCATTCTGCTACTCTGTGGTGGGCTGGCTTGTTTGTGTTTAGTTCTGTGGTACCTAGAAAGGAACTCAATAGAATTGGAAAAGACCGCCCATGCCTGAAACTGCCACTGACTTGGTTTAAGTAGGGTTGCCATATGTCCAGATTTAGTTGTCTATAAAAACAGTACAGGATCATATTCCATAATTCCACCTCAATACTTTTTAGCAGAATGAAATATCCACCATATATGTAAAGGAAATATAAAAGAATTTATTGGATTTTATAAGATAACTAAAAAAAATATAAGTCTTTCATTGGCAGTTCCAAAATGTTGAATTCCTGTTCTACTATTGAACCATTAGTCTAAAAAGAAAGTTATCTCACATTTCTAGAACAAAAAATCATTACCTACTTGCAAAGAAGGGTCTTGACCTACAGCCTAATCCCACCCCCCAAGAACACAACAACAACATTGTAGCAATATATAACATAGCTATGTAGGTAGGTGCACAGTCCACTTCAAAGTTATATTTCTCCCTGTGAATGTGTTCAAAGGATGGATCATAAAGGCTGTTTGCATGTAGGGGAACATACCGTGAGAACAGGGTACATCTAGAGACAAGGTGTATTGGGGGGGGGGAAATGTTACATATATCAACTGCCTTGTAGCCATTCCCCTTTCATATACAGCCCCTCTACAGCTACAACCTTCTGTTGTCATGCTTTCATCCACTTGTGTATTACTCTTTTTGTGTTAGCCACATTTAAAATGCCAGGAATGAGGGTTGTTATTATATATCTAGTGCGAGAGAATTTTAGCAAACTATTTTCATGGTTGTACAGAATGCAGTGCACCAAGAATATGGATTCAGATTTTGCTCTGTTTTATTTGCTCTGTGGTCAAAATAAATCCTTAGCCCACAAGGAATTAACCACTTACTTTGTCATAGCTGCCCGTGTGGAAATAGCATGATATTGGAAAGGTGATGAGGATTTCTCCTAAAGGGTCTGGCAGCTGGCAATGGCTGACAAGCTTATGTACCAATGCAGTCTAGCTAGGGAAAACATTAAGCATGACACATTTCAAGAAATTTGGATGCCTTTTCTTTCATTGTTTAATTCAAACCCAGAGGAATCTGGAAGACTTCTACCTTGGGGGGGGGGGAATTCTTTAAGTATAGGTAAAAGGTAAGGGATGCGGGTAGCACTGTGGTCTTGGGCTTGCCGATTAGAACATCAGCGGTCCGAATCCGCACGGCAGGGTGAGCTCCTGTTGCTCTGTCCCAGCTTCTGTCAACCTAGCAGTTCGAAAGCATACCAGTGCAAGCTGATAAATAAGTACCACTGCAGTGGGAAGGGAAACAGTGTTTCCATGTGCTCTGGAACTCAACACGGTGTCCCGTTGCGCCAGAAGCGGTTTAGTCATGCTGGCCACATGACCTGGAAAGCTGTCTGTGGACAAACACCAGCTCCCTCAGCCTGAAAAGCAAGATGAACGCCACAACCCCATAGTCGTCTTTGACTGGGGTCCTTTACCTTTTTAAGTATAAATTTATATGTGCTTTATAGTTACTTTTTCATGAACCTATTTTGTATACATACATTGTGTGATTAGCAGACAGTCAAGTGAGAAACACAATTTGCCTGAACAATTGTTGAACCCTTGCTTATTGTTGTCATATTTGTTTATCTGGAAAGGAAAGGAAAGGAAAGGAAAGGAAAGGAAAGGAAAGGAAAGGAAAGGAAAGGAAAGGAAAGGAAAGGAAAGGAAAGGAAAGGAAGTACACTACAGGTTGAATCCAGACTTAGATGCAATTAAAAGCAATGGGGTAAACTACTCAAGACACAACTTGGCCCACTGATTTCAGTGGAAATTCAACACAACTAACTTAGGGCACAATTGTAAGCAGATCTCTGGCTCAGCCAGCTGGTTCTGGGCCACACTGTGGCCTCAAACCTAGCTCACCATCATAGGCTCTCCATCCCAACTCAGCTGGGGCTCAGCTGTCTGAGTTAAAACCCATGTAAAAACCAATGTGAACACAGTAGAAGCTGCACTCTGGAAAATAAGGAGCAGTAGCAGCATTGACCCACAGCGAGAAGCAGCCACAGAGTCAGTTTGGGAGGGGTAGAAGCCCCAATAATACCCCCATCTCATATGCGGAGGACCAGCAGCAGCCACAAACACAACTAACAGAGGCTGGCAGAGCACTCCAAGCTGCCCTGCAGCACCCAGGAGCACTGGTCCCTCTGGAGGGTGGGGAAATGCCAACCCTAGCTTCCAGCCCCCAGTACTACTTGCTTTGCAGGGAATCTGGCATCATGGCTGCCAAGAACATGTGGAGAAATGTAAAGGGTTGCCATTCATGGGCAGGGGAAGGCACTTGCAACCTCTACCTCCATCACCATCAAAATGTTTGATTGCCTTGCAGATACACAACTACATACACTGCAGACTTGGTAACAATGGCTCTCTACCACATCTGGTGTTTAATTTTAAAACGTAATTGCCAATCACATCACCAGTGTCATGTGTGGTTAAGGCCCTCAGATTAAAAAGTAGACACCATCTATTTAATGGTTATCTAGGGCAAAATGCAAACCTCGTCTGCTTCATTTATTCATATTCAAAATGGCCACAAGATCTTTACTATTGAGAGATATGGAATTATTTGGAGTGGAAATGGGGGAGGGGAAGGAGGTATACTGAGCAGAAAACAATTGCTTCCAACCATCCAAATGTTAGATGAGATGATACCACTTGTAGACTCATAGTATAGAGAGCTCAAGTGTGCAATTTAGACACAAAACCCCTGCCAAGTCTATTATTATATTTTATTCGTCCACTGCACAGTTTCACATTGATGACTATGCTAATAGCATCATTTCAAGAGTGGAAGCAGAGCCTGAAAATGGACACAATTTGCTGCCCTGACAAAAGGGAAATTTATGTCAGGCACCAGCAGGGTCTGTGCATTCATGAGACCAGAGTGTTATTCTTGCATATGAGTTATTTGGTGATGAACAGGAATCACAGAAGTGGTGCAAAAGTGGGAGGTAATTTAAGCAATGCTATCATTTGAAATGGGCTCAGGTTGTGAGATATGGATTGGCTGCAAACTGCAGACCACTTGAATGCAAGTTAGTGGATTAGTTCCCCCCCCCCCCAATAGAATGTAATGTGTCTCCTGAAAATAAGACCTTTCCTCTCTCTTTTTTAAATCAGATAAAGCATCTTACTGCAAATGGCAGAGCCACCTTGCAATGTTTCTTAGAATAAATATGTAAAGCTCCCTTCCTTCCTACCTTTTTTGTATACCAAGGTGGGGATTTGGAGCCAACAGTGCACCCATGTGACCACATTTTTTCACAATTTTGCATAGTTTCAAGTTGTGGCCATTTCAATCCCAAATATGTTGTCATGTTAATCCATCCCATGTTGGAGCAGATTGAGGAATTAGTCAATGAATTGTAATAGTGATCCACTAGCTGCTTTCAGTCCTTGAAGGGATATATGTGTGATCTGATATAACCTACCCCCCACCCCACAAAAAGGAATGGTAGCAATATTTGCTTTAATACACTACTATTCCCTGAAAGGGAAGCTGTCAGTGTGAGATGGAGCATCAGGAATTTTACTCAACAAGAGCCATCTATAAAATCCCATTACACTTCTCAGAAAATGCCTGTTATTTATTTTATATTTTCAAATCCACCTCCATCTGTGCTGAGAGGTTTTTCTTAGGTCACATACTCAATAATCCTTCTACACTTTGATGTCACATATTCAATAATTGTCTGTCTTCCACTCTTCTTTGCTCCTTAATCCATCTCCCCTGATTAGCAGCAATTTCACCTTCAAAACACCCCTGCTTCTCTGGCCAAGCATCTGACTGATTTTCTGTTTATGTAACATTTGCAAATGTTATTTCCTTTCTGCTCTGAGTTTCACATAGCAACACCTGCCTCAGCACTGCATTAAACAGCAACACCATTTCAAAATTTGCATTTGGGGCTATGTCTATTAGAGCAACACTCTCCCTTTTTGCAGCTAGAACATTACAAAAGCAAGCATGTTCAGTTCAGACCATGTATTCAGCATAGAGTGATCACAAAGGCTGCTTCAAACTCTTGATGAAATAGGTAGGTTCTTTGGCTTTATTACCATTGGTAGTCCCATAGGAAGAAACATTTTACAACTTTTTCAATGCTAAACACTGGAGATGTTTTCCAACAGATCACCCCTCACAAACCTGGTGCCCTACAGTTATTTTGGACTAAAACCATCACCCTGATGAGATGTGTAGCTCCAAACATCTGGAGGACACCAAGTTGGGAAAGGCTGCAATAGATAGTCTCCCAGACAGCAGATGAATTGCAACAGAGACTTGATCAGACCTGTGCAATGTGGAACTGGTCATGCAGCGAAAGGTTATATGCAGAAGAACCAAGGAAGTAGAAGACAGGGCTCTGTAGTAGCATGTTTGAGTAAAAACCACAATCCTGCCATGCTGAATTATTGCCACAATGTCTCAATGTGCTCTTGAATCATCAAGACACTTTTCAATCAGTGTGTGATGGTGCATGCGGAGGATAAAAGAACAGTTTTAGACAGGTCCTTAGCTACTATTTCAATGTGAGGTTGCTCACTCACCGGATTGTTGTACATCTGAACAATGAGCTGCTTGACACCGTGGAGAGTGGGATGAGCCCAAGGAGAGGGATCTGCCCAATGCCTGTTTAAATCAAAGCCCATTAGGGAGCACCTGTAAAAACAAAGACAGGACAAGTCATCAGCACTCAAGAAGCCAGTTAGAGTGTGTGGTGATGGAAGTTTGGTTTCTCACACTACCTACTTTTCTTTCAGCCGCCCACCTCTCCAAGTGAACTCCTGCCTTGCCAAACTGTCACCAATTGCAGGCTGAAAGTCCGTCACTCATCTCTCTCCATGTATCTCTGTGTTTCTGGGATGGATAGGGGGGAATCACACTAAAGGCTTCTAACAAAGATAATAAGGACTGGTGCTAGGGCTTCTTGTGCCCTAGGTGAAGCACCTTCTGGCACCCCCCGCCCCCCTGCCAAAGCCTGCTTTAGCAGGAGGTGGGGGGGGTGGAGAGGCAAGCAGCAGTTTCTCCGCTGTAGCGGAGAGCTGCTGCTCGCCCACCCTGCCGCCCGCCCCCCGCCAAAGCCTGCTTTAGTGGGAGCCGGGGGGGGGGGTGGAGAGTCAAGCAGCAGTTTCTCTGCTGTAGCGGAGAGCTGCTGCTCGCCCACCCTGCTGCCTGCCCCCCCGCCAAAGCCTGCTTTAGCAGGAGCCAGGGTGTGTGTAGGGGGCAAGCAGCACCTCTCTGCTACAACGGAGAAGCTGCTGCTAGTCTGTCCCGCCCAAGCCTGGCCAGTGCCCCCTCCATTTTGGCGCCCTAGGCAATTGCCTAGTTCGCCTAAATGGATGCGCCGGCCCTGAAGATAACCAACTTTGGTTGTAATGGGTGCACATTTTGTGCTTCTCCTTCCCATAAGGCTGGTGCGCAACTTGAAACCTAATATACCCGAAAAGGTCTCATCTGATTGTCTTCTACCTCCTCCCAGACACTGCATCAAGACTTTCAGCAAAGGAAGACCAAGACAGTTTGATTTACACCAGCAGCCTTTCTCTCTTCCCCACCTTGTGTTTTTAACATCCCAGTGCAGAGATCTGGGGACACGAAAGCTTGCCCAGTGTTTTGTATCATATAATAAAAGTATTGCCCTAGTTATGGATTTGGGTTTTATATCAAAGTGTACTATATAGAAATTCCTGAAAATAAGGAGGAACCACACAAAGCCACAACTTTTGCTATATGTAAAACAAAACAATAAAAAAGCCATTTTGCTACTATACTCTAGAGCTTCTAGAGAAGCAAAGAGCTTTCACTTGACACTAGGTGAATGGCTATTACAATCTATTATTTAACATATCTATGGAAACAGCTGAGATTTGTTCTTGTAAAGCTGTCTGATGAAAATCCCAAATGTCTGAGAAGGAATAAGGAGAGAGAAAGAACATTCATAAATACTAAGCCACACATTCTCCAGCTAAAAATGGGGGGGGGGGGGAGTGAAGGAGAGAGAAGCTGAAATAGAAAATTAAACAGTTTGTAATCCACAAACTAATTAAGCTGTAGATCCTGAACTGAATGTGTTTTGCACAATAGCTTATTTCCTATTCAGTTGTCTTAGGGCTGCAGTGTTATAAGGAAGGGAGCCTCATTGAACTGAATGGGACTTACTTTTGAGGAGGCATATGTAAGATTGCATATTAGCATTTTAAAACTTGGTGGGAGGGGGCAATCTGTGGTACAAATGTCATAAGCAGCACAGATATCCATCTGGTAACCCTGAAATGAGCTGTGAGGCCATGAAACCCAGCTGTGGCATGTGGTATACAGTCAGGGCACCACTCCAGCTTGCCTCTCCAGCACTGCATGGTTACTTGCTCCTCAGTAAAGGAGATGTAAGGTGCCACGGCAAAGCACTAGAAGTGGGGAATGCATTCTGCACTGGAATGCCACCAGAATGGCTCCGTCCATATTCTAGATTTTAACTGTGGTCCATGTGCCAGAAACCTTGCCTTTAAATCAGACCATTTCTTGGTCTTTTGGAAGGGAAATGTACTAATGGGACAGCATTAAAATGAGAGAGAACCAGCCCACGGCACAACACACTGTAGGGAACCCGAACCCAACAGTTTCTTCAGTCCCCTTCTCCCCAGGTATCTTGGCCTGAGGAAGCTGAAAGACTGTCCTTTTTCAATTGCAAATCTAACCTCCCTTCCTCACTCAGATATACAGTTGATTCAGATGGGGGGGGGGATTCCCTTCAAATACTTGCAAGTGGCCAAGAAAAGACTGGACCCTCACTTTCAAATATTTTGGAGGTTGTGTTTGAAACAAGCATGCACCCTGGTGTGATGCATGTATGATTTGTACTTAGGGGGAAAAAAATCTTGTGAGAAGCAGCTCTGATTCACCCTCGGCATATAATTTATCCCCTGAAAGAGCTCTTGGCTGCCTGCTATTGTCAAGGAAGATTTAATAACATGCCTGAAGATGTGTGTTATTTTTGGTTTGCTTATTTTTCTTACAGTCCTTCCTTGCTTTCAAGAGTGTTCAATCTATAGAAAATCGCTGGGACCTCTGACTTTTCTTCCTTTGATTTCCCCTGTCTTTTATTTCCTGCACCCACTATATGCCTGCAGAGTCTCTTACAGGCTACTCCCAGAAGGTGAGAGAAATGGAGAAGAATGGACTAAAGGAGTTAAAGAAATCCTTTTTCATGCCCATGATTTATTACAAAAAGAACTGCACACACTTCCCGTCTGCTTTGTGAGGAAATGCTGGTTCACTGAATCAGTACTGGGTGAATGTACAGATAATACCCCACACAAAGCCTGCCAGTGCAAATCCACAAATGGCACTAGTGGGAAGGGTCAGGATTTGAAAATGAAAAATGGAAGGGGAGCATAAAAGTACCATCTCTCACTCTCTCTCTGCCCCTCCCCATTGGAGTTGAGACCGGGCATAATTGGACTGTGTTGTCACTTTACTTGAAGGCATGAATGCTGGCTGGAACTCTTCTGAGTCTGTAGCATGTAGCAGGAAAAGTCTCATGCATGCAACAACCACAAAACCAAAGTCTTAAAACTGTACATCAACACTTTGCTTCCTATATTAAAAGCATTATTTAAGCACTACTTAACTTATCCGAGGTTGTCAAATTTCAAAATCAGCTGCACTTAGGGATGGGAAAAATATGTCCAGTTTAATTCCCAATTTCCCCAATCTTAAATTCAGTTTGCTACTTTTCCACATTGGTTTGCATTAAAAATAATAAAAAAGTTATCATGAAAATTCATCAACACTTTAGTGTGCATTTCTCCATATTGTATGCAGCTTTGGCATATATACAAATTTTCCAAGCCATTTCCCCTAAGGCAATGCGTTTCTGCATGTTGTTTTCACTAATCAGTGCACTTGAAAAAGTGCACATTCTGAAGGAGAGCTATGTTTTGGTTTGCGTATTGGTTTTGGAAGCATAAATTAGGAAAGTTGTGAATGGGACCACCCCAATGGCACTTCAGACCAGGGCTTGACATGCTATTTTTTTCTTAGGTTAAATTCAAATGCCATTTCCCTTTCCATGCAGTATCTTTTAATTTTATTCTTTGGCCATGGAATTGTAGTGTTCGTGTCAATGCAAGTTATATATAGGACTCGATCACCGTGCTTGAGGAAGGACTTTTCTGGTGGCCTGACACTATTGGGACCTGACTCCAGTGACAGCCACTTCTGTTGCTATGCCAATGCTTGCGTCTTATGTATTTGGTGCAAAAGTGCTTGGGTTCCACTTGCAGAAGTGGGCCAGATGGTGCCAACATTATGTGGCATCCTCAAGGCCATCTAAAGCCCCAAAGGAGCCAACATCATTAGCAAAACCTAGTGCATTGCTAAGGGCTTTTTAAATGGCAAGTGATACAAGTTCGTTAGCTCGGCTCCACATGCCAGTGCAGGATTCTGGGTTAACAGATATGGCATGAACAGCAGTTTGCACCACAGCAGTTAGTGGCTTTGTAGGAGCAGGGTATCCTGATTAGATTTCTCATTTTGATTTTATTCATTCCAAACCCACAGGGCAATTTGTTAATGAGGCATGGCATTTGGCTGCATTTCCACCCAGCCAGCTTTCTGCACCGTTTTGCTTATGTGGACTTATAAGTCTAAGAGAATTCACAAAAGAATATTTAATAATGAGTTTCTTAGCACAGACAAAGTGGGCAGATCAGCATTAGCTCCTGAAGGCCACATGGTGGAGTCGACGTTTGTAGAATGAGTGACACAATTTTAAGCAGCGAGTGATAGTTAACAAAGCACTCCTCCATTTTCTCTTGTTAAATAAAAATAAATGTGCAGTGATACATGTCTCCTTCCCATGTGCCCACCCATTCCCCCCTCCTAACTTGTGAGAGTGCTACTTCCTGGCACGAACATCAAGGAAGAACTGGGGCATTCCACAGCATGCACTGCATTCCTCTAAGATCAGCAAGAAATACCTTGATTCAATGTTTATTTTCTTCTCTTTCACACAAATCTCAGTTAGGCCAGAGGGAGAAAGCACCAGTCTGTGCATAGTTGCATGTGTGGGTTCATTTAAATATACACAATGTATAAATGGTGCTTTGCCTAACAGAAGCCTCCACTATAAATTGCTAAATGGGCAAGAAATGAAATGAAAAAGAAATGGCTGAGATGGGGGGGATTAAGTAGTCTTCATCACACATAAAGCTATTTTGAAAAGTAGCCTGGTTTTAATCATTAGCAAACATTCCTCCACTGGCTATGTAAATCACTAGTTAAGAGACACTAGCCTTATTCTCTAATATAGACACACATTTCTCATTCTGGAGGTGGGAAGAGAAGCCTGCCTGCATATGCAGCTGGATGTCTGCAAAGGGGCATTCACATACATATAGCTGTATGTGTGTTGGAACTCCGTGCAATTGGGAACCTTGCACAGTTGATTGAGAGAAGTCCCTAAATTGTTTGCCAGATTTTTGGAGGATTACCTGCACCCATACGAGCCTGCCACAGCCTTCAGCCCTGCTCTCTGGCCTGGCAGTAAGATCCACCAAACTGGTAGTTAGTCACCAGAGACAAGAACTTTTCACTGATGGCTCTATATGTTTCAAACTGTCTCCCTCAAAAGGCACACGTGACATCTGCATTAGCCTTTAAACATGAGGGTATTTCTGTTTCAAACTGTTTTATTGCCGAAATACTGCATGCTGGACATTTTAGCTGCTGCTGTTTTAGTGTGAGGCGGGGTTGTTTATTTTGTACTTAATTGTTTTATCCTGACGTCAATAAGCTACCTCTGGAGAGCGATGACCTGAAAAAGGGGGTGGGTTTCAAATCCATTAATTAATCACTTAATATACACAAAAATAAATACCAGGATTAAAAAAAAAAACTCAGGCAATTACTCGCTTACTCAAACCCAAAAATAGTTGGAATGCTGTTAACAAACTAGGCACCATTAGTTTGCTATTCCCACCATCAAACTTACCACTGAAATCATTAGGACTTACATCCCAACAGACAAACATAGGATCGGGGCTGCATATCACAGTGTTACACAGTACAAACATAACATTTGGAGGACACTACTGCACTTTTTACACACATATAAATCTATTTAAATTTCAGGCCAGTATCTATATTACATAGCAAGAGGTCTCTGCATTGATAAAAAACCTTTTCTTCTACCTAGTTGATTCTGATCACATTGGGGTGCTTTTTGCACTCACAGTAGTCAGTCTGATATCTGCATATGCATGAGCAGTGCATATGTCAACCAAAACACCCCAGATCTCAGCAGCAGCAATTTCTCCCACCCCATTTTACACATATATTCAGAGCACTGAAACTGGCGGTGATAGCAGAGATGCATAAGACACATACACAACAATATTTCTGTGAGTACAGAAATAGGACAAGAGCTATTTTGAATGTCAAGAATGCCCTGCATAATTTCAGGGCATCCTTTGGATATCGTTCAGTTATGCTCAGTGTGGATCTGTGGTCCTGAAAACGCTTACCCTATTGCCAACTGACGTCTGGTCAATAAAAGGTATTGCCTATTCTGTATCTCATCGAAGGAAAGCCAGCACAACATCCAACTTCTATTTGCTATTTTCATAATAATTTGCACAGTCTCTCCACAACTGGGCTCTCATGAGTTACTGAATTACAGCAAACCACTATCACTGTCTGCTGACGGAAAAGTCAAAATATATTTCTTGGTAAGTAAGGAACAGATTTCAATTTCAAGCTTCCAAGGGCTTAACATAAAAAGCATTTATACACACACACACACACACACACACACACACACACAGGGCATAGGGAGAGAACATTGATAGAGTCCTTTAAAAACAAAAGAAAGAAGGAACAACATTTGAGATGCAGCAGCAAGACTGAATCATTGATATAGCTGGAGAAAAAGATCTTATTCATTTCACACAGATTGCTCATTCAGATAAGCATGTGCTAGAGCTGACTTCGTGACACCAAACATAGTATTTGCAATGGGTAGAAAACAGAGATGGTTGAACTGTTTAGGAGAAGGGGAAATGCTGACATTTTCAATACCAAGCAGCATGGTTTCAAAATAATTCAATAAAATTTATTTTTCTTGTTTTTGTTGCAATTGTCTTTGTTGGAGGAGTTGCTGAAAAACAATGCTACTACTGATTTTCCTATTTCCAGTCAAGCATGGAATGGAACAGCACAGGAGACAGACAGGCATATATGATTTTTTTTTAAAAGCTGTATGTCTTAAGCAAAAGAATACTGAGCTAGCATGAAAAGTATTCTTAAATGCTAGAAAATCTACCAGAACATGAAGAACAACTTTTTCTCCTTTCTACCAAGGGAAAAGGAAATTGACCCAATCCAGCAGTCTTAATCTGTGTACAACAATGATGATGCACATTAGGAAAAACTGTTAGACATTGCCACAGTTCCATAAAACTTTGCCACAGTTCCATAAAACAAAATAATATAACACGTCTTCCATAAGTGCATAAAGATATCAGGGGAATCTGATGAAGATCAGCAGGACAGCTCTGCCTATCCGTTTCTCCATATGTGGACAATCACATTGGTGATGCAGTCTGTGCTCCCAGATTGGCTATCCAAACCTTAATTAAGAGGCAGATGCATGTGCATTTTGCAAATAGATGCCCCAAAGGTTTTTTTGTTAAAGTCATCTTTAATATTCAATATTAAGCGACAGAAAGCAGCATTAAAGATATATTAGGCTATCGGGGGTGGGGGGGAGAGAAAACCAGGAAAAAATAGTATTTAAAGAAAGTGGGGGGCATCTTTAAGGATGCTTCAGATTGGCATATTGTGGGTAGAGGAGAGATTTAGTCCTCAGATTAGGTGGTGGAAGAATGAAATCTTAATTAGAAAAGGTTCTTTGCTTTTACCAGTCAGCAAATCCACACCTTAAAATAATTTGGAGAGGTGGCTTACAAACTGCAGATAAGCAGAAATATTCAAAGTCATTGAATGGTCTAACACCATGCAAGGTGATGCAAAAAAAAATATTTTTTTTAAAAAAATAGTGAAGAGCAGCTATCAAGACAGTCTCCGGAAAAGCTGCATGTGTAATCACAGTTTGCTTAAGGGTGAACCTCATTAACAGTGTCTCTGATTAGGCTGTCGGGACTCTCCCAGCAGGAATCTTTCAAAAGTGCTGCTGCAGGAACAGAGTTTAATGTTTCACTTTTGGAACTAACAGATGAAACAGGGATGCTGAAATTAAAATGGATTTCGCTTGCTTCAAAAAATAGATGACCCATATGGTGCTGGCTGAATCCAAAATACCATGGTTTAATCAACTAGTAACTAGGGATGGGCAGATCTGATGATTTTGGTTTCTCTTATCATCTCATTGCTATAAACTAAAAAAAAGCAGCCAGTTCCTGGAGGGGTTCTCTGGCCAGCGTAAACAAGCCCAAACAAGCCAGCACCGGGCATGCCAGTGGTTGTTGTTCTTTAGTCATTTGGTCATGTCCGACTCTTCATGACCCCATGGACCAGAGCACACCAGGCACTCCTGTCTTCCACTGCCTCCTGCAGTTTGGTCAGATTCATGTTGGTAGCTTCAAGAACACTGTCCAACCATCTCGTCCTCTGTCATCCCCTTCTCCTTGTGCCCTCCATCTTTCCCAACATCAGGATCTTTTCCAGGGAGTCTTCTCTTCTCATGAGGTGGCCAAAGTATTGGAGTCTCAGCTTCAGGATCTGTCCTTCCAGTGAGCACTCAGGGCTGATTTCCTTCAGAATGGATAGGTTTGATCTTTTTGCAATCCATGGGACTCTCAAGAGTCTCCTCCAACACCATAATTCAAAAGCATCAATTCTACGGCGATCAGCCTTCTTTATGGTCCAGCTCTCACTTCCATACATTACTACTGGAAAAACCATAGCTTTAACTATACGGACCTTTGTCAGCAAGGTGATGTCTCTGCTTTTTAAGCTGCTGTCTAGGTTTGTCATTGCTTTTCTCCCAAGAAGCAGGCATCTTCTAATTTCGTGACTGCTGTCACCGTCTGCAGTAATCATGGAATCCAAGAAAGCAAAATCTCTCACTGCCTCCATTTCTTCCCATTCTATTTGCCAGGAGGTGATGGGACCAGTGGCCATGATCTTAGTTTTGCCAGTGGTAGGGGTCTCAAATTTCAGCGGTGCCCTGCACAATGCTAAAGTTTGGAACCTTCCATTCTACATCACAGTTGTGGCATCCCCTGCAGTACCCCGAAGGCTCTGTACCCAGCACAACCAAAACTAGGCACGTTCTCCTAAATCTGCCTGTGGGCATGCTGTGATGTGCAAACCTGGGCTTATGGTTTGTTTCTCTTGAAACAAATCATGGGCAGAAGCCAAGCTATGATTACCACTCATGATTTGTTTGAGTGCAACAAACCACGATCCTGGATCCACATGTTAAGCCACGCCAGACTCTGATATGTTTCTCCCCCCCACACACAAGGAACAGTCAGGAGTGGGGAAGCAGCAGCTCATGCTCACTAAACCATAGCACATTTTAAAACATAATTTAACATTGCAGGCAAACCAGCTCCAAATGTCAGATGCATCCATACAATGCAGTTTTTTGTCATCACACACAAGAAGAAACCTAAAACAAACTCTAATTTCAGCTTCCAGGGCATTCGTAGTAGCCTGCAAAACAGATGTTAGCTGTATGATATTGCCGCTTTGCCCATCCTTTGGAATATTATTTTCATGCTACTGGGTAAAAGTTCTATTAAAGAAAATAAGAGAAGATACTTTAATAAGAGGAGTAGTGGTGGGAGAGAAAAGATACAAGGTCAGGGCATTCGCGGATGACATTATGATCACAACAGAAAATCCTTTTGAAAGTGTACCAGAATGCTGGAATGCATAAACGAACATGGAAAACTAGCAGGATTTAAATTAAATTATGGGAAAACAAAAATATTAGTTAAGAATATGGATGAAAGAGATAAAAAGAAATTACTAATTTGGAAGTTAAAAAGAAAATAAACTATCTTGGAATAAATTTGATGCCAAAAACAATAGATTTAATTGATGGAAATTATGGGAAAATTTGGAAAGAAATTAAAAAAGACTTGGAAATGTGGGAAAAATTAAATTTATCACTATTGGGGATTATATCAGTAAAAAAATGAATATATTGCCAAGGCTGATGTTCTTATTTCAGGGCATCCCGAATTTCGGAGGAAAATGCTTTAACAATTGGAGAAGAGATTTGGATAAATTTGTTTGGGTAGGGAAAAAACCAAGGATAAAACATAAAATTCTGATTGATAAGAAGGAAAGAGGAGGATTCGTACTCCCAGATTTAGAACTTTACCATGATGGAGTACGTCTAACCTGGTTAAAAGAATGGGTAAAATTGGATGATTCAGACATATTGCAATTAGAAAAGAAAAGAAACAAGATTTGGATGGCACGCATATTTAATTGATGAAAAAGTAAAAGTACATAAAGGATTCTTGGATCATATAATTAGAAAATCAATCTATAAAATATGAGAGAAATATAAGAAAATTTTATGGTGGACATCACCATTAGAAATTGTAGCAGTCAAAAAACTGAATATGAGAGAAGATTGGGCAACATATAAAACATTATTGCAAGAGGAAAATGGAGAATTAAAATTAAAGGATTATTCAGCAATTAAGGTTCATGTGTATGATTGGTTCCAGTTTATATAAATTTAATATAGATTCGAAATATAGATAATATAATATAGATTTGAAAAAGAAATATCTAAATTTTATAAATATTTGATTCAAGAAAGATCTAAAAATACATCCAAATTATATAATTTGATCCTGGAATGGGAAACGAAGGATGAAATAGTCAAAGCATCAATGATTAAATGGGCACAAGATATTGGTAAAAATATAATGTATGATCAATGGGAAAGATATGGCAAAAGGATATGAAATTTATGAAGTGTTATAAATTAAAAGAATTTTTTAAAAGTTCCAACATAGATGGTATATAATGCCTGAAATAATTGCTAAAATGAATAAAAATTGTAGTAATATTTGTTGGAGATGTAATTTGGCCATAGGCACCCTATTTCATATTTGGTGGAACTGTCCAGATATTAAACAATTCTGGGAGCCAATTTATAATGAAATGAAAAAATGTTCAGATATTCGTTTAAAAAAACACCAGAGGGTTTTCTGCTGGGTATTGTGCCTGAAAATCTAAAAGTAGATAGGGTGCTCTATCTATATGAAACAGTAGCCGCAAGGCTGCTCATTGCAAAAAAATGGAAAAGTACTGAAATTCCAACAAAAAACAGAATGGCTTGCCTAATTAATAGAGTGCCATAATGCGATTAAGATTGGGGAATATTGGAGGGATCTCAAAGGACAGGCTGGAAAAGGAATGGAATGCCTTTAGGGGATATATACAAAATTATATTGAAAGACCTGAACTCCTATCAGAATGAAACAAGTTCCGTGAGAAAAATAAGCTAGGAGGAGAAAATAAGGAATTCAAAATATTAGTATTGAAAATAATAGTATAATTAATAGTATATATAGTATATAAGAGAAATGATAGAAGACAGAAGATATTGCAGCTGAGAAGAATGGAAGCCCAGCACTGGGTGAGGTGGGGGGGGGGGTTGGAAGGGTGGTGGAGGTTAAGGGTGGTAGAGGGGTGAGAAGGAATGTAAAATGTTATTTATAGGCATAACCAATTATTTTCTACACAATGTATGGGGGAATGTATGTATGTGTGTATGTATATTTGTACGTGTCTATTAGTATGTTTTAATATTAAATTTTTTCAATAAAAAATTTAACAATTTTTTTTAAAAAAAAGTTTTGCTGCCGAACTTTCTCCCAGTCTTTTGTACAATTTCCTTCATTTTTAAGGCATCGGCTACACAGCAAACAGATATTAATATCAGCTGCTGAAGTATGTTCCCAGGGTGTGGGGGGATGGAATGAAAATGAAAGGCCTGCATCAATCGTCTCTCCCAGTTCTTCAATTCTAATCAATGAACTCCAAGAGCTTAAGGGCTTTCAAATCCTTCCTGCCTTTTCCTGCTGCAGTTAAAGGAGCCCTGTTGCCCAGTGTGACGTCTGTACCACTATCAGTGGCTTCTCAGAGAGTCCAAGCAAAGTCTCAGTGGTCCTGGCTGAGCTTCAAAGATGTGGAAAAATTAATTGGATGGAATGAAAGTTACAGGAGAAAAGGGGGGAGGAAAACTTTGCATGAAAAGACTTCCGACAAAAGCGTTTAATGAAATCTCTAATCCAAAAAGCTACAATACAGATGCCCAGCAGCACACTTGATATTATATCTGAACCAATAATGATTATGTGCATTTGGGGGTTGTTTTTCTCCCAGACTGTGCGCATCACTGTAAGGTGCCACTGTGCAACATGTACGTGAATTTATTTTAACATAATTTATTAATCCTGCTTTTATTTTGTTGCATCAAGTAGACATGAATATCAATATTTGCCTTGTTATTCGTTCCCCTGTTATGCAAGAGCTTAGCTAATAAATACATAAACTTGTATATTCCCAACAGGTATTCGATTCTCAGCATCCATTTGCATTGTTCTCTATTTAAGCTTTTGTTGAATGATGAGCCAGATATTTGTCATGACGTGAAATTCATAACTTCAGAAAAGACTGTATCCAAATGGCACAGCTCTAAATGGCATGGCTGTTCTTCTGAGGTGACTGGCTGCTGGTCCAGATAACTTCAGTATTTTTCAGGTCTTCTCTCTTATCTATCATAGGACCCCCAACACCGAGGACCTTGAAAAGGATGATGGGGGGGGGAAGGAAGAGGCCATGGATCAGAGCCCTCCTGGTCAAATTCCTGGTCAGACCCCTCCACTGAAGCTCTCCCTCTGGATTTCTGGCATGTGCCTCTATAAAAATTAAATACATTCTTGTGATGCTCACTCAAAAACACTCCAATCATAATAGCAATGGCGCGAGAAGGGTGTCAGAAGTAGATGTTTAAGACAGCAGTTCCTGTGGTATGAATACTCATGTCCCTAACTGTCTTTGGTAAGCAAGTGCTACAGGCTTTGATTGCACTTTGAAATCTTCTTCACCAGATATACTGGAGCAAGCAACATGTAGAAACCTTTGAGAAAAAACACCTTCCACTCACTAGAACGACATGCATCATTGATAGCCACCTTCTCCCCACTGCGGGGCTCAGAAATGTTGACAAGCACCTTTTCCACATCATGCAATCAATTAGTAGGTAACTGCCCATTTATTTTGCACACAATTTATGGAAACGGTGTGTAGAAACAGGAACCATTGCAGCTCAGCTGATGAGGCTTCTTCAACAGGTTCAAGCAGGACCCACACATAACCCTAAAAGGCCTGAATTCCTCTCACCTCTGCATCAACACAGCATTACTCCTCCAGGTGCGCTTGAGGGAATCAGCAAAATTTACTGTTTGTGTTTTGCTTAAAGTGACTGCTGAAATCCCTCTTCCCCATCCATTATCACTGTATAATCTGTGCAATTCATCAGCTCAATGGCCACATCAGGAATGAAAGGGGGAAGAGTCCATTAGTAACCAGAGCACGGATGTTATACAATGCAGAAGGTTTATGATCTGCACAACCTGAAATAAATGCTTCTTCTTTTTCCCTGGGGACCTAGGTTAACACTGAGTAGCTGCAAGTTAATTCGCTTACAGTTTTATTAATACACATCCCTTCCGGCTTGTCAGAAGGATGAGGGAGACATAAAATAAAATGCTCCCCTCTCCTGGATCCATAGTTATCCCACATCTTCTGCATACCAACAGTTTCTAATGTGCTATTCCTCTCAGTGATTTGGGGACCACTTTCAAGAGTGTCTCTTTGTCCTAGGTCAAGATGTCTCTTTACACACAGCTTATAGCTAGGCTTAAGTTAAATTGTATTGAATCAAAAGATAAGTTCTCGCCTGTTTTATAAACATGGTCAGAATCTCAGTACATCACATTTGGAAAAGCAATCTGAACTGCCTATGTTGCAAGAGCAGATCAGGAACAACCTTAAGCATAGCAGCGAAAGCTAAGTGGCTGCCAATGTAAGAAGAGTTCAGTTGCAAGATCAAACAAATGAGCAGAAATCAAAGTGATCTGCTCTTGCAAGAACTCACCTGCAAGATTAAATAAACTGACTTATTGTCCATTGATCTCTTAGAAGACCCAGCTGCAATTTTACTATTTGTTTATCTATTATTTGCTTATTTTCTCTTTACTGACCTTTCACTAATATAGTTGCATCATTTTCCATTGGGGAAGCTGTATCCCCATGGCAGAGCATCTGCTTTGCCTGCAGAAGGCCCCATGTTCAATCCCCAGCACCTCCAGGTAGGAGTGGGACACACCCCTTTCTGAAATCCTGGAGAACCACTGCCAGTCACTGTATACACAATACTTAGTTGAATGGACCAGTGGTCAGCAGAAGGCAGCTTCCAATGCAATCCTACAATCCATCCAATCTATGCAATCCTACAATCCACCACAAACCATCTCAGCTCTTCCGCAAGACACAAATAGAAATGTTGCCAAAATTTAAATTTGATAAACCCCTGTGTTGCAAACGTCAAACCTAGTATGAAAGTGGCAACACGTAGACCGATGAATAATGGGGACAATTATATCTTTATAATTTACAGCGAAGTAATAATAGCTGTACAATCTGAGTAACTGAATACATCCGGTGAGAAAGCGTTCCGGATAAATACACTGTTTCGACGTGGTCTTCTTCAGTTTATAGCTAAAAAGAATAACAAATTATATATATGACTAATCGTATGAAGGACAGTGACCAGCATAAACAAGAGTCCAAATAGTCCAAAATAATATTAAGAGAAATAAGAATATCATATCTTAATGTACATACACCTTCTCTGGAGCAGTGGCCATACCCGTATGTAACCACTACCGCCTAATATAGGAAATGAAGAGCCTGACATACACAAACTCAACCACAGGTGATTCTCTAGTGAATTATGGAGCAATGAGACATTTAAACCAACAGAACCTCACAAATAATCCTCACAATTAAACAAATATAATAGTAAGATCAAATAAAGCAATTCAGATCTAATTCCGAGTTCAACCCTCCTGAGTGAAGAGTCTTAAACAAGAAAATAAACTGTGATTCCTTTTGTCTTAGTCGTTTTACATAGTCACATCTGGTATTGACATTTCAGGCTCCCCCCCCCACCTGACCGCTTTTGTTATGTTGTAGTTATGTAATTTTCTCAGGTTGTAAGCTGCCCAGAGCGTGGTTTGAACTGTTGAAAGGCGGCATTCAGATAAAATTATGTATGCATGCATGTATTTTGCCTAATGTCGTTCAAGAAATAAGTAAAAATCCTAGCTATCAAATTCCAGATCATTTTTAGCTACCCTGGGTTCCTTTCAGAAGAAATGTGAGAAATAATAATAAATTAACAACAAAACAACCAAAGAAGATTCTGAGTAATATTACCCCAAACATGTTTAAAAGACAGAGGAGGAGCATGTCCATTCACATACACTGGTTCCAGCCCTACAAGCATTCAGAGGAATGTCTGAAATAGCCTATGCATGCCCACACTATCAGGAATCCCTGAATAGGAAGTTCGTCCAGTCACATTGACAAATCCAATGTACTCATATTGATGCAGTATCTAATCTCACCTCAGTTGGAGCAAGACTACTGATACTGTGAGAGAAAAGAATGCTTGTTACCATGGCACTAGAAAAAACAACAACCCTAAGACACATCCTAGATGAATCCAAGAGCATTTTGAATTTGGGCAAATTTGCCTGCAATTTCTGATCATGCCCATTTGATAGCCATGATTTTTATTTGTATGTAACAACAGAGTGAAGTGAAAGGGGCAAATTCCCTTGTCCAAGGAGCATTCCATACAAAAAAAAAGTTTGTAATTATGGAATTTAGAAGATGGTGATTGAATTAGCAAAACCTTTTACCCTGCCCTCCAGTGGTCAGTGGACATCTTTCAAAAGTGATAAATGCAAGTATTGACAACAACAACAGTAAATAATAATAATACAACAGCAGAGCAAAACTCCAATTCATAAAGATTCACAAGAGGTAATATTTTGAAAATTAACCATTTTTAAAAGCCTGGAAAAACAGGAAAGGCCTCATCTGGCACTGGAATGAAAGCAAAAAAGGTACCAGGTGAGCATCTCTGGGGTGGGCATTTCATAGGCAAGGATCCAGGCTTTTTCTCTCTGGTTAGACCACTTCCTGGAGGTCCTAAGTTGAGAGAGAGTGGGCAAACCTCAATGAATGGTTTTGTGGACAGGAGGGTATGGTTTATAGCTTATCTTACACAAATGAAGTGCCATATGGAACCTTAAAATCAAGTATCAGCACACTGAACTGAACTCAGAAGAGAACAGGGAAGACAGTAAAGTTGTTTCAAAACTGGGGTAATAAAATTCCAACTCTTTGTTCCTGTTAGCAGTCTGAAAGTTACATTTTGAACTATTTGGAGCTTCCAGCCTGCCTTCAAAGGTAGTCCCACAAATGCCAGCCTTGGAATTAACCACCAGAGCATGGATAACAGAGATGAGGCTATCTATCATGGCAGAAATGAATTTACTGTATAGCAAGTGATCTAGAGATCATTATATGTGGTAGACAAGCAATGATGGGATAGGAACCAGTGACTGGGCATGATGGGTAAATAGCTGCAACCTTTGCTAGATGGAGAAAGGGCCTATAAAATGGCTTGGCTCTGGACTAGGCTTTGCCACTATGGAGCCCAGAGAGAGCCGAGCTCCATATCTAAGATGAACAACCAAAAGAAAACCTAACAAAGGTTCATTAAAACACATATGCTTTAATTAATACAAAGACGAGCTCGAAGCCATTCAGAAAGTGGAAACAAGCCCAGAAAAAGGTCAAGGAAAGACCAATGAGGAAATCTAAAAACATAAATGGAGCTTAAGCAAAATAAACCTCCAGTTTCAGTTGATTAGAATTTGGCTATGACTAAAGCAGCAATCAGGATCAAGGCTGTTTAAATGGAAAATAAATAGATTTGTTGCTTTAAGGGGGCATGGCTCATTCCTGGAGGAATAATGGCAGTTATAAAAAGAACTATGGTTTCAATTCTCTCACATTAGGTCTCCTTGTGCCATCTTCTCAAGAGAGGAAATGGGTTACTTTGTATTTTCAGATCAATGTTACTAGAAGGTGAAGGACAGAGCAGTCACACTCAAACTAGCTACAATATGACACATTATTAAGACTGCCACCACAAAATTGCCCAGTCTTTTATACATGCCGGATTAAATTAGATATTTCTGCTCCAAAAGAAAAGTAAAGGATGCTTTATTTAATGTTGCTAAAAAGGTTCAGATTCAATTGACATCCCAAAGTGTGAGGTTTTGTTGCAAAAGCGCTTACGCACACGCTATTGATTGGTGCAATCCTCTGTGCAAGAGAATTTGTCACATCAATAGCAACTGAAAAATACTCAGGAGCTGTAATATGGTTTAAATGAGCAGTTACCACATCAATATAAAGAGCATTTTCAGAATCAGGCAGTAGAAACCCTTTTTGCAAGCTGGTATTTGTTTTAAGATAAGCGATGACAACCATTTTACGAGGGAGTTTTTTAAAGCAACGGCAAGAAAAATCTCAAAATGACTGAAAAACTGTATTAAAACTGTCAGCAAAATGAACAGTGAAACTAGAATGGAAATATATACATGCATATATATGCATAAACATATGTATGATACGCACACACATGTTTGAATCACAATTTTCATGCAAAAGATGGTACTTGTCTCTAAGGCCATTCCTGTTAGTACGCCTTGACCAAAGGGTGATAAAACAAGTCAATGAGTTCTCAGCCACTTTAATGTAACTAATTACAAGTAAGAGAATGGCTTCTTACATATAATTGTGGGTTGTGCCAAAGCTGTTTAAAACACGTGGGATTTTTGTTCATTTGTTTTTGTTTTGGTCTTTGGGTGTCGTGGGGAATGAATTTCTGATAATTTTTCACAGTACCGCAAGTGAAAAACTACCTGTTGCTCATCCAGTGACATAGAGTGGGTTGCCAGTGCCCAGGGCTGCGTGGAGTGGGTTGGTGGGAGGGAGGAAAACAGATGGCTTATGCATTCAAGCACAGAAATAAGGGGGGAGCCATTCTGTTGTCTGGAGAGGTCACGTTCAGGTTTGCATGGAGCTGTTTTCAGCGGAGCCCTGCAACAAAAGTGTACAGTTGTATTGAGGCAGCCCTGGTTGTTGAAATTTTGCATCCTTAATGATTTTGCGCCAAGGCAACCACCCCTGTGGCCCCCATGATAACGCCACTGCCCTGATCAGCTGTATCACCCCCAAAGAAAAACATTGGTTGCATACCCTGCCAATCTTACCAATGCAACAGAGGTCACCTTGTTTGTTGCTGTGAACGGCAGAGACCTGTAATATCTACAGTGGTTGCCTATATGCTACAAGACCACTTCAAGGTTGCTGCTGACATGTAAACTGTGAATAAGTTGGGGGACAAATATGAGAAGGAACATCTCTCCCTATATCAACCTGCCTGGGTCCTTAGATCTGCAGGGGAGGTCTTTTTGGAAGTCCCATCAGAAACTGTGATATAGTGGGTGGTGACTCAAGACAGGGCATTGTCTGTTGTGGTACCCCAACTGTGGAATACTCTCCTGCCAGAAATATGGCTGGCACCAACACTGTATGAGTTTTAGTGCCAGCTGAAGACAAAGCCACTGTTGCCCATTTGTAATTGATGACTACCTTTCTGCTGTTGATTTGGTATGGAGTTCAGATTTCTTTTTAATTTGTTGTACTCTCTTTTACAATTTGAATGTATAAATATTTGTGTAGGTGCTGAGATCACTTATGAATAAGGGCAGTATAGAAATCAAATACAGTAGAACCTCTACTTACGACCGCTTCTACTTGGGCCCGATCCAAGTCGCAACTGCGGAAGTAAATACTGGGTTTGCCACGATTCGCTCACACGCAGAAGTGGCTTCTGCTGTTCATGCACACACAGAAGTGGCTGCTGCCGTCTGCACATGCACACAACGGCTCTACCAGAAACCCGTTTTGCCTAAAGGATGGGCTGCCGGAACAGATTATGGTGGTAAGTAGAGGTTGCACTGTAAACAAATAAACAATCCACTTGGGACCCAGTATCTGAGGGAGTGTCTCTTCCCATTCCAGTCTGCTTATGCCTTATGATCTTTTGTAGAGGTACAAAGGTAGTTGATATTGTACTCTGTGCTTCCTCAAGTACAAAGGTCGTTGATACTGTCACACAGGAGAGGGCCTTTTCTGTGGTGGCAGCCCAACTTTGGAATGTCCTCCCTAAAAAGACATGTCTAGTGGCAATATTACAATCTTTCTGGAGCAAAGTTAAGACTTTCCTGTTTGCCTGGGCATTTTGAGATGGAATTTTGCTTAGAACTGCTGTGACAGCTCAGTCACTACAGCATGAGACTCTTAATCGCATGATCATCGGTTTGAGCCTCATGTTGGGCAAAAGATTCCTGCATTGCGGGGGGGGGGGAGGTTTGGACTAGATGGTGTTTGTGGTTCCTTCTAACAATTCTGTGAGTCTATGCTTTTGTTACTTAGCTTTAGTATTTTTAGTTTATTATTTATTATTATTGTTTAGGGTTTTTTATATAAAAAAAGATTGTATCTATACTGTGTGAATTGCTTTTGCACTTTTGTTCACTGCCCTAGAATCTTCTTCCGAAGGGCAGTTAAGAAACATTTAAAATATGCAAGCAAATACATTTTAATAGACAGAATATGGTGCAATTATTATTTTATAGACATAACCACAAGGGTATGATGTAGAGAGCTTAGGATGAGAAACAGGGATTAATCCAAATTTCACCTGAGTGGAATTCCATTATTGTGCTTCCTACATCTGAACACAATGCTCTGCCCATAGAGATGCCCCCACAACTTTGCCTTTCACTGAGATAATTGTACTGTTGATTTTGTCATTCAGACTCTGCAAGAGGAAAATGAATGCATGCAGTGGTAAGTTTTGAAGAAACTGAAGAGAAATTTCACAGTATCCAGATATCTTTAGGATAACTGCTTATTTTATGATGACTAATAGGCAATTACTATGGTAATTCTGCAATATAACATGTGTGAGGTATCGGAATGAGAAATTATAGGTAACTATTCCAGACCCATTTCTATGGTAACAAAAAGGAATTGTCATTAAATAGCAGTTATGCTGTGGCTGTACCTGGTAATTATAGATTTTTTTACGCCTAGAAACATAAATAAACCAATACATTTATTCATAGGTTTATGATTGTTTACTTATATTCACTTTTAGGTGCTATATAAATAATAATGATACTATATAGCACTTGCAATGACAAATGCCTAATTAGGAAAAATAAGCCCCATGAAGAGCTTGGTTTTGTCATCCTGAGATGGATATTCCCCATTACAACGTGAAGTAATTTATAAATTACACATACATGAAATGAAACTAAAACTAAGACTTGGGTTACCAGAGAAAGAGGCAGTGTGTTTATTACAAAACTATCAAATCTGCCCTTACCACATGATAGTGAGTGTTGATCGCATGAGAATGAATGTGTCTGGGATTGAATTAGAAACACAAAGGAGCACATGCACCACCCCACCCTCAGTGTTGCAGGGGCTCCCAAATTCCCACATTCAGCAGGAAAGTCTGAAGGGGTTTCTTAATACATTTGGATTAATGAGTTTAGAAGGTGGAATGCCACCTCATGGGATTCTGCTATCTGAAGTGACTGCTTCAGCCTGCTTCATGGGTGGGCGGGCCCTGACTGGGAACTCAGATTAAGACAGAGCTCTCTGTTTTAGGAAGATCCTAAGAATGTTCAGCCAGATATGCTCACAAGCATATCTTACCCATAGAGGCTAGTGGCGCGGGGCACCAAGTTCTGGAGTTCTGCAATGCTAACATGTTATGTTCATCTGGTGGTGCATTGAAACAACACTCCTGAATGCTTTGGTAATAGTAGGTGTAACACTGGATATGGACCAGGGGACAGGGGCTCTTTCCTTGAGGCAGCGTTCAGCCCTCAAATGTTTGGTCTCAATCCTGAAACCTGTTTTCAGCATCAGGGCCAGTCAATTAGTAGGTGAAACAATAAAGAACAGGGAGCTTGATTTGGAGCTAACAATGGTTTGTGGCAAGGCCCATGTAGATACAATGCTAACTTTAGAGGAAAGGTAGAGGGAAATTTGGAGCAGGGATAATGAAATAGACAAACCATTACCATTTCCCCATTCACCTAATAATGATATTTGTGCATTTTGTTTTATTTATTTAAAAAAATCTATCTCATCCTAAATTCCAAGGCAGGTTTTACAGATATGAATGCCATAAATTTTACAATACAGTGGTACCTTGGGTTACATACACTTCAGGTTACAAACTCTGCTAACCCAGAAATAACACTTCAGGTTAAGAACTTTGCTTCAGGATAAGAACAGAAATTGTGCTCTGGCGGCACAGCGGCAGCGGGAGGCCCCATTAGCTAAAGTGGTGCTTCAGGTTAAGAACAGTTTAAGGTTAAGAAGAGACCTCTGGAACGAATTAAGTACTTAACCAGAGGTACCACTGTAATATCCTAGGGGGTCAGATAAATCAGCCAACTATCAGACCAGATTAAAAAAAAAATGCTGTGGATGGTTTCATAAGACTGTATCACATGAAAGTTAGGGGAAATAGGACAATAGAGTAGGCAGTCCTCACATTTCCCCATGTTATTCCATTTGAAAGTAGAAATAATACTGAATCCTCTTTCAGGTATCATAGGCACTATATTTTGCAAATAACAAAAAATAAAAATGTATCCAGCTCCATTCAACAGAGGTGAAAACAGAGAAAGAGTGGTGCTTCGTGGCACTCCTCTCCTAAAGTAGGTGGGTGTAACTGAATTTGTTAACGCTGGCTTCCCATCGTTTCCCCCAACTAATTGGGCACATTGCGAACTTCCTAAGAATAAGTCTAGCAAATGACTGCCTGGAGCATCCCCCTAGCAGGGCATTCTCTCATCAGCATTCACTATCTTCACCAGAGTGCAAAGGAGGGGGAAAGCACATTCTCCCAGGAGCATGTGAAGAGGAGATAAAAGGGAGAATAGTGACTCAGAAAGAAAGGAAAGGCTCTCAGCTCCACAGAAGGTTTTCTTTTTGCCATCTTTCTTGCAGATTCCTCACCTAAGGATTGTGCTACTTCCACATATAAACAACAAGGTTGTGATTCCTTGTTATCTCTTCCTAGCAGGTCTTAGCATAATTTCAGTTCGATGCCAGCTGGGAAGGAGAAAGTTTGGGCTTTTTGTTTTTTTGCACTTGGTGATGATTTCAGGTTGGACAGCATCCACTGGGGACACTATTATTCTCCCTTTGTGAGATGGCCTTCAGAGGAACAAATCTCTAAGTAACCATTGCATGCTAGTGTGTGCTCTTGGGTTTGAAAGATTTATTTACCAGCTTATCTCCCATGCATGGCTGGAATGGTTTTTGTTTCATTTTGTTACCTTGGGAAAAGCTAGGTTTTTTCTACTTGGCAAAAATGTACTATTCCGAGGTTAATAACATTAATTGGTAGGATCTAAAATTGCACAAATAGAAGGCCGCTCATGTAACAAATATTTTCTGTTGCTTTTGCTTCACTAAAGTCCCTTGCACTCTCAGAAAAGCCTATTTGGTGGGTAGTGTCATCATGGGAGACAGTTCTACAAAAAAGCACTTCCTGCTTGCACAACATTGGATCCAACCCAATTTGTTCTGTTTCAAAATTTAGAGAGGAGTAACCATGTTAGCCTCTTGCAGCTTAGAATCTTAGCAGCTTAGTAACAAAATTAACAAATTTATGAAGGCATATACTTTCAGGAACTTGCATTTTATGAAGCAGACTGTAGTTTGCAAACTACATAACAAATTTGTAAGGCTTAAAGTTGCCACCACACTTCCTTTGTTTTAAAATGGTGGCAGGTGCAGCTTTATATACAGTTTTAAACTGTAATTGTATTAAATTCAGAATTAAACATTTTAGGGTTATGCAACACAAAATTCAATAAATGCAGGGGAAGGAATCGCCATGCCCAAATGCTATTGGTGTAAGTCATCCTGTCCTATTATTAAAAGCCTCCCTTTGGGCTTTGCGTGGCCTCATTATAAGTAGGATACTAGGAATACTAATGGGCAATTATACTGCTCTTTTTCTAAAGCCAGTTCAGAATGCATTTTGAGGAACACTGATCTGCCGATGGGTGTTCCTCAATATACACTGGGTGGGAGGGGGATGAAATGAGTTGGGGTGAAAAACAAGAGTGACTCCAGAGGAAAAAACCAGTTTGGGTGTGTGAAGGAGTAGTAAGGCCAATTCTTCCGGGGGGGGGGGGGGAGAAGATATATACATTAAATATGAATATATAATAACTGAAAGCTAAGGGATATGAATAGGGGGAAATGATACCCCTCCACGATCCCTTCCTGTCTGTTGGAGTCAATCCTGTCCAAAAGAGTTGAACATCAAGCAGAGCTGAAAAGCAAAACATTTTGAATCCCAGAGGGACTGAACTGATGTGCTGAGATAATAATAGTAATATGTACTTGTTTCCACATCCTCATAATGCATACCTACACATTTGTAGGTATGACTAGATCACTGTGAAGATCCCATCCATCTCACATCTTCCACTGAGGTGAGGGCGATCAGGAATGGAAAAGCAGTGGGGAAGGGGGTCACTTAACCATGTTGCTCATCACCAGGGGTGCCAACTTGAATAAAATATTGGGGGGGGGAGCAGGTAAGCGTTGCCCCGCAGAATCAATCACATGATGTGGCACATGCACACCATTTGAATGGCAATGCCCATCAACTTTGAGGGGGGAGCTCAAATATTTTATTGGGGGGGCCGAAGGCAACTCGGCCAATAGGAGTTGGTTCCTATGTTCACCACCGCTTCCCTGCTTCAGATAGGCTCCCCGACTCAGAGGCTTTTTCCTCACTGCTGGATTTCAGATAGGAGCTGAGAAGTAGCACTCCCAATTCTAAAATGCTTATCAGGTTATTGTTACAGACCTTTGTATGTAATGTTCTGTTTGGGCTTCAGAACATCCTGTGGGAAGCGCTGAAGTGAAATAGGAAGGTGCTTATAAAAGTTAGACAGCTCTCTATCACTACTGACCCTTAACACCATGCTAGTATAGAGAGAGAAAGCAGCAGCAGAAAGGCCTTTCCCTACCAGCACCGACACTGCAAAGATTTCAGGTTTGAGATGTGACAGGTCTGCATGTTATAATTAGCATGTATACTTTACTTGCCCAACGTGTGTCACTGTCACAGCAAATAAGTGAAAGCAATAATGAAAGGGTGTGGAATAGAGAACAGCAGCTGCTACCTGCTAGCTCCCTATTCATAGACTACAAAGCTTTCAGAGGGAGTGTAGGCATCTTTTGCTGCCGCCTTGTCACTGCATTTCAAGGGTGCTTCAGCAGAGATCTGCCACTATTAAAAAACATATTCCCTTCCATGCCATCTTGGGGTCTCTCATCTCGGCAAGGTGAGAATGACAAATTGGAACTAATCTAAGCTGAAGATGGCACAATTACAGCCATCTCGCCTCCAGGAACAGATTTCACTCGTTCAGCTACACAGTGACAAGTTTAGAGCAAGCTTGGGATAAAGGAAAGTTCAGCACAGGCCTCAGGATGTGCAGCTTTTAAATCAAGAGCACTATGTTGCCTTTCCTTGGCCTGTCTATTGTTGCCGTAGGTATTGGAATATATCCAGAAGGTGTTAATGGTAAACTGCTGGGAAAGACATATCCAAAATCCAAAAAAGGATCTTGCTCAGAAGTTGCCAAGCATTAAAGATTATGGAATTGTATTTATCTGAATGTTTCGCAGGGAGAATGCTCGAAGATTTCATTTGGTCCACATTGTTAAGCAAATGGACCTGATTCTCACTTTCAGGATGAGTATGCATATCAGAATGCATTTATCCTTTGGTTTCACACTCTGCAGAATCTTGTGAAATATTTATTGGTTTTTTAAAAAAATCACCCCCTAAAGCATATTTTAGGTTAAAATGTATAGAGAAGATAAAATGAGTATTAAAATGTATGCTTTAGGAAAATTTGTAGGAAACAGTGTATTTTGTGAGGAGATGCAGATGTTTAAAATATTTTCATGCTTTTCAGAAAAGTTGAACATGGATGCAGAAACAGGACAGAACTACGGGTATGTTGACTGGGTAATGAAATCACAAGCTTTCTGTTGCATACTCTTGAACAACCAAGTGTCTGGCCATCAACCAGATCTAGTTACTACTAATATTGTCTAAGCTCCTGTGGACTGCACTTTGTACAGCTTGATCAAACGAAACAGACAAGTAATAGACGTTTAGGAAGTGAGATAACTAGTTTGCATTGGAAAATGTATCTGGGACCTGCTAGTAAAGGGTGGGTTATAAATATAGCAGCAGCAACAACAACAAATCAGCATGATATGAAGTGCTCAAACAAATATATTCAGGGTCAAGAGCACAGGATGCAGAGAGCCTGCATACTGCTCCTATCTAAGACCTAGCAAAAATGGTTAATAACTAATGAGGCCGATACAGCCTTATCTTCAACAGTATAGTGACAACATAGGGAAATTATTCTGGTTTGCTACCCAACAATAAATGACATTGATTAATGCTGAGATTCCAGACTAACATTTAAAGGATATGTTATGCATCCCATAACTGCTAGAAAGAAGGTACTAAGTATCTTGTCACAGGCAGCTAGTAGTGTGGAGTGTAATTTAGTTTAGGCAAGGTACTTCTCTCAGCAAAATTAACTTAAATCCAGAAACATTGACTTAATTAATTGGTGGATCACACTGAAACTACATTTTACTGGAGTACCAGAACTCAGATTTCAAATGGGACTGATAAAAGGTCATTCAGTAAACTTCAGCAAATGAAACCCTTGCTGTGAATTATTCAATAGCCATCAAGTATTCACATTATAAAGATTTTAATATCCTTCTTCCAATAATAGGCAGCATTCTGCTTACTATATTCATTTTTAAGTTATTAGTTACATTAGGCACTTTTGTAAATGGTGTGGTGAAATGCAAGCAAATCTAATGCTTTTCCATCCACCTCATTAGCAGTCCTTTTACATCAGAATAGCTAAATTTCCTGCATCTGATGAAAAGGCTAAAATTATAATGTGCTATCAGTTCAGCAATTAAGGAACGAAATATAATTTTCTTTTTGTAATAATACCTAGCTTCTCAGGGGACACTGAAAATGTTGGGCCAGGTGTGTCTAAGAAATATTGGGTACTTCAGTTGTACTCACCATAAATTATCATAACCCTGCTCACAAAAAAAATCAATGAAGGGTGGAGGAATTCATGCAGGTAACAAAAGTTGCTTCTCTGTAATTATTACAGTTTTTGCTACAACATAATCTTATCCCTACCTCAAATTTCTACTACAGAGGCAAAACAATTCTTGAATCATGGGGCCTTCTCAGCAGCATCCAAGCATTTACAACAGAACTTGTGTGCCTCACAGATAGAAAATCTGACCTATAGCACCAATTTCTGAGCATTAATCTCTCCTTCCCCACAGAAGGCCTCATGATACAGTACTTCAAAATGGAAGCCTGAATGATGCTTCACCTGAATGCTTCCATATTGAAAGCTTCTCCCTGAATTGCTTGATTTCAAAATGCAGGGAGGCTTACAACATTATTCTTCCACCCTGGATTCTTAAGTGGTATGGTCCCAGGACATATCACGTGCTTTTGTTGAACACCTGATTTCGCCTGAGAGTTACTGAGAAGGGTAAGAGCAATTTCAGGTATGAAAAATGGAGCAAAAGTAACACAGGATAATATTACTACTTTCCTCAGAGCATCCAGAGCTATAAAAGTAAAGTATTAATTGGGAGGAATGCACTCAGTTATTGTTGAGTAACTCCAAAAGAGGAAGGAAAACAACAGTTAAATTATGTAAAGGTTGGGCTGGTTGGGATGTTTTTTATTTAGTTTTTGGCAAAATGAAACACAGCTGAACAAAGTATAGTGAAATTTGACTCCTGCATTCAAGAAAGTATGCAGTATTAAAAACAACATTTCATCATCAATCTATTATTCTGAATAAAGTTGAACTGATAGTACCTCGTGCCACCATTTTAACCTCTCACCCCTATTTTCTGGCAACATACAATATTTGCTTTAATTACAATGCACATTATAAGCAAACTTTCACAGTCTTGGAATGAAAACTCATACCTGTAATTGCCAAGATAAACTCCATCTGGATTAAGCATCGGCGCAATCTTGAAGACCAAATGATCACGCAACACTTTGGCAATTGGATGTGGACTCACAAGAAAATCAATGATACCTGGGAGAAACAGGGGAAAGAATATTAATTTCCCATTATTATAAATCAGAAATTTAAAATATGTTATACAATGTATATTTAATTCTGGCATGTGGCTGACTAGATTTCACAAAAGCTTTCCATTACCCACACACTAATTTACTAAGAACATAGATTCCGCATATCATAATGTTAATATGAAGTAATGAAAGAAATGACTAGACTTTTGTTTGATTGTACATGTGTAGAAATGGTGATTAGCACTGCTTCAGTTCCCATCCCCTTCCTATGTACAGTTTACACACCATCCTTCTCATTCAAGGATAAATGTCTCAAGACAGGTTTTCCTATCTAGACTAGAAAAACAAAAACACATTCCAAATGACATAGTAAACATTTACATGAAAATTGTTGCATTATAATAAAACTAAAATTCTAAAATTAAAACAGAATACCTAGGATGCTGCTCTGAATGGTCAACAGATTATTTATCTATTTATGTATGAATGTATATCCCGCCCATCACATGGTCACACCACAGCTTATAAGATATCAAAATGAATCCAATGAAAAGATATAAAAATACACTAAAAATGAAATGCAATTAAACATTTCAGCAGTACAAAAATCAGTATGCACATAACTGACAACAATATAGATTTCTTCCACATGCTGTACGCATGAGTCAACAAGGGTGCTTTATGGTCACTGCCTCTCTAAAAGCTTTGTACTACTTACTGAAGTTGGTACAGAAGAGATACATTTCTTGAATCGAATAAATTTAAGTTACTTAGGAGTTACTTAGGCATTACTTAGCTCAAAAATACTCTTTTGCAGCCTATAAAATCCAGCAAGCCCAATAATGAAGGCAATTGAAGTCTTGTCAAAGACTAGATACTGTCGATACTCAAAATATTCATCTTACCTAGTTTGACATAGCTAACTTGATATTGCAGAGGTAGGGTAGGCCAGGGGTCAGCAAACTTACCGCGCCTTGGGCTGGTGTCTCCGGTGCCGATCTTGCGGCAGGCCAGAGGGCAGGGGAGCGTGTGCACACGCTATTTCCGGTGCTCCTCCAACCCGGAAGTAGGCAGCCGTGCCAGTGCAGCGCCAGTAAGAGAGGGCGGCAGCAGTGGGCAGCGGGGCCTGCCACTGGCCAGATAAAAAAGTCCCTCGGGCCTTAGTTTGGGGACCCCTGGGCTAGGCCATGGCCAGAAGTTTCCCACTGAAGAAACTGATCCAGCCTACCCACAGTCTGCATCTGCCCACATGGGGCCACCTGTTTTTGCCACTGTTGGTCCTTAAGCACTCCAGGGAGCTATGGGTGGAGTCATGTGGGCTATGAAATTTTCATTGCCTTTTATATTCAATTCTGCAAAACATAGAACTTGCTCAGTCTGAGGGAGTCTGTTATCTAGCATTTATATTATGCTTTTTTGATGTGTGATGTTTTATTATGCTTTTATATATGTTGGAAGCCACCCATAGTTGCTGGAGCAACCCAGTCAGATGGGTGAGGTACAAATAAAATCATCATCATCATCATCATCATCATCATCATTTGCCATCAAGGGAAGTTAGTCACACTATCCTTTTTATTTAGTTGCTCTGAAAGCACAAATTAAACTTCTGGAAAAAACTTATAGAGAGGAGCACCTATGTTTTGCCTCCATAGTCGAAGGCACTATTTTTTTTGTGGTTGTGGGGGGGATACCAGTTGCAGGAGGGGAGATTGCTCTTGTGCTCAGGTCCAAGGTGCTCATTGTGAGAACAAGATGCTGGACTAAATGGGCCACTGGCCTGAGCCTGCAGGCTCTACTTACACTCTTATTTCTTGGAGAACAATTTAACAGCTAAAACTAACTGCAAGAGAATGTCATCATAGGGAATGAAAGAAAGAAAGAAATGAATAAGAAAAGCATAAAGCTGATAAACACAGGAGGTCTCCTAGAAGGTAGGAGAGCTGGGCAAACACAAGCCATACCGCCCACCGCTGAATTCTTCAGCTCTCAAGAAGGTTTTCCTGCTTTCCTACCAATTAAACAGAAGGGAACTTCTCTACAAATAGGATCTGAGATGATTTGAGCTCCTTTGTGTTTGCTAGGGGACTCTAGGTTATCATGCCTTGAGATTCACTGCTGGGAGGATCTAGTAATCCATTGGGCGTATCGCTCCAGTTGGTAAGATGGCTCATGAGCTCAGGGTGGTGAGGTGGGATGGCTGCCTACACAGGACCTCCTGTGAAAGCCCCAGTCTAGTGCATCTGCAAGGCAGCAAGTTGTGTTTCACTATAGTAAATTCTTCAACAGGTATTCCAATTTTATACTGCAAGGGTCTGGCCACTTTGTATGGGGCCCTGAATATAGTTACACTAGAATACCTATTAATTACATTCACGCAATTAGTATCATATCTAGTTTGGTCCTAAATGAGAATGTGGAATTTCAACATAACTCATTAAAGGCACAGAAGTTTTCTAATCAAGATCAAATGTAGTCTCGTGTCTCTAATACTGAACTTGAACCAGGGAAACTAAATTTTCTTTCTGCCATGTATCTCACAAAGTGAGTAGATCTGTGTCTATCACAATGTCTCATCCTAACTTACCATAGAGGTTTTATGCAATGATAAAATCAGATAACCCCATGTAAGCTGCCCTGGGCTATTTAGAGGAAAAGTGGGGTGAAAATGTGACAAATTACTCTATATATTGCAAGGGCTACTCTGTGAAGCTGAGCGCTTGTACTGAATTGTCACCTACCAATATATCTGTCATTTAATTTCTGTAACAGGTTGGATTAAAGCAAATGGGAAATGAGAATCAAATCTGATCAGCATAACTTCTCTAATGTGATGTTACACTTTGGAATAATCTCTCCTGGGAAGTAAAGAAAGGCATATGAATAGTTTAAAATAGGAGAGGAAAAGGATCTATGCAATACAAAAGAAATATAACTTCTCACTGTACCCCCAAAATGGGTTGGCATAGACTAATTGGATGCCTTGGAAAGCCTTCTCTCTTTTTTATAATACAGTCAACATTTGGTGTTAAACCAATATGCACTGCATGAAAGGACATTAAAAATCCATTTGGCAGAACTGAGGCACATGGCGATGGGAAAGATTTGAAGCAATGCTCTCTCAAAACCGACCAATTTTGGTATAATAAGTGTTTGCTTTATACACAACAGATCTAAGCGGTTACAGTGGCAGAAATGGAGAAAACCATTTCAGTGCAAGTATTGTGGGGTGAACATGATGTTACAGATGCATCATTTTCCTCAACAATACAAGTATCCATAAAACACGCTGTTTCTGTGTTTCCAATTATTCTGCGTTAAAAACTTGGACCATATACGTCTGCCTTATTTGAACTACATTTCCCAAATGTTTTTTCCTATTATGTTTTCCTTTTTTAACTGAGTTTTGAGACAAAAGAAATTGCTGAGAGGATGGGAAAATAGGCGTGTATCCAACTTCAAGGAAAACAAAAACAAATATTATGACAGCCTTCAATGAAGATTGTATCTTAAAACCTTTATAGCAAAAGTCAAAGGCAAATCTCGGTTCTAAAGACAAGAAAGAAATGGTCTATTGATCATCATGACAAAGATGCAAATGAAACCTCCCTTATATGTATGTTAATACCTCACAATCAAATTATAGTGAGGACTCAGTCAGTATTATTATCTCAAAGCTTTTCTTTCAGATGAAGATGATAGCCTTCAGATCAAGAAGGTTTAAAACTAAAATAATTTTCTTGTTGTATTAATTAATCAATGGAAACTAAAACTTACATCTTCTATTATCAGCAAGAGACATATCTTGTATTTTGTTAAACCGAGGTGAAGAATCTGGCAGAAACCAGGTCCATTTAATATAATTTACTTGAAGACAGACACTGTGATAGAACAGATGCCCTAATTTATTTGTTGGTCCTTCTATTAGAATAACAGTTTGCTGGTAAACAGGAAGACTAATGATGCCAGTCACCCTTGTTAGTGGCTAATAATTGCTTAATTTGTCCAGTAATTGACCTATGCTACTGTTGAGGCGTTGGACCGTGTTGCAGTGCTGGAAGAAAACAAGACCACTATAATGTTACCTCTGAGAATGACTTCTGGAAATGGAACTACTTGTTGCAATACATTTTCTCTTCACAGATGAGCAGATTAATTGGGTTGCCAATTAGTGCCCTATTTTTTTAAAAAATAATAACTGTATTTCCATATATTTGTTTGGATTTTTGAATTATTACACAGCTCCAGGTCAAATGGTGTGATCCAGTTTGAATCAGCAAACCAAACATGAAATATAAGTAAGTTAGTTTTGAAAGAAGGATGGGGAAAAGATATCTTGATGGCTAAAAGATCAATTCCTCAAACTAGCATTCAGTTCTGGATGAACTTATACAGATCCAGCCCTCCCATGCAGCAGGGTTGAGTGCCCTGCTTCAGGTGGTACCATGGGGGTAGGAACTGTTGTTTGGGTAAAACAAAATGGCGGCCCAATATGGATTGAGAGCACTATTTGGGCTCTGCTTAAGGGAACAAATGTATCGGGCTTGTACTGCTCTGATACATATGCATAGCTCTGCTGGGTACTTCTCTATTTATGTCAGTAAAAGAACTGTATCTATATGCAGAATGTGATATCCAACATCACTCAAATGGACTTCCACTCAGGTGACTGGACCCCTTTCCTCCCCTCCCCCATGTGCCCCACATCTGCTCAGGAGCATTTCCCAACCCCCCAAAGAAGAGTTGGAGGGCACATTGGCAGCTGGAGGGGAAAGGAAAGGAAATGAGAGGGAGGTCATTCCACTCATGGATGTCTATTCCACTTGCAGGGAGACATACCGGTAACTGGCTATAACTCACATATTTTTGTGAACATATATTTGCTTCCTCCACTGGACTGAAGGGAAGATCACATGCAAAAATAAAATAGAATAACACCACAGCTGCTCTTTTGGTAGTATCCAAATAAAACTTGGAAGAAACCAATGGAAATTCAAAAAGAAAACAGCTCTCCATTGCATTGCTAGACTCAAGCATAAATAACCATCATTCTTTCAGCTCAGACAGGATCAATTAGGATAATCTCAGTTATATTACTGTCTGGTCGCATAGGCAAAAGAATGCATGAGTTGCTTCTCAGGACATAAAGTTACTGCTGGTACTAAATTCAAGATTGCCCTCTTCATATTGCACAAGCACCATAAGATATGGTAAGATACTGAAAAATGTTGTGGATAGCCAGCTAGTCTTCTAGGAGATTTGCCTTTCACCTAAGACTAGAATTAAATAGTGAGGATTTTCAAACCAGTGCTCAATACAGTCTATTTTATGGCACTGCCACATCACACTCATGCCTATTCCAAATCCATGGACTCTGAAAAAGATTTGGAAGCAGAAAGTGAGTATATTAGATATGCTTGAGCCACAACTACTCAAAACTATATTGTATTATAGGTTGGCACAACATACAACAGTAATAATATAGGCACAGATTCAAATGCAGCTTTAGACTCCATTGTTACTGTAATAAATAAATAAATAAATAAATATGCGTTGAATAATTTATTAGAGCTAACACAGAAGTGGTATTTCAGTCAAATGCACAGCAAGCTTTGCAAATTTTGTAAGCCAATAGTCTGATTTGTTACAGAGGCAATGGGCAGTACCAAAATGAATACCCTTTATTTCTTTGCTGCCCTCCTTCTTCAAACACAGTCTACTAACTGTACACAAAAAAAGTGGGGGGGGGGAGGGAAACAGACAGACAGACACACATAGTTTTACTCTCCTAATGCTTCAAACAGATTCAGGCTTCTCTAAAACTTTGGTGTCAGACGTGTGATATCGCCTGTTGATCTCTTGTATTTCCCTTTGTAGCGTTCCTTTAAGCTTCCTTGATCTATGACCAAAACTTTGTTGTAAAAATTATACAACTTACCTGTTCAGATTGCTCACACTAAACATATCCCATGGTTTCACCATTCCTTCTGTATGCTCCTAACACACTGAATCCCTTCATATACTGTAATGATAGCATGACCTCTCTTTCATGTGCCTCTTAAAATATTCCAGAAAACTTTTCATACACTGAACTTAAGCTATGTGATGTGGAGAGGAGCCTTTCTTCACATATACTGTATATGCTTCAGCTATTATATCTTCTTTCCCCTTTGGTCCTACTGAGGTACTTTACCTGTGCTCAACTGTACACAGTACATTTCTCAGGATAGAGACCACACTCTTAGTTCATATAGAACCTTTGGCTGATTAACATTCTGAATGTTTTTTAAAATGTGTTTGTGGGAAGGGAGTTTATTGGTTTGTTTTTGTTTCATTATGCATTTTGTGTTCTCATTTTGTACTTTTATGTTGTGAACTGCACTGTGATCTTTGGATGAAGGGCAGCATACAAATCAATCAATCAATCAATCAATCAATAAACATAAATATTCCATGTGTGAACCACTACAATAACAACATCCTCTACTTTCACCTTAATTATTTGGAAAATCAAAACCAAAGATATGGGTAATGCCAGTATTAAACACATTTCTGTGTACAATGCATATTCACCCCAGCTCTGTTCCCTGAAATTACTCATTGAAGCTCCTGTCCTGAAGTTTTTCTGATATACATTCAAAATGAATGTTGATAAATGACCCATGTTGGCTAGTATAATAGATATTGACAAGATCAAGCATTGTGCTGCCATGGGAATTTTCTCTAGAAAGGATGATTGCCCCAAAGAATCCATAATGGAAGGTCAATGTGAATGCTAACACTACTTATGAGGGGGGGGGGCGTGTCTGCTACCGAGTTTTTATTTTCTACAAAAATAGTTAAGTTGTGTGAGAGTCAAGTTGTAGAAAAAGTTGTGAGGTAGGTGAAGCTCAATGTTTATTTTTAAATATTTTACCAAGGGTTGTTTTATTTAGAACATACAACACTACTCTTTAATATTTCAGAGGACATGTGTTGTCCAGCCTGCCTTTCTATTAGTAGGTTTTTGCTGACATGCAAAATTAATATAAACATGCATCTGTTTTCAAATCGTAAGCGCCTTGGGTCAAGGCCTCCCATTCTTTAAGCAAAATTATCATCAGTATACAGTATACACTGTTAAGGAAGAAATCTTTAATACCTTTTCAGATAAGTCACTGACAGAACTGACTATGGGAGACTTCCAGCGAGGACGCCATTGCGGGCGGTCGAGGGTCGTTTCGGCAGCGAGATGACCCTGGCCTGTCCCGGGGGTAGGAGCCCCGCTACCGCACAGCGGGCTCCGTTAAACCGCGGGTCGAGCGTCCCGCAGCACGGGCTCTCCAGCGGGCCCACTATGGCACTGAACCCTTCTCCCGTTCCCCTTGTAAAAGGGGTGCGGGAGTGAAGGGACAACGGCGCCGGGCTGTGGAGGCTATGCCCCAACCGGGCAGGCGAAGTGGCGGCTGCCGCCTGCACTGAGCGTGTCGTTCTTACCTGATTCGAAGGAAAAGAAGAAGAAACCCGTATGCCGTGAGTACGGAGTTAATTGGATTATAAAATTTGACAATTGGCACTCCGGGAGGAACGTCAAAAGGAAGCCCGTTCCTCCCTTTGCTGAATGAAGAAAATAACATTGTTTCTAGCTGCTGCTGCATTAGCGGATACAATGTTTCTATGGAGCTTTTTGACAAGCGAGATCGGCTGAACCCCTGCCAGGGGAACTAAGATGTTGGAAATATTTCTTCTTTGAAGTTGTTGGATTGTAATCTTTTCACCCTGATTCGGGGGGAAATGGCGGCTGAAACTTGTGGTTAAAGATGGAAAAGTACTGAAACTTGATACCCTCTGCCTACTTCAACCATGCTTGGTTTCGTTTTTAAACTGGCTTTAGATCCGGGTATGACCCATGAACAAAGGATTATTCTTTTGAAGTTAGAACTGTTAAACCAGAAATTAAATTTGTTGAAGCAGAATGTTGAGGAAAAGCTGTATGCAACAGGAAAGACTCTTGAGAACTTTGTTAAACTGGAAGAAAACCTTGCTAGAGAACTTAAGGAAATATTTGAGAAACAAAACATAGTGACTATGCAACTCCAAGAAGATGGAAAATCCTGTTGGGGTGAGAGACCCAGGGTTGGAAAACAATTTATATCTGATTTCGGGGGTGAGAGCCCAGAAATGAAGGGAAAAAGACTTTTGAAATTGCAATTTGAAGATGACTGGAATTCTGAAATGGAGATGCTGGAAGGTGATGATTTGTGTTCCCTGGAGTTCCTTGCAAGGATGTTTATGGACTGCGTCTTGACCTTTGGTTATAAAGAAAAAGAGGACATTCTGGACAATGATGTTGGAGGGAGGTGGAGAGATGTCTGGTGGGTGATCCCGAGATGGCGAAGGAAAATGGTTAGAAGGGGGATAGGGTGAAAATATTTAAAATATAATTAGGATGGCTCACCATGGTACCCTGAAGTCAGTGTGTTAAGAATTTAAGATTTTGAACTAGTGAAGAGATACGTGAATTGTTCATTAGCAGCAGTTTAAGTAAAATAAGATGTAAGATTTGAGTTAAGAAGTAATAGGTTGTATTTTGAAGTAAAAATAAATATTAAGAAGTTATGTTTAGATATTTTGATGGTGATAGATTTAAATCTTAGAGATGAGAAGTTATTAAAGTAAATTAGAATTGGAAGCAAAGGAGAGAAAACGGGGGAAGTCCCCCAAGTAGATCTGAAACAAGATTTTGTTTAAGTAGTAAAAGGAATGTTGGTATTCCAGTCCAGGTTTGTATTTGTTTTTATTTTGTTCTGATTGTTGTATTTGTCGATGTTCTATTTGTTCTATTGTATTGTTCTTTATTATGTGGAAAACCAATAAAATCTTTGTAAAAAAAAAGAAAAAAAAAGACAGAACTGACTATGTACTGGAAAAAAGGAAGTAGATAATAAATTCAGTCCACCCCGTGAGGAAAGCAAAGTCTTGATTTATGTCATCATCATGTATTCTACATTCAGAAACCTCTCACAAAAATAGAATCTGGATGCCAGTCAAGCTAGCAGCTGTGTTCTGGTTTTGTGGTTCTTCTGCCGAAGCAGGTATGCAATGAACAATATCATTAGACAAATTCAATAATTACCAAGCCAACACTGTGGAATCACAGGAATGTGGCCTCTAAGGTCATCAAGTTCATTTAAGGCTGTAACATTTAATCAATTAATCAGTTAGCTTTAATTAAAAACTTTGAACAGTTAAAATTAATCAAGGAGAAGGCTTTTCTTTTTAAAAAGTTAATTACTTTTTAACAACAGCATTTACAAAACCAGTAGATGTCAGGTGCCATCTTAGAAGAGGTATCCCCCCCTTATTTGCCACACAGAAGGAAAACTATTTTCTAAGGTGGTGATTGCAGTAGCCCATGTGCACATCATCTGAACAAGGTAGGATAAAGCAGTCCCTTTAGAACTAATATTTTTACTCAAATGCACTGACTAATTGATTAAAACCCATATGATTAATTGACTATAGATTTCTTTATTCAGGGGGTAGCCCTAAGTCCATTATATAAACCACATGATGTATCGTATTGTGATACATCCTTTGGGTTAAACTAATAATGTAAGTTGCCAGTGCTAGATCAAGGGCATCAATAAACTAGAGAACCTAGTTACAGGAGGTAGCCATGTTGATATGCCGTAGTCAAAACAAAATAAAAAATAAAAAAATTCCTTCCAGTAGCACCTTAGAGAACATAGAAGAAGAAAAGAGCAGAAAAGCAGAGTGAGAGGACCCTATTAATTGAAAAACTCCAACTTCAATCATTATTACAGTTTGAAATATTAGCTTAATTACAGTTACAGGTGGGTAGCCGTGTTGGTCTGCCATAGTCAAAACAAAATAGAAAATAGAAAATTCTTTCCAGTAGCACCTTAGAGACCAACTGAGTTTGTTCTTGGTATGAGCTTTCGTGTGCATGCACACTTCTTCAGATACACTGAAACAGAAGTCACCAGATCCTTAAATATAGTGAGGGAGTGGGGAGGGGTATTACTCAGAAGGGTGGTGGGAATGGGTGAACAGCTGATAGGTGTGGAAAACCTGTTGAAAACCATGGAGAAACCTGGTCTGAACAAAGACATTGGATTCTTATCTCATTATACATAACAAAGCTATCTTTAGCCATCTCACCCCTTGCCTTTCCCTGCAAGACTAATTGCAGCCATTAAGAGTCGTCAACAGGTTTTCCACACCTATCAGCTGATCACCCATTCCCACCAGCGCGGCAGCTAGGGCTCCTGCCACTTCGGCCGAGCAGGCAGAGGTGGAGGCGGGCCACAACTGGCAGCATCCTCGTCCATTGGGCCGCCCCCTCCAGCTGCCTGCTGCGCCTGGCCAGCCCCACCAGCAGTGCCCCCTCACCCACCTCTTCTCGGGCTGCAGGCGCCGTCGGGTGGGGTGGACGGAGAGATGGAGGCGGGGAAGGATCCACTCGGGATCCCGGCGGTGCAACAGAAGCCAAGATTGGCAGTCTGGAAGGAGGCCAGCCCACCTTCCCTTCCTTGCGCGCTCTTCTTCAGCTTGTCGCTGTTGGAAAAGTGGGAGAGACTTAGCCATCAGTCTTGGCTAGTATAGCCATGCTGGTCAGGGCAGATGGTAGTGGTAATCCAAAACATCTGGAGGGCACCAGCTTGGGGAAGGCTGCTCAACAAATTAGTACCATGCCCGGGGGTGGGGGGCCCCAGATGGATCCTTGCACCATGGCGCCATATAAGCTTAAGACGACCTTGAAGGTAGCCTTCGATCGACCAGTGATGCGCGGGGGGGGGACCTTCTTCCCACCTCCACCGCTCTGCATTGTATCCGCGCTTCCATCCTGGCAACATTACCACTGGGCACCTTCTCACCCTCTGTGGCCAGCTGTGTGCACTGTCTCCCCTCAGGCAGGCAGAGACCTGCTGGACAGTGGCCCCAAGCGATTTCCAGGGGGAGCCCCTCTCTTTCTCCTCCCTGCGCACCCTTCCCATTAAAGCCGGGTGCTCTCCAACTTTACATGATTTCACTTAGGCGCGCGGGAACATAACCCCCATGTGAGTGGGGGAGGGGATGATTTCAGGGGCAGTATCTGTATTTCATCATATCAATTCATGGGAGGTGGGTATAGGGTAAGCTGTATATCTGTTTCCTTGGAGGACCATTCATTCCATACTGCAGATGATCTTGCGATTTAATGCAGTATTGCTTTCACATGGTTTAGCTGTTTCAAAATTCTGCAGCTGCAGTTTGGAGCTTTTTGCTGCTCTTGTGCCTTTAACTGTTATTGACTGGCATTATTTTGGGGCATTCTGATGGAGTGCCATTGCACACATGTTCTTCTGCATAGAGGCAGGCATCTGGTTAGGTAAAGGTAAAGGCAGCCCTGATGGTTAAGTCCAGTCACAGACAAATCTGGGGTTGTGGTGCTCATCTTGCTCTATAGGCCGAGGGAGCCAGCATTTGTCTGCAGACAGCTTCTGGGTTATGTGGCCAGCATGACTTAGCCGCTTCTGGCGAACCAGAGCAGCACACGGAAACGCCGTTTACCTTCCCGCCAGAGCGGTACCTATTTATCTACTTTGACATGCTTTCAAACTGCTAGGTGGGCAGAAGCTGGGACCGAGCAATGGGAGCTCACTCCGTCGCGGGGATTCAAACTGCGAACCTTCTGATTGACAAGCCCTGGGCTCAATGGTTTAGACCACAGCACCACCCGCGTCCCAATAGGCATCTATTGTGAAAAACAGTATGATGTACCGGATGGGCCATTGGCCTGATCCAGCAGGCTCTCCTGTCCTTATCAGATTATTTCGATGAAGGCTTTTTGGCAGAAAACTAACCTAAAATATAAATAATAAATAAATACATCCTAGGCCTTAAGCCACCACACTGGATACTGAATTTGAGTTCCCTGAAGCTAATGGCATGTATCTGCCTCGACTGCATATTGCCTTTAAATGCACAATTCTCAGAAGCAAGGAATCACATTCAACTCTCGCACTACTTCAGTAGTGACAGGTGGTAGACAAACTTTCAATACTGGAGAGAGAACTCTTTTAAGCCCACAGCAAATAAGTATCTTAAAGAGTTTTAATCTCATGGCAAGAGAAAACCAGCTGGATAAGATAATTACATATGACAGAATGGATGGCAGTCAATCAAGGGCATATCGAGCAGCAAAGACAGGTACATATGCTTCATGATATATAGCCACTCATGACTTAATTTCAACTTAATGATTTTTTTTAAAAAATGAACCAACTGAAACTGTTAGAAGACTTACTGCTACGCATGGTGTACTACTTATCTCTTAACTAAAAGACAGCTTAATAAAAATCCCAATGCTTATATTTTGATATAAATATTAGTAAAATGCTTTCCCAAAATTTTGTTCAGCTACATGCTGATGCTGTTTTCTTATAATACGTTTGGACACATAACTTGGTAGACACTGGACAACAATGGGCTCAGGTCAGAACCCTGTGGCACCCCACTTGTCACTTTTTTCCAGGATGACGAGGAACTATTAATGAGTATTCTTTGGGTTTGGTCAGTCAACCAGCAACAAATCCACCTAACAGTCACCTTGTTCAGCCCACATTTTACCAGTTTCCTTGCAAGAATATCATGGGGGACTTATTTTTGAGAAACCCATGCTGGGTCTTAGTAATCACAGCATCCTTTTCTAAATGCTCATGCAGCTCCCTTCTTACATCATTTATTCTGTTATCACCAGGTTGGGCATCACTTATTTTGTGAAGAGTAACACAAAATAAAAACAAATGCAGATGCTATTGTTTGCTGTCGTAGCATTCTTCTGCAACTGTGCTTAATATTTAGGATTAGATTTTATAGATCCTATGTGCTATCTTAGTGATTGGCATGATGACAGATAAGCTGCCTTGGGGACTTTTTGAAGTATAACTCTTTAAAAGGTACACATTTCAAAAATAAAAATAGAAAAAATAAAAAACAATGACTAACTAGCAGGAAATCTTATACCATTATGAAATACAACATGATTATCATAAACATGACCCAGTCAAAACTGACTCACTAACCTAAATGGAAAAGTTAAACACATTTCAGATTTCTTCTACTGAATTCCATATGACTCAAACATGCTAAATCTGGGCAGAAGCTAAGGCGGGAGTAGCTAACATGGTGCCCTCCATAAATTGTTGCATTCTAAACTCCTGTTGTCCCTGATCATTGGCCATGCTGGCTGGGGCTGGTTCCACGTTGCTTCTTCAGCTTTAAAAACCTGGTGAATTAAACATTATAAATATTTTGAATACATAAAAACCCAGCTATATACTCCAATTACAAGATGTGTTCAGAAAAAGTATTCCCCCCCCCGTTAATTCCCATGGACAATGCATAATGTTTCTTCTTTCATTTCTTATGGTGGGGGGTGGGGGTGGGGGCAGTTAGAGAGACAGAATGAAATTAACCTCTTCTTCAGTTCCCAGATATCTAATGTGTCTTTTGATGCACTTCTTTAGGTTAATGTGCTTCTAGAATGGCAGCCCTATGGAAAGAGTTACCTGCGTGGGCTCCTATTTTAGCTAAGCTGAAGGAACCATTTTTAATCAACAGATGAAAGAAGAGTCACTTGCCTGGCTTTATGCTGTCCACTGGGGGAAAGAAAGCTGATTGATTTAGAGGAATGCTGAGCTTTATTACAGCAGATTTGTTCTTTTATTTACCATATCGGAGTTCTCTGCATTTCCAGTGGAACTAAGGGGCTCCCTGAAGTACAGGATTAAAAGCAAAGGAAATCTCAAATAATGGGATAAAACGAGTGTGCAGAAAATAAGTGATTGAATTAGATTACAGTGGACGGAACAGAGTGGATTCCACTACAAAATGCAAGGCGTCTGGGTAATTTGGTGCTCCACTAAAATGAGAAAATGCCCACGCTCTCAAATCAGCAGTTCGCATATTCTGCAGCATGTCACACCATTCAATACAGCCCTGTTGTCTAACAGAACAACATGAGAGTAAACCACACAGATGCCTAAAAGCACGCAGCATTACAGGTTTGGTTCCAATGCCAGCCTAACACTTTTTGCTGCCTGAAGGCAGCAATTCAATCATGGTGTTGTATAGTACCCAAGGCACTTGAATCAGAAAATTCTACAACTGCGTCTCCCTCTTCCAAGCAGTAACAATGCAACAACTGCAACTCAAGTAACTCACAGTTTACTGCCTTTTCAGGACACTCAGAATCAGCTGCCCCACTTTGCCTAATACAGCAAGAGCTACCATGATGCCCTCCAGATATTGTTGAACTGTGACTCACCATCATTCCCAACCATAAGCCACGTTGGCTTGGACCAACGGGAACTGGAGTCCCAACAACATCTGAATGACACCAAGTTCACAACCCTGGCCCAATGGTTCTAAGCCAATTCTTGCTGCTTTATCTATGGCCTTCTAATCTGTGTGTGCTAGGGGGTAGTGTTGTTTTTGTTTGCTATTATGGCATGTATTTTTGTGTGTTTGTGTTTAAACTGCCTTGTAAACTTCAGATGAAGGGCAGTATAGAAAATGAATGAATGATTTGACCACCCTATCCGAGTTGAGTCAGAGTGGATTCTCATGACAGGGATCCTGACATGCTGATGAGTTGACATCTGCAAGAGGCCCTCCCTTGAAGAGCCCAGTGGGCATTAAATGGTGAGATCAAAGTATAGATAACCTAATGCCAAGCTGTGTAGGGTTTTGTACACTCTTACCAACACAAACTTTGCTCGGTATCTAATTGGCAACCAGTGCAGTTCCTTCAGCAATGTGATAACATGATAACATACTGCAATAGTCTGCCCCTGGTGAGCAGTAGAGCTGCTGCATTTTGCACAACTTCCTGGCCAACCTCGGGGCAGCCCCACATAGAGCACAGAGACATGTCTGGAGATGTGGAAACAGCTCCACAATATGAACACAACTGGAATAACTACTAGGCAACTATATCTTGAGGTTTTGAAATGCAGAGTAGTCCTAAGCAATAGCCTTCTTTTTATTTTACTGGGATTACCTTGAAAATGAGATTGGCAAACAGAGCACGAGAAGCAGTGACTCAAGAATAAAAGAGCTGCTGCAGAATCGCACCAGATCTTGACTCTGTGCGTGTGATTTTATGTAATGTGGTAAAAATAAAATAGTCTCCTGGCATTTCTTCCAGCTCACTCCGTTGTCTGGGTGACCAGTTATCTTCCAAGATTCCTAGAAACATGGTGGTTTGAACTTCTATCACTCATTTTGTTGCAAACCATCAAATCATAGCCCCAGGCCCCATTTTGATGCGATGTATGTAGACTTGTAGTAGGAAAAAACCTCAAGCTGTAAAGAAAGCTCCTGGTTTGGGAAATAAGATTATGAGCAGCAATCCCAGTAACAAAATACAGCAACAGTACAGCGTCCGCAAAAACAGTGGATGAGATGCAGTGACTGAAGATTCCTTATATTATCATCTGATAGCCAGGAATATTATATTAGAGATATGATATGATTATGATTATGATATGATATGATGATAGGATATATGATATGATAAGAAGAAGGCTGATCGCCGAAGAATTGATGCTTTTGAATTATGGTGCTGGAGGAGACTCTTGAGAGTCCCATGGACTGCAAGAAGATCAAACCTATCCATTCTGAAGGAAATCAGCCCTGAGTGCTCACTAGAAGGACAGATCCTGAAGTTGAGGCTCCAGTACTTTGGCCACCTCATGAGAAGAGAAGACTCCCTAGAAAAGACCCTGATGTTGGGAAAGATGGAGGGCACAAGGAGAAGGGGACGACAGAGGATGAGATGGATGGACAGTGTTCTCGAAGCTACTAACATGAGTTTGGCCAAACTGCGAGAGGCAGTGAAGGATAGGCGTGCCTGGCGTGCTCTGGTCCATGGGGTCACGAAGAGTCGGACACGACTGAACGACTGAACAACAAAAGAAGCTATTGGCAGTATCTAGATGGAGTAAGCCGAAACAAAATTCATATTGGGCTTCTTCTTTTCTTTTTTTAAGGGCATTTATCACTTGCCAATATCTTATTTAGAATTTCATATTTAAATATATTTTATTGGATTTGCTGGGCTCTCTGGAACTAGAGTTAAGACATACACAAGCATATTCACCATAGACAAAGTCATCCTTTGCCGTATCTTATGAATTCTAGTTTTTCTTATGTTTTAGCATGTCATACATTCATGTTCTAGCGTGTCATACAATACCAAATTGTCTTCAAATTACAATTTAAGGATCTTGTTTGTGACCTGTAAATGATTTGAACCCAATATAACGTTGTCCTAAGTTCCAGTGAGATGCTGAACTCCAAGATAAACTCAGATCATCTTTTTAACATGCTTTTAAAGGATAAATATCCTTTATCCACGTACCAGGTTCAAAATAGAAGGGTCCACACACACACACACACAAAACCTGCATAAGGTATTTGTAGTTAGATCACTATTTTCTTGGGCTTCATGATCACTGCAGATGGGACAGCAGTCACAAAATTAAAATACGCCTGCTTCTTGGGAGGAAAGCAATGACAAACCTAGACAGCATCTTAAAAAGCAGAGACATCACCTTGCCGACAAAGGTCCGTATAGTTAAAGCTATGGTTTTCCCAGTAGTAATGTATGGAAGTGAGAGCTGGACCATAAAGAAGACTGATCGCCAAAGAATTGATGCTTTTGAATTATGGTGCTGGAGGAGACTCCTGAGAGTCCCATGGACTGCAAAAATATCAAACTTATCCATCCTTAAAGAAATCAGCCCTGAGTGCTCACTGGAAGGGCAGATCCTGAAGCTGAGGCTCCAGTACTTTGGCCACCTCATGAGAAGAGAAGACTCCCTAGAAAAGACCCTGATGTTGGGAAAGATGGAGGGCACAAGGAGAAGGGGACGACAGAGGACGAGATGGTTGGGCAGTGTTCTCGAAGTGACTAGCATGAGTTTGGAAAGATCCTATTGAAAGAATGCCTTTTTGGAGCTAGGTCTAAAACACTAAATCAATCGGGGATGGGGGGTGTCCTGGATTTTAAACAAATTAATATGTATTTTTTTAATTGGATTTTTTATATTCTCTTAGTAAAACTCCTCAGGAAGGGACAGACAATAGAGTTAAATACTGTATACATTGTGAGAAGCAAATACTCCAGCACTTGATAACGGATCACCCTTGCAGCTAATTTAACTTGCTTAGCAACCAAATGTTTTAGGAGCTATAAAAATTATCTACAGGAGTTTAATTTATGCTACAGGAACAGCCTGTAAAATTATAGTTTGGAAAAACGTGTCAGACCCATCAGTAAGAGGACATATCTGAGGGATAGTGCAGCTGCTCTCTCATTGCCCCGGGGATTCATAAATTCACTTGCGTATCCTGAGCTGAGTGGGTGGTTTTGTTGCTTGGCTTTTGTTTTCTTTAATTTTCCTAATGCACACAGTAAGGCACTTAGAGAATTTCTTGCCCCCCAAATGAAATCTGTTGTTGCCCTTTCCGTGAGGTAGCTTGTCTTTTCTCACTGCAGAGCAAACAAAAGAGCAATCCCTGGAGGACCATGCCGGGACCATATGATATAGGTTTTCTTAATGAACAATGCTGGATTTATCTGAATCATTTTGAAGACATTCTGCAAAAGAATGGCAAGCTTGTTCATTATTATTCAAAGTTAGTCCCTCTTGTGACTTGGTGTGCTTCAGACAGCAGTAAATTTTTGCCGGATTATGGTGCTCATTTTAAGAGAATTAGCTAGTGTTAAATGCAGCCGAAATGTTAACGCCATAGAAATGAATAAGAATATGGAATAGGTTCTGCTTTTTGTGATGTCTAATATGAAAGGGTCACAACCTTGAGAAAATCGATTACTGCATTTCAGGGGTGAGACATAAGTTCTGAGTGAAAGGACAATAGTTAAATTGACACAATTATGGGCAGAATTAATGTAAGCACTATAGCTGACCCCACAATGTGAGACCTTTTCCTCCCCAACAATGACCTTAGAAGTAAAAGAATCAAAAACGTCAAATATTGTGCAAAGAACAATGTCAACAGCCTATAGCTTTTAAGTGTGTTCTGAATACTTCTCATCCATCTCTACCAAAATACTGCTGGGCCTTTTTTGCAAAGTAATGTGCCATACTGAGTCACTGTAGGTGGGGATATGGCCTATGGGTGACTTTATTTGGAAAGTTCACTAAATATAATTTCATTTTCAGTTTATATATTTTGAAGATAATGTTGGTTTAAGGAACAGATATGTATAAAAGGAGAATTCCTGGATGCCAAGATCCAAGTTTGGGGCAAGTACTCTTTGGTGAGAGAACCCCAGCGGAGATTTAAAACCACAACTTCTGCTGTGAAATAAAGCAAAGAAATATAGGCTGTAGAGCCTTAAAATGTGCCGTTTAAAGTGATATCTCAAGAAGTGGTATCTCAAGAAGTGTGCATGCACACGAAAAGCTCATACCAAGAACAAACTTAGTTGGTCTCTAAGGTGCTACTGGAAGGATTTTTTTATTTTTTATTTTGTTTTTCCCTTTAAAGTGAGTTACAAATCTTCCCTCTTTCTCCAGCATAGAAAAAGAGAACACATGTTTGGTAAGCTAAAAATTACAGAATGGCAAGTACGTTAATTGAATATCTAGATTTGTGCCTTACAAAATGCTGCTTCCACAAATCCTGCTGATTCTTGGAGAAATATGAACCTCTGGACGTTATCATCCTGGGTGTGAGTGACTCTGGCTCCTGAAGAAAAGCTCCAGAGCACAGTGAGCAGAAAATGCTGAAATTGCCTGACAAAGTCTGATAATGAATATCTGGCAATCGATGGGAGTGGAAGAACCCACATTTCTTCAGGATGGATCATGAGTATTTCAGACAAGAGAAAAAGAAAATAAGTGATTTATAGGAAGAAAGGCTAAACCTCCTGGGGAATCCTATGTCCACAGAATCCTGCATGCATGAGAAATCTCTTCAAATTCAGAAATCTCTGAATTTGAGATGAAAGTCACACATGGAGGTTACTCTGCTGCTGAGAGAGTTTGCTGGTTGCCATATCAACTGGACTCCTACATAGGAAAGGTTTCCAGCCACCCTCCGCCCCAGTCTAAGATGTGTATTAGAATAAAGTACTGCTGCCGATCAGCTATGCCCCTTATCAGCAAGGTTGAGTTTGTTCTTTTATTCACATGGCCCGACTGAGTTTCATAAAAATGAAGACTTGGTTGCCCATTTCTGATGGCTGCAACAGAGCACAAATATTATGCTACAAGCTATATATATATATTCACTGTAGAAGCAGTGCTATGTCAGGGACTGTAAAGCTCATGATAATAACTGATGGAGCAAATAGAGGTTTTGTTTGTTTGCTTTACAAAATGGACTTGTCTCACACAATATATAGAAGCAGATGTTTCCTTCTGTTTATATTTTTGATTTGATTTGACCCCCAGGCCTGGCTGCAACAAAATAGCTCCAGTGAGACTTACCGGTAGCTGGTGCTGACTTTATTAAGTTTTCAGCACCTGCTCAATGTGATTTTATTCTCATGGGATTTTAATTAATACATTCATTTCTATCTATTTTGATTTATAAATGCTTTTATATGTGTTTGTTAGCTGTAGTTCAATTGTGAGTGTGAATTATAAAAAATTTTTTAACTGTTGCAGTGATCGTTAGCTACCTTGGAAGCGTCACCTGAAAGGTGATCTAAAAAACCTTTTACGTAAGTAAAAACAAAACAAAAAACCAAGCTTACAATTCTGTCACCACATCTTGCATGTTGTGCAGCTGCTGCTTTCTCAGTTCAGCAGGCCAGAGGTGGGTCCAGATTGTTTTAGCACTATCCAGCTATTTGTCTTCCAATGAAAGCAACCTGCAGAATTGTACCAGGCTTCCCACACTTTTGGGTGCAGCTCTTTTTGTGTGGATGCAGCCTGTTGTGTTCCACTCACATAGTGAGTCGTGGGTAAGTTGTGATGCACTATACCACATCATGTAGTGTTTTTGTGGAATGCTCTCCCCAGGGAGGTTCATCTAGCACCTTCATTATATATCTTTAGGCACCAGGCAAAAATGTTCCTCTTCAACCAGGCCTTTGGGTGATTAATATTCTACAGCCTTTTAAATGTGTTTTTTTGGGGGGGGCTATTGTTTCAGTGTTTTTGGTTTGATTACTTATTTGTGGTTTTATATTGTATTTTTATCTTGTGAACTGCCCAGAGATCTTTTGAAGGAGGGTGGTATATATATATAAATATATACTTATATATACTTATATATATATATATAAGTAAATAGTTCTGGGCACCACAGTTCAAGAAGGATACTGGCAAGCTGGAACGTGTCCAGAGGAGGGCAACCAAAATGGTCAAAGGCCTGGAAACGATGCCTTATGAGGAATGGCTTAGGGAGCTGGGTATGTTTAGCCTGGAGAAGAGAAGGTTAAGGGGTGATATGATAGCCATGTTCAAATATATAAAAGGATGTCATATAGAGGAGGGAGAAAGGTTGTTTTCTGCTGCTCCAGAGAAGCGGACACAGAGAAATGGATTCAAACTACAAGAAAGAAGATTTCACCTAAACATTAGGAAGAACTTCCTGACAGTAAGAGCTGTTCGGCAGTGGAATTTGCTGCCAAAGAGTGTGGTGGAGTGTCCTTCTTTGGAGGTCTTTAAGCGGAGGCTTGACAGCCATCTGTCAGGAATGCTTTGATGGTGTTACGTGCTTGGCAGGGGATTGGACTGGATGGCCCTTGTGGTCTCTTCCGATTCTATGATTTAGTAGAATGCCTATTTTAAATCAAATTTTAAAATTTGCATTCAGGTGCTTTCATTTCAGTGCTATTGCACAAATATGTGTTATTAAAGTAGCCACAAGGATAATTTTAACTGAACCTCACCTCTTTTTCTTTATTCAAAAGACTTCTGTATCATTTAGGGGTCAATCACATCACAAAGTGGTGTATAATCCATACAATTAATCAAAACAGTTAATACAACAGTAAAACAAGAAAAAAATCAAATGCTGCAACTTTGATAAAACCCTATGGCTGCTACTGACAACTGAAAAACAAAACATGCACCAGCAAGTTATGCATTTAGTATTAGGTCTGGTTTGGTCTTAGAAAGGTGCAAAGAAGGCTAAAAACCGATGAGCGAGGGCAAAGCAGAGAAAGAAAGTAGGAACACAATGATGAATGAGGAATCAGATCTAGCCTTCTCTGTGTAATGCCTTCCCATCAGATGTCAAGGAAATAAACAACTATCTGACTTTTAGAAGACATCTGAAGGCTGGGGACGTTTTTAATGTTTGAGGTTTTTTGTGCTTTTAGTATTTTGTTGGAAGCTGCCCAGAGTGGCTGGGGCAACCCAGTCAGATGGGCGGCATATGAATAATAAAACGATGATAATGATGATGATGATGATGATGATGATGTAAGGAAATATAAAAGACTAGGAACACTCAAGCAAAGCGTAACTCCATGCCTGATATATACACCGTTTGTCCCAGACAGCAACTCAAGGCTGCCTGTCTGTAAGGCTGTTTTCATCACTGCTGCTACAAGAGTTCTTTACCAGTTTATAAATGGAGACATTACACAGCTATGGCCTCCCAACAAGGAACCGTTTCCAGTGGCTGGGTCACAGTCACACATGAATGCCACTTCTCACAGCACTGTGTGGAGATATCCAGGGAGAGCAGGAAGCAAGTGGAGGGCAATTTAGAAAGAAAAGAACTGAAACCAAATAAAAATAAAAATCAATTCAGCTGAACTGTGCCAGGGCAGGCAAAGAACAAAGGGTCAGCAGACAAAGCAGGAAACTATAGACTAGCAAGATTAATATCAGTTGCGGGGGAAATCTCGAAAACTATTGAAGGTAAATGGGAAAAGGCTTTTTCAGAAGGTAACCATGGCCGGACACCAAAATCATTAACCCAGCTCATATCACTCTACCCCACCATATGGGGCTATATGCATGTCAAATCTGGGAACAACCCCATCCTGAAACCATTTTCTTATTATAAAACTGAGCTCATATTAATGATAGCTACTGTGGAAATTAGTATTATTTATATTAGTTGCTTCAATATATATATATATATATATATATATATATATATATATATATATATATATATATAATAAAGAAGGAACCAATGGCAGCTTTTAAAGTTGTGCACCAGCTATTGTGGTAAAAGAAAATCAAGAATATATACCAATTTAAGGGGTACCACAGTGGACAGATACCAAGTGGGCATGCTGAATGGTGCAAACTTTGACCTCACAAAGAGGGAGAAAAATCCACAATTTTAGCCTTCTTGTTCAAGGCTAAAAGAGATTTCTTTTTCTTTGTGAGGCCAAATAAATAGCTCGGACTAATCCAAAGGAAGGGAAAGTTCCTAATCTTTAGCAAATAATAATAATCTTAGTAAGCCACAGTACTGACATATCTTGCTGGTTCAGACATTCAAGGTCTTCTGTGAATGTCATCAAGTGGCATTCCCATGGAAAGTGTAAAGTGAGGTTTCCATGGAGATAGCTACAGCTTCCCAGAAGCAAGTCTCATAATCATGGCAGCTGAGAGGTAGGTGCCATGAGCTTGAAATATCAACCAGGAAGCTGATTCCCACCCCCACCCCCTAGGTAAAAAGGTTGCATGCTACAGTCTCCAAGCAAATGCCCTGCCATGTAGTAGAGTGAAGCAAATTGCTTCAAGTAACTCCCTGGGAACAAACTAATGCAAGAATGGGGTAGCAAGGTTTTTATTTAATATTTGCCCCAGCAGGCTGGAGGCGGGTGTGTGTATGTTTGTGTGTGCCATTTTGGGTGTTATTTCAAGCAGCAAAATATCTTGCGCCATAATTGGGGGCTAAAATTTGGAACACCTGAAGTGATGCGGTTAATAGGTTAATATCTTCTCTCACCAGCGAGGCTGCATTAGAACATATTCGCCATGCAAATTTGGTATGCTATCACGGAGGCATGATACTTATACTATGTCAAAGGAGCATGTGAAATGAATCTCAAGTCTTTTGCTCCCAGGTGTATGGTAACAGGTATGTCCAAAGTTTGTTCGGGGGACTAATCTGCCCCCTGGGCTGGTTTTATCTGGCCCCTGTGGCAATTTATTTATTGGGGTCAAATCCTTAAAAAAAGCTCAAAAAGCTAAATCCTAAAAAAAGCTCAACAACTCACACACATTGACTTCATCAGATCTGGCCCTTTTTGAAAAAAGTTTGGTCACCCCTGGTATGGTGTCTAAAGGGCATAAGAATATTGAGAATATGAGCCCTCAATGATTACCCTCATACATGGTGATAGTGGAGCATACCGTAGCAAACACCTTGTCCCAAACATCCCTCCTAGCAGTTGAATTCACCTGGAGAAGACTTGCTCCAGGTCCCATCCTATATAGGGTGGTGTATATCATGAGGTCTCAGAGACAGCCTTTTAAGTGGCGGTGCCATGAATATAAAGTGCTTTTCCCAAGTAGCTCTGCTATCTACCTTCCCAACAAATTTACCCAGACTATCAGGCCGTTGAGCACAATTAAGGATGCTGCTATACTGGTTGTTAATTCTAATATTGTGTGAATCTAATATTGTTGAAAATGGTTTCACAATGGCTTGCTATAGAGTAAGCATGCTGAAACACATTGCCATGCAACTGTGGAGGTTACTTCAGTTGGGTCTCTTATACTTGGAAATGAAGGATCATGGAACAGTTCTAACAAACTTTCATAGCAGGAGTTCATATGGGTGAACAGTAAGTGGACTTATCTGCTACTGAATATTTGAAATGCTGTTTAAGCAACATCTCCCGGTGGTGGTATCACTGGATTATAGCAAGAAGCATAGTGTCTGCATCTTTGTGGGTGTTTCAGGTCAGAGAGCTGCACAGAGGGTATTGAGCCACATTTACTTTCATATCTCAATCCGCAGATACCATCATTTTGAGATTACAGCAGGCCCACAGGTAGAAAAATAGTTAATTCAGTTCTTTTTCCCCATAGGGGACTGTCTAATCCGCTAGAGAAATGGAAATGTTTCACAAAAATGAAATCTAAATCTGCAATGATCCTATCTCTTCAGTCAAGGCCCCATCACCTATTGCCATCTTTTGTCTGGCCTATTTGCTGGGTTTACTGATAGATAGGAAGCTATTGGTCTGTTTTAGAACTTACTATTCAATCCTAGTGCTATTCCTGCTGCTGAACACAGATAAAAGACATTTTTTAAAAGTAGCTAAAGGTGGAGGAAATAGAACGACAGAATGTGATTGGATTGATCATATAGATAGATGTGTATGTATGTACACACATGCACACACACAATTGAAAAAACCTCTGGGCATCTCTGCTCCTTAATTACTCCCTAAAATTAAATTAAACTCTAAATAAAAATTTTCAAAAGCTAGTGTCCCTCCATCCCACACTTTTAAATATACTTTTATGTTTTTTATATATCCATATATGTATATTGCCTGAAAATTTATTGGAGAATAAATGGGTAATTAAAAAGACCATTCAAATTACCTGAAAAAATGCAAAAAGGACATTTTAAAGAAATTTGCTATTTTCACTACTGTAGGGCAGAACAAGTTACCTAAGTTCCCAAACTCAGGCACATGCAACTATGGTTCATAGTTGCATGTATTACAATTTCCCTAAGGTCACATTATTGGGGGCCGAGAGAGAGAAAGATCTCTTGTGACTATAGTAGAGAGAAGTAATGGTCTCTTATATTTATGCTCATGGGAATATCCTTTTATTGGTTAAATCCCTTGGATGATGTCTCTGAGAAGTGAGCTGGAAAGCCATCACCCATTGGGAGGGGCTACATTGGACTCTTCCAGGGAATAAATTCCCAAGACCATCAGAACACAAAGTACGCATTGTAATCACTAGACGTTCCATTACATGTTGGAAGAGTGAGCTTCTGTATATGATGGAACATCCAGGTCACCTAGCATGAGTTGCATTAAATAGATGCTGTGCCCAACTCCCAAATCCATAGCCCCAGTGGATCCAAACTTACTTAGAAAGTTTCAGGTTCTTTCTCCACCATAATGGAAAGAGGATATGTACTAAAAGTAAAGACATTAGGCTCAACCTGCTGTTTGGCACTGAATAGATTTTCATTTCACGCCACTTGATTTAACTTGGTTTGGCGAGAGAGAACATTCACTTAAATTGTGTAATGAGAAGAGATCTAAAAGCCACGTTTTGGCTCCACTCTTTTAAGATATTACAATCCCAGATGTCACTTTTGCTGTTGCCCTCTTGCTCATCGGAATACATGCTCATTTTGCAGTTTACAAAACGTCAAGGTCTTTTGGAGGTCAAACTATGCTTAGTTGAAGATGAACTATATGTGTCCAGCCGTTGGATATTCTGCCCCACCCCCCAGATAAAGAAATTTTCTAAGGTTGTAGGGAGGACATTAAATAAAAGACCAGGGTGCAAAGGTGGTATTCTCTCTCATACACAAAATGCCTGGAACAATGAAACTAGAAATGGGAAATTGCTTAAGTAGATTTAGTAATTCTGTGAAGCTCTTCTGCAGGCTGTGATTTACAAGGGTTGAGACCTCATTTACATGGCATGAAAATGTGAAGAAACAGAAGCCTTTAAGAATACAGCCAAAGACTGGACTTACTATACAATCAGATGTTTAACTCCTGTCTGAGCTTTGTTTACACAAGAAAGAAGTAAATAAAAGATTGCAGTGATCTAAAAGCAAGGACATGATCCACAGGTCAAATATCAAGATAACTGAGGACATTTCCTATGTGACTACTTCACTTAAGGCCAGGCAATGGAGCAACTAACATCACAGATTACATACCTGGGAGAGTATTGGAAATTGGGTGTTAAGAACTGGAATAAAAATACAGAGAGTGTAAGAAGAGTCCTGCTGGATCAGACAAAAGACCCATCTAATCCAGCACTCAGCTCCCAGGTTCCTATGCCCACCAGCAGTACAGGAGTGCAATAGCCCTCTCCTGGTTGTGCTTCACAGTAACAGGCATTCAGAGGCACACTTCGTCCGATACTGGGTAATCTATTGCTCCCTACAGCATTAGCAAAGAGATCTCTCTAGTGTGCAAGCCTGGGAAGTGTGTATGGAGGTCCTGGGCTGCCCAGATAACAAGGACCCCCCCCCCACAGCCTGACCGATGTGGTCCAAAGGAAAGCAGAGCAATACATTTGGCACCAGCTTGGTTCTCGGGAGGAGGAGTACAAGATACCATCCAACTGACTCCCCTCTGGATTTGTATAGGGTTTACTCCTTAACCTCAAGGTGTCCTGCAAAGCAGCAGGTATGAATTTTTCCTTGGGATTTACTCCCAAAGCCTTTCTCATGAATGACAGTGGAGGTTTAGCGTAGTAAGAGTTTTCCTTCTCCCAGATATGCTACCTTCCCAGGTTGATGAGCCCTATCTGCCCCTCATTTACTTCTATAGTACATGCAGTAACCACCTTCTTGACCACTGGACCCACTACTGGTCTCATCTTCCAGAGCCTGTCTTCGCATGCAGGAGTTTGAGGGTTTGAGATCCATCTGCAATCCTCACCTGGTTTAGCAAGCCAGTTGAAGCCATTCACAGGGTGTAACTCCTGTCACATTTTGACAGCTTCTAGGAGCCACAGGTGAGAGATCGAGTGCTGGATGGGGACCAAGAGGGGAACAACTACCCCAGAGGGACCATGACAAGTCCCCCACCAGAGATACTACCCTCCCCTAACACCCCATACACCCCTCAACAGGGTTTGCTCATAGGAAAATGTGCCTAGGACAGCAAACTAAAGCTCTCTCCTAATTATGCTGAGGCTGTGTGTGAGAGAGTCTAATTTGTTAGGTGTATGTAACCAATAATAACTGGGCAGCTGTTCAGCCAGATTTGCTCAGAGAAGAGATAATCTATAGATCAGATCTATTACAGTTCTCAAGTAATTTTGTGTGCATCTCTAATCAACTATAAGACATAGAATGGCTATAGCAAAACCTCTGTCATTATATCAGTTAAACCCAAGCAAAGTTGAAAATGCAATCAGTAGAAATTCTTATTCAATTCAATGTCATTTCAGTCATAGGCTCTCAGAAGTACGTCACTGAGTCCTCTGAATATACAGCTGTGCCCTTCATTTTGTGTGATCAATGGTACAGCAGCATCTAAGTCTACTTTTCTAGGTGGGTTGGGGTACTCTGATTCCTTATCAGCCCTTACAATACTAATGGTACACAAGAGGCAGTTTCGCAAGGGGCATTAAGGAGAATGGCTCAGTGAACATAGAAATTCACCAAGTTCCAGTCCATGAATTCCCAAACAAGTCAAGCATGCACCATAACTGCAGACAGGAAAATTTCCAACATACATTTCCAGCACTTGTTCTTTTATTGTCTTACAAAGAGTTTTGATCCTTTCGGAGTCAAAACATGAAAAACAGACCATAGCTTCCTTCGGGGCCTTTTGGTCAGGTTACCCTTCTACATGTTTAATTATTTTATTCCAGTTAATATCCAGTGCTAGATTATAACAGTCTTGCTGGTTTACATGCAGATCCAGGCAGCCAGATGCTTCTGGAAGCTCTCAAGTATGAACAAATGTGAGTTTTATCATTCCTCCGGCTAATTAATGTGCTTATTAAGACACTGTTTAAAATTTAAAATCAAGGAACACCTGCATTAGGGGGTTGGAGGTGCTCTAAGGACCTTAAAGGCCATGGACATATCAAATGCAGAGATGAGAAGTTCCCATTCCTAGCTTTCATTTCAAACACCGTCATATGAAGCTACTTACCTTGGCACACAAAAGATGATGGTGTTTCGCCAGGATGCACACGGGCTGTAATAAACACAACTTTCTGCTCTGCTCCAGGACGAAGGTTTACTGTTGAGGAAAACAAAGAGACAAAAAACTGATAGTAACAACTCTGAAATTTTGTACTTGTATGCAGGACATAGTTTTTCTCCATTATTTGTTTTATCTTAATAAATTGGAGTTTCAGAACCATCAGATATGTAAGAGATTCAAATTTGTAAAGAAAAAATCTTGACTGTCCCTATTTTTTCCTGCACAGTTGGAGTCTACACACAAAGGTCACTAATTGATGGAGATGAAGTGTGCGGGGGGGGGGAGCACAGGCAGACACGCCAATTATCCCCCTTTCCTCCATGCATACTGAGTTGGCATCCTTCTGTCTCAAGAGACAATAGAAGAGTGTGCCGTGGGGGGGGGGGTTAAAGTTAAACCCTTTGGAGAGTTGCAGCACATAGTGTACATCAAATAATTGCACCGGCCTTATATTCTATATTTACCAATTCAAACATGATTTTAGCTGCTGGACAATAAATGTGAGTAGAAAAAAATATCCAGATATTTCTAAGCCATGAAAAAGGGAATGGCTAACAACAGCACTATTTTTCTAGAAAAAGGAGGAGCTGGGACTCACCTCCCATGTTCTCTTATAATGGCAATGAGAGGTGGCAGAACTGAGTTCCAGATGGGAAAAAAGAAAGAAAGACCTGGCTAACAATTAGTTCTCACAGACACCCAGCTTTTTCTGTTGATGGACGGCCGCCCTGACTCGGTCCCAGACACACTGGCCAGGTGCTTGGAGGCTGTGGCTGCATGGATGCGTGGGAGCCGGTTGAAGTTAAACCCTTCGAAGACAGAGGTCCTCTGGCTGGGTCGGGACGACATGGGGTTGGGAGGCCAACTCCCATCTCTTGCGGGGGCCCAACTAGTGCCAGCGCCTTCCGTCAAGAGTTTGGGCATAACCTTTGATGCCTCTCTTTCTATGGAGGCACAGGTTGCAATCACAGCAAAGGTGGCATTTTTCCATCTCCGCCGTATTAAGCAGTTGGCCCCCTACCTCTCTCGCCCTGATCTGGCCACAGTGATCCATGCGACGGTCACCTCCAGACTTGACTATTGTAACTCGCTCTACGCGGGGCTGCCCCTAAAGCTGACCCAGAAACTCCAGCGGGTGCAGAATGCCGTGACGAGGCTCCTTACCGGGTCTTTGCCGCGGGACCACATTCATCCAGTGCTTTACCAGCTGCACTGGCTCCCGGTGGAGTACAGGATCAGGTTTAAGGTGCTGGTTTTGACCTTTAAAGCCCTATGCGGTTTGGGACCCTCGTATTTAAGGGACCGCCTCTCCTGGTATGTCCCATGTAGGACCTTAAGGTCCTCAAGTGATAATCTTTTGGAGGTCCCGAGCAACAAAGACGTTAGGTTGGCCTCAACTAGGGCCAGGGCCTTCTCAATATTGGCCCCGACTTGGTGGAACAGCCTATCACGGGAGACCAGGGCCCTGCGGGATTTGCCATCTTTCCGCAGGGCCTGCAAGACGGAGCTGTTCCACCTGGCCTTTGGGTTGGTTTCTGTTTAATATTTATGCTTCATCTTTTATTGGTGGGTTATTTTGAAATTGAGACCTGCAGTTTTAATTGAATTTTAAATTTGTATTTTAATCTGTTATTTTAAATTGATCGTTTTTATGTTTTTGTTGTGATTTTAATTGATGTTAGCCGCCCTGAGCCCGGTTCTCTGGCTGGGAAGGGCGGGGTATAAATAAAATTATTATTATTATTATTATTATTATTATTATTATTATTATTATTATTATTCTGTAAAGTCCCAGGCTCTGGCCAGGTATTGCCCCAAAGGAACCTACTGAATAGTCGTATTCACAGAACTATGAAAGGAAAGTTATATTTAATTATTTTTAATAGAAATGGTTGTTCCAGCCTGTGTCAACCAGAAGCCTGAAAATCCGAAAGAAAACAACAACACTAATCAATACATTTTAAGTTCCTCTCCAGAAGCAATTAGCCAAACAGCCCTGGAAATATTCTCTTCTCTTGTATTCTTTTATTCTCTTAGGAAGTCCTACAACTGCTTAGCCTGTAGTCCAACCATTTATTTGGTCTTTGATGTGCTAACATCACACATCTCTGGTGCAAATTTGAGCCCTAGAGGCAGAGAAATCTTTCAAGAGAATGTTTCTGACAAAAGCAGCAGCTGGTGGGGTCAACCCTGTCTCTAGAAGAAAAATGAGAAGCAGCAGAAAGGAACATAATAATATCAGCAAAAAACTGATGATCAACCAGTGTCATCAGGATTAGCACAGAGTGATGAAGAAGGGTGGAGATAAATTAGCCATGAACTATACAAGGTGAGAGGTAGAAACTATAGTTTCTGAAGCTACAAATTGTGTGTGTGAGAGAGAGAATTATGTTAAATAACCATCAATAGGTAACGTGCCACAGTTTTTGTTTCTCTTACTTTTTATTATGGTTACTCCTGTGTTCCATTAAATAAGGTATATCATTCTATTAATTTACAGTCAGTATGGAAACCATTATATAGGTGTGCATTATATAGCTGCCAAACTGTAATACGGGGCTAATAGATTAGACATGTGATCAGAAAAATGGTGTAGGGGCACAGATCAAACACCCCTGCCATAGGCACTGCTCTAGTGATCGGATCGGATCTCTACTTTGCAGCTTTGACGTTTGCAGGGGTGGGGAGGAGGAAAGAACTGGGGCAGCCTAATAACGGATTTCTCAAAACACATTTCCTTTAACACATCCCCTTTAACGGTAACTTTAAAAGGGGAAATATTCGCTCTTCGTACACAATATAAGATGGAAGAAAATAGCAACCAAGGAAGACAAATATTACCACACTTGGATAGATATGGGATCTGGCTTGCATTACTGAGACTTGGGTGGGTGAACTGGGTGGGCCACCCAACTGTGCCCACCTGGCTTTCAGTGCTGCAGCAGGGTAGACTGGGGGGGGGGGTCGAGGTGGGGGGTGTTGCTATTGCCTATAGCAGTGGTTCTCAAAGGGTGTGGCACACCACACTGGTGCGGCAGGAGGGGATGGCAAGTGTGGCGGGAACATTCAAGGCCAAAAAAACATGTAAAAATAAATGAACAGAAAGTTTGAAACTAGAAAATATCAGGTATGACGTTTATGCATCTTTTCCCTCATTAACATGGTGGGGCAGTTCAAGTAGTATTAGCGAATACACACTACCAGAATTTTTTTAAAAAATCAGTCACTCAGTTAATAAAACATATTTTACAACTTCACGCCCAGTTATACACATTTCCAAGTATTTAAGTGTCTTAACATGTTATGTATCTACTCTAACCTTTTTCTCTGCCATGTGTCTTAAATGTCAAAACAGTTTTGAATTATACACACACACACACACACACACACACACACATTCACTATTCTTATATATGAAGCAATAACATTTCTCACTGGCTATAACACCTTTAAATGAAAAAATATATATGAGGAAGCGACTATGTTGCTACCAAGAAACAGAACTCAGGATAAAATAAACGATACTGTATATAGTCTTGTCTTTACGGTTAGTGGTATATCTGTTGGGGCAGGTGGGGGAATCATCTCCTTTATTGACTTCAGTGTAAGATAACACATGCTTTCTATTTTGGGACAGTAGCCAGGCTGTGAGAAAATGAAGGAAGATAAGAAATGTGATAGGTAGATGCTGGAATGTACAAGATATTTATAAAACATGGAAGGAGATGTGGACAAGAGAAAAAAGACAGAAATGAATTTTTTTGTGCCACTTGTCAGCACAGAACAAAACACACACATACACACACACACACCATTCAGCTCTGCTATTCAAGAAAGGTGACACATCAATAACAGGTTGACCCTCAGACTGCTGTGCTGACTGCCTGAATCTGCCTCCTTCATGCCACGGGGCCCTCAGATGCAATAGCGTGGGGGAGGGGCACAGGGGTGGCTGCCCTGGGTGCAAAATTGTTAGGGGCACAACACCCGGTGCTGTCTCAATGCAGCTGCGTGCTTCTGTTGCTGGGCTCCATTGAAAACGACTTCTCCATGCAAACCAGGAAGTGACCTCTCCAGACAACGTAACAGCTCTTCTTTTCTTATCTCTGTGTGAGATGCAGATCTCTGAGTGACGTAGATGCCATTAGGCGGTTGAATGTGCACACACCATTTCCTTCCCCACCCGCTGCACAGCCCCGGGCACTGGCAACCCACGCTATGCAGATGTACTGAGAAGATCGGGCTGTCCATCTGCCAAAGTGAAATGGTGACACAGTTGCAGAAATGACCTTTCATTACAGATAGAAATATGTAGAATTACCGGGTGTTTGTTTTCATTTAGTTTCATTTCTCTGCTGTGTTGTTATCACGCTGAGCACTAGCCAAAAGATAGAGCTGACGGGCTTTCAATCCAATCAGAAAAATAATATTGTCTGGTTGCACTAACAATGCTAATACTCATTATGCATTCAGAACATGTCATTAAATCTGCCATTCCAGATATTTGAGGATAGGCATTCAAAACGGAAAACCCATGGTGGTTTGTGTTCCCTGCTGAAATTCAAATGTTCCTGTGAAAGTGAGGTGGATTCCAACCATTTCATATTAATCTGGCAGTCTGAAAATTAGAGGAGCCATTACAATGATCTAATTTGAGCTCTTGATGTTTATGCTGTTGACCTAATAGACAATTGATTTTCTTCAGCTTTTTTCTGCTGACCATAGGGGGGAAATGCAAATTGTGCATTATATTTGCACACTAATTTTATTGCGCCCTTGTGTCTTCATAAAAAGGTAAAGTTTGGGCTAATAAAAATAAAACATTTCTGGTTCTAATGCAAGGAAATGTTTATGCAGGCAGGTAACAAATTGGTTTGTCATTTAGGGGAACATAAAGTACGCTATAATCATCTTTAGGGAAAATAGATAGGGGCTTTTGCTTAGCTTTTAGCTTTCATTTGCAAAATCACTTTAATGTAGTGCAGCATTTCCAAGACAGAGTGACAGGAAATTAGTACATCTGTTGCCTCATTCCCATCCACATAGGCAGTTTATTAAAGCCCTGGTGCGCGGTCAGAAAGAAAGCATAGAAACAAACATGATCAAACAAGAGAAATGGAGCATTTACAGTGCTGTCCTATACTTGCTTACTCAGAAGTAAGTCCCAATAAATTTAGTGGGGCTGAATCTCACATAAACCATCTTATGCATTCTCTCTCTCTCTCTCTCTCTCTCTCTCTCTCTCTCTCTCTGTGTGTGTGAGAGAGAGAGAGAGAGAGAGAGAGAGAGAGAGGGAGAGAGAATCCACTAGGGACAGGTAAACACAAATAAATCTTATAAAGACATTAGGAAGTCAAAGGCTGAAGCCACTTGCCACTAATCTTTGTGACACTGGGATTTTGGAAGTGTAAATATATTATGTGTGATCTCTTTACTTAGCTGTTCTTTTTCTTCTTCTTTCTTTTTTGCACCAGATAAGAGTTTCCAATAGATTGTGAGAAAGTGAACTGCAATGGCAGTTTTGGCAGGCAGCCGATCAGCAGCCTGAGATCTCTGGACCAAAATCAGCTGATCTGCTTAGACCCAAGAGGAACAAGCCAGCCCTTGAACTACTTAATACCATTTTTCTCCCACCCCCTCCCCTTTAATGGAAATAGTGTACTTCTCCCTCACACTTTCCCCATTGAAGGTGTTCTATGCAGAGGGTGAAATTATGCAAACTGTTTCAGTGTTAATACTTGACTGCGTTTTCAACTTAATAGCCCAGCAAGGGAATGTTCTTGTCAAGCAAAAGGCCAGCAATATCTTCTGGTAAAATTATTTTCAAATACAGAAAGTCTGAAATGGCAACGCAATTTTGAGAGAGGGGATTTTTTCCCTCCCCACTTCTTATTTGTTTGTTTTTAATCTGCATGAAGTCTTGGAAGCAAACATTTCTGCATCTGTGCTTTCTGACACTGTCATGTTCAATGCCCCTGCAAGGAAAGGAAATTAACTAGCACACAAAAGCTGCTAGGTTTATGCTTTTCCTCCCACCCACCCCCCTTCCTCTGGACAGGATTTTGCATTTAGATTATTCACAAGCATCTGCATTTTTGGAATATAGTTTCCCATGGAATGGAATAATAAAAAAAGGAGTATGAGTGGCATGTTATTTTATTCCAACAGCCAAGATTATAGTAATGTGCAATTAAGGGGGCAGCACATAGCATTTATTGTCACCTGCCTGCATCCTCACTGTAAGCATAGTTCCTCATAGTTCAGCAAACAAGTCCTTTGCTTGCTCGCTTTCCCCTTTTCCAGCCTTGCTATTTATAAGACCATAGAACAGATAAACCCCCATGCCCCTCATAGATGAAAGAAAGGCAGCTTCTGATGCTAAAGATAAGTGGTACATTAAAAACATGCCTCCTCAAAGGCATAGATCATCTGCTTGCATTTGATGTATAATCCCAACATTCCAAAAAAAACCCCATCCAAATATCCTCAAAATGTCATCTGATGTAGTACTAGAGCAAGAGTGGGAGGGAATATAATATTCAGGACATACAATTCAAGCCATTTCTTTTCCACAGCATAATTTAGATGATATTTTCTGAAGAAAGGTGTTTTGGGTATGTGTCTTCTGTTCCCTTGAATACTAAATACCATGGTCTATTCCAGCAAAGGGATTATGTTGTGGAATCAGGCTTTTGCGTGTGCCATCAACGTGGATGCCAAGTCCACATATGGTGTGCATATGGGTGCAGATCTGCATCATAATGCTGGCTCAAAACCCATGAAAGTATCTGTGCTCATTTTTGGATGCAGATGTGCACCACCATCTTGGGCAACTAGTTGTTATATGTGATTAAAATATGGGTTGGTAAGCTTAGATGGGTCAGCAATATCTACTACTAGGCCGATTTGACTTCAGATTAACTTAACTTTACCACCACCACCCCAAGAAAACTGTTGAGTCTAGTTGGCTGCCACATCATGTCACATAGTATTGGTACACAACACCACATAACAAGGATGAATACTGGAACCAGGTATCCCCAACATTTGCAGTGACAGGTCTGAAGGGTGACTGATCTGTCTTGTGCTTTCTTCTCCCACCTAGATTGTTATAGTTTGGTACTATTGAAAACAGGAGAAAATAGACTGCAGCAACAAGAAAAGAAGGAGGGCTTGATCCCAGAGCTTCTCCCCAGCACTGAGCAACATTGGGCTTTATTGTCAGCCATGCTCTGCCTAATGCAGAGCAGCTTGATGAAGCCCTGTGAGCTTTCCCAACCAATACATAATAAGGGGTCCCTAACTTGCAAGGGGGGATGCGGGTGGCGCTGTGGTCTATACCACTGAGCCTAGGGCTTGCCGATCGGAAGGTTGGCAGTTTGAATCCACGCAACAGGGTGAGCTCCCATTGCTCGGTCCCAGCTCCTGCCCACCTAGCAGTTTGAAAGCACATCAAAGTGCAAGTAGATAAATAGGTACCACTCCAGCGGGAAGGTAAACGGCATTTCTGTGCGTTGCTCTGGTTTGCCAGAAACAGCTTAGTCATGCTGGCCACATGACCTGGAAGCTGTCTGTGGACAAACACCGGCTCCCTCAGCCTATAGAGTGAGATGAGCGCCGCAACCCCAGAGTCGTCCACGACTGGACCTAACGGTCAGGGGTACCTTTACCTTTTAACTTGCAAGGGTCATCAACCTTTTTGGACCAGTGGGCACACCTGGAATTTCGAGAAAGGACCATAGGCACCAGTTACAATACATACATAATCAATATGTGTTCCATTTACAGTATTGTTCCATTTGCATTATGATCCCCCAGTTAGTAGGTTTTATTATATTGATGGGTGGGTCACCATGGGTTCACCAGCTGGTACTAGGGTTTGTCACGCAGTACAAAAGACTTTCATTTCCAGGACAGATGCTCAATTTAATCAGATTTTTTATAATGTTAATAGTCTGACACTAACAAAAATTTGATACCTGGTCTAGACCAGTCCTATATGAAAACCCATCCAGCTAGATTGCATGAATCAAAGATTTGATAAAGCTCTTCTGCTCCCTCCTTGTGTGCTCAGTCACCCAGAACTACAATTATGGGGCAGTTGTCCAGCCCCTAACAAAACACATTGTGTAGCTAGAGGGCTTCCTTCAGCTTAGAAGGTCGTAAGCTGTACTGGTTTTGTCTAGCTAAATTAGGGTTGCCATATTTCGAAGAGCAAAAAAGAGGACACATTTTCCAGCTTCTACTTTTAACTATGAATGGCTATGACGACTCTCATTTTACAGACCCATGAAAAAGAGGGTGTGTCCTGGAAAAAGAGGACATATGGCAACCCTAAAAATGACATCACAGAAGCTACAGCAGAGCAGCATATTTTCATTATGCTGCAGCTACACTAACATAACTAGATTTTCCTCTCACTGACACTATCAGTTGTGTTTCAGAGATCAATCTGATCATGTTGAATGGCTTGCACTTTTGCAGGGCACACACTTAATGAAATATTGAAAATGAAACATGGTCCTGCAAGGGGGCAGAAGATTTATATTCTAGCCGAGTATGCAGTGCTTGCTAATGCACAGCATAAGTTGTGTTATTATAATAGGTTTTCTCTGATAGTGTATCATACCAATAGGGAGTGCAAGATGCTAGGAGGGAAGATCAGCCCTGGGGGAGTTTGCAGTGCAGTCTGGGGCAAAAACAACAGTTTTGCCAGTAATTGTACATGGGGAAAAATGCAGACAGAAGAAATACGTTGCCAGGTATGAGTTGTGCCAGGAAAACTGGGTTTAGACGAATTCATACCAAGAAATCTGTCAGAAAATGTTGCAGTGGGAAGTGCTTCTGTTTCAGGTATCAGTCAACCATGCTCTTTTCAGGGAGACTCCATTCCCAATTCCCCTTCCAATAGCCATGGTGACTCTTTTTTGCACTGACCCTCAGATTTTTCATTCCCTTGCCCAAAAAATATGTTTATTTTGTACTGATGCAAACCTTATGGCTTCCTGGAGCCTGCTGATACCTCCCTCTTGTGCATGGATGATGACAATTCAGCTCCACAGAGATTGAAACCGAGAGAATGAGTTCACTATTAACACACAGGATAGCTAGATGGAACCTCCACATCCAGAGGCAATTTGCTACTGAATCCCAGATGATGGAAAGCAAACATAGAAGATGACAATTGCCTTCAGGTCAAGCCTGTAGGCATATGGATGAGCCACTGTGGGTCACAGGATCCTGGACTTCATGGATCTTCTTATTGGTGTCTTGTGGTCTTCTGAGTGGTCATCAAGATAGATAATAAATGGAATCAATTCACTAGGAACATCTCTTTTGCCTTTATAGCATGCCTAATTTTGTCACTGCCTGTTTAGTGACCTACCTAAATAACTATTACTATGTGATGACAACATGAACAAGCAAGGAGGTTTTGATTACTCGGGAGCTCTTTTTTCTTTTAAATTCATTTCAGCCTTAGAGTTTGGTCATATAGTAAAATCCAATACAAAATGTCAAGGGGTTATAATTACAGGACGAATGTCCAGATAAATGAGGCTATAAAAATGCAGATTATGGTGCATACCCTATCACTCACAAACACACAACACATACAAACAGGCTATGCAGAATATTAAATTATGTGTCTAAAAAAACATTTTAAAAAGCCTACCCCAGCAAAATGTGTTTTAAAAAGGGAAAGGAAAAACCCAAGTCTACCAGCCTAGGGAGAGCTTTTAATTAACGTCAAAGGCAGCTTTAATAGTCTGGGGGGGAAATAATCTAGCACAGCAAGAACTAAATTAATAAAATAAATGCAGCATGCTGAAGCCCAAGGGCCTTGTTCACAGCCATCATTTATTTAAAGGATGGGATATGTCAGTGGAGAGATGCTGTGAAAGAAAGAAGGAGAAAGAAAGTGCTGGAAAACGGGGTGCCTGATTTTGTCAAGGCAGAATCTAGCCAGGCATATTTACAAGCACTAGCACTAGTATTCTCTTTTTTAATGCATAGTTTATTGGGTGCGGGTGTGTTTGTTTGCTTTATACAAACCTATAATTAGCAATAAATAAAGGAAAAAGAAAACACATCAGCAGAACACGACCATTCCTAATACCATTTTACAAAATCAGGCACATGTGGTCAAAGCCAAGAGGGGAAAAAAGAGAAAATGCCAGAGGAGGGTCAGATACAGAAAAAGAAGGGGGGGGAGCCTCTGGCAGAGCTCGTATGACATATCATGCAAATAGCTCGATACCAGATCTCAGAATAGTTATGCTCTTTGCACCTCTGGGACAAAGCAGCTTTTTCATATGCAAGAGAGGAAAGGCCCTCCAACCAAGGAGGTATCAGGGGAGCTGTTCAGTCTTTCCAATTTTGAAAAAACAAAAAACCCCACAGTCATTTGGCGACAGATAAAGTATGCAGGGTCCCACTGTGGTGCCCCTCCTTCAAATTCCAGGATATCAGGATATAATGGAGTGTGATGCGAACATCCAAAAATTTTAGAGAACCAAGTTAATTCAAATCCACTGCAGGACAAGACCAGATCATATGTTCTAATGTCAAATCAGGGATGGATCTCTATGGGTTTGTGACAAAAAAAGTAATATGCTATTGGCATACAAGGCCACTTCATGTTCCTCCCCTGCCACTACTACTGCTCTTGACCACGAGAGGAACTTTTTTTCCTGGTGCAAGTTAAGGACCAGCAACATACTGTATAATAAACCTAGCTGTCTAGCTAAGGGTAAGGTAAAGGTAAAGGGACCCCTGACCATTAGGTCCAGTCGCAGATGACTCTGGGGTTGCGGCGCTCATCTCGCTTTATTGGCCAAGGGAGCCGGCGTACAGTATCACACACAGAGGAAATGCATCACCAGAAAAGAGGGGAAAGACAGTTTTGCATTAAATTTGCACGTTCCATACATTGTTTCAAGCATAAAAGTAATTGCTATAATTTAAATACTTTGTATTTAAAGTACTTTGGCTACCTCATGAGAAGAGAAGACTCCCTAGAAAAGACTCTGATGTTGGGAAAGATGGAGGGCACAAGGAGGAGGGGACGACAGAGGATGAGATGGTTGGACAGTGTTCTCGAAGCTACTAACATGAGTTTGGCCAAACTGCGAGAGGCAGTGAAGGATAGGCGTGCCTGGCGTGCTCTGGTCCATGGGGTCACGAAGAGTCAGACACGACTGAACGACTGAACAACAACAACAATAATTTAAATAGAAATACAATACATCTCACCATAGTGTGGAAGACTGACAAAGTGACCTGTGCCCCTGCTCAGTCTGCTGTCCCACTGCTAAATATTGACGGGCAATTTCAAGAGCCCCTCCTCCTGCTCTCCCTTCTTATGGTTATCTTTAAACCAAACGATATCTCTAAATAAAGGACTGTTTTCTGACAGCCCTTCAGAAGCTGGGCATATGGCCACCCTAGCTAAGGCTGTGGCTTTTTTTCCAATCTATGCTTCTGCTGCTTGTGTCTCATTCAGTGTGTGTGTGTGTGTGTGTGTGTGTGTGTGTGTGTGTTGGGGCAGCTGTTGTATGTTGGCCAGCAGACAGCAGAAGACATTGCCCATGATGTGTTATCCTACGACAGATTCTTAGTTGGAATTCTTGGCAGAGTTCCTTTTAAAACACCAGGGCCAGCATAAAACTGTCTTGGTTTATGTTGTGCTGATTATGGAAGCATTTTCAGGAGATCCCAAGAGCCATGATGTATTGTAGGGGTTAAAATGTTGGGCTAGGACCTCGGGGACCAGGGTTCAACTCACCAATTATCCATGAAGCTCAATGGGTGATTGTGAGCCAGTCTCACTCTTGGACTAAGCTACCTCACAGGGCTGTAGTAAGGATAAAATGGATGGGGAGAGGAAGAGCCATGTATGCTGTCCTGGGCTCCTTGGAGAAAGTGTGAAATAAAAAAAGTAATTTAAAAATAAATAATGGTGTTCGTAAATCTCTATACCAATTTTATTTTCTGATACCCATTGGCTTTAATGAACTAAGACTACAAATCTGAAATCTATCCCATGTAGACAGGTCAAACCCCAATAAAGCAGGGTTCACAAACACCCCAATTCCACAGATAGCAGGTTTTGTGCCAAAGTAAGGATTTCACTGGGGGGAGGGCATACAATCTCAACCCAAAAACCTGGGTTTAAAATAATAGCCAAAGGAATATATATTGATTTAGTTTAGCATTGTCTTTGGCTTGCAGAATCTATTGTCCTATTGTGCCTACATATATAGACTTTCTAATAAATCTATTACACTTCAGCTGTGTGGACATAAGTGTTTCTCGTCTTGTTAATTTTGTTCTCACTTTGTAAAGCCGTTCTTGTGAGCTAAGGAGATCTGCATGCAATACAATACAGCAGAAGAATGTTAATGGTTTCTCAGCACAGCTTAAATCCATGAAAAGCTTCCCTTTTCACAGTCAGACATAACAGCCAACCTCAGGTCCACTGCAGCTTTAGCAATCAACCAGTTTAATTCTTTCTATAAAGAACACATTACATTAGAAGATCACCGTAAAGCTCTTTGCCATCTGACCATGTACAGATCTGAGGAGGGTAGTGCATGTGTAGTGGGGAAAAGAAAGAAGGGAATAAGTATTGTACAACACAGAAGAGAAACAGGAAAGCTAATGAAACCTTGAGATACACAGAATGCAATTAAATTCACCCATAAGGAGCAGAATATTGCAAATGCAACTATCATAACCAAGGGGACATAAATGTATGGTATATAACTTGATTTAAAAAAAATATTTTTGAAACTTTTCTTAATCTGATTAGGAGGAAGGTATGAACACTACGTATCTATTCATATGACAACCTTACTGTTGTAGAGTTAGCTTTAAAAATCAGACATCAAGATTTGTTCCTTGAGAAGACAGGAGGCATTAGAGAAAAGAACATAAGTTTGCTGAGGAGACAAGTCCCGTTGTTTTCCACATAAATGGTGCTGGGTTACCCGTTGAAGGTCATGCAAAAAGGAAAAAAATGCATTTGATGGTTTGGTGCCAGTATGTCATAGAATGAAGTCTACATAAAACAGTAAGTGAAAAATATTCCACTTTCCTATCCTTCAGTTGAAAATAAAGCTCTTGAGCTGCATGCAGATAGGTCAACAGCTCATGATTATTGTGAAATCCGAGTATATCGGCATATCTGTGTAATAAAACTGGCACAATTAATAAGATATCATTAAATGGAGAGCTAATGTGTAACACTCTCCTATCAGATACATGTAAACAGACATTATCATAACAAAGCTGGGAACTGCATTATCAAGGAGCTAAGTATATAAAAAGCTGTCTTTTCCAACACTGGAGCAATTTATATTTGAAGAGTGTTCTTTCCTATTGAGATCTTCATTGGTTTGTATAAAAACACCGCTTTTAATCTCCAATCCCCACTGGCATTTTCATATAAGCACTAGAAATGCTATTGGGCTTTAGAGATTTAATTTAATGAAGGAAAAGTATTTCTATTAAAGTGTATATATTTTTTCAACAACACAACATCTTTAGAGGAGCCAGAGAAACTGGGATTATTTCAAGTTTTCAAAAACTGGCTACCCTGTGCCCTTTCAGATCTGGTTCTTCACAAAGAAAGCTTAACAGGGGCTGAGCCTGCAAGGTGCAGGATAAGGGAACCTCAAATCCAGATGAACTGCTAAAAATGCCAAGCTTTTGCTTCTGAAGAAGCCCTGCCTCATTTTTTTAAGAGCTTCACTGCACTAGAGACTTTCTAGTGGCTCATTTCCTGGTGTTTGGCTGCATGTACCCACACAAAGAACGTGAGGAATTTTGGGAGCAGGTGAAAGGAAAGTGCTCTTTCCTTATAGAAATGATATAGCTGACAGCATAAGATTTGGACTAGTTGTGCCAGCACTACTCCTACAAGCATGTACCAAGAGTGTGGACAACCATGCTAAACAATCTCTAATCTCACAATATCATTCACTTGGAGTCCATCGCTGTATCCACATGCAAAACATGCACGCATATGAAAAACTAACTGCTTGCCTACCCTTAGGAGCACAAAGCCCATGATGCAGTTCAGTCATGGTTGAGTGAAACATTTCTGAAAGCATCTGGGACATCATATTGAGAAGCTACATTGCCCTGAAGAAATGGCTACAAATATGGGATCACTCGAAATTCAGACAGGCAGACAGTTTTTCTGCAAAAAAATCTTCTGCAAATTACTTGAGAGCAGAATCACAAGTTACAGTTCTTCCTGCAAGTTTCATATGTGCCTGACTTTTAACTGAGAACCGAGGGTAGGTAGGAGCGGGCTTCTTATTGGTCGTTGACCACCAATATAGAATTCATCTTCCGAATATTTCACAGCCTGATTTAGAGTCTGCTTTAAAAAAAAATCTTTTCTTTTACTAGCCTGATTTTGGGTAGATCAGGGTAAGTTGCAATGTCTACAGGATCAACTCTTGCTACTTCCAGCTCTTCCTGAATGAGATGGTGGTAAAGCCACTCATTAAGAAATCCTCCCTGGACCAGAAAGACCTGAAAATCTATTGTCTAGTCACTAGTGTTCCCTTCCTGGGCTGGTGGTCACTGAATAGAGACACTGAACTCTTTCGAATGAGATAAATTTTCTGTGTCCATTTCAATTGGGGTTAAGAAGACCCAGAAACTGCCTTGGCCACTCTGCTGCTTTGTGAGGAGAGACAGAGGGGTTGTGACCAGGTTGATTCTCTTTGCCCTCTCAGCAGTTTTTGACACTATCAACCATGGTATTGCGGAAGTTTTCTTGGGGGAGGGGGCACCACTTTGTGAATAGCTTCCATTCTACTCGGATAGCTGCCCCAATAAGGTGGTGCTCGAAGAGTGCTCCTCAGTCTTGTGGAGCTTCCAATGTGGGGTTCTGCGGAGGTTGATTTTGTCCCTGGTTGTTTAACATCGACACAAAACTGCTGAGTGGTGTCAGCTGGTGCTTTTGAGTGCATTATCAATATACTGAAGAGATGCAGCTGCTTCTCCTTAGCATCTCAAGTAGGTGCAGTGGTTAGAAATAACTTGTACGTGAACCTCTTCCCTTGGTGTAAATCTTCACGCTCTCTTATATCACAGTACTTACGGACTTGAGCTCTGACTCTTTCCCTTATCCTTTCCCCTTGTTTCCATCCTCCTTTTTCCTCTCTGAAAATATGCCAGCTTCCTTTCCCATCCTACCAGCAAAAAGCTGTTTGGTACCCTCATGAACTAAGTGCCCCGACAGGCAATCTGTCTTTGTGGCGGATAAGCTGGCCTTGAGTTGTTACCATGTGTGCTTGTTTAAGGCAAAGTCTGAGCATATTTGTATCACAGCATTTTATCAATCTTGTTTTTAGAGGGACTTTATGTGTTTGATTGAAAAGTGCTGTAAACCCACCCTGAGCCTTTGGCACAGGGCAGGCAGGACAACTAATCTGAATACATGAGTAAATAAAACAACACATTCAAATGAAATGTGAGTCTAAGTAGATGTGCACAGAATCATAGTTTAAGAGAGGAGCCATGTGACTAAGGTGGAGAATGAATGTGACAGAGGAAAAGGCATGGGTAATTACATTCTTCAGTAAGAAATCTTGATGCCTCCCTGTTTTTCCACTGCATTCTTATGCAAAGTTCAGTTTTCAAGGTTACCTACTTCCCCAGTGACTTAAAATTGCATTTGGTGGTAGAAGGTTTTATTTTTGTAAAGTAATCGCTCCAATCTGCCCCTTTTCTATTTACAGAGCATAAAAAGTAGCAATAAAATGCCATTGGGTAAGAGCAAATCTAATTTACCCTTCCTATAATACTGAGCCATATGATGATTATCTCATTTTCTCTCAGATAAATGTGGCATTATTGGACGGTGATTGCTGGGGAGGGGGGGTGTTGCTACATCAGCTAAATCAAGGTAAACACAAATCAAAAGTATGAAATACTGAGCAGCAGCAATAAAGACGCAAGAAGCGTCTCAGACTGGTGACCTGTTTTCCAGCGTTAGTGACACAAAGCAGCCTGTCATTTTCTTTACACTATTTACGGCTCCTTCATTTCTCCTTGCCACTTTTGCTTCCAACTGCAAGAATAACTATTTTCTGATAGTTTCTGATGCGGGGGTTGGTGTGTGTGTGTGAGAGAGAGAAATGACACCAGTTCTCAACACCAGAAAGGGAAGAAGGGGAGAAAGGTGGCGAAGATAGCTTTGATTTAGCCACTTGAAATTGTCCAAAGGCTTTGCATAGAGGAAGGGTCACAGGTTACACTTCACTTGTGCAGAAGCCAAAATGAAACATACAGAAGTGTGCAGCAGAGAGTGTAATGTAATCTACAGAAGAAATGACTCCCCCATCTCAGGTGACGGTCTGCCATTGTTTACCCATTTACCCAGAGTAGTTACATTGGGTTCAATGGCTTTACACCAGAGCACCTAGCTTGAGAATTGCAGATATTATCTACTTCACTTTCCCAAACGTTGAGGAGAATGACAAAACCATTTTTCTCTGATGATCGGGTTATAAAAGACTTTGCCATCAAAACGTGACAAGAGAAAAATAGCACCCTATAATTGGAGGAGATAGGAGAACGACCGCATCAGCCATATTGTACCATACAGCAAACCTCGTACAGATAACAGTGGCAGGCAAATTAAAACTGGAGTTCAAAAACACTGTGTAAAGCCTGTTCATGTGCACAAGCTCTAGGCAATAATGTTTGCATTAGAACACCCATGGCTTTGGGCTGCTTTTACACCTAAGTTCAGTCATATCAAGGGTCAGATTCAACTAACCTCTTCCACTTGTGGAAACCAAGGCAAAGACTCCACCTGTGCAATGGAGCTCCCAACCACCAGGCACATCCCACTCTTTCCCCCAACCTTCTCTGGAGAGTCAGGAGAATCCCCAGAACAGAACACAGGAGAAGAGATGGGATTGTTCCATCGGGTGCCTAGAAGTCCACTCCATGCTTTTCAACACCAGAATCTGGACCAGTTATAATTCAAGACTCACATTCTCTTTCGCCATGCTACAGCTGCTTAAGCCATGTAAGATTCTAGCCAGACTACTTCTACCATATATTTGCTTCTACCAAAACCATGGTGTGACCATGAACACTTTATTAGGCTTTTCCAGGTTCCCTGAAAAATCTTTTCACAATATGTGTCTCTTGCGCTCTTGCTGAGGAGCTGCATCAGTGCCCTCCCCATCTCTTGCTCCCTTGCAAAGGAGTCGCAGAGTATTTCTCCCTCCCCCCTTTAGTCTAGTTTGGCAAACCTATGTTTGTTGTGACATATCAGGAATGTCAAAGCAGTTATAAAGCATGGAATCACAAGGCGGGGGGGGGGGAGGAGAAGACAGGAAGTGTTACTTCTGCACTTCACTGCACAACTGAAACAATACATGCAGCCATTGACAGAGTATTAAGAATATTAAGTTCAGGTTCTAAAATCACTTAGCTGCACCACTGGCAAATTTAACAGATTCATGTCTTTAAAAATTAAATAAAGGAGCATCATGTGGCTCCTCCAGACCTAGAAAGCTTCTGACCCCGCCCACTTTCCTAGAGGCCCATTTTCAGTTTCACCGCCTTTTTTGCCTTTTTTGCATACCTCTTTTTGTGGCTAGTTCTCCCCTCTATCTTCTTCTCTGTCCCCACTTCCTTCTCCTGCTCCCCCCGTATTTCAATCAAATTTCTTATCCGCGCTCTCTCACACATGCCACCATGGCCACAGCAGTGCTGCCACCTGCAGTAGCACTGCCCTGCCCGCTCGCCACCCCGCATAGACTTGCAGCTGCCTCCTCTCCTCAGCGACCCAGAAGGTGCTAGGGATGTGCTTCTCTCCTCAACCCTCACTGCTGCCCCCAAATTGAGCAGCCTTCCCTTGGAATCAGGCAGCTGGCAGGGGCAACCCCAGCGAAAGCCTGCACAGTTGAATCCCTCCCTGGTTCGGCTCCCATAGGTGGCAAGTGCTTCCTCCCCTGGCACCAGGGTGATATTGAGGGGCTGAGACCAGTGGGGTGGAGGAGGGCATGCACAGAGAGGTGTGTCTGCTAAGTCCAACCTGGTGTTTGAGTCCGTTCTGGGGTGATTTTTGCACCACCACCCTGGTCCTGTGCCCCTGGTCCTGTGCCCAACCACTCAGTACACCCCTGGGTATATTTTTGAAAGGGCATTACTACTACTGCATTTATATCCCACCTGTCCTTCAAGGACTACATGCCAAGATACATTGTTGTTCCACACATGCCCAGTTTTAATACTCTGTGAGGTTTGTTAGGTCCAGGGCTTTTTTCAGGGGGAACTCTCTGAAACTCAGTTCTGACACCTCTCAGGTGGGTTCCAGAACCTCTCAGGTGAGTTCTGGCATCTCTGAGGTGAGTGCCATTGCCATTGTAAGAGAAAGAGGGAGGCATTCATGGTGAGTTCTGGCACCTCTTTTTCTAGAAAAATAGCACACATTTGACACTCTCATTCAGCAATGGGGAACCAGAACTGCCATCAACCCCGGCTAGAATGGCTAATGGTCAAGGATACTGGAAGCTGCAGTTGTAAGGTCACAAGTTCACAATTCTCTACCACTCTAAACCTTAGTCAAATCTATATTTGCCCTGAAAATGTACAATTGCTGCATATCATTGCATAAACAGATATCACAGTGGTTGACTGTGATACTGGGAAGGCTAGTGTCTGTCTCTCTGCTACTCATCTGTCCCAAATGCTACCACTTCAACTGGCAGAATAACAGTGACATATTAACAACTTGCTCAGAGTAAACATTTGTCCTTCATGTCCTGCTGATGTTAGCTGAAGCGTTTTTTATCAGCGCCTCCTCTTTTGTAGTCTCTTCTGCAAAATGCAAATGAACCATGAAGAAGAGAATGTGAGGGCTACTGAGCCATTGCAGCCTCCCACTTCTCACATTGCTTCATGATTTGAATACCTAAGTGGCCCAGTGCTCTAACATTCAGCTAATGAATCTGAGGGATACAGGGAAGGAAAGGGAGGAAGGGGGCGGGAGGAGATTCACACAAGATGTTGGCTCCATGAACTGTGTTATCCTGGATGACTCTCTGATGAAGGTTAATGAGGATAGTTCAAATGCTAGGATGTAATTAAATAGAAATAATTGAAGCAGCTGACACCGTGGTAAGCAGCAAAACTCAAAGAGAAAAGCAAGCCGTGTGTGTGTGTGTGTGTGTGTGTGTGTGTTTTAATCACTTCTTATTAAGACCCTAGAATGCATGGACTGGAAAGTGCTCCTGTTTTTCAAAGCTGTGTGCAAACACCACTTAATTGGTGTCTAAAAATAGATTTGGTCCTCCCTCCATGCCTTTAGGTCTGTGTATACAATAGTTAAAAGTTATTTTTTTTAAATTAATAAAAGCTTCATTGGTGCAATTATTATAACTGCCAAGATTTTCTAACCGAAGGTGGAGAAACACCAGCCTCAATTCATAATGATTGCTTTCTGTAGCCATTGTTCCTTCCTCTTCCAGTGTGCCAGAGTGATGTAGTGGTTAAGAGTGGTAGACTCGTAATCTGGGGAACCGTTTTCATGTCTCCCCTCCTCCACATGCAGCTGCTGGGTGACCTTGGGCTAGTCACACTTCTCTGAAGTCTCTCAGCCCCACTCACCTCAGAGTGTTTGTTGTGGGGGGAAATGGAAATGTAACCGCAGACTGCCTTCACTTTCATTATGACAGGGCATGCTCAAATTGTGCACATCCTGGCTGTTGATAATTCCTTTCCAATGTGCAAAAATAACAATGAAGCGTGTATGTGTTTCACCTTATTATGAACCTCAAATCATCCATGTGGCAGTTTCTCCTAGATATTTTCCTATTATGAAAGTGACTTGTGAATTTGTGTGTTCATATTTATATTTAGCAACATTCCAAAGAACACTTTCTAAAACTAGTCTTCATGTTATAATATGATAGTTAAATATGTTGAAGCTCCTAGAAGACACTACATTGCTGGACTGAACTTCAAAATTCAGTTTGAAAAGATTCTGTGTAATTATTATAATTATTTAAATTTATATACCACCCTTCATCAAAAGATCACAGGGCAGCTTACAACGTACAACCCAGAAGCCATAACGTAGCTTAAAAACAAACAAAAACAAAAGTCCTATGAATATAATTATGATAAGGAATGCAGAATAAGACGCAGATTTTGGTAACAGCAACAGCATAAACAGAAAATCAGCATCAGGGTATCTAAAATAGAAAGATAGTGCACAAATACAGAACCATCTCTCCAAAGTAGCACTTAATTCTGGCCACCCACGGAAAATGATGGGCCCTCCTAGTTCTCACCTGGCAGGTCTTTACTTCCTTGTCTCTCACTCAAGGTCCTTCCACAAACCATCTGCCACTTCTTCTGTGGGTGAAGCCCTTGGCTCCCAATGGCAGCCCAGAGTGGGAGACACCAGAGGGGTAATTCTCTATGGTATCTCCCTGTCAAGGAGACTCCCGCTAACAGTGGCCCATCATGGGGCAGCCCACTGCCTGAAGCATACCTGGCTTTTCTCTCTCCATCCTGAAACACACCCTCAGGGTGGGTCGAATCCAGTTTGTCTGTATCTAGACAGTGCCAGCCAACCAGTAATGTTGTTTCCATTGGGCCATTCTGTTTCCAGTTAGAAAAAAGTAACACTAGGTTGCTCAAAACAATCCATTGTATATAGCCAGGCCCTACGTTACAGCCGCATCTGTTCAAACTCTACAGACAGAGACTCTCACCTAAGAGATCTATAGCAAACCTTTTTAAAACTAAAATATCCACCTGATGAAGTTAAACAACAGATCAACAGAGCCAGACTGATACCCAGAGAGAACTTGCTGCAAGACAGACCCAAAAAAGAAAATAACAGAACACCACTTGTAATCACATACAACTCCCAAGTTAAAACAGTACAACACATCATCAGAGATCTACAAGCTCTCCTAGACAATGACAGTTCTCTTTCTCAAGCTCTGGGAGGAAGACCCTTCATCGCCTACAGACAGCCACCCAATCTAAAACAACTCCTCACCCACAATAATACAACAACAGGACTCAACATGGACACTGGTACCAGAGCCTGCAATAAACCCAGATGCCAACTTTGCTGCCACATAAACCCGGAAAACACCATTACTGTCCCAACAACATCAAACATACCATCTCAGGATTATTTAATTGCTCATCTTCCAACATTGTGTATGCCATCAAATGCCAACAGTGCCCTTCAGCTCTCTATATTGGACAAACAGGCCAAACCCTACGCCAAAGGATAAATGGACATAAATCTGATATCAGGAATCACAAGTCAGAGAAACCAGTAGGAGAACACTTCAATCTCCCAGGACATTCTATAAAAGATCTCAAAGTAGCTGTCTTAATACAAAGGAATTTCAGAAATAGACTAGAAAGAGAAGTTGCTGAATTGCAACTAATCACCAAACTTAAAACCATGGAGAAACCAGGTCTGAACAAAGACATTGGATTCTTATCTCATTATACATGAAAAAGCTATCTTTAGCCATCTCACCCCTTGCCTTTCCCTGTAAGACCCTGTAAAAATTGCAGTTGTTAACAGTCGTCAACAGGTTTTCCACACCTATCAGCTGATCACCCATTCCCACCACCCTTCTGAGTAATACCCCTCCCCACTCCCTCACTATATTTAAGGGTCTGGTGACTTCCGTTTCAGTGTATCTGAAGAAGTGTGCATGCACACGAAAGCTCATACCAAGAACAAACTTAATTGGTCTCTAAGGTGCTACTGGAAGGAATTTATTTTATTTTGACTAGGTTGCTCAAAGCAGACCGAAGCTTTAGTTTCATTTAAAAACAAACAAACTACTAACTCACAAGGCACAAATGGCCCCATGAATGTATGTGTGTGAGAGAGTGGTATTTTATCCAACTAAAATAAACCCTAAAATTCACTCCCTGTGAATAAGGTGGCATATCTGGGGTGGCGTGGGGGGCATTTTCACAGTCCTAGATTCTTCTCTAAAACAGTGTGGTAGCTGGAAGTCGGATCTTAATTTTATGAGTCATGCTAGCTATAAAGGGAATAATCTCTAGTCAGAAAACTGTCAAGCTGTGAAAAGGCTCAAAGAAAAGGAAAGCAATATCAGGATCTTTGCTCACAATCCCTGAATTCTCTGTATGGGATGACTTTCTTTCCCTTACAGGAAGCCTTGCGTGCTGGTCACAGAGTTCAAATCAGAGAGGAGAAGAGCTTTTAGATTCTCTATGAATGTAAAAAAGCTGTCAAAATCCATAAGGCTGAAGTTTCTCTCTTGCATATCAAAGCATCAAAGAAAAATGTATTGACTAATACAGATAAATAGGCACAACCAATCTTATCCCCCCCCCCATCAAAGGCTTGCATGGTTTTTTTAAGGATATCGATTCACTTAGCTCCTAATGGGTATTTTGGGGGTTTTCCTTACATTTCACAGAGGAGCCCACAGTATTGCCACCAAAGCCCTCTTAAGAGATAATAAATGTGTAAAGAGGTCAAGATGTGTTTGCTGATTACACGTAGAGACATCCACATACAGCTGCATACACAGGGGGCTAATTCTGCTTGATTTGAAACCCCCGCTTCCCACAATAACCAGCCAGACGCACCCAGGAAGCATACAAGGCGTACCTGAAACAAGATATCCTTCAAATCATACTGCCTCCACTCACAAAACCATCACAACTAAGGCCGAAATCCTATACACACTTGCCCTAAGTCCCATTGGACTTAGTTCTTGGCAGACATGGATTTGTGTGCTGCGAGAATAACTGATGGATCCTGTCCTCCATGAATTCCTCTAGCCCCCAGTGGAAGTGGGGCCACACTACTAACTAGATGCAATCTTAGTCACATGATTTGGCCTTGCTTGGCTGATTTATTTTGAACAACTAGCCAGATTCCCCCAACTGAAACCACTCTCCTTCTGAGCCTGCTATTTGCAATGGGAGGAAAGCTATTTTAGCATGTTGTCACAGCACCCTATATATGCTTTTACAGTTGGCCATTGCAACACTACTTCAAAGTCCACCATAGCAACTTTTATTCACTGACAGGACCATTCACACTTGGCTCCTGCAAGCCTTTCTATATTCAGAGCAATGGGTCCTGTCTAGTCCGATCATCATCATCATCCTGAATAGGCAGTGGGTGCAGGCCTTAATGAGAAGTGGAGTGAGTAAAAAAGAAAGTGTTAACAAGGCTTGAGGAAGCCATTATGCTGTGAAAATACTTGCTGCTGAATATTTGATGTCTGTTGTAGTCTTTCATTTCAATATGATGCACCTCCGGGCCATTTACCCTATTGTACCTGAAATCTTTCACCATCTATTATCCAGATGCTTGGAGCAACCCAAGTTCAAACTGCATAATACTCAAAGGACTCCTCAATCATACTGGCATAACCAAATTAAAAAGACGTCCTTTTCCAGCACTGCTATGCGGCAGAGACATTGAAGAGCAGTTAGCAGGCAGCAGGCATACAGTGTGCATAGAAAATGAGAGTAAATGGCAATGAATGGCAAAAGGAAGGCAAAATGTATTTAAATGAATCACCATTGAGGGTGAGCACAATAAAGACTGTAAAGCATCTTGGAAATTATGTTACATACTTTATGACTAGCAATACTGCTAGAAGAACCTAGTATAGCATTACAGTCAAGAGGACCTTGCACTTCCTTTAAAACGAATACTGCATGCAAAGACTCTTGTAGCAAGCATTATAGGTTTGCCGAGTGGGGACAATCTGCAAGCACTACAGACTTCCTTCAAGGAAGGTTCTACAAAAGTGTACGCGTGTGTGTGCGCGCATACACATTGCACAGGTAAAAGCTACACACTAATACAGCTTTCCCTACGATGTTCCTACCTACTTTGGAGCTCCATCATCCTCATTGTTCCATTTAGTGGAGCTTTTCCAAAAGGGATCTTTTACACTTTAGCCCAAAGGAGATGGTGGGCTCTATGGCAGCCCACTGTGGATTGTTAGCAAAGACACATTGCTTTGTATTGGCATCAAATTACAACGTGCCATTTATTTATTTATTTATTTATTTATTTATTTATTTATTTTGCAAACTAAATGTTTCATAGGCAAAACTAAAGGTATTTTGCTACATGTGTAATCAAATGCCAGGAGCTACTTTTCTCTAAGGAAAAGCAGCTCCAGGAGAAGACAATGTAAGCGGGGGGGGGGGGGGCTGTGGTGGATTTAGGTTTGGTTGCACTGAGCGTGGATCGTCGGGGGCACCATAGCTATGATGTAGGATGGAAGGTGAGAGGTGGGGGTGCCAAATTTTGGTGTAGCACCAGGTTGCCACTGAAATTTGAGACCCCAGGATTCGCCACTGAGGAGGGAAGGGGTGCTTACCTACTGACCATTTTGTGCTGTAAAAAGGCAAAGTTAAAGGACCCCTGACAGTTAAGTCCAGTCGTGAATGACTCTGGGGTTGCAGTGCTTCTCTCGCTTTACTGGCCGAGGGAGCCGATGTTTGTCCGCAGACAGTTTCTCCGGGTCATGTGGCCAGCATGACTAAGCCACTTCTTGCGAAATCAGAGCAGCACATGGAAACGCCATTTACCTTCCCACCGGAGTGGTACCTATTTATCTATTTGCACTTTGAGGTGCTTTTGAACTGCTAGGTGGGCAGGAGCTGGGACCGAGCAACAGGAGCTCACCCCGTCGTGGGGATTCGAGCTGCCGACCTTCTGATTGGCAAGCCCTAGGCTCAGTGGTTTAGACCACAGCGCCCAAATTGCTGTTCTCCTTAAGGGTTCCAGATACTCTTAATCACACATCTAATACCAGGTGGGGTAATTGAAGAGGGGTGGGAGGAAGGCCAGGAAATATTCCTCTCCCCCTCTGCTTCTCTGCTCAAACCACCACTTCCCAAAGCTACTGTTTCCTAAGCAGAAGAAGCTGTCAGGATTTTGCTACATACATTCACGTGCATAATTCCACCCTGGGGCTGATGTGAGTTAATGGTGAAAGAAACTTTTCCACATCACATTTGATTTTTTCAGCAAAACTGACATTGCAATAATTATTAGGTGCCCTGACTGCTTGGGCACTCAAGGGGTCAATAAAGGTGACTATAATGTAGAACATGTGAGGTGCGCCTCCATGGTCTCCTGCAACATTGTAGAGGATGTTGGAATGCAACTCTAGAATCATGTGCTGAAACCACTTAGGGTAGCAGAATATCTTGGACACACTGAAGATGGTAACCACCCATGATTCATTCTGTTTTTATGGTAAGGAGCAGTTGCTCTTAAAACCAGAAGAACACAACAGTCATACTATCAGCCTTTATAGTCTCATCCTGCTTAACTAAGTAAAACCAGTAGCTCTTTCTAGCTACTTTATGACACACCCTTTAAAACCACAGAACAGTGTTGTTGTTGTTCATTTCAATGCTATGCCACTTTATATTTTTAAGGGGAAAATCTCAAAGCGGTTTACAACCTACTTGAAAACATCAGAAACTGTGCACTTAGTTATTTCAGTGCAGCATAAGGAAAGACTTTTCTTCTTCTTTTAAATGATGTGTGTGAGGGAGAAGTGAAAGTAAACAGATGTATCATTCAAACAGAAAATATTAAAAAGTTCTACATGGGTTTAATGCAGTTTTCCTCTTTCCTGTGTATGAAAAGCGATGATTTTCTTGGTGAAATACAATTATTACCTAAGTCTTTGAGGATGAAATATCCTGCTTCAAATCAAAACTCCTGGCAATATTAGAAAACTGAAAATCAGCTGCAGTCTCTTAGGATGTTCTCTGTTGGGCCTGGGGATGAGGATTGATTTTTTAGCTTCAGAAACAGATCACAGTCAGAATATATTGAAAGCAATAGCCAAGTCAAGCTATTTCCTTCATTGTGTCTCTTTCCTTAAGAGCAGAAAAATATATACAGGGACTACCCTTGCAATGTGATCAAAAGAATGACAGCAAAAATACAATCCATAGTAAGAAGCTCCTAAATCAGCCATTCGCTCTAATCACAGATAAGCTAGAGGGAAAACTTATTTATAGAGAAGTGTCAAAATGAATGAGAGTAAAACTACCAGGAGAACGAAGGGTGATGCTACTGAGCTTTCTTAATGGTAAAAAAGAGGGACTAGACATATTTTACTGATTGGGGGAAAGACTCTCTGGTTTCTGGTTCATCTGTGAGGCTAAAATAAATGGAATAGTTGAAAGGACCAAAGTCCAGTCATTTAGATAGGAGGTCCATCTGTCCATCCACTAGTCTCCCAGAAATCAACCAATTCATACCTAGACCTCAGCAAACCATGTATACTGCAAAGGTGTCTTACTTCTCAAACTCACCCTCAGAGTCTCTCTTAGGTCTCAAAACTGTAAGAATACTGGAATGGGTCCCTTTGGCTTAACGTGAGAGCTGTAGGGTAATTCTGGTTCCTTTCAGCCATGCTTACCCCTTTGTCCAGAATAGCTTTCCCTCTTTCAGTTGCTCAGTTTCTTCCCACAAATTCCTTCTCAAAGCCTGATGTTTAGGCAATGCCTTTCCTGAATAGCCATACATCACATGATTTTACCCAACTCACCCCCATTCCTGAGTGTATGCACATATCTGATATTCATCCACTTCTTGTAGAACAGTGGTATTTCTCTACAGGTCTGTTGGGTGCTATATGCATATTAAACTGAAGTCCAAACATGAGTAATATAGTCTTCCTTCATCAACAAAATATTTATGTGCAGTAGCAAATTATCTCTGCCTCCCATCCTTCACATACACTGGAAAGACTGACTAGTAGAACAAATATGAACATGCAGATTCTATAGGTCCCTTCACTTCCCTGAAAAGTGTTAGTAGATGGGGAATAAATATATATAAGAGTTGTCTTTGAACAAAGGTAACACCTCCAACTTCAACATCCAGATACCATGATAGAAATATTGCTTGCTCTAGAAAAGAGGATTGTGTACATGACAATAGAACAGTGCAGCAGTCATGTGACCTTGCCTGGTCTACCAAGAAGTATGACGTTGGTTGGGAGATTCAACAGTATTCACTGGAATTTCAGTCTTGCTAATTTTTCCAATGCAAATTGTGCTTACTTTGTGCATTGTACCTATATTAGCTAACGAAGGACCAGTACACACAGTACTTATTAACATGGTGAAGGTACAGAAAATCAACTTTGCCTCATTTTGTTGATATACCAAATGTATTCAATGACTATACCTCCAAACAGCAAATGTGAACCACATCAGAGAGCTTCTTAACTTACAAAATTTGCTCCTGATGTGGTAACTTCCAGCCATCACCAGCTTAAGAAATATTCACCACATGAATATAATAATATAAATCCTGAGTATTTTCTGAAATAATGGTGGCTGTGGAAGAACTTGTTAAATTAATACGTTTTTGCACTGACATATTTTCACCCAGAATACAAAAATACCTGGCCCTTTGCCAATAAAGATGGCAGAATAATCCACATAAAGAGAACCTCATTTATCACAAATTGCTTTTTGAGAGCACAATGTAATGTCTGCCCTTTAAATGACAGAGGTCTTCACCCAGTTGTACTTAGAATATGTACAACTGATGAAGCCCAGGAGGGCGAGTTCCATGACTTTGACATGCTACTACATATCAACATGTACCACTGATGAAGCCCATGAGAGCAAAACAAGGCATTAGTCCGGAAATCCTTGTCAACTCTGTGGAACTGTAGTAGGCTCCAATTTGGACTTTATGAACATATGTGGAACAGAAACTAGCAGATATTTGGTCTTTATGAATGAACTGGTCTATTGGGACTTCTGTCTATATCATTGCACTTTATGTGTTGTTTATGTGCAAGATAAACATTTGATATTGTGATAAGAATATATAGAAGAGTATTGTTTATGTGAATGCACAGCCGGTTACGACTTGTGCGTTTGTTGCAGGATAATGAGGGCATACAAATGTTTGTTGTTATTTCCTAAAATTTGTGATGCCATAAAGGGATCCCACATGGCAATGTTTTTTGAAAGATAGGTTAAGTTTAAAATGTCAACCCTTAGCCATAATTACTGAGCACAGGCCTCTTTCTTACAAAAACACAAAAATCAAACTCTGCATTAAAGACAAGATTTTAAGCTCTGAAGTGTTTAGAACTTGGTTTTGTGGCTATTCAGTGGGAAGTTCTTGCCATCTGAAGTTTGAAGATTTAACTTCTCACCTCAGTGCATCAGAGCTGGCTAAATTAGTCATACTGCATTATGTTACCTGTCAGATGGGAGTCTTGTTTGATGAGTCACCTATGCCACACATCAGCAGGGAGACTTGCAATTTAGCAAAGAATTAAGGACACATCCCAAGTATCTCTAGATATGTATTCCTTAAATATGTTCAGGTGAAGTATATTTGCTATTTAGTCATTCAAGAATAAATACATTATAAAAGATCACTATTGAAAAATTATCCAGCATGTTTCATGTCTAGTGAAGTTGGATGTTGATCACATTTTGGGAGGTGATCAATACTCACAGCATGAATTCATCCTCCAGTAATTCCAACTGGACAGGATAGGTTTGCTACTAAGCCCCAATGATGCAGAAGGTGCTGTGCTAGATCCTGACTTTAGGTGACACATGGTCACTTTTCCTTCCGGTCAAATTTTACCTAGAGCTGCTTTTAGATGTACTTGTCATGATCATCAAGCAATCCAGAAAGGACAAGCTTTTCCATTGCTCCCAGACCTGGAACTGTGCCCTACAACATACTCTAATTACAATACCTTGGTTTTAGAAAAGCATTCTGCCACAGGACAGTCATGTCCACAGATGGGCATCTGATGAGAAACAGAGATATCAATATAGTAATACTTGATCTGCAACATTGTAGATGAAGTTCAAGAACACTCATGTTCTACCAAAACATGTTCCAGTGTCAGCTGTGTAGCTGCTTTTGAATGCTTTGTTTCTCCCAAATGTCCGGAAGATCCAAGGTTTATTTGGTCTGCCATGAAATACTGCAGATATTGAAACCATTGCCTGCAGGAACATTTCCCACCAATTGCTCTGAGAAGAAAAGCCAAACACAAACATGACACCTGAGATCCATGGCTCAAGTCTCCTTGAGTGATGATGAAAAGGAAGTGGGGTGTGTGGTAAAAGAAAACACCCGCTGAATATGTGAAGAACCACCACAAAAATGGGATATTACATGGCACTACAATGTGTCCAAACTTGAGCTGCATGTGGTTTGATATTAGTGGGGTGGGAGTTTCTACACAAATTGTAAATCCAGATTAAATTATGGGAGGGGAGGCCTTCTCGGTAGTGGCACCCACCCTGTGGAACGCCGTCCCATCAGATGTCAAGGAAATAAACAACTATCTGGCTTTTAGAAGACATCTGAAAGCAGCCCTGTTTAGGGAAGTTTTAATGTTTGATGTTATATCACTTTATTATTATTATTATTATTATTATTATTATTATTAATTCTGTTGGGAGCCACCCAGAGTGGCTGGGGAAGTCCAGCCAGATGGGCAGGGTATAAATAATAAAGTATTATTATTATTATTATTATTATTATTATTATTATTATTATACTGCATTTCAATGAAACTTTATTTATTTGTAAAATATTTATACAGTATACTGCTATTTCATAACAATATCACAGCGGTTTACAACAAATATACATAAAATCATACAATAAAAACCATATTAAAAAGTTAAAAACAGACATAAATTAACCATTGTGGAAAGATGTATTAATTGCCTGCATAGGCCTGGCAGAATAGAGAAGTTTTGAGCAGGTGTTTAAAAGTTGAAACAAAAGGCGCCTGCTGAATCTTTGTTGCCAGAGTATTCACAGGACTGAGCTGATGACCCTGAAGGCTTGCTTTCTCGTTGTAATCAGATGAGCCTCACCAGTAAGGAGAATGGCCAATGGTGCTCCTGCAGATGATCTCAGAGATTTAGCTAGGATGTACGGTATGAGTTAAGGCAGTCCCTAAGGTACCCTGCATCTAGGTTGTTCCAGATTTTGTAAATTAATACGACGGCATCATGTGGACACAGCAAAAAAACTTGCATGAATAGTAATGAATCCAGACTACATTTCCATATGTTATCACCCTGAATTGTCTGCAATAATAACAAGAACTTTGGCAGTTACTGTAGATGGTTTCAAGCAAGTTTCCTTTCATCTCCTAGGACAGTTCCCCCCCCCCCAAACAAATGATCACAAATGATGTTGGCCTGGCTGCATTTTGTCTACAGCAATTCAATAATTTGTAGACAACAGTGTTTCACAGATCTCTGCTGGAAAGCACAGTCAACTGTGTACCATTGACTCCTGTGCTGATTACTCACACAGGAGGCTTCAAGAAGAATGTTGTCATCAGCAATCACAGCAGTGCATAGAAAAGAAAAGAAAATCAAGAACAGAGAAGCATTCAAAAGTACTAATGAAAACCCTCCCAGTGTTCTTTCCAAACTCCTACTAATTTTGACTTCCAAAAGATAAAGTCAGATTTATCTGCTCTTCATGTATTGAAACAACTAATTAACAGCAATAAAAAGAATGATGATTTAAATTCAGAATTGTCAAATATTTGCTCATCATGACCCTAATAAACTGAGTAGCAGATTCTTTTTTTTTAAGTACAAGTACTTGTAAAAAAAAACCACTGCAGATGGCAAGCACCATTTCTGAAAATATTTTGTTTTTTCTTATTTAACACAAAGTGTATTAAGTGTATTGCTTAAGAACTGGTTTTTTTCTTGCAGAAGCAAACAGGAATCTAGTTCACGGATCCATCTGAGTGTAGAAATAAGCTAAGCAATAATGTAGAAATAAGCTAAGCAATCACTTTGCTCCTGCTCCTGTTCTAAAGCTAGGTTATGGAGCATGAGTATACTTGCAGACACAAAGGCATTCAAATCAATGGTAACTGTAACACTGTTTTTACACCATAATGGAGGTAGCCATTGATTCATTTCAGTGCCTGTGCAACAGGGGAACATTATTATTATTATTATTATTATTATTATTATTATTATTATTATCATCATCATCATCATCTTGGATACTCTGCCAGAAGCTAGTGATTCTGTAATTTTGGGGAACACATTTAATCACTTGCTGATATTATCACCCCTTCAAGTCTTTTGTTTCCAACCCGATACAATACACAGCCCAGATCAGTTTGTGACAACCTACCACAAATAGCACTTTCTGATTGCTGTACGGGAGTGATACCAGTAGGGTGCACACAGTCTCCTGCCACAGACTAGTATAGCTGGAAATCCATGTGGGCAGGCTTTCTTCTATTGCTATTTCAAGTTAAAACTGCCATATTCAGCAATCCCAAATAGCTGTCTTTTCTATACAAAGACAGACAAGATTAGTTTAGCAATTTTGGAGGTTTGGACAAAACTAATGTTTTTCAACAGCATGGTTGGTTACTAAAGAGAGAGCCAAGGTGGCAGAGTATTGCATCCTTTCTTTTTGGAAAGAAGCTTTCTGCTACTTCCAACAGCAGTTGAGTCATAAAAAGCAGCAACGTGATGGCATTCCTCATTACAAACAGAATGGTCCAAAGCTAATGATGCTAATGAACACAGCATAATTCACACCCTACCAATCTGTTTGCATTCTCTCTCTCTCTCTCTCTCTCTCTCTCTCTCTCACACACACACACACACACACACACACACAAACACACTTCTTCAGGAGACAAATAGTCACATAAAAGGTGAGCATTTTCACCCCAACATAAGGGTAAAGGACAGGGGTCAGCAAACTTTTTCATCAGGGGGCCAGTCCACTGTCCCTCAGACCTGGGGGGGGGACTGGACTATATTTTGGGGGGGGGATAATGAATGAATTCTAGTTTCTAGCCTAGTTCTCGAATGTTTTGGCTCCCAACAATTGAAATCCGGAAGTGACTGTTCCGGTTTTCGAACGTTCTTTGGTAAGCCAAACATCTGATGGGGCTTCCACGGCTTTTGATTGGCTGCAGGAGCTTCCTGCAGCCAATCAGAAGCGACACTTTAGAAGTCAAAGGCTTTGGAAGTCAAACGGACTTCCGGAACGGATTCCGTTCGACTTCCAAGGTATGACTGTAGAAACTAATAAGAGAAACTCAGGTTCCAGAGACAGAAGGAGCTGTAAAAGAAAAATAGGATGTGTTATGTACAAAGGAGCAGCTACACTCTCATTTACTTGCAAGGGCCAACTTATAATAGCATTATTTAGAATGCAAAAAGAGCCATTATCTAATTAAACATTATTAAGTTATAATGCCTTTGCCATTTGCATGAATGTTGTGCCAAATAAGTTGTGCAAAATATAGAATCATAGAATTGTAGAGTTGGAAGGGACCCTGAGGAGCTGTCCCATACAGGGATCAAACCTGCAAACTTGGCATTCTCAGCACCACACTCCTACCAACTGAGCTATGTCAACTTACATGGACGCAAGCAAATGGGAGGAAGAAAGGGATGAAACTTTACAAACTCATATAATCATGGAACTTGAAGAGTTTCACGATTATGTAAGAAAATATTGAAGGACACACCTAGAACATCGAAGAGAGGTGCTTTGTCAGTAATGACAAAGTCTTAGGGAAATTTAAAGTGTTTGCCAAAAATATTTCCTTCTGTTGCTTTCTTTCTGTGTTAAGTTTCTCCAACCCATTTTTCTGTTTTCATCATCTTGTATTTTGACAGTTGATCAGATTTAGATTAATTTTAAAGTGCCTAGCTAGGTTGCTGCATGATTTAGTTATAGCAAGTAATAAAAAGAAATCTTCAGGGGGGAAATTAGTGGGGACATAATTATTCCTTGTGGTAACTCAAAACAGAGTTTGTTTAAACAGATGCTGTGGTGGTTTCTTAATTGGAACACCCCACAGACTTCCCTTGTCATCCCAATTCAGCAAAGAAAAAAAGCAATTTCTTTTGTAACATCTGAAGCATTTTAGTAGATGTCTAAAAAAATAAGTCCAAGAAGAATAAAAGTACAATAATTCAATTTGTTATTCATTGTTTACTTTATATTCCTCCTCTGCTTAATCTATATTTGGCATTGCTTATTTAATGAGAAGATAGCTCAGCTCTTTCAGCATAATTCAATGCCTCTTTAACAACCAGCCAACGGAGTATCTATTAAGAGAGTAATCCTGAACATCTCATACAAAGAAAAGCAAGAGTTTGACATCTTTCAAACGGACTGGGAATGTAAGTGTTAGATGGAATGCTCACCTAACACAAGTCACTCTAAAGGCCAAACTAGGGCCCATTCATGGCTGACTTCTTTAAAAGAAATTGCTGGTGTGGAGAACAGGAGTTGAATTAGGACCCTGAAGTGAGGGATGGGAGCTTTAACCCTTTGCATTCACTGCAGTCTCAATCTGAAGGCCCCCCTCATCACCTGCTATTTGCAATGGAAGGAAAATTCAATGTCAACCAAGTTAGATAATTTTAAATAAAGCAGCACTCTCCTACACGGAAGCTATGATGTTGCTCTGGATCAAAGAGGTTTCTTTTTAAAAGGGTATGGCTTTCAAATGGGTTGGCTTGTTTTTGAATACTTGGATTTCTCACTTCTTCACAGATACATAGTTCATGTCTCCCAGATTAAATAAGACGTTTGCTTCTAAGGAATCATCTGGATAATGATGGAGGGTTTTTAAGTGTTTTTGTTTACTTTTGCAATTCTTAAGAATTCAGACAAAACTACCAGTGTTGAACATCGAAGCTAGGGAACTCCTGACCTGACTAAACTGCTACTGTGTGTTTATTTTATTTGAATAAATATCTGTATTTATGACAAGCCACTCAAAGCTGTATATAGTATAAACAAAATAAAAAATAAAAAAATCTTTCCAGTAGCACCTTAGAGGCCAACTAAGTTTGTTCTTCGTATGAGCTTTCGTGTGCATGCATACCAAGAACAAATTTAGTTGGTCTCTAAGGTGCTACTGGAAAGATTTTTTTATTTTTTATTTTGTTTTGACTATGGCAGACCAACACGGCTACCTACCTGTACCGTAACTGTATATAGTATGTTAAAAAATCTTCAAACAACAAACCCACTGTAGTCTTTAATGCAAGATGTGACCTCTAATTTTAAACACAGAATCAGAAGACTGCTTGTATGCCTCATTCCTACAAATCTGTTTGTTAGCCTGAACTGGACCTGCCATCATCCAAACTTCTGAAGTTTCTTTTTTATGATTCCAGTATTCTTAATGTTCTGATAAAACATGACTGTTCTTGAATTTGTCAACATACTTCTTAAACATGGAAATACTCTATTGCATGCTAGATGAGAGCTACAAAGTTGCAGATCAAGTATTACTATGATATCTCTCTTTTTCTTTTTCTTTTTTACTTCCAAATGAAAGCTAACATCTTTTTAAGAATAAAGGTCTCTGAACAACTTCTCCAAATAGGCATATGCCTGTAACAAGGCATGCTCTTACACACTTCGAAAATAATCTAATAGGAAATAACCAAATATAAGTTCTTTTGCACCTTTGTGAACTATACCCAACTGATAAATTCACTGTGGGGTTGCTAAGAAGATTTAAAAGGAGATCACCCATCCATCGATCTAATGAAATTATTATACAAGCATGAAGTAGATCATGGAAAGCAGCAGATATTTTAAGCAATATTTACTCTCAAGGGATATTATTTAGTAAAGGAAAGTTTTCTTTTGCTCCAGTGCACACTCTGACATGGGCAAGTAATCATTCAAATGCTTTTAAGAGAAGGGTGTAGAATGCTTTGCAGCTAGGGAGAAATGAATGTAGATTAAAGCAGTGATAGAAAAGCTATAAACACATATTCTGCCAGTTCAATCAAGGGTTTTATTTTTGTTTTTTGTTAGAGAGAGAGAGAGAGAGAGAGAGAGAGAGAGAGAGAGAGAGAGAGAGAGAGAGAGAACCATACTATATTTCTCCTTATGGGTGAAGGGGACTGTTATTAGTAATGTCAAGAGTAAAAGCAGCCTTTTGAAGGAGCCAGAGGGCACGGAAGCTTCGTCCGTCTTGGGGTCAGTCTCTCAACTTGCCCCCGCGGGAAGTTTTCATAACAATAATGTCTAGTTGTCCTTTCCTGGTTTTGGTAGATATATTCCACTATTTCATAAAATTGCTTAAAACTATTTTTTACCATTGAACTAGGCTAATGGAAAACAAAACAGAAATGCTTTGAAAATCAATGAAAATATAATTTTGATATTCAAAAATCAATGAAAATATAATTTTGATATTCTTTAAATGATCACACTTTTTTAAAAAGAAAAACCATGCTAAATATATGTGATCTCAGCACACAAAGAAAGGAAGCCCTTTGAATTTGGGGGTGGGGGTACTGTACTGTAATAGGAATTGTGCACATAAGGCAAATGTGGATGCATGTGCTGCCTTGATTCTAGAAGTGCACCATATACCGGTATAACATTTACTGAGAGCCCTAGGTGGTTTGTGTGCAAATATCAGGCTGTAACCAATTACATGTGCTAAAGCTGCTTAGCAAGAAATTGAGATCATGACGGTTAGCTGTTTTCAAAATGCATGGTGCACCATTATTCAATTATCTATTCCAGACACAGGAAAATTAATATGAACAAGACCTCCTTCAACCACAGTGGCTTCCCTCCTAATTTAAATGCAATGAGTCAACTCATGGGCACATTCCTTCATTGGTGGCATCCAACCAAGTCGTACTAAGAGAAGACTAACAAGTCCATTGATTGCAATGGGTCTACTCTGTGCATGGACCAGTGACTTCCATTCAGACACAAGAAAGTTCTTGAACAAAGGCTCATCATATAAGAATTCACAATTTTGGACTGAAACAGATGTTTCCTATAATGAGATTATATAAGCATGTTGTGATTTTTCACCAGGCTAAAGGAGCATCATGTTATAAATTTGTGGGTGTCAGTCTCCCATGATTCTCGGATTAATCAGGGTTAGATTAAACTGTGCCAGATGCAGAAATCCCTTGGTTCAGGTTAGGCTAATGAGTTAGGCCAGCCTGGCAGAGCTCACTGAGCGTGGGTTGTTAAGAGGACCAAAGAAGATGGTGATCAAGTCGTTAACGCAGGCATAGGCAAACTCCGGTCCTCCAGATGTTTGGGACTACAATTCCCATCATCCCTGACCTGTTAACTAGGGATGATGGGAATTGTAGTCCCAAACATCTGGAGGGCCGGAGTTTGCCTATGCCTGCGTTAACCCATCAAGACTTGCCATCAACAAAAGCCAAGGCTGTGGCAGCTGCAATTGGGGGGGGGGGGCAGTAGTTATTAAAGACAAAGCCAGTAGATTTGGGTGTAGGATGTGCCAACTATATGGTGTGCCAAAATATTACCAGTCCAAGAGTGGCAAGTTGGAGGAAAGGGGGAGCAGAACACCATGTGGGCTGGTTTAAAAGCTATGACAAAGAGGCCGACAACATGGTGAATATCTCTGTCTTTAGACTCAAGCCTGCTGCATGGGAGGAGGAAGGGACCATATTGGGGTGTAATGCTGTGCACTCCTCCATCCCAGATTCAGGTTGTATGTATGCATAAATGAAACCATATATCATAAAGACACCACAGTCTATGCTGTGCCTCATTTATGAAGGAAACACAAACCTTGGGTAAGCACCTGGACCCCTAGAATTGTGCATTGCTATGGCAATGGGGTGGCATGTTACATTAGGAAGCTCCTTTATGCCAGGTCATACTACTTGCCCAACTAGTCCAGTGTTGTTTATGGTAGCTTGTAGTAGCTCTCCAGGATCTTAATCAGACATCATCATGCAAGGTGTGTGCTCTACTACAGAACTATGGGTTTCACCGAAAAAATTATTCACACACAGCTGTTAAATAGAAACACCATGGGTTATATTCGACTAACGCTATGCTTTCAACACTTCTCCTCTGAGCATGATTTCATTGGATTCAGCCCCTCTATGTGCAGCAGAAGAGCACAGTCTTGAAGTTAAAGAATTCTAGCCAGTCATTATGTAAACTGATCAGACTAACGTCGGACTAACTGCAAATCAGAATAACTACACTTCTGAAACAAAAATTGAAAAAACCTTAATGGCTGATCTCAAACTTTGCAGGCCTACAATTCAAAACAAACCCCGCCAGAGTATATTGTTAGCCAATTTGCCACATTCTTATCCACAGCATGATCAAATTAGATGTAACATTTGAAGAACCTGAATTAGGACTGCCCTGCCAAGAGACTTTTTGCCAAGCTATTTTCAGCTATGAAAAGTCCTGCTACACCTCCACCTTATCCTCACAAAGAGAGCAGGACTTCACCTATTTTCACTCTGAATAGATAAAAGCTGCCTTTATTCTGAATTAGCTAAGGATGTTGTCAGGTAACCAAATCAAATTGCCTGTATAAATTGCCCATTCAGAATGAGGACAAAAGTATTGCCCTCCATAACATGGAGCTATGATGATATTTTGTTTGTTTGTTTATTTATTTATTTGATAAAACTTACACTCGGCTTGGGTTCCATGATCACTGGGTTCCATGATCACTGCAGATGGTGACAGCAGTCACGAAATTAGAAGACGCCTGCTTCTTGGGAGAAAAGCAATGACAAACCTAGACAGCATCTTAAAAAGCAAAGACATCACCTTGCCGACAAAGGTCCGTATAGTTAAAGCTATGGTTTTCCCAGTAGTAATGTACGGAAGTGAGAGCTGGACCATCAAGAAGGCTGATCGCCGAAGAATTGATGCTTTTGAATTATGGTGCTGGAGGAGACTCTTGAGAGTCCCATGGACTGCAAGAAGATCAAACCTATCCATTCTCAAAGAAATCAGCCCTGAGTGCTCACTAGAAGGACAGATCCTGAAGTTGAGGCTGTGGAGAACTAGCCTCATGCCAGGTAGGGGTTAAATGTTCTGACAGTTAGAACCCTCAGGGGCGGGCTTAGCCTGGGTATAAAACACCCCTCCCAGTGGGCAGTAAGGCAGTTCGAGTTAAGTGTGGGCAGGAGGAGTTAGTTAAGTGCGGGGAGTTAGAGTTGAAGTTGAAGTGTGAGTCAAGAGATAGAGCTGGGAGTTTAGAGTCTTAGGTGGATGTTAGCAGAGAGGATAAAGAGATTGTGAAACGCATTGTTATTGCTATTTAGTTAACATTTAGAGGTATTAGGCCGGTAACATTTAGAGGTATTAGGCCGGTATAGGACAACTGTTATAAGCTTATTGAACAACCGTTATTTTATCAGCAACCACAAGCTTTGTACGCAATAAACATCTTTTTAGTTCACAATATCCTCGTCTGTGGTGAATGAAGTAAGCAGGATCCAGCTAGTAGTCTGAAGGGCTGCTGCTGGGAACTGTTTGTCGTTGGTGCAGCACTCATAGACCGTAAAACGTCCGGGGGTGGGCTGTACAGGGCGAAGGGCCCGCGACATTAAAGTGGTGGCAGCGGCGGGATACGAAAGATTGTCTTAAAGTGGTGGTCACATTGAGATCAAAGATCTAAAGTGTTGGCAAGAAGTGCCAAGGTACAAGAAGGATTTAAGGGTGACGCATTGTGTGAAGTGTGAGGCTTAAAGAGGATTTAAGCAAACTTCAGTGAGACTCTACAATCTAGTCAGGAAGGGGGATCGCATACACCTGGAAAGGGAGAAGGGGAATTCAGAGAGGAATTACCTGGCCCTAGGGTGTGGTGTGATAGCGCCTAAGACTGTGAGATTGTGAGAGAGTTACAAAGATACTTTGCGTTTGAAACTATTTCAGGCAGAAAGGTTTATAGTGAGAGTTCGGAAAAGTACGCTGGACAAAGTGCACTGAGGTAACTTTAGGCGTGACTTTGGACCTAAACTGTGGAAACTAAGCCTGGAGAAATAGTTTAACTGAAACATCCTTGATTTAAGTACAGAAATAATACCACCAAATAAATAGAAAATGCCACCTAGAAAGACTAAAGCAGCTCTTAGGGACTCACAAGTAGAAAGCTCTGAAGAAGAAAATGGGGTTTCCCAGATTGAGGAAACCAGTACTGAAACAGTTAACAAAAATCCTGCTGAGGGGAGTAGTTTTAAAGCCTCAGAGGAATTTGAAAAATGGAAACTTGAGAAAGAATATAATTTAAAATTCGAGCTAGCGAAATTACAAGCTGAAGCAAAAGAGAGAGAATTAAAGTTACAAGCTGAAGCAAAAGAGAGAGAATTAAATATTGAGAGAGAGAGAGAGAGAGAAAGAGAGGCAATGGCACTGAAAGAGAAAGAAATGACCTTAAAGTTACAAGCTGAGGCAAAAGAGAGAGAATTAAAGTTACAAGCTGAAGCAAAAGAGAGAGAATTAAATATTGAGAGAGAGAGAGAGAGAGAAAGAGAGGCAATGGCACTGAAAGAGAAAGAAATGACCTTAAAGTTACAAGCTGAGGCAAAAGAGAGAGAATTAAAGTTACAAGCTGAGGCAAAAGAGAGAGAATTAAAATTACAAGCTGAGGCAAAAGAGAGAGAACTGAAAGAGAAAGAAATGACCTTAAATATTGAAAGAGAGGCAATAGCACTGAAAGAGAAGGAAATGACCTTAAATATTGAGAGAGAAAGAGAACGGGAGGAAAGAGAATATTTATTAGAAATGAAAAGACTTGAATTATCAGCTGTAGATAATAGAAACAACAACAATAGTTCCACACAAAATCCTAGCAGGGTGGATTTAAAAAGATTCCCTGACTTCAGAGATAAAGACGATCCTGAAGCGTTCATCATTTCTTTTGAGAGGGCTTGTGAAGATTTTGAGGTAAAAGATGAGGAGAAAATGCAAATACTGAGAGCGCGTATTAGTGGAACATTAACAGAGATTTATTCTCAAATGCCATCTGATCAATCTAAAGATTTTGAAGCATTTAAACAGTTGGTTTATGTTAGATTCGGAATTACTGCAGAACAACTGAGACAAAAGTTTAGAACAATAAAAAAAGTGCGTGAGGAAACATTTGCTCAACTAGGAGCTAAAACTACAAATTATTTAAACAAGTGGCTAGAACAGGAGGGTGCCGATTCTGTGGCAAAAATAAAAGAGGTGATCGCATTGGAACAATTTTATGACACGATTAATAGTCATCTGAAGTATTTAATTAAAGAAAGACGCCCTAAAACCATCCTGGAAGCTGCTAATCTGGCAGATGAAATAAATGAAATCCGAGAACACGCTTATGATGCCCCAAAATATAAGGACAAACAGTGGGAAACAAATAAGTTTAAGAGAATGCAACAGCCCACAAAGTTTACCACAGAAACTGCCAAGAAAATTTTTCCCGCCAATGCAAATGTTCCCCATAACACGCCTATGACAACGGGGGGGACTGAGGGAAAAGTAAATAAATATAGTGAGGGTAAAAGGCCTGAATTAATCTGTTGGCAATGTGGGAAAAAAGGCCATAGACAACTGGACTGTAGAACTGAACTCAGAACTAGGAGTGCAAATACTATCCCTCAGAAGCAGACATATTGTGTCCAAACTGTGGAGACAGAGCCAACTGCCAACATGGTTGCCACGGCAACCGAGGCCCAGTCAGAGGCTGATGAGTTACCAGTGGCCCAAGTTGTGAGGTGCTATATAATTCAACAAGATGACATGCTATTACACAAAACAGGAGAAGAAATTTGGGTGAATGGTAAACAATATAAAGGCTTAAAAGACACAGGGTCTCAGATTAGTATTGTACATCCTGATTTGTTAAAGCCAGAAGACTTTATTAAAGGCAAAACAATCAGTTTAAAAGGAATATCAAAACAGCCAGAAATCTTGCCAGTCGCATTAGTTAATCTGACATATAAACAATGGTCTGGAAAATGGCAAGTAGCAGTTTCACCAGAAATCCCAGCTCCAATGTTAATCGGGTGGGATCTCCTTGACCATGTACAGAGTGCATTTGTAATAACTAGGGCACAAAAACTGCGACAGTTACCTCAGGAGGAAAGGCCTGATACAATTGCTGAACTGACACAAGATACAAGTATAATGCCAGTTACAAATAGTCAAGCAGCTAGTTTTGCAGCCAAGCAGAAACTAGATACAGATTTACAGAAATATTTTCAAGCCACAGTCGTGAATACAGTATTAACCCCTGAAAGCCCGGAGCGGTTTATAGTCAACAATGGGTTGCTATACAGGGAGATTCTTTTAAAGCCTAATAGAGGGGGTAATGAGATCCACAGGCAACTGATAGTACCTACTGAATTTAGAACCAAGATAATACAACATGCACATGGCAGTATCTTTGGAGGATACTTGGGAATCACCAGAACCAAACAAAGGGTGTCCCAAAATTTCTTTTGGCCTGGGATGGGCAAGCAAATAAAGTTATTTTGTCGAACGTGCCATACTTGCCAATTACAAGAACATTGCAAGGTTGCTCAACACAAACAGAAAGTTTGGTATGACACAAAAGCACATGAGAAATCTTTTGAGCCAGGACAAGACATTTTATTAATCAGACCAGTAAACAGTGACAAGTTACAACTGACATGGGAAGGTCCTTGTAAGATCATTTCAAAAATGAATGATATAAACAATATAATTCAGCATGGTGAAGGGAGGCGGGTCATGCATAAGAATATGATAAACCCAACCCAGTCACTAAACCATGAACCCAATCTAGACTACAGTAGTCACGTTGTTGAAAAAGCCTGTGATATTGGTAAAGGAGTGTCTACCTGCAATATGACCAGTGACCTATCTGTGAGGTCAGTTAGAACAACTAGTCATAGTTACGATAAACCATTCATCAGTTGGAAAGATAGAAAGAAAGACGTGCTAGAAGTTATAGCTGGCATGGGGTCCCATCGACTTTCTATGAAAGTGAAAGTGTTTCCTACACTAGAGATTGTGTGGTGGGAGGATGGGTACCCTGCTGCTCATGCAACACAAATAAATGTCCAAAATGAATGTAGTTACACAGCATTAACAGGGCTACCACGTCAAAGGCATACAAAAGTAATCTTAAAATTGCTCGAAGTGGGAACTAATAAATCACTACAGACCAAAGATGAACTGACAACAAGGGAGATTGCTATGAGCAATAAGCAATCAGAGCTTGTTAGCCTACTTTCATTAAGAGATCACGCTTGCCTAGAAAGCTTCAGCAAGCTGACTAAAACAGAAGATATCCACAAACTTCTGCAAATAGTTCCCAGTGCATTTAAAAGCCAGACAACCAGTGTTTATGCAGCTTATGATGACCTGGAGATGTGTGTACAAGTCTGCGAGCTTAAACATTTAACAGAGATCCTGAAGGAGGGAGAGGTTGAACTAAGAGAGCTTTTGACCCTGAGAAACAAGGACTCTACCCAGCTTGGGATCCACAATCGTTACAGACGCCTCGAGTGCAGAGATCGGAATGGGACGGTGTCATCTGGCCGGGGAAGACAGCTTACATCCCATCACGTTTGGCAGAGAAAAGACTGGTGCCCCGAGAAAGATACTTCTTGCGACGGTTAAGGACGATAAGAAGCGTGAAAGGATCCTAAACATCATCGCAGACGCCTTATAATGAAGACCCAAAGACAAAGGTTAAAGGACAGTTACGGTTTTTCCTGCAATAAAGACCTTATGCTGCATGAACTATTGTATATAATGTTCACAACTATATGTAATTTTACTGAAGATGTAATATTATGCCATAGTTAGGTAATATAGGTAAGAGTTATAAAATGTTTGTTTATGTTAATGTTTAAAAATGTTGTTTGTATCAGAGGGATACTTTGGCTAGTAACTCCTCTGATACAAACCTAAAAAGGAGGGAGGTATGTGGAGAACTAGCCTCATGCCAGGTAGGGGTTAAATGTTCTGACAGTTAGAACCCTCAGGGGCGGGCTTAGCCTGGGTATAAAACACCCCTCCCAGTGGGCAGTAAGGCAGTTCGAGTTAAGTGTGGGCAGGAGGAGTTAGTTAAGTGCGGGGAGTTAGAGTTGAAGTTGAAGTGTGAGTCAAGAGATAGAGCTGGGAGTTTAGAGTCTTAGGTGGATGTTAGCAGAGAGGATAAAGAGATTGTGAAACGCATTGTTATTGCTATTTAGTTAACATTTAGAGGTATTAGGCCGGTAACATTTAGAGGTATTAGGCCGGTATAGGACAACTGTTATAAGCTTATTGAACAACCGTTATTTTATCAGCAACCACAAGCTTTGTACGCAATAAACATCTTTTTAGTTCACAATATCCTCGTCTGTGGTGAATGAAGTAAGCAGGATCCAGCTAGTAGTCTGAAGGGCTGCTGCTGGGAACTGTTTGTCGTTGGTGCAGCACTCATAGACCGTAAAATGTCGCGGGCCCTTCGCCCTGTACAGCCCACCCCCGGACGTTTTACGGTCTATGAGTGCTGCACCAACGACAAACAGTTCCCAGCAGCAGCCCTTCAGACTACTAGCTGGATCCTGCTTACTTCATTCACCACAGACGAGGATATTGTGAACTAAAAAGATGTTTATTGCGTACAAAGCTTGTGGTTGCTGATAAAATAACGGTTGTTCAATAAGCTTATAACAGTTGTCCTATACCGGCCTAATACCTCTAAATGTTACCGGCCTAATACCTCTAAATGTTAACTAAATAGCAATAACAATGCGTTTCACAATCTCTTTATCCTCTCTGCTAACATCCACCTAAGACTCTAAACTCCCAGCTCTATCTCTTGACTCACACTGCTCAACTCCAACTCTAACTCCCCGCACTTAACTCTAACTCCTCCTGCCCATACTTCAACTGCCTTACTGCCCACTGGGAGGGGTGTTTTATACTCAGGCTAAGCCCGCCCCTGAGGGTTCTAACTGTCAGAAAAATTAACCCCTACCTGGCATGAGGCTAGTTCTCCACAGAGGCTCCAGTACTTTGGCCACCTCATGAGAAGAGAAGACTCCCTAGAAAAGACCCTGATGTTGGGAAAGATGGAGGGCACAAGGAGAAGGGGACGACAGAGGATGAGGTGGTTGGACAGTGTTCTCGAAGCTACTAACATGAGTTTGGCCAAACTGCGAGAGGCAGTGAAGGATAGGCGTGCCTGGCGTGCTCTGGTCCATGGGGTCACGAAGAGTCGGACACGACTGAACGACTGAACAACAACAACACTCGGCTTGATTGTTTTTCATTTTTTTTAAAAAAATAACAACAAACAAAACTCAAAGTAGTTTACAAAAGGTAAAACAAGGAAACCTCAGTACCCCAAATCACATGCTCCTTCATTGGCTTGGATCACTCAGTGACTGAAAAAGCCAGAGGGGTGAATGGCATGAAATCAACAGACAGCAATTCCTTGCCGGGTTTATGTTGTGTGACCAGCACATCTCTCCCAACCCTCCACAGGTTGCACTGACCTTGGCAACATCTGAGGGGCATATTTTCACACGGCTGAACTACAGTGTTCCTGAACAAATTCTCCAAGGGTTTAAATTCAAGTAGGTTTTTCTCCAGTAGTTGACAGATATGTTCTTCTCTTTCTTTCTTTCTCTCACTCCCTATATTTTATTTATCAATCATTTACTGTGGCCATTGCAAATAAAATATCATTCTCTATGCTTGACTTCTCTAGTATAGCTTTTAGGGTACTCATGCAAGTACATGACTACATTGCCTCTCTCTTTCCCCGCCCTGTGTGTGATGTGTCTATTAGTTTTAGTGTTGTCTTCAAGGGAGGCATGGTATATAAAGGCTGATTTCAATTTGTTTTTATTTTGTTTTTTCTAGAAAAACTGGAAACAGATTCTAAGAGTCAGAAACATTTTTTTTAAGTATCGTGCAGCAGAATCCTATATATATATTATGCAGAAGGAAGCTTATCAGGTAAGCAGCTACAGGATTGCAGCCTCTATTGTGAGATCACAAATGTGAAATGGAAAACCCCCTTTGAGGTACTACATTTTTGAGGTACAGTGCACCTCGGTTGTCGAATGTAATCCATTCCAGAAGACCGTTCAACTTCTGAAACATTTGACAACCAAGGTGCAATGGGCTGTCAGCAAAATCATTTGGGAAATAAGTAATTATATAACCTTTAGAAGGCAGCGCTGTATAGGGAAGCTTTTTAATGTCTAATGCTTTATTATGCTTTTATATATGTTGGAAGTCACCCATAGTGGCTGGGGCAACCCAATTAGATGGGCAAGGTATAAATATCAGCATCGTCGTCATCATGGGATGTCCCCATTTTCATCAGAGAAATGTTGGGTGGTACGCCAAAAACTACATTTCAATACTATAAATATAACAAGATTAAACAACATCCAACATCCAACACCAAAAATAAAAAGGGAGTTCATAGTTTCACTTTAGTCCTAGAAACGCCCCTCCCATATTTGAGTATGCTTCCCGCACAATTTTCCTAAATTGAATGAGGACACTACTTTCAGTACTCAGAAGAAACTCAGAGCCCAAATACATGGAGTGTTGCAAGAAAGGCTATGCTCACATGCAGGAAGGAGCAGGGCTAACAATCTGACTCCCACTTTCAATTTGCATGTAAACAGCCTTGTGCTTAGGGTCTCCACACCCTTGCCTGGGCCTGTCATTGTCCCTCTCTACCCACATCTGGCTCAATCCATGCACAGTGTAACTTCACTGCATGGAAATTCCTGGGCTATTTTCCCAACTAGTGAACTCATAACTCACAGTGCTGCGTTTGTGCGATGACTCTTGCATTCAACCTTATCCATTTTTTGCCTTTTGCAACATGCTTTACAGCATTGGGACATTAGTTCCATTAACTTAAAATGGTATTAAGAGAGATTTAAGCATGATTAAATCAGCTTAATTCCAGGTACTTTAGCTCAACTGGATTGTATGCTGCCTGGCAGAAGATTAATGAGATCATAAGTTAAATTCCCTCCTGACCGCTATTGGCTATTTGCAAGCGCAGTCCAGCTCTTTGGGAGCTCTACATAAATGACAATTAAAGTAGCCTATCCAATGAAATTATGAACTCCAACAAATGTGATATCAGCTAAGATTCCACCTCCAATTTCCATGTGATTAATTTTAAGAGCCAGCATTCCTGGCTGTAATGAGTAGAAAGCTATTTATCCAAGTCATGAACTGCGGCCAAAATTGGCTGCAGCAAAATGTATGATTACTTAAATGATGACACTTGCTATCCAAATTGGTAAGCAAGGCTGCAGCAAGGTTGCCTTTTCTATTAGAACCCAAATTTTAAATTACCACTGCGGGTATTCCATTAATGTGAGACAAAGCACTTGATGCTGCAATTTGATGCTAAAGAAGAACAAAAGAGCATTTCGGTTTTTGCTTTGAATTCATATATCTAGAGGTTTTCATTCAAAGTTTTTGTTAGAGGCCTTCAGGGCTCATATGTGAAAAACAGGCTCTAAAAACCACAATGATCAAGAGGAATCCTTTATGAAATCAGTGTTTTGCAAATAGCGTGCATTAAGCATGAGATGCTGGTGGCAAACAATATATGGCAGCAATGAACGTAAACCATGGAAGTCACTCAGGAATTCATCATGACTTTAGTCAACAGGTGGATAGTTCTTTTACTACAAAATGCCTTGTGGAAATCTATTATGAGAAAGGAGTTAATTTCTAATCTGTACATATGGAAGACACTTTCAAGTTGTTGTTTTCTAGAAGAGTAGTAGAAGAAGAGTTTGGCTTTGATATCCCGCTTTTCACTACCCGAAGGAGTCTCAAAGCGGCTAACATTCTCCTTCCCCTTCCTCCCCCACAACAAACACTCTGTGAGGTGAGTGGGGCTGAGAGACTTCAGAGAAGTGTGACTAGCCCAAGGTCACCCAGCAGCTGCATGTGGAGGAGTATAGACACGAACCCGGTTCCCCAGATTACGAGTCTACTGCTCTTAACCACCACACCACACTGGCTCTCAGAATGGGTGACAGTAGGATTCTAAGGCACATTAAAAACTAATTTATTTACTAGTTAGTTAATATATCAGTTTTCATAAGCAGAAGCACAGGAGTTAAATGAAACTTACAAAAGCCTATGCTGCATGCTCTAGTTATCTCCCTCTTGGAATACTGCAAGGCACTCAACGTGGGGCTGGCTGCCTTTGAAGGTGGCCCAGAAACTACAACAAATCCAGAATGCAGCAGCTAGACTGGTGACTGGGAGTGGCTGACGAGACTACATAATACCAGTCCTGAAAGATGTACATTGGCTCCCAGTATGCTTCCGGACACAATTCAAAGTGTTGGTGCTGACCTTGAAAGCCCTAAATGGCCTCAACCCAGTGTACCTGAAGGAGTGTCTCCACCCCCATCGTTCTGCCCAGGCACTGAGGTCCAGCGCCGAGGGCCTTCTGGCGGTTCCCTCACTGCGAGAAGTGAGGTTGCATGGAACCAGGCAGAGGGCCTTCTCGGTGGTGCCACCTGCCCTGTGGAACACCCTCCCAGCAGATGTCAAGGAAATAAACAACTATCTGGTTTTTAGAAGACATTTAGGGAAGTTTTTAATGTTTGATGTTTTATTCAGTTTTTAATCTGTTGGGACCTGCCCAGAGTGGCTGGGGAAACCCAGCAGGATGGGTGGGGTATAAATAATAAATTATTACTGTATTATTATTATTATTTGTTAGTGTTTGGATTGCCTGAATATTTGGTTAAATACACTTTTGTTTGGTGGTTTATGGGCTTTATTTGCCAACAAAACATGAAGAAATATTAAAACTTCTACTCCAGACTTCTTGTTTACTGAATAAAAAAATGTGTTAGAAACACACAGGGAGAGACTTGCAGACACACAGAGAGATTTGCAGTGTGAAGGACTGTACATGTTTCTGCAATAATCTCAACATCTCTTCCCTGTGGATGCCTCTCAGTTACACTAAGTGCAGGAAGTGTTAGCAACTCCTAAAAGACAGTTATGTGAAGAAAAGGCATCTCTGGTGTTAACAAAAGAAAATGATGTGTTCTGAGGGGAGTTGGAAGCATATTCCAGCATGCACTGTGCCAGTGTTCATAGTGCTGATTTATGGCTATACTACATTTACTGTTTAGTCATAAACTAAAGATTTACTCCAACTATCTGGGCTATAACAATAGCTAGCAATTCGACAAGTGCCCTTGATCCCTTGAGATGAATAGATATTTTAGTCTCCCTGAAGAATGACAGAAACGTTAAGCATTTGTTCAAAGATTCAGGGCCTCTTCTTCAAAGCCACATCGCCGTGTGTGAATGTGACAGCCACAGGAAAATCCTTCATAAACTGACTTCCAAACAGCCAGCATTTTGCACACACAAGGTCCCAGGTTCATTCACCAGCATCTCCGAGTAAGGCTGGGAGAGATGCTTCATCAGCAATCCTTGAGCTAGAGGGATCATTGATCAGACTCACCATAAAGCAACTTCCAAGGTTCCTGCGTTGTGGTGAGACCGTGTGTGTGTCATGGCAACAAAAAGGTTTGGTATTGACTTTATGCAAATGGGTCCAATCAAAACTCAAGGTTTTGCCAGACATGACCCCTGCCAAGTGAGAAGCAAATAAGGAAAGGCAAAGGCGAGGCAGAACAAACAACAGGAATAGTGTTAAGAAACATAACATGACAACCCTGTGCTAGGTCTGAACAGGGAGCATTATTTTAGGAGTTGTGGATGATAAGCTTTCAGTGGCCTTTTCAGTAGCTTCACCTAGACACTGGAATTCCCAGCCCAGGGAGACCTACTTCACTCCTTCCCTGATGGTCTTTCAGAACAGTGTGGAGAAATTTCATTTTATGACTGCTTTGGCAGTAAAAGTGTCTCTCCTGTATCCATCTCTACAGCCACAGCAGGTGCTGTAATTCTCCAACAGTTTGCCTTCAACTCTGAAGATGCACTCTTCCATTTTCTCCTGAGACAGACAGATGCCAACCAAAAGCGATTTTAGTGAACTTTGGCTGATATGTTTGTAGCGATGTTTTTCATGTGATTTTATCTTTCTGGTTTTAGGTTTCTTTTGTAAGTAAGTTTCATGGTTTTATATGTTCTTATTTTGTTTTTAATTCTCTCTCGATTTACCTTTCTTGCGAGCCATCTGGAACTTTTTGGAAACGCATGACATAAGTGATTTGTAGGCAGATATGCAGACGTGGGTGGCACTGTGGTCTAAACCACTGAGCCTCTTGGGCTTGCCAATCGGAAGGTCGGCGGTTCGAATCCCCACGATGAGGTGAGCTGTTGCTCAGTCCCAGCTCCTGCCAGACTAGCAATTCGAAAGCACACCAAAAAGTGCAAGTAGATAAATAGGTACCGCTCCGGTGGGAAGGTAAATTGTGTTTCCATGCCAGAAGTGGCTTAGTCATGCTGGCCACATGACCCAGAAAAACTGTCTGCGGACAAACGGCGGCTCCCTCGGCCAGTAAAGTGAGATGAGCGCCGCAACCCCAGAATCGTGCACGACTGGACTTAACTGTCAGGGGTCCTTTACCTTTACTATGCATACCTTAACATTAACCCCTTACTCTCAAAACTCACTGGTTGCTGTGAACCATGTGATCTGACCCAACAGCTTTTTAATTGTGGGCAACTTCTCCAATTTTACCTGTATACCAAAGGAGCCCAATTAAGTCAGTTCCCTTAATTCTCTCCTGTAAATGCTTATGTGGCTGCTGTCCTTCATCCAGGTCTCAAAATCCTCTTTATCCCGAGGTGCTTTTGTTCTGCCAGTTGGGGCAGTTGAATTTAAAAGCAGCTCTCTGCCATGTCAGATGCTGAGAACAAAACAAAACAAAAAATCCAAACTGATTTTGTTATGATCTCAACATGGAAGGGAAAGGTTACCAGCTGAACCACACATTAGCCATCACCACCACCCTGCAGCAGCAATTATTATTTTTAACTACATTTATATGAAATGCTATAATGCAATTAATATAACATGTCATTTGGCCCCAAGTGCCTGCTCATCTCACTTTTGTCAACATTTTTCACTCAGGGGCTTTTCATCTCTGGAGTTTGGGGACAGAGGTGCTCGTCAAATCATAAAAACTGAAAACTTTATTGCATCTTCTATGTCTCGGTGTCTCCTAGATCCAAATGGTCATGCGAAATGGCAAGAGCTGAAGATCAGAGACAACAAGTGTTGCTTAATAGAAACGTCATTCTCCTTATAATCCCACATTCTGCCTGAAACAGAAATCCTCTGGTGCACTTGCCTTTAAAGTGCTTTGTGACTCATGGGAAAGTTGCAAGGTGAGAATCTGAAAATCTTCATTGCATGTTATATCATTTGTACTATACAATCCAGACTCTCATTACAAATAGCCTAGACAAATCAAGAAAAAAATATGAAGTCCAGCTATTGTCATTTTTGTGTGATGGGCATACATGCCAACATTATATTACGGTTCATTTCTAGTGACTGTTTCCGTGATGTCCAAGTGAAAAATGAACAAGTTACCTAAATGTAAGGGGTGGATTACTCATGTAAAGGTCTTTGAAGTATTTCCAAGGAGATATGGCAGTAATCATCTTCACACTAAATTACTTCTAAAACATGACACTGACTAAAATTAGAATTTCAGTTGTCATACCAAGGATATTTTTGGCCTACATTATTACGGGGGGAAATGTTCTTCATTAGGACTGTGGTTTGGAACTCTGGTTGGGTTGGGAAGGAGAAAACACTAATCCAGACTGAGTCCCTGAAAACTTAAGTCCCGTTGATTTCAGTGGACCTGATCTAAGCTTGACTCAATCTGGATCCAACCTTTGTATTTAAATGTTTTAAATACAGACAACATACCACCCCCACCCCACCCCCCAAAAAACATAAGGAAGGAACATTTGAAGTTTGGGGTGGAGAACTTTGTAAAGTCATTGTGACCATTGACCACATTGGCTTGGGATGATAGGAGTCGGAGTCCAACTCCATCTGCAGCATGTCAGTTACACAGCCAGTAATGAAACTAGAATGCATTCGACATAATGAAGTGTATCAAATTTTTCCTCACACAGCTGAATGATTTCCTCCTCTCCTCCCCCTGCACACCCTTCTAAATCTGTTTGGGGTTCCCCCCAATCCACCGGAGCAGATTTGGGGATGGCATGGGTGCAGGCAGGGGGGGATAGGGGCAACTTCCACCCTTGCACTACCACAAAAAATGTAGTTAAATACCACTCTGCATCTAACAAGACAAATAGATTAATAGTGAATGAACAATGGGGTATGTAAGAAAACAAGGATCAAATAAAATCACTGAGTAACTTGGAGGTAAATGGGACCTACAACTAAGTGTTGCAGGGTGACGTGCTCTTGTTCAGGGTTCAAGCTGACTATGTGAGCCCACTTCCAGGATTCTGTTCCATCCATTTCTTGCCCCTTCCCACCCCCAATAGTCCCTCAGCACCCCATGGCAACTAATCATGCTCAGTCCTCACTGGGCTGCTTTAGGATGTGGTTCCCCCACTTAGAATTTGTTGTCTTTTTGTCGTTCTGTGCCTCATGGGTTCCCCATATCCTGCTAATGTATCTCTTATGTACGAGTGGTGCAGTTTGTGCTACATAAGCATCAACACAAAGAAGGAGTGTGCTAGTCATATATAGACTAATTCTAATCTTTTAAATATTACAGCTCATATAACAGAGTCCTACCATAGCTGTTACTGAGGTACAGTTACCATTTTCTGCACCTCAAGACAGGATACTAGTTTTTTTCACTAGGTAAGTCCTATTTTCCTTTTGTTCCTCTGGGTCCCAGTCGCAACCAGTAAGACATCCAGCTTCTTTCCTGTTCTCCCTCAATGAACCTTGAAGAGAACTCACAAGATATCCACTTGCTGTGCCTGCAATAAGCTTTCAGGACTTGTGCCTAAAAGTATGGTTCTCCTGTGTAAAACCAAGCATCTCTCACGAGGAATTGGATCCATTCCCTAAATGCAGTCTACTCTTGTGAGTGTTCCTAGGAGAACACTCATATGGGTGGGCCAACAGCAATTGGCTCCCTTTCCAGTCGAGAACAGAACACTCAGCAATAACAACTTGTTTCCTTTCCTACGTAAGTACAGCAGAGTCAGCATGCACGCTTTGCTCATACTCACTTCCCTGGCTTGCTGCCTGGGCTTTGCAACTTGCCAATGAACCCCAACTGAACAGCCAAATAAAACCATAAAACAGAACCATAGGTCTGCAATGCAGATATAGGCTATGCTTGCATCCCAAATTGCTCATTTTCTGTTTATTTTCAATGAGCTCATGTGGAGGAGTTAAACCAATCCTGCTTGCCTCCTAATATGCAGAGCCTGTGCTCGTCATCCACAGCTCAGCTAGCAGACTACAATTTTATGACTTGCACTTGGAATGTTCACATCTTATCTCTCTAGAAACTGTCTGTTTGGGCCATGGCATAATAGCCTGATCTGGGATAGGGATGGGAACAGAGAGCATGTCTCTGGTGCAATCTCCTGTATATCTGACATTAAACTACTGTGAACAAAAATGCCTGTGGAATAAAGCGCGAGTCTAATAGATGAGGAGGAAGGTATACGATTCTTTCAAAGCTATTCTTCTAAGAAAACCAGGACATGTGTAAATAGCTCCCTGTGGTGATGGTAGTTTTGCTGAAGATTTTTATATATTTTTAAAGTGGAAGTGTAGCTAACAGAACTTAAACAGAGAACCAACAAAATCAAAGCAGACTTTTGAAAGGCAGGAAAATATGTCATCAACCTTGCTATAAAGGGCTTCACCTTGTCAAGATTTTGGCATGCACACAGTTCAGGAAACAAAGGAATCACCTGTTGCCATTCACTTTGAGAAATTTCACAACACTTTTGAAAAATGTACAGACTAAGAGCATGTAATGTCACCGTTGATAGGCAGCTCATAGAAAGAGGACAGTCTCCCTCTTGGCTTTGCCATAATTCCAAACACTAGTAACGCTAGTGATTGATACATTCTCCAAATTAAAAATAAAATAAAAATCACACTTTGTCCTGCCTGACAATAAGTGTGTGTGTGTGTGTGTGTGTGTGTAACTGTATGTGCTGGGCTGCCAGTTTTAAACAACTTTGGCTTGAGTGTAATTGGATGGAAAATCCTACTTTAAAACAAAATTGTGTGGCTAGCAGAAGACAAGTTAGTTAAACATTTTTACAGATAAACATAACTTAGTCAGCTATTGGTCTAAATGTGTCTCTGGCTTAATATGATTATTTTCAGGTTTTCCTTTGGATGGAATTATAAGATATCACCTTGGGAGGAAGTATGCAAATTTAGAGCTGTTATCCTTTTATTATCTCTTAGGCACGTGAGTAGCATACTTCTAGCATGAGAAAGAAACAGTCCTGGGCTAACATACCTGTGTTGTTAATATATCACAACATTTGAAAGAGGTTTGGAGCAACATCCTCAGACCCTATTATTGCCACAGTAAAGTTTAGGCTTGGATAAGGAAAAAATCAGCACTACCATGGCAGTAGGATGATGCTCTGTTTAGAGACATGTGCACCACCTTGTCCCCATGATTGAGGGGGACGAAACCAGAACTGTGTGACATCAGCATGCCACATCAGTGTTTTCCTTTCTAATAAGTTTTTGCATTTTCCCCATACCCTGTACAGGTTTTTCCTAATTATGTGGTTTGAGAAACTTATATATCTTGGCCTTCCCAAACCACAGGAACACATGCCTATTATTGCCACCCAAATTTTAGGTCATGCTTTTCCAAGTCCAATGAGTAACTGTTCTTTAGTAAAATCCATTCTTTCAATCAACTTAAACATGATGCATCAAAATATAATTGTAAGTCAGGAAGAGGGGGACCACCTCTCTCTTTAGTGTCAATCATGATTTTATGTTTTACCCTGGGTTTTCTCCCCTGCCAAATAAACCTAGATGGATCTTTTTGCCATTCATAAAATTTTTGGATGTCATTAACTCTAGGTACTGTCTGAAATAGGAATAGCATATTTGGGAGTATATTCATTTTTATGACCAAATTTCCCCCCAGCAATGACAATTGCATTCTACTCCAAATTTGCAGATCTTTTTTATTTCTTTCCAAACCTTTACATCATTATCAAAGATGTTATGATTACTCACCATTAACCATATCCCCAGGAACTTCACTTTCTTTTCACTCTTCATACCACTAACTCTTTCGAAATCTTTCATGAGTTGACCATCCATGTTTTTGATTATCGTTGCTTTTTGTTTGTTCAATTTAAAACCTGCCAAATTACCAAACTCCATTTTTTTCTTAAAATACCGGTGGTACACTTTCTAGTGGGTTTTCCAAAGTCAAGACTACATCATCAGCATATGCTTTTAACTTATATTTTTGCTGGCCCACTCTTATTCCCTTATTTTATCATTATTCTTTATCGTTTGTGCCAATACTTCTAAAATAAAAAAACAATAATTGAGACAGTGGGCACCCTTGTCTGGTTCCTTTCATGATTCTGCACCCTTCAGATATAGTGTTATTTACAATAATATTTGTTTGTTGTTCTGTGTATATTGCTTCTATACCCTTTAAAAATGCTTCCCCCAGATTCATTTCCCCCAAGACTCTCTTCATAAATTACCAAGAGATGTTGTGCTTTCTCCATGTCCAGAAAGATCAATACTGCCTGTTTTTCATTATGTACTTCCATTCTATTATGTTTATTATATTTCTAACATTATCTTTTAACTGTCTATTGGAAAGAAAGCCTGCTTGGTCCTTGTGTATTAAATCACTCATAACTTTAAGTCTGTTCGCTAATATTGCTGTGAATAGTTTATAAGGTAAAGGTAAAGGTACCCCTGACCATTAGGTCCAGTCACGGAAAACTCTGGGGCTGTGCACTCATCTCCCTCTATAGGCTGAGGGAGCAGGCGTTTGTCCGCAGACAGCTTCCGGGTCATGTGGCCAGCATGACTAAGCCGCTTCTGGAGAACCAGAGCAGTGCACGGAAATGCTGTTTACCTTCCTGCCAGAGAGGTACCTATTTATCTACTTGCACTTTGACATGCTTTCGAACTGCTAGGTGGGCAGCAGCTGGGACCGAACAACGGGAGCTCACCCCGTCACAGGGATTCGAACTGCCAACCTTCTGATCGGCAAGCCCTAGGCTCTGTGGTTTAGACCACAGCACCACCCGCATCCCTCTGAATAGTTTATAGTCACAGTTTAATAGTGAAATCAGAAAAACATTTTTGGGCTTTGTTATGTCATTATCTTTGTTTGGGTATCAAAGTGATATATGCCTCTTTCCAGGTTTCTGGTACTTGTCCTGTTTCCAACACTTTCTTCATATTTTCTTTTAGTGGGGTGGCTAGTTCATCCTGGATTATTATTTTTTATAGTAGCCCACCTAGAGGCCATTTGGTCCTAGGGCTTTCCCAGATTATCACCTGTTGGATTTCCATCATTGAAATTGGTGTATTTAGTAGCTCTACACTTTCTCTCAAAATTTTACCCATTTTACTTTCCTCTATGTAATTCTCTATTAGTTTCTTTCTCTTTTCTATACAAATATGTATAGAACTTCACAAATTCTTGTCTTATTTCCTTTAGGTTATTTATATGTAATCCATCCTTTATCAGTTTGTTAATTACTGGTACTCTTTGTCTACTCTCTTTTTTAAGTTGCCAAGCCAGCAACTTCCCTGGTTTATTTGCAAATTCAAAGTTTATTTGTTATATAACCTTATTTCCTCTCTGTTTCTTGGTTTACAAGCATTGAGTATTGTATCTGTAATGATTTTATCTTTTGTAGTATCTCTTGATTTTCCTTTTAAAACCAATTCTTTCTTTTCTTTATTAATTCGTTAGATATTTCCAGTTTCTTACATTCCCTTACTTTCCTCTGATATGCACTTTGCTGAATAAAATAGCCTCTTAGAACTGCCTTGCTTGCATCCCACTCTGATTAAGTTTTCAGAGTGTCACTTGCATTAATACTAATCTGTTCGCACTAGCAATCTTTTTGGGAAAACAACCCCTGATCTGCTGAAAAACGTTGAATCTAAATGTTGAGAAATTGAGAAAAGGAAGTCAGTGTTTAAACTTGTGCAGTCATATGGAAGCCACAAGAACACTAGACTTTAAAAATAAGTGCACACATAGGAAGTTGTCAATCTGTCAGCCACAGATGACATTTTGAACCACATTCTAGGCTGTCATAAAAAAAATCTGTTATTCTAAATAGGGTTTACCAAGTGGAAGGAGGAAACTACCCATTAAAGTGGATTTTCAGGACAAACACGAGATTATACAAAGGATCATCTTGCTACAATCCTTAACTGCTCCCCATGTATCATGTACAAGACTGCTTCCTCTTCACAGTAATATGAGTTCAAGTTACACAGCTGAATTCCAGTGTAGAGAATCAAGCTTCATGTGTGCTGAGTTTACTGTCAGCAATAAAATTATACATAAAGCATCAAAATTATGTTCCATCTCATGCTTCCCCAACAAACCTGCCTGCTAAATTCCAGTCCCAGAATCTTAACTGTTGATGATGATGCTGGTGCATGAAGCAGAAAGAACACAGCTTGAATTTTAGATGCCACAATGAGCTTGCAGGGCTGGCTGGCAGGTACAAAAACCTTGTTTTGACTTTAAAACTGAACAAATCTGATATGGAAGTCACTGATGGAGAATAAATAGGAAAGAAACGGATTTCAAATTGCATCTTTGGAAAGCATGAGTTGACGCAAGGCAGAAGGGGGAAATGCAAAAGGCCATTGTTAGATTTATATAAGAAGAGATTGCTGTTAACAGCCACTGCTTATAGCTGTGTTAAAGATGTGGTATGCAATAGAAATACAAATTTGGAAATGCACAAAGGAAACTCAGCCAATAGAAATGAATCAAAACATAAGCAAAGATAAAGGGAACACATCTTGGGGGTTTTTAAATTTAATTCACTTGTATTAAATGTATGGTTATTTAGAGTCATATAAAATCTCTCAACAGTATTAACTAGAGGTGTGCATTTACTCCATTTGTGCCCCAATTTATGAGGAAAATCACACGGATCTAATGGAAGGTCCTCACATTTCTGACTCATATCAAGCAGTTAACAAAAGGAAGCTCAAGTCAGATAAGCTTCTGGGTGGCTCTATGGCCTCTCAGCTGTGTGTGTGTGTGTGTGTGTGTGTGGTTTTTAAAAGAAATACCTCTGCCCCTAAGAAACAAAACTGTCACTGGAGTTTTGACAGAGTTCAAGAGTGGTATGGAAGGAGAGGTGGGATGATCTCTCATTTTGACAGGCAGCTCTAGCTTTTAATCACTATGAATTACATTCCAAATCACAGTGATTTGGAGCTGGGGGAGAGATATTGTTTTACACATGGATTTTTGCCTTCTCCAGGTAAGTCACTGAAGATATCTCCATTGCATCCACAAAAATAAATTGGTGGGGGATAAGCTTCACTCCACCACTGACCCTTGAGGTAAAAGGATTCTTGCTGGGCATGTGAGTGACATTTTCCCCACCCCTGTCTTTCCTAAGGTTTTATACTATTTTCTTCACTAACCCCTCCCTGATACAACTGAATGGAGAACTCTTTCTCAGGGAGACATTGTATCCCTATAATTTCATGGGGAGGCAAGGCAATGTCCACTGCTACCAACAATGCTTGCAGTAACAGGGTTCTTTGTTGGAGGGGTGGCATTTCCCCCACCCCAGTCTTTCCTGGGTATCTATTCTCTTTTTTTCCCTCCACCACCTCTAACCCCTCTATGTTTCCTATAATATGCATCCCAAATTGTTATAGTCTGCTCTTGAGGGAGAACCACTGTAGGTAGTATTCTTAAATCTGCCATGCCTCATACCCTCAGATCATGCTTGAAAACTGCATCCAAGTTGCAGAAAATGAAAACTAATATTCGTTTGTTTGTTTCAAGAAATCCCACCAATTTTAAAGGTGCCCTGCATTAAATTCCCTGGATGTATCTTCCCACAATGTTCAAGTTTAATCCTCTCTGAAGGAGATGCTATGCCTGCAAATTTCTCCCATTTCTCCCCGGCCAGAAATGGGAGAAATTTGCAGGCATAGCAGCTCCTTCAGAGAGGATTAAACCTGAACATTGTAGGAAGATACAGCTGTTTTTAGGTTTTGCACTATAGTGAATTGGGAGGGGGGAACAGAGCTTCACAAATTTAATTTGGTCCCAATTTATACTGAGTTGAATTAGAAAAGACACAGAGCAGCTCCAAAATAGTCTGGGCTGCTTTCCAAAACCAAAGATACAAAAAGAAGTTGAATATTGTGGCTGATGCACACTCTTAATATCAACTGTCTTTCCTCCATGCAGCAGAAATTGCCTAAATGCAACCCAATCACACTCGGTTACTTCTAGAATTAACCTAGTAACCTACAGATTTTAACACTTCATTTTGCTATTACTCTCTGCTGCTCAAGTTTCATTGCTCATAACAATGTTGATAAATCAGATTAAAGCATTAGGAGAACACAAAGATGCTATTTCCAGGGCTGTTACCTGCAACCACCTCTCCAAAAAGCCATCTCAGGCCATATTCTAAAAGGAGAAATGGAGGAATCCATGTATGTGGTAAGTTAAATGTTGGTAAAATAAACTCAGTTTCCTTGTCAAGCATCTTTCTGGAAGGCATAACACCCAGCCCAAATTTCAGAGTAGTTGACAGTTTTAACGAAACAAACTCACAGGGCAACCCTTTCCATCTTCCCATATATGCCAACTATAAATAAATTAGGCCTGGCACTGCACAGTGTAAAAAGGGTATCACATACTCCAGGAGGTTAGTAGCACATTTTCTACCTAGGGGGCACACACTAACGTATAAAATAGTGTTTGAAAGCCTCTCTCTTAGTGTGAACTGTACTGCACAGTGGTATATAGCTCTGTAGGGCACCACTCACAAAAAGGGTGAAGATCAGTAAGAGGAGACAACAATAATAATTAGGATCAAGAAACTTACTAGTCTATCTGTCAGACATGCTACATTCAACTGCAGCATCTTTCTCAAACTGAAGTCAGATGTAGTCAACAAAATCAGACAAATGCCCATTTTACATTTCAGATATGTGTAAACCAACAGCAGAAGTCCAAAAGGTCTACTCAGTCCACTACCCTGTCTCTACTGGTGTATAGGTATCACTTTTACCTTCCTCCTACCCCCCCCAAAAATCAATTCCATTTCTCTCCAAAATGAACTGACCACCTGTAACAAGAAATCAGAGAAAATCAGGTACATGGGGGCTTCTTCAACCATCACTGTGCCATACAATAGCTATATGTGTGGTGCTCACTATGCAACATCTGCATCCATTAATTTGCATCCAGTAACAGAAAAAATGTCAAACACAACAGAAAAAAGAGCCACAGACTTGGACGTGCTATGTGCACATTTGAAGCAGCCCAGAATTATGTATGCATAGAAGCTTCATATCTTGTGGGGCTGGCAAGTGTATTAAGAAAAAGGTAAAACCTAATATCAAATGAGATGGATGAGATGGTTGGACAGTGTTCTCGAAGCTACTAACATGAGTTTGGCCAAACTGCGAGAGGCAGTAAAGGATAGGCGTGCCTGGCGTGCTCTGGTCCATGGGGTCACGAAGAGTCGGACACGACTGAACGACTGAACAACAACAACAACAACAATATCAAAACATGAAAGTATCCATTTTCATTGTGGGAAAAGCTGCTGCCCTTTGTGATAAAATATGAATTACAAATATACTAGAATGTAGTTTGCAAACGTTGTATTTTTGGTTTATTTTTCAATGTTCCAAACCCTGTGTGTGTGTGTGTAATTTTACAGTGTTTTATGCATGTGTGTGTGTGTGTCTCCTGAACCAGGATGGGGAATAAATGGAGAGAAGTTGCTAAGCACAGCAGTAATTAGATGGTTTTTGTATAGAGGGGAAAGGTTGTCCCTTGGACACTTCTGTCAATCTGCATTTAGCAAACACAGCAACCTACTCAGTTCAAGCCCATGAGTGCTCAAGTTTTGCATTGAATTGACCTTAGCTGTCAGAATAGGCTGTCCTCTTCAATATACACAGCTCAGCTTGGAACATTATGTGAACATGTGCAGGGAGGGGAAGATGTAAAAAAATAAAGGCACAGTGAGCAAGCAAACCCACGGCCTCAATTAAAAAATTAAACAGGTGTCCAGAGATTGTCAGCCTAAAGATGGAGCATCCACGTTTAATTAAAGGGATAAGTTTAGCAGAAAATGCCACTCTAGCAACTGTCAGAATGCATGATTAATTTGCTATAAAATACCCAGGACCGTCTAACAGAAGCAGACAGCTGGGGACCATGTATTTACAGCAGAGCTTCTTACTTCAAGCCACTGCCAATGACCCTGTGCTTAGTGTCAGAAATGTTAAAAAGCAAAACAAAAACAAAAAGCCCTCACATCTGGTCTTATGAACTCCTTGCTTTGTTGGTCTGGAACCTTATTATAGTATCACCTTATGATGGCAGCAAGGAAGAAGCTCAGCACTTTGCCATAATGAACAGCAGTCATATTCTCCCAGGTTGGGACTCAAACTCTGCCAAGAGTGTCAGGTCTGACAAATTCCTCCATTGCCTCGCCGACAATTTCATTTCCCAGAAAATGGAAGAACCAATAAGGGGTCATCTGTCTTGGACCTGGTCCTCACCAATAGGGAGGAACTGATTGGTGAAGTGGAAGTGCTTGGAGACTTGGGAGGAAGTGATCATGTTCTCCTGGGTTTCAGGACACAGAGGGAAGGGGAAACTGTGTGTAGTCGGACACACATTCTGGACTTTAAGAAGGCCAATTTCGAAAAGCTACTGGGTGTGACCCCGTGATCAGAATTACTCAATGAGAAGGGAGCCCAAGAAGAATGGGAGTTTCTAAAAGGAAAAATATTGAAGGCTCAAATGCAGACAATACCAACAAGAAAGAAAAGTGGGGGGAGCATCTAAGGAAACCGGTGTGGCTGAAAGTTAAGAAGAGCATATATAAGAAATGGAAGAAAGGGGAAGTCACAAAGGAGGAGTATAGATGAGTAGCCAACAATTGCAGGGGGGAAGTCAGGCTGGCTAAAACTCAGAATTGGTATTCTTGTCTACCAGTTAAGATGCTAGACTCACTGGCGTAGGAAGGGCGGGGCGTAGGAAGGGCGGGGCACCCTGGGCAGTGCGATCCCAGTAGGGTTCCATCTCGGCTGCCCCACCCACCCACCCACGCTGCACGCCCCCAGAACGTGCACCCTGCCCCCAGAACACGTGCCAGCACCAGCCCCGCCCACAGAATGCATGCCAGCGCCAGCCCCGCCCCCGCCTGCTTCCCGCCCCCGGTGCCTGAGCATGAACCACCACTGGCTAAACTAAAGACTTGAACACTGGTCCGTATCCAGCTAAATAGGTTTGCTGGTGCAAGGACTTTTGGCTGCACAAAGGAACTTCCCCTTCCTTTCCTCTCCCTGCCCATGCCCCATGGGCTCCGGAATCACCAACCTTCCAGATCAGGTTTGGTGGGGGCACACAGGCTGGGAAGATGGAGGGAAAGTGCCATTATACAAATTGAAATCCTTGTACTAGAGGACCTAGTTAGTTGGATACTGCCCTCTGTCTATAAATTCCAACTAGACATTACATAATGTTAACAGATTTTGGTGGGGAGCCCTCCTAAACCCTAGAAATTAATAAATTGTAGGATTTTGATTATTTGGGGTATTAAAGGGAAGCTTGAAAGTTGGAAAAATACAGGCTCAGTTTTCTTTCCAAGCCAGGGCCTCACCTGGGATACAGGCATTAACATGACAAAAGGTGTTGTTGGCCCATCTAAGGAATCCTTGGCCTTTGCAGACAGAAGTTGCCAAGGTGATGAGGTGTGTGTTTGAGGTTACAGTGCTTTTTAGCAAGGTGTGCTGGGAAGAAGGGGAAGAACAAGGACTGGGATTGATCTTGGGCAGGCGAGCCAAAGACTGGCTAGGAGAGATGCCTTTGACTCCAGGGATGCACTGCTGTGGGGGACAAGTCCATCTTAGAATTGCCATGCTGTAAGATCTGGACTCCCTCCATGCAGACTGAAGGTGTAAATAGGTGAATAAAACACATTTCTGAAAGCTATGACAGTATCAGCTGTGACTCTGTTCTCCAAAAGAACACAGACCCTGGGTGAATGCCTAGAACCCCATGAACTCTGCCGCTCTTGGGGGGGGGGAAGTTGGACACCACCCTCATTATCAAACACAGCTACAGAAGGCAATGGTTTTGAGTAGAGGAATGGAGGGACTGTTTAACCCCTTTGTTCACTTCCCCCTTTAAAATTCCCCAGCACCTTTTCTGCTATGGAGAGAAAAACATGGGTGTGTGTGCAATTTTGAGTATGAAAACACCCAGAGATTAAAGGGTCAAGCTCCTCCCCCAATCCACTCACAGCCTTCTGAGGCTACTTTTTATTCATTTTTTTAAAGTAGGGGGAAAGATACACAATAGCATGTCATGTCTAATTTGTTGCCAAGTATTTACTTCCATTTCACAAAATACCATTTACAATGGTTACTGCAATGTGTTCCTATCTTTTGCATAAACTATTGCTAATGCAAAATAGAATGATTATGAGCTAGCCACCAACATGTATATATTCTTATAGAAGCACTTAACATGTCCCATTAGATCTAACGGAGCATTAGCTTTTTCCCATTTGTACTTCAGTGCCATTACATAGGCATAGAAAGTAATAATCATTTGTCAGACCCTCGACTTTACACAGATAGCTTCATTTCCATAGAGGTGAAAGTTTAATTGTCCACTCCAGTGTTCTTACTTTTCAGAATTTGGTGCAATCAGTGTGAATCACTGTGTGTGTGTGTGTGTGTGTGTGTGTGTGTTATTTTCAAGATGGCCTCTGAGCAACCAATCTGCCAGGGTTTCCATTCTCATAAGTCCAATACAAAATTAATTAGGGGCAATATGCAGCACAGTAAAGTACTTCTCTGCAACTCACCATTCTGGAATAAGCACAGACAAGTCCTGTTCAATTATCTACAATGGCAAGATCTGCTTTGTGAAAAAACTAACATTCAATGTGCTTGCTCTCCTTTACCATCAAAAGTATTCCAGCTTGTTAGACCTCAGAGGCAAAACACTTGAGGGCTACCTGAACAAAGTACAGGACTTGAAGGAAAAACTAGATGCAGTAAGAACGGTTCTATGAATGGTGTAATTACCTCTGATTGTGCTAATGGCCTGGTATAGCTAATAAGAAGAATGTAACAGTCCAAAAACTAAGATTTTGGTGAAACACTTGTGGGTGGTAATAAAACTGCAGAAAGTGTATGTGTGTATGTGTGTTTAACAAGAACAAATACAATTGGCAAGTATTTCATCTTTCTCTCCACTTGAAAAAAAATGGCCTTTTTATCTTTTGATAATGAAAAAATAACAATTTCTCTCTCTCTTGGAAATATGCCATGCTTTTAGCTGTATTACATTCATTATAAGATTGCTTCCTTTCTCTCTGTTTTTGGATTTGGCTGATTTTTTTGGGGGGGGGGGGAGTATTTGTGCAAATCCCAAAACAGGGCAATGCAGGGAAGAGGTTGGTGATCCCTGATTTATTCCACTGCAACAACAACAAAGGCTTCTTATCTTTTCTCTAAAAACAAAACCAACCCCTTTTTTGAAGTTCCTAGCACTGCCAGTGGCTTCAGTAGTGTGGCACCAGTGTTCTGGCTACCACTATGATATATCCTTCTTTTACAGTGACTGGAAGAATGTTGGCAGTTATGCTGCTAGAACCCAGAAGCTATAAAAAACTTGGTTTCTTTTAAGGTTAAAGAAGGTAAGAAGCCCCTCTGTCATATTATAAGTCCCCTCCCCTAATTGCAGCGGGTGGCACTGTGGGTTAAACCACAGAGCCTAGGGCTTGCTGATCAGAAGGTCAGCGGTTCGAATCCCTGCAATGGGGTGAGCTCCCGTTGCTCAGTCCCAGCTCCTGCCCACCTAGCAGTTTGAAAACATGTCAAAAGTGCAAGTAGATAAATAGGTACCGCTCTGGCGGGAAGGAAAATGGCATTTCCGTGCACTGCTCTGGTTCGCCAGAAACTGCTTTGTCATGCTGGCCACATGATCTGGAAGCTGTACACTGGCTCCCTCGGCCAGTAACACAAGATGAGCGCCGCAACCCCAGAGTCGGACATGACTGGACCTAATGGTCAGGGGTTCCTTTACCTTTTTTTAAACTGAAGCAGCTCAATATGCTGTCTTAAAGTTCTCCAAAAACATCACTTGAAATGTCGATTATCAAGTAAAAGTTAAGACTTTAACTTATCCAGGGAAGAGAAATCATTTACCTGAACTTTATATTTTATGGATCTATGCTTGGAACAATTTTGCATTTTCTGCAGATTAGCCACTTTAGAAATATACTTGTGAGAAGCTTGTGGGCATACGGCATCTACATGTGTGCAGTTTGTACATGGGCTGGGACCATGCAACAAGTCTAGCTAGTACGGGAGGAGACTGCTGTCAACATCCTGCTCCCTTTCATGCATGATGACTTTGAGAAGACTGCTATGTTAGAGAAAGCTGTCTTCCTAGAACATACAGTTTCTTTATTTTGAAACTGGAAATACAATCAACACAGGGGAACCCCCCCCCCCACCAAAAAAAAGGGAAAAAAAATGTTGTGGCAAGTATTCAGAATGTAGGCATTACATTACAGGACCGAGTGTTGGCATTTCCCAGAGCTGGTATATTGACCCAGCAGTTTTCTCTACTTGCAGTTCTTTGTGTGGTGTCTTTCTGCCAGGACAAACAATAAGGGGGGGGGGGGGCTGTTGTATTAAAGCCCCAGATTTTAACAAGGAAGACAACTCCATCTGTCATAGGGAAAGCCAGCAGCCTGATATACTGACAAAGTGTGCACCTGCCAGTAAGGTTTTATTTTTACATTAAATATTGCTTTAAGGAAAGAGAACATTCTGAAAGATAAAGGGAGCTGGAAGAATGAATAGCTGAGATATACAGATAATAATTCTCTTTTCTGCATTTGTCTCTGATTCTGCTAGTTGAATAAAATCTGCTTATAAACAGACAGCTGATCCCTTTCAGAAGAACAAAGCAACTATCGACACTTAAAAAGATGCAAACTTTTAAAAAAAAGTTATTAACTTCACTAAGAGCAAGATTTAGAATGGACAGATGCTTCACTCCCACTTTAGTACTCAAACCCCTTAAGATTTAAAAGTAAACATTTTGGGTTGGGTTCTGACTTTTCCTCTGTTGGAATGGAAGGAGCCCTTCTGTTTGTGGAAGAAAAAGACGAAGGTGGTAGTCACTGATTGCCACATTCTCCTAAACCCTTCAAATTCTGCTCTTTAGGGTTGGAAAACCTTCCAAAACAGCACGGGGGGGGGTGCTGGGGGGTGCAGGGATAAGATGAAATTGGCAAAAATGCATCCTGCTCTTCCACCAGCAGGATTGTCCTAAGCAAAACTCAGGATAGTACCATTGGCACAAAGAAACTATGGATTCAGCCCAGTATTCTTATTCTGGTTTCCCCTTCTCATGCACTTACAGAATTCAGCAGTCCTGAAGATCAAAGCTGATATGACTCAAGTTTGCTCATGATTCAAGCCCTGTCACTGATATACAGTATTTATAACCAAAACATATAACTAAAATACCTCACCAGAGAACTATAAGAGAGATGAAACTGATGCGAACTATTTACAGAAATGTAGTATGTAGTACTTTTAATTGTAAAGGTAAAGGACCCCTAACAGTTAAGTCCAGTCGCAGACGAGGGAGCTGGCGTTAGTCCGCAGAAGTTTTTCCGGGTCATGACTAAGCCACTTCTGGTACAACGGAACACCAAAAACAGAGCAGGGCATGGAAACGCCATTTACCTTCCCGCCAGATCGGTACCTATTCATCTGCTTGCACTTTTGGGCATGCTAGGTTGGCAGGAGCTGGGACTGAGCAACGGGAGCTCACCCTGTTGCGGGGATTCAAACTGCCAACCTTCTGATCGGCAATCCCAAGAGGCTCAGTGGTTTAGACCACATCACCACCTGCATCTCCACTTTTAATTTTAGAGCATCACAATTCTATAGAAACTCACAAAATGAAAAGCAAATCCCTTCAACTCCAAGTAGACCCAATAAATGTACTTTCTCCAAGAGCAAATTGTATTTCCAGGGGCTACTTAGTCATTAACTACTGCACTCCATTGCAAAGTGCCAGCTGTTGAAGAATTAGACAATTCCTCGCATCCTTAAATGTCTTGCCCACATGAAACAGGAGAGAGAGAAACGATGGTGTTTGGAGTACTGCTGGTTGTGAAAGGGCGTGGGAGGTGAATTCTTCTCTGGCTCATATTAAAATCTGAGCTGAGGAAGAATGTGGGTGTACAAATGCTTGGCTCTTCTTTGAGTCAAACATTACAAGCTGCCTAAAACTCATGCTTCCAAACCCATAAGTACATGCTTGGTAGCATCCCTAGGTGTGAGATGTTGGTCTCCCATACTGTATTTCATCACCAAATTTTATATTTTTGGGAATACTATTGTTATCTTTCATCAGTTTGCTCTAGGTCTACTGTCCCACTAATAATGAATCACTCTTTGAGATCTTTGTTAATGGGAAGATGGGGGTTCTAGTAGATCCCATTTGTCCATGCTGCTTTTTAAATTCTACTCTGTTCATTTTTATACTTTGGTTAAAAAAAATTTTTAATGAGTATTTATCACAAATGAAAACCTTTCACTCAAAAGCTTTCACATCTGTAGAATACATTGTTTTCAGATGATGATAGATAGATTGATATAGGATAGATATAGATTTCTCCCCTCTCCTTACATCAAGCCCTTGGTTCTGTCAGAATTGTTTTTATGTTAGTATAAGTCAGTCACTCTCCATGTGTCAATAAATATGATATATGCCTGCTGTGAGACAGGCAGAGCCAGTGCCACTTTGCTGTTCTTCAAAATATAAGCTGGCACAAAAATACAAGGTATTCAACACACACACAATGACAGGCAGTCCTGGCTGCTTCTCCAAACAAACACCAGAAATGACAATAGCTGAAGAAAGGCAGGGGGAGATAAATGTCTAATGACTTCAAGAAAATGAGTCTCTTCTTCTCATCTTTGAGGATGTAAAAGCAGGAGATATTTACTTGGCAGCAACAACCCTGTACTTCCCAGCTGCTCAAAGAAATCAACATCTGTGCAGTGGGTCAGGCATTGTGAATTGGTAGCTGAGATTATTAAAAACCAGCCACACAGAGAAGAGAAGGGAGGGAGAGCTGGCTTATTTACAGGCATTCCACAGTGTAATAACTGATTCCCTTGCAGACATTAATAAAATTAGTCCCATCACATTGCTCAGAGAAAGGGATCTGGCTGCTCTAGGAAACAGAGGAAGAGGCTGGGATGCAAGGGACAAATGTTCCATTTCTGTCCTCAGATGTTGTCTTTGACCTTGTATGTATTTCTAATAAATAGGGAAGGAAGATGAGAATAAATTCTCTACAATATCCCTTTAAACGTACAAATCAGCCATTATACTGAGGCTCCAGTACTTTGGCCACCTCATGAGAAGACTCCCTAGAAAAGACCCTGATGTTGGGAAAGATGGAGGGCACAAGGAGAAGGGGACGACAGAGGATGAGATGGTTGGACAGTGTTCTCGAAGCGACTAGCATGAGTTTGGCCAAACTGCGGGAGGCAGTGAAAGATAGGCGTGCCTGGCGTGCTCTGGTCCATGGGGTCACGGAGAGTCGGACACGACTGAACGACTGAACAACAACACCCTCTCTTTGCAGCCCACTGGATAGCCCTTGACCGAAAGCCTTCTGAAAATAAAAATTGTTCCTGTTTCTTGAGTATCTTGTTCCATTGCTCATAACAGCTCCATTGATTATTATTATTATTTAAAAAAAATAAACACTTGTTTTATTATTGAGAGAAAAAACACTTAATGGTACTATGAGAGATTACAGTATTTAGAGGAAACAAGACAAAGTACATAACTTTAAATATTTTCAAATATTTTATCTTACTTAAAAAATAACTTGAAAAAAATACAAATACCATAAAACAGCAAACTAAAATATACCACAAAGATAGTCATAACAGCAAGGATAATGAAAATACAACATGAGAGAATAGAGTTAGAACAACAGCAACAAAAATAGTTCCATACATTTTATACTATGAAAGGTAACAATCCATGCATATGCCCACACTTCCAAACAAAATCGAAAATTCTTTCTAGTAGCACCTTAGAGACCAACTGAGTTTGTTCCTGGTATGAGCTTTCGTGTGCATGCACACTTCTTCAGATACACTGAAACAGAAGTCACCAGATCCTTAAATATAGTGGGGGAGTGGGGAGGGGTATTACTCAGAAGGGTGGTGGGAATGGGTGATAGGCTGATAAGTGTGGAAAACCTGTTGACGACTCTAAACGGCTGCAATTAGTCTTGCAGGGAAAGGCAAGGGGTGAGATGGCTAAAGATGGCTTTGTTATGTATAATGAGATAAGAATCCAATGTCTTTGTTCAAACCAGGTTTCTCCATGGTTTTAAGTTTGGTGATTAGTTGCAATTCAGCCACTTCTCTTTCCAGTCTATTTCTGAAATTTCTTTGAGATCTTTTATAGAATGTCCTGGGAGATTGAAGTGTTCTCCTACTGGTTTCTCTGTCTTGTGATTCCTGATATCAGATTTATGTCCATTTATCCTTTGGCGTAGGGTTTGCCCTGTTTGTCCAATATAGAGAGCTGAAGGGCACTGTTGGCATTTGATTGCATACACAATGTTGGAAGATGAGCAATTAAATAGTCCTGAGATGGTGTGTTTGATGTTGTTGGGACCAGTAATGGTGTTATCCGGGTTTATGTGGCAGCAAAGTTGGCATCTGGGTTTATTACTTCCAAACAGATACAGTATACAAGTTTTGAACTTAGTTACAGGTACCCAGGGGTAAAAATGTAGCATGGCAAAAATGTATCCTCCAAGGTTTTTCTGATTAACAGGATTTGACTGCATTTTCGAAACTGTTGGAGGAGGCTGGGATACAGAAACAATATTTTCATGTGTCTGTTGTGGATTCCTTGGTGGAGTAAACATCAATAAAGAATTAAAGAAATAAGTGGCTATTATGGTTCTGACCTGAAGGGCACAAATGCACAAGTGTAGCTGAGAGTTAATGTTCTGTGAAAAGGACAATACGGGAGAAGGAGCGACCATTTCTTTTTATACAGTATCTCATATTGAAAGGCGTTTGGCAACCTTACTGTTGCTTTGCCTATAAAGCATACACACAAATACCCCCTTGGGGAAGCAAGGAAACCTGTTTTAGCACCAGCACTTCCTTCCTTTGCTTTCGGTGAAAAGCACATCAGTACCCTCCCTTTCTGTCAATGAACACCATTCTTAGAAGATAACCAACAGCTTAAAAGAAGGCTTAGCACAAATTCTGTTCTGAACAAAACACTCAAGGAGAGAAATAATTTCCTCAGACACATTTTCCAGCAACAATTTAATAAGTGAGAAATCAGTGTTATCGCCAAACATAATGTTCATTACCTAAAATAATCCTACGGTGTTCTTCTTTCTATTTCAGCTGATTAGACACATTGCTGTTCTCATACCAATCCCTTCCCGGAAAGCCTGGGGCTTTGAAGAAGTTTGGTTGCCCACCACCAACGCCACCTTCTCCCTAACCTTTAGGCAGTCATTTTCTCTCAAGCCAAATGCTTACATTAAGGAAACAAACGCTAAAACATCTGTAGGAATTAGTCCGCCGCTGCCAACTTAGGCACTGTGTTCTCCCAGCAGTCGCATACATGATAGATGATTAAGCTTTTTGATGCCCAAACACAGAAATGTTTGGGATTAACAGGGGGAAGTTGTAGGCTTAGGGACTTTATTTCCTATTCAGCCTGCAGGTTTTAGTAAACCACCACAGAGGAGATTTTAGGCCATAAGACCACGCTAGGGGTCACGGTAAAGACCCAGAACAGCAGCAAAGTCACATTAGCCATCTGAGGTGAGCTTTGCAGGTTGGGAACGTCTATCTTCAAAAGACACACTGCCAGACAAGATAACTTTAAAAAGGCAAAAACTGCTGGGTTTTTTTCCCTTTTTCTTTCTGCATTTCTCTTTACTTTTGGCAGCAGCGTAATGTGTGGGAGAAGGAAAAGGAGCTTGATGTTGAATTGCAAATCTTTTCATTCCTTATCAAGAAATAGCAGCCGGGCCTATCCCTTCAAATAGCTCCCTCTTTTAATTGAAAGATCAAAAGTGCTTTAATGCCACTTGCACAAATCACAACATTTAGCCAAAAAAATAAAAATAAAAAACTACCCAAAGAACCTAGTATGCCTGTAATCTGATAAACCTGGGTTGGGTGCGGTGGGGTGGGGGGAATCTAGCTGAACATTACAGGGATATTGGGACCAATTTGGATAAGTATGCACTGAGCAGTGCCCAAAAATGAAATCCAAAGTAAGTTTGGTTAATGCAGGGGTAGGCAACCTAAGGCCCATGGGCCGGATGTAGCCCAACCACCTTCTCAATCCAGCCCGTGGCGGTCCGGGAATCGGCATGTTTTTACATGAGTAGAATGTGTCCTTTTATTTAAAAGGCATCTCTGGGTTATTTGTGGGGCATAGGAATTCGTTTAACACCCCCCCCCCAAATATAGTCTGGCCCAACACATGGTCTGAGGGATGGTGGACTGGCCCACGGCTGAAAAAGGTTGCTGACCCCTGGGTTAATGTTTCCAGTATTACAACTGTGTATTTCACATTCAAAGGTGCAACAGTAAATCAGAGAGCAGCTTTGGGAAGTACTAGACTGGTCATGACTTTAAAAAGAGAGGCCATAACTTCACACCACAATTTTACTCTTTGGCACTCTTCTCAAAAAGAAACGGCAACAATTTCTTGGGGTGGGTGGGTGGGGGGGAGAGATCTACAGAGAATGTTTTGTGCTGGTTTTCTGCTTCCATCCCATTTCTTCAAAATGGACTCTGCTGACAACTGAGCTCAAAATTACAACAAAAGATTAAATCTACAACTATAATATGATCCGGTACATTGTGAGTACAATATAATATGGATACTGATAAACTGAATTCTGAACCAGGAATTCAGGTTGTGCTACACTGGCCTGCCTACTGGCCTGCCCCCTCCAGCATCATATGGTGTGCAGCTTTGAGCCTTAGCAAAATAATAGCTTTTGATGCTTTCACTCTTAGCAATAGGTTCTGTCCACATCATGTGATACAAAGGCATCACAACATGACTTGAGTGAGGCAGCTGCAGGGGTGAAGTATATTATCCAAGGAATCCCTTGGCCAGTTTGCAGATGCAAGACTAGGAGTGGGTGGGAGGCTGTTCACTGGAAACCTAAAGCTAATCACAAATGATGTGACTTTGACATACATGTTTTCATGATGTCCTGAAACAACAGTTCTGCAGAACACCTCAGGGTGCAATCCAATGAAAGAACACAAATTAAAACTATATCTGAAAATCTTTGAGGTCTTTCTTTGTGTGTCCCCCTCCATGTGAGGTTTGAAGGATGGCAGCAAGGGAATGGGCCTTTTCAGTGGTGTCCCCCAGGCTTGTGAAATGCTCCCTCCATCCATCTTTAGGTGCCAGGCAAAGACTTCTCTTTATGCAGGCTCTGTAGGGTAGCATTGTGACCTCTTTTAATAGGGCAGGATTTGTAGGTTCCACCTTCTATTTGTATAGCTGTATTTTTAGGGTCCTATAGTTCTTTTAATTAATAAATAAATAAATAAGTCACTTTGGGACACTTTGTAAGAAAAGTGACTAACACCACCACCACCACCACCACCACCACCATCATTGAAACAATTAGTCTTTGCTACCAAAACCATTCACCTCTGCTTCCTAAATATTCTCAAACCATCTTTCCATACCCTTCCACACCCAGTGTCAATGTCATGCACTTGTATGGGAAGTCTTATACAACCTTACCAACCCTATATTTCTGCAGTTATATCTCAATATATTCCTGCCTATGGTACATCACACTTCAAAGGCTACAATTTGTGTCCCCAAAATCTCTTGATCTGCTAAAAGGCACTGACTGCTGTGCATGGAAGTTCTCTCCAAAATTCCTTTTCAAAATAAACCCTTTGGGTGGATTAACCCCTTCATCCTATCCCTATCTGAAAAAAACTACACCTGTGTAGGCGTAACTACATTGTTACCTTGTTACCAGAGGGAAGCAGGTGGCGCTGTGATCTAAACCACTGAGCCCCTTGGGCTTGCCAATTGTAAGGTCAGCTGTTCAAATCTGTGTGGTGAGGTGAGCTCCTGTTGCTCATTCCCAGCTCCTGTCAACCTAGCAGTTCAAAGGCATACCAGCGCGACTAGATAAATAGGTACCACTGTGGCGGGAAGGTAAACAACATTTCCATGCACTCTGGCACTCATCATGGTGTTCCATGCACCAGAAGCAATATAGTCATGCTGGTCACATGACCTGGAAAGCTATATGCGGACAAATGCCAGCTCCCTCGGCATAAAAGCGGGGATGAGTGCCGCACTCCATAGTCAGATTCAACAGGACTTAACCATCCAGGGATCCTTTACCTTTACCTTTACATTGTTACCCTTGCCTCTCTTTTATCCACCTTTTTTCTTTGTTAGCCTTGCTTTAGCCTCCATCTCAGCCTCCATTGTTTTGCCTGCTGTTGAAATTCAAATGGTACGTTCCTCTATAAAATTGTAAGTTCCTCTATAAAACATCATGTACTCTCATGAACTTAAATAATTAGATAGGCCCCAATACAGAAGTGATTTTCAGTTATTTCAGTGTTAGGGTATCAATGAAAACCTTAAAATCAAGCCCACAAGGGTAATTTAGAGCTAGCTCAATAAAGTAGAATTGATTGCTAATTATCTATGTGGGGAAGAAACCTTTGGCAATGGTTTTCTAAGTTATCGGAGGAAGCACCTGGCTGAATTCTCTCCTCTCTCTCTCTCTCTCTCTCTCTCTCTCTCACACACACACACACACACACACACACACACACACACACAAGTATCTGAATAGTTTTGGTGACTTTAGCCATGGAACAGCTCTGCCCTGTCCCTGGTACAAACCTGCCATTCTTCTACACACTTCAAATAGTTAAAAGACTTACTCTTCACAATCCCCCCTAGAATTTAAACTGTGCACCATCCAGTGCATTAAAAGATAAAGCACAAGAAACACAACAACACATTTATCTGAGAGCAACAGGATTTTCAGAAATAAATTTCACAAAGAAGCTGAACATCACAGTGTGTTTGTCAACAGTTTGGCTGCTTTACAGAGAGATATGCACTGGTCCACATTAAAACAGAAACCTTTTCTTTAAAGCCATATTTGAAAATGTACAGCCTTCCCTTTCTTTTCCTTCCCACACAGATAGAGAGTGAATTTGTAGCAAAGAAGGTGCGGAGCAAAGTGGCACATTTCTCTGGTTGATAACACTTCCTATTATTCTATCTTTCATCAAAAAAAAAATAATTCTTCTTTATGTATTTGCAGCAAGAATATTTATCAGGAAAAACATAAGGTAGAAAGGTACTACCAACTTCTATATCTAACTTTAAAAATACGTTTACTGATATACATTTAATGATGTTATACAGAAATATAATTTTAGCCTAAGTGTGCAGAGTGCGATTCAAAACAGCCTTTTGCTCAACCATATCCAGTTATCTCTCCTTCCTCTGACCCATAAAAGACATGTGTTTTTCTCAGCCCTTTCTCACATAGTTGCTTGAGATAGGGGAGAAATTCAAGTTGGTTCACATTTATAGGTATACATACCTAATTTATACCTTCAGAATAATGTGAACTGAAACATACGGTAGCTATTCTTTGAAATCCACATTTCTCAAAATTTTGCAATCCAGTTCAGCAACATGTACAGAAATGCATACACGAGGGGGAAATTGCGTTGCAAACATGTATATATTATGCAAAACTGCATATGAAAACAATGTGTATAATTAGGAGCGATTTGCACCAAAATGCTGATGAATTCTCATGAGACCCCTTAAAAAACTGCAAACATGTGGAAATGTGGAGAACTAAACTTAAGATAAAAACATCAGAAACTGAGAGAAAACAAAATTTATAAGATTCTAAAAGCTGCAAATAAAAATAATGGTGGTAGGTGAGCCCTCTCTAACCCAATTTGGAATAGGCTCAGGTAACAAAGTATGTATTCCCCCCCCCCCAAAAAAATGGAAAATAAATTATTTCATTTTAAATGCTCATTCCAATGACCTCTGCACCTGGGACAGTGCTGTGCATGTTTACAACAGTTTTAGGTGAAAGATCCATGGGAAATATGCTCCCTATTAATACTGATAAATCAGCAACTATGAGAATGACGGTTTCTAGTCATCCTTGCATTCAGACACTGTTACAACAATTTCAGTGGGAGCTCCACAGCAAGATCTCTTCAATGCAGCTGGCAAACAGTAGCATTAAGAGAAATGTAAGAAAGTTACAGTAGCAGTGGTGAATACAAACCAAGCCTGAAGTTCAGTTTCCCTGTACCTATTTTATAATTGGCCTGGAGACGGGGATTTTGAATACTTCCAGTAAACTGATCTTTCATATTCCATCAAATCTGTTTTTCTTGCCTTGTAGGCTCCCATTACTTCATGTTTCCCATCAGTCAAGGCACATATTAGATAGAGATTCTATTGAAGCAGCACATGGACCACATTGCATCATATGTTTATGACTATTTTTGTTATGCCGTAATATGTTTTTTCATGTTGTAAGCCACCATGTGCATGATTTGAACTATGAAAAGAGGGCATCCAAAAACAAATTAAATATGTAGGTATTGTATTTGATGGCATTTCAAAATTTTCATTCAATTATGTGTTGAGAAAAAAACAACTCTCGTGCAATGTGGCAACATCACAGAATGGTTTGGGGGGAAATGTCTTCTTTGTGAGAAAATGACTAAACCTCTATTTGGGCCTAGGCTGCAGGGAATCAAGAGGCGGAGTGCTTGCTTCTCTTCAGCCACACAAACTCCCAGTCCCAGACACAGCTCTAGCACACTGCTCTCTAGCAGCATAAGGATATAACACATGTGCAAATCACAGGTCCCACCAATTTGGGATGCACTTTCAAGATGGGGGTGTCAATTTGACACCACTAAGACATACAGGGGACAGGGGTGGCGCTGTGGGTTAAACCACAGAGCCTAGGGCTTGCTGATCAGAAGGTTGGCGGTTCGAACCTCCGTGACGGGGTGAGCTCCCGTTGCTCGGTCCCAGCTCCTGCCCACCTAGCACATCAAAAGTGCAAGTAGGTACCTCTCCGGCGGGAAGGTAAACGGCGTTTCCGTGTGCTGCTCTGGTTCACCAGAAGCGGCTTAGTCATGCTGGCCACATGACCCGGAAGCTGTACGCCGGCTCCCTCAGCCAGTAAAGCGAGATGAGCACTGCAACCCCAGAGTCATCAGCGACTGGACCTAATGGTCAGGGGCCCCTTTACCTTTAAGTAATATTTAGAACAATTAGAAAAATAGAAGATAAAGAGAGGTTTTCTCAGGCAAAAGATGGGCAAGTTAAAATGTCCAAGATGCAGATGTGTCAGCTGCAAAGCTACTGCACCGAGGACTCTTAAAATAGTACATGGATTGTCCTTACATTTAAGACCACAAATTTGAAAATTAACTCTGAGTGGAGAAATTATTTTTCAGACATTTTATCTCTAAAAGTGTAATTCCAGATGCCAGGCACTTATTTCATAAACATAAATTATTCAAAATTGTCATTTTTCTCCTTTTTGCTGTGAATTTACTTTCATTCTTAGCTGCTTTCTCATTTGCACTCTTTTGTCTGATCATGTAAAAGGCTTTGGAAGAAGTACAAGGAAGAAATAAAAACAAAGTGGCTTCCTTCTCTCTACGAGAGGGCATAACTAATTTTTAAAAGAAAGTGTTTTGCTTTTAATAGCTAGGCTACTATTTCTACAAGTGAATTGCTGCATTTTGAAACCAAGATTTAAAATAACAAAATAATTATATTGTTATATGGTTTTGGGGGTGCAAGACTCCTCTGAAACATCTGGATTCAGTAAAGGGTTTGAATTTGAGCAAACCCCTAAATTCCTTGGGAGCCTAGTGGGACTGGAATTTAAACCAATTTTTCCATGTCCAGAAAATTGCCTGAGGAAGAGGTAATCACTGGAATGACTGTGTCATTAACCTGTTAAGAAGGTCATTAACAGAGACTCTCTGGTCTGGACAAAAAATGAGGAAAGCTCCTCCCTGAGATGAGAGATAGTTTGCAGAAACAAAAGGTCAGAGTTTATGGGGGGGAGAGGCAGAATTGCAGTGGCCGATGAGGTAAATGAATGGGGGGGGGGAGTCAGTTTTGCATGCTGGAGGGGCAAAAAGAGTGCAGTGCTGGCAGGGTGCATGCCTGTTGTGTCCTTGTCAAGCTGCCCTCCAGTGGGCTGGCAGGGCATCATGAGGAATGTGCCCCCCCCAAAAAAAACTGCCAGGGGCAATGGGCCCCCCAGCCCTGCCCACGCTATGCCCCTGGAGAGATGGTCCTGCCTGTTCCATTAAATACATAAAAATGACTGTTCTTATCACAAATGTCACATTTCACAACACATGCAATTATGTCATTAAACATACAGTTCTTTCATGTGATGTTTCTATATTGTGCAGGACTGCACCGTTTTATGCTGAACAAAAAAGAATCTAGATACAATCACCCCTCAACCACTGTGATAAAACCCAGGAAAAACCTAGTGCACTCATAGGTAAGTTTGGGGTGGGCCAAAGAGAAGAGATGCAAATGGACTGAAGGAATTGAAAACTACTGCAAACTGAGCATGAGACAATTCCATTATTTATTTTTAGACATCCACCTGGTTAAAATGAGCTTCAGGAAGACTGGACGCAGGGCAGAGGAAATGAGAGGGTCTACTCATATTATTGGGGCGCGGGTGGCGCTGTGGGTTTAACCACTGAGCTTAGGGCTTTTTGACCAGAAGGTCGGTGGTTCGAATCCCCGTGATGGGGTGAGCTCCCATTGTTTTGTCCCTGCTCCTGCCAACCTAGCAGTTCGAAAGCGCGTCAAAAGTGCAAGTAGATAAATAGGTACCGCTCCGGCAGGAAGGTAAACGGCGTTTCCGTGCCCTGCTCTGGTTCACCAGAAGTGGTTTGGTCATGCTGGCCACATGACCTGGAAGCTGTATGCCGGCTCCCTTGGCCAGTAAAGCGAGATGAGCACCACAACCCCAGAGTCGTCAGCCTAATGGTCAGGGGTCCCTGTACCTTTACCCTTTATTCATATTATTATTATCTCAATTTGTATCCCATCCCTCCTCTCAGAGGAGCCTATGGCAGAATGAAAGAATGTTACTAGGTTCTGGTTTATTTCTGAGCACAATTCAAACTGTGGTTGCTTACCTTCAAAGCCCAGCACAGCTTAGGGTCCAGGTATCTGAGAGGAATGCCTGCTCCCACACCATTTGAAGCTCTCTTTTGACCACACAGAGAGCCTTCTCAGCAATGGGACTCCATTTGTTTATTTTCTCTCCAGAAAGTCAACAGCATTTTTATCTTTTTGGTGCTAGGTGAAGGCATTATTTCCTCCAAGGAATTTTAATGTATTTTAATATATTAACTTTTTAAAAATGTTGTTTTATTTGTATTTTATCTTGTCAGTTTTTTGAATAAACTACCCTGGAAGCTCTGCTGAAGGGTGGCACGCAAGTCTTTTATATTCATAAAATAAAAAAATAAACAATGCATGGATTACTGTTGCTACAACTTAAATTTGTTAGTCACCTAATGTTGCAGCCTCTTGCAGAATTGGTAGTATGTTCAAAGGTCAATGTCAATACAGTATGGGCAGTTCTCTCTGGATCCTATTAACTGTACAAAAATGCTATATATTATGATTACAGGATTGAAATAAGTTAACCGACGCTTCTCTTTCACAACGGAAGTCACATTAGTTTCTGCCAGCTGCCTATCCTGTGATTTCTTTTTCTTCCTATGTGATTCCACAACACCATGAAAGTTATCTAATTACTAAAAAAAAAAAAAAAAACTTATTGGCTGCATTAATGCTTCTGCAATTTTAATAGCAGTATGAAAGCTAGGATTTATATTATTTTCTCTTTCTGATTAATTATTTACACAGAGACAAGCCTGGGTTATTAAGTATCTGTGAGCCCCGCTGTACTGCAGAGAGCAAAGATGGGAGAAAAGTGTGTGGAAAACACAGAACTTAAAGCTCTGGAAAGAAATATCAATATGGAAATACTGCCCAGTAACAAATGAGAATAGATCACTTATCCCAACTTCCAGATATAGTGCAAGATCATGAGTCCCTGTCACGTAAAAAGGCAGGGTATGTATGTATGTATGTATGTATGTATGTATGTATAAATAAATAAATAAATAAATAATGTATGTCTAAAGCATTTCTGACAGATGCATCAGCTGATTCATTGAAAACCGAATAGAACAGTGATTTCATTACTTCCCTAGGCATTTCATCCAAGTCACTGGAATGAAAACCAGGGTTTCAAAGAGCAGTGCAGGGCTATTTGAAAGCCCTTTTGTAAACAGCCTCATGTTGCTCTTTGAACCCCCGCTTTTCAGAAGCTCACAGAGTTGCGCTGGGAATTGAAACAGTAAATAAAATGGATATTCCCCCCTCCGTTTGAACGGTAGTTTCAATGGAAACCTCTCCCCCCCCCCAAACACACACACATAGCAAAGCATGCTCCCATCACACATCCTGGGTGGTGGGAGTGCACCTTTTGTTTCTCGTGTAGTGTTGATCTTTCAAGGTCATTTCCTCAGACATTGCCAAGGATTCACAAAGGGTCGTGGGTCCCAGAGAATTTGCATCCTCTGAGTCCCCCTTTCCCCAAGAATTACTTGCCCATAAATTTTCATGGCCCCCACATATACTTGTGGATATGTTGGTTCTTTGGCAAGGCCAACTCATTTTATGCTAGAAATGGTGACATTAATTGGACCTGGATCTACTTCTTAGACCTATGCAGGCATCAGTCACATGTAGTGAAGCGGCATGTTGAGTCAGAAGTGAGGTCATGTTTTTAAGCTCTGCCCCCGGTGTCATGTCTGCTTCTTGCAGCAACCACACATATCAGCCAATTGCCAACAGTTGAGTCCCTGCTCATGTGTAGAGGCTCCACCTGGTTGTGAGCTGCCCCGATCTCACGATTGCCTCAACATGAGTATATTGCATGGTTGTTACAGGAAGCAGGCACTATGGCAGAGTTTCCCCCACCAACAATTCAACATGCTACTGGCCTAGAGACAAGTAATATGCATATACTACAGTTTACATGCTTTGCCAGATACATTCACATCAGTGTTTAGACTTTAGAATGACCACAGTTCATGTGGAAATGTGTTGGTGTGCATTCAAAGATTTAAACTAGTGCAACTCCTGTGAACCACAAAGACATTTTCTTAGTGTTTGAGTGGGTGGCAGCATTCAGTTTGAAAGCCTTGCTCATATTTTCCCACAGCAAACTTAGAAATTCCTTGCAGTTCTATTAAACATCGTGAACGCAAGCCCTCCAACATCCTGCCAATTAAAATTGGGACACACACCTTTTGGGGCCGTGGTCCCAAATGAGCTAGCTGGGGCTTCCCCACTCCACTCCGTCTCCATTACTGGAAGAAGCTCCCTCAGCAAGTGCCACACTGGGACCTACAGCTCCTCATCCTCCTCTTCCCCATTGTTCTCATCCTCGTTGGCTTCTCCCAACCCATTCCTTCTCTTCCATGGGCTCCAGCTCAGGTGCCTTCTTTCACATGAAAGACACACATCTTTTGGTGGTGAGCTCTCGTTGGAGCCAGCTGACTCACGCAAAAGCTTGACACTGGAAATGGTACATCCAACCAGAAGCCAAGATGGCTTCTGTAATTCTGGGATGTCCCAGTCAAATCAGGACTGTTGATGGGTATGTGAACGACATAATATACCATTATGTGACTTATTTGTATTGTCCACGAAGCAGCCTTTACCTATCACTCAAACAGGGAAATGTCTTTCTCATTTACAGTGTGAGGAAGGCTTGGATGACACTTGAGATGTTTTAAGTCTTGTGGGTAAATATATGCCCTAAGAAGGATTGGCTTGTAGAACTGCCACTGACATAGGCCATTGTGTACATACCACAGTTTTTCTGAGGCACTGCTCTGTGGGGCTGGAAAAATAGCATTAAAAAGGTCAGGATAGGAGGGTATTCTTTTCCATCTTCCAGCATGAGATTCATGGTAGAGTAAACTAGAAACAGCAAGAAAGCCCTGATGTGTATAAAGCAACAGAGGAGTATGAATAAGAAACCCTTTCATCACCCTGTCAAAGGAACAAGCTTCCTGGGGTTTGAAAAGAATCTTGAGCCTTAAACAATTTGCTCTTTAATAAGCTTTTCATCTGTGAATCAGCAGGTGAGCTTTGGTTTGGTTTAGAGACAGGAGGCAGCACATGTTGTATGACCTCAAAGAAGTATTTTCCTGCAGCATATAGCCTATTATCCTATAGCCACACAATAAGGTTACTGAGCAGTAGATCTGGCTAATGCCCCTGATTTTAAGAGGCAACCCTCACTGCAAATGTTCTTGTTATTCAACATATTGTTCCACAGAACCCTATTAAAATGAACACCAGAGAGCATATAAGTAAAATTCTGCTCAAGAAACCCCTCTGAAAGGACTAGCTACATTTTTAAAATGTATTATTTACATGCAATTGTAGCCACCCTTTACAATACAATGCAATTAAACCATGCAAAATATTCTACCTTTGAAGGCCTTTATTATTAATATTTTCTTCAAAAAAATACCTTTAAAGTTAAAAACCTTGTCAGGGCAGTTTATATAAAACATAAAACAGTAATAAATAGATTTTTAAAATTATATTTAAAATCCTTTAAAATACAAAGGCTATGTAAGACCCAAGACATGGTACTATATTCATATCATAGGAGCGGTCAGTGAGGTATAACCTCTCAGCCTCTAAATGTTACAGACAGCTCTTTAATGCCTTTTAAAGTTTCTAATTAGGACTGAAAGCATTAATGTAATCAATGTGATGGATCGATTAAACAATCAGACATTTAAAAATTGATTCAAAATCTGAGCTATCCTGGGAACAGTATTATTTTAACCCATCTATTTGCATCTCACTATTTGTGAATTTTTCCCCAAAGGGGGGGTTTACTCTTTGATATGGTCCTAATCAGAACATCCATAAAAACACCATTTGATAGTGAAATATGGTATGATTTATTTTATTCAATTGCCCAGTTAAAAGCAATATAATTAAGAATCTTTAATCACTTTTAGCCTTCATTTGTGAAGCAAACCTAAAACCACGCCTGCTTTTCCCAATACTAAAGGAAAAGCAAACAATGCAGAAAACCTTCAATTTCACATTTCCCCCCCAGCTGGTAAAACTAAAAGCTAGATGTGTGCACAAGTGTAGTCTTCTCCTAAACAAATGGCACAATGACAAACCGGCGAGGGAGGTAGGAGAGAACTCTGCAAGCTGGTGTTTTCAATTTAGAAACTATGCATTATTTACACTGCCATTATTCCACTCAATTTGAGTTCACGCTTTCATCCTAATTTCAGTATAATCAAAGTCAATGAATATTTAATCAGCATTGCTTCCAGAAATTGAGCAATGCCATTAACATAATGTTCCCGGGACTTCAGTGCTGATTTCCCTCAAATGCAAGGGGTCTTCAGCTCTGGTTCCCTACTCACTTTTCCTGTTTTAACCAAGGGTTGCGCAAAATTCAGTGATAAGCCTCTGCCCATCGCATGAAATGGGCATAATGCCGGGTCTCTATAATACAACAAAAGCATTGGACTTAATTTTTACATGTCACACATTCAAATAATGTCCAACCACACCACGACTTGTACATCTATGTGAAGGTGCTTGTTTCTGACAGCACTGGAAAACCTCATGTGAGTATCATTCTTTACATATTACTTTTTCCATCGAGGCAGCTGCTGTGCAGGCTGCTTTTCTAACCTATGTTCACACAACTGAAAGCTGCTTGTGATGCCATGCAAGCATTACAAAATACATCTGTCCCCACCCCCCACCTCTGATACTCATTAATTCCCGTGTAGGAAAAAGCAGCATTTCAAACCCACGTGCTACTAAAAACTGCACACACACATACAAATATGGATACACACACACACACACACATACAACACTCCATTTACTGATACCTTCCTACATAGGGATGGATAAGGCATAAATCTGTTCTTTCTCATTTTCTATGATTAAAAAAAATCTAATTCCACACATTTCCCCACAAAATATGCACCTTTGTACATTTTCTCCTAAAATATGCATTTTGTATCCTTTTGATGAACTGAGAATGACACAGCACAATTCAGAGACATGTGCAATCCCCAAGGATAACAACCCCAACATTACTCTGGGAACTGCAAATGAGGTTAACCTGCTTAACAATATGGACTGAACAAAATTTCCAACATCCCTACACACTGCTTCCTGCTCCTGTATTTTTATCAGTTCAATCTTCTGCTGCTAGGCAGTCAAGTTAATTCTTTCCTTTCTTCAGCAGCAAAAAGAAAATCACCTTCCGCATAGGGAAACTATATGGGCTGTGAACCACTGACCTCCCTTCTCTAAAATTTGGTAGCATTCCTGAAGATATAAGGTTCATCCCTACCTGGACAACCCAGCCATTGCACAGGCAAACCATGATTAGATTTCCTTGCACATTTTTTTTCTCTTGAACGCAACCATGGGGAGGGGCTGATTTGGTAGGGTTATGATGTTAAGTGAAAGGGGGTTTAATCTCAGGGTTTTTTGTTTTTGTTTTAATCCAATGATAATCTGGCAGTCATTTATTGGAAAGCACATTTATCTCCAAACACAAATACTTGGACAGTATCCCAGAATGTACTTTGCAGGTGCCTACTAACCATAGAGAACAAGCCACGGGAATAGCTCCACATTTTTGCAGGGTCAATCACTTTTAATGATCAGATGTATGACTCAAAATGGAATGACAAAAAGCTGTAGCCCCCTTCAAGGTTGACAAGTATGCAAACGTACTTACAAGCCTCCCTGTGGGCATATTGACAAAACCCTTTCAGACCTTGTTCAATGCGGCAAGATGAGGGATGGAAGGGGTTGGCCAGGCATGCAGTCTTTCCCCTCCTACACACTTACAATTTAATAGTGCTTGAAGAGGGATTGTAAATGCATGCTATGTACGGTAGGCACTGCTTAGTGGAGGAAAATGGAGCAGCCCAGCAGGTATTTTCTACAACAGTCCCCAGTAAAGCATTGTTCACTAAAACTGGTGTAGTCTGCAAATAGCATAGTATTCTACTCCAAATTAGTGTAGTTGTGCAGGGCTGTTGAGCAACTCTGGGAGGCAAAACTCATGTTTAATTATTTAAAACAAAAACAAAAAATTCCTTCCAGTAGCACCTTAGAGACCAACTAAGTTTGTTATAGGTATGAGCTTTCATGTGCATGCACACTTCTTCAGATACTTGAAGTGTGCATGCACACGAAAGCTCATACCAATAACAAACTTAGTTGGTCTCTAAGGTGCTACTGGAAGGAAAATAATTTTATTTTGTTTCGACTACTGCAGACCAACAAGGCTGCCTACCTGTTTAGTTATTTGTCATTTTTAAATTGTGCCCTTCTTCCAAAAAGGGAGCATAGGCAGTGAATAAAATCAGACAATATATTAAGTATAACAACACTTAAAACGTCAAACAGATCCTCATCACTAAATGAGGATGTACTTGCCTAACACCAATCATACCCTAAAGGAGAAACAGGTGAGATTCTGGCTTGCAACTGAATATAGCTGGGAGGACAATGACAACAACCTGGTTTCACTGGAGACGGAGTTCCCTTTGATAGCAGTTCAGAAGAACCAACAACCTTTATGGAAGGCAAAGGGGTGGGCCATGGGAAAAGACAACCTACATCCTATATCCAAAGTCCCTGTTGTGATTAACATGCAATACTATCTAAGAAAATAGATTTAGCACTGGTCATTGCTCTAACTACACTGTCTTAATTGTTTTCTTACTGGCTAGGTTTCATTGTATGCTTATTGATTGCATTTTTTACTAATTGAATGCTGACTTATTTAATTACAGAGGCCTTTGTAAATTGTACATTAAATCACAGTCAACTCAAATATTTTTTTTAAAAGCACACATGGAACTCTGAATACCACAGCCATGGATATTTTGCACATCATGCTATGATTAATGATGCTTGGTTCTTTGGCATTCTAATAACATGTTAATGTTTTGTACATGCCTTACATTTCCAGGGTGGAACATTAAAAGCTAGCAGAAAGGCTGACTTGCAGTAAATTCTCTGCACAAAGACAAAACTGAAAATCTCAAAATGGGAAGAAAACACTTTCCTATTATACATTCCTGTTAATTATAGGACTAGAATAGTCACAATCTGCTATGGCTTCCTAAAATAGGAAGATTTGATTCTGTGCTTGTTTTCGGCACTGGTTTGACCAAATACCAATGACAATGAGGTTGATTTTGTAACATACATATTGTGTGAAGAGGACAGGAAGAAATGTTTGCCTCCAAAGCTGTTTAACTGTACAAATATAGTAATAATGCCAAGCACATTTTGAAATGTGGAAGTTCAAGAAATAAGCTTTCTTTATTCTTTCATTGCTAACCCAACATATCCAATATTGTTGGTTCATCCTCCTTTCCTATTCAATAGTCAGTTTCAAATTTGGTCTAATCCAAACACACTGGAGCCAGATGAAATCCTCCAATGACCTTTCAGGCACTTTGGAGTTGAACCTGTAGGCTCTGCTCTCCTGTATGTTAATAATCCCTTTACTGATCTTTAAAGGGTTCTTAAAATGGGAATAATCAAAAGGAATTTGTCTCATGTAATGTAAGCCTATTCTTAAAGCTTCAGGAGGCCGTCAGTTTGAATTTACCTATATTCAAGTTTGCCAGTCTCAAATGTTAAAACAGTTATAAAGTCAAGACTGAAAAAAATCCCAAGTGCACTATAAACATCATCGGACTTTCAAAAGCAATTTTATTTAGGACTTTCTATTTACTCTCAAGACATTGGACTAAATTAATCAAAAGCTATAGATTTTTCTTTACATTATTTTAGCAGCTAAAATAATGTGTGTGGGTTTTTTTTAAGAAAACAAGCAATTATTAGTTATAATGCAGTGTTTAATGCAAGTGAACAGAGATTGAAGTTCCCTATGGTGAGTTTCTGGCACAGCCAGACTCTATATACGAGGCTGAATACGAGATTTAGAAAATGACACAACCAAGGTTCTAAACTCCACAGGAAGACTCCACTAATAAAACCACCACTGCTGCTGCTGCTGCACATAGTTAGCCCATCAACATTAAGAGGGCAATGGGAATTGTGGTGGGGACACACTTTGATTTGTATGTCCCCTTCCCCCAGTTAAATCTATGCTCAAGGCAGCTTACAATCTGACCGTGGGCCAATACCAGCAAGTGCAGTTCCATTCTCCCGATTGGTGTGACTGGAATAATGTGAAGAGGAATGCATTCATTAGGATAATAATTTTGCAAAATCCCATTAAGCTATCCTGATCCTCTGGTGCACATGTCATTAAAAATTGCTTCGCTGTTACTTTAACATTCACATGTAAAACTAGGCTTATCATAAGCTTATTATTGATCCTCTTTACCCTGGAGGTTTTTACTAAAAGCTGGCATAGAAATCTTCAAAATAAAAATAAATAAATACATGTAAGCTCATGTGGATCTATAACCAGTCAGAGCTTTTCAGACAGCAACTGGAGTAAAGGGAGGTAGGCAGTATTTGACTAACTGGGACAGAACAATTAAAACAAAAAATAAATAAAATTGGTTTCATATAAACATGACATCTCGGGATTAGAAATAATAGCAATAAGAAAATGAAAGGGGAAGTTTAACAACTACTTAGGGCACATAGAAATGAAGTTTGGATAACAGAGTGCACAAAATAACGTATTTGCTGAATCATAAGCTTTTTTGTACGTGGGTGGTACTGTGGATTAAACCACAGAGCCTAGGGCTTGCCGATCAGAAGGTCGGTGGTTCAAATCCCCATGACGGGGTGAGCTCCCGTTGCTCGGTCCCAGCTCCTGCCCACCTAGCAGTTAGAAAGCACGTCAAAGTGCACGTAGATAAATAGGTACCACTCTAGCGGGAAGGTAAACGGTGTTTCCGTGCGCTGCTCTGGTTCACCAGAAGCAGCTTAGTCATGCTGGCCACATGACCCGGAAGCTGTATGCCGGCTCCCTCTGCCAGTAACGCGAGAGGAGCGCCGCAACCCCAGAGTCAGACACAACTGGACCTAATGGTCAGGGGTCCCTTTACCTTTACCTAAGCTTTATTGTATTTTCCAAGCAAGCAACCACATTCTCCACCCCCACCCCAAGCTGACACAGATCATGGACAACAGATTGCAGCCTTCAGTGTCTTCTATATGTAATAATTTTACTTCAGGCTCCATTCAGGAGTGTCAGGTTAAAGTCTGACATACCCAGGCAGAGGGCCTTCTCAGTAGTGGCACCTGCCCTGTGGAATGCCCTCCCATCAGATGTCAAAGAAATAAACAACTATCTGACTTTTAGAAGACATCTGAAGGCAGCCCTGTTTAGGGAAGTTTTTAATATTTGATGTTTTATCGTGTTTTTAATACTCTGTTGGGAGCCACCCAGAGTGGCTGGGGAAACTCAGCCAGATGGGCAGGGTAGAAATAATAGATTTATTTATTTATTTATATTATTATGAAATCCATTTGGGGAAGATACTTTCTCAACACCTCTTATACCATTTTTCATCATAAAAACGATTACCTATGGCACAAAATGTTTCATTTTGCCTCATTTATGCACCTTTTTATTTCAAGGGTGTACTCTTGCATGTTAATGAAACAAAAGATAACATGGCAAGGAAAGAAGGTGGAGAGGAGAGAGAAAAAAATAATTGGAGCCATGGACATCTGCTGATTCAGCACCATCCATCTTAAACATTCCACCACCTCAACATCTGCTGCTGCTACTGATTCATTACACTGATGTAATCTACTAAGTAACAGCCAGCAGTACTCTGCCCTCCCAACTCATTGTAGAAAGCTACTTGTCACAAACCTACACGGTAGCCAATCGATGCAAACCTATTTTTCTTGGATTCCATTGTTTTTCTGCATTAACCTTATTAACCTCTATGCACAGTGGAGGGACATTTTATTTGCTTAAGCGTCTACTCTGGATTTCATTGATAACACTGTGGAAGTGAATTTTGCTGTAAGAAATAAATACCTTTCCAAACCCCATCTCTTGCTAATCCTGCTACAGCTATGTGCAGAGTTGAAGAAGGATGGTTTATGTACAACCTGAAAATCTGATGATCGCTTGAGCAAGCAAGCTAGGAATTTCTAATGCCTTTTAAGCCCTTCTCAACTGGCATCCTGGTTCAAGTTTTTTTCCCTTTTGATTCAGATCTAAATTCACAAGCCTTAACTTTTCCTCAGATTTGTGTAACTGTGGGCATTTGAACAAGTACCACATTACTGCCAGACAACAATCCAGTCCTGAGAAAAGTCCCCCAAAATTACAATCCTAAGTGAAGTGTAGTCTAAAAGGAGCCTAGTGAAGAAAAAACATTAACTTTGTGAAGTTCCCTTACCTCATCCATTTTTTACTTGCCAGTACTGAACAAGTGGCCATTCCCAAACCTATGTAAGATTTCCAGTCAGGAATGCCTGCAGACCAGATCTGAAACCTAAAGCAAGTCTTTTTGACACAAGGTGTGAGAAAGAATATTTCCCCTGTTTCACCTACAATGAGTTTTCAGAATTCAAACCAAACAAACCCCCAAAGCCCACACATTAATAGTCTCTTTGGGCTTTGCTATGGTTGAGGCATGGGGTCCAAAATGGTGAATCCTGCCACCAAGTGGAAATAAAAGATCTCAGGAGGGGGGCAGATTATAGTTTAGTCATGATTTATTGTAAATATTGAGAGTGATTTTCTGTTTATTATTTGCTGGTATTTTGAGAGTTAATCTTATTGTGAACTATTATCAAACATTTATTTGACACAAGTTGTTTATTTTATTATGACTTACTGTATTTGTATTGGATCCAGTTAAGTGTGATCTTTGCTATATATTTTGTTGTTTCGTTAGCTTGTAAACTACCTTGTGTATAGCAATACAGAAAGCTGGTATACAAATTAAAAGGGAAATGACAATGAAATGAAAATCTGCATTCTAATGTATTTCTGAAGGCACATTTGAATTCAGACGCCATTCCTCTGCCCTATAATATGGCCAGTGCATAGCTTCGTGGTACTTCTTGATACGTCTTTATTAGAGGCCCGAGTAACCTCCATGGGTAGGAGTGCATTTTAACATCTGGTATGCCAGCTACATCTGGAATGGGAGAGACTGGCCACTGTAGTCCATGCACTGGTAACCTCAAGGCTAGATTCTCTGTAGGGCTGCCCCTTGGGCATGGTCTAGAAATGCCAAATGGTGCAGAATACAGCAGCTAGACTGCTGATGGGGGCAGTCAGCATGTTACCAGGCCAGGTTCAGGGTTTTTGTATTAATATACAATGTCTTGAACAACTTGGGCCCAGAATACCTTAAGGGCCCGCTTAAGCCCCATCCCTGAGATCATCAGGAGAAATGCTGTTAGTTGTCCCGTGTGTCTCAGAAGTCTGTCTGACTGACCTAGAATTGGGGATTTAGTGTAGTTGGTTCCATGCTGTGGAACACCCTCCCAGTGGAAATTCAGTAGACATCCTTGGTGTCAACCTTCAGACATCTCGTGAATATCTTTTTATGGTGACAGGCCTATTTGGTCGCTTACTTTTCTTTTTTAGATGAGCCAGTCATTATTTTGTTATTTTGTATTGCTTAACATATTTTATATTGTGCATCACTTTGATATTTTATGTGAGTGGGTGGTATGTAAATACCTTTGTAAATATATGGAATACACACTGCAAACAATAAAACTGCAAATAATTTATTAGACATAGAAGCAGTGCACTAAAGGGTATAAAATCAGCGGTGCTTGTGTGCGCATGCACATGAGAAAGAGTGAAAAGTAGGGTGCAGCTTCCAGCAGCCAAGCCAGTTAACAGGGTCAACCCTAAAACAGCATATGCAATAAGCAGTGCTGGTAACAAGATTAGAGATGGTGGCTGCTTCATAAATATTTGTATCATTTTCGAAATGATAAAATGGAGGAATATGTGGGGAGGAATTGCAAGTGCTCTCATTTACATTCCTCGTGAACTAACTGTAATAAGAGTGAAAACATTTATTTTGATATCTTCCTTGAGAGTTTAATTCACCAGTATGGCAAAGGTATCCCATTGCAGGAGTTGGAGCTGATGTTAGCTTGCACTTTAGCTTCATCTGAAAACTGAGAAAAGTTTGCAATTGTTTGGATAATAACGAACTATTTTAAAAGTCAGTGCCACACTACAAGACCAGTCATTCAAGCTGAGGAATTTAGCATCGCTATGTTGCACTTAGAATTCCTATTAATATTCCACTACGATACACAGTGAAAGAAGAATGGATCATCGGAATAATTAAAATATGTTTAATTTGCATGGAGCTCAGGGCATTGTTCTGACATCAAACATCAGTGTCAACTATATGTGAATTTCAACTGACAGTGCTTCATTTATGTGAAAATTAGCTTAAGTGTACAAAGAATGAAAAATTTATGATTATTTCACATTTTAATAAATGCAGCGTTGTGCATTAATTTTGCCTTCTGAAACTATTTTGACAGTGACAAGGGAATCCTTAGCAGACTGCACCACTGTTCCCAGCTTCCTTTGGAATTCTACTGCTGAAAATATTATGCCAGTTATGTTTTCATTCTTTGAAAAATATTATTCAATAAAGCTTTTCTGAAGAATTCCATTTTCCCTCTTTCCCTTTTCTGTCTCAGCTCAAAAGAACATAAGGTTTCAAATCAGTCTGCACATAGAATTAAATATAAACCTTCTCTGAAAATGCACATACTAAAAACACAGGCAATCTTCCAGAGCTATCTGTTGCACATGGCCAACAAAACAATTCTTATCAATGCTAGATGTTGTTGGCCTCCCCATCAGCCCCAGCCAGCATGGCTAGCAGTCAAGGATGATGGGAGTTGTAGTCCACGAGCATCTGGAGGGCACCACAGTGACTATCCTGACCTATGAGATATGACATTTTTAAAAACTTGATGGTGCTTGAAAGCACAATTCTGGTTTACTCATTCATTGCAGACCCACACACTTATATTATGTGCACCAGAGGAGACCACTTGAAAGGCTTTCAAAGTAAACCCCCATTTCTTCTATATTAAAGTGCCCTTAAGTGTGTCTCAAGCAGGTGTACCAGAATACACCTCTGTTTCAGTGTCCTTAGAACCTTTCACAAGTTGGAAGCAAATGTCTACAATGGAGAGCCTGCTCTAATTGTGTGGGCTACATGAATGGTATAGAATGGTTCTATACCAGGCTTCCTCAACCCCGGCCCTCCAGATGTTTTTGGCCTACAACTCCCATGGTCCCTAGCTAGCAGGACTTGTGGTCAGGGACTATGGGAATTGTAGTCTCAAAACATCTGGAGGGCCGAGGTTGAGGAAGCCTGGTATAGAACCCTAGAAGGTGATACTTCTTAATCCCACAGGAAGTTAAGTAAATAGAAAAGACTCCCCACTTAAGAAGTTATCCCTCCAACTTAGAGGAGGATGGTGATGAGAACAGTGGAGGCTGGTGAAACCTAGATGTGGTGGGTGCGTAGGAGGTTGCATGGGTGGCGCGTAGGTCCCCAATCTCCTCCCTTGTGAGGAGGATGTTGTAATACTAAGTCAACCACTTGGTGGCCTGTTTCCCTGATCTTTTAAGGGTGGAGCTCAATGCAACATACTATCATGCAAATGGACAGATGACTGCAGGTGGTATATATCATTTACCAAAATAAAATTATAGCAATTACCCCAGTACCATGTAATGAGCCTTGGGCCTGAGTGAGGTTTTGAACCCAGGTCTCCCAGGCCCTAGCCCAACAATCTTACCACTGAATCTGTACACTGAACCTCTAGTTTTGGCACTATCTCAAGGTGTGCTGTGGATCTCCAATTGCCAGTGAATCACAGTTGAAGGACCATTCAGCCAACACGATTTATGGATCCCTCATCTTGCACACTACAATGTATTGGCTGAAGTCTCCCTAGTTGCATTGTAGAAATTACTCCAAACACCTAGAAAGTATTCCCCAATCCCAGGTGTGGGCAATCTTTGAGCCTCCACATGTTGCTGAACTACAACTGCTATTATCACTGCCCATTGATCATGCTTGCTGGGACTGAAAAGAGGGGTAGTTCAGCAACATCTGGACAGCCAAAGTTTCCTACATAAGCCCAATTTCATACTCCTCTTGTGGGTTCTCTCTCCCTTCTTTTTAGCAAAAGGGTATGCGGTTTATTAAATAAATTAATTACATTTGTTAATCCAGGGTTCCTCAACCTTGGCCCTCCAGATGTTTTGAGACTACAATTCCCATCATCCCTGTCCTGCTAGCTAGGGATCATGGGCGCTGTAGGCCAAAAACATCTGGAGGGCCGCAGGTTGAGAAAGCCTGTGTTAGACCTACTACTAAGAATAGTCTTGAGGCAATTTATGAAGCCAACAAGAGCAACAATAAAGAAGGCTTATATAGCCTTGAGCAGAACAACCCCAGTTTCTCCCAGTTCATATATAAAATCTCTACCAACACAAAAATAGACCAGCAAAATGTCCAGATCTGTGGGAATGCTGAAGCATGATGGAAACATGGGGTTTTTTAACGCATTGACAAAATTACCTTGATTTTTAAGGTATGGTCCCTTCTAACTCTACAATTCCGTGATTCTATTATTCTGTGTTCTCCCCCCCCCCACAAAAAAAGCTCAATTGAAGCCAATGAGACTTTTCTATTCCCATGGACTCTTTTATAAAATATGATTCTGCTCCAAATTATTCAAAGCTCTCATTACAGCCTGACAAAGTGCACCCATATCCCTGTAGAGGCATCCACCCCAGAATCCCTCATCTCCAAAACCTGGAAGTGAACTTGTACAAAACCACCTGGGGGTGTCCTCAGTAATCCAATGCCGAGCACATTCTTTCCCAGCACTTCCCCGACAGCTGCATCCAACGGAGCTGGCAGGAGATAAACAGCCAGCTGCTAACCCTAAGAGGAGGTACAATGTCACCACTGCAGGTAGATGAAACCGGGGGACGGGGGAAGGAATCTGTCAAGAGACTGCATAGGCAGAAAACACAGAAGGAAAGAATTTAATGGAAAGAGAGTTTGGGGGATAATTACAAGACAGGTATTTTTAATGGTTGCTGGCAGATTCCCTAACTCTTGTATTTAAATGGCTTTTTTAATTAAAAAACAGCAGGGTTTGAATACTAATCTTTCTCAGCAGATAGCAGATGATGTTTCTCAAGTTTTGAAGGACTAAATCAGTCTGAATCCCACCCTCTGTCTTCGCAAGCCATGCTATACTATTCATGTCTGTGAATGTGGCTTTTTAAAAATATCCATCCCAACATGGCAGGAAACATCTAGGTGGGACTAAAATCACAAGATGTCCCGTCCCCGTCCCCCAATTTCTCAAGCTTCTTTCTTTCCTTTTTCGTGAGAGACAATATATTTGAAGTAACGAGAAAGGACAGATAAGAAGGGGAACGGCTGCCAATGTGCAATATATAACCCCCTAATAGTAAAGGCAGATAAGCATTTTCCTCTTCTTTTGTCTTTCTCTTTGTAAGTTATTTAAGTTGCAGGTGAAAAGGCTACATTGTCTGACACTCTTGGGTTTTCTTTGGAATTTCAGCACGTGTGATTGCAGGAGGGGTGAGTTCCAAAGAGAGGCACTAGTATCAAGCATGCTATACATAAATAACTGGCTAGCCAATATTTTTCTGTGAACCGAGGCTTCCCAAATGGAAAGCAATTTTATGCCATCCCAAGTCACAATATCTGTAGGTAAGAGAGCTTTAAAATAAAATTAAGCCACATTCTATTTGGTGTCAATGCCTGTGTGTCACTTTTTGGGTTTTCCTATTGTACATTTCTATTCAGCCTAGAAAAACATCAACTTCAAGCAAAGATACCAGGAAAAGACTAACTTCAGCGTTACACTGAATCTTATTCCTTAAACCTACTCACACTTGGCTCAAACAAAAAGCCACAAAACAAAGGAAATTACTTCATTTTAAGGCTGCCTTTCAAGTACCGTACTAGTCTTCAGGGTTTCTTATGAAATTTCAGTTTGTTTTTGGTTCAAACGTTCTCTATCACTTCCTGTGCTTTCTCCAATCTCTTCCACGTCTCCTTTTCTCTTTAGTCTCTGAGCTCCAGGCCTTTCCTATCAACCATTCATTCCTCTGACGTTCAGCGCTGTTGCCACAGGGAAAACTGAGTGGTGGTTTCCCTAATGGACAGTTCTTCCATAGACCGATTTAAAGCTACGCCTGCTTCACATACAAGCCTCTATACACTGATCTCAGAAACAGGAGTTGTCAATTAGAAAGCCAAGCAAGTGCTCCAATTTATGCTGATTATCCTCAATGATGTTGTCAATCAAGCTCATACATCTGACTTCATTCTCAACTACCTTCTTTCCTTCAGTCCAAACATTACCTCTAAGAATAGCTTCTTTCTAACTATTGGAATTAAACACTGTGTATGATTAGATAGCTGGGGGGGGGTGCGATATATGAGAACTTTATGAAAATTTAGAAGACTACTCCCAAGCCCGCAACAATGTTTAACAGCAGACTAAATGATTGATCCTGTTCAGAGTTAAGTTATCATAAACTTACTAAAGTCTATGGGTATAAGCTGGTGTCAGCGGTTGGCACCATCAGGAAGTTGCTGGCAGCCTGTGCCTTTATTGTTTATTATTATTATTATTATTATTATTATTATTATTATTATTACTGCCCTTCATCAAAAGATCTCAGGGCAGTTCACAAGATAAAAACACAAATAAATAGTTAAAAAATACAAATAAATAGAAACAAAACAAAACAAAAACCTCTCCCACAAACACATTTAAAAGGCTGTAGAATATTAAACAGCCAAAGGCCTGGTTGAAGAGGAACATTTTTGCCTAGCATCTAAAGATATATAATGGAGGTGACAGACAAACTTCCCTGGGAAGAGCATTGCACAAATGAGGAGCCACTGCTAGGTGTTACAAAGCAGAGCAGAAGGAGGGACATGGAGTAGCAGCACCTATGTGTCTCTTGCTTTGGCTTTCATGTTGTGAACTTATGAGCACTTACTAGGAAACAGCTTCTGAAATCAACAAGGATTTCTTCAAAGCAAGGTGTTTAAGACTCAGCTGCAGTGTGCTTTTCTCAACCGGTGCCATGGTAAATATCCAAGTCTTTTGTGCCTCTCAAAATTACCTTTACAATTCACTTGTCTGAGGCAATGTAAGATGGCACTGGTGAATATATTCCTTCTGTTCAAATTCCAAGCAACTTTTCTTGTTAATTTGGCCACCGAGATGGCCAACATTACAACTGTATCAGAGTGGTTTTCAAGTTTGATTTGCCATAGCCATTGAACAGAAGCATGCGGATCAAGCAAGGTTGAGCAGTTTGCCATCCACCTGTTTCTCAAGAGCAACCAGGCAGAAGAAAGCTTTTCTGACAATTTGAAAGGGAACTACTTCCAATTTAGAAGGAAATGATTGTGTACAATCCAACCTGATGCCTCTTAAACTACATCACAAAGCAATCCACTGTCACTTAGTGTTCCATATCTGTCAGTCACCCAAATTAAAGTGATTTCAGATAAAATATCAACACCACCTTGATTCAGCCCAGAATGATTTCATCAGGGGAATATGGGGTGGTTTTTATTTTATTTTTGTTATTCTATCCATTATAGCAAAAAATCTTGATCAAGAAAAATATTTCCCTTTTAAGTTTCTAAACGTACAACTTGTGGCAAGACAGGCATTCAGGGTTCTTTGCTTTTCAGAAAATACTTTTAGCTGGTTGCACACATTGGAGGGAAGAATGTTTGATAGATTGCATCAATTACCTGTTTATCTCCTTAGCCATGGTCTTTATTTTATTTAAATTTAGGGGCCACCTTTTGGCCTCAAGTTGCTCTCAAAAGCAGCTTCCAATCAAATCTTAACAAAACACCTCAAAATGCCAGAAGCAAGAGTTTCCAAAACAATGTACAAAAGACACAAATGCTAGCAGCAGTTCCTCACATGGAGAAAGAGCCCTAGTTCTCAGAAACCTTGACAGGGGGGGGGGACCCTTCATAGATCTACTACAAATCACTCTGTAAGGCACCTGTCATTACAGTAATCCTACATCTGAAAAGAATAGTCATGGGGAATTAAATATGCAAGAAATAGCTGGCATTATAACAGGAGCCTGCATATGGGGTGCAATTTGTCTTTGATTGCTCTGTGCCAGCAGACACATTGCGTCCCTCATGGGACCTCTGGCAATGAAAGCCATGCCACTCCATGTCTGGGACAGGCTGACATTCAGTTGTGTCCTATATTGCAAGCTATTTACTTTGTCTCATAACCTTGAGAATGGAACTAACCCAATTTCAGAGTTGGGGAACCTGTGTCCAGATAGTCCTGGACTCCAGCTCCCATAATCCCCAGCAAGCATGGTCAGGGGTCCAAGATGGAAACTGGAGTCCAGCAACATTTGGAGAGTCAGTGTTTTCTCATACATGCCCTGTTTGTGTAATTCCACCCTTTCATTTGCACAACCCTACCCAAGTTGAATTGTTGTTGTGTCATTCTAGAATGGATAGAAACATAAACAACAAACAACCCAGTGATGCATCTGCACTTCTGATTATACCTGCACAAAGCTTAGAGACCCACCCACCCCTTTTTGTGTGGGTGCCAATTGCTCTTGGAGTGCCAGTGGCACTGGAGAACAAGGTACATGTTAAAACACTAATCAAATTAATGCTTTGTCTTTGTAATGACTCCGCCTTCGTGTTTGCAAGTGTAGGTGATAGCATTCAAGACATTTGAGTCTGGGACATGCTGTCCACTTGATCATTTCTCTGTGTTGTCATTTTTACCAGCCTTTCTTATTTACAAGACTCATTTTCTGAGTCCAGAAGCAACCACCATTCAGAATCCATCAGCTCAGCACTATTCCTGCAAAAGTAGTGTGTTCTTTCTGTCTGACTGAAGCACACCCTTGTAAATGAGTGTAGCCTCCAGGGTGTTCTCTTACTCGGCCTTTCTTCCTCAGACCCCCCCTTCTAAGTTTATATACTGTATCTATCTTTATATGCTTTGTATACACGGAAAACAAGGAAGAGAAATGAAGAAGTAAATCACAGCTAATGGAGATCTAGCAGTACACACTGCAAATTCTGCATGCATGCAAAATATTCCATTTACATATTCCTCAACATATCTACTCAGATATGAGTCCCATGAAGTTCAATGTACTTATGGGGAAAAATAAGCTAGTAGTGTAAGGTTGTAGCCTTAGGGCACATGCATTTCAGTTACAACTTCATGAGTCTTTCTTCCTCCCAGACTAAACCAGAATAAGTCAGCAGAACTGTAAAGACCACATTATTCCCATTCACTGTATCTTGGGACTAGAATCTAGATGACCCTTGTAGTCCATTCCAACTCTGTTGTTGTTGTGTCCGACTCTTCATGACCCCATGGACCAGAGCACGCCAGGCACACCTTTCACTGCCTCCATGGACAAAGACCAGGGAAGGTATCTCCAATCTAATTTTCATCCTGCTTTCTCCACGCAACACTTACCCCAAAGCTGAAAATGAATACTATTTACAACTACACAGTGCATCATCTCCAAATGATCCTGTTCTAGTATTGAATGAATGTTCCAGTATTGCCCATTGACAGTTTAAGACGGTTGGGCTATAGAGCTCACTGGTCTGCCTCTTGTGGCAGCTGTGAAAAAGATGGGCTGATCTAAAGGTCATTTTCACATGCAGGAGTGAGATTTTCTACATAAGAATTTTTATAAAGGGGGGGGGGGGTTGGTGTTTTTTTCTAGACTGGAGTTACAGCCAGCCATAAAACAATACCAGCCTCAGAGATGTAGGCATGGCAACTCCTTGTGTTCATGGCTCAGATAACGTGACATACAAGGGAAAGTGCCAATTGTTATTGAAAGGTGGAGGCCCTCAAAACACAGAAGCTTGGGGGGAACAGACAGTAGTGGTACTTGCACCATTCTTATCAGCCTGTCGCTGTACAGGAACTCTCTGTGCTGGAAATGCATGCTGAAGGAATTAAAGTGCTGAAACAGTGTAGCACACGAGCTAGTGCAGCATAGTGGCTAAGAGACTGAGCTATGAATCAGACAGCCTCTGGGTGTCATCATTTTATCTTGGCTTAAGGGACCTGCCTAGTCAGCCCTATGCTGGAGTAGGGAACCATTTTCCACCAATGCCAGCCTTCTGAGGGACAAATGTTAGTTGTGAGCAGGTTCAGAGGCAAAAGTGGGAGGAGCACCAAATTAAAACGTTGCCTTTATATCGGAGGATGATTTCTACATATTCTCTCTATCTTCCTTCTAAGCAGACAAGCATGAGGCATTATCAGAATTCAAGAACGCATTCCAAGACTGACATAAGAGCAGAGGTTGGTGCAATGGTTTCTGAGGTCACAAAGGCACCTTAAGCAAACAGAGTGGGCATCTATAGTTTTGAGTGAGAAATGTTATTTGGGACTCTCTTCAAGGGGGAAAGTGGCACTCTCATCTTTTTCAGCTTTCAGTTGGTACCTCTCCCACCTGTGCCAGAAAAATACAGGAGGAGAACGTAGACTAACTTTCACAGGAAAATCTAATGCTGTTAATTTAAAATTATGCTCTAGAATATATATAACTATGTTATGTGTGTGTTATGAATACACATCCTGTATTTCACGCATCATTTTCAGATATCCATTATTACAAATGTGATCTAAGAACCCAACACTGGTTAAGCTTCAAGTTCAAGAGAGCCAGTTTGGTGTAGTGGTTAAGAGCGACAGACTCGTAATCTGGGGAACAGGGTTCGTGTCTCCACTCCTCCACATGCAGCTGCTGGGTGACCTTGGGTTAGTCACACTTCTCTGAAGTCTCTCAGCCCCACTCACCTCACAGAGTGTTTGTTGTGGGGGAGGAAGGGAAAGGAGACGCCTTTGGGTAGTGAAAAGCAGGATATCAAATCCAAACTCCTCTTCTTCTTTAAATTAAACCTTGATCATGCACCTAGGCTAAGACGTTAACAAACTAGAGCAAAAGTAAGCACTGTTATGTCCTAGTGAATCCAGTGGAAGAGAGCTAAGCACATGCTTAACTTTGTCACTGAAATTACTCAGAGGAAAGTGCTTGACTTTGGTTGGATCATGCCTTCCATTTGTATCTGAAATTTGTATCTGATTTTTTTGTGACATAATTTCAGGCCTGCATTAAAATGTTACATTTAAATGACCTCGTTCTTCATCTGCAAAAGATATTAAAAACCAAAACAAATTCCTCTCTATCATGTGCATTTAGGATAATTTAATGGGCTTTTATTCGTGCTGGTTGGCAGCGTAATAAATCCAAAATAAATTTATTTAAATATTTTAGAGTTAGTTTGAAAAGAGAGCTTTCCATTTAGTTGAAAGCAGTTAATGATACTATTTCCTCTGCCACAATTTCAGGGTGGTAGTGGAGAGAAAGAATGTGTCTTTATTCTTGTTATGATAAATGACATTTTAATAGAAAGTGCCCCTATCACAAAATTTGATTTGGACACATTATGAAATAAATGACAGGTGAGACCACACAGTTCAAAACAGACCATTTAGGTTTGTTTAGCCATTAAAGAAGTTTTATTTTTCCTCCCAAAGGCAGCTACAGTTTTGATTAAAGTGTGATCCCAAGAGCCAAATAATTTTAGAGAAAGCATATATTCAGTTTTTGAAGTTCCTGTGAGAGCTCTTAAAAATACGGAGAACCAGAAAGACAGGTTTTTCAGCAACTAAATAATATATTTGATTTTCCTTTCACCACTTAGTCTCAGTCACACCGTGATAATGTGGTTTTCACAAGATTTACAGCGGCTTCCGGACTGTTTCTAAGTTCAATTCAAAGTGCTAGTTTTAATCATGAATTCATAAGGAGATTTGAAGGTCTGTCTTCTCCCATACAAATCAGTTGCTTCATTACAAAAATCAGAAGCCTTTCTCTAGGTCTCCTTGCCTTCAGTAGCCCAGAGTTCTGTCTCATCATAGGACTCCTTGCACACCTCTTTCAATTTGTGTAAGTTCTAGCTCACCACTAGGCTTCTTGCCCAGTTTTCTGTAAAGGTTTGTAACTTCTCCTTTCCTAATCAGTCTCACAGCATCCTTCCTAATGTAGCCTCTTTGCTTCCAAGCCCACACTATACCACTCTGGGCCAGTTTTAACCCCACCTGCCAATACCCACTCTTTATGCAAGTCCTGTGTGTCAAGGAACTTCTCCTAAAACCTGGCCCCGCCCTGACATGTTTGCCAAGTATTCCACAAGGAGGGTGCAAAGATGGGTGGCTCCATAATGGCTCCATTGCCCTAGTAACACCAGTTGGGCTATTCCATGGCAATCCTTATTGATCACCCATGCACAATGTCTCCCCTCACCAGACTAATTTATACATAGAGTTGCAGCTTCGGAAATAGCTGCAATTTAAATAGAATTGCAGTGTAGTGAGGAAGAGTGGGACTAGGCAAATCTGTATGCCTGCTCAGCTCCTCATCTTCTTCCCCATGCATTCCAATGATGCAAATGTCCCATTACAATAAACTATACTCATATTAAAAGTTATTGACAACACGGAGCTTGGTTTAATAGAGAAATTAGCTTTAAACAAGCATTGCCATCTGTCAGGGCCTTGAAAAAATGTGAAATGATACACAGCCATAGAGTGACATTTTAATGCATGTACTGGCTTCTGCAACCTACAAAGGCTGAATATTAAGCATTATTAAACACCTGAAGCTGTGAGTACTGTAGCATAGAACAAGCCCTTCATGTTTTGATTATGTGCAGACTTAAAGAAAACTGGGTGGTCCCCTGCCTCTGTTTCCCTTAATTACTCAGACAAAAGGCATATACTACACTTCACCCCTCATTCAGAAAGCAGCCTGCAATCACTAACACAGCACCACACCCCTTTCTCAGGACACTTACCGGTAAGTTATCTCAGAATAAGTGACATTGAGGAAAACAGTTCCTATCTGCAAAAATAAACACACAGAGAGGATCCCTATCTGCAAAACATAAACAGCTTGTACAAACTGTAGCTTTTACTTCCTACCAAAAGCAGCAGAGTACAGCAACATGAAACCTGTAACTTCCATGTAACTCTCTAATACTTTTGTAACATGGGGGATTGGATTTCTTAAATGGTGTCCTGGACACCTGGCCTACCTGGCAGCAAGTGGGTGTGCCAAGTCCGCAGTCCAGGATCAATCCATGTGTCGAAAATGCAAACCAAAGCGGTGTCCCGTAGAGATCCTGGAACATCCAAGCTGCAGTCCATCAACATGGGCAGTTGAGCAGACACAGCACCTCTGCTCTGCTTCCCTTTTGTACTTTGCATGCTGATTGCAGCATCTGGGCTTGATGAGGCAGGTGACCCTCACCTGTTCCAAGCCTACTCTGGCTGAGGAATCAATGCCTCCTTCCAGAGCTAGCGAGCCCCACCTGGCCAGCTAGGGAGCTGGGCTGTGGGCCCTTGCTTGCCTCAGCCTCCTAGAGCACCCCTCCCACTGTTCCCGATGCCCCAGAGCCTGCTGTGTTCATGGGGACAGGGGCCCTTCTGGCTCTGGTGATGGGTCTTGCTGCTCTGGTTCCTGTGCACTGACCCCCTGCCCCATCATCACCCCATAAGTATTTCCTACTCGTGTCTCCTTCCCCTTTCCCAGCTTGCCCCAGGGTGTCCCTGTCCCAGTCCTTGCTACACCCCTCACCAGGAACCTCTTCCTCCTCTTTGTAGTCCTGCCAGCTTGTGACAGGCTCAAACCCATGGCCCTGAGATGCTCTACCGACTGAGCTACGGAGGATTGGATTTTTTGTTGAACATGAAACAACCCAGGGATTAGTAAAATCCCAAACTAAGTATCAGCTTTGAAACACCAGAACAAGGTTTCTTTTTATAAGTGATCTGAAACCTGCTTATTCTATTGAGGATGAGAATGGGCAGCCAATGAATCCATATCGGGCGGATTTGAATTAGTAAAAAAGTACCCACACTAGCTACAAAAATGTTCTTTTGTTGCTACCCCATGCAGACCTTTGCTTAGACATAAAATATTTCTGTATGGCTTTCCCACACAAACAAATGCACAGCTGTTAGTTGTTAAAGTTGCTCCAAAGAAGGCAATTCTACTAATGCTCTATTACATTGCTCAAAATGAAATAATCTATCACTAGGATGAGCTGATCATTCCCCCCCCCTGGAATACTTTCATTGTGTTAGTGAGTGTTCTGTGGAATTAGCCAGGGATCACAGGCACCTATTGTTCAGTGCCTATGACATCCCTACTGATGAGCTACAAGGCTTCCTTTCCTGCAACATTCACACACTACACACATATGCCATTTTTAAAAACTGAATGTTTTAAAATCCCTTAGATGCTGAATTCTCCTCTGCTAAAACAATCAAATATGGGAATGCTCAGTTGCAGCCCTTAAAACAAAACAGATGTTGCATGTTTCAAAATTTTCAATCTCAGAAAATTAGAATATTAAATGAAATCAACAGAACAAGGATTGCAAATAGAACAATATTGGACTTCTGAAAAGTAGAAGTATGCATATGTACTCAGTACTTGGTTTGGGCCCCTTTTGCATCAATTACTGCCTCAATGCAGCGTGGCATGGATGCTATCAGCCTGTGGCACTGCTGAGGTGTTATGGAAGACCAGGATGCTTCAATAGCGGCCTTCAGCTCTTCTGCATTGCTCAGTCTCATGTCTCTCATCTTTCTCTTGGCAATGCCCCATAGATTCTCTATGGGGTTCAGGTCAGGCGAGTTTGCTGGCCAATCAAGCACAGTAATCCCATGGGCATTGAACCAGGTTTTGGTACTTTTGGCAGTGTGGGCAGGTGCCAAGTCCTGCTGGAAAATGAAGTCAGCATCCCCATAAAGCTCATCTGCAGAAGGAGGCATGAAGTGCTCCAAAATCTCCTGGTAGACGGCTGCGTTGACCCTGGACTTAATGAAGCACAGTGGACCAACACCAGCAGCTGACATGGCTCCCCAAATCAACACAGACTGTGGAAACTTCACACTGGACTTCAAGCATCTGGCATTGTGTGCCTCCCCATTCTTCCTCCAGACTCTGGGTCCTTGGTTTCCAAATGAGATGCAAAAGTTGCTCTCATCAGAGAAGAGGACTTGGGACCACTGAGCAACAGACCAGTTCTTTTTTTCTTTAGCCCAGGTAAGACGCTTCTGACATTGTTTCTTGATCAGGAGTGGCTTGACAAGAGGAATATGACATTTGAAGCCCATCTCCAGGATCCGTCTGTGTGTGGTGGTTCTTGATGCACTAACTCCAGCCTCAGTCCACTCCTTGTGAAAGTCCCCAACACGGTTGCTTGCTTGTGCACCTTTTTCTTCCACACTTTCCCCTTCCACATAACTTTCCATTAATGTGCTTTGATACAGCACTTTGGGAACATCCAACTTCTTCTGCAATTACCTTTTGAGGTTTTCCCTCCTTATGGAGGGTCTCAAAGATGGTTTTCTGCACAATTCTCAGGTCAGCAGGCTTTCCCATGATTGTGGTTCCTACTGAACCAGACTGAAAGACCATTTAAAGGCTCAGGAACCCTTTGCAGATGTTATGGATTGAGTACTGCACCTTTTCACAATATTCTAATTTTCTTAGATTGTGAATTTGGGGTTTTCATCAGCTGTACACCACAATCATCACAATTATGACAAATAAAGGCTTGACATCTTTCGCTGTGCATGTCATGAGTCTATCTCATATGTTAGTTTCTCCTTTTAAGTTGAATTCCTGAAATAAATGAACTTTTCCACGATATTCTAATTTATTGAGTATCACCTATAAGGTCAGTGCCCTTCTCTGAAAAGCTCTCTGGTACCAAACTTGATGTTTTCCCAGTACAACAGACACAGCCTGGGCCTGGGTAGCTGCTGCCACCCTTTTACAGGTCTCTGCTGGCTTTTATCAATCTGAATAAAACAATTCTTTGTTGTGTTTAGTTTTTATAATTATTGGTGCAATTCTAAAATTATTATTCCATGTAATGACTGGATCAAACATCGGGGAAAGGCTTCTTTAATCAAAAATACCATCAATAGCTGCCTAAATATCAAAGCATTAGGTGCTTCTCTAATTTTAGCTGGTAACTGATTCCATATTTATTATTCTAATTTACTATTCTTGTTGCAGGGCACTTTTTATTTGTGAGCCATTCTGAGAGCTCTCAAACTAAAAGGTAACACATGCATACTTAAACATACAAAGTGGGGTAAACACAAGTGAGATTACTATCCTTTACCCTCCTGCTTCTACAGTAGTGCCTATTTTTGCATATTTCACTACTATGTTCCCTGTGCAATTTTAACCATGAAGTCCCACTCTCAATTTTTTTTTTAAAGAAGCAAAAAAGGATAATGCAATTCCCCCACAGCAGCAAGGCTAGCTCCTAGGGCAAAGCTGGCCCCGTTTCACTCTAGTTGTGACAGGGTAGCATGGAAGAATATGGACATGAGCACACACATTCACAGAAAAACAGGAACTGTGTTATCACCTGGGAAGACCCTTCCTCTAATAACTTGCCACCTTTGTGGCACAGCCATCTTGTTAGGGATGGAGAAATTGAAGTCAATTAAAAAAGCTGAATGCAGCAGTAGGAAATCAAATTTCCCTCTCCCCAGTTATCCTTCTTGCCTTTGTTATAAATCAGTGTACTATGCCTTCCCGAAGTTCTGTCCCCAGGCAACAGCCGCATTTGCTTTTAACCTTTGTAAATTAAAACAAGTTTGGAGTGCACTTTGATTCAGTGCCGTGGCTCCATTTACTTTTGATTTTGTTTACTCAAGCAATTCCCACTTTGTAGCATCAAAGTTTGGTGTTCGCAGTTAAGCGCTGTTAATCTACATGATGAATATAACAAAGCTTACGGAAGAATCCCAAATGGACAGGCATGATAAGAGATGGGACAAAGCACTTGGCAAGGCTCCAGGTATACAGGATATTTGGTATCCAGCCTCTTTAATTACTTGCAGACAGAAATGTGACAAATAGAAGGGCTTAAAAGTATCAGACTCCTCCGGTGGCTACAGGGGATTCCTCCGCTTCATTGGAAATGGGGATATGGAACCAAAGATTCCTCTTCATATGAGAGCAAGCATTCCATTTCCACTGAAGCATAGTTTATTTTGGGGTGGGAGTGGGGAGTAATACCACTTTTGGTGGGTGGCAATATTGCATCCCACTACTCACAACAGGTCAAGGCTTTGCCTGTGTTCAAGAGGACATTTGAAAAAGCTCAGGTGCATTATACAGTAAGTGTTAGGGCACCAACAAGTTGGCGTGCTGAAGTGCAGCAGTCAGTCAGATAAGCCAAGGTCGAACAGTCCGGGTCAGAAGCCAGCTGAAGTCAGGTATCAGTATGGGGTCAGGAGAAGCCGAAGTCAGAACAGTCCCCTTCTGATCCCAAGCCCTCAAGTTCATGCCCTGAAGAAGGGGGCTCTGACCTCAGGGTCGTGGCAGGGGGGCACTCTAGAACCCAGTGGAGCAATTATTGCTGCCAAGAACAAGCATTACAAACCCCAGACTCCATGGTGCAATACTGACTCCATTTCTGGCCAAAGGGAAGACCTTGGCAGGAGCTGGCATGGGCATATAGTACCAGTTTCATGTGAAATGAATCGCCCTGCAACAGTATTCACACTGCCAATATATTCAACTTCTTTACCTTCAATGATGACCAGCAAATATAAAGGAAAGCAAAAGGGAGGGAAAGAGAATCCAGAAACCCACCAAGAAAACCACCTTCACAAGCCACTGGGATAGTTATATTTCAGAAAGTCTGAACTAAGCTGGGTTGCCTTTAAACTGAATTGAATTGCTCCCCTTCATCGCTATGTCTCCCTCAGAAAGGCAGAGAACACAAACACTTGTGCCCCATCTCCTACATCCACAGTGCCCTTACTTTCCCACTTCTTTCCCATCCCTCCGTCAATTTCCCATTGGCCCCTCTTATACTCTTGCCTTAGTCCCTCCACAATCTTTCTCTCTCTTCTTCTATTCTCTCCCCTTTCCCTTCAGCCCTCCATTTCTGGGTTCACTTCACAGTTACAGGCTTTTTTAGCTCAGCTTTCTCACCTCGCTCCCCACTTCCTGCCAACAGTACAGTAGGCTTCCTGAAACACAGATAAGGGTGAGATTGTCCCTCAGCCAAACGGATTTGTTATTTTCTTCACAGAAGATACTCCATTTGAGCACATGCTCTTGGTGTGACCTTCCACTTAGCAGAGCAGATAGAATGTTCTTGATGTTGGCAAGTTTTCTCTTTAAAAAAAATTAACCAATGAAGTTAAGCAAAGGTCATTGCCGCTAACCCCATTTGTTGGTTTGGGGAGTTGGGGATGAACAGGATAATAAAGATAGTCATCTTTGCCTAACCACCATCATTTTTCTTATTTCCCTCTTCTAGTTTACTAGGAGTTTAACAGGTAGATGTGTATGTGTGTATTATAGATGAATCAAGTATTGGCTTCTTGCAGAAAATAAAACACCATACACACTCATTGACTCTTATTTCATACATCTGTCTTCTAAACTTTTATATTTGTGTCCCAGTGTCTTTTAATTGAGTTTTTGCATTTAATTTTCTGCTTTAGGGAAATGTGCATTTAAAAATAATAATCAAAGTTTCCTTCAAATCTACATATGCAACTTCATTACTTGAACTAGAGACATGCAAGAAATCTCTCTCTGATGTGGAATGATCTGCAGGGTGGAGTAGAAAGAAAATTTGCCTTTGTTTTTGATGTTCAAATTAGATTACAAATTCATACGGCCCCTTTTAATACAGCCAGATTAAAAGGGAAGATAGAACACAATCTACAGAAGAGCTAATTTATGCAGATCCTTCTCTAAAGTTTATGGCATAAAGCATTTTTAGATAAAAATGTAACAATATTCAGCACATCGCACCTTCAAAGGTTCTTCATAAGTGAATGTGCACAGCATTTCTCTGCAGTAATTTTGCAGGTAACTAGTATAAAACTATTTTACAGCAGGACCTGCCTATGTTTCCAGGCTGCTCTCTAATGTGGTATTTTGTGGTTGCTCTTTTGCAGTTCAGTACAAAGTGCATTTTTTCTGGGGGCACTGGCAGATATATTTTTTTTTTCTAGAAGAAAAGCACTGGTTAAAATTGTGGCACTTATTGTAACAACTTCATGGTGAGTACCGACACCTTTTTTCTAGAAAAAAGCACTGAATACATAAATAAAATTCCAAACCTCTCTATGGATATATGCCAATCAACTCTGTTACTACCTCAGTATTTAAGCTCCTATGCTGAAGTAAAGAAAACATTTTTATGGACAATGTTTTCTTTTCAGCATGTCTAGTTGAAAGAGTATGATTGCCTTTATTTATTTTCTCAAATTTACAGTCTGTCTTTCTTCAAAATTAAATCCAAGGTGGCATGCTTGTGATTCCCATCAAGTCATTGACCAGACCCAGACTGGCTTATCTTCAGCAAGACCTTTATGAAAAGATGTTGGGTTGTGATTCATGTCACTGGGTGAAGCACCTATTGAGAGCTACCTATCTTAAACTAAGGACATTTCAACACCTCACTTCCAGTATGGAATATGTGGATGAGTTTCTATGCAGCCAAGATAGAGAGAGTTGAGTAAGACTGGATCATCATCTCATCTATAGGTCAACATATTAATCCTTTAGTTAGAACTGAATAGGTGCACTGGTAAAGTCCCTTCCTGGTGTCCTTCAGAACATGGGTTCAGGATCTGTTGTGGGTTTAGGTTAAGAAGTGTTGCAAAAAACAACAACACAACAACAACATCAGAGTGACTCTTTCTTGCTCTTGCATATGGCAGCAGTATGGTGCTGATTTTGTCAGCTGATCCAGATGGGCAGCAATCAGCATTGGAATTAGCATGTACAGATCATTCCAAGAGATTGGTGTTGGGGATTCAGAGCACCAATCACCTGCAAAGGACTACTTCCAAACAAAAGTCCTTAGAATCTGGTAACCAGGCCCTTAAAAAGAAATGCAGGTTCCAGGAGAAAAGTAATATCCGCTTTAGTTTCTAATTTTAAAAAAACACACAAAAAGGAGGAACCTTTCATTTTTCATTAAAAAGAAAAAGAAAGATATACAACAAAAGCCTTCCTCTGTTGTCATATACAAAAGAGATTAAAATGGCACATACAAAGCAGATAACACCCAAAGAAATGGCAGCAGAATACGTCAACAGCTAATATCAAAGAGGATACACAGAGATCAAAAGGTAAGAGCTCCCCCCATCCTGTATCTTTGTTTCGACTTGTTTAAAATGGCAAACATAACAGTATTGTCCTTCCATGATCTGATAATCAGCAGATGAATTCCTATCTTCACAACTAAAGAAGACTTGTTTCAAAGGGGCGACAACTGAGATTAAAATCATATAAAAGCCAACAAATTTCCTCAGTTGTGTTTGCAATAACATCAGAGTTTATTAAAAGAGAAGGATATTAAAGTAACACTCCCCAGTCACATAGGGATGGTGTGGAACTTTAGACAGGTGAACAAATATTAATCCATTGCTGCCACAGTGTCCTTCCAGAGCCACCCATTCATCAAGGTCAGAGTGTCACTCCAGGAATGTGTGTGTTCACCATGGTAATGTGATGAGCAGGCACTATTCTCTGATCTGTAGCCAAAAAATGGATGAGAGGGAGCAATCCACTAAAGACTGCTGCTGGACCTTCTATTGAATTTCAATCAGCCGCGTTAGGGCACACCGTATCTTCTTGTTGTTTAGTCGTTTAGTTGTGTCTGACTCTTCGTGACCCCATGGACCAGAGCATGCCAGGCACTCCTGTCTTCCACTGCCTCCTGCAGTTTGGTCAGACTCATGTTGGTAGCTTCAAGAACGCTGTCCAACCATCTCATCCTCTGTCGTCCCCTTCTCCTTGTGCCCTCAATCTTTCCCAACATCAGGGTCTTTTTCAGGGAGTCTTCTCTCCTCATGAGGTGGCCAAAGTATTGGAGCTTCAGCTTCAGGATCTGTCCTTCCAGTGAGCACTCAGGGCTGATTTCCTTCAGAATGGATCGGTTTGATCTTCTTGCAGTTCATGGGACTCTCAAGAGTCTCCTCCAGCACCATAATTCAAAAGCATCAATCCTTCAGTGATCAGCCTTCTTTATGGTCCAGCTCTCACTTCCATACATCACTACTGGGAAAACCATAGCTTTAACTATACGGACCTTTGTCAGCAAGGTGATGTACCTACCTACACAGTACCTACCATACCCACATAGTATTTATTTTATTATTTATTTAGAAAATTTATAAACTGCTTGCTAAAAAAAAGTTCAAACAAACCATGACTAAAATATAAATTATAGTTGTTAAGCAGGCTGGAAATTGCAGCTCTGGGAGAAGCTACAGTTCCCATAATTCATTTGAGAAAGATGTGTGAATTAAATGTCTCATGTGTTCACAGTCCAGGTGTTAACATGATGTCAGGAAGAAAGGGAGGAGCAACTAGATATATTTATTTACAGAAAATGAGGAAGGAAAGACACGGATAAGCACGATGTTTAAATATTGCCATGAGGAAGATCAACATATTGAATATATGAAGTTTTATCTTTGAGCCAAGCTCTCTGCCCTAGCCAGTCTGCACCTTAACAGAACAGGAGGCAGTTACCCTGAACAAGTGCCAGAGAGATCTGCGTGGAGCTTGCTACTATGACAAGCACAAGAAGCCACTGCAGATCAGCTAGACACCATGCATAATGCAGGGTGCATGTCTACAGCCACCCTCTGAAGACTCCAGCCCCCATTCCTGCACCAAGTGCATACTGTGCTTCCAAATCTGTACCAAGGCAACTTAAAGTGCCACAATGTAGAGATATTTTCAATATTAAGAAAATCTAACATTGCTTGAGCAAGAGAAATTGTTCAAGGAAGTAATTGACACTTTTCATACACTGTTTTCAGGAAAAGATGGGAGCAATATCCAGCAAAAATGCCTTATTCTATGCCTTATTGCTTTGGTGCAGAGAACTGTCTATGATGCACTTGGAGGTCCTTCCATGTTCTGTGATCTCTCAGCCTTTGTGCTCTCGTTTCCACTTGTCTGAACAGCAACATTTTGCTTTCTGGGTCATCCGCTCCAGGAGAATTGTGTTCTGGATGGAATTGCCATAAACTGAGCAAAAGCATCTAGCCCCAAACCAACAACAACATAATTCTTGTTTTGTTAATAAACTGTCCAGAGCTTCTAGCATATTTGCAGGAAAGTTTATTATCAGGATCTAAGCCCAATGACCTCCCCTAACCAGGAATATTAATTTCAGATAGAAGACAAATTAACTTCCATCGTGATTTACAGACAGATAGATTTCCAATGCCAAAAGGGGTCATTATAATCCCACTCTGGCTTCCAGCATAAAAGATCCCATGGAGATAGCCTGAATAATTACTATACATGAAGGCCATAAACTTTTGTCTGAGCTTGTGCTTGTCTATTGGAAAGACATCCAGTCTTGATTTAAGAACTCTCAGTGGTTGGAAAATCCAGTAGCCCTTGGTAAATTATTTTACTAGCTAATTATTTGACCTCTTGAACATTTGCAAATTCATAGTACCTCTTATTTTCGGCAGCTAGGCTTTCTTAAAGTTTTCTTTGCAGCTTCTAGGAATATATCTCACAAAACCTCTAACAAAATCATTCCAGTGAACAAAAGCGATAATAATAGACCAAACTTATTTGTTACTCCTATATGTAATCATTTCAATAGTCACCATCCTAAAACTTCACATACATTTCAAATAACTTTCTCAAGGCTGACTTGATATATAGCACATCGTGCATGTGCATAAGAGAGAAGACTCTGAGCAAACCCGACTCCATCCAAACATTGTTCTTTATGCCAAAATAATTGTTCTGCACTCTTTAAGCAAGACAGTGTATCTAAATGCCATCATAATTCATTTTTATATACCATGTGCACTATATAGACTACTTTAGCCATCAGCTAGCAATGAACTAAGTTGTATCCAGAGAGAATGTGAGTTATTGTTACTGTTTTGTTCTTGCTTAAGAGAGAAAAACAAAGTTCTGATACAGTATGTCCTTTAAGGCTTCTATGACATGCCATGTGAACAGGGCCTCCCCTAGGATGACTAGTGCCCTGGGCGAGACATGCCTTCAAAACACACACACACACACACACCTCCACTATCACAGCTTTTACTTTTAATATTTTTGTTTTTGTTTCATAACAGTTCCTGTCTTTCAGCAAGCATTCTTTATTTTAGATCAAAAATTATTATTTTCTTTAAAAATAAAAGTTATGAATAAAAAAAGGTATCCAGCTGACCTCTTACAGCTTATGACTTTATTTTATTTTTTTATTAGTGCTTGCCGTGTTTATAGGATTTGAAGTGCTAAGCATTCAGTAACATTGTCTCATAGTAAAGTACATTGGACATCAGAGTGGAAAAACTGAAAAAGGAACGTATTTTGACTCTAATTGAAGATATTTGTAGTTAGTACCTGAACATTCTGTTGAATAAAGGGTTACAGCACTTTTTTTTTTTTTTGCCACCCCAGCTCCCTGCTACCAGTACATTCCAAAGACCCAGCCACTGAGCTCAGCTTGGTGCCTCTCTCAGCTCAAGGCTCTGATCCAACGGCCAGGCTCACCCACCCCTAAGGCTGGCCCCGACTGTGAAGTGCCACAAAGTCATTGTTCTCCCCAGATATTGGGATACACTCCAAGGCACAGTGCTGCCTATTAGGTCAAAAGACCGTCCCAGAGCTTGGTAAGCAAGAAGAGAGCTGAGAAGCACTTTCCATGTTACATCTCCCCACTGCATGAAAAGCTTTTGAGCTCTCCACCTTGTGTGCGTTTCCTTTTTGGGATTGCATGCCAGCCGGGTGCCAAGCGCTTAAGGCTGCGATCGCACACAAGCTAAACGTGTGCAAGTTGCGAGTCGACTGTGTGCAGTTGGTTTAGCAAATATCTGTAAGATATAAAGAAGAGAGGAAACATTCCTCAGCCTGTCTCATAAGGAATCATTCTACTTCACTTGCTTAATGCATAACCTTCTTTCCTGGGTGAGATGGTCCCTGAAGCACCTGCTGAAAGGGGGGGGGGGCGGTGGCTCTGGATTCTGTAAGCAGAGAAAAAGTTATAAACCAAAGGCATTGCCAAGGCCAGAGAGTCCCAGCTTTGCTAATCCCATCTGCCACAGAGATGCCATGTTAAATAGCCAGGAAGCGAAGAGCAATGGTGATTTCTGCTTGGTTGCCCCTTCTATACCTATGTTGCTTTGGAGATTTCTCCCTCAGTTATTACTTAAACTTAACAACCATTACAGCAAGATTCAAATTTAATCTTCACATAAAATTAGCACCATAGCAGAAGGAAAAGATGGGGAGTGTGAAAGAGCACGTAAGGCACCATTATAGCATTTTTTAAAAAGCTTTTGCACGGATGTTTGTTTTGCAGGTGTTAGGTATGCAGTCTGAGTTGTATAGAGTTCCTGCAGAAAACATGCCAAGAGTATACTCAAGGTAAGTGGGTACTTGAACAACAAATCCAGGCAAATAGGAATGGCCTAATGCAATTTAAGTTTGTTTTGATTATTAAAGTCAAAATTCACCATTTCTTGTGTGTGGTTCAGTACACTGCAAGAGGGACAGCATCCAAGCGCCAAGTTGGATAAAAGCTGTGGAAGTCCATTAAGCAGCTTATAAAGATTACTGCCTTAGTTTTTTTGGCACCTTGTTGTTGTTGTTGTTGTTCAGTCGTTCAGTCGTGTCCGACTCTTCGTGACCCCATGGACCAGAGCACGCCAGGCACGCCTATCCTTCACTGCCTCTCGCAGTTTGGCCAAACTCATGTTAGTAGCTTCAAGAACACTGTCCAACCATCTCATCCTCTGTCGTCCCCTTCTCCTTGTGCCCTCCATCTTTCCCAGCATCAGGGTCTTTTCTAGGGATTCTTCTCTTCTCATGAGGTGGCCAAAGTACTGGAGCCTCAACTTCAGGATCTGTCCTTCTAGTGAGCACTCAGGGCTGATTTCTTTGAGAATGGATAGGTTTGATCTTCTTGCAGTCCATGGGACTCTCAAGAGTCTCCTCCAGCACCATAATTCAAAAGCATCAATTCTACGGCGATCAGCCTTCTTTATGGTCCAGCTCTCGCTTCCGTACATTACTACTGGGAAAACCATAGCTTTAACTATACGGACCTTTGTCGGCAAGGTGATGTCTTTGCTTTTTAAGATGCTGTCTAGGTTTGTCATTGCTTTTCTCCCAAGAAGCAGGCGTCTTCTAATTTCGTGACTGCTGTCACCATCTGCAGTGATCATGGAACCCAAGAAAGTGAAATCTCTCACTGCCTCCATTTCTTCCCCTTCTATTTGCCAGGAGGTGATGGGACCAGTGGCCATGATCTTAGTTTTTTTGATGTTGAGCTTCAGACCATATTTTGCGCTCTCCTCTTTCACCCTCATTAAAAGGTTCTTTAATTCTTCCTCACTTTCTGCCATCAAGGTAGTATCATCAGCATATCTGAGGTTGTTGATATTTTTTCCGGCAATCTTAATTCCGGTTGGGGATTCATCCAGTCCAGCCTTTCGCATGATGAATTCTGCATATAAGTTAAATAAGCAGGGAGACAATATACAGCCTTGTCGTACTCCTTTCCCAATTTTGAACCAATCAGTTGTTCCATATCCAGTTCTAACTGTAGCTTCTTGTCCCACATAGAGATTCCTCAGGAGACAAATGAGGTGATCCGGCACTCCCATTTCTTTAAGAACTTGCCATAGTTTGCTGTGGTCGACACAGTCAAATGCTTTTGCATAATCAATGAAGCAGAAGTAGATGTTTTTCTGGAACTCTCTGGCTTTCTCCATAATCCAGCGCATGTTGGCACCTACCATACATCAACTCATAGGATACATGGAGGGAGAATATGGTGTATTTGCTCAGAACACAGCAAGAGGCGGCAGGAATCCAGAGCTGTTCTTATCTCTCTTGAAAAACCAATGTTGCCCAATCCTGGCCAAATGGGCCTGTAACAACCTCCAGGGTTACAGCACTGGGCCTTACAAGCACATTGATATAAGCATCCTACTGTGGGGGAAAGTGCTTCTGTTAAACCAGCCTTTCCATAACTATAAGGCAATGCTGCTGACCACCATTTTTCTTCTTGCCCATCCTGCTATGGTGGTTGGCCAGCTGTGCCACAGAGGAAGTTGGGAGCTGAGGTTTTGTAACCTCATCAAACAGAACCACAACAGGGCAGGGATCATGTCTATTTTAGTTGCCTGAAGCTATTCTCTTCCATACAAGGAAAAGGTAAAAACAATGCTCATCATAATCTGTCTCCCATGAATAACGGAGGTTGTCACCTGCTTCTCCCCCTAAAAAAGCAAGGCCAGTCAGCCCCATACAGGCCCAATGGTACTGAGCAGCTTCCTCAAACCCCCATTGCTGGTGCTGCTTGCTTGCCACTGTCCCCTCTTCCTGCCACTTGCACTTCTTCTTCCTTTCTGCTGTGCGGGGTGCAAGAACACAAGAGCAGCTTGGCAGGGTGGAAGAGCCAGGCCAAGCAGCCCTGCAAACCTGGAGCTGGCCTTGGCTCAACAGCACTATGATTGCATTACCATAAGGATAGATGCCTGCTGCCACCAACTCTCATATAAGACATGCATGGTGGGGTGCTATCTAGTAGACCCTTTTAGCTTCAGGAACAATTGCTTAGGTGGCAAGTGACTGGCAGAAAGAGAGAGAACCAAACCCTTCAAAGTTATTCAGGGCAAACAGTGCCCTCAAATCCCCTGCTGAGGGATGTAACCCTATAAGCACAGTATTGCAGGACTGTGAAGAGGCACATCGATAGCCTCATGCTCTTCTAAGGCAGCAGCATATAACTGAACATAACATAAAGTGTGTCTTTGCACTTAACTTAACACACCTTTGGGGGGGGATACAAATAGCTGCTGACTGGGAGAAAGTTAGCAATTTTCAGGTCCACAGTAGTAGGAGAAGGGTAGGTTACCATTTCCATTTCCTTCCCTATGGTGGCGTGACAATAATCACTCCTGTGAAGTTGCTATTTGCATTTGCACCAATGGGTGATTGGGGAAAATGTAGAAAGTGTTTTTATTTCAGAGCATGTGGGGCAGAGAAGGATAGACTGGGTGTAGTTGTTGTGTAGGAATTTGATGTGATCCCTGCTGAGTCAGTCCAAACTTCCATCTGTTCTAGCATTCCATCTCCAAGTGCCTCTGCCAGCTCACAAGCAAGGGATGAGCATGATAGCATTTCCCATTGTTTCCCACCACTCCTCGGCAACTGCGGCTCAGAGGTAAAGTGCACCAGAACATTTGGGAGGGGGGTAATTATTAGCTCTCATAGCTAATAGCTGTTGGCAGATCTAAGTTCCCTAAATTTCTCTAATCCTTTAACCAAATGTCATCACAACAAATGAATTAGATTACTACTTTCACCCAACTCATAATTAGGTTATGTGTAGCTTTGCTTTGTGAGGCTCCTTGGATTTATTTTTATCTCTGCAAACGAGACTCAGGGAAGGGAGCAATGCAGAGTAGGGCATTTCTTAATGTTGGCTTAAAGTCCGAAGGGGGAATATGTGGCCCTGCAGGTGTCAATGGACTACAGCTCGCATCATCACTGACCATTAGCCAAATTGGCTGGGGTTGATGGACACTGGAGTCTAACCATATCTGGAGGACCACAGGTTCCTCATGTTAGCTTTGAACTAATAGGTTTGGGGGTTCAGATCCCACTTCTGCTCTGTACTGTATTCATTTTGTTGCTTCGGGCAATTGTGTTTGGTGCTTAGATCCATTTTTTACCTTCCAAGTTTGTTGCCTTGATCAAGCAGCATGTCTTCATCTAGGCCAGGGGTCTGCAACCTTTAAGACAAAAAGAGCCACTTGGACCCGTTTCTGAAGAAAAAAAAAGAAACTGGGAGCCGCAAAACCACTGCGACATTTAAAACAAATATAACACTGCATTTTATTTTAAAAAATCCGATTTAAATTAAAAAAATCTGATTTAAATAAAAAAAATCCAATTTTTTTGATTTTTTTTTTTAATCATTCATTTTTATCCAACCTGGGGACCACTACCAGGTCACAGCCTGATCCAAGGTGGGTTGCAACAGCATACAAATATTTGATTTGTTGTTGTTTTTTTAAAAAATGAGTCCTCAACTGCACACTTGTGTTAAATGTTTGTCCCATGTCTAATTGAAGACTGCTGGCTTTTACAATAATCTTAGTGTCTTTTACCCTTAATATTCCAGACCAGAGGCTATGCTCACCTCTTCCAACCTCCTCTTTTGCTAAATAAAGCACAGAATTGCACCAGAGAAGCCTGTGATGTTTGTGCTGACTTGCATACAGGTGGCTGTAGTAGTTCATAGTGTTCAAACCTTTTTAGGGGAGTTCCCTACCCCCTTAATGACAATGGCGATAGATTTTGCACATGAACACAGATCCAAGTTAGGACTCCTCTCTTCCACGCCAACAAGTGCTTTGTCAAGGCTCCCCTAACACACACTCAGGACAGAGGAAAAACTGCAACCTTTTGGGACGTCATTCTCCTACCCATGTCTCTGTGAGAACCAGCCCTTTATTCTGCCTCCCGTAGTACATCCTCCCCCTTCAAGAAATCATTTCCTTTGGACTTTCGGCCCATCTCCACCCCTATTACTCCTTGCCCTCGCGAAGGAAGCATTTTCACAAGTTTTCTTTTTGGTGGGCTGTCCGTGCTTCCAAACACCTGGAAGTCATGACAGGGGCTTCTCCCCCACCCAGTAAATTCTGCCTCTGCATAAGTTACTCAGGTTTGGTTTTCTTTACCAGCCCACCCAACCACCCACCCACCCCGGTCGAAGCAGAGCAATAAGTCATTTACCTCAGCAGGGGACAAGCTCAGCTCCAATAATGAAACCCTTCCAAGGAGCGGGGGGAGGGTCAAAACTTGTGACAAGCAGGTAGGTGGTTGGAGAGCAGCATCGGAGGGGGAGGGGGGAAGGAAATGAGAGGGGGAGGGGGGAAGGAAGCGAGAGAAAGCTTTCCCAGTTTTTACGCAAGCCGGAGCCTGAAAAGTTGCCAGAGCGCGTGCGGCAAGGAGACTAAAGAAGTGCTATTGTGGGTCGAGTGACCTAGAACTGGGAGAAAAGAAAGTGCGGGAGAACAAGCCCCTCTTTCAGCCGCCGAGGAGGAATCCCCCGGATCTCCTCCAGCCACAGGCTGCCCAACCAAACCGGGGCAAAGCCAAGGCGCCGCTCTTTGCGCCGCGCGTTTGGAGAGGCCACTTTGGAGAGGCCACAGCCGGAGGGCATGGCGCAGGCGGCCAACTTGCGCTCCCGCGCTCCGCCCGGCAGCCTAAGCAACACACCTGAGGAAGCAGCGGCAGAGGACTCCCCCTCCCCAGTCCCAGTCCCCCACCCCAAGGGACTCGTTGGGGGGTTGCAAAGCCCCCCCGTCCACGGCAGGCAGAGAGCTCGACGGTGGTTTCTGCCCAGCCAGCCCAGCTTTGCGCCCTGGAAGGCGGGGGCGACGTGACTAACCTTGCCTGGTGAGGTCCGGCGGCGGCTCCGCTCGACGCTGCTGCGGAAGAACGCACAACTGCCTTTTCCTCCATGCAGCCTTTTGAAGCAGCCACGTCCCTGCTGTGCGTGCTCGGGCTCCTAGGAGCCTCCAAGCCCCCTCGCGACACATGCACCCATTGGCTCCTGAGACGCGGGTCCCAGGCAAGGGCGAGTCCCGGCCTTGCTCCGGGGCGGAGAGAGACGCCCGCCCGCGAGAGCGCGGTCTGAGGCTGCGAGCGGAACCAGGAGTGAAGGAGGCAGCGGCAGGGAAACAGGCGCAGCTTCCTCGGCCATTTTTAAAAGGAGGGCTTCCCCCCTCGCCCTCGCCCACCACCCGCCGCCCCTGGCCCAGCCCACAGCTGCCTACCTCGTCGCCGCCTCGATGCAGCAGCCAGCAGCAGCTCCACACCAGCAGCAGCAGCCACACCTCCGGAGGGAAACTGCTGCTGTCTGCTGCTGTGCCTGCGCTGGCAGAAACAAGGCACGACGCATGAGCAGAGCAGCACAGCAGCAGCACCCTCAGCCTCCGGAGGGCGGGCCGCCGGCCAGCTGGAGGGCGGCCGCTGCCGCTGGCCAGCTGGAGAAGTGGACAGGCGTATCCGCCCCGGAGCCCCGGAGCCGCGGCAAAGGTGTAAAAGAGCCGCATGCGGCTCCGGAGCCGCAGGTTGCAGACCCCCGATCTAGGCCAACATTTTGTTTCCAGTACAAAAGGGGCCAGCCAAATTTACCTGGCAAGCTTATGAGGTAGGCATGAGGTCACCAACATACCACTGATGCAGTCCTGAGCATCTGGAATTCCGAGACAATGTCTCTGAACATGGAAGTTTAATTAAGATAGCAAGACTAACAGGAGAGGCTTCCAGTGACAAGTCTGGGATGGAACAGAAAAGAGATGGGTGGAGCTGTAAGGGAAGTGTGGTGGGACCGGACAGGATGAATAGGGCTTACTGCATCCTCAGTTTTGGGATGAATCACCCAGAACTGCTTTCTACAACAGCAGCTGTGTGACCCAATGCAAGAAGAGTGAGGAAAATCAACTTGGGAAGATAGATGATGGCAACAAATTACAAATTAAAGGGAAAATAATAATCAGGCATCCAGCAAAGGGACATTAATTACATTTCAAAAAGCAACATTCATAATTAATTTTCTGATGCCCTTACAAATAGGAACAAGCTGAGACAGTGGTTTCACCATGTTTCTAAATTGCTAAATTAATTAACAGTCAATCATCACAGGGAAGATGAAGGCATCTTTCTTTGACATCATTCAATAATCTCTAAGGAAATACTTCCTTTTCTTCCCCTTTTTTAATGAAAAAGGATTACAAGTTTAGGTTTTTCCCTCATCTACATATTTAGATCAACTTTCTCCTTCAGAATTTTAGCAAATCATTCCAAAAGGAATTCTCCTTCTCAATTAACATAATTCCTCAGAGATAGGAAATCAACCAACACTGTCAATCAGTTCGAACATGTAAAACATTTCATTGAGGTCAAAGAACAGCTTCAGCAGTCATAGACCATATTGTTGCGATTGTTTTGTAACTTACAAGTCACATGGCTTGAAAGGAGAGGGTGGGCATATAGGTGCTGTGCTGAGGAACAGGTACCTGCTTGGAGTCTTATTTTAGTACATTTGCATCTTGCCTTTCTTATATCACTGAGCTCATGGTGGTATACATAGAGTTTCTGTGTGGTCTCCCATCCAGGTATTGGCCAAGCAAAGACCTGCTTAATTTCAGCAAGGTAGCTCCAGCATGTGCCCTCAGACCACGCCCCAAAAGTTTGTTTCAGCTTTGACCAAAGTGCAAGCCAGCACACCTCTGCAGTTAAGTCTAGATTGGATTAAACCAGAGAGCTGATATTAGGCTGCCTTGAGAGGGCATACACAATAGAAAGCAGGGTAGAAGCTCTTATATAAAAAGGAATTAATCAATAAATAATACACAGTTCTGATAGAAGAAGTTTAACTAACTAAAGATTTAAGTCATAGCCAGTCTGTGAGAATGACATTTTAAAAGGACACAACTGCACTGAGGGATACAACTTCACACACTCTTAGATAGTTAAGACTGAGTTCAGAACATGTTTTTACATTGAAACAGCAATTCCATTTTTACCTGCTAGAATCCTTAACTTTAGGGAGAAGTGTTATTGATACGTGGATCAAACACAACTCTGTTTCAGTGGCAGGGCTGTAATTACTGCTTCATCATGGTTACCGATTGCATGGAGACGAATAAACTGAAACTCAAATCTAGACAAGATGGAGGTGCTATTTCAACTGCACTGGCTTCCAGTCTGTTTCCACGTCTAATTAAAAAAATGCTCATTTTGATTTTTAAAGCCCTCTATAGCTTACGACTAAGGTAATTGATGAAACATCTGCCTCCTTGGGTAGCTACTAGAGATTACCCGTATCTTCCAGGGAGGGCTTCCTGGGGTATCCCCTCCTTCTGATGTGAAGGAAGTGCTTACTGGAAAGAGGCGGCGGCGCTGATGCGTTTCCACAGCTTACAAATAACTTTAAATTTACATCAATCCTATTGTTTTATCCTTTATATACTTCTGTGGCTTTTAGGTTTTTATAGTTTTGTTTTTACATTTTTTTCTAAACTGTGACGGGAAGATAATTGAAGAGCCAGATGAAAACACAATAAATAAAGCAAACCATAAGAAGCAGCTAGTCCTCCATCACATCTCACTATCTACGCAAAGATGCAGACCTACATATGTAAGTAGCCTAAGAGTACATCCTGCTCACTCTAAGTATCATCACACAACAAATTCCAGCTCCTAGAAATTTGGGTACCAGTATGTGTAGCAGTGCCTATGTGGAATTTCACTGAAGAGTAGAAAGAACTGCCACAATTTTGCTGTGACACACTAACCGAAAGGCTCCCACAACAGCAGCCTCTCTGTAGGATTGTGTCCTCTGCAGAGTTAAGCGGAAGTAGAATTTGATCAAGTAGAAGGAAAACTCTCATTCAAAGCAAGCTGCACATCCATTTCTCAAAGGAAAGATGTCAGTGACCAGCCATGTAAAATTTCTTGTTGAATAATTGTTCCAATTTTAAAATCTAAGTCATTTTTCTTCCTATTAGAAAGCCTGGGGAGAAGAGTCTTTTGAAATATCTGAGATGGTAAAATTTAAAAATTAGCTACTGAGCATGAAGTATGCAATAATTGCTCTTCATAACATTTTTATTGCCTCTACATTCTTTGAATTATTGCTTTAAACTGTGCTGTGCCATTATGATGAAAAAAATGGTATCAATAAAGTATGTGTGATTGATGTTAAGATTTTATCACTTTAAGACTATGAAAATCGGAGGCATGCCAAAGTAAAACCATTTTTCATTACATTTCTTCTTAATTCATAGCAATAATGATACCCACGCATTTCATTTACCAGGGTGTTTTGGGCAAGTGGTTATGCCCACATCGAAATCCATACATCCTATGATTGTGCGTGCCATTATATATGCAGTTTGAGTTTTAAGAATTCTTTTGCTTCTAAGATATTGTGCACCGTGTCTTACATTCTTACTGAAGGTTAACACCGAATCTTTGCCAAAAATAAATAAATAGTTTTTATACTTATTTAACTTATATATTAGTTACGGGTAAGAAATTCACACAGCTCTCAACGTGTGGTCAATTCAGTGGCATGAGAGTAAAGAAATGACTGGGAAATGGCTCCCACTTTGCTAGAGTGTGTACACACACACACACACACACACACACACACACGGGATCCTAATGCCTGCCTACACACATTACTTCCAGGAGTGTTTTGATTATGGACTTCTCATGGACTACAGTATTAAAAAATATGCAAGCTGACACTCTAAAAAGCAATTGCAAACTGTACTGAAAAGCGTATCAGGAATCCAATGTGGTCCAGGGGTCATAAGTGTCTTACCACTGTATAGAAGGATGAGGAATAGCATACTACCACTTACAAATAGGAACCAAGATACAACCCTGAATAGCTCCAATGGCAAAATATATATTAGCATCATTGTTTATGGAAAAACTCATTGTTAGGCTGTATTTCTCTCTAGTTCTTTCACAATTCCTCTTTCTTATAAAGGGACACCCAAATGGGAGAAAAACAAAGACACCAAATGGAAATTCAGTGTTATAATGATTTATGTCCTTGGTGTGAAAGTGAAAATGTCAAACCCCATGCCAGAAATCCACCAAATATACCAGCAACATCAAAGTCTAAAGAAGCCCTTTCTGCTATTTCTTATATCACCACCCACCACCAGAAAAAGTGTACCAGAAGTACTTTACAGTGGTACCTCAGGGTACATTCGCTTCAGGTTACATACTCTGCTAACCCAGAAATAACGCTTCAGGTTAAGAACTTTGCTTCAGGATAAGAACAGAAATCATGCTCTGACGGCGCAGCTGCAGAGGGAGGTCCCATTAGCTAAAGTGGTGCTTCAGGTTAAGAACAGTTTCAGGTTAAGAACGGACCTCCGGAACTAATTAAGTTCTTAACCCAAGGTACCACTGTATTTTGAATCAGGCCATGGATATTATGAATTATAGCAACAATGTTTAAAATATTAGAACTCTTCTGCAACCGTAATGCTCCTCACGTCCAGGGGAAATAAAGAGACCCTAATGATATCCAGTATATCTGACATCTAGTACCCCACTGATATCCAGCAATATCTCTTTCCTTACATATTAACAGATCTGCACTTGCATTTTCAAAAATCAACTCAGCACTTGCTTAAGCCCATGATTCCCAGCCCAAACAGAACAGGTTATTTGCCATTGGGATGTGGGATCCCATAGGCCTATTCCCTGATTGTAAATCACATATTTGCAGCATTGTATTCCCAAGTTATCTTGGGAAGGTAACACCCTAAAGTGGTGGCATATAAATCTTTAAAATAAATATATGAAATTGAGCAGGAACTAGTCAAGCTTTTGAAGAATGGGTTTTGTCTAATATTTGGGACATGAGAAGCCCACATTCAATGCTCCAGCTCTGCTAAACATCACTTTGTGCCACCACCAATCTAAGCATTATTTTCCCATTGAACTTACAGAATTGTGGCAAAGATGATTAAGGTAATTCTATGCATTCAGAAAGCTTGGTTAAAACATTTGCTTTCATTTTAAAGATAAAAGATGTAGGATACTGGTGACTAAGCAAGACACAACTGTACTTTTATTCCAAGTACTGAAGCAAAATGCAGCACAGCTATTTCAATAGGCTTATATAAATTTCAGAAAAGCTTGAACATTTTGCAGAAATCCAGTCAACTCAGACCAGGCTTCCAGCAAGGAACTTCCAACATATAGCAACTTTTAGAAAATCAGTATCAAAATACATTAACATTATCCTAACTTCCCTACATTCACCTAAAACATTTGCCTGTAATGACTGAGAAAGATACCCATGAAAACTGACCAAACCTATTAAGAAAAGCTGCTTTGTATATTTCACCATTCATGCAGATGCTATATGCGGCAGTTTTAATGCACATGAGGCATATAGTAGGGACAACTAGGTCCAGAAAGTAAATACAATAATGGAAAATTTATCATAATAGAAGGTGGCCGACCTTGAAGATGGCCCAACTTCAATCTGGACAAAACTTCACTGGGTTTTTATTTAATAGTAAATGCCAGCTGCAAAGTCAAGCACCCAGACTGTCAGCTATCAGTTGCCCAAATATGCATTGTGTGTGTTTTTTTTTAAAGAACCTGATTGCGCCATCTAGTTGACAGAAAGCATTCTCCAGTGGGTATGCTGCCTGTTGGAATGGGAATGGCAGTAACTGTGGACAAAGATATATCAGAATCCTCTTTCATTGCACTTTCTATTCTTCCACATGCTCTGATCATCTAGAAATAAGGATGGGGGTGGGGTGGGGACAGGAAGTGCAGGAATGTGTATCTCAACATGCCTAAACTTTACACATTAATCTAAAATACATTTTTAAACGTCTTTCACAAAAATGGCTTGTTTTACATATTTAATAGGATTTATATACTGCTTAATCATTCATAAGCTCTAAGCTGCTTACATAGAATATAAAAAGATTCATTCATTATATCAAAAATATTGATGAACTGAACATCAAAACCAAGTTAACTGAAAAATCTATCAAAATATAAAACCAGCAGTTGTTAGAAATTATATGTAAACATTACTTGTTTGGGTTGGCTCACATGAATCTGTAGCAGGTGCCCAAAAGAGTATCATAGAGTTGCTCGATTGATATCCATGGGGAGAGTTTTCCAGAGAATATGTGCTGCCATGCCTGCACATGGAAGCAGCTGAGTGGGCACATCTGAGATAAGGCGATCCCAAGCTGTTAATGTATTTATAAACTACTAGTAACACCCCTTGAATTTGGCCCTGTAACAGATCTCTCACTCCTCTTATGCTACAACGTTCTGCAGTAACTGCCATTTCTGAACCAAACACAAGAGAAGCCCCGTATAAAAATGCACTGCAGTCCAATCCAATCTAGTTACCAATTCCTAGACTACTGTGACCAAGCTATTCTAGTCCAGGAGTGGCAGCAACTGTTGTACAAACCAAAGCTGGAAAAAGGTGCTCCTAGCTACCGAGGCTACTGGGGCCTCTAATTATGGCACTAGATCCAGAAGCACCCGCAAACTGTGTGCGTACTGCTTCGGGGAAGAGCAAACCTGTCCAGGGCAAGCCATTTCTCAGAATTTTAAGGTGCTCAACACTGCAAACAATTTCCTGGAAGTAGACAAACTTGCATAGGGCTGCACTGTTGATATCTCAAAACCACTCTTTGTATTGTTTGTACTGTTGAAGGTGGCAGAAATCAAGAAGGTAAATACATTCACAGACAACAACACACTAGTTAAACCATGAATTGTGAAGCCACAAATTAATGTGGTGCCTAAACGCTCCAGTTGCTTGGACTTCAGCAGTTCTACTGTGGTTTTCTGTTCTAGTCATTCCAGGAAACTGTGGTTTAATCTCCTGACCCACAAATTCTCATTTTCAGTCCCTAATATATAGAAAAAGTATATATAATTCTATGGAAGATTATTCACAAGAAGCTCTACTTATAGGGCTTACTCAGTATAGTAAGTGTACTTAACATAGCTGCCGTAGGCTATTACTGTAACCCAACGGGTTACATCCAGTTATATGCTTCAGGTGACGCCTCTGCTAACAGAAAGGGAAGGAAAAGCAACTCACTCATCTTCCTTGCAATAGATTCAACCTGTATTTTCAACACATTTTTTTTAAAAAAAATAATTATCAGAGTTTGGATTGTTTTTCAAATAGACTAAATGCAGATTATATACGAGTATAATCCAGTGCCCTCATTAAAGGGATTTATTTGCTTCCCTCTCTGCCCATCAAATTATTCAATCCCAATTATGTAGTTTTGTTTACACTATTATGAAAATTCACACCTTCCCCAAAGATAATCTTTAAAAATATAACTTGGAAGTACAATAGTTGAGAAGAAAAGAAAGATGCTTACTCAAACCTTCTTTGTAAAATATACACAATAAAGAAAAGTGATCTATATGTTAGTTATCAAATAATTTGAATTGCCCAGTTTACAAATTTAGAATATGTCCGTGGAAATCTTGTTCTTATGCACATTTAACTATGACTGTCTTACCAAAGTTGACAGGACTCACTTTTCAGTCAATATGCATAGGGTTGTATTGTCAATAGTTGCTTTATAAAATTTGTCAATGACAAATAGGACCACCACACACTCCTTCACTTTTATAAAGCTCTAATGAGAAAGCCAGTGTTCCTATCGCTTATAGTTCCATAGTTGATTTATAGAGACTAATAGTACCACATAATCTTATGGTGGCCAAATTATTCTGTCGTTTGATATCATATAGGTAAAGGTAAAGGTAACCCTGACCGTTAGGTCCAGTTGTGGACAACTCTGGGGTTGCGGCGCTTATCTTGCTCTATAGGCCAAGGGAGCTGGCATTTGTCTGCAGACAGCTTCCAGGTCATGTGGCCAGCACGACTAAGTCGCTTCTGGCGAATAGAGTAGAATGTGTGATTTTATTTAAAATGCATCTCTTGGTTATTTGCGGGGCATAGGAATTCGTTCATTCTCCCCATCCCCACCCCCACCCCAAAATAGTCCAGCCCCCCACAAGGTCTGAGGGACAGTGGACTGGCCCCCTGCTGAATAGGTTTGCTGACCCCTGATCTAAGCACAATGAAGGATTTGGAACACAGGATGGAAGAGTGGGGAAATTGCCTTAGGAACTTGGATAGAACAGCTTCTGTAGATGCAAGGTTAGTGCCTGTCCAAATCTGAGTCCCATATAATAACTGTACTAGGGGTTTAGTTTTAAACTAAACTATTATAACTGTGCTAGGGGTTTAGTTTTAAACACAAGCACTGACAGTATGTGATTACCACTTTTTGTATGGAAAAAGCAGGTCAGAATGTTGGCACTTTGAGATAGTTTTTCCTTTGCATATTTCTGATGTGCTCCCCATGACCCTGCTGACTGGAAAACAAGGCCGAGGTATTTAAAGACTTTAACTTGTTTGATCAACTAATTATCCATATACCATCTATGGGCCCTATAGTTTCTTGAAAACACTATTACTTTAGTTTTCTTGTAATTCAGCCAGCTGTTCTCTGAAGAAACACGAAGCCATTGACTACATGACCTCCAGGAATAACTGCAACATACGTACTAAACAGGAACCACAGTTCAAATACAACATTTTGCAGATAAAAGATAGTTTTAAACTGAACAAATCAATTTTGGGCACAATCTATATCATACGTGCTCTGGAACAATCATACTGTCTTTAATAGTATCTACTCTAAAAAGTGTGCATTCCAATAAAACATTATGAAAAAAGCATGAAGGTGTTTAGTTCATTAAAGGAAACAAGTCAACTAAAAAGAAAGCTGTTTGAAAACTACTTTGTGAATGAAGCATCTTTATTCCACGGAACAATAGGATGACAATGTAGTATATAGGTCTGGGACTTGCAAAATGATCTGCCACAGGCTGAACCACAGTCAGCATGTCACTTTCCTTAAAAAACTAGGGAATTTGATTCTATTTTGCTGTAGTACTTAGATGAGTAGTTTCTCAAAACTGTTTAAAAATAAGCCAGTATTTCATAATAAAATCCACACCAAAAAGTCACTTTAGCCCTTCAGCCCAACACCATGAAATCAAGACCACCACCAGAGTAAAACACTAATGCTTTATTAAAAATTCAAAATTGCCAATTATATTTTGCTTCTCTTTTTTCTTCATTTTTACATGATTTATTGATATCCATGATTTTTTCACAAATGTACTTGTTGACTTTGGAGAGTCTCTGTGCAATTTCAGTTTCGTCCACCGTTTCTTGTGCTATCCTGTCATACAAACATTCTGAAATGAAGAAAAATGGCATTAAGAATGACACCTCAACAAATGTAAAACATAGCAGATGTGATTGAGCAAGGTAACAGGCACATGCAAGAGATAGCAAGAGGGCAGCAATTTGTTGACAGACTTCAAAAAACCTGGCTTATGCACATGGTTTTGTGCATGCAGATCTCTGGATCATGAACAAAATAATGTACAATAATACTTTCGGCTACAATTTAATACTGCAGTGTGAAATGTTTCTGGTTGATTTGAAGTTTGAATCATAGGCTACTAATCACAACCCAACATTTAACTCCATTAAAATTAAAGGATATAATCATATGCATTCTCCATAGAACACTTTTGAGTAAACAGGCTTAGGATTACACAAAAAAGGAATGCATATAGCATTATTTGACCATCATTTAGCACATATTTATACTTTCTAGCTCTGAAGTCTTTTTTCCAGGCTAAACATTTCCACTATATCACACAACCATGGTCACATGAGTAAACTTCAGAGAAAAATCTATGTTTCTCAATGTTCCCTTTGCTGCTGCAGATACCAGGTTCCCTAGTCATTTCCAACAAATGTTCCCACTTTTTCAAATTTTGTTTTCCTGAATCACACTAGCATTGGTAGCCTGAAGAAGTGGAAGCTGACCTATGCTGAACAAATAAGTGATGCGTTATTTCAGCAGCAGCAGCAGCAGCACACTTCTGTGACAGACAAAGAACTATGAAGCCTCCTCTGGTGGACTTTCGAGGTGCTCTAAAAGCATCAATTGAAGTAGGGTTACATTGGCCAACATATTCTATTGGAAAAAGAGCAAACAAGAAAGGTGTAGTCAAGATACTTCCAAGCAATGTAGCTGCATCTTTAATGCCCAAGGATAGTTGAAGGCAGCAGGCCTGAAAGAGATGAGGATATAATCCAGAAACTATAAAGCCATTGTAATCTTTGTTCCAGACTTTGGAAGGAATAAATAGACTGCGAATAGCCTGGTTAAAAAGGCACAACTTTAAAAGGGTGAGCCCTGCTACTCTTAGCACTTCATATGCACGCTCTCTCTCTCTCTCTATATGTATATAAACACACACACACACACACACACACACACACGGTGGCAAAAAACATAAAACATAGCCATTGTGCCCACTGGTCCTTACTATTGCTTTAATGGCTTCCAAACTGATTAAACAACTTCTGCTTTGCCTAGTATTTTCCCCACCAGCAATTTATTGCTTCATATGGTAGAAAACCACGGAGATTCGCTTAATTAACAAGTTTTATAGCATTGTTAATGTACCATATTAAAGTTATGACAATTAAATATTCTATACCCTTTTCAGTTTCCTCTGACACCTTTCAGAAGTTTTAGAAAAGGTTATTTTTCAGTGACAGGGTTTACAGTGTTTGCATACCATACCTTTTAATAACTTCCTTAAAATAAACTACACAACAGAGACTACTAAACAGAAAGACATATTAGCCCCATTAAGGCTTTACTCCATTTTTTAAAAAAGATGTATTTTAAGGAAGCTATTCTAGGACCAGAGAATAAAAGTAAAAACCACATCAAACATGGATTTTACGAGCTCTCATCTTGAAATGCAAAAAATATTGGACAATGAAAAATATATTTAAAATCCTAGTTATAATCTAAGCTGAAAAGGGTAGCTGCCAATATGCATTAAAATGAGGTCTGAAAGAGCTGGGGGAAGAACCGTGGCTAAAAATGGTGTTCTAATTTAAACACTGACAGATGAACTGTGATCAAGGAAAAGTACCTCCCACGCCTTCTTCAGTACTAGAACACTGAATATTTGAACTGAAAAACAATGCACAAACACAAAGAGAGGGAAATTCAAGTTATTACTGTGCATTATTGCTGTTTTATTTCCAGCATGATTCCCAGATGAACCATCATCCCAAAGTTAAAAACCATCTCACAGTCTTGCCAGTGAGGGGGAAAAAACAGTACAATAAACCTTGACGAGCACACAGATCTGGTCCAAGTGCATTGTTGCATCACTGCCTACAGAGATAACCCTGATGATCAGCAATGAGTGTGAAAGTTCCACTGATTTCACTAAAAATTCATAGACACAAAATAGCCAGTGGAGGATCTTAAGTTTAGAAAGGAGTTGTTAAACAGTTGCAGAATGTTGAGCGACAACTCAGCTTACTCTGTAGACTTCAGCTGTTACTAGGGTTTAAGGAGCCACAAAGTCAGCTTCCCTGAAGACTACCAATTTTACTCATTCCCAGAACATTGGCTTGAGAGCCCAGAAACACAAGACAGCTGATTAACTAAACCTGATGCCGCTCCATAACTAAAAATATTTTGGGAGAAAGGAAAGAGCTCCTAGCTATTGGGCTCCACAGGATTATATCTAGCAGCACAGGAAGATGTCTTTATAGTATACCAAGTGAGACAGTGGATTCATATAGCTCAGTACTCTTCACAGTGAACACTGCTGAGCTGCTGCAAGTCACATAGGTGTCTTTTCCAGTCCTACCCTGAGATAGCAGAGAGTCAACCTGGGCTCTTCAACCTGCGTTCAAAGCATTTGCTATGCCACTGAGCTACAGCCATTCTCCATGCTCATTTCTGCTCCTTCTCAGTAGCACTCGGAGCATCTCAATTTTTTTCTTTCCTTGACTGAAAGCAGTTTCTGCACCACTCCAAGTTAACTTCCTATTCATAAGAGCTGCTCCAGTAACATCATTGGTTTCCATGCCAATGATAACCTGCCATACAGTCTTGCAGTGCTGGTGTGCGGACCAGCCTTGTCAACATGGTTTCTTCAAGTGCTACAAGGAGTTGCTGTGCACATATATCTGTGTCCCTGGTTAACAGATGAAGTGGGGCTTACCCTCTCTTGTACTATGCATTGAATTGGATGTGCATAATACTTAGTGAATCCACTTGTTTTCTTAAGCTACGGAGAACTGATATTTATATCCTTATGCACCATTTAGAAAGTACCTGACTTAGATGATGTGCAAAGAATGTTTGAGGGTTCCTTGTGATTATGTATTCTCTTTCAGTGATAAAAAGAAGTGATTATGCTATACATGTTACAGGTAGGTAGCCGTGTTGGTCTGCCATAGTCAAAACAAAATAAAAAATAAATTCCTCCCAGTAGCACCTTAGAGACCAACTAAGTTTGTTCTTGGTATGAGCTTTCATGTGCATGCACACTGAAAGAAGTGTGCATGCACACGAAAGCTCATACCAAGAACAAACTTAGTTGTTCTCTAAGGTGCTACTGGAAGGAATGCTATACATGGATACACATCAAGACATGGTATGTGGGAACAAGGCTAACATAAAAAGTCAATTCACCACGGCCAAGGAGAAATCTGAATACATTAAGTAGAGATGCCCTCCAAATGCTGCCAGACTACAATTTCCATGATAGGCCCAGGCAACACAACCAATGGTCAGAGATGATGAGAGCTGTAGTCCAGCAACATCTGGAGGGTCACAGGTTTCCTGTCCCTAATATAAAGTATGCAGGTCAGAATATATAAGGTGCACCTAAATCGCATTGAAATTAAAGCCTACATATTCAATCCTAAGCATACGTTTTAAGGAGTAAACCTCACTGAATACAATAGGATTTGCTTCTGAGTAAGTATACATAGGATTGTACAATTAAGCACATTAATTGTACGATTAAGAACATTAATTAAGTACTTAAGTTGCATCTATTTCAATGCATTTTTAACTGGGTTTATTTTTTTCTGGATTGCAACCAAATTTGAAAAAGCTTTGAAACATAGTTCCTTGATTGAAAAAGATAGTAAGACATGCATACTCTGTTACCATTTCTAAAGGTGCTGTCAAACAAAATTTCATATTAGTTTTATTTTCGGAAGCAGGGATTTTCGTTCAAATGCCAGATTAAGTATGGCAATGCCTTTCTACTTATCAAACTGCCTTAAGGTGTCTGTTTTCTTCTTTAAAATGGATTGTAGATCCTCTGTCTGCATTTTGAATGAAAATTTGGAGATTAGAGAAGTGGAAGGCTTTATATCTACACATACTTTTGTATGTATGTAGCTATACTATTTTTTTGTGAGAGAGAATATCTTAACAAAGTCTCAATGCAATGATTAACTAAAGGTGTCCTCATATGATCAAGATCCACTGGTTGAGGGCCAGAGAATATGGCACAAGTGCTAGTAGAACACATCACTACCATGACAGACACCCTAGTGAAAATATCAAATACATCAACAGAATGGCTAAAACAGGGCAGAGCTATGGGCAGGACAGGGCAGGAGACACTACGACCTACAATTCTCCAGACTACAGACATGGCCCCATCAACAGCTGAACATTACATCATGCCCAGCCATGATGCAATTTTCCTCCCACTGACTTAGATGGGAAGGGGTGGGAAACGAAAAATAGTGCATGAAGGTAAAGGTAAGGTAAAGGATCCTGGATGGTTAAGTCCAGTCAAAGGCGACTATGCGGTTGCAGTGCTCATCTCACTTTCAGGCCGAGGGAGCCAGCGTTTGTTCACAGACAGCATGACTAAACTGCTACTGCCACACGGAGGACCGTGACGAGTGCCAAAGCGCACAGAAACACTGTTTTCCTTCCCGCTGCAGCGGTACCTATTTATCTACTTGCAGTGGCGTGCTTTCGAACTGCTAGGTTGGCAGGAGCTGGGACAGAGCAATGGGAGCTTACCCCGTCGCAGGGATTCGAACCACCAACCTTCCGATTGGCAAGCCCAAGAGGCTCAGTGGTTTAGACCACACAGCCGTCTGCATCCCTTTTGTCATCATATGAAAGGCCATATGACACAGTGTAACTCAGCACCCAATCACAGCACACTACTACTAGCATATAAACCCAACACAGGGGAAGCACAACTTGGTCTGGAAACCAAGCCTTAGGAGGAATGGTTGAGGGAATTGGGTATGTTTAGCCTGCTAAAGAGGAGACATGATAGCCATCTTCAAATGTCACATGGCAGATGGAGCAAACTTCTTTTCTCCTGCTCCAGAGGACTCAAAAAGGAGATTCCAACTAAACATCAGGAAGAACTTTCTAACAGTAAGAGCAGTCCCACAGTGGAACAGACTCCAATGAAAGGTGATGGACTTTCCGTTCTTGAAGGTTTTTAAGCAGAGGTTGAATGGTCATCTGTCATGTATGATTTAGATGAGATTCCTGCATCACAGGGGGTTTGGCTAGATAACCCTCAGGTTCCCTTCCAACTCTACAATTCATGTATTCTATGAATGGGCATGTAGGACATCATACAGATGTCATCAGACCCTGTCTTCTCACTCACCCCAAAACACCTGCTCCAGCTTCAGTGGCTATGGGCTGCTGACTATTGCTCATTGTTCCCTGTCAGTGACTCTCTTCTCTTAACAGATACAGGATCCACTTGAAACCTCATTCTGCACAAACCATGAGAAAGGTCCAACGCATGACAAGCAGTAGAGACTATAATAATAATTTAATAATAATAATTTATTATTTATACCCCGCCCATCTGGCCGGGTCTCCCCAGCCACTCTGGGCGGCCTCCAACAAATACCAAAATACACTACAAAGTCACAAATTAAAAACTTCCCTAAACAGGGCTGCCTTTATTTTCTAAATGACAGGTAGTTGTTTATTTCTCTGACCCCTGATGGGAGGGCGTTCCACAGGGCGGGCGCCACTACCGAGAAGGCCCTCTGTCTGGTTCCCTGTAGCTTTGCTTCTCGCAGTGAGGGAACCGCCAGAAGGCCCTCGGTGCTGGATCTCAGTGTCCGGGCTGAATGATGGGGGTGGAGACGCTCCTTCAGGTATACAGGACCGAGGCCGTTTAGGGCTTTAAAGGTCAACACCAACACTTTGAATTGTGCTCGGAAACGTATTGGGAGCCAATGCAGATCTCTCAGGACCGGTGTTATGTGGTCCCGGCGGCCACTCCCAGTCACCAGTCTAGCTGCCGCATTCTGGATTAATTGCAGTTTCCGGGTCACCTTCAAAGGTAGCCCCACGTAGAGCGCATTGCAGTAGTCCAAGCGGGAGATAACCAGAGCATGCACCACTCTGGCAAGGACATTTCTAGCTTTTGCTCATAGTATCCTACTTGTTCCAAGCATGTGCATACATCCTTGGAAGATTCATCACAGACACAAAACAGATGAAGTTGTCCCTAGGATGCAGCTGGTGCCACAAGGATAACCTGCTCTTCTGTCTACTGAGCAACTGTCATAAAGAACCTGCTAGGGTGAATGATTGGCCATCCCAGAAAAGTGATTTTCTCTTTCAGGGTCCACTCTATCCCAGATGCGCTGAGTTGAATAAAGGCTATGATTCTGCAACATGTATTTTGTTGTTGTTGTTGCTGTTGGTAGGATCGTACTCAAGTAGGATCTGGCCTCAGGATGGGACTCTGAGAGGGGAAGGAAGGAAGCCTGAAGTAGTGCTTTCAATGGTTGTTCACTCATGAGTGAGTAGGGATAGCAAGTTGCTTTCCCACCATTAAGGAAAAACTGGTTATGTGTTTTTCCCCTCCTCTCCTGGGTTAAGCATGCATAGGATATATGGGCTTTTCTGTTAGTGTAGCAACAGCATATCTCTCCTGCCCACAACGGTGTAATTGGAATGTTGAATTGTCCTGCATATTTGAGTAATAAAAAAAGGAAGAAAGATTCTCCCATTTCATCACAGCAGTATTACATGCTCCAAGTCACGTACCTCTGACAATGCTTAATTTGTGAGGGGACAGAGGAGGTTTGGGAACGGCATCTTTCTTTTTTTTGGTGGCGATTCCTGTGACGCTTCTGTTCTTAAGAACATCTGTTCCCCAGATCATAACCGCTAAATTTTTTGTAAACTTTGAATCCCCTTGCGCTACTTGCAGTTGGTGCCATCTCTCCCCATCTACCCAGATGTCGCAGCCAAGATGGACCTGAAGTGTAAAGGGAGGGAAATGCAGTCAGTTTTCAAAAAGCAAAGAGCATCCAGATTAGTAGTGATTTGTTTATTTCATAAGAACCAGACACTACTCTTAAAAAATAATACTCCTGTAATATCTCAAGGTATGAAATTTTAGAATTACTTGAAACTGAGTTCTGTGTACATTCATGTAAACTGAAAGCAAGTTGTTCTACAAACAATTATATCAGAAAGTGAATTCATACAACCATATAGGCTGAACTATGATTGAAATACTAGTCTTCAAAAAACATATACAGACATAGATATCTATGAATCAGATCTAGGAGTTTCGAGTTACTTTCAAAATCTCTCACATAACCTTGTCTAACACACGGGAAGACATTCCAGCTCTTCTAAAGCTATGGTTTTCATCAGGTGTGTGATCTGAACAAATGCAAAAACCACCAGGAAAGGAAACCATTAACTCAAGAAATGTCTGTAAAGATCTTCTAGAATTCTCTTGGCCTGATATGAGTGACATGAAATCCACCTAAATTCCACATGACAAATATTTATGAAGTAGCCTCCTAAATTACCTTTCCATTCTCAAGAATATATTTGTCCATTGCTGGAACAGCAGCAGTTGATGTATTTGCTTCCTCACTGGAAGCATTCTGTACTTCAGGCTCAGGCTCAGGCTCAATGGATTCTGGCTTAACTTTTTCAAGGTCTAGCGCAGGACCTACACAGTCCAGAAAACAGCATTTCAGTATATCAAACAGCATTAATTTAAACAGATTACACTGATTCTATAAAAAAACTGGATCTAACTCAAAATCCCAGAGCTCAAAACATGTAATCCATATTCAGTACAAGGAAAGCATAACTCTATCCCAGATTGATCCAGCTATGGGCAACATCCAATTGTTGTTGGCATCAGTCTGTCTTGGGAGACAATGGAGGAGTGCACATTCAGGGGTAAAGTCAACATATGGTCAGGAGTGAGGGTGAGGAAAGGAGGAGACACTGTGCCTCATTCCACTGTCCCTGATCACACTGTGGAGAATAGGAAGGTTTGATCCAGCTGAGTGATTTGCCCTGTAGCCAGCAGGCTTAAACAAGCAGAGTACACAATCCTGCTGGGTGCTGCTTTTCAAGTGCCTTCCCTGCAGGGAACATGCTTGCAAAGCAGCGCCTTGCAGCTAGCAGGATAGAACCTACCTTGCAATCCTGCTGGGTGTTGCTTCATAAGCATATAGTGATGGCCTGGGACTCAGACTCAGAACTAGAGGAGTCTCAATCTGCACTGAGTCTCCTCTGCCTCAGACATCATCTGAACCAAGTCTGGGGCCTGATCCTGAAGAGCCCCAGTCTGCACAGGTTCCCTTGCAACAAGCACCAGCTGGGCCGAGTCAGGGGCCTGAGCCTGTCCTGGCTCCAGATGCGGGGAATACCTCGTTGCCGTCAGCTGGGTCATCACTGACAGCTGCTCCACTACCGGCAGGGTCAGGAGAGACTGAGGTGGCCCCTGGGTCTAGTAACCCACCGGTGTCTCCCAAGCTGCAGAGACTCAGGTCTGAGAGGAGGAGAGACCTGAGTGCTTGCAGGAGGAGTGCTTGCCTTCGGGCGAGACAGGGTGGCGAGTTGTCAGAGGATCGGGACCGGCCATTACCTCGTCATAGATAAAAGGCTGTCGGACGGCGCCCCAGGTTGCGGGAGCAACATTGCTGTTTGCCAGATTTCTGCCTGTGATCCTGTTCCTGATCTTGCCTGGTTTCCTGCCCTGTATCCTGCCTTGGCTTTGCCAGACTGACGCCTCGCTGACTCTTTGGACCCTGGATCAGACCTGGATCTCGCTTCTTGGATTACCCTTGGGATCAGCACACATATTCCCCAAAGGGGTGGTAGCAAGTGGAGGGTTCAATACTGCTGACTGCAAGGGGTCCGCTTCACTAGTGTGAAGTAAAGCAGCACACAGCAGGATTGAACCTTCCTGCTCTCTCCAGTGCAGACAGAGGAAGGGAAGGAGACACAATGTATCTCCAAAGCCATGTATGGTGGAGAGGGTAGAAACTGGGCCCAGAGGCAACATGTCAAAAGGTATGTGCTATCTCCAAGCCCAATTCCCCTTCACTCATCCTGGTTGCTTCAAAACCAGAGGGCAAGACTGAGTCTCCCTTTGCCCCCCCCCCAAGAGCAAGTGGTGTTAGGGTAGGAGACTGGGTGCACGGGAGAACTTTGAGGAAGTCTGCACTGCAGCCAATAGCTCTTGGACACAGCAGCAGCTTCTGCAGAGTTGTCCTGCCTATCCCTTTGCATAAACTGAGCAGGAAGTGCTTGCTTCCAACTCAGCTACCATAATGATGCTAAGCCAGGGCTTTCTCTTCAATCCTTCCCTGGCTGAATGTAGAAATTCTGCAACTGGAGAACCTGAGAAGAGACTAGCTCACTCCTGTATCAACAATTCAAGGGACAGGCAATAACGGGAGTGTGAACAGCATTTCCCTTAGCTACTGTACATACAATTCTTGCAGCATGGAGAAATAATACAGACAACCAAAAATGTGGACACTAAATATTTATTTGTAAAAAGAAAAGGTTATCTGACCAGCAACCATTATGCTATTTCTATTTGGTGGCCTTCTGCTGTTTGCTGATAATATATTTATACGTATGAAATTAAACTCTTCCTAACATAGCATGACTAGTAACCTCTACCAAAACAGCAATTCACAGTACCCCTAGAAAATAAATATATAAAGGAGGTTCTATTACTTAGGAGCCACTGACAGAAAGCAGTAAAATTAAGAGTCTATCTCTCTAGATAGTTTTATTTCCAAAATCAAAGCCTCTTCTAACTAGATAAACTTCACAGTGATTTCACAAACTACTAAGAGTTGCATTTACAGCACAGCGTGTTGTGAATTAGACATGCAATTCCTTTTACTGTGCTTTTGCTAATTGGTGTTGCGTGCCTAATTTGCCATGCACCATGCCTACTTTTAAAGTTTCTCTCTCTTTGTGCCTTTTGTGCTTTGGTAAGCAAGAAAGAAATTGTGCAGTAATGGGAGGTTTCTGAAAATCAACAAAATTATCTTAACCTAGCAAACGCAAGTGTGGAATGAGGAAAATCCCTGTATCAGTGAAAAAATATTTTCATTTGTGAGGTGCAGAACATCCAGAACAAAATTAGAAAATAAATACAACAGTGCTAGATATTTTTTCCATAGTTTTGCTTCCTAAGTTTCTTGTGCATCATTTTTGTTATTTCAAAGTCCCCAAGGGTAGCATTCTGGGATAAAATATTACCAGGCTATACAGTAAGATAACTTTCAGGTGATACATTTAACTCATGGCAAAGACTGTGTCTAGCATTGGCCCTGTGGGACACTGCAAACTGATATTCTTGGCTACCATCACCAACAGACAGCCATGGTGGATATATGAATCTATTGGCTAAAGGGAGGGGACTAGTAGCAGCAGACTGTTTTTCACAATGCAGCCACATTTCTGCCCAGAGGCACCTAAAAGCTGGTGCCTGCATAAAAGCTTGTGGCTGTACCTCACTCAAGGGCTGGACAATATTGGGTTTTCAACATCATGGTGTATGACCAGCCAAACATCACGGTTTGACGATATACAGCGATGTTGAAAAAAGCTGCATTGGCCCCAGCTGGCAAGATACCGGGTGAAACTCCTGCAGCTCTCATCATGGGAGTTCAGGTGCTTTCAGCCCAGCACCTCACGGGCTGTGGCCAATACAGCTGGCCCCAGCCTGCTGTTCAGCTGGGGGGTGGAAAGGCTCCTGCCCCCAGCTGAGTGAGCCCCAAGACCCCTTGGCCAGGCTCCCCTGGTGGCAGCAGAGCTCCTGCTCCCAGTGGAGCCAGCCCCGAGTCCCCTGCCGCTTGCGCTGGAGCAGCAAGGACCTTGAGGCTCCTTGGCCAAGCTCCCTCTGCCTTCGCTGGCAGGGGGGTGGGGAGCTACCTTGCCAGCTTACCCCCCACTCCCCAAAGTCAGACCAAGCAGCAGTAGCCAACTGCATGGAACCTGTCAGGCTCCATGTTTTTGACTGCCTTTACCTGTGTGGGTGCACTGTCTCTCTCCTCGGGGGGGGGGGGTCGTTCACCCCAGGAGGAATGACGCAGCCCACATTCCTGGCGAAGTCTGCAAGGCACGGGCTGCAAAGCTACACTATCCAGGTCTTATGGACAAGGGCTGCTGGCGAGCACTGGGCCCACCAGCAGCATCAAAGAGCCCCTACACTGCCTGGCCTGCCTTCCATGGTGGGATCCATCTTTCTGGGAGGAAAGGGGCAGCACCCCCCCCCTCCCGGAGAAGGCAGCCAGGCAAGGTTGGGGCTCTCTCTGCTGGGAAGGGTGGGCTTCATAAAGAAGCGGAGGAAGGAACGAGTGATATCAGCCCCTTGCCGATTCAGCTCGATTCTCCCTCTGGCAGGGCAGAGTGCGATGGCGGTTTCACCAGCGGTTGAAAACAGCAACATTGAAGTCTGGGCCAGACCTTTAATTAGAGTTACAGCTCCCACGGTAGGCCCTGGGCTGCAGCACAGCCAGATGGTGGGTGAGCCAGACTACAATCCAGCTGCTGCCAATGCTTTGCTCTCCTGCTGCTTTCCCAGGCAGCAGGCACAACTGGGACTTCCGCATGGACAGGGACCCACTGATTTGCTACTTTAATTCCAGTACACACTACAACATAAGAGCACAGCCTAAGTTTTCTTTCAAAAAGATAGCAGGGAAAGCCTTGAATGTAGATTCACACTTTCTGAGATGTATTTGAAGTGGTAAGAGTCCAACATACAATATTTAAGAGATCAAAAGAGCACAGGCTTGGGATTTTAGAGTGTGTGCAAAAAATATGAACTGGGCTTCTCAGCTCTTAGAATGTTTCTCTATCAAAAGGAAACAAAATGAAATATGCAGAAATTAATCCTTTCTGCTTCCCTTCACCTTCACCTGCTTATGCCTTCTAAAAATTTATGGAAACTAGTTTTTATCTCCTGACACACCTGACATTAGATCACTTAGGGAAAGAGTACTACCTATACACTCTCATAAGGAAGTATGTTTGCTTCTCAACGCTTTGATTCTGAAAGGTATTTGTGGTAAAAATAGAAAAGTACCTTCTCACCAGTCCTTTTCCTAAATTAGACCTGTATTTAGCTGAATAGCCATAGGTGGCAATGAAGGTCAGCGAACTGGCAGAGAATGGACAGGTAGCTAATGAAATATCTGGTAAAACTCTAATAGTTTTCTTTAAAAATTAAACTTCAAGTCTAAATATTGTTTATTACTGCATCTTATCTCTTACCAAGAAACAAAACATTTATCTTCCTTGTTTTAAATGTAACTGGCTACTATAATTAAGAAATCCGATTTGTCAAAATATAGGGCCATCACATCTTTAGTGACAGCACACTCCAAGACACTGGAGGGGGAAAAAATCTAACACTTTCATATTTTCTTCAAATACCCATTCACACAGTACTGGAGAATGTAAGAGAAGCCACTCAGCCATCCCTATATTTCAAGGAGCTAAATGAAACTTCAAAGAAGAATAAGCAGGGGAATATCAAGTAGAAAATTACGACATCGTGCTTAGAAGAGGGAACTGAACAGAACCTTTTCATAATACTTCTCAGTGGAAAAGACGTCAGATGCTAAGAGATGTGTCACAACTTCCAAAACAGAAAGGTAACCAAAAAAAAGTTGCACAGAGGACTGAACACTGAGAATAAGAGCTATTTGTAGAGTAACACGACTGAAAGATGAGCATGGCATATGTATGCACAGATCCAATCTGTTGTGGCAGTGGCTTAGCAGTAGTCTAGCAGAAAGCCTGTAGATCAAACAGTTTATTGGACTGCTTCTCTCCATATGAACTCTGAGATCATCCCCTGATGCTCTTCTTTGTGTCACCTCCATGGCAGCTCCGGAGGGTGGCAACATGAGAATGGGCCTTTTCTGCAGTGGATCCCCATTTGTGGAATGCTCTCCCCAGGGAAGTTCAGCTGGCACTTTCATTATACCCCTTTAAGGCACCAGATGAAAACATTCCCCTTTAACCAGGACATCTGATGCCTTTTTAAAATATGGTGTGGAGGGGGGGTTATTGGGTTGTTTTTGCTTTTATTATTTATTTTCTGTCACATCACATGAGCGACAAAACATAACTCAACTCTTTTTCTGAATTAAGTGACTATGCAGGAACTGGGTAAGTGCTTAGGTACCATGATGGGCTGGATGAGGGTCAATAAACTGAGCGTGAATTCTGGTTAGGATTAAGGTTCTGTTTAGGACCACTTCCCAGGCCCAGGAAAAGATCAGCTGACTGTTCTAAATGGGGTTTCACTCTGTGAAGGAGCAAGTAAGTAGTTTAGCGGTGCTCCTGGATCCATCTTTGTCACTGGAGAACCAGTGGAAAAGGAGCACCTTCTGCTAGTTTGGTTGGTGCAACAGATATGGCCATCCCTTTATTGGAATAGCCTATGTCAAGTGGTCAAAGCCTGGGAAGTCTCCAGATTAGATTACCGCAATGAACTCTTTGTGGAGCTTCCCTTAAGGTTGATGTAGAAGCTGTTGCTAGTGCATAATGCCACAGCAAGGCTGCGGAAGAGTTTGAAAGCACGTCAAAGTGCAAGTAGATAAACAGGTACCACTCTGGCGGGAAGGCAAATGGCATTTCCGTGCGCTGGTCTGGTTCGCCAGAAGCGGCTTAGTCATGCTAGCCACATAACCCGGAAGCTGTACGCCGGCTCCCTCGGCCAATAAGGTGAGATGAGCACCACAACCTGAGTCGTCCGCGACTTGACCTAACGGTCAGGGGTCCCTTTACCTTTACTATTGGCATATAAAGCCCTGGACATCTTGAGATGAGGTTACCTAAAGGAGCACCTTGGTTCTCAAACGTCTTGGTACTTGTACATTTTGGCTGCAGAACACTGCAAACCCGGAAGTGAGTGTTCCAGTTTGCAAACGTTTTTTGGAAGCTGAACATCCAACACAGCTTCCACAGCTTCCAATTGAGTGCAAGAAGCTCCTGCAGCCAATCGGAAGCCACGCCTTGGTTTTCAAAGGTTTTCATAAGTCAAACGGACTTCAGGAACGGATTACGTTCAAGAACCAAGGTACAACTATACCCCTATCTGGAGACTTTGAAACACTGGAAACACACTCTTAATAGTGCCGCACGCCTTGTTTGTCAAGTCAGTACCTGACTGTCCAAATGTGGCAAAAGTGTCTTTGGTTTTGTGTAAACCAAACAAAGTTGTAGATAGTATACATTTTGAGAAAATCTAAATTGAATTTTAAAAATCAATGAATTTACAGATATGGAACTGAAAAATAAATTGGAGCAAATGTTGTTTGCTCAAGGAGATCATTTTGAAAGTTTGGCTTATGGTTCTCCAATCATATGAACACTTATCTGAAAGCAAGTCCTGCTGAACAGTGAGATTCCAAGTACACATGCATGGATCCTGCTGTATGATGGAACTCGTATATTCAAGATATTTATTGGATTCCCTTTGTCATTCTACCAATAGTTTTGGTCACAATACTTAAGCTGCAATAAATGATGTCGCAGACATGTTACAAGCACCAGTATGCTATGAAAGATTCTTCTATTTCTGCATACTTTTTTCTGGTTTGGGTTGGAAGAGATATATTTATTTATTTCTAAACATTTATATACTGCCTGATTATAATAAAACCTCAAAGTGGTTTTCAAAAAGAATATGTTTCCACAGCTGCAGCACAGCATGGCTATGTGTAGCCCTGGAAAAGCATGCCAATATTACCAGGATGAAAATTTCTATTAATAAAAAGAATGAAAAAAAGGAACATGAATACAGAATTTTCAATGTATGAAATGGAAGATTGGCATATGCAATGAAGCAAATTATATTGTGATTATTTCAGCCATTCTAATTTAAAATTAAATTATTTAAGAACTTGTCCCACATGTATCTAAGTACTTACTACTGCCTAGTCTGAGAAGCAGTACATCCTGTAGCCGTCTGTTCAAGTCTCTGAGCTCCTTCATTTCTGACACTAATGTCCCATACTCCTTTAGCTTTTTTGCTTGCTGAACAAGCTGCCTTCTTGTTCGCTCAAGTTCTTGTTGAATGTGTCTCATTTCTTCCTGCTGCTGCTGATAGCTTCGCAGCAATTCTTCATAAAGAACTCGAGGAACTACAGCATCGTCCATATTGTTCATCCTTTCTGAAGTTTCCATAAATGTTGCTGCAGGACAGGAATTGCTGAGACTCATTCCATTTTGTTTTTCAAGGCGCGCAACAACTGCTTCAATGCTTTTGTGCGTACCTTCATTTTGTTTCCTTCCATCTTGTCTCTGTGTGTTACAACAAACATTGTGTTAACATATAATACATAGCATGCTACAGAGATCTATAGTTAATTAAAACGGGAATTCACCAGAGTCCTCAAGTAAACAATGTGCTTATAATGAACTATACTAAATATGAAGTCATTATTTTTTATTGAACCATAATAATAATAAATAATCACAATCTTTTCAAGTTAGTATTTGGAGAAGGCAGGGCTGATGGTAACCCCAAATTGGGCTGCCTACCAAAGCTAGTCAAAAGTTGTGGACAATTGGCAGTGGGAATTCTCCACAATGCAGAGAGTCCTTAGTATGCTGAAGAGAATGGGAGCACACTTGTTTACATGAACTCCTTTGGAGCTTTTCAACTGAGCCTTTTGTATGAAATTTATTTTTTCAACACACAAACTAAGAAAGTTATTAGCACCTAGATATTTTTCAACAACAGTATTAAGTGTTGAATGCTCCCGGGGGGGGGGGGGGGGATAGGCATAGATATTGTGTTCTTTCATTCCATCAGCTGAGAACTATATTTTTCTCAGTGCATTTTTCTCAGTGCAGTATGCATTTAGGTAACGGTTAGTGTCAGACTAGGACTTGGGAGAGCAATTCAAATCCCCACTCAACCATGAATTTCACTGGGTGACCTTGGTCCAGTCACTGTTTCTCAACCCTACCTCACAGGGTGGTTGTGAGGGGAAAAATTGGGAGAAAGAAGCATGTACACCAGCTTGAGATCCTTGGAGTAAAAGGTGGGAAATACATACATACATACATACTTAAAATAAATTTTTGTACGCTACTGGTATGGCCACAACTTTCACACCATTAACCTAATTGGGGGGCATCAAAGCTCAAACCAATTAACAGAGTGGAATAATTCCACAATATAACAAAATCATTAATGAAATAATTTCATTCGGCATCAGGTTATCCAGTACTGTGCAATAATCAGCCATAGCTCAACTGAGGTAATGTCTCCAAGGCAAATTTATCTGCCCTTCCTTTGACTTTCAGTATTAGTACTTAAGCTTTCTTACAGCTACTTTGTGCCTCATTTTAGCATCAAGCAAAGGAGATGTGTAATTGAAATAGTTTGCTTTAAAATAATAACTGTTTTCATGATAAAACTGCATTATTTGGGCTTAGGGCAACATTATAGAGAAGCACTACATATGTAGCTAGTAAATGCAAAAATATCAAACACCCCATGTTTTCATGTTGAATTAGAAGTTTATTTTAAATTTATAACAAAATGAGAATGTGGCGATAAATGCAGAATAAAAACAATGTCAATATACTGTCATAATAGCACTAAAGAGTTTATCAGAATCATAAATCATGGATGTACCAAATGTTAAATTCATATTTAGATATAGTATGTGCATGAACAATAAACTGCATGTTTTTATACATGTTAACAGTAATGGTCAGTGCACAGTTCTTGAGTGGGAAGAATGTCAGAGCTGCAAAATTTACTTTTCCTTATTTTCTAGTCATCACCAACAGAGAGATCTGAATGCCACACCTATTTTTAAAGAACATACAGCTCTGAACTTCAAATGTTTTCTGAAGATATATCTTTTTACACAAGTATACCAAACAATAGTGTTTTGCCTATTGTTTTAGAATTTTGTAACTTCTCTTGCAAGTTTAAAATGGTGTGTGGGGGGGGGGGAGAGAGAGAGAGTGAGTGAGAGAGAGAAACTTGTCTTATTTCAAGTCTTGTAGTCCACTCTGGCAGTGCCTGCAGTAATGAAGAGTGGGTAATTATTTTTGTAAAGTAAAAATAAGAATGTAATTGTGAAGTATAAAATCCAGGATTTTACAAGCTCAGTTTCTGAAAAGGGTAGAAAATCCAGGTCTGACTTCCAATTAACTATAGAATTTGAAGAATCATGCAAAATTCAAAACTGAAACATGCATCGACTGGAATTATTCTTCTACCGTTCCACAGTTGATCTTCTCACAACTAGAGGAAACCTTGATGACGAGTCTAAGAAAATAGCAGGTGTGACTCCAAATGCATGCAAATAGAAAGATATTGACAGCATATTAATTCTGAAAGATGAAGAGCCATATTTAACATTTTTGTCCGCTAGTGAAAGCATTATCAGTTCTTTCAGATGGTCCAGTGTATTTAAGTCCAGGTATTTGCCCAAGTGCATTTCCAAAATTATTAACCATCTGCTGAATAATAAGTGTGCAGAATGCTTAAAGGAGTCAGTCCCTCTAATCAAAAACCCCAAATGCCAAAACATCCACTGATCTAATCAAAAGAAAGGATATGAATAAAGGCAACACGTGGACCAAATAATGTAGGGCAAAATGTTTCTTTATAATGTCAAATAATATGCAGCAAAATTTCTTTATAATGTCAAATAATATGCAGCGAAGACAGTATTCTGGATAAGTACACTGTTTCGGTGTAATCTTCTTCAGTTCATAACTTAATATACATGCTCCTTACGTGGAGTAGTGGTCATAGCCGTAGTGGTTACATCCGGAATACTGTCTTCGCTGCATATTATTTGACATTATAAAGAAATTTTGCTGCATATTATTTGACATTATAAAGAAACATTTTGCCCTACATTATTTGGTCCACGTGTTGCCTTTTTTCATATCCTGCTTGTAGTTTGCAACACAGGGGTATCTTTTTTGTATTTAACTAATCAAAAGAAAAACAGTATTTTCTGATAATATACTGTTCTGCACTGCATCCAGAAATTCTCTGCCAATACTTTTAATAGGCCACAGGGGGAGAATTATTCGAAGGCAATCTTATCCTGTTATTTTGGGGGTTGTTTTGAATCCTCTTGATAGTGCTCTAAAGTTCTCTGGTGGATTCACAACATCTCTTGACTTCCTTGAAATGTTGCCCGGTTGATAATTTTATAGGAAATAGTGCAACAATATTTGATGGCACAGTTTATATCTAAGAACTAAAGGATGTTCCTTTAATGGCTGTTGAGCTCGTTGGCACAATTTAGTGACGAGGTGTCAACTTTCAGCAAAATATAACTACACCTATATAGATTGTGGGCACAGTACAGTATGTGAAATAGTGCCACTAAGCAGCTGGTCATTCTCATCTTATTAAAATATTTGGAATGGAGCACAAAATTACAATTCAGAGGAAAATGTTTCTCTTTTATGGCAAAAATAAAGAACCACTTTAGCAAACCTTACTGCATGGAAGGATGAAAGTTTGCAGGCTATAGTCTACCATATTGCTGCATCAGTTTTCACTGACAATCATAACTAAGATGCAACCATGACAATTGTGCTTCATGGGCATCAAGCAGCTCAAACTTTTAAGAATACTATTTATGCAAAAAAGGTCATCATTATACCTGTCATAAGACCTTAATTTTTTTCACATCAAGATGTCCAAAATAAGAAATACAGCATATCCTACATACCTAAGCTGTTGACCAGGGTGGATAAAAATCAATGATTTTTTTTTTTTTTAAATCAGTTTTGTTTAAATTGGATATTTTTATTTAAATTGGATTTTTTAAAATAAAATGCTTTTTGGTGAAAATATATTACCATCCAAAGGTTATTCAATCATGAAATAAAGATTAGTTTTTTAATTACCGGTATGTAGAATAAGGCTGTATATGTTTAATTTTTTGGTAAATAAATTCCATTAATCCATTCACAATGTCATTTATGCTCTTCTAGAGGTTTTTGTATGATTATTGGGCAGTTTCCCTGCCTACAAGATATTATCACAGATGCTTGGTTTACTTTTGCAGTTCTCAAAACTGAATTTGACTCAGCAGAGATCACATGCCTCTTCTTCACAGCAAAAATGTTATAACATGAACAGAGTTGAGAAAAATACCTTAATCCTATTGTTCTACAAACCTATGAATACAGAATCAACCCCTTCAGTGTTAAGTTTCAAGAAGTTCAGTGGATAGAATAGAAACAATATTTTTCTGATTGTTTGGAGTGGAATGGATCTAATAAATCTATTTAAATTGTTATTATTAAGGTAATGATTATTTTTCTCCTTCCTAAGTACAACAGAAAAGTTGTCCAAATATGAATGATTAACCTATTAAACTGGGGATAAAAAACTAATATGAAAAGTTGTTATTCTAAAAATCTTCATCTACTTGCATATTAAAGTTATACTAGCAAGAATTAGTCTTTATGTAGAAAACTGTGATTTAAATCAAGCCTTACTGACTAGTGATTTAAACCGAGACATTAAGCTATTTTCAAAACAACTTGACAATCTGGGTTACTGGGTGTGTTCCTTCCCATGTTGACTATAGCTAGCATTAATGAGAAAACATATTGTATTGGCCTGAATATAAGCCTCACTTTTCCCCCAAATTCCGACCGTGGAAAGTTAAAGTGCAGCTTATATTCATGACCTTACGATATGCAGCCAGGAGCGCAGGGTAAACAGTACCAGAAGCGCAGCAAAGCGGCGCCTGCGCCGTGCGTGAGTAGTCCCCCGTCCTCTTCCCCAAGGCTGAGAAAGGAGAGAGTGAGGAAGGGGAAAGGCCGCAGGCAACGCAGCACGGCTCCCACCCCCACCCCCATCCCCCAGTATGCAGCCAGGAGCAGCAAGGAACAGAGTGGCTTATATTCAGGTATTTTTTTCTTTTTTTTCTCTCCCCCCCCCCAATTTTAAAGGTGTGGGTTATATTTGGGTATATATTTGAGGATTGGAGAAGATCAGTTTACATCCCAATCCCAAAGAAGGGCAGTGCCAAAGAATGCTCTAACTACCGCACAATTGCACTCATTTCACACGCTAGCAAGGTTATGCTTAAAATTCTACAAGGCAGGCTTAAGCAGTACGTGGACCGAGAACTCCCAGAAGTGCAAGCTGGATTTCGAAGGGGCAGAGGAACCAGAGACCAAATTGCAAACATGCGCTGGATTATGGAGAAAGCTAGAGAGTTCCAGAAAAACATCTACTTCTGCTTCATTGACTACGCAAAAGCATTTGACTGTGTCGACCACAGCAAACTATGGAAAGTTCTTAAAGAAATGGGAGTGCCGGATCACCTCATCTGTCTCCTGAGAAATCTCTATTTGGGACAAGAAGCTACAGTTAGAACTGGATATGGAATAACTGATTGGTTCAAAATTGGGAAAGGAGTACGACAAGGCTGTATATTGTCTCCCTGCTTATTTAACTTATATGCAGAATTCATCATGCGAAAGGCTGGGCTGGATGAATCCCAAACCGGAATTAAGATTGCCGGAAAAAATATCAACAACCTCAGATATGCTGATGATACAACCTTGATGGCAGAAAGTGAGGAGGAATTGAAGAACCTTTTAATGAGGGTGAAAGAGGAAAGCGCAAAATATGGTCTGAAGCTCAACATCAAAAAAACTAAGATCATGGCCACTGGTCCCATCACCTCCTGGCAAATAGAAGGGGAAGAAATGGAGGCAGTGAGAGATTTCACTTTCTTGGGTTCCATGATCACTGCAGATGGTGACAGCAGTCACGAAATTAGAAGACGCCTGCTTCTTGGGAGAAAAGCAATGACAAACCTAGACAGCATCTTAAAAAGCAAAGACATCACCTTGCCAACAAAGGTCCGTATTGTTAAAGCTATGGTTTTCCCAGTAGTAATGTACGGAAGTGAGAGCTGGACCATCAAGAAGGCTGATCGCCGAAGAATTGATGCTTTTGAATTATGGTGCTGGAGGAGACTCTTGAGAGTCCCATGGACTGCAAGAAGATCAAACCTATCCATTCTCAAGGAAATCGGCCCTGAGTGCTCACTAGAAGGACAGATCCTGAAGTTGAGGCTCCAGTACTTTGGCCACCTCATGAGAAGAGAAGACTCCCTGGAAAAGACCCTGATGTTGGGAAAGATGGAGGGCACAAGGAGAAGGGGACGACAAAGGATGAGATGGTTGGACAGTATTCTCGAAGCTACTAACATGAGTTTGGCCAAACTGCGGGAGGAAGTGAAGGATAGGCGTGCCTGGCGTGCTCTGGTCCATGGGGTCACGAAGAGTCGGACACGACTGAACGACTGAACAACAACAAAAATATTTGGGTATGGCTTATATTCGGGGCAATACTGTACTTGCCATACCCGTAGGTATAGCATTTCATAGCACACTGAATACTGTGTACTACATCAACAAGCAAATGAACAAATTAGCATGGAAGTTTCTATGTATTGTTAATGGATTATCCTACACATAGATTTAAGAAATGTGTGTGGGAGAATTAATGAGGAGCAACTGTAATTCAGAAAAAGGCATATCCGGTGAGACTGCCTTTTGAGTTTGGTTGAAGGGAATCAAAATGTGCTTTCCTGGGCCCAGCATGTGGCAGTATTGGTGGCAATAAGACTGGAGACTCCATGAAGTCCAATGTAAAAGCAGAATGTAAATACTGTACAGGGAACTCGCAACTTGTGCACATTTAACTTGTGCGCATTCAGCTTTACGTGCTTGGCAGATTTAAAAAATAAAAAAATAAAAATGGTGAGGGAAGGGGACAGGCATTGAGGAAAAAATACATTGGCAATCTCACATGATTTTGCCTTTATGAGCTATTCCCAGAAGAGTAAATTAATAGTTGGCTGCATGTGTGCATCACATCGTACTGATCTACAATTCTTATTGTAGATTGATCATATGGTGTGGTTATCATGTTTCTACCATTTTTTCTTGTTAAAAAAATAAAATAAACTTACACTGCAAACTTAAAAAACCAACTGTATGCCTGTGGCATACGTACGTAATAGCTTTTGTATATGCTGCTTCTCTATAACGTTGTCACTAAGCCAAACACCTATTCCCTGACTCTAACGAAAACATTGGCAGTCATCATGATTCTAAAAGAGTCAAAATGTGCATGCATATGCTCCCTATCTGATTTTCCTAGAATTAAAATGAAGTACACCTGCACAAGCAGCCTTGAGTACTGGTATGTATTGGCCAAGGAGGGCCAGGTAATGTTTTCTTCAGTATATAAAAGGCTGATTATTACACAGTACCTGGTAGCAGGCTAAAAAGGAAAAGCTTGGCAAATAATATGACCCATAGAACTATGTGTCCCACAAACCATTTTATCACATAAGCAAAACTTGGAATACAAACATACATTAAAACACTTTTGCATGTCTGTTGTGCACTTTTTGTATGATGCTTCTTCACTGCATCACAGATCTCTTCATTTTGAGCATTTATTCACTCCATTTACTTTTAAACCAGATGAGTTCAAGAACTGTTTGTAGGGCACATGTCTTTAGAAGCATCCTGACAAAAATCAGGAAGGAATTTTCCTGAGAACTTTTAGCTCAAGGTCAGTGTATTTCGTTACCTAAATCCACTGAGGAAAAAAATAGTTTCCAGATGGTGAGACTAAAATCACTGAGCACATTTTCCTGCTCAGCCAGTCACTTAAAAAGACAAGCACACTGTGTATTGTTTTATGTTTCATAGTGATATTTTTATGTGACACTTTCAGTTTACCATGTGCTCCTTGTGAAGTAGGCTACTAAAATTTCCATCTAGTAACAGAAAACATAGGATGAAGCCCCAAAGCTGTCACAGTAACCTAATTGACCACATGAATTTGGGTATCAGCACTTTTATTCTCAATTCCTTCCCTAATGATCCCTGGCATGGAATTTGCCTTTCCCACAGCTGTTGCACACTGGGTCAGCATCTTCACTTAGGTATCTACTACAACTCCAAGCTCCTGGTCATTCACCTCTAGTTCAGAGTATATGTGTGGAATTACGCTTTTTTTGTCCCTACATGCATCACCTTACACTAGTTTGCACTTAAATGCATTTACCATTTTGCCACACTGGGTGAATACCCAATTTGGAGAGGTCCTTTTCTAGCTCTTCAATGCTCCTTTAACAACCCTGAGAGGTTTCTTATTTCCCACCCTCAGGCACACTCTAAATCTGTTCTAGGGGATTCCCCCAACTCTCTAGAGCAGATTTGGCCACAGCACTGGGTGCATATTGAGGGAGGAGAGAGGGGAGAAGCCCGTTGCACAAGCGGAAATCCTTTTCTGATAGGATGAGGGAGTTGGATGTTCCCCTTCAACAGCAGAATGAATTACGTTGTATATATTTCATTGTGGGGTTTTATTTTGTTAAGATTAGACCTTTTAAACAACATCTAGAAAAGGCAGGTGCTGATACTCTCAAACCCATAAACACATGGATTACATGTATCATACTTCATCCACATGCCACATTTTAGAGAATGCCAGTCCACTATGAAGTTATTTACTGGTGTTAACCAGTTAACACCAGTAACCGAAGGGAAGAAAAGGCAACCAGACATGAATGTGAACGAGAAGTTTCTTTCAGGAAGTGTCGTAAAACTTTTTTTAAAATTTACAGTGCAAATTGAGTAACAACGCTGAAAACTCATTTTCACAAAACCCTGTTGCTGACCTTCAATTAAAAAACTAGCAAAACAACTCTTTGGGCCAAAGTGGAACAGTGTCCAACAATGACAAAAGTAAGGAACTTGAGCAAATAGGATGAAAAAGCCCCATGCATTTACAAAAGAGACATTTAAAGCAATTCAGGGGTCTTGATCACATTCATACTCCCATCAGTCGTAGCCAGTAATACAATGCTTTGTATGCTTTCCTTTAAGGTCTGAAGACACAAAGTTTAAAAAAGAGCAACAAAAAAACTTCCAATACCTTACAGTGTCTAAGTTCCATATCTTCATTCCCATAATTTGTAATTTTTCCTATTTCTTCTAGGTGATTGAGAGAAAGCTTGGGGATTTTAATTTTCTTCTGCATCACACTGTTTTCAAGATCAGTTTTATCTTCTGTAAAATTTACATAAAAATAAAAATGGTCAAATTCATCAAACTTTTCATCAAACTTATCATTCAAATGCTGTATCACTGAGGCCAGACCACTTAAAGTTTCCCATGCTCAACTGTCTTCAGCGTGCAGTGGAATTCAATTGCTCCACAGACTCTAAACATTAACACCAAAATGAATAATGCCACAGGTAATTCTACATTTTTTAATTCTGTATTTTCCAAGACAGAAAAATGCAATCACCACATTTGTATTTGTGTTATTTCATTTAAATGTATGAAAATTTTAAACTTCCTATTACAAAAGGGCAAGTCCTTTACCAAAACAAAAAAGAGGCAATGTTTAAAGAAGATATGCTGATGTTCCTCCAGCGTATATGCATTAAGAATACCTCTCCCCCATCTCTCAGAACAGTTATAGCAAATTCCCAAGCAGCTGGCATACTGTGAAATGAAGTTCTTTCAGCACTGTTGACACCTGCAGCAGGTAGCAGCTCAACTTACAAGAGTCAGGTGGAAAAAAAGAGAGAGACCACTCTCCCAACATTATCACTATGGCATTGCTTTAAAAAAAAAAGCTGTCACTGCCACTGTCAATTGCCCGGTTTGCTCTCTACATTAATGTACTAGTGCATGGTGCTCAAAAGCTCCCACAGCACTCTTCCTCTCCCCCTGCTGCACTGTGGACAAAGCAAGCCAGAGTCTGGACTGTGATATGTTTCCTCCAAACAAACCATGAACAGTAACCAAGGTTTGTTATTAGCTTACAGCTCATGGTTTGTTTGGAGGAAAAACCATGAGCCTAGGTTCAGATGACATGACAACACAGACTCTGGGTTGTTTCATCTGCCGTGTGGTAGCAGGAGGTGCAAGGGAGAGGTGCTGTGGGAATGTCTGTGCAGTGTGTATTACACACTATGGTTTAATGTGACGTACAAACTGAACCAACGTCACCACTGGTAAATATCCAGGCAAGTGGGCTTGCTGCGGAAAGGAGTTAGACCTTGTTTTACTGAGCCCAATTCAAAATAAAACTGTCAATATTTTCATTATATATAAATATGCCATTTCCTTTGCTCTGGCAAGGAAAAGATTAAGTGGCAACAACAAGCAGCACTGTCCTTTCTGGATCACAGGGACAGGCAGAGGCCTGAATGGGACCTCTTCCAATCCTAACTACCGTATGTTTACTGCTTTTTGGAAGCAGAGGCCACCACTGGAGTCCAGTGGCTTGAGAACCAAGACAGTAGTGTGCATGTTTATTTGCTGAACTCTGGAGCCTTCAAGTGCAATTTCCAGGCAGACTGTTCAGAACCCATATCACCCCTGATAAAGTTTCCTTCCTATACTTTTCATTTGTCACTCAGCTCCTGGCAAGCAACACATAATTTGGGACCAAGGCAGATATTGTCAACACATCTGAGAAATCAAACAAGGTTGATGTTTCTGCTTACTGAGATGCATAATCTCCCTTTGCTTTCCGAAAGATGGTTAATATATTTTTCATTTGTTAATGCTTTTTTGTTCTCGTCCTCTTTCAGCTTTTATCAAGGGATTCTATTATCTATTGCTCTGCTGCTCTTGATTTTTGGATCAATTCTAATTATTATTTTTAATGGACTGATTTTACTTGACAATGTTTTTATTGTATGCATCTTTGATCTTTTGAAAGGTGTCTAATAAATCTTGTAAAGAAAGGAAGTTTGCTTTGGTATACCCCTGCAAATTTTAATATATTTACCTATGATTATTTAGTATTATATGAGTGAGGCGAACTTAAAATTCTGATCAATATTCATCTCTAATTTCCTTTCTTCTATGTAAACCTAACTTCCCCACCCCCACTCTCTCATTTTTAATCTCCTGCTCCTTACATATATATGACAACATCAATCTGATGACTCCTTTACATTTTTTCTCTGTGGAAATGAAAATGCGATTATCCAGACCTAGCAGTCAGATTGGTGTGTTTGTTAAAAATGGCAGACTTATAAAACGCACTGAGAAGAGGACTCTAAGGATTGCTGTTTAGAATTTTATTTCATCACTACTTCTTGCATCTAGCTTGGTATTTCTTATGACTATCTGCAGTTCACTTTAGCTTCTCTTGGTTCCTTTTTTGCATCTTTTGTATGTATTTTCTTTACTCTGCCTCAGGATACAATTTCACTAGTTGAGAGATCCATTTCTGTCTTTGACAAAAAAGAATTGCATTCATCTGTGTAACTCATCTCTAATGAATGCTGTGCTCCTCATTAAACCCTGATTTACCTTTGTTTCCCTTTTCTGCACTGTCAACACTAACCATTTGTGAGCCCACTGAAAGCTGCTGCTTTAGGAAAATGAAACTAAGTACATACGGTACTAGCAGCATCCACATGGAAGTGTTTCAGAGAGCTTCATGGAATTTTTTCTTAGAACACAATGTGTTCGTGGAACAAGGTGCATGTTCTTTTCCTAATCAGCAACTCCTAAAAATATATTAAATCATGTGTTTACAATATGTTGTGGAAAAACCAGCACAAACATTCTAACCTCATTTTATCAGTAAAATAGCATCTTTTATGCTTTGAAATTTTATGTCCATTAAACCAGTCTTCCCCAACTGGTGTCCTCCAGATGTTTTGAACTACAACTCCCATCACGCCTGATTAGTCACAGCTGAGGGGGCGGCTGTAAACCAAAACATCTGGAGGGCACCAGGTTGGGGGAATTATTAGACTATATTAGGCATGGCATGTCTTGGGAAAATATTGCTTAACTGGCAAAAAACTGGACAACCTTTCAGCTTCTGAATGGATCATTCCAAAGACCCATCAAGTCAGCATTTTGTTCCCAGGTGCCTATGAAAGCCCATAAGCAGGACATTAGCACAAAAATACTCTCCCGCTCATGTTACCCAGCAAGTTGTAGTCAGAGGCATCCTGCTTCTGATTCGAAAGAGTAATAACAGCTGTGCTGTATAGTAGCTAACAATAGCCTAATCCTGCATGAATTTGTCTAAATCCATCCAAGTTGGCCATCACTGCATCTTGCAGTAGCAACTTCCATACATCTCTGTGCTATACTTCCTCTTGTCTGTCCTGAACCGCGCACCATTCAGCTTCATTGAGTGACAACAATTCATGTGTGTTGTTGTTGTTGTTGTTTAGTTGTGTCCGACTCTTCATGACCCCATGCACCAGAGCACGCCAGGCACTCCTGTCTTCCACTGCCTTGCGCAGTTTGGTCAGACTCATGTTGGTAGCTTTGAACACACTGTCCAACCATGTCGTCCTCTGTCATCCCCTTCTCCTTGTACCCTCAATCTTTCCCAACAATATATATGGGGGGGCTCCATATTCACTTTCTTCACACCATGCATGGTTTTATTGACTATCATGTCCCCCTTTATTCATCAAAACACTGCAATGCCCCTCAATAATTTTAGCTGTGGTTTTCTGGCTCTACAAAACTATTTTTGAATGTGACAACCAGAACTAGACAAAGTATTTCAAGCACAGTTGTACTATATATATGTATCAGGCATATTTCACCCCCTTTCCTAATGATCCATCACATGAAATTCATCCTTTTCATAGAGCTGCCTCACCTCTCTTTCTTTGACAGCCATTCTAAGTTCAAACCCCATCAGTGTATCATTTCTGATCACTGACAAATCTGACTGGGGTTGGGAGTCCAACAACATCTAAGAGCCACAGATTACCCACCTCAGTCACAGACAGAATACCGGTACCTATCAAGTAACTGAAATACACACTGCAATATGTAATTTCCCAGCTCACAAAACTCAGCCAGAATGGACCACACTTTGTACAGATTCAATATTTACAATCATGAAATAAATGAATGAAGAGCAAGATTATGAGCAAGGGGTAGACAGCTAACTCAGCCTACTTCAAGAACCTTCACTTCACTAGTCCAAACTGCTGTCATCCTTGTCATTCCTGTATTGCAGTGAATTGGACAAGATGAACCTTCGGGTCCCTTCCAACTCTACATTTCTATGAGTTAATGAATGTGGGAAATTCTGTATTAATGCTTTTGAGGTGGGGAACCCCTCAGAAGAGTAGGGTCTTCCCCAAATCAGGCATTCTCAATAGAGAGTCATCATTCCTTATACTGAGAATTGTTATTTTCCTACATCACGTTTGTAACCAGACATGCAGCAGGTAAAAATCACCTCCAGCCAACCAGGAAGGGAAGAGTTTTTAAAAGACTGTATGAAGCACTTGCTTGAAGTTTCTGACAATAAAAAAAACTAATTTTTGCATCAATATCACCACTGAATTATCTATATTTTGGATACGAATAATTAATTGTTATGCTGTAGTCATAGAAGGATGTTGTTCTTTTGGTAAAATATACATGATGAAATCAAAGTCACATCCTGGGGGAAATTACAGCAAATATTTGAAATACAGTCTAGCAGTGAAAACTTTGCAGTGGGCCACCCTGATTAAATAATTGATACAAATCAGGAATTGTCACTGTTGTTAACTACCATTTGTTCTGCACTGATTGAACTTAGCATCTAGGTATGTTGTACTCAGCATATATAATGATATATAGAACAACAGGTACCTTTTACAAGCTAGAGCTTCACTTCCTGTCTTGCAACAGATATGATATTCACCTCATGTTTTAACACAGATATGGGGATTTTTAATGTTACTGATTGCATAAAGAATCCTGTGACCTGAAATGCTTCTTGCCCTAAGTGTGTTTAGCAGAAATCCTGCTGTTTGGCATTTTGAATACAGAGCGTTATTCTAGATTATATAAGGTTTTGTTCTTGCGGCACAGAGGATTGTTAATTCTCAGTCCTGTCAACAGGGTCACTGCAACCCCCAACTTTTCAGCATGTCTTTGGGATCAAAGAATCCTAAAAGGGTAAAGGACATTTTGGTTTTGAATCTATAAAACAGTTTGTTTTTGTTTTTGTTTTGTTTTGTTTTGTTTTAAAAAGGCACCTCAGCTGCCAGCTTATAATGCCCAAACTTGAGAATGGATACCTGGAAAGAAGAGCCTCTTCTCGATGCATGCCCCCAGAATGTTCTGCTCAATGTGTATCTTTCTCAGATAACAACGCCCTTGGGATTCTTGTGTGCTGCAAGTATATCACTCTGGAGATATACCGTACTAAAAAATAATATTTTAAAGCTACAAACTAACTTGTATTCACCGGGGGGGGGGGGACAACTAACTAAGGAGCAGTGATGATACTAATTTACTCTTTCCAGTCTTTGAATCATAGCTCAGTAGCTCAGGCCTTTTAAAGGCTAGCTTTTTTTCTCTCCCTCTTTTGCCTTCCTTCTTATCCTTGATGTACCGTATTTTCCGGCGTATAAGACGACTGGGCGTGTAAGACAACCCCCAACTTTTCCTGTTAAAATGTAGAGTTTGAGATATACTCGACCGCAGATTCTCCACCCGGCGTATAAGACGACCCCCGACTTTTGAGAAGATTTTCCTGGATTAAAAAGTAGTCTTATACGCCAGAATATACAGTAAGTACTTTTCTATAATTCTGCAAGACCTGTATGGCAGTGGGGGGTGCTGTTTCACAGATAGAAGATTGTGATTTTTCACAGCACAGATAGAAAGGATTTGTTTATTTACCTGATAGACTTGTATTATCCCACTTCAGAAAGGTATTTTCTAGCAACATGTAGCTTAACAATAAAAACAAAACAAACTAATATGAATAAGCAAGTTCAAAATAACATGTGGCAGCACAAAAAGCAATCAAGTTGAAATTTCAGATATAAAAGCAGTAGAACTGAAAAAGCAACAATAAACTAAAGCCATTTTTGCATGGCATAGACGAAATTAGTAAAAATAAATAAATAAATCATCCAGCATGTACGTAGTGGAATCATTCCACAGACTGGAAACTACTGCAGAGAAGGCACATCACCTAACCTAAACAAGCAAAAGTCGGGGGGGGGGGATCTCTCAACAGATAATCAGAACTGGTGGTCTTTGGCATAACCTATAAATCCTGGGATCAAGGCAACCCACCACTTGGAAACATATAGGAAGCCAATTAAGATGGCAAGATAACACATGCCTATCATAAGCACGGTAGATATGTTCTCAATATGAGACACTTCTGAAAAAGAACTGTAGCTCAGTAGTTGAGCACCTGCCTTGAATGCAGTTTCAGTCCCTGGAATCTTCAGGTAGGGATGCAAGGTTCCCTAGCTGAAATGGTGGTGAGCATATGCCAGTCAAAACAGAAAGTACTAAGCAAGATGGACCAATAACATGACTTGGTGTAAGGCAGTTTCCTATGTTCCTAGTGCAGCTCCACATAATGTATTGTAGTTGTCAAGGCTGAATGGTACAAGGACATGGCCAGGCTACGTCTGCTCAGAAGGAGTAGCAACTGGCACTCTAGTCTGAAGTACTTTGTGAAAAGTGCTGTGTGCCACAGCACGACTTGGGTGTTCATAGCAAAGGATGGGTCTAACAGTACTTGCAGACTTAAGAGGGCATGCAACCTTATGCAGAACAGATCCTCAGTCAGGCAGACTACTTACCAACAGATCCTGCTTTAGGTTGCATCCCACCTTGAAGTGTAACTTGAAAATATTTAAATAAATTAAAAATCCCATCTTGTTTGGACTGAGCTCCATTTTACAGCTGGACCTTTGTCCTTAACCACAGCTACAGGGCCCCAGGACAACCTTCTGGAATCCACCAAGTGCTTATATTCCAATAACCAGGTCCAGGATGGTGTGGCTGATAATATCAAATGCCACTGAGGTATCCAAAAAATTATCAGTATCACACTCCTTCTGTCCTTCCACAGCAAGTCATCAGAAACAACAAATCAGTTTCTGTGACACACCTAAGCATAAACCCTGATCTAAATAATCAACTGGAGGAGACTCTTGAGAGTTCCATGGACTGCAAAAAGATCAAACATATCCATTCTTAAAGAAATCAGCCCTGAGTGCTCACTGGAAGGGCAGATCCTGAAGTTGAGGCTCCAATACTTTGGCCACCTCATGAGAAGAGAAGACTCCCTGGAAAAGACCCTGATGTTGGGAAAGATGGAGGGCACAAGGAGAAGGGGACGACAGAGGATGAGATGGTTGGACAGTGTTCTCGAAGCGACTGGCATGAGTTTGGCCAAACTGCAGGAGACAGTGGAGGATAGGGGTGCCTGGCGTGCTCTGGTCCATGGGGTCACGAAGAGTCGGACACGACTGAACGACTGAACAACAACAAATAATCAACATTTAGGAATGTGTGTAATTATCTAGCTACCATCTGACTGATATCTGGTACTGGAAGTAATATTAGTGACCAGCCAGTAGTTGACACTAATAACCACTTCCTGAACGTGTACTATGAAAATAATTAGGCAACACCCTAAATCTGTGACTGAATTGTTATAATTGTGCTGTTCAGGCTGTGATGAATGTTTTATCCCCAAGTAAGTCACAATAGGCCTTCAAGGTTTCCTTAAGATCTTTCTGTGGACTCATTTGGGGACATCTCATCATTCAAAGACACATCAGTATATGGCACTGAGATGATACAGTAGTGGTAGAACAGTATACTCATTGGGCGGTATCGCTGCCAGAGAATGGTCTCAAATATGAGCTCTCACTTTTGTCCAGTCATATTTGGTTTGAGTCTTCCTCCACTTGTATTCTAGACATTACCTCCACCTTCTTCATCAGCTATTGGATAAGCTAAGGTACTGCACAACCTCAGCTCAATAATAAGAGGAGTGAATTTACAGTCCACATAATTTCAGAACTCCATAATGTGATCAGGGCTTCAATAGGACCAGCAGCTACAACAACAAAATCTCAAAGACTCAGGAATTGATCAGAATCCATCAGCCTCTGAGGCCATCTTAACAGGTCTACAATGTGACACAAGTGAAATATCACTGTGATCCAACTCTCTGAACTGCCAAGATATGTGTGTGTGTGTGTGTGTGTGGATGCAGCAGAGGTGTACCTCTGCCCAGCCTTGTCTGGCTCCACTGGCACAGAACACTTTAAGTCACAGAACACTTTGAGACATCATGTTAGGGCGTATCTCAGTGATAAGGATGAATGTATTGCCAAAAATGTTATTTTTATTTCAAACTTTGCCAATTATTGAGAAGATGGATTGTTTCAAAAGGTGGCAAAAGGATTTGTCGAAATTTATCTGGCAAGGGAAGAAACCAAGAATTAAATATAAAATACTAACTGATTCAAAGGAGAGAGGTGGATTCTCGCTGCCAGATCTAAGAATTTATTATGAAGCAGCTGCCTTTTGTTGGTTGAAAGATTGTTTTTTGTTAGAAAATACAGATGTATTAGATTTGGAAGGACATGATAATGTTTTTGGTTGGCATGCATATATTTGGTATGACAAGATCAAGGCCCATAAAGGTTTCAAATCGCATATAATCAAAAAAGCTTTGTTTAAGGTATGGATGAAGTATAAAGATTTACTTGAAAGGAAAACACCCAGATAGTTATCACCTCTAGAAGCAAAAGCCCATAAAAGAGCAAATATGGATAGACAATGGCCAAAATATAGTGACATTTTGATACAAGAAGGAGAACATTTAAAATTAAAATCATATGAACAATTGAAAGGAAATGTAACAGATTGGCTACAATACTATCAGATTAATGAATTATTTAAGTCAGATAGAAAAATTGGTTTTCAGTTAGAAATATCTAAGTTGGAGATGGAATTATTAGAGCCAATATCAAAAAAATTATCCAGAATGTATAATTTACTGCTTGAGTGGCATACAAAAGATGAAATGGTAAAATCAACAATGATAGACTGGGCTAATGATGTGGGGCATAATATTATGTTGGAAGATTGGGAAAGACTGTGGAAAACTGGTATAAAATTTTCAGTGTGTAATATGCTTAGAGAGAATATCATGAAGATGATGTATAGGTGGTATTTGACACCGGTTACATTGGCAAAAATATACCATGGACAAAGTAATAAATGCTGGAAATGTAAACAGGTAGAAGGAACTTTTTTCCATATGTGGTGGACGTGCCCAAAGGTAAAAGACTTCTGGGAAAAGATTTATAATGAAATGAAGAAGGTGTTGAAAAACACATTTCATTTTAAAAGAAACCAGAAGTCTTTTTATTGGGCATCCTAGTCCAAGAAATCCCAAAATGTGATAGAATTGTATTTATGTATGCCACAACAGCAGCTAGAATTTTGATAGCTAAAAACTGGAGCAGAGGAACCACCAACGATTGAAGAATGGCAGATGAAAATGATGGACTATATGGAACTTGCTGAGATGACCGGGAAGCTCCGTGACCAGAGGGACAATGTGGTGGGAGAAGAATGGAAGAAATTTAAATTGTATTTAAAAAAGTATAGTAAGATTGAAATTTAGAAGGAACTTGTAAGAAAAGTTAGACTGCAGATTTAGAATTATGTTAAGTGTTAAAGAAATGTGAAATAATGAATTAAGAATATAGTTAAAGAAATGGATAGGATTTTTTGAAAAATAAGGTTTGTATAATGTAAAGAAATTACTAAAGATGAATGATAATGAACGCAGGAAGGGCAGACGTGAGGAAGTCAATTTACAATGTTAAGGAAAGAATCAATTTTTAACGAATGATTTTTTGTTTTTCATTTTTGTAGTTTGTTTGTAATAGTTTTTATTTTTAATTTTTTGTAGTTTGTTTGTAATAGTTGTATTTGTTTGTTGTATGTATTTTGTTGATGTTTTGAAAAAGTTTATAAATATAATTTTTTAAGAACACTTTGAGCCATCACCAGCAGTTACCCCACTCATAAACCTACAAAACGGGACATTCTGGAAGGTGGAGAGGAAGCAAGTAAATGAATCACTGGCTCTTCAGCAGGCCCTACTTCTGTCACATGACAGCAAGGGACATGATATGGGCCTCTTTGGTGCACCAGCTTAGGTGCTGGCTAACAAAATGAACCAGGCTGGTACAAGATGTGTGGATGTGTGAAAGTTGCTATTCTGCTCTATTAAGCCATGTTGCTGCAGACCAGAGGTCTGAATTGTTCTCCACACTTCAGTAGGAAAGGAAAGAGGTATATGCCTAGGGGCCTACTTCTCCTTGTGCACTGTTGAAACAATGTATTAGCCAGAATTTAGGTTCAAATAGTAAAGCTGTATCTATATGCTGGGGCTAGAAGGGGATAAGATTACCTGGGATAAAGTCCACCTATCTCCAGCATGGCTCCCTTAATTCATGTGGATGGGGAGTGGGGAGAGAGGGACTGTGAATAAAAGAAGGTGCCCATTATGTGCGGTGAGGCATACACCCTGTGCGTACTTCTGTGGACCTAAGAGTGCAATCCTATACATACTCACCTGGCAGTATGTGTTTATAGGACTACACTGTTAATTTGTAAAAATACCAGCCATATGAAAAACCTTGTTGCACTGCATCTGGCAGTTCATGAACAGAAAGGACCGAAAAGGAAAAGGGTAAAACGCGGATCTAGACGGATCCTCATGGATCCTCCATTTTTTTACAAATAACTCCAAAAAGATTAGTGTCAAATCACATCTAGAAGCCACGCCTACAGTCTGGAGTATAAAAAACGGGAATCCAACACTTTGCTGCGCTGTAGCACCACAAAAACATGGATCCGAGGCATGGATCCACATGAATTCATATGATTTTTATATTGAAACAAAATAAAACCACCATGATACTCTACACCAAATATTAATCTATAGGTAGCACCAAAAAAATCACGTTTCCACTATTCCATGAGGCCGCAATGGTGCACCCTTTTTGCACTGCGCCACTTCAAACTCACCGGCAAATCACTCATCATAGCCAGGGGCACAGCCTACACCACAAAAAACACGGATCCACCGCTTCCTGGCGACACCACGGCCCAAAAACGTGATTCTGAAGCATGGATCCTCACGGATCCTCACCCTTTTTGCACTGCGCCACATCAAACTCACCCTCAAATCACACACCATAGCCAGGGGCACCACCTGCACCAAGAAAATCTCAGATCCACCGCTTCCTGTCGACACCACGGCCCAAAAACGTGTTTCTGAAGCGCGGATCCTCATGGATCCGCACCCTTTTTGCAGTGGGCCACATCAAACTCACCGACAAATCACACATCATAGCCAGGGGCACAGCCTGCACTACAAAAAACACGGATCCACCGCTTCCTGGCGACACCACGGCCCAAAAACGGGGTTCTGAAGCACGGATCCGCACCCTTTTTGCAGTGGGCCACATCAAACTCACTGGCAAATCACACATCATAGCCAGGGGCACAGCCTGCACCACAAAAAACACGGATCCACTGCTTCCTGGCGACACCATGGCCCAAAAACGTGGTTCTGAAGCGCGGGTCCTCACGGATCCGCACCCTTTTTGCACTCCGCCACATCAAACTCACCGGCAAATCACACATCATAGCCAGGGGCACAGCCTGCACCACAAAAAACACGGATCCTCCGCTTCCTCTGGCCTGGAGGCAAGCACTCCTCCTGCAGGAACTTAGTTCCCTTTGCCTCTCTGCCCTGAGCCTCTGCAGCTCAGGAGAGGCTGGTGGGTTACCGGACCCAGGGGCAGCCTCAGCTTCCCCTGACGGGGCTGAGAGTGGAGCAACTGCAGGCAATGGGTCCTCCATCCCATCAGGAGCCAGAGCAGACTCCGCTGATACCTGCACCTGAGGATCCAGTACAGGTGAGGACCCTTCAGACTCAAGCCCCAGCCCCGGCTCAGCTGGTTCTGGAGACGGGGAACCCTGTGCATGCTGGGATACCACAGGTTCAGCATCCGAGTCTGAATCCCAGGCCATCACATTGGGTTGCGAATGTGACCCATGAGGGAGGCACGTTCGCAACCTGCAGCATTTGCAACCCGCAGTGCCACGTCTGCGCACACGCGTGACGTCATTTTGCGCTTCTGCGCATGTGCGAGTGCCGAAACCCAGAAGTAACCCGTTCCAGTACTTCCTAGTTCGGCGCGGTCCACAACCCGAAAACGCACAATCTGCAGCACCCGCAACCCAAGATATGACTGTAGTTTGCTATTGGAGAAATTCCATATATGATTATAAAAATCTAAAGCAAGAATTATTTTAAAATATGATTTCATTTCTAGATCAGACAGACAATATTTATTCTACTATATATTTCTTTCTTTATCATATACACACAAAGCTTCTATTTTTAAACAGGAAATATTTTTGTAACCTAAGGTCTATTATACAAATCCATACAGATGCTCATTTTGTTACAGTTCTGTTAAATTGTATACAAATTATAAAGATTCCAAGTTTTTTTTATGTTCCTCCGTGGGTCTATTATTTACTAAATTGGCGAGTTTTGCCATTGCTGCATATTCTGATAGTTTCTCTTTCCATGCATCTATTTCCATATGTTAGCCAACACCAATGCTGTGGTCATATACCGGTAACTAAATAGTTCCACTGACGATTTCACAATAGCTGAAGGAATCTTTCCCAACAGCATAGTTATGGGGTCTAATGCAAATTTGTTTTTGTTTTTTTGTTTTGTTTTTTACATATTTTTGCATTTCGGAATGAACTTTCCTCCAAAACTTTTTGGTCTTTTCACAGGTCCACCATAAATGGAAGAAGATCCCTTGAGGTCTATGACATTTCCAGCAATGTCCATTCATTTAATTATTCATCTTCTGTATATCTTTCAAAGTTATATACAGTGGACGCTCGGGTTGTGAATGCGATCCGTGCGGGAGGTGCGTTCGCAACCTGCAGTGTTCGCAACCTGTGCCGCTGCGCTTGTGCACGTGTGTGATGCAATTCGGCGCTTCTGTGCATGTGCGAAGCGCAATTTAGTGCTTCTGCGCATGCCTGAGCGCCAAAACCCAGAAGTAACCCGTTCTGTTACTTCCAGGTTCAGGGCGGTGTGCAACCCGAAATCGTGCAACCTGAAGCGGCTGTAACCCGAGGTATGACTGTACCATCAAAAGAACATTTTTGTACAGTCATACCTCATGTTACAGCTGCTTCAGGTTATGTGTTTTCAGGTTGTGGACTGCGGGAAACCCGGAAGTAACAGAACGGGTTACTTCGAGGTTTCGCTGCTCATACATGCGCAGAAGCGCTAAATCGCACTTAATGCCTGTGCAGAAGCGCCAAATCACACCGGCGCCTGCGCAGACGCAGCGCTTCAGGATGTGAATGCTGTGGGTTGCGGACGTGCTTCCATCACGGATTGCATCCGCAACCCGAGGTTCCAATGTACCAGTTTAGTTTAAGGGCTTACTTTGCAGTGGATTTTTTTCCTTATTCAAAATTGTTCTCATTGCTCCACTGTAACCTGTTCTTAAAATTTTTGCATCCATTTTGTCATACAAGGTTTTGCTTGTTTGGACTTGGTGTCATATTTGAGTAATAGTTTATAAATTTTACCCAAAAGGTAGACCTCTGTTATGATGGACTCAAATTTTGTCTTTTCAATGATTGAACTGTCTTTCTTGAATCTGGATATTAGTTGAGAGTAAGCAAACAGATTCATATTTCTTCTCTTCTTTAATACTTCAGCGTGAATTTGATCTGTTCTTGAAGATGAATCATATCTTGGTACAATATATAGTTGTACATTCTCCTCTTGGCTCTAATAAAAACGTTCCGGTGGTCACATTAACAGTGCAGGTGAGGGTATTTTTGTGTTTAATGTGGTGCAATTCATGATTTTTGTGCTGCAGGTTGTACCCCGGGCTATGATGTGTGATTTTCCGGTGACTTCTGGGTGGCCCAAAACAAAAAGGGTGAGGATCCATGAGGATCCGGGCTTCAGAACCATATTTTTGGGCTGTGGTGTCGCCAGGAAGCGGTGGATCCATGTTTTTTGTGGTGCAGGCTGTGCCCCAGGCTATGATATGTGATTTGCCGGTGAGTTTGGTGTGGCGCAGTGAAAAAGGGTGAGGATCCGTGAGGATCCGTGCTTCAGAACCCCGTTTTTGGGCCGTGGTGTCACCAGGAAGCGGTGGATCCATGATGTTTGTGGTGCAGGCTGTGCCCCTGGCTATGATGTGTGATTTGCCGGTGAATTTGATGTGGCGCAGTGCAAAAAGGGTGCGGATCCATGAGGATCCGTGCTTCAGAACCACGTTTTTGGGCCGTGGTGTCGCCAGGAAGCGGTGGATCCATGATGTTTGTGGTGCAGGCTGTGCCCCTGGCTATGATGTGTGATTAGCCGGTGAGTTTGATGTGGCACAGTGCCAAAAGGGTGCGGATCCGTGAGGATCCGTGCTTCAGAACCCCGTTTTTGGGCCGTGGTGTCGCCAGGAAGCGGTAGATCTGAGATTTTCTTGGTGCAGGCTGTGCCCCTGGCTATGATGTGTGATTTGCCGGTGAGTTTGGTGTGGCGCAGTGAAAAAAGGTGAGGATCCGTGAGGATCCGTGCTTCAGAACCCCGTTTTTGGGCCGTGGTGTCGCCAGGAAGCGGTGGATCTGAGATTTTCTTGGTGCAGGATGTGCCCCTGGCTATGATGTGTGATTTGCCGGTGAGTTTGGTGTGGCGCAGTGAAAAAAGGTGAGGATCCGTGAGGATCCGTGCTTCAGAACCCCGTTTTTGGGCCGTGGTGTCGCCAGGAAGTGGTGGATCTGAGATTTTCTTGGTGCAGGCTGTGCCCCTGGCTATGATGTGTGATTTGCCAGTGAATTTGGTGTGGCGCAGTGAAAAAAGGTGAGGATCCGTGAGGATCCGTGCTTCAGAACCCCGTTTTTGGGCCGTGGTGTCGCCAAGAAGCGGTGGATCTGAGATTTTCTTGGTGCAGGCTGTGCCCCTGGCTATGATGTGTGATTTGCCGGTGAGTTTGGTGTGGCGCAGTGAAAAACGGTGAGGATCCGTGAGGATCCGTGCTTCAGAACCCCGTTTTTGGGCCGTGGTGTCGCCAGGAAGCGGTGGATCCGTGTTTTTTGTGGTGCAGGCTGTGCTCCTGGCTATGATGTGTGATTTGCCGGTGAATTTGGTGTGGCCCAGTGCAAAAGGGGTGCGGATCCGTGAGGATCCGAGCTGCAGAACCACGTTTTTGGTCCACGGTGTTGCCAGGATGCTGTGGATCCGTGTTTTTTGTGGTGCAGCCTGTGCTCCTGGACATTATGTGTGATTTGACCGTGAGTTAGAGGTGTCCCAATGCAAAAAGGGTGAGGATCCGTGCTTCAAAACCAAGTTTTTGTGCCATAGTGTCGCCATGGATCCCAGATTTTTGTGGTGCAGGCTGTGCCCCTGGACATGATATGTGATTTGAAGGCGAGTTTGGGGTGCCCCAATGCAGAAATCATGAGGATCCTTGAGGATCCGTGTTTTTTAACCAAGTTTTTGCACCATTGTGGCCCCACAAAACAGTGGATGCATGATTTTTTTGATGCTGCATATAGACTGAGATGTGGTCTACAGTATCATGGTGGGTTTTTTTTCATTTGAATGAAAAAATCATATGAATTCATGAGGATCCGTTTAGATCCGCCTTTTACCCTGGACCGACAGAAAACTATGGTTAGCCATAGTTATTGTCAACAATATCTGGTACTCAGAAGTATATGGTTTCTGAATATGAAAGTTCCATTTAGCACTCATGGCTAATGACAGTTAATTTGTCAGCAATCTGGGGGCTGTGGCTCACTTTATTTCTAGCCTGGTATACATTACCAAGAAAATGTATTTTCTGCCATCTATCTTCTTCAGCCTCTGATTTTTTGGTAAGCTGTGCTATTATGAATGTAGGTCACCTTAGCTAATGGATCACAGGAAGGAGCAATTCTTGTAATAATATGGCCTCTATATGCTACTCCTCATGGAGGTTTTTAAGATGACACACATTTTGAGGAAATTCCATACCAGCTCACTTAATACTAGAACTAATTCTCACAAAATGCTGTTATATTTGCTCAATGTAATTGAATGAGAACAGATACAGGATACAGGGAAAATACCCCACCATGTAATATTGCTAACTTATGGAACTCACTGCTCCAAGATGTTATGATGATGTAAAGAAAAACCGATCTATCAATGACTTTAGCCATGGTAGTTCACTAGATCATCCACATTCAAGAGCAGCATTCCTCTGAATAGCAGCTGTTTGGCTGCAAACAACAGAGGACTGTTGCATTCATACTTTGCTTGTGGGATTCCTGGAATCATCTGGCACACTACTTTTGAAAGCAGAATAACCCTTCTGTTTTATTCAGCAGGGCTCTTTTTATGACTTTTTCTGTGGTAACTACATCCTCAACTTCCTCATGACCAATCTGCCCATGTTCATCCTTCGGTTTCCATGCCTATCCCACGTGACCAAATAACCAAAGGCTTCCTCATTCCAAGCATAGAATCGCTGCAACAGTTCCTTCTGCTGCACCCTCGTTTTCTAGGATCTCACAAACTTCCCGGTCCTTGCCATTATGCCCATTTCGGCATGCTGGCCCTGATCCAAACGCCCCCATCCTTTCCTGTAGCCATTCCTTCTTCAGCCAGAAACATTCATTCAAGCACTCATACCACCTTGGGAAAATACTCTCTTAAAAATAAACAAAAAAACCACCCCAAATTATGACTGTTGCTATTCTCATACGAATGAGCATCCCTGTGCCTATGAGAAGCCCCTTCCTAGGCCTCTGCAGCAGAGACCCCTGGAGACGCATGAAACCCCTCCCTCAGCAACACACACACACACGCGCGAGCGCGCGGAGACCGGTAGGCCCTACAAATAGCGGGGCTGCAGTCGGGCCTCTTCCCTCCCACCCATTTCCCCGGGTGGGGGAGCAGAAGCAGCAGCGGCGGCGGCAGAAGCAGCAGCTTTCCCCCGACCCTTTCCTTCAAGGAGCAGGGAGGTTTTTTTAACTGGTCTGGCCTCCGGATTGCACCCCCCCTCCACTCCACTCCTCCCGCCGTCCCTGCGCGCCCCCCGGTTGCCTCACCTGCCAGCGCCAGGATCTGGGCCTTGTGCAGCAGCGGCCGCTCGTCGCCGTTCTCGGGGTCGTGGGCAGGGCTGCGGTAGACGGTGTAGACCTTCTGGTTGTCGAAGTCGAGCCGGGATTTGGGGCTGAAGCCCTGCACGCACGACACGGGCAGCGCATAGCACACGTTGTCCTCCAGGAACCGCACGAAGGCGTACATTATTGCGGCGCGAGCGAGGGGCGAGTGGGGGGGGGAGGCGGCCCGGCGACGAGCTGGCGGGGCGGGCGAGCAAGGGAGGGAGGGGGCCGCGCGGCTCGGCTCCCTCAGCCCCAGCGCTGTTATTGTTCCTGAAAATCCGGCTCGGCGCTCGGCTGAGCCGGTCTAGGCTGCACAGGCTTCTCTTTGGCAAGGCAGCCTCGGGCTCGGGCTGCGAGCAAGCAGCACGAGTCGAGCGCCGAGCGAAGCGAACTTCAGCCTGGCGCGCGTCTCAGAGAGAATCGGCCCGGCGCGAGGGGGAAAGTGCCACTCGCTCCCTGTCAGGGGGTGGCGGAGAGCAGGAGTGGGAAGAGGGAATTCCCAAGTTATGGGTGATTTTCGGGAGCATGCCTCCCATCAGCCAGAGAGAGAGATGCCAGCGGCTGCTCCTGCGCGCCTTGCGGGTCCGCGCTCTCTGCTGGGACTGGGAAGCGGCGGCCCCGATCCTCCGTGCCACGCGTGGCAGGGGAAGCTGGGGGCTCGCGGGCGGGGCTGTCCGACAAGATCGCACGTCTGCTGTGGAGGAAGCGCCTTTCCCGCAGGCTCCCCATCGCCGATCTCCATGAGGAGGCCAGCAAGCGGGGGGTTGCTCTTGGCGAAGTTCAGCCACAGACTAGTTTAAACGTCTCTCCCGGAGGCCCGCTGGATGCCCCCTCGGCGGCGGCTGCTTCCTCTCCCGGTGGGAAGGTTGTGAGCCACCCAGAGGGGATAGGCGAGCGGGCCAGGGCCTGTTGCTGCCTTGGCCTCTCTCTCTCCCCCACCCGCCGAAGCGAGCTGTGCCTTGCACGCCCTCCAGCTCCCAGAGGGCTACAGAAGAGGGAGCAAAGGCGGCAGGTCTCCGTACAAGTAACAGCAGCCCGCTTCCTCTCGCAGGGCCCCTCCGGCCGCCCAGCGGATCCTTCCTGTCGCGCCAAGCACAGAAAGGTGGCGGGCGGGCAGGGACGCTTCCCGGAAAGAGCTGCGTAGCATGGAGGATTGGGCCCAGCAGAGATACTTGGAAAATGAGCGTGACCCTAGCTGCTCCTGCAAGGGCCCAGGGGATCACGGATCACGGTTGTGCTCTATCTGGCTAAAAGCACAGAAAGGCGGCGAGCGGGCAGGGACGCTTCCCGGAAAGAGCTGCCTCCCACGCATCGTCTCAGAGACGTAGCATGGAGGATTGGGCCCAGCAGAGATACTTGGAAAATGAGAGTGTGCTCTATCCGGTTAAAAGCACAAGTAAGGAGTAGCTGCTCCTGTACAGATCAAACACTGTTCTCTCTTATTGTTCGATCTTGCTCTCTTCGTAGCCTTGCTTGTCCCAGTCAAATGACATGACACATGCAGGCTTCAGTTGGCCGCAAGGTACTGTATTGCCTGGCTGTGGACTTTGGAGTTCAGAGAGGGAGGCAGTGCTCTCTGGTTAGCTCTCGGGGTCCCCAGCCGCCTTATTCCACCAGCTAGAGAAGAGTGAGTGGCACGGAGGCAGCAATAGGTATTCCTTTCACCTGCCCATCTTGGTGGAAGAGCAGGCAGCAGCTATGTAGCGCCCTCTGAGTGGTGAGAGGAGAGAGGAGGAAGTGCTAATGCTGCCCTTACAGGTGACACTCCTGTGGCCCCTCTAGGCACTTTAGCATTCTTCACTCCTCCATGAGGCAGCTCTTAAAGGCATGGGAATCTTGAAGTTCCTTCAACACCCCTCCCACTTACACAGAGAGGACAGCACCTAGAAAGCAACTCTTGAGTGATCACAGAAATGTACAAAATCATTCAGAATTGCCTTTGGAAAATAGTGTAACTTCCAAATGGTCATAGGTGTGTATTATTACACAGTGATAATATAAACCCTTTGGGACATTCTGCTATGAAGTCTTTACATGTCAGCACCTTGAGCTTCCATAGAGACCATTGAGTACAATTTTCTCTGCAGATATTTGATAGAGAAGGGCCTTTTGCTCTTGCAATTTCCTGGCACCTTTTTGTGTTATGAATGCACCAACATATGTGTGTGTGTGTGTGTGTGTGTGTGTGTATGTATATATATATATCCCCTGCACATTCTTTAAGCTTGGCTATAACCAGTGTGGTAAAGTATTTAACAGTCTTGTTTTTAACAGTCTTGGTCTCAGACATGGGAGATCTGGATTCAAATCACTGCTCACTGTGCGACCTTTGGCCAGTCACATTTTCTCAGGCTAACCTTTCACACACCCCAGGGAACCTGCTCTGGGCTCCTTGTGGGAGGGATGAGATTCTATGAAATGAGTAATACATTTCTGCTGTAGAAGTGCAGAAGAACTTTTACTTGGATGTAATTCCCTATGAGTTCAATAGGATTTATTCTCTAGTACTGTATAATAGTAGTAGGCTTCAAGATCATAGGAAGACACTGGGATCTATCATCCTTGCCCGTACTCTATAAGAATGCCTGGGTGGATATGCATTGTAACCATCCAGTATCAGTTCTGCAAACAAAGCTTTGTGATACTCTGTGGATCTGCAAAATGGATACAATATAAAACGAATACAATTTATGAACATAGGCAAAATCATCATGGGCATTCAGAACAATAAATAATAACAATGCACATTCCTATGGCTGTAGGGGTTGGTGGGGGAGGCTATACCAGTGTGCCTCAGAATTATTCAACATGATTATGGGGTACCCAAAAAACTATAATGCAAGACACTGTGCAGAATCATACCCATCCTAAAGCATTCTTGCAGCCATATATAATAAAGTAATGTTTCATAGTAGACTTGCCGCACATAATTTAAGCAAACATACTTTACAGGTCTAAGGAAGACAATATACATATACAGCATGTGGAAAAGCAGAGGGGGACATCTGGGTTTGTGCAATTGTGGCAATAGGTAACATAGTAAAATCTGAAAGGGTAGATATGTTCAGCTGCATGATTAAGGGTTGCAATGAGAGTTTTCTTATTAATTTTAATAAAAGCATTGCACCTGCTCTGGCTGCTTTACAGTGCAATCCTATACATGTCTACTAATAAGCAAGTTCAGTGAGCTAAACTTAAATACCAACAAATGCCACCCATCCAAACATTGCATGGATTTACTGTGATGGTGAATGCAAAGTCAAAGAACCTTTGCAGGTCAGGGAAAGTGTAAGGAACAAAGGAAGCAAACAATAACACATTTACTGCTCTGAGCTGGTGCAAAGGCACATCACATTCCTTTGTTTGCCACTAAGATCTGACCCCCCCCCCAAAAAAAAATCCCATTGAGTGGCAGCTACTTCACACACCTGCATTGGGAAACTGCTTCAGGCAGCCTGTTTCAGGATACACAGCAAGCAGAGAGAGAGAGAGAGTGGTCCCTTGTACACGATTCAAAGAGCTATCAAATGCAATCTGACTGAACAAGCACTCCATGTTGAAATGCAATTCATACCATTAAGAGGGGACACAGAGCAATAAAGACTTATTTAGAAAAATGTTTCCTACTTTTCTCGCAAAATGCCTTACACACTAACCAACACAACAGTGCTGAAAGACCAGCTCCATCAGGCCTCTTATTTTTCCACAGTCAGTGACAGCAATCTCATTTTTAAAAAAAGGAAGGGGAGAATATTCTTGTTTATTAAATGTATATCCTGCACTTCCTCACACAGGAACCCAGGATGGCAAACAACAAGAAATTTAAAAAGTCATCCTAGCGGTGCAGCAATAAAACTGCTAGCACAATGCAAAGCTAAGGGTTGTGTATGGTTTCAAATTAGATGGGGGACCATGTATTGAGATTCCTGCATTGCAGGAGATTGAGCTAGAGGATCCCCAGTGTCCATTCCAACTACAGTTCTATGATTATATGAAGATAAAAATTCAGGTACAGATGCACACTGGGAAAGATCTCAACATAAAAGTCTTGTTGCAGTGGCAACCTGTCCCATTTCACTGCCTAAGGTGAAACGGCAAGGTCCCACTTATGCCAAAGCTCCCTCACCCCTGAAGCCTCCCTTACCTGGGTAATGTGGGAACACCCACAAAGCAGTAATGCCAGTGGTGGATTCTGGGAGAGCTATTTTTCTAGAAAAAGAAGTGCCATGAATACCTCTCTTGTTCTCTTATAATGGCAATGGCACTCACCTGAGAGGTGTCAGAACTGAGTTTCAGTGAGTTCTAGCTGGAAAAAAAGGCTTGTGGAGGTATTGTGAGATGTAAAGTGCACAAGATCTAACTGGAAGTCGATGCTGCTTCCCCACCAGTGGTGGCAGGGTGGGCAGGGTGCTTGCGGGTGTACTGCCTCTTAGGGTTCCACCACCTGAGGCAGCAGCAGCAGCCTGCCTCATGGGCAGGCAAGCCCTGGCTTGTTAAAAGAGGTAGGTTGAAAGGATGACAGAAAAGGCAGTTGTCTAATATTTAAGGAGAGGAAATTCCAAAGGGTAGGTGCCACAATGCTAATGTTTGGTTCCTGTATTGTGCAGTATGAATGTACTGATAAGATGGTATCTGCAGGAGGCTCTAGGCTGCAAAGCAGAGTGTTCCATATAAGGGGTGATACCATCTTTCAGGTATCCTGGTCCCAAGCTGAATAGGGCTTCTATACACTAAAACCAGCACTTTGAACTTACCCCAGTAAGTAGTTGGAAGCCAGAGCTAATTAAAGCAGAATTTGGGAGGTGTAAAACACAGAACAGGACAGAGCAAAACTGTTCATCCCTACAGAGAATTTATTGTTGGCATGCATTCTCCCTGGAGTCCTCCATGTTACAGAGCCTCCAGGAGAAGTTGAGCATTTACTCTCGCCAGTTCCATGCAGGGATTTGGCAGGCATCCTCACTCTTGACTTCCAGGTGTCTCTTGACATTTTTATGCCTGGCAGGCCTTTGCAGATGTTTACATTGATTAGCCAGTCATTCTTATGATAGACAGAGCTCAGAAGCTGGGGAGGTGCTTGGATGGGCAGAACCAGACAAGCCAAGTGGAAGGTGCTTTTAGGATCACCACTCTGAGGGGCTACCAGCAATTCCTGAAGTGACACTAAAATTAGGTCCATGAAAAATTTTAACATGAGTCAGAGATCACCAAGACCAATTTCTATTAAATCCTGTTTTCAGTTATAGAGCTCAACTCTGGAAAATGTGCAGTAACAATAAAGAAATGGGAGCCTTTTGTTCAGTACTGAATTGCAAATAGCCACATCATCACTAGGATTGAGAAAATAATTTCTAGGTAGAAGGGTGATTTATACAGACCCAGCATCGCCTTTTCAAAAATCGAGCATTATTGTGTGCCTTTATTGGTTTCTAAAAGAAGGGGGGACCTCTGCAAGTTTTTAATAACTGGCATTTATTTTTTTTACAAACCCAAAACAGAATTTTTAAAGATATCTTTAAAAAGTGATGCTAACATTAATATGTTTTATGATGGCTCCTACATGGGATGGCATTCAGCCTTTAGAGTGATATTATGCAAATGCAGCTGTGAAAACTAATAGCAAAAATCTGCATTTTTCCACATTTGCAGCATGTTATGTGCGTTTATAATCTCTGCTGTTAGTAGCATCTCTTACTCATCAAACAAAACTCAGAATATGCTGCCCGCTATTTAAATTCTGTACAAACATCAAAGCCAGACATTTGAATAAGCAATTTAATGTATACATTTTGATTCAGTTCAGTATTCTGATCATCTCCTGGTTGGAATAGTATTCAGGAGGATGATTGAAGAGAAATACACCACTCAGAATATCAATTGGAATATTCTTGCAATACACTGTTCTGTGAGGATAGTGCAGTACTGAGATTACATTCTACATATAATCAAATTCTGATGCCTCTACACACACTCTTGGTATAACTATTCCTTTATAATGTTGTATGCAAAACACAGCACTCATATATTTTGAAGCACATACAGTCTTCAGCTACAGCTTTGTCCAAACTGGTGAGAAAATAAGAGTCAATGAGGAGGGCAGGGGAGGAAGGCACTGCTGCAGACATGTTGACTTTGTGAAAGGCATCCTTGCTATCTTCATGATTTTGAGAAAGGAGATAGTGCATTACCCTTTTCACTGTAACAGCTGAAGTGTGAAGAGAGGCTAAGTATTTAAATTCAATATAAATTTACATGTTGGTTCCTAGTTGTTTGCTGATGACTTATTTAAACCTTGAAATATTCTGATGTGTGAGGTATTTATTGATGGCTTGCATTTTCTAATTTCTAGTTTCTCTGATCTAAACTTTTATTCTTATTGTCATTTTATTTCTAAACCACTCTTCATCTGACAATTTCAGGGCAGTGTACTTCAATACATAAAATCCTAAATAATGAAAGAAATGTATTATACAATCTTAACATGAAACACACTGTGCAGCATACATTATCCCAACAAATTCATGGAAACCATAGTATAAAGTATAAGACTCATGCTAAGCTGGACCATAAAGAAGGCTGATCGCCGAAGAATTGATGCTTTTGAATTATGGTGCTGGAGGAGACTCTTGAGAGTCCCATGGACTGCAGGAAGATCAAACCTATCCATTCTGAAGGAAATCAGCCCTGAGTGCTCACTGGAAGGACAGATCCTGAAGCTGAGGCTCCAATACTATGGCCACCTCATGATAAGAGAAGACTCCTTAGAAAAGACCCTGATGTTGGGAAAGATGGAGGGCACAAGGAGAAGGGGACGACAGAGGATGAGATGGTTGGACAGTGTTCTCGAAGCTACCAACATGAGTTTGGCCAAACTGCGGGAGGCAGTGGAAGACAGGAGTGCCTGGCATGCTCTGGTCCATGGGGTCACAAAGAGTTGGACAAAACTAAACAACAACATGAGTGAGTTGATGCAACTGTTTAAGGGCTGTGATCACATCTCTCTATGCATAAAAGTTCCTTTCAGGATGTGTCAGCTCCTAGAGCCTAAGTCATATAGGATAAACCTTAGAAAAGGACGGGGAGCCCCACCAGCCCAGACTGGGTTATGTGCTGGTGCCATGAGCAATGTGATTTTACTAGTCAGGTCTCCAGGTCAGCCCTTATGAAGAATGGCCTGCTGTTGGACTTGGTCAAAAACATGGACTCAGTTACCGGTACATAATTGCCATAACTTGGGACTTTCTTTTTTCAGAGGGTGTCCCACACACCAAAGGCAAAGGAAGCTGTGAACCCAGGAAGAACCAGTTACAAGTTGGGGGTGCTCAGTCTGCAGCAAAACGTTTCCCCTTTTCAAACTTAGTTCCCAGAGAGTTAAGTGCTTCCAGAGCATAGCTAACACTGATGCAGCAGAAAATGTGGCTCCACAAAATCTGCAAAAGAGCTCTCAGTTTCCACCTGGCTGGTGCAATACATGAGTAGCACAGTTGGTTAGGGCATGGTGCTGATAATGCCAAGGTTGCAGGTTTGATCCCTGTATGGGAAACTGCTTATTCCTGCCTTAATGATCCTCAGGCTCCCTTCCAACTCTATGATTCTATGTACCACTCAGCTCCTTGTTATAGCTGTCTTATGGACAACACCACCGCTGTGTTTCAGCAGCCATGTCTTGTACTGAGATCTGGCACTTGCCTTCATTCTCAGCTGGACAGCTCCCCGATCTTGCTGGTGAGACCATGACTCCAAACCACAATCTGTTGTGTTTATATATTCTGTTTTAAATGGTTGTAATCTGCCATGGGACCTTACAGTGAAGGGCAGATAATACACTGAAATAATAATTCTGCTTTAGTCTTTCAACAGCCTACCATGCATAAGCTTGACCAAGAAACAGAGTCCAGAATAAAACTATGCAGATAAGAGCAGACTTGATTCTAAAGGACAGTGTAACAGGCTTAACTCCCATCTTTTTGTTGTTGTTCAGTCGTTCAGTCGTGTCCGACTCTTCGTGACCCCATGGACCGGAGCACGCCAGGCACGCCTATCCTTCACTGCCTCTTGCAGTTTGGCCAAACTCATGTCTAATGGGAGGAGCAGGAAGTTACAAAGCACAGCAACAAAAGAGCAAATACCGTAAGTCAGAGAAAGCCTGAGGGGGAAAATAAGTTATGTGAGCATAAATAAAGAAGTGGAAGAACAAACATCAGTAAGAAGATAATTCAAGGAGTTACAAATTGATAACAAAAAGGGAAAATGAGAAAGTGCACAGTGTGTTTGGCTTAATAAGGAGACAGTTGCCAGAAGAATGAAGAGAATGAAAGGGAACATACAAACGTCTCTGTTTTCAGTTCATAGAGTCCTTTCTACAGGTCAGTTACATTGGGTGTGAGACACTGCTATCATAGGCATTATGAGGTTGGGGGGAGGGAGAAGTAGGGGGAAAGAGGTGGGAGAAAGAAGGGGATAATGATCTTTCATTTTTTGCATAGTGTTTGTGCAGAGTTTTTGTGGGGGCTTCATGTGGATTGGTGGATAGGTTTTTTGTTTGTTTTTAAAGATTCCTAGTACTTGCAGTGATGCACTGGTGACACATGTAGTTTAGTTGTAAGAGGAGGAAGAACAGTACTTTATCAGGTCTACTAAAGGAAAAAACAAAACAAAAATATAGCTTTAAACTGCAACAAGGCAGATTAAGTTGGCCAGCGAAAACTCAGCCACAGGCACACCACTGCCACTCCAGAAAGCAGAAGAGCTGTGTAAATTTTTGCTATAGCAAATTATGGAATCATCTCTGTAGGTGTGTGAATAGAATCTTAATAAGCATGTGTAGGAGTAAGGTTTGATGCAGACATCCTATTTCTAACCTAATTAGGATACAATGTTGAACCTTTAGTGACACCAGCTAACCAGATCATTCTGAACTGCAGATTTCAGGCTTTGCAAATTGGCATGGCAGTAAATCTTAGTTGTACTCTAGAATGCATCTACTCCTCTAAATAACAGGTGCCAAAGATCTCTTGGATATACTGACATCCTATTTTAGGGCCAAGCACTGTACAATTCAATTGTCTAATTCCTTCCACAGTACTGCACTTGGGCCAATGCAGGGCATTTTGCTGCCCAAAGCAGGGTAGCTTACCTCTACTTTTTAGTAAAATTGTGCAGTGAAAATCATAATAAATAATGGCATTTCACAATTGTACTGAGTGCAAATAAATGGTGTCGGTTGTGGACAGAGCTGAGTTATAGGGTGCATGTTTCATATGCAAGAGATTGCATGTTCAATCTCTGGTATCTCCAGGTGGGGTCAGAAAAAACTTCGGAACCTTGGAAAGTTGTTGCCAGTCAGTGTAGACCAGGAGTAGGCAACCTAGTATCCTCCATATAGGCTGGACTACAACAACTAGCAGTCCTGACTACTGGACTATGCTAGCTGAGGCTGAAGGGAGTTGTATTACATCAGTTTACCTATGTAGATAATACAGAGTTAGATGGACAAATGTTCTGCCACAGTATATGCACACACATACCCATACATTCCCTGCACTACCTTTCCTCCCCTTTCAGGTTTCAACTACTGTGCTCTATCTCTCTCCTTTCTTATTTTAGATGTTGTACCTGCTGTTGTCTCTTTCTAGTGTTACCTGGAGCTGCTGGACCATCCTTGTGCTAAATGTCCCTTGTCCCATCCTAAATCTCAGCTTCAGTTTGCAAAAGTTATGGATGCAACCTTGTACAGCAGTGCCATTGGTAACAACCGCCTTTACTGGTACACTGGAACCCTAACACCGTAATTCACAGGATTAGGTGATGAGGTTTTCCTAGCTTCAAATCCTATATTTTCCCTTTCATAGTTGTGACTTAATGCAGTTTGACCTTCCTTATTTCTTTTGATCATTCAAAAGACTTTCAAAGAACTATTATGAAAATAGACTGAACAGTCTGTACCATAAAGATCCCAGAATTCTGGCAGAAGCAAATGAAATGACCAGAAAAAACTAGTAAAACTAATGCCACCAGCTGATATATTAGTTCACATTATGTTTTCCAGGGGAAAATGTCTCTGGGCTTTCTTCTGTGCTCATTTACCACTTGTCAATCAATCAATCAATCAAGGTGATACTTCATATATAATTAGGTTAGAATACCTTGATAGAATTTTAATTTTAATATAATTCGAGTTATGTTCATCAATCCTTCAAGGCTGTGAAAGTTGCACAGAGCGTTGTAAAAGAACCAGGTTGTGCAGCTTTTAGATATTTCCAGGTGACCTTCTGTTGTGAAAATACTCTCAGAAGAATCAGACTTTATATTATGCAAATTAAGATATATGGATCAAGGATACTCTGACACTATCCTAGAGTTAACAGCATGAACAATATAAATTCTTGGTACGTCTATTTGAGCTGTAAATCTGATTCTTTGACGAAACCATCCTATTGGGATAATATAAAATACAGTATCTTTTGTACCTATACACCAAACTTGTTATCAGGATTAACAATTAGAGAGAAGAGAGAGTTGTTTAAGAAGCACCTCTCTCTTCTCTCTAATTGTGAATAAGACCTAATGACTGGGAAAGTAGACAGAGGACAAATGGCAGAAAAAAATAGGAGAAAACTGAATGATGTTCTTGCAATATCACAAAAGTGAGTGGAAATATATGTTTCTGACAGGAAATAACAACAGGGATTAATGGCAGCTCATCTGAATTTACCATGGATAGCTGTAACTTTAGAGTCTCTGGATAGCTAGAAGATGGGAGTGCCTTATCCTGATTAAATTAAATCTCCCAAAGAAGTGAAAATACACCCCCCCACACACACAAAGCTACTTTGCAACGAATGATCTTTCTGTGCAAGTTTTTTGATCCCTTATGAAACATCCAATAATTAGAACACACACAGGAGCAAAACTTGAAAAGACTTCATTAGGATCTAAGCAAAATTCAAGGGAAGTGTCACAGCACCTAGAATACCCACAGGCATGCTACAGAACTTTGCATTTGACATTACTGTTATGAAGGGAAGAGTAAAAAATGTGGTTTAAGCTTCCTAAGGATGGTAGTACATGCCCTGCATTACACATATTTAAATCGCTGGAGGATCAAGGCACAGAATAATCTTTCTCTAGAGACAAGACATGAAATAAAAATAAAGATTTAAAACAAAGCAAATTAATATAGTAAGTCTCCAGCATAGACAGATTTTTAACAGAGACCACATGAAGCACGTGAAAGCAATATAACTAAGGATGCCATTCCAAAGCAAGCAACATGCTTGTGATTACAAGGGTGAATTGGGAAATGGTTGATATGGCTGTACTTAGAAATTGCTTCAATTTTATCACCATATGTCCTTGCACCATTGTGTCCTATAATTTACAGACCATGTGTTGCCTGTCATTCATATTTAGAGTACAGATACAAAATAAAGTTTATTTAGGATGTACAAAAAGCCTACATACCCTTCCTAACTTAAATTGCAGGCAACGTCTGTCAACAATTTAATTTTAATGAAAACTACTATATCTCAACACCCCATATGAAATAAGAGGTACAGGAACATCAGCTTAGAAGATTAAAACTCTACAATTGCTATCAACAACAAACAAACAAAATCCTATGCAATGTAAACAAAATTAGGACAAGTAAATGGTACCCAAAGATTTTCCTTAATGAACCCAACATTCATTCAAATGGGTGGAATTAACTGTTATGTGACTTCGTATTCTGAATTTCAAATCTGATATTTAAAAATTAGCATGAATTCAAGTTTTACCATCCCCATCCCTTGTGGTTGGGGAAGACTGATTTGCATACAAAAATAGGCAGGAAAAACTGTACAAAAGAGAATGTGAGTGGTATCAAAGTCTCTGTTAATGACTTACACTAGATGCAGTTAATGTAGTGCCCTCCAGATATTGTTGGAGAACTGCTCCATGACCATGCTGGCTGGGGCTGCTGGGATTTGCAGTCCAACAACCTCTGGAGGAAACCATGCTGGCTATCCCTTACTTACACATTCTCCATTTTTGTAATACTTTTACATACATACAAATCCTTTATTCGACCGATAGTCAGAAAGAAGAAAAACATTTCTCAATACAAAGTTATAGAACTAAAAACATCAGAGGGATACACAATTAAAAATAGGACAGCACTAGTAAACCTCATACAGATAACCCACATCGAGACATTCGATTTTGCGCTTCCGACACTTGAGCGCCAGGAAGAGGAATTTAGCCACAGATAAGGCTATTTTCCCAGTGGGCTTATTCAGCAGATATGCTACCTGCCTTTCTCTTAATCGAGAGCTAAACTGAGATAAATATGGGGCTATGAGATACTGCCTTAAATCGTTATAAAAGGGACAACTCAGTAGAATGTGTTCTGTGGATTCTACCTCTCCTAAAGCACAATGGCATGTTCTCTGATCATATGGAACTCCTCTAAATCTTCCCCTTAAAACCGCCGAATCAAGAACGTTCAGTCTGGCCGCAGTGAGTAGTCTGCGGTATTCCACAAAGTGGATATCTGCCAGGTAACGGGCTGGTGCAGCCCGATACACCTGCTCCCCCAGAAACATCCCAGGTTTCACACGGGCTATGTCCTCGTGTAATACTTTTGTATTTAAGTATTGTGCACATTGGGCTGTGTTCCACTCAGTGTAGACCCATTGAAATTAATGGACCTAAAGTATTCAAGTCCATTAATTTCAATGGACCTACTGCAAGTAGAACTTGGTTGGATCCAACCTTTTGATCATTTCTTCGAAATAATTAACTCAGCATAATTGACAACCTTAGAAGTTTATTTGAATGAGAGAAAGTGGGTTGGTGGACAGCAACCTAGGGATGGTTGGACAAAAATCTGACAATCTGTTCCACTATATCCCAGGGTTTTAATCACAAAGGGGCACACACTCCCCACCCCCCAGCAAATATCTAAAAATCATCAAAATAGGCATAAAATCAACATACAAGACTCTCCTGTTCATAATAAAGTTCCTTTCTGACTTTCAAGTAGAAAGCTATTCCCACTCTGCTTTCTGGCTAAAAAGTAGGAGGATAACATTCCACATCAACACAGAAACTAGTCAATCTTTTCCCATTGGGATCAACATCTCTTAACTTTGCCCTTCTGGTACAGTGGTTCATTTGTGATAGTACTCAATGGTTTAGAACTAATATCTGTTCAGAAAGCCAGGCAATGGAGCAATCTATGGTCTCTTCAATGTAACAGACAGTTCTGAATAATTACTTGCTTGGTTGTAGGTCTTTATAACATGGCCATCATAATAATAGTTTATGATTTTTAAAAAACTGTAGTTTCATCTGAGAAATACTCTTCCAACAAATTTAGCAACTTGGCTGACCCCCAACTTGGGACACATTTTAATCAGAGGAAAAGCTAGCAGAAACATGTTTCCTTCTGCTGTAGACCATGTGCTGAATGTTTGCCGTGTTAGAGAAACCTACTGCAATTCCCACTGGAGAAAAATGACCTATTTTCAAGTACACGCAAGGAAGTGTTCTGAAATAAACTCAACTGCTAGCTGCACTTCCTCAGGTACAATAGTAACCATGCTACCTAGAGAAATTTGATACTACAAATGGGGGAAAGAATGCAACTAAATGGCAAAGGCTCAACAACTAAATATATGTTAACAGACAGAATCTGTACAGATGCATATGCTCCCATTCATTTTGGTCAAGAGTCAGTAAACTGTTGAGAAAATCATGATGGATCATAAAGGACCTAGGACATAGACATATTGTTTAATAACTGCACAGTGAAAAAAACTGGACTAGCTATTTATTTATCTTTCAACTCCGCATTTCTTTCAAGCTAAAAACCAGAGTCAGATTATGGTATATAAACATATTTTGTAAATAAATAAAATATACTACGGCCTATTTTAGGCAGAACTGGAGCCGATTTTGGTCCTATGAGGCGACAGCAAAAATGCTTAGAGATTACATACTAGAGCAGAGTTTTCTAAACTGTATGTCACGACACATTAGTATGTTGGCTGCAGTGTGTAAGTGTGTCATGCAAATGCTCCCCGTGCTCTTCCCGGGGCAAGAAAGGAGTTAGTTTAACACCTGGTTTGCTAATAAAACTGAATTACTGTGTTGTGAAATGATGCATGTCTATAAAGTGTGTCACCAACATGAAATGTTTGCAAAGCTCTGTGTCTAGAGATTTAAATTACCGTATATGATTTTACTGAGTTACAGTGCAATCCTATGCTTGTTTCAATCAGAAGGAGTCCCATTATGTTCCATGGTGTGTGCTCTCTCTGGCAAACTTGCATAGGATTGCAGCCTAAAAATCCAACTAAGTTGTACTCGGAGTATTCATTGAGATGAATAGACTTGACCAATTTAAGTTAATTGTTTTCAATGGGTCTACTGTAAGTATGGTTTAGCTGGATATCACCCACTGTTTCCAAAAATATGGTTTTATATTGACACTGAATTCCATAAGTTAGCAACATATATCAGATATTTAATTATTCTGTTTAAACTGATAACAGTAAGAGCAATAGGTGTTCAATTGCTTGGGTCTTTTTTATTTGCATTTGAAATGTAAACCAGACTGTGCAACTTTAATTTTAGATTTTGGAGTTCTGTCAATTTTTTCCTAGTTCCATTTCTGTGTATTGGCAGCTCTGGCATTGGCTGCTATGAAAATATATTCAAATGGCTAGATTAACAGAGAAGCCTTGATGCTTAATCCCCCCCCCCTTTTTTTTAACCTACTGGCTAATTCAAGCATCTGAATTGTCCCAGAGATTGGTGGAGAATTGTCAAGTACTTTTTGTTACTCAGCAAATAATTGAGAGACAGAGAAAGACCACTAAGTAAAACATCATTTTGAAAATGTGTTTCTCTGCCAGATTCTCTGACCTGAATTTTAAAGCATTTTTCCACTTTCATTTTTTGAAACAGAAGCAAACATATGTAATAACCAATTGGAATAAGTCAGAGGTGTCCATGAGATGCAAGCAATTTTATGGATGGCAGAATAGCAATTTTGTTTAAATGACAGAGCTCCATAATATGTCTCTTATTTAAATGACTCAAAAATAAGATATGTGGACATAAAAGTGAAAACAGAACATGAACCCAAATATTTTAGGAATAAGGGCATTTAGTAATCATTTCCAATGAACATATCATTGTATGTGTCAAACAAGCTCATACCTAAGAGTTTTGGGGGGTTATGTGTATTCAGCTGGTCAATGATTTCACAAGCTGTGCAAACCTACTGCGTTTGTGAGTTGAATTGAGAAAAATGCACTAACACCAGCAATTGTGCACATTTACATTAAGGCATGAAGAATAGGTATAAAAAACAGAAAACATAAATAGGGATTTTTGTGCATAGTCCAATCAATATCTGGGCATTTTCAACTGCGGCATTATTGTGGACCAGCCTGGAATAAATTTCTGATAAAGGACAGTATATAAATATTTCAAATGCTGGAAAATATACCGTATTTTTTGCTCCATAAGACGCACTTTTTTCCTCCTGAAAAGTAAGGGGGAATGTCTGTGCGTCTTATGGAGCGAATGGTGGTCCCTGGAGCTGAATTGCCCAGGGGCCAAAAGAGGATCATGCTTTTTATTTTACAAAGAGAAAAGGGAGTGTTGAAAGGACCCCGTTCAGCAGCTGATCAGCAAGAGATCGGGAGAGAGATAAGAGTCCCGGCTCCCTTTCAGCCCCACCCTCCTTTGTTGAATGTGCTGCAGAGGGAGGTTGTTTGTTTTCCCAGGACATGTGACTGGCTGATTAGATTATCTGTCTAATCAGCCTTTCCTTAAGATTTTTCAGAAATGTGAGTTAAACCTCATAAAAATGGGGCTTTTCCTCTTTGCTTTTCCCCCTTTGCAAAAGGAGCTTTGCTTTTCCCCCTTTGCAAAAAAAGCTGCAAAACCTTTAGCTGATCCTCAAAAAAAAAACCAAAAAAAAAAACCAGGGCTTTTCCCTTTGCAAAAAAAGCTGCAAAACTTTTAGCTGATCCTAAAAAAGCCTTTTGCCTTTGCAAAAACAGCTGCAAAACTTTTAGCTGATCCTCAAAAAAGCCAGGGCTTTTCCCTTTGCAAAAAAAAGCTGCAAAACTTTTAGCTGATCCTCAAAAAACAAACAAACACAAAAAGGGCTTTTAGAGGAGGAAAACCAGAAAAATATTTTTTCCCCTTGTTTCCTCCTCTAAAAATGAGGTGCGCCCTATGGTCCGGTGCGTTCTATGGAGCGAAAAATACGGTAATTTAATTGACTTCTTTCATACATTTCCTGGAAAATATACATAATCTGCAGATGGAGACTCAACATACAATTAAAATAGGGTTTTTAAAAGCTTGTGGTGTACTGGCACAACAAAATATTGGATCCTCCTCTTTAAAAGTGGGAGGATCCAATCCTGCATGGTGCTGGCCACTGCAATCCACTTGCAAAGCAGTACCCACATCCCATGGGATCAATTGGGCCTTGTTTCTCCTGGGAAGACACAGTCATTGGTCTGGCAGGTCTCAAACCCTCCCCCCAATGTTGCCTTCTGACAGATGCACCCCCACTCTCACCCCTGACAGCCATGGATTGCTCTGGGCCAATCAAACCTGACTTTCAGTAGTCTATGTCTCTGTGTACCTGTCTCGTCTAATGCTGTCTAAATATGCCCTCTATAACTTTGGCCTTGGGGGAATCTGGTGAACAGCTCTACTGTTGATATGTCTCCTGCCAACCTAGCAGCTCGAAAGCATGCCAGTTGATATGTTCAATTTGTGTGTGTCTCCCACATCACTTCAAGATTAAGCATGCTAGATGGCAATATCTATGACAACATTTAAGGAAGGCTGATTGCCAAAGAATTGATGCTTTTGAATTATGGTGCTAGAAGAGACTCTTGAGAGTCCCATGGACTGCAAGAAGATCAAACCTGTCTATTCTTAAGGAAATCAGCCCTGAGTGCTCACTGGAAGGACAGATCCTGAAGCTGAGGCTCCAATACCTTGGCCACCTCATGAGAAGAGAAGACTCCCTGGAAAAGACCCTGATGTTGGGAAAGATTGGGGGCACAAGGAGAAGGGGACGACAGAAGACAAGATGGTTGGACAGTGTTATTGAAGCTACCAACATGAGTCTGACCAAACTGCAGGAGGCAGTGGAAGACACGAGTGCCTGGCGTGCTCTGGTCCATGGGGTCACGAAGAGTCGGACACAACTAAATGACTAAACAACACAACAACAACAATGACAACATTTGCTGACTTTAATGGACTGAATCCATGGACAACTCAGTTCACAATGAATGTTTTTTGTTTTTTTCATGGTGTCCCATACGAGTAAGGGATCTAATGAAGAATGCAGGCAATGAGTTCTAAGAAACTGGAAGTCAAAGAGTACGTTTAATTCTATATAGCTCAGATCTCACTCAGTGCAACGCTGAGGTTTCACAGAGGTTTAACATTTCCCCAGCTCAAGGCCTGAGATTTTGCTCTTTGTTATCAAATCTTCAAGGATCCCAGTGACATAGTTTAACTATTAAAAGAAGCTATAATTATAACTACAACATGGTGGCTTTTAATCACTTGCCTACAGATAGGATCTGCACTTATAGTTCATATATGCAGTCTCTTTAGGAGGCAGCCAGTTTCACTAAAACATCATTAATGTAATTAATATATTTCATTACCTTTGTTCTGCTTCAGCTGCTCAAATTGAATGCAAACACAGAAGGATTTTGTCAGCTAAGTAAGAAGAAGAAATGTCAACTCTAATACAAAATTTCTTCATTATGATTCCTGAATTTGATTGTGGCACTGAAGCAAAATGTATTTGTCAGGATAATGGCAAAAGAAAGGCAAAAGAAAGTAAAACAAAAGGAAGTCTTTGTTATTTTAAATAGTTGAGTTGTTACACAATATGATGGACTTCTTCTGTTGTACCTTAACGGATAGCAACACAATCAATAAGTGGCTGTAACAATTTCGTTCTGCTTCACCCACTGTAATTGAAAAGTAACTCAAGCAGAACTTTGTAACGGTTTGTGGTATTTTTTTTCCTTTTTAGCTTTTTATATTAAGATGAAGATTAGGCTTTAGTGGTCAAAGTAGGGGTAATTGTTATTATAATCACCTTTCAACAAGATGTCTTATCTATGAGAATAATCATGTAAGACCACTGTAGAACGATTGAGGAAGCCTAAAGGAAAATCCATGAATTTGAAACTGAATGGCTGGCACAAGATTTTTATTACAAGAAAGCGGAAACAGGGAGATCTATGATTCCTTAAAAGTATCAAGCTGAAGATAGTCCCAATTCCCTCTATAAGGAATGGCAGAATACCAAACCCTATATTTACATAGACCATATTCTTCATGTTGTGCCATGTCTGGGGCCTTAAAAGTTAATAGTACATGAGTAGATGGCAAGCCTACTTCCAAAGAAGAGTTTTAAAATTTACAGTGGGAATTAAGTTGACAGAAATACTTGATTTTACATCCAATAAAGATAAATGCAAATTCCTCCCCAGATCTTATAATGCTTCCATGATAAGAACAACTCTACTAGTATTCTATCACTATATCCATATACCAAAAGTCAGCAGAGCTCCAGCCATCTTGCATCAGGAATAGAACAATGCTTTTCAAGGAACCACTGGCACTTTATAGGGGAGTGGTGTGTGTTTGTGAAAGACACACATACACACACACACACACAGAGAGAGAGAGAGAGAGAGAGAGAAAGTAGCAACCATGCCAAAGATTGAGGCATGCAGAAATATAACAGAAACCCTGAAAATTCTAGACAACACAAAGATTGACCAACATCCAAGTATCAATGCTGAGTTTAAAAAAAAAATCAATGAAGTATTTAGGAAGCAGATATGAGCAATGATAAATTGTAAGAAATGAAAAAATGCACAAATAAAATATTAGTATATATTTGTATATATTGCATATATTTGAACTGGGGCATCTCAACATCACTGATACCAAACAAGTGGAAACTTTATTCTGAAATCGTTATGATATCCAACTACTGATATGTTTGGATGTTTCCATTCAGCCCTAATGGAAAAGACCTATTACCTTTTTCACTACATTTTCAAGTGTAATGAACAGCACCAATTTGAGTTAAGTTTGTAAGTGAGGTACTCAAAGTTGTGCAAAAACTAATCAGCTGATAAAACCCAACTTTTTCAAAGTATATAGACTGTGGCTCTTCAGCACAGCTAAAAATGGAAGAAAGGGAGAGGTGACATATGATCAGCAGGCAATGTTAACAAGCACTCCAGTGCTCTGAAAAACCAGATGGAAATTATTTCTGCTATAATGGATACCAGCAGGATTCTAAGAGGCCAAAGAACAGTCCATTTGATGAGGTTTAACACCTTGATATGGTGAGAGTTCGCAGGTATCCTTTGGTGCTTTGCAGCAACAGATAACCATGCCTGAAGTGTGAAGGTAGATTCCATCTCGTAAGAATAATTTCCCACTCTGCCATTAGGGGATGTAGATAAAATGTGGTTTCATTTATATTCATAACTACAAACAGGCAAATTGCATGTACTCTGTTCATGAAATGTGATATACTTTTGGTTCCTGAAACTGATAAACCCAGAGGTTCTCAGTTTTGATGTCTATCATAAAAATTACGCTGTATGAAAATCATTTATCATAAAGATAGGATAAAGAAAAGAACCCCAAAAGAACACAAGCAAATATAAGGGAATAAGATTACTTTTGATATTCTCTCAATGCCAATGCCAATTTCATGCTATGTTATTATTACTAGATCTATTCCATTCAACACCATCCGAAGTACAGGTAAGCTAAAGGCGAGGAGGTAATGGGTCATAAGCAAGGCTCTATTTAGTCTGCAGCACTTAGAAGATTTGGTGGGGAAATACATTTAAACTAGGATCAAATAACCACACAGTGTCAGAAGAGTGAGAAACCTGAGATGGTGTTTCAGCAAAACTCACACGTACAGTTTCCTACTAACATTATCAGCCTCTTAGCTTATAATTTCTTTTTCTTTTTTTACCTTTTTTACTATGAAGTTTTTCACCTTTTAGGGCCTCCTATGCTGTTTTTAATAAAAGGGTTTCATGTCTTCTCCTTTGAATAAATGACAGTTTGAGGTAATTAAATCTCAGCCATTAAATAACACAACTGTCAAAAAAGCTCTTTAAAAACATAATGTAACATTCCAAAATACATGTTAGGGCAATGCTTTTATTATGCCAACCAAAATGTCACAAATGGTGCACAAGTTTTTGAGTTCCCTGGAATTCAGCATTTGGTTAGATAGTTAAAAACTGGGGGGGGGGGCATAGCCAAGCGGGGGCAGCAACCCCCCAAATCAAGTAAATAAATAAAAATACTTAACTAACTGACCAATCACAATTACAGATAGCTCGGTTCTGCCCCCCCTTAAAAAAAAAAAACATAAATCCTGTCTATGTCTGGGGGGAGGGGCAGTAGTTCAAGCCACCCTTGTTTGTATCTTGTAGGTTCTTTGCAAGAGCCAGGTTGCATCTAGGCATCATAGGAAGGAGAAAACACATAATGGCTGATTCCCTATCTCTGTAAATACCACCCCCAGTGTTTTGTGGCAACCCCTAAATAATGGAATTCTCTCCCTCAGAGATACATCTAGCATCAGCATTGTATAGCTTCCACTGTATGCTGAAGACACCTCTCTTTACCTGGCCTTTGACACTTGTGAAAGATAGATAGATAGATAGATAGATAGATAGATAGATAGATAGATAGATACACACACACACACAGAGAGAGAGAGAGAGAGAGAGAGAGAGAGAGAGAGAGACTTGATTGTAAATTGTTGTAATTGATTTTAATATTGTATTTCTATATTGTTGTAAACTGACTTGGGTCCTTATTATGAAGGGTGGGTTATAAGTCCAATAAACAACAACAACATGTGGCTCTGAACTGTGACAGTAATGTGAGATGTGAGGGGGCAGGGAATGCACTTATGCTCTCCCTTCAGGAAATGATTGAAATTGCTTGCAGGGAGTGGAATGGAAGAATGCCTGAAGAAGGCTAAGGAGAAATCTGGTATCTAGAAACAGTGATGTCCACTGAATGCACAGTTGGTCTTCAATTTTGAAGATATGGGTTCAAGCCCCACAGCTGCTGTGGTCTATCTATATGGCCTTGGGACATATCTTACCCTATCTCAGCCTCAGTTTCACAGATGTAAAATGTGAATAATAAGTGATATACCTTACAAAGCTATAGTGAAAATGAATGCAGGCATTATGCTTTTATGTGTGTTGTTTTGATAACTGTTTTAGAGATACCACTTACAGGGTTTTTTCATTTTTGGTTTATATGGTTTTATAAACAAATAAAATTGCAGAGAGCAATTTGCATTATGCAATAAGCAGCATCTACCTATCTTTATTAGTTGTTACTGTAGAATCACAAAAACAGGTTTTGCTCTGATTGACTGAAATATCACCATGTCCTATCTTCATAACTACACAAGGAAGTAGTTATCTTACTGCTTATGTATTGCAATCACATGAAAGTGTTTTTTAAAACAATAGCAACAGATAAATAGTATTATAAAAAATCAAAATGGGAGCCTGGAAGTTACTTTTGGTAATTTGAAGAGTCTTTGGCTGCTAGAGGACATGCTGGTTTAAATAATAACTTTCCCCAAATTTTTTTTTTTTTAAAAAATCTTTAAATACAAAAGGTGAGCACAAAATTGGGAGAAAATGTAAGCCTAAGACATATTTTCCCCCATTTGCCAACTGCAAAATAGCACCAGCATAAGAGATTTCATGGGCAAATTTATGGTTCTGCAAATGTTCCATCCATTTAAATCACCCACTCTGTGACTTGATATCTGCAAATCACCCTAAAACCTTGATAGGCTGAAATGCTAAATGTCAGAATGGGCCATCTAACGTTCATTCTTCTTGATAAACATGGAGGAGGATCTATCATAATGACATTGGGGCCTTTGGAGGAGCCTAAGGTCTAGCAATTATGCATATGAACTGAGTGTTTAAGTCTAATCATCAAGGAGGGGTGATGGATGGGTCATCCGTTCTTGTAGTTCTAAGATGCCTGCAAGAGCAGGATGGTCCCCAAGTGGCACCCATAAATTTTGGCCTTTCACAAATGCCCACATGTTGTGTCAGTATCACCCAAAGCCCTCATTAGTTAGACAGTGACCTTTGTGGCGTGACTATCAGGCAAAGGCCTGGAAGAGGCCAGCCTTCGATTAGCACTGCAATTTGTTCATTAACTTCTGACAAGAATTTGCAATTCTCAAAGACATTTCTCTTTTGAAAAGGTCAAGATCTGAACTGTGGCAGCGGCCCAGGTTTTGTAGGAGAGAGAAGAGGGAAAAGCACCTGTCTTAAAAATACAGCTAGAGCACAAATAAGTGCTTCATTGTCTCCATTTAAACTGTTTTCAAACCCTCAAATTGGATCAGGTAGACCCAAATTAGGGGCAATCAGTCAGCAACATCCTAAATCTCTTAGATGATTTCTCTTGCTTTTTTTCTTTTCTTTTCTTTTTTAAAAAAACCAACAACAACAACCTTGAAATTACAAAACATGTACAGTATCTGAAAACAAATTATCCCTAATTAATTAATTACTAGCCTCTGTTGGCAAACTTTACTGTACTGTTTATTTATGTGTTTTCTGATGTTACTTGTAAAAACATTTAAAGAAACAATTAACTTTTCTGCCACTTACAGCTGAGTTGCAACTAGCTTTGAATATTGTGAGGCTGCAGTGGCTTTAAGGTGTTGGCAGCCACGACATTAATTTAAAACCCATTCTCCTCTCACACACAGTTAATTTGTGTGTCTAGCCACTGACACAATTCACCCTTCCAGCACTAGATATGACTTGTACCTGCAGAGAACAGCTGCTCAGTGTGGAGACAGCCATATAAACAAGCAACACTTTCTGGGGAAAACAGGGAAATGTACCAGAACCAGCAAAGGAAGAAGTTCTGAGGAAAAATTGACTTGCAGAAGACAGGTGTTGGTGCATAGACACATCCTAGCTAGCTATCCCCAGCTCCTGCACAACAGCCACCAGATTAAAAGGGGTTCATGTCAGCTATAAAGAAGGGGAGGAGTTAACATGAAGTGAACACGATAAGGTAATTTATTATGGTACTGACATGAGATAAATTTGATGTATGAAAGTATAGATCTGGAACAGAATTCTGCATCTGTCATTCTGAAAGTGGAGATAGCTGAAGGAAAACAATGCGTTTAGGGCACACATACACTGACTGTGGTGGTTTGTCAAAAGGTTTTAAAGGTGTGCTTTCTCTGAGCCAAGCCTGTTTTACAGGGAAAGTTCAGGGTTCCAGTACTACAAAACAGAGCAGCTGGCATGAAATGTTATTTTCTGAAGACATAGTCCATTCAATTACACTCTTTATTGGAATTCAAAAGCTGTAGTTATCTCTTTGGCAGCAGCTGATAAAACCTTCCTTGCTACTACAGGCATTGGGCAAAATGTCAGAAGACCAGGCAAACATGAAGAGGAAATTTGACCCACTTTTGTAAAATCATAAGGGTCAAAGTCTTACATTAAATCCAGTGGGAAGATCTGGAACAAATCCCATTCCCATTTGATCTACAATGTTTAATTCTGAGTGAGATTTACTTGGCTGCTATCATTTTCTAAGCTGCCCCTGCTGAATGATACCCAACATTTGCTGCATAAAAGAGTGCCACAATAGATCACAAAATAAATCTAGAAATTGTTGCTCAAATATTTTTAGAGAGACAGAAAGGCATTTGAGAGAGAGGCAAGGAGAGGGAATCAAGTGTTATTCTACATTAGGCTGCCAACAGTAATAGAGCAGTATAGACACAGAGAGGATGCTGAGCATACAAAGAGCGATCTAAATCTTCATTACTATGGGAAATACAAGAACTTTGTAAACCTTATAGCAAATTATAGAAATGAAATGATTGTGTAGAAGCACAGAATAAGAATGGCATTACAATACTGTACTGGGGTTGTTGCTTTTTCTTATTTTCTGGAAATATCGGGTGGAATTCCGGTGCTAAGGAAATAGTTGCATCAACTCAAGCATTTCTGCTTGCCCGGTGGAACAATCTACACTCTACTCCAGATAGGAGGGAGGCACAGGGGCGTGGGGGTAAGAGAGGAAAGGCAAAGACTCACTGCTCTAAAGAAAGTCCTTCTGCTGGTTTCTGCTAGAAGAATGGGTTAGTTGAATATGGCCCATATGTATTACTTGTGTTTTACACACGTAATAATGTGGGTCAATGCTTTCACTGTGACAGTGGTGTGATTATCAGTTCTCCTTGGCTCCATCTCATGCCACTAGGTAACATCATACTATAATCCATGTAGAATGAGCAGGATCACATAGGGCATATCACTAAGCATATCTAAAGTCAGATCAGAGGAAGGGCACTGGCATAGGAGCCAACTCCTTGGGGCTGAGGGGTCTATGGCCCCCTCAATAAAATATCTAAGGAGGCCACCCCCCCCCCCAAGTTGATGGGCATTGCCATTCAAATGGTGTGCATCATGTGATCGATTATTCTGCAGCAAACTAATTCATTACTATGGTGGTCTTTGGTTACAGGCAACCAAGTGTGTTTTTATAATTCTTTAACCAGTTCCTATTTAGGTACAACAGTTCTTTTTACCTTTTACTGTTACAACTGTGCCTATCAATTCCCATTTTTGTGCCTATCAATTTCCATCTAATGTGGATATAAGCCCCAGTATTCCATTAGCTCCACTCAAAAGGATAAATAATATATATTGTGTTCATATCACTTAATTCCTCCAACTAAAACTACCCTTTACTTGGGCAAAGTAGCAGAGAGAGGTAAGAACTCAAAGGTATTCTTGTAGTAGAAGTTGGAGGGAAACACATAAAATAGCCATACTGGTTCTTCCAGTTGCAATAGCTTTGCAGGGGGTTGGACTAGATGACCCTTGGGATCCCTTCTAACTCTACAAGTCTAGGAACAGCTGGTCCTGTCTCCCTCATCCCACCCCAGTCTAACCACTGACAGAATAAACAAAAAGTAAAAATCAGTGACGATCCATTTCAAACCCTTTATACAAATCCTTTATTATGATGCTATATCTAAACTGAATCTGCTAGTTCTTCAGACCTGGGACAGACCTGCTCCACTAGTTTTAAACCACCATAGGGGACAATTCATGGACTACCTACAATAATGTAATTGCACTGTAGTTAATGGTGCAACACTAGTGTAAGTAATCAGTAACATGCCAACATGCCCATACATGGTATCACTTCTGCCACATTTAGTAAAAAACAAAGCTATTTCAGTATGTTTTATGCATGACTGTCCTTAATAAATACCTGCCCTGGTGAAATGGCACAGAGAACATACTTTGAACTGATGGACAAAAGAAAACTGTGCCTGTTCTCTGAGCTGTCTGTGACAGAAAGTGTAGTTGCAGGGGTGAACTGAAGGTCTAGATTTTAGATACACCCCTTGTCAAGAATCTCAAAGTCAAGCTGCTATGGTACAGCTTTCTTTCTAGGCTGTTGGTACAACTCTATAGAACTAAAGAAAATGTTTGTTTATATGCTTGAGTGTCCCAAGGTTGTGAGAGGCTTCAAAACCAACAGCTTTAACACAAGTTGGGTGCCTTGTACAGACAAAAGGTAAGGTATAATTTAAAAAAAACATTAAAAAAACACAAATCTGCTCTATGAACATCCTGGGTTAACCACATCAGTGGAACTAACTGGCAGTGAGCAGGTTAAGAGAAAAACTCTACAGAGTGCTGAGGTGCTCTTTTTTGTTCAGTCAGTCCATATATACTAAGTGCAGAAACATAATTATCCTCAGCAGATTAGATGAGTTTCTCAAAGTAGTGAACATGGTTCTTAAGGGATGAAAGAAAGGGACTAAATGCACTGAGGAAATGGAAAGAGGAAAGCTTGAGCATCTCAGCCACCGAACTAGAAATATTTAGGATTTGTGGGTGCTTTGGAACAGAAATATTATGCCCTTTTAGAATGCAAATGCAGAAACTTACAAAACCTTCTCTGGGCCTTTGAATAGTACAGTGTATAAATATAAATGGCAAAAGGAGAAAAGTCTGCATTATTCAAGTGCTCATATCTACCTTGCTTCAACCTGAGACATGCTTCTTGATGGTGCAGAAATCCAAGGTGAAGCAAGTTAAGAAGTTGCCTTATGGTAAAAGACTGTACAAGACAACTCTGTTTATGGAGTTCTTCATAGTTCAATTCAGGGGCGGAGCAAGGGGCCGGGGGGGTGGGCCACCCTGGGTAGCGCCCGGGGGGGTGACACTCGGGGTGGGGCCCCGGCCCCCCTGCGATTGGCGCCTCCAGCCAGCAGCGGAAAAAGCCACTGAAAGGGGGCTTTCCCCCTTTCAGCAGCTTTTTTCGCCGCTGGGCTCCCTGAGTGGAGCCGGGGAATGGAGAGGGGCGAGTCAGCCTGCCCCTCTCCATTCCCCGGCTCCACTCAGGCCAGGGAGCCCAGTGGCGAAAAAAGCCGCTGAAAGGGGGCTTTCCCCCTTTCAGCGGCTTTTTCCGCCGCTGGGCTCCCTGGGCGGAGCCGGGTAGGCCAGCAAGGAGGGGTGTCACGCTTGGCATGATGCCCCTCCTTGCTGGCCTGGGCGGAGGCATCACTCCGTGTGCATGTGTCATGACGTCATGCGCACGGAGCGCCGCCCCGCCCCCGGGGGTGCCGCTTGGCTTGCCGCCCCTGGCAGTCAAGCGGCTCGCTACGCCCCTGGTTCAATTCCATATTCATACCAATAATAAGTGACGCCAGTATTCCTCCCCACCTCCACTTACTTAATTATGAATGGTCTGAAGCAAAAGATCCAAGCCACAAAATCCTGCAGTTTGTTCAAGAGTTTCCCAAGAACCCCCAGGTATTTTTAATCTTTTTCCTAGTGGAAGAAAACTATATCCATATATACTTCTTACTATTAATCAAGATATGTTTAAAGGAGCCTTATTTGAAGTATATGGAAACCAGTGGGTCATGTTTGATCACATATCAAGTTTGGCACACAAAGAAAAGAGCATTTCTATTCTCATTTGCCTAGTACATTGCATTATGAATTATTATTTCTTATCCGCTCTTCACCATAATGTCCCAGGGTGGGTTACAGCAATGTAAAAATGCAACATTAAACTCAGTTGAAACAATCTACAATCAAGAGGTGGAGGGAGGGGGTTCTAAGACATATATGCCAGTGTAAAGACAGTGTAAAGAGGGAGGCAGAGAGAGTCTTTCATGTATTTGGGGCCTAAGTCATTTAGGGCTTTAAACACTAATGTGAGCACCTTGAATTGGGTCCAGAAATGAACTGGCAACCAATGCAGCTGGTGCAAAACAGGGGTTACATGCATTCTAAATGAAACTACAGCCCGTAATAGGACTGCTCAGTTTTGGACCATTGAAGCTTCCAAGTTGTGCTTTTAGGGCAGTCCCTGTATGGCATATTGCAGTAATCCAGTCTGGTAGTTACCAGCACATGGAATACTGTGGCCAAGTCATCTCTTTCCAAAAGGGTCCATAGCTGGCAAACCAGCTGGAACTAGAAGTGTCACTCCTAGCCACAAGGTCTCCAGAGCTCTCAGTGACAATGCTGGATCTGGGAATACTCCCCAAGTTACAGACCTGCTCCTTCCAGGGAAGTGTAGCTCCTTCCCATCTCTTGGGCCCAAGACTTCAGAACACTAAAACCTCTGTCCAATCAGGATTCAGTTTCAAGTTATGGGCCAACTCCGGTCACAGAAGTGCCACTGGCTCTTTGTTTTAGATGCTCACTTATTGTTGAGCGTTCATTTGTACACCATGTCACATGCCTCAAAGAAGTTATATCCATAACATCTCAGTTGTAGGTAAGTTAAAATCACACTGATTTTTCACAAGGAGATTCCTCTAAATATAACTGCCTATTATCTGAGCCAAATCCCCAATCATTTCATTTTTTTATGTTCTCTCCCAGCTTTTGATTGTCCACACATCTTCCCCCATGTCATAATCACCCAAAAACCCTTTGGCTTCCAATTTAGATGGCTCTGTGGTTTTTGGATTTCTATATTTGCCACCTGTTTAAATGGCAGCCGTCGATCCCAAGTGATGAGCCATGCCACATTGTTATGAAACTTGGACCCTCACTGGCTTTACTGCAAATTTGACTTGACTCCATTTGATGAGCTGGCAGGGGCAGAGCTTACCTCTGCATCTCTTGTAGCTCCAGTCACTCTGAATCAATGTCTGGCAAGTTGTAAAAACTGATGCTCATCCAAGGACTCCTTTTCTGCAGTCCAGAACTTTCATAAGCAATCCTCCCATTTTCAAAGATGCAGATATGCCACCCTGAGCATCTTTCTATGGCAGAAATATATTCTTCACCCTTGGCATCCCTTCTCATTGTTTTCCTCTCTTGCTCTTGAGGTGCATTTGGCAAATGAACTAGACAGATGCAAAGCTTTCCCCCTCCTGTTTTCCAGCAGAGGCATTTTGAGGTCTGAGTCTAAAGGTTCTTGGCAGAGCTGCCTGTTTTGTCTGGGTCAGTTTTGCTTTGCCGAGGTTAGTCTGTTTGCCTTCTAGATACAGTGTCTCTTGACCCTTACACAAGTGTGAGGAATTCAGCTCTATCAAGTGCATTTGTGAAGAGAATGAAAGGCTGAGTGGATGCACACAAGTTGCCCTTAGAGCATCTCACTTTGATGTTTGCCTCTGTTATATAAATAGTTCCTTTGATGCTTATGAATTAATAATTTGATTTCACATAGGTACACTAACTCAACACACCAGCATGAGAAGAAAATGGGCATTGCTCTTTCTTTTACCCACAGGTCAAATGTTAGTAAGGCTTAAGCACGCCATTGTCCTCAAGAAGCTTAAAATAGGGCCATTGTTATCAACTATGTACAATATTTCATTTCTTTTTCCTTTGCAAACTGAACTGCTACAACTGTTACTTGATCTGTGAAATGCCATTGATGAGATTAAATTACCTACATGTTCCTTTTACCCAAATGAGAGTTGAGACACACTGTCAGGTTGATGTGAGGAACTGCCCCAGGGCCACACCTGTATGTATGTAACTAGATACCTTCAGTGTGCCAAAATAAGAGATTTCTAAAGAGCTGCAGACCTCAACCTCCACTCCTTGAGATGAAAATAAACCATGCTTTGTACACATAAAGTAGGGAAATGGCACTGCAAGTATGACAAATGGGCTGACATTTTGCTTTCTTCATCAAGATGCAGAGCCTTAAGGTTAAAATCTGAGAGTTGTGCCTACTCAGCTGCAAATTATACTTGATCAACTTCTTCAGACATGGAACTGTGAATGTCTTACGTTGTCCAGCCAAGTAATAATAATAATAATAATAATAATAATAATAATAATAATAATAATAATAATAATAATAATAATTTACCCCGCCCATCTGTCTGGGTTTCCCCAGCCACTCTGGGCAGCTTCCAACAAAAGATTAAAAATACATTAAAACATCCGTCATTTAAAACTTCCCTAAATAGGGCTGCCTTCAGATGTCTTCTGAATGTCATATAGTTGTTTATTTCTTTGACATCTGATGGAAAGCTGGCACCACTACCAAGAAGGCCCTCTGCCTTGTTCCTTGTAACTTCGCTTCTCACAGTGAGGAAACCACCAGAAGGCCCTCGGTGCTGGACCTCAGTGTCTGGGTTGAATGATGGGGGTGGAGATGCTCCTTCAGGTATACTGGGCCGAGGCCATTTAGGGCTTTAAAGGTCAGCACCAACACTTTGAATTGTGCTTGGAAACATACTGGGAGCCAATGTAGGTCCTTCAGGACCGGTGTTATGTGGTCTCATCAGCAGCTTCCAGTCACCAGTCTAGCTGCCACATTCTGGATTAGTTGTAGTTTATGGGTCACCTTCAAAGGTAGCCCCACATAGAGCATGTTGCAGTAGTCCAAGTGGGAGATAACTACAGCATGCACCACTGTGGCGAGACAGTCCATGGGCAGGTAGGGTCTCAGCCTGCGTAACAGATGGAGCTGGTAGACAGCCACTCTGGACACAGAATTGAGTTGTGCCTCCATGGACAGCTGTGAGTCCAAAATGACTCCTAGGCTGCGCACGACACCAGAGCACGACATCAGAGGTGAAAAACAACAACATGGGTATATATGCATACCATATTTTCCACAACAAATGAGGGAAGAAAGATGAACCCAGTTTTTGTTCATTATACTCAAGTGTTCAGAAAAACAACAATTTTAAAAAGTTGTTCCCACTCATTCTTTGCTTTGAGTGAAGGCTCTAGCAAGGGTCACTCTCAGTGCCACGGGGTTCTCCATTTCCCTTCCCACAAAAAACTACAAAGAGCTTTCTGTATACCCCTCATTAAGAGAATAACATGCAAACCTGTCCCTAGAAGAATACAATGATCCTAAATCTACAAAATGCTGCATAGAGTGGCTTGTGCCACTTCTCTTATGGTGTCCATCAACTGGGATCCCATTGTAGCAGTCAGGCTTACATTTCTGTACCAGGCCTAAAGCCGTACAATGATGCAGAAGTGACATAACCTTTAGTGGCTGAAATCATCTTGAGATTGTGCCTAGCAGCTGACTCATCCTACCTCTGTCTAATTAGATCCTGATTGCGATACGGTGGTGGCTGCTTTAGATACAGATGTAGCAACATAGTATGGTACTACAATGAAAAGTACACATTGTGATACCAGAAAAACCTGACACCCTGGCTTGTAACATTGTGCTGACACATTCCATCATCAGATATATATTTTAATAGGAGAGTTTTACCTCAAGGATTCTAAAATGCACGGATTGTAAAATCAGAGTGGTATACACAAGAGCATGCAATTCACCAACTCTTAAGGAAAGAGTGTGACTCTTAGCATCTCTAGCTACACAGCATTGACTGTAATTCATTTTAATTCAAGATACGCATAGAGTTGCTTTGTATATTTATAGGCTTTGACAGATGAGCCTATTAATATGGAGGCAAATTTTTATGAACCTGCAAATGGGGGCTGTCCATGCAGCTGCTATGACAATTGTGTGAATTATTTACGGCTGCAGTTCATACAAATGGTATCTCCACAAGCATGCTTCCCAGATGCAAGCCAAATAATTGCATCATACATACCTAGAGGAAAATGTATGCAGGCTGCTGGATTAAAACCAAGATGTAAGCAACACCTTGGCCACAATCCAGCATATTTAAGTCCATTTAATGTCAAACCACATACTATGGTAAAACCACATTCACATTCAGGTGAGTGTATGTATTTTAAAATAGCAGGTGCGGAGGTTTCGGACAGAATCAGTACTATAGAACAGGTGGAGGGTAGTTTAACCCACTTCTTCCATATCACAACTGCAGCAGAAATCACTACCTCTAAATCTGTTATTGGCCCAGGAGGGGAACTGCTACTGTGCTCCCTTGGCTGCTACTAAAAATGCATAAACATGCAAATGTGATGAATACACATTTAATGTAATGTGTGGTTTGCCTCTCATTTTAAAGGGTTTAAACACACTTAACTCTATGTTGGATTTTGGCCAGTGACTTTGTGGCACTGAGGATTGCAGCCTGAGTGAAGCACTTTAAATCTCAGTGTAGCGATAAAACAGAAAATTATGATTGATACCTAAGAGAGAGGTGGTTTTGTTCTCCCTAACCTACAATTATATTTTGAAGCATCATGCTTACGTTGGTTGAAAGATTGGATTTTACTAAAGAACAGCCATCTGTTAGACCTGGAAGGGCATTATTTAAAATTTGGATGGCATGCATGCCTGTGGTGCAGAAAGGCAAGGGTATATAAGAGCTTTTCAAACCATATAATAATAAAAAAATCTTTATAGGATATGGGGAAAATATAAAAACCTACTACTGTATAAAGAAAAACACTAATGTGGTTATCACCAAAATGAAAAAAAAAATCAACACAGAGACAAACTGGAGTACATACAAAGACCTTCTAAACATCACTGGGGAGCAATGTAAATAGAAAGAGTATGAAAAGATAAAATACCAAGTGACAGACTGGTTTCGTTACCACCAGTTGAGGGGGACATTTAAATTAGACCAAAAAATACACATCTGCTGGGGGGGGGGAAACCCAGTTTGAAAAGGAGCTGTTAGGATCCAAGGTCAAAACATTATCAAAAATGTGCAACTTACTACTTGAGTGGGAGGCAACAGTGGAAACAGTAAAGTCTTCAATGATAAATTAGGCTAGAGACATTGGACACAATATTGATTTTATATTATGGGAACAACTTTGGATAGTAAATATAAGATTTACAGCATGCTACACATTTTAAAATTTTATGAAGATGCAACATAGGTAGCATTTGACACTTAACAGATTAGCAAAAATGTCAAATCAATAAAGGGTAACTGTTAGAAATGTAAAATAGCAGAAGGAACCTTCTACCGCATGTGGTGGTCATGTGGCATAATCAAAAATTATTGGGAAATGATTTTATACTGAACTAAAAAAAAGTTTTAAAAATCATTTCCTAAACATCCAGAAGCATTGCTCCTGAAATTAATAACACAAGTCTCCAAAAAAAGAGAGAGAAATCTGTTCCTATACACAACAACGGCTGCCAGTGTACTATTAGCCCCAAAATGGAAAACCGCTAAAGTACCAACAAAAGAAGAATGGCACATTAAACTGTTAGAATATGTGGACGTAGCAGGGATGACTACTAGAAGAAGAAACCAAAATGACAAAAGATATAAAGAGGACTAGATATTGTTTATGGAACATATGGAGAAGTACTACTGGTATAAGCAAACAATTTACCTAGCAGGATGGTAAGATTTTCAGCAGAGTAAGAAATAATAAAGTATATAAAAGTTGTTGCGATAGACAGGGTGAACTAAGAAAACATGGGGGAAAGAGGGGATAAAAGGAGCAATGGAAGGAGAGGTTAGGAAGTTTGTCGGTCAAGGAATGTTTTCTGGTTTTTTATCTATTCTTAGAAATCTTAAAAGAAAGAAAGATATATTTTCTTTATTTCATATATTTTTCTTTATTGTATTATTTTTGTTCATATTTTGTTGATATGGAATCTTATCAGAAAAGCAAATTGAAAAAATAATAAAATAATTACTAATTATTATTATTATTTTAAAGTGATGGGCCTAGCAGGAGGGGAAGGCACTATGCAGGCTTCAAACTGTGTTGGTGTGGCATAAACTGCCTCAGCCTTTGGGGTTAGAACCTGTGAATCTCTTCACAGCTAGTAACTTACTGATATTATGTGACCAATCAACTGGTTAAATACATCATTGAAGAAAACTATGTAGCTGTATGTATGACACCAGACCTGAATTGAGCAAGAGACATATTTGGTGGGGGGAATAGGAAATAATTATTTTTAAACTTAGTTTATGCTTTAGCAGACTAGTTTCTAGGCATATAAATCCTATGGGCCTACAAAATCTGTATCCAAATTCCCACTGTCACTTGTGATTATTAATTCTTTATAATTATTAATTTCTTAAAGTACCATCAATTTACATTTGGACCTTGTAGAGTTTCAGTACAGAGAAAATAATCTTATATTGCTTTTGGATCTGCACAATCTAAACATTTCAAATACACACAGTGGTATTTAAAAATTATTTGAAGCTAGCTCAAAACTTTTTAAAAAGCCCCACCACCACCACCCAAAAAACTTTTCTGTCTGGATTTTCACTTTTTGAAATATGGCAACCCTACTTTTAGCACATGATGCATTTTAATCCTATTTTGCAAAGAGTAAATTCTGTCTGTCTATTCACCCCAAAGTTTGTAGATTTCTAGAGCTGTTTCAACAGAAGCCATCATTTCCTCCTTTCATTTATATTATTTTAAAGAGAAAAAGAGGCCCATTTTAAAAAGTGAATGAGGCGTGAGAAGTATTATTTACTTCTAGGAAGTAAATAATAAGTGTCTTGTGATTCTATGGCAATAGAGAGGTATAGAACTGGTACAAAAATCTGTATTCTGAAAGCTGCAGATGATGCAACTTGTTTTCATAGATTCCCTACACTCTTAGCTACCATAGCTGTCAAGTTTTGGATTTGAAAATAAGGGATCAGCACACCCTCACCTGTCCATCTTGGAGACCCAAGTTGGAGAGAGAATGAAGGGGTGCCTTGACCTGGATGTGCCTTTTCTGGGCTGTTGTGTCCCGTCCCGTCCCCCTCTGCACCTTGAAGTGTTTTCCAAGTGGTTAGAGAGGCATATGAATGGGAGAACCATTAAGCCAGTGGTCCATCTAGCCCAACATCCTGTTCCCCCAATGGTCACCAATTCCTGCATGGTAGGGGTTGGACTAGATGGCCTTTGGGGGTCCCTTCCAACTTTCCCATTCTAGGATTCTCTGCCCCAAAGTGAAGCCCACAAGCAGGATCCGAGCCCAAGAGCTTCCAGCAGCTGCTATTCAGAAGCAGGAGCCTGGCCTTTGTGGCTAACAGCCAAGGTTATCCATAGCCTCCTCCTCCTCCTCCTCCTCCATGAATCACAGAATGGTGGAGTTAGAAGGACCCTCCAGGATCATCTAGTCCAACCCCCTGCAATGCAACCCCTGGAACTTGTCTCATCTTCTTTTAAAACCATCTAGGTTGGTGGCCATCCCTGCCTCCTATGGGAGGGAGTTCCACGGTTTAACTCTGTGCTTCCTTCTATCTATCCTGAATCTTCCAGCTTCCAGGGATGACAAGGAGTTTCTCATGTTATGAGGGGCGGAGAAAAACTTCTCTCTATCCGCTTCCTCCTTGCCAGGCAACGTTTTACAAACTTCCATGGTGATAGCTCAGTTAGTAGAGCTTGGAGCTCTTAATCTCAGGGTCGTGGGTTCGAGATTCCTGCATCACAGGCGGTTGAACTAGATGGCCATGGTGGTCCCTTCGAGCTCTACAAATCCATGATTCTGTTACCTCCCCTTTTGCTCACCTTTCCTGCAAACTAAACACCTCCAACCACTGCCCCCTTTCTTCCTTGGGGAGTTGCTCCATCCCCATTGCCCTCGTTTCTGAACCTTTTCCAAATCCACGGCATCCTGCCCAGGTGGGATCCTGCACGCTGCAGGGGGTTGCAGGGAGGGGGGGAAGCTGCTCTTGTGCTTGCCCTGCTTGCTGCCCCCCCCCCCCGCACCTGAGCTTTGGCCAAATCCAGACAGCTCTTCTTAGGTTCTTCTAAAACGAGGGATGCCTTGTTCACCCAGTGTTAGGAAAATCTGATTGTCTCATCCTGAATGTGAAAGGGGATTCTTTTCACTGAATCTGACCCAGCAAATGAGCAGAGTTGCAGATGAACTGAGCTACTTGATAACAGGCTCCATCAGTTCCTCCAGCCCACCTTGGATTTCCCCAGGCTTCTTCCTGGCTAAGTATGTTTACACTGGCAACCTTTCCATGCAACCCAAATCAGCTGATTCAAAGCTCCAGTGGGGCGTCGCAAAGGAGCTCTGGGAGGGACCAGCAAGTGGCAGCCGAGGCGGCCAATGAAGGCTCAGCCGGGTGTTTTTTGTGTTTTTTTTGTTCTGCTCCCCTGGCTTGCAGCATCCAATCCTTAAAGGCAGGAGGCAGGATTTCTTCGCCACGGCCTTTAACCCTTCATTGCCCGTGAGCCGGGCAGAAAACCGGGATATATACGGGTTTATCAACGATCCGGGGGAGCAGTGGGAAACGCATTGAGATAAGGGAGTTTCCCAGGGGAAACGGGAGGGTTGACAGCTATGTTATCTACCCTCACCAGTCTTTTTTACTCATTGAATTGTAGTGTCCATCATCTTATTTGATTTTATAAAGCAACACAAAATCCCCTCATGCTATTCCATCATGTTAAACAGATGCTGAACCTGTATGTGAAAGACGCATATTGGAACATTTTGTCACATGTAAATTGCATGCAAATACATTCAAAATGAATTTGTTTATCATTCTTGAATTCTAATCCAGAGGTCTTATTTTTAAAATTCAGTTTATATTCTGACATGTATACAAATGAGTTTGACTCTGGAAAATAACTTCATAAACTTGGGGTTAGCAAAGCAATTAGAGGAGGCATCTGGGAATCATAAAATGTGGAAAAACAACATTTACATCTCTTGGTACCTCAAAGGTTTCATTTTCTCCCCACCCCACCCCCGCTGGCAACTTAAATGAATCATTAAAAATGTCACACTTATTTGTCAAAGATGGAATATGGTAATGGTAAGTATTCATTTTGTAAAAAAAGAAGAAAGGGCTGACAGAGCATAATTCTTAAAATTTCCTGGCAAAATTTATAAGTGGACAGTAAAGCTTTTATATTAATTATTAGTACTTTATAGAGAGCCTTGCAAATGCATAAATATACTTCATCAAGGAACAGGAACATTTTAGTTCTTATTAACATCTTATTCCTTTAGTCATCGTATTCCTTTATGAGGTCAAAAATGGTCCTTTTACTTATGAAGGATACAAAATAGTAAGAAAAGTAGCTTTTATGGACTTAATGATCAGAACAGTGAACAGAACCTGCCATACCGTATGTTTGGAAAAGATAATGTAGCAGAGCCACAGCTGCCCACATTAATCCATCCATCTCAGCTACCTTTAGCTGCCTTTGGCCGCCAAAACGTAGTTCTTCATTTGTTCCATTACCAGCTGTAACGACGTTCAGTGGCTGTTCATGAGTGAAGCCAAGACACAGGAACTTCTAAGCTAAGTTCTTTATTGTGCTCAAAAAATGTACAGTGAGAGCAAAAGAAACACGTCCATTCCTGACTAGACAGATCCCAGGAATAACTACTTCCTGTTCCTTGCCCAGCAAAACCAGCGTGGGATCCGATGTGGACCCCTCCCTTCCCTGCTTCTGGGCGTGGGAATCTGATCCTCCCCCCAGCCTTCCCCCCGGCCATAAGGCTGCTTCATCGTCTCGCCTCTACCCCTCCTTCCTGCTTCTGCTGGCGTCTCACCACTTGAGGAATGCAGGGGGGAGGAGGAGGAGGAGGAATCTTCGCCTTGAGAACTCTCCCCGCTGGAATATAATTTAGGAGGATCTCGGTAATTATAATGCTCTTTCGCTTTCTCCAGCAGCCCTGGGGGGGGGGTTCCTGACATCCACCCCCCCCTCAAAGCCCCCCTCCTCCCCCGAGGCTCTGGGCTTCACCTGCTGTACTCCCCCCTCGTTTCCCTCTGTTAGTTCGCCTCCCTCCCCCCTGAGGGGCGATACCGGAAAACCCCTAAAATCTTCCTCCTCGTCTTCCGTGGAGGCGAAGATGTCTTGGAAACCCATGGGTAACCCGACCTCCACCTCATTACCCTCCGGGACCTCCTCTTCCCACTCTGACTCCCTTTCTGTGTCGTCCCGCTCCCCACCAGACCGGAAACCCCAAAACTCTTCCTCACTGTCATCCGTGGGAGCAAAGACCTCCTCCCACGAGCCCCTCGCCGGCTTGGGCTTATGTGGAAACAAGGCATGGAACTCATGCACTAGATATTCCTCCGAGATGGTGCCTGCTGGTACCCATGTGTTCTCGGACTCTGGCTCCCCTTCCCATGCCACCAGATACTCCAGTTCACTTCCCCTCCACCTGGAATCCAGGATCTCCGTAACCTCATTGTAGGAATCCTCCTTTTCTAACACCGGTGTTGGTACCTCCTCCCTGGCCTCCCTATGAAACCGGCTCCCTTCCCTATACTTGGACAAGAGGGCACGATGAAACACGGGATGAATCCGCATACTTTCCGGCAGCCTCAAGCGAAAGGTGACTGGATTAACCTGTTGGGTTACCTCAAACGGCCCCAACCTTCGGTGCACCAACTTCTTACACCCCCTCCTGATGGGCAATCCCTGTGACGAGAGCCACACCTTGTCTCCTACCTGAATGCTTTCCCCTTCCCTCCTGTGCCTATCCGCATCCCTCTTGTAGGTCTCCTTGGCCCTCTCCAGCGTTTCAACTAGCTGCTGATGCACCCTCACCATTTCCCCAGCCAGCTCCTGCGCCGCCGGTACCTCCAGGACCTCCTCGTCCCTGCCCGGAAAAGCTCGAGGATGCCGCCCGTAGTTGGCCATAAAAGGGCTCATCCCTGTGGTGACATGCTCTGCGTTGTTGTACGCAAACTCTGCTAGTGGCAACTTGTCCACCCAATCGTTCTGTCTCTGGTTCACGTAACAACGCAGATACTGCTGCAACACCCCATTGGCCCTCTCCGCCTGGCCATTGGTCTGAGGATGCCTGGCCGTGGACAGAGCCACCTCCACCTGCAGCAAGTCCATGAGCTTGCGCCAAAACCTAGAGGTGAATTGCCGTCCACGGTCCGAAACAATCCTCGACGGCAGGCCGTGCAGTCGGAACACGTGCTTGAGAAACAGCTTGGCCGTTTCTTCTGCTGACACTGCCCTCGGGCAAGCTATGAAGTGACACATTTTGGTGAACAAGTCCACCACTACCAACACCGCCGTCTGCCCCTGGGACCTTGGCAAGTCGGTGATGAAATCCACCGAAACTACCTCCCAAGGCCCCCTGGGCGTGGGCAGTGGTTCCAACAGCCCCGCTGGTGCAACTCTCTCCCCCTTGGCCCGTTGACACATTTCACACCCCTGCACATACTCCTTTACATCCTCCCTCACCCCTGGCCACCAAAAGTCCCTGGTTACCAGGTCCATCGTCTTTCGCTGACCAAAGTGACCTGCTGTGGGGGTGTCGTGCAGCTGCTTGAGTACCTTGGCCCGCAACCCCCCATCTGGAACGTACACTGCCCCCTTGCGGAAAAGCAGCCCCTCCCCTTCAGCAAAGTCTCCCTCTGGGCTGCCCTCCTTAAGCTCCTGCAGCTGCTTGCGGGCGAACTCATCGTCCTTGGTCAATCTGGCAATTTCCCCCCTAAGGTCCAAGGTCCCCCCGCAGGCCCACTGCTGCTGACTGAAGACATGTCTCGGTTCCGGGGCTCCTTCGTCTGCCAAGTACTCGGGCTTCCTGGACAGGGCATCCGCCCTGACATTCTGCTCTCCCCGGACGTACTGGATCTTAAAATGGAAACCGGCAAAAAACTCTGCCCATCTGATCTGCCGCTGGTTGAGCACCCTAGCCGTGCGCCAGTACTCCAAGTTCTTGTGGTCTGTGCAGACCTGTATCTGGTGCGTGGCCCCTACCAGAAAGTGCCTCCACTGTTTGAAGGCCGCATAAATGGCAAGCAGCTCCTTGTCCCACACTGTGTAATTGCGCTCAGACTTGTTCAACTTTCTCGAGAAGAAAGCGCACGGTCTCCAATCACCGGCCTTGTCTTGCTGCAAAAGCACGGCACCAATTGCGCGGTCAGAGGCATCTGTCTCCACCCTGAGTGGAGCGTGCGTGTTCACGTGCACCAGCTGCTCCTCCGACGCAAACACCCTCTTCAAACGCTCAAACGCCTTTTGGGCCGCCTCCGACCAGACGAACTTCTTCTTGCCACTCAAACAGTCCGTTATGGGCCCCGCCACCTTGGCAAAGTTGGGAATGAACTTGCGGTAGAAATTGCTGAACCCAAGGAACCGCTGCACATCCTTCTTGTTCCTAGGGCTCTTCCACTCCAGCACCGCCTTCACCTTCTCGCCGTCCATGGCCAACCCCTTGTCGGTTAAACGATAACCCAGGAAGTCCACTTCTCTGGTGTGAAACTGGCATTTCTCGAGCTTGACGTACAGCCTATGCTCCCGCAGCTTCTCCAACACCGCCCTGACGTGACGCACGTGCTCCTCCTCGTTCCTCGAGTAGATCAGGACGTCGTCCAAATAGCAAACACAGTTCCTGTAGAGGAGAGGACCCAGCACGTGATGCATGAAGGCCTGGAAGCAGGGGCTTCCCGCTTGCAAACCGAAGGGCATAACTAAATACTCATAGCTGCCCAGGGGGGTAAACATGGTAGTCTTCCACTCGTCCCCCTCTCGCACTCGTATCAGATTATACGCTCCGCGTAAGTCCAACTTAGTGAAAATCTTGCCCTCGCGCACTCTCGTCAACAAGTCGTCGATGCGGGGCATTGGGAATGTGAGGGGTTGCGTCAAGGAATTCAAAAATCTATAATCCACCACCAGTCTCTTATGGGTGGTGTCTTTCTTGTCCACGAAGAACACAGGACTTCCTCCTACTGCCCGGGACTCCCGTATGAACCCTCGTCTCAGGTTCTTGTCAATGAACTCCTTGAGCTCATCCATCTCCTGATCCGACATGGCATAGAGCTTCCCCGTGGGCAACCTTGCTCCCGGCACCAGGTTGATCTGGCAGTCGTAGGGCCTGTGGGGTGGTAGCCGATCGGCCTCCTTCTCACTGAACACCTCCGCGAATTCTGCGTAGATTTCAGGCAGTACTCCACCCCCACACATCTGGACCGCTGCTGCCAACACCTTGCCATTGTAGTCACTCCTTCCACCCAGACAATGCCCCATGCAATGTGCTGATCCGAAAGTTAGTGACCTCTGGTGCCAGGCCACCACCGGGTCATGCTGGTTGAGCCAGCTCATGCCCAGTACAATGGGCGGCCCTGCTAAGGTGGTGACATTAAAAGCGATTACTTCCTCATGCCTCCCTATTTTCATGCGCATTGGAGGGGTTTGATGGGCAATTTCCCCTCCCCACAACTTCCTTCCATCGATGGTCGTCACCTGCAACGGAAAGTCTAATGGAAGCAGATGCAACTGATGCTCCAAGGCAAAGTCTCTGCTGAAAAAATCTGCACTGGCACCTGAGTCAATTAAGGCTTCCACCTCCACGGGGTGACCGTTGGGAAGCTCTAGCGTCACCTTAACCACAATGCTGGGCTTGGGCGCTTCTGGCCGGGGCACCTTCACTTCCGTTCCGCCTGGCTGCTGGCCCCTCCTTTCTCCAGCCAGGCTGCCTCGTTTCCCTGTGGTTCCACCTTCTCCCCCTCAGGCTGAACGGTTCCTGCCATGCCCTGCCACCCCCTCCTCTGCGGGCATGATCTCGCAAAATGCCCCGTTTGGGAGCAGACATAGCATTTGAGACCCGTCCGAGGCGCCTTGCCTTCAGCCTTGCGCCCCGCTCCAGGCCCCTGGGAAGGCTTCACAGGCGCCCCCCCAATCTCCATCGGCTCTGGCTGCTGTACTCTGGGCGCATGGCCGGAACTGCCTGGAATACGGTTGCTTAAGAAACGCTCCGCCCTGTGCGATCCCTTCAAACGCGCCCTCTCCTCCAGCCTCACGCCCACGGAGAGAGCGCTCCGCATCAGTTCATTCATGTCCTTCGGCTTAGGACAACGTGCCAACTCGTCCTTCACTTCCTCATTGAGCCCCGCTTCAAATAAGGCTTGGCTCTGTTCGGATGATAAGTCCCAATGCAAGGTATGGCAGAGCATTGAGAATTTTGACCAATAAGCTCTCACGGTCATGGCTCCCTGCTTGAGCGCTAGCAGCTCCTGCCTGGCCACATCTTTCTCGACCGAGGATGTGAACATCGCATCCATAGCATCAAAAAACTGTGTAAGGTCCTGCAGAGCAGCATCCTCTGATGCAATTAAAGGCCTGATCCACGCCCTGGCCTCCGCCTCCAGGTGAGAAATCACAAATGCAACTTTCTCCCCGTCATTGGTGAACTCCGCCTCCTGCAGCTTCAGGGCATACTTTATCTCAGTCTTAAAATTCAAGTAATTCCCGGGGTCCCCACCAAACTTGCTCACCAGCGCCCCCAACTTACGGCCAACCGGTGCCTTCTGCCCCCCCTGGCTCAGCTGCCTGTGTTCCTCCAGACGCGCGCTGAGCCTATCGGCATGGGTCTGTAGCTCACCATTCCTCTGCTGGAGCGCTGCCAGCTGGTTCTCCCTCTCTTCCAGTCGGGCGTTAACCTTCACTGCATAGGCTTCCAAATCCCCCACTCGTTTCTGCAATGCTGCAATCTGCTGGGCCGCCTCTGCCATCCCCTGCTCGTCCGTGCTCATCGTCTGCCGGTAGCAGCCAAAAGATAAGAGGCAAAGGGGAAAAGAAAATAAAACCTCTCACAAACAGCCAGCAGGGATTCCTGGGATGCTGTAACGACGTTCAGTGGCTGTTCATGAGTGAAGCCAAGACACAGGAACTTCTAAGCTAAGTTCTTTATTGTGCTCAAAAAATGTACAGTGAGAGCAAAAGAAACACGTCCATTCCTGACTAGACAGATCCCAGGAATAACTACTTCCTGTTCCTTGCCCAGCAAAACCAGCGTGGGATCCGATGTGGACCCCTCCCTTCCCTGCTTCTGGGCGTGGGAATCTGATCCTCCCCCCAGCCTTCCCCCCGGCCATAAGGCTGCTTCATCGTCTCGCCTCTACCCCTCCTTCCTGCTTCTGCTGGCGTCTCACCACTTGAGGAATGCAGGGGGGAGGAGGAGGAGGAGGAATCTTCGCCTTGAGAACTCTCCCCGCTGGAATATAATTTAGGAGGATCTCGGTAATTATAATGCTCTTTCGCTTTCTCCAGCAGCCCTGGGGGGGGGTTCCTGACACCAGCTTATCTGCATTTATTTTAATAATTCATATACTGCTTAATATAACAAAATCTCTAAGTGGTTCTCACAAATTACAACAATAGAAATGCAAGCAAAAGGTCCGTACATAGTATCCAAATGCGATAAAAATACAGTAAAACATTAAGCTGAACATTAAACAGAAATTCTGAAATTATGCCTGTGGGCTGTTATAATGCTTCAGCAAAAAGACATTAGAGACCCTGAAGAGTCACCGACAGTGGAGGCAATACTGGACTAGATGAACACAATGTATTCTATCAAGTAAGCTTCAGCATACCCACTCCTCCCAAACAAACTAAGAAAAATCCCCACAACACTTAACAGGTACACACAAACCATGTTCAAAGCATGGAAAACAGAAATTGGCAAATTATCCCCTACCCCATCCCCACTAATTCCCCTGGCATACCACCCACTATTCCTCCACGCAGCACAAAACCTCCAAACAAAAACATGGCAATCCAAAGGCCTGCATCGCCTAATAGACTTTTATAAAAATAACACACCCTTATCAACACAAGAAATACAGGACAAATTAGAAGACACTCAAATACCATGGTTAGCACAACACCAATTACATGCCCTTTTAAACAACCCAGCAGTAAAATCAACAGCAACTAGACCCCTGACAACCTTTGAAAACCTCATCCTAATGACAAAGGGACACGGCAAAGGAATAGTATCCGCAATATACAAAATACTACTAAAGAACCCCACAAACCCCCTAGACACAATCAAAAGACAATGGGAGGACGACATAGGATACGAAATCAACCCCACCCAATGGACCAGAATGTGGTCCAAACCCCCCTTTAAATCCATATCAACAAAAAGAAGGGAACTCACCCTAAAACTAACCTACAGGTGGTATCTAACACCAAGAAAACTAGCACAAATACGCCCAGGAACCTCACCAAGATGCTGGAGAGCATGCACCTCTACGGGCACATACTTCCATATGTGGTGGGAGTGCCCCAAAATCCAAACATTCTGGACAACAACCATACAAGAAATATGCAAAATAACCAAACAAGTGCTAGAAACCACCCCAGAACTGGCTCTACTAAACATCTTCCAAGACAATAATGCCCACTTACAACACAAGGAACTCATAATCCATCTACTCTCAGCAACCAGAAACATCATAACCAGACACTGGAAAGACCTGTCAGGAGTCAACATGGACCAATGGTACCAAGTAGTATGGGAAACAGCCCTACTAGAAAAATTAACCAGCAACCTAAAACTAGCACGGGGACAAACAGAAGAAGACACCTTCACCCCCGTATGGTCCCCCTTCATCGCACACACAGCCCAACAAGACAATGACAAAAATCTACCGACAGCATACAAATCAATATGGCTAACCTGATCCAAAACACCCACCCACCCCACTCACACAGGAAACCAAAGACCATCACAGCCAACCACAAATGAACAATCAAACCCTACGCCAATCACAACCTCTCACCGCCAAAGAAACACAAGCAAACAACAGAACCAACACAAGCGACGCTGATACCAAATCCTACATATATTAAGGAAAATAGAAACATCATCTCCCCACCCCACCCTCCCACCCATCCCACCCACTTCCTTCTCCCCCCTCTCTCCCTAATGTCTCAACAACTAAAATTGATCTGTAAAAATGTTTTATGGAAAAATATGAGAGACATTACACACACTTTGTAAACCAAGAAAATCTTTAATAAAAAAATAATAATAATAAAAAGTAAGCTTCATGAGATCCTATCATGACATCATTGATTTAATATCTACAAAACTTGAGGAGTTTTGATCTACCATGACTAGACAAAGGTGAGTACTAGCAGAAGAAATGAGTGGTCACTTTTAAAAATTAGCCATTAAGTGTGAAAAGAAAGTGACAATGTGCCACTATCTTAGCACCTTCCTACCACCACGGACCTGACTGAAAGGAGAAATGAGCCCATTTCCTTCACCAAAACACTCGATAGAGGATTCTCATTATTTTTTGTGCACCACAACAACCGTGACCTTCTGTTTCTTCCCCTGGATGCATATTCAGATCAGGAAATTTGTCAAGGGTTTATACATTTCTTTGGTCTTTCATGATGTGTATAGAAAGTAACAACTATCTATATACTAAGAGATTCTATATTTTCTCAACATGTAATATCTTCCATGACCCGGCAACAAAGGCTTTTATTTCTAATATGTAAAGGTCTGAGCAGGCCTTTGACGTCTCTGACATGTGCAGAATTAAACCATTTCTTATATTAAAACTTCATTTCCTTGTTGTTTTAGATAGTGTCCTTTTCCTATACATTTTTTTGCTTAGGTGAGCCTGAAAGAATTCCCTCCTGCTTAATGAGTAGATCAATTATTGTTCATAGAGGAAGATACTGTCTCTTTAAAGGTTATTTGAAGGTTGATTGTTATCTTATTGCTTATATCCAGCAAATCTATTCAGGCTTATGAATGAATTTGACCTTTTTATAGTTAGTGGGAGGGGGGGGGGAACCAGAACAAAAGTTAATTTAGAACTCTATACTACAACACTTTTTCCCAGAGAAATGAAAGGGCATTCAAATCGATACCTGCACAATAACACTTCTGATGAATGTTTGTACCCAATTTTCTCATTTTGCTAACTTGAGATTGGAAATTTTGAATAGTTTTCAAAGACCATATTCTTTATGTGCTGTGAAGTATGTGGTATTGTGTCCAAACAATGCAAGGGGATAATCATTATAGAAGTATCACTGGGCCTGAAAAGGTCAGTTAGTTGGAAATGTCAGCTTTCAATGCAACTATGCTGGACCTTCGTAGGCAAGGATCCAATTAAAGGGACATGCCAAGGTGCATGGAAACATCACAGTGACCTAGAATAATAATAAGGTGTTGCAGAAAGATTTCAAAAGTAATGGTGTTAGCTTTTCAAATGCCTTCTCTATGGTTTTTATTTAACTTGATGAAAAACCATTTCCCAGAAGAAAAAAATACACACACACACACTTAATATTCAGGTTTCCTATATACTGTGTGTGTGCACCAAAACTAAATGTTAAGCAAGCAAAAAGACCAATCTTACAGTGTTACAAGCAGCTCTGCTATAATTCCTATTTTTAAAATAACACCTAGCAACGAAAGTCACTATGCTAGAAATTGGGTTAAAGAAGAGTCCCATATTTAGTCACAAAACAAGAGATTGGGAGGGGGGGATATAATATCCCCGAATGCCCAGAGGTAAGGGGATTTTGGAATAAAATCCTTAAGGTTATTAATGAAGTTTTTTAAATCAAGTTATCTATAGACTTCAATCTCATGACAATGGGTATTCTTGGAAACACGGCCATAGAGAAAGGTGACCAGCTCACCTTCAAAGCAATGATACTAGTGGGAAAGGCAACAATAGCTTTAGGTTGGAAAGATAGAGAAAAATGGACAGTAGAGGTCTGGACTAATTATTTGTTTGAATTTATTCAGTCAGACATCGTTGCAGTAACATCACAGGAAACAACATGGAGGGCCAAGTCTACTATTATAAAGACCAGATGGAACCCCTATCTTCAATGGATAACAACTACTGGAACAGAAGACATTCAGTGCAAATTAAAGACATTGTGCCCGTGGCTGAGGACAATCGTTTGAATCCTTCCAATGGATAAGGGTGGGGGAGGGGGTGGGAATGGAAAGAAAAAAATGGTACAGGAAATTTAAAAATTGCAAGGAGAGAATATAATGTATGTAAAAATTCTCATACTTTAATAAAAATCTTTTTTAAAAAATATCCCTATATATTCTGTGGGGATGCATAGAAGCTCCTTTCCGGGGCTGCAGATTTGTCTGCCTACCACAGCAAAATACTGGATTGTATCGTTAGCAAGGCTTGCATCATTTTGTATATGACCATCTAGTTTTTAAAACTGCTGCAAAATTGTAAGTGTCATCCAGTCATCTAAGCATACAAATTATTTTGGTGAAAGACTGATGATATAAGACAAAAGATAATTTAGGCTGGATAGACAAAAGTAGATGAAGGTCAAGCACTTCAAGATGTGAATATTCATACAACATAATGTCAGGTTACAGCCTCAGACCCCAAATAAAATAAAACTCCTGTTTCGAATATGATCCAGTGAAGGGAGCTTATGTAAACAGCAAAGACTTATTCTGGAATCATGATTTGGAAGATGCAAAAGCTGGTCTGAAGAACAGGGGCAATTAAGCATGATAATGCAGTAGAGCACAAACAAGATGGAAGAATAGGATGGGAGTCCATAGCTCTTGGATCTCCATTTTGCTCAATTGATTGTGACAGAACGGAATGGCTGCTAGGAGGAGAATTTATATGAATATCCTGCATGAGGGGACAAACAAGCAATGGCATAGGAGAACCTGACAATAGCACCAAAAACCCCACACAGCTCTTTTTGCATGGGATATTTCTCTGCTGTGTAAACAGAGCACACTTTTAATTTGGCAGCAGTTTTAGAAATTTAGATGGACATATACAAAGTGATGCAAAGCTATGAGGAACAGATGCTACAAGGATTGAAAAGGCCATTTCTGCCCCTGAAACTGGGAAGCTGTTGCACAATAAATCATTCCATTTATGGCTTTAAAAGGGAAGCCTAACCTCTGCTCCCCAGGTATTGCTGTCCCACCCCCTCTGTACACCTGCCTGCTGATTTTCTACTGTGAAAATATTCTTCTGCAGGCAGCCGGGATTCATTTGAAGGACACACAAATATTGGATCATAATAGGAGGCAAGCTTGGAAAAAGAGCAGCTAGGATTGCTGTATCTTGTTCCTCAGCCATGTCTTTGAACCAGTTGCTATCTGTCAGCTTAGCATATATCACAGGGTTGTTATAAGACTGAATGGGAGGGGGTGTGTGGAGGACTCATGTATGGTGCCTTGGGCTTTGTGGAGGAAAGGCAGGATATTAACAAAATAAATAAATAAATAAATAAATAAATAAATACTATTGTGAATTCTCTTGCATGGTTGAGGTTTCCCTTGAAAAGGCTCAGGATCTTTTTGTATCCCATGGATGATAAAAATGCCAGAATCAATATTTCAGAGCAGGTTTAAGTATCTTGCTGAACTAAGTTACTGAGATGCTATTTTTGTAGGCTGTTGGGATTTATTAGAATACTTCTCCATGTCCCACTGCTACTACTTTATCTGGTCATGGAATTAGGTAAATTGGATGAGGCACAGTATCAGAAGTTATTTTTGCTATCTCAGAAATTATATGATATTAGAAAACTCCATGATGGCATTATCCCAGCTGCTCCAGCTGTGCCATTTGTGCTGTGGGAGACCTGCATAGGCCAAGAACTAATGGAGCAGCCCTCCCAAAACTGATGCCCTCAAGATGTTTTGGATTCCAATTCCCATAATCCTCCTGCCCATTGTTGGCCATGCTGGCTGGGAATGAGGGGGGCTGTAGTCAAACAACATATGGAGAGTGCCAGATTAGAGAATGTTGCAATTAAGTGCACTGGATGTGCAAATCCAACATGTGAGTACTGTAGTAACTGTAGAATACAAAGCTGGGAGAACCCATTGTAAATCTATAGCTGGACAATACCACTTCGGACTGCAAGTGGGAGGTCATTTTTTATAAAATGCTCTCATATTCATTCATACACACACACACACACACACACACACACAACCCAAAGAAATATAGAATGTCGGGGAGAAGGCTAGATTTTTCCCTAACTTTCTAAGTGTAGGGATTATCCCCCCCTCCCCAGTAAATAAGCATTCAACTCCTCACCAGCAGTCTGAATTGGTATAGTTCAAACACAGGTCTCCCATCCCAGCAGCGGTTTGTGCAAAGCAGACCATTGCTGATTAAAAACAGGAAAACTAAGATGTAATTATTACATGAGTAGTAATGGCTTAAGGCTGCAATCCCCTTGATATTGGTGGAACGTACGTCCGAGAAAATATGCATAAGACCAAGGTCTCATCTACTAGCCTTGAAAACTAATCCCTCTTCCCAGCTTCCATAGAGTTGTGTAAACATTATCTCCAGAATTTCTATTTAACCTCGCAAACAGATAAACATACTTCCCCACCTGCTAATTTATTTGTCCTCTTCTTCTGAGCATTACTATATCTTCTTCGGCACAGACTGTCATTAATAGGAAGATATGTAAGAATTCATTTTAAAATACAACAGCCTATGAAGCTCTCACCAACAAACATGAAGAGTAATTATGTGTGGTTGTTTGAAAACTCAGCCAGGATCCCTTGACGTGTACTTTGATCAGAATCAATGTAGTAATAATTAGCATGGCCTATTAAGAATAGTTGGAGCATGAGTTTCAGTGGTGAACAACTTTCTGTCACATTTTATTACCCTGTATCATTTTTACTAATAGGTGTATTATAGCTTCATGACTTTGAGTTCATATTATTTTCATGCTTCAATTAGTCAGAAGCGTCCAGAATGTTCAGGACTGTAATAGGAATGGCTTTTCAGAGAGTTTTAATAGTGGAATTTGTTCTTAAGCAACTTTTCCCCAAAAACACATCCTGAAGCTTTTCTTTTCATCTAATTTTGCATGGCAGTTTCCTAGGCAGTGGTATGAAGGAAAGCAAGCCTCAATCAAAGGAGAAATACAGTAAATCTCACATGTCATCCCATTTAACTCTAGGAAGGTTAACATATTATTTTCTAACTGGTGAAAAATTAACTGAGCAATGCAGAACTGCATCTATAATTTGACACAATAAAACAGCTCTAGCAGAAATGAAAGCCACCTGAAAATTATCCATGTGTGAGTCACAAATTAATGAAATGGAGATAATCTTACATTTTCATGTTTAAATGAGTTTTTAAAGAGAGAGCATAGAGTATTGAATATACCAAGGCAATTTTGTATGTTCAAGTTTTTGAGTGCAATGAGCTATCCCTCCCCCCGACATACAGGCTTGGGTGGGACCATTTGGAATTGTAGTCGTATCTTTAACCTTACAACTCTTGTTTCCTTCTCTCTCTTCTATTTCCCAAATGGCACTGATTATTCTTCCCCCACGAGGCCCAAACCCCCATCCTTTTTGTTCAGCCTGGTGCATCTAGGCCTCCCATGCAGTCTACAAGACCCCTAGTACCACTCTCCACTCTCACACGTCAACCATAATGCTCCCTGCCTCCATCTATCTCATTTATAGCAGCAAATAAGTTGTTGATCCAGCCCACATGGGAGTTGTTCAGTCTGTATATGGCCCTGTTACCATTTTAAGTTTTGTGATTATCCCATTTTGGAGTCTCAAGCAGCATCAGCATTTTACCCTCTGATTCTTTTGTTACTTGTTATAATAAACTTTTTTAAAAACTTGAATTGGTATTCAGTGGTCCTTGGTAATTCCCCCTAGCAACAGGACTACAGTACAACTTCTTCATGACACACTACCTCTCTAGACCCAAGATCTTAAAATATTACACCTATATAGCAATGTGTTAAAACATAAGGCATAACCTGGGATATGTGTAGGCTTGGTAACATCACACTGCCTCTGTGTTCTATGCTGGAGTTTTCTTTTTGCTGAGGTGGCAGCAATACATGCCAGAAGCTTTGCACAAGACAATACAAGGTCTCACGGGATCTCCCTTGGGCTACATTAGCCTCCTTCAACTCTAATCCTCCAATGCACCATGATCACCATGCTCTCAGAGGAGATAAGAAGGATCCAAATGCTTTGCATTTGGATCCTTGCCATTAATGCTACAGCTTTCAGGTTTTTTTCCCCTATTTATTACCCACAACTCAGACTTACTCCAATGCTTAGCTACAACGACACAGAATGGGGTGTGCCATGCAGCTACTGCAATATCCCGTGCCTGCTAAGCAGAGTCATCCAACCTTCATCTCACATGGCCAATTCTGTTGTTTTGAGCACTGAGCAGGAAACAAACAAAACTAATATGAACATTATTGGCATGATTAATCTCCACTGTACCAAACGGACAAGTAGCACTTAAGAATAGCCATGCTAGTATGTACTTCAGAAAGCGGTTTTCAGAAACATTTTATTTTAATGTAGTATTTTTTAATAATATATATTTCAAGATGACAAACACATTATCTCTCTCTTTTCTCTCTCCAACAGTGAGCAATGATAATATCGGCTCACTCTGTTCTTTAGTAAATATCTAAGTTTACCACTGCAGAGAGTTAAATGGAATGCTTCTGTGATACTTGAACATACATTGTGAATTATAGCATATCTACCCTGCAGACATACCACTAACAGTAACCCCAGGAGGCTTAAAGAAATATCAGCACTCAAATTCACAGAGTAAAGGTCTGAAGAGGCAGCTCTGTGAACGGATAACTGCCCGCGGCTTTACCAAGCACAATATAGCTGTCAGTTGTTATTATGTTAAAGATTTTCTGGTGAACAGTGTTTTTCATTTTGCATGTCAGGGAGGGGAGAAAGAGACACATTCAGACAACCATCTCTTTAAGAAAACATAAAAAGAGCTGAGCCTTGTGGCTTACTCACCAGGGTTGGTTATAGTCAAGAGGTCAAGTTGCCGCTGTTGCTGAAAAACAAATGATAAAAGGAGTTGCTGAAAGATGACTAATTTTAGTAGGTCAGCTTAGACATGCCAAGCAAGTGTTCTGACATTTGCAATAGAATTAATTATGACTTACATGGCTCAATGTTATTCTTTTGGATGGAAGCCATGTGTACCGTGCCCAGCCCTTTGAATGCCTTCTCTCTTGCACTCTTTTAGAGTGTTGGTAATTAATTTAGCGGTAAAAATGCACATATGCATGTCTGCTTAGATTTAACAACCTTTGTCAAACCAAGGAAACATTTAACACATCGGCAAATGATATTATATGATTTAAAGCGTGGTACTGATGTGCAGGATTCTGTGGCACAAATTAGCATCCTTGTTTTTTTATAAAAATAAAGTAACACCTTATTTTCACAGTGGAGGAGTAAACGAGATAGAAGTTAATTAAAAGTGAGAGAAAGAGGCCTTGGATAATCAAGGGCTTTGTTGTTACCACAAAAAACTGATCCTGTAACTATCCTTCCAGCAGCTTCGTGCCATTGGACACAATACCGGCACTTGCAGGAAAACAATACAGAGAACAAGGAAGCAGAACTATAAACACTGAGGCCCACTTCATGACCAGAACAGCATTGAAGTTACGTTTGCATGGCTCCTGTTACCATTCTGGCAACATATATCAATCAATCAATCAATCAATCAATCAATCAATCACCTTTCACAAATATATCTCAAGGCAATGTACAAAACATAATATACTACAACAGTAGTGTTTAGTGTTAAGAAACAATTAAAAAAACCGGACACCAAACAGCAGAGACCTATTCATCCAACTGGGAAAGCTTGGAGGAGAAAAGAGGGGAGGAACTAAGTCACACGGTTCTAGAGCGGTGTGGAATCCAACCACACAGAAGCTGTTCTCACATCACCTCTGAAAATGTCAGCCCTTGGATTCAGGAAATATATGCACAAATTCACTAGTAAAAGTCAGAATTGCTTCAATGCTTTCCTGAGATACAGTTTTCCAAAACATTGTTAGATGGTCCAGTGAATTTAAGATATCCTACATTCAGGGAACCCTTTCCACATTGATTTGACAGCCATGGTGCTATGTACTGTTAAAACCTGATAAAACAAAATAAAAATTAAAAAAATTCCTTCCAGTAGCACCTTAGAGACCAACTAAGTTTGTTCTTGGTATGAGCTTTCATGTGCATGCACACTTCTTCAGATACACTGAAAACCTGACAGAGTGGGGCATATTTGTTCTACAGGGCCTCTTGGTTTGCCCTGGCCACCAGCAAGGCATGGTGGCTTACCTGTTTGACATCCCTAGCGAATTGACAAACTGCCCTAAAATGTCTGCTACTCTCCCTTGCTTGTGCAAATGTCAGATCAGGGAGAGATAAGTAATAGTTTGCAAGCTGCCATGGGGTTGTAGGAACACACTCTGAAGTCTCTCTAGTCAAATCACTTGGAAACTTTCCACTGTCTTCATCTATATAAGTAAATGAATGTGATCATTTCTTCAAATTGACGTTGGAGCTGTACTGTGATTAGGGAAAGTAGAAATTCCTGCAATATTTTATCCTCTTCCACTAAAATACTGACTAAAATACAGTTTTGATATCTTGGTTAAGAAGCTGCAATATTGGCTTTGCTTGCATATGTTTGATATGAATTCCAAGCGTATTTGTATAATTGTGTACTTAGGAGTGCCCATGTCACTGTGATGTGATGATCTACCCACACATCTGAAAGGTGAGCTTACCTGTCTAAAATCATTTACATAATTTGTTCAGAATAGGTTGGTTCAAGCGAAACATTATAAAAACAGTACAATGAATTTGAAAAATGAGCAGTCTGGATGTGGAACTCATAGTAGAACAACTAATGTGCCCTGAAAAGATAAGCCTTATTTCTTCAGATCTCAAATACATATAATTTAATTTTTTTTAAAAAAAGTTTTGCAAATCCTCATATTTGTGGTTCGCAGAATCACTAACAAAGGTGTTTAAACTAAGTATGTTCTGAACAAGTTATCTTATAATTATTTTAATCTTTAAGTATGTCACTGTGAACTCATCACCAATCAATGGTAGGTAACTAAATTCTAATAAAGTACTAGTGCTATTCACATTGACAATTCATTTATTTTGGTGCATTCAGCATTCATTTGACATTCACTACAGCTTAGAGAGTTTTTTTCCCTTCATCATTCGAATGTTACAGCCATTTACTTCTTTTTCCTTACACTTCCTAATAGTTGTTATCCTTCTAAACTCTCTTCGTCCAACATTTGTGTAGCACTGGCATTGCAGAATATACTGTCCACTTTAATTTATCTCTCCTAATCTGCTCAATAATGTCTGTGTTGCTTTCATTTATTGTCAGGCCTATTGATCCACTTCTAATCTAATTCTCATCATTACGCTGTCTCTATTCTTTTGGTGACACTTGGAAGTCCTTGAAAATGGAAGCACGCCTGCATGAACACTAAACTGAAAAGTTTGCCTTTCCCAAAATTTTACTCTTTCAAGGCCTCATCAAAAAGATTGAAACTTAGTGTCTGTGCAGTCGAATGCCGAATGAAATTCATTCAATAGTATATGAACTTCACTGACAGTCAAGTGTGCTTAGTTCCTACTTGCAACTGAACATAAGATATAATTCATGTCCATGAAGGGACACTAATGGTGCAAGGTTGGCCATCTCCTGTTTCCTTGGGAGGGCTGTTGTACAAGAAGGAGAAGAGGATTGTGGACAACTCTGAACATTGCTTTACTTAGGTCAGCCTTTCTATGTCTTCCAACAGGTCCCCTCCCACAACAATATTTAAACCCAAATTACCTTAGGGTGGGAGGCCAGATGCATAAGATGCCAAGCTATCTGACTTCTTCTTACAAATATATTCCTAAACCAAAATATACCTATAAAGAAACTGAACTATTTTTTAATCACAATGAGTTATATGGGGTACGATGTGATACACACACCCCGACTCTTATCAAGTGGTTGCCTTTAACACAGGGAAATTTTAGAACCAAAATAATTCACGTTGTATCAAGTACTTTTTTAAAAAAAATCCTCACTCCATATGAACCAGCATTTAGAACAAAAACTAAAACAAATCTCAACACTTCAATTTATCTTTCTACTACAATGGGAGCCACCTTTCTCCAATTGAGCCAGAATGTTGAGCTGTTCTAACCCCTCAGAATGTATGAGTTGAACCCATTATACAGACACAATCCACCAACATATGACATTGAGCACTGTTCATTTCAGTATGGTAGCCAAACTTTGATTAGACTGTCTTTATTAGATTTGTCGCTGAATAGTTCTAAATTGCAATTCTAAGCTGACCTTAAAAATTCTTCATTGCTTACTTCTTCACTAACTTTTCCTGACTTAAGACTTTAAACTTTCAGCATTCTTTTAACCTTTTATACTGGCATATATTCACTCTCTTTCTCTCTCTCAGCACTTACTTCTTTTCCTTAGTATTGATGCCCTTGGAGATATTTGCTGACTTTTTTCTATTTAATTCTAACCTTAATTAACTCAGGGTGAGTTGGAAGAGTGCAAAGAAGGAATTATTTTTTGTGTAAATTAACTAATTCATTTAAGGCTAGATTATCTGCAAGATGTTCTCCTGCACCACTCTTATTTCTTCTTGGTACATTACCCAACTCTCACTACCCATGTGTAAAGGTACCACAGATTGTTCAGTTCTTTCCTTTATCATACATTTTGTGAAAAGATGCCTAGTGATACTGACACCTAGAACTGTTTCCTCATTAACACCATCATCAAATTACATGTGACTTCAATAAGCTCTTGATCCAGACAAGGAAGTGTGGCATGCTTTCCCCCAAAATGTTAAGCTATCAAACTTGGAGAAATTAAGTTCTCTTGATGAAGTTTCTACATTTTTTCTCTGGTTAGATATTCCTTAGTTGGAATGCCACAACACCCTGCATTTACCTTCTGATCAAGACAAAAATGCCATTTCTGTTCCTTTTAAAGCAGATATTCTGATAATTAAAAACATAAAATGTTATCACACTCAAGCACTAAATAATAAATTCTTTCAACTAACCCCCCCAACAGATCTTTATTCATGTAATACAGCAGAATCTCACACTTCCTTTGCCCTCTATTATTAGTTGCAAATGTATCATTGGATCATGATAAAATGTGCCACTCATCTTGTTGATACTTGGCAGGGATCTTAGTAAAACTCAACTACCCATGCCGATTACTTTGTGTGATTTTTTATTATTAATAATGCAGGTGTGTAGGTGGACTCCAATAAAATGTGAACACTCTCTGTAGGAGAAGCATCTGATCAGTCATCTTCCTATACACTTTCTATATCTTTGTATTTCCAGTCGTGGTTCAAAAGCAGAGGCCAATATGAATAATACAAAATAACACATATGGGCAGTTTAATGACTACTGCAAAGGTATTGGGGGGGGGAGTATCATGCATGGAAACAAAACTATCCCTATACACTCCTGCTATTTCCACAGTATAATGGCAAAGCTCACACAAACATGCAGTATAAAAGTCAAACTCTACCTGTGGCAGAATCCCAGCTCTTCCTTATTGCTACCCTTTTGCTGATGCATAAGGAATTGGAGCACAGGGTGAAGTCAATGCCTCGCTTGGGAAAGATATCTTTCCTCATGGCAAGGCATTATCATAGCTGTCAACCCTCCCTGCTGTTTCCCAATGCTATAATAAGGGAATTTCCTGCAAAAAAGGGAAAAGGTTGACAGCTATAGGCATTATGCGTGAAGTCACTCCAGAGTGTGCATTCACCACTGTCACTTTGCCATGATGGCAGCAAATACTGTTTAAAGTTACTTTAAGTTCAAAATGCAAAGATACTTAAAGCAATACAATTTGTTTGTTTGTTTGTAAAAGTATTTATATAGCACTATTCATAAAATATATCAGAGTGGTTTGAAGCAATAAAGCAATACAACAAAAACCATACAAAAATGTTAAAATCAGAGATGAACTAACAGACACTTTTTAGCATCATTGCAATATGGCGGCAGGATAGCAGTCTCTGGTGTGACCTCATCAACAATGCATCACTTTGAGGAAGGGCTGTGCACTCAGAGAAATGCATAAGATAGGCTCCCCAGAGAGGACTGGGTTGTGGGCAGCAGGAACAGTGGGTAGGTAGGAGGGAGGAGTGGTGGCTGGGAGGAAGGAAGAATCATTGGTGGCAGTAGTGCCAGTGGCTAGTTGTCCAGCCAGGGTAGTATTTGTCCCTGCAGGCAGCAGGTAAGAGGTGCATAGCCCACCATCTGAGCCATGTGGCTCAGTGTGGCTGATGATAGGATTAATCCAGATTATAAAGATTCTGATCATCAGTTCCTCAATGTAGAATATCCATTAGCAAGGTACAAGGCAATAATTGGGCAATGACTGAGTTTTGGAAGCACATAAAAATGAAATGATCTCCTCTTTCTCACATTCTTTAGTTATACTCTGCCCCCATCCCTGCTCACACTTGCTAATTTTGCACATCAGAAGGTTGGTCTTGAGCTGAGCTGAAATTTCTCAGTCATTTTCCTTTTGCTCACCCCCCCCCCCAAAAAAAAAACACTGCAGAATTTTCTCTGAAAATTCACCACCTTTTGTGGGGGGGGCAGCCACCACCACCCCACAATACCCCAGAAGGATACTAGATCTAGGGCACTGCGGCAAATGCAAGATTGTGGTTAGGCTGCCAACATAGTTGGTACTCCTCCTGCCATTTACAATGGCAGCAAAAATAGTAGCAACTAAAAAAGCTCAGGAACAAATAAGTAGCTGTGCTGCTGCTATTGGTGGGCACCCAAACCCACAAGAAATTGTTGTTTTACTCCCCCACCAGAAAAATGCCCCCTCCTACTTTCTCTGCCCACAAATACAATAGAACATTTCAAGATGCCATTTGCATATGGCTGTAGTCTTAGATGTTTTAGTATTCAGGGTCAAAACCAGGGTTGAACCAGTGGATGTGCTAGCATGCCTATGCAAGGACTCATCCCACCTAATAAAGGTTTTTTTAAAAAAAGCATTCTAATTTGTGACACAACAGCTTCCATTTGAAGAATGAGATCTTGTTTTTCAGAACAGCCAAACAGCAAAACCGGTGATGTCTCCCCATGCTCAAAATTTCATCCAATTGCTCAAGGTGGAATGTTGAAAAATAATTTATCACTCTTATCACACAACTTGCATCATTCCTGACTTAAGGGAGTTGGGCTCATATCTGAAGGGCCACAGGCTCAGCATCCATGTATCAGTTGGATATGACTACAGTACTTTCTTTTCTGGTCAACTCAACAGTAAGGTCAAGATAAAAATAAATAACATGGAAGAAATCCAATCAATGAACCCCTTAGCTGAGACAGTATATCTGAAGTGAGGTCAAACTGGGAATGATTACCATGATGGAGGCCCTGAATATTCACAAGGCAAGTTTTTTCAAGCAATAATAGTAACTTTGGACATATTGTGGAATGTGGAGCTGTGATAATCTGATTTAGCTGATAAGCCCATTAAGAGAAAACTCTTCTGTGTTTTTCTCTTGAGAGCAGTAGCAAATGTTAAAAGGTTTCCTCTGCTGTGATGATCCTGAACTGCAGGAATATGGTGAATCTTACTACTTGTTAAGAGCACAGGAAAACACTTAAATCGATTCCAATATGAAAAATTAGAAATCAGTTCAGTAAAAAGTGTTGAAAGGTATCAGGTGCTACAAGATCAATTCAAGAAGAAAGATTAAAATAGCTGAGCAAGTACAGGTTGGCAAAGAAATGATTAAGGGAATAGGAAATCATAAAAGCAGACTTCTCAAATCTGAATGGTACTTACTCTCCAAAGGAAGTCTGTTTTTTTAGTTCAAACATAAATGCACAGTCCTACAAGTCCACTACCAGGAATAATGGATGGAGCTTAAATGAAAAGAAATATCACTATCAAATTCAACACTTTCTTTCTCAGACAGGCAGTACAGAGCAAGAAACTGTGCTCTTAAGGCTTTGAAAGCCACACTTCTTTTAATGGATCTTGCTACATGATTAAATATGTACAGTACTGTGAGGCCATTTCTGCTTTATCACGGGAAAGAAAACCTGACTATACCCTGTAACCTCTGTGGTTTAGTAATCCTGACTCTCATTATATTCATTTAGAGTAGGATAATGGTCCAGTTATACAGAAATCAAAATGTTTGGAAGACTGGTGAGTTTGATTAATTGCATCATTCAACATTTGAAAATATTAAAACTGGGGTTATGATTGCATTTAAACTAGTGCATTATCTTGGGAAAGACTGTTTCATGCTGGTGGTAATGTAGAAAGTAAGGTTTCTACATCTCTTGCATTACAGAATTGGCACAATCTGGAGAAGGCTAACGAACTCCCACTGATATTAGGGGGAAAAGACACTGTGACATTACAATCCCATGTTGTTGTTGTTGTTGTTCAGTCGTGTCCGACTCTTCGTGACCCCATGGACCAGAGCACGCCAGGCACCCCTATCTTTCACTGCCTCCCACAGTTTGGCCAAACTCATGCTAGTCGCTTCGAGAACACTGTCCAACCATCTCATCCTCTGTCGTCCCCTTCTCCTTGTGCCCTCCATCTTTCCCAACATCAGGGTCTTTTCCAGGGAGTCTTTTCTTCTCATGTGGTGGCCAAAGTACTGGAGTCTCAACTTCAGGATCTGCCCTTCCAGTGAGCACTCAGGGCTGATTTCTTTAAGGATGGCTAAGTTTGATCTTTTTGCAGTCCATGGGACTCTCAAGAGTCTCCTCCAGCACCATAATTCAAAAGCATCCATCCCATGTACTGTATGTCTATTCAGAAGCAAGCTCCATTGAGTACAACAGAGTTTACTCCCAGGTATGTGTCACAGGTATAGGCTGCAGCCCCAATCACTTATGTTTTCAAGAGGACTAAGTACACTTCTGTCATGAGATTGGACCTAGGCATGGGCAGTGCTTTTCTTCCAGTGCCAGTATTCACCATGAAATTGTTACAGTAAGTGCCACACTTTTTAACAACAAAAAAGAGGTGCCAGTATTGCGTACCCTTGAGTAACCCCCTGGAAAAAAGCACTGGGCATGGGCAAACATGTCAGCTTTTGTCTCTCTGTTTCTCATTTTTCCAATCTACAGTTCAGCTCTCCACACTACCACATCAGTTTGTAATTTTTTTAAAGTATTGAAAGTTTACCAGCATTTCAATGTGATTTTCTCCTAACACATGTTTGTATGCAATTTTACCTATCTTGCAGAACAATTTCTTCTACTATGAACATTTTTGTATGCTGTTTTTACTAACATATGCAGCTTGTGTGCAGTTTGCCCTAGTATATGCATTTTTATACACATTGTTTCCCTATAGAATGGTATTGCTAAATTGGGATAAAGTGAATTTTGAAGGATGGATAAGTTTCAGCCCTCATATTGTTCTGGAAAGTGAAAATTGGGTAGGTTCACCTTTAAATATGAACTAAACTGAATTTCAGTTCCCCAATTGGACTCAATATGTGTAAAATGGCTTCCGTATCTTCCTCTCTATGCTACTTGATCAATAAAAAACATTACTTCCCTTAACAGATCTCAAATATTAACTGAACTGAGTTACTATCATCTTTTTAAAAATGGTGTGAACCAGTTAAAATCAAGGCTATCCATTTAGAAACAACCTTTAACCATCTGGCAGGCCTGTGCAAATTGAAGTTCTACTCCTCCTGAAGTTGCTTTAAAAATGTTAAAAGCTTTGTTTTGGTGCACATATAACATTGAGATTTTCCTGTGGCCTGGAGTTTTTATTAGGTAAAATTACAAAGTCACAGCCTTATTGCTGTGTTTGTGACATCAATTACTATAATACCAATACAGATCACCCTAGTGCCACAAACAGAGAATTAAGCCTGAATGTGAGAAATAAGCAGCAGGGGCTAATAAAATCTGTGTTAAACAGCTATTTATTTCAAAGAAAGAATAAACAGAATAAAAACAATAAGGGCCACATGTGGTGCTATTAACATTAGGAAAAGAATCTATATAGGATATGGATTACAACTTCAGTCTTGAAGAACTGCTTCTTCGTTGTCAGACTCAGCCTCTGTGTAATATTTAGTAATACTAAATAACAGGAAAAGCATTCGGACAGAAAAAAGTATAGATTAGGGAAAGCAATTATTAACATTTAGGGCCTGCGATTTGTTGGGAAGGTGGGCTTTGCAATCCAATGAATTTCTAATTAGAAACAAAGTGCATCTGCCTATAGCAGTAATAGGATATTGATCAACCACTGTTTGTTTATGGGAGTATTATTGATAACAGAAATAAGGTTTACACAATTTTCAAACCAAAAACACAGATCAATTTATCTAATACCAATAGAGGGTTTTCTTCAAGCCAGGGTAGGGCAATCCTTTTCTTGTGTTGGAAATTAATGTCAAGCCATGCAAATAACTTTTTTTTTTTTTTGAAATTGTGTCAAATGGGACATTGCTACTCTAAGACAGGGATGGGGAACCTATGGCCATCCAAATGTTATAGGATTCCAAATGGCTTCCAACAGTCTGGTTCCCACCTGACCCAGACTTTGAGAATACTTCCTCTGAGGAAGAGGCTTGGGACTCTGTGAAGAAACCCAGCATAACTGAGGACCTGGAAGAACCAACTGAAGTGCTTTGCCTCATAGATGTCTAACCTCAAGCCTCCAATAACCTATCAAATTACATTCCTAGAACAATTCCCTGTCCATAAAGGAGCTATGAAACCATGGTTTAGTAGTGCTATAAGCACAAACAGCAAAGGGCTGCTGAAAGCATTGGGGTCACATGCTCCCCTGCTCAGCTCTTGTCCCAAATGGCCAGAAAGAGGAGTTTAGCAAATTTAGTTACACTTTTAACAAAACCTGGCTTATCATTTTACACTGGTACCTCGGGTTAAGAACTTAATTCGTTCTGGAGGTCCGTTCTTAACCTGAAACTGTTCTTAACCTGAGGTACCACTAATGGGGCCTTCTGCTGCCACCACCCAGCAGATGCACAATTTCTGTTTTTATCCTGAAGCAAAATTCTTAACCTGAGGTACTATTTCTGAGTTAGCGGAGTCTGTAACCTGAAGCGTCTGTAACCAGAAGCATTTGTAACCTGAGTTACCATTGTATATGTTATGGTTTCAAACAAGCACAAGTAAATTTCACAATAAGCCACCTTCAAACTAGGCAAAAGCAGCAGCAAGAAAACTCTGTGGTATAGTCTGCAAAGCGGACACAGCATAGAGCAGGAGATTGCTAGCTCAAATTCACTCAGTTCCCCCACCATTTCCTGGTACCACTGATGCAGTTTGAGTGTGCTCCTACCCTGTGCTGTCCACATCCTGCCCTCAAATCTATCCTGTTTCAGTTTATCTTTGCTTGCAGAACAACCATGCCAGCAGCATATCACCACATATTTTTGTGTGGAGACAGTTTATCTGCTCCTCAGCCTCTATAGCAGGACTTCTGCTAAAATCTACAACCATTCAGCTGGCAGAATTCCAGTTTAGAACGGCTCTGTTAATCTCTTACTTTGCTGCTGTCAGAAAGAACAGCAGAGGCAATGGATAAATTCAATTAACAAAAAAACCTTTCAGTTTAACACGTCGTATTAAGGGCTTTTTGTGTTCACTCCCCAAAATGCTGAGAAATGACAACTGTTAACAGACATATTATTTAGGCAATACTGATATGGTACTGTATGGTATCGCATCATGTGATTAGTTCTTTAAAGGTGTTTCAGCTTTTACTGGTTGCCACTGCTTCTCTACCTGCCTCCTTTTTTAAACAGGGGGGAAAGGTTGGAAATATGGGTTGCCAACTTCCCCCATTCCCACCAGCCTCCTATGTTTAATGGGCTGCAAACCTCTAATGACTCCAACTGCCTTTCTGCCTCTAACAAGCAGCTCATTTTTTAAAAAAAGAGGTTATAAATAAGGGTTGCCGATATTTTTTTTCTTAACTAGGCTCCTGTGTCTTTATTGGGGCTGCCAACTTTTACAGGCTGCTACTCCTCTACCTGTAACAATTAGTTCACTGGGCAAGGGGTCATGCAGGTTCATGTGCCTTGCAATCATCCAGGCAGATTCCAGCATGGTGGCTAGGTGGTTGTTGTTCTTGTTTAGGTCAACTGTCACACCTAACCTTGCAGGTTGCACTCAAAAAAGGATATTCAGCAGGTACACATACAGAGCCACACAGTTGACCCCTAAATCTCCCTTCCCTCCAGTTTAGTTTGAAGGCTTTTCTGTGCCTTCAAAAGCTACTGTCAGGAATGTAGCTGCAGTGCATCTCAGTTATATTTTCCACTCCGCTCTTGCCTTACAAACTATTTTTTACTTATCACCTGTGGTTTCTTCGCCCAGTATATTTTCACACCTGTAATTTCTAACCTCTTGACTACCTGAACTGTAAACACTTCAAGGCTGATAGGCGTAGTCTGTGAATATTTCCATCTCTCTCACACACACCTGTCCCTCTCCTCACCTGTCTTTTTCTGTCCTTCAAAGAGCTACACTAATGGTCATATTCCAACCAACCCTCTCTGCTTGTCATTCACTCAACATTTCATTCATCCCTCTCCCCTGAACATAACCTTCTGTCACAACAGGCACTTGCAGGGTCTTTCCTTATAAGCCCCCATTTAATAACAGTGGCCACAAAAAATGCCTTTAGAACTGCAAGCATGTCACACAATTCATGGGCAATGACACATACTAGATGTTCCCCTTGACCTAACACAATTTCCAAAAAGACACACATTTAGCTCATTCATAAGACACCATTTATTATTCTTTCCACCTCAGATGTGGTATGGACCATACTCATCCTAACCTCTCATACACTGCCAAGTTTCACAGAATTGTAGAGTTGGAAGTGACCACAAGAGTTGTCTAGTCCAGGGGTTCCCAAACTAAGGCCCGGGGGCCGGATGCAGCCCAATCGCCTTCTAAATGCGGCCCGCGGACGATCTGGGAATCAGCATGTTTTTACAAGAGTAGAATGTGTGCTTTTATTTAAAATGCATTTCTGGGTTATTTGTGGGGCACAGGAATTCGTTCATATTTTTTTTCAAAATATAGTTCGGCCCCCCACAATGTCTGAGGGACAGTGGACCAGCCCCCTGCTAAAAAAAGTTTGCTGACCCCGGTCTAGTCCAATCTTTTGCCTTATGTGGGGCTCAACCTACAACTCTGAGATTAAGAGCCTCATGCTATAAAATCAGTCTGTTGAACCATTTTTAAACTAAAGGCTGTAATACCTATTTTCCCTATCCCAATTTTTCATTATAATTTTGGGGTGCTATTCAGCCAACTTATAATTTGCGTAACTATAATTAAAGTCAAAATCTTCAACAAAATCAGGTTTTGCTCCATCCTGTGCACTACTAGCCTGCTTTCTTACTTGGTGTTTCCATTTTAATGGCATCATTGTTGAGATGAAGGCCATCAAAACATTTGTCTCAAGGGGTCTGTTTGTGTGTCCAGTGCCTACTGACAAGGCTGTGTATATTCCATGCTTCAATAATTGCATCATGAATTTTGTACATTTGGTATCTGACAGGTTTTAATTTGACCTATCTTGATGTCACCATTTAACTTTCTGAAAATCATATGCATGTGTCAAACAGAAATCTCCATTCTATTTAAATTATTCAAAACGGAATAAACAGATGGGAAAATAACAGATCCCAGTAGATACTGTTTAATGAAAAAAGAGGAAGCAAACATTTGTGTCTTGACAGAAAGGGGGCAGCTAGTTCAATCTCTCCAAGCCTCCTTTCAGTAATTTGCTCTAAAAGGTAACAATGTATCCAGTTAATCAGGATGCCTCAAAGGGAACACAGCTACATAGTGTTCCTGCTTTTTAATTTTGAGGGATTAATCTATTGAGCAATCTTTCCTTGTACCATTTTGTCATGACATTTATTCACTCCATGCGTAGTTTCTAATGCAGGGGTCCCCAAACTAAGGCCCGGGGGCCGGATGCGGCCCAATCACCATCTATATGCGGCCCGCAGATGGTCCAGGAATCAGCATGTTTTTACATGAGTAGAAAGTGTCCTTTTATTTAAAATGCATCTCTGGGTTATTTGTGGGGCATAGGAATTTGTTTATTTCCCCCCCCAAAATATAGTCCAGCCCCCACAAGGTCTGAGGGACAGTGGACTGGCCCCCTGCTGAACAGGTTTGCTGACCCCTGTTCTAATCTGTGTGGACGATGATGTGCTCAAAATAACCACAAAAGAAAATCTATAGGCTTTGATCCAACAGAGCCCAGCACAACTAGAAGGTAGTTGTGGGGTGAGTCTCTGATTTATTTATTTTTTATTCCTCCTGTAGCTGCAGACTGCTTCGACCCACAGGAGTTGCTTTTTGGGAGCTAAGTGAGTTGCAGTAGGGAGAAGACAAAAAAGCACTAGTCAATGAGTAAAACCCCACTTGTGGTTCTTATGGTACAAATCAAGGTTTATGGACAAATGTATGACATTTGCGCTCTGGAAGTTATACCCAAATTAGGCAGAACATATTGTTCTTAAAGCTGGGTTAGATTTCTCATGTTCATACTTAAATGCTCCTACAGAATTCATTCTGGGGGAAATGCGTCATAGCTTAGTACATTATTCATAGGATGGTTGGGACAAAATAAGCCAGAAACACAGCAGCTCCATCTACAACATGAGTCAAAGGAAAGCCAAAAAGAAAAGAAAAATCTGGTTCAGAGTTTAAATGTTTGCATCAGCAAACTGGTCATATATTCAAAACATTTTGCTGCACTGAATTATGATAATTAAAGCAGTACACCCTGTAGTCCCACTTGAAAATAAGAAACATCTAGCCTTTCAGATTCTCACAAAAGTCTCATGGTTCATATTTACACGAAACCATGTCAGACAGTAGTCTTTATATAAATATATACTATGGACAATCAAGTTCTAAGGGAAGTGTTCCTCTAAGCTCTAAAGGCTTCTTCCTTTGTCAGTACCAGATCTCAAAGGAGATAGAAAACATAAAATATTTACCCTTAATAGATTTTTATGTTTTCAAGCCAATCATTGAAGTGGGTAAGTCAAGATGCATTTTAATCACAAAATGTTGTTTCCTGCTATGAAAGTCTAGCATCTTAGGCTAAAATGGTTCAAAACCAAAACATCTCTGTTCATAATTGTTCATGTTTCTAAGCGCTAAGCTAGGATCCTGTAAATTCTCAGCACAGGATTCTGCTCTCCTTGCATATTCAGCAACACCAACATTCACAATTTTATACAGAAAATGCCTGTCTTTGTTTCCCTGTGGATAACACATTTTGTAGTCATTCGAATGGCTCTGGTATGTAAAGAGTAACTCATGAAGAAATATCAGTCCATTGTTTCAAACCAATTTCACAGTTGCAGGAAAGGTGAACAAAGTTTCCATACGTGAATGAGCAAGGAAAATTTATCCTCATTTTGATCGTGAATTCCATTATGCCAGACAGCTATATTTGGGGTTTTATGGAGGGGAGGGAGAAGTAGCACATAAGAACACAGGAACACAAATGTAAATATTTCAATTTATAGGATAAAAATAAGTATCAGATTTCTTTGTCTCCCCATCAAGCTTAAATTGCTCTTCTGGGTACTAAAGAGAAAGATTGATTTTCTTGTGAAATGTAGCTCCAGCGTACTACTTTAGGCTATAAATTCTGGGTGCTGGAAACAGGGGTCAATGCATTAATGTCATAGACTAAAGGAACAAAAACATCAAAATCACTAAGCTGTGTTTCAGAGATTACTGGAAAGTCTGCTCCTTCTATTGACAATGTCACAGCAGTAGTACAGTACTATCACCACAAATGATAACCATGAAGAATTAGAAACTTTCTATTGGACTCCTGCAAGAGACTTTCACCAGGGTGGTTTTATACAGAATGCTGCTGAGTAGTTATGGGTCCAAACACAGAAACTTTGTGCTCACACAAAACCACCAATGATTTTTGAGTCCATAACCATCAAGCACCATCCAGTTATCTAGTTTGCAGAATGGTCAACATGGGAACTGCTTTGTTGATGTATATCATTCAGGAAAGAATAATGACTACTTGTATATACATTTGTTATTAGCTAAAAATATTAAAGAGCAAAGTGCCGAGCTATTCATAGTTTCTCTGGCTACTCTCCCAGAGGTAGATGGCATGGCAGACATTTCCCATGGCAGATGTTTGGTCTGGCAACTGCAAGGACCCTAGTGTCCACTGAGGGGAGCTCTGCCTTCTCCTTATCACCCGCTCCAGCATAAGCAGTATGAGCCAGTTTAATTGAAGTCAACCTACAGGCAGATTGACACATGACAAGTTTTCTATGTGGGTATAGTTTCCAGGAAGCCACGAGTGTCAAATGCATACATCTCTCTGGCTAGCAAATAGATATAGATTTATTATGTGTGTTGTGTTGGGGTGTGTTGCATATGTGTTTGTGTTCAACAAAATAATTGCACACTAAAGGTTTGTGCAAATGGACTCTCAAAATTTGCCACCTTATTTACGGAGAGAAATTGAGGAGGGAAAACCATTGAATTGAATTTCTCAGGGTGTATAGGAGTGGGACTCACCATCAGGAATAGCACATCTCCTTCCCCCCCATGGTTTTCCCTCCCTCTTTTTTCACTACTCCAAGTGGAGGCAGGCCCACAAATGGGTGCAGAATGGAACATTTTGTATTCTTCACTTTGCCCCAGACCTAGCATCATTCTGACACATTGTGTGTTAAATCATGGGCGCCACAAAATAAACAAACCAACAAATTGATAGCAAATACTCAAGATAAAATTTTGCCAAGTGGCCTTCTTTATGATTCCGGGGAAACTTTCATATGCACAACTTATATGTGCAAATGCCCCCTTGCTGCAGGTCTTTACTTTATACACATGCACACCAGGGTTAGGGCTACTCAGCAAAGCATTACTCCTTGTTTCCATGTTGCTCACTGAGGAAGGGAAGACTATCCAAACAGGACTTATGCTTACCCACCAAGGCAAATTTATAAATTTTATTAGATATTAATAAAGAGCTACAAAGATTAATATTCTTTTTTGTCCAAACTAAAATGCTAATCTAGATAAAATAAAAACATTGATCCCGAGGAAAAGAAAAGAAGGGGGAAGGAGAAAGAAAAAGAAAGCAAGGAAGAAAGAGAGAAAGAGAGGGAGAGATAGAAGGTTTCAAAGTGAGAGAAAATAAGGTTAAGAAACCAAATAACTTCCAATTCTTCATTTGTCAACTATATATATAAGCATCATTCAACTCATCCACTCTAATATAACTTGGCCAGACTTTCTAGAAGAGGAGATTGTGTCTGCAGCATGGAGTGGTGGCGCTGGGTGAAGGAGCAAATAATTATGCATAGGCTGAGGAGGAGTTAAAATGTCCACAACTTTTATTAGTTATATCTCACAGAGTTTGGCTTGGCATAGGACAGTGATCCACTCCTTGGATTACTTGACTTTTTGCCCAATGCACTAGCCAACCTGAGTTTCTCGGAGTTGCATGAACCTCACAGGCCCACCATGGATAGAACTGATACATATCAAGCAACTTGTGCGTCTGGTGGCCATGCCAGTCCCCCAAGCTGAGGATGAGACCTTGAAACAACACCCTCAAATGTGAAATGGTATCAGGGCCGCCTTGCCCATGAGGTGAGGTGAGGCAGTAACTTTAGGTGGCAGATCCAGCTTCCTCTGTATCTGGCTGCCACACCCACCTGGCTACCTAATCTGCGCCTAGCGATGGCACTGGGAAGACACAGATGAGGCAGTGGCAGGAGGGTGTGGCAGTAGAGGGCAGTGGCAGAGGAGGTGGTCAGGCACAGAGGCAGCAGCTGCTGTAGGGTGGGCTGGCATTTTCTGTTTTGCCTGAAGTACAAAATGTCCTGGACCAGCCCTGTATGGGTTGCCTGCCAGATGCTTACCCATGCTGTGGATCCAGCCACTAGCTCTAGCACCTGCAATAAAAAATTATGACAAAATATACTGAATTGCCATCAACAACAAGCAATGCTGCCCCCTATTCCCTCAGAGACAGCCCTGTCTATATCCCTTCCTAGTTAAGGGGGTCCACAGATATGTCTGGCTGCCTTGCTATCATCAGTATTGCTTTTGGCACTAAGCTTCACCCCAATTAACATTTCTGAGAATCATATCACAATACTCTCTTCTCAAGCAATTTTGCATCTCAAATGTTTTGCACCCTAAAAAAAGCTATTAAGGCACTACTGTAAATAAAGGAATGACATCGTGTTCAGTTAAACTCTTTTGTTTGTCTTATGGAGAAATAATTACCAGAGAAGTATTCAACTGAAAATGCAGAATTCTATTAAGACTCCCCATTTTGACAAAAAAAAATATGTTTCACAATCTTAACTGAAGCTAATCAAGGGTTATTTTTGATCTTGTGGAATAAATACTGCAGAGACCATCAGTTTTGATGAAGCTTGTAGAAAAAGACAGCAGGATTGCATATGGTTCTCCCTCTCTTTCTTCAGGAATTCTGCATCTATGGCACCACTTCCCTGATTTCTGAACCTCAGATATTAAAGAAACCCTTTGCAGAGAAAGGGGAAAGTGCTGATCGTAGAAATCACACAAATCTTTTTCTGGAAGCTGATGAAAGCAGTGTACAGAATTCCTCTGTGCCTCTGTTCCACATGAGAACACTGGAAGCTCCATTACTGTCACAATCACACCACACATCTACAGCACTATGATTACCTTTTAAACTATTGTGGCTTCCCCCAAATAATTCTGGGAGCTGTAGTTTGTTAAGGGTGGCGAGAGCTGTTAGGAGATACCTATCTTCCCCTCACAGAGCTACAGTTCCCAGAGTCATTTAACACTCATTCCCTCTCCCCAGGGAACTCTGGGAAGTTTAAAGTGGTGCCTTTAAATGTATAGTGTGAATGTGGTCCTTTTTTCACTACAGCTAATGTAGGTCTGAATGCAGGTCTGAACAATGAAAGAAGCACGACACATCCCCCCCCCCTTCTGTTGTAATTTACATGGTAGGCACATTTCCTCAGCAATGAGGCATGTGAACACCACATATCTGAATTGGCCAAGCACCTTATAGCTTATTGTGCTGCATGTTACACAAGCAGCCCAAAAGAAGAAGCAGAAATCACTGGTGCGTTCTCTGTCAGCACTTCTGAAATAGCTCTTCAGTTCAGTTGTTTTTTATTGTTTAGTCATTAGCCACTACAACCTTTCAATAGCTGAACCTTCCCTCACACAAGACCTTGGCTGCTAAAGCACTTGTATTAGAAAGGAGTGAAGTGTGGGTGCGCGCGGGGGGGGGGGGTCTAAGAGGCAGAAAACTAGGTATCCTCAGACTGGACCCAATCTGAAAAATCTAGTAATTAATGTATAAACTTGTGCCACAAGCTGTGGCAATTGGCACTGGCCTGGAGGGGTGTTGTTGTTGTTTAGTCGTTTAGTTGTGACCAACTCTTCGTGACCCCATGGACCAGAGCACGCCAGGCACTCCTGTCTTCCACTGCCTCCCGCAGTTTGGTCAAACTCATGTTAGTAGAAGACAGCTAAACAATATTTGGAAGATATTGCCATAATATTAGCCATGATAATGCAATGCAAAGGTATTTTGCCTCTGGGGGCTGCTGACTTCATGCCCTGCTGTGGGCTTCACAGAAACATCTGGCTGGCTACCATGGAAAATAGCAGATTGAACTGGATGGACTGTTCCCTGAGCTAGCGGGACTTTTATTATATGCCTCACTACAGCATTTCATTCTTTCTGACTTAAAGATGTCTCAGGAATGTTAATGTATGTAGAATCATAGAATCACAGAACTGTAGAGTTGGAAGGGACTACCAGGCAGGAGTGGAGGAAGGGGGTGCAGTGGGGGCAGACCGCCCCGAGTGCCCTCACTGAGGGTAGTGATATTTGGCATGCCATCCACCTGCAACTCCCAAGCCTACCCCCAAGCCGTCAGGGTCAGGGGGGAACCACTTTGCTGGTGGCATTCCCCCCTTCCCCCTTTGCTTTGACAGCTTGGGGGAGGCTTGGGAGTCACGGGCACCCAAGCGGCTATCCTGGGCCTGGGAGGGCACCCTCCATGCCACGCCCCTCTTCAGAGAGTGCCCATCCTGGGCAGCACAGGCATATGCTCTGCCGCTGCTACTAGGATCATCTAGTTCAACCCCCCGCCATCTTTTGCTCAATGTGGGGCTCGAACTCACAACGCTAAGATTAATAATATCATGCTTTTCCAACTGAGCTATCCAAGAGCTAAGAAAGAATAAAAAGAGAAGTTGATCTGAAGAGATTGAGGTGAAACAGAAAACCTAGTCTAATAATAATAATAATAATAATAATAATAATAATAATAATATGCCACACATCTGACTGTGGGAGCTCCACTCTGGGCAGCTCCCAATAAAATAATAAAACACAATAGAACAGCAACCTTTAAACATTTCATTATATAGGGCTGCCTTCGGATATTTTATATAGGATGAATAGAACAGGATAAATAAACTGAGGGTGAGCGTCAATGAATGAGTCCCATCAGTAGGAGACCATGTAAGCACTTTTGCTTGATCAATGAGGCTTCCCCTCCACTCCTTCCTCCATGTGCCCCCACACCCTCCAAAACTGGCTTATGGGAACAGGGGAGAACCAGCAGAACAAAGCACAGGGGGAGGAGAGCCAAGTGAGATGCTTGCCCTGATGGAATGATCAACTTTCCCCTTGAATTCTCAATTTTGACACATAGTTTATGTAGAAACAAGTAACAATATGAAGCTAGATTGCCAACTGTTTTATACAGCTATTTTGGAGTAACTTTGGAGAAACAAACAAGGCTTAGTATCCAAATGAGTGCAATTTGGTAACAGCTCTTAAATAAAAAGGTAACAAGTTTTCCCAGTTAAACATTTTTTTTTTATCAGATGTTTCTTAGTTGCTTAATAAGGAAGATGGTAATGATTCCTTTATTTCATCTCAGATATAAGGCCTAAGTTGGCAAAACAAAAATACCCATGACACACATTCAGCATAGCACAAAATAGCCTATGTAGTGTGCTCATAAAATAAAAAGGTGATATAAAGAGAAACAACAAAGAGGGAAAATACAATTCACAAGGAGATGAGAAAGAGACCTTATGTAGAGAAATGTATTTGTCGTGTCTGCGTTGGGTTGCTCACGAGTAAGCAGGAATGAGTCCGAACTGTCTTTTAAACAGTTTTATTGTGCAAACTATTTACAGTGCAGAGTGCTGAAAAACATGACCGCATCAGTCACTACCAAAATCCGGGAGTGGCCCCTTCTGGCTGTGACCCCAACATAAGAGTTTCGGTATCCAAAATCTCCACCTCCCTTCTTGTGTTTCACCCCTCTACGCACTTGGGGTGACAGAAATGGCATGTCTCCCTCCTCACCCGCTGAGTGAGGGGTGTGCAGGGTCTCTGCAACATCCCCAGAGCCTCTGCTCTCAGGCCTCTGAGCTGCATGCCCCTCCCGACTAGAGACATCGCTGCTTCCTATGCTGGAAGAGGAGGTGCTGCTGGTCAGGTGGGGCCGGGGCTCTCTGTAGCATCCCGAGAGCCCTTCCACCACCCTGCGCTGAGCCGAGGACAGTTCCCTGACAGTACTGACTAGATGAAGAAGTTGTTATATGTACCCATTCAATTTAAACTGAACCTACTCCGTTCTTTTTATTTTTTTTTCTGAAGGATGTGTAGGCTCTGACACATGACAGCATGGATAATGAAGCGAAGTTTAGTCATAAGTAATGACCCTGTAAAACTGTATGAGTAACCATTAAAAAGCAATGGAATTTAACTGAAGCTCACAAACAGCCTTTGTTTCACACTAACTACAAGTCTTCTCTTTGGTTAGTTATTTGAGTTTATTTAATTTGTGGAAGGGTCCCACAACCAAAGGTAGCCCCAAAGTGCTCCACAAGAGAATAAAAATACCAGATTACAATATGGAATCCGATCCAACCCCACAAAGCACAGGAAAGAACACCAGAAGAACCATTCAAAACCAGGCTGCTAGTGCTGTCCAAATGCCTTGGAAATAAATGTGTCTTCACTTGGCACTGAAAAGGGGATAGTGCCAGCACCAGGTGAGCTTCCCTGGGGAGGGCATGCTATAACTGGGAGGTAAGCACATTTACATCAAACTTCAGCATTCTGTTGTTTGTCCTGTCCTGGTGCTCAAAGTCAATAGTACTGAATCACTGAGCCTGGCGTTTGGTTGAAAAGCCTCCAGCAGACATGCTTACTCTAAGACAAATTTAAAGAACCTATGGACTTCCAGGTGTTCCTGGATTCCAACTCTCATCAATCCCAATCAGCGTGACCAGAGGTCAGGGATGATAGGAGTTGTAGTCCAACATCTGGAGGGTTACACATTCCCCACCCCTTCCCTCAGAAAATATACCATCCTTATTTTCCTTGGAACAAAATGAAAATATATTGCCAACTGGACAGTATCTTGGGAAATCTTTTCACTCTTCATTTTCAGCATAAATTAACATTTTTAGTGATGGGCAACAGTGTACATGCATCCTAATAATCTAAAAAGAGCATTAAAAAGAAACAATAAGTGCCTTCAAGCATACTTCTTTTCCTTCCTTGAATGTTTATTACCTGCCAACACTGTGGCATTTGATTGCAAACTGCCCTCTGCCTGAACTACATCCCTAATATGTCTGAGAATTATGCATTCAATAAATCTCAAGAATGGCAGATACATTGACTGGTGTCTCTGTGTTGTTGAGCGGAGAATCTCAGACTAACAGTGTTAGAGCTGATGAAAAGTTGCCTTAGTAACAATTGCAAAATATTTATCAAAAGTTAAATTCAGTTACAAGCCTCAGAGCTTGTCACCTATACATTTTAACAAATTAGTCCTTGATGTGCACACCTTTCAGACAAGAGAAAAGCTCTCCTTAAATTAATCTGACAATAATAGTTGTGACTATTAGGGTCCAGTTCATCAATCTTTGATTTTCTGTGGGCGTCGCTTCATTTTTCACTCTCTATCTCCAGGCAGCAAAACAATTCTGTTTATGATTGACTGTCAAAATGAAATCCAAGGATCAGAACAGAAATATTCTGCTCTGAACTCCTGTATGTTTACTGAAATACAGAGAGTAAACTGGACACAATTAATCAAATCTATGGATCCAAGAGCCAGACATTTACTAAAGGAGCTTAGGGGTTGGGATACCTCCACAGAGAATAAGCTTTTTGTTAATGGTTCAGTATCTTCTGCTGGTCTTTATGCATCTGAATACCAGTTGCAGGAAACCACAGGAGGGAAGAATACTGATGCACTCAGGTCCTTCTTGCATGCTTTCCATAGGCATCTGGTTGGCCAATGAGAGAAGAGGATGCTGGCCTAGGTGAACCATTCAGTAGGCTCTTCCTACTATTTGTCATCTAAGGGGACAATAGACTTGATTCAATTGCCCTCTTCCCTACTGATCAGTTATTTTCTAACTGCATGGGATTCTAACCACATATTTGGTTGATGCCTAGTTTGGTCATTAAATAATAGCTACAAGCAGAAGCCCCTAGAATCAAAGTTCCATGTGTTCCTATACATTTATGCCCAAATTTCTTTGCCTTTAAGCCAAACCTTTCATGTTGCTCGAGCTATTTTTGAGGGGAGGGGGAGAGGGGAAAGGTTCCATCTATTTAATGAAGTCATCCACCAGGCTCTAATCGGATATTGCCAGAACAGATAAAAACAACATATCCTGTCTGATGCTGTGTCCTTTGGATACCAAGATGTAGTTATGGATTTGTCAGGGCAACTTTGAAACTCTTTGTGAAGAAATAGGATTTGACGGTTTTCTTCTGCTTCCTTCATAGGTCTTATTTGGTTGGAGAAGATGCTATTGAATTCTTGAAAAGATCAGACATGTGAATCTCTTGAGCAATAAAGAAGATGCCATTCATTTTTCACTTGCCCCACCCTAAGAAAACAAGTGTTGCAGGAAAAGCCAACAAACAAACAAGCCAGTTAAGGATGTATAAAGAAAAAGGGAAGACTCCCAAACAGAAAAATTGCATTCAATGGAAGTTCATATAATAATTATTTTTTCTTTTATTCCATCCCACTATTTAGAGTAGAATTCAAAAAATATACAAACACCAGTAATTCAAATACATGCACATTTGATATTACTGATGAGAACTCCATAACAATATAATTATCCCAACTATTATGTGGATGATAGTGTGATTTGGGGTGGGGGTGTATAATCCTAATATAGTAGATATGTGAAACATGGCAAAAATCTAGTTAGCTCAGGACATTGAGAAAATTTTTGATACAGAAATATTAACAGCAAATAGTTTAAAGATAAACAAATTCCTACCCAAAAATAAGCCCCACTGAGTTCAGTGAGACTTACTCTCACATAAGTATGTGTAGCAGTCTTACAGTAGTGGGTGGCGTAATGTGGCGCCAAACTGAGGGCTCCTCCACACTTCCTTTTGCCCAGCTGGTTTCCCCTGGGAAAACTCGCAGTTTAGAGCTGAATCAGGGTAAGAGAGATAATACTATAATTAATATTTTAAACACATTGAAATCAGACCTCCAAAGGAGTCTTTTCCATTCACCTCAATAGCACTCTGAAAACAGGATTATAATTCTCCAAGACAATTAATAGCAGGACTCTCACTCACTCACAATATGAATCCTCTGGGACAGAATATCAGAATGTGTTATAGTGCTGGATCCACGGGTGCATTTGAAAAATTAAATGAGGATTTAGCTTGGGAAGGAGGCAGAGAATTGGAGTTGTGATAGCTTTAGACAAAATGTCAATAGTATCGACTATAGATGAAGGGCATTTAATCGGCTCTCCATCCCAGTGCTGTCTATGGGATTCTCTATTTTCTTCAGTGTTCTTCCTCCTAATTGAGCTGATAAGGGATTAAAAATAGGAAGGCAAACGCAGGAAAGAAGTTTCATACAGCAGCAGATAGAAAGGGCAGCTTTGTGCCACCTTCCATTATTTTGAAAGATATGACGCTAATAAATCTAGTGCAGAGCAAGGGCAGCAACAAGCTTGTGTTAGTATTGGTCTTGGCCTATTTATGTGCTCTGGGAGAAAGAAGAATGATACTTGTGTTCCACTTGAGAATCATAAAACATATTGGTAGTAGGAAATGAACTCTGGGCTTATGGGGCATCAGCACTGGTGTAAGAATTAGTCTGATGCTCATCAAATCGCAGCTGCTTTGGGTTTTTGTCTATCACAACAGTCAATTTGCTGAAAATGCTTTTGGAATGTGTCCCTACAAAATTAACAGCATGCCCCCCCAAAATCTTCTACTGACTTCTCCCTCCCCTTTTTCCCAGCTTGCAAACTTCTGTATTGCATATAAACTGTGTGAATTAGGAGAAATGTGGTTATTTTTCATGAGGACTTAAGAAGAATCACAAACTGATGTGGAAAAGTGACAAACTGAATTTAAGATTGGGAAAACAAGAAAGCTAAAGGAACCAAAACCCATGTGCCATCTTTCTTTCTTTTTAATTGGCTATACAGTGTCTTCCTTGAAATTAAAAAAGAAAATTCTCGAAGAACTAATGAGCAACAAGCTTAGTGAGTCATGATTTCTGCAGGAAACACATCTTATGTGCTGCATATGTGTATACTTTTAAAAACCCAGGTACAATTATGCATGAATTTGGAGAAGCCAACTGGGCCAAGGTTCCCAAACACATGGTCCCAATACAATACATGGAAGTATTGTATGTTTGAAAGGAGCCACCAGTTCTACGCTGGCATTTTGTGAATAATCATAAGCTGCCCATAACCAAGGGTGGCTACAATGATCGGATGAGATCTGACCCAAACTGCTTTAGATGTAATGCTAAAGACCTATGGGATACTTATTGACAACTACACAGGTAATTTCAAAAGGAAATAAATCAAACCTTTAAAATGGCACAGAATTCTCTTGGTTTAGGCAGTAATGTGAAGGTTTTACTCATGCACTGCTTAATAATAACATGCCGCAATTTATCTCTAAATTCCAAACCCCTTTGTAGACCAAAAAAGAATATCAGGCAAACATAAAAGGAATATAGTGTAAATAAGCAGCTTATCTTGGGAGAGAAAGATAAAATGGACAACATTAAGAAAGGAGAAACCTTTGCTGCTGAATTTGCCACTTATAGATTAATCTGTCCATTATCTTTCAATGGAAACCTTTTGCAGCATTCTGCCAGGGAGTAAGTAGACCCCCATGCTATCTACATTTAAATGGATGCAAAAGGCTACTATATCAGGCCCTGTTATTGTGAAATCCTAAGGGCATGGATACAACCCAAATTATATTTTTTGGGGGGGGGGGACAAATTCTTGAATAGATCTCATCATAAGCCAACCAACATGATTGAAAACACGAAATACTATTAGGTTTGCCTGAAGCACGCTTAGGTGGCTGTGGGTGCCAAAAAAATCTTCACAATCATACTAGGCTTACTGTTCGGTAAAGGCACAGCTTTCTTAAATGAGATTAAGCCAGGCTAAGGCCACATAACCATTTCTATTATGTTGTTCATAATGTGCCACCGATACATGCAAATGTGTGGATGTGGCGGTGGTAGGTACACTGCTTTCCCCTGATAAACAAAAGCAAAATTTCATCGTAAGAAACCAAGTCTCTGCATCAGAAGCCCTTCTCAGCCAGCTCACTAACACAAAGACATTTCGGAACAGTTTTATTGTATGGAAGTGGAAATGCGCGCGGGGGGGGGGGGGTTGAATCTAATAATAGGCTGCTTTTACGCGAAGATCCAGCAGGTAAAAGCTCTGATTGAATTTCATCTTGATTTCATTAAATATTCATAAAGGCCAATTAGAAGGGCAGCTAAGTAGGCCACAAGGCCCCTTTCCATCATCCTGTCAAAGGCAGTCCATCAGGCAGCAACTATTTGCATTAGGACCCAGCAGTCAATATCTTCATTTAATCTTTATGTACTGTCCCTCTAAATCACTGCTCTCTCTCCTAGTGTATGTTTTTTATAGCTAGATGAAGGAAAGTGGGGGGGGGGGCTAATAATTCTGAAGGCAAGATGCTTACTCGGTAGAAAGCAAAATGCAAATGAGAAATAACATCCTCAATCAAATGTTGGAATGAAAATCTTTTCTTTAATGAGAAATGACATTGGTGGAGCACTGATTACCATGAAGAAAAACTGTTTAAAATTCATAATCAATCAAGCAAGTTTATTTTAACCTTTCATGACTAAACTGCTGGGTTACAGTTTAATTTATTGATGGTGCTTATCTCTCCCTCCAACCACTAATTTTAAAATTATAACTCAGACAGTATACTCTGTTGAGTTGCAAATATATATGCTGATGTTTACATTGAGGGAAACCTATTAGCCGTATATTACAGATTAAGAAAAATAAAATAAAGATATTCTCACATCCCTGTATACACTATATGTTCTGCATATGTGCACACTCTCCTACTTTGTTCCCCCCCCCCCACCAAACAAAAAGAAAAGGCTGCTCTTTTGTTTGGAAGCCACGTGAATGAATTTAATTTCAAAATCCAATCAACCTTCAAGGACAACTCAGACACAATCACTGTCATGTGGAGGCCTTGTGACTTTCTAACAACAGACACTAATGGAAATGTCCATCTATTCTGGCCACAGATATAGCCATCTAGGAAAGACTGAAGAAAATACCACTTACAATAATACTTGCATCCTAAGGAAAACAGGAGATAATATCTCAACACAGAAGCACATGGAAGCATGGAAGGATTTGAATTTTTAAAAATTAGCATCTGCCTTCATTCTGTCCTATTAGAATTGATGCATGATTATCCCCAACATACCGAGAGGTAAATCAATTGAGCCACAAGGAATAAGGAACAACAGCAAAAATACCAGAAGCCTGTAGCAATGTTAAGTCTGGTACATTCCAGTATACACAACCTGCTCTTATTTGGGGTCTCACCTTCACATCCCTGACCCTCTCTGTCTCTGTCTGTCTCTCTCCTGGCAATGTTTCACCTATGTGAGCTCAGGTGGGAGGCAGCAACTATTGTTGCATAATGGGCATGGGTGCCAGTCCCTTCCACAACACACCTCAAAAACTGTGAAGTGGGTGCCCATGATCACAAAGATGTCAATTTTGAGCAATCAGTGGCTAATCATTAAGTCCATGGATTGTTCTGTTACATAGTGGACTCCTGTGGACTTTCTTCCAGTAATCTACAAAGCACTGGTGCTCATTTATATAGTTTTAAATTCTTACTATCTGTATATGTTTTGTCAGCAAGCTGTGATCTTTTTTTTTTAAAAAAAAATATACTTGTACATTAAAAATTCACATTACTAAAAAATGTTATCCTTATTAAGTATATCCAGGGAAGGCAGATTCGGAAGCTACTGGCAGATCTCAGATGGGGGGGGGGGGGAAGCAGGGTATAAGTTTTTAAAATAAATAAAAAATAAATCTCTGAGAGGTTTGCAGTAGATTGGCATGGTTCTCCTACTTCCAATAGTTTAACTAAAGCAAGTAAAATTGAAAAATCTCTGCCACGGCTGGCCCACTTATGCCTTCAACCTCGGTGTACCTTTCCTGTAAAATATAAGTATTGGCTGCTTTTGACTAGCTCTTTGTGCAGCTTTAGTGGCCACTATGACAGTTTTGTGCTAATACCCCTGATCTACAGCAATTCAGATTAAAATTATATTTGTATAGGCCTATGCTAGATGCAAAACAAATTTTCATCTTAATATTTTTCTCATGTGTATTTTCAAATTTCATTTTCTCTTTAAGCCAAAACATGCTTCCAAATGACTTTCTGAAACTGGGCAAATCAAGCCTACCGTACTCATAATTCTGTTTTTATTTGGCCCAGTAGCACTTACAAAGCACTCTATTCTCAACTTTGCAGTTGTTCCTTGCAGCCACTAGAGGCCACTGTGACACTTGCCAAGGGGGCATAGAAGGGGTCTCTGTACCATGGGCCTCCTCACTCAGCCCAACAATTTTTTTTTTTGTTTGTTTGTTTGTTTTAGCAGTTGGATAAAAAGCAACTAAAGAAGGAAGTGGTAGCTGCAACAGTTTCACTGGGCGATTTATGGTTGCCAAAAGAGTCCAGTACCCTGGTGAGTCAGATTCTTTGTAAGCATTATATTGTACTGCATTTTTTTTTTATCTAGAAAAAGCTGGCTCTGGGTTTCTTTGACACAGGCTTAGACAGGGTGGTCTAATTGTCATCCATATCATACAGGTTTGAACTATTCAGGGTGACCTCTGACACAATGGGGAACCGGGGAACCACATCGGGAGACCAGGATTCAAATTCTCATTCAGCCATGAAGCTCACTGGGTGACCTTGGGCCAGCCACTGTCTCTCAGGCTAACCAGCCTTACAGGGTGGTTGTGGAGACTGAATGAGAAAAGGGGAAGACCATGTACACCTTGAGCTCCTTGGAGAAAAGGTGGGCTATAAATGCAGTACATTAATTAATAAATTAATAGGACATCTATCACCAGAATCCCTTCATCCCATCTTTATGTTGTCAGATCCTAGCAGGCCACACACACAGTTTTGCTACCCAGGCATTCTCTTCAGGAATGATTATATTACCTCTTCCTCTTTATGCTTCTAAAATTGTATCCTCTGGTCCTGCTGGGCAACTGCTCTTTTACGTTATCACTGCAGCTGACTGGGAAACTGTCTGGTGAGATTCCTCACCTCGTCTTTCTAGACCAGCTCCAGGTTCACAAATAGTGAGCTCATTCTCCAAGCACAAATCTTAATGTAGCCAAAATGGTGGCATACACAAACAAGGGAGGTATCAGTAAGCTTAAAGAACCCCCAGGTTTGAACTCATTTTTTTGGTGGGGGGGGGGGGGGGGAAGAGACCCTCCAAATCAGCTCAGTGTGGTGGTGGGGACTTGAATTGAGTAGTCCTGGTGTAGGGATAACAGGAAACTGGACACAAGTTTCCTGGCTGTTTAGTAAACTGAAATAGAGCACTTCACACAGCAACATTTGTTGCAGGTCCCCCATGCCATTTAAAAGTTATGATTGGGTTGGACAGATCTCACTTGAAAAGAGTGTCACTGTTGGAAAAAGCCATGTTCATAGTTCAGAGAGCCTCACAACTGATAAGACTGGCACCTGAAGAGCTGTTTCATCAGATTAGTTTAAATCACAAGGAACATGTGGAAAAGGTGTTCTCTAAGATAACAGTCAAAGTGACATACATATTTTAAAATGTTTATTCCTGTTGCCCAGGTCTCAAAATCCAAGGGAATCAAATTGGAGAATAAAGAGGCTAATGGCATTCAGTCTCCTGTATTTTAACTACCCAAATCAATATCAGTTTCAAAATGCTGTACTACAATGCTTAATAGAGGGCCTATGGTGGAAACTGTCAAGCCCTCTCCACACTCGACAACAGACTGACACAGACTTTCTCCCAAGGATTCCCCCATGGTGCTCTTCAGTGGAGAAAATGACTGTGATCACACAGGAAAGGAGGGTGACTTTGCTGCTTTGAGCATAACACCACCAAGAATTTCAGAGCAGTATCTAAAGGACTGACAATCCCACAGAGGCCTACAGACCCTGCTAACGAGAATTTCAGAATAGACCAGGAGGATTCTTTCTAGTGTGGTCTGGCATACCAAACACTTTCAACTGTGCTTTGATTCTATGTGTCCTTCTCATTTATTAATCTGAATTCTATCAGATTTTCTTTAAAGGCCATGTATAACTCATCTAAATAGATCCAGTTACATGCAGGTAGCCGTGTTGGTCTGCCATAGTCAAAACAAAAATAAAAAATAAAAAATCATTCCAGTAGCACCTTAGAGACCAACTAGGTTTGTTCTTGGTATGAGCTTTTGTGTGCATGCACACTTCTTCAGATAGAAAACATCAACATTTCCTAGACAATCCAGCAACATATGCATAGCATGGCTGACTGTGATTTTGGCAGCAACCTAGCCACACACACCCCCAAAAGAAAATAAATGGTAGAAAAGGGCTACAATGCACATTTATCATAACAGGGTGGATCTGAGGTATATGGAGGATTTCAGAAGACACATCTATCGACATCATGGCAAAGCACTCTGTGCACTATTGCAGCTCCACATTTGTTATTTTCTATGAAGAGTCACAGTGACCCAAACAAGCACTAAATGTCATTTGATAGAATATTTTGCTTTTTAGTTGTTAGCTAGAAGCTCTGCAAAGAAGACATGTTTCCCTGAATTTATAATATCACCTGTATGTTCAAATTTCTATCTAATACAGATGATTCAATCACTAAAAATGACATTCCAAGATTGACGATCAGAACATGACTTCTTCCGAATAGACAATTAATAATCATCTACTACTTCAAAAAAAATGACTCAGTGCTTAGCATGAGTCACCCCAATGATTTAGGGAAGATGGAATCATTGTTTTCCAAAAGGCTATCCACAGACAAGCCTTCAAATTCATTTCTAAAATTACCCGATAAACTAATGGTAAAGAAGACATCAGTGCACTATGGAAGTCCATTAAGAGAACAAACTCCAAGAGAAGTAAATAAAAAGTCAAACATCAAGCATGCACTTCGGTTAGGTCTGCTTCCCTCTCTGCTCCAAACCATAAATAGATACAAAATGAGCATTGTATATGAACATCCTTAGAAGCTGATAAAATGCAAGGCGATTCACAGCAAAGTTAAGGGAAGAAAACCACTATGTTGGTGAAGTCAGAACCCAAGACATTATACCAAAATCCACCAACTTCATGAGAAGTGAAAATATTTCATCAAGATGGTGAACAGTAAATATTTGAGATAGCCCTACGATTCTCACAGTTGGGGGTGTTAGAAAACGCCCTGGGGTGCCCCTGCAGCCCCCAAACTCTGAGCGTCCTCTGGTATGCGCAGCGCTGGAAAAGGCAAATTACCCAACGGATATGTAGGATTTCCCGTGCCTTTGGATGTCAAAAACCATTTGAAGTTCACGCTAACCACCAAAACCAGAATTGTGAAATATTACAGAAAATTCTGTGGAAACAAAGTAATATTTTATCTAAATCTAGTTCTGAGTCTTGGACAGAAAGGAAACTATTATCTTGGACATTATCTCTCTGGTGTTAGAAGACATCTTGTACCTGGGTTTGAATGTAATGTAATTTGTGAGTTTGGACCCCTCTATGGTGAGGTTGTGAATGCTGATAGGCTTTTTATTATTTAATGTTTTAGAATCAAATTGCTCTATTGTCTAATTTTAAGGTGTTTGTTTTTATAATACTTCTGTGTTTTGAGCAACCTACCAATTCAGCTTTTTTATCTGCTTCTGATACTTGTTGCTTGTTTGTTCTGCCATGTGTGTTGTTATAGTGCTGCATTTCCCATTTTTTCATGTTGAAGTTGTAAACTACTTTGGATATTTTAAATAGAAACATGATAAATAAATATTTTGAATAAATAAAATGAATATAAGTAAGAATAATTATTACTGCTCTCAATTCACCACTGAGCATCAGTTCTTTTTCGAGTTGGGGAAAGACAATCCCCATATACACACAATCACAAAACTTGTTTCACTCTCCTACAATTTCTTGTTCCAGGTAGTCCACAGATGAGAAGAGGTATGAATTGTCATACGATGTTTCATTCAGATCCCACACCCCTTAAGTTAGTGAAAAATTTATGTTCTGTACCTTTTGGTGTCAAGGCTATCCCTGCTGGAATGAATGAAAAAAACTTTAAAAAGCACATTATCTGTTTGTTTGTTTGTTTGTTTGCTTGTTTTGCTTACTTATGCTGCTTCAGAGGAGAAATTCCCAAAGTGAGTAACAACAGTAAAAATACAAAACAAGGATATACAAAGCAAAATGTTTGCTTGTTTTGTTTACTTATGCAAAACAAATTGTACATATTCCCAAACACTATTGAGACTTAACTTTTACCTATTGCACTTATACATAGCTAATGTCACCTTCTTGAGAATTCTTCCTCAGCTTTCTTAGAATGGTCAACTGCTCTCTCAGTAACTTGTTTGAAATGCAAATATGTCACAGTTGAATGTTCAAGGAAGCAATTTTAAGCTTCTTTTTTGTCTAGCACTTATTCACATATATCTACAGCTCCATTTGGGCTTTTGGTGGGCAAACAAACACAAGAAGAAGAGTGGAAGTGTGCTACCAAGCCAGGGTGTCATCTCTACACAATTTAGAACCCTCCATGAGTTTGAAGGTGAAGGGCTGAAGTGGGAGACCTCCTCCACTGGCAGAGCCTTTTTGTGAGATTTAGAGCTCTGTACTAGATGCTGGGAGTCTCAATGAACAGAGGAAGCTTCCTGCTTTGGATCTTCACCCTCATATTCTAAATGTGTAGATATTATGCACTGGAGAAGGAGGGACATAGCAGCACCCCCTAATTCTTATGTGTCTATTTACACATGAGATTGAGTGCCTGAATGTAGATGTGTATATGTAGATGTGTTTCTATGCATGATTGTCTGCATCCTGCAGACAAGAGACAGACACAGAGATCACCATCATTGCAATCCAAAATATATTCACTCAAAATTAAGTCCCACAGAATTGAATGGGCCTGACTCCTTGGTAAGTGCGCTTAGGATTGCAGCCCATTTCTCTAAGTGGTGCGATGCAGCCTTTGAAGGAGAGAGACTTTTCCATTATTACAAGCCATCGTCTCAGAACAAATCTAAATCTGCACATGGGGATTTTCTACAATCATATAGGTTTAGTTTTATTCTGACATTCTATTGCTATTCTGATCGTTAGAAGGTATTAGCCTAAGTAGCATATTACCTAGAAGATCAATATTATTTTCAGTTTTCTGTTCCTACTCTCTACACCGCTATTCTTTTCCTTTCTTTACCCTTTCCTGTCAATTATCTCATCTCTGCCTGCTGCCCATCTGAGCACGCCAGCAGGACCCCCCCCCCCAGTGCCTGCCAGACTGTCTCATTCAGCTAACTCTCAGGTTGCTGCTGATTGCCGTCTTTATTCATTACCAAAACACTTGCTACATAGCGCTTGAGCCCTGGCAACCAAACTCTAAATCCTGCCAGCAAGACCATAATTACTAGTATGCTGCAAACAGGGGACGGAGTCTGCTGTGAGTTGTTAGAAACAGAAATGAAGAGAGACCCTTGCTATTTTCCTGTAACTGTAGCCGGCCAGTTACTTGTCGGTTGGTAGATATTAATGATGAAGCTCATTCATTTTTAACAAGGTTTATCAGATGCAAAATGTACTTCCAAACAAACCTCACAGATCTGCCAGAGATAGCACTTGTAACTATTTATGGCCAGGATATTTTTTTTTAAAAAATGTATCCTTATGTATAGATTTATGATGAATTCGGAGCCACCAGCAAAGTTTTAAAGCAGCACCCAGTCTGAAAAATGATGCTTCTGAAACACTTGACATATTACACTATATATACATTAAACTCTGTCCAATATATATTTACAGTACGTATGTGTGTCTTTTTATTATCTTTTTAGAACATCAAACCACCCACCCACCCACCCACCCACACACACACACACTAGCTGGCCCGGCCGCACGTTGCGGTGGCTTTTTTTGTGAAATGGAAAAGGAAGATATATATATATATATATATATATATATAAACTGTCCATGCCCACAGCTTCTCCTGTTGAATTTCCGCCTACCTCCTCTCCGTATTTCCCTCCATTTCTGACTGCCTCCACACAGCATCTCCTGTTGAATTTCTGCCTGCCTCCTCTCCGTCTTTCCCCCCGTTTCTGCCTGCTACCTTCCCCTCCCCTGCACTTTCCCTGGTCACCCCGAAACTCTGTTGCTTACTGCTGTATAATTGCAAATGGAGCTCGCGTTCTGGAAAGCGGCTGTCGATTGCTGTGGCCTGGGAAGACGCGCACGCACACTCAGACGGCTTCTTCGGGGGTTGGTGGCCTCCATTTTTGCCCCGCGTTACCATAGCAACCTGGCCTCGCAATGCCACCTGGTCTCAAAGCCTGGCTTCTCTCCTGTCTCATGAGGTTTGGTCATGCAGTAGCAGCTCTATCGCCCCCTCACCCCGCCTCTCTGCAAACAGCTGCCTGCTTCTTATGCATTGTTGGGCCCCTTGAGGCGGCAGCTGAAAGTTAGGCCGCAAATGGCGGACAGCCGTTTGAAGCAGCGGCTGTAAGTTGTCGCCTCGGGAGTTGGGTAGCGTCTTTCTATTGGTTGCTGGTTGTGATGTCAATGCTGTTGCTGGTGACATCTAATAGGTGCGCCAATTTTTTGTCTTTATTCTTTATTTTAGGTATGTCAGGTGTGAAATTTAATTATCCCATGTTATTCCCTGATGGTCATGGAATGCTGTGTCCTAATTTGATGCTGTTTGGTCCAGCGGTTACGGAGCAAGTTGGTAACACCCGCACACGCAATGGGGACATCTATATATATATTGATATAGACAGAGTTTCTTTTCATTATCTTTTTAGAGCATCCATATGACAAATGGGGTTTTGGTTGTTGTTGTTTTTTTACGAAAGTCTGCATATTTTTTAACGAACAACATCCTGAATACTAGTGTCCTGGACACTGCTGGACTGGTCTGAGGTCAAGACATGTGAGCTATCCAACCCATTTCATTTAATTACCAACACAACTCCCAACAGATTGGCCCAATATCATTTAACAAGCATAAATATTTTGTTAGCAGTCATACTTTCTTAAGAACCTATGGAAGCAACCCTTTTATGAAGATATGCTAGCTGAGGGTCAACAGTGGAAAGTGTTATATGCCAGTGCAATGCTAGATATGCTGGCCCAACTTCTTGGATACAGCAGCAGACCACTCCCCCAGTGCTCCTGCTATACCAGAGAAAACATGCTAGCGGGATGGCAAAATGTGGTCTTCCCAGCATGAGAAACATCGGATGTTCCACCAAGCTATTGTTGCCCACATGATCCAGGAATATATGATTGGATCTTGAGGGAGGGAGTGGGTTGTGGGTGGGAAGGCAAATGTCCCATGATGTGTGTGCTGTCTATCTGTTGCTGTGGCTAAATTGCACTGTGGCATTTGCAGCAAAAACTCCAGGGCCTGACTGCTGTTGGCCAGGCATGCAAAAAGTGAGTGTGGCTGTTCCCACTCACTTGCCCCTGGTGCATTTGGAAATTATACCTCCTGGTTCCCATAGCTACAGCATATCTCACTCCTAGCATAATTGGTTTATAGAATTGCTTACCCTGGCTACAGTTTGGTGCACTGCTCAAGAAGACTTGTTTGTTTTCATGTTATTTAAATGTACATAACTGTACACTGCAATGATGCATAAATCTGTTAAAATGTCTAACCAGGCAAATTTCTGAATACTCCCGACTTTCTAACGCAGCTGAAAAGCAAAAATTTAAAAACTGAGTCATCCATATGTGGCATTTATCCAATCCTGTAAGTCCGTATTATCAATGCAACTTTTAATATTAAACAAAAGTTGCACAGAGAAGAACAGTGTGAATACCCAATATTATATACGGAATAGACACTTTGTTGGTACACAGTCAAACAGATTTGCTTTAAAAGAAAAGAGAAATCTAATTTACTGTACCAGCTTGGAAGACCTTGCCCCTGGATTTGTTTGCAGCGCTTTGCTTAAGGTTTAATTCTATTGATTACACATTCCATTTCCAAAGTGCCATTTGCCTGAAGGAGCAGGTGGTGTATGCTGTTTCCATTTAACTGATATATTAGCCATGTGGTGCACTGCATCAGTGGGCAGTATTAATCAATTTATAGCAAGATGACAGAGAGAATCACTCACACAGCAGAATTGTAAGAGGGAGAAAAAGGACAAAGGCAAGAAAATAATGACCACTAATGGAGAACCTGAGAACAGTGGAAAAACTCTGGGGTGTTGAATGGCTAGTCCTGTTAGTCCTTCCTAAAATCTGAAAGAGATCTGAAAAAAGCCAGCAAGCATCCAGATAATAAGAGGATTTTCATGAAATTTTAAATGCGGGAGATGCTTAGATTTCAGAGGAAATTTGAACAGTGCTTTGGATATATAGGAGTAATATTTTTCATTATACAACCACCTGTAATACCTTATGTGATTTTTAATCTAAAATGCACGAAACCACATGCAATCAAAGACACATCAGAAGAGGTGCTGCTTTCTGCACTATGTACATCTCCACCATTAAGCCTAAACATGCAGTCTCATGATAAAGTAAAATATATTTTGTCATATAATCAGTTGGATGCTCTGTGTGCCACACTTTTATCAGTGACATTCATGTAACCATTTGCAAGATCAGATCCTTTTAGGATAGCTCACCCACTTTTATGATAGCTTCACACAATCATGTGATATTTATGTAATTTGTCCATGTTAACAGCATCAAAGCAGTGATGTGATTAGGTAATTTCAGACTTGGGAACTCTTTAGATAGTAATGTGTATTACTTCACTTGCCTCAAATTACAGCAAGCTAGCCCTGCTGCACTTGGGGGTCTTTTTCCTCATTCTATTGAGTAGGCCCTGTCTCAAAGACTTGCCCTTACAGCACCACTGTATCAAATAATATCTGATTGGTTCCATGGCATCATGATGTCATAACGCTTAAGTGGTCCCTTATTGGTTGGGACCATACAGCACAGAACAAACAAAAAAATTAAAAACAGCACTGAAGCAGCCCCCTACCTGGCTTGTGAAGAGGGCTGAAAGCCTACTGCAATAGAAGAGGCTTTGAGCAACATTTTACATCATTCAAAAGCGAGATTTTGTTGTTCAAAAAATAAAGCCTCATAAAATTTCAGCACAACCCTAATCAGTGATAGCACATTTACTTCGTTTATATTATCTATAAGATCTCCTTATATATCAGTGTTTGTTTAGATTGCTTAATATGTTATATTGCTTTAGTAGGCCTATAGTGAAGTGCCATATTACACTGAAGCTACACTCTATAAATTAGCAAATAAAATAATGTTTGAGGATCCTGTCTAAATGATGTAATGGTAAAATGAATCAAACACTTAATGAGAGCCAAGGAATCATTCTGCAACGGAGGACAACGTTGCATAATTCAGTACAATAAAGTTTTAACAGCTCTAACAGCTGCATTTTATAATGTAAACCTGACCAACTTTTCAATTAGAAACCACTTTATATACCTAATAGCTGCTTTGGATATTTTTAAACAAAACATGTGCACTTTACCGAGAGAGAGAGAGAGAGAGAGAGAGAGAGAGAGAGAGAGAGAGAGAGAATGAGAATTTAAGGGTCATGGACATTGGAATGGGATGTCCGAAATAGATAGGCCTGTCTCCAATTGGTATGAAACACTGGGGGGATGTAGAGGATGTACCTGGAGTTGTGAGAGTTATGTTGCATATAGAGAGGTCAGAGTAGGGGAGGATTTCAGACTATGTGATCACACATAAATCTAAAATGAAAAGAGACAAAAATTAAATAAACTAGAATTATAAAAAACACTGTAACTACAAGAGCCACAGCTGCCTAAACCCCATTCACATTGTCTCAGTAGTTAAAAACTATGAAATAAAAATATATATCCTTCTTACTTGGTAGTGAAAGAGAAGAGGCCTGGTGAACCTGGATAGGCACCAACACATAATAAATCCATGCCCTTTGATCTACCCAAGCATGAAAAATCTTAATTTCATATAAGATCGTCAGAGCTAAGATATTTCATTTAGCTAAAAAGAAAATATTTATAGGTGCTTCCAGACTGAGAATATTTAGCACCACCCACTCATTGTTCTGGGACGTGGGTGGCGCTGTGGTCTAAACCACAGAGCCTAGGGCTTGCCAATCAGAAGGTCGGCAGTTCAAATCCCTGCCACAGGGTGAGCTCCCGTTGCTCGGTCCCTGCTCCTGCCAACCTAGCAGTTCAAAAGCACATCAAAGTGCAAGTAGATAAATAGGTACCACTCCGGCGGGAAGGTAAACGGTGTTTCCTTGCGCTGCTCTGGTTTTCCAGAAGTGGCTTAGTAATGCTGTACGCCAGCTCCCTCAGTCAGTAAAGCGAGATGAGCGCCACAACCCCAGAGTCATTCGCGACTGGACCTAACGGTCAGGGGTCCCTTTACCTTTACCTTTACTCATTGTTCTACTATTGTAAGCTACATAACTTTTCATCCTTCAGAAGTTTTACCTCCCCCCTATCTTGTTAAATAAACTACAGGGCAAAGGCTACAAATTCCACATTAAAATATCTAGTGTGCAAATACCCTAAGTAGGTGTTGGTGTGCTGCACATGTATTGGTGCATTTTTAATTTTTAGTTTATTCATTGGTAATGGTTGTAGTTGGAGAGAAACAAACACAGAGAGAAAACAAGTACATTTAACTGGAAAAGAGTTGTTTTCTTATTATAAAATAATTCTATTAAAAAGGGGAGATTTGATTGCCCACATTGCTTTGGAATTTGTTATGATGAAGGCTGGGGCACAACAACATAGGTATTTTGCAACAATCCTGTGCCACCCAGAGCATTGTAGTGGTGTCATTACATGCTACAGAGGCAGGTATAGCTGGCAAGAAGATTCTCCAGAAACTCAGGAGTGTCCTTGGTGTTGCAATTAAAAATGTGAACTTTATTAACTCACAGCTGGCACATTTAGGGATATTTACAATAATATTTGAAGTAATGGGAGACTATGAAACCATTGCTTACTACCTACTGAGGTTTCCTAGCTCAGTATGGAGGAAGTATTAACAAGAATATATAAATGGCAAAGCTCCTATTTGTTCTCCAGGTCAACACAACCTCACTGCTTGCAAGTCATTTAAAAATAGTCTTGTTCTCTTGGTGTAAAAGATATGAACATATAAATTCTCTCTGTGTGTATAGAGGACCATGGGGTCATTCATTACAAACAGAATTGTGATCCTCAAATGTTCATCTAGATTATTTGGTTAAATTACCATTACTGGAAGACTTTGTATAGCAGAATGCAAGGCTTGGCCAACACTTCTGTGGCCTACAAGACCAATTTCTTTGTACATCTCAAGTGGGTACAACTATCATAATAAATCAGGAACTCAGGCTTTCCCTCATGTAAAGCCTGTCAGATAATTTAATCTCCCAAATAACAAAGTCCTACTGATTTGCCAAAGAGCAAGAAAAACATACTAAAAACAAATCAGTAGTTTCTATATAGCTGTGACACAACACCACCAGCCCTTTAGCCAACCAAGTATTGTGGCTTGCAGTCCCAAGCAGAAGGTTTATCAAATGTCCAGTTGTCAGAAAATTGATGACTGCATTCAACCAGATAAGTTATAGGTTGTACAAGGTTGTCATATGTGGTAAGTTCCATGATCAGCATGCAGTCTTCAATATTTTGTTCAGATTTCCCTCCAAGTATAAGAATGTTCCTTTGGATTCCCCTTTAGGGCTATTGAGATAATGTTTAGGGAATAAAACACACAAACACAAAATAGGCTCAAAATATACTAGTATAGCCTTTAGCAAAGGCCACAATGAAGCAAATCTGCTCACCCAGCAGAAGAGCCTTCCATGTGAAGTGAACAATAATCAGAAGAGAGAGACAATGTGAAAAAGGGCAACCAAATTCCATCTTTTTCTTTATTCACTGCCTCTCAGCCTAACCTATCTCACCTGGTTGTTGTGGAGATTGAATGAGATAGGGAAAACCTTGAGCTCCTTGCACAAAAAAGGTGGAATATGATTATGAATGCAGTAATATGTAAATACATACATGAGAGAAATACATACATGAGAGAGGGAGAGAATGTGAAAAACTGTTATCCCAATTCCATATTTTTATTTAGCAAAATCCAGCATTCTCAAAATGGGATGGTTATCCCAATTTATCTTCTCTTTAGCAAAACTCAACCTTTTTATTGTGTCTAAACTACTGATCTTATTCCAACAAACAGCGAAAAACAATGGAGAAAAGCCCGAAGAGAAAGTAAACAGAAAAAGAAAGGTTAAAAGGTTAAAAGGGGAGGGAGATACAAGAGAAATAATTAATTAGACTGATCTCTATATGCTTTAGTAACCCCCCTCACCCATCATCTCTTCTTTGAAAATGTACATTGGTTTATGAGACTGTAGAGATTTATAGCATGACAATGTAACACCAGAAAAGAATGGATTCTAATTAAGAGATATATCAGTGGAATAGAACTTTGTCACAGGATAATGAACTCCTGCTGTGAGATAAATGCAGAAGCAAAACTTATGTGGTTTATGAAAGTAAATAGTGAGGTGTTGCCAAGATGTTCCAAATGGGAAAATGTTTTGGTTTTTTCTAATAGCATTAGCATTTTAATAGTATTTTTGTTTTAAATTTCTTTCATCTGTTTGTTGTGTGTTGTGTTTGTTGTTGTTTACATTTTAATGTTTCTCATTTAACAGACTTGATTTTTGCCTTTTTCTTTTATACTAAATTATGGTTGAAATAAAGGAGAAACTCAGTGTTCACTAGCATACATATTAATATAGCAGATTGGCCACCGTGGAATGAAAATCATTTGGGCATTCAGTTCAGAAAAACTGAAGGGCTTTTTGCATACTGCCTCAATATCCTTGGGAATACCTGTTGGATTCAGATATGCAGAAGCTTAAGCTAAATACATTTGTGATACCCTGGATTCAGTTATTGTAGAAATGCTGCCAAAATTCTCTTCATCTAAATTTATACATGGACGTTGGAATTCTAAATTCCTAAGTGAAAATTATGCAATAGAAATCCTCCATTGTTCTACTTTCTGAATCTCATATAGAGTGCCAATCATGTGGTTTGCCACAGCTTTCAGTTTTGTCTCATTTCACTGTGCTTTTTCTTACTTACACAAATAAACACGCTGATAAAGCATCACAAATAGTTATCATGATATGATTATATCAAGATGCTCTTTGAAAATTGTGAAGGAATGAAAATGTTCCACCATCTTGTATTTTGCAATGATTTCTATTTGTTTTAGATGCTTTTTTTTTACAAGGGAGGGTAAAAGTTTTCAGGAAGGTTAAAGTATACTGGGAAATTCAGCATAGGATGGTCAAAAGCTTTCAGGGGTAAGTGGTACACAGGACAATCAATGGTTCTACCTAGAGACAGAACAAAAGGGAAAAGGCTGAAAAACTTTAAGATAGTGGGAACATTGGAAAATATTGGAGAACACATTTGGGACTCTGTAACAGAAAAGGACTAAAAGAAAGCTCCAAAGGATCCCAGAAGCTGAATTGAGGAATGCAAATGAACAAGTATTGGCTTGATTATGTAAGCTATCTAGAATAGGTATAGCTGTATGTCTTTATTTGCTCTTATGGGTGACGACCAAAACTGTAAAATTATATATTTTGTCTATAATAATGTTCTCAAAAACCGTTTGGCTTGTTGCTTTACTAAATCTCACAAGTAAAAGCATGGGTTGTTTGGGAAAACGTTGGTCTGAGGCTTTGTTATTCACCCCTAAGTGCCTCATATAGAGAGAAAGTTAAGGTAGCCAATGGCCAAATGGACAAAGGGTTTTCTAGTTTGTGCAGTCAAAAAAGGTTACTTGTGAAAGAAAACTTTAATCATGTAATCACATTAAGTGATATCCCGTGGAGAGGGTAGTCAAATGATGATGGTTGGGAGCTTGGAGACTTGGGGAGAAGGTCCTAGTGGGTTGGGGGATGAGAAATTGGAACTCCAGGAGGCGTATGATCTGAAAGGGGGTCCCAGTAGATAAGAGAGAGAAGGATTTTAGGTCTAGTGGCCTGTTAGAGAAGCAGCCTACCTCTGGGATACAGGACACCTCAAGTGCTATATCATCAGTTGTCAGAGATGGCTCTATAGTCCCCCGTCATTGAAGAGCCCTTCCCTTTAGGGGAGGCATCTAAGAATAAATCTGACAGTAACCCAGGTTTGTTGACTCCCTCTGTCTCCAAGGACATGGAGACAATAGCTTCAGCACAAGCAAGCCATGCATGCCCAGCCTCTACAGAGCAGTGTCCACCTATTTGGATATGACCCATGCAAATAGCTGTGTCTGTCATGCTCTTCAAAAGGAGAGCACAAAGGACATGTCAATTGTTGGAACAGTGTCTTAGCTGAGCCTAGCCATGCCTCAGAGTGATCTGTTGTGCTTTAGCTGTCTAACCTATAACCTCATATTGGGACACTGTTCTGATTTCATCAATAGAGCTTTTAAAACTTCAGGTTGTGGCAAGTTCTGAGTCTGAGTTTGTTAATGAGTACCAATGTTGACTCATAGAATGATGCTGTTCACATACATTCCCAATAATCCTTATAACTGAAGCACAGATCAGGAAATTAAATTGAACTGAGGGACAGTGAGTTCATGGCTGAGCTTGGATATGAAAGGCAAGCTGGTATCTAGCTCATAGAGTTAACATTCATAACCAACAGGCTACACTAACTCTTTGGAAGTCAGGAGCAGCAGCCAACGCTACTTTTCCGTGTTCACATAATGTTTTAGCTTGGAGTCCTTGTGGCTTTATTAACTGGACAGCTCTTGATCTGGTAGAAAGATCATCTACTTCCATAAATAGGCAATTCATACATATCCCAAGGATGATATCCCCCTCCCCGTGCAATATAATCCATGCATTCAATAAATACGGCAGCTTCACTGGAGAAGCATCCAGCACCCACTCTACTGATCTACATACATTGACTGAACATCTGAAAAGAACCCTGCTTATACTTGTGGGAGCCTCATTCAGGAGTTTGATTAAAGCATCTATATCCTGCTGCCCATGCATGTTTATTGAACATGCAGATCACATAACATTAAAGGGTTCCTGGTCAACAAGGAGTGAAGAAAATGCACAACACTTGCTGCATGGAAAAAATAATTCCACAACCATCTTGGGAAGTGATTACTGTGGCCAGTTAGAATGGTTTCCACCTATTCTTAGCACCTCTCTGTGAAAAAGGGTTATTTAGTATAAATGGCATAACTTGTCAACAATATTGGTCGTATATTATTATGACTGCATATTGTTGCTGCTAACATTTGCTCTTGGACTGTGAGCTCCCTGTGTGGCCCACCAACGTGACGTTCAGGAGGCCTCTTCCCATTCGATTGTCATCACAAGGTTATACAAAGTCTGCTGCCCTGTAAGAACAGGATCCTTTGGAAGCACAGGCTCTGACAGACTTTGCACACAGCAAGGCATCCGTGACATCTTGGCGCCTGCCAGCTCCATTCTTGCTTGATTAGCTCTTGGTTACCACAGTGATAATGTCTGGAGGCACTGATTAATGTACAATAATGGTACATCTCACTGGAAAGATAAGCTTATAGAAGATCAATTAAATGCTGGCAATTTCACAGACTACAAGCGGGAAGAATGGGGCTTGGAGCATTTTCCTTCAGCTATTTCCCCCCCCCCCCCCAACAAAAAAACCAGCTCTCCCTGCCTACTCTAGAATTTTCATGTAAAACAGCTGGTATTATAGAAGGGGGGGAAGAGGGAAAGAATGCCAATAAAATGAAAGGTGATGGTAACCTATTAAAATTACAAGGGGAAATGGAGATGAATAATGGCCCCAAACATTCCCTCAGCTGTCAAAAGAGTACATATTCTGCTTTGATGACAGGAAGGGTTTTTTGCATGTGTTTTTTTGTTTGGTGTGTGTGTTTTTAAACTTGACATAAATGTTACACAGGAGAAAGCTATTGTTTCATGCAATTGCATTGTTGCCAGGACAACCAAGTACCAAAGTTAATGTAGGTACATGTGCTAAAAATGAATTCTTAAATTGGCATCAAAAGTGATTCAGAATAGAGATCATCCATAGGAAAACATAGTGACCTTAATGTAACAGAATTCTTCAATTGAGAGGCAAGATTTCTCCTACAATTTCTGCAATAAATATAGAAGAAACTTAAGTTTCAAAAGTGTGAATACCACATTTCCATGATTATGGTTTCCATGGCTTCAAGAAAGGAGATTTCGACTTAACATCAGGAAGAACTTTCTGACAGTAAGAGCTATTGGACAGTGGAATGGACTCCCTTGGGAGGTGGTGAACTGTCCTTCCTTGAGGGTTTTTTTTTAAGCACATGTTGGATGACCCCCTGTCATGTACGATCTGGTTGAGTGTTGGACTAGATGACCCTCAGTGTCGCAACTCTATAATTCTATGATTCTATGCAAACTGAACTAATGTTACAGTTCTGAGTATCCTATATATTTTTTTCTTAGCACGATGTGAACCTGCATGCTTTATGCATTTCATAGACGTATCTATCAGTTCTTCAATAAATTGACAAAGTTACGATGGACGCACAGAGATCATTGACCCCACCCAGCAACATGGGCAACAGGAGGTCAGGTGAGCACTGCCACTCTGCCCCACTGACAGTTGCCAGATAAAAGGACGGCAGAAACTGGCACAAATCTAACTCTTTTTAACCACCCATTGGCACTGATCTAGGGCACTAGCCCTGAAATCTGTGTTAAAAACAACTACCTCTGAAGCAGCATTTGTATGTACCAATGAAAGAAGAAGACACCTGGGAAAGTGCAGCTGAACATCCATGTTGTTTTGGATGATTCCCTTTAGTGCTTGGCTATCCAGCAGCTCAGAATAAAAAAAAGAATAGGCTATGCTGGTGCAGGGCTGGTACATATACCTTTGAGCTCCTAAACTAAATACTAAAGTTTCCCTCTTAGGAACAAGCCAGCTAATGAGACCAGAGGGTGCCACAGTTGTGAGGCACTGACAAACAGATTCCGTTTCAATTAGCATTTGATTCTCAGATGACAACTCATGAAGTTACAAACAGAGAGGCTAGGGAATATGTGAGGCATAGATGGTTAAGAGAGACATAAGACAAAAAGGGAAATGAAGGATTCTTAAACTGCAAATTGAGTCATGAGGCAAATCCCGCCCATCTTTATTAATTATTATTATTTTGATAAGCAATTGAAAGGCTTTTGGGGAATGGAAGAAAATCACAGGAAAAAACTGTAATTAGACAAAAATCACTAAAATCCTGAGGGAAAACCTCAGGAATTATGATAATTTAAGCAGTTAATTATTATATCAGATATAGCACCAATAGCTAAGGGGAGATGATCCCCAGTGAACAGAAAATAACATCCAGGGGAAGTTTTATCCCCAGTAGCTATTTCCAGTAGCTAGATTATGATATCAATGGTGATGTCCATGATCGGTGCTAAGCTAACAGTTTTATGGCTCCAATTTGTGGGTGGGGAGAGGCTGCAGTGGCAACCATTTCTTGGAAAAGGTCTTTTTCAAAAAGGAATTCAGTAAGCATATACTAAATATGAGAATTTGTTTGAAAATGGATGCTAAATGTTTTTATTTCTGCAGGCCAGAATTAAAAACATACTTTATCAGTAGAAACACCAAAGTGAAAATATTATATTCTTCTTTCCAATTCTTTATTATACTTCTCTACTTTCTGAAAGCTCAGAGCTGCTAATATGTGGTTCCCAACAGTCTCCCATTGAGGTACTGATGAGGTCCATAATTCTTTTCCCTGTGCTATAGGATTTGGTATTCCCTACCCATTCACCTGAGTAAGGTAATCATGAACACAAACAATATACATTTTACTGATCCAATAGTATTTCTCTAGGTTTGCACCACAGTGTAACAGAGATGTACTCAATGGTTCAAAATGTGAATTTTTTAACTAAAAGAAAAGAGTAGATTGCATGAGCGTTTTTGATAGTTCAAAAGCACTGGAGGTTTGTTTGTTTTTTTCAGTGGGCTTTTAATTTGTTTTCACAGCGGTTTGAACAAATTGAATTTGTTAATTAAAGTGGTAAAATGAAATGCTGAACATTATTGACTAGATGCTAATTACATTAGCAGAGATATGGAGAGAGGGAGGAGCTCTTCTTTTGAATAGTCAGGATAAATCATATTAAAAGAGACAAGTGATTGGTCTGAGACCAAACTCCATGGAGGGAAAATAGTTTACATATTGGGATCTAATGTTTATCACTTCTGATTTTCAGTTGACAATACCAATGGAAACATGATTATTGCTGTACCTCTTTTCAAAGCGGTCTGCTATTTGGAACATTCACTGAGCAGAGATCATTACCCAATTAAATGTCATGATGCATACTGTGCTAATCAACAAGGACATTGTTTTGAGCTTGCTCTTAAGAAAACCAAACTGCTTAGAGTCTGCTATTGAAAGTCTCAAAGAATGGTAGAACTGACAAGAAGAGCCTGCTTTTCCCCAAATCTGGAATGAAATAAAAAATGATGAACCTGTCCTCTGCTCATACTGGAGGAAGAGGTAGATTGAGGGTGACTTCCACCAAATTTTACCAATTCATCATTCCCCTACAGTCCTGTGGCCACTGAAAATATGCTTTGGAATGTTGGAAGGTGCCCATGATGGGAGCAACTAGAAAGGTGGTGTAGGGGCCTACAGGAAGAAGCAGGGAATCAACAAAAAATGACACCCCTTTCCCACAGTGGGGAATGTCTACTGGATGTCATTACCTACCATGACTTTAAAGAGTCCTTCCATCTGCAAGATGGCAAGTCTGTATCTAACCCACTGACTGGCAGTAGGTTTCCAGGGTTTCGGCCACCAGTCCTACCAGGAGATGCCAGGGATTAAACCTGAGACCTCCTGCATGAAAACCACGTGTTCTATCACTTAACTGTGGCCTTTGTCTAAGGACTCAGGCAGCAGGTCTTTTCCAGGCTGGCTACCTGAGATCCTCTTAAATGGAGATGCCCAGACTGGAATTGATACCTTCTTCATCCAAAGCATGTACTCCAGCACTTCCTTTATACAAGAGCACCCTTAACAACTAATGTTGCCAAGCCACATGCATTTTGAAGTTAGAATCTGGTTCTTAATTACAAAATCTGCTCAGTGAAATGGCCCTAGTAGAAGTTCTGGTGCAATGTTCCCCTTGTAATTGAAACTTCTTAATATTATCATTTGAGCTTTAAAATACAAATCCAAGAGTTTACTGAACAATCCATTAATATGTGGCAACACAATCATTTCATAGATTTCCACATGAGCAGTGCAATCCAATATTCATTTCTTTAGACACAAACTCCAAAAGCTTCAATCCTATACAAGCTACCAGCTAACATGGAAATATAATTGTGAGAGAACTGTTACAGTTTTGGTACAAATCCTTGCAAAAAGCCAGCCTCATGCAAAGCTACAAAAAGTATTCAGAATCACGCTACTAAGAAAAAAATATATGGTGAGTAATATATATATATATATACCGCAATGGTTCTCTAGCAAAACTCACATCTGTGTCTGCCCTCCAAAGCTACAGAGTTCAGTAGGCAAAGAAGGGGTTGTGGGGGGACTTTTACACTCAAATGTCAAGAAACTAAAACCCAAAATTGGACTGCTGAATTTTTGCAGTAGCTCAACTTCTTGCTCCCATAGCAATACCTGCTAAATTTTGCAAAGAAATGTATCTTAGATACTAGAAATGGAGAATTTAATCTTGCATGAATTAACTTGCTCTGAGGGGATATCTTTCTCATTTGGACATTAAGTTTTTAAATTATATGAATAAATAGTTAATGGAAATAAGAGCTTGGATATTTGGGAATCAGGAGTAGAATCCAGTAGTTTATATGCCCAATAGGAACTTGCTGCAACACACCGCTATGTAACTTACATCAGTTCAGTCAGAGAGCATAATAAAGCCCCAAGCAGATCCATGGAGACGATAAATTAAAAGTTTTGAACACTCTGGCATGTTGATAGCATCTTCATGAGTATGGTTGAGAAAATAAACAAACTGTTTAACTAAACCCCTTGCACAGTTATTATATGGAGCTCTTCTGATTCTGAAGAAACACTGTACCTGCTAGTTGCAAAAAGGTATGTGCCTTGTCATCCTTCTTAGCCACTATAAAACAGGGAGCAGTCACAGCATTAATTTTCTTCAACTTCCCTTTATGGAATGCTGCACTTCCAGATATCTGAAGGGCACGGTCATGTTACAAGGCTGGAAATGTGTCAATACTATCGCAGGCATCATTGTACCACCTTCTTTGCTTGCAAGAAGGGAGCCTGAAGCAACAAAAAGAGTGCAGATAGCTAGCTTGTATTCTGACATAAGAACAATAGGGAGAACACATAGGGTGTAGTTTTCAAAATACAGTGCAAATAAATATGTCGAAAGCTGAACCCTGGTTCAAAGTGACTGAAATGTGTTCCACTTATTGCTCTTATGTTTACCAAGTTGAGAGTTGTGATATTTTGCTGATAAATGTGAAGAACTATAGGAACCAGTTTGCAGATTTGATTATGGGTTTATTCACATACAGTTATTGTGGATTATTTATACAGGTCTTTGAATGCAGGAATTAATGATATATTTTATCTTTTTATCATCAAACATCAAAATCCCTATGATAAAGAACTAAGGCTGTAAAAAGAAACCAGCCCTCAGATGAATTAAGTTTATTTCTTAGCTGGAACTTGAATCCAAGAGTCATGGCTCTATATCTGGTGCTCTGGGTATTTGGTCAGCTGGCAGTCAACTGTGTTTTATGGTTATTCCAGGAAGCCTAGATGGGAACTGTGGCAAGAAATAAGAGCCAGTTCTAGAATGCCTTTCCTGAAAAGAGTCAACTACAAAAAATAGTGGAAATGTGGTTATTGCCAGGCTTTCTGCAGCTGCACCTCATAACATAAAATGCAGAAAGAAATGAAAGAAAGAAACTCTATAGCTCATTCACACTGATTCACATACATCTGCAAATTTAATAGCTCCCATACGCAGTCTACTTGTATGAGCAGTCCTATGCATTAGGAGAGAACTTGCATAATACCTACGCAGCCTAGAAAAACCAGACATGATTGTTCACAGAAGTTACTTCTACAATATTCTGTGAGCTCCTTCCTTCCATGCTACTTAATCTAGACTATTCATGTGAGATGTTGTGTGCAAAATAAGCCCCTGCAACAGGATAGCCAGAACAATCGTTTTCAAGTCTGTTTCTGGATACTCATCCCTATTCTATACACACCACCAGCACAGACCATAATTGCATTATTTAATTCTGTTTTAAAAAAAAAATAAACAAGAGGAACAATAAATCTAATTCAAACAAGAAAGTAGCATTCCAAAGGGGTTGCATCTCTCCACTTTAAAAGTGCTGACAATTTAGAATACAATTTAGAGGTGGTATAAAAGAAAAGAAGTGTACAGGACCTAATTAAAGGTGATGGGCTTTAAAAATAAACCTTTAAGCAATTGCTAGCTTCTTTCAAGGAAAGCTTGATTGAAGACAAGAAACAATTAAAAGTACCCCATAATTCGAAGGTGGTGATACTACCATGCTATTTGTCAAGAAAACCATACTGGTTAAAACTGCTTACTTAGAAAAGGCATGTAAAAAGAAACTACAGATATTACATCTGGAAAGCAAGCAAATTATTAATTTTCACTAGGCAAACACATGGAAGGCAAAGCTTTAAAAAGCCCAAAATTGTAATATTCCTCTACTGTAATGCATTGTAAGAATGAACTGTCTGGAAAAAGCTTATAGTTCAGTGGTAGACCACTAGAAGCAGAAATCCCCGGGTTTTATCCCTGGTATCTCCAGGTAGAGATGGAAAAGACCCCATTCTGAAACTCTGGAGAGCCACAATAGTCCTTGTAGACAATCCTGAACAAGATGCACCAATGATCTCAATGGATATGAAGCAATTTGCCATGTTCCTAACTGGTCTCCCTTACATTTTTGAAGTGATCCATTGGATCCTGCTGATCCAGCATTCTCTGTTTCCTTTTCTCCACTATGCTAGTGCTTTGAATGCAATTTAAAGATTTTTGGAATTTTAGTTTCTACTAGAGATAATTGGCTGTCCTCTTTCCACACTTCAGCTATTAATTCAGTAAGTGAGAGGAATATATTAAGAGAGCTAGAAAAGTTCCCTTTAAGGGCTGTTGGCCTCTAAGGCACAAACCACCATACTTCAACTTACTAAGCTGAACCATTTGGTTCTTGTTGTAAGCTGGATATGACCATATCCATGGAAATACAGTCCAAATATACACACCCATTCCAATACTGTATTTATCTGTACCACCAGTAAACCATCAATTCCTTAAGCAAATACTCACAGCCCCAACTTACCTGCAACCCACTCATCTAGAGTTCTTTACCTGGCCCAAGAGGGTGACATGGTGCTTCTCAGGCAGTGTGCTTGCCCCTGTGCTTTGCAGCAAAAGGATGCTGCATTGAGTCTAAGCCAGATGCTTGGTGCAAAACAATCCTATTGCCACAATGGATAAGAATTGCTGGAGACAAAAGTGGAAATAATAAAGTTTCTTTCCAGACTGCCATGGATTCATATGAGTGGAATCTCAACTCTCTTACTTCCTTCAGTGATCACCATGTGTAATACTAATACAGTATTGTGCTGGGCAGGAGAATAAATCTTTATGCCTCCTATAATATAATATTTACTGCCACACGGAACACTGGGGGAATAGTTTTTGACACTTTTATATGGAATTGAAAGGGTGTATTGAGACAACTTTTACTGCACTATTGATCTAATGGATAGATCACTAAGAACAAATTTGCCACATAGCTATCATGTAGGATTTCAGAGGAATGAAATGATTCCCAAGGTTCAGATATATTATACAGTGAAGGATTTCTTTTTTCCAGTCTAGGTTTCCCATCTTTGCAAATAATCATCTAGGACGATAGAAACATTTTTTTGCTAATTTATCAATCATTCATCATACGAAAGATGAACTGGTTAAATCGACAATGATAGATTGGGCGAAAGATGTAGGACATAATATTATGATGGATGACTGGGAGAGACTGTGGCAGAAAGGTATCAAATTCACTGCTTGTAATAGTTTAAGAGAAAACATAATGAAAATGGTTTATAGATGGTATTTGACACCAGTTAAGATAGCTAAGATGAATACCAAAATGTTAGATGTATGTTGGAAATGTAAACATGCGAAAGGTACCTTTTTTCATATGTGGTGGTTGTGCCCAGCGGTAAATGCTTTCTGGGATAAGATTTATAACGAGCTTAAGAAGGTAATGAAAGTTACCTTTTGTAAGAAACCAGAGGCATTTCTTCTGAGCATAACCAATGAAGAGATACCCAGTCAGGATAGAGTGTTTTTTATGTATGCCACAACAGCAGCTAGAACCTTATTGGCAAGAACATGGAAAGGTGAAGAGATACCAACGGTGGAAGAATGGCAGATGAAGATGATGGAGTATATGGAACTCGCAGAACTGACCGCCAGAATCCGGGACCAGAGGGAGGAGAAGGTGTCACAGGATTGGAAAAAATTTAAAGACTATTTAGTTAAATCAGTTAAATTGAATATTTGAGCAGAATTAAATAGAATCGGCTTTAGTAGGTTTATATTAGACAATACTGTTAAGAGGAAATTTTTTGAGTGAATGACTTATTTGCTAAAAATATGTTAAGATATGATGCTAGGATAAGATTTATAGTTAATTAGGTATTTGATTAAGTAAAGTTAAGAATATTAAAAATTTGGGCAAATGTTAATTGAACAAGATATAAAGCTACCTAGAAGATATATATGATTTTGAAGACAGTGGAGGGAATGGGGGAAGCCCCCAAATAGAGAAGATAGAAACAAGGAAAGTATGAAGATTAGTGTTAGTTTAAGGTTTGTATAATTTTCTTTTTTCTCTTTATTGTTATTTTTTGATTGTGTTTATGTAGTTTGTTTTTATGGTGTTAATGTTGATGTTTATGTTATGTTTTTCTTCTGTTATAATTGAAAATAATAAAAATCTTATAAAAAAAAAGAAACTAATAGTGATTTGATTCTCCAAGTGTTAGTTCGTATGTAGCCAAAATGGCGCCATCCATTTGTACACCAAAGGGGACATATCAGCAGGCTCAAGGGAACCCCAAGGTTTGCAGAATGACAAAAAGTAATAATCTTTAGAAAGAAAAGTCTTTGGAGGAGGATGAAAACAAAACAAAGCCCAATGAGGACTGAACATGTTCAGTGACTACAGAATGCTGACTGATGGAAGATTAAAGAAAAATGGGGGGAGGAGTGGAATGAGGTATGCTGAAAAAGGGCAGGATTCCAGCCAGCTAATCATGAAGAGGAATATTTTGTTGCAGATGCCACTTGTTAAATCCTACAAATAAAAACTTCATCACATGACATTATGAACAATTTATTGAACCTGAATGGCTCCCTGTGGTTGCTACTCAATGAGGACTAACTGAAAAAATGTGCCCGTGATTTGCCATCCCATTTGCAGGCAGCAAATTGAGGGGATTTTTCAGAAGGTAAATATTTAAAGAGTTTGGGGTTTACCTCATCATTGTCAGCCAGCACCCCCCCCAAAAAAAATTGGCACAGATGTTGTATAATTCCAGGATATCCTTGGTTAAAATAGCAACCCTACAAAAAATGGCAGCCCCCAGTATAGCTGCCACTTTCCTCCCAGGACAACTCTGTCCTCACATGGAAAAAGTTCTCAATTTGTGGAACCACTTCTCAAAACTTTCTATGCAGTTTGGGTCAGATAACTTAGAGGTGGAAGATCACTACTGTTGCTTTTGCATGAATGAGATGGGTTGCGGTAATTGCATTTAGTGTCTGACAATATTCAGGTACAGAGGGGCTGATAGCCACAGGCACCTTGTCTCAAATCCTGGTCGCACACCTGCAGCAAAGGAGCTGCTTTCACTACCTGTAGTGGGCCCAGCAGCCTCCTTCCCTCATCCACTGCTGCCTGTCCACCATATGCACAGCCTGTGTTCTGGTGCTGCTGTGTTGCGAAAACAACAATACCCTACCGAAAAACACAGCAGCAACAAAGCTCTGGTGTTTGGGATATGTTGTTCTTTTGTTTACCAATGCTGGTGAAATCAGGAAGCATGGCGAGCTTCATACAACAATCACCCAGGTATACCTACACAACTGCTAGATTTCTGGAAGTGGGGATAGAATTACTACTCATGATTGCCAAAGCAAAATACCAGTCTGAAAGATTGTTAATCTTTCCAGAATGGGCATACAAGCAAGTTGTGAACAATGATAGCTTCTGAGCCATAGCAACAAAGTGAACACAGGAAATGTAGAAGTTAGATTCTTCTGGCATTTTGATTAAATACATGCAAACTGTATACAAGTTAGGTTAATCAAATGTACATTTGGATGAGCATGTTATATTGAGAATTGCAGCTTGAAATATGGTTTCAGTGTGTCCTGAGTACTAAATGTTGCTCAACCTGTTAAATACAGTACCTAGGAAGCCAAGGTTTCACCTTAAATGCAAAATGCAGTTGAACTGCTGACACACGGTGGGGCCCACTAAATAGCACACAGACTCAGGCAGTGTTAAAGATTGTATGTTAATCAATTATTCAGGTTGTCATTCATATGCCATGAGGGTTACTTCACAGCTGATATTATGTATATACATTCACAGCAGTTAAAATGAGGTTTCTGTACTGTTTTCTCATATACATTCACAGCATACAGTAAACTGGAGTAAAAACTCTGTATGTTGCAAATGATTATTAACAATGTCATTTATTCATATGTGTTAATGGATTCATAATAGCAAAAGTACAGTCAAATAATATTATAATGTATTATGGAAATTTGGAACTATGTAAAGGTGCCTTTTTAATCCTCAGGACTTGGATTGTGGTTGTCTTTTTTAAAGAAAAAGTAAAAATAGATTGTAGTTCAATAGTTTGTAAAGTTATACAAATTCAGAACATACCAAAGGAATAATAAAATGTGTGGGCACATCTTCTGTGAGTCCAAATAATATTCAGAGTTTTTCATGAGGAGCTGGAGAAACTTCTGTATTTAAGAGTCAACATTTCAACAAGCTTAGGGAAGCCACTAGTCAACTCAACAGCCCTACAGGATCCTCTGCCCCCTCCCCGCAATAGCAGTATCCACCAACCTTTCCTTGATAACGATAATGCAGTACTGCTAATACACTTAGCCCAGAATAAGCCTAGTTTGCCAACAAGAGTTCTAATCCAAACACTCCCACCATTCCTAGGGTGACACTGCTGCCAAGATCCAGATTCACCCCCTTGTATGCCAGGAACAGCAAAGACAAATTGATCAGTCTATGGCTGTGATGTTCCCCAGGGAGAATAACTAATGCTGTGCAGACTTATTTGCCAGTTTGACTTCTCTCTTATTCTCATTTTTCTAATGTTAAATGTAGTTCTCCACCATTTGTGAAATGTATTTTTTTTTAATCCTCACGAAAACCCATCAGCATTTTAGTGCAAATATCTCCTAATAACATATTTTTTTAATGCAGTTGGAGTCAATTTCCCCACATATAACAGATTTTTGTATGTTCTAGTTCATCAATATACAGTAATACCCCAGGTTGCGCACACCCCAGGTTGCGGACGTTCGAGTTAAGAACGCCGGCAACACGGAAGCGTTTCCGAAGCATGCACAACCCCTGGATGCACAGAACACTTCTGCGCACTTCACGCATATGCAGAAGCACTCAAATCGCGCTACTTCCAGGTTTGGGGGGTTGGGCATTCGTGTTAAGCATGCCCATGTTACGTAGCGCAATCCGGAATGGATCGCGGACGTAACACGGGGTACCACAGTATTCATATTTATGTACCCTTCCCCTTCATATATGCATTTTTAAAAAAACACAACTGTTTGGTTGCAAAACTGCATTGAAAAATTAGGATGGTTGTGTTTTGGTTCTCATATTGTTTCAGAATGTGCAAATTTGAAAGATTCGCCATGAAATAAAAGGCAAACTGAATTTCTCATCCATCCCTAGTTGCCAAAAAATTAATTGCCTCAGCTGAAATATGTATCTTTCCAGACTGGAAATGCTAAGCTCTACTGTGACTCAAGGACCATTATCCCGAGAACTCTGGCGAAACATCTGAACTTCCCCCAAACTCTCACAAATCAACCACTATCCAATTCAAGCTAAGGGGACTTCACCCATCACTATCAGAAAGTGCTTCAGAAAGAGAAGGTCGGAGATATGGTCCTGCAGCTAGATGTAAAATGGCTCAGTCTGGATCTGATTGCTGCTCTCCAACACCTTTGTGATTTTTGCAGTGAACTCTGCTATATGAATTCTCACCTACAGTTTGTGCATCTGGAGAGGACAGTTATGTGCCTTGCACTGGACAGCTCCCTCTCATTTGCAAAGTCTCTGCTCCACTACCCCAGCCCAATTGCAGACATTTGCTGGTTCTCCTTTGGCCTTCCAAGCTCACATGAGCCCACAATTAAGATATACTTTAAAGTTGTTGTATGTTGCTCCTATAATGATGCTCCTATTATCAAACAATCAAGTTTGGATTAAAATGTATTTTTCATGGTGATGCTGAATTATTTATAAATGACGCCTTCTTACAAGGCTGCCATTATTATATCACAGAAAAGCAGAAGGGGATCGAATATGTCATTATTTCAGCCTCATAAAGGACTCTCTGAAGCATTCAAAACTCTAGTAGGAACAGGAAGTATGAATGTAAATTCCCTATGTGACTTTATTAGATTTCTAAATCAGATTGATTATATTCTCTGCAGCCAAAGATGGAGAAGCTCTATACACTCAGCAAAAACAAGACCTGGAGCTGACTGTGGCTCAGATCATCAGCTTCTTATAGCAAAATTCCAGCTTAAACTGAAGAAAGTAGGAAAAACCACTGGGCCAGTAAGATTCAATCTAAATCAAATTCCTTATGAATACACAGTTGAAGTGAAGAACAGGTTCAAGGATTTAGATTTGGTGGATAGAGTACCTGAAGAACTGTGGATGGAGGCTCGTAACATTATACAGGAGACAGCAACGAAAACCATCCCAATGAAAAAGAAATGCAAGAAAGCAAAGTGGCTGACCAATGAGGCCTTACAAATAGCGGGGGAGAGAAGACAAGCAAAATGCGAAGGAGATCGTGAAAGATACAGGAAATTGAATGCAGATTTCCAAAGAATAGCAAGGAGAGACAAGAGGGCCTTTCTAAACGAGCAATGCAAAGAAATAGAGGAAAACAACAGAATGGGAAACACCAGAGATTTATTCAAGAAAATTGGAGATATGAAAGGAACATTTCGTACAAAGATTACCACAATTAAGGACAAAAGTGGAAAGGACCTAACAGAAGCAGAAGACATCAAGAAGAGGTGGCAAGAATACACAGAGGAATTATACCAGAAAGATATGGAGGTCTCGTACACCCCAGGAAATGTGGTTGCTGACCTTGAGCCAGACATCCTGGAGAGTGAAGTCAAATGGGCCTTAGAAAGCCTTGCTAACAACAAGGCCAGTGGAAGTGATGATATTCCAGCTGAACTATTTAAAATTTTAAAAGAGGATGCTGTTAAGGTGCTGCACTCAATATGCCAGCAAGTTTGGAAAACTCAGCAGTGGCCAGAGGATTGGAGAAGATCAGTCTACATCCCAATCCCAAAGAAGGGCAGTGCCAAAGAATGCTCCAACTACCGCACAATTGCACTCATTTCACACGCTAGCAAGGTTATGCTTAAAATTCTACAAGGCAGGCTTAAGCAGTATGTGGACCGAGAACTCCCAGAAGTGCAAGCTGGATTTCGAAGGGGCAGAGGAACCAGAGACCAAATTGCAAACATGCGCTGGATTATGGAGAAAGCCAGAGAGTTCCAGAAAAACATCTACTTCTGCTTCATTGATTATGCAAAAGCATTTGATTGTGTCGACCACAGCAAACTATGGCAAGTTCTTAAAGAAATGGGAGTGCCGGATCACCTCATTTGCCTCCTGAGAAATCTCTATGTGGGACAAGAAGCTACAGTTAGAACTGGATATGGAACAACTGATTGGTTCAAAATTGGGAATGGAGTACGACAAGGCTGTATATTGTCTCCCTGCTTATTTAACTTATATGCAGAATACATCATGCGAAAGGCTGGACTGGATGAATCCCCAACCGGAATTAAGATTGCCGGAAAAAATATCAACAACCTCAGATATGCTGATGATACTACCTTGATGGCAGAAAGTGAGGAAGAATTGAAGAACCTTTTAATGAGGGTGAAAGAAGAGAGCGCAAAATATGGTCTGAAGCTCAACATAAAAAAAACTAAGATCATGGCCACTGGTCCCATCACCTCCTGGCAAATAGAAGGGGAAGAAATGGAGGCAGTGAGAGATTTCACTTTCTTGGGTTCCATGATCACTGCAGATGGTGACAGCAGTCACGAAATCAGAAGACGCCTGCTTCTTGGGAGAAAAGCAATGACAAACCTAGACAGCATCTTAAAAAGCAAAGACATCACCTTGCCGACAAAAGTCCGTATAGTTAAAGCTATGGTTTTCCCAGTAGTAATGTACGGAAGTGAGAGCTGGACCATAAAGAAGGCTGATCGCCGTAGAATTGATGCTTTTGAATTATGGTGCTGGAGGAGACTCTTGAGAGTCCCGTGGACTGCAAGAAGATCAAACCTATCCATTCTCAAAGAAATCAGCCCTGAGTACTCACTAGAAGGACAGATCCTGAAGTTGAGGCTCCAGTACTTTGGCCACCTCATGAGAAGAGAAGAATCCCTAGAAAAGACCCTGATGTTGGGAAAGATGGAGGGCACAAGGAGAAGGGGACGACAGAGGATGAGATGGTTGGACAGTGTTCTTGAAGCTACTAACATGAGTTTGGCCAAACTGCGAGAGGCAGTGAAGGATAGGCGTGCCTGGCGTGCTCTGGTCCATGGGGTCACGAAGAGTCGGACACGACTGAACGACTGAACAACAACAACAACAAGAAAAAGCACACATATTCTGTGATAGGATTCCTCATACCTTGAAAGCAATGTTGCTTCCCTAAGACTCCAGAGTGTGTTTTTTTAAACAAAACAACAAGAACAACAACACACACACACACGAGAGAGAGAGAGAGAGAGAGAGAGATCTGGCTACAAACATCTTTCCACATGAATAGTTGTTGTTTTTTCTTACAAAGGTTGGGACATCCGTTTTGCAAGGAATCATGCATGTTAAATATCCACCTGATGAAGTTAAACAACAGATCGACAGAGCCAGACTGATACCCAGAGAGAACTTGCTGCAAGACAGACCCAAAAAAGAAAATAACAGAACACCACTAGTCATCACACACAGCTCCCAAGTTAAAACAGTACAACGCATCATCAGAGATCTACAACCTCTCCTAGACAATGACAGTTCTCTTTCTCAAGCTCTGGGAGGAAGACCCTTCATCGCCTACAAACAGCCACCCAATCTCAAACAGCTCCTCACCCACAATAATACAAAAACAGGACTCAACATGGACACTGGTACCAGAGCCTGCAATAAACCCAGATGCCAACTTTGCTGCCACATAAACCCGGATAACACCATTACTGGTCCCAACAACATCAAACACACCATCTCAGGACTATTTAATTGCTCATCTTCCAACATTGTGTATGCAATCAAATGCCAACAGTGCCCTTCAGCTCTCTATATTGGACAAACAGGCCAAACCCTACGCCAAAGGATAAATGGACATAAATCTGATATCAGGAATCACAAGACAGAGAAACCAGTAGGAGAACACTTCAATCTCCCAGGACATTCTATAAAAGATCTCAAAGTAGCTGTCTTAATACAAAGAAATTTCAGAAATAGACTGGAAAGAGAAGTGGCTGAATTGCAACTAATCACCAAACTTAAAACCATGGAGAAACCTGGTTTGAACAAAGACATTGGATTCTTATCTCATTATACATAACAAAGCTATCTTTAGCCATCTCACCCCTTGCCTTTCCCTGCAAGACTAATTGCAGCCGTTTAGAGTCGTCAACAGGTTTTCCACACTTATCAGCCTATCACCCATTCCCACCACCCTTCTGAGTAATACCCCTCCCCACTCCCCCACTATATTTAAGGATCTGGTGACTTCTGTTTCAGTGTATCTGAAGAAGTGTGCATGCACACGAAAGCTCATACCAAGAACAAACTCAGTTGGTCTCTAAGGTGCTACTAGAAAGAATTTTCGATTTTGTTTTGACTATGGCAGACCAACACGGCTACCCACCTGTAACTGTTAAACCATCAGTTATTTAGAGCAATTTCTGATATTGAAACTAGTGTTCAGGTATTTCTAGTCACCCTACTCAGAGGAATATTTTTTGAATTCTTGAGACGCTCTTGTGAGTGGGTAAAGAGAAATGAATACAGAGATCAATTTTATTACTTTCTATCTTTTTACTGGATTGTAAATAACACACTAACATAGGCAATGCTGTCATTTCCCTATTATTATTATTATTATTATTATTATTTTATTATGATCATGTTTGACCTTTGGTTAAAGGTTAGCAGGACTATTTGTATCTTTATACCACAATCCTCCATTTAATCTGGCAACACAAATTAATGCTGCTGCTTTTGGTGGGATTCTTGCCTCTGTATTGCAATTCTCCCTGTTCTAGTTCTACTTACATGCCTTTGGATCTAAAAATATAGGCAGAGATTTGCCCAGTTGCACTTGGGGTGATGTTGCTGATAAATCCACCAATGGGTTTTGAAACCTCAACTCATTTGTTTCTTCATTCATTTGTTTCAGTAATGACAAATGTGTGCATGATGTTAGACCCTACCTGCCTGCGGACTGTATCGCCAGAGCGGTGCATGCTCTAGTTATCTCCCGCTTGGACTACTGCAATGCGCTCTATGTGGGGCTACCTTTGAAGGTGCCCCAGAAACTACAACTAATCCAGAATGCGGCAGCTAGACTGGTGACTGGGAGCGGCCACCGAGACCACATAACACCAGTCTTGCAAGACCTACATTGGCTCCCAGTACGTTTCCGAGCACAATTCAAAGTGTTGGTGCTGACCTAAACGGCCTCGGTCCAGTATATCTGAAGGAGCATCTCCACCCCCATCAATCTACCCGGACACTGAGTTCCAGTGCCGAGGGCCTTCTGGCGGTTCCCTCATTACGAGAAGCCAAGCTACAGGGAACCAGACAGAAGGCCTTCTCGGTAGTAGCACCCGCCCTGTGGAATGCCCTCCCACCAGATGTCAAAGAGAACAACTACCAGACTTTTAGAAGACATTTTAAGGCAGCCCTGTTTAGGGAAGCTTTTAATGTCTGATGAATTATTGTATTTTGGTATTGTGTTGGAGGCCGCCCAGAGTGGCTGGGGAGGCCCAGCCAGATGGGCGGGGTATTAATATATTATTATTATTATTATTATTATTATTATTAGCTGTACAATCTGTACTTTCCAAACCTTCTCATGGCAACCTTTCAATGCCAGCCTCAAACATAGAACATGAGTACCAGAAGTGAACTGAGCATCTGCCCATAATTCCATAACATGTTTTCATTCATATCACAAGGGCTCTGATTGACTACATTGGCATGCAGCAAATTGCACTTAATTGTATGAGGCCAAACAGCTGTCTAGCATAACTGAAAGGCCACCTCCCTCACTTGAAGTTCTCTGGGCTCTGCTTCTGGCATGTCTGATTCTCCACATGAACTGGGCTGAGAATGCACAGCTTTCTCTCCCATGGTGCAAGTGTTCCTCCTGGATGCACTAACTGCTTGTACGGGACAGTCCTGCTTCACAAATGACTACAAAAGCAGGCTGAGGTGGCCTTAGAATTGCTTGAGGTGCAATCAATACTCAAAGAAATCAATGGCTAAAAGTGATTACAAAAAATCTAATTATGCCAAGAAGTGGGAGTGGCTCAGGGAGTAATAAAAGGCTAGCAAATAGACTCTCACCTGGAATTATGCATTCATTACGGGGTTGCTCCACATAATCACTTTCCCCCTAAAAATCAAGCTTCTTTCATTGGGTATAACTAAAACACAGGAAGAAGAAGAAATCTTTTTGAATGTGAATCTTGGTTGCCCCATTATGCTGACTGTGAGTGAGACAGACTTTAACACGCTACATTTCTTCACTAAATATTAAAATGAAAAAAATACTGTATCCACTGCCACTGTGTGAAAGAGTGGTTATGTTAGATGGGAATTAAAATGTTTACTTCCCTTTACTCACAAGCATATAAAGCCTAATATATTCAAGAGCTAGTTCATTGCTATTGGCAACAGGCAAATCCATTTCACTTCAGCTAGCAACTGATTTATAAAATACCAAATTGTAATTAGCTGTACCATACCCAACTGTAAGAACTATTGTACTGCAAAAAATATTTCAAATGGGGGGGGCAGATCCCCTAGAATTAAGAGCAAAATCTGAATTAGAAAATAAGTTTCTGATCAGTGGGAAGCATTAATCTACATGGGAAAGAAAGTGATTTCTTCCAGCTACACAGTTCATATTTTTCTGTTTAACTATGTTCCAAGTGATGCCAATTACCAATGAGTTAGTCACAGACTTGATTATCTTCCTAATTTTCAAGAGCCTTGCTCCATTGATAAGAATCTCTGGTATACAGTCTGGATCATCCACTGCTGCTCCATCAACAGATATTGAGTTAAAAGGACCATAAATCCTCCTTGGCAACCTGGTCTGCTGGAATAATGGAGAGCATTTGGCAGCAGAGGCTGAGCTGTAATTCAAGCTCATCTCCTCCGACAACTGGAGAGGGACACACATGGCTGCAGAGCTCATTTTGGAGTCTGAAAGCCATTAAACATCTTTTGCTGGCTCTGACGCCAAGTAGCGCAATGCCAGAACCTCAGTGCCAAGGGATACTCAAAGAGAAGGCATATGGTCTGTTTTCACTTCTGTTGAGAGTTCAGTCTCTTTATTTAAAGAAATAATGGAATGTATGTTTCTTTATATGAAAATTGCCAGCTCATTTTAAGGGAAGGCTAGTGATATGCAATTATGCTTACTGTATGCTATTACTTAGATCCAACCAAGCTACAACATGCATCATGGCCTTTGTAGCACAGAAGGGCAGGTTGGAGTATTCCTGCATCAGCCCTCACCATAGGGTTCCAACTAACTCTGTTATATTTCCTTCTGTACATAGTCATGAAATAAGTTAGGGCAGGAAGTTGGCATGGAAGTGAACTCACATCAGTGCCAGGGCACTGGCTCCTTCCATGTCTAAGTGGCACAGGGGCATCATTGCTGTAAAGGCCTGTGCTTGAGTGGTACCACAAGTGTTGCCATGAGTGCTGGGTGGTGCCTGTCATTTTGCTCTGCTGTGTGCTGTTTGGAGTGGTGTGTTTTCTTCCTCCTGTTCTGGGTGAGTATAGGATTTGATGGACATTATTCTGGCATAGTTAGCAGCATCTTCTGCCCACCCCACTCCACCCAGGGTAATTGGTGAGTATAACAGCTCAGCCTGCAACTTCATTGCCAAACAGATTGGTAGGCAGCATTATTCAAGTTTGGAAGATCAAACAAATAGACACTCAAGCTTATTTCACCAACCTCCAGTCATCAGAGCCAAAAAAATATATAAACAGAGACAATATGGTAAACATTTGTGATATCCAACATTAATTATCTCTTAGACCCACTAAAATCAATGGAATTAGGTGAAACCTAGACAGACTTGGTGAATGGGCAACAAAATAGCAAATGAGATTGAATGTAAGGAAGTGAAAGTAAGGGATGTTACAATGTTAGGCACAGAAACCTAACTTCATGTGTACACTGATGTGTATACTGGCTGTGATTATCCAAGAAAGTGACCTTGGTAAGAATGTGTGTGGGTAGTTTAATGAAATAATGGAATTTATGACTGAAGTGATAGTGAAAAAGGTAGATTCAATGCTAGAGATTATTAGAAAGGAATTAGAAATAAAATGAGCAGGGCCCTTGATGTCTTTGGAAGCATGACAGCAGTTGGCTCTCACCATTCCCTGACAAATCTCAAGTCTCCCTCAATCTCTATGCATACTATATTATTTAGAGAATGGCAGTATGCTTCTGCATACAGGATGCCTACAACAAGTGGTATTGGAAGGCCATCACTTTCATGCCCTTCTTGTGGGTCTTCTGGAGGCATCTGGCTGATCACTTTATATAGGATGCTGGACTAGATGAACCCTTTGTTTGACCCAATGTGTTCTTGATTTAGGCAAAAGACAGCTAAAAAGTTTAATTGCACAGAAGTACAGTATATGATTCAATGCATGTGATACACCAGTGTATTCCAGATGGACCGTTTTTTTTAGATGGCAACACACAGTTTCAACACCATGGGATAAATGGGTAAACACAGGTAAATAACAGATTATGTCAAGATAGTTGAACAAATCCCTATGCAACCTTGAACTTTTTCTTTCTTTCTCTGCTACATTATATTGTGAGAAGCTGCTATCTAGATGCAGCCTAAGAATATTTGGCCACTGCCATTCCCACCCATAACAGCATGAGAGATAAGTATGAGCTGTTTTCTGGTTCACAGAATCTGGCATCCATACTAGACAGATACAGTCAACTAGCAGAAGTTAGGGGCACAGGACTGACCCTGATGGGAATGAAATCCAAGGGCAGACATTTGAATAGCAGCCCAACTTGTTTGCAGCATGTTGCCAGGCTCAATTATAAGATGTAAGCTAGTAGTGATGGCATTGTGTCAAGTGAACTAATACATCAGTCTTTAAAAAACAGAACAAAACAAAATTTCCTTTCATTAAAGTTATTGGTGTTACAAATCCTTTCAACACCAACTCTTACCAGAATCAAAAGCCACCCGGGGGGGGGGGGGGGGGTAAGACTTCATAACTGAAAGAAATCCATTTGTACATTATAAAGACTCATTAAGGCTTTTCCAAATACAGTTACAAACAGTAAAACTATTTTGTGTCAAAGTGAGCTTTCTGAACAAATGTCAGTTTTATCAGTCAACTAGAATCTTATAATTTGAAAGCTTCTTTAGATATATATATGAAATGAGGGCTGACTAAAGGATAAATGAGTCAGGTGTGTGTGTGTGTAAAACAGTGACTTTCCAACTTCCATGCACACAGGCTGGTATTTTATAATAACTGCTGTCTGAAATGTGCTTTAGAGTTCAAAGACCATTTTGGGTCCATCAGAGCAGAAGCTGTTTTCATAATATGGTGCGACCTGTGCCTGTTGCAAACAGATAACTGGCCCTTACATAGAAAGGCATGTTAAGATGCAAACTTAAATTGAACATGATCATCAGGAACACATGTGTAAATGAATTCTGACACCACCAGTAATATCCACAGTAATTTGTATGCCTGTAAAATTATTAATTTTAACACTTACCTACTTTGAAGATTTATTTCTCATTACAGAATATCTATGGTACTAAAGAAAAGAAGATAAGCAAGTGGGAATCCAGATGTGTTTCTTTGAATGTCTACATCAGTAGCCCAGAGTCAGTTATGCAATGTTATCTTTTTTTATCCCCATCAAATTATCACAACACTATTTCTTTGCCTTGAAGATACAAGAACTAAAAGCTTGCCCTTTCTCTGTTCTGCCTACTTCCTAGTTGGCAAAGACATCCAGTTCAATCAATATGCTGGCAGTCACAAGCGCATGCCCAGACGCCGAAAATCACGCCTGCGCAGAGACAATTTTCGGCATCTGGGCATGTGCAGGCATGATTTCCGGCATTGCACTGCGCATGTCCAGCGCAACAGACATGAGCAGACGCAATTTCTGGCGCTGCTCGGCAAGTCCCCGTGCCACACTGCACTGGTGTAGCGCGGAAGGCTTGCCGAGTGGGCTGCTCGGTTGGCGGGTGGCTCGTGGGCCGGTAAAACGGCCTTCGTGGGCCGCATCCAGCCCACGGGCTGGAGGTTGCCGACCTCTGGTCTATGGCTCCTGGGACATCCTTAGCCTCTAACTTTCCCAGTGTAAAAGTTCTAAGTTGCAGAGGTCTCCTGGTGCAGGAGCAGAGTCCATGAATGGACAGGAAGAAAGTGGGGGAGTAGTGAGGCAGAAGGGAAGTTACAGGGAACCAGCACTCCTGAATTTTTACAAGGTAGTCTGGGAACAAATGAGATCTCCTTTGGTAACCATCTTTTTCTTAGGAATCCATATTTATTTGTTATATTAATTAGATGCCTCTATATGACAAACAATATAAAACACTGAAACAAAATATAAACAATTCAAAAATAATCCAAATGATCAACAAGAAAAAGCAAGTAATTGGCACCGGCACAATCATATAAAAAACTAAAAACCCCAAATGCAAGCGAAAACTAATTGCCATCAGATTAACCACAGACTAAAATTAGACTTGTTAAAATAACATTATGATGTTAAAAGGCATGGGAGAATAAGAAGGTCCTTACTTCGTGCTGGAGAGACATTAAAATAGATGACAGTTGAGCCTTTTTAGAGAGGGCCTCTGCAGATTATATTAGACCAAGGATAACTCAATACATGAGAAGTTCCAGTAAGCAAAGTGAGTGCATATCTTGATAAAAGCAATTTGCTTTATCCTAAAACAAAACACCTTAAGAGTCCATTATTTTCAAAAGCAGTAGTAGGTATGGAATTGGCAGGCTGCTGGGTTCCTCACAGCTGGTGGGGGGGAGGACACCAAGACATTCTCACTATGAAGGCCTGCACTGTTTCTGCCCTGCCTTACAGTAGAAACGTGTCTTCTTTCTTGATAAATAAGTCCAATCTGGCCAAAGTCTCAAAATGTCAAAAATCAAGTGTTCCAACGGTAAATAAGTAAATTTCAGGTTTATGGCACATCAGTAGCTACGATATTTTGGGCTAAACACAAAATTATATATATGAAAATGTAACATGGATACAAGAAAAGCTACTGAAGTGACATCATATTAATTAGCCACCAATTACACACACACACACACACACACACAGAGCGCAATGTTAGTGGTAGCATTTTTAACAGAGGCAGAAATTTTTCAAGAATTCATCTGAATAAGAACAAAAGACCTATAATCTATGGATTAAACTGCCTTTGTTTTATAACTGAACTACGGAAACAAAACTTACACTCCATGATACAGTGATAAATAAGGAATATGTGCTGCAAGAATGCAATAAGATTTACTTCTGAGTAGGATTTTAAGCTTGAAGACAATTAGTCACCATGCACCGGTAGGTACTGAATTACTAACAGAAAACCTTCCATATCAAAAATACTGAATTTTGTTTCCTTAGCAATCAAAGCAGTCATAGAGTAAAAATGTAAAGAGCCTGAGATTCAAGGCCAAACTGCACATTAGGTAATTCATAAAGGGGTGAAATCCCCATTGCCAAGCAATACTTGCTTCAGGACTGCAGCAGGGGAGGGGAGGAAAGGTTAAATTCCCTCTCCACACTTGTTGATCTTATCATACCCACACCAACACACCCAAATGCAATTTACATTTCAAAACTGGGTTGGCTCTCAGGTTTTTGCTGTAATCTAGTTCATATGCTATAATCTAGTTTGCTGTAATCTAGTTCATATCAAACCTATCCATTCTCAAAGAAATCAGCCCTGAGTGCTCACTAGAAGGACAGATCCTGAAGTTGAGGCTCCAGTACTTTGGCCACCTCATGAGAAGAGAAGACTCCCTAGAAAAGACCCTGATGTTGGGAAAGATGGAGGGCACAAGGAGAAGGGGACGACAGAGGATGAGATGGTTGGACAGTGTTCTCGAAGCTACTAACATGAGTTTGGCCAAACTGCGAGAGGCAGTGAAGGATAGGCGTGCCTGGCGTGCTCTGGTCCATGGGGTCACGAAGAGTCGGACAAGACTGAATGACTGAACAACAACAACAACAAGTTCATATGCAAAAATATTCACTGATTTGTTTCCTCAGTCAACATTGGTAGATACCAAACTGAACATCTTGGTGTTAACATCCACAACAATACTGCCCTGTAAGTTATGCAGCAGTTCAGAGCATAAGCAGATAGAGGATTGCAGCCCTAAGGGCATTAATTGATCCTTATATTCATCACATAATGACTCCTGTGTTATCTGATTAAGGAGCCTTTTCATCTAGGATCTTTTTTTTGTCCACATTATATACTGTCTCTGTCTGAAGAAGTAGGTTCCATTTAGCCATCATGGCTAATAGCTACTGACAGGGCTACATAAACTTTTTTTAAAAAAGCCATCAGCCAGATGATGTAGTATATACTACAGCAAGCCAGTTAATACTTGGGGCTTCCACGCTACATTCATTGTGCAGATATATATATACATAGGTCTTTCTGCTCACAGGTAAGTTTTGCCTTGCCTCTGCAAATATTCAAAAGCTATGCCAAACAGATTATTTGCACAAAGTCTAAATATTCAGGAGAACTCCACTGGGCTTTATTGTTGACTTTTATCTGACAGGACTGATAACTTAAATGCTAAAATAGCTCTACAGCATCCTCACAGAAGTCAAGAGGCAGAACAACCATTTACTAGCCCAGCCTTACAGCAGGAATTTAGGTTCAAACTAATATATCAGACATATTAAATGATAGCATTTGTTACACATATCAAATTCTGATGGTGATGATTACTATACCTAAAATCACCCACTGGGAAAATATGATGTGGCATTATTCTACCTTTTAGTCCTAAAACACTTAGTATGGTTGTTATCATACCTACATGCCAAAGCAGGTCCCTTGAAAACATCAGCAATGCTGGATCCTCAAATAAGCACCTTTATGACTGCTTCACAGATTATGAAAGAAATGCTGCTGCAGGGTGGGTATAAGACACTCCACCAGCCTGAATGCTGTCTATGCCACTGGTGCTGGAGGTAGCTGTACATATTAAACAACCGGTCCACAGGTTTCAAACATTACAGCCCCAATTTACAGCCACAGTTACATGGAAGCATTACTCACCATCCACCATACAACTACCATAATATATGAAGGCACCTATATACAGGTCCAGAGCTGGGAAGTATATTTTAGTGCTAGAATCCTAACCTGTGGTCATCCGACTCTAATCATCCCAAACTGCTGGACACACTAGCTGGAGCTGATGGGGACTGGAGTCCAGCAGCATCTGTAGAACTTCAAGCTCCCAATTACACACCAGCTCTAGGCACCAGCCAAAAATGAGAGCTAGGAAGAGACCATCTTTTCCTCTCAACAAAGCTGGAGTGCTCCTGCTCCTGCTCCCACTGTGCTGCTAAATGCAGCTTAAAGGAAAGGGGTGAGAAGAGACCGAGGGACTGCTTGACTGCATAAACCACAACTTGGGACAGCATGGAGAACCCACTAGATTAAAAAAATGGATGCTTCCAGGCTCCTCCTCTGACATATGAAAGGAGAGGGAAAGAGGAGCCTAGTGACATTCACCATTGTTTCTGTTACATTTGGAGTGGGTCTTACAGACCTTCAGCTCCAGAAGAAATTTGTCATATTGTGAGACAATGGCCAAAGTCTAAATACAAAGCAGTTTGGAACACTAGAGGCACAATGCATGAAATTTCCAGTGATGTTGAATTAATGAACACATTCTCAGAGTTTTCATTCTATTAATACTTCAGACCCAGGATTTAAAAATAGTCCATTTTTAATAAGTGCAGAGTGTCTCTAAGAAAGATTGATTGCAGGAGCTTTAAGGCCTAAGAATTTAGTGCATAGTATATTTTGGAAATGCTTGAAAAATTAACCCAATAGGTTAGCTAACTAGAGACGCCACAATGCACCACAACTCCAACAGTGCTTGAACATATTTTACATGTTACACTGCCTTGGACTGAGTGAGACCACTAGGGCCTCATGCAGATACCTTTCCAGCCCTGCTCCATGGGGTCCTCTTAACTGGAGATGACCGGGATTGAATATTTTACCTTTCTGTTTGCAAAGCATATGCTATACTATGAGTCAGGCATCCCCCACTCTTATCTACCCTTCCCTCATTTCTATCAAAATATGTTCAGATGAAAGTTCTGTGACTCTGTACTTTTCTCCACGGAGGAATACTTGGATGAAATTAGGTCAAATATATTGAAAAAGTAGACCAGAGAATGTAATTATCTCCTTCATATGAAGAGTCTTACTGGGTCACACGAGCAATCAATCATACTCAATAGTTTACCTTTTGACAGTGGCCAGTTTAGAACATTTTAGAAATTTCCAACATTCAACAGCATATTGTCTTGGGATAGATACTTTTAGCAAAAAGATATATTTTTGGATGATCTTAAGTCCTGCAACTTCAGAAATTCTAAATTACCCTCTGATGGTGTAGCATATGTTGATACCAGCTGAGAGATGAAGGAGATACAGACAATATGTACAAAGGACAACAGTGGTCATATCTGAATGAGGAGCCAGTAAATGGATAGTATTGAAAATGCCATTGTCAGTAAAGAAAATGCAATTGTTTGGTTCCTTAATCCCAGTTTCTACTTAATCAGCAGTCATACATATATTTTTGTCATGTTCATTTAAACGTGCTACTTAATATGAGAGTAGCCAATGTGTTGCGCTCCGGATGTTGTTTGACTATAACTCCCATCATCCCTGACCACTGGACCATACTGGCAGGAGTCACCATCCAACAACATTTGCATGGCATCAGTTTGGATACCCCTGGCTTACCAAGTCAATACCCTCTAGTAACAGAAATGTTTCTTTTAAGTCCCCCATCCTTTTTTGTTTTTAAATGTCCACCATATCTCCTTTCAGATATCTCATTTCTAAGTCTAAGTATCCTCACACAGAAAATGTTCCACACTTCTGATTATTTTTCTTGCATTTTCCCATAATTTTCTAGTTCTACAACAAAAATTTTGACATAAGGTGACCAGCACATATCACAAAGCAAAACAGTAAAGGTGCCAAAGATTTGAATGACAGTGCAGATTTGATATGGCCCTGTCAAAATAATATTAATTCAAAAAAAGAAAAAAAAGAAAATGAGTTCCATAAGGTACTTCCTGATTTATTGTTTGCAGCCAATGATTATTATAATACAACTTATAAAAAGCACAGGCCAAGAGTATATTAAACATATACATTTTCAGAAATGCAAGTTGTTTAACGTTACAATGGTAAAGAACCCCCAAATTAATTAGATTAAAACAACTCCTTGGAAGTCTACACTGTTTTGGCTAAAAATGGTAACTCGTAACTTTCTCAGTGCTAGTGCAAATAAAATTACTCCATAGCTAACAAACTTCTCCACTCTGGCTATTTCCTGATTACATGCATATATTGTTGTTGTTATTATTTTTTATTTTATGTTCTTATATTTATATCCTACTTTTCTTTCATCATGTAACTCTAGTGAGTGTAGATGTAATTCCACATGGTCACTCATCCAGGCACTAGCTAGCCCAAATCCTGCTTAGCTTCAGTGAGGTGTGCACGTCATGTGCTTTCAGATACATGGGTATTATGTAATATTAGAGTATTACGTAATGCTTCTAGGGTATATAAAACTATTATAGCTTTCATTGATTTTCTCCCATTGGCCAATTATATCAAAAAAGTGAAGTATGCATCTCCCACAAGATACGATGTCCTTGGTAATGCAGGAGAAACATTACATTTTGATATATTATATTACATTCACAAGCTAAGGAAAAAATAAATAATTTCACTGTGGTTAGATTACTGTTGTCAACACAGCAGGAAGTAACAACGACGAGGCTTTCTCTCTCTCTTTTTTTGCAAGTGATTAATTAAAAGGAAAAAAGAGTTAATCAAGATAAACTTCTGCACCTGGCGAACACAGGACTGAAAGTTTATCATGTCTAAATATGTTTCTCATACATTTACTGCAAATTAGTTTTTGAAAGTGAATTTCAAGGTCTAGCGACTCCGAGGTTCACTAACTCAGTTTTCATTAAGTTTTCACAAATGATCTACTGTAGCATTATTCTTTTATAGTGCTGCAGATTTAGGACCCACTATGAAAAGCAATTATGCTGTCAGAAAAGTGTATTTTGACTTATTAAAAAATTGAAAGGTTTCAGAAAACTATTTATTTTGGATCTCATTGTATGTGCATGTTGACAGTATAGTGGAAGAAAGCATTTTTCTGGGAGGGGGGGTTGTGTGGCTGATTTGAATCATACGTCTTTGCTAGGAACTTAGAAAACACCTTTTTGGCAAATATTTACCAAAAAAAGCAAACAAAACTGAGCTGAACACAGAACACACAGATAATGCACAACACACTTATCAAGCCATATAGGTGGCCTTACAGTTATTAGCTTGGTACAATATCCAGATGGATGATATTGTCTCCAGGGAATGCTGGGTAAGAATGTAAGGAAAGCCCTTCTGGATCAGACCAAAGGCCCATTAAGTCCAATATCCTGTTCTCACAGTTGTAAACCAGAAGCGTGCAAACAGTAGTTTTAAAAGAATGGCTAAGGGATAAATCCCATGATATGGACACAAACCTTTGGCAATATGCTATCTACATAGCAATCAGTGTGGAAGGGAATCCACAAGCAATGAGGAAAATCTTAACTCCTCTTTGCAGTTAAGAGGCTTCTCCACTTTTCTCTAGTCTTCTCATTGGTTTACTACAGGCAGAAGAGGGTATGTTCACAGAGAATTTTTGGAGAAGTGGGTATGCTGATTCAGTGCATCCATTCGCTGAAAGCCAAGCAAAAGCCAGTAGTGTCCAACTCTTATCCCCGGTAGTCTGCACTGGGGTCATTGTGAATGGTGCAGTACACACATGGCAATGCAAAATTTCAGGAAGGTGGTACCAAAGTGGTGTACTTCAACCCAGCCACTGTGTGTCGACTCCTTATTTCATCCTCCAGTTGAAATAAGGGCTTATGGCATGCTAGAAATCAAGCTCTTTCAGTACACATCTCTGAGGAATGTTGATATAGCAGATAGAGCATTGAGTTTGGTCTGGGGATGTGGGCTCAAATACCCAGCAGCAGTGCATAAGGAGCAGAGGGATCCTACTGTGCTTGCTGGGGCAGCAGAAAGGTCAGGAGGGGTATGGGTTGGCAGCAGTGGCAGCCCAGCAGGTACACACCAACCTGGAGCTCCGTTGACCTTGCCATCAACTCACCCCATCCTGTCCCTGTCTTGGCATATGGCAGCACCTCTGCTGGGAGAGCACCACTGCAGATACCAAGCTGGCTATGAAGTTCATTCTGTCACTTTAGACCATCCATTATCTCTCAGCCAGATCAATCTTGCATGGTTGTTTGGAGAATAAAATAGAATGATTCATGTATACTATTCTGAACTCCTTGAAAGAAGGTGATTTAAATGTGAATTATAAAGAGAAAAAGTGATTCCATGTTCAGTGTGTGGCTTCTTATGTAGCCAAAGCAGTACCACCCATGAGAAGAGGCAGCTATCTACAAGCTCAGAGGAACCCCCAAGATTTGCAGATGCAATAAACCTTTAGGGAACATTATTACAGTATAAGAGGTGATACAAAATAGCCCAATGAAGACCTAGGGCTTACAATGATGGTTGGTTGTTAAGGGGAAAAAAGAAAAAACCTGGGGCGGGAGGAGAGAAATGGATCACATTATCCAGGAAAAGAGTATTGCTGGCTGGCTAGAATGCTGATGAGGAAGATTTGCAGACCCCACTTTTAACAACTGTAAGTTTTCAGAAATAGATAAATCATTTGGAACATGATGACTCCACTGAACTTCTCAGAAACTGTATACATGCAACTTAACTGCTCCAGTACAGTGACACCAAACAGTGGAGGGGGTTCTGTTGCGCAACTTGAAGTTATTCCAATTGCACTATAACTTGGTTGGATTCAACCCACTGGCTTCATTTCTCATGATTAATGAATCATTACATTCAACATTTTGAAACTTTTATGCCAAGCTTGCTTGCTTCTGATTGGTTTGGAATCAGCTGATGAGCCATTGTGTGATGAGCAAAATAAAGAGCTGGCCCTATGCTCTCAGGAGGACAACTGCTGTAAACTGCCACATATATGATCACATGATGCCAAGGATAATTTCTGTTCTACAATTCAGCATTTAGCACCAACTGTGTGGAAAGTGCAGCACAAAAGAGTACAAGGCATTGCATGCTATTTACTCAAAATAATGTGATTTGGAGCACTTAAAATACTACAGTACATTTCATATATAGAGAAAGTTTTTGTAGATTAATTTATTTTAAAGAAACAGCTTTCTTCTAATTGCCTTGAAGGAGTTAAACTCTTTTCAAGGTTAGTGAGCAATTTTTTGGCAATGAATTGACACAAAGTGAGGGATGCTGAACTTCAACAGCTGACACGGGCTTCTGCAGGTGCAAAATCACAGATGGTTACATGTCATTACTGCTACTGAACTCACAAAAATTTGCCAGGTTATGCAGAATACCATACACACAATATGCTATAGAGTTTGAAGAGTTTTGGATTCACCTCAGTAAAATTAAACACATGACCAGCAAAGGGCTTGCTCAGAGGGAAGAATTGGCTTCCAAACATTCCACTGTGTTCACAGTACAAAGAAACTAGAAAAAAACTTTGTCATGATTTTCCATTTTCAAGAGTGGCAATAGACCAGATCAGTTTTCAATGAAGCAAGGACTGTGAGAGGTCCAAATTTAGACCAAAAAAAGAAGCCTGTGGCTTTTTCACCACGTTATATAGCTAATCGGCATAACATTTAAGCAGGGCAGCTATGTATATCAGGGAATGTTGTGGCTTAGAGTCACTCTCACACTTGACAGCCACTTCCTACCAAAAATCAGCAGCTAATCCACAGATCTGAGTTAAAAGTTCTAAATGCTTTTGATCACTTCAAATTTCTATGTATTGCATGTGACAGAAAGGTATATGCCAGGGAACCTGTGGCCCTCCACGTGTTGTTGGACTACCAATTCCCATCATTCATTACCATTGGCCTTGGATTGATGAGAACTGGAGTCCGACAGCATCTGAAGTGACAAGTTTCTCCACCAAATTTGCTCCAGCGGGAGAAAACAGGGGTAGCTGAAATTGCCTCTATCCCTGTTCTGCTAACAGATTCCCTTCCACCAGGGGATGGTCACCCGTGGATACCACCCAAAGAGATCCATCTCCATTGAGTGAAGAAACAATGCTGAGATGAACTGACAATTTAGATGTCAAGAATGTCTAGAGAGTCAAAATATGCACATCATAAAAACAAGAATAATCAAAGTACTAAAAACAGGGGCACTGGAGAGAACAGATGAAATTGGGGGGGGGGGATCCTATCAAGCTTGACTAGTTTCACACCTTTCACACTTGTCTCAAGTTCCATCCTTTCATTTCTCTCCTTTCCCAAGCCAGACAGTACAAACTTTCCCATTTGGCTGAATTTCTTACCTTTACAGTACACTTTCCAATTTTGAATATTAAAATTACAGTCAGCACAAACTGGCAATTTAAAACTTTTCCCCAACTCTAGCCAAATGGATTACAATCAGAAATGTCTTAAAACCACAATCTATTAATGCTACTGGGTTGACAAATTGCCTGCTGTGCAAGAAAACCAAACAAAGTTATAATAACTTGGACGTTAGAGAATAAGTATCAGCAGTGGCTGATTTTTGTAATTCATTTCACTTCTACCCAGTGATTTATTGGAATTAAAACAGAGCACAGACCAAGGACAAAGAAATATTGTGGAAATTACTATTAGTTAGGGGCTTTATAGAATAGCCATTAAATATCTAACCATCTAGAGGCTAAACTCTGGCCTTTTGTCCTGATACAGATTTTTGGGGGGGGGGGGGAGAATAGAGAAATAAATGTGTATACAAATCATGACAAGTGATTTTTCTCAAGAGGTCTCACAGAAATGATAGGGAAGTGAATCACCCTTATTTATGAATATGTCTGAAATACAGCTATTATGGCTCCCAATCAAACAGAGGCAAGTGCCAACTAGAATCCCTGTAGGTTAATCAGACTATTGTAAAACTAGCCATCAATTCTCTTTCTAGAAGTGATGCAAGACCCCAGGGATTCTCTAGGATTAGAAAACTCAATGAAACACGTTTTAGAGGAGCAACACATATATTTGAATGGTTATTAGATTTGTTCCCTTCTGGGCACCAGTTTTATACCCCCCCCCTTTCCCCAAATCTATTAAGATTGGCCTACTTTGCTTGCATGTGAAACAGGGGCCAATTCTAAGGCTGGTCCAAATTCCCCCCTCCTCAGGTGTCCTGAAAATATTATCCCCTTCAAAAACAGAGGCTGATTTGATGCAGCTTTGCTGAGGAAGGAAGAATTTCTCCAAAAGCTTTGGGAGCATGTTGCCATTTGCTTTACAGGGCCTCACCAGGAAATGCAGTCAGCAGGAAACTGAAGAGAGCCTTGCACCATTTCCCCCTGACAACCCTTCCCCCAAAGCCCTCAGATTTGCATGGTGCACTGTGACACCGTGACTTCCATTGAAACAAAGTGACCTAATAATGTATGAAGTGTGAGCCCCTTATTGGTCAGACCTAAAATTCACCAATATCAGCCCTTTATCATTTACAGTGCCTTGAGTCAAATGCTACAGAAAAGACCATGCACCAGTGATTTGTCCCTGTGTGTATACAAGCTGGAATCTCCCACTGTAGGCGATGACAAAGAAAAGCACCTGTACATTTGTGGAACTCCATCTGCTGTAACACATGTGGGATCCCCATGGGTGCATGGGGCTGTGCATCAGAATCAATATGCATAATGGAAAACAGGAACAATGGTTTCCTCTATTCCTTACTAATCACTCCAAGTTACCGGTAATCTAATTAAAATCTCAAGCATGAGGATACATTCTCTGAGTATCTCAGCAAATTGCACTTGATATTCTTGTCCTTAATGAATATCTGAAGGAATATAATTTCATTCTTTGCTGATGCTTAGAATGTACAGTGTCAACCAAGCCAGAGAAAAGAGTAATTATCAATTCACATGTGATGTTCTTGAAAGAACTGCAAAATTGTATTTCTTAAGGCCCTGATCCTGTTCTGATGGAAAGAAAAGGCACAATTATTACTCCTTCCAATGGAGACTGCAGCCTTGAAGCAACCTCCAAGATATCTCAATGGAATCCCCAGTGAGGCATGAGGAGCCACACACACACACCCCACACCCCATTAACCTTGCTATGTATCCCGGCTATGTATGCCTTCAACACTTGCAATGAAATGTTGTCACACAAAGGTAAATAAATTCTTGTATACAATGCTGTTTTAGTAATGTTTCTATACATATTCTATGCGGGGGGGTGGGGGTGGAGAGAGAACCCGCATCTCAAAGGACAGTTGCAACTGTGGATAAACATTCATAGCCCCAAGGTGGCAAACCTCTATCCGTTGTCAGGCAAGAAATAACCAGAGGTCCGGAAGTGGGAGCAGTCAACAAGGACAATGCCAAAACCAAGAGTCAGGACTTCCTTTTATCACCCAGCAACATCCCAGACCACCCCCAGAAGCCATCAGACTCAGGTGGTTGCTTCCTGTGATGGGGTCTGGGCTACACATACACTCAGTAATCTGCTGACCACACCTGGAGGAGGATCCATCTTGCTCTCCACCTTGCCACCATGGGGTAAGCAGATATCCAGGGTCTAAACTGTGGTACCAAGTGGAATACGCAATCTTGCATGTGTCAGTAGCTGCCCAAATCCAGTAGTCCATGTCTATGAACTGCACCTAATACAACTCCAGTGGTGATGTGGACTGATATTCCGCTAAATAGTATAAGAACCATATAATTATTTTGCAAGGACATTGCCGTAGGATCAATTTCTCCACCTTTAAAATAAAATGCTATTTCTTGCTTTGCTTCCACATTTACATTTCATAAATGTCACAGCTCCCTCCCCCCCCCCACCAACATTTATGCAGCAGCAGGGGACCATTATCCTATGACAATGAATGTTTAATACCGCTGGCATACCATTGGCATAGTGCTTAATTAAAATTGATCTTTTTTGCCATTGATCTGCTATGCATGCCAAGCATGCCCTGAAGCACAACATTTGGGTGAGGATTGAGGAGAGCAGTTGGATATAAATCCTCCATCGTTTAATTGATGACCAATCAGAAATCTGAATTTGGATCCTTAAGGCAAAAACAGACAAACACTAAGACAAAATGTGCTATGCCACTATCCCCAATGGATTTTGCAAATATAGTCTTTTCATAAATTGTTGCATTGAGGAGAATATTATACTCCATTTGCAAACAGTTGGTTTGCTCTTCCATAAACCCCTTGCTGTGCAACAGTCACAAAAAGAGCCTGCCTAGGTATTGACTAATAGGGCAACAGATCTGCAGTGGATAATATAAGGGAGCTGTTTCCTGGCTCAGTCCTGGAGCACTTCATATTAACAATAAAAGAAACAGTGAATTTATATCATCCATATGGAACCACAGCCAGCCTCTACACATCTGGAATTAGCCCTCAGGGCTCACAGGTGTGTTTGAACCCTGGCATCTCTTTTTGAGGGGGGGGGGTTAAATAAAGTCCCAGGTGATACCTGATCTGTGTTTTGATACTGGACTGTTTTGTTGTCCATTTTTTTTGGGGGGGGGATAGGGTAGGATTTGTCCTTTCATTCTTGTTGATGGAGGAACACTTGTTATTCTTATGTTTTATTCTGTGTTTTGAATTCTAAATGTTTGATACATTGTTCTGTATTTTAATATTTTCTAAGTTGCTTCATGATGTTTTACTAAAAATGATATAACAATAATAATAACATATCTCTTATCACTAACATTGTAAAACATCCCATATGTTGTAAGTAAATAGAGTGTAGAACTATGAGTGACATTAGCTGAGGTCAAATCTCTGTGTAGCTATGAAGCTCACAAGGTTACCTTTGGCCAGTCACCATTTCTCAGTTGAACCTCCCACACAGAGTTGCTGTGAGAATAAAATATGGACAGGAAACCTATGTATGCCACCCTGAGCTCCTTTGAGCAAGAATGTGCTAAAAAGATCATTTAAATGTGTCCTTATCTCTGTTTCATCCATACTTTTACCTTTATGAATCCCTATTTAACTGTATGTAACATTATAAATGCATCTTCCAGTTGTGAGGGATATAAATGTGGGTGTGTTTAAAAAACTTAAAATTGTGATTCTTTAGGAAGGAACCAGATACATTAATCTAGCCAAAAAGCTAGCAGTTGTAATATGCCATTACAACTATACAGTAAACTTAGGCCATTGAATAAGAAGTGACAATTTCTGCTGAATATTTCACTATGATGGATTAATTGTGTTATGGTCAATTTATTAAAGATTTTAAAAGGTTAAAAGGAACTCAGGGTTATGCTTTTTTAAAGTTGCTACACACTGTCTGATTGTGTGAATGTGTCTCATATATAAGAGCAAGCTAGTGTAGTCTTTGAAGCAAAGTCAAAATGATGTCTCTCCCCTATTTCCTATTTTTAGTGACAATCAGAGATGAGGCTGAAGGGAGGAAAATAGCTCCTGTGTGTTGTGTCTGCTCAAAGTGACAGTTTCACATTGCTTCATTGTAAGGCTGCCCCTATGGGTTACTGTATGGAGCATAATTTTCAAGTCAGATTTAAAAAAAAAAAGTTGCTGAGAAAAAGAGCATAATAGCATCAAAGTAAACGAATGCAGATGACACCTCTTCCATTACTGTCATGACACTTTGGGGTGATCATATTTGTGCTTTTACATGTGCCACTGAAGACCAAGATTATCATTGGAATGTATTTTAACAACTGAAGCTTACCTAAAAGGATGAAGGAGGAATACAAGATGCTCAGGGCTAACGTGGCATAAGCTTAAGTTTACTTTTCTGAAGCCCGCTGAACATGTGCATTGCGGGAATGGCTCACCCAATGAGATGGAGCCACAGCAATAACCTCCCGGCAGTGGAGTTGCTATGTGGGTGCACCTGCAGGAGTACCAGATTAGTTTTGCTGGTCCTCCTACACAACCCCAAACTCATTGTCATCTTGCCCTTTCCAGTGAGCAGCAGCGACAGCACTACTGGGTGAGTGCACGAGAAAGGCAAGTGCACACTTTTTTTGAGTGCATATTACTGGGTAAGTTATTATTTAATATTGGACCCTATTTACATTATACACTGAAACAAAAATGAATTAAAACCCTCTTAATTTTATCACAACACTGCAAATGTAAATAATATAAATCAGTAACTACCTGTGCCTGTGAAGAGCTAACAGTCCAATTAGACGTCTTCTATAAATGTCAAATGAAGTTAAATTTAAAATGTGTCTTCAAGCCATGCAGAAAAAATGCTTCATTCAGAAAAAAGTGGGGGATGTGATCCAAATATGAAGAAGTCATCATTTACAGCAGAAAGGTATAGGAGAGGAAATTACTATTAATGATCTGTCGCTGTGATTCAAGCACCCCTTTGACCTGGAGTAACATTGCCGTTTAAAAACCGCCAGTCTCTAGGCCTCTGTGTCCTCCTGGCATAGCCTACCAAATATGCAGCATTTTTTATATATTAAAAAAACTATGTGAAACTATTTCATAGAAAGCTTATGCACCTTCATTTCACTGGTGGTTAAATGTAGTTATTTATTATGGAACAGTCATGCATAGGTAATATTTGTAGTATGTGCTCCAAAAGAATATTTTCACTTACTTGAGAAAACTGTTGAGAACCTTCAGGTGTCAATTGGAAAAGAGAAGATACCTAGGCCCTTTTGCCAGCACACCCATATGTCTCAAACTGTTAGGTGTCTGAAAATTTGTGTAAGGCGCTGATAGCAGACTAGTGAAAAGAAGCATCCAAACAGCATTAACACAGAGATTCCCAAGTGTTGCTAGACTGTTTCCTAAAAGTGTAGCCACCCTGGGTTTCTTCCACATTTGGACCACATCTTTATGCTGGAAGATCAGAATGGCCAGCAGCTTTCACAGTCAGTGCATTAATGTGCCTGCAGAAGTCTGTATGAACAGCTTCAAAGAGTTTACTGAATTGGATCAGTCACCATCCAAAAACCCATATAAGGAGAGCTCCATGCAGATATGCTCCTGCAGAGAGAGAAGAGCAAGAACTCTGATAAGGGTTCTGAGGGAATGCTTTCCATGCGGGAGAAAGTCTCTGAGAAAAATATTGCCAGAAATGACCTACCATATACCACCCTGAAGGGTTGAAAGCAATTTGAATAGAAGAAATTGAGAAACAAATAAGGTTATGCTTACGGAATGACCTGATAAATCAAAATGTTTGAACTTGTCTTAATAAAAAGGCAAGAAGACCATGCAATTTAAAGCATGGAATCACAGATTATTATTTTTAAAGGCTTCTGTTGATTCTAAGCCATGCTGGCCCAGCCTGCTGCCACTTAGAAACAAAGGCAAACCACCACAAGACAGCCCAGCCTGATAGCATCCCTGACTACTGGGAGGCTGTTCTTACTGCTGCCAGCTTGGGCTCTGACTGTGCATCATCTAATGTATGTAGAATTGCAACTCCACCTTCGCTACTCTGGTGAAAGGCCAAACTGAGCTTTGGCAGGGAGCTGTGAAGGAAAGATGTCTTGGCAAGCAGCAGCAAAAACAAGTTTCCTGGAGAGATATCATTAGCCCACTGCATTAGTTTTTAGTCTAGAAAATCTTCTAACAGCTTTCCCTCCCACACTCTCCAACCCCCATGCACATGCTTAAGGACGGGAGAATATTCTTCCCATATATTTTAATTGGCAGTCTGCTAGGTCTTCTTTTCCCACAACATGAGCAATATATGTATGATTATATTCTCCCAGTTTTCTCCTGATGGGGGTTCACGATACATTCTTGACAAGATACTGCCAATTGCATGCAGATGTTACACCAAAATAACTACATGGGAGCACAAATTAGAAAGCTATTATTTATGTTTCCAGTATTATGATTTTCACAGAGAACAGGAGAGTTCACTTCTTTTCACTAATGCTAATTTTTAAAGAAGCTACTGTAAGCCCCCAGTTGCTATACAATGATATAGCAGAGTGAGTGGCAGACAAGGCAGAAGCAGTGCCTCATTTCTTGCCCAACACCTGACCTTTACTGTGCAATATGGATCTTTTCTTAGAAGTTCTGTCCTAAGGAAGCCTTGAAGTTATCTACTGTTCTTGTGGTATTACAGCAAGAAGCACAGGAGCTGCCTGGATAAAAGTAACAAATCACAACTGCCATATGTCCATTTCTTTTAAAAGGTGTTGCTCTGTTTAGACCTGTTCAGACATTTTAGCCCTCATGCAACAAGGGAAGACTGGGGATGCCATAGCTGTCAACTTTCCCCCCCTTTTAAGGGAAATTCCCTTATTCTGAATAGGATTCCTTGCAAGAAAAGGGAAAGGTTGACAGCTATGGGATGCACGGACTGGGCCACTCCCCTCCATAGCATCCACACTGGAGGGCAGTGGTATGCAGCAGGCAGCCTGTTCCATGCATGCATGTAACTTAGAGTCCTGATTGTGCAGGGTTATAAGTTGTGTAGGGAGACTGCATGCCTAGAACAGGCTCCCTCCAATAAGTGGAGGGTGGTAGGGCCAGGCAATGAGGATGCAATGCGCGGACCAGGGAGATGTCCCCATTTTACCCTCATCACATGAGGGCTAGAATCTAAACAAGATTTTGTCTTTTTCATTTGTATACTATGCACTTTACATATGTGATTTTGGATTGAATATCCGTATTTGAAAGGGCTAAAGCACTTCAAAAGGGTGCTTTTAGGCAAACTGACAGTAATGATTTGCCACATTTTATCTCAACCTTTCAGCGGCTTGTAGATTCTTTTTGATTCATATGCTGAGTACTAGTTGAATCTCCCCCCCCCACACACACACACATTCTATGGGCTCCATCTTCCATGGAAGTACAAATTAGTGCAAAGATTGCCACAAATGAGTATTAAAAACGCAAATACACAAGAAACACCATGTTAAGATGTTTTTGAAAAAACTTCAAGACTTCTGATGTGCCAAGAATAATGTGATGACATGACATTGAATGTGAAGCTAAATAGGTTTTCTAATTAACCAGGCATTTAAATCAGGCCTTTTACAAAGAATTTTACCTTCTATATGTCAGCTGGATGGCATGACAACAACAACATAGCAGGTGTTTCCTTTTTTAAAAAATGCAGAAAACATACTGGACATTAAAATGAGTAATCTGTATTTAAGTAAGGGTTTTCAACCTCACTCTATTCTGGGTAGCACTTAGGGGAAAACAAAACTAATGCCAGTTAATTGATATAAAAATATCGGGCTTGCAATACATAGAAAAACAATAAGGAGGGAGATTCAATTTTGCAAGGAGGTTGTAATTGGAGTGCTTCCTTGTGGGATAAAAGAGAGCATGTGAGAGGTTGGATGAGCATCAATCCACTTTCTTTTTTTGCGGGGGGGGGGGGGTTGTCCTTGGAAGTTTGTCTATAATTTACTCTCCCAAGGGAAATTTCACTCAAGTGCAACAATTTTTCATTTCATTTGGCTGATGGACTAAAGAGACTCTTAGGGAAAAGGAGACCTTTTAGACATTCTTTATATACCACAGCATGTATTATTTTTATAGTGGTACCAACTCCATATGTGTGTGTATGCACACAGACACAGACACAAACACAAACACACCTTTTGTCTTACTAATGCAGTGTAATCAATGGTCAATAATCTTATTGCAGAAGCAGTCTTGTAGCTGCATGAAGTGAAACAAAGTAAAATCTAAAATAATAAAACATGACAAGAGACACACTCATGCCACCCTCTAAATAATGTTTCATGCAAGAAACAAAGGGAGACGCTTGCCAGAAAATCTGCCTTTCTTTCTCACAACCTAGAATAGTGCTGTGTTTAAAATCTTTTTTGCATTTTTGACCATACTCCATTATTTAATATGAAAAACACTGCATTCAAAAATCACCAAAGGGGAAAGAAACACCTATAATAAAAGTGAAAATGTCAAGGAAAACAAAAACGGAATACTTTTAAAATAATAACTGTACCAACATTTATTTGGTGTATTAGTTTTTTTGTTTATTATTTTGTTACATTTTATCTTTCCTCCTAAAGGAGTCCACGTCATTTTCATGTCATACCACTTTTTGATCCATAACAAAGGTAATGCAGTGGTACCTCAGGTTAAGAACTTAATTCGTTCTGAAGGTCCGTTCTTAACCTGAAACTGTTCTTAACCTGAAGCACCACTTTAGCTAATGGGGCCTCCCGCTGCCGCTGCGCCGCCAGAGCATGATTTCTGTTCTTATCCTGAAGCAAAGTTCTTAACTTGAAGCGTTATTTCTGGGTTAGCAGAGTCTGTAACCTGAAGCGTATGTAACCTGAGGTACCACTGTAAAATATATAACACCTAATTGACTGAGGCAACACGGCAATGGTGCCAAGCAGATACAGTGACCCTAAATTCCTTGATTCTTGCATTCCTATCTTTCTGCTGGAATGCAAACAAAATCTAGAATCCAGCACTAAGTTATTACAAATTCAAAACATAGAAAAAATATCATGGCATTATGCAAACTACAATATCAGATTTTTAATTATCATCTGTGTTTTCTTTGCGTGTACCCCCTTAGCTCTCCTTCCTAATAGGTGGAACATTTTTATTTGCCAGATTTTAATAAAATCTGGCAAACAATACTGGTTTCATTAGAGATCATGGAAATACCATTGCAAAGTCCCATCAATGTCACTGACTAATATTCCATGCTTCTTTTAAAGACCTTTGAGATGTCAATAGATTTGTTAGGCATTTCAGTCAAATTCCCTCAAAATTCCACAAAAGGAATCACAAAATGAAAATGAATCAGCATTCACCAAGGAGCACTGAATAACTCTACATTTCAATTCTTGATTAATGGTTGTATAAAACCTTTTATTTTAGAAGACCAGAGGAAAGGTAATGCAAGACCCTGGGGGCAGGGAGATGATCCTACTAGCCCTTGATGTAAGCCATTCATGGAGTAGGGTGAAGGGCTTGGAATTGAAGGGGAACATTGGCCACTACTTCAGGGGTCTGAAGGTCAACTACCCCATTTCTTGTCACAGACATCTATCCCCATCCCATGTCTTCATTACACTCCCAACTTAAATTTGGTGATCTTATCCAATATGCAAACTTAAGCACATCAAGTTCATTTTTAAGCAGAGGTTGGATGGCCATTTGTCCTGTATGCTCTAGTTGAGATTTCTGCATTGCAGGGGGGTTGGACTAGATGACCCTCGGTGTCCCTCCCAACTTTACAATTCTATGATTCTATCATTTATTCTAAGCACAGAATGCAGACTAATTTGGTGCAGAATCCAGCCAGACCTGAGCATAAGCAGCATACTCAGTCACCACTAGCATGCTCTCTAATAGTTGTAAGTTTTCTTCCAAGAAGCACGAATTGTGTGAGTTCAATGTACAGCATACATTTAGCATCTGTTTACCTCAATAAACAAGGGGCAGAACTTCTCATGAAGACATTGACTTTACAGTGCCAACTGTACATTTGTCAATTGTGGTTAATAGCAGCTGAAGAATTAATGAAGGTTGTGAGAAACTGGATCTTGTACGAGAAACAGGACCTCATTTTAATAGCTGTTCTGGCTATGACAGCATGGAGTAATGAAAAGTGACAGTAACATTTTACAACTTCCATTACAGAAATACTGAATACATATTACCTGTTTCCAAGGATAACTATAATGATCTAAAAATAAAGAGAAGGTTTCAAGAGAAAAATGGAAGGGAAATATATTAAACCTAGTTAGATCAACAGTTTCTTCCCTTCTTAGTGCAGAATTAAAACAGCAAGAGAAGGGCTTAAAATTGTTGTGAGGATGCTGGCTTCAGCAGCTGTATAATAAATATTTTGGGCAGGTGGTCTGACTGGGTGTTCATGGCAATGATTTAGTTGGATGGATTCTGGATGCTGCTGCTGAACTTCAGGGCCCTTGCAAGTAGATCACAAAGTGTTTCTATAAATATAGGATCCCTGCTAGAAATGTGAAGCTTTGGGAATTTCCATTACTCAGCTATTGATTAAAGTATCTATGCAAAAAATAGGCTAAGATAGGGAATGTTTTCTAGAGGGAGAGTTTAGTTCTTATACAGTTGAATGGATTCCATAATCAATAATGACTATTTCAGACATAATCGAGGCAAATTTATCGTAAACACGTATTTTAAAAGACTGGAGCAAAGACACACCAGAGATTTCATGACAGAATTTAAGAGACTGTAAGATGCAGACTACCTACCTGTAATGTCAAGACTGACGGTGGTCAAAGCAATGTGTGGAAGCTCAAACTTCACCAAGAAGTGGAATGCTTAGATTGAGGAGCACATGCCAGAAACAGTGTTTTATAGAGCCAAACAGGAGCCTATTAGTTCCTTAAACAGCTGCCTGACCAGGAGAGAAATATCTTCTGCCCTCTGGCAATGTGCAGAAGTGACACTGGAGAGAATGGAGGCCAACAGTTCCCTCTGTCTGCCAGCTGACCAAGTGATTACAGGGAGCAAAATCCCCTGACCCTTAAGATGTTACACACATTATGATAGTTGAGGTGATATGGTTTTACAAAAAAACACCACCCTGTTATTTTTTTTATAAAAAATATGTCAAAAGTAATATAACGATCATAATACCATCTATGCCTTAAAAGTTGCTTTTGGAGAGAATAGCTAATATATTTGTTTCAAACTGCTCAGCATACCCATGCTATCTGTAGCACAGTCAATCCTCGTTTTGCACAGGGGTTCTGTTCCGGACCCCTGTGTGTGCCAGTGAAGCATGCGTAAGCCCGTTCCACCCCTTTTCATGACATTTTAATGACTTTTCCGGGCTACTTCCAGGTTTGGCACCATGCATGTGTGTGTGATCACACATCATTTGGCCATGCCTAAATTGGTCATTGCCTATATGCCTCCTGTTCTATATTTCCAAAAATGCACCCATCCAGCTCACTGCAGAAGTCTGGACATAAGTAAAAGAAAACTCTTAAGGGAGGACAGGCTGCAAGGAGGGATGGGTGGTGGCAGACAGCTTGGCAACAACTTGATTTTCTGGGTGGGCCACCAAGGTGGTGATTTCAGGAGACGGCCTCTACTCACAAGCAGAACCCTGGCAGAGACCCGACTGGCATGTTCCCTTCTTCCTGGACAATCGTTCAGGAGCTTCTCATCTTCTTCAGCCCCCGGACATCATAGTGATTGATGTGGGAGTACATCAACACACTCTTAGGCATCTGCAGAGGTTTGTGCAGTTTCGTAACAGACCACAGCAACCAGCATGTTGGCTAACCTACTTTATTACATATATACACAGTGGGAGCACTTCAACATGGCTCCCTCTCTCTCTAGCATAAGACAGCAAAGAGAAAGAACAAAGGACAACAGTCCCACTTAAGGGAACACAGTAAGACACAACATCCTGTCTTCCATCACTTCCCACTTCCCACTCTGTGGAATCAAAACACATTCCTAGCCATGTGAGAAACAATAAACCCATGACTGCACACAGGGGAAATGAATCTCACAACAACATCCCCCAGTTCATGCACTGTGCTGCAGTCAACTGTCATCAGTATAACTGCAACAATCCTACAGACATCATACACACAGTACACCTCTGTATCACCCGTTCCACCCTTGGAACTACCTGCAACTGGATTGGCCTTGGGCCTTACCATCTTGCACTTCTGACTAGTCTTGGTATCATAACCCTTCTGACTATCAGGAAATCTCACAAAGCACATTTGTTGGGACTCAAACTCTAGCCTCGTTCAGGGGGGCCTGGAGGGCACCTTGCCCAAGGTGCTCTCAAACTGAGTGCCAGCCCCGGCAAGTAATATAAGAACTACTGTGGATTCTTTGTATGTGTTACTTAAAGTGGGAGAGGCATATACATCACTTCCAAGTAAGTTTCCTCTGATAGTCAGTCCCGCTGTGTGTAATCAGGTTTATTCCTAAGAAAGCATGCACAGGGTTGTGGCCAGGATTCACGAATCATTTTTCATTGATATTTTTATCTGGTCTGCATCCAATTTCTATTACACAATCCGTAAATCAAGTTGAACTTGTCATTGAAACCTGTATTCAGCTGGAAAATTGATGGAGCAAAAAAGACAAGGGGTTAAAGTGTCTTCTTGTGTATAATACTGTATTAGTCCATATAAATGTTTCCCTGTGATATCACAAAGCACTGGTACTTTTCTGGTATAACACTGCAGGCTAATTAGATAAGAATCTTTCTAGCTTGTTGTTCTCTCCAAGGACACAGTTCTGGGCTGAAAGTTTCATTTTTAACTTGGGGGAGATGTTTCTCACCTTTTTCCCCTCATCAGGAGGGCAGGTGATTTAACTAGCTAAATAATCCTAAAGGCATTTTAAACTAACAAGATAGAAAAATGCTTAGAAATTCAATCCCTGAAATTCCACTGAGATTCTGTGCTTTCTGTGAATGTTAAAGTGCTGGGAATCTATCTTCCAAATTTCTTCAGATTGAAACCAGTGCAGCATGTATGATGCTGAGTTGATGTCGCATACATGTTAGACGGGTCTTTCCACACTAGATTTGGATTTACCTCAGCTCCTCAGTAGAAGATATAAGTAATTTTTCAGGAGGTATAATCTTGCAACGTGTTTTTCACACAAAAAATCACCTTCTGAGAGCTAGTCTTCCTGCGTACACCCACCTTATCACCAATTCAGGTTAATCCTCAAATACAGGACAGCAACAGTACCTGAATACAGAGCAAAATATATTTAGCCTGCAGTGTTATATAACCTGTCAGTTAACAAATGCATGACACAAAGTAAAGCCATGTAACCCAATTGAAACAGTTTGTATGGGAGGCTGATTTCCCTTGGGAACAGCTACATCAAGTAAGAAACTGAACCCGTTAAGTATAACCTTTTCAAAGGGCAGAAAAATTCAAAGGTAATCAAGGATTTTCCCCTAGAAGGGCATTTATAATTATATTCCACTTTTATTTATAAAAAGCCTTTTAATGTTGGTACTACAAAAGGATTCCACACAAAGAAGTCTTGCTTTATATAACTAGATTCCATCCCCAAGCCCTTTTATATGCAAACGGCTCTTGACACAAGCTAAGCACTGACAGAAGAGAATTCCCTTTCAGAACTGGGAGATACATTTCCAAAGTAGCGCATGAGAGTTTAGTCATATTTCTCTCACTAATACCATGGAAGATATCTCTCTCTCTCTCTCTCTCTCTCTCTCTCTCTCTCTCTCTCTCTCTCTCTCTCTCTCTTATATGTACACATTCAAACTAAGTCATTTTCTCTTTCGTTCCAGAGTGGTGATTGTTGATTTCTAAATGCCATTAGTCTGAGCTATTATTATATGATGGTAATAGGCAGATTCCAGTGGGATCCTAATTTAACAGAGACCCACGCTACTGCACAAGAAGTCACATTTGAGGGATGAGTTCCATTTTTCTCCTGTGGTATATACATGGCCAGCAAAGTCTGAGAGCCTGAGGACAACCTTGGAGCAGAAGGAACATTTTCTTAGCAGCCACTATAATGCTTTCCTTCCCCCCCCCCCTTCAGAGTGATTAGTCTGCATTTTTAACTCAGTCAGAGTCCACCCTTCCCAACCCATTTCCTATAAATTGAGAGGAGACGCTTTGTCTATATGTAGACGCTTGTTATAAGGGAATTGAGGGGGTTAATTTTTGTGAATTCTGATACAAACTGACTGGTTTTATGGACTCATGTGTGGCAGCTGTGGAAAAGGTGAATTTCATGGTAGGAATTCCATGCTAGGAAAGTTTTTTTTTTTTTAAACTCTACTAATATTATAACACTCAGCTACAGATTTTATTTTACTTTATTTTTATATCACCCTTCATCCGAAGATCACAGGGCAGTTCACAACATAAAAATACAAAATGAGACCACAAAATACACAACAAAACAAAAACCACCAAGCAGCCGCCACCCCATAAAAGGTCATACAGATTGTTTAATCAGACAAAGACCTGGCTAGAAACATTATTTGTTTTATGAAAAGAAAATGAACGCATTGCAGAGGTGTATAAAATTACACAGTGTGGAAAAACGGGAAAGAGCAACATTTTTGCCCCCTTTCATAACAAGAGAAGAAGGTGGGGGTTTCGGATCAAAGAAAAGAAGTACATAGTTAAAACTATGAAACTTACCAATATGTAGTGATGGCCACCAAATTAGATGGCTTTAAAAGGGTATTAGATAGTGGATAAAACTGTTAGTAGGCACTAGTCGTGGTGCATATACGCTACCTCAAGGCAGCCTGCCTCTGAATACCAGTCAATGGGGAACAACAGTGGCAGAAGGCTACTGCCCCCTCATTTCCTGTTTGTGGGCTTCTTTGTAGGGAAAAGGATGTGGGACCAGAATACGTTGGAGAGGATATCAGAAGCAATGCAGGGGAATTTCCCATTACCCACCCACGGTGGTTGACCAATTGAGACACTCTGGTCAAAAGGCTATAGGTTTTAATAATAGATCTTTGCTTTCTGACAGGATGCTTTCATAAAATAGATCCATTTTAAGTGACTATAATGAAATACAAACTAGTTTTTGAAGAGCTTTTAAAATGCTTTTGAGAAGGTTCAGATCAAAGACTCAGTTAACGTAACTCCACACATTAAATATTTAGTCGTTATCCAGTCAATCATTCCGGGATCTTGAAATTGCAAAAAGGGGTAAAATAAATAATAATAATAATAATAATAATAATAATAATAATAATAATAATAATAATAATAATAATATATTATTATTATTATTATTATTATTATTATTATTATTATTATTATTAATACCCAGCCCATCTGGCTGGGTTTCCCCAGCCACTCTAAGCAGCTTCCAACAAAATATTAAAATACAATGGTCCATCAAACATTAAAAGCTTCCTGAAACAGGACTGCCTTCAGGTATTTTCTAAATGTCAGGTAGTTGTTTTTCTCTTTGAAATCTGGTGGGAGGGCATTCCAGAGGGTGGGTGCCTCTACCAAGAAGGCCCTCTGCCTGGTTTTCTGTAACTTGGCTTCTCGCAGCGAGGGAACTGCCAGAAGGCCCTCGGCACTGGACCTCAGTGTCCAGGCAGAATGATAGGGGTGGAGACACTCCTTCAGGTATACCGGACCAAGGCCTTTTAGGGCTTTAAAGGTCAGCACCAACGCTTTGAATTGTGCTCAGAAACATACTGGAAGCCAATGTAAGTCTTTCAAGACCAGTCTTATGTGGTCTTGGCGGCCGCTCCCAGTCACCAGTCTAGCTACTGCATTCTGGATTAGTTGTAGTTTCCAGGTCACCTTCAAAGGTAGCCCCACATAGAGCATATTGCAGTTTCCAAGCGAGAGATAACTAGAGCATGCACTACTGGTGAGACAGTCTGCGGGCAGATAGGGGCTTGGCCTGTGTACCAGATAGAGCTGGTAAACAGCTGCCCTGGACACAGAATTGACCTGCACCTCCACGGACAGCAGCGAGTCCAAAATGACTCCCAGGCTGGTCAGGGGCACAGTTACCCCATTCAGGACCAGGGAGTCTTCCACACCTGCCCGCCTTCTGTCCCCCAAAAACAGTACTTCTGTCTTGTCAGGATTCAACCTCAATCTGTTAGCCACCATCCAACCAGAAAGAGGACATCGAATTTGTTTCACTGTGGGATATTATATTGAATGAAGAACCACACAAGTTTGTTGATACAAATGGATGTCTTCTAATTGCCACGTTTGTGCCACTCATGCTGAGTGAATTCTTTCTGCACTTTCATGAATGTGAGAATAAACTCCTTCAAGTGTCAATTCAATGGGAATGAGTCAGTGTGGTGTAGTGTGCTTAATCCTTGGGAAAGTTACGAATTTGCAGCCTAACTGGACCGTGGCAAGGCAAAAATGTAGTAATTTGCCTACCTATGTAAGATTAACATGGACCCATTGAAGTCGGGGGCTGGTCTGAAATTGAGAATTGGGGTGGGGATGCCTCCCCCTTTCCATTAGTGAGAGCCTCAACAGTAAACAGAAGGGTACCTTTGGATCCAACCCTATGGCTATAATCCTAAACACACTTACTATTTAGTAAGTCCCGTGGGACGTAGTGAGGCTTACTTCTGACTAAACATGCACAGAAGTGCTATAAGTCATGATCAGACACATGTTGAAGCACTTGTCAGACATGCCAAAACTCAAATGCATGCTGATTGCACAGTGATAAATATTGTTCTTGAATCAGACCGAAAGGTTTGTGTCCATCATCTGGCAGCAACCTTTGAAAACTGGCCTGCTTCTGTGTGCCCTAATTGCATCACTGTCTGTTTCTCTTTCCCCACAATGGACTTTTTGAGTTCACCCACATATCATTATCTACTATAGATATTAATTTAAAATAAACTTTCAACTTCTCTACTTTTCTGGCATTGAATTTTTAAAAATGCCAGTAGAATCAAAAGTTTTCTATAGTATCAATCTTCCTACATAGCTTATAAACAATCAGCACACTGAAAGATTTTGTAGCTACTCTTCTCCCACTACTGCTCAGGTGTTCTGTCTCAACTAAGCTCCTGGTGGTCAGGTTGAAGCAGTTACCCTTATTGGATGAGCAGACATAGGTAGGCTATAACAGATCACAGAAAGCAAGACAAGGCACAGGACCCTGGACAGGTCACTGTGGCAGATGATTGCTGGAACTCACCCAAGGACAGCTGGACCTGCTATTAACCCATTGAGGAGCTGTGTGTTTCTTAAAGGACTATCACACAATTCTGCAGCTATTGTCTTCTATGTAATGGGACAGGTGAGGACTGCATGGGGAGAACTTTCTAAATGCAAGGTGTCAGGCATGGGGAATGATGGCTCCTCAGGAAATGCATATTCTGTTTCTGAATCTGCTTCTATGAGCATGAGAAAGGATGGAGGCCAAAGAACAGAACAGTGACTTTGCACTATCTTGCTAAATTTGTCATTAGCACTACATAGTAAAATACATTCAAACACAATGTTTACTGCTCACAGAAAATCACAATTTCCTGGTCCAGAATACGTTGTGTTGAGTTCAAAATCCTTCACTGGATAACAAATTGAGTGACATGTCCTCAAAGGTTCTGCAACAGCTCAGAATGTAAAGCAAGTTTCTGCACATGTGTAGTTACCATTCAACAATAGGTGTCCTAAACACACTACTTTGTATGTGAATATGCAGCTGTTGTTTTTAATGTAACACTTTTATACTCGCAGTGAAACTGCTATTAGCTAGACCATCTTTTTTGGTAAGTAGTGTTCATTCTTTAGTGTTCATTGTCTTGATTCCCCCCCCCCCCCCGCAAATGTTTTGTGTTACTGTGGTGTAACATCCAGCTCTCATTTGTTTGGAAGGAAGTATTGCGTGTATACTTCAGAAGACTGAAGGTCAAACGAGACTTGATGTTGATTGCTTGAATGCAATTAAAATTAATGGGCTGTTTTAAAATGTAAATAGAAGTTGTGGGGTGGCAGTGGCTAGCAGCATCAGGATAGGGTTGCCAGGTGTCCACTATTTGAGTCCACTTTTTCACATTATGTTCACTATTTTTTTCCACAAAATAGTGGACATTTTTTATTCAAAAGCTTTATGATGAAATGGTATTTTAATACGTGTTAAAATGTTTGTAAGAAAATATTTAATTTAATTTAATTTAATTTAACACCCACCCACCCCCCGCGCTTCTCCACTATTTTTTGGAAGCAGACCTGGCAACCCTACATCAGGACCATGTAAGGGGGTGGAAGAATTTTACCCTCATCCCCTGCTGTGGTTCTGATAAAATCCTCTAGCAGAGCTACTATTTGCATTAAGAGCGATACCCCCATTAGTGCTAATGGGCCTGATTTTCATTGGGACCATAGCAAGTAAAGAAATGGTTAACCCTCTCTCCCATCTCCATGGTTCCAATACTGCTAACCCCAATCCCCCACAGTTGCTATTTACATTCAACACAAACCTGAAACTTGTTTGGCTCTGAGCTTATGAATGTTTATCAGATACTTTCTGGGCACCAAATGGAAGATTCTATCATTTTTAAAATTATAAAAAATAATAGTTTGTATACTGTAAAGCTATACAGCTTGTACTGTTATAAACAAAGCTGATTAATATTTAAATGTCATCCTCAGCTATGTGGAACTGTAGCTGAAAGAAACAGATTTCCTTTTAAAACTGCATGATGTATATTAAGGCAGTAGTATAATCTACTTACATACAGGAAATTGAGGTCAAGTAGAAATTTATAAGCTATAAAACAACCTTTAGAATATTATAAAGCAAATAACATTTTATTAAGCACTTTGTAAAATGTGAACCTGAGAAATATATAAGAAATAAAAACATACTTTCTTAAAGTAAGAAAAAATGCTCTAATAAAATTCCATTTGTACTATCTTTCTCTTGTAAAATGTAACTTGTGCCTTGCTTTGGGGGGCTATTTTATCTCAATCATCAGCTAACAAAAGCCTGAGCATCATGTTTTTCTTACAAATAAAAAAGATTTCTAGTTTTCAGGATCATAGTGACTGCTGCAAGGGTAACATTGGTATAATAGAAACATGGAGTGATTTGTTTTAAATATTTAGGGTTGACAAGACTGCTCCTTAAAATGGAAGCATAATCATTAAAGCACATGTGGAAGGCAGTGAAGTTCCATTCAATTTAACAGATCATGTGCTGTTCTGATATTTCAAGGCTGCACCTAACCTGAAACCAGACTGTGCTACGCTCAGAGATAATCCTCTCACTTCTAAACCAGCAGGTCTTTAGCTCTTATTAACTTGCCTTCTACACAGAAATTATTCAGGTCACATAGAACTTTTAACACCAAATGTAACCAAGTAGTCTTTCAGTCTCTCAGTCACTACCCAAAAGAATCATCTCCCTAATATTTTGCAGAGTGAAAGATTGAGTTAAGATCACAGATTTCACTGGAGGCGGCCTTCTTTACTAATAAAATTAGTACCAAGCTGAACAAACAAACATCTTCTTCATTTTTTTGGTAAAATCTACCCTGCAATCCTTTAGAAGAAAACACAACTGGCATACAAATATATGCACTGGGACATGGATTACTGCTCGCTGATGGGCAAACTTTTCTTGACTCACTTCAGTGGATTTGCTTTTTCTGAAGAACTGAAACCCCACACAAAGGCTTTTCAAAGGGCTTGAAAAAAGCACGTGGACGAGCCTTGTACTAACCCTCCATGATCACCCCACCCCATGAACACCTCCTAGAACCTACAAATGCCCCTTTCATTTTTATGAACTCACTTGGCAATGGGAAAGTGGCAAGAACACCAGCAACTTTCTTTCCTCTTTTGTACCTCATTCTGCCAGGATACCTAACAGAAAGATGCAAGAACAGCTTCCCAGACTGAGAAACATAGTTCTCTATGGCTCCTGAATCCAGTTGTGCTTTGGTAGATGGGCAAAGATTGACAGGGGGAGAGAGTTTACTGTTGCCACTGCCCTTGCTAGGGAGCGTTTTCCAAGTAAGTTTGGGGAAAGGAAACCAGAGCCAGATAGCTGACTTACAGGCAGTGATGGGTGGGGGATGTGAACCAAGCCCAAACCAAAATTCTGGAGGGCCTGAACTCACTCATAGTGGAGTAAGACTTTTCATACTTCAAGTTCCCACATCAAACCTCCTCCACCTGCATCATTAGTCCAAATTCTATAATCCATTCCCAAATGCACCTCACAAATAGAGGGCATCTGGCAAATCAAAGGTTAACTTGTTTGCTACAGTCCTAGCCTGTTAGGAGTCCTGTACTGATAGTTTATATAATGGTTCCTAGTTCCAGAATATCACAATCCCACAGTTCAATATTTCCAAGGAGGAAAAATAGATCAAAATAATCTGAATTAGCACAATTTTGCAATGCCCATTACTTCTGAAATTTTGATTTAACTTTTCTTTCCAATCTGATAGTCAACAAATTATTGCTCAATATTCTGGAGAAAAATATGGATATCAAATTCCTGAAAGGTGCAGTTTAGATGGTTTCAAGGCATTCTAGGACACTGCATCTGTTGCTCATTCTTTTCTTTACCAACCGTGCATCATTTGTCTGTCCTTGAGTACAGTCAAGCAAATAGTAAGCAAAAGAAAGATGTAGTTAACTATCTTATACTAATGTAGAAACAGTATCACAGCCGGTTCTTTTAATAGGCTTATACAAAATAGGCTTGTATAGATTGACAGTAAACAGCATAACACACAGTCCATTGATCATTATTCCCTCCAGCAGGTTTCCCTGCCATAAAATGGGTTATAACAATCTGCAGTTGATTCTGCTTTCTCATCCCAGCAGAGCCATGAAGTTCAAACTTCCCTGAAACTTCACCCAGTTCCATGCTTTTTTTCAATGAGTTCAGAACAGGGAAAGTGTGAATTTGAGAGGGGGGGGGGCAGGGATGACCTGCAAATTTTACTGATAATTTTATTTTTAAAAAACAAAAAAACCCTGTGTTTCTAAACAAACCATAAATTGTGACTGAGGGACTTTCCCTTTTTTATACTATAGCCAATCAAACACAGAACAATGAGTAGAGGAGTGATTTTCATATATAAAATAACCCAAGGTTTTGTGAATGACAGACTGTGGCCATATTATTTCTTTATAGCCACTTTGATGATGTTTGCAGAGCACCAGGAGTTAGTGGTGATGAACTTTGAAGTGCTTTTGGGGTATTAGCAATACAGTGGCACCTCTGGTTACGAACTTACTTTGTTCCAGAGGTCCATTTTTAAGCCAAAACCGCTTGTAACGTGAGGTGCGCTTTTAAAATCAAATAAAATTCAAACAACCTTCCATTCCCCTAATTCTTATAAAACATAATTTCATTTTTAAAAATAGGATAAGGAGATATTTTATTTTTTATGATTTTAAGCTGTTTTAAACTGTTTTTAATATTGTGCTTTAATGTTGCAAGTTGCCCTGGAACCTTATGGTGAAGAGTTTGTAAAGAAGAAGAAGAAGAAGAAGAGGAAGAAGAAGAAGGAAGTCTGTCCCCAAGACAGAGCTCCAATGATGCTGTAATGCATACAGATGTATGTGTTTCTATATTTCATAGCTGTTTCATAGAACTGTAAAGTTGGAAGGGACCACAAGGGTCATCTAGTCCAACCCCCTGCAATGCAGGAATCTTTTGTCCAATCTGGGGTTTGATCCCATGACCCTGAGATTAAGAGTCTCACGCTCTACCGACTGTGCTGCTTCAATGGATTGAGCAATCTTATGTTCATGTGTCTATGCACAGTACAAGAATTAATTAACAGCATGCACTTATGTATTTAGCAGTCACAAAACCGTATGGAGGATGGATTTAAAAGAAGTATGGGGAAAATGTGACCATGCAGATATTCGACTACCCTACAACTCCCTTCAGCCACTGCCAGCAAAGCCAATGCTCAGGGATGATGGGAGTTGTTACCCAACAATATCTGGAAGTCCATAGGTTCCTCACCTTTCATTTAAATTTAAAAGGCCATCTAGTCCTATATACCAGACTTACAGCAGAATTAAGCAACAGGTAGATAATCTCTGAATCAAAAAACTGAAATGGATCTGTCAATAACTTGTAGTTGGCTTCCTTCTCACCATTTATACCCCTAGAAAACTATTACTGCCCATCACTGTATTTGAAGACTTCATCTGAACAGCTGGAAACTCCCAGAAAGGACCCAACAGAAGAATTTAAAAATGCATAATGTTTTCATGACTATACAATGGATTGCAACATAAAGAATGACATGCTGCTTCTATTTTGCTTAGCTATTCACATATTGCTGTTTCTGAAGCAACATTAATGTTGCATCTTTCTGAAATTAAGTAGCCCCCAAATGACTGAGGATAAAATTTCAGTGCAATCACTGCATAAGAGACAGGGTCATCTCTGCACAGTATTTTGATTGCTGTAAGATTATGATTTGCTATATTCTGTATTCTTTTCAGCACCTGCTTAATATGTTGTTGTGTTTTAAGGCAAGCCTATTCAGAAATGTAGAAATTATGTGTATTTTATCTCTTTTTAAGCTACTGTTGATGTTAATCGTTTTTCGGATGTTTTTAAACACCTGTTTTTAACTGTTTTTATTGATAATTTTAAAAAGTTTTATTTTATATTTTTGTAAACCCCTTGTTTGTTTTTACAACCAAGCTTTATATAAATATTGTTTTAAAAAAATAAATCATTTGGCATAGTTATAATACTATGCCAAAGCTATAATAACTGACCTGCCACTAATTACCTGGCTGATTTTTTTTTAAAAAACCAACCACTCCAAGGCAGAACAATCATGTCAGTAGAAATGGTACCAAATGGGCATCTGCCATTGTACCAAGCTTGTAGGATTGCATATTCTTGAGATCATTTCACAGAATTTTAATGCTCAAAAGCTCTCAGACATAAAAAGTAGAATCAGATCTGCTTATCTTCATGCTAGCAAAAAGAACATGTGCCATTTGGCTCTACAACCACTGTGAACTTTGGTAATCTAATGGAAATTGCATGTCCTGTACTGCTGTTCCATTTTTAATTTTCAAAGAATTTCAGGAAGCATTTATGGATTTAATTGTGGAAGTTTTCAGAGGAGAAAAAGTATAAATGTGATTAGTGTCAAAATATTAATGCAGCATGATGAGTGACTCACCAATCTCTGGGTATAATAACCTTATTCTGTCTCCTTTATACGCTGCAACTTTAATTTATTACCCAACAGAAAGCATCTGCTTTCAATGAACTCCCTCAGACACTGATGATTTAAGTTGTTCAAGATAACCAAGGGAGGGGGGGCTCACCTTTTCTCAACCTCTTAAAACTGAGCATGAGCAACAAGCACTGTAAAATCTTTAACTCACATTTTCAAGCTTTCTAGGAAAATGTCACATGAAGAAAAGCTAGGATTACTTAAAAAGTACTACATTATTTGCCAAACTTTGACAGAGAGCAAGGTTCAACAGTTGTGCAGTGGTAGATGTTGGTTTTTTGTGATAAAAAAAAATGGAGCAGCTCTGTTGCAAATCCTCCATCACTCAATATGCCTGTTACAGGAAAAACCAAGCTATAATGACCATAACCCAAAGAACCGTGAAATTAGCTCTATAAGTCCACAATTAAAAATCCACCATATAACTCCCCACTCCACGATGCCATACGGCCAACTGCTAAGGAAAAGCAAGCTTAAAAAGATGTTTGCAATATGATGGTGGAGGGGAGGGAGAAAAACCTGCTTCAAGAACAAAAGTTTTTTAAAAAAACACAACCCACTAGCCTAGCAGAAAACCACTGCAACAGCTTAAACATACCTGACTCAAAGTCAATATTTAGAATTATAACTTAGTAAATTCTTATACCATATTTTGAACACAAGCTGTTTTGGCATTGTAGCTATATCACAAATAATTGGGTACGACCAAGTGTACTCTAAAGCCATTATTTCAACATATGTAGTTTGTAGAACTGTACTTTGGCCACCTCATGAGAAGAGAAGACTCCCTGGAAAAGACCCTGATGTTGGGAAAGATGGAGGGCACAAGGAGAAGGGGACGACAGAGGATGAGATGGTTGGACAGTGTTCTCGAAGCTACTAACATGAGTTTGGCCAAACTGCGAGAGGCAGTGAAGGATAGGCGTGCCTGGCGTGCTCTGGTCCATGGGGTCACGAAGAGTCGGACACGACTGAACGACTGAACAACAACAACAACAAGTTTGTAGAAAGAGAAAAAATAAAATCTTTGTGCCTCCGTTATAAGGAGTTTCATGATTGTTTTGAACATTATGCCAAAGTTTGTGCTCAATCAAGAAAGACAAGACAAGACAAGACAAGAGATATATGCATCCTCCGAGATGGACATTTAAACATTGTCAGTATCACAATGATAACTTCATTTTCCTTTTATGTAATTTGCCCTCTCCTTCCCTCCCCCTTTTAAATTTCGATTCTCATGTAGAGAAGCATGAAATAGAATGCTCCAACAGTTTTATTCTTTCTGAATTTATCTTTGTTTAAGTTTCCACTCTGATAAATTTGAAACAATATTCTACTTTTTGCACTTTTTTATTAATCAAGGAAGGCAGCTGATAAACTTGTAGTATAAACTCTAGAATTTATAGAAGGACAATTTATAGCATTTACAGCTTTCGGACAATGATGATCTTCAACCCGACCAACCCTATCTAATACAAGTCATGCATTACTTTATAGTAAGAGAAGTACCATTTTGACATGGAAAAGGGACAGACTGGACAGGATTCATGAGGGGTAATGTCCACATCCATATGTATGACTGGGAGTTTCCTTATTCAGACCCAACTTCAGGTTTCATGGGAACCTGAGTGGGATATCATCAATATCCCTTTCTTTGACTTGACAGTTCAATTGTGATACCATACTTCCAGAGTCCTCTGCACCTCATTCGTTGGCCCTAACCAGTCTCGGTATAGATCAGTGCCTGATCTTGGTGGCCACCAGTAGTAATGCAGGCCATACTTTTTGATACTAGAATTACGTAACTAGCTCTGACAAAACTAAGCAGAGGCAAGCCTAAATAGTTTTGTTGTTAACAACAGTGGTAGTTGCAACAGGAAGTATAAATGCTGGACACAACATGGACATGTTTTACGTATGCCCACACAAAGTAACATCCCATTTTGGAGAAACACATTGCTTTGGGAACAGAATCATGGTGAATGTGGAGGAAGAGGATGGGAGAGTAAAGGTGTTAGCAATAAAATCCATGCCAGAATGTTTTTCTTCTTGTTTACATTTTTCTTTTAATATCTTTGGAGGCAAATTCAAACTATGTGGCAATTTCTCCATGTCACAATCATAATGCTTTATGTGAACCTGTATTTGCCTATATTTCACAGTGCAGCTAAACTCTGTTGTGTCCTTGATAGCAACAAAATAAATACATGTGTGGGTACATCCGCTTAGATGATAAATGCTACTGTATTGCCATTATGGTCCAGGGATCGATAAGGAAATATTATGAGTGGCAAATGCATTTATTACTCACCACACTAAGTCCCAGAAGTTCTCTGCAGTAGTAGTCCATGCTCCTCTTCTGTAAATTATCAAGGTAATGCTGGAGCCGTGTGTAAGTGTACGGGTAGCAGTAAGCGAACTGGTATATGTCATCCTCTCGATCAAAGCAGAAAGCAAATGACATAACGTAGTTCTTCCTGTGATCAGGGCAGCGATAATAATACACATTTTTGGGTGGCAGCCTTTGCCTAAAAGATAAGACAAATGCAACAATCAAAATCCATTGGCTAAATTAAATGTAACAGTGAAGTTGTACATATATGGAGAATGGGGAGTCTCTTTTCCCTGACATAATGGCTCTAACTGCAAAGGAATAAATCTGAATCAGGTTTCATATGTAGACAATCCACTTTCATTTTCCATGTAATCATCCACCACCTTCCAAGCTTAATGCAGAAGGAAGTTAAAACTCTGACAACTGAAATCTGGATCACTCTAGTTCTTTGAAAAACGTCACCTCTGCTTTACCATACATCACAATCCTAGGTATGTCTACTCAGAAGACAGACCTATTAAGTTCAGTGGGGTCTTCAGTGGGGTATTAAGTCAAGTGGCTATAGGACTGCAGCCTTTCCTTCTATGCTGCTGCTGTTCCTTCTTGTTTTTTGCATTTATTGTCAGTATACATTATATGAAAAATCTTAATAGTTAGAATAAATAAAATAAAACCACATCATAAGGCAATGCAGATGTAAGCTCTGGAAGTAAGGGGGGGACACACAGTAGATTTTTTATTTAATTTGAATGAGAGAACCTTGTTCTGTGCAGCATCTATGCACTGGCACAATAATTCAATATGATTATGTAGCAATCTTGGAAGGGTGAGTAAAAGACCCATTCCCTAGGCAGGCAGGCTGTGGGTACTGGCTGTACACCTTTATCTGCCTGGACAGACTCCACAAAGGTCTTGCAATTAAATACAACAAATTTTCCAATCCTATTTGGCAAAAGCATACTATCATCCCGCAGACAGTAGCTTATTCAATTAAGGAATATCATAAACAGGTCCCATCTAATGCTTGTAGCAGAAGTCAGCTACCGTCAGGCAATGATGGCGAAGAAAACATAATATGATTTACAGACATAGCAGTAGTATTGTGTCCTACGGTAATAGTTCTGAGAAATGAGACAACTGGAGAGGATCAGTTTTGGCCTTTCATTGCTAATATGAAACCGAGGACAGAAAGTTCTAATGATAGAAGAGTCTTTCCAATTAGCAGCTGTTAAGGAGTATGCAAAGAAAAACTGACATCTTCCTGGCAAAATACAATGAAGACTCAGTGATGCAGTTAATTAGAGATGACATAAAAATTATTTGTCCTTCATATTGCTTTGGCTCTTAAACTCCAGTGAATAAAGGGGACTACTCTTGATTGTTGTTCTTTGTTTTATTTACATTGTGCTGACTAAAGATCCTGATGTTAACCAGCCACAAACTACTGCAACTATTATTTTTTGAAGACCACAAAGACAAAAGGGCAGAGGGTTATAGTTTTCAATCTAATATAAATAGCAGTGAAGGTGGGGAAATAGTTAAGGTAAAGGTAAATGACCCCTGGATGGTTAAGTCCAGTCAAAGGCAACTATGAGGTTGTGGCGCTCATCTCGCTTCAGCTGAGGGAGCTGGCGTTTGCCTACAGACAGCTTTCTGGGTTGTGTGACTAAACCACTTCTGGCGCAACGGGGCACTGTGACAAGTGCCAGAGTGCATGGTAATGCCGTTTACCTTCCTGCCACAGCAATACCTATTTATCCACTTGCACTGGTGTGCTTTTGAATTGCTAGGTTGGCAGAAGCTGGGACAGAGCAATGGAAGCTCACCCTGTTGCACGAATTCGAACTGCTGACCTTCCAATCAACAAGCCCAAGAGACTCAGTGGTTTAGGATACAACCAGCTAAGCAAATAGCTTCCTGAAATATCTTAACATATTTCTATCATCCAACATTACTCTGGTATGCTATCAGGTATCTCACTGTATATAAGATCAAACAGATTATATGGTTGTAAGTACAGTAAATAAACTGAAGCTCCCAGACCTCAAAATACAATGCAAGTTCAAACAGTGCATTGGCAAGTGCAGAACCTTTGTTTCTACGATGGCAACAGGAGAAAGTGCATTGAATATAATGAAACAATTCATATTGCTAGGAAAAGCTACTTGAGATTAGTTTGCTACTAGTTTGCTATTAGTTCAGATGGCACACAGCACAGGTTGCTTCTATTTTATTTTATTTTATTTTATTTTTAATCTCTTAATCTAACGTGTGTTTCTGCAATCATGCTTGATGTTATTGCTCTCTTCCATTCTGGTCCAAAGAAGTCAAACATATGGGTGTCAACAGTTTTAACAAAAATATTTATCTATATGCTTGGGTATCATAGTTAAATTTATAATTTAGGACAAGTTATAAATCAATTTCACAACCCAGTGCCTTTCACTGGAGGAAAACCTACCCTTACTTGAGCGATAAAAATCCAAAGTCTCAGAAAAGGTTCAAACTCTTAATACAAAGCATGTCCCCCCTAAATATAATTGTAATGGGACTCATGGGGCTGTTAATCTATTTTTATCACTTTTAACACTTCGTCAGTGCTAATCTGTTCCCAAGTCAAAGGGAAAAGGAGAGTGAGTGTTTCAATACCAACAAAACATCTTTACATACAGGAGCCTAATCAGATTAGATTTTATCTGGGAATTAAAAAGGGAGGAAGGGAGAGAGACAGAGAAGCACAAGAGACAAGGTGCTAGATATGGCCAATCGGGGGTTTTGATAAGAAAAAGACATTGCTCAGTTCTTGCATTAACCTCTGTGTCCTAGACATACCATTGTTTAGTCTTTCACTCTTTTTGTTCTACGCCTGCTGGAAAAGGACACCCACACACTGTAGCAGCAGCTGCTTCTATTAATTTAAAGCTATTACAAAAATTAAAATTAAACCCAATTACTTTGGCTGGTTTATAGCCGGAGAATGGCTGAGTCTGATTGTTCCCTCTGGTTATGGACAAAACAATATTACTACCTATAGGCAGCTGCCAGTAGAATACTAATGTGATCTAGGCCTGGCAGGAACAGATTCAGAATGTGAAATTTAGCTGCATTTCTAAATAGAGAGGGGGAAATATATATCTTACCACAGATCTGCAGAACTGCTCCACCCTTTCATGCTATAGGCCATGCAGTACGTGACAGCTAAAGTGAGGAAGCAATACTGGAGCATATTTCCAGTTACATATAGTCTCCAAGAGCCTTAGTTAGGACTACAAATGTACATTGTTAACTAATGCTTATGTGCACTGTCGAACTAACTAAACTTCTGAATGGGGATTTGATGAAAATATGTCCAAAGTCCATTCATAACAACAGCCATCATCTCCTACTCCATTGGCTTCAGTATGATACTGAAACAACGTTTGGTATTCCTAACTAGTGTTGGCTGTTTGGGTTGCAAAACACACATGCACAAACCAGTCACACAAACTGATGGGAAAGCTTGTACACAATCCACAAGTTCCTGATGGAGGGCATTGAGGGGCAATGTGTAAAATGTTTGGAAGCAGCAATTTCCTGTCTAGACAAGCAACACTACTACCCCCTGAATAGATTTAACCATAAGATGTACAGACACCTTTACATGCATCCCACTCATGCATGACCACATTTACGTGAGTCGTCACAAAATAAATAAACAAATAAATTGGCCTTCCCTCCCTCGGGACTGCTGCCTTGAAGTCACTCAAGGGGTGGCAACCTTCGATCAACATTGCTGTTGTTTCCTTCTAGAAATGGAAACATGAAGCTGGCCAACACTTTACCTAACACTGCCCAAAGAGTTTAAGGTTAAGAAGGGGTTGCTTGTTTGACATGGAACTGAACGCCCTTAGCAGGGGGAAGGGTAACCACAAAAACATTTTGAAACCATTTTCCAAAGCAGTTTCAGATACTGTACTGTGATATAACTGCTTTTGTTCTGGGTGTAATTAATTAGAAACACTTCTGCATATATTTCTCCTCTTTAACCACCTGATTGCAGTCCCCATAGCTTTTATACCTCTTAGAACATCTGGCTGTTTCTCTCTGCACAAAAGAAAAATAAAGTGAAATATCATAACCTTCAGTGTTTTAGTTGAAAGTTAAGAAATCAGCACTCTAAACATATGCGTTATTGAATACTAATATTGATCACCTTTCATGAATAAGTTGAGTGTAATATGGAACATAAGAAGCTGCCTTAAACTGAGTCAGAACATTGGTCCATCAAGCTCACTATTGTTCTATACTGACTGGCAGTTCTCCAGAGTGCCAGGCAAGACTCTTTCCCTACCCTTCCTTGAGATGCCAGGGATTGAACCTGAGACCTTATGCACCCAAAGCATATGCTGTACACAGATTTCTTAGTAACTGGAATAATGCAATGTACATTTACATTGTGTGCTAATTAGGAAAAGGGGGAAACATACACTGCAAAGACAGTGCTTCTTTACTGGCCAATCTGATTAAAAACAACCTCTCAAAACACAATTCAGTCTCATAGAATCGTAGAATGATAGAGTTGGAAGGGATCCCAAGGGACATATAGTCAAACCCCTTGGAATGCAGGAATCTCAACTGCAAGATGATACACAACAGAGGGACACCCAGTCTCTGCTACCACCTCTCACGGGAGTCTGCTCCACTGTCAATCAGCTGTTAGTGCCATAAAGTTTTTCCTGATGTTTAGTCAGAATCTCCTTTCTTGTAACTTGAAGCCATTGGTTTGGGTCCCAACCTCTGGAGCAGGAGAAAACCATCTTGCTCCATCCTCCATGCAACAGCATTTTAGATATCTGAAGATGCCTATCATATCTCCTCTCAGTCTCCTCTTTACTAAGACCAATTCCTTCAACTGTTCTTCATAAGGCTTGGTTTCCAGACCATTTATCACCGTCTCCCACCTCTCCACATACTCCAGCTTGTCAATATCCTTCTTAAATTGTGGTGCCCAGAACTGGACACAGTATTCCAGGTATAGTCTAACCACATTACCCCATACATGGCTGCTTAACCAGTTTCATCTGCAGAACTAGCACAAGTGCCACACAACATCCATTCCACACTTGTAGTGGATCAATACTTCAGCGTGGCAGCATCTACACATTGAAACTAACTCCTTAGTGGTGTAGTGGTTAAGAGTGCTAGACTCGTAATCTGGGGAACTGGGTTCGCGTCTACGCTCCTCCACATGCAGCTGCTGGGTGACCTTGGGCTAGTCACACTTCTTTGAAGTCTCTCAGCCCCACTCACCTCACAGAGTGTTTGTTGTGGGGGAGAAAGGGAAAGGAGAATGTTAGCTGCTTTGAGACTCCTTCGGGTAGTGATAAAGCGGGATATCAAATCCAAATTCTTCTTCTTTTTCTTCTTCCGTTCACTGTACTGCTTTCTGGCACCTGCTAAAAGCTCGTCTTTTTTTTAGGAATAATATGAATGTGTTATATGTACAGTGCAGGATTGGGCAAAACAAGCCACTTTTATCCTTCTGGAAACAAATCCACCCCCCCCCCCCCGCCCCAGGCTCTACCCCTTCCTTGAGGAATAAAAGGCTTAAAGGGTAAAATCTCTGGCTTGGAGCCTAGCATTCCTCCAGTCTGAGAAATTCATTTGAGCATGTTGCCAGGTTGAGATGGAGACATGATGGAGACAGTGGATGAATCCAGTTCTGTGAAGATTGCATGCTCCATGAGTAAGAACTTTAAAATTCCCAATTTGGATGATGTCGCCTGGGTTGTCCTCTGGTGCTGCTATACTGAAGGTCTGGGCAAGCCCCTCCAAACCAAAACTTTGGCTGCTTCTGAAGTTGGGGGCCTGGACAACTGTCTCTGCATCTGTGTGCTGCTGAATGTGGCTGGCCCCTCCTCATCAGAGCCCAGGTTGTTGCACCAAGCAAAGATCCTGATACCATCCATAGCTAGAAAAGCAGGTTGTAGGGTGGGTTTTGAGCAACAACATGGCTGGAAGTGAAAAAGCTAAGCACTCCTCCTACCCTGCCATTCTTCCTCTTCAACTCATAGCTTCATAAGGCTGCTTTTAGTTAAAAAGAAGGGTAAGAGAAGATTCACTGTCCTTTCCTCCTTTAGTCCTTTCACTTTATGTTATTCTTCAGTTCTCAGTCTAGTTGACTAGAACTTATTATGGTATAGAATGTTTTGACTATATTTTTTTGTAGTCTGGGAAAAAGAGACCAGCCTCAATCTTGCACCCGTCTCTATGGTACATTGTCAGTGGACCACACGGTCAGCTTTAATAGCCTCTTAGCTTCAATTAGCCAATTAGACTTTTCCTCTATTTCCCATCTCCCTTTCCCATCTGTTCATCTATTCCCATTCCCCTTCTTTCTGCAGAAATCATTTTTAAAATCCATGTGAACTTCATTTAGGGTACTCTTGGGTGGCATCTCTTGCACACAAGACTAACTTTAAAAACCTCCCAAGAATGCAAAAAACTACAGCAGTAATTTGGTGATGTCTGAATTTCAGATGCTGTTTTCACACACATCTGCATCCAAGCTACAAACGTAATGGGTTTGTTTTTGTTTTTGTTTTGGTCACAACGTAAGTTATTAATATGAAATTAAAGTAGCTGCAATACAAATATGATGTAGACAGAATATCAAACAGAATTTGTTGAGTCTTCTTTTGGTTTATAATAGTATTGCATATATTCGTTGATTTTTATTTTTACTGTGGAATGTGTGATTCAAGTGGGCAAACATTTTCAGATGCACTTTCAGAATAAACTAAACTACATAATCTCAATAGAAAACATTGACAATATGTTTCTCTGTGTTTAAGAGCTTTGAATTCTCACCACTTTCTTTTCCCAAGAAATGATTTTCTGAGAGCACATGCATATATTTTTTTAAGATTCTCGGTAACACATTGGACTCTGTAAACCCCCTACCATCTTGTAGCCCTTGCTGAACTGTATCCCTGCCACTCCCATGACTTCCATTGACCCCAGATGTTCTGCAGATGAGCACACTGACCCCATCACCCAATACCTCTTTCTGGTGGTGCACAATTGGATGTATTCTATGATAATTTAATGCCATATATTCATTTATTGCTCATTTTATACTCATTCAAAGTCATCCCCTCATCAAGAATAGGTCAGACAAATCCATTATACAGGGAATGGGGAGAAAGCATATTTGGGGAAAGGAAGATTAACAATGTAATTCAAACACATTTTAACAAGTGTCCAACATTCTGATAATAATATTTAATAATAATATTTATTATTTGTACCCCGCCCATCTGGCTGGATTTCCCCAGCCACTCTGGGCGGCTTCCAACAGAAACCAAATACAACAATATCAAACATTAAAAACTTCCCTAAAAAGGGCTGCCTTCAGGTTTTTTCTGAATGTCAGGTAGTTGTTTATTTCCCTGACCTGTGATGGGAGGGCGTTCCACAGGGCGGGCGCCACTACCGAGAAGGCCCTCTGCCTGGTTCCCTGTAGTTTTGCTTCTCGCAGTGAGGGAACAGACAGAAGGCCCTCGGTGCTGGATCTCAGTGTCCGGGCTGAATGATGGGGGTGGAGACGCTCCTTCAGGTATACAGGACCGAGGCCGTTTAGGGCTTTAAAGGTCAGCACCAACACTTTGAATTGTGCTCGGAAACGTACTGGGAGCCAATGCAGATCTCTCAGGACCGGTGTTATGTGGTCTCGGCGGCCACTCCCAGTCACCAGTCTAGCTGCCGCATTTTGGATTAATTGCAGTTTCCGGGTCACCTTCAAAGGCAGCCCCACATAGAGCGCATTGCAGTAGTCCAAGCGGGAGATAACCAGAGCATGCACCACTTTGGTGAGACAGTCCGCGGGCAGGTAGGGTCTCAGCCTGCGTACCAGGTGGAGCTGGTAGACAGCTGCCCTGGATACAGAATTAACCTGCGCTTCCATGGACAGCTGTGAGTCCAAAATGACTCCCAGGCTGCGCACCTGGTCCTTCAGGGGCACAGTTACCCCATTCAGGACCAGGGAATCCTCCACACCTGCCCTCCTCCTGTCCCCCAAGAACAGTACTTCTGTCTTGTCAGGATTCAGCCTCAATCTGTTAGCCGCCATCCATCCTCCAACCACCTCCAGGCACCTTATTTCCATATGGAAACCTCGAATCACAGTTGTGAGTGGGGGAGAACTTGGGAATGTATAAACAAGAGGTGAGGAGGTTGGCTTTGATTTCTGTGAACTCTTTCTCCTTGGAGAGTGAACGTTTACAGGTTTCTCTCTTGTCTGCTTTTTGTCTTTGTGAAAGAACAGTTCACACTCAAATGCTTCTTGCATTTATTTAAGCATTTTCAAACCATTCCACTTCGTGCTAGCCTAACTTTCACATTCCCTTTAGTTAATTACTTGTAGTTTGTACTTGAGAGAGCAATATTAGTTACTCTGATCAACTCTGATTTATTAGTTACACTGATCTGAACATAAAATGGACCCCTTTCCCTATTGATTTGAAATTTGGCAAGTATAATTCCTAGGAGGAACAAGAATGCCTGAAAAATTCATGCTGATTTGAAAAATTCATACAGAAGTATAGACAGCAGAAATGCAGCTGGGTCTCCCATTGAAAGCAATGCAAAATGAAAGGGTATACTGAAATGGGATGAAATGACAAATCTATAAGTGATGGGGGTGTCTTTCAGACAGCTCTGGTTCTTGTTTCCCCCCCCCTCCCGTTCCCTTCAACTAGAGCAGCTTTCACAGACTTGGGTCTCTAGATCAGGGATGATTGGAGTTGTAGTCCCCCCCCCAAAAAAAAAAAACCACACACAGCTGGAGACCCAAGTCTGGGAAACACTGATCTAGAGTAGAATATGGTTCACAAATAACCTGAGTGATCACTATCCTCTAGCAAAGGTAAAAAGTACCCCCAAGCAAACAAATTACTACAGTTTGTGTGTTTTTTGGATTACAGTCTAAATAGTCCATAATGATAAGTTTGCATTGCTCTTCAAACTGGTAGATGTGGTGTTAACTGGATATGATGTTTATGACATTTGTATGCTGCCTTATAACCTGGTACCAAAAAGATTGCAAAGATTTAAAACAAAATGGAGCAGAACAATTGTAACTGGATGTGGAAATATCAGATTAGCAGAATCACCACTGTATTCAAAACCCTGCTAGCTCCTTCCAGTCAGGACAGAAGGTGTGGTGGTGGTTTTTTGTTGCTTATTACTGCACCAGCACTAGGACTGACACAGCCGAGGGACCTTAGAATTGGGTCTCTTGGAGGCTCAACAAAGCTCTGGATTCGTTGGTGCCACATAGGCCCATGCAGAGCTTGTCTGAGGCCCAGGGTAGATGTCTTGTTATAATATAGTGTTAAATCCAAAAAAACAAAACAAAACAAAACAAAACAAAAAACAGCCTGTCCCTGGTAGGGCCAGTTTAGCCCTCTGAGGCCTGGAGCAAGTGTATCCAGCTGCCCTCACCTGCCACACAGGCCAGGGGCTACACCCAGTACCACACCACTTCAGGGCTACTGCTGACAAAAGGACCACCAGTGATAGTTACCCACCTGATTGGGTGCAGCTTGGACCTCCATCACAGCACAGAACAACCTCTACAACCAACATATTCTCTGTCAGTGGAGGGTGACAGAGAGGTACTTACACTGCATAGTAACCCCCCCCCCATCTCTGCCTATTAACATCAAGAGGTTGGTAATTTGTAAAACAAGAGCACAACAGTTTAGAAGGGAGATTTTCTTCTGTATTAGCAGCTTCACAAAAGCAAAGATGTTGCATGAATATTTACTGATGCATCCTGTTTTACAGATTCACATTTCCCTCTAGCATGTAAAACAATCTCTCGCTCCATCAGATTCCCTTTCATACAGTGATAAAACATTGCGGAGGGAGACGGGGATGCAATTACCTGCCATTCTCTTAACTTACTCTCACTTTTCAATTTGGATGTTCCCATGGGCTTTTTAGTTAAACAAGAATTGCCCTGCATTGTACTTAACATACATTTTTTATTTGCCTCCCAGAGTTATGGTCAAATCTTACTCCCACTACAATTAGCAGTTCTCTGTTACTAGCAAAGGACCTTGATTAGAAAGAGCATTTACATGAGAAACTTGTTATTTGTTAATGTTTAAACATTGCTCTATATATTCAGGCCTCAAATGGCAAATACTTAGAAGTTAGCATGCTCATTCAGTGTCTTCATATATTTACTTTGCTGTAGGGCTTGTGGCTGGTTCTGCCTGCAGCTGGAGAGGCCCATTGCACCCAGCCAATCGTCTTAGAACTGAATAGCTAAGGAGCAGGGCTACCAAGATGAAAATTATTCATCTGCAGCCTGTGCCTAGAGTTTTAATATGGGCAAATATCAGCGCAGGAGTAAGCAGGAGAAGTATTATTTACATAGTTCTTAGAACTCTTTAAGTAATCTCAATGAACTGTGAGTACTAACTAGGACAGAATACTATAGGCACTGGTTGCCAGCCATGCCAGAGCTACTGTAGAACTGGGAGCAGTTCATAAAAGAGCAAGCAAAATTATAAAGCAAGGTGGACCAACACCTTTATAAGGAAACATTGCAACAATGGGGGGCATGTTAGTTTAGGGGGGGAAGTGTGTAAGAGAAGGCATAAGAGAGGTGTATAAAATTATTCATGTTGTTGAGAAAGTGAACAGAGGAAAGGTTCGCCCTCTCTTGTAACACTAGAACTCAGGAATATCCAATAAAGTTGAATGCTGGAAGATTCAAAACTGACAAAAAGTACTTCTTTCACACAGTGTAGAATTAAACTACTGTATGGAGTTTGCTCCACAAGAAGTAGTGAAGAACACCAACTTGGATGCCTTTAAAAGAGGATTAGGCAAATTCATGGAGGATATGGCTATCATGGACTACTAGCCATGATGACTATGTTCTGCCTCCACTGACATGGGCAGTGAATACCACTTGCTAAGAATCACAAGTGGCAGAATACTCTTGTACTCAGGTCTTACTCAGGCTTTCCTATAAGGATCTGGTTGGCCACAGTGAAAACAGGATGCTGGACTAAATAGACCACTGGCGTAAGACTGCAGGCTCTTCTTAAATTATTAACTGAGAGCCTCATTCCAGATCTCAGATGATCTCTCCCAATGGCTTTATATAGATGTTTAAAAGTATGAGGAATACAAAAAATGCATGAGGAACACAATGGAACCTTGCAGTACCCCACAGCATAAATGCCCTGGGTTACCTAGCAGGAAGAGTCAGTTTAGTGCCCCCTATAAGCAGTTAGATTGTAAACTACAATGCAGTATTCCTACATGCTTTATGCCAAATTCCATGGAACCTGGAAACAATAAGATTGTGACCTCTTTCAACTCAGCACTACATTTGTCACCCTTCTCTTCCCTTGGCAACCTGATGGTTGGGCGTGGGTGACTGGTGGGAGGAACCAGCTGGGGAACCACCAAGGGAAGAAGGCTCAGACTCCGAGCAGTGGTGGTGGGACAATGATAAGTGGTCCCAGAAACAAGCAGAGCAGCAATAGGCTGCATGAGGGCGAAGTCTCCAACTGCTTAGGGGAAGCCCTGTAGAGGAAGGAACTTAGAAGCCTGTGGGGAGGTGGAGACTTTCAATCTCGGCAACTGATTTAATGGAGCAAGACCTGCTGTTCTCATTAGGCCTGGCACTCAGTCAAGACTGTGGAGACTGTGTTTTTGCAAATAGTTAACTCCAACTCTCAACTGTGTGATTACTGACCAGCATGCTCTGTGACACCTGATGTGAGCTTTTCCTATTCCACTGGTTGCCCAGGGGTTGGGGGCAGGAAAGGGGATGGCCTCTTCTGCAAGTCAAAAGGCATGCAGAGATTCTTCCACAATGTCTCAGGATATGGATTTGTGCTAAGTCTATGTTGTACAAAGTATTCTTCTAGCTCTTGTGCAGCACTTTGCAAAACCTCAACAGAATTTCTTCTGCTGGCCTATCTTTGGATCCTAAGAAAATGGAATGAAATCAGTCTCACTCAGAATCTGACATTCTATGGGTTGAAAACAAGCATTTTAAGGACCATATGCATCCTGCTGGCCTGTTTCCGAACTGTACTGATACAGCAATTCTATGAGTGGTAAAGAGAGCATTTCAATATTGTTCTGTGGGATTGTGGGAAAGATCCATAGCTGTTTTTGTTTAACCAAATAAAGAGGCAGATGTAATCAAGGAAAAGCAACATATGGGATAAAACTTATAAGCAAATTGTCTTCAAAATGTTGCAACACTACTATGCATCTCATCAAGAACTAAAGGACATTTGTCAATACACTTACATAAAATGTTTGAGAAAGTACCTGATGTATAATTCATGCAGCTATCAAGTTAAATATACAAATGTCTAAAATGTGGGCTGTAATATATGTATGTGAAAGCTTCCAACACCATACAAAGTTCCATATTTGTTGCTGTTGTGGGCTACACTGTGTATATCAAATGTTCTCTCAGTCTTGTATTGTGACAAGATTTTGTTGAAATATTTTCTGTGCTAACTACCAAGATGGAATTTCAATGATGGCTACACAGGTTTATAATGCAGTACTCTAGTTGCTTTCTTTGCTGTCCCATGTTGGCACCTGCCTCTCCTGAGAGTCCAGGGAAGAGTGTGCCATCAGGGCTAAAGTCAAACTATTGAAGACTTACAGCACCCGCTGTGACTGTGGAGACCAATATGGGAGAGACATGTTTTGTTGCAACTGGGGTAGATGAAGGCATCAGATTTTGATGCTATAGGTGCATCATGGTGTCTCTTCTCTCTGCGCTCCTCCCAGCAGTCAATTCTCCACTGGTCACTGCTGTGGATACACAACCTGTCTCCAGGCTGGGATTCCCACGCAGCAGGGTTAATGTTTCCAGCCTTCATGTTATGTTTGCAGACATTTTTAGAAAGCAGAGTTGGTCTGCCAATAGCCCTGGTACCTAAATCCAGCTCCCGTTAAAGCACCTCATTGGTAATCCTGAATTTGATGGAATTTGATGGAAGCCCCTTCTGTGGGTTTCAGGTAAAACTATCAACAAAAGATAAATTTTATCTGAAAAGAAAAAGGCCTTCATCTGACAATGAAAAGACAAGTGGTTACTACCAGTGGTGTAGGAAGTGGGGTGCGGTGGGTGTCATCACTGAGGGGGGTGAAAAAATGGCAAAAATATGTGTTTTAAAAGTAAAAATAAAAAATTGGGCTCAAAACACTTTAAAAAAAAGAATAACTCCCGCACCCACTGTACCCCTCTCCTACATCGCTGGCAGCTAGGTGAGGCAGGGGGCACTGTGCCTGCAGCGTGCCTGAGCCACATGTCTCTCCTGAGGGGGAGGCGGCAGGCAGACTGCCTGCAAGCTCTGCGGTGCTTTTTTGAGCAGTGCGGGGCTTGCGTCTGCCCACCACCTTAGCTGTCCTACAGCTGAGAGGGAGGCTGCGGAGAGTCTCCATGCAGCGCGCCCTGCATTGGCTCACCTCGCCCCCATGGGCAACTCACCCCACCCCTGGCTGCAGGATGCGCACACCGCACTGGGCACCTGAGTAGCTAGCTACAACGCTGGTTACTACGCAAGTCATCTATAGTGAGACTACTCAAAACCAGGGACCCACCACAAAAAGGGCACTCATGTGGGCAGTGTGGATTTAGAAAGGAAGCCCTGTGATGTGTCAATTTCCCTCGTGAATCTTAAGAATTATTTTAGACATGTAAAGAAAAATTAAAAGTTGAGGAATTTATTTTGATTTTGGAGCAATATGCTACCCAACATTTTCTGCTGTGCTATATGACCTTTCTGCCTAGCTACTGTTTTGCTATTGATTTTAATTACTCAGTTTAATTTACTGCATGCCAACACAAAGCTGTTTACTCCTACTTGCCAAAATGTTGCCTTAGTCTCCCAGAGGAAGGTAAAATGAGTAAAATGGTATATGTTTCACTGTTACATGCTATTCATTATAAAGAATTTAATAGATTCACTTCCCATAAATGTCACCACTCTAGAATGTAACAGCCAAATACACCAAACACACACACACACACAGAAAGAGAGAGAGAGAGAGAGAGAGAGAGAGAGAGAGAGAGAACACACACATTATACCAGCAAGGAATTTAAAACCAAAAGCCTTATATTATGAAAGGCTATGACTTGAAACAGCTTACATTTTCAGTTTTAATATTCATCTCCTAATGCGTAGGGGAGACAGGCCATATGTTCCCCTTCTCCATAAAACGTATGGGCAGAAAGAGTGTGAAAGTTAGCTGTCTCTTAGATATTAAGCTACTATGCTAAATAAATAAATAAATTGTTTTCTCTGGTAAAGACCAAAATTTAACAGTGTTAGGTGTGGTTTTAACACACATTTGCTGTCCTGAAATAAATGTTACACCTGTTATCACCCTCAGTTCCAGACCATGAGTGCTGTTGCAGAAATAGTATGGAGGGGCAAAAGGACAATGAAGTTCACAAGGTTGTTTTAATTGCCAAGTACACAGAAGGTCCTGACCTTCAAAATCTACCTTTATTCACAACAGTTGGGGATTTATGCTTCCTTGAGCTTCAAACATGACACTCAGCGTAGGCAGCTTGGCCTTTATTACAATCATACGTTATTTCAAAAATAGAACACAGTTATTCATTTCTGAGTCAGGTACAGAAATTTGTGATTTAATATCTTTGCACAACATACATTTATCCCACCCACCCCCACCGTTTTATCTCATCAACTGACTTGATTTCCAAATGTTGTATTTTCCTAGTGCTTTTATTATGTTCCAAATAACTCAGCAGTTGCTCTTTACTTTTCACTTAAGTAGAAGTCAACAACCACTCACTAAAATAATTAATATCATCTAAAATATGCAACCTGAATGTAATGAGACCTCCTGCTCCAACCAGGCCTTATCATATATGAAGCAACTTAATAAATGTAAAAGCAAATTAGGGTTAAACTCCAAGTGGAATACTAGGAGTGCTCTTGTTCAGGATTCTACTCAGCCAGGAAAATAAATGTTATAGTGCTATTTGGATCAGGGGGGTGGGGCAGGAAGGGGGGGGGCAAAAGACACATCCCAGTGTGTCAATAAGTTATGGAGGATTGCTATGACAGATATTTAACGGAGGAGGAGGAGCTTGTGCTTGTGTGCATTACAGTAGCACCAGTGTGAGTGGAGGGGGGAGGAGGAAGAGGAGGAAGAGGAAGAAACAATATGCAAAGAGGGAGGTGTAAAGGGGTGGCAAAGAGAAAAAGGGAGGGGGGAAGTGGGTGTCAGAGAAGGAAAGTTGCAGAAAGAAAAGGTGGCAAAAAGAAGAACAAAACCCCAGACTTGATCCCTTTGCCTTCATCACAGTAGATACAGTGGCGGAGCTTCATGCTCCGGCAACAGGGGGCAGACAACAGGTGGGGGCGTGGCTGGTGCGCATCCCGGGAGCATGGCACGTGTCCCAGGGGTGTGGCGTGGCACCCCAAGGGGCTTGACGCGCATCCTGGGGGCGTGGTGGCCGCCTGCGGGGCGTGGTGCCCAGCGCGGACGGGTGGCAGCCACGATGGCACCCCACCGGGATCATACTGTCAGGGGCGGTGCACTTCCCCCGCCCCCCCTCTTCCTCCGCCAGTGAGTAGATATAATTCAGAGTTCCTCCTCCCCCAAATAAGCACCTGCCCTCACTGGCATTATGTCAATCCAAGTTTTCTCTCACTGGGCTCCTGCCTGGAGGACAGTAAAGATGCTGCTTGGCCTTGGAAGGGTTCAGAGAGAAGGGGAAGGAGGGAGGTATCTGGCCTGCCTTCCTGTCTTGCCCTCCATCCTCCATCCTCCATCTCGAGGGGGAGGGAGGAGAGGAGGGAAAGGGGGGGGGAATGCCCAGCTAGGGAATGGCAGGGAAGGAGACAGGGATCCTGAGCCAGGAGCAAGCCAGAGTAACATGTTCCTCTTCCCCATTGCACCCCAAAATTAGGCTCTGACCCCTACCCTGATCCACACAAGAGAGTTGCCCAACTGTTGTTTTTACCCTTAATGTGCTGTTGTTGCTTTTAGTTCTTTACATGGCTTGTGGTTGGCATGGGGGGAGAGCAACACAGCTGCGGGGCAGGCAGAAATCAAGTGGACTAAGCCTTTTCAAGAATAAAAGTGCAATTAAGGGGAAAACTGCTCCTGTTGACTAGCATTGGACAAAACCCTGAGTAGTAATTGCATCCCATGTCACATCTTCAGGGAGGACTGGGAAAGACAGCCCTGCCTAACACCCTGGATAACACCAGTTAATGCAGGCACTACTCAGCTACACAAACCAGTGTTCTGACTCAGCATTCAGAACAATTCTATGTTCCTTTAAAACTTATTTTTCCTTTAAGGTGGTTCACTGATAGGTGCAAAATAGATATTGCATTCTATTACCATTCTGTGTCTATTTTTGCATTCACATACACTGTTTTCCTTTTACACACAATAAATAACAAGTACATAGCACTTTCTTGCCTTGTTTCATATCATCTTAATTTATATGCTCAGAGTGGCTGTTAAGATTTGTTTTACAAAGTGAGTCCCAAGACTACTTGTCTTTGATGTGTTGACTGAGATCTGCTTCAGTCAAACTTTAAAAAAATATATCTTATCTTTATAAAGACATAACCATAAGCATACTTAAATAACGTTTTCTTCTATTGTTTTATTTATGGTTGCCACTTGTATCTTTAAATATGTAATAACTACAGCACTGCTTCAAAATAACCTTGAAGAATATCATTGCCAGAGAACGGTAGAAAGAAATGAGAAAGGTTAAAAAGAAAAACAGGGGAGAACCCAGTCACCCTAAGTTACTTTTCTCTGCGGCATTATCATATGTTTGCTAATGGCAGCCTGCTATACGGTTCCAGAAGGGGGGGAAAAGAAAACACTGTTTAATTAGAGCGCAGTTGCTGCTTTATTGTAGCATTACTGTGAAGTGTGCTGAGATGCCTTCCCATAGGCAGGTGCAGGTGGCTGTACAGCTCATTTAGCCTGGGTGAGTAATGTCAGTTCAGGAAAAGAGAGAGGCTTCTGTCTTCAAACTTTCAATCTGCCTCCATTATCTGTGATCAAGGTGGAACCACAGGGGAGTGGAATTACTGGCAGGTCTAGGACAAGTGAAGAGGCAGTGAATCTATAAGACATATTAATCATCTTTCCCTTCTCTTCTCTGGCGCCAGCCTGTGCCTCCGACTCCCCGGCGCCAGGCAAATGGATTTGCTGTCCCCACAGGTACAAGCTAGTGCCTTTCAGGGGCAAGTCATCAGAATAATAATTACTGACACTGCTGAGATCAGCCCTAACCAATCCAGAAGGGAACAGAAAAAATATTATGGGACGGATGGATTTCCTGAACTCCTGTGTTAGTATATATAGAAACAGGCTTTTAATGTATTACAATAACATTAAGAATTTCTTTTAAAACCACATCTCCCTAAATATGTGCCATGGAACAATTTTCATAGTATGATTTGCATTGCATTAATATTTAAGATCTTGATGGTTTTTCATATATATTACTGCATCGTTTTATATTACCTTAACTGCCACCACCCAGTTGATATTAATGGCACGATTTCAGCACTCATGGTTGTAGGCTGCAGATCTATACAAACTTACCTAGAAGTTAAGTGCCACTGAACACAATGCAGCTTATTTCTGAGTAGAAATATATAGGCTTGTACCTTAACAAGAACTTTGGGTAATACCTCCACAGAGTGAATGCAGTCCAATCCTACACATGTTCACTTGGAAGCAAGTCCACAAATAATAACCAAACTTACTTTAAAATAAGTGTGCATTGAATTTAATCTGTGAGACTTTCCTTTAAATTAAATTCTGAGGTAGTATTATTTATGCATGTACAGTGTGTAGATTTTGCCCCATCCTATACTCAAGCTAAAGGCCAACAGCAATACTGTATATTTAGAAGTCCTTTATCAATATATATATATAGTGATGATGATGTGATGATGCACTGAATGACATACTTCTAATTCCTGAACACACATTTTCACAATGACTTACATATAGCATGCAGGCATTTAAAGGAAATGAAAAATAAACAACAAATTAGAGATACTATTGAATATGTATTCTATAGGCTATTAAACAAAGTGTAGCACTTAGGAGTGGAATTTAGTGTAGCACTTTTCCATCCATTCTGTTTACACATAAATTCCAGCTTGTGAGATGGAATGATACCCCTTCTCATTCCCCTATGCACTGCTATTGTCAGGGACTGGGCAGAGGAGAAATGGTGGAGACCCAGCTTGACCCTTCCAGAGAAGAAGAAGACAGTTCAGAATTGCAACAGTGGTTTGAGGGAGGTCTGTCTCTGGAAGAGTCAGGCTGGGGAGGCCCTGCTCCGGCCAACCTAGCAGTTTGAAAGCACGTCAAAGTGTAAGTACCTGTAGATAAATAGGTACTGCTCCGGTGGGAAGGTAAACGGCATATCCATGTGCTGCTCACCAGAAGCGGCTTAGTCATGCTGTCCACATGACCCGGAAGCTGTACGCCAGCTCCATCGGCCAATAAAGTGAGATGAGCACTGCAACCCCAGAGTCGTCCGCGACTGGACCTAATGGCCAGGGGTCCCTTTACCTTTACCTTTTGAGGGAGGTCACAGTTCAGGGGCAGATGAGGGGGAAATCTGGGAAATAATGGGAGAGGAGGAAGAAAAAGCAGCAGAGGGGGGCAGCTGATAGACACAGTGTCTTTAGAAAGCATTCTAGACCCCACCCCCCAGAACCCGGCAAGCATTGAAAGTAGGAGAGCAGAGAGCTCAGAGGAAGAGGGCACTGCTCAGCACCCGTAGTGATGACACATGAAAAGAAGAGAGGGAGGGGCTGGAGACTCACTCAGAGCAACACCATTGTGGCGTTTGCCTTTCTAGGGAATACATATAAGAGCAGGAGTGAAAAAGGGGTTAAGTGGCTGACCCTAGGCTGTCCAATAAACAGAGGGGGGGAGGAGCTAGGGGCAGCTGAAGGAGTCAGTTAGAGTTAGAGAGCGGGAAGTTGGGGAGTTGATGAAGAACTGTTGATAGAGAGAGTTGGTTGGTGGGTGGTTGTGGAGTGTGAGGGTTGGTGGTGAGGTATAGTGGTGAGCGTAGGCAGGGTTGTAACCAATATCTTAAGTTGTTGAAGTTTTTAAATAAACACTTATTATTTTGTTTAAAATTGCACCCTGACTGTGAAATTTATTACCAGGGAGGGGATCCTGGTTGGTGGCAGCAAAGCACCGTGGTGGCACAGGGATCAATAGTCCGTCAAACGACTGGGGACCCTGTGTGATCGCCACAACCATTATTCAGAGGGGCCACCTTCCCAAGTCTTTTCCTGTCAATATTGAATAAAACCTAATGATAAGGACTTTCCCCTTGTCTTGTCAATTCCTGGCAACCTGACCTGGGGGTTGGTTCCTCTGCTGCCTGACAACTCTTAAGGTTCTTGTGACAGCTCCACGCCCAGCCAGTTGGTGGGGCAGGACATGCAAGGGAAGAAGAGGGGTAAATGGTTTGCTGCATTACGGTCACTATCCATCTAGTCCAGCATCCTGCACTCACAGTGGCCAACTAGAGGCCTACAGAAGCCTGAGCACAACAGCACTCTCCCTGCCTGCAATTTCCAGCAACTGGTTTTCAGATGCACACTGCCTCTGATGGTGGAGGTAGAACGCAGCCACCCAGATCTGTAGCCTTAACTTCCATAATTTGGCTAATCCTCTTTTAATGCCATCTAAATAAAGCCCTGTTGCACAAATCGAAGACCTTTCACAGGTCTTTCACTGTTTCACCTGAAATCTTTTACTATTCAAAATACAAGTTAAAATATACATAGTTAATCATTATTGTAAAATAGGAAGAAAAGCAACTCCTGATACATTTCCTCCTTCAACAAAATCATTTGCATTTGCAGCATATAAATCAATGTTAAATATTTCAAGTGTCAATGATTATTCTCAATTTCTAAACTATCAAATGTATTAATGATCAATATTTCATTAATATAATGAAAGCCATCAAAATTGCTAGCATAAATGAGTGGATTAAGATGCATTAATTGATAATCAGTTGATCTCAATATTAATCTTAATGGCAAGATTTTTTTATCATAAAAGCATCTCACACACTGACTTCAGCTTTGAATTCCAAGATAAGCACTTTTAATTTATGTATATACCCTTTGTGGTAAATTTCCAAAGGAAACAAATTATGTAGATTTGTGCAGTACCATATGTACTCATCATTTTTAAAACAGCACTTTTAAGTCTTACCTGCTCATAATGTACACAATGTCAGATTTAGGAGATGCCTCTTTATAACAACGGGGCAGGAGGAGCTACTATTCTAATAGTTTTTCTCTGCAACCTGCTGCAGCAACTGCCAGTCATTTCAGCCAATCACAACCTTCCATTGATTTATCCCCCCCACACACACACTGAACAGTTTTGTTGTTGTTCAGTCGTTCAGTCGTGTCCGACTCTTCGTGACCCCATGGACCAGAGCACGCCAGGCACGCCTGTCCTTCACTGCCTCTCGCAGTTTGGCCAAACTCATGTTAGTAGCTTCAAGAACACTGTCCAACCATCTCATCCTCTGTCGTCCCCTTCTCCTTGTGCCCTCCATCTTTCCTAACATCAGGGTCTTTTCCAGGGAGTCTTCTCTTCTCATGAGGTGGCCAAAGTACTGGAGTCTCAACTTCAGGATCTGTCCTTCTAGTGAGCACTCGGGGCTGATTTCTTTGAGAATGGATAGGTTTGATCTTCTTGCAGTCCACGGGACTCTCAAGAGTCTCCTCCAGCACCATAATTCAAAAGCATCAATTCTTCGGCGATCAGCCTTCTTTATGGTCCAGCTCTCACTTCCGTACATTACTACTGGGAAAACCATAGCTTTAACTATACGGACCTTTGTCGGCAAGGTGATGTCTTTGCTTTTTAAGATGCTGTCTAGGTTTGTCATTGCTTTTCTCCCAAGAAGCAGGCGTCTTCTAATTTCGTGACTGCTGTCACCATCTGCAGTGATCGTGGAACCCAAAAAAGTGAAATCTCTCACTGAACAGTTTACCAATGACTTAAAAAAGAAAATATTAAATCAAAAGAAATGCACACTTGATTAAAAATCAGCAACGAAGGCAGTAGATTTGCAAGAGATGAAACAATCTTTACCTTTTGAGGGAGGTCACAATGATTCGTGCAAAACTGGAATTATATATTCTGTCCCAAGCATGCCATGTTATTTAGAAACTAGATAGCAGTAGCATGACAGCTGGGGACTGGATAACCTGTTTCAATTTGACACCATGTATAAATAGTGCAGACACTTTAGGGGTGCTGATGCTGTGAACCCCTCCATCGTAGGCTTAGGTTGTATATGTGTGTAAATAAACCATATATCCTAAAGACACCACAGTCTCCACTGTGCCTCATTTCCAAAAGGAAACACAAACACTGGGTAAGCACCTGGAAGCCTGGAATCTTGCACCACTTGGAGATTAGGGCAATGTGCAACAATATTTCAGGGCAAAAGGGGGTATTTCTTACTAGCTTTTCCAAATGCCAGATGTTGCCAATTAACTGTAAGTAGTGTCCAAGAAGAAATATCAACAACCTCAGATATGCTGATGACACAACCTTGATGGCAGAAAGTGAGGAGGAATTAAAAAACCTTTTAATGAGGGTGAAAGAGGAGAGCACAAAATATGGTCTGAAGCTCAACATTAAAAAAAAACACTAAGATCATGGCCACTGGTTCCACCACCTCCTGGCAAATAGAAGGGGAAGAAATGGAGGCAGTGAGAGATTTTACTTTCTTGGGTTCCATGATCACTATAGATGGTGACTGCAGTCACAAAATTAAAAGACGCCTGCTTCTTGGGAGAAAAGCAATGACAAACCTAGACAGCATTTTGAAAAGCAGAGACATCACCTTGCCGACAAAGGTTCGTATAGTTAAAGCTATGGTTTTCCCAGTAGTGATGTATGGAAGTGAGAGCTGGACCATAAAGAAGGCTGATCGCCAAAGAATTGATACTTTTGAATTATGGTGCTGGAGGAGACTCTTGAGAGTCCCATGGACTGCAAGAAAATCAAACCTATCCAGTCTTAAGGAAATCAGCCCTGAGTGCTCACTGGAAGGACAGATCCTGAAGCTGAGGCTCCAATACTTTGGCCACCTCATGAGAAGAGAAGACTCCCTGGAAAAGACCCTGATGTTGGGAAAGATGGAGGGCACAAGGAGAAGGGGACGGCAGAGGACCAGATGGTTGGACAGTGTTCTCGAAGCTACCAACATGAGTTTGACCAAACTGCAGGAGGCAGTGGAAGACAGGAGTGCCTGGCGTACTCTGGTTCATGGGGTCACGAAGAGTCGGACACGACTAAATAACTAAACAACAACAGTGTCCAAGAAATCCTTCTTGTTATATTCTGTAGTATTATGTGGAAAGTGTCACCTCTGGAACCAAGGAACAAGCTGTTTTTCATTAAAATTCAATTGTCCCAATCAATCTGAGAATTAAAAGCAAAAGCCCCTTGCCACATCATACGAGCTACTTGCTGTTACTTCGAACAGCTGCAAAAAAAGAAAAGCAACTCTTTTTTTTACTTAAAGACAATGCCAAGAAACAAATCACATACTTTAGAGATAAATTAAACATACACTTATGGTAGGTATGGGAAGACATCTGAACTAACAAGTAGTTTAATGAAATTAGCTTCTGCTGTATGTTGATGTGCTATTTGCAAAAGCAGTATTCACAGAGGCTTTTTTTTTAACTGCTATTAGTATCTTACTCATTTAAATACGGGGAATGTAGTTCATTAAAAACTGGCTTGGCAAATGCCCACATTAAAGAACTGCATGTGTAAGCAGTACAAGAGCTTGCAGAGGACAGATTATGGCATGTGCGTAAATAAATACAGATGGCCAGAATAATTCATTCTGTTCATAAGATTCAGGCTGTAGAAAGTTAGTACAGGCAGCCTAAACGAACCAGTGATAGGCCAACAGGGAGAATTGTTGAATTAATTAACCATTCATAAACTGCTAACTGTAGGGATATTGGGTGGCATTCAACTAAGCTTTACTCAGAGTTAGGTAAAGGTAAAGGGACCCCTGACCATTAGGTTCAGTCGCAGACTACTCTAGGGTTGCAGCGCTCATCTCGCTTTATTGGCTGAGGGAGCCGGCGCACAGCTTCCAGGTCATGTGGCCAGCATGACTAAGCCACTTCTGGCGAACCAGAGCAGTGCATGGAAACGCCGTTTACCTTCCCGCCGGAGCGGTACCTATTTATCTACTTGCACTTTGACATGCTTTTGAACTGCTAGGTGGGCAGGAGCTGGGACCGAGCAAAGGGAGCTCACCCGTCACGGGGATTCAAACCGCCGACCTTCTGATCGGCATGCCCTAGGCTCAGTGGTTTAGACCACAGCGCCACCCGCGTCCCTTCTTACTCAGAGTAGATCTGTTGAAATGAATGAACATGACTAAGTTAGGTCCATTAATTTCAATGGGTCTGCTCTGATTAAAACTTCGTTGAATACCATCCACTATCTGCAATTTGATTAGGATGCTATTTTCTCATAGTAGTTTCCATCACAGGGCATAAAGAGTGTATGCAAAATCAGATGATTCTCAGACAGAGGGAGAGATAATAAAAACCAGAGGTGGATTTAGGGATGCGTGACTGGTTTGGCTGCACTGGGAGCGGGGCCTTGGGGGTGCCACAAGTATGGTGTAGAATGGAAGGCACTGGGGGCACTGAATTTTGGCATTGCACAGGGTGCAACTGAAATTTGAGACTCCAACGTCCACCACTGATAAAAATAAAGATTGACAAATGAGACCTGCAACAAAATATGGCAGTGTTCTGGTGAGTTCTAGCTGAAAAAAAGTCCTCAGTGTTCTCTAGAACTCTTAAAACAAACAAACAAACAAACAACAACAACAACAACAACGACAACAACAACACCTGGAATGGAACTCCTCCAGATTCTGGTGAACTGGAACACATAAAACATGCAGTTGATTCTCTTAGCATTACACCATGTGTGGTTGTATGGATGTAAATCCTATTGTATTCAGTCAGGCTTATTCCCACCTATGCACATGGGATGATGCTGTTAGTCCTGACATCTATATGCAGTTTCCAACACAAACCTCACAGCAAAAATCACCTAATATATAAATGTCACTCTTACATTGCTAAATTTCAGCTTATGTGTTTTTTGTCCATCCATAGATGTTTCTAACCAATAAGACATTTGCTGTTGCAAAACCAGAGTCAGTGTATAAAAATAGTACATGCAATTTTGCATCAATAATAAAAGAGAGCATACAGAATAAGCCACATATAAAATATACTGCATGACAAGGCAAACTATAATGCATGGATAAGATTATGATACCTAAACTTTAAATGTTTTCTTTGTAAAATTAATGTGTACTTTTAATCTTACCAATAAGTGTAATGTCCTGTATGTTATAGTGCAGTAGAATTGTGAAAGGGTCTATTTGGTTGCTAGGTTCTGCCTATTTTCATATGGAAATCACACAAATTAAATTATCTCAAATAGCAGAATAAATTCCAGTAAAATCATATTTTCAATATGAATCATTATCTCCTCTAGTCATGTTATAGGTACAGCAGTGTTTCTGTATTTATATTTTTTCATTAAACATAAAATGATTAATTCCACAAGTTAATTTACTTCTCCCCATCAAAACACCAACATGGAAATTAAATATTCTAGTGCTTAGAGATATTACAAACTAATTTATTGAATGAAGTTTATTGTTTTAGATGCATTTTCCTAGTAAGTGTATGCTGCTGTTATAGTTCTACATTGTTTAATAGCTTGTGCACTATAGTTTGCCATTTGCATACAGTTCTGGAATTTATGTTTGTACCAAATGCATATCTAAATGGCAAATGTTCTATGTTGTAGGTTTGAATGATTCCCTGTATTGTTCACAAGCATGTGTATTTAAACACATAAAACATACACATACTACCATAATAATAAATCTCAAGAATGAGCTGCAGCATAGAATAAATGTAAAGTTTATGTGTGTGTGACTGCCAATTAGCTATCAAGCTAAATTCAGGTTGCTAGTTTGGGTATATAAAACCCTATACAGCTTGGGACCAGGACTGTCTAAGATAGAGGTTTTGAACCTTTTTGAGTCCATGGTTCCCTTGACCAACTACATTCTTTCTGTGCTTCCCCTGTGGGGAAAAGTGCTCCAAGCTCCAGCAGCCCAGTTATGTCACCCCTTGCCTGCAGAGCCAGCAACCCCTCACCCCTTTTCGAACACCCTCCCTTGTGGAGTGTTCCCTCTGCCTCCTCTCCTCTCCTGGGTAGTCCTCTGGGCAGCCGCTGCCACCGACATGGCATCAGAGGAGGCAGGGAAGGAAAAGGGATGGTGACCAGTGCTGCCCGCGGCACCCCGACTATCATTCAAATTACCCAAAGGTGCCATGACACACTGGTTGAAAACCACTGGTCTAAGCCCTTACATACCCAGTCAATCACTGTGCTCTGCAGGTGAGGTCCTCTTGCAGATAACATTTTATTCAGAAGGTCCATTCCACACAATACGGAAATCAGTCAGTTTGTTGTGGCACCTACCCTCTGGAATGCCCTCCCCTTAAATACTAGACAATTACCATCTGTTGTCTTTTTGGTGCCTAGTAAAGATCTTCTTCTTCCAACAAGCCTTTCAACTTGAGATCTTTCCCAGTCAGATTGGTTTTCCTAGATCTCTCAGTGGCTTTCACTATCATCAATCACTGAATATTTCTGGGATAGATGTCCAAATTAGGGACAGGGTGATTTTGCACCTACCGGTACTTGAATAACCAGTCCTGTAGGTTAATTAATTTAGCCAAGCCTACCTCACAGGGCTGTTGCAAATATAAAGGGCTCCTGAGCAGGAAAGCAAGATGCAAAAAGAAGTCACACAGTGCATAGCTGAACTATGGAATACACTCCCATGGGAGGCAATGTTGGCCACCAACTTGGATGGCTTTCAAAGAGGATTTCTAACCTTCAATGCCTTACATTACTTGGGACTCCAGTAGCTAACATAGTGACTTTTCCCATCTGAGCTTACTTGGACATTGAGATCATCTATGAAGGGCCTCTTCAGATTGCCCTTTACTGCTGCAATTTGGAAAACATGAAAAAATGGCACCTTGCCTCTGTAATGCTCTCCTCACCCCCACCCCAGAGAAGTTCACCTGGCACCAGGCAAATACTTTTCTTCTTCTCCAGGCTTTTAGAAGCTATTAACAGTTATTAGTGTTTATTTCACATTGTTTATTTCTGAAAGGCAATCCTGTGTTTTATTCAAACTTGTTCTTAATGGGGGGGTTTGCTGTTGGTTGATGTTTCAACTTATGTATTTTTAAAAATTGTATATGTGGTATTCTACATGTTTTGTTTTCAATGTAAACAGTCTAGAGGCTTCTTGCATAGCCAACATATAAATAAATAGAGAAATAAAGTTCTAATGGACACTGCCCTATAATCCATATATGGTTGAATTATAGTAAAAATAATACTATTTGTGATATTTGTTTATGTGTACCAGTACTGTCACGCTGTAACCATAGCCTAGAGTCATGAAAGATCTTAAAATTTCGAAAACCCCAACTTAAGGAACAAAGAAGACAAATAGACAAGCCGAAACCTTCCTATAAGTAAGCACCATTAGAGTGCACAATTGTTCCAATACTAGATGTTTTTGCTCACACATATAGTAAAAGCCCCATCAATTCAGTCAATTAAATCTGGACATATAAGAGTATTCAGATGAATGGATCAAGGACAGGAAATCAGACAATGGAAACTACTCAATGCAAGGTTTTGTCAGGCTAAGAGAAAGGACTTCCCTTCAAGCCATCTGTTCCTCGGGGTTAAGGGAATTTGTGGTGTGACCTTCTGTGTTATTAGACCACATACAGAACAATGGGCAAGCACGTGCCGTTCGATTAAATTACTGTTAAAAACAGCAGACATCTGCTCTAGTAAAGGTTACACTGTGCTTTACATATTTATGGTGTGCTTATAATTAAATCAGATACTATCTTAATAAGATTATACTGTGATACTGCAATACTGCAAGTGTTTACTAAGTTAATAATGGAAAATTGCTTTCTGTCTGATTTTACAGGATAGAACCTTACAAGGTTTTTTTAAAAAAGCTACTGTACACTGAATGTATTTCTTTAGTGAGAGCAGTTGCCTGTCATCATTCTCACCCTGCATTAGTAGTAGAAGTATTTCCACCAAAACCCAAAATCCCTCCTTAAAGTTTCTGGTGCAATGCCATCCCTGTATGCCTAGGGTCTGTGAAGAGTGGGGTAGAAAGTAAATATATATACCCTTTAAACTTCACAACCATAAAATAAAATAAAATAGTCAATTTTACATCAAGGAATATCATGTGTGTCAAAAAAAGCTACAACCTTCCTATTGAGGTTAGCAGGCTGTAAATAGAAATACATCGGCAAGTGAATCTAGTATATTATCAGCTATTTTACTCAGATCCTCATTACTGATGGCTGATATACTGTATCTGAAGAAGTGTGCATGCACGCGAAAGCTCATACCAAGAACAAATTCAGTTGGTCTCTAAGGTGCTACTGGAAAGAATTTTCTATTTTGTTTCAACTATGGCAGACCAACACGGCTACCCACCTGTAACTGATATACTCAAGTTGTCTATAGACACAAAATTCTGTTTAGTCTGTTTGAACAAAAATGGTAGATAAGGGAAACAATCAAAATTTAGTTTCAGTGAAGTTCTATACATTTCTGGGCTAGTAGTTCTTTGCTCAAATACTACTGATAGCCAGACCATGAAATAAATTAACATACTTTCAGATTATGTACAGTGGTACCTTGGTTCTCAAATGTCTTGGTTCTCAAACGCCGAAAACCCAGAAATAAGTGTTCCAGTTTTCGAACATTTTTCGGAAGCTGAACATCCAATGTGGCTGTCGGCTACTGTTTCTAGGGCACCTGCACCAATCAGAACCTGCGCCTTGGTTTTTGAACATTTCGGAAGTCGAACGGACTTCCGGAACGGATTAAGTTTGGCGTTTTTGTTTTTGCTATTTATTTTGCGTTTTTGTTTTTGAGGCTTTCTCAGTTAATTTGTTTTTGTGACTATGTGGAACCCAGTTCAGCTACTGATTGATTGATTGATTGATTGTGTGGCTGCAGAAATGGATATAAGCCCCCCATCCAAACAATGACTATCATCAGTGCAGGTGAGAATTTATTTATTTTTAAATCATCTACAATACTGTCAAATTGTCAAGAGGTAAACTAGGTACTATAAAAGAGTAGCATGTTAAATAAATTATTAACAGAAGTGCAAGACTACTTGGGATTTATTACAGTGCAAACCAAGAAGCTCCCTAGATAACCCAAATATACTTTCATCTCTAGCAACTACTTTTAAGATTTGGACTTAGTAAATAGCCATATCTCTTAAGCCCTGGGTTGTCACTTCAGCACTATACAATTAACTGGCAAATTGGGTCCTCCATTAAAGAGGGCACAACCAAGATCTCAAACTCTGGCAAGAGGAAACTGGTGACTAGTGGTCATAATCTTCTAAGAGAAACTAACTATTCCTGTGGAAGGCTCTCACCTACTATTCTTTCAGGATCTCCAGGTAAGGCATATGTTTACTCAGCTAAATCAAGCATTGCAATGATCTAGGATGACTCAGTATTTGAAAGCAGAATGATAACCCAGAATGCACAGAAGCTGATCAGTAAAATATATTTTATTATCTGAATACAAAGAACCTGATCAATTCTATCCAGCAGACTATGGGTTATTCCAACTGGCAGTGGCCAGTGACAGATTACCCAATAGGCAAAGTAGGCACCGGCCTATGGGCCCCATGCCTTTTAGGGCCCCCACCACTTGGTTTATTAAAATTGTTGGTTGGTAAAGTCAAAAACAGATTAGGAGATAATTTGTGAGCCCCCCCACCCCGATATTTTGACTGCCTAAGGGCCTCCAGTGTTTGATCCTGCACTGGCAATGGCTCTCAAAGGTTTCACACAAAGGTCTGTTGAAGTTGCACTTCGGAGTTTCTTTTAGCCGAAAATGCCAGTGGCTGAGCTCAGGGCAGCTAACACCAAATATGAATTACAATAAAACGTAATAGAGGAAAAACAACAAACAAACAAACAAACAGTTAATTAAAATACGGCTTAAAATACAGCTTAAAATGCAGCCTCATTTTAGTATTAGCCCATAAATCAGGACCATAAAGGGAAGAAACATCAGATATTCACCCGAGCCAGCTATCCATGCTGGTCCTACATGGGCCAGCAAAAAAGCCAAGGGAAAATTTGTATACCAAATCCCATATAAGGGGTCAAAGTGAGTCTAAGCCGAAGGCCAGGTGGAACAGCTCCATCTTGCAAGCCCTGTGGAAAGATGTCAAATCCCGCAGGACCCTAGTCTCTTGTGACAGAGTGTTTAACCACGTTGGGGCCACTGCTGAAAAGGCCCTGGCCCTAGTTGAAACCAATCTAACCTCCTTGAGGCTTGAGAGCTCCAAAGTGTTGTTATTTATGGACCTTAAAGGCCTACGCGGGGCATACCAGGAGAGGCGGTCCCATAGGTACGAGGGTCCTAGGCCGCATAGAGCTTTAGAAGTCAAAACCAGCACCTTAAACCTGACCCTGTACTCTACCGGGAGCCATAACTATGTTCCTTCTTTTAAAAACCATGAAATTCACAAACTTAAAACTGTAGCATTTGAAATTTTCTAGCATTGTACACTGAATAGAAGACAAGTTACCTAATCTCCAAAGAACTTTTCTTTGTCCCTTATGTAATTAAAGTGTATATAAAGAATGATGCACAGAGTAATCTGGTACAATGCCATCAATGCCCATCTTTGCATTTAAGTACCAAATGGCATATCATGCTTTACACTTAAAATGATAAATTCCACAGCTACATTCTTACTAAAATGCCAGCTCCCATATCCCTGTAATAATCTGTATTGCTGGTGGGTGTGAGGGAGAAAGCATTTGTTGGCTTTGTAACTTATAAGGTTCCCCATCATGTACCATGTTCCTTATGATGATATATTTACTCTCACCATTTTCCCTGAAAAGTCTCTTGCAAGATACATTAGTTTCTCATTTTCCAAATGTGTATTTAAAACCTCACTGTTGCATGATGTGTGATCGGAGCATCTGCTGGCAGTGATGCTTCTTTTATTTGAATAAGCATTTAATGGATGAATATGTAAGAATCTGTACGTAGAAAGCTGTATCTTTTTAATGTGAAGGTTATGTTTTGTGATATTTTAAGCTGTAAATTGGTTTGGGTAGGGTTGCAATTTGCCCTGAGAATAGCTGCTTTATAAATGTAAAAAGAAAAGACCACAAATATAAATAAAAATAAGAAAGGTGGAGCAATGTTCTATTATTACAATAATACAAATCTAAATCGACTAGATCAGCACTTTACTGGTATCACAAACATGCTACTGTGTGCTAATAGGACAATATCCGGTCTTTATCGCAGTCTTTATAGATAGAAAGTAATGGTAGTCTCTGGAATTTGTCTGCCAGATATAGCTCAGACTGGAGCCAATGAATGAAAATCTGTTTTTGCTTAATTTACAGCAGACACCAATCTAATCATTTGGGTAGACATGAAGAGGCACAGTTTTCCATCTCCCTGTAAAGCATGGAATCCTTCACCCCCCACCTGTCTATTATTAGACAAAGAATGATTTCCTGTGAAATCAGCACTGTGACTCAATTCATTAGAGATTCAAAAGATGACTATGTGCTCAAGAACATTCAGAACAATTAAGTTACATTAATTATATTCTGAGGCAATTATAGTTACAAAGAGCTTGGGGGTTTTGAAAAACCCCATTTAGGGAGCATTTTTGCTTTGTAAACCAAGGGGAAGCAGGTCATGGTAAAATCAATGCAAGAGTCTGGGCCAGAAAGCAAGAACTCAGTAGTTGCACGAGCAAGGCATAGACTAGCTTTTCAAAGTAAGGAATAATGTAGCTAAGCACTTCCAACATCTGACAGCTATTGGGGGGGGGGGAGACTGTGATTGGGTCTTTGCTGTTCAGTAGAAGAATCAAAGACGTTTAGTGGCCTTCTGAGGCAATGTGCAGTTTCTTCAAAGTCCCACACTGTAGCTATGGAACCTGGAATAGCATGAGGGACCAAGTATCTAGGCATGAGTGACCTGGAGAACAGAACTGCAAACATATTTATTAAACCAAGTCCAGGAATCAGGGATTGTACTGCTAAGACTGCTGTGGTGCCACAGTTATGGTTTAAACTGATCTGATGTGGCTTTTCTTGGACATTTTTCTCATTTCATTCTATGCTAAACAGGCAATTTTATATTCAATATATTCAAAGATCAGAAATAGCCCTTTTGTCTTTTAGTTAGCTCACTGATGCATAATATTGGAGGGTGGTGGCGTATCAAACAGTCCAAGGTATGAAGGTTTAGTGACTCAGTAATGTGCCAGCAGTTATATTAGGGAACAGGTAGTCTAATTTTCAGAGAGCTGATTCTGTTGAACATAAGAAATAGCATGTTTAAAAATCAAGGTATATTTTCCATGCATTTCCCCAACATGGATAAAATTGCCATAGGTTAGCCAGTGCTTTTTTCCGGGGGGGGGGGGGGACATTTTGTGAATCTTTGTACTTTTGTCCATTTACTTTATTTATTTTCCCCAATTTGAACTATAAAATGGTGGTTTTTCTGGAGTCAAAATTATTTATATATAAAAAAGCACTGGGCTACACATATATACAAATGGATCTTACAAATCCAATTCATCATCAATCAAAAATAGGATAATATTACTATTCCTCATCAAGCAATATTCACCATCAATCAAAAATAGGATAAAAATGAAATAAAAATAGGATGCAATGTTTGCATGCAATATTCTAAGATTAAAACCAAAAAAGCAGTACTCCTTTTGCTAATATTATTTACGTCTAGTATATATAAGTGGAATAATTTAGATCTATCAATAAAAAGAATAAAAACAATATAGATATGATGCTTATTGGGTGGGAAGAGTTGGCTCCAAGCCACAGTGAGATCAGTACACTTCTGAAATTCTGTTCATAAAAAACAACAGGCACATTTGCAACTTTGTTGTTAGTTACTGGTAGTTATTTTAATAGAATAGATTGGGGGTGGGGGAGAGAGAAACAGAGACAGAGAGAGACTTAAAGAAGGCAATTTGTCTAAAATCAGTGTGCAGTAAAGTGATGTGCGATGAGAGTTCTGATTTTCAAAAACTTTATGAAGGTTAAATACTCCCATTTTGCTGCATTTAACTGTAAACTTGATCTAAAGAGTTTCCCCCCAAATCATAGATATCGGCGATCAGATTGACCGCTGCCTCAGGAGAGCAAGGAAAATTCTCAGGGTCGACTCACACCCTGACCAGCACCTCTTTAATCTCGTACCTTTGGCCAGGAGATATAGAAGTATAGTCAGCCGCACCAACAGGTTAAAGAATAGTTTTTATCTGTGGGCTGTTGGGCTGCTGAATGGGGGAAAAAATAGTGGTGTAACTGACTTCCGACAATCACACAGAGTGTGAACAAGACTGAGTGTATGGGGGAGGGCGTTTAATTTCACTGGTGGTGTAGTGACAATAAGGGTGGGTGGGTTGGTTGGTTGGTTGGTTGGTTGGTTTGTGACAATTTGAAAATACTTTTGTGCCACACTCTCCTGATTTCTTTAAGACTAACCATCAATATATTTCTTGTATATTTGAACTTCACATGATCATGTTACTGTATATGGTATGGTGCCTATTTGTGCAGGAGTTTTCAGAGCAAAGCTATGAGCAATTCACAGTTCTAAATTACCCTGCTCAGTATTTGAGAACTCTGCAGAAGAAGTATTGCATAAGGATTTATTGTCTTGCTCTCAGTGACTGAGAGATTAGAAATAGCCGCTCACCGGAAATCACACATCTCTTTTGATTTCATGCTAGCTTGGAATGTGGCAACCTACCCAGCTGGAAACTCCGAACCATCAATCTGTGGTAACAGATACTCAAGAAATAATTGGAGCCATCAATAAAATTCAGAGTAAGAAAAACATTACTTTTACTACTGTCAATAATAATAATAATAATAATAATAATAATAATAATAATAATAATAATAATTTATTTCTACCCTGCCCATCTGGCTGGGTTTCTCCAGCTACTCTGGGCAGCATTCAACAGAACATTAAAAACAGAATAAAACTTCAAACATTAAAAACTTCCCTAAGCAGGGCTGCCTTCAGATGTCTTCTAAAAGTTGGGTAGTTGTTTATTTCCTTGACATCTGATGAGAGGGCGTTCCACAGGGTGGGCACCACTACCGAGAAGGCCCTCTACCTGGTTCCTCGTAACCTCACTTCTCGCAGTGAGGGGACCACCAGAAGGCCCTCGGCACTGGACCTCAGTGTCCTGAGGCTGAACAATGGGGGTGGAGATGCTCCTTCAGGTACACAGGACCAAGGCTGTTTAGGGCTTTAAAGGTCAGCACCAACACTTTGAATTGTGCTCGGAAACATACTGGGAGCCTATGTAGGTCTTTCAGGACTGGTGTTATATGGTCCCAGCCACCACTCCCAGTCACCAGTCTAACTGCCAGATTCTGGATTAGTTACAGTTTCCAGGTCACCTTCAATGTAGCCCCATGTAGAATATGTTGCATTAGTCCAAGCAAGAGATAACTAGAGCATGCACCACTCTGGCAAGACAGTCTGGAGGCAGGTAGGGTCTCATCCTGCATACCAGATGGAGCTGCTAAACAGCTGCCCTGGACACAGAGTTGATTGCCATGAACCAACTCATATTATTTTTTGAACAGGGGAAATGGGTTAGTTTTCTTGAGGAAACCTAATGTGAAGATGCAGCTACTATGCTCATCTCCATGTTTTTAAATACAAAGCTTCCAATCTACTACCAGCTCTGGCAAAATTCAGATGAATCCTCATAGAGACAAAGCCTTCTGCTAATGGGAAAGTGAAAAACTCATCGGAAGTCTTTTTGAAATTCTGAAAAAAAAGATGATGGCTGTACACAGTGCATTCCAGCAAAGATTATCAAAAATCCATCATAGTTGCCTATTAACACGACTTGATACATAACTCTACTTGCATTTTGGAGAAAATGTATTTGAAAATACAGGTGACATTGCATTCCCCCCCCCCACTTGCTGCATCTTTTTTCTCCCGGTGCTTGGCACCCTGCTGGCAGCCCTTAACACTCACATGTATTTTACATTTGTTAATAGGAGCAACACTTAACCGTAATGTTAACAACAATGATGGATTCTGGACTCCGTGTTCTTTTCCCCTGTTATTCTGCTGCTGCTGTGGTGTTCTATAATTGGCCTCTCTGCAGGGGACCAATGGCTTCCTTCTCAAATGATTTCTCTATAAAGTCTCAGCTCTTGTTAATAGATCCTGACAAATAACTCCCACTGCTCCAAGGTTCCTTGCTTCTTGTTCTTATTAACAACTGGAAAATATACATTGGTATCTGTTAAACCTAAGTATGCTTGAGATGCCCGGCAGAAATGCATCAGTACATTGGTATATCCTACCCTGGCCATTGCTGAGCAGGTTCCTCATCCCCCAAATTTAGTCCCCAACAGGATTGGTTAATTAGAAGCTCCAGGTGGCCTTGCTATTCTTAAATTAATGGGGATATCAGAATCCCTTTGGTCTTTTTAAGAATTCAAATCTAAAAGGGATAACATATTTCAGACTATCAGTTTTGCTTCATCAAACCCACAAGGTTTTGATGGTTAAATCTATAATGTTAAAAAGAGATTTGGTGTGAGCATAGTGTACAGAGTATCCTAGTTTCATTGACAGTAGCAATTTTTTCATTGGTGTTTCTAAAGGTTTTTTTTTTACAATGACAAAAGGCCAATAGTTAGCAGCAGTTGACCCCTGGGTCCAAATATCTCCTTCAGCACTGTTCACATACCCTGTTATCTAAAGAAAGTCCAGTCTTCCTTTAAAGAAAAAGAGGGTCCTTTCTAAAATTCATTATTCAAAAGACCTTTTTGACATCAAACAATAGTAAGCAGCCTTTTACTGTGGGCACAGCAGTGGACTGGTGTTGTTAAGAATAGCCAAAGCCCTCCTGCCTTCAAGTCTAGAACTCTGTTTTCACAGTGGCCAACCAGATGCCTATGGGAAGCCCACAAGTCGGACGTAAGTACAGTAGCACTCTAGCTTGTGATCCCTAGCAACTGGTATTTAGCTGAAATATATATATATATATATAAATTAAAAATAACCAGTAGCACCTTAGATACCAAGTTTGTTCTCGGCATAAGCTTTCATGTGCATGCACACTTCTTCAGATACACTGAAACAGAAGTCACCAGACCCTATATATATAGTGGGAGGGTGGGGTGGGGTTTTTCTCAGGAGGGTATTTAGCTGCATGCCAGCTCTGATACTGAAGGTAATACAGCCATCATGACCAGTACTTATGCTCCAGGAATTTGTCTAGAAGAACATAAGGAGTCCCACTAACATAGACAGCAGTTAAAGTCAAGTTCATATGCTCCTTGCTTGGTGAACAAGCTTTCTGGTTCCCCAAAGCCCTTCTCATTATGGATACACAAGCTGCCTGATGTATGACCCCCAAAGGGTTGTGTTTTTGCAAGCATATTACTGAGCACTCACAAAAGCTCACACCCTTCGTCAGTACTTAGCAGGTGAGCAGAAGAGTGAGCTCCATCAAAGCTTGCACACTTTTACACAAACTGGTCTCATACCTCACACACAATACCTCGTGATTTGATACCAATCTTCAGATATACTTCCACCCCAAAACTGTTGTTGCTGTTCTCAATAGCCAAACCTATGCTCACAGTTATGCATGACTTGCTGTCATTGTTCTTGTGGTTCCCGATGGATCTGAGGTGATTACAATCTGTATTGGAAACTGTCTGTTATATTTCCTTTAATGCAGATTCTCTGCACTGCTGATGTGACTGTCAGCCATCAGCAAGATGCATTTGCCAAAGCAAAAAAAAAAAAAAAAAAAAAAGGAAATACACTTTGTTTTTGGGAAGCGGGTGTTTTTTTCAGTGCAGCTTGGTAAACTAAAAATGTTACACTAACATTAAATCTGCTTAGAAATATAGTATTTCTGGTGGGATGGAACACTTTCAGTGCAGCAGGAAGGAGATGGTGGATGCAGACTTGAAAAGCCAGCCAGACACAGTTTCAGTCCAAGACAAAAAAAATATTTTTTACAGAAGTGATCCAACAGAAGTGATCCTCTGAGCAGTGGAAATGAGGCATGGGCAGTTGATGGGGCAGTGGATGTAGTTGGTACTTTAGGTAATCCTTTAAAATAATAGAAGGTTAAGTTGAAGAACAATGAATGTTGCTTGTTTAGGAGTCTCTGCCCTGCAGGCAAACAAAGAAGTGGGTGCTGAGGAGGTGGCTGGTTGAAGTGAAGAGGACTGGAGGGTGAAGGAATGTTTATAATAAAGCAGATATAGGGGAACTATGGGGAAGCAATACTATTTATTTTGTGGAAGTGACATTAATAGCGTTAAAGCAAGTACATAATCATATTATAGAATATACAGTACTAGTACGTGCCTGGGGTGGCCCAGAAATTTGTTAAAAGCAAAAAAAAAATGTGATTTTTAAATGGATAGTGTAATTTATGAGTTTAGACCCCCTCACACCAAATATAAGATAAAGTCATGCCAAAGTCATGATCTTGGCTCAAAATGGCAGCTAGCATCAAAACGCCATTGAAGACTGCCCCCAACCAGGAACTTTTGTGCCAAGTTTGGCAATGCTATCTCAAAAGACAGCCAGGTTTATGCCCCAAAACAGATGAAGTCACAGCAAAGTTTGGTCCACTTGATCTTGAATCAAACTGGCCTGCAGCCACCAAACATCAATGAAGATTGCTGCCCCCACCTCAGAAACCCTCATGCAGAGTTTGGCAACATCTTGAGAAGTAATCAAACCTATGCCAAAAAACAAACAAACAGGCAAAGTCATGCCAAAGTGACGTTTTGGTCTCCCACCTTGTTTCAAAATGACAGCCGCCATCCAGACATTAATGGTGACTGCTGCCTCCACTTCAGAAACCCATGTGCAGTGTTTGGCAATGACATGGGTAGTAAACTAAGACCCAGGGTCCGGATCCAGCCCAATCGCCTTCTAAATCCGGCCTGTGGACGGTCCAGGAATCAGAGTGTTTTTACATGAGTAGAATGTGTCCTTTTATTTAAAATGCATCTCTGGGTTATTTGTGGGGCATAGGAATTCATTCATCCCCCCAAAAAAATAAATATAGTCCGCCCCCCCCCCCACAAGGTCTGAGGGACAGTGGACCAGCCCCCTGCTGAAAAAGTTTGCTGACCCCTTGGCAATGACATCTCAAGAGGCAGCTAAACAGATGGACAAACAGACAAACCACTTTCCAAAATATATAGTAGACAGAAAGAAGTTTCAAAACACACCATTTTTCCCTGGGTCACTTGTGTGCCTTGGGGGCAAATGATTTGCATTAGAGTCAACATCAGTCATGCCTTTTTTGAGCTAGAGATCAATTTTTTTGGTTCAATAGTCTAAATCTTGACAAGTCAAGTTCATGGTTGGCATTTCCAATACGGACAGAGCCTGTACCAACTAAGTATTGACAGGAACTGAACCTGCATGATGATAACAAGCAGACCTGCAAACAGGCAAACACATAGCAGAGAGTCCCATCCCTACTATTTAGGCTTGTGGATGCTCAAAGGTACCTTCACATTTCTGTGCCCTAAAGGCCATTGGTGCTTCCAGGATTTGGGATAACAGTCTTACCTGTTCTTCTCACACAACTGTGAGCATTCCAGTAGGCATACTCATTTTTTGAGTGCTCATATCTGAATCTTCAAAACTTTTCACAGCTTGTGAAATTATGTATACGGAATGCATGCAGAAAGAACAAGGTAACATCCTTGCCTTACTTTTGATTTCCATGGGTTTATTGGTTTTGTGAACATGGAACTGACCAACATATGGAAGACAGGGGCAGCAGACACATGTGACTCTGTTCATCTTCCATGTATTCCTTATACATGTTTTCAAACCAGGTTAAAAAGAGCTTAAATATTTACAATCAACAGCAAGTGGCAGGAGTGCAACTTGATATTGTGCATGTTTACTCAAAAGCAAGCTCCAATGGATTCATTTTGGCTGGCTGTCACATATGTACAAATAAGATTTTAACATTAGTCTCTCATTGCTAAAAGAATGGGAGAATGCTGCTTAGCAAAGGAAGTAATATAGCTTTCTACCTACAAGCAAGAAGTAACCTACTATTTCTTTCACATTGTGAGCATAAATCTAACCAATATGGTCTAAAATGTGTCTGATATTATACAAACAATATTGACATTCACATTTTAAACACACACACGATTACTGTAGATGCTAAACAGAAAGCTAATTTTGTTTCATTATATGCTAATCCATTTAGGACATAAATCATTTTTCAATTAAAAAAAAATTCCAAACCTGCGTAACAATTATCATAATCACCAATTTTGCTAAATTTCTTCCGTTAAGACATTATACATATTCCTGGCAGACTTTTTAAAAAGCATTTCTAGTTGAGGTCAGAGTATATTTTCCCCATATAACCATGAGGATGAGCCCCAATCCCTTGGTCTGCAATGGTAGAGTAGCAAAACTGAAGTGCATGAGCAAGCATAATGCAAAGGGTTCCTTGAGTCGCTGACTGGCCTTTAGGACAGCCTCCCCAAATGCATGGAAGCAAAAAGAAGAGAATATGTGGATGAAATTGGGCCAGAGATGAGGCAGTAGTAGGAAGTGGGTAATACAAGATGAATGAAATAATTTAGATAGATGCAACAAGGGGGACCCACAGCAAACTGTTGCAGTGTGAAGTGCTATTCATGCCCTTTTTGGAGATATTCTATTACATTTCCTTTTTGAAGATATTCTATTACATTTCCCATTTCCCTTACTATTCCATCTCTCTGACATCCAGTTGTTTTCCCATGGCCACTAAGCATCTTCAGTCACCACTGGTTTTTCTCCTCCCCTTCAGGTTCTCCCCCTTTTCTTTTTCTAAAAGTTTCATGCACTCTTTTATATGTGGATGATGCTGTTTTGGCTACATAAGGATCCACACTCAGAGCATGAGTTTGCTTTTGTATATAGCACAACTATGAGAAGGTCATGTAAAGGCAGTGAACATCTGCAACGAAAGGGATAATAAGTCCAACTGCTGGCAGACAGTCCATCAATAAAATTGTGACAGGTGCCCAAGATACTGACGTGTGTAAATCAAACATAAAATTAATGAGAGAAAGCAATGTAATAACTGAAACAACCAACAACAAGGCAGTAAGAAGAGTTCTAAATAGGAAGCCTCTACTGGAAATCCATAATCCAATCCCTCATTGTTGGCATAGTGAATGTAAAATGGCAGCAAGATAGGAAAACAACTTGAGGCATAGAAACAAATGATTACAATTTGAGAAACAAGCAGGCTCGTTGTATTTAGCAATCTCTACAATCAGTAGCAAGTAGAGTGGTGGGGCAGGGCTGTCCTCCTGAGTCCTGACATAGGTGTCACTGCAGATTACCTGGGTGGGGTAGAAGGGCAGTGAGGTCAGGGCTTTGCAGAAGCACTGATGGAGCCAAGCCAGTTCTTCTGCTGGTGAATTCACCCAGATGGAACATGTTGCCCCACCAAAGTCCCATCCAAATAAGCTGCAGCCAGAGCCGTCTTTCCCATAGGGCTTAGGGTGGTGTGTCGCACCAGGGCGCCGGCCTCTCGGGGTGCCCCAGCAAGTGGGGGAGCTGTGCAGCTTTCCAGTGGTCTCCCCTTTCCCTGCACGTCCGCCAACTGCACCCTGCCAATCATAAGGCTGGTGGGTGTGCAGCTTCCCTCCCAAGCCTCCTCGCGAGGAGAGCGATCCCCGCAGAGGCTTAGGGTGGAAGCTGCGTCCCACCAACCATATGGCTGGCGGATGCACAGCTTCCCTCCCAAGCCTCCCAAGGCTTTGCGGGGATCACTCTCCTCCCAAGAAGGCTTGGGAGGGAAGCTGCACTCTCTTTCCGCGGAGGCTTGGGAAGGGCGCAACTTAACTCCCAAACCTCTGCGCAGATCACTCTCCCGCAGTGGCATGGGGGAGAGTTGCACCCCCCCCCGATGGCTGACAGTGTGCAGCTACGGCCACCCCAACACTATCTGTGGTAATTTGGGGGCACTGGGTGGATATTTACACCCCGGCGCCGCATCTGCTAAAAACGGCCCTGGCTGCAGCAATGCTGGTGTTTCGGTGGCGGCTCCACCATAAATACCACATTGACTACTTATTGTCTACAATGATTCTACACAGCATGGCCTCCAGCAGAAATTAATCCAAGAGGATAAAAACCAACAGGAAGACCCCACTTCCTTAGTAAACTATCTACCCCTTATATAGCCAGTCGATCACTGTAGTCTGTAGGAGAGTTTCTCCTTAAGGTCCAAAAATCTCAGAAACCTACTTGGAGCAGGGCTTTCTGTGTGGCTGTCTCTGTTCTGTGTTCTGCATTCCCTTCAAGATACAACAGGCACCCATGATTTGCACTTTTCAGAAACAACTGGAGACATTTTTGTTCCTACAGGCTTTCACAACTGGATAAATGGGTCTTTGCCATGAGTGGCTATTTTTTATTGTTTTAAATATATCTGTTTTTTGTGTTTTTATTTATTTATTAAAGATTTTCTTGGTTTACAAAGTGTGTGTAATGTCTCTCGTATTTTTCCATAAAACATTTTTACAGATCAATTTTAGTTGTTGAGACATTAGGGAGAGGGGGGGGAGTGGGTGGGATGGGTGGGAGGGTGGGGAGGGGAGATGATGTTTCTATTTTCCTTAATATATGTAGGATTTGGTATCAGCGTCGCTTGTGTTGGTTCTTTGTTGTTTGCTTGTGTTTCTTTGGCGGTGAGAGGTCGCGATTGGCGTAGGGTTTGATTGTTCATTTGTGGTTGGTTGTGGTGATCTTTGGTTTCCTGTGTGAGTGGGGTGGGTGGGTGTTATGGATCAGGTTAGCCATATTGATTTGGATGCTGTCGGTAGATTTTTGTCATTGTCTTGTTGGGCTGTGTGTGCGATGAAGGGGGACCATAGGGGGGGTGAAGGTTTTTTGTGTTTTTAACTGTATTTTTGCTGTTTTTATTTTATAGTACCTTGAGACAATTATGTAGAAGGTGATTAGTAAATTAATAATGGTGATCAATATTAATAAGCAACTAGGGAACAAAAATTAGGATCACTCTGAAAAGCAAACAATATATCAACACATAATAATCAGGATTTACAAATGTAATTAAACTTAGTTAAAAAACACACACACACACCACTCCCCTCAAAAGCCTTATCTCGGGTGGCTACATGGTTCTTCTCCCCTCCTCACATGTTTGTACTCTCACAACAATCCTGTAAGGTAGGCTGGGTTCAGAGATAGTGACTGATTCAAGGCCACCTAAGAAAGATTTTTGAATCTGTGTCTCCCTGGTCCTAGTCCAACATTCTAACCACTACCACAATACAAGATGGAAACGCATGATATCAGTGTGTTCACAAGTCACTAAACAGAGACAATATATCCCATGGTTACAATTAATTCCCAATACTATTTCAGGGTGATTGAAAAATGGCAATATTCCCAGAAGTACCAGAGCCACAAAGTTACAAAAATCAATTGATAGGAAAATCCTATGAGATGCTTTTATTTTTGTCAGTTGCTTACTACTTTAGAGAATCCATCATATCCCAAAGAAACCAAGCCAGATTGAATCAACTGCATCTTTCATTATACAGGATCTGCAGTATCCCTATGGATGCATATGTGACAATATTAGACAGAAAGAAAGGCTATATAGTCATTCTAGATTTTTCATATTTTTGAACTTATTTGCTTTATACTTGATCATTTTTATTATTTTGTGTTTATATATTTCATTGTCTGCAATTCGGAATAATCTTAATTCTTTTGTTCTCTAGTTTATTCATGGGGACATCAGCCTCTTTTTAGCTTCTGTCTCTAGTAAGGGATGCCTAAATGCTATGCACTTGACTGCTTCTGATTATCTTTCTGTTTGGGAAATAAAATAGCTGCTACCTACAGATTTTCTATGCATACTAAGGCTGGATGACAGCTTCAAGGTCACATACACCAAAGACTCACATGCAAAGGAAAAGACAAAGAAGGTGGTCTAATTTCAGCAACCAAACAAAAAAAAAAGTCTAATTTAAACAAAGGGGGAAATATGACAACAGTGATAATGATCCAACAGCAGCAGCTTTTCCTAAGGTGGGTGTTTGGTGAAATTATCTAAGTTATATTCTACCTTATTTTAACAATAGATGGTAATAATATAATGATAAAAAAGAAAGAAGCAGGATTGAAACAATTGCAGTTTGATCTCTATTCTTCAGTCACACACTTTCTGAGAAAGGAATAATGGCTGAAGTCTTTGTTCACACCACTATCCCTGCTCTCCTCAGTCAAACATTATTTACATTATAGATTTATTATAATACTCTGTTCTGTTGAGATAAAGTACTTATTTTAGTAGCTAAAAATGCAGATGTCCTTGGTGAAATTAATAATTCAAAAGCACATAAATATTTTAAGTACAATAAGCAGTCTGCTTTGGACCAGAGACAAAAGAATGAAATTAGTTATTTGTAGATCTTGATTCCAACAACATGTGATATCCTCATGCCCATTTTGTTACTTCATAAGTACTATTATTTATTATCTCTGCATACTCCCTGCCTCTGGAAAGTGCTGAGCAGATAATTTGGGACTGTCAGACACTTTCACTTTCAGTACATAATTTTTGTCTTAAACATGTTGTAAAAGTGCTGAGCAGATTACTTGGGACTTGTAAGGATTTCTAAGCCAGGCAATTAGCAGGTCTACAATTAGGGATGGGGAGAACCTAGGTTTGGTTCACATTATTTCTCCTATTCTCAAACCACTGCACTGGTTACTACTTATCTTCCTGGCCTTATTCAATGAGTTTCTATTGATGTCTAAAGCCCTGAATTACCTGACGCCCAAATATCTGAGAAAGCAACTTCTCTCATATAAACTTGTGCATGTGTTAAGATCAGCAGATGAGGTTGTCCTGCTGGTTCCTGGGTTAAATGAAGGGCTTGGTGTGAGGCTCCATGGAAGAGCTTCTTTACCTGGATGCTAGGTAAAAACTTGGGGTGTATGCAATCTTGGCATTATCAGCACTATGCTGTAATCAATGGAGCTATCCAGCATTGTAGTTCCACTGGTACAATGGACTTCTGTGCATGCAACAAGGCTCCCTTGTCCTCTTCTTCCCCCTTCAGCCACCTGGACACATTCAAAAGCAATTCTGGAGGGTCAAGGAAGCGTCTGGAACAGATTTTGGAGAAATGGGAAAGGGAGAAGAAACAGAAGCCCCACCACAACAGCAGAGCCCTGCTGGCTCTACATGGGATAAACCCAGATCTTTCATATCAGGTTATTAGAAGTTGATGGGAGGTCATTTTTTAAGTTTTGATACTACTAACTATATTGGGCAGGATTCACATAACCAGCATCACCAGGAGCCCTATGCAATGACATCAGCTTGTGCAATGGGGCTTCCCCCTCCTCTTCTCCAGAATTTGTCTCAGGGGAAAGGGAGATCAGGAGAGCCCCCAGAACAGCACAGAGGGGAGGAGAGGGAAGGTTCATCCCATCTGGCAAGCTGGAATGCTTGCACAGACAAAACACTTGTAATAGTGTGCCACTAAATGTCACTTATTATTTAAGTATTTTTGTTAATAATTTTGCTCATTGTGTATCATGTTTTTGGATTGCCTTATTTTGCTGTAACACACAAAAATGGTAGAAGGGCAAGAACGCAGACCACAGAAGTAAAATAATACTGGATAGTAGTTCAAATGATACAATTGTTTCGAATAATCTCTTCTGTAGATGGATTTATTTATAGAAATTTATACGTCAGATGAAGTATATACACCAGGACAGGGCCCCGTTTCGAAAATTATTCTTCAGCTGGAATAAGTTAAATATACATTCATTAGAGACCCTCTTTTGCTGTAAACCACCTTGTGTCAAGGGCAGTATAGAGCAATCTTAATAAATGAAATCTGTGCATCTCTGAATTTTGTGATGCTATTCTCCAACCAAAATATGTGTTTAAATGAATCTAAAAGACATGTATTAAAGAAAATAACAATTATTGGGAGGAAATTGCTTTTAAAATATATAGTGGCATAAAAATGTGTTTATTGGAAGAAACATGCAATAAAATTATGATGAAGTATGATGAGGACCTTTTAAAAAAACTAACACTAAACTGAAATAACCATAATGTAAAGTAATATGTCTGTTTGAGCACATGGGAAAACCTGCAGATAATTATCATTAAGAAGGCCATGAAATTAATTTAAAATTCTAACATACTGTTGTAAAGGTGCATAGATAAACTTTACAATGGACTGGTGTAGCCCCTCTGGACTGGACTGGGTGAATTGGATAGGACAGGATAGGATGGACTGGCATTTTAGCTTTGCATAAAACATAGCTATGACAAATTAGTACCTTGATCATGCTAGATATAACTATAGTCATTTGTTTAATTAAACAATCTAGGCTTCTCTTTGTGTGGGTCATTTTTTAAAATGTTAAAAATAAAATTAAACACATAATTAAGCTGACAGGAGATAAAGACCCTTGTTCAGTAAGCTGAAGGCAGTTAATTTATAAGGAGCTTAGTCCCTGAAGGCTGTGTAGTTTATTAAACTTACTGAGGCAAAGATGTGATAAAATATTTTATGTAGTTCTTTAAAGGCTAAATTGCTCTGACACTTTTAAAGTCCACAAAATGCAAACAATTAGGGTGCCTTGTTATCGGGATTTCCTTTCAAACAGACTTCATACTTTAAGTTAAACAAAAATCATGTCTATATACATAATTCTGTAGCCTTTTCAGATTTTCTCCTTTGAATGGCAAGCATATTTGATTTAGTGATATTCTGAAATAGTCATGTGTTTGTGAGATTAATTAAATAATTCTTTGGGTGTTATGTTTTCTGTCTTGGAATGTTTAAAATACATACTATATATCAGACTGAAAAATAGATTCACCATAAGCTGGGAAATCTATAAAAACTTCCCCACTCTAATTTATTGGCTCTCTAGTTTTAAAGGCTGGTCACTATGTTGTTAATATGTGCCACCTACATGTGTCAGTGAGGCTACATTGACGGACCAGTTTCAGGATGAGCTAGAAGACATCCTGAATAAACACCCTGTAAGTGTTTGAATGGCCTTCTCTTAGAGACTGGGGGGAAATAATGTGTTCCTGAATGCTCTGGGGTATTTTCCAGCAGAGAAAGCTGATGAACTGATCTGATCTTCCTTAGAAATAGCAAGATGAAGCAGGCAGCTGATATGATTGCTTCCAGTCTGTTCTCCAGCACTGTGGATCCAGAATGGCTCATTGGTATTCTGGCGAGCTTTGGGCTATGATGCAAGCTAGATGAAGACTAAGCATAAATGGTGCAAGTCTCACACCAACAAAGCCAACAGAAAACTGGTTAGCACATATACAGTGAGGGGGGAAAGTATTTGATCCCAGGCTAAATTTGCCCGTTTACCCTCTGACGAAGAAATGACCAATCCATAATTTTAATGGTAGGTTTATTGTAGCTGTGAGAGACAGAATAACAACAGGAAAACCCCCAGAAACCCAGAAGACAAAAGTCAGAGATTGATGTGCATTATAATGAGTGAAATAAGTATTCGATCCCCTACTACTTTTAAATTTCCTAGTCAGATGCAGCTGTCAAGTAACACTATGTTCTCCACTGATGTGAAACCCTCAAGAATGTCCAACAGTTGGGGGCTGTCAAGTATATCCCTGAAATCTAAAGACTTTAAGCAAAGAGCTTAATAAGATATGTATGGACATCATGCCAACTAACACTAATATATGTGGCAATTCCAGTGATAGGCACTTCTTTCAAAACCCAAGCATCATATGCCACTCAATAGGTGGGTTAACTTTCAAAAACATATTTTATGAACTAGCCAAAGTCTAGAAAGAAAGAAGGAAAGAAAGAACGAACCTGATTTCTATTCTGAACTACAATATTCTATTCTGTGCACTGTGAAGAGGGAATGAAATTTGGACTTGGTTTCCAGTCTGTCTCCTGCATAGAGAGATGCTCTGACTGATGGAATGCATCTCCTCTTTGAAATAGCAGGTAAGGTCAAGACTGAGTGACATATGGCTGTATATTTTTATAGGAAAACACTCCCAATGATTTGTTCAGCTTCTGTTATTTTATTTTATTTTAATTGAACTTGGATATGGATTCCCTAGTCAGATATTGTCAATTCCCAAACTTCCTTTCTGGGGCAAAGTAGTTTAGCAGGTGGCTGACTACCAGCTTTAGGCATCCATAGATAACAGCAGCTTCCTATACATCAGCCAGTCTAGCTTTCAACCTAGCCATGGCTGAATCAGTCCTTTTTCAGTCTGTGTCACTAGTGCTTGTGCTCAGCCATGATTTCATTCTGTTCCATTTTTGTAATAATGTACTGTATATTAAAACTGACATATAAAACCATGAAAATCCACCTTAAAATGCTTATATTATTTTATCCCCCTGTATTTAGACTATGAGCTGAGAAATAAATCAGAACAATTGAGAAGTGCAGTGATTACTTAAAACTGAAATCCCACCTTCACTTATCTGGGATTAAGGCCCACTGAATTCATTAGGGCTTACTTCTGAGTAGACATTGCACTCTAGGCTAGGATTGTACTTTACGTTCTGTCCTGCAAATCATACCCTGAGGTGCAAATCAGATCAGTTCATATCAGAACTTGTAAAGATCAAATTCTACAGGTGTCTCAGACATGGAATGGAGACTGCACTACTGGCTGCTTGTCTTGTCTTGTCTTGTCTTATTTATTTTATTTTATTTTAATTCCAACCAATCTTCCCAAACCATTTTGTTGCTCTTGGTGTTGTTGATTCCTGATGGATGGGTGTTATAACTGTAGGAGCTTGAGGCTCTTGGACTGCTCTTGATACTACTTGCTTGTTGCTAGCTGGTCCCAAATGGCTTGTCATCTTCCTATAAAATTCCTTCCCTCTTGGTCCCACAAAAGATCCACCTTGTCCCCTTTCCTCTACAAACTGCCTGTGAAATTCCTAGAAGGTATGTTGTTAGTTTTCACCCAAATGCTGATGACTCTTAACTGTGCTGCTATTTTTTCATGATTCAGGCACTGGTGTTTTATCCAATGTATGTTCATAGCGAGCTGGCTGAAGCTAAATCTTTACAAGACAGAAGTAATGGTGGTCAACTGGCTATGTGACCTGGAAGAGCTTGACACTTCCATTGTAGATTGGGTTTACCCCCAAGACAGAACTCCATTACCCCCAAAGACAGACTTCCCATGCTTGTATTCACTGGGTGCTTCTGGATCTGCAGTTCACTTGGAATCCTAGGTTATAGTGATGGTTTAGGACACGCTTCCTCAACCTCAGCCCTCCAGATGTTTTGAGACTACAATGCCCACCATCCCTGACCACTGGTCCTGCTAGCTAGGGGTCATGGGAGCTGTAAGCCAAAAACATCTGGAGGGCCAAGGTTGAGGAAGCCTGGTTTAGGGGATCTGACACCAGAGATTTCAATCACACTTTTCCCAAGTTATGTACAGTTTTGTGCCCATATGCTTTTCGAAAGATACAAAAGGTGGCAACTGTATATATTATTGTTTTGCTTAAAACATACAGTATTTTAAAAATTGCTACAGAAGTATTACTTCGCAACTGGCCAAACTACTAGAGGCTTAATGAGTGTTTCCCAAGTTGTGGGTGAGGTTCTCTTCAGGCTTAAATATTTCCTGTTCTTGAATGGAAAATGTTTAATTATTATGGCTAGAATCCTTACTGCATTTGCAGCACCTAAGTGACCTTTCCTCTCCAGGAGCGCAGAGAGAAAAAATGTCATGGTGCATCTGCATCAGCACAACCAGACCCCTTCATCTGCCCCACCTGCAACAAAACATATCTCTCCTGTATTGGTCTCTACAGTCACTGCAGGCACTGCAAGCTTCCAACAGTTTGACTTCACCCCCCAAAAGTGCACACCTCCCTTGTCTCCCGAAAGACAGATGCCAGCAATCCTTAGCACACTTACTAGTGGAAAAATCCTATTGAATGTAATGTAACTTAAAGGTAAAAGTAAAGGGACCCCTAACCGTTAAGTCCAGTCATGGACGTCTCTGGGGTTGCGGCGCTCATCTCTCTTTATTGGCCGAGGGAGCCAGCGTACAGCTTCCGGTTTATGTGGTCAGCAGGTCTAAGCCGCTTCTGGTGAACCAGAGCAGCACACAGTTTATGTTTCTGTCGGAGCGGTACCTATTCATCTACTTGCACTTCATGCTTTCGAACTGCTAGGTTGGCAGGAGCTGGAACTGAACAACAGGAGCTCACCCTGTCCCGGGGATTCGAACCACCGACCTTCTGATCGGCAAGCCCTAGACTCAGTGGTTTAGACCACAGTGCCACCTGTGTCCCTGTAACTTACTTCTGAGTAAATATGCTTACAATTGCTCTGCCCATCACTCAGAATACGGTGACATTGAATTTATGTAATTATAGCTCCTTATTGCTGAAGCTCCTGACAAAATCTTCCAAAACTGTGCTTTTCTTTAAGAATGTCAATTGATATAAATGTCCTGAAGTAAGGCAGATGGAATTTTTAAAGGTAAAGACTTTAGCCTCAAGCAAGCTGTCTCAAGATTAGAAGAATGATTAACACAAAAATAATTCAAGGCATAGATAAAAATTTGACAGATGTTTCCATTTCCTTGCCAATCCATTCTCCTGCATTTAGATACTGTGGACTAAACCAAAATGAGACCACTGAAAATACAATCACGTATATGGCAAGGAGAAATTATGTTCTCAGTATACCTATATTAGGTCAGGAATTCCTAATCCATCTGAAATATGTGGAGAATCCCATTAGCACAGAAATTAACAGGAAGTAGAATCTAAGTTAGATATTGCATGCAACATATTTATAGAGAAAACTGCAATTAAGTTTTAGTTTTTCCAGAAGACCCTGTTTTTAGGTGCCTTGGTAACAATATTCATAGCCTCTCCCATTAGTTTGACAATGTTTCATATGCCTAAAACCTCTATTTTAGATTGGTCCTTAAAAAATCGACTTGAAAACAAGATACTTTGGAGCATATGTTCTTAAGAAGTATGCCTGAGGTGTAGAATCTAAAATAATCTTAACATATTCAAACTAAAGGTTAGGATATTTTCTCACATTACATTTTGAATTTTGTACTTGTTCTAAACTCAAGGAGATGGTAACTATGATTAGACTTGCCTGTTAACAAAATGCATCGCCAAAACTAATAGGTGCACAAAGAGGTGCAAGTAGGCATAAGCCACCTTGACCTGGACACTACCATAAGTGTCCAGATCAAGAGAAGTAATAGTGCTGCTCTATTCTACATTAGTCACACCACACCTGGAGTATTGTGCCCAATTCTGGGTACCACAATTTAAAAAGGGTATTGACAAGCTGGAATGTGTGCAAAGGAGGGCGACCAAGACGATTTAAAGAGTCTGAAAACCAAGGTTTATTATGAATGGCTGAGAGAGTTGGGTATGTTTAGCCTGGAAAAGAGGAGACGTGAGATGAGATATAATAACCACCTTCAAATATTTAAAGGGTTACACGGAGGATAGAGTAAGCTTGGCTTCTCCTGCTCCAGAGGCTAGGACCTGAATCAAAGGATTCGTGTTACAAACAGAAGATTCCAATGAAACATCAGAAAGAACTTTCTGATAGTAAGAGCTGTTTATGTGGAACAGACTCCCATGGAAGGTGATGGTTTCTCTTCCCTTGGAGGTTTTTAAGCATCTATTGTGGATGATTTAGAAGAGATCCCTGCATTGTAGAGGGTTGGACTAGATTACTCTGTGGTTCCCTTCTGACTCTACAGTTCTATGATTCTGTGATTTTATACCTCTTCCATTCCTAGATAATCCATTTTGAAGATAGAAAGCTACATTTTTATCTCTATATACAATAATTAATCTGTATTTTTATTTATTTGGGAGTTTTATATTTGGACAACAGTGGGGAATGAAGAGTTAAAATCTGCTACTCCCCAAAGCCAGGGCCATGCCTGTTTTTATTCTGTTCTCTGTGAGTAGCCCTGCTTGGATTTCTTAGTTGAGCACACCTGCTTCAAGTGCTTTGCTCACCCTTAATTTGAATTTTTATATGACATTTTCTTCACTATATTCACCTTCACTCTCATAGTACTTCATTGGTGATAATACTCACAGCATAATACAGCAGTGCTGCTGCTTGAGGAAACCTTTATTTTCCTTTTTGGCATGCCTTTTAATTTGATCAAACCAGTATGTATCTAGTGTGGAACAGATGGTATATATTTGGGAAAGTTTTGAAGGGAAGACTCTGAAACGCAACTCCTCTAACTGCAACAAGGTTTTGCATATACTCATTGTACCATACCACTCTGATTAAAGTATCCATAGCAATTCTATTGTTTTAGAATGTGAGTTGAAGTAATATTTCAGTAGGGAGAAAGTAGGATCTCGGGACTAGTAATTAATGAATAACCGGGGGGGGGGGATCCGGCCCCATTGAGAGTTTCAGAACAACATCAATATCCCTTCCCCCTCAGTGCCCAAGAGGGAAAAGTGTGTGTTGCTCCTGATGAGAAGTCCACAGGGCACAAGGCAGGAGTGGAGAGAGCTCTGAGGGAACAAATTGCTGCATCAAAAAGTGCAGGACATGTAGAAAGGCTGCTGGTTAGAGGCCAGGCAGTGGGGGGCGGGGGGCAAGGGACAGGGACACAGGTTTCAGAGAGCCTGATTCAGGGGTCCCTGGCTCTAGGCCCTTGCTTTCATTTCATGGTCCCCAAGGTAAAAATTATATTCTTAAGGAATAAATCAAGGGGTAGGTGTATGCATACAAGTAGAATTGACAAGGCAACCTGCTCAATTCTGACTGTGAGGAATTGAACCCTGGAGCCCTTGAAGACCCACTATGACCAACTGGCGACACACTGAGAGACCTTGTTACTGCTGTCCCCACCAGTGTCTAATGCCACAGCCTGTGATGTGCTATGGGATCAATTTCAGTTTATGCAACCTGATTTTGTGAATAAGGTGCTTGAATCCCTATGGCTCACCACATGCCCCATTGATCTCTGTCCCTTTGGGCTTATTAAGCCTAGCAGAAGAGTTTTCACTGGTTGGGTCCTGAGCATGGCTAATTTTTCATTGTGTGAGGGGGTGGACCCTTCGACCTTGAAAGAAGTGGTGGTACGGCTACTCCTAAAGAAGCCTAAAGAACTTTTAAAGAAGTTTCACTCCTAGTAAAGCAGCAGGTATGCAGCCTAGGGGTCCACATTTGTCACTGGAAGGCCAAGTGCCCCTAGTGGCTAGAAGCACCTTTTATTAGCTGGTAGAGCGGTTGCAACCATTCAGTACTGATCTGTGATTCTTAAAAACCCACCACCCTGCCAATATATATTTAAATGTATATTCTCTCTCAAAAGATGTATTTTAGATATGTATTTTGATATGTTTAAACTGCTGAGAACTGTATTGCAGTGTCATCTGCCTTGTGGAACACGTTGCCACTTGAAGTCAAATAGGCTCCACCATTTCACAAATTTTGCTGGATGTTTTAAAACTCTTCTATTTTCTACAGGCTTTACCAGAAGAATAAGTTGACAATCTTATATTTTTCTTTGGAAAACTGTTTTATCTGTTGTTGTACAACACTATGGTAATTTGCAAGTGTTGGTGGTTTATAAATATTCAAAGAGAACTGTGAAAAACAGTGAATAGCTGTGGTCTGAACTGCACAGTAGTCCAAAAGCTATGGGTCAGGTCTTATTTCATATAGGAATTTGCAAAAATCCAATTCCTCAAGCATCCCTCAGTAGGTACTGTGCTGTCAAGGTGAGAATTTGTCCTTTTATATGCAAGTGTAACCTTGTCAATGCAGCATAAAGGATAACAGGAAGAAGGAAGCAGAGAAGATGAGAATCGCAGAGCTGCCTAACAGCATTAGTTCAACTTTATTATGAAAGTGTTTTTAAATTCATGTAGGGATGTAGAGAAAATGAATCACATCTGAGTGTCTATTATTTTTTGCATCTGGATATCACTAGGAAGTAACTGGACATAAATTTTACACTGATTTCAGACTGAGAAATACTGTATGATGGGTTAGCAGCAATCACCAGATCACTTCTGACAGAGAACTACTATGGGGACTTGGAAAACTCACATCAGTGCTTTAAGTCTTTGAACCAAAATCACCTGTGTGGAATTTACTACACTTGACATCCTGAATCTGAAATTATTCCCTAGCTATGCAAGGTCAGCTCTCCTCCTCAGAGAAATTGTAATAATAATAGCAGAAGGGACTGCTATATAATTGTTAAGAAAGATGACATATATGCAGGGGACTCTTTGGGTCTATTTCATTGGTTCCCAGCCCTGAAATGTCATATATTCATAAACTCTGCGATAAACTTGACTAGCAAAATGATAGGCCCAATTTCAGGTTATTGTGGGTCCTGGACATAACACTTCACACACACTGGGGCAACTGAATGGATGAGATGGTCTTCTCCCCAATGTTGGCAATGATTGCTGCTGTTGCTCCAACTCCACCCCACCAGTTCCACTTTATGGGGAAGGGCCCTGTGGCATTCACACAGGGTCCCTGGACATTTAACAATCTATTGATCCCTGTGCCACCACAGTCCCTTTTCCCGCTGCCACCAACCAGGTACTCCCTGGTAAATCACTGAGTCCAGTTAGTTTTTAAAAGTGAACCAAAAAACAAGTTTATTTCTCAAAACATTAACAATCTTATGGCTTCTCAGATAATATTCCTATACTGGCCTATATCGGCCTATACCTTCCTAACACCTTCTGCCTGATTATCTCAACTGCCTGACTGACTCCTCTTAACAAATTCTCTCTCTCACACACACACAAGACTAAACCAACCCACAGACTCAACTCCTCACTGAACTCCTCCTCTGCCTCCAGTCTGACTCTTAACTTCCCTGTCTCTCTTTGACTTCTCTGTCTTCTCTCACTAAAATCCTCTATGCTTCAATCTTATAACATCCCTGAGTCCACCCCCTGGGTTCTCATTGGGCAGTCAGTTAACTCTTTCACTCTCATACTGGGATGACATCACCAGCATCAGAGGGCAAATGCCACAGGCCCATTGGTAAATCATCTACCCAGATTCAATCCCCAGCATCTCCAGGTAGGGCAGACGAAGAACCCTGTCTGAAACCTTGGAGAGTCATGGCTAGTCAGTGTAGACAATACTGCGCTATATGGACCAAGTCTGAGTCAGTATAAGGCAGCTTCCTACATTCATTCATTCATTCACTTACTTGCTCCTTGGACCCACACTGGTGGCACTGAGGAGTAGAATCAATTGCTATCATTGCTGTTTTATCTGCCTGCTTCCACCTCCTAGAGTCAATGAGATGGCAGAAGCAAGGATAATGAACATGAACTAGGGGAGGTCGAAAATCCACCACCCCAAAACATTACCTTGTTTACTGGATGCAGAGTTGGGGATACATTTCAGTGATTTAGAAGGGGAGAAGAACCCTGACCAAGGGCAAAGTGAGAGGTGAAAGTAAAGAAAGAATACCCTTGGTTGCTGGTGGGAACCATCATTGTGAGGTTAAATCCAACTGAGAGCAGAGCTTCCTGCCTTTACTCTGGTCTCAAAAGAAAAAAACAACAGCACAGAAAGCACTTGGGAATGCACACACTGAGTGGTAGCTGCTGAAAAAGACTTGTGAGGAACAGTTTTGTGAAGCTCCCAAGTTCAATTTTAAAAAGTTCTGAAGATAACTTTTGGTTCCACCAAAGCAGAAACTGCCATACAATGGCAAACAAATGCTAGAGGGTGAGTCAAGAGGGACTTGGCCAGTATGGTGGAACCATAGCAATAGCTTCCTTTCAGCAGTGTTGTGGCCACATACTGGGAGGGGTAAGATCAGGGCTGTGTGGGTGAGCCAATCCAGCTCCACAAGCAGCTCCACCCCCACTGTCTGTAAGTGGCAGTGACCCTGTTGCCAGGATACTATTGTGGTGATTCCAGCTGCTTCTGCAGTAAGCTAGTGAGCAAATGTAGCCACAGCAGCTCCTTTGCTACCACCAGACTGGTTCCTCTTTGAGCCAAAGCAGTGAGAAGAAAGGTGAGCTGCTGTCATCTGGCACAATTTGGAGGGACTCAGGAAGTGATTCTCAGCAGGTTCCTTTACTAACATACCCGGTAATTCTTTTGCATCTAAAATGAATACTGTTGCAGACTGTAGATGTCTCCATAAACTGCACTGAGAAGCATTTAATAGCTAGATCTTCTCAAGTTTCCCATGAGCCTCACAAATTTTACTCAAGGCTCTGACAATTCAACACAACTGTATGCATCAAGCCCCTAACCAAAGTGCTCCACACCAAAATGCCTATACTATCTTACTCTTGTCTTGCTGACATTATTTCCAGTTTGTCTACTCTGGAATAGAGCCCAGCTGGGTTCTTGGCGTACAGTTCCATGATGACAGTTTAAGTAAGAGTTCTCTTAAAGTTAAGTATATTATATACTTTGAGGCCATTATATTAAATAATTCTGTATGCCAATTGAAAGGTTTATTTTTATAGAGCTACAAATACCATGGGAATTCATTAAAAAGGCTTAATGTATAAAAACAGAGGTGAGAGAGTAGAAAGCTGTATGTATTCTTTTAAATTATCCCGGTTTTCATAAAGTTTGATTATACCCCCTACAAAGTATGAATGCAAGTGTAGGATTAAGAAACTTAAAAAAATTATATACAACATATTCATTATCATTCAAAGAAACAGTTGTATGCCACAAAAATGTTTCACTCCAAGTGTTTCAGCACTTACAAACTCAATTTCTAAATATGTGATACTGTAATTAAAATCCAGAAAGGCCTTCAGGAAAAGGGGGGCATTTTTTAAATGGATCCTACAAGCATGAGTCTCATTAGGCAAGCTACACATACAAACTACATTTGATCACCACCAACTCCTCTAGGAGTATCTATGCATATTTCTTAACCATAGAAGAGCCTTCATAACAAGGTATTTTAAAAAAACTCCTATTTAAATGTGTATTCCACTCTTCAAACAGAGACTGATATGTGAAGAGTGCAATTAATTTAAAAGAATTTTTTCCCCAGTACTCTTACCTTCCTGCTCCCAAAGCAAAACAGGGTATTCTTTATGTGCACCAATTTGCTTTGATTCTATGGTCAGTGTAAATCATAGCAAGTATGGCTTAGTGTTCTGCAAACTGGCATTAATTAAAATGTAGCTAAATGTGTTTTACAGTCCAATTTTTAAACTCTTGTTATATGCACTGAGTACAGAATTACTGTGGAATGTAATCATATTAAGTTTGGCTCTAGCTGTATTTAACAATACTGCTTTGTAGTAAAATTCAACTAGTACCATGTAAGCACTTGCACACCCTTAATCAAACACTGCAGAGCAATATAATCTAAAATGAACATTCAAATCTTCTAATCTATGACCAACTTCCTGGCAATTACATAATATAAAACCTTTTACAGGTGATTGTGGGCAGAGAAATTTTGCTAACCGGAGGAAGATTAATTTTTGCCACTTGAAAATGGGCTTTGTTTTCTGATGGTTATTAGTAGACTTGCCATATGTCAGGAAAATTCCTGACATGTCCTGGTTTTGGGGTGTAAAAATGGCATCAGGGGGAGAATTTTGACGAATTAGCAAAATGTCAGGGAAAATCCAGATGTATGGCAACGTGACGGGAAAAGCAGAAACAGCTCAAAAAGCTTTAAATCACTATTTTGGGGTTAGGCTTCCCCCCAAAAGCAACCCTATGGTTATAGTTCACCTATCCATTAGGTAATGCTATCCAATTTGGCTTTCACTGACTTTTTTAAAAAAATAGTTCACCACCTAACAAGTTAATCTCCAGATTTGTCAATATAAAAATTACCATATTTCTCTGTACCATGAATGCTAGATGGAATCTGCATAGGACCTACTAAAGTTTCACCCAATCATGTTTGCTATTCTTTTGTACATTTCATTTTAGGACTGTAACAAAAAAAAAAGAGTTATAGTTTCAATATCAAATCATTTTCACCTCCGCCCACACAGTTGCCACACATCCAACATGAGGAATTTTTCTAGAGAACTCAAAAGCTTGCTTACTACTTTGTGACATCCAACAAAGGCATGACCCAATGATAGATTTTGCCGTTTTTCTTAAGAACCTACATGGCATTCTTTGCTTTTTGTGTTCGCTTAGATGGCTCCCAAGTTGTAGCTGGACTACAACTTCAGTCATCCCTGACCATTGGCTACGCTAGCTGGATCTGATGAAGTTGGAGTCCAATGAACTTTGAGAGGGCTGCAGGTTCCCCAGTCCCGGCTTCAATGCTCTTTAACAACTATGGCTGGTTTTATTGGTTGGTTGGTTGGTTGTGGTGAGGGAAAGAGTAGGGTTTAGCTATACTTCTATTGCCATTGAATATTCTTGCCTTTTTTCAATTATGCTTCTTGTGCTAATCTGAAAATGGTCATAAATGAATGCTCCGATTAGAACTGAGCTGAAATTTCTCAGAGAAGATATTTTCTGATACTATTTCTGAGAATTTTATACCCCACATCTGAAAAAGAAGACCATTTTGCAAAGTATTTTCATTTGGTTTTGTTTGTTTCTGCTGCAGTTAGGTAGCAATGTTTGTTTGATTGTAAGTTGTCCAGAGAGTTTCACTTTATGGTGTGCCATCAGATGCTGGAAAAATAAGACATTTTTGCCTCCCCCTGCCCTACCCACTTTGGTGATTGCCACCAGGGGTGCCAAATATTTTGGGTACCCAGGTAAGCCCTGCCCCACATAATTGATCACATGATGCGGTGCACACACCCCATTTAAATGGGAATGCCCACCAACTCTGTAGGGGCCCAGACCCCTCAAATATTATATTTGTGGGAGCCAAAGCCCTCATGACCCCTAGGAGTTGGCTCCTATGACGGCCACCATTTTTTCTCACAATGCCCTGTAATGATGCTAAGTCGGGGGCAAGGCAGAATATGCAAAATGGTAACCAATTTGACAACATAATCGCTGCATTATCTTACAGCAATAGCAAGTGGAGCAAGAGAGGGAGAGCTTGAGGGAAAAGGCAGAAGCCATGCCTTCTGTTATTGATGTGGAATGCCGCCCCCACCCCAAGAAACTGTTGGAGAATTCCAGGAGCCCATTTTTACTTGAAATAAAACTGGTTCAGAAATGGAACCTTTGTCATCCTCCAGATGTTAACGGACTCCAGCTCCCATCAGCCCCAGACAACCTGGCAAATGGTCATGGATGATGAAAAATGTAGTTTAGCAACATCGAGAGGATCACAGGTTCCCCACCCTTGCACTAGCTATCTTCAGATCTTCACAGCTTTGCTGAAGAGCCCAGGGCTTCTGTCAAGTCATAATGCAAAGGTGTTCAGGCAGCTTAAATAACCCTTGTTTTATTGCACCTTCGCTATCCTTTATTGGTGTGCCATCCTTAGCTATTGAAGTTTATATTGTTTTATATTGGGTCCCTTATATGTAACTAAAAGATGCAGTATTTTTAAAGCTAAAAATCAAGAAGAAACAACGTAACGAAATATTATTGAAGTCAACCATGACATGGCATGTAATCAAAATACAATCACTGATGGGGAAAGCATTTTCATAGCCATTGTCCATTTTGTATGAAATATGCATTAAATTATTAATAAGTCCTCTTAGGATAAAAATGTCAGAGCTTTTTAATATATGTTACCAGCACCAGTTCAAAACAGTTATTGTTTGCCTTCACCACCGAAATGCTATTAAGCCTGTGGCTGTGAGTGACTGGATCATCTAATCCAGCGCAGTAAAATTGACTATATAATCTGTCGGAAAAACGCTACATCTACCATCAAAGCCAGCAAAGCAGAACCCCACATTCTATTTTCAGGTTCCAATTTTTATCAATACCTTACTGTGATGTGACTGATGCTTAGTATTACTTGCGAATGATAATAACAAAATTCCTGATATGCCAGTTTCAAAAATCTAATGCACAAGAAACATATCTGGAGCAGCAGTTTCAGCAGTAATGGTGCAAATTACATCATTTGTAACCATTTTAAGGAAAGGATACCTTCAAACAACGATAAAATATAGGTGCAGTTCTGTATACATTTTTCTTTTGATATACTGCAAGCCATCCATGAAGTTTATTAATCTTTGCCACTTTTTCTATCAGTCATGAAGCTGTAGCTTTCGCTTGCATAGATATCTGGCTCAGAAGCAAAATAAGGTGTTTGTGGATGGGGGCAGGGGAGGCCTGAAAACGTACTTTAAGAGGCACAGTACCTGGCTGCACCAGACAAATTGCAGCTCTCAACTAGCTCTTAGCTGGTCTTGGTACACAAGGTTCAAAGTGATGGGGATATATGGATATAGATTAGAATTGCCACTGAAATCCTGTGTAAAATTAAATTCAAAGCAGAAGAGGGGGCTCCTCCTCAAGTGAAACATCAGAGTAATTTATACAGAAGCCAACAGAGTTTTAACAATACTAGCACAACTGCATGCAGAAGCAGCAGCCATCAAAAACATAGGAAACTAACTCATCAGGCATAAAGAGCACACATGGTCATATACCCACGTTACAATCATCACATGAGAGACACTTTAAATGTATATAGTTTATGTTTCTATCGTATATCCTGTTTTTCTGCCGCAAGGTACTCAGCTTGCAGCAGTCCACATGACAGCTATTATCATACAGTATGTCATTCATGTACAGTGGTTTGTATGGGCTGAAGAATTTTCTTTATGCTGGGGGGGGGGGGACTTAGATTCTCTCCACACTGGTGCAACTTGTGAGATGCGCCATTGCAAAATGAGAGCGTTGTCCACCCACAACATGGCAGCTGAAACACAAAGGGGCCACTGTGTCTCATAGCCACTGTCTTCTTGGAATACAACACCTGCAAATGCAAACTTATGTATTCAACTTTATTTAAGATAGTGGTCATCATGAATGCAAAGGTTTAGAGTGTGTCAAGGCGGTAACAACATGTAGAATTTAAAATAGAATTTGAAATCTTGTGTGATATGATCAAAATTTTACGGTTTAATAATTCAAGCCATAGAGAAGCATCTCTCAACCTAGAGTTCCCAGATATTCTTGAACTACAACCCCCATCATCTCTGACCACTGACCATGCTGGCTAGGAATGATGGAAGTTGTAGTCCAACAACACCTGGGAACCCAAAGTTGAGAAAGGCTGGTGTACACAAAAGTGAAGGGGACTGCCAGTCACTTTCACTTTCAGTATGTAATTTCTGTCTTAAACATGTAAAACTGTTTAAATGGGTTGTATTCTGTATTATGTTCCATATTTTAAGGTTCACATTTCATGTAAATGGGGGAAGTTCTTATTAAAAAATTACAATAGTGATTTTATTGTTTTATCTTTTTGTAAACTACTTTGAGACCGTGTGTCAGGGAAAGAGTGCCTCCTCGGGAGGAGGAGGGGGAGAGAGGGCAACAGCCCAGAGATGGGGGGAGAGAAAGTGACTCATCAAGGGAAGAGGGTTCACTGTGTTATAGGGAACCGCAGCCAATAATCTCCACGGACACTTCATCCTCACCCAGCCCCCGTCATGAGATATCTCCTGAGGAAAGGGAGGTGCCAGAGCTTGAGAGAGAAGGACAGAGACCCAGCACCGTCAGCCACAGACAGGCGGAGGGTGAGATGCCAGTTCCGGAGGAGGACCAGCAGAGAGGGGGAAGAAGGCAACACAGACGTCATCTAAGAATGCCAAGGCTGTGGTGTTGGCGGGCGAACAGACGCCTCCCAGTTCCGGAAACTGATACCGATTGAGCAGACATGTTTTGCAGAGCTCTTGCTGTAAATAGCTAAGGCACAATAAATAGTTATAGTTAATGCAGGTATCGGTGGTTACTCATGAGCAACACACTACGAAGGGAACGAGACCCTGGCAGTGTGTTTGGGTTTTTTTTAAAAGCATACACATACACATTAAATAAATAACTAAAATTCATAATAATCTTGAGAAGCAGGAATCAATCCAATTTTCTCAGTGACTCAGGCTGCTAGGTCTTTTAGCTCAGCTACCAGCATGCCGGTTACTGTAACAGTGGTAGAGTGTCTACCCATCAGTGCAGTGCTTTCACTTGATTGTGCCTTGAACATAAAGAGCAATTCAAAGTCAAAGTTCAAAATTGGATGCAAAAATATACAATATTGATTCAGCAGTGTACAACACAGTAACAGCTGCACAAATTTTAGGGCAACGGCAAAAAGTAAAGGCGCAGGGAAAGGATTTGTGCTATTATTCCAAGTAAAAGTGGTTTCTGTGAAACGTCAAACCCAATTTCATGTCTGAACATCACTTGCCTCTTTCAGCCCAGGCCAATGCACTTCTACTGAAGTAGAACCCTTAAGACAGATGAATGCTTGTAGTTTGTCAAAGATATTTTTGAATTCAGAATCCCTCAGGCTAGAAGCCCCCATATTTCAAATAAATGACTCGATCTCACAGCCTTGTTCCATCATTTCAGGAAATTCAGGAGAACAGTTACAGTAACAAAAATGACTCAAACTTTAGATGTCACAGAAGACAATACAATACCAACTGTGTATTTTAGCTTCCTGTGTAAGATGGTTCATTAGATTCATCACTAGGAGATGGCTCAGAGATAATGTCAGTTCCACTGTTTTTTTTGCTCAAATACACTCCAGGAAATCAAACTAGGACTAATGGGTTAATTTGTCTCCTCAATTGAGTGTCCTGGTTCCTTCCACAGATGGCTGCATGCTTTAATGCAGTTTCTGGAATTCAGATGTTCTTTACAAAGTTATTGTGTTGAAAAGGTCCATAGAAACTACACTATTTTGTAAATACAAGGTTCTAAACTGTACTTCACAATCTATTGAATCCACTAATGGTTTGTGGTTCACATGTTACAATTTATTATCTATTAAGAAGTGAACATTCTGAGGTGCACTCCCAACTGCACAATAATTAGCATTATGTTATCATTTTAAAATAACCATCGTATTTTTTTGAACAGGAATAACAGAAAAAAAATCATTTAACTATTTGGATGCTGAAGGATATAAAAGCTCTATCAGCAGAAGGTACAAACATACAAAGCAAAGTGTTGGCATATCCGTGGATGCCAAAAAGTGCGTGCACACAAACACACACACACAAAACTGGATGCTATACATAAAACTGTGGCCATGGACTGCATTTAGGCTCCATGTTTTGTTCATCAGCTCCCATTATGAAATCCAGAGAAGCCCAGATTTCATTTATAAATCTTAAGGTTGAAGCTGTATGTTTGAAAATGTAAAAGAAACTCCCACATGTACCTTGGATTTTGTCTGATGGTATGAATTGCTCAATTGCTGGCCAGCAGGGGGGAAGAGGAGCAACCAAGTACCCCCTCAGCTCACCTTTAAGGTGAGCAGATGAAGAAAAGCATGGATCAATAAAGTGTGATGCAGTACACTGAGGGAGAGTGGTGTATCTCCTCAAGTTACAGTAGGAACAGTCCATGTGGTGCCTCTAGATGCTTTGCAATCTTGACTCCCACCAGCACTTTTTTCTAGAATAGGTGTCAGTACTCACCATGAAGTTGTTACAATAAGCGCCACACTTTTTAACAACAAAAAGAGGTGCTGGTACTGTGTACCCTTGAGTACTCCCTGGGGGAAAAGCACTGTCTATGACCAATGGCCATGCTGGATAAAGCTTATCGGAGATGGGGTCCACAGCATCTGAAGAGAAACCTGTTGGCTACCACTGAGTTACAGAGTACCTGTGCAGTTGTGGAGAATGTTAGTTATTCAATGTTTGTTGCAGAGCATTACTGATTAATAAAGTTACAAGTATGACTTAATTTATATCTGTATTTTTTTGTATTCTTATAACATTCTATTGTATTTATAAAATAATAAATTCACTGAATTAAAAAATAATAATGTAAAGTTAAGGACCTTGCATCCAAATACTGGCATATGTCTTCACTCAGGGTGGGTGGGGGGAGAAGGTGGCAATGAGGAAGCACCAACCTCTAATGCAGGGGTAGCCAACATGGTGCCCTCCAGATGCTTGCCCTTCTTTTTGGCAGTGACTGTATTTTATTAGGCCTGTGTGTGTTGTTTTACATCCTGGTTTCAGAACCTTTAAATCATTGCACAGCCTATTCCTTGGTGAGGAGGCTGCATACTAGCTATGTTTCGGGAACAAGCAGTCAAATGAAAGACTACAAAAAGTGGAAAGTGTGACCACAAACCTGCTGCCAAAGCCCAAAACGCAAATGGGGACACACACAGTCTGGGTTGGCTTCGTCCCTAACCTCCATTCATTGGTCAGAAAATGTGTGCCTACAAACGCAAGTTCTCAACTCCCAGTCATTTGGCAAAGTACTGATTGTTTGTTTGGACTAGAGCCGGGTCGGATGTATAGAGAGCCCTATGCATAAGTTCCAATCAACATAGTCTCATTTCATACCTCAATACCTTTTTGGCCATCTGCACAGGGCATTCATGATGCAGACATGAGTTAAAGAAGATATCTTTCTTTTAAAAGTCAAACAGTACAAGAAAGGCCCCATCCCCTGCATGTACACAAACAAAAAGAGAGACACTTGTTTTATCTTTCCGCCAGCCTTTTTTCTGTACACATGGCTTCTGGAAAGTTTTGACAAGGTATATTTGTTTTTTGTTAGCATTTATAAAAGGTGTGAATAAGATTCTAAACTTTTTAGTACAAAGCAAATCCAAACAAAGAGAACACTCAAATTAAAGCTCTTTCATTTTTTTCTCCAAGACACAGCAGCCTTTTCTAAGCTTTATTAGAAAATTATCATGCCAGCTGTCTCTTTTCCTTGACTGTTATTCACACACAATATGCCTCTCTCTTGTTTCTTTTCAGCTTTGTACATGTATAATAATGAGTTTTTCTAGAATGGAAAACCCAGTGGAATATTAAAATTGCAAAGAGCAGTTCTTCAAGTTAATTTTGCCAAAGTGCATCACAACACAATACAACATTGTAAGAATGAATATCTAATAGGGCCTCATTCATGGAAATTAATTAAAAAATGTTATTCTGAATATAGCTTTTCATATATGCACCACTGTCTATTGCCAATATTTTTAAGAAGTTAAACATTTATGAAAATAAATTGTTCAAGACCTATTTAATGGATTATGTTATGAACAGTGAGCTACCCTTTATTTTTAGGAATTAAAACTGTGGATTTGGTTGAGAGATGTGTATACTATTATGATTCTTCAGGAAAAAACAAGGATATTTTTAGTCAAGCTGTAGCTTTATTTAGAACAAATTAGATGATCAGCACCACTGTTGTGCCTTTGGGCCAAACTAATTGTAGCACGTCTTACATGTTTAGCTCATTATTACTTAACCAACTGCAGTGGGGGTGAGGAGGAATCCACATGAGAACTGCAGTGTTGAGGCTAACCCCCTTCCTCCCATGCTGTTTTGCCATCAAAAAATGCCCAAACTGGCTGAAAACAACTTCTTTGGGAGCAAACAGAGTGATTTTAAGAAGGAACTCTGCATTGGAGGAGGGGTTTAAAGCGTTCTTTTTTTAAAAAAAATCCCCATCCTCCACCACCCAGCTGCCTTTTTGTTAAGAATGAACAAAATTAAGCACAGATGAAGAAACACATGACTGTGTTGGTTCACATGATATGCAGAAGCCAAACTTCAGTTTAGTCAGATTGCATGAATGTGCAGGCTACCTTACTTCACCTTGGTCCTTTTTTGCCTGCCATGCTAAACCAAGTCAAGGATTGGCTTAACAAGTCATCTGAAGCTCCATTTGCCATTGGCTCTAGTTCTCCCTACTGTCAATCCCTCTGCCTTTTACTGTAACAGTCCCAATAGACAGCAGCCTCTACAAGCCTCCGTGGTAATAAAAAGCAGCTGCCACGTGACTAAGTTAGTGTTTCAAGGGCCCCTTAACCAATCAAAAAGGGATTAAACAAATGTATACTATATGTATATCAGTACTTTGGCCTCCGCATGAGAAGTGAGGAAAACACTCTGATGTTGGGAAAGATTGACGGCACAAGGAGAAGGGGACGACAGAGGACGAGATGGTTGGACGGTGTTCTTGAAGCTACCAACATGAGTCTGACCAAACTGCGGGAGGCAGTGGAAGATATGAGTGCCTGGCGTGCTCTGGTCCATGGGGTCACAAAGAGTCGGACACGACTAAACGACAATACTATATGAACAGATACAGTAACAGAAGAATGAAGAGACTGGTAGTGCAACAACACATGGATGGCCGCAGGTTCTCCCATCCTGATCTAATCCATGCAGAGGGGTATGTATGACACTGACATTGCAGCATTCAGAGTGCAGAGTATAAAATGTTTAAATAATAAATACAGCGTAATTCAGATCACTACATCTCAAGCATGCTAAATAAGATCATACTGTACAATTAACAGCCCTATTTTGTGTACACCGTCACCGGTATACACCAAAAGCTTAAGAAAACAAACTCAACATGCATCTGGCAGGCACACCAGAAAATAGTCACTGAGTAGATCTCAAATGTCTTCTTAATAAGCCAATGCTTTGGGGGCAATACTTTCTGGATTATTTTGAAAGTAACTGCTAAAACAGCTGAGTATATGGGCAGTTCCCTTTGCTAAACTAAATAGGGGTGGGGGGAAAACAGTAGTTGATCTTTAAATGGTATGGCAGGTTCAGGGTGGGAGTAGTTACAAACACAAGTAAATGTTACAAAGGTCTGATTCACATATAACACTAAACCAAACCATGGCTTAGTGCAAATGTGTTGTGTCCAAATGTGGGCTCATGGTTTGCTTGGGGGAGACAAACCATGAACCCACATTTGGACATAACACAAGTAGTAAACCAAAAACTAACTTTGGTTATAGTTCATTGTTTGTCTGGAGCAAGCTGTGGTTTGGTTTAATGCTGTGTGCAAACTGGACCAAAATTTCTTTGGATTTTCTCCTAAAAGAGTTATTCATTTTTCTGTCAACCAAACTTCTCCAATGATTAGCAGCACTGCTATAAAAAATCTGCCTTTTCTGAAGCATGAAAACATATGTGCTAAGACAAATAAGCAATTCCATATGTCTTTGGATAAGTTTAAAATGCAGTGCTGTTCCAGGACAAAGCAGCAATAGGAAGAATGAAATAGCATTGAAGAAGCCACTACCATCATTTGCCAAGAATATTGTTGCATGCCACCCCAATCTCTGAGCAGTTTGTTCCAGGGGTTCCAGGCACTTACCCAGGTTTCATGTTTCCTTCAGAATGAGGCACAGTGGAAAATGTGGTGTCTTTATGATATATGGTTTACTTACGCTTATATATAACCTGAACCTACAACGAAGGGGGGGGGATCAAAACATTAATACCCCAAGAGTGCCTTGCTTCCCCAATAGCTTTGCTTCCCTCGAGTCAAACAAAAATCCACATCACTCTGTCTCTCTCTTCTCCCAGCTTGCTACTTTTCTTCTAGCTCACATCACTTCATTATCTGCTCACAACTCTAGCTTTTTATTTCTAACAACCCAAAAGTTGAGGGAGGGGCCCCCACCCATTTTCTGTTTTGCACAGAGCTACTTCCTTAATGGCCCATCACCTCACCAGGAACCCAGCTTGGCTTTCCCAGTAATTAGAAGGGGCCCCAGGCATTCGCCCTACCCACCCCCCAAAAAACCTTGTAACTATTTATTTGAATGTTCAGTGGTAAATCTAATTCTATAGCCCTGCTTTTCAATTAGATATTCTTCAGGTGTTTTTACTGGGGATTCATTATTCCCTGCTGCTTTCGTACACGGATTAGTTAAATTTGCAGTTTAATTTCTATCATACTCTTCTAGAATAGTTTCTCTTGTTCCTCTTCCACAAAAATCAACAAGTTATTAAAGCCCTACAAGCAATCATCTGTACTAAGAGGTTAAAAAGGGTCACAGTGGGTGAGACCAGAAAATATATATGCCATTGCTGACATTCTCTCAGAAAATGCCACCAGTTATGAACTACAAGTATGGATTGTCAGCTACGTAGGAACTGCTGATATTCTGCCATTATGACTTTTGTGCAAATGAAACTGTGTGGGTGAAAACTGTATTTAAGCAGAGTGCCTGGGAATTTGTAAAATGCAGACAAAGTTTCCCACTGCAATTTAACAATTTAGCAGGTACCTTCAACAAATAGGAAAGTAAATCGGAGAGAAATCAAAGCCAGCCTGTCAAAAGAAAAACTGCTCTACCACCACCAGGTAAAATGGGAGACCATTCCCTCATACCACATTTTGCTTCTAAGAGGACAATCGGGTACAACTGTGATAAAAGATAAGTTTTCGCCATTGCATTTTTTAGCCACAAAACAGGCAAGATAAGCAACAGGACACAATATTGTGCTTGTATGATTCTCATATACTTAGCGAGAAATTATATTTAACTTGCAGTCATTTTTTTAACAACACACTTTGAATGTTACTGTTTTTGTTCATTGTGATCTTGAGCTTTCCCTTATGGACTACAAAATCCATTTGCACCATATGCCATTATAATTTATTCCTGTTCTTATTTTTAAAACTCGGGAAGATGAGTCATGCATAATCTCAGATACATTTCAAAGACAGTGTACAATATGTCTTTTAATATATTCTCTCAATGCTACACAACGTTTGCAATTCTCAGCACAGCTGGACATACTAACTCTGCAAATAGGGATTCCATCGTGTCAACCTTATCCATATTAAAGCTATATGGGAAAAATCACACTGCTGCCCTTTGGCAAGAAATGGATGTTGTTACAGACAAACTAAATAAGCAGGAAAGTATGATCTCTCTTGAGGGACCCAGGTGGTGCTGTGGGTTAAACCACAATGCCTAGGGCTTGCTGGTCAGAAGGTTGGTGGTTCGAATCCCTGCGATGGGGTGAGCTCCCGTTAATTGGTCCCAGCTCCTGCCCACCTACCAGTTCGAAAGCATGTCAAAAGTGCAAGTAGATAAATAGGTACTGCTCCGGCGGGAAGGTAAATGGCATTTCTGTGCGCTGCTCTGGTTCGCCAGAAGCGGCTTTGTCATGCTGGCCACATGACCCAGAAGCTGTATGCCGGCTCCCTGGGCCAGTAATGCGAGATGAGCACCGCAACCCCATAGTCGGACACGACTGGACCTAATGGTCAGGAGTCCCTTTACCTTTACCTTTTTATGATCTCTCTCAAAACAGTTTATCCATTGGGTGAGAAAACTAGGGTGGCAGTTATAGGGGTCACGGGACGGGGGGGGGGAACGGGGGCTACCATATAATGCAGGGTTAATTGACAGCCAGGACTCCAAGATGATATAGATAATGACTGTGTTGGGAGTAAGGTGGCAGGAATTAGAATTGGGCTCAAAGAAGGATACATTGTGAGATTGCAGCAGGCTCTCTGTCCAGTTGAGTGGGGGGGTCTAGAGTGTTCCTGGAGTTGGGTATTCAGGACAGATTAGGGATTCTGCTGGTTTAGCAGCTGCCTCACTGTCCAGTAGCCTCTTGGCCTGAGCTGACAGAGCTGGTCTCAGAGGCAATGTTGAGGACTCTCCGACTACTGGTTTCGGGGACTTCAACTTCCATGCCAAGGTGACCTGCTCTGGGGTGGCTCAGGACTTCATGGCTGCCATGGCAACCATAGGACTGTCCTAACGTGTCATCAACCCAATGCAGGTTACACTCTGGACATTTTTTTCTCAGCTGGGGAGGAATATAGTGATCTGAAAGCGGGGGAATATTGGCATCTGTCTCTTGTCATGGCCAGATCACTTCCTGTTGAGATTTAGGCTCTCAGCACTTTTCCTCCTCTGCAGAAGCCCTCCCTGGAACTGGAAAATCTTCCTCTTTTGGGCAATCTCCCCTTCTTGGGAGCTTCTTGAGTGCGTGGTTACAGACCAGATCAAGGGGCTTTTGAAGGAAACAGTTCTACTTTTCCTTTACAACTGCTGATGTGGCAGTGGGTGTGCTAGACCATTGTCTTGCCTCACCAATGGACTGGATGAGAGGCAATAAACTGAGGCTGAATCCAGATAAGACTGCGGTGCTGTTAGTGGGTGGTTCCCTAGATTGGATGGATGGGAGGTTGCTTGCTCTTGATGGTGTTACACTCCCTCTGAAAGTGCTTAGGGCTACTTCTGGATTCTTTGCTGTTACATGAGGCTCAAGTGGCCTCAGTGGTATGGAGTGCTTTGCATCAGCTTTGCCTGATAGCCCAGCTGGGCCCCTATCTGGACAGAGCTAGCCTAACTTCTGTTGTCTATGCTCTGATAACCTCTAGGTTAGAATACGGCAACACATTTTACACGAGGCTGCCTCTGAAGATTATTCAGAAACTTCAACTCGGGTAGAATTCAGTGGCAAGGTTGCTCACTGGAGCAAGAAGGTTTGAGTCAAAGAACAGCAATCCGTGGAACTCAACTTCATGCTGTTACAAACATTCTGCCTGTGCAAGCATTTCAGCTTATCAAATGGAACAGTCTCCTTCATCACCCACTGTGCACTATTCTGGGGGCTCTCTCAACCTCCCTGATCCCATTTTGGGAGGAGCAGTGTGGGAAGGGGGCAGTGGAGAGCCACACTGCATATGTGAAAGTCTTTGTGTAGGACTTCCACCCACAGGGTTCCTAGGGTGAATCTCACACTATAGGTTTTGTGTGGCTCACCTTTTATTAGGTCAACAAATTCACACAGATCTACTTTTATCTCTGAGGCATATTGCATCAATTTCCTTGCACTCTGAGATAATCAGGCAAAGCTCTGTTTCCTATTCCACCTAGCTCAAAGCAGGATTTGTGAGGGCTTGGAATATGCATAGAAGCATACTGGATTTTGCAAAGGCCATAATTGCTGATTTTATATAATTATATCTTGTTAGTTTTATGGTTATTTAACATCTTTTATGTGATGTATTAACTGCTTTGGGTCACCAGATAGGGGAGAGAAATGGGATACAAGTTGAATAGATGAGATTTTACTTTTTAATGTTAAATGTTTATAAATCCTATGATCAGAGAGCTTTCAGGGATCAGAAAGCACAATAATCGATGCCAACTGCCTGAAGGCAAAATCTTTTCACATTATGCCATCTATGTGAAGGTTTTTGTTATATGTTTTGGAGACCATGTATCACAAGGAGACTGCAAAGAGTGAATAAGGTACTTCTGACCAGAGAATAAAGCAAACAAGAATGCCCAAGAGAGTACAAGTCAAACCACACAATGAAAGAGAAGTCAAGTAATAGTGATATTTAAAAGGTTATTAGTTGTGTGAATATGGTGACTAATTTGACTATTTATTTGGAAACCAATTTGCATTAATACTGAAATTTTAAAAATCCTGAGCATTTTAAATAATCACACGTTCTGATGTATCCTCTCTAAAGATATCAATTCTTTCCAGGATGAGCCCTGAAGAATTTGAGATGTTTCCTTCACATCTCAACATCTGCCTACACAGCTGTCATATTATACTTTTTCTAGTAACAGCTGCATGTCACAGCTGTGTTGAAAAGGGTAGTGAGCACAGAAGGGTATACACTATGAACAATGCTGAAAGCAACAACAGAATGTGTGATATTACTCATTTACAACCAGTGAATACTGTTGAGCCCTATGTAATTTGGCTCAATAAGAATACGACCACTTTACCAGTCCATTCCTTTTATTTATTGAAAGCATTAAGAGGCATTTTCATTTTGAAGTATTAAAAGCACTGCTTATATTTCCTCTCCTGACCCTCAAGTAAATACTGAGAGAACAAAAGTGCTTTCAGTGTGTGACAGAAAGCCAGAACTTCAATGGAACTTAGACTTCAAAGTCACTAAAGTGCTTTTGAAAATGTTAACACTCATTCCTTGCTAGTTTGAATTAGACACTCATTGTTCTAGACCAAATGGAGCTATAACAGTTATTCATTGTAAGTCTCTCTCCTCGTTTTAATAGAAATCCTTCCTTTGCTGGGATAAAAATAAATCTTCATAGGAAAACCAATCAAATGTGACAATGCTATCTGATTTTTCATAATTACATATAAACTCTATATTTGAAGTTATAGTAGTAAAGTAAAATTGGCTCATATGTGTCCTCAACATATCAGTTTAAACTTATTACAAATTGAGTGGTTTTTCCAACTGAAGGGAAGATTTAGGATGGCCAGATTTAACTGTACAACTGAAGAGTCAGAGATAAAAATTAATTTCTGTGGTTACTATAGTAATCTACACAACCTGAAGAAAAAGCAGGTCAAAGATTTTTGCCTTTTGCTACAAGTTTCCATAAGATCCAACATTTCAAAAACATTATTCAAACATTTTTTGTTTAAGTGCCCTCACAGCCACTCAACTTTAAAAGAAAATATTTCACATAATTTATTTAAAACCATTCACCTTGGATCTTATGGAAGCTTGTAGCAAAAAGGCAATAATATTTGACCTGCTTTTTCACAAGGTGGTGTAGAGTACTACAGTAACCTCTTTAAGATACTCAAACAGAAATTAAATTTTATCTTTGGCTCATCAGTTATACAGTGCCCCTCAGTAGAAAAACCATTCAGTTTGTAAAGCAAGTAGATACATTAGGATATTTGTTTAATTTTTCACCTGCTTTGGCAACTACAAAATGCAAAGTTCAGATTATGTTCATGATGCTTCAGCTCACAGTCTTTAAAAATAAAATAAAGTGGTAATGGTGACATCATCGAGGCATCATCAAGGCATTCTCCCATACGCTTTTAGAGTGTCAAGCCATTGCTATAGCTGCCTCGCCAATACACTTGTCCTACTCAGCATTGATGGAGAGGTTGCTGGTTATGATAGAACCCAGGTAGACAAAATCATCCATCACCTCAAGCATGCAAAACCCAATTTTGATGTGTGGAGTGCTGGTGATATTCTGACCCAGGATGCTGGTCTTCATTAAGGCTGGCAGCAAGTCAAAATTCCCTGCAGACTTGGGCAAAACAGTTGATGAGCCTCTGTAGGGCTTCCCAAGAGTGCACTGTTAAGGCTGCATAATCTGCAAATTGCATCTCTCTGATAAGGACTCACTACACTTTTTGTGCTGGTCCCGAGGGTAATGCAAGAGGCGAGGTCCAAGTCTGGTCCAAAGTCCAAGGAGTCAACGAGGGGTCAGTCCGATGAAGTCGAGGCAGGGTGCAGGGCAGGAATCCAGGCAGGGTCAGGAACAGAACACTAGCAGGATCTGGCTAGCAGCAATGTTGCTCCCGCAACCTGAGACAGGGTCTGACCGCCCTTTTATCTCTGGCGAGGTAATGGCCGGTCCCAATCCCCCGATGACTCACCACCATGTCTCGCCTAAAGGCTCAGGAGATACCGGAGGGTTACTAGACCCAGGGGCCGCTTCAGCCTCTGATGGCCCAGCTGCTGGCAATGAGGTATCCTCAGCACCTGGAGCAAGGCCAGGCTCAGGCCCCTGACTCGGCCCAGCTGGTGCTTGTTGCAGGGGAACCTGAGCAGACTGAGGCTCTTCAGGAACAGGCCCCAGACTATGTTCAGCTGATGCCTGCGGCAGAGGATCCAGTGCGGACTGAGACTCCTCTGGTTCTGAGTCCGAGCCCAAGTCCCAGGCCATCACACCTTTGTCCTGCCACAGAGATGTGCCAGGTTGAACAGACCCCCTGTCGTTGCTTGAATGGATGTACACACTGTCTTCAGTCAAGCCGAAGGCAAATGAGAGCACCAGGGAGAAGAATATGCCAAACAGTTGGGGTGAGAACCCATTATAGATTTGTTCATTGATTAATGTGGATACTAAATTACTTACAGGTATGCTGGCCGGTAGGCTTTCAAAAACCTTGCCTAACTATGTCCACCATGACCTATTTGGATTCATAAAGCAAAGATCTAATAGCCTTCCCTATTAGAAGGGTTCTCAATACATTTTTTTGGAGGCAATCACATCTAGAACCTACTGTTCTCCTGATGCTGGACACAGTCAAGGCATCTGATCATTTAAACTGGCAATATCTCTTTGCAATTCTATGTTCCTTTGGTATTAGTGCATCCTGGGCTGATATGCTGCATAATTTATACTATGGAACACTGGACCAAGTTTTGGTGAATGAGGAACACTCTTCAGCATTTCCCATTAGCTGGGGGATCATCGTTTCCTCTGTTGCTCCACCACCCCCCCCCCCATCCCCAGCCATGGAACTCTTAGCTTAGGTATTAAAAGCAGGTGGTGATGTAAAAGGTTTTGGATTATTTGGAAAAACTCAACAACATGTTCACAGATGATGCTGAGTATTCCTTTCTGAAACCTCATTACCCACTGTTAATGCACCAACTTGCTATAGATGGCAAGGTATTTGGATTCAATGTCAACTTCACCCTGCCAAACCTAGAACTGCATTGGCATGAAACAACTGGCCTGAAACTCTGTAATGCCTACTTTTAATACCTGGGAGTGAATATACTTAAGAATCTATCCAAACTAGAAAAAATGGAACTTTACTCCCTCGATAAAAGATTGAACAACTAAGATAAAAAATTGATCAAAGCTAACATCCTCATGGTTGGACAATTTCTGTAACAAAAATGATGCTATTACTACACCTTCTTTACTTATTCCGAGTCTCACCAATAAGCATACCCATTTCTCATATTAATAATTTAGGGGGGATCTACTAAATTTTATTCATGCAAACAAGAGAACTTGGCTAATTCATAAAACCCTTTATAGGTTCAAGAAAGAAGCAGGTATAGCAATACCTAACCTAGAATAGTATAAAGACACCGCTTACTTACACAATATTATTTTGATTTTACAAGGTTCAGCAAGGTCCCATGGTTAAAAATGGAGGGTGATAGTGATCAAGACTTTATGGAGTGCGTTAGAATGGGAGAGATGGAGTGAAGCTTGGACTCAGAAACTTTTCAAATGGGAATTTACCATCAGTTGGTGGCTAAGTACACATTTACAATAGCACAATAGAGTGTGGACAACCCAGTCTTATGCAGGTTTATCTCTGGATTGGGACAAATGGAAATAAGCTACTAAAGCAAGCATATTTTAATAACTCAATTTTTCTATGCATCATCAGCTCCTGCCTCCCCTAGAGGGCTTATTAGATTCATATAAGAAAATTCCTATCACCTAGCTACTTTAAGTTGCATTAATCATTTTAAACTCCTCCCAAATCATGAGCAGAAGGTCTGTTCTTGTGCAATAAATATAGATGTTCCCCATGGGTGTGAATGTACAGTTAATAGTGTATATATGCACAGGAAATACTGTAGACAAAATTTGGCAAACGTGGACAACATGTAGTTTGGCAACATATATGAATGCAGCAATCTCTTATGGCTGTGGAAATTTTAATGAGCTTAGAGTTTGTCCCACTGTGGCCTGCCTTGTCCTTGTTGCCATAAAACAGAATTTCGCAACAGGCCTGATGATATCCAGATCTTTATCGGCAAGAAGGTATTTAACGTAAGTTTCCTCTAAACAGCCAGGTAATTTCCTTAATAATGGTTGAATTAACTCTCTTCGGGTATCACAATACAATGGGCAGTATAGAAGAACATGCCCAATGGATTAAATCTCATTAGATAGGCATAGGCAAACTTGGCCCTCCAGATGTTTTGGGACTACAACTCCCATCATCCCTAGCTAGCAGGACCAGTGGTCAGGAATAATGGGAATTGTAGTCTCAAAACATCTAGAGGGCCAAGTTTGCCTATGCCTGTCATTAGAGTTGCATGGGCACAATCTTTGTTCAACTAGGATGTCATGATATCTGCCCTCTAATAGTGCTGAAGGGAGAACATTAAAATGGGCTCCGGGGAATGCCAATATTTAGGGTTGGGGGAAAATATTTAGGGTTGGGGAAGAATGTAAGATATTTTCTATTGTTGTTTTGGACTGATGGTTTTAGAATGAAATTATTTAAATCGAATTGTGTTTGTGTTTTATGATCTTGATTATCTATTGTAAACTAAAATTGAGCACCTCCCGGCAGCAAATCAGTCCAGAATTTAAATATGAGTGGATTATCTCGCCTGCACCCACCACAGAATGGATGGAATAAGCCAAGCACTGTGACATAGCCATGGAGAATGCTTCAGAAAAGCTCACATTTGATTTGGTAACCCATTAGTGATTGTGGGGATAACACTTTCTGTAATGTGATAACACCATTGAAATCTAGATCAACAGAAACAGAGATGATGTAAAAGTGAGTGAGAATTCAGTTGTCTCGTGGAAGTAGATATTAATTATGAGACAAATATGGTCTGGCTTCATTCCTGGAAAATTTGCACTTGTCTCAGAGCTGCCCTCAGCCAGTTCCAGTTCTCCTATACTATTAAAGTTTTTGAATAGTATCTTGAACATAATATTTTTATAGTCAAATCTTTGTAGTACCCTCAGTCTGAATATTTATGAAACCATGTGTATTTTTCATTTTTTTACATATAGAAAAAATGCCTCATAAAATATCATTACCAGCCTTAGTATACCCTCAATTTTCTGTAATAAGAATGTATCCTTTCTTCTCATTTCTGCTCACATGAAATCTGAACTATCCTAAATAGAAAAATAGGAGCCTTCACAGCTGAGATCATAATTTCTACTTTAAAACTTGACTGTGATCCCTGATTTGATTTTTTCTAGGATTTTAGCCTATCCAGTCTCAGAAGCTGTGAGTTTGTTGCAATGAATCCAAGCACACCTCCCACACACACCCCACACCCCTAAATGGAAAATATGGAATGTTAAAATCCCCCCTCCCTTTTTCTTCTCGTTCTTGCTTACTTTCGCCCATGCCACCCCTCTCATTCTTTGTTCAACTGGATATGCTCACAGCTTAATTTAAAAAAACCAACAACACTCTTCCTCCCCCCCCCCCGTATGCTGCATCAGGACTAGAGAATATAATTTGAGTTCATGGCTATTCTTTATTAAGTACTTTACTAGGTCAAACCAAATAATGATCATCATATCATAAACATGCAACAAAACATAGACATGTTCAATTAGGAGCCTTTGCTGAATTGGCAAATAAACAATAGAAGAGGAACATTTCTCTCCTGTTAAAGTAAATTACATCCCTAGTGGATTCTCAAGGCTAACTATTGTCTGAATAGCTCCTTCCCAGTAGGTCCTCTCATTTCCCTCTACAGCACAGTGGTTTTTAGACTGTTAAATACATAGGGACACAGAGTTTTTGCTCACATTCATGTCAATTAAAGATGCTAGTGAAGGTCACTGGCTTCAGGGCCTAGAGAGGAGTTGGGGGGCTTACTAATATTTACCTCAAAGCAAGAAAACAGCCAGTTCTTCCAGCTCAGTTTAAAATAGGAGCCAAAGAAGATTGTGGGCTGAAGTGCTACACTGAAGAGCTGTCCTTGTTAAAAGTGCTGTTGGATAGCCGTGCAGAATCTCACCTTCTGAAGCAGGAGTGTGGTGTTCTTTTGCCCCAGAGCAGCAACTTTGCAGGCTGCAACTCTTCAAAGAAAGAACAAAACCACGAAAAGCAATAAGAAACATTTGCCTTGGTGACTGCTTTGATAGGGAAAGTTAACTGAGAATGGCTCAGAAATGTCTGTTCATAAATAAGTCCTAATGAATTTCATGAGGTTTACTCACTGGTAGCAGACATCAGGATTGCAACTTTAGACCCTCTAAAGCTCTGATCAAGTATCCATGCTCATCATCACAAGGCCTATTTGTTTAGTCAAACCTTTAGACAATGTGCTATGACTTGTTTAAAAGTATTCGTTTAGTCTGATTTTTACTGTATTCATTTGTTGTGGTTATAGAAATTCACAGTGATGATATATATCACAATTTCACAATAATACCTTGATGATAAAAGGAAGGGGTACAATTACACCCTATCAGGGTCTGCACCCCATATTATGTGTTTGTAACGGACATTAGCTATTATGTGCAATTGTGGAAAGAACTCAAATGGCCAAACCCAGACCAAGTCATTTACAGAACAGGTGAATAACATACTTGCAGTGCATTCATGAAAGTATAAAAATCAAATAATCAGCAAATACTCTGATCTAGGTGTGGTCCATGGTTACCAGTGGATGATGCTGCTATATAGGAAAATATGTAAAGAGGTTCCTTAAATTACATAAGAAAGCTTCTGTGTATCTGAATCCATAAGCAAGCTAAGCTCTTTGCTTTCAAAATGGTTAAAAGAGCAAATCACAAAGTCACAGAAACAAATTTAATGTGACATTTGCAGGACATGAACTTCTGTCATATTACTATCCTATTTTCAAATATAAATTGATCAGGCAAGCAGTCTTTCCTTGTTGTTATTTTTTCATTCTATATAGGGAAAGAGAGAATAGTAAAGTGTTTCCAAGAAGTGTTAAACCCAGTACTAACCTCATTTACTTACAACTGAAGACTTAACATTTAATGTGTAAGAGAGAACTGGAGGAATAGGAGCAAGAAACCACAGTCACATTGTAAAGCAGATGCAAATGCTTCAGAGGATGAAAAGTTAAATCATTGATTCAGAAACAGTGTTGTGAAGCCAGAGCAAAAGGAACTTCCCTCCTTTAAAAATAAAGCAAAGGAATTTGTGCCTTTGGCATGTATAATTTGTTTATAGCAGTGCTGTATGATACAACAAATGGGTAGGCTGGCTGAAAATATGGGTGCTTGGAGAAATAATCATGCATGGCTTGAAACACAGGGGCAATGACTACACTCCATCTTCCCGAAATGGTGCACCTGAAGGTAGGACATCCATAGCTTCCTAAAGGTCTCAAAAGCAAGTCAATATTTTTCATAAAAAGTTTGACATCTGGTCGCATGGGAACAAACTGCAAGATCAGTGGCTGGGTGTCATATCATTCTCTTGAAAGCAAATAGGGAGGGGTGACATGGATCATGGCCATGGTGCAGGGGTTTGAAAGTGACATGATTTCCATCCTTTCCCTCACAGACATTGTCCTATTCCTGGAGCTGTTCTTAACCAAAGAGATGAAAACACACAGGCACCATACAATAAAGCAATATAGGCACCAGAGAAAATGAAACAATACCAACCCAAAGCTTGCTGGAAAAGCAAAGTCTCACATTCCCTTCTGAATCCTGGCAAGGATATTAATCTATGTAGCTGTGCAGAAGGCTCCACAGTTTAAGGGTCACTGCCATAAAGACTCTTGTTCTAGCTGCTACCAGCCTTACTTGATGCAAGGATGGAGCAGCAAGCAGTGCCAGTTGCCTACATCTCAAGTGGTGCATGGACCTGCAGTTTTTAGTTAAAAAAATAAAATAATGACATGGATCTATACCACTAAGTTTATTCATTCTATGCTACTTCTTTATATTGAAGTATTGTTCAGATGGAGAGGCACTGCACAAAAACTGCTTGCCAAGTGGCAACCACTATCCTTTAATTTTTTTTCAGTTTCTAAGTCAATTGGTGAAAGGACTAGTGCACGTTGTGGAAATTGCGTCAGTGGTGAACTGGCTCACCATGGGATTTCATCGAGGGATTTCATCCCTACAACTAGAGCCATCCTGCCCACCTACAAACAGGAAAGCAGTAGCAGGTTATAGAAAATCCCCCCATCCAAGTCATGAGCCACTTCACAGAACTAGCTCACCGTCTAGTAACTGCTATCCCATGGAGCAATTTTGAAATGCTATCTATGTAGCAGATATACAAAGCTGCAACTCTGTATACCTGAAGGAGCATCTCCATCATTCAGCCTGGACACTGAGGTCCAGCTCCAAGGGCCTTTGGGCAGTTCCCTCACTGTGAGAAGTGAAGTTACAGGGAACCAGGCAGAGGGCCTTCTCAATTGTGGCACGCACCCTGTGGAATGCCCTCCCGTCAGATGTCAAGGAGATTAAAAACATCCCTTCTGATGTCTTCAGAAAGTTGTTTAAGTTTGATGTTTTGCTGTGTTTTTATTATGTTGGAAGCCGCCCAGAGTGGCTGGGGCAACCCAGTCAGATGGGTGGTGGTGGTGGTGGAGGAGGAGAAGGATATGTTGGCATTATTTGAGGTGCTGGCAGCTTATAATTAAAAGTATTTTTTCCCCTCTTCCAGTTTAGTATTTCCGTTCCTCCTCCTTTTCCCTTCTTCACTTTTTTGTCAGAACACTAGCATAGATTTATGCATTTTGTTTTACTCTCCCAAGCAAGTCATTATTTCCCTGCACATCGTGGCTGTTCTCTAGTATGTAAAGCCTGTAGTTCTTCAGTTGAGCAGTAGAAATGACTCATTTGTTTGTATACAGAATATATCACAATTGTAATTTTATATCAAATTAAATTGCTTATAAATATTAAGATGATTAATATGCAGTGTTTGCATAAAGTAGGTCCCATGTTGCTTGATTTTCTGAGCCAGCCTCACTCATATGCTGGGTAATTATATAGATTTTTTATTGTTGTTGAGGAAGTAAAATGTATGCAGGCATTTTTGAGAAATAGTGGCCTTGGGGATTGCATGAACAATGGATCAGATTCTCTTGTTCTTGTAAAGTTTAAAATCCACATTTCAGATGCTTTAATTGGGGAGAGGAGGACTTCAGTATACAGCGGTTCTAGATCTCAGCAATATTGTCCACTGAGAGCAATGTACTTGTGCTACGTCCACCACACCTGAACTACATTGATCTAATGCTTCTCGCTGCAGGGGTGCTTTAGGACTGTCTCCAATCAAAGAATGCATGCAGGATTTAAAAAAGAAAAAGAAAAAAATCTATATAAGAGACTATATTCTGCTGGCTCCTCATCATGGATTTTTGCTAACTTTTACATGGGTTTTCAGCCACCCATGTAAATGTTTTAGTCTGTGCTACTAAATAATCTTAAGTATTCCTGTTTTTTATTAGAGTGATTTGTTTTAAAATATTACACCTTGCTTTTCTAGCAACTATGTCCAGAGTTGTCTACCAACAAATACTATTTTGATTTATTTATTTAATACAAATTACATACTGCTTGATTGTAAAAACAACAACAACAACCCTCAGAGCATTTTATTAAAACATTGTCAAAATAAAACACATGCAATTAAACAATAACTAGAATAGTGAAAGCATAAAACAAGCAAAGCATCAGCTAAATAAGCAGTGAAAAAATAAAAATAATAGAATATCATACCTGCCAAGAGCCCTGGAAAAACAGTACACCCAGATTTTTCGCCACAATCTCACATGCTCATGCGCTGTGCTCTGACCCTGAAAAAAAGCACTTTCGGGTGGCTGCAATCTTATGCAGCACCCAAAAATGCTTGTTTGGGGGCACCATGTCAGATTGTGTCCCGAAAAAAGCACTTTAAGGGGAGGGGCAAGAGTCTGGTGCAGGTCATGTGACTCTCCCAGAAGCACATCCCAGAAGATATGCATCTTGGTTTTCAATCAGAAAAAGTTGGATGGTATGGTATTACATACCAACAAAGGCTTGGTGCTCTGTGCATACAAGCATAACATATCCTTTGGCATCAACCCAAATCTAGTCCCCCAGCATAATGCAAAAGCACTCCTGCCTTCCATTGCACTGCAATGCAACAAAGGCTGGCCTCACAAGACTGTGAGCAGGAGACCTGTAAGCTTGCTCTGTCTGCTGTTCAGGAGTTGGTGATGGGGAACCTCAAGGCCCCTGCTCTCCATTATTATGGTTCTTTAAACGTAACCATGGACCAGATAGCCTAAACAGAGGACAGCTCTCTGTACAGTAAAGTACATAGCAGCCCTGTCTCCAGTGACCTAGACTTTCACCACAGTCAAAGACATGGAGTAGTCAGGCCCTTGCAGCTGTGGAGGCAGTAGGTAGGCAGAAGCAGGTAGTTGGGCCAACCTACACTTGCTTGAGGCCCAGTGTCACAAGTTCATGGCCATGGTATTTTCAAGAGGTTCCCCATCCTCACTTAGTCACAAGTCACTGATGGAATCCAGACACCAGGAGTATAGAAGTGATTACCACACCCAGACTGAGCCATAACATCTTCAGGACCCAGGCACAAAAAGAAGGATTCTGGCCCCCAAATAAGGCTGTTAAAGTGAACAGCAGAGATTTTTTATCATTTTATTATTTCACAACATTTATATACTGCTTGACTGTAGTAAAATCTCAAAGCAGTTTACAAAAAGAATAAAACTATCAGTTTAAAAAAGAGTTAAAAACAAATAGTGGATTATGTAATTAGAGCATCATTGTCAAGTTCTAGAATCCCTGCAAAAATCTATTGCTATCAATCTGCACAGTGACTGTGGGGATAGACTGAGGGAAGTACCAGGTCAATTATATTTGAGTGCTACTTAGAAGAACAGTTGCTTAAGAAAATAAGTGATAAAGACAAAAGCAGCTTTTAGAAATTTCCCAAGCATATGATTCATGCTACAAGGCAGGATGTGAAACTGATATTTGTGAAAACGATGGTGTGTTCTCTGTATCTTGCCTTCACTTACCCTGAGGCTTTTCTAGTCTAAATGCACATTTCTGTAATCTTAAGGGGGGTGCCCTTGTTAACTAGGGATGTGCTGCAATGTTACTGCAGAGAATGTCCTTATTTCGTGCTCCAGTGGGAAGCTAATGGAAGGGTTGAGTAGACAATGTTTCTTTGAACATATATGATCTCCCCTTTTGTATATTCATGGGCACTGGCTCTGCACTCACTGTTGCCAACTGCAATTACTAGCAAAATAGTATTTTTAACCTACTCATACAGTTCCTATTATTTCAGCTATTCATTCATATCTATTTGGAAGGCTCAAATTATATGGGGGGAGTATTGTTGTTGTTTTTTGTTGAATATCCCAGCTTATACTTATAAATCATGCCTTGTGCAACTTAATGGATGTGAAGATTTTGAAGGAAGAGGGCTCTGAAAATGTTTTGTTTGTAATATGTAGTCCGTATATATTTACATACACGTGAGCACAGTACTCACACATTTCTTTCATGAATAAACACCACTCACATTCTTCATGCAAACACATACCATTTTGACATCCATATTCACTCATGCTCCTTACCTCTCATATACATATGTTGCACAAACCACTGCCTATCTCCTTTAAAGCCATGCCGTACCTGGTCACGGCCCACTCAGATCATTTGCCCTGTTGCTTATAGGTCCTGCCCAAAGACCAGTGGGCAGGCAGTGGGCAGACCTTGCTATGGAAGCCTCAATTGCCACATTCCCTCTAGACAAATGGGTTGCTCTATAGGTTCATTGCCTACCTCATAGCAATCATCACAACTTTTGGTGAGTAAAGTACTGAGTTGCATATTTGGCTTACTGGGTGCCCCGCTAAAGGGAACCTGGAAGTGGTGTCTGTCTGGGAGTCCACACAGGAGCTGATAGCACCCTTCCAAGTGGCAGCTCTGCTGGGCTCACCCCAATGTGATGCAGCATAGGGTGACCCTCTACCCAGGGTAGCAGTCAGCAGGTGGGCTGACTGACACCTGATGCATACCTTATGCCTTCCTCTAACCCTACTTACATCTGTAATCAATAAAAGTTGTGGGCTATTTCAATCCAATATTGATTCTGTTTATTATTTTTGTCTTGGCTGGCCCCACACCGGACTGCGTACTTCCTGCTCTACAGCCCACAAAAAATATCCAAATAAAAACGTTGAAGGACCACTGAATTAAATGAACTGCATTCATCATTCCAGTCTGTTAACATTCACCCACTTTTCCATTTCCAGAAACCAGCAGGCGAAGTAATCATAGTGGTCAGTTCCCCCAGGTAAGAACACTTAATCATTCACTTAAAATAGAATATATGGCCAGGTTCTAGCTAAAGGTCCTCCACTTTAACCAAGCACATACTTAACTTTCACAGGGTTGTGTACCTAGGCATGTGATTAAAATGTGATTAAAAACTGCTATAGTTTAAAAATTCCTATTATCTTTTTCCACTTCACTTTCAGAGGAAGTAACTTTTGCCAACACATATCAGTCATCCCAGAAATTTGGCAGTGATTCTTTTATGAATCCCTCTTATTTATTAGAGAAAAATCCCTTATGTTACCAAATGCTAATTATACAAATAACCAGTTTTCACAATTGTATTTTTCCCCCAAAGAGTTTGGAAAGAATGAGAGGTAGGAATGTGTATTCAATCTGAGGATGAACATTACAACCCCTGAACTCTTTTCTATCTCATTTTAATCCTCTCTCCCACTCTTCTTCCCTCCACCCACCTTGCTAGGCTTCCGCTCTAGCAGCAACAGCTGTAATGGGAAGAAGAGGTCTCATTCCCCCTTTTTCAGTCTCTTTCCTTCCTCAGCAGCTGAAATGCTACTAGGGAAGTATGTGCATGGAATCTTGGGAGATGCTGTTTCTCCCCAGTGCCTGAGAAACGTCAAATGCCTTGCAGAAATCACATCTCCCAGGGTTCACTGTGCATTCTACTCTAGTATATTCCACATGCTGAGGAAGAAGGGAGAACAGGCCTCTTTGCCCATTCACAAGACTCCATTAGCTGGTGTGAGCATGGGAGTTGTGGAAGGAAGCAGAGAAAGCCAGAAGACCCCTATGGTTAAGAAACCCATCTCCCCCCTAACATAATGGTCACTACTACTAGATTTCTTCTCACTTTCCCACATACAATGACCTAACCTCCAATAACTTCTTCTACAGAATGCAAGTGGCAAAGGCATACCTGCCCACGAAACTGAGGTGACTGCAGTCTACACCCAAAAATAAACTTTAAAACAGACAAGTTACAGCTAATCAAAATTCAGATGCTGTCACAACTCTGCCTTCTCCTGATCAATAAAACATGAAATACAGCTCTTTACATTTGCATTTTATTTGATAGATTTATAGAAAAGCAATGCAAACAGTAACCCTCCTGATGTGAAAGGAAAACAAGTTTACTGACATCTATATAAATTAACATTTAAGTTACTCCACAGGAAGCTCTCCGGCACCCAGACCACTACAGGGAGAAATGCTACAGCAGAGTCTAAAAGAATTTTGTAGCAGATGTAATAGATGTCAAAGCACTGCTTGACTAGAAAGACAAGTCCGCGTTTAACAGCCATTTTGAAGAATGAAATATAAAAAAGGAACACTAGTGACAATTTTGCCAAGGCCAGAGGCCTGGAACCTGACGTTATATATAAAGAGTATAGAGTTATAATTCTCTCTTCATGCAGTTAATGTCGTTTTATTTGCTGACTGATATAACTATTAACAAATGTACACCTGACAAGCTTCTCAGAGAGTTGAATACCCTGGGCAAGAGAACTGCAGGGCCCCCCTTCGCCTTCCTTCTCATACTGCAGGTACAGAGGTGACTTCAGTCACTGCCTCCTTCCCCTGAGAGGATGATCAGGTGAACATATGTGGCCCACAGTTGAGCTGGTCAGCTTTCCCAACAGAAAACTGGATATTGCCTCAGTGGCCCTCATGTCATTGCATGTACGACTGGGAAAATCTCTCATTCTCTTACACTTTGCAGATGCTTCTAGAATGAGCTCCCGTTTCCTAGTTGTATGGGTACACAACAGCTGCATGAGAAGCAATTTTCACACACTGCTTCTGAAGCACATAGAAAGCTTAGCCTGGCAACAGCATGCAGAACATGGCAGCAGATTGGAGTTCATTCTCGTCTCCAAGCAGTTGTGAGGCCCCATTGGTCAATGGGCCTCAGCATATGCCTGACTATGTCACTTGCTAATGCTAGGCTTGTTACAAGATTGTCACCTGCAGAGAATAGCCATCACCACTGCTGATTTGTTCTTTGTTATCACTTACCTCTGAATTGTCTGGACTTCACCTAGCACTATCTCCTCATTAAGATGCAGAATGTTTGGAGACTTAACAGGTGTCAAATAGATATTTGCCAGCTACAGCTATTATTCTACAGGGACGAGCTGCTGTTCCATAAATACTAATTAGAGTTTTGCACAGGATCTTTGCTGAAATACCTAAGGTGATGAGTGGCCAGTTGTTACTTTAAAAAGATTAGCGCAATTTGAAAACTAATGTCCCCAATGAGGCAATGCTCTTGCTGAATAATCAAGAGTTATAGCTAGCCTACCCAAAGAGAGTGCTTGCTCACTTCATAATTTAGAAAATCTGCTGCCTACTGAACAAGTCACTTTTCCGTTTCACTTTGAAAAAGTTGCAAAACCTTGTGGAATCAGGGGAATGGCACTGCATGTGTGTGCAACGCATAAAGTTTAATGTATTAGAGCCTATGCAGTAAAACTAATGATTTGGAAGAGTGGAGGCTAGTATATGAATTTAGGGAGCAACAACAAACACTAAAATGAACAAAGGGGGAAGGAGGGACTGTTGAAACAAGGTGGAAGAACAGGGGAGGGGGAATGGGATAATATCAGGGATGCACACTGAAAGCAATTGTTGGAGTTTGGAGAAGGTATCTGCCATTAAAAAAATCTTAGCGTCATTTAGAATCAAGCCCAAACTTCCTCCAGAGTACAGGACTAGTATGGAATGAGTTCACTGCCAGCCATCATTTCCTGTAGATCTCCTTTCCATCAAAGTTACCTTTTCAGGAAGGCAGACTGGCAAGTAGGCTAGATTGTGGCAGAAAAGTTATTGTAGGCCTATTCTTAAATCCTATGTGCTCCTGAATATGCTTAGGAGCATCCTTTGTCACCAGGTTGCATGGCAGTTGTAGTTTCTAATACATCTCAGCCAAATGAATTGGGCTGGGGGTTTAAGAAACTAAAATTTTGAATCCTATGCATTGCAAGTGCAAAAAGATGCTCCTAGACATGCTGAGGAATACCTTATTTTTCTTCCACTAGCCAACCCTCCTGTCGAAGGAGCTACTGGGACTTAAGCTAGATCTGTGTGCAGCTTCCTCAAGTGATGAGCCATCAAATTACAGGTTACAGCATCTACCTAGGCAGCAAAGTGCCCTCAAGCCCTGAACTGTCTGCTGAGGCTTGCCATAGGATCTTTCTGGACAGGAAGGAATATATGACAGTTCTAGTTGAGCAACACTGTTATCCTGTATTCTTTGGGCCCTTTGATTCTGGCTCCTGGTTTGTCCTTTGGTCCTAGCCTCTGACTTTCTCCTTGCTGCTACCTACGCCTTGGTCCTGACTATTGGCTCTGTCTGTTGACTCTGATCTTCTGGTGCAGTCACCTCTCTCATCTCTGTACAATCACCCGCCTGCCCCGCACTCCACATAATGGTATGCTTCCTTGAGAGGAAGATGGCAGAAAAAGTTAGGCTCAAGCTCTCTCCCATCAACGTGGCCTTCCAAGCATTCTCAGGGAACTTGTGTGAAAGTCCCCACCTTCTTCTGAAAATTCTCTTGAGAAAGCTCACTTAGTTGAGTCAGGAAAACCACACCCAACAGCAACTAGCAGTGGCAGCAAATGTGAACACTGTAGGTTCAGAATGTGTCTCTGCCCAATTCATACAGAAAGCATTGAAAATTACAAGTTGCATACATCCTAGTAGAAACTAATGATCCTAAGCAAGCTCAGGAGCAACCTGACTAGTTAAAAGGAGAACTATTAAGACCTTGCCTATCTTCAGCAAATTCTCTCCACTCCCAGATTCAGGTAGGTAGCCGTGTTGGTCTGATGCAGTCAAAATAAAAAATTAAAAAATTGTCCAGTAGCACCTTAGAGACCGACTAAGTTTGTTCTAAGCTTTCGTGTGCATGCACACTTCTTCAGAAGTGCTACTGGATTATTTTTTAATTTTTTATCTCCATTCCCAGTTCTCAATTCATTTGCAAAACAAGCTTGCTTGGGAAGTATGGTGATGGCATAGAGGACTGAGGCTGATCTCCCAATTTCTAGTTTTCTTTTTTTAAAAAAAAATATGAAGTGCTGTAAGACCCTAACAGTTTTCAGATAATTTTCCTAGAAAGAACAACGGAGTGCCTTCTATGGTAAGCTAGTGTGAAGTCACACATCACTAATAAGGGCAGTATATGTAGGTCTATTGTATCAACTCACAAAAGAGATCCACAAACACATAAACGCATTTCCCCCCAAAACATATTCACATCTTTAAAAAGGAAAAATAAGAGTTTGTTGACAATGGTAAGAGCAATCATCAAGAAAAAAAAGACCTGAGGTTTTGCCATTTAACAGCTATGAATGAGCAAATCATTCTGATCAATTTTACCTGACAAGTTACATCATATCTCATTGGTTTAAATTAGCATCTTTCCTGTTTCATTGTGTTTTTCTTATATGCCGTGAAATTCAACCAATATAGTTTGATATGACACAACACTACATTACTTCACAGAAGTTGTGGTTTAGTGCCATGAGTTCTGACTGACATAATTGACATAAAACCCCTAACAATGGGTTTTCAGAATATATATGGTGGCATCTGATAACATACAATGATATTTGTCACTTAGCGCCTTGCAATATATTTGATATATTACTAACAATAGACGCCAACAAGTCAAACAGCTTGAGCCTGTGCTTCTCATATACAACCTCTGCACAAGCAACCAGCAACCACAAGGAGACCACAGAAGTTCCCGATGCTGTCATGTCCCCTGTTGGTCTAAGAAGGACTCTAATACAGATGTTACAGCAGTCACCCCAACTTGAGGGAGCCCCTCAGCCTGAGGGGAGCCTTTTGACATGGCTCTTCCATCCGCCTCAGAATCTGAGGATGATTCCACTGTACCTTTTCATTCTCCACAACCACACAGGAAACTGCAACTGTATAATAGGCTACAGTACAGGCTCTTTAAATCAGAGTTTTCCAAACTGTGTGTCACGACATGTTAGTGTGTCAGCTGTAGTGTGTAGGTGTGTCGCACAAAAGCTCCCCACCCTCCTCCCAGGGCTGGAAAGGAGTTTGCTTAACCTCCAGTTTGCTAGTAAAACTGAATTACTGTGTTGTGAAAAGATGCCTGTATAAAAAGTGTGTCGCCAACATTACAAGTTTGGAAAGCTCTTCCTTAAATATTGCAAACAGCTCTCCCAGAGCTCTCCCAGAATTTTGGAGTAAGGAGTGCTGATAAGCCCTGCCCCACATTATGTGGTGCATGCGCACCATTTGAATAGCAATGCCCATCAACTTTGGGGGGAGACCAGCCCCCTAAAATATTTTATTGGGGAAGGCGAAAACCCCTCGGCCCCTAGGAGTTGACTCCTATGCCCAGAGGAGTAGAACCACTGGAAGCTCAATGTTTTCATCATAATTGTGTGTCTTTAGTTTGTATATCCCCTTCTGATGTTTATATGAAAGTGTGGCTTTAAAGGAATGCGGATGGCACTGTGGTCTAAATGACTGAGCCTCTTGGGCTTGCCGATCAGAAGGTTGGCAGTTCGAATCCCCGCAACAGGGTGAGCTCTTATTGTTTAGTCCCAGCTCCTGCCAACCTAACAGTTCAAAAGAAGGTCAAAGTGCAAGTAGATAAATAGGTACTGCTCTGGCGGGAAGGTAAATGGTGTTTCCGTGTGCTGCTCTGGTTTCAGTGTTCCATTGTGCCAGAAGCAGCTTAGTCATGCTGGCCACATGACCCAGAAAAACTGTCTGCTCCCTCAGCCTGTAAAGCGAGATGAGCGCCGCAACCCCAGAGTCATCTGTGACTGGACTTAACTGTCAGGGGTGGCTTTAAAATATTTTACGTAAGTAAGTAACAACATAATTCTAGGTGCTTTAATTTAGTTCTAAAATGTATCTTATATTCCATGGCTATTGAAGTGTAGGGGCATTAGTTAAGCTCCAACCATTTCCAGACAAACCGAGGAAAATGGCAATACCCCTTTCCAAATAGGAAATGAAATAAATTCTGCACATGGCATCTATAGACAGATTGCAGTCAACATAGCTGCCAAATGAATCTATGTCATTCTGTGTCCATGCAGAAATAGCTTTGAGCGGTGCCCCTTCTGCCTTTTATTTTTATTTTCCCTTGCAGTATTTAATACTTCTCACTGTTTGATGAAATTGTAACTGGTTTTATTTAGTCAACTTGTTTGTATATAGTGGGAAAGATGCCTGAAGGCGAAGAAGAACAAGGAAAAGTTCCTTCTCAGGAGCACAGTAATCTCTGTTTTAATGTATATATGAACAATAATTTGAAACACTGAAATACTTAAGTTACTGAAGAATATGTGCAAGAATATCCCTTAAAACAACAGAAAAGTCTGTATATTTGTAGGCCTATTTTACATAGATTTTTACAGATTGATGTTTCAATGTGAAACCACATCAAGGGAATAATGAAGAGGAAATCAGTGGTACTTAATTAACAGCAAAAATTAGAAATTAACTCTGTAAATAGAAAGGTTCAGAAGGTGCTTGATGCTGTTACAAATAAGATTTTGGGGAAAGGAATGGATGAGAGAACAATAATAGTTCATATGCCTGCATATGTGGTACTTTATTGGTCTTACTCCATCCAAAATTAGTTCTAAGAGGTTAATTTACAAAAAGCATCTCTGCTAGCAAGATCGCAACATCTAAAATCCCAATTAACTGGGGTCTTCTTCGGTGGCAAAAAGTAAAACAAAAACAAGGCAGCCTGATCTTATCTAGCTTTCTAGGCTTGTTCTGCTGTGACTAACCTCTCAAATGCCTCCTCCACATTTATCAGGTAAACTGTATACACATATTCAAAACAAAACAAAATAAAAAATTCCTTCCAGTAGCACCTTAGAGACCAACTAAGTTTGTTCTTGGTATGAGCTTTCGTGTGCATGCACACTTCTTCACGAAAGCTCATACCAAGAACAAACTTAGTTGGTCTCTAAGGTGCTACTGGAAGGAATTTTTTATTTTATTTTGTTTTGACTATGGCAGACCAACACGGCTACCTACCTGTAACTGTATACACATATCTTACTATAAGAGACTACTGATGAAAATTTGCAACAACCTTTACCAGCAAAGCATCCAACTGAGTCAACTGTCAAATAGTATGCAAAGGTCAAAAGAAAATTGTTTATTGTCTCTGACTCTGGTATGGGGCTGTATAACTACCCTCCTATGCCAAATCTGCCACTCACAAGGTTAAGCCATAATATAAAAACAACTAGCTCCTGTTGTGGAGAGAGAAATAGCACAATAGCTGAAGTATATACAAAGAAAACAAAGATTATCCAAGTTTAACCAAATAAAACAAAGAACAGCAGTTCCAGGCAGGGGCGAATGAAGGCTAACCGACACCCAGGGCAGGGCAAACCGCCGGCTGCGCACGCGTTGTGCCACTACGTACGATGCATTTGTGGCGTCGCTACGTAGGGCGCATGTGCGGCATCACTACATACAGTGCAGTTTGCCACCGGCACCACCTGAGCACCATACGGACGGTGGTGGGATCCTCTGCTCACGGCTGCAGCCATGAACGGAGGATCCTCCACATGTGGCTGTGGTGGCACGATGGCTGCTTGCATCACAGTGCCCAGGAGCAGCAAGGCGAGCACCCCGTGGGGTGCCTTCTTGTCACACACACCCTGACATGGCACCTGGGCACACCGCCCCCCGCCCCCCTGTGATGCCACTGGTACCAAGATGTATTGTGGGCAAAGCTTTTTCCAAAAACACAGTATTAACTGGTATGGTAACTTACCATTTCGGCCTGCTTGTGGATTTCACCATTGGAGCCATTCCATCCCGATAGAGGCTTTTTGTTTTACTGAAGTTTACAATGTTGAAAATGACTCTCTGAAAGACACAAGGTGAGGGAGAATCTCAGTTGTTTATTAAATATCTTTCACATAGATCACCAATGTTAGAGCTGTGTAACCAGATGCCAAATTTTGAAATATAAACAAGACAATCGTTTTAAAAATCCTTTAGGGGCATGTGAAATGCTTTTGCTTATATATTTAATTTTCCCAGCATTCTCCTTGCACTGCTGAAAGTTGCTAATTGTATTCTACTGGTAATCATTCCAGTTGCGAAAAGAAAGAGAAAAGAAAACGGGAAGACAAGAAAGGAGATATGAGCAAACCTGCAAAAAAATAGAACATTTATTATTACTAGGCCTCTTGTGTATTCCTTGCCAGAAACAAGATATGAAAGAAAACCCATGGGAATATGCTTTGAATCTACCACAAAACCAAAACACCAGTTGGGGGGAGTCTTTCCTACCTAATAAGACACCACAGGCTATGTCAGGCACAGTGTGACATTTCAGTTAAAAAACAAAACATAGCAATGTATTTGTTGAACACCTGAACTAGAATAAGAACTGGCTAATGAATTTGAGCAAGTAGCCATTAGTGGAAATAGTTTCTAATTTAAAAAGTAAGCAATTTCTTAACCTTTAATAATAAATGGTAAATTTTATCACCTTGCACTCTGAAATCACCAGATGGGGCCTGGATGAATCTCCTGACACCAGGGGTGGGAAACTTCCAGCCCATTGGGGCTAATTAGGCCCACCAGGCCATTTGGCAAAACCATGGCCATTTGCCCTACACCTGATGGCATAGATATTTGTGTCAGGTGTGCTGAAGTATGGTTTCTGCCAAAATCTTTAATGCTCAAACCAATATACTATGTAGGCCAAATAAGTTTCAAAGGCACAACAGGGTATATCCATAGATAAGTCACCAAAGCATTGATCCAACAAGCACGCCCTTGGGTAGTCAGGGGAAATGACTGAAGTAAGTTGAAAAACATACGTCTTGTAAGGACTTGGTTTCTTAAGTGGGTTACCTGAGACAAAGGTGATTAAGCTGAGGCTGAATCTAGGGGCGGGGCAAGATTATTTAAGACATAAGGTTTATGGAGGTAAGACAATATAAATTTCCCACCACAGGATGACTAGACAGTCTTGGAGTGCAAAAGTGAGGATTGTGTGAGGCAGTAAGGAGAAAGTGCCCCAAGTCCATACCATATTTTTGAGTGACAAGGCAGAATAGAGGGGGACACTCTTGAGAAATGTAAATGAGCACTGTGATTAGATTACCAATGGACAGTGCCAACTGGAAGGCTTTTGTCTTTCCAGGACCAATTAATGACCAAACAGAATGACACATTCATGTCAGCGGTTGCCAAATAGGTTAGAATTAAATCATACCATCCAACATTTGACTGAACAAATTCGGGGTGAGTAGGAGCCAGTTGACTCATGCTTCCTCCTCGCAGCTTTCTCCTGTGCATGGGGATGTTGCTATCTCCCTCTCTACAAGCCTGCTAGCAGTTACTGCTTCCCTCATCTTGCCCTCTTACTCCCACACCAACTGCCACCCAGTTTCAATCCTTGGCCCTTTCCTTGAAACGCACGTGACTTCAAAGACTCCTACAGTCAACCATAGAGTTCTACAATCAACCATGGAGAGGAGAGGGGAAAACGAGAGCATATCCCTTGAGCTCTGTAACTCTATACTTAATTGAGGAGAATCTCCCCGTGCTTTGGGGGTAGATTGTGATTATTTCGAAGCACCTCAATGCTTTTCAGAAGATTCCCCCCTCCCTTGCTTGCTTTGGTAACCCAAAACAAAATGATCAGATTTCTATTTTATCTATGGCCCATGGAGAATATGTTAAATGCCAACAACTGCCTCAAGCTATGGATAAGAAAAAACCAGGAAGCACACTCTTTCCCCAAAGTTTATTCTAGTCCATTTCTAATAAGGCTCAAGGTGAAGGGGCTATGTTGGCATTGTCAGTAAAGTAAAGCAAAGCAACCTTATTGATTTGTGCCCTCGGGAGGGGGAAGAGGAGAGGCCTTCAGGGCAGGAAGCTTGAGGGCTCTGCAGGGTGCTAGAGTCCAACCTTCTCCATCCCAAAGGTTATTAAGCACTAAAGAGGCTTTGGGAATAAGCCCTCATGCTGCCTTCTGATGCTGCTGTGGCAGACCAAAAGCGGGGTGCCCCAAATCCAAACAAAACCCTGGGGCACCTGATTGAAAACAGGGACTGCCAATAGGGAAAAATCAGGGCTCTTGGGAGGGGTCTGTTGAATTAAGTATTCACATACAACTGGAATTCTTGCTTCACCTTCCCAAGTGGACAAGTTTGTTTACTGCTGATGAGGATAGCCAGTGTATATACCCAGATGGTGTTAGACTTCAACTCCTAATCAGTTTCATCCAGCATGTCAAATGGTTAGGGATACTAGAAGTCCAACATCATAGGAGGGCCACAGGTTCCCCATGGCTGATGTATGTACTAATTATGTAAAGGTAAAGGTACCCCTGACCATTAGGTCCAGTTGCGGACGACTCTAGGGTTGCGGCGCTCTATAGGCCGAGGGAGCCGGCAATTGTCATCTCACTCTATAGGCCGAGGGAGCCGGTAATTGTCTGCAGACAGCTTCCGGGTCATGTGGCCAGCATGACTAAGCAGTGCACGGAAACGCCGTTTACCTTCCCACCAAACAAAAGCTCACCCCATCACGGGGATTCGAACTGCTGACCTTCGATCAGCAAGCCCTAGGCTCTGTGGGTTGGACCACAGCACCACCCGCATCCCTATACTAATTATGTACTTACTAACTAATTGTGGTTTTCAATTTGCTATATTCAAGCTGACTTTTCAATGGGCAGGATGTCCATTTAGTACAGTTGCTGTGTTTCTGCTGTTTACATTCCCAAAATAGCAATATGGCAGTCTGTGATATTAATATTCAATGATAAAAATGTGTTCATTCCACACTGTAAAATAGAAGCATTTTAAATAAAATAGAAGCTGTTTAATTTGACTTCTGTTTGTAAAACCAAATTAAGCTGGAGCAAATTGGTTAGTTAAACCTGATGTTCTTGCTGAATAATCAAAACTAACAAAGTGCCTCTATTACTTTAATGCACTTATGCTGAGGTTGGCATGAAGGAACTTTCTAATTCTACGAAGTGGATAATGACTAACACAGGACAGATGGCAGACACTAAGAATGGTCTCATCCCAACCAAATGGGTCCCCACCTATCTCTGCTACAAATTTTGGGTAAATTTTACCAACTAGGTTAAGCAGTGAATTTATAAATATTTGAAAAAGTATAATTATACAGTTTCAACCACTTTCTCCCCAAGTGCAGTTAGCGAGCAGTTTCAGTCCTTTCAGGAAGCTATGCTACCTAAAATCATTTCATAGCAGCGATTAACTTTATCAAACTATGCCCCTAGTCTAATGGAACATATAAACCCCAGGTTTAAAATTAAAATCGGGAGCTATGGCATATTATCAGTACATGTAAAACTCTACTAGATAGCCCACCAAGTGAAGTATATAAAATGTAATAACGTCAATACACACCCTAACAGAAACAGAAAATATGCAGCTTGCTCACTAAAATATACAAATATATCCTGAAGTGAAATAGTGTAATACAAGCTTGTGATACAGTAAGGAAACATTTGCTGACATAAATAAAATAAATAGCTGCTAGATTTGACACACACACACACACCCCTTTTGCAGGCAATTTAAATATTCCTGCTGGCTTTACGTGAGTGCTTTTTCCTTCTTTATATTTTTTTGGTTAATTGTGACAGTCTGATACTAAATCATGCAATACGAAGTTGGTATTTATTTCAGCAATACAATACTTGCATCATATTGTTGATACTAACCAGAATAATAATAATAATAATAATAATAATAATAATAATAATAATAATAATAATAATACCCCACCCATTGAATTGGGTTGCCCCAGGCACTCTGGGCAACTTCCAACATATATAAAAACATAATGAAACATTCTGTTATAAAGTAGCATGTCTCAAACTTCCTGAATTAACCCCCCTCCCCCGTACCAACAACTACTTACCCTATCTTCCAGGATAAGCACCACCATCACATTCCAACCAGTGACAAGCAGTGCAGATAGTGTTTCATGTGCTACTTTATTTCATGTTTGAGGGCAGAGAGATGTTAAAGCCCTTTGATTTCAGGTGTGGGGAACCTTTGGCCCTCAGAATGTTGCTGAACTGCATCTCCCATCATCCTCGGTCATTAGTCATGCTGACTAAGGCAGATGGGAGTTGTAACACCTGGAGGACCAATGGTTCTCTCACCCTCTTCTGCATGAATTAGCATTGGTTCCCCAGGGTTTAAGAAAGGAGTGTTCTCCAGTCATGTTTGGATATGCTGGGGGTTAGGAACTTCTGTGTGAAAAGCAAGTGCTCTACAACTGAGCTATGAACTTAATCCTGTGTGTGTTAAATTTCATGTGAACATTTGTCAAAGGTAGATATACTATTTTTATACAGCCTGCAACTTTGGCACATTTCAGTTGGATGCATATGGATTTACGACCTTCACCATTTAAAAAAAACAATGGAAAGGGGGCAGATGCCCAGGAAAAATGACTTTGGCACTCTTACCCACCATTAACCCAATGTGCTTTGACTATACGTAATTTTGGCTTTAGGCCTGATCCCTGGAACATAACCCCGACATAGGTTACGGGCTTACTGTACTTTCTGGGTGTTCAAAGAACGGTGCCTACTAATAACAACAGCCACAAACCAATTTTTGTACCACTTGTGACTGTGCAAATAAATCAAACTTCTGTACAAACCTGCCAAGAAAGACTGGTAAACATTACACCTTTCAGTTTTAGTTCAGCCAGCAATATTTACAGTTTTAAATATCCAGTTGAATCACTCCTTTCACATAATACATAGCTGCTGCTTCTTTTTAAAATTTAAATATTTATGACATTTAGTCCTCCCCTACCAGTTAACAAATATTTAAAGCCTGTCTGCTGTCAGGGCAAGAAAATTCATTCCCACATGTGGAGAGAACTGTACAGAGCCCTAGCTGATTTGTTAATCAGGAGCACCTGTGCCTTGTTATGTTTAAGTTGTCAAAGCATAGGTTGTTACTGAACTCATTTAAAATGGCAATGAAGAGGAGAGCTTACATATTGGCATGCTTTTCCCCCACTTCTTGGACTTCCTACTAAAGCTGCTTTAAGAGGAAAAAAAATAAGACAGAGAAGAATGACTGTATTTAGCTGAATACATTATAACGTAAACATGGCAAAAAACAGCTATCTTTCCTTTAACAAAATATAGCCAGATGGTTGTATTTTGTGCATTCTTATGAATAAACTTTTGACAATTAGTATTTGGAAATGATTATTTTGTTCTGGCAATAATTGCAAGATACTTGATATAAAATCCATGTGTGGTTTGTTTCGGTTTATAAATTTTAAATTCCACGATGCACATTCCGTACCTTGGTAGTAGACTTTGCAACAAAGTATTTTAAGTATGGTCATGCATTAAACTTCTCAGTTTCCACATAATTAGAAAAGCTATCCATGTTTAGGCATCCATGTTCTTTTCAATCACTATTATGGCTGCAGGTGGGTGGTAACAGCTGGCTGCTTTAGAAGTTTACTTGCAAAATCTGCTGATATCTTAATCCTCAAGAGAAGGCAGCTGAGTGATTCAAGTTTCCATTCTTAAGGGTAAGTATTATTATGCAGAAAGAAGCAACACTATGAAGTTTAACAAGAAATTACCACAGATTCAGGAGTGTTAACATTGCAATTGAAACTGTATACTGGGTAGGGTCCCATGATTCACTTTCCATGGGACAGAACTTCTGTTGCTGTTGTACAGACAGAATGTTTCATCATGGGCATTTTTTTTCTCATGATAATATTGCTTTAATATGTCTTTGATGACATTCTTCCTTCCTTCACAATGACCAGTGTCATGGGAGTCCTGTTCCAAAAGTATTAGGAGAAATAATGTGTTGCTAATATGTCACAATATATATGTGTGCAGTGCCACTGTGTGCAGATACAACAAAGGAGATCCATATCAATTTTGTTCACAAAAACAGAGTTTTCAATGCGTGTCAATGGAAGCCGTGTCCAAGGCTTTCTCCTTTTGCAGTGGGGCTTTCATCCTGCTACCCCAACCCTGAAATTGGCTAGGAAGTGGGGTCAGGAGAACCTCCAGAACACTGTGTTGTGGGAGGAGAGGGGGGATTGTTCCATAAGGCAATCTGTAGTGCTTCTTCACATGGAAGTATTGGAACAGTGTGATGATGAATTTCATCCTATGCAATTTTGGCCTTACCACACTCTAGCTACAGGACCTTCATTTACAGACTGAAAATCCATGGCCTACAGAAAATTTGTAGTGGTCTAACCTTGTTTCTTATAATAATCTGATGTAATAAAAACTGCAGAGCCCTTATTAATTCTTCACAACTGTCCTCTTGTTACAATTGAGTGACAACACTGTAACAGCAGTCTCGCCATTTACTTTTTATCAGTCAAGGTTTCACAGTTTTGGTATTTTAACCAATGAAGCAATGCTTTTATGGTAGGCTATCAGATGTGATATGTAAATCAAAATATGGAAATAGAATCTGACAATAACCAATTGTGTCTGTTTGTGACGTGGTCAGTGTGTGGTACAACATTAGTCATTTGTGCGTCTACCTGTGTTGTGTGAAAACAATTGGGCTGCCAGCCTTGGAGCTTACATGTATTTTTCAGTTAACATTTTGTGCTCCCTTAGACATAGTGACCCCTTCATGGATCACTGCCTTGTTGTGATGAAGGGGCTTGAATAACTCTAAGAAGCTATGAGCTATACCGTGCAGGGCCACCCAAGACGGACAGATCATAGCCAAGAGTTTAGACTAAATGTGATCCACCTGGAGAAGGAACTGGCAAACCACTCTAGTATTCTGCCAAGAAAACTCCATGGACATAAAAAAGGAGAAGCTTTGAGAAGAAAGTGAGAGTTTCCAAGGCATGCTTTGGTTCATGGGGTCACGGAGAGTCGACACAACTAAGACGACTAAACAACAAGACATAGTGATGAGAATAGATTTGCTCTTATGGTTCCTGTTTCCTCATTCTATCTACTACTGTTTCCCCGTTTGACAAGCGAAAGCCTTTTTGCAATGCAATTGCAGCCTTCTTAGTCATCATGCAACACCAAGATTTGCAACAGGGCACTAATGCTATGGCCCTTGCATTTGATCCTATCTACTTTTTGCCCTGATCATATGAGCAGGCTATAACTTTGACTCTCTACATCCTCTGGTTTTTCACATCTCCTTCTATAAGATGCATCTCAGAAGGCAGATATATATAGCGGTTGTGTGGTCTTAAAACAATGAATGTGAAAATAGTATGTTTCTTCAGTTATCAATGTGTATATCATTCTCCCAGCTAGGATATCCCTTTATAAATATGATGCTGGGGGCTCTATCTCAAAAGAGCTTATGCCATCATAAATGTGTTAGCTTTTAAGGTGCCAAGGGACACTTTGTTGCATGACTATTGAGAAACTGAGCAATACATAGTGTAATGTTGAAAGAAGGAAGTAGGAAGACTTGATACATAAGGAAGGAACAAAAAATTATTACTATATTGCCGAATGTGGGGAAAACAGATGGTCTCCAGAACAGCAAATTAGCTAAAATACTGGTAGCATCACAGGGATTATGTCTTTCTGTAAAAATAAAAATAAAAAAAAATAGAAAGAAATCAGAGATTCTCCAATAATTAAACACAGATTGGGTTTAATTCAGTGTTAGACAGGAAGGCCTTTGGTGATATTTTGTTGTAGTTTGAATGGCTTTTATTGCCATTACAAGGTTAATCACAGGCTTTGCTATTCAAGTTTAGGTCTCTCTTAATCTTCTTTCATACTACAGAATAGTTACAAAATGTAAGATTTAATTTCAAATTTCAATGATAATGGTAGTGGAACAATGCATGTTTGTTGTTGTATAGCATTACTATTCTAATATCAGAAACTTAGTTTCAGGTGTAAGATAAACAACAAAATTGAAAGGTTTTCATTGTTATTAATTTGCCAAAATTGGTGATTTCTGGCCCCACACAGTCAGCTGGACACAGGCTGGACTAGGTTTTTTGTGCTCGATAGGATGAAGGTGATCTAGATACAGGCTTGGATACAGTTCTGTTTTCATAGACAGATGGTTATCTGGTCAGATTTAGGATCACTTGCATACCAAAGAAATGGGATGTGGCCCTCATAGTCAACAAAAGAGTGGCAAAAGCTGTACTGGGATGCAATCTCAAAAATGATAGAATGATCTCAATATGAATCCAAGGCAGACCTTTTAACATCACAGTAATCCAAGTTTATGCACCAACTACCAGTGCTGAAGAAACTGAAATTGACCAATTCTATGAAGACTTACAACACCTTATAGAAATGACACCAAAGAAGGATGTTCTTCTCATTATAGTGGATTGGAATGCTAAAGTAGGGAGTGAAGAGATAAAGGAACAACTGGCAAGTTTGACCTTGGAGTTCAAAATGAAGCAGGGCAAAGGCTAATAGAGTTCTGTCAAGAGAACAAGCTGCTCATCACAAACACTCTTTTCCATCAACACAAGAGACGACTTTACACATGGACATCACCAGATGGGCAGCATCGAAATCAGATTGATTACAGTGGTACCTCGCAAGACGAATGCCTCGCTAGACGAAAGGCATTCGCTAACGAAAGGGTGACTTGCAAGACGAATTTTCCTATGGCCGTGACTCGCAAAATGAAAATGTTTTGTGGTTTGTTTGTTTGTTTTTTGTAAAACCGCGCTTCCTCTGACCATGCTTCGCAAGACGAAATTTCCGCTATATGACAACACTTGCGGAACGAATTAATTTCGTCTTGCGAGGCACCACTGTATATTCTCTGTAGCCAAAGATGGAGAAGCTCTATACAGTTAGCAAAAAGAAGGCCTGGAGCTGACTGTGGCTCAGATCATCAGCTACTTATAGCAAAATTCCATCTTAAACTGAAGAAAGTAGGAAAAACCACTGGGCCAGTAAGATAAAATCTAAATCAAATTCCTTATTAATATACAGTGGAAGAGAGGAACAGGTTTAAGGATTTAGATTTGGTGGATAGAGTGCTTGAAGAACTATGGATGGAGGCTCGCAACATTATGCAGGAGGCAGCAACGAAAACCATCCCAATGAAAAGGAAATGCAAGAAAGCAAAGTGGCTGTCCAATGAGGCCTTACAAATAGTGGGGGAGAGAAGGCAAGCAAAATGTGAGCGAGATACTGAAAGATACAGGAAACTGAATGCAGATTTCCAAAAAATAGCAAGGAGAGACAAGAGGGCCTTCTTAAACGAGCAATGCAAAAAAATAGAGGAAAACAACAGAATGGGAAAAACCAGAGATGTGTTCAAGAAAATTGGAGATATGAAAGGAACATTTTGTACAAAGATTATCATAATAAAGGACAAAAGTGGAAAGGATCTAACAGAAGCAGAAGACATCAAGAAGAGGTGGCAAGAATACACAGAGGAATTATACCAGAAAGATATGGAGGTCTCATACACCCCAGGTAGTGTGGTTGCTGACCTTGAGCAAGTCAAATGGGCGTTAGAAAGCACTGCTAACAACAAGGCCAGTGGAAGTGATGATATTCCAGCTGAACTATTCAAAATTTTAAAAGATTATGCTGTTAAGGTGCTACACTCAATATGCCAGCAAGTTTGGAAAGCCCAGCAGTGGCCAGAGGATTGGAGAAGATCAGACTACATCCCAATCCCAAAGAAGGGCAGTGCAAAGAATGCTACAACTACCGAACAATTGCGCTCATTTCAAACACTAGCAAGGTTATGCTTAAATTTCTACAAGGCAGGCTTAAGCAATATGTGGACCGAGAACTCCCAGAAGTGCAAGCTGGATTTCGAAGGGGCAGAGGAACCAGAGACAAAATTGCAAACATGCGCTGGATTATGGAGAAAGCTAGAGAGTTCCAGAAAAACATTTATTTCTGCTTCATTGACTACGCAAAAGCTTTTGACTGTGTCAACCACAGCAAACTATGGCAAGTTCTTAAAGAAATCGGAGTGCCTGATCACCTCATCTGTCTCCTGAGAAATCTCTATGTGGGACAAGAAGCTACAGTTAGAAGTGGATATGGAATAACTGATTGGTTCAAAATTGGGAAAGGAGTATGACAAGGCTGTATATTGTCTCCCTGCTTATTTAACTTATATGCAGAATTCATTATGTGAAAGGCTGGACTGGATGAATCCCAAGACAGAATTAAGATTGCAGGAAGAAATATCAACAACCTCAGATATGCTGATGACACAACCTTGATGGCAGAAAGTGAGGAGGAATTAAAGAACCTTTTAATGAGGGTGAAAGAGGAGAGTGCAAAATATGGTCTGAAGCTCAACATCAAAAAAACTAAGATCATGGCCACTGGTCCCATCACCTCCTGGCAAATAGAAGGGGAGAAATGGAGGCAGTGAGAGATTTTACTTTCTTGGGTTCCATGATCACTGCAGATGGTGACAGCAGTCACGAAATTAGAAGATGCCTGCTTCTTGGGAGAAAAGCAATGACAAACCTAGACAGCATCTTAAAAAGCAAAGACATCACCTTGCCGACAAAGGTCCGTATAGTTAAAGCTATGGTTTTCCCAGTAGTAATGTATGGAAGTGAGAGCTGGATCATAAAGAAGGCTGATCACTGAAGAATTGATGCTTTTGAATTCTGGTGCTGGAGGAGACTCTTGAGAGTCCCATGGACTGCAAGAAGATCAAACCTATCTATTCTTAAGGAAATCAGCCCTGAGTGCTCACTGGAAGGACAGATCCTGAAGCTGAGGCTCCAATACTTTGGTCACCTCATGAGAAGAGAAGACTCCCTGGAAAAGACCCTGATGTTGGGAAAGATGGAGGGCACAAGGAGAAGGGGACAACAGAGGACAAGATGGTTGGACAGTGTTATCGAAGCTACCAACATGAGTCTGACCAAACTGCAGGAGGCAGTGGAAGACAGGAGTGCCTGGTGTGCTTTGGTTTATGGTGTCACGAAGAGTCAGACATGACTAAACAACTAAACCAAAACAGCATCCCAAAACTTTGCAGGGGATCTGTTCTGATGGCTCCACCCAAAAGACTAAAGGATCAGAATGATTTTCTGACTGTTCTTGTGGATTTCCCTGTCACACCAGCTGCTGATCCTGTCAAACCTGTGGTCGACTTCTGCAACAGAGAAATAGCCAAGGACATTTACATGATTGCTCCTGAACATTCTCTCCATGGAAGTGGAGCTCAGCCAAGTTAATTATTTTGTGATTTGAGGAATGCTGGCAATGAAATGACAGGGAAGAGTACTCAAGTGATAGTGGCAGATTTGTGACAAATATGGTTGAACACAAGCTATAGCTTATCACAGACCTTTATCTGGGGTGATTGTGGTGGCAAAATAAAAATAAAAAACCCTCCCTCCACAACATCCACTCCTAGTCACCCTCAGAAAGGGTGTTATGGTGATAGACACTCGGCTACCCTGCCTGTCTGTCCCTGCAGTCTTCGCCCCCATTGATAGTAGCAGGTTCCATCTGCTTTGTTAATTGGAGACAAAAATGCTGGTAATAAATGGTGATATTGAAGCTGGTGTCACCAAGCAACAGTTTTTTATCTACATAATTGTAGTATCAATTAGCTGGTTAGTTTCCTATGACCAGGCATTTGTACAGTCATCCTGGTTTTTAAAGAAAAAAAGAGTACCTGTTCTTCCCCTGTACTCCTCTCACCAGGCAGCAGGAAAGGAACCAAGGCAACCTGTCCATTTGCTTAAGCAGGAGCCAGTGGGTGAGCAAACAGCTAAGGGAATGGTATGCCGTCTCACGGTCAATGTGTAGCAAAAGATTTATCCCCTTTCAGATTTGGTATTTAAATAGGGTAAAACATATACCATATGACCAGAATTTCTAAATATAAGAACCTTCACACATTCATTTTCACACCTGTGATACTTCATACCCAAGTTCATAACAAATTGCTTTTGATGATGTCACCCGACCCGTCAGTGTTTATTCTTACATCCCTGTTTTCTATATTTTTCTGATGAAAGGAGGCATTGCAACAATAGTACTGACTGATGCTCAACTTGACTACTAATTTGCTTCCGAAGTAAACTGGCAAGTGAAGCTGACATATTCAGAACTCCTAAGCACCAAATGATGCTATTATACCAGTTGTAATTTGAATATTAATGTAGTTATAGCCTTATAAAAATATTATAGCATCAAGCAATTTGTCCATACCATTCCCTCCCACTATCTGTCACCCAAATAATAAATGATATCTATTATATTAAGGCATAGAATCAGTACTTTATAGTATCTGTTGTAACCTTAGAGCAGCCCTGGGATTTATAAAAATGGAAAATCTAACTGCATTGAGCCAATTTTATTCTTTCTATGTGCTAAAATTAAAATCTCTTATGTACTGTAATGTCACTACTGGGTTTTTTTTGGTATAATTTCCGTCTTGAGCATGCATCTGCTCAGAAGAAAATAAGAGAAATGTGGATATCTGATTCTTTAAGCTTGGCTGCTAAATGAATTATTTTAAATATTTGTAACCTATTTGGCCTTCCAAAAGGTTACAAATACAGCCCATGGCAACAGCAAAATGTAAAGTACAACACTAGATAAAACACAGCAATAAAGGTAATCCAAAATGAGGAGTTTGCAGTATGAAAGCCACAAACGCAGCATCAACACACCAAAACCAGTTTTGAGTCAACAAAGTCAGCCTCAGCTTACTATAGTTCTGAAGGGATATATTTGGTGGGATTTCCAAGGAAAAGCGTTCCAGGGAGAAAGCACCCACTCAGGGAAAAAGACTTGTGCATAATGCATTCAAGTCTGAAAAAAGTAGTACTTTAAGCACCATTTTAGGACTCTTAATGTGGAAGCCAAGTGGCAGGAGTGGCTGGTGCAGAGAGGTGAGAGTGCAGAGCCAGCCATCTGATAGCAGGATTGCACTATGGGGGTGGGGCAGGCAGCAGTGAGGTGAGGTGAGGATTCTGTGAACACATGAGTGCTCTCGCCAGTGTGCACAAGCACCCCCAGCCTTACTGGTCTGCCTGGCTCCATGCAAGATGCTGCTGGCAACGAGGTTTTTCTGTGCCCCTGCTCCACCAGCTTAATGAGGACGCTAGTATTGGGTAATCGTGTGTGAGCAGGATCAATCTTTTGCGGAATAAAAGGATGACAGATCTCTAAAGGGAGTGTACTGCTGTGTTAATGCTTCATGAACAAAATAGACAAGATATCTGCAAAAGAGGAAGTGCTTGCCAACTCCTTTCAGCTTTCAGAAACTTTGATCACTGGTCATTGTGGAGGTACAGGACTTGCCTCTTTAATGATATCTCCATATGTGGAATGGAGCCAAGAAACTATGAACTCCATTCCACAAGAGTTGGCTGGTCACACCCAAAGTACACAATCAAAGTTTAGTCTAGCAGGAAGGAATAAGGAAATATTCCTACTATCTCCCAATATATTTACTTCCAAACATAAAGATACATAAATCAAGGATCTCTTGTCAGATAAGTCTACCCAAGGCTAATCTATAGTTTTCTCACCCCACCCCACCCCACCACATCAATCTATTTCTCCTGACCATAGGGAAATAAACGTTACTGGGTTCATCTGCATCTTTGCCTAGCATGGCAAGTTGTCGATACTCTGTAGGACTGTCTAGGATAGAATTATTTAGAACTGTTTTATTCACTTTATTTGCTATTTCTTATTTTGACAACGTGAATAAATCTTTTGATTTGAGTTCTGGAATTGACACCGTATTTTATCTAGCTCATAGTCCCCTCTATGTGCAAAGTTGTTTGGTGCATGCTACAAGCTAAGGAGAGAAAAAGTGAACAGACTCAGGCCCTGTCTGGGCAGCAACCAAATAGCTTGCTAAAAGCTATTACCCTCCGCTCAGGTAAATAAACTTCTTCCTCATCCAGACCTACATAGAATCAAGGAAGTGGTGAAAGTTACTAGTCAATACATTTTAAAAGTATGTTAAGCCCTGCCCGCAGCACAGGATAGGTAGAATGGCATTCTTGATGGACATGCTCTTAATTGGCATTCTTTGTCCGACAAGGTGATCAAATGTTTGTCCCTGCTCAACACCCCATTTCTCATTTTGTGAAACCATAAATAAACAAACATTGTCATCATTCTGAACTAGCTTTGTTTGCCCTCGGCAATGCTGCCATGTAAACACATCTGAGCTGCTACATAACAACCTGACTTGGAAGAATGGCAAACAGGTGAAATGCCTTCATGTCAAAATGGTGCTGCTGGTCAAGTCATGGCTAGAGAGAAAAGGCCTGAAAGGAGGAGGGGAGCTCTGTATTTTGCATGGAGAGGGGGCTCTGTGTTCTGAGAAACTTTTCCAATGTCCTGGAAAGCCTCCCTTTCATGCTGAAAATATTTCGTGGAGAACATTCAGCACAACCTTACACGCAACAGAACACAAAAGGGCACAATATTTGAGCAATATCAGTGTATATAATTGCAGGCATAACCTTTTGTTAAAAAGCGAAACAGAACATTAATGTTTGAATAAGCTAAATGTAGGTGCAGGGAATTCAAGAATAAACTCAAGCAAGTCTTGTGAAAGCAGTCTGTCATTCTAGGTGACCTGTTATATTGCATATGTTAATGTGACCCAAGAGTATGTTTCTAAAATTCTGCTGTCACAGAACAATGAGCAGCGATAAATAATTGATATTTGATGTTTTGTGCCGCTTTCTGTGTTTCATAAACAAATAATCATTTAAATTATTGATGTTTCTGCTTGTTTGTTTTCAGTTTTCTTTGGTAAATCAGAGTTTTATTTACAGAATATACATTTGTTGCAGATGCCTTTCAGGCAATGTGGAATTGTCATCCATCTGACAAAGATATTTTGTATGAGATTTTCATCATTTTGTGACGTTCGTGTTTTGTTTACACCACTTCAGTAATTCACTTCTGGGACTAAAAGTTGCTTTTGAGGTTTAAACACACTGCAGGATGCCAAAAAAGCATCAGATTCTTCTGTGTTGGAAAGCTTTTGGGCCATCAAGTGATCAAAACCTGCCAGAATCAAACTTGAGATCTGCCATTATAAATAAGGCACTGACAATTCTTATTGTGAAAGGTCATCCCAAGGGGTAAAGAAGCAAAGACAACTGAATTGCCCTTGTTCTTTGCTAGGATAAAAATGTGTGTGCAATGTAGAGCTCTTTTGGAACTTTGCTTGTGTCAGTGTTTGATATGTATCAGCCTTGGAATTAATTAATTTTGATTTCATTTTGAAAAATAAAAATATATAGCCATATTTGTCAAATATAATGTATATCTGAGGACAGGTTTTGGCCATTCTTATGTTTTCTATTCTTTACAGACAGAATATTGCAAAATACCATGAGGATTTCTAGGTCTTTTCAATTTCAGTGTATTGAGGTAGAATGACAGTGTCATGGTTCAAATCACTGTATTCATTCCACAAATATAGCCTGGTATCCAGTGCTGTGCCAGCATAAGGATGCTCACACAAGGGGAAATCCCCAGTTCCTCCTCTCCACTCCAGGCAATGCACTCCTAAACAGAGTTGGAAGATCATCGAGAAAAGCCTGGGATGTGGGATAGGGAACTGCAGTGGGAGCAACTGGGTAGAGTCAACATACACAGCTATCTTTGTGATCACATTGTACTGCATACAGCACAAAACTGTAATCAGCTTTAAAAACCTAACTCTTATTGGCCAAAACTCCAGTGTATTTTACTATTTTCATGCAAACACAAGCAAAAATAGAAAGCTCACACTTAAATGTAGTGGATTCTAAACTTTCCTACTTTCAAATTTTAAATTAAATGTGGTCACTTAATCTTTGACTCTATATTACCAAAACAAAATAAAAAATAAAAAAAATTCCTTCCAGAAGCACCTTAGAGACCAACTAAGTTTGTTCTTGGTATGAGCTTTCGTGTGCATGCACACTTCTTCAGATACACTGAAACAGAAGTCACCAGACCCTTATATATAGTGAGAGAGTGGGGAGGGGTATTACTCAGAAGGGTGGTGGGAATGGGTGATTGACTGATAGGTGTGGAAAACCTGTTGATGACTGTTAACGACTGCAATTGGTCTTACAGGAAAGGGCAAGGGGTGAGATGGCTAAAGATAGCTGTGTCATGTACAATGAGATAAGAATCCAATGTCTTTGTTCAGACCAGGTATCTCCATGGTTTTAAGTTTGGTAATTAGTTGCAATTCAGCAACTTCTCTTTCCTGTATATTTTTGAAATTCCTTTGTAGTAAAACAGCTACTTTGAGATCTTGTATAGAATGTCCTGGGAGACTGAAGTGTTCTCCTACTGGTTTCTCTGTCTTGTGATTCCTGATATCAGATTTATGTCCATTTATCCTTTGGTGTAGGGTTTGGCCTGTTTGTCCAATATAGACAGCTGAAGGGCACTGTTGGCATTTGATGGCATACACAATGTTAGAAGATGAGCAATTAAATAGTCCTGAGATGGTATGTTTGATGTTGTTGGGGCCAATAATGGTGTTGTCCAGGTGTATGTGGCAGCAAAGTTGGCATCTGGGTTTATTGCAGGCTCTGGTACCAGTGTACTACCTATCTATATTACCAGTTTATATTTTCCTCAACAGAGATATTTGACAACTACTGTTTACAAGCAATACTGTATATATTATAACCCTTTGGCTGGTTTTTTTTTGGGGGGGGGTTCCTGTTTTGCAATGGCATTCTGAAAATAATGATCATGTCTCAATTTAATTTGTAATTTTAGTTTCTATGCCAGTTTGAAATGTTGATTACCTTTTATGGGAGTATTTAAGCCCAGATTAAAGGGGCAGAGGAACCAGAGACCAAATTGCAAACATGTGCTGGATTATGGAGAAAGCTAGAGAGTTCCAAAAAAAATCTACTTCTGTTTCATTGACTACGCAAAAGCATTTGACTGTGTTGACCACAGCAAACTATGGCAAGTTCTTAAAGAAATGGGAGTGCCGGATCACCTCATCCGTCTCCTGAGAAATCTCTATGTGGGACAAGAAGCTACAGTTAGAACTGGATATGGAATAACTGATTGGTTCAAAATTGGGAAAGGAGTACAACAAGGCTGTATATTGTCTCCCTGCTTATTAAACTTATATGCAGAATTCATCATGCGAAAGGCTGGGCTGGATGAATCCCAAACCGGAATTAAGATTGCTGGAAAAAATATCAACAACCTCAGATGTGCTGATGATACAACCTTGATGGGAGAAAGTGAGGAGGAATTAAAGAACCTTTTAATAAGGGTGAAATAGGAGAGCGCAAAATATAGTCTGAAGCTCAACATCAAAAAAAAACTAAGATCTGGCCACTGGTCCCATCACCTTCTGGCAAATAGAAGGGGAAGAAATGGAGGCAGTGAGAGACTTCACTTTCTTGGGTTCCATGATCACTGCCAATGGTGACAGCAGTCACGAAATTAGAAGACGCCTGCTTCTTGGGAGAAAAGCAATGACAAACCTAGACAGCATCTTAAAAAGCAAAGACATCACCTTGCCGACAAAGGTACGTATAGTTAAAGCTATGGTTTTCCCAGTAGGAATGTACGGAAGTGAGAGCTGGACCATCAAGAAGGCTGATCGCCGAAGAATTGATGCTTTTGAATTATGGTGCTGGAGGAGACTCTTGAGAGTCCCATTGACTGCAAGAAGATCAAACCTATCCATTCTGAAGGAAATCAGCCCTGAGTGCTCACTGGAAGGGCAGATCCTGAAGTTGAGGCTCCAGTACTTTGGCCACCTCATGAGAAGAGAAGACTCCCTAGAAAAGACCCTGATGTTGGGAAAGATGGAGGGCACAAGGAGAAGTGGACGACAGAGGATGAGATGGTTGGACAGTGTTCTCGAAGCTACTAACATCAGTTTGGCCAAACTGCGAGAGGCAGTGTAGGATAGGCGTGCCTGGCGTGCTCTGGTCCATGGGGTCACGAAGAGTCGGACACGACTGAACGACTGAACAACAACTAAGTAATGCCAACAAATTTCAAATCAAGATTAGTAGTAGTGGGGGTTTTTTAAAGCAGCTTCAATGGTACAAAAATCAATGGATCAATGTATGTTTTTACATTATTGGGTGATAACCAACTAAATCATAACCAGAGTTGAGTTATTAAAATAAAAAGAACTACTGTTAGGATATTTTTGAAATACTAAGTGGTTTATAAATGCATTTTAATAAATGCATTGACTTCAATGGGTTTACTCTGAGTATGAGTAACAGTGGATACCACCCTTGTTTCCCTCTCATGCGTATTATGAAGGGCAAAGAACACTATTAATTCTGCCTTTTGAAAGTGTATTTTGCTAAATTCATTGGTTTGCAGCCACCCTCCCTTCAATGACGTAATGCTATCTGAGCACATACCTAAGAAGCACTTACTACCAAGCATACCAATGTTACTATAAGGCCTGACAATCTGTGAGGGATTTGGATTGTTCCACCACCTGGTCTAGAGTGGCCCTCAAGAATTTGAAAGTTGGCTAAGCCTGAAATAAACAAGTTTCGAAAGCAATTTCCAGAGGGCTAACTTTGTCAGTCTCTCGAAGTGAAAACAACAGAAAGTCTTTTCAAGCCTTAAAGACTAACTGATTTATTATGGCATAAGCTTCTGTGTATTATCGTCCACTTCATCAGATGCGTGTTATCCTCAGCTGGTAGACACAGGTACACTTGGCAGAGTGAGAGAGAAATGCTAGCAGTGATGCCAAAGGGAAATGAAATGAAAGAAATACAGTGATACTGTGTTAAAGCATAAATGTATGTAGAATAATTGCAGTGACCATTCACAAAGCAGTGTTGACGATTACGCAAATATGATTACGCATTGGCAAAGCGATTAACACCTGTAGTACCTTATAATTCCACTTTATCCCTATAATCTTCCTGAGAATCTCCATTTTCCTTTTACCAGTGGAGAACTAAGGCTAAAGTGGATATTCATACTTGGGTTAAAGTGTTTTTCAAATAATAGCCAGGGTTATCCATTACGGCAAACAACAACAACAACAACAACGGGTGAATTCAACCCAGAGTTAAACTTGCTTAACCCATTGAAATGTTTAGTCTTAATCATGCTTAACTTCTGTCTTAGATTTAGGCTATGTTGTTGTAATAATGGCTAGCACATTATAGTTTGTCTGAGTTGTTTGTCTGAGTTGTGGGAACAATGTTAATCAGTGAAGCTATGAATTAAGAACACTTTTTTCTATTTTTGAGTCGATTTCAGTTTCCTGTTGTATTAAGAATCAGTATACGGTAGGCTTTTCTTTCTAACAGTGAATGGAAGCTTGTGTTAACATGCATATTTATTTAGATTTAATTGAATGATTAATTGGTGGAAAGGAGATAATTAATCAACGATGCAATTCGTTAAACATGACAGCCTTACTTTTTTTTAAAAGGTAATTCCCTGCAAAGATGTGGCATCCCACAATGACCCTGGGCCAGAAAAAGATTCCAGCATGTCCACTACAGAGGAACAGGTATAGCGCAGAATAAATAAATAAAACAAAAACGTGACCAGCCACTTTAAGCAAGTCCCACTTCGTCATCAGAGAGTCAATTCACTCAGCTTAGCAGCATTCAATTCTCAATAACATTTTGTTCTGGGTCTCTGTCAAGTTATTCTAGGCTGTGAAATTGTCAGGAATGATGGATGACTATCACCCTTCTGCTATCTTTTTGCTTGTTCCTTAGAGATTTGCAGCTGCTGACTGCAAGACTCTTTTCTTTCGTTCTTTCTTTTTTCCAAACATGCCAAATGAACAACAGTAATTACCAGAGAGCCTACACTACAATTATTGTAGCACATAACTTTGTATCGACATCTGCAAGAGACAGAATGTTCAAGATTGATTAGTAATGATATCGCTTCCTGCTTTTGTACCAATGTTCACATAGTTTATTTATTTGTATCTAATTTTCACATAAAACATTGCCTTCTCATTTCTCACTGTTCTTAACCTTTGGATTTCTACTAATTTCTTGCAATGTATAATGGTTTAAGCAAGCATTCTGCCAATGCCCAATTAAGTTGCACAGCATTTGTAACACAGGGCAGAGTAAAAGACCACATCTGTATTTGTCAGGAAAAAATAAAAAAGTTACTCTGTTGTTCCAGAACAAACTACATAAAGGTGTGCAGCAGTTCAGTGTGTGGTCTGTTTGTCTGAGTTGTGGGGCCAATGTTAATCAGTGAAGCAGGGAAAGTAAAGCAGGGTGACTTGATGTGTTTTCTTCCTCTCCCATCACGCTGAAGCAAAGCCTCATGTTGCTTTGTTGTTTCTGCCCTTTATAGTTCTATGTTTTCCTTTTTATCTGTGTTTCCCAAGGTCCATGAGCTGCAACAGAGTTTCAATATGCATTCCCATATGCAGAATGGTAGACTGGAATGTAAGCATAGCTGCTTCAGAAAGGTTGTAGCTCTGTGGTAAATAGAGTGCATGCTCTGCATAGAGGTCTCAGATTAAATCCCCGATCTCACAGAATTCCTTATCCTCCATCATCCCATTTATCAATATCAGGACACTCTTGGGGGGGGGGGGTGTCCTGAGCTCTTGCACAAGTGCAGTACCCAAAAATGAGTGTCTTTTGGTCTTGTATTCTGGTGTGAACCAGCTCACGCCTGAGTGCTGGACCAAAAAACAGGACATTCTGGGATCCCATCAGAATGTAATTTGGGGAAGTCCTGCTCAAACCTGACCAAGGCAAAATAGTCTGACCAAGGCAAAACAGAATGGTACTATTATTTTCCTTGATCTGGACACTATACTTACGCTGATGCAGTTAAAAGGACTAAATAAGCTGAAGAAGGAAGGTTTGCAGCTCAGTGATGGAGTGTATATGTCACATAGAGAAGATCCCAAGTTCAAACTTGATTTAAAAAAATCTCAGATAGTAGGACTAGAACAGAATGTTGTCTGAGACTTTGGAAAGCTGTTGCCAATCAGAGTAGAATGTACTGTTATACAACAAACTATGCTTACTTAGGTAAAGGTACAGCAGTTACACTGCCTCAGTACTATGGGGATGTACAACAGATAATATTTTCAAGACATGCCATTTCTACTACTACTACTACCACCACCACCACCACTACTATTACTACTAATAATAATGGATTATGTATATGCCTCCCATCTAACTGGGTTGCCCCAGCCACTCTGGGCAGCTCCCAACAAAATATTAAAAATGCAAAATAATTTGCAATTCTCATCTCAAATTTTAAAAACACAGTTTGCTTTTTAGCTTCTGAGAAACACAAGCCCCAAACTCCAGTGGGCATGTAAAACCAGTAATGCAACTCTGGATTGTGACCATAGTAATCTGCTCATCTATATTCTGATCAAGTATTTGATCCTAAATTTATCACACCCAATCCAAACACAGTATTCACTGCACCATGCTGCCCCTTGGTGGCTTAAGACATGAAAACTGGTAAAAATGTATTCAAGTTTATAATGAAAATTCATGGCTATTGCATTGTAGAACACCACCTGCAGAAGCCAATTCCATGATGCTCCTTGTCTCATCTTTCCATATCCTATGCTACTTTCAAAAGAATGAATGGTATCTGTGATACAATATCCTTATTTGTTCACTTTCAAACCTATGTTCATCAACAATGCAGTATATATTTTTAATGGACAAAAAAAATGAAAACAGTAAACATCTGCATGTAACAGATACGTAAGTACTTTGGTAAATTTACTGGTTTATGCAAGATTAGAAGTATTTACCAACAGAAAAATATAGGTTGATGATCTCAATGGTTTACAGAACAATCCACCCCACTTTGTGCTAGGTTGTTTGGGGGGTACTGCAGCATTGGGTGGAGGTTTCCCTCACTCTGATAACACATAGCTCTGCTTCCATGCACCCAATATGCAAGTGAGTGGAAGTGCTGCCAGTGTGTTTCCCAATGAAGGAGAGAGTGGAAAGTTCTGGAATCGGGCATTCTAGGAGCAAACAGGTGCTAAGCTGGCCCAGCTTGTGGTGGAGGCTCTGTTATTCCGTTAAGCCTTGCCAGGCAGTAGCCAAAATATACACTTCATCCTTGCATTTTTGTAAAGAAAGCCATGAACAAATGCAACAAATAAACAAGTGTATATAGGTCACCTAGCTTCTTCCCCTTATACAAGCCAATACTTGGCTATGAAACCCCTACATGTGTGGCCCCTGAAATATTCTGTACCTAATTTTGAATTAACAGCAGGTGTTCTAGAATGAAAATTAAATGACCTTTCTTCTTTTTTTAGGGTGGGGGATCCAAAAGATTGCTCAAGGAACTTTGCATGATAACAATAAGGTTTCAGAGGTGACATCCAAGTCTCTGATGCAGTCCAAAAATGAGGAAATTCTGGCTCATGGGCAGAAGGAATTGCATGCCTCTATAGTTCCCAACTATTGTGGCTGCATTTACCAAACATAAACCAGCTGCTTCCAGCTTTACCTTTTAACCCTGTAAACGTTATCTCTATTGATATTACAGCTATAACCACAGTGGAAGAGATTTTACAAGGCATTATAGAAGCTTCTGAGTTTGTCTGCAGCTCATGCGTGCTTCTAATTAGAAATTACTGCACTGTCTTCACATAGAGATAAGGATTTATGTCATTTTATCTAGAGAATAATTTTCTCACATTTAATCAAACATTAATTTACCATTAATGTGTTCATAAGTTATCTTACTTTATTTATAAATTGTCAGTAATCCTGTTTGTGTATGCATTTAAATACAACTCAGTCACTTCCTTTCTTCCTCCTCCTACAATACTCATCCCCATTCTCATGATATTACAGTATCACTATGACAACAATCGTACTGTTTTAAGAATGCTTAGAAAGGGAGAATGAAAGTGATCTTATCTGTGCAAGTCTGCCTGAAAAAACGTATGGTGAATGAAGGAGAGCTGAAGAAAGACGAAACAATATATTTACATACACTGTATTCATTGAGATTCACATAATAGCTATTATTAAAAGCTAGCAGAAGTATATAATTTTGAGTTCATCACCGTATAACCTAAGGTTTGCAATCATGCACTCAGTTAAATAGGTTTTAAGCGAGCATATCTCGGTAGAGAAGGGCATACATATACTGTACAGTGGGTAGCAAAACATTTACAGGGAGCTAGAGAAAATCCTTTATTTGCAATGATACTCCTTATGTTCTAAGGCTGCACACTATGAGCACCAATATCTTGCCCTCAGAAGAAGTTTAGACAGTCTAACTTTGAATTGTTGACATCTCCTTGGTTTATTAAATGCTATTTACAACAGACCATGCTCTATTTTAGTGCAGCTATGGGGAATCAAGGAGCTTGTGGAGTTCTATTCAAAACTTCACAGTTTTATACATACTGCAATTTTGAAATTGCAAGGTTTGGAATCAGGGTGGAGCTGAATGAGTAAGGTTCGATCCAAACAAAATGGAGATGTTGACGACAGGTCTTCCAGTTAACACAGGAGAAGATGAAGGTTCAGTAGAAGGTTGTATTCCGATATACACTCTTTTTTTAAACAATGATTTTTATTGATTTTAATATACACATATAATTACATATAGTAATTACATAGAATAGCTTACATTCTGTATCTAATATTGACTTCCAATCTTCCATGTTCTGTCTTCTTTAAATCAAACTTTTATATTTCACATTCTTATCCAATTTTCATAATTTAATAACTAATCTCTCAAACTTATACATCTAATGTTCTCGAAATATACATAATTTGTTTCCCTTTTCAAACATCTACTAATTACCTTTCCGTTCTATTTCCATTTGCTGAATTTCCCTTCCTGTTATGAGGTTTATTTCCATATTGTTCTACTTTACACATCTTGTCTACATATGTCATATAATCCGATATACACTCTTGAGCTGCTCCTAGACCTAAGCTCTGTTCCTGAAACCTGGCTGGCATCTATCACTAGGAATGCCTTTCAGCAACATATACTGGTGAGTCTGTGGCTGCTCCTGGAGAAGGTCAAATTGGTCACTGGCATTCAGGTCTTGGCAACCTCTGGGCTGGGGTTGATGAGGCTGCCTTTGAAGTCTGCTGAAAACTTTGATTAGTTTGAAGTTCAAAGTGTTTACTTTTAAAATACTAAAATACTGTCTTTTGATTAACCTTTGAAGGTGTAACTTGAGTAGTTTTGTCCAGTTGATTTAACAGCCGCTAATAAATTATGCAGAGTTATGTATACTGATGTATTTTAATGCTCCTTTGAAATATTTCTTTCTTGCAATTGTGTTATAGATCCTTCTTTATACTTGCTGTTATCTGTTGGTTGGTGGTTTTGATGCTTTTATATTTGCTGGTCAACGCCTGAGGGCTATGTTCAACTGGTGAAGGAGAAGAAAGCCACATGTCAATAACCAGGAGAGATTGGTAGACGAAACAGCCATAAGAGTGACAACCACTTGACAGGCAAGTGAATATTCTCAATGCACTATGCTTCCAATGCAGTGTATATTCTCCCATGCTTGTATATTGAAGGAGACGGTTTCTGACTTTTATTGGTTTATCACTATCTTCCTTGAAGGTATTTCCCATTGTTACCTTTCCAGGAAAACTGTGCTAAGCTGGCCTTTGTGGTGGCTTGAAGACCCGATTGAAGACCAATGAGGTGTAGATCACAGCTTACATGTAGACCAGCACACAAATAGTGAATTTAGTCAGTGGTCATAAACATGGACTCAGATCATGGCTCAAGGATTGTGGGTGAGAAAGCCATCTTGTCCCTGTCAACTTTTCCAAGAACTAACATAGCAGGACAGGCTGGCAGTCATTTGATAATTTGAAAATGGCTGACAATAGTTGGGTTACATTATAGCCAAGTGAAAATACACTTTAGGATCTAGGTCTTCAACAGATGCCACATCTTGTACCGCATAAACCCAGCAGTGAACCCCTTCTTTAGGACAGCTGGTGCAGAACTAGGCACAGTATCACAACAAGTAACCTGTGTGCCCAGTTCAGATGGTCTGCAAAAGCACCATAGGACCCAAAGTACTTGCAGAACAGCATGAACTTGCCTTACTCTGAAATGCTACAAGATAAAACTACCCATTGGAACGATAATTTTATATGACCGGGAGACTACACTGCCAGCATCTAGCAATTAATGAATAATGCAAGGGGGGGGGAAGCAGGTACAGGACTGGATAATAAGGTAACTTAAGCAAGTTCAAGGAATGAAAGTTTTCAATCTCGTTTCCCTGTAGCTCCCTGTGACCCCTTAAAAGGCCTCCCCAGGAAGTCAAAGGGAAGGTCTAAAATGAGGTGTAAGAGTCTGCCTGGGAAGAAAGGAATTTTAAGGAAGTGCACAGAAGGAGTTTAATTATCATTAGGACCCAGGTCCAATTTTGGATAACTCAGCTTTTTGGGAATAGGGGTTTTGCTGGATCTAGAAAAGGACACAAAACTTTCCTTCCATGAATTTCCTTCATGTAGCATATATTAAGATCCCAGCCATAATTATAGCATGTGTGCTGATAGGCCAGCTATGCTATTTGAGACGGCACAGCAGTGGGGGAAATTACTCTGCTCCTGACAGTGCATGGGCACAATGTAAGAGACAGTGCTGCAAGGCTTGAGGTGGTCAACAAAGATGTTGGCCTTAATATACTGCTTACATACACCCTCAACAAAAACACCTTCAATAAATCAGACTGAGTCTGAGCTACTGCACAGCTGCATTTCGTGACCCATCCCTTATCCTTCAGAGACCATCCTTGATGTCTGCTCACTTGGAGACATTGTAGGAAAAGCAAGAAAGATAAAGGACTATATTATCTCTCTTGACAACAAATCTTGAAAATGCAGTTATGAAAATGAAAAAAAGAAGTCCCACTAAGCCTGAAAAGAGTGGAGTGGGGTGACACAGTTTGAAGTCTCTGACCTTTTACACTCTGGTTTGGAGGGAAAAGAGAAAGGTCTATTCAATGTTAAGGTACTTGAAATTTAGCTGTAGCATATCTGGGTATGCTGGAGTTTAAAAGTTTTAAAATAATGATATTAAGCCAGCTCACATCTTTATAAATTTACTTTTTGTCTTGCCTACCAACAAGACTCTTCAGAGAGGCTGTTTGGCAGAGTTGGGTTTGTTATTGGTACCAAGAATGTCTGTTGCCTTCAAATGTTGAGATGCTTGCTTTTACAAGAAACAGTAGCATGACATGGTTATTTGAGTTGCCACTGACCTCTGTTTTATCTGTTTTTAATTTGTGTGGGGTTGGGATTGTTTTATGTTTGTTTTTATTGAGGGAGAGGAGATGTGCCTAGGATGAGAAGAGCTGGGGAAAGCAGGGGAGGCCCAGCTGCAGTGGTCAGGGTATGGGGAGGTAGGAGGTGGGGCAGGCCAGGTAAAGGGCACATGGCATGGGTAGTTAGTGACTGTGCCTTGTGTCAGCCCTTCCTCCAACCTGGGGAATTGTGGTTGTCCTATCAGTCAGCCCTCCAGTTGGCAGCTGCAGCTGTTGAATGCCAGGTTAGATTTGAATAAGAGGGCCCCCCTCCATGATCTGATTTTGGATGAGGAGGCTGATCTGGTCCATATCACTGAGACCTGCATGGGTGAGCAGGGTGACGTTGGTCTCACTCAGTTGTCCCCACCTGGGTATTCAGGGCAGCATCAGGGCAGACATGGGTATGGGAAGGGAAGTTGCTATGGTCTATAGAAACTGACTCTCCATATGCTCTCTCTGAGCATATTACACCAACCCTGGCGTGACTTCACTGGTTGCCAATTAATTTCTGGCCCAATTCAAAGTGCTGGTTTTGACCTATAAAGTCCTGAACCCTGCAATACCTCAAGACCGCCTCTCCCCATATGAATCGACACAGATCCTGCAATAATCATCTGGCACTTTTGTGTGCCTCCTCTATGAGAGGTATGGAGGGTGGCAACACAAGAACAAACCTTTTCAGTGGTAGCTCCCCATTTGTGGAGTGATCTCCCCAGGGAGGCATGCCTGTCACCTTCATTGCAAATCTTTAGGTGCCAGGCAAAAACATTTCTCTTCTCCTAAGCTTCTGGCTAATTAAGCAATATATGGCCTTTTAAACTGGTGGTGAGGGCATTATTTTGCTTGTTTGTTACTATGTTATGAAAATTTGTGTTTTTATATTCTAAGCTGCCCTGTGATCCTCGGATGAAGGGTGTTATAGAAATTTAATAGATAAAAAATAAAAAATAAAATGCCCAGTCTCTTTTCTCACCTGTAATGCAGGAGGAAGAGTAGGGTTTGGAAGAGGTCTCAGGTGTAGAATAGCATGAACAGAATCCTGAGGGGAAAGACATTGAAGAAGATATGTCCCATAAAGATTTCCACAAATAGACATTGTTTGTCTATTTTTTTATTGTATGTTAGTTTTAAAAATAACCACATGAGAAAATGAAGAATATCAATAGGAGAGACCTTTATTTTTGACGATGAAAACAAAAATGAGAAAGTAAACTTTTGTAATATGCTTATCATTTCAGCCAAAAGTTGGTCAACAAAAGTTGTGCTTCCCTTTAGCAAAAATAAGGAATTATCTTTTGACATTCTGTCTTTAGAAACAAATGTCCATTCCACTTAGCCCATCCTAACAGCCAGATCCTTTGCTTAGCTCCTCCAGAGTATCAATTTGGTGGTGTGCCTTCTGTAGAAATTTCTGTCTGTGCTGCCCAGTCTCCTCTCTTCCCATGGTGAAAGAAGGTCTGCTGGCAAAGCAAAGGAAAAAAGAAGAAAAACAAAGTTGTGTATTTTTGTACATTGTTGAAGCATGTGCACTTTCTGTGATGTAAGTGCTGATTTGAATTTTTATTTTTCATAATATGTAGTTAAATAACTTGTACACCTCCAATATTATTGCTCATACCATCCTTATTACCATATTGTTCATGTTCATTTTATAACGTCCTTCTCATGCAGTTGTTGTTTTCATATGTGAAAGTTTGCCATTTACATTTTTATTGAACTGAGATGGCTACTGAGAAACAACCATAGATCCTCTGCTCCTGAACAGGAGTGCCTTTTCCTGTTTCCTCATACTTCCTTGAAATAGTATTATTTAGTTATCAAAATCTTCATGTCCCGCACTCCCTATTCTGTTGATACAACCTCGAAGGTGGCTACAGTTCCTTGTTTTACTTCCACGGGGCTTGGAGCACTGTTCTACAATGGTTCAGTTCTTTTCTTGTGATTTGTCTCCCTTCAATAAACCACACGCATTAAGCCAAGAACAAACCCTGTCCAAAGTGAGACAAACCATGAATCTGGGTTTATATGCCATGCGAAGCCAAGTCCAGGATAACATAGCAGGAGCAGGATTAGGAAAGAAGCACTGTGGTCATGATCTTCACTCCAGGAATGCACACAAGTTGCTCATTTGTCCCCAAGGCATATTTCAGCTTTATGTTACATGTGAACCAGGCCAGTGTAAAAGAAATAAATTATTATAAGTTCAAAATTCCTTTTAGTCTATGCTCTGAAAGCATGCTCAGATTTGTATAAATAGCCTTTTAGTGCCTAGGCTGGAAAAATAGGGAAGAACAAGATAAACAAAGGACCAAAGCAACACAGGTCTTAGAAAAATGTGAGCCTACAATTAAAAAATAAAGTTACACGAGGAGCTTTAACTTTCTTTTGATCACAAATGTGCTGTTATGATTATTAAGTAAAAAAAATATATCAAAACGAAGTACATTAGAACAGGCTCCATATTTATGGAACTGTAGGTTTGTACTATTCTTCACTTTAAGGGTGATAATTAAAATATTTTAAACACCTACCTATAAAGCTGCAGACATTTAATATAGTGTGCAATAACAGAATTTTATAAGGATGTCACCTTCATCAAAAATCATAGTTAACTGTGTACAGCTTTTTCCTAGGGGATTTTCCAAACAGAAATAATTGTATTTCTTCAAGTTAATTTTACTAAGAAATATTATAGCTAAGCATAACGTGTAATTTGACAAACAAACAAAATAACACTTTTACTTACAGATTATATATTTCTCTGACAAATTTCTGCAGTGGGGGGAAAGTGTTGCACTACCAAGAAACAAACAAACAAACAAACAAACAAAAACCCACCACAGAACAGTTGACCTAAAATATCTTCAATCTAAACACCTGTTCACATTACAACACCACACAAAAGCTTCCTCTGGTTTATAATATAACTTTCATTTTAGTCTCCAATGAAGTCATGAGCAGGCACTCCCATTGTGTTTAATGTGTACAAGGTACCATTATTCTTGCTAAAACAAAACAGAAAATGAGGATAGAATTTGAAAAAAACTACTGCAGTTGTTCCCAAGATGGAAATTGCTTTACCATGAATTTCTGCATAGCTGTCAACTTTCCCTTTTTTGGCGGGAAATTCCCTTATTCCAATGCCGTTTCCCATTGCAAAAAAGGGGAAAGTTGACAGCTATGGCCATTTCCCAATGCAAAAAAGGAAGGTTGACAGCTCTGAATTTCTGTTCTCCAAGACTTCTGGGTGGCTTTCCTGTTATGGGTTGTAATTTCCTGGCAGCTGGTTGCCTATGCTATCTGAAACATGCACTCAATTAACCAGCTAGAAATGGTAGTTTTAGGGAATTTGTTTCCTATACATTTGCATCCAAAGAAATAAATGGACCCCAGACTTCCTGCAAACTAAATAAAAGCAGTGCTCTTCAAATATCTAAGGTATACAAACAGTGTTCTTGAGGATGAGAAGAATTAGCTCAGAATGAGGGTAAAATTATTTCCTGATCACTATGGATGAAAAAAAATCATGTTGTGGACAAGGACCTTATCTGGCCTAAAGACCATTTTGTCAAAGTGAAAAATGTGCAACTCGGAATTGGAGGAGAGCACTCCTAACTCTGACACTCACATTATGGAGATGATGGCTACGAAATAAACTATATTCAGTGTGAGAAGATTTAATGAACAAGTGGCCAGAGGTTTGAAAAGCTTTCCCACAAGTACCATAAGCACCTAATACAAATTCCACACGAGGAACCAGTAATTACAGGTGGATATGAAGAATTAACCCCTTTCAAGTAACAGGTGAGAGGAAAAGGATGCTTGCACCATATCACTGACATTACCAACCACCACCAACTGATTTTCACTGAATAATATTAAAATAATAATAATAATAATAATAATAATAATAATAATAATAATAATAATAATAGGCAAGATCAGTAAGACTCATCTTTTATTAGTATAGATGTCATTTGAGACTTTTACTGGTTGAATTTGTTTTAATTGGTTTTAATGTTACTTTGAGGCACTTACAAATAAAATAAACAAATAACTACTTCTTGGAACAACTATCACGCCACACTTCAGGGGTGCAAATTGATAACTGACCATTTGCATCCTCCCTTAAAAAAAGATTCTAAGCAAAGTTGCAAGGACTCTTATATCATCAGAAGGAATAAGTATATGACATTATTTCCCCTGGCTCTAACTCTATGCTCAAGGACTGTGCCAAGAAATGGGTTTACTGAAGAACAAGAATTGCAGTTATTTAATGGAAATGGAGCTATGTACAGCAAAGACAGAAGCACTCTCTATCATCATAAGGTTATGCTTTAGGTTTGTATTTTGCCCTAATATTTTATATCTGCTTCCCTTTTGGAACACACATCAAACCATTTGGTAAAAAATCACTACAGAACTAAATAATATTAAGAATCCTTGAAAGAGTGTATTGCAAAAAAGAACAATAACACAATTTCAGTTTTTGCCAAGGAACTGTTTTCAGGATTACTTTGTGACTCGCAGGAGAGAGACACATAAGAAGAGCCCAGCTGGACAAAACCAAAGTCCCATCTAGTCCAGCATTCTGTTCCCACTGTGGCCAACCAGATACCCTTTGTAAGACCATAAGCAGTACATAAATGTAATTGCACTGTTCCCCAGCAGCTGGTATTGAAATGATAGCTTGCCCCTACCAGGGTTTATCAGAATTCCCCAGAAAAGTTCACACTGTATTTAAAAACAGAAACAACCCTTTACATTCCTTGAAATTCCTTGCCTAAGCAGAAATCTCCAATTTTACCTTGCAAATTTGCTGTTGGCAAAATTTTGCAGCAACTCAAGTTGCTTCTACTATGAAGAAAAGAAGTTTCATTTCTAATGGATTTTTTATGATGGCGGCCTATGAAGATTTTGGTTTATTCTCTAGGTTTTGCATTGGTGAGCATGTCTGAGCACATTTCTGTTTTGTAACAATCTAGATGATAAATGAAAACTTCTTTAAGCAGCACTGAAATGCTAAGTGAAAAGATCATCCCATCCTTTTTGAAGTGATACTAAGAAATGGCAATACTTAAAAAAAAACAGATTTAAAACTGCTATTAAATGCTACTATTTCTGGAGTTTTTTTTAATGAAAGAGGAATACGAAAACTGAGACTGAAAAGAACCTTTGTTACCATAGATACTGGGCAGGCGTGTCATTTTCAACTGTAAGCATAAATTTGAAAAGAGGCTTCTCTGCAATGGTACCTGAATAACGTACAGAAGATGTGCAGAAAAGCACGGATGGGGTGGGGGAGAGACTGAGCTAGCTCACACCTCACATTTATCTCACAGTTGATCTGCTATCCAGTCTTTGAAATTTCCATTAAAACAAAGGGAGAGCAGGTTTTTAGAATTTACTGGGCTGTGATCTCTCCAATCTGTTCACCCTTCACTCCACCACCTTTTGCGTAGATATTAATTCAAAAGGCTCTTGCAATGGGTGACATTTCTAAACATCTGAAAGTCTTTTTTTCAGAGCGCTGTCTTCAATGTACAGAAGTTGAGAAATATTAATTTCCCAATGGAGATAAGTGAGAAAAATATTGGCTGGGGAAAGAAGGAGGAGGGCAAAGAAGGATGCATTGCAGTTAGTAAGCAGCTGTATAGAAAAGAGAGAAAGTGTTTAAAATGCATTTCAGAAGAATTTAATGTATATTAATGATGCATTCTATGAAACCAGCAGGTTGTCAAACTTTTACCATATCAGCAAAATTGTATCACACTACCCTAAACCTTTATGAACAGAACGCAGACAAAAATGTCACTTTTAAGAATTTAAAGCAATTTGCTCCACTTCAGTGCTATTCATCCTGCTGCTCGTTGGAGGACAGCTAAAACCATTTCTAAACCTAGTGACGCTATTTATTTGGTAAAGGCTGCTATACTTGCCCTCTGGAAATCAAATGCACACTGCTCAATCAGCACAACATGTACTGAAAAATAATAAATGCATCTAATTTGAATCAAGAATTTTCATAATCACTAGGAACCCATACATACAAAAAAGAGTTATAACATCTAAATTTGATTCTGGAGCACACATTTCACATCAGGATTGTGGAGAGCTCAGGCATACCCAGGTAGACAGAGACCACTTAGGCTTGCTGAAAACTAGGACAAACCACATCCCACTCTGAAAGCAAAACCTATTAGTCTATGGAGCCATGCCAAGATAACTACCACTTATGGAACAGACATTTAGCAGTTTTAAGTTATCCCCATAACTGCCAGGCTTGTGAATGGCAGATGGGGTATTTAGGAGATGACAGCCCCTATGCACCCTGTCTGGGGCCCGAAAATAGGAACACTCATGAAACTAGTGCACAGCCAAATCTTTCAACTAATGTTTTTCAGCCATTTGAAAAAGGTGGTCATGGTCCACAAACAGGAATTCTTCAGCTACAGAATCCTATGATGGCAGCCCTGAGAAGATGAATCCACTCTGTTGTCCTTCCCATGTGGATCCACTGACAAAAAAAGCCTGCATCTTGTCTCTTAAAGTCTGAGGAGAAACCTTTGCCACTGAACTCCTTTGGTAGAAAGGGTGGAATATGAAATATTACTATTAATAATATGTAGATGAATCTCAGAGTCCCTTCCAATTCAATGATTCTATGACTCGGTCATAGACTACTTGTCTGGGAGGATTTAAAAAAAACACCTTGATGAGTGTCCCTCACACCAGTTGCCAAAGCCTAGAAAACAGTCAAGAACCATTGGGAAATGGCCAGTTGCAGCACTCAGGTCTTCCATCCTGACTACCCAAACTAGACTGTATAGCTCTGCAAATTACTGCAAGACTCAGATGACAAATTTTATCTTCTGCCTCAGCTGCAGGACTGCTAAGAACAGTCCTGAATAAGCATTCAGCACCTTGGACAAGGACCATAACCTCTCTTAGCCTTAGGGCTTATCCACACATAGCTTTTGCCCTGCAGTTTCCAGGCACAGGGCTGTGCTTTAAAGTTTCCTGCCTGAGCACTTTTTTTTCACCCCAGAGCTTTCCCCACAAAAACCCACTCTTTAAAGCTGAAGTGCAACAAATAGCTATTGTGGATAAGCCCTTACCTTCCTATCTGTTCCGAAACTCTAGGCCTACGGATTTACATCTTGCTAAAGCAATCACCTTCCTTTGGATGAGGACTGGGATGGGGGTGATATTGAAGATGTCCTTGAAGATGGTAGGTTTGTGCTTGCCTTATTAACTGTAGAGTAATTAACTTATTTAATATGAGTTAATTAGCTTATTAAGTGTATGAAGTGACTGAGAGGTCTTTATGGCTCTTAAAACGTTAGAAAAGCCCCATGAGTGCTCAAGTGGCCTGAGGCTCTCCAGTGTGGCAGAACTTCCTGACATGCCTATGGGACCAGACAGTAACATGTGATGTCATGCACATTCCTGGAAATGCTGCCAAGCTGGGAATCTGCAGGAGAGAACCCTGTGCTGTGAATGTGCACAGGGCTTTCCTAAAGTTTTAACAGCCTAAAGATCCCTTGGCCATCTATTACAGTTAATGAGGTAAGTGCAAATGCCTATTTCTATACATCAATGATGTCAGAGAATGAATGAGAAGCGAAAAGAAGGGAATAGAATATGGGGAAAAGAAAGAGGATACAAAGTTGGGCTCTTGGCTTACAGTTATGCTTAAACCACCAGTTTAGGGGATGTGCATTAGGAACAGGTCAGATGTAGGATGGAGGCTATGTGACTAGGAGTGGAAATGACAGACATTGAAACAACTGTCTGTACATTGAACTGCTGTTATTTGAGTGTCAACAAGGACACACATGTACTTTGTAGAGGCCTTTTACACTTGACAAATGCCACAAACACCAATAATTATTTTGTCAAAGGCATTCTGTAGAACAACGGTTCCCAACTTTTTTTGATGGTGACACACAAGTCCAAATGTACTTGGTATGATGATTCATCTCTTTATTGACACATGAATTTTGGAACTTGGGTCTCTGGTAGACATTGCATTTAATGTTCAACTACGTGTTTGCTTATTTCACAGCCATTACATGAGGCATCCAAACAAAAAATTACTTAACATCCCTATTCATGTGGAATTAGCTGAAATATTTATAGTACTTACGAAGTTATTCATAGTTTTGTTTATAGGAATGTAAGTACACCAACCATCTGATTGCAGGATATTGTTTCATAAGCTATAACAATGTATTCTAAAAACAAATACTTAAATGAGCAGTGTTAGATATAATTAACTGGCTATCTTTTATAGTTTAATTCATGATAAAGTCATTTTAGCAAGTATCAGTGGGGTGCCTGAACTTGTATTTAGCCCACAGGGAGGTCAATGCAGGATTTGATGGTTGTCAGAGATAGTCTCACATCATTATTGATATGTAATGTTGATACATTATTCCTTATTTCGACTAAGCAAACTTCTATCACCCTTGGCTTAACTATTAACTAATCCTCTTGGCAGATCCAGTGATGGTTCACCACAAGGTGCTGGTACAGGGTGTTGTTGCGCGGCCAGGCGAAGTCCCCCCGTACCCTGGGGCAGCCCCTGAGGGAAATAAAGACTCATGACAACGTTCTATGGGATTAAATTGGCCACAACTTTATTAATATTTCAGATGTAGGAAGACCTTGGCTCAGGCATTGGGCGTTTATCCTTCCCAGCTCCCCAGCCGGGGTTCTGGGTACCTTCAGGGTTATCCAGCATGATTGGGAAGTGGGCTAGTCTGGAGAACATATGTTCAAGCAGATAGCCCACCCCCCTATGTTCGCTGCCGCTGGAAGGGGAGGGCAGTGACGACCCTGGGCGTTTGGTCAATGCCTACCCCTGAGACCCCTTTAACGGGAACCCTGTTATCGCCGCCGCAATGGGGGCGGGGGTCACCGCCCCACGCCCCCCCCAATCCTGTAAATGACTAAAGGATTCTGCCCAAGGCCTGCAACTGCCAAAGTTGTGATGAATTGCTATGGGAAAGGCGAAACCTGCCAATGCAGGGAAATTCCTTTCCGGCCCTTCAACAGCGACCTTGTCATAGCAGCGCCTGCGTGGCTGTGTGGCTGTGGAAAAAGGGTGGTTAAACCTGCAAAGTAAGCATCAATTGAGGGAGTGGAGGGTGGGGAAGCTCTGAATCCAACGGCCGCTTCCCAGGTATGACCTGGCCAATCCCCCTGGCAACACCTCCCCAGCCAGGATTGGGCGGCTGCTAGAGTAGGTGGAGTCCACAGGTATCCCAACCTGGGAAGGTGAAGCCAGACCAACTGCCAGGGGCTGCCACCATGATTCAACGGGCCTCCACGCAACCTCACAACATGCGCACCCCGTTTGATGTGGGGGACGCTCATTCTGAATTACTATTACAACACAGTTCTGATGGTAAGCAACTTGCGGCGAACTGTCACCAGCTCTGCTGCCAGCCTCCAGAGAGCAGTTTGTAAATGTTAAAATTTAGACTTTTTGATGATCAGTTACAAGTATCAATACAGCTTTATAATATGCCAACAAAACAAAGTTGGTGTAGGTATTTATCATACCAGTTAAGGATTGTAACCATTAATTATTTGGCGTTAACTTCCAAAGCCTGTGAGCCATTTAGACAGGCTTCACAACCCACATTGGAATATGGCCCGCAGGTTGGGAAACATTGCCCTGGAGTAAATTCAACATTATACTAGTATACTCACTTAATGAAGTACTAAATAATACAGTTATTACCTGTGGAAAAAGCTGTTATCCATTCATAATGCAACAATCTACAGTACTTTCCCCTTCTTAAACATTGTCAAAGTGCCTAATCACTGACCCATTTATTTAAATATTTGAAACTGTCTAATACCGATTCCACCCATTGATCTACTTAGCCTATACATTAAATGATTGGTAGTGGTGTTTCAAAATCTCTGGCTGAAGTCTTCCCTAGCCTGCTATGGTTCCTGGGAGCATTTTAGATGGAGATGCCAGGGACTGAACTGGAATATCACACTTTGCATGAAACTACCGGTATATATACTACTACTGTTAAAACCCCTCCCTCAAATCTGGTCCCAGGATGAGGAAGGAGGTAACAAAGGGAATATCTCTAAAAGACTTTTGTCATATGGAATTTCCCTTAGGAATCTAATCCAAAGTGTGTGAAATCACACATGACATGCACAATTTTCTTCCTGCTTTTATGGATTCTAATTCTGCTTTAGTAGTAACATCACTGAGAGACAATCTCCATACCCACTTATTGAGAGAACTCTGTTACTGCTTGTTGTTATCTGGATAATCAAATCATAAAGTCCAACTGGGCACCAAAGCAGAACTCCCTTGCTAACTCTAAAATACTTTAAATGCAATTTGTTCAGTAAACTGCAGTACATTAAATTTTTATATTAAGTAAATTATAAGGAAGAGTGCACTTTGCAGAATTAAAAAGTGCTCTGTTAACTTATCTATTATTCCTCTGGGAAAGTTTCCAAAGTATGTCTAGTACAATTACATAATTTTCTATATGGGCAGGCTATAGATAGGAAAAATTCTTATCGCTCAGCAAATGATTTTCAGTATCATTTCAGAATGCTTTAGGTCTCCCACCACCACCAAAAAAGTGAAGCTCTCTGACCACAGACATAATTTTTCTAGACTGTACACCCAGACCAAAAACATACCAGTAAAAGCAGCTATTAACAATATTTCTGGCGACTGAGATCAGAGAACTACTGCCCACTGAAGGCTGTTAAATTAAATAACATTATGGCAAAAAGTTGTTCTTAATGGAGAGATGGCAATGTGAAGTAAGTGGATTCATCGTGTATACTTCACTAACAGAGAGCTAAGTTTTCTGAGTACTGGTCCCTCTGTACATCAAATGGCACCGCACACAAGACAAAGGAGCAGCAAGCTTGGGGGAACCCCAAGGTTTCTGGAAGTACCAAAAAGAAAAAGAAAATTTCAAAGAAAAATCCTAAGAAAGTACCCCATCCCCTAAAAACAGAGAGCATCTTCAGTTGGCATAGAATGTTGACTGAATATTGGGAAGGGCATAAAACAAGGGGGGGGGATGGAGCGGAGTAGCTAAAACCCTTCACACAACATTTGTTTGCCAATCCTGCTTATACAAACAATGGGTTGTATCCAACTAAATCAGGGGTCCTCAAACTTTTTAAACAGGGGGCCAGTTCACTGTCCTCAGACACTGTTGGGGGCCGGACTATAGTTTGGGGGGGGGGGAAATAGGAATGAATTCCTATGCACACTGCACATATTTTATTTGTGCTGCACAAAAAACAGGAAAAACAATACAATATTTAAAATGAAGAATGATTTTAATCAACATAAATTTATAAGTATTTCAATGGGAAACATGGGCCTGCTTTTGGCTAATGAGATTGTCAATATCCAGTTCCATATTGGTCACTGCTAGTCGTAGCAAGTGATGCAAGTGTTCATCAGTTAGTCTGGATGTGGTTGGAGATTTCAGATGTTTCATTTGGGGAAAAGTTTGTTCACAGACATAGGTGCTACCAAAGATGGTTGTAATTTTGAGTGCATGGTTCCTGAAATTAAGATATGTCTCAGAGGAGAGAGATGCATAGAAATTATTAAGGCTGCTTGATTTGAATGTGTCTTTCAGAGAGTCACAATTCTGTAGTTTGGCCAATTCCATTTGGTAAATCAACAGAAAATGGGTTCCAGAAAAGCTGTATGTCCTGTTCATGGAGATGAAGCTCTTTAAATCTAATTTGAAATTCCTTTTGCAACATTTCTAGTAAATCCAAACGTTTTGTTTGGGAATGCAACTGCTGGTTTTTCCTGCAACTGCTGGCTGACCCCCGACCAAGGAAGCTGGAGGAGAGATGCCTCAGCAGCTGCCCATCTCAATCCTGAGGCGGGGCCTCCTCCCACCTGATCTGCTGGGCGGTGGAATGAGGCTCCCTGGCCCAAAACGGCCACTTCCCTGTCCCGCCTTGGAGCGTAATGGCTGAAAAGGGAAAGCGGGGTGCAGCCAACCTTTCCTCCCTTCTCTCTGCGACTGCCTCACCCGAGTTGCTCACCTTGCACAGCGCAGCTGAATGAACTCCCACCACGGACCATAGAGAGACGAGAATGCAAAAGCACCGGTCTGCTTGCTACGCGTGCACAGGATCGCATCATTCCTCCTCTTACGCGTGCACCGCTCCCCCTCCCTGCAACCAACCAACCAACCACTCATGGTGTCAATGGACGCCAGATGCAGAGGTCGCGCTTGCGCACGGGACACCATACTTCCTTTCGCCATAGACCCGTTAGACAGCGGTGGGTTCTGCAATTGCCGGACGGGCCAGATCTGGCCCGTGGACCATAGTTTGAGGACTCCTGAACTAAATTGTTCTGCATGGAGAGCAATTTCCAAAAGCCCACAGAATTTCATCCCTTTCTTCCCCACCCCCTGTGCCCCCCACACTGTCCCCATATCTGCTTGGGAAGAAACCCAGAGTAGTTTTTTGGGGGGTGAGTGAAAGGAAGAGAGGGAGGGAAAGTTCTGTTGCACTTGCAGAAGTCACTTTGTGCATGCAATGATTCAGTTGGATACAATTGTTATTTTAGTAAACCAGTTTCCAACAACTGATCATCTGTGATGCATGGTGTGAATGAGACAACTTTAAAAAGAACTTATTTTATAAGAACATGGCACTTACCTTTCCCTTGAAATCTAGCTCTTCATGTGTCAGGTTTTCATTATTATTTTTGCATGAAGAACATTTGGTATGTGCAATTGCAGCCCCTACAGCTGTCTGAAGTGGTGCAGACCACAGACAGTTTACCATTTAATTTATTTTTAAATTACATTTTTATACTGCTCACTTGATAGAAAACCTCCAAGTGGTTTACAAAGAACAAATTTAAAATATTCATTAAAAATACAGATTAAAGCAAACATTAAAAGCAGGTTGACATACAATTATATCAAAATACAAATATATACAAAATACAATTTAAAAACAATTATACATAACAAAATTACATGTTAAAATTACATGCCTGAGTTGGCTTGCCAAAACAAAAAGGGGTTAGGTCTTTTAGTGAGAACTATTCCATATTCAGAAGATGATATCTGGAAACCTGAGTAAACAACAGTTTTATTCAGAAAAGTTTGAAAGCAGACTGGATAAGACCAGAGAGGATAAAGAAAAGAACAAAAGAGTATGCAAAGAAAGCACCACATTTAGGTCACATGTTCAAGTTGTTGGGAAACTGAGGTATGGATGGAGATGGGATTCTAAATTACATGGGGACATACAAAGCAGCCTAACACTGAATCAGACCATTGATCTGTCCAACTCAGTACTGTCTGCATTGACTGGTAGTGACTCTCCATGGATTGAATTTAAGACCTTCTGAATATAAAGCATGTGCACTAGCAAACAAATGGCCTGCATATTGTTAAACAGAAACAACTATAAATCATACTTTGCTCTCCTTGTCATGTGATTCTTGCAAAATTACAATTGATTAGGCAAGAATGAACCCAAAGTATCCTAGATAATTCTGCAATTCTTTCTACCTTTTTATATGACTCAGAAATATTTAGCTGTATTATGTCTCTCAGGAAATATTAAGGTAGTATCCACTTCCTTGCATAGTTGATTGAAAAAAGGATTATATTATTCAAGATTTTGACCTCAGTTGTGAAGTCAGTCAATAATTATCATTTACTATTCAGCAGTGGCATAAATCCTTTCCCATGTGAGAGAGGAACCATTTGAATCTCTTACTTTCATTCATAATTAATCTTATGAGTGCCTTCCAGGCAGGAAGCTATTTCCTTTGATTCAAGAATCTAAGAACAAATTTACTTCAGTGTTTATTGGACAAGTCACTGGCCACTTTCTTCAAGGTCAGACCCAGTAAATAAATAGGAGCATGCCAGTAAGTAGACATAGGTAGAATAGGTAGATATGGAAACTACCGGTAAGTGTCTGTCCTTCCTCCACATAGTTATGTAATATAGGTTTAATGAAAAAAATTGTTTCTGTGTGAATTGGGATAGCTCTCTTCATTCTGCGGAGAGGCATTAATATTGTATCACTCTAAAAATAAAATAGTAATTTCTGAAAGGATTGTGAATAGCAGTTTAATGGCTAAGAAAACTTGTATCACTGGCCTCCTTTTTGTGAACTAGGCTATTAGCTTTCAGATAATGATGCTAGAAAGTGTGCTTTGTAGCTAAAACTGTAGTCTGGTGGCAAATTATAACCATTCTCATAATGGAGGAAAGAAAATTCTAGGATGTTGTCACAGAAATTTCAGTTGCTCAGTTTTGTTCAGTCGTGTCCGACTCTTCGTGACCCCATGGACCAGAGCACGCCAGGCACGCCTATCCTTCACTGCCTCCCGCAGTTTGGCCAAACTCATGTTAGTAGCTTCGAGAACACTGTCCAACCATCTCATCTTCTGTCGTCCCCTTCTCCTTGTGCCCTCCATCTTTCCCAACATCAGGGTCTTTTCCAGGGAGTCTTCTCTTCTCATGAGGTGGCCAAAGTACTGGAGCCTCAACTTCAGGATCTGTCCTTCTAGTGAGCACTCAGGGCCGATTTCCTTGAGAATGGATAGGTTTGATCTTCTTGCAGTCCATGGGACTCTCAAGAGTCTCCTCCAGCACCATAATTCAAAAGCATCAATTCTTCGGCGATCAGCCTTCTTGATGGTCCAGCTCTCACTTCCGTACATTACTACTGGGAAAACCATAGCTTTAACTATATGGACCTTTGTCGGCAAGGTGATGTCTTTGCTTTTTAAGATGCTGCCTAGGTTTGTCATTGCTTTTCTCCCAAGAAGCAGGCATCTTCTAATTTTGTGACTGCTGTCACCATCTGCAGTGATCATGGAACCCAAGAAAGTGAAGTTGCTCAGTTACCACATACTAAAGTCTGCAAGGGAAAAGTACAGTTTCATTTTTCTTCTTTTTTGTTTTAGTAAGGTGTTTTATGGGGATGGGGATGTTTTCTGTCTGCTTTCTGAGAGGTCCTAGAGGCTCATTTGTGTCTTGAGCAGATGGGTGTTCAGCTAAGCTATTATTCCTCTTCTTCCCACACTTGAGAAAAGTGGTAAGGAATGACAGAGACTTAGCCTCTCATTGTGCTGCGATCTGCACAGCATGGTTGTTAGGTCACCTCCATCATGGAGAATAATGGGGGAAGTAAGCATTCACTCCCTTCATCTCTTCCCACAGAAGGAAGAGGAGGGTAGAAGCCTCTAGAAAAGAATTACCATTACATAAGAGAGCATTTAACAAAATCTTAGTAAAGTGTGCATGTAAAAAATTGTGTGCCACCTTTCTGGTCAAAGTAATCCCAAGGTGGCTTACACAGATAAACGAAAAATAAAACTGGAACACTTTATTCCAATAAAATCCCTACACTGACTTCCTGTGCACTCCTAGAATTCAACACAAGCTCCTTGTTACCTTCAAAGCGCTCCATGGTCTTGTTTCCTTTATCTCTCTGCTCTTGAATTACCAATATTTATCTGCACATAGCCTTCCCTGCTTCAGTTGCACCACCCTCAGCACCTCTTTCGCTCTCAAAAGACACTGTCCTTTGTCCCTTGCTGCCCTCAATGTTTGGTTATGGAGTTTGTGGGTGCAAAGGCATCCATAATTCTTAGAGTTAGCAAATGGCAGAGATTACTAAATATTTGGAATTACTAAATGCTGGGTGTCTTCACCTGGGTGCCAGACAAGTTAACAGTATAAAATGCAGGCTGAGAAGAAGAGCTGGAGAGAAGAGCTATCACGTAGTATAAAGAAAGATAATGGGCAAAACAGTTACCCTGTGTTGGGCAGCAGAGGAATGTGAGTCCCTCCTCCTATGAGGGGATGCTGAGCAGAGACCACAGCCAGGATTAGGATTTCAGTGTTGGATGATGTAAACTGGGAGGGGGAGTTCTAGGTTGGCAGTGGACAGTGACGTAGTCTGCAGGAAAAATCATGGCAAGAGGCTTGGAAAGTGGGGGTAAGGCAGAACTCTTGGAATGGATGGCTGAGACAAGCTGGGTCAGAGACACTGAGGTGGCATTCTGGCTACTCTGGAATCTAATGCTGCACTCCCTCTTGAGATGTGAATGCTCTGAACTGTCTGCACAGTAGACTCAGATATGTAAATAAAACCATATATCTTAAAGACACCACAGTCTACATTGTGCCTCATTCCAAAGGAAACACAACACCTAGTAAAGTGCCAAGACCCCTGGAATTTTGCATCACTCAGCAGAGATTGGGGTAGCCTGTAAAAATATACAGTGGTAGCCTGTAAAAATATACAGTGGTACCTCTGGTTACGTACATAATTTGTTCCAGAGGTCCGATCTTAACCTGAAACTGTTCTTAACCTGAAGCACCACTTTAGCTAATGGGACCTCCCGCTGCCGCTGCGCCGCCAGAGCACGATTTCTGTTCTTATCCTGAAGCAAAATTATTAACCTGAAGCGTTATTTCTGGGTTAGTGGAATATGTAACCTGAAGCGTATGTAACCCAAGGTGCCACTGTATAAACAAAACCGTCACATATTATTTCCCTGTTTGCTTCTGCCTCAACTTCCTTCCTTCCTCTTCCTCTGTTGTGTACCCAGTGAACTTTTTAAAATTTTAAGCTCCACGAGGTAGAGATCTAACCTCTTGTACCCGGTGATGCAACATGCACCTTAATGCTGTTAAATAAACAAATAAGTCAATTTAATAGTAATTAAATAGTCAATTAAACTACTCTTCTGTTAAACTACTCAATTCCCTTGGAACCCTCATGCCCTCTTAACTGCCCCAGCATGTATGTCTTCCCTCTTGGAAGATGGACTCCTCTCAAATTCCAGCTTCCTATTTGTTTTACAGGGATACCAGTACTTAGATACTTTTACACCCAAACACCCCCCACATCACTTGCTAGCTCAAGACACCAACTTATAAGTTGCACTTAGCTTCTATCGTTGTGGCACTGCTCCCAAGTATGCACAATGTCTTCATATGATTATAGTATATAGGAAAAGTCAGCATACCCAGTCATAAATTGTATACCTGGGTGAATTTTAATCATTCATATAATGAATATAGGCTGTCATGTCATATGCAAGAGAGCAATATTCAAATCCTTATCATTTCCTTTAGAATGGGCAAATAGTAGGTCAATCTAGGAAGTGGGGGGAAGGGGAATCCTTAACCCCAACCAACTTAAATCGTATCTAATCACTATAAATCAAAGAGGAACTCTTTTAGCAAGTGAATTTTAGCCAGGGAGGACAGTGGAAAGCATGTAATAACCATGTTTTCAATATATTTTGTTCCCCATTATATCCTTTTCTGTTGTGAGGCTTGGCTGTGCCACTGATTACAGTCATTGGCTCTGATAGCCATTGAATTACACATGGGTCTCATTGTAAAAAGTAGTAGAAGGCACACTACATGTGCATTTAAAATGCATTATGAACAATAGAGCTCTCTGCCTGGAAAAAAAGGTGTTTTTATTTTCCAAAACATTCTGAAGCATATGACGACAGGCTGCTAAGACCATCCATAAACCCAGCCACTAAAATATTTGTATTTTAAAATGTTTATATAGCAGCAACTCCCCACATCAGGTAACTGATAATTTATTTTTAAATTGCAGCCTTCTGTTTTAGGAGTATGGCCACTTAAAAAGAAATACATTTTGCAAGCCATTACTGTATCCCAATGGCAAATATGTGAGTAATAGTGAATTGATTTCAAATTATATTATATAGCTATATGATTATACAAAAGCATTATTATAGACAAGGCTAGAAAGGGTGGACCTTTTCTCCCAACATTACTAACTGTTCATCCTATTATAAAGACTTTGTACTGAAGCACTTTCAAAGAAGTGGCCAAGAGTTAAACTTCAAGCCCTTGTTGCTTGTAAGTGATGATCGCATCTTGGATCACTGCAGCAGTCTGTCACTACCTGCTGCTTAATGTATTGAATTCTAGGTGTTTGAAGTGCTAAAGATTTTGTAATTAGGCCACTGCCTGCTTGATGTAACAAAGAGACACATAAGATGCTACTCCCACCATGACTCCCACCAAAAACCTCTTCCCTGTCCATGCAATCCATTTAGCAAGGGTAATGCTTAAATGCCTCTTCAGCTTGTGCCAGTGTAGCATCTGAACAGTTTCACATTGGTGTGAGCTACCCCCTGGGCTATGTGACACTAATGCTTCATGCTTTTAAATCAGTACATAGGGTAGGGACACTTAAATAATAATTCGGTACACACAGATTGCTTGACAGAAAGCTTTCACAGCAATTGTGCATGAAGACCAATGTGTATTTTAACACTAAGAGTTGAATACGATGGTTTACTCCAAGTATGATTTAGTCAGATATAACCCTAAGGCTGTGACATCAAGCAAACTGTCCCAGTGAACACTATGTCCAAAGATATCAACACAACATTTTAGGTATTGCATATTTAATATTTTAATATGTAAGCAACCAAGTACTGCAAATTTTGTTTTATAGTCAGCTGAGTATAATATTGGTCTACATAATAGCTACTTTCATGGTTACAAGAGAATGTACAAAATGTTTATTTTCTTTAATAAGCTAAATCTAAGAGAAATTTACCATAGAGAATTGCAGCCACTTTTCTCAAGACAAACCAAAAATTAATTGGGGTAGGACCTAAAATATATGGATAAAAAACCTTGCTAGTGCAATCATAAATGATGTAACTATTTTGCAAGCAATTCACATAAATTACTAAGGGAGAAATCAACAAAAATTCCAGTGGGTTTTCTCAGTACAAAGCATTTCAAACATAAAGAACAATGAAGGGAGACAGTTTTTAATACTTTGTTGAGAGCTGCCCAGAGTGGCTGAGGAAACCCAGCAAGAGGGGCGGGGTATGTATGTATGTATGTATGTATGTATGTATGTATGTATAAATAAATAAATAAATAAATAAATAAATAAATAAATAAATAAAAGAAGGGAGAAATTAGGTGTACTGGGATAAGAAAAGCAGAGGTCAGTGACCTAAAAAGGATGTGAGTAAGTGTTTGTGATATGGAAAGGCAGTGAGGAAAAAAGTTATATGGCTAACTCTGCAATCCTATGCACACCTACTTGGAAACAAATCCCACTGAACACAAGTCCTATTCAGGCATTTGCATGAAGACATTATGGCCTATAGTGGGGAGGAGGTGAGAAATCCTCTTACCTGGAAATACATCAGGCAGAGAAAGTAATGACCTTTAAAAAGGTAAAGGTAAAGGACCCCTTACAGTTAAGTCCAGTCGCAGATGACTCTGGGGTTGCGGCGCTCATCTCACTTTACAGGCCGAGGGAGCCGCCGTTTGTCCGCAGTTTTTCCAGGTCATGTGGCCAGCATGACTAAGCCACTTCTGGAAACCAGAGCAGTGCACGGAAACACTGTTTACCTTCCCGCCGCTGTGGTACCTATTTATCTACTTGCACTTTTTGGCATGCTTTCAAACTGCTAGGTTGGCAGGGGCTGGGACTGAGCAATGGGAGCTCACCCTGTCGTGGGGATTTGAACCGCCGACCTTCTGATCGGCAAGCCCAAGAGGCTGTGGTTTAGACCACAGCGCCACCTTTAAGCACTTCTAAAAACATTGCTCATTTTTATATAGTTTTCTTCCTTTATTTAATTTTAGGAACTTTTATTGAACATTGTTTTTTGCACTTCATTTAGCAGTATTCTCCTTTAATTAATTAATAAATATACTCAACTTTTAAAAACAACTTTTTAATAGAAGATGAGTGCTGTTCCTAAGACATGCAAACTTCAAGGACAAAACATGGCGTAGCCAGGGGGCTGCAGGGTGGGAGCTGCCCCCACAATCAAGAAAATAAAAATGCTTAACTAACTGACCGATTGCGTCACAGATAACTCGGTTCTGCCCCCTCCCCCAAATCCTGACTACATTGATGGGACAAAGTATATTGGATGTTAAAAACACGATTACGACCCACCATGCCTCATTCCCAAATTCCAGCTTTGAGGATGAGTGTGTGTGTTCCAGATCAGGACCACACCATGGGGATTTTAACCCTCCTCTTGTTGTGTTTTTCTGTCCCAAATCACCCCACAATTTATTTTCTCCCGAAGCAAATTGACCGCACCCTGTCCCCAGGATACAGTTAGCCCCACTTAAGGTAGTATGTAGTTTGGCCTTTGGGTCACTCCAAATGGGGCATTATTCATGCTGTTGTAGAAAGTGTTGCTAACACAAAAAAATGCATTAAAAAGATTACAGGGATAGTAAATAATGGGAATTGGACAAATGCTTTTATAGGGAGCAAAGCAAAAAGAAAAAAAAGGATCTAAGTCTTTAAATGTTTTATCAGGCAGGGATTTAAACCATCCTACAACAAATTCTTAGCCTTGAAAATCGCTACAGCAGTGACATATCTGGTCCTTAAGAAGGCTTGAGCAGAAATGGCAAGGGTAATGAGTTTGCCCTTAAGAGGTTAGACATTCTGCAACCACAGCTAACTTTACCTTGAGACCCTGCCTGCCAGCTCTCTCATCTTGAAGCACAGACAGGTATGCCCTGCACAATTCCACTCAAATGAAGTGTGTGTATTAATGCCACTCATGAATCACTGCCCCACTATTTTTTAATCTATTTTAATGCAATAAAATCAAAGCATTAACAATAATATGAGGCAGCTACTAAAAATAAATAGCAGACTGAAAAGTTTTAAAAAGAAAAAAGAAAACCAAGGCTTGAAAAGAACAGGCTTTTTATATACTGTGTGTGTCTATAATCTGTACTGCTTTAATTAATAAATACATTATTAGTGTAATTTGTTTATAATGTAACTATTTTATAATATAACAAGGGTCGAAACTGTGTGTTTGTATGTGTGTGTTTTAAAACAAAGCAGTTCTCTGCACCACCTTCACCAATTTAACTCCTACGCATTCTATTATTAGCACTTTCGTTTTTATTTTCCAGTCTTCTTGCACTATAAAAAAGTGTTTCCAAGTAAAGCACAGCTCTGCTGAAACAAAGATAAAATGTGGCATAACTTGACACAGTGCATCGATCCACACAATTAAATATCTCTATTATCTTTTATTTATATAAAATCCTATTCATTTGATTTTCTTTCCCAGGTCTCTAGTTAGCATCTGAACATTCTAATTCTCATTTGAGATTTGGTGAGTAAAAAAGCCCCAGCAGGCTTTTGATGCCTGCTTATCACATCACTAATTCTCATTTGTGCACTTCCAAAGCCCCTTTGAGTATGCATTTAGGCATTTCTTTAAAAAAGAAAAGAAAAAGAAGAATAGTAGCTATAATTAGAGCCTTCTCAAAATTAGTGTCATAAAAGAACAATCGAATGAAAACCATGAATAACTGAAATAGGAGTGATGGGAGTTTAAGTAGGACCTATACTAAAAAAAATATGGCTATTAAAAATCTGATCCATAACTGTAGGCTATTATTAGAAGATCTAAAATTGTGCTGCTCTGGACAGACTCCATGCACGTGCACTGCAATACAATCCATGCTTCTGTGCAGGTACTACCTCAGTCTTTACACTCATTCAGCTTCGACTATGAACCCATATGGCATGATTGGGAGAATCACAGTTTGCCTGTAGAATTGAGGGAGAAGGAAGAAATTGAGTGGTGTATAAGAAGCAGAGGAAGATGTGTATTAGAAAGAAAACAAAGAAGCAATGCGTGAAGGGATGGAATATCTTGGTCTCAATATCTTGGATGGATGGATGTGTATTAGAAAGAAAACAAAGAAGCAATGTGTGAAGGGATGGAATATCTTGGTCTCTATATAAACACTTGGAAGACTCGATCTCTTGAATGTTATTCCTTTACCAAAGTAACCCCACTGAATCACATCTTACATAATAATAATAATTTTTCAAATATTTTATTTAGCTATTGACATACTAAGATAGATGGAGAAGTCCAATATTGGATATCTATTAAATAAAAATGCTTTAAAATCCTTCAAGTTTTCTGTTGTTTCCCTACAAGTAAAAGTTCCATTGTATTCTCCAAAGGTTGTATCCCCTACAACAGCAATTGTTGCAATAAGAACTACCAGCATAACACTGCTTTAAAATTTTGTATAGTTTCACTTTTATTTCCATGTCAAATGTAAACATGAAGAAAGTGACCTTGGATATAAAATATAAGAAGGCAATGTCAGAATTGATAGGACCTACCATTAGTATTTCATTCTGACAGGTAGGAAATAGGCATGTCAGCACTGAATGCTACAGACTGAGCTGTGGCCCTGATCACAGTCAAAGCGGTAAATTTCATCCTACCAAAGTAATTTTCAGCAAAAACAAAAAGTGCTTAAATAATACAACAAAACTGTCTAGAGAGAGGTATAATTTTTTCATCCGAACTGAAAGACAAACAAATGAAAGTGATATACACAACTTTTGTGTTGTGTAAATATCAGTAAAACATTATTTGCTACTAAACAAGATTATTCTTCCAAATTTATAGGTAAGGTTTTGCTTCTTAACAAAGTTACTTGGCTGATATAGTAGAAAGTTCATTGAAAACATGTTTTAATTTAGTTAATTCTTTTAAAAGGCAATGCAAATAGAATGGGAAAAAATGTGTTTATGCTTGTAATTAATGAAACAAGGCAAAGATTAACAAGAAGTAACACTGTCCAATACACGTTGGTGGGCTCACTCAACATTATGCTATGTTTGCCGGAGCACTGTTGGAAAGCCCCTATCCAACAACCTTCCATTTTTAATTCCTATTATATAACTTCAGCAAGACCATTTCCCCCTTCACCCACTATCTTGTGCAAACTATTTCCAAATAGGAAATTCTTTCCAGTAGCACCTTATTGGAAACTATTTCCAGTAGCACCTTATTGGAAACTATTTCCAATTTTTGATACGTGTTTGTAGCATTGGGGATGAGGGATAGACTGGGAGCTCTGCTAGTGTACCAGCTGCCCTGCTACCAATGATTACCCAATACAGTGGTACCTTGGTTCTGAAATGCCTTGGTACTCAAACAACTTGGAACCCAAACACTGCAAACCTGGAAGTGTTCCGGTTTGTGAACTTTTTTTGGAAGCCAAACATGCTCCGCTTTGTGTTATGCTTCCGATTTGAGTGCTACACTTCTGTTTTGACTGCCACACTTCCACTTTGATAGTTACGCTGAGATCTGTCTGTTTTTGCTATTTATTTTGCATTTTTGTGGCTCCTTTTTTGTTTTTGTGACTGTGTGGAACCCAGTTCAGCTACAGATTGATTGATTGTGTGACTGCAGTACATTGTTTATTGCTTTCATTTTATGGATCAATGGTCTCATTATGAAAATAAAATTCATGTTAAATTGCTGTTTTAGGGGTTGTTTTTAAAAGTCTGGAATGGATTACATTCTGCATTACTTTCTATCAGAAAAGTGTGCCTTGGTTTTGGAACACTTTGGTTTTGGAACGGACTTTCAGAATGGATTAAGTTTGAGAACCAAGGTACCACTGTATCAAGAAGAATATTGTGGACTTGGAAAACACCTGGCAAAATAGTCAAGCACCAACTAGGAAAGACTATAGTATCTGGGAGTTTTTAGTTGATACCTCCTTCCCCCAACAAATGTGTGGCTCAGTTAAGTGCAAAACTAAACTACATAATCATGCTGAATATAATTCTGTATATTTTAATTTATCACATTGCTCTTTTTGAAGTGACTGTAATGAATTCTCTATATATCTTTTATTCACTTTTGGAAAAACTACAGCAATTTAAAACTGTGGACACAATGTAGTACTAGACATTAGGAATGTTTTGGCATGTTTGTTGTAGTATTCGGGTTAAATATTTCCTAATCTACTTAAAGAAATTAACTCCTTGATCTGTTGGATTTCACAGGGGCTTTAAAAGCTTCCTGAATCCTTTCCATAACCAGAGGCACTGCTAAATTGGTTGTGAGAGCAAGAAGTGCATCTGACCATTTGTGTGTGTTTACATTCTGATGGCATTAGCCAAGGAGTATTTTGGTTCTTCTTTCTTCCAAGTAACAGGCTGGGTAAGAAACGACTGCCATATGATGCTTCTGCTTTTTGCTGGATCACTTTTGCAGATGGAGTCACCATCAAAACTAAGAGAGGCAGATTATTATTTTTATTTTAAAAAAAACTGCAGAATAGATTTGTTCCATGAAGAAATCTACATACCCCCACTTTGAATATGGTCACAAGGACAGAAGTACGGCTGCACCAAATCCTTTAATTTTTTTAATGTTATTTCACTAAAGGATTACATATTTATCCTTGTTCTTTATAATACCTTTAATGATGTGCTTTAGAGGTCTCTAATTAAGATTCAAAGCATAAAAGTGTGCAAGAGCTGATAACCCACAGAACTTAACAGATTCTCATTAACATTCAAATGCTTCCTTCATTTGGACCGAGACAGTAAGACTTTTCCACCTCGGTGGCAGACACTAATGATACTTGCAAATATGACTAATGTCTTCATTGGTGAAAAATTAATGCACCACAATAATTTTTCTACCTGGGGTTAATGAACATGTCACATGCTGAAAATGAGTTGTTTGAAAGTAAATTACTATAATCTATATTTAGAAGACACTGCTTTTAAAAAGAAAGTCTATACTATGTTTGATGTCGCTTACTTTTACCATGAATTCTGTTATTCGCCAAATAAAGACTATCTGCTGTGCTAATGGATACTGGATTTTTTTCTTTCTTCATTTCCTTAGAATGTCCATTATTTCAAGGAGAGAAGGCAAGGTCTGTGCACAGTTGCCATAATCAACAAGCTAATCATCAAAGCTAAAAAAACAAACATTCTGAATTCTAACAGAAGCAGAGCCAGAGTAAAAGCTCAGGAAACATTTTCCTCTGTTATGACCTTTTGGCTTATCCCACACAGTGATTTCAAATTGTGGACTTAACTGTTTCCCTGGCACTTTTCCTCAGATAACAGTGATTGAATGATGCACACAGTTGACTAATCCAGGAAGTGAAAGTTTCAATAACTACACTCAACAAACCAAAAGGATATGGTTGTTTGAAAACATAAGAGTCCTCATGATTCTATTTATTCATTTATATCTCTAGCACATTCTGTGGAAGGCAACATACACAATCTTCACAAGAATGACCCATACTGCAGTGTGTAAAGCAAGCTGAGACAGATACAGATAAACCAATGCAGATAAGGCAACCTGAGAGAGGCACAAATTAACCAAGGCCAACCCAAGCCATTTCGCTGCCAAAAGCAGAGCCTAGATTGCACTACCTGCTCCCCTGCAACTTGGACTAACATTTTAAAAAGCCTTGCTGCAACAGATACTTTGTCTGTTATACCCATGCACACCCATGATGCCACCCAAAACAAACTGCTTCACCTTGATGCATAGTGGGGTCAGCTTTGTTTGTAACCATTATTGTCTGAGAGGATTCAGTGAAACTGCACAATGTAGCATACACTTCAGCCTTCACTCAATATAACAGAGAGGTCTGTGTGACTTCATGTTTTTCCCCATTACATTACTAGTTCCCAACATGTGGGGCTAAGTAAGCTAATGCAGATTCATAGGTCCCTCTTGAAGAACTCAGTTGTGGAATACCAACTAGGAGCCCGTAATCAAACTATGGAACTTGATTCTACAGAAGGCAGTGATGGACACCAACTTGGATAGCTTTAAAAGAGTATTTGACAAATTCATAGAGCATAAGGCTACCAGTGGCTACTAATCACAATGCTCTGCCTCCATGGTGGGAGACTGTAATACTTCTGAAAACCAGTTGCAGGAAGTCACAGGTGCTCGGGTCCTGCTTGCCAGTTTGCCACAGACATCTGGTTGGCCACCATGATTAAAACGAAGGTATTATGTAAAAATTTAAATGTACAAGAGATTGAGAAACTAGAAAAGGCAACAGGTTTGAGTTTTGTGAAAAAGGTAAAATACTTGGGTGTGAATTTAACTCCCAACAATCTGAATTTGTATAAGGACAACTATGAGAAGTTATGGAACGAACTAAAGAAAGATCTTGAAATATGGACAAATTTAAAATTATCTATGTTGGGCAGAATTTCAGTGATTAAGATGAATGTGCTACCTAAGATGTTATTTTTGTTTCAAGTTTTACCAATAATAGAAAATGTAAGATGCTTCCAGGAGTGGCAGAATGCATTGTCTAGATTCATCTGGCAGGGGGGGAAACCAAGAATAAGGTATAAATTATTAACGGATCTCAAAGAAAGAGGTGGCTTCTCCCTGCGAGATTTGAAATTGTATTTTGAGTCAGCAGCGTTTTGCTGGCTCAGAGATTGGTTTTTATTGGAAGATGCCGACCTGCTAGGCCTGGAAGGATTCGACAATGTGTTTGGCTGCCATGCATATGTATGGTATGATAAAGTAAAGGCCCACAGAGGTTTTAAGAACCACGTAATTCGGAAAGCGCTATTTAAGGTTTGGACAAGATATAAAGAACTTTTAGCAGATAAGACACCCAGATGGATCTCACCTCTCTGGAAGCTACATCACGGAAAAGGACTAATACTGAATTTAACTGGTTGAAATATAGTGATTTGCTGACAGAGGAAGATAACAAAATCAAGCTCAAACCATATGAGCAAATTAAGGATAAGTTGACTGATTGGTTGTTCCATGTTCTTCTTCCAGAGGCCAACTGTTGAAGATGCTGCTAGATTTCCTGCTTATGAAGGAAACCCAGCAGCATCTTTGTAGGGAAGGGAAATTACCTTAGAGGTCAAATGTCTGAGGGTGCAAGTACCCCGAGTCCAATCAAATTCTCCATAGTATTTTAGGCTAAAATCCTATTCCCAGTTACCTAGCAGTACACATCACTTGAACTCAGTAAAATAACTTTTGAGTGCTAGAGGGAAGTCCACCTCATGAAGTAAAGGATTCATGGGGGCGGGGGGATTAGGTTCAAGGCACATGTCCTTCAAGGCTAATCACACCCACCCACCCATTAAGGTCTCAGACAAAAGGAAAGCAAGTGACAGGCCACTTACTTTCCCTAACCCTCAAAGAATGCCCCAACAAGTAAGGGTTCACCAGTGTGCTTCTCTTCGTGGTTCCCTTCTGTGACCACTCAGAAATGCTCCATTGTACATACCTGAAATAATGTAACAGTGAAGGAGAAAAATCATTATCAGTATTTACCTCCTTCGTACATCACAGTGCAGGCTGATACTGGGGTCTAATTTCATCTTGACTGCATTCATCATACATTTTCCTCCATCTGCATTAGAGACTTCTCCTAGCCACCACCCACACACCTTGCTTCATTGCCCTGAGCTAAGTGTATACCCAAGAAGTTGCATGGGCTGTGCTCAGCAGAGGCATGCTCTTGGGACTAATCATGTCAACTTTCAATTGGATCAGCCAATAGATACCCAACTTTAGGCTCTTTCCCTTGATGATACTGTAGGTACATCATAATCCAGAGAATGTGGTTGTTGTTTGTTGTTTTTAAAAAAATACATCAAGTATTAACAAATTCATTACAACCACAGGAAAAGTGTTATAATTTAGATCTCAGGGGCCACAGAAATAATATCACTTCAAATGAAAATGTGTGTTTGCTTTCCTGGCAAATTCCTGTGGGTAACACTATGATTTTCAGTTTTCTTTGCTAGTGCTTTCTGTTTTCAGTTTTATAAAACAACGTTTTGGACAATTACTGGTTTTATTCATTTCTTGTTTTCTTACTAATAGTACTTTGAGGCAAACTAGCAAACACACAATAGAATTTTACTGTTCTTAAATAAGCTGTCTAAAACTCAGAAATTCTGTCACTCCATTTTGACAGATCAAGTAATAATGTTATCCACCATGAGTGAATATAAATGTACCAGTACAAGAATCATAGTGGGCGTATAAACTGTAACCATCATAAATGACACTTTTTATTCCCTTTGAAAATCTTCCTGATTTATTTCATTTACTTAGACAGTGTCGCTGCTTATTTTTAATAGACACGTTTTTTAAAACATTCCATCAGAGCAAACAGATAGGGAATGGTGACACTATAACCCAAATTGTCATTATTCAAAATGATTTCTTCTGCTTAGCTGTTTTCATTTAGCAAAATAATTTCATTTTTCTGTGTCTGCACACATTATACTCACAGGAGGTAATGGAGGCTTTAAAACAATGTCTCCTGCATTTAATATGCAAGGAGAATTCTTAATAGAATCATTTGTAGGATAATTAAAAGCCTGCTGATACATCTTATGAAAGTGTGAAACAAGTACAAAATGAATAGAGCCAAATGGCAATTGCTTATTTCTGTAGAGTAAGTGCTAAGTCAAAGAGGTCATAATTGCTACTTTACACAGAGAAAATGGCTTTGTTTTATCCTATATTTTTCAGCATTGAAAGTATCATCTGCTGTTTTCATACAGAAATTAGTGCAAAGGAAAGCTGGATAGCACTGTCATTGGCTCTGACAGTTGTATCAAGCATGATAATACCAGAAATTAAATTTTACTGAAGAATAACATCAGTTAAATCAGCACCTGCTTGAGGTTTATTGAAGGCCAAATTATGCTCTCCGCCCAAAGAAAGATCATTTATATAATCCTAGCTTCTCCAAACACCCACAGGATTTAACATACACAGTTCATATCCAGGCCCAATTCAAGGTGCTCATGTTAGTGCCTAAAGCCCCAAATACCTGAAAGACTTCCTCCTTCCCTACAGTCCCTTTTGGGTGCTAAGACTGGCAGAGGGGTTTATTCCACCAGTGCCATCAGAAGCTGAGGTTGGGGTGTATGGCTTGAGAGAGGGCATTATCTGTGGCAGCTCCTAAATTGTGGAATTCTCTCCCCACAGATGTGCATCTGGCACCTTCATTATACAGAGTACATCAAATGTTGAAGCCACATTTTTTTTAAACCTGGCCTTTGACACTTGACATGAATATTTTCAGGACCCACTTTATTTCTGTGATAGTAAGTTGTTTTAAATGATTTTTGAACTGTTTTTAATACTGTGATTTGATGTTGCAATCCAACCTGGGACCTTGGCATGAAGGGCAGGTAATTAACCCCTCACCCCATGCTGAGAGGCTAGTGTACATGCCCCTCTTTGCTGACCTCGCCCAGCAGAGAGAAGTACCATGGTGGGGTGGGGGGGCGGGAGGCTCCACTACAGCAGAGACCCCAACCACACAGATAGGAATCTACCACCAGTGATTCTGCTGATGATGATATCAGTGGAAACTCCTCCTCCCCTGGAGTGTTTCAGGGCAGGGCTGGGCACCAGAAACTTTAGATCCATGGGACCCAGTTCCTTCCAGGTATGTGATGCAGCACCCCACAAGCCCAACTGAAAGTCACCACAGATGTTAAGAGTGTGGTCTTGGTGCTGATGCTGCAAAAAAGATGAAAACTCACAATGAAACTTTCACCTTGGCTGTGAGCAGCAGGATTTTAAATATGCTGCTTCACTGTTCCCAGCAATAAATTTGAACTGCCCTGCCCATATTTTTTTTAATTAGTGAATACATGCATTGTATCCCCTCATTCCTGCTTCTGTTTCTGGGAGATGCTTATATTTGCCAATGTAAGGCAAAGCAAGCTCTTGGAGCAGTCAGTCCAACAGCTTGGTCACTCTGCAGAGCATCTGAGCTGTTTGCTCCATCATGGCCACTGAGCTTTTTGCTGTAGATAGAATCATCACAGATACATCAAATTAAAAACTGCTGAAATTCACAATTTGGCCCCTTCTTTTCAAGTTATTAGGACAGCAAGTCATATATTTCTTTCCAATTTTGGTGAAAACTACTGACATATATAAAATATTATTGCAAGTAAAGCCCATACTGGTGAAATTATTTGGTGAATTTGGTTTGTAAGAGTTCAAGTGTTATTATGTTATCAAGGTTCCTTGTTCCATTTAAAGCTGAGGCCATCATGTGGCAGCATGGAGTCAGCTCAGCCCTACCCTCAAAGCAAACTGCTTCCTCCACTGTCAGCTTTTGCATGAGCAGGAGGGCTGCAAAAGTGACAGTGGCCTTGCCAGAAAATGACACAGGCATATACCTAATCTCTGAAGTCATGTGATAGAAGGAAAATTTATCTTCCAGTCAATATGAGAACATTTCTAACATCCCACAGAACAGATTAAAAATGGGCAAAATATTATAGATTTATGGCTTACATCCCATTGTGAAAAAACTAACAGATAATAACTAACCTCCCACACTCTTTAGTGAATCCGAGAAACATTTCGTGCCATTTGAATGGGTGGGTGGAAGGAGCATAGCCAGCCTCACTGCCACCACATGATGCCATCAGGCCCAATAGGGTCTACATGCACATGCAGCCATTTGTCTGTCCACTCACCTTCCACCCCAGCTGGTGTGAGCAGCAGGAATATGGCTGTGTCCCTACTGCCTTGTTAAGCCATAATGCTCCTCAGTCAGGGTCTGGACTCTGCATGTAACCTGTGTTCTGACCTGCCAACACCCACTTCTAGAGCCTTGGAAAGACTACAGCAGTGAGAGCAGGATTGGGCAACCTTTTCCTATCATGAGCAAAATTCTCTTGGTGGTAATCTACCAGCAGTGAACCGGGCACAAATGGCAATGGGTGGGACCAGAGGTTCTTTATACTCTTCCCTTCTCATTCCCTTTCTTTTCTCCTGCTGGGTTATGCTTCCTCACTTGGCTCATTCTTCCCTCTCCTGGGATTTTCAACAATGATTGGCCCTTTGCTGCTAATAGGTTTTTTCCTAAGAGGGTGATTTCCATCATGATTGTGAAAGGGAAGGTTTAAACTTCCAACTTTCTATGGCTTTTATTGTGCTTGATTATATTTTTACCCGTTTTTCACAAATGTAATTTTGTTCCATTTAAAAGCTATTCTAATTATTTCAGTGCACATCAGATTTTTTTAAAATAAAAAACAACAACCAACAGTATACCTAATACTGCAGAGCTCATCACTTTGGATAAAATGTTGTTGTTACTGCATGCACATTGCCATAAACTTGCTGTATCTTCCATGGTTATAAATCAAGATGCATGGAATTTGCCATTGCATGAAGACTGCACAAGGGGCTCTATGACACGTTACTCCAAGTAGTTATTAATCATCCAATTACTCCAAATTTGGCATTGATTTACAACTTGTGGGACTCTTGTTGAAACCAACAGGATTTCCTGAGACACAGAACAAATCATCACTGAATTTTTGCCCACCTTAGCTATATGAAATAAAAAAGTTTAACGATGTGTCAGAGCAAAAATACATGCTCAAATTCACAATGATCTTATGATTGTGCTATAGAGCAACAATATAAAGGGTCATTTAATAAAATAATCTGTCTTCCACTGCCTCTTATAAGCTCCTCTTCTGCATTTATGCTCATAAACTATTACATCACAATGCAAGCAATCTGATGCAGGACTTGGCTGGTATTCCATTACTTCCTGGCAGGCACTTCTTATACACACTGATCACAGATATTTCATCATCTTCTAAAAAATTTCCATTTTGTTTCCCCTTCAATGTTCAGTGTGTACATAAGTCCACTGGATGAAAAGATGTGAAGCTTCCAACTAATGTGGTAATTATAATGGCTTCCATCTGCACAGATATAATTGACCCTTCATAAAACAAACTAATTGTATACTCCATCAGGCAAGGCTCCTTCCACCTGCCTTGTCCCACCCCTGGCCCTGGGAATCTCATAAGGGAGCTGTTCCTGACGGAAGAACTGGAGGGGAGAGGACTCCATCAGGCAAGGCGTTCTTCCACCTGCCTTGCTCCATCCTCTAGTGTTTGCTTCTCAATTTGTATTGTATATTTTATGTACTGTGCTTGCTGTTGTTTATGATTAGTTAGAAATTGTTTATTGTAAATGTTGAGTGGATTTCTGTTTAACTTTTATATGTTGATATTATTTTATATTACTCTAATAATTGTTGAATGTACTTTTTTGAGTAGGTTGCTTATTTTAAAGTTTTGTTTTATTATCACATTTTGTATTGCATTAGATTGTTATAAGATGTACATTTTTTGTTTCTTCTGCTTGTAAACCACCTTGAGTATCGTAAGATAGAAAGGCAGTATACAAATAATATATTATTATTGATATTATTATTATTATTATTATTATTATTATTATTATTATTATTATTATAGAAAAACACTGGATGGCCTGACTCTGCTGCAAGAGAATGAGCTGGCTGTGTACTGATGACACCCAATTGCAAATCCTCTGAGAAGCACATTTAGAAACTCCATATAAGTTTTTAGCAATGTGGGAGACAAATAATATAAATGTCATGGGGCAGAAGTAAAGTATCCAGATTCTACCTTTTGGAATTTGCTTTCCAGGTAGGAGTAGAGCCCTGAAAAATTATGCCCCCTATTCCAAACAGCCTTTATTCAGGGGAATAGCATCATCAGTGGTACTGAATGCTGCCAAGAGATCCAACAGAAAACATGGAATTAAATTACCATTCTCTCTCCCCTGGTACATGTCATTCATCAGGGCATCAGATAATCAGGGCAATCAAGGCAGTTCTAGTTCCCAAATCCTGATTGAAATGGATCAAATAAGTCAGTTTCATTACTGCTTGGAGTTGGCTGGCAAGCACTCACTCACTCCACCATATTGCCTAGTAAAGGGACATTGGTATCCTGTCAATAGTTGTTACAATTCTGAGGGTTCCATTTCGGCCACACACCCCCGATTCTTGCCGGATGCCTTTTGCAGGCCCGTCCTGCAAAGGAGTTCAGGCAGCGAAGAAGGGAGTAAATGAGGCATAAATCCTCCCCGTTAACTCTCCAGAGGTTCTGGGGAGTCCACATCCCGCAGCACCGTGCAATCCTGTGTCTGTCACTTCAGAAGGCAGAACGGCAGTGATCTCGGCTCCTGCCGTGGACAAGCCTCCATTACCAGCATGGACTTGTGGAAGGTTCCTCCTCAATTTGGATAATTGGCATTAACTTAGAGGTGCCCCCAAGCAAGATATACAAAATGGGCTGCAATAAATCAGCTGCCAACAGAATTGGGACTTGTGAAGGTATTTGGATTGATTCTTGAATGTTTTTCTAAGCTCTAAAATCCATGGTTTTCTAAACCATGAAGGAAAGGGGGGGCAGGGTGTGTTGTGTTTTTCTTATTGGGATGGTTTCAATTTTCCTTTGCCCTTCCCTATACAACAACATAATGAAGAGAAGTGAAATGATGTCACCTAGAGACTGAAGTGACAATGGACCCCGCAAATTGGGAAAAATCTTGGGCATATTTTGTAATGGGGTGGGAAACCAGTTTTATTAAGAAATTGTATTAAATTAAATTTTGTTAATCTGTAATAATTTGGAAAATTAATTGTAAATAATTGTAAATAAATAAATAAATAAATCTGAGGGTCCAAGGAAGCTTTTCTCATGAGGGGTCCTACAACTATTTCCTTTGAAGTGACTTGGACTCCCCGCTCTGGTAACAGGGCACTTATTACCTCTGAAAACTCAGCCAGTCAGTCCCTCTCACTAGACAAAAGAAGCTATGAAGTGCAAGAGCACAAGCCGCAACTAGTGCACCAGACTCCCACAGCACCTATCCACATCCTCAGGTCACAACTGACAACACTTCCCCAAAAACCAGGTTAGGCAGTATTTTAGATCCTTCTCTGGAATGACTCATTGAAAAAGTGACATCTAAGGCTGCAATCCTAAAAATGATTTCTCAGATGTACATCCACTGAATTCAATAGGGCTTTCCTCCCAGGTAATGGGATTAAGATTGCAGCCTTAATCATAGAGTTAATGGTGCAGAATAAGTTCAATTTGGTTGTCTTTCCATTCAATATTATATCCTCATTTTGAAAGTTCCCTCAAGGCAAGAAAGACTTATATATATCCAGTGTAATATATAAATACCATTGAATTACAAAAACACTTTGGATTAATAGACAAGTCTTTGGCTTTCTATTTTTGCACTGAATTTTCAAGAAGAGCATCCAAAAGAGTTGTGACAGACACTGACAAAAGCCAGGAAGCTGAATTTGACACTTTGTAAGAAAACAAATTGGGTGAATTAATGATAGAATGTTAGCTTCTGCTTTGCATTTTCTGTTCCTCCCCCTGCCCAAATTTGCACTTACTCAGTATTATTGTAATCAAAGAAGAAAGATATTTGAAACTATTTAAGTTCAAATATAGACTAAAGTAGACTGCTAAAATCAATACAATCCTCAGGTATGTCACGTCTTAAATCAAGCCATGAAAAGCAGACAAGGCACACTTCAGTGACTGCAGACAGCTACAGTGTGCAAGGATGGTTGGATGTCACTGTGAAAGTCACTGCTACTACAATGACAGACAAAAATATGTAAGAGTGGGGGAAGGCTCAAGTGACTCCAGCCTGCCCAGATAAGAGATTTTCTTCATATAGTTACTCTATGTGAAGTAAAAGGTATTTAGAGCTTGATTTGCTTTCAGATAGTCTAAAATACCCTCCCCTCACAAAGGAATCAAAATTATAATTAGTTTTTATTCATTAAACTGTTATGGTCCATTTATTATGGTACTTAGTAACATTTCATTAAAAAGTGTCAACAGTCTGCAAATTTATGGCAACAAGAAAGTTTGTATTTACAGTATATAGTATCACAGAATAGAGTAGAGCACAATAGTTTGGGAACACTCCCCATGCAATGGCTGTCTGTAAGATCAACATACAATGATTTAAACCACTGGGCACCCTCATACATGTTGCAACAAGGTCATTCATGCAGCCTTTTCCTAGCGTATAATAGTTAAGAGAGAATGGGAGGGGAGAGAAGTATGAGAAATTAAGGAAGGACTTCAGGGGCATTAGGCATTCCTGTTCTGATCAATTGAGCATCATATTGATAAAAGAAAAAATCCAATGTTTGGAACCACAGACAACACTTAGCCTTTCATTCTATGGAAGATCTGGTGCAAGACTCATCTTTCTACTTGAATCAACATCAGTACAACACATATGTAAGTGCACCATTGATTCAATGTTTGTCACTTCTTTTCACTCACATGTGCCAGGCTACAGCTCCCACATGCAAGTACTTGTGACAGGTGCAAGTACTGTAGGCCCATGCCATCCAGCACCCCCCATTTCCCTTGCAGTAAACTAAGCCCATTTTTGGATAGACAGTCGGTTGAAGTGCCTATCCATAAGTAAATTTATTTGTAAGTGTCCCATCTTGTTTTTTGAACCAGTACATTTATTTTCGTTTCCCCCTTTAATACCCTGAATGGTATCTGAAGAAGCACAATGACATGAAAGAACCAAAAGCAGTACAAACAAAAGAATAAGAAACAACATGAAACAAAACATGGGGGTAATGATAATGCAGGTATCTCTTCAATAAAGTTCCAAGTATGTGAAGTTCACTTTACTGGAGATGTTGCATTTAAATAATGAGACTAATGTAAACACAGATCTGATTAGGCTATTAATCTAACGACAGGTACAATGGTTTGGAGCAGTATCTTAACAAAACAACATGAACAACTAATTCCTATTTGTTTGATGTACTACGTCTTGCCAGGAATGCTGGTCCACTTAGCTGATCTCTAATTACCTATTATATTTTTTCTTATTTTATCCAGCAAGCATTTAACCAGTCTCTTTAATGTAATGCTGTTGCTATTATTCTATTATTAAATTTATTAAATGTGTATACGCCCTATAACAACATCTCAGGGCAGCTACAACATAAAATACAATATAAAAACACAAAGTACATTTATGTATATCATGAATGAAGGTAAAACCATCAGGACAATATATTCTTACAAGAAATTACCCATGAATGAACAACCAGCTTTGCTTCATGCTGAAAGAGTCCCTGGAAATTTGTTGGATGGGGTGTAAGGCCTCACCACATCCTCCACCACCTTTAAATTCCAGGACTGAAGGGAAATGAACTGCCTCATCTACCGTGACTCCCCTTTGCTACTGTATGAAGGCTACACCTACTCAACACAAGGACCCACACACATCCACAGCCTTTGACCTCTACCAGTTTGAGAGGTTTGAAGGAGGCAGTGATGAATTCCAACCTAATTAGTCTCATAATTCCAACCTAATTTGTAAGAGCAGGAGTATTTATAATCCACTGGAGACCCTTGCCTACTCTGGCTTATCCACAGTTAGGTACAGTGGATATCTGCAGGTGGCTATACTATATCTGTAATATATTTTATATGGTATAATGTTTTTCCTAATAAAAATGAGCTTCAGTGAAAAATACTACTACTTCTGTCCTAAATGCCATTCATGGGATGGGGTGGGGCATTAAAACTTCCCTTGTAAACATTACAATCATACCATATTTTCTGGCATATAAGATGACTGGGCGTATAAGACGACCCCCAATATAGAGTTTGAGATATACTCGACCGCAGATTCTCCCACCCGGCGTATAAGATGACCCCCAACTTTGGAGAAGATTTTCCTGGATTAAAAAGTAGTCTTATACGCCAGAATATACAGTACTTCAAAATAAAGTGTTTTACCGTCACTGTGTAATATTTATTGTTTCCTACTCTACTTAGTCTTTGTAAATGGCAATTGATATTCCAGAGAACTTTATAATGTTTTCATGATTTGAAAACAGTAGCAACACATTCCTGGCTGCTTGTTACATCAGAATGTAGATGGTAATCTAATACCGTATTTCATTTTCTAGCTCAAATACTTGGTTGACAAGGAACTGTTCAGTACTGGATCCCCTTTAGTTTTAAGATATAATTTTTAGGATGCAATTCACAAAAAATACACTAGTGAATGAACCATGAACCTATATATTCACCATCACATATAGGAATTTATTTATCCTGTCACCAAATGCCACTGACATTGGTTTTAGAAACCTTTATCTGACAAAATCTTTTAACTACCTTCTTCAGGATTACAGAGGAATATTTCAGCTCTTCTTCATGGATTTACATTTTTTAAAAATTTACACTTCACTGTGTCAATTACTCAATAGCAAAGCTGTATTTTCCTGTGTTTCAGCACTAATTCACAATGGAATTGGCTACTTGGGAACTAATTAGAGAAATTCTTAAATGCTCTAAACATTTTTCCTAGTTAGTAATGTAATACTCATGATTACCAGTCTATGCTCATATTACTCATTAACAATTGTAAACTGCTTTCACTTTACAAATGAGGACAGACAAAATAGGAGCTATTTAACATGCAAAAAAATTAATAATATCCATTAAAAGTTGAGTGTTTTGAATGTCAAGTCAATATATAAACCCAGTGTAGGAACACTGCCTGGTCTGAAAGTTTAAATGGAGCTTGGTTCTACTCTAGAACTATTTCAGAGGGCCCAGAGCTTTGGATTTTGTCAAGTGTGGAGTGGTTTCAAAATCAGAATTCTGGAATAAGGCAGAGGGCCCTTTTCTGTTGTTAAGTTCTTATTTAATATAAGACTTTGTAGACCCAGGACAAAAAGGTGTTTATTGATACACACACATAACTCTTTTCAGAATAGAAATGCAATGGATCTTGAAGTTAAAATGGTGGCCCCTCAGGATCTCAAGGAGGAGAAGTTTTTATTTTTAAAATGATATACTAATTGAGTGAAAGCTCAATTATTCCACATAATAACCTCTATTATATAGAATACAATATAAAATTCTGTATTATATAGAATTTATATACATTCCCTGAAGGGATTGTCTGGTTGGGAGTTTATAGATGATCCCTTTCTTCTTTTCCCCTTGGTAATTAAGTTAAGGACACCTGTGTTTGACAGAAAGCATTTAAATGTACAAGTTGAGTGGTACCTACCACCAAGATTAGATACCCATGCTCCACCCAGCAGGTTCATCACACACCACATGAACTAATAGGCTTAGAGACATCACAGTATAGTTTCTTAGTAATGCACCAAAAACAAAAACAATTTTGGAACATCTCACAAAAATGATAAGTATTGGTATTTTTCAAAACAAGAAACATTTGTTATTATAAATCTAAAAACCATGCAGAAAAACCAGGAAGACAAGCTGTTTCTTAAAAGATGAATCTAGCTATGAAATTTTGTAGCGTGGAGGACTCAACTCATCAGCCAATGCTCACTAACACAGATGTCATTGAATAATGTAGGAAAGTTTTATCACTTGGTAAAGCGCCAACCTTTACTATTCTAGGGCTGCCATCACCGGGATTGATGGCAGAATAGACGTTGGGGGGGGATTTCCGGCACTTTGTCTTGGACTTTAGGCAAATCAATCAAAAATTGCGGGGGTTTTGGGCATTTTTGTAAAAGAGGGGGGAAAGCTCAACAATTTTTGGGGGCTTTACTTTTTGAAATATGGCAGCCCTATACTACTCACTAGAATATGGGGCAATAATAAATACAGTAAATGAATAATCACACAAAATGTGTATTAATGCAGATGACCTAGCAACTACAAAGGATTACCACATTGGATTTTTAAAATCTTATCTAAAAAAAAAAACTAGCCAGCTTTTCAGACAAAAAGGGTTCCCAGATCACTACAACAAGATAGTCTTTCCCTTCAGGCTTACAGTAATAAAAGGCATAACGTAAAAGAAAAATGGATTGGGACAGAGAAAAAATGAGCAAATAAAGTTTAAATTACAAGTTTCTTGAATGACCAGGTAGGATGGAAAAGTTCAAAGAGAGGCCAAAAGTTGTTGGTCTCTCAATGCACAGATGGAGTGGACCAGCATCCATTCTCAATACTGAGGATGTTGGTCATCTGTATTTATCCCCTCTCTCCCACTGTCAGTTCTTGACTAGTCCTAGTGTTTACAGGTTATGTAATAAAAAGAAAATACAAGACTGAAAATCACTTATGCATTATTAGCTATAGCTAGATATTTGCTAACACAGGTACAGGAACTCCTGGGTAGTTTTCACTATAGGGCAGAGGGAAGAGAACAATTTCATGTAAGTATGGGTCATTCATTCCAAGATCTCACATCTACACTGAAGTGAATGCTAAATCCTATTATATGTACAGAGGTCATTGTGTAGGCAGAAAATATTTTACACCTAAAGACCTGCTGCTACCAAATACAGAAGTGCATGAAAATGGAAATACTACACAATGAACAGCTGAAACTGTGAAATTGATGGAGTATCTGAAGTGTGTGTGCCAGGCCAGGAAGGTTGAATAAACCTTGTAGGGAGACGCCAGATGCCAGCAGTGAACTGAGAGCAACTGAAGAGAAAGGAAGGCATGGAAGGCATTTCTTCCAAAGCAAGACTGGAAAAGCTACAAACTTAAAATACCCCTGACAGATGACTTCCAGAATTCATCTTAAAGGCACCAAATAAAATAATTTCTAGCTTTCCTACACAAGTCAAACAGTTTTCACAGAGAGGAAATTATTAATATTCAACAAATATATACTGTTGAAACATATTTAGTAGTATGGGAAAATGTCTAATTTAAGCACTACATATTGCTGCTCAGTGAACATACCACAGCTACAGAAATCTGAGCTCAATAAAAGCTATGGGCATACATTGGAATGCAGAACCCGTTTGAAATAGCTTGACAGTCACAAGGTAAATTAGTACAAGCCTACAAATTGAGTATAGAACTTGTTTTTGGCATATTCTCGCACTGAACACTGCAGTTTTAATAGTCTTTTCTCTTTTACAGAACTAACACCTGGAAATATTTCCCTAGCAGCAATGGCAGTTGTGTCTCTAGGGGCTTTCTAAACTACATCTCTAGCTGAATGTGTACTGGCTCCAGAGCAGTTAGCATCTTCACAATTGCCTCTGGGAGTGCCTTAGGGTCAAGGCCACTGGTGGACCTTATGGGCTGACTTATTTTCCCAAACAGTTTTTCTTTGACTCGTGCTTCATTGTGAGCACTTTGTTTCTCTGTGCTTCTGTATAAAATATAGATGAGTCCTCTTCAGGGATCTTTAATAGTAAAAAGGAATATAAAGACTATGTGCCTCAATATTCTTTGCCAGGATGGAAGAAGGAATTATGCAAGGAAAACAAGTCCTTTTTAAAATATTATCCACATTTCAATGTGATTGTTAAGTTCTTTTTATTAGAACTAAGTACTTTATCAGAAGTAAGATGCACATTTTATATGAACAAAATAAAAACAGTTAATCTGTCTCTAAAGCTTCTTAAATATTAAAAAAAACTTGCATATTTTCAGTTGCAATGTAACAGCTGGTACAAAATATGCCCTGCACTAGAAGTGAATATGTGAAAGATGGAAAAGGCAGATGCAAAAATGTAGCCACCTAGTTTATAAAACTGTAATTATTATTAATCATTCTATATACTTGTGATTCTCTACCTTTTTACTTGGAGACCAAATGTGAGCATGTTTTATTTGTTTGGAATCCATTACATGATTTATCTGCAAACCAACCTAAACCTATTTGCTGATCTGTACTCAAAATAGCCTAGTAACTCTTTGACAGAAAATCATATGGAGTTGATGACATTACCAGCATTTTTTCATATTACCCAGACAAAGTATGTTACCTATGTAACATGCCAGAGCAGATTGCATGAGCTTATGGGATGCATATAGTGAGAGGAGGGTGGAAAGTTTTGTTGTGCAAACAGAAATTCTTGCACTGATAGAGTGTGTTAGTTGGATACCGACCAAACTTTCTGCTTGTCTCTGGTTAGCCTCTTTCTTGCCAATCAGAGTTGGATATCTTGTCTTTTGCTGCTTTACTTCCAGAAGTGGTAAAAGTTCTTACACTTTAAAGGTATCAACAATGCTTCAACTTTATTCTAAGCACGAATCATTATTTGCTATGTCTGCCCGGTGGACTCCCCCCCCCCAGCTGTAGGGCAGCTGAGGCCCCACTGCATGCCCTGTCCCTATGGGTGTCATGCGCCACGTCTCATCCCTATGAGTCTCGTCCCTGTGAGCGCCGGGCGTCCCGTGGCGCGCGGCACCCATAGGGACAGCACGTGATGGCACGGCACGTAGCGCACGGTGGCTTGTTCTGTCCCTATGGTCACCGCATGCCCTGCCCCTATGGGCAGTTCGCCCCGCCCCTATGGGTGGTTCGCCCTGCCCCTGGGCACTCCGCTCCAGGTGCCCGAGAGGCTTTCTCCGCCACTGGTTGAATACAGTCGTTTATTTCTTGATAATGAGTTTCTATGAAATCAGTTTGCAAAACAGTGATGGAAAGTTGCTTAAATATACCTCTGCATGTTTGCACTTGTGTAAGTAAATATCTGAATCAACTTTTAAAATAATTTATAGTAAATAATACTTACTGACTATCTCTAAAGGTCTTAGAGTCTTCCTACTATCTAAAAGCATGTTACTTTCACCAATAAAGCCCATGAGATAGCAGTCAGTCTAATGCCCAAGAATTCCTCAGCAAATCAGTAGAAACAGTGAATTTGGGGGGTGAGTTGCTTCAGGGCTCCCACAGGCAATCATACAGCCAGTGTTAAAACAATGTATGAAATCTACCATGAATTTTGTTTCTTAGCAGTAAGTCTGGTGGAAGAGCTATATATCTGTGCAATGGCTGATAGGGACCTGGGTCTTAGCATTATCACTACTTCATAATGTTTTAGGCAGAAATAAATACTTTTCAGTAGTACTTAGATGTTGCTATACATATTATTTTTCTTTAATGTAAGATAAAAAGTAAGAATTTAAGCAATCCAGAGTATAGAGTTAAGGTAACAATAATATAAAGTAGATTTATCATTTAAAAGAATAGTATAGCCATATAATTATTAATCACACTTCATCCTTGGAACTGAATTTTATTTTAAAAAGACATGAGACATCTATATTGTGTTACACTTGTGATAAGCTACTGAGATAGCATGGAATTTTCGTAAACATTCTAAATGAACAAATCACAAAGCTGTCAGTATTATTATTATTATTTTTGCAGTCTCACTTCTTTGATGAAAGGAACACAAACATTCCTTAACAATATAGTTTTGCAGAGCAGTTGAGGGCTAGGAAAAGAGGCCAGATGGTTGGAAAAAAGAGAAGCACTGTGTCTAGAACAGGGACGTCCGACTCCCAAGAGACTGCGATCTACTCATAGAATAAAAAACTGGCAGTGATCTACCCCTGGGGGGGGGGCTCAGGTCAAAGTTGTTGAGCAGTTTTTCGGGAGGTATGTTGTCCTTTTTGGGGATTCAGGTCACAGTTGTTGAGCTTTTTTGGGAGGAAAGTTTTTAACCTTTTTAGAGAGGGGCCGGTCAAAATGGAGGATGGGGCGAGGGGGCTTACCAGCCGCCAGAAGTACCATTGCATTTGCCCTTAAGAGGACCACATCTCCCAATGACACAACATGCCAGAGAGGTAAAGGGGATGTGACATACCTTGCTCTTTCCCTCTTCCTTCATGCCTCTACTTCTCTACTAAAAATGGACAGTAAGTCTTTAACAGGAAAGGGTGTTGGGGAGAATCATTGGCTTGGCTTGAAACAAAACCAGAACTATTCTCAAGTTTTTGAAAATAACCAACTTTCCAGACAAGCCAATGTGAATATTGCTAAGTCCACCCATCTCTAATGGTATATAAGTGTTTATATGTTTTACTCAGAGTGTTTCTGATCTTGCAACTGGGGCTGTGGATAAGCCAAGGGGGGGAAATCCCAGGCATGGGGAAACAGTGCCAGAGAGCAGGACACTAGGGTGTTCTATATGCCACCACTCAATTCCCCAAGAAAATATATCTATGTACAGTAAGGTTACCAGATTTTTTCAATAAATCAGGGGACACTTTTCTCTATATATAGAGAGAGAATCTATAGATATAGATATAGATATAGATATAGATATAGATATAGATCGATTTGGGTCATGGAGGAGAGGTCAGCAGCTCCCCCAGTTGACGCGGCGTGCGTCCCTAGTTCCCCTTCGGTAATGGCGACGGCAGTGGCAGTCTGAGCAGCCAGGAGCCAGCCTAGTAGCTTCAGGAGCTGCTTGCTGCCATGGCGCCCACCATGTTGCATTGCCAGAAGTCCCCATATGATGTGTCTTGTGCCGTTGAACCAATCACGCAAACATTCATTCCCTGCTAATAAATCTACAACACTTAAAATATAAATCCGGGGACATTGAATGAAATCCGGGGACATTCCAAGGATGGATTTTGTCAGGGGACAGATTTGTAAATCCGGGGACTGTCTCCAGGAAACAGGGAATCTGGTAATGATAATGTACAGAGCACTCAAATATCTATCACCCTAGAGTGTTCCCCACCCCCCGGAATATTAGAAAACTGTGCATTGTTTAACAAACCTTCTTTACACAATAGGTTGTAGCAGTGTCTGTCATACATGAAGAAAGAAAAGCAATCAACGAACTGTCAAACTCGAGGGGAAGACTACAATACAGCCATTTACCAGTTTCAATGAATCTGCTATACTCTCAAAGTTAAAGATATTTCCTATGTTGGTGAATCTAAGACATAAGCTAAATGGCACATAGTAATGTAACCCAATTCCCCTACTCCCTATAGGACAGAAGTGCAAATTACACATTATATGTGGGTCATATTCTCCATATGGCAGAGAAGAAGCCACTTTGTATCTTTCCCATTTGTGATATGGTTTTACTATGCACATTAAAGCAATATTCACTAGCCTCGACCCATCACTCAAAATGTTTTGGACTACAACTTCTATCAGTATCAGCCAGCACAGTCCAAAACATATGTAGGGCCCCAGCCTGCCAAAGCCTATACAGTCATACCTCTACTTACGTTCGCTGTGGGTTGCGTTTTTGCGGGTTGTGAACACGGCAAACCTGGAAGTGTTTACTTCTGGGTTCCGCCACACGCGCACAGAAGCGCTCTGCATGGTCTGCACATGCGCAGAAGCGTTCTGCGCAGAAGCACATGTGCAGAAGCGCAATATCGCCGCTTGGGTTGCGGACTTTTTGGGGTGCGAACAGCACCCCGGAACGGATCGTGTCCACAACCCGAGGTACCACTGTATTAAAGTGTAGGAACAACAGCAACAAAACAAGTAGGTGCAATCTTAGAGTAGGGCTCAATCTTAAATCAGGGCACCCTGTACATAAATCGACACATTTATATCCAGTCACATGTTTAAAAAACAAACAAAATTTCACAACCTTTCTGGACACTTTGTTCCATTTCCTAATGTTGCCCCAAACTCAATTTTCCCTTATTTTAAAATATAGCATCTTATTACGTGTGGGCATACTGCACAGTTGTCTTATTGATGTTTCTTCTTGATATTTCAATAGATAAGTCCAATCTTCTTTTCTTAACATACCTTAAAATGAACATACAGTACCATTCAACTTTCCTTCAAGTGACACTGCTATTAAGTCATCTTATTTTCATGGCTATCCTTCAAATCATCTGAGTTTGTCAGAACTAAAATTTCATGCTTCAAGTTTTAACCGTTAGCTATTCAGGCAAACCAATACTAATAGTAATACTGTATACCAGATTATATATACATGCAAATTAGTAACATTGTTATTTATGGGTATAAGTTATTGCTTTGAATGGTCAGGATAGCACTGACTAAAGATATTTAACTATAATGTGAGGTCATCTTAATGCAAAACAAAATAGTGAAAAATGATTTTAAAGCATTTTTTCACATGGTTAGATCTTCAAATATACAACTAAATTACCGGTACACAGAAAATGATGCCATAACTTGACTATGGCCTATGCTTGTTTCAATTATTAGTAATGGTATAAGGCAATAAATATAGCTGCATAATTATCTATTATTTTTTAGGTACTGAAATTTACTGGATGTGATTCAGGAATAAAAATCAAGCATTGCCCTGAATACAGGCTTGTATTCTAAAATACTGGTGCTGGTGATGGCAAATATATAAGAGTGTTAAAGAAAAACAGCTGTGAAACAGAAAATCAATAATGTGTTTTCTGTCAAAAATACTAACATACAAATTCCCAATAACTCCTGGGGTCATTGGGGACTTTAAATTGGCTGAATGAATAAAAACAAAATCAAATTAGACTTAAAAGACAACCCAACATCTTTGACCTATGTGAAGGGGAAACTAAATGGATAATTGCTTTTATTTTGTTGAAATCCTCAAAGTTAAGTAATGAATCCCCTTTGGTACTGATCAGACAAAAAAAATAACCTGTTAGAGGTTTGCAGCAAGATCCCAATCTTTTCCTAATTCAGCTTGCTACAAAGTAAAGAAGAAAATGCTTTGCCACACTCGGACAAAACTTGGAGTAAAAGTGTGTTTGCAGTAATTCTATAGTCTGCTAAACTAACAGTTACTCATTAAGGAAACATTAATCTTTGAGGATATTACCTCAGCATTGCATTACATGCACAGTGAAGAGAAACATTTATCTGCTTGAGAACCTCTGAGGGCTACACCCTTTACAGGTAAAGAGGGAAGGTGTGGCATTTAAAATTAGAAGAATATAGTTGATGGCATATGGTCAAGTATTTTAAGTGTGTTTATGTGCTTGAAAAACAAGACACTATCTTTCAGAGCAGTCTGCCTGAAAACTAAGCCTGCCTTCATTCATTCATTCATTCATTCATTCATTTTTGCTGCTGCTGCTACAATGAAAACTGTTCACAGCAGCAATTTATATATTATTACACACTTATAAAAGAACATTCATGCTCTAAGAACCTTAGTTTTAATATACAAAACATAATAAAATGAATAAGTAAATAAACAAGACAAACAGCCCAGATAGGACGCAACAAGAGGCAACATTAAGGTGAAGCATAAACAAGTTTCTGTTTCTTGCTAGTACTGATATTGAAACAAACATGACAAAAACTATTATCTTTTTGCTTCTGTAATTAGAAATTTACTCATTCATTTATAACACAAGAGCTCTTTGTGAAACTTTGTAACCCAGCTAGCATAACCCACATTGCTATAAAGAATACCAACACTGCAATCTGAAAGGTAATTGAGGCGGTATTGTAATCATGATAGCACAGTCTTCTGGAGTAGTCCTAAAAAAGCAGCCTCAGATTGTTATGAAAGTGGTACTTGCCAAAGTGAAGACAATACAACTTCTAGAAGCAGGATAAACTGCTGAAAGCAGCATTAACAGCTGAAAACAGAAAGCTCTGTGGGGATAACTGACAACAGGCAGATATGCCAATGTATCCCCTGTGTAAATTAAGCTGTATCATAAGTGATCCTGGTATGATAATGTATGAAACTGATTGATTGATTGATTGTACCACCCTTCATATCAAGATCACAAGGTGGTTCACAACATAAAAATACAAAATGAGAACACAAAATACATAACCAAAAAGACCTCACAAACAAACCAATAACCCTACTCCCACAAACACATTGTAAAAGCCAAAGATTGTTTAATCAGCCAAAGACCTGGTTATAAAGAAACAATTTATGAAATAATGCACAGTAGTATAATACTAGAACCATCTAAATAAACTGAATGTGGGAAGATTCAAGACAAACAAAAGAAAGTACTTCTTCACACAGTGCATAGCTAAACTATGGAATTTGCTTACACAAGATTTGATCACCAACCAACTTGTATGGCTTTAAAACAGCATTAGACTAATTCATGCCAGATACGTCTATAAACGGCTAGTAGCCATTAGGCTCCACTGTTAAAGGTACAATGCATGTGTATACCAGTTGTGGGAAATCACAAATGCAGTGAGTGCTCTTCCACTCAGACTTCTGGCTGGCCACTGAGAATAGGATGCTAAATGATATTTGGTCTGACTTCACTTCATCAAATCTGGCCCTCTTTAGGAAAAGTTTGGACACCACTGGTCTGATCCGATAAGGCTGTTCTTAAGTAAGATACCTACTTTTAATATGTACATAAAATTATTGCCAAAAGATTGGGTGGAGGGCCCATTTCACACACAGTGTATTGGGCCCAGAAAATCCTGTTGGCACCCCATAGCTCAGCAGGGGTAGGCAACCTAAGGCCCATGGGCCAGATGCGGCCCAATTGTCTTCTCAATCCGGTCTGTGGGTGGTCCAGGAATCAGCATGGTTTTTACATGAGTAGAATGTGTCCTTTTATTTAAAATGCATCTCTGGGTTATTTGTGGGGCCTGCCTGGCGTTTTCACATGAGTAGAATGTGTGCTTTTTATTTAAAATGGGTTATTTGTGGGGCATAGGAATTTGTTCATATTTTTTTCAAAATATAGTCTGGCCCACTACATGGTCTGAGGGATGGTGGACCGGCCCATGGCTGAAAAAAGTTGCTGATCCCTGGCTCAGAGTCCTGATATCAAGAGCTAATGCTTTTCTCCCCAAAAGTCAGCCTAAATTTGTATCTATATGTTTACTTTGGCATATGCAAATTTTATGCAAATTTGTGGGCCTATATTCTGAGTCTTTAGAATACCTAACAACATCCCTGATCAATAGTAGTGTTTAATAGGACTTATTCCCATTTAAGTGAGCACAGGATTGCAGTCTTAACAGTATCCTGTGATCACTGCTCTTCTGACATAATCTGGATGTTTGTTCCTCAGAGAACTGATAAATTGAACTGGGGTAATTTATATTCTTGTGTTTTGCAAATTAATTATCAACTGTTAAGAGCATCACATGAGTGCAGCTCCATGAAGGAAATGATACTGGAACTGAATGTACACTAGGACAAGGCTCTAAATATTACCCTTTTCATACCTTTAGTATGAGTTTACTTGGATAAAACAAAAAGCACATATCTAGTAAAACTTAACTACTGGACATCTCTGAAACATCTCCAGTATATTTGTATATTTGGATATAAACCTTACAGATCATACAAAAATCAATTAGGAAAGGCCAAACAGAATATATATTACAGTACCTTTTTATATCTACTTATACCCAGGAATGATTATTTTTATTATAGAAAACTAAAGACTGAACTAATCACAAAATATTTTAAAGTATTTCCTCTATTTATGTCAAAACTGTTCCATATCCCATATGCTATATCTATAGGCCAACAACAAGAACAAAACAAAAAAACCATGTCAAGTGCAACATCATCACTAAGTAGTAGCCAGCTCTTATTTTAAGTGTTCTTAAATGGTAGCTAATTTAAATGTATTGTATTTGACTGATAATGGAGCCACAGATATTGCTTGTCTCTGAAAGTATCTATTGATATGTAAAGCAAAGACATTAGCCATGTAATTAGCCTACAGCATAACGATCATCCTTCACTCAATCATTTCAGTTTCAACTGCCCAAACAATGCTAACATTTCACAATGTTTTCACTTGAAATAACTGGTGCTGTAATCATAGTGTGAATTTCTTATAAAAAGCTCCCACAGATAGTGTACATCATGCTGGGAAAATGAGTTTAAGTAGAAGAAACCGATTAAAACTCTAGCAATCTCCCAAGGATAATTTGTTAAAGAAGCTTTGTTACTTTGCCTTTTCTCTAAAAATATCTCCTTTATTAAAATCTCCAACACCATAGAAGTATTTAGGGTGCTATAAAACTAATTAATATTCATCTATTTATAGTCTGCACAATTTATATTAAGAAATTAAAGCTACAATATTCTTCTGCAGAAGTCTCAAGAAAATAATAATCTCCCAATAGTTTTCAGTTTCATTAGTTATTAGACTTTTAAGAAAACGGGAGTGCTCTCCAAAGAGGAAGTTTTTAAAACAAAACGTTTTATCACATTTTCAAGGCATAATTTTCATGGCACATTTTCATAAGACATAAAAAAGCCACACTGTGCCACCTAGTCCAACAACCTGCTTTCCCAGTGGCCAATCCTCCTCCTCCTTTGGCGATTACTCGTTGCCAAGTAAGATCGTCTTCCATGAACACAGTCTTAACAGTGAGTCCATAAGTGACAGTGGAGGCCAATTTTGGATCCACACATCCTTCCACAGTGGGGATATAGGTTTCCGGGCAGGAGTTGATCATGGTGAGGGTTTGCCAAACTTGCCTTCCTCTTAGCACGTTTCTCCCTTTCATCCTGAGTTTGAGTGTCTTCAAAGTCCATGACACCTTTGGTAAACGTTGTTCTCCAACTAGAGCACTCACAGGCCAGTGTTTCCAAATTGTCGGTATTTATACTACATTTTTTTAGATTTGTCTTGAGAGTCTTTAAACCTCTTTTGTTGACCACCAGCATTACGCTTTCCATTTTTATGTTTGGAATAGAGTAGTTGCTTTGGAAGATGATAATCAGGCATCTGAACAACATGACCAGTCCGACAAAGTTGATGTTGAAGAATCATTGCTTCGACATTGGTGATCTTTGCTTCTTCCAGTACAATGGCATTTATTCACCTGTCTTCCCAAAAGATACATAAAAAATTTCGGAGACACCATTGATGTAATCTTTCAAGGAGTTGGAGGTGGTGTTTGTAAGTAGTCCATGTTTCACAAGCGTACAGTAAGGTGGTAGTACTTGCCAATCAGACGCCTATGGGAAGCACACAAGCAGAAGCTAAGTGCAACTGCACTCTCCCCACTTATGATTCCCAGCAACTGTTATTCAGAAATATACTGCCCCGATGATACAGCCAGAACACAGTCATTATGACAAATAGCCAATGGAAGCCTTACCCTCCATATATGATTCATAGAAGCACATATTAATTCACATTAGAAGTTGTAATATATGGTGAAAATAGGATGGCTATATGGTGGAAGCAGGCTAATTGGGAACAGACTGGTGAAGTACACACTACAAAGCTATATACATAAATGAGGGTCAAAGTAAATTTAAACTTGGGAAAATATCTTAACTGAACCTGCAGCCATAAACACTTAATTGGGAATGATCGCCACAGAACTAAATAGTATTTGCTTTTGAATAAACATGCATATGATTGCACAGTAAGTGTCCAGTGTTTAGGACTGCATAGATGATGGTGATGATAATTTATAACCTGCCCATCTGACTGGGTTGCCCCAGACACTCTGGGGCATGTATGTAAGGCAACCATCGTTCTTGGATGGTTTTTGTATCATATTTCCACGTGTGGCTGAAAGAGTTAATGTTGGATGTGCAGGAACTGCTATAGTATGGTATTTATAAACTTCACTAGGAAGTTCAAAAGCATTCTACTTCTTATGCTCAAAGTTCTTGTGGAGCTGTATGAACTCATTTCTCATCATAGGTTTGTCTGCCAGCCTAAGTCTGTAACACCAGATGTCCCTTCTACGTGCCAGAATTTCCCATTTGTTCATGTGAAAGTCTCTTAAATCAAATTTACAAATGTCCTTATAGAAAAACTTTGAATGACCCCTGGAACACATAGATCTGGCTATCTCATCATACTACATTCCCTTTACTTTGTGTCCATCTTGTATGCAATGCACATGTCAAATCAGCACAGTTCTCTATGTCTGAGAAAAGACAGAATTTATTAACTCCTCATCATGCCAAAAGACTGATTCAGTAATTCTTTCCATTGATGCTCAATCCTATAACTAATGGTGATGCTTTGGGGGTGCGGTGACCAGAAAGACAGAATCCTAAGTTCTTTCACTCGTCACTTAGTTGACCAATGTTTCAACTATGTCTAAATTTGGAGGCAGTGGCATAGGGAGCCCCAGTTGCCACCAGGGCGGGTGTGCACTGCACCATGGAGGCGGGGCATGCCGAACCAGGGTGTGGTGGATGAACCTTGCTCTGAAAATTGTAGTCAAAATTAAAGGGTTCAAGAACGCGAACCAAATCACATTTTATAAAATCATATACAGACTTTACTAAAACAAAACTCTAAAGAGAGAAAAATTCCAAATAATTACACAGATTAAAATGGCTCCGAAAGTAAGAAAACAACAAACACTAACTTATCCAGCTAATTAACATAAACGCTTATACTTAAATCTCAGTAGGCTGAGCAACGGAACAAGATGCTGTCAAAAGCCCAAATAGACACTTCACTTGTCTGGCTGCTGAGAGCTCCCACCAACCCAGGTTTTATGGGAACTTAGACCATGAGCGTTCACCTCTTCCACCTTAATTACCTAGTGATATCAGCTTTGAAGCCTTAAGGGGAGACAGCTGCATGTAAGCTAATTATTTCTGAGGTTCTAACCCAGGCATAGGCAACCTCGGCCCTCCAGATGTTTTGGGACTACAATTCCCATCATCCCTGACCACTGGTCCTGTTAGCTAGGGATCATGGGAGTTGTAGTCCCAAAACATCTGGAGGGCCGAGGTTGCCTATGCCTGTTCTAACCCATTCCCATAAACCAGTCTTAAAGGGGTGATATCACCACAAGCCCCCCCTTTTAAAGGATATAATTAGTGGCTATAGACACGATTATAGCTTTACACAGGATCAAAACAGCCAATTCTTTTAAAGAGAAAGACATCCGTTCTAATGGAAGGATAATTACCAATACCAACATAATGTTGAATCAAATTGGATTTATCTGGCACAGCGGCAAATAATGACTAAAACATCGTAACTCCCCTCCAAATTCCCCTTGTTGTTAAACAATCAGCTATCAGAAATTTAAATTTCAACAATATCATCCCCGCCATTCACCAGTAGAAACAATCCAGAAAGTTCTTCTTCATTTCCAATTTGGATTGAAATAGGGAATATCACATCAGCCCTTTCTCTACATGTCATTGGACTGAGACCCTCTTGCTCTGCAACTTTAAACAGTTCAGAAGTTACAATCTGATTAACTCCTGTTTGTGGTGGCCATCTGCTCCCTTTTAAGTTACTGTCGAATTCCCCAACTGAGACACCTTAACTTGTGAACACGTTCAAATTGGCATCACTTTATTAACTTTTAACAAATCTGCCCCATGACAAAATCATATCCATACTTCTGATGAACCAAGAGTACGTAATCACCCTCCCAATTTCTAAATTTCACATGCACTTTAGCAGGAGCCACCCGTTTAAGTTGGCCTTTGTATGGCTCGACTTTAATAAAGCCGGCTGATTCCCACTTTAAACCCTCAAGCACTTTGCAATTAACTGAGCTGATGCCCCAGAGTCCATAGAACCCCTAATGATCACACTTCTGTCCAAAAGAACAGATTCAGTTCTTAATTTATCAACCCAGGCCTGCTGCTCAGGAGGAGTAAGTTGTGAAACATCCACACAATCCATTTGATTCATTACTACAGCTGAAGCAATTCTAACAACTCCCCCATCTGCACCAGGCTAGGCCACTTTAGTACCAGATGCATAGTTTGCCCTTATTCTTGCTGCTGTTGTGGCCCAATCAGGTCGCTGTATATGGGACTGTCCAGTGATTTTTGTCATCACCATATTATTAGGCTCGTCTCTTCAACAGTCATCTTCCTAGCTTTCGAAGCTGCCTGGGGAATTAACAGGACTCTGAGCTATACCACCTCCACTGATGAGTTACACTTTTGGCCTTATTAATTGTCTCTGCTGTAATTTAAGGCAGTCTCTCTTTATATGATTGATCTGACGGCAATAAAAATACACTGGACCTGAAGAAGAACTGGCTGAAAACCTTTCATCCCCCCGAGAAGAGTGTCCAACTCTGCTCCTAGACTAGGTCTCATTTAAGCAGTTTCTTGGGGGGGGGGGGCTTAGCTCCCAGATTGTCCTTTTGAGGAATATAACTTTCACTTGTGGATTTACTAAAAGAAGACTTGTATTCTCTGCTCCTTTTGGCCATAATCTGTTCAGTAAAAATGGCCAATTCCTCTAAATCCTGGGGGCTTCGAGCCTGGACTAACTCACCCACCTCCTCTGGGAGTGATTGACAGAATTGTTCTAAGTATCAAATCATGAAATTCAGCTAGAGTTGTTACACCAGCTGTATGAGTCCATAAATTCACAGTCTTTCTAATCATTGCCTTATAGGTAGTAATAGGTTCTTTTTGCTTAGGGAATGATCTTCAAAGTTTGAACTTAAATTGGTCTTTGACTAAAGCAAATCGATGTAACGCCAACTGCTTAAACTTGTGATAGTTTTGTGCATCCTCTCGGGGTAACTCACCCAGAACTCCCGCAAGCTCTCCTGACATACAGTATGCAAGTGAAAGATCTGGTTGTACTTCCTTTCAGGCACATTGTATCTTTCACAAGTCACTTTAAAGCGATTCAAATATACACAAACATCTTCTCCAGCATGAAATTCAGTGATTTTTTCCCCTCTCCCAGTCCTTTCCAGATTTACAGTTGGACTGAGTTGATAGTCTGTCCTTAATTAACTGATGGGCTGACATGAAAGTTTTTAGCCACTGCCTCCAATCCTCTTCATCTCTCTGCCCTCTACTTTGGCCGCATCCCCCGGCACCTCCCGCAAAACACTCCTCTCTTTCTGCCTCTGTCATTGTCCAGATGTGCACGACTTCCTCTCTGGCCATTACCCAGGCGGAGTCTACCCTCCTCTATTCCAGCATTCCTGGAGGGGACTCTTCATTTACTGTTACAATGTTTATTTCTGGGTCAACAATACTAATGTCCACTGCAGCCTCCTCATACTCCATATTATTTAATCTAACTTACTCCAGTCTTCTCTACGAACGGTCTAACTACCCAGCTAGCTAGCCAAAATAACAAACACGCTTCTGAACATTGCAAATTTTGCAGTTTGGTGCGCTGCAAGACCAGCCCCAGGCCATGCTGCTTTGGGGAACAGCGTGCTGGGCTCTGGGGCGCCAGCCCCCCCCCCCCCAGCTACACTACTGTCTGGAGGCTAAAGAGGCACTGAAGTCTCTGGTGACAGCCCTCAGATTCTGAATGGGCCATCACAACCCAAATCCTATGGCAGCACCTACAGCTCAAGTCATCCATTTCTATCAAGGAAAGGACTACCTTATGCCAGTTGCAGCCTTATAAAACATGGGGGTGGAAGTACACAGGAATATTGTGTTGCAGACCCACCCTTATTATGAATATTGCTGAAAAGGCTTAGGCATGCACACTTACCCCCTGCAGATGTTTTGTACTGTGGACTGATTAAAAAAAAAAGATAAAGGACCCCTGACAGTTAAGTCCAGTCGCAAACAACTCTGGGGTTGTGGCACTCATCTCGCTTTACTGGCCGAGGGAGCCGAGGTTTGTCCACAGACAGTTTTTCTGAGTCATGTGGCCAGCATGACTAAGCCTCTTCTGGCAAAACCAGAGCAGTGCACGGAAATGCCGTTTACCTTCCCACCGGAGCGGTACCTATTTATCTACTTGCACTTTGACATGCTTTCAAACTGCTAGGTTGGCAGGAGCTGGGGTGGACCGATATGCATATGATTAAAATTAGGACGACTCCACTAGACCTCCACAAAAGGGTGTAGGCATGGACATGAGTGCCATTACAGAACACAGGGCCTCCCTGAGCCAAAAGGCAGGATATGAGATGAAATAAAAATATTATTTTTGTATCTACAAGTTCTCTGATTTCAAACTCTTCTATTAAGTACATATCCACACACACACACAAACACACACAGTTTGCTTTGTATATGGTATGATGCAATGCCCTGCTACTTCACTTTAAATTAAATATATATAATATAAAAGTTTTTTTAAATGAATAAAATAAAATACAAAATAAAAACTCTTCAAAAAGACTAACTTCCCCTGCTGATTATGGGAGCTGGATATCCAGCAATTCTCTTCCTACCCTACCCCAGATAAAAGGCAGCACATTTAATCCAAACAATCATTGTAATGGCTATCCAGGTGATTTGGACTTCATGGGGCCAGCCATATCACTCTCTTTTATTACATAAATGTATATCTTGAAATCATAATGTGCATTTCTGCAACACTTTAGACACAGCAATAACCTCTACTGGTTTTTATTTCTAGTGCAAGAAATTGTACAGTATCAATAAAGCCTCTTATGGCAAATTCTTTTTCCCTTTTTAAAGTAAAATATCAGTCAATCTTTATGCAAATGCACTATTTGTGAATTGGTCAGATTTAATGCAGAATGGGCTACAAAAATACTACTGTTCCCCATTTGTACTGCTTATCACATGAATGATACACAAGTCTTGTGCTTTTTTCCAATTCTCAAACAGAGGACTCAACAGGAGGTGGTTGTTAATAAGTAAAAGCATTAGTCTCTTTATAAGGCAGCTTTGCAAAGCCATGCTTTTGTCCTGTTAATAAATGGGAAACCAGAAATTACCAGTAATTTCACTTGGAGCACAAAAGGAAAGTAATTGTGAGAAATATCACACACAGTGCTCTGAATAATTATAGCACATAACTGGCTGAGGTTTTAAATCAAGGGTACTTATCTTAATTGAACATCTGAAATGTTTTATTTATACAAAGAAAAGGTGTAAGAAAATTTAACTGATCCAAAGCATGAGGAATATAGGGCTTTGTTCTGGAAGATACTCATATGTGAACTCCTCCTTTTCCTTTGACAGGATAGTAGGTAGTGCTTTAAAGCCAGCAGCATTGTCAAAGCACATTAAAGTTCATACAGACCTTTTGGGTGAAGAAGCACTTTCTGGTTATCCACAACAGAACCACTGTGATTTTATTTCAACAGCAGAAATGTTGCCTAAATTTTTAAATAAACCAGGTTGGATATTGTGGTTCCATCTGTCAGTGATCCATATAATTCTCCTGCTTCCAGTGCATCCTTTCACGAACCACACTTACAGCACATGCATATTATATTGCTATAAGCAGGGCTTTTTTCAGCCAGAACTCACTGGAACTCAGTTCTGGCAGCTCTCAGGTAGGTGCCATTGCTATTATAAGAGAACAAAGGAGGAGTTCATTATTTTAGAAAAATAGCACTGGTTATGAGTTGGGGGGCAGACCCCCCCATAATCTCTACATTCAGTGAAGGGCCAGAATTTGAACTCTTAAATTCATGAATTTAGCAAGGGCTGGAAATAACACCAACCAGCTTCCTCACAAGTTCATCCAGGTGATGGCTCAGAAAGGTTTATGATGTCTTGGTTTGTTTGATAATGGGAGTCATCAGCCAAACAGGATCCTGGCATGGAGGAGGCGGATGCCAGGGTAACAGGAGGTGTGATGTCACCACAGGAAAAGTGTGTCTGAGGCTTTTGCAGCCAGAACTACATGCACACTAGTTGGAAGAGGCTTCACCAAGAGATATGGGGGCATGACAGGCAGCTGCTTTGCACCCAAGCTTGCTGAAGCTATGAGAGGAGCAACAAGAGACACTCTTGGGGTGGCCTGTTCTGAACTCACTCAACTCCAAATCCAGGATGTAAATATGTGTAAAATAGGGATAACAATGGGGCAACAAGCCTACAAACTGAAGGCTCTTGCAGATGACGTGATGCAATCTCTGGAGGAACCATTGGAATCCATCCCAAAGGCACTGGAAGATATTAAGAAATTTGGAGAAGTAGCAGTTTCAGAATAAATAAGAGTTAAACTAAAATGTTGGTAAAAATGAGAAAGCTAATGTAAAGAATTATTTACAGATAAGTACTGGACTAATGGTAGAGAAAAAGTTTAAATACCTAGGAATATGGTTAACAGCAAGAAATATTAACCTATTTTAAGACAACTATGTTAAAACTTGTAGAGAAATTAAGAAAAATCTTGAAATATGGGGAAGGATGAAACTTTCATCAATGGGAAGGATGTCAGTCATAAAAATGTATTACCGAAGGTGCTTTTATTATTCTGAACAGCTCCAGTGATCAGCAATGTAGGGCACTTCAAAGAGTGCTGAAAGGACATTTCTAGGTTTATCTGGCAGGGGAAGAAGCCAAGAATAAAATATAAAATTTTAATAGATGTTAAAAAAGAGGTGGATTCTCCCAGCCAGATTTAAGATTATACTACGAGGCATCATCATTGCTGGTTATATGAGTGGTTAACATTGAAAAATACACAGGTGTTACATCTAGAGGACACAATAACAAATTTGGCCAGCATACATATCTGTGGTATGGGAAAACTGGAATGCATAAAGGTTTCATAAATCATGCATTTGGGGGGAAATATAGTGTGGGATAAATACAAAAACTTGTTGGAAAGGAGAATACCATTATGGATTTCACTCATAGAAACCATATCGTTGAGAGAGAGAAAAAGAAATATGAGAGATGATTGGGCAAAATATAGAGATTTGTTAACAGGGGTGGAGTGTGCGATTAAACTAAAGAGGTTTGAGGTGGTAGCAGAAACAGTAACAAGTTGTTTACAATATTAACAGTTTAATGAGCTATTTAATTTGTTTAAAAAGAATGGCTTTACTAATCAATCTCTCAGCTAGAAAGAGACCTGCTAGAGAATAATAAAAAAGTAATGCTTAAAATGTATAAGATGCTATTAGAATGGCATACAAAAGACGAACAGGTGAAATCATCAATGACACAATGGGCAATAGATATAGGACATAATACAATCATACCTCTGGTTACGATTGCTTCAGGTTGCATTTGTCATGGGATACGAATGCGCCAAACCCAGAAGTACTGGAATAGGTTACTGCTGGGTTAAGCGATTCGTGCATGCGCAGATATGCAAAATGACGTCACGCGCATGCGCAGAATTGTCAAATCGTGTCACACACATGCGCAGATGCGGCACTTCAGCTTGCGGACCTTTCAGGTTGCGAACAGGGCTCCAGAACGGATCCTGTTCGCAACCAGAGGTACCACTGTATTGAAATGGCTGTGTGGGAATGATTGTGGAATGTGGATTTGAAATTGACAGCATGTTGTGTGATAAATCGGGTCCTCCATTAAAGAGGCCACATGTTGCAGTGCAACCTGGCCACCTGACCCAGTGTTGTGGGTGGGTAATCCTGGAAGAGCCCAAACCCGATAGGTGGATCCCGCATTGTTTGGGCGCAATCTGACCAATGGGGTGCCTCAAAAAGGGAGCAACGTGGGACCTATATAACGCATGCAAGGCTTGTGAGCTTCCTCTTTGGAGCTATCACATCGGAACATGGAACATCGGATCGTGGACCGCTGTTGCTCAGAGAGACTTCAATCGACTTTTGGTGATCACTTCCCCTTTTACCCTTAATCTTCCCTTTAGTTTCCCCTGTTAATTATCCTGTTTCCCTTATCCTCTCCCTTACCCCGTTTTTGGAGGCTTTACCTTGGGGGCTCGGCCCCCCTCCAGGGCCTGCGGGCCTTGGTGAATAACTCCCACCCTTCCTCTTGGCTTGCGGAGAGTCTGTCGAGGGGTAGCCTAGTCCCTTTGGGAACCGTTTTCCAGCGGTCGTTGTGTTTTCACCTTCACCTTGGTTCACCGGGCGTCTGCGCCTTTGGCCTCGCTGGTCTTGGCTTCCCTCGAGGTTGGTGGAGCGGGTTGGGTCCCGGTACTCCGTTGGGATCACGGGGAAGGTGGGAAAAGCCTTTGTCGGCGAGCCTGGGTTTTTTCTTGTCCTTGCACGCATAGGCTTCATACGGCTTGGGCTGCGTGCTTGGGTGGGAACCATTTGTCTTGCGAGGTACCACTGTACTCCCATAAAATTACCTCCTCTGGAGAAATGGTTAGCGAAATATCCTGATCGATCAGCAGCAAGGTGATTGATCAGGATATTTGGAAAGGGTTTTCTGAAGGCTTTCGCATTTCAGTGGTGTTCCCGCCTGGGTTGGCAGAAGTGAAAAATCAAAAATCAGTTAGAGATTTGCTGGAAGTGGCCTGGCGTAAAATAGAGAAGGAGCTGGCATTGGGCAGGATTGCAGGCCCATTCCCTACTTTCCGTACCCCGACCTTCACCTTTCTCCTTTGGGGGTAGTTCCTAAGAAGGCGCCAGGGGAGTTTCGACTAATTCATAATTTCTCTTACCCACAAGGGACTTCAGTGAATGATGCCATTCCTGCGGAATTAGCTTCAGTTAAATATGCCACTTTTGACCAAGCGGTCAAATTAATAAGGAGTTTTGGGAAAGGAGCCTTGCTGGCCAATTGCGATGTGGAAGCAGCATTTTGTCTGCTCCCGTTGCATCCCCATGATTTTCAACTCCTTGGATTTAAATTTGAGGGGAATTACTATGAAGACAAGGCCATGCCAATGGGATGTTCCATATCTTGTGCAGCTTTTGAAGCGTTCAGTACTTTCTTGGACTGGGCACTGCGCAGGAAGACAGGCTTTAGGGGCCTGTTTTTGGATGACTTTTGATTTGCTCAGCAGCTGAGTCGGAGGAGTGTGCCCAGCTATTGCTGGCCTTTGATGCCTTGACAAAGGAACTGGGTGTTCCTTTAGCTGCTGATAAAATGGAAGGCCCTGCCACCAATCTTTCATATTTGGGTATTCGTTTGGATACAGTTATCCAGACATCCGCTTTGCCAGAGGAAAAAAATTGTTGCCTTGTGTGCGCTTATTTTGGAAATCCTGCCCAGAGAGAAATTGACCTTAAGGCAGATTCTGTCCCTTTTGGGACATTTGAATTTTGCCTGCAGAGTGGTGGCCCCCGGCCACCCATTCTGTGCACATTTGGCAAGGTTATCCTTGGGCCTGCGATCCCCCATCACAGGGTGCGAGTGCCCAGCGAGGTCAAGAGAGCCCTGCACAATTGGCTTGAGTTCCTCAAAGGATATAATGGAATATCCTTGTGGCAGGACACCTTAAAATTGGAAACTGATTTCCAGGTCCATTCGGACGCTGCTGGCTCATTAGGATTTGGGCTTTATTTTAGGGGTTGCTGGTGTGCTCAGAAGTGGCCCGAGCACTGGCAGGGTACTGCCATTCTTTGCAACTTAACTGTTCTTGAGTTTCCCCCCATTGTAGTAGCAGTGCACATCTAGACCTGTGAGTTCCAGGATAAGCATGTCTGCTTCTGGTCTGACAACCAGGCAGTGGTGAGCATGTTGTCCAGGCAGTCTTCTCGCTCCGAAAGAGTCTCCTCCTTGTTGAGCACATTTGTGTTGCAATGCCTCAAGTTTAATATTGTGTTTTCTGCCCGTTTTATTCCTGGCGCCAGTAACGTTACATACTTAATTCGTTCTGGAGGTCCATTCTTAACCTGAAGCTGTTCTTAACCTGAAGCACCACTCTAGCTAATGGGACCTCCCGCTGCCGCTGCACTGCCAGAGCACGATTTCTGTTCTTATCCTGAAGCAAAGTTCTTAACCTGAAGCGTTATTTCTGGGTTAGCCGAGTATGTAACCTGAAGCGTATGTAACCCGAGGTACCACTGTATAAATAAATTAGAAGGAATATAAAAGGAAAATTAGTAAATAGGCTTGAACTGGATATACAGTGGTAAAAGATATAACATATGTAACTGCAGAAAGAGGGGTCGAAAGATGTTTTTGGATTGATTGTGTAATTTTTTTTCTTTGTTAAAATATTCGTAAATTGAGAAAATAAAAAATAAAAATAAAAAAGGAGAACATATGCAAAATAAACCATATTTCTTACAGAAAGTAGTCTCCGCTGTGCTTCATTTCAAAGAAATGCAAACCCTGGTTGAGTACCAAGACCCTTGGAATTTTGCTATAGCTTGCCAGAGATTAGAGTGGCCCATAACAATATTTTCTACAGACAGAACCTTTTGCAGAAAATTTCACACATCTATATCTTAGTCCTTTTTAAAACTCTGGCAAATCAAACCGGATTGGTTATTTCTGCTCAAAATCCTCTCATTAGAACTGTCTAAAGGACATGGTGCCCAATATTTAGGAAGTATAAATATAAGAGCTCTCTTTCTTCAACCTTCCAGCCAATTTCATAGGTCTCCACTTGTTACAATCTAAGCCCCACAAACTTATCTAGTTATTCCCATTGCTATATATGTGGTATTAAAAAGAGATACTGACATTTCCAAAACTACTCCGTTATTTGAATCAGAATCTCCCATTCCTTGCCAAGCCAAGTCAACTAATATGCAAACAGTTCCAGGATATGGTGGGCAATCCTTTGCCAAAGGTATTTTTCCATAGAGGCTGGGTGGACATTTGTCAGGGATGCTGTAGTTGCACATTGTATTGCAGGTCCTGCATCAAGCAGGACATTGCACAAGTTGACCTTCAAAATCCTTACCAGTTCTATGAAATTTCATGTGAAATTTGTCTAAACGAGTTAAATTGGTTTGACTGGAATGGAATTCAACAAAAACGATGAAAATTAAGTTTCAGTGGCAATAGTATTTCCTTATTATGAAGTTAGCCTCTGTGGTAGTATACCCTGGAGAAAGTATTGTCTAATGAGCCCAAAAGCCAAGTGGGTATGTTGTTCTTAAGTTGTTTTCACATGGCACTGCAAAATACATTTTCAACTCCTTTTGCAGCAACTAACCATGCAGTCACTGCTTAGAATTGCTCCTGCTGTCACCAGGAGTTAATAGACATGGAGACTGGAGATGCTAAGCACAAAGCAGAAATAATTGAGTGCTTCCTCCCTAAATGAAGTGTGGGAGATGATGGAAAAGCTGCAAAGAATCACCAGCCTGAGGCAACACAAAGTGTCAACAAGACAGGAGAACATCACTGATACAGCTGCAGCCAGATTCTTTGACTAATCACTCGACAGCCCCATGTCAGAAACAATTTGCTGCCTCTAGGGGGGAAATGCAAAAGTGCTTGTTTTCAGCTTTTTGCAGTCTTTAGCTATATAGTAAACTTCATTTAATGGCAAAAACACTCAAAGGCTGCTACAAGCTAGTTTGTTGCAAAGCAAATGGGGAGGATACATTTTGTTTCATATATTAGATTTACAAATGCTAGAAAAGTAATTTTTAAAAATGATAATAATCTGGGAGTGTGCATTATAGTTCATCTGGCAGGAAATGCATTGTTTTACTTAACAAATGAACAAACAAACAAACATTCTACCTTCTGCAACACACATACAGCCTTATGCAGCTCTCTGTTGTTCTCCTAACAAATATCTAATGATTCTACAGCAAAGTACAGACAAGAGCAGATTATGTGGGAGCTCTCATAAAAAAAATATTATTTTCTTAAAAATTAATACAGAACATTTTTGATAGAATGAGAATTGCATTAACATGCATGTAGCCTGATCCTCACTTACTCAAAAGTAATTCCACTTATTTCAGTGGTACTTATACTCAAGTAAACATACAGAATTGAAAACTAAAAGGTAAAATACTAATCTAAAATAAACGAAGACCAAAATGTGACACTTATTGCAGCTATTGCAGCTGTTTTAAATATTATTATTATTATTATTATTATTATTATTATTATTAGACTGCCTATTGACTGGTTAACTAAAAAAATCTTCTGCTGAATTTGCACAATGTATGATAACTGGAAATATAAACATGTCTTAATGTTAGCTGAAAGTTCAAACCATCCCATCGCTGTATTCCTATTGCAAGAATTATGTGATGACACACTATTAACATGTAAAGCAGGACAAAAATGTGTATTTTAGTTCCCATTTATGCCATTAATGAGTGTGAAAAAGGTTTTCTGAATACAGGTATTGCCAAATGAAAATAGTTAATCTAAAATACACTGTAGTTGCAGAAATGTGAAATATACTGACCACAGAGAGAGTGAATGCAACGGAGTTTCTTTTTAACTAAATGTCTTAATTGGTCTGTAAGTTGTTACAGTGTTTATGTCTCTTAAAAAAACATTTTGGTCTACCTCTGCATCTGTGCTAAACAGGCATATGGCTCTCATCACAGTGTATTAGACAAGGAACAATATGCCCAGAATCAAGATTTGCAAACAAAAATGAACTTTGGATCTGGCATTTAGAATGCAATAAAAATGCATTCTTTTTGTGAAGCAGGCCCCTTTTATTTATGGAACTCAAACTGTCCAAACAGACAGATAAAATACTCTTCCTTGTAATGTAATAAGCAGGATTCCACTTACCTGTAAATGTTACTCCTTGAGCGCTTGCCTGGGGAATTCCATTTATTGGATTGTACATGTGCAAAGAGAGCAATGATCAGTCTCTACTGTAGCACTTATTGAATATCAAGTTTTTCACAGAGAGGCATGAAAATTGAGTGAAAGCATGCCTTTCACCTCTCAAAGGCTCACGAGTGGAGAATGAGGAAGGCAGACACATGAATCCATGCAGTGCTGCTGGGTCCTGCTTCATAACTTCCTTCTTCCCCCTCCTTTATTATATAGTGATTACACCTGCTTTATTTGCATTTTTTATTTATATAACTAGGCATATAACAGGATTTTTTTTTGGGGGGGGGAGAACTAATGTATCAGCCTTGACAGAACAGTATGCCACAATTTCATGAGAATTTAACAAACTTTACCATTGATGAATTCATGTGCATAACCTTGTTACAATCAAAACATCTGGATTGTGAACCACAGGCATTTGTTTTACTATTATACAAGCCACTACTACAGCTTTGCCACAGTAATTTTTCACCCATTATCTTTCCCTGTATTTTGAAACCCAGTGAAGAAAGTCCATTGTTACAAGTGAGATCACTGAAATGGAACTTGGTCAAAGTACAATAATAAAATGAAAAAGAATATAGCAAAAAGAAAAAGCTTAACGTTCATGATCATAGCTATTGTTCTTGATTTCATGGTCTCTGCACAGTCTAAAACATTAAGAGCAACTCATAAAATAATAATAACAATATGCACTGAAATAAAACTAGTTTATCCTGAATAACAGGGGACTGACCAGATTAAACAAATCAATGTTATTGTTGGCTTCCATCCTAGTGGTGATATTGGAGAAAACAATCAATTCATTTTTGCAGAATATTTGTTCTATCTGTTTGTTCTCGTTCTCAAATGCATCAGTTTTTATCTTAAATTGCTCATTTGTTTTCTTCTTTTAGCATCACAATTTGTTCATCTATATTTGTGTCAAAGTTTCCAGCAGTACTGATAATACAAAAACACCCCATGGATTAATCAGGTGATGTGATCAATTATGTGCTACAATTAATATTGTTTTTAAAAGATATATTGATGGTATTTTCATAATACAGATTTGCTGTCCTCTTTTGTTTTCAGTATTCTTAAAAGTATAGGTAGTTCTACATGTTCTTGCCATTTATTGCACCAATACATAATGAAGGTACTTAATTTTTCAATGTAAATATTTAGGTGCCTCACCAGATTGCCCCTGATCAAGCAGCCAGGAACAATCCAGAGTCAAGGGGCAGGGCAGTGAGCAGGAAGGAAGGGGGACACATGGAATCTGCAGAAAGAGCAGCATAAAACTGTTTACAAGAGGGCTTTCTAGCAGCCCTTTAGCTGTACATGCCTACTCCCAGCAGAGCAAATGCACACACGGTCAAACTGAGCAGGATTGAACACTCTGCTCACTGGCTTGTTGCAGGGAGCTGCTTCACTAGTTTGCTCCTTGCATTGAATGCACTGGTGAAGCAGAACCCTGCAGGACTGAACCCTCCATTCACCAGCTGGCAAGTGAACAGTGCAATCCTGCTCAGTTTGGCTGTGGGTGCAGAGGTGTGCTTCACCAACATGTTTCTCATGCAATATATGAATAAACTTCCACATGAGGTCTTGGGACCATGCATAAATAGTGCTAAGCCATCTGTGTATGAACTGATATTAAAGTCTCCCCTTCCTATTTTCCTTCCATTCAAAAGTGTATGTGGGGAAAAATACCACACCCCATGTTGTGTGGGGAATAGACTGCAAAATTGGGAGCCATTTTTGGTATACCTTTATCTAGAACAGATTGCTGTTGATTCTTTCCAGTCCTATGATTTATGAGGAGCTCTTTAGAATCAGCTACCTCTATTTCCACTGGTGACATATTTTTCAGTTTGATATATTTGAAATGTGACATTTTATGAAATCTACTTGAAGCAACACAAACTTTGTCTTTCTTCCCACCCACTCTGTTCACAGAATGAAAGAGCAGAATATTTAAAATGTATCTGCAATATAAGATGCATCATGTATATGAATGATTAGTATCTACTATTTATTCATATCAGTTCTGCATTTTCAAACTATAACCAATTTTAAAGAATATGACAGCAACACAGAATTGTGGAGCTAATGTTTATTATCTCTCAATGCTTTTTAGCACCAATTTGTCCTTTTTACAACTAAAATTATTGACTGCTCTAGTTCACAGCCAGGCAAACACAAAATGGCATCTTTTCAACAATCTGGGTTCCTCCAAGCTGAAATAGCTAGCAACAGAAATTTATAACTGAATCTAAATAATTCTGTGACAAATGTAGAATGCAAATATACTTCAGATTATTCTGGCCAGGAAGTCTCTGGACAAAGGGACATTTTTCTTGTGGTGTCACTGTCCTGTTTGAATATTAAAAGTTGTGTTAAACAGACTCGGATGAAAAAGACAGTGGGAGATAGGGTCTACAGGTAGGACAATACTCTTCTTTTGTTCACAACTGGAGGATTTTTTATTTTCTAAAATGAAAGGCCAGTTGAGACAAGTTAGTCTGTTCAGTTTTGAGGAAGCATTGTGCTCCTTGGAGTGGCTTGTACTGGGTAAGCAGAATTTACTCTAAATTGTTGCTTATGTTCTATGGGATTGTTTGCTGTATATGGAAGACAGGGGACCTATCTTTCATAGGTTTAGCGATTTGGGTGCTACAGATTTGTCTTTAGGGACTGACATTCAGGACAAGAATCTCTGAGGCTCAGTGTTGGAGAGTTTATAGCAGGTTGTGAAAGCTACTAGGCTCTAGGAAAGGCTGTGAGTGAAATATAATCATACTGTTGCCAGCAGATGGAGGTAATAGGGCCTTTCCATTAAACTGGGAGATTACTCTTAGAGATAGGATGCCAACCATTTAAAGTGTTTAAATGCAGACACACACACACAAACACAGAGCAGTGGTACTGTGAAGGTGTGATTTTGTCATGAATGCATATAATAGTGTGTCAATTTGAATTTTTTAAATGCTTTATTTCTGTAGCTCATGGCATCAGTGAACTCAGCATAACTTTATATTAATTATTTATTTCATAAAAAATATACACTGCTTGACTGAAAATACTAAGCATCTGGGTAGGCTTGTCTATACAATAATGTTTTTAGCAGGTACCAAAAAGTACAGTGAAGGCACCTTCTGGATATCAATAGGAAGGGAGTTTCAAAGTGTAGGTGCTGCCACATTAAACGACTGGTTTCTCACAAATGTGAAACAGGTGTTATGTGGCACATGTAGTAGTGCAGACAGCCCAATTAAAATCATTTTACCATATCAGGTATCTCTAGTCAATATAAATGTATCCATTTCCCCATTCCCCTGGATGTATTTTATTACTTGCTTATTCTTTAGAGTTATACAACTAAGAATAATCTATTTGTCCTAGATGAGCAGTTGCAGGATAAAAATAATCCATTTGTTTTGATTAAGGGATCTGTCAGCTTTGAACTGCTTAAATACTATCCTCCTCTTACGTAACAGAGACATTATTTTTATATTCATTGTTTTCAGTCATATGCCCTTCTTTCAGACTACTAAATGGCAATAAGAATGAAACAGGAAGGGGAATGAGCTCTCCCTCTCTCTCTCTCTCTCTCTCTCTCTCTCTGCACCTTGTGCTACAACTTGTCGTAACTTCTCAGCTAGCTAGAATTCTAGGAAGGTGGCCAGAGGAATAAGGGATGCTCCTGAAGAAGCTGACACAGAGAAAGATGGATAGAAGTTCTGGAGAGGAAAAGGAAGGCTGGGGAGAAGGTGAAGGAAAGGCACAAAACCAGGGAAGGAATGAAGGAGGAAGCACTTGTCCCTCTTAGGTCATACCTAGGGGGGGCTGCAGTCTGCCTGTGAACGTTTGATTTCTGACATGCTCCTAATAATCAAAACCCTATTTTTTCAAGCTCCGTATAGACAGCAAGATCCCAACCACTTTCTGAAGTTTCAAGAAATGAGGCAACGCAGAGGAATGTCAAGGAACCTGGAGAAGGAGGGAAGGCAAAAAATACCTCACAGAGAAATGAGGGTTGAAGAATGAGGGAGAGGAGAGTTTCCGGTTCCTATCTGCCTTAGTGGAGGCAGCCCCCATGACATCACGGGGATCAAAGGTGGAGAAAAACAAGAGTGATAGAGGGTAAATCATTCTTGGAAATTCCTCCCAGGGAAGGGAGGAACAGGCTTCACTCGCAGTCTGTCTCAATCCCTGGCACTGAATGTGGGAATCAGGGAGGCACTGAGTGTAAAAGCACTTCACCTGGTGAAAACCCTCCTACACCATCATTAAGAAGCAGAGGTTCTCCTGTTAATTGGTGATTAATTAAAATGAAAATACTCCAATATCCCATGCAGTGGAAGCTGGATCCCACTTTCTTGGGCTGTGGAAATTTCCAGATGTTGAATGAGTAGTGGACTGATGAGAAAGAGTGGACTGATGGCGTATGTTGTTGTCCGGAAACACCAAGCAAGATGAGAGCATGATGGGAGGGAGCTAATGAGATATTTTGAGAATTCTCCAGGATTATAGCCCCACCTCTCAGCCCTAAGCTGAGAGACAACATCAATTGCAGGAATTTCAAGAATGAGACAGCAGACAAAGGCCAAGGACTTGATAATTAGACATTTTCAGACTGACACATGCAGAGAAAAGGAAAATAATTAGAGCACCTCATTTGAAAGTTAGATAAGGTATTAACACAAATAGTAATAACTAAAAATGCAGTTGTTATCTTAATGATTAATATACCAACTGAAAGGTAATTAGATGTTAATAAAAAATATGAACCGCAACAATATAAGAACTTGACGAAAAACACTGATCAAGGAGCACAGAAAACCACTTTGATTAAATTGTATAAATTTAGAAATAATTGGAATTATTTTGATATTAATTGGAATCTGTATAATTGGCAAACTGTGGTAATATTGGGTAAATATTGGAAAATTAATAAAACTTTATTATAAAAAAAACAGAAAAAGAGGGGGGAGGGTAGCTTTTCTGATCGACAACTCTGGCATTGATTCCAACCCTTGATTGATTTCAGAGAACAAAGGTTATCCACCTCTGATTTACTGCCTCTAAGAATCCCCCAAGAGCAATTAGCAAACACAATTACCTAGAATTTCAGGTAATTTGATAACCAGAAACTATTTTTTTGTGAATATCAAGAAGTATGATTGTGTGCAAGGCATTAGTATTTGCTCCGTTCTATGTAGACTGCTCATTCCATGCAGAGCATGGGAGGGGCACAAACAAGGTTGCAAAATTCTTAGGGGCGCAAAATTTCTACTCCTCACTCATCTGAGCCCTCAAAGCTGTTGAACTGCAGCTACACCTCAGAAATTTTCTCAGCAGTACCCACAGCAGTGCTGGCAGAGCACTGGTCCACCAGCCAATGGCAGGGCAGAAAGGCCGGGGCCTAGACCTGGGTTTGTGCTTCTAAGCAGGGGCCTGCGGGTTCTACTATAATGGAAGCAGCTGCCAGTTAGGCTCAGAAAGATAGGGAACAGAACAAAACTGGGGAGCAGTAGGTAGGAAGGATTGTAACAGGTGTGAAACAGAGCAAGAAGGGGCTCGTGACGGAGAGTTGTGCCCTCGCTCACCGCAGCCAATTCATTCTGTTTCTCCATCTTTTGTTCTGTTCTCCTTGCCTTATGCTTATATAAAAGTGGGGAGGAGAGTAGGTGAGATAATAGCCAGTGGCAGTGACTGGTGAGAGCTGAGGCTATGCTTCTCCCGCTCAAAACTGCCATCCCTAAGAGATGGAAGAGGCTGTGGCACCCCTTCAGTTAGCTGAAGGGGTGTGGGGTATAGGAGCCGTTGCCTCTCTTTGGAGGGGGGAGTTAATGGACCGGGCAGGGGTTGAGGGGAGAGAGAAGCCACTCAACACCCTCCTTCCCTGGTGAGGGGGCCCCTGCTGCTCCCTTCCCATCTGCCCCACACTGGCCATGGGGACCTGCTTCTGCCTCAGTATAGAAGCTGTGTGGTGGCACCCGTACAGCATATAAGGTGGCACAGAAGGAAACTCCCCCCTTTTAAACTTCCTCTTCTCACACCCTCTTGTGGAGGCAGGTTGCTGCTCGCCCCAACACCTCCTCTCCCCCACCCTTCGGCCATCCCCTGGCAATGTGGCTAGAAAAAGCCCTTCAGCACTTTTGCAGGGGAATCACCACAACTCCAGAACTTTGTGTGCAGTCTTAAGGGAGCCTGGCTCCCCACCCCACCCCAATATGTAGGGATGTGTGAGGGATGTTTTTGTGTGTTGGGGGAGTTGCCACTGAGAGGGCACAATACTTGCCTTGCCCTGAGCGCTGACAACCCACACTATGACACAGGCACAGGCAAGGGTTATCCAGCACTTGGTGGGGCCACCATGCAAGTCTGTGCTGTATGTTGTGCACACTTAATTTAAAGAACCAAAAGCTTTCTTAACAATTGAGTCATCTGTTCTCTTTATCATTGGTTTTTACTTGAATCAATTCATTAACATATATAAGTTGTCTGGGAAAGGCTGTTTGTGTTAACCTCACGAGCATGTAGATAGTGATGTTTATTTTATATGCATATCATCATTCCACTCATGCCTTCTTCAACTGCACAAAGCTGCAGAAGGGATGAGTTCTATTTTAACTGGGTAATTGCCATTTTTATTATGAAAATTCAATACTCTAAATTTACCTAGAAATTTGCTGGTGCTTTTTAAAATAATCAATAAATCCTAAAACATTTTTCTTCAATGCATAATCAATCAAGATATAAATGGTTTTCTACACAAACAAAATATTCAATATTCAATGAAATAAACAGACTACCTTTCAACATTTCAACAATTTGAACATGAATGATTAGAGAAATGTTCAGTGAATCATGTGTTCCATTAATTTGCTTTAATAATCTTAACTCTTACCTTTCTGTCAAGTACCATCCTAATACTGAAAAGCTAACTTTTTTTGTTTCAATCTACAAGTGGTGTTTTCATGTCAATAATATTACTTAGTGTGAATCACACTATTGAACCACATACAAATCTAATAAGTATACAAGCAAATAAATGTACTTGCTACTATAATTTATTTTGACTGAAAGGTCATTTCTGGAAAATCAATATTCTTCTGTTCCTAGCTAACAAATTTGTATATAATATAGAAATTTAGGCCATGATCTTATTCCTGATGGAATCCAGAAAGCACAAAATCATTGCTGTAACCAAGACTGCTAAGCACAGAGCACAATGCTGGGACATCTAAGCATGTTGTGCAGTAGTGGCATGGTTGGAAAAGTTGTATGTCCACCTGGACATTGTTCCTAACAACTGGGTGGTAATTTCACCAGAGTATCAGCAGTTGTGCACACATAGTTTGCTTGCAGACACATAAATCCACATCATATCTTACTTTCCACATTGTACTAGGCCTTATTTTAGGACACCAAACTTTCATGTGAAATATCTTCTTCTTGCCACCTCCAAATCTCTATGATATTGCATTTGCAGCTGTGAAGCCTCTGGCACTAACTGGCTAAGCCGTTGTGGTGGCATCCAAGTTTCTCCCACTTGGATCAATGTTCAGGGAACAAAACTAGTCTAGCTTCACTTAAGAAAAGTTGATTGCTAGGATTAAAACCTCACACAGCTGATGAATGAAAAGAGAACCTGAAACTTAGGGAAATTAAGGAACAGGCAATTCAGAAGCAAAGACTATGATGAAAGGCTACTTTGGACTAAATAACAGGTTCCCAGAAGGAAGACATAGGTAATAAAGCTTACCAAAAAGGACACATAATCATAATCCCTACCTTTTTTTTATCCTCACATGATCTGTGATAGCCGGGTTAATCTTACTCCCACTTTTCAGTTTGGAGACTTGAATGAAATATAATGCTTTTTTAAAAGGCCACTCTTACTTTACCATGGCTCTTCAAAAAGTGTGCATTCCTACATCCAAATAATTACTGGTAGTTAAACAAAGATATGTGGAATGTAGGAAATAAATGTACATTTATTATAAAAAAATAAACTAAATGGTATTATGAAACGACCCAAAACAACAGCAAAACAACTTGACATTTGTTAAAATTCTGAGCCAGTATAATCACCTTGCTCAGTATACTGGAATCATTAAACTACTTTTCCATTCAAAAAGGCAGTCCCCATCATCAATCTTGCCATCCTGGAACTAGTGTACCGGTAATTAAATAGGGATGCTGCTAATAAAAGCAATAGATAATTTCTAGATTAAAAAAAAATCTGAAAATTGAAGAAATGCCCTTTTAATATCTATGCTGATAATATATTTGCTTCAAAATGAAATGTATTAGAAGTTTGACAGTCTCTCTGATCAAATAATAACATAATAGCTTTTGTCCTGTGTCAGTATATGTTAGCCAGCATCAGAGGAGAAAATAAGCAGAGGGTTGCTATTGTGTTGCTATTTTAGAAGGGCCTTCCATCTGGTAGGAAGCACAAGCCATCAGCATTGTAATTAAAATGCAATTACTGTCCCCCATCACAATCCCAGGATGATCATTCCATCTGTGTGATATACAGGGGAGGGGCACACATTTTCCCCCTTTCCAGCCCCATTAAGTTCATTTTCTTTGTATTAATTTATCTAACACCAAGGGTATAGTGTTATCTTGCACAGCAACATGTCACAAACTCTGCACTCCAAAAGCCTAAAATCACATGATATTTTGAATTTCTGCACCATCCTTTGAACAAAAAACATTAATTACTTCTGATTCACCATCTGTAATTAAAATATATCACTACAGCAGATTTACCTGCACTTGTGGGTATCGGGGTGCATGCTTCTGTGGCTGTCACAAATGAACGCCTCAGAGACATTAAAAAAGAAGTAAAGATATATTGCAAAAAAACCAAAGAATAAGAATAGAGAATTTAAATGAAAACAACTGCATTCTTTCCACTTTCACTACAATATATCCCTGGTGTGCATGTGCCACTTGAACCAGTGATAAAAAGCTCAAAAAGCAAACATTGACATCAAAGCCAGGATGCTCTAACTCAGGTCTCACTTTATGTGCAAAGTTAAATTACTATTTGTTTTTGGACATTTAAGGTACAACCAGTTTAAACATAGGCCAGTGGTGCATACAACTGAGTCCTTGATTTGTACTGAGTGGTCTGAGGGACCAGTTTAATTAGATTGACCTTTACTGCAACACAAAGGATATGGGAAATTTTTGACTGGGAACAGAAGCCAGACACAGTGGCGAAGGAAGCCTCTCTGGCACCTGGGGCAGGGCGCCGAGATGCGGGGCAAACAACCCGGTGGCGCACACGCAGTGCCCATATAGGCAGCGCTTGAGCAGCACTCTACAGCTGAGAGGGTGGCAGCGGGCGAACTTGTCACCCCCCCCCAGGGTGGTACCCAGGGCCCGCCGCCCCCTGCAACAGGCTCAGTGCCTCAGTTACTGCTCACACCGATGTGCCCGCTCTCACTTAAATATATTGCCCCCACCTCACTGAACAACCTTTTACCCAAAGGCTTAAAAAAAAAAACTAACTATCCCAGAGTATCCTGTGGGGTATCTTTGTGAGGGGGATAACCAATAAGTTGGAGTCTCAAGCGGGTGTTCTTTAAATAAACAATAAATATTTATTTTAAAAACAAAGTAGTATAATACAAGTGGAGAAACTTAGGTTACTTCAGTAATACAGTGGTACCTCTAGTTACGAACTTAATTCATTCCAGAGGTCCGTTCCTAACCTAAAACTGTTCTTAACTAGAGGCGTGCTTTCGCTAATGGGGCCTCTTGCTGCTGCTGTGCCGCCGGCACATGATTTCCGTTCTCATCCTGGGGCAAAGTTCTCAACTCGAGGGTGAAAGGTTGTTTTCTGCTGCTCCAGAGAAGCGGACACGGGGCAATGGATTCAAACTACAAGAAAGAAGATTCCACCTAAACATTAGGAAGAACTTCCTGACAGTAAGAGCTGTCCGACAGTGGAATTTGCTGCCAAGGAGTGTGGTGGAGTCTCCTTCTTTGGAGGTCTTTAAGCGGAGGCTTGACAGCCATCTGTCAGGAATGCTTTGATGGTGTTTCCTGCTTGGCAGGGGGTTGGACTGGATGGCCCTTGTGGTCTCTTCCAACTCTATGATTCTATGATTCTATGTAACTCTTCCAGGTTAGCAGAGTTTGTAACCTGAGGCATTTGTAACTCGAGGTACCACTGTAATATGCTAGTTCAATTTGTTTCGGCTTTATAGTTTGGGTCCTTTCCAAGGCAGTACTTTCCTTCACTACCCACCCCTTTAAAAAATCCAGCTCCTGAGGTACTTTCAGTAATAGTCTTAAGAGCTCACAACACACCCCTTCCTTCATTGGGTTTTGGGAGTCTCTTCTTTCCTCAGAAGTCTCTCCCCTCCAAACTAGTTTGAGGCCTAAGTAGACTGATCTTTTTCAGCTCCTACTTTTCCTGTCTCCTGTCTCCCCTCCAAACTAGTTTTAGGCCTGAGTAGACTGGTCTTTTTCAGCTCCTACTTTTCCTGTCTCACCCTCAGTCTCCCAGCAAAATCCGGTCCTATTACTCCTGCAGGACACTACACTCAGTCCTTGACTGTACACTTGGAGTGGATGTTTTCTCCGGACCAACTCTCCCTCCTTAACACTCTGTACTCCAACCTGACTCCTATCCTATCTCCCTACCTAACTCCCAACCTCTCCAACCTCCCCCCTCAACCACCTCAACTCAACCACTTTAAACTCCCCAACTAACTCTATCTCCCTCCAAAGCCTCTCCTTTTAAACTCTCCCTCCTGGAACCACAGCCAATCAGAGGCTGCCGTTCTTTAACCATTTGCTGCCAGGAGAAAAAAGTAAAAAGAAACACTTGTGGAACCAACTTTTCCATCACACACCCTGCCCCCCCCTTCGTACACCCCTGGCCAGACATAGCACCACTGGTAACCAGCAATATCAACAGTGGAGTCTCTCTCTCTCCCCCCCCCTCCCCTCTCTCTACCCACAACAGGGCTAAAACTGAACTACACTGCAGGATTGTAGCATGCATACTATTATTTTAGTCCAACCTGCAACATGGTGCATTGCAGAATTGTGGGAAGCTATTCTATCATATTCAGCCCAGCCTCCAACCTGCAACATGGGTTTAGTACCTCTGGACAACTCTGCATGGGGTGCTGTAAACCACTCGGAGTCTGACCCTCATACAGTATAATGTAAACTACAGTAATCATTCTCTTTTGCTCTCAAAATACTTTTCCTCTTGGAGGATGAAAAAGAGGAAGAAGAAAATGGGAAGAGAGGCAACAGAGGAAGAGACAAGAGATACCACTGACCTTCTCCTCTTATCCTTACCACCAACATACTCCTTAACTATGTGTTCCTGTCAGATAGCTTCTCTAGCCAGCCAGCCTCTCCAGCCAGTGTTCTGAAGTCTCTGAGGTTGATGTAGCAATATTCTCCTCCTCAACAGCCACTGCCAGCCAGACTGCCAGCTGACGCCATTCCCCCTTTTTCTTTTCCAACTGATTCAGTGTTCTTTGCCTACTGAGCATGTTCACTCCTTGTTGAATGGTTCAGGGGATTTCCCCCCTCATAGGTTGTTTTAAAAATACATGTTTGTACTTTAAACCTTTTAGGCTTTACTGCTAATATCCACTAGTTGATGTGGCATGGCCTGCATATGTTTACCCAGAAGTAAGTCCACAGCATTCAATAGGGCTTATACTTAATACAATGTAGCCTTACAGCCCATTCCTATGCATGTTTACTTAGAAGTAAACCCCATTAAGTTCAATGTTACTTATGCCCTTGTAAGGAAGCCTGGGAAATTAACTTTAATTTTGTATTGCATAAGGGGATGCATAGGTGCAGTGAAAAGATGACTTGGTGTGACACACTCCCTAGTGGTCATTGGTGATAAATCAGCACAGCAAAAGAAGATAGTATTGACATCTAAAATGAGATAATTCATTTCTGGAATGAGAAAACAATTTCCATGGTTGCTGAGTCCGTCAAAACTATTAATGTCTTTTAAAGAGTTAGTCCAGGAACCAAGAAAAAAAATGGATAGACTGCATGAGTAAAGCATTCTCATGTAGGCATTTATTTGCATAGTACATTGACACTGAAGAGTCTATGTATGGTGGGTTTGCTTCTGCATATTGCTATATGTATAGCCTTCATACCTTGGCTATATAAAAAACTGGCTTTCCATCTATGGACCACCAAACTAAGGTACAGGAAACAGGAAGGTTGAATTACCAGGTATTATTAGATTTGACAACAGAACAGTAGCAATTGTTCTCCATATCTTCCATACTAAACTATCTCCATTTTCTTTGGATCTGACGCTATTGTTTTTATAGAATCCAAAACTAGGCTTCCAGGAAAACTGATTTAATTTAAATGCAATTAATCAAATTTACTGACCAGCTTCAACTTTATGGGGTGGTTTTAAAATAACCAGTTAGTTAGTTAGTTGGTTTATATCCACCTTAAATGCTTTTGCGTCTAGGAAGTGGTCAGATTACAACAAACAAAGGGAATTATCCCATAGTCAGTGTCAGTACTTGGGCACCAACAATTCTCATACCCTGATATGTAACCCACTTTCCCGTGTTCTTTCCAGACACTGAGAAAACGAACAAGGAGTATGTATTTAGGACTGTGGAAGTAATGCGGGTGATGAACCCACCTCAATCAGAGTGAGCTCCTCCTCAATCAGAGTACACTGTGCTTCTTCCTTATATTCTGCCTAAAACTTTAACCTATAACAAATCTAACAACCTATAATAAAAAATAATTTACCTCCATGATGTTTCATTGGTATTTATAAGAAAAATTAGATCCAAGAATCACAAAAAGAAATTGTGTGCTCTTGGTGGGAAAAGTGCCATAATTTGCCTGAGCTGCCACAAAAAGCCTGGAAAAGGTTCTCATCATAATTTAGATTGGACCAAATGCCAGAGTGAAGAATTGCTTGGTACATCTTCCTTTCATGTTAATTCTGAGAGTATGCTTCTCAAGGCCTTGGCAAATAAAAGATAAACAGAAAACACTAGGATATTATTTATTTTGCCACTTGACAAGAGTGGTCAGAACTAAAACACTTCCTTTGGAAGACAACCACAATGCAGGTAGTAATATCAAAAGGTAACAATAGCTGAGACATCTAAGTATGAAACTAAGGTTTGAGCTTTTTAGTGAGAATAATCACATGAAATTTAGAATGATTTAGTAGAATGTTTAACTAAAGGATGCAGTTCAATAGGAAATTATACGCACTTCCTTTCATAAGTCTGAATGCTTGTATCTGATCTTTTAAATGAGTACCCACTCCTAATGAAAGAAGATGAGGTAACAGCAGATGTCATCCCTAAAGAATATGCTTTTATCATACTATATTGATATAAACTCCTCATACTTGTGCGAGTCAACAAGCACCAGTCTCAGGGAACTGAAGGATGGTATTGTGGTTGTTAAGGTATACTTAAAGCAATAGCCTGAAAGAGCAAGCCGTGTTTCAAAAAGGGCATGGTCTACATAGAAAAACCTTGAAAATATTCCAACATGCATGCTGTCATTTTCAGCAACATAAAAATAATTGAAAATGCAAGAAAGAAACAGGAAACATTATTTTAAAATATGTGGACTCAATTAATGCTTCTGATACTTGGGTTAGCAGCCTTGGGCACCCTGCCCAAGGTTAGCCCAGCCTGCTTCACACACTGTTATAATGTGACTGAATGTAAGTTATCTTGAGCACTTGTTGATAAGGCAGAATATAAATTAATAAACAAATAACAACATTAAACAAAACAACAGCACTCATCATGAACTGAAATAACCAACCCACGTCTTTGATATAACAGCCACAATTCAACACAGAGTTCACATCAATAAGTTTCAAGTGCCAGAGTGCCCTGAGGAACAAACTCTCCTAAACTGAGGAACAAACTCTCTTAGCAGGGGGCATATGGGTGTCAATCGTTCTGAAAAGGACTATCAGAACATTGCTTGCCTAAAAGTGATGCCCCTCTTGGATCTAAAATAAGCACACTCTACTATGTTCATTAAAATTAATTCATGACAATATATTGTCTAAGCATAATTCTGAAATTCCACATATGAAAACCATCAATAACCATGTGAAAGACTGCATTACAGGGTGCTTCCTCTGCTCATTTAGGTGATAATCTTGTAGCAATATATTATAATCTTTTTTACCCCAGATAATAGCCCTATGCAAGAATTACCAATAGGAAAAATGTAAATAGGTGAAGGGTTCCACCCCGCATCAGTGTGACATATTTTAACTCATGGAATATGACATTCCAAATCTGTGGAGGCTCTCTCTCCGGAGATTTAAGAAATCTGGAAAATCAGGTTTCTAAAATACATGGGAGCCTACATGAATACAAAAGGCTCCTCACTTCAGTAATTTTCCATGAGTTAAAGAAGATGTCACCTTCCATGAGCTGAAACTTGCACACTTGTCTATGCCATCCTCCCCTCATGCATCCATACTACCTACTGGTAACACCTGCATAGGGCTAATGTTGGGCTGAAACACAAGAAGCATACAATACTTCTCAAGCATACAATTTACTTATTTTATGATTTTAGGACTTCTTTTAGGGCTCCTGATTAAGTGTTTGGTACTTAGACTAATGAGAGTTTGAGATAATTATTTTGGAAAAGTAATAAATGGTAGCAGTTAAGAATTGCAAATTACTTTCGTTGAAATAATCTGAGGTGGTTAAATAAAAATCCAGAAGTCAATACCTGGATTGTAAATTGTTAAAGCCTACAAACTAGTTTAATATAATTGTGTATATTATTAGTGAAAAATCCAGGGAGTGGTAAAACAAAGAGTTCTTCCAAATAGTGCCCATTTCTTTAAGACCATGGTTCTGCAGCTACTGTGTCTTATGATATTGATCTTGATTCACAAACAGAAAAGAGTGAGCTGGAAGAAGGCCCAATTTGCCACATCCAATCACTGAAGTTGTGCAGAAACGTCTATGTGCTTGTTCAGATCTGAACTAGATCATCCATGCCAAAATGCAAGTCATAGGCTCATGCTTATTGTCAGGCTTCTAAATAAGCACACAAAGATTACCACTGGGGGCTGGCAAAGGAGGGAAAGAGAGCAACCCTCTATATTTCTAAATAAATAAATATTATTTATTTGCAGATACATAAACTGCTTCACAATCAAAAGTTTCTGAAGTGCTATACAGTAAAATAAAATACAGACAAAATAATAAGATTACAAACACAGTAAACTAAAGCACTAAAACCATTTCTACAATTGTTCAATTATTATTCCACTAGTGGTTTAAGCCCGTTAAAAAAACGGGCGCTAGAATATATGTGGAGGGGCTGGCGCCCCACCCCCACCCCCTGCCAAAGCGTGCTTTAGCGGGTGGTCGGGGGGTGGAGGAGAGGCAAGCAGGGCTTTCTCCGCTTTAACGGAGAAGCCCTGCTTGCCCCCCCGCCCCCCTGCCAGAGCCTGCTTTAGCGGGTGGGGGGGTGGAGGAGAGGCAAGCAGGGCTTTCTCAGCTTTAACGGAGAAGCCCTGCTTGCCCGCCCCGCCCCCCACCCCCTGCCAAAGCCTGCTTTAGCGGGTGGTCGGGGGGTGGAGGAGAGGCAAGCAGGGCTTTCTCCGCTTTAACGGAGAAGCCCTGCTTGCCCCCCCCCCGCCCCCCTGCCAGAGCCTGCTTTAGCGGGTGGGGGGGTGGAGGAGAGGCAAGCAGGGCTTTCTCCGCTTTAACGGAGAAGCCCTGCTTGCCCCCCCGCCCCCGCCCGCCTGCCAAAGCCTGCTTTAGCGGGTGGTCGGGGGTGGAGGAGAGGCAAGCAGGGCTTCTCCGCTTTAACGGAGAAGCCCTGCTTGCCCGCCCCGCCCCCCGCCCGCCTGCTTTAGCGGGTGGGGGGGGTGGAGGAGAGGCAGCAGCGCCATGCAGGCCAACGGGGCAGGAGGGGGTCAGCAGCAACAGGCTCTCCTTGTAGCGGCGGGAGCAGCAGCGTGACCTCCCTCTTCGGCTTCCCCTCGTCCTCTGCAGCGCCGGGGTTCCATTTAAACTGACCCGCTTGAACTGCTGACGCTGCTCGTGGCCCGATGTCTCTCTGCTCCAATCCCTGTGTCCCTGGGGCACATGCTCAGTTGCGCAAACCCAGAGACACACGGACTGGACGCAGAGACACTTGCATTTTATATATATAGATAATAATAAGCCTTCTTAAACAAAACTACTGGTACATTAAATGGCTGCCTAAATGTCAAAACAGTAGGCAATTGTCTAATCTTGGTTGGTAACTGCTCCAGAAGGGTAGAGATGCAACACCAAAATCCCAGGCTCTAGTACATATCAAATGTACCTACGGGACATGTGGTACTCTTAGCAGTGCCCCATCTGAGCTGAGCGGGGCAATCCTTAGGCAACTTGGTCTCAATAGGTTAAGGGCTTTAAATCAGCAGTGGGGAACTTACATAATTAGGCTCCTGAAGCTTCCCCCCCCCAAAAAAAAAAACCATGCCCACTTGTCATATGTGATGTCAGGTGTGGGACAGGCAAAGGCATGGCTGGGATCAAGTGTACCTGATGGGGCTCCCTCTTGGCATCAGTCAGCAGGTTGCTGATTCAAACTGCCACTGTGCAGAAGGAAAATAAATGTGTCTTTACAAAACAGTTTACTGTTTATTGTAACTTTAGAAATTCTTAATCAATAAATAAGGGAGGAGAAGAAATAAAAGAAATACCCATGGGACATAAATCCTTTAAGATGAGAGCATTTGCCGGTGATGTAGTCTTAATGGTGGAAGATCCAGAAACGAGTGTGGAAAAAATTCTAGAAAAAATGGAATGTTATGGGAAAGTATCTGGTTTTAAACGTAACATGCATAAGACAAAATTAATGGTGAGAAATATGAATGAATAACAGACAAAATATTTACAAGAAGAATCAGATTTAGAAATTGTTAGCAAAACAAGGTATCTAGGAATACAAATTACAATGAGAAATATTAATCTATTTGAAGACAACTACAATAAATTATGGAAACAGGTTAAAAAGGATTTGGAAATTTGGCATAGATTAAAGCTATCATTCTGGGGGAGAATTGCAGCAATAAAAATAAATATTATCCCAAAAATATTGATCTTGTTCCAAATGATTCCTATAATTGGAAAAATGGAATGGTTTGCCAAATGGAGAAGAGATACTCTGGTTTCTCTTCAGATTGTATAAATCTTTCGACAAATGGAGAAGAGATTTATTAAAATTTATATGGCAGGGTAAGAGGCCCCGTATTAAATATAAGTTACTTACTGACAAAAGAGAAAGGGGGAGATTTAGTCTCCCGAATCTAAAATTATATTATGAGGCCTGTTGTCTCTGCTGGAACAAAGAATGGATATTACTAGAAAATACAGACTTGCTGGGTTTAGAGGGACACAACAATAGACATGGTTGGGATGCATATCTTCTAGATAATAAGACAAAGGTCCATCAAGGATTTATGAATCACATAATTAGAAATTCTCTTATTAAAGTATGGAGGAAATATCATAGGTTATTAGAACCAAAGACCCCCTGGTGGGCAGCTCCACTTGAAATGGTTTCAATAAAAAAGGAAAATATGGAAAAATTAGGGGTAACATATAAACAACTTTTAAGGCAGGAGCAAGGCCAACTACAATTGAAACCATACGAAGAACTTAAACAATTCTGTACCACCTGGCTACAATATCATCAATGATATGACAAATTTAACTCTGACAATAAAATAGGTTTCCAAATAGAAGAATCCAAATTCCAGTTAGAACTTTTGAACAATTCCAAAAAAATGATCAAAAATGTATAATTTCTTACTTGAATGGGAACTCAAAGATGAACAAATGAAAGAAGCACCATATTTTTCGCTCCATAAGACGCACTTTTTTCCTCCTAAAAAGTAAGGGGAAATATCTGTGTGTCTTATGGAGCAGATGGTGGTCCCTGGAGCTGAATTGCCCAGGGGCCAAAAGAGGATCATGCTTTTTATTTTACAAAGAGAAAAGGGGGTGTTGAAAGGACCCCGCTGAGCAGCAAGAGATTGGGAGAGAGATAAGAGTCCCCAGCTTCCTTTCAGCCCTGCCCTCTTGCCCAGGCCTCCATTGTTGAATGTTCTGCAGACGGAGGTTTTTGTTTCCCCAGTGACATGTGACTGGCTGATTAGCTTATCTATCTGGAAACTGTAGAAAAGGCTCCCTTTCCTTTAGAAGCTGCAGAAATGTGAGTTGAACCCCATAAAAACGGGGCTTTTCCTCTTTGCTTTTCCCCCTTTGCAAAAAAGCTGCAAAACCTTTAGCTGATCCTCAAAAAAACAGGGGTTTTCCCTTTGCAAAAAAAGCTGCAAAACTTTTAGCTGATCCTCAAAAAACAGGGCTTTTCCCTTTGCAAAAAAGCTGCAAAACTTTTAGCTGATCCTCAAAAAAACCAGGGCTTTTAGAGGATGAAAACCAGAATTTTTTTTTTCTTGTTTCCTCCTCTAAAAACGAGGTGTGCCCTATGGAGTGAAAAATACAGTAATGATCAAGTGGGGACAGGATTTTGGATACGCGATTTCATTAGATCATTGGGAAAAACTCTGGAAATCAGATATTTCACCACATGTATTACTATCAAAGAAAATATTATGAAGATGTTCTACAGGTGGTATTTAACCCCTGTAAAACTGGCGAAATTTATAAACTAACATCGAATCTGTGTTGGAGATGTAAGGTATCAGAGGGATCTTTGTATAATGTCTGGAGGGGATGTGATAAAATTAAAAATTTTGGGGAAAATATATATGAGGAATTGAAAAAAGAACTGTTTAAAACAACAATTGGTAAGAAGCCAGAAACATTCCTTTTAGGAATTATAACAAATGACATCGCCAAAGACATGAAGAGAATATTTTTATATGCAACAGCCACTGCAATGTTACTGATTGCAAAAAATTGGAAATCAGAAGAAGTACCAACATTGAAAGATTGGCAACATAAATTTTTTGAAATGATTGAATTAGCAAAAATGATGGCAACAATTAGGATGCAATCTAATCAAAATCTCAAACAGGAATGGAAATGTGTAGAAGAATACATGACCAAAAGATGTTCCAACAAGAATTTGTTGATATGTATAGAATGATTTCACAAAGTTACGTTAAGTTAAACAGATATATAAGAATGAATGTTTAATTATTAAGATACAAAAATACAATCTCAATTATAAAGTTACAAAATAATAACAAGGAAATCACGCACAGGTGGAGGGAAGACACAGGGCAAGAAATAATAAATGGATAAATGTTGATACATAATGAAATGTGAAAATGCAAAGTTACAAATATAATGTATATGTATCATATATGTATATGTAAAATTTCATATATGTATTGCAACATTAATGATAAATAAATAATTTTTTTAAGTGTCTTTACAGGCAGGAAGTGAATCCGAACCATGCTTGCAATCAGACTTTGAATGGGTTTGCTCTCTGATTAGCTGATGGGCGGTATGAGCAGTCCCTTTGTAGGTGCGGAGAAATCTATATATGCCAAAAGCTTGGAAGGCCCTTGCTTTCCAAAAGGTGTGTGTAACACCAGCTCAAACGAAAGGAGGTATGCACATTTGTATTTGTGTGTATGTTACTCTGGTGGAGATATTATTCATCATTAATTTATCCATTAACATGCTTATCCCTGAGAACTGAATAAAAGAAATATTTACATACTAGCAAAGTGCACAGCATGATACAGACTGTACTACCTGCTTTAGGAGTGTAACTGAAACTGTCTTTGTGACTTCTTGACATCTGAAAGACAGTAGGAAATGAAAGGGACACATTTTCTTAAGCCCATGCAGTTTTCAAAGTGAAATCTTGAGAGAGAAATGGAAGCATGACCTTTCACTTCCCCACTGGTATGTGGAAATTAGATTGTAAAGGCAAAATAAAATGGCAATCTTGCATCATATCATCAGCAACATAAATAAATAAAATGGCAGGAAGTTAGGATTTATGCACGGAGGAAACCATTCAGCAACCAATATACCTGTCCTACTGGTCTAGGCTGCATCCCCATCACCATGGTTGGGAATACCTTTGTCATTCATTCTCAGGATTGGTGATCACAATAGGATGCAAAGAAGAAGGGAAATGTCTGAGATTTATAGGGACAAAGTCAGCACTGTTCACACATACAAGTGCATTGGTGTGTTATAATACATTGTAGAGACTGGATAGTCATCTGTCATGAATGCTTTAGTTGAGATTCCTGCATTGCAGGAGGTTGGACTAGATGGCACTTCCCAACTCTACAATTTTTTAATTCTATGATTCTGAGCATTTTTGTTCCACTGCTTTTGATCATTTTTTCGGCTTTACTTTCACAGCCAAAATGGAAGAATGCTAATTGGGATATACTGTATATTACTTTGAACAGGAGAAACAGCTTTTTAAAGAGTAGTTTAATTCAATAATCCTGAACTAGAATGAAATGAAGGTTAATTCAAAGCCTGCATATTTACCACTGTATTTAAAACATGTTTAATGCCTGTCTTTGTTGTATCATTTTGCTATGTTATTTATATTATAGTTTAGAAATTTTCTAATCTGCTCCTTAGAATCAGAACAAGTAAATTCAATTTAAAATAAAAAGTATATACAGGCACCTAACTACTTACAATTGGCGACCTTTCAAAATGAATGCTGTTAATGCAATTGTGCAAATCACTGCATGATGCGAGTGGAGGGGGGGGTACCCCATAAACAAAATTGCTTCAGCACTTCGCTTAGCTAAATGTAACAAAAGTAGTAAATCACACAGCAGAAAGTGCTGCAAGATTCAGATCGAAGCTGAACATGCACGATTTTTAATATTAATTACAGAAATTGTCCATGTAAAGTTGGAAGACAGATGGAGTTTGTGTAGCAGAGCCAATCTATAGAAAATTCATAAAATCTCTAATTATTTTCCCTCTGCATTTACCAAAATATTGAGATGCAAAGACCTTTACTTTAGCCCACATCTATTCATTTGGAAGTAGAAGTCCATTGAACCATCCCAGACTCTATAGTTCTTCAGTAAAGAAGCTAACAATCAGTTCTCATCTGTTATTTTCATCTAATTTCATTTACCTTAGTCTTCATGCTTATTCAACAATTCATGTTATGAACTAGACAACGCAGTTAGATAGACAATATAAAAGTTTAACAAATAATAACTACCATATTTTTCCGTGTATAAGATGCCCCCATGTATATGACGCCCCCTATTTTGGGGGACTCCAAATTAAGAAAACACCACTCAGCACTACCCGTGTATAAGACAAGCCCCAATTTCAAACCTTATTTTTTGGCAAAGAAACCTAGCCTTATACACAGAAAAATACGGTACTTAAAATAAAAAAATCTGAAGTTACATAAGCAGAAATGTGATAGCAATCTTCTCTCAGTTTATTGGAACATACTTAAACTATTATGTTTAAGAATACCCTTCGCAGGTCTGTAAATGTTCTACAACGTGTATTTAAAATTTTAAAAATATGTGTGTTAAAAAGACAGGATTAGTAGGATTATATTGTTTAACAGTTTTTGAAACATGAATTTAGATCTCTATTTTTACTGCTCAACTTGTTTTATATAATAAAAATTATAATAGAAACATAAATTTTTGTGTAAGAGGCTATATTTCAATGAATTCAATTTGCATTAGTCTGGCACAGGTGGTTATTTATTACAGTGTATACACACATAATCTTGAAGCTTTGAAGGTGACTTAAACTGCCTGAGTAAGTGAGCCAGGGACAGACAGCAAAAGCGTTTACTCAGCATCTAGGGCACACATTACAAGCTCAGCTATGCATGAAGGGCAATTTCTGCCATGAAGAAGCAGCAAACTAAATCAAGGGCAATGGTAGTTTAATACTTTCAGTTCCATGCGGTAAGAACAAAATCTTAGTTTAAGGGGAAAGTGGAGACAAAAAGGTTATAAAAATAGTTCCACTCTAGTGGTAAAAATGATACACTAAGATAAGACTATTTTTTGTGTGAGCACTATTTTTGTGTGAGTAATAACATAACTCAAGTTTTTAAAAAATGTAGTTCAAAGGTAACTAGTTTTTCTTAGAACTTTCTTTCTTCACTATTTATGAAGAATCCAATTATGTTCCACAGCACTGCAGTTTTAAAAGCTGTGTAACCTGCTAACACACACATAGTATAGAAAATTGACGAACACACACAGTCAAAATGTTAACACAAAGCAGAGATGCAATTGATGATCGAAGTTACTTCAGAGTCAACACAAACTGCTAAGCTCGGCAGTCTGTGTAATGGAAAAATGAGGAGGGCACGGTCGCATCTAGCAGTGCAGGAAGTGTGTACAGCTACCAAAGGGCATAAGTTGACTGTAGAAAGTGACATTAGACTTAGAAGAAAACTTACCCAAGGGGTTTGCTTGTCTCAGTTTAATTTATTTTTAATGTTGGTTTGGAATACATTACCGTATAGATAGAATAATTTTGCTTTAAACCTGATCCCAGCAGCAAAGTGCTGAAGGTCTGATAAAAGAAATCCCCATGAGTATAGAAATTCTGCCACCAAGCACATACCAAGGAAGTGTGTTTTCCACATTCACCATTTAGAAAAATAAATCTCTATTACTAAAACCAGCTTACTTATTACAATATTTGTCCCATTCTCCTTGGACTGACTTTTTATTATTGAGCTACTCTATTACCATACTGACAAATTCAATTGTATCGCCATGACAGTTAAGAACCTATTTAAACTGACACATATGCAGGCATGGATGCAAACTTTATCTTTCTTCTAACATAGTAGCATGTACAATCTTGTGCTTTATCAGAGTAATCTGTAAATTCAATAGCAAAAAAATGCATGTGAATAAAACTAATGCTACAGGTAAATGCAGATATCCCTCTGTTACTTTATATTGTCATCTATTGTATATGTATGGTTCACAACAGTTCATTAAAAGTTGTATCCAATCCTAGTCCTACTCAGAAAAACCCCATTGTAATGAATGTACATTACTATCTTAGGTTCATTAATTTCAGTGAGTCTACTCTGAGTAGGGCTGGGAAATATTTACAGTGGAACAAACTAGTTCAGTTGAATGAAGTGCACTGAACTGTTTTGAAAAATCTCTGAATTGCACCAGAAAGAAGTTCCCATAAGTTCCCAGGTGAACTAAAGGTGAATTGACTTATATCATTCAATTTGAATGATTTCTATCTTCATGTTCACACCACACACACCAAGCAGGAGGTCTAGACCCTTAGCTTTCATAACAACAACAACATCAACAACCCTGGACATCTCAATCAATCAAATGCCTCTTCCCTTGAGGGAAATAAATTTCCAAATAAAATGGCAAAAAGACAAGTTCTGCAGAATATGACAAAGTGCTTAGAATTTAAGATATAAAGTTATGTCCTTGAACATGAATTACAACTTTGGGCTGATGGTTTTGTTCAAAAACAATACAGAATTTATTACTCCCAATGAATTGCTTGGGTGATCTAAAAAGATACTAATTTAATTATCAGAAATTTTATTGATCTGTTAGTAAAATAGATTACCCGTACCCCAATCCTTCCAAGAAAGCAAACTCCAATTCACCCAAACCCAAAAACTTTTAACTGCTTGCACTTAGACATCCAAAATGTTTGGCAGCAACAGAAATACAAGGACACTAGTATGTTAACAAATGAGATGCAATTCCTCCTAACTCCTGCTAGCTGCCCTGTTCTGCCCCCCCCTTTTTAACCACATTTTATAATTTACTTATGCCTTGCAGATAACCATTTCACACATTATTTCTCTCCATCTATATAAACTGAAATACTAATAAACTGGCATCTAATATAGGTTTATGTGCAATCCAGATTAAGTTTTAGATACAATTTCTAAACAAATTAGAAAAGATTTGTAAGGATAAGTGATCATAGGAAGTAAAAATTAAAGTGAAAGAAGCATGGAATAAACTAAATAGTATAGATACATATAATTAAAACACATAAAAATATGTTGATTACTAAGAAGATAGGTTAATTAACCTGACAGGATGGGATGAGAGCCGTGAATATATAAATTATATAAAACACAAGGACCACATTTGGGGGACGGGGGAGAAGAACAGTGAGTTTTTGTTTATTTAGTTTTAAGGGAGGAAATAGAACAATCAGCAAGACTAAAACTATTTATTTATTTATTGATATCCTGCCCTTCTTTCTGAAGGAGTCCAGTGTGGCAAACACACAAGCAATAAGACAATCAGAACATCTAAAACAATTTGAATACAAACACAAACTTAGAAGGCTTGTTGAAAGAGGAAGCTCTTCAGCAGATGCCAAAAAGACAACAGAGATGGTGTCTGTCCAAGAGTGAATACCAGTGGGTAGGTGCCATCACTCTATGGTCTATGTGTCTGTCCAAGAGTGAATTCCAGTGGGTAGGTGCCACCACTCTATGGGATCGACTGCTATATCATATGCAATGGAACTCCTGATAACATGGTATCCTGCCGATTGCAGTGATTATATAGGATATATAAGTTAAGATATGAGAATATTTTTTAAGGTATACTGGTCCCCAGGTGTACAGGGTTATGTAAAACTTTGTGTTATTAATAGGCTTGCCATACATCAGGAAAATTCCTGACATGTCCTGGTTTGGGGGTTCAAAAATGGTATATGGGGGGGGGGAATTGTTGATTCAGCAAAATGTCAAGGAAAACCTGGATGTATGGCAAACCCGGATGTTTGGCAGCAGTTTCTGCAGATAGATAGAGTTAATGTATGTGGAACCAACTGCCAGGTTACTAATTAATGGAAGAATTTCCAGGAAACTATACTTTAAAGAGGCACACAGAAAGGTTGCATTAGAGCCACTGACTACTGTTATAAGGTAACATGAAGGTATTACAGAAATAGCAAGTCAGAATACTGAACACAAGTTGAGACTATATGCAGATACTATAGTAATATACATGTCTGACATAAACTGATACAGAGGAATACCAGAAACAAATTCATTCATTTGGGATGAGAAAAGAGCTAAAGCTGACAAGAATGTAAGCTACAAGACATGAAAAGAAAGGGGGTTGGGCATTCCCGATTTATTTAGCTACTACAGTGCTGGAGTCCTGCAGGGAATATCAGTTGTTCAAAGAAGAAAATAAATGTTTTAGACCAACAGAAGGGTCCATACTGAGAACTACACCAGGGATCTATTATGGTTGTCGAAACTCACCAGGAAAACAACATTAAAATGGCCACAGTTACATGATCAATATATGTTTAAAACCTGAGATAGATATAAGAAAGTTTTATAACCAGAAATTAACAAAATAGCATCAGTAATTAACAATAAGAAACCTAAGTTAAATAGACAACTAGGGAATTTCCAGACACAGATAACCAGCAGGTTATAACTATATCAAAATTAGGTATGACTTAAAACATATGAGCAAGCCATACACGATATAGAGAGCAAACCATCTGTTTTTCAATGTGTTCAAATAAGAACAGATTACATTGTAAACAACCAACAGAGAATATGAAAAGTAAAGAATACAAAACAAAATATTTGCAAAAAAGCATGGGCTACTAAGAAACCAAAATGATCTATTTATACCAGTTGGTGGGAATCACAAATGGAAAGAAAGCTGTTGTAAAGATTCAGAGTAATCAATAACATTTGTTTTATGTTCCAGAAGAACTGAAAGAAGCTTCACAAGTATCCTATAGATTTTTCTGATAAGTTTGCTTGTAAAAACTGCAGGAGTTTATAGTGGACGCTCGGGTTGCGAACGCGATCCGTGCGGGAGGCGCGTTCACAACCTGCAGCGTCCGTAACCCACAGCGCTGCATCTGCGCACACACGGGTTGCGATTTGGCACTTATGTGCATGCACAAAGCATGATTTAATGCTTCTGTGCATGCGCAAAGCGCCGAACCTGGAAGTAACCCGTTCTGGTACTTCTGGGTTCGGCACTTTCATATCCCACAGCAAACGCAACCCGCAGCAAACACAACCCGAGGTATGACTGTACTATGGGGCAAGAACTGCTAAGCCAACTATAGCAGTTATTTTGGGAACTAACGGCTGTGAAGGAAAGGGATGGTACTGTTATGTTTTTATTGTAATAAGTACAGGTATATATTGTTTCAATTCTATTCGTATTTAATTGCTTTTTAATTATTATTTTCTATGTTTTTAGTTGTTTTTATTTTATCTGAAAGTTGATTTCTGGCCTGGGAAAAAGGTGATATAAATCTTCTTCTTCATCATCATTATGTTGTCTATTGAATTGAACTTTCATAAGAAATTGACTATGGGGAGCTAACTCATGATTTTGCAATGAAAACACCCAGAAAAAAAGCTTTAAAGAGAACTAGTTTATTTAGCAAATGTTTGCAGCCATGTTAGTCCATTAGAAGATGTCACGGAGTATCTGGACACAGTGGAACAGTGGGAGGCACCCCCATTCTTCTCAAAGGAAGGCTTAGAGCCCAGGGATTGGTGGTGGGACAAAGATGAGTGGTCAGAAATAAGACTGAGAGTTGGAGGTGTCAAAACCTGAAGAGGTAACAGGTTTTAGTGAGAAGGGATAATCTGTGGCAGAGAGAAGTCCAGAATCAGAATCAGAAATGGGAGCAGGAGAGGAGGAAGGCTATGAGGCAGAGATGAAGAAGCAAGAGTGTCTGCTCTGCTGCACCAAATTCCCCTCCCTCCTGTCTCCCTGGTATGAAGCAGGAGGAGCAAAGGCAGACATGCTGACGTAGTCTCAGATTGCTTGGGAAAGACCCAGAAGAGGAGGAGACTTAGGCAGCTGTGGGAAGGCAAGAACCTTCAGTCTCCACAACTGCCTCATAGGGGCAAGACCTACCAAAGAGAGATATTGTGCTCATTAGGTCTGGCATTCTTGAGCAGATCCTGCTTCTTCTAATAAAGTGATAACTTTACTTATTCCGTGTAATTTATTGCTGGCTCAGTCATAACAGAAGACTATTTTTATAGGACCAATCCAATTAATAAAACTATTAGCAAGTTTATGACTTCTTTTCAGCAACAAAAATGGGAGAGGAATTGTAGAAAAGCCCCAGTGTGTAACTTTAGAATCAAACTCAAATCATTTCTTTCATCATTCACAAGACTGTATGTATGGGATGGGATCATCGGTAGGGACTCTTAACCTCTTGGCACTTACCATTACAACCTTTAATAGAACTCAAATATCTGAAGAAGTGCCTTCTCTACACCAACCTACCTGTGAATTCAATGGAAACACTTTCCCATATGTTAGAGGAAGCTTGTACTATGCTGCTACCCATTCTCTGGGATGCCCTTCCCAAACGATTATGGCTAGAGCCAATGTTAGAATCATTGTGATGCCAGAGCCAAACTCTCTCTCTCCGCCCCCCCCCCCGGCATTTAGAGGGTAGTTGACTGTTAGCTGCTTCACTTCCTTTAGCTGCTCTACGGGATTTTAGTAATGTAGTTTTAGTGATTCACTGTATTTTACTTTTGATATGATTGTTTATTTGTGCCTATTGGGGGAAACCCTCATATCTCTGAAGAAGAGTGGCATAAAAATATTTTAAATAAGTAAATAATGGAGGTGTATCAAAGGCAAAATATATCTGGTCGCCAACAGCAGCCAATTAATTTCATTTCATGATCTTTCCCACCTCTTCGCCCAAGGACCCAGAAAACTTTTGTAGATTAGGTACAGGATTTTTAGATGTGTGGCATGGTGCTTGGGTCTCCATCAGTCTGCACATTCTTAAAGTAGAGGCTCAGTTTGGAAACATTTAGACTCCCAGTTTTAGGAATATTGGTGGATAATTCAAAAACCACAAAAACTATAAACTTAAATACTAATGCTAGAAACTTTGTAGGAGTATGTAGGATATAGTCAAATCTTCTTTGTTTCTTTGTTTTCAGCAATATGAGAGAGGTGTGTATGTTGAGAATGGCTACTAAGATCCCCAAAATATATACACAACTGTAATATTATCCTAATTTGTTTTCCTTCTGTGTTGGGAATTACATTCTCCTGAGAATTACAACCCCTAGCTAAAATTATTGTCTTCTGTTCTCATGCTCTATAATCTGTCATTCCAATGAAAGTGCGGAACAATTTTTAACCTTTCAGTAAGAGGACATAACCCAATAATTAACTCTTCTTCCTCCCACCCATTTCTTTATAAAAGCAAAAACAACGAAGACTTTGCCAAAGGAGCCATAATTTACATGTTCAGAGGAAAAGAAACTGGGAAGATAAACATTGTAAAACAGTGTAATTTTATTTAAATTAGTTCAAGACTTCAAAATGGTTGCCTTCTTTATTCAAGCAAGAACCACTATTTAATCAGCTGAAGTAGGGTTGCCATAACCCAACCCCTAAATCAAGATAACTAGCATAACATGCAAATATGCTGAGCTAATTATGGTGGCTAATCTACATAATTTCTATCACACGCTTCAGCCTTCTTCCTTCCTTAAATAAAGAGTGATGCACATGGGACAAGAAAATTTCCCTTCTTCACATATACACTGATAACGTCTAAATTTGCTGTTACTACACAAAGAAACAGAGGTTGCAGGCATAGTGCAGAGCTCACTGCTATGCCAGTGAAACAGGAAAATTCAGTTTTTCAAATGAGTAGGAAATGGGGTGAAAACATATATATTTTAAAGTGTCATTATATAAATGTACAGTGCAGCCATGTTTAAAAGGTTTTTTTTAATTTCTGTGAAAGCCTGGTATACAACTAGAAAATATATAGAAAAGTTTAAACTGCATAAAGCCCCTGGAATAGATGATCTGACAGATAAATTTTATTTTTTAAAAAAAATCTGAAACATTGACCCCACCCCCCCAATATGGGCAGGTTGTTTAACAGCATTCTAACAGGGGCAATTGTCCCGAGATCCTGGAAAGAGTCTAGAATACTGGTAATATTGAAACCACGTAAAGATTCAGAGACGTTGGAATTAGACACATTTCATGCATTGGGCAGGATGCTAAAACATTTACTAGTATTCTAGGTAATATCGACTGGCAAATATATTACCTAGTATAATCCATGCAGAACAAGTGGGTTTTGTTAAACATAGACATATAGCAGATCTCATACATAAGATGCTGAATGCAGTACAGTGGAACCTCGAGTTGCGAACGTGATCCGTACAGGAGGCACGTTCACAACCCACAGCGCCGTGTCTGCACACGCACAAAGTGTGATTTAGTGCTTCTGCACATGCACGAGTGCCAAAACCCAGAAGTAACCCGTTCCAGTACTTCTGGGTTCGGCGCATCCGTAACCTGAAAACTCGCAACCCGCAGCAATCGCAACCTAAGGTATGACTGTATATTATGGAAAACTAGTGTGGAATCCATGTGTGATTGCTTCACTAGATGCTCACAAAGTGTTCGATAAAATACACTGGAGTTTTTTGTATTTACTCCTTAGCAGTGCTTTTTTCTAGGGGGATGCAAGGGGACGCATACCCCTAAACATTTTGTGAATCTAAGTTTGGCCTCATTGAGGGGCAGTATTTCAATATGAGTAGGAAAATGATAATACCCCTAAACATTTTTCTTAGAAAAAAAAGCACTGCTCCTTAGATATAGAGTCGTACCTTGGATCCCAAATGTCTTGGTACTTGGATGCTTTGGCTCCTGAACGCCGCAAACCCGGAAGTGAGTGTGCCAGTTTGCAAACGTTCTTTAGAACCTGAACATCCAACAGGGCTTCCGATTGGCTGCAGGAGCTTCCTAAAGCTAATCAGAAGCCGCTCTTTGGTTTCCGAACATTCTGGAAGTCGAACGGACTTCTGGAATCGATTCCGTTTGACTTCTGAAGTATGATTGTATAACAGTGCAATGCTAACCATGTTCTCTCCTGCCTATCTGACATTTTTTTATCTACTTATCTCAAGTTTGAATGCCATAGAACAGATGTAAGCAGTGTTGTGCCCTTCACATGTTGTTAAGCTGCATCTCCCATCAGCTCCAGCCAGTATGTTCAATTATCAGGGATGATGGAAGTTGTAGTTAGCAACATCTGGAGTGCAACATGTTGGGTACCCTGCCACTGTCTAACTGGATCCTGAGTTCTGAATTTCATTTTTGGCAGAATAATTGGCGGTTTGGTTTGGTTTTCTTAAAGGAAGGGTGGAGTCTGGTAGTTTGTTCTGCAGACAGTTTTTGAAAATTATTATTACAATGCATAAAATACACAACAAAACATGATGTATATTTTCTGTAGAGCAGGTTAGAAAAATATATTAGAAAATAAACACTCTGTCTATAAATGATATTTGAATCATGTATACTATAGTGCTACTACAGTGTAAAGATTTAACAGTTAGGAAATGGAACTATATTATTCATTAAAAATAAATTATCTGAATACCTACTCTTTTAAAATAATGGACTCTGCTGTCATTGTTCATGCTCTTGCACTGGGACTGTATGAGCCATAACAATGAAACTATATCTTTCTAGATACCAAACCCACCCATCCCCTAGTATTCCTTGGTCATTCAATATGATAGTAAAGCACATAAAGAAAATGTTTGGCTAGGCTAGTTTAGGATGTTGGAAATTACACTTGGTCAACATTTTTTACACCAAGGCTGGGAAACTATGACCCTCCTTGGACTGCAACCCTCACCATCCCTGATCTCCAGCCATGCTTGCTGGGGCTGGTGGGAGTTGTAGTCCAACATCTGAAGGGCTACATATAGCCCACCCTTGTTTTACAGGCATAACAGAAACATCAGTCCACCTGAAGGCACCATTTATAGATAACCACAGAGGCAATGATTAAAAATGGAGTTTGCCTTATTTGTGACAATCTGTTTACAAATGATGCTGGAGGAATGTCCATGAACAGCATCTGGTAAACCAAGCAGCCACACTGTGGAAAAAGATATCAGAAAACAGTTCAAAATATGATCAATCTGCTAGAGTTGTTATGTGCCCACCCAAATATTCACATGCACACACATGGGTTTGATTGCTAGTAAAGAAAAATAAGTTTGACTATTTTTCTTCTTCTTCTTTAGCATGGAATGAAACAAAAGAGAAAGAAACTGAAGTAATACAATACTTTCTAATCTGATAAAGCAGCATAAATAGAGACTATAATGGCAAAAAAAAAATCAGTCATGCTTTTACAATACTTTGTTCTGCTTATGATTACAGGTTGAAACGAATGATTTTCTCAATGACAGTATTTTAAATAGTGTGTCACACTGTCAAAATCTGAAGCTTGATAGGACCAGAGTACTTTTTAAAAATATAAATGTAAAGCATTCAAAGAAGCTCAAAATTTAATTAAGCAAAACATTAGATCAGTTAAATCTAAACGGTAGTATAAAATATTAAGGTAAAACATGTATTAGTGTGAGATTTGCATTTTTATGAAGTATGAATCACAAAGAACTGAAAATGCTGCTAAATTTCAGTTAACTCCTTTTTAAAAATCTTGTTTCCATGGCAATGCTGACAGTAAGTTTGCATGGGATGTAAGATACGGCTTTTTCCCTTTTCTCTTACAAAACAATTTAGCTGAAAAGTGGCAGCATCATGGACTCTTTTCAATTTTCTAATATGCCTGAGAGGCACAGAAAATAAGCCAGCAGAAGTCATTGACTGGAAAAAATGCAGCAGTTGAACCCTTTTTCTAGTTTTCTAGCTTGTGGTATGCTTTTAAATGAGCATGTTCACAAACATCACCCACAACATTCTAATTGTCAGATAGAGGTCTTGTCTCTTTAATCTGTATTCCTTGCACTCCTGGTTCAATTAAGGAAGCTTTTAACAACATTAAACCTTAGCACGGAGATCATTTGAAATTCCAGTAAAGACTGCCTACAACACAAGCACTCAAACCTCTCTTTTTTCATTCTAGATCTAAAAAGAACTGCTCAATTCTCTAATGAGTAATCAGGGATTGAGGTTTCTAGGCTACAAAATCTTGTTGTCGCAAAAGAAAAGAAAAAGGTAGAAATCTAACACCCAAATCAATACTGTATTACTCTCTCCACAGGCAAGAGATGCTGGGTCAGGAAAATCATGAAAAATTCATAGCAAAGGTGGTCAAGTCATCCATAAGACAGAGAAAATAATGCTATATCTAAAGATCCCTTGAGCAATCGAAGACACTTTACAGATTTCACCGTGAATAAGTGCTGGTTTGTTTCATCGATGTGCCTTAATACTGCTCCTATCTTATTTCTGACAGTAAATGAGGATGTTTTGATCTATATTTACTATCTTTCTTATTTACTATATTCACTTCTCAGACTCTGTATTAGTCACTCATGGGACAATTCCAAGTAATTGTTTTCTGCTGAAAAGGGGGATAACTCATCAGGGAGGAGGCCTTTCCTAAGTGCATATTTCTCGGTACCAATAGTTTAATTCCAACAGTCTAGAAACAGCCTTCTCAAAACTCCTATTCAATTCTGTGACTTCATTCTTCCATGGAAAAAAGAGCCTCACTTATACGTTTTGAAGCATAAACAAAGGAAGACAACAATGTAGTTCATAGTATGGTATGGGGGGGTAGTACCAGTAAACTATAGTGACTATGTTGCAATGGCAGACTTTGATAATATGGAATCATGAGCGATGACAAAATTTGGTGCCCTTCCCTAAATATTTCTTATTTTCACAATAATTCATTTAAGTACAGTTTTTATGGATCTTCTCAGTAGCTACCTATATAAATACAGTTTTTTATTTTTGTTTTTATTATTTTGCACCCACTTGGCTTGGCACCCTGTGTGGTGGAACCTCCCAAATAGCCCTAAATCTGGTTCTCGATGTTGGATTATTAAATAGTTTTACTATTTAAAAAAATATTAATTTCCCTATGGGTAGCTCACAAAGAAATCACCTTACTGTACCAAAACTCACAAAACTAAACAGAACTAAGGAATTTTATGAACTGGAAAGGTGTCAATAATTATGATGGTTTGGATAATATGAGGGAAGGTATATAATGTATGTTGAACAGTTCATGTGCACAACAACCAATGACTGTGCATATTCACCAGGCCTCATAGAGAATATGCACATAATCTGTCCATGAAGAAGGAATTTTGTCACATTTCTTAGTCAATATACATAATTTCCAACAAGCCTTGAGGAATGTGCATATCGCCACTGCATTTTGTACATTCTCCAGTCAATATGCATAATCGTTAGCAGGTTTTAGAGAGTATGTATATCTCATTTGAGCTTTATACATTCTACAGTCAGTATACATAGACTTCAGGAAATATGCCCTTGTTTTCTTTCTGTCATTTAGAAATGTTCTATCTGCATTCTGCAGGCGGCTTCTGACCAGCCTAATCTTATGTGATCCACCACATACCCTCCCACTGAGCAGCAAGGAGTAGAGGTGGGGCTTCAGGTAAAAATATTAACTTTTTTGTACACCCCAGGCTCCTTTTCCTCAGTGTCAGCTGTTCTCCTGTCAGAGGAGCAGCAGAGTGGAGGAATCACAAGCAGATGAGTTGTAAACCTTCCCTTCCATAATCCCTTGTTACTTTTGCTTCTGATCCTCCTCCTTTTTCCTCTTGGCTTTTCCCTGGTCTATATTTAGGTTGGCAAATACATAGCATTTTGCTTATGTTACTTGGTAAAGTACCATATATATGAGGACATTGTTCTGAACAAACAAAAACCAAATTAACACCAAGTATATATTGTGTAAGAAAAGTGGTTGACAGGCTATATTGTTTTATAGTGATCTAGAGGTTCTTATGTAATTAGGTGCACACACAGATTTCTTCTGTGTGCACACTGCTCAACTGACACTCAAGGATGGGAGCAGATCCATCTGTGCAAATGTCAAAGATGTTGTGGGTAGGAAAGCTCCATGATGGGTCTCTGATCTACTATAATTGGGGATTGCACCCAGCAGTTGTGCAAATGGAAAGCAATTTGCACAAACATATTCCTCTTCTCGCCTTTTCATTTGCATCCCCTAAAAAGACTTGCCAGGGGCTTGTGGGAGCTCTCTTGAATAATGTTGGCTGTGTTGCATGGAGCTATAGTGGAAAGGGCCTTAGAAAGCCTCGCTAACAACAAGGCCAGTGGAAGTGATGATATTCCAGCTGAACTATTTAAAATTTTAAAAGATGATGCTGTTAAGGTGCTACACTCAATATGCCAACAAGTTTGGAAAACTCAGCAGTGGCCAGAGGATTGGAGAAGATCAGTCTACATCCCAATCCCAAAGAAGGGCAGTGCCAAAGAATGCTCCAACTACCGCACAATTGCACTCATTTCACACACTAGCAAGGTTATGCTTAAAATTATACAAGGCAGGCTTAAGCAGTATGTGGACCGAGAACTCCCAGAAGTGCAAGCTGGATTTCGAAGGGGCAGAGGAACCAGAGACCAAATTGCAAACATGCGCTGGATTATGGAGAAAGCTAGAGAGTTCCAGAAAAACATCTACTTCTGCTTCATTGACTACGCAAAAGCATTTGACTGTGTCAACCACAGCAAACTATGGCAAGTTCTTAAAGAAATGGGAGTGCCGGATCACCTCATTTGTCCCCTGAGAAATCTCTATGTGGGACAAGAAGCTACAGTTAGAACTGGATATGGAACAACTGATTGGTTCAAAATTGGGAAAGGAGTACGACAAGGCTGTATATTGTCCCCCTGCTTATTTAACTTATATGCAGAATTCAACATGCGAAAGGCTGGACTAGATGAATCCCAAACCGGAATTAAGATTGCCAGAAAAAATATCAACAACCTCAGATATGCTGATGATACTACCTTGATGGCAGAAAGTGAGGAGGAATTAAAGAACCTTTTAATGAGGGTGAAAGAGGAGAGCGCAAAATATGGTCTGAAGCTCAACATCAAAAAAACTAAGATCATGGCCACTGGTCCCATCACCTCCTGGCAAATAGAAGGGGAAGGAATGGAGGCAGTGAGAGATTTCACTTTCTTGGGTTCCATGATCACTGCAGATGGTGACAGCAGTCACAAAATTAGAAGACGCCTGCTTCTTGGGAGAAAAGCAATGACAAACCTAGACAGCATCTTAAAAAGCAAAGACATCACCTTGCCGACAAAGGTCCGTATAGTTAAAGCTATGGTTTTCCCAGTAGTAATGTACGGAAGTGAGAGCTGGACCATCAAGAAGGGTGATCGCCGAAGAATTGATGCTTTTGAATTATGGTGCTGGAGGAGACTCTTGAGAGTCCCATGGACTGCAAGAAGATCAAACCTATCCATTCTCAAAGAAATCAGCCCTGAGTGCTCACTAGAAGGACAGATCCTGAAGTTGAGGCTCCAGTACTTTGGCCACCTCATGAGAAGAGAAGACTCCCTAGAAAAGACCCTGATGTTGGGAAAGATGGAGGGCACAAGGAGAAGGGGACGACAGAGGATGAGATGGTTGGACAGTGTTCTCGAAGCTACTAACATGAGTTTGGCCAAACTGTGGGAGGCAGTGAAGGATAGGCGTGCCTGGCGTGCTCTGGTTCATGGGGTCACCAAGAGTCGGACACGACTGAACAACAACAAATAGTGGAAAGGAGGAAGTGCCTGAAATTGGGCAGAGGAACCCATGCAACTCAGACCAAACTGTTCAGGACTTTGGAGGCCTTTTGCAGGAGCTGTAGAGGAGGAGGAAGGGAAAAGAAATATTAGTTGCACAAGCTGCCTTCCATTAGTCAGTTGTAGAGTGGCTTGGGAAAACAGTATTGAGAAAGACAGGGGGAAGAAAGGGGTACCAAGGCTAACAGAAGATGCCCCTCCCCAAAGGAAATTAAGTTTTCTTTTTTACTTTTAAGAGAAAGGCTCAGGGAAGGACAAGGAAAAGCCCCTAAGGAAACCGACAGGGAGGGAAGGTAGATGGTAGTTCAACACCCATTATGGTCCCAAATATACACAAAAAAGAGAAGGAAAAACACTAGAAATAAAAACTAAGGAGGCGCACACACAAATTCAATATATTGGCTCAACACAGGGATTTTCACCAGAGAAGAAAAGGCAAGACCAAACATAACCATAAGCAGGGTATATCTAGACAAATACCCTGCACCACTACTGTCCCCTGGAAGAAGAGATAAAAGACCTTGCCAATCAAGTCTAGAGGGAGGCATTATCCTGTACACAGAATATCTTTCAACCTTACACAGCAAATAACATGTTGATTTAGGAAAATATTATTTTCTGCTTTTCTTAATGGTCATATTGATATTTGGGTCTGGGGAAAATGTCTATCTTGAACAGATCACTTGATAGTTTAGAATTAAGACCACACCACATATGATGCAGCACAGTATCCTTCTTTGTGCAGTACCACACATGGATTCCATGCCTCTGCAGAGCATCATTCAGAATGTTTGGCTAGCACTCAGCATTTTAGGCTCTCTGTGGTTGCTTTGCTTCCCCTATGGTATTAATGGGGGAGGATGCAAGACCTTGAAAACAAAATGGGAGAGGGCCTGTTTTGGCTGTTGTTTTCATCTCACCTGGGTTTGGCTGTTCAAAAAGTCAGCAAAAAAGTTTCAGACACTGATGCTGATTTTCATTCTTTAGTTTACTAAAACAAGTACAGATATTCTAAAGTAATTCTTTTCAGCTTAATTTTATCAGTTGGATAAACTATATTCCTTTGCATAAAGTATGTTCTGCTGATGCTTCTAGATTTGCATTTTCATTAGATTTCAACATTCAGCACCTAATACCATAAATTTGTTTTTGAAACTCTTTAATTCCCTTGAGTATTCCAACATATTGAATGCTATTTGCTTTGTATTATGTTGGTAACAAATCTGTAGTGAAAATGCTGTCAATATATATTCATAGCTAACGTTGTTAACTAAAAACAATATTGTTTTTCCACTGTAAGCTGTCATAAATGTTTGGCACCCTGTTGTGTAAGCCAAAAATGTCAAAGAAATGATTAAAAAATAAAAAATAAAAACCCTGTGGTGACACAGTGTTAAGTTTTCTGCAATAAAATACATCACTTTTGTATAAACCCTTGCAATTTACCAAAAAGGGGAAAGCTTCTCCATGTTATTTTAAAGTTAGAATATTATGACTATATGTACATTAGGAGAGGTGTTACTTGAAAGTGTATGACAGCGTAAGAAAAATGCATGTATATTCATGATGGCTGTTGTCCTTCTAAAATGGTAATAAACTTTACAGTTTAAATAAACTAAATATTTCAGAAGTAATATTATACTTTTGGGAACTGAAAATTATACTGATAAATAGACAACCTCTTCTAAGGGCTGTACCCCAAAAAGAAAAATCACTGACTTGTATCCAAATGCAAAAGTCCATGAGTGCAAAGACTTTTGACCCAGCAGGTGTATCTGCTAAGTGTAGAAAACTTTGGCCAGTGTGCAAAATTAAGCTCCGTATGGGTCCTAATTTGGCCCACAAGGCAATTCCCCCTGGAATATGCCCCACACCTACCCACTGCTGGCTCACAGCCCTCAGAGACTTATCCAAAGTCAAATGCAGATTCAAGCGGGGGGGGGGGGGGAGAAAAGAAAAGAAAAAGTTCCCCACCAGTAAATATTGTCCTCTGATCCAAAGAGTATTACACTTATGGGTAATAGCTACTGTACATACTCCCACTCTCTTTTCTTCAAACATGATTTCAAACTCTGAATAATAATGAAGCCCGGTTAGAATTAACCATAGTTAAGGTCAATGCTTCAGAAAACTTTAGCCATTATTAAGACTCTAAAACTCATATATAGGTGGTACCAAACCCCTAGAAAGAAGAATATGAGAGAAGGAGTAAGAAAAAAGAAAGAGAGATTGTGAATACTTAAAGTGGGATATTGCAGTAGTATTTTCTGTATGCTGGATTTGTCCTAAAGTCTGCCAGTTGCCAAAAACAAGTGTGACTTGAAAAGCATGCTACAAATAAGTTCCTAAATAGAAGCAGAACTAAATGTGTCACATCACTAATATCATGATAATTACAACAAAGCATCCTTCTTGTTTGTACTATTTAGAATTTTGACATTCTGATTGACAGTTGTCATCATATTAAGTAAGTAAACACACCTGGCTATTTAGATTCTACTCAAGAAACATCAGCGTAACAATCAAAAATATGAATATGCTTGCTATAATTTCAAAAAATTGGCAACTAAGATGGTTTCATAGATATTAGAAATTAAGTGTATAAATTTAACACAAATTTGTCTATGTCAATCCATATTACTGTAATTATATTCTAAAAGCTGAAACATGTTATGGAAGCATTACATAAATGCTTACTGTGCATTTCGCCTCTCTACTTGAAAGGATCCTACTTGGAAGAATATCAATCTGCAAAAGTTTCCACAACTGCAAAGTTACCAGTACTTATTTTAAAACAATGGTGTATGTATGGAAATAATATTTCTATATAAAATATGAGGCATGTCTAAGATTCTTAGATATCACTGCTTCATTCTGGATTTAATTTACATTTCACATGGAGTAGCAAACAAATAATGCAATCATATACAACATTTATCAATTCAGGAATAGAAGGTTAGATCCGGTCACGGACGACTCTGGGGTTGCGGCGCTCATCTCGCTTTACTGGCTAAGGGAGCCGGCGTACAGGTCATGTGGCCAGCATGACTAAGCCACTTCTGGCGAACCAGAGCAGCACATGGAAATGCCGTTTACCTTCCCACCACAGCGGTACCTGTTTATCTACCTGCACTGCGTGCTTTCGAACTGCTAGGTTGGCAGAAGCAGGGACCGAGCAACGGGAGCTCACCCCATCGCAGGGATTTGAACCGCTGACCTTCTGATTGGCAAGGAATAGAAGGTTACAAGGGACAAAACTGCTCACAATGAACACCTAATTACATTCATTCATTCGTTTGTTTGTTTGTCCATCCTCCAGTGTTGAGACATAATAACAAGACAGTTTTTCATAACATGGGAATGTAATATACAGAAACTATTCCCAAACACTTTTCAATTTCAGCTTGAAACAGCTTAATTTTTTGGTAAGAAAACAAAGCAAACCAATCTAGGGGAATCTGTCAGGGCACATGCTGGTGATGGGCAGTCAGAGTAGATGATGCTCTGGATTGACTGTCTCTGGTCTTCTTACATTCTGCTTCACTGGATGTCCACATGTTCTACTATCGTGGGAGAGGGAGAAAAGCTTTTCTCTAGCCACACCAGGCATAACTGTAAAAGTCAGTTTAGGCAGAGACCTTTGTTTATCAGCTGTTTCAAGGGCACAGGTAGCTGCAGGGGGGGGGGCAGGAAACTTCCTTATGTTAAAACCCAGGGCAGTATATTTGTGAAAAAGTTTTTCTTTTAAGTAATCTCTTTGTAGGTTTAATTATGCAAATAAACAATTATAGACTTGGAGTTGTAAAGGGATTTTGTGGAGTTCAGTCCTTTGCAACAAACAAAAATCTATGCAAAGCTATCCTTGTCAAAGGACTGCAAACTCTTCATGATAGAATCTCTGTAGCAGGCCATACAATTGTATACTGGTATCACAGGCAGATTAATGATCTTGAAAACATAGTTTGCTTTCTTTTCATTCTCTGTGCCACATCAATAACAATAATAAATGTAACATCAATAAGTAAGCTTATCATAAGTGTGTTATATCAAGTTAATCAAGAGCTACTACATTGAAATAATGACATTTAAACATGCTTAACTATGAACTGGACTGCAACTCTAATGCCATTAAGGAGGGGTTATGAAGAAGGTTCAATTATATTTTATAATCTTAAATAAATCACTTAAAATGATTTTAAAACCTGTTCAGAGTACAACAAAGACACTTTTACAATATATGTTTCTTATATGACACAATACAGTTGACAAAAAACACACCACATACATTTGATACAACAATTTGTAGCATTTATTTAATACACTAAGGTTGCAGTGTCTGGTGTTGCCCAGTCTGAGAGATGCTTAAGATTTCATTATATTCATGTAGGACTCATTTTAACGGAAATTTGAGAGATAAAAAAAGAAGATTGCAGGAAGACATATTATAAAAACAGACCTCACAAGTCAAAGTTAATAGTGAACCCATTCTTTTTCATGTATACAACCATGAAAACAAATATCCTGTGAACTCTAGATATATATTGTATCTCTACATGAGATCTTGGTGCTCATTGAGACAGGTACTCAATCATCTCATGGCTTTACAATCTCATCATTGTTGACTAAGGAACAAAACAGGGGAATGGGACCAATCATCTATGCAGCACCACAAATTTTGATAACACATTTCATTTTTTTTCTTGTAACATAGGATAGTCATATAAAAGAGGAATACAAATTTTTTTATGGTAGAATATTTGTTATTATTAAATAATTCTTCCATTTAAAATGTTATTTTAGTTATGGGATTTTTTCAGGCAAGACATAATGATACAAAATCATACACAGACATACATGTATACAGACCTACATATTGTAAACATCTGGGCCATATTAGTACTGACAAAATGTACATTAAGGAAAGAACTATGCAAGAAAAGCAAAGTAGTATCACTGGGTTAAATCTGCACAACATCCACTCACCTACTTGAAGGTGATGTGGTGTATATGGCCTGGGACAGTCCCACTGCCATCCGCTGGTCCCAGGCTCTTCAGTCCCAGGCTCCAACAGCTGATGGGAGAAGCAACAGCCTCTCCCACCAGCTATTGGATTCAAATTCGTCCACTGGGCACAACTGGCCAATCACAGGTGGGTGAGGGGGTGGAGCCTGGGGGCGGGTCTGACTCCCTGGAATAAAACTGCCCTGACCTTTGCCAGGGACCACAATGGTTTTTTAGGATCTTCCACCCACCTTCCCTTATCTCAAGATTGGCGCCCCTTTTCATTGTGTTGTGCTTTGCTTGACTTTGCTATGGTTTTATGGTTGACACATTCAGGACCAGGGAGGAATTTTTCCCAACTGAAGAACCTCTACATGCCAAGCAGACAGACAATATTTAAGATCTGTCACATTTTCCTGGGTTTTATTTATACTATCACACTGTGTTGCTCTTGTTCTCTAATCAAACATCTTTCTCCATTCCCCCCCCCTTACAATTAGTTGTCCATCAGGAACAAAACATTTTATAGTTTGTCTTGCCAACATTGTGATTAATCATTTGGCTCTTGTGCAGTCCAAGGAGACATTTCTTAACCTTAACTCATGTGTCCTATGATCTGCCTCCACCACTATCCACAGACACACTTTCTATAATGTACAGCTACTAGATGAGCATGAAGGCAAGGTTGTCCACATGCAATTGATCTTTCACAAAAATTTGTGCAAGGATAGTCTTACACTTCTTGAAAGCTTAAGTAAAATGGTGTCTTTCTATTAAAATATTGATTTTTTTTTTTAAAAAAGAACCAAGCTAAAACAACCAGTAACTGTACAAAAAGAAAACATTATAGGAAAAAGTTCACAAAGTCATCCATATGTGAATTGTTTATAGTTCCTTTCTAAAAATGTTACTGGAATTTTTTTACCAAGATGACATTTCATCTGTGCTCAATAACAAATGGCAAAGTGTTCAACTAGGTGCTCTGCTAAAATGGTGTCTTAAATCTTAAACATAGCAAAATGAAAACTCTCTTGGAGGCAAGCACAAACACACCCACAAAGGAACCGAATACAGCCAATGTACTTTGGCTGTTTGTGAATGCACATATCTGATCGTTAGGGGACAACCAAGGCAGAGATAAGAGGTGAACCATAAAAGGAAGCTGAGAATGCATCCTACATCCTATTATAATGTGTATTGGAGTATAACAAGCTAGTTACCAACAGACAGAAGTATAAATAGGAAAAACTGGTTTAAAAGTAATCAGTTTACATATCTCCTAGACAGCTGGTACACTGGTTTGAGGCAAGCAACTAGGAGTGACAGACTAGCAGTAACCATAGCATGAGATCTTCAGACCCAGTTTAAGGTATCTTTTAGCCAAATATCTTACTCAGCCCAGGATATATAAGAGAGACACATTTTACCACCTGGGAAACAAGTTTCTTGTCAAATTAACAGGTCTAAATAGCAACAGTATAGTACAGGCCATCTCTAATTCAGCTACAGAGCAGCCAGAAAACAACAGCTATCTAAATATTCAGAACATTTCTAGTTGTCAAGCAAAAGTTTACTTCATTCTCATTTAAATTGCACTTACCTGAGATTCTTTCACATTTTCAACTGTGAAATTGAACCAGACTCGAAAACGGGGATTACATGTATCTGGTCTGATAAACAGGTCATACTCAAATTCAGTAATATAGTCCACACGTCCAAGGTTACCTAAAAAATATTATAAAACAGAATGCTATGTTAACACATTCCAGAAAAGCCCTTTGATCAGTGATGCCTCTCTTAGAGAAATATTCCACCAAAGGACTCAATAAATTTACAGGTATATGGAAAATTCTAATCCACAACTGTTGGCTGTGAGCACATTTCATTTCTAGAAAGAAAGAAAGAGTATTTATCTTTTCAGATGAGCTGTTTACAATATAACAATGTTCACAATGCCTTACTCAGGACAGCCCACACATTCCTGAAGAAGCCTCTAGTGCCAACATACTGGCAGAATGGTTATATTTACTGAAATATAAGATCAGCAAATCAAGAGCCAATTAATAAGTGGGGGCAGATGAGTTTATTCATTGTATACAGGGGAGCACCCCTGGCCATGTCAGCTGCTTCACACAGTAGTTTCCTAGCCAAGGATTGGGTGTACTTCTCCCCCATCCTCTGGGGTATTGGGGGGTGGGGCTGAGCATGCAGACCATGACCCTGCAGCAAAGCGTTCACCCAGGACCACTCCCTGTGATTGGTCACTTATACCCTGGTAACCTCCTTGTCCCCTCCCCTTTGGGAATTCCTGCTGAGTCTCCTTCAAGTAATGAATAGGTAGAGTAAATTCACTCTTGATAATGGCAGGAGTGCCACTGTTTGGATTTGAATATGAAAGAAAGGCACACCCTAGGTGTGAACAAAAGTTGGGGCTATTTCTGGTATACTCTCTTGAGCAAAGGACATCCACCTCCCTTGGCTGGACATGCCACTAACAGAACAAAACGTGAAAGCTTGGATCCTTGGGGCACCATCTCTTTCTGACATATGGTAAAAAAAATAAGTAAAAATAAAAATAATAAACTACCATTTGTGTCTCATGTTTCCAGAATGCCCAATAATAAATTGTAATGATAAATCTCCATAGTCTGATTTAGAATTGGGTCAGCAATTCCAATACCACTTGAAATAGTTAGCTACTTGGCATTTAACATGGTGGCTTGTGGAATGAGAGCTTTAGAAGTCATGTCAGCTACAAGGTTTTAAAAATTATTCCATCTTCACATAAGCTAAGGCGTAATTGGAATGTAAAACTTTCCAATGATTGGCAAGACAAGGTCAAGGATTGCACAGATGCTTCTTTCTTCTTCTCTGGATTTGACTCACATTTTCACAGTCATAAAGTATCATTTGGTGCTAAGTTGGTGCTAGACTATTATTACTGTCCAAGAGTTGGACAAGCACATTCTGTATACATGCATAACCTGGTCTTACATTCTGGGCAGTAGAACTACCTTTGAAGGAAATGACATTTAATTTGTAGTACATCTGAGCATTATGTTAGGTAAATTCATATTCAAAAGAAAAGTAATAACAAAGTTCAGATACACTGAAACAGAAGTCACCAGATCCTTAAATATAGTGGGGGAGTGGGGAGGGGTATTACTCAGAAGGGTGGTGGGAATGGGTGATAGGCTGATAAGTGTGGAAAACCTGTTGACGACTCTAAACGGCTGCAATTAGTCTTGCAGGGAAAGGCAAGGGGTGAGATGGCTAAAGATGGCTTTGTTATGTATAATGAGATAAGAATCCAATGTCTTTGTTCAAACCAGGTTTCTCCATGGTTTTAAGTTTGGTGATTAGTTGCAATTCAGCCACTTCTCTTTCCAGTCTATTTCTGAAATTTCTTTGTATTAAGACAGCTACTTTGAGATCTTTTATAGAATGTCCTGGGAGATTGAAGTGTTCTCCTACTGGTTTCTCTGTCTTGTGATTCCTGATATCAGATTTATGTCCATTTATCCTTTGGCGTAGGGTTTGGCCTGTTTGTCCAATATAGAGAGCTGAAGGGCACTGTTGGCATTTGATTGCATACACAATGTTGGAAGATGAGCAATTAAATAGTCCTGAGATGGTGTGTTTGATGTTGTTGGGACCAGTAATGGTGTTATCCGGGTTTATGTGGCAGCAAAGTTGGCATCTGGGTTTATTGCAGGCTCTGGTACCAGTGTCCATGTTGAGTCCTGTTTTTGTATTATTGTGGGTGAGGAGCTGTTTGAGATTGGGTGGCTGTTTGTATGCGATGAAGGGTCTTCCTCCCAGAGCTTGAGAAAGAGAATTGTCATTGTCTAGGAGAGGTTGTAGATCTCTGATGATGCGTTGTACTGTTTTAACTTGGGAGCTGTATGTGATGACTAGTGGTGTTCTGTTATTTTCTTTTTTGGGTCTGTCTTGCAGCAAGTTCTCTCTGGGTATCAGTCTGGCTCTGTCGATCTGTTGTTTAACTTCATCAGGTGGATATTTTAGTTCTAAAAAGGTTTGCTGTAGATCTCTTAGGTGAGAGTCTCTGTCTGTAGAGTTGGAACAGATGCGGCTGTAACGTAGGGCCTGGCTATATACAATGGATTGTTTGGTATGTTTGGGATGGTAGCTAGAAGCATGTAGATATGTTTGTCGGTCAGTTGGTTTACGGTATAAGGTGGTGTCTATGTGTCCATCCTGTATTTTTATAGTAGTGTCCAAAAAGTGTATTTCTTGCATAGATTGGTTCATAGTTAGGTTGATGGTGGGGTGAAAGTCATTGAATGTCTTGTGGAAGGTGTCCAGGGTCTGTTGACCATGTGTCCAGATAATAAAAATATCATCAATGTAACGCAGGTACAAGAGAGGTTTGAGTGGGTAGGAGTTTAGGAAACGTTGTTCTAAATCTGCCATGAAGATGTTGGCATACTGTGGGGCCATGCGGGTGCCCATTGCTGTGCCGTTGATCTGAAGGAACAGGTCCTCACCAAATTTGAAGTTGTTGTGGGTAAGGACAAAATGACAGAGTTTCGTAGCAAAGTCTGCTGTGGTTTTATCTGAAATGGTGTTCCTTATAGCCTGTAAACCATCGTTGTGTGGGATGTTGGTATACAGAGATTCCACATCCATAGTGACTAGAATAGCATTGTTAGGAAGGTTATTCAAAGATTGTATTTTTCTCAGAAAATCTGTGGTGTCACGTACGTAGCTGGGAGCACTGATGGCATATGGTTTCAGAACAGAGTCCATATAACCGGAAACCCCCACTGTAATGGTGCCAATACCTGAGATGATGGGGCGTCCTGGATTTCCTGGTTTGTGTATTTTGGGTAGAAGATAGAAAGTTCCTGGTCGAGGTTCTGCTGGTGTGTTCATGAGGATCTGTTCTTGGATGTGTGGGGGTAGCTCCTTAACAATCTTGTTCAGTTCTTTTTTGTATTCTTCCGTGGGGTCTGAGTCCAATTTTATGTAAAAGGTGGTATTGGAAAGTTGTCTGTGAGCCTCCTGGATGTAATCAGTTTTGTTCATGATGACAACAGCTCCACCCTTGTCCGCCTCTTTAATTATAATGTCTGGGTTGTTCCTGAGATTATCTATGGCTCTCCTTTCAGCATGGTTTAGATTTTGTTGTAAGCGATGGTGTTTTCTGGTCACATCTGTTTGGATTCTGCGGCGGAAGCAATCGATGTACAGATCTAGTGTGGTATTGCGTCCATCAGGAGGGGTCCATGTGGAGTCCCTTTTAGTGTAACATTTTTTCGGTGGTGGTTGGTGGTCAATGTTCTGTTCATTAATGTGTTTGGAGGGTGGTGGATGTTCCCCAGTAGGTTGAGAGATGTTGTGTTGTGAAGATGTTGTTTGTTCTTTGTCTTGTTCTTGTGTGTGTTGGAAGTACTCCTTCAGGCGTAAACGGCAGAAAAATGCTTCCAAGTCCCCATAGAACTGAATCATCTGTGGGGATTTGGCAGGGCAGAATGATAGTCCACGTGAAAGGATAGATTCCTCACCTGGGCTGAGAGTTTGCTGTGAGAGATTGACGATATTGTTGATCTTCTTGTTTTGATTGGTAGCCTGTAGGTTGGAAAGGTTAGAAAGTTTTTTGTTTTTCTGTTTTTTCAGTAACTCCAGTTGAGAGTGATAAATGGTTTGCTTTTCCTTGTGGAACTCCTGCCAAGCTGGGTGGATCCTAATAGAGTTGTCCAGTACAGAGAGTTCCTCCTTTATTTTCTTCTGTTTGGAGTACAGAACGCTGATCAGATGTTTGAGCAGCTTCTTGGAGAGAGTGTGGCACAGTTTCTTGGAATGTTCAGTGGGATAAGTTGATTGCAGGGGGTTCTTAATTCTAAGACCCTTGGGTAGGATGTCCAGGTTTTTGCATTTGGTTAGAAAGGAGATGTCTGTCTGTATCTGTGCCAGTTTCTTTGTGAGATTTATGGACTTCCATTTCATGCGGCTCAATGTGGTGCCTTCCATAGTTCCAGTTACAGGTGGGTAGCCGTGTTGGTCTGCCATAGTCAAAACAAAATCGAAAATTCTTTCTAGTAGCACCTTAGAGACCAACTGAGTTTGTTCCTGGTATGAGCTTTCGTGTGCATGCACACTTCTTCAGATACACTGAAACAGAAGTCACCAGATCCTTAAATATAGTGGGGGAGTGGGGAGGGGTATTACTCAGAAATAGACTGGAAAGAGAAGTGGCTGAATTGCAACTAATCACCAAACTTAAAACCATGGAGAAACCTGGTTTGAACAAAGACATTGGATTCTTATCTCATTATACATAACAAAGCCATCTTTAGCCATCTCACCCCTTGCCTTTCCCTGCAAGACTAATTGCAGCCGTTTAGAGTCGTCAACAGGTTTTCCACACTTATCAGCCTATCACCCATTCCCACCACCCTTCTGAGTAATACCCCTCCCCACTCCCCCACTATATTTAAGGATCTGGTGACTTCTGTTTCAGTGTATCTGAAGAAGTGTGCATGCACACGAAAGCTCATACCAGGAACAAACTCAGTTGGTCTCTAAGGTGCTACTAGAAAGAATTTTCGATTTTGTTTTGACTATGGCAGACCAACACGGCTACCCACCTGTAACTGGAACAAAGTTCAGGACATTGCCATGGGCATAGCCAGGATTGGGGGGGGGGAGGTTTTATGTTGGGGGGGGCAAAACCTCAGTAATTTTTTTTTACTTGATTGCCCCCTGTTCCGCCTTGGCTACGCCCATGAACATCACCTGTAATAAAGAATCATTCTGCTGGTGGCAGAAATAGAGTGGCCAATACCTTTAGATTAATTAACTGAAAGGGTCACGAATACCTGTACTAAGCTTATGACATAAAGTTAGAAGGTCGTTTTTAAATAAAATCTTGTTTAGTATATAGTGGGATTTTTAAAACAATGTTTTAATTTTCATCTTTTAATTTTAAAAGAATTGTAAAAAAATGGTATCTGGCACAGAATATAATGCTGTTATTTTCACTGAAATGCATTAAAAACTATTGAACAGAAACTATATATGTATTAAAATATTAATATTTTATTCCATATGTCTATTGTATCAAGGAGACAGACTATTTTTGTGGAAAAAAAATCAATCTGTTCTGCAATAAGAGATTAATAATTTATAGTACTATTTTATGCATGTTTACTTAGGACTAAGTTCAACTTTACTCCTAACTGCATACAAGTTGATGTCTAAATAGATATTTTTGAACATTTCTTACATTTCTAGATGAATTTTATCATATAATATGCATTTCATATGCATTTTGGTACTTTTTGAGTAAATAACTACTACAAAATTCAGGAAAATATGGAATATGAGGGATAACTGCACTCTGATTTGCACATTAGTCTCTGAGGTGTGGGTCAGGTCAGTTCATATTGGAATTCACAAGGAACAACTTCCTCAGAATAATGTTCTGTATCATTTTTAAAATACAAACACTGTAAACTAATTCTAAAGATGAATGTCACTAGGAATACACACACACATGATTACTACCATTTTATTTAACCTATAAAATGAACTTAACTCTTCATCAAATACTAAAACAAGGTGCATCCTAGATCAATAAGAAAGGCTGCATTTCAGGACAAAAGAAATCCTGTTCCAGTAAATGCTAGCTGGAGTTTTTAAGTATGCCAACAATTAATATAAAAATGCAAGAAAACACAGATATGTTAAGCAATCCTAAAATCATCTTAAACCACACATTTTGCTTTTCTACAGAGAATTTTAAGATGAAAAATAGACCTTGAGGGTCTTTGACAAGCCTCAGGCAATATAAAGGAAAAAGGTCAAACACACTGCTAAAAAGGACTGTTATCTTCAGAACAACAACTTATCAGCCAGCTTGCAGCCCTGCTTATTTACAGTTATTGGTCCCAGAGGAAGTGCACTTCAACACAGGTCACGATTACTTTGTAATGAGTTTGCCAGAAATGGTAAAGGAAACTAATTTGTAACAATGTGCTATTCCTTGCACATGAACTTTTGCAGACACCTTTTTTTTTGTCCAGCAACGAATAACTAACTTTGGCTTCCCTAACAAGCAATGAAAACAGGAGTGTACTCAAAAATCCAACTTGCAGGCATGAATGTGTTGAAATATCAGTAATTATCTCTCTCAGCTGTCCATTACACTATTCATGATTATGATCAATTCCCCTGTGGTTGCTATACAGAATACAGATTTCAGGGGATGAATTTACACACGCAAATTAACACCATTTGGACGAAAATAGGTTGCACCTGTCAAAGCTTAGTAACAAAAGGTCAGATGCCCTCTTTTGCACCTAGAACATTTGGCTATTGTGTGCCTTGCTTGCAGGAATATAATTCTGGTTTGACTAAATAGAGAAAAGTGAGCACCATGGTGAACAGAAGAAAAAAGAATTAAACCTTAACTGAAAGCTCACAGTTAATCCATTCTTAAAAATACACGTGAATAGAAGTAGCCAAGGCAATTTTGAGTAGTTTTTCAAAAGAAATATATAAAGTACTCCTCTGTTTTTGTCACTACATTGCCAGGCCTCAAAATACTATTTTTCATCTGAACAATAAAAATCTGGACAAGATGGCAATAGAAAATCATTAATACACTTGCAGCTGCATTTCAATCTATACAAACCCCTTAAATAAAAACAACCTGGGAACAAATGTGCAGAATTGCATAATACATACATCATTTATGGAGCTCGGAGTCTGAAATTGTGCTCAAGATAGCCAAGCAGAATTAATCTATGTTTTCAAATAAACTTTTTAAAAAAGCATTGAACTTTAATATTCATTCTAGAATGGGCAATCAGCTGAATGCTACTGAAAAGATAACAAAACTGAGGTGATAAAATGAAGCAATTATATAGATTATATTCTAAGTGAAAGCGGAAACTTCTCAAAAAATGTGACACATTTCATTTTTTACTCATGAAAAAAGATAAATACAGTGATGGGAAGCAATCAAATCCATTTTTTCAGACAACAAAATTATAAAAAGGAAGAAAACTTTTAAAAAATCATATTCACCATATACACCACTATTCAGAAAGCATTTGTTTTTTTTAAAAAAAGCTATTCTTGGTGTCTGTAAGTAGATGGCGTTGGCCCCTATGGGTATGCAGATACTGTCACCATTATCACCATGCTCTCTTGAGATGCACAGAGTATATTTGGAGCTTTCTGTTGCTCTTAAGTCACAAAACTTATGAACCAAGTACAGCCAAGTCTGTAATGGAGACAAAATCTTGAAAGTCATAGATCCAGCTAAACACCTAAGCTGCTATCCCACTTTGTTTCCCCCTCTGGGGTCCTACAAAGTGTGTTTTCCCAGTAAAAGCCTAACTGCTTCACCACCAACACTCCTACAAAAGGGAGGGGAAACGTTAGTAAGTATTCACAGAACATGCATCTAGTTGCTGAAAAAAGGGACCAGTTGTTCCAAATGCTGCAATTTGTGTGATAAAACAGACTGTTTTCATGTAAATTGCTTGAAGATTTTCACTATAGGCAATATATTTGTCATATAAATAAATGAATAAAATTGTGGCACCCAGCCAGGAGGTTTAGGGAGCAACTATAGTTTGGGGGTTCTGTCAAGTTAAAATTTATCTGTTTTTCCAGGCCTTTGGAGAAAATGGCTGAAGGCCCTTGGTTTTTATCTTACACTCCTATTGTTTTTACTGTTTGATGAGAATTATAAATGAAGTACTTTTTAAAAAGAATGTGGTTCCCCGAGTTTTATACGAATGGGGTAGCCAAAGCTCAAAGAGGAGGAAAGGAGAGATAGCAATGGGAGTGAGTGGGAGAGAAGCTTGTATAATCCCTCTTTTCTCTGCCAGCTCTCCAAACCATCAACTGCCTCCTGGAGCCCTGTTCCCACTGCCCATGCTCCTTACAGATGGAAATTAAACATGTGAAAGGATGGATCCACAGAATTGTGGCTGCAGCAACCAAGGAAAGCAGAACAGCTGCCAGTTCATTTGTCTTTTTGGTCCCTGATTTAGTTCTACTGCTCACCCACCCCAACCATCAAAGCAGGGGTAGGACTACCCCCTCATCCATGGCATTCAACATGCCTCCCACCATTCCTGCTTTCCCATTTCATGCCTTTGGAGAAGGGGAAGGGGAAAGGGAAAGGGAAAGGGAAAGGATGGGTTGGAAGCAGAGGAAGAGGCTGTTCAGGTGAGGGCCGGGCCGGTCAAATCTCCACTGACCCCGGCTCCATTGTTGTCAGGGATTGGCAGGATTCTGAAGAGAGTGTAGTGGAGGCAGGGGACCAGGGGAGTGACCCAGGAGAGGGGACCAGTGATTTATGGGATGTCACACAACCTGCAAGACAAGAGCCTGGGGAAGGAGAAGGAATCAGGGCAGTCTGAGGCAGAGAAAGGCACACAGGATGTGGCAGAGGAAGAAGGGATGGTTCAGGCGAGGGTCAGTAGATTCCCCACTTTCCCTCACCCCACTGTCTCCTAAAAACAGGAAGGGCTGGAAAAGGGAAGAGCATGGATGACTTCAATGCAGGATAAGTCTCAGGTTGTTGTTCTGCCAAGGGGCAGGGTTCTCCTTTTTTTGAATCTGGATCCAATAAAACACACAGATGGAAGAAGAACACAAAAAGTATGCTTTAATTTTCTAGATACAATCAGACAAACGTAGCGTACCTGACCAACGCCCAAACACAAATCTCCTCCTCTTCTGCCGCCCGGGGCTTCAAGAGAGCAGCGGGAGAGATCCCTCACACCAGAAACCCCACAGCACCCAAGACCTAGTCTGTGGCGAAGCCCCAATCTGTCCCCTCCATTCCCTTGCTTATATAGCTGACTTAAGTTTGATTGTTTTCACCTGGCTATCAGGCACCATTCCCGAATGGTCAGGGAATCAGGCACCTGAGTGTGGCTTGGCCAAGGTCATTGGCAGCTGAAGATGTTCTCGACTGATTGCATCCTCCTCACAAGCAACCTTACTTTGCTAATTAGAGGAGGAAAAGGGAATAGGACATGTAACCTGACTCCTCGTGATTACAAAGATCTTCCGCGAGTTTCCACTACACTCCACCCCTTAACATATCCTATTTCCTTTTCATCCTCGGTGTCATTTGATTGAGTATAGCCCACATAGGTTGCACCTTTGCATACAGCTGCTTAATTTTAACAAACAAAAAACAAGTGAAGATCATGGAAATACATATAATCACCAAAACAATGATAACCGGATGCAAGGCCAGGTTCAAAATATTGGTCATGGTGGGACTCCATCCGGAGAATATGTCCCACCAATGATGCACAGTGAGATCCCCAACATCTCGCATCACTCGCACTAACTCTGCTCCCTCATGTTTAATTTTTAACATCATTCCTCTAATCAAATTTACAAAGAAAAAACTATACTCATGACTATCTATATGATCCCCCCTCAATCTGTCCTCTGGAATCTTTATCCCGCCAACTCCCCTGCGTTATCCGTTGTATTCCATGTGATGGACCATGACAGCGTAAAATTATCATATGTCCATGGGATGGAGAAGTACAGTCGTTTGCCAGACATCATCCATGTCCCCTGTCCAGTCACATTCATACATCTGCCATGGATGCCGGGGAGCCATCGCCTTTGAGACAGAGCTGGTTGTTCACACAGCAGCAGCGTAGTCGTGTTCAACTCAGGAGGATTCGATTGATCATAGATGTGCGCACAGAGGCAGACTATTACCCACCACCACCAATTCATGGTGTCCTAGAAGCATATAATAAGAAAATTATTATGGCGTATTACAAAGAAATAGGAGAGTCATTATTCTCGCCGCTTCAGCTTGGCTGCATCTAAACATATGGGTGCAGTAGCATTTGCCAAAAGCACCCAGTAGGTGGCCCCAGGTCCCTTACTAACAATCTCTCCAGGCCTGTTTGGCTGATCGGGGTATACCACCCATACCTTCTGTCCAGAGGTGAGAGTGGTATCTGTAGATCCAAACTCTCCTCTCCTCCTGACAGTAGATGGAGGTGGACCTGGTGCTTCCTGAATATCGGGTACACTGATACGCTCGCAAATGAGTTGCGCTATTCGTTGTCCTGTTAGCAGAGATGCATCTTGAGTGCTGACATTATGGAGGAGCACCTTTACTTCTCCTTGGTAGTCGGCGTCCACCACCCCTCCTAAAACCTGCAAGCCTTTTAAAGCTAGGCTGGATCGAGGTGCGATGCGCCCATAGGTTCCATGGGGAACGGTGACCCCAATCCCCAAGGGTACTAGTACCTGCCCTCCGGCTGGTACCACCACATCCTTAGGGGTTATGAGGTCAGCCCCAGCACTATCGGGCGTCGCTCGGAGGGGTGGCTGGCCATAAGGTTGGAGTTTCCAGACCTTTAGGTGCTCCACTGGTGCTGGCGCTGGCAAACTTATCATTCGTTGCAATGGTGTTTGGCCAGCGCATATTGGACGGCTATTTAGTTCAAATTCAGCCTGATCTAGAACTTTACCCCACCCCTTCAGGGTATGGGTGGGGGTCAACTGTTTAAGCTTTTGCTTCAGTAACCCATTTAGCCGTTCTACCAACCCAGAAGCCTGTGGGTGGTGAGGAATATGATATATCCACTGGATATTCCATTCATTTGCCCAATCTTTTACCTCTCCCCCTGCAAAATGACTCCCATTGTCACTCTGTACCTGAAGGGGCGCTCCATACCTCCGTATTAACATCTCCAACCCCTTTATGGTGTTCTGCTGGTTCGCTCGTGCGCAGGGGTAAGTCAAAAGATACCCTGAAAAGGTGTCTACCATGGTTAATGCATACTGCCAACGTCCACATTTGGGTAAGGGTCCTATATAATCAATCTGCCATATTTGCCCAGGACCACTTCCCCGATGTAATTTTCCCATGGGTGTCTTAGACAGAGGCATCTGTCTCACCTGGGAGCACACTTGACAATTAGCAACCACTGTGGCAGCGGCACTCACTGAACATGGAATGCCTCTCTTGATGGCCCATTCTTTGGTGGCTTTGGCCCCCAGATGCCCTGCCTTGACATGCGCCCAGCGTGCTAATACCAATAACTCCTCTTCTTCGTCTTCTGGAGTAGCTGTCCGTACTCTTGCTAACCGATCAGCAGCCTGATTGTACAGGGCAACAGGTGTCCCTGTTGTATGTCCATCTACATGTCCAATGTGCATTTGTACTTTTGAGAGCATTTGATCCAGTTTTATCCAGAGGTCCTGCCCCCACAATGGTCGGTTGTGGATGCAAAAGCCATCCTGTTTCCACTTTGGAAACCATACAGTCAGCCCTTTAAACACAGCCCAAGAATCAGTATAGATATATACAACATCCCCTCCTTGCTCAATTGCATGTTCCATGACCATTAATACAGCCATTAACTCAGCATATTGGCTGGACTTCCCTTTTCCTCCTCTGGTCAGAGTAATTTGTTTTCGAGGATTTAAAGCGGCGGCACGCCAGACTCGCTCATTTCCCTGGTAACGGGCGGAGCCATCGGTGAACCAGACTTCGTCATGAGTAACCTGCTCATACGGGGGAGCTTCCTGTGCTGGGGGATCTTTAAGTTCTAAGCTAGGAATTTCTTGGATTTCTTCCCCTGTAGGAGTCACAGCCAACACTTGCTCCTGCAGTGCGCTCACCCCATGAGAACCAGGTCTAGCTCTTTCTGCAATATACCACTTCCACTTTATAAGGGAAGATTGTTGAGCTCTCCCTACCCTGGGACTGGTAGAATTATCATTCACCCAAGCCATGATAGGAATGGCTGGTCGTAATACAACAGGGTCGGATCCAGTTAGCCTAGCAGTTTCAACCAAGGCCCAATAGCATGCTAAAAGCTGCTTTTCAAAAGGGGTGTACTGAACGGTAGGCAATTTACGAGACCAAAATCCTAGGGGGACGCGCTTCCCCTGCAGGCTTTTCTGCCACAAGCTCCAGACTGCAACTTCCTTGCGAACCCCTGCTTCCAATAATTCCAAAAACATCTGCTTCCTCGTCACCTTAGGGGTGGAGGATGTTTTATCTGTCCTGGTGAAGGACTTCTTATCAGTCCCTGATTTTCCCTTCTCCTGTGCTATTCGGGCGCGGGGTTTAGCGACATTTTCTCTCTCTGCCTCCCCTAATTGTCCTATCAAGAGAGCAACTTCACCAACAGGTCTCCCTTGGGCGGGGCCCAGCAGCGCTAACAATGGGCCACGCATATGTGAAGGTGCGCCCTTTAACAGCCGCGCCCTCATGCCGGCAGTGAGACGCTGACTCTCTGGTCCCTGGAACCCTTGCTGATAGATCCCAGCCTGCAAAGCCATGCCACGCAGCTGTTCTATGGCTTCCTCAATGGTTTGCCAGGGGCCTGGCTGTTCTTCCCAATCCATTGGGGCGGGGTATCTGGCGTATACAGCCTCTACACACCACTGAAATAGGGAACCTGTTGCACCCAAATTAGGCATGCGCAAAAACTGATTAACCAATGTATCACGGGATAGGGTTCCCAATTTTACCAACTCCTCCCCCGTCAAGTAAAGACTGGTAGTTCCCTGGTCCCACAACCTAACCAGCCATTGGCTCAACCCCTCCCCGGGTTTTTGCCTGTTTGTCTTTGCCATTTCCGCCAACTCCTGCTGAGTGTAATCCCGTACTATCCGGGTGGCCTGGGCCGCCTGTGGGTTACCTGGCGGTCCCTTACTCTTGTTGGTCACTAGAGGACGTGCCTCAGCAACCCATTCCTCTTCATTCCCCTCATCTTCTCCCTCTGTCCATTCTGACTCCTCATCACTAGAATCCCAAATGTCCCCACTCCATGTCTTGGGGTCCCATTCCCGGGAAGCAATGAGGGCTCTAACCTTCCGAGGGTTAGGGATACACTTCTTTCTTACCCGCTTTGGGTGTTTCATTTTAGCGAAGCGAATAGCCATAGTGGCAGCCCGCTCCTTAGCCAGTTCTTCCCTCCCCCGAGCGCTTTCTAGCACCTCCTTAAGAATTGCCTGCTGGTCCTTTAAAGCAGCGATGTCCTCTAATTGCTGCTGTACCTTCCTCTGAGAGGCTTCTAATTGCTCCCAAACACTCCGGAGCGCAGTGAGTAGGACCCATCCAAGCCCCCCCACTGTCTTCTGCCCCGCACCTTTCTCTATCCCCATTAGCTGCAAACACTTAGACACAGCCATAGGGGTAGCACCTCCAAACCCAGCCATCTCAGCATCCCATGACACTGGTGGGGTCAACTGGTTCAAAATTTGAGCCACTGGTGCCCAAGCACTAGTGCTGGGCCAACCAGGGATGTGGCTCTGGCCATCCTCCTGCCTAGGGCTTTTCTTCTTCCACCAGGGCATTGTCTCCAGATCCTGCTCACAGCGCCAAATGTTCTGCCAAGGGGCAGGGTTCTCCTTTTTTTGAATCTGGATCCAATAAAACACACAGATGGAAGAAGAACACAAAAAGTATGCTTTAATTTTCTAGATACAATCAGACAAACGTAGCGTACCTGACCAACGCCCAAACACAAATCTCCTCCTCTTCTGCCGCCCGGGGCTTCAAGAGAGCAGCGGGAGAGATCCCTCACACCAGAAACCCCACAGCACCCAAGACCTAGTCTGTGGCGAAGCCCCAATCTGTCCCCTCCATTCCCTTGCTTATATAGCTGACTTAAGTTTGATTGTTTTCACCTGGCTATCAGGCACCATTCCCGAATGGTCAGGGAATCAGGCACCTGAGTGTGGCTTGGCCAAGGTCATTGGCAGCTGAAGATGTTCTCGACTGATTGCATCCTCCTCACAAGCAACCTTACTTTGCTAATTAGAGGAGGAAAAGGGAATAGGACATGTAACCTGACTCCTCGTGATTACAAAGATCTTCCGCGAGTTTCCACTACAGTTGTGAACACACAACCTGTCAGAGGAGTGTATATAAGCCAGAGGAAGGGAGGTGGTGTCACACTGTTGCTGCAACTGCTTCATAGGGCCCAGACCTGTGAACAGCTGCCTTCAGGCTAGAAGCGTGTGAGTGTGTCTATCCAGAGCACCATGGAAGCTGCAGTGTTTCTTTGCTAATAAAGAGTTACTGGTAACTATCAGACGTGTCTCTTCCTTATCTGGAATGGACCATGACAGTTGTTTCCTAGAACCAGGAGGGGCTTGAAGAGGGAAGCACAATAATGATTTCTGTGCAGAAGTCTCAGGTTGCATGTGTGCACTCCATCAGACAAGGGTACAGCAGCCTGGGGCAGGGTCCCACTGTTGCTTCAGCTGCTCTAGCAGGCACAAACCTGGAAAACAGCTACATAGACATTAAAATTGTGTGTGCATGTGGTAGACCTTAGAAGCTGCTGTATAGGTGTGCATGTTTTTATCAGGAAAGAACTATGGCTGGGTGTACACAGGACATAGGGGCACCCATAAACCTTCTGACAAGCTTCCTCTGAAGAAAGCAGAAGGACACTAGTCAATGTGAAAGATGACATGTGTGTGAGGCTGTATTTTTGCAGTGTTGAAAAGGAAGATGTGACATGACTATATGAATATAAGGAACAAAGAAGAGAAAGGAAATATGGGCAAAGCCAAGGCTTTGTGCATGTTTAGCAGAGTGGGTCATGATATTAACTGATACACAGAGTATAAAGGGAAGGGAGGCTTGGGAGAAAAGATAAGAATTTCATTGTTGAACATAGTGAACTTGACAAAGTGATGAAATATCTAAGGAAAATTATAAGATAGGCAGCTAGAGATACAGATAGAGATACAGAACTGGATCAAACTAAGGTTCTGGGTGTACCAAGTATCAGGTGGTACAGAGACCCATGGGAATTGATGAGGTAACCTGGGGTGGAGTGTAGTAGCACAGGCTAAATAACGGACGCATAAGGCAGTGTTTTTCAACCTTTTTGGGGCAAAGGCACACTTGTTTCATGAAAAAAATCACGAGGCACACCACCATTAGAAAATGTTAAAAAATTTAACTCTATGCCTATATTGACTATATATAAAGTAATTCTCTTGAATAGGAATCAAATAAACACAAAGAAAGTATTTTATAATTCTTGGACTTAAGAGCAGGGGTCCCCAAACTAAGACCCGGGGGTCGGATGTGGCCCAATCACCTTCTAAATGCTGCCCGTGGATGGTCCAGGAATCAGCGTGTTTTTACAGAATTGGAACCTGTCCTTTTATTTAAAATGCATCTCTGGGTTATTTGTGGGACATAGGAATTTGTTCATATTTTTTTCAAAATATAGTCCAGCCCCAAGTAAGGTCTGAGGGACTCTAGTCTTGTACCTGAGTGACTTTTTGTGACAAAGACATGAGTGGAGAAGCTCCTGAACATCCTGACATGATATAATTAACTGCCATGCCACACTTGAGAGCCCAGCCAATGTGGTGATTCCCTTTTTTGTGATGATCTTGTGCTTTGGGAAGTTCAAAGAGGTTGAACCAGCAAGTGCAAAATAAATGCAAAAGGAAACCTACACATCCTAATTATTCATCATTTATTAGCAAAGTGCTCTCACCCAGCTGAAAGGAGCCAGGCTTGTTATTTCCTCCAAACAGCAAAATAATTCTTAATTTATGTAGGTTGGAGATGACTGCACTTTGGGAAACGTTTCCCTTGAGAGGTTATAGATGCGGTTTTGCATCCAATTTGGTACTGAATCCTCTCTCTATCTCCCCCCCCCCCGGCCTCCGCCTCGCGCGCGCCATTTCCAAGCCCCCACCCACGCCCACCGCCGGCTCCCTCCTCCTCATCTCCGGCCCGCTCTTTCCACCCCCCTCCCACTTCTAAGATGTGCGCACCTACATTGGCCTCGGAACCCCACTCGCGACAAGGGGCGCGCGGCGCGCAGCGCGCAGGACCCCTTCAGGGCCACGCCGACAGCCGAGGAGACAGGGAACTCCGACGATTGGCCTGACGATTGGCCGGCGGGAGGGCGAAGGAGGGAGGGAGGCGCTTTTGAGGCGGCCGGCCCGGCTGCCGCGTCCAGGGCCGTGCAATGCAGCCTCGGCGCTGCTGGGGCAAGGCGGGTGTCTGTTTTCGGCTCTGTGTACAAACGCGGGCTGACCCTGATTGGCTGAAGGAAGGCAACAACAACGGCCGGGACGTTTTTCCCACGGCACACCAGGCAACATCTCACGGCACACTAGTGTGCCGCGGAACAGTGGTTGAAAAACACTGGCATAAGGGACCTTCCTTTTTATCTGCACCCTGGTCTCTGTTCCAGGAGTTTGTAACAGAATTTTTTCTTGTTAATGTTGCTAAATTTGTTTGGATGCTTGATATATTGCATTGTAGTTTAAAATATCATATGGCATTGGAATAGTCACATTAGGTTGGTTTCTTTACATAATAGATCATATTTACAAATTATTTCCTTAGTTATATCCCCTTCGCTCTTCTAATGTGATATTTTTCATTATTTATGGAGACTCTAAATGCTTATCACGTTAGTGAGACCCTCTTTCCATCAATTCCACCCATATACTTTTAAAATACTGACATTTTGAAAGATATTTTGGTCCTCCCTTATGATTAGACTATTTTCAAGTGACTAGCTTTTTTCTGTTATTTCCTTTTACCAAATACAGAAGCAGTTTCTTTTATTTCAATGTATTTCAGGGTTTGTGGCAAATTAAACATTAATCTTTCTCTGTAAATGTCAAGTGATATTTAAATGTTTTCCTGGCAGATAAATTATTATTAATATTAATGCAATAAAATTGCAGTTTTTGTCCTTTCTTTGATATTTACAAAAATACTAAGAATGTCAAAACAGTTCCATAGAAAAAAATCATTGGTCTACCATCCAGTCCACATTAGCATGAAAGGTTAAAAAACAGAAAAGAAAAGAAAGAAAGAAATGCCAGTCTTAGAAAACTGTGTTCATATCATGAAAGGAAAAAAGTGAAGTTCTGTCTCACTTCCACATTGAATGTATCACTTTCACAGCAAGATTGCCTGAGTAAAGTTCACTTTAATTTAAAGCTTCTTTTTTGTAATTTAGTGACAGCGTTAAAATAATGAAAGACACATTGTCATTCTCATAATCAGTTGCTGTTTCACTAAATAAGAAAAAAAAATCTGATCTGCAATCTATACAAGCAAGGTCATATTTCAAAACAGAAGTAGCTTCATATACAGATCTGCAAAGAGTCCAATAATACACATGGCTTAGAATCGAAGCCTAGTAGTCATAATCAACTTTTTAAAAATTATGTAACCTCCACCTTCCTTTCCAATCTCTTTGACCGGCTAGATTTATCTCATATTCTATAGCCCTATAAATACAATTTGCTGTTAAGATTCAAAAGCAATTTCAGCACCAAGGACAACACAGTAAGCCAAAAGGCTATGAAAGTAGTACTCTGAACTTTAGCAAAGCGAAGTCAAAATTAATTTACACGTTATTTTTATTTAATTGCACTGACCATGGAACAAAGCATATAATAGCAATAAGATATAAAATACATGTAAAGATCACATTAATACTTATAAAACATCCCATAGCCGTATTTAGTTGGAAGCAGAACTCATTGGGAGAAGTTTAATGTAGTGCAATGGCAATTGATCTGTTAGTGCAAGCATTTCAGCTTGCAAGATGGGATGATCCTCATCAGAAATATCCAAGGATGCAAGTAGACCCAGTCCACCCACAAGAGTGTCTGTGTCTCCTTGCCTAGCCCCATCACTTGAGCCGAAAACCACTGGAGGTTTTTAAGCAGGGGCTGGATCTGCTTAAAAATCTCCAAGAAAGTCCACACACTTCTGAGGGAGTCTGTTGCACTATCAAACAGCTCTTATAGGAATCACCTTTCCTATAACTTGAATCCACTGGTTCGAGTTCTATCCTCCAGAGCAGAAGAAAACAAGCTTGATTCATCTTCCATGTGGCAGCCCTTAAGATATTTGAAGATGGCTATCATCATATCTCCTGTCAGTCTCCTCTTTTCCAGTCTAAACATACACAGCTCCTTCAATTGCTCCTCATAAGGCTTGGTTTCCATACCCTTGATCATCTTGGTTGCCGTCCTCTGCACATGTTCCAGTCAGTCAATATCCTTCTTAAACTGTGGTGCTCAGAACTGGACACAGTATTTCAAGTGTGGTCTTACCAAGGCAGAATAGAGTAGGACTATTACTTCCCTTGATCTGGACACTATACTTTTATCGATGTAGTCTAGTATATCATTAGCTTTTTTTCCTGCTGCATCACATAGTTGACTTATGTTAAACTTGTGATCTGCTAAGACCCATAGATCCTTTTCACATGTGCTACTAGTAAGCTTAGGTGTCCCCCCCCCCCATCTTATATTTGTGCAGCTGGTTCCTCCTGCCTTAGTACAGAACCCTACATTTCTCCCTATTGAAATTCATTTTGTTGGTTTGGGCCCAGTTCTCCAATCTGTTACGGTCATATTAAATTCTGAATCTGTCTTCTGCAGCATTACCCACTCTTCCCAGTTTGGTGTCATCTGCAAATTTGATGAGCAACTTCTCAATTTTTTTGTCCAAATCATTTATAAAGACATTGAACAACAACAGGCCCAGGACAGAAGCTTGCAGCACTCCACTTTGTAACTTTTTTGCAGGATAATTAGGAACCATTAATAAGTACTCTTTGGGTTCAGTCAGTCAACCAGCTACAATTCCACCTAACAGTTACCTTGTCCAGCCCACATTTTATCAGCTTCCTTGCAAGAATATCATGGGGGACCTCCAGTCTACAGGGACCTCACCAGTTCTCCAGGAATTCTCCAGGATTATAGACAGAGGCTCTGAGATTACATCTGCAAGCCCCTTTAGTATCCTTCGGTCCAAGAGAAGAGGAGCCAGTTCAGGCACCTCTTGAACCCAAATATTGACTCCATGGGATTTATTCTACTGCTGCTCCCAAAGAATCTGCACCTCGTCATCATTTCCAAATGATGGTAGAGACTGAAGTCAAGAGCTTCACTAGCTGTTTTCCTATCCCTTCCACCTGTGATTGAACCACTTGACAATTTATTATCTAACGGTGATAACATCACTTGCCAGTCTCCCACAAGCTACTTATGCAGATTTTAAAATCTTCTGCCATGTTCCTATCATTTGACAGGTCATTAGTCAATTTGAACCCCTTCTGGCCTTAGCACCACTACACACCATGTCAATTTCTTTAGTGCCTGACAGCTCCAATTCAAAACTCAAGCTCAGTTTTGGAGCCTTGCATTCCTTTAAAATTCATGTCTTGGTTTTATAAGAGATTTGATATCAGCTAATTTATCATTGAAAGGTCCTTAACTTGATTTAGATACAGTACTGCCCTTTATCAAGCGATCCCAGGGTGGTGTACAACACATTTTATGGAGCAAAATAATAAAAACATATTAAAAATCAAAAAAATAAATGGCATAATAACAATCTCTGCCCCCACTCCCCAGCTTTACCAGGCCATAGATTATTTAATGGTCAAATGCCTGGGTAAACAGGAACATTTTTGCCTGTCTTCTAAAGACATGTAATGATGGCACCAGCAAGCATTCCATAGATGGGGAGCCACCACCAAAAAGGCCCCTTCTTGAGTTGCCACCCTCTGAACCTCTTGGGGAGGGGGATCATTGAGAAGAGCCTCAGACTTGTGTCTGTTTTGTATGGAGAGAGGTGGTCCTTAATGTATTGATGTCCTGAGCCATGTAAGACTTTATAGGTCAACATGAGCACTTTGAATTGGGCCCGGAAACTAATTGGCAGCCAGTGCAGTTGGGCCAGGATACAGAGCTATGAGGGCATATTGCTACATGGCAAGCCCCCACCTCACCCCCCGATTTAATTATTTAACTTTAAGAAAACTATGCATAAAGTGCTTGAGTTTGGGTGATTTCAGAAAAGAGCAGGTAGCAATGTTGAGAGCTGCCATATATTCCTTGGCACAGACAGCTGACTTGATAGCAACTGGTAGAGTCATTAAGTAGTTATCCTCTTCCTACCTTGATGGAGTTCCTTGCTGATGTCAGCAGCAGTTTTGACTGTCTTGGCCATGGATTTATATCATATGAGGTTTATATCATTCTGACAACTGTAGATTTATGTTATGAGGTTACCTGAGCTGACCAACCTCATGTAGGGAACTGGCATAGCAGCTAGTAACATAATCAACAGAGAATACAAGCTCTTACAAAGAAAATGAAACACAATATATCCTGTACGTTAGTATTTGAAGTAAAAACACTGTTATCATCAGCTGATCCCAAACGTATAACAGGAAAAGAGGGGATAGCATGGTAGGATAAGACAAAAGCACCCACATTTGCTCAAAGAAAAAATGCAAACAATTCTGAGCACACAGGAATTATATCTGAAAATACTGAAACACTGGCAATATTATGTCAGGATAGGAAAGGGAAAAACAGAGTGCCTATATTTAAAACAACAACAACAACAATGGTAAAATAATCTGTTCATATTTACTGTAAAGTCTGCCCCAAAGTCTTGTGATGCCAAATAATACAATAAAACATATATAAAATCCAATTAAAAATGATAAATAAACAGTCTTTTAACAGCTACAATGTTAGCTTCAAAATCTTGCTAAACAGAAATCCTAAATACCAGCTTTCAATTTAGAACACTTTCAAAACTTGCCTAAGGTAGAACTTTGCAGAATTTTCAAAGACAGAGAATTCTATCACTGTGCAGTAGGTTCTGGAGCCTCCTTGTCATACCCTTCAACATTTCTCCGATGAAAATAGGGACATCCCATTCCACAATGATAATTTTTATTTATATCCCACACATCTTACTGGGTTGCCCCAGCCACTCTGGGCAGCTTCCAACATATATAATAACATAGTAAAACATTAAACATTTTTTAAAAAACTTCCCTATACAGGATTGCCTTCAGACAGCTTAGGAGTTGAATAACTCCATACCCACCAATATTTATCTGGTGAAAATAGGGATGTCCTAAGGAAAAACGGGACATTTTGGGATCAAATCAGAAACCAGGATGGCTTCTCTAAATCAGGGATGTCCCAGGAAAATAGGGACACTTGGAGGGTCTGACTTATTAGTCTTGACACGGCCAGATAAGCAGGGTATAAATTATTATTATTATTATGAACTGCAAAGTACCTATATGTTTTAGTTGTGTCATCCATAAATACATATTAATGATTTAAACACTCACATGTAGAAATGTCAGAGGATTTCAGTCCAGTTCGCAATTTGCTGAAGTGCACCCTCATCTGTCCCATTGAACCAGACCTCAGGAAAAAACCTAGATTTGTGGTTTATTCTGCAGAGCTATCAAGAAAGCTAGTTTGACTATACGTAGTACTTATACGGTGAACTGAGTACTGTTATCTTGCTTTAACAAAGTAAATACCACACAGCTTCCAAGTATGGTACCTCCACAACATTAAGAATGCATTTTTAAATGGTGCAGAAAATTACCGCACTTCCTGTATACTTGCATACACAAAGCCATACACACACACACACACACACACACACACATACACACACACATCGCCCCCACTCCCAAGACCCCTTTTGTGCATTGAATCATACAGGAATCAATGTGTGGTCACTTTCTGCACTATTTTTAATTGTCAAGTTGCAAGAAACCCCCAGGCTCATATTGTGAATCTGAGCACTGAAACACCTTTATACTAAAAAGCTGTAAGAATAAGTACCTGTGATGGGAAATGGGAAATGGATTGTACGCTTCAAACTTATTTGCTGAGAAGTTACAGAGAAACATCAAAGAGGCTTAGCAGCTACTGATAAAAAATAACAACACTCAGTTACTAATGTGAAGAATGGCTTTGCTTGAGTCCCATGAATGGCAGATCCTCCGAGTGTCCCTATTTTCCAGGGACAATCCCAGATTTATGGAAGCTATCCCGGTTTCTGATTTGATCCCAGAATGTCATGCTTTTCTTTTGTTGTTGTTTAGTCGTTTAGTTGTGTCCGACTCTTCGTGACCCCATGGAACAGAGCACACCAGGCCCTACTGTCTTTCACTGCCTCCCCAGTTTGGTCAGACTCATGTTGGAAGCTTTTCTTTAGGATGTCCCTATTTTCAGGGAGAAATGTTGGTGGATATGGAGATAAGGAACTATACAACTTTTAGAAGATACCTGAAGGCAGTAGTGTATAGGGACGTTTTCCTTAATGTTTAATTATGTTTTTATATGTGTTGAAAGCCACACAGAGTGGCTAGGGCAACCCTGTCAGAAGGGCAGGGTATAAATATTGTCATCATCATCATCATCATCATTGAATAGGACGTCCCTATTTTCATCGGAGAAATGTTGGAGGGTATGGAATTGTAATGAAACCAAATAAGAACTCTGGCCAAAGTTTTAACAAAAAAACATGCGTTTACTCATAAGTAATTCCAAACGTATTATGGGTATGGAATGGCACTTGCACTGAAAAAAAGAATGTTCTTGATGCTGCAATAGCAGATGAAACCACAACAATGAAATGGACATGACACAAATTACCTCATGGTTTATGAACAAGCATGATAATAATGTTTAATTTGGGCACAAAATACCTTCAACGTGAGCAAGCTTCCAACTGTACTTCCAGGGAGCAGGAATGGTGGATTGACTACTAAGTAAATAATTTCAAACTAAAAACAATTCTTTAAAATACAGTGTTTGTGATGCCAAAAGTCCAATTACACCAGACACCACAGAAAACAAATAATTCTTCCTAGGTGCAATTCAGACTATTAATCTGTTGCAAAATGCTACCATATAAAAAACCCCTTTATATATTGTAGTAATTTACCTCCACTTTGTGTCATTATAGTTGATCCCAAAGTTCCCACTAGCTTTAGCAAGACCATGCAGCTATAATAGATGGTGTGCACCCAGTTTGTTTTTAAGAAATACAAACCCTAAATCAAAATTAGCATGGTAAAGGCTAAACCTAGAATGCAATTAGACCACTGAACAGAATCAATAAAGGCAAACGTGAAGAGTTATGTGCCTAATCAGAGGAATTTTATGTGCTTAACCAGTGGAATATTATGCTTCAAAGGTAACATTTTGTATTCAAATGAATTTTGAGCTTATCAGGAAAGATGTTAATAAATTATTTCCCTCTGAGTCTCATTATAGAGCATGTTCATCTTGAAATAGAGTAAAATTGCTGATTTTGTAGCAGCAAATCTTCCTAAATAGGTTCTCTAACCAATATAATTTAAAGAAATAGAAAATATGGACCATTGTTTATTTCATGAAACATGCCCAAAAATGTATCTATAGACTGCAGACAGCTAAGTCATGCAATGGGTCCCAATTACTTACTCACTATTAACTTTTGAACATCTCTTAAAAACTTTTTATGTTGATAGGTCTAAGTAGCTTTTTTAAAATTTACTTGAGTAGCCAGTTATTTTAATAATTGTTATGTACAGCCTCTTAATGGTTTTGTATGCTTTTCTATTATTCATTACTTGAAGAATTCCTATTGCACTTTTCAGGTAGACATCACAAAATGGTTTACATAAAATTTTTACAACAATCAACATCATTAAAAAAAAGATTCACCCACAATAGAATTATTATTATTATTATTATTATTATTATTATTATTATTATTATTATTATTATTATTATTATTATTATTTTATTGCTTACTCCCCACCCATCTGTCTGGATTGCCCCAACACTCTGAACAGTTTCCAACATAATATAAAAACACAGTGAAACGTCAAACATTTAAAATTTCCTGATAAAAGGCTGCCTTCAGATGTCTTCAGAAAGTTGTGTAGTTTTTAAAATTCTGTTTGACAACTGATGGGACAGCGTTCCACAGGGTGGGTGCCACTACCAAGAAAGCCCTCTGCCTGGTTCCATGTAACTTCAATTCTCACAGTGAGGGAACCACCAGAAGGTCCTTAGAGCTAGATCTCAATGTGCATGCTGAACAATGGGAGTGAAGATGCTCCTTCAGGCACAGCAGCCAACTCCTAGGGGACAAGGTCCCTTCTGCCCTCGCAATAATATATTTGAGGGGGCCACCCCCACCCACCCCAGTTCATGGGCACTGCCATTTGAATGATGAGCATGTGCCACATCATGTGATCGATTATGTGGGGCAGGTATTACATGTTAGGGCTTTAAAAGTCAGCATGAACACTGACTTGTGCTCTGAAACATATTGGGAGCCAATGCAGATCTTTTAGGACCCGTGTTTTATTGTCCTGAAGGCCACTCCCAGTCGCCAGTCTGGCAGTCGCATTCTGTATTAGTTGTAGTTTCTGAGTCACCTTCAAAGGAAGCCCCACAAAGTGTACTGCAGTAGTCCAAACGGGACATAACCAGAGCATGTATCATTCTTGTATGTTAAGAAAAAGCTTTTTCTCTCATGGCAAGATAGCCCTTCATATGCCCCTGTGGGGATGGTTAGGGGGAGGGAAACGTCTATTGCTTTTATTATAAAATATATATAAATGAGTAAATAAATTCAGTGCTCTGGTCTGATTGTGGTGATACAAATAATGTTTAAATAGCAATTTCAAGAGAACAGAAAATGGTTTAAAATATTAAAAAGGTTATAAACAAATGTTTTCATTATCTAGGAATTTTAAAATACAGTGATACCTCAGGTTAAGAACTTAATTCATTCTGGAGGTCCGTTCTTAAGCTGAAACTGTTTTTAACCTGAGGTACCACTTTAGCTAATGGGGCCTCCTGCTGCCGCCACACCGCCACCGCACAATTTCTGTTCTCATCCTGAAGCAAAGTTCTTAACCCGAGGTACTATTTCTGGGTTAGCGGAGTCTGTAACCTGAAGCATCTGTAACCTGAAGCGTCTGTAATCCAAGGTACCACTGTAAAAGTATTATTCTTCCCCCTTTTTATTCCTACACAAGTGTTGCCAGAATATGTCTCATAATATGAATATGTTATCAGAATATGTCTCAGAATATGTCTCATAAAATACTTATGAGCAGTGATTTTAATAGCATATTATCATCTTTCAGGTAGTTACTAAAATGAAATGAAGACTGAGTCACAATCAATCTTTACATTTCCTTCCCCATTTCCAGTTTTTTAATTAGCTCCCACTGTATCTATTATGCTATACATAGGCACAAATATATGACACAGTCCAAATGAACATGAACAATTCAAAATAAACACTGCTATATTTATTGGAATATTCACCATCAATATACACACAAACCACTTAAGAGTTTAACTATCAGTAGAAGATAAATTGTCCAAATAAAATAACAGTAACTGCACATACACATTTATTTCTGTGATTGTATGTATCTTCAAGTGAAGTGTGTCAGTGGCGGAGCTTCATGCTCCGGCACTGGGGGCGGGAAGCAGGCGGGGGCAGGGCTGGTGCACGTTCTGGAGGCGGGGCGCGCCGAGATGGAACCCTATCGGGACCCCGCTGCCCGGGGTGCCCCGCCCCCTACGCCAGTGAATTGTGTTATGGATTTCTTGATGCAAAACATATGTTTCTTCATGGTGCTTACATGAGCCCCAGTTTTCACTTAAAGAATTACTTAGGAACCCCAAGGGCCATGTTATCCAACCCCCTGAAATGCAGGAATCAAAGATAAAGATCCCTGGCAAATGGCCATCCAAACTCTGTTTTGAAACCTCCAACGCAGGAGCGTCTACCACCTTCTGAAGTAGCCCATTCCACTCTTGAACAACTCTTACTGTCAGAAAGTTTTTCCTAATGTTTAGTTGGAATCTCCTTTAAATTTCATTGGTCTCAAATTTTATTGAACCAGGCTGTGACAAATATCTAGTTTAGATCTATATCCTCCACATCCTATCCTGCTGTTTGAGAGCGGAATAGACACCCTCAGAAGATAGTAGAATCTCCTTCATTGAAGGTTTTTAAGCAGATGGTCGGATGTCCATCTGCCATGGATACTTTAGTTAAGATTCCTGCATTGCAGGAGTTTGGACTAGATGACCCTCAGGATTCCTTCCAGCTCTACAATTCTATGATTCTATGATACACACAAAGTGAAATTATATAATAACAGTGTAAGTTCTATCTTACACTGAAATAGTAAAACATCAGGCATCTAGAAACAGGATGATATGCTACAAAAAAGTAGTTATAAAACAATTTCCTTGAGTAGCGGTTGCAATATTTGTGAAGCATCATAACAATTTCTTCAACATACCACTATAAGGATATCTATCAAAGGCATTGATGTAACATTTAAAGCTAAAAATGATTTATTGTTAGGACACACTCAGTCAAAATGATGTGACGGTACCCACAATAAGCTTGTTTTTCATGTGTGTATGTGTGAATATATACATAGAAAATCTATGCAGTTATTCAGACCTAAATAACCAATTTTGTCCAAAACTATTTTTCAAGTGTTGCCCACTAAGATATGGAGGCTAGTACCTGCATGAAACTTTCAAACAGCATTTGATGTTTATACAGTATTTCTGAGTGCTCAGGATAATTTATATAAATGCTTGTCAAACAGCTGCAATAATTCTGCATATGCTGGGTGGGAAGGCTGTGCTTGAGATCGTCTAGAGAAACCTAGTGAGTTCAAGGCTATGAACAAGAGATACCCCACAATTCTAGAATCCACAGTTCTAATACTAACTAAAAATTGCATGCAAACACATGTAACAGAATGCTACTTCTCAAAAAGGATAGGAACCAAATGATATCTAGAGCAAGTACAAAAAGGGGGGTGGATAACATTTTTGTCGGAGGAAAGGGTGCACTTTGAACATTTACTTGCTGTTGTTGGTTCCTCAGATTCTTTGCTTCTATTATAATTGCTTTCAAAACAAAAATATAGCTAGTTAACTTTGTCATGTGTACTGCCCAACAAAAGATAGGTCATATTCTAGAGATTATACCAGCACCTAGCTGTATTAACTAGTTTAAATGTGCAACATTGTTTATCACTTTACTATTATATAGATAAAATGGATAAATACAAGTTAGAAGATGATTGAAGGTTACTTACCATTTTAAAGTTAACAAGCTGGAAAAAATGAACCTTTACAAAGGCCAACTATTTTCAACATCATTACAGAGTATTTTGAAAGCACTCTGTTCTGAGCAGAAGTATCAAAACTAAAACTTATGACCTAACCAATACTTATTTATGACCCCCAGTCCATTATGTTCAAATAGGGCAAAGAGACAACATTCCACTTTAGAAACTGCAAGAGTTTTCTGGAAGAAATAAACTAAATGTCAGAAAAATAATTTCATGAAACCCCTACCTCACAAATAAAACACTAATAAGTGTTCAGAGTTGCAAAACATTTTAGACATATATCTCTCAAAGATGTCAACTGAAGTCAAAATGGAAAACACCCTGCAAAATAACACCTAAAGAGCTGAAGAACAGTCAACTACACTACTCCCTGTGGACATAGAAATCTGTCCTGTACTATACTTGTCATTCTAGACTACTAATGAGTACTGCAACTGGAAAGAGCTTTCACTTCTGATTTTTTTAAACCAACAATATCAAGGATTGAGACTAGGACTTTCTGTTTACAAAGCATGCACTATGTTCCTTGCCCTGTGAATATTTATATAGAAAAGACTGGATAAAACCATTCTGGACAAAACCAATTTTATCTTCTCCTGCCAACATCTAGGACTAAGGATTGACCCTTCCTTTTCTGTGGGTCTTTAAAAGGATTTACTCTGCTGCTACAACCTGCTGGGTGATATGGCATCTCACTTTCTTCCTGTTAGTTATGAATTATGAAAGAATTATTTTAAGGTTATTATATTATTTGTGATTATGAAACTGTTTTAAATTGTATATACATGGAGGTATGAAGGATAGTAATGCATTGCTGATGTATTTATTCTCTTGGAGTTTTGTCATGGTCTAAGTGTAACATATAGAGAAAAGTATAATAGAAATGAAATGATGATGACAGTGGCCAGAATAATTCATCAGTTTTCCATATCTCTCAGCAGTACAAAAGAATAGACTAATTGAAGTCAATTCACCAAGTATGACATTCTTGGTTATCACTGTTTATAAACATTTTGTGGTCTAAGCTGGCAAGTTCATAGATGTCTGCAACATCTTATTGTTTTATAAATAACATTCAACTTACCACTCTCAAAGCAGGCATCAAATATGAGATGTCCCTTTTTTGGTTGTCCAAAATACCCTGGTGGAACAGCAGTGCATTTGTTTAAGTTTCCTGTGATAATTTCATCTATTCCTATGTCACTACCTGTTGGAATAAAAATAAGTTAATTAGATATTATTGTAAACTTAATACCAAAATAGAACACAGAGATTATTTTCCTTTGCAATTTTAATAGTTTGTAAAGGTGATGAAACATAATACTCACTCATATGCTATGATGTTTTCCAAGTATATTCTATAATAGTATCTGATAAACAGCATTTCCCAGTAGCAATGAGATTTCAGGAGCTAATGATCTGGCAATGGCAATTACCTTGCTTCAACACCCCCCAATAACAGGTGGTCTAGAAACAAGACCTTATTAGATACTGTATTTTGCATAGGACCCCATCAACATGTGTGAGGCTAATTATTATTTAGAATAGACCCACAGTTGCACTGCAGAGCATGAAGTTCAGAGCTTTCCCTAAAGAGACAGTCACATCATATATCATAAACATTTTCCACAGCAAGACACTGTGGTAACCTGATCACCATCTCCCAGATCAGATGGCCAGCAAATTCAACCAGTGAATTGTGCACTAGATAAGGTGATACACAAACATTAAAACAGAGCTCCTACAATGGGCTTTAAAATGCAGTTGCCATTGCACAGTAGCTTCAATGGACTGCTGATGGTGGCTAGTGTACTGTAATAGGGAATGGATCCAAGCATTTGTGCGCCCCTATGCTGGAGTCCTATGAATTTTGTTCTAACCAAATGAACTGATAATGGAATAATACACATAGGGCTCATCCATATCACTGCATAAAATTGCTAAAATTCCAATCATGGTCAAATAAGTAGGGCCATGGGAGACCTCTTTTTTCCATCTGCTGGTCAGCCATCCTATGGCTGGAGCATGCAGCCCTCTGCTTACTTAAATTAACTACTATTTTATTCTCCCTTTGTAATCAAGAACTCGCATTCTCAAATGAGTCAGAGTCCTAACTGGGAATGTTGATTTCAATTTGACACACTGCTTTTATCGTGTAAATATGTGGTTACATTTATATTCAATTATGTGGAGAAATCAACTGTTAATTTAAAATGAACACATACACTTTTGGTTAGAAATTAGAGGAATTTAGAAATTAGAAATTACGAGGATTACCTAATTTATTCCTCTAATGTTTCACAAATGCTCCCTGTGCACATGTGCATAGGTAAAACACTATACAAATAGAATCTTGGTTTAATCATATACACAATCACACAATATTTTATCAATACGTGTGTGCACAGCAGTAATAAAACATGAAAGTAATAAAACTGAAAGCTGCAGCAAAGAGTGCATGCATAGCAGTTGTTTGTAAAAAAAATAAAAAAAAATAAAAACAAACAAAACAGAGCAGGATTTCTAATGCATTAGCTCCACTTTGCTAGCACAACTACCTCCAAATGAAGACAATTCTGAAAGCTCCCTAAACCCAGGTAAATTATCAGGGAGTTCATATCTATGGAAAGGACAGCATTTCCTTTAAGAAAATTGTGGTTATTTTCCTACTTGCTTGCTCTCAAATACCAAACCTGATGCACAGATGGCAACATCAGTTGCTCTACCAAAAATTATTTTTCTACATCAGTAAAAAGCAAGAGTGTAGCACAATTACATTCAATACTTCTGAAACTGATTACTTTTATATGCTCTTCAAATTAGAATTTAGAAAGACTTTGATATCTGTTAGTTTTTGTTTAACCAAGTTAGTTAAATATAATGCATGATTTCTTTGCAACAAACCTATCACCTCTTTAATGAAATCACTTGAGAAATTGGTCTTTTGTGTTTTATTTTGACTAGCTCATACTTATTATAACATCACTGCACTTTTCTGTAAAAGAAAGATCCAAACTAAAGCAGTCTAATCTGAAAAAGAATGTAACATTTCCTTCTACAGAGAGTGTATAGCAAAGCAGACTTTAATAGGACTAAATCAGAAAGAACTGCTATTGCTAAACTATTACTCTTGCCAAAGTCTGCAATCGCCAGTCTTTTCCTTAATCTTTGGAAAAGAAAAGTGGTTTAAAATAGCAAAAAGACAGGGCAAATTATCCTGAAATGTACTTTACTGAAAACACTGAGAAGTGCTTAAGTCTCCATAGTATTCTGGAACAGAGCTTGAAACACTGTGTTCTTTAGAAATATGAACGAAACTGTTTCAAGGGCCAGTTGTTGTAATGATGTCACATAACTGTTCCTCTGAGTAAATTAACCCTTCATATTTTTTACAGGGTCTGACCCAACACTATCCCTCCAGATTGTGCCTCAGAGGTAAAGACCTAGCACCAATCCTGTGTAGACTACCTATCCTTGTAAAGTAGAAAGAAAAGGCTATTGGAGAGGTGGTTGAAGAGATTATTTTCTCTGGGGAGGACTTCTGAACCATCCCACATCTAACTCAAGGGTGGGAAATCATTTTTCTGTAAAGGACCATATTCCCTTTAGGTAAACTGTAAGGGCCTGTTTTCCAGCAGCAAGAAGGTTCACTTCCCTTTTCCATAGTCATGTTTTCAAGAGAAGGGATTCGAGGGAAGGAGGAATTTAGTATTTGCCCTCAGTTAATTTAAGATATTGTTTAGGATCAGCAAATAATAACAATATAAGCAGAAGTAAATCCCAGAGGTCAATTTAACTTACTCTCATGTACAATGAATATGATCTCAACCTTAATATGTTAACAGTAGGTACAAAGCATTATCCAGTTTAGATTCCTTTATAAGTAACATTACTTCCAGCAGTAAGAGTCCCATGGACTGCAAGAAGATCAAACATATCCATTCTTAAAGAAATCAGCCCTGAGTGCTCACTGGAAGGACAGATCCTGAAGTTGAGGCTCCAGTACTTTGGCCACCTCATGAGAAGAGAAGACTCCCTGGAAAAGACCCTGATGTTGGGAAAGATGGAGGGCACAAGGAGAAGGGGACGACAGAGGATGAGATGGTTGGACAGTGTTCTCGAAGCTACTAACATGAGTTTGGCCAAACTGCGAGAGGCAGTGAAGGATAGGCGTGCTTGGCGTGCTCTGGTCCATGGGGTCACGAAGAGTCGGACACGACTGAACGACTGAACAACACTTCCAGCAGGCTAACTGCATTAGTGTAGCCATGACAACAATTTTGTTAGTTCACATTGAAGACTAAATATTATGGCATATACTTTTGTGGATCAGAGCCCACTTTATCAGATGCATGCAATGCTGTTATCAGTTGGCAGGTAAATATACAAAGGGGTGGGTGTGGGTTTGTGGGTGGGTGTATTGCTATGAGTTTGTGGGTGGCAGATGATGGGTATAACCAAGGGAGGGCAGCAGGGCAGCTTCCCCCTCCCCTGATCCACAAAAGTTATTGAAAAGCATTGGAAGTACTCAGTTAACTGAGGTTCTACACCCACTCCAGCAGAAGCCAGCCTCCCAACCCAAGCGTGCCCCTTGTAATGTTACCGCTTTGGTGGTTTCTTTACTCGTGATTTTTTAAAAACAAAAACAAAAATCCTATGCCTATGTGCCAGACCCCTCTAACCCCTGGACCCAGCAAGTGCTAAAAGCTAATCAAGTTAGCCTAGCTTCCTGAACCCCTGGATCCAGCAAGTGTTAAAATACAAGCCAAGTTAACTTCCTCATGAGGTGACAGCCTGGGGGATGGGCCAACAAGGGAAACAAAGGAAAGGAGCTCCATGGGAGACAGCAAATGGGTGGGGCTGCTCCCCCAGCCTGAAGTTAGTGAGAAGGACAAAAGGCAGAGTTTGGAGTGAGTTTGCAGAGATGTGGGCCAGAAGCAAAGGAGCAAGCACAGAGAGCGAGCCATGCTGTGACTAAGGAAGAAATAAGACCCATTTGGGATGTTAATGCTCCATCACAGGCTTAAGGTGTAATAAACCATGCATCATAAAGACCCACAGTCTCTGCTGTGCCTCATTTCCAAAAGGAAACACAAACCCTGGATAAGGGCCAAGAACCCCTGGAATCCTGTACCACTCAGCAATTGGGGTGGCGTGTAACAACACATACACAAAAGAAAACTGAGTTCAGTAGGTTTATCTAGAAGTTGGAGAAAATGTTCCTCTGAGAATAAAATAGAATCTTCATGTAGTATAAAATCCTTTCCCTCCAGTTTAGGACCCCACTGCTGAATAGCCAAATTCAATAATTTATATTATATCACTTGAAGATGGTGGTACAAGTTTTGTTACTTTTTTCTACACCCATGTGGACAGAACCTACCAACTAAAGATAACATTTGATGCAGCTGATGAAGTGTAGCCATAAACGTTTATGCCTTAATAAATTTGTTTGTCCTTAATGTGCCACAAGACTCTTTGCTGTTGTTTTTATATGACAAAACAATCTAGCCAGCAGAGTTTACCACTTCAAAGGAACAATGAAACATTAAGATAAAGGAGGGTAAATGTGTAGCTTGAAAAGTTCCAACAGGTTTGGAAAGCATCTCAAATGATAGCCAGACAAGAGGACAGATGTCAGTTACTTTGAAATCCACATTTCCTATGGTGGTTACTACCTCTATTGCAACTACAAAAATCAGTTGGTTTTAAAAGTTACTTACTTGGTGAAAATTAGATCCCCAGACTGTTACTGCCCTCACAAGAGGCCATTTTTGTTTTGAATAAGAGAGGGATAAATAAGAATGTCAGTCCCTATAGGCAACAGACTTTGTCCCTTCTTATCACCAGTCTATAATCCCTGCACACTGTGCTGTTTACACTAGTAGTTTCCAAAATCCTAGTTCTTTGTAAGTGTCTCTGGGAACCTTTTTTTGCTGAAGATCAAGTTAAAAATGCTTCAGATAAATAAATAAAAGTCTTGATTCCACAAGCAAAATGTCAATCTTCTTCCATATGATAAAAGAAAGTGAGGTGCTACCAAAAATTTAGGCTTGAAGCAGTACTCCCACAAGTCTCTTTTAAAAGAAAGCATCATGAAACTCATCCCTGCATAACTGAGGTGGAGTATGACTTCACTGCAGGTAAACTGTATTCTCCGCTTTAATTTTTTAAAAAATACGAAGAAACTGCAGATAACTAAACTTCTACCCCCCACTTCAAGTTAATGAAATTCTAAGACATTCCCCCAGATGTGAAGGAGAATAGCCGTGATATATAGCAACTACAAAAAGTGCCAAAGCGTCATGTTAACACTGCTATGCTTACCGGTAATTGGCATTGTAGGGCAATGTTTACGTCAGTAGAATGAGAAAGAAATTATTTAAAAGCACATAATAGCAATGAATGGGGAAACTGCACTAAAATAATGGCCCAGACACAGTCAAAGAGGTCCCAGTAACACTCACAGAACTGCATTCAATACAGCTTTCACAATTTTCATGGTATTGGGGCAAAACCTCTATAATTCCAGCACACAAAATGCAATATTATGTTGCAAGGAAAATGCAATACCCCCACAAAAGAAGTGTTATCTTGATAAAATAGATTAGATTCCCTTGAAATATGGGACTCTCTACATTTACTGCACATGTCAATATAATTAAGGGCTCAACTCTCCCCCCTTGCTTCAGATTTTTTTTTTAAAAAAAGATGAAAATCCATTTTATGTACAGTGATGTAAGATTTGAACAAAGCTCTTTAGGGTGCAGTCCTGCAGACACTTACCTTTGAACAAAGCAGGACTTATTTCTAAATAGACATGTCAAGGATTGCAGTGTCTGCCAGTTTGACATTCTAATATACATCTAGAAATGTAAAGCTAAAGGTAAAGGGACCTCTGACCATTAAGTCCAGTCACGGACGACTCATCTCGTTTTACTGGCCGAGGGAGCCGGCGTACAGCTTCCGGGTCATGTGGCCAGCATGACTAAGCCACTTCTAGCGAACCAGAGCAGCACACGGAAACGTGATCTACTTGCACTTTGACGTGCTTTCAAACTGCTAGGTAGGCAGGAGCAGGGACTGAACAACAGGAGCTCACCCCGTTTCGGGGAATCAAACCGCCAACCTTCTGATCAGCAAGCCCTAGGCTCTGTGGTTTAGACCACAGCGCCACCCGTGTCCACACATGTCAAGGATTGCAGTGTCTGCCAGTCTGACATTCTAATATACATCTAGAAATGTAAACTGTACTAAATTAGTGAAATACGTGGGGCCTTCGAGAAAAACTAGAATTCAGGAGGGTCAAAATGCATTTTATTCATTTCAGCATAGGTATTGATTAGGTACTGTTCCCAAAGTGTGAAGATGATGCAAAATAGATCTGATGCTAAATATGAGATTTACAAAGTTGTGTGAACAGCTCTTCTCCCTCTCATCTTCAGCAACGCTTTTCTCTGGGGTTAAACATATCGAACTCCTCCAGACTGGGCTGCGATTTCTGAAGGCTGGAGCACCCCTAAACATGTTTGCTCAGCTCCCCTGCACGTCTGCACAGGATTGCAATCCCAGCCGATCCCCGAATTGCTTTTCTGACTGTTTTCTGGCCCTCGTCGACTCCCCACCACCATTACCTCATACTTTGTGAAATGTGCCTTAAAGTAAACCTCCCTGTGCCCTAAACCTCCGTACTCCTCAGCGGGGTGTTTGTGCCTAGGCTAGCGGGGGCCTCCTTTTCTGCCTCATCAAAGTGGAGGTCCGCCTGACCCCTCAGATACCCCCTTTATGAGCAGGCTTCCTTCCGACCCCCGCATTCCAGGAGGGCGACGCTTCCCTTGCCTTCTGGGCAGGTAACGCTTCCTCACACAGCTCCTCCTGTCCCGTCCCCCCCCCCAAGGTCGTCCCCCTCCAAATCCTCAGCGGGGCCCCAAGTTCCTTCGGCGGTTCCCTCCGCCAAGGCCGCACCTCCCTGCTGCCTAAACAAGGACTGTTTCCACCGCCCGTCGCTCGCTTCCATAGACTCCAGCCAACTCTTCCCACCTTCGCCTCCCTAGCCCCTCAACCCCACGCCGCCCGGGACTGAAGCTAGAATAACTGACCCGTTTCTGTCGTCTTGCTCCTTTCCGCCATGTTTGTTTTCATCCCTTCTTTCCCTCCCCCTCCCTCCGCGAGACGCTGTCCGGACGTCACCATGGCAACGCACGTCACAGCCAGGGGAGTCCCTTTTTTCCCCTCCTCCTGGAAAGCTGAACGGCGCGAGGGAGGGGAAAGGGGTTAGCAAGAGCCCAGAGAGGCGGCGACGACCAGTTCTAGGCGACTCTCTGAGGAAGGGTCATGTCCAAAGCCACGGGAGGGCACGGGAGGGAATAAGCCCCGTTAAGCACAGTGAAGGTTACTTGCAAGTAAACATGCCACAGCCACAGGACCAAGCCGCATGGCTAAATATCTGTGCATAAGCTTTGCCATGTTCCCTCGGACTTTAAGCCCTACTGTACTGAGTTCAACAGGAATTTCGCACGCATTACCCGAACTGCACGATAACCCTTTCCGAATGTAACCTGTGCTTGGGGTTTAGGGGACGAAACTCCAGTCATAGGCGCCAACTCTATAGGGCTGAGGAATCCGGATTTATGTATAAGCTAAACAAGCTATAGCTTAGGGCCCCACTCTCTTGGGGAGTCCCAAAAAGTTTAAAGGGGAAAAAAACATGGATGTACATTTTCAAAATATAAGATAAAATAAATAAATAAAACCTACATACGGCAACAGTGTTTTGTGTTGTGTAGGCTCCTATGATGTTAGTTACGGCCCGCCTGCTAGCCTGCTCCCTAAAATATCACTGGTTTGCTTATTTCTATATATATAGGGTGCCTACATTCTGCATGGACTTGGTTGCATTGCCATATAGCATATATTCAACACGAAAAACAGTGACAATTTGTTGTTGACAAAGGACAGCTGGACATATAAAGGGCCCCATTACCTTCAGTAGCTTCGGGCCTCATCAAACCTAAATCCGGCCCTGGGTTTAGGGGACTAAACTCCAGTTATAGGTGCCAGTTTTATAGGGCTGGGCTGAGGTGTCTTCAGCCCCTCCCATGAGCCCCCCCATTTCTGTTGGGACAGGGCTGGGCCCCCATTCTTGAGGGGACAGAGGAGGCCGAGCGCAACAGTCATGCACATGACTCACATTGGGGCCCCCGCTAAATCCAGGGCACACCTCCCACCATGCTGCCGCCCCCACCTGCTCACACCTGCCATCACCACAGTTGCTCCCCAGCCAAAGTTGATGGGCATTGCCATTCAATATTTATATACTTATATATCTGTCACATAGTTATGATTAGAAATCATGGTGCAGGAATATGCTATGCACAATTGACATGACAAATCTTGATAATCTGTCCTTCCCTCTTTGTTGGAAGTCTTGTACAAAATGCCCTTTAACTGGTTTCTGCTTTTGTGCTCTAAGTTTGTGGACATGTGTGGACTGACAGATGTGGATCCTTTCCATATACCTTATTGAATTATACAACTTTGTGAGTTTATTGGCTGCAGAGTTATCCAAGATCCCATCCTCTGTTGCACGGTGTAAGGCAGAAAGTAGGTAGAGGGAAGCCATCCTGGCCTGTTCTTTGACTCCAATAGGAATGTTTTAATATGTACTGTCTCCTTTGCAGGTGTGATATTACATATTGCAAAGCTTGGAAACAAGCTTTAAATAAGCAAATGATTTTTCTTAAGCTCTATTCTTCCCCTGCTCTTCCCCTTTTTGGCTTTGGCATTGGGAATGCTTCATGGGCATTCTGGTAGCGCAATAATATAACTCCTCTAATGTCAATCTCCCCCACCTGTGTAGCACTGTGCTCCACTGTCTCAAGAGTGCCTAGAAGCTATCCTATCCTGTTCCTGCCCTGTCACACAGTTGGACTGTCCTATTGGAGACTGATCCTGTAAGTTTTAACATGGAACGTGGACATAAACCTCAAAACCATGCATTTTATTTTCTTGCTGATCATGTAGGTCTTCTCGTTTTAGATTTTTATCTGACAAACATTTCCACACATAATAAAAGTGTCATCCATGTGGGGAAGATGAACAGCTGAGTCAGCTCTGCTGGGATTTTAGCATGTGGGTCAAGTGAGTTTAAGGATTTCAAGCATGAATCTTATGGCTAAACAAGAAAAAAACACCACATTGCTCTGTTCAGAGGCAAATCAAAAGCACTGAAAGAGATTCAATGATTATAAGGGAATCCTTATTTGAAAAATTATTTAAGTATAGTTACAAAAGTGGTCAATAAACATAGAATCATAAAGTTGGAAGGGACTCAAAGTGTCATCTAGTCCAACCTCCCTAGCAATGCAGGAACCACAACTAAAGAATCCCTGACAGATGGCCATCCAACCTCTATTCAAAAACCTCCAATGAAGGGGAATCCACTATTCACTTTTTTAAAACCACCAACAAGAAGAGCATCATTAATTTAGATTATCATATAGCATCATGTTTCCGTAGGAGTGTATTGTGGTAAAGAGAGAGCAGTTCTGACATGTGGGAAGGGCTGGTAGAGCAGGGGTTGGCAAGGTTTACCTTGCCTGGGCTGGTTCACTCCAGCGGAGATCCCTCCGTGGGCTGGATCGCGTGTGTGTGAGTGCGCCCACTCGCAATTTCCGGCATCTGCGTCTGCGCAGATGCAATTTCCAGCGTCTGCACATGTGCGATTTCTGGCACCGCAGAAGCAAGTCCCTGCACCACGCTGCACCGGTTTAGCACAGTGCGCAGGGACTCACCGAGCGGGTGGCTCAGTTTGTGGATGGTTCGTGGACCTGTTAAACAACCCCTGTGAGCCGCTTGTGGCCCATTGGCCTTAGGTTGCCTACCCCTGTGGTAGAGCATCTACTTTGCAGGCAAAAGGTCTCAGGTTCCTTCAAGCCCCACCATCTCCAGGTAGGACTTGGAAAGGGTTCTTGCCTGAAACCCTGGAGAGCTGCTATCAGTCAATGTAGTGTCGAGACCAATGGCCTGATTTGGTATAAGATGGCTTTGTATATTCCTATGTTCCTGTATTTGAAGCAAACTACAATCTGCATTTTCACAAAAGGGGAAAAAATGAAAAATTCCAGGATTACCTTTACATTTATTTTCTTCTGAGACAATAATACTGTAAAAATATTTACTCTGAAGAGGCAATCTTTAATGTTTAGAGTCTAAATCAACTTCCAAAAATCATAGACTGATCATAACCTTCCAAGATAAAAATAATTAAAATCAAGTAAACTGTGTACACAGGGGCAGTGCTATGTAGGACCTACATGGATACATTAAACCAACACCCTCTCCAGTGGCTCCTCTCTAACAGCATAATGGTCTCCAGATATAGATTGCCCCAAAACAAGTCAGAAAAATATAAATTCATGGCTGGGTAAGCACAGAAATTACCACTCTCTCTTTGGAATCAGTGGTTTAATCTGATTGCAGTTATACAAAAAAGTAATTCATCCCAGGCAGTGCAACATGACAACTATATAAACAACTGTCTTATGTTTTATAAGAGTTTCCAACAAAATGACACTTGGTCGAGGTGTTGGTATCTAGCTCCTTCCAGTCCAAACTATGATTTGGTGTAACTACTACTACTACTACTACTACTACTACTATATGGTCCAGTGTGGTTATAACCACAAGTGGTCAGAAGTTGCAACCGTGTGTGTGTGTGTGTGTGTGTGTGTGTGTGGCATTGGGATACTGGCTGTCAGTCCAAAGAACTAGAGATGACTGAATGAATCCAGGGCAGGCATCGAGTTCCAGAGACTGCAGACAAGCATCCACAGGCAGGTATATTGTCCAATATAGGCAAAAGGCCAGGCAACCAATGCTTTAAATTACAGGGGTCAGCAAACTTTTTCAGCAGGGGGGCTGGTCCATTGTCCCTCAGACCTTGTTGGGGGGGCGGACTATATTTCGGAGAGAGAAAAATGAACGAATTCCTGTGCCCCACAAATAACCCAGAGATGCATTTTAAATAAAAGCATACATTCTACTCATGTAAAAATACCAGGCAGGACCCACAAATAACCCAGAGATGCATTTTAAATAAAAGGGCACATTCTACTCATGTAAAAACACGCTGATTCCCGGACCGTCCGCGGGCCATATTTAGAAGGCGATTGGGCCAGATCCGGCCCCCAGGCCTTAGTTTGCCTGCCCATGCTTTAAAGCAACCTTCACCAACTCCTGGCTGGGACTAGTAGGAGTTGTAATACAAAATACCTGGAGCCACCAGGAGGGCAAAGGCTGCTCTAAAGAACATACTAAGTGTTATTATTGCATACATTATAACCATGACCGATAGGTTATTGGCAGACATATCTGTGGGGCTAAGGGAGCCTGCATACATCTCTTAACACCAGCGACATGCACAGTCAGTCACCACATATTGTGACTCTGAAGATAACATTGGAACAAACCTAAAACAATCCTGGCTGATGTCTAGTAAAACCTGTTGTGCCAGACTTGTTTTCCTGTTGCTTGTCTTTCATGGCTGTCTTCATAACATAATTCATTTCTACAACACCTATTTTCTATATTTGGAAAGAGTTGTCCAAATATTTTAGCCCGTGGCACACTATAAAATGACAAAGGTTTTCGCTTCAGTTGGCTTGTTGGGTATTTAAGGTAAATACTTAATCTTATTTTTGGATTTATTAATGTTTATCTTGGATTAGACATTTATCTGCTAAGGATTTTGACCTACTTCTGTTGAACAACTAAAATGCATGATCCTATAATAGCAGATTAGAATGGTTTTTGCTATGTTGACATTTTAGCACACATTTCACATATGGTCCCTATTCAATTCTTATGATAGCCTTCACACCTATACTTCAAATAACTGCTTATTTTCTACTAAGTACAATCTGTCTTGCAGCATTCAGCAGGTGTTATACTGTTTGATTAGGAGCAGCTTAAATATCAGGCTTCACAACCACACAAAAGGTTTGGAATGATTCTGACCTCAGCAGTTCAATTTTTATCATATTGCTAGAAAGAATGAAAAACTTATGTTGGCAAAATTCCATCCCATTATTTTTATTTTCACTCACTAATAGTTTTTTTTATTCAGTCTAGTTCCAAATTAGTATGCCTAAAAACCATTTTTGCTATTTCAGTGTGAAAAGGCAGGCACAGATTCTCAACAAGGTTTAAAGACACTCCCTTATAATTCATAATAACTATATCAGTGTTAATCAACACATGCCAAATAACTCGTGCTTTAAAAACATGGATCATTGCTCTTGCATTCATATGCCTATTTAATTTATATCAATAGTAAGTGTGTAGAACAGGAGGGGAACTTGAAGTCCTCCAGATGAGGTTCAACTTCACCTCCCATCAGCACCAACCAGCATGTTGTTAGGGATCATGGGAGTTGGAGAACAGCAACCACAGGTTAGCTATTCTGTGTGTAGAACTGAGAGACTAGAAGCATTGTTATTTCAGAGAAATAATCACATGTGGGGAGAGAATGATATCTCTGCCACAAACTGAAAGTGCCTCTGCAGCTATTCTAAGATATGTTCAGATGCTCATTACAAGCATTACCGCAGCTGCAGACTGACTCACTTGCTACTTGAGAACTATTCAGCCAGGATTTTTCACAGTATGGACAGTAGCAGCAATGGGACAGCTACTGAAGGTACTAATTTATATGAAAGGGTGGTGTGTTAGCAGAGCAATTTGAAGAATGCTAACTTTCAATAAAAGGGATTTCATTTTCTGGGCCAATTTAATAAAAGCTATTGATAAATTTAGTTTCCTATGAAGACTATAAATATAGAAAATGGTAGTACCTTTCACCGAAGCATTGTTGCATGTGTCTGAAAGAAGAGGCATTAGAAGACAAAGTAACCTAGTATGTCCAATAAAAGCTATCCCCTCCAGTTGTTTAAAAGTGTTTTAATCCGCAAAGATTAATTCAGTCTGTATTGGGTTTGCTCACAACAACCCTGTTGCTCACATTTTATAGACGGGTAACTGCTCTTGAGAATCAGATCATCATACGAGTCTAACAATGTAATCCTGTGCAGTTACTCTGAAGTAAGCTCAATTGAGTTCAGCAGAACTTAATCCCAGGTGAGTATTTAAAGGGTGTACACCCCTTCATGATATAGTTTCTCACTATGATTTTGGGGCATTGTTGCACACCATCCCAATCTCAGAGCGGTATGAGATTCCAGGGATTCCAAGTGCTTACCCAGGATTTAGTTTCCTTGGGATGAGGGACAGCAGAAACTGTGGTGTCTTTTTGATATGTGGTTATTTACACATACAGTGGTACCTCGGTTTTCGAACGTCTCAGAAGCCGAACGTTTTGGTTTTCGAACGCTGAAAACCCAGAAGTAACTGCTTTGGTTTCCGAATGCTTTTCAGAAGTTGAACTTGCCACGCGGCTTCCATATTAAGTTTTCTGTAAGTAAATGCTTCCGGAAGTAAATGCTTCGGTTTTCGAAAATTTTGGAAGTCAAACGGTCTTCCAGAATGGATTACATTCGAAAACTGAGGTATCACTGTATATACAAGCTGAGGCTAAGGGCTCACAGCATTAACACCTCAGAAGATCTTGCTTCCCCATAGCCACAGCCTTGGATTCAAGCAGAAATCAAGCATGGCTCTCACTCAGTGGTGTAGCTTCATGCTCCGGCACCAGGGGAAAGAAGCAGGCAGGGGCGGGACTGGTGTGCGTTCTGGGAGCGGGGCGCACTGCCCGCAGGGGCGTGGCGCACGTTCTGGGGGGTGGGGCGTGCTGCCCGCAGGGGCGTGGTGCGCATTCTGGGGGCAGGGCACGCCAAGATGGAACCCTATCAGGATCCCGCTGCCCGGGGCGCCCCGCCCCCTATGCCCCGCCCTTCCTACACCAGTGCTCTCACTCTCAAGCTCCTTTCTGAAACCTGCTTCTAGTTTAGTTCACACACTCAGCTCTCATTGTTCACATTCTCACTACCAGACAGATGAGGGAAGGGGCCCGTCCATTTGTCCTTTGGCAACTTCCTATATTATACTAACAACCCATGCTTAGGGACACTACCAAGAAGCTGGCCTGCCTACTTCAACAATGGGATCCCACATTGGATTTTAACCCTTGATGGATCCAGGAATTAGAAGGGACTCAGGAATACAGTATACCTTCCCCACCTAAACTCATAACAGTTGTTAGCATCTGTCTTTCTCAAGAGAGAATAGAGTGAAGTCAAACTGCTGAAGAATCTAAGGGATATTTGCAGCCGAAAATATTATCCAAAAAATCTAAAAAAAATTGTTAAAACTATAAAAACCCTAGCCACATGTGAAACAGCAGCAGTTAAAATCCATACCGCAACATTTCCACATCTCTCGCGCCCAAAGACCCGATCAAATACGGTAAATATGTTTTGATCTGCTATCTAAAAATGAATGCACCCACACCAGAATCAATGGAAATTCTGAATGTTTAAAGACAGGTGTTGCCATTCCTTTTATTCAGTAATGGCACTATCGTTGTCATCTAATAAAGATTATTATAAAAGCTTCCCTAGCACATCTTAAAAATATGCATAGTATTCTTTCTCTTCTTACCAAAGAAGCTATTTTTAGACTCCGTTGTCTAGTCTCAATTTTTAAAAATGTGAAGTAGATCTAAATGACAAAATGATTTGGGGTGTAAGTTCACAAAATAATTTGCCTGTTGTACTCTAACAGCACTGTCAAATTTCAGATTCTACACTTAGTCAGGAGACACTATTAACAAAAGTTCATATTTTGCTTTTGGATTTTTGTTCTGAGCGTGCACTTCTCTATAAATTGGGCCAGTTCTATTCATATCCATTTCTTCCAGAGGTTGTTATTGTTGAAGGACAAAGAAACAGGGCGGTCTGTGGGCGGAGTAAAACAAATTACATGCTCAGCTACAGAGGATGCTATATAGACAAAGTAAAAACAGGTGTTTTTTCAGTTCATACATACAATGAACCTTTGCAATTGATTAAGAATTTCATACAACACATACAAGACTTTTTCCTGCGAACAATGTAAGTTTTCATTCTACTACTAATTTTAAGAAAATTGCTATTTTGTTTGTGGCAAAATTATTCTAACATTAAAATAATTAATTTTCCAAATTATTATTATGAAGCATTCAATCTGGAGCAACAGTTCATAATCTGTTGTATTTTAAATGGAAGTTATAACTATATTTAGAGGGCTAATATGAGTGTCTACTACTTGAATAGTAGCTCATTTCTAAACAGTGAACAACTTTGGTATGATATACGGTACTTACTTCTGGAATAATTTGAAATAGGTTATTGCAGAAATGATGTTTGAGAATAACAAGTTTTTGACACATTATAATCCCAAATCAATTAACCTTGGTTTAACTGGATTATGGCTCAGGCAGTAAATATGAAGCATGTATTGTCAAAGGGATGTATCCTGAATTGGACATATTTCAAAATAGGTTATACAGAAATTGTTGCTCCATTAACGGACCTAAAATGAGCTATAGAATAATTGGTGTGTGTGGTTATTATTGTTTTGAATGTAAAACACTACTGTACTAGAAGAAATGAAATGTGAAAGCATCAAACCTGTATTAAATTTTAAAAAATAGTTTCAGCAAGTGAAAGGTTGGGGGAAATGGTAACTACTGTATCAGATTCCTACATGTGAGACACGCTATGAGTGGGAATGATTTTAGATTGGAAATTTAATATGAAACTCATGGCAGTAAGTGTCCAAAATCCCAACCACACTGAAGTATACAAAATTACATATCATTGAAATTTGTGTTTCACTTACCCTAAAACATAGGTAGAGATGCATGTGTATTCTGTGTCTGTCTGAAGTCTATCATTAAAACTGCTAAGAGTGGTGATGCCCACATGCTGAAATGCTTTGGCCACTGAAGTATATTTGGTTCAGGGGCTTAATAAGATATTGCAAACAGGAAATTACCAACAAGGTGTTTAAACAAACAAACAAATAAATAAATGATGGAATTCAGATTAAATTGATTAAATGTGAATGCATGAGGAACACCCATCTGGCAATCAACACCCATCTCAACTTAGTGAGCTCAATCTCTGTTGGGTTTTGATATTTATTTATTTATTTAAGTTATGAACAACTTCTTATGAGCAATTTCACGATACAATAAAAACCTGTGTAAAACAATTGCTTACATACAAACAGCTAAAACCATTAAATATTTAACAAAAAAATAAAATGGAACATAGATAAACTGGGATAAACATAGATTAACAAGGATAAATAGCTCCACTTGTTGAAAGAGCAGCCTTCAACAGGCATTGGAAATACTACAGAGATGGTACCTGCCTGATATGTAATGGGAGGGAGTTCCAAAGAGCAGGTGTCATCACACTAAAAGCCCAACTCCAACATCATAACAGATGGCTTGATACCTCTTTGGTATCTGCAGGATGCTCTCTCCTGCAGAGCAGTGATTGGTTGGAGATGTCTCTTCAGCAGGACAAAACCTGGCTGTTCCGGAAGGTGTTGTGATGGGCGATTGATACTCTTGATATTTTTACAACTCGTTTTATGTTTTCTTATTTTCAGTATTGTTTTAGATTGCTTTATGATGACTGTTCATGTTTTAGTGCCTCTTGGTGTCAAAGATTATGCTTTATAACACTTCTAGATACTTTATTTCTTTTGGGGAGTATTTGTACTGTATATTCAAAAAGTTATTAGAAGTTCTCACAGAGCCAGAGGAAATGAGCATTCCCTTCAAACTGACTGAACAGCCCTGCATATTTTAGAAACTTTTACCATGTATTTTATTTGTACACACTTAAGCAATCAGAACCATATTATTAACAATCCAATTTTTGTATTTAAGTGTTTATTAATGAACTGAAAGCAGCATACATAATGAATTGGACACTTTTTGTATTTTATCATCATATAAATCATATGCAACCAGGATTATTCTTTTTTTCTTTCTTTTTTCTTTTTAAAAGCAGAGTCCATTTGGACTGAACAGATTTTGCCAGAGATCAGACGTCCATATGCTAATATTAGAAACAGATGGGTTTTCATATTATACACACTGAGTGTAATTTAATGCTAATCTGCCTTTGTTCAAGTACAGGGCATAGGGAGTAAAAATGTCTTTAGTACCTTCCTTAGTTTCAATAATAATACAGAGCAGTGTGAAAGTCAATTAACAGAATCAAGTGTCAGTATGCCACCTAATCCCATCCAGACAGATCAGATCAATGTTGAAATTTCCTGTGGAAATCTTAAACAGCTTAATGAATGTTAGATTATTTTCACTTTGTGATAGAAACCCAACTAAAACGAATTATAGCAACACTCAAAGTAGCAATTTAGTATTGGTACACTGGTAGAGATAATTCTACCACTTTCTAGCATTCAGAGACAATTCAGAGATCACTTACCGTATACTAGCAGAGTTCTGTTAAAGACATTGAAATCACAAGAGTATTAAGGATCTGGTATTTGTAAATGTTGAAAAAGTAAAGAATGGCTTCAGAAGAAAATATTAATAGGATAAGTGCCATGTATTTTAGTATATGCTTCTAGAGTCCTGGTTCCAGTGAGACTCTCTGGGAATTGTCAGGGAAGGCCTAAGCTCCTGACACCTCAACTTTCCATTTTACAATATAGTTGATTGTTGAGCAGAGATATTCAAGTCTAAGGAAAAATGAAGAAGGGTAGGGAATCCACCACTCTTATTATTTTCACAGGTTTCAAATGAAGATAAAAAGATTGTGAGAGTTCTTGTTGCAGAAACTTTGAATTGCATTTTGTTTCTGCATGGTAAAGTTGAGGGCTGCAACCTGTTTCCAAACGTAATCTATATATATATTTCATTTCTTTATTTAAGAAAATATTTATATTGTCCATTCTTATTTGTTCTGTTCTCCCAACTGGCAATACTGTATATTGCAGCCATATTTTCTGTTCAAGCACAAGAGCTAGAATTACAGGCTGTCTTGACAGCTGGGACTTCGGTACGTTTTGCCTTAAACACCTTCTAACGTGCATTTTCTGACAAGCCCAAATGTGCTTGGGCAAAATTAGCTAGAAATAAGTTCCTGCGTGTTCAGTGACGTTTGCTACCCAAGTAAGCGAGCACACACCTTGAGTGCCATATGCAGATGTTGTTTTCCAAATGCACAAGTTCTAAAAGCACTCAAACGTTTTCTATCCCCACTATCTAGTATCTGTCCAATTATTGTAAATGCAAGAACCCCGTGTTTTGCATGTGTGAAAGTCCTCCCATCGGTGCTATATAAGCGCTCCGGCTGCTGGGAGACAATTTTAAGGGCTTATTTCGTATTTTGCGGTTATGAGGAGCTCCTCCCCAAAAGCCACGTTCTAGTATTTATAGAAACCTAGAAGCAAAGCCTCTGGATTGGCCTGAAAACTCCCCCATCCCTCTTAGCACACAAGCTAGAGTAAGGGCGCTTGGGGAGCGCGGGAAAGGTCTGGCCTTCTTTGGAGTTCTGCACAATCGCAGATCTACGTGGCGGCAACGGGGGGGGGGCGAAATCCCTAAATTGCGTTGTATGTTTAAGCTTTGGCCGCGTAACTGTCCTGCCCGAGATCCTGTCTGCTTGAGTGCGCAGCCCTCGTCACCCATTCCCACCTGCTTTGCCCCGATCGTGCTTTTTGTGCTTTCTCGTGGATCCTTCAGGGTTAATTAACAACATGCCCCGATTGGGATCCTCGCCAACATAAGTTCCCTGCTTGATTGGCACCGATGCTCTTCCGTCGGCACCCTTAGTTCCATGCACATGCCGTGCCTCTGAGCAGCGTGGCAATGGCATGATGGGACACGGGGCAGTAGTTGCTGTTTCTGACATTTTTTAATACTGTACTGTAAACAGCCCTGTGATCTTCGGGCGAAGGGTAATATATAAATTTAATAAATAATAAAACAACAACAATAACGTTGCTGTAGGGCTTTCGGTTCCAGCTAAAGAAAGAAAGGCTGCGCGCTGCATCCAGCCTCGTCAAGTCGAAATCTAACGCCTAAAGCAATTGCTCGGAACGCCTGCCAAAGATACGTAAGTGGTTGCAACGCCTGCCTGTTCTGCCTCGTGTTAGCGACTCGCGCTTCCCCAGGCTCAGCGCTGCATTCCCATTGGCCGCGCGGCGCGCGCTTGGAACGTTGCGTTGCCCTTTACTGGCACGCCGCCATCACGTGCCGCGCTTTGGAAAGTTCTGCCGCCTTCGAAGGAGCGTTCCGTCGTGCTCGGGCGTTGCTGCTGAGACGCCGAGGCTTCGGAGCTCAGCTTCTTCCCAGGGCGGGTTGCCTTCTCTTGGGCGGGAGAGCGCGTCCATCGCTTTCTTTCTCCTGGCCGTTGCTCCAAGAAAAAAGGGGGAAAATGCGCCTGAAAGGCAAAGTAACGGCCACCCCTCCACGCCTCGTGCAGCAGGGCCGATTCTGCCGGGATCAGAATGCGGCCAGGATCTCATCCGCTCAGGTATTTGCGGATTAGAACAGCCCCTTTTGTAGGTCGGGGACCCCTTCCCCCCACAGATTTCTGCCAGGGGCAGAAGGGGCTCCATGCTGACGATTTCCTTTGCTTCTGGAGATAACCTTAGCATAAGTGTATCTTAAGGCATGTCTACTCAAAAGTAAGTCCCGTTTGAATTCAGTGGAGGTTGCTCCCTAGGCTGATATAATATTTATTTCAGCTTTATAACTAACCTTGAATTGAATTTAGTGAGGCTTCCTTCAAAGAAAGTAAGCGTAGGATTACAATATTAAAGTGAGAGCATGTTGACTCGCAGGTAAACTCCACTGTACGTTGTAGCTTAGACCACTGGAAGTGTGTTTGGGATTCTGGCCTTCTGAGTAAATCAGTGTTTCCCTGGTCCTGAGGGAAGTTCAGACAACTCTCTCTGAAATACTCAGTGTGAAGTTTACTTCAAGATCAAATATGAAAACAATTCTAGGTAAAGGTAAAGGTAAAGGGACCCCTGACCATCAGGTCCAGTCGTGTCCGACTCTGGGGTTGCGGCGCTCATCTCGCTTTATAGGCCAAGGGAGCCGGCGTTTGTCCGCAGACAGCTTCCGGGTCATGTGGCCAGCATGACAAAGCCGCTTCTGGCGAACCAGAGCAGCGCACGGAAACGCCGTTTACCTTCCCGCTGGAGCGGTCCCTATTTATCTACTTGCACTTTGATGTGCTTTCGAACTGCTAGGTGGGCAGGAGCTGGGACCGAGCAACGGGAGCTCACCCCGTGGCAGGGATTTGAACCGCCAACCTTCTGATCAGCAAGCCCTAGACTCTGGTTTAACCCACAGCGCCACCTGGGTCCCCTGAAAACAATTCTATCCAAGTGTTATTTAATATTTGTAATTGTGAGACGTTTCCTTGTTAGCCCCATTCCCCCTTTTAAAATAAAGGCATTGCTGTTGCACAACATAGCAGATTTGAAATCTCCCCATTTGCTGCTTGGGGTACAGATTGTAGTTCTGTGGTCTCCATTGCTCCCTTGCTCTTAGCACTGGTTCTTGTTTTGTTGAAGTTTCTGTCAGTGTTGTGTGGATAATAAATATCTCAGTGTAGTGTGGTGGCTAAGAATTTGAGCAGGTTAGAATCTCGCATCTTCAGGGGCCTTTGCAAATGGAAATGCTGTCTTGGCCTCCCATCTGCAAGATCTGCATTACAGGATCCTTAAAATGTTTACTAAGTTAATATATGTCAGATGCTTTCAAGCACAGTATATGCAATATAGATAATATCAGGGACTGCTGTTTATGGACAATTTCTCAGTGTCTTTAAAAGCTGCATACCGGAAACTGATGGAACTGCTCCTTGTTGCAGTGATGGGAACAACTTCACCTGCTGAAGGCATACAGCTTCTGTCTATGAAAGAGCAACAAACCTATCAAAACGCAATTGACAGTTTCCCAAGAATATATATTTATTTGGAAGCTGCTACTTACGTTATTTTTTTCCCTCCTTACAAAAGGCACAGAAAAATGTTACAGATAACACATCTAAAGAAAGGATAATTTGCAAGTCAATTGAATAAAAAAGGGCAGCTACATACACGCTCTATAAACATTTGCAAAATATTTTTTTTCTACTTTTGCAAAATATGTTCCCAAAGAAAGTGTTTTTCGTTTTGCAAATTGCCGTTTAATGGAAGCTTACAATTTTCTAGTTACTCCTAATTGCCGATTAAAAGTAGTAGTGAGAGTACTGCTTTCATTAGAAGTAGATGAGAGTTTCCACTGCAAACCTGAACCCACACTTACGTTATTGGATATATCTGTACAGTACCTGGATTAGCTGAGGAATGAAACCTTAACATTTTGTTGATAATACCTAAGCACATAAGAACTGTCCTACTGGATTAGATCAGTCTGTCTATTGCAGCATTCATTTCTGGACTGTAGTAAGACAAATTACCCCCGATCAGGGATCCACAAACTAAGGCCCGGGGGCCGGATGCAGCCCAATCGCCTTCTAAATCCGGCCCGTGGATGGTCTGGGAATCAGCGTGTTTTTACATGAGTAGAATGTGTCCTTTTATTTAAAATGCATCTCTGGGTTATTTGTGGGGCCTGCCTGGTGTTTTTACATGAGTAGAATGTGTGCTTTTATTTAAAATGCATCTCTGGGTTATTTGTGGGGCATAGGAATTTGTTCATTCCCCCCCCCCCCAAAAAAAATATAGTCCGGCCCCCCACAAGGTCTGAGGGACAGTGGACCAGCCCCCTGCTGAAAAAGTTTGCTGACCCCTGCCCTAGATAGCAACCAACCAAAGAATTTATTTTATTAGCAAAACGCAATAACAATTTCATTACAATTTGCCAAACTACAAACCATAACATACAGCATACATCAATTACGTAACAGAAAGCATCAAAGATTTAAGGAAAGGGAGTCAAGAGTTCATTAGTATAATGTGCTAGCTCATACCTATCTTACTTTCCGTTAGACCTCCAAATCTCCAATATAACTTATTGAAATATTGTCTGTCTCTGCCTTTATTACATTTCTTGCAGTCACTTTATGTGTCACAAATCTGTTAAGTGTCACTCAAAAGAAACTGAACCATTTCTGACATAGTAAACCTGCTTCCAGGAATTAGCAAAAGTTTCAGGAATCGATCTCTTTGATCTCTGTACAAAGGGCAGATTAACAGATAATGTATTGATGTCTTCCACCTGTGGTAGACCACATATGCAGTCTGTCATATGGAACCCTATGATAGCAGCTACCCAAGACCGCTATGGGCATCACCTTGAATCTTAGCTCTATAAAGGCATTTCTTAAGGCACCAGGAATGAGTTAGGTTAAATAATATGCTCTGAAATGCTGTTTTCAGAAATGAGAGCTGTGGTAAGAATCTGGAATTCCTAATTACTGTAAATGAAAATCCCTTCTGGGTTCTGTCCAGAAGATCCAATCCCAAAGTTGTCTCTTATTATAGGATTTGGACTTAAACAACATTGGGATGGCCTCAGGTTCCTCACCTTAATATTTTCATTTTGGAAATGTTATAAACCGTATATATATGGAACATACTTACAATGAACATTTAATAAAACAGTAAAATATTTTTCAATAGTACACAGATAAAATCTGCAGAATTTAAAAATAAGTATACTTAACTAAATTATATGTCCCAGTAGGCTTGATAACATAAAGTTTTTAGCTGGCATCTAAAACAAGATTATAAGGTGCCTGCTAAATGTTAATAGACAGGGCATGTTGGCGATGACCATTCCCTATATGTCCTCAGGATCAGGTACTGAGAACTATACTGCCTCTGAACCTAACATTCCATTTAGTTCTCATAATTAAAAGCTGTTGCTAGATTTCAGTCAGTGTTATTAGGTGTCCTTAGCTCTGGTATTACAATAAATGGTGAAATAACTCCATTCACCATTAATTTTTCTTTAAAATTGGCATGTTTAAATTTCTCTTCAAATGTTTCAAACCATAACACTTTTGAGAATATCTGTAGTCTTATGGAGCTCAAACCAGGGGCGCCTGTTCCACTCTCAGCCTCCCCAAATGAAGCAGAAAGACTTTTCACAATATGAAACACTTATAACATAGGGTTTCAGATCTTGGGGAAGCTACCAAGTGTGTCCACATTCTTTTTGAATGTCTGAGGAGGGAGAATGAGATTGGATAAAAACAGAAGCTGACTTCTTATCTGAAACTTGTTTTATATAGTAGACTAGATTTTGTTCCCTAGTGTGCCTTGGAAGACCAGAAAAAGTAGACAGAACTTGATTCCGTAGAGGACTCAGAAAAACATATCCTTGGAGACACCCAAGTCTGTTTCTTGTATTTGCTATAATAAATGTTGATGATGATGATGTTTGTAAAACATTATGATTTTGCAATAAAAATTAAAGTGGACAAGCAGAGAATCGGAGCTCTCTTTTCTCTTTGTAGCTGATTTCCTTTAAAAAATGCCGAGGTCAAATTGAGTGCATTCACTGAATCTGACTTATTTGGACATTCAGGGACTAAAGTTGAGATGAGTTGAAAGAGGATCATCAATCAGTTCCTCACAAGATCAGTTCCTCACTTTGCTATACATTTCAGCAAAGTTAGTGTTTCCATTGCTGCTCCATCCGGTCTCTTCTGCAATGCTTTTAAGGGCATTTGTGTGTCTGAGAGTAATCTCCAGGACTGGAGTTTCTAGAAGGTTGTTTTTTTTTTTTTTTTGGCAGGGTGTTTAAAGTCATGCATGCCCACTTCTACTCTGTAACATGTGGCGTGGCTACATTTCTAAGTTTTTCCACATTTTTCTCATAATATGAGGTATGTGACTTTCTCATATGTTACAGGATATAAGTGCATACAGAGCAAGTGTTAATTAATACCTTGCTTGTACAGGTACTATAAAATGTGAAGCCAGTGACCCAAGAATGTTAGAGAGGAAGTGTGGCTGAAACACCCTTTTGTATGTAGACAGGTGCTAATTCATGATAACCCTGGGATTGCAACCTCTGCATCCAGATCAAGTAAGGATGGAAGCCCTCAGAATAACAACCCGAAGAAAGCTTAACTTCCCTTGCTGCTCAGAGGCAAGGTCTTACTCTCCTGGATTACTTACCTTCACCACAGTGCTATGCAAAATATTTTGCAATTTTCTTCTAAAAGGTGAAATGGAGCTGTGGTGTTTATATGAGTATCATGTATTTAAAAATTGAATTGAATGCTATTGAGTTCTTTCTGTTTTTTTCTACAGGCTTCTCTTATGAAAGTAAGTGCATTTATAAGTATGGTTGAGTAGAAATAAATGAATGCTATTCTTTGAGATACTTGAATGGAAGTAAATGGCTTGTGCCCAGCTGTGTCATTTTGCTGGTGGAAGCCTTCTGTCAGTGGAAAGTGGAGGGAGGTAATTCCCCAGCCCCCTGCCCCTGTGTCTCCCCTAAATCTTCCCTGAATGGTCCCTGGAGAGACACCATTGGATTTAGCCAAATATATTTATTTGACCAAAATTAAACTGAGGCTTAGTTTGCATGTTAAGTCAAACAGTGGCTTGTGGGTGTGAAGGAGAGGAGATTGTGGCTCTTTTGCTCTTCCCTGGTGGTTTTTCTCATGCACTCCACAATGCAGAGCCATGGCTTGCCATACATATCCTACAACCCAAAGCTAGCTTTCTCCAGACACGTCAAAAGCTGTATCTAAGGTTCGTCCTGTAGTTTATGGCTCATGATTTGTTTGGGAAAGCTATATCATGAGCCCAGCTTTGGATGGCACACAACTTGAAAACATGGCTTAGTTCAGTGCAGCGGCAGAACGACCAGGAGAAGCAGGTGGTAGTGATCTCTTGGGTCTGGTGTGTTTGCATTAAACCAGGGGTTAGCTTAGGACAGGGGTAGGCAACCTAAGGCCCATGGGCCACAAGCAGCCCACAGGGGTCGTTTAACTGGCCCATGAACCAAGCCATCCCCTCGGTGAGTCCCCACGCGCTGCGCTAAACCGGCGTGGCATGGGGACTCGCTTCCGCAGCACCAGAAATCACATCTGTGCAGACATCGAAAATCGCAGGCAGATGCATTCACACGCACGTGTGATCCGGCCCACAGAGGGATCTCCGCTGGAGTGAACCAGCCCAGGCGAGGTAAATGTTGCCAACACCTGGCTTAGCATGACTTGAGAACCAGACCCCTGTTTTGAGATTTATTGCTTTCCATCATGGTTCTATATGATTGCTTGTAACCTGCTAGTGATAGTAAATAACTGCAACACAGTACAATGAGTGTGGACTGCTCATGAGGTATGAACCTTGAAAAGGAGCCTTGAGGTCTCTGTCACTCGCATGCGAGCTGCAGGGGCTTGGGGGCTCGCTCAGCTGGGGGCAGGAGCTTTCCCACCCCGCAGCTGAGCAGTGGGCCGGGGCCATCTCCATTGCTCCCAGCCTGTGAGGCACTGGAGTGAAAGCACCTCAGCTCCCACAGTGAGAGCGGCAGCTGCTTCACCCCATGCCTTGCAAGCTGGGGCCTATGCAGCTTGTTTCAACATCATGGTGTATTGCCAAACTGCAATGTTGGGCTGGTTATACATCGCAATTTTGAAAACCTAACGTTGCCCAGCCCTGATTTACACATTTATACAACCTCACGGTTGAAGAGCTTACATTGTCCACACTCCCAACAGATCTTGTTTTCCTCGTTAGGTTGTCAGGTCTGTAGCCCTTACCCCCCGAAAGCCGTGGTTCTGGATTTGGCCTCTTGAGAAGAGTCAGGCCTCTTTGTCCAACTTCCAGTCCAGAGAAAAATTGTCACGCAAAAACTACCCTCTCCCAAGCCTGTTGTTCTCTTTCCTAGGATGTGGTGGCATCCAGCCAGGTGAAGGTGCAGAGAAATGCCTATCCCATTCCTGGAGAGAATTCCTGAAGAGCATCATCACTTAGTTGACTTTATGGCCCACTGTCATTCAAATTACAGTGGTACCTCGGTTTACGAAGTTAATTCGTTCCGGAGGTCCATTCTTAAACCGAGGCGCACTTTCCCTAATGAGGCCTCCCACTGCCATTGCCCTTCCACTGTTCAGCTTCCGTTTGTAGATAGACCAAGGTAAAGTTCGTTAACCGGAACACTACTTCCGGTTTTGCGCAGTTCTTAGTTTGTAAACAGGGCTGTTCTTAAACTGAGGTACCATAGTATAGTGCTTAGCTAAGTGGCTGAGGTGATTAGTTCAACAAGAAACAGATCTATTTCATAAGCTTCTATTAGATTCCAAACATCATGGATACAGCATCACAGTCCTGGAAGAGACACAGGGATGTTATCCAGACTGACCCCTCAATCTTATAACACTCTAGGGAATGCAAATTGTCATACAATACAATAGAATATAAGAAATAAAAGAAGCAATAAAATGCAATTAAGAATAATACAGTATCTAGTACAGTGCATTACAGTTGCTATAGCAGCAATCCCCCCCCCCAAAAAAATTAAGTGGTCCACCAAAGGCCAGCATTTATGGGGTGGGGGTGGGGAATTGGGAACGGTTATAATGACAGACCTGCCCCATTAAGCAATTTTGAAATCATTCCACATTTTAGCCCAACATTTAAATTTTCACTATTCTGAAAAGTCCTTTAAAATACAATATAGTTTTATGGATAAGGTGATAGTAGTAGTAGTAGTACTGTATTGGTCCGAATATAAGCCACACTTTCCCCCCAAATTCCAGCTGAAAAGTTAGTGCAGCTTATATTCGCGACCTTACGGTATGCAGCCAGGAGTGTGGGGCAAACAGTGGCAAGAGCGTGGCGAAGCGGTGCACGGCCCACACGGAGTCCCTCGTCCCCTCCCCCAAGGCTGGGAAGGGAGAGAGAGCGAGGAACGGGAAAGGCCACCGGCAACACAGCACGGCTCCCCCGCACCGCCCAGTATGCAGCCAGGAGTAGCGAGGAAGGAAGCGGTTTATATTCTGGTATTTTTTCTTCCCCACCCCCTCCAATTTTAAAAGTGCATCTTATATTCTGGTGTGGCTTATATTCGGGGCAGTATACCACCCTATACCTGTAGATCTCAGGGCAGTTCACAATATAAAACATGTTTAAAAATATGGTCTAAAAATAATCTTTGTATGGCTTTTAGTGGTTTGTGCCTCTGTTGTGTCTCTTAAAAAGTCAGGAGATTTATTGTGGTACCATAATCCAGAGTTTGAGTTATCCACATTTTGCAGTTGCCTCCTGTCCACATGTGCATTTATCACATACAATATTTGAGATTGGTTGTTTCCATGGGACTTTGCGTCAAACATGCTTTTTTCCCAGCTTTGAAAGTTTTCCAGAAATTACTGGAACTGGAAAGTTTTCATTTTCTCCAATTCATTTATTTTAATTATAGCCCACAATTTGTCTCAAAGGAGACATTCATAAGCACTTACATCAAATAACAGTAAAAAACAAAACCATAAAATGATTGAAAACAGAATTTAAAAATGGAGAAGAGAGAAGCAAATAAAGATGCTAATACAGTTTTACAGTAAATAGATTGAGATCTGATTTAACATGTAAAGAAGTGAAGGAAGACAGTTCAACCCTATGCATGTCTATTCAGAAGCAGGTCCCATTGAGCACCATTGAGCTTATTCCTATTACGTGTGTGTACTATTGAGGCATTAGCAAACAAAACTAAAGAAGTATGCCATCTTTGTTTTTTATGTGCTGTATGAATATCTCATTTTTTCCCAATAGCCAGAAGTAGTTGATCTGAAATATTTGACTAGGAAAAATCAATGAAGCACATTTAAAGTGGTATAAAAAAACGTATTATAAGAAATTCAAAGTTTTACTTGGAAATTATTTTTATTGGATTACTTGTAAATATTTGAAGACAAGATCATTCAATAGCATATAGATCCCTTCCATTATTTAGATGGTTGTAGGAATATAAAGGCACTGAAAACATCCATACCAGTTTTTGCAAGCCTGAGAAGCTGTGCAACAAATGTATGTGTTTCCTAGAGAGAATGGCTTAAAGTAATTTAAAAAAAAAACTTTGATTTTTAGTTTTTTGATGTTGTCTACAGTGGTACCTCCGGTTGCAGACAGGATCTGTTCTGGAATTCAGGTTGGATCCCGAGGTTTTGGCAACCTGAGGACTACTTCTGCGTATGCGCAGCGAAACCCGGTAAAATACTTGCGGGTTTGCCGCACATCCCGAAGTTTACGCAACCAGAGGGTTACATAAACGGAGGTTCGACTGTAGTGATAATGTAAATAAAAGGATAACTATTTAAAAAAAGGAGTTACTGAGTATCTTGAAGACTGTATGAAATTATTGTGAATTCATTTCTAATTTGTGCTGTTATATTTGCTGTTTTGCTATTTTTGAAATTCCAGTGCTTTATTGTTTTGTGGGAAATGGATGCCACTTGCTGATAAATATGTGGCAGTTGCAAAGCTCATGGAATCAGAGTGGTAGAGTTGGAAGGAGCCTGAGAGTCATCTAGTCCAACCTCCTGTGATGCAGGAATCTTGAAGGGGCCTTGGATCCAAGGGAACCTATCCCTTTTCTGGAAAGGCCTGTTTGAAGGCCTAGCATTAGGAAGCCCCAGTGAAAGGAAAGCCAGCAGTAGATCTGTCCTGCAGACCTATCTGTGAATATGTCTTGGTCTTTCGTACCTGATAGACTCCTCTGCTAGCAAAGGTTTTCTGCCAGCAGCTGTGTTTCTTCCTAACCCCCTCCTGCCCGTGAATCTGCCAGTTAGGATTGCCTTGCCTAAAGTACATGTTTATTTCCTTAATGCTTGTCATACTATAAATTTGCAGGATTTTAAAAAAATACCGCATTTTTCGCCCGGTGCAGTGTAGTAACAGGTAAAGGTAAAGGGGCCCCTGACCATTAGGTCCAGTCGTGTCCGACTCTGGGGTTGCGGCGCTCATCTCGCTTTACTGGCCGAGGGAGCCGGCGTTTGTCTGCAGACAGCTTCCAGGTCATGTGGCCAGCATGACTAAGCCGCTTCTGGCGAACCAGAGCAGCACACGGAAACGCCGTGTAGTAACAGGTAATCTGGTGCAATTGTTTTTGTTCCGGAACAACTCTAAAAATAAAGCACTGCTAGTTTATTAGGGTAGTTTAAAGGTCCCTTATTGTCCAGTGTCTGAAGAACAATATAAGTTTTATCTGAACAGAACAGGGTGTCTCTAGACACAGGTAAACAAAGCACGTAGTGATATTAAGAGAGAGTGCTTGTTGCATTGAAGAATCTTTATAAAACGTGAGGGGAAATGCTGGGGGGAGGGTTGCATAAATCTGTTTCTGGATTGGAATATGTTCCATTGGAAGTTAGTAGCATATGGCAGTGTAGATCTCTCTGCTGCTAGTTTTTCTACAGTTAAAAATGCTAATTGTCTTTCATTGCTAGAACATTCTAAGAAACCTCTTAGTTTGAAAATGAAAAAAAGTTAAATGTTTATACTCGGGGAGGGGAGGTGGAGAAAGGAAGGTCAGCTTTGGAATTCCCTTTTTAGGGAGTTCTGCCAAGCCCACTATCTTCTGCATTTTTATTTCATAAGGTTTTTGATGAGTGACTTGCGATTGGCTCTTTATACATTTTTAATGTTGATATGTGTGGTTGATTTAGTTATTTATTTTTACTCGATAACGGTTTTAATCATAGTTTTCTTACTGTTCCATTGTTTTAATTGTGTAAGCTGCCTTTGAAAAGAATTATTATTCAAGGCGGAATAAAAACGACTTCAATAAATGGAGGATAAAAGAAAATCACAGCTTGCTCGCTCGCTTTCTTCTGACCCAAATGGTATTGTTTCCAGGTGGGTAGAGGCTCATCCTTCTCATGGGTTTTGGAAAAGACTTCCCATTTTAGTTTTATGTCCTGTTATGTGAGTGAGCGTGAGTCCCAGATTTAGAGCAGAACCAGCTTGGAACTCTGAGGAATAGAGATGCAAGGGAGTTGCAGGATTTCTTCAAAGGCCTCTTTACTATACAATTAAAGCTTTAATAGTGTTACGTCACAAACTTAGGTTACTCAAGAGGTGCTCTGAGCCACTTTTTGTACCTAGATCATTGCCTTAAAGAAATATTTCACTTCCAAATGACTGCTCTGTAGTAGTGTCCATTAATTGGACGTGGGTGGAGTTTTGGTTAAACCACAGAGCCTAGGGCTTGCCGATCAGAGGGTCCGCGGTTTGAATCCCCGCAACGGGGTGAGCTCCCATTGTTCGGTCCCTGCTCCTGCCAACCTAGCAGTTCGAAAGCACATCAGAGTGCAAGTAGATAAATAGGTATTGCTCCGGCGGGAAGGTAAACAGCGTTTCCGTGCACTGCTCTGGTTTGCCAGAAGCAGATTAATGTTGGCCACATGACCCAGAAGCTGTACGCCGGCTTCCTCAGCCTATAGAGCAAGATGAGCGCCGCAACCCCAGAGTTGTCCAGGACTGGACCTAATGCTCAGGGGTCCCTTTACCTTACCTCTGGATACACACACCTCTGGTTGCGTATCCTTCAGGATGCGAACATGGCAAACCCGGAAGTATTTTTCTGGCTGTCGCCGCATGCGCAGAAGCACTCTCTCCGGTTGCAGAAACCTCGGGATCCGACTGGAGCTCCGGAACGGATCCCTTCCACAACCGGAGGTACCACTGTACTAGTTTATAAGGATGTAATTGTTGCTGCATAATTCTGTCGTTTCAAAGTGGTTTGCATAGTTTTAGTACATCTTTTAAACAACTTACTATTCTCACATTAGCTTGGAGTCTTAACAGAATTTCTATTTCATAATGTGGTACAGTATGGCATTTGACACATTCATTCCTTGCGCACGTCTTACGTGTTTTCACTTACTTCCCTGCATATTTTGAAGCTGAGCAACTATTTGATGGGTCCGAATAACATCTGAATTGGGTTTGAGAAAGGTGTGTAGTAGTAGTATTCTGATCTGTAGTGTTGACTCCTTGCACATGAAAGCTTTCTTCCTTCACTAATAGATTGAAAATGAGAGTACTGCTCTTTTTGTTGGAGATCTGTTTCAATCACATTGGTCTGGTGTGCAGTATGGCATATGGTGGTGTGTCAGTTGTTTGATATTGATTGGCTGCGTTTCGCTCTAGGGATTTTGGTTTCTTAAAAATATGTCTTATGTCTCTTCACCTCCACTTTCCCTTTGCTGTTTGGCTCCATTATAAAACAGTGCTCTTAACAAGCAGGGGAATAAAAAAATCTTGAAAATCTAGGAAGCCATGAATATTTTATTCAAAACAGTAATTATGCTTTGAAGTTACACTTTAAAATTAATGTTCGGGAGATTAACAGAGGGACTTAATTGAACAGAAGAAAATGTGTATATCAATACTTCTTTGGAAAAGGGATATATTTATTTTCAATGTAAATATGGGGAAATAGTAATAGCGGGCAGGAAGAAATGTGATGTTTATGTGAAGAAAAAGAAAATGATTGGGATCATCATTTATTTCATTGGGAAATACTAATTGTGTCAGGTGAGTGTACACCTCTCAAAGAAAACCACTACATTTTGATAACATTAATAGACATATTCTTCAACCACCACAGTTGAGTCTGGAATTCTCTGTGTTGAATCTAACTAAGTTACTATGTGAGGGTAGTTAAATTTGCTTGCACAATGGAACTTTGCCTTCTCCCAGGTAACCATCCCTACCACCAAATCTGCTCTGGAGGATTGAAGAGAAACCCAGAGCAGATTTGGGTGAGTGGGGGGGCTCAGGGGCAGGAGGAGAGAGTGAGCGTTGTCTTGCACAAGTGAAAGTTGTTCTGCTTGGACAATTAGTTGATGCAACCCTTTATGTACCTGAATTTCAGTGTTTTATATACCTGCATACTTAGGCTTGCAAAATCGAAGTCACCTGAGTAGATTTATTAGTATTGCTGTAAGAGCAGTGGCCCACTTTAGATTGCCATTGTGTTGCTGCTTTTCCAGAGGCAGAAAATAGGAGTAAATGGGGATAGTTTTCATAATGGAGGTAACTTTATTAGTGGTAAAGTTGCACAATGATCTATATTAGGACCATTGTTATTTATGCTTGATTTGTTTTATTACATACAACAATATAAATGTTTTAGAAATACGGAAACAAACAATGACTTGTCTGTTTGACTTGTTAATAATTATTTAATTAATTTATAAATGCACTGTAGTCAGTGGTGATCAGCAATGTGGCCAAGTTTACAGATGACACCAAATGATTTAGGAAAGTGAAAAGCCAAATCAATATGGCAAGGAGTTCCATATGCACCTCCTTATTGGTGAATCAGTGTAAGTGCAGAGATGCACATATGGGCAATAAAAAAGACCATATATACACTGATGTGGCCTGCATTGGCAGTGACTAACCAGGAAAAAAAGATGTTGACATTAGTTATGTGTTAAATAAGTACTTAACCTGGTCATTTCCCTTTGCTGTTTGGCTCCATTATAAAACAGTGCTCTTAACAAACAGGACAATAAAAATCTTGAACTTTGTATTAGTGCATTCCAGACCTTTTATATATGTTATAGTTCACACTACGAAGGGGGATATTGGGTTGTTGTTTTTATTTTGATTTATGTATTTTGTGGTTTTATATTTTGATTTTATTCTGTGAACTGCCCTGAGACCTCCAGATATAGGGTGGTTTATAAATTCAATAAATAATAGTCATTTGGAGAAACAACAGCCATGCTGTGCCAGTTTTCTGCTGAAATCACCCTGCACATCACTGCTGTTTACCCACAAACATTGGTGGGCTATTTCAGCAGAAAACCAGAATGGGGCCCTAATCTAAATTCAAGACGCTTATTCGGAGCACCTCAAAGCATTGTTCTGGGCAATTTCAACATGCAATCCATAGCCACCTGAATTGTGCCTACTCAGAACATCATGGCTAACAGGACAACCATGGAGCTCTCAACACATCACTGCCCTGGCACATTGGCAGGTCATACTCTGAAGTGGTCTTTGCCATCGTTACACTGGTTGGTGGTCCAGCTGATGGATTTGTAATGCTTGTCATGGACAAACCATAGAAAATTGCAGAATTTGATGAATTTCTAAAAGATAAGGAACAGACATTTTTGGATAGAAGTAGTCTGGCCACAATGCTTCACGCTCTTGATAACCTCCAGACTAGGTTACTGAATTGCACTCTGCATGGGGCTGCCCTTGGAGACTGTTTAGAAGCTGCTTGTGCAGAATGCTGCAGCAAGAGTGTTGATTAACATGTCTTAAAAGTCTTCGCTGTCTGCCTATATGCTACTGAGCTCACTTTAAGGTTCTAATACTTACATGACCCAGTAACCTGAAGACCACCACTTCCTATATATTCCTTCCTGGGAATTACAATCTGCTGGAGATGCCCTGTTTGTTAATTCACGGTTTAAGTAACAACCATGATTTGCACCTCTGAACTTGTGAAACTACCATCTCAGCAATGGCTCTAGACTTTTGGAGTGACCTCCCACTTGAAATCTGACTGTTTCCAAATTTGCTTAGTTTTCAGGGCTGGCTAAAACTTTAACTCTGTAGCCAAGTTTAAAAGTGAGACTTTAGTGTATTGGGCCACTGACTTTTGTAGTGAGGTGTTCTTAGAGCAGTTGGTTTTCATATTGTGTGAACGAGTGCTTTTGTTGGAATGGTTGTATTGTTAGTTTGGTTTTTAAATGTGCATCAACAAAAATTCTAATGGTCTACAGTGATCTAATTTAGCAATGCATGTTTCACTTGTACTTAGTAAACAAAGTTAAAAACGTGTAACCGATGAAGCTTGCCCAATAATGTATTTGCTGTTGGCATCCATTCATTACTAATGAACTGGAAGATGTTCCTAAGTGTTAAGCTATGGTTAATGCCTTCCAAACAGGGCCTGTTTTTCTTGATGGCCATTGACAATAGTTTTCTCCTGGGATATTATAGTTAATAGCAACTCCCTGTCTTGTTTCCTTGCTTGCACAAAAGAAGAAGCAAAGTGGATTCATGTGCAGTGTGTGAGACTCATTCATATCACAGCTTATTAAGCCACATTCTAAAATTGGCAACTTCCTAGGCTACATCTTAGGTAGGTGCCTGCTGAATGGGGTTGGAAATGGAAACCTTATTATAGCTGAGTAGGGAAGGGGAGTGTCTCGCCTTAAGGGGGTATAGTTTAGATGCAGTAAGCCACATAGTCCTGGATCCCTGAGGTACCAAGAAGACTCCTAGTAGACTTTTTTGCTCAGGAGTCCTCTAGGTCCTGCAATCATTCATTGGACTCAGAAGCTGTCTTCCTATGAATTGTCTAAGTGTAGATTGCAGCACACAGTTGAGTCCCAGTGCATATGGACTGGATCATTACAGCACCTTCTTGTATTGAATCTTACCTGGTCCTTTCCCCAAAAATCATGTTTTATGTTAAGCTTTTGACAGAATTCCTGAAATCTCCAACCCCTACTGAAACTTCAGGCTGCGTACACATGACATTCTAGAATCAATGGAGATGGAAGTTCTTTTTTTTCTAGATAGTCCACACGCTGTCTAGATCTACTGCATATTTTTGTCCTTGAAAAGCTCTTCTTGAGAAAGTTGTTTCTTGTCCAAATTAAAATATCATTGATTCTGCATCACTGGGAGTGTATCCACACTTGCCTAGTGATGTGGGTGGGTGTATACGATGGTGAGTTTTCAAATCGGTACCAATGTGTATCAAGTAACCACACCCACCCTTGTGGAAGGCAGGACTAAATGTAGATCAAAAACAGCATGTTGGGGACAATTCTTGATTGAGAAAAACGAAATGTTGGTGCTACAAACAGGTTGGGTGTGTATACAGCCTAAGGTGAAGTATATGCAACTGAATGGACATACATTATTCTCAATATCTCTTCATTACATCTGCTGTCTTTCTGAGCTCATGTTTAGATTTTAAGCTTCTCGGGACAGAGAGCAGTCCTTTTAAACTTTATAGAGTACTACTACTACTACAACAACAACTACTGCTACTAATAAATATAGTATCCCTGTAGTCTTCTGTATCTTGTTTACATTCTCCATGAAATGTCATACACACATCTGAAAAATGGGGCCTTGCAGTTGCTTAGAAAAGGTACTGTTTTGTTCCCAGTACCACAACCTAAAATCAAAGGTGCTTTGTTTTAGCTGGAAATCACACACTGAAGACACTGAGATGATTTAAAAAAATTTATTTTCACCATCACATTTAGCTTATCTGTTCAGTCACAAGGACTATAAACATCAAGCAAGAACTTGCAAGTGGCATAAAAGCTAGGGTGCTCAGCTTTTCTGTAGGCATTGTAAGTTTTTCATCCAAACATTACACTAAACTTGCAACTTACGTGGGGGTCATGTTCCAGCCATCGTGTGTAGTCAAAATACATTGGATTCAATGGTGGGTGGGATTGTCAAAGTCTGTTTTCCTGGAAGTCTATCCTCTTTCTGCTCCTATTTATTTATTTATTATTTTGCCAAGCATGTAAAGCTGAATGCGCCCAAGGTAAAACGCACATAAGTTGCAGGGTTACTGTATTCCAAGCAACTAGACTTGAGTCAAATGGGATTGATAAAGAATTCCACCAAACTGAGCAAAGGGGACAGTGCTGAAGTTTAATGAACATTTTACTAAATCCTTTCAAAAGTGGTATTTGGGACTTTTCATTTAAGATGCCTTGTTTTCTTGGGGGGGGGGAACCCTGGTAAGTAATTTTTAAAATCGCTCATTTATTCCCCCCCCCCAAAAGCTGTGCATGATTCATTTCTGTTTTGACAAAACAGACGATACAACCATGCAAGCCACACCTTTGTCCCTTATAAATACTTGGCATTTTATTTGTATAACGAGCCACAGTTAGGAGCTCTTCAGTTGCAATCTCAAGATGTTCGTTTTGAATCATTCCACGCTGCCCACCTGGTGGCTAGAGAGTGAACTGTTACTTTAAATAACAGTTTAAGTAACAACCATGCTTTGGAGTAGCAGGCAAAAGAGAGCAGTACATGTTACAGGAGTGAGTCTGCTCTGTATGCGAAGAGGGAAAATGCAGCTCACTGACTAGGTGTTTTAATGTGTTAAATCTAGGGAGAAAACATTGTTGTGTGCAGGAAATTTGATTTCCCCTGTGCTGATAGAGGACTGGATTTGCAAAGGATTCTCTTTTCTGTTTCTCTAAAACCAAAATCTGTGGCAAGATGTTTGAAATCACCAGGACGCTTAGTGCTGCTTTGTTAAATAATGAGGTAATATTTTGTCACATCTTCTGGGCAGTGTTTGGTTTTTCTTCTTCTTGTCCATATGTTTAGAAAAGATTCCATCCTCAAAAGTGAGAGATTTAAAAGAAAAGGGGGGGGGTGAATAGAAATCCTTCGTTTTATTTTTATTTTTTTCTTTCTTTAAACAACACCTCCCATCAATCATTTTGGATAACAGGATTCTCTTTTATTTGTGGTTTTAATCAGCTGCTGTTGCCTAGGACATTATGCCACGCAAGGCTTCTTAACTGCACAGTGTAGGTAGTTATTAACGCTGAATTGGCTTCTAGTATAGTCCATCTGGACTCTGTATGAGAAAGCTTGCTGGCGGTTCCTGATGCTAAGATACCCGCAACCTTTGGGATGTATGCATGGTGGAGAGGGACACAGTGCTATGAGATCACTTCTTTTAAGGGAAACTGTCATTAATGAGTCAAGAAACTGCTCATTTATGGTAAGGAAGAAGAGGGAGGGCAAAAGGACTCGTGTGGTTTCATTTTGAAAATGGATTAGCTGCTTTTTGAGTCAAGTTTTTTGGGGGAGGGGGAGATAAAGGGGGTTTCATGAAAATAGCATCTCCACTTGGAGGCTTCTCCCGGTTTATGGTTGAGAGACTTTATTGAAAATTTTGATGCTTTACAAATTGTGTCACTGCTGGTGATGCACTGGTCAGCCCCCCACCCCACCCCAGAAAGATGAATGGTCCTATTGGAAATCTGATAATAAGACTGTTCCCCCAGCCCCAACAATAGGATTCTGCCTTTGTCTTTAGAGAGAGGCCTCTGTGGACATTGGTGTATTTGCCTTGTGGTTTCCCCCCCCTTCACTTGATTTATTATTTATTTATTTCAATTCTTTTAAATATTTTTCTTGTGTGGTTCTTGATGTTGGTGCACGTTGTACAAAATGCATGGATTTTTAGGTTGGCAAGACAGCGAATTTATGCTTGTATCTGCAGTTGTATTTTAAGACAAAGAGCTGAATAATGATTCTGGACATTTAAAAAACGGTGGCTAATGAAGTGCGTTGAGACGGAGAAAAGGATGGATAAAGGATTTCTTCACTCTCTGCTTAATTTTTGTTAACCTCTCAGAAATTAATTCAAAATCACTATTACAAATGAAACTTGCATGTTACAGTTGGGGTTCACCATCCTCTTGCCCAGCTATTTACTCTACCGTCGTGCTACTTGGATGTTTTTAAGTTTTGAAATGGGTTAGTTGAATCTCTTAGTTTTAAGTAGATAGCAATCAGATCCAGAAGCAAAAGGGAAGCTTACAGTTATTTAAACAGTGTACAATTTTCTTTTTCAGTGAGTTGCTTTTATTTCATTTTTCACTTCTGTATTTTCGTTATGGGTTATGTTTGCTCATTGTATAGTAATATTGTGGTTTCAGTGGAAGATGTGTATGCTGCATGGCCCATGGTAGTGTTTTACTCAGATGTGGCTGCATTAGAAACTGACAAACAAATCAGTTTCTAATAGCTTGGAAATGCTTTAGCTAATTTCAGATGGCACACAAAATAGTTTTGCTTGGAACATTCAGTGAGAGCATATTGTGTGTGTGTGTGTGTGTGTGTAAAATTGTTAATCTGAGTTGGCTATAGTATGAGCAGGTTCTAGTTTATAGACTAGGCTACTTGAAGCAAACATAAGAATAGTGAACATGTTTTGGAAACAATTTTTTATTGCAAATATAAATGAAAATACCCTTATTGAAAGTGCTTCACTAAGTGGGTGGACAGTGAAAAGTTTGTGACATGGTTGTATCTGGATTTTTATTTTCTCAGATACAAATAAGCAAAGAAACTTCCACAACCATAGCAAGACTTAAAAATATTCTTTTGTATAGTGTAGAAAAGCATCACTGTCTTTTGTCTTAAACCAGAACAGTCCCTAAAACAAATCCCTAAAATCTTCCCCACCCCTCCATTTTCTACCTGAACATTCTGACTAAATTTTTGTCCTGAGAAATAGCCCGTGACTAATTTTGGAAATCAAATTTACAAAATACACAAACGTCCTCTATTATGGGCAGATCTTCGGGAATTGCGTAGAGACTAAACACTATAGCACCAATGAATAAATACAGTTAAGATGCGCATTAAAGTGTTTTTGTCATATCTTTTAAGCCTAGAGGCAGATCATTAAATATGCATTTCTCTGGAAAGCAACTGTCGAGAAAGATAAGGTGGTTTAAATGGTCTAGACTTCACAGCCCTGCATGGAAGATGTGAGAGTATGGAGTCAGTGGAGCATGGCTGAGGTGTAACACTTGAGTGTCAAAGTGCTGGAAACTCTAAGGTGTGGCCTGAAACTGCCCCTCTCTCTGAGTGACTAATGGAGGAAGGGGGAAAGAGGTGTGGGTAAAATCCATGCATGTGTGATGTTCCTAAACTGGCCCTTAATTACTAGACACAAGCAGCAGTTCAGAAATCTGGTCTCTGTTGTCGGAGAGGTCACCAAATCATTAACATTGTCAATCTGGCAGTAGCTAATTTCAATAGCACCTGATGTTGCAACGCCTCCTTTAGTTTCCCTAGCCAATCGGATCTTGCTTTCAGCTGACAGATGGTCCCATAAATGGATGTAAAAAGGAGAAGCTGCTAGCCAATTTCATCAAGGCTCTATTCAGTTGTTAGCTACGTTCTAAAATCAGGGGGCTTCAACTCAGTGCTTGGGTTTTTGTTTTGTTTTCCTCATTTTGCTGCACCCTACAACAGCACTGTGTGTTTTGTGGATTTTTTATTTTTATTTTTAATTGATAAAAAAGATACAATTCTAACACATTTAGTTCCCTGAAACCATATCAAATCCTTAGAGGAATTGAAGCCTTGCAAGACCCATTATTTGCCATTAAGAATGGTTATGGTAGGTATTAGTAGTTTTTAAAATCTGTTTGTTACAGCAGTCTTTCATAGTCTGTGTATAGAACATATAGCTTTCCCCAAGTCTGCATTTTGATCAGTCTGTGTTGTCACATGAGTTTAGTTTGCTCCCGCTGGCTCGCTTGTTAAATGTCTTTCTCCCTTCATTTATCTTCCTTCTCGCTCTCTCCTGCTCTCTCTCGCATTGATATACTTGCCTCGCTTTTAATAAAGGGCAGCCGCGATGTACTTTGCCATTTTAAGGTCATTATCATTTCTCTTTTGGAATAAAGAAAAGGCTGGTTTCTAGCGCGAGGCTGCGTGTGGCCAACAGAAATGCTGAAGGCGGGGGTTGGGATGGTTATTTCCCCCACATTCACACGCGGGCATCAGACATGCAAAATGGAATCCTTGAAAAAAAATAAAATGAGGAGGCAATTGCCTTGGGACTGATACTTTTTGGTTTGGTGTATTGCGCAGTAGGCATGGTATTTCTTTCTTCCTTTTTTTGAGAGAGAGAGTGATTTATAGGAGCTTCAGTAAATGCTGCATATTGTATTTCAAAGAGTTTCCTGTCATGACCTCATAAAAAGAGGAGGCGGCTTGTATGTGTACCAGCGCCTAGTATATGCCGATTTGTTGCATCGTTGGGCAGGAGTTCTGTAAGAAGGAATGTCAGCTTTTACATAACGTTCTTTTTGCTTTTGACACTGTGCGGGGCTGTAAGGGTCCATCTTTGTGATCACAGATGGAGTGGAATGGCTTGAAAATGGTAAGTGGATGCCGGCAGCAAACTGCCCATATAGGCTTGGTGCAGTTGGCATGCCTTGTGAATTTTGCTTGTTTAGGATGGCAGATTGTGAGCCATAAATAAAATTACAGGTCGTTTTGGCTTTTAATGGGGGCACCTGTGTATGTAATGTGTATGTACAACTATTATATAAATATAGTCAAGTGTCGTGGCACTGAGTGTTTCATCCAGTGAGCATGCATTTGGATGATCTCTGCTGACAGTCGCGGTGCTTTTGTAGTGTGTCCCCAGCACAAGACGCCTTTTAATCTTCATTTGTGCTACACGATTGCTAAGTTGAAATCTAATGACTGCATGTACTGTTGCCGTAGAATCCGAACGCTATTGTGGAACAAGGGTGCTTTCTTTTCTGCTGAAGGAAGTTAAATCCTTTGGTGTGATAGTAGTATTTCTATTTTTGGAGCATTCTTCCAGCAGAGAAAAATCAGAAACTACACGACTTGTTCTCTCTACTCCCCCCCCCCACTCTCCCCACCACCACCCTCTTCGCTGTTTCTTGTGCTTTCCTTATAGATTGTGCAAAATGGCCCGATCAAATATGGACTTTTGAATCTTTCAGAACAGAGCAAATCATGGGGGTGGGGGGCAGCGGGAGGGAGGGAGGGAAAAGACATTAACATTCACCTCATTCTTCCTACTTTTGTTTCAATTGAACATTTTGCAGGCGTTCCCTCTTCTCTCTCTGGATATTTATTATAAACTGGGAAACAAAGCTATGGTCTTTTCCCTATTCTTATAGGATTTCTTTGTCTAGCTGCTTGTTTTGATGGGTGTAAAACAAATAAGATTAGACTGAGCAGCCAAACTGAAAGCGATAGCTGGGAGGAAAAGCCAATGAAAGGTTGCCGGGGAAACGAGCATTGGGGAAGCTGAGTGGGGGAGCAGGTGGCAGTCATGTGGGAATACTGCAAACAGCGTAAAAAAATTCTGGGGCTACCTCAATTATCTTTGGTGTTCTTTGTGGCAGTCACAACTTTAATTATTCTTTATAAATAAGTGTTAATTACATTTCTGGCTCAAGCCAGTGATTTCTAGAATCCCTTTTTTTTGCATCTGTTCTTTTTCTGCATATGGTGGGTGGGGGCTCTTTAACCATTTTATTTCTGATGTGAAATTGCATTTGCAAGAAAATACAAGGCGCAAGGGAAGCAGAACACTATAAGGATACAGGATGCTGAATGGAACTAGCAGACTTGCAAATGCTCTCTTAGAGTATTCATCAAATGGCAGGGTGAGAACTGTGCACAAACTTACCCTAAGTAAAGGTTTTTATGTGGAAGTGCTGTTCGTTGTGTGTTTTATGAAATGCCATGGGTCTGTAGCGGAATCATTATTTAATGCAAATACAGCCTGTCATTTAGTTTATGCATGGAATCGCAGATTTCAAATATAATGAAACTAATCTTTTTCCTACCCAACTTAATTTCCACAGTTATCTGTCTTTTGTGAAGCAATACTTAAAATACAAAAATATAAGCTAGGTGCTGCTAAGAACAAACTTAAGTATCTGTTGCTAATTTTTATGGTGCCATATGTTGTCGGGCACAAAACAATAGCATAGCATCTCTTAAAAGAAGGTAATAGGCATGTAAAGCATTAGAAGACTTTGTTGGTTGGCAGATGATAGTAAATATAAAACAGACGGCTAAGGATGCACATGCCCGGAATGTATGGCAAGGATAAGAGAAACATACCAGAAATACAGGGGCACACCTTTTATGCTTGCCAAATTTCTCATTCCCTTTCTTTGGCACATAATTTGAATGATCAATTAGAATGGAAATGCTAGTGTTTAGAAGGTTTAAAAGATGAGAAATCAAGTCTGCTTGGATTTCATTCCTTAACTAATTCTTTTGGAGACTTCAGGGTAGACGAAATTGACCCTGTCGCTATATAGGAAAAGAAAGTTGTATGGGTTCATATATGGAAAGTCTGCTGAATTTTTAAAAACCATTTTCAGATGCAATATTATGTTCATAATCTTCATTCCACATTCAAACTATTGAGTACCTCCCTCCCCATTCTCAAAGAGTATCGGCATACAGTTCTATTGTTTCCTTGAATCATTTTGGTAGGTTTTTTTTTTAAGGGTTTCCCTTTTATCTACTCTACACAATTTTAGTGTAGATTTTCATTTCCTCCTTACATATATCTCATTGGCATTGAGCTATCAGATTTTTGGTGCCAAGAGATGAATGTAATATCCATAGCTTCTATGTATATGTGGCTCTTTATTTACTGTTAGCTTATACACATAAGATTTTCCTGGGTAACATAGAAGCTTATGAATAGAACCTTTGTAGAAGAAAAATATATAAAACCAGCAGATTATTTGTGATTGTTTCTGCACTGAACCTTTAGTTGGATACCTAAAGCAGGTGAGATGTGTGAAGCATTTTATTTAAGTATCTATAGTTTACAAAATTCTAGTCAGGACAAATAGTCCAATTTATGGATTGTTTAAATACTGACTCCATCCTTTAATTTATAATTATTCCCATTGCAGTGCACATAACTAATGAAACTGGCACGTTACGTAGAGAGATGCTCTTCCTGCTAGGTGGACATCCTTCCTTTGGCCCCTTTCTTTTTGTTGCCTCTTTTGACTGTGCTGGTAATGGAAAAACTAACATGCTGTATTAGAGAATCACAACAAAGGTGACCAAGAAAAGAATCACAACAAAAGGGTGTTTCAAGCGGTGGGCTTGGTTATATTCTGTTCTTAATAGGCATAGAAGAGTTCTAAACCTCTAGAGTTCAAATGTCAATGGATTATTTTTTCAGTGTTCTGGAATCTTAATAAATTGTTTTTTGATAATACCTTTTGTTTTTTCAATCTTCCACACGTTTTGCCCCATAAATTATGTTTTTAAAACTTTGGAATGCCTAGTATGTCGCTGGGAACGTTTGTTAGGAGTTACTACATATGTAACATTAAGTCCTACATATGCATGACCTTGTGGAGAGGTTATGGTTCTAGGCTGTGCATGATTACTCACATAAAGTAACTTCGGGAGTATATAAATCCTTGATATTTTTGTACATAATCCAGGACTTTAAGATACAGAGTGGGCATGGAATACAGCTTGAATATTTAATTGCACTCGCAGCGTTGTCACACTTTTCAGTTTCTCTATTGTGTGGCATTTACTATATGTGATTATATGCCTCCTTATTTGGTTTGACTTTGGGGCATCTGACAGAATACCCTCTGGTACACTGGCAAATACTGCAATGCAGTATTTTTTTCAATGTCATTGGGGTTTAGGGAGAAAAGAATTGCAAGAAATTGTATGCAGGGCTGAATCACTGATGGCATCAGATTTTGTAAAATTGGCCAGTATCTTTTGGAAAGGCAACTACCCACCTTCTGCTGTTTCTGCTCTTCTCTCAGAGGTAGATGAGTGAGTGGGGTGTATGTGTCTGCGTGTTTATGCATGCGAGCATGTGCACACTTCTGCTTCTATTGCTTTGGTTTAGTAAAGCTAAACATACTTGGTCTTCTGTGAGAACAGACAAGGATGCATGAGATGTACATAATTCTATGGTAGAAAATTCAGTGAAAACATTTGTTTTTTTCACCCCTTTCTAAAAAGTACTTTGGCTAAATTTACCCTATATTTTTAGTTTATCTTAACCAGTGAAGAATTTGTTCGCTTACATTAAACACAGATTTACTATGTACAGGGAAGCTATCAGTAATGTTCAAAATTTACTTACATATTCATTCAGGCGATCTCCTAAACACCTTAAAATGCAGAAGACTTATAGGTCACGAGCTTCAGAGTTGAAGAAAAGAAAGCAGAGGTAATAAATTTATATGCCATTGCAAAAATGGTGTAAACTAAGCTGTCAAGGGAAAATGAAGGGATAAACAGAGGAGGGACTATACCAGTCCAGTACGAGAGATAATGGACAAATTTTGAATTTGTGTAGTAGAAGTGTCAATAGCTTGACTTCATATGCTTTTTGCTTTAATTATTATCTGTTTCTTCTTAAATGATAGCATGGGGAAGCAAAAATGATCCCTTATTAATTCTTTTGACAGTAGTTTTGGAGCATCAGCGTTTTTAAAAAGCCGTATAGCTGTATATGGCGAACATTCATTTAATATTTGTAATAATTTGATGGAGTTCCCACAACTAGAAATCATTTATATATTAATTCATTAAGAATTACCTCCATGGCCAGGGCTATTTATTTTCTCTAATAACTACATTAGTTTGCTTTAGCCATGGCACAGGTTTTGTGCCCATGGGGCCCTGTGGAAGTAAAGAGGAAACTGAGAATAATTCCCATCCATTATTCTTCCCTTAACTGTACCTTTTAATATGAAGTAGTAATCTAGAAGAGTCAGGAAATACTAAGAAGCAGCGAGAAACCCTTAATTAAATTGGATAAAAAGGCAGAGAGAACATTGAAGAAACAAGGTCAGCTAAAGGCTGAACATGCTTTTTAGAAATGCTGTATGCAAGGCTGGCTGGGGCTATATTTGGGAATGAGAACATATATAAAATGCTGAAATGTTCATTTGTTGCTAAGGTGAACACAATTATGCCCAGTACTCTACCGTGATGGGCAGATGAGATGTCCTTGGTCTGGCCTCTTAAGAGGTACTTTAATTTTAAATTAGCTTGTATCATTAAAACCAGCAGAGACAATGCTGTGGGCATATGTGGTTATCTGCACATACAGGAGCACTGGATTAGGTGTTGATGCAGTTTGTTGGGTGCCATTTCAGTGATCCTAAACCTTGATGATACAGGGGATATTCTATTTGCCTGTTTACTTGAAACTGATACACATGGATGTAGAAGTTGTACAGTCATTTGTAACACTTCAAGGAAAATCCATGCGAAGCGCTTCTGTGCGCGCTTAAGTGTTTCTGAGTGTTGGCTTTGGACTGTGATACCACTGGATCCTTTCCAGTAGACAGCATCTTTAAATTCTGATCACTTTTGCGTCGCCCTAGGCATATATGCTTTTTGATTGATATGATACATAGAGACTCGTAATTTCTAACTCCCTGTAGATTGGAATATTGACCAGAAATACACCAACATTGTAACCTAGAAGTTTTATAGGCAATGTTAGAAATTCACTTGTATTGTAACAATAAGCAGTACTTCACTTTGGCTGGTAATGTAAGTTGGCCTTGCAACTTTGATATTTAATCTGCTGGTTAGTGTATTTATTCTCCAGGTTGCACCTGAAAAATAGCAGACTGGCTCCATCTTCATAAAGTGCCCTCTGTAAGCAGACTTAGCAGTGGGAAAGAGCTGTGAAAATGAAGTGTAGCAGTCAAACTTGTTTTAAAACTCTCCAAGCTGAATTATAGTTACTAAGGAGTGTTGTATTTTCCATCGCTTTCTCTAACAAAAGTATTTTGGAATTAACATAGAGGTAAGAAATAGAGGGGTAACTTTCCCCACCAATTAGTTCAACTGGAGCTGGCCTTTTAATGACTAAGACCCTAGTGTATTATCAGCTTACATAAGAATTACAGGAAGGATAAGCCTCTGCCCCATGGATTTCAAGACATATTGGTTGACGTAAGAAAAACTAACCCTAAAACAGCTTTTCCATTAAAAACAACACCCTACACTAGTGTTCTACTTTTCATGGAATACAAGGGTATTCTTAATCTGTTAATGTTTATCATCGCTAATGCACACTGATAATTAAGATTAGACATATTTCATATGAGAATTGTGTTAACATGCATTTGGCCTTGAAAGCTTCCTGTCAATGCATATAAAAATGGAAATCAGCCTGGTGTTTATCACAAACTTAAAAGACAAAGGCTGTGATTCTGCTTTCAGGCTGCTTAAATCTTAGTGACCTCAATGAAATTTAAGAAGCCTAACTGCAGGATTTCCTGCCAAAATGTGGGCCTAAAGACAGTTGAATTACAATATTCTGTTTACCTACAGACCTAGAACCTAGATTTTAATTCCCTCTGGAGTCAGATAGAAATTCCCACTGAAACATTCAGATACCTTTTCCAAAATCTTCTGCAACCTTTAGGATATTTTGAAAGGTGCTAGTAGTTGAGCTAAGGTGAAACATTCAAGTAGAATACAAAGGGAGAAGGCTGAACCATATAAAATGAAACTACTAGAACAGGGTATGCCCACCAGCTATTGGAAGTTGAAAGAGACGTGTTTTGAAGGTTGAACCACCATCTAAAATGTGTTACATTAACTGTCTGCTCATAAAGTCAAAAGAAGAAGCATGCGTGGTCTTTTTTTTCTGCCACAATCCACCTAACATTGGCACTTTTTTGGTGCTGCCTTCAATGTATGCTCCAACTGTAAGCATTTTTAGTACTGAATTAGTTATTGAACTGAAGGTAACCTTGTGCAGCAGTTGCGGCTCATTAGTGCAGTGGGAATGAGCACAATAAATACATATTTTTGGGATGAAGCATGCCACTTATTTATTTTGGATTATTCCGCAGATAAGCAGTGTTGGCATGGCAGTAGGGCAAGGATATGGTCTTCACTTGAATCAGTGTTGGAATAAATATTGCTGCCAGACTGTTGGGAAACACCCATGACAGTTGGCCAGCATTCAACTCTAATGTGGTGTAGACCAGGCATCTGGGTTCCCACTGGGCAGCTGGGGGGAGGCTGGGCCCCTTTTGAGCTAGGGGTGTGACTTGATTACCCCCCCCCCCCATCCCAAGACCTCTTATGGAGGTTCTCATTATGTTTAGATCCTGCCCAATGCCATTCCACCCAAGGTCATCACAAAGTATAGAATGCGTAACAGAATGACCTTAACCTTGCCCCTCTAGTATTCTTTCCAGATCCTGTGGGACCTTGCAAGAACTGGCTGGGGAGGCCGCAGCCTGGCAGCTGCTGATCCACCAGACAATGGCATCCCACACAAAAGTCATGGGAAGCAATGGTATAACATATTGGTCCAACTTCATCTACAGGTTTTGGTCTTAAAGTTAGTCTGAAACAAATGTGATATTTCAGAAAATAGAAATGAGATCCAGACAAAATGCTGCTTAAATGCAGTGTGGTCAGATGAGCAGTTTTTAACAGCTCATTTTCAGTGTTGACTTTAAACTTGTAAATTTTATAATTTATATTTTATAATTAACATATACAATGATGTCTCTCTTCCCCCCTTTTTCTTTTGGCCTGTATTACTGTGCTGCTGTTGAAATGCATGTACAGTATTTTTGATTACACAAATATCCATATCTCTTTCTAATGTGTGCCAGGTGTGCTGTTAAGGTGCAGCTTTTACAGTGCCACATTGCAGGAGTCTTTTAAGAAGCAAGCTCCACTGAATGCATTGAGGCTTAATTCTACTTAAGGAGGGCTACAGCTTTGGAGCATCAGTTGTTCTTTCTGTAAGAACGGCTATTGTAGCGAATTAGCCAGGTCTAGACAGATTCATGCATTGTAAAGGCAAACTTATAATGCAATCCTATTCATATCTATACAGACGTAAGCTTCATTGAAATCATTTTGACCTAAAGTACAATCATAGCCATGGCTACATCAATGCATGTCCTGCTGAATTCAGTGGGGCTTATTCCCAATTAACAGGGGTTTGGATTACATCTGTACTCCTAGGTAAGTGTATTTAGGATTGCAGTGTTAGTATAGCAACTAAAATGGCTTTGAATTTGCCCATTTGAAGGAACTAATTCAGTAGCTCTACACAGTAGGATATGTGTTTGGAACACTTCAAAAACTTTAGTGCAAGTTTAACGTACTCAGAGAATCTTGAATGTGGTTAATGAGTTGACATCATGTTTGATCGTTCAGAAAGTATGGTATATATTTAACAGTAGAACTGCTATTTCTGTAAAATGAGTATATTTTTAGTATCTTTTCTTTGTCAGCACTAGATCTGAAGAAAATATTTGTAAGTTGAATATTTGATGAAGTGGAAAATAAAAGCTGAAATTAACACTGTGTTTCTTATACAACTTTGTTTGGAAGGTTAGTTAGGTGTGGAAATCATGAGGTGTGAGTTAGCAACACATTTTAGTGAAGGAGGAGAAACAATATTTTTCCACCACAGTTTGGGTCTTTAAAAGGCTTCAGTCTGGATCCCAGCAGTCTTAAGTCCTGGTATATGCATGCAACAGAATGAGATGGTAGAATCCTGAGGCAGTACCCACTTAAAACTGCAGGTGATAGGGAGTGCCAGGCCCTAAGATGCTAGTTTTGTACTTGAGTAGAAAATTCTGCATAGGGGGATTTTTTTAATATTAAAAAAATGATTTATGCCTGCAGCGCATCCTGTGACCTGTCTCTGTCACCTCATTTTGCTGAATATGCAGACCAGACCTAAGCTGCCCTTCTGCGGCTGTAGGTTGCACATAACGACATATCTAGCTCCCTGTATTATCATTTCATTGTCATGTCCTATACACTTGAAATGAACTGATAGATTATTCTCAATTTGTGAACAAAGTAGGAAACAGTATGAATGCAGGTGGACAGTAACTGAACACCATGCACTATTTGCATGGTGTTACTAATCCTATAGGAGCAGAGCTGTTTTGTAATCAGAATTTAATCTGTATTGTTCTCTACTCAATTAGTTTGTTATGGTATGCAATGCCGTGATCAACTTCCGGTGATGAAACTTCAGTTAATTTAGGGTAATCAATTTGTTTTGTTTTGTTTGTTTGTTTGTTTAAAAATATCCTATAATCTGTATTTTACAATTTCAGTCTGAGACTTCTTTGTAGGATGAGGTGCACAGAGGAAGAAAGGAAACAGCGTTTATATTGTATGGTTATATTGGATACAACTGTAGTTTAAACTTGAATATCCCAAGTTTACTTATTTGACTGTCACAACAGTCTTGGGAATCAGATATTGGCTTTGATAGAGTATAATGAATTTTGTATACTTTAATATTTTCAGGGTGAAATTTTGCATCCCAATTACTATACATATTTATGACCTCTAAATTTGAAAATACAGTTTCTTATTGACTTGACTTGCTCACAATGATGAAACCTTGTTTGTATAACATAATACAAATGTTACTGTTTTCCTCTGTCAAAGTATATATTAGAAGGCTTTATTACTACCTTAAACGTCCAGCTGACTGTAACTGAATGGTCATTTAGAGTTTTATGCAGGAAGTATATCCCATTTGTAATATGTCGTCTGCTGTTTGTTCTTTAGTGTAGCATTCGCCAGTGTTGTTACAGGCTGCTCACATTTGATGATGATGATGATGATAATAATAATAATAATAATAATAATAATAATAATAATAATAATTTTTTATTTGTACCCCGCCCATCTGGCCGGGTCTCCCTAGCCACTCTGGGTGGCTTCCATCAAATATTAAAATAAATTTAAAATATCACAGATTAAAAACTTCTCTAAACAGGGCTGCCTTCAGGTATTTTCTGAATGTCAGGTAGTTTATTCCCTTGACCTGTGATGGGAGGGCGTTCCACAGGGCAGGCGCCACTACCGAGAAGGCCCTCTGCCTGGTTCCCTGTAGCTTTGCTTCTCGCAGTGAGGGAACCGACAGAAGGCCCTCGGCGCTGGATCTCAGTGTCCGGGCTGAATGATGGGGGTGGAGACAGCAATGAAGTACTTTATTAACATGCAAACTTAAGTTCATCTTTGCAAAACTTGCTGGTTTAGCAATGTACCATCTTGTCTGCCGTTCAAAAGCTTTAGAATAACTGAAAAGTTGCAGCAGTGGGTGTTTGGTATCTCTGTGTAGATCTTGTGCATTTTTTGCCCTTGGAATATACTTTTCATACCTAGAGCTATGCTGGAGTCGTGACCCTTAGAACATGTATATACCATGCCATCCTTTGGTTAGTGTTCTTTTCACCGTGGTACACAGTGCACCTCAAAGCACAAAAAATGTATTGTTCTTTTATTCAGCTTCACCTGCTCCTGAGAATTTCAGACTGGTGAGAAATGCCTTAGTTACCATGGGTTTAGATAGCTGCCACATCCTTAAATGGGGCTGCTTTTAAAGAGTCTGCAGAAGCTCCAATTTGTTCAAATGCAGCAGCTAAACTTATTGGAGTTGTTTGTTGTTGGGACATGTGGTTTTCATTTTGCAACAACCACAATTCAGAGTCTTGATGGTGACCATTTTAAAAGCACCAAGTGACTTGAATGTTGGTTACCTAAAGCTTTTCTCCTCCCATACCATCCTGCCTGTTCCTTCAGACCTTCTAGAGTGGTCTCTCCATGTCGCAGCAATGGCCAAGGTACAGTTGATTGGGATGGGACATGGAAAAGATCCTTCTCCATTTGTGTACCTAAACAGCAGAACTCTTTACCTCAGGAGATGCATTTAGCCTCTTTATTGGCCTTGTGCCACCAGCTGAAGACAGTTCTTTTCCAGCAGGCATTTGCCAAGTAGTATAATACAGTTGTTCAGTCGTGTCCAACTCTTCGTGACCCCATGGACCAGAGCACGCCAGGCACGCCTATCTTTCACTGCCTCCTGCAGTTTGGCCAAACTCATGCTAGTCGCTTCAAGAACACTGTCCAACCATCTCATCCTCTGTCGTCCCCTTCTCCTTGTGCCCTCCATCTTTCCCAACATCAGAGGCTTTTCCAGGGAGTCTTCTCTTCTCATGAGGTGGCCAAAGTACTAGAGCCTCAACTTCAGGATCTGTCCTTCCAGTGAGCACTCAGGGCTGATTTCTTTTAAGGATGGATAAGTTTGATCTATTTGCAGTCTATGGGACTCTCAAGAGTCTCCTCCAGCACCATAATTCAAAAGCATCAATTCTTCAGTGATCAGTCTTCTTTATGGTCCAGCTCTCACTTCCATACACTACTACTGGGAAAACCATAGCTTTAACTATACGGACCTTTGTCGGCAAGGTGATGTCTCTGCTTTTTAAGATGCTGTCTAGGTTTGTCATTGCTTTCCTCCCAAGAAGCAGGCGTCTTTTAATTTCTTGACTGCTGTCCCCATCTGCAGTGATTATGGAGCCCAAGAAAGTAAGATCTCTCACTAATATTAGTGCACTGATCCCTGCTTTTAAAGTTTCCTTTATTAGCTGCCAGTTCTTTTTTAATTTAATTTTTTTTAAATTTAATTTGAGGGTTTTCCTTTTTTTAAAAAATGTGTTAGATCTTAATATTGGAGGGTAGATGCATTTATTTGATACATCTAATAAAGAAATAAAAAGTAGAATTGAGATTGGTGCTTTTTCATTCCCTCCCGTAAATGATCTAGATCCAGGGGTAAAAAGGAGACAGTCAGGTTTGATAAAATCCCATCACAGCAGTTTCCGTGCTGTAGATGTAAGTGAGTGGCAGATGGGGCTTGTCAACCTGGGAGGGTAGCTCAGCTAGGAGAAGGAAAACTAATCCTAAACCTCCGCTGCCTTGCAGGATATCTTCAGGAGAAGAAAAGGCTAAGGAGGAGTAAAGCCTACACAAATCCACAGTAGAGTCCCTAAGATGGTTGGATGGCTCCTTGTATGCCTCATTCTGTCAGCTGCTCTAGCCAAGCTGAGGATACCATGCTCAGTGATATCAAACACCATCTGGAAGTGAGAACAAGTTCGCAGTCCCACCCTCACTCCCCGGTCATGATCTCTGTAAAGGTTCCATGGATAGACCAGATCTCAGATAGAAATGCTGCTATCCAAGAATGCTTGCAGCTTGCCCTATCTCTCCACATTCCCCGAAGGGGGTTTTGTGACTTAGTTTTTCTATTCAAGGAGTCGAGGCAGTGTATTTAAAAAATGTCATCTATAAATATTGCTGGAATTTTAGTGAGCAGCTGTAATAACTGGTGTGATAGTGTTAAACTTATAAATAAAACCATATATCACCAGAAATGTTTTCAAAGACAAAACAAATAACATATCAACTGATCTGTAGAAAATGTAACTTGGAAAGAGACATTGCACATACTTTTGTAAACCAAGAAATCTTTAATAAAAATACAGTACATTTAAAAAACAAAATTTAGATACTACAGTGGTGCCTCGGGTTAAGAACTTAATTCGTTCAGGAGGTCTGTTCTTAACCTGAAACTATTCTTAACTTGAGGTACCAATTTAGCTAATGGGGCCTCCCATTAGCCACACAATTTCTGTTCTCATCCTGAAGCGAAGTCCTTAACCCGAGGTACTACTTCCAGGTTAGCGGAGTCTGTAACCTGAAGCGTCTGTAACCCGAGGTACTACTGTACTTAATTGTAAACAAAACTTGTAAACTGATTTAGTATTATAGTTTTGCTGGTGGAACTTGAGTAACAGTGCCATGGTGTTCAACTGATAGAGGTAGAAAATAAATACTCTTGTGTTCATCCAGGTAGTGGTAATATCAGTGATACAGTCATACCTCTGGTTGCGTTTTCTATGGGTTGTGAATGCGCCGAACCCGGAAGTACTGGAATGGGTTACTTCCGGGTTTCAGTGCATGCGCAGAAGCGCTGAATCGTGCCACACACATGCACAGACGCGGCGCTTCAGGTTGCGGACCTTTCAGGTTGTGAACGGGGCTCCAGAACGGATCCCGTTCGCAGCCAGAGGTACCACTGTAGTAATATCTGACTACATGAAGTATTTAGTGTCATTTGTGCCCTCTTCTCAGCTTCTTCCACAATTTAACATTTTGGCAGGTATTTCCAGGTGTTTGGTGAGAGAAAGTAGTATGTTTTTATTTCCAGCTTTTAGAATTAAGTACCTGCTAAAGGAGCAACTCAAACATTAGATGGCAGGACATTATACCCTTGCACTGCTTTCTGCAAATTTCATTCTAGCCTCAATTCCCTTCCTAAGAAATCACTGCTCATGTTGTTCTGCACTACTTTTTCTTTTTCTCTCTGAAGATAGTTACTTGCACAGGATCAAATACATTATCATTAATCACATTGTTTTCATTGTCATCAAATGAAAGTGTATTTTAGGACTGGGTAACGGGGGAGCAGAAATAGATCATTAGCATTTCCCATTGCTTTGTGGATGTGTAGTATCTCAAGGCTGTATCCAGTCCTCCTCAGAGTACACCCATTGAAAGTAATGGCCTTCTCTGAGCATAGTTTACTTGGATACAATCCATGGTGTTGGGCTCACCACCCATGCATACTTGACTATGGATAAAGAAAACCCATTTTCTCCAATAAAAATGGACTTGTTTAATTGGACTAGAGGTCAGTTTAGAATAGCATTGTCTGTGATGGTGGCCAGTCTCATGTCACAAAGATATTTGCAAACAGGACAGAATGATTGCCAGAATGAGAGCCAGTGTGGTGTAGTGGTTAAGAGTGGTAGACTCGTAATCTGGGGGACCGGGTTCACGTCTCCGCTCCTCCACATGCAGCTGCTGGGTGACCTTGGGCTAGTCACACTTCTCTGAAGTCTCTCAGCCCTACTCACCTCACAGAGTGTTTGTTGTGGGGGAGGAAGGGAAAGGAGAATGTTAGCCGCTTTGAGACTCCTTCGGGTAGTGAAAAGCGGGATATCAAATCCAAACTCCTCCTATTCTTCTTCTTCTTACTTGTCCCCAGCAACTGGCAGTAGAGGTTTATCACTTTGGCACATGTATATTTTCTTTCTGGCTTTGACGGCAAATAGCCCTTGATTATGTCCTCTGAAACATACTTAGCCTTGTGATCATCACTTTATTCTGTGATGGTGAATTTTGTTGGGTTGTTATTCAGGTGGAGGTGGGAGAGAGGTGTTCCCGCTGGCCTACTACACTGGAGGAATTAAATCTGAAATCTAAATATATGAATAACATGTTCTGCTATTAAACTGTTTGTCATTGAACTATGACACTTATGTCCTTTATTTCCTAGCAGAAGAAGATTACAGCGGATAGTTAAATTATCATCTCCCAGGTACTTAGGAAAGCAACACTGACCCTGTATGAGGATAGGTTATGGTGCAACCATTATAAAATTTACTTACTTACTTACTTGCTCTATCTATCTATCTATCTATCCATCTAATGATAATAGCATAAAAATATAAAATGAAAACACAAAATAACTTAACAAAACCCCAAGACTCACAACTAAGATGGTCTCTGGCCTCCTTAGCAACCTCAGCATTTTCTAGCTGGTCAGGGGCTAAGCCATTTGCAAAGTGTTTGCAGAGATGGCCTATGTATTCATACATTTCTGAAATTTAATTTTTTTTAGATAGGTGGCGGAAATTGAAAGCTCACCTTCCCATTGTGCATAGTTGGAGAGATTTCAGGAAGAAAAACAATGAGAGATCTGATCATAAGAACATAAGAAGAGTTTGTTGGATCAGACCAATGGCCCATCTGGTTCAGCATCCTGTTTTCACAATGGCCAACCAGGGGCCCATGGGATGGCAGCAAGCAGGATTCAAGCGCAGGACCACTCTCCTCTCCTGTGATTTCCAGCCACTGTTATTCAGAAATATTATTGCCTCAAACTGGAAGCAAAGCATAGCCATTGTGGCTAATAGCCATCAGCAGCCCTCTCCCATGAAAAATCCTATTTTTAAAGATAGAATCTCTCAGCATTGTGATGCTGTTCATGTATGTCATTCTTCAGACTCTCATCTCCGCAGATACTTGCTTTGAAGTATAAGGAACACTGTAGTTAAAACAGAACAAAACAGCAAAAGAGTACATACCATTGCTTCACAATAATTTTAAACAAAAAATGAATTTCTTGGGTAGAAAGCAAGTTTATTTTCGAATGCAAACTAGATAACAGAAAAGTATGTGAGCTGTGAGAAGGTTCACCCCATGCACACTCCGAGCAGCTTCTAACACATGCAAGGCAGCCACATTGAGAGAGCAATGGCACAGTTGCTAATGCCTGCACTGTATCTTCCTTGGCTTCGCCCACTCATGGCATTTACTGTACGCTGCCATTGGCAGGCAGCTTAAAAAACTTAATTGCTACTGGAATTTCTGAGGGAGCAGATAGTAAGAGAAGATTTTACTCTTCCTGCATTCTGTGGTGTTCTCTCCATCCCTGCCCCCCAAGCCTGAAGTTCTGGGATAGTTTTTTTGGTAGACAGGTTCTGCTCTATCTGTTCATGCCTCCATGGGCCACTTTCAGAATCTGGGTGATGGGTGTGTCTGATCCGTCGAGAGAGGCAGGGCTTAACCCAGTGACTGGCAGCTCTGAGATGGGTAGCGTTAGAGGCACAGAGGAAGTGTTGGAGATGAAAGCAGGACTGAAGAGGGAGGAAGGGCTTGGGGTTCTTGTCGCAGTGACAGGCAAGGCGAGCAGGTTGAGAGATCCTCCACTTGGCTCCTTCCCAGTATCCTCACTGTCAGGCTCCCCCAAGTCGGGCACCTCCCCAGGGTCTCTACAAACCATATACCTGCACCGTCCTGATTCGACCAGCCCATGTGTGTGTGTGTGTGTGTGAGAGAGAGAGAGAGAGAGAGAGAGATGGTTGCACTCATCATTGGCATGTGACCCCAAACAACACAAGAATACCTGTTTGCTAATAGGAACAGAGACTATACAGAAAGTGGTCATTTTTGCTGTGGTTAATTAAAAATATATGTGCTATTTTTGTCTTGGAACAAACTCTTTAAAACCCGAAGCTCTGTGAATATGCTAGAACTAACTCAAGAGTGCAATCTATGTAGGGATTTATAGCTAACACTGTTTAATTAGAAAAAATATTGTAGTAAATTTGGCAAATATAGCTTTGTCACATACATAGTTTCTGGGATAATTCTTTTTCTGTGAGCAACACCTTGGTGAAAAATCAAGCTTTTGTTTTGAATTTTGTCATCATTTTGACTAAAATAAGTTTATTGATGCTCAGAAACATTTATGTGAGGATAGGTTGCATATAGCTATGGAGCACTGGTGATTATCAGAAGGCACATAATTTTTGCTTACTAATTCTCACAAGTTTTACACATCAAGAGCCGTCTTGGATTTTTCACACTTGGAAGGTAATAGTTGCAGGCTCCTAATAGCGCACAGTAAGTTGGACATAACTTACAGATGTAGTCTTGTATCTTTCTAGATAATGAAAACGAGTAAATGAAGCTTGTATATAAGTAAATTATTTGTACACTTCCTGCTCTGCTTTGTTTCCAGCATGCCCCTCAGGACTCACTAGTCCCAGTCTTGACTTGCTCTGTGACCATGACTGCAGCAATAGCTTCACAGCATCTACATTGCTTCCATTTGTCTCACCTTCCTGGTAAGGTTGTGTCTGTGCTGGTTCACCAGTGGAGCCAATTTGGTGTTCCCACCAGTGTGCCCATGCAGCAGTAACCATGCTGTCACCTTGTAAGCAGCTACTGCTGGGGGCTGTTAATATGCCTTTGTCCATCACATAGAGCCACTCCTGTCTAGGTGGCTCTCTCAGTAACAGAGCAAGGGCTAAAGTAATTGTAATAGCATGTGAGATAGGGATGGAGCAGAGGTTTTATTCAATTCTTATGTCTGATTCAGTTCTTAGCTATGATACCTGCAGTCCAGAGTTGGACTAGATGACTTATGGGATACTGTTCTATGATTCTCATTTAAAGGCAGACCTACCCAATTTGCACTTTTCAAACTGAAGCACAGCCATCCTTTAAAATTCTGGGACTTTCTGAATGCAGAAGGCTGTACCATTGAGCTACTGCCCCTCTGATTTGAATTCTCCCTTTTCAATGACTTCTGTTATACTACGGAAAAATAAAAACCAGCAGGAGATCTTGTCAAGTCTTCTTTGGCCCTAACATTATGCTAGGATGCTTTTTAAAGAAACTCATAGCCATAAGCATATGCTTCTCTTTCTCTTTTGGAAATGACATTGGCCTAATTCATGCACCACATTAAAGTACAGTATAGTAAAAAACAAACTGTCGTTTCATGTGAGTGTGGAGTCTGCTGCTGGAACACTCTCATTCTGCTCCGACCCTACTCTTGTTGTCTTGGCTTGTTGCGTCTGAAGCCAGGCAGGCTCACAAACCAAAAGTGATAGCCCAATGGTTCGATGCAAACAAACCAAGAGCCTGGATTTGGATGTTGTGATAAACCAGACTCTGGCTTGTTTCTGGTAGTGCAGCAGAAGCAGAGCAATAACTTTTCAGAAGCACGTACATTAAGATACAGTCTGTTCTTGATTTAATATGATGTGCAAACCAGTCCATTTCTCTCATGCAATATGTCAAAAAAACCAACTAATGTAATTGAGACAGAAGTAGAAATACAAAAGTAGAAATGTGAGTCCGGAATCAGAATTACAACCTGTTCTGGTACTTTCTCTAAAGGATCAGTTTAGAGGGGTTTCTGGATGTACAGACAGCTGCAGTATCTAGGAATGCCTTTTCCCAGCTTTGGGTAGCGTACTAGTGCACACATTCCTGAAGAAAGCAGATCATCCATTGTTACACAGCCATTAATCATATCCATATTAGATTACGGAAACACACTACATGTGGGGTTGTCCTTGAAAAGTGTTCAAAAACTCTAGCTGGTACAAAACGTTTTGGACAGAATAATTTCTACGGTTCACTTTTCTGACCATATTACTTTGGTCTTGCTTAAATTACACCGGCTTCTACTTTGTTTCTTGCTCCAATTCAAGGCACTTGTTATTACCTACTTTGGTATCTGAAGAAGTGTGCATGCACACAAAAGCTCATGGCAATAACAAACTTAGTTGGTCTCTTAAGGTGCTACTAGAAGGAATTTTTTTATTTTGTTTCGACTACGGCAGACCAACACAGCTACCTACCTGTAACTAGAACTACTTTGGGCTGCCTTTGAAGATGACCTGGAAACTTCAGTTGGTCTAAAACGCAGCAGCCAGATTACTGGCTCGGTTTCAAGTTTATAAACCTTGTTTTAGAACAGCTGGATTGATTGCCTGTTTCCTGGCCCAGTTCAAGATGCCTGTGCTAATGTTTAAACCCCTAAATGACTTAGGTCCCAATAGCTGAAAGATTGCCTCTTTCCCTACAGATCATCTTGTATTTTAAGTGGTTCAGATGCCCTCAAAATCTTGGGGATTGTTGGCCCAGGAGAGAAGATTCTCTCTAGCATCCCTGAAATTGTGGAATTTCTGCCTAGCATAGGTGCATCTTATACAGTGTATATCATGGCTGAAGATGCACTATTATATATGATTTTAGAAAGCAATTTACAATGATATGCAGGCATACTTACCCCATAAAATACAATATAAAACCCTGTAAATGTTTAAAACATAAACTTCAATATATTTTTGTTATTTATAGTTCAGTTATTATGCAGGTACTTTGTCTGTTACGGTGCCCAGTAGTATGAAACCATAAAAGTGGCAATTTTTAACTTATTCGTGTTACAGGCTGAATCTTAGATTTTATAGAAAAGTTGTAACATTTTGTCACTCAAAAATTTAAACATTGGTAAGCATCTGTTAGACCAGAAGCTTTTAATTTTTCTTGACAAGTTATTTCTGCAACTAAGAAGTTCTGTTTTTCGCCATGGTTCTTTTGAAAAATGCTGATGATACCCTCATACATTTTTGCAGGTTGTTGTGTCAAAATGCAGAGGGTTAAATATTTATTTTGGGGATATTGGATTTGCCTGGAGGCAGAGATACTCTGAAACTTAGTTTTCCCCTTTTATTTTGAGTTCATAATGTTTTTATTAAGTAAATAATAGCAAGTCTTGTTTGCAGTACAGAAGCTTTAATAAAAATAGTAATTGACATTGAAACTTGGCAGTTGTGTTATTGAGAAGAAAATGCACTTTCGAAGGTCCCACAGATGAGCTTTTATCCATGGCGTTTTTTCAGATACCAGCTTTCTTAAACAAGAATAAGTTTATTGATTGATATATTAAGATGTTATGCCCTGTCCTTGAAGCACATTATCAGGATTACTTCCAATAAAATATTAAAACACTATGCAATAGCTAACATATAACAAGACATTGATTGCACAATCTAAACAAATTTAAGCACTTATCCCAATGTTTTAAATAGAAGAAATTAAGTATTCGTTTAAAGCTGTAACCTTATGTCCACTTCTCTAGGAATAAGCCCCAGTGATTTTATTGAGACCTCCTTCTGAGTTTGCATGTATGAGGTTGTGCTGTAACTCACCCTTTCAAATCAACACTCATAAAAACCTTGGATTAGGATTTACTTTATACTGCACTTGAGGGGCATTTTGGTCAAAGTGTGACATGAGAGATTGGCTGGAGGTAAGAGAGAAGACATTAACTGATGTGATTTGATCACAAGGATCATCAGTATATCCTTTTGCTTTCTTTCAGTATTCTTCTATTGTTTTGGCGAGTGGATATATGGGTCTCACATTTTAATTCTTCATTTCCTGGAGTAGTACAGTAGTACCTCTGGTTGTGGACGGGATCTGTTCCGGAGCTCCGGCCGGATCCCGCGGTTACCGCAACTGGAGGGAACGCTTATGTGCATGTGGCGAAACACTTCCAGGTTTGCTGCTTTCGCAACCCGAAGTTTACGTTACCCAAGGGTAACATAAGCCAAGGTGCTACTGTAATGCTATACCAGTGACTGAGGATGGGTGACGGTTAATTTTGGCTTCTTATTTTTTTGCAATATTAAGTTCGATTCTTCACATTTTCAAATTAGGTTGTGTTTTTTTTAATGCAAATTTTTCCTAATATACATTTTTTTGTGTGGATTCTTTTTAACATACATATTTTTTGCAAATTATTTGTATTTTTCACTAATAAATGCATTTATATGCATACCTTACCCCACTGTAGGCATATTTTACATATTACACAGCTGGAGAACAACATTCCAAACATTGGAGATGTGAATTGTGGAGGATGGCTGTGTTATGGTTTGCATATTATTTCAAAAAGTGTGAATTGAGTAAGTTTGCTTTTAAATGCAAACTGAATCAATTTTCTCCCACATCCCTATCACCCACAAAGGGAGGATCAAGAAGCCGCCAAAGTTTGTGGCACACAAAGTTAAAAGAATATCTCACCACCTAATTTACTGGAATCTGAAGACTTGGGGGGGGGGAGGGGCGGATTCAAGAATACAATCTCATTCTCCCAGTGCAATATTATTGGCAAAGTTCATTTCAACTTTTTAGAAGTATAGTCCGGGTGAGACCTCTGTGATACCAGGTGTTGTACAAACAAGAAGGGAGTTTGTAAAAGGAGCATGCAGGGGACCACAGGTCTGCAATTGACACTACTAAAGTCATGATGGGTGGAACTAATACCCCTAGATTGAGTTTATCATATTAACTTAATTACTTAGTGTGTGTTCAAAATACTTGATTAATTGGACATGGGTTTTCTGTCTTATTAGCTGTAACTTGGACTGGGTTAATATAGGGATTCAGACAATCAAGAAAGGAGTATAACTGTGTTTTGTGTTTTGTTTTCTATGTGTAGATTAACCACCATAATCTGTTAGCCATAAGTCAGGTTCTGAAACATGAATGCTATACATGCTGTAGTTTGCAATTGCAGAATAGAGCACAATGTTGAAAATAATTATTTTTAAAGACTGCATTTTTACAAGTCTTAAGTTTGCAATGGGTCCCCTCTGACAGTTTGTTGTGACATGCAAAAGCATGTTGAAATGATAATGAAAGAAATGCCTTTTGACAACAGAATGCTGCATTATTTATCAGTGTTTCTTTTATGAAATAATTTTCTAAGTATGTTCATTAATTAACATTTAGAAATAATATGAAATTATAGTTAATGAATTTTTCATAAGTTATATTTTACCACATTATAAACTTCCACAGTCCCTTTGAGTATTTTCCCTCCCTTTTAATTTCAGAACCCATCCAACCAACTTGAAATTGATTCCATTTTATTACCATATTTCCCAGTTCCCTTTGCTCACTTAGAAATTGCTGGTTTGTGAATGCTGGTCAAATTTGTTTTAATAATTTGGTTTTTTGTGTTTTTTCCCTTTTGTTGCTCATTCAAACATATTTTCCTATTGAAAATATGTGTTTCCATGTACATAAACTAAGCAAGATTGGGATTTAAAGGATTTTATTTCTTAACATTTAAAATACATATGTGAGGTTCTTTCCAGTTCAATACCCAGATGTTGCTTGACATATGGGAATACTCTTCACATCTGGGAATACTCTTAACATTTTTTTTTAAGAAAATGAACATTTCCCTGTATTGATCAGGAGCAGTGGGAGTTGTAGCCCAATAACATCTGGAATAAGCCATGTTGGCTACCTCTTGTTTAGGCTATGGGGCAACTGAGTTTAGAAGCTGCAATAAAGGTTATTGTAATTTAAGTTGTCATTTTTCATACCACCACTTTGCCAAATAAGTGGAGATAACGGGAAGAGGGAGTGTAAACAGAAGAGGCAAGAGTAGCAGGGTGGATATAGAGTAACAGGGAGAACTACCTATCCACTTGCCATTATACTATTCCGCGTGATTGTTCCTCAAGCCACTCTTCCCTTGCAGGCTTCCAGACATATAGTTCTATATCCTGTGATATTTCAGGCACATTTGCAATGGTGTATTGTCTCTGAAATATTCCATCTACTCCAATATGCACATGATGCTTGTGCATCCTGAAGGTTTTCTTGCTAACTTAGGGTTACCAGACGTCCCTGTTTCCTGGGGACAGTCCCCAGATTTGCAACTCTGTCCCCAGACAAATTCCATCCCGAGAACGTCCCCGGATTTCATTCAAAGTCCCCTGGAAACATGGCAGCAGAGGCAGAGCAAAGTGGGTGCAGCGTACTCCAGATGCCATCCTGATGAGGGTGACACTCACTGTGCCGCCCGGGCGTGCATGGCACACACACCATTGTCCCCGTGCTCTCAGTTGGAGGAGGCAGGCAGGCAGGGTAGAGGACAAGCTGCACAGGGCTTTGCCAGCACCGCTGGAAAAGCGGAGCTCACCCCCTTCCGCCAGGCTCAGGGTATGCTTGGGAATCGTGGGGGCGGGGTGCCAGCGCTCCCAGCTGATGATCCCACTGAGCTCAATCCAAGCCAGGCAGCACCTGGAAGTTCTCTCCTCACCACCAGAAGGCTCTTCCCCCCCCCTTTTTTTGCTGCCTCTTCTGCCTGCAGCAGCTGCCGGTTGGAACCTCCCAGGTCCCAAAGGCAGATGCGTTCTGGGCGGTTTCTGTCTTCCATGACTCTTTTTTTTAAAAAAAAGTCAAGAGAGAGTAAGCGAGGAGATCTGGCAGTGGGGTAAGCCCCGCACCCTCTGTGCAAGTTGCAGAAGGGAAACAGAAGTTGGCTGGCGCTGCTGCGTAAAGTCTTGGTTTCCTGGGTGGGGAGCTTGCACTCTGAAACCCCAGCTGCAAGCATGCTGGCCTGCTGGAAATAAGTGAAATTAATCTTGGATCCCGAAAAGGGCTTTGGAAACAGAGTGCGTAGTAGTAGGTTAGAGGAAGTTGTCTGGGAATTCGGGGTTCTGGGGTTTCTCAGAAGTGGGGAGATACCTCTGCAGAGGACATGTGGCCTTGTGGTTAGAGCAAGGGCACCTTATCCTCCATTGTTCAGGAAGTAGCAGTGGGGTGAGAAGGGGACAGCTCTGCAGAGCTGGAGCAGAACCCTGAATTCAGGAGGGCATCATGGGTAAGAATGGGTGCAGCAATAAAACTGCTGGCACGTTTGCAAAGCTAAGCAGGGTCCGGTATGGTTTCAGATTGGATGGGGAATCTTGTATTGAGATTCCTGCATTGCAGGGGGTTGGTCTAGATGACCCTTGGAGGTATCTCCCCGCTCTAGAATTCTGTGATTCTTCTGTCATGAGCTGACTGGGTGTGTGTGTGTATCTGAGTATTCTGTATATATGTGTATAACTGTGTATTCTGAGAAAATGCAGAATACCAATGAGAGGGCCTCTTGGGAAGGAGCTTGAGGCTCTGCTAGCAACATATGTGGATGGATGTCAGTGCAATATCTGTGGGAGGAGAAAATTTTGAATTTTAGCAATAAAAAATATATTATAATTTTATGTGTCAAATCAGCAGAATTTCCATTTCACAGCTATCCAGCAGGTCTACAAAAGCCAACTCAAGCTGAATTTGTTGTGTTGGTGGAAGCAGTTCCATAACTACTGGGGGAGAGGGACTAGCTGGGGTTTTTGCCCCAGATGAAGCCGGGGGGGTGCCATTCAGGCTCCCTGCCTATGTGTGTATGTACACAAATGTGTGTGCCAAACTGGGTCTTTGACCCAGGTGAAGTAAAGTCTACTTTCGCCCCTGGATGGAAGTGGTGCTTCTAAATGCTTAGGTGCAGCACTTGCATAAGGCAAATGGAGCTAAATTTCCTCTTCTCACTTTTTAGTCCAAACTTTTTGTTGATGGACAGGGGATAGGAGAGGAACAGCTTTATGTTCTGCACAGATAGCTCTTTAAACATGGGTCAAAAAGTGGCAACTCTACATGAAGTATATACAGGCTGACTGTTGACTTGTCTCTCTTATTTAAAGGAATGCGGATTTTTGCTTCTTGAATTGTTTTGCTGGTCCACAGCATCAAATCAGTATTTAGATTTGAAATCTGCTTGATGCAGCTCTTTGAGCACTGTGTAGATTGGGGGGGGGGGGGGAGATATGTTCAGGTAAGTTGGGACTCCAGAATACAAATGGAGATTTAAGGTTTGAAATGGGGATGGGAGCAGGGGGGAAATGTTGCTTTAGCAGCAACTCATATTGCCATAGCCTTTTTCTGAGTCTTCCATGTTACATGAGCATACAGTTGTAGGAGGAAGAGCCAAGGCAGAAATTTTCTGAATGGCTGTGAATCCTGGAAGACCTGTTCCCTGCCTTTCAGGCCTTTTCTTACCTGACTTGGGAAGGTGGGGCCCTGACTGATTCCAGCTACAAAAGCTGAAGCTGCTGAACAGATTTTTGGGCTGGGGTTTTCTGTTGAGGGAGGTTATTGCTGTTGGCTTTCTCTGTATTTTAGATCTTGTTCTGATTTACGTGGAAATTATTCAGGTTGGTTATTTTATTTTGGTTGTGTACTTTCAGTAAGATGGAGCCATTACTTTGATCTTCTACATCAATGGCTCCCAACACACACACCACCACCACCAAGAGATCGCTTGAAAATTACTGAGGATCTTGGTGGAGCACTTAATGTTTTTTCTGCCTGTTGTAGCTATTGCAACATGCACTGATAGATCATAAGGATATAGGTCCAGTGCCTTTGCCATACCTGTTGCACTGTATAGGTGCCTCCCCACTTGCACATGATCAGCGCACGTGTGACTGCTGACACGTGTGTTGTTTCCAGTGCCAAAAGGGGGTGGGGGCGGAATGTACTTGCACATGTCCAGGAACAGACTCCCCTGCATAACCAGGATTCCCCTGTATTCCATGAAGTTGTGGCCCAATTTAATCCAATAACAGTTTGTGTCTGTTATTATTTGCCACCTGCTCCTGCACCGCCAGCTCCACTCTGCTTGGGTCTGCAAAGTGGTCTTTACAAATTGGTTCTCAGAACTGTACTTTGAGGTATATGTGCTTCCCGTGTTTATATCTAGAATACTAAAGCAAAGATTGCATTCCAGAAGTTCAAAAACCAACATCGAGTTAAACACTAAGAATAATTTTATTTTGATTTTGCTAGCACGCTTAGAATTTGAAGCAGAGTATTAAGCAGTAGGCTAAGTCCCCCCTTACTTCCACAACTTCCAGTATTATTTATGTGGACTTTCTGAAACAAGAAAGCTCTTGAGAAAAGATTTTGATTACAAGTGGTGCATGAAACAAAATACTGCAGTGTGGAGTGCTTCTGTCTTAAGATCACAGCCAGCTGTGCCCTCAGCCAGTTTCAGCCCCTTCCCCTTTTCCATCCTCGCCCTACCAGTCAGCCTTCCATACTTGCTGATCCTTTGACATTAGACGATGTTATTTGCATGGATGGTGTTGCTTTGGCTGCGTAACAGATGGCAGGTTGAGAATGAGTTTGCCATAACTATACATCTCTGCCCCTGCTAGGCAGCTTGCCTACCTGCCCAAGTCCCTTGCCCTGTGCTTCCCAAGCATCCAACAGCCAGCTGGTTGCCAGGCACTTGGGAACCACAGTGTAAGGGTTTGTGCCAGCCCTGTGCTTGGCATTTTCCAAGTGCTGAACACACGACTGGCAGAGCTAATTTCTATAAGGATCAGCTGTGCTAGAGTTTCCTACAGGGAACTAGGTTGCATATTTTATCCAGCAGACTTGAAGACTTTGCCCACCAGCTGATAGGTAGTGACTTCAACTCTGCTTTATGCATATACTGGCTGCATGATAAAGTTCCCCACAGGGAACTCAGTCACACAGCTGGCCCAATCGTGCCTCTGCCCCACACCTGATGTCACGTATGATATCATAATTAGACAGGTGTGTATATTTTGGAGAGGCAGATTGGGACCCATGCCTTGCCTAACTTCCCCACCCCTGTGTCTGTACTTTTTCTTCCAAGTCTGCAAGTCTCCAAGATAGTTTTTCTGAGGCTTGTAAGAAAATTGCTCTCCTAGCCATTTTTGCAAGAGGAAGTGTCATCTTCCTGATGGTAATTCTCTCATTTCAAAAGATGCATTGAACCTTCTTGTAAAGTGGCTGTCCAGTTCAAAGAGTAACCATCCATTGATGACTAAGGATTCCTTGGGAACCCAATAAGTATTGTGATTTTCCTCCTACTCCTATGCATCAAGAAGATTCTGATGAGGCAAAGAATGTGTCTATGCATGCATCAAAAGATGATGATGACAGAGCTGTGGCTTCCTGGTAAATACTAGTGAGAATTTCATATAAGGCAGCATGCACCTTATATTCACACACCTGTCTATGAACAAATACAATTTGTTAATTGGTTGTTGCAGAGTAGTTTGTGTTATCAATAGTTTGCCCCCAACTATTTTATGTTCCTTTTGCACAATATCTTGAATAATTAAAGCCTAAATAATTTCATTTATTCATATGTAAAATTTATTTCTGAACTTTCCTTGCTATTGGCCCATGTAAGGAGGCAACTTTGAAATCTGCAGCATTTGAAAATTGTAGGTTATGCTCAGAACCATGTTTTTGTTTTTTCTCTTCTAGGATAAGAATAGAACTGTTAGATGCATCAGTTTGCTTTCATAACTCACTATGGCATACCCAATAATAGTGTGATGGAACAGTGAGAGATTGTTCTCAGAAATAAAGTTAAAGCATCTTTAGCACCAGGTGGGATCGCTGGGTCTAGAGGTGGTAGCTCTCCATTTGAATTGTTTTAAGACTCTGAAAGAGGGCACAACTTTTCTGCCCTCCTCTCAGTTCCTTTGCCCATCTTTGTCTCAAATCTGCTGTGGAAGATTGGACACTGGTTTTGCACAGAAAATCCAAGTTGGTAAAAGGAAATAACAATAGCATTTGCTTTTTTCCAATCCCCACTTCTTTCAAGTTAAGAAAAACAAACATCCCTAGATCACAATCAGCATAAGTGTATGATAGAAGATTCAGGACAAACAACAAGAAGTACTTTTTCATGCCAGGCTATTTTATTCAGAGGGCTGGTGCACACATGTCTTGCTTGCATGGTTCCCAAAGGCTTCTGGTTGGCCACTGGGAAACATAATTCTGAGCTAGATAGGCCTTTGGTCTGATCTAGCAGGTAATTTCTTATGTCTTAATGAATCATGTTGAATAATTCTGTATGATTTTAAAGCTTGCGTATCCTTAAAGGAAGAGAAGTTGGCTTAATAAGAGTTTGCATTTCCTATCTTGTACTCCCTTTTTAAACAAAAAAATATATGAAGAGATTCTTCCAGTTTCAGCAAAAGTGGGGCTGTTTACTTGTGCAACATTAGCTCAAATATATAAGTATTAGCAGTTTCAGGCCTTTAGTATAAGAATAAATCAAAACAAGCCCTTGGTGATAAATGTAACTGAAGAATCCAGGCCTTTCAGTGATACAAGTAAGTGTGTTTGGTAGAAACTTGAGAGGTTATTGCTTCAAGCTGATCACAGCCACATCTTTCTGTAGCTTGAATGCCCTAGATAAACCTGTCACAGCGCTGGGTGTTACAGTAATTAAATAGCTAATGTATTTTTACCTTTTCAGTTTCTACCTCTATATGGGACTCTTCCACTTAAACGGAACTATGATTTTAATCATAGTCATTATACCTTAAATCAATTAAATTGGTGTGGTGTAAATACACATTTGTGAAAAAGGTTACACCAGGAAAAGAGAAATTAGCTTTTCATTAACAAAAAAGAGGAGGAGGAAAAATAGACGGGGAGGTTTTATTTGCCTCTGCATCTTAGTATGTGCTCTCTGCCAAAGACTAGCATGACCTACTTTACAACAATAGCAGAAGAATCAAGCTGGGTTTTTTTTGTTAACTGTCTTAAATTGGCCATGAATGCTACCTACGTATTCATTTGTAAGTATCTATTTAAAAATAGCAACTGTATCTCAGACTTTTAAGATAGTATTTCCCTCCCTTTTCCTTTCTGTTATAGATAATTAGCACCATGGAGCCTCAGGTGTCAAATGGCCCAACATCCAATACAACCAATGGACCTGCCAGTAACAGTAGGAACTGCCCTTCCCCTATGCAGACGGGGGCTGCTACAGATGACAGCAAAACAAACCTCATAGTCAACTATTTACCCCAGAATATGACCCAGGAAGAGTTCAGGAGCCTTTTTGGGAGCATTGGTGAAATAGAGTCCTGCAAGCTTGTGAGAGACAAAATTACAGGTAAAGTGCTTCATTGTTTTCTTATTTCTTGAAATTGGGATTTGCATGCCGTGGGCTTCTTTTGCTTTGACCTCTGACAAGGTCTTTACAAGTTGGCAAAGTTTACTACATCTTTTTTATATAAACGCTTTACATTGCCCAGCAATATAGAAATATTGTGTCCATGTTTCATTACGATACTTCCCTCAGTCATCCCAACACCAGTGGCATGAGGTATGCTAGATATTCTGAAGAAGAGCAAATTGCACAAGCACCTGTGTGTGAAATTACAAGATGAGGAAGCTGAGATGCCTTAGACCTAGAATGATGAAAGTAGTATCATCCATATGACCAGGCGTAAACCATAGCTTTGATGTAACACACGAGGTGGGGCACTGCTGCACACCTCACCTCCAGGCTACACTGCTGCTTACCAAGGGGGTGAGGGGTAAGACAGTGGGGATGTCACTAATATGTGGACATAGCGGTGGAGCCAGTCCAGCGCTCCCACCAACATGCCTACAGACTGCCTGATGAAGCATCATACATATAGAGCAGACATCTCAAAACTAAGGGCTGTGGGTCAATTGTGCTGCCCCCCATGACCGCCGCTGCCCGCTCTTACCGCCCATCTCTGGGTTGGCGCGGCGACAGAAATAGCTTTTGCGCATGTGCAAAACGTAATTTCCGGCGCATTTTCGGGTCTGCGGAGGCCCGTGCACATGCGCACAAGCTATTTCTGGTGCCGCCCCGCCCCGGAAAAAGCAAGTCCGTGCGATCAGCGCCAGAGGAACCAGACTGAGGCCGGGCAAGTTTGGGGACCCCTGATATAGATGCTTACTGTGGATGTAGTACCAAGAGCCCTAGGTGGTGGGAGTAGAAGCAGGGGTTCTCATGGGAACTGAGTTTCTAACTCAACGCAGAAAGGGCTGGAACCTTGGAGGTGAATCTGTTTGCAAGTAGGTCACACAACTAACTCATAATTTCAGCTCCCTTTCAAAATTAGGACCATTTTAGTTTCTTTTACGGTAATCAAAATGTGTATTCTCTTTTAAGTTATCATCCTGTTCCTCTCCCCCCTCCACTTTATAAATTAAAATATGGATCTTGTGTTGGTTCAGTTTAGTTCATCATTATGGATTGTTTTCTATAGACAGTTTGGTACAGCTTAGATATACAGTAGTATGGTAATCAACCTTTCCCCAGTACCAGAAAGGTTGACTAAATTTGGTATATTCTGGACATAGTTTGTTGGGGTTAACAAGCTAGGGTTTCCAAATTAGCTTGGTAAAGCAGCTCATCTTGTTTGCTTCATTTGTTATTGAGAAGAGAAGTCTGCTGCCAAAATGTGCAGAGGAGTTTACAAACTTCCTGCATTAGTTTCTTTACTGATCCATTTATTTCATAGTAACAATAATAATATATGACACATTGTGAAGAAGCAAGCCTTGTAATCCATAAGGTTAGGAACTGTATTAGATTGACAGATGCAGGAGCTTGTGGTCAAGGATTAATGGTGTCTTGGGAGGGGCTGGTAAGTTAGGGAGGTTCAGGAAAGGGTTTGGTGAAAGAATGGGTCTTAAAAAATCAGCTGAAGCAGGAATGGATATGACTTGAAGAACAGGGAAGACCTGTAGACATAGGGAATAATGATGAGACTGCGGAGGGGAAACAATGGTGGCTCAGATGATCATGGAGAAGGCAAGAAAATGCAGATGAGAAGAGCTAGTTGAGAGTGCAGTAATGAAGAAGATTTAAAAGTAAGAACTAGAAGTGTAGAACATGATAAGAAACCAATGTAAAGACTTGAAGTGACACATTTTGACTTGGTTGATGAGAGTAGAGGTGGCTGAAGAGGACTGGGAAAGGGGAAGTTTGGTTATCTAGGAGAGAGGTGACCAGAGAATGAAGAACAATTAGAAACTAAAGAGCTGTGTGTGGAATTTAGATGCGCACACTGGGGCTTAAACCTCCCTCCACCACATTTCATAGACCTGTACATCATTTCAAAACCCACTTCCAAAACTCATAGGGCTCTCCAGAGTGTCATCATAGAATCATAGAGTTGGAAGAGACCACAAGGGCCATCCAGTCCAACCCCCTGCCAAGCAGGAAACACCATCAAAGCATTCCCGACATATGGCTGTCAAGCCTCCACTTAAAGACCTCCAAAGAAGGAGACTCCACCACACTCCTTGGCAGCAAATTCCACTGGCAGCAAATTCCTATGTATACCATGAAAAACTGAAGCTGGGGCCAAAATTTTATTGGGGTTATCCATGGGAATCTCCATCCCAGCTGTAAATAGGAAATTGTATACAGGACATTGAAAGAGATTTAGAGGCTGCTTGAGTGTAAGAAAAGAAAAGAAAAAAAGGAGTCAAGGAATAACTGCTATCTCAAAGAGTGACCAAAAATACAGTTAGTGAGAAAAGCAGTGAGAATGAATATCATCTATCTGTAGACATGCTAACTAGAAGAATGATAGAAAAGGCTGAAGGCAAGTAGATGAGAAAATTGAAGCAGGGCTGAAATAAACCAAAGGAGATGGAATGCAGGTAATGGAATTGAATCTGATTCAGAGCTGGAAGAGCTGGAAAATAGAGACCAAAGAAGATCATATGGAGGATTGGAGAATGTACAGTAGATAGAAATTTTAACTGGATTGTGAACACTTCTTCTTGGCTACAACATTTCCTGTGGGGTAAGGGGAAGTTTTATGTTATATGGAAGATGAATTTATGGGCCTAGTAGGTGAACAGTGCTCATTTGTATTTCTATTGAGATTCAGATGTTAAATGCTTAGTATATATTTTAGCAAATAAGCCCTGCCATATAATGTGCTGAATTCAAAAAAGTATAATATGCGGCACAAGCGGTATGGCACCTGGCCTTCTCATCAGCATCTTAGTGCAAGAACTGCATTTGTTAGTCGCTGTGCAGTTCTGTGGACAGAGAGATGGCTTGAGAAATCACATTGTTTGCAACATCAGCATCCTTCCTGATAGGATGTTTACTTCTACATATATGAGCTATATATGAATTGTCACCCTTGTGAATGATACTTTGTTGGAAGGAACACAAGAAGCTGCTATATCCCAAATCAGACCATCGGTTCATCTAGCTTAGTACTGTCTACCAGGCAAAGTCAGAGATTGAGCTTGGGATCTTTTGCGTGCATCTCAAGTGCTGTACCACTGAGTTGTGACACTGTCACCAGGTGCACTACATTTCAGGCAATGCAGTAGTGGACAGAATAAATCTGAAGAGATTCAAGTTAGACTCAAGTTGCTATTTATTAAGTTGCATTGCTCTTCTTGATAGTGAGCCTTCATAAGAATTTTGTTGTTGTTTTTTTGTCCTTGTTGGCCCATGCTTATCCTGTCCCAGCTGTACTGAGAGCCAAGCAAGGTTCAGCGGGAGCTGCCGTTGCATGGTATCAGTCAGGGGGCATTGAGCAACATTCTTGGGAGCCAATTCCATATAGCATGAAGAGCTCAAGATTCTGGAAGAGCCAGCAGGCATTGTTTTGGCGGAGGCCTGAGCTCATCTGAGAATCTAAATGGCAAAGCAGCCTTATGAGCCCCCAGATCCATTCTCTTTCGCGAAGGGCCACCAGACAATGAATCGGGTAGAGCCTTGCACTCAAGCATTGCCTGCTATTCCCCATGTGAGCGTTCTATCTTCTCTGCCAGCAATTTAGAGGGAATGATAGGTCTTGGGCTGTAACTGAGGTCGTGGAGCTGTACATTTACATTCTCTTTTTGAGAGAATCCCTGGTCTTACCATGTTTCTTCTGCATTGCCTTAGATTTCAGTCTGGCTTTGAGTCTGAAATTCCTGAGGCAAGCACCTGCTGGCCTATTCCCATAGAGATCCCCTGTACTTTGGGATTACTGTCTGCAGTATCTGGAGATTGAGACATTCCAGGGCAGGTTTTGACCCAGATTCCTATACCCCAAAACTTGGTTTCCAAGATGCTGATGAGATCTAGTCCAGCTTCATAAATTGTGACTGACTTGCATTGCACAGTTTGACATGTTTGGGTAATATATTGATAGGTGTTGACGGTATGTATTGATAGGTGCTGGAAGCATTCGTGTAACTTCTTTCTTATGTCAAAACAACTTGCAGTGACTTTTATGTTGGAATGGCCATGTACATTCCCTTTGAGGAATTAATTTATATTGCGGCTTTCACACCTGTACTATATGAAACTGTTCATATTTATAACCTATTTATAGTCTAGAGTGACTGGCATAATGAAAACCTCAGTACTTCCACTGCTGCAAAGGAAGTAGATTTTAAAAGGCTAACACTTAACATCCAAAATAATTTGATGAGAAATTCAGAGTGTATGCAGATATTTTAGACAAGTATTTAAATGGCTATTGTAGGGCTGAATAAATCCCAAATATCTACCTGCTGGAGTACCTAAAATGGGGGTGCCAGGACAACAGAATTTAAAATATTTTTCCAGCTTTCAGTTAACTTAATAGTAATGTTCAGAGTCTTCATGCTGGCTTTTAGATAGGTAGACTTTAGAAGCTGATTCATAATGTTGTGCATTGCTTTTGAATATGCTTTTAAACAAGCATATTCTTTTACAGAAAAAATGCTAATTTGGTAGTATATCAAACCAAGTTGACTGGGAATGACAGCTTTTGAGACAGCCTTTAATTTGGACCTCGAAACCAAAATTGTAAACCTCAATTGTGTTTTGTAGCTTCCTAGAGCAGGCATAAAATGCTAGTGATTTATATTTGCTATAACTCGGGACAAACTTTAATTGTGACAGAGTTTGCAATAGGGGAAATGTCTCAATTTCAGAGTTTTAAAAGAATGAGCCCATAAGAAAAGGAAGGCAGGACAGACCAAAGATGTTTAGCTTTGTTTGGCAGAGATGTTTAATAAAAGCATAACTTCTAGTTGTAAAGTGTGCTTATTAAATTCTTCATTTACACTACCTAATTAATTCTAGCATTTTAAATTAACACTGAAACTGGTCCCTGCTGTATCATTTCAAAGCTGCAGCATATTTTGCCCAATAAGCCAGTTGTGAGTTTTAATCAGCTGCTCTTCCAAAACAAAAACAAAACAATGGAACCTTGAGTCGATGAACTATCTTGCACAGAGAAGGTACAATATCAGAAAGAGGAAATACTTTTCTCATTTGGGTGGGGTGGGGTTAGAAACCTAGGGCTTAAAATTGAGACCGAATTGAAGCAATTTATTTTCCTAAATTATATTTCTCTTCATGTATGATAAACAAGATATGATTCTTCCTACAGGTAAGCAATAGTGCCAAAGTATTTTGGCCAATAATTAAAATACAAGTCAGTTGTCTGTGCATTCCTAAGAAGTATATTATGCTTGTTTTTATCTAGTTTCCTTATATTCAGGGCTTTTTTAAAAAATTCATATAAACTGAAGTAACAGTTGTGAAGTAGCACCATCTTCACTAAAAATTAACTATTGAAAACCTATGAAAGCCTTGTAGATAAACCCATTACAGTTTCTGGCTTGTAGTAAATAAATAGCCATAGCCTGCTGGAGGCTGGCAGAAGAGGGACAGAAAGAAAGCTTCATCCTTCTGGTAATATTCCTTTCCATTTTTATACTGGACATATAGGAGATAGTTCTTTGTTCTGTGCTGGGCACAGAAGAGGAACAGGGCGCACCATTCCTCTGCTGTCAGTCCACTCAGCCACCTACATGCAATTCCTAGTTGCCTGTAACTACCAGGCTAGTGATTAAACACAGGGCTGAGGCGTGAATTAGAGGGGGAAATCTGTGTAACTGTGCACTTTACTTTCCACAATAGCCTGTGTACATACATAATTTGAAACCAAGCATGGGTTGAAACTACACATTATGCTTAATGCACAGCATCCAGATAGGTCTCTTGTGTTGTTGTTTTTTAAAATTAATTACAGCCATGGGGGGAGGGAGAGAATTGCTGAGATCACAGTGCATGCATCCCTGACCTCTCTAGACATGGCACACGTACACAGCTGAAAATCCTTCTTCCTCAACATGGATATCAGGCTTAGAAAAAAATATTCCAATAGGCACCAGTTTGCAGGGGGTTGTGGTGGGAAAGGAAGGGGTAAACTGCAACCCTAATAACATTTGGCTCCCGCAGCTGTACTTAATTTAAGAAAAACAAGAGACAGAGAGCTGTATGCTGCACATAAAAGTACAACATGTAGTATGATTCTTTGTCTGGAGCTCAGCACCACTTTGTTCTCTCAAACCCTTGGACAAAGTGGTATATCTGCTTTGGTTTTCATCTGTTTTCCTCAACTGTGGGGGGGGGGGGAGCTCATTTTATTCTGAATGATGTGATGAAGTAGCTTCCATCTAGCAGTGGGTAGATTTTCTTTCTTTCTCTTTTTTAATGGATTGAGTCGCTGGGCAGGACCCCCAGCCCTATTGTAAAGAGTTCTACAAGGACATTTTCCCATTATGTAACTGGATGTTAGAACGCCACAAAGAGTCATTGTGAGGAATTAATCCATTTGTATAAATTAAATTAAATAATTAACTGTTTGGAAATAGATCATGGTAGATAGCTCAGTGAAAATACGTACTTAGTGAACTAGGCAATTTGCATGTTAGGGATGGAAGCTAATACTACCTGTATTATAGTGCTGCTGTTAATTATTATTATTATTATTTTATTTATATCCCACCCATATAGCTGGGTTTCCCCAACCACTCTGGGTGGCTTGCAACACATATAAAAACACAAAAAAGCGCCAAACATTAAAACAAATTGATGGTGTAGCTACATTTGGAATATTGTGTACATATTATTTTAAAATTTATGTTTAGTAATGTCATCAAACCTCAAGTGAGAGAAGGAAATAAAAACGGAACTATAAGGTTTTCATCACCTGCTTAAAAGTGAGCAAAGATGAGGCAAGTCAGACCTGTCTGAAGAGAGTATTCCATAATTCGGATGCTGTGTTGAAAAATGCCTTTCCCTTGTCCCACCAACCAAATAAATGTATGCCAGAAGGACGTCCAACTCAAAGGGGATGTTGTAGAACCAAAATTATCACAGGGGATTCTAAAGCACTTGAAGCTTTTCACTTTAGAAATTATACCTAAGGAGGGGTCATGATAGAAGCCTTTAAAGAATGTGTGGAGGAAGTGAGTATATCTGATTTCTCGTTCTCTGGCATAATATTAGAAGGCAGAGTCACCCAGTTAAATTGATGAGCAGTGGAGTCAGGATGAGAAAAGGAAAGTCTCCTGGAATTTGCTGCTACAAGATACTGTGACTACCACTGGCTTTGATAGGTTTTAAGGGGAATTGAGACAAATTTCTTAGTTCTTTCAGTGGCTGCTAAACAGAACCTCCCTGTTTGGAGGCAGCGTAACTTTGAATGCCAGTTGCCAGGGAGAAAAACAATTGGGGAGTGATGTTGCTTTTACTCTACTTGTAGGCTTCACAAAGGCATCCGGCCACCTACTGTTAGATACATACCATTGGTCTGATCCAGCAGGCTGCTGTTACATTCTTAACAGTGCCTGCCTTTTGCTGCACTATAGCCATGAAGCAGAAATTCAAATAAGAGACACTAAAATATGGATATGTTGGTTCTGTGAAGCTTAGAGTTACTAAATATGTTTTTAGTTTGGTGCATTATTTTTGCTACTTAATCCACTGTTGTTGCTGTTGTTGTTGTTGTTCGGGGGGGGGGGAAGAGTTATTATTTATTCAAATGTATCTGTTTGTGTGTGTATCATAAAATTCATTTACATAGATCATACAGTGTTCTACCATCATTCGGTAAATCATTGGACCCAATATTTGTAGTACAGTATGTCATTTAGCATCAAGAAGTAGAAAATAACAGTTCTCTGACATCTGGGTTTTTAAAATACATTTGGTTGATACAGTGTTTGCTCTATCTGTTTCCAGGCATTGTCATTACAGGTTTTTACCCATAATCCTGCTTTTCTCCCGCATAAGTTTTTTATTGTAGAAAAATGCTTCACAATATGCATTTAAATGTGCATTTTCTCTAATTATATGTGTTTAAACATGTAGTTTGATAGGTTTAAACTGCATAGAACTATCTCAGTGTTAAGTGAAATATGAAATTGGGGTGGTGTGATTAACATCCAATTTGCAAATTTGGAGAGAGTTAAAATATATTCTTTAAGAGACCATTTTTCATTGGTTGGATCTTGCCTCCATGGAGCCAGACAAGCTAGGCTAAAAGCATCTTCCTAGGAGGAGGGACACCCAGCAGTTTCAGGGAGGCTTTAGGTTTCATATCAGAATCAGGGTGGATTTGATTTAAATCAAACTGATTTAAATCACTAGTCAGTAAGGCTTGATTTAAATCATAGTTTTCTACATAAAGACTAATTCTTGCTGGTATAACTTTAATATGCAAGTAGATGAAGATTTTTAGAATAACAACTTTTCATATTAGTTTTTTTTATCCCCAGTTTAATAGGTTAATCATTCGTATTTGGACAACTTTTCTGTTGTACTTAGGAAGGAGAAAAATAATCATTACCTTAATAATAACAATTTAAATAGATTTATTAGATCCATTCCACTCCAAACAATCAGAAAAATATTGTTTCTATTCTATTCACTGAACTTCTTGAAACTTAGCACTGAAGGGGTTGATTCTGTATTCATAGGTTTGTAGAACAATAGGATTAAGGTCTTTTTGTCAACTCTGTTCATGTTATAACATTTTTGCTGTGAAGAAGAGGCATGTGATCTCTGCTGAGTCAAATTCAGTTTTGAGAACTGCAAAAGTAAACCAAGCATCTGTGATAATATCTTGTAGGCAGATAAACTGCCCAATAATCTTACAAAAACCTCTGGAAGAGCATAAATGACATTGTGAATGGATTAATGGAATTTATTTACCCCAAAAAATTAAACATATACAGCCTTATTCTACATAATTAAAAAACTAATCTTTATTTCATGATTGAATAACCTTTGGATGGTAATATATTTAACTCAAAAAACATTTTATTTTTAAAAAATCCATTTTTTTATTATTTTTTTAAAAAACATTGATTTTTATCCACCCTGATCAGAATCCAACATTTTAGCAAGAAGCACTCTTTCCTCTTTTCCCCTGTCTAACTCCTAGGGTACCAATACACCTTTGAAAGGCTACTTAACTTCCACTTATCCAGGGATTGGTAGTAGCCCATGGGTAGGCAAACTAAGGCCGGGGGGGCGGATCTGGCCCAATCGCCTTCTAAATCCGGCCCGTGGACGATCTGGGAATCAGCATGTTTTTACATGAGTAGAATGTGCCCTTTTATTTAAAATGCATCTCTGGGTTATTTATGGGGCCCCCTGCTGAAAAAGTTTACTGACCCCTGCCAGTCATGTCACATGCACTCCAACCTGATTCTGAATACAAAAAACCCAGTGCATTCAGTACAGTATTTGCACAGAAATAAAACTGCTAGCACATTTGCAAAGCTAAGCCAGGTCCAGCAAAGTTCCCCATAAGCTCTCTGCTTCCTCCACCTACAAATAAAAATGCTGGGACGGTCATGCGTTTCACACCTTTTCTGTGTGTTAACCTTCACTTAACTGTTGTGTACTGCAGGGTATGTTCCAGTCTCTAGGTCTTATCATGGTATTTGTGTTGAAATATATTTACAAAAATATAAAAAATTGTCCAGTAGCACCTTAGAGAATTTTTTTATTTTTTAAAATATATTTCGATTGTGTGAGACCAACACTTCTACCTACCTGAATCTAGAACCATGGTATTTGTGTGTGTAGGATTTATTACCCTTCCTTAGGATGTAGCTTTTGTTGTTGTTCTAATTTTCAGTGTTCTCATTGTGCTGGGAGGAGGAGAAATCAATATTTTCTGAATTTCTGTACTTCTCTTAGAAAGAACAATCTGCCCACTCTGGATAGTCACATGAATCCTTCTCAAACAGACTGTGCTAATCGCTGCTTTGTTAGTGCTGGACTCATTTGCTGGTTTCTAGTAACTTTTGTTTGTTTGTTTCCTATCCACTTCTTACTTCAAATGTTTTTCCGTTTTGCTTGGAGTGCCGCTCTCCCTTGCATTGCTTGAGATTGGTGGGATATCCCTACTCACAGGGCGAGAGAGGAAGATGTTTTTAGTGGTGCTTAGACTCAGCTTTGTAGAAGACTTTTAAGCGCCCTTCTAGTATTTGTTTTATCATTTTCTTTTAATGTGTGCCTTGTGTTTTGAGCAGATAAGATGATGTACCCTAACCTCTAATCAGAAAGAATCAGTGCAGTCCTCATTTATTTTATCAATTAATGCCATCAAGAAAACCTGGCTGTCAATTTGTTTCTAAGTTGTGCTGATAAAGCCTTTTAAGACTCAGGACCCCATTTCCCATGCCCAACGATTAGCATCAGAGGCTAGTTCTCAATTGCGGCTGTTCTGACAGTGGCAACAAGGTAATCAGCCTTTTCAGTAGTAGCCCCTTTTCCATGGAATACTTTCCTAAAGGGGCTTGATTGAAAAGAGGATCTCTCTGTCACCTTTGACTGCACTCTGTCATTTCACTGCCAGTTGCTCTGAATGGTCAGCTTAATTGAGGAAGAATACTTAAGACTTTGAACTGCTGTACAGTCTCCCCCCCCCCCCCCGTCTTTTTTAGAAGGGTAAGATTTGATGTGAACTAGCAGGAAGTGATTAAATGCCTCATTTTGAAATACAGATGGTTATCTCTCATGCTATCTTCTCCTCAGGGACTAGTTAGGAAATAGAAACTTGAATCCCTTTCAAATTGATCACTATTAGGCACATTACATGTGTCATTCCCCATCTCCCAATTTTGTAAACAAGATACTAGAAATACCAGATATTTGCGAAATACATGCACCTAGAAACTCACTTCTTTTTGTTTTTGGAAGTAATTAAACGTAGCTCTGATTGCATACCAGGTGTGCTCATAAGAATAAAACGTGTTATAAACGAGGACCAGGAAATATAAAAATACCCCTTTTATGGTTTTTCCCCCCCTTTCCATTTGTAGATTTGCTAGAGAGAGATTTTGTGCTAGTGCCAACCCCATATGGCCTTCACATACTGCTCGGCATATAGTGTTTCTAAGATTGGCATTTAACCAGTATCAAAAAAAACACCAAAAAAACCCCACCTTAGAGAAATATTACCAAATAATAGCCAAGTACTTAAACATTAATTTTCTACAACAGTATTAAATAAAAGTGAATGAGAATTCAGAAAATGCTGTCTTCATAAGGATAGCAGACGCTTCTAGAAATTTCACTGAACCTCATGCTCTGTGCACATTGAGACCTTTCAGATATACAGTGGTGCCCCGCAAGATGAAAATAATTCGTTCTACGAATTTTTTCGTATTGCGGTTTTTTTGTCTAGCGAAGCGGCAATGACAGCCGCACTTTCGCTAAACGAAAAAAAAGACGAAAATTTTTCGTCTTGCGAGGCAGCCCCATAGACTTTTTCGTCTAGCGGGGCAGCCTTCCGCAAGACGAATGCCTTCGTCTAGCGAGTTTTTCGTCTAGCGAGGCATTCGTCTTGCGGGGCACCACTGTAGTTGACTCAATGGCAGTCCTGATTCATTGACAGTTGTGATCTGTTACCTTTTGGTCACAAAGTTCACTTTTTGAACTTGGACTCTCCTTAGGAAATCACATTAACTTCCATATCCTCTTTGCCCATCCACCATCATCCATCCGTTGGGCAGATTAATGTGCAAAGTTCCTCATCTGCACTTGCACATTAAAATCTGTGGACTGGGGATGAATAAGTATTCAGAAAGTTAAAATTTCTACTAGTTTTCCTCATTTGGACAGTTTTGAGGGCAGGTGCCTATAGTTTAAAATGAACTGATTCTCTATTGTACCTAGCCACGCAAAGAGGAATTGGTAGTGTCATTTTTACTGAGCTCTGTGAATTGGGTTCTTCAGCTGATTCTCCCCACCACCACCACCAACCAGCACAGCTTTAAAGGTTTTTCAAAGTGCTCCAAGTATGAGACCCTTCACAAACTTTAACTTGTAGATACAGCTTCCTGTGAATGTGTGAACCTGACAAGAGTCTTCCTGGACATTGCAGAAGCTACTTCTTTTTTATTATTTTGCTGCTCTTTTTGGCTTTAGGTATCTTGTGAAGGTTTTCAAATAATGTATGCTATAAAACAAGTATCTTGAAATACATAGATAGTTATTTGAGATACTAACTTGGCTTGAGTTTGAGAAGGGCGGATTCTGGCAGGGGGGAAGTAGGGATGGGGATTTGCCCTTTGGAGATCTGTCCAAGGGTAATGTTTTATGAGTTTAATATATATTACCTAGGTTTGCCTTTAATTGATGTCTTGAGTGGTTGAATTGAAGTACAGGCAGCCACCCCTTTTTTTGTTGTTCAGTTCAGTCATATCCGACTCTTCGTGACCCCATGGACCAGAGCACGCCAGCCACGCATTTACACGGGTATTACATTCCAAGGCACCATGCACAACAGTGAAATTGCATATACTTGTATCCCATTGAAAAAACCTGCAAACACCCCATTATGCCCCCCCATTCATTCTACCCTTTTAGTGACATTTTTATGGCATTTCCGGGTTCAGCGCAATACATGTATTCACTGTCATGCATTGCACATATCGAACGTGCGGAAACGGGGGGGGGGCTGCCTATACTGAATACACCTACTGGGTGCTTCTGAATTAAACTGGCTACTTGGGCTTGCACCATTTTTTATTTTTTTAAAAGAAGTATGACTTTGCCCTTAAGAAGGCTGTCTTGAAACATTGCTCAAAATGACACCTCTTCAGTCCCAATGGAGCTCACAATGAGCCCTTTTAAAAGGCTGAAATCTGTCTGATCACTTGTTTGGAAGGGAAGACATCCTTTTCTCTAGAACAACATCAGTGGAAGCTTAGTTTTTTTAAGTATGTTTCCATTTCCAAAGCAATGGCAGCTAAGTGACGGGGGTGGGAGGACCCCACGTGCAATGCTCATGTTGCATATTTCATCTAAGGATGTGTACATGGTTGCATGTCTGCTAGTATTGGAAATGAGAAGAAATCTCAGTGGTGGGTTGCTTGGGTGGGGCATAAATGTTTGTGTACAAGGTAGTTTGTTTGTATTTTGTGAAATGGTTTTGATTTTGTCAAATGATCAAATTACAACTCTTTTCTTAAAATCTAAGCACCAGAGGGTGAGATTACACCTAGCTCTATGGACTTCAAGAAAGCCAGGTGCTTGCACTTGGTTTTGTTCGTGTTTCAAAATAAATGTGTCTTTTGCTGTTGCCGTCATTTTTTTCTATTAATTTCTGCAAATGCATCTTGCCCTTCCTACAAACGTATACACTGTTTTCCAAAACATGCACTGCTTAAAGTTCTGCAGTTTAATAATTTTTAATGACATCTAAATAGCAGTTTTATTTTTATTAGTAAGATGGTGTATTATTGATAGATGTGATTTCTCCTGGTTTCTCTTATCAATTATTATTGAGGTATCTGTAGAGTTTGCATTGCTTCCAACCCACCCCAGTTACTTTTTTCCAATTTGGGGACTGTGTCCATTTAAGTTGCAGAAGTAGATAGGGCACAAAGACCTGCTCAGCTTTTACCTTTCAATTCATGATGTCTACATAAACAATGCTTTTGATTTACATGTTCCAAATCTATTTATATAGGATTTGATGAAGAGGGAGCTTGCCTTCTAATTTCTCTTCTGCAAGTTGCCTGTATTTTCTAAATCGTTGCATTTTGTTTGTTCAGCAAACGATGCACAAAATGGATCAGATGTTTATAGAGAATTTAAGTAGCTGGCAGAAGCAACCCAAAGAGGAGAGTTCCCATTAGAAATGCCACTTGAATTCTTATGTCTTCTATATCCAGTTATAGTGCAGAATAATTGCTATTGTTCCCCATTAGTATTTGCAGAATTCAAATATGCATAGGCTGCTATGGCTTTTAGTACATTCCCAAAAATAATTCTGTAGCCTCGCATGTGTGTGTGCGTATTTAGGATGTGTGAATATTCCTCAATCCATTCCAACATTTTTGTACTTTCACCTGGCATTTTCTGTTCCACTGCAATTGGTTTATTCTGTGCAACTTTTTCTTCTGTTTCATCGTCCACAGTATCCCCTTTCAAAGTTGATGCATTTCCAGAGGGGTAGCCCTGTTACTATTTTGCAGCAAAAACAAGAGTTTGTGGCATCTTAGGGACAATGTTAATGAAGGGGCTGATGGCCCATTACAAAACCTAATCATGTCTACTCAGAAGCAGGTTCACATCTGAGACTTACATTTGGGCTTGCTCCCAGGTAAGGGAGGTTAGGATTGCAGTCTTACTGTCCTGATTTTATGGTTAAGTATAAATGTGAGTCCAGGTGGCGACAATTTTGCGTGTGTTCAGTTGACACATAACCACTGACACACATGTCATTTTTGACCTCCCGGAAGATGATCAGGGCGAGCTTATGCATGTTCCACTGATGTGCATAGGGGCCAGGAACGGAACTCCTGCACATATTAGGAGTTGCCTGTATATGTGTGTAAGATAGATGACTGAGTGTGTTTTCACTACACTGAAATGTTTAAATGTTTCTTTGATTGTCCTTGAATCCTCCTGCCACACTTGCCATTCTATCCTGCCACACCCTTTGAGAACCACTGGATTAGGATGTCCTTTTAAATCACAGCTTAGTAACCAGTCCTGCAGAATTGTTCCTAGTCAAAACCTAAATCATCTTCAAATAACCAGTGATATATTCAAGCCTTGGCTTAAGTATTTAATGGCAGTTTTTACACCTGCTAGCACAATTAACACTCCAGTACTCCAGCATTTCAGTGATATGACATATCCATATAAACCAATTTGCTTTCATCACTAGACCTGCCAAGTTTGGTAGCACAATCCATTATGGGTTTTTTGAATATTACAAAAGCTGTTTAGGGTTGTGGCTGGAAAGCAGATTTGAGGGAAGAGCACAGGACCAGAAACTGTAAATGGCATTATACTAGCAAGATAATGTTGGTGCATTTGTTATAGATTTGTTACTGGCCTTTCTCATTTACTGAAGGAATTGTTTTTTGGCAGCCAAAAAGCAACTTTCCAGAGTACATTTCCTTGCATTTAAAGCTTAGATATATTTTTCCATTTTACAATTTACTACAATTTTTTTCCTAAGATTCCCCCCCCCCCCCCCGATTCTTATAGGGATGCTTGCTGACTTCCTGTAGCTGTCAGCCTGCCTTGCTTAAGGTAGGGTGTTTCCCACTTCAGGGGAATACTGTGCACACTTCATGCTGTCATGTTTTTCAAGATCCCCACTCCATTTGTCAAAATTAGCAGGATACGATGTCTGCACTCTGCAGCATCGTAAGGATGGCAATATTTTGCTGAAATTCTGTAGTTACTTTATCTGTAATGGAAACACTTCAGTGATAACAACTGAGAGGTCCTTTTTTCATGAAGCAAGCTCCATACTGTTTTAATTTTATGTGAAGCTAACCCAATTCATTCCACATCAGCTGTTTGTTTGTTTGTTTGTTTGGCTATTTCTATATTGCCTTCCACCATACAGTCACAGGGCAGTGCATGACATATTATAACACACCAATACACCCTGAGGAACTTAGACTCCACTTGCAAAAAATGTGTTTGTAAGGGGCAGTTTAGATGGGGGAGTGATGGAGGGAAGCTTCAATCTAATTTCCCCCAGCTGTGTTTACTTTTTTTTTTAAGCTGCGTTTAGTTTTGAAAAACTGGGGACTCCTACATTCTTCTCTATTTTCACCCTAGGACTGTCCCAAACTATTACCTCTTAAACTAATGCTGTCGTAGTTGTACAAACGATCCAGTTGACATAGTGTACTTGGACTTTCAAAAAGCTTTCAACATCACCATAGACCCATGACTAAGCTTAGCAGTCATAGCCTAAGAGGAGAGGCCCTCTTGTGGAGTAGGACTGTATGGAGAGTTCTCCAAATGGAGGGGGTGTAAAAAGTGGAGTCAATCAAGGGGGGAAAGTATTGAGACCTCGGCTTTTAAAATGATTTAGAGTTAGAGGTGAGCAATGAGGCAACCAGGTTTTCTGTTGAGGCTACATAGTTAGGTTGGCAAAAGGGGATTCCTAAGAGCCCCAAGAAGATTTTTCTAAGATGAATGAATGGGTGGTGAAATTGAAAATGCAATTCAGTGTAAACAACCATAAAGTGATGTACGTCAGGAGAAAAATGTATTAATTTTACATGTACGTTTCTTGGGGTGTGAACTGGCACAACTGTTCCCTAGAATTGTAGGGACTGCAGTGCAGGAATCTCAACTAAAGCATCCATGGCAGGTGGCCATTCAACCTCTGCTAATGAACCTCCAATGAAGGAGAGTGTACCACCACCTTTCTAGGGGATCTGTTCCACTGTTGAACAGCTCTTGCCGTCTTCTTGGTTTTTCGTCGGATTCTCCTTTCTTGTAACTTGGATACATTGGCTTGGGTCCTACCCTCTGGAGCAGGAGATGTCAACCCAATACGTGGCAACTGTGAAAAAGGCAAATTCCGTGCTAAGGGATCATTAGGAAAGGAATTGAAAATAAAACTGCCAATGTCATAATGCCATTATGCAAATCTATGGTACGGCCACACTTGGAATACTGTGCACACTTCTGGTTGTTTCACCTCAAAAAGGATATTGTAGAGTTGGAAAAGGTTGAGAAAAGAGCAACCAAAGTTATTGTATTGCCTCTTGGTTGCCTTTTCTCTCAGCTTGAAAGCCTCAAATGTTGTAACCTTTCCTCACTGGGGAGTCTGGCTGGCCTCTGTGAGAACAGGATGCTGCATCAAATGGGCCACTTTCCTGATCTAGCAGCGCTTCTTATGTACTTAAGTTTCAGTATATGTTCTCTTTTTAATCGAGTCGTTTACTTCTGATCCAAACATGGCTGTGTCTGGTCACCCATACAGTTGGTAATACTTAAAGGCAGTCAGTCCTGTGACATGTTGTATGAAGCTTAAGGTAGCCTTGGAAAATAACCTCTAAAGGTTACCAGCCAGCAAAATGTTTTACTCATCTGCTTTTTATATAACGCGGCAGAGGAGGATGGACAGATCACTCTGTTCCTCCTTTGCCAGTCCCTCTTGTGAGTAAATAGTGGATGAATAAAACATTTTATAAGCTAGAAATGAGCACTCTGTGCCTCTTTTGACAGCCCACTTGGTTTCTGTGCTGACCGTGCAGAAAGAGGCTTTGCTTCCTGCACATCCAGCCTTGAAGCAGATGAGAGGTGAAGTGATCCATGCCATTTATTTATACAGGAGAGGGCTTCAGCTCTCGCACATTCAGCATAAAAAACTCCGCATAGATTACTGTGCCCCTTCACCCACTGTGCACCTGTGCTAGATGTACATCCAGCATAGAAACCAATCATGTGGCAAGTAGTGGCACAAAATCACTCAATCCCTTTGCCATCAACCTAAGTTGGCATTTATATGCTGGATATGCAGGAAGCGAAACTTTCCTGCACACCCAGTCCGCAGGGTTTCTAGGCTGGATGCACAGCAGGTCCTCTGGGCTTCGTAGGAAAACAGCAAGCCAGCAGGAGAGCGAAGGAGCATTCCTTCCCTCTTGCTTTCTGTTTTTATCACACAGGAAAGAGTCTCACCTCTTCTGTCTTCAGTATAGAACCGTTAAAGGGCTGCCAGCAGAAGGATGGAACTATTCATAGCTTCACCAGCAGCCTGCTTGGCTTCTAGGTTGGGTAGAAAGCATGGTTCTTTCCATTCTTGAAACGCAGGGCAGGATTCACCTAATGAGCCCCATCAGCGGAAGCCCCATGCAAGGACCTCTTCTTGCGCAACAGGGCTTTCCGCCACCCCCTGCAAAAATGGCTCTGGGGGGGGGGGTCAGGGGAGCCCCCAGAGCAGCAAGGAGGCAGGAAGGAGAGGGAGAATCATTCCGTCTGCAAGCTGAAATGCTTGCACAGACAGAATGATTTTTACAGTGCAACATTGAATTCCACCCACAGAAGTGTTTCATTTTCCCTTTGGTGGCCTTTCAGTTTCTGCATTAGGCATGGAGGAGTCAAAGTACCTTCCTCCACACCCAGCATATAAATGCTGGAAGTAGCTGGAGAAGGGACTGGATGCTTGCTCCCACTTCTGCTTTCTTGCTCACTCACCACTAAAGAAAAATTACTAGTCATCTAAGATGGCAACCAAGTGGACCAAGTTGGACTGAGGCTCAAATTACATATTACAGGCAGAGACCATCTAACGTGTCTAATCATGCACATGCTCCTTGCTGCCAATCCAGAAGAGGCCAAAAAACATTGTGGACTTACGCACGCTCTACCCATGCACACAGGGGTCAGGAACAGACCCTCCGTGCAAAATGGTTGCCGCCTCTACTTCATTGGCAGTTTTATATGTCTTTTAAAACAGAATATACTTTCAGGAATCGGGCTGCAAGGCAGGGAAGATACAGGCCTACTTAATTATTCAGCTAACACTGTAAGAGAGAGAGAGAGAGAGAGAGAGAGAGAGAGAATATAGATGTAGGCTGCTGGGGTGATGGAAGTTGCAGTCCAACAACATCTGGGTGGTCAGAGGTTGCACACCCCTGTTGTATGTGAAAAGCACCAGGAAATAGGTGATTTTAAACAGAATAGCCAGAGGGGAAAGAATTAAGCAAGCTTTCTTTCCCTATTACACAGCTTATGTAAGCTGATTTTGCTTTAAAAAAGAAATATGGGCTTCACCTTAACATGCAATTCATTCCTGAAAGCAGCCATTTTTTGGTATTTACATTACTTCAATATTTCACTGTCCAAATTGCTCCAACTGCAGAAACATTGGAATATATCACCATAACATATTGAGAATACCTTTCTTGCTATTTCCATTACTCTTCCTATTCTTTCTTCCTGAGAGTTTACATGGTAGCACCAGTTGGGAATTTTTGCACATTTCATTGGGACCAGTGCTGGACCAAGATATTTTGAAGCTGCCCACTCCCCCCCCCCCCACATTGGATTAATATTGAAGGGCTGTCAATTTTTAAATAATTTTAATCGTACCTTTGCAAACAACAGAGCAAAGGTCTTTACTCCTTTATTTTAAAAGAAAAACAAAAGCCAGGCCTTATCAAGCCCATTTTAAACATAAACACTATTGTTTGATTTCATGTGAGTTTATTAGGCTGGGGGAGATCAGAAACCAAATGGCAGGCATTCATTATTTCTGTTTTCTTGGACAATCAATTCTTCTCTTCCCCATGACCATTCTCTCTTACTGGGAGTTTACAACAGAGCAGGCTTAAAAATAAGTTTGAAGCTTGGTGATAGAGAACACTAATGAAGGACTGAGCTGTTGTGCACTGCTTGTTTGACCATTTCCGATTCATGGGGAGCAAAATCACCATGTTTCCAACTTCCCTTCTCTGCTACACTGCATTGCACTGGAAATTATGGCATGAGTGCATAGAAGTGTGAAAATTATTTCTTCACCCTTTACCGAATGCTACAGATGTTCTAAAGGAGGCAGGTGACAAATTCTTCACTTCGTAGTTTAATTAAAAGATTAGTTAAGTAGCTGTCACCATAGGGGAAATGTCATTTGCCTTCCGCTGCAGCAGAAATGTTGCAGCTGATTGGAAGTTGAACCAGCACTTCTGTTCCTCTTTGCTTGCTCCGAGACGGCAGTAGCAAAGGAAGTAGATCACTGAATTTCATCCTACTGCATGTAGAGTGCTTTGGCTGCTGACGTTCCCATTGACAGGACTTTCTAACCATGATTACTTTCCTCTGAATTTGTACTTCCAAGTTCTTCACACCTTGATTGTGGTTATCAGCTGGAAATCTGTGGTGCATGATGAGACCCGTCACGTATCATTGCCTCGTTGTACCTTAGCGTAATTCCCCTGAATGAGGAAGAGAAGTGAGGTTGCTAAGAGACAGTGATTCATCCCATGACGGTGGCAGTGCTTAGAAATCCTAGCAGTGAGTCAATCACGTAAATTATCTTGTTGCAGCCTTTAAAACAATCTTGCAAGGTAGGTTAGTATTAACTCCATATTGCAGGAAGTAAGCTGAGGGGGCAGAGAGGGACCTAGTGAGATTTGATCCAGGTTTCCTTGGTTGTAACTCAGGGCAGATTCACACTGACCTTTCATTCATGCTTTAAAGTTCCCTGTCCGAATTCAGTTTGAACCTGAAAACTTTCCCTTTCATCTTGCCTGGGTGCAGTTTTCACTGCCTTGTCCGCATCTAATCCCCAGTGGGTAGTCAGGCATTTTGTAAATTCAGAGTGTTAAGACAGGCAGAAAACATGGCAACTCCTTCTGAATTTCAGTCTCTCATTCTCTTGCCTCATAATGAAAAAATATGGAGATCTCCCACTAGACGCAGGAAGGCTGCCTCCACTTATCGTTTAGTCCACCAGCTTCTCCATGTACTGTATATTCTGGCGTATAAGACTACTTTTTAATCCAGGAAAATCTTCTCAAGTCGGGGGTTGTCCTATACGCTGAGTGGTGAATCTGCGGTCGAGTATATCTCAAACTTTATATTTTAACTGGAAAAGTTGGGGGTGGTCTTATACGCCCAGTCATCTTATAAGCCGGAAAATACGGTACATCGAAATCAATTGTGTGTATTAAAAGCTGTTGAATCAAATCAAATGGGGGGGGGGGATCCTATATAGAGATAAAGGGGCATTTAGTATGTGTACACACCCTACATTTAAAAGAACTTTGTCACCACTGCTCCCAAGAACCTTGGGAACCATAGTTTGTTAGGGAAGCTATGAATGTTTAGCTATGAGGGTTAAACTGCAGTTCCCATGACATATATTTTTACCAAGGGGGTACGCTTTAATTGGATGGTGTGTGCCTCCTGTGGGGGACATAGCATATGTAAAACAATTTAAAAAAACCTGAATATATTGGGACAGAAGAACAGAATATAAACTTGCGGGAACCTGTAAACTGCATGTGCATGGTATTGACTGGCGTTGGTTGTCATTTTTACTGTAATTATACGCATTACCTTTGAATTAATGAGGGGTGGATTCTGATTGAATATGGGTGTGTGTGACAAAAGTTTTCCTTGGTCATATGTTCTTACTGCATTGCAAGGCCAAGATCATCCCTGACCTGTGTGAATCCCTATGGTATGTAATTAGCACCATGTTAAAAAGCTAAGCTGTTTGTACTGGATAAAGTTGATCTGCGAAATGTAAACACGAAACACTACAATAAAACAGAAGCTGTTGAAATTTTGGCTGCTAAAATGAGCTCCCGCCATCTGAATGCAGCAGCAGTTTTACTGTTTTGTTATTCCTAGCATCACCACATGAGCACAGTGCAAAGAGCACAAAGTAATCATCTATCCTGCCATGTGATATTATGTCATTTCTGATGGTGTATGTGCTGTCACAGAAAAGGCAGTAACAGAGAAGCTAATTTGTTGGATTTTACGTGTTCATTTTTAGAGATCATCCTGATTTTTAGGTATCTTTCTGTTTCTTTAAGCTTATTAATAAGAGACCTTTCCTGCTGAAAGGCAGTATATAAATCTTGTAAATAAATACTATTTTCAACCAAATCAGGTAAAATAAATGCAGGGTTTCTAAAGAAAGGTTTCTTATTTGTAGGAATTCGGTTGGCTACTGATACGTGTTTTAGTTTAAGCATTTCATTTATTTCACTTTAAATTGCAGTTGAGTTGCTTGTACAACTAATTTTTTTTTTAATTCTGTCTGTTGATTAAAATAACACAAATCGTTTATAACTTCTGCATGTAATCCTGCTGCTACCCATCTCTTGTCTTTTATTCTCTCAATGTGATTCCTGTAGGGGAATGCTTCAGTAAGTGTGGCCACTAGTAAATTCTTAATATATTCATTTAGTTTTCACAGTTTTAAGGGCACTATGGAATCTAGAAGAATCAGCACCTGTTAATCACAGGCTCTCAGGATAAAAATATTTCTAAGCAGTCGTCCTGAAAGCTGTGTTGGCTGTATGGGTATGCTTTATGGATTGGGATGGAAGTGTTAGGTGAAAAAGTTTATCAGAGAAAAAGGATTTCATTCCCCCATTTGGAAATCGTACACATGTGCTGCAAAGAATACTGAGTCCTTTTTTTTTTGTTTCTTATGTTTCAACAGGGCAGAGTTTAGGGTATGGATTTGTTAACTATATTGATCCAAAGGATGCAGAGAAAGCCATTAACACTTTAAATGGACTCAGACTCCAGACCAAAACCATAAAGGTAAGAGAATACAAAGAGTGTTTTGCTAAATTCAGGAGGAAGAGTGTAGTTAAGACAGTGTCTGGCTATCTCATCAATGTGGCATTCTTCACAGCCCAAAGGGTGCAACTGGCTCTTACTTTGGAACAAAAGAAAGGTGTATAGCAGATGACACTTTCTTCTTCTTTTCAAACTGCCTGTTGTTTTTGTTTATAAAAAGAAAAGAAAAAACAAGCAGAAAATCTTAAATGACTATTACAGGATTTCAAGTCAGCATGTCAAAAGCACAGTGTTTTAGAGAGTCATCCACAAAAATCATAGCAGCAAATTAGGGGGGGAAATAGGCTTTTTACGAAATGGCTACTACATGGGGTTAGGTTGCTTATTTCGGCTATCATTATCTTGCCATAAGATAACTGGGCATACAACTGATGCTCTGTTGTCAAGATGCACCTGTAGTTACCCTAGAGTAAATGGTGATTAGGTACCAGTTTTTAACATTGAGTTTGTTTTCAAGAATGTAGAAACATTTAGTTTGTTTTCCAGAATGCAGAAACTCAAGATCAAGCGATCTTAAAGCATTTGTCTGCACTAGCATTTTTGGTACTGTAGTTCTTTATGGGGGGGAACTATATTACTGGGCTGTAATGTCTTCCAGATTTCAGAGAGAAAAGCTCCATGCAAATTGATTCATAATATAGCTACATGTATGTTGTAGTAATTTAATATGTCTTCTATTTTTAACATAAATCCACTTAACATAGTAACAAATTTGGTATCTTTTACACTGTAAGAAAATGCTTACTATAGGATTCCCTGCAATTACTACACATTTTGCTTCAGTGAGTTAATATGAAGAAACAAAACAAAATATTCTTATCATTACAGTGTAGTACTGAGTCAGCAGCTTCCTTGTCTGCTTCCAAATTGAAGAAAGAAATTGCTGGCTTCACCTGAAAGCCCATAAGCAAGAAAAAAAAGAGGCTCCACTCTTTTAAGAAAGAAAGAAAAATACATTGTATGTGTCTTAATTAGTCCAACTTGCATTAAATTTACCCTCAAGGTAGAGATTTTTAGTGCCGTGTTCACTTTTTGTATTATTTTTCTGCTTGAAAGCTTTGTGATCTTTGCTGTTTATAAGATGCTTTCTCGTGTTATTATCATAGTGCTATAGACTCAGATTCGGGGTGGGGAGAAATCATGGTAAGTGGGATCCTAGAACCCCAGAATTACTGACCAGGACTCTAATATCCACTTTTAGATGCATGGATTTAAATAGGTTTTCATATTTAACCAGTTAATGACTAAAAAAACCATTATATTTTGATGGTGTTTATCCCTTTACTCTTTAAAGTAAAATGTGTATTTTGAGGGGTAGGTGGTGGTCTTGATCTAAAGGCCAAACTTCTTTTAATCCAAATTAAATTAATCCATGTTAAATTTGGATAGTTACTGTTTTTTAAACACTGTGGCTATGATTTTGGTCCAGGGTACATCAAGGTGGTTAGCTAAGAAATAATAAAGGAAAACTCCAATAGAACAGTGCTGTTCAAAGGTATGAAATAATATGTAAGAAGCGTTAAATAAGCTTTTAAAAAACACCCTATCTCTTCCCTGAAGGTTTGTTTTGCTGGTTAGGGTGTGAAAGCAAAAGAGGATGTTCAGCCATTTCAACTCATTTGTTTATGTATAACTCGTTCTGTGTCCTTGTTTGTTTTTCGATTGTGATATGTTCTGATCTGTGTAAACACACTAGAGAGGATTATGTTCATCCGTAATTTTTCCTATAGCATTGAAGGTTTTCTTTTCTTCTTAGTATCTGCTTTGTGAAATGACAGGCAGTTCTCCTTGGTGTTAAATGGGGCACCCTCACCTTGAAATTTAATAATTTAACAATTATTTATTTTATTATTATTCTGGCCTAGAAATGTTACAGCTGCTTTGTTTCAAACCTTGATTCCTACACTAAAGTGCCTCCCACACATGTGCACTGAATATGGAAAACAATAAATAGACAGGGTTTTGTGTTTGCATTTCTTCACATTAAAGAAAACCTAAACTCTCTGCACATGGGGAAAAAATATATTGTGAAGAATGCTAGAATTTCCTCAAAAAAATAACACTCTGTGGGCAGGGATTTATTTATTTTTAAAGTTGGGACAGCAGGATCACCTAACTGCAGTTTGAAGTGATACAATTTTATATAAATCATGTTAATGAATTATATTTGTTATGATATAAATAAAAGGGGGGGAAGCCACCACAATTACCAGTACTTAAAATACCATAGATGTGTGAAATAAGGACATAGAGCTTGCTTAATTCCTTCTGATTGGTAGAATGCTTGATTAAACTATGTTGGGGTTTGATTAACTGAAGTTACTCTCAAAACAAGGATAGTTAGTGATCTGCATGTAGAATTACAGAACCGGGATAATACATCTGTATGTAAATTGTGCTAGATAATGACATAACAGTTAGTCATCTTGTTATAAGCATAGTACATAAGGACAGATTGCTGGATCAGGCCAGTGGCCTATGTAAACCAGCATCCTGTTCTCGCAGCAGCCAACCAGATGCCTGTGGGAAGCCCACAAGCAGCATCTGAGCACAAGAGCCCTCTGCCCACCTGTGGTTCCTAGCAACTGGTATTCAGAGGCATTTCAGTGCTGTCAATTTACAGTGTTCTCATAATTTTAAACTACATGTAAAATTATGAATGAATGAATGAATGAAAATACTTCCTGAAGAAATACAGCCGTTGAACAATATTGTCTAGTTTTAAAATGGCTCCTTCTGTCCATCCATGACCATGATAAAAAGTGTAATTACACAACTGTCACTATTTTCTGACAGTTTATTTAGTTTTAATAAAGTTTACATTTTATTATACTTCTGGTACTGAATTACCAGTTGATTGGCTAGAAGATGAAACAACGCAAATGGCATCAAAGAATCTGGAATGCTTATTTGTTTTATTGCACTGACAATGCGCATAACACTTCTGAGTATAAGAGGATAGGTTTCTACTCCAAGGAGTTTACAGTCTGAAATCTGATGCTGGTCAAGCTGCACAGAAAGGAGAGAGAGACAGAGAGAGAGAGAGAAGGAATGGGTCTACATTTCAGTGGCACATCCTTAGTCTTAATTACAGTATGATATTGCACCAAAGGCTTAATGGAAAAGATGGGTTTTGAGAAGTCATTTGAAGGAGATATGTTGCGTGTCTAGACTCCAAAACCACCCCCTTATTGATTAGTAAGACACAAGGACACGGATATTTGGTTTATGGTTATTGGGTCGATTTAGGCCACAACTTTTTTGGTTACAGAATGTGAGCGTTATTGGCTTAGGCACTGGAATTGACCTGACTATATCTGACTCCTGCCCACCACACAGGGAGTCCTGTAAGGGTCAACCACCAGTAGGGGGAACCCTGTTGATGCAAACCAACTTGAGCTCCCCCTGGGTTCCCAACGGGGTCATGGCATGGCCGTAGCCCAGCCCCAGAGATTGGACAAGATCCACACCCCCGGATTCCTTTAACGGAATACCCTTAAGCTTGGAGGGGTAGGTGATGGCCACACTTCCCCTCCCCCTAACTGCCAAACCTTACAAAGTTGTGACAATTGCTATGAGGTAGGCAAAAACCAAATGGCCCATGCCAATTTGCCAAGTGGAAAAATTCCTACCAGGCCCCTCAACGGCGACCAACCGAGGTCCATAGCAAGGCCAATGTCGAAACCTGAAACTAGGGAGGGAGGATGGGAGATTGAGGAAGCAAGCCAAGAGGAAACTCTCCGGCTCGCGCCTCAGTTTAAATGGGGCCTCCCCAGCCAGCGGTTTGGCTGGCTGGACAATGACGTGGCCGGGAACCTCCGGGTGACGTGGGACTTCGTCCCCCTCCCCTGGAGGGGAGTGGGTGGCCACGTGGTCCACCACAACTCCTCCCCACTGGAAAGTGTAGTGGATTTAGCACCATTCATGTGTTCCCGGCATAAGGGGCAGCAGTGCATAAAAGGGCACAGCATTTGAAGGCAGCAGAAGATGCATAGCTGTCACCCTTTCCCTTTTTTTGCGGGAAATTCCCTTATTATAGCAGTGGGGAACAGCAGGGAGGGTTGACAGCTATGGTTTGGGCACTTGACATGGGTGGAGCTTGAAGAGCAGAGGCCACAAATAGGAATGCATTGGGATATGAGAGCAAAGAGATCAAACTTGAAATCATGTTCACAAACAGTCAAGTGAGAAAATACATGGGAAGTACAAGGCTTGAGGGGGGGGGGCAAAAGTGAATTCTTGAGACATACTGTAGCCCTAGAAACTTTTGTAGGGAAAAGCAATTGGTAGAAAGTGTTGGGGGAGGGGGGAATCATCTTTCTCAAAAGGGAAATATATTTTATTATTTCGCTGTTTGTTCCTTGAATACTTCCACCATAGTTGTCTCAGGATGTAGAAGTAGAAAATTGCAGATTTAGGGGTGTGATACACATCCCACTGAAGTTAGTGGCAAAGTTTTGTTGATGATAAGGGCTGTGGATTGCAGCCTTATAACAACCAATGGGAACTGTTCTGTTGGCTGTGGTGCTTTAACCCACTTGCTAATTTTATTCCCATGGTATTGCCAAAATAAGTTACTGCATAAGTCTTGCTTGTGGGGACCACAGTTGCTTTTACAATCTGTAATAGTTGCTATGATGCTTAGTTATATAAATATTCCTGACATTTTTATCATTAGTTAATGTCATTGGCCTGTCAACAGTATTGTTGCTTTTTTTTTTTTAAGTGACTGCTTTTTGGTGACCTAAGTGAGAGATTTTGTTCCTTCCACTTCAACAACAGGCCAAGTAATTGCATGAGGGCAAGTAGTTAAATTTTGTCACATAAATGATTGTCATTAAAAGGAAATACATTGCTAGTGTCCGGTATAATTAGGTTTTTAAACTCTCTCATGTGTCATCTTTGATATGATGTCAGAGACCACTGGAGATGACCAGAGCATCTATCTGCAGCCCTAGCTCTTGCAATGACAAGCATTTAAGAAAAAAGAAGGTGCTAGCAAATAATCAAACTTTCAATGGAATAATGATCACCATATATGAGAACATTCCCATGAGACAACACAAATTTCAAATACCCTTGTTACAGAAATTATTTTGACGCCTTACAGTATGTGTCATGGTGTTGGTCACCCTGTTATGCCCATCAAATTTCAAACATCTTGGCCATTGGGCAACATTTAAATTTTTGGTCTTCATCTTTGGAGGCGTAACAAGTGGAGAAGTTATAAACCTTTTGTTTGAACACAGGCAATTTTTTTGACCAGTATAAACGCAATGGCTCGGGGAGGTCAGGCTAGAAAAGAAATACATGAATTCAAATTTTCTTAAACACAGTTTTGTCAGAGAGGAAGCTGTAGCTTTTGGAGGGGGGGGGGCTGAGTCCACAAGATGAGACACAGCGGGCACCTGTCTGTTTTGCTGCCATGATAGATGTCCATTGTGCACATGAGGAGCTGATTGCAAAGTCAGGTCTCACACTTTAACTGTCGGTGCCAACCATGCACTGAAAGATAACAGCATGCCCAAACTCAGTTGGTCTCTAAGGTGCTACTAGAAAGAATTTTCGATTTTGTTTTGACTATGGCAGACCAACACGGCTACCCACCTGTAACTGGAGCATGCCCAAAGTTGCTGTCCACCATGTACTCGGTGATCTATGTAACTATCACATTTGTCACTTCTGTCACAGTCTTCACACCACATTTATTTCCGCCTCCAGTGAGGCATCCAGTGCAGTGACTGCTGTGACATGGATAGGTTTCAGCTGATGTCACCTAAAGATGTGTGCAAGGTGCTTGGAACAATGCACCCAACCATTTGCTTCCTCAGCCCTTGTTCCCTCTTGGCTTATTAAAGCATGCCAGGCGAAGTTGACTGGGTGGGCTCTGGGTGTGGTCAACACATCATTGCAGGATGGAATGGTCCTGGCAGTTTTGAAAGATGCTTTGATTCAACCACTCCTGGAAAAGCCTACATTGGACCTCCTTGTTTGTGACAATCCCTGCCCGGTCACAAATACCAATTCTTGAGGGGGCTATGACAGGACAGTGACAAGTATTATTGAATGATACGGGTTATTGACACATTCCAGTCAAGAATCAGGTTTGGTGTGGGGACTGAATCAACAGTGAGCACCCTAACGTATGGCTTTTATCAGGAGGACAAGGGGTGTGTGACCCTGTAATTCTTGAGTGATACCATTGCACATGATGTGGTCCGGAACTGATGAGATGAGCAGTGTTTTTAATGTTTGATGTTGTATTGTTTTTCAATTTGTTGGAAGCTGCCCAGTGTGGCTGGGGTAACCCAGTCAGATAGATGGCATATAAATAATAAATTATTACTATTTTCCAGTGGTTCTGATCCTTGCTTTGGGGTCAGTTTCAGAGAATAAACTGGTGGTTTTTCAGTCCCCTGGCAGTGGGGTGCTGCAGGGTACCATCCTGCCCCCGGTGTCATTTAGTGTGTATGAAGCCACTGGGAGCTGTCATTAGGAGATTTCAGTGTTAGAAACGGAGATATGAAAGCTAGGAGCTAAATGGCACCTTAAACCTAGGTTAAGGGTGAAACAACAGAATGCCTAGGCGTACTTTTTTAATAACAAGAATGTGAAGCTGAAAATGAATGAACTGCAGCTAAAATACTACAGTATGTTCATTTTTCACATGGTCTATTCCTACTCCTGCCCACCCCAACCCTAAATTCTTTGAGAGAGTCTCTTCTCCAGCCTTCAGAGAGTAGCTGGAAGAGGGGAGGCTGAAAAAGGTCCTCCTTTCCTTCCACTCTGCAGTTTAAATCTGCTATCTTAGGTGCAGTACTGGGCCCAGAGCTCAAAAACTGCTCGCACTAATGAAATTCCCTGTCGCAAAATGTGCCTAGAACACTAGGAGTTTCAAACACTGGGAGATTTTAAGGCTAGGGTAGCTAAAATATTAACTCACCCACATATACCCAATTGAACACTATACCCTGTGCATCTCATCTCATCAGGAGCTATGATACATGAATGAGACCTTTAGTGTGGTTTGGGTGCCTAATAAAGACATTCCTCTTCCCACAAGCCTTTCAAGTGAAGGTTTTTACCTTGTCTTTATCTGCATTGAACTGGAAATTGTATTTATATATCTTTTTATAGTTGATGTATGTTTGTTTTTATTGTTAACTGCTTTGGCATGTTTCGTGGCAAGTGATTCTTATATGAAAACAGTCCTTGTACCAGCGCCGTCTTAGAGGGATCGGCCGCTGTGGTGCAGCGATCCCTCGGTGCCCCCGGCCTGCTGCCTCTCTGCCCGCCTCCCTCCCGCACTGGCCGCCCCTCGGGAGGGGGGGTGGGCGAGCGGGGGATGAGGGGCATGGCGTTGGAGCGGGCGCTCGCACATCGGCAGGCGAGGGATGAGGGACGGGCGCCCGCGCAGGCGGGCTGCAAGCCGTCCGCCCTCGCCTCCCGGAGCCCCAGCTGGAGTACTGGAAGGGCACACAAAGCCCCGCGCCACTCCAGCTGGGGCTCCGGGAGGCGAGGGCGGCCGGCTTGTAGCCCGCCCGCGAGTGCCTGCCCGTGGGGGCGGGTTGGGGAGGGGGAGCCCGGTATGCCGGCGGGCTGGCGGGGGCACCCCTGGGGGGCGTCCTGGTGCGCCGTGCCACCAGCCCCTATGGATGAGACGGCCCTGCCTAGTACTATCATGCTATCCTTCCTTTGAGGATCTCAGTGCAGCATACATGGGTTTTCCCCATTTCATCTTCACACCATTACTGTGAAGTAGGTTAGCCTGAGAGTGATCTGGGCCAAAACCAGCATTTAATACACTACACTGGCTCAGTTGAGGTCCATGTGAATTAGTGTTAACTGCCCCTCCCAAAGATAGTGTGATCTCTTAACCTAGAAACATCCGTGATTTCTGAATAATTATAATGCTAGTATCCTGGATCAAATTTTTATATCTATCTTAGAATAAATTCAGCTCAGACACACCTGCTTTAGGGCTTCATCTAATTCTTGCCTCCTCCTTACCATGTTCTATCTAAGCCCTAGGACTGAATTACTAGATGGCAGACCAACTGAATAACTTCAGCCAAGCAGTTATTCTAATCCATTTGATGTTGAATTAGAATATTAAATTAATTTGAAAATAACAATATGAGGCTAATAATCTTATGTTACTGGGCAAAGTCCTTAAGCAGGTGATTGCTAACCAGAATCAGGTTCACTTGGATCCAGTCTGGTTTTCTAGATCCATTTCAATTGGGGTTTAGGCCTTGTTTTGACACAGAAACTGCCTTGGTTGCTCTGTATTTGTTGTGTTAGGGATGGATGAGAAACAGGGAGAGTGTTGATTGACCATGGTATTCTTTTAGAGTGGCTGTCCAAGTTGGGAGTGGGTGGTTCCACTTTACAATATTTCTTGATCTAGTTAGATGCCAGTCTCTAGAGAGTGGTGTTGGGAGATGCTGCTTGGCCCCATGGATTCTCCAATGTGGGATGCCACACAGATCAGATTTGTTCCCCTAGGCTGTTTAGCATCTACATGATACCACTGAATGGCCTCATCCAGGGATTTGGACTGTGTTGTCATCAATATTCAGATGAGACACAAATCTGTTTTTCATTACCTGTTCTGGATAGAGTTGAACTTCTCCTAAAGGAACAAGTATACAGTTTGCGGATGCTTAGGGACACAGCAGCTGTCAGTGGAGGCACAAGTGACCTCAGTGGCACAGAGTACCTTCCATCAGCTTTCACTGGTGGCACAGTTATGACGCTGTCTTGATGGGGTAGCCTAACTTCTATTATAAACGCTGTGCTAACTTCTTGCTTTAGATCACTGCAATGTGTTATACTTCGGGCTGCATTTGAATACAGTTCAGAAACTGCTGGTAGTGCAGAATTCAGAGGGCAGACTGGGAATATGTGATCTGGTGATACCACACTAATCCTGGCCCAGTTGGCTGCTAATTAATTTCCAGGCTCAGTTCAAAGTGCTGGTTTTGACCTATAAAGCCTTATGCTGCTCAAGATTCCAATACCTTTGGGACCAGCTCCTCACACATGAACCTACCCAGACCCTGTGTTCATCATCTGAGGCCCTTCTTTGTGGGTTAGTGGAGGGGGTTGGGGAGGTCTTAAAAGGGGAGGAGGGTTGGCAAACGAAGCAAGCCCCTAGCAATAAATAATACTGATAATGATGTTCCTAATAGGATCCAGTTTGCTTTTTTCTCTCTTTAGGAAAGGAGTGAGTTGATTATTATCTTGCTTCTCACATATATTTGGATTCTGTAATTTGCAGCTCACACATTTGAACACTTTTTTAAAAAAAATTACTAAGAACACGTTTTTCTTCACTTTTCTCAAAAGTAACTCTCTGGTAAGTGGGGGATGCTTTGCTTCCCCAACAATAACATTTTCCCATTTGGTTGAAATATATATATTTTTTAAAATTGTCCAGTAGCACCTTAGAGACCAGCTTTGTTTGTTCTTGGTATAAGCTTTTGTGTGCATGTACAAGAAGGAATATTCACAGTGTATTATATAGATGCTTCATCCAATTTGTGTTTCAGGCATGAAAACAAGCACCTGGATTTTGTTGTTGTTGTTGTTCAGTCGTTCAGTCGTGTCCGACTCTTCGTGACCCCATGGACCAGAGTACGCCAGGCACGCCTATCCTTCACTGCCTCTCGCAGTTTGGCCAAACTCATGTTAGTAGCTTCGAGAACACTGTCCAACCATCTCATCCTCTGTCGTCCCCTTCTCCTTGTGCCCTCCATCTTTCCCAACATCAGGGTCTTTTCTAGGGATTCTTCTCTTCTCATGAGGTGGCCAAAGTACTGGAGCCTCAACTTCAGGATCTGTCCTTCTAGTGAGTACTCAGGGCTGATTTCTTTGAGAATGGATAGGTTTGATCTTCTTGCAGTCCACGGGACTCTCAAGAGTCTCCTCCAGCACCATAATTCAAAAGCATCAATTCTACGGCGATCAGCCTTCTTTATGGTCCAGCTCTCACTTCCGTACATTACTACTGGGAAAACCATAGCTTTAACTATACGGACCTTTGTCGGCAAGGTGATGTCTTTGCTTTTTAAGATGCTGTCTAGGTTTGTCATTGCTTTTCTCCCAAGAAGCAGGCGTCTTCTGATTTCGTGACTGCTGTCACCATCTGCAGTGATCATGGAACCCAAGAAAGTGAAATCTCTCACTGCCTCCATTTCTTCCCCTTCTATTTGCCAGGAGGTGATGGGACCAGTGGCCATGATCTTAGTTTTTTTGATGTTGAGCTTCAGACCATATTTTGCGCTCTCTTCTTTCACCCTCATTAAAAGGTTCTTCAATTCTTCCTCACTTTCTGCCATCAAGGTAGTATCATCAGCATATCTGAGGTTGTTGATATTTTTTCCGGCAATCTTAATTCCGGTTGGGGATTCATCCAGTCCAGCCTTTCGCATGATGTACTCTGCATATAAGTTAAATAAGCAGGGAGACAATATACAGCCTTGTCGTACTCCTTTCCCAATTTTGAACCAATCAGTTGTTCCATATCCAGTTCTAACTGTAGCTTCTTGTCCCACATAGAGATTTCTCAGGAGGCAAATGAGGTGATCCGGCACTCCCATTTCTTTAAGAACTTGCCATAGTTTGCTGTGGTCAACAGTCAAATGCTTTTGCATAATCAATGAAGCAGAAGTAGATGTTTTTCTGGAACTCTCTGGCTTTCTCCATAATCCAGCGCATGTTTGCAATTTGGTCTCTGGTTCCTCTGCCCCTTCGAAATCCAGCTTGCACTTCTGGGAGTTCTCGGTCCACATACTGCTTAAGCCTGCCTTGTAGAATTTTAAGCATAACCTTGCTAGCGTGTGAAATGAGTGCAATTGTGCGGTAGTTGGAGCATTCTTTGGCACTGCCCTTCTTTGGGATTGGGATGTAGACTGATCTTCTCCAATCCTCTGGCCACTGCTGAGTTTTCCAAACTTGCTGGCATATTGAGTGGAGCACCTTAACAGCATCCTCTTTTAAAATTTTAAATAGTTCAGCTGGAATATCATCACTTCCACTGGCCTTGTTGTTAGCAAGGCTTTCTAAGGCCCATTTGACTTCACTCTCCAGGATGTCTGGCTCAAGGTCAGCAACCACATTTCCTGGGGTGTATGAGACCTCCATATCTTTCTGGTATAATTCCTCTGTGTATTCTTGCCACCTCTTCTTGATGTCTTCTGCTTCTGTTAGGTCCTTTCCACTTTTGTCCTTAATTGTGGTAATCTTTGTACGAAATGTTCCTTTCATATCTCCAATTTTCTTGAATAAATCTCTGGTTTTTCCCATTCTGTTATTTTCCTCTATTTCTTTGCATTGCTCGTTTAGAAAGGCCCTCTTGTCTCTCCTTGCTATTCTTTGGAAATCTGCATTCAATTTCCTGTATCTTTCACGATCTCCTTCGCATTTTGCTTGTCTTCTCTCCCCCGCTATTTGTAAGGCCTCATTGGTCAGCCACTTTGCTTTCTTGCATTTCTTTTCATTGGGATGGTTTTCGTTGCTGTCTCCTGTATAATGTTACGAGCCTCCATCCACAGTTCTTCAGGTACTCTATCCACCAAATCTAAATCCTTGAACCTGTTCTTCACTTCAACTGTGTATTCATAAGGAATTTGATTTAGATTGAATCTTACTGGCCCAGTGGTTTTTCCTACTTTCTTCAGTTTAAGCTGGAATTTTGCTATAAGAAGCTGATGATCTGAGCCACAGTCAGCTCCAGGTCTTGTTTTTGCTGAGTGTATAGAGCTTCTCCATCTTTGGCTGCAGAGAATATAATCAATCTGATTTCGATGTTGCCCATCTGGTGATGTCCATGTGTAGAGTCGTCTCTTGTGTTGTTGGAAAAGAGTGTTTGTGATGACCAGCTTGTTCTCTTGACAGAACTCTATAAGCCTTTGCCCTGCTTCATTTTGATCTCCAAGGCCAAACTTGCCAGTTGTTCCTTTATCTCTTGACTTCCTACTTTAGCATTCCAATCCCCTATAATGAGAAGAACATCCTTCTTTGGTGTCATTTCTATAAGGTGTTGTAAGTCTTCATAGAATTGATCAATTTCGGTTTCTTCAGCACTGGTAGTTGGTGCATAAACTTGGATTACTGTGATGTTAAAAGGACTGCCTTGGATTCGTATCGAGATCATTCTATCATTTTTGAAGTTGCATCCCAGTACAGCTTTCGCCACTCTTTTGTTGACTATGAGGGCCACTCCATTTCTTTTACGGGATTCCTGCCCACAGTAGTAGATATGATAGTCATCCGAACTGAATTCGCCCATTCCTGTCCATTTTAGTTCACTGATGCCTAGGATGTCAATGTTTATTCTTGCCATCTCATTTTTTACCACATCCAGCTTACCAAGGTTCATGGTTCTTACATTCCAGGTTCCTATGCAATACTTTTCTTTACAGCATTGGACTTTCCTTTCGCTTCCAGGCATATCCGCAACTGAGCGTCCTTTCGGCTTTGGCCCAGCTGCTTCATCAGCTCTGGATCTACTTGTACTTGTCCTCCGCTCTTCCCCAGTAGCAAGTTGGACGCCTTCCGACCTGAGGGGCTCATCTTCCAGCGTCATATCTTTTATATGCCTGTTGTCTTTGTCCATGGAGTTTTCTTGGCAGGGATACTGGAGCGGCTTGCCAGTTCCTTCTCCAGGTGGATCACGTTTGGTCCAAACTCTCCGCTATGACCTGTCCATCTTGACCTGTCCATAGCTTGCCTGAGTAATTCAAGCCCCTTCGCCACGACAAGGCAGTGATCCATGAAGGGGACCTGGATTTTAGGGTTCTTTAATCCCAAAAATATGCATAACACGAGCAGATGACTTTAGGTTCCTCCGTGTTCCCCTACAGAGCCCTTCCTGAACTGTTGTGGTTCATTCATTTAGGTACATAATGCTTCACATTCCCTTCTTCCTTCTTTGTTGCTTTTTTCATCAAGTCTAATCTTTCTCTCTCACTTGCATCTTATCTGCCCTCCTTAATGTGCACCCTCAGAAGCTGCTGAGTCACTTCCATATTAAATGACCTATTTGTGCTATTGACTGGCACAACTTAAATATTAATAATGAACACAGTAATAAACATTACATTAGGATAAAGGTGACGTGATCAAATGGCCTGACTCGTGCAGCATATTTCACCTCAAGCAGTTGATAAAACCCAAGAGCAAATGGTGACAAATGGAGTGATCTATTTCTTTTCCTTTTCATTGAACTTCCTGGTTTAGGTATATCCTGAAGCATTATCTGTATCCCCTAGAACATCTTGACTTAATAGTTATTGATGCTCCTATTTCACTTGAATTGCATAATCCCCCTGTGCAGCTTGTTATGAAAGGTAAACAAAGCATTCTGGAAAGTACTGCCTGCACATGAATTTGTTTTTTTTCTGTGCTGCCTCTATGGGTACCACAGCAAGACACTTACTAAGCTCCAACATATTTAGTACTTACGTGCTGTGGAAGTTCAGAGTTAACAGATACAGAATAAATATACAAAGGGTGTAACTGATAGTCGTTGCTTGGAAGGGGAAGGGAGAGGAAGCCCCAGAATAGCATACAGGAAGACAAGAGGGGAGTTAGTTTTGTCAAGAAAGCAGAAATAGTTGAGCTGAATAGTCTCTTTAGCACTATATTGATTTCTACCCATTGTTTGATTGGATAACTATATCACAAAATTTGGTTGTGTGGATTTTGAGGTATGGTTGTGTTTTGGTTCTCATATTGTTTTGGAAAGCACAGGTTTGAAAGATTCGCCTTTAAATGTGACCTGAACCAAATTTGTTCCCATCCCTACTCTGCAGACAGCTTAGATACTTGGTGTTCTTGCTTGGATGGATTGTGGAGGGGTTTAGGGCAGATCCCTCTTGTTTTTCAAAAGACATTTCGACAAACTTTCCAGACCCATGATTCTAACTAAATAGTACATCCACATATCTATATATCCCATGTTCTGGAATTGTTTTGTTTTGAAAACTGCCCTCCCACATCTGGAATAGAACATAGAAGTTATAAGAAAATGGCAGAAAATTGAATTACCATCAGAAGTAATTGTGCCATCTAGAATGACCACTGAAAATGAGGCCTTTAAAAGTGGCTTTATAAATATAGAAGCTTCAATATATGAGGGAGGGAATCAAAGAATTGTAGAGTTGGCAAGGATCACAAGGGTCATCTAGTCCAACCCCCTGCAATGCGGGAATCTTTTTGCCCAACATGGGGCTCGAACCCACAACCCTAAGATTAAAAGTTTCATGCACTACCTACTGAGCCCCTCTCTGCAACACTTCATTTTGGATCCCGCCAGCAGGACGTTAACACACACAAATTCATTGGGCAGTAGTAAGCGCTCTCTGCCAACATAAAGTTTTTTGGATTGCTTTGTCTGAAAAACAGCTTGCACTGTACTTTTCTATGCCTTGTAACTCTGTGGGCAATGGGAGCTGATTATCATTGGGAATCATGGTTTGGGGAGGGAGGGCTAAATCTTCCCTCCCTTTGGAAATGACCCTCACACCTGGTATCTAATTTTTTAAAAATAAAAAATATGCAGTTGCTAACCACACTAGTAAATAAATGTGTGTTTTGGCCTTCATTTTAGGATTTGTCAAACTACTACTCTAGGCTCTTCTTTCCAGTTGTGCTATATTGGTCAAACTGCATGTTAGCGCTTAATACATAGCGTGCAGCTACATTGCTTGTTTGTCCTTAACTGCATGCTCTGGGGTCTCTGTTATTGGCATTGCAGCATGTGGGGAGAGGAGGTTTATCCCTGTCTTCCAGTGCCACAAAACACACAGACCCTGCATGGCTACAAGGCTTAGAAAATAATTCCCACCTCTCTTTGGAGTGAAACAATTTATTTGCAGCTGTCTCCTGAGTCCTTTCTCTTTGCTGTCTCTGCAGCTGAACTACAGTGCGGTCCTCTGACCTACCCCGCTCTTATTTGAAGCCCTGTTTCTCTGTTTCTTATCTGCATCCTTTAATATGATCTACACAACTACCCATTTACCACTGTGTTTAAATTCCACAGTTCTGTTCCCCCCCCCCCATTTCAAGTAAGTGAAGGGAGCAGCAAGAAACATTCACACAGGTCTGTGTGCTGCTGCTGTATGCACATTCTAGAACGCCCTGCAAGTTCTAGAACCTTGACTTTCCAGGGTACTGAAACAGACAGGGAGCCTCAATGAGTATAGGAAGCTATGCAATTGAGACATTCACCCTCCACAAGTTGGATGGTGACCGGTATGGCCAAAAGAGACAGAGATACTGCCTTCTTCCATTTTCCTGTAGTAACTTAACACTTAAGCCATTACAGTTATCTGTGTTTTATGTATAGGAAGGTGCTTACCCACCATAAACAAAACTTAAGAATTCCCATGTTAGGAACGTGTCCTTTACATTCCAAGAATTTGGAATGTTTTGGTGTCATTCATATAAAGCATAGGTTGTATTATTTAAGTTGGATCTGTCCATTTTGCTTTCTCCCAGTTTCCTGTTTTTCCAATGTTCAACTTGTCTTGGTAAACTTTCTAGGAAGAGTACCATGAGACCAGCAACATTGAATGTAAAAGAGGCATTAGCTCCTTCGTATAATTATTAGAATATTAGAATTAGAGGACAGCTTCCAGGAAAGTTAAAGCTCAGGTTGCTTGGGTATTGAAGTTTGAATACATGTAGTTTCATTCTCCAAGTCTTACATCTGATGTATTTGTGCATGTCACCTGAATGAGTACTTCCCATTCTTTTCTCCCCCTCTCCACTTCTTGCGTCTTATATGCGTCTTAGGAGTCAGAATTAGGACAAACCTATGATCCACATATTTTGTAGACATTACAATGGCAATGAGTAGTTTTACTATATACAGATTAATGCATGAAATTATGCTCACAAACACAGTTTATATAGAAACACTAGAACTTTAAAAAATAGCATGTATTATTTAGGCTATGAAATTTTGAGTGGCACCTGTGTTGGTATGGTGTAGTTAAAATAAAAAAAACCTTTGCCTCCTTAGACAATGTTAATGTGACATCATTTTTTGTGGATTACAACACACTTTATCAGACGCATGCTGTGTTATCCTACATTCACACAAGTGCTGAGAAGAAAAGAAAATGTCTGTATATAGTAGAGCCAGAAAATCATTACAGTTAAGGGATAGCAGTAGGTGTGTCACATTGCTATGTAGAATCAATTTTTTTCAAGATAAAATCAAACTCTACCTGGGCACTCCATTGCCTCTAGGTTGCAAATCAGAGTACCTTGGCAATATTCCTACATTGGTGGTGGTGGTGAGTGGCCAGGCTCATTTGTTTTAGGGCCAGAAGAAATACAGTGAGTACTTTGCTGCTAATACGCCTTACCAGTATGTTTTTAATTCTCCTTTTGCTACCCAATTCTTCCTCACAATACATGGCCTGGTACATATTTGTGCTTATCTGCAAGACCGTGTGAGATTAGAGGAAGAAAATCCAGTGAGTAGGCAGTTACAGGATCACTGCAGGCAGTCTTTCATATGTCTGATGCCTGACTAAATATTGGGATTTTGTGATTACATCCCACAAAGGAATAGAACTGATGCCTGTATTTTGTATGTAAGCCTTTTTTTTAAAGGTAATCACTGCAGAAATAAAATAGGAATTAACTTGATAAAAATAAACATGTTTTTGACAAGCCATGTTTATGTTTCTTGCAGCTAGTCTTATGCATACACAGGTGTTTTTAAAATGCTGAAGTTGGGCTGACTTCCAAAACTTTGCTACCTAATGGCCCCTCAACCCAACACTTAATAATCTGTTTCACATGCAGATATGCCCATTTCCAGCATATGAGGATTTGTTGACTGGGGTAATAATATTGTGCAAGTATTACAAGAGGAATAGCCATTATATCTTTGACATCCACCTATAGCCTTGCATGGGGAAATAAAAGAAGAGAGTAGTAGCTCTATTCCCAAAACAAGTTGGGGTGTGGTGTAAGTAAGGAAATTGTTATCTTCACAAACCCATTGTGGATAAGTGAGGGTCTACATTTAGGGACATTTGCCACATCACAGGCTTTGCTGATGAGGAGTGATAGCTGATGGGACTTGAAGACACCGTGTCTCAGTATCCTATCGCTCTGTTGAGTTTTGTGAAAGACTCAATGTTCCCTGAACCTAAAACTTGAAACCACTGTCATACGCTATAACCAGTCCCTCTCATTGTTCCCTTTTTATCACCTTTTTAAAAACATTTATATTTATATGCACTGGGATCCTTTAGAAAATGACACCTAAATATTGAAATGTGGTTTCGAATTCTTTGCAGTGTAAACGTGTGTAACATGTTTATCTTCTAATGAAGATTGTGGAGGCAAATATTAGTCTTTCTCTGATATTTTCTTAGTTGACTCATCTGTTTTTAGGAGAAAATACATACATCTATCAGTTGTCTTTTCGAGAGATAGGTGTTGCTTGTCATGTTACTGACTTGAACCCTCTCCTCCACACGTGCTGTTGCATGGATGTAATACAGTGGTACCTCTCAAGACGAATGCCTCGCGCAACGAAAAACTCGCTAGACGAAAGGGTTTTGCGGTTTTTTAGGTGATTCACAAGACGAATTTTTCTATGGTCATGCTTTGCAAGACGAAAGGGTTTTGCGGTTTTTTTCGCACAATGCATTCCTATGGGAAACCGTGCTTCGCAAGATGAAATTTTTGCAATACGAAACGACTAGCGGAACGAATTAATTTCGTCTTGCGAGGCACCACTGTACAGCAATTTATGGATAAGCTGGCTAGACTTTAAATACTTTGTATTAGACAAAAGTGAAAAGCTTCAGAAAGTTGTTGGGTTTGTATATTCGAGTATTATAGTATGCCAAAAAGCTTAATCTCTTTATACTTTGTGTGGAATTGCTAGCAGTACCAAGGAATGGGTTGGCAAAAAGGCTTTTTGTAAGATGGAAAATACATATTTTCAAACCGGAGCTGGTGGAAATATGAAACAATATTGACAAATTAAACAGACCTCTATATATAAATCATACATTGTATGTTGACTGCAGTTATTAAAATGAATATTAAATCATTCTTTCACTGAAATGTGTTGTATTTTGCTAAAGCATTGTTAGAATGCTGCATAATATTTTAATACGTATTGACTGGCAACAGCTGGATGTTTTTTCAGTTTGAGGGGCAGTTAGAACTGAGTTGAAAATAGCATGATGCTGAGAATGGGTTCACTAAGCAGATGTTTTGTTAGTTATTCTGTAATGCAAACAGGGTAGATCCTGCCAGTTTAGTATGAATACATAAAGAGAAAACGTCTCACTGCAGAAAGCCTCATCTGTTTCTAACCATTAAAGCAAAACAACCCTGAACCTGTGCATACTAGGTTCGTTCGGATTGTGCTGGATACAGTAAATCATTTTATACACCCACAGCCCAAAGGGGTAAATTTACAAAGCTGGTGTGTGGGAGGCTGCACATTATCTCCTATCTTCAGTCACTATTTGTATTCCTGCATTTAAGGACCTTATCCTTGCATGTGTTTCAAAATTATTTCCAGCTTTCCTTTTGTTCTCACCATTTTTTTCTATTTCTCAGTTTCTATAATAAGAGCAGGTAGAATCAAGTGAGAAGGTTATTTTAAACAAGCTGTCGGAACTCAAAAGGTTGAAAACAGTCTGTTAACCAAGTGTGTGATGTAAAGGTCTTTGTGGGATTTGTGCTTTTAAGCTTGGTCCACATATGATCTAGGATTGGCGTGAGTAGTGAGGAAGCCACATTTGCCAATAATAGTAAATTGTTCAAGGTCATTAAAACAAAAAAAAGATGGGTGGCAAAATAACAAATGCAGTTCAATGTAAGCAAGTGTCAAGTGATGTGTGTTGGGACAAAAGGTCTTAATTTCTCTTAAAACTCATGTGAAACTCAGCGACTGACCAGGTACAAGACCTTGGGGTCATGGTGGATAGTCAACCTGTGTGTGGCAGCTTTGAAAAAGCACTAATCTCTGGTGCAACTGTGTTTGGAAGACTGAACGGTTCTGGTTCCTCACCTCAAAAAGGATATTGTAGAGTTGGGGAAAGTTCAGAAAGGGCAGCCAGAATTATTCAGGGGATGGAGCGACTCCTCTGTGAGGAAAGGTTACAGCCTTTAGTTTAGAGGAATGGCATTTAAGAGGTGACATGGCTGTAGTTTATAAAATTATGGCATGGAAAAGGTGGGTCGAGAGGAGTTTTTTTTTTCCTCCCCTCTTTCATAGTACCAGAACTTTGGACATCCAGTGAAGTTGAATGTCGGAAAGCTCAGGACAGACAAAAGAAAGTATTTCTTCATGAAGCACATAAACTATGGAACTCGTTCCCACATTTAATGGTCACCAACTTGGATGGCTTTAAATGGGGATTAGACATATTCATGGAGGACTATGCTTCTGAATCCCACTTGCTGAGAATGGGCAGAGTGCTATTGTGTTTTTGTCTGCTTTCAGGCATCTGTTTTTGGCCACTGTTAGAACAGGATGCTCGACTAGATGGGCCGCTGGTCTGATCAGCAGGCTCTTATGTTTAAAATATAATACATTATTTAACCACATGTTGTTTAACTCCTAGGTTTCCTACGCCCGTCCAAGTTCGGCATCAATCAGAGATGCTAATCTGTATGTCAGCGGCCTTCCAAAAACGATGACCCAGAAAGAGCTAGAGCAGCTTTTCTCGCAATATGGGCGCATCATCACCTCAAGAATTCTGGTTGATCAAGTCACAGGTTGAAAAACATTTTATTTATAAGGACATTTCTAAACTTGAATTTGTTTGGAAGGTCCTTCATTTGCTGTTTTAATTAAAGCTCTCAAGTGCTTTCCCTCTACTTTTTATACACAGGAATATATAAAGGAAATTGCATATTTAGATTTGCTGACAAAGGGAGGGGAGGTTGATAATCAGCTGTAATTCCCAAATGCTGGGTTGGGGACAAATCAGTAATTTGTGGAAGTCTTGTAAATGTGTAACCAGTTGGAATGGGGGCAGGGAATTCTGGTTCAGGCTGAAATAAACGTGGTTTCATCAGAAAAAACATTTGGACAAATATGATATTCCACATTTATAAGAAGAAAAACTGCCATATGTTTAGAACTCTACATCTATTTTTGTGTGTTTAGCTAACTGTGTATAGGACCATAAATGTTCATATATAGGTGGAGTTATTAAGGCTGTATCTTTGTAAACAGCTCAGAGATTCCATAATTAAGTAGTGTATGAATTATTTAAATAAAATAAAAGGGTTGCAGTTGCAATAGGTTTCTTTAAAAGTCAACTTAATGCATGCAACACTTTATTTCCTGTGGTGTTACGTAACTTCCTGTGGCCTCCTTTCTTCCTTTGCTTATTTAAATACACTATTCTTTTCCCAGGTGTTTCTCGTGGTGTAGGATTTATCCGTTTTGATAAGAGAATAGAGGCAGAAGAAGCCATAAAGGGACTAAATGGCCAGAAGCCTAGTGGTGCTACAGAACCGATTACTGTGAAGTTTGCTAATAACCCCAGTCAGAAAACAAGCCAAGCCCTCCTTTCCCAGCTGTACCAGTCTCCCAACAGACGCTATCCGGGACCTCTCCACCACCAAGCTCAGAGATTCAGGTAACTTTCTCCAAATAATTTATTTTATTGTTATTTACCAAGTTATATGTTACTTTTCAGTATCCTGTAACTGGGAGTTAGGTGGGCCATCTTTTAGCAGGTTCCTGAGTTGACAGAACTGTGGTTTGACCAGATTTTGTCGGGCAAAGGAATGATAGGACAATCATGTAAACAAGAAAAGGAATGTGTGTGAATTATTACCTCACATAAGAATGAGAAACAGAATTCAATTTCATTTATACATGGTGCATTGATACAAAAAGATTAACATAGCAGTAGAGTAATTAAAAATAAAAGCCCCAGTCAAGGGAATTAGAGATACAGTAAAAAGCTATGTGCTTGTTGCCATGTGCCCCAGGATATGATTAGCTTGCAGCAGTCCCTTGTTAAGCGAAAGGTACAGGAAGCAGGTTATATACTAGATATTTTTACTAGACAATCAAAGTTGACAATACAGATCACCTGTTAGATATCTCTAACGCAGTATAGTTGCCCTGCTTATGAACTACGGTTGTGGGGACCTATTGGCATTAAATGCCTGCTTTTGAAGTGCTCAGATAAAGTACAAAGAACACACAGCTTTATTTCAGTATCTGTTCATTGAATAGAATACATATATAGATAGAAATAAATAAATATAAAGTGGCCTACGTCACACATAATACTAAACCATGGTTTGTTTAGCCAAAGTGGGATGTGTTTGAGTGTCAGCCCATGGTTTCTTTTCTGTTACCATCACAATGTGAAGCCATGGTTTGTTGTTGACTACACAAATTCTAGGTTGTTTTAACTGTGGTTCAATGTTATGTCCTCTCTCTCAACAATCTTGCCTAATGATGGTTTGTTTGGCCACCTTTCCTAGATGCTTGCTTGTAGAGGCAAGAGCAGCTGGAATGTAAACCCAAGTTGTGGGGAAACAAGCCATGCCTTGTTTACTTGTCAGTTGAGACAAATTGATATTTGCTTAAACTAACCAAGGTTAAACAAAACCTCAGTTTAGCATTCTGTGCAGATACAGGTTTCTGAACAATATTCACAAATTGTTTCACATTTAAAGCATTTACAGAACACTTCTTGGTTTTTCTGATGAAGTGTGATGGATGTTACATTTTTATTTTAAAGTTAATTCTTCTGAACAATGTAGCTAATTTCAGTTCGCTATTTATTTCCTACAACCCTGACCCCTTGGGAAACAAAAACGTATTTGCCTAATACATTAATATGGAAAGCTGTGCATTTTTAAAGTTGGGGAGGCCTTTATACATGCCACATTCTGACTGCCCATCATACTAAACATTGTCAGCTTTGTTTAATGATCTGATCTGCAAAATGTTAGGATAATCTGCTCTGGCTTTTAGGCATCAAAAATAACTTCTCCCAACAAAAGAAAAATGTCTACAATTCACAATACTAGTACAATCCTAAACGGCTGCCACCAACATATTTTTTATTATTATTTCTATTTACAGGTTTAATGACAATGGAAAGGTAAATAGTTGAAAACATAGTAATAGTTACAATTTCAGGCAAATACAGTGTGCAGAAGCAAATCCGCAAGGGAATTCTTCCGTGGTGAATCAAATTGTAAGATGGTGGAATGTTACCTTTCTTCATTACCAGCACATTTTTAAATGTCATTTGTTTATTGTGGAAGTAAAAACAGCTCTATAGCTGCTGGTTCATTAGACCCGCTAGATGTACAGGAGTTTATGTTATGAATTTCTTCTTTGAAAATGGAGCATTATTAATAAAAGTTCCATTGAGCAATCTTGCCATCTGTGAGACATTAACCCAGAGACCCTCCTTCTCTTTTCAGGCTGGACAATTTGCTTAATATGGCCTATGGCGTAAAGAGGTAATTAGAATTGAACAGATTGCCAGATGTCCATGTTGGCACAGATTGGTGCTATAATTTTTTTTTAATCACTAACTTTATTTTGTTTTTAATTCTTTCCTTTTTCCCCCACCAGCATGCCAAATGTTTTCTGTCTTTTCGTTTGGACTTCAGTTGGTTTTCTTTAACACCATGCACAAACACACACACAAAAATAGTGTATGATTTTTGTGTGCATGTTCTACTTTTTCTTTTGTTACAGGTCTTCTAAGATGGTTTAGGTGCAACAGCTACAAGCACTCTGATTTCCTAAGTGTATTGTTAAATGACTTTTTAAAAGTCTCAATCAGTCAGTGTTTATTATAACAGATTTGGTGTCACTGGGCTTATAGTGTGAAATTGTCACTGAAAATGTGACTCAAACCCAATATTGTAAGGGAGCTGCCCAAGTTTCGTAAAACGCTGTAACTGTGTGCACCTTAATCAGGCCTCTTATTTTCTTCATTGCAGGTTTGACAAGTGTTTCCAGTAATTTAGAGCTTGTGGTTTGCCTTCTTTTAAGTTAAATATTTGCTTGTTCTGATTTTTATTTCATAGTATCATTACTGGAAATTTGAAAATACTGTCCTGATGGCATGAAAATGTTACATTAGTATGACTTCTCTGTTAATAATCCACATACATCAGCACAGATGTTAAAGGACTGTTTCTCACATTTACAATCCACAAATGCTGCATGTATAGCTATGGGTCCTCCCAAGCCTCTCACCATATGGTACATGGTACATACACAGCTGTGTGCACACATGTCCAATTGCAATCTATCCATGTTAAAAAAGTAGGGTGTGATGAAACATGCCCACCCACTCCAGTCTTTGAGATGGGGTGGGCTGCAAGGCACTCTCTGGATTTCCAAGTAGGACAGGAATTTACCAGTCAGGAAGCCCCCTCTCCTTGACACCACATTTGTCACATCCACAGAAGAGTATTTGATCATTAGCATTTGCCAACAGTCCTGTGAGGTGTGAATGGGGCCATTCGCCTCCAGATGGCAGACACAGGAGGGGACATGCCTGATGAGGGAGATGTTTTGGGTGTGATTTTGCTTTTTTTGTTAAAAAAAAAAAAGATTTTATTGATACACCAGAACAACAACAAAACAGAAAAAACCCCAAAATTAGATAACGACAATAAAAGTTACAACCAACGAAACTTAAACATTTACACCGCATAAATATAAATAACATAAAATTTTGACTTCCTTTGGATGTGAATTGATCTCTCCTAGTTAATGACATGAAAATTTTTGGGTGCATATATTTTCTTAAAGGAACAGAGTGAGGTGGGTTGGGGGCTCACTTTTTATTACAGGGTGTAGGTATCAGAAATATAGAACGTCGCCCACAGACTGCAGGTATAATATTTCATGCTGCATGTCAATACTGCCTGTACCGTGTAGATGCAGCCACACACACAATATTTCTGGATTGTAGCTTTGAACCAGCACTTGGTCTGCCTTATGAAATCACGCAGGGTGGGGCTGCCATGTTCCCCAACCTTTAGAGATTTCCAGCTGTTTTATACATTCCCCAAGCATTTCTAATCGTTGTATCCATGGCAGGAAAAAAAACATTCCTATTGCACTTTAGAAGTAACAGAGTATATATTTTTCCTGCACAGAAGGTAGATTCAGTTGAGTGTGGTCACTTCTGAACTTACCACCTGGAGCTTGAAAGGATGAACTTAAACTAGGGTGGTTAAGCAGTTTTGCTTGAATAATCTCAGCGTTAAACTTTGTTCCTTTTTATCTCCCTGCTTCCCTTGATTTCTGGGGTGGTTGTAGAGCACCAATTACAATGGGCTTAACTGCATGATTACATGCTACCGAATACTACCTCCCCATGTGATTTCAGGTGGCAAGTTTTTAAGCAGCTACCATATAGTTTCTGGACACTGGAATCCATCTAGATCAGGGTGCTAATGTGACACCCTCCACATGCTGTGAACTAAAACTCCCATCATCCCTGACCATGCAGCAGTCTTTAGTTTTCATAACTTGTCGTGCTAATGATCTAGCAAGTAATAAGTCTAGTAAATTACACAAAACAAAAGTGCTTGCTGCCCTTTGTTGTGGTTCAGCTAGGCTAGCCCCATACAGCTTTAAATATATCTATGTAAAGAGAAAGAACTTATACGTGTAATGTACATTCATATTACACACAACATCTTAGACAGGATAGCAATGCTTTTTCTAGGGTCTCAGTAGTTTCAAATAAAGCTACTTGGTAATTTACTTAATGCCTGTGTGAATACAATAAAATCGTAGAATTGTAGAGTTGGAAGGGACCCCAAGAGTCATTTCGTCTAACAGTCTGCAATGCAGGAATCTCAGCTAAAGTATCCGTAACAGATGGCCATCCAACTTCGGTTTTAAAATCTTCAAGGAAGGAGCCCACCACCTTCCAAAGGAGTTCATTCCACCGTTGAACAGCCCTTTCAGAAAGTTTTTTCCCGATGTTTAGTCAGAATCTTATTTCTTGTAACTTGAAGCCATTGTTTTGGGTCCCAGCCTCTGGAGCAGGAGAAAACAAGCTTGCTCCATCTGCCACGTGGCAGCCCTTTAGATACCTTTGATTGAACCAACAAAGCTTTCATCAGGCAATAAAGGTAGTAGCTACAACCTACTCAGATAAAACCATGTACAGTACTAGATTACAACATAAAGGAGACTTCATTTCATTGCAAAGTGCAGCCAAGTTCTCCAAGGGAACTACTAATACACACTCAATTTCAGTTCCTTACATCGAGTTCAGGAACTGTTGTTTCAGAGGCATTTAGTAGTGCATTTTAAACTGAATGTTACGCCGTGTACTGAATGTGCGTTCTTCACTGCAGAGAATTTAACAGGCTCTTTTTCTTTTCTTGGTCTTGGTTTTATGTAATGTATGCTTGAAACTGATCTGTAGATTAGCCCTCCTCTCTCTCTTTTTGTCTTTTTTCTTTGTTAATCTGATAGGTTTTCTCCAATCACAATTGATGGGATGACAAGCCTTGTAGGAATGAACATCCCTGGCCATACTGGGACTGGGTGGTGCATCTTTGTGTACAACTTGTCCCCCGACTCCGACGAAAGTGTCTTGTGGCAGCTCTTTGGCCCCTTTGGAGCAGTCAACAACGTCAAGGTGATTCGCGACTTCAACACCAACAAGTGCAAGGGATTTGGCTTTGTCACCATGACAAACTACGATGAAGCTGCCATGGCAATTGCCAGCCTTAACGGATACCGCTTAGGAGACAGAGTATTGCAAGTTTCCTTTAAAACCAATAAAACCCATAAATCCTGAATTTCATATCTTTAATAATTATTATAAATATATATATATATAAATATATATACGAACAAACAAACAAAAAACTTTCAAGGCTTATACTCAACCATGGACTTTTATAAGCCAGTGTTGCCTAAGTATTAAAACGTTGATATCCTGTGAACAGGAAAGGATTTTATAATGCTTAGAAAAAACAAAACAAAAAACCTTTGATGCATTGAATGTTCTTTCATAGCTGTCGTTGTTGAATATAATATACATAGATAACAATGTGCAGGGATTTTTACCCGGCCAGCTAGTTTTACTACCTTCCTTGAAGGTGGGTCTTTTTAAGATGACCATTCACTCATTTGAAAAATAAATAAATAAATAAATGAAAAAAAAATCTAAAACCATTTTTACAGACTAATGGGATTAGCAGATTTTGCTCTTTTTTTTCCAAAATGTTTGATCCAATCAGATTGGTAAACCCCCAACATAAATTAAAGAGGAACAATAAAAATTGCAAAATGAAAAAAAGAAAGAAACATAATTTTGCAACTTTTTTATTTTTCCTTTTTTATTTTATATCATGTGAACTAAACAGTCTTCTGTTAGGGATAGGGTAAAAGGGGGGGATACCTGATGACATAACAGTTTAAATAACATTAACAATGTTGCCAAAGAGGTGGTCTCTTTGCTGAAAATGGGTTTCAAGAAAAATCTATTTTTATAAAATATAAAGAATTTTTACAAGAGAATCTGGATTTGAGAAAAAAAATATTTTGACTGGCTAATTTAGGGGAAATTGACAACTTTGTCATGTTCATACTGCACTGGTAACTTTTTAGAGATCAAGATGTGTGTTTTAAACTGGATTAAGTAGATTGTTTTTTGAAGGATGGGCTACAAACAGATGATCTTCGTATCTTTTCATAGCATGTAATAAAAATATTAAATACAGAACGGGAGAGTGTTCTTCCCAGGCACACAGTTACCCACAGTCAAAACCCAAAAGCAAGGAGATGAGTTGCAGGATGGTTTTTCTTTAAGTCATCAGTATGGGATATCAGCAGAACAAAAGTTTTGGAAAAAAATTAATTTTAATCAAAAAGTTCCTTTCTTTGAGCAGTAGGTGCTACAAAATTATTTACATATCTTAGTATCATAGTTAAATGTAATGTGTTTAGAGGGGGGGAAGTACATTTGCTTTAAATTTGTTAAGAATTTTCAGATTCACTTTCTAGCCCATACTGATATAAATTGGGCTATGTTGGCACATTTGAAACACTCTTTACGTTGCTTGAAACACTTATTTATTTAATTGCTGATGTGACGCATATGCCAAAATCAAATATTGCTAGTTTGGCTAGTCTACTTATTTGTTTACTTAAACTATGGGAAGAAGCATATTATTGTGTCATTTTGTTGTGTGTGTATGTGTATATATAATATAAATATATATATATATATAAAAGAAGTTATTTTTTTCCTTTTGGTTAACTTATTCTAAGTTGTAACACTTTGCTAGTTTCGTTTGTATGTCTTAAAATGTTTTCTTAATGATACTTAAGTGGCAAGAGGTATCAAGGTAACCTGTGTAGAAATATTGTTTGATATATTGTCATGTTTGTTGTGAATATTATTATTTTTTTCTTACTGCACAGTAGAAAACAACAAAAACTGGGTCTTTATTTTGATGTAATTCAGATTGGGGAAAACAGAGCTAAGGGAACAAAATGACTGAGGGAGTCCTCCCATGTCCAGTGCACTGATCCTTTTCGTATGTTTGTGCTTTGTATGGTTATATATTTAAAACAAAAAAAAGGTCATGCTCTTCCCTGAGTACTAGAAACAGTTACTCGCTATGCATAATCTAGTTGATAGTTAAATTTGCTATTGCTTTTCTTGTCTTGTTATATACAATTTTTTCAATACCAGTTTAGTCTTAATGGTAATAAAACGTTATGGTTCTTTATAACTTGTGCTTATTTTGTGCATTCCGCCCCCCCCCCTGCCGCCGCCTACCCATGCTTATACCCACTAACTGCATGTAAACTACATACTGATTTTATTTCATTTATTTATTTTCCACACTGAAGCAGCAAACATTTTATGGTACAAGAATAATTTAACAGCAAAGGCTGTGCATCCTAAATGTCATCAGTTCATTTACATTTTGAAATGATTTTAAATTTCAAACAAAACAAAAAAACAGAAAATACCCTCATTCAATGTTTGGGGAAAACCTTTCTACACCATCTGCTGTGAATGAGCGCAGTTTGCTGGGAAAGTTTTGATGCTATTTCTAAGCATTAGTGGGGAAGGCATGTCAGAATCTTTTCTCTACAATGTGTTTTACTATCTGAAATTAAAAATTAAAAAAAATCTTTCTTAGGACCAGGCAGTTGTATATTTTAGTTATACTGTATTACTTCATGTTTAACTTGCTAGTTTAGATCATTTCTGAGGGAAAGTATTGTAAATGGTTTTTTTTTCATAACCTTGTTGTGTTTGAATTATTTGTATTTAAATTGTCCAGACAATAAATGAAAGTGTGTAGAATGGCTATGGACTTGCCATATTTTTAAATGTGTTCAGCTGTTTTCATAACCACAGCTTCATCCATATATCTTAATAGTTTTTAATCCTGTAGATCCCATTTTTTAAATTCTGGTTTCATCTTTCCAGCCCTTATAACTTTTCCATGCATGCAGTTAACAATGCAGTTATTAGGGGCGTAGGCAGGCACTAAGATTTGCCTTGAATCTGTCTGTTTCTGTACTTGCTCTGCTTCAATCTCTGTTCTGAGTTCCAAACCATTCTGTATAAAACAAAGTTGTGTGTTTTCCTATTAACTGTAATGCAAGAATCTAAAAACATCTAAACAAATTTACCATTTTTTTTTAAAGTGAATGAAATTTACAGGTAAGTCTCTCAAGATTGGCCTTAGCCTCCCAAATTATAGACAAATAGTTCCAGGGACGTTTTTAGAGGAATCAAAAGAGAGCCAGTTTCCTACATAATGCGTTATGGGGTAGGGAACACAATTCTGTCTCTTCCTCAACTAGAATGTATACATTTTTGTCTCATAATTATAAGCTGCCAACCAAAACCAGATTCTCTTTGGGATAAGGTGGAACTGTCTGCTCCTCAGGAGCTGTGATGATGTAGCTGTAGGTCTTTATTGTCTGAGTGATGCTTGTCTGCAAAGGGCGGGTCATAACCATAGAAGCCCTAGCAGTGAAAAGGCATTTCTCATGGCTTTTGGTAAAGATTAACTATATTGCTGAGGGACGCGGGTAGCGCTGTGGTCTAAACCACAGAGCCTAGGGCTTGCCAATCAAGGTCGGTGGTTCGAATCCCCACAACAGGGTGAGCTCCCGTTGCTTGGTCCCTGCTCCTGCCAACCTAGCAGTTCAAAAGCACATCAGAGTGCAAGTAGATAAATACTGTATTTTCCGGCGTATAAGACGACTCCCAACTTTTCCAGTTAAAATATAGAGTTTAAGATATACTTGGCCGCAGATTCTCCACCCGGCATATAAGACGACCCCCGACTTTTGAGAAGATTTTCCTGGATTAAAAAGTAGTCTTATACGCCAGAACATACAGTAGGTACCGCTCCGGCGGGAAGGTAAATGGTGTTTTCGTGTGCTGCTCTGGTTCACCAGAAGTGGCTTAGTCATGCTGGCCACATGACCCAGAAGCTGTTCACCAGCTCCCTCAGCCTATAGAGCGAGATCAGAGCTGCAACCCCAGAGTCGTCCGCGACTGGACCTAATGGTCAGGGGTCCCTTTTACCTAGTAATCACAGTTTTGGAGAAAGTAACGCTGAATAATCCAGTCGGAAGAAACAAATGTACAGTGTGACAGCTGGAAAATAAGATGTGGGAGGGACAACAGTGAAAAAGGAATCATAACAGCCAAATCTTGTTCCTAACCTGTAAGTGTTTGTAGGGATCAGAGTAACCATGATCCACTTAGGCCTCTTGAAGGGCTTCTTCCCCACCTCACTGATTTTCCTGCAGTTCTCTCTTTTAGTCAAAGCTGAATGGGAATACAGGCTGAGCTCCTGAGGATTATTATCTCCTTTGTATATATCCTGACAATGAGAAAACACAACATAAATCTGATAACTGACTGACTGACTGACTAGGAACAACAACTTGGAGTCGTAGTGGATAGCTCAATGAACATGTCGCTGCTGATAATTTCACAGGATATAGTAAACCTGGTGATTTGAATGGCATCAGAGAACTCACTTAAGTGATCAACCAACCTATAATCACAGCACCTTAAATGGTCATAGCCCCTGGAATTAGAATTTCAAGAGTGAATCATTCTCTAAATTTACTGAAAGAATCAAGAGCACTTGGTAACATTTAGACTTTTGACTCACCTGCCTTGTATCCTTAGTGAAGTGGCCATACACACAAGATGCATTGGCTCTAGTATACAGAAACTGGTAGAGGGATCTAGAAAACAAGCAAGCCAAAGCAAGTTGAATCTGGAACGCCTGGAATTCCTGTTTCAAATGATGTAGTCATCTTCACAGTCCAATGATAATCTCCAACCTGTGTAAAGAAGCAATGAATCACTTAAAATAACATGAAATAGTTTAAATGACCATTTGCCAGTTGGCCGTGCATTTTGAACCCCCGAGTGTTTGTATATTTTGTAAGCATCTGGAGCCCAGAGAGAAATCGCTCTATTCAGCATCTCTGCTGCAGTACCATCTTCAGCAACCTTTGTTTGCTTCTAATGCACATAAATAATTGGACGCTGTGGCTGCATGAAATCAGTTCATTTCCCTCATACTTCTAAACCCAACTGGAACTTGCATAGCAGTAGTGTCTGCTGAATTATGATCCTCTAGGTTTTCCTAGATTTCAGCAATTTACCATGGATACCTTTAAAGCAGAGATGAGAGATCTGTGGTCCTCAAAGTATGCTTGGACTCCCAACTTCTATCAGCTGACCAACTGTCGGGGGCGACTGAAGTTGGAATCTAGCAACATGGAGGATCACAGGTTCCCTTTCTCTGCTTTAAATATTTTGACATTCATTTGGAGTTTAAACAGATTTCTCCACTTTGTTTATAGCCCGGACAGCCACCTAAAGGATTATATGAATCTCATAAATACAAAAATTTGTTCCACATTTATCTTTTCTTCAGGTTCTGTTGGTAATTGGAAATACATAAAACAGCACTGCTCTTCATGGCCAAGCTTTGGAATAATATATCAGCTATCTGCTCGATGGTGAGCAGTTATACAGGACTTTTACTGATAACAAATATTTCTCTCTTTTTTGCAAGAGATTAACAGTGGTGACAATAATTAGTTTCATGCTGTGGGATGAGTTTTTGCAGCTTATGGCCATCTTAAATAAATTTGAGTATTCATTATAACATTGCAAGATCATCAAGTTACTTTATGTGTGCATTGTAGATCACTAATCAAGTGATGATTGTGGATTATGTGTGGAAGGAGGTTGCTTGTATTCCAGGGAGAGTGGAATATAGAAACTCTATCCATGTATTTTATGGTTGCTAATTAGTGGAAACACATCCACCAGAGGTTGGGAACTGCAATATTGTCCCCAAATGTTGATCTTTTTTCCTTATGAAGAAGACATAACTGTGTGCCCTCTGGACTAGGAGTACTGGAATCCCCGATTCTAGTCAGATTTCTCGCATTCTCACATGTTTTTTAAAAAAGAATTGCTACAATAGTTGCTCAGAGGCATAGATACCTTTCACTGAAGACAACCTTCTGAGGGGACATCAAATCTGGCTACTCATGAAAACTCACTGTTTCCTGTTGACCCTCAGTGTCTAGAAGTTTCCAGCATTAGATATAGAAATGTGACAGAGAACAGGTACTCTTCGCTATCCTCTTTACTTCCCAACCTTGCTTGCTTCAAGTCTAATCAGTGCTGCTTGGTGGTCCCAGTTTACATTGCATTGGAACAGATCTAGGTATTGCTCTCTGGTGACTACTATGACTGAGCTGTCAAGAATTCATGTAGGCTGACTCCTTTGTGATAACTACACTACTCTAGATTTCACCTCTGCTGGATTTCTGTTGATACCTGCTCTTATCACTGCCTGGAGCTGACACTTTCCTTAGGTAAGGAGGCTGGTTTTAATCGTGATGATGCATAGGTATGTTCATAGTTCAATAACAACATCTGCAGGACCACAGAGCTCTAGAAAATGGATACTGTTAACTTGTCAGATATTTCATCCTGACAGCTGTATTTGATAAACTACTTCAGTTGCACTACCAGGAAAAAAATAGTTTGTATATGGGCATCCTTCCAACAACTTCTGCAGTGAATATAAGAGTACTTCACATCCACCGGTTTTTCTGCAATCAGCTCTTCCCTGTCTTCATTCAGTGCTTCCTGCCTTCCCATTTCATCTAATGGCCGATGTCTGTTGTTGGTGCTCTATTTCTGACATAAATAGCTACATTTATAATAAATATTTGCAGTAATGTGAGTGCCTACAATTTACTTCAGTTATTAGAGCAGGATTGTCCAAAATGTATATTTAATATGAAGCTCTGCACCCAGATATTGTGTGTGTGTGTGTGTGTGTGTGTGTGTGTGTGTGTGTGTGTGTATATATATATATATATATATATATATATATATATATATAGGTTTCCCAAGAATGGTTAGCCAAGATTACTACCGGTATAGTCGCATCTTGAGCATGAGGATATATTGCTAATGTTTAAGGACGGGGAGAGATGACAATTGGTGATGAAAACTAAATCCTCCTTTTTCATGTTCCTATACTTTTTCTGATATTTGGTATTTGTCATTATTGTAGGAAGTACATTTGGCTAGATGAGTTGCCTGTTTGTACGGCGGTGCTTTAACCATGCATTTGGTATTGACAGTTTCCAAACATTTTCAAGCACACTTAAGTTCTCTGTAAAAAGCAAGAAGTTATCTTTTTACATTTTCATTTCTTATTTCAGAGAACTCTGTAGGATATGGAAGCTTGTGGAAAACAAGCATTCTGAGAACTCCATTGTACTGCGTATAATTGAACACTGATTGATTTCCTTAGCAACCTTCTTCATAGCAACATCTGGAAAAACTAATACTCCAGCCAAAAATGAGACAATTATTTACAAGTGAATTTCAAATTTACAACAGCAGTAGCATTTCAGTCTAGAAGCCATGGCTGCATTTATTGACTTATTAAAGGAAATACTCAAACACCAAATCTTGTGTTGTGTACAGCCTTAAAAACCACAAGCATGAATTAGCTTTTTAACAAATAATAGTATTCTGATTTTAAGTCTCAGTATGAAGCACTTAATTAATTTTGTAGGATAAGGAATCTGTCGCAAATATACAGCACTTCACCCACTCAACACCATCTGCTGTGGAGAATTAAATGTACAACTCGCAAATGAAATCCTACAGAGCTGGTGCAAAAAGGTCTTCGCTTGAATTTAAACAAGGCTGTGGAAACCAGCAAACACATTGCAAAAGATCATGAAAACAACAACAAATGTGTCCATCAGTGAGTCATTCTCACAGTGGTTTTTCATATACTGGTTCTGTTGCAAGAACATTTGCACTTGATGCTAATTTTCCATATGCAAAATTCTTGCTTCAGCTTCTGAATGTACTGCCTTGCTTCTGCCAAAGCTTCCAAACAGTATTTTCAAACATACTAAGTCAACGATTAGCCCAGCAATGTAAGCAAGAGAAGAAAGTAATGTAGTTATTTACCATAAAACCAAGTTGTCATTTTTAAATGATTCTTCTGAGTGTTACCTGGGTATTATTTGATTTCCCTACCTGTGCCTATTAGACCAATTTAAGATGGATTAGACATTATCAATGAAACATCTTGACAAACATATTAAAGTTGAGATTGTCTATTTGAAAATTTGGCAGTTGTGGAAATTGTAAATCCTGTCTCACAAAACTATTCAGAGTCCTTCAATAGTGCCAGCAAGCAGACGTGATCCAGCTGACATAGTATACTAGGACTTTCAAAAAGCTTTCGACAAGGTACCTCCCCAAAGACTCCCAAGTAAGTTAAGGAATAAGAGGAGAGGTCATCTGGTGGATCAGGAACCAGTTAAGTAAACAGGAAACAGAGAATAGGAATGAATGGGCAATTCCAACAGGGATGTAGAAAGGGGATTCTCAAGGATAAGTATTAGGACCTGTGATTTTTAATTTTTTAATAAAGTGTTCAGGGTGGCTAAAATGAGATTGTGAAGAGTTCCAAAGGGGCTTCTCCAAACTGGGCAGTAAAATGGCAAGTGCAATTAAATATGTACCGCATATACTCGAGTATAAGTCGACCCAAATATAAGCCGAGGCACCTAATTTCCCTACAAAAATGTGGGAAAGCTTATTGACTCAAGTATAAGCCGGTTCACCTTTGCCACTGTGGTAGAGGAGGAACGAGCAGCCCAAAGCAGCCCTTTGGGCTGCTCCTTCCTCTTCCTCCTTTGCTGCTGTGGAGCTCACCCCGTCGCAGGGTTTCGAACCGCCATTCTTCTGATCAGCAAGCCCTAGGGCTCTGTGGTTTAACCCACAGCACAATGTTCCCTTGTGTTATACAGAGAAGGCTGGGATCCTGTCCTGTTTAAGCAGGAGCCAGGGAAAGTGAGCACCTGTGGGGTTTTAATACTTCCTTAACTGATAGGCTTTCTGCCTTCTGGGGTCTAAAGTTTGCATTTATGTGAGCAGTTCAGGAATGGAACAAGCTGCCTGGGGAGAGTAAAGAACCACCGTTCTTGTACACTTCTTAAGGAATGGTTGACTTGAGTATAAACCGAGGGCAGCTTTTAAAGCACAAAAAGTGTGCTGGAAAACTAGGCTTATACTCAAGTATATACGGTAAATGTAAAGTAATGCATGTCGGCAAAAATAATCTTAATTTCACATCTAAACTCATGGGGTCTGAATTGGTGGTGACTGACTAGGAACAACAACTTGGAGTCATAGTGGATAGCTCGATGAAGATGTTGTCCCATGTGTGGCAGCTGTGGAAAAGGAAAAATCTCTGCTAGGGACCATTAGGAAAAGAGTTGAAAATAAGATGGACAATATAATGCTAGTTACAGATGGGTAGCCATGTTGGTCTGCCATAGTCAAAACAAAATAAAAAATTCTTTCCAGTAGCACCTTGGAGACCAACTAAGTTTGTTCTTGGTATGAGCTTTCGTGTGCATGCACACTTCTTCAGATACTTCTTCAGATACATTATATTCTTCAATATAATGCTGTTAAGCAAATCTATGGTGTGACTGCATTTGGAATACTATATGAACAGTTCTGGTCACCTCACCTCAAAAAGGATATTATAGAGTTGGAAAGGGGTCAGAAAAGGGCTGCCAGAATGATCATTGCGACCAGTTGCGGAGCATATCTAAATAGTGCCTGGGTTGGGTGTGGGGGGCACAAAGGGAGCTTGCTGTGGCACCTGGGCAGGGGTGCACTTGGGCACCCCAGTTGACGAGAGTGGGTGGCAGCCACTCTCCACCCCCAGGTCATCCTTGACATAGAGAAGGAGGAGCCTCAGCCCTGCGTGCCACAGCTGCTCTTGAGCTGGAGCCGCTCTGCCCCTGGATCAGGATTGACGCTGGGAAGGGGAAGTGGCAGCTGGGCGTGCCAGGCGTGGGAGCACACACAGAGGGTGATCTTCACCCTCTGTGCTCTCCAGCCCCCGCTGCCAGCAGGGTGTGAGGGGGGGGGTCTCGGGGTTGCCTGGTTCGTCCCATCCCAATTGTGTGCCCGGGGCCACAGCCCCCATGGCCCCTCCCACATTATGCCACTAAATGGGACTGTTAACAGCTTTTAGAGCTTTTAAGTTCAGAGAAAAGACAAGTAAGAGATAAGGTAAAAGTATAAATTATATATAGTATAGGGAAAGTAGATGGAGAGAATGTTTGTGTCCATCTGTTAAAACACTAGAATTAATGGCCCGCCAATGAAGCTGAATGTTGGGAGACTGTACAGGCAAAAGAAAGTACTTCACACAGTGCATAGTTAAACTAGGGGCAGGATGGTCACCACCTTTGATGGCTTTGCAAGAGGATTAGACAAATTCATGGGGCATAAGGCTACCAATGGCTACTAACCCTGATTCCACAGTAGAAGGCAGGGTGCTTTTGAATATTTCCATTTTCTGTTCCTTCCAAACAGTCCGCATTCTTTGCCCATTTAGTATGATCAGTCGGTTTTGCACTATTTGGTGGAATTCCCTCCTAGGTCTGCAGGTGTGCAAACACTGTGGTCTCCCCAGGCCTGCTTGTTTCCTATTTTGCATGAAGAGTACCATTTTGGCTGCATAAGAACAGGTAATAGGAGAAATATGGATATTAATGCTGAGACTGCCCTTGGATGGGCTCAGTTTGCAAGGGAAGATTGACCTCAAGCTGCCTCCACTACTTTCCTGCCCCCCCCCAAGGTCGAATTAACAGCATGACAAGATGCAGTGCAGTAGTGGGGGAGGGAGATTTAGTTCTTGCAGGTAGGGCGTGCTATTTTAAAGGGTGGAACTTTTTTTGCAAATTTCAGAGGCAGTCTTCAAAATATGTTTTTGGGTGTGATGAAGTCACATTTGCTGTTTTGTGATTGGACATTTATCTTGGTAAGTCTATGTTGGATGAAAAAGCACATAAACTGCTTTGAGAAAAGCAAAGAAGTTTAATTTTACCTTATGAAAACCTCAGGTAATGCTGAAAAACAACAACAAATATTAATATATATAACAGCAATACTTGGCAATCATTTTTAATGATTTCTATGCAATTTCACACACATTTTGCTTATAAGCAAAAGTAAATTATATTAATTTAACCAAGATACGTTTCGGATTCCCAAATCATGTTACAACTTTTTAGCAATCCTCATTTTCGGAATTTGAAAAGTTAAAAAATCCAACACACCCTTAAGCAGGGGCTCTTGTAACTCCATTCTGCTGATCTCATGGCTTGAAACTGCTTTAATTAACTGTTTTGATTATTATACTGTTTTAATGGGATTGTTTGTTGTACTTTTTAATTATGGATGTTTATTTTAAAGCAGTAGTGCGGAATCTCTGACCCAAAGGCTTAATTGGTCCTGTCAGACCATTTTGGCCCAGCCACACTTAATTGCCCGTATGGGGCAGCATAAAAGTGCCACGGCTGGGCTTGCAGGCACCACCGATCAGCTGTTTGGTGTTACCTGAAATGCCTCCTGCACAACAACAGTTGGCTGATCATTAGAGATGATCTTGGTCTAGGAACATTTGCACAGGTATCAAAAAATGTGTCTTCATTGTATTCCTAGGCCAAGATAGTTATATGAATAATGGTGATAGGAAGGCATGGTGTAGTTCAGCCTTTGCCAATCTGGCGCCCTCCTGATGTTTTGGACTACAACTCCCATCATCCCCAGCAACACATGCCTTGCTTGCTCTGTTGGTCACTCATTTGCCTCCTCTGGACCAGAACGCAGGCAGCCATACTGTAAAGGATCAGCACCCCGGGGCAGGGTTCTTCTGGTGCTGGCCCTCAAGTCAGGAACTTGGGTCTCAAACTGTGCCCAACACCAGCCCATGGCACTGCACCATGGACTGTTCATAAATGTTAATAAAGATAAACTAACCTTTGCTGAGTTCACATTCTGTTTCAGTAATGTAAGCATTGGTGTATATAATACTGGATGTGTTGCAACACCTTACGGTGTATGGTTACTACTCTGCTGATTTTAAACTAGTCTGAAAGATTCTTTTGTTCCCCTAAACAGTCTTTATTGCAGCTCTCCCTCAAAGCTAGTCAATGGGAATTTTAAATATTTACCAACGTTTTGATGAATTCTCATTTTCAGTGGTCCTCCTGAGAGAGAGAAGAACCATAGATTATCCAAGTGTTTTGGATTTCCGTCCCTCACGCCTGGGCATTCAAATGAATGTGGTTGCAACAAATATAAGCTTGAGCTTGCAAAAGTATGTTCCTTTTCATTATTAGAAATAAAATGTGCTTGTGCTATATATTAAGCTGCATTTATATGCAGATGCAAATTCTTTCAATGTAATTAAAAGCACAGAAGAGGTAAGACTTTTCGTAACGGAAATGCTGACAGATTCCCTCAAATGGTGCAGCGGGATCTCTGCTGCTCTTTTGACCAGATAAACCAAACAGATAATTCAATGGGATGTGCCAGCCATGAACTTGCTCCATTTAGTTTTAGGCACTTGGGGAAGTTAAATATAAAACAGTGCAAAACTACATTGACTTCAGGGCTCTATGGTTACACAAGCACTGGGGGTGAAGCTTTTTAAGTTTTGCTTTTATTTTTCTCAAGGGCAATTGTTTCCCAAGTGAGATAGGCTTCCTCGAAGAAATGCAACTCCCTACTCTGCTTGTTTGGACCAGAAAACAGAACGGAACTGTCTGTAAATCAGTGCATTTCAAAACTAAACCTCAATCACTGCTTGCCCAGTAGTGGTAGTCAGCAGTCCCAAAGATGACAGCTTTGGGGAACAGCAGGCCTGCTTTTCTCCACCCTTTCTGTTTTGATCTCGTCCCCTGGCTGCAAGAAAAGGTGAATATTTCCAGCAACCCACCTTCATTTTAGTTTCCTATGCATGCCGCACCTCATTTTTAGCAACAGCGTAGCAAACCAAATTAATTAAAATAACCACTATCATAAAATTCTTATAGCAACACATAGACAACCGCTGTGCTCCCCAGACACAAACATGAAAACATCCAGCCATACTAGTAGCTTCTGCAGTGCAATAGGCAAGGCTACAAGCTTGGAACAATTAAAATTTCTTGTGGAGACTTAAGAGTTCTATTCTCCAAACTTTTAAGAATGTTGCTGTAAAAACACCTGCTTTAGAAACATTTGTCTTCTGTGAAGACACTTCCATTAGAATTGATTTAGTTATTTTGATTCTGTTACCATCCCTGAGCATGCCTTTTAGACTGGCTAAAGAACATAGGATTCTGTCTCGAATATTCCTAGACTTTGCCATGTGTTTATGGGGGAGCTTCTACTTTTGCTTTTCTGCATTTGAGATAAATGATGGGAAGTGTGACTAGTACCTGCAAATACATGTCCACATAACAACACAAACTGAAGCATGGATCAGGGAGAGTGCCTAAACAGCAACAGTGTGCCTATGCCACTGGTGAGCAGCCCAGAGCTGACAGATGGACAGGGTATGTAGCGTTTTTAACTCAACTAATTTCTTTAAAGGGAAAAAAAACCCCACATACCGAAAAAATAATAAATCTGAAGCTACCCAAAATCAAACGTTAATTAAAACTGAGTTTAACAGCATGCCTAAACTGAAATGCTTTACAAATAACAGGCAATAACTTTCACAGGTCTCAGCAGGTAGTAATCTGTTTTGCATGGTGGTGGAACAACAGAGAAGTCCGTATCTCAAGTCCCTGCCAACCTGCCCCTCTTTGTTTGCTGCCCTTTCCCCAGATTTTAAAGGTTAGGTGATGGAAGTAACATTGAGGAATGGCCAGGTGGAAAAGGGCAATCCCTAGGGTACATGAGACTCAGATTGTTTAAAGTTGACATGGGGAACCTTTGGCCCACCAGATGTCACTGAAGTGCAACTCTCCCCTGATGTTTGCCATGATTGCTGAGACTGATGGGAGTTGTAGTTCAGCAGCATTTGGAGGGCCCAAGTGTCCAACACCTTGTTTAAAGCTGTTTAAGAGAAACTTTTAAACGTGACTATTGTTAAAGCAGTGGGACGAACAGTTTTGTGAGGTGGTAAGCTCTCAGATGAAGATATTCAAGCAATAGATGGTCTCCCAACTCTATAATATTATGAATAACCAGAATTGGCAACAGAGGTGGCCAGTGTCACTGTTTTCAAATTGTGTGGATATGACGATGTGTTCCTGCTCCTATCAGGAGGAGAGAGAGGCAGATAGCCCACACAGACTGTGTGTCATGTGGTTTGGCTTGGACACATCAGCAATCTTTTCTTTAGTGGGGAAATTGCAATCAGATGCAGGAAGGGTTGAAGCTGAATGGTAGAGTACAGGTTCCCCCCCCCCCCGCCGCCGCCCTAAGTTCCAGTTTCAATATCCTAAGACTTTATACAATCTCTGGTAGGAAGGCTGGGAAAGACCCCTGCTTGAGACCTTGGAGAGCTTCTGCCAATCACAGCAGACAATATGGAACAATAATAGAGCAGGCAAGAAGGAACTATAATAGGTGTTTATGTGGCATCCAGTTAGACAGTCTCTTACTGTTTTAGGAGTTTCGTAGACATTTTGAGGCTTGATTATGGTTGTCTGGAATTGTTTCTTCTTCTTTGCTCTTGGTGACCGGAGTAACATTGGGGAATGGCCACCAAGTATTCTAGCACAAAAGGCACAGTCACAGTAACAGTCCGGCAGCTTATGAAATGCTAAAAAATGCCCCAGAAAAGCAGTGAGGTATGAATTCTATGGTTTTCTCATTCCCCACCCCCTTAAGATCTGAAGGAGAGAATTACTATCTGCTGAGATGGATAGCATCATTAATCAGAATCAGACAGTTCAGTTTCTTGCACAATGCCAAATCATCCTGGACTTCTATTTGCTCTGACTGCACAGGAAATAAATATAGTCAAGCAACTGTTTGATTAGGAATGCGGACAGAAGGGGGGTGGAAAAATATTAAAGGGGAAATTTTTGAAGCATAAACAGAATTCCGGCAAAAGGTTACTTCTGCTCTAAAATTAATATAAATAAGATTATGGGGGTTATGCATGTGTATGTATATATGTGTATGTTTTTATGAGCTTAGCAAAAGGACATCATAAAATGAAATGAAATTATGTGTTTCAAGATTTTAGATGTAGCCAGTTTGAAAGTATTTATGAAAATATGGTTTAATTTATTAAGTATCCCAAGACAGGCATAATTCTAAACACTTCATGATCTCACCTGTTTTTGTTTCAAAAATGAATGGTCTGGTTGACTATTTAAGACAGCTTCAAAATAAATGCAAAGCAGCAATAAACAGAACACCTCACAAAAATAGTAAGCAAATGCATAAACCTTTTTCCACATAGGATTAACTAATGCTTCTCTATTCCTCCTATACTCTTAACAACATCTGTGTTCTCTGGCTTATATATGAGATTTAAATTGCATATTGTAAACTGCCTTGAGTGGAAATATGAGGTGCAATTTTAAAAACTCAATAAATGTGTACTTTGTTTTTTCACTAGGTTCTTAAAGAAAGTCTTAGACCTAGTTTTCAACTCAACAGCCCTCTGTCCTTCCACTCTGGTCAAAAATGTCTGCTAAGGGCTCATCCACACACTTCCTCTTGTCCCACTGCTTCCGCCCAGGGAAAACTGCTCTTTAATGCTCAATAGGAGCAAACAGCAATACAGGGTTTCTTCTGGATTCACGTTTGCTTTGCTTTAGCACTAAAGAGTGGGTTCTCAATGGCAAAGGAGCAGGCAACCACTCAGACCTGTGCCTAGAAACTGTGGGTCAAGCAGAAAACCACTTGGACCCATGCTTTCTAGGCATGGGACAAGTATTGATGAGTTCTTACTCTAAATTGGCCTCTATGCAGGGCCATTGTGCTGATTTAGCTAATGCTGAGAGATTGGGGCTGTTGAAATAGTACTCCAGCACCGTTAAGAAGAAGAATGGTATCCATCTCAAACTAAGCCACTTAAGCAAATGAAGATTGACGTCAACAAGTCAATTGCCCTAAAATAATCACAGAGGCTCTTCACATATTCAAACACTAGCAGGTTCACTGTGTGAACTATCTTGTAACACATGAGAAGATTTCTTCCTCCATATTTACGCAATGTGTACACATTGCACAGGACTGCAGTGGGACTCATGCATGTACACACACTATACAATTTGGAAAAAGAAAAATACGTTTACTAGGTCACACATTACAGGATACACGCATAGCACAAATGATACAACCAAAGTATCAAATGTGAAGAGCTTTTGCAGGATTATTTCTGGGGGAAGGCTTGCAGTGTTTCTCAAACTTGGGTCCCCAGCTGTTGTTGGACATCATCCCTGCCAGTGGTCCTGCTAGCTAGGGATGATGGGAGTTGTAGTGCAATGGCAGCTGGGGACCCAAGTTCAAGAAGCACTGTGAGAATGAAAGCTAAGCCTATATGGGAGAGCATAATCTTATGGGCATTCATAGAATCATAGAATTGTAGAGTTGGAAGGGGCCACAAGGATTATCTAGTCCAACCCCTGCAGTAAAGGAATCTTTCATCTACTGAATGAGAGCATCCCCAGGATGAGTGGATTTCTTAACTGGGGAGTCCCTTTAGCTTCAGTCAAACTATTCTGAAGTTGTTGTTTTTTTTTTAAAGTGAAATTTACTGAGAGCAGCTAGAGGCTATTCTTAGCATCAAAACCTTATGACACCCTTCAGTTGGTTTAATCACAATGGTATGGCATGAACATTGCCATTCAAGTATCAAGCATGTCAGAAGAGTGCTGCTAGTTCAAGGGTTACAGAGTTCCAGTATATATTCAAGCGGACATGATAAAACAATCAAATGACTGATTCTAAAGGTATGGTCACAGCAACAGCTGCCAGTGTGGGGTACTAGGACATACACTGTCATGCTTCAAATGTTGTAAAGAATGGCTTTTACTGAAGTTTTTATTGTTTCCCTCTCCCCCCCCCTTTTTGTAAGCCACCCCAAGGTCTTCTTACAATCAAGTGGTAGATAAATCTTGTAAAATAAATAGACAGAGAAATCAAAATAGGATACACAAGTCAATAAGAACCTGATATTGTGCACTGACAATGAAGTTCATTGTCCTCAAACTGATGGAGATAACAAAAGTTGTCTTCAAATTGGTGGAGCATTGGCTCCTTCAAATTGTTACCTGATGCCAGACTTAGCTTCCTGGGGGCAGAGCGGTGGTGTAGAGCCAGTATGCTAACCTCCAAGCAGGTGGGTCCTTGTTGTTTGCTGAAAGGGAGAGGTGGTGGGGAGGTTGGCTCAGTGCAAATACACTTGATAGGAGTGTCTGATTGCCTCTGCTGCTACATTTGCACCACGATGGCCTCTCTGTATTGCCTCATGTCTCCCTGCTCTCCTGGTAAGCAACCCACCTGCCAGGAAGTTAGCATAGTGGTTCCACCTCATCCAGCAAGCTGCTGCTGCTTAAACACTTTCTGTGCTTAGAGAAGTATCAGAAGACAATTGAAATACGAAAAAAGGAGAGCTTGTGCTGTGAACACACTGCCAGCTTTGCCTCTAGCATCTGCGCTGCTATCAGAGGTCAGCATCACTGGGCACCTACCGAGGCCCAGTCCACAGTAGGGCAGCCAACTTCTAACTCCTGGACTGCTGCCCCTGATGCTGCCGCCAGTTTGCCAGCCTTTCTCTGAGGGAGGGAGCAACAGTGACATCCAGGAGAAGCAGCTTCTACTTGCCTTGCCCTTTAAATGCTGGTGCAAATTGGGCTCTTTGGGAGAGGACAAACAAATGACAGGTGTCACTGTGACAAACAAGAAAGGGACCTACTGAGGACATATTGACAAAGGACTCCCCCAAACCTACCTAGTGTATCAGCCAATCAAATACTATGTCATTTTTGCCCCACTTTCTCTCAGGCACACCCATCTCCTACTGCTGTCCACCTCCTCATCCAACTGGGAAATAAAGCAATTAGGTGTCAAAGATGGAAGCAGTGCAGTCAGAGGCATTCAGCTGACAGATGCCCTGCTACCCACACGGAGGGTGATACCAGTAGCAGCAACCGGGCAAAAGAGTGAGTGAGGAGTGTCAATGGCAAGTTTGCTAGAGATGGATATTAATGCTAAAGAGAGATCTCACAGTGTGTTCACAGCACTGTGAGCTTCCTTTTTATATGACAAATGTTTTCTGCCTTAAACCTAGAAGATTCATACTGAAACATATTGTCTGATGCATGGGCCTTGAAAGAATCTTGAAATATATTGGAAATGCATTCTATTTTGGGGGGCCCTGATTCTGAGAATTAATATTATGGAACAGTTCGTTTGCTTAACCCATCCAGGTTTTCCCCCCCCCTTAATTAATTGTTCACGGTAATCCTTTGTCCTCCAGCATAGTATATGTTGCCAGGAGTGCACTATAATGTTGAGCTACTGATGGCAGCAGGAGGATCCTGCCTCTTATCCGCAGCTTCATCATAATTCTTTATGATACACTATTAATCTTCTGCTTAATTGGCTCAAAGCTGGTGATCCCATGTAAAACCCATCTAGCCATCTAGTCAGTCTCTGAATTTCTGGTGTCCCGAATGTTCACAAACATCTTAACTGCTAAGGGGAAAGTTTCCATCATAGAACATCAGCAAGCAGGACAGATTCTATGAAGGAAGGAATTTCCAGTTCCTTTGGAAATTATGAAGCAAACAATGTATATCAGTTTGGCTGGCAAAACTGGACGCAGAAAACTGGCAATTCATTGTAGGGAAAAATGTGGGGACACAGGCAGGATGCAGAAAGGTATGGAAACACATACCTGGAAAGCTTGGAGGAAGGTACCTGAGGAGCAAGGGCCCAGATCGTACGATAGGTCAATGAAATGGGACAAACATAGACATTTGAATTTTGAAGCAGGAACCAAATGGGAGAATCAATGGAGAAGGGTGGAAGAAACAGAAGGCAGGGAATTGTAGGAAGGATGATTTGTTGAAAATGTTGTGTAGGAGGAACAATTCCACACATTGCTTAGAAACAGGGATAGATGTGCTTTATGATTGAAGCAGAGCAGATAAGTCACCCAGATTCGTAGGTCTGGAACAAAGACCAAAGGAAGGATGAATTTGGTTCCCTGATTTGAAATGACTAGTCAAATAATCTGGTTGCAGATTTGAGTATATGTATGGTGATTTACCTTTTAAAGGGCAAAATTTTCAGAGTATTGCAGGAAAGAGCTCTAAATATTTGAGCTCCATCTGTAACCTAGGCTGGATGTAGACACATTTAAGAAGTGTTCCAGTTAAATGCATTGCAAACTGTATGAGAAATCGGGTTAGCAAAAACGGGACTCCACAGCACCATCTGGTATCACGGTGTTAGAATGCACAAGCAAGGCATATAAAGCACTTTTTCTTTACCAATGTAGCTGAGTCCCTATAATGCATATTAATCTGGAGTTTATGAACAAGCAAAGTTCTGAAAGGCATTTGTGTCAGCATAACACATATAGATACCAGGCTGCCAGCTTACTTGGGAATCTGAAGAAACCATTGGCCGTGAAAAGCACTTGTTACTGATCTTTAACTTAGTAGGATTTAAAAGTGTCTAAATATACAGCTAGTTGCTGAGTTATTATTAGTGGGACATTCACATTCATTACTGCCATTCCTCACTTTTTGGAGTGTCTAATTAAAGGAGTGATATAGGAATTGTCATTTGCTGTTAAAACACTGCTGGCTGAGAGGTGTGAAAGTAAAGACTCTTTTTCAAACATTTGAAACCCTAATGGATTATGTCTATCAGAAATCTCAAATGCAAATGGAATTACCACTAGTCTTCAGTCATGGCAAACAAAATTAGACTGAATGGAAATTAGGCACTGCAGAATCTACATAGGAATTTTCTCAGAAATGCCACAAAATATATCAATCTAAAAAGCCAAAGCAGCATTTTTCTAGGAAACAGATGCTTTTCTCCGACTTCAGCTAATTTTAAAATGTGGAGAGGTTGTTTTTAATTTCAGAGATGGATTCAGGCCTTCCAGTTTCAATGTATGCTTGGCAAAAAAAAAAAAAAAATCGAGATATATTTTTTTTTAAATCTCTACTGGGATTCTGTACAACTGTGCATTGCAGAAAGGATGCAGGTCATTGCTCCCTGCTGATTTTATCTTCCCCATATTGAACATGCAGAATCAGCAAGCTCCTGCCTTCCTTGTGCATGTTTATGCATTGGTCAGGACCAGGTGTCATAGCTGCACGTACACATACCGGAAGCCAGGAGATGGGGGAGTTGTGGAGGGCTTCTTTGTTTTGTTTTTTAATGTGGCTGAGTGAAAGAGAGAGCCTGCTGATTCTGTATGTTCACTGCTGTGGAGGGGGGGGGCGGAATCAATATGAGAGCTGAGAACGGGTGCAATGGTGTACTGCAAAGTGTAACGTTAAGCTGTTTCTGGATGGAAACAGAGCTGATTTATTCTTAATGACTTCACTTTGCTGACCATCAGGTTTTTGTTTCATTATTCAAAGGCAAACACTGAGCAAGCATTTTCTGAAAGTGCCAAGCACTCTAGAGCAGGAACAAGCAAGCACACTGTGTGTCCTTCGGATGTTTGGTTTATTTATTACACACAATTTGAGGGAACTGTTTGCTCTTGAAATGCATCCGGAGCAGACCTTTTTAAACAGGCCTTTCACCACCAAGTTTTGTGCAACTGCTCTTTTTTCTTATAGGCATTTCAGATTTACACAATATCTAAGATGAGATGCAAAGAGCTTATTTTAGGCGCAGAAAAAGCTTGTGTTTCTGAAACTTTCTCTTACACACACACACCCACACCAATTACTTGTGAAATTCTCCTAAGTTTGAACAGCAAATTGACTTGCAGCATGAGGCTGCGTCGTTCAAGATACTCAAATCCAAAGTGCCCTCACATGGGATTCAGGCTCTCATCTCTTAGTATAAGGTGCCATGCATCAAGATCTACCCACCTGTTTCTCAGCCTTTCAGAAATGCGTGTTCCATCAGGCCAACCTAACCAGATTTGGAGGGTGGGGCAGGTCTCTTCTGCCCCACTGCTGCAGGCAGAAATAGCCCAAGGCTTTTTGCTGCCTGAAGTGAAGGATACCCCCTGCCACCGCCACATTCTACACATAGAAGGCAGCCGGATGGGCAGCTGAATCATATTTCAACATGTGCAGCAGGACAGTGCCCTCCACAACACCTGAAGGCAGCAAGATAGCCCCATCATGGCATAAACAGCTCTCTATGCTCCCAGCACTTGCTTTGCTCACTGCTTCACCTGACACCTGCTTGCTGCTTACTCAAACACATTGTGTGAGCAGAGTGGAACATCCACACACAAGTCAGCTGCTGGAGTGTGTGGCCAGAGTTGGCAGGCTCTCTGCCTGCTCACTTGGTCAGGATTTAGGAGCCTTTCAAAGAATTTAATACACTGGGAGAAGGCAACAAGGTAAGGCAGCCCGCAAGCCAAATCCAGCAACAAGCATCACTGCCTCTGGGGCACTGGCTCAGGAGCAAAGGATTGGCCCAGGGAAGGCATTCCAGAGGACAAGGACATAATTTGTCCACTTATTCATAAAATTGTTTTATTTTTTAATTACATCGAAAGCACTGCCAGCTAACATAGCTTCCTGAAAGGTGACACTTGCAGCTGAGACGCTCTACGTTCCATTTCCACAAACCCTAAAATTCACCCAGTTATACAGAATATTGAAGACAATGGCAAAGATTTATGTACGACACAGCTTTTCTGTAATTCAAACTCAGATTTCCCAACTGGATTAATTTACGGTGCTGCTATTAGTGTCACTTTTAACTAAGTATGAGCAGAGCAGGATCTTGGGTAATTGAAACTGCATGAGGAAGTTTTATAACTTTGAAAGTGAGATGACACTTTCCTATTATAATATATTTCTGGATGTAGCTTGTGCCCATTAAGATTGATTATGCTAAAATTGCTCCATCAAAATCTGCACAAGTCCTTTTGGAGGCAGCACTAGGCAGATACTGAATAAAGAATTGTTTTCAAGGAATTATAAATTTGGAAAGGGCCAAAAGACAGACTATAATAATAATAATAATATTTATTATTTGTACCCCGCCCATCTGGCTGGATTTCCCCAGCCACTCTGGGCGGCTTCCAACAGAAACCAAATACAACAATATCAAACATTAAAAACTTCCCTAAAAAGGGCTGCCTTCAGGTTTTTTCTGAATGTCAGGTAGTTGTTTATTTCCCTGACCTGTGATGGGAGGGCGTTCCACAGGGCGGGCGCCACTACCGAGAAGGCCCTCTGCCTGGTTCCCTGTAGTTTTGCTTCTCGCAGTGAGGGAACAGACAGAAGGCCCTCGGCGCTGGATCTCAGTGTCCGGGCTGAATGATGGGGGTGGAGACGCTCCTTCAGGTATACAGGACCGAGGCCGTTTAGGGCTTTAAAGGTCAGCACCAACACTTTGAATTGTGCTCGGAAACGTACTGGGAGCCAATGCAGATCTCTCAGGACCGGTGTTATGTGGTCTCGGCGGCCACTCCCAGTCACCAGTCTAGCTGCCGCATTTTGGATTAATTGCAGTTTCCGGGTCACCTTCAAAGGCAGCCCCACATAGAGCGCATTGCAGTAGTCCAAGCGGGAGATAACCAGAGCATGCACCACTTTGGTGAGACAGTCCGCGGGCAGGTAGGGTCTCAGCCTGCGTACCAGGTGGAGCTGGTAGACAGCTGCCCTGGATACAGAATTAACCTGCGCTTCCATGGACAGCTGTGAGTCCAAAATGACTCCCAGGCTGCGCACCTGGTCCTTCAGGGGCACAGTTACCCCATTCAGGACCAGGGAATCCTCCACACCTGCCCTCCTCCTGTCCCCCAAGAACAGTACTTCTGTCTTGTCAGGATTCAACCTCAATCTGTTAGCCGCCATCCATCCTCCAACCGCCTCCAGGCACTCACACAGGACCTTCACGGCCTTCACTGGTTCTGATTTGAAAGAGAGGTAGAGCTGGGTATCATCCGCATACTGATGAACACCCAGCCCAAACCCCCTGATGATCTCTCCCAGCGGCTTCATATAGATATTAAAAAGCATGGGGGAGAGGACAGAACCCTGAGGCACCCCACAAGTGAGAGCCCAGGGGTCTGAACACTCATCCCCCACCACCACTTTCTGAACACGGCCCAGGAGGAAGGAGCGGAACCACTGTATAACAGTGCCTCCAGCTCCCAACCCCTCTAGCCGGTCTAGAAGGATGTTATGGTCGATGGTGTCAAAGGCCGCTGAGAGATCCAGCAGAACTAGGAAACAGCTCTCACCTTTGTCCCTAGCCCGCCGGAGATCTTGCTTAGAGCAACCCTCCACCACCAATCAAGCAGAATAGCCAGACTACTGATAGATAATCTAACATCTACAAATGCGAAGAGTTCTCCTTGCAAAGTTTAGGAATCCATTAGAGAGATGAGGAGCTCACATGCTGGCAATTCCTGCCAACTATGAGCCCAATTGTAAATATATTTACATATGTTATAAACACATGCATGCTTCACACATTGAGCAAAAACTGAAGACTGCCCAGAAATGTCACTTAGATCAGAATACAGCTGTGAGGTTACAAACTGAGACCAGGAGCATGAAGCATTTGATTCCAGGGCTTAAAGAACGACACTGGTTGTCTGTCAATATAAAGGGGATGTGTAAGTCAGACAATGCAGGTGTTGAGTCAATATTGTAGTTACGTCATTAGATGTTGCGCAGAAACAACAGCAACAACTAACCCCATGTGGTTTCTTTGAGATGTCACTACTGCTCCATTATAATTATGAAGCAGCACCCAATTAGGTCAGGCCTTCAATAAACGTAACATTTCTTAAATGCACCATATGTATATCTGCTTCCTAACAAAAACATGACCTCCAAGTGGCTTGCAATCAGTTTATGCTCTAGGTACCCTATCCGGATTGATTAGTAGGCAAAGTTAAAGTTACAAAGTGCACATTGAGCAGTGTCAATGTTAAGGTTTGTAATTTGTATTTCAGTTACAACTATGTTTTGTCCTGTTAACATTTGATTTGACCCAGCCCTACAAAAATGAGCTGTGCAGACGTTTTGGAGTTTGACTGGTGAGACCTGTGTTCAAATCCCTGTTAGGCCATAAAGCTCTCTGAAGGTTAACTGGGGCCAATCTTCATATCTCAGGCTAACAAGTCTGTTGTAAAGATAAATGGAGGGAAACTGTCTAGGCTACCATGGATGCTTTGGGGAAGGATGAGATAAAAATATAACAAATCTATAAATACATTCCCTGTTTACCAAGCAAGCTTTCATACAGCCTATATCAAGCCACGGCATACAGAAATTTTAAACTGGGTCTGACTTCGGTGTATTTCCTTGCCTGAAGTAAAGCCTTCCGCTGGATAGTTTTGGCCAGGTTGAGAAACTACAACTCCCATCAGCCCCAGTCAGCATGGCTAATGGCCAAAGGTGATGGGAACTATAGTACATTGGAGAACCAAAGTTTCCCCACACCTGAAGTAGGTCCTTGTGGTATGCAAAGATCAAGCACTAACTGCAATGCCAACATCCCTTCCCTCCCACCTGTTTTTATTTCATTTCACTTCCACTGGGAAATGCTGTCACCTTAGGAAAAAAAAATCCCCTCTCTATTTCTGCAAAAACTCCAATGTGAGCAGAGCAGCTCTATTGCATTGTTCTCCACATGATTCCTTGTTTTAGTCAGTTATGGCTGTATATACTCTCATTTTCTCTGATTCTTGAAGCTGTTACGTATTTAGGTGGAAAATCTGTCAGACCATGCTCCTAATAAGAAACGTACACATAGACATGAGCAGGACAGTGGGTGAAAACACTGACCATTAAAATGTAGTTAGAATGTTAGTTAATCTGATCTACAGAGCTCTGCAAAATAATTTTGTATAATTCTCCCCCAGCTTAACATTGTAGCATTAATATTTCATTGCCAAGAATTCACTATGATTGTAGTCCTGTTACTGTCTTGCTCAATTTATTGCTTGGGAAAGTTATTTTTAATCTCTTGCAGGAACTAAAAATGCACACTTAGGAAAAGCCCTCCCATTTGGAACTGGCTTGATACATTTCTGATTAAAGCTATGTGAAGATGGATCCTGAAGCACAGTTTATTGGAACAAAATTATACAGTAATTTTCTGCTGCAGCTGAAACTCTATGCATGGTGATATTGGATCACACAATTAGTTTTAATAGACGGCATGGCTGGGGGGTGGGAAATATGCCACGGATGGCAGATATGATGTGTAGATCTGCTCTAAATGAGCTTGCTTGAGGCAACTTGATGACATGGTTACAATGGGTGGTGTCATGGACTGGCTAGACAGAAGAATGGTGGGAGGCACCAGCTGGGGAATGCTGATGAAGTGAAGAAGACTCAAGAGCCCAGGGACTGGTGGTAGGATGACAATGAGTTTTAGAGGGGAAAGCCTGGGAGAAGGTGTTGGAAGCTGAAGAGGCAACAGGGTTTAGTGAGCAGGGAGAATCTGTGGCAGAGAACTCCAGAATCAGAAGTGGAAGCAGAAGAGAATGGAGGCCAAGAAGCAGAGATGAGTCAAGCTAGTGAAGAAGCAAGGGTTCTCCTCTTCCTGCTGCAACAAGTTCCCCAACCCTCTGGTCTCCTAGGACCAGGAGAGGTATGAAGAGGGAAAAGCAAAGGCAGACACGACAATGTAGTCTCAGATTGCGTTGGGAAAACACATTAAAGGAGGAGATTTAGGCAGCTGTGGGAAGGCAGTCTCCACAACTTGCCCCACAGGGGCAAGACCTATTGAAGAGTTGCTGTGCTCATTAGGCCTGGCACTCCCAAGCAGATCCTGTTTCTTCTAATAAAGAGTTAACTTCACTTACTTCATATGATTTATTACTAGTTCACTCCTGGCAGGTGACCAGATGCTGTTTGACTCCGACTCCCATCTAGCTAACATGGCCAGTGGCCAGGGATGGTGGTGTGTGCGGTCCAACATCTGAGGAACAATGGTTGGGGCAGACTGGTCTAAAGGATTTAACTTATTATGGGAAATTAGCAAAGGAGCTAAAAGAAGGCACTCCTGGGTTTTATCATGTTTTCTGTTTTGTGGTGGTCCACCATGCCACTGCTAAATGAGAGTTCAAATCACATGTCAGTCAACAACAAAGATCATCCTGTCACAATCATGCTCTCCTTTTTTAAATTTCTGACAATCATAAACTGTAAACGATTGCTACACTCTTCTTGTGTGGCTCTCTCTGCCTTTAACAACTGCAGAATAAGGAGATGGAGATAAGCTTTCCTCATATAAGGAGGGAAAGGTGGAAACCCTAATTGCAGCATGCACTCACACAACAATTATTAACCAACATGTTGTATCTTATTGGTGAGGAGAAATTGGAGCTGCATACAGCTGAGGGTGCAGGGGGCAATTAGTTGAGATGCAATCGAGGCCAGGTGCACCAAACAGAGTTAATCACTGAACTCAGGTAGATATTTGAATCCTAAATTGGTAGAATGCCAAAATATCATCAATCAATGCTACAACACTGGCAAAATACCATGATTAACCTAGGAATATGAAAATCCTTTAATTGACATACATGAAAAGAATTTGAAAGAAAGGATCAGCCTCCTTGCACACTTTAATTGCTCAGATTGTGTGAACAAAAGATGGCTAATGATGATTAAATCACATTCAAGGGTATACTCATCCAAGATAAGCAGTCTTGACAACATGCACCAAAGATAGCTCATTTGATAGGCCATTGGTAGTAACTTCTATGATTTTTGCATATGGATGTGTGTGTATTTTTAACCAACTAATTCACCTAATCCACTCTGTTAATAATGGATTCCTGGGGGGAGGAGCCATGTTGGCTCTCTGGAGAGTAGACACAATAGAGTTTTCTCTATATTGAGAAAGAGGAAGGGTGAATGGATTGTAAATCTTTGTGCTATTTATTGTTCTGCCAATATGTATCACTGCAATATTGTAATATATGCAGGCACACTTATGGATTTTATTTATGTTCAAAGAAGTCAGTTACTTGCACTCGCTGAGACTCGATAGTCTCATTTTACCATTGGGTCTGCTGAAAACCTCTGGAGAATTAAAATTCTCATTAAGTCCACAGGAAAGCAGAATTTAATCAAATGCATTCTAAAGCTCACTGTTAAAAATATGCAACTATAAATTGAATTTCTGTTAGTAGCTGGCACAGCTCTTCAGCAGCAGCTAAAGTCTTTTTTTATTTATTATACTATGAATGCAAAACAGATAAAATTAAATCCTACATCATCAGTAGCTCCAATCTCGATACATTACTTACTAGTGAAACTTTTCTGCAGTACCTACAAAAAACACCATCATGTGTCATCTTTCCAAGCCTTAA